>NC_080638.1:39660109-44460109 GCF_027579445.1 Ammospiza nelsoni | reverse complement strand
GTGCCTGTGTCTGAATGTTGAGGGTAGTCAGCTTGATTGTGGAAGATCCAGGTTTAAATCTAGGACACAGAACAAAGGAATGTTATAAATTAGGTTTTTTCATAAAGATAATCCTGGCCATGGAATTGTTGACAGCAATAGGTTGCATTAGGATGGATTAACTGTCACTTTCTGTTCCATGAAGAATGAATGACCTGTTCAATTTTTATTTGCTCCCTAAAACTTTGATGATAAATGAGGAGCTTGCTGAATGGGGAGAATAGGAGGTTTTTCAGAAAAAACCTCCTTTGTCAGAAAGTACTTTTCAGAAAGTAGATGGGTGGTTTTGTTTTTTGGTTGGTTTTTTTTTCTTTTTTTTCCTGAGGTTTGAAAAAAAAGTATGTCAGGTCTTGGGCAAGGTAAAATATCTATTCTTGGTAGATTATTATGCTGTACTGCTTGTTTCATTTCAAGTTCCTATGTAATCTATTTTTAGTAGCATATATAGCTGGGCAGAACTTTGTTTTACCAATACTTGTATCTATTAACATGAAATATGTCTCTCCTGAACATTACTTGTTCAGATATTTCAATTTGCTTTGCATTGAGTTGAAGAGCTGGTATAGTTTGTAAGCTCTGAACCACATTAAAAAAACATAGTTAGGAAACTTGGTTTATCAAATAAAGTACTGAAAGTTAAACTGCATTGAGCAAGTATTGTGAAGGGTGGGTTGAAACAGAAGTGCATAAGCCTCATCCAGTCATCCAGGCTCAACTACAGTACATGGAGTTTTAGTCTTTCTAGGTTATTTTTATCTGGTTTATTTTAAAAAGTGTGTAATGTGTAGATATCTAATTTTGGAATATCACAGAAAAAAAGGGTTCCTAAGCCTTGGCATAATTTGTGTATTTCATTTACAGCTGCATTCTTTCCACCAGTCTCTTCGGGATCTCAGCAGTGAACAGGTTCGCCTGGGAGATGACATCAGTCGCGAGCTTTCAAGAAGAAATCGGTACAAACAGAATAAAACTCCATGTGGAGAACAGTGTGGAAAAAAATTCTAAAAACTCTTTTAGTTCAGAAAATAATTTTGTGGAGAATGAGTGATTGTGCAACATGTAGATGAAAGCGGGGTTATGAACTGCTTGTTTTATGTCATCTTCTGCAGTATTTATAAATGTTAATAACTCCTACTGATTCCAAATTGTATAATATATGGGGCTTTACTCAGCTTTTTCAAATATATGCACAAAATAACAAGGTCTAGGGATTTTCTTTTATTATAACTTTGCTCTTAGTTTGTTCTTGTAACTGAGTCCCTTCAGGGCAAGCTCTCCTGCAGGCTGTAATGTATATACTTTGTCAACATGTGGTGCTTTGTACAATAGCAATGACAGGAGTTACTGTTAATCCCTAGTAGGAAAGGACTGTTCAAAAGGACTGTGTAGATGTGTCCATAATTTTTTACTTGTTGACCTGATACCTGGCTGATACTTATATGCTCTGTTTCTTCACTTGAGGAATGGGAATGCTTTTTATAATGAATTTTCCACTTGGGGCTTGTTTCTCATTATGCTATAAATTATTATGAATTAGCTATAGAACAAATTGAGGAAGCAAAAAATTCTGGGGGGAGTTGTTGCTGCTTAAAATTATCATGGGTGCTACTTAGCTTCTACACTGTAGAATGTTGTCTTACTTATATTTTTCTATGAAGGACTGATGCTGAATTAAGAAAGACTCTAGAAGAATTGTCTGAAAAGCTCACTGAGTCCCAAAGACAAGAAACGGTGAGTGTAACTCACATGAAAAGGATTATTTTAATCTGGTATTCTAAACAAGATGTGGGCTTCTAGTTTAAAGTATCTGTTGGTAATTGGTATGACATACTGATATGTATATCTGAACATGATCTTATTTGGGTTGCTATAGGTTGTTGAAATGTTACCCTTTGATGATGAAATCAGCAAGGCAAGTTTTATACTTCAGGTGCTTGTTTTAAGTACAAATGTTTTGCAGGTGTGTGTATTGTGTGTTTTTCTGTTTCAAAATATACAGCCTTGGAGAAAGGTGTATTTTAACTTTGAACATTGGTTTGAATGCCTATAATTGTTCAAGGTACCTTTGGAAAGATACAAGCTTTCCCGTGTTAAGATGATAAATACATTTGTTTCTTCTTCCTTCATCCCTCCCTCCCTGTTCTTTTCAATCCTTATCATCTGTGTAGCAAAATGGAAGGACTCTCTTTGGGCTGTACTCTTCTCTAAAGGCTTGCTGACAAAATGTAGCAAAGGAGGGAGGACAGCCGTGACAGTCTTTTCTTTTTTGTTTCCTGTATCTGCTGGAAGCAGACTAACTGCACTCTATGTTACTTAAATCTGAGAGAGATCTGCTATTGAGATCGAAGTCAAACATCATATTGCTGTAGGAACAAGAGAAGTTGAGAATCACCCCAGTAATAAGTAGGTGAGAATCCTGTAGGTAGCTCTTGACACGTAGGACTTGAGTGTATGCTTTATGTATGCATTTACTGTGATACTAGTAGCAAAGCTGACTTTCCAGAGCAGGTGTTGTACGTGCATATTTTCCTGTAGGTGATTCATCTTGCTCTAAAATTGCATGAATTGGTACTAAATGCTCTGCCAAGGGCTGTAGTGGTGTGTTTGTCACTGATAACAATATCATTGGCGTGGACCACTTGTTGGTACCAGCAGACTTAATAAATATCCTTGTGTAAATTCATGTTACTGGATTAAATTGGAGATTGATTCAAGAGACACTATCTGTACCAGTTATGTTCTTGATATGGTAGAGTCTATCAGGGAAAGAAGACTTGCCTTGACAGCCTTTGTAGAAAAATATGATGGGATTGTCTTTGTTAGAATGTTAATTTTGATTTCTCCTAGTAGCCTGGTAGGATAAAATAAGTTTATCTGATAAAGAATTCTTGATACTTGGAAAATGCTGTGTTTTTCTTGTAGCAGACTTCTCAGTATACTTACTTTTTTCTCTTCCATGTATCAGGAATTAGCAAACTCAATTTTAACCAAGGTGGTTCTCAAGAAAATAGCTGCTACAGCTGGCTACATTACAACTGTTCAGTGCCATTGCATGAGAGAAACAAATGTTCCTCAATCCTCTGGAATGGAGGCATGCACTGTCTGTTCATTAATGAAAGAAATAACTAGCTCTTTGACCTCCTACACTACTCAGTGCAATACAGCAAGTAGGGTTTCAAGACATGAAATTGAAGGTTATAACTTTTGACCTGAGAGAAGCAAAAACTGAGAGAGGTGAGGTGTAACAAGGAAGTCTTCTGTAGATTGTTAATGGTAAGGGCAATATCAGAAGAGTAAGTCTCTTAATTGGGAGGGAACGTTATAATGCAATAAAGCTATGAAAACTGAAATATTTACTGATATTCTTTTAGTGAAGACACAAATGCTGCAGTAAGCTGCAGTGGGATGATTTTTATGTGTAAGACTAGTAAGAATTCACCTGGAATATTCTGCTCATTGCTGATTGCTGATTTTATGAAGAACATCATAAAGCCAGATGGAAAGAAGACTGGAAAGAGGAGAGGGGGGAAAAAGAAAAGGGGAAAAATAAAAAAGGCCACTAATTCAAAGACTTCAAAAAGACAGAACAATAGCTGTGATTCAGTTTGCACAAGAAACAGGTCATTAGGAAGGATCTAGCCATGTATGATGAATGCCCAAAAAGTGGAAGTTTACTGTACAATATAAGACAGTCATCTAATGATAATTTTGTACAATAAAAGTCTAATCACCTGTGAGTTAGGAGCTTCTTGGTCTGGAAGTGATCTGTCTGCTTTCTGTACTGAGAAATAATCCCTCTGTGGATTTCTTTTTTGAAACTTGTCCAGTCTTTATTATAACTTGCATGTCTTTATGATCTTGTCTCATAGCAAGGGGTTCTCAAAATAGATTATATATTATATGAGGAGCTGCTGCTTTTTTTGGTGGTCTGGTTTCTTGGGGTTTTTTTGTGTATATGTGTTTTGGTTGATGTGTTTTGTCTTGGGTTTTTTGTTTGTTGTTGCAGGGTGTTTATTTGTTTGGGTTTTAAATCTAATTTTTCATCCCTAATTTTAACTTGGGAGGTTGTTCAGTTTCTTCAGAGGCTTTTCAGAGTGTTACTTTTTGGGCCAAAAAATTCTGACTTAATGCACTATCGTGTCCAGCCAATTCCCCACCGCTTAAAAAGCCTACTGGTAGCAACATTGTGCACTGCTGCTTTGCCAGGGCTCTCCAATCCTAGATGTCGATCTCTTGCCCTTGTTCAAAGCCTTCTGATCTCCTATTACCTGATGAGGCTGGCAGAATCAGTGAGATGAGGTAAATGCAAAAAAGGGGAATTTAGTATGGATATTAAAAATAAAAATAACTCTCATGGTATGCATAGCAAAGCATGCATGAGATTAGAGTGCATGTAGAAACTAGGGTCTGTTATTGTAGATATTTGACATCCTTTAGCATGTGTATTCATTTAGGAATTTTTCTAATGAGATTGCTTAATTCAGAATTGATTGTCATTGGTGAAAACGAGTTGGATAAGACAAAATACTAAACTTCTTTGTGCAACGTTGTTTGGGAACTTTTATCCTTAATGCCTTTAGGCTTGGGAGTGTTTATCACCTCAGGCATTGCCATCCATGTATTTATATTCTGCTGTATGATTCTTGGCAATAAATTGTCAACTTGAAATCTTGATAATTTCACAGGATGAGCTCATGGTAGAAACATTCTTTTCGGTTCAGTGTCCTTAAGTCCTTTATTTTTTAGAGACATATATCTAAATTCTTGCAGTTTGGTATATTTGGTCCTGTTTGAAAATTGCCTGTATGTAGATGTGTGATGATAAAGGTTAAGTCACTACAGTTCTTCTGAGTCACTAGTTCAGGATTTATTTTATAAGGGTTTATGATTCTTAGAGCCTTTTTGATGCTGCATTTGAGTACTTTAGGATTCATACATCACAATCACAGCACATTATTTTACCTCAAAAGAGAACTTTTCCATGCCAATATAAAAAACAGATGACATTGAAGGTGGTGACTCAAGCATAGTTGGGTGCCTGTTTCAAGTCAAGCACTCTTCATGGCCTTGTACTTGAGAGTTTATGTGCAGTTTTGCTAAAAAGCCTTTCTGGTTCTGCAACTCTCTATATCAGAATCTCTTTCTTACCTAGACATTTTGTGAGATTCCTTTGTTCTTGAAAAGGGTTTGGATGATCGCTAGACAGTCATATAAGCAATTGAAAGAATATTTACTTACTTTATGGTTATATAAGATAGCCCTCTTGGATATTTTGTTGCAATTGCTTGGATAGATGCACATCTCAAATAGCACAAGATGCTGATCTTTATACATAAAAAGCAACTTCATCAGAGCACAGTTTAGTTAAAATTAAGTAGATGCTTGATTGAGGTGGTGCTGTTATGAAATGATGGTAGACTGTCTCTGGAAGAAAACAGTGTCAAGTGAAATTGGTCTTACATGGAGTTACTGTGGTTATGATACCTCAGAGAGCCAGGATTGTTGTCAGATAATGAACTGTTCCTCAGAAGATCTGGAATAAGGAATTTTCATGCTGCACTGGTGACTTGTAAAAGGAACACATATTATCATTTGCCATGAGGGAGAAGTTTAAAGTTTAAAACAATATTTAAAGTTCTATCTCTGAAAATAGTTTTCTCTTTTGTGATTTTAATACTCCTGTTTCAAGTATGCATTGACGATAAAATGGGTCGTAGCAAGAACAGCAGCAAAAATCTGTTGAAATAGATTTCTATTAGCAGGACTTTTGCACTAGAAATAACAGTGGAAAGCTGAAAAACAGGTCAGAACTTCAATAAGTAGGATGGTGCTTTTTGTACAGTAGGCATCCAGCATCTTCCATGAGATTATATTTAGCTGCATGACTTAAATGTCACCCTAGTTTTACAAAGGACATGCTGTTCTTTGTGTTTAATTGTGGGGGAGGGGAGGAGCTTTTTGATAGCAGCAAAATATATGAAAGCAGATTAAGCTACCTGAAAGCTGGAGTGGAGACACAGCTCTAGTATCATCATTATTATTCAGATAGTCTGTTGCTAAAAATGCGTGCTTGAAATCACATTCTAATATGTTCTGAATGCAGTAATTTAGTGCTAGTATTTCGTGTCATTGTGTAGGGCCTCTATAATCTTTGTACTGTCCTTTGGTGAAGCGCTGGTCTACACTAAGCACTAAGAATTTTGATAACATTCAGAGGTCAAGATACAGTTTCATGGTAGAGGTGTTGTTCTGAGTCAGGGTCATTTGGAACAAAGGAAGACAAGTATGTTTTTAAGTTTACTTTGCAAGTACTTCTTAATAAATTAAACTGTTTCTAATTTCTTTTTAATCCCTACTGTTATATGCTGCAGGCTCTGTGACAATCTTAGAAAAGTCAGAGAGGCTACAAAAACAGGGAACATAATTCTCGTGGGACATTAAAGCCTTGCTGTAGTGCAAAGGTGTTACCAATACCATACCAATATAGAAAGTATGGGAAACAAATAGGAGTTATAAGTAGCATCAAAATGTTTGATGGTTTGTGTTGGTTGTGGGGTTTTAATTTTTATTTTTGTTAAAGAGGATTATGTCTGTAGCTGAAATTTCCATGACAAATATTATGATATATAGTCCATCTTTTGTAGTACCTTGTTAGAAATAATACAACAATTGTGTCCTGGAAGTGAGTTGAAGGAAGTCAGAGGCAAGGCAAATCACCTCATAAAGTTACTTTCTTACTTGTTCTGAGTTAGTGATAAGTTGTAATGAAATCTGAACTTTGCAGGAATCTAAAGCCTGTCTAGTGCTGCCTTGTGTTCTGTTATCTGCTGTGCATGCTAGACCCATGACAGTGAAAAAGTTACTGAAGTCTCCTTTGGGATGTCATCTTCAGGGGTGATGTTACTTTTGAATCTTCTGTCAAGTCAAAATTGTATGTTTTCTTTCTTAATAGTGCAATATAATTAGTGCACTAAATTAGTGCTTAATAGCACTAAAGCTATTAAGAATGTGCTTCATTGAAAAAGGTGCATGAGAGACCTGAGAAAGCTTCTGTCTTCAGAAACACATAGTCAAAACTTTTTCAAAAAATGTTAAAACATTACTGTTTCATTTCTTTATGTTAGATATGTATGGGGGGAAAGATGACAGCTTATTGCTTGGTTTCAGCAAAGCTGTAGCAAGTTTAATGACGGTGTTATTTTCTGTTCCTACTACCTAGTATCATTGTTTCTGTTAGCTGGAGTATTTTATGAATTCTGAGAAGTAATGCTAAGTGGTACTTGTCAAAACAAACATTGCCATGTGGTCTTTTTCTTTTTTTTATACATTAGTTTTTAGTAAATAATTTTTCTGGATTATGACTGCAGAGCTTTCATAGCTTCATGAAAGTGTGTGGTTTGATGCAGTACCAGGCACCTTCTGATGATTTTAGGAAAAAATACAATATTCCAGACTGTAAGCTGACTGTTCATCTGGCTGCACAAACAAGAAGTGTTTTCTGAGAGATGTATTCTGTTGTAAAGTGTTTTGTTCATCCAGCCTTGTGAAGCCCAGATTATAAGTGTAGCCTTGATTGTGTTTCTGTTGCTACATGAATTGTGTTGCTTGTGGTAACATTTTCTATGCATGCATATGCCTAGTCCTAATAGAAGTGTGCTTAACGGGGAAAGATGAGAATTTATTCATCTCCACGTCCATCAAAAGCTAATAGTCAAATGGTGCTTTATTTTTTATCTCTTTTTATCTCTTTCTCTTTTTATCTAATTATAATTTGGTAATGGATATATTGTTTTCTGGTGTTTTAAAATAATTAGTTTTAAGGTAGGGAGGAAATGATACATAAATATTTTTCTTACTAATCTTTAATGGAACAAATTTAATTTGCTGCCTCAAGAGGGTGCTGTCTGCTAGCAGCTTGAATTGCAAAAGTGAAGTAATTCTGGTATTCTAGTCTGATTGAACTTTTATGTTCATAATCCAAGTTGCTTTAATAAACACCTGTTGTTGTTTGTATTAGTTTCTACATGGATTCACAAAATACTGGGGAAAAAGCTTAAGTGATGTAATTATTTTGTGTTGTTACACTCATTTTCATGTATTTAGTTCTTGTTTACAACTTTTTACTCACAGAGTTTGGATCATTAAAGAGGCAAACATTGGTCTGTTTTGCAGGCTGGAGATATGAAATAAATGTCCTTCCAGAGGTTAATCAGGCTTGTGACAGAGTAGCTAAGACTTTCGTATTGCAACTTCACATTAGGCTGCTCTAACCTTGATAATGAGATATTTAACCCTTGAGTAGAGCCACCACTGTAGAGAAAAATATGCATACACATAAAGGAGAATCCTGCCAGCAAGATAACAGTTTGGTTCCCTGCCTGAGTACTTCTGGAGTACTGACTGCTATAACTAGTTATTTTCTCTACAATTCTAAATCTGCTCTAATAAAATACAAATGGTGTTCTCTTTTCATTTTGTCCCATGATCTATTTACATTTTTGCTATTGATATTTTCACATGTATTAAAAGGCACACTAATTTCCAACAGCATGTATTTTTTTCCTTGTGAAGGTATCAGAACGAGTAGAGAGGAGACTTCAGGAGATAGAAGAAGAGATGCGTGCTGAAAGACAGCTCGTAGAAAGGCGCCAGGACCAGCTGGGCCATGTGTCTCTTCAGTTACAGGAGGTATGAAATGAAAGCTTCCCTTGTAGTTTGGATTTAGTTATGAATGTGTTGCATTTGTGAGCCTGTACCTGTCAAATTGACAGAAGAGCTCATATCTTAGGCACATGTTTTAGCTCAGTCCAGCTCACATTGTTTTGATGATCAGATAATACCAAGCACAGTCTCTGTCCTTCATTATATTGTCTTGACTATATTTAGACTTTTTGGTAACTGCCACAAATCTTCTAACAACCTACCCCCTATGCCCTTCCTGAAAACCTAAGCAAACAAAAGCAAGTCATTACCTGGGTTTTTTCAATTAAAAGTATACCTTTTATTTTCTAAAAGGTAAACTTCGCTTGCTCATGCAAATGAACACTTTCATTTATTTCAACAAGCAATCTAAAGCACTGTGTAGTGGCCAGACAACTTTTCAGTGCTTTCAGTTTTATTCAGCAATACCTGATGAAATAAAAATTACTGTTTAGGAGACAAATAGAAATGTTCAGAATAGAATTTAAAGTTTGGGACAGCTATTAGCTTTTTTCCTTCTTATTTTAGAAAACATATGAAAAATACTTCTTTTTGATTTTACTTCTTTTTGGAAAATCTATTTCTTCACATAGAGTGACTTTTTATTTCACTCCACTTAAGATTTGCAATGTTATCTCTATCTGTGCAGTAGGATACTAAAATTGAAAAGAAATATGCAATTCCTTGGTTTTCACTCTTAGTATTTGTAACATAGCTTTTTGGAAGGCTTGATACTGTGTGGTGATACTGAGGAACCTTGTTCATGATGCTACGTATTTCGTGTAAAGCTAGAGACTGTTCAAAGATGTCATATTTTAGAAGATTATATGCTTTTTTAAAAATATAGATAAAAAGTAACATTTATCAAAAGGCTTGGAATCGTTCTGCCAGTATTTCAGAAAGACTTTTTGTTTCATTTTCCTTCCAGTTCATGCCCTGTTGGGTGAAAGGAACTAGTGTACTGACTTTCAATTTTCATCACTCTTTAATATGCCTATGTCCACCTCTAGATTCTTCAGTTGTGTCTTCAGGCTGGGGAAGGGATGCTTAATGCATTGGTGTGATTGGATAGTGTTATCTGCAGAATGGAAGATTCTTATTTTATCCTTTTAAAGGGAGGATGTCTTGTGTTCTCTAAAGATACATTGACACTGCCATAGTTTCCTTAGAAAGAAAAACTTGAACTCAAGTGAATGGGTTCAAATGTAGTTCAAAGAATTTTCATATGATCTTTCATAGATCATGAGAATGATCATAGTGTGTGTGATCATGAGCCTCCAGGCTGGGTGCCTTTTATTCTTGGTAGCTTATCTTTTGAATTTCATGCAAAAAGAATATGAAATACTGAGTACATCCTAGACCTTCTATTCCCTTAAGGTGTCCAGCTGTGAATTAAGATGGTTTAATAGTTTCTTCTGTAAATTCTATTTTATTTTTGTAAATTATTTTTCCTGAGGAGTGCCTTTTTAAAATACAGTTAAAGTTGCTGTATTTTAGAAAAAACGTATTTGAACTGCCTTGTGTACTTTTGCATAGCCTAGTGAGAATAAAGTAAATAAATATTTTGCTACAATTGTTATTTGGATGAAACATGTTTCTGTATAATTTTGAGCTTGTTACTTTGTTACTCTGTTTATTGTCCTTTGTAATTCAAATAGTGAGTTAGATGGACTCTAAACTCTGACAGTGGCCTCAATCTTGTGGTAATCATTGCACAGACATAATGTTCTATTGAGGTCTACTTTGGTTTTCATTTATTTCTCCAAGATACTTCCCAAGTAACATAACTGGGAAAGAGGGTAATGTTTGGACTGAGTTTTGAAATCCTGTCATTAATACAGCCTGAATGATTTACAGAGAAATACTACTTAAAGCATTTGTGGCTGTTGAATGATATAATTTTTTCATTAGTTTGCCTGTTACAGATTTCAAATGAAATAAAATTTTTCTTTTGCATGTGATCAGCAGTTGCTCTAATTAAGAAATTGTGTGACATTTGTGAGGATTAAATGCTATTTTTTTTCAGTGAATGCAGTGCCTGTAACTGACCACTGCTTGTCAGTGTTTTACCGTCTTAAGAGAATCATCTTCCTAAATTGCAGTTATTAAATTATATATTTGCAGGATCTAACACAACATGATACATTTATTTTAGCCTTTCTCTTGTCTGTCTTTTCTCTCAGTTTTTTGTATAATGTGCAAACTTCTGATTTGCAATGTAGTATTACATATTACTATAAGCATAGACTGATTATGAACCAGGAAGATATCTACATGTATACTGGCCATTAAGAAAGCTTGATGTATAAAATGTTTTACCTTTAAGTTTTAAATTTGCATTTTTGTTTTAAATCTTTAACCTGTCTGTGCTGTGTGTAGTTGTAAAAAACCTATTTTCTGCACATTTTATGTCTCTTTTACCTTAGTGTGTATTGGTACATTTAATCAGCAATTACTCCAAATTAGAAAATAGCAATTAGCAAACAAATTCATGCAAATCGTATTATCGTAATTTTTACTATTTTCCTGATACAAGCATTTTTCTGATTAGAAAGAACAACAAATATTCTTTTTTTGCCAGGGGTATTGACCTGTGTGAATTGCTGTAACAACTGAATTTGTTGTGTAAATGAAAACTATCTTGAGATCCTTCAGTGTTTCTTTTTTTTTTTATATAAAGACACCATCACCTCTTACTTTTGTTTGCATTTTTACATCTATTTTCTAAAACAAGATCAAGTATCATTCTTAAAAATGTTTTCTTTGCATTCTTTTCTGTGCATTGGGTGTCCTGGATGGCTTTACAAACTTCTCTGCTTGGCTTCTTGGACTTTGGTGAAATGTGTCTGTGTGTTCATGCTTGGCATGCTTTAGGTAAACAGATTCTTCATTATAGAACCTTTTGAATCCACTGACTGTGGTAAGGCAGTGACTGCAGTTATGTCTTAAGCTAGCAACTTGGGTAGGCCAGGAAGCATTTTTTAACTTTCTCCTAGTGCAACTGTACACTTAGACTCTGTTTGCCTCCCACTGCAAATACTGTGAACTGCCAGAAGCTGGTGGACAGAGAGTGGGGTAAACTGATGGTCAAAAGTCTTATTGAACAATGTTTTTTGCATTTCTTTATCACTGATATTTTTAGACAAACATAAACTTGATCTGTGCTCTAAGCCACCTGGATATTTTAGTGCATTGTTGATACTTGCTCTTTGGCTCTGTGCTATGCCACCTGTGGCCAATGGTTTCTGTTTTGATTGTAGTTTGAATCTGACTCTTGCTTGGAACATGAGCAAGTCTCATACATATCTGTCACTGAAATAGCTAGGTAGTCTCTTTTTAACTGCCTGGATGGTATGTTTAGGTAGCATACTTGGAGTCATGCTAATCGCTAATGTAGCAAGTTAGGGAAAGTGTTTTCATTCAGATTAGGATGTGGTACATTTTTGCCTTACTTTAAATTATAGCTTGTGGCTGTTCTGTTTGTATGTTTGTGATAGTATGAAACACTCACTGATCAGTCTCACTTTGAAAGAGCAAGTTTCAGTTTGTGGTCTGTACACAGCTTTCAAAAAGTCTGGTTTTATTTAAAAAGAAAAAACAATACAGCAAAACCAAACTGAGACCAAAACCCAAACCCTAAGAAAAGTTAGTAGGCTTAAGTTGTTGTAAAAGTTGATTTGCTCTTGAGAGGTTACCATATGTTGGAAAGATTGAGAACTTGAGTTGTTTCACAATCATCCCCATAGTTTTTCTCATGTATAAGAAAAATGAATCTATGAAGCAGTAAGTTATGATTTTGAAGTTTTGAGGTTCAACAGATATTCTGTGTGTATGGATGAGGTAT
This sequence comes from Ammospiza nelsoni, assembly GCF_027579445.1. NCBI lineage: Eukaryota > Metazoa > Chordata > Aves > Passeriformes > Passerellidae > Ammospiza > Ammospiza nelsoni. The sequence goes on along the minus strand of NC_080638.1, from coordinate 44,447,526 downwards.
GCTCAGTTGGGGTATACCAGTTACATTTGTATTCTAATGCTGTCTTATGCTGGTGAGCTCTTTATAAAGACCTATAAGAATAGCCCTCCTTGGTAAAATCAAAAGTTCATCTAGCCTGACCACCTAGCAGGCAGTGGAACTTGTGGCTGGTGCTTTCCAAAGCCATGCTGTGAAGACCTCTGTACATGAAAGTTCTTTGTCTCCTGTGGCCTCCAATATACCTGCCTCCTCCAAGGCCTCATCAACCTCGTCAGTCTCTTCCAGACCAACCTGGACACGAATGCTTTCAGAGGAGGATCCTGCTGACTGTAGGCCTGGTCCCATTCCTTGGTGCTTCAGCTTCTCTGGGCAGTGTCTGCCTGCTGTTTGTGAGCCATCAGGGAGGAGTGTGTGCTTGAACTGCTGTCCTTAGCATCCTTTTCCTAGTTCCCATTTTTGACATTGGACTTCCTCAGCCCCTTCTTTGGGGACAGCAAATGAAATCAAAGAATCAGCTTGATCTTTAAATCTGTTGTTTGGTTTTTTTCTGTTACCCCTCCCAAGAAAAAGGTTATATAACGATTTTTAGTGGAGAAAAACTGAGCGTTGCCTAAAACAACAAGAGAGAATTATTTAAAAAAAGAGTACAGAAAGGGGGCAAAACAATTAACTTTTACCTGTACAATTTCTGAATTGTCAGTAAGAGCTGACGTTTGTCTGGCTGTGCATGATCAGATGTTTCCATTGCCTCATGACATTTTGATTAACTGCTTACCTGGCACATACTGGTACAATGCAGGTTTCACACTCCAGGCAGTGCACATGTAGTATGTTTCATTTACTGTAACATTACTTCTTTTTTGCAGTATTTTAACTCTGGGGTATCTATCTATATCTCTCTCTATATATGAGCTGTTATTTTCCTTAAAATGAAATGGCTATGGGCTATTTTTACAATATGCAGAAAATAAAATGGAAGGTTATAATATCAGTTATAGTAAAGGATGCATTTCTGTTTGAAATGATTCCTCTTTAATAGCCTGAATATCAGTCAGTGAAGTTGAAATGGCATATTTATTTCCATGGTTTCTTCTGGGAATTAGGATGTGCTACTGATGCAGAGATATTTTTTGCTTTTAGCTGGAATAATTTTTGAAAATTTTACTAGTATTCCTGAATCCAGCCCAGCTGTAATATATTCATTGTGATTCTGACCTCTCTAGCCAAATTTGTACATGATAATGTGTGCGTTTGGTACTATGTTAATTATTAATTTAGTGCCAAAAATCAAATTGGCCTAAATTTGACTGTCTATAGCAAAGCTTCTGATTTTGCTGGTAAAACTGATGGTTGACTGCAGTTAATAGACATCATATATTCCAATTGGGCTGTTCTGAACCGATACTTCTTGTCATTAAAAATAAACAAAGAAAAAAATGCAAACCAAAGCAAAAACCCAATGAACTTGGGTAATGCAAAACAGCATTAGCTGAAAAGATGATCTTAGGCTTTTGTTCATGTTGCTTTTTGGGACTTCTCTCAGGAGCCTTTTTGAGTAAAATGTGTGCAGTGTTGAGTTTTACAGTTGACTGGAATTATGGATTTAAATCTCTACTGATTACTTAGGAAAGTACCTTAAATATGCTACAGTCTTCTATTATCTGATTAGGGATCAGTATGACTAAAAGTATAACTCTTTATGTGGTATAGTCTTTTCAGTGGCATAGTTTTGATTGATGTCTTCCATGGTCTCAGATTTTAATGTAAACTGTTCAGGCAGAAGAGTAATCCAAACTGTACTGAAACCCTTAGGTTTTCTGAGGCGAGGTTGTAAGAGGAAGGTAAGTATATAAAGCCGTTTATTTTCTCCAGAAAGCTGCTTTTAAAGCCAAAACTTCTAAAGCTGAATGCCTGGCCTCATTGAAGTTGATTAATATCTTGTATTCTGTTTTCATACACTGAAATTGCTCTTCAGTGTACAGTGAAGAGAAAATGTTCAAAACTGAATGAAATGGCACAATTTATAGGGACAGATTTCAAGGAAGATAAGAAGAGATTTTCCTATAAATGTAAAATGAAAGTGCTGCTTGGGAATGACAGACTGGGAAAAAGAAATTTCTTTCTGCATTTTTGTTGTTGTTCTGTTGTTGTTTTAGCAAGTAATTATGAAAGCAATAAATGTACTTATGTTTCAAGATATGGGATGAAAGTAAAAGATTTGTGCTCAGGTACCTAATTAATTGATTGGTGACTAGTGTGAAAAATGCTTGGTCATGTTGCGCAGATAAAAACTGTGATTTATGAACAGTTACAGAAATTCATGGCAAGTTATCAGTGTGTGGCTACTGATCTCTTTCAGCTGATATTTCTAAGTGATATTTAAAATGACCCAATGTGATTTTAGATACCTCAGTCTGAGAGGGAATGGGAAAAGTCTCCATGGAATTTTTCTATTTTTTGTTATTGTTGTCAAGGAAGGGCACATCAATGTTGGTAATTATTGATCAGGAAAGTTTCAGTTGATTCAGTTGTAGTTCTATGGCTTTAAGCATCTGTCCAGATTCAGAAAAAAATAACCTTTTCCTTTTTTTGCTTTTGACTTCTCACACAACCTTATGGTAGTGTTTTCTTGACCACAGTGCATTGAATTTCATAACATGCACACTTTATGTTAGAGACTATATTATTTTTCTCTGATGTGTGCACAGCTAGTCTGTTGGGGATCTCCTGAGCCTTTTAGACCTTAATCTAAAGGTGTTTGGGGTCAACTTGAGAGTCTGGAGCTCTATACATCGGAAGGATGTTAGTGCTGCTTTAGACGTTGTGTTTGTCCCTGTTCTCTGCATGGGTGTGTTTATGTATGCATGAACTTATATTTATCTTTTCATAACAATATACATTGGCTTTACATGGAAGTATTAGATGCAGACAGAAAGCATTTGTCAAGATCTTCTCTCTTAAATTCTTTATTTTTAAAAATTAAAAAAAAAATTTATTTAAAAAAATTTTTATTTTTTAAGATTTTTAAAATTCTTTATTTTAACAACCTTGGAATGATGGCTTCTGTAAATTTTGTGATGATGTTTGCAATATATTTTTCTCATCTAAAGGTTTTAAGGAAGCAAGATGTTAAAGCAGATGAAACAGAAGAACTCATGAGAAATAAACTTGTGAAATATGAAAGTGAAAAGCACCAGGTAAGACTTAATTTTTCCTTTTTGTTTGATTTTAAATGAGTGTATAGTGTCATCTGTTACAGTATATGCTTTCTTTTTCTGAGACACCAGCAGAACAAAACTTTCTTTACTCTTTAGGAATTCAAGGTGTGGGATTTTTTTCCTGCATCAGAGGCACTGTGAATATAGCTATGCTCTGCTTGTGTCCCTGCTTCAAAGCTCTTCAGTTATAGTATGTTACTTCTAATGGCTCTTCCATCCTGCCAGGCAGACAGATTTATAACTTGGACATAATCCTTGATTTCTTTCTCTACTTTGTCTCTGAATTTGTATGTAGTCTGCTGTTTCTTATTTGCAGCAGCTCAAAGCAGCTTTTTTTCATCCCTGCAACTAGCTCATGCTGGTTATGTTGCACCATAGTTATTATTAATTACTCTTACTGAACTGTTGCCATATTTCACTCTTTCTTTTCATAGAAAATAAAATTTCTTGTATTTCTATTCTAGCAGGATGCTAGGGCTATATTATGCTTTCCTTGTTTTTTTTTCTACTTGCATCAAGTTTAGCATCTTTCAAAGGTATACCCCTTTATGCCAAGCCTTTATGTAGTGTAGTGTTTTATGTAGTGTTTTATGTTATGTTGTTCTCTTCATTCCCTTAATGTTGGTCCTGTTTACTTTGCCCATTTGCCAGGCTTTCAACATCCTCCTTCAGATTGCTATCTCGACAATAACAATTTCTGCTGTCAAAACCTCTATTTATTTTCAAGTGGATCTTTGAACTATTTATGGAAGAAGTCAAAAAATATTTTGAAGCTTTTGCTTTCATTTCTTTTTTTTTTTCATGGTCATCGATTTGATCACTGTTTCTGATTACACATTTTGAATATTATGTTTTCCTAAAAATTTTCAGTTTTATTAAATTTAGGGCACTTCAATTTCTTAGTCATCTTGTTTCCAGAATAATTCAAATACATCATCTTGCACAACACAGAAACCCCATAGATTTTACCTGTTACAGTTCTACCAATGCGTGTCATCTTTAACACTTCTAGGAATAAACTACTTACCAAAGGTGACTTAAAATATTAAGTCATTATTAATTTTGAGTTTGAAAGTATGTTTCAATCCAGGGACTATGTTTTTGAAACTTTGTTAAAACTTATCTTCCATTTTTTTACTTTAAACCCAGTAAAAATTTAATTTTGTGATTTTTTTGTTTTGGGTGATATGAATTATTTTATATCTTTATGAATAAATTTATATATTTATGGAAAAATTATAGACTGTAAGTAAAATTCCCTTTATGTAATTTAAATAAATATTGCAGGGATTTAGTACAAATGAAGGTTTACTTAAAATTTTGGACAAATAAAAGTACTGTATATATTATACCACATTTTAGATAGATGCTTGTATGGAGGAATTTGTGTCCAAATTAAATGGTAAAATACACTTATATATTACAATGCCTACATTGCTTTTCTTTTTTCATCATCCTCTGAAATGCAAGCTTGAGCAGGAATTGGAGCAGTCCCGGAAAAAGTTGAGTGAATCTGAAGGCAGTAGAGAAGCTCTTTTGCATCAGGTAACTGCTTTAGTGTGGTAAAAATCCTAAGGTTTTCATACTAGGTTGTGTCTGAGTCTTTTTGTTTAGTATTCTTATCTCATACTCTGATAAAATGGTTTTATGAAGGAAGGCATGAGGTATAGGAAGACAGGTTTAAGTGTGTATAATATGTGGACTGAGCTCGTTATACTTTTTCTACTTTTCAAACTGTTATGTGTATATGTTCATATGTATTAATTATAGTAGTGATAGTAATGGTATGTTTTCAGTACATAAATGCCTTCTGTGAAATTTCCTTTCATAATATGCTTTAGAACTACTCCTATATTAGTAATCATTGTTCTGCAAAGCATGTGCTATAATTGGTGAAATCAGATAAATCAGTGACCTAGAGGTATTTGGTACATTGTAACATGCAATAAAAGTAAATAATTACCGGAAAAAAGTATCTAAAGTGTGCTTTAAACAATAGCTATTGATGCATGTATGATTAAATTCAATATTTGTAGGAATTTGGATTATAACTTCAGAAAGAAGTCCTTTCTCCTAAATATCTTTCCTTTAGAGGGACTGGATAAAAAGACTGAAATAACTAGGGAGGGGGCAATTGGCATTCTCATCTTTTAGCATTAGTTGTTTGTCTTGTGTATCTAGCAGAATACTAGTTTTGAGTTAGCTATGTTACTGTTTTGAATTTAAATAATTGTAAATGGCATATAGATTAATATGAATAACAGATATTTTTCTTCAATTCAACTTTAGCATGTTGGATTTTCTCTATTTTCCTACATGTCATCTTTGTAAGTGCTATACTATATATGATAGAAAGGAAAATGTGAAGACCCCTGTGTTTCTTATGAATAAATACATTGTATTTTTAAGGAGCACAATTTAAATAAAACATACTCTTTATTAAATTTGGATAGACATTTTCGCTAGCTATGAGAAAAGACAATTGCAACATATAATATGGTAGCATTTTGTTTGGTCTAAAGAAATTAATGCTCATCTGTAGTCAACATAAATTAAAAGGTTTCCTTTAATTTTGAATAATCAATTTATGGCCTGTAATTAGGAAGTAGTTTGTCTTTTTGTTTACCATCTGCAGTACTCTCAAGATGTATTTATAAATATTTTTTGTGTGCAATATTTTTTTAGTGTTTAATAGAAGTATGCTATTTATGTTTTTTGTTCTGTTTTTCATTAAACTTTTGATGCTTGTGCATATATTTTAGATTGAGGACCTTCATTCTCAGCTTTTGAGAGCAGAAGAAGACCGTGTAGAATTGCAGCATCAAATCTCCTACGCTGCTATGCATCGCCAGAGCTATCAGGATGCACAGGATGATGACAGGAGAATTAGAGCAGGTACAGCTAATACTTTGCACTGGAGACCTGCAAGCTAGTTAGTGGGCATGGATATTAATTTTATCTTAGAGTTGCAGTCTAATTCTTCTATTGTTTTGACAAAACCAGCCAATTAATTCCTCAGATTTAAGTTAATACATATTGGCACCTGAATATTAACAGACAAATAGCAGTGACAATTAATTTGTGATAAAATATTTTGACTTGCATGGTTAAAACCGATGAGACAATTTCAGCAAACTGAATGGTGTTTTTACAGAAGAAAAACATGCATTATTTTTAAGTAATAATTTTCCAGAAAATTGGCATTTCAGTCCATTTGCAGTTTGAATTCTGCCATCTTGAAAATGATAACACAAGTCATTGATTAGTTAGTTAATAAGGCTGATGACTTTCTGGTAGAATTTTTAAGCTACATGTTCCTGAGTGGTTTAGAAAATTTTTCTGTATAAATGCAGTCAGAGCTTCTGTTTGCACTATGTTAGAGTTTTAGAGTTGGAATAGTTTTATTTAGAAGACAAATACTTTAAACAATTTCGAGATATAATTGCATATTAAATTACCACTTTAGCAAGGTCTTCAATTAATTGCTAGTTATCTATCTATCTATTTTCAAACATAATCACATAGGTATTAGAGAAAGTCTTTATCTTTCTCTTTATTAGCATAGCAATGTATTACTCAAGGTAATAGAGAAATAGTGATTCTATTCTCGAGTCCAATGTCTATGGGACTATTTAATTGGTTTGACTAATGACATATTTTCTTAATTCAGAAGCTGAAGTACAAAAATATCTTCGTTTTTAAAATAGGACTCTGACTCCATGTTTTACAAACCTCATACAGAGCACTGGAAATGGGCTTAGCTTCAGAAGTGTAATGCAAAATAATAATTTCAATAGTTTTTTCTCCAATCATGTTAATGTATCTGCTTAAAAGTTAGTTTATTCGGAACAATATGCCTTTCATATTAATAAAAGCATATTTTAACTTGTAAAATATGAGGAAAGTTATAGTGTACTGTAACTATTAAAATACATGCATACATTTGTATAATTTTTGCTGTTGTGTTTCACCTTGCTGTGTTATTCCTTTTTCATCAAAGAAATATGGGAAGAAGAAAAGTAGAGATTTTTTTCCTTCTGCCTCCAGTAGTTATTTATGACTTAAGACCTTTGAATTTCTGATTGAGCGAATTTATAGCTTACTCTTATCACAATCTTTGGTTGTAGTTTCAGGATTCAGACATAAAATTCACAGATAATGTGACTTTCAAATTGGGAGGTATTACTCTGGTGAGATAAAACCTTGGCCTTGAAAGTGATGGCCAAATTTCATTTACACCAGAACTTCCCCACTGTTTCTTCCATCCCATTTTATTTAATTCAGTTTTGTTGTGGCTTTTGTTGTTTTGGTTGGCTTTTTATTTGAGGGAGCAGCTGTGTGCAGGAGGAAGAGTGGAAACCCCTATAAAATGAAGGAAAAGTACTGTTTTATTGTTATTAAAATGTTATTAGCTTATGACACAGGTATAAAATTTTTCACACATATTTTGGCGAAAATCAGTAGTTGTAGAATAGTCTCAAGTGGAGAAAAAAATTGCCAAAAATTAATTGAGATTAAATTAATTTACCATGAGTTGGTATTTCTACTGAATGTGTTGCTTTGTTCTTGCTGTTTTACAGTAGCTGAAAGATATGAGAGAGAGAAGCAAGATCTAGAGAAACATATTTTGGAACTTAAAGCAAAGCTGAATCATAATGCTGTAATGTCAGAGGTAGAAGAACTGAAGAGATGTATAGAGCGTAAGGACAAGGAGAAAGCACAGCTTGTGATGCACATACAGGTAAGTTGGGTTTTGCTGCTTTTTGCTTGGTGGCATTTTTGTTTTTTAAATAATTTCTTATCTGTTTAACATTAGGTGATGTATCAGATTAGGGATTAATCTTTAAAACTAAGAGTAACAGTCATGCTTATTATTTATTGTGTGAAGAACTTTGAAAAGTGATTTGTGTTTGCCAACTTTTTTTGCTCTCCCATGTAATACTACAGAAGGTATTTGCTGTTGCCCATGATTCCATAGTTTGGATTACTTCTCTTTGCCATGTGAAAAGAAAAGTTGATCTGATTTTATCAGCACTTACTGTTAATAATGGTTTTTGGAACTACTTTTGTAAGGTAGTACTTACTTTCTTATTCCCTATTCCATCATTCCACAGAACTGAAGTTCAACTTTAAAAATTGAAATGCCTTGTTCTATAGCAGAGTGTAGTGGAGTAACAAAAGTAGGTCACAATTTCCCTTTTTTTAGTAATTAAATGCAATATAGTAATATAATCATAAATATTAGTAGTCTTCTTTATGGTAAGCATATTATAATGTTTATGTGGTTCTTTATGAGAAGGATGAGAACAGTCTTTTGTACTGGAATTTTAGTTAGAAGACTTAGACCATAAAATGAGATCCAAGTAGGCAGTAGCCTTCTTATTTAAGATGGGAAATTTCTGTGTTTCTTGCTCTTGCCTAGATTTGTCATTGGTAGTAGAATGGCTGAACAGTAACAATTTTCTTCTGTCTACTGTGACTGTTATGAGAAAAGAGTTTGCAAAACGATGTGTATTTTTTCAGTAGTCAAGGATTTCACTTTTTGTTCAGCTTGTATTTTGGCATTCTGTAAGCAAGGAATTTTGTATGTATTTTCCTAATGAAGGTACTTATCTATGAAATGATATTGCATATCTTTGGAAATTCAAAGGTAGGAATTGATTTTTTTTTGTCTTCATAGATTTACAGGACTATACTCTTCAGTTTATTTCTGTTGCTCCTTTACCTTGTCAGTTCTCTGCTGATTTAAATCAAAATAAGACATCAAATTACACTTGGAAAAAAATGGCCTTCTGAAAATAAGTTCCTACAAGCTTTATGCAATTTGGTTATTGAATAGGTTTAAAAGAACCTAAAGTGTTTCTGTAGAGGGTAAGATGAGCAGAACTCATTTCCTGGTGTCCATCAGCATTTGTATTCTAGCTTAGGTTAATAAAACCCATGAGTAACTGAAAACATTCTGGGTTTTGATTTTGTTGTGCCTGGGAAACAAATAATTTTGGTGACAGGAATTAATGGGGTAAGAACCCACATAAACCAAATTATTTTAAACTTCTGCTTGTAGAACATGCTTTCTTAAGGGTCAGAATGATTTTATAATACTAATTTCCTGCCCTGAAAATACTCATGCAATACTGCTCAGTTGGGGTCTTTGTCATTTCTCTGAGTTAGAAATCTTTGACTTCCCTCATTTTCTCAACAGAAAATACTTTGTACTTCTTATCTGCTTCCCACTGCCGTTCTCCTACAGGGGCACTAACAGGAAATTAGCTACTGTGTTTTTCTTTTAATGAGACATCAAGGAATGCAAGGATGTGAATTTCTAAACTTGTGTACTAACAAAGCATTTTGTCAAGCCTGTTCTGACAGCTGCTCCTATCAGATAGTCTGATTCCCAGTTGGAAGTGACCAGTCATGTTTGACTTGGGTGTGATTTATCTTTGTTTAGTGGGGAGAATCTAACTTGCCTCTGATGTACATGTGATATTAGAAATTTCTTTTGATTTATTAAAATATCATTGTTTGCAACAATTTGAGTTGTGTGTGTTGTACATTTAGCCTCCTACAGTTTCCATAAAATTACAGTGTGATGTGAAATGAACAGGATGAAAAACGTTAAAACATATTCTTAAACTCATGTTTAGAAGTGAGTTCAATCTTAGTTCAATTAGATTTTAAATTTAATATTTATTTCAGCTACTCTAGTTTACTTAAGGGAGTGGTTGTGCTATCTTCCAAATGTTTACAATCATCTTCAAGTCATTTTTCTGCATGAAGCCAAATAGATATGGGGCTGTTGTGGCTAACTATTAAGATTTAACTATTATGACTCAGAAATAATTAAAGTGCACAAATTACAAAGATGCTATACCCTACTTTCTCTGTAAGTGTTTTTAGACTCTTTAGAGTTTTTTAGACTCTTTTAGCCTGGAAACTTGTTTGATTTACTAATTACTCTTCATTTGGATTTGGTGTTAGTATTCTTATAGTATTGTCCAGTACAGCAGTGAGTTTGTTCAAATATTTCAGTTTTTCTGAGGGAAAATTATTGATATGTTAGAATTCTTCAGTAATATAAATCTTTCAGTTTTATAAAGATTGATTCATATTCTCACTAAAATTTACTTTTACTTTTCTTCTACAAATGAAGTTGTTAGCCAATTAAATGCCAGTAGTGCAAGCCCTTATAGATTAGAAAGAATTTTGGCAACTGCACCCATGTTAACACATGATGAGATACACATTTATCGCACATAACTAGGAATTCAGAAGTACAGATCAGTCCATTTGGGACTTGTGTTTTGATATAGAAACAGAGTGTGGAGATACTTCTTCAATCCTCTTGCTTTACAGGGTTGGCTTCATGAAATATTGACTTGCTATTATGCTGTTTTCTACCTGATTTCAACTGTTGGGTCTGTGCTGGCTTAACCCTTTTAAGCAAAGTGCAAACTCATTGCTAAGGTTTATCCTATTTACACATATTGTAAAAATAAAACGTTAAAAGTCACTTCATATTGGTACATCCATGTCAAAATCCAGTTTTCCTCTTCATGCAAATAGTTGTGTTGGTAAATTAGTTGCATCAAGGTAAATACCTAAAACAAATGTTCCTCTTTATTATACTGTAAATCAATAAATTGGAGGTTGATTTACTTCTACACGATAAGGGGAATGTTTACAGTTAATTGAACATTATTTTATGTGTTTAAGATTAGACTCATATTTCATTAAAAAGTTTGTGGGAGCAGTAGTTTTGTTAATGAAGTGTGTACTCTGGGGAAATGATATATAAATAACTATTTTTTAGTGGTGCAGTGTTGAGTACTACATCAATTTAGTCTGACATCCTTTATGGTCTCCAGAAAGACATGAAATAGGAAGTGATAATAGCATGTGTAATCATAGGACTAAAAAAATTATGACCCGTTTGAGAAAATCTGTGGAACGGTAAATGTACTATCTGATTGTATTTTATGATGTTATTTTTAACTTCTGCTATACTCAGTTTAAATCTTTGTCTTTAAAGAAGTATGTTAATCTGTTTTCATTGGAAATTAAGCTTGTTTTGATTTAAATTTTGCTAGTTGTAGCTTATGAGCTTGTTTTGGTTATCTTTTTAGTTCAGCAAATGCTATCTCAAAGAGATTGGTACAATTTGCTGCCTGCCAGGAGATGTTGGCCTGGTTTGGACAGAGAAAAAACCCCAAACTAACAAACTGACAAGGAGAGAGCCCTTACTAACAAAACCAAGTCTCCTCCTTCCCCCAACCTTGTGGAAGTATCCTTGTCTAAATAGTCACTCTATGTCCATCTGTAAAGTTGCCCAATCTTTCATAGATAAAATAATTTTCCTTTGTCCATTCTGAATTGCAGTCTGTTTATTTCAGGCTACATCCACTGTTTTTTTTCAGTCATTCTGAAATCTAATCCTCTTAAAAGTATTTCAATCCCCTGAGGCTTGATAATACGTTTGACTGGCTATAGATCAGGTCTATCAAATTTATCTTTCATAATGAAAAGGCTGAGTGGTATGAAAGCAGTCTAAATAGGCCCAAAATGCGGAATACTAATGTGAATGATCTCAGTAAAATACAATTTTGCTAGTGTACCTTCAAAAACTGATTTCTGAGCATGTCCTTTCAGAATGTGTGTGGACACTATTATTCCTGAGTTTCTTAGGAGACTGTTCAGAGAAATATGATTAGAGAAATAGAGAGTATTTTATTTTTAAAATGTGTGTTTTCAATTTAATTAATTTTTGAAAGGCTTATATATGCCTCTGACATTTTCAAACATCTTTGCACTTTGTTCTAGAAGCATTTACCAAGCTGCTGTATTCTCTTTGTATTCTATATTGTATGCTAATATACCTTTATTTAGCATGTTGTTTTCATACAGGCAACCAGCATAAAACTGGGTAACAACTAGCTCATAAACTATAAATTCCAATTGTTGTGGTGACTGCTGTTTTGTCCTTTCCAGTTATTCTTTTCCTCTCATCTGTTTACATTAATCTCCTTATATCTTACTATTTGGTTTATTTCTTATTTGTGTAGTGTGTAATATATAGTCAATGATTGATCTCAAACTTAGAATACAGAAAAGTAACAAGAACAACTAGAAAAGGAAAAAATGCAGAAAGAATTGAGTAGTATGTATTCTATGTCTTGTGTTGGAATTCTTTGCTCTTGCAGAAGGGGAGATTCTCTGGGCTAACAGAATTTTCCTTGATACTGAAGAAGATCTTTTATGCTGTTGATATTTAATAAAAATGTGATTTAATGTTGCTGTATGTTATTTGATAAAGTTTCGTACTGCACATCTTTAGAGAATGTTTGTATTTTGCTATTATCATTCCAGATGTTAACATCTGACCTGGAAAACAGGGAGAAGCAGCAGGAAAAAATGCTGGATCAGCTAAAGGAGATAGAGAATTGCTACAAGGCTTGTGAGAGTGGACGTAGACAAACTGAACTCCAGTCTGCTGAGTTAGCTCAACAGGTTGAAGAGAGTACCAAGGAAGCAGAACGGTATCTCAGTGAATTCAAGCACTCAGAGGCACTCAGGCTGGAGATTGAGAAAAAAAGAGAGGATTTGAAGGTGAGAGCCCAGGAAACCATCCGCCAATGGAAATTGAAGTGTAAGAAACTGGATCGTGAGGTAGAAAAGCAAAATCAAACTATCAGTGAACTGATGGACAAGAATAGTCAGGTAAGATTTGTTGATTTTTTTTGGTACCCTTTCCCTTTGTTTTGAAAATGAAGAGAAGGAGTTTATATGCAAACTGTGACTTAAACTGCTTTCTGCTTTAAGTTCTGGACCTCTTCTGTATAATTTTCAGAACTTTTTCTTTAAAAAATCAATTTGAAAATGGATTGTGTAACATTTCTGGGGTTTTCGTTTGTCTTTGTTCAGTATGTCAGACCACTTACTCCTCTTTTTTTCCTCCTCTAGAGTTTCTCAGGAAAAAAATTTTTTTTTTTTTTTTTTTGTTTTGACTTAGAAGAATTATTTGTTCAGTTGCTGACACTGTTTTAAAGACAAGCACTCACATCAATGCTAATGTTTATCATCCTCTATCAGAATAATGGTAGAAACCACCACTCTGTTGGCAATGAGTTTGTGGGTCTGTTTTCCAGTGGCTGGGTCAAAAGTTGCTTGTTTCTAATAGTGGCTGATATAGTGCTTAACTCTATGCTGTGAGCTTTTATCTTAACTTAGATGCTCTGCTGGTGCAGTCTGTCATATTGTATGGCTTTTCTTTTACAGTGCTATACTCTTTTCACATATTTTCTCATGGCATCCTTTCAGTTTAAGTTACTGAATGTGATGGGCTTGAGAGGGCTCCATCCTCTGTTTTGTTTTGCTCAAAGATTGAGGTTTTCAAGGACTAAATGGGACGCAGTGGTGGATGTCTGTTAATCCTGTGTTGTTTCTGATGCAACAATCTGTTCTGAGATTGGTACATGAACACAAGCATGGTCAAAGCACAGGAGAAGTCACAATGGGGCTATCACTGATTTGAAATTAATAAACTGTAGCAAAACTAAACTTTGATTCCTGGTGTTGCTATTTCTCTCCTATTGCCTATCATATTCCTTGCTTTTTATTATTATTTCCTCTTTCCATGCTCCAACAATCCATTCTATAGTAATCTTGTATTTGTTTGCCCTAGTGCTTGTCTGGGAAAGCATGTATGTCTATCAAATGGACAAATAAGCAAAAAGTAGAGAGAAATTGAAAATCATGCGTGTCTATTAAATGGACAAATAAGAAGCAAAAAGTACAGACAAATTGTGAATAAGAAGCAGTAGTTCCCAAAAAGGTTCTGGAATCACTGTTCTTTTAAACAGATAGGCTGGTCTTTGTAGAGGCACTAGATAACACTTTCCATGTTGAAATTTTCTTTGTTATGCAAGATTCTTTAATATGGATTTTACCTCTTTTTATGTGGCAAGTATATTCACATGCTAAATGCAGTGGTTAAACTTTGGCTTAAGCTCCATTTAAGAAATGCTGTCAGTATTTGTTTTTACTTTTAAAGTGGTGACCGTCCTGCCAACAGGTTTGAGGTAATTGTCTGGTGAAGAAAGTTTCTTTATTTTAAGATATAGAAGATCAAATGAACTGTGTGTCATTGTGAAGGAGAAAAAAGTACAAACAATGTTTCATGTTCTCAATATAGAGTTGGAAGCAGTTTTACTTATAGGAATATAATCAAGCTAGATGCAGCATTTAGTATGAACTTGAGGTAACTAGATGAACATAATTTAACTACCTTTGAAATGCAGGCAATAAACAATTGAGACAAAAATCTGTAAAAACAATAAAGGAAGAAATCTGTAAAAACAATAAAGGCAGTTTGTTTTCTTTGATTTGTGTTAGAAGACTTCAAAGGGTTGATGGAAAATTTTCAAAATTGGGTTGCAATCATAGCTTGCAATTTTGAGATTTTTGAAAAATTGGCAGACAACAAATGTGCTATACAAAGATTGTTTAGGTTTCATTCTTTTGGAATTACTGGGATAATTTGGTTGAAGTTTTGCCCATGTGGTTGTCCTTAATATTGTTTGACAATGGAGTTTCTGACATCTTTTGAAACATGTTCTTTAAGTTATGTAGTGTAGAAAACATACTCAAAGCAAGTAACTAATAGGTTGTAGTTTAAATTTTTTCTGGAGTTTTGTTTTTGTTTGGTTTTTGGTGATGCTTTGAGTTTTTTAAGCCAAATTCTTCCAGTAGAATTACAAGATAGGTTTAGGAGAGTCTTTTTGTTGGGTAGGTTTTTTTTCTGGAAAAACCCATGATGGTCATCAGTCCATGTCCTCAGTTTATTACATTTGTATTTTGCTTTGTGTTGCTTATTCTTGTTGTAATTGCAAACTGTTTTATTATTTTTAACTGCACACTTTTAACCCTAATTGCCTTCTGTTCTGGATTGTTTCAAGTTATTTTGCTATATCCATAAGAAATGTGTGTTGCTTGTGGAATTGATGAAAATACTCAGTAAAATTTAGTATAAAATTTATTAAGTCAGTTTAAAGAATCTGATCTATTGGAACAGATTGCCCAGATGGGTTGCATAGTCTCCCTCACTGAAGATATTCAGGAACCATCTGGATGCCATCCTGTGTCTGTGTTCTAGGAAAAGTTTGCTTGAGCAGGGAGGTTGGACCAGATGACCCATTGCGGTCCTTTCAAGCTTGCGCATTCTGTGATTCTCTGCTAATTTTTACATTAAATATATCAATGTTGAAAAAACACCCAAGCCCTGAAGATCTTAGGAAAACACAGGAATTTTTTATTATTTTATTGCATTTGATTGATTTCTATTTGGGAGATGATGTCGTTATTTCTTGGCTTTGATGCATAAGTGAACCAAGCTTTTAACTGCTACTAATTCATCTACTGGGCATAATTTCAAACATAGGTTAAGGCTGGTATACTTTCTATGTAATATTTTAGAAAATAAACAAAATAAGTCAGCATATGGAATGGACCATAGGTATGCTTTATATTTCCAGTAGTCATCCCTGTATGCTGCAGCATTACTCTATTACCTTATTTTCTCCATCTTGTTTTCTGGAGGAGCCAATAAAGAAACACTTCTCAGTCTGCAAAGAGAGAGTGTGAGAAGCAGAGAATTAACCAGAACTATCCCTATTTAGAAGGCTATATGATTTAAGGACAAGTCCAAGTTTGAGATTGCACATGATCTAAAGTGGGTAAATTTAAAGAAACACTGACTACATTTGAACTGAGTTCGTAGCAAGCAAAAATTTTGTATTTTCACATACATATGTTAATTGTTCCATAGACATACCTGATGTCTAAGGATATCCTTCCAACAATTGTCTTTAATTACTTCAGATCAGAATGGATTTTTTTTCTTTCCTAGGCCCTTAAAGAAAAAGATGATCTCAAAAGTCAGCTTCTCTCAGCTATAAATCAAATAGAAAACCTGCGGAAAGAGCTGAATGATGTGCTTACAAAGAGAGCCCAGCAGGAAGAACTCCTGCACTGTAAAGAGGTAAAACTGAATGAAATGGAGTCACACCGGGTATCTCTTGAAGAAGAGATCAAAGAAGTGCAAGGTACTGCAAAAAAATTGGAGAATGAGTTGAAAAAGCAAGTCTTTCTACAAAACCAAATGCAAGCTGAGAAGGAGCACTTGAAGACAGAACTTGCAACTATTAACTTGTTTCATAAAAAAGACCAAGAACGACTCCTAGAAATGCAAGCAGATGTAAAACATTTAAGTGCTGTACGTGTGGAACTAACAAACAGAATTGCAGAAGAGGAGAAAGCCAAAAAGGAATTACTTAAGAGCCTCTCAGACCTCCAGAAACAGCAGGAATCTAGTCATGAAGAGATGATTTCAGCCAACAGGCAGGTGAAGATGGAAAGAGAAATTCACCAACAGGAGTTGGCAGATCTTAGATCAGAGTTACAAAATGTGAAAATCAAACATGAACAAAATGTTCAAGAGCTCATGAAACTCCTTAAACAAGAAAAAGATGATGGAGAGGCTCAGATTAGAATGCTAAAGGTACTTATTACAAAGAATTCCAATGTCAGATTTTCCCCCTCCTCCCACACACCCCACACACAGGCCCTGCCACTGAATGATGAAGGTAATAAAGCATGGACTTTAAAGCACTAAACACAGATGTTTTGCAAGCCATTGTAAAAGTTTAAAGTTCAGGGTAAAAGTGTTACAGTACCAGTTTTAGGTCAAAATCTTAGTTCAAAAATAGTAAAATAGATATAATCAAAATAAAAGGAAATTTATGATGCTGTAATGTTTTAATATGGCAGGCAGGTGAAGTCCCAAGTGACTGGGTAGGGGAAGCATTGTATCATACAGTCACCCCAGGACACCATCTTTTAAAAGGGTAGAAAGGAGGAGTATGGGAGCTACTGGCCTGTCAGCCTTCTCTCTTTTCCTGGGAAGATCATGGAACAAAACCTTTTAGAAGCTACACTAAAACCACATGGAGGACAGGGAGGTGATTTGAGACAGTCAGCACAGCTTCACCGAGGGCAAATCCTGTCTGACCGACCCAGAGGCCTTCTCTGATGGAGTGACTGCATCAGGGGACAAGAGAAGGGCTACAGATGTCATTTAGCTGGACTTTGTAAAGTGTTCAACACAGTGCCCCACAACATCCTTCTCTCTAAATTGGAGAGAGATGGATTTGGTAGGTGGAATCTTAGATAGATAATAAATTGGCTGAATGGTCACATTCAGAGGGTTGTGGTCAGTGGCTCAGAGTCCAGATGGAGTCCTGATGTACAGGAGTGATGAGTGGTGTTCCTCGGGGATCTGTGTTGGGACTAGTGTTTAGTTATGTAATATATAATTCATGTCTTGATAATAATTCTTAAGCAATTGGTAACATGGAAACCTTTAAGTGAAGAAAGCAATAAAAACCCCTCTAGGTGGTTGTTAGTAGAAGGGTCATTAAAATCAAATATTTTGACAGCAGTGCTTTAACATTGTAGACCTAATTTTTAGTGTGTGTGTCATTATTTAAGTGGTCTGTCCAAAAGTGGTTTTTTCTTTGGCAACGACATTGAAATTAAGAGTTTACATTTGATATCAAGTGAGGAGAAGGAAAGTGTATTCTGGACGCAAATAAGAAAAAGTAAGTTGGTCGTGACTGTGTTTTTCTATGAAGCAGCAAATCCTACTGTTAGGACCTGTTTATCTTTACTGATTGTTGAACCTAAACAGCATATTAAAAAAATTGACTTCCATATTTCATTTACAGTTCCATGACTTCCCCAGAATCATAAATCCTAAATATGTTTTTTAAGAGCAGAAGGTTTGAGGGAGATGAATTTTCTAAGATATTAGGGTAGGCAAATTTTTCAGAAGTATACGAAATGATAATGCACAAGATTCTCTTAATTAAGAGACTATAAGTGAAAAAAATTAGAAAATCACATGTGTCTCTAGGAAGATCTGATGAGAACATGTCATCCTGCAGGTGATTTGGTTACTTTTTGTCTGAACTCATCATTACATTGCATTTGGATTTCAATTTTATGGACATACTTTTCTTCTAAAGTAAGGTAAACTTAACATACATTTTATCTTTTTTTACCCCTTTTTTTAAATAAGTATTTTGTTCTTAGAGTAGTCTTTGGGGAAATCCAACAGAAAAAGTTGGAGTTTTTTTAACCTATTACATTTTTTTTTCAAGCTGCTAAGATTTTGTGGCTAGCAACCGGTTGTCTCTTACTGTTACAGTAATAGTTGACCTTATTTATACCTCAGCTGTGTCCAACCTTTGTAACTGTTTTTGGAAAGGACTACACACATCCTGTCCAAAGATAGTTAAAGCTTTAAAAATAAAGGTTGGTTGAGGGAGACTTGAGGAGTGAAGGGAAATTTGATATATTTGTAGAATCCAAAGCCTTAAACTTAAAGAGGATGCATTTATGAGTTACTTCCAGGAAATCAAGGGTAGAGAGTCCTGTGTTTAGAGAACTAACTTCTACACAGATTGTAAAAAGAAGTGACTTTTGATTTTAGTTGTTCTTTCCTCTCTTGCCTACTCTGTGTGGTACTTTCTGCCCCATTTTTGCCTGGTTTCCTGTACTGCAGCACTGGATTGAAAAATAATTAAGTAGTTAAGGATTTTTGCGGTAGTAGGGAAGGTACCATAAAATATTGTGTGATGCAAGAGAACCGGAGAAAAACAGAGTTTTTTGAGATACCAGTGTTAAGAAGGATCTTACTGTTTCATTACTGAAGTTCTGATGCTTAAACTTTTAATTTGGTTTCTATTAGAACAACCTAAATGATTCCCAGCCAATGCCTCTATGATGTCTTATTTAGTATTTAAAAAGATTGATACACTCGGCATAGGAAATCAAGTGGTTTGCTTAGTGATCCCCATTTGGCTTTGTGCTCTGGATCTGTCCCCTAATTTTAATACATACCTTCATTTGCTTTAAAAACATGCTTGTTAGAATGATAACATACAAAATTTCCTGCTCCCTGACAGTATGGAAGTATTTGCAGTATTAATCTTTAATATAAACTTATAGAGATATGTATCTATACACATTAAATTGTGTATATGTGTATATTTCTTTTTAAATTGTTTTCTATACATTTTCCAATTGTGCCATCCCATTTTTCCTGGAGTATTAAATGTTAAGATTGGGTTCAATAAAGACCAATTAAATTACAGTCATATCTACCTTGTTATACTGGAAATTAATAAGTATTGATTTTCTCTTCTGTGTCTCAAGGGTAATACAGGTGAAAGATTTTTTCTTGAAATGTCTCCATCTGCATAGATGTTATAATGCAATTACTTTTAGTAGGAACTGAAAAGTTGATTTTTATAAGCATATTCACAGAAAATGTTTTGGGCATTGCAGGCTTGTCTTTGTGGTCTTAAATCTTTGTAGACTGTGAATGCCAAAGTTCTTTCTCAAATTGTCCTTTGGAAGAGTTTTTGTAATCCGTTTAGTGTCTAAATTAGTGTCTAGATATAGTGTCTAAATTAATTCATAAAACTTCTCTCCTTACCCTTCTTCTTCATAGAACTTATATTTATAGTGTAATTGGAAAATAGAATTTTTGCTTTTCCTCAGAAAGAAATTTACCTCTCAGATTTATTTTTCTGTTTAACTGCATCCCTCACGTCATCTAATCTTAAACTGGTTTTGAGGAACGTGTGCGTTAATTTGCTTCTTTGTTGTATTTTTAAAAATTTTCTAGATACTATGGAGCATTTCTCAATTCTCTCATTTTCAGTCAATTATTTTTTTCACTGGAAACAAATATACATTATTTACTCATTGTTTTGGGGCTTTCTAGATCCTTACATGTTTTCTTCATTTTTCTCTGCAAAGTTTCATGAGTAGCATTAATTGTACAAAGTAATAGCACTAAACCCACACAAATCTAGAACTTAAAAATACTAAATCTTTGCTGTTGTTTCCTTGCAGATATAAATTTAGCACTGGTTCCTGAAATTAAATGAGTTTTAGACTTTCTGATTCCAAATTATTTTAGTAATGGAAAAGCTGCATAAATACTAGGCTCAGGATGATGTAAGCTGATGAGTGTAGCAGAGCTGAAATGAAGAACCTGAGACTTCTGTTTTCTGCTTTTAAAGCACTGTATGGTTCTGCAACTTTGTGATGTGTGTTTTCCATGTTCAGATAAGTAATTGCACTTAGTAGAACTTAATTTAATTTTTTACATTTCTCATTTGGCAATAGTGTTCCACTGATATAAAACTTTAGAGTTTGGACGTGTTTTAAAATAACCCATACAGTAACTTTGTAATCTTTTTTCCCTTTACCATCAGATGGAACTTTTAGAAGAGAAAAACATAGTCCAGGCTCAGTGTCGACAACTGGAAAAAATAAAAGTTGAGTGTGATAAGTTGACAGAAGAATTAACCCAAAATAAGGAAGAAAATACAAAACTGAAACGGAAATGTGAATTTGTAAAACAAGAACTGGAGAAAAAGGTAAAATTAATTGATTTTAACCATGATTTGTTTCTCTGCTGATAAATACCTAATATAAATGATGGATTATAGAAATAGGTGGTAAACCTAAAAAACCCCAGCCTGTATGTATTAAAGAATACACCCAGTTGTGCCACAGTACATGGTTTCTTTATGAATGAAAGAAGACAAAAATGCTTTGCCTGGATTATGAATGGTATCCCTCCAAAGATTTGCTAATATTATTTAGGACTAGAAATATAAATCCTCTTACTTGCCTGATGTCTAATGTAGGTAACCAACAAGTGTTTAATCAGCTACTTTTAGTTTTCTTCATATTTTTCTTCAAGATGCAGTGGAGCTGTGAATGATTTAGAAATAATTTGAAGTAGATATGCAATGTAAGCATAGTAAAAGAAATTCTAAGTAATGTTGGGGTGGAGGATTTTTGGATTTTTGGGATTTTCTCTTATAGTATAGAGTTAGAAAAATGTTAAATCTGGCGTTTCTTCAGCTTGCTAAACTGTCAGGAAGTGGTTTCAAAGCTCAACTTGTCAGACTAGTAAAAAGTACTTAAAATGAAAATTCAAAAATGTGTTTTCTCTGTGTTGGCATTTTAGTTGTATAATATCTATTATTAAGAAAATGTATTTATAGGAATGTACATAGGTTTCTGTAGTGTGTTGTGTATTAGCTCCAACCTTACCTAATATTGGGAAGACAATTTTTGAATTAAAATAATCTTTTATCTCTAAACTGAAAAAGATCAGAGAAGGTTTTAAGCATGCAATCCTGTGGTCTCAACTTTTGCAGGTAAAGGCAGATGGAACTTCTATTAGTTTGCATTAAGGTTAACTTAAAAGAATAGTTGCTATTTTGGTTTTGTGGATTGTCAAAAGGGATGTTAGGATGGGGGAAATAATATTACCTCTTCAGAAACCTCATGCTAGCATACAATTGTGGAAACACAGCAGAAGCTTATTGTGTTACAGAGTATTTTATTTCTTTTCCATGCTTTTTAGACTTTTAATATTCTGTTCTTAATGCAAATACTAATTCAAAGGGGCATAGGTATTATAGCTAGCTTAGATTTTTTTTTAATTGAAAGGTGAAGGAGCAGAGCATAATGGTTGGTTTCTTTCCTTTTCCTTCTGTGCACTTCTGAATCATTTGTGACTTCTTTTCTCCTGTAAGCTCTGGATGTAGAATGATAACGAATGTTGACACATTCAGAAAATCAAGCAGATAAATAAAAAAATAAAGCTATGTGTTCTGTTTTAGTCATGATCTTTGGGAATGAACTTTGGCATGTGTTGAAATGCATTCAGTGAATAGTGGGGTAACAGAATACAGATACTGGAAATATATACAGCGCAATCTTACTGCTTTCAGAATACGAGTCTAGGTTAAAACTATTATTTCAACTCCCATCTTTCAACTCCCATCTTTAGAGTACAGAAATACTGGAATCTGTCCATCTTAAAAAATCTTATGACTTCTTCAGTTTGAACAACTACTGTCGCAAGTGTTTTTGTATTAGTTAGTGAGAAAATCAGACTGCTTATCAAGTATTGGTGTTCCACATTTGTAGGCCACCTACATTAAAAACACCTGTTTTGCTAGTAGAAATAAACCCCTATACATATATATGTATACAACCTCCTGAAAGGAGATAGCAAGGTGGATGTTGGTCTTGTCTCCCAATTAGCAAGTGATAGGACAAGAGCAAGTAGCCTTAAGCTGTGTGAGGGGAGATTTAGATTGGACATCAGGAAAAATGTATTCAGGCATTGGAGCAGGCTGCTTAGGGAAGTGGTTGAGTCACCACCCCTGGAGGTGTTCAAAAGACATGTACATGTGGTGTTTGGGGATATGGTTGAGTGGTGGACTTGGCAGTATGGGGTTTTTAGTTGGACTCTATGAATGATTCTGTGATTCCATATATATCCCATTCATGGAACTTGAGTGTTAGACATTAACTCTGTGTTGGTGTCTCATAAGAGCAGTGTATGAAGATTTCTAACAAATAGACTTCAAACAGTTGTACCTTGTCATTGTGGAGGTCCACAATTAATAATTTTTGAAAACCTTGCCGTTCTCACTCTTCTTGGTGCAACTCACAGTTAAAGTGTTTGCCCTTTGCTACATTACATCCTCCTGATCTCAGCAGCAGACAGGTGTGTTTCCATTTCTCTTATTCTCACAGGATAGGTTTTTCTATATTATTTATAATGCATAATTCAATGTTTTGTGTAATCTAGCAGCAGTTTTGTTTGGTTTTATGGCAGCTCATAGATATAAAGGAAGATAATCTGATTTAGAAACCTGTAATATATTTAATCAACTTTCTGACATTAGTTGATAACGTAAACACTTTCCTCTGTGCCACTCACTCTCCTATGAGATATTCTTTGAGTAGTTTTCCTTGGAGGGCACACTGACTGCCAATAAAATTTTCCTTCTGGGATCTCTTTTCTGACAATAGATTACATGCCTACAACAGATTGAGGGCAAAAGATAATAATGGGAGTATTTAGTCTGGGCTCTTTTTCTACTCATGAGGAGATTTGTATTAGAACATCTATTTTTGACTTTGAAAATAGGCTTTATGATTGTTGAGTTTGGATTTAGTAGCAGTTTCTTCATAACTGATTTACAGGATAATGAGGAGAACCAAGGGAGGAACTTACAAGTGCTATTAGAAGGTATTATTTTTCCATGGCAAGCAGTTGAACTTAGCATGACTGAGTATGGTCTGATTATGAGATTGAATGATACATGGCTGATGACATATATTATTAATGCAATTACTTAACTTTGTTTTGTTTTTCCTTTTTCACTCCAGGAAAAACAGATCAGCAATGAAGATCATTTGAGAAAGATGAGTGAGGCCAGACTGCAGTTTAAAGATCATCTACGTCAATTAGAAATGGAACAGCAATCCATTCTCTCCATGATAGGAAGTGAAATTGATGCTGCTTGTGAAATCATTTCTCGGGACTCTATGGAGAAATTCAAAGTAATTCTAAATTTTAAGTATGCTGCAGGTTTTGTTCTTTTCTTGATGAAAATTTGTAGTGGAACTTGCATGCATTGTTTTCACTGTTGCATAGATAATCATTCTGACAGAATTATGGGTATTTAGCTGGTACAGAGGGACATTACTATGTATTAGAATGGGATACTATGAAGGACTGTCCATGCATTAGTTGGTACTGCTTCCTTTTTTTTTTTTCTTTTTTGAGAAATAGTTCTCCTTTTGTTTTTGTGAAAGGACCTTTTATTAGCCAAAATTTTGAGGTAGGTTTTCTTAGGCCATGTTCCTAGAATTGGGAAATCCTTAAGAAGGACCTAAAATGCTTTTAAAAGTGGGAGAAAATGAAAGAAATTTTTTGTTAAAAAATCACTTGGATGCTTTGTTTTTTATGTACAGAACTGAATAGTGAAAATGGAAAGAGTTTATACCCTCCTCTTTTGAGGAGCACGTCCTTGTATCCAGAAAACTCAGACTCAAATTTTCAGGAAACTGGTAGCTTGCTGGAACTTTTTTTTTGCTATTTTGCTACTTCTCCTGCAGCCCCTGTCTCCCTGTAGCTTTTCTTCTGAGCGTTCTCATTTGCTCCCCAGGTAGAGAAACCACTCTTGCTCCCTCTATATGATTCTACATGACTGATCCTCTTAAATCAACGTTGTACATTTCTGAGAATAGTGAGAACAGACTGTCTGACTCAGCTTGTCACCACACTTACAAGTACTTGACCTAATGGCCTTTTGGCCTTAGCTACAACCCAGAGTACATTCAGATTACATGTTTTTTTTTTGTCTTGCTGTTTAAACAGAAAATACTTTGTCGCTCTTGGTCATTTGACTGGGCTGGGCTGGGCTGCTTTTGAAATAGATTTTTTTTTTGTGATTGACACAATTTCTCCACTTACACATGGAGTTGGGGTATTGCAGCACAAAACTAGATGAGAATTCTAAGAAAATGTATTTTACAAACAAGCTTTCTCCTCTGTATCCTTACAGATAGGTCTTTTTTAAAATTAAGTTTTATAATCTGCTGTGGTTGCCAGATTTTTGATCATTGAACCATGCCTTCTTGGACTTGTTCCTCACCTTGTGAAGATTTTTTTGGTTTCTGGATAAGGTTTTGCAGATCCCTGTTTATACAATTCTCCTTGGTTTCTTATCGCTGGCCAACTTAAACCAGTTCTGAGTGTGAGTTTTTGACTAGACAGTTAATGTGAAAAAAAAGTTAGTTTTGTGGTCCTGGTATGAATTTTTATTTTTTTTAAAGATAAGCATCTTCATTTATAATATTGTTCCTCTGCCCAGTACTTCAGGTATTGCTAAGGTTTCTGAAAAGTTTTACCCTTTACTTCAAGAAGTTGCCACTGCAACTTGGGTAAGCAGGAGGAATTTGATGGATAAATATTTGTATTGAGAGAAGTCAAGCACTAGGCTTAATCTTCCTTGATAAGAAATGTATTTCTTTGATGAATTTCCAGTAAGAAGAAAAGACTTTCTTCCTCCTATGCCTAATTCCCATTTTATGTCTGTTTCTTTGTCACCTGCTTTTTCATAGGCAATATCCCTTACACCAACAGTACCGAATGATCCTCATCGCTGGTTAGCAGAAACAAAGGTAATAGTCAAACCTCCTGAAATTTTACTGAGTAAGCTAATATTCAGCATTTGATGATGTAGTGGGAGGTGTCCCTACACATATCTGGGAGTTGGAACTAGATGATCCTTAAGGTCCTTTTCAGCCCTAACCCTATATTACACTCGAGTGAGGGGGTGAGTCTGTGAGTGGATGGATCTGGTTTAGTTGAAAGTAAATTTAAAATGGCACTTCACGGGTAAAAGAAAAAATACAAAAACATTCCTTTGGCAATTATTCTGATATTTCCAGACTTTTATTTCAACTGATAGAATAATTTTCCAAATGTTTCTATCAACAAGAAATAGCCATCTCTATAGCAAAATAAATAGCAATTTTGTTTTCACAAAAAAAAGGCATATAAGTAAGAGCAGTGATAGCCTTTAGATCTAGTTCAAATTTTTTGAGTAAAGCATGAGAATGTAGTTAGCAGGTTAAGTTTCTCTTACAGCAGTATCACAAGGCTAGAAATTATTTTAAATAAGGCTGCTATTTGTTCTGTCTAAAATATATTAGATTGGATTCTTGGAAAATGAACGATTTTTCTTTCCCCATTGAAGCTTTCAAATCCTATAATATGGGGGCACACATGCTTGAGAACATCTTCAAGGTGATGACTGTAACTCATAAGTCTTGCCTTTCATTTGGCAGCTTTCCTCCAGCTCCCTCAGCTCACACACATAGCACACTTCTTACCCAATATATTTTAAAATAAGTAAATTTCTCATTATTAAAATAGATCACATACTGTGGAAGACAACTGGTGGTTTTGCTTCATATAGAAAGGTTGAAGCCACAGGAGAATTGACGTAAGGAAAAAAAATTGCAAATGTTTGCATGTAAGAGAAGATTATTCATGGCATGTGGTCTTTGTAAGACTTGTAGACCAAGAAAGACTTCCACCATAGATAACAGAAATAAGATTGGAATCAAAGGAGAAATGTTACGGAGGAAGTGTTTTCTTCATTTGAAAAAGTGCCTATTAATACTTTGCAAACCCAAGTTTGTTTAGCTGCTAGAGGGAAGTTTAGAATGAATGACTGCTTAAAGTGCCACTTTTATTTTCTTTTGTTTTTAAATACTGTGTGAAAGTTTCCATACTGTATTCCATTTCATCACTTCTAGATTTACTAAATTGATCACAACCTTATCAATGAGATCTTTTTCTCCTCTGAGTGAACCTTAAATATTGGCTTTTTCTGACTAGAAAGGATTGGTGTCACTTTTTTTAGAAAGGGGAAATATTTTAAAATTCTGCCAACATTAAAATGAGAGAAAAAGGTACTTTGAAAGGAAGGCCTATCTCTTGGTGCATATGCGTGCACTAATTCAATGCGAATTTCCATATCTACCCTAGCAAATTCATGCTTCTGATTTAAAAGAAATAAAATAAAAGAAAATCACTTTTCCCATATAATTATCAACCAAAATATGTCTTTTGGGTCTCTTGAAAATCAACTTTTCTTCTCTTAATATATCTAAATGCCTTCTCTTATTATTGTTCAGATAGCTAGAAATGAGTAATTTGTGACTCCAACGATCATTTGGTCAGTGAACATTTATGTCCTCTTATTTTTATTAGAATTCTTTACTTTTTATTGTACCTTTTGTTTTAAATGTAGACTAAGCTTCAGTGGCTCTGTGAGGAGGTAAAGGAAAGAGAAAGTAAGGAAAAAAAGCTGCGATGCTACTTGCTGCAGAGCCGAGAACAGCTCAAGCACTTTACACAGATAAAGGAGACTGAGCATCAGTCTCTCTTTAAACAGATAAAAAAACAGGAAAAACTTTTGGAAGAAGTTCACAGAGAAAAAAGAGGTATGTTATGGATTCCGTTTTTGTTAATAAAAGGGATAAAGAATTTAATATTCTATTAATTATAATTTCCATGGCACAGTCATTTTATCAGCTAATTATTTCAAACTGCAGTGGGCTAGTGCTAACCAAGAATAAGGTTTTGTTTGTGGTTTTTTGTTTTCCCTTGCTGACAAAAAGGCCAATGCAATCAGCCACCTTTCAAACCATACAGTGGCTGAATAACACACAAGTTTACATCACACACAGTGGATAGAGAAATTATTTCCCAGCTGTACCATCTGGGACATTGCACGACCTGGGCAAAAAGGGATTATACAAGCGTTTGAGGCAGTCTGAGTTAGACTGCTATTGCACAGCTCACTGTGTCATGGTACGATCTTTCATTGTATTCTGTTCCCTCAGTTTTGGAAGAAAGGTGTCACCTTTTAGATTTTCTTCAGAAATCTTGTTCCAGCCTTTATTCAGGACTCCATACTGATAGAACTGGGCAGAATAAGTATTCTCTTTCATTATTTTGTTCGTTGTCACTTTGTGCTGATAGATGTAGATTCAGCTAAGTGTAAACTTTTAGTAAATGTAGTTACAGCTTCTAGCAGTTGACTTAATGAAAACATTTTGTGAATTGCAACAAAAACCAAAACTGCTTGGTTTTGGCAAGAACAAAGTTAATGCTCTTCCTAATAGCTGAAATGTGCTGTGTTCTGGTGCTAATATGGATAGTAATGTTGAAAACACACTGATGATTTACTTGTTACAATCTAAGTCAAGCAGTTTTCAGTTTTCCATTCTCTAATAGTGAGATGGTGCACAAATAGCTGCACAGGAGCATGGGCAGGCCAGGGGAACTGGCAAAGGTATATTCCATGTATTACAATATTATTCCCAGTGTACAAACACAGGAGAGTTTGGGAGGAGCCAATCACAGCTGGAGAAGGGGCTGGACATTGCTTGGTGGTGAGCAGTGACACTGTACATCACTTGGGTTTTTTTTTTTTTAATTTTATTTATATCTTTTTTGACATGTGTGTGTCATGACAGTGCATGTGACCATGTATGCAAGAATAATGGATTTACAATCTCCACGTGAATTTAATTGGTTTGTTTTACAGTCATGTCAGCTTAGATTTTTCTTTTTAATTTGAAAATTGTGATCTTCATTATACCAAACCAGTTATTTTTCAGAAGTTGCAGGAGGTAGAGAAATAACAGAATGCATATCTGTTAATCTGAGTTTTGAGTACTGTCGTTCACTAAGGGATACATTTAAATGTTTAAAAGGGGTTTTTATTTTAAAAAAGGTGCAAGACAGAGTCTGACTGTTTTTATAATTTGAGCGAATACTCTTACATACTGAGTGAGAAGCCCAGCCTTGATTATGAAGCAAGTAATACAAGAATGTAAACATGTAAATAGTTTAATGGATAAATGATTTGAACATGAAAATTGGAAAAGCTACTTTCCCAGAGGGAAAAAAAAAACCCAGCTAAAAGCATAAAAAAGGTGTTAAGCCAAGAGGAGAAAGCAATCCATCAAAATGATAAAAAATTTAAATTAAGGATACAGAATGCTGGTTGGCTTTTCTTACTTAAGCATAAAAAATGGAAGTATTTACACAGTACTAAGGCACCCAGTATTGAAATTACAGGCAAATCCCAGGTACAGGAATAAAGCAAATGAAGGCAGAATGTATTTAATTGATTAAAAAAGCCTTTCACTTTTTTTTTTTTTTTTTAACAACAAAGTATCCTTTAAGGTATTGCTAAATAAAATAGATATTAAGTCAAATTTGATCAAATGGATGAAAATATTTTCTGTTGCAATGGTGTGGATTTTAGATGGAGCGTTTTATCAGATTCTCTGATAACCATGAATATCCATGGATGTGGTTGACTGTCCCCACTGACACAAACCTCTTGTCTGAGTACCTGATATAGTCTGAAAGTAGTCCATTAATTAAAGTTCATATAAATCAAAACTTATGAAAATGAGACAGAGAAATTATATTCTCATGAAATTGATTTTTAAATTTCCTTTCTGTGGATCTGATGTAATTTATTCATGGAGTTTTTTGGGGAAAAAGAATGAAAATAGAGATTTATGGTGGACATATCAAAAGTAGGTGGCATAAATATTTAAATTGCTTTGTTGATGAACATGTATAGGAAGTTTTATTAGCTTAAATAGATTTACTAAAACTTTTAACTATGTATTTTTTGTCTTTTCTCTTCACCAAGGCCTTTGTAAATAGCTGGGATATTGTAGGCTTTTAAAACCTTCTTACAAATCTCTGTAGAAGTGTTAACCTTATCACAGTGGTACCTGTGGTGGTATAAACTGGCTGTCCATGTGGTATAATCCTGACAAATACAAGTAAGCTATCACAGAGAATCATCCATGAGAGAATATGAATGAAGGAAAATATAGTTGTGAAGCACAGAGTTTCAGGATTGTTTACAGAGTAGCAGAAGTTTCATAGTTATCTGGAGATGCTTCAAGATTAGCTACATTTGTCTTCTTTTCTTGATAAGAATATCATGATGGTGAGTTTAGAAATTCAGAAGTCTAGCAATATTTATAAATACAGAAGAATTGAAGAGGATGTGACTTCTGATTTCAGGTTTGTAGACTGGTACATTGGATGCAGTTCACTACTTAACAAGGTATTTATCTAGCATGCTACACAATGGGATATTTCAGTAACAACTTGGATTCTGTGTTCATCTTCGAGTGCTTTTGGTCTTAGAATCAAAATTATTGCACTAGGTATTCAATATGTTAAGAAAATAGACAAAGGTCCGAGGAAATAAAATGCCTAAGTTCCCATTTCTTAACTAAGAATTTAATTTGCATTCTGGAGTCACTGAGCATGCCATGGTGTTCTTAAGAACAATTTTAAAATTAGTTTAGCTAACAAGAATTTTATTTTTATTCTGTTTTGAATGCCATTGTCAGCAATTGTACCCAAGACCTGGCACAAATTTCTTTCATTTATTGTATTTCTATATGATCTAGCCAGACGGTGTAGTCTGAAAAGCTCATCATTCAAATCAGTGAAAGTCTATATTTGATCCTGGGTGGACCCAATGGTTTTATAAACTCAGATATACTTTAATTGCCTTTCCAAGAAAATCTTGCAATATATTGACATGCATATAGCTAGACATAATATGTTGTATAGTGGTGGACATGAAGTCTGCACAGTTTTTTGTTTCAGGATAATATACTGCTACTTCAGAGAAGACACAGACAGTCAACAAATAAATCTTTGGCAAAATAAGACCTGACATATTTGGGAAGACCATATCTGTTCCTTTTTTAATGAAACAATGTTAGTATGGCTGTAGTGATGTAAGAAGAGGAGGTGCATTGCTTGCATTTACACAACTGATTTAATTGGTCTCAAAATATTTTGCAAAAACCGTTTCACACCAAGTCCCAGGTGATGCAGGATGTATTCTGTATCCTTTCTCGGTGTCTACTGAAATAATGCTCTACAATCACATTTGAATTATTGCATATTTAGAATCTCTTATATAACATACCTATACTGCTATATATATATATATTTATACTGCTAAGTAAAGCTTAGGAAGTTAACAGCTGTAGTCCTGAGCTGTGATAGACTAATGTTAGATGCCTTTGTCACAAGTACAAAACTGTTCTGGGCAAATGTGTGGTGTTTTTCTTTATGCATTAAGTTTATCACTCATGCATTTATCATTGTGCGTTGTCTTATATTTGAGGATACAAAAATCCAGTTTTTAAAGACTTATATTTCAGCTGGTTTTAGTGGTGGTGTCAGCTCTATGAATCATACGGTTACCTTTTGTTTCATCACTTTAAACAAGTAAAATTTGCAAAGATTTTGGGAAGTGATTCCTGAAGCAGGACATCAGTTGATTTTAATTTCTTTTTTTTCTCTTATGTTCAGTCAGGATTATCTGTTATTCAACTGCTGTGGATAACATAAACTCAAAAGAGCCTGGTATATTAAAGTAGATTAAAAATGTAGGTAAAACCGTGCTTTGACAAAACCTAATCTTTCAAATTATATTTCTGTTTTTTCTGTTTTAAAGTCAGGAGTTCCAATTTTTGTTTGAGTCAGGGACACTAAAGCAGAAAGAGTAAAGATTTAAAATAAGAAACAGTATAGTACATTGAATATAAATATACTGACACTGAGCAATCTCTGCTATTAAACTGAGGAATGGGATGAGATTGGAAACCTGGGAAAATCAAAACAGTCTAAAGTCTTTCAATTATGACCTATTATGTTTCATTAAATAGTAAAGTACATATGCTGTTTTGAAGACAACTTTAAGCCTGAATCTGCTCTTTCAGCTTTGATTCTTTCTTTTTTATTAAATTTCTTTTTCTCATATATTGCATGATATTGCCCTTGTATGAACAAGAGTCCTTTCTGTGGCACCAAGAAACATCACAAGGTATTTTCAGGTCATCTTTTATTGAACAGTGGATGGGAGCATCAACTAGAGAGAACACTCTTTTAAGCATACAGACAGGAAGGAGTCTGAAGGATTTCAGAGAAACTTTTCATAGTACTTGGTTTTCATAGTGAGCTTCAAAATTCATAAAGTTGAAAATCATTACTGTTGAAATAGTTTATTTCTTCTTAATAGTGTTCTTGCCCTTTAAATAATGCTTGGTTTTTTTAATGTGATGGGGGAAGGAGGAGGGAGGACTTCTAAGTTATTTTTAAACTTTGCCAAAATGAACCTGCGTTCATAGTCTTAGAAGAATGGAAATAAACCCAAATCATTTAGAAATCATGCCCTGTGGAATTTTTTTAAATCGGAAAACTGGAGATATCTAACTGGACGTGCCTTGCTGTAATTATTTATTTGTTTTCTGGAACCATTTTCATTTGACATTATCTTTTTATGCACTCATAAAAATATGGCTGCCATTGTAAAAAAGAGAAGGTAAGAGATGGGATCAAACTGTAGCTAAGATCTTTTTAAGACTTCCTTTGATTTCTTTTTTCTTTCTGAATCACATACTTTAGATGATTATGTATAACTTATGTACAGTTTTTTGGTGTGGAAAGCATGATGAGTCCTTTAAGTTAGTGAATTTGTACTGCTCATTAACAGTAAGAGACTATATTTATTAGATTAATTTCTTGGTTTACCTGTACATACCAGAAACTAAACCAAAATTAACAAAAGTAACCTGGGGGATGAGGATTCAGTGTATATTAAATAATTAAAATGTATTATTTCATTTTTTCTTTCTTTTGTGAATTATGACTTTTTTTCTTTAAACCAAGCTAAAATAGCTGGTGTTCTATGATCTAGTAGTTTTTTTGTGTTTTTTTTACAGCTGTTGAAATGATGGCATTGGACTCTTTATAAGCACAATTACAGCTTAACAGTGATTTAACACTGTGTAATAAAAACAATCTTGTAATCAACTGTACAGCTTTATCAGGACTCCTTGAATTAATATGAAAGGTGCTGTGATGCTTTCAGGTTATATACTATGTTTCTATACCAAACTGATATCTCCATTTTACAGCTATTAAATTTTAAAAACCCAACCAAAAAAACTCTACTCCAAGCAACACAGGTACTTCCACACTTGTCTTGAATTCAATATTTTTCTGAGAAGTATGTAACAGAAGCATGCTATCTGTCATTTATTCTTCTTTAGGTAACAATGACATCCTGAAGAAACTCATCAATATCTGAGATGATGTCAGTTTATTTAAATAATATGCTGTTTTATAGGAAATAAAACTGAACCAAGGGCTCTGTGTTCCTCTCCTGTGCCTATTCCCTTGGTCAAAGCCATCTTAGTCTAAAATACAAATGAATCATGTTTGAAATTTGAGCAGAAATGAAAAAAATGCTATGATTTAGTATAGTAATTTTTTTGAAATTAAAGAAGTATTTAAAATCTTGCATCTTGCTATGTCATAGATTCAATGTCTTTCAAAATTAGTGCTTGTTGTAATGGTTTTGCCTAGAATTTTTCAGGCTGTAATAGAGTATGATTTTCAGTGTAATTCATTGCTATGTTAAAAGCTTTTATATCCTTTCAGTTAACATGATATCCAAGATCCTTTTTTTTCCTAAAATGAGTCCTAATGATATGGTGTATGTGGAAAATTGAAGTTTAAGTGCTATGTCAGTACTAAAAAATTCCTCACTTTGACAAAGGAATTTTTTGTCAATACCAAACAATTCCTCAGTTTGAGAAGAATTGTTCATTAGTAAAACAAATTCTTAATGTTGACTGTATACAACAAAATAATTTTAATTACAGAATATACATTTAAAGCGAATTCTTGAAAAAAAAGGAAGTCAAGCTGGTTTTGGATTTTTCTATATAAAAATTAAATAAGTGATATTTAATCTGTTTGCCCATTTTTTTCCTTCTAGTGGGTTAAATATGACAAATTCCTAGGTTGGATATTTACTCTGATCAGCATGTTCAGGGTAATAACTGTCTATATCTAACATCTTTTTTTCCTTCTTTTTTTTTTGTTTTTTTGAGAAAATTAGACATGATTGGTACTTTTAAATGCTTTACATATTTTGTAGTTAAAGGGGAAATTGCTTAAAAATGTTTTAGAGCCAAGCAAGACAAGCAAATTAACTATACAGTTCATATAATATGAGTGATTAGAACAATTAGCTACTAATTGTTTTTACTAAATAACAGGCTCCTCTATGTAGTTTTTTTAAAACTACAGACACATAATACTGGGCATATATATCTGAATCTTTAGAGTGGACAGAGAATGTCATGGTATTTTTCTTGTCTGCGTCTATTATGTCTCTAGGGTAAAGCCATAACATAGTCAAGGGCATTATTTGGATACTTCTGCCTTGTTTAAAGGACTTGAGTTGCAGGTCATTAAGCACTGTTAGTAAATATTGTTGCTGTAAAATTTTGTTTGCTTAAACAGGTACAGTATCTGAGTCAGAGAGAATGTGCCTGCTTGTGATTATGTACCAAACAAAAAAAAAAAGAGAACTGAGGGTAAAGCTTGGTCTCCTATTCCTCAGCTGGATTTCTTAATTCTACACCACCTTTCTGCTCTGAGAATTATTTTTGAAAATGCACATGTTCATATTGCAGTACTTATTTTTGGGTATTTGAGCAACATTATGTATTGCTAGTATGTAAATCTGTGTTTAGTGGAAAGCATTTAAATATAAAGTTTATGACCTTTTTGTTTCACAATTCTAACACTTGTGATTTTGTTGTGGATATGTTTTTTGTTTTTTTGTTTTAGTATACCTGGTGAATTGGGGTGCCTACCACTAAAAAAAGAGACGAAGTGCAAACCCAAGAAAACAGATTCATTGAAATATATATGTATGTACTTTGTGCATATGTACATACTGCATCAATATTGTATGTTCTTCAGCTGCCAGGATAAACCTTTGTCTTCCTGATTTTAATTATATTCGATGCCTTGGCTGTAGAACATGACTTTCTTGATTGGATTGAAATTCTTGGAGCAGCATTTTCTGAAAATAAGGCTTGAATGTTTTCTGTATGGGAAACTGCTTCTACTTGCAAAATCAAATGATCAGACAGTATACTATTTCTTGCAAGACACACTATAAAATGAAAAATCCTAGTGAAATGATTTTGTTCTAATGCAACATGCTTAAAATCCATGGAGCACATTTTTATTAAGGAAGAGATCAAAGGGTAGAATTAAGTTAGGATGCTATTGAATGTAATGCAATGACCTTACAGCTGTTTGGCAATCCACAGTTACCCTATCAAGTTTTTAATGCCTATTAAAAACCGGCTTATTTTTTAGCAGACGCATATTTAAATTGGGAGAGAACTTAGTTTTTCAGATGCCTTGCTTCTGTAAAGACATGAGCCATGAGTCATGGAACTTGGGAGTGAGTTTGTTTTGCACAGCTTGGTGTCATCCTCTTGTCTGAGGAAGAAGGGGCTTTCCTCTCCAAGCTGTTGGGAATGTTGAGCTGATGTTTCTCAGGTGTATTAAAGGGATTATAAGTATGTTGGGCTATGTTTTATTAAAGTGGCTTCTTACATAAGAGTGGAATGTGAATATTCTACTATATACATACTTATTCTCTTAAAAGTTGGAGAAATATTAATACTTCATCCTTGGTCAATGGGACTTATCTACACAGACTGGTTTAATGAGTTTCTACCATGCACTAATCATGTATTACAGTGAAACAGAGAAAATAAGCAACAGTAGGCTAAGATCTGAACTTTAAGGTTGAAGTATTTTTAACTTGTTGCAAAAACATCTCAAATTTGAAAATACAAAAATACTCTGTCCATTCTGATACATGTATGTTGTATACAATATGTATATAGTATAAAATCTTCAGACTAGCTTCTGATATTGTGGGAAGATTGCATGATGAGGGGTATAAAAACTGAAAGCTTTTAAGATTTCTTTTTTGGCTGTTTCAGGAAGGATTGTATTTTAAAATCTAAGGTTTTTACAGTACACTGCAACTCTTATATTGATCTGATCTTAAAACACTTTAGTGTGTGACTTCTAAAATAACTTGATTAATGTAAATATTTTAAAGTCTTGCTGTAATTTTATCTGGAAAGAATTTTGATTTCCAAATAATTATTTACAATAAAGGCAGTGTTATTACCACTAAATTATGAAAATTTCCATCCTTACTGTAATTGAGAATCAATGGTGTGATTATGTGGGCCATTCAGCAGCATGATTATGCATTTTTCATTCGTTAATCTGCTCTTACTATAAGAATGGCAACATAAAATGCTTTTAGTTCATAAAATTAGTGTCTCATATTTCCTGAAGTGGTAATGTACAAATATAGTGTGATTGAACTTGAGCATTCTATTTGTTGCTACTCATAAGGTTTTCATAATTAATTTCTTTTTGTTCATTGAAAATTTTGTTGATGATGATTCAATAACTTGTAATAATCTAACTTACTTGAGTAGTAGCGTAACAGTATTGGACAGATCCAGGAACCACACTGCATCCAATTAGGAGGAAATGTCAGTACTCATAGTATCACTGGGATCAGCTATAGTCAGGGCATTTTTACAAAGCTGTATAAGAAGCTGGGTAGTTTCTTTTTCCATCTGAATTACCAATACGAATAATATTTTATAACACCAGGTCAAGAAAAAGTAGTATCAGGTGTCTTGCACTTTAAAATTTGTAAATTTGTTGCATATGTACTGTTCTGATCTGATGTGTGCCCTCAAGGATAGGGTGCAAGTTGCATGTGTACTCTGGTTCCAAGAAGATTATCTGACTTTATTCTTTTTCCTGAGCAGTGTTTTTAATCTGTGTCCTGTAAGAGATGACTGTTTTTATCGTTTGCTCTAAAGATTTGTTTGCACTGCCTTATTTTAAATTGCTCTATAGACTTTGTTTGCAGTGCCTTAGCAGAGCAAACGAGATCCGAAAGAAAGAATTTATTCCAGAAGTTGTAATGCTGGTGTATTTCTGCTCAAGTAAACTGATTTGCTGGTGTATAAAATACACATCAAGGCAGCAGAAGGACACACATTTACAGTAAACCAAGTTTTTATTAAATGGGAAAATATCTGTTACTGATCATGCTAGTGCTTTGGGACAAATGAACTTTGATGACCACGTGTGTAGAGGAGAAGCGCAGTTGTGTGTGGCACTTACATTGTACTGTGTAAAGTGTAGGTCTGGAAAAGATGCTGTCAGAAAGCTTGACAGAGTAGAGAAACCCAGCATGATTCATTTTAAATATTACTTTGATACTGAAGGTTGTCTATGATTTGTATTTTATTGTCATTATTAAAACAGTAGGTTGTCATACAGAAAAAAGATACGATCCTTGTGTCAATTAAAAGGTGTTGTCAAAAAAATATTCTGGCAGCAAATGTTGTTGCAGTAAAGGAAAATTATACTAGAAAAAGGGGTAAAATTAGAGAAGCCACAGAAAAGCATACAAACTTCTGGGTAATAGGTAGAAAAAAGTTTCTGAAAAGCACACTTAGATTTTCATTTGCGTTATTTTCTTGTTTTCTGAAGAAAGTTTAGAACCATATTTACACAGTACAAAATATATTTTAGAGCTAAGGCTTAAACCTTTACTTTTGGTCTCAGGAGCTTTATTTTTTGGAATTATATCCTATTATACATAATATAAAGACACAAGGGAAGAGAAATTTAGCCATCTGAAAAGATGGCTAGAGGGTATAAAAACTGTACATAAACAGTATGAATTTTCAACATTGGTTGTATATTAAGAGAGTAGTTTTTTGTTGTTTTCTCTGTTCTCAGGAGGCATGAGCAGATCAATGCACATTATAACCTATAGCTCTTAGCAGTTATACATGAGGGGCATTTCCAGAGAAGCACATTTACTGTTTGCTTGGTACCGCCCATGCCTAACCTAGGAGATGATGCCCCAGCAAGTTTCTGTTTGCCAACATAGCTTATAATGTATGCTGCAAGAGGCATGATATAAAAACATACCATAATATTTTAATACTTTAGCAAAATTCAGTTTGTTCCTTGCATTTGCATTGCTGAGATTAAACAGATGTGCAACTATAATGTAAATAGGTAAAGGATTAGGTATATAGAATACTCAATGTGGTCTCCCATTTACAATGGTATTTTTGTGGGATTTTGACAGTCATTTTGCCATTTCTTTGATTACTATTTCAATATATCTGTCAAAATTATGTAGTGTTGGGAGAATGGGATAAGCAATTCTATAATAAGCATAATTTATTTGCAGCTCTCATCAACCTTGTAATAAGATTTGCAGTGTGTTTTTATAACAAATTAATTTTTTCTAGTACATTTATTATACTGCTCATACTTAATACACTTTTCTCCATGTAATCTCCATTGTGAGATAATTGCCTTCTTACCTTTTAAATCAGTTAAAACAGCAGTGTAAATTTGGGGTTTTTGTGATCAGTCTCCAGAAATTCTGTTGATCAGAAATAGAAAGTCAAGTGTCAGTTGAAAATTACACATACTCCACTGCACAAGAGAAAGAAAAGAAAAAAGTTCGGATGTTGCTATTCATTTATAATATTATATATGTAATTTGCCTCTTTATATTATCTTCTATTTTGGAATATAGGAGAGATTTCTTCCTCAAATCTATGTATAGAAAGTTCTTGAAAAAATTTACTGGACTTGTATTGTAAATTTTTGCAATTGACTATGCAGAAGGAATAATAAGTTAGTGCATTTAGCTAGTGTAAATTTCAAAATAGTTTTTTAGATGTTAAGCAAAATGTGCCATTCACTGAAACTTAAAATGTTTGCCAGCTGAGCTGGTAAGTCTCAGTTGTCTATCATCAGTTACCGTGGGACAGTACAAAAACAGGATTGTCTCACCAAGGAATAAACTTAAAGCCTAACTGCAGCTGAAAAAATGACAAGTAAACATTGCTATTAGAGCTGTCTTCATAATTGCCAGCTCAGTTTATTGCATCTTCCTATGTAGTATGTGTAATAGACAATTATATAATTTCTAGTTGCATTTTCTTGGGTGTCAATAAGGCATACTGACCTCTGTGTATGTATGTTTGTTTGGTTGAAGTAAGTGTTTTCTCAGAAGCTGTTTGGGTCCTAGTGATACATAGTGCCATCTAGTAGAAGTAAAAGCTTTCTTACAGCATGTGTCAAGGAGTGAATCCCATGGAGATAGGATGTGTGCTTTTTGTATGCTTTACTCTTCTGACAAAACATCCAAGCTGCTTAAAAATTCCCTTTTTTTCCTGAGATTGGTAGGGAAACTTAATTTCTGGACCAGTATCTCTGAGCTTCTTGTATTACCTGTTCTCCTATGCTGTGAACATTGCAAATTTGATTGTTTAGTTCTGATCTTTAAACAGCCCAATTAAGAAATGCACTTCTGGGCTTGGGAGAATTTCTCATCTCAAGTAACAAGTGACCTTGGCTAGAAATGATTTCTGTCTTGCAGCTGTTGGCCTCCTTTGGTTGGCCCAGTTACTTCAATTCAAATGAGCTGCACTAGCTGCTTCAAAACCCTGGATACCCTTCATCATTGACCATTCCTTAGCTGATAGGTCCAAAATCAGTTTTGTATGTATTTGCATTAAGATCTGCAGCGGTCTTTCATATGTAGCCAAAAGGAAATTTGCTGATA
Organism: Ammospiza nelsoni; assembly: GCF_027579445.1. Lineage (NCBI taxonomy): Eukaryota > Metazoa > Chordata > Aves > Passeriformes > Passerellidae > Ammospiza > Ammospiza nelsoni. The sequence goes on along the minus strand of NC_080638.1, from coordinate 44,408,234 downwards.
CACATAAATATGGTTGGGATGATAAACATCAAAACAAGAAAATCCTAGGATATTAAGAGAGAGCTCACTGGAGCAAGTGGCATTCAATTTCCTGTTTGTCATTTACATATGCCATACAATGATTTTTATATAGCTACCATGCCCATAAACATATCAACAAAATTTTCTAAAACAAGAAATGACAAATTATCTTTCTAGCTTGCAGTTGGTAAATGAAAACAAATTACATTTCAATTTCTTTCTGTGTGCTCCTGGAAACTTTTATTCATTATCAGAAAGGAAATGTTTCTTCATTCAGGAGAGAATTATAAGAGTTATGTATTATATGCAGTGATAAAAGTGTTCAACTGCATTTTCTGTTTAAAGTGTGAACTATTATGAGGACCTTGCTTTCAGGCATTTCTTACTATTTTTTATTTTATATAATACTGATTTTTTTTTCCAGGTTATTTAATAGGTTTTCTAACCAAAGCTATGGGAGAAAAAGCCATTGTCAGTTTCCTTGCATATATCTGTGCTACAGACAGATGTGATGATATCTCACACACACAAATCCAAGTGAATCATGAGTTAGTGGGTCAAACTGCAGTTTTCCATTCATGGAGACATTTAATATCACTGCAGACAAAAGGCAGAATTCTTATTTCTGTTTCTCTCACTCCTGTCAGTGTTACTTTCTCCATCCCTTGCTCCGTGTCTCCATCCCTTGTTCCTCCTCTCCTCCTCCTATAAGCATGAATTACTCTATTAGCCACATAGGACTGTCTGTTTTTTGCCAGTATGCTGTTCTTCTGGTAATGAACTAAGACCTTATGGAGGTCCAGGTTTGTCATTTTGCCAATGCAGGACGAAGTAAGCAAGAGCAATGCACAACCAGAGGCAGAGAGCAAAGCGACCTCCCTGCATTTTGGCAAATGCAGCTGCAAATGCCATCTAGAATGTGATCTGAGCACATCTGGCAGGACTGGAGCACTTGGTGCTAGCACCCTGTCAGCTGGGTTGGACTGGTTTCTGTGGAACACGAAGAAGGAATGATTACATAGCCATTAGTACCCAAATTAGCTTATTTAAAGCTATTAGTAAAGAATTCCATTGTAGTATAAATGTGCTATTAGGTTGTTAGGGTTGAAAATTGATGGCCTCTCAGCCAAATCTGTGAAGTGTAAAATCTGAAGTGTTTATTCACAATCATTGTATATTAGATTTTTTTTAAAGTCTGTTCTCAAGATTTATTTCTAGTAGGAACATTATTGCCTGAATTCCAGCACTGGTTGACTATGTTACTGTTGCATGAGTAATCAATACCTATATATTTGGTAACGGTTTCAGCTAGAAGTATGATCAAGTAATTGATGTTTAAGGCCTTAGAAACATTAATGATCATCACACAATGCTCAGTGGCAGAAATTCAGAATGTCGCTATTTGTGTTTTGTTTGAGAATAATTTCTAAATGCAGTAAATCTCAATTATTTTCTCAATTATCATTATTTTTAGGGTTTTAAATCTTTTTTTTTTTTCCTCATAAGAAATTCTGTATAGTTATAAGTGAAAAGAGACTTCTGTTATTGTAGTTAAGTCATGCCACTGTAATGATAGTCTGAAAGAAGAGCTGGAGTTTTCTGATAGATGTTCCAATAAATAGTAGCCAAAAAAAAAAGTATGGCAGCATACTCCAAATCTAGTGTTTAACTGTTCAAATACCATTTGTATGTGTGTTAATAAATTGTCTCTGGCATATGTGTCTTTGATGATAAGCAAGATGAAATTTGAAAATACTGTCTCGGTTACTGAAATTAAATTATTATTTTATTACTACCTTTAATGGTACTAAAAATTTTGCCATGAGGAGTTTGTTTTGCAGTTAAAAACGTTTTGCTCTTTTTGCCTGCAAATAAAAGGCATAATCCAGAATCTGTAATGACTGGAGGAATTTCACCATTGTTACTGTTTGAAGTTTGGGTTTTGTGTTTAAAGTGCAGTTACAGACAATGTTTCTTAGCTCATGTACGAGGAGGGCATAGGCAGTAACAATGCTGGCTTTTCCTGCTATACTCTTATCCTTTTTTTATCCTTAAGCACATTAAATGGAAAAAAACCATAATGTTGACACAAAGGATGTTACAAAAGGAGGGTAACTTGCAATTATTAGGGTTGTTTTAATATTGTTTAAAATGTTAATTTAAGCATAGATTCAACCAACACCTTCTGGTAGAAGGTTGCAGATTTGTGGATACAGTTTTTATAGCTAGATAATTTGTAATCCGAAAATGCCAACATCCTGAAACTACTAAGCCATTTCCAAACCAGCTATCCAAGCCATTAATTAAACATAATGGGAAAAAAATTGTCAACTCCATTTTTGGCATTTGGTGTATCCCATTTTAATTTTCATGGCAGAAGCCACGCCGTTCAGATAAACGTTTTGCTTTACTGGATCAATTTTCCATGATTTTGTTCTTGTGGGGTTTTTTTTTTGTTGTGGTTTTTTTTTTTTTTTTTTTTTTTTTTGTTGTTGTTGTTGTTGTTGCATCATTCTTGATATCTGATTATTAATTTAGCGTGAAATATGTGTATTTAAATGAGTTTTTAAAGAAATTGTTAAATAGAGGCATAAAGAAAATTCTATCCTGCAGTGTTTTTTTTCTGTCAGTAGAATCATGGCTTAGTAAAAGCTTCAATAAGAAAAGCTATGGTGGTGGCATCCTGTAGCAGTGAAGCAGGTTAATATCCATAGTGCAAGGACACTGATGTAGAAGATTTAGTATTCCTGGCAATGAAAAGTGGCTGCCTAAGACTGAGACAAGTTGATTGATTAATGAGTCTGCCTGAAACTGAAATTCCAGTGGTCTGACTTTATAACAGTTGAGCAAATAATGCAAACAGAAGGTTTTCTATAGCTCTGCAGTTGTGACTCACTGTGAGTTAATACCTTTATTTCTATCCCAGTTGTGTTAATTCTGATGTAACATCTGTCTAGATTCTAGAAGAGACCCTTGATTCTATTCTGTCTGCGATTCAGCTTGCTTATTTGGACACTTCTTCAGAGAACAAGCAATACCTGGGTTACCACCTCTTAATTTTTCATAGTGGCAGCTGTTTGGAGATGACATAATTCTAGACAAAAAAATCTTTGTAGGGATTTGTATTAACATACAGACTGTTCCTGTTCTACATACAAAGATGTGTTTGGCACTTCAAGATTAGTTTATGCCAATCATTCATGGCTCAAAAGCTATGTATCCAGATATGCTGGATATGATCTTCTGCTCATAGGAGAGCCTCTATTTGAATAATAAGCAACACATTCTGTCCCTTTACTGTAAATAGTTCTAGTCCCTTCTTCTCTTCCTCATTCTTACCAGAGTTTCTCTTCCCATAGACACCCTTCTCAATTGACCTTGTTCTTACTTGAACTTTGCTTTTTTTCCTCTCAGTTCCATGTGTTACGATGTATGCTGCTTGGTGTATTAAGGAGAAAGAATTTTGGAGTAAAAGGCTAGAAAACATTTCAGCTTTCTAAAAACTAAATGCCTTTATTAAAAAAAATTCTGAATGCTAACTGCCAGCCATAGTCTGCTTACTTCAACAGTGAGATTGTTCAAAGGTTCTAAATACTGAGTACTAGTCTCCAAACTTTGTTGATTACATGCTCCATTGGTAAAAAATTCATGAGCATGCTGCCCTAATATATGTATATTTATTGATAATATTGTATATTTATTTATATTTATATGAACAATAAATACATATAAATATACAACTTGATGATAAATAGATACACACATCTTTGTAAGTTCAGCCCCACAGAGCTAGAAGATCTACCTTGAGCATATTTTCATAATGAAATTGTCTTTGAACCAGAATGAGGCATTTTTATTTTTTCACTTCAAGATTAACCTTCTTATTTGTCTGTGTCACTAACTGTTTCCTAATGAAACTTACTGGAACTTACTAAAGCATCTAGGAAGTGAACCCTCCCTCATACTCCTCCTACTCTAATTTCAGTTGGGAATCAGTATGGTCCTAAACAATTATAATAGTCATGCTCTCTCTCCCAGCTCATACCTCAGGCAGTTGCTGACATAGAGAAGTTTTGGGCTGTCGTCACCTTTTGTATTCATAAGAAAGTTCATAGGAATATTTTGCATGGATTTCAGTTCACTTTGTTTGAGCTTCACATCAGAAGATAGAGAAATATTTTCTTTAGCCATGTTCAAATGAAGCACAGAAAATTTCCCAGGAATAGAGGGAAGCCAGGAATAGAACTAAAAGATCTCATGTAAGCTTTGGGAAAAAAGCCTTCTCATTCTTTTGATAAAGGCCTCTTATAAAGCAGCACATTAGGACCTATAATTTTTTGATTGGTAACCTTGTAGTTTAGTTTTTTTATTATATTTAGTCTCATATTCAGACAAACTATTCCAATGCAATCATATTTGGACTGTAGAAGAGGTTACAGCAACTTGGCCAAGGATCTTGTGTACTTAAGCTGTGTATTTGAAAAAAAAAAAAAAAGAAAAAAGTATGTATGTATGTATCCAGTCTTGAACTTGTGAATTCACTGTAAGACAGGCAGTGTAGTAGTTCAGGTAATGACAGGTACAGAGAGGTTATAAAACTGATGAGGAGAATTTTGGACTGGTTCTTGGGAAAAGTAAAAAATTGGAAGAGGTTTTCTAAATGAAGTGTGGGAGATATGCATATCTATATCAAATACCAATCAAAGTGAAAGGAAAATAACCCAGTAATGTATCATTCATTCCTAGAAGTCTTCTAAAATTCATGAGTATAACTTGAATAGAAATTCTCTGAGAATATTAAATCACACTTCTCTGTTGTCCCACACAGCTCCTAAATGATTATATTTCCCTTCTATAAGCTATCCTTTTTTCTTTTTTTTCCCCCCAGTAGTAATTAGCTTCTGTGCAAACAGAGAAATATAGACAAGGCCAGACTGGAGATGCGAATGTTTAAAAGTTTTGCTACAAAATATCAGACCTGCCTAAGCCTCAGGGAGTAGAAAGAAAACAGTTGTTTCTTGTATAGTATTAAGTCTCTTAGGGAATCTGAATGGTGAATTGTTTCCTTCTCTTTTAAGTTCTGACACCTTTCTTCTATTTCTTTTTCTGCTATGATTAGGTGTTCTGCTTCAGCATTGGGGTAAGCCAATGCCTCACTGTAAGTTGAAGAATCTGCTTTGAATTTACACAGTAAAAATACAAGTATATACCTAAAAGTTATCAAAAGAATGAATTAATTTCAAAAAAGTTCAAGTTTTCTGTAAAGTATATTATTTTGAATTCTTGATTATGTAACTTGCTAACTACAGTAGTTAATAAATTACTAGGAGCTGAAAAGGCAAAGAATATTTCAAAAGGCACTTCGTTTTTTAAAATTGTATTCTTTTAAGTTTGGAGCTCTTTTTCAATGTGGATAAGAAAACTTTTGATTTAGATGCAGACTAACAGCTTTTTGGTCTTGGTGATCATGAGTATTGCATTGCTTGCAGTGGTGGGAACTGAACTAAAATCTTTAAAGACAGTGGAATGTGCTCAGTTTGGTAATGAACTAGGAAAGCTCTAAAAAGTATTAAAAATCACTTGAGACTTTTTTTTTTTTCCTTTCTTTTTTAAAATTTTGCTTGGGATTACATAAACACTGAATTTGGGATTACACAAACACTTGAGATTACATAAACACTGAATTCTGAAATACAAATAACGTATGGACCTTGTTCCACACTAGCAAAAATTAATGTTCTAAGAGATACCTATTTCTATAAAACTCCTTCAAGATGATAATAATATGGTTATGTAGAAATTCCCTTCATGACTTGCATGTGTGGCAAATACTGTTACAATTAAAAGAGTGCAAAGTAGGTGCCAGTGCTGTTTTACATCTCAGTTGCTTTAGTGCCAGGATGATTTGTAGTGTTGGGCCTGACAGTAGGAAGCTTGAGCCTCACTGAAACATCCTTTAGAACTGAGTGCTTCTGGATTGTGACAGTTTTCACAGTACTGTGGAGCCATTCATCACAACCTAACACAGGTACAGGGCAAAACTGCAGTTGTTCTGCTTCTACTGGACATGAATTAATATGTATTATCTTGTGAAACACTTTGGTTACACAGGTTCAGCTAGAAATATATTTATTCACCCCCAAAACAGGGCCTTCATGTCAGATTCATTGTGTGAAGGGAAGAATTTGTAAGTGGTGTGTGATTAAACTTGACTGTGTAGATGTGAGCAAGATAAGTAATTTCTAGCTGAGAGAAACTGATATATTCAGCTACTTGAAAATTCCTTCATACTTGATGGAAGCCTGCTTGGCTGCCTTGTGCATCTACAGGAATGCTGCAGTATCTGTTCAGCAGTTTTGTGGGAAGTATATCCAAATGAGTGAAAGCTGTAGGCTGCATATTTGAAGTGAGAATGATGGGAAATACTTGGCATAAAAAAGCCTTACACTTTTTGATCAAAGCAAATTTAAAGGTAATATGATCAGAGTGTCTAATTAAGTGACTTCTCAAGAGTTTGATATCCACTTATATAACTTAAACCCTTAATGTTTAGGGTTACAAACTTTGGGAAATCCAAAATAGTTGGAAATCCAAAATCCCTGACTTGTGTTTTGGAGAAGAGCTTTTCATAGCTTGATGATGCAAAAACTATGCTGACAGTTTTTTTTCCAAGCTGCCATTCTTTTCTGGTAATAACCTGGATTTCTTGCTTTAGTGTCACATAGTAGCTGTATTTTTTGTATTATGTGAGTTCTTTATTTTCCTGTGTGATCTGCAACTGCTAGGGAGAGGTGAGAGTATTCAGTCAGACCTACGAGTAGCCTGAAGATATCTAGGATAGTTTACAGCATATTGCCTATGAATTCAAAACTGAGCTGTAGTGTGAATGTCCTCATCACCTCACTGAATTGCATTTTAGGGTTTCTCACTGTATGAGTAGATATCTATGGCTATAAGAATTGACTCTGTGTGCACTTCTGTATTTGCATTCTCCTTGGCTAGAAGAAGATAAACATAAAATTGTGGTATTGGTCCAATTTGTAGATTTTTCTCTGGCATGTCAATCTTCTCTGAGAATGTGAAGAGGAATATTGTCTATTATTATCTTCAGTTTCTAAAATGGGGCGTCATGCAGTGTTTGAAATCAAAAAATTGATGGTCCAGTTATTATAAAGTCAATGTCCTGTTTCCCACCTTTGTTACACCCAGCACAAAGCTAAAGGAGTTGAACATTTTAGTTCATAAAAGAGCTTTAACATTCTAGTTAGTTAGTGGCATATTATGGATCAGCTAGGATAAATAAGGTAGTACTGTTGCATTTTATTCATTTAAATCAATAAATATCTGCTCCTAAATCTATTTGCTGATACTTTTCACCACCAATAAAATTTACAACTGGGGAGTTTGTGTGTGAAAAATCCTTTCAAATAACCCTTTTTTCCTCACTTGTCAGTGTGGTATGATGGAATATATAATCTTTATCTCCAGCTTAGTATTTGCAGTGTTTTGAAGCATACTGTGGTGGTTCAGTGTCAGGAAAACTGTAAGAGATAATGATTCTGACAGAATATTTTAAATCATAACGTGTATTTTTCCTGTAACTTTGATTAGTCACATCTAAGTCACTGTAGTGTAACTTCAAGGACACTCAGTTGGTGTATACTGATGCATAGCTCAGTGAGATATAATCTTTACATGATTTGGAATTTAGGCACTGTAAATAAACTGGTTTTGTATGGCTGCAGAAAAGCATGATCCCTAATTTTACAGACAATGTCCTGAGTTTGCTGCTGATTTTGAACATCTAAAATATATCTGATTTTTTAATAGTTTTAGCTTATAGTTCCTTATTGGTTTGCAATATTCATATTTAGCTAGAAGTAAAAAGGGAATATACTGATGAATATCTTTGTTTCTACATCTCATTTTTCTTGTTGTCTTTTCCCATGTATTATTCATCTTTTGAGAAGAGCCATCAATGCCTAGAGGTTCCTTTTTCAATAATGCTATTTCTTCTAGTAAATTTATAAATTGATGTGTTCTGTGCCCCATGAGAATAATGATGCATTGCTTTGAAAAGTCCCCGAGTACCCTGTGGTTACATTAGGCCTTGAAAGAAGATGGTAGCAGGATTGTTGTAGCAACCCATGCCACTGTGCAACTTCTTTTATGAACAGAATTTGAATTAGAAAAACTCAGAGGCTGTTTGCACAAGAACTTAAATATGGGAAGTATTGTACAAATTATAAAATAAATCAACAGAGCTCTTCAGATCAAGTAAGCAAAGTTATTCTGTCATGATAAATGATGTCCAGAGGAATGGTATATGCTATATATGACTTGACTTTTTGTATAGCTGTTTAATATATATGGCTTAATTTTTTTATTTTTTTTTTTTACTTCAGCTTTGGAGAAAACATGTCATTATTTTACATGGAATACTAAATGGAATCATCAGTTGAAATGCAGAACTTGATCTTTAAATATATGTTCATAAAGGATGCCTCTGTACGGGTGTATATTTTGTCAGTTAATACAACTTGAACACCTGCCTGCCCTTCCAGGGACAGAGTTTTGTGAAGCACCCTGCAGGACAACTGATTTAGGCAGCAGTAGGATAAAGTAAATGGATTCTAGATAACCCTAATTTGAGGTGCAGAGCTTTCAAATCTAGAGACTGTTAGCAGAAATCAGTTGAATTTATTTTACATTTGTGGAAGATGTTTGAAGGGAACCTTGTAATAGCAACCTTTTTACTTAGAACAGTCATGCCTATACAGTAACATTTTAATTACTACATTAGAATGAAAATAAAGCAAAGTAATAATAATTGAGGGGTTTTGGTCAGAGGGGACATAGGGATGAATTTTTCCTTTCCCACCTTTTTCTTATAACTTATTCCTTGCTCCTAATTTTTTTTAAAGCTTGTATTACAATGCAAATTTTTATCAACTTACATCTAATACTGGCATATACCCAAGGTAAACATACAGGGCAGCTACTTTTCAACCCAAATTTTTGTACTAATGTTGATGGCAGTGCATTTGGCTAGAGTAATTTATGTGGCAGTTGGATCACTGCACTGAAAAAGCATACCAAAGAACAATCCAGAAAAACATAGATGCACCAAAACAAAGTGAAGAAATTGTAATTTGACTAATTTTTAAAAAGGATTTGGAAAAAGTGGCATTGAAGTCAAGAAGAAATAATAGTGAGTCGATCTCTCAGCTTGTGAAAGAATTAAGTAAAAATTTTTACATGGTATCTACATCTCTTAAAGGACTGGTGCTTGGAAATAAGTCTCAATCCACATGCAATCAGAAATTAATAATAAGCTATGAAAAAAGAGGGTTGGAGTGCTCACAGGAAGGTTTCATAACAAGAGAAGAAGAAAAGATCAGAGATACAAAGGGAAAATGACAAATTAATATCAGAATATTTTCTGTAGTTACTACTGTAAATCATTGAAGCTTATCTTTATGAACTATGTAAGTATCAGTAAAGTTTATTTCTTATGGAGGCAAACACAGATACTTTCAGTTAGCTGTTCTGTACTAGGATGCTGAGGAAATTGGCAGAATTCAGTCCTCTGACGTTGTCAAGGCAGTTTCATAATCTCATAACTCTCCTAATTGCTACCAAACTGAAGCACATCTGAATTCAGAGTCAGTCTCTGGCTTAGATAAAGCAATATTCTTCTCATGCAGAACTTATGAGTGAACTTCTGACAGCTGAAATAGCCATAAGCCTGCAGCATGTTTTTTTGTTTTTCCTGCTCTTTATGAGGTTATAACTTCAAGGTCCCAGAATTCTAAATATGTTACAATTTATCAAAACCATGATTTTAATCATGAAACTATGTGAATGAAGGAAAAAGGGAAAAGGAACTCATGGCATAAGCCACAGAATTCCAAAAAAAAATTTCAAATGTGAAAAATTACATATGTGCATATAGTGCTAATGTCTATAATTGTCACACATGATGATACAAGATATTAGGATTTTATCTTGTAGAGACTGTAAGAAGCTTTTCTAATATTTTGTCACAGTGAATTATTTTCCTTAGCAAAATTGTTCCATTTTAGTGAGAGGAGGTAATTATTGTGAGTCAAAATAGTCTGCAGTGTTCTACAGTAACTTTTCATATACAATTGCATTGCTTTGACAGTCAGTTTTCGTTAATTTTTAGGCAGAATCTCTTTGATTTTTTCATTCAATTCTAAAAATGCACCAGAATATTTATTTCAGGATAGAAAAGTTTATCTGTAAATCTTAAATCTCTTTTCCCCCAAGTCAAACTGTGTTCTTGAGGCTGTTTTTTTTAGACATCTCAACAGCCCATGCTTGAAAACAATCATATCACTGACACTTTTAATTTATTATTTGATCAGCTGAAAAGGGGTGTTGTGAAATCTGTAAAATAAAAAAACTCAATGAAGGTTTAACACAATGCTTTTTCTATCAGGCCATGAGACAGGAATTTGAATTTACAAGTTCCATTTTTCATTTTGCAGAGCTACTAGAGAAGACACACAGAAAAGAAGAAGAAATGGGAGCTCTCCAGGTATATTTTCTGCTTAATTAACTAGCTACATTTTTTGTTAAATTTCTTTAAACATATTGTATTACAGCATTATGATTTTCTGAACTGCCTTATAGCTTAAATTCAGATTTGGAAATATATGCAGACAAATCCAGACCCAATGGCTGGTAATACTCACTGCTGAGTTTTTTCACTGGTTGGGTTAAATTCTCTGGGCTGTGTTACCTTCTTTTGTAAAACTGAATAAAACTGAAAGTAAAGTATTCCAAGTAAATATTTAAAGCCTCTGAAGCACTAAATGTTCATAGCCACCTTTCTGAGGAAGAATCGAGCAGTCAGTATTTGCTAGGACCTGTTACAATATTATAAATCCTTATTGTATGTCATCTAGCAGTAAAGTTGTTTGTGCTAAGCACTTTAAATTTGTGCTTAAAAACTTTTACCCTAAGCTCAGCTTTGGAATAGTATTTAAGCGTTGCAGTCAAAGAAAGCATACTCCTTTTAATTTAAAATGACTAAGAAAGCAAAACCAGGCTGGAATGTCTCTGAATTGTGAGGCTCGGGAGGCTATGAGGGAGGGTAATGTGTGTATTCTTCAGAATAAAGAAAGAAAAAAAAGTAATTTTTAACAACAAATTGCTACAAACAATACCCAGTATGAACATAAAAAAAATTTACATGCAGTGTGAAGAGTATCAATGAGTCAGCATTTTGTAAGTGTATTGAAAGCAGGACATTTGTGAGGGAATTGATGAAGATAAGGCTCATAAGGAAAGTGACATTATGTATTGACCTCAGTTTTGACCATAGGATTTTGTTTGAAGATAAGCCTTCTCTTCTCATATAATAAATAGAAGGCATTTTGAGGGCTAGAGGTACCAAAGAAGTTAGTGTACAAACAGTTTGATCCAGTAAGAAGAGACAAGTTGCAAGACCCAAAAGTTGCACAACACACCAATCCAGCTGTTTCCTGTTCTAACAAAAATCTTGGCCTGGCTTTCTGGCAGCTCAAGTTCAACAAGGCTCAGAGCTTGTCTGCGTAAGCAGTTTACACAGGTGCATATCTAATTACATCAATGTAAAAAGATCTCCTTTCATGTGAAGCAATTCTGCATCTGCTTTCATGTGAAGTTTCATGGTTGACAAATTGTTCTAATGATATTGCTTCTGATTGAACGAGGAGTAATTTTAGACTGCAGGAAGTTGCATCATAGTAGTATCTTGCATGGCTCTATGTGCCTGCCTGCCTGTCTTGTTCCTGATTAAATTGCTTTATTCCTTTCCCTAGCTGGCAGTTCTGTTTAAGTGTGTGAATTGTAGTGCTCTGGCTGCTGTTCTTTCATATTCAAATGCTTGATAGCAGTTTTTTCTCCCTTCAGATATCCATGCTTTCACAGTCAAGTGGTGTATAAATTATCCATGGTAAATTTCCTAATACATTAGATGCTAGTCCAGAAAATTATCTGCTGAGATTGTAAGAGTTTATTATACTTTTAGAATTTGGCAACTCTATCATGCACTTTATTTAATGCATGAGTCATTTTGAAAACACTCTTCATTCTATCATTGGAAACATCCTCACTCTAAGACCTTTTTTTCAAAGTAGTCCTCTTTAAATGAAAAAAAATTATTTGAATTGATGTTCATTATTACCAAAAGTTTATGAGCTCTGTAAATACCTTCTTTTTCATGATAATGAGTATGTATTTCATTGCAGAATCTTTAAATAAATATGAGTGTTTGCCACTGCAATTTTGTGGAGGAACAAACATCTCAGAATAAAAATTTCTGAGTTTTCAATATAATACTTTTTGTCATAAGTTTGTTCTGATGCATGGAAATAATCTCTATCTCAGACCTAGTTCTAAGGAAGAATAAAGACTTTAGCAGGTGATAGGCTACCTTGCCTAAGAAAACATTGAGTAATATTTGAGTAAGGTTAGAGTTCCTGTAATGTCTTAATGGTCACATACTCTAAATGGGGACTTACCTAAACACTGGAATATATGTTTTGTCAAATAACTTAAAATACCATACTTAGTCAGGATATAGTACTATCTTGATTTTACTAACTTCATATTTTTCTTAAAAATACTTCAAAAAGGGAAAAGTATGTTGAAATATACACAGTAAATAAGTTAATTCTGTGTTCTTTGTATTTTGTCCTGGATTAAAACTGACACAAGTTTGTTCTATTTGTTTGACTAATGTCATCCTGTTATTAATAAAACATTATTCAGAGCTATTTCTGGATGAAAGAATAATGATAAAGAATTTACTTTTTAGTTTTCTAAGGAAATGCGTAAAAGAAAACTAAGCCTGATGCTAAGATGATATGAATTCCAAATCATGCTAGATTTACAGTCAGAGATGATCAAAAAAAGAAATATTTTTTGGGGGTATGTAGGAGTAAAATCAGCAATATTGAAAACCTAATGCACTAATTTAAAAATATATTGCGGAGTAATTTTTGTAAAATCCTTTCTCACCTTGTTTCTGGATGGTTTCTTATTTTTGGGGCAATTTTCTAAGTGGAATAGTGTGATAAAGACATCCAGTGAAGTACAACAGTTCCTACTCAGTGAGTTTTTTACAAAAGACTCTATGTATGAGACCACCAAAACCCCAAAATTAATCCTATTCATCATTCTTTGACTTACTCTCTGTTTATATTTTTTGCTTTTTAATGGCATTTTGTATTTTGTTTTTAGGAACGTATTATGGCCTTAGAAATGGTAAGTTTCTTAAATTAATTTCCAAACCAATCTCAATTACATTGCTGATAATTTATCTAAATTATGAGAACATTATTTATATATATACTTTTTAAAAAGTTGCAGTTCTGGGTTTTTAACTGTCATTTTACTTTTAAGACAAGATGGGATAATTTTGCATTGCAACTCTCTATGTAGATCTTTACTACAGTATTTTTGTACTCGTTATATGAAATACAATGTATTTCAGTGTTGTTATTTTTCTATACAGTTCAGTCCTCATCCCATCCCTGGGAAGAGAAATGTTGTAGAAATGTTTTATCCATACAAAAGGTGTTATTTTTCTAACACTTCTAATGTTTGAGGTTGATGCCGAATTTTGCCCCAAAAGGCGAGAATAACTGCCTAAGAGACTCAGCTTCAGTCTAATAAGCAGGAGGTATTTTATTGCGACGTGTCGGGGAAATCACAAAGTGGATTTCCCAGTTTCCCGTAACAAAAGCAAGCTCTTTTATACAGTTTTGAATATAGGATTACATCAGATCATATACGTAATCATATCTTTTGCATGAATATTCATATGAGGTGTGGCATAGGCAGAGCGTGGGCGTGGACATTTCTTTTGAGGATCATCTTGGTGGTCATTCCGGTTGCCTTCATCATGGGCTGGGGTCTCCTGATGAGTCTTCCTCTTTAAACTTTTGAACTTCTTTCCTAATTTGGTCAATTCCCGGTGTACTTGGCTTGATCTCTATGGCTTGGCAAAGTTCTTAGGGTCGGTTCGACATTGTTGGCTCTGAACATGCTTATCCCATTGCTTTTTCTATCCCTATCTCTTTCCTGTCATAGTGTTCCATGCTTTAGCTAATTAATTGCTCTATGTGTTTCCTAATACTATACCTTCTTCAAATGCTTCACATTCTATGTTTTAACTCATTATTTCTTGAAGGCTATCCGTTTTGGGGCTTCAAGGTCCATGTGATAGATCTAATTATTTCAGTGACTACTCTGTGTGCTTACTTGTTTGGTCAGGGAGGTGCAGTACAGAATCAGTTCATCTGCTCATATCCACACTGCAACTAAAAGAGTAAAGGAATGTAACTTTAACCACTAATTAATATAATTTAATGTGACATTAAGTTGGAAGAACAAAACCTTATGCTTGTACATGCTGTGAATGCATTTTCCTGATGTCCCAAGGTAGTCAGTCTGTCAGGTGGAATAGCTGGAATGAGTTTTAGCTTGCCCTATGAATTTGGAACTATTCTTCTTTCCCTTCACGTAGGAATGTCCAATAAAATATCACAAATTGTATGTATCAGGCCCACATTTCCTTTTCATGAGAAATCCAGAAAAATTCATCTAGAGAAACCACTACTGAGACAATATCAATGCTGCAAGTATAAACTTCTAAAATTTATTTGTCAAATTATTACTTTATTCTTTCTGATAGTCTCTGCATCTCTGAAAACAGTTTCTGATGTCAAAAATGTATTTTAAATGTATTCAATCTGTTAAAAACATCTTTCATTCAGTCATGAAAGGCCCTTTGGAAATTAGAGTGCTGGGCTGCAACACCTGCCTTGTGGAAGCAGGAAGCGAATGCTGATGTTCAGTGTCCTGGCACTTCACATGGTGCTGTGTCACTGTTGACAGGACACTAATTCTGTTCAGGACCTTCTCTTATTCATGGTTTGCTTACATGACAACCAGTCAGGCATGTATCCACTGACATTCATTTCTCACAAACCATGAGTTAAACTGCCTGCAAATTCCTTGTCATTTCTGCTCCCAGAGTTATTTTTACACAGGCAGAGGACAAGTACCCCAATGTCATGCAAATTCTGTCTCTATTTTCTGACAAATTTTTATTTCTATTTTTTCTAGAACTTTTCTCCTTTTTTATACTCCCAATGGCTCTGACTTTAGTAAGGAAGATTTGTAAAATATTGTTCAGATAGAAGAAAGGGATGACCTATTTATCATACTATCCCACTGTTCTCCCTTTCTCTACAATCTACTCACTTCCAACTCCTGCACTTGCCAGTAAAATTGTTGTAGTGGCCATGAGATGATCTTGCCAACTTAGATAATAAAAAAATAAGTTGGGATAGAATTGTAACATGAACCTTTCAGATTCCATTCAGAGCTCTGAGTGAATTAACCTTCCAGTCATAGCTTAATTTAACTCAGTGGTTTTGTGAGTTGCAGCAGTCAAGGAGGTCCCTTGCCTCTCTCTGAGCCCTGTCAGCTCCTTCTCCTCTCAGCAGTCTCTTTGAGCTGGAAGCTCCATCTCCTGTCTACAGTACCTGGCAGTTTCTTGGGTCTTCTATTTCCTTAGCCAGCTCCTGTTTCCAGAGGAAAGTCCTGTCATTGTGAACCTCCTTCAAGGTACTACACATCATCTGATCACCCCCTTAAGGAGCCTGAGAACAAATAGTACCCATTTAGAAAAAGCTTTTGGATATTTTGGCACTTTTTTGCAATCAGATCAGTTTTGCTGTATGATTCAATAGGTATACCGCTTCTTGCTCCAGCAAGTTGTGCAGGTCAGGAGCAGAAGCTGGAAGGTAAGGAAGAGCATGGTTTGTTAGACAGACTCACTAGTGGATATAAAAGAAGATGAAGAACCTAGATTTTTCTGGAATAATCCTTTAGCTCTTGAGAAGTGCCAGAGAACTAACAGATATAGGCAAAACTGAGATTTTGCATATCTAGAGATTGTGTTTTGTTTGGCTTTTTTTATTTGGTTTAATGCTGTTAATTAAAGTGAATTTAATTATTTAATAGCTATTAACAAGTAAATATCCTAATTACTTTAGCAATCAATTATTTAGTCTGACATTTTGAGAGAATGAATATGATTAAAATAACTCATTTAATTGAAAGATTATTCTTGAGTATAGTTTAGTTGTTACATACAAGATTTGGCTCTATTTGTAGAGAAAGGTGTATGACTTTTTGGAAAAAAAATCTGCATTGTATTTTCAGATGAGGCTGCAGTGGAAAGCATATTTATTTCTCATAAAGATGTCAGGATGCATTTTGTAGGTGCGCACTGCTACTGTGCTGTGCTTGGGACTTTAATGGGTTTCTATAAAATATTCTGTTCTTTGTTTGCATAAGCTGCAAGTCATGTTCCTCTGCCTTACGAGTACTAGTCTGACATAGAAGACTGCAAAATTTAATTTTAAGTCAACCACATCCTGAAGTTATTCCAGTGAACATATGCATTCTATATCCTTTGATCAATAAAACAGCTTGTTGCTTTTAGTAGAGAACCCAGAGTGAGGTTACCACATTTCTAAGAATACTTGGATCAGACTTTTCTGGACGCAATTCAGCTTTTTGTTACAATGTCCGTAAATCTAGGTTAATGTTGGTAATGTTGTAAGTATTCAGCAAAATTGTTATTTTAATATGAATTTTTGGTTCAGTATGAACATTTATGCATTTTGTTGTTGTAATGCATTTTTATGTTCAAGAAAGTAAGGTTTTGAATCAGTAAAACAAATTTCTGTCTGCATCCATTCAGCAATGTAAAAGCTATTAGATTATTCTCTTGTAGTAGCATGCTCAAATTTGCATCAGTTTTATGATTTATCATCCAATTTAAAAGAAGAATTGGAAGGATAACAATACCAAATGCATTTTGTAGAGAGATTATGTGACTGCCTGACACCATCCATTTTTATGTGCTTGTTCTTCCTTTCTGTCTCTCTCTGTGTGCCTTCCATCAATAAGTAAGTCTTGCTGTTAGCTCTTGAGATTATTTCATGATTTTTGTACTTTGCTTGTATGAATGTGGAGGAAATATTGAATAGAAGGGTTAATACTTTCTTTTCTTCCTTAATTATGTAATGTCTTGCCAAAACTACTATTACATCAAAGGTTTTCGGGTCCTCCCAGAAAACAGCCATTCTTTGATCTTAAAAAAATGACCAGGAGCAGTTTGAGATCCTCTGTCCTGCCGGCCTCGCCCTTTCCTTTCCTTTCATCGGGGAGCCAGTGTGTCACTTCCCTTTGCTGGGCTTCCCAGAGCCTTTCCTCTGCTCATTACCACCAAGTGACTTCTGTGTCCTGTGGGCTCGCAGCCCACCGCTTCTTTCCTCCTAAGGCTCAGCTTTCTCTTCCCTTCTTCCTTGATGTCATCTTCTCACCCTACGTATTTATTGCTCTTGTTTAATACCCAGCTACTTGTCCACCCTCTGCCCTCTACTCTTTGGTGTTTCACTTGTTCTTTCAGGTTTTTTCAAATGCAATCACCCCTAGTTTTCTAACCCTCAGAGTGAAAAGCATTTCCTGTGTTCAGATGGAACCTCCTGTGTTTCAGTTTGTGCTTGTCACTGGGCAGCACTGAAAAGAGCCTGGCTCCCTCTTCTTTACACCTTTCCTTTAGATCCGTGTGCACATTGATGAGACTTCCCAGAGCCTTTTTTTCTCCACACTAAACAATCCCAGCTTTCTCAGCTTTTCCTCACAGGAGATATGCTCCAGTCCCTTAAAAATTTGTTGTCTGTTGCTGAACTGGCTCTTGTATGTCTCTTTTGTACAGAAGAACCTTGAACTAAACACAGCACTCCAAATGTTGGCTGATTAGAGGAGAGGGATCACCTCACTTGACTTGCTGGCAATGCTCCTAGTGAAACCCCTACATGCTCTATCTATGTTCCTTTCAAAATTAGGAAAATTTGTTCCACATGTTGCAAATATAGAACATTTTTGCCAATGTTTAATAAACCAAAATCCTTCATTTTTAAATTAGAGAAAGTAAAAATCTCAGGAAAAATGCTTATTGCAAAAGATTTAAGTAATCTAAAATTATTTATTTCAGTTGAACTAGGAGCAGTAGTATACAGCATTCTCATTTTTCTTTAAAGTAGTGATATATGCATGTAAATGTAATTTTAAAGAGAGATTCTATGAGTTCCTTCCACAGGATCTTCATGAGAAATCAGAGAATCACTGAGGTTGGAAAAACCTCCAAAACCCTCATGTCCACCCTTTGACTGAACACCACCTTGTCAACTAAACTATAGCACCAAGTGCCATGTCCAGTCATTTCTTGAACACTTGCAGGGATCACCCTCCAACCCCTCCCTGGGCAGCCTGTTCTAATACCCTTTCAGTGAAGAAATTCTTCCTAATGTCCAACTTGAGCAGCTTGGGACCATTTCTTGTCCTGTCACTTGCCTGGGGAAAGAGACCAACCCCCACCTGGCTACAGCCTCCTCTCAGTCACTTGTAAAGAGTGATGATGTCCCCTGAGTCTCCTTTTCTCCATGATAAACAACCCAGCTCCCTCAGCTGCTTCTTATATGATTTATGTTGGCCTTTAATCTGTGGAATATGTATCTGAGTTCTTCCACAGAATGTAACTTGATAAGACATAGATTTGTGCTTTATTTTTCTTGGTTTGGTTTGTATATCATAAAATAAGTTAAATTTTGTTTGACAGCAGACTATTGATTAGATGTTTCTAAGTGCTGCTAGGTCCTTCATTTTAGATTTAAATGCTTCCTATTTGATCTAGGTATAACCATAGGAGCACAGGCATCAGTTACACCTATTACACCTATTTTTCTTTCACTATTGGGAGCTTTTTATTAAAATAGGGAAATCCATAAGGAAAACTCCTAATTCTTTTCCTACTCTGACACTGATTTGCTGTGAATCCTTGTTTAAATAACTTCTCTTTCTACTTTAATTTTTCTCACCTGAAAAACTGAGTGATATTTCTTCTTTCCCATGAAGGCTGTGTTAATTGAATTTTTGCAATGCTTTCTGGAAGGCTTGATGAAATACTGTTAGCATAAAAAACTTTAACATAAATTACATGTAAAGATTTTTAGCCTGCAGTGCTTCATAATGTTAAAGATGAGCAACAAGGAAGCCTTTACACCTTCTGAGAATGTGTTCTCCCTAACATCGCATTACTTTGCACACTCTATTTCTTGTGTCATATTTCTTTTAGTTCCTAGGAATTATATCTGGATGTCTCTGATCAAAATCTTAGTAAACGATAAAGAATGGATTCTGAAAAATTACTCCTATGGACCCCCAGAGTACTTGGAACACTGACTGATGATTCACAGAAAGCTACCTTGCCAAAAGACAGCAGTTTCCTCCATGTTTCCAGCTGTTAGGATGCATCAAACAACTGCAAATTCATAAAATAGTTTCCTAATATTTTCCCATGTAAACATTCCCCTAGTTAGCACAGGGATGTCATGTGCTTATGAATAAGAGAAAAGACAGTCCATGTCATTGCAAACAGGAAAGGAAGCATTCATGAAGTTCCCTTAATTAAAATGTGGTCCACCCCATGCAAAAACATCTGGAATCTAAATTGAATGTTCAAGTAGTTTGACATTGGCAATGCATTGTTAGCAAGGTCATTTGTTTTCCATTAGTGTAGTTTTTGCTTAAAAAAATTTTGCTTGTTGAAACTCATGAAACAATGTAATAGAGAAAAAAAAAGCCAATTGAGCATTGAAATTGTAATTTGATAAAGTTACATGTGTTGCCTACCTTTGTATAGGTAATTTGACTTCTTGATGTGCTGAAATCATCAAAACAGTGGTATAATTTGAGTTATGATATACGTGGAATATAAAGATATAAAATACGTTTTTCTGTTTTCTCTGAACTTTCCCTCTCTACATATGATGTACATTCACAGAATGTTCCAGCTGTTGTGGAGTTTGCCTGGTGTATAAAAGTCAGCAGAGCACCTCAGGCCTCTCAAGCAGAACCACCTGCTTAGAAGAAAAGTATTTGATTTATCAGTGGAGAGCTAGAGATTGAAGCTGATAGTGCATAGTTTTACAGATCTTAACAGGGAAAGCAAAGGATACTTTTAAACATGCTGTGTGCATCCTGTTCTTGCTATTTTGGTATTCAATACACTAAGGTCATTTAAAAATAAGTCACTTTAGGTCACCTCCAACACTGTATTTTTCGTTTGAATTGTAACTGCCTGCTGACATGCATTGCAGCCAGTTAAAATGATGTTGCATTTAATCTTTTTATGGTTATTCTTTGGGGATTAGCTAAGCGGTACTTAAATCAACTCTTATTTTAAAAAAAATATCTGTGCAATACAGATAGCCATTTGTTTTTACCTACTTCAGAAAAGAAAGGAGCGCTGTACTTGAAAGTCAATGAAGTTTGGTTTCTGGTTTATGTTTATCTGTTTTCAATATATTGACTATAAAGGCAAACCTCAGGAGTATTATATACAAACCTGCTTTGATTTATTTGCATTTAGCATTGCAGCTTTGAGACTAAAAATAAAATGTGTCTTATTTTGATTTAGATCTGTCCCGTGAGACAGTGTGAAACCATGTATTACCAAGAACACATCAGAATAGGAGGATTAACTGTTCGCATGCAGTTTAAACATCAAAGTGTTTATATGAAGTCATGGAAAATAAGTAATTTGTTTTGTCATTCTCTGTGAAAAATAGAATGCCCCTTTTAAAAGTAAATAGTCTTTATTTTAAAAACAGAAAGATTAGTAGCACTCAGTCTATCGAAGAGCACTGCTGTTAAGCAAAATGCCATTAATACTGCCTCAGACAGTACAATGGGTGTTTTTTCCTCTTATCAGTACCATCAGTGCACTGGTCAGTACCTGCTGTTGCTTGTTATACAGAAGTAGACAGATGTGATAGCTGTCTTTAGGATTATTTTTATGCATTATGGCATACAGCTCTCTGATTTCTGGGAAAAAATTTAACAGTACTTAATTGGCCTCTATATCAGGTGTTTCCAACATCCTTTTCCATGTTTTATCTGTGTGGCTAAATCTGTCTTTTTAATAGAATAGATTGTAGTCATTAATGATACAAGTATGGCATTTGAACCATCTTGAGGAGGTTGCTGTGATTTTCGTTAATTACCAGGCCTCTTCTGTGGACCAGCTAAAAGGTCTTTCATCATCTTTCCCTCACATTCTTCAATGTATTTCTTCGTTGCCACCTTCCTTACTGAACCTCTCCTAACAACAAAAGTTGCTTTTTTTCTGTTTTTATTTGCACATCACTACCATTCTTTTCATTTGTTTTATGGAAAAGACACATTTCTGTCCCTGAAAATGTTAGTGTGTGAGTTATCCTATTCAAGTCCCTCAAGACTGCTCAGAAGACTGTGAGAATTTTACAATATAAAAAGAGCCGTTCTGGTCAAGACCAAAGGTCAATCTAACCCAGCTATTGACATTGCAACAATGGCCCAAGTAAAATGCTCAGGGAAGATTGTATGAGCAGGACTAACATGTATTTTGTTTCCCATTTATTCATTCTGATTCCAGCTGTTCAAAGGCTTCCAGACTTAATGTAGTTTCTGTGAATTTGGAACCATTCTATGGTCTTCCTCATTCATGAACTTGCCCAGTTTTCTGCTTAAAGCCATATAACATTTTCTATCTTTATGTGACTTGTGATTTTACACAAATTGGTAATTAGTCTTCTCAGGCATCTCTCTTACTGGCTGAAGAGTTCTATTCTTTAGAGTATTGTGTTTATAATTTCTCACTTGGAGACAGCACTCCATGGCTTTGAAAATTCTTGTTCAACTTCTCTGACCTTTCCCTTTTGAAATAAAAATCCACATCTCCACTCAGCAGTCAAGATACAATTGGATTAATGATTTGGGACAGTTATGTTTTCTGGCTTTTTTTATCCTTTCCTGATTATACTGAGTGTTGATTTTGGTTTTCTGATTGATACTGAGCACTGCATTAGCAGATTCTTGGTAATATGCATCACTACCCCATGATCTGCTTCCTGAGCAGCAATGGTTACCTTAGAGCCCATCATTTTGAATGTGAAGTTAGATTTAAACTTTAGGAGTCTAAAACACCTTTCAGAAATCCAAGTAGCTTGTACCATTCTTTATCCACATGATTCTCAACAAAACCAAAGAACCAAAGACTGAATGTGCATCTAACCCAAAGGCTGGTCTTCTGCTTTCAGGATTATATTTAATAACATAACTAATAAGGATTAGCAGAGAAACAGCTAATTTTTTTTACACTACAAAAAGTGCATGAAATAGAGGGGACATATTTAGGAGACACTTTGGGAGAACAGATGATTAACATCTTCCTTAAATTCATTTACAGACAGTGTTGACATGAGGTCTTGGCATTGGAATTAGAGAAGGAATTGAAAAATGAATGGCTTAAGGCATAGGCTTACACCTAGGGCCTGAATTCTTTTTTTTTTATGAGAAGAGATCAGAGGTCATCCGTATTAAAACAAGGTGGGTAAATGGATAGGTAAATATCTATATACATATCTTTGCAGACATGTAATTGCAGAAACAAAATAACAAGTCTCATATCCTCTATCTAATTTAGTTTATTGGTACTGAATATTGACTATAAGTTCAGTCCATGTTAGCTGCAGATGAATCCCATTTTTTATAAAATTTGACCTTTTATTGTTATGAATATTTCTTAAAACCTTAAAACCAGAATGTTAGGAACTAACAAAGAGGTAGACATCACTGCTTTTAAGCAGATGGTGTGTCTTCATTTAGGTTACCTTGTTCATTTCGGATTCTACACTCCTCACTCCTAGTCTCCATCTTTTTAAAGTTGTTGCCACTTGTGCAGAGAAGCTTCCATTGAGTTTTCTTGTCCTGTTGTGACTGAAACTTTTAGTCTCTGGAATCTAAATGGAATGTTTTTCATGGTGGTCAGACTGAGATTTTCCAGAACAAGTAACAGAGGTTTTGTAATTAAGAGCAAGTTAATTTGGTTTGCACAGGCCTTACAACATAATATTTGATTTCAGGATTGATGGATTTTATTTGTGTTAAGATTTTGCTTTTAAGTACCAAGGCAGCAATATGATTAATGAAGCCCATTACTGGTAGATTGAATACCAGACTCGCAGAAACTTAAGCATTGAAATGTGATTTTGAGAATTATGGAGGAAATACTGTTGTTCAGAAAGTACAAACAGTTCTGGTTTTACTTGCTCTTTGGCAAATAATAGAAGGACAGCCTTTGAGAAGCTGCAGAGGCATCTGACCTGTGGGACATGACTGTTCTTTGTGCATGATAACCAACTTCATCTGGACACAAAACCAAAACCATTATATTTATTTTTTCAGTTCTTTGCAGTTTTCAATAGGCTGCATTTTTTGTCTGGTGGGTGTGAATGTGAAATCTTAATGTTGAGGCCAACCCTAACTCTTCCTAGAGTGGTAATTCAGTAGTACACACCATATGCCTAATATAGTATGCCTAATTTTTCAGTAGTACATACCATATGTGTGTGTGGTAACCAAAACTGCACACAGGACTCAAGGGGGTCGTAAAAGGAAATCAGGTTTGGTAATAAGAGGAATTTATTGTCATGAAATGAAGACAGCTGTGAGCAATGATGTTGTTGTCTTTCAGGTATTTTTCAATACCTCCTAGCATAATCTATTCCATAACTTTACCATGCAGTAAAGGGAAACTGACCTGTAATTCCTGGGGTTCCTCTTTCTTGCGCTTCTTTAAAACTGTGACAAGGTTTGCCAGCTTCCAGTAATCTGGAACTGCTTCGGATTCCCAAGACCACTCAAAAAAATATCAAGAGAGGTTTTTTGATGACATCAACTGGCTCTTGAAGAAATCTTGAATGAATGCCTTCATGCCCTGTAGACTTGTAGGGATGCAACTGAAGCAGCAAATCCCACACAAGTTCAGGGTCGACTGGGAGTTGATCATCTCACAGTCATGGTCCTTCTGCTCAGGGCACTGTGATCCCCTTGGTCGATCATCCTCTGTTAGAAAACAGAGGCAAAGAATGCATTAAATGCCATTGCCTCTCTCTGCCCTTGTTTGACCATCCTCATCCTGTAAAGGGATTAGTGTTTTCTTGCACTGCCTATTGCCATGAATATATTTTTAAAAACTTTTTATTTTCCTCCACATTTCTGGCCAGCTTCAATTCCAGTAGAGCTTTGGCTCCATGAATTTTCTCCCTATAATGACAAGCTGTACATTGACTCTGTGTTCTTCCCATATCAGTAATGTCTCTTATTCTAGTCCCTGGAGACAGCAGACTTCCCTGTGAGCTGGCTCCAGTCTGCATAAGGAGGCCCTCCACTTGCTTTAGAAGGGTGTTTCCTATTACAACTACCCTTCATTTTCCTGTTAACAGTGGTCTTGGTGCAGAGTACGGGTGGTGTTGTTTTAGGAGGCCACACTATCCCAGAAGAACCTCCACCCTCCTCATCAGTAGTATGGCCTTCTGGTTCCAGAGCCTCACATGTATTGTAGAGGGTGCCAGTCCTGCCTGTCAAATTCTGAGAAGGTGGAGGAACCTTCCTCCTAGTACATGCTGTGACCCGCTTCCAGCCTTCACCTTTTAACAGACCCTTGGCTAACAGTCCTTTGACTAATTCCCCTGCAGGGTTCTGAGTGCATCAGCTTCTCCACTGTAGTGGAGGTTCATGACTCCTGAGAGTCTTGAGACTGTGAGACTCTGAAAATAATCAGTTTCTCTTTTGCTTGTTTGCTCAAGCACTATGTAGCCTGTTCACTTCCTCCTGTAGCTGGTGATCAGCTCCTTAAGCACAGCTCACCTTCTGCAAAAGAATGGTGAGCCCCAGCCTCATGAAGAGGTACCAGGCACGTGTGGCAGCCTCTGACCTGGAGAGCTCCATCTCCCATCAGCAGGTCTGGCTGGCTGGCTGGAGCCTCTGGCATGGCTGCTTCAGTGAGTCCCACAGCCACTTTGATTGAGCTTTAGGGTGAGTCAGCACCCTAACTGAGGAAGCTTGAACTAGTATGCTAATAAGACTGGGTTTGTAATATGTGAGATGGCTGAAAGAATGGTTTTGTTTTTAATGTTCTAACTTGTGTTCTATTCTTTAGAGTACCCGAGTGGCTTTAAATCACCTGGAGTCTGTGCCTGAGAAACTGAGCCTGTTAGAAGAGTGCAGAGATACTGGGGTGAGAAAGATTTCATTTGACTCTCTCAGTACTTGTAAAATATTTTGGTTAATTAACAATGTCTATGATGTACAGATAAGTTCTTTAATAAGATATTTACAGTTGCATATGTATGTATTATATAGACAGAAACATACTGAAATTTATTTTCATGTTTATATGGATATTTTTGAAGTTATAAATTTAGTTCTAATTATTAATACTGCTCCATAATGTAGGCAAACATTGATAACTTGGCATAACAGGTCATGTGTTAATTACTGTTTCCAAATATTTTTATGGAGCGGTAAATTCTGATATTACATGTTAAAAAATGAAAATTTTATAATTAAATGAATTATGCCAGTTGTTTCAATATTTAACTCAATGAGTGAAAATAGATGATCTTCATAACTTTTTTGTTTTGTTTTGACATAATTACAATACTTGTTACTTAATTTTGCAACACCACTATCCAATCAAGATGTGTTTGGACATAGTAGGGCATATTGACAGTAGCAATGACATACTGTCAAGAGTGATAAAGCTCAGGTTGGATTTTCAGTGGCTAAGTGCCTAAACCCCTGTACCATAGTTACTTTCCATTTATGAAATGGGTGGTTTAATAGAAAAAAATTTGTAGCTTCCTTGAATGATATAAATTTTAAATCAGTATTAAACCGCAGATCAACAAATACATAATGATTTGCATTTTATTTGATATGTAAAATTTCTTAACCTGTGGTTGTCATAAATATTTCAAAATATACTTGTTTGGAGCATTATTTATTTTGTGTTCCTACACGAGGTCATCAGATAATGATTCTACGCCATTTTATTGCTGTCATCATGAACAGATTTGGTAATGCACATACCAGTTAAAATATTTGGGTTTTTTATGAACAATATTGTTGAGGTGTATAGTTTTAATTTCACATTCCACATATCCCCAGAAGAGCATTTTTGCTCTGACAGAGGTTTATGTTTTCCTTCTGTTTCTACTAAAAGAAAAATTTTGTTCTCAGCAGGCCTCTGCAATCTCCTTCACTCTTGCCCTCTCACACTTAACACTACTATGAAATTCCATTGTAATTTTCTGGTTTGCTGTAGTTATAGCTTAGCCAATATTTGTGAGATTGGAATGCAAAATCTTTGGTTTCAGTCGGGCTTTGTCCTTCTCCATCATGCTTAATTTTTTAAATATGGTTTTCTGAAGATAAGCCCCTATCAACACAGTGTTTTGTTTAAGAAATAATTTATTATTCAAGAGGGCTAAGCTTTATGTCTTAGCTTTGAGAAGGATGTCAGTTTGGAGCTTCATTACTGTTTGCAAATAACATATTGGATTTTTTTGTACAATACCTAGCAAGTTCTTCCTTCAATGTTTTCATAGGAAGGGAGAAGGCAAGAGGAAGTAAGTTTTGGTAAACCTCTCGGGTTGTCTAGGAGGTTTGTTAATTCAAGTGAATTATGTTTTCTTGTGAAAATACTGTTTTGTCCATATCCTTAGAACCATTTTTTCTTCAAGTGCTTGTTTCCATAGTGTTGAAATTAATTTTCCACCATTGCAGAATTTTTCTTAGAAGGTATGTTATTGCTGAAGTTTGGAAAGTGTTACAAGAAATCATTCAACAATTAAGGATAAGACCATTTTTGTTTTGATCTGCATGTATTTTAACATTATTTTTCTGTACATAGCATTATGCTTTTGTATGATGCCTGTAGTTCAGCCTCTGAAAGTTAGTTCTTAATTCATTCTTGCTGTGGTGAAAATCCTTGATGATATCTGTGTTTACAATAGTTAGAATTTCTAGCTACTTTTTACATTATGAAATCATCTAAATCTTTAAATTCATTTCTAGGATTCCCATTGCCGAAAGGAGATGATTGAGGAGAGGTATATGAGGTATAAAGACATGGTGACTTCTTTGCAGCAGCAGCTGGAAGATTCAAAGCAAAGAGTTGGGCAAGTCAAGGTGTGTGTGTGTACTCCACTTCTGTGTCCCAATTGCTTTCAATCAGCAACATAACCTTACCTTATTAACTCCTAGTACAAACACAGACTGAAATCATGCATGAATGTTTCTGTTTCAAATAGCTGCCATGGCTGATGGCATGGCAGGTATATTGACATGGCATGAAATTTGATGAATTAAAGGTTGCTTTCATTGTACCCATGCCATGGATACTTTCCAAAAAATCTTTCAGCTTTCACAAAAAGGTATCTTACTGTGTCTTACTTCTCTGAAGTTCTTACTGCTTTGTCAAATTGCTGTCTACAGCAATTTTTAATTTTTCAATTTTCTCTTGTCCTTTCAAGTAAAAGATACAGATAGAAATCTATTTCCCCTATAAAAAGGTTGACTAATTTATAAATTACATGTAGCAATTCTTCAGTAGTTGATATTTGCACTTATTGGAAGCAATTCTATGTGAGGTCTCTTTCATACATAAATGAAATCCAGGCAAACAGAAGGGAAGTGATTTGCTGAAGGTCACTCACTGGACTTACAGCAGTGCTAAGCATGAATAACTAACTCCCTACAACACAAATCCAGTGCTCTTCTTTAGAAACTTTGCCTGTAATGAGTTCAACTTTCCAATTATTAACATGCTTTCTTTCCCTTAGTAGCTTGTTGATTGTCATATTGCTGTCATTGTAATAGCATTGTAATTACTTCAGCACAACTACGATTTCTTATGCAAGTGTTTGAAAAAAGTGATCTGACCTGAAGAATCATACTAGTATTTCTGCTACATGTCTCAGTCAAATCAGTTTCTTTGGCAATGCATCAAACCTGTGTCTCTAAGCAATTGAGCTCAAATTGAGGATCACACACTCCATGAAAAAGATAGAAAGATGTTTGTGTTCCCCACCTTATAGGTAACCGTCTTCCTATTGTAAAATGAGGACATACTTACAGCATGTCTTTTAAAAAGTGGAAAAGCTAAAATAAATACAGAATGTTTTAGCTTAGTAAGTTGCTGTTGTGAGAAGGTACTAAGTTACTTGAGAAAGCTATCTTGCTCTTCTGTAAGAAAGAATTGAAAGGAGGAAACAGGCACAATCAGTATGTTGCTGGTGATAATCTTCAGTATCTTGAATTTCTTTTCCCTCCACAGAAGCATTACTAAGTCAGTAGCTACTGAAATTTGGAAAACATTGAAAAGCTAAGTGGAATGCAATCAGCTGACGGTAGAACATAACATTGCACTAAGCTGACTGAACTTACTGAACTTGTGTGATTTGAACTCAATAATCAGAATCCAGTACAAAGCTGATTCCAAAACAATTCTCTTTCTTTAGACAACTGAGAGCATTTAATGGTTTCCATTTAGTCAGGCCTAATTGGGTTTTTGCATGATATACAGTACTTTTTGCTGTCACAGCTGCTGCAAATAGAACAGAATGTTCAAAACCAAGTAACAGACGGGTGCTAATCTGATTTCAGTGATCAGGCTAGCTTAGACTAAAAAAAAACCTTTTTAATGCTTGCCTTTCTTACCCTCCTTTGAAACTAACTCAAATGCCATTTATTTATTTATTTATTTTTCTGTTTGTCAGTTGGGAGTCTCTAAAATTGATTGCTGGAGGACTGTAGGTTTGAGGACACCAAAGTTGATTCTTTCTGGTATTTTTGGTTCACGCTGTGTACATACTGCCCCTGCTATACAAAGTAGACAGATACTTAATAGATGATAAGAAAATCCATGTTTCTATTAAAATTTTTACATTGATCATTTTAGATGGAATTACTTCTGATATTAAACTTCCTCCTCTGTTAATGTTTTTCTTTCTAGCCTTTCTTATATTACACTTGTTTCAGCTTGCTTGCCAACATTGATCTCAGACAGGCATTATCTAATCTTGTGTCCCAGTCTTTTCATTTTAAGGAGGAAAAATTAAACCAAAGTTGAATGTTCCTCTAAAAGCAGGTCTTTTTCTTTCTTTCTTATGATTTCTTTTGTCCCTACTCAATCTTCCTACTCTTCTGTAGTCTTGTCAGGTGGCTTTAAAATACCTGTTGCTTAGAAGTCCAGAAAAATCATACTTTCTATTTGTATGTTTTAAAATGGAAGATTTCCAGTAACAAAAGTAGGCCATAGGCTGGGACGATACCATCAGGTACAAAACTCTTGATTTTTCAATGAAGAAAGGGCCAAATAATAGTAGATGAAGATGAAATTGGGGGAAAACTTCATAAATATAACATATTAAAAGAAAATAGCAACAGCAGCAAAATCAAAGCAGAAAGCCAGAGGAAAGCTAGAGATAAATGTTTTCAAGTAGAGATATAAATATTTTAGGAGACTTTCCCTGCCACAGATGATTGACCATCCACTCAAACACAGCAGATGAAGTTGTCCATGAAGCACATGACAAAAGGCACATTCTCTACATTAATATTTCTGTTAAAGAAAGCCATTTTGTTTTGCAGGTACTGGTAGAAGCACCTTTCTTGTTTAAAAACTCTTCTTTTAAAGCATTTCTGGAAGCAGAATGGAAAGACAAAAACGTTTTTTATTATTTAAAAATTGTTATTGTGCTATGAACACTTTAGGTATTAAGTCTCTCATCAGCACATAAGGGGATTAATATGTGTAATTCCCATTAGTCTTAACAGGAGTAAATCCTTCTTCAGTGATGGAACAAAAGCTTATTGTATCTCTAAATTAATATAATTTTTTTTGTTTAGTTTTCAAATCTTATGTATCAACGTAAAATTAAGTATCAACATAAATGATAAATTGCAAGATGTTTTAACAAAATTCCTTGAGGCTTTTAATGATAAGAATTCAGCAGTAATATTGTTTGTTTTATGAATTGATGCATTTATTCATTATGACTTCTTCTCATTTCAAGAAACTGAGTAATTTGGATTCCAAGCCAAGCTTTTAATCTCATTTTGGATTGTATTGTGAATGGGGACTACTTGCTGCAGAGCTAATAGAGATTTTTCAGGGATTTTTGTTTAAATGACATTTTTAAATTTATCTTCTCTTTTTAGCTTGTAGACCAAATGACTTTCCTCACCAAGAAGCTATGCTGGATAGGTTTAGCCATAAATAGTAACATTGTACTTAAGACTTTATGTAATGGTTTAACAAAAACATTCAAAAGCACCTTTAAGTATTTTGACATGCGAAATCTATGAACTTTAGGTTTCCTCAGTGGCAGTGAAATTAGATTTATATTTATTACTCCTTGTGAAATTAGTATGAACCATTCATTGATGAGGAAGTCATTATTCACTGATGTCTGCCCTGCTGATATGGTGTGTGCTGAGCTGTGCATGTGATGTGAATAGGAAAGAGCTTTTTACAACAAAGACTTGCAGTGATGCCAGTGCTTTTCTCAAGGCAAAGGAGTTTTTCACAGACATTTTATAGTGGTGAAGTGGGGATAAACTTGTAAGCAAATTTGAACCTAAATGCGATACTGAGAATTCAGAGAATTCAAATCAGTCTTTTCCAGTGTGTGTGAAATCACAGCATGTGCCTGTGTGCTACTAGTTTTTGTTGAAGTTTGCAGCTGCTTGATAGTGATAGATGAAATTATTTTTATCTGATTCCCATAGGATGTGAAAATGGATGCTGAAATTTCTGATGTAGAAGTGGCTGCTCATTCTAGTTGGCGAACTCAAAACAGCTTTTTGTGCAGCTCACCGCTTTCAAGTTCAGGTTGTAAGTATTATAGCACAGAAAAAAAATGGTAACACATTTTTTTCTTCTAAAAATTTTTTTCCTGGATGAGTGAGATGCTGTTTTCAGAAGTGCTGGAACCATCTTAAGTATCCTACTGTGTTTTAGTTTTAGATGCTGGATGGATGTCTTTGCCTAGGAAGTACTTCATTACATCCCACTGACAGTTGTTTGAGTTTTTTTGGCTGGGACATTAAATATATTTTGTTTATCTATTGCAAAGAAAAGGGCTGCCATTGAATTCTGAATCTCTGCTTAACAAGTCATCCCTCTGTAAGCTGTGCAGACTCTCTGATTTTCTGAGGGACCACAGAGATATCCTCAAACATGGATTCTTTCCAAGATCTTTTATGTGTGCCAGTTAGTCCCATGCTTGTGTAGCATTTTCTCAGGGAAAGTTGAATTCACTAATTCTACTTCAATAGTGTTTTTAACTGTTTTTTCTCTACCCCCATGTGCATATACAACTTGTGTTCATGTGAAGTCATGGGATCTCTGATTCAGCTGAGAAATGCTCAATAAAACATAGGGCGTATTAGGTCTTGATTGGGTATGTAAGCACACCTTTGCATGAGTGTCAGAAGTAACTTAAAACCCAGGTTTTTAAGGGGGTTTTTAAGCATATCAGTACAAGGATATCAAAATACTTCTCTTCAGAAGGGTATCATCTTCCATTTATTTTCAGTATAGCCAGTTTGTGTACTGGGAACCTATTTAGAAAGTTGCATTCTCTTGAAGTCTATTTCAGGCTTCATTGCACTTTGAAATGTTGCATCTTTCTATGAGTGCTGTGGTATATTTCTGCTCACCAGTAAGTCTTGAGCTGATCTGATGAGGTTAAAGGTAATTGCTTTCTCTTCCTTTCAGAATCTATGGGCTGGAGTTAGTATCTTTTTGCAGAGCATATTGAATAAGAGTAGTGGGAATACAGCATAGGAGATAATACCTCTGTATCATCTGTACTGCAGAAACACTTTACCTTGACTCAGAGTTGATTTTTCTGTTTTCCCAAACCTCATCCCTGTCAAAGTCTTGCAAATCAAAGTACAGCTGAACTTGTTTTGGGTATAGAAAAGAAGTAACAGATGCCCCACAGAATATTCAGATAAATGGCCTCCACCAGTCCCTTCCTGTCCCAAGAACTCCAAAACTGGTCACTGCAAAAATTTACTGAAATTTAAAAATACAGCATAAGTGTTCCTAAACTATTTCAATATCTTTATACTGCTTAACCTGAATTAAACAAGCTAGAACTTTGTTGCTTTAAAACTTTTTAATAAATTTTAGGGAGTTCTAAGAGAAATAGGATCCATGTGATCTGAATACCAATCTGATGAAGCAGTTGTGCATGTTTATTCTCTGATTCAATTGTTTTTTACCAGCACTAACTACTAAGTTTTCTGGAAATAAAAAAATAAATTATTAACAAAAGACAGTGGTGATTCAATTCACTACTTAGTCCTTATGGCACTGAAACATGTGGATTACTCCACAGACTTTGGTTTTGGACTGATTGTCACTTTATGCTGAAACTGATTTCCACCAGTCAAATGTGTATTTTGAAGTTGTTGGTATAGTTCTTGAGGACAGTGAAAATTCTGCTGTGGTATGAGCATTAAGGAGATTTTTCAGTGACTGGCAAATGAAAAGTCAGCTACTTCACTCATGATAGTCACAAAAACATAATGACCTTTAAATTTCAGTAATGGTATTAATTAATTCTCATTTGAGATTTTGACAGTGAAGTATAATTTGACATCTTTGCTCCCAAACCTACTGTAGCTTTTAATAAATCTTCCTATACATGTCATCATCTATTTTCTGTGATTAATTGCCTCCTTCTTCAGAAACAGAAGGATGGAAATTTTTTTCCTTCATTTGCCTTTTGGAGTGGTTTGTAAGCCTTTGTGATTTATATTTCCCCATTCCATCTCTCTTCAACTCATGCAGCCTTACAGACTATAGATTCCATAACTAATACTAGAAACTTCCTTCCCAATGTGAGTTTCCTATGACTTGTGGAGAGTACCCAGAAGGAGAGCAGACTCATTGTTATAATTTAACTTATTTGTGAGGGAGATTGTGGGATTTAAGTTTAAAATTGGTTGACGAAAGAAGAACAAATAGCATGGGAAAATAAATAACGGAACAACAATCTATTTCCATACATATATATATATGTTGACCAAAAATTTGCCAATGTAGCAAGCAGTTAAAGGGAAAGTAATGAACATCAACATTGTGTTTTGTTTCTGGTATAATTTCTTCAGTTATAACAGCTTTTCCATTATAAACATATTTTAAAATATGTTGAGAGAATGTGCTTTTATTTCTGTACCGATTTTCTTAGAAATTAAGAAGTTGAAATGAGAAAGTAATTTATTCAAGGAAACATTCACTAGATGTGGTTTGCAGTCGATATTATTATCAGACCAGAATGGTTGGTCCAGCCAGTCACTAGTTGTTATCTAAAGAATAATCCTCAGGAACTGTTTTTACGGCCACTGTATTTTCCTGAAATTTTGAGTACAAAAGTCCCTTGGGTTACACATGCTTTGCATTAACTTTGTGCATTGAGTCCTGCCTTTCTCTTTGCACATTTCATCACTTTGAGGTTTTAACCTGGATGGTTTCCCAGAAACCATATGTCTTAGAGGTTTTCTATTGTTGTTGGGAATTTATGTTGCAGGGCTTCATAAGTTGTGATGGACAACACTCTTGTGTCAACATGGTATGTAGTAGGACTGATACCACAGCTGAATAAAACCAAGCTGTCCTGAATGTAGGCTTTATTGTCAGAACAATTAACTTCTGCACTGTATTGGTGGTGCCTGTATTTATCCCTCTATGTATACTTTTTCATAAATTCTTAAGACTATTTTTATTGGCATTTATAAATAATGTAATGTACTTACAAGTAAAAAGACATTGCAATGTGACTATGCTGTGGGCACCCTTCTAGAACAAAACCTAGGGCTGCTTAAGCATAAGAACTTGGAATGACTGGAAACTTGACATCATCACTTAGAAAAATGCAAATTGAATTAGTTAAGCAATGAACTTTATGATTTTTTGCCTTACTTTGAATACTGTCCACAGGAGGTACCATTGACATTACATACAGCAGCAGAGCTTTGAACCAATTCTGAAAACTTTATGGTGAATACTTAGAACTCACTGTTATACCAGTGTCCCGAACAGTGATTTCATTCTTCTGAAAGTGAAAACATCTCACCCCTCCTAACCAAACTGTGAAGTCTTGCTCCTTGTTAAATAACTTTTGGTTATGTATTGCTACAATTTTACTGGATTGTTAGAAATTGCACTCTGGATATTCAGCAGGATTACTTTTCTTCCATGCTTGAGCTTTAAAGAAGGCCATTAGAAGAAGGGTATATATAAGCTGCTAGCCACTTTCCTTCCCTTAATTTCTGCCTTTTGCTAAATGTTTGGGTATTTGATTTTTTTTTCCTTCAGCTTTTTATGCTAAGATGTTTTGTCAATTCATATTGTTTGGATTTTGATGCAATATAATATTTTTAAAAATAAGCACCATATGTGTGCCCTGCTGTGAAGGTATATACACAGTATGACATTTTCTGAGCACCTCTTCAGTGTCACTTGGTGACTTAAGTCCATTCTGTTGGTAAAGATATTCCTTCACAAATTTTTGAGAGGTTTTTCTTATTTAAATAAAAATTCTGGAAAAATAAATGGAAAATATTTCTTAGTGTAAGAATCAAAGTTTTTTAAATGGCGTCTACATTTCTTGTGTATAAGAAAGCTCATGGCTATGCCTGTATTATAGAGTATTAAAATAGATTTCTCTAGAAAACAAAATATTATATTCTCAGTTATGAATATTGAACATATTACTTGCTGAATAAATTCTAATATCATATAATGAAATACATGTTTTAAATAAAAACTAATGGCCAGTCAACCAAATCCAAGAATCATAGGTTTGAAAAGGCCTCTAAGATCATTGAGTCTAACTGATGTAATGTATGATTCTGAAAATGCTTAATCACCTTTTTTGTGTGACTTTTTCTAGCACTTACGAAAGGGATGGTTCCTTTGGATACAAGTGGCACCAAGGAAGATGATACTAATGTTGCTGTTAGTGAAAAGAAGCTGCAAGCAGAAGGGGGAAAGCAGTAGAATATTTTATGAAACCACACCAGTTTTCTCTGTGGTAAATTCCATTCCACTTTTTTTTTGGTTTTGAACTGTAGTAATTCCATCTGCTGTAGGAGTTATGCACCCTTAATGATTCAACAATTGCCAAACACTCAAATGAAAGAGCACCAAGACTAATTCTAATGAACTCTTTTGATAATTTAGGTGACTTGCACACCAAAGGCTTTCTGAGATTTTGCTATTCTCTTGTATTTGTTTCTGCAGTCCTCTTAGACTATATTTATTGTATTCCTGAAATACTGTGAAGTGAAATACCTGTGACATTAGTCTTTGCTATGAGCTTATTTACCCCTATACAGGAATTGTTCTGACACTTGTTTTTTAATTATGTTTAATAACATTATTAATAATGAAAAAAAATTCAGAAATTGCCTATTACTATGATAGAGAATAATTATACAGTGTTGTACAGACGCATTTGTGTTTTAGGTCCCTCAGTTTGAAAAAATCATTTCAAAAAGAAGTGATAAAACAAATTTTTCTCAAAGCAATTAAAAATTGACAGCTTGGTTTTGGGTTCAGCATATATGTATTATAAGTTGTCTAGAATTATTCTTTTGGCCAGAACACTTTTATTAGATGGCCTCAATTAGGCACTTTAAAGAATCTGAATCTCACCCATCTGTATCAGGAGTGTTGAATGGCACTTCTTTGTGGCTGTGAAAATTTTAAAAGCAATGTTTAATGATGATTTATTTATTCTCTTTTGTTCTCTATTACAGAAGATGTGTTATATTGATTGTAAAATACTATGGAAATAGAATATTGCTCATTTGTATTTGTTCAGATATCACTATTCTAAACAAATTAGACACAATTTTACATTACAGTGGTCTCAAAGAGCAAATCAAAGAATTTTCTGTGTAAGAATTCTGCTGTCTAAAGAAATGCAAGTGTTTCTGATGGTTCTACTTTCATTTTCCTCTCAGCTGCTTCTGGCTGGATCACTGCTAGTGTGCCTTAAAAGATTTGCCAAAGCTACCAGGATACTGTAGCAACATTAACACCACTCAAACAATTTTGTTTTGCAGACTTCTGTCATATTTAGGAAGTCTATTTCTTCTCTGAAACACTGTTATTTTTTAGCACTGTAGGTGTCTCAGGTATAATTCATAGGCCACGATGTGCCATCACAAAAGGGGACTCTTATATTTTTTTTCCAATACTCTGATGAAGTGTTCTGTAGTCCCAGTGGGTGCTCTGGACTGTGCGCTTCTTGACAATCACCTTGTGTTCGTCCTGTTTCAAACAGAACAACATGCTGGGAACATCAAAATCAGACACAGAAATGAAAAAAAGATTGAGTTTATTCTCTGTTCATTTTCCATGAACTTAAATTGCTTAAAACTAAAAAAAAAAAAAATCTGACATGGTTAAAAGTTTTCTTTACCTTTTGTGGTGTATTATGCTGTGCATGGTAGTGCTGGCATTGGCTTTTTGCAAACTTCTGGCATATCTCCTCATTCAGAGGGTCAAGAAAACAAAACAGGCACATCCATCTGTTCTGATCTCAATGGCCATGACAGGAAGAAGAAAAAAAATCAACAAATAAACTTCTCTCTACAAAGAGTGTGGATGTCATGAAACAGTGTTTAGCTCAAGCCACGGCTACTGTAAACTAAACTTACTTTAAGTGGATCCAACATTTGGAATTTATTTTTTTTATTAGATCAGAGCAGAGGTGAAAATATGGCATTTAAAATACTTTAACTGGTTTGGTCTGCTGAAACTTAAAAAATTGCAAAACAAAATGTTAGCAGTTTGCAGACTTTATGGTACCTACAAATTAGGGCCAAAACATAGAATGATCACTTTAAAATATATTATTAAGCAATAAATCATGTTCTCAAAACACCTTATGTGGTAGTGAGGTCTGGTGCATGGATTGCTGATGGATAAATGTATACCCTAACTGTTTTACCAAAGTTTAAATGATTTTGTGACATGCAAGTAGGTAAATAAAGGGGCCTTTGAGAGTCTTAGCTGAGAAGTAAGACCAGAAATATAATGTCCTCTCTTTTTCCTAAGAAATTTGTAAAAATCGTACCATTTTATGTATTTATACTTTTTTTCCTGAC
Organism: Ammospiza nelsoni; assembly: GCF_027579445.1. Lineage (NCBI taxonomy): Eukaryota > Metazoa > Chordata > Aves > Passeriformes > Passerellidae > Ammospiza > Ammospiza nelsoni. The sequence goes on along the minus strand of NC_080638.1, from coordinate 44,371,037 downwards.
TTGTCACTTAGAAATCTGAAGTATGTGTTCTTAAAACAGGATCACTACAGATTTGTATTGTTAGAAAACTAAGGACAAGCAGTCTTATCTCCCTCACTATTACATCAAGTATTGAATCGACTTCTGTACTACATAGGACAGAAATTACTACTGGGTGAACAATTTTGGCTTTAAAACTTTAGGTATGTTCAGTGCTTAGTATATTTGCCTTTGCCCATGTGACTGGGTTTTCATCAGTTTTATATCCTTTTATAAAATTTTCTAAAAGGAGTGGAAGAACAGAAGAGACGTCAAACCATGCACACACACACACGCAAAAAATTCTTACTGAGTAGACTTAGGGACTCCAAAGCCAGGAAATTCTTAAGTTTACTCTCTTGGCATGGCAGTCTAGATAGCATGTAATATTTGTCTCTCTTCCTCCTTTGATAGAGCTTCATATTACAAAGTGAATTTTGTTTCCTCTTTACTGAAGGCTAAAGTTCCGTTCATGACATTACGTGAAACTGTCCCTTTGTGGTTTAAGAAATAATATTTTTTCCATATTAGTCTGAAATAATATTCTTCTGCACAATTTCAGTTTTTAAAGTAGAAAAGCAGAAATTTTTAAATACAACCTTTTGTATATTTCACATCTTTAAAATTGCTGTCCCTTCTGGTAGCCAGATGTTTTTGTACTTTAACCCTTTAATGACCTATTACTCAATTCATACCCAAAACAGTCGTTTTCAATAATCAAAAATGTGGTATTGTACACACAAAAATGATGTTTGTTCTGTTTAGCATTTGGTAAATCAGGATATTTTTTATGTATGTACTAAGTACATACAGATTTTATAAGCTACTATCAGGCACTCTTTTTTTTTTAATGCTGCAGTGAAATACAGTGCTTCAGTACTGTGCTTTCAAATGTATTGGCCCTCTATTTTAGCATCAAATAGCTGTCACATGAATAAGCTAGAAATTTTATGCCCTTCAGTTCCTAATGTTTTATAGCAGACTTGAGAGTACTTAATTACTTTTGAGACTATATTTACTAAACAGACAAAATAATTTATTTTTATTGTGTAATTATGTCATCCTAAGAAGAAATGTCAAAAGAAAAATAAAAAATAAAATTTTACGGTGCAAAACAAAGCAATTTCTTACATTTACTTCCCAAATTTTTGATGGAAACTGGTCTTCAGTGATGGTGAAAATACTCCTTGGATATTCAAAGCTCAGCCACATTTTTACTGACTATTACAGCAAAGTAAATAAAGAAAATACTTGAAAACCCCATACAACAAAGAAACTACAATTCTCAAATCCATTTCTCAGCTAAGGAATCTACAGTTCATCTGTGGCTTGCAAGGCATAGTCTTTGCACTGGATAGCACTGAGTGGTTTTTCATGAATGAAAATGCCAGTATTACTCTGAAAGGAGATCAGTAGGTATTTTTGTTACACTGATTATAATTTTTATGGCTTAATATGAGAAGGCTGCAACTTGGAGGCATTCTCATATCTATAACATGCAGGAAAACTTTTTCATAAATTTTTGTGGCGCTGTTTGTTACAGTAGAATTTTACAGTGTCCATGTTAAACTCCTTGTGTCTGCAGTGTGTTAGTAACAAATTTATCTGTCTAAGCCCTTGTCACCCCACAGAGGTAATTGATACTGCAGTTAATGTGAGTTGCAGGTCAATAGCTGATGACACAGCCTTCTCAAAAATGGATGTGCTGGAGGACATCATACAAAGTCCTGTGATTTTGATGTAATTGTAGAATTTAGAAGCAGTTGTAGAGGAAAACTTAACAGTGGAAGGGATGGAAAGCAGTTCATGATTAAATTAAAATTTAAGAACACTTTTAATCTTGTTGCCTTAGCTTAAAAACTGTCTTATAGCTAGTATTTACATCTGAATGAAAGTGATCCCTAAACCAAATTCCATGGTGGATAGTTTTTTTTTTCATGCTTAAGGACTTTCTACTCTAGCACAACTCTACTCTTTACTGTAAGCATGTCTGGGCTGCTGTGAATATGAACTTATTTGCTTTTCTCTGTAAATAACTAAATTAGATTTTAAATCTGAACAATATTTCTGTGCTCTGTACAAGAGTACAACACAGCAGAATCCAATAACCAAGTCATTCAAAAATCTGCAATGCTTCTGGGAATGTTGATGGCAAAAATGAAGGACATTGCGGTGGTTAAAATCCAGCAACATCCAACTTTTATCATTTGTGCTAACAACAATAGCTCTCCTGTTTCTAAAGCTGAAGTTGCACTTCTGTAATTTTTCTGTCTGAAATAGTGAGATTTTATTTTCTTTTCCCCTAACAATGACAAAATCTGTAGTGTGAGAATATGCAGTGAACATATTTTTAAATTTCTAGTATTTTTATTTGGGAATCTACGAGGTGCTGTTTGGAACTAACACAGTTGTTAACATGTTTTTGTTAAATTATTACATTTAAAAACACAAACTCCATAGAGATACCTCTTTTAGGATAATTTTGCTGTCTGGTTTTAGGGACATGGCTCCTTGATAGGTGTTTTATGGGTGTAAGTACAACAATTGTTCTTGAGTAGTTTATTTTCTTGTCTCTTCAGACCAGAGTTGTTTTGATGTTAGACTGCTTTTCTTATCTGCCATCTAAAGTGCACTAGTGTGTCAGAAGACATACCATAATTTCTTCACCTACCCACTGTCAATAATTTTGGTAGTTTATGTTGCCATGGAATTACATTAGTATTGATGGCAGTTGTTTCTTATAAGCTCTTTTCATATGAACTCTGACACTCTTGTTTGTTTACTAAAATAAAAGCTACATAGTAAATGGACTAACATCAGGTCACATACTGTCTAATTTTAAAGATTATTCTACAGGCCAAAGTAAATATCTCTTACTACATTCATCTAGATTTTCTGATTGCCAGCATTGATTCTACTATCAGTTTGTAGAAGGAAATAGTAAAGGATAGACTTTGCCACAATACCCCTGAAATATTATTGATTTGAGGCAAAAAAAAGAGACTACAACAAATTTAGGACATCTGTCTAAGTGCTTATTCTAGAACCTAAAATACTCATATTAAAAAGTGTATTTCTTCAGTGTGTTAATATCAAATCACCTTCCTTATAAACAGTTGCTGACACCTAAAATATTTTTGAAAAGTGCTACTGAAATTTGCTAAATGTGATCAAAAGGATTTCTGTATCACTCACTCTGTTAAACAAGCATGGAACTGGGAAATTTATGTTTCTGGCATGAGGCTCTTCACAGAAACCACCAGTGGTACAGTTTTGTATTTAATGTGGAAAATGATGAGGATGAGCTGTGTTTTGCTGGTGGCCAAGAGAACAGTTTGCATCTGTGGCTTTTTGGTGTAGGGAGCTCAGTGCGTGCACCATTTCTATTGAGGCTCTCCCTGGCTTCTGCAGCACTGACAGCCCCATTTCACTCAAACAGCTGCAACCATGAAGACATCATGGAGCTGGCAGAACTTTTGTTACATGTTTTGACTAACAGAGTGTCAACAAGTCCATCAGAAACCTTGGAGTTTGTTTTGTCTTCACTGGAGCAGTCTCCAGTGCAGTCATAGAGCTGGAAGATGCAGAAACCTTTGTTTAGTGTGAGCTACCATCAGCAGGGAGGCTTGCTGGCCATGGAATGTGAATGCATTAGTATATTGTCCATTGATCAATTAGAGGTCTACAAATTAACAAAAAAACTAATCTAAAAGGTTTTTAAAAGTGAGACAAATCATTCTTATATGGTAGTTAAAAAAATCTCTGCAAATATGAAAAAATGAAGTACCAAAGTCAAGAAACACTTCATTTTTCCAGAATGCGAGTAATTGCTTAATTTCAGTGGAGTGACAGACTGAAATGAAGCTCCTGAATATGTTAATCAGCAGACATCAACCCACTTCATATCATCTCTTAACATGTGAGACTTGCTGACTTTGATTTAGACTTAACTATGTTCCATACTTAGGGTAAGTCTCTTATGTGTGCTGTGCACTGAGTAGCAAAGTGGAAATAATTCCACTGGATGCAGGTGATACGCTACAGAAGGAATACTGGCTCTTGCAGTGTATTTTAACAAATAGCTCAAATGTTCACATTTCTGCTGTGGTATTACATTACCAGAAGAAAGCAACAAATAGAAAAATACTTGAATTGTAGGTGAGGGTGTCAATACAATAACAGTGTATTACTGAGGTTTTGAAGGTGTATCACTTTTAAGGCTGACATTTCTATCTGTGCTTATTAGCAAATGTTGATATTCTGTTTTAATTTTTTTTCCCTTGGGGTGTATGAGAAGAAAATATGTTATTTGGTTTTGATTTCTGGAACATGTTTTGCCATCTCATGCTGTCAATTTCTATTTAATTTGGTGTTAGCTAAAAAATTTTACCATCTAATTCTGATACTTCATTACAAGCACTCCTAATTAAGTTAGTTAATACATGAGTCACTTTCCTCCAGATCTTTTGTTTTCATTTCATTTGAATGAAATACAGTGGTTTTTTGCAGTTAGTGTCCTAAAACTGGAGCAAAATTATTCTTGTGAACTAGCATTTTGGTTGGGACATTCCAAAACTAAGATTTCCCAGGCAATTCATACATCTGACACTGAATATATTACATCATATTTCCCAGTCAACTATTGTCACTGCAGTAGAGTATAAAGTAACAGCAAAGAATCTGCAGAATTTCAACAAATAATATGGATGAGAAATGTTTCTGTGCTGGTATGAAGTCAGAAAGGTCTGTTTAATACTTCTAAAACTTATTGTATTGGTTAACGTGATAGAAATAGGCACAGTGGAATGAAATTCCTCAATACTGAATAATTTCTTGAGATAAAGTTCTTGAGTGTTTAGCAAGGAGTCTAGCTCTTTGTACATGTTGAGGTTCACCTTAGTGTAGTAACCAGAACTACTGCAGTTTCCTTCAGACTTGATTTCTGAAACATAAAGGTGTGTTCAGACTTCTAATAGCTGTGTAGGCATCAGGTATATCCTGTCCACATAATTATATCTCTTTCTTATAGACATTGACATATATAAACATGTCCATGCAGTGTAAAATTTTACTGCTCAAAAAGAAAGATTGCCTTTTATGCTTTGAAATCCTGACTGCAGTAAGGCTAGCAGAGGCCTTGCCTTTACTATCAGTAGAGTTACAATTTTGTGCTGAGTTTTAGAAAAGAGGAGAGAAATATTTTTTTGTCTGTTTTTTCATTGCATTCTGAAGGTATGCAAGTCTGCAATATATGTTGGTTTGATGAACAACAAATGTTTGCCAAAAAATACATGATCTTATAAAAATCATATGGTAACAAACTCCAAAACACTTGGAATAATTTGACACTATCTCATTTTTATATTTTAATTTTTTTCAGAATCTAAGAAATGAGATTTTGAGTTCATCTATGTTTTTTTCAAGACTAAATCAAAGTTAGTTATATCATGAAAACCATAGCACTTCTGAAAAACATCAATCCAAGCTTATGAAATTTGAAAAGTTCTGAAGCAGCTCTTTGATCCACTTCTATGTGGTCTACTACAGGATTTTCAAAGTAATGAAGCCATCTCCAAGGAGAGATAGCTCATCTGTTAATGTGTATCAATTGTATTTCAGAGTCATGACTAAATGTTTTGTTTTGTATCAGTTTTTCAACCGATCTAGTAATTTAATGAGAACTCAAAATGGGGATTTTTGTGTGTGTAGGGAGAAGGTAATTACATCTTAGATCTAAATTCCAGTACTGTTGGTATTCTTTCTTAACAAAAGACTCACAAAATAAAACCAGTTTTGACTTTTTTGTCCTATGATATTTTAGTTCCAAGATAGATAGCTTCACAAGTTATTTGCAGTCCACTTTTTCCATTATCTGCCATCTTCAAGGAGGAAGAAAGTTCAGCTTGACTATCTTGAGAAGTATGTAATGAATTTAAAAAAAAAAAATCAAGAATCTTAGAATCATTTAGGTTAAAAAAGATCCTTTCGATCAAGTTCAGCCAAACTACTGCTTGACTATTACTTCCTGTAAATCGCATGGATACACATAAAAGTAAGTCTACAGGTTGGATTTTCAGAACACCTCATGCAGGTTTAGGAACAATACATTGTAGAAGTATAAAAGGAAGAACTGTTACCATGTTGGTTTGATGCACAAGTCCTTACCAACCTGTGAAATTTGAGATACTTGGTTACACACGGGCTGTGACTCATGTCACACCAGAGCACCAGTTTTATTGCTGAGTTGCTTCTCTGACTTCAGAACATCTGTGCCTGATTTATACCAATATGAAGCCAGAATGAAATCTCATGCATAAAGCCTAAGTACCAATCAAAGTACGAAGTGCTGAGATCTTGTCAAGTGATTGCAGTACGAAGTATATGAAAGCTGTCTTTTGTGCTCTGAGTATGTTGCTGCAAGCTGAAATCTTGGCACAGTCTGCAGGTATGTTTAAGTTTGGTTAAGGCTGTACTAGGAAAGTTCATATGTTAATTTAATGTCAACATTTGTACCTACTTTCTGCAATTAGACTGTAAAATGTTAGCCAATGAGGCAGTAACAAAAATATCAAACTACATTGCACTTCTGCTGACTTGGGGCTTAGTCCGAGCAATTCCTGAAGGCGGGGTTGCAAGTCTTCATTGCATCTCAGGAGATAGCTGGTACCTTTGCAGGACCAAAGTTGCTAGCTGTACTTGTAATTTAAAGTATAACATAAAAACTTGTCATTTTTCTAAGCTAACACAATAAATTATTTTTCTAAGCAATGCATGGCATCTGTATTTATTTACCTAACATTGCCAAACTTATGTAAAGGCCTGTTTTATGTAATTGATCTTTTTTAGTTTTGTGAAGTATAGATGTGTGATATGGAATTATATTGCCCAGTTTTCTTCTTATCTCTAGGAGCAGTTGGATTTTTTATTTTGTTTTCTTTCTCCTACTATAATATTTGTTTAAAAACTAAGATGAGAATAAATAGTTTTCTTCAAATATTTGTATTCAAAATACTTATTTAAGTCAAAGATTTGTATGCCACTGTGCAAAAATCTGGTAATGTATTGTGGTGTTAGAGTTGGAGTGGGTCTTTATGTTGGCCATTACTGACAGTGTTTCCAGAGGTGCCCTTAATTAGAAGAGGCTGTTGTGCCTGTAGTGTCTTAGGGAGTGTGAACAAGATTAATCTGATTGAGCTTCAGTGTGGATGGAACACATGCCTCCATCTAAATGAACCTGCTTTGTAGTCAATGGGATCTGTAGCGTCCTTCATCTCAGACCAAAGTAAGCAGTCAGAGTTTGATCAAATTGCAGTGAACTGCTCTAACTAGGTAATTTAAGTCTTCATGTAGTAAAAAGGAGAATCAGGCATCTGCCTTAGATGGTTATTGCTTGCAGTATAGGAACCATGTCCATCCACAGAGTGGGGTCTATCCATGTGTGCTTTATCTGGACTCCAGGGTAAATTCTTTATTACCTTAAATAAGAGACACCCCTGGAGGCACTGAAATGGGATGCAGTTAAACAAGCAAAGAGATTGAGCCATGACAGTGTTTAATGAAAGAAAAATCATTGTTGCTGGGAGGTTCCACACAGCTAAATTTCTATGGAAGCATTTAATGGAAAACAAAGCCTTGTATTTTAAAATACAAAGTAAAACCAAACCAAACCAAAAGGTATTGCATAATTGCATATAATGAAGTTTTCTTATTTGGGTTTCTCACAACAAGCTGGCCAAAATATAGTTTCTTTATATACTGAGAAATCAGTTACTGAAAACCTGTAATTATTTTACTAATTTAATTTTCCTCAATTACATATTCCATTCCCTTTGGAAATTAAGAGATTTTGCAAGTTTTTAACATTGTTTTTTTATTTGCAATTATTAAGTTATTATGACAAACTTACTTTTCTGTGGACCATTGTTTTCACTGATGATAACAGAGTTCTTTCTTTCACACATGATTATTCCTCTCTTCCAGCAGCTGTTGCACAACACTTTTGCCTCCTTCTTAAATCTGCTATTCCAGAGGCTCTACTGCCATTGCCTTGGCCCTGAGAATTGAGCTCTTGTGATGTAAATACCCTACAGGCTCCTTTACAAGTGAAAACAAGTAGTTTATTCTGGTTTCCTTTTGGATACCTTCCAAATGTGATCCTTAAGTAGAATTTTAAAAGCAGAACATACTACTGGAAAAGTCTGGAAAACTGCCTGAAAACTACTGCTGGACGCATCAATGGTTCTACAGGAGACGGGATGCCTATGAGGACAGGTCGGTCACCATTTCTAATGCTCTTGACAATGGACAACCACTACAGCTCAAACAGCACTTCTCAATGGGTAAGGAAAGTAGGTTGATAAAAAGAGTGGACAAATTGGTTTAATAGGAATTTTAGTTGTAGTCTCAGAAAAATGCTGTGACCTCTGATAAAAGTCCCAGCTGGCCCTCAGTTAGTGTGGACCTTAACTTATCCTTGTTTTATAAGCCAGGAACGCACTGAACTATCAAGTGATGGTTCTTTCTGGCCTGACCCTGTGTACCTCCTGGTGACTCAAATTCCAATAGGAACTAAACCAGAGTACAGGATTGGGTCTACAAAAGATTCCCCAAAACTGGTGAATAAGAGCAACAGACAATGCTGAAAATTACAATTTTGATTTTATCTCAGGAGCTGAGAATTTTGAAACAGTCTATGTATAGCAAAGTGCAAGCACAGTCAATTTTATATAGTAATTTTCAATAGTCAATTTTGTGACAAAATTTCCAAACAGGCAGTGATGCATCTAACACTGAATCTAGCATAGACCTGCAACCAACAACAGTGATAGAGGGCAGCTTATGATTTCCTTACCATCCCTTAGAAAAAACTGTACTATGACTTTACTAACAGATGGTCCCAGAAATTCTCCCACATATATCCCACGTAGAAATGCAGTGTTATTTATCTTAGTTTATTGTAAACTATGTTTGTGGTAGAAATAGAATAAATTCAACTTTTAAGATAATGCACCAAATACAGGTGGATACAGGCATACACCAAAATAATAAAATTTGCTAGCATAATGTAGGCTAGGAGGATATATTTTCAGATTTTGTAGCCAGGTTTTTAGTAATTTTATCAGAGTTCCTGAGAGTTGTCTCTTGACATCCCTTCTGTTGATCTTACCCTCAGGGCATATGCAACCTTCCATTTCTCAAATCCTTTTGTCTTGTAATCCCCATTCAATGAGTCACATTTGCTTTGTTTGTTTGAGACTGATGGGGTCAGGAACCTTTGAAAAAAGGCAGTAAGATGACTTCTCCCCAAGGAGTAACTGAATGTGCTTAGGCAGAAAATTTTCAATATGTGAGATGGGGCACTTGGATGGGAAGAACTCAGCATTAGGTGAAAATAGGACATTGCAGAGATGAGAGAACAGATAACAAAGCCATACCTGAGCAGTGATTGAAATTATAATTACTGGGGATCTGGGAGGCACTGTGCTGCATCTCAAAAAACCATCATGTTGTTGATCTAAGACCAAGCCTGAAAGAAAGGACTCATTTGTGAGCAGGAGAAAATTTTTTTACAGATACTTTCAATCTTCCTCTGTTTTGCTTAAACATTTGTTAGAACCCACCCCTGAGGCAGGATAACTTAAGTTTTTGTTAATAGATCCACTGGGCTGCATTAGAGTGAAACAACACTGAATAACCACTGTGTGTATGTGCATATATCTATATCTTTATTCATATATCTGTATCTATATATTTTGGGACAATTTGGTTTCAGTGGAAAGGAGTATGTAGCCATTTTTGTTATTGTCTATAGGACTATAACAATATTAAAGTATAAAGATAGCACATAAGGAAAAGAGAAAAGTAGAAAGAAAGGACAAGAGTAGAGTGTGAGAGGAACCCCTGGGTCCACAGACAATACTTGGTTCATGCAATTTAGATATCTATAGGTTGAAGTGATGGTCGCTGTCTTGACCCGTTGGGAGTGAGGGGAGCCTGTAAAACAAGAAGTTCAATGGATTCAACAGTTCCATACATTCAGGTTCAGGTAGAAACACCTGGGTACCTGTCTTGGTTGGGGAGTTTTACACTGTTTTACACTGTACATAGCAGCACTATGGGTCATGCTTAATTCTCTGGTGGAAAGCCCCAGAAATTAGTTGGGGGCACTTGAGAGGTCTTTGGTGGTTGATGATCCCTTCTAGGACATGATGGCTGTTTCTCACACCTGCATAGTTGAGCCAGTTGTGCCTTATCAGAAGGGATGAACACCTTCAGACTTCTGTGTAGGTGTCCCAGTGCCTCCCGGGAGGTGGGGGGAGGGAAATTTTACACCTGAGCCCCATGGGGAAGGAGTACATTGGCATGATAAAAAGCATTTTCCCACCTCGGAGGATCTGCTGCTTATCTACCTTTTCACTTACCTGGCTCAAATCCCAGATTGTTGCTAAACAAAGATTAAGGTTTGTTTAGATCATCCTGTGGTGGTGGGAGTGCACCCTCTCTGCACCTGGGCTGTTCCTTTGCAGATCTGAGGTTTTGCCACAGCACACAAAAACTCTCCTCCCATTTGGTTGGAGGTGCAAATCTGGCCTTAGCAAAGCACCTGCTGCTTTTGCAAACGTCCAATTGTTTAAGTCTTTTAACCTTTAACATTTAACAATTACAGAAGCCTTCTGCTCAGCAGGACTATTTACATGCACCTGTCCACTTATTTTTTTGTTCCTGTTCATTCCCTGACAGCTATTCTAGTTTGTCCCCTAATTCTCCTGTTTCCTGTTTCTAGGCCCAGCCTCTGCCCTTGGAGGAAGCAGCTACTCAGGTCTTCTATTAGGTCTTCTATTAAATTAGTCACAATTTGACTAGAGATTTTTCTTCTTCCTGATATCACGTCCTTACTTAACATGCACGTAATTGTCCAGTAAGGGAGCTTCTTCCTAGTCCTTCCTGGGGCAAATTATATCTTCCATCTCCTTTGGGATCTTTCCAGTTAAGACTCATGAAGGAAACCTTTCTTGCTCATTTCCAGCCATTCCACATATTCCATTACTGCCGAGTTGAAGTATCTTGAGGCTATGGCTGCAGATGTCGCTGGCTGGCAGTCACCCCTGATTTAGCCAACTTTCCCCATACTTTATTGGCAAGAACAGAGCTCAGAGGAAGCTGCCTAACATGCAAATGCTCTCTTAAAAACGAAAAGTACCTGAATGCAAATCAAGGCAATATTTTTGGGGTGTGTTAACCCAGGAAGAGTGGTACCATTTCAAACAATATTTCATTAATCTAGAATTGTCTCCAGACATCAAGAAAATATTTAGAATTTTGATAATATATGATGTGGGTTTTTAGGGATATGTTTCCAACATGTAACAATTTTTGTTTCATGGAATTCCTGAACCTGTGGTGATAGTCTCCTAGTTAATGATAGCCTTGAGGTTTCTTTTTGCTGCCATGAATTTTTTCTGATACTTTTAGAACTTGTATGAGTTTTATCATCTGTAAGATTCTTTAGCAGAGTTTGGTGACATAGTCATGCAGTGTGGATGTGGTTAGCTTTCTGACTATGCCTCCTGCAAGTTTCCAATTCAAGTGACCTAGTTCTTAGTGCAATAACAGAATTATGTCTTCTGAAGACCCTTACTTTATGATGAAAAGTGCCCTTCAAAAATAATGTGGAAAATCAGAGACTTAAGTTGTTTCTTTCATCATCAGTTTCTCCTGTGGCTGCCTGGTATGTTGCAAGTGCTTTAGCAGCAAGGATCCCATCTGGATGGGGATTTTTTTATAAGGAAGAAAGATCTGTTAGAGTTGTTAGCTACTCAACAGAGGTTGGAATTTTCTGATTTTATTCTACAGCATTTTGAAGACAACATGTGAAACAGATTCTGTGAACTTTGGTAGAGGGTATGTTCCTTAGGCACAACCTAGTTTCAAGAGAACACCTGTTTTTTCTGAGAAACCAAGGCTGTTCTGAACAGATAAGACTGGCTAATAAAATAAATGAGACTAGCTCATTTTGAAGGTCAAAGGGGATGGATGGACAGAAGATACCTGGGGCATAGCAAAACTGCTTTCTTCAAAGTGGAGTTTCTGAATGAAGTTGGGAAGAATCAATGTTCCCTGTTCCCTCACATAGCCTAGACTAATTAGGTATGGACTAATAACTGTAACTGTGTCTTTTTATCTCACAGTTTCATATTGGATTGGTTTTTTATACTGAAATTCAAAGCCCATATAATCTTTTGTTGGATCTCAGCAGATTGCACTAACACAGGATCATTAAGAATCATAGAATTATTAAAGTTGGAAAAGATCTCCAAGATCATCAAGCCCAACCTTGTCCATTCCTACTCAGAATGTACCATGTTACAAGGTGTTTCTGCAGTCTCCTGGACAGTAAATATCATATTTACTGTGATTTAAAATGGAAAGTTTAACTCACAGTTTTTCAGAGCTAATTTACTAATTTCAAAGCTGGGAGCAAGTGTGTGTCACTCCATATTGCTCTACAGCAAAGGGCCATCTAGCTCAGTGTCCTGCCTCCAACATGGGTAAGGAATACATTGCTAGGCAAGAGTTTAGGCAAGTATCTGGCACTGCCTCCTCAAACTCTTCTCCCAGCTTCTGGCAAACTGTATCTCAGAAACCTCCTAAACAGAAACTTGCAATTTTGTTCTGTTTTTCTGGTTAGGCATGTGTGGGGAGGCTGCTGCTTTTCTGCAGCTAGGAAGGAAACTTCTTCCCTGTTAGATGTGTGAAAGGAATTACCCTTTGTGAGACAGTACAGAGTGCATGCAAACCTAAATTTTTTTTCAGGCACACACAAAACTTAATCTGCAGAATAGCAGCCACTGCTGTGCACAACCGAGCTCTTAAATCAGTTCTCATCTCTGCCTATCTGGAAGTGTTTTCTGGAAGGATCCATGTTTTTTCAAACTTAATGGTTCTGGGGAAGTCCATTGTTTTGTGGAATAGAGGAGGGTTTCTCCTTAACAATTCCTATGACCACTGGAGTCTTGACCTACTTCTGTCCATGCGTGTGCTACAGGCAGCAGAGAGGTTGTGGCAGGGAGGGGCTGCTCTGCAGTGAAGTCGGTGCTGACAGCGGTGTGTGCCGCGGTGCCAGAGGGACTGATGTGGGTGACTCAACAGGGCTTGCTCCATTTGTTTCGGTACTGAAACAATGCCACAGCAGGATGCTGGAAGCTACATGGGGGATGAGATGTAAAAGCCTCCTTTTCAATGCTCCATTACTCTGTTTAGTGTTTGCTTGCCTTCTCTATTGTGTATTTGATGAAGTTTTAATTATTATTTATTATATTGTTAATGCTATATGCCAAACACTGGGGATGCAATGGAGATGGTTGGTAAATAAAATAATTAGTATTATGCTCGAGAATAATGGCCCCTTGCACAGTGAATGGCATGAGTGAGCTGGTACTTCTGCAAAACTATTTTTTTTACTTTTCATAGTTTTACTATTCATAGTCATTCTGTACCTTTTCTTCCTATGTTCCAAGTCTGTAAAGAAACCTTCCCTCTTGTTTCTTATGGCAGATGAGGAGTTATATCTACTTTGAATATTCATTTTAATTTCCAGGTATGAAGAGTGTCTTGACCAAAGCTGCAAACTTGTGGCTAAACCAGAAAGAGTCCTGGTCTCCAGTTATTTTTCAGATAATTGCATTGTCTGAAAGACTCTGCAGTAAGCTATGGAGGTATTTATGGGTAAAGGTCTTTATCTGCACTAAAAATGACATTAAATAATCTAACAACTTGTCTTTGTTAGTAGGCTAAACAGAAAAAGAGCACAGTGGCGCTTTTTTCATCATAAAATGTAAGATATCATTCTACTCTACAGTTTTGAAATTTTTGAAACTGGCAGGAGCCTTGAATTGTGTCTGTAGATTTTGCTTTTCTCAGTTTGTGTAATGAGCAATTGGGAGTAACAGCCAAGTCAAGCACAGAGGAGAATTAGATATCAGTTGAGGGAATAAATCAACACAGGAAGACCTTGAAAGCAAATGCATGAGTTATAAAAGGAAAAGAAAAAACCCTTCAAAAGGCAGGAGCCTGTGATTGTTTACAGCTGTCAGGAAACATCGATACTGCTCCCAACCTTCTTTGCTATTTAAGGAAAGAAAAGAAATATGAAGAATTTAATTTTAATTATGTAAAATGACATGCCATGGAAGTAGGCTGTGCCAGGGCCTACTCTGCATCTAATATTTCGCATAATTTGCTTGCTGTCCTGGCTCAGAGCTGCTATACATGCCTGTCATGTGAACTGCAGTTCCCCAAGGCTTTGGGATTATTCAGGTTTGTGCCATAGCACTCTACTGCTATTGCTTTAAACCTGATTAATGAATTGGAAGTTGAGTTGATTTAGTACTTCAGGTTCCAGCATAAAATTAATGGTTGCAGAAACTTGTTGAGTTGTTTTTTTTTTTTCCCAGTAAATATTGCCTTATTCTTCCTGTTGTCATTGAAGAAAGGCAGAGAAGAACAGTAGGTTAAAATTCAGTATAACTGTTTCATTAAGCTGTGGAAACTCAGATGCCAATGAGGGGACAGAAATTGAGTGTAAATTACCCCTCCCAAAAAAATTTGCAGGCAGTGTTGGAACAGGTACTTCAGCTGCAAAGACATGCAAAATTGCTTCTCTTTTTTTCACCTTCCAGCTAGGAAAATGTTCTCTCCCCACTTAACAACAGCAGCAGCAAAAAAATACAAACAAACAAAAAAAAAAATCAAGGGAATTATTAAGGTCTGCCCAAGTAAGAGCAAATACTTTTTCCTTCCTCCTTGGGACTGCCTGGCATGACAGTAATCAAGTGTCCCGCTACCCTGGAACAGCCTGAGAACAGGAAGGGTGCCTGGGGAGGCAGCACACCCCTGCTGCTATGCCAAAGTGCTACAGAGCACTACTGTGTTTGCTGTGCCCCCAGCTCAGAGAGGAAGTTTTGTTTCATCTGTTCTGGCAACTTCACAGTTTCCTTTGTTAACTCCTGAAACTGAGCTATGGTTGTGTCACATGAGATGCAAAGGCAGGAGAAACTGGGTTGGGATCAACAGCACAAAAATCTGAAAACACAAGTGAATCTAAAGACTACCAAGAATTTAAATCATAGGATCATGAAGATTGGAAAAAATTCTGCCCTTTGCATAGGTGCAGCAGATGAAAATCGGCAGTCAGAAAAGAAAAGCTGCTCCAAGAGCACCAAAAGTGTGCCATTGGGATAAGCTACCAAGAGGTCTATTGGCCTCCTCCTGGGAAAGCTGTCCATGCCTAAACCTACCCTGCAATGGTGCAGGCAAGGACAAGAAGCTAGAAAGCTACTGCTTCTGGAAAACAAAACCCTTTTTCAACCCTTTCTACCCTTGCCTCTCCCTGTTGATGAAAGGAAAAAGCAACAGAGTGTGTAAAGTTCTTTATGGTACAAAGTAATAAAAAGGCTACATTACTGGGTCAAATTCTATGTTGGTTTTCAAGGATAGTAGTATGGATTTTAGAGCTTCAGGTTACTGATAGCACAGTATTAATATGTTCTAAATCTTGGGTCTGCTATACAGATGTAGCACATCTAGTGAATGGAACTAAACAAACCCAAATAATCCCATGGGTTTATGTGGGATGATGTCTCGGCTTCAGGTGCTTCAAACTCTGGGTGTTCATTTCCTTTAATATGGTCTCCAAAGGTCTGCAGTTCAAAGGCAAAAGAAAAAAGCTGAGCCTTTGCAGTTAAATGACACTTGTACTGTTTATTCTATTAGTGATAGTGATCCACGTGCTTGTATCATTTTTTCTATCAGAATTTGACACTTGTATGTCTGTTGTTGGGCTGGCTGATAGTTACAAAAGGCTATTGCTTCAGTCATTGCTTGAAACACTGGAATGAAGCCTGGCCCTCTTGGACATTTTAAGTAGCTGGTTTATTTGTCTTTCCAAAGCAATTTATCTAAATAGGCCAACACAGTCAAATTACATGGGATTCTAAATACATTCCACTGCCCAGTCTGACATCTTAATTAGAACTTTTAAAAAATAATGATTACCTTTTGGCTCCCAGAATTTCACTAACCTCTCTTAAAAATTGGCCAGTGGATATCACTAGCAGCCACACAAAACTATTTGTTTTTTAAAATTGATCAGACTTTCCATTGGCACATATCCCGGCCAAAGGAAAAAAAAGAAAAAAAAAAAAAAAAAAGAAGGCTGCGAGAAGAAATACAATTTCTGCTGGTTCAAAAACACAAAATCAGGGAATAACTGATAGTTCCAGGGAATAACTGGTAGTTCCAGTTGTAATCTTGATCTTGCATAAAACCATTTTATCCTTTATACCTTTGTCTGCTTTATAAAACCATTTATTTTCCAATATAGTGTGACATGCTTGTGTTGCACAATATTGTGAATAATTTAAAATACCACAATGATTGCATTGGCTTTCCCATGCTGTTTCCAATTTTTTTTGCTGCAGGGACTGTGCAAGTGGAGCTACTGCTGTTAAGTGTCATTCTGAGTTTTTCTGTATTCATTTATAAATTACATCCTGTGTCTCAAAGTAGATTATCATCTGTGAATGAAGGAGGATAAATATCTACTCAGAGAGAGACTTTGGAGCGCATGAAAGACAAACAGCATCAGAGCTCAGAGATGAGAATGTAACAACATGCTAGCTAGCATTACTGCTTCCTTTAATTTTTTGTGGATTTTTAAAGTGAAATAAGTTTTAGACACTTTACAAACTTCTTGAATTCAGTCAACTAATTTACACCAATCTTTCCAATAAAACAAACACCACCAGCCCACTCCTCCCTAACTTCAGTTGTCAGAATTGCAAATGGTTCTCTTAGTATTTTCCAGGTGCTTGTCTAGATACTGAACTGGGGAGATTGATGATTTCTTTTAAGATAATTGTACCTTACCACAACACAGATCCACTAGTCAAAGTAAAGTGAGTATAGTTTTCTAGAGATTAAAAAAAAATGTGTTAAATATTAGTTCAGTTATCAGTTTTGGTGCATAAGAACAAGGCTCCATTCAATGGAAATTAAATTAGAAGTTTCATTCCACATGCCAAATGCAAAGCAGCCTCTGAGAGACATGAGCAGCAGGAACTGAGCCTTGAGACAACTTCCAACCATATTCATGACCACTTTCATTCTAAGTGACCAAAATGAACCTAGCCTGACATGAAATTCCATAAAAAGCAGAAAGCTGAGATGTGGGATGTTCAGAACATACTGCTTTGATCTAGAGATCCACTTGTATTGTTTGCTAATGCAGACAGCCTTTGTGACTTTGTGAAGTTTCAGTTTTCTGTGAGCACTTTTTTTAAAGCAGTTGGCAGTATTTACTGTTTTCTTGAATATTGCTTTCACCTCCACAGTTACATACAAACTATCTGAAGGAAAATAGCTGGATAAACACATCATATGATGTGTGAGCAGCTGGATCAGAGGTTGAGCGCAAAGGATTACAGTAAACAGAGTGACATCAGACTGGTGACCTGTCACTAGTGGGGTTCCACAGGGCTCTGCTCTTCAACATCTTCATAAATGACTTGGATGCACAACTGGAGGAGATGCTAAGCGAGTTTGTAGATGATACAAAACTAGGAGGAGTTGTTGACTCCATAGAAGGCAAGGAGGCTCTGCAGAGAGACCTCAACAAATTAGAGGGCTGGACAGTCACCAAAATTAAATGGAGTTCAGCAAGGGAAAGATTCTGCATCTGGGATGGGGCAAGCCTGGATGTATGGACAGACTGGGGAATGAGAGACTGGAAAGCAGCACCATGGATCCTGGTCACTGACAAGTTGAACCTGAGCCAGCAGTGCCCTGGCAGCCAGGAGGGCCAGCCCTGCCCTGGGGTGCATCAGGCACAGCATCAGCAGCCAGGCAAGGCAGGGGATTGTCCTGCTCTGCTCTGCACTGGGGTGAGGTGGCCGCACCTCCAGGGCTGGGGGCAGTTTTGGGTGCCACAATATAAGAAAGGCATTGAACTGTTTAGAGAGCATCCAAAAGAGTGTGATGATGGTGAAGGGCCTTGAGAGGATGATGTATGAGGAGTGGCTGAGGTCACTTGGTCTGTTCAGCCTGGAGGAGACTGAGGGGAGACCTCATTGCAGTTACAACTCCCTCACAAGGGGAGGAGAAAGGGCAGGCACTCATCTCTGCTCTGGTGACCAGTGACAGGACCTGAGGGAATGGCCTGAAGCTGCGCTGATGAGGGAGGTTTAGGTTGGATATAAGGAAAAGGTTCTTCACCTGGAGGGTGGTTGGGCACTGGAAGAGGCTCCTCAGGGAAGTGGTCACAGCACCAAGCCTGAAAGAGCTCAAGAGACATTTGGACTTGGGCATGTGATATGATTCTTGGGGCTGGTACTGTGCTGGACCAGCAGTTTTCCTCAGTGACACTTGTGCATCTCTTCCAATTCAGGATATTCAGTGATTCTGTGATTCTGATAAAATAATGAGCTTCGGAAGTTTGATATTGTGTGTGTAGAGACCATAATACAAGTCAATTACTATATTCCTTATCTGCTTGTTGCAATTCTGCGGACATAATACTTTTATTGTACTGAAGGTTCATGCTACATTTCCATTATCACAGTATGTCTAGTATTTTCCATTAAAATTTCAGATTATTCTGCAGTTTAAGACAGTATGATTTGAATCTCATGATAGATTATACAACATACAGAGGAAAAAAAAGGCAGTACCACATATCTCTGTGATTTCTGCCTTGTAGTTTAGCTGAGCCAAAAAAGAAACTGGTAAAGAGCCAGGTTCTTAAGCAGAACACTCACTGATTTGGGCTGGAATGGGTTCTCATCCTGCCTTATTCAATACAGTGAGTCTTATCTGCTTTACTCTCTCTGTATGAAGAGAGTAGAGGAATGCAGTCAAAATCATGGGAATCTGCCATCCTGAAGCCATTGCTAGTAAGGCGTGAGCAAAAATTGACAAAGGGAGGGATGGATGGATGGATGGATGGATGGATGGATGGATGGATGGATGGATGGATGGATGTCCAGAAAGCAGAATAAAGCTATCAAACACTGAGGAATGCATATAGGGAATCTGTATGAAACTGAGTGGAAAGAATTAGGAAGGTCAGAGACTTGTGAACAGCAGAATTGTTGGCAAGATGGATGCAAAAGTCTAATTGAGGAGACAGTGAAATAAGAATTCATCAAATGCAAAGTGAGAATATGATGTTAAATGAGAGAGACAGAGGATTTGTGAGGACAGAAATTCAGCTTGATCACCTAAGAATGCTCTGCGTACATCCATTGTCTTGTGTTTGTGCAGTAGTTCCAGAAGCTGTGCTTTTTGCTAAGGAAATTGGAACCAGTTGGGAGTTCAAGGAGAGAAATTTAGAGACGAAAACAATAATGCCAAAGTGAGAAGTCCTTGCTAATGCCAAGAAAATATATTTGAGACAACAGGTGGAAAAAACTTCACATTATCAGTGATAGAAAAAGGAGTAAGAGTAACAGAGCTAAAAAAATATGAGTGAAAATTGAAGTTAAGATGCAGAGAAAAAAGAAGGAAGAGATTTAAGATCTAATATAATACATGACCCAATACAGTATCTCAGTCAAAAACTAAACAGAGCATGCTGAAATCAATGAGATTACTTAAGGAAGAAATATCGATTTTATTAGGAAGAGGAAAAAGAACAATTAGATTGTTTATAATCTTCCTAAAAGAGTGAAAAGACAAGTATGCTGAGATATAAAAATACACTGCAAACATGATTTTGTTTATTGGCAAACAGGTAAGAGATAACGCAAGATTATGACTAATAGATCAAAACAGTTTGCTGTTTATGGAAAGCTTTGTGAGAAACAACAGCCAGAGTTGTCCTGGAAATGAGAACCTAACTGTTTTACACACTAAAATACCTTCTCTCATGCTCCTGAACAAGCCAACCTTCTTCAGAAACACTCTTAATGAAGGACAATGTTTTGCTAGCCAGCATGACAGGATTTTCAACTAATCCAGGGTGTATATAATCTGTACTTCTGCAGCAGGACTTCCTCCCAAGCCAGGTAACTCAAAGCTTGTCTTAGTTTCCTTTCTGAGTAGAACAGCCTTGCTCACAGCTGCTGTGTTGCTGGTAAAAGAAGAGCAGCATTTATTAACTGAATTGTTCATCTTTGATGGCATACTTTAAGGAAAAAATAGGACTGGGTCAAACCTTTACTGACAGTAGAAGCATACCGATTTTCACAGCAGAGAATGTGGAAGAGAAGAAAACAGTATCCTCCCAAGTATTAAAGATTTTTTTGTTTAAACTTTTCTTTGGGAATTTCAAATACCTTTGGAATTCTGTCAGCTTAATCTAACCAAGCAGTGGATGCTTGCACAGGTACTGAATAAACACTGTGCTGGAGATAACTGCACATTTTTAGCACCAGTAAGCACAAAGAGTTAGAATTTCCAAGCTGAACAAATGTTAGTTTTCCAGTTGAGTGAACAAAACCTGATGTGCTTAATCCAAACTTATTAGGTCATGCTTGAGCTTGTACTTTGTGTGCCTTCTTTATTAAGGTGTTTCTGTTGGCAAATGTTTTAAATACCCACTCGTTTGTTTCTGAGATGCTGGATAATAACTGACATTTGAAAAGAAGGGAGAGAAGTCTAGGAATCTAGGTAGGAAGCAGAACTTCCACTCTTCAACAAAATTAGAAATTAAATGAATTAGAAACATAAACCCTCTGCAATCAAAAGGAAAGCAAGATAGGCATCAAAGTTCAGTTTATGGATGTCACATTAGGGTGAAATCTCATCACAGTAAAGTACATTCCAAAATTATCATCAGTTTCAGGAAGGACAAACAACTAGGATTCCCTTTGTTAATCTTGACTATACCTACTTGAGCCATTGAGGAGCCTTTCAATCTCAGTTTTTGATTTGTGTAAGTTGATAAGAATGGAACCCTGACAGTTCTCATGTGTAGGATCTAGTGCACCAGGTTCCATCTTTTCTTTGACCATATAGGCATGATTTTGGAAGTCTCACAATAGTAGCTGCAACCTAGAAGCTAGTGTCAAATTATGAGATTTTCTTCTTTTCAAATTTTGGCTATCTTAAAAACTTCACTATTATTGACCCTGAAACCTTCTAAAATTCATACATATCATCCCAGTTCCACTCTTGCTGATCACTCTGTAATATTAATACACATCTTGGGTTTATGTTTCTGAAAAGCTCTGTAAAAAAATTCACAGCTCTAAGTAAATAATATCTATAGTGGAATAGTCAATCCTTTAGGATGAGTGACTCAGTTTGAAGAGTTGGTGTAGTTGACTTCAGATGCCTTCACATAATATTAGCAAAACTTTAATTTATTATTCATAGCTTGAGGTATTCTGAATATTGCTATCAGTTCTGTTTTATCTTTGGACTGCAGTATAAATGGCAGGGATTTTTTTCCTTATGGAGTAGTTAGTTTTGAGAAGGACACTGAAGGTGGTTGAAAAAATGTCTGCATATGGTTTGAATCAGAAACAGCCATCTGAAGGGAGAAGTAATAAGCAAATCAGCCAGCCAGCTAAACAACAGAATATAATTCCTGCTAAATCTTTGGCACAGAAGTGTCCTCCCAGTGCCCCAAAGCATCTGGGAAATGAGTATGACATTCAAAGCCTGACAGATGGTGCGAGGATCCTGCATGTACTCAGGCCATGCCAACTGAGGATACCTGGTCTTTCATGGTCCGAATTGCGCTTGAATGCAAAAGAAATTTTCAATCTTCTTAAAATTGAGACCATCTAGATGAAAACAATGTCTGGTTTTTCTGGTTTTGATGAGAAACAGAACAGGTTGGATATTGGAACAGAATACTAGAGGCTTCAGAGTGAAAATTGAAATCTTCTCTCTGTGAAACTGGAATGTTTTCTGATCCATACTCTTCCTTAAATGATCTCAGGTTAGCAACTGTGTTTTAGTGATTCACTCTTTCTGAGACAGATTTTTAATGGGGGAATCTGCCAGTCCTATTTCTTCTGGAGAGCAAACCAAGGTCCCTTGGGGCAGGAAACAAATTTAAGTGGTGTTCCAAGAAGTTTGGCGCCCTGGAACATGATTGAATAGGGCAAACAATACATGTCTGCACTGAGCTGCCAAGCAGCCTTTCAGATGGCTGGCACTTCCACAAGATGGGCAGTCTCCACTGCAATATTACTTTAAAATTGGCATAAAACCTGTCACTTTCCCATTCTAAGGGACAAAGCTCATATGAAACAAGAGGCTACATGACATGTGTAGCTATTTTTCTCCAAGTTTTTTTAGTTTTTTGAAAATTGTTTCCAACATTGATGTCTTCAGCATGGCAGTTTTCATGGTATTTTTTGACTTATATGAGTTGATGATTTTGCTTTCTTGGTTGGGGTTTTTGGATAACATTTTATTTTTCTGAATTTACTTATTGTGTGTATCAGATTTTTACTTGGCCATGTTGGTGTAATTCTGCTTTGTCATAAGGCTTCCTAATAGTCAGTGTGCATTAACCAGGTGCCTCTTTAGGCACCTTTGAATAGACACTGGACTGCTCGAAAGGTTTTACCACTCTTAGATGTTCGTTCCAGCTGTTTTTAAAAGAAAAATTCTTGGTATTTGTGTTTTTTGCTTTTGAAAGAGAATGTAATTGTGTAGATTTTTTGAATTTGTTTTCTTGTGTTTTCTTTGGTGAGTGTTTTTTTCTGTTTCATAGATACTGAATTTAGGCATGTTAAGGCTGGTGCTACAATTTTTTAATTATAAAGATTTTAAACGTGGTTCTGAGCACTACTTAGCAACAATTGAAGGGCATCTTCTGCTGTGGGATCCTTAATCACTCCCCCATTAACCATTTGTGGATTGTATGTCCAAACATAGGAGCAGAGTCAGAAGTGTGATATCCATTCCATAGACATGGAGTGTGTTCAAGTCCAGAGCTGGCCCTTGCAAATAGGATCAGTTGTTACTGTTGAGGCAGCAACTGAGACTTCTTTCAAAGAGCTGATCTGTCATTTACGGTTCATAAGTGATGCAACTCCATGTTTATAGGAAAGAAAGAGCTTTGCTTCAAGCCATAGATACAGAAAAGAAAGACTTCAAATATTTCTTTAACCTTGAAAAAATAACTGGTGAGCAATTTTGATTTCTATTCCCAACCCACCTTTGAAAGCTTGAGTACTTTACCAGCTCTGCATCAAAATCCCTGGTATGGATTGCTGTAAAAATCAGGGCACCTTCTGAACATTATGAAGTCAACACTGAACATGAAAAGGTTGTAAGTTAAGAAGCAAATGTTCCTTTCCCATTATTATAATTTCTTATTGGTTATAATCTGAAAATATGGTACATTTCTCTTCTAGTGGGTGTACCTTTTATCTAAATTGCATTTACTTTCTTTACCAGAAAGTTTATGGAACTGTTACAGCTTTTAACTAGCTCTGATTAAAAGCATGTGCATGTGTACTTTCCAGCACAAATTTGGGAACTAGAGGTGTCATCATGGCCAATGGCCTTGCCTGAGTAAGTTTTACTCAACATCCCCAGGTTTGCATCAATAGAGCTACTAAAAAATTTTATATTTGACTGATTCTGCCACAGTCAAGATTGTAGGGTGAGTAGGACAATTAAATAGAATGAAAATCATTGCTGATAACTCTCAACTAAGATGAAGAGTTATTGGTAGGGTGCAGAGATATTTGTTGGTTTATATTCCATACAGAACAATGTCCTAAGTACTTTCAGTAGTACTTTTCTACTTCTTGTACAATCTATTTTTAAGATCGGAAAAAAATTACTTCAGTAATTTTGTAACAGAAAAAGTGCAAACTCAGAGTCAAGGTGACTAATATTAGTATGGCAGAATCCGGATAGTTTTGTTTGCATTCTGCAGAAGAACTTGGTATTACAGCTTTTGCTATCCAGATGTGTTTCTAATGAACAAGAGTCTGGACCAGTCTCTCCTCTTAATTTTCTTCGTGTGGAGAAGCTTTAAATGAAATTACAGCCTGCTTTCTGTAACTTGTAGGCCAACCTCCATTACCTTATATACTACTTAAGATCAAGGCTGAAACAATAGTTGAAACTCTGAAGCTGAAAATAACTTTTACTGAGTAGCTGGTAGAACACATCCTGCTTTATGAGCATTGTGTTTAATTTGCATTGTTTCATATCCTGTAATGGAAAGGAGTCCATAAGATTCTGGAATCTGGACCACAGTGTCTGCTTCCATTGTTGTAGAATTCAGTCCTGTGGAGACAAATGCAGTTGTCATCTTTGCTTTAGTATTAAACAGTTCTCCATAATGACATTTTAGAGCTGCAGGCACAGTTTTGAGCTGTGACTGCAAATTGTTACTTGGCTGGTAAAAATCAGTAGGGAGGTGTTAGAGCCATTGTCTGAAGCTTATTTTTGAACGCCTTCCATCTAAAAGGCAAGATGCCAATTTCCTTTGAATTCTTTTTTTTTCTGGGTTTCCCTTGGCTTCTCTAATGGATAACTGTTTTCTGATGCTAACAAAAATCTTCAGCATGTCTCTATTTTGAAGTTTTCACTCTCATTTAAGACATGGTGTAGGGTCTCCAGCAACACACGAGTTTCACACACAATTATATATGCTCTAGGAAGGGATCTGATCGTGCTCACTGATGAATTTCTGTTGAGAGAAGAAGAACTTATGCTAAATATCTCAGATTTAGCACATGCCTTTAACGTCATGTACCTGCAGCCACTATTGATATTTATCCAGACCTTGACATGACTGATCACAGTTCATTTTTGAATATCACTATTCATCTCTTCCTGAATGTTCACAGGGAGCAATAGTGCACAGCTGCCCCAGTGGGAGTAATTGACTTTAAATATGAAGTTCACAAAAATATTTTGTCTGGCTGCTTCTCTGTCTTCTCATCTTCTGTGCAGTACGTGCTTTCTTAGGCTAAAACTTTTGTAGTGCAATACTGCCTTAGGAAAGATCTGTGTCATGTTGTGAATACAGTCGGTCCTGGTACTGGCAGAGCCCTCAGAAGGATGTTACAACCATATACGAAATAATAATATAGCAATATGTTGATACCTAGGAATATTTTCCCCCTACTATTTAGCCTAAATTTGTTCATAAAGGAACAAATAGTTTAGTGTATTATTTCAAATTTAGGTGAAGAAATACAGATATGTTTATATTTAGAACCTTTAGCTCTTTTAAGCAGGAAACACCTTTTCTTACTAATGCAGTCAGATTGTTTGATAAAGTTATCTTAGCTTCCTTGCTTTCACTTTCACCCTGCAGATATTATTAGGTTCAGTATCAATCTGTCAGCTTAACTGGTGTGTGCTGGTAGTGCCCAGTCTGATAAAATGTTAATGACTGACTTTTATAATGGCATCCAAGGATTTCAAACTGTCTTCTGCCAAAGATTACTTTACTAGTCAATCTGTCCTTCATCTCTTTAACACTTGACAAGGAGTTAAAGACGTCAATCAATTACAGAAATTACAGTATAAGAACATGTGAACAGCCATTCCCTGTCTGAGCAGTGATCTATGTAATTTATCATCCTGTCTGTGGCACTGCCCAGCAGAAAAGGCCTGGAGAGGAATGAAGGTATTGAGTGAACTCTGTATTCAGTTTTCCTTAAGCAGTGGTTTAGAAACTGCATCCAGAACACTTCCAGCAATGATAATACTTTCCATTATTCTGATTCCTGGACCCTTTTTATTTATTTATTTAGTGCTCAATTCATATTGTAATGGATTCCCCATTGTAATGACTTGTCGAGTGAAAAGTGGTTTCTTGTTTTTTGCATTAAAACCTTCTGCCAGATCACCCATTTTACTTCCCTAGCCTGGAAAGCTATGAAAAGTAGCAGAACAGGATCTGAAGGATCCTATGCAGATCCCATTAGCAGAGGGACAGAAGGTCAAGATACCAAGAACATCCATGGCTACCAGACTTCATGCATTGCAAAATCACTTGCAAGTGTCAAGGCCCCTTTGTGCTAGCAGTGGTACAGACTTCTGAGAGAGAGTACGATGCTAAGACTTGAAACTGTAAACAGAAGAAGCTGTCAAAGTGGAATAATGAAAAAACAGTGTTCTCGTTTTTTCTGTCTGTTTGGAAAGAGCTAGAAAGTCACAATTATTGCTGCTGCTGCCTAGACAGGAGGCTGGGAAATACCCTTGTTCAGCATCCTCCCACTTTTACTCAACTTTCTTCAGCTACTTTACACATTTCCTGCTTGGATTCATATCAGGAAAAGAAGCAGAAGTTATGCACAAGAGTCAAAATGTGAATGGTCAGCAGAGAAGTGGTTCCCTTGCATGAACCTTTTTGCACCAGGATCTCTGAGACAGGGATGTTCAGAAACCACCTGCTGCTCCCTGCACAGAACCACAATTAGTGCAGAATATAAACTCCAAGATGACAAGTATTGACTGCTATTCAGGGAAGCAAGCAGCTGCAATGGGCAGAAGGTAGAGAAAGTTCCAGATGAAGTATTCTATTAAGATTTGTAACTACAACAACCTTATGCCCACCCCTGTTACGTTGATGCTCCCTTGTATAACACTGCTGTCAGAAAAAGTGCATTCAGACATTGAATACTAATTTGTGATGCCAAGCAGGAAGCTGGGGTAAGATTTGAAGGAAATGTGAGAACAGGAATTTATCCCAGAATCTGCAGTTCTAAATTTGTAGCATGACTGCACCAATGAATGTCTTCAAACCAAACCAGAAATAGTAGACAATGACAAGAGAAGGAAGTACAGGCAATTCCATACTGATATTTCCCCAGAATATTCTCCCAGTAATCAGGAGTCTACACATCCCTCTAAGACTTTGATGAATTTTTTTCTGTGGGTTGTACATTCCCTTTTTGAACCTGTATGACCTTTGTCTTCTATGGCCACAGGTTAAAGAGCACAGTGATCA
Organism: Ammospiza nelsoni; assembly: GCF_027579445.1. NCBI lineage: Eukaryota > Metazoa > Chordata > Aves > Passeriformes > Passerellidae > Ammospiza > Ammospiza nelsoni. Next base: position 44,344,081 of record NC_080638.1, on the reverse strand, counting down.
AGAAGTACCTCCTTCTGATACTCTTGAATCTAGTCCTTATCATCTTTCTGTTCTCTAGTTATTATATTGAAAAGTTTACTAAAAATTCTTCCACATTTTACTCTTTATCTTTTAAAGCACTACTATATTTCAGATTAAATGGTCTCAGTTTCAGATTGTTGAACCTTAGTTAATTAGTCTTTTTCTGGTTCAGGCTCCCTACAATACTACTACATGTCCTTTTTTGATATCTCTTCCAATTCTTTTGGGGAAGAGAGGTCAGACCTACTCACAGTTTTTACAATACCAATGAGGCAGGGAGTTATAGAGTGGGATAATCCTGTTCTTATGACTGCTGGTGTTCTACAGTCTTTTCTAACTGTTACAAATTATTCAGATTATGTTTTCATCAAACTATTCGGTAAATCCTCAACATTTTCATCCTGCCTTGAATTAGTCAGCCCAGAACAAGAGTTTATATGTGAAGTTCAGGTTGTTTTTCCCCATAGGCATTTATCTAAGCTGAATTTCAACTGTCATTTCTTTGCCAAGCCACTCATTATCATAAGGCTTTTCTGAAACTGTCTCTCTTCTTTATTGCCTTGAATAGTTTAGTGTCAGCACCATTCTTTGTCACCTCAGTATTCTTCCTCCTTTAATTCGTTTATGAATACACTGAGGACCTCAGGTCCTAGCACAAAACCCTGTGAGACTCCACTGTCTTTTTGTTCTTTGGCTCTGTTTCTGATCTCCTAAACAGTTCTTTATCCATCCAAGGACATTCCCTTGTTGCTTAGATTATTTAAGCGTCTTTGGGTGAGGAATATTACTGAAGGCCTTTTGAAAATACAAGTAGACCATATCAAAGGGATACTCCTTGTCCACATTCTTAATTGCTTCTTCAGAAAAATTAAATAAATTTGCAAGGCACAAATTTTCTGTAAAAAAACCCACAAGAAACAGTGTTGACTCTTCTCTATTCGTATTCATCCACATGTCCATTAATTTTAATATGTAGGATAAATTCCACTAGCATTTCAGAGGGCTGGGAGGGTCATTGGTGAGGTCTTCCTTGGGTGTCTCTGAAATTTCTGGAAAATAATCAGTGTCCTGTTGGCCATCTCCTAGTACCAAAGCAGTTTTAGGTACAAGATGCAATATACCACAATTAGTGCCTCCCTTCTTCATCTTGAGTTACCTTAGTGCTTTAGGGTGAACAGAAGTTGATGATAGCTTATAATTAATTTCTTATGTCTTTTGCAAGTTTCTTACTATGTTTCTTATGTTCCTTCTTCTTTTTGACTGGCCTTACTGTGCTATTTTTTCACTTAGCATGCCGCCACTGAAATTTTCTGAAGGGGTGCTTTCACACTTTAAAAACTGATTTTATTCTGTTTTCTTCTGGTGCTTTCTGAGGCTTTCTTTATGTGCAGTACTGCTTTGTCCTGAGAATCCAATAGATGGTGGCTATTCCAAGCTATGGTTGGAAGCTGTTGATAGGAGGAGTGGCTGTAGAACAGAACAAAGTAAAAAGAAAAAAGCAGTAAAGAGGAAAGGAATATATTTCTAGTGACCAAGCATCTTGATGTGGCTTTATAGGACAGCAGGAAAATGTTACCTGTGCTCCAGCAATGGAGTTTGGATAGACTGATGATATTGCTAAAAAAGACATACAGGATGTTTACTGCAGAGTAGAAAATTGAACTCAGATCTTTAAGGTCCAGGACTGTCACACAGCCAAAGCGCCAGATGGATCCCTCTTGCTCTTTTAATAAGTGCCATTGCTGGGAGGATCTTAGTCCTGTTAGCAAGTCAGCATTTTCACTAGAACAGTGGCTTGAATATTATTACAAATGAACTATAGAAAAAGGAAAATAAAAACAGAGAGATCAGGAGCAGTGGCTTTCAAGGAGCATGCTTCTTTTCTTAAACATTTAGCTGGTTGCTTCAAGAAGCAGCTGTGGGAAAAGAGGATTAAATAGGGGAAGTATAAGAGATGCAACTGGGATGTGTACAGTTTCCCTTGAGAAAGAAAACTGAAAAAATGTGTGGAAATATTTGGGAAGAAAAAGTGCTTTATTCTGCTAGCTTACGATGTCAAAGAAAAAAGATCCATGACAATATTTTTGTTTATTTTGAGGATTTAATTTTGCTAGATGCAAATAGTAGAAAAACAGACATAGAATGAAGGGAAAAAATGTCAATACGCTCATCTAAAGAATTAATTTTATTTTAATGGAATTTAAGAACACTATTTTTGTATGTGAAATTATGTAGCATTATAAAAAATCAGCTAATGAAAAATGTTTCCTGGGAGATGTATTTGTTCTTCCCTATGGTTCTGTGTATGGTTCTTACCTGCAGTTATCCTATCTGCTGATTAAAAATGGGGTGCAGAATTTGATACTTTTCTTCTGCTCCTGCTTCAGGCTCTGATTAGTTTGTATGTTCCAGCTGTAGAAATAATTGGAACTTATAATAAAACGTGAAATATTTTTACTGTATGTGCTTGTAACCATCTTCCATTAAATGACTGGTGTCATAAGTCCTCAGCATGATCAGATTTTAGTATGTGTTGTGTATTTTTAGTTTCCTCTTTTTCAGTAGTAAGTCTATATGAAGATAAGCTATCTGGACCCACTTTGACTTTTGTAGCCCATTTCCCCAGGAACTGGAAACTACCAATTACTATTTTGTATTCAAAGCATTTTCATATTTACATTTCTGTTAATTCTGGCTTAAATACTATGGGTCATATACTTACTTTTAAAAGCATTTAATTAAAAGTTTAAAAAAAGGACTTTAGAATTGTATGCTATTATAAGTGTTTTGAAGTTATACACATTATACATTTAGTTTTAATATAAAACATTTAAAAATGCCTCATACCCATTGTTCATTTTTGGATCTACCTTGCCTTGGGCCCCGCTGAAGTACCAGGGAGGAATGGACAGCAAGTTTAGATACAACTTTCAGATATACAGAATTGTCTTTAAACCCTTGTGGCTTGTGCCATCTCTGCCTCTGCATAAGACTCTTTAGAGGAGAAAGGGAAATGAAAGAGAAAAAAAGAAGGTACTTCAGGTAATTTAAATATATGCACTTTTGCACTACAAATATGAATACCATTTTTAGTTGTTGCCATAACTTGAAAATGATTAGTCAGTTGGAAATTAACATTTATTTTGTATTGAAGACAGCTGAGCTAGATATTTTTCTTTACAACTTAGATCTCAGAAGCACCTTTTTAAAAATGAGTTGATTCCTGTTTTTGTAGATTTATTGTGACATTCTATGTGCTACCAACTTTAGTGCAGTGAATTTGTAGTTACAATCCCCTCTAGAAGTTGCCAATCCTCAAGCCATCAGAAGCAAAGAAAATAATTTTACAGTACCTGGCAACATAATGTATTCGGTTTAGCTTCCATAATTTTCTTACCCTGAAACTTTTAAACATGAAACATTTGTTAAATATGCCCCTGGCCTGAGCAAAGTGATAAGGTAATACTGTGAAATGTTGGGACCTTCCAGGTTTTCCCAGATAAAATGCAGGACCTTCACCTCTTTCAATGTTCAGAATAGGACTCTCTTGAATCTATTCCAGAAATGTAAAAATAAATAAAAAATCAATACTTCCTGGAATATAGTACAAAGTTTGGAAGAGCAGCAGAGATAAGCTTCCCATGTGTGAAATCCTTTCACCTCTGTAAAGGCTTTCCTGAGTAATGAATTTCCAGTGAAAATAGTATCAGGAACTGATATAATGTCCTGAATGAAATGGAGTAAATGCCAATCCTCATTTCATAAGCCCCTCTAATGGACTGTGCTATTCTGCACCCTGAAATCCTGACAATCTGGGACTTGGGAGCAGGAGAAGCACAGCTATGTGGCCTTGAAACTCTCTGAGGGTGCTGCTGCTTCTGATGGACAGAGCACACCAGGATGTTAATTTTTCTTCAAAGCTCTGCACACCAGCCTCTTGGATTAGATAGACAATGGACCTACTATAACATAGAAACTTTTAAATGGAATGAAAGTGACAAAAGAGACAAATTAAGACACAGAACAAAACATCTTACATAAAGGCCATGAGTTTAAAGTATTTGGCTGCTTTCTTTTTGGATGAGCTCCTAACAAAAAAAAAAAAAAAAAAAAGGCCAAAACAACCTAATATTTAGTCTTGTCTTTAGCTATGTAACAGGAGAATGTGTTGCATCATTTGTCTGCTGCTTCCAGGTGCTTAAAAAAGCTCAGTGGTTGCTCTCACTGAAACTTGAGTGCTGTCCAAATGTTAAAATCGGTTTCCAAAAAGCGTAGTTCATTCTAGAAGGCCATGCCCTATGGGACAAAAACCAAAGGACCCACTGCCCTACTTTGTTGCTATCATTGGCACTTCCCTCTCAGGTTTGTTTGCACAAATCTTTCTGAGACCATTTAATAAACTGGATCAAGGGCTGAAAACAACACCCTTATTTTCTGATGGGTTATTTTGAAGCAGGACCATTTCCCTTTTTCTGTTTAAAATGAGATACTACAAACAGTTGTGCCATCAGTGGTGAAGAGATACTACACCTCTTTCTAGCAGTGAGTGGTGGAGGTGGAATATGTCAAACTTCATTAACTCTGAATGGAAAATTTATTCTGATCTAGGCCACCTGATCACTGGTTGGATAAAACTGTTTTACTACTGAAAGACCACAGAGGGCATATAGGCACTAAAATCCTTCATGCATTCAGTTCAAAGCCTAAGAAATCTCCAGAGGGAAAGGACATGTTATGATGTCTTCAGAAAAGCTGTGCATGTTTGTTAATAATTAAAAAAAAAAACTGGAAAGACATGTAAATAGTGATTCTCCTCTAGAGACTTCACAGTACAATTTGGAAGAAGGCAAAATTAATGAATAATTAGAAAGAGAATTATAGGAAAAATAGTTTTGAGATCAGATCATGGTAAACTGTATCAGGTTGTTGTATTCACAATCCATCAAAGAAGTCTGTTGTGGTTTAGGAATTCCAAATGGGGAATGTTGCTTCCCCATTTAGTGCTTCCCCAGAAATTCTCCAAACCAAGCTGCCGCTCACTTGCTCACTTCCCCCTTTCCCCTGGTCCTCTCCCCTTCGGGAGGCTGGAGAGGAGAATTGGAGGCACAAAAGGTAAAGATCACAGGTTGGGATAAGGACAATTTACTGGAAAAGCAATGAGATAAAAAAATGAACAGAAACAGCAAAAGTGCTAATAACAAAGTGTACAGGGCAGACAAAGGATTGACATGTGATTGCTTGGAACGGGCCTTACCCAACCCCTCCCTCTGCCCACTGCCCCTGGCAATGGTCTGTGAGAGAGTGAACAATACCAGTGCTTGGAAAAGAGGGTGTAAACACCAATCCAGGCTGTATGTTGATGACTCTAGCTCAGTTTTGAGGGATGGTGGTGAATAAATGCACTAAAAATGTATGTATGCCTCATATTTCTAATTATGTTTGTTCTTATTTCTGAAAATATCTAGCATTCTTCCAGGGCAGGGAGCAGGCCTATTGGCAAGAAGGCATGGAGAAAGCTTTCAGTTCAGCTTCCTACACTGTACATTTTCTATGAATAAATAAAGCTTCACTGGTTTAGGCTGACAACTTTCATTGAGTGAATTTATTTGAGACTGGTCCTAGTGTTTGGATTTTGGGTTTTTTAAGGTCTGTAGAACAGATGATGTTGAAGGCAAGCATTATGAAACAGAGCCTGGACTTGTCTTTTGAGGCTTGGTCTTTCCCTCCTGATCTTCACTTCAATTAGCACAGCTGGGGTGTGGCACTAAGCAGATAATCCCCCCCTTCAGCAGCACAGCTGAATGCTGTTAATCTTTCAAATTGTCTTTAATTTAACACTCTTCTTGGTTAGCTTTGCATTTGCTTCATTAGTAACCAAGTACATCACTAGTGGAGGAAAAGAATAGTTTTCTTTCCTTAGCTGAGGGAATTAATACTTGAGAAAAATGTGAAGTTGTGATGATGCTGATTCATGTACCACCTAAGGTATGACATGCAAGTAACTTGCTGTATTTTTTTTTTTTTAATCTTTACTAGGCCTTTAAAGAACATTAGTATCTAACTTGAATGACTGGTGGTTTAAGAATACTGAATGGGGTAAATTTTTAATCTGTCAAGGTCTCATTTATGGTTTAGCTGTTGCTGCATGTGTAGCAGCAGAAGGAGCTGGTCTGGTGTACTCGTGTACCAGACAAGCTCCTCTTGCTTGCAGGCACACGTGCATCTGGAAAATGGCTCTGAACAATAAACGTAGAGTGGCTGTAGCTAAGTACAAACTGCTCTGTAGTATTTGTTTCTTCTCATTCCCCTTTGTCCTTTTCTTCTTTACCCTTTTCATATGTAGTATAGTATTTGAGCCAAATTTCAAGTACAGTGAGTACTCTGATGTATATCAGTGCTGATAATATACTAAAAATTATGAATAATGTCTGTAAAGACATCCTGCTTGAATGTGTAAGCCAGTGTTTGATGTTCAGTTCTGACAGGTTCCTGGATGTACTCTGAGGACCAGTTATGCTTGAAGAATAGTTCATTGCAGTCTGATTTTCTTCTGGGTTTTTTGTTTGTTTCCTTTATTGTGCTGAAGCTCATCTCTGCTGAGGCAGGCTCAAAGAGACAGACTTGTCCACTGTTATAAATAGACTTTTAAGATGAAAGGTTCTTAGTCAGAAATTTCCCAGATCTGAGGTCTTTACCACAGCTGTTCTGCAAAACTTGAGTCTGATTTCCTTGTACTATAAAGCATTTTTTTATTCCTTCAGCTTTTAAAAAATATTCTCAGTATGAACAAACAAAATTCCTCTCCATGGTGTCTTACTTGCTTGAGTGGCATCATTAGCCTCAGACTTCATGACAGCTTAAACCTGCTGTTTATTTTATACTTTAGACTAAGGGACTACAGTTATATTAAAATTTTCACCAAAAATGGAAGCAAGAACAGAAAATAATACAGATGCAAATGAAGCTAACCTTTCCATTGGAATTTCCTGATTTTGAAAGTGGTTTACCAGACTTGGATCAGATTTTGAAACATTTATGCCTCTGTATAACTTTGTATATACTTGGATAACATTAGTCATTAGATAAATGTCTGCAAGAACATAACAGTGCGTTCATGATGGCTTTTTTTCATTTAATTTTCTAGATTTTTCCTTAAGATAAAAGAAATGCTTGAAAATTCTCATAAAAGTACTCCAAGTAGGATTACCAAAGCTGAAGGAGGTCAGTAGATGGGGCTTCCCTGAGACTCATTAATCAATAGGAGACAAAATAACAGCATGGACAGATGGCACATGGCTGTCCTGCTGTTCCCCTGCCCCTCACTCATTTCTTGCCAAGCACTGAGTAGTGGGACCAGGGAGACTAAAAGTCCACAGGATGAATGCCACGAGGGGAGAGGAGGACTGGGGGCATTGAGGGTGTTAAATGGAAATATGTTGCTCCACAGGTTGGTGGTTGTATAGCATGGGAAGATAGAAGGCTAACTTTAGGAAACTTTCAGGGAGCTGGATTGCTATGGGAAAGGTTACTTTTTGCTCTCGTAAGGAAAACAAAATTTATCTATCTTGTCTCAGATGGGCTGATCAATTTTCATCTTTTTTTGCTTAGACATTTTGAGAAAAATTAGCCCTTTTCCTGTCTCCAAAAAGTAATTTCACTTGCAAATACTGGATCACTTGAAGAAGCTGACTAATACTGAAAGGTTTTACAATTATTTTGATTACTTGCAGAAAAAGATATATCACAGACCTGACTTTTCCAGTGCTGCAAAATGTGTTTTGTGACTTTTCTTTGTCTCAAGACTTCCTTTAGCTGAGTTCTTCCAAACACTGGAAGATCTCTCCCCTCTCACAGCAAGAATTGTGTAGTAAGGTCCAGTCCCCTTTTCTTTACAGCTGCTGAAGCTGTTCTTTGCTGTGAGATCCTCAGATCTCAGAATGACCCTTTGGGACCAATAGTAGCAGGTGTTAATTGGAACAATCTTTGGGCTGCTGTGATGCACTCTGGGGACAAGCTGGAGTGTAAAAGCTGTGTGTATGCGTGCCAGATCTGAATAGTTAAAGCAGAAAGTTTGATGTTTCGCATTTCAGGCTTTGTCATGTTTCCCCCTTGTACTGATTTTTAAAAGTACAAATGGAATTAACAGGGATACTGGGCAGGAGCCATGGTGTTCATTCACTTCAGGCTATTGCAGATAACAATAGAAATAAGAAATAGCTTATTTTTTCTCCCTTATTAAAACTACTAAAAAAATAGTCATCATGTATTTGGAATCGATCTGCATCTGTGTCTTTTCAGCACAGTTTGGATAAAATGGAATTCACTTGGGCGCTTTTTCAAAGATATGACTTATTCTTCACTTATTATGGTAGTTCACAGCCATTATTTAGAAAAAAAAATCGTCCAAATTTCAGTATATTTCATCATACTCCCAGTACCTCCCTACTTGACTGTACTTTCTGCTCTTGAATAATGAGAACTTGGTACTTGAGTTTGGCCATCCAACATTTTTGCTTTCTCATGCAGATACAAATGGATGTGTCTTGTATTCAGTCCAATAAAGATTGGGTTTTTACTTATTTTTCAATGCTGGCAGGAGATTTTCTGATGGAATGAACAGTGTTTAAATATGCAATCTGGGCTTGCCCCTTCTATCTCTAAGCAAAACCTTTTAGACTAAATGTCACTGTGGAGCCTGACCTTTGAGGTAGGCCATGAGATGACCGGTGCTGGAGACTCTTACACCCCTAGGATTTCTGTCAGCCTAGGAATCTGATAAAATCTGTTTTTACTCTAAGGAACAGCTACATACACAGAGTAGTAGTGAATATATTAATTTTCTATGAAAATGGTTTTTAATGACTAAGCTAAATAAATCAGAGAAGTAAAGCTTGAATTTGTCAAAGGTTTGATAATCAACAATTTTTCACCAGAGAGCTTTATGAAAATTTTTATGTTTGTGTATTTTGGGAGTCTTTGGGGTTTTTTGAGCAAAACACAGAAAATGTTGATACCAAAGATTACTTTTTGTGGAAATTTAATTTCAGTGGCAATTTTTTTTATTGTTGTCATTTCTCTTTTAATCTGCATTTAGTGTAAGCATAAATTCACCAGTCTGGATGTTTTTGTTTTGTTCCCCCACAGATATAAATGACCAAATAAGAGCAAGAAGTATTTTCTTGTACCACGTAGCATTTGTGATTTTCCCGCTTTTTGAAAAAACAGCATTTCTCTGTTGTATGGTTAAGGATAGGAATATCAGGGTTTTACTGGATACAACAGCACATTCAATACAGCATCAGAAAGCAAAAAAAAAAAAAAGTAAATCTGCACAGTTTTAAAATTACTTCAATCTTAACCCTCCCCACCTTTTAAAATTTCTTTTCTGTCTGTTTACCATGTGTGCTAACTTTCTTGATGGATTTTATATGGTTGAGTACTCTAAAGATGATCTCACAATGAGCTGTAAGCCTTTTTCTCAGCCTTTGTAAAGTCCACAACTTTTGATCCTGTCTTAGAAGAAGCAGTAGTGACCATTTGATAATAAATCATTTACTGGTATTCAAGGGTCCACTGGGCTTTGTTCCCACTCTGACATCTTCAGAAACTTTCTGCACAGAAATACTTTTTTCTCACTAGAAGTTCAGTGCCTTTGGTGGCATTTTAATTTTATTCTTTCTTTTTTTTTTACCCCCTTGTAACAAATATGTTGCTGTGTTGATGTGGTAGATTGCAGGGACTGAGAGTTAAAAATGCTTAATGCTGTGTGGCTTTGCAGCCTCTGATCTGTTAAGCAGGCAGCAATGACTTTACTCTCACTGGGGTTACAAAATCTTGGCATCAGGCTACCAGAAAGACTTTGCCCATCCCACCCTGTTCCCTATTTCCCAGGTGAACTTTGGTTTGCAGCATTTGATTACCTCATAGCTGCAGAACAAAACCAGCCTTTCAACCATTGCACCATTTATATTTGTTTAATTGTGTTAAGTTAGCATACTTTTTAAAAATTTTTCTTTTGATGTGCATTATGAACTCATGATTCTCATAAATCCTGAGATATTCAGAAAGTAAAATCCCCAGGGGAGAGTGGTGGCATATGAATGACGATAAGTTTTCATGGGTCATGTTCTTGTTAGTCTTGAGGTGGTCATTTCTGCAGCCTTGTGTTGAGGACCACTGTGAGCTGGGGCCATGGGTAAGAATAAACAGATCTGATAGGCACAGATTTTAGAGACTGATCTCCCTTTCTTTCCCTCTTCACTGCTGCTATGTTAAGAGGAGCAGGGGAAGCAGTCAGGTTTCTCTGGCACAGTGATGCTCTCTGTGCACACCTCCCTCCCATGTTGGATGTTTTCCTGCCTCATGCCTCCCAACCTTCCATGCAGAGATTGCAGCAGGGGAGAGGGAGAAGGGAACCTGACCTTGGTGTGCTGCAGCAAGTCCTGACCAACATGGGGCTTTGGTGAAGCAGCTGGTGTAGATTAGAAGAGGCCTTGGATTGCTTTCATCTATGGAAGGGCAGGGCTGGTGAAAAACTGCCCCCAGGATAGGAGAAATGCATTGGTTTTTCATGGATCTCATCCTCAGCCTCCTCCTTAGTTACATCTAATGAACAATGGTACAGCTGGGAATGTGGCCACACACAGCTTGGAGAGTTTCTTTTTGTAACTAGATCTTGGGAAAGATTTCCCTTCAATAGAGAATTTCATGGATTTCCTTTGTGCGAGTTGAGAAAATAAACAAACAAACTACGTCCAGCAGTTGGAATGTTTGGGACACCATGAAATGAATTTGATTTCCCTGTCTGTTGGTATACCAGGGGCACGGATTATAACAGATGCCCTAATGGAATCTGAGTACCTTTAGGTGTGGTTCTTCCAGTCAAGTGTAAAGTATCTGGAATGAAAGTATATACTAAGTATGTGATGTTATTTCTATGTATTTTCAATTTTAATGCGTACATTTATGAATTTAAAATAATTCTTGAATTACTTGGAAATTGGCCACCAGAGGTAACTTAGTGGTTCCTGGCACCTGTTTTTAAGAGATTACCAGTTGTTTACCATTTGTTGTCCACAGTAATTGCAACTGCTCAGACCTCAGTGTGTTTCCCACAGCTTTTCTGAACTGGCTGAGCCAGTTCTGCAATGCTGAAGTAGCACTGACAAATGTTGTTACTTGATTATTACACCTTGTTCAGGCATAGCAGGTTTGCATATTTTTATTTCTTCTACTGGATTAGCAAGAATTTATTTATGATAATTTAATTTGATGTCCATCCCTGAAGTTTCTTTCTTTAGAATGACTTTGCCAGTTGGTCTGGTAATACAAATATAGTATTTTCTTTAGCATGTATAGTGTAGAATTGGATGCTCCCACTCCTAGGTGTGACAAAATGCTTATGTTCACAAAAGATGCACAAAAGAACAAACACAATGTCTTGAATATTTTCTAAATATGAATAATGCCAAATATTACTCCATCTTTTGCAGTCATGAAGGTTTTTCTAGTCTAATAAAATGCCCTTAGTAAAGAGAGAAAAAAGAGGAAGACAGAGATTTGGGTATGTGTAGGGAAGTTAATTGTAAAAATTCATGGGGTTAACTCAGTTTTGCCCTGAGGCCCTTCAGCTTTTTATGTTACATTTTTTCCCTCTCCAACTGGCACACAGGGATTTTATGTAACCTATCAATAATCAGCAGTATAGGGCTATGGAGCAGAAAGCCTTAAAGAAAGTCACAGGATGGATGTATTTGAAAAGAGGAAGGACACAAAGAGGGTGAGATTTCATGAGAAGGACCACAAGCCAAAAGGGGGTACAGCAAACACACATGCTTATTTTTGAAGATGTTTTTTCTGAACATCTCTGAAAAGGATCAGAAACACTCCAGAGACAAGAGACTGGGTGGTACCATGCAGGTGATAGTAGGGAGAGAAATGTAGTATTGCTTCTTTCAGCATCCATATCCCATTGGATCAGCTTAAATATCTAGTGTAATTTTAAGTAAGGGCATATGAGCACATCACAGATGGCTGAATGCCAGTGCAGAGCTATATTACCTTTTCCTGTTCATGTACACCCAGGTTGCATCACTTTCCAGAGTGAAAAAACCAGCCAGAAACAACATTGTCATGTAAGGCCTTTGCAGGATGTCTGAAAGAATTTCCAGATATGATTTGACCTTTGTCTGTTTCCCATGGCTTGGTATAAAGCATGATTTTCCAATGCTGTCTCATTTTAATTTGCAGTCAGGCCAGTGAGAAGATTACACATTCAACCTCCTGCTTTAAAATTATTATTTTTTAATGTTTGGAAGGTGAGGTAATGTGGAGAACTGAAGCTGAGAACTTTCCTCAGAAGCTTGCAAATCATACTGGATACCAAGATCCCACTGTGTAAATGAAATACTGGCTTCAGGAGTGATAGGGAGTACCAGACAACATAGAAGGATTAGGATGTACATTTGCAAACATGTGCACACATACTAGCACCAAGCATGAACTTCAGTGACACAAGTAATTTTAGACCCTAATTTATCTCTACTGCAGTTCAGTGTTATCTAGTCTTAAAGGTGTTGCTGGGAAAATTCAATCACCACTGTGGTTTAAAATTCTCATACACATAGCAAAAACTAATCCTGTATCTATAGATAGCCACAAAGAAATCATATGTGCTGTAATGCCTTCTTTTGCTGACTTGCTAGTTTTCTGACTGGTTTTGAATGGCTGGGGAGTCCTTTCTAATGTTTTTAGATTTCATGATAGAGAGGGTAGCCTCTCCCTGGTGTTTCCACAGTGGTCTATGACCATGTTAGAGCTGTTTTAAAGCAGCTGGTCTCCAAGAAGATGTACTGATGTCCAAACTGAGGCCTTTAATAAAGACTAAGTGTGACTGCAGTGATGTTTTACAAGTTAATGTCACACCTGAAAGAAAAGCTGAAGGGGAGGATCCTCACAAGTGGGTCTGCTCTTGCTGTTCCTAACACTTCGAGCAGCACAAACTCACTGAAGTACCCATTATGTCTCCTCCATGGTTCTTATGGACACTGAAACACCAAGCACTGCTTCCTAAATTATGTCCAAGTTGCAGGCACTCTCCTGTTTTCTCCTCCTGTGATTTAACCTTGTGGACTGCATTCTCCAGTGTGAAGTTGTTCAAGGTTTGAGGCAAAATCCTTTAAAATGTGTATGAGTCGTTCTTCTGGCTCTTATCAGACTTCCTGTTCTTTGGTGTTATGGTAATGTATGACCCTCAGTTGACTTGTAATTTTACACTTGAGGAACAAAGAGAGTGATAGAATGAAGCTGATGTTTCATTCCAGTAATAATCTGACTGAACTGGGGAGGATTTACTGCAGCTGGCCAGAGCTAATGGCTGTGAGTATTGTGGTGGCTGAGAGTTCCCTCTCATGTGCGTGGAAATTCTGAGGAAAAACTGACTCCACCAAGACCAAAACATATTTACTAGTGGGAATTAAAGGGACCATGTGATGCAAGGATGTCTGTCTCTGGGCTGGGAATGCTTACAGACAAGAGATGAGGAGCCAATTTATTGGAAGTTTGGGTCAGGACACACAAGCTGCTGCTGAAAGGGCCTGTCTACAGTTGTCTTCTGCATATCAAACAGGGGATCTCCTCTAAGAGAGAGGACTTTTTTCTCCATTTCATTTTCCCATTGTTGGTCTTCAAATTCTTTGATTAGGTGAGCAAAATGGGGACCTACTTTCATGTGATGATCAGTTTAATACTTTGTGAAATGGATTCAGTGCTGGGAATTCCCACCGAAGACTCCCTACAGTGTGAGCGCTCTGTCCTTCTTCCAGCATGCTGTGATCCCTTTATTTGTATAGAAGGCTGGAGTAACTTAAAAGCTGCCTTGAGGCTTAATAAAGCAACATCAAACATGTAAGCCTCTGGTCTTCAACTTCATCCACTGTAGGCTCTTTATAATCAACAGTGATTATACAGCAGTGTGTGTTTTTTTCCCCTACAGGTGAAAATGTTAACTATGCTGAGGCTGTAGACTTTCCTTATAGATTTTGAGGTAAATTAATATGTTGACGTGTATGCCCATGTATATTTATGTTGCAGTATCTTCTAGTAGTGACAGATCTTTTTGTCTGAGATACACAATGGAGAAAGCCTCAGTGCTTGCATATTTACAAGTCCCATAATTATTTTTGTGTTTATTGTAGCTTTGCTTTTTTTCTGTCTCAGACCAAAAAATTGTGTAGTAAAATTGAAGCATCACTCTATCTGGTTTTTAGTGAGGGATGGAGAGGTAAGAGACAGAAAGGCACATGAATGCACATATATAAGCATATAGAGATGAATATCCATATACCTTGACAGACAAATACATTGGATGTGTGAGAATTTAGGAACACCAAATATTCTATAAAGTATGTCTGCTCTCCATACAGTACTATATCTAGGAGGCACATTAATACTTGAGGTATAGAAATCTCCTCTAGGTGACTTGTTGCTCCTTTGGTACTTTTACATTAGCAGGTGGCTCCAGTAGTTGTGGATATGCTTCATTAATGAATAGATATAGTTTTTTCACTGCCTGAATCTGAGACAAATGAACATGTGGATAAGAACAGCTTGCATGATTCAGATAACATTCTGAAATGCTACTTTGAGTTTTGAATGTTAGCTTTCATTGAAAGTGGTATTATGTTATAGTTCTTCCCCATCCTCAGAATTTTCCATAAACAAGAATCTTGCTTAAAGCCAAATTCAACTCTCATAAACTCCAGGGATTAATTTGGCTCATTATGCTATGGGCAATTACTGTTATATGGATTTTTAATCTGGTTTCTTCCTCTACAATTTGTTTCTGGGTTGGACATTGTTCTTGGACAAACTCTCTTTAGTATTCTATTGTTATCATTCAGCCGTAGCTACCCTTGGCTGCTTTTCTTTCTGATTCTCATGGATTTAATTCAGAAAAAAATATATTTGGTATACTATGATCAATTTTGTCACTAGACCTATTAGACATTAACTCACGTGTGCCAATAATGCCATAGAGTAATTTTTAAAAATTGCTACATGCAATATAAAAATTAACTTCTGAGCTAAGTAAAAACTCAATCTCTATAGTTACATAACCCTGGATACATTTTCTTTTAGAAAGCTCAGAAAAAAATCCGACTTGTGCCTCTATTTAGAGCTCCTTAGCAGTTCATATTTAGTTCTACCCATGTGGTTCTTCCTTGTTCTTATATTTAACATTAATACTTTAATTGCCAATAGCTGAACAACAAAGAACTACTACAGTCTGAGTATTCTCATTAGAATTTCTCTTCTATGCAGTATTCTATTAATTTTAAACTTGAAAGAAGGAAACAAATAAGTGTGGGGAAGTAGCACACTTCTTTGATTGTAGTAAGGTAATTCCTTCCTTTTCACAGAAAATCTTCTGACTGATAGACCTACTAAAGAAAGAAATGCCTCTATCAAAGTCATCCTTAGGATTCCCTGCTTTCCTCAGTTGTTACCAGTTGTGAAGAAAAGTAATTTAGACAGATTGAGTTGGCACTCGTTCTATCAGGGCAGAATTTTTAATTTTGGACAAGGACCCTCTGTTGGAGAGATAATTGGAGTAAACATTCTGTCATCCCAGTGGACTGTCTTTCACATTGACTTGTGGAATGGTGTTACTTCAGTTTTTTATGGAATATACTTGGAAACAACAAGTATATTTTGTTCCCATTTTGCTGGTAATGGCTGTGGAATTGATATACACTGTACTCTTTCACAGAACTATTTACTGTTCTTTTGTCATTGACGTAATCTTGAAAACAAAATTATTTTTACACTGAGAGTCAATGGAAGGTTTAACAGCTTCGAAAAAAACAGCATTCCATTTTCTGTTTGATACTTCTTGCTTAGTCCATTCTGTGTAATTTTGTTTCCCCACATCCTCAGCAAATATGCAGCATATCTCCTACACAAGAGCTTTTCCTTGAGACCTGCCTTGAATGTATTTTTTCCTCCTTTTTTTGGTACTGTTCACTCCCCACTGAGCAGGGATATTTACAGCACAGCAGTAGCTAGTACAGGAGGGCAAAGTCTGCCTCCTGAGATATCAGTGACCTGGGAATAGCATGGTCTAAGTATATTTTTATGGCTACAACCTTCCTCTAAAGATAGAGAATATTTTCTCTATCAGTTGGAGAGATTGAGTAGCTGCATCTGCTCCTAATCATGCAGGTGGTAATAGCTCTGCCATTGCATAGCATTTTCTCCTTTCCTTTCCTTTAACTTTCCAATTCTGCTTGTCACTGCTTGAGACAAAAGGCATTTAATGATGTGATGCAATTTGAAGTAGGCAAGCGACACCTGTCTCTGGTTTGATCTTTCTGCAGTACTTCATAATGGAAGACACAGGCAGTTCATTACGAAATCTAAATTAATGCTTTATCTGTAAATATGTTGGGAGGATATGTGAAGCCGAACAAGGAAATGAGAATCTTTAGGAAATACCATCTAAAGATTTCTGGCCTCTTTGGATTCTCTAACTGCTGTATAAGGACCATCACTGGCAGACCAGCAAGGATTGCAGTCAGTGCATGGATGCAAGCCCACTGGAGAGGGCAGGTCAGTGTGGCGATGTTCCTGAGCCTGCAGATGCTGTGTCACTGTGCTGCTGAGCTCCAGCTCCACTCAGGGATTTGCTCTGTTTGGAACTGCTAGGTCAGCAATGTGCACCTATCTAGGGGTTGTATATTGTGCCAGCTATACTGAGGGGAATAAAGAGAAAAGCATACCTGAATTTACATCAGCCTAGAATCAACTGGAAATGCTTCTGGAACTGAACCGTGGCACTAAATATGAGAAGACAACTTCAGCTTTTCAGCACAGATGCTATGTAACAGCACTGAAAACAATTGCTCTGGATTTGCAAGAAAGGACTCAAGTAAAAAGCTGGATTGTTATTATTTAAAAATGTTCAGAGAGTGGGTCTGTAATGTCACTTATCTACCATGCTCAAATCTTTTCTCTAAAGAGAGAATTATTTTAATGGTGAAATATGATAGCTCTTTCATAATTTATTCTCTGAACCTGGCTTGTGTCTGTGCCTAATGTTTTTCAGTGTAATAGAGAAAGTTAAACTTGGCCTAAAGTAGTTACAGAAGACCAAAAAGTGAAAATAAACAACAGAGATGGCAGTTTTATAACTCTTTATACTTAGGTTTTTTTTCAAATTAACGTTAAGTATTGGAGTTCAGATTCAGTGGCTGTTTAATGCAATCTGATATTTTTAAATTCAGTATTTGTCAAACTCACACTACAGAATTGTTGCATAATTTCACTTTTTCATAATTAAAATAAACTGTTTCTGAAACCTCTTAACATCAAATATAGTTCTGCTGTTTATCCTCATCTTCAAAAGATAAGCAATATGGTCCTCCCTTCCTCTCTCATGTATGTGCTAGAGAAGATGTAAGCATCAATGCTGAAAGCCATCCTATAGCAAACACAGTTGCTGTTGTCTTTTCAGGGTCCTCCTAAGGAGCTGGATAAGTTTGCAGCAGTGAGATTTATGTGTCAGGAAGGTTTGCCTAAAACAATCAGTGAAAATCTCCAAAGTAAGTTAAAGCTGGGGAAATTCTCACTTGTTGGGGCACCTAGTCTACCCTTGTTTTCTGTGTACCTTCAGGGAGCAAACCCGGGAAAGGTTTAGCATGACAACAAAACATCCCAAAGAGCTATTTGCTTTTCTTTAGTCTCCACAAGAAAAGAAGACAAGAGGGGTCCCACCCTTAAACAAGATTGAGAGCCAAACCTCATTTTGAAGATTATTTGGCAAAAGAAACACAGACAAGAAAGCTTCCCGCAGCTAGTTTGTTTGAATGGTGACCTTTATCTTTCTCCAAATGAAACTGAAAACTCTTCCTATGCTGTGTGACCTCCAGTGAGATTAATCAGTTGCATCACGATGAGATGATGTTATATATCATCTGTTTGTACTATGTCCTTTTCCCATATGTGGGTTCCATGTTAAGAAATTTTCTTCTTCATCTCTCTCCCTCCCATCCCTCCCATTTTCACTACTTCTTAATACCTTTTTTTTTCACTATACCTCATCTGTCCACTCACTGCCCAGAGGTGTGACAGTGGGAAGAATTTTATAGGCATAAGAAAGGAATGAATATACTTTTGGTTTTGGACCAGTTTCATAATCTTTTGCAGTTTAATGAGTTACCTCTGTTGCAGGGGACCTCTGCGATAACTTTGCCAAAACTGCAACTGTTATAATGGACTACAAATTAAATGAATTTCAAAACTGGCACAGAAAGCATAGCTTTACATGTGCTCCTCCTAGGAATGGATCAGAGAAGGATTTTTTAGTTGCAGTTGGTTAGAATGTTGGCTAGGAAAACATTAACTGTCCATTAAGAGTGAATAAACTTTTAGTATGAAGTAGCATGCCAAATTCAAGTCTGAAATGTGATAGTTTTCCTGCATTCTCTCTCTTAATCTAGATTTTTAGTCAATTCTTATTTCCAGTAGCTGTTTCCCTTGGAAAACATTGTGCTTGAAAAAGTTCTGTTTGTGTAAAGAGCTCTGATTTCAGCTATTATTTCTGATAGTTGACTAGGATATAAAATTCTCAATGTTACGCATACCATGTAGAACACAAGTGCAGCATATATAATTTGAAATAAGTATTAAAAGATACAGCTTATGGGAAATATTGAAACTGATACTTACTGGTAATATCATTGTGATTAACCCTTTGTGATCCGTCTCAAAGGGATGTTGAGTGTAAGGACCTTTACTGCACGCTGGCTCTTCTTTACTGACAAAACTGCTTTCTGTTCAATTGATTTTTTTCTTAATTGTCATTTTGATACATTTTCTGGCAGATCAGTTCCTTTTTTGCTCGTCATGTGAAGGCCTATACATCCTCTGCCTTTGCAACCACTGTTATAGAATCTGCCCTCTAGTTATGACAAATTTCTGAATCTAGTTCTGGGAAGGTGGGGGAGAGAGATTTCTTACCTGAATCAACAATGATTTTCACTAGATTGACTTGAGAAAAACCAGCATTGTAGGTGAGCACACTTCCTTCATTACCCTTGCTGGACAAGGGCTGTCCATCTGCTTGCATAGTGCACAGTCCAGTAAAGCCCCAATTCCAAGGGAGACTTTTTAGCTCTAAGATGAGTGGTTAACAGTAAATCTGCCATAGAGCATGATGCAGCTTTGGTAGTGAGACAAACAAATGGAAAAGGTCTCTTCAGTCGCAGGTTTATATGCTGCAGATTTAAGCTGAATTCAACTCTGAACCAGGATGTCCAAGCAGGAATATTTCACCAGATCAAAAGATGGGTGCATCACAAACAAGCCACATGGAACGGAAGTTAGTGTATAGAAAAATGATTTTCTAAGGATTGGAAAGAATCCTGAGAAACTTTGAGCTAGACGGAGAGATTTAAATTATAGATAAGGTAACAGCAAAAAACCTCCTTTCATGTTTTGTTTAGTTAAGAAGTTTGTCTGCTAGGGTCCTTCAAAACATTTAATGATGGCCAAGAGTACAGGGAGTGCTGTGCATCATGATGAGATTTATAGGAAAATGGGATCTCAGTGCAGGTGCCAGCTGGAAAAACCTCAAGAGCTCCAAAGAACTGCCATCACAAGTAAATGCAAGGTGAACTCATTGACTAGAGGCTTCTAGCAGCCTTTAGATTGACTCTTCCTGGTGCTGTAAGAATTTGTTATAACAATTTTTGAAAGGAAGCTGTTTAAAAGCTGTTTTTCCTGTGAAAATATTCGGTCACTTCCAAGGCTATGCAGTCGACAGCACAAATGGGTGAAAGGGCTGGGGCTCCTCTTTCTGCAATACTTTGTGAACAGAAGAGGAGAAGCATCTCACAAACTGATTAAATCCTTTTGATATCTTTCTTGTCCCTCAGGAATACACTCATATGCACAGAGAACTGAGTACAGAGCTCTAATGGGACACAAGTTAGTTTCAAGATATACAGTCAATGAAAACATATATAAGGGAATACATTTTGACCTTTTTCATACCCATCTCCAAGACAGCGTCTCTCCCGATGAGCAGTGGTGTTGTTTCTTATGCTATTTTGTTGTTTTTTTAGGAGGTGCTCTTATTTATAGTGTGAATACTTATAATTTAGCAGCAGAGAGGTAGCAGCCTCAGCGTGACACAGCTTTACTCTCACAAAGGCAGAAATGCTGAGTCTTGCTATTCAAAAGGCTGTAAAATGAAAATTGCTTAATGTAGAAGTAGCAGTGCTAGGAACCTTAGCTATGCTTTTATTAATATATGTGCACCTCCTTTTGGCAGAGATTACACTGCATTTAAAAACTGCTGCAGATGCTTTTTGGGGGATCTAGGCATGTCCATGTGGGTGGTGGGTTTTTTTAAACAGCAGCAGGAGATTTCAATCATGCTGCAGATTTCACTCTTGAAAGAATTCACAAAAGGTCCCATCCTTAGTCTGCTGAAAAGCTATAAAAAGACATGCTTAACTGGTCTTGTGTTGGGGAATATATAAAAGGATTTCCATCTAGCAAGCAAACAAAGGTACATCAGAATGAAAAGAAAATTCACATCTAAGGAAGAACTGGGAAAAAATAGTAGTTTTCATCTCTTTAAATTAGACCTTGGACGAGAGCCTGAAAATTGAGTCTCTAGAAGGATTAGGAAGTAAACATCTTCACTTTTCAGTCTATTACAAGATTATATCAGAGCTGCTGATGAGTTGTTAAGGTGATGAAATACCTAAAGCTCAAGGCACCAAACTTCTGCTGATGACTGTATTTGGTAGCTGTTAATCTAGCTTCTTATTGCAGATTTTAAAAAATTAAGTGTTCTGACTTAATCCTCTCTCCTTGGAGCCAGTGGTTCAGAGATTTATACAGTTTACCTCTCTCAATAGCTCAGTATCATCTTTCCATCTTCATGTGTCCACTTGTCTGTGACAAACACATGAATAAAGAATTAATGCTCTCTCTCTCTTCACTCACCCCACTCAGTACAGTTTTGCATCTTACTCAATAACAATTGTGAAATTTCAAACAATGATCCATCAAGTTCATTCTGAATGCCTGGGGCTTCACAGAAAGGCAGCAGCCATGTCACATCTCTGTGCCCACAGTTCAGTATTGTGGCTTTGAAATGCAGAACTGGATTTCATCTCTGGTCTTTGGTGATCTGCTGAAATAATAATGCATAAATGTTGTTAACCCTCTATCAATGGTAGAATTATAGAAGCTGAATGCATGAGTGTTTTCTTCCAAGACTTCACAGCAATCTATCTCAGATATTTTCCAATTTGTGCTTGAAAAAACTTGTTGGAAAATTCGATGTGCTATCTGTTGGGAAAAGTTTCTCCTTTGCACTCCCTTAGTATTTCATACACACTTTTCAGAAAGAACGTTTATAAATTATCATTTTCACAGAGAGAAAGGAGTAAAAGATAGAGCAAGGTGAGAGTAATTTTAATTTAGATCTCTTAATAGACACCTCAGAAAACTCACATTCCTTGCAATAGCTGGAATCTTACTGATTCTGTCCAATTCGTGTTCATGTGCCTCAGATGTTGAGTAGGAAGAGGCAAAGATGGGCCATAATAAGGTCTTGTACACACTGATAGTTGCAGTGACTGGGCAGAAGAATGGGTAGGAGACAGGACATGGCAAAATGACCCTCAACTTTCTATTTGAATACTTGCTTTGAGAACTTATTCCATCAGGCACCCAATCTGAGCACCAACCTGTGACCTATTCAGACTGCCTATAGAGGTTTAGTAGACCCTCTTGATCCTCTTTCACATGAAGGCTGTTCCAGTTTTATACCCCATCTTTAATATTTTTGTTTCTATTTTATGTAAATCAGAATGCCTTCATTGTTCATGGGTGCACTTCATCTGGTTCTAAATCCTGAAAATCTCATATATGGTTTAGCCCTAAGCCCCATAGATACTATTTAAATGGAGACAATTCATCACTAAATTCTTTCCAACTCTTGGTGAGACATGGAATCATTGGCTTCTGAGCAAGCTGACAAATCAGAACCATAGAATATCCTGATGTGGAAAGGACCCACAAAGATCATTGAGTCCAACTCCTGGCCCTGCACAGAGCAGCCCCAGGACTCACACCATGTGCCCAAGAGCATTGTCCAAATGCTTCTTGAGCTCTGTCAGGCTGGTGCTGTGACCACTTTCCCTGGGGAGCCTGTTCCAGTCCCCTGGGTGAAAAACCTCTTCCTAACATCCAACCTAAGCCTTCCCTGACTCAGCTTCATGCCACTCTCTTGAGTTCTGTCACTGGTCACCAGAGAGAAGAGATCTGTGCCTGCCCCTCCTCTTCCCTCAGGAGAAGCTGTAGACTGCAATAATGTCTCCTCCATGCTGAAGAAGGGGATAGAAGGGAAGTATCTTTTCACTGTGTTAAATTTCTTGAATTCTGTTCCCTTAATGCAATTATTTAAAAATTCAAAGCAGTGCAGGATTGAGAATCAATACGCTTTACCTTTAGTGATCTTAATGAGAGTTACATGCTGGAAAGATTTACTGGAAATTTCTGTCCCTCAGATATTTTCTCTCTCTGCCAGTTTGCCAAATTCAGACACAACATAAAAAGAGTGACTGGAGATGAAATTCTTTTCCTTTTGGCTTCTTATGTGGCCATATGATCCAGTAAGAATTGAATGGCAGATAAATGGTGCTAATACACATTTAGAAATGTGCATGGGTAGCTCAAACCTAGCTAAAAATCAGGATTTTTAGCACTTTCTGTGACTCTCCCAAGTCACAGGAGCAATAGAAACTTACAGGAAAGCACTGCAGGAGAAAAGAAAGCTGGTGAGAGTTGTAATGAAAGAGCCGTGGCACCTTTTTAATGTAGAAGCAATGGCAGTAACGCAATTTTATGCAACTGCTTCATCTTTATCTTTTCCTTTGACACCTTTGTTCCATTCTTCCCATTGTCCTAATGCAAAAAACACACACTTTTCCTTTTATAGGGAAGTTTGTTTTGTTTCTCCCTTTCAGTTCTTTTATTAATTATATTTAGGGAAATTGTTCATATCTCACATTCTCTGTAGGCTTCTCCTTTATGTGTCCAGCCAGATGTGAGATGAAATTAGCCTTCATGGGTTGTAAAGCACTTTTAGGGCTAAATTTGGGCTGGGAAGGAGTGTGGTGTTTATGCAATGTAAACAAGCAATAGAAGTCATCAAGGCAGAAAGGATGATTGGGACACATGTCTAAACTGGCAGCCTGGGAGACCATTTAGGGTAACAGTGAAGTATGCAACAGCTGCTGGTTGTGGCAAAGGAGGCTTGGATGTATATAGCTTATCTGTGAGGGGTGCACTCAAAAACCACCTTAGATCTAGTCCGAGACAAAAAACCCAATATAAAAGAAATATAGTTACATTATCATTGTGATTTTATAATGAGCTCTGTTCTCAGATGTGAGGTTGATTTTTTATTTTGTTTTTAAGCTCAAGCTACTTGATCTACCTCTTCCCTATGCTACTTTTCCATGAAGGAGGTGGTAGCTTATGTCCTTCTCACTTTAAAAATGCCTTGAAACTAACAGTAGTGATGCAAAAAAATGCTAGTGGTAATTTCAGTAGAGATTTGTTGAACTGTGGTAAAGGAGAAAATATTTTCAAAGTATGTGGAGAAATGGACCACCCTGTTCTCACATGGTGTGAACTGGAAAGGCTCCAGTTTGTGTCAGTGGATCTGTCCTGATCTGAGCATCAGCTGACAGTCCAGTTCACTCTTTCTGAAGGACATTTCATAAATGGATGGAAAAGTAAAACACAAGATCTCTGCCTCACCATAAGCTCTCCCTGCTAGAAGCACACGGTGCTCCAGGCAACGAATGGGATGCTGAAATCAGAAAAAAAATGGCACAATCAGAGCTCTGGCATCTGAGAAGCTGCACGCCTGTGGAATTTTCAGCTGGTTTGTAATAGTGTTTCAGGACTGGCACACTAACAGGTTTAAATGTGTTTTAATCCGCTTATGTAATTTAAGCACCTCTGGGAGTGGTGAGCATTCATTAAATTATTTGTTATGGTGGGAGTTCTATCATATTGTGCCAGATGCTGCTTTCCATGAGATATGTTATTGTGTCTGGTCCAAACTAAGCTGAATAACTCCATCAAATTCGATTAGGCTGTAAAATAGGTCTCTGTATTAAAAAGTACCAGAGCACATCCTTGGCTCTTCTAAGCACCTGAAAAGTAACTTTATCAGCCATGCTACAGCTGACAGTTTTTTCCCTTCCTTTGATATTATTTTTGACTCTTTCTACATCATTACCCATCCTACAGACAAATGTTCATAACAGCTGATTTAGTTGAGAAGGAGAAATACAGAGGTGTGAAATGGCTCAGAGGTCTCCTTTATTACTTTACATCAAAGATCATTATCCAAATGAGAACAAATTTGATTTTGTAGGAAACAAAGAAAAATTCTTCAAGTCCATGTTCTGTATTATTTATTCTCCCTCTATTTTGTGAATTAATACGCTCATGAGCAACATAGTCCTGCATAGTTCCATAGTTCCAAAGATCCAATCCTGTGTTTCTTCCATGCTCAGGTTGCCCTTGATCTGAAAGGGAGTTTGGAATTTGGTGGGAATATGAAAGCAAACCATCATGTAAGGCATATGCTCTCTTGGCATGGGTTGCTACTGAGGTAAGATAAGACCAGAAATCTCATATGTAAATAATGTGCACTAGTGCAGTAAAATTTATTTTCACTTTCTTTCTGAAACATTTTCTCTAATAGTTCTTCGTCATTTATTTATAGCTGAAAGTATCAACAACTACTGGATAGGCCTGAACTATATTTTCTGTCTTAAATGCTCTGTTAGCTCCCAAAGAAGGATAGTTGTATCTGTTTACAGAGCACCAAGCATTGTTCCTTTGTGCTTTGTGACTTTGTTCTCTGTATTCTGTGCTGGAACCAGTTCAAATTGACTCTCTTGAACTGACTGTTTAGACTGAGGTCAGTATGCAAAGTCTCTATTATAACCCATTCTCCAGTGTAGCCTTTTTTTTTTACCTTCCCCGTCTTCCAGGACCAGCCTGGCATTCTGCTTCCTGCCATTCTGCCCAGGCTCTGCATCACCTCATGGTCTCTGGGCAGATGGAACCTCATCTGCCACACTCTGCCCACCCAGTCTGAGACACTGACATCTTTGTCTCCTACTTCTTGAAGGTTCTGGATCCTATTCACATCCCTACTGCTGCTTCCCATAGTCCTTACACTTTCATTTGTTTAGACAGTAAAATATACAAAAGACAGTGTGCCAAATCCAAAATCATAAAACAGAATAACTGCTAAATAACATACCCTACAAGAGCTATGTGTAGGTTTCTGTAGGTGTCAGCAGCTGCAAAATGTGTTGGGTTTGAGTCCTGTAAATCCTTCCTTGAGAGAAACATTTATGGTTTGAGCAAAAGCCAGGGATATATATTTTTTTTTATGAGTTAAATAAATAGAAGCATAAGTTCTTCTGTCACATTTTGAAGATTACTCTTCTCAAGTTGCAAACATTCAGGCATCTTTTGGAATAAATATAAAATATTTTTATGGAGTGTGGAGGAAAACAAAAACCCACAAGAAACATGATAACCATGTATATCATCTGTGTGATAAACTGAAAACTAACAAATAGTTTCACTGGAAATTTGGCCAGCTTCAGGGTTCTCGGCTGCAACTATCTGAAATGAAGCTGAAAACATTCACAGAGCATCCCTGAGCCTCTTAAAATCCACTTGTAAACCCAAATAGGTTTAAAAGTGAAGGCCACTGGGATGTGTTTGTCTGCCCCTCTCTTCCTCAGCCGTGCAGCCAGGTCTTGTTTGATGAGGAGCTCCAAGGTCCAGCCCTGGCACTGGGGGCTCCCAATGACCAAGGAGTTTGGCTCTGGGCTGTCATCCTCTCTATGGCCATGGTGAAATCAACTCTGGCCACTGTGGTCCTGTTAGGTTCAACTTTTAAATTAACTTGGTACTGTCTGCTCAGCAGTGCTCTGCTCATCTAATCTGGCCACTTTTGAGTAACCTCCAAGTGGAGGACATGGTGAGGAACCCACCCCTGGAAGGAGCCCAAGCTCCCTGGTACAGTGTCAGACCCACAGAGAGAGAGAAAGAGAAAGAAAGCATGAGCTCTGCCTTCCCTCTTGGACTTGTTTTCAAGTCTCAGGCTGCTGAATGTAAAAACAGGAGCACATGCTTAGTTCGGTGCCTGTTTTATGCAGCTCCTGTGTCTTTTCATTGACTTTAGCAACACCAACACTCTCCTTGCATTTACACTACTGGAATACAGACAAATGTATAAAAGAGTAGCAAATATGATTCATAGAACATATGGGTGACCTCACACAAGACTTCACTGGGTCCCTAGATGTAGTGACTACATCCATTAGACTGTGCTTCTCCTAAAACATTTAAAAATGAAAAAATCCATCCTGCTGGTGAGGTGATAGGGTCTGATGTCACCCTGTGAATGACAGTCAAATTCCCTGTGAATGACAACTTAAGCAGTGCCCATCTAAGATAACTACTTGCATTGAACACATTCTCCTGCAGCCAACCCCTTAAAAGTCACACAATTAAAATAAAATTTTGATATGCACATGGATTTTTATCACATGCATCTGGAACCAGTCAAACATTTCCCTAATGAAATGCATCAGGGCAAGGACAAGTTTTAATAATACACAGAAATGTTAAGGGCAAGTTTTAATAATACACAGAAATGTTAAGAAATATCTTTGATGGAAAGCCAATTTTTCAACTAGGGCAAGTAATAAGCATAATCTTTGAGGAAAGGTGGCACATGTTTTAATAAGCCATTTTAAATGGGGTTCATCAGCTCTGAAAGAAATACTAACAACAGTGCTACCAGGTTTAACAAAAGTGAAAGGAAATGATATTTCTGAAATGCCCAACTCATTTAGGACTTAGAACAGTTAATGAGCTCCTGAAATGGGAGGACTTGTACCAATTAATGTCTCAGAATAGCTGGAGTAAATGATCCCAGTTCTTTTCTCCCTGGAGTAGAACGAAATGCTGTCGTTACCCTATTTGGGAGCAACACCAACCCATTATTTACCACCTTATGGCAGCCAAGATGACTTAGTATCTTGAGTTCCTTGTGTTAATTTTGAGATTGTAGATGGAAAGTTGTGGGGTTCATTTCTGTTTTGCTGTTGTTTCTTATGTTTGTACTAAAATAC
The DNA here is from genome assembly GCF_027579445.1 of Ammospiza nelsoni. Lineage (NCBI taxonomy): Eukaryota > Metazoa > Chordata > Aves > Passeriformes > Passerellidae > Ammospiza > Ammospiza nelsoni. The sequence continues at coordinate 44,316,800 of NC_080638.1, read as the reverse complement.
AAACATAGTCAAAATGTAACCATCAAGATTTTTTTTTAAGTTTAAAGGCAGATAATTCATCATAGTTGCTTTTGTCTCACCTAAAAGGAGAAGAAATGTTGGTTTGGCTTTCCTTTACTGCTTTGATGCTGAAAACCATCCTGATTTATAAACATTTTACTATTAATAGTTTAATCAAATGCAAAATATTCCATTGCAATGTCAGAAAGAGTAGTTATGTATTACTGGCTGAAGTTTGTTTTTTGCCCCATGTTTTGGGTTCCTTAGGTAATTTGGAAATGTGGAAATGTGGTTTTACTGACATAAGGAGAGGCAACAGCAAGACTATGAAGAGAATTTAATGGGCCTCAGAGTAAATCTTATTTTCTTGGGAAGTGTTTTCTCCTATTAGTCCTTCTCACAGTGAATTTCATGGTAGTCACCATCCCAGTTTGATTTCTCCTGAACAGAAATTCTCTGCAGCTAAAAAGCTATGGCATGGTAGAAGTCAAGGTAGATTCATCTTTCTTTGCCAGAACTTCTTTGTTCTCTTTCATGTGTTCAGATGTTGAATGAAGCACCAGCTTCCACAATGATATCACTTTTTATTGTATCTTTGGAGTTCCTATCTTGAGATATCTTGAAAGAATGCATTATTGTTGAATTGCCATTCCCTTATAACTTAAGGCAATGTAAATATGTCTTTTGAAAACACCCAAATAGTGACACTCACATCTGCAGATAAGACAGGTAGTAGAATAAATCAGAAGAAACCAATTATAAATACTCCTCTGCTACTCAGTAGGGAAAAATATTTCCAAACATAGTGTTCCAAACATAGTGAGTTTAATTTATGTTGTTACAAAAACTTTGTCTAAAAAAAAAAAAAAAAAAGACATGATTACATAAAGTGATAGTGAATAAGATTGTAGTGTAAGAGCCCTAACACAAATTCTGGTGTGTGGCTGAGTAGCAGAACAGGCAAGAAGTTGCTGTGCAAATGATATATGCCATTACAGAGCCTGAAGGGAAAAACAGTAGTGCTTTGCTAAAGTATGTACATGACAAGAAAATATTTTTATGAAGAAAATATCAAAACTATTCACAGACTTTATAATTCAAGAAAGACACAGTTTTAATGACTAAACAGGAGAGCACAAACTACCTGAGACCAACACAGTTCTAGTGTAGAACACAAATGGGGTCATTTAGGAGTGCTCCTAACCTCAAAACTACTCCCAGCATTGGAGGAGCAGCTCAAATGGACCAAGACAGTCACGGATGATGAGGTCTGAATGGCAGACACACCTGCTGACATTCTCCTACCTGCCAATTTTTTATAACCTTATAAACAATCAGCAGGTGGGGCAAACACCACAATTTTTACTTTTACCACCCACAGCAAAGACATTGCTCTGTAGGAAGCTCTGAGTTATAAGAAGCTGTGAGATTTCTGGTGAGCTTGGACTGAAAAACAAAACTAGAGCCTCAATTCCTTGTGGTTACCAATGTTTCCACAGCGCTTGTGTGAGCAGGAGTGTTGGCACAGTGGGGTCAGCTCATTCTGCTGATCTGAAAGGACTCAGGGCTCTTTCAGTTCTGTGCAGAATTCTCATGGATCAGAAGTCCCTAGCTTATGCTTGGTGCAACTAAACAGCTGTGAAGTTTGAGCTTTCATTGTTAGAAAAGTGAGGGCTGATGTGATTTGAATTTGTTATCTGCAGGGAGATACACTTCATTAAGACATATAGAACAAAAGCAATGTGGATGTGAACAGCCTCAGAACTAGATCATGCCCTCAACTTAGAATCTGCATAGCTCTCTGGATCCTTTCAATATGAAAAGGTCCAGTGGACCTCTAGGAGGTATATTCTGATGTAGATGCTTGTTTTAAGAGGATGGAAGAGGAAAAATGCAATGGAAAGTTGGATTGGCATCACAGCCTCAGTCATGCTAATGGCAAAGAGCCCTAAGATTTAAATAATTTAGGATATTGCCTTTAATTGGTTCTGGTTATGTAATCTTCTGTTAATCTCTTTCCTCCCACTGTTTCTCTGAGGGAATGTGCTCTAATGAGTAAATGTTCTGTCCATTTTATTAAGGATGGAGTGCTAGCCATAAAGAGAGTTCCCATAAAAATCACCGCACAGAAGTGGATTAAATGACAAACACCAGGAGCAAGAGCCCTAATGGCTGGAGTCATGTCATTATTAGAGACTTTAAGCTTCTGTCTTTTGTTTGGGGAAAAAAAAAAGAGTTTAAAAACTACTGTGTAGTTGAGGAAAACATGTTTTGAAAACACAAACATGCCTGAGTTATGTACTGTATCGTAATAGAAAACCAATTCCAGTTTCATTGTCTAAATTAATGCAACAGTGCTCTTAATTTCAGACAGTTCCTTACAGTGCTCTGCAAGCAGACATTGCACCCTCCTCCTGCCCCAACACACCCCCACACACATCCAGAAAAAAAGAGATCTCCTAACTTAACTGAGGTGCTTCAGCTCTGGCCACCTATGGGTGTTGTCCCAGAGGTCAGGGTCAAAGTCCTCAAATTCTGTTCTGCTCTGTGGACACAAGAAGTAGCCAAAATTCTATTCCGGACCAAATGTTCTTCCTGAGCATGTTTTGTACACTGAAAGTCAGGCAGGCACATGTCCTTGCTGAGCCCAGGCAATTAGGCTCCCTGCAGGAATCACTTGCAGTGAGTTGTCCTTCCACACTCCAGTTTTAGAGCATTGGCTTTGCATGGGCTATGAGTGAAAAAAATCTCAGCCAGCAGTTTTGCAGCAACTGAATCCAAGGTGCTCACTTTTTTTTGTTAGGGACTTGCTGCTTTTAGGATATTTTTCTTTATTTAATCTCATTTGCCAAGCCTTGTCAGCAATTCACTATAAAGACAGATGAAAGAGTCAACTAAATGACTACAATGGATTGTCACTGATAGCTCTTATGGGCTTAAGACAACAAAATGGAAGGATTTTCCAAAAGTATCTGTAGCTTGATGTCATAACCTTTTTACACCAATTAGGGTTCATCTATGGGAAGAGACTGGTTAGTAAGAAAGAGGAAATTACAGTACATAATGATGGGATGAGGGAAATGATAGGAATATGATAGGAATATCCCCTTTGTCATTCTGGGGAGGGTTGAGGACTGGCAAACTGACCTTTGTCATTGCACCTCACTAGGAACAGAAGACCAGGATGGCCTGGGGGGTACAGTGACCCTTTGCCAGTATGGCTCAGTTAGAAGAGAACAGAGCCTTTTTCTGTGGCTGTCTGGGACACAATCTGCCCCTTCCAGCTGTGCTGGGCACTCCTGATAAACAGCTCTCTTTTCTTCCTGTCATGGTTTAGGAATGGTAGTATTTCCCCTGAAGTCACTCCAGGCCACACACTTCTCTCCTTCCACCCTGTCCCTCACCCTTGTCTGTGGCAGAAGGGAGAGGAGAATTGGAAGCACAAAAGATAAAGATCTTGGGTTGAGATAAGAGCAATTTAATGGCAACAGCAGTGAGATAAGGAAATCAACAGTAACAGGAACAAAATAGAAGGTTCAAGAAAAGAAATATTGTTGTGCATTCCCAAAACTCCCAACAACAGTCCCACCTCTCCCTCCAGCTCAGGTACCCGGTACCCATCTTCTCCCTCCCTCTGCCCTGGAGCCAGCGTTACCCCAGCCCCTCTGCCCAGCTGACTCCCTGGCAGGAACTTCTCCTCCTCTGAAGAGGCTCCTTTTCCCCACGCCAGCAATGATGTGAGGTGGTACAGGATAACCTTTACCCCCTTCTGACTGCTGCAAAAAATTAACTCTGTCCTGGCTGGAACCAGAACACCTCCCCACAGGAAAGGATTAAAACCACGAATATGCTCATTTCCCCAATAGAAGGGTGAATCAGCTTACCTGGTTCTTAGAACTGGAAGTTTGTTTGTGTGCTTACACCTATGTATGCAAGCATTTCTGTGATTATATAGCATAGTTTACATTTTGCTGAGGAGATTAAAGAGTTACACATCTGTAGAGAATTTTAGGGTACCTATTTTTATCCAGGCCCCTCTGCCTTCCCTGCAAACACTGCACACAGTAGATTATTGTTAGGTGAACTTCCAGCATGAATCAAAATTTCAGCAGCTTTCATCAAGCTGTGGACACTGAATCTGCTTAATGGCTTATTTATTATAAAGTTCCTTAAGATCTTTCTGCAGTCTTTCCCTGGTGCATTTTGGGATATGTCCTTCATGATCCTTAATGTCAGCCTTCTGGCAAATATACCATTTGTATGTTATACATGGAAACAAATATACTTTTAAGTCACTCATCTGCATTTCCTCATGTACCTATAGCCCTGACAAGGGCTATGAAGGAACAGGTGGCTTTGTGTTGTTTCACCTTCAGAACAGCTGGTTTATTCTTTTGAACAATTCATCATGTGAGCATTGTTCTCTAATACTAATTTTTGAAAATTGGATTAAACATCTGAATATGAAACCTGGAAATCTAAGCTGGCATCCAGGTTCCTGTAAACACGCCTTGCAATTTTGCTTTGCATGGCTTAAAAATTTGAATCCGCTTAGGGCCAGTGAAGCGTGATTCTGATTTAAGTTTTCTATCTTTCTGATGTATAGGTTGGGAGGGCTCTTACTTTGGAACACACCCTTGTGAGAAGACAAAATGAATTCTGTTCCCCAGCATCCCTTGTGGTTAGAGATCAGTGTGCCAGGTCCTGCAGCACTGCAGTGATTTTCATTTGGAAAGGATTTTTTTGAGCTGACCATGTGAAATGAGTGGTGGTGCTGCTCCAAAGCAGTGCCATGTCCCTTTGCCAGGGATAAGCAAATGCTTTCCTCTTGCTCAGGCTTTCTGTAGTAGAACTTTGTACAAATATAGTGTAAGAATGAATGTTCAGTGGTACAGAACCCAGCTTTGATATTGATTTGTGTTACTGTTGCATAACATTTAGGGACTCTGTAAGGAGCACGGTCAAATCAATCTACATGTGTTTAAATACTCAGAAATAAAGCAATGGAAAAATTTTGGGAAAAACCAATCAGATCTTACCAGAAAATGATGTTTATTAAGCACCAAGCCAGACCAAACTCTCCTGGTCTTTACAAAACCATGATTTTAAGAGCTGTTTTAGTTCTGGAGCAGTAACAGTAGACAATGAGTATTGAAGTTAATGGAAAGTCAAGGCACTCTACATATCAAAATATGCTGTGCAGAATTTGATTTTTACTTAGCAAAATTAATAATGGGGATCAGTAAAAAACCTACATGCTCCTGGCTTTTCAATGTAAAAATATATTTAGTCCCAGCATATATATGTGTGGAGGTTTTTAGGAATAAATACATTTATATCATGCTGAACTTACACATGGTAGTATGAGGCACAGACAACAAAAATGCCTATATCACCTAGAAGATTAATGAGCGAAGTGAGCTACTTCTGTCTAAATCTTTGTTCCCTGTCCAAGGGAATGAGGGACAGACATTGGTCAGTAGGCAGATAGGAGGACATGAGGTCCTCCTGCTTTGCCACTCCCTAAGACTTTTATTGCTACAGAACTGCCTCTTTCACTATAAAAGCTGTGGCCCCTTTATTCCAGCTAAAAGTGCTCTCTGTCACCCAAAGAGACAGCCTCCTTCTACATACGTGGTTAGAATGTCAAAATAGACCCTGGTGCGACAGCAACTTTAGTTTACGTATGTGCCAACGATATATATCTTTTATACACATGGTGGAGATTCACACTGGAAAGAAGACCCCAACATAGGTTCTGTTTCTGTATCTAAATGTCCTCAATATTGAACTAGACTCAGATGTAACATTGCACCTCAGAGCTATCTCCACAAATTTTTTTTACTTGATTCTTGTACATTTTTTTCATGGCTGTTTTAATTAGATGGTTTTTAATCATGCCTACTTCTACATGAAAAAGTAAGTTTTCTGACAGAAAGAATGTATTTCTTAAATAGCTGAAATTATGATCTTTTAAAATCAGCCTTGAGTCTGAGAAAAGCTGTTTTGTGAGGTTTCCAGAGGTTCCTGCCAAAATGCCATGAGACCATTACTTCACATTTACTTTCAGATTTATCTGGAACCCAGAAGTGCAGACACAACACAGAAGAGCTGGAAGAAACAAGAGTTCATCAACTATTTCTGAACTTTCAAAATGAATTATTTCTGGTTCAGTCTGTGGAAAACAGAAAAGCTTGGGTGGTGAGGAAGTTGACTTTATTTCCCAACACTTTTCTGTTCTACAGTAAATCCTCTTCAGATTCAACAACACTTTGATTAATTAGAAGATAATTATCCATTTGCTGACTAAACAATTGTTTCTTCTGTTGAAACTAAGCAATAATATCTTCTTGCTCATCATCCTTCATGTATTGGCAGCAGATCTTAGGTACATACTGAGGGGAAGGTTTGGTCCCTCTGGGAATGCATGCATGTGGAGGGAAAAAATGCACTGGTTTGAGAAGGGTGATTGTAATGCTGCACACATTACTTCAGGTATGTGCAAGTCAAAGAGCCACTGACCTGGAGCAGTCATGGATCAGACAGCCCAGCATGGTTTCCTGCCTGCTGTGACCTGGCACGGCCCAGGACAGCGCGAGGCCTCTCCGGGCATGGCTGGCTGCCACTGCTTCCCTGCGAGTGGAAACTTCACAGCTGGTGATAAAAGGAGAGAAACTTTGCCATTCAGAGTTACCTTTCTGAAATCATGAAACAAGGTAGGTTCATGATTTCAGGTTAGTGCTTGCAGGTGGTGGTCATCCTTCCCTGCCTTTCACAGCTGAGTGGGGAGCACGTTCCTAGGCTGAGGCCCAGATATCAATGCTTTTCTAAGTGCTGGGCAAAGACTAGCCCTACTGTGGTGCCAGTGCAATGGAGACACCAGGGTGCCACAGAAATGATGCCTGGTTTTGCCTGCCTCTTTTGAACTTTCTCTCAACTTTATTCAGGGAGATCTATTATAAGAAAATTGACTTGTGTAAGATAAAATACTAATTTCTGGAAGGGGGGCAAGTTTAGACAGATCTTCATGGTTTTTTCGCCCCAAAAAATTAACTTTTTGTCACTAGCACAGAAGTAGGCATATCAAGGAAACTCAAGCTCTTTTTTGATGAAGGAAAATACAATAGTTTGACTGCTTTATAAACAGTCTAACGCTCCTAAAATTAAGTTTTTGGTGTATGCCCAAATATACTACAAAGAAAACATTTCCTGTAGTATTTTGGTGCTCCTGTTTGGTTCCAACTCAGACTGAGAAATGTAGAAGCCATTTCAGACATGAATGATTGTAATAGTTTGCACTTGTAAAGTGATCCAGATACTAACATAATGGACTGCAGCTGGAGTGAGAGCATGGTAAAATGGCTCTGTTACAAGCACAGTTCTTTAAAGGAAGTGGTGAAAGGGAGAAATTAATTATATTAGGTCTGGTATACTTTGACTAGAGGTGTAGTAGCCAATGAAACTGAAAAGGCTGTTAATTCAATCACTGAAATGATTTAGCATGGGAAAAAAAAAGAATGTGTAGCAATTTTAAAATAAAGCTAAGAGATTTTAATTGCTAGAAATTAGACTTGCTTAGAACTGCAGAAAAATGGGATGGATGGGAACATCGCGTCTTATCCTTTTTCATTGTATTTTACACACAAAAATAGAGGCAAGACAAATGATTTAGACAGGTTCCTTTAAGTCATATAATGACTTCCTCTTGACACTAAGTAATCCTACTGTTCTTAGACATATTTCACCTTCAACTGCAGAATGGTCTAAGTTTTCCTAAGTAAGAAAACATGGGCACTTTTGTCACATACAAAGAGAAAGGGAGCAGGGGAAGCTTAGAGATGGCTGGCACGATTTACAGCATTTGGAAAATACGTATAGGCTTAAATGCTCATGAAGGATCATGAATAGATGCTTTCCCTTTCACTGAGGATACTTAGCAGCATTTCTGGTATCCGGGTCCATGTATATTCTTGGGCTATACACTCAGATACAATGCAGGTCAGTTTGCTGTGTGAAGCTCACTACTCAGTGGCCACTGCCTATTCAAAACACATGGTAATCAGACAATTACTGGGGTTACCCCATTGATAGTACCAAAACCCCCCCACATATTTCTATTAAAGCAAGTGGGAATTCTATTTCTGGTAAATTCAATTTCATAAACATCTATTTAAGACAACCAGGGGTGAGCAGTACTCTATTCCATGCTAAAGAATACACACAGATATACTGTTTGCACTTCAACAATTCTTTCAGGGTCATAAAGGAAAGTACAAGTTAGTGTTGACTTTTAAGCAGTAGTATTAGCCTTGCATCACAGGAAAACCTGGGATGCAGCAAATCACATTTATGCAGTACTCATAAATCAGTAAAACACAAAGCTGAACTGGACAACTTTTACATGACATCAATCACAAACTGTGAAATACCCAATAAAATTTCACAACATACCTGTGGAACAAGTTTTGCAATGTGCAAATAACACAGATTCCCCACTACCAGGAAGAAAAAAAAAGTCTTTCAACACATACAATACAAATTCTACAGCACACATGAAAAACAAGTTCCACTGTATGTATGGGGACTTGAAGAATAAATATAGTATTTTAATAGCCATTAAACCTGAAGCGACCCCTTGTCTCATGTTTAGTTAGTACTTGGTTTTGTGCTCTTTCATTGCCTCAGGGCTTTATTAGGAAGATGAATTAATGTGAAAACTGGTCTTTTAAATAAATTGCTATATTTCTGACCTGAAATGCCATGATCAGTCTAGAACCTGCCTGGTATTGGCCCCAAAAATTGCCCCCTAACAGATTCATAAAGCTTCTGAAAAGCAGAAGTGCAAACAGAATGGAATATAACCATCTGAAACATAGAAATGCTTGTGCTTGGTTTTAACTGCATAAAGCAAACAGATTAAAGAGGCTACAGGGAGAAGGAGGGCAGACTGACAAGCAGTAGTGTGGTATTAGAAAGAGTTCCTTCTAGGAGACCAGTAAAACAGCGCTAGAGCAATGGATGAGAGATAAAGTTAGGGGTAAACATCCCTAAAATATAGTTACCAATAAAAAAAAAAAGACAAAGTTATTAATTATATCCACAATTTTATAATACTGTCTAAAGAACAGAAGGTACATAAAGGAATTGACACTCTTGGTATCAGTCTATGAGCTAATTACCACTGCCCTTGAGTTGGAAAGATGCATCTCTTCTTTGTCTGTGTCCTGGTTCCAGCCAGGACAAGGTTAATTTTTGCAGTAGCCAGGAGGGGCATGGTGAGGACCCAGAGGTTATTCTGTGCACCCTCACACTGTGTGCAGGGGGTGGTTGGGAAGGGGTCCCTTCCATTCAGGAAGCATGGAGGAGCAGCTGGGTATTGCCAGTTTCCATCTACTGAGCACTTAAGCATTAATTATTTGCCTCTCTTGTACACTTTGTTATCAATATTTTTGCTGTGGCTGTTAATTTTTGTATCTCATTGATGCTTCCAGTCAATCACTCCTAACTCAGCCTGTGATCTTTATCTTTTGTGCCTCCAGTTCTCCCCAGCCCGCCACAGGGGGTGGAGGAAGCGCATGGTTTGGAATTTTTCACTGGGAACTCTAAATTGGAGAATACCATTCCTAAACCACAACAGTTAGTCATTCCTTTTGAAATTCTTTCAAAGTATTTGGCCTTGCAGCTATGGAGGCACATGGATGTTGCTTTAGCCATAGCAAAATGTGCAAAAGCTCAGCTTGAAGAAAGGAAATGTGTGTATTTCTTTGCCTTTAACTGAAGCAAAAAGGTGTGATGTAAAAGAAGACCAGAAAGAGAAGGAAAGGCAGGTCACAGAGAGAGAAAAGAAAATTATAGGAATGCAAATGTGGAGAAAGCAGATAAGACTTGTCACCTCCAGATAATCATTTGGGGAAATGTTACAGCATGAAGAGCTTGATTTTTACTTAGGAACAGGTGTAGAGCAGAGTAATATGTAGTTCTCTGCAGTTGTGAGAAGGGGCATTTATATTTTTTCTCTCTCAAGCAGTTTCCATGTGACAAAATACTTGGCCATACATTGTGTAATGGTGGAATGCACGAGCCCCTCCAGGCGAGCAGTTCTGCACTTTAGGCTATAGCAGCTCACTACCTCAGTAATATAACCAGTGAACTCATGTGCTGCTGTCACTGTTGATTGCAAGGATGACAATACTCCTGTGCCTGCTAGAAATCCTCAAAATCAGGCCAGAGAAAATAAATTCCTACTATTTATAGAAACTGGAGCTCCCCTTTCGAAAATGGTGAAATTCATTAAAGAATGACTGTCTTTGTTCTTTTCAGATTTCTGTGAGAGCTATCCAACTAAATCCAAGAACCAATAGAAATTTATTGTGTATTTATGTATTTTGTTTTCAGTGCTGCTTATTAAAAAAGTAATTTGAGAAACTTCTAGTAAATGAATATTTTTCATGTGCAAGTAGGAATCAGAATCTTGTACCTTATTCCTGCCTCATCTCTCAGGTTTCCTTTCTGGCCTTCAAGTGTAGTCTCCTATGTATTTCTTTGTTCCACTCAACAAAGGAGACTCATGTTGAAAGTAGGGCACCTACTTAAGTGTTTAGTTGGATTAGGGTTCTTCAGAGGATTTCCTAACCTCTGGAAAAAAATGATTAATTGTTGAAGCATTAGGCCTTCAAGGCCTAGACTTCCAAGAAATTCGGCTCTGAATCCTGGGCTGGGCTGACTGAATCATTTTATGATGGCCAGACCTAGGACTGTGCAGGGTAATTGTTTCTGAGTGCAGACAAAAATAGGAGGAGGTGAGTGCTGAGTGAGTAAAATGAGATTTAGAAACTAAAAAATCCCCAACCAACCAACCAAAACTAAAAAACCAAACAAATCTAACAAACAAACAAAAAAATCCCAAAACTCCAAAACCAACATCAACAACAAAACAAAACCATTCCCCCCTCCTCCCCCTCTGAAAAACCCCAAACCCAAATAAACAACCCAGTGGAAAAATGCATAGTCCAGTTACAGTTTAAAACTTTCTTGGGATATAGTCATCAAAGAGAAGATATTGTCTGACTCCATCTTTGCATTTAACTTTGTCAGACCAACTTTCAAGATGAGAAAAATCAAAATTATGTGATGATTGTGACATGCTGCAGTTATTTGTGAAGCCTTGACCGTGTTTGTGATGGTAATAGTTTCCCAAAAGTACTGTGCCTTGCAAGGTAAATCACAAAGTTAGCTTCAGCTAAGTAAAATTTGGAGGAAAAGGCCCTGATACGGTTAATTGGCAAATGCCCATTTTTTTTCCCATCTTCAACGTGATGTCATTTTCTTTAATGTAATTCAAGAACACTTGAATACTATCAAATGTTCCCATACTTGCCCTATGTGCTCGAAGACCTTTATGCATTTCTTATACATTGCATAAAAACTAAAATTACTTTCCTGCTGGCTTGCAAAATACTTGGGTTAATTTTAGCCAATAGTTGCATTTCTCATAACCTAGTCCCTCAAAGTGTCTTCTTTTCAGAGTTTGCCAAAGGGCTGACTTAGAAATGCTAGTTCTTACAACTCTCACCTCACTTTGTTGTGACTAAGCCCTCCTGAAATGCTCTCTGTTCCACAGGACATTCCTTCTGCAGCTGTCACATGCTGCTGTGCTTGCTCTGTGCTTACTGAACTGCCTTATACTCACATAGGAGTCTCAATTGTTTCTTTCAAGGGAGAGTTTCTGTTCTGTCCTGTGTACTTTTTTCCTTGGTTGTTAATATCTTACGGTTCTCTACAATGACAGAAAAGCTGATAACAATCTTGAGTAGAAGAGATCAGCCTGCCTGTATGCTGATATAAAATGAAATGGTGGCATGAAATATGTCAATAAATCATCTTGCAGTGCATTTCACACATGTTTTTTTCCTGGTGTGAGTAAGCACATTTGCTGAGATGGGTCAGACCTGGGATAACATGAGTTTTTCTAAGAACGGATGATTTCCCTGGTACGTGCAAGTGCTTTGCAAGTTTAACCTGTCATATCCTACTTCACCCCTAACCCACTTTTTCCCCAACTCACCACCTTTTAATTGCCTCCTAGAACCCTGTTCGTGAAAATACAGAGCTCTGAAATTTCAGCCAAAGGGACACTCTGCCAATATTTTTTACCTGGAAAAAATGCTTTTCAAAAAGAAATGATAAGGAATAGTCTTAGTTGTAATCTAGAATTGCACAAAATAATTGGCTGCTCTGAGGCATAGTTATTTGGCATAACATGTTGCTTTGGAGGCTGTTTCCAGGTACAGCGTGGAGCAAATCAATCTCGTTCTTGTTTCTGGGAGTTCCCTGTCCTTGCCATGGAATTGCAATAAGCAGTCAGAATGCTGTGGTCAGTGGCATAATTGGGTTTGGGCCCGGAAATAATGGGAATTCAGCCAAAGCCTCTGAGGGAAAGAGAAAGGACTCTGTAAACAGTTGTAATTGGGTCTGACTGAAAAAAGATCATTAATGGAGCTGTGTCTTTTAAACTGCTAAAGCTGTTCTTATGCTCTAATTCTACCCCTAAACGTCTGCATTTGGTGCCAGTCATTACCCCTGTGACTATATGGAAGACATAGCTCCCTTCAATTCTATATTCAAGAGACAGGTTGGATCCTTACTTTCTTCCTATACTTTTTTGTCTTCTGCCTCTAGTATGAGAGGCACAAATGCTGCCAGGGGTTTCTACTGCCCAGTGGGGCAGCTGCCCCTGCACAAGAGGAGTGCCATTGCAACTCCCCACTTCCACCTCTACCCATCACCACTGTGGTGGAATGTAACTCAGCTGATAAGCAGGGTCCCCATGTGCTGCCTGCACACTCTGGAAACACCTGAATTGTTCTCTGCAGAACAGAAATGACAGGGAGAACTGCAGAGGAAGGCAAGGTACCCCCCAAAAATCAATCAAGATATCTCCATTGTGAAAGAAAAAATTGGGAGACAGGAAGAACTGCGGGATGGGTGAGAAATATATGGATATATCCAAATATATCCATATGCTTTAAAGAAATTCTCGATGTATGAGGGAACAGTATAAACAAGGCTCAGAGATTTTCATGTGAGAAATTTCTTGTGCAAGAAAGTGAAAAACAGTGCTCAGTGCAAGGATAGTGCTATCCCATTATACAGCTGAGCCTGTGGGCAACATTGGACAGGGTGACCCACTTGTATCTTGGCATTTCTACGGTTCTTTCCTAGGGAAGTGATGTTTACCATGTTTTCATCTTTTTGTCCCAGTGGAGATAGGGAGGAGTCTTTCCTGAGAAGTGTTTTTTTTCTGTAAGAAATTAATAAGTCAGGTGAGACCTTCAATGGCAGAGAATGAAAAAAGAGGCATGAAGAATGACCTGTGTGCCTGAAAACTTGGCTGCTAGTTAATCTGATAAAATATATTGATTTTGTCTACAGACTTTGATCTGGATAGAAATAAACAACAGTCATGGTCTAAAATCTAATATCAAGACGGAGTTTTGTTCACATGAAAAACTGACAAATCTGAAGTGCAGAAAAGAGAGTGCAGCCCTACCCTGTCTGTTTTGGCTCTCACTCAGTAGTGAAGGCACTCCAGAAAGGAGCTTTACTGATATAATCTAACTAAAAAAACTTGAGTTAGACTTGGTGTGTAATATGTCTAATGATCTGGAAAATATATGTTGGATATTCTCCCTGTGGTAATGGACCGAGACACAGAAAGCCATATTTTTCAAAATTCAAGATTGTTGCTCAGTTTTCACAAAATCTTTACACATTAAAACTGGCACTGTTTCTTAATTATTGAAGAAACACAAAATTAGTGGAGCTGGGGAATTACTGAAAGGCTGCAGTACTTTTGAAGCCAGACCCACCCTGTTTAGGTGGAAAAATGCAGTGGAAACAATACAACCCGAGAATTATTTTCTGTGTAACTTCAATTTGAGTTCTCATCCCAAATTCGTTGATGTACTTGTCTGAATTTCTGCTTATCTTCCTGGCTTCATTACACAGCATTTGAATGTTTAAGAGTGCTCAGAAATCTTTATGATACCTGTGAGGCACGAGAAATATTCTTGTTTTCCTTTTGTTTTAAGGAGGAAAAGAAAACAAGAATTGCCAAAGGGCATGCAAATGTCTGTGCCAGAGCCAGGAAACAGGTACATGTTTTCAGTGTACCAGCCTCTACCAATGCCTGCAAAGGCAAATTTTTTGCCCCCCAGTCGTGTGTATGTATGCACATAGACATAAACAGATAGATGTGTAGTGTGATTGTTTCCTACTATGTGTTTGCTCCATGGGTGTTTGACATTCGTGCTGTGACATTGGAGCAGGCCTTGGTCAAACACACACCAAACTCACATCCTGGAAGACTCTTTCAGTGATGTAATATGTACAGAAAAGTGGCTCTAATATCTTCTATCTTGGCCCTGATTCAGGGTCAAGAGGATATTTCCAACAGTTGCTTTTTCCAACAAAGAGTGCTCTGAAAACCCAGGCCCTGTGAACCAAGCAAGTGCTCAGAGCACACACTTCTATAAGAAGCTTGCTTGCCTACTAAGCAATTCTCAGCAATGTCTTTGGCTGCAAGCTATTGTTATTTGTTTGTACTGTGGCAATGCCCAGGGGCTGCAGTCATGGATCAGGGCCCCATTGTGCTAGGTATTCTAAAGACACAACAAAAAGGTCTTTGTCATACTCTTAAAGCAAATCTGAGGTGAGTCTGGGAAAAGAACTTTCCCAAATCCAAAGTTCTAGGGCCAATTTATAAGCAGTTTACTTCTCTCCACACTTTGGGTTTATTCTTGGTTTTCTCATCTGCATTGTTTATTCAACACAGATAATAAATGAAATCTGAAAAAACAATGGGAAATGCAGAAATTTGATGTAGTTACTTATATTTTCTACTGAACTTTTAAATAAATAGCCATTCAGTGACTGACAGAGGTGCCTTGAGGACTTAGTTGCCATCTTTGGCTCCCTTGAAGTATTTTGTTGTGGTGACTAAAGTGACTGAAGACTGAAGTCTGAGACAGAAATAACACTTGAGAAAACCCAACCTTTTTCCATTTGTATTTTTGATGTGTGAATATCATTTGCTTCATGCATGTGGCATTGCTGGGGGTATCCACATGACACAGGATTTTTTGCACCTCAGGCATTCCCCAGCTGCTGGCACTTGAAGTCACATTCCTTTCTGTATCACATCAGTTTAGTTGCTGTGGATACTCTTGTGATGCCAAAAACAAAGGATTAGGATTTACTGTAGCCCTTCCTCTCCTAGAACAAAAGGTTCTGTTTCTGAATGTCCTATCTGCATTGCAGGCAAGGGGAGCACTGAGGGTCACAGAGGAGGGATGGGGCTGGAGCTCCATAAACACTCCCACCCTACATTTGGCAACGATGCCCTTGTGTCCCCAAAAGGTTTTGGGTGAATAGAATTGGGAATTAAACTTGTACTGAAGTCACTAAAGTGCAAATACCTACAAAGTCATGTCAGATCCACCTCGGCACTTTGGCTTTTTATCTTTTCTGGATGTCCTCTGTATGCCTCTAGTCTCAAACGAAGAATGAGAACAAACTTTTCTCGGTTTTGGAGATACTGCTAGTGGTGCATGGGATAGTTGAACCCACAATAACAGGAAAAGGGTCTGGAAAGTCCCTCGAAGTGGTTCTTCACTCGTTGAGGAATCACTGTGTAAATCAAGACAATGGTCTGAAACCATAGTTTATATTTTTCTGACCCTCAAAAGCAGCTCTGTAGGAACTGAGTCTATTTCAAAATCCACATTCAGCTAGCAAAAGAAAAAAATGTAATGTTTCTGGGGAAAAAAAAAGAAATATAGTATTAATTCTCAGAATAATTCAGCATTTAACACACATAATTCTTGCCTATTTTCATCTATATGCTGATTAATTAAACATCTTAAAAACCTGGTTATGTATTATTTTTTAAAAATATTCTTATGTTCAAAATAAAAGTTAAATTAATACGTCTAGCCATTGCTGGTGGGCTTCTTTCATAAGCCTTCTCTGCCATGGATTTAGGAATTGAGAGAACAAACATTTATCAGCTGGAATAAAGACTTTTTTTTTGTTTCCGTTTCTGTCTTCTAAGATGCATTCCAGGCTTTCAAAGAAGCCACAATAAAGCTCTAATTTTCTATTTATATGCCCAAACATTATTTTCATTCATATATCTATAACCAGATAAACATTCTGGAAATTCACATTGCAGTATAATCACTTTGTTCTTCTTTTGGGATACTGACTCATAATTAAATAGATGCAGCTGAGAGACAAAAACGTGACATTGAGACTGTACTGTTGCAGCAAGGGGGAAAAAAGATGAAAACAGAGGTTCTAAAGTCAGCAAACCAAACTGGAGTAGGAACTCACAAATTGGGTTAATGCTCTGGTGCATCCACAAACACCCTTTACAGCCAGTGTTTTATACTTTGGCTTTAAAATGGGGATAATTACTTTCCTGTGTTAGAGGGTTTTGTGAGAATATCTATTAGTGACTGTAAAAAAAAAAATCTTGCAATATGGTAACACTCACATAGGTATCAAGAGAAACAAGAAGCTTAATTAGCATCTCACTAGAGACTTATATTCTCCTTAGAAAGAGCAATAGACTGAGTTACTGAAGGTAGCCAAAATTCAATCCCTTGCTGTTTATGTAATGAGCTAACTCACAGTTGGTATTTGTTGTGAATTGCACAGTAAAAGAATTTACTTTAAAAATGCCTTTTTGTTGAGTCTTGAATGTGTTGTCCAAGATGTCTCATTTTTAACAAACTTTCAGAGAATTTGAGCCTGACCTGGATTCTGAACCTGTCCAGATTTAGCACTGCAGGCAGCATCTGCAGCTCCGGGTTAGGTGGCTGCAGGAGCATTTCCAGGCTAGGGCTGCACACTCCAGGTCTGCAGCCTGACTGGGCTCCACCACCCGGCTGGAAGGGGGCTCAGGCTCCTGCTGTGCAGCCAAGATTTACAGCACTGCAAGTCTGGAAAAGGCTTTTTGGATCTACTTATGGGCAGGCTTATGCCACCACTAAGGCACAAGCTGTATGTAGGGTCTCCCCTGTTCCAGGGCACAGCCCTTTCACAGCTTGCTGTGGAGCGAGGAGAGCAGACAGGGAAAAAAGTGTTAGATTTCTTCTTTTATAAGTCCCTGCCTTGAAGCAAACAATTTCTTTCGGGGGGAAAAAATGTTCCTAAAATAAAAACGTTGTATTTCTTATGAAATCTGTTAATGCTGCTGAAATGACAAAGATAATGATTGCAATAATTGTTTTTAAGGTGTCAGAAATGTACATAGGCATATCAAAACAAAGCAGTCTACTTAAAGCTGACCACATGTAGCAAGTAACAATAGTCTAAAATATTGTAACTATCTAAAGGTTTTAAAGATGTCTTTGTTTAAAAATAGGATTTACCCATGGATTTTTAAACAATTTAAAACCATTACAAATTGGTTCATAAGAAAATGCAATTGTGTTATTTTATTTTTAGTCACTTTTCTTTAGGAATAGGATAGCCAAATTCCCTGAGTTCTTTGAAATGTTTCTATTAAGCTTCAAGCTTTCATTTGTTCATGGGATAATTTTCCATGTCTAACCCCAATTTTATTAGAAAGGAAAATTTCTATAACTTGACTCAGTCCCTGTTTCATGCTGCACTGCAGAGGAAAAACAGCTGTTTTTTCAGACATCTCTCAAGCAAGGTGATGTGTGTTTCCATGTAACTCTTGCAAATACAGTGCAGCCACTTTTACAAAGAAAGGTATTGTGAAATAGTTACACCCCTGAGATATATTGTAGGTTGTTAGGAAATTAGTCTTAGCCAGACTGAAGGTGGATTCTTAAAATAACTTGTAGTGTTTTTGGCTTCCATAGCATTTTTGATGTGGAAGATCTGCTAAGAGTATAGAATCATAGAATAACTGGGTTTGGAAGAGATGTTTAAAGGTTGCCTAATCCAACTGTCTCTGAAATTAACCCCATCCAACCTGACTTTGATTCCAGGAATGGGCTATCCACAATTTCTCTGGGCAACCTGATCCAGGGTTTCACCATTCTCATAAAAATTCTTATATCTAGTCTCAATTTGTTGTCTTTTAGTTTAAAACCCCACTGCAACAGGCCTTACCAGAAAGCTGTCCTCATCTTTCTTACAAACCCCCTTTAAGTACTGAAAGACTGCAGTTAGGTCTTCCCAAACCCCAACTCTTCCAGCCCATCCTCCCAAGAGAGGTGGTCCATCTTTGTGGCCTTCCTGTGGACCTGCTTCAACAGGCCCATATCTTTCCTGTGCTGAGGAACCAGAGCTGGATGCAGCACTGCAGGTGGGGTCTCATGAGAGTGGAACAGAGAGGCAGAATCACCTCCCTCACCCTGCTGGTCAGACTGTTTTGTTGCAGCCCAGGGTATGGTTGGATTTCTGGGCTGAAAGTGCACATTGTTTGCTCATGTCCATCTTCTCATTCACCAGTACTGCCAAGTCCTCCTTTGCAGGATAATAAATGACCTATCAAGGACAAAATATATTTGTTCTGAAATTTAAATTCACATATTTTTTTAAGGCGTTTCCCATTTCTTAGTCTTAAAATTTGCCTGTTCTACAGGGAATTTTCCTTAAAATTGACTATAATATGTCTGGAAGTCCTTGAGTTCAGATAGCCAGAGGACCTTAAGATTACTATCTCTAGCAGGCTTCTCATGACTTCCAGGTTCCTTCTCATGGTGCATCCCTGCAGGTTTTCTGGACCATGAGATTTCAGAGCATCCATCTGGGCCTGTCTAGGCTAGCTCATGGCCCTGCAAATGCCAATTTCATTCACAATCTGCAAGCTCAGGGAAGATGCTTTTAGAGGCAGCACAGAAAATGTGTATTCCAAAAATGTTTGTTTGTACTTTTGAGCTTGTGAGAAACCAAAGGTATCAGTTTCAGTGTGACTCAGGTAAATATTATATATGAGAAATATGAGATTTTAACTAATTCAAAGTCCTTAAATCTTTGTGTTTGCACACATCATTACACAAATCTTTGTTGTAGTGTAGTGTGTTATCTTTAGACAAAACACATTAAGATGTATAGTGTAATGCTAAAAAAGGGTATAAATTACATTCCTAGTTGATTACATATGATAGAGGTCCTAATCTAGTACATCCATCATTGTTGCTGTACTTTCAGTTAGTAAAGTGTCATTTTTGTGTGTCATTTTGGCTGCTTCTCTGTGTATCTTCAGTGAGTGAGGAAAAGACCCACACCTTCTGCCCTTGGCCCACTTTGCAGGTGATCTGTGAAGGAAAGCTGGTGATGAAGTGCTGCAGGCAGCTGCAGCATTCCCAGGCACTGAGGAGACCATATCCTCCCAATGCCCACAGAAAGAAAAACATGATCTCTGCTGGGTAAGTCCAGACCTGCAACAAACAAATATAAACAGATTTTTTATCTTCCTATTTAATGAACTTCTACAAAACTAAGAGCTCAGCTTTGAGAAAATAACACTGGCAAACTCTTCTCTGTTGTGAGCAGGATCTTGTTGTCCTCATTCAAGGAGGAATTTCATATTCTGGCCCTAGCTTGCATTGTTAAAGAAATCTGGACATTTCCTAGAAGCCTGAAGGTTTTTGGCTACTAGAAATGCTAGAGATTTCCTAATGCTAAGAAAAACCACAGACTTCTCCAATTACAAATATAATTGTAATTCACAATTAGAAGTTACAATAAAATAGCATTTCCTGCAGAACCAAAGACTAGTTTAAACTTGCAGTCATTATTTGCAGGGCAGGAAGGATGGAACTAGATTGTAACTAGGACTATTTATGTGGCTTATACATTGCCCTTAATAATATAAACATTATGCCCATCTTGGCCACACTCATGAAAGGCAAAGTGAAGCATTTGAAATAAGAAAGGCATTTCTCAAATGTCTTTTTCATCTTCTCCATCATTCAGTCCCAAAGTGTTCAAGACACATTGTTGTCTGTCAGACTAAACAGAGAAAGGAAAGCATTATTCAATTCTTGAAATATTTCAGTGCCCACACATCTTCAGTTCTCATGACTTTTTTTTGTCCAGTGATTTGTGTCAACGATATTATCTATTCAGAGAAGTATGAGGCAAGAGGATAGAATGTTAACTTCTATAAAGTCTTTCATTCCACGTACTTCCCCAAACAAATGCTTTACCAAGTTAAATAACATAGCTTCAGAATTAAAATATTCCAGAGGGAGAGGCAAGGAAAGAGCCAATGTTTTCAGTTGAAAGTGAAAGAGAGACATGGCAGCTTCTAAGGCCGGCTCTGGGATGCAAATGAGGATGTTCTTATAACCTCAGTTCTGTATTTCAGGGACTTTGTTAAGGGCAGGAGGGCAGGGTGCTCAAGCAGAATTTGGAAGAGGGCATTTCCAAGGCAGGAAAACAGGGCAGAATGGCATTTCAATTCTGTTTAACCACTTCAGGTCTATCGTGCTTTCATGTTTTTTCTGACTGAGTGAAAGACTTAAAGGGTACAGTTTTCCAGAGTAGCATACATTGATGTGATTCTTAACTCTGCAGTGTGATGTTGGTTTATATGAATTGTCATAGATTATGTTTATATGAAGTGTCATAGATTAAGACAGTGGAAATATTAGAGTTTTGTGAGCTGAAACTTTCCTAAGACAGCATGTGGGATTTTTGATACACTTAGGTAAGATATTCTCTTTCTGTTCAGAGCTTAATTCCCAGCACACATTTGAACTTCAGTTCTGGTCTGAAGTTTTATATTAACCAGGTCTGAATTCTGCATATTTAATGCATTTTTTTCTCTCTTTTATCTTATCCATACTGTATGCTACAATTTACAAATATTTTCTCACTACATAATCTGTTACTGATGAAGCACTGTCTTGATAGAAATGTGTACAAAAGTAAATGCTAAACTAGAATAGAGCATAGTTACATCACAGAGAACTATCTGGCATCTGCCTCATTAAAGTGGTCTTGGAGATAACTTTTAAGTCTGTATAAATATGAGCATTAAATGCTATATCTTTGTGCTTTCCAAGGAAAGTTGTATATAATCAAAGTGATAGATGCCTTACAAATATTGGATTAGTCACATTTAGTGATTTATGGAAGTAGACTGGTCATCCTCATGAAAGCCAACAGGTACACCTTTTCTCTTTGACATTTGTTAGTCATTAAAAAGGTACCTCAAAATATGTATGCTTGACTCTGAGACTAGCACAAAGTTGCACTGCGAAATGCCTTGATGTCCAAACATCTACAGAAGGAAATATGTATTTGTACAGTCACCGGGATATTGTGAAGAAGCAATGATGAGATGAAGAGCATGTAAATTCGCCCCTCTTTGTACAGTGGAGTTCTCACTACACTAGTGAAATTACTAGTGTAATTCTGTGAATGAAAAATATAAAATTTATATGTAAAATAGAAAAAAATAGAAAAATTCTACTTGCAAGAGGCAGGTTCTATTTAACTGAACCTCTAAAAATGAAGGGTTTATTTGTTTACATTTATGCATTTAATAAATCTTCACATAATCCTGCAACAGATATTAAATACTTTAACAGTCTTCCATTAATTTAGCAAGGGTGGAACAGCAGTGTAGATAATGGCATTTAAAAGTTTTCAATTTTTGCTTGATGTTTGAGGTTCTGCAATCCTACCTCTGAATTTATGAATATATTTGTCAAAAAAAATCTGTACTTTAATCAAAATAGAGGATTTTTGAATTAACAGTCGGGTTTGCAAGAACTCCTACAAAATAGTCATGACAGCAGCAGCTGCCATGGGTCTACATGATACCTTTTAACTTGATATGGGAATGTCAGCTGGTCAGCAGAGTGCATCTGCACCTCTCTTGAGCTTTGGCTAGAGGAATATACAACAGGAGGGTGAAATGAGTATTTACTGCAGCATTACCCTTGTGTATTTGCCACAAGTTCCATTATCACAAGCCTTCTTTGTGTTATTTGCTCATCCCTGCAAATATTCTTCAAAGAAAGGTCAGGGAGGTATAGAGCTAAGCTTAATACTGCTTTTGAAATGTACCATGAAGTGCTGCACACCAGAATCCAACACGTGCAATGGTCATTCCCACTAATACAAACAGAAATGACCTCTTTAACTGCTGACTCAAATTAGGCCCTGCTGGAATCCTAAGGCAAATTAATAATTTTCAAAGGTACTAAGCAAAATGCTATTTCTCTGCCCTCTCAAATAAATTGTGAATGCCTTGAGGAACTGGAAATAACTAATAGCCATCTTTGTGTAAAACTTCATTTATTTTCCTTTTAACAGTCTCAAAAAATCAAAATCTAACACACTGTGACCAGTCTCAAAATCTGGGCTAAATGCTCCATGCTACATTACCCAGCTGGAGAAGTAAAGAGGAAATATTTATCTCTTACATATTACACTGTATAGCTATTCAATGACAGCAGTCTTCAATTAAAAAAAGAATTTGAATTAAGTAGATCCAAGTCATTCTGGCATTTTTCTCTACTGGTATATCCATGTACAAACAGTGATACTGTTGCTCTGATCATCCCAAGAGCATCTACAAGGCCTGGATGTGTTTCAGTGCTCCCCATATGACATAATTTTTGCAATGAAATAATGAAAATATTTTTTAAAATGAAAGGTCCAACTAGCCTAGTATCATGCCTCTAACAGTGGCCAATTATGGTTGCAAAAAGAGTCAGAATAGGGCCAATGTACAGACATTCCTACATCATACTTTCCTGACATTCTGGAGTTTCCTAACGCAGCAGTAATTCTTCTCTGTTAGAAATATAAATTATGTACCCATTACCTAGTTGTGAGCACGTGTCTTATGGAAAATGAGTATATTCAGAGAAGCATGTATGCACACACACGGAGTTGGTTCTTGTCAGAGTGTTAATATATTTGTAGATAATTTCCATTCTAATGCCAAAGTGCATCCTTGGTTTATGAGGGCCATGGCAGTGGGGAGGCCTCCTGTACATCACTGTGAGTTTAAAATTTTCACTAATTGTGTAGTAAGTATACCCTTGCTGACTCAGAACAACCAGCCTTGGTGCACCAGTCCTCTAACGCTGTGGACACTTGACACAGAATCACAGAGAATCACAGGAACTTTGGGGTTGGAAGAGGCCCTCATGATCATCTAGTCCAACCATCAATTTAGAATTTTGACTACCCCTAGACCACATCCTCAAGTGTCATATCCAGCCATCTCTTGAACACTTCAAGAGATGGTGACTCCATCACTTCTCTGAACAACTTATTTTATCTAATATTTAATCTGAATCTCTCCTGGCATGACTTGAGGCCATGTTATTTCATTATATAAAAGAGTAATAAAAAATAGCAAGGGAAATTTTTATTGTCTTTTGAGCTTTATGTTTGGAAAATGTATTCTGACCCTTCCCCCCCCCCCCCCCCCCAAAGATTTAAAAGAAAAATTTGTTTCCAGCTCTTGAGGTGTCATGTAGCCACAACTTCAAATAGTCTGAGCTGTAAGAAAAGCAGCAAATACAGCTAGCATTGACACAGCAAGTAATTTTTAGGTAAAAAGCTTCAGTCAGGCTTTCACAGCCACTGCTGCATTCCTTCTTTATGATGTTTTAGAAGTTCCAGACAGAAGAGGAAGTGCTGAAATGCTCAGAGAAAGGCACTCCTCTGCTCCAGAATGGAGTCCTGTCTGGAACTCAGCGTGAACCACTGGACCTCATAAGAGAGACTGTCCTTGGGTGAGGCTGATTCTGGCTTCCAAAACCTATGGCAGCTGAAGACTTGAGCTAAGATGCAGGGCAATAGACTGTGACCTTTTGTGTGCATTCTTCCCATAATTATTCAATAAAAATGCAGACTGTTATTTCTATCTTGCTAAATATCAGCTGTGAGTTTGAAACTGTCCAAGATCCCAAACAGAACACTTTAACTTAAAAGCTAAAAGCAGGGAAAAACCACAAGCTGGAGATCAGGGACAGCAGCATGTTCTACAAAAAAGAAGCATAATATGACAAATCTGATAGGAACTTGTGTGCGCCTGTTGGGTAGAAAGATGGAAATTTTCCAAGACTTTCTAGGAAAAGGCAGTATGAGTCATTTTGGGATGCCAGAAAATGTTGACAACCCTCAGGTGGGGTAGCCTTTAGGAAGGTTAGAGAATGGGTTGAGAGAAGGAGCTGAAGAAAAAAAGTCATTATTGTGGACTTTCCATAGATGATGAGGTAAAAGGTTGAGAAACAATAGCAGAGGGACAAGAGTTTTTTTATTTACTGAAATTATATTTGCCAAATGAAGCATTGTTAGTCAAAGAGAACAGGTGATAACAATTCCTGAGATGATATCATGGGTCTCATGACCATTAAATCCTTGCTCACCTGGGTACCTACAAAAGCAGAGTAGGAGGAGCACTCGGGTCAGTTCAGCAATCGTCTTTTTGGCATGAACCTGTCTTCTTCATGATCAGAGAAACTTATTGAGCAGTGTCTTGTATTGACTGGTAGTGTAGAAGCTATCATCTGTAGATCTTTCTGATAATTAGTTGGTTTTGTGCCTCCACCAAACCATGGCTGCAGAGGTAGGTATGCAAAGCTCCATGTTGCACTGGCTGAGCTTTTCCTACGTAACAGGGAATACTTGTATAAGATTAACCCAGGGTAGATTATCTGCCTTGCAGCTATGTGGAGCTTCAGGAGGGCCTGGAGCACTTCAGTTGTTAGTTGGTTTGTGTTCACCCTGGGTCTTAAAAAACAGAAGGCAATTCTCTTCCCCTTCTGAGTGCTGTCTGAAAGACTTGTGTACCATGTACCTCACTAATTTCCTCTGATTCTCAAAGTATATTGTGCTTGTATAAAAAGGGCTGAATGGTGAATTTTGTCTCATGATAAGAATTAACAGGCACAGCAGATTTAAATGAGCTGTATTAAAGTGAAGCCTGTCAGCACAGCCCATTGGCAGAGCAAAAAGATGAAGATGTGAGTTATGATGTATCTCCTGTGTGTTGTAATTTTTTGTATGTAGAATAGTTAAGAAGAAATATTAATGGTAGTTAAAATGTATTTCATTCTGATGTATTATCTAGAATTCACTTATATTTTTGAACAGGTAACAATGAGATCTTTTGCTCCCTGATGAAGAAATAGCTTTACAAATTAACTTGTTTTTATAAAAAACCTTTTCCAGACTTATGCTGCATTCTGCAATAATTTTGTTAGGAAGGTGTTTTAGAACCAGAATAGAATTTCTAGTGATGATGAAATGCAGTTGCAGAGTAGGTATAGCCCAGTGTGCAGGGCCATCTGCCTAATTCCAATGAAAATCCTAAAGTTAAATCTCCAACATCCTAGAAGCTGTTAGTGTTCTCTTTTCACCCCAATTATGTCATGACCAAGCATCAGAAGTTCCTTTGAGGATTTATGTTTTCTATAGAATCTGGTGATATTTAAATGTATAATGGCTTAAAATAAATGTGAAG
This sequence comes from Ammospiza nelsoni, assembly GCF_027579445.1. NCBI lineage: Eukaryota > Metazoa > Chordata > Aves > Passeriformes > Passerellidae > Ammospiza > Ammospiza nelsoni. The sequence continues at coordinate 44,291,320 of NC_080638.1, read as the reverse complement.
GGAAAAAAAAAAAGAAAAAGATGAATTTTCAAGTATTTTAAAAGAAAATAGAACTTAAACCCATGAATTTGAGGAGCCACAGTTACACATTTTGCCAAGAACAGCAAAATCAATCAAAAATGTTTTCTCATTTTTTTCCTTGGTCATCCATTTGAAATGCAAATTCTCCTTTTTCTGCTTATGTCAACACTGAAAATAAAATAATCAGGTTTTTAATAGGATTTTACTGTGGTGAGAATCAAATCCAGTATTATCCAATGACTTTGTGAAGGAAATTATTAACTCTGGAGAAGTGACTACAAACTTGGAGAGAGCCAACAGAGCCATAAGCAAAATTTATGTCTATCCATAATATTGTTTTTGGCACAAAGGAAAGTGAATGAGCAAGTGCAAGAATAGGAAGTAGTTGAACTTTGTCAGATATTTTTTTGGTGTTCTGAAGAGTTCTGTGAATAAATCAGCAAGGGAGAAAAATCTCTCAGGCATGTCTGTGCAATTGCCTCCCCTCAGATGAAAGCCCTGTGGCTCCTCAGGTGGGTGAAGGTCATAGCTGAAGCAGGTCGTGCTTTAGGCAGAACTGGAGTGAGCTTTGGAAGTCAATCTGAGTGTGAAAAACAGGGAGATGACAGGGAGTGGGCTTAGTAAAACAGGGAACAGCAATATTGACACACAGAATCCATCACTCCTGTGTGATAAATGAACATGCAAGGCACAGGAGCACATGCTCTGAGACTGGGACTGGCTTGCTTTGCAGGCTGGAAATAGATCTGAGTTTATTTTGAGCTGTCCTTGGATCTGGCAATATTGTATCTTGCCAATGAAGTGTTATCTTTTCATTGTTTCTGCCACCTTTTCTGCATCCACCTGTGGTGACAAGCTGAAAGGGCTGATACAGTAAAACAGAAATATTTCTTCATGTGCTTGTTTCAGTTTTGAGTTTGAGGTTGCTCATCCTTTGCACTTTAAAGAAAGCAGAGCAATGCAGAAGTACATAAATAGCTTCTGGGTTGCCAGATAATGTAATTCCCTCAATTAGTTAATGAGATGATGGGCACTCGGGTGAGATCAGCTGTGGCTGTGTAATTGTTTGGGTTCTTCTCCATGTATGTGCAAGTCTGGGGTTTTTTAATACCTGAAAATGTAAGAGATTTTTCCTTTGTTTCTTGCATTCATTAGCCTAACATTCTTCTTTTTGTATAAGCAAGAACCAATTGTCCTTTGGTAATTTTGATTTTAAAGCAAATATTTAAACACTTATGTATTTTCTGCTAAACATGGGCCTGAAAAAGTGTGTATTTATAAAGTAATTTTGGGGTGATGTTGAGAGTTGTGGAGACAAGAAAATCTAGATTGCCTTTTTTGTTTTTTTGAGAGAAGAGACAGCAGTATCTTCTGTGAAAATCACATCTTTGAGGGAAAAACCTCAATATTTTCAGTTTTCTGCTTCCTGCAGGTATAAGATGAAAGAATAGCTTCCTTCCACAAAACAGCTGTGCTTCCTTTCATAATAGAGGGGATAGAAGAGCTTTGCTTTTGGCTAAATTAAAAAGGGGACCCTGGTACTTGTGAAGTTTGTAGCCTATCCCCCTGCAGAAGTAGGAGAGCTGCAAACAGAGCCTTTTTCTCTACCCTGTGATACTCAGTATTGGAACCACCATTCTGCCTGTGTTTAACTTTTGACGCACGAATAATTCAGCTGAAGTCCAGCTCACATGAGACTCCACACACCCTCCTTGGGAAAGTAGTCATTACTGCTGGGAATATTCCATGGAGCTACGTGTATAGGGGCCACCTATATGGAGAACAAACACAGACAGTGTTGCCAGGGAACCCTGGGAGATTTGAGAGCGCACGACAGCAAGAACAGACTGAAAGGGTCTGTCCTGTACTGCTTACACTGCAGAACTGCACACTCTGGGTTATAATCAGCCCCTTGAGGGCTGCCAGTTTACCCTGCCTGTATTTCACTGCAAATCATTCTTCTCTGCTGGGTGTGAGGCTGCTGTGACACTGCTGAGGTCATTTTACTTCAGCCAAGGTGGCAGTCTTTACAATGAACAGCTTCTTTGGCAAAACATTGACAGCTTTATGGTGAAAATAATTTCTGAGTACCTGGAGTCCAGCATGTCCTTATTTATTTTTGTGTCAGAGGTTTTTCAGTTTCTGGCTACACCATTAAAACTAGTCATTCAGGTGGATGATATTAACTAGCCATATTTCTTTTCTCTGTCGCTGTACTCACAAGCCCATCCTTGCACAAGGATCAGAATGTTGCTATTTATGTATTTCTGGGGGGTTTTTTTGGACCATGTCACTACTTGTTTTCTTCTTTTTCACAGCTTCTTAGAAATCAAGATTCTTGTATTCACCCTCAGGGTATTTCTTGGTTTAACTCATCTAAAGAGGAAGAGAGCTGTAGTTGTTATTCATGAAAAGAGCCACAGAGCTCAAAGACAAACTGTACAAATTTGCACCGTATTCTACTCTTTGCACCTTATTTTATACTCATGGTGTTACCTCTACCTGTCCTGTCTGAGCATTTCTTTCACCATTTTGTCCCCTGCTTCTATGCTAACATGCAGGATATCCTTTCTGAATGAGCCAAAATACTACAATACTGACTCTTAGAATCATAAATTCATAGAATATCTTGATTTGGAAGGGACCCACAAAGATCAGTGAGTCCAACTCCTGGCCCTGCACAGAGCAGCCCCAGGACTCACACCATGTGCCCAAGAGCATTGTCCAAACGCTTCTTGAGCTCTGTCAGGCTGGTGCTGTGACCACTTTCCCTGGGGAGCCTGTTCCAGTGCCCAATCACCACCTGGGTGGAAAACCTCTTCATAACATCCAACCTAAGCCTTCTCTGACTCAGCTTCATGCCACTCTCTTGAGTTCTGTCACTGGTCACCAGAGAGAAGAGATCAGTGGCTGCCCCTCCTCTTTCTCTCTTGAGGAAGTTAAAACTGCAGGGAGGTCTCCCCTCAGTCTCCTCATACAGATTGATCTCCAGGCCCTTCGCCATCTTCAGTGCCCTCCTCTGGATGCTCTCAAAAGCCTCAATGTCTTTTTTACATTGTGTTGCTCAAATCTGCCCCCAGCCCTGGAGGTGAGGCTGCCCCAGAGCAGAGCAGGACAATCCCCTGCCTTGCCTGGCTGCTGATGCTGTGCCTGATGCACCCCAGGGCAGGGCTGGCCCTCCTGGCTGCCAGGGCACTGCTGGCTCAGGTTCAACTTGTCATCAACCAGGGCCCCTGGTTCCTTTCCATGGTGCTGCTTTCCAGCATCTCATGCCCCAGTCTGTCTGTACATCCAGGGTTGCCCCAGCCCAGGTGCAGACTCTGGCATTTGTCCTTGTGCAGCTTCATACAGTTGGTGATTACCCAGCCCTCTAAGTTATCCAGGTCTCTCTGCAGAGCCTCTCTACCTTCTAGGAAGTCAACAGCTCCTCCAAATTCAGTATTGGGGAACTTACTTAGTGGTTTTATTTGGGTTTTTTGTTGTTGTTGTTCAAAGACTCTTTTGTATTTTGCTTTTGCTGTGTACAGAGCTTTAGTCAATGTACACAGTAAAAGGTATAAAGTTATCTGTATACATGAGAATTTGTGAACATGGGTGTACACTGCAACTGCACTGCTTAGCCTTTGACTGTTGTGTGATTGGCTCTCTGAGCTTTATGTGTGGAGTCATTAGGCACTAAATCAAATTAAGAAAAAAAAGGAGGCAGGACCATGAATTCACATAGCTTTGAATCTTGCCTCTGAAAATTATGGATATAGTCCTCTTAACAGCAAAAATAAAACCAAATTGATGTGTATGATGAAAACAGAACATCTCTTGTTTCAGACACTAATTTAAGGTCAGGAGGTAAAATTGGGGGATAACTAGGAATGTCTTAACAGATTCTTGCCCTGACATCAAGGCTTTGAATTTCAATTCCTCTGTTTCAATCTTCACAGCTTCACAGCAGTATAATGGAAAGTAATTAATTGGCCATTGTTTGTGGAATTACTTTCTAACTGCAAATGAAGAACAATACAATTTTCTCAACTTTGGCTGAGACATGACATTCTGATTCCATTTCAATGGGTCTAACAATTTTCTATTTTGGTCTGGCTGTTTGCTGAAAGGGAAATAGATGTGCAAAGGAATTTTTGGAAAAAAACTGTGTACGGATTTAATGGAAGGGACTGGTATGAAAACTAGACAGATGTTACAAATTCTAGAATGAAACCAAGTTCTGGTTTTCTGGGGACCATAACCACTTTTAATAGACGTGATCTGCATTCAAGCAGCAGATAAAATTTGTTCTGTTTGGCCTATGATGTTTAGAAGGAAGAAGTAAAGATAATGACATATGTTTTCATTACCTTCTTCCATCAAGTTTGGAAATTAGGCCTTTTATCAGAAAGTAACAGCAGTTTTATTTTATTTAAATTGATATCTAATTAAATGAAAATGAAAAGCAGCACTGCCTTTCAAACTTTTTATTTTCCCTGCCCCTGAGACAAGGTACCAGAGTATAATTATAGCTCTACAAAGAGCATCAATGTTCAGTAAATGTGTTTGTATCTCATCTTTATTTCAGGAACTTCAGCAGTGAACTCCCTAATAGGCAGTAATCTGCAATACCAGGTATTCCTAATAACCTGAAGAATTCAGGTAAGTGTAATAATTTATTCAAATTATTTTGGATATCTAGGATCACATCTTACTGACTTTTTAAGAGGTTCATTCTTTCACATACTGGTACAGAAATGAGTTTTGATTGAGTTCTTATGAGCTTTGATGTTTTTCTCAACTACATAGTATTCCTCTAACTCTAAATACTACACAAGGCTTTCTCTGTGTGAAGAGCTGACAACTGAAGAGTGTGTTTGCATGGTGTGTTACAGAGACCTTGGGAAGTGTGAGGAGGACAAGAAAGGTGCATGCATGTGTTGGCTGTTTTTTATTATATTCCCAAGTTTTTTTTTTTTTTTTTTTTTTTTTGTGCTCTGGTGCCTGAACTACTCTTTTATATTTTGTGTATAGAGCTTCAAATTTGTAAACATACTGTCACTGGAGAGGTTGTCCCAGTTATATTAGAAATTCTGTGTCTGAAAAATGTATACATTTCCAGTTCCTTAGTGACAGAGAAATACTATCATTCCCATCTTAAGTGCAGAAAGTGTGCAACTTTCCAACATGACATAGCCTCTCTTTTCCAAGATGAAAATTAAATACACAGGTGCTGGATTCAAGCTCAGTTCTGGCATGATCTTCCCCTCAATTGGAAAGGGAGAAATTGTTCTTTTTCTAATCCAGAATTAGAATTTTTCTTTAGCCTAGAAGTGCTGGTTAGCTTTTAATGCATAAGCAAAAAATACATGACTAAAAACGTTCTAGGAAAAAAATTAATTCTAAAGGGTGAACCTTTGGACTCTTAAATTTCTTCAAATATTGAGCTCTGTGACCTTCATTTAAGCTCTTTGAGCTCACACAGCATCATACTTAACCCTTCTTTCCTATTTGACTTTATTCTTTCTCTTAAGTAGTATTGTTACCTTCAGAGCACCTGAATGAGCTTCCAGAAATCTTGGCAAATTCTTGGTCTTGCCACAAGCTCCTCCAGCTAAAACTTTCTACTCCTGCTTTCAGTGGGTTATGGATTTAGGACCTTTGGCTTAGTGAACCTGCGTGAAGGGACTTGGATTTTTCTGTAACTCCACTACTACTATGAAGCAACTATGAATATGATGCAAATATGATTATACTAATACTGTTTTTGTGTACATAGGCATACACTGAGTCTCTCTCCCTCACACCTGTGTTGTGATTTGGGCATATGGAAAGAAAAATAAATAATGTAAAAATGTAATAATTTAGGACTTGTCAGGCTGAGGGATGCTATCTCTCTGCACAATCTCAAGAAATCATGATGAGGTGCCTAGGCAGGGAAGAGACAATGCCCTGGAGCTTGTTTCCCATGTGTGTTGGGGTGTTTTCTCCTCCACCCCCTCTACTGTTTTACTGTTCTTGTTTCTATCGCTGCAAAAATTATCTAAAGAATTGTGCCATTAAGCTATGCATATGCAAGTGACTTAATTAAAATAACTTCAGTTATGCTAAACACAAAAAAATTATTATATCCATTTAAACAATAATTGTTCACATAAAAAAGATTTTAGCAGTAAGACAGGATACAGAAAGGAGAACCATATAGACAGCAGAACATAGTATATATATTCTAATTTAAAAAAAATTAAAATTCCCTTTAATCTCAGTTTAATTATCCTGTCAACCAAACAATTGCTTAAGCATTTTATTTCTACTGACTCTGAAGGAAGAAATTCAGTGGAAATTATGAAAATCTTTTACAAGTAGTAAGTTAGATGGTGATTTACACTGTTCTTGCTCTTCTGGTGGCTGTGATGGCTGTAGATGAAGCTCCTTTTCTGTCAGGTGCTGCACAAACACTGTGTGAGGAGGAATCACAGCAGTGAGCAGAAATAGGGCTATAACATCTCTGAAACAAAGGCAGAAGAATCTGCATGTAAGTGGTGAAATGACTTCTGTACCTCCAGAGACAACCGAAAGATAAGGGGTAAAGTTAAAGCAAAAGATTTCACACTGATTTAAAACCAATTAAAAAAAAATCCAGTAGTTAATAAAAACTAATCTTCCATTTTTACACTAGGAAAACTTAGATAAATTGATAGAGAGGCCAGAAAAAGGAACTAGTGGGACATATAAAATAAAGCCTGTCAAGGCTAGAATTAGACCTTGACTCCCAATTCCTTGCAGTAAGTCAATCATGCTGCATGAAATTGTTGTTGTGTGTTTTAATCACCCATTCACTGATTGATTAATTTTGGGGAAATAAAACATCATCATAAATAATTTTAAGTCAGTATAAACAATTTACTTAGTCTATAGGGTTTTTCCTCCTAAAAATCTGCTTTTCCTAATTCCCAGATAAAATGAAACCTCTCCAGTAAATGTGATCACTATGCTTTTCCACATTTCAGAGATAGCAGGAAATCCCTTCGGCTGTTTGAACAAGGTCTGGCTTGCCCACCTTTAGCAGAGGCCTGAGTAATCAAAGGAAAGCCAGTGGTTCTGCACAATAGAGTACACCAGAGATTGGCTGTGGACAATAATTGTCTCAAATATTTTTTATGGAGTTCAATGACCCTGCCCTTTTAGAGAAGATGGTGTCAGCTGCAGATAGTTTCACCATGGCTTGTCTTTTTTATTTTTTTTTTCCTCTAAAAACTATTTATTTTACCCTTAATGACTCAGCCACTTTTGCCAAAAAGGCTTTTTATTTTTTTATTCCTCACAATGGGACAGAGAATGGTGTTGAAAGGTATTGTAGCTGGCATAGCCTGAAGGCACTGTGAAGCCAGGTAAAATACTTTGTCTCCTTCTCACTGTTTAATCTTGGCTTGCACTCCTACTGACTTATTACAACAAAATGGAGAAAAAACCCAACCCACCCAAATATTCCAGATTGATTTTTATCATGAAAGGGCTTCTGTGCCAAGAACACACCTGGTTGGTTCAAGAGTGTTGTTTTCCAACACCGCCAGATTATTAATTATATTTCTTTTCAGGGGCCAGGTCAGGGTTTTGAACTCTGAACATCCTTTAACTCTCCACAAACAAAGCGAATATATAGGTTGGCTTTTATTAATTAACTCATCCTGAGATTGCAAGGTGCTGACAAGAGGGCACAGTTGTATTAGAAATTTGGATTTCCAGATAAAGTTTAGAATCTTCCTGAGCTGTTATGGCTTTATCTTTTCATCAACATACCCCAGGATCTTGACTTTCTTCATTTTTCCAGTATAATTTCAGTCTCCTGCCAAGTCTTTATCAGATACCTCTTTGTTTCTGACCCTGAATATTTGGAGATGAACTCCTGAACTTGCCAGTTCCAAACCCTATGATCATAGTAATGATGCAAAGAGTCAGGAGCCAACTGGAAATCCAGTTGCAAAACTGAAATTCAGAACTACAAGCATATAATAAGCCCAGAGACATTTCCAGAAAAAAAAAAAACAAAAAAAAACCAAAAAAACCCCACAACAACAACGAAAAAACCCCACAAAACAAACAAAAAAAACCAAAACAAAACAAAAAAACCCAAAAAACAACCAAAGCAACAAAACAAAAAAAAAAAACTTGGAAGCTGCTATTCAAGAAATGAAGTGGTGGCTGTCAGTTGCTGTTATTGTTGGCTAAATTATGGCAGCAGGCTGAACACTGGAGAGTGACACACACAAGGACCTTAAATGGTCTTGCAACAGGATATTTTAACTGTAACCCACTGGAGTGAAAGGGGCACCAAAACTGTACTGAGAGGTATCTGCAGCAGAATGAGATTGAAATGTCAGTGTTATGTTCCTGCAAGAAAGACACTGAGGCTGACAGTGGGCTCCCCACCTGGTATTCCCAGTGAACTCTGGATATTCATCACTTAGATCAACCCCAGGGACATACCTACTTGCCCAGGCAGTCTCTAGCTTTCCAGTTGCCTCTTTTGATGGCTTTGGTCTGAAAGCAAAGCCTGATAGCTTCCTGCATCATGATTCTGATGTTGCTTACCATAGATATCTGTGGGATTTATAGTGTAATTTGAAACTGAAGCTTTTGTGTATCTGTCTGGGTGATATGGTTATGCTGGAACACAGAAGGCTCCACAAATGCTCTGCCACATAAGGTGATTGTAAGCTCTAAGAGCAAAGAGTATGTTAGCATAATAGTCATTGTAAACGGGGAGCTCAGAGTATAAGGCACTTTGTCACCTTTTATTACTTGTTCTTTCTGTATCTTTGAAACAATTTCCTTCATTCAACATGAAATTCACCCTGTCCAGGATCTGGTATATATTGTCTGAGCCATTTCATTCTATCATTACAATGTATTTTGTGATTATGACATCCTGGTTAGTATGTTGTTCAGTCTTAAAAATTAGGCGGAGTTGAGGCTGGGTGGTAAGTGGGTGAATGACTTCCAAGAAAACATCAGTGTTACACAGGAAATACCGTAGTGATTCATAACAAAATTATTATTCTTCAATTTGAAGTACTTTAGAAATAATAAATCTTCTGTATTTGGAAGAGGTAAAAAAGCTGAATCATTATCTTCACTATGAACCCTGAGGGTTTTGATTTAATAGTTAGTTTGAATTTTTTTTTGTGTGTGGGAGACTTCTCTGTCTTACATGAATTGTATGGTGCTGCTTTACTGTTGCCCTTTAGTAGCCCCAAGATTAGTCTGTAGTGGCCCTATTTGAGTGTCTCTTGGATATTTGTCCTGCAGGATGTACTTGGTAATAAATCCCTTGGCCCACTGCTACTGTACTTGCTGCCAGTGTGCAAACACATTATGCTTCCTTCAGGGTGCAGTGGGTGCAAAAGACTATTATGTGCATAATTAACTTGCTGCTTAAGGGAACTGAGTAGTAAAGGCAGGTGGCTTCTTAAATATGAATCAAATATGTTGAAGAAAATGTTGCTGCTAAAAAAAAAAGGCATTCACTATTGGGAAAATTACTTGACCACTTGTAGAAGTGGAGGGTATGGGTAGGATGCTCAGGGAATGAGATTTTAAGTGTAAATTTTCCAGTAAGATTACTGTTTATCATCAGCTTTTATATTTGTATCAAATGGGAGAGGTGAAGGTGAAAGGCTTACTCACAGACACAAAGTGAGCCAATGATTAGCATATATTATTTTCCCAGCTTCCTGAACTTTTGAAAAACAATTTGCTTTTTCCTCTTTCTGTGTAATTTTAGGAGTGGTATTTTATTCTGAATTCAAAATTAGCAAAAGGGTACTTATGCCATTTTAAGTGTAAGATGCATAGACATCAGCGGGGCCCTTCTCCTCATCACAGCCTCTGCTAGATTTAGCATAATTCAGCAAAACCTTGCAATGATCCTTCTCAGCAAGTAGAGCAACAAAAGGTAAAGGAGAGTATGAAGAGCTGCTCAGTGAAAAGAGAGGAGGGAATAGACACAAACTGAAACACAGGAAAGTTCACTTAACAGAGAAAGAAACCCTTTTTATTGTGAAGGTGGTCAAGTAGTGGAACAGGTTGCCAAAAGAGGTTGTGGAGGCTCTGTCATGGAGATCAAACACCTGACTGGAGAAGGCTTGGAGCAATCTGCTTTAGCTGGCCCTGCTTTGAGCAAGGGGATTGGACTTTATGGTCTTTGAGGATTTCTTTAAATCTTCACCATCCTGTGATTCTGTGTAGCTATCTAGAGGTAAGTGAACTGCATAAACAGTGCGGAAAATTTGCTGCCATATTTGGCATTCCTCAGCAAAACTAAGGTGTACTGGAGTGATCATTTGAGAAGAAAATATAGAGGTCAAAAGCCTTTTGAATTCTAGAAATTGTAGGTTTCTCAAATGTTCTGAAAGAAAAGGGGCAGAAATCACATGCCTTGAAATTTCTACCAATTGAGACAATCCTTTCAGAAGAATTGTAGAGAACAAGCCTATTTTGGCATAGGGTGGACTGCACAGGTCTCTGCCTGTGCAGGTAAATTTCTGTGATTCAAGTATTTCAACACAAAGGGACACATTACTAAAGCGGTATTTTATTTGTGTTATGTAGATGTACTTGTACATGACAATGGCTCAAAGCAAGTTTTAATGTACTAGTAAAAAAAAACCCTAAACAAAAAAAGAAAAGGTAATCATCAAGGGGAGGTGACTTGTTCTGTTGTTGCTTAAAACAGTTTGAGCTAACTCTCCTATATTCTAGATTGTGTGAAGGATTTATCTGGGTAAGCAAGTGAGGTAAAAAAAAGCAAAATGTTGAAGCCAGGTTTGCTAGTCTAGCTGTGTCCTGATTTCTGGAATGCTTATTCATTCCCTACATCTTTTGCTCATCTGCAGGACCTGAAATTTGAGGTTTTGTTGATTTTGATGTTGTTCGTACCCTTAAATATGCCTAAAATATTTTTTAAAAGCTGATTAACAATGCCTTCCCAGGATGTTGTGGGAGTTCACTCAGGTATTGCTTATCTGCTTACCTCTTTTACTGCTTACCTGATGCAGCATAAAGGATTACCTTTTACTGCATGGTCCCTCATTAATTTTTATTAGTTGCTGGTCAACTCCTTAACTCAATCCACTCTAATAAATTAATGTGATAAGACACAATATCCTAATATACTTATTAATGTAAATGAATGGAATCAACTTTGCTGCACACCTGTTCTCAGTAATCTGTGCAAATACTAAGGAATTATCATTGCCTCTCAGAAATAACATCTACAGTGACATCTTGTTATTCTTTTTTGCTGGCTGATGAAGCTCATGTTATTGCATTGCACAGGATGCTTTGGAAAATACAGTCACTGTGGCTGAACTTTACACATTTTGAAGAGACAGCTCTAATTTGCTTGTTGCTCCACCAGAACTGTCTTCCTTTATGGCTGGAAATGCTATAATACAAAAATGTTTCAGAAATACCAATGTATTAAGTATTACTAGAGCTCAAAGGGCAAGATCAGAAGAGACAAAGTAGAAGTGAACTTGAATCTGATGGCTGTAAGTTGATCCTCTGTAGAAGGAATTATTTCCTTGAGATCTGCTCTGGCTCACTCAGGGTCACACAGGCCATCCATGACAGAGGGGAATCTACAGCATTCTACAGTGGTTTTAACCATAAGGTGCCTGGAGGAGAAGTGCTAAACTTGCAATATACCTGGCCATCATTAGAGACTGTGAAAGAGGAAGAATATGCAGATAATGTAAATTTTATATAGTGAAAAGCATTTAACATATTTTGTCTTGTCTCAAAATATAAAAATTTGATTCTTTTTTATGCCCTTCATAAAAAAAAAGTAGTTGCAATACTTGTATCTTTTTTTTAGCTCTGATTTGAATCAGTCATTGCCCTCGTTGTAAGGTGGGGACAGTGAGGCATATAGGCATCTGAGAATCTGTCAGGAAGATAATTTCAGATCATGGACTGGACAAAAGCGATTCATGTTTGCAATTTGGGAGCAAAAAGTACTAGAATATCTCCCATTTTACCCCCTCCTCACTCCTAATATCTGCTTAAAAGTCTTTGTCTTGTTCAAAGATTGTGTTCCAGTGCTCAAGCTTTGGTCTTCTAAATTTACTGAGTTAAGCTTAAGCCCAGAGCCTTGGCATTTTGCATGTGCTGGGAGAAGCAGAACTGAGAACTTTAATAGTTTCTTCAGGCTATGGTCATATAAAAATTATTCCTAACTGTATGGAGACAAGCCATTCCACCAAACACTTTCAGCCATTTTTGCCCAACATTACAAACAGCATATCTTGGTTTACAAAATTAATCCAGAATTACTGAGTTTTAGTATGTATTCTTCTAGCATACATATGCTGGCACCTCTAATTTATACTCTGCTGTCTTCTTGATATGATACTTAAAAATTCATGTCAGTTAGGTGAAGCCCCGGGTGACTGGAAAAAGGAAATAATTGTACCAGTCTTTAAAAAGGGTAAAAAGGAGGACCCTGGGAACCACTGACCTGTCCATGTCACCTCTGTGCTAAGATTTGTCCATGTCACCTCTGTGGGAAGATCATGGAACAAATCCTTCTAGAAGCTGTGCTTAGCCACAAGTAGGACAGGGAGGTGATTTGAGACAGTCAGCACAGCTTCACCAAGGGCAAGTCCTGTCTGACCAACCCAGTAACCTCCAGTGGAGTGACCACATCAGGGACAAAGGAAGGGCTACAGATGTCATTTAGCTGGCCTTCTGTAAGGTGCTTGATGCAGTGCCCCACAACATCCTTCTCTGTAAATTGGAGATGGATTTGATTGGGTCTGTTTGGTGGATAAGGAATGTTGGATGGTCACATCCAGAGGATTGCGGTCAACAGCTCAGAGTGCTGATGTACATCAGTGACAAATGGTGTCCCTCAGGGATTTCTGTTGGGACCAGTGTAATTTAATATAAGCAAAGGGATCAAGTGTACCCTCAGCAAATATGCAGATGACAACAAGCTGAGGGGTGTGTTTGACATACCTGGATGTCATCCAGAGAGGCCTGTGTGAGCTCAGAATATGGGCCTGGGAACCTCGTGAGGTTTAACAAGAGCAAGCACTGAGTTGGGGCAGCCCTCCGTACCAATTGCTGTAGATGAAGAGATCAGAGCAGCCCTGCTGAGAAACACTTGGGGGTGGGGATGGGTGAGAGGCTGGGCATGACTTGACAATATGTGCTGAGCCCAGAAATCCAGTTGTATCCTGGGATCAAAAGCAGCTTGGCCGTCAGGATAAGGGATGGGATTCTGCCCCTCTACCCCCCTCTGGTGAGATCCCACCTGGAGTGCTGAATCCAGCTCTGGGGTCCCCAGCACAGGGAGGACATGAAGCCGTTGAAGTGAGTCCAGAGAAGGGCCACCAACATGGTTAGAGGGATGGAGTACCTCTCCTACAAGGACAGGCTGAGAGGATTTGGATGGTTCAGCCTGAAAAAGAGAAGGCTTTGGGGTGACCTAATTGCTGCCTTCATTACCTGAAGGGAGCCTGCAAGAAAGATGGGCAGGGAAATTTTAGAAGGGCATGCAGTGACAGGACAAGGGAGAGTGGTTATAAATAGATAGAGGGTAGGTTTAGATTAGATATTAGAAAGCAGTTTTAATTGTGAGGGTGGTGAGGCACTGGAGCCATCGTGAGGTTGTGGGTGTCCCACCTCTGGAAGCGTTCCAGGCCAGCTTGGATGGGGCTCTGAGCAACCTGGTCTGCTGGAAGGCGTCCCTGCCCATGGGAGGTTGGAACTAGATGATCTTTAAGGACCCTTCTGACCTAAACTGTTCTATGATTCCTCTGTACCAACTTTTCAAAGGCAACATAACGTGTCTGTGGTACACATTCCTACCTTTTCCATAGACAAATTTATAAGGTCTTAGATGAACCAGTAATTCCATGTTCAGTTTTAAAAAATCTGCTGACCAGAAATCAAGGTTTTGCTGCTTTTGAACGCTTACAGAATGTCTGCTAAAAGCATTCAGATGTCCATGTATTAGCAGTGACTTCTGAGAGTGCAATAAGAATAAACTGTTGTATCTCTGAGAAACAGAAAGGATGTTTTATACAAATTTACTCTAAAATATCTTTGGAAGAGAATGCTGAAATAGTTAGGAAAATTGATGGAGTTCACTAGCCAGAGGGATCTTTTCCTGCTTCTCAGTAGAGGCAGCAATGACTGGGTGGGATTATTGTAGCACTGCATGGATCAGTTAGATACAGAAATGTTTTTTCACTAGAAAAATTACTTTTGTGAGTTTAATGGATTTAACTTCAGTATTTATGGATTAAAATTTAGTATGCTTGAAATTGAAAAGCAAAGTTGAGAGATGCATCCCAAGTCCACATATATATTTTGTTAAAGCAGAAATTGTGTTGGAAGAGGGAAGGGTGAACAGTTGTATGGGAAAATTTTTACACAAGACGATATGGCCTTTAGCTGTGAGAAACTGAAGTTTACTTTTGCACGCAGCCCAGACAGTTTGGCTGGCATGATGGGGAGAACGGCAACAGGTGTGAAACTGTCACCCTAGAAGAGCAGCTTCTAGCAAAGTGTAAAAAAACAAGGAAAATGAGGCTGTGAAATTCAGTTGGTGAAATATACTGCCCTTTTACTGGCCACCTCCTTCTTATAAGGAACAAAATGAAGGTCTCTGATGGGAAGTGCAGCATTTTTCTTGAGGGCAGGAGAGCTGAGAACAGCCCTGTTCTTAGAAATGTAAGGTGTGGTTTTGTACAAAAAAAAAAAAAGTTCTTTGTTTTATAGCTATGACATGCTATAAAACCACTGCTGACATGAAACTGAACAATTCAGGAGAGGTAAACAGCTTAGAAAGCACATAAAAATTGATAAGGGACTTCACCTGGTAAACTCAATGGGACTTTTTGCCTGATATGTTGAAAGGTTGAAATCTCTGTAATAAAGAAAAAGCGAAAAAAAGGAAAAAGATGTGATGTATAATTTAGGGCTTGACCTTACAGCTTTATTTGTTTAAGTAGTTTCCCCCTTTTCTGAAGACTTATTCCATGTGGTGAAGCATTATTTTTTCCTAAGTTATGTTGCCATGTTAGTGTCTTAATAGTTTTCAGACATAAAGGTATTTGAGGACATATCTTTCCCTTGTTGAAGTAATGACCAACACTTCCCACTTATTTCAAGGGTACTTTAATCTATCTTTTCAAGGCTTTTTTAATTAAAATGAATTATTCAGTATGTGTACAGCATTTTGAAAGTACACATAGCTACGTAAGTGCTAAGTTTTATTACTACTCAACTCATTATCTTTTATCATAAAACTAGCCATGACTTAGCTGCTGTTAAGCTTCTTAGTTCTCAAGGCAAATGAACACTAGAAAATGCTTTGATTTTTTTTTTTTTTTTTTAACCATGGCAAATTGCTACTACCACTGATTACAGCAGTGATGACAGGGTATGAGCCATAACTGAACCAATGTAGAGATCAGTTGTAGCTTCACTTCTTTAGGAAACTGAACTCTTATGAGTTGCTGTGCTGCACTGGATCATAATGATGGTGGACATAGGAATATGATTTGTCATTGCTCCATTCTTTTTATAGACACAAACATGCAAACAGTGCACCCTTGGAAAATGGTAACTATACACCTAACTTGTGTCAGTGGTCACAGGAGGTGCACAGGGCAGTGGAAAATCAGAAGTGGAAGACACCTACAAGGCACTTGCATTATATCTGTGCATTTATGTTTCAAGAATGGGACACTTCTGCTAATAATGCTGTCATAAGATTTCTTTCTGTACAAGTGCATTTGAAAATCCAGGCTTTTGATGTTTTATGCTGGACTAAATAAATCTTGCCTAAATTTAGGTATGTGTGTTAGTTGTAGGTTTTAGAAAAATTATCTGATTTTTTCAAGAAGATGTAGAACTTGAACTTTTTTCATGTGAAATTAGAATCTTGCTAGGCCTCTAAAACAGGCAATCTATCAAGTTTGCCATTGAGTAATTATAGTAATAACAATTAAACATTAGTAATAATTAAATAGTAATAATTCATAATTAGTAATAATAACAACAAAATAGCAAATTTAAAAGTCGACCACTAAATATGTCAATGAATCTGTTTTTCTCAGTGTATATGTACCTTATCCACATATATTCAGAATGTTTTGACGTAAAACCTGAATTTTGCTGTAGGGAAACATTGTGAATTAATAGCAGCAGGTAGAATAATATTGTGGCTACCTCTAGGGTAAATTCTAGCTGGCTTTATTTAGGCTACAAAAATACTTCTCATAGTTAGTTGTCTTTTGGCTTGTTTGTTACTGAAGAACCAGAAGAACACTTTAGTTCTTGGAGTTTTTAAAAGAAATAGATGATATCCTGCCCATTGCCCTATAGCTTTTTCATTTATTAAATTATTAGTGTTATTCCTACCTGCACACAGTGAAGATGAGAGTCCTTTTTCCCACTTGCAATGAGACTTCATAAACAAAATTGCATAGAAACTTGATAAGATTCTTGTACTTTGAGTGTGAGGGAATAATAGATTACTGCCTAGGTCACTAAAGGTATAATGAACCCTTACAAGTGAATGGCATTATTTTGTGTCTCTGCTGCATTATTCTGATTACTGCTGTTAGTAATATCTGACACTTACACATCTTTTTTCTGAAGATGTTAAAATCTTTAAAGCTTTGAAAAGCTCACTTAATTTTCATAAAAATCTGTGCTTTATATGAGTCTTTAGGTAAAAATAGGTATTTAGGCAAAGCATGGTTTTCAGAGGCTTATTTAAATGCATACAGTGAGTTGTTTGCTGACTGGGGACAAGTTGTTTGACTCTTAATCTACCACTCCATCTAAAATGCTTGTTTCCAGCAGCACAATTCTTCTGATGTAAAGGGAATTACATTTAACTTTCTGAATCACTACATTTCCTTTCAAATGCCTGTTCAAATATTGTTAGGATGAGATGAAAACTAATGGTCCTGGATACATGCTCACTGCATTTATTGAAATGGTCTGTCATGCTGAACCTCAGAACAAGCAGCTTTCCTCATCTATAAAAACTTCACCTTTCCCAAGAGAAGGCTAGCTGCTGGGAAGTTTGTTTCTTTCTTCAGGTTAGGAAAGCAGTATAACAGACCTCACAACAGATTTTTGGGCAATTATAAAGAGCAGAATGTACTTGGAGCAAAGAACGTGGTGAGGGGATAAAGAGCAAAAATCCTAGACCCTGTATTGGTGTTAAATTTATTTCTAAGACAAAGTTTTGATTTTGTTTATATTTAATTGCCCCATTTTATAAACTTGCTTTTTGAGGGTAGTCTAACATAAAATCATCAAAATCTTCTTTACTTGACCCTCTGTTGTTAAACATTAGTTGTGGTGGCATAAAGTAAATAAGGAACTGAGAATCAAATCTTCTATTTTCTTTCTATTTCTGGCTGGAATGAGTCTTTGCCTTGATAAAAAGGGTAGAGAGATACATTGAAATAAAAAAATTACAGAACCCTGAAATTCAAGTTCTGGCTTGTGACTGCAAATTGCTGAAATTCTCTGAGGCTCTGCCCCTTTCTCTACCTCATTCTTTCAAACTTTTCTAGTTAAATTGAAGCTCTTCAAGGCAGGGATTTTCTATAATATATACTAATTTAAGACTTAGCATAGTTTATGTTGACGATTTAACTTAAATATCATATTTACTAGTGAAATGAACAAACCATAAAGAAATGAGCATGAATCACGACCCTAATGTGGGGAACTGTGGTAGGAGGTGGATGGGGGCAGCCATGGGATTGTACAAGTGTCACAGACTTCTAACCGCAGAAACTGAAGACTGAAAGAACATGCATTTACAAATCATCCTAAGCCTAAATGATTTCCAAAGGAAAAAATAGTAATGGGATTAAAATTAATTAAAAACAAACAAACCCAAACAACAAAAGAACCCAAAGTGGGAATGGAAAATTCAAATTTCACTAGAATCAAAGCAGAAGTTTCAATGCAGCTGCCCCCTCAATAAATCTGAAGTCCGTGTCAGCTGAAGACTGAAAGTATTCTTATTTCTTACAATGCACAGCTCTTGAGTACTTTCTACTGCTCACACTGTTGAGTATGTATCCTGTCTAGCATCCCTATTATCCGTGAAAATACAGCTCAGAAATTTGCTGGGTTTCATGTAAAAAAATGAAACATCAAATAGTGGGTTTATTGTTTTTGAGAAGCGACTGACTTGAAATCTTTCTCTGTTCTGAAAGATATTGTAATAGTGAAAAAACACATAAATTTATACATATTTAACATCACTCTATAAGAAGCAAAATGGGCACTTTTTGCATTATCACTTAGATTGTTTTCATATAATTGAATAAATTTTTCTAATGAAGCAAAGAAAATGTTCAGTACGGACAATTTTTCAAACTGAAGAAAACATAGTAGAAAACCCAGCATGAGCAGATGGTTTGAGTAGTTTAGGAAAAGCTAGAGCCCTGGGCGAAAGCAGACTGAGCAATATTTTTAATGTGTCCCATATACATTTAACAGTTTTTAATAAACCCATGAAACTGAAGGAGTTCATTAAAGTAATGCCAGTCTTCAAATGGCCTGAAAACCATTATTTATTCCCTTCAATGTATGAAACTAAGTTGTTGCAAAGAGATTGGGACACCTACAATATGATTTCATTCGAAGATTTGTGGTTTCTGACATGAATATTGAACACATTGAAATGAAAGAAGAAGCCTTGGCTTTCCAGCTTTGATAAAAGAAGTTCCATGTCCTCAGTTAGGGAAATAAATTGCCCATGAACTCCTTACTGTCTCATCCACGAAGACCTAAGTATTTTCCTTATTCCCATGGATGAAGGGCTAAAAATTCATGGATTTCCCAGATGATGCAAACTTCAAGGATATTTTGGCTGCCAATTCATGCTTTCTAAAAAGCACACAAATGATAGTAATAGAGTATTGGCAGAACTGAGAGAAGCGAGATTAAGTAGGAAATTAGAATCCAACTGAAAAAAAAAGTCAGTTGTCTGATCTGAGACTGAGCATTGATGGTATTTGGATATATGTAGTTACTACTCTTATGCATCTAAAAGGCTGTTCTTGTGAGAGGTGCCAGTGGTTTGCTGGGAAAAAGGAAATGGACCCTTCTCAACTGGAAAAGGTGGGACTGGAGGGCTTTTCTAGAGCTTTGAGCCAAATTACTTAGAAGGGGCTACAAAGCTTATAATAAAACTTTATATATACTCTCCCCCATCTCCCCCCTCCCAATCTCTCTGGTTTTCAGATGGGTAGGAATGCATTAACATAATAACTCATTGACAGCTTAGCTGACACACTTAGCTGCCAGTATCCTCCTGCATTCTTCTATTTCACATGGATAGTCATGGCAGAGGTGAACTTTAAATTCCAGACACAGCTTTTCTGGGGCATTTTGGAGGTGATTTACAGAACCTACAAACAGATGAAGTTGTTCTCATATTCAAGACATAAAAGTCTCTTTTGCTCTTCTTGTGCATTATTCAGAATATTTGGGCTAATTTTTCTTCTAACAAAGCATTCTGATTATCCTTGTTAATGAATCAGCTTTCCTGGTTTTCTTTAAAGAAACTACCTTATATTTTAGGGTGTTTTGTTTTGTTCTGTTCCAAAATTAAGTCTGACTCAGCCAGGTGTGTTTTAGCATCAGCTTTGTTGAAACAGGGAGATGAGTTTTGTTTTGCATAGAAATTTGATGATCATTAGTGAAGGGATGTGAGGAATTCTTCTGGTTTCAAATTTGTCACTATTATACAACCACACCCATAAGTCAATTTTTTCATTGTGCTATCATACAATGAATGCAGGCTCTTAGGAGGTGCCAGACTGACAGCTTTGAAGTTTACAGAACAGGTTTTGCAGAGGCATTAGCAGCTCTCCTTTTGCACTTCGATCTTTCTGAACAACTGCAGCTTGATTAGAAGACAACCTCAGTTACTACCTGGTGAATCTAGTTATAACTTGCCATCTCTTAGGATATTCTGTTCTTTTCTTATCTTATCACTTAAGAAGTGACCCAATTATATGGCTTTTTTTTCTTCTTCAGTTCATTTTAATACTGTTCCAGTTTGGCCCCTACTGGATGAAATGACCCCTAATTGTGGCGCTGCTTTGTGGACTGAGTGGGCAGTGAGGGTGACTTCCTTAATCTGCTTCAAGGACTTCACTCCAAATTGCTATGGAGAGCTGCTCCTGTGGGCAATTTGCCTTCTTCTTACCTGTACTCAGCCACACTGCAGATAAACCGAAGGAATCCGGTCTCTGGGTATTAAACCAACAGCTCTCACAGCTGCCAGTTTCACAAAATAATCAACTCTCAATTATGCAGCATAATGGCAATGGTAGAATAACCCAAATAAAACAAAACCAAGGCTAATACGAAAGGTAAATAAATTAAGCAGTAAGGATAGATTTAGTGTGCCTACCTTGGAGAGGCTGGTAAGCAAAATCTTGTAGAGAGCAGAGGCAGCTTTAAGCAGTCAGAATGGGGCTGGGCACGAACCGTGCCCCATTCAGATGGGGTGATGTGGCCAGGAGTGATGGAGGAAGGTATGGCCTGCAGATCCACACCGTGGATAATCCATTCAGATAGCATTGCAACTTGTGCAAAATAATAAAATTCTTTTTTCATTAAACATATTATTTCTTTTAAGAAAATATGCTGCTGATCCTAATCAAAAAGTGTAAATAGACAGTGAATGCCCAATGGTATTTTAAGTGAGGGAATTGTTGCTGAGAGATGGGTGTGATTTTTCTCTTTGGCAAAGAGAAAATATTCAGGTTTATGAGAGGTACAAATTCTTGTTTGGCTTTAATAAACAAATTTTGCCCAGGGCGGCAAGGCTAAGCTAAGATTTCCCTTCCCCATCTCTAGCCGTATCACTCTGCAGCTGCACAATTCTCCAGGGATAAGCTCATGGACACACTAACTAGTCCTGAAACAAAAAGCTTCATTCTTTGGTTTTGGCAGTGAAAGCAGTGAGAAGCAGCACGGCAGGCACACAGGTTGTACTGAATCCTTTGGGATGGTCTCTCCCATGAACCTCCTGGGGGTAGGACCAGAGCAGCAGCCTTGCTCGTCTGTCACTATGAGGTACTCCTTCACAGCTGTGCTGCAACGGGTAAGTGTATACCAAATAGTCCTGCTTCATTGGAGAAAATAAGGCTGAGTAACCAAAATATCAATCAGTCTACTTGGTTTGTGCTCTACTGTCTTGAAACAATGTGATTGAGTGCCACAGTAGCTTTCACAGGTAATTAGGCAACAAGCAAGTAAAAACCAACACAAAAATCTGAAGATTGTAAAACACAATCTCTGACGTGCAGAAAGCTAGTATGGATGCACTATAAAATGAGATTAGAAGTGGCTTGAGCTGTAGTAATTCCACCTCAAATTTTCTGCAACCAGTTACAGTTATCAAGAGAGTTGCAGTAAGCCAACTTACTAGGGACTCATGTCCTAATCTTCACACTACTGTGGTTGAAACTGGAAAGAAACCTGATGCTATGCATGGTTTCGGTTTTGATGGCACTGATTTTTATAAACATTACAGAATATGAACATCTATACCGATACTGTTGACTTTAGCCACATACAAGGTTTAGTAACAGTAAATGCTTTAATGTTGTTGGCTTTGCTCATTCCACCTTGACAAATTATGGATGATATGTTTAATTTCCCATTACTGAACCTGACTGCTCCTTAGATTACGAGAGGACTTTTATTTTCTTTTGCTGATGAAGAACTGAGGTACATTGTAGGGCTATGCCCAAATTATATATTGGAAGGTATGGCAGAGCAGGTAACTGAAATGAGCTTTAGCTGAACCCTATCTCACTTCCTTCATTTGTAAATTCAAACCTGCCTAATTCTTCCTCATATATCAAATTCATCCAGTTTTCCTTCAAGAAGGAAGTCTTCAAGACTCCAAGGCTCTCTTAATGTCTCAAGGTCTGAAATACCTAGCCTATCTTCCTTGTTTCATGACCATCTGCAGGGAAATAACAACAGACCCTTGACTTCAAAAGCGAGATTGTGCTCTACATATCTGACTTTCACAAAAGATGCAAATAGTGATTTCCCTTGTATTTTTGATGTCTGAAATAAATACAGGAATCAGTTTCAGTCAAGAAGGAGAAAAACTATTAACTACTGTCAAGAAGTAGGGTTAAGTTTTCCATCTCTGTTGAGGGCTGCTAGACTGTACTGGCAAGCTGACTAGAACCACATTGTGCCCTGCAGAGACAGGCTACTTCTGAAGACAGTAATGAGAAAAATGAACCTTTATTTACTCAAAAGATTTATGACTTTATGATTGTATTAATGAGTTATCATCCATTTTTTGACTGAAGCTCCCAAACACAATCTGTTGCAGTTCTGTTTAAGTCTATCCACACAGTCAGCTTTACAGACAAGTGAGGTGACACAGTAAACAGGAGCTACCACTCCATGGGCTTCCTGCTCGGCTCCCAATGCACTTCAAAGCTCTGTGGCTGTCTGGTCTCCAGCTGTCTTACAAACAACCTCTTCACCCATGAAGCATGCTGTGGGTAGGGGCAGTTGTTTCACAGGAACCCAGAATACATTGTGTTCCCAGGGTAAGTTCTTGCCTGACTTTACCTCCAGGGAACAGGAAGAGCCTGAGCTGGACTGTCCTCAGAGATGTTTGCAAACTGTTCTCAGAAACAATGGCTGATGATTCATCTGGCACTGTCATCAACGATCTCCAGGCCTGCCGTTTAACAGACCTTCCCAAAATAAAGAAAGGGCACCTTCCCAGACAGAATCATGTATTTTTTTTAGTAGTGAATCTACAGAGGAGTAGCTTAGGCTTTAGAGTGCTTGTAATCAAGTGATTACATATGCTTGCCCGAGGTCAGGCAGTGAGCGAGTTTAGCAGCTCTGGGGACCCTTGTTCCTGTCTTGTGCTCACATGACATGAGCACACTGACTCATCCATGTGTGGGGATATATAAATGCCTTCTTATAACGTGTTTTTGCAAGTTTTAGTAATAAAGCCAGATCTGTGAGGCTGCAATCCTTCTATGGCAACAGAGCACTGTCATCACCAACTTAAAAATAGTTTGAAAAAGGAACTCAGTCTTTTTGTTTGTTTGTTTGTTTGTTTTGTTTATGCTAGTACTGCAGAAGGTCACTGGTTTAATGTGTGCAACATTTTAAAGTTATTTCTATGAGTAAACATTTGCTGGAAGATATCCTATCTGGGTGGTATCTTTTGAGAATGCCTGAAATTTAGCTACCTAAACAAACTTTGGTGAGGACAAGACATGGGGTGGCTTTTCTAGAAGTGTACATCCTAGTATAATGACAGGCCAAGTGACATTACAATGTCTGAAAATTAAAGACCCCAGAGTAAGGAAGACTGATGGTGTTTACCTTCTGCATTTGCTAGCAGTGGAAGGACAGTGATGACTGATGAAGAAGATATATTAATGAAGTAAGCTCATACTCCTCATCAAGGATGAGAGTTGACAGAGGCTAGATATCATGCTGGCATCTCTGGGAGTGAAATGTATCCAGGGAGGAGAGCCTAGTAAGCACACAGTGAAGACATCCACTAAACCCCAAACTTATGGATGTCTGCAACAGGAAATTCGTGAAATATTTACCTAAGGGATTTAGAACCAAGCTAAAAAAACCCCAAACAAACTTGTCTACTATAGCTCCCCAAAAAAGTCGTGTGAGAAGAGGACTAAGTATTGGACTAAAAAGGTGAAACAAAGAGAAGTGCAAATGAACAAAAAGCCTTCAGCATGGGGCTGAAGGGGATCCTTGCAGCTGTTAAAATCCCAATGGCTCTGCCAGAGGAAATTTCTATTTTTTTCTTTACAAGCTTTTGACCAAAAGCTAGTTACCCTAATATTAAATAGGAATATTAAAGTCCTTGAAGCTCAGTTGATTTAACATCATTTAAGGCTAAAGCATATATTTTTTTTAGGTAGGGAACTTTCGCTTCAAAAACCCAAATCCATTAAAAATTTATTTTCTCTCTTATCTCCTTCTCTTACACATCAGTAGATGAAGTCAGTTAAAGGTGTTCACTTATGTTACCAAGAAAACAACAAAAAATAATTATACTGGTACTTCAGGCAGGTGGGAGAAAAATGTTACAGAAATGTGCTCTTTCTTGGGATGCATCAACTCACAAAAGCAAAAAGGACAAAGAAAATAAACCAATCATGAGAAAAAAACCTATTGATAATAGAAGTCTCTGTTGTTGTGTTACCTTCCATGTCACATGAAAATACTTCTTCCAAAATTTGGAAGTATGTTGTAAGAACATTCAGAAACATATTGGATTTTTTCTTTCTCCTTTTCAAAGTAAAGCAAAGTTCCACCCTTGCTCTCTGTCTCTATTTTTTTCTCCTCTCTCTTAAGGGAAAAAAAAAAAGTTTTGAGAATTTCATTTTTTCTATTCACTGCAGCCCTGGCCAAAGTAAAGCCCTCTTTTACATTGACGTCAAGATCTTTACTAAGATTAGGGTTTCATTTCTCTATTGCAGCAATTAGCTAGGGAATGTATAAAAGGCTTCAGGGAAGCAAGCTAGGACTCCAGAGGGGAGAGCACTTTGCACCATAGGCAAATAGCAAAGAGAGAGTGCGAGAGGAGAGGAGGAAGGCAGGAATACAGAGACGCCGAGTAGGAGGGGGGGACGGGGGAGGCTGAGAGGGAAAGAGAGGGAGGGAAGCAGGGAGGAAGGAACAGAAAGTTTATGTACATAAACCCTTTTTTTTAAAGCATTGTTGCACCTAGTAGCTAGCTTTACTGACACAGAAATGAGAGGTCTGTTCAGTGCTTAAATATCCGAGGAACAATGGGATAGTGCAGGAAAGTTAACAATTAACAGTCTCAGCTTAAATTTTGTAACTGCAGGGAACTGGAAAAACAGCTGCCTCTCTCTTCAGCAAAATCAGGTCTCCTGGTTAAGAGAAGAATTTTTGTTAACATCTGAATTTCTGAAAAATAAGCAGCTTGCAGTTGAATGAATACCGTGCAGTTATGGTTTTAACCAGTCTGCTCATACTTAACTATCTCTGCTTATTTTAAATAGAGCAGCTGTGAAAGGGGTAATGAGGCTTTTGAAATGCCTTTTGCTTTACTCTTTTAAATGAGGGTACAGAGCAATAAAGCCAGCTGAAGGTACCCGGCTGAGGAGAAGCAGCGAGGAAGATGGGTCTGCTAAGTGTGGATTTGTTGATCACGCTTCAGATCTTGCCGGTGTTTTTCTCCAATTGCCTCTTTCTCGCGCTCTATGACTCTGTGATCCTCCTGAAGCACATGGTGCTGTTCCTGAGCCGCTCCAAGTCCGGGCGCGGTGAGTGGCGGAGGATGCTGACCTCGGAGGGGCTGCGCTGCGTCTGGAACAGCTTCCTCCTGGACGCCTACAAGCAGGTGAGGAGCCCGGGCTCGGCTGGGGCCAGCATCCCGCTGGGCAGCGGGGAAGGGAAGGGAATGGTGCGGGTGCGAGCTGTCACCTCGCTCGTGTGAAGTCTGATGGAGAGGTATGAGCTGAAAGGAGCGGTGCTTGTAAATCGGGGTTAAGGATTCGTGAAATTCTATAGCCGCTGAATCCCTGTGCTAACTCTCTGTGCAGCCTTGGCCATGTCTCTGGGTTTAGGTGTGCCTCAGTTTCCCCAAGAGCATGAATAATAATCTTCATGTTTTTAAAGTATTTCAACGTCTTCATTTAAGAGTAATTGTAAAATACTCTAGGTGTTTTCACAGCTGTAGTTTATTATTGCCATGTGAGAGCCTCAGATATTATAAAAAGACTGCATCTTCAGATAGAGTTCTACATAGATGTTAACTGTGTGTAACTAGAGTTGTTTAACCTAGAGTAAAAGATAGACATGAACCATTGTCATCACACTGGCATTTTCTATTACTCATATGTTAAACTTTCGTATTAAAGAAGGTATCCAGGTAAAACTGTGCACCTTTTTCCTTCAGGAAAGCAGTGACAGAGGGACATGTCAGAGATTAAAAATGAACTTGACTAGCTGTCGGACAGCTGCCTGGTGATTTAAGTTCATAAAGCTAGTAACAGTTATGCAACATGTACTCTTCTTTTCCTTTTAAGATTTCTTACAAATATTACCCAGTGGTACTGCCCAGGTCTCATGAGGTAGCTGGAATTCCCTTTTATAGATTGAAAAGGTGAACCCAAAACCATAAAATTTCTTGCAAAGACCACCCAGTTAGTAAGTAGAACTGGATTCAGAGCTCTGTGGCTTTCAAAACAGTGCTTAGTCTGTTAATTTGTTGTCTTATTTAGACGATCTAATTTAACATACTCCATGTGATGTCACAGGGGTCCTGTCCAAATACTCTTCTGAAATATTTCTTTTTGTATTGCCTTCCCCCCAATTTGCTTTCACACCTCTACAATAGCCTCTATGTTTGCTGTTATCTAAAAATGTGAAGAGCTGGTGATGCTGGTGTTTGCTGGCTTTGTGATATGGAATACCATCTGCTTAGCCTGAAACTCAAGCCATGGGGACATTAATTTTCAGTGTAAGACAAATAGAAATAACTTTAGCTTTTGCCAAATGGGTCAACCTCTTACAGCAACCCAGGAATCATCCAGCTGGCTACCCAAATAAAATAATGCTGAATGAAGCCCACTATTCTCCTAGCCCTTCTAGTCTTTGTTTTTATTCTCTTCATAGACATTAAGTAAGTACATTTTACAGTGGCCTTGTTAAATGGGTCACTGAACACAATTGTTCCCATTTACAGGCAAGGCAAAGCAGGACAGTTAGCACATGGCTTGGTCAAGGCTCCAGTGGAAGCTGGTAGCACAACTCTTCAACAGTCAAGTTTTGAGTTCCCATACTTGCAACCTATATGTGGCCTGGGGTCTGGAGAAGTTGTGAAGCTGTAGGAAACTTCATATCCATGATATATTTTCAATCTCTTTTTGCTTAAATTGCACACAATTATTTAAAATCAAGATATTGCATGCCTTTCTGTAGTATCCAAAGTCACGCTTTGCCTTTCTTTCAGTATCATGATGTTAAACATGGGAGTGACAGGTATGGTGACTCTGCTATTTTTGGTGCTGGCAGTGAAACTCATACCTTGAACTTTGGTAACTTTATTCTCTCCCTTATCAGCATTAAATCACCTGGGTTGTTCAGGTCGATCAGGCCATAAGGTTCCAAGAATAAACCCTGTGCCTCAATGAACTTGGCAGAAAAATGCAAATAAACACAAACAAATTTTATCACCTTGTTCCAAAAAGAGGAAAAAGTCCATTCATGGCAGCTATCCTTAAGGCAAAATGAATTGACCAACAATTCATGGAAAGACTATTTTGCTTTATAAAATTATGGGCCATAAGGACAGGATATCATTGGAAACTCTTGATTGTCACAGAAAGATAGTTAAGTATAGAAACCAAATTGTAAACGGGACAAAGTAAACTGAGGAGCAATATTGGAAGAAGAGTCATCACCTCTACGATAGATGACAATCTTTTGCTGCTTCTGTAAGCAAGAAATAGGAAAAAAAGTCTCATCTGAAAGTTGTACTAGTAGATTTGAAAAAGATTGAAACATATTCTCCTTTGTAACATATTTTAAAAACATGAGAAATAGTGAAATATATCAAAGAATGTCCTATAAGGCAAATTTTTCCGTAAATCACCCTTTTCTAAATCCTGAATAGAACTACCCTGTTGTGATATCTTACTCTGAGACAGTAAATGAGCAATTAAAATGCTGCGGAATCAGGGTACTATACAGCATGGCAAAACATAGCTGATAACATATCCATGATTGCTTGCTACTCCAATTTACCAGCTGAAGCCAGGTATTAGTAAATTACTTTAGAAAGTACTTAAACTCATTCCACTGAGCAGTAGTTATGAGAAAATCACAATTTTTCATGTAGAATAACAGAATTGCAGATGTCTGAGATAACCAGAGCCAGACTGCCAGTTAGCAGGAGACTGGATCAAAGAAGAAACTGTGCTTGGTGTCACTTGCACAGAATTCTTCCTGAGCCCATTTCATTATATTTTTCACAAAATTACTTTTACTTGTGGTAGAATTTCTATTCAAAGCAAAATTATGGGAATCTATTCCAGAAAAACACTATAGGTAGACACTACATTCTGAATTAAGGTAAACTTACTACAAGAAAGTACCTTTGCCTCAAAAGCATGTGTTGTTCCAGAATTCTTTTTTTTTCAAGGCTATTGTGTAGAAGATATGATCTTTTAATGGTTAGGGTATATTTCAAGGAAGGTATTCTGATTTATTTTATTATTGTCTAGAAAACCTTATTAATATCTCATCCAAATGTCAACTTTTTTGGCTTTTTGTTGTTATTAAGTATTACTGCACAAGATTTTTTGGTGAGGGCAATTATTTCATAGGCAAGATTACCTAGCAACAGTTGAAGATTTTAACATCATCAGTGGGAAAACAATGCAAAGTTAGTTGTACTCTATGTAGAGTATATTCAGTGTTCTTTTCTATTGGAACATTCTATATGACTGGTTTTCTCCATATTTTAAAGTCTTACTTGAATCAAAAGAATTTTTTTTTTGTTTCTTTTGATTTTTAATGTAAATGTTACTAATGAATAATATATTTCTTTTTACTTCCTTAGCTCTGAGTTCAATATCTGTCAGACTCAGTGTTGATATTGTCTGCACTGCACCAGCTTTGTGATTTATAGACCATCCTCCTATTATTTTCCAAGAGGCAAGTGTGTCTTACATTACATGGGAGTCTTTAGGACCAAACTAATCATCATAACAGAGATAAACAGAGGTTGTAGTCAAGTTAGATTAACTTTCTGTAATTGAAAGAGTGCAAATGTTTTAAATATTATTTTTCTATATATATGTGTGTGTAGGTATTTACAATTTCATATGTTTGCCTGTATAAAGATCTATATATACACCTCTTTGTCTCTATATATGTACATACATATATGTATAAAGAGGCAAAAGTACACATATGTAAGTATACATTTCCAGGAGTCAGTCCCTCTCATGTCTCCCTATGTGAACACACATATATATGTGTGTATGTACACATACATACAGATATGAATGCAGCCAGGGCAGAGAGAAAAACCAAGACCTTTTGGGAGGGTGTTAGTGTAACCATTATTTACATAGGCCATTTCTACAAATGCCAGGGAGCTATTTGTTCCAGCTTAAAGCATGTATACTGAATGTATAATCACACATCTGCAAAAATCCAAAGAAAAAGCTGGAGAAGTTTTGAAAAAAAAAATTAAAAGCCTTTTTTACCTGCTAAGTTCTGTGCCTTATTTAGTAGTGGGATGAATCTGTTTTCTAAGATACCAAAGGTGAGAAATTGTTATCTTAAAATGCTTTTAAAATAGCTTAAGAAGTGGTCGTACCCATTAGAGATGCCCTGCTCAGTGGTGAGCCCTTCTGCTGGAAGCTTTTCCAGTGCCAGATATGAGCTCTGTGTTTCAGCAAGGCAGAGCTATCATTCATGGTCTCCAGTAGAAGGCTTTAATGCTATCCTTGAGGTAATCATCCCTCTTCTGTAGGGTGCTGTAGGGAAGACCTTAATGGCCTTTCCCTGCAGCAGCCCAGTATTCAGGAATGCTGTGGTGTGCCTATGGGGGCAACGTGCACATGCACACGCACAGCGATGTGTGTACTGTGCGTCATGGGCCTCAGAGGGATGCTGGTATCTCAGTGATGGGTGGTGGTGGGTGTGTGTGTACTTGTACAGCTTTTACTGTCTCTAGAATGGGCCAGCAGCAAGCTCTGGCATGACGGTCCCAGCGCAGGGAACGGCTGGCACAGGATCCCAGGCTCGTGGCGTGGACCCAGCTCTGGATGTAGCAGCAAGTAGAGTGGTTCAGTAAACACCCAGTGAGATTTTCCTGGGTTTTCACACAGGCAGTTAAATTACCTTTGGCTGCTTTTTCCTGCCTGGTAGGTAGATGATCTAAAATAAATCAGAATGCAAAGCAAAACAGTCCCAAACCTTATGTGTTAAATGCATGCTGAGCCATCAGCATCATCACAAAAATATATGTGAAAGTAATATAAAAGCATGATCCTCTACCTGCTCTTCAGCTGTCCAGTAACTCTTTGCTTTTTGGGGAAATATTTTAAAGCTTGAAAAAAAGACACAAAGTTCATCCTTACTACTTGTATTTATTTTGTCTGGCAAGGTAAGGGTCTCTCTCCCTGCATTTGACAGTGATAAAGGGAATCCGTGAAAAAAAGTCTGTTGTATAATTTCAGGGTTTAGAACTAGACATTGTATGGTATTAAAATATTTTATTGGTTTTACAAAGTTCAACTTTAGCAGAATTGTTTTCATTGACATTTGCAAATGAAAACAATCTTGAAAGAAGTGAGAAAAACAAAACTGAACCAAACCACAATTAAAATTTCTCCTGCAAAGTTGGGAATGTAAATTCAACAGGATTTGGTCTTGAAATTGTAATTATTATTAAAAGTTTCTCATTATTACTAATATATTATCATGTTTGTTGTAGTTGTGTGTGAGGACCAACTTAGGCCAGGGGCCTATTCTACTAGACAGTGTCCCAACAAGAGGAGCAGACTGTTGGTCCCATGGAACTTAAGAGTTCAAACATTCAAAACAGACAAAGAGTAGAAAAAGGAATATGAGGACTTCTATCCCACATGGGCTCTTATCCTATTTCGTTTTCAGATCTAAATTCAGTTCTTCCACATCTCTTTGCACTGTTCCATTTTCACCCTTATGTGTGAAAAAATGACTGTAAGGAGTGCTAGCCTTGTTGTCAAAGCTCTGTGAAAACCTCTTTTTGCTGTGATAGACACAAAAAAATAGCTAGTGGGCACTATTCAAGAAGAGGATCATACATGGTTCTGGAGTGCTGGCTCTACCTCTCTGTTTAAACCACCACTGTGTATTCATACTCATAAAGCTGAGTAAACAAAAAAAAGTAAAATCTATCATCCAAATTAATATCAAATTCCCTTCACATGCTGAGTAACAAAATCTGGTGAAGGCCTCTGTCACATGAAGTCAGATCCTTGTGGCCATGGTGTAGTTGGCCATGCTCTCATCTTGAGGGAAACACTAAGCCCTTAAGAAGCTTGCTCTTGGCTCCTCAATCGCAGCAACTAAAATTAACTGTGAGAGCACAAGGCAAAAGGCTCCTTTATGCTTTCCTTGTGCCATGCATACTCATTTGTGGGACTGGTGGCTTTTAAAAGGAGAGAGCAGCATTTGACTAGTTATTTTTATCTGTACTATGCCTGGTTTGTTTGCCTCCCACTTCTCTTCGTCAGCTCCACATACCTGATCCTAAATGAAAGACTCTGGGAAAGCCTGAGCCATTTCTGGTCTCTGCTCTCCAACTCGAGTAATTCAAGTTGCCACCTTCCCAAGACAAATGTCGAACTTCTGCACCGCTACTCTACTCCAGACAAGGGTCTTCTGTGATTTTGTCAACTGCACAACTCTGGGTCACGAAATAAGGAAAACAAAACTAATATTTTGTAGAGTTTGCCAGCCAAATTATGATTTGGATGAAGCTATACCTAGCTGAATGGGATCAAATCAAAGCAGAGAATTAAAAAAAAATGCTAAAGGCTGCAGGCATTCAGTTCTTTACCAATCATTGTACTCTAGTCCCAAACACAACATGTCTATATTCAAATGACTAATATCATAAACTGTTAACTGTCTGGCAGCACCTATTTTTTTTAGGGGGATGACACAACCTGATGAGTCTGCCAAACTGTATGAAAATTCCTGATGCAGGGAATTTAAGCTGTATTCTGGTGCACAGGATCCCAGGATGGTTATGCTGAAGTTGATAAAAGCAAAACAGGTAAAAAGAAAAGGCAAATGAGGAGACAATGTTTTGTGTGTGGGGCTTTACCTAGTTCTTATGGAAAATGTACTACAAATTTAGCAGTATGTGCTATTTCTAGCCTGCAGTTTATGAATAGGGCTTTCTCTCCTACTCCTAAGTCTCCTTCATTTTGCAGGCTGTGTGCTAAAACATCAGCAATCTTGATTCCTTTTCACTTTGCATGCAGACTGAGAACAGGCTGTCAGGCAAACACAAAATTCTCACAAATGATGCGAGTCACTGCTTTGGTGTAGCTGCCTGCCCCTGCTGATGGCAGGGCTGGTTTGAGAAGATTTGGTTGGCCTACCTTGCGTGTCCCAAGCAGGCTGTGTGGGAGGGGATGCTGCGTGCTGCTCGGTTCCTGCCTCATTCAGAAGGCTGGCACCAAATGGCCAAATATTCACGCACAAAAGTACGTGATTATGGAAATGCTGGATTGCGTGTGAGGGGAATTCTGCTGGTTTGTTTCTCAGAATTTATATTTTGCCTGCCTTTGTGTAGGATTTCAAAAGCAGTTTGGCTGAATACATGAGTGTTTTTGTTTGTTTTCTCATTGCGTTGATTTTCTTTTCCAAGAGCTATTTTTTCTTTCAATAAATAACAACAAAGAAGATGGCCAAGGCCTACAATGCAGATGATCAGCAAGGATGATATTGTCATCCTGTGTCAATCGGTTCAGGGTCTGGTGAAATAAACAGTCCCTTGGGAACGTCAGTGCTTCATCAAGACCAATTAGTGGATCTGCCGCTGCTGCTTATGTTTAAGCATTAACGACTGGGCAGGGCTGCTTTTTGGAGTGCCTGACACTGGCATGGAACAAGGCACCGACCTAATTACTTCTCTACAAGAGCAGAAAATGCCTCATGAATGCCTGCTTGGCAAGGATGTCTCATTAAGGGGAAAAACCCAACACAAGCACTCCTAGAAACAAAAATTAAAATTATAGGTAATCTGCGGCCATGAGACTTCCTTCATGGCTGTGGGAAATGAAGAGAAACTGCTGTAAGGTGATGTATAGATGGATAAAGGCTTCTTTCTACTTTGTTTCCTAACTCCATCTATTTTTATAGTCCATAAGGAGTATGAGAGGCAGAATGCAAACTTGCATTGTTGAAGAACAGAAAATATATTGCCATCTTTGGTATCTATGTTAAATAGGGCTTGAAGGACATTCCCATGTTGGTGTCTGTTGGAAGTTGTTTTATTAGTCTGTTTCTTCAGGGTTTGTAAACTGGCCTAGGAAATTTAAGGGTTTGGTAGACCTGAGTGAGGAATTGGTAATGAGGAGCTTATGATATATAGCCTCTCTTTCTGCTTAAAATTATCAAGAAGCAAACTGTGATTTCCCAGTTAAAGAGTGGTGGCTAGATATTTTCAGTCATGATATTTTGTTAAAATAAAACCTAAGGAGTAAGTAGAAACAACTGTTCAGATGTTTCTTTGGTCCTCAGCAGCTCTGATCCTTCCTGAATTATAGGTGCTTCTTTTTACCATTATTTTTCTTCTCCTCTGAAGAGTGAGAGCAAATACAAGAAATTGTGTGTTGTTTAATTGTGATTTGTGAAAAAAATTACATGTCCTTACTGCTTTTCTTTGACTGGATGAGAAAACACTCTTAAATACTAAGGCCCACTATCCATACAGGGGGTTGGGTGAAGCCCAAATACTTACACGTCAGGCTTTGCCAAAAAGGTACATTTTCAGCAAGCTATCTCTGAAAAAGTGTGTATGGTAGTTAAAGAACAGTTAAGCTTTCTAGGTGAAGAGGGATCTAGTGTTTGTGTAGATATGCATGTGCTGTGTTTCTTGAGATGTCCCTTCTTTGGGTAGTCACCAGTTTATCACAAATTGCTGAATTGTTTAGTTGGCCTCTGGATTGAATGCAGCTCTCAGAGTGATTATATGGGTGCCACATGATCTTGACCTGTGTATTTCTTTGTTCAAGTGCAGCCTTTTACCTTACTCCTGCTTTATCTAGCTTTATCTATCTGCGTCACAGAATGGCAGAGAGAAATTATCAACAGTTGAACAGCAGACTATGTGCTAAGGTGCAGGTAGCCTTAAATGCTGTAAGATGCTTAATGCTACTTTTTAGATGCAAGAGCCTGAGTCTCTGAGCCTGCCTCTCCAGACAGATAATTTCTTCTCAGGATATAGTTATTTTCTTTCTTTGAGTTCAGTGGATAGTACACTCATACATCAGGTCCTAAACTCAGCTGTTTCAATCTGTTTTCAAAGGCAAGCACAAAGCTTTTTTTAAACTATTACCAGCGCTCTAGTAGAGAGTAATGCTGCAGATGGAGGTTTACAGGGATGGGGCCAAAAGTAGCTTTGCTTTTCCAGAGCATCCTTTTTTCTCTTGACTGTGCTACAGCTGCATATCCTCTGCTTCCAGTGGCATGATCACCACATACTTGGCCTGGTGAAATTTTTGGGTCTCAGGCCATCTTTTCTTCTATGGTTCTCTTCCTTTCTGATCTCTGAGTGAGAATGGTGGCATGGTTGTGTTTCAATTTGCCCTATCAAAAAGAGTGAAAATAATGCTCCTAATCATGTGCCAACATGCTCTGAGACATTTTCATATAGCTGTAAAGTCTGGGAGCATTAATGACTGTGCCTTACAAACTTTTCTTCTATTAGACTCTTGCTTCTGTTGTTATTCTGATGAAACAGTGCAGAGCCATGACTAACTGCAGTTTTGTTCAAGATAGTCAGGTTTCTGAGGGAGAAATGGAGGATCCAGTATCAGCAATCTACTTGCCTTTGGATCTGTGTTCAGCAGCAACTGCATGAGTTCAGTATTCAGCTGTTCACTCAGCTTCTTACTGCATCTGACTCCTATACTGCATCTGATACCCTATAATGCAATCTAAAATAGAAGTGCACCAAAAATCAGTTATTTATTCAGTCTTTACACAGTTCTCATCTGTAGCCTTTAATTGCAGTGTAGCTTCAGAAATAAATACATAAAATGTTAAAGACTTTGGCCCTGTGTGTTTCCTTCAAAGAAACAATTCTGAACTTAATCAAATAGTCAGTGGGCAGAGAATGAAAGAGTCAGGAAAATACAAAAGGATCATTGTATTGCTGTACTAGAGGCTGATGTTAAAGACAGAGACATAGGAATTTCTGAGGCAGAGCTCATTAGAAATTAATTGCATTATGCAATAATGTTTTGTGGTTGTATAGTAGTTATCAGCTAAGGATCTTGAAGACCTCTGCAGGCTCCACCTTATTCTGTGATTCCCTCCTGTGAGTTGCTTTTATTCTGTCTTTTGTTCTATAGACATGCAAACAGAAATGGTCAGGCAAAATGACCTTTCTACCACAGCCTGTTGGGTCTGAGTTAGATCTGAAGTTGGAGCTGAGAACAGTTAATTTTCACCTTATCCTACTTCAGCCATGATATAAACTTTCCCTTTTTCCTGCTGTTTCCCGCCCCCCCCATCATCTTGTACAGAAACATTGCAGTAGAAGGAAATGTGTCACTCAATCACTGATGAAATTACTGCAAAGGGGTTAGAAGAAATTTTAGGGAGCACAATCTCAAATGATTCACTGTCAAAGCAGCGTATATATTAAGTGGGCATTTGCAGAGATCTCTTGTGTTTGCTACTCTTGAGTATTTTCATTCTTGGACTGCAGGATGAAAGAGAATACACTAAGCTGCAAATCTCTCAAAATTGAGAGGCACTGTTTGTGTTCTGAAAATCAGGAGTATAACACAGAATGAGTTTTGAGAATTGTAAAAATGGCTTGAACTGCAGGCTGTGGGCTGAAAAGGGACCTAGGCTTTATAACACCTTACTAGCTAATCTCGAATCAACAGGCTACTCTTTTTTCATAACAATCATGGTGTCTCATAAAAGGCAAACATCTAAAATATATAAACAGGTGTAGTCTGTGAGCTACTTCATTATACACAGTAGTTGTCTGATTATACTGAAAATTAGTGAAAACACTGCTGAAGTTTTGAATAGTGAACTTCAAAGATGATGTGAACCAAGAGGAGAGAACTCATGGAGAATGACAATGGAAAAGATCCTAGGTGTCACAGAAGAAAGCTAGAAGAAATTTGAGGTAGTCTGTCTGAAAGCAAATACAAGTCTCCAAATACATAAGGGTGGACAGGACCAAGTATGTAGTGGACAGGACAGACCTCTTATTAAATTTTCTAACATAAATGAAGTAACATATTTGTCAGGAATGCCACATTTTCATGAACTGTGAGTGCAGGTGGACAAGATGACTGTTGTGGAGCTGCTGCTTTTGATGATTTTCTCTGCCCCCATGTGACTCATTAGGTGTACTCTGAACACGTGACCATTTGAAGAGAGTAGTCATAAGGATACTGCACAAGCAAGTCACACTAACTTGCCATGTTTTAATTTGTTCTGCCATCAGGTCAAACTGGGAGGAGAAGCCCCAAATTCCAGTGTAATCCACATAGCCAAGGGCGGTGACAACAGCAGTGGCAGCTGGAAGAATGTTGGTGGCAAGTGTGGAACCAAATGCCACCTTCTGGACTTTGCCAACTCAGAGCGGCCACTGGTGGTCAACTTTGGCTCAGCTACCTGACCGCCGTTCACAAGCCAGCTGTCAGCCTTCAGCAAGCTGGTGGAGGAGTTCTCTGGTGTGGCTGACTTTCTGTTGGTCTACATCGATGAAGCTCACCCATCAGATGGCTGGGCTGCGCCTGGAATCTCTCCCTCTTCATTCGAAGTTAAGAAACACAAAAGCCAGGAAGAGAGATGTGCAGCTGCTCACCAGCTCCTAGAGCACTTTTCCTTGCCACCTCAGTGCCAAGTGGTGGCTGACTGCATGGACAACAATGCCAATGTGGCCTACGGGGTTTCATTTGAACGAGTATGCATTGTGCAGAGACAAAAAATTGCCTACCTGGGGGGCAAAGGCCCCTTTTTCTACAACCTTCAAGAGGTCCGGCTTTGGCTGGAGCAAAACTCCAGCAAAAGATGAAATCCATTCTCCACAGCAATTAGGTCAACTGGTGTGTCCCTTTAAGGTGATGCAAAAGGGAAAAAAAAAAGAAAACATGCTAGTTTGAATGAAATCTTTCAGATGATTGCAGGAGAACACATTTGATAGCAATGTCAAGTGAATGTTAACTAGGAAAAGAAAATAAAACAAAAATCTAGCTCCACAGAAACATTGTCAAGTGAAAAAAAATTGCACTCCTGCTCTTGCTATGGGACAGAAGAGGTGAACAGGCTTCTCCAAAAAGGTGCTGCTGGCAAGCAGGTAGGGTGGTTAGGTAAGACCTGTTTCCCAGAAGCCCCAGTCCTGGGGTGAGGCACAGAAAGCATTTCTGCTTGGAAGGCATTCCATGGAAAGGCAATGCTGTACATTTCATCAGAAACGCTTCTTTACCCCCTGTGGCCAATGCAAGGAGCCGGAGAGGAGCAGGGGTTTTGCAATTGCTTTGCATACAAATGCAGTGCAGTGCGGCGATTTTCCTATCTTGGTAGAACATTTATTGTTCAAAGACTGCAGGAGCCACATGCAGACTGGCACAGGCAGACTGGCTGCTCAGAGCAAGATGAACCTTTGTCTGCTGGTATTTGTGCTCTCTGTGGACACCTCTGCACAGCATATTATCTATGTAATTCTACCTTACATGTTTGTATCCAGTGTGCAGACCTGTGCCTGCTGAGAAAGGTGTTAAAATCTATGGAGTTGGACCAAAAAGACAAAGGTGATCAAATAAGCCCATTACCATCTGAAAACTGAAATACCTGGAGTAATTATAACACAACATTGAGAATCATCTAGAGCATGCATCATGAGACAAAACTCAGCTGATGCCAACCAAATCTTTGGTTCTGAGAGCTGACAACACACATTTATCAATGTTCTTTGGTTCTCATCTCTGTTTCTTTACCCATGTCCACCTCTTTCTGTCTAGCAATAGGGTTAAGGTAATTTTACTTTTAGCTTTTAAAAAAATAACTTATTTCTCTCTCTCTCTTTTTTTTTTTTTTTTTTTAATGTGACCTTGCAGGTATATTTTGGGGACAGGAGAACTTATGCACAATTTTACCTCATTGGAATGGAAACCTATCCTGTCATTTACCCTGTTAAA
This sequence comes from Ammospiza nelsoni, assembly GCF_027579445.1. Lineage (NCBI taxonomy): Eukaryota > Metazoa > Chordata > Aves > Passeriformes > Passerellidae > Ammospiza > Ammospiza nelsoni. The sequence continues at coordinate 44,253,293 of NC_080638.1, read as the reverse complement.
TGTAGTCATGCTGCCTTTTACTGTCTTAGATACCCGAACCTTGTTTATATCTATGTTAATCTGAAAGTTAAGTTTTTTGCAGCCTTAGAATTGATTGGCTGCAGTTCTGCTATTGGATGAGCTGATAGTCTGTTTTGCTCATGTTCTTGAAAACCTTCCCAGAAGAGAAACAGGGAGGACAAACAGTTTGAATTAATGTAAGTGTAGAAGATGGCAGAATTTTCATATGAATTCATATGATTGTGTTGTCGAAAGAGATACTGTGAACTTAGAGTACACATTAAGTTTAGGTATTTCTAAAACTAAAATTATTTAATCAAACCTGATGAAGAGGCAGATTTACTATGAGCTAACCTATTAGAGCTGATAAATGAAAACCCATATGGAGATGGACTATCCAAGTTTTCTCTCATCTTTGGCAGAAACATGAAACAGATAAACAGAATAAGTGGCAAAAATCAAATTAGTTCTTAATTTCTCATCCTGCCCAGCATCAGGAAAATGATGTGTTGATGCTGATATAGGAAAGAATGGAAAATACATAAGTGTGTTAATTTTCACAATGCCCATTAACATTGTGTATTTCCTCTAGCTTGGCTGTTGGTCAACTTAGCAAATGTAGGAGGAATTCGGAAATGTGTTTTCAAGCACAGATCTGAAATAATGACAGTAACATGGGTAATTTCTCCTGTACTCATGTTCATGCTTCCCATTCTTCTCACATTTTCCTCCACACTGCTAGACATAGATACACATGCACTTACATAGCTGGTAATGTGCATTGGAGAAGGGTGTAAAGCATAGTTGTCAAATCTAGTGAGCCCCACTTCTCGGAAGGCCTGTGTCTCTCCGTGTGTGCATTTATATATGCAGCCACATGTATATAACACATTTTTATGTATGTGTATATATGTGTGTGTGCACATAAAAATGATGTCTAAGACCACTAATAATCATTATCCTGTCCTACCGTTCATTAATGTTACTGTAAATCATTGCTCAATGCAGAAGACTGTTACAGATCCTCATGACTAATTGGGATATATAACTGAATTTTAAAAACTTGTTATCATAGAAACAGTAACATAGCCAAACTACATGGTTTATTTAATCCAGTGTCTTACCTCTGACTGTATCAGATGCTTCAGGGGAAGGTGCAATAATTTTTAACTTAGAGAATTTTTATTAGGTTCAGCCCATATTGTTTTTTCCTCGTCTGAAGTGACTGTGGATGTCTCATCACCCCTCATGAGAGGCTGTTTCTGGGTATTAAGATTTAAATATTTTGTGAGGTGGAGATTGATAAAATAAAAAAAAATCCCTTTTACGTTCAAAGAAAACCAAATGAAAACAGATTTTTTTCTTTCATATTTAAATAGGCTGCTTTTCGATGTCATTCTCATCTCTTGCTGTTATATGCTAAACCACTAAACATAAGCGATCCCAATTTTTCTTCTGTACATCGGTCATTATATAATCTACATAGAAATTTGCATACTTTTTGTTTGCTTAAGACAAACAATAACTCATATTCTTATACAGATTCATACTCTTTGCTTGTCTCTGAATCTCTTCTGGTTTTGCTACATTGTCCTTTTACTCAGGTGAGTAAAGATGTAGACATTAATCCAGGTGAAAATATGTATTGACATACCCAGCACAGCATCTTTTCCTTATTATATCCTATTCTTCAGTCAGCTGAAACTTTTCTAATGCACAGCAACTCCATAGCCATTGTAAAACTTAAACTAGTAAGTCTTTTCTTCTTTTCCTCATTATACAGTTGAAGTCTGAACTGTTTATATGGGAAATGCTAGCCAAATGTTTAACACAGCTGTTGAAACATACCTTTAGTTCAGAGGAAAGAGTCGAAATTAGTAATTCAGTTTGTTAATACCCATTTGCGTATCTAAAGTTACAATTATTTTTCAAGTCCATTCTCTCCTTTTTCCATTTTTTTGTTTTGTAATTCATAGATGCCTCTTCATCACATAGTATACAGGAATTATAAAATTGGCTTCTGTAAATGGGAAAAACACATTGATTTTCCACAAACAAAAATACACAATAACTTCATTTTTATTGGTAACATGTATGACTGTCCTGCCTAAAATTTAAAGATATTCCAGCCTCACTGATTATCAAGGCAGAAATACATTTTGCAAAATCTTGGCTTTCCCCAGAATCTCCTGGTCAGAAAGCAGGGCTTTCTTCAAAGTGAAAAGGGCATAAAGGAAAAAAATGGAAAGGTATTTTTTAGGAGGCTGACAGAAACCTAATGCCTTATATTATTTTATTTTTTTTTACAAAATTAAAACATTGTATTGAAAAGGTTTAAATGAAACATCATCCCCAATTGATAATAAAAGTGTCCTTATGTCACATACCCAAAATTATTTTAACAGTTGCTTTGGGTCCAGGTAGAGGTTTTACTACTTTGCTGGCCTTGTCTAGTCTGCTGTGAGACTGGATTTGCTTCTGTCTGATTCTCACTCTGTCAGGGCACTACACCATATTACTTGAGGTGCTCCAGTGTGACATACATGTTGAGCAACAGCTCTGAAAGCATTCTGGAAGGCTACTGTATATAATAGAGACCCCAATACTGTGTCTCAACATTACTATGGGAAACTTCCAGCATTTTTCATTTTGAGTAACGTAAAGCAATTCTGGGCTATAATTCTACATTGTTCTGTGCTTAGCATCTGTATTTAGCACTGTATAAAAGGAATGTAAAACATTTTGTGCAGATGAGGAACTACAGCATTTTGCTCTTTCCTTGTGTAGACAATGACATAAATTTAAGGCAGCAGGAAAACATGCCCCGTCTATTAAAAATAAGAAAATATATATGAAATATGTTGTTGAACATCTTTCTGAACACTCTGAAAAACAAAATGCAGTGATTTTTAGGAAGGTGATCTTGGTGGGGAAACGTACAATAATTCTCAAAAAGGTATTTGTGCTATGCATCCTGGTGTGTGCGGAGGGAAGTTATGCTTCTGCATGTGTAAAAGTGGCTTTTCTGTGATGTGGAGTATAGATTTAAGAGTTTTTAAGACTTTCATTCAGTACTATAACCAAAGCAATAAGAGGAGTCAGGTAGGGAATATTGGCCAGTTTTGTACAACTCAACACCATGTCTGTGACAAATCTGTAATCAGCTGGGCCCAACTTGGAGTCTTCAGCAAAGAGGGATTGGGGTGAGACAGGGGAGGCTTGTGTGCTCATGAAGATGGCTAACAAAAGAGTGATTAACTCAGTTAGCTTTCAGATGCCCTCACACTGGCTTTGCCCTGTGCACCTCAGTGTGGCTGTATTTGAAAGAGGAGTCTCTTTGGGTCTGTCAATAAGATCACCGTGGTGTAGGTACCTGTGTGTACTATGTGTGTGTCATTGTTTAAATGTCAGAAATACACTGCAGGAGAGCCAGCAAAATTTTGTTACAATATGGTGCTCCATGAAATGTGCTTTCTAGATTTGTTTTTCTTGTATGATAATAAATGATAATGGAAAATATACCTCTTTTGTGTTTTATTCTGACTGCTAATACACAGTGGAATCTTGACATTTGACCAAGGAAACTTAGACCTATATTTAATACAAAAGGTGGTGCCACCCTGATTAGATCTTAAGCAATGCAAGCAAAGTTCCTTATAAGTGGTGGAGCTAATTTACTGACTACTCTCAGCTTTTAAGAAAGGTAAAGGGGACAGAAACAGAGAACTGCAAGGACAGTAGTTGAGTATGCACAGAATTAGTGTTAAAAAAAAAAAAGTGCTTGAAGAAAGCTTGCCAATCTGTATACAGCACATGAAACCTAGGCAAATTGATTATGAATGCATGAGCTATAAATGCCACTCCCATTTCAATGTACAGGCAAAAGATAAAAAAAACAAATTAAAAACACATCTGAATAGCTGCTACAAGAAAAAAAATTAAAATGTGCAGCAATTTTTTAACAAACTCACTTTGTGATTTAATGGTATTTTAGAAATTCCCTCTTCTTTGTCATCTTTTGTTACAGTAGGTTTTATAGTACTCTGCATCTAAAAACTGCTTCTGAATATAGGTGAGAAAGAACACAACAAATCTGCAGAAGGAAGACCATGAAAAAGGTTATATCCTAGTACCCCAGACAGAAATGTTCATTACAGTATACTTTATAGCCCTTGATACAAATAAATATCTCCCTCTAGATTATCTAGCTCACATCACAAAAATAACCTCCAAAAATACTGAAAGGAGAATTTTGAGTTGAGAGAATTTTCCCGTAGTCTGGTGGTTAGTGATTATGACCATTATATCAATTGTTGCTATAAGGAGCTACTCAGTACTCTGGAAGAAATAAAAATACCCTTCAGGTTGTGCTTCTTATTTCACAGCTGTGTAAATCAGATGAAGGCAGGTGTGATGAAATAACAGTTTTATTAGAAAATAGGAACATCAATAAATAACTTATTAACAAAAATCAGACTCTGGATACTCCTAAATATTTGTGAGAGTGTTTTATTTGGTTTTTCCCCCCCTGAAATAGTGATGTCCATGGTAGAAACAAACTAAAAAGAAAACAGACTATATATGGAGTTGTATCTCAAGATGATTGACTACTGCTCAAGATCTTACTTTCTAACAGTGAATTTCTGAGACATAAAAAACCATCCCCAAATATAGTCTTCAAACAAAGGACCCAAATCTTGGTTAAAAACACTGATTACAGACAAGCCAACCCACTGTATATGCCTGTGTACTTCTAATGTTCTTGTTAGGGGATCAATGAGCTTAAATGTGTCCTAGAGGGGTAATGTGAAATGGAAACACTCTGAATGGGCTTCCTGTTCAAATCCTTAAGGCCTAAGGATTTTTAAGACTTGTTATGTGACTTGACTAGAGAAAGAGAATCCAATATAGGTCATATATATGAAACATATGAATGTATAAAAAGTTTTAGTTTTCTCTAAGTGTCTGTTATATAATATTAAAGAAGTAGCAGGCAGGAAAAATGCTCTTTTTAAGTCAGTATTCCCCATATTTTCAATACGTATACTTTTGTTTTCCATAGAAAAGCTACTGTGACTTAGGTATTGGTTAGGTGTGCAGATACTAGGAGGGGAAGCTTTCTTAAAAGCTGGTACAAGAAAAAAAAATTAAAATGTGCAGCAACTTTTTAACAAACTCACTTTGTGATTTAATTATATTTTAGAAATTCCCTCTTCTTTCGGCATTGATCAGGTTTTGATGTCCTTTAGCCCTGTTCTTTTTTCCTCATATCCTTCCTGCACCTGATTTCCCATATATCTTGAACCTGTGATATCACTGGTGATGTTTCCCCCAGTTCAGCCTTTGGTTTTGTGGAGTTCACTGAAAGCTACAGAATAGCTGAGATCTTAATTTCAAGTATGATGCCAGGATGTCTGTTGTCAGAAGGTCAAGTGAGATATGGCAGAGTGCAGTATTTTGTTCTGTGTATCTCTGTATTCTCAGTGCACATCATCTTCATGTAGGCTTGTTCTCAAATTTCCTATGCCAGCCTGCAGAGCTAAAACTGGCTTTCCGGACAGATTATAAGAACATAAAATAGCTTTCTGCAGACTGGGAGTGAACATACAGGTTTTCAGCTCAGCCCTAGCTACCAGAGTTTTTATTTCCCTGATTCTGCCAACCTTTTGTGAAAACTCACAATGCTCCAGCCTCACACAGAGTGGGGGTCTCAGCACAGTGACTCCCATACATTAGACCTAAGCAGATGTCTTATGAGACAAATCTTTCTGAGGTTTTCTCAGAGATTCACAGGAAATTAGACCAATCCTTCCAAATCAGAAATTGGTAGACTATACTTGGCAATGAAAATCACTTGTTTCATGAGAAAGGAAATCTTGTAGCTGATCCTGCCATGGAAGGAGCAACAGATTTTGCTAGCTGCAGAAATTGTCTGTTAAGTGACCCTTGCAGATCTTCACAGGTGGGCTGAACAGCAGTGCTAAAACTGTCTGCTTACAGTTCATGTAAAGACTGAACACACCTAATGGAAAATAACACAACTTTGTCACCTGTGCTCCTCAAAGCACCTGAAAAACAGAAGTACATCTCTACTACAGGCTAATTTGATAACACCTAGGCTGGATGCCTGACTGAAAGTGCATGTAAACGTAAGAGCTATTTTCTCAGGATATTTCTCCTGCCTGTCACAAACATCTGTATACCTCAGTATGGTGCTGCTTCTCTTTTGTCCAATACCGTGGCAAACAGTCCAGTATCACACCCAGCTCCTCCTGAGTAGATTGTAGTGGCCTCTTAATTTACTCTGTGTGACACTGGTGCTGAGCTGAAGTTCAGGTTGTCTTGTATTTTATTGGGATGGATATTTCCAAGTCAACAGGTCAACAAGTTTCCCAGCACTATTTTCAGCAGTGGAAGTATATGGTAAGTGATGTGGGGAGAAGAAAAGTTCAACAGATTCCAATGGGACTTACTACTTAATGTTGATTGTAAGATTTTTCTTACTATGTTTAGTTACGTATGAAAATCTTCCACTTGTATTTACTTAAAACATCAAATTCTAACTTCAATGGAACTTTCAGTATCTGAAAAGGAATTTCACAAGACATGAGTATTTTTTTCAGGTTTCAGAAACTGTAACTGTGACAAAGGAGATACTCATTAAAGTTCATGATTGCTGCTTAGAGATTTTTCTGTGAGTTGTTAAGGGAAGCAGAAAAATAATCATTGTCCTGTATCTTCACCTATGTCAATGTGAGGCAAAAGGAAGATTTTCAGGCCACACAGCAGTCCTGTGTGGCTTCTAAAGCATTCCTTAATGTTATTGCCTCTGTTTTGGAGTGGATCATCACTCCTGGAGAAAAATCCTGCTGGGGTGACCCAGTGGTGAGATGAGATGTTTTTCTTTAAAGGACAGAATTTCCCCTCAACTGACCACTTCAGAGCAAACAACAGAAAAAAAAAGTCCATGAGAACTAGGTAAGTTTCCATTCCCAAACTGACTGCGGAGGAGGAGGATCTTCCTGTTGCATTAGCACTGTTTTAATCAATTTCATGTTGTCTCCCACTACAGAAGTGAATGTGCTGCTTCAGTGATTTGAACATTTACAATGCCAAAGCAGCCCAGGCTACTTGAATCTTTTTGTGGCCCCTCTCTTCTCCTCCTTTTTTTGTTTGGGGCCAGGAAAACAGATAAGTCATTACTGAGATTACTGCAGTCTGGATCATTACCCAGAATGCCATCTGCCAGTATTTTGTCAAGCTTCCTTCTATTAAAAAGTCATTAGATGACATCTGACATTCATTTATGATTAGCAGATAAACCAGTTCACTTGACAGATAAATAGGAACCCAAGCAACTGTTTTTTAATTGTGACTACTACCATATGTTGTCACTCATGATATATTTAATCACTGATCATGCTCTAATTAAATGTATCTTAAACCTCTTTGTCTTGTCAATAGAAGAAAAAACTGATGGTAATACTTTGATGTGGCTTCAAGTTTACTGTAGATTTACGCTTTCACTGATACGCAATAAAGAACTAAATTTGAAAAAAAAAATATTGATGTTATCAAGATGTACCATACATGCAGGTTTACTTCTGATATTTGGAGAACAAGAACTGTTGTGTAAAGTTTCTGATACTTGAATTTTGAAGGAAAATTCAGAAGTAATAGTAGTATTTTTATTAAGGAAAAGGGCTTTCACATACTGTCTTAAAGGTTTTTGTGTACATTTGCTGAAATACCTATTTTAAATATAGTGGGCAACAAAAATAAAGGATATTCCCATTAAGTGTGTAAGTGTACTTAGACAATGTAATTTTTACTTTTAATAGAATGAAAGAAAGCATTGCTAAGTTTCAAACTTAAGACTGTTTTATATCACTCTCTTTTTATTTTTCACATCTTAGTATGTTAAAAGAAATGCAGTGGAGTATCCTGAGGATAACTCTATCTGAAATTTAGTTACAACATACTACTTAGTTTGTTTTCTGACTCCTGGCAGCCTGAACCAGAGATGCACATGAGTCACAACAGAATGCAACAATCAGTGTCTCCTTCAGGGCAGTATGTAAGTTTACAAATAAGCCCATCATGTGATAAAATTTCTTAAGCATTTATGGGCTTAAAAAATTAAATGTGGTTAACCTAAATACAACTGATATAATAGGACTCTACAGTTCATACTTTCCATTATTCATCACTCTCTTTTGAAACATAATCTTCTGTGAATTCTTTTTCCCCAGAAACATTCCAACCATGAAGTCTTTCCAAAGTTGTTGGGTTTTTTGTTATTGCCTTTTTTTTTTTTTTTTTTGTGGAAAATGTCAAGACATTTTACATTGCTATTTCAGAATGTGGTAAAGAATAGAGATACATCCACACAGAGACACACAGACTGGTATTTTTCCCATGGTAAAAAAAGAAGACATGATCACACTCAAATAGGAGATGGCCATACCAAGCATGAGTGACATTTTTCACCGTATATATTGTATATAAAACCTGTGAAGTAGAAATCTTCAGGAAAAATAACACTCATGTAAGCTGTTGAATACCTGCAGGATGAGCATTTTTTTCTGAGAAAGCAAGCACATAATGGAAACTCTAATAGTACTTTCCACAGGCTAGGACTTTATCAGTTTTCTGATTCTAAGGCTGAACATGGAGGATGACTTCTTTAAAGGAAATATTCCATAAAAAGCCAGAACCTGTTAAAGGAAAATGTGTGCCATATAGTGTGTCTTTATTTTCCGAAGATTTTTTATGCTATGGGTGAAATCAACCCTATGGCCAGCCAAACTTTCATTATGACTATCTGTGTACTTATTTCTGTAGAATCTTGCTGAAACTAACTTTTTTTTTTCTTTCTTCTGTGTTTTCCCTGCATCCCTAAATGGGCAAATTTGCCAGAATATGAAGAAATGAGTAAAAGTAAAGAAAATCCTGCAAGTGAATGTCTCCTTCATGAGAATCCATGAACTCATATACAGTATAAAGGTATACAGTAATCCTACAGCCTCACATGATTGTTAACCTAAATGAACATGCTCTGAGAAGTGTTTTTACACTCTAGACACTCAAAGTCTAATCTTTAAGGAGGACATTGTACACTGACATTTCAGACAGGAAAAAATTTAGATAATTGTGATAAAGTTAAAACAAGCTGTAAAACAAAGTTTTCAGAAAACTCATCTGACATTATCTTAAGTTTAACTATATATCAATAGAAAGTCTGGAGTTTAAACAACAATATTTTAGTGATTAATCAACAATACTAACATGATTAGTAATCTGCATTAAATAATTGCATTTCAGTGAGATGTAAACAATTTGATTATTTTTATTATTTTTGCAAAAGGTTTGTCTGAACCTTTAAACAAGTTTCAAATTTAATTTAAAGTGTGAGCACAGAGATAATATTCAGAGCAAACATAAGAAAAAAGCAGAAAAGAGATTAAATTTTTTGGCATCAGTCATCAAAATATCATAGCTTTACTTGCCTTGTTCTTGCCTTCAATCACTTGGAGTTTATGTTGGTCTGCAGTTTAGGAGGAAGGTAAGCATGAGACATGACCAAAGAAGAGAGACAGCCTTGGTATCAGCAGTGTAAAAGTGTTTAAAAAAATTAGCCCTTTCTTTGTCTTAAATAACTGAATGTCATACTCCTGGAGACTCCTGAGTCTCTGGAGTGTCTCCTTTAAAAAAAATTATTGCCTTTATAATGGGCAGCTCTCTAAGCATTTGTCAAAAGATCAGACCGTTGTGCACACATGCACACACAAAACAATATCTAATCGTGCCCTAAGGAGGCTAACCAGTACAAAACCCATTAGACATTATATACCTGTCTCACATAGAAGAGCAGGTTTGGGAAAACAGTAAAAGAACTGTTTTTACTATTTCCATAATATATTAAAAGGATTTTGTACAGTTGGTTTTTTTTTTCATCATCGGTTGGTATCAGTGAGAGGACAAGAACACTCAGCTGATTGATTTTTGTTCATAATCTTCCAACACTGCTGCAGTCACACGTCCAACCCTTCTAGGGCATCCTGTTGCAAAGTGACTCAGGACTACTTGGTGGATGAAGAACTGGCTGGCTAGCCTCACACAAAGACTTGTGGTCAACGGCCCCTTGTATATGTAGAGACCAGAGAGAAGTGGTGTCCCTCAGGGGCTGAAGTTTGCTGACGGCACCAAGGTGAGTGGTGCAGTTGACACATTGGAGGGAAGGGGTGCCATCCAGAGGGACCTTGACATGCTTCAGAGGTGGGCAGGTGCAAACCTCATGAAGTTCAACAGTGCAAAGTGCAAGGTCCTGAAACTGGGTGACAGCAATCCCAGACAAACCTACAGGTTGGGCAGAGAAGTGACTGAGAGCAAGCCTGTGGAAAAAGGCTTTGGGATGATGGTTGATGAAAAACTCAGCATGACCATCAGTGTGTGCTCGCAGCCCGGAAAGCCAACCCAGTCCTGGGCTGCATCAAAAGACGCGCGGCCAGCAGGATGACAGAGGTGATTCTGCTCCTCCACTCTGCTCTTGGGAGACCCCCCTGAAGTGCTGCACAGAGTTCTGGTGCCTCCAATAGGAAGGACATGGACCTGTTGGAGCAAGTCCAGAGGAGTGTCACGAAGGTGGTAAGAGGACTGGAGCACTTCCCCTATGAAGACAGGCTGAGAAATTTGGGACTGTGAACCCTGGAAAAGAGAAGGTTGCATAGAGACCTCATAGCAGCATTCCAGTATCTGAAGCTGGAGAGGGACTCTTTGTCAGGAACTGTAGTCATAGGACAAGGAGCAATGGCTGCACACTGAAAGAGGGGAGATTTTGGCTAGTGTTAGGAAGAAAATCTTTATTATGAGGCACTGAAACAGGTTGCCCAGGGAGGCTGTGGACGCCCCAACCCCAGCAATGTTCAAGGCTGTGTTAGATCTAGTAGGAGGTGTCCCTGTCCACGGCAGGGGCATTTGGGACTAGATGATCTCTGTAGTCTCTTACAACACTTAACATTCTAAAATTCTCTGATTCTAGAGAGAATTCCCTGGAGAACAATTTCTAGGGCTCTCCATTCCAGTTCTAAGTGATGAGACACATAACTACTTTCCATTAGTATTTACAAGTTCAATTACCTTCATATGAATGTTCTTGGTTTGTTTTTTTTTTTTTTTTTTCTGTTGGATAAAGGTTTCTTTCCCTTTTTTGAATTTTCTGAGACGCCCAATCTCCCTTGTTATTAACTAAGAATCATGCAAACAAACCAAAGGCCTTTATCCAAGCTTTCATCCAACCCAATTCTCCCACGTTTCCTGTTTCTCAGCCCTTTCCTTTAAACCTTAGACCACACTGAGTAGTCCAAAAATCTATTTTAAAAATCACTTACATATAAATAAAGTTTTACAGTAGTTGTAGGATCCCAGGTGGGAAAATCAATAGCCAACATTCTTTCTTGGTCTTTTGGAAATAGATACTTGCAAATATAGTTGAGGGGTTTTTTGATTGGGATGCATCCAAGCTGACATTTTGTGGTCTATCTTCTGTAAAAAAATATATGTTAAAGTTGCTACTGTAGGTCTTTGAAGGAAACTGGTAATTCAGACAACAATGCATACTAAATACTCACTGAATATCTTGTTATGCTGTGGAAGTTACTTGTACAGTGTTAGTTGATACTGGTAACAGTTATAATAAGAATTCAGATTTTTGGACTTATTTCCATAAAAGATGAGAATCTTTCCTCTCCATCACCTCTTCAATAATACTCAAGGAAGCAAGGGAAATGTAGCTGTTCTTTTGGAAGACTGTTTTATTTAAAAATAAATTTTTATTTCTTGAAACACCACATAGCTCCTATTTCAATTCTTGTTGTTCCAGGCCTGACGTAATTCCTGGACAGTTCTTTATGCATTTAGGTAATTATGGATCTCTACCTTTCATACAAAAGGCACAGGTAGGCCCTGTTGCTTAAGCAGCATTCTGATCCATGGGCATTTTTCTAAGAGTTTGGGTTTGCTTTTTTTCTGAAAAACTGGGCAGCTGCAGGATGTCAGATGATCAGTGGCCCGGCAGTTGGAACCGTGCTCTCTGAATTGGTATTGCACTAGAGATCCTCTAACACATGTCTGGACACTGCTGCCAGGCAGGCCTGGGTGACCCTGGGCACTGCTGAATTTCTGCTAAGCTTGCACAAGAGGAGTGGTATTTCCCCATTCTCTTTCAAAGTATTCAAAGTTTGCGCAAATCTCTTTTTCTTCCTTGCATTTGCCCAGCTCTTGCCAGGCAGGGACTGAGGCCTGAGTGTTACAGCTGCAGTCCTGGCACTCTGGGCCCTCATGTGAAGCTCGGGCACGGCCTGGCTCTTGCTGCCCTCCTGCAGCAGGTGGTCAGAGCACAACTGCTGACAAGCGTGGTGAGGGCTGCCTGGGTGGCACGTGCTGAGCTGTGTGGAAAAAGGGTCACATCCAGTGGAACTGGCATAACTCTAACCCAAACTTTGAGAAATACTGCATCGATTTGCCAGCGACTTACCAAGTATATAGCCTATGGCTTGAAAACAAATGGTACTGTCAGAACCTGTGTTCACATATAGGGAACAAAGTACTGCTGTTTGTCTTGGTGGCCCTCAGTTTGTAAGGCCGACAGATTTCACTGATTTTTAACTGACTCTTGTGAAAGTGCTTTACAATGTTTTTTTTTTTTTTTAATTCTTGACACAATATGTTCAAACATTACTACCCTTTACTCCTTACCCTAAAACACATGTGCACATACACACATGAAAAGGCATCACATGCCTCTTATGTTAAGGGGCTGAATTTCTAATGAGTACAGCTCCCATACAACTAATTTCATAATGATCAGATTCCCAGAAGAGGCTGACATGCCAGTTCTATGAACTGGAATAAATGAGACTGAGATTTTGCCATTAGTATTTTGGGAGCTCTCTGAGTATTCAAAATATGAGAGCTTTGCTTTATTGCTGCATCAAACAGACACTAAGCCAAAATCAAAAATATTTGGAAATTATGTTATAAGAGCCTTGGTTTCAGATGTCAGGCATTAAGGAAAAGCCCCTAGACTTATTCTTGTCTTCCTTGATACAGGTTAATGCTTCTTGCTTGTCTTTGAATGGCAGCAGGCTCTGGACCAGCCCCTTTTCTTGTTTATGCACTGGCTGGGATGCAGATTAGAAGAAATTCAAAGCAAATCCCTTCAGACTTGTTAAACCCCTGCCTTCCCCTAGGGTTTGTCATTCAGTGAATGCCCTCCCTTTAAGCTCTCCCAATAAAACTGGATTCCTGGTTCAGTACAGGAAAGTTATGGGCTGTTGTTTTTTTAACCGAAGAGAGAAGGCGGAGCTTATACCTAGCCAACAGGAAGTACCTGCTTTATATTGACCTGGAGCTGATCTGTCTTCTGCTGGTTTTGGTAAGTACATGTATGATTTGGTAAGATACATGTATGCATTAGTTGGAACAAACAATACATCCTGAGATACTAATGATCCGGGGTTGTTTTTGTTAGACCAAGTAGAGCTGTGCAGTTCCCCACAGAGGAACACAAACCTTGGAAAAGACTTGATCTTTGACTATTATTTGTGGCTGGGCCAGTCATGATTTTCAAGACAGAGAAAAGTTTTGAAAGAAAGTGAATTTTCACAGCAAAATGTCAACTATAGCACTACCAAAGTTGAGAATGGAAGACATCTTTGCAAAGGAAACCCCTAGAATTCTACAGACCTACCCTAGTCTGTTTGGCACTCTGTGAGAGCAGAAATAACACGCTCAGTTCATTTAGTACTCTGTTTTCCTCTTATTTAATAATAGAGTTATTTGAGAGGAAACTCTCCCACCTTCCTTAATTTACCAAATAATTACTAATTGTTAAATTAAACCTGAGGCAGGTGTAGATTTACACTGCCCTGAAACAGCAGGCCACAAAAGGACTCTGATTCCTATGGTAGAGTTTCCAGCTGAGAGCTTGGCTGTGAAGCTGCCTCTGCAGAGACACAAGAAGAGGCTTCATTTTTTAGTATTATTTTGCATAAACATCTGGACAAAGTGCAAGGTATGTGCTCTTGAAAAAGACTTGGGCTGTTCTTAAGGAAGAGGGGGTGGTACTGAATATCTTTTGGGCTTATATTTTGGGTTCCTTTCAAGTCTGGAAGGCCATATTGCTTATACCAAATCAATTACAGACAATATGGTGGCAGGGACCAGGAAATTTAAAGAGGATAGGAGCTTTTTTTTTCTTTTCATATACATTGCCCCCTAGCCTACTTCTACTGCATTCTGTAGGATAACTTTTTTTTTAGCTCAAATATATTTGTGCTTTCAGTGCTGATGATCCATTCTGCCCTGTGAGGGCATCTAAAATAACAGTCTTTAAAACAACATTTGGCATTCAAGCAAATATCTCACAACAAAGATAATAGCCAGTTATCATCCCTTGTTTCAGGCTGACTGCCCTCAAATTTTTTCAGATTAAATCTGTGATGGTCATGGCCCAGGGTGTATCACAGACTTCCTGGCTTTGTCTTCAGGGTTATTGCAACAGTTGTTCTGTGAAGGAACAATGAGGTAGTGGGAAAGAGCTCTCATGTCTGGGGTATGACTTCTTTGCTACTGGTACTTAATCTTGGAAATTGTGTGTGAGGAGACTTGGTAATGTGGCTACAGTTCAATGACTGCTTTACCTCCTAAAAAGTGGAGTACTCTCAGAGATAGTTGTTAGCTTTGAGAACTCCTAAAGGCCTTTAAAACTCTGGGTGACTTGCTTTGCATTAGCTAATACTCTGCGTATGTGTACAGGAAAACCTGAGCACAAAGTCAATCACTAGGGGTTTTATCAAGGTCAAATAATGAATTAGTTGTAGTGATTAATTACATCTCACCTCTTAATTCCTGAGCAATGAGAGAATCATACTGTTTTACAAAGTAATTCCCATGCCTTTCCTTTATTCCGCCACATTATTTTCCCATAGACCTCCTTGAAAGCTGAAGGGTGGACATGCTGTTTTCCAGCCTTTAGTCAAGATTTGCAAGGAGTCAGCTGTGCATTTAATGTCTGTCCTTGTTCTGAGACAGTGAATAGTTGTTTAGCCTGGAGAGCCAAATAGCTCTGGGGCAAAGTAATCGGTCTCCATGCATGGTTTGTAACTAATACTATTGTAATAGAGAAGAAACATGAAGCTCTGAATGTTTCTTTCCAATACTATGGCACTCAAGCAAGCAGGATATGTTTGAGACATGCCAACTTCTTAATCCAAAGAGTCTACATGATAAATATGAAATAATAGGCTAGAACCTGCAAAAGCATCTCCTGCCTTCCCCTTATTATATAGTGCTTTCATACTTGCAGAGAAGCAAATTTCTAGAATGTCATGCATCTGTCACAGAGAGGGGATTTTTTCCCCCCTCTGTTGTCAACATAAAAAAAGGATCAAAAATCAAGGGTAAAAACACTTTCAGATTTCTGTGTTCAAATTGAGGTTCTGCCTTTTCTTCAGCTGGCTAAACTCTGTGATTTGCTCTTTGGAGTTTCTCAGCATCAGTTTATTAATGTATGTTTTCATGCAGGGAAAAAAGGCAGGAAATGCACAGCTGAAATTACAGTTGTTTGACCTAGTTTGTGAAGTCCTAGGCTGTGAGTCTGTCAGCCTCTCAAGCCCAGCTCTGTGAGAGGAATCACCTTTAAGAGATGTGTTAGTTGTTCATGTTATGTTTGATTTATGAGAGAAGATTCGAAATCTTGTTTAATTTTGGGATGCTGAAATAGAAAGATGTTAACAGTCTGAAAAGATTGTGTGACATGCATACTAAGAAGAGAGGGGTCAGGAGAAAGGAAATATTTAGGAGTGGAGGCAGAATAAATATAAGCAAATGAAAACTGATATGGACCATGATAAGAAAAATCTTGAAAAATTAAAATGCATTCAGCTGAGTTGCAAGTACAGTTGCATAATCCTAGCTCTTTAGGACAGCCAATATTAGAATAGACAAACACCAGAAACCTACCTATATATCTATAGGGTGTATCTGTAGACTATCTAAAGAATCTCCCTACATGCATTTTAAAGCACTTCACACTGCACTGCTAGAAGGGGGATTGGGGGCAACCTGCTGAGCCAGGGAAGTGGTCTACATGGCCTATGTACATGTTCTGAACAAAAACTCTGGAGCCCAGTTGTCTTGCTTTATCAGATCACTGTGATCACTTTGCCGTGCAAATAGGTGGGATTTCCTGAGAGCACGTCCTTATAAAACTTTTCTTTCACTCCTCCTACCCAATGTTTCCACATAATCTTACAGCTGTCTGAACTTAAACGAGATTTTCAGATGCCCAAAGCTAGCTGAACCTGAAGAAAAGCGGCACCACCACTTTCTGCCATGCAGAAAGCACTCATAGGTCATCACATTCCAAAGCTGAACATACCACTTGGTTTTCTTGTGTAAACCTGATGTATGTGTTAAACCTCATGTCTCTTTTACAATGAGGGTTTGACTTTTCTCTATTGTATCTAGTGTGGGCAATAGAATTAAAGTTAGCTCCAGTACCAGTGGGCTAATTTTCTTTTAATTATTAATCCAGTTGTCTGCGAAATAGTGGCTTTAATCACTGAGGAGAAAGTAAATTTAGGTCCTTTCCAGCTTTGAGGAGTCAATAGATTTGCTAAGCTTGAGTATTTTTATTTTATTAAAGTTATTGAAGTTAGCAGGCAGAATTCAGCCTTTAACCAAGGTTTTGTATAATACTTCTGTTGCCTTACACACTGCCTGTTGCTAACAGCACACTGGCCTAATCTGAGGTGGCTCAGCTTCTGGAGTCTGCAGGCTGAATTAGTTGCAAAGGACTTAAGACACATTGCCCAAATGTGAGGCTTTTTTTAGATGGTAAGTCATCCTTGCAGTTTAAGGCTAGAAATGGATATCCAGACAAACATCCCTGAACTGGAGAAGAAATATGGATACAAATTTTGAAACTAATATTTTTCTCCACTGGAAAAGAACCCCCTAATTTTCTATTTATCCTGTTCTTCCTTTCCCTAACAAAGCAGTATTTTTCTGATCATGTGAATTTTATTTACTGACTACCAAGTAATTGCATGGTGAGTAATTGGATGGCTTTGCAGCCCTGGAAATGGAATGCTGACTGCTTAACCTGTAGGTGAGTGTTCCAGCCCTGTGCTGTCCCAGCAATGAGGGCAGATTGTTTTCAAATGCTGGCTGCATGACGTGACGTGGTGAGATTCAGCCCAATGGAGTCAAGTGTGTGCTTCCCAAGGAACCACTTAGCTCTGTTGGCAGCCTTGGGAAGGGAGCAGGACAAAATGGTTCTTAGGAAGAATGGCTCCTACTAGCTACCCATTGTCTGGACAGACTGTGTCTGTGGCTATCTGAGAACACAGAAGTACTTGTAGTAATCGAAATCTCAATTTGTTCGTGCTGAGTACCTGCCGAGCTCTGTTATCTTTCACTGACAGTAGATGAAAATTAAATATTTGATTTAGCTGCAGGACCTTAAGTAACTGCCTGAATCACTGCTGGAAAAGTAAATAAGATTTTAAAAGAAAAATTTGTAGCACAGAAACTGCCAGAAGGAAGCAGTACGCAGCTCCACTGTGGCTGAAAGAGGGGAACAATTCCTGCCATTTTTCAGCAGAGAATCTTTTCTTTCTGACCCAGCAGCAGTTGATTAGTTACCCTGAGCTGTTGTAATCTGCACCAAGTCCCACTAAAATCCCTGGGTTTTTGCTTGAGAAGGAATGGTGAAAAATGCAGCCCAGCTGTTACAATACAGAAACCTACAAGAGCAAATCCTGTAAAAGAAGCCCAGTCCAGAGAGACTTTTTATTCACATGGATAGAGTTTTTTCTCATTTTCTTTCCTTTTTCTTTTTTTTTTTTATACTCCACAGAGCTTTTCCCTCCTATAGTTTTTTGCAAATCTTCTCCCCGTTGTTGCTGGGAGATTTAAAACAAACAGCCAAACAACCAAGAGCATTTAATGAACTCTGAATTGCCTTGCTATTAACTGAGAGAATTTCTAGGTTTCCCACTTCCCCAACTGGCCTAAAATCACAAAAATAACCTCATCTTGTTATAATCCTGTTTCACAACTGCTTAATTCCACTCTAGACTGGATTTTTCTTTCTTAGCTCTCATTTTTCCTCCATTACACATGTATCCACTCTTCCTCTGTCACAAACAAGCTTGCTCACACACCCCCACACATCCATGCTCACATGCACCAGGAGTGGTTTACAGTTTTCAATTTGAAAGATGTTTCTTAACAACAACAAAAAAAAGCTTTCATTGTTTCTGATGTGGAGCACAACTAACAAAACAAAGGAAACCAGACTGGGCAGTAAAACTCTTGGGGTGTGCAAGCTCAGTTGTGGGAAATGTGGTGTTAATTTTTCTTATTTTAAAACCCACTAATGCCTCTTACAGAACTCAAAAGAACATTTTGTTTACTTAAAAAGTAAAAAAAAAATAATCTGATGACTTCGTTATATGGGATTTATTTGGTTTCTTTCTTTTTCTTAGCTAGGAAAGTTTGTAGGAAAACAGGATACTTGTCTCTGAAGAGGTTGTCTGCTACTTATTTCCTGCATAAACTTCCTGCTGTTGCTACTTCAGAAACTACTGTCTAATCCACTTGTGTCCCAGGCCTTTAACTCTTTCACTATGCACCTGGTCCCCAGATCATGGACTTTCAAAATTCATTCCCCCATATCACCCCTGCCCTTAATTTCTTTAACACCCACAATCTGGGTCATGTGACAAGTTTTTCCTTACTCATTCTTTCCTTGAATAATCACTTTGTTCACCTCTCCCTCAAATTTCCCTGTTTCCTCGCATGCCATTCTTCACCATATTTAAATTTGAACTGTCTGTTGAAGCCTGTAGAATGAAGGTCCTTGCTTTTGTGGATATTTCAGCATTGTCTTGCTGCAAACAGAAAACACTGACACCTTGCAAATATCCCTGGAAATTTTATTTCCTGGGTTTTTTTGACTTTGCATCAATTCCTTTCATCCTCTAATTAGTACACTTGTTGGGCTCACTTTAGTTTAGCTAGTCTCTGTGGAGTGTGGTGATACCATGCCAGAATATTTTTTTTTTTTTCTGATAAAATGCCATTTTCTTCCATCAGGGCAGATTACACAGTCAGCTATGTATTAAAAGGTCAATGTACAAAAACCTTATAAATGTATTGACCGGTCTGGAAGCTAGTTGTTATTTTTGTAATGCCCTGGTGACACAATGATTAAACTGATTAAGCCATAAATGATGAGGACATCAACTTCTGTCAGTTCAGCTCTTGGAATAGCCCTCCAGCCCCCAGTCTCCCAGTGTTCTGGATAAATGTGCTTTGAGTTCGTCGTAAAACGCCGGGTCAATGGACTGCCGAGTACTCAAACAAAGCAGAACGCCCTGACCACGTGCATAGCCAGCTCTCCTGCCTGTGCTGCCACAGGTGAAATCAAGGCAAGGAAATGTGAGCACTTGGCAGGCCTGCAGCAGATGCCATCTCAGTTCGTCTGTGATGAAGGTGAGCTGTTCCTCTCCAGTGGTGACATGCTTTCCACTTCTGCCTGGCAATTTGCCTGGCTGTTCTCCACTACTTATTAACCAGGTAGTTTGAGGTCTGATATATTTTGCTCTGGAAAAACTTTCTATCTAATTCTTTGTAGAACATAATCACAGGGCAACAGCTTCAGAGTGAACCCCTGAATGTATCCAGCACTAGCTGCTGTGGCTACTCTAATGGCTCCAACAAATGAAGCTAAACATTGAGAGCATTTGAAGAGTGTGACAAGTGTGGATGGTAGTGGTGGTAGTGTGGTAGTGACTTGCTTATTATGCATGTCACACCAGGAGCACTGCACTCCAGCTTTCTGCTGAGTGGTGTGCCAGGACTTGGGGCCAAAACTTAGTCCTGGCTGTTTAAGGCCCTGATTACCTGGGAAATTCTCCTTTTTTGCAGTGTCACATACCCAGGGCTGGTGACGAGGGAGCTGAAGTGGGAGTGCGTCAAGACGACGTTTGTGGCAGCACACTCTGTAGCACAGCCTGCGTTGGCTCACTTGCTAGGCAACCTCTGAATGCTGCCTTTCTCAAGTGTTTGGGAGGAGGTGAGCTGATCTCCTTTTGAGCATGGCTAGAACAGAGGAGCTCTGATTCTGAATCATTATTCTGCCACTGATTAATTAACAATGGGAACAGTTTATTCATTAACTGAACTTGTCTCTTTTCTCTGCTTTAATATGGAAAAAGCAATTAAGTACTAGTGTTGATGAACCAGAGTGTAAATACAGAAACAGCTAGTCCCAAAACCCTGTGTCTTTCTTTATATAAGGAGGGTGTTAAAACCTGTTTTACACCTAAGGTAAACTTCCTTCAACTCTGCTATTAGAGCTTGGAGAATCAAGCTATGGAAAGTAAGCAGTGTGGGTGCAGTGTTGGCACCCATACATAACAGAAACTTGGTTTGGGCCAAGACCAGTGCTAGCACCAAGCTGGTGCATCAGCCCCTGCATGGATTTAGCAGTTGCTATGCATCTGTGGAACTAGTAATGGTGCACAACAACCTTGCATGGAAGGAATTTCATTCTCATTTTTTTAAATCTTTATAAAAAGCCCTCTTTGTAAGTGCAGCTACTTGTACTTGCTGCAGTAGCAGAGATGATTTTTTGCTATGTATGTAAGGATCACTAGATGCATCACTGAAGTATGTCTGCCTTCTGGATGGAAGGCAACAGTCTTTGTTACTATTTCCTGTGAACTTTATGGCCTTGTGGTCTCTTGCCCCTCTCCAACTCCTAGCACTCAAGGTGAGAAAAACACTACCAGATGAATGAGCAACTGGTGTAATCCTGCTGAGAGAGGATACCACTTTCAAGTTGCAAATGATTGAAATTTGTGATGATTTCCACCCTTCTGGGAATCAGCTGGCCAGCTATAGGCAAAAAATGGTTCTGGGTTTGAGATATCTTGGCAGCTGGAGGGATAAGCTCTTGAGCAGTCATTAACTGATGTAGACAGACAGAAGCAAAAGGAAAGCAACTCAAGGGGAGTGAGATACGTGCTTTTCTTTGAATTTATTCTTTAGCTGCTGTTTGTTAACATGGTCCACTGATTTTGTAGTTAATTTTGTAGCAGAGATTTTGTAGTCTCTTTATAAGCTTGAGTCTTATTTTTTCAGGAGCGCGTTCAAACGTTCAGTCTTGGTCTTGAACTCTCATGTGACAGATTAGGCACTGGCATTATAATTATGACCAGACATTTTCTATTCCCAAGGAGTTTTCTTGTCTCTTTCTCATTGATGCCTGGAAGAGTTCAGTAACAGTCAAGGGAGTTAACAACTGAGCTACTTACTTCTTCAGTCCTTGGTGAGACGAGCTTGTGAAACTACAGACTTGTTTCACTGTTATGTATTAATGGTTAAGAGTGTGGTAGCATCTAGAAGACAAAACTACAAATTAGGCGTCCACCTAACAAATGTCCTCCTTCTTTGCTGGACGAATGTGTAATGAAAGAAAAGAAGTAAGGCAGACAGAGATGGAGGTACAGAGGGAGACAGCAGCAAAGATGGGGGTGGATGCTGAACAACCATGTCTTCCAGTCTCCCCCAAAAACATTTTCTCTTCAGCCCTTTTAGAGAGGATCTTGTTGGCAATCAACTTAGAAATGGAGGCTAAAGTCTGAGCATGCAGTGGGAGAAAGTGGCAGCTTGAAACCTCAAGACACTTCTCTTCTGTGCTGTGAAGAGGGATTGTCACAGGACTGATGTCCGAAGAATTGGATTGGTTTCAGGGAACCTTTGCAAAAGGGTAGCAGATGAAGGATCTTAATCTCAGTGACACTTCTGTGTCTGACACAGCTCAGAGAAAAATGGAATGTTTAATTACAGGAGGGTTTCGATTACACAAATTGCTGGTGCAATGTGTGGTTAAAAGCCTGTATGAAATAGGTACTTCATATTGCTGAGCATGCTTTCAAGACAAGATATTAAGGATAGATGAAACGTGATTCAAAACTGTCTTGTAAAGATGCACTGCAGTCATCTCACCATTAGGCAGATGAAGTCTGTAAGTGGGCAAGGAGTGCATTGACTCTGGTCTCTCTAAGACCCTCACTATAAATTATTTTGACTTGTGACAATCACAAGCCAAAGTAATAAAATAAACTTAAACCTGACCCTGCGTGCAGCCTATGAACATCTCCTGTCTGCCAGACAAAATGCTTTCACTTGTCTCTCCCAGGGCAATTGATTATTTTGATTATTGAAAAGCTTTTTCTTTTTTTTTTCTTTTTCTTGTTTTTTTTTTTAAATCCGGTGACATGCCACTTGCATATAGGTAAGATGTTTCTCTTGGATCTCCTCCTCCCATCCTCTATGTTGTTTATGCAGCAGACAGCAGCAGTGCTGCATGTTCCCTCCTAGCCTGGAAACTGACTGTGTGGAATAAGCAGGGGGAATGAGCAAAGGGAAACTTGAGGTCTAACTGGGCAGTTGGACTTAAGGAAAATAAAGCATAAATGTTTGTCATAGAGCCTGCATGTTAATGATCAGCCAGAGTTGAGAAAATATCAAGCTCAACAGTCATCAGGTGTGACAAACTCCTCTCTAAGAAGGGAATTCAAGGCCTTACTTTGTTAGGATCAGTTCCAGACCAGGATTTAGGCATAATGACTTTCAGTAGAGGAATTCCTTCCCTCCTCCCCAGTTCAAAAGCTTGGTTACAGCATATGAATGTACTGGGCTGACTTTGGATCATTTCATCATGAATTTAGGTGTCTAAGAATTGCAGTCACACTGAATGGAGGGGATGAGAGAAAGTCTGATTCAGCCAACTGGCAATGTGATGAGAGCTCTCTCTCTATATTGCCTGGATTTAGACAGTGATCTCAGAGGTGGCATTTCAAAATAGATATTCAACTTTTGGCAGAAAAATGCCTGACCTGTATGCTTCAGGTAAAATCTGCCATTTTTTCATAAAACTTCTTTGAAGGAAGAGCTTTCAACAATCCTTTTTTCATACATATATTACTCATTCAGGAAGTGTTAAAGATGAGTATAGACCTTTTGCCTGCAATGATGCCATAAATAACTCTCATAGGGAAAATGTTCCGTATTTCTTGAGCTTCACCTAGTGTGCACAGATTCATTGGAAAGCAAGTAGAAGTATAGTTGAATAGTACAGTGCTTGCACCTTGAAATTGTTAATAATTTTAAATTATTTACTTTTTCCTTTCATTTTGAAGGCAAGAACTATAAATTCATACAACTTCATTAAAAAATGTGAATGAGAAGCTGTCAGATGCTAGTTAACAAGTTCAGATTACCTCCCCAATTACAGGGTTGCACTTTGAGTGTTAGAGCGAAGGATAAGAGTACTGGTGAGTATAGCAGTAATGGGATCCCACTAATGTCTCTAGTGGCATAAAATGAGACAGATTAAGGACAGATTGCATGAGACATAAATCTGTCAGTTATTCTGAGCAGGCAATATGACAAAGGAGAATTCAAACAGGAGAGCAATAGACTGGCATGCAACTTGGTTGCCACAATCAAATAGAGTGAAAACCACCACACCCTCAAGAGGTGTAATTTTGCTCTATCTTTTTCTGTGCCCTTAAGCAGGGTCCACAAAGGCATATTTGATTTTTTTCCATGCACTTTCCTCTTTTTGCTTTCACCTTAGGGATGACACTTGATCATTATGATTTCCAATGACTCATGCTCAGCAACACAAAGCTAAATTGATTACCAATCCATCCTCCAGGAAATACTGGTGGGTATCCTCAGGAATCTAGGTTAGGTTCAGGTAAACATCTCTCACACTGGTTCTTCTGATGACTAGAGCAATTTGGTTCTCCCTGCTTTCTGTTTCTAACAACAGAAGACTTGTTCTCAGTTAAATAAAAAAGAAGTATATACTTGGTAGGTAAAAAAATCCACACAACAACAACAAAAAACTACCCAACAAAACGTTCCACAGAAAATATAATGATATACCAGAAGAACCATTTATGCATTAAAATCTCTTCTCAATTTTCCAGAAGGCATCCGAAGCTCATTAAAAGAGGCTTTATTTTAGTGTGGTTGTGGTTTTCATTTTCTCTTTTCTTAAAACAGCTTCTGTCACAGACAAATCACTTTCTCTGGCATTTTCAAGCACATATTTCCTAGCAGTCATGCTAATACCATCACAGGAGGGAAGCATTTAACTATTGCTGTTTCACCTCTATCTCAGCAGTGCACAATTGTGACTTGCAATTGCCATTGAATACAATTTTTCTGCAGGAAAACAGACCCCTTGCCTTAAATAATAAAACCAGTGAACTTAAGCAATGACTGATTTCTGCACTATGCAAATCTGTTCTTTTGCATGGTTGAATTGGTGGAATACAAAGAGCTCTCCAAGTCAAGTGATTGGGATGTATCCAGGATGCAGCACGCCAGCTTGAGATTTTGTTGCAGGCTATGATAAGGATCAGATCGGGGCAAAAATTATTCAGTAATGGTATGTTTGCACCAAAGGGGTTGATTTTACTTGAAATCTGCCTCTGTTGCCTGAGTGCCAATCTGTGGTGGCCTTATCTGCAATATTTGCTATGTAACAGCCTTATTAAAAAAGTTTTAAAGTCAGTGCAAGGCTTCTCATTGCTTTTAACAGTTTTGTGTAAGGCTCTGATTTGAACATGCATGGGAAGCCTCAATTATAGCCTTCTTCTCTCTACTTTGAAAATGTGGTCTTGGCCACCCAGCATAAAGAAGCCTTCCTTAGTGCCAACAGCTGGAGCTGGGTTTTTTTCTTGTTGCATTCCCTACAGGCAATGTCACTCAGTAGAGTCTGATTTAGCAAGGTGCTTCAGACACCTTATGAACCTGTGTAAATCAGGGACCATTGCCTGGGCACTTAAAATCAGGTAGGTTCTCACCCAAGACCTTAAAATGCAGAATCAGAATAGCCATACTCACACCTCATCAATCCTACATTACTAACTACTGCTGGGTTTTGTGGAATGAAGGTGGGACCCTTTGAACCTGAGGCATTCTATTGAAGGATCTAAAACAAAGCATTTATTTGTCAGAGAAATACAAGAAAGAGATGGTCTTGAAGGGAATACTTGACAGGAGTTAGTCACTGGAACCAATATGCCCACTGATGGAGAAGTGGTTAAAGAGGACCAGCAGTCCCAGAACTAAATCCTAGACCAGAAGCCTCTGCTGAGTGGTTGCTATAGATGTAGAAAGTTAATAGGAGGCTGGAGATAAATTCCCTTCTGCTGTTATGGCATATCTGTCCAGTTTTCTGTGATGGCTTCAACCTTAATGCTTTCTTCGTGGGTCTCCTGATCTGTGAAGGTGTAGCAGCATTCCCAATAGAGTTGACCTGGTGACTTGACCTCGATGTGCATTTGAGGCATGCTAGGGTGAAATTTTCTAGGGCACTGAAGCTGGCCTGATATTTAATTTCTTTTTATAAGAGGTGAGCTTGTTACTTTGTTAGCTTTATTACTAGCTAGTTTAGGAAGTTGAGTTAGCTCACAGGATAAACAAGCATTGGAATGGGTGCACAGGAGAGTGCAGCAGTAGTCCACAGCTGTGGCAGGGGTGTGGGTTCTCTCCAGAGAGAGAATTAAACAAATGCAACCACTTCATGCAAGGTCAGTATTTTTCATATTTCTTGCCCTGTATTTTGAGAGCTTTATGATCTACCCTCGTTCATGTCCTGCTTCCCTGTGTAGGATAGTGCTGCAGAACTGAGGATAATTGTGCAGATAAGGGAAGGTGATAACTGCAGCACTTGTGATAGAACCTGAATAGATGCTGAGTAACAAGAAACTTCCCATTTACTCTGTCTTCTTCTGTCTTCCCATGTCAAGTTACCACCTTCATGAGATCCTCTTTTCACCTCTTTACGGGAAAAGAATAGTCCTCTACCTTCTAAAAGTATTGCAAGGCTACATTATTTATTTTACAGAAAAAATAGTTGGTTTCAGCTTCAGACCTATCAAACATTCTCATGGTTCTTGTTTGTACACTTAGTTTTCTCATCTCCCATACATTTTTGAAAAAATGAAGGTTAGTGGTCCAAAACAAATTTTAGTGGTTATTACTGTAGCAAATAGTTGGATTAAATAAACATATGAACATGAGCTTTTTCTTCTCAGCACTTTTTTTTTCTCCACAGAAGAATGTGAGCCACTCTTTATTAGGTGTAAATTGTGTATTACTGCATCAAGAGAATGATGTTGATTTACATGGGATCATGGCTTGGCTCACTCAAACTCTGATCCACTTTGCTGGACTACTTTGTGACTGCAATGAGGCATCCTTCTAATTTCTCCTGCAACCCTATTCCTCACATTTCCCAGGCCATGGTGTTTGTGTTTCCTGATTTTAAAGCACAGTGTCTTAATTATGGTCAGAAAAAAAACATAAGGGAAGGGAATGTTCTGATCTGTCTTTTAACTGCAGTTCTTACTGGTATTTATTTCAAAGTAATTATAGGAATGGAAATTGCTATGAAAAAATGGCCTTTTCCAATCTCAGACACTTATGTGTATTTGAGACAAATCTGCAGACCTTTGTTGACTCAAGTTTTATTGCAAGCCATATTTATTTTCCAGCCACTGCTGTAAAATAGCCTTGCAGCAAGGGCTGTCTTCAAGGAGAGGAGAAGGGTAAAGAACTAGAGGGACTTGCCGTGCTAAAGTCACTTTTTCCCCTTACTCTCTTATCGCAGGCAGCTTTTGCTGCCGAAAGTGTGAGCCTCTCCTGCCCCCTCGTGCAGACATGTGAGCACTGCCAGCAAATCTTTCAAAACTCTGCTCAGAGAAATAGCAAAATAGAATAACAGGCAAAAGAGTTTCGAGATAAAGCAGTTGTGCTGAACAGTTTTTTAGAAAGGATAGACATATGAAGACAGCTGTAGGGACCTGCACTGAGGTGTCTCCCAAGCCATTAACAAAGAGAAGTTGCTTCTTGAGACTTGCTTTTCCAGGCTGTAGAACACATGCCCTTATGAGGATGGTAGATCTGGTGAAAGTCTGTTTATGTGTTCAGATTTGACAATAACTGTGTCCAAATTTTTAATCTGAAGAATGGTGTCTTCAGGAATTAAGCATGGAAACAGTTAAGCCTTTCTACTCTACTGCTTCTCTCTGCAGGACAGGTCCCCCACGTACGTTAAGCCTTTGCTGGCATGTTGCTGGGTCCTGCTGCCACCTGGTGCTTCTTACACCCTCGTCTGGTACCCAGATGTCTCGGGCTGGACATCTGTTCTTCTGGCCTGTGGTCTCTCACTATACTGAGTTCTAAAATATTTGTGGGTGCCTTTAACTGAAAATAATTATCAAAATTAATATCAAATAGTTTGTCAGAAATGGCATGGTGATCAAAGGGTGAGAGGCACAGCATACCTAAGCTTTGCATTAATATTTCAATGTACAGTTTTATGTACCTGCACCAATACTGGACCATATTTAGAAGACTATTTGTTTTGTTTTTCTCAGTGCTAACTTAGACAAAATTTCTGATGTTAATGGGAGTTCAGCCGGGCAGAATACAACTGGAATCAGGACTGTGGTATTTGGTTGTTTTGGGTTTTTTTTTTCCTAATACAGTCAGGGTCAGAGTGGATTGGTCTGTGTTCCAAAAACATCTTAGCAGAAGATATTGAATTACAGCAGCAGTTTCTTCACCTTATTTTTGAGGACCAAACTAGGTTATATAACTTATGTTGTTGATCAACCACATACTGACATTGTCTGTGGTATTAGACATACTGTTTTGAGTGCAGCTTAAGTGTTTTAGGAAAAAGAAGAATCAGTAATACAAGACTGATTAAGAGCAGAGAAGATAAATGGAATGGCTCTAATTCTCTTTCTAGATTCCCATCTTGTAGGGTTTGTATCTTTTTAATCATCTTTCTTCACATAAATGAAATCCTAACATCTCCTCCTCTCAATTCACAACAAAAACACCAAACCAAAACTGAAAGCCAAAACCAAAACAAAAAAACCCAAAACGAGAAAACTCACAAGAACCCCACCAAACAACAAAGAGAGGAAATTGCTTCTCTGATTACTGTGAACAGACTCTTAAGAGCAGATTTATAAAGTCTCCTAGTGTCCAAACTGGCTTTGCTTACAGGAAACATTCTTGCAAGCAGGGCACCACCATGCTGTACAAGAGAGGGGTGACGGTGGGGTACTTGAATAAACAAAGGCACAGAAGAAAAACCCACTAACAGTTATGAAATTTGAGGATATAACATCTGTGTCAATAATTCCCTAAACTATGAATTGGTGAGGCCTCTGTCTTTCCTAAGGGAATAATAATAATAATAATAATAATAATAATAATAATAATAATAATAATAATAATAATAATAATCTTGCTATGCTACTTCCCTTCCTAACAACTGATAGCCACTGCCAAAAAGAGATAATCAGGTAGCTGATCTTCAATCTGGTCCTACCATTCTATTCTTAAGGGGTCTCTTAATCTGAAACCAAATGAGAGCAAATAAGTTGTGATTTACAAGGAAAGAAATTAAGTAGAGAGTAATTCACACGCTCTTCCCAGTACCCAGCAGACCTGGCTGCAAATGTACAAGTAACTACAAAAACAGAGAATTGGAAGCCACAAAGAGCCATAAATGGATTCATCAGATCCAAATTTTAAATAATTCAGCTTAGAAAGATTAAGTGGTAGTGGTGTTGTTATTGCAACTTTTTTAAGGCCTCAATTAATTCTAGAGAAAGAGAGCCAATGCACCTTTAAAACTTTCTGCTTAATCAAGTATAGCGAATGCTCATTTAATGATTGTCTTTTTGTACCAACAAGAAGTAACAATGCTTTTAGCAAAAGAAATGGAATGAGAGAGAAATTGCCTAATCAGCCCTACTCATGCAGTGCTTTGTGAGAGAGATTATTGAATTTTCAGTCTCTGCAGAATTTTAATGAAGCTCTGTCTTGCTGGAAAATCCAGCCCTTTGTCAATAAAGTTCAATAACTCGACCACCCATGTAATAAGATGTACTGCCTGCAATCTTTCACTTGCCAAAGCCAGAGGCCTGCTGGAGTCTCCCTGAAAGTTGGAGACACTCATTTGTTGTGTATTTTCCTACAGTCTGCATGCAGTGGAATTTGCATTTACTGTAGTGAAGGTGTTTACAGGGAGGTAGAGAAAAAATTAAAATTTGTCTCAATGTGCCGGCTGCTATGGTAATAGGAATATTGCCCTGCTGAAAAGGAATACAGTGAACGTGTCTTCAGGAACATATCTGTCCCAGTTAAACTCTTCCTTAAGTTACAAAATAAGTAACAAAGAAGACAGAACAATAAGAAAGTAAGTGAAAGGTGTTTCAGTAAAGGTGTTTCAGTAATGTCTGAGCTGAGGTGAAAAATTAATGGCCAGAGAAATTCAGAGGGTCACTAAACAGGAGAATACCCTCATACCACTGCTGTTGCTTGGTATCAGAAGAAAAGTGAGAGCACTGATCTGCCAAACTAGACAGAGAAAACTTCAAGGGACATTCACAAAACCCTCCAAAAACCAAAACCAAGCAAAAGAAAACCGAAAGAAATAACAACAAAACACCAAAAAACCCTGAAGAAATGAAGTTAATTTGGCTGGTTGGGTATGGAGTAACTTATTATGTATACACCAAATATTAAGTTTAAAAATAATCAGAAATTGCAGGGATATGAGCAGGCTTTTTTCTGTGGAATAACTGGTCACACTGAGGTCCTCTGTGCTGCTAGTTTCAAACAGAACTTCTACATTTCTGGATTTACAAGACCTTTTGTTGATGAAAATTTCATTGTGGCACTGACTTATTGCAGTGAGAAATTGTTTTTATATTAACTGTGTTTTTTCAGTGGAAAACTTTTGCTGAAGCCACTTCTATACCATTTGCTCTCTAACTCTGGACTGTATTCCAAGATGAGCAAGAAAGGAATTAAAACTTCTGAAGTGTAATTTGTTGCAAGGAAAATCCACAGACAGCAGTGGGGAGCTGGGATTTGATAAAACCAGGAGAAGACTCAGTCTCCTCTGATGAGAGGACACAAAGTTATTGAAGATAATGTTATCAGAAACTAGTGGGGTAATACAGAGAATAGCACAGAAGCAGATTAGCCACAGCAGGAGAAAACTTGGAATCAACCCTGACATCAAGGTTGTGATGGAAATGAAGAAACCTGTAGAATTTATGTCATGGAGAGCAGGCAGAAGTGTGAAGATTTTCTTGTCCCAGCTGCCCATAAACATCTTTCAAACAATGATTTACATTAAATGAAGCTAATACCACAAAGTTAGAGGGGCAGAATAGACAGGGAAGTAATCAGAGATATCCAAAGAATGAAGAATAAGCAGCCAAAGAATAGTAATGCAGCGGATGGTGTTTGCTTTATAGAGACAGCAGAAGATGAAAAGGTTTAATGAAGATTCTTATAAGCTATGGAAATCTGTCAATTAAAATAGTGTGAGTTGCTGTAAATGCTGCAGACTGCTTTGGAGAAGAATATTTGTTTGCTGCCTAATAAAAAAAACTTGTGGAAGGATGCCAAAAATGCATTAAAAGTTTCACAGTGATTGCTCTGGAGGGAAAAGGACTAAAGACTGGGGACTCTAGTTTTGAGTAGCTTTTAAGCTAGGTAGGTGTCTGGAGTTCTTGCTACCCTGACCAAAATACTCAACAAGCCATCCAGATTAAAGGAGATGTGAGTAATAAAGGACTCCTTTTCCAAAGGTGGTCACAGGTAGCATTATCATCCTCTGGGAATTTTATGACACTCACTGGTAGAAAGGAGAAGAAATGAGACTGGAAAGAGGTAAATATCTTAATTAGGAATATTAAGAAACACTGCTAAAGCTGTGGAGATTTTTTAGTCAATGAAAGAATTTACTTGGAAATAGAAGAAAGCAGACAGAGGGAGGCAAAGAGAATGGGTAAGGATAAGGGAAAGAGGAAATCATTCTGGAAGCAAGTGGAGATGATGGCGTTGCTGAAGAGCAATTTAATAGAATGGAGCTGTCCATCATATTGAAAACTAATATAAGTAGAAAGACACATTATTAAATACTTGCAGAAGAATTGTTTTCATGTCCAGCCAGAGCTAATGCCAGAGCAGGATAAGAATACAAACTGAATTTTTAAAAGAAAGAGACTTCTTTCCTGAGTGCTTGCTGGTAAATAGTTTAGAATTGGATTAGCAGATAATGTATTGGAGAAAGGAAATTTATAAATAAGGTGTTGAAATGAGTAGGCTTTTGAGCCCTCAGGAGCTGACTGTTAAAGTGTGAACAAAGCAGCTATTTTAAAGCATGTGTGTACCAGGAAAGATCTAGCTGTCTGAAAAGACAAAAAGAGAGAAAACACCAGAGAAAGAAACACATGAAAGTTAATGTTTGAGGCATATATTGTGTCCTAAGAGCAATGAAGAGAAAAGAAAGGATTGCCAGCAAGACTAGAGATCAGAGAGGGTGTGTCAAACAATGAACTTGCATGTAGCAGTGTTTGTTTGCTGGAGTCAGATAATTGCCAGAGCATTTGTGGTTTATGTGTTAGAACAAATGTCTGGGAAGAGTCCAGGCTTTGTCTCTTACTGAATGTACAAACCAACTGAGATTAAGTGATTACTGATGAACACAAGGCAAGAACCTTTTCCTCTGTACTTGCCAGTGAGACTCTCCAAAGGTGGGTGTAGGTTAGCCAAACCTTTTAAGAGTCGTTTATTTTCCACCTCATAAGTTATTTAGACAGGGTAAAATGTGCCATTGAATGATACATCCTAGGTCAATCACGAGACATTGCTCCATGCAGGGGTTACTTGGGTACAATTTTGGCCTTTATGTCAAAGGGAGTTTGAAAAGTCTATCTTAATGTCCCTTTTAGTTTTACATTTAATTAACACAAAGTATTGCATTTCATCTTCTTCATATGGAGACAGCATTCTCTATAAATAGTGTGTTCTCTGTGTTCAGAGTAGTACTTTCTTACATGAGAGGATTCTTACTGCATCCCTTTCTACTGGTGTGGATCCAATAATTAAAAGATATTACATTAATCAGGTGCATGAATAAACTCTAGGTGGGACAAAGCAATGGCATCTCAGCAAAATTATTTAGAGGAGGATGTGTGCTGGTTTCCAGACTTCCCTGAAGACCCACCTCATGCACTCCTGAGTGCACATCCTGCATGCAATTCTGCACCATAGGGCCAGCAATAAAGAGACAGCGAGTGGAAGCCAGTAACATGTGAAATGCATGGGTTTCTGTGAAGCAGCAATTCCTGCCAATGCCTCCAAGACTAGAGTTCAGTTGCAGTCTTGCAGATGACATCTATGTAGGTCATTGTGGCTAATTATATATCTGAGAGCTATTTTCTTTCCTGAAAAGGTGTAAATAACTGTGAGTAGCTGGGTACCTCTCTGAGTTGAAATGGCATGAGATGACAAGATTTAATTACATTAAATACAAGTAATTTTAACAAGTAATTGTTAAGAGCCTACATGAAAGGTAAGAAATATGGGTTTAATTCCTATGTTGATTACAGCATTTTCCTCATTATGAGCAATTTTTAAATTTACTCTTGCTGACTAGTACTGTGTTTATTTTGCATAAATTGAGGCACCACTGTAAGGGTTAAATACTTGTTCTTTCTTCTCCTGTATGTGTCATTTTATGTCTGTAAAATGTGGTTTAGGTCCTTAATATAAGATACTAAACAAGCACAAAGTTTGGTAATACAGTAAAAAAATTATGCTAATGAATATGCAAAAGTCAGTCCTGCTCTTAAAATAAGCATATGTGATAAAATATAGCTAAATAAAACAATAAAAATATATGAAACTGAAACTGATGCAAAACTGCATCTGTACCAGATATAATATACACTGGGACAGTGTAGCAAGTGTATTTTCATTAAAGAAGCATCATTACTGGAAACATTAACACTGCGAACAAAAGCCCAGGAATATCCTTGACCTTTATGAACAGGTATTTTTCTGCCTTGGGTACATTTTGTTTCATTTTTAAAATAAAACCTTTCAGTTTAGTGAAGATTAAGTTATATAATTAGAAAATACTGATAATCATGCTACTCCTCTTAGTTGTTGCCATTTTAAATTTCATTAGGTACCATGACTCATTATGTACCATGTATTTTATATTTTTGTGGAAATAATACTGAGAGATACTGCTCTTATGATATCTGCATGGTATCCCTAAAAGGAGATATTTTAACTTGCTAGCTGCTCTCTCTCTGCATGCAGGACAAAAGCTAAATATGTCAGGGAGGCTGAAAGCAAGCTCCTTGCTCTTGAAGTTGGTAGGGGTGGTTTCAAGCACCAGCTAAGTGCTTGGATTATATAATATCTGCTGGAATACATCATCACAGGTATTTAATGCCCTTCATTTCCTTTGGATCTGTGAGTATCAGTGATTTCAGAGTATACAAAATGATGTGAGCTCCAATATGCTGATAAAAGTCCAAATTGCCAACCTTCTTCTTTTTTCTGAATGCCTGTCCCCACCTTCACCACATTATGTGAGGATCTTCTCTTTCAAGGCACAAAATAAAAGAGTGCTGAAAAAGTCAGATACTATTACAATGAAAAAAATCCTACTTGTGAATCCACTCCTTTAAACTTTACTCAGCTTCTCTTTTGTATTAAGCATATCCCTATCTCCAGTGTTGTTTCATGTCTGCCTCAATGTTTACCCTTGAAGAAAGTGGGGGGCGTAGTCTGCCTTGTGAAAGCGGATGGCAGGAACTCAGGGTAGAATTCTGTTATCTTTTTTTTCTGTATTATATCCCAACTTTTCTTGATTAATCCTGTGCTAAAGCTAGAGGAGGATCTTTTATTTGCCTGGCCTGACTTCCTCATCCTAAAAGGCACTTTGATTTGCATGGAAGGAATGGCATTGGAAAGATTACACAGAAAGGGGCTTATATGAAGGAAAGCTGATTGAGAAAGCTTATTTTTAAAAGTCTGGTCCTTTTAGTTTTGTATTATTCATTAAATTAGTTCTTTACCCTTTATACTTCTGTGCTCTTGGTATGAAATAAAAAGTTAAAAAGAAGCATTTTTAATATACCGTAAATTCTCAGACACATTTTACCCAAGAATGTGGAGGCTTAAAGCTGAGGATAGATCCAAGAAAGAGTTTGATGTCCTGTTGAGAGCTGGGGAAAGGTTAGTAAACCTGACCTCATTCCTGCCTCCCTCCTGGGTGTTAGAGCAAAGGACAGTAAGGGGTGCAGTGCATAGAGCAGTTGCTGTCAGCCAATTTGTTGTGGTTTTAGAAGAGTGATTTTGATGGGTGGGTCCTGAGCCATCCCCAGGGGAGCAACATGTATTAGTAGAAGTAGATAGACCCAATTTTTATAAGAAGCAATGATAGACACTAGTGGAAAAATGAGATAAATCACCCTCAGCTGGAAACACTAAAGGTCATTTGTGATTTAGTACTCAGAGCAGCTTTGGAAAGGCAATCCTATCCTCTTCATTAATCATTAAAAGTCCTGTATTGAGTAGCTTCTTTGTCTGCAAAAATTGCAAGATGCAGAAATTTTCATGTTTTCCCTCCTTGATGTTAGTTAATTTTGTACTTTTCATGTGTAATGCCCAAAGGCATAGCTTGTCCTTTTACTTATTCTTTTTCCAAAGTCTCTTATTTCTGATGCTGTTGTAGAATAACACTCTTGCCCACTCCAAACTCTCACTGTATAAATGGCAAAGAGAAAAGAAGAGAAAAAGTGGCAGAAGGAATAGGAAACATTTTGTATCCCAGCTTTGCACAGCACTTAAGCTCAGATCTTGCCTTGTGTCTAGAAGCAAGTCTTGCTGCTAATGAAAAGCCTTCTGCCGTAGAAGACATATTTGTTGCCTCAGTGGGCCTGTGGCCTTCCTCTAAAATAATTGTTGAAGGACCCTTTTCCAGACTGCCCCTAGCTGGGTAAAGTGCATTTTACCCTATGAGTAATGTAGGTAACATATATATTTACACATTGATATGTTTTCTGGCCCTCTGGGAAAAAACTCATAATTATCCCACTAAAGTGAATTTCTGTGTAACACTGGAAACAATTAAAAAAAATCAGTTTATCTAATCCTTAGTTTATCTGCTTCTACTAGATGTGAAAATGAAGAGGAGAAGTGAATTTCACAATTATCTGAGATTTAAGCAGAGATTTAGGTCTTCTCTAAGACCTAAAGTTCATTTGGTAGAGAAAAATAGCTAATTTTTACAACTTGTGAGAATAGGGGTCAATTTCTTTCAAAAACTTAACTTTTGTCTAGAGCTCCACTTATCCTTGGATAACCCTTTTGTCAGTGATGATAAATATACTTCCAAAGACTTCTGGAGACCTTTAACTTTGATGAGCAGTTCAATCAACATAGTCAATTATGACATTACTTCTAATGGATTAGGGCTTTTTTTTTCACATGCAATTGGGATGTGTCTCTTCCTATAAACAGGTTAGAGAGAATAAGCATTTCTGAATTATCACGACAGTTTCATCTAAGTCTGTAAGCTGTTATAGTCTACAATTTGAGAACAATTTAATGATGTGAACATTGCAATGGTAATAAGGAAGACTGCTTATTGCTAGCTCACAGCAGAGATTATACATGATAGGTAATGAGACAAAGCTGGCAGACAGCAGTAAACTTGGGCCTGGCAATTCCGCAGTCTGAACCTGCTGGTTTTGGAAAAGAGTGGGCATGAAACTGTTGTCATGGCCCTGTAGGTTCTTGTAGATGGAAGCCATTCTGGGAGGTGCCAATTGGTGCCATGAAGTCCATGGATATAGGGTATGCTCTGTGCCTCTTTGGGGCAGGACCCAATGGACATAAGCCCTCAAACCAGTATTTTTATAGAGGGTTGTTTCACCTGGCCTTTATATCTGTATATGTGGTCTCAAAGAAGCGACTCATTATTAAACAGTGAATCAGAAGAAGCACAAGCAGAGGACAATGGAATTGTACAGGATTTCAGCAGAACCACAAGTGCCTTTTTGGTTTATTTCTCTTGTTGCCTATGTAAGGCTTTTCACTATTCTGAGAAATAAATGGCTCAAT
Source organism: Ammospiza nelsoni (assembly GCF_027579445.1). Classification (NCBI taxonomy): domain Eukaryota; kingdom Metazoa; phylum Chordata; class Aves; order Passeriformes; family Passerellidae; genus Ammospiza; species Ammospiza nelsoni. Next base: position 44,217,170 of record NC_080638.1, on the reverse strand, counting down.
AATCCTACCCTCCTCCAAGTGGGCAGGATTATTTTTTTCCACACCCCTGCCGTCCCTCCACCAACAGTATGTGAATAAGGGTATTGCTGGGAAGATGAAGGAATGTTGATCCCTCTGATTTGATCCATTATGCACATGTTCTGCCATCAAGGATTATAAAGAGACCAACTTTATCTTATGTAGAAGGTGATTGATGTTGCACATGTGTTGCAAGGCTCAATGGTGAGCCTTTTATTTGTGCTTCTCTACGCAGCTGCTGACTCTGTAACCCAGGGTGGACTGTCAGGACACAGACATTGTAATGTGTATTTCATAGCTGTATTTTCAGTAGTTGTGTCTCAAAGTGGCCCTTTTGACTCTGGTGTTATCAATATCTTTTGAGCTTTGCACTCCTGCAATGTGACATTGCCAACCCCTTCATAAAGTAACAGTTGTGCTCCAATGTCTGTTGGCCTCTTGTTCAATTTCTGTATCAGTAGATGTCTCTGTTTCCGTAGTGTGTGTGAGAATTGGGTCTGATTGCCTTTCTTTCATTCTGTCATTGCCTGTTGCCCTTTGGAAGGTATACAGGGCATGAGACTATGTGGCTAGCATGCCACTGCATCACCAGTTTCCATTTTTGTTCTACCTCATGTTAGCTCTTCATCAGCTGTTTTGGAAAAAACTATGTGCAATGAAAAAAGACCTTCTCTTTGCAATGTCATTCCTTTTTGGAATCCATCTGGGGGCTGTGCCTGTAACAGCTTTCTTGCTAGATGAGAGAGAATTCACCTTTTTCATATTTTCACAGTGTCCATTTTTCCCCCTTATGTTTTGATGATTTGCAGATTAGGCATGTTTTAAGTCAGCAGTGAAATTGACTGTGCCCTGGGGACCACCATTTAAGGGTAATTTTAGTTCCTGGCACCCTGACTTAGCAGACACAGGTGGATACAGCTGCTGTGCACACAAATGTTAAGCCTCTTGAGAAACAGCTCACAAAGCCAAGCAAGAAGGTGACACAACACATTATTCCTGCAAATGCCTGGACTCAACAAAACAGTGGTTGTGAAAGTGTGCAGTGTGCTGATTGAATCTGCCTGAATGTGTGTAATTGCACTCATTGTTCATTCAGTCACAATCATGAAAACTGCTCCATTTTCTTCCTTCTTCCCTCCCTTTCTCTCCTTTTGTAATATGTGACTTTTTCTGTACCTTCCTCTTTGTGTCCTCTTTGCAAACGGTCTTTGCCAAATGGAAATGCTGCCTGGCATTAATGGTTACACTCTGAAATAACATTTCAGGCTGTAATAACATTCCTTGCGAAATAAGCCATTATTTTTGAAAATATGTGTTCTGTACAAGACTGGGTAATATGTCAAAGTTCTTTGCCGCCTTGAATGTGGAACTCTACTTCTGTGTTATCTCCATAATGCTGAAGCAACAACATGTTGCCACTGTTTGCTAAATTTTCAATATATTTTCTTTTTTTTTACATGTAAAAATCATTCTTCCTCCTGTTTATGTAAAACAAAGGTGTCAAGAACTGTAAAATGATTGAAAATGCATTGCTATTGTTGGGGAGGAGTTTGTTTTTGTCTTCTACACTGCTTTTAGGTCTTAAGTTCCTCTCAATGCTCTTGTACTGTTACATTGTCTCTCAGTTCTAAAGATTAATCATTAAGGCTTCGTTAGATAGCTTTCTGGTCATATAGAACCTCCAACAGAAACCACCAGCTGTATTATTTAAATATTCTTGCCTCAGAAAGCTCATCTTCATAACAACTGTATCAAAGAATTTATTAGCCGTAACTGTGCCACATTTTGCAAAATATGCCAGACAATGGAAATACTATCCAAACTGAGCTTTTGTAAGTATAATTGGTATGAACTAGGTCTTTGGGAACCTTTTCTCACTAAGCCAGTTTGCCAGCCATTCTTCCTAATTTTTATGCTGTTCACAATGTTATTTTGCTGGTATGGGAGTTAGTAAACACTTCCCAAACTTACAGATGGGACCATGGTCCCTTTCTTCTCTATTTCATATCTATCAGGGCTGATGCAAGACCCAAGTGAAGCAGGTAACAGGTTTGAGAAACTAGCATAGACCCATTGCCTCCTTTTTCGGTCAGACTCTGTAAAGCAGGATTTATTGCTGCTGATGCCACTAGAGAATGGCTGTCATCTGTGGCATAGCAGGTATGAAGGCTTGTGAGGGGTTCAGTCTCTCCAGGGAGCCCAAATTACTGTTCCCAATAATTTCATTACTTGGCAGGAGTAGAAAGTGTGCTCTTTCAACAGTGAAGCTAAGCCTCAGGGGCGCAGCCTCTTGCCTGCCAAGCTGTGAGTGCCCAGGCCTGTCCCTTCACCATGAGACCACAGAGCTCCGTGTCAGTCACACTGCCTGACGCCATGACATGATCACCACAATATTCTGTGCTTCCATAAATGACTCTTTTGACTGCAGGCAAGTCACATTCTCAGTGCCTCAGTTTCTCTGTGAAACTCACTTCCCCTTTTGAGGAGGTAGTGAAGGCTGGGTAATATTTGAATAATGCTTTCAGAAACAGGGGTAATTATAATCTCCATTCATCCCTTCTTTGCTGTGACAGTACGATGAAATGTAATCAGTAACAAACAATTGCCTAGAACTAAATAAAAAAGCCTCAAAAGGTAAAATGGAACTATTGTGTATGCTAGAGGCTAAAAGCTTTAAGAAATAAAAGTGCGCTAGTTGGGATAACTATTTTTTGATGATGCTAGTAGCAAAATTATTCAGTACATGCAAATGGTAAATATAAACTTGAACTCTAAATACAAATTTTACCTAGGGTTATCCCTAGAAAAAACAAGTCAGGGAAAAGCTCTGTAAATGTCTGTCTTCAGCAGTCCTAAGAAGATGGCAGTATAAGGATGATGTAAGAAGGACACTCTTACTCTCAGAATCAGGGATGCTTCTGGTGATACACATATGGGCACTGTTAGTCAGGGCTGGATGCCCTGTATTTAACTTCAAGATGAATCTTTCCTCCGAATGATGATTTATTTTTCATTTTGGTAATAAACACATGCAATTGAGTCACAAGTTCAGATCCCACCAAAGGAATCTCAGTTGTTTTGAACCTCTCTTACTGTGTATCCACGTGACCATATGTGAATGCAAACATTGTCCCTTGAAATGAATTTTGTGTCTATAGCTTGTGTATTGGAACTCAGCAGATATTTGCTTATACAATGAGGTGGGTGACAAGAAAATACTTATGATTTGATGGAAAGAATGTAAAAACCATTTGTCCACTACTCAGTAAGGTGAGTGCTGGATATACTTAACAATTTGCTTTGATGGTGGTGTGCATTTTCTAATTTATTGGATGCCTGCTTCCTTCATAAAGTAAATTATGTATCATTAATCTTGCTTGGAAGCTGGTACCTTCAAGATAATGTAGTGATTATTTTCTTAGATAATCTACCAGTTAGGAAAGGATGATGTGATCAATATAGAGAACTAATCTAGCTATCAATGATTTATGTGTGTACATGTACAATATATGCCACACCACACTTGACCTCTCCTTTCAAAGGCATTCACATTTGTTTTGGGGAGTGAAATATTTTATTTCACATCTTTTGGCACTCAATGTTGATAGCAGCTAAGATTTATAATGGCAAAGGGAGTACATTGATTGATTCCTACACTCATCTACCTAAACATTTCTAAAATGTCGGAAATTAGCACTGATTCTTCAATAACCTCCATGAAGCCAAAGCCATGAATCAGTGTGCGCTGCAAGATCTGTGCTATAATCAGTTTTGGGAGGACAGATTGATTTTTTGATTCAAGAAAGCAATTAAGCATATGCTTAACTTTGAGCACATTTTATGCCTATGGCAATCAGCTACCACAAAACCCATGTGCTTTTATAGCACAGCACTGGAGCCCTGAGAAGACAGTCCAGAGCCCATCCCACTCACCTGGAAATCACAGGAGGTTGTGACAAGAATGACTGAAGTGGGTGGAAGGGAGTGAGCTGAGCAGGGACAGCTGCTGCCTGTTTGCCTGCTAGGTAACTGTGTCCATGTGTGCTCCTGCAGTGCATGGATGCACTGGAGCTGTGCCTGAGTCTGCTAGGGATGGTGGGATGCTCCAGCGTGACTGCCTAGTGAACTCGTTCTCAAACAGAGCTTGGAGGCCACTGTTGCAAACACTACAGGACCAGATATTATGGTCTAAAGATGCAGCAAAGATGAAACCCAGTGTTTTTCTGGAGGTAAAGTCTATTGAATCAGTTCCTGTTCAGCTGATGCTCAGCCGTCTTCAGGGGAAAGAAATATTCTTTCCTTCCAGCTGGTTGCATTTCTAACCTGATATTCCTGTTACAGTGATAAAAAAATGGAGACAAGATCTATTTGCTTTTGGTGAATAGTGTAGTTTAATGAGAAGGTAAAGTGGTTTAAAGAAAGTATGGCTCTGCCTGTGTCTTCTCCCCAGCTGCAAGGTTTTGAAAAAAAATGGGTAAATAAATATATCTTTGATGAAGTCTGTTTCCACTGTCTTCTGTGAATCTGCTGGTTCACATTGGAGCTGGAGATATAATTACTACTACTATCCAGTGGCAGATATTTCTATCATGGTTCTGAACCAAAGGGGTGTTTTGGTCAGAATTCTGTTCTCAGGCAGTGTTCTGGCTGATGAGACAGATAAATCAATGGTGTAATGCTACTGAAATTAAAAGGCAAATATCTGTTCTCTGTTACTTTCATTTATACCATGTAAATAACAGTGGAGCATGCTCTGCTTTCTTGTTCCATGGAAGAGTATTGTCCAAGAGGTAAGAGAAATAGCTGAACTTTGGATTGTTCAGCTGAAGTTGATTTTTGAACTTTTAAGACTTGCTTACCACTGAAGCTAATATGTTCCAGAAAAAGCTGTCTCACTTTGTGACCTTCTAATGACTGACTATTCTGCTCTATTTCATTTTTTATTTCACACCTCTCACCTTTGTATTTGGATGCCAGTGAGATGAACACCTTGAAAATTGATTGAATTCAAAGGACTCCAAGTTTTTCCCTAACTTTAGTTGTATAGAAACCTATTTTTTGCTCCAGTTAGCTGGCCTCTTGGAGATTGCTTTCTGACAGTAAGCTGGGAACACTGTAGCCTATTATCTTACAGGATCAAAGGACGTGGGTTTTTTGCAATGGAGCCTTTTCCAATCTTATATCAACCATACTACCAGAGAATCTGCACACGGAGAGTTAAACCCATTTGGGCTTTAGGATGTAAAGGGTTATTTCATGTAGGGGGATACAATATAAGTAAATAAAGTTAGTATAGAAAGTAATCCTACCCCCCCTAAAGAGTTGCAGCTGGGTTAATGATTAAAGATTAGGAGCAGGCCTGATGTTAACAGGCCACAGCTGTAGCCAATGAGAAGAGTGTTATAAAAGAGTGGGTTGGTTTGTTGAGGGGAACTGGAGTCAGCTGGCTGCTGTGGGGATAAGGAAGAGTCAGTGCTGGAGGAGTTGCCTACGAGAAACATCAAGGAGGTATGAAACTCTAGCAATATGGAACCCTTACAATGTAATGACAATAGAACCTTTGTAACATAATGACAACAAATTCATTAATTTTTCATCATAGAAAGTGCAGCTTGAAAGATGGCTTGAGTCATTTCACAAGACATAATGGGATAAAAATGTATATATCACCTTGATATATATAGACAATGTAGAATTGTAAAATAATTCAAGTTGGAAAGGACCTTTAAGATCATTCAGTCCAACAATTTACCCAGCACTGCCAAGTCCACCACTAAATCATGTCCCTGAACACCACATCTATGTAATCTTTTAAAGACTTCTGGGGATAGTGACCCAACTACTTGCCTGGGCAGCTTGTTCCAATGTTTGAAAACCCTTTTGGTGAAGAAATTTTTCTAATAACCCATCTAAACCGCCCCTGGCACAACCCGAAATTGTTTCCTCTTATCCTATTGCTTGTTAACTGGGGAAAGAGACCAACACCCACCTTGCTAAGATCTTAGCAAGATCTTGCATGGAGATATAAGATCTGCCCAAAGTCTCCTTTTCTCAAGCCTAACAACCCCAGCTCCTTCAGCCACTGCTTGTAAGGTGTGTGCTCTAGACCCTTCATCATCTTTGTTGCCAGCAGGCAGATTTCCAGCCTCTCTGTCCTCACCCTGGGGCACTGCATGGGCTTGCTGTGACCAAAGTGTCCGCACTTGGTCTTGTTTAACCTCATGGAATTGGTATTGAGGATATAACAGATATTATCTGTTATATAGGAGACATTGTATGGCCATCTGCTGCCTGCTGTAAATAGCATGGGGCAAGGCCTTTCATTCAAAAAATGGCAGATTTGCCTGGATGCATACAGGATCAACTGATCTTTGCTTATATCTAAAATCACCCAGATCCTCCCAATTTCTGTTCACTTGCTTTATGTGCTTGAATTTTCTTTAATGAAATTTTCTAGAAAACAATATCTCCTATTAGTCATGCCTAGAAATGCATTGAGTGGAGGGTCAATGAGATCTGAAGTTCACCTATCTGCTCCTTAATTGCTAATGGAAGACATTTCTGGGATACAGCAAGCACATGGATCTCTGCACCAAGATGAATATTTTACCCTACATCCTTTTATTCAGTGACTTAGTCATGACAGCTGTCACTTCAGAGACGGGAGATTGAGATTAATTTTCTCTCTGCCTGAGGTTTGAAGTTGCATCTCCCACACTAATGGTCTGAATATCAGTCAATTAAATATCACGGGGTGAATAATCTCTGTTTCCCTTGAAATATACCAGTTCATATAGAAAAAATAAGTGACTGAAAATCTGGATGGGGAAAAGAAAAGGACATTACTGCTTCAGAATTACAAAGCTACAGGGGAAATGAAAAAAATATTTGGCTTCAGTAAACCTTGTGTGTATATTCACTGAAATTATACACACATTGGAACTCAGGTCTCCCCTTTGCCAGATGGGTGGCACAACCATCTGTGTTTCTGTGGATTTCATAGGACAAAAAGGGTCCTAAAACGTTGATGTTGTACAATGCTTGATTCTGGTTGCAAGGGCCAACTACCTTTGAGAATCTAGCACTGACTTTTTGCAGTAGCTGGGGTGTTTTATAGTTAGTAATTATGGAAATTATCTGTTATAATTTGCATTTTTATATACTTCATTCACTTAGCTGAATAATTATAGCTTAGGATTTAATTATCCCAAACACATATCCTTCTTGCCTCTAATTTTAGTCTGTTCTACTACACCTGTCTCTCATCTGCTGTGTTCATCTCAGTCGCAATATGATTGGAATGTATTTCATGGAAACATAGAATGTATTGGGTAGGAAGGAACCTTGAAGATCATTTAGTTCTAACCCCCTTCCACTAGACAAGGTTGTTCAGAGTTCCATCCAGCCTGGCCTTGAACACCTCCTGCATCCACAGTTTCTGTAAGCAACCTGTGCCAGTGCCACACCACACTCACAGTAAGGATTTTTACCAATCCTCTGATCTTAACCCACTCTCTCCTAGTCTGAAGCCATTCCCCTTGTCCTGTTACTACATGCCCTTGTAAAAAGGCCCTCTCCATACCTTCAGGTACTGGAAGGTGTTTATCTTCTATACCTTTCTTTTACTAAGATTTCTGATCTCCGTGTCAATGATGCTCTTGTTCTCTGAGCTGTTTCAGTTAGTATACTACTCTAAATCTTCTTAGAAGTACCTTTTTTTTTTTCTTTTTGATGCTGTTTCCCCCTTATTTAATGTGCTCTTAAAATAGAAATAAAACCATATTGTAGATCTACTAATTTTAAGCAGTATCCCTTTCCTCTTGAGATCATTATTTTTATAAACCTTTTTAGAATATAAAGTGAAATATAAATATAAATATTTTTAGAATAGAAAGTGAAAAAGGCACTCTAAAGGAGAAACTGCTAACAATGCAGAACAGAAATTTTGAACTTCTTCACTTGCAACTCAGCCAAATCTGTGGTTGATAAAAGAGTGCTGAAAAATCTCCTGATGAAGAGCTATGCTATTAAACTTCCTGACGACTTCATTTCTTATCAATGTGGCAGTCCTATGAAGACAGTGTTTTGATTCTCTCCTGTTTGATTTTCTTGTGCTTGGTGTAACAGTGCTGACTGATACACAACTTAGCAAATTTTTACTTTAAGAGGCATTCTCTCCTCAAAATAGCTGAATATTTTGAGCAAAATATATTGAATTTTGCTATGTTGTCAGTTCTTGCTGAATGCCAGTAGAATAATCTGCCTCTGGCACTGTTACAGTGGTGAAAGTAATGTTCTTGAGATCGGAAGGTAAACAAAATGTGTTTGCAACTGTTGAGCAACATCTGCAACTTGAAGAGTAGAACAAAGAAGACAGCAACAAGAGTCATATTATTTATTTCCCTTTATATTCCTTTGTGAAACCAGAAACCTTTTTTTTTTGCTTTTTTTCTTTTTTTTCTCTTTTTTTTTTTTTTTTTTTTTTTTTTTTTTTTTTTTTTTTTGGTAGGTAGTATCTGTTGCAGTTGCCAAAGTATAAAATTATGGAGCTGAACCTCTTTGCTGAAATGATGTCCAAGGCTAATTCATCTGTCACATGGCATCCTACATCTGGACACGCAAAAAACTCTTTATGGGAGAGTCCCCCACGGGTAGGATCACTGCAAGTGATTGGCATATGAAGAAAATTCCAACATACCAAAGTGAGGAAATGCAATCTCTGTGTGGAAGTTATAGCTAGGAGGCATATGTCTCATTCTAACCTGCTGGGCTATATACTGTTAAAATTGGAAAAGAACAGGAGTGTGATTATGAAAATGAAGCTAGATACCTGCGAACAAGCAAGCAGCAATTTTCCTGGGATATGACTCTGTAAGTGCAGAACACTCAATGCCAGCCAGGTGGAAGGTTGTAGTAGCTGTTTAAAATCAACTGGGTTTAATCAGTCAAGCAGCACGTTTTTGGGAAATGTGATTTTGTTTTCAAACTAGGTTGGACAGCAGGTTCCTCTGTAATGTATTCCACAGCATTGCCAGCCTCCAGCCATTAGCTGTGGATGGATTTACCCTGAATTATCATGGTGAGCCTGAGGTTCAAATTTCAGCCTTATGTATTTATAGTGAATAACATTGTGAATAGGATTTCAGAGTTTGGGAAAATTTGGAGCTGGAGGTAGTGACACTGGTAATTTGAGTCACTGTATGAGCTCTAGTATGTCTTCATAAAACACAAGGAGTGGCAGGAATAAAAAAGTTCTCGAGGTGATGCTGTGTCACTGGGATCTTCCTCCATGCCTTTGTGTAGTTGTTGATGAACTACAACAAATGTACTGATATGGGCATCACACTGCTGATAGAGGCACAACAACTTGTCTCTTCAGCAACAACACTGGGAGCAGTATGCTGCTACTAGCACAGGGGAATTCCTACTCTACATTAGATTCCCATAAAACACCAACACCTTCACTGTCCCAATTTTTGATTTCAAGATGCTCAGGAATCTGAGTCTGATAACTGAAGAGTCACCTAAAACTTCAAGACTAGAGTGCTCAAAGACTTCTCTGTTAGAGATAAATTATATACAGCAAGAGTGAAACTTGCATGTGTTGGAAGTAGAACTGTTGCTACCTCAGACTGTGATCATCATGGCCTCAAAACTATCTCGAACATCACTAAAATTTATTATGGTCTGCTGTTTACCTTTGGTAAATGGCAGCTGAAATGCAGAAAATGTTTGATAAATAACTGAACAATAAACCAACATGAAAACCTCATCTTCTTTAAGTAATAAAGCAAGAAGCAGAGAATCTGCTTTGAGAAGTATCAGTGATGTTCAAGTGCCAGTAAGGTGCTTCTAAAACATGTAATAATGCTACATTAGAACAAGGAATTGAACAGTCAGTGTAATATAATTTGTCACATTTCCCATCTATTTCCCTTTTCAGTTTTTTGAATTAAATTCAATGGATGTTCTGATTGAAAAGTTTTTGAGCAAGACCACTTGCTCCCTTTCCTAAAATAAAGTATATTTTTCTAGGATGAGTCACTCTACTTTTATTCCATCTCAGTATCATCTGGACTGTTGGCTATACTGGTAGCTGCTAACAGGCCTTTGTAGGAAGCAAAAGAATAAGCAGTTCATGACAACAAGTTCAGAAAATCTTGTTTTCTAAAGTAGAAATGGTGCAGGGAAAAAAATCCTTCCAGAAAGCAGAATTCCAGATTCTGAAATTTCAAGATATTTGCATTTGAAGATTGCAGAAGGCATCCCTTCACACAGCCTCAGACTTGGGAACAGAGTCAATGTGGTCCTACACATGACTGTGACAAAGCAAAAGCCTAAGCTGCTCTGCAACGAAGAGAATTGCATATGCAGAATCTTAGAAATCCTGAAGAAAGTGCTGACTCCTAATTGCATCCCAGGATATAAGATGAACCCATGCTAGATTCTTTCCAGCTTGTAATAGAGATATGTAATCAATTATTTTCAGAATTTCTCAAATCCTTTAAGATCAGGGCTAGGTTAGACAGGATCCAAGCACAAAAGAGACTGAATTAAAAGGCAATTGAAAAAAGAGCTAAAGAATACCAAGCCAAAGCCCCAGCAGAAACTGCTTTTGTTCTCATAGCTGGGGGCAGAGTCAGTGATTTTTCCTGAAAATAAAAAGTAAACAAAATAAAATGTGACAACATAGTCCTCTTGACAGATGGTTTAAATTTTAATACATCCTGCTGATGTTTAAAGGCCAGGAGGTTTTTTACTGTTTCAACCACCAAATTGGTGTGAACTCTTAAGCTTACATATTTTCAGTTTTCCCAACTATAAGATGGAGACAATTGAATTATATCTTTTTACACTGTTTTTTAGCAGTTGAAGGTAGGTGAAGGTTTCTGTGGTTCTTGTGAAATGGAGCAAATTTAATGTAAATGCTTTTGTGTTCTTAAATACTTCCATTGCTGGTCACAACTGCTGTGTCACTTTGCTCTGGTACAAGAGCTGAGACACCACTCTCAGTCTGCCTTCAAACTGTCTCCAAGTGCTTGTGACATGGGAGAGAATTGGACTCATGTTCTGGATCTGTTGAATTTTAGTGTAATAAACAATTTTCATCCAAACAGAAGTCTGTCTAAGAGCCATGAACATTGAGCTGAGTTTCAAGATAAGCAAACATGGGGGGAGGCACAAAAGCAAGCCTCAATATATCCTATGTCTAGTTACTCACACAGCTGTAGAAAAGAAACCCTTGTCTCTGCATTTCCTCAGTCTACCCCTCAGGCTGTATAAGATTCCTCTAATTTTTCTGTCTCACTCAGTTGAGCTAGTACTGTTCATCTTAGACTGAGCTCACAGACAAACTTCCAAGCTTTCAAAATAATACTTGCAGCAACTGCAAAAATGCATTGATAGCAGGTGTTTCTGTAGTTATGTTAAATTTTTGGTGTTCTTTATTAACTTCAGAATAACAACATTGTCAGTCATTCTAGGATATTTTCTAGTAAATCATATCCAGCTATAAACTAATATGTCCCGATAATTACACCACCTCCCTGAAAAATCATAGAGCTTTATCTCCATGAAAAATGAGACATTACATTCCAGTCATTAGACACATCTCTTTGCTTTTCTGAGTTTTAACATAGCTGATGTGTGACTCAGAAAACAGATACATGATTTGGTTTTGCTGTCATTAATTTCTCTAGCACATGAACAACAGTATTTCAGCCCACTCCTACGCTGCTAAGAAAATTTTTGCCAGTTAGGGCAAGTAGTATGATATGGATCTACTTTCCCCTATATTTTTCAGAGCTGCAGGTACTTGTTTTACTTTGCCATTAGCAAGTTTCACTTCAGAAACTGTAGCTATCGATTCAGTTTCTATTAGCAATATGTGAGCTTGGCTGGCACAAGAGGTGCTTAGATCCATTGTGGAGTAAGAGTTGACATTCTTGGGCTGATGTGACCTCAGAGAAGCAAGATAGATAGATCTGAACCTTTTGCACCACAGCAGTTCATTCCTCACACCACAAGCTGCATGGTCAGCATGATGCCACAGGCAATATTACCTTTCCATCAGAATCCCAGTATTTGTCTTGTGGTGGATCCTCTGAGACACAGCTGCTGCATTTCACTTTACTTGTCTCCCTGGCACTTTGTTCTTCCAAAAGAAAATTCAGATTCCTTCTGATCTTACTGACAGATGGGATGTTCCATTTTCTAGTATTATCAAGCATATAATCTCAGTGGCAGAATTTCTCATTGATTTAAATGCATTTCAGTATGACTAATTCTTCTGTTCGAATGTCTTCCTGATTTTCAGAATTCCAGGTGTCCAGTTACAGATGGGAAATTTTCCTGAAAAGGGTTTTTTAACTGCTCATGGAAATTATAAACTAAAGATTCTTGACTAAAGCCTATCAAAGTGGAAAAAAATCCCCAAAGTACCATCAACATTTGGAAGGCTCTAGATTTCACCTATTAAAGGAGACAAGCCAGATATGTCTTTTCATTTCAGTGATGAAATGAAGCTAACTATTTATATTTGAGCTCAGAAATATAAGATGGGGTAAACAATGGTCTTCCATTAGATCTTCATAGTTCACATTCTCATTTTTGAAGGACCCATATGGATTTACAACAGAACAACTAAGATTCTTATACATTAAGACTGATTGAAAATGTATATGTATAAAAATACCAGAAGAAACCATACAATTAGAAGAATGACAAGAATTGTTAACCAAGGAAACAGCTGTTTTAAACTAAAATCTGGGAAGTGTGTGTTTGCATTAGGACAAGAAAGCTGTTGCTCTGATAAGGTCACAAGCAGAGATGACTTCTCAGCAGGAAGCTTGTGCTCTAATAGCAGGAGAAAGGCAACAAGCTACAACTCTGCGTGCTGTTTCTCACCTTACCTGTTATCCCAAGAGGAATTTGGTGTAAGATTTGTGGAGAATGAAGCAAAAACATATCTTGAGATAAAAGGTCATGATACCTAGTGTTGCTCCAGCTGTGTACGAAATAACCCTGGGTGATGATGCTCCTAGACTTATTCCTTGGGGAAAACAACCAGTATTTAATAAGCCTGTCTTTATGAGAAATTTTTCCTTCTTACTAGCTTATAGTCCCCTGAAATCAAACACAGTGTCCACGCCGTCATATTTAAAAATCAGTAAGACTTTCATTGAGGGAAAAAGCCTCATAGAAATCCTTTGCATTCAGAACAGTAAAATAATGCCCAGATCAAAATTAATTCTCATAGGTAAACATCTCCTGATTTTATATGGATCTGAAATTTGGACCAGAATTTTGTTTAGCAACTAATTGTTTTACTGAAGGTTCTTTAAACTTGTTTGCTCTTTTTATCTCTATGAACATGGCTGTCCTGTAAAGCCACCACAGGTCACTGGTGGTTTGTGGGGAAGATGTTTAATGGGCATTTTGCACAGAAAAAGTGTTCCATTTTCTCTTCCAAAAGTGAAGGGCTGACTCTGTCTGCAAGACTGAATGCTCATTTTCAACAACGATTTCTTTAAGGAATAAGTAGCCCATCAGTTGGGTGTCTTTTAATGTTGTTAATCCAGTTAAGTGCTTGTGCAAAGGAGTCTGACAGTAATGGCTAGCTCATCTGAAAGCCACCCAGAATTGTCAGGATCTGGCAAAAGGCTGTCTCAAACACACTGGTTTGTACCCTGCAGCTGACATGTCCTCTTCCCTTAAAGCTCCCTTTCTGCACATCCTTCTGTCTTGGTTTATTTTGTCATGTCAAGTAATGTCATAGCTGTGACAATCTTGTTTCCAAAGTCTTTAACACTCATACCTGACCAGTTTATCTCAGAAAAACTCTTTTTTTCCCTTTCAGTATTTTATAAACTATAGCTGGTGTCTTCATAAGATGGTTTTTCACAGTATTTAAGTTTTAAATGATGCTATTATGGCCATAAGCTACAAGACAAAGGATCATCTACTGGGAATGATTTTCTGACATGAAAATCAGTTTTTGCATAATTCAAATGTTCTGAAGAGAAAGAAGAATAAAAAATTTTCTTCTGGCTCTGCTCATCACCAAACATATTTATTACTGTAATGTAGTAAAAGTAAATTAAGTAATTATTTTAATGTGTAAATGTGTATTATATTGTGGAATATTTTAAATTTATTCAGTGAGCCTAAATTGAATCATTTCAACAGAACTTTGAACTGCACTTTTTATTGCCTTTTGACTGCTGTGTCTCATTGGACCCATGACAGCTGGAAATTATACATGTTGTATAAATGTATATATGGGCCCTTTAAATAAACTTGTTTATTTAACACATCTGGTTGCAGCTGAGTAATTGGTAATAAACTCTGCAATTCACACCCTGCTCCCCTGGTTTGGTCAGGCCTGTGTAACTGTGGAAGAGATGGTGCTGGTCAAGGTAGGACTGTGTAACAAGCCTCTGTTTTCTGAATCATGGTTTTGGCTGTAAGTGTATAACATCTACCCAAGCTCCATGGCAGAGTACTGGGGACTTGGCAACCACTTCTACATTGCAAATTTGCTTATAGCCTAGCTACTTAAAATGTTCTATTATGAAAGTGCTGTTGCTTGCTATCAATATTTTTGGATGGGTATGCAAATGTAGACAGCTGCATGTTAAAAAGGCTCTGTTATGAGCTAGTTGGAATGGATTGCTGTTTTACAGAAGTGCATGTTTGCTGTGCAAAACTGAAAGAGAAACTGGACATTGAAAAAAGGAGACTTGCTACTACTCAGTAGCAAGTCTCAGCCCCTATGACTACTTAGCCCCTATGATTAGTGGGCAAGGTACCCAAACCAAAATATCCTATGGAAGGATTATATTCATAAATTCAAATATCTACAGTGTGGGCTTCCATACCTCAGTTAGTAATATAAAGGTTTATAAAAGTGTGATCTGACCTGAACCTGGAGCTTAGAATTTAGTATTAACCTGAAGGCTGTTGGCAAACTCTTTGGTCAGCTCAGTCACAGTGTAGACTCTAATGGGTGTATATGGACAAGATTTCCAGTGATCATGAAGTGTTTCCAGACAACACACAAAGATATCAATGTGTGTTGAACATGTGTTTAACACTTACCTACGTTCCTTTGCTTCTTGCAAATATATGTTGCATATGCCAGATCATAAAATTCAATGCTGAATGGATCCTTCAAAATTTTCTTGAAGGTTACTGCTTGTATTCGTCAGAGGATTTCAAACAAATTTGCAAGCACATACCATGGCTAAAAGTGTTACCAATGCCATATGACTGAGAGTAGTGGTGGTAAAATCGTCAAGAGGTTAACATTATTTACATGGATGCAGTTATTGGAAATGCACACATAAGCAGAAAGCAAAAGACTTAAACCAGCCCAGATAGCTGTGTGTGAGTCAGTCTGTGGCTGTCACATAGCCTGTCCTTGGCAGCTGTAACAAGACATTGTAGAGGCACCACAAGGCTGAAAATTGCTAGGGTCAAATTCAATAGAGCCTCCTTCAGGCAATCCTTCCCACAGTCCCTTTTTAGTCCTGTGGTTTTTAGTGCAGATGTGCAGTTTGCTGGAGCTTTGTAGGTGCTCGAGGCAGTAGGTGCATCTTGCAGTTGGTCTTTCTTGCATATGAGTTTATTTGGCATTTGCATGCTGCACTGCATCAGCTTTTCTTTTCCTGGTATGTACTACGCAAAAAATCCTCAGATCCAACAGATCAGAGAAGGTAAACAATTTCCTCAAAGGCACAAAATAAAGTGGTGACAGAACTGAAAAAAGGACTGAATATCCAGGCCCTCTGATCCTTTTGCAAAGGATTTTTGACAGCATTCTTTTCGGAAATTGCTCCAGTGCCACAGTTTTTAGGAGAGGACTGAAAGAAGTCCAATTAAAAAATAAAGACAATCAGCTCTTTATGATTTCTTGCAGGAAAGCTTAATGACATATCTCAAATTTTCACATTTGTGAAGCTGGAACTGGTTAGTTTTTCTCCATATACAACAAGATATCAAGAGCTTGACAGTAATGAAACATTCATTTTCTTTATCTTTTTACAAGGCAGACAATTAGCAATTTTATGGTTGAAAAAGCTCATTTTTAAACCTTGCATGTGGATGTTATTGCTAGACCTATTCTGATGTCAACTTTGTTGAAAAATAATGAGTGTGACTTATTCTGAATCTGCTCCCTTCTGAAGGGGGAAAAATCTTTCAAAACAAACAGAGAAACTGTTTTCAAAAGGTTTGTACACTTTCTTTTTTGATTTGTCAGCACAGCTACAATGTATATTTTCACACTAAATTTATGCTTCACATAACTGGCCTTTCCCTGGCCATCTTGAATGTCTTTTCCTCATTAAGTGGAAAAGATTCTTTCTTAACCTTTCTCTCTTGTGCTGGCTCTTCCAGTGCCCTGATGCACTGGGAGTTCATCAATTGTGGTTTGGGCAGACTTGCTTCCAATTGATAGCCATGTATTACACAAAAACATAGAAATAGCTGTTCAGCTGAAGACCTTTTTTCCCTTAAATTTTTTTCCCTGTTCACAAGTTTTGAGGCCTTGTTTGACATCAAGAAAAATGCTAGATTCAGTCTCTGAGAATCTCTACTTCAAAGGCTTAAGAAATTTTTACTTGGGACCCTCTCCCCTGAAGTTCTCTTCCAAAAAACTGAGAAACTACATCTTCCGTGTTTCATAATGAGCCCTAATTTTTTTTCCCCTATCTGTTTCTATGCCAAGGAAATAAGCCCAAAGGGATGCAACATAAAATTTTATCAGAGGAAAAGTAAGAGTAAATAATCTTGATAGGAAAATAAGAATTATAGGATTGAATTCCTACGAGGGAATCCTAAACTACAATCACAGAGGTGTTTGGCTATTACTTTTCTGACCTTGTAAGTAAGGGTTCAGGGTTGATTGCTTCAGTTTGGAGAACATCAACCGCTGAGCAAATCTTAACCTGTAAACAATATCCAGAGCCCAGTACCTTTTGATATTTGAACAGTGAGTTGCTCAGGGGGAGTTCAGGCTGCATCAAAGTTGCTTATTTTGTCTCCCAGCAGATGGTTGTGTTCTCCTTCCTAAGCTAAACAAGCTCTCTAGGATCTTTGAAAAGACAAATATTTATTGTAATTATATTTGCAAACTGAATGTAGTTTAGTGGCTTTGCAGATTTTGTTGACCTGTGCTGTGCAGTCCTTCTTGCCCTGGAAAGAAAGGTTTCCTAGTGTGTGCATTCTCTGAATGGCTGTCAGTGCTCGCTGTGTTTGAAGTGGGGGCTCAGTCACATTCAGTTTTCTGTGTAAGTTCAGGCAAATCTTGCTTCTGAAGTTAAAACAAAAAAATTTCTTAATTTCAAAGTAGTTGTTCAATGCTTAAGCTGAAGGAGATTGTCCCTTAACTGCTTGCAGGCAGTAATTTGAAAGCTAATTTTTTATCTTAGTTATACCTGTATACCTACAGTCTTTTAGCAGAATTACCATAAGAAAAAAAAATCTTCCTGTTCTTAATTTTGACTTGCTGCCTAGCCCTGAGCTCACTGACATCTGAAGATGTTTGAGGACTGTGTTTTTGTTCTCTGCAAGCTCACAGGCCCAGCCTCACAGATGTTGTTGCATCAGGCTGGAAAGCACAAGCAGCACCAAGATGGGTAGATGCCTTACTGTCATTAAGGTTCTGAAATACTCACTGTTGATGATTTAGCTTTGAAGGTGTGTGCTTGAAACTTTGTGGGTTTCATGGGTTGTAATATCAACACTGTGAACCCCAAAATAAGAGCAAAGGAGTTAAAGCCTTTTTGTAGCCAACAATCCCTCATGCATCTGTGCAGCTCCATCATAAGCCACAGCACACTGTGCTTAGTCAGACAGTTTCAAGTTCACAAAGATCATTTCTACGATGACCTCCATTAAACTGATTTGTGGAATGTTTCATTTTTTCACAGCTTGGACATATCTTATAAATTTCAGGAGTCAGGACCTGTTATATCACCATAATGGCTTTCCTGTAGAGGGAGGTTTGAAACAAATCTCTTCAGTGCAATGGGGATCCTTTTATGATCACGAGCATCAGCATGTAGTAGGGTCCTTAAAATAACATTATGACTTTCATGATTTTTCCTTTGTTGTTGCCTTTTAGTATTTCCCTGGACTTGCTTGCCCAATTCCAAACTGCTGTTTTACAAGGGTCTCATGCACCTCCAAGAGGTGAAGTACAATACTCCTAGCATATATGCTACTAGCCTGTGTTGAGCTCTGGTTTTGAGTTTAGAAGAATACCTGCTGTCTCTGTTAACAATTTAAAATAAAAATCTGTCTCCCTCTTGCACCACAGCCCAAAGGAAAAAAAAATCTTCAGTTTTCCATGCAATACTCTCTATAATTATTTAAGTTGGTCCAAAATGGTTAAGAACCTTTTAAGTATTTTGGACTTTTTTTAAAAAAATTATTTTAAAATTTTTTATTTAGAAGCTTTATCATGAGGAAAAAAATATAACCATGGTAAGAACTACCAAGATCTGACAGCACTGGCATTTGCAAGCCATTGTTTCTATACTGTATGGATTAGGATTTCGGTTATAAGTTTAATGTAATGTATAAGCCCAAATAGATTGTATAGAAATTTGCAATAGTCTGAGATATCCACTTTAAACAAAGTTTTCAGGATGCAAAATGTCATCAAAAATTTAAGAACTAGAAGCATAACTGCTCATATGGGAAAAATGGAAACTAAAATTGACTAAAAATTCGGGATGTTGACTGATCAATATTCGTTGTAACAGTAGAGAATTAAAAATGTAAAGGGATAAGAAATGGAAATTAAATAAGAAAATCTTATTACCTTTCATGTTCACTGTCATCCACCATGACTTTCAGGTGCTATATCAATAGCGTGACAGGTATAAAGGATTGTCATTTCAGCTAAGAATAGTGTTTTTAGATGTCTGAAGCCATTTTTAGTTTGTCACCGATGTACATCAGGAATAGCCACACTGATTTTTCTGGCTTTGCTTCAAATTCACACCTGCATTTCCTGTGACCGGGTATGAATTTGAGGAGAGCAGCTGTGAAGCCCAGTCCTTGGCTGCACCTTGGGCACGGCGGCAGCTCTGGTGAGGAAGCTGAGGCTGAGTGAGATTGGGGGCGTTTGCTGCAGGCCCTGGTGCGTGCAGGAGCTCCCTGCTCCCAGAACCACAGCCTGTCACACCCTCCGTAGGCTGCCGCTGGTGCCAAGGATCGTGATGGGTCTGGGGAGGGCAAACTAATTACCACCAACCATCGTGTCTGCTTATTTCTCGCATGAATGGGTAACATCTTCAGCGGAGCTGGGCACTCATCATCGCTCAGCTTTAAGGGCTGTTGGTTGGACAGAGGATGGTTTGTGGCTATTCATAAAGAGGAAGACTGAAAATATGGCGAGTTTCACCTTTTATAACTGCATTTGCAGTTCCAGGGTAATTAGCTACTAAATACACTGCAAAATCTCTTCTAGATGCAGCAGGTGAGAAGTGCAAAATGTGGAGGATGCAGAATTAAAAAATGCCTTGATGCTTACAGATGTTTTAGGCATATTTTACCATAATTAAAGCAGCTCTCTGTCAGCTACTGTAAAAGGGCTGGTCATACAAAATGCTGAGTAACTCCTATAGTTAATTTTTCACCCTCCATTTCCAGACTGTTCATAGAGTCAGTCCAGTTCTGCAAGGTCCTGTGCTTTCTTGGCACAAGCTGATTCCACATAGACTCAAGGGCACATTCTAGAATTGAGCAATGAACATGGTGCAGATCAGCAGGTGTAGATAGGCACGCACTGAGTGTGGAGCAAGGGTAGGAGCTGAAATGGTGCTTTTCTCCTTTTCAAAAGGGAAGATTTGATCTAGGACTAGGTAGGAATCAGTTACTCTGTTGCTAAAAACAAAAGCAGCTGGTATCTGTGGTATGCAGGGGGTTCCTAAAGACAAGAAAGGAATATTTAAGTAGTTTTCCATGTAGCAAGAAAGGACAACTCTGCAGTCCAGGAATCCTGGGAGCTAAAGGAGTTTGCAAATATATATTCACATGCATTTGTCTGCTTACTCCCTGCCTTTGGAGTGATGGCTAAAGATTCTGAGTGACTGCAGTGAAGAAAGTACTGGTCCTCATGAGCTATCCCAGATAAAAAGCCAAAATGAAGCAGAAAGATGGCAGGTTTTCCTACCTGATATAAACTCCTGCTGAGAAAATATGGACAAATTATTTGACTTTTGATTTTATTTTTAAATTTATACACCTAGCTGCTATTTCATAGCTTCCCCAGCTATTACCAAAGCCACTGTCCTTGAGATCAAGACCAGTGATAGACTGATCAAGACCGGAAGGCTGGTGATAGTAGTAATTAATGTGAGTACCAGGTTACTTTGGAAAAAGGAAGAAAGGAAAAGAAAAGCTTCTACCACTGCTGACTATGTTTTATAAGAGTAAAGCATTTCAATAAGCATTTCAACACTGTAAGAAAACTCCCTGTTTCAAACATTTCTCTCACCTCTCCCTCCCGTCTGTGTTTCTGCACGATAGCTCCCAAGAGTATTGGCACTGGACTAAATCCTGTGAAGGACATTTCTCAAGGTGTCCTGCTTTCATCATAGCCATTCTACCCTGGAGCTGCTGCTCTTCTGAAAGAAGTCAAGTTTTTTGAACTAAGAACTCATGAGTATGCTGGAGCCCAGGCTCCCCGGTGAAGATGCTCCTGAACTAGAGAAACATCTGGATGCTGGATTTGGCTGTTCCTCTTTGTCAGATGATTCGGAGACCGCTGTTCTTTTTATACAGTTTGCTCTCTCCCTCTGTGCTTGCATGTCTGGAATAGGATCTAGATTCTTTCTTAGTAGCTGTTTTTTTCCTTGCTTGGGTCCCTGTTGTGGATTCTGAGAGTGGCATTGATGGACAGTGCTGCCTGCTCTCCTAGCTGGGAGGACTCTGAGAGATGACATACCATGAAGGAAGGGAGCACAGAAACCCCTGAAGATTTTGAGATGAGTGTAAAAAACCCCAAAATCCATAGAGGAAACCATCAAGAATTTTCTTTCTCCTGCAGAACAGGCTACTTGTCAGAGTACCAGTATTTTGCTGCCTTCCTGCCACCTCTGAAAATTCCCTCTCTGGTTCAAGTCCACAGCCAGTGATTCATCTGTATCTGAACCTGCTCCTTAGGCCAGACTTTGGGACACTGAAGAAAGACAATGCAGAGAGGCATTTCCCTGGAGGAACTCTTGAGAATTTCTGGTTCTCTGATGCATTTTGGTACGTGGTCCTGTGGAGGGACTGGATCTCTTTCTTCCTGTCTCTTCCACTTGGGTCTTTAGTGCTGCTTCTCCTTGGGGCTGGTGGCTGATGGCAATGCAATAAATGGGTTCTGTGCAGTGCATGATCCCATCCACATGTGGAGAAGGGGTTTCACTACAAAAAGGTTGTTATTCAAATATTAAAGTAACCTTTGAGTGCCTCAAAGCCAAGGCAGCTCAAAAACCAGGCTACTAGAAGGATTTAACCTGAAAAGAATATGACTTTTAAATTCTCTCTGTGTGAGAACCCGTGTAGAGCACAGCTGTAGAATGCCTAAAATAATGACAAATTATGAGTTGAACTGAAATAGAAAGACAATGCTAAACGGTTAGCACAATTTATGCATACACAATAGTTCAAATATATTGTAAATATGTAAAAAAATACACAATATAAATGCATAAATGTATAAGGGGGACCAAGCTGCCTCTTTCAGAACATTACAAATGACAGTAGTGACAGCCAGTGTTGTTAGTGCTGAGAAGCTGCAGGAATTCTCTGTGCTAACATTTGCACCCCTGTCAAAGGCTGTATTGTTTTAATGACCAAATGCTCCATATTCAAGAAGAAGTGCAATTTTCAGGATTAGTGATGCCAAAAAGGTATAGTCATTTTAGAAGCTTAGGATTTCTAAATTTTCATCAGGAAAGGAATTAATTGTTGGACAGTGTCAAAGAAATAATCTGTGTCGAGGCTGGCAGCTCAGATTCTTGGCATTTTGCTTAGTGATTGCCAGGAAAATACACATTTTACTAGAGAATATAATCTAATGAATGTGAAAATTTCCATACTGGAATTTTATTTCTTTCTGTCTCTCTCCCAGTATCCTCTTAGGTGACTTCGGAGAAATCAGTCACTGTGCTTCAATTACTCCCTTTATATGGCAAGCAAAATAGTACAGAATTTGAATTTTGATACAAGAAATAATCTTGACTCTGATGTCTCATTTAGACTTCTAGTTTCCTACTGCAATCAATCTGCAGCATCTCAGTAAGTGTCATATTCAGAATAAGCTATCCTTCTGTCTTAAAACTTCTCAGAGTTTCTCTTAAAGTTACATCAAGCTGGTTATTTAATTCCACTAATTCGGAAACTTGTGATCTCTACTTTCATTGTACAAAACGACAAAGTGAAGCAGTGGCTCACTGGCTTATCTAAGGTCACACACAAAGTAAGCATCAGTCAGAAGTCTGACTTTGAGTCCCTGTTTGAAAACACAAGATAAAAATACTTATCTTGGGCATGATTTAAGAACAGCTTGGAAAAAGAGCTTTCCTAGAGAAAAAACCAGAGAAGTCCAGGTATGGCCCATGCACTTGAGATCCCAGGTCCTCTAAATACCTTACTGAAGGAGCAAACAAGGGTGAAATGTGAAGGATATTTATGTAGCTTGCTGAGGGTACAGCAAAGGGGAAAAAGAAGAGGGTCAAAAAGATTGATCAGGTAAATCAGTGAGCTTGACGTAAGGGTTAGGACTTGTGACATGGATTAAAGATTATCTTGGAGACTTATAGGACACAGGGGTGTCAGTGAAAGATAAGAGTTAGAAAAAGTCAGCAAGATGAGGACCACACTTATCTTTACCGTGGGTATAAGTGAGCCAAAGAAACATGCCATTTCAAGCTGCTGAAGTTTGCAGATGTTGCCAAGAATGAGAACAAACTTGGGAAACACAAGAGAGAATGCAGGCCCAGATTTCTAATTCTCTTGACTATTTAGATTTACTGTCACACAGACACAAATTTAGAGCCACTTGAGATATGTGACTGTGTTCAAAGATGTTTTGAAATAAAGAACACAGATATAATAATCAAGTGTTGGCAATAGTTCTGTAATGTTGAAATCAGTTCTGTAGTATTGTAACAGCTCTCACATAAATAGATAAAATATGATTCCTAAGTTTTTACTAATCTGTATTACTTCCCTCCAGGGTGAGGTATAGTAACTGTCTGCAACAGGGAACAGGAAGCATTTAGAATGATTGTCTGTGTCTGAGCAGAAATGAGAATCTAGGTTTATAACTGCACCCACTAGAAGTGTGACATTAGAAATTATATATTTTATGGAAAACTGCTCAAGGCAACTAGTGATTAAGCCATCAAGCGATCTGAAATCAAGGGATGCTCCTTCTAAGTAACACAGTTAAAATCAGGTAATTGTTCAGGGCTGTACCCAGACCACGCTGTCTAGGAAGGGGAGCCTGTGGTCTCTAGAATTAAACAAAGAAACTGGGCTAGGGTGAGATGAAAGGGGAGAAGGGGAGAACACTGCTATCAAATTTTCTGTGGTTCTTTTCAACAATATAACCAGCCCAACAGGGCTGCCCTCTGCCCTTTGCTGAAAGCACAGAATGACACTGCAGCCCTGTCCAAGTTTATGATGTAATTTTGTAAGTGCTCTCTTATGTGTTTGTTCTCAGTAGTGCAGCTCTTTCATCCAGTGCCACCACTGCCTTGGTATTCTGAGCACATTCAGAAGCCAGTCCAATTTAAATGTACCCCTGTTGTGATACCTTTATTTCTCAAACTCATCTTGAGTGTGTGGGAAGGAATCATTGTGGCTTTTTGTTTTCAATGGAATCTGATCTCTGTCAAGATCTCTGCTCCTGGCTTTCCATTAACAGCTTTTAGTTTACTAATCACTTCTTTTGAGCTACAGGCATTAACCATTTATGCAATCAACCATAATACCTGGATAGGATCTTTTACATGTTAGATTGCTATTGTTTGCTAAGAGTGAAAAAATTGCTTGTTAAGTGGGTGTATGATGAGAGGATAAATTGCTGGCAAAGGAAATAAAAACAGCCATGCTGTAACATATCCACAGCTCATTTAGACTTTGACAGCAGCTGGATCTGAATGCTTCATCAAAAGGTGTAACATTTCCCCAGCATAAACAATTGTTTCTCTGTGTTCCAGAAAATTTCTTTCTTATTCAAACTGATGCTTATTTTATGCCAGAAAGCTTGAATGCTAATAACCTTAATGTTCCTTGCAGTAAAATTAATTAGACTAACATTTTCCATCTATAGAATAAAACCAACAGTGTACAGAACTTTACAATTTTAATAAGAAAATCAAACAGCCAGTGGGACACCAAGTGTCACCCCAATGCAAAACACAACTGGCAGGATTTTTATGATTCATATACATCCAGCTCCCAAAGAGCTGATTTGGTTTATATAGGTGGCAGAGCAACAACTTCTGCAGAAACATTGGAGATGCTCCTTTGCCCAGCTTGCCTGTGGCTACCACGGGCGTTTGGACTTTGCTGAACACATAATTTTCCTGTTGTGTCTCTCTGTGCCCTCTCTGTGCCCTCTGAATCCTGCCTGTAGACACACCAAAGTGGCTGTTCATGGAAACACACATTTTCCATTAAAATGGCTGTTCATGGAAACAGCTTGCTCCCAGCAACAGTCTCTTTCCTGTGCTAGTTTAGCTGGGCCCTGTTGCTTCAGTGTGATGGTTCTGAGACATTTCTGTGGACTTCTCCTCCTTCATAGAGAGTCTGGGAATACTTAATCATCTCTGGAATGGTTCATAGAAATCTGGCAGACGTTATATCTGAGATTAGACACCCACCTTCATTTCAGACACCATTGGTGTAGGGCCAATGCTATTATTTCTGCATTGTGCCCTGGCATAAATCCTCTAGAACTGGGATTTTCCCATTTCCCAGAAAATGGATAGCCACAGAACCACAAATAGTACTTCACAGGTAGGGAAAAAACAGAAGTCACCTGTAGGTCTTCCGGTCTTCTTCTCTTTGGATGTGTTGCCTACCTCTAGAGGTCCTGGAGTATTTCAGTCTCCTGCATTTTCTTCTTAGAGAGACAGTGAATTGTTCAGTACTCCTCAGCCATTGGTTACATAACATCTTGCAGTGCCCCCATTTTGAGCACAATTTGCTCTGAGTACTTTAAAAATTGTCAGAATACTGGTCTTACATCAGTAATCAGGTTTACAAGAGACTGGTGAAAGGTTTCTCTAAGGACAAATAGACTCTTGTTTCCTATGTAAGCTTCACTGGAGCTTGGTGAGTGAGAAACATCTAAACACAGATTTGATGCTATCAGATATTTTCTGAGGTCTGAAACATCATACAGAAGAAGAGTACTTACTGTTAATTTAGCACAGACCACTAGGGGCAAATCTTTTCTAAATCAGAAACAGGGTGACAAAATTACAATACACCACAATTTATGAAGGAATCTGATGTCTAGCATGACCCAGGGTAAAATGTCCCAAGATTAGAATTTTAACATGTAGCAAACTTTAAACATGTAATTAATTATAATTAGGGAATGGAATGCAGCACATGTTGCACATAGAGGGTGATTTGCTGACCTAGGGCCTAATACTTAGAGATCCTAAATATCCAACTGCTAAGTGCAAGATCAGTAAAAACATGGTATCTCTAAGTATGTAACTAAAAGGAGATGAACTTCATCTAACACCCCCCATTTTTGAAATTAGTAATAAAACTTCTGTTATCATCAAGAACTGGTAATCAAGAGATAATCCTGTTTTATTACTTGGTAACTGAGACACTCAGAGATTAAAAGTAAGATTTGCTAAGAGATGAGAATCCTCCCAACTCTTGTCCTTATGAGATGTCTGAGAATTTTACTGCTGCATTTGCCAGTGCCAAAATATTTTTGAAACCTCCCTGCACTGCCTTAAACTCAGTAGGTGCAGAGCACCACAAAGTATTGTGTTTGTGTCCTCTGTTTGACCTGTACATGATTTCTGTCTCTCAGAGCACACACTTCCTTGGGTCCTACAATGCTGAATGCATTCCAAAGGATACAGATAAAACAGTCTCTTCCACATGGATTAAACCCTTTTGCTTCCTGCTTTCACTCCCTTCAAAATTTCAAACTGGGAAAGAGCAATCAGAAAGGAACCAGATATACTTTAAGGGAGATTTATTTTTTTAGTATTTACAAAATAGGAGAAAAAAGATACTGATGTAATTTTGAATAAAAGTAATTGAAAAATAGTGGCAGCAAACTGAGAAATTAGATTAATTAAACAAAAATATGAGAGGAAGGGGTTGTTTATCTGTGCTTTATCTAGTAGAAATTAATGGATAATATGGAAAAATAGCTGCCATTGCAGATGAATATATACTTCAACAAATAAAAAAAATATTATTGTTTACCTACAGCAGTAGTAGGTGTAGAATAAAGGCTATGGAGCTTGGTCTGTGTGGGGAAATTTGTGAGTGCATCAAAAGTAAACTCATGGACATGTATTCTCTGCAAAACAAAGGACATTGTTTCCCTGTCTTCACATGTTCCCAGCCAAACAAGGCAAGGCTTCATAAATACTTAGATGAACTGTGATGCACCAGAAAAGAGGGAGCAAACAGTGCATTATGTCTCTACCCACCTGAAGACTGGGGGAGCAGAGGAGAACCAGGGAGCCCAGGTATAGCAAGGCAGATCTCAAATCTTTAGTAGTCTTGGGTTCCTGCCTAGTTCTTGACTCAGATATAAAGGATTTGTACAGAAGAGCAACCAAGTAAAATGTCAGTGAAACACTAAACATTGTCCTAGCAATAACTAAAGGGGAAACAAAAGAACATGATTCTATGTTTTTGTGGTCCTTACTCCTGATTATTGAATTTGCATCTATAATATCTTACCCTAAGAAAATTCTAAACCAGACAAGGGATTTTCATTTAATTTGTCACATTCTTTTTGCAAATTTTATTCAATTATTTTTCCCATCAATTAAGAAGATTTATGAATATGTTTTCCATTATGCGATGTTTGTCAAGTAAATTATTCATTAGTTTTCCTTCAGCCAGCAAATTATTTGTGAACCATCATTTCCCCTTTTGTTTTTCAACCTGCTTAGATTTCTGAAACGGTGACAGAGTTTGTGTTTGATGAATGTGCTTTGTTTTCTTCATAATTTTTACATAACCAAGTACACTTTTAATAGATATTTGGACTCACAGTTGACTAGTTGAACAGTTGCACTTAGTAATGAACATATGTAAAATCCCAGGTTTAGTCTAAGTTATTAGCCCATACTGTGTTCTGCAAAGGTGAAGTATGTTAGGTGGCATGTTACTGCTCAGTTGTCTAACCTTAAAGATTTGAAATACCACTGAAGAAGCAGTGGACCTTAACTCTCTCAACTTGCATAATGATCACCCTAACACCAGGCTACAGAGGCGGTTGTCATTTCAAGAATCCTAGTGCTTTGAATAACAAAGGCTGAAAAGCACATTCACCTGCAATACTGTGGTGGTTAAGGTGAGCTTGAATTTTCAATGTCCTTATTTGTTGCTGCCTCAGACAAGTGGTGGAGGATCTTGTACAAGTTACAGCTACAAGACTGATAGAATTGGATTGTTGGTAGCAGTGAACCAAAATGTCCATCCCTAGGATGCCTTTAATACAATTGTTTATCTACTTTGTAGAACTCAGCAATGAAAGTTAAGAGGGATGATAACTTTGTCAAAAATACAGCCAGGGTTTGAGTTTGGCATAGAGGAAATTATATTAATGGGTGTTGATATTTATCTGCAACATCCATGTGACATTAGAAATTGGCCTTCTGTCAGGTCCTAGGGGACAAGCACTTGACTAGAGCAAGATAATGGTCATAATCAGCACTGAATTGCTGGCAGACTAAATGTCATATAGGGAGATGGGGGTAAGTCTAATTTGCCCTTTGCATTGATGTAAACCATTCTGAGCCCCCAGGCAGCGGTAAGGTGCTACCCTGCTGACACCAGGGGAGAAAAAGTGGCCTGGTACAAGTGAGTCAGAAATGAAGAAAAACAAAATGGCTGGAACCATTCGTGCCTATTTGATTAATTCTCAAACTGTGTCCCATCTCAAACATTTTTCCAATAATTTAGCTGTTTCTATTGTTCTTGCTGCAGCTATTTTTTTCTGTTCCTTCTTGCTGCAGTGGAGCAAGTCTGTTTTTAACTTCTACTGCTGTGGAGTTTATCTCCATGGCTCATGTGAGAACGTTAAAAGAGCATGACATGGGTGTGCATGTGGAAATGATCAGTAATCTTTAGCCTGCAATAGCAGAACTCTCTTATCTCAGGACAAGGGAGGAGGGAATGAAATTGGATTTCCTGCTCCTCCTGACAGTTTCTATAGCTGCAGTGTGGTAGCCCCATCGGGTACGATAGTGCACAGCTAACCTAAGCTGCTTTTCTCATTGGGAGCAGCTGCCAGCTTCTCTTCAGAACTGTGGGCTGTGAAAACTATGTATAGAATTGGCACTTTGCTTCTTGGTTTATAATTTTCTGACTCACCGTATGTAAAGTTTTCTCAACATTTGTGCCTCACAAGAACACACCCAAAGTAATTAAGAGAAAAGCCCCAGTTTTTACATGAACAATAAAAAAAGCATTATTGCAATTGTGACCTTAGCTTTTGTCTGGCGAGATAAAGCAAGAGCAGATGTTATGTTTGAAAATAACTGACAGTGAATTAGCCATGTACAGTGTGTCTTGAAAGTGCTGTAATGCAAACCAGACACTGTGCTCATCCCAGCCCTCAGCAATGTGCTCTTTGTGTTGGCATAATAGGAGCAACCAGATATTTGCAGTGGTGAAACATGAGACAGGGAAGCTGCAGCTTGCAAATCTACTTGTTGGAGGCAACTCTCAGTCAGGTGAAATCCATGGAATTATTCTCCTTTCTGTTTCTTGGGGCTTGTAAATGTGAGGAATTAAGAAAGTTCAGCTCAGTCTAGATTATGTCCTAAACTAATCTATTCCCTCACTTCTTCCCTTCTACTCAAATCATCCTCATCTTCACTTGCGTGAGGTGAAAGTGAATCCTTTGGTTTATTCCTTGTGTGTCATGTTATTTATTGAGAGTGAGAGCCTTCCACCCTTTTTATTGCTTTTTGTGTTGCTATGGCAATGGTAGGTGAGGCCCATGCTTCTAGTCTGGTTAAATGTAATTTTAATTGCTTCAATAAGTGTACTTTAAAAATATACAGTGAAGGCTAATGTTAATGTTGTAGTTATGTTGCATCACATGTAGTAGAGATAAAAAAAAATGTTAATGTAAACTTATCTTTAACTGGTTTTGAAGCTGGTGATTTAGCTTTCAGCACTCTGCCTTTTGTGCTGTGTCAGGGCTGATTGCTTTGGGTAAACACTTGTCTTCAGCTGAAGCCATGGGTAAATAGGATTGGAAAGATGTGCCTGAGCCATAGAATGCAGTTCCTTAGGATTGCAGGTGACTGTAAAATAGGCATTTAGCCTAGACTGATGCACAGAGCATCTGGATCATGCGATATTCTAGAAAAACCCTTGGAGCATGCTTCAAAATCCTGCAAGAGTTAAAAACTTTGTCTGTAGAGTGCTGTTAGGAGGAGGGAAAGAGATAGGGCTACTGCTGATATTCTATATTTCCATGATTATCCTACCCTACAGAGCACAGGGAAATCGTGTCATGGCAATGGAATGCATTTCTAAAGGCCTTTGGGAGAATGTTTTAGTGGCAATTGCTTTTGTTCTTTTCACATGTGAAGACTGAAATATGAGTTGCATTAGGCGTGGCTGTGTCATCTTCTGACAAGATGTTGAAGACTGGCAGTGGACCTGTACGCTTGGTCTCTATATTCAATATTTCTTTTTAACACTGAATTGTGGAAAGGGGTAGAAAAGAGCTGCAAAATTGGTTTGAAAGTAGGAGAAAACATCCTGCAGTGAAAAAGCTACAAAATTGGCATGTTTGAATTATTAAAAAGCTTTAGAGGAAGCTTGGACAGAGTGAATAAATATCTTCCTAAAGAGAAAATACCATATACCAAAAGGGCCTTTTACTTAGCAGAGAGAGGACTTAAGACCAGGCACATCCAGACTGGATATAAACCAGATTAAACTTGAAGACAGACTAATCAGACACAAAGAGTGTGTCCAGCAAGTCTTCCTATGAGGACTGGCACATTCCTAGAGAAATTGTTCCAGTTTTACACAAGCTGGTGGGCAGAAAGGGGCAGCAGAGGGGCAAATTCTGAAACATTTTATATACAGATATACCTACACTGTTTATATGCTCACATAAGCACACACATATAAGGCAGAAGTGATGACTTGTTAGGCTTTTCTGGCTCTAGACTCCCAGGCACTGATCTGTGTGGCAGTACTGAACTTGCTGTTTATAAACTTCTTACAGAAGACTTCTTAAAATAAGAAAGGTAGAAAGCAATTATAAGTTTTGTTGAAACCAATTATAATTTTTGTTGCTAAAGCTCTGTTAGATTCTGAAGCAATTATAAGAGAATTTGAATTATAATGTAAGTGTACAGTGGTTAGCTTTGATATGTGAAGGAAACATGGTTTCTAGTAATGGAACAATGTTGGCAATTAAACCTTGCAGTGCATAAAATGTTTGTAAACGAGATAAAGGATGTGTGTTGGTTGCAAGGGTCTTTATATGCCATTAGTGAAGTCTCCTTGAGTTTTGAAAAGTTTGACATAACCGCTTTTTCATGGAGAATGTATAAAATACAATTTTTAAGTTCTAGATTAAAGCATGTTATGTAGGTGAAATAACTGACCAGTGGACACAGTGTACAAGTGTATACATAAGTCTTATATTCTAAAGAAAAACTCACTTAGAAAAATGCTTTGGAATCAGAAGAAATTTTACTAATACTTCTGGTAATATCAATGTCTAGAAGTATAAGAATGATGCAAAGTTTGGCTCTGTGAGAAGTTTAATTTGACTTATTTTTTACAATAAATAGCTAGTATATTGATATATAGTATATAAATAATATATTGATATGCATAATATATTTATACAGAAAAAGATTTTAAAATTATAAACTTAATTTATGCAAAGTGCTGTTTCTTTGTCTTGATCATGCCCAGGTTTATTAACTGAAAATGTTAAAGTTATGTTATTCTACAGATCTGCACCATTTCCTACAATAATTTGAACATTTTTGTGTTTTCCAAGGCTTTAGGAATGTTAATCTTGAATAGTTCTTAGAGTCTGGTGGTAGCACAATGTAAAAACAAAGTAAACCAATGCAAAAAGTTCTAATGTTAAAGCATACATCATCTGTTATAACAGAATATTTTTTAAATTAGCAGTTAGAAGAAGAGACCTAATTAACGAGCTGTTTTGGGTGGTTTGCCAGCTCACAACCTGATTGTGCTTTCCCCTGGTGCTGGCTGCAGCCTCACCTGCGCTGCAGGAGGTGCTGCCTGGCATCCTGTGCTCCTGTGGGAAGCACAAATACCCTGGCAGGGCAGAATCCCGCGTGAGGGTGGGAGTGCCAGAAAGAGCCATTGGTGACCCCCTCCCTCACCCCCCTTCCCGAATCCCCAGCATAAAGGAGATGTTGGAGATGCAGAGTGTATCTGTCTGTTGAAATGAGCAAACAGGATGGTTTCGGGTAGTTAATGTTGCATTGAACAGCACTAATTTGATGAGTATGACATGAGCTATTTAATCTGCATTGAATCATTGCCTTGCAATTGCACCCCTAAAAACTATGGCTGTCTAATAAATCACAGGAGCCAAAGTGGCAGGTTTAGAATTTGCAGTACCTCCTAATCCTAGTAAAACAGTTATGAAGTAGGCTGAATAACTAATGGTAAATGTTTTTGAGATCTATTTTATCTGTCTTAGTTCATAAATAGCCTGCCAAAACCTTTTAAACTTGTCTTTTATTACCAATTATTTCCTGATTCCTTTCTGCCTGTAATTTTTTTTCTGTCTTATAGGTGAGATTGCAGATGCTTTGATGATCAATTCAGAAGTAATAAAAATATATCTGTATTAAAGTAAAGTATACCTTTAATTATGAACAGCTCTTCCTGATTAAATATCTGCCTTCCTCTGAATTATGTTAATTGACTTCTTATTAATTTTGGAATAACTGCATCTGCTTATTACAAGTAAAGAAAAAATGAATATGACATATTTATCTAGGAGTAAATCATATGGAAAAAATCTGTGAATCACAGAATTGGGTCTGGATAGGCTTCTTATGTTATCTAATGGCAAGAGTGCACAAACTCCCATTTTAATGTCACTGCTTCCTCATATGTGAGATGAAACACTCATGATTCTGCCATCTTTTTTCAAACACTTTGAGATTTTAAAATGGACTTACATCCATTGTGATTTGTCCCTGTAGATGATGATCCCCATCATAACCTTTGGGTCTCAACTTTATGAATTTGATGCTTTTTTTTTTGATGTCAGACCTTCATTGCTACTCTTATAATTTCTTATTAAAATGTCTCGGTGCAGTCCATATTTGTAAACTGAAATTTGAAGCCTGATACCAAGCTTGTCTGTTAAAAAAGATTTCTATTTTGTGAGGTTTGAGATATCTAGCTCAAATGCAGAAAACAAAATTTAAGCATGTGTCCAGTTTCTGCTGAAGACACTAGAAAGGACTGCTCTTTCTGTGGCATTGGTAAGGGTAATGAGGTCAGACAATTTGATGTGCAGTTGCTTGGATATTTGCAGAATACTTTTACAGAGCTGTTATATTACTGAAAAATATTTATTCATTAAAATCTTCTGTAAGAGATGACTTTGACCAAGTCAGGGCTAAACCAAGAGCACCGAGAAAGGCTTCATAAGCTTTTAACTGCTTGGGAGGTGTTACTCAGTGAATCTCAGCTCAGTTGCAGTGGATGGTGCCCGGTGTCACAAACATGATACCTGTGAGATGGCACTCTGTGTGGGTCCCAGTTCACTCTCTGTGATGTTCAAGGGAAACATGTGATTTAAATTAGGTGAATACTAATAACCTGGTTATTATTATTATTCTAAGGCTGAGAATCCCTGAAACAACACTTGCTCATAAAAAATGTGTCCCAGGTGACTCGATGCCCCTCATCTTTCACCAGTCTAGAGAAATCTGGTGTTAGACAGTGTCATTCTATCTCCAATATATGTGAAGGAAAACAAAAAAACCAAACCCATCTCCCTCCCGCAAAGTCTCTGTTACATCGTTAAAGTTCACTGTCTTTGGCTGAGCTCTGAGACCTGAGACCCAGATGAAAACATCTATTAACATTCTGAAGGCACATTTGTTAACTGCAGAACTATTTCACTCAGTGCCTTGACTAAATTATCTTTGTGCAAATTACATTTTTTCCCTAATCACCTCGGGTAGTTCACTTGGAAGGCTTCCTACTTTTCTGCATCCAACTGCCAGGTATTACTTTGAAAAGCTTCACACCAAACTTGTTTTGGATGATATCTGGAGTAAAAGGCCACTAATTCAGCCTACTGCTGTGAGCCCACCTCTGGGCCTTTAGCTGTCAGGAGCCTTGCTTGTTTCTTAGCTCGTATTTGATATGATGGAAAACTTGAGAGACTGTGCTTTTCTAGCACATGAAGCACATTCAGACTGGATTTAGTAATTATCCTGAACCCTTGCCTATATCTTATATGGAGATGCAAATAAACAGCTCATGCCAGCATTCACAGGGCTGTTATGTTAAACAGGTGCTGAGGTCCTGGGTGGGGTGTATCAAGGCA
The DNA here is from genome assembly GCF_027579445.1 of Ammospiza nelsoni. Lineage (NCBI taxonomy): Eukaryota > Metazoa > Chordata > Aves > Passeriformes > Passerellidae > Ammospiza > Ammospiza nelsoni. The sequence goes on along the minus strand of NC_080638.1, from coordinate 44,183,332 downwards.
GATCAGTTTACATGGCTTACACTATGCATCATTACCCTCTTACTTGGACACCTTGGCTTCAGGCAGGCACAAGGTTTTTCTTGGCTCCAGGCAGGAATGAGGTGTTCTCTTTCTGCCTGTGTTTATTGACTTATGCAAACTTAAGATTCTTGAATTATTAATTTAATTTTAACATGATGATTTCTGGATAAAATACTCAAGCACCAAGGCAAACCCTGCACAGATTAACTTATGATTTAGCAGAATGCTAAAGTCTCTCTGGGGGATACATGGAAACCCAGACTCCCAGAAATCCAGGCTTGAATCACTGTACTGCCAACTATGCAAGTGGAGATGTTTTATATTCTTCATTTTGCAAAAAAAACTACTGTGGAGTAAAGGCTGAAAAAAAAAAATAATCTGAGGCAACTAAAATATCTGTGAGAGGACCTAATCTCCAATTCCTGACCTACAGAAGTCTCTTCCATCATATCGTTTCTGAATGAAATACAGGACAATCCAGGGAATAAAGACCAGATAACAGAGCACAGGTTATCAATAAAATCATGTCAACATCTTCCTAAACATGGGAACCATTAGGCACCTGTGCAAGAATTAGGCACCATGAGTGGCATTCTCACATTTAAGGTACTTAAAACACTAACTTTGAAGCTTTGGGCTGGATAAGCAGACAGTGAGGTGGATTGAAACTGGCTTAACAGCTGTACCTGGAGGATGGTGATCAGTGCTGTGAAGTCTGGTTAGAGGCCAGTGGCCAGCACTAGGGGAATCCTAGGGTCAGTGCTGGGTCTAGTCCTGTTTTCATCAGTGTACATAAATACCAAAAGGGATGGTGTAAAGAAGATGGAGCTGAGCTCTTTTCAGTGACAGGACAGGACAAAACAATGTAAGTTCTTCTGAATTCAGACCACACTTATCAGACTGGACACTGAAAGGTATCTAGTTGTGGGGGATGCTTGGCTCTGCACATCAAATTTAGGAAGAATATAGAGATGGCTGAAGCTGGGTGAGATTGCAGAACCTCAGCTCTGTTTTAAAGGGAAATTTAATTGTTGATAGCAAGAGGTTGGCTTGTATCTTTTTCCCCATCCTTTTGTTAAAAGACACCTATTTTATACACCAGACAAATTAAATGGCCTCAAAGTCTCATACCTCTAAAAGCACAGTTGACATTTCTGCAGAAAAGTGTGTTCCAGACTGCAGATTTTCTTCCCTCCCAACCCTCAGCTACTTTAACCATTAGATGATTCAGCCTCTAACCCATTAATTGCCTAAAAAACCCCATGGCAAAAGTTTTGTGTTAATCGCTGTCAGTTTTGTGTTAATTCCAGGTGCTGAGATCTGACAATGCTGACAATGTTTTTTAAGGCTTAGCCTACCTACATAGGCCTCTCAAGATGTCTTTGGAGATTTATCTTGGATATGGAAAATGGGAATCTGGGCTGACCCATTTAGGGAATGAAAATAATTTATGATTGAGAGATGCATAGAGGGATATAAGTATGTATCTGTATTTTAGTGTGAACAAGTAAACAGTCAGCACTATAATAATCTGTAAGGCATTTGATCCCAATAAACCATCTTAATCCTTAAGGCTATTCTGGCAGTGAGAGATAACTGCACAGAAACAGAAACGTTCTTAGCATAAAGCTCACATATCTATGTTTACTGTGTGTGTTAGACAGTTTCAGATCCCTTCCCCCTCTTTCCCAAAAGTGATGAGAACTTCATCTCTACAGTCTGCTAGTTCCCTACTTCACTAGCCCTTCAATTTGGATTTTTATTATTTCCAGAAAGGGCCAAGACAAAAGGAAAATAAAGTCATAAAGAAATGCTTGGGACTAATGCTACCCCACTGGCTTGCCCTCTGCTTCAATGAAGTTTCACTGCAGATTTTGGTTTTAATAGCCATACATGTGGTCCTGCGCTTTGTGGGAGGATGCATTTCCACATCTCTGCTCTTGACAAGCCTCTGAGCTCAATGTTTTTGTGGCTGTCTCCTGGCTGCTGCATTGTCTTCATTGTTGTCTGCATTGCAGACAAAGGGCTACAGCTCAGAAATGCAGAGACAGTGAATGCCCAGGCAGTGAAGTGCTAAAACTTGTTTAATTTGTTGTCATTACTAAAGACTGAATGATGCTTATGAAAGGGTAGGAGCAAGAGCACATTGTACCTCCAAAAATAGGTAGTACCACTGCAGGTTATGTCACCATAATTTTTTTTATAATCTTCAAGCCAGAACTTGCTCCTTTAGTTTTGGTGTCCTGGAATCTGAAGACACTTGGGGTCTGTCTGGTATTTTGTGAACATACAGACCTTGTCAGCAGTGCAGGTGTGTAGTGCCTGGTGCTACTGCTCCAGTACAAGTGCTCTGCTGGCCTAAACTGTGGGGCAGACATGAAAAGGGGACTATTACTTACAGCTCAGAAATCCTCAGGATAAAGGTGGAGTTTTTCTGTAAGTTTTTTTCATTGATCAATTAGTTTGCACAAATCTTTCTGGCTTAGATGGGTGAATAGCGATTAGGTACCAGGCTTTGACTCAGGTCAAGGTTGTTTGCTAGGGAAGCTGAAACCAATTTTTCCTCCCCCCACAAATAACAAGCTCGGGTTAAGACACTTCAGCACAAATGTTGCCATGTAATGGCATTAAAATAATACACATGTATTTGTGTCGTGAAGTCTTCAAGGTCTAGAAAAGGACTTTGAGTTCCCCCAGTCATGCAAATACCAGCAAAAACATTAACTTAGCTGGGAACTGCTCTAATTGGGACAAAAACCCCCATTTTGCATCCATATTTGACATTTAATAATAGCTTTAAATTGCTTTCATAAACAAGAATTTGTAGTTCTACTTCTTATTGTTGGACAAGAATGTATAAGAATTTTAGCTTCAACAAAGCTGCACAGGTGCCACTGCAAGAAATGATCCTTAGTATATGGGATACATTAGGTTATGCTCTTGATTGATAATTTGAGGAGGGAAGTATATATAATTTTTTTATGTAGGGAAACTTTCCTTTTATATGTTTTTTGATCAGTGACAAAGCATTTCTTAACTTCAGTAGTAAGTGCTCAAGGTGCAATATATCTTAGTGCTAAATAGTGTTGTCTGATGTATTCACCCTGCAGGTGTAGCTTAAGTGTAAGAGTCCATGCTTACGTTAAATACAATAGTCCTGTTGATGGATTTTGCTTACATTTACCCAGATGCACTGTATATGCAGCTTATTTTCTTCCATTTTGCTAAGCAAATAATTCAATGAGAAAGCAATACTATGAAGTGCAATCAGCTATGAAAAAAAATTATAAAGCTATTTGTAAGTAAAATAAGAATTGTAAATTTATTTGTAGGTCACTTTTTGTAGAAGAAATGTTGATATTATGGCCACTAAAATGAATTTTGTTTTTGAGGGCCCAGAAACATCAGGAGAACAGAGAAACCTTTGAGAGCTTCTGTACTCTCAATCCTTGTGTTAAAAGGCTTTGAGGGAGCAGAAACAGTCCTTCAGAAACTTTCCTTGTTGCAAAGTAAGCCTTTATAGTGCATACCATAATTGTTATTCTTTATAATCATAATGTGGCTAATATTAAAAAAAAATAAATCAGTGAACACCATGAGGTAAGGAAAATAAAGGAAACATCCAAACAGTTTTTACAGCAAAACTTGCAGAGATTCAGAGATTTATGGAAAGGGAGCACTCTCTGTTTATTGTCAGGAAGCTTTGCCATTAGCTTCAAAGGAAGTTTCAGTAGGTTCTAAATGTTTGTAAGAGTTATGACTCAATTTATCCAGATAACAATATCTTTGTTATCTAAAATCTTGGAAACACTGTGTATTTCAGTGCAGACTGCGAGCGATAACAATCAACTTCAACTCTCACTGACCCAGGAGGGCTGTGATATGGCATTTAGTATTACTTCCTATAATTACATGTAATAAAATTGTGTTGTCATTGGTGTTATTGTAATTGGTATAAAAAGTTGTTTATAGCAAAATATTACAGATGCAGGCAGTGATTTTCTGCAGGAGTTCACAGATGGCAAAGCTAGACTCTGGCAGATTAGAACTGCGAGAGTATAGTACTTGCACAGTACAAGTAAGCTCCAGTTCACAATGCACATGGGAGAAAAGGGCTTGATTAACAGATGCTTTGGATGTTAAAATGCATTCATGTGCCTGTGTATTTACCAGTATGTATAAATCCAGGACATTTAAAATAAACAGTTAGAAACCTAATAGTTTCCATTTTTAAATGGTTTGTTCTTAGTTAAAAGGGTTTTATTCTCTTTTTAGAAGCTCCTGCATTTACACCATTTGTTCTAAGTTTTCTTAGCCAAATCAAACCAATTCCAGCTCTTGATTTGGAGAAGCTAGTGTTAGTGGGAGGAATGCATGTGTTATACCTCTGGCAGCACCACAGTGTACTTTGGAGGCGTGAGTAAAGTGGGAGAGTCTGGAAGCTTTGAGGGCTAATCTTTTTACAACCATGGATTTTCTATGTAATCACAGGCAAGTCTCTTTGTCTTAATTTCCATCCTTGCACAGGGGAGATACTAGTATCATCTCGCTAGGGAACCATGGATGTAAATTAATGTTTGTGACTCAGAGAACAGGCAGAAATGAATAATCATCTGATGTAGAAGAAGTGGTCGAGATCAAATACTTACAGAATTCAAATAGACCTACTGGAAGTGTCCTGCATAGTACAAGTAAACTCCAGGGCATGATGCACGGGGACAAAAGGGCTTGATTCAAGTTACACAAAGACTTTTTAGCCCTGGCACAGCTCAGCTCAGTATTCTTGGTTTTGGAAATCAAAATCCTGTTTTTCACCTGCTGCTTTACTAGGTGCATGGCTGTGCCCTGTATGCAGGCTCTGTTTCTTCGTCTTCATCTGTTCTTAAAAATAGCTCTTGGAAACTGTTCCTCACAAGAGGAACCTCATCACCTTGTGAGTGATCCTTGCATTTATCTCTTTCTCCACATAACTAAAGACTTGCTATTACCATCACATGATAGTAGTAGCAACTTTAAATTACTGGGCCAGGCTATAAGACTGAAAACTGTGAGAATCATGTGCACCCAGGAGGTTATGCAGATACATTCACTTTTCTCATTTCCACTTCTGTTTCTGTAGTGTGAGTCAGTCCTGTTTTGTTGTTCTGTGTTTTAACACTTTATGTAAGTATTCTTGAAATCCAAAGGCTGAGTGAATTATTTCAAAGTGTTACAAAGGCTTTGGCAGCATTATTAAACATATATATATATAATTCGTTCCCAGTGAGTTTAATTTTCCATGTGCATCAGCCAAAGCTGTTAGGCATAGTGCCCAGCTTACGAGCCATTGAAGAAAAGCATGCCTTAAGTTTTTCCAGCTGCTTGTTCAGGATGTTTCTGACCCATGTGGACATTGTCCTTTTGTTGTATTCTATAAACAGGCAGACAAAGGAGATGCATGGAGTGGTAGATGAGTGGCTTTAGGTTGTGCTTGGTGGCAGAAGTACAGGTTTGGTCTTCAGTTGGGTTTTTACAAGGTATGTAAATAAGCCAAAGTTTTTTTCTTGTTTTTGGTCTGCCTCAACTGATTTAAGGAAATAGCATGCTCATGCAGCTTCACCCTAGCATGCTGAAATGGATTTGTCTCCAGGCAATTTACAACATATCTAAACCATCTCTCATCTTTACTCCCACTCTCAGGGCAGGTGAGTTATGTAAGCCTCATGAGAAAAAGCAGAACCTTGTCCACCACTTGCCTACACTATTAGGTACTGCCAAAGCCCAAGCAATTAACACTAGCTAATTAACTTTATCTGACTGCTACACTGAAATAGGCTCAATTTTTAAAGGTGTTTATGTAGTTGATTTCCCCTGTTTTCAATAAGAATTAGCCAGCTTAATACCTTTAAAAATTAAGCCTTTCTTTAGCTATATGCAGTCTAACATAATCTCTTGAGTGTGCTCTTTTCCCTCTCTCATGCAATCCATGTGCCCAAATTACAAACATCAAAATCCCTGCAGACCAACATTTACTGAAAAATTTCCTTGAATGGCACTGCATTTGCTGATGTGTGAAGGACAACATGAACAGGCATGCCAGAAAAATGGGGTTATTGGAAACTGTTTGAGGACAGAGAGGAGATATAGCATTGTGCAATGTGTATTGTCTGAAGAGAAAACAGAGTGTAATAGCTTACTATACAGCATTTTACCAAATTGAATAAGAGATTCTGATTATTTTTTTTTCTTAAATAACCCAACAGATGTTGCTACTGTGGGAAAACTTTCACCAATAAAGAGTAAGTATCAGCCAAGACTTTGCAATCCAACCTCCTTCATTTATCATGACACCCCTGCCTGCAATACTTCTATACCAGCTAGGCAAATGTGCTCTCAGAGCTCAGCCTGGGTCCCATCCAGAGAGCCAAACAGCAGGCAATTGTCTTTCTTCTCATGCTGGTATCTCTACCAACCCAAGAAGGTCTGGTGAGGTTGACAGCTGGAAGGCAAGTCTTGTTGCTGTTCCATTTCTTTTTTATCGCTTGCATGTGGGAAGGGAAAAGCAGTGACTTGTTCCACCATATAAAAAACATCTTTTAGGGAGCCAGTGCCAACCTTGGCAGCTAGGGAGGGTGTATGATAAAAAGGCAACAGCTGCACATGACTTTATGTTCTCAAAGGGCCCTTGACAGAACCTTGTGATCTTGCAAATGCTTTTCAGACTGATAGCACTAGAACTGCATCTCCATAGAAGTAACATGCTTAACTTTGCCCCTAAGTGTCGAGTCACATTCATTAGTTACAATTCATGTGTCTTTGCCTTTTTTGGGAGTAATCATTACCTTATGATTGAAGTTACTTTCACTATGGAATTGACAGGAAGGATGTTTGTCTTTTAATCATTATTACCAAACTGTCTGATCAGAATGTTCTCACTTCTTGTGGAAGAAAAACAGCCTGGCATGGCAACTGCAGAGGAGACCAGCATATCTGCCCTCCCTCCCAGACAAGGAGCACAGACAGAAAGGTCTGGAAAAGGAACCAGCATTTACATTACTCCTCACTTGTCCTTTTCTGCAACACCAGGGCTGGGAAAGATCAAGCCCATTTGTGCTCAGATCTTCATGACTTTTCTCAGTGAAGAACCTCTGCAACTGTGCAATAAACAGAGATATGCTGAACAGTTTTGGAAATACAGGACTAGGCACCTAAGAGAGGGATCTTCAAAAAGTGTCACAGTAAGTGGGATGTTGTTTACCAGTACAAAATGGCAGGAAGAGCAGCAGCTGGCCAGCCCTGGTTGTTGAAAAGAGCCGTGTACCTAGCTCAGATATGGTGATAAGGCAATTGTGTCTGCTCTAGATACTGGAGTGAGTCTGATAAAAAGACATGAAGATGAATAAGTGATTGGAGCGTATGTTGTATATGGAGAGGCTGAGGGAGCTGGGACAGCTCAGCCTGAAGAAGCAAAGGCTTATAGGGACTCTTACTAACATGTATGAACACCTGAAGGGAGGCTGTAAAGAAAAGAGAGCCAGGATATTTTCCCTGGTACCCAGAAAAAGGGTAAAAGGAAATGGGAACAAATGAATTAAATTTCATCGAACCACAACAAAAAATGTTTACACTGAGTGTGCTTGTACAGAGCAGGTTGCCTACAGAGATTGTGGCATTTACATGTGGAGATATTAACAAAAATAGACATAGTCCTGGGCAAGTTACTGCCATTGACTCTGCTTGGGGTGGTAGAGCTTGGACTACATGATCTCCAGGGGTCATTTTCTATCTCAGCAATTCTATGGTTCTGTGATGAGCCAAAGATATACAATAATTCCAAGCCTTTTAGGCAGCAATGAAATCTCTTTTCTGACATTTTCATTTAGCCTAAGTAATAAAGTGGTCACTAGATGACAGAAAAAATGAGAAAAAGCATGACTACAGCCAGAGGGTTAAGGTGAGTCAGGTTGAAACTTCTTGCTTCACACAGTATTTCATAATGATATGAAGTATAACAGGTTTTGAGAGAAGTACTGAGGAAGAAAAATATTTTTTCAGAACACCAACTACTTGGTGATAACAAAAGTTTTGGCAATATTAGAAGAGATATTTAGGTTCAGATCTATATCTCCCACATCCCAGCTGATTACTTCAGTACTGGAAATATTAGGTACCAGTCATCACTCAGAAATTTAATGATTTTGGGAGGGAACTGAGTGAAGATTAGACCAGAACCTGTGGGTTTGATACATGTGGGAATCTATCAGAATAATGATTCACAAAAGAACTGAAAAGAGTTGAAGGACCTCACATGTATGTACACATACATATTCTTGCCTATGCAAATGTGAGCAAAAACAATGTAGAAAATCACAGACAATACCTGAACAACCATTTTATCCTAAGTTGAATTTGATTGTAAATGAAACTTGTGGAAACACTGCTCAAAAGACCTATGGATTCCACCTAGGGGAGAAAAAGGTGAAGTCATCCCAGGCTGAAAATGAAAGGGCTGTGAAATACTCGTTTGGCTGAACTCCAGATGCCTGTAAACAGTTTAAGACCTTGCGGATAGCTTAGGAAGCTTGAATCTGTCAAACCCCCATACTACTACTGTGAACTGAAGTTCTGTACAACTCGCTGAATGATAGGGTATTGGCAATTTTGCATGATGCCAAGAATCAGACTATAATGCCCAGTAGGACAAGGAACATTCAGTACTGTAGTTGGGGTTAACTGGAAAGAGATGAACACTCAAAGAATCTACCACTGACTCCTGACCAAAGATGAATCAAGAATCCCATAAAAATAATTGAAAGAGCTACACACTTAAAAGGGAGCACATAAGAAAGGGCATACTAAGTCAATGTCCTAGGTATGCTTTTATCTGAGATAACTGAAACCCGTACTACAGAGAATGATGCAACTGAGGTGGTGGAAGTGGTATGAAATAGACTCCAGACTCAAGTTTAATTTATATCTCTGCAAAGGAAAGAAAAAAGGTTCATTGGACTAAAAGAAGAATGCAAACATGAACATGATTCTGTGATTTGGTGGATAAACACTCCTGTGGGATGGGGGATACTTGCATCACAGAATATTTCCACCTTTAAAGGTCTGGAATTTCCCTGAAGTCTTTTGGAAATAAAAACGCAGCAAGATTCAGGGCTTTGGGAAGAACATTTTATTGCTAAGCATATCTTTAAACAAACTGCAACTAAGAAAAGAAAAAGAATCAAAAAGAAGAAGAAAAAGAAAGGGAAAAAAAGCAATAACATCACGATAACTCAAAAAAAAATTCTCCAGGTTGTCCATAAAGCAACAGGGATATGGTAGTAGCCCACATACAGAAATGCACATGTTCCCAAAAACTGTCCAATAGAAACTTACACAAAAAAGGAAAGTGTAAATATTTTTCCTTTAACTTAAAAAAGGAAAGCAAAAAGGGAAGGAAGAAAGAAAGCAGGAAATCATTTCACAAGACTCCAAGACTCCAAGAACAGCAATCTTTTACAGACATCAAGATATAATCAACTTTTATATAGTTTCGGCCAGTTAAGTCATCTAAAATCGTGCTTTCATACCTTTTTAAAACCTGTCTTTTTTTCTTTTTTGTATAAAAAATAAAAAAGAAAAAGCTCAACCTCACACACGCACACACACACCACACACACGCACACATACACGCACTGAAAATATTTGTTAACATGAAAGTGCCTTCTCTATGTGTTTGAGAAGACTGTTTTTCTGAATTTAAGTTCCCATGTGCGTGTGTGTATCTGATGAAACTTCTTCAAAGTCAAATATTCATGCGACTTATAAACACCAGCAAGAGTAGATTTCTAAACCTAAACAGCTGATTAGTTTTCATCCGCATACAGCAAAAGTTTTCATTTCTGATATCCCAGGGCTCTCAACCCGTCTTGGTTTCTGTTGTTTCCCACTCTGTCTCTCTCTCCCTCATCTACTTTTTTGCACATGATAGGCATGGCCATCAAACCACCTCACTATTGTTCTGTACAGTAAGATAATCCTTTTCACAATAACTGGGAAAATGTAGAAACCAAACAACCAAATTAAATAAGTTAAATAAAACATAAGACATTCCCAATTTAACCATAAAACAGTATATACACCATTAGGGTATCCATATAGAAATTATACTAGCAAAAAAATAGTAGTAAAATATGTAAACAAAATTTCAGGGTTTTTTTTTTTTTTGACACAGGTAACTGTGACAAAGCTAAAACACACGCTCCCTTCACATTTTAAGGTTTGCTTTTGTTGTCTGTTTCTTTTTACTCTGTTCTTCAAGAACATTCTTATTCCACATTAAGACCATAACAGAACTTCTGTTCCAGCCGTCCCATCAAACATACCATGATAAATATATCTGTGTGTATATATATATATGAAATTATTAAATTAATTTTTCTTTATTATTTTTTGTGTGTCACAGCAGCTTTATTTATTTTCTTTTATATAAAAGAGAAGGAAAAGGGAGAATAGGGCAAATGGAAAGACAGAGATGATCTGAAATGTCAAGCTACAAAATTAAAATATTACATATGAAAAACAGTTATATGTCAAAAAAACTGTGTAATTTGCATTCTTTTACAAGTGTTTAGCTTTTCTGATGTTCATTGGTCTTGTCACAAGTTGAACTCAGTGGTGTCTTTCTGATCACTTTATTAAACTGATTTATTATTATTTTTTGCATGCATTGCAATGTCACAGAACCAGATCCCAGAGGAAGGCTCCTTTACTTTTGCACAGTATATTCAGTTCAGAACAGTTAATAACTTTTAAGCATTGGTTTTTGAATCTCCAAATCCCATTAACCATACTTTGGTTGTCAAATGCATACTGAGTGCTATACTCAAATAAAGCCAATAACTGCTCAGAACAGACCATAACCCATCTGCTCTTCAGTTCAATTGCAAATACTGGAGCCAGATCCAAGAGAACCACCTTTCCATGACAATTTTCCTCAGCACCACTCATTAGACACTGTCACTGCGTTGTTAGCAAACAACTTACTACAAGATGATGGATTCTAGAGACAATACAACCAGATATGCAGAGTAAACACCATGGGTAGCTTTTGAATTCATATATGGCAATAGTCTTTCTTTATTTATTATGGATTTTTTTTCCGAGATTTCTTCTAGTGTCCTGGGTCACCCCCCACGTCATTCCACTACACTCTTCCCTCCCTCACCCAAAGTAACCAAAGAAACCAAATAAAAAGCAACCCAAGAAACAAAACAAAATCAAATCAAAAAACCAACAATCTCCAAACTCATTTATTCCCCTCCTCCAATCTCGAAGTTATGTGTATGCTGGACATGGCCAGATCAGTTTGTTCAATACATCTTTGTTGTTTAATAATGTTTATATTTTTCTTTTTCCTTTTTTTTTTTTTTAAATAAGTAAACTGAAAAATTATCGATACAGTCAGGGATCACGAACATTGTTAAAGACTCACTTGGAGATATGAAACAAGTAAGCCATGAAGTCTTCTACCTTTGCAGAAAGTTCAGCGGAGGAGGAGATTTGGAGATGTCCAAGTTCACTAACAGAGCAGAGCTGTGCGCGCCATCTCCAGAACGCTAAGTGTGCTTTATAATACATTAGGGCAAAGTTTGCTGACTCCAAGTGAGGACTTAGACATTAACAGTCACTGCTGAAATTTTTTCCCAATACTTTTTCCCACAAATGATATCTCCCAATCATCTCGTTCGCTGCAATGGTTCTGATATCTCAGTTAAATCTCATTAAGTATTTCTATATTTATATATAAATAATTATTCTTTTTTACACATAATACTCTTTGTCCTTGTTTTTCTGCTTCTTGTGGCCGCTCTTTGAGCTCTGCTGCTTCTCCTTCACGAGCGTGCCGTTGCTCTGGGCTGAGTTGCTGATGTAGTTCCGCGTCTCGTCCACCTGATAGGACCCCTCGTCCCTGTTCCTGTACTTGTACATGGCGTACAGGAGGATGAGGATGCAGAGGGCGGCAGCAGCCACAATGCCGACGACCATCCCCGTTGTGCTGCTCGACTCACGGACCACCTCTGAGGCCCCCGGAACCCGTCTGATTCCCGGCTCCGTGGGGTTTGCTGTGGGCACATTACGGAACATGGGGGAAGTGATTAGCGGGCTCTTCAGCTTTGTGCTGTCTAGCTCATAGGCAGTGGGCAACGGAAGCAAGACTATGTCAGGCTGGGGTTTGAGCTCACGGTTATTCATTTTGCCAGCTGGCAATTTGGGAATCATCACAGTCGAGGACGAAGCTGTGGAGCGGATCAGCTCAGGGGACAAAGACGTGGTAGTAGTCCTACCAGTTTCGGAGACTTTGTTAGGTCTAAAGTCCTTGGATTCCCACTTGGGTGCGTGTGCTTTGTAGCCACCTTCGAAGATTGAAGTGGAAAGACTCTTATCTGTTACCAAGGAGAAGGTGGTGTAAAAATCTTCATCATCAGTAGGGGGTAGGTTAGAGTCAAAGGTTTCCCCTGAGCCATACCCAGATATCACCAAGCCATCATCATCACAACCATCGCTGCCTTGGTCCGACAAGCAAGGTAACCCCGCCTCAGAGGTCATGGACAGGGAATCTTTGGTGGTCTCAATAATGGTGAGGAGGGGGCGAAAGGTAGGGGGAAGTGTAATGAAAGGTGCACGAGTAGCAATAGGAGGGATATCTAAAGGGTCTTCTACAAGTAGAGGGATAACTAATTCACCTCCTGGGATGGAAAAGAGAAAAAAAAAAGATTAGTACATTTTAATGACACAATGCACCATTTTCAGTTCACTTAAGGGTGAGAGAGGATCTGGGCATTATGAAAAGGTGTCAGGGATCAGCTTTCTCTCTCTCTAGCTTCACTACCTACATACTTTTTTGGGGCTGCCTTTCATTGTTCCCTCCCACCCTGCTCGGGCATCGGTAAAGTGAATGCTCCATTTCCTACCTATGCTAGATATGTACAGTGAAATACCCTGAATTTTTACAGATCCAAATTTTTTTATTTTTGGAGATACTCTCAAGTGACTCTGTGGTCATCAATTTTTGGTAGTGATTTTTTTCAAGCATTTGGTTAGAAGACTATTTAAATTAATTACTTTAGACTGCCATAGACCAATGTTCTCCTAGCTTTATTTTCCACCATTCATCTTGCCAGTTTTTCCTCTTCTGATTATTTTCATTTAAAATAACAGTGGTATTTCTTCTCTGTCATCTGATATGCTCACCCTCTGTAGCAGTATATAAGTCCTTTCCCTAAGGTGTTTTCCATTCATCCATTTCTTCCTGATCATTGTCTGGCTCTTAAATTGTGGGAAGGTTCATGAGCGTGAGGGATGGAATAAGAACCAAGTACTTACTGGGTCCATGAAGGTATAGAGCTCTACTCAATATGTTCATTTCTTTTTAATCTTTCTTTAGCATTCTGTTTGACACTAGGAATGTCCCTTTCCTTGCATCTTTTGGGGCTACTAGTGCCATGCTATCTTCATCTTCCATTCTTCTTGATATTCATTCACTATAATTTGATTAAAAATTAAGATAGATTTTATAGTGATTGACAAAAAAAGTGAATAAGGACTTTAAAGAACCAAATTAGCACTTGAGCCCAGGACTGCACTGCAGAAATTGTCTTCACACATACTGTTACATGTTCTTGACAGGCACACAGTTGCAATCAGTTCTACTGATTTCTAACAGGATGTTTACCTGCCTACAGAGGGCTGAAAACAAGGTGGACTTATGGTCTCCTCTTCAGGCAGAACAATAAAGCTATAGATGTAACATTTGTACCTTACAACAATATAAGCTGCAAATGAAACAAGAAAATCAGTGTATCAGTTCTGTGATTTGGATTCTGAGCAGCCATATTGCTACTTTTAGGGAAATAGCCTTCTGTTGTCTCTATATCATAATGTGACTGCACCTCTATTTTTCAGTATATGGTAGTTAAAACTCCAGTGTTTTATATTGTGGACAAAAAAAAAAAAAAGTGTGGAATCTTATTAATTTATCTAATTCCTCTACCTCTGTTTATATAGTCTTCTGTTGACATACAGGTCATCAACAATTTTTTTTTTAGAGTGAATTATATTGATTTTGAAAGTTTGTGTATAGATTTTCCTTTGGGTAATTTTTCTTTGCCTAGCCATGTAAGTAAGCAGCTTAAAATATAAATTGAATTGTTCAGCTAACATAATGAGAATCACCTAGATCTGTTCAAAGGAGTACAACTCAGTAAGTATTCCTAATGCACAGGAAATTTTGATTTATACTCACCATTGCTTTAGGGGAATGTTCAAAAGGAATTGTAGTTTCTAAATAAATAATTCTGGGTTTTAGTTATGTATTAATAACTGCTAATGAACAGTTTGGCATTGCTACAATGCTGAATTCATCAAGGTCAAAAATTCTACTCTCTCAAAATCTACCCTATATATTATATGCACTTGTTTCCCATTGAATTCTGCCAGTAATGTCTATGGAATGTCTATAAGGAATATTGTCTAAAATCAAAATACCTTCTAAATGTATTTGGAGAGCAAATAATTTGAACAAATTACACATGGGAGATAGAAATATACTGAAAAAGGTACTTAACAGTTTGATTAAATCTGGATAGCTGAAATAGCAATATGGCTTATTCTTTTCCTTAATGGGAAACTAAGTGGTGACACAGTTTAATCAATTGAAACAGTCGGAATTCTCTCAGAGGTACCAGGGTTGAAATTACACCAAAATAAGAAATGTGGTACTTTGCATACTTTCATGCAAAGCTAGTTTTAAGTTAAGATACAAAGGGACAATTTGAACATGTTGTTTAGTTTCCTGAGCTTCCTCAGTATGTTCATATATCTCTTTTGTTACTGCAGAGAGACTGAAAAAATAAGTATCAATGTCTCTAAACGACATGCTTTCAAAAAAATTATGTAAAAAAGCCTACAGTGGAGTCTGCCAAATGGCTGCACTGCATTTTGTGCTCACGCATCTGAGCTGTCTTCTGAGCAATGCAGAAACTAGAGCATATAATATGATTTATACATGTCCAGAAGGCCTATATCCATGGCTTGAGTAGAGCATCTATAATCTATGCAAACAGGGGGTCTCAGGATGAACTCGGAGTATGCCTTGAGGGAAAGATCATCTGTGAGCCTGGCAAAAAAATGTATAAAAATAACAGAATTTAAGTGAGGATTGCAACAAATGGCATGACCCTGGAATTTAAGTTCCAGAAAGTTAGGGATAGATAGTGTTTCTTTAAACAGTTTTTAAGATCAGTGTTTTACTGTTCAATTGCAATACTCATCTGTGATTTGCATCCATCATCTGTGACACTCAACTGGAAAAAAAAGTTGGTCAGCTTTTAATTGCTCATCTGGAGCCTTGAAGTGCCTTTGTTCTTAAAAGCTATTATACTGGCCTAGAGCATCAGTATATAGTTGATCTGCCACCCATTGGAGCAATATTTTGGGTAGCTTTCATCCAAAAAGAAGTTATTTTGGTCCTCCTAATGATTAATTTCCTGGAAGGAATCAGACATTTTTTATATTTAATATGTATTTATCCTTTTTCCCATTTAATATGTATTTATCCTTTTTCCCCAATAACCTTTGCATTTAAAAGCAGGTCATAGTTATATAGTTTTTGTTGCTATTGAGGACTTGAGATAATGATCAAAACTACTGGAATTATAAAAATGAATACAGCTGTCTTGAAATATGAAGTAAAGTTGATAGACTTGCTATGATAACTCAGGTTTTACATAAGTGATGGAGAAAATAATGGAGATTTTCGATGCCAGCAAGTCTGGTGGATGGAAGGCAGTAAGACAGAGTCAGGACTAAGTTTTACAAAGCTTTCATCTCTCAATGTAAGTGAGGAGAGAAATAACTATCATACCAGGAGCAGTGGATTAACTTTGATTCAATTATTTAATCTCATCACTAGTTTTTATTCCAAATTGTCCAATGATTCACACTATGGTTAGTTGCATACTCAAGAAATAGAGACTGTTTAAGGTCCTTCCTTAGGAGTCACTTCTCCATCAAGGAGTTAATTTGTTACATTTACCTTCGTGGTGGATCAGATAGATGAAAAGGTTGTAATTATGTTTTGATTTTTAATTTTTTAATTGTCCATAATAGAAGAAACTGAGGCCAAAAAAGGCTGTGTGACAGTAAATCAGAAAAAGCACTTTAGGTATCAAATCTGGCTTCTCTTTTATTGCATTGTTAGGCATCTATGCAAACCTCACAGCAAACTTGAAGCTGTAAGTTTAACAGGATGTAAGCACAATGAATACTTCCTGGGGTATGTGATTTATAGGGGAATAAAAACATCCTTAAAAATGACATGATAAAAATGCCACTCAGTCTAAGAGAAATGTGTTATTTAAGGATAACAGGGAATGTAAATCCTGAAAAGTTCCCAGGAAAGTGTGAGAAATATGATCAACAATATCTGTGGAGCAATTGCAGACTTTCATATCAGTCCTGCAAGCAACTCTGTAAGTGGTACTACATTTCTGCAGGTAAGAGACATGAGAGGGAGTCTGATGACCAGCAGATTGAGTGTGTGTGTAGGGGAATCATCTTTCACAGAAGAATGGCTGAGGGTGCAGGAAGCTGCCTGGAGCCAGTGGTCCTTTGATGGTGGAGTAGTGATGCCTCTTGCCCAGGCCCCACATCAGATTAAAGGTGAACACTGAAAGATTTTAAAAACTAAAACTTGGTTGTCAAGAATATCTTATGCAGGATTTGGATCCTGAATGGTTTGCTGTAGAAGGCAAATGTTTTACAGATTTAGGCCTCTAGAAAGAGCTAGAGGAGCCCCTGAAAAACAATGACAATTTTGAAGAGAAATATGTTTGAGAGAGGTCTTATGTATGTCAAATTTTCTTCTCTCCTCACAGTGTCTACCCATTTTTCAACTGCAAAATTAATGCTTTGCAGCCTTGAATAAAACTTACAGGTTCAATTTCCAAATTCTCTATTCTGTGAAAGAAAAAAGCAAGGCTGCAACCCTGTTTGGGCCATGGCTTTCAAACAAATATTCATGTAAGACTTAGATTCTGCTTGGGAATGATATAGGCTGTTTCCTGGTAGTTATAGGTTTCTTTCTCCCTTTTTTTTTTTTTTTTTTTTTTTTTTTTTTTTTTCTGTTGGCTGTTAAACAGCTGTTAAAAGTGTGTGCTTTGAATTCAGGGTTACTTTAGCAAACTAAAGATTTCACAAGGATTTTCCAGATTTATTTTTCACCTACTTTGTGCTTTCTCCCCTAAGCAGGGAATAGATGTTTCTTGAATAGAAACATGTGTTTTAAAAAGCTCCTCTTGAAAACACAATGCCACAGAACTAAACAAAAGAGGAACAGATAAAATAATTTCCTTGGCAGTGACATATATGCAAAACTCATCCACAGTGTAGATGAAAAAAAAAAAACCCCAAGTCCAAAAAACTTAACACCAAACCAGAAGGAGCTCTGAGAGAACTGAAGTCTGTGAGGTGGGAAATCTCATACCAAAGAGCCCAGTGGTTTGCTTGGCCTTCTCATTCCAGAGAGTGTGCATATATTAATTAAAAATTAGCCTTTTAATGTAACACATATACTGCTTTCATGGAGTTGTTCTTTTCTTTAAACTACCAAGAGCACTGGGGGTATAAAAGGTCTACTTAAGCCTTGGAGCTGCCCTGCTTTTTGCTTTATGAGTGTATTTATAGATATATATTTCATACCTCTGGAGCTGAGCTCTAGTCAGAGTCCTCTGCCACAGGAAAAGACGGAGTGTTTAAAATTTAATAGAAGCCTTATGAACTGTGAGGATGGTGTGGGCAAGCCAGGAATGCAGAGGGCACCAAAAAATTCTATAAATAAAACAACATGAAAAACTGTGGCAGCTGGTGGTTTTCATCTTTAGAGCTACAACTACTTCAGTGGAGTTTCAGGCATCAGACTGATAAAGGACAAAAGGCACACAAAAAGGAAGCCTGAAAGATTAATCTTCTGCTGCTGATGATAAGGAACACACCTTATAGTCTCTCTTTTCCAGCTGCAACTGAGGAGCTTTAAATTGTCATCCATAAAGGCTGCACAATTCATCCATTCCTGCAGGTACTTGAAATTCTGCATCCAAAGTTTGCAATTTTAATTCTATTCTTTTGATGTTCCTCTGAAGTCTGACTCCATTTTTAATATGGAATACTTGCCAGAGAACTAATTCCTTACCTTTCCCCTGCCCTGTATCAACATGATAATTTCTTATTAAAAGACTGAGTTCATAAATTTCAGTCTAATGGTATTTAGTTAATTCTGCTTTGAGTCCTCTGAGGATAAAAAGAGGAAATTATTCAGAATACAGTCTCTGGTTGAAAGGAATGATGATGCTAACACAAAACCCAGTATATGAACATTCTCAATATTTTCTACTCTTGCAGTCTGAATTAATTGCAATTGACAGAGAGTAGTAGAGAGAAAAAGCAAGATTTCTACAATGGCAAACTACAACTCTTTATCTGAGATATCTCCTTTTAATTTCAGACACTATATAGTCCTCAAAGTCATTTGATAAAACTAGATTTCTGGTGGAGTTTGTTGAAAACCATTTCCTAAGCCCCTCCCTCCAACTATATTAAAAGTCATCAGTAAATGCAGTGTTTCCCAACAGATGGTTCATGAGCAACATGAAGGTACAGAGTCTGAGAGGTCATGAATCCCAAGTTAACGTTGGGCTGTCTGTTACTGATGTAAATTATTGCTCACCTTTGTGGAGTTTTAGTGAAACAGAACCTTCCAGAGAGGTCCTGACATCATGTCTAGAAGCAAAATTCTGGGGCAAAACCAAGAATTTTGGTGCTCAGACACTGAGCTTCTCTGAACCAATTGAGGCACGTCCTCCTCTATCTCCCACCACTATTTTAAACTTTTATGATTACCTGGTGACAGCTTCCTATTCAGTATAATTATTTGTTGTGTTTTCAGTACCAGTTGTCCCAGGGACTTGATGGTTGAACCTAATATACCTGCTGAGCACAGCATTACTATGCAGAAATGGTGAACACATATATACTTACAAAGAAGTACAGCTTTCTCTTATTTTAGTCACTGCTTTTTGAAGAAACTAATGGAAACTTCTTTTGAAGTAAGGAAATTTTAGAGGTTCAGGATCTGTCTGCATAACTTCCGTACGATGCTATCAAGTCTGATACTAATAGCAATATGGTGGGTGCACTGACCTGGTAAGAGTACACTTGAGAGTATCATTTAGACTGGACATCAGGCACATAATCAGCAATGAAAAAATTCAATAGAAATAAAATACTTTCATGGGAATAAAGTAGGAATGGTGTAGAGCTGCAATAGGAAAACCCAGAGAACTCCCAAAATGCTAAAGAAGTCCCATAAATTTTGACATGAAGGCTACACCACCAGGTTAAATACAATCTAAGTAACATGAAAAGAAGTAATGTTACTGGTGATTCGTGTGGGGAAAGGGAAAGAAAGCTTCTAGAGGGGGACTGAGAAAGATCAGAACCAAATTGCCTCAGACTCCTTCACCCCATCCTATGCACAATACAATATAGCAATCGACAATATACAAAGAGCACATAACATAAAGGCAACTACAAACTGATTAAAAAATAAATAAACTTATATGTATTTTCATAAAGCAAAACCATACACTAGAAAATAAAAATGCCACAGCAACAAGGTCAGAAAAGGAAAAAACAGAACAAGTAATTCACTTTATCAGCAAAAGAAAGATCAAAACCTATGTGAACTGAAAAAAATTATGAAAATCAAAAACATTATTTCCTTTAAAAAAAGGTAACCAAAAATACATAAAAATATTTAGAAAGCATACCACATTGATTTCATAACAGTCAACTTACATCAACAAATTGCCCGCATGTTTTTTGGCATGAAAGGAAAAATTTACAAAAGAAAGTTGTGTAAGAATGCTCTTGGACAAGTAGCATTGCCACATTCTTGTAACTTGCTTTTTTTTGCTGTTGTTTCTTAAAAACTTCTTTAGCAAAATGTTTATTATTTCTTTTTAAATATATTTGTTTTACAACAAAGGGCGATACAGGGAGGCAACAACACATACATCCACACCACATAACATGAAAAGAAAAAAATCTTGCACCTTAACAAATTTGAACTTTTTATTTTCTGCTGTTTTTGGTTGTATTTTTTTATCTTATGTAAAGTTGTTAGCATATTGCAGTTGAAAAATCCTGTACAATTTATTGAATTTACTTTTGCTTGTTTGCATATCTACATATAATTTTTTTTGAAAAGCAAAGTTTGTTGCTTTTTTGCCTTTTTGGTCAATTTGATATATATTTTTTTAAACATTTTCTTTTTTTCTATAATTTTTGTGTGTGTGTGTTTTAAGGAATGGATGACTGCACATAAAATTTTAACAATGCTAAAGAAAGGGGTGGTGAAGGGAAACTTATGGGAAGAAAAAATGCTTAGGGTGGATGGAGTGGGAGTGTAAAAATCTATGAGTGTACTACACAGGAGATGAAGATGATGGGAGTGAATGTGTAAGTCAGTTGCCATGTCCATGTAAGGGCGGTACGGAGTGATCTAGCAGCATTAGAGCTTCTGGCTGTAAGGAAGGGATGGGCAATATACAAAAACAAATGAGCATATTCATGCCCATCAACAAAAAGAAAGAACAGAACTCTAACATTGACAATCTCACAAACCCTAAGCTGCAACTTCTTCAACATGCAAGTTACAAAAAATTAATAATTATAATATTAATATTTACATTTTCATTAAATGTTCTCAAATTATAAAAACAGTTAAGACTTTTCCCTACTAAAAATAGCAGTAAAAGTACACAAACTAATAATAATAATAATAGTAATAATAATAATAACCAGAGAGTAAAACAAAAAAAACAAGGAAACTAGTTTTATGCATTGGAATTAGAACAACTTCATCTGTAGCTACCCACAGCCTTCTTGTTCTAAGAATCATCTTTTCTGAAGTCCATCAAATTGACAGTGTATTCTCAGTAATTTGAGGCAATTGTTTCTTGTGTGCATCAAATGTACTGTTTCAAATGTAAAGATCATGTTTGCATACCCCTTCCCCACTGTCAAATTAGACTGCTTTCATATTCAGATTCCCTGGAGAATCTCAAAAATACAGCTGTAGGATTCTGCCAGTGAAGTAGTTCCTTATTTAAAGACAGAAATAGAGGGAAAAAATTGCAGAAAACAATTCATAACTCTTTTGTTTTGTTTTTTTTTCATTATTAGATTGAAACAAACCAAATCTAAGATAGATATTCAACCATTGAAAAGAAATACATCAAAATAGAACTATGAAGAGATATACTAAAAAAAAAAGCAAAAGATGAAATAGAGAGTTCTCTTTGTTCCCAGGAAGAAGGGAGATAAGAACAATTGCTGGACTTTGAAATTTTATTTTTAAAGAAAATATTATTCCACACACTTTCAAAGATGGACAAACCAGATGCACACATTGAAAGGAACAGACAAAGCAGTCTAGGGACACTTTCATAATTTGAAATTTTTTAAAAAAATAATCGGATTCTCTTTCCTTCCATCCCCCTCCCATTCAAATATGTTTTCAATTGTCGGCCAAAAACCCCACCACCCTTGAGTGTTGCTTTTTTTTTTAATACATCTTTTTTTTATCACTTATTTTTAAAATAAACATGGAGAGGAAAAAAAAAAGGACGTGCAGTCTGGATGTATGTCATAAATAGACATAGAAAAAGATAGAAGAAATTGGCTGAGATCGACAAATGGGTTATATAATAGCTTAATTTTACTGTAGGATGTTAATAATAATGCATGCTTAAAGTAAGTTGCATTTAGGGAAAGTAGAAAAACAGAAGAGCAAGCAAGGGTTTGGGGGCGGGCAGGCAGAAGGGAAGGCGCGGACAAGGGGTGTACCATCCATGCCTCTCCAGAAAGGGCAAAGCACATTCCAGCAGGATCTCTGCATTTCTGGGGGATGTCAGAAGGGCAAAAGGGTGAGGAGAAATTATAAGCTATGCTAGGATAGACTTTTCACCCTGACTATGACCTATTTGAATCCGTCCAAAACACCAAACTCCATCCCTTGTTCTGACTCCAAGGCACACCTGAAATCAGTGGCATATTTTCCTGCCTAGTGGCAGAAAATGCTGCCACTGCTAGCATTAAGACAGAGACTACTTTCTCCTATGCTACAAAAGTATTAAAAGTTCAAGGAGCTATTACTAATTGGTACTTTCCTGAAACAGTATTCCAGATACTATATATCCTAGAGGGGTCCTCAGCTTTCTCTGAATTCCTTAATGACACATATGATGTCTGCGTTTTTCTTTTGTAAAGATCATCGCTTAGATATCAGAGTCCTTCCAAGAAGGAACTCAGGACCACAGGCAAACAAACAGTTTTGTTTGGTGTTTTAAAAGACAATAAAATTACATATAAAGCTCTGGACCCTGCCTAAGAGAAATCTCTCCAGCAGGTGGGAGAATCTGGCTGTAAGCACTGCAGACACTTTAGCTTTCCATCAGGAATGTCAGTAAGATCATTCCATGAGCCGTCATAATGTCATGCTACCACCAATCAGTTGAAGTGGGAGCGCTCTTGAGATTGAATTTCTGGGAATAATGAGGATTTCCTCCCTGTGGATGTGGCCAGGGGTATTTCTGTGTAGGTATGATAACAAACAGGTAAGATGTTCTGGTACTTATGAATGTGAGGAGCAATAGCCCCTCTAAAGCCACTGACAGATCAGTGTTAGTTCTGGGGAATATTAAATAAGTATAAACCCCATAAAAATTAAATAGCCTGGGTTGGTTTTAGATGTATTACTGAAAAGTGTCCTGTTCTGAGAGGAGTTATATAAGAGCTCTACTTCAGAAGTGATGAGGTTGCACTGACTAACAGCACAGTGCAGCTGTAGCTGGAATGTACCATGCCTATGCTGGGAGGCTACAGTGGACCTGTCTCCTACATCCCTTTGGTAAACATGTTAGGAAGGGAAGAGGTCACACCACAGAAGAGGAAACCTGGTCAGGGTAATACCAGGGACAAAACATGCAGGTTACAGGAAGCAAAACATGGTCTACATAGGAAAATTTGGGGATTAATTTATGGATCAGAAAAAAATTGGTTAGAAATATGAAAAAATTTAGTGAGGCCTTTTCAGACCTCAGTGGAGATTTTTGTTTGGCAAGGTTACAAGGTTAGTGTCCCTGGACATCACTCCCCACCAGGATTCCGAGCCTCTAGTTTAATTGTACTTAGGGAATTTCACAAAGAGGCATTTAAGCTTTGAATTTTAATCAGTATTTGTCATGACTTGCAGCTGGATTTTCAGAGCAGTGAAATATCCCCCTTCAGCACATTAGAACTGAGTGCCTTCTCTTTGATGCAAAACAGACTGTAAGGCATGGTTGCCAACTGTGCAGTCCATGTCAGGCATCTCCAGAAAATACTTCTGCCCTATTTGACGATAAACTTCTAACTCATTGCATGAGGGTCTGCAAAAGCCTTTTATTGCCTGTAAGATCAAAAGAGAGAACCACAACTGGAGCCAGAGACACTTCAAGAGATGACAAGATTTTGTAAAGGAAATATTGATGTTAGCTTTAGAAGAGGATCTAAAGGGTGCTAAGCAATTTTTTATTTGGTCAATACAGAGGTGCTTGAATAGAAGTAGATTTCTTCAGAAAATTTGGGTCCAACAACTTCTGTTGAGGCTGGCAAAACCTTCTTCAGTATTTAAAAAAATTCTGGCAGTTAATAATAAAAATTAGATGTCCTAATTTGAAAATTGGATCCTAAATGGTTCCACATAAAATTATAAGATGCTATTTTATTACCGAACACTTAGCAAATTATTCCTCAGAAAAACAAAGACTAAAAAGCAGCCTTTTTTTTTTTTTAAATTTTCAAAAACTTAAAGTAGATCAAAGGACTGGGAGTATAAACATCTGTATTATCAAAGCTTACAAGTTTATTGCTTGAAGGATTGAGCTGATAGCCAGTGTTTTCAAATGAAAAAATCCATATATCAACAGGGAAACAATTATACAAAAAGCTCCTTGTTCAGTGGCTTCAATGATGAAGTTTTATTATACTACTTTTTGTTTTCAAGTTGCATTTTAAAGAGAAATAAGAAAAGTAAGGTAATGCACATGTCTCTGTGTGTGTGCGTGTGTGTGTTTGTGTTAAAAAGCAATATGAAAAATGGATGGTAAATTGGGATCTAGGGCTGCACTGCAGTACCCAGATTCATGCTAACCTCTGGAACTTCCATGTCTTTTACCACTTTAGTCACAGAATCACAGAATAGGCAGAATTGAAAGGGATCCACTAAGATTATCCAAGTCCAACTAGTGGCCCTGCACAGCACCATCCATCCCCAAGATGAGTCCCACCCTGCACCTGGGAGTATTGCGTAAACACTTGAGCTCTGTCAGGCTGGTGCTGTGACCGCTTCCCTGGGGAGCCTGTCCCAGTGCCCAACCATCCTCTGGGTGAAGAACTTTCTTCTAATATCCAACAAAAACCTCCCCTTACACAACTTCATGTCCCTGCTCTCCATTAAAGCTGATCGTTTCTCTCTTCTCTAAGACACTGAATCCCAAATTATTTGCGTTCTATCCACTGCAACACAACTCTGGTTCTTCCTGCTTGTACTAGCTCCCAAAACAACCTGTTCATTCTTGCATGTTTTTAACCTTTCATAGTGTTTTTTGACCATCCAGCCAAACGAATGCTTAGCATACCACAAGTAACAAATAGCTTATAGATTAATAGGATTAAATACTAAGTTTCAAAGCAAGTTTCCTACACCCAACTCAGAATAAAAATCTGTTCCTGTGATTCCCATCAGCTATCAGCACTAATTTAATCTGCAAGCCAAGTGTATTGAATTAGCTGGTCCACTACAAAACACAGAGATAGGAAGAGCCTAAGAATATAAATTAGTTATATCACTTCTCTTGCACCAGCTGTTTGTACTGGTAAAAAGCTCTCTCATTCTAAGCCCATGGGCACATCTGAAGCTTAGAAATAAAAAAGCAATCCATAGTAAGAATATCTATATGAAAATGACTGGCAAAGTCCCACATACTGTTCTGTTTGGGTTTGTGTTAATTAGTGGGCCTTCTTTATAGCAATGAGGAAAAAAACTATCATCAGAAATGAAAGTACATTTATAGCTCTGAGAGCTAAGGAAATCATAGGGCTAAACTGCCACAGCAGTAAAGAATTTTTCAGGTGTTTGCCATAAGCTTATTATCTTTTCACAGTCCTTCAAATCAAAGAGTATTTGATGCTTCCAGTGCTAAGCAGCCCAACCAGTATCACTGGCCTGAAAGCATTCTGCCCATGCAGCTCTAAACTGTCTCTTTCTCCAGGGAGCAAGATCTGCTGTAATGTTTTTTGAAAGACTGAAGATTGATATTTGTAGTCAGCCCAGCTATGGCTTTTTTTTTTTTAATGTAAAGCCAAACTTATTTAATCCTAGAAGTCAGTTAAATAGAAAGAAGTGTTTCTGAAGGGATTTTGCAACCAAAACCCAGATTCTCATACTGACAAACTCAGCAGCAGAGTGACATCCAATAATTTGAGTGGGAGCGGGAATAGTTTACTGTCTTCGGTCTACACATACATAGCAAAAGTTCTGCATATTTATGCAATACTAAAATGTAAATAATTTTCTGCTAATCCACAAATATAGAGCAGCAAGGCTATATAAGTGTCTTCTCCTTTCTTCAGTATACAGCTATGAAGTGGACAGGTAAAAATACATGTCATCAGGTTGTCCAAATGCTAGTAAATACTTCATGACTTCTGCGTATCTTCTCAGTAGTGGCATCCTCAGAAGTCACATCATGTTGGACAGGTTGGATCAATGGGCTGAGATAAAACTGTACAAGGTTCAACAAGGCCAAGAGCTGGGTTCTGCACTTGGGTCACAACAACCCCAGGCAGTGCTAAAGGACAGAAGGTGGCTGGAAAGCTGCCCAGCAGAAAAGGACCTGAGGGCTGCTGGTCAACAGCTGCTGAACATGAGCCAGTGTGTGCTCAGGTGGGCAAGAGGGCCTGTGGCATCCTGGGCTCTGTCAGAAATAGCGTGGCCAGCAGGAGCAGGGCAGTGGTTGTCTCCCTGTGCTGGTGAGGCCACACCTTAAGTGCTATGCTAGATTTTGGGCCCCTCACTGCAAGAAAGTCACTGAGGTGCTGGGACATGTCCTGAGAATGGCAACAAAGCCGCTGAAGGGTCTGGAAAGTCCTACAGGGAGTGGCTGAGGCAGCTGAGATTGTTAAACCTGGAGAAAAGGAGGCTAAGGTGAGAGCTTGTCGCTCTCTGCAACTATCTGAAAGGAGGTTGTGTACTTCAGAAGTAGGCAGAACGCTTTTTCAGTGCAATATTTTTAATCACTTGCAAACTAGGTTACATTTGCCATTTCTGTTGAAAGTTCCTACAAAGGAATTGAATTAATCCCTAAAACAGCATAAGCACATTACATTTTCAAAGTCTGCAGCTAATCCAACTGCAAGTAACTCAGTGGATGGAACTTCCTTCCTTGCTTTGTGAGAGAAGAACCCAAAGCACAGCAGAATCACTGGTTAAAGGTTTCTCTTGCAATGAACTTAAGCTTATTTTCTGCAGGAGTGATTCTAGTGATTCTAGTTCTGCAGGAGTGATTCTAACTAGTGATTCTAGTTCTGCCCTCAATAACCCCTCTTCATTTAGTATTTCATACTCCTGTTACAGAGACAAATCAGTGCCGGGAGGAACCTGCATTTGCAGCTTGTGTCCAGATACAGATATTGTGCTTTTTATCTTGGAGTTGTAAACAAAATAAAGTAAAACCACACAAAGAAAAGTGTCCACTTCTTCGATGGCTAAATAATCCAGGAACATCCTAGGCATTACTTATGTCTGTGGAAGACATTAAAGATCCAAAGCATTTCACTTTAGAAGTCTCCACTGATGCAGCTACACCGTATTCTCAAAGTTAAATGGAAATCAGTACAACCTTTAACAGTGTACACACAGTACCAAGGAAAGTGTTGGACAAGCTCTAGAAAAGAGCAAGGGTGTTAACATGTAAACTGGACTACAAACATGGTGATGAATTCCAACTAATAAAAATACACAATTTCCTTGGTAATTATATCAAGCTAAATAGTGCAATTAACGAGAAAAATAATTAACCATGTCTTTTCAGCATTGTGAACATCACTTCTTTGTAAATTTTTTACTTTGTAAAATGTACAGTGAAGAGAATTTACAGTGTGATGGTTGGGAAGAGACTAATTCCAGTAGGTTTTGAACAAGATAAATTTACCTGTGTCTTCATACCTAAATTTCTTTATTTTAGTAATCACAGGGCACGATAGGGATTCTTATAGGGCATGCTTTATTCTACTAAGTTTGAGCAATTTTAAGTTCCCTCCTACAGTAATTGGGGTGTAAGAGTTAAGAATTGAAATGACCTATTAAAGCACATGTTAAAAAACTGCACTAAATCAGGGATTAATAAGCTCATCTTCCAAATGATGGAAGCAGTACAGCCCTGCTGATAATGCCATTTTCCTTATGTTACAAGAAGCCTTTAGAAGTTCAGAACTGTCCTAGGACTATGGGACTTCAGTCTCCAGACAAAAAAAAGGAAAAAAATCTTTAGAATGGATACAAGGACTGCCCCACAGCCATCCTAAAAGGCAAGGGCAAGTTCTCCTTCAGTAAAATGAGCTGATGTTGCATACACTAAGGCTTTAATCCCCAGTAACCTGCAAAGGAAAAATGGTACATAAGAGACTGTTACTGAGGAGGAGTTCACTATCAAGTAGACTGCTGACATGTTCTACAAAATTACCACTGGGAAGTGATAGAAAACCCTAGGTAAAAACCCTGATAATCTGTAAACATAAATAAACAGAACCCCAATTCTTCCTCCAGAAAAGAAAAATGGGAGCGCCAAGCTTTTGGGCTGTATGCTAGGTGTTGTTCTCTCACACCACTTCAGACAATGGGAGATGCTCTTTGCTTTTGATTTTAATAATGTTTAAAAGCACTACAATCCCCTTGAGATCTCAAGCAGAGGTGCTTAGAATGGAATGGCAAATGCCTGTTAATCCATACTTTGACGTCAGTTCTCCTACTAGGCAGCATTTGTAACTGCATCAGTCACACAATAGAGCTAACTAACATATGAGCTATCTAGCTCTGAAGCAC
Organism: Ammospiza nelsoni; assembly: GCF_027579445.1. Classification (NCBI taxonomy): domain Eukaryota; kingdom Metazoa; phylum Chordata; class Aves; order Passeriformes; family Passerellidae; genus Ammospiza; species Ammospiza nelsoni. Next base: position 44,155,077 of record NC_080638.1, on the reverse strand, counting down.
TGCAGGGGGAATCCTTTGTATAGAAGCTTTCAACATGTGAGCTAGTTCTGTCTATCATTTAGAAAAGACAAGAGGGGATGGTGCTGTGACTCAGGCATTTGGGAATGGATCTTTGGCAGGGCTTCTTGTTTGTTTGTTTTTGCAGGGAAGTTTAATACTAGACATCAAGTGCAGAAGCATAAAGAGAGGGTGCTGTTTTTGCAAATTTTCTTTTGAAAGTTCAGGATTACAGCAATGGAAGGCTGCTGCAGGCAAGTTTGAATCCTCTTTTTCAACATCATGAATGACTGGAATAAATTCTACTGTGATTCAGAAGCCAACACTTTAAGCTGTTTATCAGAGGTTGCATTACAGCAAGAAAGTGGCTGGGAAGGGTATTTTCTCTGTTTTCATAAAAGATTGGATTAGAAGAGAAACAGATCTCATTCCAAAAGTTAACTTATTTTAGTATTGATGATATTAGCATCTGGGGCCCCCAACATAAGAAGGATGTGTAAGAGCAAGTCCAGAGGATGGTCATGGAGCTGAGGGCTGGAGCTCATTTCCTGTGAAGACAGGCTGAGAGAGTTGGGGCTGTTCAGCCTGGAGAAGAGAAGGCTCCAGGGACACCTTACAGCACCTTTTCCCAGTACCTAAAGGGGGCCTACAAGAAAGCTGGAGAGGCAGCTTTTATAAAGGTATGTAGCGGATAGGACAACAGCTTCAAAATAAAACAAGGTGTATTTAAATTAGATATTAGGAAGAAATTAATTATTTTGATGGTGGTAAGGCACTGGAACAGGTTTCTCAAAGAATCACCATCCCTGGAAATGTTCAAGGCCAAGTTGGAGCAATCTGGTTTAGTGGAAGGTGTGCCTGCCCATGGTGAAGAGGATATTTGAGGTCCCTCCTCACCCAAACAATTCTACAAATCTATACTATGGTAATTGTATCTATTTTAGAATCACAAGTAAAGCCAACATGTTCACAAATAAAGATTGACACCAGAATTCTTCAGGTCCATACAGATTTTTAAACAAAAATTCAGGATGACTGCTTTTTGCTATTGATTAATTCTGCTTACCTCATTTGTATTGGCATTCTTTCTCCCTAATCTTCACACCATGATAATGTATACCCCACCCTCCCAGAAGCTTGTTTTCTTTGTTAGAGAAGTTTAAGCACTACCTTTCAAAATGGATGGAGAAGGGGGATGGGGGGTATCTGGGAGTATGGTGTGTATTTTTTTTTTAAAAACCAGCAGTTAATATTCATAGACCAGGGCAAGTCAGATTGCTGTGGATTCACTATTTAAAGGGATATATAGTCATATATTTGAATATGTTTTCCATATTATTCCTTACTGTATTACCTGGAGTATTTACATTTAAATTTCAGGGTTATTGTTAGACAATCAACTGAGAAATGACTGCATAGATATTAACTATCATGTCTGAGCTTCATGGTTTAGTAATTCTCAGGAGCATAAAAATCATGAATACCTGTGAAATGAAAGTTAACTGCAGATCAAGTCCAATAGGATGGAAAGTTAATTAAAAGAGGCTAAAAAAATCTTATCATATCAGGCTTTCTGCTGCTATGAAGTAAGACATCGTATGGTTAGATTTTAATAGGAAAGTCTATTACTTTTCTCATAGACTCTAATTTCCTTTATCTGTATGAGCCACAATATTTTCTCATGCAGAATTATTTTTCTGATGAATTCATTATTTCTATTCATATTCTTAGTCTAATTGATGGTCTTAAGCACAATCAAAAAAGAGAGCTGGAAACATTATGTTAATAGAACAAGCATGTTATTTGAGCAATTCTGCTATTGGCAAACTTGCAGTTTTGAACTTTGTGAATGAAACAAAAAGGTGTTCAAATTTTAACTTATTGCCCTGTGATTTACTGCCTTATTAGGGTATTTATGAACAGCACTGTTTTGAAGTTAGAAGAAATATTGCAACTTCAAAAGGCTCATTATAGACACTTGAGCCCATTGCTTGCCTTCTGCAAAGGACATTAAATGAGAACAGACACATGGACCAACATTTTACTGAAGAAGAACTGGCAGATTTGCCTGTTTATTTCCAGTGCCTAAACAATTCTTGCTAGTCTTTCATGGTAAATTTAAGTGTTTAATGCAAAGTGTCTTCTTTTCCCAACCTTCCAAGCCATTGAATTATTCATCAAAATGGAAGCATGCCAGAAGCCAAATTCTAAGTTGCTATTGCTGTCTTATAGCTCCATCACAATTCCTTATTATTCCTTATTTCATTGTCTGGTGATTTAGTAGTGGTAACCTCCGTTGAAAATTACTGAGAAAGGGAAGCATGTGGCAACTCAAACATACAACTACAAAGAGCAGAATTCAGCACAGGAGCAATAAGCTTTGAGAAAAGATGACAGCTGTCTTCATAGGTAGGGAGTCATAACATGGAGTTAATGGAAAAAACATTTCACTTCTGCTCTTTCCTCATCTTCACCTTTCTCTTAAAAAAATACATTCCACTTCAAAACTCTACCATAATAAGCAGGTGTTTCCTGCTTATTATGTCTCATTGGATGATTTCGCAACCCGATAAATATCTACTTCCAACTCTAAAGATATTCTTCATTCCAACTTGCTGCCAAGCCAAGTTAGGGATCTGAGAGATGAGTTCAGGTCTCCTATCACTACCACTCAACAGGAGAGGCTTGGCAATCTTGCAGCTACCCTGTTGCCTTCAGTGATCTTACAGAAATACGACTGACTGAACTTTAAAACTGAACATGGATAAATGACTCTGCAGGGAAAGTGAGGGACAGATTGGAACCCATTCCCTAACCCCAGCACTGCATGGAATTTACAGGGACCATCAGGATATAAAAGTCAGCAGACTGGTCTCTGAAACCAAACACACAGATCAGTGGAGAAAACACTTTCTGTTTGCTCATCTATGGCATTCAGGTATAGCTATGGGTGAAATGATTCCTTTTGATTAAACAAATAGGGCTGTTCATAATGAAGAAAACAATTTTATTTAGAAACATTTCCTCTCCTTTATTAATGCAATTCCTCTTTTAAACTCAGCAGTAGTTTATCCTCTTCCACCTCTGCAACTGTTGCATGCCCTCCAAATCATTGTCTCCCTGCATTGCTCCATGTTTTGCTCAACTAAAGCTTGTTAGTGAGACACCTCAGGAAGTATCCATTAAATGTCTCTCATTATTGTATTTATGAAAAGCAGACAATAGCAATCATCACTCTTACTAAAGGTCTGAAAAACTTCTTTTAAATACCTGCAGAACACATTTCAAATCTGAGATAAACAATGCCACTGAAGTAGTAACAGTGCATTTCTGGTCAAACACCTTAGCTGGCATATAAGGCTGGGTGCTATGTTAGATAAGATCAAGAAGATCCATAACACTATCAAGTGCAGAAATAAAAATGGAAGTAGCAATGGCTTACTTTAAAGACAGAAAAGAACAAAAAGGAAGGTTTATCCCTGCTCCTTTCCACAATATTAATGTGCAGAATACAGATGCAACAGCTGGGCTCAAAAAAGTGAGAAAGTCAGAAGCTGCCTGATCTCAGAAAAGCAACAGGCATTCCTTATGTATTCAAACAGTGTAGAATAAAAGTAAAGCATTGTAATGAAATACAGTAAAAAATGTAGATGATACGCACCTTATGAAAACAAGCTGTTGTATTTGACAGCTGAGCTTTGAAATGCTCCAGCTAAAGTCTCTCCTCTCTGTTAAATCATCTGGACTTTTTTTTCCAGTGTGTGATTTAAGGTCTAGCTAACTCTATATAGTGATTTTTTCCACGTATAACTGTACAAAAGCCCTAATACTATAAACTGCTAAATACTTTCTACTTTCATTAATCCCAAGTCACTCAACATCTCATCAGGCTGCCAATTTTTCCAGCCATGTGGTTAATGTAATTAGCAAATATGCAGGCATATGAATATATACAGGAATCTACACTTTTTTTTTTCTTTTTTTACTAAGAAAGTATTTAATTTGCATCCAAATTCCAAAGTGCTTTAGACATTCAAGTGCTGACTCTTTTCTTTCCTAAAAGAAAGATCAATATCCTGTTCACAAATGCTAGGGACAAATGCTTTGGAAGAGAGTTGTAAAACAAGTGAGGAATGTGGCAGAAAAGTTATGCTTTTGGTAATTTAAGCCTATTACCAAATGTAGTCTCCCAGGAATTCCTCGTACATACAGTTGGGGTTTTGTTTCTGCATATGCTATGAATTACCTAATCCACTCTTTCTGATCTAATGTTCAGTTCTGGCAAACAATCCTACTTCTGAAACTTAAGAGCATGATTTTCTACTCACCTGCAGCAGTTTGACACCGATAATGCTTATATGCATTATTGCTAACTTACATTAGCAGTAAATGAGAGGTACAGCATGTGCATCGTTTCTTACAGTGGAATCAGAGAAACCTAAAATATGACAAGCAATCTATCTCCTGGGGACAGGATATTACCAGCACTCTGTTTTCACATCTAAGATATTTGCTAGAACTATCTGAAATCTGTAATAATATTACATAACTGAACAATACTTACAGGTTTTCATATATATTTACTGTATGTAAGCCATATATATTTTTTTCTCTTTTTCTTTAATTTCTATTTCCAGCACCTTTCTCAGTGCTCCAGTCAGAGACATAAAGCTGAAATTTATTGGGTTTTATAAAAGGAAACTGCATTTTCCATCCCTTAATCCTTTCTTGCAAAGAATCTCCTTCCTCCACAGCAGTTCCCTATGCTTATTAAGCTCCCCAGCTACATTCAGAACCCTGGTGCTGTATAAGCAGAGGCGTCACTGTAATGGAGCAGAGAGATAACACTGCCTCTCTGCTCAGCTTTGTCAGCACTACCCCTGAAATTATGTGTACAGTTCTGTGCATTTCATTACTAGAACAGAACAACACAAGACAATGCAAAAGAGAAAACCGATAAAGAACTGCTGTTCAACAAGGAACAACAATCATTGCTCTAAGTTGATGTCCAAAATCTTTGCCTTCACTGTCGATAGCTTCATCATCTTGGTTTGTACTTGCTGAAATCTCCCTTGAATTAGAAAATTGATGTAATATGACACACAGAGTAAATGCTGTCATTGCTCTAATATGGCCGGATCCCCAGAAAAATGACCTCCTGGTGTGTGTATCTGTCTAAGATTTGAGAACTCTGAAGGCTCAAAATAAAACTTTTGTTTAAAAGTAGAGGTGAGATTAACTAAGGTTGGAAACTGAAAGAAGAAGTAAGATTCCAAGGTCTTATTTCAAGTTCTGTCATTCAGCTAAACCTTAAGGGCTCGGTCTACAAAAGGATTGACTATCTCTTTTCAGTGTATAAATCTAAAATTTAGATCCTAGAAGCAAATGCTCAACTGCTCTAATATCCACAAAACTCCTCTTAGCTGCTAGAAAAATCATGGCAATATAGCTATAAAATGTTTGGGCTATTGGACACTCACATTTGCAGTCAAGGATATATCTCAAGGATATAACTATTAAAATTCATTTAAAATAAGCATCTTGAATGTGCAGCTGGCTTCTGAGATTAAATGCCAATAAAATAAAATAAACAATATTGCTTGTATAGGGATTTTAAGGCAAAATCCATAGGTATCAATAGCAATTGATATTCTGAATTTCATCAACAATCTGCGCCTTCACAAAATGTCTGCTACTACAGTAGTCCAAATGGCTTTGACCTGACTTGCTGTTTAGACTCCTAATTAATTAGCTTTAATGAAATGTAAGCAAATTTGGTTGTGAAAAAAAACCAAAACTGTTCCAGTTCCTCAGGATACTTTAAACATTTCATGTGAATATAGTGTTCTTACATGAAGCATGCCAAGCTTGGCAGGTCTTAAGAGTTTCCTAAACTATCTGAATTGGCAGCTTGTGTTTGGACACTTGCCACCCACGAGACAGGACAACAGAAAACTTGCAGCTTGTCATCAGGAAGGAAAGGTCATCTGAGAGGCAAAAGAAAAAAAAGTCACCAGGAGAATGAAAAAATCTACTGGTTCAATGGTCAATGACATAGAGATGATTGGGATTCATTTTTCCTATGCTATCACATCTTTGTGTTTGCTGTAGACAGCACTAACAGAGCACATTCTTCAGCAGTGAACTGTGTAAATCCTTTCCAGAGGAGGCAAGATAGGGGGAAAACTGCTGTACCAGGATTCCCCGCTCTTCTTGCATGGAGGAAGAATTACTAACAGAGAGAGTTAGACACACAAATGGCTGCTTTCATCTTTCAACAATCCCAGTTATTAGAATAGAGGTGCTGCAGGCACAACATCTGCAGTTTGTTTTGCCATCTGTTTCTAAAAATATCTCAGTGAAAGAGACTTTTTTCCTGTCTCTCAAAATCATTTTTGTTTGCTTTTTCTTTCCAAGGGAAAAGTGATGGGTTTGGAAAACAGCATATGTGGAAAAGATCACTCAGCTTCAGGGGTGGACTTTACCATTGCTATTCAAAACACAATGAAAAGCTGTGAACAAAACAACTGAAAATTCTGAAATATACTGGCTCAACTCCTTTGATAAATGTAATCAAAGAGCTTAGTCTTCTAACATAATTCCTACAGAGCTAGTGACAGATGTTTCCTATGCAGGAAAGTATGGCTTAATGTTCTGGGGAACCTAATGGGGGAGAAAAGAAATTGAAAAACTGAAAAGAACTACAAGAAGCTCCAAAGTTATTTACAGGTGAAGTTTAGTAGTCATATTTTCAGAAATTGAAAAAGGAGACAAATGAAGTGGGGGGACAAAAGAAGTTCCCGCAAAATACTTCAAAACTTAAGTTTACTTTCTTTCATAATTAGAGATTTTGTTAGAATTCAATCTTCACTTTTTTGTAAAGCATAAATTTCAAAATGAAAAAAAATAAAAATAAAAACCAAACCCAGCATTTTAGGGGTCAAGGACCCATTTCTTGTTTTGGATATGACATAGACAGCTCACAAGAGACTAGATGGAGTGCCTACAGTATTTTGACAGCATCAAATTTTCATTTTTTACTACAAAAAAATAAGGCGTGAATATATTTAACTAATTTTCAGTCTCTGAATTCCTTTGGGGCTTACTTGGCATGCTTATGCATGTGAAGTAAAGGGTGTGAGAGACTGAAATGTTAAAGGGTAAAGACTCAAACAACTGGCCATTTGCAAAAGCAGCTGGTGCTTTGCTGAGGCCAGGTTTGCACCCCCACACCGAAGGGGCAGAGGAGATTTTTGGGTGCATGATGGCAAAACCTCTGATCTGTGTTAGAACAGCCCCAGTGCCAAGGAGCAGCCTTCCACCAGTGGACTGTATACGATCCACAGTGTTCCAGGGAATGCCACCCATCACCCATGGGAATAAGGGCAGATCAGGCAGTATGGCCAGTTTACTGAACAAAAGAGCACTTTATTTTATTTCAGATACATACATACTCCCACTTCACTGACTTTCTCTCCAGCTGTCAAACCTTTTTAATCCTCTCCACAGGTCTCTCAGAGTCCCCAGAAGCCTGGCAGAGGTAAATGATTCAGAACCTCACCAAAGACACCTCCCTGCTGTGAGTTCAGATGCGTGACAGGGATCCTCTGGTTCTGACTGTTCCCAGATCTCAAACCTGAGTCACACGTGCCCTCACTCACAAAACACCTCCCCCAAAATGATGGGATGTACTAGCAGCTTTCTGAGGTATACAAAAGCCAAAGACCTGAACTAACAGAACATAACAGGCACGTGAGAAAGAGGATAAGGCAAGATTCAATCTGTTTGTTCCACATTTGCTTATAAAGCTCCTAAATAAGTTTATTCTACTATTTCAGTTCCCCAAAGTGCTTCTTTTAGCCAGAACATAAACATGGCATTAACAAATGTATAAATATACACACATGTACAGAGAGAGTGCGAGCGTGTGCGCACGTTTTGCAGTATATTTATCATCCCTGTCTTAGCACTGAAAAAATTAACATGCAGGAGAATCATGGATTCTAGAGGAAATACAGATCTGCAGGCACTTCACAGTAGATTTGTTACTGAATGGAGAGAGGTCAGAAGAAGGGAATAAACTTATATTTTGATATGTTAGAAAATAACCAGAACTATTTACAGGACTACTTTTGCTCTTTTCATTAGTGAAATACAAAATTTATGAACTCCCCAAGATTTCAGCAGCGAAATCAGTAGTTCCTAAAACTAGTATCTAAAATCAGTCATACTGGTTTCAGTATTAGGGAAAAACCCTGAATTATGGACATATATTAAAAAAAAAAGCTCAAAATTGCTAAAATTGCTTTGCATTTCTGCTGTCCCTCAAAGACAGAGCAATCTTTCCCTCTTTTTGAATAACTCTGACATTTATTGTTCTGACACTGAGGTGGAGTGAAACCAGTGGAGATAAAATTTGGGGCATTTTCTTGTTGCTCTAAACCAAGCTAATGTTGAGATTTTGCAACTTTGTTTGTAAAATAGTTGAAGTTGCTCTTGAATGTAAAAAGAGGAGCTGATGATCCTTATAACACCACCCCCTGGGACCAAAGAACTTTAGTTTTTATGAGACTCCACAGAAGTAGAAAAAGAAGGTCCTTGGTGGTGGGTCTTTTGCAAGGTTTAATAATGTATTTGTTAGTGCAAAGATCAATTGGGTTCTCAAATTAGTAAACATCTAAGATTTCAAATCAAGCAAGTCTAATTAGTTTTGTTTTGCTTTTTACTTCTATATCTAATTTCCAAGCTGGTATGGGCTTTGTCTTCTGTGCCTCATAGAGCATTTAAGCTGAGTAGTATTAAAGAAATACTACACTTGATGTCCCCTAGGAACTGGGATCCACCCTTCTTACACTTGGGAGAAAACACTGATTTCTACAACTTGTAAATAAAAAATTGGAACTGAAACAGAGAGGCAGAATGACAACAAACTAATAACCCCTTTGATGTAATTGTAAACTTTGGTTTCTCATGATCTGCTTGGGTGGAAAATAGAACAGGTTTTCCTGCTCTACTGAGGCATTATTCTAGGTGTTATAGTTCATGTGAACATCAATAACTTTGAACTTCTAGTACATAAGGCATCCTTAGGTCTAGGTATGATGCCCAAAAGGAATTTATAAGAAAAACCTTTAGAAGCAAAAGCCTATCCCTGTCCCTAGTATCTGTAAACACTCAACATGATTTCTCTCTAACAGACATTATTATCTTTCAGAAATCAGGTACTTCTTCTTGTTTAAAGGTAACTAATCAGTTGCTATAGACATTTAAGGTTCTAATCAACAAACATTTGCTTTTGATGCAAAATCTGTTTCTGAGTCATGTGCTAGCTCTTCTCTTCCACTCAATGTGTCATTGGCTATTTTTATTTTCTTTACCATATATTTTATGAAGCTGAAAATCAAAGCTAACAGGGACAAAAAGCAAGTCACAGCAGGTTGAAAATATCATATCTTAGTATTTTAGACATGTGTCAGCTTGATAACATAGGCACAGCACTAGAGGGATTGCCAGAATGTGACAGTGCACATGGCTTTAAGTTTAGAGAACATGCTTTAAAAAAAGACAGGAAGGCAGCAAGGGCAAGGTAGCCAGACTGGGGGGCTTATTCTCATCTTTCCTGATCTTAAATGCAAGAACCAGGGAAACTTACACCAGCTAAGTCAGGCTGGAGAAACTGTTTCGTTTTCAAAGCAAAATTCTACGAGCATGCAAGTCAAAGCAATGGAAGTGCTGATATTTAAGATCTCTCTATTGCTGTCCACACATGACATTAATTTATGTAGCCTGAGCATGGTCCATTCCAATGCATGTGTTCATTCTAGAGGGAAAAATGATATTTAATGAAAATAATGTCACACCAGTGGTCCCTGAGATTAAAATACTTGAGTTTTGTATCCCTCACTTTAATCTCTCTGCATTAGCAGACTAGGAATTGTACCAACTTTATAAAAACATGTGATAATATTACTTTTCACAAGCAAGTGAAGATAGCATATAGTACTAAAACCTTAACCATAACACAGTTTATTTGCACATTTCTGGTAGGCAGCAGTACAGAACCATTTTGGGGTGTTGAACAGCAATTTGCACCTGAATATCAAAGTCCATTAAAACAGTAATTAAATCTCCTTTCCACTCATCTTTACCTCATTCAGCTAGAAGTATTTCATTTACCCTGCCTAACAGGGTAAATTAACAATATACACACACAGCCACAGAAGAAATCAACAGTAGAACTGGGAATGCCACACCATAGCTCAGGCTTTTCATTCTTGGCTTAAACAACTGAATTCTCAGCTCTTCCTCTTGCTCAGTGACAAATGTCACAAAAGCTGAAGCCAGCAGCCTGCCCTAAGACAGAAAACAAAAATAAGAACTAACTATTTCTAGTACCAGAGATCCATCTGTAACCTTACTGGGATAAAACAGAGTACAGTGGGATCTCTCACAGCATCGCCTGAGCTTGAGCGAGCCCCTTGCCCCTGCAGAAGGCTGGTCACAGGCATAGCAGAGGCTACATAAGGCAAACAGAAGTCACCATTTAGTAGGACACAAGATTTATCACAGCCTGGAGGTTGCTGTCCTGATGCTTGGACATTTGATCGTCACATTACTCCAGTCTGAAGGTTACCCTAAACTTCATGATGCAGGGGGCTTAAACTCCAATTGTTCTGCTCCAGTAACCTGCCACTTGTTCTACAAAATTGGTTTCTTTTGCTGTTTGCATCGTAACATGACTGTCCTGGTCTCTCTGCCAGAGGGCAGTATTACACAAAACTACAAGCTTGTTGATTACAAAATAATTTTATAAGCAGTTGCTTTACTTAAGGAAATGCCAAGAAAAAGTTTTAGATTCAGCAGGAATTGCTGGTTATGAAAAACATGTGAGATTTAAAATCTAAACTAAGCCAGCTTTAAAATTGATTCATTTTCTGTTGTAATAATTACATTCAATAATTTTTCTCAGATTACATAAGAATTAAGAAAACTAAACTGAACATCAATCATTGGTTCCCACTGGTGAAAGAAAAGTGATATTTTTATCTCTCTGTAAGTACAGGAAACATACCTTGGGTAAGTTAAATGAACTAACTAAATAATTCCATGTTGGAAACCTCAACATATCCCATCACTTCCCTCTTCCAGTAGCTCTTAGCCTAAAAAGATATTATATCATGGTCCTGTGAGAAAAGTTCACATATTTCAATGTCTTCTCTTCAGAACAAACTAATTCCTACAAAAAACCTGGAATTTTAGCTAGGCTAAAAATATGTGTAAGTATGCTTTTTGTGATGATGTGAACATTATCTGCACAAAAACTGTCTGCCTTTTCCTCCACTAACTGAGCTGATCCACTGATGCCAGCTGATGTATCCTAATGCACTGAAGTTTCCTGTGCCATTAATGTGGCTAGTACATTCACAAAGAACTGAATTAAGGCACCAGGAAATGAACCACTGGACAAGCCAAACTATATTTTTTTCTAAACAGTATTTCTAGTCTAGGCAGATGCTTTGAAAATTCAGCTTTTTTTCCTCTGCTTTACGCATTATTGCACATTTATGATGCATATGGCAGAAGACACCCCAGATGCGATTCCAGAATTGTGTTCAAGTTATACAAGTAAACATCAGCAAGCCAGTTTTCACCAGCATCAGTAAGAGGCAGAGATCACACACTGACAGACAGAAGACTGGCCCCGCAGAGTGAAGACACACTACTCTTACAAATCCTAGATACATCCTAGACTTTTGTCTGCTAACTACAAACAAATTATGAACTGTGGATTTTAAAAATACACTCACAAAGGTATCCTTTCATCTGCACGTGTACAGTGATATTCCTTTTCCAAGACTGCCTTTTATAAAAAGTCCTTGGTACATCCCATTGTCTGGTGCCTAAAGCACAGATAGCAGGAATTCTTACTCTAACACATCAGCATGTAGGCACAAATCCCTTAAGAAGCTGTATAAGAAATCACTTTAGCATTATGCCAGCAAACCACTTCTAGGAGTGAAATGATAACAGAGTTTGAAAGCTATTGAGAACAGAACAGCTGCAAACTTGGTCTTATGAAGCTCTGCAGACATCTTGAAACATCCATCCTGAAGCCTCGGGGAGACACTCAGAACATCATTCAAAGCTTGGTGCCTCTTTGTGGACCTCCCTCGGGTAGGTGAGGAAGGGAAGAGGGGAAGGGAAGGGGATGAGGGATGACAGAGCGCCGAGGAGCTAAACACCAGCTTACAAACAGAGAACAGAATCACATAACAACACTGGACCAATGGACTCCAAGACACAGTGACAAGACAGATGGACACAAACAAGACGCAAAATCACTACTGAGAAATAAAACAAAAGCAAAGAAACCCCATTAAAAAAAGTAGATCTATAACTCCGAGGCTGCAAGAAGCAGCCAAGGGTACTGGCATAACTCTTCCAAAAAGAATAAATTATAATATAAATAAAAAATAAAATCAAAATAATATCCCCCCCAAATCATACACTACAGACTTGCTCGGTTAGCCTGAATGCATAGCTCTGATGGAACATACGATGGTGTCATCACAGCCCATGCACCAGTTAATGAAGGCCATGGTTAGTTACATCAGCTAAACTACAGCATGCCAGAAAAATGATCTTGCACTGACCCAGAAATAAAAGATACAACAGACACTCTGCATTGCAATAAAATTCTTTTTATGCCATCTGCAGTTTCTAGGGCTCTTTACATTGGAAGAGTTTTTCCTGGGAATATGCAGGGTAAAGGGGAGGGTTTTTTTCCTTCTGGGTGTTTTTTTCTCTGAACTCAATTGAAAAAAAGGGAAAAGGGGAAAAGCAGGATAGAGACTTTGCAGAAGTTTAAAAAAGTAGGAAAATAAAAATAAAGGAGAGGTAATACTCTTCATTCTTTTAAACACAACTTTCTTGGGATATCAAAAAATGTGAATTTCTTGAGGATGGCAAGAAAAGATTTTGTTGCCTTTATTGGTTTGCAGATCTATATCTCATTCTTGAGATGATGAAACCATTATTTTGTTGGAAGAACTCCAAAAATATAAATTGAGAAGTACAGCGATGATTTTAAAAATTAAAAATTAGCAGTATGGCACGATTACGAGCCAAAAAAAAAAAAACGAAAAGGAAAGAAATATAAAAGAAACTAAAACATCAATCACCAAAAATTCATGCGGCACAAGATGAGGTGAAACGACAGAAAATGTTCTTCAAATATATACAATGTGTATATCTATCGATATATACACGGAGGAGGTGTGTATATATCGATTGATATACCTGTATAATTTTTTTGTTCTCCCTGCCCCACCCTACCCCAAGGCTAATTGGTAGATGAAATTATCAATTAAAATCAAAGAAGTAAATAAAAGGAAGAAGGAAAAAATCAAACAAAAAAAGAAATTAACGTGCTTTGTTCACCAAGAAATAACAATATCATGCATCTGTCCACACCAGCGGATGCCAGGGTTAGATGAAGGCATGAATTTCTGTGTAAACATGTGATTGGATGATAGGGACTACTGCTGATATTGGTCATTTATTGCTTTAGCAAGTAGATATATATGCACACTGTATATATATAGTGCATATATAGATAAAATATCCTCATGGTGGGGCTTTTGGACCTTACATAGATAGAAAGACCAATATGCTGAAAATCAATCTCAGTATTCCTAATGTAAAAAAAAAAAATAAACACAAAACTAAAAAGAAAACAAAACTTCCTGTAAGTCATCTGCATGATTGTAAAACTCATTTGATTTTGTTTTGGCTGTAAGATTGTAGCTAGGAAATTCCACCAAACAAGTGATGCTGTTAGACCCTGGGAAGTGCTGTGGATGAGCCCCTGTCCTTTGGGTCCATACGGGATTCAGCTTATGAGATTGGAAGTCTATTTCTCTGAGTACTCAGAGGCATGCACACAACTTTAAAGGCCATTTCTTACTCACAACATGAGAAATGGGGAAGCATTCCTGCTTGTCAGAGGGAAAGACCGTGGGTGACTGAGCACTGGACTGTGGGGAGTGTTCCAGTTAGAGCAGTGAAAATTCCCTGAGTGCTTCAGGAAGGTTGATGCAGTTATAGAGGACAAGAGCCAAATCAACACTTTTCTTGGTTTCTTCAGTGGACTCTTCACTCCCTACATATTGGTTTTTGTACTGTGCCAGCTGTTTCGGAAGACAGATTATGCTTGTTTTCCGCAAATCAATCTCTGACCCAGGCAGGCTGCAGGTGGATGGCTACAGGCCAGTAAATTATAGATACAGAGGGCATATCTGTTGGATATGTGCCTCCTGTGTGTAAGTGTACAAAACTTCCAATGCAAAGAACTGTAGATTCTGGTGTATCTACTGCTGTGTCCAGTCCCCCATCAGAAAGGCTTACCAGTCTGATTAAACAAGGACAGCCTTAACATATATGAAGCCTTTTGGGAAACACAGACTAAATTTCCCTGGGGAAAGAAAATCACATTGGAAATTGATGGGCTGATAGGAAGGGAAAACTGGCAACTGCACCAGGGAAGAAACACAGGATGTGTCGATCCTGGGAACAAGGATTAAGCCCTACAGACCATTTCAAGAGGCTGTATTGTGGGCTTCAGGCTAATTGGTGAGTGTTTGAGCCTCACTGTTTTGAGCAGTCCAAGGAGCAGCTTGGGCTATGATCCCAACCAGCTGCCTGGCCACCAGCATCCAACCTGCCTGGTGCCAGAGCTCCACTAATGGACATCCTTAACAGGAATGAGGGCAATGGTGTGAGGAGACAGCAACAGCTGTCAGGAAAGCATAATTATCATCCTCAAGGCTTTGAAGTCTCAGTAAGATCAGATTGTAAGGGTGCTCCTCATTTCACTGAAAAGAGATAAATGCTCTTCCTTCACAGTGCTTCCTAGTCATTCCTTGTCTGAAAAGATGTTTTCCTTACCAATCTTACATTCTCTGAAAGCAGATGAGTGACCAAAAAACCACCCCAGAGCTGTTCTCAGAAGCACAGACTCAGAACCTTGGCTTGAGTTTTGAGGAACTTGAATATTTGAGCCTCAGATCTCCTTGGAGCAGGCCAGAAGACAGTCCTGTACTCATACCAGAGAAAAGCATCTGCTTTGGCACAGAAAAAAGAAGATTTTTGGCTGTGTACTGCGACAAGCAGAATTTTCATAGAGATAAAAGAGGATCTTCTCTTGACTGTTAAGCAAATGTTTCTTCAGGGCAGATAAACACGTTTTTTGCCCCCTGTATAATTTATATAATTTATAATTTCTGTGGATCTAGAGATCTAAGGGTATCTAGGCTTGTCTGCAATAAGATGAATAGGGGGCAATTTCTGTCCCTGAACTGGTTTCTTTTACATTACATTAAATACAGGGGGGTTTTGGATCCACAGCTGTCATTGCTGTCACTTAGAATAATTCCTTATGTATACATTCATGTCTACAGGTGATGTCTGCAAGCTACCTCAGTCAGAACAAGTCCAGTGACAGCTCCTGTTTTTTAAATGAAGTTTTTCTACCAAAATTCAAAAACAAGAAATCACTTTTGGAAGGGAGCCACAAAGTCTAAGCCAGCCTGCTATAGTGTTTCAAGTCAGCCTGGAGAATCCTGAAGAGAGCAGAGTTAGGGAATCACCTTCACACTGTCTTTTTTGAAAGAGACGCAGTGTTCAGACACAGATTGTATGCACATGAGATTCAGGTCTTAGATTCAACTGTCAATCAGAGTTAAGTGGCAGTAAGACCCTGCCAAATGGTCCTCACATGGTATTTAGTCTCAAAGAGGACATGATTTTCAGCCTCTGAGTACACCAAAAACAAAGGCTTCAAAAGGACTCTACATAGCGTACTGCCTCTGATTCCAGACCAAGACCAAAGCAATATCCATAGGTACTGGGATTTGATTCTGACCCATATGAAATCTGAAAACTTCTGATCTGCAGGGAAATATTTTCTGCTGCTCTTGTCTTGGCTATTGCACAGCAGGTTCATAGCGATGTGTATCATATCTCACAGCTGCAGCAGTGAGTTCAGTAACCTTTACATTACTAGACCATGGCACTGAGGGTGATGGAAGGCCAAATTTGGCAGAAACTCAAGAGCTTTTAAAGCTCCACATTATCAGAGCAACAAAAAGAAGACTGTGCTGGGTTAGGTCATTTAATTTTCAGTCTGCTATAAAAGGAATCAGGCAAGGCAGAAGGCAGTGACCTGTCAACAGAAAAGGATGAAGCAATTTCAAATGAGCCCAATTAAAAAAAAAACAACAATAAGTTTAAAAAAAAATCTGAAGCCACACGCTAGAAAACACAAGCAAGATTATCTGGATCTTTTCTCTCCACAATGTACATATTTAAATACCAGATCTTGGCATGTGGCCAGAATTCTGACTTGGCTGGTGAAGTGTAAAGGCAAACACATCTGCTCAGCCAAGCCAGCACTACTGGATTTTGATAAGCTGGCTCAGATTGCTTTAGTGCTCCAGAGCAGAATGGGCTGAATGAGTGCTTTGATACTGCCTGTATGGCAGACACTATGCACTGAGAATGCAGACAATAAGATAGACAAAGAAAATGAGAAGCCCCATAAACCTGCTACTTTTCCTTCTTATTATGATGGAATGAGTGAAGTTTATGCAGAAAGGACCTGCATATTCCTCCTCCTTCTGGCAATTTTGTACACCAGCACCTCTGAGAGCAGAAGAACTCAAAATCTGGAAGTGCAGATTTCATCAGCAAAGACCATCTGGGAGACTTATTTTTACATATAATCAAGCTAACTTTTATTCTCAATGTCACAGTAATTCCCTAGAAAAGAATCAGATTTCAGTGGCTAATGTGGTCTATGCTCCTATGCAGGAGGAGTAGGGTGCAATGAAAGATACTGGGGAAATTTACAAGAATGCCTGGTAGTTTAGGAGAGAACCTTCAGCAGATTTTCAGAGAATCATATTATTTTGCACAGCAGATATTCAAATGTCTGCAGGCACTTCTATCTGCCAACTGTAATGCTTAGCAGGATTTTCAAAAGCAAGTAATTTTTACAAATCCAGTTTGTACCTGTTTGTAGCATTAGATTTTTAACTGTGTCAGGAAGGAGGTATTTTTAGTCTGGAAATGTTGCTGTACAGCACTATGAAATTTCATGCTAAACATGCTGTTTTTCCAAATTTCTACTCAAACTTTGATTTTTCCACTGGCAGCACAAGCTGAAAATATTGCTCTTACAAATTCTAGCTGTTGAAGTTATGGTGATTTTTTAAACAAAAATTTACAATAGGAGGAGTCTGATAAAGACATCCTTCTGTCCTTTAAATGAAATACATGACAATCAGAATATAAATTCAAAAAAATAAGTCTTCACATGTTAGTGAAGCTTTAATGAAGTGACTTCATTTCTTTGCATATCAGTTGCAATAACTTTGCCCTTGTGTCTATGGTCCTATTAATCTCATGCCTCACTTTCATTACAATC
Source organism: Ammospiza nelsoni (assembly GCF_027579445.1). Taxonomy (NCBI): domain Eukaryota; kingdom Metazoa; phylum Chordata; class Aves; order Passeriformes; family Passerellidae; genus Ammospiza; species Ammospiza nelsoni. Next base: position 44,137,595 of record NC_080638.1, on the reverse strand, counting down.
ACTGTGCTGGCATTTTATTACTATTTTTATTTAAACTCTCAGTACCCCCATTGTTTGCTTTTTTACTTCACAATCTAGTTATATTTTGACTGATTTTCCTCCAGATGGGGAGTAGAAAATTTCATAGAAATCTGTGAAGAAAGAGATGGGAAGAAGGCTGAGCTACCTGTTACCAACAGCCTGTGTCACTGCCTTCACTGTCATCAGAGGGAAGTCAAGAGTATGGGTGGAAGTTCCCAGCTACAATGCAATGCCAATCTCAGGTTACAGCAAGACCAAGTTCTACTAAAAATGCAGGTACACCATGACAAATTGAAAAGAAAAGTGATAGCACTAACCTTGGGTGAATTTTTATGTTATTATTGTATTACTCAAATGGCTTCAGGAAATTAGAAACAGAACATTTATAATACTTTCTTGGTATTTTTTGTAAGAAAAAAAAAACCCATCATCCCAAATAAAACAAAGCAAAAACAAACAAAACAAAGCCAAATGAAAGGACCCTCTCAAACTATTTATATGTTTCACTTTGAAAGACAAAAATTCTAACCAAAATTCCTCTTTTTCTTTTAAATGTACACAGAAATTCGATGATGTCTGTTCTCTATTATAGAAATGCTTAACTCATGGCAAGCCTCAAAAAAGAAGACTTGAAAAAGCCTGTAAGAAATAAAGTAGACTGCAGTTGCCTGCTGGATACCACATAAAATATCTCACCAGAAAGAAAAGCCATCAATTTATCAAAATGTATCTGAAAGGGAGAAGTTGAGTCAGTTCCACATGGCCAGTCCTTCTGACTCTTTAATGGATACATTTTGAAGCATCACTGCAGATAACAAGGCAAGAATTACTACTAATTTTGTTATGTTAAAACTATGTTTTGGTGCTCCCCAATTTCTTTGGGGTCACAGGAAACAAAATTAGTATAAACACATTACCATGTTAACTGTACTCAAAATCCCATGGACAAATGTATCCCTTAACATACATCTTCAGAGTAATTAAAAAGATTAAACATTGCTAATAACTTATTTTTATTTCACTTTTCTCTTCTGTTTTCAAAGGTTCACCCTCTCCACTTCATAAATCTTCATTATTTGTCACACTCCATATTGATTTTTTCTTCTTACATTGTTAGTAAAGTATCATCTAGAAATATGTGAACTATTAGCTGGAATCACATTTAGAAAGTTTGCCTCTCCATGCGAACAACTTTATATAAAGCAAATAGTGACTACATATTGGTGTTTTGCTGTTGCCAAGTCCATGGGATCTGATGCTTGGCTGTATAGTTTCTTATTTTATATACAGTGTATATATACATGAGTGTGTATATATACACATATACACACACATATATACATATATAATTATATATGTATACATTCACACACATATAAAATATATGTATGCATTGTTTTTTGCAAATGAAATCAGAAAGCAAGCAGAACACAACTGACCTGACTTACCTGTACTGGGTTCACAGTCAATGAAATCTTCATCATCACTGGAACATTCAGCTGATGAAACGATGTCATCTGTTGTCTGGCAGGTGAAGCAAAGGAACAAAAGAAAACAAAAGTAAGATATTTGCAAGTCAAGAAGCTATTACAGAGGCAGCTAAATATCCAAGGTTTCACAAATCTAACTTTTAAAATATTCAAGTTGTACCAAGCACTCCATATATGCCGGTGTAAATGTGTCCTCCATTGAGTTGGAGTCTCCTGTCGGAGAAACAGTGCCTATCCTGTGCTGCTGAGTATTTCAGGTGTGCACAGGTGCTGTGCACCTGCTGGGCTGTTTAGGGCAGCAAGGGGATCACACTGGTGCTGTTGGACGAGGTACAGTGGGCTGCAAAGCCTGCTTGGCTGGCAAACTGCCCTGAGCAGCCGCTGTAGATGTGTCTGCTGGGAGGAGGCTGGGCTCCTCCACAAATACCAGTATCATGCAGGGCCAGCCAGAAGGCACTTCCTGAGAGGCCTACCATGTGAGGCATGCTCAGACTGAACATGCTTTCTGCAAAGGAAATACACAGTATAGACCCAGACAATGCACATTGCTCAGCTAGCAGCCCTCTGCTGTGCCCGATGCACCACTCTGGGGCAGACATAATTCCTGCTCTGTTAATGCACCTCTTGGGCTGGAAATATGGTGTTGATCCACACAGTAAATATCTGTGCAGCTCACTTGTTGCGTGATGAGGAACTGCTGCATGTGTCAGGTATGCCCAACATGCAACCTCATCTCCTTGCTTAGCAAGTGAACAGGGATGTGGATGCAACTAGGCTGACTGGATGTAAAGTGTGATTCTGAAAGGGTTAAACCAAAATGTAACCATTCACAAACGTTACAGGTTTCATCACATTTCTTTGCATTTCCAGCTGGTGATATTTTCTTCTTCTTTTTTTTTTTTCAGTTTTCATTTTTTATATTTTTTTTTTCTGTGTGTGTACTGCTCTAATTAATGAGCAGCATGTACTGCAGCATGTTAGAGAGACGTGTACTGGTGTCTCTTCCCAGCAGCATCTCCTGCCTGTAATTGCTGCAATTAGTTGAATTAGTAATGCAGACCATTAGGGAGAGCCTGTGGCAGCCTCTGGACACAGGTTGTAATGTTCCTGTGCACAATACAAAATTACCCCAGCTCAGCAGCATTGGCTCAACCACGGTTTCTGGTGAAACTGTCTCCCTTAACAGCTCTTCCTTGCAGAGAGCTGCCTATTCTGCCAAGCAGTAGGATCAGTGGGATGACTCCTGAAACAAAACAACTGAAATGCTCCTCACCAGGCAGGAAGCATTGCTGAACTCGGGAGCAGGACAGCTGCACTTCAGTACTCTAGGTGAATACTGCTGGGAATCTCACATCTCAACAAGACAATCAAATCCTTATCCCTTATCCCTAAAGACTCTCCAGCTTTAAATAAGGTCTCCTTTACATTTTTATATCTGCTATGGCTGCCTCCAACATGTTCCTTCTTCCCTTCACAAAAGAGTTCTGAGGACTCTGCCCTTTCTTTAGCCTCATGGGCTCCCAGCACTAGGAAATACCTCTGATCCCGGCTAGAAGCTCCTTACCCTCCCTGTCTCTGTTTGTAATTGAGCTAAGGGGAGAAAAAGAGAACCAAGAAGTCAGTCAGAAAGATCAGATTGAACCTAATGATCCTTCAGTCTTGATTTCAGCGGCTTAGATTGAGCCAAGAAAGAAAAACAGGAGAGGTCAGTTGCAAGTAAAAATTATAAAAATAGAGTATCTGTGAAAAAGCCAGTCATGAAGTATTTTACGCGTTACTCAGTCATACCCAGCATGGACATTTGGCAATGTTTTGTGGAATGCTATCTTGCAGTAGTTTCATGCTTAAATACTTTCATTAAATACTTCCACAATCTTGCTTCCATCGGGAGTCAAGATTAAAAGGAACTGAAGGTAATATGTTCCTGCCTCACATGTCAAGGTCATTTTTTTAAGATCTTCATTCAGTCATAGAAAGTTGAAGAATTCTGTTAAATCCTGCTGACTTCTCTTAAGACAAGCTGGCTTTAAAATTTTGTCTGCTCAGTAAGGGTACAAGAAAGGAGGATTGCATAAAATAGAAATTTACTTTTTTCAATTCTCCTACTCCTGTCACATATATTTTAGAAAGTATTATTTATCCCCAGAAACTTTATAACTAATACAGTAATCACATCCTCCAACAGTCAAATGCAGCTGTCCTGGGTAAAAAGATATTAGTTTTTAATTGCAGCAATGTAAAGTAATTTAGTACAATTTAGTAAACAAGGCTATACTGCTAGAAATTTTTAAGCTGGGGAAATATAATTATAGAAACTGGAGATTCATACTGTAGTTGTCTAAGGGTAAGGATGGCACTGTGAATAAAGAATAAATTAAGGATAGTACTGTGAATTAAGAATAAACTACCCATCACTACTAGAAGACCTTGCTCAGACAGTGCTAAACCCCTGGCAATTGGTTTTGATTTCCAGGTTAAATTTAGATCATGTGGATTTTGGTCTTAGCTGAACATCTGAAAATTTACACTTCTCATAGAAAAACGGTGATTATTTGCTCCAGTAGGAAATAAACACAAAAATGATGACAATGTATTGTTGTCACTTATCAGCTGCTATACCTATTTGATTACCCCCTTACTTGCTCAGATCTAAAGGCTTAATGCAACATTAACATGGAATCAAATCCAATTGAACTGACAATGTGATTTAGTATTTGTAAAGAATAAGGAGTTCCTTTCTAACTATTTTTTTCCTCTTACATATTGGGGGCATCATATGAAACCAGGAAGGTTTTTTGTTTTTTTTTTAACTGGACACCTCCTTGCAACAGGACACTGGTAGATAATAAAAGTTTAGAGCATTTTGGAAGTGATCAGCCAAACTGAGGGTCAAAACATCCTTCCAGACCTATTAATTACCCTATATCTAGTTTGGGAAGTCCCTGTACCACAACCTGGAAAGTCATGAAGCCCGGCCCTTGTTCCTTTTCCTGTTCAATTTCACATCTCATAAGCAGCTTAAGGCAGTACATGCAACACATTTATGCTGCACTCTGATATGGGTACTAGATTTCCTGCTATAAAATCCTCTTGCAGCTTGTGTTGGTTCTGAACAGAGAAGGGCACAGTAAGCCAGACTCAGACAAAATGCAAATATGTGATGTGCAGTACTCATCAACCCTGGCAACTTCAACCTCTATTTGCACTTTTTCATGACTGGTTCCACACACGATTTTATCAATTAATCTCCATCTTTCCTCTCCATCTCTATTACATACTATTTCACCTGATATTAATTTTTTTTTGCTTGGTGATTGCTCTTTATCCCATCCTGTTGATTTTGTGTATAAAAATGAGGGTTAGAAAAAGAAAAAACCTCCAGAAGTGGTGTTAGATTTAAGTCAAGGTCATTAACAAGATCTCTAGAAACCACAGAAAAGATAAGTACACTAATCTGTCTTGCCATTTCCTATCTTGTATTTTTAATCTCAGTACTTTCCATCACAATTCATCACTAACTGATTTTCTAGTCCCACCACATATTGGTTTTCCATACACCTTCCGCTCAGATACCAACATCTGAATCATCCCAAAGGAATAAAGCTATTTATGAGAAAGAACAGCAGATTCCTGACCACAGGAACAGGGTCAACAAAACATCCAGAAGGCCATTACTTCTTGTAGGAAGTAAAGGAATTTGTACCTTTCAAGACCCTCCTGGAGCTGGGAATTTTCAATGGATGTTTATTAAACTTGCTGGTTCCACAAGACAGGAGAGGCTACTGAGCAGAGACCCTGGAAATCGATCCACTAAGATAATTTCTTCACATCAGAAACAGCTCGCTGTGAGGCAGTAAGCAAAAGCACTACCCCATTTCTGGTCACTTTTCCCCATTTTTGAAATGGTTCTCATTATACTCACCCACTGGCCCCAGGGAAAGTAAGTGGATTCATGCTTTAGTGTCTGCCCAGTGATCTAAGGATAGTAAATGCTAAACATTCTTATGTACAGGCAAAAGGATAGTAATGAAACTTCTCCATATGCTGTGATGGAAATGATGTTTGTGTTTTCATTGGAAAGAACATGAGAGAGAAAATATTTTTCTCTTCCCTATATTAGCTAAATTCTATATTAAAAATAATAAGTCACACTATACTATTTTAAAATATGTATTTCATTTCTAAAGAATCCCAGCTTTGAAATTACTTGGCCTGTATTAAAGGCCATAAAACTAAAGATAGGTATTATAATAACTTTCAATAAAATTTCTCTCTGGCAGGAACCCTTTTTATTCCTTCCTCTGAAAGATTTTTTATGGGATTTATATTATTATTTTTTCTCTCCCTCTCTCTAGTGTTTAATGAAATTGCTTTGGAATAAAAACAGGGTAGGAGAAAGTGCTAAACTCTGAGTCCACCCCAGAGGATTTATGGGCATACTTACCTTCAAATTCTTTCTATTTCACTGAATTGGCTCCCCATTCCTTTCCATGAATTATTAGTTCTGTAATCACCTCCTCCTAATTATTCACTCTAAGGGCCTCTTCAATCTTGACATGGTGATAGTTCTATAATCTTTGTTCATTACACTGTATGTACTGGTGTGGGATATGTAGTGCAAGGAAATTTGGCATGGTGTGGCAAGACCTGCTCAAGATCACTCCATTCCTGTCCAATGTTTAAATTCCCCAAAGCCCTAATTTATGTATCAGATCCCTAACCCTTGCTCCTTTGTTCTACACAAAATGGCAGGTGGTGAATCTTCCTTTTCCCAATTGCAAAGTTTTTTTGACACCTTGCTGTTTGGGTACACCACTATATAAGAAATATTAAGAATGCTGGATAAAATAAGCTCTGTCACAGAACAGCTTTATGAAATTATAAAAACACACCCAGGAATGATGGAGTTCTCCCTTCCAGAGGGAGAGAAAAGACAAGGACCCATAAATTCAACCCTTAGACAAATTCCTGCAGAATTACACATTTGGCAGTTGCTTGACTTGATAAAGTAGGATTCAATTTTCCTACTTGCCTTTTTCTTGAAATTCTTCTGCACACTATACATGTTACTTCCAATTCAACACCATTATTTGAAAGGCAACACTTAAGGCTTTGTTGTGAGAGAAGTGTAAATCTATTTGCCACCGAGGAACCACAATTTACAGTACTTGAAATATGACCATCACAAAATGCTAGGCACAAATATTTTCCCAAGAGTGGAGAAATACAGTTGTATTAACCTGGGCACTGCATTTGCCTTTCACACCTAAAATATACAGAGATGAAAGTCAACAAACTTTTTCCTAAATACAAGCACTTGACCTCCTCCATTGCTTCTATACTGCTGTATTTTCTATAGATCTCAAATTTATTGTGGTCTATGGACTACATATTTTCCTCTATACCTAAAATCATAGAGTATAAATGCTTCCTTTAGAATAGCAAAAAGTTAGTGATGCTGTCCAGTCTTCTAGAAATCAAGTAGTTTCTTGGCAAAGAATAGGCTCAAGGCATTTGCTGTCATGTGAAAAAAAGATAGCAGATGAAGTGTCTGTCTCATTAGGAGCCATTTCTAGTTTGAATACCTCCACCTTCTGTACTTTAGTAACTGGGCTTTTTAAAGAACTTTTCGTATTCTGTTCACACTATTCAATTAAATGAGAATCCTTCATCTGTCCTTTCTACACGTTACATTTGTTTCTCACTTTTTAATTAATCTTTATTTGCAAAATACCCTGGAGGTCACTACAGTATAGCAGACCTGAGAGACTCAGTCTGGACAAACTCAAATTACTACATACAGATAGCAATAATCTGCATACAAATGGGAAAAAATTAGAAATGTTGCAAAAATCATAATGAAGCATTACAAAAGAAGCTGCAATCTGGGACTGTATAAACTTTTTAGGGGAGTCCTGGGTTTCCTGTCTTTTGCTAAAGCATATAAATCTCATTACTGGATAGAAAAACACGCATTTTCTTATCATGGGACAGACACAGCCACAAATATGTGCAAGCCCTTTGCACCCCCACACACTAATGCTGAGGTTCTGTCTGCCTCTGCAGAAGCAATGCATCAGAGAACATTAAACTAATAATTTTTCCTCATATAGCTAATTTGAGGTAAATAAAAAACCAAGAGGACCAAATCTTCTGTTTGTTTAAATTGGCATTGATTTCAACCAGACTGCAACAACTTGCAGCAAGAGATAATGGCTCACTACTTTTAGTTTTGGACAAATCAATGCCAAAAGATTATTGGAGTAATTTTAGTCAATTCAGAGAAGAGCCACTGAAAAGAGAAAAGAACTTGACAGATGTATGAATGAGAGGTTTAGTAAAACTAAGCATCAGAACTTGATTTAACAAGGACTTAAGGTATGATAAATTTTTACAGGTGTCACAAAGGACATCAGGAAGAACGATGAACTATTTAGAGTGCTTCAAAAAAGGATAAAATTAAAAGAAAAAAAGGTGTTATTTTAACTAAGCAAAATCTCAGTAGTGATCTTTATCAACTATGGAGAAGTGTCCAAGAAATACCAGAAACCATTAGCACTGAGGTCAAGCAGTTACCTAAGCCATCCTAATGGTAATGAATACCATTAGTGTACATGCTCTAATAGGCAAGAGCTTGCTCCATCTATCTTCAGTCCAATCTAATCACTCTAAATCAAGTCCATATTTGCATCTTCTCTGTCACTATGTAATATAAACATATTACACATTTCTCTGTCATTGCAAAGCAGGCAGCAAAGCTATCCAGCACAGCCTTTCAGTTTGCTGTGCTCAGAGCCAGAATCACAGAATATTCTGAGTTGGAAGGGACTCCCCAGGATCATCAAAGTCCAACTCCTGGTCCTGCACAGGACAGCCCCAAGGATAACACCCCGTGCCCTTTGTCCAAATGTTTCTTGAACTCTGTCAGGCTTCAGGCTGTGACCACTTTCCCTGGGGAGCCTTTTCCAGTGCCCAGCCGCCCTCTGGGTAAAGAACTCTTCCTGATAGCCAACCTAAACCTCCCCTGACACAACTTGAGGCCATTCCCTTGGGTCCTGTCACTGGGGCTGGTGTGTTACCTACCAAGAGGCTGGTGGGTATCCAGCAGGCATGTACCCTTCAACAGCAGCCCAGCAGAAGTGCATCTCCTGGCTGCATGTTCCTGGCTGGATATAAAACCTGATTTGCTGTCAAATTATAGCATTAGGTTGGGATCATGAGAGAGCAACACCTCCACAAAATCAGCCATTTGTCCACTACTATGGCAGACAACAGATTAAGGAACTAGGCAGTTAAGTAAGAGAAAGCAAAAAATAATCTTCCCAACTGTATGTCAATCTAGATTCATGAGCAGTCATGATTAAAAAGAGCTTTGAAAGCTTGAATTATTACTTTGAAAGCCAAAAGCGTGTCTCACTAAAATCAATAGTTCATTAAGACTGTAAGTCTGACTCTTCTGGACCAAGTTTGATGCCAAATTTCAGAGACTTTGTTCTGTGCCTGAGCTGTGGAAAGTCAACAGGGAAAAAATCATGTTTCTGCCTTTTGTCTCTGTCTGTTGGCAGTGGGAAGGGTGATGATGTTGTGAGGCAGTGTGACTAGAGAGAGAAAGAGAAGGGAGGGCAAAGAGGGGAGAAAGGAAAGTGGGGAGGATTAATTCATCTGTTGTTCAAGGCACCCTGACAGGGGAAAGAGAAGTATTGAACCACAGCAGCTTAACCCAACTTCAATGTACCTTCCCAAAAGCATAAGGAATGTAATTCTTCATGGTGTTCTGCTGATAAGCAAATCCTCCTAAATCCTTTCAATTTATTTCTTGGCCTGAAGAAATTACATATTATTTAGGAGCTAAATAAATAAATAAAATTTCATTTCCATGAATCTAGATTGGCTGTTTATTGATTACATAGGCCCACAGAGCCGCTTGCTTTTCTATTTCTTTCCTTTCCTAACAGAACAGGCTCTTTTTTGACTTGAACTAGGAAAGCATCAACTGGCAAGCCTTTTCCAGACTATTCAATGTAACCTTCAAGATTTGCAAGAGCTTTAAACTGGGCTGTAAAATACCATTTATTGGTTTTAATACAAAAGATAGTGTCTTCTCTCACACCAAAGCTGTTTCTCCCCTCTTATCAACCAATTTCTCCTTTCCATGTGAATTTTCCTTCTTCCAAACAAGTACCTTTAAGATGAAAGTTGTGTGTGTATACACTGAAGACAGAGACTCTTGGAAGAACCACACAGGAGGAATACTGACACTGATTATACTTTTCATAATTTGATGAAGGAGCCTGTGCTCCTTCCATATTATATTTTTATTTCTTATTGAAAGAAACTGTTACTTGAAACAGAAACCATCAGTCCTGTGTTATATAACCACAGTTATGCAGATGGTGCAGGTGAAAACTCCCTAAGAAAGGTAAAGAAGGTATTCCCATCATGAACTTAAGTGACTAAAAAGCTTAATGCTAAAAATCAAGCCTCTACAGCTGACCCCACAACAACTCCCACTCTAAAGTCCATGAGAGTTGCTGAAGAACAATTTGCTGAAATTCAAACACTGCTCATGAATGTGACTTTTTGAATATTACATTAATCTACACAATGGTGTTTCCCAATTCTTGTCCAAAAGTCTTCAAGTGAAAGACGTTTCTTTTAGGCAATGGTCTGAAAATAGACACAGTGTGTTCTACCCTGTGCCATTATCCCACTGAGAAGAACCAACAATCATCTGAACACACAGAGCAGCATAAACTTCAACTTCCTGCTCTTTTCAGCATCTGCTTAAAGCAGGACACAGGAAGCAAAAGCTGAATAAAGATTCTTATACGTATGTAGGAAAAAGCCAGACTATTGACAGAATTCAGCATACTGCTGGTGTGGGCTCTAGTGCCTTAGGTACACATTGTAATATATTATGTTAAATGGCCACAGAAATAATTTTATCATTATGGTGGGCTATGAACTGCACTTGCTGAAAAATAAAATGTTACATACTCCACCAGCAAAAGGGCAGGGCAGATCACTGGGACGCAGTTACTTTTTAAATTGCCCCAGGCCAAATTGCCAAGGACATTGAATCAGAGCCCACATGCTACTTGATTTTATTTTCCTGATATTGTCATAAATTTGCTATCTGACGTCAGCAAAATTGTCCCCTTTCCTCGTGCTTCTGTTTATATTGCCAGAAAATGGAGAGAAAACAGATTCTCTGCTTGCTTGACATACCATCATAACTTTAGTAAACATTTTACATCCTCAAAGCAAAGCCTAAGTACAGAAAACTCCTTTACCTTTAGTAAAGGGAAGCCTATGTTTCAGAAAGTTAGAGACTCAAATGATGGGAGATGAATCAGCTGCCCTTTGAAGACTCAGCCTCTAGTAAGAGTAAATGGGTTTTTCTTTGCGTGCTAGCTGGCACTTAATAACTGTGTCAGAAGAATATTTTTCATTTACACTTTGCTCCTTTGCTGGAAATCAATATGTCGTTTGCTGGCATTTTCTCCTGGACATCTTTATTTAGCTTGTCTTTTTCCTCAGAGGGGAGGGAGTTGTATTTGATTTTGTTCTGTTATTGATTGGATCACTCTGAGCAAGAAATAAATAACTAAGCACAGCACAGTAGCTTTAATGACAATCTCTTAAGCCTCAAAATCTGCACACGGTGTTGCACTCCCCCCTAACACATGATTCAAAAGAAACAAACCTGTAAAGTACAGTTACTGTATAGAAAAGAGGTAGTGACATGTGCAATTTAACTGGCATTTCTACTTATGTGATCACTTAATAAAATTATACAAGTTCTTCTTCTATTAAAGCAGCACTCCTTTTCCTGCAGCACCTGCTGCTGGGATCTCATAATCTCTTGCAAATGAGGTTTAACGAGAAATTAAAGATACGGGGGATCTTCTCCCAGCAGACATCGTTCTCAGGAGAACAGAGGAGCCTGTTGACACGCTGAGCCCTGCTGGCAGTGCAGCCTGGTCCCCGGGGTACAGCAGGCCAGCGGGGGCTGGCGGAGGGGCAGGCGCTGTGCCCCGGCTGCACCAGCAGCACCAGCCCCAGCGATCCTGCCGGCGTCCAGCGGGAAGGGGTGGGCAAGCCAGCCCCAGACCCCTGCACAGTAATTGCCCATCATATTTTTTTCTTTTTAACTGGGGAGTTCTTTATCTCCTCCCCTGTGTCTCTCTTAATTTCTCTTACTCATTATTACATTGACCACAAACAGCTGGCCGACACGGCTGTAAAATTCATAAAGGAGAAAATACCCTAGTACAGGTCCAAACCGTGGCACTTAAAATCTAATGTGACAGGGAATGTTATTCATAAAGTAACAATAAACGTAAAGACTCCGAATAAATGTGCCTTAAAACAACTTCTGCAATTATTATAAGTACCTCTGAGTGCAGTAAGATAAACAACTATCTTTGAATATTCACATTAATGCGCTAGACTATTCTTGCCAGACAAATATTCCTCCTGCTCTCCAAACATTAACCCACACTTAGAAAATGGCATTTAAATACTGTTACTCACAGGATTCACACATTAGCTCACAAGGGGAAGGCAGTTCCCACACATTTAAATGCAGAATAAACATAAAGTAGAAGAAATAATTGCAGAATAAATCCTGGCCCATTAGGTATCAACCAGCACCTAGAAATGCTCCCTGAATAGCGTTAGAGAGTACAACATTTAACAAAGGAAAATAGCCCCTAAATACCTATATGTAAGCACATATGCAACATACATGCTAAAAAAGGCTATGAATGGTTTTAATTTATAAACAATAATTAGTTTATAAAGACAAAAGTGGCTGTGGTAAAACTCCCAGGAACACTGACAGCCTCTTAATCACAAGCCCATCCTTCCTCTCTTAATATAGGATGTAAATGATTATCAGCACTAGTACAGAGACATCTGTTTACTCAACAAGAGGTATATATTACCATTATCCTATTAACATACCGACATTATCACAGTGAAATCTAATAAAAATTAATAAAATTAAGTTAAACAGTTCTAGACAATATTTCGTATTTCACTCAGAAATACAGCTGCTAAATAGCTAATGTTTAAAAATCATACTTTTCTATCACTGCCATTTTTTTCCCATTTGAAATATGGGTAAACAAACACCTTTACTGGAGGGACAGGGAACTGACTTAACACCACATTTTAGCAAAAAACATGTAACAAAAGAGTAAACAGAGAAATGAAATCATTACCACTACCACCAGGGATCATGGGGGAAAACTTAGGAAAGTTAGAGCCAGAAATTGGTCTAATTATAACTTTATCAAGGAAAGAGATCTACTCCCATCAAACATATACCCATCAGCTTAAAAAACATACTTGGTCCATCAAATACTGATGAAACCAGGTAAACTTCAGCCTCATGAGGTGTGGAGCATGACAAATGGCTCCTGAGCATTAAATCTGAAGTGAACTTCACTTAAATGGCACATGAAGTGGTCCAAGCTGCAAATGGTTGTTATGCAAGAAAATTTTGCTGTTGGGTAAGGCAGACTCCCATGCTTAGCAAGCCTGACAAACACTTATCACTGCTGGGTTTCTCAGCAGCCCCTGCCTAATCAGAACATTTGCCCTGCGAAGGATAAGAAGGCCATTTTCCTTGCTTATTTATTTAGTTTTCTAGTGAGTTTGATTAACTGTGGTAAAGACAAATCAATCTTTTGTGTTTGTGTAAAATGGAAAAAGGAACAAAGTTAGCTTTAATGGCCCCAGAGATGCTCAGCTGGAAGGCACTTACTGAGCAGAGCTAGACAAAGGAATTCAGGCTTTAAACACCATCAAGAACTGGCTGACATCATCTATACTTCTACCTGCTTAAAGGGAAAACAACAAACCCACTCCACACACAGTGAAGAGGCTTTCTTTTTCTCTGCAATTCTCTATAAAGGCATCAAGTACTACAAGGTTCTTCCTTGTGTCTTTCAGATTTCCATGGTGTAATTTGGGAGATACTAGGAAACAAGTATCCAAAGGAACATCATCAGAAGGAGAGAGGATTTGAAGCTCTAAATCCATAAGAATTCTTTTATTGTAAACTTGCTTCTCAACTCAGTTTTGTGGCAATTTTGCATTTTTGACATCAATAACCTCTTGGCAAGTACTGAAAGATAGCATGAAATTCATGCCCACTATGAAATGAAGAAGCTTCTGCATAAAGAATTTGAATGAGACACTTACCAGTTGAAAGTAGAACTCTGAGAAATTTTTCCTCTCATATATTCTGATTATAGTGTTGACAACAGTGGAAATCACAAAAGAAATGATGCCATTTTAATGCAATGTCCATTAAAAGGGTTTAGTAATACAAATAAACACCCAGGTCTTCCAGACTATGGACAGCCAAGTTTTAGCCCATGGAGGATTTAACCTTAGTCTTAGCAAGACATAGAAAAGGACATCTTGACCAGCATGGAGGCAAAATGTAGCAAAAGACCCCGTATTCAAGATATTCCAGACCCTAAATAGACAGACAAAAGTGCATGCTTAGGTTTCTTGATACATCAGTTTCTGCTTTTTCATAAGAATTAAAAAAGCAGAAAGAATCAGAACTTTTGTTCTAAGAAAAAACTCCATCTTCCATTGCTGTAACACCTAAAGCAACAGCTTTGAGATGATGGTATGTTTCTGGTCTCTCCTGGGAGGAAACAAATTTGGCTCCCTTTAAAATTCCCTTTTCAATGGTGTCATTATTGTAGCTTCACTTGTACCAGAAAAAGGACATAATAGCCACTGAATTTAAAAGGTGGTACCTCTGCATTTTCAGATGTAGGCTCGACTCACACTAAAGAGATTACTGGCATTACAGACAGGAGGGCATACCCAAGCTGGCAGAGCTCCTCCTTTTAGGTCCAGCAATGCTGACTGAAGGCCTTCTGCCAGCAGAGTTACACCACCCATGAGTGTTTCAAACTCAGCTGACAATAATTGGCGTAGTTTTGTCCATATCAGGATTTTGACTGGCAACAGCAAGCAAAATCAAAGCACGTGCATTTCTGCACTGTGGGACATGCAGTGAAGTTGTCAGAACTCCAGAGTATGACACTGTATTCCTCTGAAATGCTTGAGGATGGAAAAAGTGTTTCTAAGAAATCCTGCAATTAAGTCCAATTACTAGCAGCTGTTACTAAATGTCTCACAGTTATTAGCGCACTTCAGTCAGAAATTTGCAAGTAAAAGATTGCAGTCAGTGAGATTTCTTTTGATTCAGAAATCTCAGGTGAGAGGGGTCCATTATTTTCACCAAGTCTGCCTGCCCATTTTACACAACTGTGAAATTACACAAAAGAGCTGAGTGCCAGGATGCCTCTGCCACTGATTTGCAATGACTCTTTACAGGGCTCGTAATATGTCAGCACACCATGGCTTAATTTTTAAGATAGTGAAGATACACATGTATCTCTTGGAAGCAAATATTTATAAATTGCTCTGACAGTACCTTGAGGACAGACCTATGTAAAGCATCTGAAGAAAGATTATAGAATTCTGAAATTGTTTGGGTTGGAAAACATTCAAATCACTGAGTCCAACCATTAACCTAACACTGCCAATTCCATCACTAAACCGTGTCCATACGTGCCACGTCTTTTCAATTCCTCCAGGAATGGTGAGTCAACCTCTTCCCTGGGCAGCCTAGCTTGATTGCATCCAGTTCTTTATATTTTGTGAGCAGAAAGACTCACACTGTCAAAATGGAACTCTCATATGGACTGTAACAAACTGTTATGCAGGGCTGAGGTAGGAGGGACATAAGAAACATTCTGCTTTCTTTAATGTTTTGTAATGAAATAAAATATTGGAGGTGACTGCACAGTTCCTACAAATGGAAGTTCCTGCAGACAGGAATATCTTGCAAATTCTTCTCATCAGTGGGAAAAGCCTGCAGTGCACATCTATAGAAGTAAATGGCAGCAGAGCTTAACACCAAAGGCAAATGACCCTCAGAAAAAGATCCCTGCCATGGTGCACCACCAGTACTCATCAGACCACAAAACTTGCTTTCACAAGCTCTAACACAGCTTTTCCAACAGGTGCAGAGTAAAGCTCTGTAACCTCTCTACCAGGCAGCTTTGAATCTTAGCACCTCATAGGTAGTGGAACAAATTACCTGTGTGGTCCCAGGACATCGCTTTTACCTAAGTCTCCCACTTACCCAGAATGTGCAATTGATCGAAACAAATGCTACAATCTGACACCATGGAGTGCTTGACAGCTGTCAACTCATTAAGTTCTATTCACTGGCTTCCCACCTCCTTGCCAATGTATTACATAAATTGCATTTTAGCTGGCAGCCTTTTCCTTTGCCTGAAACCATTTTGTACTGAGCATATTTAAGTTCATTGTTTTTTTTAAAAATGAATTTATTCCCTTCCCTTTGGTAATTTGCCTTGCCTTGCAACAGTTTGAATGGGCTGCAGGATACTGTTTCATTATCAAGCTGCAACTGGAAATTAATATTTTATAGCAGCTGAACAGAGGTTGGGCTGTAAATGACTATATCCTAATTATACAAAACAAAAGGAAGACAGAAAGAAAAATGAATTTAATTAATGAAATATTGATGCAATTTACAGACAAAGGCCTTCCCATTTAGAAGGGATTCCCTGCATTGTGAATTTTATAAGGAGCTGGAAGTTCACTGCCTCCTTCTTGATTTATCTAGTTATGTGCCTCATATTTAATTTTTGCTTCTTTCAGATTCTTTAAAATGCCTGAAGATATGTCTGGTATCTGTCCACACTAAGTCACAGATGTAAGTGCTTCAAATGCAAATATATACTTATAGTGACTGTTATAAGAACATGTAAAAGCAGAGCAGAAGTGCAGTCATGCTAGCTCAAACTCCACTGAAGTCCTGACTCCCGCCGCTGGCATTAGACATTTATGATTGCTGACAGATAAAGGATAAACACAAGAGAAACCTGCAGAAGTGCTTTTCTCTCACATATGCTAGTTGGAGTGGCAAGCATCAGTTAGGAAGTGGTTACACCTGCAACTCTGTGCTGTATAGATTTTGTATTTCATGGTTCTTAATGGGCTTTTCGACCACATGCTGACATATTAGCTTTTTAAATCTACTTATATTTTTTTTCTATAATATCATATGGCAGTCAGTTCCACATTTTGTACAAAAGCATTTTCTCTAGTTTGATCTCTGTCTGCTTCTGCCTTATTTCACTCCTCAACCAAGAGAAACAGTGAGCAGTCATTGCCTAGTCACAATTTCTCAGATACATTTTGATTTTAAAGACCTCTGTTATCACCACTTGGTTACCAATCTTTCATCATGAAGAATGTCAGCCTATTTAACCTGTTCTCATGTGGAAACCATTGCATACCCTGCAGCTTTTTTATTCATCATAGATCAGCTTTTGAGAGGTGATGGCCAAGTGAGTGCGATGCAGAAGGAAAGGCACAACACAGCTTTACACAGTGACACAATAATAGTTTAGATTTTTTTTCCCCCTCTAACAATTTCTAAATTTTGGTTTGCCATCTTGAATGCAAATTCATGTCTAAAAGTTACCAAATCTGGTCATTTGTTAGCATACAAACTAATTTTCAATGTTCTATGTGGTTAAGATATATAAATCAGTGCCAAATAATGCATTTTTTTCTGTCCTGGCCTCAGTTTATGAAATTTTTGAATTAAAGGCCCTATATCTGAAGTGACTTATTGATTCCTCAAATGCTTCAGAATGCCATCTGTTGAACTGTATATGGAGTGTGATCTACAAAGAACTAATAAAACTTTTAAGAGGATGCTGCATTTCTCAGCCATTCCTAGTCCAACAAGCTGACACCTTTCTGAGGTCACAGAAGGCACCTGAATAAGCTCCAGGGATGCCTGACAGGTTCACTGAGTCAGGAGGCAGGAGAGCATTGCAATGCATAATCATTTAAAATGGACTGGAGCAAGCCACACAGATCAGTAACAGACAGGAGACTCAGTATCACAAACAGAAATGTGGAATGTATTATACATTCCACAAGTGAGGACCCACTGTAGAATCTCCTCCAACTTGTTTCCTTATCTCTTTTTGATGGTAAATGGTCTTTATTATCATGCATGTTGTAAAGTGAATTAGGCTTCAATATAATGTCAAAATGCTGTCTGAATAAAATTAGAGGATGAGAATAGACCTGAGCTTCAGAGAAAATCACACACAGCTGTACTTTGTAGCCCCAAAGACAGTTAAAAATGGAAAAACTATGGCATATGTTTGCCCAAAATAACCTTTATCTTCAATACACCTGTATCATTTTGGATGAGCATGACTTTTCACCCTGGTGTGGACTCTATTGTCCATTGAGGATCAGTAATGAAATACTTTTAAGGAAACTGCTCTGGTTTAAAGTTAGTAAGGTCAAAGAATGCAGACTAATATATCCTATAACAGAACCAAGCAACCACAGAATCTGGCTATATGTGAAATGCAGATTTCAGAAACGTGGAGGAGAAGCTATTGACTCTTGTCAGGTCAATCAACCAATACCAGTAGGCAAATCTTGGCAAAAGCAAGAGAAATCATTGACCTGAAAGTGTATAATCTAGAATTTTCTCCAGGAATAGCTTCTTTAAATCCTGTATAGGATGTGAATATAAAAGACATAAATGAAAACACAACTCCTATACAGTTCCATACCTAGCCATTGATTTAAGTAAATATAATTTCTCATCCACTTCAGCAAAAAGAGAAAAATATATCAGGAGCGAATGAATGAAATAAATGGATATTTGACAGGTTTGGAAGGGAGAGATACCTTTCACAGACTTCAGTTACATCTCTCCCTGTGCTATGATTTGTTTTCTAGACTTTAGTCTCCATTTCCCACGCACTGTTTCCACCTTCAGCCCAAAGCTGTCAAAGTCTTTCTGCTCCTACTGTGCCTCTCCCTCCCCTGCAGTATTACTGAAGCTCAGCAGCTTTGGTCTTCTACTTTCAACATTACTCCTCTTTTTCTCTGCTACCCCTTCTTCTTTCAGACTCTGAGGAAAACTGAGTGGCTCTTTAATACCAACAGAGATACTGATCATAACTCAAACACAGGATTTTAAATTTGCAGGAGAAAGATTTCTTTAAATTACGTGCTATCAGAAGGCATAAAACTTATATGTGAAGATACAACAGCTATTACCTGAATTTTAACAATGATGATATTATCCACAGCCTCAAATCAGATCAGGATTCTGTTATTTAGATACTACAGTATAAACAGGATAAAAGAGACCTTGCTGCAAGTACTGCTGCTTAGGTGAAGAAGCAATATATTTAGTACAGCTGACAAGGAAATAACAGCTCAGTTTTATGGTGAGTTATGATTTTAAAAGATTAGCTTTTGTTCTATGCTTGAACAAACCCAGATGCCTTTTAAAAACAAACTCAAAACCAGAAGGTTATCAAAGAATCGGTTTTGGATAATAATGTTTTTTTCCTTGCACCTCAATTTCAGACATACCATTCAGTGTGTGCCCGACGGCAAAGCACCCACTGGACGACACCTTGGAGGGTGCAGCCCCCACGAAAGGATCCAGGCTTGACATCCATGCTTCTGAATAGATAAAAGCAGGGAAATTTCTCACTGCATCAGGAGCGTAGGAACAAGAACCTGCAACATCTCCTTCCCACAGCAGTGCCCCGATTGCAGCCTGCTGTGGGGAGAGAGCCTCTCCCCTCCTCGCACGACAGAACAGAGAGCACGGCAGAAGACAGCCTTAGGAAATAACACTTATAGCCAAGATTAATGAAAGTGCAGAGGAAGTATGGGCAGAAAAAGACTGTTTGGCTAAACATGGATTCCTTAATCTGGTTAGCCTGGGACATTTCCAAAGAGGCTAAAAAAGATTTTATTTAGGAATGCAGTTAGTGCATGTGTAACATTAACTGAGATTATACCTTAATAGTCTACAAAATAACATTAGCAAAGATTATACTTATGCATGTAGGGCCTTCTGACAAGAACAACTTCAGGAAAAAAAAAGAAAGAAAAGAGAGAACAAAAATGTAATTGCCTGCCTATCAGCTCCACTATCATAATTACTTTCAAATTCTTGACATGGGTTGAATCAGATGAACACCAAATCAATTTTTGCAGCCAGCAATCATTGCATTCTTAGCTCATAAATTAAAATGTCACTGGTAGACTGAGTACAAAATAATGCCTGTTTCAGTATTTTAGCCTGCAGAGAGAGCAACATCTTTCTCCTTGTTTGTGAGTGTAGCTTGTGTATCCTTAATCACTGTACAGAACACTACACTTATCTAATTCAAACCAAAGTTTGCACCGCTGGATCCCACACAGGAAAACAAGAAATGATACACTACCTACAGAGTGGGGTAGTTTATCCCCCTGGGTATCCAGAGCCCCATTCCAGATCCGGGGAGATGGTGACATGAGTTTTTGTCTTGCCTGTGCACAGCAGCAGCATTGCAGCACTGGGGATTTGCTGGCTGCACACTGCTTCAGGGGAAGCAGTACCTTAGTCCTGCACTGTGCTCCCCTTCATCCTTTTCTGACCTGCAGTGAACCTCATCAGGCTGAAGCGAGTAGAGGGCTCCTCAATACAAGGAAAATTCTCAAAAAAGGCCCAGATTTTAAGGCCAGAAACTATTAATTGTTGTGATTTCTTTAAGGAATAAAGTGATCAGGTTAAATTTATGAGTCAGCAGCATCTGTTGAAACCTGACCCATAACAACAAAGTACTTAATTTCATATTACCTTTTGTGTCTCATCTCTGCGTCTGAGTGGATGTAATTTAATGGGCTGCTCTGTGCCCAGTACCTTGCCTATCACCTCTCCCTCTCTATTTTTAACCACAAACTCTGCAGCTGAGGGTCACAGAACCAGGCCGCTGAGTTTACTTCTCATGTTAACTAGAGTTACCAAGATATCCCATTGTTTTCCCCTTTTTAGGGGCTTTTGCACTTTATATAACACTTAACTGTATTTTTAACTGAAAGCACATTGCTTAATCTTTACCTAATGATTGAGATAATTTTTTCTACACTGTAATGAGAAAAAGCCCCAAATAACCAGTTTTTACTCTGAACTATCTCTAACATCATACCTACTTTTCAGAAGATAAAACTTCAAGCACCTTACTCTCTCACCCACCCAGCAGAAAAGGAGATATGAAGATCAACACAGGTTTAATTCCCAATTGCTCCAAAATTCTCCTCCAAAGCTTCACCTCCAAATACCAATGAACAAGACATCCAGCTGCACTAGCAAATCCAACTGATAATTTTAAATGCATTTCTGTAACAGCCAATTCAGAATTTTGCCTCAAGGGATATATTTGAAGAGTTGAGGATTTTCTTCTGCTCTTTCTAGCCTTCAGAAGCTGAGCTATAAACTCATCTAAACCTGTACTGCAAAGCACTTCCTTATTTAGTAAAAATAGGATTGCCTATCAGTTCAACCCAACCAGCAGCCAGTACATAGTGGAGGGCTGCATGCAGGGAAAGCCTCCCCTATTTCTTACAGTTGATTACTTCTCTGGTTCAGAAAGAGAAGTTTCACTTTAAGTGGAATGGTTGACTCTTTACCTGATCAGTGGGGTAACTTTACCTCACAGGGTGTGATTAGCCTGTGATCACAAGGCCTGGTATGTTTTCAGTAGGTTGCCTGCTACTGTCTGCCATGGGGAGCTCTGCACCTTTGTGCAAAGGCTTTCTGCTCAGCTGTGCCACCTAAGAGCTGACAACTGATCACACTGGAGCTCAGCAGAGATATGGTCTCACACCTCTATGATACTGTCATTAGTACAGTACCAAATGACAGTAGGTGCAGACTCATCAGGTACACAAATCACAGGAAAACAAGAAGAAACCTCTAAATGTGCAGGGGCCAGTACTAAGCTACTTCTGTTCCACATCAAATAAAGCCATTAATAAACTTACTCTTCTGGACCTCTTCCTCTAGATGACTCCCATTTTGGATAGGAACCCATTTCTAACTTCCAGCTGTATCTTATTCACAGCTGGGTAGCAGCCGTTTTGGGCCATGCAACCCTTTTGTTTAAAGAAATAGTTTCCCAGTCTCCTCTTTGTAAACACAACACACTTTCAGAGAGCAAGCATCTCTCTTTTATTCTTTCAGTATGCAAGCTACAGAAGCTAAATTGTGAAATATTTCTTCTACTGAGACTGACTCCCAATTCAAAATTTGTCGATCAAAACCTTCTGTGTACCAGTGCCAAATCCTTCCAGTCATTCTGGAACATGAGCAGATATGCTCTGAAACAGCACTGAGCAAACTTGATTTTTTTAAATAAAATATCTTAAAGAATAATTCTGCTGTACAAAATAGTGGCATGTTTGTGTGAAGATGTTTACAAGTTCTTTACTTTCACAAGTAAAGGAATACAGATAATAATGTTCTGTCAGATAGAAAGTCAGCTACGAGACCATGAAAAGATCTGGCACCAGTTTTTAAGGGAGGGATTTCTAGTAGCTTAAATGCAATGATGTTTAAGGATCAGCCCAACATACTATTGAACAAATTCAATTCAGAATATCTACAAAATGGCTGGAAACAAAAACGTGTGCCTTGCTTGAGCACAGGAGGAAATAAAGAGATCAAGCTGAGAAAAAAGAGCAGTTACTTTTCAGATTGTCATCTTTTATCTCTGAAGAAACACAAAACCTGAAACTGATAACTGTCTTGATATGTTATCAGTTATAATATCTATATTATGGAGATGTATTACAGAGTAAGTCCTTAGAAATTCCAAACTAAGAAATCAAATATAATGAATAAGTGAGAAAGCCCCACATTCCATTTCAATTCTGCTCTCCTTATCTGCCATGCTAATATTTAGAAAGTAATTATTCCTCTTGATGATTAAATTTTTTTTCTCCTCTTGAAATGACTGATTTTTCTTTTGAAGTCTGCATCACCCTGAAGGGAAAATACATTTCTCAGCAGATTTTTTTTCCTATTTGTCTAACAAGGAAAGGGGATTAGAAAAATTAGAATAAAATGACAATAAAAATTAAAAAGAGGGAAGGCAAAGAATGAGCAAGGAAAGACAGGAATTTTTTTTTTTTAATGACGATTGTCTTTAGGAATTCACAAAGAGAAAGAAGTGAAAAATTATGAGTTCATCACATAGGGTATGACACCTCATGCTGCAATCTGGAGTTCCTATAATGAGGTGAATGGGCACTGCTGAGAGCTCATTGCTGGGGAGAGGTTAAAATGAGTTCTGCATCACCAGGCCAGGCATTTTCATCCTACCACATTACACAAACATTTTTTGCAGCATTATGCACCTGGGTTAGTTCTCTAAAGTGAGCACAAATGCATCTTATCCCAGAGTCTGAGTGTCATGACCAAGTTAATCTGGGCTGGAGGGAAAGGAATTCACACTGTAATGGAGAAGGGAGGTGAGGGAACCTAGATAGTTGGATACTTTATCAATATAAAGAAATTAAACTATGGAAGTTTAACTACAGACTCATGTATCCCCTATAGTAAAAGGCAAAGTAAATAAAAATTTAATATACTATAGGATATACCAAAAGCAAAATATAGACATATGTCATTTCTCATTCTGTAAACTTCTCTCATTGAAATGATCTAATGAGACATTGGGGGTTTTGGATGTATGGTATACTGAAACCATGACCGAAACTCCATAAGAGTCAAAGCCCACACATAGGAATGCAGCTCATCCCCTCCTGAGTTTCAACCCCTGAAATCAGTGTATGACATGCAAATTAGCTTGGCCAACCTTATATAGAATATTACTACACAGTTTGTGAGCATGGCTCCACACTGCTGCAATGTGAACAAGTTGGTGCAAAGTTAATGGCTGGACTCGATGATCTGAGAGGTCTTTTTCAACATCAATAATTCTCTGATTCTCTGATTACTGCACTCTGCTCTTGCAGAATGGCAAGCATAAGATGTGCATTATCATAGATGAAAGACACTTTCTCCATAGTCCCTACGTGAGGCTGAAAATGTTGAAACTAATACTTCAAAGCACTCTTTGGTAAGAGTACTCAAAATACCATGTGACAAAGAAATTTCCTTTTTTTGCTTTTTTTTGAACAAACCCTCAAACCCCAAACTCATATGTGGTTGTTTCCAAGGGAAAAGAAAAGAAAAAAAAAAAAAAAGACAAGGTATGAGGTTTTAGAAGATGACATACTGACCATGATTTCCAGCTAAACTCTCAGATATCTGCTGAAGCAGCTACTCAAGCCAAACTATAATTCACAGAAACAAGCTGGAGAAGAGCCAGCTCTGGATGAAGTGATTGGCTTATTTTGGAATATGAAATGTTTTCTCTTGACTGCAAGCCATGTTGACTGTCCTTGGGGAGATGCTAAGAAGAAACCTTGATCAGCCATGAGACAAAGCCATCAGTATTGGGTTGTGTAATGGATGGCCATTCTATGCCTTTGTATTTGCAAAGTAGCTAGGTAATATCTGCAATAAAATAGATGTCTTCAGTTGCTAAAGAGGCTAAACATACATTTCCAGGCATTGTTAGTGCTTGGTAAATCATTAGCAAGTTTTGTCATTGTCATCTTCTTTATTTTAAATACAATGCTTTTGAAGTTAATAAAATGACTTGTTTCTCCCTTGTGCTGGACCATTTGCATAATTATAAAGAGGGTTCATGAAAGAGAGTCAATGAGATAATTCCCACATGCAAATTAAAGATCTTTCAATTAACATGGCAGGACGTGTGTGAAAACCATGCTAATGCAGCAGAAGATATCCCTAGTGGCACTCCAGTAATCTGCTTGTATGCTAAGGCATCTCTGTCTCACTTAGCTTTGTCACTGGTGGCCTTTGGGCAACAGGGTGGTGGGACAGAGCAAAAAATGAAGCTTTTTGGGGAGGGTCATTACTTCAATGTTACTGGTGGTGTGGGAGAGCAGTACCTTAATCTTTTTTTCAGGCAAAAATTGAGTTGATTGATTAAATAACCATATTTCTTCATATAATGGAAAAATATTAAGAGTCTGATTTCCAGAAAGATTTTTCATTCACAGATCAATTTGCTTCTAGTTCCCCTCCTTGAAAGGTGACTTCCCTCTCTTGTCTTCAGTAATAATATATGCACTACTTTCATAAGGCTTCCCTAGTTTCTCTGCTTACAATTAATGGCCTCTCAGAACAACTACCGAAAAGCAGATTTAGAGTTCATATATATAAGTTGGTAATCAACTTCAAAATCAGAATTTAATATTTTCATGAGTATAAACATGCTAGATGATCCTTTATGGAAGTATTACATCTTTCCCTCAAGCTTGGGAAACATTAAAGACCAGATACCAGAAGACAGATGCTTGCTTGCTACTGTGGCACCCTGCTAGCTTTCTAATCACTGAATAAATTTTCAAAAGCAGCTCTTACCCAGGAGAAGTGATATCTCTGTGTCTTCCAGCAAAACAAACAGAACTGTATTATTTTAGGTGCTAGCTGCTCCTGAACTGGGACCTGAATTAGGAGTCTGAAAGTCTGGAAATCAAGAGTCTTTATGTGAGCACGTCAGAGCTCTCCCATGAAGGTATCTGCTTTACTGTCACCAGGCTGAAATCCTCCCCAGGAATCTGAAATAGCCCTCTAAACTGCTTCTCAGGGAAAAACTTACTGATTGCCTTAAAAAAACCCAACCCACCATGCAAAACCCCAAAACCTGTGGTTTGCTCCAGATAGGAATAATTTGGTAGAATACATATTTATGTGGATGATGAAGGCAAGTAATAGCAATGAGTGTCACAAGCTCAGAACTATGTTACAGAAAGCAAGAAAGTTATCTTTGCTGAATGCACTCAAATTGTGTTTGCTTGTTTTTGTTTGCTTTTTTTTAAAACCACAGACATTCTCTAATTAAAGGAATATGACTTTCACAAACAGGAATAATCTCCTACCACCTAAACACGAGGATGAACTGATAGTGGCCTTGGTATTAGTATCTCTCTGTCAGTTTTAATAATTTCATCACCAGCCCACAGGTCATCCTTGTAGGTATTCTGCTTTCTGGTACTGATGTATCATGGAGCACAACCTAATTTAATGGAATAAATACAAAACTGGGAGTCATGAACCCTTATTGTAAAGCCAACTGCTTTCTCCCTGGCTTCTGCACCATACTGGTGGAGCAGACCTAATCCTTCTCATCTCCCTTTAGGGGAAAATCAGTTTCCCATTCAGGTCTTCATGTTCCAAACTCACAAGGGGAATAGTGTTGTGAATGAATCCAGCTGAGACACAAGCCTTGGAGAGCAGCAAAGTTTGCAAGGAAGCAACTGTAGCTCGCACTTCTGTTATTGTGCATATAACATCCAAATCATTGCAGTCTCCATCCATCTACCAAAAATTAAAAATAAAAAATGATAACTACAAAAAGCTGCTGTATTTGCATTCCTGTCCCTCTGGATTTGACCAGTTTATAGAGTGGTTCAAACAGATCAACAGTTTTAAATGCTATTTTTGTGGTAGCAAATAAAAATCAGGAGTTAATTCTCAGCAGGCTATTAGTTTTATAATAATTATTAATACTAGTTGTTTTATTATGTAGCACTAACAAAGTAAACTCAAGCTTTTCCAGCACATTTTAGCTTTAACAAAGCAATTACTTGAGTCAAAATCATGTATTAAATTGAGCAACTTCTAGCAAGAATTGTATTTCTGTCTTCAAGTCTTTGTTTTTCAAATAGTAAGGCATAATAACTTCTTGAAGAATTAGTAATCAATGTGTCACTCCTCTAAGTAATTATTTTACTTGAAACAAGTAATAAGACTGTTCCCATTTGAGGGCACATGTAATTGCAGTGTATTGTTAATTCTCAGTCTTTTGTACAGAATGAATACTCAACTTTAATAATCATAGGAAACTATCAAACTTCTCTAGTGTACATTCTCTAGAAAAAAAGGAATGAAAAAAGTTAGGACTCTGAGTACCTTTTTAAGTTTCAAACTTCAGAGAAAAACACAATTTACTCTGTGTGTGGTGTTTGTGTGCATACTCAGCATGTCCTAAGGTTTTGTTTGTTTGCTTGCTTTTTTGAAAGAATACTATAGACCTAGTAGAACTTGGAATCAAATGGGCTTGTTTCTTTATGCTTGTCTCTTCAATTGCATTCATTTTCTGTCATACAAGGAGCAGAGCACAAGGCTCTTCTCTGCCTCAGCTTCACTGCCTTTAAAGTGCAGAAAAATAAAGCATCTGCATGAGTGACTGTTTTTTAAGCGCTTTAAGGTCAGTAATACATGTTCTTAGCATTACTTGTTTTTAAAAGATAAATTTAAAATAAATATGATAGAAGTTTTCAGCTTAATATGTGTCTTAGGACACATTAGAACTTGAAGTTGCATTTTTGCAATGAATTTTCATGTGAAATGAAACTGATATTTTACAGTCTACATAAAGACTATACTTGAGTATGAGAAATGACTTCCATCCACAGAAGGTGTTCAAGAGCAGAAGGATAGGGCCCTAAGTAAACTGATATGACCAGACCTACTTTGAAAAGGCTCTTGGTGGAGCTCCTTGTTAATAAGTCTTCCTGGACTGTGCTCACTATTCTGCATTTCACAGGTGTGAACCTCGTATGAGTGCACAAATGGACAGGACAACAGCGAAGCCCTCAGTCTGAACAGCACTTGGCAGCACACAGGATGCAGTCAAGATTGTGCTTTGAGCCAGCTCTGGTCCCAAAGGTGATTATACGTATTACCTCACTATTGTGCCTCTGCAAAGCCTTTCCTCACAGCTGGACTTCATTTGTGGGCATTGTCCTGTGTTAAAGCACGCAGATGGCACTTCTACCACAGAGAGCTCAGGGAACGTGCAAAACTGTCCACACCTGGCAGTGCAGTGCTGCCTGTAATGTCCCCTGCCACTACAGAAAAGCACCATTTATCCCAGACTCCAAAAGTACAGGTGCCACTGCTGTGCCTCTGCCATTGCCTCTCACAGCCTGTGATTTCAGCACCGTGCTGGGGCTTGAATTAATTGCTGCCAGAGAGAGAACAGCAGCTTGCCAGCCATCAGAAAAGCCCATGACCACTCATCATACACCACTGACACAGGACCAAGATGAAGCTGGGTGTCCAAGCTGGATGTTTATGTTATTGCTCTTATTTTGCCCGTTTGTTTGTGGTTTAATGCCTATGTGGTTAATTTGAGGGCGATAGATAGCTTTTTGAGAAAACTCATTTGTACACAGCTGCAATTAATCAGAGTGCAGAGAAGAGTGCACCAGAGCTGAACACCCTGCTGAAACACATGGCTGTGCTGCTGCCACACACTCCTGCATTCCTGGGAAGGTTAAGCTAAATTGCAGAGCCCTGGGAATTTGAGCTTGCACACATGCTGGCTCTCCCCCCACATCGGGTCTGTTAGGGAAAAGCTTGAATGATTTCCACCTGGAAGCCTCCTGGGGCTTGCAGCCATTAGTTGAGAAGTTTAATAACCACTGGCAGGGGGGAAAAAAAACCCACCAGAAACAAGCAATTCACTGAACTTTTCCAACTGCACAGCTGAAATTTAGTATCTACTCCTGTTCCTGACTGTTTTCTTTATATTGCCTGATCCTCAAAACTTTCATGGTATGAGAGCAAAACGACAGCAGCCAGATGGCAGCTCCAGCTTACAACAGAGCAACCTGATAAGAATCCAGTGGTTTTAGTTGTTTCTACTGGATTCCATCTGAATGCAATAAGAAGTTAATATTCCCAAGGACAGAGAAGCTGAGGTGCACAGAGCAAGGTGCAATGTTTTAAAGCTTCTGGAGTGCAGAGTGCATTCCTGAAAACCTTGAGGACTGATCTGCAGTTGTACTGAAGGATGTGCTGAATCAAGTGAAAATTGTGAGCGCTGGTGCCAAACAGAATTTTTCTGAAATGAGACAAAAATTCTTCTTGGTGGCACCCATCATGCTTGGGGCATGCAATGGCTTGTAAGATGGTTATTAGGATTATTGATTAGGTTATTCACCATTTGCCTAAGGTGTATCCAAGAGTTACCAGGAAGAGGTTCAGCATTCACTATAAGAATCTTGTCATTTAAAACACAAAAAAACCAGATGAAAACCAGAAAGATTATATTTGAAACCTGAAGCTCTTTCTAATACATAGATGCTCTACATAATCACTAGAAGATGACTAATATCCTTTAAGTATTACTGCTCAATGAGTCTTAAATGCAGAAGAACAGTGATTGTGCAAATGCCACAGCTATTACAAGTGATTCTTCAAAGGTCAGAGTAAAAGGTCCTCCTACATGTGCCATTATATTATGGAAGATAGTCTCAAAAGAGACTAGCATGAGATATCCCAAAAACATGAGATCATGTAATCTCTGCTTTAATGTTGTTGACTTCAAAAGTGCTAGAATCAATTTTCATTACTTGATTGAGAAACAAAAGGCAACATGGAAGTTAAGTTCTGACTGTATGGGCTTGCTGCAGCTAAAGGAAGAGAATTTCACTTTCCTATCAGTTTTACTTTCCTGTGCAAACACACACAGCCTAGCAGCAATACCTTGAATAAGGGAAGTGCTTCAGCTACGGAGTAAAAGCAGGTGGACAAAGAGTTAAAACCTATATATGCCCTTCCAATAAATTCACATCAGATAATTAGTGCCAGGTTTCTAGTTCTTTCTTCTTTGCAAACTCTTCAATGGCTTCGATAATTTGCCATTATCTTGAAAAGGAAGGATGAGAAAAAGGACACTAAAAATGGTTGCTTAAAGACCTAAGCACTGTGGTATGCACTTGGGGAATTCTAGTTGCGGGGCAGAAGAACATCTGCATAGATCTTTAAGGAGACTGAACTTGTGAACCCTGGAGCTAAAAGGCTTTTTTATGATTCTGCACAATTTGTGTGTGCTTTTTCTTCTGGCTAGAACCTTGCTTTCCTAAGAAGCAAAAGTAATTCCAGTGTTGATTCCAATAAACTTACAGATAGTGTATTATTTCTCTCATTTACACCAAGTACATGCAAACATATTCAACAGGCTTTTGTCTTTGTCACAGGCAAGAAAAAGGAGTCACCATTTCAAGATTAATCATAACAGTGGGGATGAAAAAAACAACCAGTCCCAGAGTTTGGTGATTGACAGCTCTGAAGGTAGTGAGATGTAGTTTTGGGCTGAGAAGCTGAGAGGATTTCTATGTGGGCAATAAAAACTGCACATGCAACATCAGCTGAGAAACCAGAAACCCAAGCAGGGTTTCCCATCACACTTTAGCAAGGATAAAAAGCTGTGTTATTGCAGACCTTACACAGTGTCTTCTGTTATTAAAGTCTGCAGAATACAAAGCTATAGATCAAATAAAATTTGTTATTTCAGTCAGAGACAGAGCTCCAGACTTCTAGTTTCTGCTGCTCGTTCTCATATTAGACTTTACTTTATAGGGCCATCACTATTATAGCACCTGACCAAATTTTATGTTTTATCCTCATAACTGATATAAAAATTATTAACCTCACTTTCAGAAGGCACTAAAGGCACCAAAAGGCTATCTTCCCTAAGATCATATGGGAAATTCATAAAAGGAATGAACTGACCCAATTCTCCCAGGACTCATGTTTTGAATTTTCTTTGCTCACATCCACTCAAATGTCCATAACCTCAGTTAGTTCTGGATATAATTTTATTTTCACCAAGATGGGTAAGAAGACTGAATTTTAAAGCCTTCTGAGTTGCTAGGATGAAAGGCATTACAAGAAATTCAGTGTACTATAATAATCATTGGCCTCATGCCTTGCAGTAGTAAAACAAAATAACATCACTACAGCTTACTATTCTTTAGATAAAATGCTTTTCTTATTTCCACTATACTTGTAGTTCTGCAGTGCTCAACTCCATAACACTCAAGCTCTCCTGTTTACTCCTCGAGCTCCAAGCCATAGTTAAGATTTGCTCTGTAGAGCCTCACAGTAAAAGCTTTGGGTGAGTACCTGTGGGCAGACAGCAAACAGTGGAAATAAAACTGATCTCAAAATTTATTGCTATAATATACTGATTGTCTTCACTCCCACTGTGCTGAATGGGCTGAAGATAAAAAGTCAGGGATATCCTGTTGGGAGTTATATGTCAGCATTACAAAGCAACCTGATCAATGCCTACACAAGCACATCAGCCAAAACCAGCACAAAGGCATAGCAGCAGGTAAAAACCAACAGCCCAAGTGTGACCACACCATGTTCTTACTGCCTGGAATGGGAAAGCTCATGCCAAGTTCAACAGTAAGCCCGGAATACTCTGCCTTAATGTGACAGTGGTTCACTCAAGTGAACTAGAGGAAAAAAAAAATCCCTCAGGCTGAGCTAGCAGGAACAACACTAACAGCTATTTGAGGTGTACTTTTGAAACAGGTATGGGGAGCTAGTACATGGCAGCTCAGCAGAATAAATACTCTCATTAAGAGCTATATCCATTAAAACTATCATGACCCTCTGCCTGCAATTTACATAAGGCTTTCCTATCTACATCAGAGTTGAAAGGAAATGGTGTGAAAGAGAAATGCACTGATTCGAAATAAAAGTTGCACAAAATTCCTAAATCATATTCAAGTGCTTTCTGCTAGATCAATTAGTGAATTCCCATTGCCTCTTGTAGAAAGGCTCCTTTACAAGGTCTGTAACTTCCCTGCACTCCCTGTAACAGACAAAGAAGTTGAGATTTTCTGGAGGTGATCCTTCTGCCTTCCTGTGCAAGGCACAGAAAGCTTTTTAAGGGCTATGCTGCTGTGACCTGCCTGTGCTGGTGTGAGTGCAGGGGAAGCTGTACCTGCTACACATGCCAAGTGTGAGCGTGGGCTCACACATGCACTTCTTGGTGCCTGCTGAACAAGATTGCTCCTTGTGGGAAGGAGTTTGCTGTACCTGAGAGCACTGACGTGTGTAGGTGAGGAACGTGGTGTGGGAGTGTGGATTACACAGACACATGAGTAGGTGTGTGGGTCTGAGAAATAGTTACAGCCGACAGAATGACATGATTGGGAACTTTTCTGTGACTTTTTGGAGTACATGAGTGTACACTCTCTGGGCAAATGGTGAGTGTACACTCTCTATGTGGTCATTTAAGGTGTACTGTAAGGCATCATATGTAGCTGTACACACTTTGATGAACTTATTGAAGATCTCTAAGCATGCTTTAAACTTTGTCCTCTCACCTTACATGTTGGCCAGTATGGGAGGGACTAATGCATTCTAGGACTAGGGCTTTTTATGCAACTAAATAGGACAGCCCTTTTCTTCTTGGTCTTGTCAACTCATCCAACAGCAGACTTTGAATTACCACCTTTACTTGTCCTGTCCATGATGCAGATGTTTTGGGTTTAATTCCCATCATGTACCTGGAACATGCATGAAGCACTTAATTCTTTGGGATATAAATCATGGGAAACCTTCCCAACACCAACAACAAACTGTCCTCTCTGCAAGAAGTAGGCAGAAAGCTGAACTGAGCTCAAGAAGATGCCTCTACCTATTTCAAATCAGATCAAATTAAAATCTCCAAAGCCAGAGGCATGAACCAATTTATGTTTTAAATGCTTTTTCCTTCCTGGTATTGAAAGAAAAGGTGACTATCACTCGTATTATGCTTTCTCTTCCCTCTAGTCCAAAACTTCTTCTTGATCCTTGAAAACAGCAGCCTGTGTAATCTCTTTTTGGTGACTGGCAGTCTGTGAGGCAGGAAAGCAATCCTTGAAAATGAAATTCATCCAGCATTTACAAACCAGACAAGAGAAAAGGAGGCTGAAGTGAAAAGGAACCTTTTGTTTTCAGCAGGGAGCAGAGCACAACAAGGAAATAAAAAGATGAATAAAGCTGTCATAGACTCTTTCTTTATGGAGCAGAAGCTCAGTTATTAGGTACCTGCAAAGAAGGCATTCTGGATATATGACTCCTAATGCATCGTCCATAATACAGCACTGTGCAGAAGGCATACAACTTTTCAAACAGTTGTCAGAGACAGAAATAAATACAGTGTCTTAGTGGAAAAAAATGGCCAGAAGGATTAGAAGTGAGCATTGGGGTGGTGCAGGCAGGAGTCAGAGAGCTCTCTCTGACAACGTGTTTTCACACAGGATACTTGTCAGAAAGAAAAGAATTATTAACCTATTATTATTATTATTTTTCTTTTACTAATCAGGGTGAGGTTTTTACTGCTCATAAAATGTGACAAATTGATAGTGCTCAGCAGAAAGGGAAGGCCACAAACACAGAGCTCTGCCAAGAATATCTCCATCCACAATTGTAGCACTCTTTATTAAACACAGGTCACACCACCCATTTGAAACCCATGATTTGACTAATCTAAAGGCCCAAAACCCCACTACTAATCCTCCTCACTGCTAATTGGTAACTTCCTTCCATTTCATCTCTTCCTACAGTTCTGACAAAGTTCAGTGATCTTTATATCATATTTCTCTTCAGTTTTCTATGTCTGGCATCAACTGCACATGTCACCATGCTCTGTAGCATTCCTTCTTATCTCAATGCTGATCTCCTAAAAATGAGCAGAATGTTCTAATGCTTGAGTTATGCAAGTACTGTCATATCTCCTAAGGCAATAAAGCTGAATGTTTTTGTCATACACTGACTCCATTGCACAGTCTTCCCCATCTGCCTGCCTGTCTACTTCACCAGCATCACAGATTTGGGGAGCAAAGCAGTATCAGAATATATAGGTCTGGATGCAGAGGGGCATGTTAGGAAAGATCAGGTGAGAAATCAAAGATGGTTTGTCTGCTGTTGCAAATTCTGAGTGGAGGATGTCTTGTTCTGTAAATTTGTGTATTAATACTTTGAACTAAGTAACAGCCTTTTTCTTTTTTTTTTCATATGTATACTGCTAAAATGCATTTGCTGTTGTTTTTTGGGTTTTTTTTAAAACATTCAAACATTATCAGTAAAAGCTTCAGGTAACAATAATAAAACATTTACCAATTATTGTTTACGCCTTCATGATGATATTAGATCATGCTGTCTCCATGCTAACTAATTAGAATCTATTCTGAAATTAGAAACTTGGAAGATCTTTTCTATTCTTTTTTCAGCAGTTTGCCATTTGAGATACCACAATTCAACAGGAACCACTACAAGACTATTGCATAGCCCTAATTCCTTTATAGACAGCCTCATTTGAGACTTGGGCCTGAAAAAGAAAATACAATTATTTTCAGTGATGGTTGATCTCAATAGTGAAATTTTGTCTGATCTGTTGCTAGAAGCAAGGACCACATTACTGACTTGAGGTAAGTTGGTCAGGCTCAAATATCAGAAGCTGCAAAATTTGCAAATGAAACTGAACTTGCACCTGAATAGAACTTTTGCTCTGAGATTTAGACAAAGGAGGTTTTTTTTCCTTATGAATGAAGCAGTGTTTACAAGAGCTCTGGCTGAAATGACAAGTGCCCTACCACAGTCAAAGCAAAACAGCTGACCATCCACCAAAGTTGGCA
This sequence comes from Ammospiza nelsoni, assembly GCF_027579445.1. Lineage (NCBI taxonomy): Eukaryota > Metazoa > Chordata > Aves > Passeriformes > Passerellidae > Ammospiza > Ammospiza nelsoni. The sequence goes on along the minus strand of NC_080638.1, from coordinate 44,103,603 downwards.
ACACTTTTTCAGTTTCACTGACCTATCTTTCACTGTCCCTCCCTAGCCTAATCTCTTTCTCTGATCTTTCTCCTCCTTGCCTCCCACTAATTGTTCACAAATTATTTCAACTGTTTCAAGGAAACAAGGTAGCAAACCCCCACCCCTTTCTTAGAGTGTACTAAAATGCTATGAAAGACACAAGTAACTTTATTCTTTCTATCCCTAAAAGTAAGCAAGAAACTCATCTCTGATCCCAAACCCAGCAACTGGTGATCCCTAGACATGATTTACAAAAAAAAAAAAAATAAAGTTGCAGTAGTAACAGCACAAATTACATCAAAACAAATTATCAAAACAAAAAGCTGCATTGCTTTCTGGCTGGCTTGTAACCAAACACAATAAGATGTAAAGTAAGGCCAGTTTTCACAGCAGCCCTTCTCTTTGTTATGGTGCTGCTACAGACATTATCAGCCTCTGGCTTTGAGCTTCTTTCCCCAGTACCCTTCTGTGCACAGAAATGCACAAACATGCAGCTTAGCTTTATGGACAAGGCCAGGGCAATGAAGCAGTGATTTGTCCTCTCAATAAGGGTGAAAGACAACTTCATGTAATTAAGTCCTTCATTCACTCTGCAGCTAAGCTTTATTCACATAATATTTTAATGTAACATAAACAAGTTTTATGGGTCGTTACTCAGACAGGTGTGCTGCATACTGCAGCTTTCAGATCTCAGGCCAGGAAAATGAAAACAGGAATGGCAAAATTACATGGCTGCAAGCATTCAAGAATGTGGTGAAATATTTAATGACAAACATTAAGTTTCACTTTCTGTCTTACAACAACTCTTTTGAAGTTTGACATTACATTTCTTCACTCCTCCCCTCTTTCCTACCTTTTGTACTTTACTGAAAATGGCATCTTTCTGATACCAAATTAATTCAAAATCAATTAATTGCTCTCCTAACTCCAAAAACTAAGTGCTGAAAAAAATGAAACATTTACCTCCCAAATAAATCAAAAATCTAATCTTGTTAATTTGCACTCTTTATAATACAATCTGCTGTTTGTACCTGGTGTGTAGGACTCAGGGAAGATGCTCTTCTCAGCACAGTGATGGCTAGACCACTTCCTTGCTAATGCATAATTCCATTCAGGAATATTTGTTGGGCTAATTCTACCTTCAGTGGAAATAAATGTGCTTCTGCAGTTGCATATAAATGGCATTACTTTCCTTTAGCTTCAACATACTGCCAACAGGCTTCTCCTGATGCAGTACCCACAATTTCCAGAGAGTTTATTCAAAATAAAAGTAGTTTCACCTAATTACCTTCACTGATGTCTTTGATTAGTGCATTTTGCACTGATGTAATCAATTTCTATATCTTAACCAGGGCCACTAATTTCTTTCATCATGCAAATTAACTTGAACGATCATATTTGCATCTTCAGCATCCTACGTCCTGTTTCTGTCTGTGTTGTCCTGTTTCTGCAGTGAAAGTGGACAAAGCTCTGACCACCTGTGTAGAGAGTTGCCTATTCAAAAAGTTCCTACATGAAGGTAAAATCAAGTAGATAAAATTCATCCCATAAGGCAACAGAGGAAGTATCACACCACAGGAGGTACTCAATGATTGCAGTAAATGTTTCACTTTCTTGGACAACAAAGAGTCTTTTAAAATCTCCAGAGAAGAAGGCCTAACTTCTTTATTGGATCAGTACCTGCAGAAATCTGAACTGGATATGCCATTCCTTCTTTTGTTGCTTTCCAATCTCCCCCCTCCCCCCCCATCCCCAGTCTTCATGAAAGTCAGGATTAAAAAAATGCAGCTTTAGGAATTAAGTGGATTTTCACTTGAATCTGAATCACCAGCCTCTCCTGTTCTAAACTATTACTGCACATTACTGCACAGCTTTTGCACTCTGCAAAAGACAGATGCAAATGAGAAATGAGGGAAATGAAGCATGAACAGACTAGAAAGACAAATATGTAGCCTGTTAGGGATCTAAGACATTTAGTGTTCTGCTTATGCTGAAGGATTGCAAAAAGTTAGAAAAAAGCAACCTACAAAAGCAAAAATATTTTGGGGAACATTAGCTTCAAACTGTATCACAATGGATGGGTAGATTAACATTCACACACCTACTTTTTTTTTGATAAATATTTCTCCATGACTTTTGCAGATTAAGAGATATAGTTACAAATACATATTATAGGGTTTTTCCCCTAGCTCACAGAATCTTGGAGCAGATGAGATGCCGTGTTTCGATTTACCTGAAGAACCTTTTAATCACAGAACTGTAAAGAACAGAGACAACTTTGATTCAAAATTATTTCTGTAGGGGCTGCATTAAAGCCCATAAAGGGTGAGAGAATCCCATTCACTTCTGAAAACTCTTCCCATTCTGAAATTTGAATGTGTTACTTCCCCACCAAAAATAAAAATCAAACTGTTCTGACAAGAAAGCTTTCACATTGTACTTCACTACCCAGGAAGAAAGGTTCTAGTATTCCAGTTTAAAAGCATGCTATTCTGAGTGCAACTATTTACATATTACAGCTTGAACAGAGGGGGAAATACAAGATCATTTCACAGACACATTGGCCAATTAAGTATATGGAGTTAATCATACTTACATCAAAGTATGCCAAGCATGACTAGAAGGTAATCACAAGGCAAACACATCTTTGTTCAACTGACAACAGAAGCAAAATTTCTTGTAAAATTAAAAAAAAAAAATAATGCTATCCAGTAGCAGAAAGATTCTAGATAATTTGAATACCCATATTTTACTATATCAAAACTAACATAATTCCATATCAGTTTTACAAAATTGTGTATATAAGGAGAATTCAATTACTGTGAAAGTTGAAATAATAAGTGTACATGCAAAATAAATTGTGCATTAGAACAGTATGTGTATTTAAATAACAAAGGTACCTATTCATAAAGACTAACATCTTCTATTTGGTAAAAGCAAATATAGAGAGAAATATTTCTTTTAATAAAGCCAAATGGAAGGTTTTAAACCAGTGTGGATGTGAAAGACAAAGCTGTTTTTTCATTTCTCTCACTAATGAAAAACAGATCACAGATTTACTCATTACAAGTAGGAGCTATTGCACCATTAGGGTGTGCAGTGTTCTATGTACAGTGCTACCTACTATGCACTGAAATTGCACAATGCAGTCCTGTGGAAAAATACTTGCAATCTAAATAACTAAATTCTGATACTAGAAGCAATAAAGCCATGTGGTGCTGCATACCACATTGGCTGATTTTCCCTGTTTCTCAACCAGGTAAAATTATCTGCATGGGCTGCTATGGTTAAACTGCTCCCAATATCTGTGCACATTTGTTCAAAGCTACCTTGCCCATCTCAGTACAGGACTACAGCATTGTGTGCAGGTATTTAAAAACATTTTACTGAGGGAAGAAGCCAGAGCCCCAAAAGGTAGAGTTAACTGATGTACCATTTATTAGACTTGGCTTTAATAGCAGTCAATAACAGCTCAGAGGTAGTGTTTTGTAATGCAGCAGGCTGGGTTTGGAGGAGGATGTGAAGGAAGACTGTCTGCTTTGTGCTCTGTTGACGTGAGCATGCAGCACCTGGTAGTGCTGCAGCTCTGAATCACACCAGCCATTAACAGAAAACAAAGTCACCCAAGCAAAATACAGGAAAGCCACAATACATCTTGGAGTCAGTCCCAGCTAGGACAGGCTCCTTGACAAAAGTTCAGGATGAAAGTGGTATAGTGCAGATACCAGCAAAAATGCCAACTAGAAATTGTTTGCAGAGAAGGAGAATGAAAGATAATCTCTGCATCACATCTGCAACATGAAGCTTTAATTAACATTTCACAAGCCCTGGCACACTTGAAATGTCAGTTTCTGTTTGGTATGGAAAATCTGTGGGGGGTTTAGAACCACAGCTATGGATGAGACACAAAGGCAGGACCATGATTAGGACACAGCTGAAATAAAACCAAGCTGCTTTCCTTGTGGCCACGTGAATCGTGACAGAAATAGAAGCAGCTGTTACTGTTGGTTTGGTCGCACTGGGGACAGCTATTGCCACTGGCATGAGTAACTGGCTTGCTGCTAGCATTGCTGTAGTGTTCCCCTGGCACAGACCACCACTTCCCTGTCTGCAACAGCTTTATGAAAATATCACTGTTCAAAAATTTCCATTTGGTTCAATTTCTTAGCTGATTGCTTTCTTTAGAAATTAATACTCTAAGTGTTTTTGGGACTAAGCCCCCTCAAGACACTGTTATATATAAACTAGATTACAGGCAACAGAACTGAAAAGTATGTATTTCAACATGATTTAAATTTGCTAAGCAAGGATATTTTCAGTTCTTTCTTGGGGAGACTATTCGAGAGTTTATGAAATCTTGCTTTTATGAAATTGCTTCTGCTTTCAGTCTAAATTTATTTATTCTTAGCTTCAGCCCAATACACCTGGTTGCCTCAATATACCTATATGCCCTCAATGCATCGCTCTAAAGCATTTATACCCTTTAAATATGTAATGTCTATCACAGTTCTCTTGCTTCAAGTATCATTTAGCAAACAATGCACATTTATAATTCGTGTAATTTCTTATCAGCTCAGCTTGCGTTCTAATTTTTACCTCCTTTTTTTTTGCTAGTTAGGCATCTGAAGTGGCATGCAACAATATCACAGAAGAGGCAATTCTGTTCAAAGTTATTTTAAAACACTTTTTTGTGCTTGACAAGCTCTGCAGACAGGCAACTTACAGGGTCATTTGCTATTTCCATAGCAGTATGGGATCTTGGCACAAATGGGCAAAGAAGAGCCTTGTGTTCTTGTCATCATCTACAGCATCATCTGCTGACTTGATGAAGCATCTCCATTTCCTGTGTACATAGCCCTAGCTAGAGGCTCTAATTCAACTATTGCTGCACTGAATTCAGAAGGAGGAGACAGAACTATTACTATGGCTACCTAATTGTTACATTGCTTTTTTTGATGTGACTCATATGGCTCATACTGCACCTTCTCTGGAACATCCCTAGTTCCCTTTAGCTTGTGCCTTAGCAAATGTACTTCACGCATCAAGATTCAAGCACTTCTGTGTGGGCTCTCTAACAGACACTTCAGAAAGTTAAAAGCCCCATTCCTCTGACAGTGTTATAGAGGCACTGTTTCAATTTCTTCATATAAAATTGTTTCAGAGTTTTCAATACATAAGATGTCCCAAATGACCTTTATCTATTTTCCCCAGAACTGCCAAGACCATTGCCCTTAGAGGTACATCTGAACAACACTTCAAACCAGAATAACGTAACTTCTGACCTCGACAGCTACTCTATGCTTATCCTCTGTCCCAGGAGAAGAAAGCTTTTTCTTTCAAAAGGTATAACAGGAGGCAACATGGATACAAATTTCATTTCATAACATCAGAAGCAGCTGCCTCTTTGCACCAGGGTGAGTACACACTATAAATAAAAATATAAGCCCAGGAATGTTCAGAGGGATTATTAGAAAGTGGAAATGGATTTTGAAGCATTTTAGGTTGTAGATGTTTGATATGATGAAGCCCTGCAATTGTAACTGACTGCAAGTCAATGAAGAGAGGCCCTGCAGAGAAACCTTGACAAATTAAGAGGTCTGGACAATCACCAACCACATGAAGTTTAACAAGTGAAAAATACGGATTCTGCATTTGCCCTGGGACAGGGAAGCCCTGGATGTATGGACAGACTGGGGCATGAGAGGCTGGAGAGCAGCACTGCAGAAAGTGCAGAAAGGGACCAGAGGTCCTGGTCACTGACAAGTTGAACCTGAGCCAGCAGTGCCCTGGCAGCCAGGAGGGCCAGCCCTGCCCTGGGGTGCATCAGGCACAGCATCAGCAGCCAGGCAAGGCAGGGGATTGTCCTGCTCTGCTCTGGGGCAGCCTCACAAAATTAAAAAGACACCAAATTATTAAAGAACATCCAAAGGAGGGCTACAGAGATGGCGAGGGGTCTGGAGGGGAAGCTGTATGAGAAGTGGCTGAGGTACTTTGGTCTGTTCAGCCTGGAGGAGACTGAGGGGAACCCTCATTGCAGTTACAACTTCCTCATGAGGGGCCAGCACTCATCGCTTCTCTTTTGTGACCAGTGACAGAAACTTGAAATGGCCTGAAGCTGACTCAGGGGAGTTTAGGTTAGATACAAGGAAAAGGTTTTTCACCCAGAGGGTGACTGGGCACTGGAACCAGGGAAGTGGTAACAGCACCAAGCCTGACAGTCTCCCGAGGTCTCCCCTGACAGAGCTCAAGATGCACTTGGACAACACTCTCAGCCACATGGTGTGACTCTTAGGGAAATTATGTGCAGGGACAGGAGCTGGACTCTATGACCCTCATGGGACCCTTCCAACTTGGGATATTCCATGATTATATGAATGTTAAATACATGCTTCAGAGAAGAACCTAATGAAGCTTTACCCTTGCTTATGACTTTTAAACTAACTACATCTACTTTGCCTTTCTCTGATGCTTATATTTATTAATTATTTTTGTGATAGATTAGAATTTGTATTTATATACTATGTATCTAATATAATTTTGCATATCTGCATGAATGCATGTGACTAAGGAAGGAGGCAGGACATTGAGGTGCTCGAGTGAGTCCAGGGAAGGGCAGGAAAGCTGAAGAGTCTGGAGTACAAGTCTTATGATACATGGCTGAAGGAGCTCAGGTTCTTTAGCCTGAAGGAAAGGAGGCTCACTGGGACACCTCAGGGGAGAGGTCAGGAGAGACTTTATCACTCTCTACAACTGCCTGAAAGGAGTTTGTAGCCAGGTGGGAATCGGCCTCTTCTCCCAGGCAGCAAGGACAAGACAAGAGAACATAGTGTCAAGCTGTGCCAGGAGAGGTTAAGGTTGGACATTGGGAAGAAATTCTTCACAGAAAGGGTGATTAAATATTGGAATGGGCTGCCCAGGGAGATGGTAGAGTCACCATCCCTGGAGATGTTTAAGGAAAAACTGGACCTGGTACTTAGCGCCATGTTCTAACTAACAAGATGGTGTTCAGTCTCAGGTTGGACTTGATGACCTCAGAGATCTTTTGCCACCTAATTGATGATATGATTCTATGAAAAACTTTGTATTTTGAAAGTGTGTAAGGATAAGCTCTTCATGTGCCAGTGAATGAAGGATTTAGACATTTATGTGTGCAAGGGTAAATGTGAGCAGGAATGTGCAATGTGCGTGTGTAAGGTGCAAAGTCGATTTAAAGACAGCCATATGAATTCAAATATAAATATAAATAGTCAGCTCCCTGTTTGAATGAAAATCTTAGGTAGGCAGAAGCTTAGAAAGGCAGTACAATTCTGTTTTCTTTTGTGAGAATTCTTTTATAAGCCCATCTTTTAGGTTTTGAAGGTTTTTGGAGTACTTTTTATATTCTTGCTCTTCCACATGCAGCAAAATATGTTCTGAAAATGATAGTTATCTGTGAACTCAGCAACTCTGCCAACTAGAAAAACAGCTTTCAGCCCCACAACCCATTTGGAGCGATAAAGAATTGCTGTGGTCTTGCACTGAAATGGACTGACTTCATTATCACACTCAATGATGGTTTTAACCTCATATTTCCTCAGCTCTGCCTGAAGGAAAAATGATAGCTCTGATAACCAAAGAATATTATTAAAGATAGTTTCCCAGGGAGTTTAATGATAACTGCATTATTTCTCCTTAAGAAAATGAAATTGTGAAGCTAGTTATGTTCAGTATGCTTAACATTGGGAGATTTTGTACTACTGGGTTTTTAAGGGCAAGCTGGCTTGATTTTTTTTATACCTATGTGTGTTAGATTATTCAATGGAACTGGTTTTGGGTCACACTTTGAAGGTAAAAATGAAGTCTTTCTACTAAGTGATCTTTTAATAAGATTGTGGTCTTTTCTTTGGTGCTTGTAAACAATGAAAATGAAGTCTGGATTTAGTTATTTATTCACTGTGTATTTCACTGTTTGATCACATTAGGGATTTCATGACAGACAAAACTTTGGCTTTACCAGCCCCTCCTTATCTTTGGCATACATTATACAGTTGATCTTGCTGCTATGTACAAGATTAGTGGACTTTTTTTTTAAACTACATGCACATGTTGATGAGTGTTTCCAGGCTCAAAAACCTTCTTAAAATGGTTTCTTCAAACACAAGGTGATGAATTATACACAGGAATCTGGCATTCTATTATACAATAAATTCTTGTATTTGAAGGGATAAAGGGATGGATTCTATCCTTGGTTGTATTTCACTAAAATGGTAATTATAATCGGGTATACTACTAGATATAACCAGTTACAGCTGTAACACGGGCTACATTAACATCCTTCCAGTGATAAGAAATCTGCCCTGACTTTATGAGTTCACATTTTAAGCAGCAGATACTTCCATCTGAAAAGGCAAGCCAAAAGGAACTATTTAATCTGAAATTGCAATATGCTTTATAAATTTTTTTCACCAAATTTAATGTCATCCTTAGGGAGATAGTAATTACCAAGCAGATGAGATGAGTGATCTATCCAGACCAGTATCACACATTCCTCAGAGCAGATGCCAGCAGCTGCCTCCAGAAGACTAAACTCACAATTTCATGAGGTGCCATGAACCACAGTTGCTTTTCTCTACAGTTTCATGGTGTGTTTCTGTTAGTGCCTTAAAACAAGTTGATATCTCCTTTTGGAGTCCTACAAAATATTACTGAGGAGTTTCTCATTAGTATACATTTGTTTAATCCTCTTTTGAGCACTGATAAATTCTTTGGTTTAGGCTCTTTTTTGTAATTAGTTTTATATGTTAATTATCTTTTGAATAAAGAACATTTTCTTCTATCATCTCAAAAATATCACCTTTCAATTCCTCTGAAATCTTCCTGTTCTTGCCATTTTGGAAAGGACAAATAAGAATGTTCAGTATTTCCTTCCCAAATCATTCAGGAATTTTTTCCATGCCTGCCTGCCTTTTTTGTGATAGCCACAGCCTCCTAAGTATTTCCTGCTGTAATTTACTCTTGTGTCCCTTGTCAACATTAGCAGCTGTTTTTTGAACTTCCTTTAGTGATACTACTTCATGATTCTGTGAGCAGAAATAAATGCTACATCCTTGGTAAGGATGTACCACTGTTTTATATAATGCTGTGATCAGTGGAATTTTCTACCCCATTATTCCTGTATCACAGTGTAATACTTGCTTTTTGACTTCTGCTGTGCAACGAGCAGATGTTTTTACAGAGCTTCTGGCAATGTCCCTTAGGTTTTTGTTTTTTCTCCCTGAATGGTTACAGTTAATTTAGAACCTAGTAATATGTATGAACAATTCAAATTATTCCTTGCAATGAGCATTACTTTGTAGTTGTCAGCAAAGGACTGTGTATGATGTTCCGCTGCCAATACAACCTTCTTTATCAGGTGCCTCTGAAATTCCTCACCGTCTTCTTAAACACAGACTTCCATAAATAATTTCTTACTATCTGCAGATCTTGCAACTTCATCGCCAATTCCCTTTTCCACATCACTGATTAAATACAGTGGTCCTCAAACAGAAGTTTGAGGCACTCTTCCATTAACCTTTTGCCATTTTTATATTAACCTGAAAATCAAGCACCTATTTCTCTTTTTGGTCTCCTGTCCTTTGCCAGTTTCAAATCTTGACAGACATTTACCTTTTCCTATCTGACAGCTTCTCTTCCTTATCAGCTCTTACAAGGAATTTCTGAAAGACTAAATAAGTCCCATTTATTTGTTTCACTATCCCCACTGTATGGATGGCACAGAATTAATACTGGCAGATTGGAGAAGCACATTCAATCCCAGATTCTCATTTTCATATTATATTCACTTAGGTGCTGGTTCATACAGTAAATTCATTTAATTACCAATCCAACCATTTTTCCTAAAGTCACAATCACTGAGCTAAATAAATATGTATTGAAATAATGTGTGCTCTGCTTCTGTTCTACAGCAGTTATTTTCATGAATATTTTTTAGCTGTTAAAGATTTGCTCCTCTATTCTATCTGAAATCCCTTTTTGTTAATCTAACAACCCATTCCTTTATATTATTCTGATCTGTTTTCCTGAAAAAAGCAGGTTTGAGGCATGTTCCCTCTATCATAGAACAGCTTCCAAGAAGTTATTCTGCAACTCTCTAGTGCTTTCTAGGAAGTGTAATTTGTCCCTTTACTCCTTCATTGTCAAACCAACATGGGGATACTTTATTGAACAGTCTGATTCTGATATTACATCTGTAAAAATCATTAGCCTGGTACTGCAGACAGTTAACTAAGGAATTCCAAAACAACTTATGTCTTTAAAGTCAGTGATTTGAGAGGAACTAGAGAGAGAAGTCCAGGATCATGAACCATCCTGTAACTTTCCTGTGAGATTACCAGCTTCAGTATTTAAGTGGTAGAAAAGAAGGTAAGAATATTTAAACTGAAAGTGCCTGGAGAACAACAGGAAGGTGAATAACAGAAGAACTGGATTTTTCAAAACAAAACTATGCCAAAGCAGCCAGCTTTCTCCATGGGTTGTTAATGAGGGTAGAACCAGGACTTTATACTTTGAAAACCCTTCAACAGAGTTTCACATGCCACAGGAAAACATACTTCTCCGTAGTGGTGCAAAACCATCTGAAAAAGCATATTCTGAGCATAATTAGCAGTGGTTCTGAATGAAAATGGGAGGTTATATTAAGTTTGTTTGTCCTGCTTCTGTATTAATATTTAATTTATTTAGAACCTGGAAGACAGAATAAAAAACAGGCTGATAAAATCTTCGTCTTAATCAAATTTGGAATTCACCACAAAACTGAATTTACCTCAAATTGATATTGAAATTTAAAATGCAGGAGGTGCAATGCAATAAAACTAAACAGTTTCTACAGTAGTTTAGAATAAACCTGCCTGACTGTATAATGAGGAGTGATCAGTCTGGCAGAAGTTGTGAAGAGAAGGACCCAGCAGGATACACAGCAGTGAAAAAACTCATGCTGATATTAAAATAGGGAATAGTAAACCAAGGTGTATAAATAAAGTTATAGCTTATTGCAGAAATACAAACCAGGGGTCTACTATAGCTTCCTGTACAATGTACTCAGTGTTGGTAAATCTTTCCCTTAAACATTGTATTTGGGTGCTGCAGAGCCTGTGAAGTTACAGGGCAAACAGCTGGAGAATATAGAGGACACAGCAACAAGAACAGTCAGAGCTCTAGAAAACAGAGACCAGAAGAAAGATGAAATAACCTGCTCTTTTTGCCTAGAAGCCTGGGCCTGACCATGTCAGCAGTACTAAAATATGTTAAAGTGTGCTGCAAAGAAGGTGACTTGAAAGATGGACATGACAAGAATCATGAGCTTAATTGGAAGAAATGGAGGTTTCAGATAAAACATCTGTCTAGATTGAGCAGGTGGTTTTGTGAGCTTCTTTTCACCCTCATTATCTACAATACTTACTTAAAAGAAAAATAAAGAAAACAGCTGCAAGAAAAATGCTGAAGGTATCAGAAATGGCCTTGGGCAATTGGGAATAGGCCATGACACTGAGGAATCAAGTTAGTACTATGCTAGTAAAAATACCTCTTAGCTCCCTCTTTTAAGCCATGAGCAGCAACTGAAATGATGGCATCCATCAGAGAGAGCACCGTCTAGTCCCAGTAAGTGAATTGAGTCATCTACTCTGGATTCATCCTGTGGCATGGCACTGATTCACTGCACAGCCTTAGGCAAAACTTGAGCTTTCTGCACTTGCCTTCCTTCTCTGAGGGAAAAGTACATAACCTACCTCAAAAGCACATCACAAATGAATCATGGTAGAAGCCTTGGTTAAAAGAGTTCATCATCAAGGAAACTGAGAAAAAGCTTGCTTCCTAGAACACAGCTTCAGATAACTTAAGGGCACAGGATCACTGTTCTCTGCTACTGTGGCCAAAGCCTGCATACCACAGGTTGTTTTGATCCTTTCAGGCAAGCTGTCAGAACAGATGAAATAGTTCCCAACAAAGACACAGAAAAATCTCAGCAGATCGTCACCACATATCCTTTCAGCCTATTTCTCTGCTTTTTGCCTGTCTTCTTGAGCAGAAAAATCACTGCTCTTAGTACACTCCTACTGAAGGCATTTTACAACATACCACAGCGAGACAAACCATTTCAGTCTAAGGCTGTTCTACAAGGCATTCCCCTCTGAAGTTCCTGGGCAGTACCAGGTCCTATGTCTCCTACTTGACATCACACTACCCTGCTTTCCTCTGTACACTTGATCTTCCTTCAATCTTTAGGTATTTTACAATCATTAACTTAATGGACCATTATCCTAGTGAGATCCATCTTCACACTTTATAACCAGAAAGTTGGAGTCCAAGTGTTGAATTCAACATTACAAAGCAGAGCAACAGCTGAACTGAAAACAGGTTCAGGTTGATCTGATTTCCAGTTATGTGCTATGATAACCTACATCTATGTATATATGAGTATGCATGGATATATATGGATCCATATTAGATGTATTTTATATTTCCATATGTGCATGTGTAAAACAGTTTTCTTAGCTGTGAAGACAAATAGAAGCATATGATTCCAGTTTCCCTTTACTCTGTAAAAGTATATTCCAAACAGATTCAATTTCAAAATACGCATGACACAACTAAGTGTTTTAAACTATATCTCTCAGGGAATAAGGAACACTTCTTAAGGAGCCTTTAGGGGAAAAGAGTAGAAATTGTCTATGCTGGCTATAAATCTTTTGATTACTGTGTGCCTTATTTAGAAAGCCAACTCTGACCTTGAATTTTCTGGAGAGCTTGCATTCCTAATTTTGGTTGCTTTTTTCTTTGTTGACTACAGAACTGATACACTTTGATTTTCATACATGACTTATCTAGTTTCCATGTGCTTCAAAGCTGTCCAGCCTGAAGGCATCTATTCTGGCCTCAGTCCAAGGCAGACTTCAATACTTAAAGGCAACTGGGGACATGCATGATAGGAGAACACAAGTCCTCTGCTCTTAGATTTCTCTATTTAAAGGAAAAGGCTAAGCTGTCAAATACAAAAAATGGAAGCTGTGACAGGGCTCAATGTAGAAGTCACTGTATAGAAAAGAACAAGAAAATTGTTTGCCTTTTTGAAAGACTCCAATTGATAACTGACACTCCTGTCACCTTCTTAAGTCACCTGATCCAATTTTCTACTAAGCAGTTCAGAAAAATCTATAGGCAGCACAGCCTTTGCTAAAACAGATCAGAGCATCAGTCAGTCCTCCTAGTTACAATACCCTGCTCCTTCACGTGCCTGGAGAGCAGTAGTTTCTCTCATCTCCTGTTCAGTCCTGCACTGCAGCAGATCAGATAACCTCACTCAGAATAAGCACCTTGTATTCATATCCACCAGCAACCACATGAACCTACATCACTCTGCTGATAGTCACTGTCTTACACACAGAAGGGGGCACTGAATTTGTTCTATGTGAGAAAGCTCTTGTACCACACTATTGCAGTATTCGAGCATCTTACAGCAGTATTTTAAAGGCAGTGACTGTATAGCTGCAGCAATTGCTTCCTCTCACTTCATCAGCCTAACTTATTCACCTGCAAAACATATTTTCCTTTGGCAGAGAGGAAGATCGTAAGTTTTTTCTTGCATTCTTCTCTCACAGAAACAGTGATCTTGGGCAAGAGGTAGGCTAGAGAGAAGCAGAAAGGGAAGAGAAATTTCAAGGTGATAAAGTGACCACTGGCTATTAGAAGAAGTGAGAGACAGGAAATACTTTTTCCTGTTGCAGCTCTGCATCATTCACAAGAACGAGGGAGCAAAGAGGTTGAGAAGCTGAGATGAGCAGAGGCCCTGTGTAGAGTCATGATTCTCTGCAGACACAGAGGCACACTGCAACTTGCCTTTACACAAGTCTAGCATAAATGGTGTTGATTTCATAGCTGGTTCTTTCTCACAGAAGAGCAGAGCTTCAGGAATACATTATGGCTAAAATATGTGAATGCATATGCAAATTAAGCACAGCTTTCCACTCCTGCAGCATTGCTGAGTATCCCCCTGTGTCAGAGAGTTTGGGAGTGCCTGTTGTGCAGGCATAAAGGTAAACATCAAAGCTCTGCTATTTCTACAAGGAATAGGGGGGTAAGCGGCTTTTCCTTTCTAGCCAGCGATTAATCATTCTGCACTGCAGCAGAAGCCATACTCCATAGGCTTCTGTCTGGCAATGTTACAAAAACCAGAAGGATGGCCATTTGACAGAAAATCATTATCTTCCCTCTCCTGTGTATGACCACACTGATAGCTGCACAGGAGAAGTACCTGAACAACCTGTAGATGTTACAGAGTTAACAACACACTTTGTTCAACTCCACTTTCAAAAGCATCATCCTAGAACGGCAAATGTTCTTTAAAAATCCCAATCCTTTTGAGACTTAAGAGACTCTTTCTCTAAAAAAAGTCTGGCAACAGTGAATTTCAACAGTGCTGAAGGCCAAAGATTTCCCATTGCAAATATCTTTCTATCAGAAGGTCATAATCCCATTCTGTAGGAATAATATTCATCATTAAGAGTACTTGTTTCCCACAAAGTCATACACCTCTGGCCTCAGCAAAAAGGTGCCATTTAAGGGGAACAGACTTACACATACAACAAAGAGCAGTGAGGGTGTTTCAGTGATCAAGCACTAGATTTTATCCCTAAGCACGAGATTTCAGCAAGCAATTTCAAATTTAAAGGCTTTAACTTTTCTCCTCATGTTAGGAAGCTTCTCAGGTTATTGCTCTATCCCTTAGATATTGGGATCTGTCAGAAACTGACAGAAATTATGCCCTCAATAACAATATATTAATGTCCAGAAATGGGATTGCTTGTGGAATATACTTGCAAGCCATAGATAGCATTTTTATAAGAAACTCAGTGTATTGCAAACAATAAATTAATAGATCTGTGCCATTGTGATAGAACTTTTAAGGACTGATCACTCAAGATATTCTTCAATAAATAAAACAAATAAACTAGATCACCCTACTCCTGCCTGTGATATTCATACTATTTGTGTAAACATATGGGATCAGTATCCAAAGTGTAGTGCATTTCAGTATTATTCAATTCATTAGCCATTAAATCAAAGACCATAAAAATTCTCTTTAATAATATATGCGTCTTTTTAAAAAGGAAAATTACAATTTTTATGGAAAGCTTTTTAATCCTCAGTTATAAATGAAGAGAATTTGCATTGAAGTGCATAAACTAAAGGGAGAGAGAAAAAGGAAGATGAAAGTGTGTGAAAGAAAAGGAGTGTAACTGATTGCAACACAATTTATTAGCTTCAAAGGTCAAGGCAGCCAGTGTTTTTATTGGATCTGTTTACCTAGGGGCATTTGCAGTGCCTTGACCTGAAACAAATGAGTTGCTGTGGCAGTGCCTCCATATAATTATGTCATTCCTAGGCTAATGCAAGCATTTCTTGAAGTCCTAGTGCAGCACTGCTAGCTCTGTGCAGTCATTATCCATTGGCTGAAAATGCCAGGCAACAAGCAGTGGCAGAGAACCATCAAATAAGTTTTTTCAACCTTCACTTCATTGCTACTGGATCCTCTTTGCCCTTGGGTTGGTCTGGTGGCAAACATCCTCCACAGGAAGGTGATGGCAGCAACGGGTTGTGCAGAGCTGCTTCACTGAGGAACGTGCCTATCCATGCAGAAGGAGTGCTCTCTGGAGAGTTACTCCTTGCCAGGGTATTTCAGATGTGCTCTGGGATACTCACAGCACCAACAGTAGAAAAAAAGGCCAATAACTAGGTAACCAGCAGCTTCCCAGATGATCTACTTTCAGCTGCATTTCCACTTGAATTTCCAGGCTTGTAACTTTTCTCGCAAAGAATGGCTCATTTAGTTAATAAGGAAAGTTCAGGATAGTGAAGCTTTCCAATTCACTCCAGTTAAGACTATTAAATCTTCTGTAGCAGTGGCTCAGATGTCAAGCCTAGTGGAAAATGGCATCCTAGCTGACATAGCAGATGTTTTGAAAGACCAGCTCTTATGTTCACCCCATCTTTTATTAGCTGCTTTGGTATGTGGGCTGAATTTTTCTGTCTTCGAATATAACCCTGAAATTCCTAGTAATACTTTTGCCAGCCAGTCTTCAGCCTCTGTAGCTGGGTTGCTGAGTCTCTCCCTGAGGGAAGCACCCAATGAAGAAAAGATGGCACCTGAAGATGCTTCAAGTATCCTGACGTCAGAAATGCTTCCTACAGAAAGTGTTACAAGTTCAGCCTGTGAAAAAATTACTCTAAAACAGAGATGTGAACTGAAGTCCCTCACATGAAATGAAGAAGGAAATGGCAGATACCAATCTTCTCTTCAGCTGGTGGCTCTACAGTGCCACACTGGACAAATGAAGGACCAATTCTATGAAACTATAGCTCAGTACTACTACTTGTTTCTGAAAACGTGCTCCACCATTGCTGAAACCTGAACTAGTGGTAGATTTACCAAAGGCTTCAGCAGCCCAAGTACAAAGCCAAGTGTACAAAAGCAACTGTAAACTATGGCATAATATAATACCTGAGCACTCATTTCACAAAAGCCACAGAAATCTTACAAATCATAATGACTCTGAACCCCTAGCAATTTACATTGGATGTGTTCTGGAAATCTAGAGGCATTAAATATGGTCTCCTCCTTATTCACATGACGTATTAAAAATATTTTACAAAACCAGTTGAAGCCTTCAAGAAGTTAAATTAAAAAACCTATATAGTAGCAAAGTTAACCATCTCTTTCTTTTAAAATATTCCTTCCATCTCCGTGAGCACAGTATCACTAGTGCTTACAGATGCCAGCAATGCAGAAATTTGTCATCTAATAATAGCCAAGAAAGTATTAGAAGCTGATGTGATGCTCAAAGACTGAATCACCTTTAAGGTCCTTCTACCTGGGAATAGTCTGTTTCTGAGACACACATCTTGATAGAGAGGGGAAAGAACATTCCAGCCTCAGGGTTTCTTACATATACAGCAAAAATTAGAAAACCAAGAGGTAAAACTGTCTTGAGAGCAGTGCTTTCATGGGATGACAAAACTAATTGGAAGTTTTAGGTCTGCAACGTTAAAGGAGAATTTTATTTCAGCCTCTAACTAAAATGAAGGCCCCATAGAGGGAAGTTTTTACAGAAGCTAAGATACAAACAATTATCCATGCATTAAAAATGCTGGAAGAATTAATTTAAGAAGAGCAATAATCCTTTTCCTGTATGGTGCAGATACCAGACATAAGAGCAGGCCAAGGCTGATAAGAGGCAACTAGAATTCACTATAAAGTGTCAGAAAGTCATTGTCTTACAAGAATGAAATGCTGAAGAAATGACATTGACTGAAAATTCTCCCCATTCCCATTAAAAGTTTGAATGAGATATTTTAATTCAAGCTGATATTATTCAGTTATACACCTCACTTCATTTTTCAACACCCACTCGAACACCAGCCCAACATTTATACTCAGTTTTGACAGTTCAAAGAGTTACAGCATTTGGGAGCTGTTGGTAACCATCAGATACCACATAATGTCATGCTGGCACAGTACTGGCATCTGCAATTATAGTTTTACATAGCTCAGAGAAACAACTTAATTGTACAAGGGCGTACCAGGAACAAAAAGACAAAAGATCAGCTGGACACAGGCTTACTGTAGTACCACTGTTATAATTATGTGATATATTTGTTTACAATACAGCTCTAGCAATGTATTAAAAAGAAAAAGTTTAAGGTTTGCAACATAGCCTGCCTATGTGTAAAAATGGGCCTAAGGAGACTGATACCACATTTTGTTTGACAGCGATAAGAGATCAGAATCTTGATCCATCATTCTTATCTCTGACCTACAGCTCTGGCCAGGCTTTTTTCTTCTTAAAACCCTCATTTTAATTAAAGGTAAACAAATGTGATGACTCAAAGAAGTGAATGTGATGCTGCAGAATAGAGAAACGCAAATGGTTTTCTAGTGAGAACAAAAAATCTCAAGTCTGAGAGTGGTCACTGACATTTCTGATCAATGCTCTTTAAGCATCTCCAGACACATGGAGAGAAGAGCCATATGAGTTCCCTGCACCAGAATAACTGTGTCAGGCATTACCCATTTGTTGGAGATGCACCCAATTGCTCTCAAAGACCTATGGTGTCCCCTGCTCCTCTGTATTCAGAAGTGAAGGCTTGTCCCAGAAATGCTACCACGTTTGTGCAGGCTTGTGTAAGGCTCTGGAAGAACAGTGCTGGGCAGGACGCGGCGACAGCACTCAGAAAAGAAAATGGAAGCTATTTTTGCACAACTCAGAATAGGAACATGGCGTGTGCAGCTCATCGTCTGCTGTGGTTACCTTCAATCCCAGCAGTGACAAGTGCTGAGCTGTATGTGCTTTTTCATTTATCTCTGCAGCTCCAGGCTGAGGGCAGACAGCACCCATTTTACCACAAGACCATGCTTGTGAGACAGGACAAGTGTATTTTCAATTTGCAAGTAAGCAGAGTCCTGTCAAGGGCAATATTAATTTCTACAGGGTCTGAAAAGCAGATCATTATTCCTGACTCTGCCTGTGGGTTATTGGTGCATTAAATAAAAAAAAAATCATCCCAAATAAAGGCATTTGTTGTTATTGCCAGCATACTGCATTGGTCTCCAGGAAGATGTGTCAGCTTATTGCAGGGTTTCTTCAGATGTATAATGGCAGAACTAATACAAGCAATTAATTAGTATTTTTCAGCTATACATCCAAAAACGCTTTATAAAAGAAGAAAAAGGAAATACTAATGCCACATCACATAAAGAATGAATCTGGGCATGTAGGGGCTTAAATGCTGGGGGTAATTTTATGGTTAAGTGTCAGGCAAATTCTGGAAACAAAATGTTCTTGAAGAGAACAGAGAAAATGGCGTCTGTAACAGCTGGGAGACTTGACCCAGCAACTCACGTAAGGTTTTCCTGCAATGGAATCATGTAACTATATAGTTTGTGCCTAAACAGTTGACTCTGGTGTCCTATCTGCTAGACTCTGCTAGAGAAGGAGACAGCACAAGTTATTTATTTACTGGTAACAATTAAATCAGTAAAACGTCAAACAAAAATTTCTACACTGAAAAAAATTGCTCAGTGAACTACAGAAAATACTATGTGGTTCAGGACCACTAAGAAGACTGGTGATAACGAAAGGAAGTTTTGAGAGTTGAAGGCAATTTCTGCATCTCTTCATGTCAATTCAAAAACAACTGTCCTCCAGAAAAGTCTCTGTCCTCTTGAAAAGAAAAAAAAAAAACATAAAAAAGTGAAACTCAAAAAACCCAAACACACCCAGTGAGTATCATCAATTCAGAATAAATTTGGGGTTTCCCATCCAAGCTGCAAATGTCAGACCACAGCCTGCCTGCATAAAGAGCCATTCCCCTCAACAGAAAAGAAGTTCTCACTACCAAGTGTCAGGTAGTGAAGGGAATAAGAATTCTGATGATCTGAGATTATAATAGTTAAATATTTCTGCAGTAATCAAAGAAATTATGGTCTGACTTTATTTCAAGAATGAAATGAAGTCTGGCTTTACCAACAGAAAAGAAACACCTTTGGGTTGCACTGAGTAACCCATACCATGTAATTCTTAGATCATTGTGAGGTGGCAGAGGACATTTACAAGCTGTATCTTAAGTTTGTCATTGCTTGTCAAAGGAGAAAGCATAAAAAGAAAGAGTAGCAGGCTAGTCTAAAGTAACTAGCTTAGAAGCTTGCTACAACATTCATTCTTATTATTTCTCTTGTACTTATTGGGCAAGTTATGTTTTGTTTAATTCTGATTTGAAAGAAGAGAGTCAGGTTATTTCAATTTATAGCTAGCTATAGATAGCTAGAGGTTTTCACCACTCTATAGTCACTGCTGTGACTGCACTGATATGAAGCCACACGTGACTCAGCCTTGAAGTTACCTGTTACCAGGTGAGTGAGAGAATTCTAGACAGAAGCACAAAGACTAATGAAGGCTGTCTTAACCTGCTTCTCCCAAATACACTGAATTTTAGGCTGCCAGTTCTCATGGACTGGATTATAGAAAAAGTAAACAATAGGTATGATTGACCAGAGGGTTCCATTTCTGTAGTTTTGTAACACAAAACCAAGGCTAGGCAAATAAAAAAATGCCAGTATTTTATATTTTGTGAAATGTACTGCTGTATTACTATGGCTAATTGAGTAATAAACATCCTGGGAGGATTAAGTATTTTCATAAACAGTGCTTGCAGGAGTCTTAGCCACGACAGTAGTTTAAGGCAGCAGTTTAAGCACTCCTCATGCTCTGGGAAACAACATTTAGGGACAGAATCCAAAAGAAATATAGCACAAATACAAAATTCATGAGCAGGTGCACTGGGAAGGTAACAATGTCCTCAGAAACCTCCTGGCTATTTCATGGGCTCAGCTACTGCCTGTTAAGCCCATTGATCAAATTAAAACTAAGCCCTGCAAGGCAGGTGCCTACCATTGTCCCAGGAAAGAGCTTCCTTCTCTTTGTACTTCACAAATTTGCTGCAAATGGAAGGGTGCACCCCGTTCAAAGCGGGCAGAGATGTTACAGAGCCTCTAGCATTTGTGAGACTCATAAAAAGAACTCCATCTGAGGGACTTTTCATATAAATGTATCAGATTTGCATTCACCTGGCATTAAAATAAACACAAGGTGGAAGCACTGAAGAAGAAGCAAGGAACTATGAAAAGATGACTGCATGAGGAAGGAGACAGACAGTGTGGTGAGAGAAAAAACAAATACCAAAAGCAGAACATGCAAGCTGAGACAGAAAACATTAAGTCTGAGCCCTGGCAGTCCAATGAATTTACTGTGAATTCTTTGTGGGGGAGACAGCTGCCACTGAGTGCACATAAACACTCCACAGCAGAGCAGCTTCAGAAAGAACAGCAGAGGTCATTCAGAAACTCTCCACATGTCAGAAAGCCTTTTTTATTTTAGAAGAAAAACTCCAGAGTTTGATATGAATGGTTTGATTTGTTTTCCAGGTCTGCAGAAACAGATGACACAGTAAAGCCTGGAAAGTGCATGTGAACTCATCATTTTTACAGAAGCCTTAAACAACACAGCAAGCATCTCAGCCTTGGTGAAAGGACCATGCAGGTGTGCTTGCCACTCTAGGTTTATTTTAATAAAAACTTGCCTTCCTGGACAAGTAACTAGTTTCATTTGGCTCTTCTATTTTAAAGACAAATTCCTCAGAAACCATAAGATGTTAGCTTGGAACAGAAGGAGTAATGAATAAACCATTCTCATGGGATGCCAACATAGGCATAGGATGTGAGATACCAGTACAAGAGGTCAAAGCCAAAGGTAAGTTTAATGAAAACCCTTGACAACTAATGAAAATCTTTCACTGGTTCAAGAAGGACTTCAAATTGGTAGAACTGTCACAAACTGAAGTCCAAGAAATAAGGTATCAGGTGAATACACCTAGGGGAAAAAGGATATTTGTCTGAAACAAGTACTGTATTCCTTTAAAGGTTTGGATCTGTGTCTTCATTGGGCACTACAGAATGTAATACCATGCAGAGAAACTTCAATAACACTTTGCAAGGGCACTGAAAAGCTCTGCCATGTTAAGAAATAGCCTATTTAGAACAAAAGCTTCTGACTGACATCCTGTTTCACTGCTGCGGCAGTGGCTGAAGACATTAACGTCCCCAGCAGAGGTCACTGTCCCTGCAGCAAGGGCAATGAAGAAGACCCATGTGTCCACTCCTCCCCAGGTCCAGCTCAGGAACCAGCATGCAGCCTAACCTGATCATCTGAAGGGGCTGGCACTGCAGCACAGGCTGTGACCTGCAGCAGCTCAAGCACAAGCATATGCCCTGATCTGCCAGCTCTGCCAGGAGGCAGCTCAGAGGAATGATCAGAGACATGTGACTGATGACCTACTAAATGGCAAAATTCAATAAGCAAAGTCCTTAAGTCTCAAACATTGAGTCTTTTTTGTCTCTTTGGCTCTGCCACTGAAGTTGGCCACTTGCATTGTCTGTTCATTTGCTACCCATGAACCCCAGCTACCTCTGAAGACAGTTGCAGTATAACATCCCATCAATCAAGTCAGGTCATGTGTGAACCAATTAATCTGACACAATAGATAATACTTCCTGCTTTTCAATAAGCAATGTGACAAGTTAATATGGTGAACAATTAACACTGCCTAAACTGAGTTAATTTGGATTTAGTTTGGACAGTGCTTCTCTGTTGTGCAGACATGCCTGTTGTTTGATAGAAAAATAATAACAAAAAAAAAAAAATCAAAACCACCTACTGTCTCTGTGGATGAGAAGAGCTTGCACATGTATGTTAAAATGATATACAAAGTAAACCATGAAATGCAGATGTGGAAGATTCTCATTAATCAGTGGATGTAATTTTGCATGTTAGAAGGGGCCATTGTTGAGGGAATGGTCATATTGAGATCATTTGATTATTCAGAAACCTTTTCTTAAATATCAGTTTTAGGGTGTCTTGATGTAATGACAGCTTGGATAGCTTGGACAGGTTATTTACATCCTGCTTTGGTTTGTTTTTGCTTCTTCCTTCATGGCCATGTTGAAAGCATCCTTCATTGCCATTCTAGACTACTGCTGGCTTAGCTATGCATTATTAATCAATAATTAGCTGCTAACCTACAATTAACTGTGTATCTGTGATGAAAACAAACAATCCTTAGATACAATTTGTAAGGTGCTTCATAAAGAAATCTTGTTAACAGCTGTTTTCATTACTGTTAGCATGCACACACAATGGTACAGCAGGTGCCACAAGGTCCATCCCAGAGACTGAAGCCTTTGGGCAAGCAGGTTTGAAATCCACCTGCTTCCCTTGCTACAGAAAAAAAATAAAATCACAGCCCTACACAGTAAGATTAGGCTGGAGGGATTGCTTAAGTCAATTCCCTCTACCTGGTACTATGTCAAAGGCATAAACTGAATTACCAATTTTCCCAAATTACGCACAAGTAGGAATGCAAATTTTTTTTCCAGAACCAGGAATGGCTGAACTTCTGCATACCATCTGATGCCAAACAAGGTCAATCAAGTTAAAATTGGCTTTCTGATGCTGCCATGTAGGCTACAGCCCAAATTTCACTGCTCTGTGCAAAGGAAAATCATGCCAAATACATTTAAATAGAGTGAAAATGGCACCTGGAACAACACGATCTGGTTAAATGAACAATGACTGCAAGCAGTGATCATGAAAAATGCAGTCCCACTACAGACACCATACCAGACTTACAGGACAGTCCACACTTCTCCATATCTCCCCCAGGACATATGTACAGTTTCCAGTTAGAAGTGCTTACGATCCCACTCTTCAGTGATGTGAATTTTCTGTTAAAATATTGCTTCGCATTTTCAGAAGGCAAATCAATGTTCACAAACACATCCTCCCTTCCATTATTCTATAAGCTTTAGAACTGTCCACCAGCTTTTCTTACATGAAGATTTCCAATAAAGAAAATTTTTTTCTAGTAACAGAGAGTATGGCCACTCCTGTCCACTGACATCTTTGACAACTTTGAGGCCATAATTCATATTATGGCTTTTATCATAGTTTTCATCTGCACAACTCAAGTCAGAAAATGTTATTTTACAGACCCACACTTCTGTGCAAGTAAAAGTATAAAATTAAATGATGAATGATGAGAAAAAACCAAACTCAAACAAGTTAATAATTCAGTTTTACTTCTGCAAAATAAAAACCAGCCTTCCTGTATTTCAGAAAGTACTTTCTTTTTTTTCCATCTTTTAAATGGTCTGCCTGGATATCAAAAGGGAAGGGAAATGGCAGGGGTCTGGAGTGATTTTTTCTAAAATCTTTGCCTTCTATGAATGAATCTGCACACGACTTCAGAAAATAATGCCCTGACTTGAAACATGATGAAGTTATGATTTAGTCCTCATCTAGACTCCATATAGCTCTACAGTAAAATGTATGTGTGATATTAATAAAATATACTAATAAAAGATGAGAATTTCTGCCTCAAAGAGATTAAATAAACAAGTGGACTTCTGAATTCTAGGTCAAGTACATAGGCATTTTGAATTAATAGTCATTATTTCTCCCCACATCCTTAGTCTGGATTAATGGACCATTGCAGGTGGATGGCACTAGAGCTGCAAAACTCTCAGATGCCAAGGCAGTATACATGACAGGTACTGCAACTTGCCAGATGGAGCTTAGCTCTACCCATGGATAATTGTAATCATTCCTCTTGTTTTCTCTGTAATGTCCTATTGGGAGAAGTGGGGTACAACACTGCCTAAGCACTGTTACCTTTCATTGCTACCAAGTTGCCTCTCAGCTTTAGAAGGACAAAAAAGCAAGGGAAGAACAGCTAACAGCAGGGAAAAAGTCTCAAAAAATTGAAATCCCCAAATCCTTCTTGTTATCATTATAGTGCAAGAGTTCTATTGTCATTACATTGCAAGGGTTCCATATTGCTAGAGTTTCATACCTCCTTAATGCTTCTTGTAGGCAGCTCCTCTAAGAACTGACTCTTCCTTGTCCCCACAGCAGCCAGCTGACTCCAGTTCCCACCAACCCACTCTTTTATAACACTCTTCTGATTGGCTACAGCTGTGGCCTGTTAACATCAGGCCTGCTCCTAATCCTTAATAATTGGCTCAGCTGCAACTCTTTAGGGGGTAAGATTACATTCTGTACCACCTTCCTTTACCCATCCTGCATCCCCCTACACCTTCTGATCTTCAGCTACAGCTGCCATTAAATCAGGTTTGAACAGAAGAGAAATAGTAAGTTCCAAGTGACCAAACCTGACAGAAGTAGAGGGACACCCAGCCTGTGCTATTCTCTCTCTTTGCTTCTAGAACAATCCTCAGTATTCTAAACTGATATTTACACTCTCTGCCTTGCTCAGTCTTCAACTCTCTTGGGGAAAGGTGACTACACTGCCATTTTTTCACCCTATTTCTCCCCTCACAGTAGAAGCCCTGACGCCATTGAACTGTGGCTGCCTTTGATGCCTCACATCTACCACCTCAGTAGAAAGCAGGAGAGCACAAGTGCCTGCCAAGAGTTGGAGCAGCAGCAGATCTTCCCAAGCCATGCCAAAGGAAACCTGGCCCTGTGGAGAGAGCAACTCAGGCTGAGAATCTGAAACAGAGACCTATCTCGAACGGTGTAACAAACCAACATAAAAGAACAAGTCACAGACTGCAGGTGTAGCAACTCACTCCTTTTGATGTGGCAATTCCTAAGGCCAAAGTGAACATAGCAGATCCTGGTTCTTAACAATCCATTGCCAGGCTCTCACCTTCCTGTTCAGTTCATGCCAACTTCCCTCCTTTTTTTCCTCCAGGAATCACATGGAGCAGATGTGAACACCATTCCCATGGCTTCAGTTAAGAAAGGACAAAATAAACAACTTGCAAGCATTGGACATTAGCTGAGAGGCATCCAGAGAGACACTAAGCCTTTTCACAGCAGATTGTAAGTGGTCCTTGCTTCTTGCCAGGGCAACAAATGTTACAGCCAAGCAAGCAGAAATTTCTCTGCTGTGCCTGAGTCCATAAACAGGACAACGTGTAATCAGCCATCTGAGCACCAAGGAATTATTCATCTTCAGGCAAGCAACAATACCTCAGAATGAGTCAGATGTGGGGGTGGAAGAAGTCCTCTATGTGAGAGGCTCCTACTGCAGCGGTTCTTTCTGAGGCATATACACAACATATAACCCTCCTTCTTCCTCCCATCCAACTTTCCTTTCCACCTTGGCATTCTTATTTATGTCTAGCAGCTGGAAATCCTGCTGATTCCCAGCAAGCACACACAGGTCTGTTACAGAGCTGTTCCAGCTGCCCTCCTAGCTCTGGAGGAAGCCCACAAGCTCTGCTACACACATCCTCCCCTAGTGCTTCTAAAGCTGGATGCCTTCAGGGACTCCAGAGAAAAAGGCTGTATATTCTGACCTGCCTACCACATCTACATTTCTACATTTCATCCTCACTAATTGCTAAATCTCAAGACAAGACAAGCAGGTCACAGCAGTAGTCACCTGAACAGCCATTGCTCACAACATTAAGAACAATTAACTATGCAAGTCTGACAGGTGGCAGAGTAAATGGTAATGCATTAGGCAGTTGAGACAATGATATACAACTTAAATAGTATATGTAAACATATATGGAACAAACATGAGGGGAAGAGTGGCATGTATGAGGAGTACAGAATCAGTTTTAGCTTGCTTTTTTATGCATATCTCTAATGAAACAAATCTACAAATCTGGGCACTAGAGACCCAAGTGCACATATAAGTTTTAATACAAACGGCATTGCTCTAGCAGAGAAGGAGATTAACTGCTGCCTAAATGTAATCAATTGGGAGCTAAGACAATGATGTATAAGATTTGGGCCCTAAACATATTTGCACGTGTTGAGCCTACTCTGAGGGCATTATGTTAATACATCCACAGCAAAGAGTAATCAAATAGTCTCCAGGAATACTGACCCGACCAAAAAAAATGCTTTTAAAGCATAGATATCACAGATCACACAATGACTGGGCTTGGAAGGGACCTCTGAAAGCCATCTCATCCATCCCCCCTTCTAAAGCAGGTTAACCTTGAGGAGGTGCACAGGATCATGTTAATGCATTTTTTGAGTATCACTAGAAAAAGAAATCTCACAAGCTCTCTGGGAAGCCTATTCCAGTCTCTACCACCTTCACAGTCAAGAAGTTCCTCCTGTTCAGAGGGAACTTCCTGTGTTTCAGTTGTGCCTATTGCCCCTTCCCCTGTCACCACTGAAAAGAGTCTGGCCCCATCCTCTTGACATCCATCCCTAAGATGTTTTGTATACATTGATAAGATCCCAGACAAGTCTGTTCCTTTAATTCAGGCATTCCTTTCTATATTCTTCTGCTCAAAGTGAAAACAAAATAAGGTCTTAATTACCATATCTTTAAGTCCTTTTTCTTAAGACCCTGAGGAAACAAGACAATTGAAATCCAATCCTACTGACTTATAAGACAGGCCTCCTACTTAAATCTAAGTCATATGCATTCAAAACATCCATTTCTGTTTTTACCACAGCACAGAGTAAATTTTGTGCTCTCTACTTTACACATTTCTAGAATTAAAGTGGAACTTCAGGGTCTAAATACCACTATAAAAGACCTAGGCCAAGAACCAGGGAGAAGGGAAAGGGAATACACCACCGGATGGAATTTACAAGGTATTATCCATACTATCAGAACAGTGCCTGTGAACTTGGTTGTGAGACGGACCAAAGACACTTATTTTACTACAGGGGAAAGAAAATAACCATCTACAGAGTAGGTTTCTTGACAGATGCTGAATTAATAGAGTAAGGATTAGGAAACAGTAGCTCAAAGCTCAGGACCTGCATTCAGCCTGCTACAGCCTTTAGGCTTTCTAGCTGAAGTACGGCAACCCCAAAGCAGCTTGGCAGCTCACCTCCCTCTGCAAGATGCTTGTGTTCCACTTGCTTTGGTCTGCCCCATTAATCTTCTCACCATCAAATTTGCTCTTACCTCTTGCTTCCTGCATTAAGTTCTTCTAACAGAAGGATAATATATTAAAGGAATAATAATAACACTGATAACAATAGTCTAAGAAATACATACTTCTTTCTCCTATTTTCCCTCCTTTGATTAGTCTCCCAGCAAGAGCAGCATTAATCACTGGGACAAGAGATAAAAGATAAAGTCCAATTTGAATTTTGCTGTGTGCTACTGAGAATGTATGTGTGTGTTCAGGCAGGAGGGAGGGAGGCCGCAGGATAATCTGTCATTTTATATATTTATGCTGTTGGAGGCAGTCGGGACTGGTTCTCCATTGTTACCACAGATTAAAATCATTCATGTTCTTATACTTTCATTGGAGGTCATCTTTCAGGAAAAGAGAGATATTATGACCAAGTTAAATTCAAGCTATTTCTGCAAATCTCTGTGTATGGCTTGGACACCGAGGCGATCGCTTGGATGTTAGAAGAACACAACAAATAGTATTTTTTTGTCCTTACCTGACCTGACTCTTTTTACACTGAGTTTTCTTGCTTTGAAACAGTTATGAGAAAAGAACAGCAGCAAGTGAGAGGAAAAGGTGCATTTTAAATTATCTTAGTACAAGTGAGTGATCCCAGCTCTATTCTGACTTTGAACTGCCATGGAGGATCCATGGATCCTCAGATCTCCCTTCCAGCATTTCTACTGAACTGAGTCCCAGCCAGCTTGGCAGAAATAAAAGACTTTCTCCTTAGGGAACATGGAGTGTGGAGCCAAACAAAGACTAAAAGTAGAAGAGTGGTTACTAGGCCATATAGAATGAGTTTGTCTTTCACTAAAACCTTTACTTCTCCAAAATGGAGTTCCTAGAACCATCAGCCTACCAGTTCTGGCCAGGTCACTCGCCCTCTTTAAATCATGCTGGTTCTTTCCCATTTCTCTCTGAGAGAGAGGTATCTCATCCTTTGGACTTTAGTTGTCATCTGCCCCTCGTCATTCATCCTTTCTGTATGCACTTTGATACATTTAGCCATTGGAGCATTTTCAACATTTCCTACTCTCTTATTCATGCCTCCTATAAAACTACGGGTATTCCCTAGGAGTTGTCCTTACCCAGAAATCAATTTCCTTAGAACACCTAATCTGAGACCCAGTAAAATGGGCAATACAGCACCAATCAAAAACTCTAAAAGTAATTAGTAGGGAAGAGGATCCCTTTCATTGGTCATTTTAAGGCGAAAGGCCAACATATTTTGTATGCAAATACCAATATCAAATAATAACTTTTCCTCCAAAAATCCACTGTAAGGAAAAAGGGAAGTGTTTATATCCTATGCAATACCAGGAGAACTGAAATCTAGTTTTCACCCCTATGGCTTTATTTTTCCTCGGGAATTTTGTGGAAACACATTCTTATCTCTCGGAATATAAAAGAAGTAATTTTTCAATCAAAATGAACAACATCCCACCTACTCATATGCCATCTAAGGGAGGAGATAAAGAATTGGTGGTTGCATAGCCTGTCTTGTTAAACACTACTTTTACGAGCTGTACCGTGTCAGACATATCTTGCAAATCAGTGACAACTCATCCTGCAGATGAAAAGAAACTAGCAGAAATCCTTCTGCTTCTGTTAGCTAACAACATCATCATTCTGCAAAAATCCAAGGCATTAATTAGATGGTTTCAGAAAGCAGGTCTGTCACAACAACACGGATGTGTTTCCAATTTCTGTGCATTCACTGAAATGAATGATCTAGGAAAAGTAAGAGGTGCATTCCCACCTCTCTGCTAGTCCTTTAAAAAAACCTAACAAACAAACAAAAAATCCCAAAACCCAAACCAAACAAATAAAATGGAACTATATGTTCAGGAAGCATTCTGGCAATGTCTGCAGCTTCTAGGCATTTCCCTGAAGTATATAAATAGCAAGAGGAACAGATATGCTATAACAAAACATGAGCCAATCCTCCAATTATATTTTAGCCATAACCATTGATTCTACTCCATTTGTTTCCAAGTAGTTGCTTTTGCAATATTGGATCTCTTCATCATATCTTGTCGCTGCACAACTATTCTAGAACAACATACTTCTCCTATTCTTTCACTTGGCTTGGGATCAAATGTATGGTCAACTAGAATAGCTTCAGTTCCTGAGTACTGTATTAATCAGATTTTGAAAATAATCTTTCATGTGACTTTCAAGAATCCATTTTGACAGGGTAAATGACATGTCTAAATGCACATAGGGATACTGTGCTCTGAAAAAAGGGCATACTGATGTTATTAATTTTACTTTCTGAGAAATGTATGCCTGACTGCCTGAAGAAGGCAGGTATCTGCTTACTACAGGTGTTATTTCAGCTTCCTATTCTTTTATTCAAGAAAAAGGTGTGTTCTTGTTCACCTAGAGGCAAGTAAAAATTTCAACAGTTCTTGATCAAGGCAAAATAAAGTATCAGAGAAAAATCTAAAAAGATTCTGAAATTCTAGAAAAGTGCTAGACCCGACCCCTTTTATCCTCCCCTTGCTTTTTGATGCTGGGCCAAGTCTTCATTTTCAAAATTGACAGGAGAACAGAACTGGGTACATGTGTCAAAAACATCAGCTGAGGTTTTGCTGCAAGACCTAAATGATTGCTCAGACCTGTAAGTTAAGGGAATGTAATCTCAACCCTTTTAGAGATGAATCAGCCAACTCAGACCTTCTGTAAACTATTAGACTGAAGAAATAAAAAGGCAGTGTGGATCCTAACAAAACACACAGAAGAGTGGCTGAAATGACTACTTGCTAATGCTGCTATATAAAAACAGGCTATCCAGAGAATTAGCGTAAAGTATATTTTGAGAAATCATGCTACATGCCAACTTGTGACTCTCAAGTTTGCCATACACATTCAGTCAAACCCCTTCCCTGGAGTCATGAGACAGACATCACCATTTGGACCCAAAAATGGCTACTAAGTTTGATGTTCCAATATCACTGCTGGTAATGTCAACAAATGACAGCACAGACCCATATATGCATGAGCTGTTTTACATGCACAATGTTCATTATCACTGTAATTGTGCTTAGCAGAAATACAAGGCTGAGTTTACTTTCATCATCAGTACCTGTCAGCATGGGCGAGTATAGGCTGGAAAAATAATATTACAGCAAAATCACATTCTTCTTTTGAATGGGCACTGTACTTGTGGCTCACTTATGGCACTTCTAGAAGACTGGATCCCTACGGCACTTTTAGAAGTGCAGCACAACTGTCTTCTGCAGTTGTAGATGAAACCATGAAAATGTAAGAGTCTATTTTAGGTTATATGAACATTACAGGTAATCTGAGTATCCTGAAAACAGCGTCAATAAATATAATTTAAACACAGCATACCATTTACACATCTAATACTCACTTGGAGAATATTTTTGTGCCTTTCCCATACAGAACATTATCATACCATATACATGTTTCTGGTTAGGTAGCTACTACATTACACACCAAAGATTCTATATTTCAGCGTGCACTAAATTTATTTCTCAATTACATATTCGTAAAGTATTTGGAAGTCATTTGGTATTATTGAATTAGTAACTGTAACCTACATGAACAATAGACTGCATGAAAATTTTCAACATTTGGATTCTTGCTTCCAAACTCTGCTTTCTTTCTCTGCTCAAAGCACGCTACCATTTACAGAAGAGATCTGACCGTGAATAAGTAAATGCCATTTTGTGAATGTCACTGCAGAAATGCAAGAGTGTAGTATAGGAGAAGGGATTCCAATCTGAAGCATTTGGAGCTTTGGTCTCTTGAAAAAAAATAATGGAGGAAGAAGCGGATAGAAATGGGTAAGAGCCAGGCTCCGTAATTCTCGGCTGTGCCAATGAGCCAGTGAAGTCAGTCTTTAAAGCAAAGACTCATCAAAAGCTCTTTTTTCATTAGAGCTTTGCAGTCTTGGGATGAAAATGTCACTAGTGACTTATAAGAAGCAAAAACCAAATTAAAGGCCAATTTCTTTCCCTACCAAATTATTATCTATGAGTGCAAAAGAAAGTACCTAGGCAAGACCAAGGGTGAGACAATTTTATTTGTCTTACTGACAGTGAAAGTCTAATTAGACTGACAAATCTTCTGTGCTATTTTCCTTTGTGATATACACTGTAAGGAAGGATTTAGCCTGGAGCTGCACGTTATGGAAAGACATTAATCAAGATTATTGGACACTCAAAAGAGAACACAGTTAGAAGGCTGAAAAGCCTAATGGTTAAAAATAAAGGTTGAGAACCTTATTCCAAGCCATGACAATGGGCTGGACTCTCCATATAGATAATGGGAAGATCTCCTCTTCTACTCTCTAGAGAGAACAGTCTGCAAGAGAGAACAGTCTGCATATAATAAATCATGAACTGTCATTCTATGGCTCTAAGATCATAGCTGAAAACATCTACAAGTAATTTATTCTTGTCACCTACAAGTTATAACAGTTTGAACAGTTAGGCAAGTGTCATTTTCCGCATCTCAAGAAGTTGAGTCGTGCCCTGGCTATGTTACAGAGCACACAGTTTCTGGCGCCTCATGGAGAGCATAAGTTCATCTGTCCTCCCAGACGGGTTCTGATCTCTTTTTCACAAAAAAATGTTTTGATCTTGGGTCCTCAGCCATCCATGCCATAGACCAGACTTATTAGGGACCTGCCCTAGAGCCTCCAGGAGATTACTTGGTTCTCCACTTGGACTTGATGAACTGAGTGTGTTTGGAATGGAAGATGTGTATCACAATGAATGATCTCTAGACTAGCTTTAGTAATTAACTCCACACAAATTGTTTGAAAACTGAATGACCCAGCCGGAAACAGAGACAGAATCATGAAAGCCACATGAAAGCAAATGGAGAGTCTCCTAAAGAGTTTTGAACAGCGACTCATAAAGAGAATTCTGACCACTCAAGCAGCTGCCATGGAAGGAAGACAAGGGAATGAGTGTCACTCTAACCTGTTTTCACAGAGGCATCCCAAATTAAAAAAATCCCTGAAGTACTTCATTAATAACTGAAGTTGTTCTTTAAATCAGCATATAGGGACAAATAGGGATTCCAGAACCTGTAACTAATGAAGTAACCCTGCGAGAAGCATGACAGCCTTGCAAGATTGCAGTGTGGCTCAGCACAGTGACTCTCATGCAGAAGCAGTCTGCATGACGTCTTACCGTATGACACAGAAAAGCTAGCAGTTTGTCTTTCAGGCCTTTGTGGCTAGTGTGGCAAAACAGAAGTCTCTGAGAGGATATTATCATTACAGGAGAGTCTGATGTGTCAGGGCCCTGAGAGGCAGCAAGAAATTAGTACAGCACATACCACTTCTGAACAGACTGTACTTAAATTCCATGTGTGAGAAAGTCAAACCAGTGCTTCCTCTTGTGGCAGTGGAGCACAAGCACCATTTGCAACTCACTGGAACAAACATAAGTCAAAACTTCTTTCTCTCCCTTATTTTCAGTTAGAAAAAGGAGTCAGCTCTTGCTACTTCCTTCTCTGAATCACAGGAACATTCCCAGCAGTATAGCATACAGCCATATATCTCACCTGTTTCTCATTCAAATCCTAGCTGTCCTCCTTTGCCTTGTATTTTACTGCCTTGCAGAAATTTAGTGTAAATTTATAGACATTTTAAATACTAATTTCAGTGCCACTGAGTATTTCCAGTAATATTTTTTCTCTCAATTCCCTTTATCTTGGTTATTTGTCCAAAACTATATACTATGCCTGAGATCTTCAAAAGTTAATGCATATCATAGGCCTGAACATGTACTGTGTATTTCTAAACCTCTTAATTTTGCCAGCTGTTTTATTCTAACTCTGCTCTAAAATACTTCTGTCAGTACTCAGACTACCTAACTGCAGAAGGTGGCTTGGTGTGTGTCACAAACAGAAGATATCTTTGCACTTATCATGCTCTTCTGTAGTTTCTTAATGAGTGATGTGTAAATCTAAGTTCTTCTGAAATTCCCCTGGATTTTGTAACACTTTGTGATTACTGCCTTGATATTCTGTACAAGGTTTATATGCATTTCAAAAAGGAATAGTTTAGGTTACTTACATATGAAAATGAGTAATAAAAGTAGCACAGATACTCCTAACAACTCCTATAATTCTTTATCATGATTTGTGCTATTTCACGTTAGATGCTTGACTTTAATTTGTATCATGCCAGGTACTTTTACAA
The DNA here is from genome assembly GCF_027579445.1 of Ammospiza nelsoni. Classification (NCBI taxonomy): domain Eukaryota; kingdom Metazoa; phylum Chordata; class Aves; order Passeriformes; family Passerellidae; genus Ammospiza; species Ammospiza nelsoni. Next base: position 44,069,845 of record NC_080638.1, on the reverse strand, counting down.
TTGGACAGAACTGTTCTGCGCCAAGTAACGTGCATGTGCAGAATAAAAAAGTACATTTTGAACCCTAGGAGTCTGCAATCTTAGCATAAAACAAGATACTACACATGGGTACAGAAACATGGATAATAAAACAAAAAAATGTGACAACATTGATTGACTTGATAAACAGTCGTCTTAGACCATCATCAGCCTAACTTTTTGACTACTTTTTGGCATGCATCATGATGACAAAAAACTTTCAATGGGATTGGAAAAATAACCTGCTATTGCCTTTTGTATGGTATCAAGGAGCAGAAAGATTCCTATGATCAAATCTAAGAAGTGAACAAAAAGTGCCTGAATCGTGCTGATTGGAATCAGAAGAGGCTAAACTTTAAACAGCCTTGAAAGCAAAGAATAACTGTTCATATATGAGGAGAAAAGAAAAATCTGGAACAAGGTATAACTAACTGTATTTGTATCTCTCATAGCCTTAGGTATCTATATTTTATGTTTCCCAAAGAGTAAACTTGCTCTATTAGATTTTTCCACCACTTAGATCTAAAATTGTAAGCAGGCTTGATGATGGTGATGTTGAACACAAGCAAGATAAAATAACCATTAGGCATCTGAAAAACCATGGCTGGATACACTGCCCAAAGAGGAAAAGACAATTTCTTCTCACTTTCACCACACAGATACTGCAACTTAAGCAGACAGAATCAAATTCCACCAAAAATAAGGAAGAAAGCCAAGCTATCTCTGCTGCAACAGCGATAAAATGGCCCAATATTGAAATGCAGAAAGTTGTAATGGAGGTACATATTGACCTTTATTTTTCTTTCAGCGGGTAGCATGAAGTGTCAAAGAGTTATTGCTTTAATATCAGCTGAGATGAGGCCATTTGTTGTGGTGCATGTGTATCCAGGAAATCGCTGCTCTAACCATGTTTTTAGAAGCACTTTGACACTTTATTAAATCTTCTTGATGCTCTTTCAGCACACAGTGGTCTCTGTAGGCTGAGTGAACTGCCACGTAGGCTAGGCAGGAAGCTTTCAGAAAGAGTTCCTTTTCAGGCAAGCCAGCATAATTTCCAGCTTGACCCAGCCCATAAAGGTCCAGTGCCATTTTCTGTCCACTGGTATAGCTAAACACAGTTCTGCTGCCTTTAAAAATTATAGAGGGCAGGATAAGAACCACAGACTTTATCACTCTGGAGATGTAACTGTACAAATATTTTCTTTAAAATTAGAACTAGTCACTGCAGAGAAGGAAATTCTCACAAAGTTTATGACAGACAGTGACCAAACACAGGGTAATTTCCCCTCATTTAGCTATAATTTTATAAAATCACCTACTGGGTGTGTGAGGCTAATAATTCAATTAATCCCAGTCATGTTGCCACCTGGATTTACAGAGTACCAAAGCAGGCACTGTTAAACCTCAGCTTGGAATTAATTACTCTAATAGCTGTAAATTCCACTGGAGCCAGACATACCTCACAGAATTGCTGTGGTTGGAAGGGACCTCTGGAGGTCACCTAGTCCAAACCTCTGGTCAAGTAGGATCATGCAGAGTCAGCTGTCCAGGACTATGTGCAGATGGCTTTTGAATTTTAACAGCATGGACTCTCCACAACCTTTTGGGGCAACCTGCACCCATGCTTAGTCACCCTCACGTTACAAATGTTTCCCAATGATAAGAGGGAAAGACCTGTGTTTCAGTTTGTGCCCATTGTCTCTGGTCCTGTCACTGGGCACCACTGTCATCTTTACACTCTTCCTTCAGGTATTTGTACACACAGTTAAGATCCCCCACCATGAGACTTCTCTTTTCCAGGATGAGCAGTCCCAGCTCTCAGCCTTTCCTCATACATACTTTCCTCCAGTCCCTTACTCATTTTAGAGACCCTTAGCTAAAGACTCCGGCAGCTCCATCTCTCTAATGATTTCCAAACACATTTCATTCTAGTTGGTAACACAATAACATGATAGCATACTGCTGAAATAAATAATCCACAGCTCAGATTGGTTAGTCACATGATTCTTTGCACAGACAAGGACAGCCAATTGAAGGCGTTTATTTCTAATCAGTACCATGCTCAGGCTGCCACAAAAGTGGTTCCAAAACCACTGCATTTTAAGGGTTGAAATAACTACTTTGGGACAATTAAGTCAGATAATCTGAAATTAATTTTTTAATTAGGAATGATTTTTACCAAATAGATGGGAACTACTCTATGTTGGAACATCTACATTTTGCAAGAAACTGATCTTGATAGCATTCCTTCAAAATCCTCTGCAGGAAGGCTATAAAAGGGAAATAAAAAATGACTCCAAATGGAAGTAATGCTCCATTGCTTTTCTCCTCATTATGAACTTCACTATTGCAGCAGTTCATCCTGTCATAATAATAAATAACCATACACCCACCTCCCATTAAACTGCATAATTCTCTTCAGAATACATTTCCCCACATATGGAACTTTTGAAACATAGTTAAAACCTTGTTCACATTGTAACAATCTCACACAAATTGGATTGCATGAGATCAGGAGCAAAATCCATTCCCACTCTTACATGTATGTGCCACAACAATTCAGCCAGCTGTTTGTCCTGTGTCCAATACAGTAGGACAACATCTTTAAAACAAAGAGTTTCATGGAGCATTATTCAGAGAAGATAGCTCCTATGAACTTACAAATGAGCAGCAAGACGAATTAAGATCTGAAGGAAATGGAGAGGACTAAGTGACTGACCTGGATGCTGGGCGGGGAGCGATTTTTCCGGGTGGTAGTGGTCGCCATCGTGGTTGTGGTTTCCATGACTGTCGTCGACATTTCTGGTGGCACCGATGTTGTGGGTGTTGTTCCCAAGATGGAAGGGACTTCCCCAACGAGTCGGACGCTTCCATTGATTTTAATGTTGGGGTTGTTCTCTGCCGCCATGTTGAGCACTTTCAGGCCATTGTAATAGAGCCCGGAGAGCTGGCCTTGGAAGAGACGCCCTCTGTCCTTCCCTCCTATGGCTATTTGCGCCTGGGTGTTGAAGATCGTTAACTGTCGTCCTAGTGAAGGGGGGTGAATAACATTATTGACAGACATTTCCTTCAGTTTGCATACTACATTGAGCCCTGGCCCGAAGTGATGGACAAAGGAGAAGTAGATTCATTCTTGGGAGTGTATATGATGACTGTAGAGAAACAGTATGGAAGTGTGGTGCCTAAAAGTCATTAATAAGGATGGTTAGCCTGAAAGTATGAATACCAAAAACTGAACCTTATACCTCAGCATCCACTCACACATAAAAACTCTGGAGGATCTTTAGAAATGTGAACCTGTTCTTTTAGGATTGGATGGATTTTAAGCTACAAATAGGACTTCAACATGTGGCTATTTTTGTACTATCAATTCAAACTGCAGTACCTGTCAAGCTTTAGCCCATAAATAAACCTTCTTTTGGACTTTTTGGTTAAAGCAGTAGATTAACTCATAAAGCCACTTTTAACAATGCCAATGTTTCAAGGGTTGGCTCAAAAACAGTAAAACATCAGGTAAAAAGGAAACGATGTAAGAATTAAGTAGGAGTGTTATGATAGGATCAGTCATAATCTTTCACCTGCAAACTTTGTGTTATGAAGGCTTGAAAATCTAAACCCAAGAAAACACACACAAACATTTCTGATGTCTCTGAAAAAGCAAAGCTTTTGAAATAGTGAGGATAACTGTGCTTCAGATGGTTAAGCCCAAGAATGGCTTACTCCACTCTACAGACAGTGAAATTCAAATGTAGGCAGGGTTATGTGGTTTAGTTGAGGTCACATCTTGAGTGTTACAAGAGGTCCAATACCATATGTAATAAAAAACCCAATTATTAAAAATAAATCTAATAACAATTGCCAATTCACCTAGTTCTGCAGGACACTTACATCACATTCAGCCTGGACTGCTCTATAAATACTGTTTGTGTCCTAGGCTGCACTAGGTTTACCATGTTAAGAAATAAATTGCTTCGTGAAGTGCAAAGGCAGTGCCTATAATTTCGTTATTCCTCAAAAGATTAGGGGCATGCCACCTGAAATCTGCTGAATTAGCAGACAACCAGACTGGACATTGCTCAGAAGGGTTATCAATGCAGCTTCAAGTCAATCATCATTTAAATATCTTGCGCTTTTCCATTTTTATGAAGTTTGAAATATGTTTTCCAATCCCAATCCCACTCCCCAGTTTTCATTTGCCACTTTCTGCCTAGTCCAGGCTGATGAGCAGTGCAGAATGCCACCATGTAGGAAAGCACAACCTACAATCCACTGCTCATTCCTTCACAGCCAGTGGTTAGAGTAGATCAAAATACATGGGGGAGCTCACCAATTTTGGTCGTCATGGCAGGTCTCGAAGCCAAGTGGTGATGCGGTGTAGCATCATCTTATGGTGACAGGATGGACCATGGGGAAGAGAATGGGGACAAGAGAAGAAATGTATCTGAAAGTAGTTCCTGTCCCCAAAGAGGGCCCTAGCTAACTAAGCAACAGTATATGGAGAGGTGTAACACACAGACATGTGGAGGTGGGCTGCACATCCCCTGTGCTCCTCACTCTCAGATTTGTAAATGGAAAATCAGGAGTTGGACAGGGTGGAGTAAGTGCATTGATGAGAAATGAGAAATAAAAATGGGGGATTATCCTTCCCCTGGAAAGTGTTGAAACACCTGATGCGATGTTCTGCATCTCAGGAGGTTTTAAACTTGCCAGAGGCAACATGTGTCTGTTAAACATCAATAAACATGCACTGAAGCCACACATCTCAGAATGTAAACAGAGTTTTTACTCTTGTCTATGACAAAAATAGGGCCCAGTAACAACATCTGTTAAGATATTAATCTCTCTCAGCCCAGCTCCTGTCTGAATTAGAGGAAATGGCACTGTACACTGCAGAAGGTCAAACTCCTGTCCCCATACTCTCTCCTCAGACCTTGCTTTTCTTTTCTGTCATGTTGTGCTTTGGATTTTATAAGGGATATGTAGTAAGAACTTTACTACATCATTTCTCTAAATATGTTCCCTCCCTCCAGCACTATAGTCCTGTCCATATTGTCCCTGCCCCCAAAAACTCAGACATGGCACTTGCAACTGTTCCCTTCTTCCCATCTCACACATGATAGAGGTAAAGATGAGTAAAGAAGGGACTTAGGAGTAAAGGGACTTATTTCACTAATCTTGAGATGTTATCCCTAAAACAGATGGAAGATAATGGTCAGTTCAGTTTTCCATTCACTTTTCCATTTCTTTCTTCCCTTGAATTAATTTAGTATCTTTTTTCATCTTTTGCCAAAGGGAAGAAGGTGGAAGGTGATAAAGGAAAATTTTTTGCTTCTCCAGGTAGGAGAGCTCCCCAGACAAGAATAGGAGCGGGGTTCTCTCACTTTTACTGAATGATTATGACTCAGCTCTGGATATTAACTATTCTAACCTAAGCTCATAGCATAGCTTAACGTCTGTCATATTTCTTGCATTATTTGCAAGAAGGAAGACTAAGTATATTAAGCCTGAAAAAAAGAGACCATGTCTCCAATTCTGGGCCTTCATCTACATCTTCTAATGTTAAAAGAAAGTGTACACCAAGGAGGTGACCCTTTTCCAGCAAAAATAAAAAAAAAAAGAAATTTGATTTTGTATTTTGGAGTCTTCACTGTTAAATGGTTTTCCAGATCAGGATTCATGCATTGCACCATATGGTTAATGCTGGAAACCACACTAAAAATGTGTTTGCTAAAAGAACAATCACTTGTTGCAGTCACCTACTACTTGAAATTCCTCATTCTTTGCTCTAAGATGGTGTGCGTGTGCATGGTAAAGACATCAGGGAAATGAACATGGAATGAGAAAAATCTTTGGAGAGAATATGAATTCTGCCACCATGTGTCTCTTCTTATCATTCTTTGAATGGAATTTAGATGAAGCCTTTTACTTCCCCCAAGTAAAATTTATCTGGCCACTGGATTTTATTGATGAACTATTTATATTAGTAAATTCTACTAGGTTTGTAATTCAATTCTGCAGTGCTTTTTTTTTTTTCCACAGAGAACTCTTCCTACTGCTATATTAGTGTCATACTAAAGAAAAATAATGAGGTGTTTTGTAAGCATTCTGAATAGTTCAGGCTCTTGTTTCTTTGCTCTCTCATTGTCTTCATTTGGAAAATGGAATTCTAATTAAAAATACCACAGAGAAATCTGAAGTGCAACTTTGTCGTAGCACTAGAAGAGATTTTGGGCCTGATTTTGCAAATCCTAATTCATACTAATAGTACTTGCTTCAAAAGTACAGCCACTTACATCAAGGAGACTTTACAGGTAAGAGAGATTTGAATAATTAAGTGCTTCTGGGATCAATCCTTTTGATGAGATGCTTCTGGGTCTTTATTAGCTCATCCAATTGCAGAACAGGTAGCATCTGTGCTTTAGCAGACACCAAGTATTCCGCTAAGGAAATCTGCTGGATTTATGACTACTGAAGTTGAACAATTTAAGACTAACACTTCTTTTTATATTCACATACATAATCTCAATGAAGTTAATAGCATTTAATATTTTGCTTATTATTCATGCAATTCCAGACAGTAAACCTGGGCTCTTAAAATTATTTTAAACTAATTCATAGAATTTAAAAGCCCTTCAAAGCCAATAGTGATGACACTTCAGAAAGAGAATGTGTTATATTTGTTTTCCAAGAATGGACTATTTCATTATCATGAATAACATAGCAATACCAAAGGAAGACCAAATCTACAGCATTGAAAAATGTCAGTCAAAAAGTGTTTCATCTTACCTCACCCAAGCCAAGAACTGACATGGGCAAGACAGCTATTCTATATATGCTGACTCTTTGATGAATCTATTCCTCCATCCATCAGTTTGTCTTGCTCCCTTTTGAAGCTCCCCTTTCACTCACCATCTTTGTAAAGTCTTCTGACAGAAGGTTTCCATGTTACATTAATTGTTAGATGGATGACCAGATGGATGAGCAGGCTGGTGAACAGCTATATAAATTACTCATTCTTATATTTTTTTTATTTGAGTGGTACCTGTATTGCTGAAAATGTCTATTTTGGAATGAAACAACCAAGTTACATTGTCTCAGATGCTACCCTGCACAATTTCATTCCCTGACACATAATGGAAAGACTGAATTTCCCTTCACTTTAGTAAAAACATAGGCCTATCCTTCTAGCCTGACCACATCCAGTGCTTTCAGAGTGCCTGAAGACTCAAATATTGTCTCTTTTAGACTCTAGTGCATGTGTGATTGTCTTTTAACAAAGCATCAACATCCACAAAAGGTAGACTTCAGTTCAAAACTTCAGGATGGATTACAAATGAAAGTGTCTTGGCATGCTCTTAAGCTCAAACTTGTAGAAGCTGTGACATAAAGTAAAAGATTTTGTGGAAAACCAAAAATGAAAAAAACAAAAAACCAACAAACCCACAACCAAACCAAAAGAAAAAAAAAAAAAAGAGATGGGTTTCTCAAGCACATGAATTGCATCAAGGAATTAGACATGCATCTGTTTTAACAAAATTGAGGCAATCGTTGTCTTTAGTGTTAAAGGGACTTTAGCAATTCAGACTTACCAAAATTATTCTCTTTTTAGTGTTAAACTTTATTTATCTATTTTAGTTTGATCTTGTAAATTAATAGGGCAACCCACTGAGACTCAATAGCATTTTCTGTTTATTGTTATCTTCAACTTTATTCACAATTTAGCTGAATTAACTGTGTATGACAGTTAAATAACTGTGTATCACCAGTTATACTGGTGATAAAAAACCAATTCTGTTTTGGTTACACAAATATTTTTGCCGTTTTTCATTAATACCTTAGCTTTAGTTTTAAACATTACACCTTTGTAGACCAAACCTGAAAAGTGAGTGACACTGCCAGCTCTCGTTAATAGGAGTTAATAGGAACTGAGTGCGCACAACACTTTGCAGGATCAGGCCCTTCACATGAAAATATTTTGACTGGATTTAGCCACATCCTTCCTGACCTTAATTCATACTGGATAAATCAATTTGTTAATTCAGCTGAGGTCAGAAATTTGAAACAGAACATAAATTATATTTTTCCAGTCCGACAAGAGATTGGTTTTCCTTCCTGGAAAATGTGTTAACAACCATAGTCTAAATCAGCACAGAAAATGCAAAACCTGAGTTCAAAGGTCACCCTCTTTTATTAGCTGTACTTTCATAAATGGAAGCAAGAGAAGATTGTGTTCTGCTTTGTCTAGATTTCAAGGCAAGGAGTCAGTTACAGGGTTTTTGGTTTTGAATACCATATTTACTAATGGAGGGAGAAAATCTTTCTGACTTTAACTGCACTGTATTACCAAGAGCCTAGTTCATGCCCTACTGAAATCAGCAAGTTATTCTGTTACCTTCAACAGGCTTTAAAATGGGTTCTACATCCAAGATATTTTATTTTTATGTCTCCAAATTCCTTGCAAGAAAAAAATAATTACTGTTCTGACACAAGTCCCATTTCAAAAGGTCATGGACTGTATGCAGAACTTTCACTCAAGCCATCTGGACTTATTCATGTTAACAAGTTTTTTTGTTGAACTGAGGCCAATTACTCCAGGCAAACCCACAAAATTAAGTGGCACTGCCTTAGACTAAGAATTTGAGACGTATTTTAGACAAATATCATTTGACTCTTCAACCTGTACTCCAGACATAGCATAAAAGCAACAGAACAATAATTTTCTCTGTCTCCCTCCCTGTAATTTAAATGAAAATGTTAAAAAATGTTTTCTTTACAACATTTTTTAAAATCATTTAATTATATTAATACAATTAGGAAATAAACAGCCATAGTGGCTAATCAGACTCATGAGAAAAATCAACTTAAAGGAAGTGGTTTACAAGTAGATTTGAAAATATTTTAAGAAAACTTCAATAAAAAAGATATAAATGTAGCTCAAGCCCAAATTAAAATAGGAAAATCATGCAGTGGTTAAATTGCCATAATACATGTTGTTGCTCTTCACTCTTCTTCATTTGGCTTTTTTTTTTAGAAATCATCTCCTGAATTTTTGCTTGTCATTGCTATTACAGCAAGTTTAGAATTTCGTCCCTTTAACTGCATTTTAATAGCAATGTATTATAGCATGATTTATCAACATATGGCAGGTGGAAGCTGACACAAATTATAATGAAAATTAAAACACTCATTTATGCAGCAGGCGATTATCATTTAAGAAACATTTATTTGCAGGCTTTAAAAATGAGAGTTTAGAACCAAATGGGTTTAAAATGAAAGTTTTAATAAGTGTTACCTTTTTCCTGCAGCCACTCCTCTACAGGCCGGTTATATTTGAAGGGGATTTTCTGTTTTACCATTTGGAACCGTTCACTATCAGTGTTGCCTTTAAAGTTTAAAAAACAGCTTAAAAACAATCTGTAAAGTCAATGAAATAGTTAAAACATCCTAGATTTTTTGGGTTTTTTATGACCTTATTTAGCTATAGATAAATAAGTGCACACGTGTGTACATATATATATATTTGAAAAGAGAGAGATTTATCTTTAGTAGAGTGGAGAATAGTTATACATTCAATTGCCTGAGGTTCTGGAAGGTCAAAGAAATTAAAGCCTACAAAAAAAAAAAAAAAAAAGATTCTCAGATTCCCCTCAGAGTATTTGTTTATCCAAATTGGTTAGAAGGCATGTGCAATTTGTCTGCAATGTGAGACCTTGTGTGAACTCAGTGCCATGAGTTAAAACATTCTGATCAGACTCTGGATCTGACTGCATATGGACGTGGCACAATATGTCAGTCACGTAAACACACAGTAGAAATTTGAAAAACCTTCTTGCACTTGTAAAAGACATGTGTTAGGACCAGAAACCCAGTAAACAGGAAAAAAAGGAAAGGAAGAAAATATAAGAAATCGAAGCCAAAGTATCTAATAGAATTAGTTTAAAAAAAAAATCCAAACACCTAAGAAAGGAAAGATAAACAGAAAAAAAGAGAAGTAAAATTTGAAAAGAGGAAGAACTGTTAATTAAGGATACATGACAACTTTGTTCAGTTACCAAAGACTTGGGCCTGTTGCCAAAAAAAAACAAATGCTTAAAAACTAATTTAAATAAAAGCAGAAATGATTGGCCGAAATGTAAATTCCGGCAATTACAGTTCCACTTTCTATGTTGAGGGATAACAGACTCATCCATTAAAGTGTGCTTTGGTGGAAAGCTCCTATTACTTGCACAGCACAGAGAGGCACAGGATTCACACAAAGCCTCTGTCCAAATTCCCTAGCTACTGGAAAATTGCACAGGTCAGATAGAACCTCTAGTAGAAAGGAGCAGCTCAGTTTGATGGTGCTAGGAAATACAGTGAACAAGTGCCATCATTCTGCTTTTTTATCTTCTTCAGCTAGAGTAATTTTCTGATTAATTCTAATTTTTGCCTCAAGTATTATTTTTACAAAAAACTCTTCAGACAGGCATAAGGGAAGTCCTTTTTTTACATGCAACATTATAAAATTGTAGAAAAAGGATTAAGCCCACAACTTAGTGAAGTAATGCGACCATAAGCAGAAGTTCAGTAAATCAGTTGTGCTCCAGTATGTGTTTTGAATAAATGGTGGCCAAAGTCAGTAACTGTTCTGCACAATTTGCAGTATTGCCTTTAAAGGCACACATATAAATATCCTAATGGGGCTTCACATTTATTTGACTTTCTGAAACAGATGCTGTAATCTTTTTTCAATATAAAGAGACATCAATGAACAAAAGCGTAATTAAAAACTAAATCATGGAAGTCCAGCCAGTCAAGAGCAGACACTGTCATACTGCAGGGAATATGACTGGTGAATCTCATGTGTTTGATCATCCTCACTGCATAGCTGTTGCTCAGAAATGCTGCCAGTGAGTGTGAGGGACCTGCTGACCACAGCTGGGCTCTCCAGCAGCACCTTGGCACTGCTGACCTTCTGCTGCACGTGAGAAGCACTAGAACAACACGCCAGATACAGTCCCACAAGGATTCATATGACCTAATCTTTAGGAATATTTGTAAAAATCATCATCTATATTACTGTAAGCTCAGCTGTAAGGAAAGCAGCAATTTGCATTTGGGTTAGTATCTCCAACTATAGTGAGGGACATTTAGGAGCCTTGCTGCTCATTTGGGGTACATGGTAAAAAAAGGAGCAAAAGCATTTAAGAACAACTTTACTGGCCCAGTTGCTTACTACCTTCCTGAAAAGCCAGATGACTTTTTACCTTCCATATTATATATTAATTGTGGGAAACTCCTATTCCCCATCGCAGAGATATCTAATTAAGCACCATCTGACACACATTATTGGTCCACGTTCTCTGCTGCACCTCAGATGCCTGCCATATACACTTGGATAATCAGATAAACTAAAAGGAAAAGATAAAATTGAAAATACTCTCTGAGTCATCTGCCAAGTCATATTTAACAATGTACTGTGGTGACTTGGAGTCACTCACAGAAATGAAGTTACATTTAAGTACGTTCCCAGCTCTCATAGTTCATATCAACACCACCAAAAGTCAATTCTATATTTCTATGAATACATATTCCTAAACAGAAAATTTGAACCATGTTCAATCCAGGAACCAAGAAAAAACTGATAAAGAAGAGCTGAGTTAACATAAACAACAACAACACAAAAAAAAAAAAAGGAAGAAAAAACTCCACCTAAAGCTAAAGGGACAGTAACATTAACAAAACAATGATATTTCATATGTTTATTAATAAGAAACTGAAATCACAGTTTCTTTTCCTGCAAATTCTGCCATTCAAGCCTAGGGGCAGCTTATGGGACAGGGAAGCAGACCCATTGGTTTGTGGAGAACAGAAAAAAAATTAAGTCAAGCTCACTACAAAACCAATTTTTTTTTTAAGATCAGTTAGCAAGACATTCAGCTTAGGCCTTTTCTCAACACACTCATCCATGCCCACCAAAGCAGATCAATCTCATAAATGCAATCATAAAAAATTCTGCATCTCCTTTAGGATTTTTTTTTTTTTTGTTAGTTGCAATGTGCCTATTTTTTTTTTTTTGTGTACAGTGAAAGAGTACTAGGTCCTGAAAATTCTCAGAAGGCATTTCCATGGCACTTAAAGACCCTAATTTCTCTCTCAAACTTGAAGACTTACAAAGAGGTTGCTACTGCACCTATGTTCATGTGATAGTGACAGACACAGTTTTGAAAGAAATGGGGGTTATTCCCCACTTTATAGAGTACATTTTTGAGCTAGGACTGGTTACATAAGTGATAATAAAACGTTGATAGGCAGGCACGTTTTCTATAGCCCCAAAGAAATTTTCTAACACTATTTGCAAGCAACAAGAAGCTCCACTGTCTTCATCAATATCAGCATGCACATAAGTAACCTTTTACTGCTGGAAATAAGATCTTTTTCAGAATGAAGACAGTTCAGAGGAACACTAGAGTCAGCCAGGGGCTGGCATGGACTGCTTCTTCCTCTATGTGAAAGGCTGACTGTAGAAAAGAAAAAAACGTGGTGAATTGAAACTCCACAGAAATAGGGTGTCTGACAAGAAACAGGCCAACAAGACTGAGGTAAAAAAAGGAAGTGGGACAATCAAAAAAGACATGATGATGAAAAATGGGTTTCTTATAGCTCTAGACCTTCAAGAAAGCCAGAAAGGACAACTATTCCCCACCACATCTTTAATTTTTTTTTTTTTTAAATCAGGTTTAATTTAATTTTATTGTGTTATTATTATGCAGATATATTCAGTGAGATTAAAATACATATAAAAATCATACCTTTAAAAGCGATGAAAAATTGAAGGGCATTCGAAAATTCAAGTAGGTTTATATTGCAACATTAGTATCTGATCTATTATTTTTTGTTTTTAAATTTTATTTCAGACATAAGTAAGAATGATTTTTAAAAACATGTGCATGAGAATGTGTTTACTCATATACCCAATTACAACAGTGAGCTAAAGAACAACCTTTTCATTGTTAAGTACTTAGAATAGCCATTAAATATAACCAATAGAACCCCACAATTAGTAAATTAATACTGACTTGGAGTTGTGCTTTAAAAAATAAACACAACATTTGATATGAGAGCTCAAAAAGGAAATATCATGGTTTGCAACACGAAGTAACATAAGTTTGGCATGAAGAAAGCTTATTGAACCTCTGACAGCTGAGGCATGATGTGATTAAAGGTGTTTCTCATCCATCTTCATACACATAAATTTTAACAATCCTTTTGTGACCTCAATGCAATTTCTTTCTATAGTTGAATGATACAAACATTCAAACAACCTTTTCATGTAGCTAATATAGATTCTGTCTTTTTTTCCTTTTGAGTCCAGATTTGATTCCAGGCTGTTTTTCAGAATAGAATACGCAGGATAGAGTGGTTTAAATTTTCAGAAAATACTCCTAATCACATAATTCTTCTGCATTCAGAACCAATGTGGGTCTCAAAGGTCACAGGATATAGCTTTTTTATAGTAAAATTGTGTTGATTGGTTTTGCCACTTGTGATTTACTAAATATTTTCCTCCCATAGATTCTAGCTGCTTAAATGATTCAAGTACGAATAGGAAAGGCTCATTTTAAATAAGTTTCCTCTTTTTTCCTTCAACAACATAATAAATTCCTGTATATCAATATGCCTTAGATCAGCTTAACAAACTTAGCTTCTTCTAAAGAACTGTGCCTCACAAACATATTATATTGCCTATTTTTATTCCTTTTTTCATTTAAAAATTCTAAGACTAACTATGAAGAGTAGGATTAAAAGAAGTCTTTTGTCCCATTTAGGACTTATATTCACAATTAATAGAAATTCTGCTGCATCTCCTAAGTGTTTCAACAAACTGATAAGCAATCAGACTTTTATGACCTCAAGGATTTTAACAGTAACATCTTGAAATCTAGATTCTTGAATCTTGGTTAACCTGAATATTCAAAATATTTCAAATACCATTGCTAAGGACTAAGTACTTTGGAAAGGAATATGGTAGAAGTGCTCTATGTTTTTTTGGGTTTTCTTGGATTGTTCCTCTTTTTGCAAAGGAAATGTGGAATTTAATCATAAAAATAAGGGCCTACTGGTTAAATGTGATCGGTTGCTGGCACTGTGTCTTTTTTTTGAAGCCCTTGGTATCCCTGGTCTACAGACTATACTGATAAATAGATCAGATTCACTTTGAACTTCAGCTTTTGATAATCTTCAATTTAGACAAACTAAAATGAGGGGAAAAAACCCCAAATTAATTTGTTTGTGCCAATCACTCCTGGCAGTTCCCACAGGAAATACTTTTTATGCAGTGCAAGAGTCCAACGGACACAGTTTAAATTTGCTCATGGGCAAAGCAGAATTTTCTTCCAAAACCCTTCACTGCTGGAAGATGTTATTCTTTTGTGATGATGGTTCCTTTAAGAAAACAAGCAAGCTTTATTGCATTAAGCTTATTTCTAAACCAAAATGGAATCTTAAGCCAAATAAAGTACAAGAACAATTGAAGCTCTGAAAAATCTGGCTTCTTGGCCTAGACCAATCATAATGATTTACTACCTCTTAGGTGTGAAAGAGAAAAACGGAAAGGTTCCAGCAAATTGCACCAGGCAGAAAGAAAGTACTTGCTTTTAGGTGGAATATTAATCCATCCTGATGTGTTGTCAAATATGTGAAGATGCTGAAAAGAATACCACAAGAAAACACTCATCTGATCTAAATTACTGTCACAGGCTGTACTATGAAGCAGAATTTTCTTCATTGCTTCTAAGTCTCTAAAAAGAATGAGACATTTTATCTAATGAGCAGTTATTAAGTGAAAGATGCTACAGTGATACTAAGGATTTAAAGAAACATCTTGAGATCAGTGTTGAAGCTTTAAAATGTTTCCACCATTTTCCCCATAATGTAGATGGAATATCAGTAGGAAAAGGGCTTGTTAACACATAGCGTTTGATAGCTCAGTTCACCCAGCAGCCTGTAATGCCAGCTCCCTTCGAGTTTTTATGGATGCCCATAATATCACTAAGATTTACACACACTTAATTGATATCATCGTGGGAGAGAAGCAGTCTGCTACAGCATGAAAAGTGTATATTTGATGGGTAAATGCTCTACTAACACAAATTAATTCAGTTCAATTCAACTCCAAAACTCTCCTAGGGCTGATGCTCTGTGCCCTGGAAAAGGAGACTTGCATACATCATGGAGAAGTTGCCATTTCCCCTCTGATAAAGGGAACAAAAGTTTCCCAAGTGTGCTTGTGATTGGCACAGACTGAACCTCTTTTACCACTTCTATTTTCAGGCAGCTGCACTTGAAAACCTACAAGTTACTGAATTGCTCAATTTTCACATTTCCCTAAGTACATATTTTGTTTTAAATACTACGAAGTACAACCACTATTTGTTCATAGCTTGTATGCAATTAGATAAGTGACACAAGTCTATTAGTAAAGGATTGGAATCTATTTTTAAGACTAGACCTTCCTCCATACATCAAAAGGGAATAACAACACTTACAATCAAGTTTTAGCATCAGGTCTGTTTATGTATAGATGTTTATTTTGTTGTTTTACTGTAAGACCATATTGTGGTTTATGTTATATAACATAGAGAATGGTTGCACTAAAATCCAAACATGCAAAAAATCTCTACTTACAGTGGCTTTAGAAAACACTTGAAAAATGTCCAAACCTGAAACCACAGATGTGGCTTATACAAAAACGAGACAGGATGGCCATGCTAAACAAAATAATTACAAGGCAGATGATCTGGAATCTTTCTAACTATCACAAGCTGTCCCTCTAAAAATTTTTGTAAACCTTCAGTTTTGCCTTGTATAAAAGGAGAGCTATAGAAAATTAATTACAATTTGGGATTTCATTTCATTTTAGTGAATTGAAAAATAGACAAGTCTTAACATTGTTTAGCTTTGCTTCAGTTCTTGGATATTATATTCTTCCCCTGCCTTCACTGTTCAATAAAGTTGCATCTTTTGCTACTGAATTCTCATTTTATTTCTTGTCCTCATTTTCCCCTTAGTCCTGGATGCCCTTGACTTTATCTTCAATTCCCTCTGATCACAATGTTTGCTGGGAGCAACACCTTTTATTCTGTTCGTCTCGCTATGGACGGGAGTTAAAAGCTGACCTTCACACTGCAACCCTCCTCAGCTCACTGCCCTCATGATAAGAGACAACAAGGTCTTGGTAATGTAGGTACTAAAAATATGAGAAAAAATTAGCAAGCAAGACTCCAACAGTAAAAATTACTCAGGCAGCTGGAGCTGCTTCTAAGTCTAGTTCCTTGACCAAAATCTTTACAACGCCACCACTCTCTATTTTATCTGATCTAAGTTTTTTTGACCTAAAAAACTTGAGGTTCTAATTAAAAGTAAAGCACCATTCAGGCCAAAATCATTGGGAGATTCAGAAGCAAACTAAGAGACAGGAGTTTCAATGTCTGTGCAGGAGGTATAGCTAACGTGGACCACAGTGACACTAATAAGACCAAGAAAGACTTGAAGAAGTCATCTAATTCAATGCTCTGCCCCAGGACAAGATCAGTAACATTTCAACCTCTTAGATTAGTCTTTCAATTCTGTTTTGGATGGCTGAGAAAATAAGTGCCTTACCTTTGATAATCTAACACAGAAGCACAATAGAAGCAAAATGAAAGAAAACTCAGACTAGCAAAGGTGGAAGAAGGTTAATCAAACCTTTTCAAGCATCCAGAAGAAAAGAAATATTGTCAAAAATGTGACTCAAGTCCTATTTTATATGTGCACATTATGTTGAATCACTTCAGCCCAGTAGAATTTGAGCCCATGGGCATGAAATAAAAGCAGTCTGCTTTAGTTCTCATTTGAGCTATGTTGGAAAACTGAACCAGTGTACAATGCAGAGAAAGCAGTTACCAATTCAACCTCTGTAAAAACCTGAAACAATTTGGGTGCCTACATTACTAGATGTTTGAAATGTTTTGTAAGGAATGTGTAAATTACTGTGTTTTTTCACTGACCAGACCCAAATTAAGCCCCATGTCAGGCAGCCAAGGCTGAAGTGTCTATTAAAGAAAAACTGAAACTACATATTGATCTTTCCATTTTAAGCAAGCAAAAAAAATCATTTTGCAGGAAGAAATCAGAGATTGGAATAAAATACACTGCTATTATCCCTGCATCCCAGTTTGATTCCCTTGTGAAAGGTCAGGATGTGATTTATGTTCCCAGTGGGAACAAGCAGCAATAATCAAATACCAAAAGCATTTTATTTCTATTGACACTTTAAATTCTATTGACTCTCATTTATCTAGAGGTTGTTTATCTGTTTTGTGCATTAGGCAAAGTCAGGACACAGAAACACTAATATAATTTACATATTTGAGGTGAAACATTGGAGC
The DNA here is from genome assembly GCF_027579445.1 of Ammospiza nelsoni. NCBI lineage: Eukaryota > Metazoa > Chordata > Aves > Passeriformes > Passerellidae > Ammospiza > Ammospiza nelsoni. The sequence continues at coordinate 44,052,419 of NC_080638.1, read as the reverse complement.
TACATGAGTGTAGCTATTTTGTTTCCAGGAGCAATGTGAGACTGAAAACAGCTCAGTTGCCTTTGGAGGGTGCAGGATCTGAGTTAAGAAAACTTGTGGCTTTACACCTGCTTCTTGAAGGGTCAATGGCTCACTACCACAACCCTGCAAATAAGAGCAGCTCAGTTCCTGAGACCTCAGTTCAGAGCTGAAGTCTCTGCCTTGGTGCTGGTAGCTGGATTGGCTCCATTAGAAACCTTCGGATGTTTCTGAATCTCATTCCCCTGTGCACATATTATCAGGGAGATAATATGGGGAGTTAAATGTACAAATAGAGAGAGCATGTGCAGTCCTTTCCCATAAATACAGTGCTACTGTAGGGAAGCTGCTCAGTCAGTAACAATAATGAGAGTAATGCCTGTAAGGCCCTTAGTCAAATGTCACTGATGAGGACTGGAAAGCTAACCAGTTACAAATAACCAAATGGCAAAAACTCTATGGAAGTGGCAAGTTCTCCAGAATGAGTGCCAGGACATAATTAAAAGCATGTAAGAAACTGATGAAAGAAGAAATTTATTAAGAAGCACTTCCTATCAAGATTGCATATTAGACAGTGCTACAGTATCCTCAGGGAAATTCTTGAATTATTTAAAATTTTCCTTGAAAAAGCAGTGGGGGATATCTGTTTATTACAGAATGGAATAAATGAGACCAAACAGGCCTTTCCCATTTCTAATTGCTACAAATCATGAAATCAATTCTTCTGTTTGCATCAATTTAGAAAAAGGAAATGAGAATTCTAGGATTCTGTAGCAACCCAGTGAGTCTTCTCAAAGACAGATGCTATTCACAAAGCTGTGCCATGACCAAGAGCACCAGGTACTCAGTAAGTAGCAAAGATGCAAATTCACTGACCCAGAAAGACTTCCATGTTCAGTGAATTGTAGAATATTTTCTATTTAAGTCACCAAAGATAAGGTAAATTGGAGCTTTATCCTCAGTTTACTGATGGGCAAAACCAAGCTGCAGAGTGGTAAAAGCATTACCCAAGATCACAGAGAAAGGCATCTCTAAACACAAGGCTGGGATTAATGAACTTCTGACTCCTAGTTCCATGACTGGCCCCTTTCATTTCTGACCATCCTTTCACACAGTTGCTCTACTTCAGATTGTAGCATAGGATTTTAATGACTTCATGCTTTCCAGTGCCTTTAGCAAGCAGGGAAAAGGCTGATGTGGATGCATAAACCCCTTCTGTCACTGCATGTCAGCACGTCAACCTGGGATTACAGCTGGCACTGTTTTTTCTGCAGGCAATGTGATCAGAAAAGCACAAAGTTGTTCAAGCCTGTGATCCCTCAGGACAGATGTTTGTTTGCTCATTCTTACTGTGCACACATGTGTGTTTATGAGAGAGAGACAGGGACAGAAGGAGAGTTAGGGAGAGGGAGGGAGATAGAGAAGAAATAAAACATAAAAACTCTGTTTGATCAGAAGAACTGGAATAGAACTAACCCAGGAGAGAAACATAAATATATTCATTCATCCTGCATTGCACTGTGCAGCAGGATTCTATTAAGCCTGACTCTCCATCTGAGAAATATTTCTCCATCCTTCTGTGCACTACTTTATACAGCTACATTTGATGTACTATCAAATGGCTGAAGCAATAGCAATTGGTTGGATGGGGCTCTGAGCAATGTGTTCTAGTGGAAGGTGTCCCCATCATGGCAGGGAATTTGGAACTAGATGATCCTAAAGGTCCTTTCTAACCCAAGTCCTTCTATGGTTCTAATCAATCTTATGGTATCAAAGGAGAAATTTACCAGAAATCACTGTTGATAAGGCTTATGCTTGGTACCTGGACCTCATACAATCATGGAGCAATGAACACAAACAGATGAGAACAGCTCAAATTACCTGAGCATTCAGTCAGGATTCACATGCCTGTGTGAACAGCTGTATACTTTGGCATAGAATTGTTGGGAAGAACAAGCTAACAGGATATACCTGTATCTATTAGTATGTAATTACTATTCATGGAAAATGGCTGGATGTAAAAGAAATACAGGGAAAACCACATGGATTGTATCTGTTTTGCACCATAGTATATGCACTGGAACTCAAAGGTCTGTGGTAAGTATATGAATGCAATACCAATACTTAGGGATATTCCAGGGTTCTTAAATCAGATACCAGGTGAGAACAATTAGGCAGAAAGATGCATCAGTGCCCTATGGATACTCTATCTTGGAATATTTTAAGTGATCATTCTGACACAGAGCAAATACAGGACTGGGAAATCATAAAGCTCATCTCTTCCTGAGTTTTAGCTTATGCTGTGCTACCATTGTCCAAGGTTAATACAACTTTTCCTAGGCATTCACTCTGTGCTCCAAGAATTTACCTTACAAAGAACTCCAGTCAATAAAACTAAGCTGAGAGGAAAGAACTGAGATTTGAGAATCAATACCATCAATGGAAAAAAAAATCAGAAAAATAGAGGAAAAATTAGTGATGCCACTAAAATACCTAGGTTTTGGTTTGCTATGGTTTAAATTTGGCTGAGCAGTGGGGTCAAAATGCAGCAGAAGAAGTGGGACTATTTCCACATAATCATGTCTTCCTGAATAAATCAATAAGGGGAAAACAAGGAGACATTTGCTTTCCAATTGAGAAATACAAATGTAATTGCTGTAGATATGATACAAACACATACAGCTTATTTGACTTCATATTTCAGATCACAAACTAAATGCAGAAGTAGGGCAATTTTTTTTAGAAGGACATCTTTTGGGGCATATTTTTGTTGTTGCCATGGTGTGTTACTGTATTTCTCTGGAGCATCAGACACTTGACAGGTCTCAGACTCAATAAGCTTGATTAGATGAACAATCAGGCTCTGGGAAGACAGAAGAGAATCCCAAATCCAGGACCATTGGAAAAAAGTGTCACTTTGACCATTAAAGCAAATTTTCTCCTAAAGTATTTGGTATTCATCTGCAGATTTGACATGTTGGACATCTAGTCTGATGCAGGAATATGTAAGAGTGTTGCTACACTAATTCAGCTAACAGCAGAATATACAATACAAACAACACATATCTCTGTTTTTTTGGACAGCACCAAAAAACTTTTACTCAAACTGTCAGTACTTTATGTTAATGTTTTCTTTATCTAGGCTATAAACAAGATAAATATTTTGGCTAAATTAAAACTAGTATTGCCTCTAACATGTATTTGCATATTAGAAGAACCTTTTATGTGATTGTTATGTAGCAGTAATAAAGACGGCTACAGAAGAATACTTCTTACTCCTCTCCCCTCTCCCTCAAGGCCTATCAGTGGGATCCTGGGTGGGAATTAGATGGTCATGGCAACTTGCATGAAGATACTTTTCTGTGTTTACTTCCTGCCTTAGGTAACCTCCTCCTTTCAACCTTACTGCTGTTCAATCATACTGTGCTACTTGCTCTGCTTCATTACCTTACATGTCTTCATAAAGGCTCATGTATTTCCCTCTTTCTTGATGCCAAGCTGACAAATTCCGGGGCTTGATAGACTGCCACTCACATGGGCTTGAGGTACCTGAGGAAGTTAAAACTACATCTCGCTCAGACTGAATGCAGTGTGTTGCAACAGCTCAGATCAGCTTTAAGAAACAAAACAGGAGCAATGGATACTGGAAGCTGCAATATAACCACCTGTTTGTTTTCTGTGTTTTCTCTCTTCTGTCCTCCAAACTAGAATTTGGAAGACAGAAAGTCCTTACAACACTTTCATGAAACTCTTTGAGAATAGAGCAAATGAGAAATAAACCACACCTTCATTTTTTCTGTGGAAAAGCAAAATAAAAAGTACACAGCAGATAAACTCTAAGCGTAGTGGCAACATTTATGTAATTTTTATATCATGTCAGATCCTATCCCATCATCCAGTATGGAAACACATGCATTAACATGAGGTATTTTTGCACAAATTTCAAAGTATGTTCGTTTGTTGATGACTTCATCAACAAGTCTTATATGTTTTATATGTCATTGGATACAGGGGAACAAAACTTGAGTGTTCATATCAGGCAGCCATATTTATCAGTTTTCCAACTCTAAAAATATATTATAGATGCTATGGCCCTGCAGTGACAAGCTACAATCAACTCTTGATTTCATCAAATTGTCATGCTTTAATCATCCCTCTTGGCAGATCTTCCAACATATGTTGCAGTACTGCCTTCAAAATGTGCTCCTCCAATTCTGTTTTATTAACCCTGTCTTTTTATATGTTTTAGGCTCATTATGCAATGCAGTAAACCTGTCAAAGGCACTTTATATGCTGTCTCCAATTCATGCTGATAGGAAGCATCTAAGAGCTCATTTAAGTCCCACAAAATGAGTTCAATATGAAAAGTCAAAATCCAAAATAAAGTATGTGACAAGAATCCTGGTGATCGTATTCAGCCTACAGGGCTAATCAAAAAATCAGTTCTTTTGTTCCTTCCTTCATTGCCCACTCAGAAGGACATTTGGATAGGAAAATATTAACACCACAGTGGGATCTGGTAGCACCAAGAAAAAAATCCCTTCAGCATGCAGATCAAGCAACACATTAATGATTCTAAGTCATCCAGTACAACATCCATTTTCATGAAGACAACTGGGTTCAGCCAAACTTCTTACTATTACCTTGGTTTCAGAAGCAAGGTTTCAGAAGTGAAAAGGAGATCATAACAGCCTCAAGTCTGAGGGAAGGAAAAGATTGCTACAGGGTCACAAGAAGGTAGAAGCCAAAGTTTTTGTGAGGAGTTAAAGGGTGGAAAAAAGAGGAAATGACATGTCAAAGTCATTCTGCAAGACAGAATGAATTTGGGGGAAGAGGACCCAGGCTCTGAACAGCACAAAGAACTAGAAATTTCCTCTAAGGAAATCACTGAAGTGGTGCAATATGAGCCATGTAGAGGTACTGTGCAGGGATAAGTACAAACTTAGAAAGAACTTGTTGCAATGACTCAAACATTTCAGTGAGTTCTGCTTTTGAGTTTTCCTTGTTAATTTCACAATCAGCATTAGACTTTGCGTCACTGAGCTCACAAGAACTAATAATCACAACATTGTATATTATTTACAATATCAGTGAACATGTCAGCTGAAGAAAGGATATGTAGCCTTTTACTGATTTCCCCAGTGATGCTAATATTAGACCTTCTAAACTTACTTCCCTTTTCTTGTCTAATGCATTATAAATTAAACAAAGTTGGAAGAGGTAATATCCCTTTGACAACAGTTAAAAACAGACAAGCTCTCTGAAACAGAAGACACAAAAAAATTACAGAAGTAGAAAAATATAATGCCACTGATTAAAAAAAAAAACCTACCATGAAGAACTTCTATATCCTGAAATGAGGCTGATTTTTTCAGCTGTATTGGGCTGACTCATAAAAACTAGTAACCTTCAGTAATTATGCCTATATAAGTGAAGATTAATACAGATATCACACACTATTTCTCCACAGTTAAGGCACTCTTATCTTCTAGGTTGGTCAGCAGGTACCAAAACAGAGCACAGAGAAGTCAGCTCAGTCCCCTGCTTCCATCTTGGGAAATCTACTGTCTCCCCATGTTCAGTAATAAAGTCAGTGAGATGAACTCTAGCATGCACAAAGAATCTGGATACAATCTTGTGAGACCTTCTGTTTCCAGGACAAGATGGGGATAATATATAAAAATCAGCAATCATGAGTGGGAGCTGCCCTGTGTGCTTTACATCAAACAAATCCTTGCTAAATTTTGTCTTTAACAACTACAACAATCACTGCATTATCTCAGGAAATTCCTCATCATAACAAGCTCTTGTGTGTTTTGTGTAATTCCTTTACAAATAACCTTGAGCCTTCTGTATGTCCTCTTAATATCTCAGGAGAGGATCTCATTTTCTCCTCCTCTCCTGCCTGCCTTCCCCAGTCCCCCCTCCTCAATTATCTCTTGCTGTCTTCTGGGTGGTTATGTTTAATCTCAGGATTAGGCAGAAGCCTGCAGTTTGCTTTGAACAGCTTATCAGCTTCCAAGAGACATTTACAGGGAGAGAAAGACTCCAGTTTTGATAGCAGTAATTGTATTTAGCTTGTAAGATACAAGGCTATTTATCTCACGGCTGGGAAATCACAGAGGGAGAGAAAGAAAATGTTGTTGATAAAAACTAAATAAAGCCTAAAAAATGGAGAAGAGAGAAGAGAGAAGAGAGAGAAGAGAGAGAAGAGAGAGAAGAGAGGAGAGTCCTCAGAATCTTTTCAGTAGAGGGATGAGGTGGGAAATGGATCTCATTGAACAAAAAGATCATGCTAGTTGTGGAAGGAGACTGAAAAAAACAAGGGAAAGGTAATAAATGGCTTGAGCAGGACAATAAATGACCTGTTTTAAAGCAGTCTATGAATTCTTGTTCAATATTCACGGTTGTGTAAAACTCATGGAATTTTATATGTAGAGATAGGTAGAAGCATTTTTAGAGATACTGAGAACCAACACTGCATTTGAAGATAGCTGGATCTGTGGATATCCACATCTCTGGAAATGAAATCTGCTTTTTTGTTTTTCACAGAAATTTACAATAGTACCCATCATGAATTGTGCAGTGCCATGCAACACTTACTACTTAAACCAGCTTCAGGTTCCTCTTTTATAAAACGCCCTTTCCATTTCACATTAGCAGTATTCAGTCAGTATTCAGTCTGCTCTCGCCAAAACAGCCTCATGCTTCATGTTTCCCACCTCACAATTCCTGTAAAATCTCTGATGCTGGTTTAAGTTCTCCTACTATATTACTCCATTTTTAAAGTATCTACAATAGGTTTGGGTGGGTATTTATGGAAAAAAAAAAGTTTGAGATATTTTGAATCTTATTAGGCTGCCATCAGTATTCTAATTTGCTACAATGAAACAAAGCAAAGCATGGGAGGGTTAACATCATCTCACTGAGAAACGAGAGCACTTTGCAAAAGTATCAAATGGGTAACAGCAATTTAAAAAATGCCAGATTCCAATTATTTTGATACTTTTAATCATAGAATACTTTTGCTAAAGGAAGAATAAGATAGAACCAAGCTTTCAATCTTATCAAGACAAACACAAATACATCAAGTTCTTTCCACCACCATAATTAATTCTCTAGAGTTAAAACAGATGGAATGAAAAATACATCTATTTTTTCTGTGTTACAGAGATGCAGCATATAATTTCAGGTGTCCAAAACATGTCTCATAATCATGACATTTTCTCAAAGGTGAGAGGTCACAAAGTGAAAAAAAATTGAGAAAAACTGACAGACTTGAGATTCTTTTGTAGCCTTTGTTGCATTACCTTTCACTTAAATGCAGAACTTTAACCTCTACCTGACATTTTTTATTTCTTTGTGAGCAAGTAGTTTAGACTAGACTAGAATATTTGGAAAGTAGCTACAACAATTATCTAGCTCAATCAGGGCTGGCCAAAAGTCAAAGCATGTTCTTAAGGGCAGTGTCCAAATGCCTCTTAAACACTTATGAGCATGAGGCCTGGTGACAATCTCTCTAGAAAAATGGTTCTGTTTGACCAGTCTGTGAGTAAAATAATGCCTCCTAAGATCTATTGTGAACCTCCTCTAGCATAGCTTTGAAACACTCCTACACGTCCCATCACTAAGTACCATGGAAAAATAGCTCAGCACCCATCTCTGCTTCCACCCTCAGAAAGCTGCAAAGAGCAAAGTCACCCCAGCCTGCTCTGCTCCAAACTCAACAACCCCCAGGTCCTTAGTCCCTCTCCATAGGACATGCCTTCCAGCCCTGTCACCAGATTTGCTGCTGTCCTCTGGACATTTTCATGGATGTTCACATGCTTCTCAAATTATGGGACACTACCAAGAGTGAGACCACACAAACACTGAATAGAGCAGGACAACCACTCCTTTGACTGGCTGTCTGTGCTGGCTTTTCTGCTCCCCAGAACGTGGTTTGTTGTTTTCACTGTCAGGGTCCACATATGACTTACACGGAGCTGCTGCCCACCAGCACTCCAGACCCATTTCTTCAGGGCTGACCTCCAGCCACTCTTCTCCTAAGTCATAGTAACGGCTGGTGTTACTCTCCTCCATGTGCAGAATCCAGAATTTGTTCTTGCTTAATTTTATCCCATTAATCATTGTCCAATGCTCCCATGCAGCTAGAATCCCCTGCAAGGTTTTTTGTCCCCTAAGGGGGTCAACAGAACCAGCCAGTTTAGTCTCACTAGCAAACTTCCTACATCCACTACCTTCCCTTCATCCACAAGATAGGTGACCTTACCACAGAAGAATGAATATACTGAACAGATCTGTCCCTGGAACTGAACCCTGAGGAGCAGCTCTGGTGACCAGCTGCCAGGCAGATGCAGCCCCATCCACCACAGCCCTCTGAGCTCTGCGTTCAGCCAGTTCCTAACCCAGTGCACTGTGCACAGCTCATCCCACAGCTGGGCAGCTTGTCTGAAATGGTGCTGTGAGGGATGGTATCAAAAGCATTACTAAAATCCAGGAAAAACTACATACACTGCCTTTCCTTCATCCATCAGGCAGATGATCTTACAATAGAAAGACATAAAATTAGTTACATGGAACGCTCCCTTTGTGAACCCATTTTGAGTGTGCTTTATGACTGCATTATTCTTCAAATGCCTTTCAATAGCATACAGCATAATCTTCATAATTTTTCCTGGAGCTGAGTTTGGACTAACAGGTTTTAGCTCCCTGTATCTTTTCTCACACCCTTCTTATAGCCTGGAATAGCAGTGGCTACGTTCCAGTCAGCAGGGACCTCCCCAGACACCAAGACCCTTGTTAGATAATAGAGGAGTCCTGCTGCTAGCATCCTTCACTATTCATTCAGTTAGCTGGAAAAATTATTGAAAAAAGCAAGTAAGAACTCAGCCAGTTTTCTTCCCTATCTTACATAAAATGAGGGGCACAAATCAAGCTTCCTCAAATCTTTCCACCTAGCAAATGAAGAAATACATTTCAGCAAGGCAAGATAGGTAGGAGAATCTAAACCACTATCACTTGGACCTGCTTCTGGAAAGCCTATTGTTTTACACAAAGACTTTGTCTCACATAGACTAACAAAGATGCAGTTCAAATTGGATTGCTTTCAAATGAAATTGAAAAAAGAAGGTATGCCCAACAGTTCAGGAACATTCAATCCTTGGAACTGGAGCTACTCTGAAAGAAAATCCCAGCACAGATATCATGGTCTCAGAATCAGTTTTTTGTTTTATAGGTATGCACTTATCTGGCCAGAGCAGTCAGTTCTGATGCCAAGAGCTAACAGTCCAGCTTTTCCAGAAATGCAATTTCCTCTCAGAAATGTACTTCAGAGACCAAATAAAGTAAGGGCATAGAGGAGGAACTAATTTTTTTCCTTTATCCATAGCAAAAATCCTGCAGAATAATGTAATTTGAAAGGGCAAAGACTACTGCAAGAAGAGTGAGAGATAACTCAAGAATGATAAAGGTGAAAAATATAAAATATGTACCGTATGGATGAAATAATAAACTCTGGTAATAATCCAGTTGTTTAATACTGTCTTAATTCTTGTTTCTAAAATGCCTTAAAAAATCCAGGCTACATTTTTTTTGCTGGATCATGCATTTCTTTAAATGACAGCTCCTTCCTACCTGTTGCCTTCTTTCCTTTAATCCTCTCCTTTAAAACATTACTTAAATAAGATTTTTTTTTTTATTGTGGATACTCTTACTTAACAGCTTGTCTTCACCTTGATTTTTTTTTTCTACTGCAGAATATGTAGTTGGTGCCTGGATGAACGAACAGGAATATCAGGTTTGTTTTGACATACACTACAAATCTGGCATCACACAAAGTACTTCTTTGCAAGGAAAAGACAGTGAACTGAGTCAAAAAAACCATATCCTGTTTAAGAAATAATGAAAACTTAAGGACTGAAGTATCCCAGGTCTGTGTAAAAATTGAAGATTGATTTCTAACTGCTCTGAAAATTTCTGTAACCTGTCTCAAATTTGATGGGTTTCATTTTGATAAAAACAAAAACATGTCAGATACTTTATCTTCCTGAAGTCTGGGTCCAAAATTACTCATATTTTATCATTAACCAATTTATTTGGATATAGAGAAGGCTTTTTCCAGGAACATAAAAGCAGGAAAATTACAATGACCAAGCACAACTTGTTTTCTGGGAGAGTTAAAAGGATGAAAGCATGAGAGACAACAGAAGGGAGGACGTCATAGAAAACTGTACTTCAGACTACAGCAAAAGTTTTATACCCTGACCAAGAAAAATTCTTTCACATTGTGATAACCAACTTAATGAATCAAGCATGAAGAAAGTGGCTATCAGTACAGCCTATGGAAGAAGCCCGTCTCCTTATTGTGTTCATGAGAGAGAGGAGAAAGAGCAAAACTAATGCAAATAAATCACAAACAGCTCAATGGTTTTGGCTGAACCACAACAGCTGAATTGCAGACAGCAGCCTCTGTGCTAATGCTACTTTGACATCTCCCAGTTCTCAGAAGCTTTGTCTCACATACCTATACTGGGCTACTGTTCTGTCTTTCTGTCCAGTAACAAAAAATCTGGTACTTTGAGGTGGTACTAAAGATGAGAGCCCATTCCTAGTAATTTGGATTATTTCAGTCACAAAACCAACTTTAGCTCCATGTTAAAGTTTACCTCCTTTACCATTTTTCTCTAACCCTTTTCCCTACAAGAAAGTGCAAAGCTCATGTTGCAGGTGACTGGAATGCAATTGGATGCTATAAAACCCAAAATGTCATTGCCTGAGTTGTAAGTTTGCTGTCATTCTATTTTCTTTGTCTTTTATTTGAAGTTGTAAAAATACAGCTTTGGAGCCTTTGGGTCTCATTGGGCTAGTTTCAGTTAATTTCAATTTAACTAAAGACTGTATTTTAAGGAAAACCAATATTCTCTCACTTTGCTCATTTAATGAATATCCAACTTTTTTTTGTACTTTTCATTGAGCAAGTAATTATGAGTCTAATGTATAATCCTTCCACAAGTAATAAAACTCAGAGAGGAGCATGGAAATGCCATTCAGAATGCAACCCTGACTGAAGATTGCACCATGTGTGATGACAAAGAAGAAACATTAGATAGTTTATAAAATTTGTAACATTAGGAAAAACAAGTACACATGAAATTGTTCATTTTACAGACAACGCAGTGTGCTCAAGCAAGCATGGTCTACACATACAACATTTTTTAAACACTACCAATAACTGTGTTTGTAGAATTGACATGATGCTATGTGAAACATAGGGGATTACTCAGCTACTATCACTCAAGTTTGATATGAATTTAAATTTTCAGCAGGTTCCAGTTGAAACACACTGGATTAGCCTGGGTCCATCCAACCACAAAGCCTTCACAGAACTGAATCTCTGCTGAACACAGGTTTGGTCATGCAGTCAGATCAAAAACAACAGTGCAAGTTTGGTTTGTGAAAGACAGCAAGTAATTAATTTTAAAAGCTCCTGTTCAGTCTTTTTTTTTAAACATTGTCTGCACAGAAAATGGGACTAATAAGTATTGGCTTCCTGTAATAATTGGTTCATTGAACCTTTTCTGAATCTTAGGCATTCATAACGCCACTCTATTTTATGGATATTCTGGTATTTAACATGAATTGACATCAAGCCACAGTCCTTTCCTTTGGGAAGGCTGGAACATTGCCCTCCTCCCTTGGGTTTTTTTGTTTGTTTGTTGGTTTGCTTGGGTTTATCCCACAGTAATGTATTATCTTCTGTTTTTTTGATTTTTGTCTTTTTCTTTTTTTTTTTAATTTGACTAAAATATTGGTTTGAAAGAAGTAGCAGACAAGTAAAGGATTAACCTGCACACACCAGGTATGGTCCCATAAGCCTTATTTTCACAGGGACAGGCTGAAAAATTCATCATCTACAAACAGACAAAAATTGAAATACGTGCACAGAAAGGAAAAGGTGTCTGGAAGATAAAGGTGTCCTTTTTTCTTAGGGTACAACTGCACACACTCAATACTAGCCCAGAATATAAGATTAATGCTGATTCCGTAAAACCTTACATCTTCTAATGAAAACATAGAAATATCTATAGCCAAGGCAGAAGCCCAGGTACTGAGGTAGTCTGTGAGTGTGATTTATTTTCCCTTAAAAAAAAAAAATCTCTAAAGCATTGAGCTGAATATTTTGTTTCTTTACACCAGAGACTTACTACAGCAAGCAATATAAGAAGAAAATTTATTCATAGAGGTTGTAGTGACTGTAATTGGCTGCCAACTGTATTGCAGGTATTTTACAAAATTGATGAAAGGAGCAGAACAGAGATCCTCAGTTGGACCTTTCCTCTCAAACCAATGCATAGCAGAGCTAGAACCTAACACAGCACATCTGTCCTGGCATTCTTCAAAAATATTTTTTTCCCAGAAATAAGGTTAATAATTGAAATGTATCCTTTTGCATACACCTCACAAAACACTGACAAAGGGACATATGTAGTAGAGAGCAATATAGCACAGATGACTCACATTCAAAAACCTTCCTGTGTGCCTTCTGAGGGAGTAGAAGAGATGAAATCATCCCTTTGGAGTAATTTATTAGTATAATGTCACATAAATTAGCATATAACCTCAAGTTAGGATATTTACTATAATTTGAGTTTAAGTTTCTTTTGAACAATTCCTACACCACTACCAAGAATCTTCATTCTGTCTTGAGCTACTACTGTACAACCTAGAAATAAAGAACTGAATGTTTCTTAGACTCAAAATTGAAAACCAAGAAGATCATGGCTTCACCTTAAGTAACATATGAATAAGAGGAAGGTGGTTAACATTGGAGTTCTTTCCTTGTGTTCATTCTTCCTTTTATAACCATGCACATCATCAGATCTCAGCTATTTAATACACTGTCAGCGGCACACAAAGCAATCTGTTTTTCACTTGGAGTAAGTTTGACCTTTTAGCATTGTGACAAAGTATCATGACATTGTGATTTGCCAGTGGTGGGATAAAACATGTGACAGTGTATCAAGAGCTAGTTATTCACTATTTCTGGTGGATTTAGGGTGATAATTTCCAAAGATATTGAATTTTTCCGCTGCATTTTGACAGAAAGTCAACTAGGAGTTGTCAGTTTTGGTTAGATGCTGTGTTAACTTTTGTGTCTGCAAACCTAAGAAAGAAATTGAAATTCAGATGATAAAAAATTATGAGGCAAGCATAAGGTCTGCTCAAATACTTGCTTATCTTCCATTTCCTTACATTTCTACTCTATATTTATATAGACAGTATCTGGGGTGGGGCTAGAGTCTTTTCACTTCACCACTCCTTTTCATAAAGTCTGTTCAAAACTTTTCTACCCTAAATATTTAGAAAATATCACGAGTAGCAAAACCAAGTTTGTCATTGAATAGCTTTGTAAGTCTGTGTAGAACCAGGATTCACTTAGAGACCTCTGAAATAGCATGGTCTATGGACATCATACCACACAGTTGGCATGCTTTTTCTTCCAGTCTAAAGGACCATTAGTTTGTTTTCCAAGAGACACACTATGCATCACCAGGCTCGTGAATTTATTGTCTAGATGAAGCAACAAAGATTTATATAGTGACCAGTTGTTATTAAACATGAGGTTATAGGTACAGATAAACTGAAAGAGAACAAAAAGCAAAATATATGTACCTGTGGGGTAGTGTTCATTCACTGGCCAGCTGTCAACCTGAAGTGTTGCATTGCCACCATTCCTGGTAAAGCGTACTACGTGATATTTGCCATCATTTACAGGTGTGCTTTCCTCTTTAATAGAGATGTCCACCGTGCCAATATTGAAGACTACGCCAATCTTGCCTTGCTCCTGAAAGAAGAAAAGAAACAAGTGTTTTAAAATTGCTGCCACTTAGGAGAATGTTCTTGGCCTCTAAGTCTCTAGTGGGTAGTTCTGCCGGTAGATGGCACTGGAGAATACACAGAATTGTCATTTTGAGCTTCTCAAGACACATTTCATTGGTTCTGCTTCATTGCAAACACTTTCTTTCACACTGTTCTTTACAGCATTCACCTGAAGACAGTGACTCATTTGTTCCCATAAAACATCACAGAAGACAGGTGAGAAACCAGGCAGCAAAAATCAGGAGATGTGGATAAAGAGTTATTTGAGCAACATCTCTGCTGATTATTACTAGTCACTTGTTATATAAAATGCAGCCACTGACAGGCTGTTATCTCAACACCTGTTTTGTTCTGTTATTCTTCTTGGGAAACAAACAGTCCTCACTCCCCAAGAAAATAATTGTGGGATCCAGCAGGAAGAATGCAGTTAGAAGATGAATGGAACTTGAAGGGAGCAGAAGTGTCATTAGCTGACTTCGAAATCCAGAGGGAAGCTCCTAAGAGACAGGAGCTGCCCATCTTATTTTTCTCCATCACACAGCAAACAGTGCCTTACCAATAAAGCAGTGTTTTCCCAAAACTTTGCACCAGTCACTGACTGAAAGGGAAGAGCTGGCAAAATCTGTTATAATAGCCACAACACTTCCTTCTGCAGGTCCCCTCAGGTGATTCCAAGTAATGACCATATTTAATGACTTTAGAGTATACTCTGATTAGATATATGCATTTAATATTACTGATTTAAACAGCAACAGAAATTCTCATCACTGTACAATTAAGAGCAATGCATCTTCAAACACTCAGTAAGGAGAGGCACAATATGCTAGTGTTAACAATTATGAAGGCATATTAAGTGCACTGCACATATCCAAAACTGGTACAGACAGGCAGAACTAAAATGTATCATACAGGAAGTCAATATATTTGCTAGCTATCCATACTATAAAATTGAAACAAGAGAGAGTGGATGGCCATCTTCTATGCAAATATATTTTCCTTGAAAAAAACTGAGGTATAATAAAGGGTGACAGGACAATTCTGTTCCGTTACATATCTGCTTAGAGGGCAGACGATCCCATTCTTCAGGGCTGTTACCCTAACTTTACCTCATTCACATTAGCAAATCTCAGCAATAAGAAAAAAACTTCAGCTCTTGTACTTGATGGCCATCTTGGATTCCTCTCCTGGATTTATTTCTGTCTCCTGGTAGTAAAAGAAATCTTTTTCTGAAAGTTTCACCGTGTTTCAATTTCTCAGAGAGGTCTTTCTGATTCCTTAACCTTACATTTCAAAGCTTACTCATACCAAAGTACTCATCACAAATTCCTTGTATCTTCACTACCCTTCTTTTTTTTTGACATTTTCTTCCTAACACCAAGTTTCCTGGTGTCAGACTACAGGATTGTTTTAGGAAAGGAAAGAAAACAATCCTGTAGCTGAAGAGGTCACGAACTCTGGTGGTTCAACTACTTGAAGTTTAGCACTGAAAACAGTAAGCATTTTGGTTTTTTTCTCATTAAAACAGTAAATTTTAGATTGTGCTAAATGTATGCTGGGTAGGAAGTTTTATGTACATTCATACTGTTATTCTTTGAAGGGACTTTTCTTCAAGATAGCAATATCATCCTTCTCTTTTCACTGGACTGTGAGGTAAGTGGATTGCTGCTCCCAGCAGATGCATGAAATCAGATGCCATTTGGAAACAACCAATGTTTCTTCTCTTATACTATCCCAAAAAATAAGTTTCAGTTAACAAAGATTTATTTCACATAAAAGCATTGCTGGCACAGCTTTACCACTTCTTTGACATATGAAGTAAGTGATCTCCCAACACTGTTTTAGTGAACCTTTTGCTGGCAACCACATAATTATCTTTATCTGCATAGCAATTACCGAAGAACATGTGATTAATTTTTCCTCAGACTCAAATAATACATAGCAACCAGGTAACCTGGCTACTGATATTGTGGTTTTGCAAGATATAAACTTACATTTAGCCTCCTGGATGACTTCTCATATTGCTTTTCAATTGCCATCAACACACCAAGCTTCTTTGGCAAACTGTGGCTGCTTTAAGAAGGGTCCACCTTGGTGAAGGTATAGCATGAGTAGGTAAGATGAAGACCTGCACCTTTTCTAATGGAACAGATCAGAATCACCACCACAGAGGAGGAAGGGATTAAAAGGTATTCAGAGTGAAAGATGCATACCTTCAAGCCTACAGACTTAATGAGGCAAAGGTAAAAACTTGCAGGTGGGGAAAAGGATGGTGGGAAGTTCAATTAATCTCTGCAGAATGACAAAATGTTTCTGACTTCTCCTCAGAGGAAAAGGAGATAGCACCTTTCATGATTTCCTTTCCCAGGGCTTGCAGGAAAAGACCTATTTAAAGAGCTAGTGATAAGAGGGCAAACTGGGAAAGAGATAAGATTCTGGAAGCAGTGGACTGCAAAATGCCAGTGGCCTTTAGTCTGATGGAGAGAAGGGGGAAATGAGCAAACTGGTGCGTTCCCCATCCCAAGAGGCATCTCCTCCCAGAGCCAGAGAGGACAGACCTTTTAAAAGCAGTGTAACACTTTGTTGCAATTAAGAAGAGCAAAAAAATTGTCTAAAAAAAAAAAATCATGGTTCTTGTGAACAGTCTATTCCAGCTCTCTTCAGATGACTCTTGGGCAGAGCTCCCTGTGATTCTTTAACTCAACTTTTGCAGAATCACAAGTTCTGAGACTCTTATTTGGACTGAGTAAGAACTTGTCATGACAATGGTTTTTGTTCCAATTACCAGAATAAAACACAACACAATATGTCAAAGGTAGGGCTACTGAAGCCAAACTGCACACACAGACCCCAAGATACAGTTTACTTATGATTTTTTAAATCTCCAGGGAACCAGACACTATGAAAAAATTAACAATTAGTTTATGCATTCCTGGCAGAAGAAAAAAAAAAAGTAAAGCAAAACACAGAGAAAATGCTACAGCAGAGAACAGTGACCATGGACACAAGGGGCAAATCCTCAATTCATTTTCAACATCTCTTCAAATCCCAGTTTCTTGCACTACAATACTTCATTAAAAACAGCTTTTACCAAAACCTACCTTCGTTCTAAATCTGAAAGACAAGTTTGACCATTACAGTTTAACACTTTATGATGGACACAACCTTTCATTCCTTTCCCCACACATTCAGCTGGTGGATTTTCTTTCCACATAACCAAACAAAGGTATTAACTAGACCAGTAAATATGTGACAAAGAAAGGTTTATATTTGAGCCGCTACCTATAACATTTATTTTTTAGCTATAGGAAAAATAATCATAACTATGCAGCAAGGGAAAAGGTGAGTACAGAGCCACACAGAGCAAACAAGTTACGTGCTCCAAAAGGGTTCAAGAGAATTTTAACAGAGAGTGCAACTTTTTTCCTCTCTATATTGGTACTCACTGGGTGCCCCAAAAAGTTTCCATGAAAAGGCAACCATTAATTAATGTCTTTGAAAACTCCAAGTGACATCAAGTGCTGGCACTATGTCTTAGAAAACTGAGAACCATTTTACTTATAAATAATGAAGTGAACTCAGCATTCAATCTATCTTACTTTTTTCTCTTCTTTAAGGCTATTTGCCAAAAAGGATTTTTAAAGTTTTTTCAAGAATTTGTCCTGTGCTGATTTATCCCATAAAATTGCTGCCCTCAAAAGCCACATTACCACTTCATTCCTTACAGTACTTCTGGAGATAAACTTCTGCCATTATGTCTCTAAGAATTTAGAAATATAATTATGATCACATAATGGAATGGTTGTAGATAAGTTAAAAGAACAAAAAAAGCACCAAGTCCTGAAAAAAAAATTGTACAAGGCTTCTCCTTGACCTGTCTACTCTACACAGACTCCTGGCAACAGTTTGTTATAGGCACAATTTCCAAACATTTGCAACATTATTAAATGACAAAGAACTAATCTACAGCCTGGATCAGGAGATCAGCAATTTATTGCCTGCCCTGAAGCATTGGTTCACTTTGTGCACCCTTTTTTACCTTACTGTAAACCAGATTCTTTATCTGTGACAGAGGAGTTATAGACACCTATCTTTTCAAGCTCTACAAGCCCTGAAAATCCAGTTATATTTCATTTAAACACTGATTATATACTGCCAATCTAAACATTTCAGCCCTGAGAGCAACTATGATCTGAGAGGAGCAGGTCCAAAGCTTTCCTCAGCTTCTACATTCAACCTCTTCAAAACCTTTTCCTTCAAAACAGGTCTGAGGTCTGACATTTTAGCAGGTATGTTTTAACTTTTGTTTCCCTTCGTTCAAAGAGAAGCAGAGCCTGTCCTGTGAGAAAATTGTCAGGCCTTTGCTTTCTCCATGCCATGCCTTTACATTTTGAAGGCATCTGTCTTTATGTAGCAGACCGGGTAGGAAGAAAGCAAAATGCGATTGGCAGCGATTTTGTAAGATGAGCAGTTCAAGAGTGTTAGAGGGTACACACACATGAACAACCACATACACACTATGCTCTTTACTCTTAGGTTTTCTTTTTCTAAATCTAAAATTTAAATTGTCCATACTAAAAGTATATATTTGTTCCATGTGTTCAGAAAGCATTTTATTTCAAAAACCAAGAGAGAGAGCTCCAGGCATTAGGACAGATTCTACTCTCAGTTGCATCAATGTGAATCAATAGCAATTCTGTTGAAGAAACTCAATTCCTACTGATGGAAATGGAAGCAGAGTTTATCCCAGCATCTTCTTGTGTTGTTTTGCTTATTTTTCGGAAGCAAAATGTAAAATTAAAGGAAGCATTTATAAAACGTACCGGAAATCTGACTACAATCCCAGGCTATGTTTTCTCACAGTCATTTTATTGCATAATATTTAAATCGCAACTACTGCACGTACTGCCTCCTCCTCCCACCCTGGCTGGTTCCAGCATGGCTAGACATCAGCCCAAACCTGGCAGACAATACTCCTGGTTACTCCGTCCTGCAGGTCACTGCTGATTTTTCTGCTCTCATTTGAAATTGATACAACCTCTTTTAGTAATACAACAAGCCATTTCACACTGTAGGAATGGTTAGTAAACTTTCCCTCTCTCCCCAAAAAATGCCACACAGATACACTTCAACCACCCTCCAAACTCAGTAAAATTGCTTTGTTTTGTTATAACCCTGAGAACTGCTCTTCCTGGAATGGCTGTCTTCTGCTTAGGCTCCTACCCTTGCAGTCCATGTTTTTAAAAGAGATTGAACTTTTATTTCTTCCTCTTTGTTTTCACTTCGTTTTTTCAGACTTTCTTTGCTTGATTTCCTTCGGGGTTTTGTTTGCCTTGTTGTTTTTTTATTTTTGCCCTGCCTTAAACTTGATTCTGAATGTTAGTCCCTCTGAAGGATTGCTCCCTCTCTGTGGTTTAGGGGGCTTTGCAGAACAGTGTTAAATGTTGCGAGTTATCCAGGAGAACCGAAGGTATAGATGCATATTCCACAGAGGAACCCCATTTATTACTACAACTACAAATCACTGGATGTGAACTTTCACTGTAAACAGAAACTCAGAAAGTTCTTGCTGATTAGAAAGGCAGTAAAAACCAGCACTGTCCTTAGAGGCCTTCCTGGGCTGCAGCTCGAACTGAACGCATGGCTGGGCAGATCTTGCTGGGACACGAGTGCCAATGGGTTTTAGAAGGGCAAGTATCAGAACCTGTATTCAGCACAGAGTGTATATATAAGGCAGTTATTTCTACTCTCCTCTGGCTGGCCATATTCAGTGCTGTTTTTAATATCACTGAGAGGTAAGTCTGAAATCAGGATTCAATATGGAAAAAACTCCAGGCCTGGCTAAAGGGAGAGTTTACTGAATGAAGTCTGCCCTTATCCAACATTGACAGCAGGGGAAGAACACTCAAGAATCAGTATTGCCACCCCGGCAAATATGATAATCAACAAAACCAGCAAATGCTCTGAGAGAAATTACATGTATTGAAGCTCACCTGACCTGGAAGTTTTTTGATCAGGGTGCCAACACTTTACAGTTATCTTGAGACAAGGAAAAATGTTAAGGGAAAAGGAAACACACAGGTTAGGTAATTTTGATTTTTAAGGGCTGTTATAAGGAGCAGCAGGTAATTTTTTGTTATATAATGTTCTTGCTTCTTTAAGGTGCTCAACCAGATCTACTCAATGCCAGTTAAAACCTATTTATCAGAAAGAATCACACACACAGAGAGGACAAATATACATAGAAATTATTACCCTTTGGGGGCATGGTTTTTAAAAGAAGCATTTCTCAGCAATACATAATTTATAAGGCTAAAAAGGACAATTGTTATAATCTACTCTCCTCTAAAATTTTATAGGAGGTCATTTATCTTGTCTAAATTGATTCTTTTTTAAACTACAGAATATATTTTAGGGCAACATTTATGATTTTCAGCTGAGGAAAGAAGGCTTAGATTCATTACAGTTGCTACTTTGATGAGATTGGCATAGTGTTGAACAGGGTCAAAAAAGCAAGTGGAATTCAAGAAATATAATGAAAAAGAACAGTGTACAAAAGGAAAACCTCTATTACAAGTTAAAGGTGGACCATTGACTTAAATTCTTGAACCCAGTACACAGATCTTTATAGGCCCTCACAAAAAGGAAAAGAGGAGATATAAAAGGTTCCAAAAAGTGGTACACTTGAAACTGTGTATACAGTCACGAAGCAATGATTCAGCATTGGGTCTTTTTAACTCAAAGAACTACAAATACCTAACAAAAGCATTTGACGATTATGTTTAACCAAAAAAAAAAAGTACCAAATTCATGGGAAGACTCAAGAGCCATTGAATACAGCAATATGAATATAACCTGCTCAGCTCCTCCTGTAAGCAGATGACTACTTTTTAACTGTTACTGCCTATAATACTGAAATGCCACCTAGCATCATACTGCCACAAATGACTTATAAGTCTGTGATCAAGCCAAAATTTTCTTGAATGTTGTTCCTGATTCTTGCTCATTTTAAGAAGTGATGAAAAAATTAAATTGTGAAATATTAATGAAAATCTAATCTTTTCCACTGAAGGTTTAGGAAAGGTAACTTAGATAAACATCTGTCACAACCATGCACAATGCCTTTAGTCCATCCTCAGAGCAAAAAAATAGATAGAGCAAAAGACTTAGGATTCTAGTTTCATCTTTCCTTGACTGCCAACTCTCTCCTCAGTTTTACAGGGCATAAGTGAAAACCACTCAGCTCTCTGAGTTTCTTGCTTAAAACCAGGTTTTCCAATCTTTCATTTAAACTTCCCCATGGCCCTGAAACTCCTTCAGTTTACTTGTACCTTTTTTTCAAGTGGAGACATCAGAAATTTTAAACCTCAGTTTACAGAAATTACACAATCTTACCATGAGGGCTCACATTTGAGGCTTATTCACCATTATGAACAGTTAAATTCAGGAGTGCTCTCTGGGAATTTTCCTTGTATTGAAAGATGATCTCTACTCTTTGGTTGAAGACTCATTACATTATTTGGCTAAAGTAAAATTTATACCAGTTTCCTTGTTAAAAGTTTAAAAAATTTTCCAAACTCTCCTTCATTTTTTGCCAGTTGAAAGTTTATGTGGGACACAGATGATAATATAGTACTTTTTCAATGGCCCTTACAACAAGAAATTGTAGCACAGCAATACAGTGCTACTAAAGTATATTTTGCTCCTGACTCCTGGTCTTGAACTTTTTTTGACCAAACACCTTTGCAGTATTACAGAAACAGATTTACCAGTAGGATATGAAATTGCCATTCTCTTGGTTTAATTTTACCTACTCTCCTTGTCTCCCTGCATCTGTCTTTCAACTTTGCCTTTTGTCTAATAAAAGTTTATTTTATAAACAAAACTACCCTGAAGACAACCAAATAAAAAAAAAGGACAAGAAGCTCAATTCTGTGACAGTTCTACCAGGGTCAGGAGTGGCTCATTTTGTACAACAATACACACAAGATATTTTCACAAGATATTTCTTTTCAAGAAAAGACATGAAATGTAGAAGCTGCTTGTTTATTTCAGCCTGCATCAAATAAGAGCTTTACACATCACTGAAGCAGTTTAGGTAACATTAATACATAATATCAGCAGAATTACTCTTAGGAATTAATTTTACACCCACAGCTTACATATTTCATGTAAGGTGATACCATTAGTACAGATTGATATCTTTAAAATTTAACTCACTCACAGAGGTAATCAAGATTAGTTAGATAGAGTACAGGGTTGAAAGAAAAGGTTTTTGCTTTTACTGCTGGTCTGCTGTACCTTGAAAAAGCCACTTGAATTTCTCTCTCTCCAGTTTGCCTTTTTATAATGTGAAGCCACATGATCAAAAGGCTTATCAAACAGTATATTTGTATGTGGAGCTGTGGTATCCAATGGGGCCTCCAGATGTTGTTGCAGTACAGTTAATTAATATCAAGCAGGGTATCCTGCTTTACATTATCATCATTACCATGATGAGGCTTGTACTAAGCTTACCCTAAACCCATTTCCTCAAAATCTGGGGAGTGCTGTGGCATATCTAGTTGCTCTTGTATCTGACACCTGCCAAGCCCAGTAATCAGTGGTATTCAGCAGTCTTAAAAGGGAGGCTTCCTTCCATGCCATTCAGTGCCTAGGATGCAGTGCTCAATTAAATCTTTATTCCTGTTACCTGGGACAGCACCAGTACACTGCCAGCCAATTAGCAGGCAGTAAAATGTTTCAAGAAACACATGCAGGTGTGTTTAGGCCACACAATTTCCAAAAAACAATTGTTATTACACAGCTGGTGAAACTCCAGCTACGAGGCTGCTAAACTCCAGTCATTTAGATATCATACTGCAGAAATTAGCAGCATGCTGAAAAGGGGAATATCCTAGGGAAACAGAATGCAAAACAGATTAAAGAGGTGATACCTGTCTAGTGGTTCACTAGCAAATACATTATTCAGATGACTAATTTGTTCTCACAGACTAAAATACACATCATAAAAATATGCCCTATCTGATGGTGTGAACTCCAACTATAATTAGGATTAAGTATTCTGACAGTGCCTTCTGAAACTATAAACAGTATATCCTGAAAAGTTTTGAGAAATTATACCTTGTAGATATGATTCTGCAATAGGTCAGAAACAGGAACCATTCTGAATGTTGACACAAGCCTCAATTTTCCCAGAGAAGACAACCAATGCATATTGTGTGCTGCATTTTAAACTTGAAATATGCTTAAGCTGCTGCTTTCTTCCAGAATTATAGAAGTTTACTGATTAAAAGTAGGCCTTTACCTTTCTAAGAGCTGCTCTGCAACTCACTCTTCAGACAAAAACATGACCAGCTGCTAAAATGTCACATCCACTCAATAAAGAATGACTGCAGTAGGAAGTCACATTTTAGTAGGGCACAAGAACAAGGAGCTTGCTCCAAAGCAGAGATTTTCCAGGAGAAAATACACCCATCCATCTCACAACATCTTCCCTGGAGCTTCAATCCACTGGGTAACATTGCCAACAATTTGTGCTGGCAGAAGCTAAAGTGGCGGTCACACTCCAGTGGTCTGAACCTTGCTGGACACCAGACACTCACCAAAGCCTCTCTATCACTTCTCCAATTCAGCAGGAAAAGAAGAAGAAATAAAATGAAAGGCTCATGAGTTGAGATAAGGGCAGGGAAAGATCACTCATGAGTTGCTGTCACCGTCAAAACAGTCTCAGCTTAGGGAAATTAGTTTAATTTATTACCAACCAAATCAGAATAGGGTAATGAGAAATTAATTTTAAAAACACCTTCTCTTTGATTTTCTCTTCTTTCACGCCCTAACTTTACTCTTAAACTCTCTGCCTTCTCCTTGCTGCCTGCAGCACCATGGGCTTTACCATGGGCTCTATCCCACTGCCATTGCTCCTGCTCAGCAACGTTTGCCCCCTTCTTAACTATGTTTTCACAGAAGTTATAGCACTGTCATGGATGGCCTCGGCCACCAGCAGGTCCTAGTCATGGAGTTGGCTGGCACTGGCTCTGTCAGACACGGGGGAAGCTCCTGACAGCTTCTTACAGAAGACACCAAAACCCTGCCATGCAAACCCAATACATACACAAAATACGGAGTTAAAGATCTGATACTTACAGGCCACGTGGAATAAACCATGTACCTTAACTACTAGACTTTCTTATCAAAAGCATGGGTACAATTGTTAGATGTCAGTAAGCTGAAGGCAAAGAATATATTATTCAGTAACAGCAATCAGAGCTGTCTGTCTCGACTCATAACCAAGAGAAAAGTGAGCATTTGACAAGAAGATGGCATTAAAAAAGGACACTGCATTCTGACAGGAAAGGTGATCACAAATACCAACTTGGCACCATCAAATTAACCCAAGTGCAAGAGCTGTAGAAGTGCAAGGGGTTAAGAGGCTTTGGACAGATTTAATCTATTAAACTTGGTTTTGCCTAGAGTATATTTTTTTGCAAACTCTCTTCTCTTAATCATAAATAATATCCTAGAGTTTCAGAGTGGTCCAAAAATAGGTATTTACATGTATTATATGACTAAGCACTATATACTACTGCATTTTCCTTTTTTAATGTTTTCTTTACAGAATTTTAATAGAACATAATTCTAATAGAATTTAATGCATCCAGGGCCTAAGTTCTATGTTTCTTTTGTAATCTATTAAAAGATTCCATAAACTGTGTAATATCAGCAGCCTACTGTAACCAAAGTAGTCTCCTTTACAAGACAAGCACGAAGTCTGAACTAAGGTTCATTAGGTCTCTCCAATCCAACAAGAAAAATAAGGAAATGTGAGGTTTTGCAAACACAAACAGTACCTAGATTCAATAACAGCTTATTTCTAGTTTTTCAAAGCTTGTTTCCTTAAAATGATAGATTTCTGTCATATAATGTGGCTTTTGAGATGTGGCTGGATTCCAGCTGAAGGCCTTCCTAATCCTGAATCCAAGAGGCTTCCTAAGATTTTTAATGGAAGCAGTACATTAAAAATACATGAACATTCCAGTATAAGAAACTTATATTTCTAATGAAAATACTCTAATTACTCAAAATGATTTAATACTCTACAGATGGTATGACAGAACAGTGATAGATAAGAAACAGTGGAATATTAGACAGAGATGGAAAAAGAGAAGAGGAGAACAGTGGTTTGAAGACACAGTGCACAAAGGAAGCCATCAGTACCATTTGAAGCATGCTGGAAAGCAGAGACAAAGATAAATGACTCAACAAAATTTTGCAGGAACAAGAAGTTACAGGAAAAGAACAAATAGCTGAAATGTACTTTCATTCTTAAAACACTACCTAGCAATTTACATTACCATAACTTTGCTACCAAGGAATACTTCAAACACCCATGTTTTACATACACATAGGATGCAATAACTACTACATAGGTCAAAAGGCTGCATCCAAAACTTGTTGGAAAAAGGCCGTCACATCAAGACTGACTTTTCCTACATTGATGAGAATTTTATTAAATCAAACTAGGCAGCTGGGAAAAAACTACATCTTTGCTATTTGCATATTTATTTTGTGTTGCCGAATTTGCTTATTTTTTGGCAAAGGGTACCAGCTGAGCCCCTTGCCAAGTTTGTACTATGTTAGTTAACACAGAACTGCTGATGTCAAATTGAAACTTGATAATTTGGAATGGATGTCACCAAAAAAGCTGAAGTACTTCCAGTACTGATTTTTTTTTGCACAGTAGGTGTGCGAAAGAGTAGTGAGTAAGGAAAAGGCTAATGTCACAATTTCAGCTTCCATACTTCTTCCTGACAGCTTCTCTGTACTTTCTAGGAAAAATGTTATGAGATGTAAAAGGACAGCCAATGTAGCAAAGGAAACTCCTGTTTTAGGACTGTGCTGAGATCCTACTCCTTGTGTAATACCAACAGTGCTTAGAGGATGAGTGTCCTCTAGGTTCTACAACACTTTGAAATCTGTAGGAGAGAAACACAAAAGAACTTAACATAAGGATGCATTCCATTACTCAGCCTCCCTTGTCCCTGTGGCCACTCACTTATTCACATCAGCTTCCATGGGAAGAAGCTATGTTTCATCAGGCCCGCACGAAGGGACAAAGACTCCCTTTAGAGACGCCCTTTATTCAGAAAACAGTTTAGCTACCATTAGAAACACTGAGGGTAAACGAATCTCATGGTATGGGAGGTAATACCAGTACAAAACCAGCCCTAACACGTCCATTCCTTGATCAAAGAATAATTTTTGTGAATAAAATGGAGCGGCCAAAGGAATTTAGAGATAGAGGACTGTTGTGATTTAGACTATACAGTTTATGCTTACATACTGGAAGAAAAAGTTTTCTTGCTTTCGTCCAGCACTTTGTGATTTAGCAACACTCAGTAAATATTACCCAAGTGCAAGAACAGAGTTCCTCTGTTCATTCATTATTTTGTCAGCAGGCTGCTGAAATTATTAGGTCAATTCTGACATTTCTACTCAGGAGAAAGCCCTACAGAGGACCCAGATCTGAAAAAGGATTTAGTTTGATACTGTATGTTCAGCACAAAATAACATAGCCTTTAAAAATCAAATTTAAAGACCTGCCACTTTGTTTAGAGGAATAAGAGTAAGAAGGGCTTTATCTTTTTGCAATGATATGACCACAGCCCCAACTCTCCATATTTTCTCCTTCCTAGACAATTTAGCCATCTGACGAGTTGATTGGGAGAGAACTTGCAACAGGCTGATCTTGTAAAATACAAACTGAAGGAGCAATAAGGGTGATGGATGTCTGTGGCCAACTACTATGGTTGTTGTCTGTGTCTTCAGGCAGATGGAGGACAGCACTGGCAGCATATGGCATGGGAGTTTGGGCTTGGAAGGCAGATACAGCAGACTCCTGATAAAAGGAATTAAACCCAAAGCAGCATGGTGGCTAGCAAGCCAGTCTGACAGACTAAAGTGTTGATCACCTTCCTCATTTCTGCACCTCTACACCTCTTACTCCGTTCTATAGGCTCCCACCTGCATTCCTAGAGCTGGCCTTTTTAGCTCTGCCTGCAGAGAGGGAGCCAAGTAGCCTTAGCTGGAGATGGGCTAGTGTCAACACTCATTTTGGCAGATGCAGCTAGGCAGCAGTGGTCAGTTGGTGAAGCTGGCCATGGTGAACCTGGCCTCAAACACTTCCAGGGATGGGGCAGCCACCATTTCATTAGGCAACCTGTTCCAGTCCCTCACTACCCTCATAGTATATATTTACATACTAATCAGAAATTATACAGTATTTTAATCAGAGCCATTTATTATAAGAACATTGGCTTTCACAAGAGAAAAAAACAAAGCTCCCGAGGTCCATATACACTGTCAAGATTCAAGAGATTATTTTGCAAATTGGTGGACAATGCTAGTGACACAGTCTTGCCAGGCTATAAAGAAAGTACCAACAAAACAAAGCAGACAGTATGTGTATGCATGTGTGGACACCTCAAGAACAACAAATAAAGGAATGCTGGCATGGATTCTCTGTGTTTGTAGCTACCATGTGTTCTATATTTAGTCATATTACAATTAGAAGATGAGAAAATACAACAAAATAACATGTATCTGCTTTTTGCAAAAAAAATATATGGTCCTGCTTTTACAAAAGAGATGGTCCTGTTCATCTCCTTGGAGTCCCACTGCTCCTCTGTATAAATATCACTATCCTCAAATTGCTTTCTACTTCATTACAATATTAATAATCAAAGACTGTCCTTCAGAAAATGGATATAGTTGTTTTGGAACAAGTAATATGAAATTTATGCTGATCCACCAAACACCATTCATGCTCTTGTAGCAAAGAAGAATTAAGTACACGACATAAGTGAAAGAAGCTCCAGGGAATTCATGCAACACCAGCCTGCATGCAAAGATAGCCTATACTAACACTTAAAAGGACGGATAAAACAAACAGATTGCAGTTCTGTATCATAAAATCACGATGGTCTTTTTTCACACCAGAATACAAGTTAACCTAATTACAGTCTCCCTAAATAGATGGGTACAAATGCCAGCCTTAATGCACAGCAGATTCCTGCATCAGGGTTCTGAAACTTTCAGAAGGGTTTGCACAGCTTCTTCTTAATGAGCTTTAAACAGCAGCAGAACTGTCCCAGTGTGGGAAAAGAGATCATCAATGAATGGTCAGAATACATCAGGGAGCACAGCAACTGGTCCAATATCTCAGGTTTATTATAAAAAAAAGCATCAAAAATTTTAAAAATTCCACCCTATGATGGCTTTTAAACTTCTCAGATTTTCCATAATAAAATAATTACAATGGTTTTATTTAATTACCAAAATTTTTTTAGAATTCTAATTTCTAGAAATATTACTCATTCTTACATTTGGTCTGTATTTCCATCCTCCCTTTTCCTTTGAACAAAAAAAAGAAGCAGAAAAGATGACAAAATGAGATAAAGAAGAAATCTTCTTACCATTTATAAGCCTAAACTTCAGATATTTATTTTATCTGAAGACACAATTTTCTAATACAAACAGCAATATTATCTTCAGTGGGGGGTATTCAAACTCTAAAAATGTGTCCAGTTAAAATCTTACTTTATAACATTTGTAATTTATTTTTATCTTTCCTAGAAAAAGAAATATGTGGGTTTCTCAAATTGAAATTACATGCAGAGCATAACCACTTCAAACTGGTAGCTCGTGAGGGCCACTATTACCTTCAAAAAGGGACACCATAATCTTCTGATTTTGTGTAGTACATTTATTCTGTGTGGTCGTTGCTCTTGCTAAAGAGGCTGGCCTTGCTGAAGCTCCCTGCCAAACTTTGGGAAGCGTTATCTCAAGGGAACAATAAGAATAATTACTATCAAGGGAGATAACACTGCAGTCCTTTGCATAAGGACTCTTCTTGACATTGAAGCATGTGCTACGTGGTGGCAAGGGAAAGTTTGTTTAATATAATTTCCTCACACAAAGTTATTTGAAACTTATATTGGTCTGGTGCTTTTTAAAATGTAATTATCAATTCATTTTTATCATGATTCACTTTCTTCTTTCAGGTGACTACATCTCAGATTGTTTGGGGGTGATTTTGCCTTCAATGTTGCATATTAAACAAAGATACAACCCTAAAGTAGTTAGGGCTGAGTATCACAGTCAGCGGTTAACAACCCTACAACCTTCAAGGTGGCACTGGAGACATCCACCTCCCTCAGCCTCCAGGGCTACATTTCCTTCTTTATTCGTGAAACCATGTAGGTGGTTTCAAGAAGAAAAAAGAACATGAAAGCCTTGCCATCTTTTCTAGCAAACACTTCTCCAACAGGATGATCTGAAATGGGAAGGAAGCATGAAAGAGGCTTTATTGTTTTTGTGAGAAAGATTAATAGCAAGAGCTGCCTTTAAGAAAGAAAATAATAGAAAAGAAAAAGGTGAGGGAAATGAGAAAAACCCAGCAGCTATGTCTCAATTTTGATCAAAGCAATAGAGAAGGAGCTGTGCTGAGTGTCTCCCCATTTTCCTGGGGGATAACTTTATAGACATGCAAGATATAATACTTAGTCTCTTTTCTTTTTATAACATCCAACTACATGCAACAAACAGCAATGAAAACTCCCTATGTGCCATCCTCACTAATCAATGGCACCATCTGAGAGGACTCCAAGCAAAGGAGTGAGATTCAAACCCTACAAAACTTTCTCTTTTCAGGTTTTCAGGAAAGATGGACAGAAAGGAGTTCTAAATTATTCTGGGTGCATACTAAAACCTGACTTATTTTAGGATTTGCAATTTTTCCAACACTATCAGTTGGGCTGAAACTCCAGCTCATTTGCTATAGACTACCAAACAGTTACAGAAGATTTGGCATCTACTTTTATTACCTGTGTGGATAGAGATCAACTGCTAATTAGAAATTAAGGGCATTGTTTAATCCAGGCAGCATTCCTTAGACTTCAGTGTTGCTTATCTAGAAATACATTTGGCTTGAAAACTGTTTCTTTAAATTGATCCTCTGAGTCTTTTTAACCCTGTTAGCAGTGGGGGATTGGGTATTCTGCATTATTTTCTGAGATTTGCCTGTGGTTTATTTGCAAAGGCCACTTTTCTATCATTGCACTGATAGACAAATGGAACCGGCACTTAACCCTGCCACATTTGCCAGCTGAATACAAATCAAAGATTTCCACTCTTCATTGTCAAAAAGATGAACTATTTTCTGTCCAACTCAAACAGCCCCACTATATCCAGATCAGTCGCTTTCCAGAAACGATGTAAACCACAACAGCAGGTCCTGACCACTAACGTCTCAGAACATTTCCCTCTTTTGACTAGGGGTTTATGTGTACTTTTCTTGCTGTGACAAGCAATTTTGAAAACACTCTGTAGTTCCATTTGTGTACGTCACTTACAAGTTATAGTGCTTTTTGTCTTGTATACCAGGGTTGGAACAAGGATATGAATTGCTCCTTCCTGAAGAGGAACTCATAAAACTATGAGAAGGAAAAAATGGGAGAAATTAAGCAGGAAGCAGACCCACAAAAGCATCAACACTATGTACCAAAATACTACTGCTAGCACAGATCAGTGTCTCTGCTGCATGTCTGAGATAGCTGAAAAAGAGAACAGATGCAATGACTCATGTCACTAAAGGTACAGGGCTTGTGATCAGAGCTGAGTTTCCTGGATTCTTAAATCAGCAACTTTCTTAAATGCTGAATTAAAGACGTTTTAGATAGTATTTGAAAGTTACAGTTGGTTACATTGGAGCACACTGACCTTAACAATGTTACATTAAATATTTTCTTTTTAATTAAGGTAATAGCTAAGCTCTGAAGATGGGTAATGATTTTCACTTTGTTAATTTTACTGTTAAATGGAAAGCAGGACATAGAAACAGATTAGCAGAGCAGCATGACAGAAGGGCCCTTTCAGCTAGCCTGAGCAGTGAGGATGCTCGCAGGGCAGAGGCAGCAGTGCTAGGGCCAGGCAGGCTGTGTGTGCAGGAGCCCTGAGCTCAGGGTGGCTCAGCACCCACAGATCCACATGCAGCTCCGTGGAGCAGCCAGCACTCAGCACGCTGGCTGCTGGCCTCACATCACCCTTAAAGTTCTGCACAGTTACAGGGGAACCCCTTTCCCCAGCAGCACAAGGGCAGTTCTGCAAGCTCCCCTTCTGTTGGCTGCTGGAGTGTTAACACTGGGTGTCTTTCCAGCATGATAAAGGGAAAACTTATGTGTGCCAGCAATAACTTAGGCAGCAAACGACCTACTTGGGTTACTGAAGTTCAACCAGATTGCAACATGATACAATGCTGTTATCATGTAATATAATCCTACAGTTTCAAGAGGATTACTTAGATTTGAATTAGAAATTAAAATTACTTGTGCTATACAGAGACTTTTATAATAGGAAAGTCTCAAAAAACTCAAAGTACTTCAAACTAGGAGAGCTAAAAAAACTGAAAGTATGAGATATACAAAATAATGCATGAAACTGAGAAGTCAAGCAACTTTGATTCATCTTTTCTAATTAACAGATAATTAATAAAACTATTTTTCCATTTCTTTTCTTTTTTAAGACACACACTAGTTCAAAATCTAGGCACATATTTTCTATAAAATATTTTTGAGAACATTTCATTAGGAGTTAACATTCAGAGAGATAACAAAAATTTCTAAGGATGTAATTTTTAAGGATGCAATTTTCTTTTCAAGAAACCAAGAATAAAGACTCTTGTACGCCAGAATATAAAATGAACTGATAGTGCTTAGACAAAAAACTTTTCTAAGAGCCCAAACCAGGAACTGCTTCTTCTCCTTCTGTTGGTTTTGCTCGGTAAAATTTACTGGCCAAGACATTCCCATCTGGAACACATCAATAATTCTTCAGTGTTCAAAATTATCATTCCGAATATAGGAGCTTTTAAAAGTTTTTGTCATGGATTTGGGTCCTGTTTCCACAAGCAATAAATGTTTAATTTGTTTATGCAAAATTAGGCCCACTCATCTTATCTAATATATGATGAAAAAAGGTCCTTTACTCTTCATAATTACAATAGAAAAGTGTTAACCCTTAAGACAAGTAAACAGCTTTCATCATGCTTTCTTTTTGAAATTATCACATTTTTCTTGCTCACAGGATTTATTACAGAGTAAGGGAAGATTCTCATTGGATCGATCCTGAAAACACCAGTAGCACATCACTGCTCACCAGGTAAAGGAGGACAGCTGGGGGAGCATTTAGTCCAGTGACTGGAAAACAACAGGTCATTTGTTTTTGTGAGGAAAGTCATGGTTTAATGAATCAATTGGAGAGCTTCATGTCAGAAGATCTTAATCCTATCCCTTATGTTAGAAGGGACTTGCTGTGT
The DNA here is from genome assembly GCF_027579445.1 of Ammospiza nelsoni. Taxonomy (NCBI): domain Eukaryota; kingdom Metazoa; phylum Chordata; class Aves; order Passeriformes; family Passerellidae; genus Ammospiza; species Ammospiza nelsoni. The sequence goes on along the minus strand of NC_080638.1, from coordinate 44,020,150 downwards.
AACTTGCAATCATAATGGCAATTTTCCCCCTCTTTCTTTTTTCCAAAAGAGAACATCATTTTTATTAAGTGGGTACAGAGATCCCAGAATGGGAGAGGTCTCGACAAATGCAAACCTCTCCCAACCCCATTGTCTGACCTTTTCCTGAGATATTTACAGATTTGTCTGCACATTGAACAGTTGCTGATAGCAGGGTGGCTTGTTTCAGTGCACAGCCCACCCCTCCTGTCGGCAGCTGCTCTCAGGGGACACATGTAATCATTACATTTGTCACGATGGCAATGGTGATAATGATACCGTGTGCACTAATGAAAGGCAAGTACATATTTCACTTTCTGTGAGGGTTGGTGCTTGGGCAACACTGCCTGCCAACTGTCTCTGTCCACAGCACAACCTGTAATTTAGTTAACAAAATGAGCCATTTCAGAGATCAGTCATTATCCTGCCTGTCTTTATCCATTTACTGTTGCTACCAGTGATAAACATAGTAGACCTTACAAACAAGGCCTTTAGGGCTGGAAAGGATGGAAAAATAATACTAGAAAAAAATACACAACTCTTGCCCAATCTGATCTGCCAAGTCAGATCTTTTAACCAGAGTCCTGGAACTTCTGCTTCTTCTCATCTCTAAAGTTAAGCAAAAGTCTTTTGGACACACATGTCTCAATTTTGCATCTTCACTTCCAGTTTCCTTGATTCTTCAAAGGTTTTTTGTGTGGTAGCTGTGGTCTGACAAGAAATTATCTCTAAAATTTCTTCCTGCTTTATGTCCACTATGGGTTTTAAAACCCAGATAAATTCTATGGTTCAGTTAGTCTCCTAGCCAAATAAACTTCTAAGGGTCAAACAGTTTCAGTGGCTATAAAGAAACAATGATTTTCACTACTGATGTTTTACTTCCCATTTCCATGAAATTTGATGAAAGAATTCAGAATATTTTGTTGATTTACTTTTCCCCTCTATTGATGGAACAGGTATATCCACACACCTCTCCTAATCAGTAGTGGGACCACTGCTTATAATTCAGCATTACTCAAGTGCTGAGTGAAATTCTGAGAATAAGTCACTCTACATCATGATCTACAACTTCAAGGTCTCACTCATTTTCCCCTCAGTATTTAGTTAACATTTGGTACTGCATCGTCCCTTAATTCACTTGCCACTTACTCCACTCCTGTATCCCCATCAAAAAAAAACAGAGACCATGCATCTTTGAAAATTGCAAGGATTTCTACATCACAAGAAGTGGGAAGAAGGATTTGGTTTAGCCTTGAGGGCTTCAGAGCACTGTCAGAAGAGCCCTAATTCATTTTTTGAGAAGCCACTCAAGTCTCCCACTGTCAGTGCTGATGAGGGGCATGCACACTCCCCGCTCTTTGAATGCAATCAACTTAGGTCTTAATGACTCTCCAGATGATTTTAAATGTCTAGAGCCAAAACCTAATCACAAGGATTTCCACCAAGATCTGAATCTGAAAATAGTAACTTGAAGAGAAACTTTATCTGCAGTCTGAACTTCACACAAAGGTACTGCATTGAAGCAAAAAAGATGGAAAAGGGATGTTATCAGGTCTGGATTTTCCCTGTTCATACCACAACACTAATGCCATGCTACCATTTAATGACTGTTGTGCAGTTTACTTTGTAAATAGTTGTGAAGAGCTGCTATAGCTACTGAAAGACACACAAATAGTTAACATACATTATTCTCAGAATACAAGTTGTGGTGATCTTTCAAACACCACTTGTTACTTAACAGTTACAAGTAAAGTTGATTTCCTAGCAAAATTATACAATATTTCATACACATCCTATAGAGTACAGCCACTACAGTACTGGAAAGTAAGACAGACATCTTTGGGTTTTGGTAGTTTTCTTTGTTTTGGGCTTTTTTTGCTTGCTTTTTTATTTGTTTTAGTTTGGTTGTTGTTGTGGGGTTTTTTTTTTGTTATTTGTTTGTTTTTTAATATTTATGATGCTTGTAACAATGAGGTGCCTGCAAACCCTACTTCATTGGTAGGCACTGTACAGAAATAAATGTCAGAAATTATTAAAATATGACAATATAAATGCATAATTCTTTCTATAAGCAATCAAATATACTAGGACTCTTTGGATCTACAAAGATGTAATAAAACAGCAGATAAAAGAAAACAGATACCATTTCAAAAGACCTTTTAAAAGAGCACTTTACCAAAAAACCCTATAAACTTCATAACAGGAGAAAAAGTGCTGTAAAGTATTAAAAATTATAAAAACACAACAAAAAGAAATTAGGATCAAAATTGTGGGGTTTTTTTCAGTATGAAAAAGAAAACAATGCAGGGGCTTTTCTTAAGCAGCCCCACCTCACCCAGTTATCAGTGCTGTGGAAAAGGATGTAAATAACAAAGAAACAAATCTGCAGCTGGCGCAAAATTATTTAAGTTGTTTCTTAGATCTATGAAAATGGTCTATGCAATGGAAAATTAAATTTACTGTTGTCAGATGCTAAGAAATGCGTGCTGAAAATAACTAATAACTGCATGTGTACTGCCAAGTTCCAAATTAACTGGAAGCACCAAGAAAAAAGGCCCCTGTGCGTGCATCTCAACCTGTCAAAGTCTAAACATGAGATACAACATGGGATGAAGATCCTAAATGAGGGACACAGTAAAACCACTCGGGCAGAAAACTTCAAATACTTGGGAATTTATTGTGAATAGCTTTTTTTTTGTTTTTCTGAAACCTCTGCTCAGTTCTTCTATATTTCTGATACAGGCAAGTATTGACATTAAAATTTGTCAGAAACCAAACAACAACGGAGCATAAATTAATCTGGGACCAAAAAAAAAGTAATGTCCCTTAAAGAGACAGATTATGAAAAATATTTCCACATATATGTCAGTACATGAGGAGGCCACAGGAGCATCATTAACTCTGGATTCTACAACATGTCCAGATGGATGGTGATTAGATGAACCACTGGTGTGAAGAATAATATTCACACCTCTGGCTTTGCAATGCAATCCAGTTCTGCCCTTGATAGCACTGTCAAGATGTACATAGGTGAGGCACATACTCAACCTCCTTTTATTTTTCCCTTTGATTACAAAGGAATCATTGCTCAGACTGAAATCTTGAATTTTCCAGATTGTGACACATCTCTGATGGATGAATGATTCACGTCAAATGAACCAAAGCTATGCACAGCCTTACATCAGTGATGGAAGATGCTGAAAGCACAAGCCAAGTGTGTTTATTTCTTAGAGGACCCTCTTCCAGTCAAGGCAAAAGAACAGCCTGCTTGGCTTGGTGGGTGACGCAGACAACGGAGGTAGAATTCACGTTGCATTACATGTTTGGTAACAACTTGCAAAGCAGAGAATGTGATCTGACAAAGGGGTGGAACACGTAGGAGGAAAGAAAACTTCTGAAGATTTGGCAGCATATCCATGGGTTAAATATGTAAAGTGTGAGAAACATAAAAAGTATTTAAGGAATGTAAGCTACAAAAAAATTACTCCTCTCCAAACCCTGAGAGTTCCCTACTGACATAATTAGACTAAAAACCAAACCACACAGACAGGGCAGCAAACTCACTTTGGGATGTGATCTAGTTTAAGTAGATATGGGGCTGCTAAGAACTAAGGTAGAAGAGAGAAATGCAAAGGGGTTCCTGCTTTTTCCTTATCTTGCCCTTGTTCCAAGCAGTTGTACTTGTGCAAGTCTCATGAGTTTAAAAATTTATTCCTTACCAGAGCAGGATCATTACATTTCTATCTGTCCCTGCTGGGATAAAAATAAGGTCAATGTGTCACAAGCAAGATGATCTCAGTGTGCAAAAAGGAGGAATATTACTAACAGGAAGTCACTGAGCAACACATATGCTTCTCAGTCCTGCACACTGTGAGAAGATTTAAAATTCTGAGATCAGAAAGAATAAATAAAAAGGAAAGAAGGAAAGAATAACTCAAATAATAAACACCCTTTCTTCACAGCAGTAGACATCTTCAGGTTTTTATTAATGCATTCAAGAGGAGAGGCTAAATAAGCCACATAAGTATCTCTAATCTTAGTCTCTATATCTATGTTCTCCATACATAACCAAGACCAGTTTAAATGGTTGTGTTTGGTTGTCCTCTACTGATCTACATACTTGTCTGCAGAATGTACCAATCTAACCATTTTCAGTTTAAAAATTAAAAACATCCTGATCAACCTGGTCAAATTATTATACAAAAAACTAGGATTGGAAGAGAATAAGGCTGGGGATGAGTTTAATAGAGTGAGTAAGATGGAAATGGACGTTTTTACATATATCTACATTGAAAAGAGAAAAAAAAGTCTAGTAGCAGGTGCAACCACCTTATCTTCTCTTCCTCTGCCTCCATACCTTCATCCAAATAACTCAGTATTAAGGTACCAGGAGAAGACATTTCACATTTCTGTAAGATCAACCTGACAGCTTACCAGCTGTTTCTTTACTGTTCATCCCACAATGGCATGAGTAATCCAAAGAGTGTTCTCACTTTCCCTGCTAGCAGCATGGTTACCTGCTGTTCACTTCTCCTAGTCTATTCCCTGAGCAGTGAAGTACTGTCTCTTTTAAATCCCACTCACTTTGCAAACCACAGGACTTGATTTTGTGTAAGAGCAACTATTACCTCTATCTTATCCTAGAAGTTCTCATGCTGGGAAAACAGCTTCCCATCTCCTTTCTCTAACATCACTGTCCCAAAGATACATTGGTCAATTTTTGGTGTTATTACAGTACCTTGGCCTGAAGAAGAAATGTATGGGCCAACATGTAATTCAGCCATCTCTTTAAATACTAAAAGAGCATAAGTCCAAGTATTGAATAAAAGATAAACATGGTCAGTTTGGGGGAAGATTGTTACAGGAATCTAGTGGTGTCTAAGAACAAAAGACACTAGTGCAACAGGCTTTGAGGGGCTATGAGTCTTGTACTCTAAAAATACAAAGCTCTTAGAAAAAAATACTGTAATAAAATCACTACCCAGGAATTGAGCCAATCCTTGCAGATATGTGTAATATATCCTGGGTTGAACTGTATCACCTGAAGTCTGGAAGTCTGAAGAAAGTACATTTAGTGTCACAATCAATAGTTGGAAGGACACTTGCAAAGCAAGCGTACCCCAAATTCTTTGGTGAATCTTGTGGGTTAACACCTGCCACGTCCCATTATATCAGCCTGAGAACATGTAAGGGTCCAGGATGTGTGCAGCCTTACTCAACAGAAATCATCCCCTCATCTTTTTGGGGTTTTTTTAGGGATCTTTTCTCCTATCGCCTGTGCCATTCAGTGTTTTCTGAATAACTGTGTCTGTGTAGGTAAAAAGCCTGTGGGATTTGTTTGCGCTTCTGGCAAAGCATGCAGGCATGTCCTAAAATGGAGAGCCAGACTTCCATTATGTTTGCCAGCGCTCTACAACTGGCCTTTTTGAAATGCTACAAAACAGAAATGGACTAAAGGAGGATGGCAGTACTGGCCAAATGCACACACTGGTCTGGATAGCCACTTGGGTGAAGAAGTAAAAAGCTGTTAGCACGCGGATAGAAACAGACATCCAATATCCCCACCCACACAGATGGAGGAAAATAGAACACCTCACTGGAAATGGTTTTCAGCAGGGACACAAAGCAGGAAACAAAAGAGGACAGAGACCAACGGCCCCTTTTTTTTTTTTTTTTTTTACAACAGGTTCTTTTTTCTCTCTCTCTCATCTAGTGTCTACAACATAAAGGAGCCTAAATCTCATCTTAAAAACCTCCTCTGTTCCTGGATGCACTTTACAGACAATGATGTGTGAACACAGGAAAGCACTGTGCTTAATAAAAAAGGACTTTCCTGTCTCATTCTCTGTAGTCATATAATAATATCTCACATACTAAATAAATGGAGACAGAAAAGAAAGGAGGCTCAGGATTAAAACTGTGAGGCCTAGGTAATACCACATTTCTTCAAAGCTTTTGACTGTCTTTCTGCAGCTCTCTCAAACTAAGGTAATAAACAAAGTCAGCAGTAATAATACTGATACTGCCAGGGGTAATAATTTATCCTGTGACAGAGCAAGAAAAAACCATCAAGAACGTGGCCTTGTCACACTCAGTGACAGGACAGCATTCATAGTGTAAAGGATACAAATCAGCAACACAATGGGATACAAGACAGATAATGCTTGGTTTGTCTTCAAATGGGACTTGTTTAGCAGATCAGACAGACAAAAGGTACTGATAGAGGAGACAAGGCAACAAGAGACAGTGACCAAGTCTCAGAAGGAGGGAAACAACAGAAAATAAATGGATTAAATCACCAATCAACAGAGATCATAGGAAGTTTTCCATATTTTTGTTCTCTACATAAGTTCTTTGAAGAAAACAGTTATAGAGCAACACATTGATGTTCTAGCAAAAGATATATTACAGTACAGTCACTATTATTATCACTGCTTAATAAAAACTCCTTTTCTATACAGTCACAGCTCTAAGGCCATCACAAAGCATTCTGACACACTTTGAAACCAGGACACGGCACAATGGTTAGCAACTAAACGAAGGCACAAATGAAATTTGCAATAAAACATGTTTAACCAATTTGGGCCCAGGAACTAATCTGCCAATGGGAAGACACTCCACTCAAAAAACTATTAGCTTGGGAGAAATGCCATAATGGGAAAGTACAGGTTTAAATTTTAGGTGCCAAGTGATTACAGGCCCGTCTGAACTGGGCCAAGGAAGCAAGGCTAGCACACTTTCAGCTGTGAAAAGCACACAGAGATATTTAAAGACCATAAGCATAGTTGGAACGTCAGTTCTACCATCTGTCTTAAATGGATCCTCTTCAATAATGATTCCACTCAACACAATTTTGAAGCCCCATTTTTGTGTCAGCTCTGACAGTAAGAAAATATTTTAGCCTACAGCCTTTAAAACGGTCTTTAGCTCCCTTCACACTCACCACAGCTTGCTGAATTAAAAAGATTACAGTCAAAACCAAGTACATCACCCAGGATTTGTAATGGAAATTAATAAGAAACTCACATGTACTTGTTGAGTTTGTTTTGGTTTTGTGTGTGTGTGTTTGTCTTGATTATTCAAGACTTGCCACAGAAAAGTCAAAGAAAGCATTTCACAGTCAGGTTCATGCAAAAAACCCAGTAGTGATGGGAAAAATATAGGTGAAAACAGTGCTAATATGGTTGACAGTAATGCTTGCTTTCTGTCTCCAGAAAGCTTGTTTCACTTGTGTAGACGGCTCACCATATCAACTCTATTCACAGATTCAGGATCACTACATATCAAAGGATAGACAAGTCAAATTTTAATGGTCATACTTCCTGAGAATGTGCCTGTTCCTTTGTAAAACTTTTATTTCAAGCAAGAAGCCCCATGATTTGACTTTGGCAGAGCTGATGGTTCCAACAAGATCTATGGTCATCCTGCGCTTTCATTGTAGCAATTGATTTTAGCACAGATTAAATTCTCCACAGCTTTAACCAAGTATATATTTTTAAAGTTTTGAAATAATTAAACTTCTCCCTTCATCTTCCCAAGAAGAGCAACTGTGAGAAATGAGAACATACTGAAAATATGGAGATGACTAACTGATAGCAAATTTTCAAATTTTGGAGGTTGCTGTCAAATAAAAATGCAACTCGCTTTTATAGAAACTGTTAACTCGCTTTTATAGAAACTGTTAATATTGATGTTAAATCATCCATCTCCTTGAACGGTTCCAGAAACGTAAAAGTCAGCACTGTGAGTAGGAGTTAATCCTGTATGTGAGACAGTGAGTTCCAGAACCTCACACCATGAATTGTAAATACCATGCTCACTGTATGCAAGCATGACTCATTGATCTATCTGCACAGATGAATTGCATCACTCCTGAAATGAGAGGAATGTTACATATCCTTAGTAGCACACAGCAATGGCAAACATCACTTTAAACCAGGAAATGTTTACTCAAGCAATGTACAACTGAATTATAACATAATCTGACCCATATGGAAGGCCAGTACATTTTTCCCAATGTTCTTGACTTCCCAGCAATGTTCTTACTTTTGCTTTAGGAATTGCATACAGAGGCACAAAGCAATATAAAGTCCCTTTGTTATTTGAAAGCTACTGAGATGACAGGCAGGCCTGCCCTGCCTACAGCTGCACCTACACTCCAGTGCACTATGGAACAGACATACACAAGAACAGAGCACGTCAGTAGGACTTGGCTTTGAACAACCAGCTCTCTGCAGCAGGACAGGTTCTCCAGCACCTTCTCTGCACACAAAGATGGGGTTTCTCTCCCAGCATTAGTCACTACAATTCAGACATGTATTCATAGTTAACTGGAATATTCTCACACTCAGTAGTGAGCAGGAGCACTTTCAGAATGAGAGTCTACCCATTTATCCCAATGGCACGATCTGCTCACTGGGAGCACCTATCCCTCTCCTGACTAGAAACAGAACCCAGAAAACACCACTGGGCTTAAAATGCAAGATTACAGACAACTGGTAAATAAGCTATAGAGAGCACATTACAATTACACTTCCATAGCTCTTTCTCATTGTTATCATCCTCTGACGATACCTAAGGAGTGTGAAAATTTAGTAGGTCTTTTGGTCCACTGTTTTTAAGGAAGATGCATTATCTCAAAATACACCTCCATCTGCCATCCTTTGCTACCACATAGCAATGCTTATTGACCTCAAGGGGCCCTAGTATGTTTTCAAGCAATTATTTTCAATACCCATATTTGCCTCTACTATTTTGTTCTGTAACCATCTAGAAGTATTTAGGTTTTAAAAAATAAATTATTATGCCAATAATGCCTGAAAGAAGATATATAAACCAAATATGCTGGAGTTATAAAGATCCCAATGAAATGACAGCACTGAATATGAGAAAGGTGGTAAAGACATGGGTGTTTTCACCAAATATGTCATAGCCTTGTTTTCTCCTAGCCAGCAAGTCTTTTAATGTATTGTGTGACACCTCTACTCCCCACAAGCAGACAGTGTGGAAGTTGCCCATCTTGTCTTAATCAAAACACTGGAACAGAAAGATACTAACATTGTATAGTATTATTACTGAAATACTTTCCCGTGTTTATTTTTTTAAATCCTAGTTTTTCATGTACTGCATTCTCATTAGATTTTGATGCAGTCAGCATCAATTTCTAAGCAGCAATAGTAAACCTCATGAATCATTTTGGCAAAACCTTCCTTGAAGTGACTTTGAAAAGGCAAGAACTTTTGCTAGCTTTATCTTTTGTCTTTGAAAACTGGCAGCATCACACACTTAAGTAAACACTCCCCCATTCATAAACAGCAACACACTTACAGCTAACTTTCTACCTCTTGCAGTTTGAAACTTCAAAAAATCACCTTCCTAATATGTGCTTCTAATTAAATTTCAGTCCCTAACCACAGCTGCTGTGATTCATGCATACCCTGCAAGGTTCAGTGTTAATTAATGAGGGCTCCTTAAATTCTCTGAGCCAGGGTGTGGGAGAGAAATAGGGTGTGTGCAAGACATGAGGATTTCTCACAGTTGGTTGTAGGGTGTTGTGATGCCCCTCTGGGAGGCAGCTCAATTACAGTATGCATCCAAACAAGAATGAAAAAGGAGGTGGGGAACTGGGAACAGAAACCCACACAGTGTATTATTCATAAGCAAATATATAATTATGCAGTCTCATGAATTAGGGATCTACACGTTTAAAGAAAGACAGAAAAACTGTGTCAGAATATTGCTTTGCAGTGTATTGGTTTAATATTCCCTTCTTCCTACAAAAAATTGGAGGTAAAGTGGGACACACTCAACTGATCCCAGGGGCCTCTAGGCAATCCAGGGACAATTTCTGACAGGTACAATCTGAAGTATTAATATATTTCATGGAGTGTGGATTTCTGCAATCCTTTCTGGGACTGCAATTCAAGGCTGCAAATGAAAGCACCCAGCAGCTACGCATCTCTACAAATAAGAAATTTCAAGGTGAGATTTTAGAGCTTTGCTAAATAAGCAAAGCAGTTGGTCTGGCTCACATGCATGTAAGTTCATAAATAATCACAGTTATTATCATGTATTTGTCTTATGCACAGGGCAGGCTGCTCAAGACACCACAATTCTCTCTTCAGCTAAATGTCTGCCAGTCAAGAACACATCTACTCCTCACAGGTTGCACAAAATACTGATCTGAGAAGGCTATAATTGGTTGGATACAAGGATAAGCCTTTGACCTTTGTTCTTCAGTATTTATTTTTCATGTGATTGCAATATCCTGCCTCTCCCAAGCATCTTTCATCCTTTATGTCTGCTCCCAGCAATGCAGCTCAGAAACGAAGCGATTTCAGCATCAGGATCTGAAATTAAGTAGCTGATAGAACCTCAGAGGGGAGGTTTAGAGGAACAGAATGTAAATTAATGAGGAGAGATTTGGCCTTAGCTTTCACAGTGCTTCCTCTTACAAAATATTCTTTGGTACATTTAACAGTCCTGAGTAGTCATATCCTCAGACTTCATCTTGCCTAACCACTGATATTACAGGTCCTCTGAAAACTCCAGTCCCACAGGTGATAAGCATCATGCTTGCACTTGGGTTGGAACCACATCTTTCTTTCTCTTTCAGAGGGAAGTTTACAGTAAAGACATCAGCAAGCCTTCCCAGAATCAATTTCATGTTTGGTCCTCTGAGGACTTTAACTAACACTGGATAGGCAATAACCACTAAGCCTCTCAAAACACATTATTTTATCCTGTCAGTAGAAATTCTGCATAGAATTAAAAAAAAAAAAAAAAACACAATCCAGATTTTTAAAGTAACAGGGAACAAAACTCCTCTAATTCAATATCTATCCCTAGTACTTACTGTTCCTCGCTGTTTTAGAAACCCTAACCCAGGGATACTCAGTTATTGTTTCTAATCAGTATGTAAGTACCTGGTAACTTAATAATTACTTTTTCAAGTCAAGGACTGGCTCTGAGTCTGCTGTGCCAGTCTGAGTTAGGTACTCCCTTTGCAGGGGACACACTGCAGCTGCTCATAACATGAAAAAAAGACACAAGAAGTCTGAAGGCAAAGCTAGCATACTGTCATGGTCTAAGCCGAATTTATCCGCTGCCTAGATCTAGATTTGAGTCAATCTCAGTAGGAGCTTTATGCAAAGCTCTTCAAAATTTTCAGCAGGCAGAGGGGCTACTCTATTAGTAGTTCCAAACAATTGGTTTACCAATAGAAACTCTTTCAGGATACAGGTTTTCAGCTCTGCTTAACAGCTTCTGGATTTTAACACTTGGATCTTGCCTAATAAACACAGACATTGCAGATATACTGCCACTGGAGCCTTTTTTATTATTTCAGATAGCAGGTTGAAGCCAGCATGGTCTAGGAACCATTGTCTTCTGCCTATTTCTGTCTCCAGCAGGTGACAGTTATCACCAATTCCTTCTTAGATAATTTTGCCATTGGCAAGCCCTCTATTTCCCCAGAAGCACTATAAATTGGTTAGTCTTGTTTCCTTAAGGTACAAATAGTTTTTTATACTTAGATCTTAAAAGACCGGAAAAGGGCTTTTACTTCTCCCCAGAATACTCAGAAAAAGGTGCCCTCAGTCTGACCCCCAGGGAGAGCAGGATTTTTCTTTCATTTAGACAAAAGGAAGAATCCAAAACCCACATCAAGAGTAGTGATGCATGGAATTGTAGCCCTACATTGGCAATTCCTAAATTTATAGCAAAATATACCTTTTTAGCCAAAGTAGAGGAGGCCTAATTTTCCAGAGTGAAACCAGATGGACTCCAGTCCAATTCAGGTCTATAATCTCACTTACTAGATTTGTCATAAGTTTTATCATGATATGATTTATCCCAGACTATAGGCTCATGGGGCTGCTATCCTCGTGAATTGTTCTCTAAATCCTTAGGTGCTATTTATATTGGACTGTAATTTGAATCCTTCTTTCCACCAGCCTTTTCCCCCTACAATTCCATTGCCTTTCTGGAACTCACTCAGTTTTTTTCTGAAAGGGAAATCTTTTAACCCAGTCATTTATTCCAGAGTTACAAGAAGCTACACACATGAAAAAAAATCTGCTCAAGTTGGAGGCTTTGCTTCATCTTCATGTCTCTGAGTCTCTAAAGTACTCTTGGGTACAGGCAGTTCACATAAAAAAATGAAAAAAAATTATTTGTGCCTTCATCTGTGTCAGTTTTGGTTTTCTATACCCTTTTTGACCTTTAGAGCACATAGGAGGTTGTTTTCTCACAAGCATTTCTGATCACATATAAGACAATGATGGAAGCAGCATAACCTCTTGTAGCATTCACAGAATACTACCACTACCTGCTACAGAAAGTTTTGCAACAGATTTAGGATTTGCCATTAAATGCTAAAACTTTGGCTGGGAGTGGAGATACTTCCTCTACCCTAAATTGCAAAGTATCTATTATGTCACATCCTTTAGGGCCACTAATATAGCAATTTCACAGGGCTACCATTGATTTCAAATAAATTGAAAGCCCATTTAAATAAACCATGGCACCCACGCCTGAGTATGAAATTGCATTTGTATATGCTTGTTCACAGCACTCAGCGACAAGACACAAGGGAACTTTGCTCTGTCCTTCCACATCCCCTTGTTGTCTCCCAATGTCTATCAACATGGAGGGAAAGTAACCAGCTTTGGTAGTGCTTCTGAGGCAATCAAGCTGCTCAACAGAAAACTATTATCCCTCAAGACAAATACAACAAAGAACTGACAATTCTCTGCATAATGCAATTATTTCCACCTTTAAAGCCATGTTAGAGTATCCTATGAAACATTTCACCTGTCCATTAAACTTTCAAGATGCAGGACTCTTCTCTGTTCCTCCCTGGGGATCTGTTCCTTACATAATCCAATAGCTTAGATCTCCAGAAAATCTTGGAGACTGAACTAACACTTGTTTGAGGACTACTGCTGGAAAGAATGTTTGCTATTCTCTGAATATTCTCCACAATGCTACGAAATAAAAAAGGATGACTGAAAACTCAAAGAACAAAGTCACTGTGTAACAAATTAATTGAAACCTTGACATCCTCACAAAACTGCCAAGAGATAATGATTCTGTGTTTGCTTCTGGAATGCTGTCCTGCCAATTTTTACATTTGGGGAGAGGATTGCAGAAACAACAGAAAACTATTTAAGAAATAGAACAGTTGTCTTCCCAATCCAAATCACTAAAAACACTTCTTTATTCAGACTTGAGCTCATAAGGCTTAGAAGATCCTTAAATTGAAGTGGAATTAGGATTTAACTAATGAAGCCCTTCTTCCTAGATCTCAAAATGAGCCTGCCATACTGCCATGTGCAAAGACATTAAAAGCAGAAGGATAAACTCTTCCAACCTTTAATCTTAATGATATTTTAATGTTGCAGAATTCAGTGGAAACCTGGCTTCACACCATTTCTCCTTTTTTTGTTGTCAAAATGTAATGATTTGTAGGTTTATGAATTTCTCACTTTTAGAACACCAAAAAAATGTATACACAAGAAACATAATAGCATGATACTGAACTTTTCCGTAAGTCTGAACTCTGTAGTCACTATTTCATAAAGATAAGGGCACACCATCTTCATTACCACACCCTTTAAGAACTGAATATTGTCCATTTATAATCTTTAGCTGTAAGGCCATGCAAAGCTTTGCAATGTATCCTTTGTAACTTTTGATGATTATAATGATAATCATGACTTTTTCCCCCTACAGGTTTCAAGGGCAGCAAATATCAAAGTTAGCTGTTTTTCATTAGAACACTGGTCCATAAACTTTCAAAATAATTTGCTTCACACTTCACTTAAAAATTACTTAGAAATATGTACATACATACACACACAGACACACATATATATATACATATACTGTGGGGGTGAGCAACAGATATATATATATTTATTTATTTACAGCGCCATTGCCCAGTCTTTAGACCATGATCTATGATCATCCATAGGCTGAAAAACATTGGCTTTACATTCCAATCTCAGCTCTTCTTCCTGGATTTCCACAACTTTAAATAGGTCAAATTGTGCTCATAAATGAGGCCCTAATATCTATGTACAGATTATTAAAGAATAAATGCCTTCCAGAGTTTTTGCTAAAAGCAAAATTAGTCAAAGAAATAACTAAATTTTGGCTGAAATTAATGTCAATTTACTTTACTGGAAGCTATGAAAATCTTATAAATTCCTGCCCCTCATCCTTTATAAATAAGACTATTATTCCACCAAAACACAATATTTTACAAAATTGCTTCGTTCAACGGATGGAAAAAATTTGAGAAAAATAATTTTAACTTTCTTCCCTCTCAGCTACTCAGAGTTCCTTCCATATAGTCTGAGGAGTTATGCTATGAGACAGTGCTGCAACACTGACTTCGATAATTAGTCAGTGAACTCTTGCCCAGTGATACCTGGAAAGAATACAAAATTCCCATTTTGCCTCTCACTTTCTGGAAAACTATGAACCCTTGCATGTTTTTTAATATAATTATCTGAAACTATGGAATGTGTCTCAACTTTTTAGAGATCTCTTAAAAAGCAAGTTTATCTTTTGAAGTGTCCTGGAGGCCCATGCACAGGAGTACCTCACATAAATTTTATTCTATTTAACTGGATGAATTTTAAATGTCATGCAGTAGTCACACTTTGAGAACATAACAGAAAACCACTTTTGATTATGTCAAATCTTCATGATTTTCAGTCTTGTAGTTAGTTTGCCCACCCTCTTGGTCTTCCGACTATCTAAAGTGCTGTCTGGTCTTTTTTTTAATCTTGTACTATGAAAAACCTGTTACTACTCACATCACCTGTGATAGTGTTTTCCATTTTTGTCAAATTTCAGGGGAAAATACTGACACCCCAGATATGAGCCATATTCTCTGCTCAGAGATATTTGTTTCTCCTACCTGGTGTACTGGTAGCCTTCATAGGATGTTGTGTTTAGGGGGTAGTGATCTCAACCAGATCACTGGACCAGACTATCGGACCTTGTACTTGGGGCTCGAGAAGCCCATGGCAGAGCAGCAGCAGCCACTGCATGGGAGCCTGTGGGAGTGCCCTGAGCCAGCCCCTGCTGTGGGCTGGGGGGTGATGTGACAGAGACAACCTCACAACTTGTCAGGAGCAGCTAATTGATTCTGTTTGCTACTCAAAATACAAGTGCCACAGAACAGGAGGGATGCAGGAAACTCTCTGAGCTGCACCCAGTGCTGCACAAAAACAAGGTTCCCAGACTCTGAAAGAGTGTGAAAATTGCTCACTATCTATATTCCTCTCTTACTGAAATGGCTAACCATTAAGCCGTTTGTCACCTGGCCTTTTTATTTAAATCCAGAAAGAGCCCTGCTTTTCCAATATCATGCCCCCTTCCCTTCTGCAGAACATCAAGCTGGTCCAAGAGGCCCAAAACCTTGCTGGAATGAGACACATACTTTATGAATAGTTTTACCTTCACACACAAGGACAGCAAATGCTTCTCTAAAAGATCAATTTGTTCCTCATACTAAGAGAATGCTTCATTAATTGACATGACAAATATGGGCTGGGAAAACACACTATTAATCAATAAGCATTGGAATGACAGATGCAAGTTGAAAGCTTTGCAGCATCAATTGGCTTTTATTTCATAGTTATGTTATTTGTCATCTGTTGTTCAGGTAATGGTTCTTAGCCTCTATAGCATATAGAAATATGACTGCCAGCATGTCAGAGGGTCCCATGTCACATGTGGCCTGTGAGATGTCCTGGGGGAAGAGTGGCGGCTCCACAGTTCAAAGGGTTCAAAGTGATACCCTTACTTGTTCAATCATTTTCAGCATATATTGTAATATTGCAGTTTACAGGCACCTTGTTAAGTTGGATTATGGATTATATTAACTGGTTTTAATGAAACCTTGCAAAATGGACAACTGTCTTAAAAACATTCCTACAAAGAAACCACAGCCTGAGAAGACTGATAACGTGAGCACAAGTCAACCACAAAAAATGGCTGAGTTGACAGTACTTCTACTCCTAGCTCAAGCTCCTCATTAGCCACTTTATGAGGCAAAAACAGTGACAATCTGGTCTGACAAGAATCAGGCCAAACATCAAATGTTTGTAATTATCAAGAAGATTATTTGAAATATGCATTTTCATCCATGGTCTTAATGATAACTTTGCCCTAAACACTCAGTATGCTTTGATATAGTATGAAGTCTCCACAATTAGGAGGGCATTTAAAAACTGAGCATCCAGAACATGAATGCAAACATCTTACTCATGCAATATCCAGCACTTCACAGGACTTAAAGGCTGTTGAGCAGTAGGAGGTTTTTTATTTAAAGGCAGAACAAAAACATCCACATGTTGAAATGCTTGTTCCTCCTGCCATGGTAAAAACTACTGGAATAATACATGGAAAACAACATGGCAACAAACTTAAATGTATTCCTTAGTCAACAAGACTTTAAATCAGCAGATTCTGTACAAAACTTTGTAGAGATGGGTGGGTATTGACTGTGAAAATCTTTTGTACCACAGAGAAGTTGCCTGGTTATCTTGTGGCAAAGTGCTTTCACTGAGCTATCCAGCTTAAGGATGAGTTACATACTTTTCTTTAACAAAAAAACAAATGTTCCAAATTTGCTGACCTTTTTTGAGATGACAAATGGCTGTCAGCAGTATGCCACCTAGCAAATATATTGAAAAAAATAAACACAATCTGTCCCTTCAAAGACAGGTGACATTTTAAGGATGACTGCAAAAACATTTACTGTTCTAAGAATAAATAAAATTAAATAATTATTTCAAAATATTGTTTTTCATCCTAATCTCACCCATTTTTATTATCTATTTCTGTGTAAATTATGTAATTAGCACAATATATTAGTACAACAGTACATATATGCAGTAGGACAAGCAGAGTTATGATTAGCTAAATACACATATGTAGGGGGTGCAAGCTCAAAAACTTGTTAATGATAAGGAGGTTTTTAATCAAAACTGTTTGGAGATCCCTACTGTAGTATAGGTAAGCCAGCAATTTCAGTGGCACATTATCCATAGCATGCTGTGGGATAAGGAGTGGTTCATAGACTAAATGGGAATTGCATATAAGAATACCAAAACCCAGTACTTTGCAGACAGCCTGCAAGAAATAGTTGATTGAGCTGGTAAAGAGGCTGGCAAAAATCAGCCTGTGATAGAGTAGAAAAGGAAACAGGTTTAAAAGACAGTGCAGACTAGTAGGGCAGAGGGAATAGTCTATCATAGGTGCTTTATGCACTTGGAATCACACATACACACCTCAGCTGTGAAACGTGGCTAAAGCTGTGCTGCTTGTGAGGAGATGCTGCTCAAGAGCATTTCTATGAGTGTCCTATGCTTATATGACACAGGGGCTTTATCTCTGCATATCAGCATTGCAGCTGCTGAAGGGGGAAATAAAAGAAGCTTCTTTCTGAGCAGCTGAAATCATACTTTGAAAGTGTACAGTTGCCTCTTTGATAGATCCTTGTGAGACAGCTGAGAAATGATGACATGGATGAAAATACTTCCTTGTAAACTGCAGAATTTCATCACTGAGTCTATCAATCAAAGTTCCATTTGTCATCCATCCCACACATGTAGTAATACTTATTACCATAGGTGGGAAGCTGCTGCACTCCTACCTCACAGCTAATCCTTGTTGTAAAGAACCACAGCAGCTATTTACACTCAAATTGTCCCCTCACCACAAGAGAGGCACCCTTATTCAGCATGCCCTCAAAGACCTTCATCTTATTTGTCTAAAAGTACTGAAAGAGATGAAGGACTGAGTATCCTAAGGGAATGGAAGGTAGCACAATTAAGGACTGTTTTCAGGAATGATTTTCACAAGTTTTAGCTGAATGCAACACTATCAATACAAGGAAGATGAGTGGGGGTTTTCCCCATTTTGAATATTCTTTAAATACTCTCGGTTAGACACCAATCTCAGCTAAACCAGAGCAAATTCTGCATACAGTACATACTTGATATAGCTGGAGGTATGAAACAAGATCCAAAACTGGGCATATTATTAACTTAAACTTTTCTGTGTGGCAAAAAGTTGATTAAACCCAAAGCAGACAACAGGAAATAGCAACACAGTGAATTCAGAGGAAATATTGGGAATTTACCATAGGATTATTCTGTTTGAGGTTGCTAAGAGCAACAAAGAAAATCTAAGAACTGTTGTATTCATGGTAATGTAAATTGAAAATAATAGCCAAATATAGTAATTGAATGGTCAGCCTCTCCCTTCCCACTGAAGCTAAAAGATCACTTCCATAGCAGCAAAGGGCCAGTGACTCACTAAAGTATCATCATTCCCTTCAGAAAGGTGTGGAAGCACCTCTTTACTATCTTCTAATCCTTCTAGAAATGCAGCACAAAGACAATCCTGTGACATATCTCTAGATTGTTTCTCATTTCTCAAAGCATGGTTTAATTAACAACAATATATGGTAGAAGATGCAAAAAGGACACATGTAGTTACACATGGCCCAGTTTTCTCCCTTTTACAAGTGTCCTCCCTTTGATATTGGTAGGTATGGGGTGTTCACAAATACACATCTAACAACACTAGCTTGCTCAATTCCATCTTTCAGCTCTATTCCAGCTTCCAAGAGATCCAACAACCAATGAAATTTAATGAAAATAAAAGCATGATACTGTGCTTGCACCCTCAATTCACTCCTTATGGTTAAATCTACTTCATCTACTCTGAGCAATTTTCCTTCAGCATTTGCATTCTTCAGAAAAGCCAAGTGCAAATTACAGTATTTTCAGGTTTTTTGTAGACAGAGCTTTCTGAGGGATGACACCCTCAGTCTTGGAACAGGAAACAACATATCTCAAGTACCATGACAGTTGTAGGTAAATCTGACACTGGTAGGTATTAGACTGACATGACATTGACCAGCATCTACTGGACACGTGGTTATCTTGCCACTGAACTCCCCTAACTTTTCTTTATCATACACCTTTGTGAACACCACAAAAGCTTATCAGTTGAATATGTAAATTCTTCTCTTGTAAGTACCTAATGGTTATTTGAAATGACTCTAATAGTTAAATTTCCCTGTTCTGTATGCAGCACATTAAAATTTCTGTTTCATGATTTGTTCATTAATGGCACTACAATAACTCAGCACCTCATCAGCTGCTCTAAACAAGCACTTTATAACTAAATAATAAATAATCCATAAATATTTATAATTAATAAATTACAGAGCAGAAAGATCAATTTTTGTGTATGCTGTGTGAAAAGAACATTCCATTAAGGCATCAATGGTGCTGTTGGCTGGAATATTAAAGAAGAGAGAAGAACTGTGTATTGGTGGAAATGTAATGCATTCAATCCAGTCTTTTCTTGTATCAGATTCTGCCTCAGTTTTTTACATTAATTATACTGATTCAAACCTATGTTTCTACTTGATCTCGCCAACTTACACTTCAGCTCAATCTCAGTCTAGCCTTCTGGCCAGCTTGTACACAATCTTCAGCCTACTTGCAGAACACTGGGCAAAAGGTTTCCGGACTGTCTAATTTAATGTTAGCAGATCTCAAATTGAGATCCTAAATTCCCCTCTTCAAATCTTTCCTTGTACTGTCACTGAACGCTTCTTCCTACATTCTCATCACTTATATGACTGTAACAATCAGAAGAAAATGTTGCTTCCTTTCTTTGTGGCTATGCCTAATTGGGCTGCTTTGTTCCCATACCTCCTTTGGAAATACTCCTCAGCTTCCCCATGGACTACTATTAAAATGAAATGCTCAGCTAATGCAAACCCTTCCTTTCTAGTTTTCTTTCTCTCTTTTTTTTTTTTTTTTTTTTTGTCATGGGTAGAATATAACAGTTTTTCAATAGACTGTAACAAAATATGCAGTAATTCAGGCAAGAAGTGAAGAAAATTCCTTTAACTGAATTCAGAGAGATGATGATATTACTTCCAGGCATAGATGTACTGGGATACCAAAAGTAATATCTTTTATCTTGACAATCAAGTTTTGCTGACAACATGTGGGCAAGTAGGTCGGATGAGGCAGCAGTACAATGCCTGTAGCTTACATTTCCTTTCCTTTACATCTCTCTCTCTTTCCACCCTTCTGTCCTCTCTGCAGCTAATTTGGAAGGAAAAAACACAAAGTCTGATGTATTTCTTAATGAATTTCTGAAAGAATTAAGTAATTAAAATTGAGCAGAATAGAATAGTATTTTTCCAATTGTCTTTTTTAGACATTTTTCTGTTTTTCAAAAAACATCCACACAAGGATTTTCTTTTGCCCTTGATTCTTCTGACTGATTGCACTAGACTTAACCTATTAAATATTTAATTGCTGTCTTTCTTGGCCTCTGTACAGCTGTAACTCACCTTGAAGCCATCTAATTTTGTATTATGGTAAGATTAAGTCCCTATGACTGTTCATTTTGTCATTTATCACTTTTCAAAATGATGCAGTCTGAAAGCATTTTTAAAAGGAAGATCCAGTGGTTCCATTTGTACCTCCTATTTTTCCTTTAAAAGAGCACAGGATGATGGCTGCTGTATTCCTCCCAGCAGACATCAGCACAAACAAAAACACAGTGCATTTTATTACAATTAACAAAAGGCAAAAAATGAGAAACGCATGCAACAATCCATATTCTCTGATAACAACATAGAATGTTTTAGATTAAATATTTTTGCAAGGCCTGTAAGAGCAGAGCAAAAGAGGAAAAATGAGAATCTCTTAGGATGTCTCCCTAAGAACAATTGATGGAAAGATGCCAGCAATTGGTACACAAAAGAAAACCACAAATAGTCACACAATAATTGCATGGCTGACAGCCTCATCAAAGCACCTTGATTAGCATCTGTTCTGGTCCCAGTACTGAAATATCAACAGCATGAAGACACTACCAGCTGTCACCAGCACAGTTCTGAGAACGAGTCTCAGAGATGTTCAACCTGCTTCTTAATCTCCTGAAAGGCAACATCACCCGCTTCAAGGATGAGAGGGAGGCAGTAGACACTGTTTTTTTCCCTGGGATTTAGTGTAAGATTTCTGATACCATCCCTCACAGCACCATTGCAGACAAGCTGCCCAGCTGTGGGATGAGCTGTGCACAGTGCACTGGGTTAGGAACTGGCTGAACGCAGAGCTCAGAGGGCTGTGGTGGATGGGGCTGCATCTTCCTGGCAGCTGGTCACCAGAGCTGCTCCTCAGGGTTCAGTTCCGGGACAGATCTGTTCAACATGCTTATCAGCAATCTGGATGCAGGAGTTCAATGCAGTATTAACAAGTCTGCTGTCAGTAACAAACTGGAATGTGCTATCGACTCTCTTGAGGGACGAGAAGCCTTGCAGAGGGCTCTAGATAGATTTAAGAACCGGACAATCATTAATGGTATAAAACTGGACAAAATGATTCAGATGCAGCACACAGATGCAGGTAGAGCCACAGGATGCAATGCTAGAGACTTCAATAATGAATCTCATCAATGTATCATAGAAATTCTATGCAACATCAGTGCAACATGATCAACTGCTGCTATTTAATATAACATTTTACTGGAGATAAGGGAAGCAATTAGACTGTTGAAAATAGTGTTAACATTTCATAATTCAATATTGACCATCACCAGCACTACAATATGTGGTAAGACTGATAACTAATTTTGTGTGCAATTCCTGTAAGAAGGCAGAAAAGAAACAAAAAGTGATTGAAGGTGAAAGTGTTGTGGGATTATTTGATGAAACAAAACAGTGTTTCACCAGTTTGACTAGGTTTATCTGTCTTTTATTTCTTACCAAAAAAAGTTCCAGTTTTGGTAAAATACCATAGGCATATTCACAGACAATATAATTAATTGCTCTAATATCAACATATTTTGAGAGTGAAAAACATATTCCAGTAGTTCTCAGGGATTTTGGACATTACAAAATGCATGAGAATGTGTTATGAAATTGAGTTGTGAGGGCTATTTAAAAAGAAAAAAAAAAGCAAACATGGTTAAGATATTTGCAGCCTCTAGTTCCAAATTATACACCCTTTATACAACACCTTAATTAAGTCACACCAAACAAAAAGCCTTGACCTAGACTCTGCATCCATAAATATACAACAACTGAATAATACAAGTGTCAACAGGAACAAGAGAACAACCCAAGTTGATAATAATATTCACAAGGAACATAAAACTTTTCAAGCAGCAATGCCTAGATGCAATCACAGATTCAAAGTATTCACCCTGTAAATCACAAAGATTCTTAATAGTGAAAGAAAGGTTTTGAAACAGCGTATGTAGTACAAGCAGTGGAACGTCCACTTAAGTATTCTAAAATAAAGGTAAGCAAAAGACAAGTAGAATAAAAACTTCTCTAAATTAGGAATTTCTTTTGCAAGAGAAAGACAAAAAATCTAAGAACAATTTCTAGAGAAACTAGAAAACAGCAGAATAAGCAATTAACTTAAGATTTGCCCAAGATGTTTTGGACATGATGAAAGGAAGGATTGAAGTCCCTAGTTGAGGCAAGATACTCAGACAGAGAAACACATCTGTGAAAGACTACCTAAGACCACCACGTCCTTTAAAACTTTCCAAACATCTCTGCATTACTTGGTCTTTCTGTTTGCACTCATAAATGAGTATCAGTCCTTCTGCAGCCAGGTCTTGTATACAGACTGACTTACTGTGGCTTGTGTTGGAGCCACAGTAAAATATTTACTACAAACAGTTTCAATGCATTTCTTTGACCTGAAATTAATTTAAGCAACTTTGAAAGCTGAAAGTTTGAAAGATTCAAACAGGATTCATTTAGAGACATAAACCAAACAGTCCTATCAGACTGTGTGCCTCAATTTGCAAAGCATATAAGAATGCAATTAAAACTGGCTGTAGGTCAGCTAGCTAATTTTGTAAATACCATACACATAGCCAAGGGACAACAAAGAATGGGAGGGCACACACAGATGTGAAGTGTTTTTAAAGATCTGTTTATACCTTTGCCTCCAGAAAAAACCACCCCAAAACATTAGGGCTTCTCCTGGAAGATTTCTTTTTCAAACAACAATTAAATTAACTTCTTGTAGTATTTCTGTTGATGGTCAGTGTTGGATGCATGTTACTATAAAGATATTTATCTTGCTCCCAGGAAAGGTGCACAGCAGCATTAGTCAGAAAATTCAGCTCTGGTGGGACAGCTATATGGATTTATTTCAATAATTACAGTCACAGTTAATATTTCATTACTTGAAGGCCACTCTGCTCTGAGAAAGGTGCAAGAAGAGAACAAACAGTTCTCCCTCCTTTGGGAATGCCAGTTTCTAACTGATCTCTAGATTCTAAGTGAAGTTACCTTTTCCTATGGTCATCTCAGACCTTGGCTAACATAAATAACTAACTAGGAAAGCTAATCCAAAAACCAGTAACATTTGTGGTGACAATTTTCTAAACATACTGCATACATTCTGTTGCTGGCCTCAGCCCATTTGGGTCTCCTGCATGCACTACACACAGCCAGACCCTGAAGGAGTTCAGTGTCACTAACAATATAATGAAAGCTAGTGAAGTGAACTGGGAATCACAAACACATTGAACACCACAGATTTTTCATCCTTAACTGGGGCTTTGTACCATTCCCACAGTAGATAAGTTGATACTGACTTAAAAAGTCTCAGAGTTGGGACTGTTATGATGCTATGGAATTGGTATAACCTGGACTTGAAAGGATCATAGTAATAATAACGGAGCTCACTGAAACCTCACAGTGACTTTCTCAAACATCATTTACTCTTGATTTTCTGTTCCTGTTTAATACTTCTTTAGGTGGGCTTTGTAATGCCCACAAAAGTTTAAAATTATTGGCCTTCACCCAGCCGGCGACTCTGAAATTCTCAGAGCTTTCCTGTTCTCAGGTACTAAAAATAAAAGAATGCAATTGTTGATTTCAATGCTTTTGTTTCAGGAATAAGTTCTTTCAGGGATGTCTGTGTACATTTTTGTGGTTTAGTGATTAAATAACGTTTACTGACAAAAGTTTAATGTAGAAGTGTAGAAGTGTAGCAATGCCTTGTATTTACAGATCATCTTTTGTTAAACATCTGAAAGCACTCCATGAATACTCATGATATCAGCCTCTTAGGTGGATTTTGAAGGAGGTAGCAGGTCTATTTTGCAGAAAGGAAACTTCAACACAGTAAAAGAAGACAAAAAGACCTTTCCAGGCAATATGTTCGAAAGTATAAACAGATCTTATAATACCAAATCTTGTGTTTAATTACCAGCCCACTTCACTTATACATCAAATAGTTACAATTCTGTGTCACCTCTTCTTAGAAAGGTTTCACTGCAGTAATTCAACCAAGTAGCACTGAAGCATTATAACATCTACTGCTTAACCTTTCCCTTCTCCCTGACTGCCACAGACTCATACATAATCTGCTGATGTCTCTTTCTGCCTTTTGGCCTCCTACTTGACAAGCTGGCATAACCTATGATTTTTAGTAGACAAACTGACAAGAAAAAATGGGAGGGATCAAATATATACACCCACATTTAATTAGCCTTCAACATGACTGCTTCATGGAGAGCAAGTTCATAAACATCAAAAAGAACTAAAGCCTCAGTACAGATCCAAATTCTTAATTGACTGTTGCCATTGACAGGAAGGTTGCTGTAGTGAGGGACTTGCCCTGCACTTACAGGTCACAACAGAATGTCAGAAGTTAGAAATGAACAGATACAGGCAGTCCATTATTCTAAAAGACCAAGTCATAGCATTTCCCCAGCTCATTGCTTTTTCACAGGTTTATATCTTAAATCTCCCAATTTACACCTCACATCACATCTCTCAAGAGCTGCTCACATTTACAAATGGGAACCTAAAGCCAGAGAACAGATAGCTGCAATGGATACCCAGAAGAACACGCTGCAAAACAGTGGCAAAGATGCATTAGTTCAGGAATGTTTGTTCACACTCCTTGGACCTCACCCCATTTAATCTCAGTGGATTCCTCAAGATAAAAAGGAGCAGAACTAATGTACTACACTAGGTTGCTGAAATAAACATTAAAGATGAGACTTTTAAGTGAAAACTCCAGCTCTTGATGAATACATGTCTTATTTCTAAGCTGATGTAGAGGACAGATCAATGCCAAAAACTTATTTGTTTTAAGGCACCTGTTTAGTCCCCATTGCATTCTGGTAGCATAAACCTGCCACTAATCACTTTTTGTACTAGAAGTAAATTGCAGAATGACTAGGACAGAGATTTGCCTAATGCTTGCAGATGTAGGATTCACTGCTTAGAAATGTCTTGGATAATTTTCAAACCACTTCTCCTCCTCCCCCTTCATTTAGTCTTCATTCATTGCTCTCTTTTCTCCCTATTTTCATTCCTTCACCTTGGTTTCAACTAGGTGGTGATAAGGGAGAGAATATATCTCTGCATATTTCAGCAAGACTATTTTTCTTCAGGTAACAAAAAGATATTTGTAATTTCTCTCTTGAGTGGGTTTTGAAGATTTTCCAAGGTTCAAACAAGTATTTCTTATCTACTTCTAAAGAATCCAACTATTAGAAAGTTTCATGTTATAGTTCAGAACATTTTTATTTACCGAATTAGGCAATTCTTCCATCAGTTGGCATGATCTGGCAGCAAGAACTCCAGAGCATGTTTCCCCTGCACACCTCTTGTTCCAAGGTTTGATGTAATAGCTGGCAACCTTGCCTTCTCTTTCATGCCTGGCAGCAATGGGACAGTGCACACATGGTTCCCTGCCCCCATCACAGCCCACCTGCACAGAACGAGGCGACTGCGGCGCGCGGCTGAGGACACAAACACACCGAGAGCAGCCTGACAGCGCAGGGCCACGGTGGGCACTGCTGCTCAGGAGGGGATTGTTGCTCTCAGAGAGTGTCAAAGCAAGCAGTCAAGCCAGCTGCTCCCTGAAGCATCCTCCAGCCTCAGCTGCTCCCATGCAGGCACCCAGGACGCTGAATTCCAAACGCTGCTTGAGCACAAACACGTCGCTGATGTCTATTCTATATTTTCCTGTCCTCAGTTTGCTGAAGTCATGCAGGGCATTCAGGAAGCTGGCTGGATATTTCCTACTGACTTCAGTTGGATCTGAATGGTGCCCCTGCTGAGTGGTATTGTGGTGACAGCCTTTGGAAGGGCAATGACAGAACAGCTTTCAGCTGAAATGCTGAAACATCATGTGTGACATGGAAGAACAAGCTGGGAGTGTGTTGGGAGCTTAAGCTCGGCGTCTGTCTGTGAGGACTGACACACAGTCTGGGTGATGCGCTGCAGCAGCCAGGCTGCAAAACACCTCACATATTTAAGCAATCAAGAAAGACTTATCTATTAAATAATCACTGCCACCCAAGGATATGTCTCAGGGAGGGTAAATACATCCTTACTGGCAGGTTCTAGACAGACTAACTGATGTACCATGAAGACAGGAGATGCTTGCACAAGGCAAGGTTATTGGGTTGGTCACCCAGACAAATAGAACTTCTGTAGTCTTAACAAATGAAATAAAGACCAACTTGGAAGAGAGTGGTCTAATTCAGTTTTTATAATGGATAATGGTAGTCAGAAGAGCTTCTTTCTACTTGTAAAGGAAATTATTTTACCTGCATATATAATCCTTGTCCACAGCAACATTAGGTGCATCTGTCTTTACTGCCTGATTTGGCTTTTTTTTTTTCGTTTCAACCCTCTAACCCTACTCTAGGCCTTCACAGGGTGCTGGTGTATGAGAGCTTTTACTTGAGTGGGTACTACTCCCTTAAAACTGGACATCTTCCTCTCTTCCCCTCCTTCCTGTCTGTTTCTTACTGTGCATCAGAAATATTAAATTCACCTACCAGTTCTCCAGAATACTTTACAAAAAAGAAGATATTGCTGAGATTATTGATGACTGAAAACAAATCTTTAAAGCGGTGGTGTCATTTAACCTAGAACTACTCCCCTGCACCCTTGATATGCCTCAGAGCCTGAAAAATCAAAGTGTATTTATTCACAAAGCTGTTATCTTTTTATCTCTATCAGCTTTGGCAAAAGATGAAAATGGAGTTTTTAACCTTGCTGGTCAATTCCTCAGGTATCTTATTTCCTCAGATAAAACCTATATCTCTTAAGATTAGATGCAAATAATTTTTTTTACATGCTGTTTCCAAGATTTCACCACAACTCTAAGTCAGGAATCAGTACCACAAAAGGTTGCAGGTAACTAATGTAGTGAGAGAACACTGACCGTACTAGAAGTGAAAGAATGTACAAATAAATTCCAGTTATCTGTATCAGGATGAGAAAAGTTTTCAAAAAAGAACAGAGGCAGGACAGGATCAAGCAGCACTTACTGATAACACGAGACAATGGATACACAACTATGGCACCTACATCAGTATTTCCCACCAGCAGCTCAGCATTCTGCAGTAGCAGCAAAATAACTTACACTTCAGTGGACTTTTAACCACAAACAAATTGAGCACTTTGTTCCTCTGAATAGGAAGGAATGAAGACTAAGACTCCCATAGGAATAGCTTGTATGCACAAAAAGTAATGTAAGTCATTTATCACTACTCTGATGGTCTTTTCTAATGAACATCCTCCAGCTACTGAAAAATAACATCATAATGTAACACACATTTTGCTACCTGAATGAAAATGCCACTGACATCTTCTGTTTACTTAACTAGAGAATACAGAACAATGAAGGTTAAACCATGTAGTACCTTCTCTGGAGTGAAACAAGATGGTCCCCCCAAAAAAAACCAAAAAACCAAACCTAACCAAACAAATCACCACTGGAGCTAAATTGCTGAAACAAACAACATATTATATGAGTAGAAGAAAAAGTATTGAAACTTCTAGTCTCTGGTTTACCAGCTCTAATCTGATCTATTAAAAAGAGGCTGAAAGTCACCCTTATCAGAATGTTAAGGGGACTGCATGAAATCAGCACATGGAATTTAGTTCAGGTGACAGACAGGTCCATCTTATAAAAGCAGTGAAGGAAACAATAATTGCTTTCCCTTGCTTTTGACAATTTCACTGTAAAAAAGCCCAACCTACTGACACTGACTGCCTCACAGACGCCCAAGAAGCCACTCCATCAGGTACTGTGAGTGCAGGGATACAGGGACTTTTCCATAGATCATATTTGTTACATAATTGCTAATCAAGTTAAAAAAAATCATTATTATCCTTTTCACAGTTGTCATTAGCACTAAATCCAGTTAAAATACTAAGTGAGACTATAACATCAAAACAAAAGAACAAATCCACAGGAAAAAAACAACCAAGCAAACCCACAAATGAAAAAAAAAAAACAAAAACAACTGAAACCAAAATACCAACATCTCTTCAAACTTTTCCATTAAATTTGTCTCTAAAAAACCCACTGGCATTTGATAATGATCTATGAACATGGAAAAAATACCTGTTAGTAATTATTTCTGAGAAAGGTTCATATGGTTTGGTTTCTGCTATTACTTAGACTATTACTTCATTAATTATTTGTGTGCAAGTTTAGGTCAGAACTGCATATTCACATGCCTTGCAGCTTGAAGATTTTGATTGCTGCTGCAATCCCCCACTTCCTGGCTGTATTGAGCAACGAAGCTGTCCAGCTGTTCTGCGGTGCCGAAATAGTGATTCAGTGAGGAGGTGATGGCATCAGATTTGATTTGTTAGTTTGCATTGTGGTTTCTAGAACCCATGAATCCTTCTCATTAAATAACCATCAGTCGTGCTAGAGATGATTAACTTCAGAAGTCAGAATTAAATCAGCATTGAATCTGCACTGCTATTAGTACAGTTAATTTTCTGTTTGATGGCTGATATGCCAGGTGTCCATTGTTCAATGTAACTTGAAAAGTGAAAAAAATAATTGCGTGCACATGCTCTTCTTATTTCAATAATACACTGGAATTCAATTTCAAAGAGTGGGTGAGAGCAGTGGGAGTTATAATGGTATTGACCTTCCCCTCTGTGAAGGATGCTAATGCTGCAAAACAATCAATATACTAAGAAGACAACCAAAAAAATGAGGCCACATTTTTGCTTTTCCTCCTTTAAGATTTTTATACTGATGATGTGCCAGGAAACTCATTTTACATTAGACCAGTAATTCTTTCCATACAAAGAAGTGTTATATTAGCAGCTGACAATCCATCGGAACCAAGAGAGCCTTCTTAAGAAGGAAGTGAAACAAGAGAGATTGCAAAATGGAAAATTTGACTTTTTCCTTGCATCAAGTAAAATTCCCAAAACAATAGTTCCTTGTCAGAAAAACAGCTAGGTCAAACAGCAATTCTCTCCATCCTCCATTGAAACCACAGTTAGAAACTTATAGGCTGCTTCTAAAGGAGGAAAAAATCCACCAGCTTGACAGCTGAACATTCTTTTTTCTGTTCTTACCAGTGTTTTCTGGGCAGAGTACAACCTTTATCCTTTTGTTCATTAGGCAACAAGGTCTCTGCTAGACATAGAGTAAGAGCAAAAGTATTCATAGTCAGGATTTAGAAAATCAGCTTTTGCACAAGAACGGGAGAGGGCAACTTTATCACAGACTGTACTTCTAAGAAAAATACTAAAGAAGCTGGACTTTTGTTAATGCTTCAGTGCTGGGCACAGCTCTCTTGCAGCTCTCTTGTAGTGCCTAACCTCAGGCCACTTGTCTTTTATCGCTCTGCCCACAGAGTGCAAAGCAGGTTGAAAGACAGAACTGGCAGAGGTGTGAGCAAGAGGGAGCTGAGGAAGGGTCAGGTCACTGGTGTGCACCTTCACAGCAGCGGCCAGGGCAGGTATGAGAGCAGCCTGCCCAGATGTCTGACCCCTGCATGAGTGTCATCCACTGAGAGACAGCCTTGTCCTTCTGCCAACAAGCATCAGAAAGCCAAGCAAATCCAACCTATCTGCAACATGGAACTGTTGCTATGAGGGAAACTGACATCTTATAGAGGCCCATTAGCCTTTCTGGAATTTACAGGTACTGTTGGTCTACAAAAGAATAATTAAAAAGGTAAAAGTACTTGTAGAATACATCCATAGGAGGAAGCTGATAGGGCAGCCAGCACTAGTGCAAGCCATTAAATTCTGTGTTGGTGAATGTGTTTTACCCCAATAGTCCTTTATTAAATCATTATTTAAGCATTTAGAACTTACAAGCTATACACATCTTTGTGTACTTAACCACACAATTGTTTTAGCTACTCCTTCCTCCTACTCGTTAAATTTCTCAGACTGGGTACTGGTAAGCTGTGTAAGTTTTACTTAACAGGAGTAAGTTTTACTTAACAAGGCAATTAGCCCAACAATTAGTATACATATACAGGACCTGTCCCGTCAACATCTTCTAAAAGCCAAAATCAGATTAAATACTTTTACTGAAAGCAAAACCAGTCATAGAGAGCCATACAGCAATGAACCTACTGAACTAAATAAATGGAAGTACTTAAAACCAGTTTGGCATCCACACATCAAATATTCAATAGCATTTACTTGATCTTTATTATAGCCTTCTACAATGCCATTGTTGTTATTTTACTGTACAGCTGTAGGCAGCTCATTTTCATCATCAGGGACTTATTAAGAGTCAGCAATTTGATGCTTAATGACTTGTTAACCCTGAATAAATATATTTAAATAAATTCAAATCGAATTGCATTTGGCTTGTGTTTTCTTTTCTGTTTAGTTTTGATTTTTTTGTTCAATAACATCTTTAGCGAGAGAAAGTACCATTTAAGAAGGAGCTTTTGCTAAAATATATTTCAGATTGTTCACACTTACTTTTCAACACGCAATCCACCTTCCTATGGTTTGCACTCTAACATTTTGTGTTAGTTTCTTTTGGTTTATATAGTTTCTTCAGCTATGGTGTTAGCTCTGATAAGGAAGACATTCAGCCTACTCTCAAAAATGTCTTTTAAATACTTGAGTACTACCCTCCCTCTTCAAATACAGTTTTAGAAAAATCCACTCTTGTTCTTTTTCAGGGCTTGGTTTTATAAGCAAGGCATGTGAAATAAAAACATCAACACCCAGACTGTTGCACTTGGATTTTTCTATGCCTAAGGACTGCAAAATCTCAAGAGTTTTTATACCCCTCTCTTTTCATTTATGTCCTAACAAGAGGCAGTTACTGAGCTCTGGCTGGTTCAAATCAACAGGACAATAGAAAAAAAACTATTTTCTGGAGATCTGCAAGTCTTAGTCTTTCTCCACTGGGGGAATCAAGTGTCTGAAGCCTTAAAGAAGCTGTTTGATGCTACATTTTGACCTGCTACAAAGCTCTTATGGCCAACTCAAAACTACCTGTGGACGATCAGAAATGAGGTGAAGCTGTTCTACACCATCAGTTTTCAAGCACTGTCTGCAGGCACAGAAGTGAAAGAAAGCAGAACTCCAAATTGTATTCTTCTAATGACCATCTTGGTCTGCACTGCACTGTTCTCCTGAGTTATGCTGCTCTTCTCTCAGGAATTATCACTAAATAACAGAAGTTTCTTTTATTTTATGCACTAGAACTATCCATGCTTGACAGAGTACAGTTGGTGTGCTACACATTTGTGGGAAGCAACTCCCAGAGTTGATAAGACAGAGAGGTCTGCTAAACATTACAGTGCTGGGGTTTTTCACAATATCTCTACAGAACTTACTGACAAAACTGGTGTTGAAATCATTAATTCAGAAACAACACGACTGCAACAGAATGGGCCAGACTTTATTTTTCTTGTACATTGTACAAGCTCTGGATACAGAGCTTGTACATCAGCTAAGGAAAATGCTGATATTTTGACTCCAGATCAGTCCTCTGGATTGTTAACAGCATCATCAACTGATAAAGGAAATAAATGCTGTTAAAGTGAGTTACAAGAAAACATTAGGGGTGACAGGCTCAAATGTGAAATAAAATTTTACAGGCAAACTGAAGGGTGTATATATATATTTAACTATTTTTATTCCTTAATTTGGCTTATTAGATTTTCTAATTTACAGAAGACATTACTGATTTGGAACTTTAATTTTTTGGTTTTTTTAAATTTTGTTTATTTTTACATAATTCTGGCACCTGCACCTAACAAGTTCATATACTACCCTCAACGAGAAAAAGCACAGGGTACACAGATGCAGATGGTCTTGAGTGGAATAGTTTGAATAACATTTGTGATGGCTTCTTTCCCCCCCATGGCTTTCCTTGGCAGATTTCACAGACGAGAAAGACAAAAAATGTCACTAAACACAAGCAGAAAGATGCTTTCTCAAAGTGCAGTGTTTAATTTAGAGGCTGTATGTTGCTCAAAAATACTTTCCACAAAATAAATGAGATTTTATGAGTAGGTGAAGAGGGTCTCTTCACTTGGATGTCTAGTCAACCATGGGTTGATTCAGTTGAGTTTTATATTTTGGTACTGTGTCTATTTTGACTTGAGAAGATGGCTTTGATTTCATATTGATAGACAACTCAAAGCCTCATTGAGTCTTACAGGAGTGCTGCTCCTTGGATAGAACAAAGCAATTGTTGAGTTCAGAAAAAGAATACCAATTTAAGTTATCCCATATAATTAAGAGAAACAGATACTGCATACAGAAGCTGGAATTTGGTGTAATATGGCCAGACTAATACTTCAGTTTTTGGAAAGAAGTCATAGTGATCTGACCAAATGCACAGGACTTGAGGCTGCTGCTTTACTTCTGTACAGGAAAAGTACTGCTTCAGTTGATTAAAAAAAAATTGCTGCTAGGGAATGCAGGTATTCACATCCAGGGTTTTGATCATTTGCTTTTTAAAATTCCTTATGGACAGTTTAAAATAAAAGGACAAATAAAATCCTAAAAAGACTTGCTAGTTTAATTGTGGACTGTCTTAGCAAAAGTAAAACTGAGAGGATGCTTACAAATGACAGGTAATTGATATCCATACTTCTCCAGAGTGACAAGAGATAAAAAGAATTCCTTCACTATTGTGGTAAATAATCAAAACAACCAACCAACATTTTTGACCCATGGTACTCAGAATCCGACTAATTTTTGAAAACCAGTGCCTAAATGAAGAAAAAGGGTTGGCCCAATGTGGCAGATCCTTGCAGTGAACACAACAGAAGTACACTCTCTTTTCCCTAAATAATGTGCCAGATAGACAAATCAATGAAATTCAATCTCATCAAACTTGGCTGGGGTGGCACAGACTGTATGGCAGAGTATTGTCTGACCCAGATTCATCCAATACAATGTGAAGAGAAGTTTGTGTGACATACAGAGAAAAGAGCACTGAAATTTGCAGTTTCTAATAGAAAACACACAACTTTGCACTGTTATTTTTGTATAGGGAAGCCTGCTCATCATACAAGAGGTTACACATGGTCTACATTTCTCTTATGAACAGGAAGGCCTTTATTTCATTCTTATATTAGAAATAATAAAGAAGTCTAAAATCAATTTTTATCATTAAAAAGCCAGCTCAACTCTGAAGACTTTGTTTACCTACTTCTTCTTCATTCTTTTTGTTGAAGAAGGATCAGCCTATTTCTAGACTCTGTCATAATACATAACATCTGTACTTTTTTCTTTCATTCTCTACAATGAGATTTAATATGTAGTACTAAGTAAGGTATAGCTTGACAAAATGTCATTTTTAATGGCCTAAAAACCACTTAACTCCTATTGATTCCTTTATTAAAGAGATCTAGGCCAGTACTACCTCATCAGTATTTCATGATGTTACTCACAGAAAAAGAACTTGGGGTTGCAGAGAGAACAATGTTTACATCTTATACAGGAGGCTAAGTCCAGCAACAAAAACCAGGTAAAAGAATCAACCCAAAAAGCCTCCAACTCTCCCATCCCCTGCAAGTTCCCCCCAAAACTCCCAAACCAAAAACCACAAAAACCAAAACCAACCCAAATCTCCACCATTGGGAAAAGAGGCAACTAGTGACAGCAGCAAGTTTTGCTTGAATTTTTACTTGTATATTCTTGTGAACAAGGTATACAAAATAAAATCACAGGCATTTACTTCACCATCATTCATTTATTATAACTTTCTCCCAGTGCAAGGTTGTCTCACTTCTGTTAGTATCTGAGCTGATCTATTGCTAAGACAGAATACAATTCTGTCAGTAAAGACATGATGTTTATGAAGTAATTTTCTGAGGAAGCACTTGAAAGCCCTCAAGTGAAACAGATATCAGAAATTCAGAACATTTTAATTATTTAGCGCATTTCTTAATGCTTTGTCCTGCTTTATTTTGTAATATTCAAATAATTAGCAGTACAAATGGAAGTGGGAAAAATCCCAAATCTATAGCACAAACACAAGAAACCACACACTTAGGCTTTTGCACTCCCCAGTTTGCTGAAACTCAGCAGCAGGAAGTTTCTCCTCTTATGCACTGCCTTATAGCTAGCTAGAGAAAGTCACAGGGCATATAAGCAAGATGGTAATACTACAGATAGATGCTGCAATTTATTCACATCATCTTCTGGTTTTTATCTCAGTCTTCCCCTCCAACGTTGCCCATACAGCTTCTATCCACTTAATACTCATAGCTATTTCTTGCATTGCAAGCTTACTTCACCTTACAATATTGCTGCAGTGTAATGCTCCTTTCTGAGCCTTGCTATAAGGCTCTGATAATGCACATGAATGCTGACCTGCTTGTCAGTACTTGACAATTTAATTCTATCAAACCATTCTGCTGTTTCAAATCTTTCTGATACCTTAGCCTTGCACCATCCTTGCTGTTGCATCCCTGCCCAGTCTCTAGCCCTGGACATAAAACTCACCTTAGTATTAAGTTCCACTGCTATTCTGTTTGAACATCAAAATAACTTTTTTCTGGTACAATGCACTCCTCCTTGATTCCTAGACCAAGACTTTCCAATTCAATTCCCTGAAGTTTGAAAACGCTGAAATTTTATGTTCAATATTCAATGCCCACCTTCAGGCACTAACTGCTGCTGCCAAGCTGGGAAGTCCATTGCACACCCTGAGGTTACTCTTCCCCCCCAGACTCCCTACCTTCCAAGTACAAGACATGTCTCACTGTAATTCACAGGCATAAAACCCACATTAAAGGACAAAAAGTTGGACCTCTTATATTCCTCTGATGCCATCTGCCCTCCCACAGATGCACAGCATAGAGACCACTACAGGTTCTGCTTCCTGAATAGGTGATGCCAGTGAAGCTGTGTATTGTTGTTGAATATATACAGATGTGTCCATTTCTCACAATTCTAGGCACATGTAAGGGTGGATTAGATAAAATACAGGTTATTTTCAGGTTAAATAATCTTGTTTCTAAGTTGTACTTGAGGGGCGTGCAAAGAGAACAAAGATTTGTTATCTAGAAGCAGAAAGTTAATTTTTGTGATAAACAAATATAAAAACTTTTGATGAATGAGAAAATAGAGAAATGATCAGTACCTTTGAAAATCAGCTATCTTCTGCATAAAATGGACAAACTGTTGATATACCAAGCACATAGATATATGATTTAGTTAATGAATGATTGCAAAACTTTTTCAAATCATTAGTTCAAAAAAATGCTTGGAACCTAGAAATTCTCAGAGCTGATCCATTACCTAAATGACACAGCATACAAACCAACCCAGCACCTCTGCCAGAGGTCAAAAGAAGCTCTTTCCTTGTAGATCAGCTAATACATGAAATGCTTCAACAGAAAATATTTCAACTCTTTGACTGACCATATATTATTTTTCTTGATTGCTGTCTGGTTGAGGACATATCAGAAAAAAAAATTGTTATTACCTATATCCTGATCAGAAAAAGACATGTGTAAGGCTACCCATTTGAAAATATTTTCATTTAGTTGTGTTGGGGGCCTGTAGTGTCTGCCTCACTAAAATTTTGGAAAATATTCACTGTGGAAAGAAACAAACTCCAAATAAAGGAAGAATTCATTTCTCATGCCATCAGGGGATCTCAGAAGATTCTGAGATATGTCTACTATAGTCAGACCAGCCATGGTCACAATAATGTCACAGAGTAGGATAGAAATGTGCTGCCTAAATGGGAAAAGACTATTCATCTTCCAAGAATCTTCACAGCCTTTGTCAGGTAGCTGTTTTCATATCTACACATTGTCTCTCTTTGTGTCACTAAGTCCACATACATTACCCTGCAGCATATGCTCATCTCTTTATGGCTGTCTATCTTTCTTTGTATATTTTCCCATTTGTGAAAAATCTGATCATATGTCTAGAGCAGCTATACAAGTAACATTTTTCTCATGTAACTACTGTTTATAAGCTTTTAAATAAACTTGCTTGAATAACTCTTCAGAAACCTTAAGAAAAGTGAGTTTTTAAATTAGGTACACCTTTCCTTTCCCCCTTTGGTCCAGATCAATCAGTATAAAGTAATATCAAAGTGGGATGAATCTTTTTCCAGCATTCCCAAAGTGAAGCAATTCTTCATGCCTTTGCTCTTTTCCTTAAAATTGGCCAGAAAAGAAAAAAACCCTGGTTTTGCACTGTTTCCTGCTGTGTAGGTTTCTTCCTTCGCCTTCTTTGTGTGAAGAAAGGTAAGACGGTTGAACAAAGAAAATAATGAAAAAAGGCAGCTTTGCTGACTGATCCATTTCCCACCAGGCACTCTACTGTGTCTGAATTGCATCTTCCTGCTTGGACTGTGAGCAGGTCATTGACTGAAAACATTTGTTACTGACTGCAAATGGGAAGTCAGTCTTGACTTTGAATACTCAACAAGTTGGAATTTTTTCCAAAGGAATTTATTCAAATTTTGTGCAGCTGGATATGTCTGCTAGGGATGAGACTCAGAGGTGCTTTGAGGGCAAAAAAGATCAAGGTGGTAACAACTTTTTGGATGATGGAGAGAAACACACAAAGTCCTGAAAAGACCAGCACCCATCATCCCCCTTTTTCCAGCCTAGTGCTGACATTTCATTGGTGCAGGAACACCCCCTCTCACTACCTTCACTTCATTGCCCCATACTGAAGTGTAGTGCCTCTGTGCATTGCTAATCTGTCACCACATCTGGTTTCAGCAATGACCAAATTTAGGTGAGAGTGACTAATACTGATACAAAATCTTAACATTCTTTCTGAATCCATCAGGATGACAGGACTGTATAAATAATGCTGTTAGTAGAGTATCAGTAATGTGTTTGTCAGCATAAGGCCCCTTGAAACTCTGGGCTTGGCTGCAGCACTCAGAATAGTGGAAAAGCAAAGATTTCTCTGGAAACTCTGTAGGAGCTGGGAGCTGCCGCCTGTCACAGTGTTCAGGTACCTCTGGGATAAGTAGATGATTACCTGACTGAAACCAGATGACAGTCTCTGACCTGTGTTATGGACTTCAAAATTTCAAGGCAGCAAGCCTTGGACTTTTGCTTTTCTGAGTGGAAGCAATCCTTGATACAATCTGACCTACTTTACCTGCAAATAAACAACAGGGACAGATACCACTGATCAGCTACAGATTGCTTTTTGCTGCAATGAAATCCCACTGAGGTCTTGGGGACCTGAATGCCATACAGTGATGGCACAGTGGTGCTCAACAGGAATACCAAAGTGGACTGCCTCAATGGAAGAGAGCATTCAGCCTAGTTAGGAAGTGACAAAGGATTACAAGTCAGGAGGTGCCTAGAGCAGATCTCCAGGGCAACATAATCAGCTTGACTTTAACCCCCACACTTGGCCTAAAAGCAACAACAACAGATGAAAACACTGGAACCTTTTTATGATCTACTTCAAAAAGTGATTGGCAAAAAGCAGCAGGAAGTAAGTCAGTGTGCCATTTTGAGCTCATGGTGCAACAGACAGGATTCCATCATAGAAAAAGCATTGCTACTTCCCCTACACACGCTGTGACACAGGGGATCTAAGATGCCTACTCAGCAGCTTCAACATGGGAAGGAGCAACTTAGGAAAACCTGGTACAGCAGAGAGGAACTGTGCAGAAATTCTTCAAAGGAGTAATTTCAAAGAATTTTAGACAGACCAAGTGGAGAAAAACAGAAGGCAAGGAGAATTCTATCATATTTGTTATATCCAGGATCAATGGCTAAAGGCAAGAAAGAAAAGTGCCTGTCACCCAAATGCTTTGAATTTGTCAACCAGAATTCAAGGTGATCCTGGATTTAGACTTTCTGCTCATGTTCAAGATGACTGTACTTGACTTCAATTCCTGGTCCCTGCTTTGAGCAGAAAAAAAGGCAGTGTTAGAGACAAGTAATAATTAGAAAGGAATAGAGGGAAGAATTTACTATTCTGTTTCAGTTTTTGCTCTGTCACTTGCCTATAACCTAGTTCTCACTCTTCCCTCCCAAAGCCAGTGCCCATTTTTAAGAAGAAGCTGAAGGAATAAATCTATGATTTGCTGTAACTGTATATTTATGTCAGCCTGCTAACTTTTCATTGCAAGATAAGCTTTTAATGAGTGAGAAATTTTTACAGTTCTGAGAGACGTTTTACTATGATGAGGCAGTATTTTCTGTAGCCATTTACAGTGGGGAACAGTGAGGAATACAAGACTGCTGCTATATGAATTTCAGCCCTGGTTCTACACTCAACTCATGTAGAGAACTCAAGTCTGGACTTAAGTAACTTCACTGAATGAATGGTGTGATGATAAGCCATAATATTTGGCAGCATTAACCTTTTATTATCAACATATTAGGGGCACCTGACTATCTTTGTCCATATTTAACATTCTTCATTTTTTGCCATCTCAAACTCATCAATTTCCACAGCAGCCAGACACCTGCACTCTGAAAATTCATCACCTTATTTAAATACCAAAGCATAAGAAGCCTCTTAATAAGGTTGGAAATCCAGGTCTGTACCTTTAAAAAATACTCTTGACCATATGGACATATGGAATTTCATCATAAAACACTCAGTGACCGCAAGGCAAAGCAGAATTGCAGAACTGACATACACCAAGATAAAAAATGAAGTATGGTTTCTTATGACACATTTTGGATTTTGAACTTCTATTTTTTGTTGTCTTATTTTTTTTTTCTTGGGTGGGAATGGGAGCTACAATTGTTACTAGCTATAACTTTTGAGACTTTTTTCATTTTGAAATGGTACATCATTGAACTATGACACTTTTGCCTCAGACCTGAACACAGTACAGTTGAAATTGTGTTTTTTCTTCACTGTGCTTGCAGTTACATAAAATCTTTATTTATATTGGTTTAGGAAGCAGGAGAATTAGCTCAAAGACACCAGTAATCTCTGTGTAAATCTGAATTCATTCTATTTTAATGAAAACCTTCCAGTTCTATTTAAAACAGGGTAACAGCAAAAAGCTAAGTCTAACTTTTGGGCTGAGGATACAGTCACTGCAAAGGATAAGCACCTGTTTGGCTTGACACACGCAAATGTAAATCCAAAGTGAAATATGTCACATGTTTTATTTCATGATGCAATTCTTTCCTCCCTCCCAATGCTTTGAAAGCACTAAGGCTGGCTGAAAAAAATCACAGGCACAGCAAGTGATACAGCTCCTGTGATGGCTCTAATGTCTCCCTGAAACGCTTTCCAAAAACTGTGGTGCAAATGTTAAACTTTCATTATAAGAGAAGGAAAAAACCCCAATTTTACCTCTTTGCTTTGGAAGGAAACAGCTGTCAAAATACAAGCAGGTCAGGTGATGGTGTCCTGTTAACCCAATTTTACAGAGACCTCTCAGCAGCTAGACAATAGCAACCTTTAAGATGTAATTCAGCCTCCATCTGTGCCATTACTGTCAATTATGGATACTTTAAATGTTAAAATTGCAAAAGAGAAATTAAACTAAACTAAACCAACCAAACAAATAATAAAGAAAAAGGGGCAAAAAAGCGATACCATCAAATGCAGCCCTCCCAATATTTACATAGCACTGCTACACAGAGAGATTGCTGTTGGAGAGTTGTGAACATTTTTCCAAAGTGTTATTTAATACTAGTCTGCACCTCAAGTATGGCAATCTAAATTCCCCTACAGAACAAATCTTTTGGTTTTAAAGACATGGCAATTTCTACCCATGCTTAGAGAAAGAGTGGGTGTTGTGAAAATCAGAAACTACTGCACAAGAGGTCTTATGTTCCACCTAAATATTTAGCTAGAAAAGGGAAGGCTAAATAGCTGTGCTTGTCCTATCCATAAATTTCCCTATAATGAAGAGAGGTGGGAGAGAGGAAGAAAAGTTAAGCTAGAGGATAACACTGGCCCCAAAAGAAATGGCAGTACATGGGCTAACAGCACACCATAGGATGCCAATTAGAAACTGTGCCTCCTCATTATAGGATTTGGGTTCCATAACAACTTTTCAAAACACAGCAGAAGGAAAAAATTCAATAAGTTGAGAGACAAACCAGGATTATTACTGAAAGGAATTAAAAGACACAGCTCCCTGCAGTAGCAACAGCTTGGGATCAGTGACCCACAGGTCTTTTGCAGCCACAAGGCCTATATTGTAAAGGAAGGAAATTAAGCTATGTCAGAAAGAGAAATCATTTAGACCACCAGCTAGATCACAGTGACAACACTGTATTTGTGCTTCCTGCAGTGCCTTCCTGCAGCCTTGCTGAGCACTCAGGCAAGGAGCTCCCACCGAAACAGGACAGGACCAGCCTCAGTGATAACACCAGGATTTGTTCCTGTGAGCTAATAGAGGTATCATATACAGACAGGGAACTAACTGGGAAGATTTTCTAGAAAATGAGAAATAGATACTATGCTGCACCATTTATTTGCCATGAGAAATTGTTGGCTATCCTGGAAAGGTATAATCTTCCTAGAAAAGCCAAAGTAACAGCTGTCTGACAATATCGTTTGTCAGAAAAATCATTATCATGCCATTACATAGCAGGCCCTGTGAACCCAGCTGTCTTTTATATGGCGGCAGCTCAAAATCTTCCTGTGGGAAACAAACTCACTCTCTCACTCCCACCCATGCTAAATGCCATTACAAGCCAACACATTAATATCACTCCACTTGTACATTACATATGATGCTTATGTTTAAATAACACCCTCAGATACAGTATGAGCAATCTGAACTTTCTGATGAGACTGAAAACTGGCTTCAGATTTCAGGTCTTTCATGTAGTGACTTGTTTTCCTCAGTCTTTGCTGTATACAACAAATCTGGGAGATGAGCTTCCAAGTTTCTGGCTTAGTTTAGCAAAAATTACCATTTTAAGCCTTAATACATTACCTTCCTGGAACAAAATCTTCTCTCAAACACACAAATTCTGCTTTGTGTAGCAAATTCTCCTACTAAATAAATTT
Source organism: Ammospiza nelsoni (assembly GCF_027579445.1). Taxonomy (NCBI): domain Eukaryota; kingdom Metazoa; phylum Chordata; class Aves; order Passeriformes; family Passerellidae; genus Ammospiza; species Ammospiza nelsoni. The sequence continues at coordinate 43,978,836 of NC_080638.1, read as the reverse complement.
CAAACTGTAAGGAAAGAGGAAAGAATATGGGGACATACACAAGCGTTGCACAGCAGGACCAGCAAGACTGGGGGACAGCTTGAACATTCTAAAAACAGGATTCTGGAAATGTTTTGTTTCCTGGTTGCAAAGGCACTGGAGAAAGCACAAATATATATAAACTGTATATCTCCCATGATACTTCATTTATTTGAAACCTGTCACCTGTTTATGCCACATGCTGCATTCCAAGTTAATTTAAAAAACCCAAACAAACAAAAAAATCTGTAGTTGCAGAGGCATCCAACTTACATCCGTCTCCCCTTATAAGCTGTGGATTTTTCCCCACCTAAAAGGTCTCAGTTCAGTTTTGGTTCAGGCTGGATACTATGTTCAAACCAAACTACAGCAGAAGTGTCTGCTAAACAGCTGGCTTTCTGGAGTTCCTAATGCTTAAATCCCTGCAAATTATCTGTGGCACGTATGCAAATGAAATAGTGCAATGGAACACGGGAGCACTCAGGGCTCAGTCAGTGTTTCATGCAGCAAAGCACTTCCAGCCCAGCTGCTCATGTGTGCATGTGTTACCTCACAAGGGGCACAGGGCCAGCTTCACTCCTAGCTGCTGTCCACAACAGAGGAAGGGAATTCTGTAGGAAGCAGCTTTGGCTGGAGAACTGTATCTCAAAATCTATTCAGGCCAATACATGAACACCACAATATGACACTTCCCATGCTGTATGTTATGTGCCTTTAACACCAAACTTTAATTTGTAAAACCTTTGCTTTCATCATAAAGAAACCTAGCAAACAGTGGGTAGCTCCAAATCCCATGACTTCTGTGGAGTCCAAGAATATCCTTGGAGAACACTGTCGAAAGAACACCCGTTACAGCATTTGCTACTAAATTACATCCCAAACTTGAGAATAATAGTCCCTATTATGTAAGGCTTATAATTCAACTTTTCATTTGACATCTCCTTTGTGCACCGTGGAGTCAAACAGGCTGCCTTTTCTGAATGGAACAACAGTTCTCATTTCATATGTCTCATTGAAGCTACACCTCTATAGAACAGATGGATCTCCTTTGCACTACACTCTATGAAAAGAAGTGTCATTTAAACATGAGGCCTTTATATCAACTGCAAATGGAAAAATAACCAGCATGGCTTTCTGATCCTGGCAGAATCTGACTGCCTGCTTCTATTTGTATGCTTTTGAGGATCAAAGTCTGAGGAAGAATAAATGAGGATAATTTTTAAAAAGCTGAAAGCCAATACTTATCCCCTCAGTTTCTCTTCTTTTCCCTGACATTAGCTGGAAGATAGTGATGTGCTGTGTGCATGTATGCAACGTACATACAGACCCTTGCACAACTGTAGAAGAAAACCTAATTTCAGGAGTACAGCTACATACACAGAACTCAAGAACAAACTAGATCTGTACATAATCCCATATTACTCTCAACAACTCCAGCAGTGTTTACTGGACATCTGCCCTGGTAGCACAACAGTGCAACATTTACAGTCCCACACTCTCTCTATTGGACAGTTCAAGAACAAATGAACACACTACTTGAGTAATTGGGTTCTCTCTGGCTGCTGCACAATGCCATCTGGGTTTACAGGGTTTTTATTCTCCAAGTGTTGAAGTCAGCATGACACAGCTATTTTGGAGAATGGCTACTGCACACCGGTCACGATTTGAAGCCATTTTCTTCCACTGATAGAAAAGAGAGAAGCTTTACAGTAATGCACTTTGTGGAATTGACTTTAGCTGCCTAAATCTAAATGACTATTGCATGACTTCCAGTTTGAGAGAGAGAAGAAGGGGGAGGAGAAAAGGATTATTAAATGATTATTTTACCACGCACACGGCAGCTGAACAAAAGTCCTGGGTGATAAGAATGAGGCACTTTTTATGTTCTTGGAGGTAGAAGAGCATAATACTGACAACTGGTGTAATACCAAGAATAGTCTTCTGCCTCTGCTTTGAGAAGAATAAGGAATACACATATTTTAGTTCAAAAAGTAACCTCGTTCTCACAAAAAGAGTTAAACATATACATTGAACAAGCAATCCCTATTCCAACAGAAGGAAGCACCCATCAAAATAGACTTTCTCTTCCACACAAAACCCCCAGACAACCATCAAGAAATAGAGCTGAATTGACAAACATTCTGAGATCCCTAAGTTTCCAGTGTCAGCTGTCTTTCAAAGAAATATCCTGGTACACAGGTCAGTGTGTCCCTTACTCTCAAGAGTAAGTCTGGTGGTGCCCAACCTGTGCAGGTACTGCAACTGCCTCAACCATAAATGCTTGGGCCATTGCAATGCCTCTGTAGACCTGCATGGTTTGAGAAAAGGTGATGGCCAAACTGGATGAACTAAGGAATAGACTAAACTTTCAAGCCAAGCTTGAGAAACATCCCGCTTTTTCCTAACAGAAATCAGTACTTCCCAAGTTAGGACAGAGCTGGAGATAGAAGTCTGCAGCAAGGTTTGTGAGAGCCAGATACCCCAAGCTTATGTCCACAGAGGAGAAAAAGGAGCATGTAAAGGATTAGACAGATCAAATCCAAATTAGATTATGCTGACAACTTCCTGAGGAAATACACTCAGGTGAGATTTCAAGACCATCAATCTCTTACAGATTCTTATATGAGAACTCTTAGAAGAGGTTCATATCAGGCTCAGTACTCCAGAGCCCTCTCAGCTGTCACTGTTACAGGGAGATGGGCTGCAGTAATAAATCAGCCAGGGAGAACAGGCTGCTCCTGGCTGCTATGCTGGGACTGTGATCTTTCCTCTCTGGCAGCTGTGTCAGCTTTCCCACACTACGCAATACCCATTCCCACATAAGAAAACCTGTCCTAGCTCTCACTGTGCTAAACATTACTAAGATCAATGACACAAGTGACCTTTTTATTTCAATAATATAGGCAACACTGCCCAACAGACATCTACAAATGACTTTTTTTTTGCATGTGTACACATGAGCCCCTGTATTCACCAACATTTCAGAGAGGCATATATATCTACTTAAGAAGAACTGGTTTAGGTCTTATGATCAAAGATGGCAACAGTCACCCTCTCAGGCCATTTTATTATGTCTCAGAAGCAGGCAGCTTGTAACAAGTGCATCACATCCTGCAGAGGATGTAACCAGGACAATTATTTATTCCATTACTGTTTTCTTTCCCTTGTGGTGGGAGCTCTGCTGAAGAAGAAGATTTTGTCAGTGGGAGAGCAATTCCTAGTGTTACTTTGTCATACCCCACAGCCAGGTATCCTTTGCTTTTCTCACTGCTACAGGTAGCTCAGACCCCACATTCTACCTTCATTTTCCCTTAACATACCAGATTTCATCTCTTTTCCTCCTAATACTCCTCTCCACATTGCACATTCCTTTTCTTGTTTTATTTAAAACTAGTAAAGCTGTTATTCAGCAGCTGGGAGAAAAGAGATTTGATGAGACTCATCTATTGCTGAGACCATGCTGACCTGGATCTTTCACTTTTCTCTTTCTCTCCCCAGTGAGCTGCAGTAATAAGAGCTCAGCAGCTCTAAAAGCAATCGATACAGAGATGACGTGGGCAATTACCAGCCTGGACAACTCAAAGGACTTCCAGTAAATAAATAAAGAAAAAACAAGTAAGTTTTCTGAGGCCAAACAACTGCACCAGGAGACTTGTTTGAGGTGGGAAGCCACAAGGGGTGGTGGAATAAATCAACATCCAAGGCAGATGAGGAAGGCTGCAAGGAGGGCATGAGAGGTAGTATGCAAGCTGGCAGAACAGAAACACAAGGGTCCAAAGACATGAGGACCAAATCCAAGTTTGCTCCAGCAACCTGTGTCCACCATTATAACTCCACTGACTACAGGAATACAGCAGAATGCCACCAGTGACTCGCTGTGTTTACAAACTCACAGTCATACAGAGGTGTACCTTGAGGACATATTAAGACAGGCATTCCATTTCTCCTCCCTATTTCACCCCCCACCCAGAAAGCCTGCACCATCACAGAATGTAGCTTGTACCTCAATACTTCCCTTTTCCTGCAGCCAAAACTAAACCCATTTCCCTGTGGAATGCTGAGAAAGAAAATCTCCACAGCTATGGCAGGATTCCACATTCTTCCATCACTCTTCAAGATGTTAAAATAATCCTGGAGTGCCAAAAAGCTCAACCCATATTAATCATCTCACTAATGTTGTACTCCCACCAGTCCCATTAATATAAAATAGTGCTTACTGAAAGAAATTTTTAATGGCTGTCCTCTTGCACATTGGTTGAAAGAAAAATTCTCCCAGATCAAACCATTTGCATTAGTTTCACCAGAGTGATTCCTTTTACTTTCCCATCACCTCATTTTTATTTATATAGATACTCCTTAATCCTTCAACTATCTAATGTCTTGGCCCCTTTTTACCCCTTCATCTCTGACACAGAATGTTTGAGAAATCTGATGTCTCTCCTCCCTCTTATCAGAATCATGCCAGAGGCAGCAAACGAGATGTCCTGAGACTGCAGTGTAGCCCAATGGAACTGTTTTTCACGGCTTGCAAAGCTGTTTCACCACATGGTGCTCTGCATCAAACAGCTCTTACAAGCCTCCTGCACCCTTAGGGGGTTTGACTCAGGCTTCAGCAGCAGCAGGCAGGTGGTCTGCAGCATGACTGACACTTCAATACTTACTATAGGACTGGGGGTGGCAGGAAGGCACATAGATATTTCTTGTCTGTCAGTGACAGTAGAAATGGGAAAACAAGTGACACCTGCTGCTAATGACAAATGATGAGCTCAGGTTCAGAAAGGCTCATTCACACTGCAGGCAGTATTTATGTGATACATGTGGGCTCTGAGATCCACAGCAGCTTCAGTCACTGGCAAAATCTGGATGAGGAAAAGAGGAAGATGACCAGGAAAAAGCAAAGCGAGCTGTAGACAGTGCTGTCCATGTTGACAGGTTTGCACCTCATCTCACAACTTCTTTGAACTAGAATTTTTGCCTATATACAAAAAATGGATGCTCAGTTACTAATAGGAAATCCCAGCATTGTTTGAGATCTGTAAATTTCAGGAAGCAGCCATGAGAAGTGCAGACTCTTATGCTGTTAGTGCAAAGACAAAAGCCTAGGTCAGGATTAATCTAGGATGACAGAGATAAGCAGGGGTCTTAGCCATGGGAGTTCTGGCATCAAGCACCAAATATGAAGTTTCTGCTTGCTCATTAACATCCATATATGATTCCAGCACTTCTGTTATAAGAGAGTCTCCAGAAGCCATCACTGCTTCTTGTGAGAACACCTTCCCCTTTGCCTGTGCTCTGCTAGGGGCATATGCATCTGCTCTGAGGCTAAAAACAGAGCCTGGCCAAGGCCATTTTTGTAGTAACAAGATTGTCCATGGAGGCAACTACTTCATCCCTTTTTTTTTTTCAACAAAACCTTCTCTAGTAGCAACTGGACTTACTTGCTAATTTGTCACGGCTTTTTTAAACAGATGGCCATTAAACAGATACCAGTGAGAGGGAAATACTAGGGGTCACTACACATTAGGCCTGGCAATGCCTTTGAAGACTGGGTCTCATGGCATATATCAGCTCCAGTGCTTCTTGGAGACCACTCAATGGACCTCAGCTATGCGCCTTCACTTTTGCCAAACCTAAGGCAAAAGCAGCGTGTGAATATTCCTGTAGAGTTTTTTAGGAGAGAATCATAAAAGTGTAACTTGATGACTTAGGTTTGGATTATCGACAGGAGACTTGACAAATAGTTCTGGCTTGAATGATAAACTTGGATATCAGAGAATAAATCTAATGGAAAAGAAAAATCTATCTGTCATTCTTGGTCACATCTGCAGAGCCTGAATTGGCAACAGGGATTTATTTTCTTAATTATGAGCAACTTCGAGCTCTCCTGTGGTCCCCTGTATCACCTCTCAGGCCCCGCAGACAATACAATGTTTCATTCTAAAGCAGAAAAATTCACCTTGGATCACCACCCCTTCCAGGTTGTTTGGTTTTTCTCCCTTCACCTTCCCCTGCCCGTCTGCACTCACCCCAAATATTCAGACTGCCACGTGCAAAGTATTTGTCCTTTGACCAAAGTATGAGAGAAAGGCAGATGAAGCTGAAGTCAGAGAACCACCAAACCCACTGACCCTGTGCACCTGAAACCCCAAACCAGGTTCCACTTCAAGTGTGTACAAACACAGCTGGGTCCCTGCAAGATTTAGCACAGTATGGATTGTAGGATCATCCTCAGAGTATCTACTGAAATCCTAAACCCTTAGCCCTTTTGCTGTGGGGGCACCTTGAGCTACATTTGTTGGTTAGTCTTCCAGTAATGTATCCTTGCAGTAATAACTAAATAGTCTAACTTCAGGCACCTTAAAAAACAACAGTCTAGCATAATTGGGCAACATCCAGGGATTTATGGACACTTAAGGCTATTGTGACTCACCAACAGTCTCCAAGTACCTTGTATTCTCTTTCACAACTCACTAGCTCTCCCTTGGATGTCATCCTCAAGACTTTTGCTATAAACACTATAAAGTCGCATTGATTCTTCAGAGCATTAAAGCTGAGTATGAGGTAAGTACCTCCAAAATGTATGCCATATAATGGCCATGTACAAAAGTGAATCTGCTATAGCTGTACTTTCATTTACCATTTGATTTAAAACTAGTGATCAGAAACTCTCTATTGCATAAAGAAGTTTCTGTGGTGCTAATCTTACAATGGCAAACGATTTTACAGTGTCATACTGAAGTGTGCTTTCGTTCACACAAGGTAGGGTATGGTGACCAAGCCATGAAGTACAATCAGAATAAAAGCACAGGTTAAAGAACAAAAGCCTCAAGTCCCTCCTGCAAAGCAGAATTGTCATCCATAACAGTTCTACAGTATAATTTAACTGTGAGTACTGACTGCAGGAATATATGTTGGCTAGTGGTTAGGACATTAAAAAGAGAAGAAAAACACATCAAAAAGTTATTGCATATCTTGACATTAAACTTTAAGTTCAGCCAAGCAAGTAAAGTGGTGCAAGGAGCAAATCTTGAACTAAATCACCCAGTGGTCCCTACTTCAGAGTAAGCTGCAAGTCAAGCTACAGCACCCTCACCAAACTACTGTGATGCACAACCATTTGCTCCTCACCCCCATATAAGAATTAGCCCAGAAAAAGAAAATGTGGACATTGCATCCTCAGAAACAACTCTTGTATTTTACAGTTATTCTCCCATTCTGCCATCCAACATGCTAATGTAACAATGTTCCTGCTTTTTTTAAAGAATTATCCACAATTATCCTGGCATGTACAATTTCCCAGTCATGAACTAATTTTAAAAATATTAGTGAAGTGCTTTTGTTGCAGAAAATTAGGAATAAAACTCCCTAACATCCTTTGTAGTATTAAATTACTTTACTTTCAGGGCCGAGAGTGCAGGGGATATCTCCTCCTATCACACGCTGCAGTTATTTAACACACTAGTTTTATATCTATGCAACTAGTACATATTCATTGCATTTCCCCAAACTCATCCATATATGCTAAACATTCCTGCAAATTCTTTTACATATTTAAATCACTTCTCAGAACTCATTTACATTAGAGTAGTTACAGTAGAGTAGTCTCTTGTGGTTGTTTTTGGGAACATCCCATTCCTGGGTCAAAGTCTCTAAATAAGCAGTTTCTTCTTCTTGAATGCATCCCAGCTACGTGATATGACCAAGATATACCTTATCAGCTTTGCTCAGGCCAACAGTTTTTAGACTCAAGGCTAAGATAGCCACCTGCACACATTAATCAGTGATATGGGTGAATATAGGACTAAGCACTGTCTGTTAAAGCAAAAGGAATTTACAAGACTTAAACACTATTTACTACAATTAAAGATTTTTTTCCCGACGGTTTTCCAACTTTTTCTAAGAAAAGCTTGTTCTTTGTCATGATGTAACCCTCTTCCCCTGCAACTGTGGCTGTAAGGTTTTTCCTCCACCCCCCTTAACAGTTTTATTTGTGTATCAAAGACCCAAGGCCTGTCTCTGACACAAAATAGTTACTGGAACTAAACAGCTGACAAAACTAGGAGAAAATCTGCAGAAAACCAGAAAAGGTAAGAATTAAAGAGGGAACTAAGTTGAGTGGGAATAAATCATTCCTATCTCCAGAATTCAAGAGTGAAAACACCCCCACAAAAAGCTAAGAAATCCTATGAAAAAATCAAGGAACTAGTCAGGCCTCCAGCTTTAATTGGAGACCAGTCTAGAACACATAGTTGGATCAAGCTAACCACCTTCCTCAGGATGCTTCCTACAGATCCTGGACTTTACTTGCTCTGCTTCTAAAGTACATTGAAATGTTTCGAGGAGGTTGGGAACACTCAGGGCACTGATGCCCAAACAGATATCCTACAAAGGAGGATATACAGCTCCCAAAAGAGTCACTCAAGGGTAGAAGTAACAAAGAGCTATTATCTTTGAAACCTACTGCCTATTGACTCTCATGGCGGCTGTTTCCACCTTGGTGTCCCTGTGCATCCTGATGTGATTGGAGCACAACAAGCATTGCTTCACTCCCCATTTCTTATCTTATGGCTACATCATAAGGTTGCCAAGGCAGGGACTATCTCCTGGTCTCTTTTCAAGGCAGACAATGAGCTCTTTGTTTTATTATTAGAGTTCCATCACATTAAAGTGCTATTGATAAAAATGAATAAAATTATCCATGTGGCTCAGATGAGTCAGTGCTGCCTCATCACAAATTTTCCAATAAAAATAAAGTTAGGGCACCTTCACTGAAACATAAAAACTGGCATGGAATAAGTTCTTCCAAGTGTCTAAGAACTGTCCTGAATATCTTACAAAGTATAGAAACCCAAAGTTGCACGCGCTCTACTACACTCCCTACCTACACAAGCCAAGGTTTATGCAGGTTTATGCTTTTATCCATTTTAAATGATGCTTGAGTTTCATTGCATGCTTTCATCAACTTGCAAACTCAATTGTGCTTTCTCTAATTATCTTTTATTTCTTCTATTGATCTCATATCTTCTAAAATTCTTCATTCCTAGTATAAAAACTCCTTGCTTCATATCTCATACAACAGTCCCCTCAACACTCATTTCCTTGAGCTGCTTTTAATGTTAGCTGCCTTTTACTGACCTTCCCTATTTTAGCCATTTTGTTGAGATCAAATATTATCTTATCTTCTTAAGTAGATATATATGCCTCTCTGATCAAATTCCCATAACTCAATATTGTTTCACTTTTGCCACTAATTTATTTAGAGATTTTAAAAGCAGAAGCATGTGGGTGTCTGTTATGACCCAAAGTCCCAGTATCTGGATCAAAATGGGACAAGGCAGTGAGAGAATGAAACACATTGGATCATATTCTCTGAGGAGGAAGCACACTTCAAGGTGTTTTCCTACAGAACATTACCATAGGGTAGGAGGTAATGGAACAAAAAACCTTGGAGAAATTACAAACATTAGAACTAGCATTGATCAGTTAATAATGAAATTTCTGTAACATACAGACAGGGTAATTGGTGGGGGGGAGAGACAAGTATGATAACATTAAGAAGCTGAAAATGCTGGTGACAGCAGGAAATAAGCAAATCTGTTCTGACAGAACAAGAATGGATGTGAATGTCTGCCACATTAATGATAACTAGAAGAAACTAGGCAACTGGCTTTTCTTTCTCTCCCCCTCCCCCTCTGTTTTTGGGTTTGGTCTTTTTTTTTTTTCTTCTGGTGGATGCAGTTAAGGGGGAAGAAGTTAAGGAAGAAATCAGGTTATATAACACAGACAAGATGACTGATATTTGTTGTTTGCAGTCCTCTTGGAAAGACACATCTGCTGAAATAATAAAAACACTAGCTTTATATTTCCCAAAAATCAAAGAATAAGGAAGCTCTCTGTTGTCATTGTCATTAAATATTTATGCTGTTGTACATAGAATAGAACACAGGTCAGGGCACAAATGATCTGTGCAAATATTGCAAAGGATAGTACAGACCCAAGAACATACCAGTAAAAATAAAAACAAAATAAAAAGATGCTGGAGGAAAACACAAATATAAGGGTCAGGTAAAAAGCTGCACTGAAAAAAAATCTGTCTATTCTCTCTCTTTTAATCAATCCCATCTTCCCACAAGCACTGAAAAACCTGATTAGTTTCCTGTCACCATAAATCCAGAGTTCACTGCCCAGATGAGAGGAAAATAATTTCAAAACCCCATTCATGGCACCTCCTTCACAAACTTGTCTTTTTAGCATAGACTCACCTATGCTCTCTGTCTGTATGACCTAAATTCCATTCTCCATCGCAGCCCTCTGTGCCTTCTGCCAGAGGAATGGCCAAGAGTCAGAAGTGGCTGGGGGACAAAACAGGTGTGTGAAAGGAAGGTGTTCAGAGCCAAGAGCTCTGCTGTGGTGCCCTGGTTACACCACTCCTCCTCTCTGGAGCTCCTCTGAGGGACTAACTGGTTCAGATCACAGAAATCACCTCATGATTCTGCATTTCAACAGCCAGTGTTCACTTGAAACAAATGCACCAGGTGTAGCCCTGAAAACATAACAAAAGTTAACTTGATCTTTGTGGGGGGAAAAATCAAGGTTAGAGGTAAAGGAAGACAAAAACCCTACAACCTCACCATCACCTACAGAAGCATTTTTAGAAAGAATGAATTAGAAGAAATTAAAAAAAAATCACTTTAAAAACACAAACACTGTCCTGGTAAAGAAAGTACTTTTTGCTTGCTAAATGAAATACACCTCCCATTTTCCCTAGATGGTAATAAAACACACAAGCATTTTCTAAGCATGTCTGTATGTGATCCTTTTGTACTTCATGGCTCCAGAAACCTAAGCCACAAAGAAATTGGCAACTTTGGAGTCTGTAGCTCTTGATGTCCCAAGGTTTTGAACCAGGCAAGCCATACAGAACATATCATTATCCCATCCCTCTGGAATATCTCCAGGCAGTTTCTTTAAAGTACCAGAAAAGAAGGGAAAAGAGATGGCATGCAGGCTGCTAAACGGGTGCCCTCCAGGAGGCTACAGAGGTTTCCATCTGAAATGTACTCACTTTTTTTTCAACTAAATACTCACCTGGATAATTTATTTTCTTTTAGGAAATTACCATTTCCAATTAGAAATTTCTTGACCCAGATCCAGTGCTCATTAATCAGTGTATATTACTGAGCACAGAGGACTAATACATCTGTGTATACACAGACATGCTCTTCCTTCCCTGAAGCACTTTGATGTCCAAAACAGTGGGCTACAATATTTCAGATGTACATGTAGCACAGCCTCAGGCATACTGCACCTGCTGAAAGGGTTGGCTAACTGCCAAACATCTTTCTTTTGGAAAAAGCATTTGCTTTAATATCTGCTAATTCCAGGAAGGGGGCTGCGCTCTTCTTGTTTGGCTATGTCTTTGCATTTGCAATGAACAAAAGAAAAGGACAAGGCAACCATCTGTGGGTGCTTCATAGAAAAATAAAACCCCAGTGGGCTTCTTATTACAAGGAGGAAAACAGAAAGAATAAGAGATAAAACAAGCTGAATGAAACAAGCTGACACCCTGAGCTCACTTCTCTGCAGCAGACTTGTTAAGCATTCCAGCCCAGACAACCTGGAAAGTATTTGAAATAAAATTTAAAATCAAAAGGTTTCCCCAAAGCATTTGCTTTTCCTTAGAACAGTTTTGTTCTATCTAGTTTAGAGAAAGGGAATCCTACTCCTCCCTACACATTTTTATAGTCTTAAATGGAACTTAGCCAGGCATCAGCCAGACACCAATGGTCAGATGCATTAGAGGCAATTTGCATTTGGCAACTAGAGATGATAATGAATACACTGTAATATTTTGAATTAATAAATATTTCCACTTAAATGCATATGTAATTGCTATTCTATGATCAGATTCACTAAGCACTAGAATTCATAACATAAGGTAAACAGAATTTTCTAAATTCCTTCCCTCCATGTGTTCTGCTATTTCTGTCCACATAAATATCACAGTTAACATCAGGAAAAAACCAACACAACCTGCCTCCAAATACAGTCTCACATCTTCTAACTTTATCAGTGTCTCAAGATTATTACTAGCATGAGCCAAAATACAACGCTTTAAGTATAACTAAGGCTTCACACAAAAACAAAAGAGTGAATCAGCAAAAGAAAACACAGCCTCTCTCCCATACTGAAGAGTGCAGTAACAGACTTCTCTCTGGAGATTTCCAGTAATGAATTCCTGTTTTAATTGAAGATGCAGCCAATGCATGAGATCCAAATAGGCTTCCCTCTCTTTTCTCTCTCTAGGTGATGCTGTGCAGGAAAGAGCTTTTAAATCAGTCAGCGAGCATAATGAACTTCAATTTCCCTTTGACAAGGGCAAAATTACAAACATGCACTTCACTTCCAGACAATTAATTAATTTGTTTACATGATTTCTTTGCTTTGTTTCACTTTCATGATTGTTTTCCCCCTCCACTTTTAAACTTTTTAACTCTCTAAGGTGTAGGATTAGCTTTTGACAACTCATCCTGGTCTCAGGCATGGAGACATGAAAATAAAGCAGATTTTTGAAGCAGGGAAGGGAAGCACATCCCTTCAGGCTTACTGCTATCACCTAGGGACAATGTTAAAGCACACATGCCCATTCTGTAGAGGACAGCATCAGCTTTTGCCCCTTGTTAGCAAGGCAGACACAGTTGTTGCCTCTGGGAAAACGTTTGCCCAGTTATTAGCATGAAAGGGTGGACTCAAACTGCTGGTGTCTGGCAAGACCACAGGCTGCCAGTCAGAGATGAACATGACTGACTTCCAGGGGCAAAAGCCATCTCCTCCAAAGGGGTGTAAAGGAGAAGGCATCCAAGTAGCCAGCCAGAGCCAGCAACCACAGGATGCACACGGATATGCAGCCTCCCAACACTGGGCTCCCACTCCTGTGGGATAATGTAACTACCTCAAAAGCACTTGGGAGGAGTAGCAATGGATAAAAGAGAAAAAGCACAGGACTCAGAGAGGACAGGACTGATAGATTTGAGATAGTGAATATAAATAATTTTTTCTTGTAGAAAGAATGTTTCTCCTACATAACACCACAGATTAAATCCCTCTAGCAATATCAATACCGTGTACATTATCATGGTGGTGCATGTTTAATTTCATTTTTCTGCTGCGACAAATATAGGCCAATAAATTTGACAACACATCTGTTATTTACTTGCACTCAACACGAGCATATTCATGACATTTACTTTGCCAGTTTTAAATTTAACAGCTTTCCTTTTATTTATATCTACTTAGTGTTAGTGAAAAGTGCTCTGGTGACTTTCCATATACATGTAGTAAGTGCAGCACATTTAGCAACAGTAAAATATTCCTTGGCTCTGTACCATTACTGCACACATTTCTGATCACATAGAACAAAAATATTTTAAAGTGGTATGAGATTGTTACATCCACTCACTTTGAATATAACTAGTAACTCTGTGCAGCTAAATCATGCTTGCAGTTGTGCCATCAGCAGAGATCCAGGAACTCATTTCAGTGCTCACTGAGTTGCTGACACACACTGAGGTCCTTCATAGGCTGTGACTTGCATCACAAAGAGGATTTCACATGAAATATTAGCTCATTCCTACCCTCTCCATCCTCTCATTACTCTTTTGAAGGAAAATATGAGTAGGGACATAAGAAGTTGTGATCACAGATATAAAAGAAACGCCTCAAATATTACACAGCAGATTCTCATGAGCAGGGGGAGAGCTTTCCAAAGTAGTGTAGAGAGGTGGTGAGTGCATCCAGCTCAAGGACATGAGCAGAGAGCACCAGCAGAGCACAGTGCCTGGCACACACTCATGCAGGAGCCAGGGACTGGGGCTGTGACACAGAGCACAGCTGCACTGCCTTGCTCTTGCACTGCCCCTGAGCTGGGCTGTCAGTCTTCTGTCTCCTGCAGCACAAATCCAGAATTACAGCTGTGAAACCGTGTAAGTTTGCAAATTGTGTTAGACAAATCACAGAAGACCAAAGAGGGAGATGAAAATTCACAAATCAATACAAAAGTGCAGAGTGAAATTACAGCAGTAAGATGGCTTTTCCTGTCTGACTTCTGGCTTGGAATTCTCTGCATTTCATCGTACTACAACTGTAACAACAAGCTCATTGACATTTGACAAAGCTATACAACTAATATGCATTCCTGTAGTGTGGCCTTTTTCTTTCAGTATTAGTTATAGCTGTTAACTGCAGAAAACTGACTCCTTAAATAAAAGATCACAAGCATGTTAGAAAAAGTCAATAACTGTGCTGCTTAATAACAAGGCCCTCAGCCCATGGTCAGATTTCACCATGTATGGTCTCAAGTATGGTCTGTTGCAACAAAAACATGATAGCAAATTGAAGACCATACCACAATGATCTGCTTTTTATATCTGAAAATACAGTGTCTAGAGAACTATGCATATCAATACACTTGATAACAGTAGGACTGGGGCACACACAGCATGGGGCCTTTTAGAATCTATTTTGTAGTTTTGCAGATGTAACAGCTTTGTAGAGAGAAAGAATAAGCAGTGCAGAGGAATCAAGTATTTATCTATTGAGTGGATGTGGATGCAGCAGCCAAACTGCAAGTGAGTGTGCTTGTGTCTGTTGGGGAGGATGGTGGGGGAAAATGGGAAGAGTAAGACAAGATAACTCACACCATCCAAGCTTTCTATCCTGCACTAACCTGCTACCTACTTTCCAACCTGGAAAAACCTTGCTCGCTCTGCTGAGGACACACAGCTTTTGATTTTACCATCAGCAGTGGAACTGCTGCTGCTCCAGACTCCAAATCCTGAGACAATGGGTCACCTTCACCCTGTTCTATAGCTTGGAGATGATGCTGGTAATTCTGTCATGTTCATAGACAACCTCACCAGTTGAAATCATTACTTTTTATCAGTCCAATTTTTGTTGCGCTCTCGAGTTGTTCAGAACAGAAATTACATTGTCTCCATTGACCACCATTTCAACTCCTGCTCTAAAAAAAGCATGACCAACAATAAAACACCATTTTGGGCTTCATTATTGACAAACAAGAAAGAAAGTTGATACCTTCAGTATCTAAAGGGGGCCTCCAAGAAAGCTGGAGAGTGATTTTTTTACAAGGGTGTATATTGACAGGATAGGGGAAAGGACTTTAAACTGAAAAGGGGTAGGTTTAGATTAGATACAAGGAAGAAATTCTTTACTGTGAGGGTGGTAAAGCACTGGAACAGGTCTCCAAGCAAAGCTGTGGATGTGCAATCCCAGGCAGTGTTCAAGGACAGTTTGGATGGGCTTTGAGCAACTTGGTTTAGTGGAAGGTGTCCCCAGCAGAGGGGTTGTAACTAGATGATCCTTGAGGTGACTTCCAACCCAAACCATTCTATGATTCTTTGGAAACAAACATGCCTTTTAATCATTGCTATTTCAACAAACTCCTTTCTTCTTGCTGGAAGGATAATATCCAATAGTTACTTACACTGGAAACTGCTGAATCTGAAAACTAATGGAAATAACTCCTGACCCTAATTCTTCCTACATTTTCACAAGCAATTTACTTTTTCTTCCTTTGTTTTGGCTTAGTTTGTTGTTTTGCCATTTCCTTCTCTTTCCCACGGCTTAGATGAAACGCCAACAGCCCATTTCTCACTGCTTCATACAATGGCAGCCACTGCAGAAAAGATTGTAAAACTTGGCACCAGTAGCATGGGGCAGAGGAGGGGAAGTGCCATTGCCTGTGGGGGTGTGTTAGAGAATGAGGAATTGCTCCTTAGTTACCTGCCCAAAAGCAATTTTCAAGAGGTGTGAGGGAAGCTTGGAAGAAGAAATGAACAAAGAGCAGTTTAAGGCTCTGTCATTTGCTGGGTGTCATTCACACTCAGAGGACTATCTTATTTAAATAATCTATCATTTTCAATCTGTCTTTCAAACTCTAAGCTATTTTTCAGTTAAAATTAGAGTCTGTCATGATCATAGCATTCAGGGAGCATATCACAGGGGGCATATGTAAGCTGGTATCAGACATTACTACCAAGTGAGCCTGTTTTCTGTGCCTTACCACTAGTTCTTCTCTGCCCTTTAACCACTATCTGCAGTAACCAAAACAGTTTTACAAGTTTCTCTCAAGATCAATTTGCTGTTAACCTAGGCAGCCTAGTAAAAAGCTTTCCTGAACAAATATATTTGTTTTATCTCACTGAGTGTTTATGTCACTGATTATCCATCTCATCTTCTTGAAATTATTCTATCTTCGAGGCAAATTTTGCAACTGAAAATCTCCTGAAGGCATTCATTGTGCCACCCAACTCTTTCATAGAAAGGTTTTCTGGGGTAAGTATTATCAAAACCTTATTCCTGAAGATAGCTGTATACCCTTTTGTTTCCCACAGCACCCTGGTAGAATCCCCACTAAGTGTCAGCACAAAAAGGGATAAGGCAACTGAACTACAAACTGTGACTTAAAGGCCTTAAGGCACAGGCCACCCTGCCCTACAGCACTGGTGGCATACCACAGGATCTGCCACCAGGACAGCACAATGCTGTTATGATAACTATCTCCTAAACACAAACTGGACACAGCTTCCTTCAGTTGCCTGCAGCTTGCATTTCTCCTAAAGCTCTGTAATAGTGGAGAGCAAACGAGGAAGATGTAAGCTACTGGTAGCAGGAGCAACCAGCACACTTCCCTTGAGTCTCACTGAACTCTGATGGTAGAAGAAAGCACAGACAGACTGTTTAGTGGTGTAAATCCAGCCTAAACCCTCCAATTTCACTGGAATCACTAGAGGTTCACATAAGCAAAACTCCAGGACTATGCCTCTAAATACCTATGTGCAATAAGTAAGACATTTCAGATATTTAAAGCTCACAAAACTGGGTAAGCAACAATGAGCAAAACTGTCATATTTACATAACAGATATATTTTTCTTGCAGAGCATCTTTGAAAGGTGTTTAAGGTCATCCAAGTATTGCCTCAGAGTAATGGAAAATATCTGGTTCCTTTGAATTGTTTCAGCAATGTTAACATTTGATCAGATTTCTGAACAGGTAGCAACCCAGTGCCAGGGCATGCTTATCCATAGAATTGAAGACTATGTTCAGCTCATTTCATTAAGAGCTTGTCACACTGCACAAAACAGCAGCCAAGCCAAGTCACTCAAAAGCAGGATGACTGTGATGGTTAATTTAATTTCCAGAAAACTGATTCTATTCTACCAACAGAGGATTTTATAAACAGTAGGTTACATGCCTCTTAGAACTTCCATAAGGAGTATCAACTAATCTGTGGACAAAAGATGCAGTCAAATTAGCTGACTTTTAGTTCCCAACAGATACCTGGGTACACTACAAGAAAAGACAGTCACAGTCCAGAGACAGTCAGGCTGCCTTCACCCTGCTGTGTAAACAAAACTGGTACACATATTAGAGATAAATAATAACTGCTCAAAGTGGTCTGAAAGGTGCTCAGCCATTCAACACAAAAATGGACAGACAGAAGAAATTAAGACTGTTAATGACATGTAAAAGCTCTTCAGACATCAAAATAGGCTTAGGGACATTTTGATTATACAACTGAAACTACAGGATTCAACCAGGAAAATGCTTCAGCTTTGGGAAACCATGAGACCTGGTGTGCCTTTAGAACCAGGGTAGGTTCTTTTAGCTTTGCAACTGTGTTCCCTGAGAAATTACAATGTGGGTTCCAACCTCACCACAGGTCCTGGAGATGAGGCTACAGAATTTCCTGCCACATGAAGAAGTTATGGTAACAAGAAGAAAGGAACATTAAGGACATTTATTCTCTGCCCGAAACATTCAGAGTTATTCTTGCCAGGGTTTGGGTGATACAGAACACAAATAATTAAGTACCCAGATCTGTAAGCACACAGAAGCAATACACACACTAATTATCAAGATGCACATCCATGGCATGACTCATCAGAAATAAATGAAGCTACTCTCAGCAATATATTTTCCTCAAGGAAAGACACTTAAACAGAAAAGCAGAATAAGCTAATGCAGGCAGGCGTAAAACAAAACATGAGATTTCCCCCATCTTGCAATTCCTACAATAAGCATGAGATTCAACCTGTCTCAAAACCCCTGCTCATGGCCATTAAACCAATTTATTCTTCTTTCTCTATCACATGCAAAAAGACAGAAAAGTTGAGTTGAGGTTAACCCCTTGTTCACTGACAACAAAGCATCACCATTTCAGATTCTCACAATGAGCTTTGAACACGTGGGAGATGCAGGAATAGATACCAGATAATGCCCCACTCACTCTGATTTACTCCCCTAAACAAATAACAGAAGCCTCTCTTCCTCATGGTAATTAAAAAATTCCATCTTTCTCGAGACCATTGCAGGGTTCTGCATTTAAGTCTGGAGTTAACAACCTCTCTACCTCTACAGCCCTCAACCAGCTCAACTTCCCCTTTAGATCTGCCTTAGGTAGATGGGTGAGACCTGAACAAAGAGTCAGTTCATGAAAACCTAGCCCCAGAGACCCAGCCTCACCCTCAAGGCTTTTTTCCCCACCCATAATTAAACTTGAATTTACACTTACAAATACAGACCATTCTCATTCTTTCTTCCTATGCACATGCAGAAACTCCTACTATACACATATTTCTGAATAAATACACATACAAATATGTGTACTGGTTTAATGTAAATTTCAAAGGCCATTTGCATGTCAGGTATGGAAATGAGTCCTGAACCTTGCTTTGAAGGTTTTTCATTGCTCTACAGAACAAATTAGCTCCAAAGAATCCCAGAGAAAATAGGCAGTTGTTAAGGGCTGCTGAAGCACTGGGTTTCACTAGTTAGACATCAGTGGTATCTAGATGTTCATCTGTCCACAAAGGTGTTTCCTCTTCTCTGCCAGACTTCTTACCCACTCATAGCATCTGTGAGAACAAGGTGATTTCAGTAGCTTTTGGCATATTATCCTTTTTAAATTATAAATTATCTGGGCTTCTACCTTTGACCAATGCATTGTGTGCTAGCAGAACATAAAACTCTGTGACTCCTACTAATAATCTGATGTTGATTTTACTGACAATGAAAAGGAAAAAGTAGTACCTCAAGGGACTGTATTTGGTACTGTGCTGATAATTGCAGAAAAATTTGGGGTTATATCGTACCTTTTAATCTCTAGGTATTACAAAGTATTTAACAAAACAGTATAATTGGTGTTTGAAGTGAAATAGCACCTGGGCAAGGGAAACAAATCATCAGCTACAATGTACTTGAGAAAAGCCTCCTCAGTCTCAGGGGTAAAAGCAGAGGCTTGCACACAAGCTGTACCAACACATGTTTTGATACTGGTTAAAGCAACCAGATTTATCTGGGTAAGTAAGTGGCCCTTTATACTGTCTTTAGTTTCCAAATAATTGACATTGCAGTGGAGCACCAACAAAGGGAACTAGGAAACTTCTTGTCATTAACTTTTTGGCATGATCAATTATTTTGTGATCTTTTGAAGATCACAACTAGGAAGAAACAGGAAGAATGTCAAGCAATAGTCTTTAAGACAAATAGAGGAGGTGTTGGTATTTTTTAATCAATACAGAAAGCCAGTAAGTGCTCTGATCCCACAGCTGCACACAAGTTTATCAAATAATTATAATTTGAGACTGGCCTTTGCTTTAGCGCCTAAAGGAAAACAGAACAAAGAGAATTCTGCATCCAGCCTTAAAAGCCCACTGAAAAATCCATGTGGTTACCATAGTGTTTGATTTTGCTTCTACTGTTGATGACATTTACCTGGACTCCTGTACCTTGATCTGTGAAGCAATATGTTGGTAAGCACAGTGTGCAACATTATGGACAATGCATATATTCTGTATAATGCTAACTGTACAATGTTTAATGCATATATAATGATACAAACACCACAAAGCATTAGAGTTATTTATATCTGTGTGATTCATACATAATACCACTAAGGTCTGGCTAAGATTCCTTTTCCCCAGTAAAGGCCAGCACTTTCAGAGGCCAGCCTTAACTCTAACCAAACACTGTTATGTCACTGTAGGCGCCCATGACGTATAACTAAGTTACAAAACACAGGCAGTCTCATGACATTTGAGAACTGCAGGGTTGTCACAAACATCTGCTTGACTTGGGATATGTAGGTAAACAAATTCACAAAGTCCAAACTGTGCTTTCCTGTGCTTTTTAAAAAAGTCAGAAGATGACCTTGTTTTCTTTCAAGATTTTGTATACCTCTGTAAACAAAAATGCAGAATAAAAATAAGTTATCAGTTGATGAAATTCATCTGAATTTAAGACTTCTTATTACAAAACTTTAACAATCCACTAACTTTTACAGTCTTCAGAGAGCTGAAGATACAACACTCATTTCTGCTAGCACTTCATAGCCATCTATAATTCTGCCACAAAGATTATTTTTCTAATTTGTCACTGTGACATGGTCACACATCACAGTCATCCTAGCTCTACATTGCTTCACAGATTTCCTCTCTCTGCCTCACATACATGGCCGTCTTTATTTTCACAGCCTAGCCTGTCTAGTTTTTCTCTTATTAAGAGATCATTTCTGATCTTCCAAAGATCTATTGTTTCAGTCTCCACTCAAATTCACACATAGGCAACTTTTTGCCAGTCCTGTTCTTCATACTTGGCAGGAGCTCCCAATTAAATATACATGAAGTACCCCAGTACTCCCCTGCAATTTTCAGTTGAAATTCTTAAAAACTCTTGAAACGTGAAGATCACCACCCACAGCTGCCTCATTGTTATTCCTGTCTTAATCCCTTCATCAGCCTATGAAGGTATATCTGTTGTCTTTCCCTAGGTTACTAGCGTAACACTCTTGATAGAATAAAACGTGGGGTTTTTTTCACATAAATTCAGTTACTGAGAAATACCTGACAGTTTCAAGTTCTGTAGCTCAGTATCTTTTTATCATTTTCTTTCAAACCATATCTCCAGTGTTTTCTTCTGAGCAAAGTAGCAGGTGATAAGCACAGGAAGGTAAGCAAGAAACTACTAGAAACATCAAATAGAAAAGCTCTACACAGCTGTTTCTGAGCTAAATAGAAGTTTGCACCACCTGTGATAAGGGATAACTTCAAACTACTAAATTCTCTTCCACAAAGCCTACACCCAGCCAGGCTGAGCAGATTCAGTGTCCTCACAAGTGAATAGACACATTCAGCACAGATGCCCCTGTTCAACACATAAAAC
Organism: Ammospiza nelsoni; assembly: GCF_027579445.1. Lineage (NCBI taxonomy): Eukaryota > Metazoa > Chordata > Aves > Passeriformes > Passerellidae > Ammospiza > Ammospiza nelsoni. The sequence goes on along the minus strand of NC_080638.1, from coordinate 43,957,577 downwards.
CTGAGAACCCTCACTTTTCTGCAAGTAAAGATTTCCTTCACCCTCCTTCTCTTTGGCAAGTGTGACCAACCATCCAGCCGAAGAGCAGAGCTGCATCCTCCACAGGCAGTGAGCTCCTCCTGCAGCTGCGAGCACAATGTCTCCCTTGAGAGTGCTCTCAAGGGCTAACAGCTCACCATAACTTCCACAGCACCTCTTCTCACAGGGCTTTCCCCCAATTTCATTTATAGGTGAACTCTAAGACAAGCAAAAAGAAGAAGTATCTTCTTCTACATTTGGATTTCTTGAATCTTCTTAAAGAAATTTCCCCTAGTTTTTCTTAGAAATCAAACACATTGAGAAGTAAGCATCCAAATTTTTATTTATATATATTTAATACATACATACAAGTATATATGAATAACTATATATTTATACATACTGCATATATATTTATATATATAAATCATCTTCAGATTGTTTGGATTACTTAAAACTGAATACCTCTGCTCTAAGAAGCTGGGGACTCAGTCAAGAGTGTAAAACCAGAAATGTGCAGGGAAAGTGTCTCTTGCTGTTACCTACATTTAATTACTCCTCAACACTCATCTATCCTACTACATAATCTCAGTATATAAGAAAAGACAATGCCTTCCTAAGCATGCAACAATCCAAATCCCAAAGGTTTAGTACAGGCTCTCAAACCCTCTCCAACCTAGCACGGAAAAGGAGACTAGCTTTGCTTTCTGGACAGTGATTTTCTTGGGAACCTTTTAGTGGTAGCCTTTTTCAGGCATGCAGCAGGGTGGGTTCAGATAAAGCCCTGCAGTCCAGTGCTTAGGGTGCTACTGTTAGATACCACAAGGCTCCCTGATTCCATATCTGGGTCTAGCAACAGCTCCCTGTGTGGCCTTGCTTTAGACTTGCATGAGATTCACTTGCTGCATCTTTAAAATGGGTATGATAATAATAGCCTAACTATTTTCCTTTTGATCCAGTCAAATTTTGTGAGCATTATTGATTTATCCAGTAGGAGCATCTCTTCCAGTGATAAGCACTTTGAAACTGTAGTTTCTAGGTGGACATTTTTGCCACCTAGAATACATTGCATTCACTCCATCTTTTACAGGGGAAGACACTGCCTCCAAAGCTGAACACCATCCCTTTTAATTTTGTATTGAGAGATATTTCTCTTTAGAATGCACCTGTACAAGGCAGAACTACTGCACTCTGCCTTGCCAGTGATGTACTGTAAAATCTAAAGGTAAATTACCCACCTCTTTACCTTATTTTGCCTGTTTTATTTAATAGAAGCACTGCTGTGTTACTGGAAATATCTGCAAGGGTGCTCTTAGGGTCAGCTAGAAATTCATTGCCTCAAAGAACCCAAACAATGCAGACATACCTAACAGCCTATTCCAGTGCTACAGTGCCTTCTGACAAAAACCCAAAAATTATATATGATTGCTTGCAAAGAAAGAAGAACTGCTCTAGATTAAAGCACTATCTTTTAAAAAATGACAAATATGTGTTGCCAACTGCATATTTGAGGAAAAACTACTCATTTTTGAGGTCAGAGGGAACAACTCCTTTCTGGTATAAAAAAGAAAAAGAAATACCCTTATCAAGTAATAAATAAATGAGTTGTAGCCCATAGAACCATTGAGGCATACCGCTGAAAGAAGAGAGGATGAAGAAAGACTATCAAAAGAGATGAGACATTCATTGTAGACAAAAAAATACCAGGGCTGTAATTCAAACTGCCATCAAGGCAGAAATCAGCAAAACCACCACTATGTGCCTACAGAACAATGTAACGAACACATGGAATTTCCCTCATTATGGGTATCCCATGTTCTTTAGAAGGAAATGCATCATTACAGAATTGTCAGCCAAGGGATATGACTGAAGGCATCGCTGCAGCACAACAGACTCAAAGCCCTGCTCATCAGTTGGAAGCAGCTCCTGCACAGCATGCAGACTTGAATGATGGCTGGAAAGCCCTTCTAGGCTTAAATCTATTTGCACACTTTGAGATCATAGCATGACTGCCAGCAGTAGCTGCCTTAAAAATAACTCCTAAATGTTTATTCTATAACTGGCAGTCACACTGTTTATTGAAGAATTAGATGATCACTAAGGCAGGTGGAGATGCCACAAAGGGCATAAAATGATGGGTCGTGTTTTTTTGAAAATCTGTCACAAAGCTCCTGTCTATATGTCCTGGGTAAAAGCAATACAGTCTGAAAGCACCAGTGAAACAGATATCTTCAAGATTGAATGCAGAAAGGAAGAACATGCAATTCTATAATATATAATCACTAGGGCTGGTTCTGGAAATAGCATGGATTTACTCTTGTAGAAGTATAAGGGGAATTTTTTGGGTCTAATATTTTTTGAGAAGGTGCTGGGAGTGAGTTAGTTCCCAGAAAACTCTGCTGTAAACTCCAGATGAAAGATGGCAAGTCCATTTCACTGTACTGTTATAACCTTTTACAGGCTCAAATCTGCCTGCAAACCATGTAAATTCAGATGCTACCTCCCATCTAATTTTTTGTTACTGGAAGATTTTTACAGCAAAAAACTAATCAGGAAACAAAGGTGGTAAGATGCTAATAACAGTAGGAAAAAAAAAATAACTCAAGGTGTGGTGTTTAGGATCTGCCAGTACTTTGGTCATAATTCTCCATGCATTGGAGGTATTGCTCATTAAAAGCTATATCAATTACTGTAACTTTCTCTTTTCAGATCTACACAGAAATGCATAATGGTACCATGGAGGGTTTGATCATGCTTTCTTTCTTTTCTTCCTTCATTTGCTCTCTCTTCAAAATACAGATGATCTTCTTTGACTTTAGTTTCAGTTACTCTTACATGGGAAAACTTCCCCTCACTGCTTCATTCTGCTCTTGCCACTAATACCCAATGGGCTATCTTGCATGAACTCTTCTAAAAAAGTTCACAATCAGAAAGCCCACTTCCAGGATTTTGAAGCTACAAGTTAGAATTGAAGGCAGGGATCTGGAGCAGTTTACATAAAAGCATTTTTCCTTCCACTGAAAATATAATTTTCACCCTATCTGCAGGCCCAGGCGTCATCCCCTACCTTCCCCAAACACCATGCACATGCACACACTCCTCAAAAGCATTTGCATAACAGCCTCAGCTGGGGTTTACATGTTCTTCCTTATTAAAGTAACTAAGTCCCTTGATCTCAGGTGAATGATGTACTTGGGGATGCCTCTGCTTAAGCCTTTTTGAAACATATTTAGGTGGAAGAATGATTTCCTTTTGGCTCCTTGCAGAGAGTATCTGCACCACCAAAAATCCATCAGAGTTACAAATAGAAATTGCTTCTTGAATTTTGAATGTCCAGTTCAGTTCTCCTCACAGCATAGGACAAAATGGAAACACACTGGAGCTGACATAAGATCCCAGTAAGAAACTTCACCTTCCTATCCATAAAATAACTCAAGTAAATTAATATCTCTAAGTGTCTTTATTATTCATCCCTTTAAGGAGAATTGAAAATATATTTTCCCCACATATTGTTTGCCATTAGGCTCAAACAGATGATGTTTTGAATGAAAAGTTGAAGTATTGAATGGAAGCAACACATTCAACATGAAATGGTCTGGTTACAGCTATAGTTAGACTTCACATTTGTATGCAGTATTACAATGTCCATAGTGCTTTCCCCACAGGGGGAAAAAAGGTCAAGAAAAAACCTTCACACTATCCAATTTGCCTACTGACATTATAGGATGGTTTTCTCAAACCTCACAGTTGAGGTATTCTTTGCCTAAACCATTTTGTGTCCTCCTACATAAGACATCAATCTTGGAAGCTTCTATGTTGTATGTATGCATGCAACCAAGCCAACACAGACAAGTTAAAACACAATGTTTGGAGGGCAAACTCAATATTGAATGATTAAAACATCAACCATAGATTGGATTGCAGCATTCAGTGCAAAGTGGTCCATATTCTTCAAAGGGCATCTACAATAGCACCATTAAACACATGTGGTAATGTGATACATATGGTTTTACAGACAATTATGCTACCCCAGTGAACTCCAATCAAAGTTAGTCATTGTTTCTTGGCTGAGGTGCTTGCTTGTAGCCTATTCACTAATTCTATTTATGTACTTCTAACAGGGATTTCTGGTACACTTCCAAATAGCTTTATTCATTTATTAACAATGTGAACTGGGATATGCAGATATTTTTCCTTGTAGTCCCCTGGAGACCAAGGGGCACAAACTTGCATAAAGCAAGAGCCAACAAATGAAGTGAGTAAATTAAAATTGCAAGAGGAGGAAAAAAAAAAATTAAACCAATTTCCAGATATTGAAATTATTGTTATTGAGAAGAATAATTACGCAACCTCAAGGAATAACTGAGCAGTATTTGTTTCCAAAGTATTCAACCAGCTTCAGGCCATGTGTGAGCACACAGCTGTGAGAGGCTCCTTCAACTACTCACTGCCACTTCCCTGCCCCTTTTGTACCAGTACTAATTAGCAACATAAAGAAATATTCCCTGCATTTTTGTCATCATGCTGTTCAAGCTGCCTGATTTTTCTGATAGCCTAATCCAGTGTTTGACATATTGTTTTAGATAATATGATCTTGCAGAAGCATATTGCCAAGCAACCTCTGAATGAGGACCACATTAATGAGAACTACTCAAAGCCTGAGTGAGGGGTAAGTTGAATTACAGATACTTCTACTACATTAAAACCATTACAGAGCAGGCCTCTCCCTAATACAGGTGCTTGACATTTCCCATTAAAGTAACTTCTTTCAAGCTATCACCATTGCAAAAATGAAAATGTTTACACTGAAGTCATCAGAACTATCTATCTGCCTTAAGTTGTTTGCTTCATGAAGTTTTAGCCTCAAAAGAATATTTGCCTCTTAATACTATTCCCTCTTTTGAGTCAGGAGCAGCCCCCAACACTTCTCAAACCACATTTTCATACTTTAAATAAACATTTGTAAGCAATTGATCCAATAATTTCTCTCAATTCACTTTAAGTGATTGCTCACAACATTAACAACCTTGGAAGGCTTTATTGAGTGAGGTGACATCTTTTAGCATAGTAATACACAGTCCAGCTAGGAAAATGAGGTTTTAGGGAAATATAAGCCCTTTCTTCATGTCCCAAAGGGAGAAAAATGTTACTTTACTACAGCTTTCAGAAGAAAATCTAATTTCCCCAAAAGCTTCCAGACATTCATCTTCTAGGTGGTCAAATGAAAGTTATTGTCAACAAATCCTGCTTGGATCTTTAGGACATTATATCTACAACAAAAACAATATTATTCCCCCCAGTTACTATATTGCATTCAAGTAGCAAAAGGAAGTGCAGTTACAATTAATATTCTGTTCCTGTTGTGACCTGGAGATGTTCCATGGTAAAATCTCAGCTTTTTGAGTCATTTGCTTGTTTTAGTCAAAGCCAAGGAAGTAGTACACACACAAGAGAAGAGCACTTGCATGGTCAGATACTTAAAATAGGTAAACAGAATTGTTTTACTATTCATTTTTACTTGCCAGATATAGGCCCCAGGTTATGATTTGCAGAAATACTGAGCATTCAACTTCACCTTAAAACAACAGGAACCCTGTGTGAAAATATGAAATATCACCTGGTACTAACAAAAAATTCTCAAAACAGTTTATCATTGTACAATTTACTAAGGGGAATAAATTTGTCCAAACCCATGAAACTCTTGACTTGAAGACTTCTATTCCTTAATAATGACCTTCCAATATATCTATGTGCCTCGGTGGTGACAGCAGAGAGGGAGATACACTGTCAACAGCTGAAGGCTTGACTCACTTGGGCACTGATGAGCTTATAACCTTTTAACATCTGCACATAGTAATACAAAAGCATTACTGTTGTGGTTTAACCCCAGCAAGCAAACAAGTACTATGCAGATGCTCACTCACTTTTAGCCCCTCACCTCAGTGAGATAGGGAAGAGAACTGGAAAACAGCAAATCTGTGGGTTCAAATAAGAACAGTTTCAGAACTGAAATAAGGCAAAATATATAAAAAATATTGTAACTGGGGGAAAAAAGGGAGATAACAAAAAGAGAGAGGGATAAACCCCCCAAAATGACTAGGGATGCACAATACCATTGCTCACCACCTAGAGATTGATGCCCAGCCTGACCCCAGCAGGGACTGTTCCCCCAGTTTAAATATTGAGTGTGATGTTCTGTGCTATGGAAGGTCCCTTCAGGCATTTCTGGTCAGCTGTCCTGGCCATGCTCCCTTCTTGCCTTTTGTGCACCTCCCCTCTGGCAGAGCATAAGACATTGAAAAGTCCTTGACTTAAGGTAAGCACTGCACAGCAACTAAAACATCAGTGAATTATCAATGCTATTGTTACGCTGAACCCAAAACACAGCACTGTACCAGGTTCTAGCAAGAAAATTAACTTTATCCAATCAAAATACAAGACAATCAATCTACAATGTCTTATTAATAATTTACAAGCAAGAGGAAACTTTGTTCCAAACATTTGATAATCCCCAGAAAGAGATAAACTAGCCTATAACAACAGATAGTAGCATTGCATCAATATACAAAGAGGGTGGATCTCAACAGTGTTCTGTAGTCTCAAAGAATGACCTTGCCTCATGCTCCTGAGTCAATAATGATGGCAACAGCACAGCGGGTATGAGCCCAAACCCTAATGTTGAATCAATAATCACTATGCTGGGTCATGGCCCTGCATCAGTCTGAGATGGTTTTACATTATGATGTTGCAACAACTTGCATGATATTGCAAGGTCATCTTGCATTTGTTTGGTGGTACCATGCCATGATCTTGCCTGAATATACACAGATACTTGCCTGTGACATCAAATGATTATAGAGAGATGCTCAATTTTGAAACAACCATCAGGGAATCATTATGCATGATATTATTGATAATGATTGCTGACTTGTATGTCACAAGGTCCCTTAATTTTCTCTTTACAGGACAAATTCAGCTAAGTGTGAGTCCTAAGTAGTAAAGTTTTGCCAAAACTAGCAAAGGCACCCCTTTACCCAAACTGTCCTTTCACATTTTCACTCCAACCTGAATGGACAGCAGGTACTTTGTTCTTGCACACTTTTTATCTGCTCAGCCATCTGACTGAATATGATTGACCTCACTACAACCCATGCAGAGTAATAAGATTCAAAAGGAAACTACTGTGACAGGGAAATGGCCCAATTATGCTGAGACCAGCTTTTTCTCTGGCAAAAAGAGATTCACAGCATAACACATCAAGACACAGAAGGAAGCAGGAACCCAGTGATTGCTGTCAAAGGAGGAGAACAAAGGGATGGCAATTATTTTAATAATTTTCCAAGAGGTGGCATTAATGTTTCTTATAATTGCAGAGAGAAGCAGAAATGTCAATAGTTCCAACCAGCCTTTCTTTCTGAATGGTGCCTGAATCAGCTCTTCATTTAGGCTACTGAAGCATCAACTATTTCCCATTAAACTGTACTTGGGTCAGTCTGCTTTGGTCACACTCAGCTTGGATTGAATTTGAGAGTGATAATTACTGTGAATTCACATCATTTTCCTAGGGTGAATTTGTTTCAGTTTCTTGATACTATTTCACCATGCATGTTTCCTTATATGTCCCCTTTATTGATACATTGTTTTCTTCTATTTCCTTATTATTGCTACAGTGCTGACAGTTGTCAAAGTATGTTTTCCTGAATCCATTTCATGAAATTTTATCTTTAAAAAAACTCATACACTTATTTATAACTGTATTATAAAATATAACAAGGATTGCTTTCAAATACAAAAATAGTCCAATAAGAGTAAAGAAAAGATGGCACAGCAATGACTAGTTCTTTTGTCCTCATTTTCAATGGCCCCGAGTAAGCAACAACCCAAGTTGACAGTAGACCTTGTACTACTTTACCTCTACTCTGTGTGTGCCTGGGCAGGAACAAGAATCACTATCTAAAAGCTTGCAGTTTGAAAATTTCACAGAAACTAGTCATGGATGTTTTGAGAATCCTCAGCAGAAGAACACAAGGTAACAGTGAGGCAGAATGTGGCTCTGTGTGTACTCTGCAAGGGGCTGGGCTCACAGAAGGGTTTGTGCACAATATCAGCATTCCAGCACCTCTGCTCTGATGGCACATGCAAGGCTCTTCCACAAAGGACTCCGAAATGAATAAATATTCTCCTTTCTATCATTTACTCACCTGCTGTAACATTACAGGTGAACTGATCCAAAAAGCAGTTATAATAGAAGTGTATGTAATAAAGTTGGAGTATAACGGTGAATTTTAAACAGAACTTGTCTCAGTCTCCCAGTACCATGTGTAACTGTTCTGGGGTTCCCAGCCCATCATTTCATATTTCATTTTGACAGTTCAGTGTAGCCCACCCTGAGTGCTTGACCTGACAATGTAGACATGTTTCAGATGAAACAGAAGGCTAATTAGAAAAGCTGAAGCCATTAATGAAGGCTATCAATTATTAATCAGTTGGTCCACTATTCTCTTTCCCCATATCCAGAAGTATTTATAAGGCAGTGATAGGTTTTTAGGGCTGATGACATCTCTTAGCAACTGTATCACTCTGGTTATATGATTAGATCCCACAAGCAAAGGAGGAAAACATGAAACACATTTCCAGACAAAACACTTCTAAGGAAAAATTCCAAGTGATGAAAGACAGGAGACAAAACTAGTTCACACCTCCAGACCCTTCCTGAACACTGCACTGCAGTGGACCCTGGCCTTGCATCTCAGTCACTGAATGTTGCTGGTAATGAAGCACTGAACCATGAGACACAGAAGATTTTAATGTAGTTTGCATTTTCAGAAAGAAAAATCACAGCAACAGCTGTTTTAAAGTAAATATATCAGTCAAAAAATATATGCATCCTATGTTATAAAGAACATACCAGGAGTTTGCAACAGACAGGTAATTCTGAATACTCATAGACAATGTTGAAAGATATCAGAATATTAGCTGAGAAAATTATTTTCAGAAAATGAGAGCAGAGTTTCTATTAATTGTCCTCACATACACGAAATTTATTTCCCTTGCAAAATAAATCTATCATTAAAGAAAAATGTTTAATTAAGAAATGTTAATAGAAACATGCCTTTTCAACAATTTATATTAAGATTTTATTGCCACGTTAAAGATGAAAGCCTACTCAGTTGTGAAATCATCACTTATACAAAGTGCTAAAATCATCATCACTGGTTAACTGTAGAGTGAGGGAAAAAGACTTAGGAAATGCAACAGGGAATCCATCTTCAGAGCAAATTATGACTACCTTGGTCTTTTCCTTCTCTGGGATTCTTCATTACTGCTAGATGCAGGGTATTTTTCCATTGCCATTTTTCAAAACTTAAATATGCTTTTCTTGTGTTATGGTTTGCATCATCACAGATCAATTTTAACTTCTAACTTGAATGATTAAAAGTTTCTTATGTAAAACCACATACTGCCACTTCACAATAAATCAGTATACAAAATTATCATGAACTGACAAAACGACATCATATTCTTCCCCTCTAAGGTAATTAAAAATAACTTAAACCTACCTAAAAAAAACAAACTTTACTGAATGTGCATTACTATGCCTTCTGCTTCAGAAAATTTTCTATTCCTTTTTGCATCAGAGATCTGGAGAATAAACTTTAGTAATACTTAATGTCTTAAAGTTCAGCTTTTATCCTTAGGAGAAAACTCACGCTCAGATAATTCCATTGCTTGATTGTTCAGTGCAGACAGAACATTTTCCAAGGGAAAAAGCTACAGAAATTTTACAGAAGATACCCCACCTTTGTACTAATCTTAGATCTCTTTTTATCTTACCTTCCACTTGGAATAAATTATTGCTTGCAAATGCTTTCCTGTTGACCTCTATCCCTCTTCTTCACATAAATTTTCAGGAATTTATAAATTTTCCTGGACCATTTTAGACATTAACTTGCAAGCTCTTAGTGGATCTTTGAGAAATGTCCATTTCATCTTTCTAAATGGACAATCACTGGTGCCTCACTCCCATATTTTGAAGACTACACTCCCTTCATCTGTACTGAATCATACTTTTCCTCAGTTTGGCAACCCTTCAACAAGCTTCCAAAGCCTGAAGGAATCCCCCAGCACTCCAAATGTGGGGGCAGAATCTGACAATAATTTGGCACACACACAGGCTAAAAGGATCTTCTTCTTCATGTCGGCCCTTACAAGTTTAGATACTTCTATCAGTCAAACAGAGAGGACATAAGTAACAGGGAAATTCAACAAAACTACCAGGGTTTTCAGTAAGACACCATCATTACAAACCTACAGATCTAATACTGATCTCAGTGAAAATTCTCAAAAGAATAGTCTGTTTCTATCAAAAATAATCAAAGCACTTTCAAAAAAGTAAGACAACTGAGTTGTTTATATTAGCACAATAAAGCACCTCTTACGTTCAAGCAGTAGTCCTTTTATACTTCGAAAATTAATTCCAGATCCTGTGAGGGTTCTATTTCCTTTTCAACTTCTAAATGAGTACAGTTAAATTCCATGGCTTCTTCCAAAATTTTTATAATCTATGAGTCAGTACCTATAACACATTTCCAAGCCCACCATCCATACTCTGCTAACAGCTCTGACATGGGAAGGGAGGCAGGAGGCACAAATCATAAGAAGCAGCACAGACCTGGACAGCATGAGGTGCAGTGATGGCACCCTGAAGCCTAAATTTACTCTCTTTAGGCAGACACCTTCACCTATCTTGAGTTTTAGATTCAAAGCACTCTTTAGGGTCAAATGGAGCCATTCCATATGGAGCAGATTCAGGCTTAACAACAAAAGAATGGAAGGAATTTTAGTCTCCCATTTGCTCAAAACTGCCCCCTAATGCTTTGTAGCAGCAGTGGCTTAGATCTGCTGGCAGCCAAACTCTCACCCAGCTGCTTGCCCACTCTCCTTCCCAGTTTGAACTCCCTTCTGCTGAAGAATAGGAACAAGAAGGCTCATGGTTTAAGATAAACACAGGGAAATCACTTTCCAATTACTGCTGGGGACAAAACAGATGCAGCTGAGGAAAATTAATTTACTACTAGTTAATGTTTGTCTATTTATTAACTGGTTGGGTTAGCAGGAAACAAAAAGACCTAATTAAAACAGAAGGAAAACACCTCTCCATGCCCTTTCCCAGGCTCTACTTGACTTCACTGCAGATTCCAGTCCCCTGCTTTTCTTATTACCTCAGGCTACACACAGTCCCCTCAGTGAAGCAATAAACATGGATGGGGTGGGTTCCTGTCAGTACACAGAAGTTCTCTCTCCTGCTACTTCTTTCTTACACTTTTGCTCTACTCCAGAGTGGACTCTCCACAGGCCATTTATTTTTTTGGAATATCTACCTGCTCCAGCATGGGGTCTTCCACAGGCTAAAGCAGATAATCTGCTGTGTCATGGAGCACCTTCCTCCTCCTCTCACCTTGGGGCTACCTCTGATGTTTATGTCCCTTTCCTGAATGTGCTTCCACAGGTGACACTGGCTTGGCTGATGGGCTCAGCTGTGTCCTGCAATGGGTCCATTCTGAAGCCAAATCAATCTGGCATGGGGCATACCTTGGTCTCAACCCACAGAAGCCACCCTGCAGGTTCCACCCTGCCCACATTTACACCCAACATATGGTTTTACATATGTGATGTAATAATTCAGATGGGTGTAAAACACCCTCTCTTTTTACTCCCAGTAGTATTTAAACAAGTCACATTCATATCTGTGGATACACCAAATTTGAAGCAGATTCATTTACTTTAGAAGGTATCTGCCCAGTTATGCTATAAATTTTAGTTGTCCCTGTCATCTCTGTACCTAATTGATACACCTGAGATAGTGCATTTTGGTAGTGATGCAGACCACAGGCTCTTTGGTGCAGGCAAGACAAACCAAAATCCCAATTAAGGAGGAAGTTTTTTTTTTTTTTTTTCTCATTTTAAGCAAGTGGCAAGAGCAACTTTCTCCCTTATATTCTTCCACTTGTCAAAAATAAACTTCAAGTGAACAGAGTGAATGCCACTAACGTTCACACCTGACAAAAGACACAATGCAACAATCTCACCAGGGAGCACAGCCCTGCAGATGAACTCAGTCTGCCCCATATTTGCCTGGTTTCAGGAACTTATCACCTACTCCAATAGGCAAGAAGTACAAAAGAATGGTTCTAATTGTACTCGAGTAAAAAAAAAAAAAAAAGAAAACACATATCAAGATTAATTTTTAATGACCTCTTAAAAAGTACTGAACAATATTCAGCAGCTAAAGCTTTGAGCTCTTTAACTAGCTCAAATGCATTCTCTGGATTTTGTCTTGCCCAGGTGATATGAGTGACCCACAAACCCCAAAACCACTTACTGCATCAGCAGTTCTGGGAAAGAGGCAGTGAATCTCATTCTCCTAGGAAGAGGGTGGCTTTTGACACAGAAGTGCAAATGGGAAAACAAAAACAGCTTCTGTAATAAGCTAGCTAATTTTCTTGTTTCATGTACAAAGAGCCAGAAACCATCCAGTGACTGTCAAGCACCACCTTCATGGGTAGCTCCAAATCAGGAATTTCTTTCAGCAAGCACTGGGGAAGATGGATCATGAACCAAATACTACACTGCATAATGCTCTCAGGCACATGGCATTATTCTTAGGGTTGTCCTGTGCAGGGCCAGGAGTGGAAAATGATGATCATTGTGCATCCCCTCCAGCTCAGGATAATTGATGATTCTGTGAATCCTATGAATGCTCATGAAGGGATTTTATACTCACAATTCCTCTATGGCAAAAAAAAAAAAGTTTTCCCCAACCTTGATAGATTTAAAAGTTGTTTAAAATTACAATTTCCCATTTTCATTGAAGATGAAATTCAAAGAAGAAAGAAACAAGAATCAGGCACCATGTACATTTCATAGTAGCAATATTGAGAAATCTACTGGATTATCATCCCATGTGTGATGATGCCAGAGTAAGGGCAGGTGTTATCCACAGAACAATACTGAAAGAACTATGTAATACCCAAATGAGGTGGGCAAAGCAGCTCACATCACTAGTTTGGCCTGTTTTTGCATTTTTAAAGACAAAATACTCCTTCCCTATGCCTTTAGAAATCTCTTATTTTCCTAGCCTCTTTTCACACCCAGTTTTGTAGTCTAAGTTTTTCATTAAGGAAATAAATAAGCTTGCTAACAAAGAGCTCTTCTGAGAGGAGGGGGATAGGAGTATGGAAAGCAGGAAATACATTGTGCAACTTGATCAAGGGATCTTAAGACAAGGCCAAAGTAAATCAATACTGGGTGCCTTGCTTTAAAATTGCATGCAACAACGTATTACCTCTGTCCCCAAAGAGCAGCAATCATCCTTCAGTGCCACTGCTCACATTACAAGTGATGTCTTTTCAATTATCTCAAAGGCCAGATTTACCACTCTCTATTCACAAGTTCACAAGCCCATTAATAGCCATCTTGGGAATCATTGCAAGGCTGCTGACTACATATCACATGATGATCTCTCTGATAAAGGTTTTATAAACTGAGTCAACATGCCATCTAATGTGTCAAAATACTTTTTTTCCTAGACTGACAACAGGAAACTAGAGCACAGCCCCTCTGTCTTCTAACCCAGCATTATCATTTAATACCAGCTGTCACTGAAAGCTGGAAATTGAGTTCCAGGAAAATAATTACCTGTAATAAGCAATGATGTTATGACAAATGCCACAGTTCAGGGAGGGAACTGAAAGGTTTTGGTTGAGAACACATCCTTTAAAATGATCCTACCACTGCTGTAAAAGAATTTCAGAACAGATGTGATTGGATGACGTGTGTGCAGATGCACCCAGCCGTGCCTACCCAGCCAACCAAGCCCAGAACCAAAGACACCCTGGATGGCTTGCAAGGACCAGCTTGGGTCTACAAGAAAGTAGTGATGTGTATTTGGTGCTGCAGCTGCATGAATAAATCCTGCCAAACACAGCTGAACATTCAGGTGCAAAAGCAATGAAACCTGCCTGGAGCTGCAGCTTGTGGACTGGTTTGTTTGAATTTGCTTTAGTCCTGGGATATCTTCATTGTGACCCACTATCATACAGAGATAGCCCAGAAGAGCCAGGGGGATTTGGTGGGGAGCTGCTGACACAAAGCACAGGCAATGCAATCCTCTGTGAATGCCACTGACAGGTAAACACCAACAAACAGAGAGGAGCTGAAGGGAAACACTGGCACAACACAAATGAAGGTTAGCCTGAATGAATAGATACATGTACTCATTCAGTATTCATACAATACTCTATAAATACATAGAGACATTAAAATAAGTTAAATCTTAGGAAAAACATTGATTTTAGAACAGCATTTCAATAGAAATAGTGAAACCAGAAAACCAGAAGGGATGAGGTAGATCTGATGCAGCCAGAAAAGAGGATGCAATGGTACAGCTATGAGGGTAGAGGACTGGACTTGATAACCCAGATAACCCTTTCCCTGTTGTGTGTCCCTAAATCAAAATGCATACCCAGCAACCCCAGAAACCTCATCTATATGTAAAGCCACAAAACCAAACAGATTTTTCCCATCAGAAAGGGAAGACAGGAAAAATTTTGATCAGAATAAAAATTAATGAAGATTTTTAAGTCTGTTTCAAGCAAAACATGTAAAATATAAAATAGTTGGACCTATATGCCTTTTTATCTACAGATTCCAGTCAAAATTGAATTATTCTCCTTTGAAAAAAAATAAAGGTAGTTAACAGCAACATTTGTGGGAGGACTACAGTTAATTTGGCTCCACAAAAGTTAAGTTTTAAAGAAATATAAATGAGAAAACACAACCTCCTTCCCTTCACAGAAACAGACAAGAGAAGACAAGAATATGGTGCACCACAGTAAGACGTACATCTTTTGCATTAAAAATACCAAAGAAGATCTGTATATGAAAAGACTTACAAGTTCTTCAAATAATTAATACAAAAAGAAAATTCTCTGTTCTCACAACTGGACAGAATTAGTACAGTTAGATTTTAACACATCGTAGGAAAATCCTTTCAATGTAACAGAACAATGGACTAATTTCCTCTTGTCAAACCTTCCCAAAACTGTAAGGGTAAAAAAAGCAAGTCTCAGCAGTGGTCTCTGCAATGATGGATGCTGCACTATAAACATATACACAGGCTTCTGTACATTAGTAAAGCACCACACAGAAAATCACACCCAAAGGGAAAATCACACCCTACTTCTCTCCTTGGCAATCTCCTGGTCCAATAGTTTAAATATCTTCTGGCACATTAATTTTGCACAGCTCATGATACAATGTAAATCCTGTGGCTGCTCCTGAAAGTCTGTATTAAGCAAAATATCACTGTTCACTGAGGGCATAGTCTCTCTGAATATATTTAGGACACAACATACATCTATGAAAGGACAATCTACTGATAGGAAGAATATTTGTAAGAATTGTTTAGCAATGCACCCAAAGACCTGCAAAGTTAGTGGATCTATTTCTATTGCTAGTTTAGAGAGCATATTACAAGTGTGAACATAGTTCCCTACAGAACTGATTAATCCCACCATCTCTTTAAGGCTGAGCAGTATCATACTAAAAAGGGTTAAATGATCCAAAATCTGAAATCCTATACATGTTACTGGATTTCAGATGAGATTTTCTAAAAAAAATACAATAAATGAGACATAAGATAGAAAAGGAACCCTGAGTCAGTATAAGATACTTTTCATTTTTCATACTTAATGAATGCTATTACCCACCTTCCAGAAATTGTACTCTTAACATCAGTAATTGACAAGAATAAAGAATAAGCTAAAACAAGGCCTGCGTGCACTGAAAGTAAATTTGGACAGTCAAAGCTAGTAATATACTTGATTATCAGGTATGGGTAAAAATATGCTCAGCTGATGCTTTGCACTGTCCCAAATGATATCAGTTATACAAGGCAGTCTTTTTCTGTAGGCTAGAAATTGTTTAAACAAAGCACCAAGAATTTAAATGTAGCAGAAAAAAAGGTATGCCAAGATATTTAAGAGAATATTCACACTACATAAGCTTTACTTCAACTTGCTTTCAGACTGCTGAAGTCTTTACAGTCTTTCCATTCCACTTTTACATAAGGAGGTGGAAGAAGAAAATGCCTGTATCATGTATTTAACATAAAAGCCTTTCAAACCAGCAGGAATCTTTCAGTTCAATTATGCTTTATGCACTGAAAGGTTAACTAATGGGAGAGGCTTATTAGCACAAATAACACCACTTCTGCCTTGATCCCAACAACACACCAGCCAAGCAAGCTCAGGCTGCATGCACACTTGGAGAGGAAAAACCAGCAACAACAAATGCACCACACAGCATTTTACACCTGGTGCTGTAAAATCAGTTCTCAGACGTGTGGGCAACAGCAGCTTTCCCAGGGCACTACCTCCCCACAGCTGCTGGGACTGAGCCTCTCAGGTGGGAGAAGGGAGAAATTTGAAGAATTCTGATTTAAGAATAGATGAACATTCAGAGCCAGCCAGCCACAGTTCTGAGGCAACAGACCTGTTACATCATTTCACCTCCAAAGGCTCCATTTTCTAATTTCAGAAGTATGTTTAAACTACCTTTTCAAGAGATATGGTGATGTACCGTGTTTATACAGCTGTTCTAAAATTACATGCACAAGTATGTTTTAGGTATTATTATAACTGTTAAAACAATGTTTCTGAATAGGAACGGTTTTCAAGTAACACATGTTTCTTGAAAATTATGGTGAGAGAAACACAAGAATTTGAATGCTAGAGTTTTAGCCAAATTTCAGTGCATTTTCTTCTCAGAATTGACTCTACAGTGTCCTGATAGAATAGGAAAAGGCAAAATTGCCCTTAATTTCCTTTATAAAACTGTGCAAGACTAGTCTTTCATGTTCTTTACAACAGATGATTTTCAACTCAGTCAGCTACATATCAATGATCAAGTTATCTTTTCCCTGCATTGACTTTTGAAACCCTATAAAATTCAAATCCTACAGCAAACAATGTGTAATATTACTTGAATTAGATCAAGTTCACATTTTTTTCCTCATAACATTTAGTAATATGCCCTGTTTAGGATGTTCTTCCTAGAGGCTTAATAGAGAAACAATTCATTTTGCTGTAGCTGATGCAGTATGAAACAGTTGTTAACCTTTGATGAGAAGGTTACATGAGATACCAAGCTGGGGTAAATTATACTGACAATTGCCCCTGCTTAATTGCTTTTGAGTAGCACTCAGTATGTCTAAATGTGTGGTGAATTATTATTGTACCCTGCTGCTATCCATTAACATGGAGATCAAGAATTTTATTTTACTTTTTTGATGCAACCATAGAGAAGGTGATAAAGGCTTTAATTGCAAACAGATTTATTTTAGAAGTTATTAGTGCAATTTATCCAAGCATACAGAAGATGGGTTGGTCTGAACAAGCTCGTACATTTAAAGCTTCTTATAAAAGGCAAAAATTTGTATTGTCAATTGTTACAATCTACAAAAATGAAAGAATTTAGTCTCTTTTGGAATGAATACTGAAAACCTCACACTCATCTTATTTGAGTCTTGGTTATTTCAAGCCAAGAACTTCACTGGAGATGATCTTATTTCTTCGGCTCAGCCAGAAAAAAACTTCACATTACCTCAATTCCTTTGTATTTAGTATTTAAAAAAAAACACTAAGAAGCAGAATGGAAATTTTCTCAGCATCGAAAAAAGTATCCCTAACCTAGTATTTCTTTGTTTATTCACTCACTGACAAGACCGTGTGACAAAATTTGTGTGACAATTATTAGTTCTGAAATCCTAAGAGAAGGTACTGCAAAAAAGGAAAGGAAATTCATCTCAGGTTTTACTGAAATTATGATATATTACATAGCCCTGGATGACATATTCTACCTAAACACTACAGTCAAAAGGGAGACTAAAATTAATATCAAGCAAACCACAGTATTTGTTTGTACAGTGTACAAGAACAAGCATTAGCATAATATTTATTGCCATACAGGATGTTTGGATAGATACTGTGAGGCACTCAGAGATTTGATTGTTTAACATCTAATAGCAATTCACAGAACCACAATGAATCCTAAGACAAACCTGGACAAAATAACAAAGTTTTAAGCTCCAGAATGTATTTTAAACACAGGCTGCATATTTACGGATGAATCTTTCTTGTGAGCTATCCCATTTGCTTTGAATTAGGAACCATTTTGTTTTATTTCTGCACTTAGACTGAAATACTAGTGTCTGACTTTGCCAGATGTATAACACTAAAACTGGCATATGTGTATTCTGAAAAAATGCTGTCCGCTATACCAAACCACTATGATCTTAGTAGATGCTTCTGTGACTCAGCAAAGCTCTGTCTTTTAAGTTAGAGTATTTAGTTGCCCTTATCTTTCAGATAGGTTTCAGAAAGTTACCAAAATGTAACTTCCCACTGAGTGTCCCCCATGTCCTCTAATTCTAAATTTTCACCCTCTGTTGTTCCACTGAATTCAACAGATTTGAGAGTCAAACTCACCAAATGATTTTCAGTTTAATTTATGGTCTAATCAGCAATTTTACTATTCATGCCAACATTGCCCTACCAACTCTTTCTTCCATGTCTTCAATCAGCTTCAGAATGTTCGATGACAACTGCAAAAACACTAGGATCTATGCACAAACAGTCACTGAGTGAGGAGTCAATGAATCCCTGTATCAAAGCACTGAGCTTCTACGCTGCCTGAGTGGAGCTAGGGATGTAAAATCCATCATCTTTAGCCACGGGACAGCAGCGTGCCATTTCCTGCACTGCTGCATTCAGTGCCACACACTCCTTCAAACACCTGGGGCACACAGGGCAGGCAATGGAGCACAAAAGCGAGAGCTGGGTGGGCACTGAGAGGGCTGGGTGAGCCACAGTGCCAAAGGGTGCCAGCCACAAATGGGCACACCAGGGTGAAAACCTCCCCCGCGTTCATAGGTTTAGTCTCAACTCACGGCCTCCTACCAGAGACTCCCGCTCAAGAGTTAGGAGACAACAATAAATGGACAATTCCTATGCATAATATGAACTAGCTAAAATACATAAAAAATGGGTTGTTAATCATCTTCTAAAAATAAAAAAGAAGTACCAATAACACGTTTTAAAGCTGGCTTGAAAACTGAAAGTCCGTTTCCTCTCTTCAAATTAGTTTCCCTTTACTAATTCTTCTGTGCTCTAGGGAACAATAAATGCAGCATGCACTAACACATGGGACTTCAGAGACCAAAAGAGTTTAGGAAAGGACAGGAAAAGACTGAGAGCATTCTGGGACAAGATCATTGTGTATTTAAATAGAATGCTTCCATTAAAAAAAAAAAAAAAAAAGTCAGGCTCTTTGGCAGTTTTACACCAGCTGGCAAAACAACCCGTGACGTGCATATCTCAGATTTGAAACTCATTCAGATATAGCCTCTCTCAGGCTATAACAATGCTGAAATAATATATATTTGCTATGGGGATTTTTAATTCTATAAACCTGATATAATGGGCAAACAGCTACATTATAGTCCATTTCTTTGTGCAGATGATCTGCATATGGTAGCCTATAATACATTCCCTATTTTCAAAGTAAATGGTCAAGAACAGAGGCCTTTATCCAGGTCAAGACTAAGTAGGACAGCTTGACCCTGCCTAGAAACTGAGGATCCCCAATCTTCTCATTCACTTACTCCTCCTGAACAAGGATGTAAAGAAAATTGGAAAAGCAAAAGTGAGAGAACTTGTGGATGGATATAAAGACAGTTGACTAAGCGAAGCAAAACCATACTGCTTCCCATTCACAGGCAAATATTGAGCCAGTTCCTGGTAGGCAGGGCCTCTACATGCATAACTCCCTTGGAAAGACATAGGTCATAAACCATCAGCATCCCCTCTTACCCTTCTTTCCCTGCATTTTTTTTTTTTTTGGTCAGACAAATTATCTTATGGTATGGAATGTCATATGGTCAGTTTGGGTTAACTGTTCCAGCTGTGCTTCCTTCTAAATTCCAGTGCACTGACAGCATAGTCACTGACTTCTGCATTCATTACAGTTTGTCTTTTAACTTACAAATTACCTTTTAGGGTAATTTTACCATCTCCAATTCTTGTAAGCAACATAAAGAAATAGAGTGTCATTAAGATGACAGCCTCGACTGAAGATGACTATCATCCTAAGGAAAGAGGAAGATGTGACTTAAAACTTGCACTTAATAACACAACTATAAAAGGATGTAAACACTTGTGATGTGCTCTGTAAGATACTCATAACCTATTTGTCATGCAATAGCTCAATGCTCGTTGTAGTCTCCCAAGAAATTCCTTGCTGCTAGGGAACAGTGCTGCCACCCCAGTTGTTGCAGTGCCAGCACTCTATCTAGCCTACAGGGCTAAGCAGAAACCTCCTCCTCTGTAGCAAGGGGAGGTAGGACACTTCTTAAGGTACTGCAGTATATGGACACATATGTCACATCTTAAATGAGCATTTTCTTGCCAATCCCAATTACCTTAAAATTTAATGCAATCCAAGTTAAAGGTATCCATTAACTAGTTAGCCTGAACTTCAAGAATTGACAAATCACAGTAACAATTGTTTATAAAAGATATATATGATTACGTGAAGGAGGGACTCGAGGAAATCCTCGTACACTAACGTTAAATCAAAACAGTTCTTCCAGTCCCTCATTTGGCTCATTTTCCATCTTGCCTAGGAGGTCAGCAGTCAAGGTTTCAAGTCTTCAAACATACATTAATTCCCAGGTGGTACCTATTAAAGATGGTATATTCAGAAGTCTCTGCCAGAGAATTTACTCCTAGTAGAAAGACCCATTCAGACAGTTTTTATATGTTAATAATCACAGGAGACCTGCAGAGCACTCCCTCAGGATGGTTGCTAGATTTGTTGTGGTAAAAAACGTCTGCAGACAGTTTGTTCTTTTAGACCTTCTAAGCATTAAGACAATATAACCTTTTGCTTGAAAGCTCATCCTAATTCTCTCCCCTTACCAGCAAGCAGTCTAGTCACTCTCATTCACTAGCTGTTCACTTCCTCAGCTAAATGTGCTATACAAGATGTTGTCTCCTGCACATAGAAATTTTATAAATAATTTCTTGCCTCAACAAAGCAGCCTTTGTTGCATTTCACCTTTTTCACTAATTGCTTCACTACAAAAGATCTTTGATTGAACATGTGTTCTATACCAATCTGTAAGGGCTCGTAATTCGTATAAATTAAATTAGGAGAAATGTTCACAGTTCTTTGCTGTTTCATGAAGGAAATGAGGCATAATGGGCATTAAACACTTTGGAAATGATAACTGCTTAACCACTTCTGGTATTCTCCAAAGAACTATATCAGACTCAAAAACTTTACACACTGCTTGAAATCCTAGAAAGTAAAAACACTGCTCTAAATAGACATCAATGTA
This sequence comes from Ammospiza nelsoni, assembly GCF_027579445.1. Taxonomy (NCBI): domain Eukaryota; kingdom Metazoa; phylum Chordata; class Aves; order Passeriformes; family Passerellidae; genus Ammospiza; species Ammospiza nelsoni. Next base: position 43,936,099 of record NC_080638.1, on the reverse strand, counting down.
AACACAGTCTAGACATGGTAGATAAAATTATTTATGTTCACAAAAATTAAACTTGAACAAAATTAGGGGTCTATATAAGAATAAAAAAGCTGGTCTAACATGGTGAATCACCCTAAGAAAAAACTGCAACTGTAACATCAGTAAAGGCAGCTAAAAATAAAGCAAAAACACAAGATAGGATATTGAAGCAGATCACTCATTTTTTCATGGTCCATAGTCTCTGCTGATGTACTGCCAGCAAAATAATGCAGGTTAGTCTTAAGAAAACTCTGCTCTACTTTCTTGGATACAAAAATGTAAGCCTGTTAATGCTCAGTCTGTATTCAGGCTAGGAAAGGCTGAAATATCTTGCATCAAAGAGCTTTTGGTTTCAGAAAAGTAAGACACAAACTCCCATTGTATTTTGCCTCAATTTTTTACCTCAGAGTAGCCCTTAAGTTACTCAGTTCATCATATACTCTCTGGTTATAATAAGGACAACCCTGCATCTATCCCTCTCCTGATTCTAAATCATCTGCTTCTTCTATGTCTGCTCAGATGACATGCCACTGCAGTTTGGAAGGCAGACTCCATAAACAGGAGTCAGAATTGGTTCTACAACTGTAAAACCCACAGACTTGGGCCAATCACAGTATAACTGAAAAGAAAATAAATTACTGAAAGTGCAAATTCATTTTCATCCATTTATACTTATTTTCATTTTGCAATGTCATCTCTAACTCAGGGAAAACTTACTTGTTGCTACACATTGCTTTAAATACAATATACTATTAAACTGTTTAAATATAATACACTATTAAAAATCAGAATGGGCTACAGCAGATTCGGTAACCTTCAGTGGTAGTCTAGTTCTAAATGATGGATCCTCCCCTAGCTTGGGTCTACTTAAGCAAAACTCATTCTAAAACCACTAATTTTTTGCCCAAACCTGAATTCCTTCTTGTGGGGAATTCAGAACCTGGAAGAACCTCACAACAGCATTCTGAAGATCCAGAGGCTTGATTTACCACACAGTACAAAATGAAAGAAAGCAGACTCAACCAGCAGCACACATGAATTATTTCTGTCTCCACAATTACTGCAAGAATGACACCCATCACCACGTGCAGCTGTTTCTCTCCCCATTTCATCTCTATGTTTTGCATGTGATGAAGCACCAAATATAAGTGTAGTGGTGCCAAGTGAATAAACACACAGATGCATTGAACCCACAACTCAAGACACGCAGTCTTTTAAGTATCCATTGTGGAAGACAATTTCCTGGTATAGGTTTGGACTTGTGCTTTGAATGAACTGTTAGAAAAACAAAAAAATATCCTAAGGAGGGATCTAATGCTCTAGCAACACTCTCATTCCATGTGCTACAGTCTGTTCACACAAACACCTCATGCTTCATATGCAGCATTGATCTGGATGGTATGCCATCCATTTCTGCAGGGCTGCCACCTCATACTTCACTGTAAGTCAGGAGAGAAAATAGTTTCTCAGAGGCTGTAATTTTTTGTCATATAAAAAAGACATTTTAGTCAATAAATTTCCACAATATCTGAAAGACTCATAATTAAAAAATGAATTGTAACAGAATGGCTGTAAATTAAACAGGTAAATATGCACCATCAAAATAAAATATCTTCAAATCTACAAATAGGAGAGATCAATGGACACTCCAGAACATACATGATATTAAAAAAACAGGCTAACTACTAAAAGGTTTCCTTAGAAGAGTATGAGCAAGTTTTACAATCTTTAAAATATAATCAGATCTTGATAGACCATAGCCATTACTATTACTTTTGGATTAGATTTTAGTTTAGTGATGCACATTAGAAAACAAAGATCATCAGGTGGCTTTTGCCATCTGTTATCACCAATAGAACACCCAGGGAAGTCTGAGGAGATCAGCATCCAGTAAATAGCATTCAAAAGAAACTGTGAATAGAATATCTTAAAAGGCTCCCATAAAAGAAGTGTTACCAGGATTTTTTATTAACTCAGGCAAATCCCTGTCACTTTTATTATTACTAATATCATTAAATATAATTGCACCTGAAAAAGTCAAGATGCTAAATATATATAAAATAAATTACATTAGTCTTTTCTCCTTCTCTTGTAATTTGCTTTATGGCCTAAGTAGTTGGGTTTTCAAAGTTTATTTTACTCTCACTTTAATCTGTTTTCATAGCTCTGCTTTTAAGATCTATTTATCCCACATTTCTATTAAAATTTTACCCATGCTGCCTTGTTTCTCTTGACAATTGAAGATGGCCTAATGGGAGATTTTGAAGAAAAGAAGATGGACAAAGGCTTTGATTATCACAGCACAAGCATGTGGTAGTTTTCAGACATTTACTAAAGATCTTGCTCTCATGAAAAGTTCACATGCAATCTAAGAGATCCTAAATGGTCTTGCATTTCAACTGTCATTTCAAGTTGCACCTTTAACTACAGATTCATTTTTTTTCCAAAATAATCCTGATGTAAGCTCACTTCTATTTCTTTGAGCCATAAACCAGAGATAAAGTCTTACAGACATTCAAGAAGTCAATAACCCTGTAAAAGTTCCTCTTCAACTTTCCTATTGCATGTCACAGCATGAGTCTCAGACCACATTCTTTATTTGAACAGTTAGGTAGAGCCAGTTATATATATGATGATCAGTAATGCCATACCCAGAAGAGCACAGCAGCATGCCTTTGCTCCTCATGAATGACTGGCAAATCCTTCTAATCCATCCTGACCACAAAGGAAAAAGAGAAATTAAAGCTGAACTAGTTCTATATTTACTGCTAGTGAACAGCTTCAAGGATAAAATTGGCCAAACTGCACAGAAAGCATTCAACAGAACTTTTAGCAATAATATCAATCACAATTACTAGTTTTTATTTAAATATTTGGAATAATCTGAAACTAGCAGCATGCCATAGAGAGTAACTTGAAAAAACAATATTTAAAGAAGCTGAAAATTTTTCATTACGTTATTTTCCAAAACTGATTGGAAAGAGAAAGCAATGATCTTCTTCTGTTATTTTTTTTAATGAATGCTTATGTCTCAGGTTTAATTTATTTGTTTCAGTCTAGTAAACAAATTTTTTTATAATTAAAAATAATCAGTCATTAAAATGTTCAATTAAAATGAGGAAAAGGTTTGAGACCAAGATATAGAGAAAAAATATGTGTCTTCATCATTAATGCTGAAAAGAGTAATTGTGCAAGTATTTATTTTAGTGCAGAACTTAAATTTCTTTTGCTGGTACTTGTGACCATTTCTCTTCTTCATTCCACTGACTACTACAAAGAAGAGCCTGACTTTTTTCTTCCCCATAACATCCCATTAGGCATTCAAGAGCAACATGATCCCATCTTAGACTTTTTCTACAGCCTTAACAAATTCATATCTCTGAACCTCTCCTCACATGCAAGAACAGTTTTCCAGTTAATTGATAGCATTTTACATGTTATAATGTAACACCTGAAGAATATACAGACATCAGACACATCAAGTCACATTTGCTTCATTTGAGCCACAGAGTTCCAAGCAATTAGGCTCAGCACTGCTAACTTTTACAGTCTTCTGGGGTTCTTTTTATTTTGTTTTTAAGAAAGGAAGAAAACCTGGCTTTATATGAAAAAAATGCCAGGATTTGATCTCATTTGCATTCCAGCACAAAACAAACAAAAATATTTGGATATATCACAAAAGAGAAAAACCAGAATGAGTGACAGTCTAATGGCTTGAGCCATATCTACCTTGTTACAATGAATCTGAATTTTACAATAGGATTCAAAACAAAAATCACTGAAAATGCTGGCAGTGAGCACCAGAACATTGTTTCTGGTTGTTTCAGAACCACCCTGCAATATATCCAGTGCCTGAACATGATTCTGAATATGGCAAACTCCAGCAGCAGACTGAGGCCCTTCGTCATTCACATTAGGTCTGTTTTGGCCTCTGGCATTCCTTCCTGTTTACTTATATCTTCAAGGTTCCATGAAATGTCAACATATCCCCAGCTCATTCAAAATTTGCAAAGGGCCCAATTGCCCTTCCACTATGAATTAATGCATAATACATTGCAAATAATCTGAACATCAAGTAACATGACCAGCCTCTACCTCTGGTAAACCTCTTGGCTATTTGCCAGATGAAAACAAAGCAGTCTCTTCTCCTCCCAAAGAATCACATAAAGTAACAAACCCTGAGTGTTTCCAGTCCTAGTATTCTCATTTTCTCAAGTAATTCAATATCCTAAAACCCACTTTGCTCAAGCTCTCACAAAACTCTTTTCTTTTCTTGCAAAGCCATGTTGCGCTAACATAAAATTCTTATTCTTTTGAGCTACCCTGCTAAAGCAAGCATCAGCTTGAGGATCTGTTCAGTTCTCACTTAACTTTTTTCGTGAGGAAAAAACCAACAACCTATCATTGCCTTTTACTCTTTGCCTTCCAAGAAGAGTACTACTTCACCAGAAATTCAGCAGTGTTCAGAACTGTGAATATTAATCAGTAGATTACCACTGATGCAAAATGTTTCTTCACTTTTTGAACAAATCCTACTATTGAATCACATAAGGCTTTTGAGGTTTGTTTGTCTCCTTCCTCCCCAAATACTTTTGGCATCAAGATTTAATTGTCTGTGCATCCCATTCAGCACAGAGAAAACCCTAAAGAACTACTATAGGCAGTTTACTCTGATGAGAATTGAAGACATAGAAAGTACAGAATATGACACACGGTATTTTAGAGTAACAGCTTTCTTCAAACACATATCCAGTTAAGAGAAACCCAGGTGTGGGAGAGGCATGGGCCTGTCTGTACTCACTATGTGCAGCTGCAGGAAATCGCCGAGCCCAGGGGCACTGTCAATCCGGACGAGGATGCCATCCTTCACTGTTGTGCTGAAGCCCACAGCAAGACGGTCTGTCCTCGTGCTTGGTCTGTCATTAGCTGGCCAGGTGTACAGGATGAGACCTCCACTCTTCCCAAAGATATATGTGGCACCAGCTACAAGATACAAAACCAAAGAAAAGTGTATTAGTTAATTAGTTACTTATTTGCCAAGTCTGGTGGTAATCCTACGACTTTCGAGAGGAACAAATTAAGCAAGCACATGCTTTCCTTAGTTATAGGAGGGAAACCAATGTGTCCTGCTGGCCTGGCCTGATGAAGTACATTATTAGTTCCTCAATAAAGCCATACAGCATTCAAGACAAAGCTAAGTGAAGAGTTTATCAAAAATAACCAAGATGGCTTATCAAGAGTGAATGATTTCCTTAGTGCTAATACCCCAGACAAGGCTGGACAGGACACAGCTGTACAGGGGGGAAAACCACAAGCCACTCCTGTTTCAAAATCATGGGATTCAATCTTATAAGACAATTCAAATGAAATATTTCTCATTTCTCCTTTAGGTTGGACTTGCCTTCAGCTAAAGTCTATTCACACATAGTAGGAGACTATACTTTTCTCAACACTTCATGAGATTTTTTGGTATCTAGTCCACGTATTTCCAGCACCATTTGTCTTGTCACAGCTGAGCCTGGGAATTTGTTCCTTGCCCTTGTTTTTAAGGACAACACCAAACTTCTCCCATGCTGAACACTGCCCTCCCACATTCATGAGGGCCATCTGAGCTGAGGAAGGCAGAAATGCAAATGAGGAATTATTATTGCAGACGAGGAAGTTGAGAAGCTGAAGCCTTTGGAGTTCACATTCTGACTTGTACTCAACAGTCTGAGTTAGAAGCAAGATTTTATAACTCAGCAGTTATAAAACTGGCCCCCAAGCTTCTTAAAAAATAGATATCTAAAATTCCTTTCCTGTCCAAATCTACAGGCAGGCCAGGAACAACACTCCTCCATGTTTCAGCCACTCACTGCACCTCATTTTTCTGAGCACTATTACAATGGTTACAAATAGAATAGTAAGCAAAAATAACCAGCTTCGGTTACTGCAACAATGACAAAACATATGTAGAAAGTACAGGCAATTACTGGGTACATTTTCTAATCTGAGTGAAACTACAACTGAGGGTTACAACACGGATCACACAACCCTGTACAGAGAAAAAAGCAGATAGATACAGAAACAGGTAGGATCATAGCATGGTAATTTCTACACTTGCCGACAAAGCTGCAGCTTCACTAAAGCTCTCTATGACCTGAATTCCAAATAAATGCTACATATTAATAGAAATAATTGATACACTTCTCTCTTGCTAAAGAGGCTTCCTCTAGACATCTCAGAACATATTACAAAAACAGACATCAAAAACTCAGCCACCTAAACATGAAATTATTTGTGAGCAGCTGACTCAATGACAGAGTGATAATGAATCATGTTTCCTTCTTCCCTTCCAGGCCTATGCACATCCAATAGAACATGCCCTCAGTAAATTCAGACAAATGTGTCCAAAATCAGGGTCACATAGGAAATTTCAGTCATAATTCTGAACTACCAAGAAAGAATATTCTGGCATTCTGGAACTGTGAACATAAACTATTTCAGTTTGAGAAAGAATAATTTTACAGATTCAGTCTCCTCATTTAGCTTTAAACTCCCGACAGAGGGTGTATGACTATTATGGGATGTGTGGAAAGAGGTTTTGTCTGTTTGTTTGAACACATCCCCAGCTCTATCTGCAACCTTATGGCTAGACAGGTGGACATGACCAGGTAGTGAATTAAAACCCACTTCCCAAAATGACTCTCACTTGAATTTCAAGTTCTCCTCCTTTCCTTTGTACTGGCATCAGGCCTTTCAGCAGCCAAGACAAGCTTGGAGGTGAGTTATTTACTCTTTATGAAGACAGATTACTTTTTTGCCTCTCCAAGAGTCATTTGGCTGCAGGTAGACCATATCAGTCCCCCAATGAGAGCCAATTAGAACCAATTACATTCTCACAGATCTTTCATGGGACTTAACTACTTAACCAGATCTTATTTTCTCCTCACAGAGCATAGATTTTGCCTCTAAGCCTAACCTGACAATATTCAGTACTTTGGTACTATGGTACCAAGGTTCCTAAGGTAAGAATCAGAAACACTAAGAAATAACACAGTATAAATCTGCCTCTGTTGGGTCTTATTCCAGTTTTCTCTGAGATGGTTCTACATAATGCTTCATGAAGAAATGTGGTACTCTGGTTCAGCTGGCAATGTCAACTCAGTTCTGGAGTTCACCTGGTCCACAGGCTGTCCAATTTTACTTCAAATGTGTCAGGGGTTTACTGTGATGGATTTTGCAGTCATATATTCTGGCAAGGCACAGAGTTCTGGAAATAAAGATAATTCAGATGCAACAACCAGAGCAGCACTAGCCTAAACAGACCTGTAAGCAGAAGTCTGATGGCCAGTAGTTTTTCCTTATTTTCCAAGTCAGAAAATATCTGCATAATGAGAGATGGGCCGCTTGCTTTATCTGTGTGTAGGTGAATGTACAAATTTGTTGGATATATCAATGCCCCTTCCTTTCACCAACTTTTTGAAGACAAATAGGATATCCATTGACATTTTTAGAAAGAGATGCACATTAACATTGTGCCAGTATATTTTCTTCCCCAAATTATGAACAAAACAATCATTCCAGTCTGAAAACATAAGGTTCATCAAGTAAAAGTGAAAGTATGACAAGAGTTAGTACCACATTGCAATCACATAAAGAGAAAAAATAACAAAAAAAAACCCCAACCATGCAACACAAACACACTTGACTTAACTACTTTTATTTGACTGCAGCAACCATGAGTTTATAGGGTTTGAAAGTTCAAGACAATTGAAAAAGACAAAAACAAAGCAAATTATAACCCTGGACTTCAGGAAAAGAGATTTCAGCTTAACCAGAACTTGACAAGACCTGGACAACTCTATTGGACTGGACTTGCTTTAAGCTGGTGTAAGCTGGCTAGACCAGTTTACCTCCAGCAGTCCCTCCTGACCTTAAATCAATAATTATCCTTTCTTTGTGGTGTTGCAGAGAATTGTAGAATAATTAACTAAAGCATTCTGATTAAAAAAAAAAATCTGGTGAAATGCACATCTCTTCATCTTGATATCTTCTTGTACCTAAACTCTGTTACAGTCCTCTTTATAAGACAAGAATGAATAGTTTTCTTCCAAGATACTTCCTATTCAAGACTGACGAGAGAGCACACTCTTAATGAGCAGCCACTTTATATTTAGTTTTTTCTCACTGTTAAAGGTTTAATTATGTAATTCTTTTAATAAATGCAACACCAACTGTGCCCTAGCAATAGAAAAGTCTGAAGGACTGATTAATTTCTCTGTTTTACAATGTACTGTTCTTATGTTTCACTGCTTCAACTTTATAACACTAAATTCAACCCAAACCATGTAAAAAAAAAGAATAATAATAAAATCAAGGACACAAGCATACAAAATTATTTCCCCAGTCACTTGTGTGAGCAATCTCACTTCTCATAGTGCCCTAGGCCAGATTACTGTACCAACACATAAAAAAAAGGTAAGTATAATATTTTCAGGTACTCTACATGTTGCATTCAGAATTTGGTCAACACCGGGAGCTTAGAGAACTGGAGAAGTACATAGTGAGGAAACACTCCCTACAGATTTAAGCTACTAGGACACCATTACATGTTTAGCATATACAAAGCCTATAAACTCACAAAATTTAGTGCGGCAGACTGGCAGTTGACTTCTCCTAGAAATTACATAACTTGTAGCTTATATCAGTGTTTAGAGATCAAAGATGGGTATGTTAAAACACATATGACAATGCAGTCTGCATATCTAGCTTTGGTAAACTATGCATTTGTTAGTTATATTCATGAATAGAGCTGTTAGATTATTCATCTTCAGTCTAAAGGAAATAGTTTGAGGCAAAGACTCCTCATGGAAAACTTCTAACACAAAATTCATAACTAAGATTATCAACCACAGCAAATAAAGCCTACAAGTGAGGCGCTTTAAGAAGTGTTTAGTTTCAGCTGGCACCATCACTTGTCATTTTAATTCATAATTGCCCAAAGACTTCAAAAACCTATTTTAAGGATGAGTTTCTTCAATCAGCATAGTACAACTGCAGCAAAGTAAAAAAGTAAAATAGTAAAGTAAAAGCAGAGTAGTAGAAAACCAGTCTATTGCATCTGCACAAGTTATAACTGCTATGCCCTGCACTCCTGTGAATTTCCCCACATGAAATAATTGATTGCAAATTCTCTATTTGCAGCTACTAAGCCATCAAAAGCCTGATTTTCTCAGCTACAGCACAGCACACACACTCATTTCCCCATGGCCAAGAAAATGTAACATTTGGAAGGTATTACAGTGTTTATACACTGAAGGGTTAACTGCAGCAACTCTGCACTGGGAGGTGAACACAAGTTTAACATAGTGCAAATGCTACAGCTCATATTTTTACACCCAAAAAGTATCTTTAAAATGCAAATTATGAAGAACCCAGACCAATTCAAAAGCTGCAATACTTACTTGAGCACCTTTCAGAAATCTGCACCAAGGGTGGATAATCATGAGTGGTATGGAATGCTGGAGGGCATGGGCTACTTTTTGAACGCCTTTTCTGCTTCAGGGATCTGGAAGCTCACACCAGAACTTTTTCAACTATAGGACTCTAATAAAGTGACAGAATATTTGCAAAGATAATAGTGTGGCACCTCCAGAGATAAGCCCTGGAGATATATCCCGTGCCTCACACTACTGCCTAGATGACCACCATGGCTCTTGAAAAGCAAGTCCTGCAGCAGCACAGCACCCTAGAAAGGATTGGGTCTGATAATGGAACTCATTTCAAAAATAGATTTGTAGACACCTGGGCCAGAGAGCACAGAGTGGGTGCATCATACTCCCCACCCTGCACCAGCCTCTGGGAAAACGGAACAGTACACTGGACTGTTAAAAATCATATTGAAATCAGTGGTTGGTGGGACCTTCAAACATTTGGATCTACATTCAGAGAAGGCCACCTGTTCTGTTAACACCTGAAGCTCTACCAGTTGAGCTGGCCCTGGACAATCATAACCTCCACATAGCAGAAAGGGATGAAGCCTCTGTGGTGCTCATCAGAAAGGTGTTAGGACAGTTTGGATTAGTCCTGCATCAAGCAAAGGCAAATCTGTCTGTGGGATTGTTTATTGCTCATGAACTTGGACCTACTGGGTGGATAATGCAGAGGAGCAGGGAATCACAATGTGTACCCCAAGAAAACTTGATTTTTGGGTGAGAACTGTAATGCTAAGTTTCATAATACTGGTGGCTAAAATGATATTCCACTGTGTGCCACAATTACCACAGAGAATGAGAATGGACTGCTTCAGTTACACGAGTTGTGAGCTCCTGATGTAGCTGGACACTAGCCAACAGCACATGAGCCCTCCTGTCCTGGAAGACATCTAGGATGGATGGAATCCACATGGAATATATGAACTCAGACATCTTGAAGGGACCACTATTAACTATGGAAATGAACCTGTGCTTGTGTTTATATATGTACATAGCTGGAAGGCATAGATTTGAGCATGATATAAGTGGTATAGAATATCATACACTAAATTGAGAAATACCATTTCTAAACCATAACAAGTATAGGTATTATTTTACTTGTTAACATTTTTGTAAAGGGAGTGGAAATTTTCTTATATTATATTCTGCTTAGTCCAGTAGCTCAGATGAGTCTCCTAGAGTATTTCATATGCTGGTGTAAAAGTCTTAGAAGTTCATTAATAAACATAAACTTCTGCTATTTAACAAGAAGCTATCAGTTCAACTACAGGAAAATTGATGATGGCATGATGATGGCATTTTGCTCTTCTTTCTTGGCAGGAAACAGAATTTTAGGTAATTTTCAAGAAGCAATGTTGTCAAAGGATGAAATCAGTAACACATTGTGCTTGACCACAGGTTACAGGAGCAAATCAAGATCCATTTCACATCAGGAAGGAAACCTTGGTAACACCTGTAATTAGCAGCCCTTTAATCACCAGGCTTCTGAAAGCATAACTAAATAATGGAGACCTGATAGTTTATACAGACATTCAAAAAATGCCACAAAATCTCAATAAGAAAAAATATAACTTTTTCCAAACTTAAAGAAAAAGTAATGGCGACCTTTATCTCACTGTACCTGGACTAGGCAGTTCATTTACTATTTCCATCACCAGAAAAGGAAGGCAGGTTATAATACTGGCATGAAAGCAAGTGAGATCAGGCATACATCTGCGAAAACTAACTAAGGAGACAAAATTTGCTGCTGCTGGAAGCATCATAATTGGGTCATGTAGTAAAAAAGCAGTTCCAAAAAACATGGCATATAGAGTTATTCCACCCTCATAAGTGAAGATGAACAAAGCAACAAGGAAGAGCTGCTAAGAACAATTTCTGTTGTAATGGAAAACTCTAATAACATACATTGGAAGTTTTGCCAGAAATCTGATCAGACTGATTTGAGCACTGTCCCCAGAATTAAGGTTGTCAGCCATATGTTTGCAGCTAAAGGAAGACTTCATGTTTGATCACTCTGTTTCTAGTCAGAGGAACAACTGTAGGGTAACTCCTCAGGTCTTTACTTGGCCAGATAGTTCAGCATATTATTTATTTATGCTTGCTATTCTTGACCAAAACCAATCCATGCTTTGACCACCAGCTCTAAGGGGAAGCAAACAACATGAACCAGAAAAGAGAACCACAACTTCCAAATGACATCTGTTTATTTATTACTTCCTGAGAGTTTAGGATGTCACAATGCAAACAATAAAGCATCAGTGAAACCAGAACACTGCCAAAAGGATGCACATTGGCCGAGTAAAAAATGAAGCTTCTGACAGTTGTTTTTAATACTTAACTCATTCTGACCACATCAAATACACTATGCACATGCTGCACAACTCCAAATTTCCATTAAATTAATTTATTAGGAGTAAAAAGACTTAAAGAATGACAAAAGAATATTTTGAGAACAGTCAAAGAAAGTAAACAGTGTTCATATGCATTAACAGCAATAATGATGAAAATAGGTAGAGTTTTCACCTGGCTTTGCAATATACTCCCAAAGAGCATGAATGATTTAGCTGACTCTTCATTACTTGAAATCACTTGAACTGGGTCAATTCTAGGTGTGCTGAAACATCTATATTGACTAGAGACAACCTAACAGATATTTTCAATTGCCAACTTATGCAAAGTTACTCCTGTGGATCCTGTCTGCTAAAGGCACTGAATTCAGGATAATACAGCTTCTTTGCCTCACAGTTACATTAGACAGCATTTACAGCTACTACTATGAAACAAATTAAGAATTGAGAATAAAAAAAAGACCAAGAGAGAATTGTCCCATTCCTTCTGCTCTTTCATATTTACCAAGGCATCAGTTTTGACAACAGCTATTCTTCCTTCTCCAGTTATAAACTGTCATTTTGTTGCCCTCAATCCTAAACTTCAATTACATTGTTATCCTAATCCCTCTTTTACTCCTCATCTTCCTATCCCTCTATACATCACATCCAATTAAAAAAAAGTAATTAGACAAAAGAATTAATTATATCTCCAGAACCAAAACGAAGCTAGACATCAACCCATCCTCTGCCTTCAAGCACATACAACAATATATTTATGTATGAATCATTTGCAATACCTGGACATCCCAGGGACATCTTGTGAGCTACTGCCACTCAATCAAACACATCAAAAAATGGAAGTCTCATCAAAACTGAGTATCATCAATCAGGACAAAAAGTCTTACTCCACCTAAAGATCCTCTCTGGCATTTGTACATCTCTGTGACTCAGTTGCTGTGCTTTCCACACCCTGAGTTTAAAAGATCTATTGATACAAACACCTGCTTGATTAAAAGAAAGGAGATGAGGGTTAAAAAGGTTACAGAGGATCCAATCACCATCAACATCTGGCTCATTTTGACCATTCCTTCACAGTATCCTTCCTGGGAGAAAGAACTAATCCTTTCTATGATATGACTGCTGAAATATCCTTTTATTTATAAGAGATTTAAATTGTCTAAGAATAAAGAAAACTTAAATCCCTGGAAAATGCAAAGCTTCCAGTGTAATCCTAAAAAAAAGATAAAAAAGAAAAAAAAAGCAAACTTCTGTATTTAGAGTTCTCATGAACTAGCTCTTCTTCCTTTCAGGATGCTCACTCTTCCCTTGACAAACCATCTGAGACTGAAACTGAACACCATATTCATCTCAAAAAAGCAGGCATTGTTTGACATGAAACTGAAATTCCTTCCTCACTTGAAAATATGAAGGAGCTGCTTCTACACAAAAAAGAGGAGGAGCTATAAAAGCTGCAAGACTAACACAAAACAGAAGCAGCAATTCAGATCACGTCTGCTTTCTGTGTTTGTCTTTTTTAATGATAGCAAATTAATACGAGTCACTTTCCTCCCAGTGTGTGTGCATCAGCCAACAATTGGATCAGACAATATGTTACTTCTTATTAGTTACACTGCATTAAAAAGATTGGAAGAGGAAAAGAAGGAGAGCAATGGAGTGTTCCTAGAACTACTACAAGGTCCAAGATAATTAATGCTTGAAATAGGAATTCTCTAAATCTAGAACACCAGTAAGATTGAGGTTCTTTCCAAATATGAATTTGCCATGGGGCATGTTGGGGATGTTTATCATCTCACAAGAAATTTAGGGATTAGCTCCTGACTAAAACAGACACAAGATGACCACAGGCACACCAGCTTAAACATAAAAGATTGCAACACTTGAAAATATTTCAGAAATACCTTAATTTCCATTTTAACAACACAATTGGTCAGACAAGGATTACTGTCATGTCTTCAGCATTGATCCTAAGTGTATATCCAGGGAAAACTAAGAGTAGGACAAGCCTATTTCCTTTAAGTATGCACTCAGACCATAAGTCTTTTCATCAATTAACACAGCCTCATGTGGTTTGTTTATACAGTAACCCCAAAGAGATCTATTTTTCAAGTACTTATCCAGTCTCTCTTTAAATGCATTTAAAAGTTTTGCATTCACCACAATGTCTTACAAACCCTTCCCAATGACTCACACAAATCTGCCATTGATGTAGCAAGTTAAACATTAGCCAGCTGTGGGCTCTGTCAGCACAGGCAGCCTACAGCATCTTGCGCTCTATTAACAGGACCTGAGGATGTTCGTAGATGAAGTGATTATTCCCCTTTACTCAGTGGTTGTTAAACTGCATCTAGAATAATGCATCTGATTTTGGATTGACAAACTGGAGTGAAGTGCCACAAAGGCAGTTGGGTGGATGAAGTGCCAGCCTTGTGAGGAAATGCCAGCAGATTGGGCCTTTATCAGCTGGGAGATGACACAGCTTCAAGGGGCCCTAAGGGCAGTCTCACAGCACCTGCAAGGAGGTTGGGGAAAGGCCAAAGGTCGGCTCCTCACAGTGGTGCACAGCTAAAGAACAGGATGCAACTGCCATGCTTCAAAGTAAGAGAATCTGGCTCTGCAGCAAGGAGAGAGCTTTCTCCTCACAAGGACAGACATGCAAACAGGTCACCCAAGGCGATTTTAGAGTCTCTGTGTGTGGAGATTTTCAAGATATGACTACCTAAACCCCAAGCAACCTGATCTGACCTCACAGCTGCCCTTGCTCCAAGCAGGGGTTTGGATGGACTAACAACTTCCTGGTCACACTTTCAGTCTGAGTGAAAAAGGATCACCTTTTTCTGTGAAGAATCATCTTTTTCATACTTGCCCTTGATAAATAGATGACATTCTCCCTAGATCTTGTTCTGCAAATAATCTGTCCCTATAACAGTCCAGGGACAGTAATCTGTCCCTATATCTATCCTCTCAGTGTCAACTTTGCCTTGCAGACATATCACACCATCACCCTCAACCTTAAGTAATTTCCTTCAGTAAAGAGACCAGTTATGCCATCAAACTCCGCTCCCACAGCTTTATCCAGCTAGATGACAGTTATCACTAGAAAAAGTCCACAAGGACAATTTCTCCAGGTCTTTTTATTTTTCCTTTCTTTTTTCCCTACACATTACTGAGTATGAAAAATATTTTGCAAAATAAACCACCCCCAAACTCCCCACAGTACTGATAACAAAACTGAAAACAACAGGCTTAAAACCACTATACACTAGAAGAAGAGACAAAAGAAACTACAAACACAACTGAAATATGAAATTTGCTGACTAAAAGTGCCTGGAAAATTGTGACCCCTTGTAGAACAGCAGGATATGTTTACTAGGGTCAAGTTATCCACCATCCACCAAGAGATTCCATTACTTCATTACCTGCAAGTGTGACTAAATTCAGCAAAGGTAGACGGAACCATTTCTTAGTTGCACTCTGCTGCCAAAGGGGATCAGGATTCAATTTCTTATTTCTGGGTATTTCCTGATAAAAGAGCACAGTGAGAGGATGTCTTTGGAGAAGGCCAGAAGGCAGCATGCCAGAGGAGCTGAATACAGAGACTGCTGTTAGCAGGGAGAAGCACAGCAGGATCCATAGCTCACTTGGGGCTTGGAGGAAGAACAGGAATGTTAGTTCTGTACAGTTTAACAGAATCTGAATGGTTACAAAATGGCCTAGATACCCCTCAGGATGGATGACGGCTAAAATGCCATTACTGATCTCAATCCAGTCAACACCCCTCTAGAGAATCTCTTTCTAGTGTTTATCCTTAGCTATATTTTATTTATTCCATTAAAACAAATTAACCCTCACAAAAATTCAAAAACAAAACAAAAAATACAAGCAAAAAAACCCCCAAAACAATGAAAACCAACCAACCAAAAAGAAAAAAAAATCCCCAAGACCCAAAAACCAAACAAAAAACCCACACCAAAACCAAAGCAAAACCAAAATAAAACTGAAAAGACAACTTCTGTTCTCTCAGCTTGAGTCACTTCAGGTTAAGTAGTAGAACACCTTGCATGACCAGTCTGTGTGTACAAGACTTCACTTCTTTTAACTGTAGGGAATCCTTCACTCTTCCCTACACACCTGCTCTCATTTCCTTAATCATAGATACCAAAACAGAAAATAGTGTTCAAATTTACTGTCTTCACAGTCATCACTGCAAGAGACCAAACCCAAATTTTCAGTCCTGACAGCTAAAAAATGTTGAGCTGGAAGTATCAGCTACTAGTATTCATTAGAGCCTCAGAAGGTAAGAGTTTTACCAAATCTAATATGCTAAAATTAGCAGCAGAGTTTGGAAAAAGAAGTAAGTTTCCAGGTATCTAACTTTTTGCTGGCTACTAGCATTTTAACAGTATGCTTTTGAAACAAACTTTTTTATCTATCACCACTAGATTTGTTTTAGTTCTCATCAGAGCAGTCTCAGAGAACACAAGTTTGACTCCTTAAAATCTGCAATCCAGCTTTTAAGAAGATATTAGTCTATAGTACCAGACTAGAGCTAGTCCAAAGTAACACTTTAAAAGAAAAAAGCCTGCAGTGTAGATCTCAGGTCCTTGGTACTTCATTTCTTTCTAAAAACCAACTCTCATGCTGGCTGTTATTGTAGACACAACCTAGTCTTCAGTGACTAAATGGGGCCTATTTTGGTCCATCAAGGAAAGAAACTCAGAGTTCTGAGCTCTTTGACCTCACCTCAGTTATGACATTGTCCCTCACAAGTACTGGAAGGTCAATGATGCAAACAAATGCATTTGTGGAAGCTCACCATTCCCAAGGCTCTCTAACTTTCCCCAAGGTCACATAGTGGGAATGTAAAAACAAAAAGTATCCAGAGCTATTAATAGGGCATACAAATTATTCTGTAAACGATATGCAGCTTTCCTTGCTATTACCTCTTCTTGCCACCATGAAAGGACATCCACCTCTGGGAGAGATGGCCACAAGTGAACCTCATACAGGCAATCTGTTAAAAGTACCACGCCAGAGCAAAAGACAAGTGTAATGGTTGTTTAATCATTCTCACCATGAAGTGCCAATTCTTTAGTGTCTTATGACATTCATGAATGATGCACAGGGCTGGCATGATGAATGCAGAGCAATTCCGACTGACAGATACTTTCAGAAAATTTATATCCTTCCCACACTCCCAGGACAAAAGGGCTCTTGAGCTGAGTTATCATTTGTTCCATGAGAGGATTTACAGTCTTGCCAGCAACTCCTTTTACCTTACTCTATAAAGTGTTTATTTTGATATACTGATTGTGATCATTCAAGAACAACTGTATCTGAAGAAAGTCAGCAGGGGAGAGAAAAGGCAGAGTGGCTCTGAATAACTTGCTCACCTTGACCTGGGACTTCATTCCCCTCAGCCAGTTTGCTTTGTTTTTGGTATCAGTTCTTTCCCAGCATCCTCTGCTATTCCATTGTATTATATTACAAATGTGGTATCACTCCAGGGAGACATGTAATCTCCCATGCCAGGCTACCCTTCCTTCATGGCAAAAGGTGAAGTTTAGCCTCAAAAGCCATCCACCATAGTGTCTTCTTATAATTTCAATGGAAAGCACCTCAGTTTCACAGTTTTCACATCAGCCTAGAGTGGATTCTATCTTACAGTTACACATAGCAACAGCTCCTGCCATGAGACTCGGTGGCAAAGGAGCACCTGGACTTTATCCAGAAGAGCAGGGTGATACAGGCACAGAGTACCAATCTCAACAGGACTTAGAGACCAAGATGTTCCCCATGCTGTGATGAGCACATCAGCAGTGCACTGCAGTTTAGCTAAAGCAACACTTCTCACCTCTGGCAGAGGCTACCCAGAAGTCTTGTGACTTGATATTCAGCCACTCTCTAAAAGTTTTTTCATCACTCTTGTATTCTGAGAAATTCAGCAGTTGCAATCTTGACTAAAACACATCATCACCTAAGAGGCCCTGAGTCTGTGGCCTTCAGCTGCACAAAGCAATAGCATGTGTCACACAAGAGAGGATAATGAAAGGCCTGTGTGCTGATCGCATCAATCTAACAACAGCAGTGATTTCTCTACACTTCATTTTGAAAGCTTTAGGTGACTTCAGGCAGAGAAGCAGCAAGTTTCTATGAATATTACAAATATTACCCATAATATCATTACAGAGAAGAATATTATCTTTTTTTACCCATTTTAAATGATGCTTTAATGCTATACTTTTGCACCTCTCTAAGTATTTGATTTTAAATGCCTTGAAATGCTTGGCTCTTAAAGGGGGCCTTCACAAACTAATAGGAGAAATTTAACTTGCTTGCCTTTGAAATTAATCAATCATTAATTTAGAGGATATTGCACCCCATCACGACACAATGTTAAGGTAGACCAGTGACAGATGCTACCAAATACCTATCTAGACATGTAAAAAGGACTTCTAGAGCAATGAGTGAACCCTATGGTATCTAATGGGTATTGTTAAGAAATTCTTGAAAGAGAAGATAAATTAATAAGGCTGAAGAGATAACAAAACGTGGGTATGCTATGTCCTCCTAATCTCTTCTCCCACTGAGAAATTTTGATTAAAATTGAAATATGGCTGAAGAAAATATTTATCAAGTATGTATTAAACACCTCCAAGCACTAAACTTCAGTATTTTTATTTCTGTCTCTATCACTTTATTGTGAATTGCCAGATTCATTCCCAGTAAAGCATTTAATTACTGCATCATTTATTTGGGAGACAATACATGGAAGAGTTTCTTTCAGGTACACCTTCAGGGTGCCAATGACATAAAATTCTATATAAAGTTGATTTCTGTGCTCCCTAAAGGGAAAAAAAAATCTTTCTCAAATAACCTGGAAAAATAAATCCCAGTCTATCTTTTCTTTTTCTCCCAAGCTGTAAATACAAACTATTGATTTACCTCTAGCTCTTTCATGCCTTTCACACGCTTCAATAATACAGAGGATTTGTTCATCATCCTTTTATCTCCAGGCCTGGAATGCCTCTTAAGCCCTCTGTTAAGGGTCACTCATTCTTCCTGCAACTGCAGCACCAGCATCCCACAGAGCTCCACAGGTGACAGCTAGCGAGACATGCAAGTTGCACATAATCACTTACCTCCTGATTTTTTTGGCAGGTGAGACAGAAAGACAAAATTTATATAAACCCTAGTTATTCAAAGTTTTGATCATTTATGTTTGATCTTTTGTAAGCCTCCTTCTGAAGGCAATATAAAAACAGTAAAATATGGATAAAAAGTAATTTCCAATGCAGCACCTTGCATGAAGTTGAACGGGCAGCACTGCTCCACCAGGTCTATATTCCCATTGAAAACAGGGAACATGTGGAAGTTCTCTCCTCAAATGCTTAGAAACAAAGAATCATTGGATAATTGGAAGGAACATGTAGACATCATTTCGTTTTCCCTCTCCTCCAACTCAAAGCTAAGTCAATGAGAGAAGCTTACCTAGGAACTACTTGAGTTCACTTTTGAATGTATCAAAGAAAGGAGATTCAGAAACTCCTTCATTGGCAACCAATTCCAGTACTTTACTGTCCTACTTTGAAAGTAACAATTTTCTGTATTCCATCCTGTGCCTGTTACTTCTCATGGTATTTCTGTGGATCTCCAAGACAAGTCTTATAGATAAACTCCCAGTCTGGTAATTAAAGACAACCACAGTTTTTCCTCCCTCTCTCCCCTTAGGGTTCAACAAACCATGTTCTCTCGTATTTTCCAGCACTTTTACCACCTTTGCAGCCTTCTGCCAAGTGAAGCCCAAACCTGAATGAAGTATTCCAGATTAAGTCTAACAACTGATTACAGGGCAGGAAAGCATTCCCTGAGCCAGCTCCCTGACTGCATTCTTGCTCAGGTAGATCACTGTGTAATTGGCTCTCCAAAGAAGGACACATTGCTAACTCTAAGTCAAATGGTCAAACACCTTTTCCACAAAGCTGCTTTCTTCCATTCAGTTGGCGCATGCCCTGCTGCACCTCTTGCACAGGAATTCTCCATCCTAGATGACTTGGCATTCTCTTTTGTCAAATTTCATAAGATTCATCATAATGAGCCCCTTTGTCTAACCTGTTGAGGTCTCTCCAAATTGCAGCTTATCACTGGTTGTCCCAGTTTGGTCATTTGCAAGCTTGCTAGAACCACACTCAGTTTCATCTCCCAGGTCACCAGCACATACATTCAAAAATATTGGCATCAGCATCAACCCCTGAGGGGTATCACTAGTCCTAAACTGCCTGATGAACTTGGGCCATTGAGCACAGATCTTTCAACCAGCAAGTCAACTTCCCACCCACCCAAGTAATATCTCAAAGGTTGGTATATCAGGATGCTGCAGCAGACTGTATCAAAGCCTGTGTAGAACAGAAAGTAAACAACACCTCCTGCACCTGTTATCCAGAGAGCCAGTCATTGCAGAGGGCAATGAGTTTGGCCAAGCATAAGTAGCCTGCAGCAAATATATGTAGGCTATTCCAAATCAAGTTTTCATCCTCTGTGTGCTTGTAGGTAGCTTCTAGGAAAATGTGCTCAGTAATCTTCCCAGGAACTCATGTTATGCTGACTACACTGTAATTTTCTAGTAGATGTGGCATTTACCTTCCCCCCACCCCCCTGTCACTAATAACATTTTGACTGTTTTGTTTGGTTTTGTTTTTCCCATCTCTTTTCTTTCTATGTATCTCACAATTTCTCACTGTATTTATTCAAGATCAAAATGCGACAGTGTGATGTAGACTCTTAGATCTTAATATTTCTTCTATCCTGGATAGAATTCCCTCTTGTCAGATATGCTGTCCTCAAGATTCCTGTTAAAAATACATCTCTCCTTGTGAAAACTCAGTCTCACGATCTCCAAGCATTGCTTCATCTATTTAAGGGCCTGCAAACTTAAAGAAAAGTTCCTGTTCCACTTAGTTCATCAAAGAATAGGACCTGCTCCTGAATTATGTGATTGTCTGTTCCATGAACACCAACTATGACCAGGGCTACATATACCATAATGTCCAATTTTCCTGCAAATCCAGAAAAGTGTTTTCCTTCTTGTGGAATGGGTCTAGACTCACAGTTCATTAATCTGATATTTTCTTCATTTTAGCAAACTTGAATGGGCTCCCTCATGTTGTATACTTAGACCTATAGGTCAGATCTTCTCATTTAGGTATTCTGCTCCAAATCCAACTCCTAATTCTGCTCCTTTGCTCTAAAGAATAAGATTACTAAAGAATTCTTCCAGCCTTTCCATCAGTGAATGCTGCTATAAGATACTCATAAAACCTATGAGAGCTGCAGTTTCTTCAGGGAAGTCCTTCCAACATGTAATTCTGACACTTACATCTTCCCTTCAGTACTGATAAATTGAAATGTGTTCAAAGAACATAAAGCAAGTTCCAGGAAAAGCCAATTTGTTTTCAATGGTCTCAGAGGTGCAGGCTGTTCCATGGGCTCATTTTCCTTTGCTCATAGTTCACAGGTTATTTTGAAAGCTGGCTTCCATACAGTACTTTGAAGTACTTTACATATCTGTGTGTATATATACATATTTTTTTTTTTTTTTTCATCCAATCAGTTTCCATGTCATTTTTGCTAATCCTCAAAGTTATTTATATTTAAACAACAGCCTCTGGCTTTTATTCTCTCCATTTGATTCTCCCATAAGTCATAAAATGCTGAATTGATAAGCTAACAATAATTGCCACAACAGAACAGTAAGGTCACAAGCATAAGCAAAAGAGAAAGTCATTCTGACTTTGCAACAAGCGTAAATCTGAGTAATTCATCTCAGGTCAGTGATTTAATTCAAGTACATTTAGTTATAAAAGAAATCATGCTCATTGTAGTACTTCAAGGCAGAATCTGTTCGCATAACAATTTTTATTCAAATATAACACCTTCTGTAACATATTGTATTGGGGAAATAATAGGGAAATTTAATCATTGGAAAACTGAAGTCACCACCAGTGAAATTTTCCACTTCTTATAGAACGTATCACATCTTCCTCCACCACTCATATTTCTGTGACAACGTATTCCATGAGTAGGTGGGATGGATCTTTCTTTTTCAAGGCAATCCTCATATAAGACTTCCAGAATAGACTTAAGCTACACACAGTTGAGCTGAATTATAGACATTTCTGTCCAGTTATTTTGGCATTACACATAGTCTATTTGGGCTTATATAGCAGCTAAATTATCAAGTAGAAAAAGACTGGAAACCAAACAATGTAAAAGAAAAGTAAAATAATCTCCTCTGAGTTATGTCAAGTAAGGCTATATGTGATGAGGGAGCTTATGGCTGTCCTGTGCAAATTCATATTCCTGGTGTATCTACAGCTGAACTAAACCAATGAGAGGGTACAAATAATGTCTTACAGAGAAAAAAAGAGAGACCATGTGCTAGTGGATGCCGAAATACCATTGTTCCTTGTCCACTCAGGAAAGACCAACCAATCCAGACACTGAGCAACTACAACCACACTGAGCTCAGTCATCATAAGACCTATGGCCTACATACATTTCTGTGTTCAGTCAGCAAGAACCAGGTAAGTAGCAGACCTGTCAGCCACTGGTAAAAGGAGCTGGTATCTCAAGAATAAATAACTACTAACTATCTGGGATAGTTACTATTTTCCTCCATATTTTCAGATACACTACATTTGTTTTCTATATGCAACATTACAAAACCAAGCTCTTTCGTGGGTAGAAAAATGGGTTTCGTGGGTTTTGTCCTCACACCACTTAGGAAAAATTTTGTCGAAAAAAAAAATCAAAATAAACATACTAAGAAAATACCAGTATAAAAAAAAGTATATTTATAAGTTCTAAAAATCTCACGTGAGACTCTCATGACAGCTGTAACTGCACATGCTAACCCAACTAACCAAAACACAAGAGCCACCCCCACTCCTGCACTTTTAACAACATGCCAGCATCTTGCTTAACAAGTTTGCAGGAAAACTTAAATTTCCATTATTCCTCAGCTCTCACTTTTGGATGTAGAGATTTCCATCATTAAGCACTACATAAATCAAGATATTGCATTTCAGCACGCCTTCTTACTACAAACATATTGCTAACACTCTTTTTATTAGAAGGGGAAAGGTTAAAGGAGTTGTTTCCTTCAATTAAACTGCAAAGCTTGATTTTACTTCTTTAGCAACATTAGCATCATAGATTATTGTGCTCATGTTTATTTCTCCTTCCAGGCTACCCTCTGTATGCAGAAAAGAAAATAATTGCAATGTTTTCCCCTCCAGATCTTCTTCTACGACATAAATCTTCAACAGGACCCATGAGAAGTGAATTATGAAACGATGGGTAAAGGCATGTAGCATTTAGTCAGAAAGAAAAATATTTGGAACTTCCTAGTTACACATGTATACCACTGAAGGTCAGCCATTGATTAGACTCTCTAGAGACTGGTGCAACACAAGTTGAAGAAAAGTATTTCTGTTTGAAAAGACAACCAATCCAGCATTCTGAAATAAAATTATTCTTGCTTCCAGGCACACAACCGTATTACTGCAGCTCCCATTTTTCCTTGCTATTCCTGCTGTTCCTTAGTAAATTCATTTGCATCCAGTTTGACATTACAGGAGATCCTGTCACACAGAAGCATCTTGTATCTCCAATACAGGAATAGAATTTAGTGATCTGTTTGTTCAGCACTGGCCCAAAGGTATTTTGATGTAATGGTGGTATTTTGCCTGCCACCAGTATAAAATAAGCTAGTCAACAGCAGCACGTGTGTCAATAATGACAGCTTAAATGTATGTATTTTTCTGAATTAACTTAAACTCACTATATCAATCTATCTGCAATTTGCAAGGAAAAACAGACAGAAGTATTGGCTAACATCATCCCTTTCTGCTCCAGTCTGAATTATCCACATCTAAAAGGACTGACTGAGGAAATGGCAAAAAGGTTATGTACTCTACACATAGCTTCTCTAAGGAGCATGTTTCAAAGATTCCTGTAGTGAAAAAGGAGACAAAATTCCTACGTGGCAGCAGAAAGGAACCGCTAGGAGTAATGCAATGAAAATGGAAGGGGAAGAAAAGAAGGAGAAAAAGAGTCAGCTGAATATCAAGGGCAACAAGAAATTAATTAATGATTACATTAAGGTTGGAAAAGACTTCCAAGAGGATCAAGTCCAACCTTTGACTGAACACTGCAATAGCATTAATGAAGATGAGCTCTCACCATGCTTTTATTTTCCCCCTCCTATTTCTGAAGCAGGCCTTCCAACAACCATCCTCACTTCAAAGCTACAGTACCTAAGCACAGCACCCAATCAAATTTTCTAGATGTGATTCTAGTGGACCCACCAGAAAGCTGCCTTCCAGAAGTGTATATGGGTCCCAAGACCTCAGGTATAGCACTACTGTTTCTGGTGACCAATCTACACTGCTGTATAAAGATTGAAATTTTTACACAGAGCCTGTAATCAGCACTGTTCAGATGTGCCCTTAAAGTTCTTTTCAAGTGGCAGTTCAAAGAACATCACCAACAATATTTATTTCTTTATTTTCCTGCCATATGTCTGGGACCTTTTACTGGGGGACTTTTGTTTGACTTCAGTTTCACTGCTTTTTCTCTCTCCCTGCTGATGCCTCCAGAGGCATCACCATGGTGACTAAAAGACCTCCTGAGAAGATAACAAACTCTCAAACTTTTCCTTCAGAGCAGTCTCCAGCTGTTGCAAATGGTCCCCATTTATCTCTTCACAGCCTCAATTAGAGCAATTGCATCTTGGAACCGATTTCCTCCTCCCTCCCACTGAAAATGCTTTGGTCCACCTGTCAATTGGCATCCTTGCTTCATTACTTGCTGACAGCTCACAATACAGCTCCCTTCCCCTGGCAAATTACTCCTCATCAATTCCTCCTGCAACATTATCTCGTAGCTCTTCAACATACAGACACACACTCTTGCACACTGGGAAGGGGCTAGCTGGGATGGCTGCCTCCCTAAGAGCTATGATGTATAAGGAATTTGATGCCTGGAATATTTTCCTGGGCTTGCTGCTGTTTTGTTCTGGGACACTGGATGAGCTTCATAGTCTCACTCTCCCCTTCTATCTATACAGGGTGCTTAGAGAAAAGTTGATGGAAGAAAGCTTGATTACTCAGGATGAAAACAAAGATCAAGTAAATAAACAATATTAATAAACACTGCACTGCATTATAATTGACTGTTTACCCACAATAAACTCCCTGATAATCTGTTGATTTTTGCTTATTGCCCAATCAAAGAATGCTTTTGCTTTAATTCCAAATCTTCATCCCTTTTCTTTACACCAATAAGATAGCATCACAAATACCATAGAAAGACAGCTGCTCATTCTGGAACCAGAGACAAAAGGAGCCTTCACAACTTTGATGCACCATCTCGGGAACTTTAACCACATTAAGTGAACCAGGCTGTCTTATTCAGAGAAGACAGAAAAGATGTAAGTCATGAAGAAATGTGACCCATACTACCAAACATTATTACAACTTGTTCTTCTGATGGGTAGATGTTACTTGATTCTGTTACTTCAATATTTCTTAATGCTGTTTTTTCTCAATGGTACCACACGATTCACTTGACATCAGTCTAGAAGGGTGTCTGAAGAGCTTTTATCCATATATTTCTATGTAAGCATCTCCTTTGTTTTTTAACAGTTTGTCAATGTAATAAAAAAACACTCAAAGTACCTGTGCTTGTGGATACAACAAACTCATCACCTGAGAGTGTCTAAATGATTTGGAGCACACAAGGGCACATTGCTGAGATGTTAAAGGTCTTTCTTTGCTAGCACATTTAAAACTGCTGAAATTTTCTCAGTTGACATGACTCTGGATAAGGACATCTGCTTGGCAGATTTATCACTGGGAGAAGCCACACAGGTTTTAACTACACAGCCTCCAACACTGCTGCTACTGAGTCATGAATTTCTAGGGCTGAGAACTAAGTTCACCTTTGAATTGTGTTTTACTCTTGGCCCTCCCAGGTGAGGCTGCCAAGAAGATGTGCAATCAGAGTCATGAGTGATAATGGGAACTGCCAAATGGATCCCAGATGCACCAGCTTCTGCCTCTGTTCTGCACAGACACAGCACTAAGCCTTTAAGGGCTAATGTAATGTCACAGAGCAGCGCTTGTTCAGCATCCTTATTATGTGCAGGGAAGCAGTTTTCCTTTTGTGCTACAGAGCACAGAACTGAGGGCTGGACACAAAGATCAGAATAAGGAACATTGTTCTCTTTTCCTATTTTTCTATATGGAAGAATATAAAAAAAACTTGTCAACTTCCCTTAGAATAAGAAAATCTTTCTGGGCACTTCATCATACAAATGGAAACAAGCTGCAACTTCTAATTGTTTTTTTTTTTTTAATTTTCAAGCAGTTAGTAGTCCAGAAGGCACATGGTTTTGGGTATCAGTAAGCATGTGGCAAGTGTAAAGGATTATTACAGGCTGACTGCATAAGCCATATATCAGTGAGAGGTGGGGAAATCGCATGTACTAATATCCCCAGAGACAGAAGCATTTCTAGTCTCATTTGAAATTAAAGGAAAAGGGAAATAATACATTTCTGTGCTGTCATGCAAAGAAATAGAATTAAACTATTAAGGGAAGTGAATGACTCCCAGCAATCTGTAATAAAAACATGTTAAGAAACAGAACCTGATCTTATAAGTTTTGAGAAATGTTTTTTCTATCACTCCTTATTACTCAGAAAACAATTAAAGAGAATGTGATATATTCTTATAAACAAGATTTTTGAGACATACTACCACACAACTAGCTCACAACAGACAAAAAGTACTTTTGATTTCTTTTTGCTCTCTGCTTGCATTTACTTCAGACACCCAATACACCCCAAGGAAACAAATCCCAGCACTGCACAAAGCACATCAGCCCAGAGATCTTGCTCAGACATATTCTGTTGAAGTAAATTCCAAGAAAGACTGGGAGGTCACCTTCCCCTTTTTCATTATTAAGAAACATTTGCATGATGCTGGCTTTATAAAATGTGATGATAATTTACAATAGGCATCCATAACAACACGGTCTAATTTAAATCCATTTTTCTTACTATGATTTCATAGTAGTTAGAAAGAATAAATACTATTTGTATTTGGCAGCCAGGGAAAAGCACCTCAGTGGCCCACACTTCTGGAAGAGCTTGCAATTCCTAGTAGACTAAATCAAGAAGTGCAGTAGTGCAGCATCTCTGTCTGCCCGTGATATACCAAGCCCCATAAGGTCAGTGAGAAAGTAGAGAAAAAGTTCAGGGATTCCAATGGGGGGATTCCCAAAGGTGACCAAGGAATCCATAAAGACAATCTGAAATTGGACTGCAGAACCACATTACTATGCTTCTGTTTTGCTTCTGTTTAGAAACTCTGATGCATTTATATTTCCTGATAATTACTTTTGACAGTAATTCAACACTGAAAAGAATGAAAGCTAGAAAACACTCTGTTCCTTACATTATCTCATCCATTTTGATAGGGACCTATGCTGATATCAGAGTTACAGCTTCTGATGAAAAAGGAGTTCCAATAATAGAAGTGACCAACACATTTTCATGGAATGAGTTGCACAGAAGAGTACCTAGCAATAAATAGCAAAGAGTGACAAGGACTAAAAATGAAAAATTGAAAAATCACAGTCATTCTTTCATAAGTCTTATCACTTCAAACATATGCATCAGGACATCTGCTGCTCTTTAATCTCTCTTAAAAGCAGTTACATATGACTATGAGAAAAAAAAATTCTCCTGACCTACCAGTGGCACAAACACAAGCAAAGCTGATATATTAGTTTGATGTTCATGAGGTCTTCCTTTGTTTAAAACTAAGTAAAAACATCATTTTCTTAAGCATTCAATATAAATCAGAAGACAGAAACCCAACAGAACCAAAAAATTTGACCTTAAAGATTCAGTGGGACTAAAATAACTGCCATGCAAACCCTTAACCTCTGCTCCCTGCTGCTCAGACTGGGATCCCTGAGGTGGTTTGCCACTGAGGCACTATATCTTACCACCAGGATCCACATCCTGCAAGTGCATTATCTCCATAAGATTGTACAGCTTGCTGCTTCTACTAATTAATTACAATAAATTACAGTCAAAAAAAGCCTACTGCTCAAGAAAGGGTGCATACAAAAATGCACTGAACTGGAAATGATACCACAGAGCCCTGCAGCAGAATGATCTAGAATATCTAATTAGCTATTGCTGAATTTATTTTAACTCAAAGGTTTCCTTTTCAACTCATTTGCAGAGGTTTTCACGAAAGAACAACAAAAATCGTTTACAAATTAAAAAAATTAATTTTTGCAATGTCTACAAGAGACAGAATTCAAGCATCTGCACTACAACTCAAGTTATGGCATAGAAGAGGCTCAATCACTGTTTCTTGCCTTACTGGAAGCCTTGCAAATAGATCAGAGACAGTTCTGCTGCTGTCCCATTGTCAGCCCAGAAAGGTTATCTAAATCCCTTCTTCCCAAAGATGCAAATAAAGACTACAGAACAGGAGACCAAAGACTTAGTTCAGAGAGACCTCTGACAGTCAAAGGGAACATAACCCCGTACTTTTCACATGGGAAGTACAATCTTCTGTTGCTCAAGCATCTATTTGTGAAATCTCTAAAATCTAACAGATCACTTGAACATACATTGTCAGTTTAGTGGAAAACATAATAGGGAATAATTGCCATCTGCAGAAAAACTCAGATTCTCACATTTATTCTAAATGACCTAAAAATAGTTCACAAACACAGTTAAACCACTGTGTGCAGGAATCTTCTCACCAGTAACAGTAGAATAAAGTATATTCAACCATTTGATCTCATTAAACTGACACCAATTTAGCTCAGAAAATATCCAAGGTGCAGAAAAAGATGCACCAAAAGAGTCACTCCTTTTTCTGGAAGTGTTATGTGACCATGTGATTCTTTGAAACTTTAAAAATAAGTGTCCCTAAAGATCATTCACTTATACTCTTTACTAGAAATGTAATTTCAGTGTCACCCAGGAGTTAAAAAAAAAAAAAAGTTACTGAAAACAATGCAACATTGTACTTATTGACATATTTACTAAAAACAGAAAAAGCAAGCACTCAAACTACAAAATAAATACAGCTCTAAGCCATCTGGGATCCTTCCTACAATGTTGTTCCCTCCTCACCCCAGCAGGTGCCATTCCTGCTTTTAATGACGTCAAATTAACATCTTCCAGAGAACTTCAATGCCTCAAGATGAGACACTGCTTCTCAGCTGAGACTTCCTTAAAGCAAATCAAAAGGGTTTATCTAACGTCTATCACATCTTCACCTTTTTTGTATGTACTGCGTTTTGAGCATGCAAATAGAAATTCACTGCATTTCCCATCCCTTCAATTCCAGACATGCAAGTCACGAAACGATCGAACCTACAGTCTTTGTTTGATCCTAAACCTATTGAGATGAAAGGCTTTGAAACAGGACCTTTAATGTTTGGAATGGATTTCAAAGAAGCCTCTAATTAAATTTATTTCGTTTCGTATTTTTATTTTTCATGATGGAGTTAAGTTGTAATGGGACAAAGATTTGAAAAACTCTAGGTAGAACCACACTGGTATACAGAAGGGCTTGAGGAATCTTTTTGGGTTTGTTATCTATTATCCACTAGTATTCCCTTCACCTTTAAGCTGCATCCACCAAAAGATTTTAGCCAGACGGTTACAGCTGCTCAGGACATCCTCTGTGTTCAGATCCCATTTAATTGTATATTATCAACCATTCCCTGGAGAACACCTTTCATAGATGACAAACGTGTTTCACAAACAAGCTTTCTCAAGAGAGTTGTGAGATCTTAAAACCCTCACAGAGAGCAATGATTTGTGTAACTTCATATTCTGTGGGGAACACCATTGCTCTGTTTGAACTCTCAAATGGTGGGGGAGCCATTCTAATTCTAAAAATACATTAATAGGTAGAACGAGCACTCATGTTGGATTGAATGATAGTATACTTGTTGGCTGGGTGCTAAATATCCCAGTTCTTCAGAGGGATCAAAATATACCTCTGCTCTGCCCCTCCAACCATTTTCTGCTTATTCCCTTTTAGTTTCCAATCCTGTAGTCTCTCTACATGTACAGAATGAAGCGAGGACACAAAGCCTGAAAACAGGCATTAACTGAAGATAAGCAGATGTTGCAGTCACGGGTGTCTGTCAGATGTAACTGTTTAGTAACCAGAGGAGAGGACACTGAAGGGGGAAATCTCTAACAGAGAACAGCTTGACAGAAGGTAAAGCACAGGAGACATAACTGAGGGCATAATCAAGACACAAGCAACCTCCTCCTCCATGTTCATGCACTGTTTATTCAGTATCATCTTGATCCATTTATAGATAGACAAAAAATATTATCTACAGCTAAACACGTGGTGAAGGATCTGGGGCAAAGGACTGCCTCTAAACCAGTTCAAGTGCACAGCATCAGCATCCTGAACCACAGCAGTTTTCAAACATACTCCCATGATTAATCAAATTGACAGAAACGTAAAAATCTTTTTAATAAAGCCTATCAACACAATATTAAGAGAAAAAAATTGTTCAAAACAAATATCACAACCTACATATGTATATGTTTCGGCAAACTTTTCTTCTAGATTAAGTCTTTGTGCTTTACACTTACACTACAGTCTGCAACACACCGTCGTTTACCTGGAAATTAGGTAAATTTGATCAAATTAGAAGTTTTGATGAATTAGATGCAGAATAAATTAAAATTAAAAAAAAAAAAAAAACCAAAAATAAAAAACAGGAGAGGAATTATGTCCACAGCAGTTTGGGCAAGTATTCATTACAGACAAGCAGCTTCACAAATTTCCATCTCTCTCACTGCAATCAGGAAGCTATAAATAAATACTTATTCCCATTTCACTTTTGTAAGATCTTTCTTCCATCAAGTAATATTCTAGAAAAGCTGGATATTCCAAAGGTGCCATTTCTGACCTTCTGCATTTCTTCCTTTCTTTACACTATTTTCAAAGAAACACAGATGCAAATACTACAAACTGCCTTGGAAAACAAAACAGACTTGGAAACTTTAAAGGATCTTCTGATGCAGCCAACTGTGTAAAAGGCAATAGTGTTTCTCTCAGATCTATGTTTATCTCATTTTAATGAAGTGGATAGCACCTCCTTTTAACACATTGCTTTCTATCTATATATTTTTATTCAACTAGAAGTATCTAGAATCAGTCGAAAATTCATTAACACTGCCATTTAGACAACAGAAAGCCATTTCAATTCAATTAAACAAACACAGTGTGTTAACCTTCAGCAAAAGAAGTAGCCGTTCATTTTTATAGGCTTCTGTAAACAGATTTCTGGGCTTCAAAGCCAAGATCAATAAAGCTTCTGCAAACAATAATAGTCTCACACAGACTCCATCGACAGCTGCTCAGAAAATATAGGCTGATTCTAAACATCTTAGTGACTGGGTGCTTTCTCAGTCTTTTCCTCTTGCGCTCTAACATCAGAGTGCAAATGCCAAGACCTTAGTGCATTCCTTCAGAGCAGACACTAAAAGGAGCTGCTCCCTTCTTTAGCAAGGAAGTCTTCCCATTGGGAAAAAACTTGGGGACAACAGTGAACCCATGTTGTACAACTACCTAAATGCTGATGAAACATATATTATGCTATAAGACACTATTTCCATATAGCAGGTGAGAGACAGATGAAGTCTTAAGCCTTCCTCTTTTTTCTTTAGACCAGTGCTATTAGCTTAACACTCAAGGAAAACTTTCACTCATCCACAGAACAGGCACAACTCAGGGACCAGCTCTGTCCACAGTATCTTGCTTTCCTTCCTACAGTCTCGTAATGCAAAGTAACAGAATAATTCAGAAGAGCAGCTTCTGCATTTCTTAGTCCTGCCAAAACTGCCATGCAAAGGCCAGCCTTATGTTCTTATCCACTCCAATAAACATTTTACCTCTTCCTACTTATGTCCCCAGAATCTTCTTGACTGCCTGTTTTAAGGGAGCATGCCTGTGTGCAGGGATTTGCTTGGGTTTAGTTGTTCGTTGGCTTTTTTTTTGTATTTTTAAACAGCTCTTTGAAGCAGAGATGGTATCTTTAGTAATGCCATACTTTAAGCCCATTGATAACTGATTGCCAGCAAATACAGTAGCAGTGCTACGTTTATCAAGTGCAGTTATTATCACAATAGTCAGCAGAAGACAAATAACTGGGTGATCAGGAAACATAAAATGCAAGGAAGTGGATGGCAAATCATATCTTGGCTCTTCTTAGTACATTAGGAATCTTGCAGACACAACACCTCTGAAACTAATATTTAACAATGAGATGCACTATCTAGCCACAGTTACATAACCACATAAGGCCAGCATTACACTTATGCCTTTACTGTAGCATAAGATTAGATGCTTATATTGTTTTTCCTTCTTTCTCAGCAGACTCCCTGTGAAGTAAGGAGAAGGGATAAATACAGAATGAGTACAGGCATTTGGAGACTTCCTCCTATCTTCTCTCATATGTCAGCGAAGGATTGAGGTGAGAACTCAAAATGTACTCTGTGATAGCTGAGAGATCAGGTCTCACTCAGGTCAGTGGATTAGGCTGCTTGAGAACCACTGGAAAGTCTTATCTCTGAACAGAAGATTAAGGATTAATTTTGTGTGGTCAATATGAAGTTTTTGGAGGGCTTATGTAACTCCACAATGGTTGGTTCAGCTATTGCATCAAAAAAAGAAGTGCACATCTTTCCTTCAGAATACTTCCCTACAAGACTACAGAGTTACATAACATACGAAAAGGAAGCTACCACATGTGTTTCTGTCAGACATTATACACCAACAAGGCACATTCCATACATTTCATTCTTTCAGAGCTTAGGACCTCATACATTGTCTGATGTGATGAGATCACAAACATCAGAGATATCAAAGGAAATTAGGATGTGTAGTCCATCTTAATAACAGATGACAAGCATTCCCACAGATGGCCAGGTATCAAATTCATGGCTTAGCTATAATTTTAGGCTGTCCCCACTAACTTTCAAAGTCTATTTTCGTAGTCATTCATTTCATGTGGATTCATTTGGATCAGAAGGATTGGACCTTCTGGGGTAATTACTAAGTATGTACAGGACGCCATACTGGCAAATAAGTAGTGTTCTAATCCATGTGCAGATTAGATGCACATTCTTGATGCACAGATGACATTCTGCTGAATACCTACAATTTGCAGATGAGGTGGTTCTGGTGCTTGCTGGATGCCTCTGGTTTTTCTTTACCGTATTTCTTCATTAGAGCACCAACAAATTAATTTTCTATTCACTGACATCTGATCCAGAGGAATCCTCAGCAACACAGCACTGACTGAAGCAATAAAACAGAATCCAAGCAATAAGCCTGGTGGGGTATATTCCCATTTAGGTTGATTCCCAAATCACCTAGACAGATGGTAAGGGAACCTAGTTCATGGGCTACAGCAAGGCAATTAATTTAGGTCTTCTAGGTAGAAGCCTCCACAGTGTATACCAATTTTTCTTTCCTTTCACTTCTGCAAACTAGTGCCAGATTTACAAGATGACATTTACAGTGACGTTTATAAGGAACACAAAGTACTCCAGACATCAGCACTGGCACTTTTGGGAAGTGGCTGCTACTCTGCCCCGTTGGCAGAATAATTTCAGCTTTCAAGGGCATTCAGTAACATTAGCTACATTAATTTTGAAAGTAATTGTGCTTCTGCTAGTAAACACCATTTGTATCACTGCATAAGAGGTAGATTTTCTCGGTTCTGTCCACTCCTGCTCTTATCCCTCAATTTATGAATGAAATCTACTTTTT
The DNA here is from genome assembly GCF_027579445.1 of Ammospiza nelsoni. Taxonomy (NCBI): domain Eukaryota; kingdom Metazoa; phylum Chordata; class Aves; order Passeriformes; family Passerellidae; genus Ammospiza; species Ammospiza nelsoni. Next base: position 43,902,354 of record NC_080638.1, on the reverse strand, counting down.
GCTATGAGTTGCCTCTTTGGAGGCAAACAAAGCAAACACACAGAAATTCAGCAAAAGAACTGTGAAGAGGCATCACTGGTGGGACTTAAGGGAATGAAAAGGAAACAGATCCTAACAGAGGGTTACACAAAGCATGTGTGCCCTATGGCAGAGGGCTCTCACTGCTGAATTCAGTTTACCTGCAGAAATGAATTGTCTAGTCATGTGGAAAGAAACTAATAAGCTTACATCTTCCAAAGGCAGCAGTTCATAACACCTCCAACTTCAGAGGTTACAGGTTTACTCAGATGAAGTCAGGCAACAGGTACCTCATTTTTATCACATCTGGCCTAAATGAGGAAACCTGTTGGCAGGAAAGGGCATCCTTTATACATCTCAGCACTAAAGACACTGAGTGACCATTCACTCGAGAGCTCATGTAGCTGTTATTTTACTTTCTATCTGTCATCCTGCATTGCAAAAACACCACAATTGGATCCTTGAACTCATGTGGGTAATATAGACTATGTTCCTGTATCAGCATCTTCACACCCATACTGTGCCCAACATGAACAGCTGAATGAAACCTATACTTCAGAAACAAATCAAGTAAAACTCATCTTCCCTCTCATCACATAAAATCATGTCAAAGATGAGACTAATCCTCATGAATCACACAATCCACTTCCTTGAGGCATTCAGCTTCTTGAGTCATCCTTCAAGCTTATCAGCAATTTCACCAAAATACCAGCAAAAAACCCCTCACGACTGCAGACACATATGTGGGTGTGATGAGTTGGCCCGGGCAGGACAGCACGAATCCACCAAAGCCACTGTGTCACTCCCATCCTCAGCTGGACAGGAACAGAAAATATAAGGAAAGGCTTGTGAGTCAAGATAAGAACAGGGAGAGATCACTTGACATTACTGTCATGGGCAAAACGAACAGACTTAAGCTGCAGAAATTAATTTATTACTAATTAAATCACAGTAAGATATTGATAAATAAAATTAAATCTTAAAAATACCTCCCTCCTCCCACAAAATTCTTTCCAGGTTCAACTGCACCCCATTTTTCTCTACCTTCTCCTCACAAGCAGTGGAGTGGGTTAGTTCGTCACATGCTGTTTCTGCCACTATTTCCTCAAATTCTTCCCCTGGTTCTGTGTGCGGTCCCTCCCATGAAAGACAAACCTCCACAAACTTCTTGCACAGTCCCTTTCCATGGGCTACAGGTGTTCACAAGCCAGTGTAACATGGGACCCTTCCATGGGGTACAGTCTTGTTCAGTGTGGTTCCTTTATAAGGTCAGAAGTCCTGCCAGCAAATCTGCTCCCCTATGGGCTCCTCTTCATGGGAAACCAGGTGCTGCCAGGAACCTTCTCCAGTACAGGCTTCCCACAGGGTCCCAGTCTTTCAGGCACACAGACACCTGGTTCCACTATGTGTTCCTCCATGGACTGCAGGTGGATTTCTGCTCCACTTGGACTTCCATGGGCTTGTTTCAAATGTGACAGTGGAATAACAATATACCTAGATGTACTGGTTTCAAATGAGACAGAACTAATTCTTTTCCTAGCAGCCAGAACTGTGCTGTGTTTTGGATTTGCTATGAGAATAATGTTGGTAACACAATGATGCTTTTAGTCGTTGTTCAGTAGTGCTTACCCTAGGTCCAGGACTTATGGCTTTCCCAGTTTCTGTCAGTAGCAAGTGCACAAAAGCCAGGAGGGAGCAGCTGACCAGCTGAGCAAAGGGATGTCCCAGACCAGAGAATATCACACTCAGATTATAAATTGGAGGGATCAGCCAGTGAATGGTGAGCAATGGTATCGTGCATTACTTGTCTTTCTTGAGTTTTTGTCCCCTTTCAACTTTTGCTGTCTTCCTTTTCATCATTATTATTATGATTCCTATTATGTTTAACTTAATTTCAATACTTAAACTGTTCTTATGTCAACCCATGGGCCTTTTTTTCCACAATTCTCCTCCCCATCTGCTCAGGATGGCAGGGACTGAGGCAGTGGCTGCATTTTACTCCTTTGCTGACTGAGGTTACACCACAACACACATAACTAACAATTACATCATCAATTCTCATAGGGAAAGCATTTCTATCCCCCCCTCATGGAACACTGCTGTATTAAAGCCGACAGCTCTGATCTGGCTGTACTGGAAATATTAGCATCGTTTAGGGGGAGTAAAATGAGTTCACTAAACAGAAACTACATTATTTGCTTTGGGGATAGCAAAGGAACATACAAGGGCCCCCTTTTAAGCACCTGCTGTCACTTTGCCTATGCTCCATACAAAAACCAAATATACAGAGTTAACATCCTGATAAACAGTTTATGCTAAATTAGGATCTAACAGAGGTTATTTTACTAGACAGAATTTCCCACATTTTGTCAGAAAATACCATCCCCATGGCTTCCACAGGGTTTTCTTCTTACCATCCCATGCACTTTGCTAAAGAATATAATAGATTTTCACTGTTTATCACATGGTATAAAAGACAGTAAAAATACTGTAATTTAACCATGTTGTTAGCAGCTGCTCCCCATCCCCATTGGCACTCACATCACCAGCATTTAATGGATATAGTTAATGATGCTTCTGTTCAAAAAAAAAGTGTCCAAGACAGTCAGGATGATAATCAGAAAGTGTTCAATTTTTCAGCACAGAAATCAAAATCTGAAAATCCAACTCCCTTTTCTATCTTTCATTTCAAAAGCATACATGCAAGATACTGATGGCAAAATAAAAATGGCACCACACTTCATGATGAATCACTTTCTTCTCTTTCAACTACGCTATTGCAATTTTTATGAGTGGGAAGTAAAAGTACAGCAAACAGATGACGAAGTACAGCCCTTCCTAGTAGTATGGTACAGCCCTAGGATACCACAATTCCACGTTTTCTCACAAGACAAGCATCAAAGGCAAGAAAATGCACTTGTCCAAATGGTACTACTGAGAGCAGATTTGTGCTGGCTGCAGCAATAATTATCAGGGCCAGTCAAACACACCAGATTTGGAAAAGGCATATTCTAAGAAGGAAATATGGTGTAGAAAGAGTGATAGACTGTAACAAAAATACACAAAGAAAAAGAAAAATATGAAGAATTGAGGCTGGTGAAAATGAAGGGTGAAAAGCAGAGTTGAGAGGAAGCAACAAGATCTATAGTTTATTGTTTCTACATATATGACAGAAGGAAATTAAAAATTTTAGAACACACGAAGACACATATATTACTGTAATAGACCAAGAAAATGTTCTTTTCAACAGCTCCTGCCTGTCCTTCCCAAAGAAACACGCTTTGATCTGACTTCACCAAAATCCTAAAAGAACCAGAAAGATCTCTAGAAATATATTTGTAAAAGTTCTACCTAAAATAGGAAGAAAAGTCATGGCCAAAGCACTCAGCCACAGGCCTTTGGCATGTTTTAATGCCCCCTGGAAAAAAAATCAACCAAAATAAAAAAAGCCAAACACTCCACAAAACCCACCAGGAATCAGGTGGGCAGAGTCACTGCGGTGGCTTTGATGACTCACTAAGAGGCTGTGGTATCTTTTACAATCTCTGCTCATGCTGAATATGCTTCCTTGAGCTGCTGCCTGACTGTGAAGCAGACAGCATGGGCTGGAGGTCATTCATTTAATTGTCTTGCCAGCTGGATCTTCTTTAGGACAAATCCCAAGGTCTCTCTCCCTAAAGCTCTCACTAAAAGCAATGGATCAGACTTTTGAGCACCAACAGTGACTACAGCCAATAAAAAAACCTGCTCAGAAAGTCAGACTTGAGGAAAAAAGATTAAGAAAATTAGAATTCAGTTATTCCAACTGCTTGCTTCATCCATTCCTTATCAACCTGCTTGTAGATTAATCAATACATAGACAGCAAATTATTTCATACACAGTGACCTTGCAAAACATTCCAATGACAAATTCAACCAGGCACAACAGAAAGACTGTTTGCTACAGAGGCTGAAATTAATATTGAAGTCACAACAGAGCATTTTGCATTAATGCTGAGTACAACAGCTGAGTGTATCAGCATTATATCCACTTTCCACACTCTTTGTGAGATGAGGTGAGGGTTTATATTTCTGCCCCGTCCTTTTCTCCATTGTGCTGACATAGTTACTTGGATTGAACCAAACCAAAAACTGTTTTCTTGAATTATTTTTCTGGATCACTGAACTGGTTCCTCTCATGAACTCACACAGTAGAGTCAACACCATCCAGGCAACAGCAATAGCAATGGAAATGTTTAACTTGACATCACTGCCAAGATCTCAACAATGCCCAACAGTAATGTAGACAGTATCAAATACTAATTAATTAATCATTCATTACTCTACTATTTTCAAACAACACACAAAAACCACGACAAAAATGTAACCTACCATGCACTAACCTCAGTGACCAACTGCTCTGAGATCACAAGCAATCAGAAAAGGATTAAACAACCTCTGCATCTCCTCTCTTCCCTGCCTTTTTATCATTAATAAATTAAAAATATAAAAAAATTGAGATTATTATATTCTGTATAGACTTCAGTACTTCCCACTTACTGTTCTATGTACCTCTCAAGTACTGAAGAGTAGAATAGAAGATGGTTTCATTTGGATTGTCTCCCTCTTTGATGATTGTGTCATTTCAAAAATATGCTAGAGAAGCACTGACCCATCAGACATCTTGTGCTTCAACTAGCATTAAAGTACTTGACTTCAACTGGTGACACTTGCTTTCCCACATTCCTCTGCAGCTGTCCTTTAGCCCACTTGAACCTTGCTAACACAGTGTTTCTTCTCTTTGCCACCCCTCAGGTGGTGTCTCAGAGGATGGTATTCCCGACACAGATGCCAGAGCAGCATCTGTACCGTTCTCTGCACAAACTGTTTAATCTCACTGAAAGGTAATGGAATCAAGTAGCCTCCTACTGCACAAGATCTGCTCTAGTGATCACCTCCCCTGGTATTTCAGGCTGGGTGCACACAGTATTTTTAAACTACAGCTCAGTTTTCACTTAAGAAAAATCTGCCATTAGAGAAGCAGACAGGGACAGAAAGCTTAGTTTTGCTTTACTGGCAGAAACCATAGGTAGAAAAATCCACATGGTTACAACAGTCTATGTGCCATAATTCCCAGCAGTCACAAGCTGAAATTGTTCAAACAACAATCATCAGCGCTTCAAACTTCATTAGGGAATGCAGTTCTGTTTCTGCAGCTGGCAAGAGGAACAGATCTCAAGTATGAAATGATACTGTGTGTGCCTGGGCAATGTTTTGGCTGCAGGGGTGACTTCTGTGAGAAGATGCCAGTAGCTTCATAAGAGTTGAGTCTGGTTTGGCCACCAAAACAGTCGGTGAGTGGTCTCTCCCTGTCCATATCTCAACCTAGAAACCCTTGGTTGTAGCTTTTTTCCCTGTCTAGCTGTGGAGAGGCAGTGAGAGCAGCATGAGGGTCAAAAAAGGAAAGAAAAACCAGCCCTCATCTTCCCACTGATTCCTTGTATCTGCCCAGGAATGATCCTCTACCTGCAAAACCTCTCCTTCCAGAAGGAGAGTAGGCAGGAAGGCCTTGGCTGCAACACACTGGGAGTGAACAGCCTGTAAAATTTCTTTGCCATGAGCCACCATCACTATTTTGTCACTTTCATCATTAAAGGTGTTCACTTTGCCTACGCCAATCCTTTCACAGCCTTCTGCTAAGGGAAACATTGTGCACAAAGATGTAAAGAAAACAGTGAGAAGCAAGAAATGAGACTCACTGCAGTTAAGGATTCAAGCTGATGAAGTAGAGGGTTTTAGGTTATTTTTAAACATTGATGCAGTACTGTAATGTGCTAAAACCTTAAAAGCCAGCATCATAAGACACACTGCCTTGGACTCCATAATAAAGCGCTTGCAGCACACCAGTCCATGTGTCAATAATTGAGCTTCAGGGTTTTTTCCTTCTTTTTCACTTTTTGCCTTAAAAAGTATGCTGATATTCAAACAAGAATATTAATTACTTCATTGAATAGAAGTGTCCTAGGGCTTTTTATCTCCTGCTCAGCGTATTATGATGTACTACATGGATTAGACTGCACCAGCTGCTAATTTTTTTAAACAGTGTTCACTCAAACCTTCTGTATGCGTGCTATTATGCAGGAATTGTCAGGTCAATTAGGACTAGTGCAGTCAAAGCTCAAAAAGTGGTCATTTCATTACTGTAGGGATAAAACTGAATAAAGGACATGGGAGATGAAATAATGTTAAAAAAGAAGAAAATTCTTCTAATGGCTAGACAGACATTACTTCATGGCCAGAAAAAAACATTGTAACTAGTTCACAGCCCCAGTATGGATTGCTATATGACCTTGAATCAGTTCTCACAATTCCCACCAGGCATATTATGGGATCTGAGATCCTCAGCTGAGAGGTACTAGAACCATGGAAAATTAGGACCTATTTCAGAAACACTTGCCCAGCCTTCTGTTTTTTTTAATGCAGGTGACACAGTCAGTGACTTCAGTAAGATACTAAAACTTGCTTAGCACAGCCCTTCTACATTCACTTTCACCTCCCTCCCCTTAGGCTCCTTATTTAACCCCCTCAAATACACACTAAGTGACCCATAGGTGGAAAATTTCAAGAGGCAAAGACATTCCAGAGATTTAAGATTTAGCAGTGAATGGATATTTATTAAGTACATGGAGCAGACACAGAGTGGCATTGGTTAGTTAGGTTTCACACTTCCCTGCCCCTCCTCCAGAGTTACTTTAAAGACAATAAACTTTATAATGAAGTATTGATAACATCTTCCCATTTAGGCTAACAGGCTTATCACGCACTCCACCACTGAATATGCTGTTTTAATTAGCAAGATGGATCTCAGAGCTGATATGTTCTGTTGTGCCATAATTTCTGCCTTTACAGTAATTTTCTCCTGTTTTTCACAGTATAATGTGCTATAAATCCTACTTAGGCTGCCTCACTGGCCTGTTGCTGCTCAGAGTCAATCTTTCAGGCCCTCTGTTTCCATGACAACTTCCTGCCATCCTCCCATTTGCAGGATTATCCTACTGCCCCCTGGGGAGACTGTTTCCAGCCTGGATGCTCATGGGCTCCTACATCTGGAGCTCCACTCAGCCCCCTCTCTGCCTCCACAGATTTGGTTTGCCCAGCCTTGCCATGTTGGCTGTGCCTGGGAACTGGGCAACCAGTCCTCTCTTTATCCCTCTGGGATGGGGGTGCCGAGAAGAATAACACAGACTTGGCTGCTTTAATTCGCAAACAAGTCACGAACAAATTAAATAACCTGTCCTCTCGCTCCAGGGTTTTGGTTTTTATTTTCCTTTTTCTCTGTATTCCCTGCTCCCACATTCAGTCTCCATGCACACATTTCAGACTATAAGCACATATCCTTACCGGTTCTTAATTTTCAGCTTTTGTCATGTTATCTCTCTCACATTCTTCTTTTCTCCTATTTTATCTTGCCTTCTGTTCCTTTTTTCCTCTCTATAACATTTCCTCATATACTACAATGCTTTCTAAAGACAGCTGTGATGATCCAGAAACCATTACAAGGTCATCCATCAACTGCTCCTGCTCCCCCAGGTCATACACCACATTCCACTAATACTTAATTAAATTTCAGTCTTTGAAAAGAAAAGCAGGATTTTTTTTTTTCCTCTCCTATGGGTCTCCTTGTTTACTTTTTCTTCAGTCTCATTTTGAGTTGTGAAACATTTATAAGTTTGGAGCAAGTATCAATTCCTCCATGCTGTTTCAAGGAAGAAAAAAACCCAACTAGGACTGACTGTTCTCTAGAGCTAAAGGAAAGGCAGAAGGGCTGCACCTGAGATGGCAACTTTTCTACGTCACTGTATAAAGACAGCAATTAGGAGCCTCTAAACATGCAGGCAGTGGGGAAATCACATTTCTCAGATTTCCCTCTGCATGACCTATTGATTTTCCAACCTTATTTCTGTTTTTATAGATGCAGTTCTCTATAAACAAAGGGTACATAACTGTTAACAAGAAGAAACACTTTAGGGATATACACACCACCTAACCTTAGGCATCTAATAAAACTCAAAGCTCACAGGTTTACAATTTATGAACAGACAGGATCTTATACATCAAGCTCCTCTGAATTTTGGCCTTGGCACCAAGCTGAAAGACCAGGTCAGGTGCTTCAGGGAGGTTGGGTGAAGGAGGAACCTCCTTACAGAAGATTCTTCCATAAGCTTATCATTTCCACAGACCTAACCCACATCTGCAATGTGGCAAGTCTCCAGGTGGACTCCAGTAAGGTATGACAGACTTGGGCACGACAGTACTTCATCATAGCCATGGCACAGTAAAATGCAAAGTGACTTCTGCATGGAGAGATGGGCTCATCCCCTTGCTTTACTCTTCAGAAAAATGACAAAGGAAGCTCTCCAAGACAGCAAACAGAACCCACAGGTGTGAGTCTAGTAATTTGAGAGCACACATTATGGTATCAGATTGCTGATAAAGTGAAATATCTCCTATCTTAGCTGTAGCCACAGTATTAGCAGCTACAGAAAATGCTGGAAATTTTCATAATTCAGTAGCATCTCTACAATCTTTACAGTTCCACTATAGTCCAAATTTCTGGGCTTTGAAACACCTGCTGCCCTTTCAGCTCTAGACCTAGCCCTTAACATAAACCTTTACAGAGAAGCAGGAAGTGCAGCAAAAGAATTTGGATCAAGAAAAAATAAACTTTCCCTAGGGAAGCCTCACTTAAAAGTGTTTTGGTTTTTATCCCCCCCCCCCCCCCCATTCGTGCTGTCATCAGTTTATATTCAATAGATCTCATGATTAATGTAAATAAGACAATCCAGATAGATTTTATTTAATAAGTGGGATTCTTTTAATCACCTTGAGCAATATGGATTGTAATCCCACCTTTTAGAATTTGGTTTTTATGCAAACTGAGAAGTCTGATTTTAACACTAACAAAAGATTATACATGAAAGAGGTGAGCAAATATTAGAAATCACAGAATTAATTTTCATTAAGAAAAACTTACACAGAAGTAAGGATATTTTTCAGGACTACAATTTCTGGATTGTTTTTTTGTTTTGCTTACATTAAGGACAATTTCTTGTTCTCCTGAGTCAGAATCATCTTCCATCTTGCACATGAGAACTTCAGTGGCTAAATAAAGCAATACTTAACCAGTACATATTCCATACTCTCTACAAGATCATATTAAGTGCCTCAGATCCCACACTTTATACAGATTAGAAAGTGTAACATGTTTGTCAAAGTTATCATAGGAATTTCAGCACCTTCATAGAAGTTTTCTCTGAACTGGGTAAAGTGCTGAGTTAAAGCCTAGATTAAATTGTTCTTTTTTCCTCAATCTGTTTCTTATTTTAGAGCTAGACTCTGGACTCCCTTAGCCCAAACACCACATTTGTTCCAATTCATACAACAGATCAAACTGTTGAGAGGTTTTATTTGAATTGACACTGCTGTAATACTTATGTAATCATTAATGATTCTTTTTAAATATGAGGAAGAGGCATTCCATGTCAGATCTGCCCTCCATCTACTGTATGTTCCACCCCAATGGTTGTCAGTACCAGTATCTCCTTTAACCTTCTGGTTAACTCCTACTAATAGCCCCATTCCCCTTCTGAGCCAGAGCTTGATATAAAATGCCCTTCAGCTTATTAAAGTGAATAGAAATGGTTCAGATGAGTCTCAAGATTCCACATCTCAAGCCACTGACACACTTGAGCATTAAACATTTAGTAATTTCTCTGGACTATACCCATGCATTCATCTGAGCATACAGCTAGATATGTTTTCAGGGAGTTCATTAGCATCTCTGCTGTTCTAATAAGGACTTCCCACCCACACTGTAGAAGGGTTATCCTGCTTTTAGCAGGACTAGAGAAATTCCAGAAAGCTAAGCTCATAAGGGCCATGAAAGCAAAGCTTTTAGTTCATTTCCCTCAAAAAGTTTATTATTCCTGCACCAAGAAGCAGGGTTTTGCCACATATAAATATACACACACATCTATTTTGCAAATTCTGCTTTGAGAATAAATTTGAAATTGATGTCCCAAATGATAACCCCAAACACCTGATAAATCAATGACATGTTTCCATAGTGACATTACACTGTACTGACAATGGCTTTGTCCATGAGGGCAAATGACTAAATCATGTCAGCCCCCAAGCTTGATGAGCCCAAGACAGTCACACAAGTCAAGATCATCAGTTGATAAATTGGAAACAGTTCTCAGAAACTGGAACAGTGTTCCTTACAACTCACTGTAAATTGTTTCAAGGCCTCTTTTTTAAAGTAAGCTGCTGTTCTTTTTCACTAATGAATTCTCTCCTTTTGTAAGAAAAACAAGATTAAAACATGAGGTTGATGTTTTCCAGAAGCATCAGCTAACTTGAATTTTGGCTATTGTGTTCTCTCCCTTCCACTGTGCAGCTCTCCAGACCTCACACTGTTTGCACCACAAGACAGATGGATCAGCTGAGTTCTGATCCATCTAAGACCAGAAAATTTGCTTATTTGGAGGAGTTCTATTCACTTTTGGTCAGCTAAGGTCACATGGATAACAAGTCTTCACCTGAATTCCAATGGCAGCATCTAGTTAAGGTTAGAACACGAGAGCAGCAGAGCAGCCTTCCCTTAAGGCTGGCTTATGCTGTCACACAACATCCTGATGCCTTCACCAGCACAAGCGCAGAGCCTAGCTCATTTTTTGAACTCAGAGAAGGCACCGAAATATCATGTTCTTATTAAAACATTTTAGTTGAATAGACTATTTCTATACACCTCACAAAAAAACCCACAAAAAAAAAAATCCTGCTCCTCTGTAGCTGTATCAGTGATTGGTTAAGAAAAACTCTCTTTAATTGTGTAATAGAGGTTGTACAAGGACTTTAGAATATAGGAAATAAAGTTTACAGTGCACCATCGACATTCATTTCTCCCACTGTTCAAGGCAAATTAAAAAAAAAAAAAAAAAAACAAAAAAACCCCTAAATAAAACCAATTTCACACCAAAATAAAATAAAAAAGCCATAGCCAAAAGTTATAACTCACAACCTGCTCAGAACTTTTCATAGGTTTCAAACTCCTGAAAACACAGTTTGATCAAATCTTTGTTCAGGACAACCCATCAGTGGTAAACTGACTCCTTGCTATCTGTACCACACAATTCCAGCTCTCTAATACATACAAACTGCAAACAGTCAAGACTGTGATTATGTGAAAATTGCTCTAATACTCCTCTGACAGCACTCCAGCTGAGAAGTCTCCCTGAGCACTGAACAGCTGTTGAGTAGTATTTACATTTACTTCTTATCTTGGAGAGTGCTCTCAGTACAAGCTCTCCAGTATAACCTGCAAAAGGATGACATACTAATTACTACCCGAGTTCCAAACAAAACCCCAAAATAAACAAACAATCACGAGCTATATTGTGAAACACTACACTTTTAAAAAGTTGGAGGGCCAAATAAAGAACCTTTAAAACTTTCCTTGTGGACTCAACCATGCAAATTTCAGTCCAGATTTTCAGAAAAGTTTCGCTACACAAAAATCTTCTTTGCATTTTGCTGAACTTTTCAATAAGTGAACAGTCAATGCCCAGAGACTAGACACCTCTCCATGAACATTTGAAGGGAGCTGTGCATGTGTGGAATAAGTATGAGGGAAGTTGATGGCCTCTTGAGCAAGAATTACCCATATGTTATGGATAAACAACAGTTTCCTGACTCTTTTTTTATATGTTCAATATCTTTTATCAACAACTTGAATACATTGGTTTTAAACAAGGAGTTGGATTTTTCCTACATAGAAATGTATCAGATACTGAAATACTGTGTGTTTTGAAAACAAGATTATCCTCATCAAAACAAACAGAAAATTTAAGGGGAAAAAAAAACAGAAGGAAATATTGCACTTATCTAAACTGTGACATTAACCTGGGAAACTACTTCAGCTAAACTTGTTCCAAGAGTTGAGTAATACCCCTGAGAAAGCACACAATTCTAGTAATAGCAGCAACTCATAGATACTGTCTGGAAGGAAATTAAGATAACTATGTCAGTTTTCCTACCACAGCATGACCCAGTCTGGGGTGCAGAAACAACATTTTGTTATTTCTCACATGCTGTATTTAGCATTATCTAGGGATACAGGTAAGATACCAGTTAGCTGGAAGTCTATTTTGTTTGATAACAAAGCTTATGCTCTCCAGACTGTATAAAAATTGGGTAATGAGCTTGCAAGCTCTGTTCCACTGCATTTTTATGGGAGGATCTTGGTCTCCTGGTACACACAAGAGTGAGGAGAAGCAGTTTCTCCATATGCAACTGCACTTGGTGCCACTGGGCCACATGATGGGGATGTGCTGCTGGGACCATATGTTGAAATTCAAAACAGACACTTCAAGGCACAGACATGCCAAGGCACCCAAGGTCACAATCACAGTACTTCAAAACAAAATGTTAAAGTCTCTGGCAGGCCAGGATTTAAAAGAAAAAAATAAATTAAAGCCTGCTATAAACCTTTCCATGACAGATTCCACTGGTTCATCACAGTTATTCATTACCAGGTAAATAACAATTGATTTCAATGTCCCTGCACACATCCTGACTCAATAAACCATTTTTCAGCGGATGGGCTACGGCTGTCTCTGAGATAAATATCACCCAACTTTAAAACTACATTAGATCACATCCATGTCACCATGACTACTGCAGGTTTTGTTTGGTGACAAAGGTCAGTGAATGTCACGAACTACTTGGCTTATGTAGCTGAATGCGTATCTACGTTGGGTTTTCACTATTTTAGTATCCATAATAATACTTAAGACAAACATTAACTAATTAAGAAATAACAAGTGGGATCTATGAAAGTAAAATCTAACTCAGGCCAGAGTTTTCTTGTGTGGGGCACACACCCATTACTTGAAGTGTAACATACCTTTTCTGTTCAGTTTTCACCCTAAAATGCCTTCTATGTCTCAGAAGACAAAGAGCACCCTTGATGTCTTCCACATCCACCCACACCTGACAGGACATCCCTTCTAGTCCGAAACAATCCCTTCTACCCCGCCAAGAAATAGTACAAAAGAAAAGAGGAACTGAATGCCCCTTCCATCCCCTAAAATTAAAATGCCATGTCTTGCTCTTTCTGCAGTATTATCAGGCATCTCCTTACATGTCTATTTAACCCTCTCTTTCCACAGATGCCACTTGAATACCAAGATTCACAGAGCTCATCTTAGCATCTTGGACCCAGTTTTCCAGTCCTGCACACATTCTTAGGGTACCTTACAACCCAGCTTCCCTAGCATTTTCAGTTTTTTAAAAACCTCTTTTCTTTCTTATTCTGCCCATCAGCAGTAGCCACCCACACTTATCCCTGTACACTCCACTTCCACACTCTAGCCCTCTTGAGCTTGAGAGCACTGATTGCATCAAATGTGGCATAGTTACATTTAGTGGCTCAGTATCCAGCAAGGACAGGCTCCAGCCATTTGAAATCTTCATTTAAGCTCCCTGCTGAGCTTGCAGCCTTACCGAGACAAGGATGCACTGAATCTTAGATGGACACTGTACTGCCAGTGATTGACTTGTCTGTGCCTTGCACCCAGAGAATACTTCAGGTGCACAATCTGTGATAATCTTGCACCCATCTGTGTGAAGTGACATGCCAAGACCAGGCAGAGGAGCAATGGTCCCACTCCACACCCAATACACACAGATGTAAAGAGCCTGCATGGGCTGTTTATGCAGCTGCTGACCCAGGAACTCATTTGTGCATGGAAGCACCACCAAATAAAGAAATCTTTATTATCCTGGAGGAGAGAACACCTTTAGCATTCTGCATTATTTTCCTAGACCAAGGGGCATCAGGTCAGGCACAGCAATAGTCTGGCCCAGTGCTTCCCAATGGACAGCTGAGCTTGTGCTGCATCATGGAGGCTGCAGCAAACTGCCTTTGCTTTCCTACTTCTTCTCAAACACTGGCCTAGTGTAATTGCAACACATCCAGACAGGGCCATGTGGAATGATATGCTGGGTATGTTTTTGAGGTACTTTTCAAAGCAGTAAATAAAAAGAAGTGTGGCGTTTCTTCAAATGTAAACAGGACAAGATGTCTTTCAACAAGCAGTTAAGAGTACAGACCACCCTTGTGTAAATTGTTCAATCACATTGGCAGAAGTGTGGAAGCACTTCTAGACAATGGAACACAGGTTTATACCTTCTACTTAGCATAAGAAAAGGTAGCTCTTTCACCCACAGAAATATTTGGTTCTTAGAGTAGTTTATCTCTGAGTAGAAGAGCACTGTGCACAAAGAGGACAAGGACCATTATGCTCTGTTAGTCATATGAGCACAGAGGCAAGGGGGACAAAAAGGGGGAGAGCTTGCACTAGACTGGGGCATGGAACAAAAAAAAGCAGCTTCAACAAAGCTTGGAAAGGAGAAAGCTTGGCTCAACACACTGGGGAATGTAACTGCTTGAAAAAATTTGAAGTGTGCAAAAACAAAAAGTACCTTAAATAACTCTTAAGTAGAAGAAAAGGATGAAATTAAGCAAAGGAAATTGCAGTTTGAATGCCAAAAAAGTATTTCTTTTGAAGGATTTTGTTCTGTGAGTTATATGTGATGAAAGACATTAAAGACTACATGCTGGCAATATATTGATTAGGAGCAAGGCTGAACTGGCCACTCTGAGTTTGTTGTGCCTTGCCTCCCACCTCTCCTGTTTTTTAAGAAGTTTGGCACACTTTTTTCTTTCTTCACCTTCAGCATCAGACAGATGCCAGAATAGCATTTGATATTAAGCAAAAGCCTCACACTGGTACCTTTGGAAATGAGCTCCAATGCCCTAATTAGTCCAACACATCCTTGGCAATGTCTATAACCCTTATATAGTCACAGCAGTAAGAATCATGCAATCATGAAATCTAAGCAGGAAAACAGATGGTCTTAAATAAAAATTTTGTATGTAATTCATTTTACAACATGGTGCGAGGTCTCCAACTTGATAAAGAAATGGGAAGGAGCAACTCTGAAGGGATCTTTGGCTTTGAATTCCTGTGTTTAATTTGGTTTATAGATTAAAATGAAACACAAAGATTCAAATTCAAATGAGCCCACAAACACATAAGTGTATGCCACAGAACTGGGATGCAATTTAATAAAAGTGGGATAGCTCTCAGAGGACAGCAATGCACTGATTTTCAATAGTGCATTTCATTCTCAGGAAGATGCAAGCAGTGGCACTTATGAGATGGGAGCACCATGGACCTCTGTGGGAGTGGGCCACATGGAAAAGCTGGACACATCAGCAGTTAGGGCGCTTGAGGCCACAGCTGAAGCAAACTCCTACAGTTTCTCTAAGGAGCCCATGTTGGAACTGTCAAAAACCACTTTAAATTCTAGATCCATTGAGCAAAAGCACAGCAGGACTGTAAGGGATGCTCTGTGTCAACACCTGAGATTTTCAGCAGAGCCAAGTACATGAAGCCATGCATGTAGAGAGGGTGCCTCAAGGTGAGGCACATCCAGCAACTTGTAACAGCAGAGGGGTTACAGGGGAAGGAAAATGTCACAGAAAGCTCACAGACATAATCCAAAAATTATCTACCCCATGATAAAGCTTCCAAATGAATTTCATCAGCACATCATTAGTAAACTCCATTGATTTGGAAAAGAAAACAATTAATGCCAAAGCAAACATCTGTGACATCTTTTAATATGATACTGCAAACCACAGGAGCATAACTTAATAGCTAAGCATTTTAAAATACTCTAAGTTTTACTGGAGCATTGAGGAGAAGTCTTTAAGATGTGAGCAAAAGTCATCCAGCACACAGACCAGTGGTATTACATGCACCTGTGCTCTGTTACAGGAGTTGTCACAATAACAGGAGCAAACACAAACTCCAAAGTCTCAGGAGGATACCTGCTACTAAGTGATACATTCAGTGGATGAGAGAACTAGAATTAGCACACCAAATGCAAAAGAGACTGACAGTTAATTGCATTTGTTCACTCTCAGCCTGTGTAAGAGTTTGTTTCCTCAATGACACACAGCTTCCCCTCAGCTTTACCAGCTCTCCTTCCTCAGTCACAGTGAGGCATCTCAGCTGTGCCATTACACCTCAAAGTGCTGGACCAAGTCAGCCAGTAACCAGTTCTATCAGGCACTGACAGCACTCGAGCTGTGGGAGCATGCAAGAAAGGCTCTGAACAAGTCCAGTGCTGCTTTGTCAGCAGGGACACAGCTGTGCATTGCTTTCTTTCAGGCATCCACTGCCCATCTCTCTCCTTTTAAAAACCCAGGAAGCCATTCTAAGGTATGTCAAATTTCATCACCTCGTTTCATGACCTGGATAGATACTCTTCAAAGGCTGTAAGGAAACCTAGGGAGCTCCAAAAAATCAGCACGGTGGTGATGCCAATGGGAAAGCTGACTAGGCAAGGTGGATCCATTTAAACCCAATTCTCACTTTGTGGCATTCCTGCCGGGTATTCTTAGGACTCTGGAAACACTACTGCAACACCAAAGGATACAAAATAACCAAAATTAGTCTTTCACCTGTGGGGTTTGCTGAGTTGGGAGGGAGAATAGCCTTGCAAAATGTGGCACTTAAGTCTAGTAACCAAAACCTAAAAGTAAAGTACTCTTCCCTTTGACATCTTTTGCAAGGAAGGAAAAGAAATAAAAAAGACTCAGGGAAAAACATGAAATATGTTTGCCTTACACATTTTCTTCTTACTCTTGTGAGTGATTCCTCTTCAAAATAAAAAGAAAAAGAAATTCAGGGGAGCATGCCACAAGGCAGAGAGAAGTCTGCCATTGAGATAACATATGAAAGTCTGTCTTCATAGTTCATCATCCTAAAGTTCTGGGTGGCTTTGAGCCCTTGCAGGAAACTGTTATTGCCTCTGAGGAGGAAGAAGGAATCAATGGCAGGGAATAAAAATTGTATGCAGCTCTGTGCATTACTTTTATTGCTGTTCAAGAAGAGAAATACCAGAACCAGGCTTCTGGCTGTTGAACCAGAATCCACTGCAGACAGAGATATAAAGTCAGAAAAACAGGATTACAGAATTTCTGGGCCATCCTTTACAACAGCCCACAGGACTCAGAGAGCCCCTGCCACAAGAGGTGAGAAACTGCCTCAGCAGTTTCTTCAATCACTAAACAAGGACTGCAGCCTTACACCAGAAGAAAAGCAATTGTATATTGCATGCCACCAGGTGTATTTTGCTGAGGCAGTTTTTTTATGTGCTTTTTTTCCTATCTTCAAATGAAAATATTGTCAGCAGGGGAAGTCAGATCATTACACAGCAAAAATTAACTTCAGAGCAAGATGGTCAAACTCAGTCCCAGGCCAGGCTACATGCAAGCCTGTGGAATGCAGTGGACATTTTGCACTTTCACTTAATGGTCCCTGGAAGTTTCAAGAAATATCAATAACCAAGAAGTATCAATTTAGATCACCTCTAGATTCAGTATCCAAGCTGACAAAACTTGTCGCAAATATGAGCCCATCCCTACAACATTATAAATCAATTCACAATAATAAAATCTTATTTGTGAGGGGGGAGAACCACAGTTGGGGATCTCCAGCCAAGGAGAGCCCCCTTTTTTCCCCATATCCTTCTGCAGCAGCTTGTAAGGCTGCTTGTAAAGACAGCAGCACCAAAGAGTCAGAGTGGAGAAACTGGAACTAGAGACTGGAGCAAGTGATGAGAATGCTTTCAAAAGGAGTGAATTTGCAGCAGAGAGTAATTACACATTCAGTGCTGAATCAAGTGCTGCCACCCTAACATCCAGCTACTCCACATTTCTCTGGGGCTAGGAAACATCTCTCACTACTAATAAACTTCCACCATCTTTCCACAGTCTAGGCAAGGAGTAACTTGTGTGCAGTCCTTGTTTTCAGGATTAGATTAGCACTAAACTACTACCCATTGTCCTTTATGAGCACACGGATAAAAGGGCAACAATTCATTTCAATTATTTTTCAGTAGAAAGATTCATAGTGAAAACACTCAAGTTCTTCCTAGAGTTGTCAGTTTACCAATCTAGACAATATTTACATGTGTTCAGGAGATGTTTGACCACATTAGTCTGTGGTCTGCCTTCAGACAGATTCCTGCAGCTTTCAGAATGTATTACTGCTATCATTCATAAAGGGATACTGTTTATTTTCTCATTGTCTTTATGTGGGACTTTTTCTGGTTACAAATTATCTATGAATGTCCTTAGTTCTTCTCTGAACACTATTAATCTCTGCCCATTTAGTAATGCCTAAGTGTTCACAAGTGGATACAAATCTGAATACCAAGCAGTTTTAAACAAAGGTGGAACTGCTTCATTCTTGCAGTCAGAGCACACTGCTTCTTCAAAGATGTTTTAAGTTCCCTCTCACACAAATGTGATGCTCAACCACATCATCAGTAACCTTAAAACAAGGCTAGGGTACCTGTTCTTGTTCAGTGCTCATTTCAAATGTGGTCCTTTTGGAATGCCAAGAAGCAAGTAGAAACCCATAGTTTCTGTGGGATTTTCACATTATTACCATAGGAAGAGTCTATATTTTGTAGTTAACCTATCAGCTGGAAGTTCTATCTCTACAACAGAGGTTGGAAAAACTGCAGGTAGACCAGGAAAGGATTATATATTTTAGTCAAGCTGTATACAATAGCTGATCTCAGAAGACAAGTGACACAAAACTCATCCACAGTCACCAATTAAAATTTATAGATACATAGACCAGCTAGACATAGGAATCTCAACTCTGGAGAGATTGCTCTTTCTACACTGACCACAGATTACATAATCTGGGATATTCCACCACAAGTTTGAATCCAAGCTAAAGAAAGCTTTTTTCCATCTTCTCAAGGGGTTGAGAGACTGTGAGCCAGAGCAGACTTTCAATACCTTTTCCGCAAAATTAAAAAAAAAAAAAATCCCAAGTAATTTCATGAAGCAACTTTAAACGGAACCAGTAAAATACTGACTTGATTTCTACCCTACTCCCTCCCTTAGAACAAAACAACTACTGACTCCATCAGCACAGAAATATGCTCTTGACCTGATCCTGGGCAGTGAGTACTAATACAGCACTGTGTAAAATACCCAGTAAAGTATGGGATCCTAATCTAAATTCAGTAAAAATTTTGTCATACGTTCCCTAAGAGTTCTCATTTTCTTCATTGCTAATTTGTGACCTCAGGACACAGCACCTTCTAGTTTTTTTTAAAGGTAAAAAATGTTGTCATTATATTGCAAGAGTTCTATTGTCATTACATTGTAAGGGTTCCATATTGCTAGAGTTTTGTACTTCCTTGATGTTTCTTGCAGGCAGCTCCTCCAGCACTGACTCTTCCTTGTCCCCACAGCAGCCAGCTGACTCCAGTTCCCACCAATCCACTCTTTTATAACACACTTCTCATTGGCTACAGCTGTGGCCTGTTAACATCAGGCCTGCTCCTAATCCTTAATAATTGGCTCAGCTGCAACTCTTTAGGGGTAAGATTACTTACTATACTACCTTTATTTACTTATGTTCTATCCCCATACAAAAAAAAGCCAGATGGATTAATTTCTGAAACATTTCTACAGAGCTGTTAATTGAAGATAAACTACACCTGCATATTCCAAGTTCAAAAACCATTGCTTAGAATTCACCAAATGCGTATTTCAACACTGTACAATATCTGTTCCTTTTTTAAAATAGTGTGAAGCTCATAGCTTTTTATGGTAGGGAGACAAAGCCACCAGAGCACCAAAGCAGACGGGTTCAGCTGCAGCTATGGCTTTTATTTTGCCAGAGAGACCCCAATACTGAAAGTTTTTCACGTATGTGTCCTAGTGACAGCATTACAAAAATAACTTAGAACCAAACACATAATTACGTGCATTTATTTCAACCTTCCATTACTAGAGATAACAAGATGAATCGTGCAATGCGAACTTTAACAATCCTGTAATTACAGCCACTGAACCGTATGTTATTGAAAGAATTGTGCAAAACCCAGATGCAAAAGAATCAATGAGGTATGTAAATAGAAGTGAAACAGTAAAATAATCAAGTGATAAAGAAGTAATGTGCAGCACTAAATAGCCTCTCAGCATCTCTTACTACCATGTTTAGTGAATACTTTCATTTTTTCTTTCAGGTTATCACTTTTTCCACTACCATATATTGTTCAGAGGTTATTCTCATAAGTGGCCTGGCTGAAAATACTCTGATAGCTGCTGTAAACACTTGAATATAACCAGAATTCTAGAAATACTGTGATATCTTCAGTTTGCACAGATGAGAAAAACTCAATTACTACAGGTAACCAGGATTAGAACCAGTCTTACAAGGACCCAGGAACTTCAGGCTGGCCCCACGAGATGCAGCCCTCTCCTGAACTCCAGCATCTAAGCTTGGGAGTTATCCTACCCCTGGGATAGGCTGGCTTTTAGAACCAAACTACAGACACCAAAAGAAGACTATTGTCCACAGGCAAACTGAAGTTCCTATTAATACACAGCACAGCCAACTATTTTAGCAAGATTAACTCATTTTCTTTATGAAGGGTAAGGATCAGGAGGAAAGGACAAGTTGTTCTCCTCTTTTCCCCAGAAGAGCTATTTTGTGACATACAGATATCTGTATTTCAAGCAGTCTGAAGCTATTTTAGTCTACAGAAGAAGAAACATGCAACCTGGATTTTAACAATCCTGATGCATCTTAGCCTCTTCTGAATGGCCTCTACTCCATTTAACCTATTATTTGACTTCTAATTTTGACAGCACAGAGTCAAGGGACATCTTTAACCCCAAGTGTCTCTCCCTTCTACACAAACACATCAAGGAAGGAAAACAACAGACTGTTCTAACATCTCACAGCATATCAAGAACCCTGGAGCTTGTCCTGGCATTCAAAACACAGCCATTTAATCAAGTTACCACAGATCAGTAAAGCAAATGGTATCTTGGGGCGTGATATGAAAGATTGGAAATACATTACAGGCTTTCTACTCCTAGAAGCAAGAATGTAATACCTTCCCTACTGGATACTTGGAAAAATAGGAAAAATTTCACATTAGCCTAGACAGTAGCCAGTACCAGCAACCAGCATTAACTCTAGAACCTACTTTGGAGGTCAGGCCTCACAGCTTGCAGGATCAACCGTGCTGCTTCTCAACAGCTTTATGCACCTATAGTGCTCTGCTTGTAACAGCTCAGAGTATCAAGCTACCCTACAACAACCCTTTTATTATTCTTGCCTTCCTAATGGTATGGCTGGCCAGGTTTAGCTTAACAGTCCTTTTATCATTCTTAGGCCTTTTTGATAGGACCATCTTTATATAAGGTCTAGGTTCACTATTATAGCCCAAAGATGAGACAACTGGGCAGCCCAGCCTCTCATCTTCCAGAGCTCACAAGCTGCTATGCTACTTGTCACCACCATAATTTCCCTTCTTCTAAAAGACAAATCCCCAGTCCCTCCTCTTATTGAACTTCCTGCCTTAAATAACTAAGCATTCTTACCACTCACCAATATCTCAATCTTCATAATCTTCAATTTTCCATCTTTACAATCCACACCTTCTCCCTGATAAACAGGCTCACAATTTTCCCATCCTCTATGGCTGCCCTATCCTAGGGCACACAGATGTATTGACCACAATTCCCAGCTGGAGGAAATGATGAAGCCTTCTTAACCCTTGATGGGCTGCAGCTGAGATCTTTATCTCACAATAATGAACAACTTCAAGGCATTTTTTGGGTAGAGACAGAGTTTTTGCAAATAAAGTGTATTAAAAGTCACATATGGTGCATTTGACATCATTATTGGCTGGTGGGTTTTACTGGGATCTATCACTCATTTTCTTGCAGGCAGTCACACAGCTACACACATAGCAAAAGATCATCACAGTGTGCCAGTGAGACTCTTTCAAAGTGAGCAGAGAACAGCACTGAGGACTTGCCATGATTTAAGGAGATATTGAATTCTATATGTTTTAAGTGCTTTTTGATAACTAGAAGTATGTCCTTGTTTGTCAGGTTTCAAAACTTTTGTTGGTATTTAAAATACATAACCATCAGCTAGATATATGCCCAGGAGATATTTCTCAAAACAAAATTCCAATGAAAAATATAATAATTTTTATTTACCCTCCTTCTGCATTTCCCACTGGTTAATTATGCATCAAGTATTTATTCAGCAGCAGCTAATGAAAACATCCTCCCATGCTTCCACCTAAGAATGTCCTGCTTATAGGTGAAAGACCACCAATTGTTGAGTAATCCACAGGAGCTGACAGCCTAAACCCCTTGCACCTCCCATTGATAGGTTTGAAACATCTGTTTGATTAGAAACACAATTAATGCAGGCAGAACAGAAACCCAAACCTGAGTAATTAAATGGGAAAGAACATAGGGAGCCCAACTGCTGTATCCCCTCTCCCCAGGTAGTTGGAAGTATACAATGTTACACTCTGAGTGCAGACAGATAGCAGACTGAGCTCATTCAGACCTTTTTCCCCCGATCAAGTGAAACTAAAGGATAAATGGAAATTCTCTGTGTACAACTAAAAGATCAGAAATATAACTTCATTGCAACAATCTGACCCTAAAATGTTATCTATAAATAGCAAACAATTCACAGGCTGCTTCTGCCTTCAATCCTGCAGCAGATGAAGTATTGGTTACCTCTTTTATATACTTTCATGTATACTTTTCCTAGAGATGGAACCATTACTGGTATTTTCTTTCCCCATACACTAGAGGTAAACTGATTTTCACCAACATCCAACATGTCTTTAATATTAGAAACTGAAAGCAAATGTATTAATTGAAGAGCATGGGAAGGAGGCTCTCCCTGTATGGCCTTTCCTAATCTTCCTGCCACCTGCTTGAGCATGCGTATTTTATTTCCTCAGGAACAAAATTAAGTCAAAAGCAAAAATAATGTCCCAGACCTCTTCAGGCAGGGTTGACAAGCATTTCTCTTCCTCACATCCCCATGTTATTTTTCATGGAGGTAGCATCAAAAGTCCCATCCAGTGGAGACTCACTTCCAACCATGCAATTTATTCAGCAATAAAGTAGGATACAAACAATTCTGGAGCTTAAACTGAGAAACGTGAATTTATGATTAAATGACCCTAAAGGATATATCTAAGCCAATATAGTAAACTTAGATGAAGAAGATGAAGACAGATCAACCATGATGCACATTAAGCTAAGGTATTTTTAGTGGATTTCTCTGTCCTATTATGAAAGTCCAAAGAGAATTTTGAACTGTTTAAAAATCTAAGATGATATCAAAAAATACTTATGCTTCCCAACATCTTTTATGCTTTTCTTTTGATGACAATAGCAGCAAGCCCCTTGTGTAAGTTGCACTTTGTTACACAATTCTAGTAGCAAGTAAGATTGAATATTTTGTCCTGACCAGTAGGGAAACAACAGACACACAAACTACTGGATAGCCAGATGCTTCCAAGCTAATTAACACCTTTTTTGGTTGGACTAAGCTAAGACAAGTAGCAAAGCACATATGCAAAACATGCAAGGACAGAAAAGGGAAGAAAACACACCTACGCATGGAGGGAGAAAAGAAAAATATTAGATAAGGGTGGGGGGGAATAGCACAGCAAGCATTTTAGAAATCTCTGCTAAAATCACTGCTTAGTTGGCTGGGTGAGAGGAGGTTAAGATAAAGGCAAAACCTGCCTCTGAGCTCCCATTTACCTCAGCAGATAAACAACTTTGGATTAAAGGCAGAAAAAAAAGCTGAGATGTCAGCATACTTCAAAAGCAGAACATTTTACTCAGTACACTTTCCATTAGCTGGATTGCTTCTAGCTCTCTCTCTCGTATATTCCTCACTGATTTACCTTACAATAGTGTCAATGACAAAGTTGAAGTTACTGATAAAAGCCTCATGGAATCAGTCTAATCCATGCAGCATAGACATGCTGTTCCCTAACTACACCAAACATTACTGTTGGGTAATTTTCTGCACAAAAACAGAAAAATGAAAAAGACATGCTTAGTATTTTTTCTCCTTCACCCTCCATACATATTTTTATTATCTGTCCTCATGTGGCAGGACAGATTATTGAAATTATTTATCAAAATTAATTTGAGTGGTGTGGGTACCAGAAAGGAAAAATCCCATGCATTAAATTTGATGTCTACAAAGCAAATGTGAGGCCAGATTTCTCTTTGGTATTAAAAAAGCTATTAAAGTGGGTAAACTAAATAGGTCTGGAACATCAAATAATCTAAACACAATTTCTAAGTTTATGAAGTCTGAGAGCTGTTCATTTCTCCTTCTGATTTTTGAACCCTCCTTTTTTCCATATTTTTTTTTGTTCTGTCACCTTATCAGGAACAAACAGTGGGGAGATGTGATAATAGTCTTCACGTACCTGAGGCTGCTGCAAAGAAGGAAATAACCCATTCTCCTCATCCAGGGTGGATAAGGCAAGAAATAAACTTCAGCTACAGCTAAGGAGATCCAAATCAGATATATGAAAATGTTTTCCATACTTAAAATATTGGAGCCCTGGCTCAGTCTGCCTGGGGAGACTGTTGAGTATCTGTCACTGAAAGCCTCTACAAATAGACTGGATCCTCATCCATCCAGAAAGACACATGTATAATTTGTCTTGCCTTGATACAGATAGATGAAATGATTTCTTAAAGCTTCTTATTCTGAGCTTCTGTGATCTCATAAGGTAAAAAAGGTCTGGATTGGGTCTGGTAGGTACTTGTAAGACAGGTCACCTGGCAAATTAGCTGTGGAAAGATTTCTGAGAGTTCTCACCCCTCTAATCAGCAATTAGCCAATATCTCAACTGAGCTATGTTCTATCAAAAGTGCCAGCAACTTAGTAAAAAGGGAATTCTGATGACTTTAGTCTACTAGGGTTGTTTTCTCAATCCCAACTCTAAGCTGAAGTCTCAACAATGTTTAGACTGTCCGTGATTTATCCTCTTAGTAAGTCCTTAGATCCCAATTAATTACAGTGGGAGTTTCAGGAGGCATATTGGAGAGAGATCTTAATCTAAATGGTGCTTTGGAGTGGCCAGGAAATACAGAGTTGATCAGTAGTACATGCTGAGGGTACATTCCCAGCTCCAGCAAAGGCAAGCAGCTCAAATCACACAGAAGCGAAAATAAGGCAGACACACATCCACTGTGCAGAAATCAGAGAGAGACAGGGCTCCATTTGCTTTTCCAGTTTTGTATCAGTGGCCAGACTTGAGTTTTAAAGTCATATAATGCATAACCAAAGCAGCTACATTTTGCATGCAATAACTTCAGAAAATCCTAATGAAAGTTGAATAAGACAAAATAACATAACTCAAAGTTTTTATGAACAGAAAACTGGTTTGCTAGTTTGGAAGCTATGCATTTCTACAACTTTAAGAACACTTCAATTATATCTTGAACATCTTCTGAAGCAGGAAAAGGAGGGGAGATTCTCATGTCATTGTGACTTTTTCTACCTCCCTAGGTACACTCTCATCATTTCTGTAAGCAAGCCTGCCTGATAATGAAAAAATCCAAAAGAATTTTCCTCTTTAGTTTTGGAAGGCAGATCATTCTAAACAACACAGAAGCAAAATACCCCATCACAAGCAGATCAAAGGAAACACAGACAATAATTCTGCAGAAAAATCTCTAAAAATCAGTTGGAAAAAATGTTTTAAGAGTCCAGTATAGTCCTTTCTTCATTTATTGCCACAGAACACAACCTAATTTTGCATAGTTGGATATGAATAAAGTATTCTAAAGATTATATGTCACTTACCTTCACCCAAGTTCCAGCTAAAAGACATCTGCCAAGAGAGCAAACAGACTTTCCTATAGTCCTTAGCCACCTTGAGGAAACCCAAATGTAGCTGCTAATCTGAACATCACTGAGCACTTTGGCTCTAATATCACAGTTGTGACTGCAGGACTAAAGCTGCTCTATTCAGCTGTCCTGCTGCTAAACATGTAAAAAATATTGGGCATCCCAAGCCCACAAGAATGCTAAGCATCATATGAAAATCAAAATAAAAGCAGTCATTGGGTAGGAGTTTACTTGTGCTTAAACCAGTGCCATGAAAGATTGTCTCCACTGCTCCATGGGAGTTACACAGAAGAAAAATCTGTATGAGAAGGAAATTGGAAGCAGTCCCGCACCAGAGGACTTCAGCAGGTGCACTGTTATCAGAGAGAATGGGGCTCACTCAGAGTCTCACTGGGCTTTGCAGAAACCTCAGACAATATTAAAAAGGCTGCAAGCTACTACTTCAGGATAGGGTCACTGGCAGGAACCATCACCTCCAAAAGTAGTCAGTATCAAGAAGGAGCAGGGGGGGAAAGACCAGAATAAACAACACAAATATACGGTGATTCCACACTGACATTTACACAAATGGCACATGAAAGAAGCAAATGGTCACTGAAGAGAATGAAAGACTGAAGTCAGATGAGAGGAGAGTGCCCAACACAACCCCACAGAGACTACAGCAAATGTAAGGAGCCAAGTGGAGACATTAGAGAAAAGGTAGAAATTTTATGTTACTTTTATTTACAGGAGACAACATACTGTTAAGATTCTTTCAAATGGTTTTCCCTAAGCAATGATGAACTAGCAGCATGCAGATATTTTATTTCTAGCAAAAAAGATGTTTTGGTGCCTAGGCACAGACAGGCACGTTACTGGGCATCCAATATTGGTTGTGTCTTTACTGGTTCATTTATCAAGCTGCAGACCTCTGCATTTCTCGCTAGAAATCTCTCTGGGTATATGTAGCACCTGATTCTTATTTATACTAAGACTGCACTACTCATTCAGTGTAAAGGATCCTTATTCTGTGTTACCTCTGTACATCTTCTACACCACCATCCCTTTGTGAAAAGGCCTTGGAATAAATGAGAATCACATCTGTAGGTTACAACTAATTATTGCACTTTATATTTTTTACTGTACATGTTATTTCATTTCATTACAGCCCTATTTTCTCATGATGCCTACTGACAGTGACTGCAGTGAGAACATTACATGAATTTTATTTTCACCCTGGACTCATCAGAAGGCTGTTCCACTGACAACATAAGGGAAAAATCAAAAGTCTATCCAGAGCAACTTCCCCTCCACAAGTTTACAGAACATAACCATGAGATGTGTCCATATAAGGTGCCCATACATAGTCATGATGGGTATAATAGACAAATCCAGATGTATGTACTATGCACAGGACAGCAATAAACCAATTAAGTAGAATTAGATGAATAAATTTTCAGGCTCTGCATACAAAATCTACCACTTAGAATATAAACTGCACAGCTATTTGCATTTACTTTTAGTGTGTTCTCAGGGAAGTACTAATCACCTCCTCAAATCCCCACATTTCACCAGAAAACATCATAAATTACTCTTCTTCTATACCATATGGAAGGGAAACACCTCTTTCAATATACTGCAATTATACCAGTTCTGGATCTGAAATATACGGTTCCAGAATTTACTCTGTGGCTACACTGATAATAATACAGTGCAGGCTTTAGCAGACTTAATACCATTTTTAGGACACAGTGATACCACATACAGACATAAATCTGTCAGGCAAGATGCAACTCCACACTTTCTCACCTACATTTTTCCCATTTCTAGAAAACCCACACACAATTTCACTCTGCGATGTGTGTTCTCAAATTTAACTTTTTTAACTGTTTAAAGTATGGAGAATATTTTTGCCTGGGTGGTCCACAATTAATATTATTATGGAGAAAAAGATATCAAAAGAGAAGAGGGGAAAAGGGAGGGGGGAAAAGGCCTATATGAGAAGAAAAAATGTGTAAGATGGTGTGAGAAGAGTGAAAAATGCAGAGGAAAAAAGAAAACATGTCAAAGCAAGTCTGCAATAAAAAAAAGTTAAGAAAAGGCAGGAAAGAAAAAATATAACACATGTTTACTGCAAGATGATATATAGAACAAATATATGATTCTCATTATAATCCCCCATTCTGACAATTCATTACAACACAGCACCTCAAGTATCCATTATACTTTTCCATCTGCTAAAGAATAGATGTTAAGAAGATAAATGTTGAAGTATGGTCTCAACATTTCCTTACAGCCACAGACCTTCCTGTCAGCACAGATAAACCTGTGCCAGGATACCTTTCTTATCAGAATATGGGCAACAAACAGTTTAAAATCATGTTAGATTGAAAAGATCATTCTTGTTGCAGCCCCCTCAGAGCAATCACAAGAGCAGCACAAACATATGCTGAAATCAAAACACCTTTGCCTCCTGATAGTGAGATATTAATTATGTACTGGGAATCAGCATTAAGGGAATGATTTCTCCCTACTGACCTATGCCTGCTAAGATGCTGAGCTACAAATTTAAGTACAAGCACCCTGGCCCAATCTCATCCCGGGAATAGATAGATTTGTGCAAATTTTGGTTACCAAGATTTCTGAAAATTATATCTAATGAGAAGTGTCTTGTTGTTTCCTCCTAAAAGAATAAAAACCTGCTGTTGACAGCAAGAGATCTAATCTCTGGGTAGCATTTCCACACTGAACGAAACACAGTTAATTACAGAGTTTTATTTGTTTATGAAAAATTGTAGGAAAGCAATAGAAGGAAAGGTAAGAATCATTAGTGAAAAACCTTCCCGACAGTGAGCTGTATCTGGCTGTGAAATTGTCTCTCAGAAGAAAAGAGTCCATTGGTCATTTTTAACTGGAATAGACAAAAATCCTATTGAAAGTAACAAAATTCAACACAATTCACTCCGAGCTTCAGAAATTCCTCATTAAGTCTTCTGAAGAGCTACATCCTTAGATGCAGGGTTCTACCAATGGTCTTAAAAGCCCTAGGGAAGGACTGCAATTCTGAATTTACAAGAAACAAGTCACAGGACTATTCCCTATTGAAATAACCTATTACTTAATCATTCATACCACATGTACTCCTACCACACTTATCTGGCTTATTAAGTCTTTCTCATTTCTAATTTACACACAAATATTCATGCAGCCTTTCATTTTTATATTTCAGGTTCATTATCTGAAATACCATTTTTTGAGTTATACCAGTCAAGAGTTATGAAATTGGGATCTATGTCAGAAATATCACTATATTTTTCTGTAAATGACAACTTTGATTTGCAAGTGAATCCTATGCTTTGTAGTTAACATTCATAAGAATTACCTTATTTCTTGTCTTATATTTTTATGAAATTTTTATAGTTCCTTATTAGTACCTTGGTTCTTTTTCTTTGATGTTGAATCTAAATAGTCCTAGAAAGCAGGATGTCTTTGTTATCAGCTATCAGGGAACTGTTTGTTCCCTGGGGAAATTCCCATTATTTCCATGAACTGCGCTTTCACCTACTGCATAACACTGGCTGACAAATTGCAAAGAAATCTGATAAGTTTATTTACTACAAGGCTGTTAGAAGGGGCAGATGTAAAACAGAATTCAGATGTTGCATTGTAAATTAGAACCTGTTAAGTAGCTTCAAATTCCTTACCAGTTTAATTTTAGTAAATTAAATTTATTCCCATTCTAAGCAGGAATATACTTCATCCTAAATCACTGGGCATGTTAATGAAAGCAGAGCAACAGACACAGACCGACTGATGTCATGGGGAGGATTTTGTCAAGTATTACTCCCTATAAAGTGAATAATTTCTTTCTTCTATACTCCCAAACATCAAGGGACTGAACTTAGAAAGGGTGTCTCCAAGACTGTACTGCCTCTTGCTACAATTTCCTACTCATTCTTCCTACTCATTCCTGTGCCTTCAAATATATATGATAATGTTAGTGGTGGGAAAAGTGTATAAATTATTATTGGCTAAATGAGCATTCATTTGGCATGAAGACTTTCTGTTTTATTATCCAATCTTTTCACAACTCAAAATCCCATTGCCCTATTATCGTCTTCCATATTGCCTGGGAGAAACAGCAGACCTCATCATCTTACTCTACTTCTTTGTCCCATCTTTTAAACATTTCATCCTCGCCTGGTTATGAAAACCAGGAGATAGTCATCATAGCATGATGTGTTTAGCACACACTAGAGACTAGCTGCTGGAATCTTTCATGAGTTATGATTTAAAACTTAAGAATGATGGATGGTTGGCATATGAGATACAAGTACCCTTTTTGACCTGATCCTTGAGGGATACTTTCCTGCTTTCATTAGTTGTAGAATCACACTTTATGCTGTTATTTCAATTATAAATAATTAGTGTTTAATCAGTGTTGTCATAAACAGCCAAGCAAATACCACAGACTCTACTGAAGTTCACTGGATGATAGGTTTTAATAGCTGTGGCTCATAATCACAATAAAATATTCTCCCCTTATGTGTTGTGAGTAACAGCAGCATTTTCTCATGATGCTTGTTTTTCACATATGAACTCTCTGTAAGCCATTTACTATTTGTTATAAATGAGAGTAGATAAAATTCAATAGACAAACATGCAAAAGCTCTGAAGAGACATGAGCATTTTCTGCTCTGCAGTCAGTCAGCCAGATGTTCTTGCACAGAAACATATACATCTCATCTCTCCTCACACCTGAAACAGAAATATGTACAAAATCTTACAGACTGCAATTAGGAGGTTGGATAGTCTATGTGACTCCTATACAGGTGAAGAAACTTTCTTTATCTGATGAAATAGGTGTGTACACTGCTCTCTTGATAGTCAGCCCTTTTATGCTCTGCAAGAGTAAAAACTCTTCTGGTTTTCCTGAAGGTGACTTCCATCCACAGGAAGACTGCCAAGATACTTAATTTCTATATACTCCAATATAGTTCAGAATAAAAAAGCGCATGGAACAGAATAGCTGTTCCAGTGTCACATATGGCCAAATACTCTGTAAATAATGCAAGCACTTAACACTTTGACTTAGGGAAATAGATCAAAATATTACAGGAATTGCTTCAACCCATTCTACCATGGAGACTAATGTTATTATTAAATGGCTATTTCTAAAACCTGTGTACATATTTAACTTTAGTTAGCAAGTCAAGGCACTTCATTAAATGCACACGAGAATTTTATGGCATCCTTGCATTTGTTTTCTTTTTCTTTTCAGTCTCCTCCATTTCCTCCAGTCTCAAATATGTAGCAGTGATTTATTATTTTCTATGGGGACTCACAGAAATGCCATTTCATTTCCCTGTATCTTTCTATTTTTCTAGGATGACTTATGGTTGAGAGAGTATTTTCACATGAAAGCCCAAGTACTGTCGTCTCATTAGGAAAAGAGAAGGGCTCAGCATACACGAGGAAGGGGAGAAGATTCAAATCTCAGGCCATTCATTTCTTCTGTAAAAATAACTTCCATAATGCTACATGCATTAATAAAAAAGAAAACATTGATATTTCCAAAAGGCCAGCAATTATTGAAAAATCTTGAAGGCTTTTGAACTTTTGGACCATCAAAAGTTCACTCCAAAATTTGCCCTGAACCACACACCTTAGAAGAAGTGAAACAGAGAATACAGCTGGTGAAGCTCTAGGAAACTCCTTGTTTTTCCTTTCACCTAGGGAATAGCCTGCAGTCATGGGCTGACATGGGAGAAAACCTACCAAGCTCCAGTTCAACCTCTGCTATGGCAAAGGCTAACTCCTCTGAATTCCAAAGGTTCTGACTAAGGGCAAGGTGATGCAGAAAAGCTTTTTTAAAGCTGCAGAGGTATGTGCCAGGATGGGCTGTGGTTTGTGCACATCCACGTGTGAGCTGGGTCTCATCAGTGCCTGCCAGGTGTGGCCAGAGGGGCACTCCAGGGGCACCTTTGAGCAACAGAAGGCAACCACCAGTGCTTGAAATTGGCTGCCGCCTTCTGGTAAGCAGTAAATGGAACTGAATATATTTCAAACACACATACCAGTGCTCTCTGCAGAGAAAACAATCCTAGCAGAAATTGTATCTACCTCAGAAGGATGCAACAGAGCGGAAGAAGGTAAGAAAATGGCAAAGTGGGGAAGGTTTATGTGCAAATAGAAATTAAACTAAGATTATTCAACTTGGTAGACCAGGATTAGGAAGATTTACAAGACCATGAAAGAGACAGAGACAATAAATAGGGAAAAATCACTTATTATTTCACAACAAAGAAGAGAAATCAGATTAGCAAGCCAAAGCTTTTTTGAAAAATAAGAGGAAATACTTTTTTTTTTTTACATGATTCATAATTAAAGTTGTGATCACAAGTATAAACGGACTGAAAACATCATTAGAACAATTCACAGAAGAAAATTCCACTGACGGCTTAAATACAGAGATGTAAATAAAATCTTTGACTTTGGAAGATTTTTTGTGGACATGGGAATGTATTTTATAAAAGGGATAACTTTATTTTTGCACTGGTTTTATACTTTTTTTTCTTACTATAATATTTTAATTTTTATTTTATATTCTGACCATGACTGGATATGAACATGAACATCCAGCTGTGTATTAGAGCTAATAAACAAATATTTCCCTTCCGTTCATGTAGCAAACAAACATACCCTTCCATTCTATCATTGCACTACTGTGGACTTTCAAGCAAGCATCATGTGGTATACTCCTTGGTGTAATGCAAAACCTGAAATACTCAGAGAAACAGAGTTTTGCAAAGCATATTTAAAAATGCAGCAACAATCCCATGATGTCAGTGCTAGACCACATCGGAATTCTGACTTTGTTCTGCCTTTTTGGACAGACAGCTCCACTCATTGTAGTTTTAAGAGTTAAGAGAAAAGGACTACAGTGTGTCATTGTATAAGAGAATGCATTTTTCATGCAAGGCCCTGGCTATAATGCTGACAGCATATTATGAATATAAAAGCAAAGTCATCTTCATAAAAAAGCTAAAAAGAAAATAGATTTGTGGCACAAAGCAGAAATACCCTAGTTGTGGTCTGTAGAGCACAAAGGGTAGGTAAGACATTTCTTGGCTGTCTGGGAAGAGCAGTTTCATCATAAAGCTCTCCCTCGGTCTCCTTTTTACCAATGACAGAATTGCATTAAAAAGAAAGATACAAATGTACAAATTCCTAATCTCACTTTTCCCTGCAAGCCATTGATATTGCTGTCGTCAGGATGTTGTGGGCTGAGAATCAGTGAAGAGATGTCCCAAAAAGATAACGTATCTTTAAAATGTTTTGGAATCCCTGTAATAAATAATGCATATAACAGCATGAGAAATAATATGAGTAAAACCTAAATGGCACAGTTCAGGAGTTATCAACTCAGCTGGATTAAAAGTTAAACCTTTAGACCTGAATAACTCAAACTGAGCTCCAGATCTGAACATAACTTCATATGCACAATTCAAACAAGCTAATTAATTTTTAACATAAGCAATTTTGCTTATGTGGGAAAAAGACTATCTAGTACAAGGTATGTCCATCCCAAGATAAATCTCCTCAAGGATATGACTTATGTGATCTTCTAAGTGCCCTCACAATAATTACACTTTTTGAACTCTGCTGCTATGCAACTCTTATATCCAGTATTGCTTGAGGACACCAAGATAAATAGTGAGCAGCTGTGATGGGTTGCTGCTGGCCAGATGCCAGTACACCCATGAAAATCATTTATTCTTTTATGCTTTAGCATAAACAAACAAGTTGCATGTTAATAAAGGCATAGATAGCTATTCCACAAAAATTTGCTATACATTTCATAAAGTAGACACCACCCTTCATCCCAACCACTTCATGTGAAGAATTCAGGTATGTAAGGCAAACCAAAGCCTTTCAGTTTCATTACCTTGCCCAAAAGCCCAATTTAAGAATCCAGCTTTGGGCCAAAACACCACAGTTCTTAGTACAAAACAGGCATAATGGAGTTACTTTCAAAGATATACTGATAGTTAACAAGCAGTAGATTAAAAAAAAAAAAAATTCCAAATTTAATTGTGTGGTTTTTCATTAGTGTCATTCACTCATCCAATATGCAGCTATGAGAAGCTGCTGAGTGCAGTGGAGTCTGGCAGGGGCTTGTGTGATCAGGACCTAGCTCTGCATAATGATCACATTGATAATGTCTCAGGCTGGCAGCCGAGGCACACAACTCAGACATCCCCATCTTTCTCTGTTCCACAGTCAGTGCAGCTCCTTGCCTCTAAGAGTGCCTTACCAGCATGGCCAGCTGATTTTTCCAGGTGGAGATGAAATATGTTTATAATACCCTTCAAAATATTCAGCTGCAGGAACTGCAGAGAATTGCAAAGGGTTTTATTAAATGCAAGGAGAACAAAGAACTCACAATCTCCTACAGCATATTAAAAAAGTGGTTCCATGCATAAGCAAATAAATAATGATGCGTTCACATAAATATAATGGATTTCCCTCCTCCATCTATGGTTCTTTCCCTCCTGCAATTATTTCTGAGTGAAGTGAAATTGTAAATAGCTTTACCCACTAAATGATCTTGAGAAAATTATTTCTGAAGTGCCACAGTGCAGCTTGGGGGCTTTTCCCAATCATTCAGTGCTCAGATGATTAGCTTGAAGCAAATTTTTGCAACTATGCTCACCAGGGCAAAAACACATTGTGAGGAATGATGAAAGCAGAACCTAAGTCACATTTGATTTTCAGCAGAAAAAGGCTTTGAAACAGGACTGGAAAGATGCTGAAGGCCACAACAGAAGTGCTTGCAAGAGCTGGGGTTGTGAACTGGAACAGTGAAAGCTGTAGTTATCCATACTGAACTAGCTAATCTACAAGCTTCATTTCAGGATAGAGATGCCAGGCTTGGACTGCAAGAGAGGCAAGGAGAGCAGTGAGCACTGCATGTGAGAAATGAAGCACACTGGAAATACTGCCAAGAAAAGCCAGGTTGGGGCAGCACGGACGAGCAAACAGCCCTGGCAGAGCTGTACAGTGCCCTGCACGGGGCCTGGCTCCAGCCAGCAATGCTCAACCTTTCACAACTCAAAAGAGTCCAACACAAATCCATCACTTTTACAGTTTCTTCACAGTCTCAAGGCCCTTTATCTCTCCAACTAAGGGATCAAGAAAATAAGTAATTATCTATCTGGTTTGAATTAGTTCCTTCTAGAAAGTGGTAGAGAAGAGCCTTTGAAACACCTGTGTAAAACACTCCTGTGACTAAACTAATCTTCCACACCATTACCAAGATTCCTCTATGAAAAGGCAGGCATGAAACTGTTCTGATTGAAGAAATGTAATGCCTTGGTCAGAAGGTGATTCTTTTACCCAGCAGGTTTCAAGAAAATCTACCAATTCCCTCCAATTTCTGTGAGAAGCTTACACATTAAGAGAACTCAGCAGCCACAAAAAAAGCTCCTTAGTCTGCATCTTGATTGATTTTATAACAAAGGAAATAATTTGCACAATATATCACTTTGAAAAACAGTTCATCAGCACTGATGTCTCAACATCATCCATACACTAGAAGATTGAAAGATAGTCAGGAAACTTATTAATCATAAATTCACGCAACTTGGGTTCCCTGAGGCTCCACATCAGCTGAGAAGACAGTGTGAACATTCAAGGAACGGGCAGAGAATAAGGATGTCCAAAGAAAGAGTTTACTCCTGATTCTCATCATGCCCAAAGTTATTCAGCTTCAGTCTGTTAACAGGAAAGGATGTCAGGATGGCAACCCAAGGTGCTGGTAGGAAATGATTGGTGCCCATCTGCTCACTATTTTTCTTCACCAAACACATGCACTGTTGTCATGCTACAGCATGGCTCCATTCTCTGATATATCCAATGCACACAAATAGAGTGTTTAGGAGGTTCTACAGCTGAGTTAAATCATTGCCAATCAAAAACAGCTGCTCATCAGAAAAAAAATGTTGCCACTTTTTTTTCCAGAGAGGTGTTGGTAGTGTTCCTTTAACTGGATGTGGTCACATGGCAATATCTCCTCACCAAACACAACCCACACTACACATCTCTGCCTCAAGATTGTTAGCTGGAAGTGAGGTCTACCCTAGCAGAGTTGGTGTGGCAGTCTTTCACATGGATGCTGGCTGGTTGTCACCCAAGAAACCAGCAGGAGTCAGTTCTAGGGGCCATCCAATTCTGCAAGTTCTCTGCGACTGAAGAAAGATACACAATTAAGCATAGCCCTAGATAGCGTGATTGGAAGCAATAAATGTAAGAAAACCATATGTAATCTTCTTCATTTCCTATCTTCATAGAAGAATTAGCAACCCATAAGATTGACTAGGACAGACTGGACTGAATGTTTCTGTCAGAAATAGATAAAGTGCATGCATTAAAATGGATTTTTAAATGTATGTTGGCCTGAGGGAAACAGCTTTGCTCAAATCTTTGTAAACAGCTATTCACTCTCTCCCTGCCTTTGAAGCAGATGTTCATTGAACTGTGAGAGGGAAAAATACCTAAGTCCAGGATGTGTTAAAGATCTGCAGCCTCATCAAAAGGTTCAGGTACATCTTTTGTCACCATGATGGGTACAGCTCATCTCTGCTTACAGTAAATTAAACTGATCCCAGCAGCTGAGACCACATTGTGTCAAAGAACTAGGTGTGCAACAGAGCAGAAGATACAATTGGAAAAACCACCATCAACAACATTTTGCCAGCTAAGAAATTACTCCTCTGATCTCCATCCTCATTGCTAATTTATTACAAAGCATCATCTATTAAGGAATATCATTAGATGCCTTCTTGGCTTTCATATTTCATACTTGAAACCAAAGTTTAATTTTTGATCCATGAACATGTAGTGAGGGACAAACCCAGCACAGAGCTATGAGGGAGTATCTCATCTGCTACAGCACCCTCACCTGTAAACGAGAAAAGAGTAAATGGCACAGACTGACTGCAGGAAAACAATCCAATCACTTTTACCACAAAAACTTAACAGTAAGTACATAACCATTTCTACATTAATCCAATACATTCCCAGAAATAAATGGGGTAAAAGTGCTTCAGGACACTAAAGCCATCTCCCTAAAAATCTCCTGGCAAGAAGAAAAAGATAGGGATCTCTTTGCTTCTTTTGATATTTTTGTGTAAATGATCAGTCACCCTCTCTATTAAAATTGTACCTGTTTTTCCTTTTGAATATATTTAGATTCAGCTCCAAGTTACTGTTTTTCATGATACAGTCCTCTGCAGATAAAAGATCCATTAGTGCCTGGTATTTTCTTCCTGTAAACATACTTTTATACTGACAACAGGTCACCTCCATTTTCCTTTCCTAAGGTGTCTTTTAAAAATGATGGAGTGGTGTGGCAGATAATACACCTGGGGACAGTTTCAGGTAGTTATTTTATGCTGTACCTATTTTTCTCTCTGCTATTTGGGATGCTCCAAAAGTTGTGTATGCAGGTTTCACATGGGAACTAGTTAGGAATTTGATGAAAGTATGGAACTACAGATCTGCAGAGCTGCACTGTACTTTAAAAATAGATAAGGGTTTTTCCTTCTTTGTCAGACCCCAGATTAGAAAATATTTTTTTTCCTAGGTTCAACAGAATACTGCATTTTTTCACTGTATCTTCATTCTTGGTGGAAATTTTCAATAGCTGCAATAGTTTACCCTAGAAGTGGCTGCATGTGCCTGCAGATTGAAAGGTACATCTGGAACACTGAAACTTATTAGAGATTACTGGAGCTTTTTCAGGTAAAGGAAAGTAGTATCAAATGTATTAACTTTTATTACAGAGTAAATGTCTGCTAGAAAAAGCACTCAAGTTCCGCTTTATTTTTGACCTTGAGATTACAGTTTGTGTGTTTTACAGAGTCACTGTGGCAATCTGAAACCACACATGCTTTGCATTTAACCATGCCAACAATGATGAATCTGGCTATCAGAGAGAATACTTAAAGCTGTCAGTTTGAATTAAGGCTACATTTATCCTTTAAAATTCTGATGATAATAATGATTTCTCCCAAGAGTCAATAACTCCCTGAAAAAGATTAAAAAAAGAAAAGCATGGGGAACAACAAATCAGATTTATATTTTTCACACAGTATCTTCCACTCTACCTTCTCTGCTCAGGTGAATTCAGGAGCTCTATAGCAATGAACCTATGACTTGAAAACATATGGAACAAAAAAGTAGTCCCAGGGCAATGTCAGTGAGTCTAAACAAGCACTAATTCAAGATCTCTAAGGACAGGCTTAAAGTAAGGCACAGGCTTGTGCATTGTGTTTAGTGAAGAAAAAAGATCTCTTAGATACCATTGCCATTTTCAGAGTAAATCTTTCTTCTTCAAATCACCCTGAATTGTTCTAATCCAGAATGGTAGGCTGAAGTAATTCCATGACCTCCCCTCTTCCCCTTCCTGAAGTGACCCAGATAAAAATACATTTTCCATTTTGATTCCTCTCACAGAAGAAAAAGGAGTGGAGAAAGACAATGGTAGTTGCACAGGTGTTCTTACTTCATACATAAAAGAATAATTTGGTTTGAAATGTTTTCAGCATTAAGAAGCAGAAATTTAGCAAGAATTGAAAAAAATTCAGTACTTTGGAGAAAACTATTTATTTTTAGAATGTGTGGGTGATGTGGAGATGTCACAACTAGTGTGATTTCCAGTACAACTTGATCAAATTGCAGTGACATCAGTACTGGTACAGAGTGCTAGATTGTCACCCCTAAAGTCCACAGAGCAGATACAACTTGAGTTATAAAGGAGAGATTCCTATTCATTCCTGCAAATGTGTTACACTGGGAGAGGCATTTTCCAGAAAGCAGATTGAGTTTCCTTCAGTATTTCAGCTGAAGATGTCAAAGATGTCAGAAAACCATCAGTGTGCTCTTCAAAGAGGGCTCCTTGTATACAGCCAAACAAACTCCTTGTATCCAGCCAAATGAAATTCCTCTAAATGAAAACAGCCAAAATCTCACAAAGTGAATAACTGTCCATCACTATGGAAGTGGACTGGCATCCACCTTCTTTCTTCTGCAAATTCCAGTCATCCTTTCTTGTGCTGTAACTATCAGCAGAACCTGCTGAACACATTCTGTGGGCAAATAATGAATTGAAAGGATAATAATTATCTCCATGTGGAAACCTAAGGCTCATACATACTTCAGGTTGCCAGATTGAAAATTACATCTATGAGGCCAAACAAATTACTTGTGTACTGTACTAGAGGTAACCCAGAAAGGAATTTACTTCTTCTACCTTTATACCAATCTGTGATAATTTAGATGATAGTAAGTGATGATTTCCAACATTAAATTATTGCAATAAGTCCATAATTTTTTATCCTATCAATTGGTCCCTCTCAATTAAAGAAAGAACAGAATTAATCATTGCAAGCCAAGGCTTCCTAGGAGATCTTCTCTTGCTATCATTGAACTGATAAGAGGGGTCACGAGGTCACCATCTGAAATCTACCCAGACCTGTTACCACTGTTGCACCAACTGATAACAGTCTGTATGGTTTCATTCCAGCCTGCACACTGCAAACATATCTCACTAATACTATAACCTTGGTTTATTTCCATATGCTGGGTAATTGCCATGTACTAAGCGATAAATTAAAAAGATTAACCAAAGTACTAACTACAATAAAGCAGCTAATTTAAGAATTTCAGCTCTATATTATCTTCTCTTTATTGAAATGGAACTTAAAAATTCTCCCTTTGCTTCAGCTAATGATAAAATGCTAGATAAAGATAGGTTTCTGTATTCTCTATTGGTTGACAAATAACAGTTTATCCTCTAATTATGCAGCTCAAATAGCATTTTCCTTGACTGTAATTCCACACTTGCATATGGATCTTAGCCTGCCTAAGTGGAAGACTGCCCCCACAGCAGTAGTTTTCAGTCTCCTGCAGGTTAGAGGACAGAGAAGCTGTCAGTATGTCAACAAAGGCATTTCCAGAAAAAATTCCTGGTGTGATGTGGAAACAGAAAAGAAGAACAGATCACCAAGGCCTCACTAATACTTTGGAGTTTACAGAGCTTTTCCCATTATCTGTAAGGCTTTCAAAGCGCATTGAAAAGCTCTAGTTAAACAGTAAAAAGAACTCCTTCAATTAACCAACAACTCATTTAATCTTCAGGGAGGATGCCTGCCCCTCTGCATCACTCCTGAAATAAACAGTATGTGCTGATGGTCAGGAAGACAGGAAAAGATTCAGGCTATTTTGGGCCTGGGTATGAAACCCAAATTCTGCACTACCAGTCACCTGCCTGGGCTCTTTTACACCCTAGAGTGTCTCTGACTGTAAGCTGTGAAGTCCTTCATTACTATTCTGAACATTGGAAAGACAGAAAGTGTGTGAAACTTCAGATGTATGCTGAAAAGGGGGGTTTAGAATGAGACTGTGCAGTTACATCTCTTTGAAATCCAAAACACAGATTTACAACATGGTGTCTTGATAGACAGTGCTCCTTGCTACCATTCATAAAATGATAAAATCATGGAATCATTAAGGTTGGAAAAGACCTTAAACAAGTCAGACATGACTGACCCCAGTACTGAGCCCTGGGCAACCCCCCTAGGGACTGGCTGCAAACTGGATTTGGCATCATTTACCACTCTCTGGACCTGGCTGTCCAGACAGTTTTTAACCCAGGGAAAAGTGCTGCTGTCCCAGCCATGGCTGCCAGCTTCCCCAGGAGAATGCTGTGGGGGACAGTGTCAAAGGCTTTACTGAAGTCTAGGTAGACTACATCCATGGTTGTTATCATTACAGTGTAAGAGTTCTATTATCATTACATTGCAAGGGTTCCATATTGCTAGAGTTTCATACCTCCTTGATGTTTCTTGTAGGCATCTCCTCTAGGCACTGACTCTTCCTTATCCCCACAGCAGCCAGCTGACTCCAGTTCCCCTCAACCAACCAATCCACTCTTTTATAACACTCTTCTCATTGGCTACAGCTGTGGCCTGTTAACATCAGGCCTGCTCCTAATCTTTAATAATGAAACCAGCTGCAACTCTTTGGGGGATAAGATTATTTGCTATACTATCTTTATTTACTTATGTTCTATCCCCCTACACATGGCCTTTCCCTCATCCACTAGTCAGGCCACCTGGTCGCAATTTTTCTGACTGAAGATTAAGAGAAATCCTGTCCTCGTGGGTTGGAACATCCTGGGAGTCCTGGGAAAGGTTATATGTTCATTGCAAGTAACCTTTAGCATCACACCATAGTTTTCCCTCTTCGTATTACAAAAGCAACACGGGACTTTTTGCCTGAATTGTATTTATTCTGCCAAACTCAGAGCATGCCTATACAAAGGACATAATGATGTCTTAACCCTCTCTGTGCTCAAAGCCATCTTCAAATGAATCAGCTCAAATCTGCAGCTACATTACCGTGGTGCTATGCCCAGGCTAACATGTCCTGCCACTCAACAGGTCCCATTATCTGGGTCACAGTGCCAGGCTATCACAACTCTGCAAATTTTGGACTTGATCTTACTCATGTCTGAATAACTTCATAGTCAGGCAGTGTTCTTCCATCTGTCCACTCTGTCTACTTCAGCTCTGCTTGAAAAAATGTTCTCAAGCTTTATCTTAAAAACAGTTTTCTGACTCTCTTCACCTGCCTGCCTCTCTTTAGAAACTGCCCAAAAACCTCATCACTGTAACGGTTAAGAATTTTTCTGTCATCTCCAAATTCCATTTATCCATCAAAAATTTATACTGTTAACTTTTTTGGTAAAATTTGCCTTTCTGAACTTAAAAAACATTGCTCTCCTTTGTGCTTAACTGGCTGATGCAGTTACAGGGAATAATCACCTCCACTCCTGGCATTTGCTCTGCAAAGCTGAATAAATCAAAGGCTGGTTTACAATCATTTTCTGGGAAAAACTATTCATTCCTCAACAACCTAGAAACTCTTTATCTGTTTCAGAAGAAATTTATCTTTCTTGAACTGAAGTGACTAAAAGCAGACCCGCTTTCTAAAAGAATCCACACCAGTTGGATACAGAACAGCAATAATGCTTCCTTATTTCTGCTGGATGTATGACAGGTCTGCTGATATATCCTGGGATATAACTTGACATTTCCATCACCTTTTCATGTTTTTTCAAAGCCCTTTGTTTCACAAAACTGCACTTTAAATCTCAGAGGAGTATGTTCATGCACAACATTTCTGATCCCTTTTAATTCCAAGTAAAGACAATCTTCATCAGAAAAAGTTCAGATCTATGTCTAGGCACAAATACCTTGGAATCTGACTATGTTCAAGAGTTAGTTTTAATTGGATCTATCTTTTCTTTGTAGTAAGCTATGAAAAATGCTCCTACTAGAGTTCAGACTTTTTCAG
This sequence comes from Ammospiza nelsoni, assembly GCF_027579445.1. Taxonomy (NCBI): domain Eukaryota; kingdom Metazoa; phylum Chordata; class Aves; order Passeriformes; family Passerellidae; genus Ammospiza; species Ammospiza nelsoni. The sequence goes on along the minus strand of NC_080638.1, from coordinate 43,860,073 downwards.
TTTGGGACTAATTTATATTGATGCAAAAATGCAAAGCAATTGAATAGTAGAGCAACACCAGTTGTTTTCCAAACCAGTTTCTAAACCCAGTTCTTTTTCAGAAATAGTCAGTTAAGAGAAGCAGAATGTTCTCCCTGGACTGTTTTACCCACTCCATTCATCCCTCTGATGTTCTGAGTAAACCAAATACAAGAGCATTTTCTTCCCTGAATCCATTTCATGTTTTTTGCAATCCTGCTACAATGCAAAAGATCCTGTAAAAGCAGAGTGGTTTGTCAGCCAGATCTGACACCGGCCTTGGCCTCTCTTCTCTCCAGTGGCTCTTGAAATTCAACAAGAAGATGACTCAAGTGCTGCTGGAAGGAGGGAGGGTACAGTGATGCCATTCACACCACACTCCATACAATTTCTGAAGATCTCACAGCAACACATCCCACCTAATAATCTCTTCACTACCAGCTTTAACCAGCTCCTGTGTGGATCATGACTAAGTTCAATTTTTACTAAAGAGACCCTGTCAGGTATTTTGTATTAGCTTGCATGGGGTTTTTTCCCCTCCGGATGTCTTAGGTTATTTCTTCTACTGTAGAAATAGTTTGATTTTGAGCCAGGTTTTCAGTCAAGATAAGTCTGTGAAGCTCTGCAGAAGTGAGTTCACACCACTTGATGAGCTTTCCTTCAGCAGACAGATGTGGGTTTTTTATCCCAATTGTTTCTTTAAGACAGGTAACAAACTCTACATACTGTCTATCTTTGTATTTCAGGTCAAATCCAGGACACCAGCAGCAAACTATGTAAGTGAATTTAAGTACTGAATTGGCTTCAGTTAGGAAAACTAAACAAAAAGTGTACGTACTAAAAATGTACAGGGCCTGGTTAAAATAAGCTAAAATCTCAGTTAAAAAAATAAAAAAGCTAAGATTTAAAAATCAGTTTGCAAATTTGGCAGCATTTAAACCTTTTTTTCCCCCAGACAGAACAGGGAAAGTGATAGGGAATGAAAGGCCTGCTTTGTGAGATGAAGATGGGCAGAGTGATGTAAATGTGGACATGGAGTAACCTGTTGAACAGTAACTTAGGAACTTGCTATTTTCAGTTCCACCAATGGCATGCTTCATAACTCTCAATAAATTCCTCTATTTCTTGTGCCTCAATTTACCTACATACAAGGCAACAATAATGATTCAGACATCACACAGCAGTTTGAAAAGCAGAAAGCACAACCTAAATGTTAGGTATTGATATCAAATTTTTTTTCATGTAAACACAGGACAGTCCTTAACAAAAGCCCTTGTAACAAAATTGCACTGAACTGTTAGAGATCATGTTTTCACAGAATCCCTTTTAATTTAGGTCCTCCCCGAGTCTCCTTTTAGCTATGCTCTATTTTGCAGAAGTATTTTCCATATTGATTTGTCTTTGCTTAGGTAGGTTGTTTTCTTTTTTTTATTTTAGAATAAGAGATTTTCCAAGTGTTCTGTACATAAATAGCCTTTGAAGCAATCCAATATAATTTCAGCAATATTAATTCAATCCACTTGCTATCCTTGAAACAATTTTTGACTTTGCAGAAACCAGCGTTTGCATCTAATGTAGCAAGTATTGTAAATTGCCCTTAAGTGCTTAAAAATTAGCTTCAGGCTGTATCTGGCATCCATTTGTCACATAAATGCAGTGAATATAAGGCTTTTATCAACAACATCTAACATATCTGAAAGCCATAGAGTAACTGTCAAATGGCAACAAATTTTGTTTGAATCTAACCTAAGTAAGATTTGAAATCCAAGAGAGTGTTGCAGCCAGTTAACAGCCTAGGAAGCAAGATATTGCTTCAGAAGTGTGGCAATGCATATGTTCCAATATGTGGGATATATGTGCATATATAGATACCACACCTGGATGAGGAGTCTCTATTTCTTATCAAATTAGTTTACAGCACATTGCAATCCCACCACATTAAAGCCACACCAGAGCTCTATGGTGCAATGAAGCTGAACACACACGTACTGGTATTTCGTGTGTGTGTGTGTGTGTCTGCAGGCCTGAAGTCTGAACCCCTAAGTGATTAAACAGGGAAAACTTCTACTGAAGTAAGAAGAACAAAGTCAGATGAATCCTACTGCTTTCTACCTCTAAACACAAGCGCCATCATATTAGTTTTCCAGATGTAAAGGTACAGTACTTAATTTTAAGTACTTAAAACTAAAGTAAATAATTACTTAAAAATCTGATTTTCATCACACAAGAATTGTAGCTTCCATTGAAGACAGTTATGGTCAAAAGCATTCAGGCTTAGATCAGGTATAATAATAATAATAATAATAATAATAATAATAATAATAATAATAATAATAATAATGGTATTGAAGTAAATAAGTCTTATTGGGTCTCCTAGTTTTTAATTTTCCTCAGTTTGCAGATAAATACCTAAATAGGTGCTAACACTGCATGTGTGAAATGAATAAATGAATGGAGAGGCATGTTCCCTTCCTCACCTTCAAACTTCATTCTCTTTCTATCACACCACAGCTTCAATAGTCCCTACAACAGTTGAAAAGCACTTTGAAAGCCTCCTAGTTCTTTTATAAGGGCCTACCAAGATCTCTATATATGGTTCTCACTACATTTTAGGACTCACTAACATTCTTGAAAGAAAGCCAGGAGTGAATTTGATCTCCACCTTTCTGAAGCAAAATAATTTTGAGATATGAGGTATTAAAATGTTCAGGTCTTAGAGGATTACTTTTTGTAAAAAGGCACTGAAAATCTTTTGAAAGAAAAAGATCTTTTCCTTCACCTTAAATTTTACATGGCAAGATCTTGGTTTGTGGGTAGACAGAGCAAGAGGTAAGGCTGTCTGGTTCCTTTAATGAATTTCATATAATCACATCAGAAGCCTGTACAGAAGCAGAATTCACCAGGAATGGTTCTTTAGAAAAAAACCTTGAAACTAAGCAATTATTTGAAAAATTGGCCCAAACTCTCTTGCATTTATGCCAGTTAAAATGTGATGCAAATTCACTAGCTTCTGTAGCACTGCTTTCAGATCACAGCCATAGCAAGAAAAGAACCAAACCCAATCTTCTTATTCCCAGCTCATAAGCAACATGAATTCAGCCTGAGGTTTATGAAATCACTTCCGTGCCACATATCTCTCCATTCTTCCTCTGCCTCATTTGCTGAACAAATGAAAAAAGTCACTTTCTGTGAAAAAGCAGCAGTAATGGAATTATAGCTGTGAAGGTAACCTTAGCCCATTCCAGCTCCAGTCCACAGCAAACTGCTAACTGCTGTCCCAGAGAGCTGCATTCTGGAGTGGCCCAGCAGCAATCTCATTGACTTTAGCTTCCTGCAGGAGTAGGACACCATTCCCTCTCACCTGGACCTTCCCTGCATAGTCTGGGGCTGCTTTTCTCCCTTTTCAATTGGATATTAAGCCAATGATGCTTTATCATCTAATCATTACATAAGGTCACATTATTTTTAGATATATTATTAATCTATTGGGGGATAAAAAAAAAAAAGGGAAGATAAAAAAGCTAAAAAGGAAATATAATTCTCCCTCAAAGGTCCCATGTAATTTTCACAGCTATACACTGTATGGTATAATGTTGCCCCTCACAGGCTACAAGGATGAAGCTTGAAGGAGAGTAATGAGAATAAGGAGTCAAGAGGCATGGCTCAGTCAGGATTTCTGGTTTCTGTTGCCAGTTCCAAAAGAATACACTGACTCGTACAACACATGTTGCTCCTGTGCTGCTGGTAAAAGGGACAAGAAGATTTCCCTCCTTTCTCAGGCCATGTCAAGAGGATCAGGTAGCCACAGAGCTGCAGCCAAGAGACTGCACTGTGTTTCCTTCATCCTCTCTCCCTTCAGCGTCTGTGTGCACTGAAGCACAAACATGCCTAGCTCTAAACACTATTCTTTCATTAAAACAGAGGGGATGCAGGTAAGGATCCCCTATACATTCTTCTTACACAGGGCTTAGCACAGCTGAATGGCTCTGGGAACCATTCCTCATCTCTGTAAGGTTGTAGTCAGAAGGTCGAGCTAGGCAGAGCAGAGAGAATGCAAGCACATACTACAGTCAAAGAGAGAGTTGGGCTCAAGTCAAATCCAGCTCTGGATTTCAAACTCACATTAGAGTCTGGAGAGACTGCTTTTCAGAACTGAGAACCTGCTTTTAGGGGGGATGTATAACAGTAATGGTATCAGAAGGAATGAGCTGAGGTGACTGTTTGATATTTTCTCAGGACCTAGAGAGATAAGAACAAAACAGAAATGAAAGCTAGGGAGGAAGAGAGGACAATGTGGGCAGTAAACACTTATCTACTTCAAAATAACCAAAAAAGCATGATAGTAGGGAAAACCCTACAAGAAGATGCTACACTGTCAGCAAGAAAGGGCTGCTGCAGAGGGAAATCAGCAAACAGACATTCTTAAGGCCCAGGAATTTTGAATTTTAGAGAGATTAAGCTGACACATGATACTGGTGCAGGAGTAGAGCATTATGTCCAGTTCACTCTAAACATGTGTGAGTCTTAGTACTGCTTCAATTGTCTCGATACTATTTATGACATAAGCTCTGTAAGAAAGACATCTAATATGCAGAGCACACATATGGTCCCTTACTAAACACAAAACAGGACAGTCATTCCCCTCCAAGAGCAGCCTGCTTTACAGATCCAGCACAGCACAATACCATGCTGTCACTCCCATGCCATTCGTCCCTCCAGTCATTATCAAACAGTAACGCACATTGCAAATGAGAACAGGCTAAAGGGCTAAATGTGTTTCTCACTGCTTTCAGGAAATTATTAGTGTATTATGTACCCAGCTTCCCTACTTGAACTGTCTCTGTCTATCTTTGGGAGCCCAACAAAAAACCAAATGATACCCTAAGGATGTTAAACTTCCTCTACATACTGCCTCTTTTTGCTAAGCCAGCCAAATGTGAGGTTGGGCTGCTTTCAGTATGTGACAGACCAGATTCAGATATAACTGGCCAAGTTCAAGCAAGGTATATGCCATGCTCTCCAAAGAAGATGATTAAAACTTAAGGAAATGTAAGTCGAGTCATCTTAAATCAAGGAAATGGGGCAATGCTGTAAAAGTAAAAGGGGAAAAAATATTTTGAGCATGTCTTGGAAAAAGTCTGGGACACATTCATAATGGCACTATATTCCTCAAGGGTGTTTTCTTAAAGGATATGCAGACTGGCGCTAGCCACAAAGCAGCAGGCTGAGAAGGATTGTGGGAGGGAGCAAGAGAAATTTGGGACAAGAGAGGGTGGTCTAAAGCAGTCATGTGCTAGGAGGCTGAAAATAAATCAGCTCACACAACTCACATAGGCTGTTATGCAACAGTGCGTGAGATGCCCAAGTATCCTCAGATCTGGTCATCAGTATCAGCAGCAAAGGCAGAAAAGAACCTTTTGGCATCTAATGTGTCAACTGTTGTACAACTGCTTTCTGCTGGTTATCTTAGGAGGAGAATGTAAATGTGATAATGTTATATTTATTTACATATGTATTTATTTTAAATTGTATTAAGGCAACCTATTTGTAAAGGAACAAAGTGCAATTTCAGTACCCTTAAGTGTAATTAATTAAATTTCCTTGAGCTGATATAAACATGGCCTAGACACTCCTGGCACTTTCCAGTCCACTGTTCTCCCCACAAAATGTCTCATCAGTAATACTGAAAATCTCTTTGGCCTCATAAAGGCTTCACCAGAAAAGTCCCTCCATATCCTTAGTGTGTTTCTTTCCCTGACATATCTTCATTTTGTATAGTGTGTCAGTTTCTTGTCTCTTCAGCTGTTATTCATATTTCAGAAAGCTGCTGGGACAGAGACAGAAACACAGGAAATTACTTCACCCAAGTTTAGACCCGAAACTGGCACAAAGGGTATAAGAAGAGGCCAAATAGCATTTCACTGCTGGGCTGCAGGCCTTTTGTTGGTCCAGGGCAGGAGCAAACAAAAGTGAATCATGTCTGCTGGTGGTTCACTACCCTTCTGACATGAATTTGGATCTGGTTTTTTAAAGACAGTATCAACTCAGGTAAACCAACACATGTTGTTATCCTAGAAGCACCTTAAAAGCAATCAGTCTTTGAGGAATATCTCAACAGCAAACACAAGGAATGACTGCATAACAGAGCTCCCCTTCCTGACCACATACATGAGCCCTCCACTGTATACATATGGTGAAAATAACAAGAGAAGCTGGCAGACAGGCTGTCACTTTATCATTGTAGCCATGGTCAATCAATTGAATTCAACAATTCAGCACTTTCCCCAAGTATACCGACACACTATATATCCAAACTAATATAGCCATATTAAAATTCCTCTAAAGGCTCCAGCTAAGGGGCTAGTTTCCCTTGAACTGGAATCAAAGATGTGATGAGAAAATGTACAGTTTTTTTATTACCAATTATGAGGGTATTCATGCAGCACTGCTTAAATATTATCTTCTAAAACTGATAAAAGGGCAATGTAAGGGGGAGTTCTTCAGAGAGCAGGAGACCAGACAATTAAAGCTGTTAATTACAAGGCAATACCCAAGAACTTAAAGATCATACCCAGAACTTAAAGATCATACTCTGTCCTTTCTATCAATATTCATCTCACTAATATACATCTCTTTAAAAAAGTCTAAACATCATAATTTTCTATCATATTTTAAAAGAACTTTAAGAACATTTCATGCACCAGTTAGTTCAAAGATACTATGATACATTAAAAGTTCAAAGCTGCAGCTTCTCCCTTTCCTTTTATACCTCATTTTAAGAAGGAACAGTTGCATGCAATTTAATATTCCTCTTCACCAAGAGCTTGTACTTGTTGCTTTTACCCCAAGACTGTTGTAGAAACTCCTTTAACACAGAGAACAACAGTATATATTGTATTAATGGTTGTGACACAGACCAATCACGTTTGAAAGAATATGGGAAATTCCAGACCAAGAGTCCTTTGTGCACAGAGGAGCACAGGTCAATAACCTGCAGCTGCTCCCAGTTAGCCACCATCACATATCTGGACAGCACCACGGTGGGTACACGACTATTGTGAGGGAAAACATGAGCAGGTGCTGCACTACTACCTCTAATTCATCATCTTAACCAGTGACATATAAAAAGCAGTGGAACACAAAGTGCTATTAGACCTGAAAAGTTGCCATAATTGCAACAGCATTGCTAACTAACCATTCAGCCCCATGTTCTGAGTAATTAGGGCAATGGTTTATGACCAGCGCTTGGTGGCATTAGCAAAATGGAGCAGGAGATTGAGCGTGACGGGTGGGTTGGTAAAGAGGGGAAGGAGGAGAAGATGTAATTTACAGCTCTAGGGAATCACCTGTTAAAAAAACACGTGTCCTTCTTCACTGAAAAGGAAGAAGTTCCCATATTTTATGGATAAGGAACAGGGATTCAAGACAATGCCAATGTGACAGTCTTTTACAAGAATGTGTTTGACTTTTGTTTCCTCCCCACATACAGATTATGTGATTTGGCTCTGACAAGTCAGCAGGAGAAAGGAAAGTCTAGCATTCAAGCTTTTGCAAGATAAATTCTGTATGCTTAAATGATTTGAGAAAGATGTTACCTTACTTCCTCTTAGAATGAAAAGGCTGCTGTAAGTCACCTATGCTGCAGCTCTAGACACAGTAGGAGGGGACTGGAGAGTTCACATAACGCAAAGAAAAATACCACAGAGGGAGGAGAAGCTCTTGCTTCTTGCCCTCCAGTGTAAGGCTTCAACAGTGAAGATTCTGCAGAAGATGCAAAATATAGATATGTATGACTTATTTTTTCATGGCCATTAAGAAATCTACCCTGAACTCTAGCACAACTCACACTAACTTTCTTGTTTTAACTCATACCTAAGTCCAATAGCAGGGTGCAAAATACAGAATTCCTTTTTTTCAAATTCTTTCAGTGGGGGTAGGAGAGGAGATTTTTGATGGAAAGTTGCCAGCAGTGATGGCTTTCCCACACTGCAGAAAACTGAAATGTGCAGACTATTACACGTCTACATTTTTCTAGTTTAAAGCATGTCATGCTTTCACTTTTAAAAAATTAAAAGCTCTCTTAATAAATTGCTGTTTACTATTGTAGGTAGCTGTAGATTTTTATTGCCACCCCTCCATTCTACAGAATTACAGAATTATTTAGGTTGGAAAAGACCTTTAAGACCATCCAGTCCGAATGTCACTTAACACTGCCAAGTCCATCACTAAACCATGTCCCTGAATACCACATCTACATGTTTTTCAATATCTTCAGGGATGGTGACTCTACCACTTCCCTGTGCAATGCTTGACCCTTTCTATGAGGAAACTTCTCCCAATATTCAATCTAAACTTTCCCCCCATCACAACTCAAGGCCATTTCCTCTTGTCCTATCACTTGTTTACCTGGGATACTGACACCCACCTCACTACAACCCCTTCTTTCAAGTAGTTGTAGGGAAAAACAAGGTCTCCCCTGCCTCTTCCTTTTCAGATAAATACTACTTATCTCTCACTGACCAATTTTTCAATTGCTTTACCAATTATTATATTTAAGAACTATCTCTCCTCTAAGGTAATAGCAGCTGTATGAATAGAAAATGTATTTAATTCGCAATCACACCAAGACTAAATACATCTGTTCCTACTCAATACTGTCCTTTAACATAAACAGAGTGATTTAGTCCTTTGGCCACCATATAACCCTGAGAACTCATTTTCTGAGTAAAAGCTGTAATCCTGAAATCTTTAGCAAAAATCAGTACTTCCTAAGGTCCTTTTAAAGGATGGCTTACATACTTAGTTTTAAAACTGATACATTTCAAAACAGACACTTCAAAATGCATCTTGTTCAGCTGCCCTAAATTTGCAATACAATTCAGTCTATTAGTGACATTTCATCTCTGAATGTTTGAACTACCCTCTGTTTGAGCCATTCAGTGCCAGGTGCTTTGTGAAGAGGATTCACAAGACACCATTTTCCTATACATATGTTTTTTCTCTCCAAACAGCTGTTTACGGCACAACTGTACATTCTTTTTCATTCAGAGGATCTTGCAACACAGGTGGCAGTGGCATTGTGAAGAATAGCAAATAAGCCAACTCTGTCAGATCAGGCAGAAAGAAAGGGTCACGGTGGGAGACTAGTTCAGCAGAAGGAAGCTGGCATACATGAGTGAAGCAGGAATGACCCTCTTCCACATATCAGATCACCCATCTGTGGGGCTGGGTGCCTCTCTATACATGAAACAAAAATATCTGAGACTGACATTGCTGCATCAGGGGGTGAATTAAGGGTATGTGGCAAGGGGTTGTTAACGGTGTGAAATACACATGACCACCATGCCAGGAGAAACAACAGGACTGAATAACCTGTATTTCCATTATAGGAATTTGTTTTTTCATGGACAAAAATTTAAATTGACTGTCCCTTCAACCTTTGGTTTTTTTTGGTAACAAAGTCAGCTGGTTCTGATAAGGGAAAGCAGAGGCTTTTTATTTGCTTAAGAAAATATCCTTTTCTAATGGGAAGTAGAAGATTCTATGGCCTCACCCCACCTGCCATACTGCACTGCATGCCACATAGCATGCCTGGGGAAACTGGCAAAGGGAATAACATTTCCTCTGAACCCTTGATGGTGGATAAAGAAAAGGGCATTTGGTCTTCCCCTGCTCTCTTTGAGCTGTCACAGAGATGTGCTGCACACATAAAACAAGGCAGGGGCTGCTGAGAAATTCAGAGCTCCAAGGGAGCTTGTTTAGCTTTTTTCCATCCTCCAAGAGTCAGAGGCCTATAGGAAGTACTGTGGTAAGCACAGCAGCAAGACCAGAGAGTGGAAAAAAGTGTGTTTCTGGATTTATAGCCATTTGTTCTGTGCCAAGTGACAGAATCCTAAGTGGGAGGGTGAGGAGCACAGGGTGCAAAATTAGCCTGCATTTAAATAAGAGACATGTGGGTTTGGAACCCCTCCCTCCTCTGTTTAAACAGCCCAGTGCTGCTGTGAACAAAGCCTAAGAAGATTATGTTCTGTGAGGATAATCTCAGCTCTCTAGTGCTGTCTTGGCTTCAGAAATGCAGCATTCCCGTTTTCTCCCAGGGTCATTTCTACCATTTCCCTTCAGCTCCTATATGCTTCTCCAGCTACTCTCTGATATCTGGAGTGAACTTTTTTAATGTTATAATTATCAAGGCTCCTTGGATTTTCCTGCCATTCAGGCTTGAGAGAGACAAATTACTCACCTGAAGGTAACAGGATTAGGTGTCAAGGAGCTTTCTCAGCAATCCAGGTACCCCTTTGGAAAGCAGAGGAGCAGCATTCCCCATGTGCATGAGGACCCAGCAGCCCAGAGCACCTCACTGTCCACCCAAACACATTATCTCACCTGAGCATTAAATAGTACAAAAAATATTCCAGCAGCTCAAATATTGAGCGACTGGTAATGATGCTGTCACTTTGGCAGAACGTGCAAATATTGGCGCAGGTGGATAGCATTTGTGAAGGAAATGAGCAAGATGAGAGAGGACCCCTTTGATCTGTCCTGTGCAGTTGCCATTGCAGCTGAGGGCACACAGCTCTCTGCCAGTCAGGGTTAGCTGTTCCCATCCTGGCACACCCTTTCCCACTCACATGCAGACTCTTCCCAGCTGCAAGAGTGAGAATGGCTTGCCTGGCAGGCACTGTGCACCACTTTAAACATGCTGAAGCCTGAAAAGTGGCATCTCTTTATGCTAGGTTTGAATTCACTCTATGCATGCCAGAAGACTGAAGAACATGTTGTGTAAGGTTTCCACCTGCTTTAAAAAGGTAAAACAGGTAAATAAATGTCAGAGATACTTTACAGATCTGAATATGCTGTGCATAATATTCCTTGGTGGCAAATACTGTTGCTCATTCTGGGGTACACGTTGCCTCATTTACATCTACTAGTTGTATATGGAAAAGAAGCATAACTACCAAGAGAATTAATAAATATGCAGGAAGAATAACTGGGAAAAAAAGCAACACAAGGACCAGGAGTCAAAACACTGTTGAGTTGCAGCCTTTTCCTAAGGTAGTGTTTGGGGTACCTGGATGCTCATTGCACAGGACAGGCCCAAATTTCTAGAATTCTCTGTGCCAAGACCACAGGATCAACCTTGTCTAACACCTGGATGTCATAAACCCAGCCTGAAAATGCACCTTCTTCCTCTGGTCCAATGAAAGTTAGTGTGCATTTTAATTGGTCTTACCATAATACCTTAGTCTTTCATTTGGGCTATGGACACAGAACTCTGGCACTGAAATGAAAGCTCACTGACAAGAGCAAATAAACAATATCACATAAATAATGAAAGTAATTGTAATTGTTCTTTCTGGTACTAAGTCCTGCAGTGTTGACATCAAACAAATTCCTTTGACTTCTATGGATTTTTGGCCTGATTATGGATTATCTGAATCAGCCTGAATACCACAGGCTACAAAGGAAGTAGAGCATCAGAGGAGGAAAACAAATATGAATTGTTCTCAAGTTCACCCTCAGGCTTAAGAAAGATTGAAACCAGCCAGTACATTGTCTCATTCCATCATAGTCCCACTGATCTGGAGATGCTGCATCAGTATTTCCCACAGTCTTTCACATCAGAGCTCTGGATGGGAAATCCCAATTCCCAGTAAACCCAAATAAACACCCAAATTAATTTAAAAAACAAATGCTGAAATAAACCCACTTACTCTAATGTAATTTCTTTTCCAGTGACATGTTGCAAAGCCCAGCAGGAGCACACCTGTTGCATGAAAACCTCAAGGGCATTTTATGAGATTTCCCTCAAACCCAGTAAAAGTGGCCAAGAAATTATCTTGGTGTTACAAAGCATCATGTCTTAAAACACATTAGAAAGCTCTGAAGGATGCAATACAGTCTCTGTAGTCAAGAACTTTCAATTCAAAGCATTTCCATCAGGGTATGAGCACAGTGCATCTGATTGCAGCCCTCCTGAGGTGCCAGGTAGTAACTACATGTGGTACAAAGTAGTGGATTAAATATCACATGGGATAAAAAAAAATAAAGGATCAAGTATTGACATGTTTCTGAAATGCTGTAAGGACACTCAGCGTCCTTTCAGATCACATAGTTGCTCTGAGTGTAAAGACACAAACATAGTAAGCCCTTCAAGGTCCATCTCCTGCTGGAAATCCAACACACAGGCAAGGAGCCAGCGAAACCACTTCTGTCTATAAACACCCTGAGGCTTCCTGGTGCACACGCTCCCAGTGGGTGAATGGCTCTGCCAGTGCAAGCCTTTCATTTCCTTCCTCCAGCTCCAAAGTCCCATGTCAGGCATTAGAAAAGGGATCAACAAGGTGAAGTCTGACATCACTTGGTGCTATTTGACATGAGCACATGCATTAGTGTATGTAATTCTCCCTGCTGAGAATCCTGATCCCCCAGGCCCCAGAGCCACACCAGCAAAGGAAGAAAAACATCCCAGCTAAGCAAGGAGAGAAGTACTAAAATGACAGCCACTTTGCATTTTTAATGAGGATTGTCTCCTAAACGTCTCTGTACCTCCACAAAGCCCTCAGCACTGCTTCAAAACCCATCTTGTTTCTCTCAACTGATTAGGAATTTTTATTCTTGCTTGTTTCCTCTCCTCCCTGCCTTTTCCTGTGTCCTTGGTGTTAGTGTGCCTTGACAGCAGCAGCTCTGTGGTGCTCTCCTGTCTTTCCCAAGCACAGCACCTCATTGTGTGCTGTCAGTCACCACAGCTGCTGCTTCTCCTGCACCACTCACACTGGGCAGTCAGGAAAGTCTGTCCCCCTGCCCCCAGCCCAAGAGGGAGGTGCATGCACAAGGCCTTGGGGAGCTTCCACACTGCCCAGTCCATGTCTGTACCCTAAGTCTGTCCCAAATCCAAACTAGGGCAAGAACTCCATATTTATCAACCCTCCCACATAACACCCTAGTTTTCATGAATGGAAAACCTGAAAAAATGAGAGGGTGTGGAGGTGCCACATGACCTTGTCCTGGTAAAAGATTCAGATGACTGGGAGCCCAATAATTCATGGTGCAATACAGCATACATGCAAAGTAAATTTAGCTACAGCCTGACATTCTTGCTTTCCTGCTTGTAAACAGAGATAATTGTGCTTTCCTAATTAGTGCATGAGTGTTGAGAATAAACAGCAAAATTCTTGAGGCACATCTTAGCATAAGAACAAAACTCATAGAGGCTAAAACCATCTACAGAGGCCACAGGAAAGCTTTGCTTAGCTTACAGAAGATGTGTTCAGAGAAGGCTGACTGCTTCCCAAAAGGAAAAAACCCATCTTAAAGCCATAAAACCCCCAGAGTACATCCAACACTACCAGACAAACGTTCCCCCTCCTCTCACAATCTCTTCTGACCTCTCTCTTTCCCTCTACTAGTCATCCTAATACATCTTAACAGCTGTATACTTTAAATATACTTGTACACATTACTAATGCCAGTTCTACAAGGCTATAATTTCACTATGTTTCCTCAAGGCATGCACAGCTCAGCCTCTTTCTTTCCTCCCAAAATCCAAGGTTTGGATGACTGTCTATGGCTGCACAGAGTAAAAGCTCTGGGTATGCATCAAATAATTCAGAGGTAGAATAAGCATCAGGAACTAAAACTGACTGACCTTTTAGTCCCTGAGCTCAGCCCTTTTGTTTTCCAAGCATTTGACGGACCAGTAACTCACTCTTCACTCCAATCACATTGAAACTTGAAGGTTCCTAAGCTGAATTTTTCATTCAAATAAAAGTATCCCAGGGGTCACAACAAACAAGTGTGTGCCTGTTCTTCAAGTGAGATAACACGGCAATTGTATTTCTGTTCTCTTCGTAAAGGTTTGCTAATGTTGTAGCTAATGATAGCTTCTAACCCAGGCAGCACTGCAGCCTCACAGCAAAGTTTTAGTGAGCAAGTGGAATCCTTTTGGCAGGTTTATTCACTCATAAGGAATTCCTTTCATTATTTAGTACAAAAAAAGATATACCTTCATGAAAGGCTTCTGCTGCTCATGATGCTCACTTTGATAGCTGAACAAACAGCTAGAGACCTTTGCCTGTTCCAGACTAGTGTGCAAGAGACGTTCTCTTCTGAGACTGATTAATTTTCAGAAGAATATTGGGTTTTCATATAGAATTAGATGGATATTGTATCAAGATTTTGCTTTCTACCTTTAAACTCCTCTAAGGGAGTAAAAAGAGCTTGCAGCACACTTGACTCATCCAGCAAAGCAAGGCACCACAGGGAGAGACTCCTGCCTGACCTCTACAGGCATCAGATAATGACTTGAGCTATGTGATTTGAATATCCCTCTCTTAGAGCCTGAATATGCCTCTGATGCACGTTCCCCTGTAAGAGCAGGGAGTGAACTAGGACTGTAAACAGCATTTGAGACCCTTTCAAATTTAGTTCTACACTAGACTAGGAAGGACCTTGTAGAGACCCAATATATGGCTTCTCTCTGTCCATGCCTGTTCTCCTCTTCCAACAGCACTAGCCTGCCATCATTTTCAAGCCCCCAAAAGGCTTACCACTGAGCTTTGAGAGAGAGGTGGGAGTTATTGCATCCCTCCTCCTGCTTTAAGATGGCTGCATACAATCCAGTGTCTTATAATAGCAACTTGTTACTATTTTGAGTGAATGTGTGAGCTGGGTTCTGCTGCCCTGTGGCAATAGATGGTATGAAGCTGTAGGTCTTGTTCACAGCACAAAATGATACTTCTTTTAACATTTCTGCCTTGTGTTACTGGCTGGCCCTTTAGTGTCACATTATTGAAGACTCTGAGAACTCAATGCTTATCATTGGCTTCCTGATTCTTCACAGTCCTTTCACTAACAGTGAAGTAGCCTTCACTACCTCAAAGGCAGACAATCCTTTTCAGCATCTCCTGAACTTATCACCTTCAACAGTCAGCGCATATTTTCTCCCCAGATTGTGCCAATGCTAAGAAAACCCAAAGCGGAATTTTGTGCTCTGATTATGTCCAAGCCAGAAATTGTAAGTGCAGAATTTGCTAGGGGAAATCACTGCAAAATAAACAAATGAATAAGATACTCTGCATATTGCAAGCCTATAAAAAGCTGGGCTGGAACAGAGTGGGCAGGAACTTAAGGGCTGAGTGCCAATCAGGATAGCTGAGGGGTCTGTTAATTTATCTCCCAAAGATTCCCTTCTCCCTTAGGTTGTAACTAATAAAACAAACTCCTATCTAATGCTACTAATGCTATTATGCTGGAAAGCCCAAACCCGAGGAGGGAAAAGGCAGTGTCTGGCAGCAGATGCCAGAAATCAGCCAAGATCAGAAGCAGAGCATGTCTTCTGGCTATATGTATGAGATGAATGCGGACTTCATTTCTACCCATATCCCCCATACTCTGCTGCCCTGAACCCTCCCAGTGCCTCCTTTTCCAAAACTCTGCTCCGTTCATGTTGAAATGATAATTGTTAATTTATTCTGCTTTTCTGGTTGCTGTGCTAACCCACAGCTTGTGCTGCTTGGTGTCTAAGCAGCTTGTCCTGGGGATATGGTTAAACCTGCCTTTGATCAGCATTTAATCCTTCAAGGTGCTCCAGGGGCTTCATTTTAGTTTCTATGTGAAAGCAATGAGAAAAGGCAGAAAGGAGGGAACAGGACTTTCACTCATTCTCCCTCCAACCCTCCCTGTCTCCAAAGAAATGTCTCCAATGGACTGGGGTGGTTGTTACAGTGGGGGAAGGAGCTGCTCCAGGGGGCTGATCCAGAGCTGATGACTGTGAGAAGCAGGAGCTCTGAACTCCAGGAGCCTAATCTGTCCATCTCCGCAGGTAGCCCAAAGATCTGTGCAAATTTGTTTCTCAGCTAAATATAAGCTGCTTGTTAGGGAGAGAAGCTTATTCTCCCCTACCTTTTTTCAAGCTTTCATCGGGGAGAACAAGTAGAGGTAGCATTTTAAACAGATGGGAGCTAAGGGAATTTTTCAAAGTAAATAAATAAAAAGCAACTTGAAGTTCCTACACACAGCTAAATATGAATGTCTAGATAAAGCCCTAACTGTGGGGCACAGCCATCTGCAGGAATGCAGAAGCTGCAGTAGCAAAACAAGGGGTGGAGCTGGGGAAGAATTTGAGAAAGCAAGACTAGACTGGATGAAAAAAGGCAGCTGATGCCAAACATCCCAGAGAAAGCTACTTAGAAAAGGATTCAGTTAATGCTCTGGTACAGCATCTCTAGGAAAACTCCACATCTAAGATCACTGAAAACTAAGTGGTGTGATGTCCACATCAATGTATTGCCATGGCACAGGACTTTCCTCAGTGGGGAAAATGTACCATCTATTCAAAGAGTTTACAAGCACTTGGCCCTTGTGAATCAAAGAGCAACATACTGTCCACATGTCCCCCACATTTCTGGCTTTACACTCACACTCTAGAGGCCACAGAATGGTACCTCTCAACTTCTCAGTACATGGAGCTAAATCATGGAGCAGGAATATGGCACCAACTTTTCTGCTGTTGGCTAGATCATGTCAGCCAAGCTCTTGGTGTCACAGAAATGAGATACAATACAATAAATGCCTAGCTAAGGTACTTCCAGAGTACTGATCAATGTAGTTGTCTAGGAAATGTATCATCAGGATATTAAAGTTGGTTACCATTCCCCAAGTGCTCTGGTAGGTTACTCAATTTGAGATTAAAGGAATAAATCAAAAAAGAGTCAGAACTGTAACAGGAGAATGCTACCACTGCGACCACCTATATGTGGCTTGGTTTAGTAAACTTGGCTCCTGGATTTTATTTGTAGCTCCTGGATTTTATTTGTTCTGCAACAGAATTGTTTTGTGTACCTGATGAGATGCTTCTTTTCTCTAGGCCTCAGTAATCTCATGATGTTTAGTTTCCTTATGAAACTCAATTTTCAATGAAATGGAATTAATGATATTGTCCTATTTCAGTAGGATACTTTTAGCCGGCTCTAGATATGTAAACAGCTGTGAAATTGCAAGTAATAATTTATCTCATTTGCACTTGCTCACAGCTATACTATTGTAACTCTTTGTATGCTCCCATATTTCTGCTCTGTAACTGGAGATAGGAATTAGAATTTTAACCTGCCACTCATCACATCAGAAAATGTGAGTCACTCACTTCCAGTATTTAGGAAAAAATTTAAATAACTGCATGTGATTTTGAAGTACCAAATAAACTCCACTGCTTGGCTTGAATTTCACAAATCTTCACGCCCTGACACCACACTAAAGGATTGCCAGCTGAATGTGCAGCAAACAAATGAAAATCCCTTAGCAGTTATATACATGACTTTTTCAAATACCACACAGGAGAAACATTTTTCATCTGGTATGGAAAATAAATTAGCCACCTGCCAGCCCGAATTAGGCATATATTAAATTCTATGAAACACCCCTTTTTATCACACTTAAAACATGTGGAAAACACTGATCATACAGGGTTAAACTAGTCTTTAGAAGAATTTAAGCAGATTCCAGGGGTGACTATATAGACAGGAGCTGCCTGATATCCTATGCTCTCTGCTCCATGGCTCTGAGCTGCCTCAGGGCAGGAGAGGAGCAGCCCCTTCCTTCCCTCTTCTGCTGCTCCAAGCCCTGCAACCTTACAAGAATTCTTGGTTTCTCATAGCATGTTGTACTCTGCAGACCTGAAGAAAACATCACATTGGCTTTGCTGCATAAAAATCACTGCTACCCTCAGTGTGCTAGCAGAAAATATATGAGAGGCACTTGAAATAAAGAGTTAAATCTTTTATAAAAACATGTCCCAATCTCTCTCAACTGAGCTTCAGCTATTGTTACCCATTTTTCTCCTTCTCAGGCTTTTTTAATATAGAAAAAAGTAACGTGTAAAAAAAAAAAAATAAAGCCAGCTAGCACAGCAGGAGCTACATGCTGATTAGAAAAATTTCTTGGGGTGCAGGTTTGGGGGCAGGAGCAAATGAAGCAAATAAATGGTATTAATCTTTTAAACCTGAGAGTTTTAGCTACTGCATTAAAAATTTGGCAGTGGTATCTTCTAATCCCAAAGCCCAAGTACAGAGTATTATCCAGCAGACTGCATTCCCACACTTGACACCTCCCTAAAAGCTTTCTGTCATGTGTGCCAGTTTTATCGGCTACCTGGAGGACTAAAAGGGAATTCACTCACTAATTCCCAACCTCAGAGCAATCTTGCTCTGTTCCTTGAATGGCAGGGTGAATAGGGTACTATCTTTAGAAAGCCTTTGCTTATTCAGTTACACCACCTTGCTTTGCTACCAGCCCTGAGTCCAAACCATATTAGCGAGTAGAAGCAGCAAAAGCATTCACTGGTGGTCTAATTCTGCTCTCCCTGCCTTGCCCTGAGGTGTGACTGCCTCTGATGTGGACCATGAAAGCTGATGAGCAGCTCACAAAGGCATGATCAAACACTGCAGGTCAAGACATGAGGAAAAAGTCAATATCCAAGTAAGCCTGCAGGAAGAATGTAAGGAGTCAGAGTAAAAAAAACCATAATTGGGATGTAGCCAGAAATGAGGATTAGCACTACACAACATCAGTGACAATGCATGATGAGGACTCCCAGTTGCATGTCTTATACCAAAAATATCTCCACAAGTAACAATCTGCCCCTAGAGGAGTGATCTCAGGGCTAAAATGCTGAAGTGCCATTGCAGATGAAATCTAGGTCCATGTAGTGCAGTATGTGTCTGTGGCAGTAGCCAGAGTCATATCCTGTGGTGAAAGGACAGCAAACCTTGCTGTAAGAAGAAATTAGTGTAGTTTAGTAGAACAATGGTGCAGCTGGAATAAACAGGCAATATATCAGAAACAAAATATTTTTTATGTCAAAAAACTAGTCTGTTACACACCAGTTGTGTCAGTGGTTTACTAACCTTGCTTCATTTACACACTAACTTCACTGCAGCCACAACAACACAATTAACTACAATCTGCTCTTCTACATTTTGGGAATATGTGCATCTGTACATCCTAGGTCTCATCTTCATTTCTGGGCATAAGCCTTGAAGAGCACATTTCTTACTCAGTGAAAGACCCCTCGTGCTACCTTGTCAATGGCCACTGTGAGGCACAATCTCCTCAAAACCATGCTGAACCAACTTCCTGGACCTCCACCAGAGGGATAAGGAAACACCACTCAGTTAAAAATAGATGTTGACAGGTTTTGTATAATGAATATTGATGGATAAAAACTCCAGATCTCCTGCTCGTTTGTGAGTTCTTCCCTAAGTGCAATATGGGGTCTGCAAGGAACATGGTAAGTGTCCTATGATCCTGTCCTCTTTTGAGTTATAAAACAAGATTTCATATTAGTATTTGGGTCAAGGGACAAACTGCTTGGAGTTTTGGTGTAGCACAATATACTTAATGCATTATTTTTCCAAGTCACAGCTTCCCTTCTGGATTCTGACAAGGAAAGACTGACACACCGGATAAACCAGGGAAGAAATTACATCATATGCAATCTGTTACTTTTTCTCTTTTTTTAAGACACCTGAAGCAGCTAAAAAGCAGAGGGCGGGGGGGGGGTGGGTCAGATCCCCACTGGGTATAAGCTGGCATAGCTCTGCTATAGTCACTGAGTAGAATGAGTCAATATATTGATACCTACTGAGAAGTTATCCTGTGTACCTTAAATATTAACACCAGAGTCAACATGAAGGAAAATGGAAAAGGGCTTTCACCTCGTCTGTTCACCTTTTCAGCCTAATGAATGTATAAGTTCCCTAATGAGCACACACACACTTGCTAAAATAAGCCTGGCTGAGTCAGAGAGGCACTGTGGGACCCATCTGCCCCTGCTGATCAACCTCCTCCACCCATCCACCCACCTTCTGCCCCAGAATACACCTTGCTCTGCTGCCACACTTCTGTGTGGGGCACAAAGTTCCCTGTGCAAGCAGAAGAAATAAAAATAATAGCCTAGGCAGGCTTCCAAAAGTCAATTATCTATCTGCTTTTTTTAAATTCACAAGGTAATTGGTCCACATTCTGCTATTACTGTTATCAATGCAAACCTGGGAGATTGCAGTTAAAGACAGCAGAAAAGACCTAGGATTAGAACCAAGTACTCTCCTGCTGTATCTGAACTTAAAGCATAATTTGGCAGTATATAGTATGCATTCTTGTTTCTTTTTGTGCACATTGGACTAGTTCATGAACATATTATTTAACCTGGGGAAACATCAGAACTTCCCTTCATAAATTATTTCAATCCAGAGGATTGCTCAAACAGAAATGTCCAAAAATTGGATTTAGAGGAAACCACAGCTGAGAGGCTGTTGGATGATGAGAAAAGTCTTACGGTATTTAAACATAGCCCAGAAACAGACAGTGCTGAATATATGTGTGAAGGTACCTTATACTTTTTGTATAGCTCTCTTTCTCTCTCTTAACCGAAGGAGCCAGTTAAAAAGATGATTTACATGCTCTGAAAGGCTGGGATTTGCAGTCTGGAATAGGGAATGAATAACAGCAGCAGCAGTGTCCTTTTTGGATCCCAGCACAAACTACACACCAGAGGCAGGACCTATGCATTGCCCTCCCACAGCAGAGTGAAGCTTTCCAAATTAGGTCCATTAGACTCAGGACTTCCCTCATACATCTCTCCAGCATGGGCAGACTGGAGAATCTTTTGAGAATTCTCTGTGTTATGTGGCAAAAAAAAAAAATCCAGTTTTAGTCTTCCATGAAAACCTCTGGCATAGATGTGGTTATTTCTAAAAAAAAAAAGCTGACGGTGGTCAACAGCCTTTGGGGATTTCTGCTGGATTGGGAAAGTTAATACCAGGCATGCTGGGCAAAGGACTAAAATACTTCCATATTACATGTCAGGAATAAACACAAGGTGATTCAACTCAATCAACTCAATGCCTTCTTGTTCCTGTCACACCTGTAAATGCTACTGACTGTCATCCAGGGATATGCTTCTCTAGGACAAGCAATTTTCCTGTGCAAGGGAAGTTCATCACCATTAGATATGAAGGACTATCCTATCCCTCCTCATCTCCAGTCCCTGCTTCCTTTGGCAGTGTTCTGGTGCTGATTTTCTTAGATAACACAGCTGCTTTAAGGTTTTAAAACTAAAGACTTACTAAATTGAAAAGTGGTGTTTTAAAAACAACAGTATTTTACTTTTCAACATTTTTCATTTTTACAACATTTTAAATGCTAATTCTATTATCAAAAATGTTATTGGAACTGTTACCAAAATGGTTATAACTGTAGTAAACCCCCTAAGAATATAAAACCCAAATCTATTTTAAACCTTGTGAACAGAAAAAGCATCAAAACCTCTATATTGAAAAGGTAAGTCAAGAAAGATTATTCAGCCCAGCTCTTTAGTAAGTCACACAGTTAACTCACTCCTTGCTGCACTCTCTCTCTCTCCTCTCTTCTCCACACTGATATGTAAGAAATACAAGCACTGAAATGAGGGTGGCATTTATTTCCTTTCAACACAACACAGACCGAATTTTCCACAGTCTACCATCCTACCTACAAATGTACCAAGCAGTGTTTCTAGGGGGCTAGCTGCTCACTTGCCCACAGTTTCATGTAAGAAGTGTGAACTATACAGGTTAAGGACACTGAATAAACTGTTTTACTGGTACATGCTTTGCAATAAGGCACACAGAATGCTACGTGGTCCTGACCACATGCATACATGCCAGGGGCTGGGGATCCAGAGCTATTCAGGCTATTAGAAGAAAGATCAATGAATAGGAATTAGGGATCTTACTTGCCTTTTTGCCTCTAAAATGCCAGTGCTAGTGAATAGCTGCATGTGAAATCAACAACATAAATGGGAAGAGAGAAAAGAAAACCCTTTCCTGAGACAAAAATTATGATGTTTTTTTAGAAGTAATGGCACAAAGATCTCCCTCTTGTTTAAATACTCTCTGGGAGCACAGCCTAACAGAGTTCAGTGTAACAGCTAAAAGGGTTGTCACGTTAAATGGAGCCAATGATGGCTGTCTCAATCCCCAGTTAATCATTTGCTCTCACCAGCATGGTAAAGCTGAGCATCCCAAATCTCCAGGACAGTTTTGCTAATGAAATAAGCAAAAAAAGTCAAGTGAGATGTTATCTGAGCCTGCCTGATGAGATTGCAGTTTGCAGACAACCCTGGCTTATCTCAGATGATGAACTATCGTGGATAAACAGATGCATCAAGTCTGTTTCCCCAAGACCTTGACATGCTGGTGGTAGGGGAATATGAATAACATCTAGACAGCTCAATATAGATTAAGTGAGGAACTGGACAAGATCATGGTGTTAATGAATATGCCCTTTAAAAATACCACCAAATACCTAGTCTGATAACCACACACTGCAAAGCTTTAGGCTTCTGGTATACATTAGGGCAGGTAAATTAAGGTCAAAATCAAGGACTCTAAATGTAGTATGTAGTTGCAAACACATATGAAGATTTCTATGTGTGTCCTTACAATAGTACCCAATTTTAACGTGATTAAAAGCTACTATCCATCTGAAAATTTCTTGCAAAGCTGTGTCACTATCACAATTCTGACACATAAGAGGAAACTGCAGTATTGGCTGAGGTTATAAAACCAGAACATGTAAGATGCAGAAAAAGGTTCTTGGATCCTGTTCTCCTCTGGATTCACAAACACTATGTATCACTGATGTTAGCCAGAAACAGTTTGGTAAGAAAGCCATAGAAATCTTGCAAAATGAAGACTGAATGTTGTCCCACACACCTGTGAGCTCATCAAAATTATATATTCTGTTTGATAACTGCCACTGAGAAACAAATTTGAAAACATCTAGTTTAGGCAGGCAAATCGATAATGAGTAGAGACACGCAAGGAGTATTCATTTATGCAAATGTGACTGCATTATAGGTGTCTGAACAACTATTGTAATGCATTGCATTCATGTACCAGATTGTTTATCCTAAACAACGGATTGTCTAAACAGTGACTTGTTTGGGCTTCAAATTTATTTAGCTTTAAACACCCCAAAAATCTGGGTACCTAGCTGTGATGGTGGGATTGAGGCACAGTTCAGGCTTGCTCCACCAGCAGGTTACAGATCAAAATTTCTTGGTGCAGAAATAGTACAGAAGTTCACTGTGAAATCTTTTTGTAAGAGAATCAATGACATTTTAACAAGCCCACAACTACAGCTGGGTTTGGAAAAACCTACAGCACTGGGTTATTACACAGTAGCAGTTAAAATAATACCATGACCTTATAACAGATGCATGACATTGCTCCATGTTTTGGAATGCTTTTTCTCAGAATTTCACTGGCATCAATTTCAATATCAATTTAAGAATTCCTCTTCAATTAAAATCCCAGCTAAAGAACCACAATACAACAAGCATTCTGCTTTAAGCCTAAAACTGTGCAAAGAAGCAAGGTTTAGAATATTCACTTCCACAGCCCTAGTCACCTACAGCTAAAGTCCAGAAATTTTACTCATTCCCCCTGCTGTTCAAGCCACAATGTATCAAGTACAATGGAAATAACAGCAACTATTTTGGGAGCCTTCTAAATGGATTAATACTCATGTAACCCAGGCTTTCAGAATGGTTCTAATGGCATAGATGTGAGTTCTTCTTTGCATTTGTGTACAATCATTTTATGACTAGCATTGGTTGAGAATTTTCCACTGAAGGGTAATTCATCAGAAGTAAACTATTTTTAGGGATTGTTCTGTATTCAGTTTTAAACAAGTTTAGGCATTTAACAATAAGGTTTCAAGTTCCATTGAAAACACATTTTTTGTTTGGAAAGCTTAATAAATACTTCAAAAAATTTAAAAATGTGATGTTTCTGTACCCATGATGATTAATAGTTATAAATGAGCAAGATTTGCCTTTAGTAGACCAGCCAGTATAGAAGGAAAAAAACATCAAAACTAAAGGAACATAAAACCTATTCAGATCTAAAAATATAGCAACAGCTTTCAAAACAACATTTAGGTTTATACCAATAGCTCTAAATTTAATACTGTAATCTAATAAATTAGCCAATTTGAGGCAAGAGTACTGTTACCTGTAGATCCATGGGGAGTGGTACTAGAAATGGCAATAGGCTCTCTCCCTCAGAGGGAGAACTAATTGAACAGAGGGAGAACTAATTATTGCCTATAGAACATGAAGAGTTCACAGGCAGCAGGATATAAGAATTACAACATACAATAAATTATTATTGCTATCCCCAGCCCTTTTAGAAGTATCAAATTTTAGTTTTTAAGATCTTTCTTTGAAACAGTTTTGATGAACTCCCTTGAGGATCAGGGCTAATAGGTTAGAGTGGTTATTTGTGAAAAATGTTCTCCCCCTGTTAACTGGATGTTTCTATTTACTGAGTGTCTGGGTGAGTTTGCCATGGTATATGGCAGGTTTCTGTTTTCCCCAGCTTTGGTTCCATGAGGACCTCTGCAAGCACAGGATGACTTTGCCACACTGATTAATAGGTTGGACCATACATGTGTTAAACCCAGGGCTCTGGACTGCTTACTGTGAGTGATGTTTTACTATGGCAAGTACAGAAGCCAGGCAACCTGGCTTGGTTTCATTAAATGAATTTTGTTTCTGGGGATGAATTTGGTAAGATTGTTGCAGAAGTAGTCTGAGTACAGGCATTGCAAGGAAGGAAAGAGTTTTGGGAAAACATCCTTTAATGATATTAGTTTTCTTGTAGAAAACTGATGGTGCTAGGCCATAAGCAGATGGATACGTGTGTGTGTGTGTGTGTGTGTGTGTACAGAAAAGGGGTTGTATTACCATTATTTTGCATCAGGTTCTTGGGTGTTTCACAAAAGGATATGACCAATCTCTCCCAAGCAGTAACTGTTTAAAGAAGTTACTTGGACTGATCTCTGGATTCCTTGGAATAGCCAGTTCAACATTTTTAGCTTTTTGGGGTTTTGTCCATACGGAAAAAAAATTTTTAAAAATCTATTTACTTTTAAAAATTTTAAAAGTAAATAGATGGGACAGTTCTTTATTCTCTGTACCCTACTCTACTCACATCATATGTTACAACAACAAATGGAAATCCTTTCTGCCCAGGTCATAAGTTCCCTTTTCTGGAATCCCTTTTCTGTGGCTGAGCCTGCCAACTGCTAGACAAATACAAGAGATCAATAAAGATTTTCATTTGAAGTTGGCACAATGTACAGTTGAGGCTGAAACTGGGATCCTCAGGTCAGAGCTACTTCTTTAGCTAGGCAGGTACAGGCTGGGACAGCAAGGGAGCTGCTGTGACCTGCAGCCAGCTGAGAGCCCAGGGCCAGCACAACAGACTCCTCTTCATGCCAAATGTCTTCTGGTTTCTAATGGTGAAAGTAAGACCAGGCT
Organism: Ammospiza nelsoni; assembly: GCF_027579445.1. Classification (NCBI taxonomy): domain Eukaryota; kingdom Metazoa; phylum Chordata; class Aves; order Passeriformes; family Passerellidae; genus Ammospiza; species Ammospiza nelsoni. The sequence goes on along the minus strand of NC_080638.1, from coordinate 43,834,695 downwards.
GGTTATGCCTCCCAAGACTAGGAAATATTTCAACTCCCCATTACCACCTGGGAGTTCAGAATATGCAAGGGTCAAAGCTCTGATTTTGTCTAGAGCGACAGCAGAAGGCAGGGCTAAACCATGACCCACAGCCACTAGCTGATGTTTCCAGACTCCTTGCTCAGACTCCTCTGCCTCTCTCCCTGTGGGATACTCACGTGGAAGCTGCTCTCTGGGAGATTTACACTAGTTTAGATGAAAACACTGAATAGAAAGGTCTTATTTCTATGCACCACGGACTGTAACTAAAACACTGTGAGTCCATGACAGCTGCTGTTTGACACTGGACACAACAGGCTTAATGTCACAGTTTGGAGGCAGAAGAGAAAACATTTCTGGCAGTATTTAACGTGGCTGAGGTTATTATTACTAGACACAAATGCAAACAAAAAAACAAAACCAGGTTTTCTGCAATACAATGTGTAGTTGCATCTCTCAAACACACATCATACTTTTAGTCTTCAGAAATCCATGATGCAGGTTGCTATTAGGAAGAAAAAAAGGTACGATACTGTAATTCTTGTGTAGCAAGCTAAATATTTCAGGAAGACACGGACAAGAACTGTACCAACTATCTACCCACAAACCGTATTTTTTCTAAGGAAAAAAATAAGCATTTTAGACATATTAGACTAAAATTACATGGAGGGATTAATTATGATGGTCAATGCTTCCTGGTAATGTCAAACTAATTATACAGGGGCCTCCCTTCCCTGTGTATGTGTTTGAGCAAAGAAATCCTAGACAGGAACACAACCATGCCACCATGCAAGAGCAATGTGAAAGGAGCACTGGATCAGATGCCACCAATGCCAGGTTGTACTGTCAGCTTTGACTTTGTGCACAGCCACATTCAGATAACCTAAATTCTATTAACCTCTAAAACCTTTTAGGTGCCTCCAATCAGGCACCTGATAACCTGGACTGAAGTGACAGAAAGCAGTAAACCCTGGGATTTCAGCAGAACTCGAGCTGTTTAAATGTGGCAACAGTTTCTGACTCAGCAAACTGCTTTGCCTCTCCACGTCCCATTTTCTCATCTTAGAATAAGAAATACAAAAATTGGTTGCTTGCCCTCCATCAGTGCTGTGATGGTCTAAGAAGCTGCATAAAATGCTTTGAGATGGCAATTTAAAAATAGCTAAGGAAAAAGTTAGCAAAAGAAAAAGACTTACTAATACAGAACAGCATATGAAATATTATAACCATGACAAAACTACAGTGAGTCCCCTTCTCAGTTCTTTACAGCATAAGGTGATCACCATTTGTGAGGTCAAGGAAAAAAAAATACAACCCTCCCTTGGGATATACAATTAAACATATCAAAGAGGTTATTTGCGTCCATCTGTAGCATCTGGCACTGGCCACAGTCGAGAGACAAAATACCAGAGCAGATGGACCAGTGTATACAGAAATTCTTATGATCTTCTGTGATTAATTTCTTCCTTCAGGTTGGATATGTCTCTTCAAATTGTGTATCAACATCTACCCAAAACTGGTGCTGACATATCATTGATTGTACTGTGAGTTTATCTGCAGCTCAGCATTCTGGGACAGTTTAGTCCCTTGCTTACCTCAACTCTAAAGCGGAATTTCTTTATCAGTGAATTGCTACATTCACTCACACATTTTCCAAGCCTTGTCCTCAGAGATTTCTGACAGAGTCCATGACTCAACCGTAAATTGAACCAAAAATCCTTTTTAGTTCTTGAATCTTTGCTACTGTAAGACTGTAACCTACAAAACTATAGACTATAAGACTCCAAATGATTTTCTAATAGTACACTCTTGTCCATGAATTTATAGACCCTAGGTTTGCATGGCAGGATCCTAAAACTTGCCCACAAATTCTTTTGGAATGATTGCACTGTTTTCCTGTGATCTATGCAAAGACATGCAAAGCAAGGGTGAAGTAAAACAGCAAAGAAAACAGAAAACTCTTTTACAAGACTCACCCATTGCAATTTTTTTTTGTTTGAGGACCATGTAGATAAGAATAATCAATTATTTTTAATCCTTATTTATAAACTATTTCTTTTACAAATAATTAGAAATCATTAGCACTGCAGTATAAAATGATGACATTGCAATATTACAATACATCAGGGACTTTGTTGCCATATTTTAAGCTTCTTGACTAACTAGGACCTCTGTAAACATGGTCAAGTTAAACTACACAAACACCAGGGATTGAATCATGTTCTCTAGTAGGTGCCCTTGAAACCAGGAATCCAAATAGCTTATAGAAAAGGGTTGATGTAGAATGGTTGCTCAGGCAGTGAAATGGGATAAAAGAAAGAACTCCTGCAGATATGACTGCTTTGTCTCTACATGGTATTTAGAGGGAAATACTCTCCACACACAGCCCCTAGCCCTTTCCTGATCCTGAACTCAGCTCCCTTATGGACATGAACTAAGCATCACCCCAAACCTTGGCAGAAATCTAAAAACCAGACGCTGCTTCTGAAGAGAAGCAAGTTTCCCCAAGGAGAAATCCTGCACATATCCCAATGTACACATGGAGGGGTGCCCTGGCAAAAATGCCCACTATTCAAGCACTGCATTTGAACAAACTGCTCCTCTTAGAGTCTTCTGTAGCAGAGGAGCACAGACAGGGCAAGCACACACCCAGAGGCACCACTGCTGACTGCCATACAGCCCTGCCTTCACCTGGGCCTGTCCTAGTGACCTTCTTAGCAACTCAAATAAAGCACTGCACAGCTCTCCTCTTGCCAAGCAGCAGCAGAATCCACCCTTTCTCCCTCCACAAAAAAAAATGTGCCTTAAGTCTTTAGACTGACAGACATTAAGTTAAATTTATTAATGTCTTGTTCTAGATATTGATAAGACAACTTCAAAAACACATGGTGGGAGAAAAAAAAAAGAAAGCTGAATGGGTGATTCAATCATCACAGTAACTGGACTTCTGAAACATAGAATACTCCAAAGTCTAGATTCAGGGTCAAAAAAGTGTGTGGCTAAAAGGGCACTGTACATTGAACACCAGCAGCTCAGGGCTCTGCTGGACAAGATGCATATCCCACAGCCTTCTTCAGAGCACTTGAAACTCCAGCTCAGATGAAGAGCCAACAGGGCAACCCCTTTGCTGAGCTCTGATACTGCTCGTTCCTGTCCTGTTTATTTGGTGTATTTTTTCCTCTAGCTTCAAATTGCCTGTCTCTTTTCTTGAGTATAACTTGGGTCTTTAATGGCTCTTCTAACGCTTCCCTCCTTTACTTCTGATTAAAGAGAAAGAAAGAATGGGAACAAATTTACACTTCAACTTAATTTCCATCTTCCTCCTCTTTTCTCCTTCCCCTCCTCTGTCCCTTGATTGCTGAAATAACCTCAATAATTTTGTTCATGATTTTTGATAAAATGAATTGATTGAACAGTTGCAGACAAAATCTAACTTGTGACAGAAGCAGAAGACAGCCACCAAGGACAATGAAAGTAGAGGTTGGGGTATACAGTCAGCTTTTGGGTCACTGGTCTAAAAAATCCCCTCAGATTTCTAAAACCAGCAAAGAGAAATGCATGTCCACAATGCTCCTTGAAGCAGTAAGTGAAACTATCTCCAGCAGTAGGAGCTTCTCTCACAAAGAAAGGACTGAAACAAAACACTGCATCTAACCACACACAGCCCTGGCATTTCCCATGCTTCTGACAATGTATTCTTAGGATGAGAATCAGTATTTCTCTGCAGAACTGGCTTTCTAAAAAAGGCACCTATGCTTCTCAGGACTTCTTCTAAGGAGAGTACCAGAGCCATGCCACTGTGATGTTCCTTAAACTCCAAGGACCAAGTATGCTGGCTGAAGGTTGAAGATACCTTTCCAGAACATTGGGGGGGAAAAGTAACAACACAGTTCTTCTCCTTTCATATGTGTTATGTCAGGATCTAACAAGATTTTAAAAAATCATGTTAGTTTTGCACTAGAGCACAGAGAAACAGAATCACCTGGCAATGTATGATTCACCATCCAGTATATCAAGGTAAGCCAGGAGTAGAGCTAGGGAACATGTTTGGAGGTTATCTTCAGTTCTGCTCCATGCTGTTGCTGAGGAAAAACCTCTTCAGCACTGCTCATTAACAGCTGGAATATGGCTTCAATGACATCAATGAACAAATTTCACACCAAGGAATGCACAAAGGGCTCAGGTTTCAATCGTTTTTCAAACAGTTATCAAGTTTTAATTAGACCAGTAGGGGAGGCTGCTCATTTTGCCAGTGTATATTTCCTAATGACTGAGCCAGGAAAAGTAGCCAAGTATATGGCTTGTTAAGTAGAAATTAACCTGCCTGAAATAACAATTACCTGAACTGAAATAAGCTTTGATACACACCACTGGCAGAATTTGCCACCCTGCCATCTGAGCAGAATTTGCCACGTTGATATTTGGTTACAATATATATTCTTTTGACATGAAGCAAATGCACCTCAATTCTGAAGGACAGGCACCCACATCACCTTATTCTGTTCCAGCCTACTGCAATCCTGACATGTTCATAGTCCTGGTGTCAGAAAAATAAGTTACAAGGCAAATGGATGTTTGTAGGGCACAGACACTTTTTGTCTCCAGATTCTCCATGAAAAAAAAGTTTGAAAATAAGATAGTAAGAATTCTCTGCTCTGTTTCTCTTCTTCAAGCCTCTATAAGGTGCTGAATACATTTCTCAAGGAAAATTAATTTCTTTGTCTTTTCCTTGCCTCTAATAAACTGCCTCTGAATGCATGAGGGCACAGGAAAGAGAGCAGGCTCCATGGTGAGATAATAAAAAGTGAAAAGGCATTCAAAGCCATCAGTATCTTCCAAACTTACACTGACAGAAATATGCTGGACTGTAGACAGGGGAGCAAGATCAGGGAAACTTAGAATAGCTTTGGCATTCACTACTAAGCTACAAAGAAAAGATGACATTGGGGGAGCAGAGGTCATGCTACAGAGAGGTTACACAAGCACATGACTAGATGTAGGCCACGTAAACTGAGGATCACTCTAGGTCCTATCCAGGCCACCATCATTCCTAAACACTGTACTCAGTGAACATCAGTGAATGACAAACTCTCCTGTGAAAGCACAGAACATCACCATGATCAGTAGCATAAGCAGAATATGAGAAAAGCTGAGATGAGCTACTATTAGAAAAGTAAATCAAGAAAAAATAAAGGAAAGAGAAAAATGTCAGGTTTCAACCCACTGTTTCCACTTTCATTTCATCAGATACTAAAAGATCAACAGTGCTTGTAAGTAAGCAAACATGCCTATATGACTGCAAGCTCCAAGAGTCCTTGGAGTGGAACTGTCCCACATGATCTTCCTATCTCAGGAAATCACAAAACCTGAAGGTTTTAATGCAATAAACACAGGAATTCCTGTGTTATTATGTGTTAAATCAGACAGTGCAAATCTTCCCAGAGTAGAAGCCAAGTAGAGACATTGGGAGAACATATTTTCTATGTGTAGTCCAGTCAATGTAACACCCAAATAATATTAACCAGGTCCTTCTTTATTCCTTTTCTTTTTTCTATTTTTTTAAATTCTCTTATTCAGAAACACTAGAATTTCTTCAACAATTTCAGGTCTATTGTATCTTTTATGTGTTCTCTCCCTTAACCATCCTGTATTTGACTTCCCAACACTACTCAGGGAATTTCCATACTCTGCTGCTTTGTCCGCATGCTCACGGTTGAAGTCCTTACCAAAAGAGGAGGACTTCTGTGCACTGAAACATTGGTAGCTGAGACAGCAAACACACAGAACCAGCTGGACAGAAATATTTCCAGATGTTACTCCTGTAAAGTCTCCACTGGCTGGAGTTATTAAGCAAACCAGCTGGAGCGGGAGCAGCAGGCTTCTGTAACTGCAAGATCCAGCCATGACAGGAAGCCATGAAAACCAATACTGGGCAGTGCAGTAGATGAGCTAGGAAACAAAGAGTTCACCAACCATGTCCAGAAAGTCAGTTCTTTCATGCAGCACAACTTTGAAGATTGAACTTTTTGAAAAAAATCCAAACTTCACCTCCCCGCCCCTTCCTATAATTTGATCCTCTTAATTTAGAGTAATAATCTTCCAATAATTTGATCTGGTTAATCCATATTAATAATCTTCCAGTAATTTGACCTGATTAATATGCTGAATTTATTCTAAATTCAAAATCAAGTTCCAAGGACAGCATAGAAACTGATTCCCTCTGAAGTTATTAAATGGAGCCTGCTGACTAAACTGATGGTACTCTCTTCCTGAGCTCTCTGGAAAACAAAGTCTTCCCTCACTCTTTACCATGTGGTATTCACAGAATAAGTGAAGGATCTTTTTTTAGCAATATTTTTATGTGTTTCTGATTCATTCACCCTGTTCCTTGATCTTCTGCACACACAAGACCCTCTGTAGATTGTAAAATACTTCCCTCTCTTCTGCCCTCCAGCATCAAGAATGCAAGAAGATGAAAGATGCAAAACTAAAAGATGATAAAGTAAACTTTAGCACTGGATCAATTTAGTAATGTCCTTTATCAGCCTCACTATTCATGCTTTGCAACCACTATAGCTCACACTAACTTCATTTTCATCTTAATACACCATACATAAAAGCAGCCTAAATATACATCCCCAGATATAAAGCGTATAATCTGTAAACTACAGGAACAGGCAGATCATTTCCATTAGTTTCTTATGTAGCAAAAACCACAATTTACACCCAAAGCATATAATTATATTCAAATTCTAAAAGACAGTTTCGGAAGTACTTTAAATTCATAGTTTGGGGGAAAGTCACTCAGGGATGTAAGAAGTTGTTTTAATGTGCAAAAACAACACACACACAGAATGCAAGAGAAGTAACACTCAGGAGTGGTGAGAGAGCCATGGTGAATCACAGGTCCCTTGCTCCAGCAGCTCCCTGGAGTTTGACATAGCCAGCACTCTGCTAAAATGCTCTCCTGCTCCTTCAGAAACACCAGTGCTGGGATTTAGCACTAGAGCCTGTCCAGGCTTTAAAGCCAAAAGGGATAACACTGCTAGGATCTGTGTTCAGAATCTGAAGGTTTCTGGCTTGTCCTTCTAGAGGAGATACAAGCAGACTGCTCTTTTAAGGTTCTCTGACATCTAAATCCCAAGAGGACTACTGGGGTTTCATTCATTTCTGTGGATCCCTGCCAGGGATCTCAAAGCACACAGATGCACCAGAACTGCTCATCTCACCTAGATGAAAAAATAGTTTTCTCTTAATTTCGCAGATGAGGAAAACAAGTCAGAAAGTAAAGTAATGTCTTGCCAAGGTCCTACAACAAATCAGATCCATCGGACAACTGCACGTCGTCTGGTGTGTCTTGGTGTACAGAGGTTACACGTAAGACATGAAAACTTTTTTTCTTTCTTTTTTTTTTGCTAGTACAAATGACCTTCCATAGTTATCAAAGACCACCAGGACAGCGAGGGCAAAAACAAACAAGAAAACCAACCAACCAATGCCCAAAATAAGGCAGCCAATCAGCACAGGACTGTCATCCTGGGCAACTACACAGAGAGCTGGTCTTGTTAAGGCACAGCACATACATAGAAAAGAAAAAAAACAGAAGAATGGTCGTCCTTTGCACTTCCCAGACAAAACTTCAAAACTACTCCTTGCACCAGGAAGCTCCAGCTCTTTATTTGGTTACCTCCTGTATGGGAAACCATCACCAGCTGGAGACTATTACGTTCTTGTCAGTATTGCCACATAACATGACCTAGGTGCATTTTCCTTCTTCTAGTGAGATGTGTAAGGAATTTGGAGCTCCCAGCAGCACAGTAAATAATAATCCAGTGGCTGTCATAATACTGTTCAAGCACATATTTTCATGCCATGGCAAAAGAAGAGAAAGAAAAAGAAAACAAGAAAAACTAGCCAGTATTATTAGGAAAAAAACTCATATATTTTTAAATGTAGAAACATTATAAAAGGTAACATTGTCGTTCTGCATTATTGTGACTGCATAGCTGATGTCACATAACCATATATTCTTTACAACATCAATACCTATACAAAGCATACAGCAGGATCTTTCGTCTGTCTTTGAAATGTAGTCACCTCTACAGAAAAATGTGGCAGTTCCTTGAAAAGTCAGGGCTGTATTATCCAAAAGCAGAAACAATAAAGAAAAGAAACCTCTCTCCAGTCTAAATTGCAAAGGAAATACAAGGAGGAAGAAAGCCCTGATCTAATTCTGACTAGGACTAGCATTGTCCCTTTTGCAAAATGTGCTATGAGATACTGGGCAAGCACAACATTGCTTTTAGAGGCAGCTTTTTTACATGTTTTAAGAAACTATACCTTCAACAGAATAGGTCTGAGCAACGTTTCAAAGAGTACAGAGACATTTATTAAATAAGACTAACAGGGTCCAACAACCATAAAATCATTGGGATCTCCTAAAAACAAGTACCAGGTGAACAGACTTTACCATTAGTTTTGGAGATCAATGCCAACTATCCCAAATTGAGAACAGTTAATACAGTGCACAGAATGAGAAGTCAAAGCACCTGATCAGAAATTGTTTCACAGAAAAGCATGCAAAGGATAACTCAAATAGCAAGCTCATTTTGAGGAAACAGCCTTTGTACATACCAGATTTTTTCTGTATTCAACTACGGAAACTGTGCTTTCTCAGAAGAGCTACAGAGTCAGCACAGGGAGGGAAAAGCCCAGCTATGATCACTTAAAACTCCAAGTGAGTCAGTTTGGATGCTTTGATTTCTGGATAGCCAGCTTGAGATAATTTAAGAAGACTTTCTTTAAAAATAATTAATCATTGTTAACATCTCCTTGGAAAGGAATGTAAACATTCAGGCATACACAAGCACTAGTCTTTGCCAAAAATTAGGCTTCATTGTTGATAGGAGAACAAAGGCAAGCCACAGAAAGTAGACAGACTACTAGCATTTCACCTTTGCAGAACTTAATTGCAACCTTAATTTCAGCTCTGAGTGAAGTTAATTTTGCTGGATCGCTGACTGCTTTGCACAGAGCGATTTTTTTCCATTTTTTAAAAACTACCAATCTTGGCTCAAAATAATCTCCTGGTGAAGGAGGAATGGGAAAGGTCCTGCTTTGTACTGGAGAATGGGCAGTGCCAAGGATGGGGAATCTGTTTCCTCTCATAAGGAAAAGGCAGGATTGCAAGAACATACAATCTTGAGATGAGGAACAGGTCACACTGGATGAGCAGCAAGGACATATGTATTCTAAAAAAGGGTGCACTGCTAGAGCTGTGCGTGGCAATCTTTGACACTGCTTGGCAGAATACCTGCCTATCTTATGGAAACACTCTCTTGATTTGTCCAAGCATTCACTCTCGTTTGCTAATTTTAAAAAACACATAAGAGAAGGAAATGTTTCATATAATTAACAGAATGTCTAAGAATTGATTCAGGCCTGACAGTTATACCCACAAGATCTGGTGATTGCTCACTACCAAGTCCTCACAACTGACTTACACTTTTTCCTAAGACTAGTGCAACAGCCCAGGCTAGCCTAGGCTCCACAAAGTGAAAATGAAGAGAAACTATCCTGTGCCCAGCACTGCTCCCACAGCTGCAGAGCAGTCCCTGCAGCCAGGGGCAACCAAGGCATCACACATCACCTCCGAGCACCTCTGCTCCACAGCCATTAAGGACAGCCAGAGAACAAACAGCCAGAGGAGGAAAAGAGAAAGTAAATTAATTAATTCATCACTAAGACCAAACAGACACAAAATCCCTTCATTTTATCTGTCAACCAGAGGCACTCATTATTCATCAGCTGAGGCCACGAGGATTGGAAAGAAGGGCTGTGAAGTCACTGCTGCAGGCTCCGGTAAAGCAGCTGACCCAGCACGGCGGTGAACAGCCCAGGGGAGACAGGAGGATTCAGCACATGTGAACTTTCAATAAACACTGCCCCAACTTTGTTCCTCCCTCTGTTTCACAAGCCCCTAGTGAAACAAAAAGGAATCAAGGGTTTCCCTCCCTATTATTCAGGGATAAACATTCTGCTAGTCTAGGAAGGTCCTCACATGGAAAAAAGATTTGTTCTAACTTGCTGAAGTTCCCTGCCTGGCCAGGCTCACTCCTCAGCTGAGAAGGAGGTAAATCTGTTAGAAAGACTTTCTCCTTGAGAAGATGTGCTGTGCGAAGTTTTGCACTTGCAGGTTGCAGCCCAACTACCATAAAGCACCAGCTGGGTGATTTCAGAATTAACTCCTGTAACACCAGCACAGCAGTGACTGCCAGATCTGGGTCCGGTCCTGCTCAAGGTAAGCCACAAGAAGGTCTCCACTGATTTTAAAGGAGCACTAAGACACAGGCTCCAAACAAGTGCTCACTGCTCATGAGACATTTATTTTTCCTCTGTGCTAGATATTAATTTGCTTCTTCAAACAGATTGAAATCCACTGGGATGTAGGAGGAAAAAAGGAAAATATTTTTAAATACAAGACTGAGTCCCAGTGGTCAGCACTGTGGGGCTGGAAGACAACACAGCAGGGTGGCAATGATCCTGATATGATTCCTTCCAAAACCAGTATTAATGTAGTCACTAAGCAGGGCAGCAATCAGAATGAATTTATTTCTCTAGAGAAAAAACAAATTATCAAAATCCCAGGAAACACAGGGAGTGCACAGCCTCTTTGGAATCTGACTCCTCAACGCTGTTACAGATCCAAGTTCCAAGGGTCTCTGTTGTGCAACAGTGAAAGAACACACAAAAATAAACCATGCATGTTTCCAAGACCAGCTGTCTTTGTGGTCTCTTCTTCCTCTCTCAATCTGCCCACCTCATTCACCCTCGTATTCGTGGCCAAAGGAGGTTTTTATGATAGCTTTGCTACAAGGCATGATGAGGAAAGAAAAAAAAAAATCCCACAAAAAACCAAACCACTAACATTGACTTATGCATTAACCTCAGCTCCCTGAATTCTCTATTTCCCTTGATTCCTTTCTGCAATGGGGACACCAAAAAAATGCCTGTTTCTCACTGAAGCTGATAACTGCTTTTGATCCTGACTCTTAAATGAGGCTTTGCTTGACTTTCAGGGCAGATGGAAATGCCATCAAGGAGAAAAGAGCTATCATTTCTTGACCACGAAACACACTGTAGACTTTCACACAGACTACTGCCTGACTTTAACAGCACAGCCAAACACTATCACATTTTGTGACATCCTTCTCTCCTTTCTTCACAAGTGACCTACAAGCCAGACTTTGCTATCCCCTTTCATCACAGAACTAAGCTACAAAAGCTGGGGGGTTGAAAACCTTTTTGGGCAGTGACTGGCTGATCCCTCATATTTCTTGTTTTAGCACAACAGGGACTCTCTCACATGGTCCTCGAGCATTGCTACAAATAACAGGGCTCCTGCTGTTAGTGATTAATAACCCATAACTGAGTTTCACATGGGTGGTACTTAACAGATGGTCTCAATGTCTGGCATGGCATTGAGTCCCTTCCCATGTGGGGCCTGAATGTTTCTCTTGCATTTTAGGATGGATTTGAACTTTGGAGCAGAAGTGGGAGTTTGATAGGCTGAAAGGATAGTGCCACTTGTGTATGCAGAAATGGCTGAACACCTCCCACTCAACCTACTGCACCCAGTGCCACTTCAGTCCTGAGCCCTGGCCTCTGCAGCACGGTGCTGTTCTGCAGTGCCCTGGGCTCCCCCTCCCGCACTGCCACAGCATCATGACCTACCTTGCAGAGCTCCCTGTCACCCTATCCCAACGCCCTCCAGCAGCTCTGCCAGGGCACCTCCTGCTAGCACAGCCCTGCTCCGCTGGTGCTCAGCTGTGACCTGCAGCATCTGCCTCCTGGCTGTGTTCCTGAGCCCTTTCCCCCTCCAGCGCTCCTTGCCTCAGACCTGCAATACCAAGCCTCTTCCACAGCTCTGCCAACGTACCTAGATATCTCACTGGAGCTCCATTCATCGCTGTGCCATTTGAACCCTTCAGACTGCTCTGCTGGTCGTCTGAGCACTTATCTGTCCTCCAGTGCTCCAGGTTTCAATATCCTGGTAACCCTGACACAGCCCTGCCAGCATATCCCCATAGTCTCTGCTGCAGCCATGTCATGTGGCACCAACTGTGCCAGGGCTCTTCCTTCCTTCCCTTCCCTCTCCTTCAAAGCGTGCCTATGCTTCATTTCTGATACTGGTTCTTCCTCTTCTTGCCCTGCACCAATGTGAATCTCTAGGTGAATACTCCTATGATGGAAGGCCAGACCTGACCCTGACCTGCAGCCCTGCAGGGAAAGGCCCAGGCCTTGGCCTGCCGGCCTCTCCCAGCTGATTTGACTGAAAACAGGAGCTAAGGGAAAAGGACAGCAGACAGGAGAAGGTGGAGATGAGGAAAAGCCCCCATGCCTGACAGGCCTAGGCCAACTCCTGTCAGGGTAGGAAGACTTGAGAGAGCTGGTTAAGAGGCTGTGTTCGTCCAGCCGCTGAGCATTGCTCAGCAATTCAGGGGCACGACGCTGGCCCTCTCACTCTCTCGGCATCTCTTTAGACACTCTCTTCCCCTTCTCCCTTGCTACCAGAGTGAAAACCTACTCCTTATTATTTCCTGCCCCAGGGTTTCCCAGGAAGACAGTACCAGATACCAAGCAGGAAGCCAGGAGCAGGAACGAGACCTCGCCTTTTCCTTTGTACGCCCCTTCCTCTCCTCACCCAGGAACGCTGCGAGCGCGCAGGCAGGGGAGGAGCGGCGGCAATTCCCCAAGCTCCGGCTGGCCCTCCCGCAGCCGGCCGACCGGGAAACCAGGGTGGCCGGCGGGGAAGCTGCGCTGCTGCAATGACCATGCCAGCCGCTGCAAGCCAGGGAGTTACTGCTTCCCCGTGGCAGGATCCCAGCGGGACAGCAGCGGATGCCCTTCCACCGTCACGAGCTGCTCGGCGCTGCCACGGAGCGACCCGAGCCCGTCCCGGGCCCTACCCTCCTGGAGCACAGCGGCCCAGGAAGGCGCCTCTGGAAGGGTGCGTCCTCAGCCCTAGGCTCGGCTCGGGGGCAGGGGAGGAGTGGGGGGTTAATGGAGAGGGGGCAGAAATATGAGGGGCAGGGAGGACCCCCCTCCCCCGGAGACACAGCCATCGTCCCTGCTCCCCCTCTGCTGCTCCAACTGCTCTGCAAAAAGGTTAGAAAGAAACAAGAGCGGGAACCCACCGTGTCCTCCTCGGAGGGAGACAGGGGAGCGGTAGATAGAGATAGGCACAGAGTGGTGCTTGCTGCCGTGGAAGTGATGCTCATACTGAGCCTGAGAAACAGACGAGGAAGAGGAGGCAGAAGAAGCCACGTTAGAGGAACTCCACACAGAGCTGACGATACATCCCCAAAAGAGGGAGCACATCCACAGGGTCCAGGCGGGGCGGCGTCCCGGGCAAATGCTGGGGTCTATTCTCAGGTGCATGGTCAAGGCACAAGACACCTACAGACGGGCAGTCTGAATTCCAGCCAGGGAGAGAGAATAACGTTCATGATGCCAGGGGACCCATGCTAGCAGAAAGGAGTCGCTTCCGAGGCTCTAGGGGTGTGCGTGTGTGCTCAAGAAGAAAAGAGACTGTGTGTGCGAGAGAGCGAGTGCTAGCGGGGAAGGGGAGGGAGGGGGAAGGTTAGTAACCACACAGAGACGAATAAGACGCGCCGTTTCCCAGGGCTGGATCTACTGTGGCAGGAACCCCGCGGCCGTACCGAGCCTCCAGGAGTGCGCAGGAAAGCCGCACATGTCCGCACGAGGGTCCTGTTCAGGTTCCTCCAGGAGCACGGGGTCCTTGAGGACTTTTCCCTGCATGCGATTCCTGTCTCTCACTTTGCTGAGAGGGACTATTAAAAACGAAAAAGAAGAAATAAGCCAGGGGACCCAGGTAAATTTTTGATTTTTTTTTTTAATCCAAATTCCGGGGGGTTTCTCTTGCTTCTCCACTAGCAAGTGTTGCAATGCAGAACTGCTAGGACACGCACACGCGCGCACACACACACACACACATAGCAATCTAGATTATCATCCTCCTTCCACCGAATTCAGGCGACCGAGGGCTCAAGCCGATTAACCCTGCGAGGCCGTAGAGCGCATCGCCAGGTCCTCCCGGGCGGGTTGGAGCGGGCTGGAGCGGCGGGGCGGGCGGTGCGGTGCGGGCGCGGAGCGAGCGGAGCCGGGGCTGGCTGCGGGCGGGCGGCCGGCGCCAAGTGCGGCCAACTCGGCGGCGCAGGTGAAGCGCAGCCGGGGCGGCCGGGGAAGCGGCTCCGCCAATGGGCGAGCCGCATGCAAATGTCTCGGCGCCGGCGAGCCAATGGGAGCGGCGGCAGCGCTGCGCAGAGGGACTGGCTGGCTCCGGGGAGAGGCGGGGCCGGGGCGCGGCACCGCCCCCGCCATTCATGCGCTCGTGCGGTCCCGCGCGCCCCCGGCCCCGCCTCTCCCCGGAGCCAGCCAGTCCCTCTGCGCAGCGCTGCCGGACCCGGCTCCGGAGCCGCCGCACGGGAACGGAGCCCGGCACCCAGCGGAGCCTGGCACCCAGCGGAGCCCCGAGCGGCCCCGGGCAAACGCGCCCACCGCGTCCTCCTCCCGTGCCGCTGTCCCGCTGGACCCCGAGGGCAGCCGGCGCGGGGAGCCCTCGGCCGCGGCGCGGGAATGGATGCGCTGAAGCGCTGAAGTGCCACCGTCCCGCCGCGCCGCCTGTCCCAGGGCTCGTCCTGCGGCCGCACCTGCTCAGGAGCAAACGAAGAACCAGGAACGATCGCGCTCTTTAAAACTCCCTGCGGCTCTTACCGATTTTTTTTTTTTTTTAAGGCTCCTGCAACAATAGGTGTAGTCCAAGCAGTAGTATTTGTACTTAATCCTCGGAGAGTGAGGAATGCAACCGGAGTTTGCAGCCCATAAATTAATAAAAAAATGCAGTACCTTTATCTAGTAATTTACTGCCTATCAATTTGCATGGCAAAAATCCCCAGCCACAGTGGGAAAGGCAAGCACCAGGAGTGAAGTGACTTACACTTATGATCACTCAGGGAGTCAATAAGGAGCTTTAGAAAAGGAGCCAGCCAGCCCCAGGACTCACCTCGCACTGCACTGCCTCCTTCCCTTTCATTTATTCATACAAACGAATAAATTGTTTATGACTGTAAGTTTTTTGTTTTCCCATCTAGAGCCGTGTTTGTAGGTGTGCAGGCATGCGCCTCTGAAAGCTGCTGTTTGACTCGACTATTCCCTAACACTGAGGAGCTCTGTTTGCTGTCATTGATCTCAATTTGGTACATGTCAGTAACTTCTAATGATCAGCCTGAGTTGCACACCTAATACTATTAATTGAGTCTGATATGCTTGTAATTTATTTTCTAGTAACTTATAGTATAAGTGATCTAAATCAGGGGCTAAAGCCTCCAGAAATGCTTTGCTGTTTTGCTGAGTTTAATCAGTGATTTTGAAAAGCAAGAATATTATCTTCACATTTATCTCCCATCTGCCACCTAAGAATCTCAGAGTGCTTTAAAATCTTTTATTAATGAAGCCGTTCAACAGCTTTAGGTATTGCTTTGCCATTCTGTAGATAAGGAAACAGAGGCTCAGTCATGTTGAGCCAGTGAGTGACTGATAGACATGGGAACTGAACAGACACTGAGATTCTCCCTCCCAAGCACTACATGCTGTTTTATAAACTATTTGACTGATTTGGTGGCCATGTGCTGGCCTTAAAACGTGAATATCAGCTTTCCTGACAATGGGACACCCAGGTGGTGACAGGACTGAGTACCCTGCAGTGCAGGTGCCTCCTGGATGGCAAGTTTGCAGTGCCACACAGAGGGCACAGAGCAGTTTTATCTGTGCAAAACAACTTTTCCTGGCCTTGAGTTTTGTTGAGGAAACTGAGGTTGCTGCCATACGTGTGGTGGGATATCACATACATAAATATGTACTTGGGGGAAGGGGGGAATGTAACCTGTCATCACACCTTGAAGGGCTGCTGACCCATGAGTCAGCACCCTTGAATCCCTCATCACATAAGTCCTAATTTTCACACAGTCCACAAACAAAGTACTCTGAATAATTTATTGTGTAGTTAAGCTGTAGGGAGCCTGATTTAGGGGAAGAGGGAAAGGACAGGTATTAAATACACATCACTGAGTAGCTGATTTGTAAAATAAAAGAAATCTGAGTGAGTTTCAGACCAGATAATTATAAGCAATGCAACAAAGATCTGCCTCCCATCATCTTACTTTCTGTTTTCTCTGGCTACAGCATTACAAAAAGGACAGAACGTGTCACACATTACAGGATCAGTCAAAGGGGCTACAGGTGCTACAGGTTTAAACACTGAGGACTCAGTGCTGCTTTTCCAGGAGGCGGGGGTGGAAAATTCATCACTTTGTGTGGAAAATATAAATGTTTTAGAAAGTGCAATTCTAGAGATAAGAGCAGGGGAACTGCATGGATACACTCCTTGCCCCTGTCCTGTTACTGAAAGAGAAGAAAACAGAAGAGGTTGTTTCTCTGACTAAACTGTGGTAGCATCCTTCAGCTTTTAATTCCCCTTTAACAGTCCAACAGGCCACATCCTCTTCTCCACACACAATCCTCTGTTCATGCTGCCCACTTACATCTTGGGTTGTTGTGGGAGGCAGAGCCCTCAATGGCCAATAAATTACCAAGCTCAAAAACAAATCACTGCTCCTTTTCCTCATTCAGTCTGCCACCAATCCTTCCCCACATAGAGAGGTACCAGCTTAAGTGCTGGTAGGATATACAAAGGTGAGCATCACTTCAGACTGCCCTGGCCAGAGACAGAAAATGCCTGGATAGTCCATGAACAGGAGAAATAGAGTGGCTGTGTATTGGCCCTCTGATGGGGATGTGCTCTACATTCTGCCTACCAACCTTCCTTTGTTGGAAACCAGTGGTTAAACTGCCTTAGGCAAAAATGAGAAGGGCCAAGAAAACCAAACTGTAGGAGTACACCATAAAAATAAATAATGAAAAAAGGCAAAACCTGTGAAGCTAGCTATAAATACATCACAGGATTCTGGTGACACCATAAAGTACTGGAACTTCACTTTGCCTTGCTTTATGAGATGTCAGTGGATGTATTTACTGCCCTGTAGTTCACAGGTGACTAATTTATTTAGCAGCACCACTGCAGGAAAAGGGCACATTTCAATTGCAGTCTTCCTCTTGGGTGGCAAGGGGAAGTTTATAGTCAGAAGTGAGATTTCAACATTATTCCCATTAGATTTACTTCAGAAGAGGCTGGCTTTGTTGTATTCATATTAGTTTATTTGATCTGGGTAAACATAGTCTTTCTAAATGCTCTTGTCCCTTCAGAACAAAGATGGAACCCCTTAAAAGATAATGGTTTCCATGATATGTTGTGCCCTACAAATATGTCTTTTTCCTACACAGCTGTTTCTTTCACTAAAAGAGCAGAGGGCCAATATAATCTGCAGAAATGAGAAATAATAAAACAATTGTTTCTGAGTTTTAGAATCCCAGAAAGAGACCCAGTCATCTTCAAGCCCAGTAAGGGTTTGTACTCTGCCTTATTTAAAGGAGCAAGTACAACTTTCTCTATGTTTCCTATTAAATCTTAGCTGTTAAATATTTTGTTGCACTCAGAACTGAAAAATCAGTGCTGCTGTAAAATCACAGATATTTTAAACTGGATCCAATGGGGAAAGTTGATTAGCATTTATCAGGGCAGGGTGCCTGCCAGAGAGAGGACAGCTTTGCCTCCACCAGTAGAGGCTAACAAGGTACAGTGTTAGTCAGTGCTTTGGTATATAATAAGGTTAAGAGAATAAGGTCAGCTAGAACAGCCTGTCACCCAGAAGCTTTTGCCAGACTGAACTGCTTCTCTCAAGGTTCAAAACAGTTCCATTATTTTTTTTAATGTACTTTTACAAAAACAAGGAGGGTGAAAATATGTCATACATATGATGTTAAAATACAGTTTTAAATAAACTAAACTAAAATAAACCAGAGGGAATTGCATGCTGCAGAGAGCTTAGGACTGGCATATAGACACCTTTGTCTTTAGCAAGCTATTTCAAATTCTGCTGACAACAGCAATGACCAAAAATCTGGTAAATTCCTCAGCACTGCTTGCAGAATTAACTGCTCTGAGACTAGTCCCTGGTGCCCCACTGTCCTTGTCATCACTGTCTCTCTGCAGGCAGCCTCAAGAGGCAGGACCCAGCAGCACCAAAAAATTATCAGTGTTTGCTCATCCAGAGCGAAAGGGGAGGGTTGCGCCAGGACAGGGCTGAGAGCAGGGCACACAGCTGCTGTTATGCAGTACTTTCCTTGTGTGCAGTACTTTTTTGCATACAACCAAGTTGCTGCAGTCTCTGTAGCTCTCAGCTTTATTCCGTATCTGGCAAAAAAAAAAAAAAAAGAAAAAAGAAAAGAAAAAGGAGCAACCTTTTCTCAGGGCTTCTGTGCTTTCCTTTAAAAACCACTAAGTCCAGTTACCTGCAAAAGTTGAAGCATATGTCTTACATGTTACCAGTAACAAAGGTCAGGTATTCTCTTTTCTGCTCAGCTCCAAGGGACCACAGATTGCCAAAAGCAACTAATATAGAAGCTTTAGAGCCTAGTTTTGTTCTCATTTATGTCAGGGTGAATAAACTCAACACAGCCAGTAGATTGACATCAGTGAAGGGAAATCTGACCCTTGGTGTTCATTTGTGAGAAGAAAAATGCAAGTTGATTACAACCAGGTAGTCTGGGCTAGCAGTAAGTTAGCCAAAAGCAATGGTAACCACTGAGACACAAATTCAGTTCTATCAAACATCCAATTTAAGGGCCAAAAATCTCATAAAGTTCAGACTTTCTGACACACTCAGAGTCCTATGTTGGTGGAAATAAGCAAGAACAAGTGCATGGCCACACAAGTACAGCAACATGTCTCTTTTTGATAAGCATTAATCAACTATAATTGGGAAAGAGGCAATGTCAGGATTTGCTAATGCAAATTGACAATAACATGTTAAAATTGCCTGTTTGCTGGCTAATGTGCCAAGGCTGATCCACTGTACTCAGCACTATGCAAACTAACACAAGCTGAGAGTCCCTTCCCTGGAGAGATTGCAGACTTGCTGGAAAGGCACGAGCCAACATATGTCAGAATAGCTTCATGAGCAAACAGTACCTTTTCTTGGCCAAAGTCTGCTAGTCTGCAAACCCATGAGAATGGAAGGCACTGGCAATAGTGCCTTGACACGGGAGTGTCTGTCCCATGCTTTCAGTCCTGAGCATGGGAGCTCTTCACTCCCTCATCCCTGGGAATTCTCCTTCACAGAAAGTGCTGCAGAGATACCCCTCACCACCCGCACAAAGCACCAGCAAGCATCCTCTCTCCCAAAGCTGCCTCAAAAATGAGGACAAAATCCTTCTCACACCTCCGATCTCCAGCAAATCAGCAATTATGAATGGGATTTGTGTTAAATAAAGGATGCTCAAGTTTAGTTTATTTCAATCATCATAAGGAGGTTCTGTTATTCAGGTACAAACCATCTTCCCTTCTGTCTCACCAACACTTTAGTTCCTGCCTCTGGGGTACTTCATCAAAGTGGGCTAAGCAGGCTCTAGTCTGCTCTTCAGCCATGTGCTCACAGGCAGACTCTGATCTCACAAGAGACAACTGATCTTCTGTGGCTGCAGAGCTTTTTCCTCCAGGAAGGTTGGAACTGCATCTATCTCTTACTCTCAGTAAAAGCTGGGCTCAATGGCAGCTGCTCAAAGCTTGTCAGGCAGAGAAACAGAACCTGCTTGGACTTCTTGTATCCCTTTCAGCAATGTGACTTTTTATCAAAGGTTTGTTCAGGCTCAGAAAGATTCTAGAAACTAAAAGACTAGCCAAGTTTGAAAAAATCAGAGTTGCCCAGTGTTTGACCTTATATAATTACTAAATTACCAATGAAGAAAAAGAGCTTAACAGTTTAATTTTCTGATCTTTCTTTCACAGTATTCACACTTCTACTACCTAAGTTTCACTAAGTGTATCAGTATAAAATGGTAGTGACCTGTAGAACTGGTTTCCATCATTGATAACAGCCCCCTCTTACACATCTGTGATTTACCCTGATTTTATGTTGAGCAAAATACATCTCTAGCCTAACCCCTAGCAACTGATACTATAGATCCATATGGCTACTACGTTTATGGAAACAAAAAAAATAGGTGTACCTTCTTATGTTTGGAATCAGTGTTGGCAAGTCTCAGGTGAAGGGGAACAGCCTGTTTCCAGCCTAGTGTGAGCCCTGCCTGGGATAACACACTGCTGTGATCCCCTGCCTTCAGTGACTCTTACAGCAGCAGGGGGTTAGATGCACCAGCACATCACAGATGTTGCCCACTGTAATTTTGTCTGTATCTATTCTGCAGATCTAGATCTGGAAGGTCTGCAAGCCGCGCCTTATACACCAGGGCAAATATTAATACTGCAGAACTAACATCTATGTTACAAATTCTTAGTGTGGAACACTTAGCTGGGAAATTATTTTTAAGAGTTCTGAGTTCTAAAATTTAAATATCAGCTGAAATACTAAAGTAGAAAGGCATAGAGAATAGATGGAGCTAAAATATCTGCTGAGATAAATAGGGAACCATTTTAATTTTACCCATGAAAGCAGAAAGAAGACTTATTTTTCCTTTTGCACTCAAAGAAATCTTGTCTGACACAGAAAGAAAAAGCTGGAAATACTGTTGCTCCTTTAAACTCACTTCTGTGCTAATGAAAAGTGAGTTCTCTAATATGCACTGTGCACAGGCTCCCCTCTGCTTCCCTTCTCTCTTCCATCTATCATTTTTGTCTGGCTTTTGCCTGTAATCACCTGTTCAACTCACAGCAATAACTTCCAGGTGACTGCTGTTTGCTGTGGTCATCCAGCCACCAAAAAAAAAAAAAAAAAAAAAAAAAAAAAAGAATAAAAGAATTAAAAGCAAAGAAAGATATAGGGGGAAAACCTTTCAATGCTCTGAGTGTCTCACCACCTGACAAAGAGCAAACTGATTCCAGCAGCCAAGCCTCCTTGTGTGGGAGCTGCTGGTAGGTGTAATTTCCTAAGATGTATACCTTGTCAGAATGCAGGAGATGAAAAGAAAAAGAAGGTCAGAGCAGCCAAAGCTAAAAATTTGAAGGACAAAAGAAGATGCTGTGGGGAACAACTCTTCTGCTTTTAACCCTGAAGGAGCCCGTTCTGCATGGTCTGAGTCAAATTACTTACCAGCTAGGTTGTAACAAACAAGAAGCTGTTAGATGGCCTTCCCCATGCCCAAAGGGGACAGCTGTTATTACAGGTGGTGCCTGTGCTACATGACCTGCACAGGTAGTACAAGTATACAGTCCAATTGCTCTCAGCCACAGTGGAAATGAACTTTTCCCCTCCAGGTAACTAGGCTCATAACAGACCAGACAGACCTGAAGAGGTTATATTGTCTCTCTCTCCACCAATGCAGTATAAACTTTGCCTACAACACTCTTGCTGATGTCCCAAGTGCAATGATGAAGAATCAAATCTCTGGAAGCAATATATACCAGCAACTTCGTGAATATATTTTTTCCCCTCCTTCTCAAGATTTGCCATAGTCAAAGAAGTCATGTGTGACATGTATGAACTAGAAACGCATTATTCAGGATATAATTAATCTTAGCTTTCCTTCTGCCCAGGTATAAACATACTAAAATATTGCAACTAACAGCAGTAGATAATATATTGCAACACTCTGATAGTATATATAGGCATCTCACTAAGTATATGAGCAACATGACCACCAAACAGGCAAACAAGACATAGTTATTTGCTCATAGGAGGCCTCCAGGCAACAAAAAGTTGCTACAAAGGACAAGATAAGCATAAGGGATGCAAACAGACAGGCATCCTGCTAACACACAAGAAGCACGTCTGGGGGAAAAAGAACAGGAGAAGCAGCACTGTTGGCAGTTGAAGATCCCATTTTTGGGAGATCAAAATAGCATTAAAGAATCAAGCACATAAAGGGTAATTGGATATGGAAGATGACAAGCCAGCATCACTTCCAACTTCTCTCATCCTTCTCTACTTCTCACTTCTTCTGCAGCTAAAGCAATCAAGAACTGTAGCTGTCAGTGCAAAGTGTAGAGAATCAGCTCTGTGGCACTGTATAGTCACAGTTAATTTAGGACATAAATATTAAAGAACACCAGTTCTGTAGTTTTATATATAAAGCAATAATTAATGATAACATTCGAGAATTAACCACTGGCATTAAGTGTGTTTCTATTCAATGAGTTTAGTTAAATTTTGGTTTAAAGTTCAAAACTGGCCTGATTTACTAGTGTTCTATATGTTCCCTTCCTAGCAATCTCTAATTCCCCAACATACAGTACACACACATTTTCAGTTGCATTATTGAGGTGTTATTTCTTCTCTGTCATCCAAGAAAGATTATTTCCTTCCTCTTTACAGATACTATTTGAAGACTTCTGCTATGTCCCTCCTCCCTAGACTAGGACATTTGCTCTATTGTTCCTTAGAAATCTATAGGGTTTAGACTCTGCTCATGATTGCTGGTTTCCTGGAGACTTTTTCAAAGTATCCACATTTTTCTTGAAGTGCAATGTCCCAGACTGGATGCAGTCCTTCAGATAAAGTCTTATGAGCACTGCATACACAAGAATAATTATTTCATGTATCTTATTGATGATACTCCTTTTTACATTCCCTATAAGGTGTTTGCCCCTCTTGCACAGGAGAGCTCATATTAGCACCCTGCTAGCTACTCCCAGTTATATATTTTGTAACGGAATTATATATTTTTTAATGGAAAATACCACTAAGCCCTGGTCCAGAGGCTCCTAGGCCTTTTGCACTGAGATTTTTAAAAGCTTTTGCAACTTTCAGAAAGTGCAGCTTCGGTCACTGCAGTATTATGCTGAGATGAGTAGTTATACAGCATCAGCTACCTGTTCCCTGCTGATATATGTAATACTTCCAAGGACAGGCCCTGGCTTCAAGGCATGCAATGCACCCACACAAACAAATCAAAGAGATGGAAGCAGAATACACTCTGGGTCCATTTGCAGCAACTCATCAGGGACCTTACTGAGATACTTGGTCTCCAGCAGAGAGGTTCAACAAAAGCACAATAGTGAGAATAAGGAGCACGAACTGCTTTAAAAACATCTCTCTCTTTGTGATGCACCTCCCTCTCCTGTCACTCCCCAGGGTCTCAAACTCCACCTACACAAGCTTCCCCAGAACTGCAGGTCTCCTGAGGCCCCAGCGGTCTCCTTGACTTGTCATATCCTCCAACTCACATGTAATTCAGAGTCTTCATAGTATTCACATGGATGCAAAAAGCCAAGTTCCTCAAACTGAACACTTCCCTTTACCCAGCACTATAGTCTTTGAGCAAAATGGGAGGCAAGGCACCTCACACAACAAAATCCCACTGGAGCTGCAAACACTACCAGAGCAAGTACAGTTACCAGGAGTACAAGGACCTTAAGGACCAGGCAGCCATACAAATTGGGATATGGAAACAAAGGGAAGGAGTAGCAAACTCCCTCAATGAGAGGCTGTATACAACAGATTAGGCATGAACTGCTACCAACATGGATGTACAATCTATTGGACAGAGCAAATAAAAAATCCAGCTACTCATTGTAAAGGGCCAAGGAAAAAAATAAAATCAGCAATGCAGGGGTTACACTTAGATGCATACAAACACATGTGCATGCACAAGAGCACACACATTTCTGCTCTGCTCTCTCCTCTGTAGCCTCTTTATCTCCTCCCCAGCCCATCAGCCCAGGACAGCTACAGAAGAAACAAAAAAGAAAAAAAAAGGAAAATAGTAAAATGCCTGGCATAACCTTGTAGAGGGAACTCACTTGAAGAACCACACTTCTTTACTTCTTCCATCTGAATTTTGAATTGGTCAGACAAAAGCCATCTGCACCCTGAACCAATATATCTCTCAAGTAACTCCTTAAGTTATAATTAGGTCTGCATAGTTTTAATTAGATGCCACATTTCACCCCACCTTGCCATTTTATTAGTCACCTAAAGTGAGCACTCAGGATGGCAACACAGTCTGCCACTGACTCGTCCAGGGTACTGGCAGAAGTATGGTGGGTATATGAGGGTGAAACAAATGTGAGTGGTCTTCAGGATGACTAACTGTGAATCATTTTGTTGCTGTCTTTATCTCTGCATTCTGATCTCCTCCTGCACAGAAATCTGAAGGTAGCTATTTTGTGACAGCCCAAGCTACCAAAAAAACCCCAAAGAGACAGAAAGCAGTATGTGATCAACAGAACAAGCAGATATACAGGTGCTCTGTATAACACATTTTCTTGCACTGAGACACTACTTACCCACTACCAGCCCCTACACTAGGTGTTATCACCAGAAACGTTGCAGCAGGCAGATAAAACAAGGGCATCTGATATTCCTGGTTACCTAAAAAATGTTTGTTCTACAAGCAGCAGAACTGCAGAAATAGCTGATTAGGAAATGAGGCTTTATGATTCCCTTTTGTTGTGTTGTGTGTGCCCTCCCCTGTTCACCACAATGCCACCACATGACCTTTGGTTCCCCCTGCATTCTCTCACACTCTCTCCTCTGATGTGCTCTGGTTTTTGTCCTATTTCCTTACTCCACTGTAACACCTTTCATTTCTTTTCCTTCTCATGTCTTGCTTTGGCTGAGAAGGGGTAGTCAGTGTGGATGCAGGTTCAGAGTTGCAAGCCTGCCTGCTAGTGGGCCAGCCCTTACACCTCAGCAGGGATGGGGAACAGGTTTTGGAGGAATTCAGTATCTCTGGGGCTTTAATGCTCCTGTCAAATGTGGTGGCTGCTGTCCAGGCAACCAAAGGGTGGTGGTCAAACAGAGGGATTGTAGAAGCATGGTTTCCCCATAAGAGCAGACAGAAATAACACTGCATTTCCACACTTGTACAGAATGGTCCAGAAGGAATCCTTCAAAACTGAGTAATTCTATTCCCCTTTGATCAAGCATTATTCTCCTCTAGAAATGGGAGATTTCATCTGGCACTGGCAGCAGGACCTAGACCAGCTAGACCCCAAAAGGTAGGATGCTGCTCTTCCACACTGCAAACATTGCTTCTGTATCAGAGCCAAACACTGAACAAAGCTTGCACTGGAAAGAGAAATCAATTATCTAATGAAGTTAGAGGAGAGAAGAAAATACTACACAGGCGTAAATTTCAAAACCAGTAGAACAGCACATTTCCAACTTCTGTCAGGGAAACGGGTGGCCTCTGAGGGAAGCCCCAAACTGTCTAATTATTTGTGGGTTCTTTGAAACCCTTTGACCCATCCCCAGAAAGAATGCTGAGCTGTAAAATACTTTTAACAAAATTTTCATCTAAGGAATAAAGCTGTAAAAAACTTCTGTTTTCAACAAAGGATGATCTAATAATTTGTGTTTTGTTTGTTGTTTGTTTTTAGCTTTTTGGGTTTTTTTTTTTTTTTTCCCAGCAAGCTGTACTGCAGCAAATCACTCTCATTATTGAGTTTTCTCAGGCCACTAGTTACAGGCTGAAAATAATACATATCCAGATGTTTATACAGAGCTTATCATAGCTAAGGTTACATAAATCATGGTAAAATAGGGTTAAAATCACACTAGACAAAGCACTGAGACAACCAGGCAAAAATCCCACTCTATCCAAATGGGACAGCTGGCATTTAGCAGGTATTTTTACCACCATCCATCTTCATTTTTCTCCTTATCTCCCATATTTGTAATGGCCCATCCCACCCTGCACAGTAACACACAGAGGCTCACCCACTCACTCCCATTTCTTCTCTCGCCAAGAAAAGCATCCTGGTGGGATTCAATCATTTGTTGTCCACAGAACTTCTGGTGTGTGTCTCTAAATAGCTGACATCTGGAGGAGCTATACCTTCCTTGGCACAAACAGATGCTGCTAAAGAACATGACAAAATGCCTCATTCTCAAAATATCTTCTCTCTTCCCCCTACTTCTTTCCAGCAAGGTTTTGTATTTTTTTTTCCGAGAGGGATTCACAGTCCACTTCATATAGTGACCAGCTTTCCCAGCTGTTGTTCCCAGGGACATAAAGAAACCACCAATGTAAAAGTATACACTGATAACAATCCATTATTTCTGCCCTCACATCTGTAACATACTCATAACTGTTTAGGAAGAATGCATCATTCTAGAATGCTGCTGCTGAGCCAGGGAAACAAGTGGAGTATTGGATTCTTTAATTACAAAACTCCACTTTCCTCTTTATTATTCAGAAAATTTTTATAGCAGCTAAAACAGAGGCTTCACAAACTAGAGAATTTTCTGTCTATACAAATATGTTTCACTTAATGATTCTTTCTGGCTCACAAACAAATAGGGAGTCTACAAGAATATGACCCTGATCTTGATATGATTAAAAGACTGAAAGAAATGCAGAAGGGGGAAAATGATACACGGATTTCCAGCTTGCCTCAATTTTGAATGCTTGATTTTTCAACAAAAACCCCAAATTACTCCAAGCAGGGTTGTTGTTGGCTTTTTTAACGTTCTCTCTCACACACATGCCAATCTATTCATGTTCATGTGTAACCTTTACTTCAGTGGAGTATGCTTTCATTCAAAAAATACAGCTAGCACATACACGCCTCAGGTCACCCAGGCAAAAGGAAGGCTAACAGCCAGCAAAGTGATGGGCAGCACAGATGCTCCTAAACTGATTAAATTGCTGTTGCTAGAACAAACACACCACAAGCCCTTTCCCTTTTGGTTTATTCAAGGTACCCTGTCATTCTTCTCCGGCCCCTTCCAAACTGCTCTTGTTAGCAGGTTGAGAGAATTAAGTTGACTCACTAATATTAACAGGTCTCTCTAATTCAATAGCAGCTTGTTCAGAGAATACCACCTGCCTTCTCTTTAAGCAAAAGATACTGAAACACAGCCAACACTTTAGCCAGCTGTTTCAAAAGCTAAAATTAGACACACCTGTTTTAACAGTTGTTTCAGCAGCTGGACATTGGGATTTGGATCATTCAGATTTACTCACAGCTTTTTCCCCTTAGAGCCAATAGTGCAATTTTAGTGTTTCATCCTGTGTTTAGAGAAATTTTATGCTGCAGGGGACGGTGTGAATGAATCAAAAGAGGTCAGAATGTTTCTCTTCCACATTGCTGGACTTTGCTACAATCCAAGAAAAACTGCCTTTTCAGTTCCTGCCTTCAGATTCCAATGGGATCGAGATATTCTGGTCTTGACCTAATATTATACAAGAACAGTATCTTGAAGCACCTATAAACCAATGTAATGATAAGCTGCAAGTATAAAATGGCAAGTTTGTGAGATTTGTACTCTCCATTTGCTGCAATGAGTTGGCAATGTTCATAGCTAAAGCCAGAAAGTGAATCCTGCCAACTTTTCCATGCAAAACCCACTTCCCCAGCATCCAAAGCACAACTGTCCCACCAGTTGTCTTCACATTCAAAGTGATCCCCCACTGCAGAAACCTATGTCATGCTGGAAACAAAAACCACTGAGATGTTATGAAAGAACTGACTGCAAAGTGAAAGACAAAATAAATTAAATCTTACTGAAATTACACTTTAAACACTTGCTAGAGCTGTTTCCAAGCTTCTGTATCTGACCAGGTTGCTTGAGAATCCAAAAACCTTGTCCTAAAAGGAAGGTTCAATTCCCTAAAATCGCAGTATTTCACAATCTAGTTCTGTTTTACTTTTTCCCTGAGGCAAAATCAATTTATACAGTGCTATCCAGACCCATTTATTGCCAAACTAGAGTCAAGCCCTCTGGTGTTGACTGTGGGACCAACTGGTAAACACGATCAGGGAGATAATCCACGTTACAAAAAAGCATGCAAAACCAGGAATTCCATAAATTTGTGTTACAGCTAAGAAAAAGACACAGAAGAATTCTCAAGACAGAAGTTACAGTTGGCCCTGTAGCCTTAGTGTTCCCATATAATCAGAAGCCATACATAAATTTGTAAACATGAGTGCACTGAGTCATATAAAAGTAAACATCTCACTGAGTATATACTCATTATGTACTCCCCTGGAATGGGCACCTGAGTGGTTTCAAAGAAAAGACACTTATGACATGAACCCAGAGAGGTAGCATGCACATCTATGGAGATTATTTATAATGTACATAAGTGCATGCAAGCATACAACCATGGCCACACATCTCTGTAGCCAAGGGAGCAGGGCCCTCAGAGCACACTGCACATTATCAGCTTCCCATCAAAACACACTGCAAATTTTCTAAGAGAAAGGGGCAAGGGCAGGGAGACTACTTGGCTGTCAAATCCAATAATAAATGCTTGTCAAGAGTGTTTTTGAGCAAAAGTGCTTGGAGAAGTGGGGCCACCATGATCAAACTGTCTGAGTTGAACTCAAGAGCAGGGAAGGCAGGAAAGACAGTGACACAAAGACTTTCTCCTCTTTCTGGGAAATAATGAACAAATCCTTCAGGGTAATTACTCTGTTACACCTGCTAGCCCTGCTCTCAAATCCATATGAGACAAAAGATGCTCCTATCTTCCCTCAGATTAAACGTGCCTTGTAAAAAAGCGATCAGAGATTGGCACGATAATTATCCTTCCTCATTAGAAAGCAAGCCCTGAACCTGACTGAATATGACTCCTCTGTCAAGGCCCTTTGTGAGCTCTAATAGAACCCAGCCAACATCAACAGGCACAACACTTCATGTGAACAAAACAAAGCAACATATCAAGTAATCTTGTCTTTTTAGATGCTTTTTCTATTCCAAGCCTGATAAGTGAGGTGGGAAGGTGCCAAATTCTTTTTTAACTAGTATAAATGAGCCTAAATGTCACAGAAGAGCCTTGTGAAAAGCTTTCTAAATGTTTTTCTCTCCCACATCTAAAATAGATTGCTCTTTTTTCTTTTTCTTTTCAATTAAAAAAGGCACACTCTCTCAGACCACTGCCTTTCACTATTCCAAGGGTCAGCCAGCTGTAGGGACCCAGAGAGCTTTCAGTATTTTTCTGGAGTACCATGTACCAATAGTGCAAGGGCACATCTATGCATATGGAAGCCAGAAAGAAGGGTAAACACATATATAAATACAGAGTTAAAAACTCTTCTGACAGGAGCATGAGCAAACCTGAAAGGCCTTTCTGTGACAGAACATACATGTTCCCTCTTCTTTTTTTTTTTTTTTAATGCATTTGGAGCATATTTGTTGCTTTGCTTCTTTTCTGTTAGCATGAATGTGAGCAGTGACTAGCCCCCAAGAACTCTGACCCCAGTGACTGCAGCACCACCATGGAAAGGGCAGTGCTGAGACAAAACACTACTCCTGGCACAGACAGGGCAGACAGGACAATCTCATTTGAAAGGGATGAGTGGGAACAGCTCAAGCTTCCACAGTGGTGCACATCTAGATATGACTGGTAGATAGAGCACACTGAGAAGGACGGGTGGTCAACGGCCAGTTGTTATGGGCAGGCAGCACTGGCTAGTGCACACACTGAGCATTAGGAAGAACTGCAGAGAACTGTGTTTAGTGGCCTTAATGAATCAGCTACTTCCCTTTTAGTACAACCAACTGTGGTCACTTTATCATCCCAAAGGTCTCTCCTACCTCCTCAGTCTGGCTCATTTCTGATGTTCTCCGATAAAAAGCTCTGACTGCATTTCTGGTCTTACCAGAACAATGTCAGGAGAAGCATCCCCTTTGGTTCTGCAGCCAAATATAAGGCTCAAAGAAATGATCACATCCTGTTCAACAAAACATGCTGCAAAATGGTGCTACTTTGCAGCAGTAGGAGCAGACCTCTGTTAATACATTACAGTATCCTGCACCACTGTCAACTGAGATGTGTGGTGCCAAAATGCAATGGCATTTAAAAAGAAAAATTATGCTCCAATTACAAGATTACAAATACATCACAAGAACACAGAAAACACATATAACCTATAGGAATGCTATAACTTAACATACAAGAGCAGAGTCAGACACCAAATTTAGGACACCTGACATCACAGAAGGGTAACCTTGGATACTTGCAAAGGAGCCCTCTGCAAGCTGCAATCCTGCATGGGACTCCACTGCAACCTGCCCCATTCTCAGCCTCCTTCCACCACCCAAATCAAGACACACCTTCTACACTGAAAAAATGAAGTCTCACAAAATTAATTTTACTATTTCACCATCTGCCACAGTCTGCTCTTTCCCAAGAAGGAATGTGGGCCTTTCCATTCCAGGCAGAATCTAGAAGCTCAGACTAGTAAAATTACCATCCTCTGAAATCTGAATCTCAGAGCTGGCCCCTCAGGTGCAACAAGAGGGATTTTAAACTTTTTTTTTTTTTTTTTTAATATTGTACTGTTCCTTTTATTTGCCTTTTCTTTTTGTATGTGGGTAAAGGGAGAGGGAAACTGGGGAGTGGGGGGCTGTTTTCATGCTTTCATCTGTAGTAAATAAAAAATTGTGTTTCATAAAAATTAAATGAGCAGATTCAATGACACTGTATGCCTGCAGGAGCTCAGATTCTAAGATACACATCAGCCACCAGTGGCCTCAAATTAAATTATGCACTAGCAATAAAAAGCATCTCACATTTAAAAAACAAGAGAACTCTTGATCAGTGAACATTTCAAAATCTCTGCTCTGCAGAGGTGTTTGCTAGGCAGATGTGACAGAGCATTACTACAATGGAGCAGTGGTTAATTGCTGTGATCATTTAAATATGCATTTATTTGCCTTTGGATTGAGAAAATGAAAATCTAAAGTGCAGTTGTTGTGTGGCCCCAGTGCTAGTAACCAGCCTCCTCATCTAGGTAAATTTGGGTAGGCAACGTTGCTCTTCCTTGCCTTGTCTCAGCTTTCCTAAAACTGATCATCTTCACAGAAATCTGACTTATTTCATTGGTCTCCTTTCTCCTGTGACCACTTGCCTCTTTCCCTTTTCTGTCTTCCTTCCTTGTCTCCCTGTTTCATGGGCTGCACTGGGACTGGGAGCAAGAGGAGCACATGCATAACCCCATTTCTTTACCTTGCTGCTTACAGCATTTCTCAATTTCAGCAAAGTTCCTTTTTATTATTGCTGGCTGGCACCTTATTTGCATAAGGATGAACTATGAAGCAGTGTTACCTCTCCTCTTCTGCAATACCAGAGTCTCCTGATGAGTTTGAGTAGTTTTAAACAGGGTTATGCTTTCTCTTGTGCCCTCTTGCAAGCTTGGTGCTGTGCCAGGCAGCTGCAGAATGGCTGCACTGAGTGCTGAATATTCCCTGTGCAGCAGGATAACAGGAGCTCCGAAGGGGAAGGCTCATCCAAGCTCCCACAGTAAAGCCTGGCAAAAAGAATGACCATTCCTGCTGCCTTGAAAATGATGTATGTGCCCAGAGGCTTCGCACAGCTTACAGCCATGTATGATGCCCCACACTGCTGCCTGAAGCCCTGCACACACAGAGAAACACGCTCAAGAGCACCAACCTGAACACCACCAAGATCAAGTAATGTAAAAGGTAAAGTAACCCCACTGCCCAGGGTCAGCCATTGCTTGCAGGGTTTGTTTTTATGTAGATATTCATGTATAGTTTAATGGCTGGCACATTGAAGGGGTGTTGCAGACATCTTTTGTGAACAATCTTTTCTTGGGATTTTTCTCCCTTCTGAGAAGCTGGGCCCTCAGAAACAAGATGTCAACAATGGTTATCTGCTGCTGTGGAATGCATCAGGTTTTGTCTGTGATTGGGCCATCTTGAATGTTTACAATTAATGGCTAACCACAGACCAGATAGCTTGGACACTCTGTCCGAGACACAATCGTTGTTATTCATTCTTTTCTATTCTTAGCTAGCTTCTGAGGAAAACTTTTCCCTTATTTTCTTTTTAGTATAGTTATAGTATAATATATATATCATAAAATAATAAGTCAAGCCTTCTGAAATTGAGTCAACATTCTCATCTCTCCCTTCACCTGAAAACCCCTGTGACCACGGTCACAAAGGGGATACCAGAAGATAAGCTGGCTTGTTCATTTTGGATAGGATTAAAAGCTTTTACACTGGTTCAGCGCTTCTTGAGAAAAATAACTGTTTCTCCCACAAACCTTAAAAGGCAGGAGGTTGCAGTCTAGCTGGAAATGGTGACGACAGGCCTTTTGGCACTTCTGCTCTAAAAGGAGCTGTGAAAAAAATACTATTTTCGCATCTTCTCAGAATTAACCCGACCAAATATGCCTGACCTTCTGAAGAGCAGGAAATGTTGGGGCACTCCTCTGTCAGTGCTTAGACCTGAGAGAAAATCTGAGGTCATATCCAGCTGGTATGACTAAATTACAAAAAACTTACAAGTAGCTTAACCTGAGAAGTTCCCTTGCAAAAGCAGCTACAAGAACCCCTGGCCAGTGTGATCCCAGTAGCCCACACAGAATTCACCTCCCTGATGGCCTCAAAGCAAGGGCTACACATTTACAGTAAGTCACATACTAAATACAATTTGCAGCGTGCTAGCAATGAGAAGGTTTACTGCTAAGAAAGATATGGGATTGGCACTTTTTTTTTGTCAATTGTGCCAGACATTTAGGTAAAACTCTACTTGTCCTGGGAAAGTGGCCAGACAAGATTATGCAATACCAGTGACATCTCATTTTCCGTATGCTTGTTAATTCGTCCTATTAACAAATTTCATCACAGTTACAAACACTGGCATAAACAAATATTTTCTTATATTCAGCCAAGTTTTCAAAAGTTTTGTAAATCCCTCATCATTTACAGGAAAATAGGGTTTGCCACTTAATAATTTAGTCAGACTCATGCAGAATACCCAGCTATGTAGCAGAATAGGAGACTCCATTCTCCTGCTCTAAAGCTGCTGCAGAAGACCTGATCTCCCCACTGCAAGTGGTGTACAAAAATACTAGCACACTCTGAGCAGCTCTGGGCCTATTCAGCACAGCAGCAGAGCACTTGGTTATATTCTACACTGAATGCATAACCCTGAAAATATACAAAAATCCTGTTCCAAAATCCATGGCTATACAAAGAAATTGTTTACTACATAGGTATATTTTATATTTGTAAAATGCATGGTATCAAACTATTCCAAAGGAATTTACTGCCAGAGTGTACATAGAAAGGAAGCATTGATTACTCCAATCAAAGGAGAGCCAAGCTGAGGCAGTGAGGGAAAAACCACACCACTGGTGGAGGCTGGGATGTCTCTGCATGTTTCTACACAGCCTCTAATGACATGATCACATGCTAGTGTTTTTTGACATGACCTTTCCTTCGCTCCTTGCACAAGAAGAATGATGCCTGTTGAAGGTGTCATTACTTGATCCTATGTTTTTTCTTCATTGCTCCATTTGTGGCCCTTCTGCACATCACTAATCCTGCTCTCAAGAGTAATTTATTTCCACATGGGCTTTCTGTGGTGCCACTCAGCAAAGCACTGGACTGTTTTGCAAAAACTAATTACTTTGGACAACACCTTTCTCAGGTGATAAGCTCATTTCACAAATGCTGAGCTCAGGAATAGGGAAATTGAATCAAAATGTCCACTGGTTTTGAATACACAGTCTCAGATTGCAAATTCTGCATACACAGTGAGCTTAGAACCTAATGGAACCTTTCACATTCAAAGCATAGCTGGTGCTGACTTCATTCCTGCTTTTAAGGGCTCAATACTGTTTCCATCCAAGTTCTAGATCTCAAGTAAGAGACTGGAACACAAGAAATGCCTAATTCAGAAGAAAAAATTAAGTTAGCAACTTCCCCAGCACCATACTGTGACTCTGAAGTAGAAAGAGGGATAGAAGAATGAGATGTCTCCTAATCAATGCTTTGCTAAAGAGGTATCCCTCCCTTGTAGGAATCTTTTTCTTCATTTGCTACACAGTCAGCTTCAGAAAAATCAAAGTGGCATCCTATGTACAAGGGCATCAATTTGAGAACAGATCCCAAGTGCCAGAAGCTCCTTTTTCTTCTGTGCACAGCATGGGTGAAAGGCATATAGGGGAAATAATGAGTAAAGATGTTACCAAGCATTGTAGCACAAAGACCATAACCAAAGGATCACAAGGTCTATTTACAATAATTTTTAACTCCTTGACTTTGATTGTCCCCAGTCCTTTCAGATTTGTTAAACGGGAAACAGCTTATATAAATATTTATATAGAGATAGATAGATTTGAAAATACAGATATATAAATATATATATATGCACATAAAAACACATAGCCTTCTCTAAAACTTATTTAAAGTTTCAGTGAGTTCCTTTTGATTTAAAGAGATGCTACCATATCCATCGGCATTTCTGTTTTACATTTTTTATTGAACAAATCTAGAACTGAAAACTAGATTTCCTTCAAATTCCCCTACCTGCATAATGCAAGGAAATGAAAATGTCTGTCAGCAAAAGTAATGTGTTTAATACCACGCCAGCCCTAAACATCAGTAGAGATTTCTGTGTATTGCAGATAATTCTATCACCAAGCCATATTGCTCTGTGATGTGGTTTTATCTTTGCTGTAGGATAATATCAATATTTCAAGCACGAGCAAAAGAATGTTTTATGAGATTGATGTGGGAAAATATGGTGACAGGTACATAAAAAAGGGCAAAGAAAAATGCCAGGTACTCATCATAAATGCCTTCCATTCCCACTAGAATTTGTCTAGTTTATCCAACTTTAATCAACAAGTAGAGGTACACTGGGGCATCAGTGACTTGAATTACATTTTCAGTGCCCAAGAAGAACAGCCAGCAAAAGAAAGAAGAATAAAGAAGGTAACAGGATGGGGAGACTGTCACCTACATCTTAGAAGTTTAGACCTTTAGAGGCCAAAATCGTATATTGTTAAACTTTTAAATTAAATAAAAAGAAATTATTTTTAAAGAAGAAAAGAGAATGGGAAAAAAAAGGTATTGAGCTACTTGCTGTACTGTACACAAGCCTGATAAAGGCCAGATGACATGGGGCAAAAATACTCAGGGAATAAACCTATGATGCCCTGAGCAGGCAGCTCTTTGGGCACTGCTGGAGCCTGAGCATGGAAGCACCCAAACAAGAAGTTAACCCTGTATGGCTCTGGTTGAATTTGGATGAATTATCACCTCCTGCCTACTTCTGAAAGGTAGACAAGGTAGGTTTTCTGCAGAAAAACTCTCAGCTACAGACACAATTATACCAAGAAAGACAGCGTTTTTCCCCAGTACAGCTAATTAGTTACCTGTGCCCCACACTGGCACAAGATCTAAGCTTGTTTATATAAACTTTGCAAGTAACTTTTCTGGCAAATCCACCAACACAGACCATTTGTCATATTGTCCTTTTTTTTTCCTCTGGGGCTTGCAGTTCCTCCCAGTTTGACAACAGAACTGATGACTAGTATTTAACCCCTTTCCACATTAACACTGCAGCTGTTCAGCCAGGCTGATTTGTTACTGTTGTTTGGTGTTAGGTACCTCAATATTTGTTTGTTGAACTGAGAACCCTTACAGGAAGCTGAGTTTCAGGAAAAGAGCAATTGGCACCTTCTGCAATCAGTTTTAAAACTGTTCCAAGTCATTAAAAATGAGATAATCAAAATTATGAGTTCTGTCAATCTTGTCTGATTTAATTGGAAGCAAAAGGAAATATCACAGACCAATCTTTTCTGAAACATCCACTGTCTAACTCAATGTTCTCCTGGGGACAATCAGATAGTTTTTAGTCCATCTGAAACAGTGCTCGTTTCAAACCCAATTTCATGAACAGCCTAAAAAACTCTTAGAAAATAACTCTCATAATAAGTACTGAACCTTTTATGATGTTACATTATTACCAGACAGTAAATTCGTCTGTCTCCCCAAATCCCTTACCAACTTTTTTTAAATACATAAATAAAGAGGGGGAGTTTCAGTGGATATTATTTCACAATATGTGGATTTGAGACATTTTAATAAGAAAGGCACTTTCAGGCTAAGAGGTGTGAGTTGTCCACCAAAGAGAATGGTTTAATACACTGCTTAATGCTGTCATCAAAAATGATAACAACGTGATGGCTTTTACATATTTTAACATATCTTTAGCTGGAAAAAGTGGTAGTGAGAACTACATTTGTGTATTACAGAAATGTCAGAAGTGACACAGAACCACACAGTTCCAACAGCATTGCCTCTCCCTGACCAAAGAAATATTACCTGAACAGAGAGATCCAGGGATTTCCTCTGAGAGTGACTCTTTAAGAGAGTGCCTCTGCCATATACCCACCAGTTCATGTGAAATAATGAACACCTGCCATGTCCTCACATCCTCTCGCTTCTATATACAGTGTGTTTTTGCAAAAGCTTTGACATAGAGTCAAGGTATGACATGTTGATAACAGCATTTGAAACAGGAGCAAGATGGACAGGATACTCCTATCTACCAGGGAACAAGCCATGACCAGGATCCCCTGCTGGGCAGAGGGTCATGCAAGAGACCATGATTTTGGAGAGGCCATCACAGCAGCAATCACTGTAAGCTCTCTGTGCAAGGACCTAGAGACATCCTGAAGCATAAATAGATATACCTGTAACAGCACTGTAGCAGTAGTACCATGGATGAAAATAACTCTTCTAGGAGAGGGAAAAGGCTCCTCCCTCAGCTATAGCCTTTCTAGCAGAAACTTGCCAGGAAAAAAATCCTGAACTGTGTAGCCTACGATTATACAGAAATACTGTTGGGGGTGCATCCTTCCATTTCTTAAAAAGAGGTAGTGGATGCCATTAACTTAAAGACAGCAGCCTCCTTCAATTGGCAGCAGCCCACAGCAAGCCTTGGTGCCTTTCCCTTTCCCAAAAGGTAGAAGGGGAGAACTGGTATTTTCTGGAAGCAATCCTGGATCCCCCTTTAGGGAGTCACCTCTGCATGAGTCTATAATTGCAATACTAGAAAGATTTTGACTCTCATAGTCCTGAAGATGGGAAGATTGTGAGGTCCCATATGGGAATTTCCAGGAGCAAATATGGGACTTAACTGCTGAGGCATTGACTATAAAAGGGGAGGCAGAGGAAGTCATATTGCTCTGGCTTTATTTAGTCCAAAACATAAGTCTTGTTTTTGTGTTCCCCAGGCCCCGTCAGGCTTGTGATATAGGACCCAGTCTACTCACACAGCACATATCCATTTAATGTATTCCTATGGACTCAGATTGACCAAGTGGCTCTGTCTTTGAGATACTGTTGCAAAAGGAGAGCTTTTAAACTGCTAAAATGCCATGTAAAAGTAAGTGGTCTTTTAGTGTTCTGTACCAGGACTGTTCTAAATTGTGCAAGCTCTAGCAAAAAGTATTAACTTGTACATAAATGTTTTCTCCTGCTCTTTTATTCTTCCAATGAACAGGAAGTCCCTAGGGTCCTGTTAACTGAGAACAGTAAAGACTACTTGCACTTGTCAACAGAAACAGGTTTTACATCTAACAATAAAGTATTCTGGCACTTTATAATGTGTATTTGCTTTTAGCTCCATACCCCTTAAGAGGGATGCTGGCACTTTCACACATTCAGTGGGGGTAAATGGGGAACATCTGAAGCCCCCTGTGCCCACTTTCTGGAGGACAGGGATTTTTCTTATTCCATGGAACACCATTACCTTCTTGAGGAGTCAGCATCTCCAAACAGTCAGGCAACATCTTCCAAGAGAGTGTTTGGATTTATCAGCATGTAGGACAACTTCCATATTTCTCTCAGGTTTCTGTCACAACACCAGTTTCCCTTGTCCTACCAATCAAAGACCTCTGTTCCCCAAGAAAATATTAAGAAATCTGTGCTAAGATAGAATGGGAGAGAATAACTGATAGAAATTTCCAAGAGGGAGCATATGCCTGATATAGGTTGTCTTGAAGACCAAACACATGGCTCATTTGTAGCTAGTGACCTAAAAGGTGTGCATTTCCCTTTCCTTTTGCTAGGGAGCATGCTTTCTACACAGGAGAAGTAAAAAAGCAGTTTTTGCCAGGCTGGAGTTGAAGGTTGGAGCCTTCTGCTTTTTCACAGCTTTATCTCTTTTCATAGATGTAGGAGTCCTGACTGTTTTCATATTGAGATATGTTTGGTGAAAAGGTCAGGAAAGTCTAGCCCAAGGTAATGTTAAGCCTTAGCATTACCATGAAGAAAAAAGAAAGTTCTTGGTTCTAGGCACTTGGGTTTTATAAAAGTATTAGTTCTTAGTGCTTAAATACACACATGTGAAGGAGCTGAAGTAGACATCAATGAAGGGAAGTACACAGGTAAACAATCCAAGTTTCTGAGCTGTCCTATCCTCCCCTCACCTCCCTCTCCACACACCTCAGCCCTTCCCCCAGGGCTCCTGTGAATTCTTAGACCTGGTTTCTCACAAAACTGACCAGCATTACTTAAATGTGTGTACTAGCACATCTATTTTATTTACTTCAATGTAAGTATCTTCATGGGATTTACAGAAATAAAACTGGTTTTCCTCCCAAGTATGAAAACATAGCACATTCAGTTATTCCTTACCTGAATAAGAAATAGCTGGAATATTGGTATAAACTAGGCTTAAGTCAGTGTCTAAAGACAGTACACTATTTAAAACTGCTTCAGGAAATTAAGATCTTAAGCTTATAAATACAGTTTCTCATAGCTCTGATAGGCTTTCCTCTTCAACTTGGTTGTAGCTTTGCGAAACAAAAAACTAATAACATTATTTCGTGGCTGGGTGCTATGAGCGCTGCATCAAAACTGCAAATTCTAAAGAGTGAGGCCTGCTAGTTTTGGTTGTTCTGGGGTTCTTTAAAAAAAAACAAACAAACAAAAAACGGGTTGATTTTGGACTTAAAATTTCATGTGTATAATTAAGAACTGCACTTGTGGATTCTCTTTGAGTGCTGACCCAGCTGAGCACTGCTCCTCAGCTCTGCACTGCTGCTCTGCCATTATGTCACAACTGATCTCAAACTCTTCCATCTGTGAGTTATTCATTGCCTCTCCTCATGTTCGTCTGCTGGCTATTTATAAATTAAACTCCACTATCACAGCAGTCACTAGTTTCCCTTAAAGAGGATCTAAATTTACAGAATAAAATGCTGAAGTTGCACAAACACTCGCTACACAGGGAAAAAAAAAATCCCATCTTAGAAACAGCAGTTACTGTGAAATATTTGAAGTATTTCCACTTGAGTCTATTCTAAGTATCGCCATTTGATGCAGCCATTTTGGATTTTAAGGCATAAGGGCACCAACCAGCTTACTGAGAATCATTTGCACATATGCTGATAAAGTCCTGGCTTGCAACAGACTGAAAAAGCAATCACCACTAGGCAGTTCAGCTTCGTGCAGCTTCAGAAAGCCTGTGCATAAATAACTGGAGGCTGAAAATCCCTAGGTATCTTATAGCCATACTCTGCCAGAAATAAGCCCTGGGGACCAGATCCTCAGGTCTGTATTCCCATTGCCTTTGGGAAATCCTTCTAATTTATACCAGCTGAGGAATCAGCCTTTATATGTATAGACTCCATAATTCTCTTCTACGACACCTCAAATAAAATGAGAATGATAAAAGCTGAAAGGGTGTGAGAACATGAAAAGGAAGCAAGTCCCTGCTCTATCTTATACCAGTAAAAACAAGAAAAAGGCAGAGCTTTGAACAGTGGCTTCAGATCCACCCTGACACACAGAGAGCAAAACTTGACCAAGGTGATGTCCAGAATTAGGAGCGCAACTCTTGATGAATTTTCTTATCTCTGCTATGCTTTCTTCCTGACCTTGGGTAAGTTGATTAACCTTTCTCTTCTAAATTTCTCTAAAAGTGGTATGAGTCTGCACCTCCCATAGAGGTTGTGGTGCTTAATTGGCCAGTATCTCTCAAACACTTGAAGTGCTTTGGATGAAATACGTTGTGCAAGAGAAATAATTGAAGTCAATGGAGCTGTGACAACTGACGCGAGCTGGTGGAACCCTGGTGTTTAATAGGATCAGAAGGAGGCTTAGTTAAAATGACAGGAAGCCAAAGAGGCATTTGGTGGTAATAAGATCATAAAGGAGTCAAAGGGGTTACTGTTTGCTGTAGTAATACTCAGAATTTTTCACTTTATCAGCACTTTATCAGCATCCATTAATTTTCATGCCTCCCTGTAAACAGCTCTGTAATATGTCTCCCATTACACAGATACAAAAATCAGGCAGATGAGTGATGTGACTTATCCACAGAACAAGATGTAAAAAATCAAATTTGAGGCCCTGGTTCCCAAGCCTATTCTCAGAGCTCCCTTTCTGCCTCTCTTTTGTTGTCTATATATTTCCTTAATCTGTTTCAGTTATGAAAGCCCATCTCCTGCTCCTTTTTCTGCAAGCATCCTTGCCTAATTCCCTGTTAGACACTGCTCAGATCTAACTCAGATCTGCTCTTCCATAAACTTCTCAAAGCTTTCAGACAGAAAGCAAAGCTGGGGGGAATGCTGCTGGGCTGAGCAGCTCTCCTTGTCTTAAGCCCCTCTTCCCAAATTCCAAGATATAACAGTTTTTGCCCTTCCAAGTATTTTTCCTGGTTCCCTACCAGTTCCCCAGAGCACCTGGCTGCTGCATTGCAACCTCTCTTCTCAGAAGCAGTTCTCATCAGAATATGCTGGGACAAGTTCTGTTGTTTACACTGCCTATTGCTCACTGCTGGAAAAAATCGTGACCTGCTTAAGCCCCTAGGGAAAATTATTGTCATTACTTCAGCTCTTGAAGATGTCTGCCGTTAGAGGATGCAAGGCTGAGGTTATGTAAGTGTGCCAGACAAATCCAGATGTTCCAAGGAGTCCAACCACAGCTGCTCTGCTCCTGCCCCCTCCCTCTGGAATGGGTGCCAGGCCAAGATTTTGGGTACTCAGTCTAACTAACAGCCTCCAGGCACATCTCCACAGACTAGTTTCTGTGGAGAGGGAATACTTTTCTGTTTTCTAGTAGGGGACTTATTCAAGTTCATGTATTAGTGTGCTGGGATGCTTCTGTACTACAGTGTCCCAGCAGATGGAAATGTAACATGAAATGGGGCAAATTATTCAACTATAGGGTTATAAATCTATAAAGGTTATAAGGTTATTTATAAGGTTATAAATCTATAAACATGCAACAAATCCAGAAAATATTGTGTACTCGAAAATAAAGACTTCCACTGCCGCTTACAACAATTCCACAGCAATACTGGGGGTAATTACTCTTGTGTGCTAGAGGTTCTTTAATTTTTTTTAAAGTTATTTGCCCTAGATTTACACTTATAGTTCAGAAATAAGAGGTTTGGCTACATTATCTCTACTTAACTAAAACCCAAACTAGAACGAAGGAGAAAATATAAAACATTACCCAATCAAACCTCAGCACTTACTTGTGATAACACCATGATGGAGCCACATTTGCACACATTATTTTCTGGCTAGCTACAAAAGAAGCTGGTTTATTTCACCCTGAAAAAAAAAACAAAACAAAACACCAACCAACCAACCAACCTAAACCCCAAACAAACAAACAAAAAAGAGCATTTTAATTGCCATAAAAGTGCAAATTTTGGAAATGAAATGATGAAATTTGAAGGACTCAGGAAGCAAACTGAGCACATAACTGGAAAATAATTTGGTTATTTTGGGTTTTTTTCAGAAGAAAAAGGTAAAGAAGGATGCATATTTGCCCTTGCTGACACTTGAGTGCTTTGATGGTGATATAACACTTCTTGTGCATCTCTGTTTTATACATTGGAGACAGCACATCAGACACAAAAACTGTAAAGGTAAACTGTAAATTCTTCCAATCCAGATGAAATGGCAGTCAGACTCATTAAAAAAATTCCATGAAAAAAAAATTACTCTTCCTGTCCTATTCTGTGCTCTTTGCTTACTAAGATGTAGATTTTTGATTGAGATGTTAGGTTCATAATACACTGAGTATCTTTTGTTGCAACACAAGTGAACTCCCTAAAAATTTT
Organism: Ammospiza nelsoni; assembly: GCF_027579445.1. Taxonomy (NCBI): domain Eukaryota; kingdom Metazoa; phylum Chordata; class Aves; order Passeriformes; family Passerellidae; genus Ammospiza; species Ammospiza nelsoni. Next base: position 43,792,725 of record NC_080638.1, on the reverse strand, counting down.
AACTCAAAGTCAACAGACAGGATTCAGCTGGACTGACACCCTGTATAATATACAGGTTATAATCCCTGTATAACCTTAGTGGAATCTCTTGTCTTATATTCCTCCAGTGGGAGCTATTACAGTCAATTCATTAATGTGCAAAAATGTGATTTAAGACCATCAGAGAGAAAATCTTAAAGAAAAGGCATTGTTGTCATAGATTTATGGTAAATTATCTTAATAAAGTGAATGCTGTGCTATCTTTAGTTACAATGTTAAAAAAAAAGGTAGGCATGCAGAGTCACAGTTCTGATAACTAACACAGCAGGGAGATCTGTGAGAAGTAGATCCACAACAGCTAAAACTTCTGAGGTTTTCTGCAAAAGTACAGGTGAAAGCAATGACATTTTTCATTTAGAGGCTTGCTCAAAGCTCATCCCCTAATACTGTTTGTCTGGGAAAAAAAAAACAAACCCAGAAGAGAGAGAAGGTAGCAATTACCATTGGGGAAAACATAAAAGATGACTGCTGTGAGTGTGCCAGGCATTGGGGAAAATTACTACTTTGTCTTTAGCAGAGAGATGACATTATCCCTGCAGCCAAACAGAACCTACACTGTAAATGCAATGTCCAAATATATTCAACAAGAAGAGGAGAGAAATCCAGCTGGATTAGAAACAGAGCCATTCATGAACTAATTGGGACAAAGAAGTTTTGCTGACAGTCTAGGCTGCACCCAGCAGTCATTTAAAAGTCATTCCCATTTTGGGAGGTGTAGCAGGTTATGATGGGAATTACCCAGGATAACAGTGGGAAGCAGATTGGTCACAAGCGCAGGGGAGGTAGTCTGAACTGGCACTTTTTGGATGCATTTAAGTGAAGGATACCCCTGTGCTGCCAAATGGAGAGGCAATACTTCCCTGTTTGGAAATAGAGTCCAGGATTTGATTTTTTTCTAGGTAGCATTGATCTGGAATGATCTACAATGATCCAGCGGGCATATACCAAATAAAATGATGGCTCATTGGATATGTGAGCTTTTCACATTTGTGCCTGCTTTTCTCTATATGGCTGCTGGATTGGAGGGAAAGACTTGGGCAGAAAAGAAAAAAAAAAAAAGAAAGCAGCACAGGAGCTCAGGGGAAATGGGGCAAAACTGTAATGAGAAAAAGGAAAAAATAAATGGAAGTGGTACGTAAGCAGCACTTAAGTCTGTGTGAGGTTAACACCAAATGCTTACTCCAAGCTAAATAAATGCCGCCTGGGGACTGTGATTAGAGCAGGCAGCTCAGGGGAGCCAGCAGCCTCTCAAAGCTGGAGCCAGGGCAAAGCTTTGGGAGCTCAGCAGTATGGTGAGCATTTTTGAGCATTAGCTCCATCTGACCATAGGGAACATGATGTTCACAATAAGGGTGAAAGCACTCCCCTACCATATCTATCTAATGCACTGCCATCATGCTGCCAGCCTGTGCAGAGATGTCATGTCATTCTGTCACATTAACATCACAGAATTTCAGAGCAGCTGGAGATGTCACGTGCCCTGTCCAAAGTGACCAACTCATGAAGCCAACAGCTTGAAATGCCTCCTTCCCAGGTTGGGGTCCTAGCCCAAGACAAATGAGCAGGCAGTCAAATGCAGATCAAAATCCTTGTTTGAATAATCTGCCTCTTGAAATACTTCTCCATTTTTCAGAAGCAGGTATTGGATAAAACTGCTCAGGCACAGCCCTCAGTCAGAGGCAGCAGCCAAATTATCACTTTACTTCTTCTGATTCATATTACAATCTACCTGCAGGTATGTAATCAGGCTTTTATTCACCTAACTGCTTTATCCTCTAACAAGCAATTCAGCTGAAGAGTTTTTTACTGCAGGATTTCCACTGTAAGGATCTTTTTTTTCTGTTGGAGAAGGAACTCACTGCTTCAGTGCAACACTTTTGCTCATTAAAAATAATTTCTCAGTGACTTTGGTCATAGTAGCTCTTCAGTCATATTAGAGACCCTGTTGCAGCATTAGTGCTGGAGAGCATGCTAAAGACCAGCAGGGAAAATGAAAGGGAGAGGAGAAAACAAGAGGATGGAAGGACAAGGCAGATTGCTGCAAATTATAAGCAAGTGCAGACCTGCTGCTGCCCACTGAGGTACTGATTTGTCAAGCCCTGGGAAATGTGCTTGACCATAAAGTCAGACTGTACCCTCATCAGAATTTCTCACCTACTTACAAATACAGTTCTTTATGTATTTTCTCTCTTGCCTCACTCTCTTCTTGGCTCCATTCCCTCTTGCATCATCCTTGGCTTTCTTCCTTTACTACCATAACTTCTGTGCTCACCAGGGACGCTCTGAAGTTTGCTTTCGCAACACAGCCTCATTCCAGTCTTTAGGGAAATTTGGTACAGAGAGAGCCTGTAGTTTATATCAGCAAATTTGTAGCACAAGCACATTGCCCCAGAGAGATGGTTTGTTCAGCTGCCAGTGAGCTCATTCAGCTCCTTTGCTTGTGGAGCAGACAAGCTCCTCCTCAGGAAGCCTTGTGTGTGTGTGTGTGTGGTGAGGGGCAGGCCTGCAGCAGCCTGTTCTGCTGTTACAGGATCTAACAAAACCTGACAACTTTCACTGAAGCTCCCTGTTTTCAACTAAATAAGAGAACTGGCACAATCTGGAGGTGGAGAAAGATTATTTCAAGATGCAAAGCATGTTAATCTCCCTTCTTCTGACTTAAGCACAGGCACCAGTCAGTGACTATTTCTAATATACCATGTAAATAGTGAATCACATTATTCAGAGAAGTATCAGCTCAGACAAATACAGAAAGAAGCAAGGTACTACTTTTGATTCTGTGGGACAGTTTCACCTCCAAAGTAAGTTAAAAGCCTTCCTGAGGCTCTTCATCACTTGACTACAGCTTTGTTTTAATAAAATCAAAGCAGAGTCCCTTAGAATAAAAGTGCTAATCACTTCAGGGAATTCATGATTCTACAATAACATCTACTTTTCTTTAAGTAGCAGAAAAAGGAGGAACTGGATAGTCTGTCCTGGGCACAGGAAAAATACTGTGATTGGTCACTGTCTAGCCTAAGGGAACATAAAAGATCAAATAAAAACTGCAGTATTTGTTTAGAGAGGGAATACTGCTCTAACACAAAAAGAACTCATATGCCAGAAACCTCCCTGCCTGAGGTGAAACAAGAGACATACAGCTCCTGGGATTATCCTGCAGCAGAACAACCAGTGCTGCAGAAAGAATTAACTACAAGGAATTAACTTTTAGACCTTTTCCATCTTTCATCTTATTGAAAAGAGCTGTCCTGGTCACTGTGGCCGTGTAATCTCCTAGGAAGACAAGGGAGTACAAATTTGGGCCTCCAGGCTTGAGTGGCTCATGTCAGTGTTCACTACTGACTGCTTTGTACCTCTGCTGTGTCTCAGGAGTAGTTTGATTCACTTCTAACTTTGATTCTGGCACTGGTAGGTGAGAAATGGCCCTCACACTTGCTTTTAAACCCTGGGGAAATTCTGCACTCTGTTTTATTTCTAGTATCTGTTCAACTGGTGTAATTGGGTTGTTTCAGGATGGATGAAGCTAGAACTGAGAAATGGGTATCCATGAGTTACTGAAAGGAGAAAAAGGTAAACAAAATCAAAGACTTGAAGTTGAAATCTTAGACCCTGCCCTCTCTTCTAAAACCTCATCTGTAACATGTCAGCAAAACAGATGGTATAGGAATATAAAAGACTCTCTTGCCTCCTCAGACTGGCCCAACAGTGTGATGATAATGCCAAGAAAGCATCTTTCACCAGGAAGGGGAAGAAGTAGTTTTTCCATTCAAAAAAACCCCAGAATCAAAGCAAACAGAATGTGAAATGATGAAGCTGGCATCAAACAACAGACATGATGAATTGAACTTATAAACAGATTTTCTACTTGTCAAGCCACTATCCTCTCCCAGAAAGTATGCTTTATAAAGCACTTAAAAAAAAAATCTGTAGACTGCTACATAGAAAAGAAAACCCCGCAGGACTAGAGAAATATGTCAGTGAGGAGGCACTGGAACCTCCTTTTTTCTAAACAATTAATGGGACCAGTGTCAGCCCTTGTATATGGAATAATATATGAATACCTGAAGAGAAACAAGCATGATTTGTCAGCACTCATACAAGAAAAAGCTCCATGAGCATCTGTCATTCTTACCCATCCTTTATAAGTGTAATACGTGGCTTCTAGTGAGACTTGCCAAGAACAAACAAATCACCAGCCCATTGGGTAACCATTGTACACTGGCCAAAATTCAAACTGTGTGATATAAAATCCAAATGGGTGCCTCAGCATCACAATCATGCTGGCCAGGACTCACCCATCATCATTTAGGCCTTTACATATGAGAGAGTCAGTCAGCTTTCCCTCCAAGTCAATAGGGCTATTTCCAAGGCTGTCTTTTAGATGTCCATTTTAGAAAAAGAGGAGAGAGATACCAACTTCAACACTGAGCCTCAGAGGCTCAGAATGGAAATGGAAATTTTAATGTGTATCAGATCTTTTACTGAACCAACTCTCAATCAAATAGATGAGAACTGGGGATTGAGATAGATATACATAAAATTCAAGTAGTATGAGCTAAAATGAAAGGTTACAGGACGTCTTCTCTAGTGTCAAATGGGAAGCTTGTATGCCACAAACATCAGCAATGGTAACATACTCCATCAGATGTTCCCTTGTATTGCTGCATCCTGCCAGGAGAAAATGGTACAGACTCCACACTATGCTCCACCAGCATGTCTGCTACAAGATTTAGCATACACACAAGGTAAGTAATGCAATAAGTAAACATAGAGACTGGTTTTTACATTAAATTCCATGACTGAAAATCAAGACTAATTCCAACAAGAGATCATTAGAACTCCAGCACCCAAACTTCAGCCTGTGTATGTTTTAAGCCAGTATTGACTCTGAGTTCAGGGACTTAGTTTGGTAAAACCAGCTCTTCCTCAGGAATTCAATGACAATAAGGCTGTTAGCTGTGACTAATCAGAAGAGTCTCTTAGGAAAAAGGAGAGTTTAATTACCTTGGTGTTCTACTCAGTAACTTTTCTAGATATACCACACAGTGAAAGATACGTGACAATGTGGGTGCCAGAGTGTATATCATCACGAGCTTGGGACAGCCATGTTAGTCATGAGTTTGATTCCTGTCTCCTTCTCTTCTGAGGTGCATTAGCTGCTATGGAAACTGTATCATTAGAATGGGCATGGCTTTCTGACACCCCGATGAACCCTGTGCTGATGCTAAGTGATGTATCTTTTACGCAGAGCTAGGTCTAACCCCAGCATTTTAACTAATCCAGATCCATCACACACAATCTGAAATACATTCTATACAAAGGAGGTAATTGACAAAAGTTTTGCAGTTTTTTCCTACTCTTACCCATTCCTGACCAGAGGTGGACTTCTCCTACCCTATAATGCCATGAAAACAGCAAACTGCTCAACACACAGCTACAATGATTGGCAATCTGACACTTAGTTAAAGAAGCCTGAGAAAATCTTCCATGCTCCAGAAAGACTAGAATCCCTCTGATGAAGTACAACCACAATGTAATGAATTTAATTTTTTATGCTTCTTCCAATTTTCCTTTTGAAAGGATGCTGCAAGATGTGCTACTTCAATTGGATCAAGAGATGTATGGAGAAGCCTGACTTTTACATCCCCATGTTAAATGGTGCTTCCCAAAAGACTAAGATACAAACACAATGAGACCCTGTCTTCAGAAGGAAAAAAAAAAAAGAAAGGAAAAACAGTTCTCTTTAGTTAAGAGCCTTATCAAATTTCATAATCTGAATGAAAATTTTTCAGGGGAACAATGAAACAAGAACTTTTCTGCTCAATCAAATCAATGGCTCATCTGTTCTTGTGTCTAAATGTGACAACTGCCAAATTTTCCGAGCAAGATGTAACCAATTCCCTGTCTGCTACTGCAATTCATTTCCATGCTGCTGCACTGTAATATGCATTGTTATATTCCTCCCAATGCCATTCTGCAATCTCAGATAGGAGGATCAATTTGGAAAAGCTTCAAATGCTGCAAAATATTTACCAGATTTTAGAACACCTGGAAAGCTATGAAATAATAATAAAACCAACAATTATAGTATATAGTGCTTTTCCAACATTGTGCTTGTGATTTACTTGACCTCCACAGTCTTCTGTAACTACAGAATAAATGATGAGATATCACAAGGAAAGCAACTGTCAGGATCTCTCATGCAAGCCCAGAAGTGTAGGAAATACCTTTGCTTTAGCAATCAATCCTACACCATTGTGGAGACCCAAAAGACTTTGAAAAATCTCAGTGAAGCTTCTAAACCAAGAAGCTTGAAAAATTCAAATTATCACATTAGTCATAGCACTCAACCTCCAACATGTCATTTTTGGTCTGTATGCCTCAGTTTACCAATTAATTCTGTACAGCAACCTCCTGTGACCAAAAACTTTTTCTCCCCCTGAAACGGTATAGTCAAATTACATATCAGTAATTAACCCATAGTAAATTAGACTTGATTGATTAAAGTCTACTGCTCTGCAGAAATAAAATTAACTGAAAACTGTCATGTAGCTATTAACTTTTAACAAAAAACAGATTAGTCTGACTGTGAAATAGCACCTGAGATGCATATTGCAGTGGAGAAACAAGTTCAGGACTAGGGCTCCCCCGGCAATAAACAGTTGTAATGTTCCATGTTTGGAAAAATGAAGACAACTAACCACAACACAATAGGCATGTGCATGCTTTCATTTTTATTTCTTAGCTAGAAAATTTCCAATGCTGCCTTTGAAATTGCTAGCAAGCTATCTTCTTTGACAAGGCTGGTCTTTCTACTCTTTGATGTTAAGCAGAACTGAAAAGGAGTCTCTGGTGGAGTCTTACATGTCTTGAGCCTTGCTAAACTGAACAGGGGAACTTCACAGCTCTCCCCTGAACAGTATTCAAGGCCAATGGCTGAGTACTAAGAATTAAAATCCCCAAAAGATTGTAAAAACGTTTGAGGCACAGCATGCCTGTGCGTCTATGACAGATGGTTACTACGGCTCCGCGATCACACAAACAATTCTCAGTCAGATCAGCAGATACTTTGTTTACCTTGGACTTTTACAACTAGGAGGAGGCAAGGATACATTCTTCAGGAGACTGCTGAGCTAATTACAGTTTCAACCTTTCAGTTTGTACGCGCTCAAAAAATTTTGGGCCTTTCTTGTAGATCTCTATATAGCAGCTTTAAAACAAATTACCATAATCTTGCTTTACTTAGTTACTTTTTAGATAACTTAGATGCAGTCCACTTAGATCTATTAGTCAAAATCTAAAGGCATGCCAGTAGATATTTTCAATACCTTACTAATGAATCCATCAACTTACAATAAAAAGTCAGTTTATCTAACATAGATTTTACTAGCATAGATTTTCCTAGTAGAGATCACTGCTTTGAAGATACTTCCATGGTGTGCTACCTTTAATCTCCTATTTCAGGGCAAAGTGCCACCACACTGTAGTGTTTGCATTGCACTCAGTGGGCCTAAGACAATCTTGTGCTGCCTGGGTGCTGCAGGTTGGCCTTTCAAGATGGATAATCCTGAGCAACCCTGCTGAAACCCAGGATGGGTGAATCTATTTCTGCCTGAGTTCCTCAGTATCCTATGGCTGTGTGGTGCTCACAGGGTTGGGAAGAAAGTCTACAGAGATAATGGCTGCAATTTGCAAGGGCTTCTCTTTGTTTCACTGTCTGAGCTTGCTTGCTGAGGCGGCACTAATTGCAGAACAAGGCTTGAGCTCAAGGGGCCTCACGAGCAGAGCTGCTCGCTCCTGAAGCTGAGCTCCCTGATTCGTGACCTTGGAACAGCAGGGATGGGGAGAAGAGGGAACACATACCCGACAGTTGTTGCACTGAGGATGGCAGAGTGGCCTGAGGGCTCAAGACATAGATCCTGTTCTCAGCTCATTTTCTACTGGATGTCAGCTGTGGACATCTCACAAAATCTCTCCTTGGACTTAAGTTTGTCTCTTACTGGCGATGATCAAGTGCTTTGAGATATTTGGAAGGCGGAAAATGCAAAAACATTTTGGAGCATCTCATTATTAAATATAGTACTAGACAAACAACTCTGAATTTTGTTATTATTCAGGTAGATAAATAGAGCTGGTCGCACTGAGTTCCTTCTGTGTTTTCCTTCTGAGAATATTATAGCAAGTGACACATAATGTGGAATGAGAAATAAAAAGGGAAAAGGGGTAAAAAGAATCATTTTAAACTTGTATTAGAAGCTGTTCAAAGAAGGAGATTTTTTTTTATTGTGTTAGCTCATTTGCATTTGAGAACTGACTTGTTTTACAGGAAAAAAAACCAATATGATCTTATTGTAAAAATAAGAGCAATAAGCCCCCCTAATTATAAAGTCCACTGAACTGTCCTATAGCCAAGTCCCTGAATAGCTTCCTCCTATGGCATCTGAAGAACCTTCTTTTCTCTTCAACGATCTAGAATTCTGTGTACCAGTGTAAAATAATTTAAACCATGCCAAATTTTCATAGGTAACTAAAGATAGGGATGGTAGCAGGAGCCACTTTTAGGATACAAACTGAACAGGGAAACCACATTGCAAAAACTTAAAGAGAACAGTGCTAATGGGAGAGATGAGTGGGAGCAACTCTCCACAGTGAGAGGCATTGTCTCTGCAAAAGGGAAAAGGAAGGACACTTGCAGCCTTCCAGCTCCACAAACCCAGAACCAGGGAGCCAACACAAGAGCTTCCTTCCTGACACCAGCCTATGCCCAGGGCAGCTCCAGCACTGCCATGCCAGCACAACCAAGAGATCCCATGTGCAGGACAGGGCAGGAAAAGGCACCATCTCCAGATGAGGATTCTCCAGGGTAGAAGAAGACTCTATCTCCAAATAAAAATAGGTAAAACTTCCACATGCTGTTCTTTTGGTTTGGTCTTCTCCAGCCTCATCTGTGCTCTCTGCTTATGACACCTGGAAAAATCAGTAATTACTGATGGCACAAGCCCCTAACTTGATGAATTCTATGTCCAGCACCTCAGTATTGGCAGAAGTGTCTGTCTTCTGAAGAGAAAGGAGGAGCTAAATGACCTCCATATGCATCTGACAAAAAACAAGCTAACAAAGGAAAAGCAAAAGTCATGCAGTACAGTTTGTCCTCCAGGCAATCAGTAAGGTCACTCTCAAGACGCAAAACATAAGAAAGGCTGATTTTTGGAGATTCAAGCTAAACCTCAAAATGTCATTGTGCACCTTGCTGGGAGGAAGTTTGATTACTTTTCTCACTAACAGCTTCAACTTCCCCCACCAGGACTGATGGGAGAATTATATTCACCTCATAGTAAGCAGAAGTCAAATTTCAAAACAGTTTTATATCAAGAGAGGCATCAACAGAGGCATCAATAGAGGTGGGGAGAGGTGAAGATGCTGAGGTGAGAGGCACTATGCTCAAATAACACAGAAATAATGCCAAGTCTTACTTCTCTTTAAGATTTGCTATAAACCCTACAGAGATTAAAATAATAGCAATGGAACTCCAAAGAAAATAGACTAGAAAAAGCGATATACCAGTGCTAAACATGTTGTACACAATGCCACTATGACCAAGGGGCCAGAAAGACAGATAGACTTCTGATTTTTATTCCTGAACTGGCCATATATTTGCAAGTTCATCTTCAGCCATCCATTTATAGGTCTTCTGTACACCTCTTTCATAGTTTATAAAAGGGACAAAATTACTTCAAATTCTTCATACAAGAAGTGCTGTACATGACCAAGGTGTTATAATTACTACTAATTCATATAACCTAAATAAACACATCTGAAGTCCTTAAAAATAAGGAGTGTAGGATTGGGCTATGATGCTGGAAATGTTCATAAGATATTTCTAAGGATATTCATTTATTAATCAGTTTTCTCCTATACAGCATTGACACAGATTAAAAATCTCCAGGGAAAAGAGAGAATCTTGGCAGTAAGCTTTAAGAGCACCTAGTAAAAGAGCCCAAATTGCAAGTGTTCCTGAAATAACATTGTGTCCCACTGGCATCTCCTGATACCATCTCACAATTTTTTTTTTTACTGTATCTCACTTGATAGAAAGAATCTTTGTAAATCCAAACAGAAGCACATTTAGAGCAGTTAGTGCACCCAAATTTAATTACCTCCCTTCCCTCTTATTTACAAGGCACGCATATTTTTATCTTCGAGTGTTTCTATTCTACAAATTAGACCAAGAAAAATCTGTACCTTGCAATGCAGCATCTCCTGCTGAAGGAAACCAGTTCCTCCCTAACATCTTCAGTGACTACCAGATGGTTTTTCCTATCATCTTTCAATGTTTACATTTTATAGGAATATGTAATAATAATAATACATTTTGCAATAACATATGTGCAATAAGTAATAGCATATAATAATGTAGCATATAACAATATATAATCCTGTTACATGAGAAATAAAAGCAATACTACTAACTTGTACCATGGCATAAGAATGTAACATTGAAGATGTAACATTATTGCAGAATTTGCATTCCGTGTTTAGTATTCAGATGACCAATCCTGAAGGATGTTAAAGAAAATTTCAGTACCAGAGCTGCTTCCCATGAATAGATAAAGCTTCATCTAGATACCTAGAAAGCACATTAGACTTCTGTATCCTCTCATGAAAAACCACCAGCAGTTGTACAGCTGAACAGGTGTGGGCTTAGCAAACACCTAGGACTGCTCTGGCCCCACTGACTGCATGCTCAAAGCTGTTTATGTCAAACACATCCATCACCTTCTGTTCAACTCAGATACTGCCTTCATCATTAGAGCTTCCAAGCAGTTGAAGTGAAAGATGACTTTCCTCTTTTCTTGCATTTCTTTATTTAATGTCAGGATTTTTTGAGATACTTGCTCAATTACAGATGGAGTGTTCATTACAGTCTCAGTTTAAGCAAGGTTGCTGTGTGGCCACAGCAGTTTACCTTGGTTGGAACTATCACCCTAATCTGTGTTGTCCCTCTCTGTTGATCATCTCTGCTTGTCATGTCTCAACTTGATTTTAGAATAGGCATCTCTTTGGGAAAGCAACCACATCTATCTGCAACATGTTTTAGCCATTGACTAGCATAAGGCAGCTGTGATATGAATAGAGAAAAAGTTGTCAAAAATTCAGAGAATCAGAGAGCTCCACTGGCCACAGTAGGGAGCTTTAAAGCCCTAAGTTGTAAGTCCAGCTTGATGCATGCCACAGAGGAATCCATTTCTCAACAATGAAGTTCACATTGCAGTGTGAGGAATTTTGGAGCAAACGCTGTTGGCAGTGGTCCACCCAGAAGGTACCAGTCACTTCATTATATAAGGACCAAAGATAAAATTAGATTGAGAACAATGTGTAGCATCTTCTAGAGCACCATGACTCACATTCACACGAGGCTGTCAAGCTGGAAAACAGCCATGGAGAGTGTAAAAACAAGGCTGCAGTAAAAAGTACATCTCCAAATTCTTTTGCTGAAAATAGAGAGAAAACTAAAGAGCTAGGGGCATATTAGTGATCTGCAACTTACTGCTGTAGGCCACGGAAACTCATGAGCCATAGCAGATAAATAATAATAGCTCCTTCCCTAAACATTGCAAATCAGCAAACAGAGGGAATTCATGGGGAAAATTATGACAAAACAAAAACTAAATATCCCTAAGAGGAGTTTCAGGAGATACTACTCAGAAGGTGAAACCCTTTCCTGAAATGACATGTCAGCTCACACAGAGACTCCAGGCCGCCTTATTCATACATTCCAGTTTTGCAGACACTGAAAATGTAGGATTCTGTACAATTCTACCATTCAGAAACTGTGTATCGTTCTCATTGTGGTACACACAGAATGAGATGAGTAGATCTGTCTGGCTGCAAACATCTGTTCTCCTCCCTCATTTCAACTTCTAATGAAGGAAGCAACATTGCTGATCCTCCCTTCAGTGCATTCTCTACCTGTATAACCTGCACAGCCTTGCTCATCGACTCACACAACCAAGGAATGACAGACCATTTTTTAATTCCAGTCTGGTTTTATCCACCTGAGTCCATAACAACTCATGTTTTATAATTAATCAGAAAATGGTCCTTACAAAAATTTCTGGGTCCTGCCTGCTGTTCATGCCTACAGCAAATACTGTCAGGAGGCACTTCCCAGGCACTGTCTGTCAGCACCTCTCAGTGAATATGTTCAGAAGCTGTCTCCCAACAACTGTGAAGAGGTCTCAAATTATGTGGTCTGAGGCTAGCACCCTGGGCAAAGCTGCACACACCTGGGCAAAAGCTGCTTCCTGAACAGCCATTGATGCCATCCAGGTCACTTGTCTGTACTGCTGGTGACATGAAGAAAGTCACAATGAAATTTGGCTTCCACAACAGCTAAACATGATCTCTACAATCTCATCTCACAACCAGCAAGCAATTACTCTGTACTGTGGCCTTGATAACAGGGAATCCCTGCAACACATGAGAGTTACAGCACTGCGTACCAGTGAACAAGAAATATCCAGCAGTTTTATACAAGTAAGCAAGTAAAAATACCACCACTGAAACAAGGTGGATCTCACTGCCATGAGGTTTTACCTCTGGCATATTCAGGTGAAAATTCCATTTTTCAGATGTCGCTTCTCCCTTGCTGTACCTTCTTTTCTATGGTTCACTGTAAGCAACACTTCTCAATCTTTGATTTCAAATAATCATCTCATCCCTAATTAGTCACAAATTAGTCAAACTGTACACATTTAGTTTGTTCATTTAAATTCACATGCAACTGTTTGGCTCTCTTAGGAGATGTACAAGGCAAAGAATGCTTTTAGTGAAAGAAGAAAATGACAGATTGTCCCTCAATGTGTCTGTGTATATATATACACACACACATGCACTGTATGTTCTGGCACATGGTAGGGTGTATTTACTGTATGAGGCCATATGTTTGAAGAACTAGAACAGAGGAAAAAAGCCATTTTCTGAATGTTATATGTCTAGTTTACATATTGTCAAATATATTCTAAATATATGGGAAGCACAGTTCATGAGATTCATAATTGGTAAAGAACAGGCAGTCACATATAAAGATCAGTGAGTGTTCAGGAGTCAGATTTACAAAGAAAGAAGGTGGAGCACTTCTAATCTGTATGAAGACTTATCACTGCTCCTGTCTTTTCAGCTTAATAAAAAACTCTCATAAAAATTTGAGCATGCCAAATGTAGCAGAAGCAATATCATAATCCTTGCTTCATGTGTGGATTTACCAGAGTACATATCCACTTCCAGTGGTGAAATCACTGAGTGCTCTAATCATGTAATTCAAATATGTCTACAGAATTCTTGATGCTTTGTGTGCAAGTGTAAATATGTTCAATGAACGAAAGCATTGGGAGTTAAAAGGCTTTTTCTACCCAAAAGGAAACAGCATAACAAGAAGAATTAGCTGAGTGCTGGAAAATAAATCAAAATAAATTATGAGAAATAAGCACTCAATAAATTACAATGAATTTGAATATGTAGATTATGCTTGTCATCGGAAGAGATTCACGTTTTTAGAGTGAGTTACCTACATCAATGCTTTCTTACCCTTTGTTACTTGTTATTTTGAGGCTTCTTTTTTCCTTTCTCATGTCATTATAGATCAGAAATAGCCACATTTTGTGACACTTCATTTTCACTGGAGTTTTAACTGAAAGAGTCCAGTTCTTCGACAGCAACAGCCAAAGGCTGTGACCACAATTATTTGTATCCATTTATCTGTGCCAAGTCTTACCTTGTGAACTCATCATTAAAACCAAGACTTGGGAAAATGGTACCCCTGGGGAAATGTTAGACAGGAACTGGATCTCCTCTTTAGGACTTTTAGGTGTATAGAGAATTAGACATATTTTTTTTTAACATATGCAGCACCTTGTTTGGAACCTCCTAATGTACTGAATTACATAGCACCATTGTGAAACCAACAGTTCTCTGATTTTACTAATTATTTAGTAATTAATTAGACAGCTGTGCATAATTCAGGTTACTATAGAACAATTAAATCCATTTTAGTCTAGCAAACTATCACAGAATCACAGAATACGGTAAGTTGGGGGGAGCCCACAAGGATCATTGAGTCAGACTCCTAGCCCTGCACAGCACCATCCCCAAGAAGAACAACATGTCCCCGAGAGCATTGTCCAAATGCTTCTGGAACTCTGTCAGGCTTCAGGCTGTGACCACTTCCCCGGGGAGCCTGTTCCAGTGCCCAACCACCCTCTGGGCAAAAAAACTCCTCCTAATATTCAACCTAAACCTCCACTAACACAGCTTCAGGTCATTCTCTCAGGTCCTGCCATGGGTTACCCCAGAGAAGACATCGGTGTCTGCCCCTCCTCTTCCTGTCATGAGGAAGCTGTAACTGCAATGAGGTCTCCACTCAGGCTCTTCTCCAGGCTGAACAGTGACCTCAGCCACTCCTCCTATGGCTTCCCCTAAATGTCCTTCACCATCTCTGTGGCCCTCCTTTGGATACTTCCAATTGCTTAATGTCTTTTTTACATCATGGCACCCAAATCTGCCCCAGTGCAGAGCAGAGCAGGACAATCCCCTCCCTTGCCTGGCTGCTGATGCTGTGCCTGATGCACCCCAGGGCAGGGCTGGCCCTCCTGGCTGCCTTGCTATGAACTCTGTCAACAAAGGACTTGATTGTACATCAAATCACCATGTTTTCTTCAAAAAGGCGCCAACACCACACATGCTTTAATAAGTGAACCTAAACACAAGGATCTTCATGAACAGATTAGCTCTGCTTCTTGAACCAAAACCCATTCCTACATCATGATAGCATTAGGAATCAATTATACAGTGTACTTCAGTATATTTCAATTAACTGTTGCCTACAAAATATCTCTGTAGTTTTGGCAGGCCTCATTTCCCATTCTGTAGCCACAGAACCTTTGTGAAACCTAAAATTTCTTCCCATTTCAGTGCCTCAGTTCCACTTCCTTTCAAATATAAGGATGATGACATCAGTATCTACCTCAGAGGGATTATGAGCATTGTCAGATGACTTGAAATTATCTGAGCTGTGATATGTGGGTAGAAACTATGAATTAATAGTGACAATTTTCTACATTTTGAAATCTCACATTTTTGAGTGAAAGAAAAAAGAGAAACACCTCTTGGTTTCTACATCCGGACTTAGATTTTGATTTGATTTTAACCTTCAAGATTCTTTTAACTTTGCGTGCAGAGAAAGAAGATTGAAAGCAGGGACTGGAGAAGCATCTGAAATTCAGAGAGATTCTTGTCTGTCTCCCTTCTTAATAGTTTCTTTAGACCTGCACTATTACCCATCAGTACAGCATTCTGCCCCACTGGTTAGAAGAGTGCTGAGAAAATACAGTCTACAGCTGGCAAAGGCAGGACTTGATACACAATGTGAAACAAGCAGCAACAATGACAGGACAAAAACAACTTTGACAGAGAAAGACTGATGGTGGCAAATGGAGAAGTGTCACAAAGCCAACCTCAGGCTTGCCAAACTCCAAAGCCACATTTTTCATCTGTGGCACTTTTTCCCTGGTGGAGGCTGCTTGTCAATGGGACTGGTTCAAGTGTTCAGCAGGTGAAGAGATGAGAGGTGAAGTGGAGGTGAAGAAGTAAAGACATCATTCTTCATTACTCACTTCAGAAAGGGGGAAATGAAAATAAGGAAGAGTCAACAACAGTACAGTCTTGATTAATTACCAGGCTTGTCAGTGACAGTGAAAGCCAGAGGACAGTGAATCTTATTTCTGTATACACACAGAGCAAACACAAGTTCACTGAGAACCATCAGTTCAATGAGGCAGGCACTAGTGTCTGGGTCCTGAAGTCCTGCAGGCTGAAAACACAGACCTGCACAAGCATCCAGCCCCTCCTCACTCCACATTGCTGCTCTGGGCCTCAGAGCTTTTTTGCTTGGCAAATCCCATGGTCTGGCAGTAGCTTTGGCCTTACAGTAAGCAAAATATTGCACATGTAGTTACTAATATGCACGTTGCATCTACAGACTGTGAGAAAATTCTGTTGGTAAAACTGGAGTGGCTGCAGGGGACTGAAATACTTTCAAAGTGCAAATCACATGAAATTGTGATTTTAATTTTTTTTCTGATATCTATCCTACAAGTAGATAAAGACTTCATTTGGAAAATCTACCTTTATTGCTAAAGAGGCCAATACCTGATCTCTCCTTACATGTTACAAAATAATTTAGAGTGTAATTACAGATCTCCAGACCATGTACACTTAGTATCCAAGAAAAAATTGCTAGGTTTTCCTTCCCTGATTTCCAACCTGGCCAACTCAACCTCTCAACTTAAGTCTACACTTGCAGCTCATGTAACATCTGAAATAAAGAACAGACTTTTGGACTTCACAGTCAATCCTATAAAAATTTGTAAGACATGAAAGATGATGCATCTGTTTTCTCTGAAAGTTCTGCTGACTTTCATAAAAGTGAAAAATACTTTAAATGCATCTTAATTTCTACATCCTGCGGTTCTAACTCTGCAGTCACAAAGGATTAAAAATTGTGCCTATTATTATTTGAAAAAATAGGCCTGAAATCATATTCCAACAGGTTTCAATCACTGTGGCAGCTACTGAAAACCACTTGTCCCATGCTTGTTAATAGTAAAATTGCTTTCAGCAGTGGCTGAGTGGGGATTAGAGCTACTGACAATTACAGTTAAAATACAGGTCACTTTCCCAGTACACACTAACCGTAAGCCTCTGATGTACCCAGAATAAAGACTCTGACACTAAGGACCTGTATTGTGAACAATTTTTTTGTTCTGATGTACCCAGAATAAAGACTCTGACACTAAGGACCTGTATTGTGAACAATCCCTGAAGGAAGGAAGATTTCCTTAGCTTAAAGACAAGTATTCAGAGGTCTTAATAGCTGTAGGGGGTCTAAAAAGTATACTTATCAACGTGGCCTCTCTCAATCTCCTCATACCCTGTCATCTCCACCTGAATTAGGCATGAGGACATCCAAAAAAGTGAATTCTGCATACATCCAGCACAGCAAAGTTGGCAGCACTTCTGGGCACACATGAGAGCAGAGAAGAAGACCCCCTGGTAAAATTTCACTAGAAAATACAGACACAATGTCCCAGGCAGCCATGCTGCCCAAGCAGAGTTTTCAGTATCTTTTAAGCTGTACTTCTGCCACCAAAGTTCTTTTGTGGATAACCACAACCTTTTGCATGGAGACTTTCATCACCCTGTTTGCAGAATATTTCACAACCTTCAATGTTTGTATCCTCCCAAAACGTGAAGGAAAGAACTGAGAAGGACATAACTGATGTCACACTACACTATGACCTGAAAATAAAGTGGTGGATGAAGGAACATCTTTCAGAAGGCCATGAACCAGCTGTATCCAAGCTGCTCTAGAGCCAGAAGCAGCACGTCTGGAAAGCACTGTGTCTGCTAAGAGACAGAGACCAACAGCTGTCCATAGATAACACAACACTGCTAGGAGGAGAACAGCACATATCTCTGCATGGATCTGTTCCACACATTACAGAGACACGACTTGTGGAGCTGGGCCAATGCACCCTGCACCACACTCAGCTGTGCAGCACAGAAAGGCCAGTCACTGCTCAAGGTCACTTTATTCATCTACAGGAAGGATGGAAAATGTGCAAAACCTAAACTCCTAAAAATGGCATCACTTTTATCTCCCTGCTTCCCCCTGCCCTGATTATCATGTTAAAAATGGTCCCATCTCTTCAAAACATAAACACTGTCACCCTCAAAGCATGCATGCTTTCTCAGGAAAAATGAGTCACTTTCTAAGTAAAGGCAAACTTCATTCAGAATCTTTTAAATGTCTTCATGCAAACATGAAATACCTGTTTTAGCAGGGTTTCTCACTAAGCAGGTGGTTCAAATCTCAGAGAAGAAAAACCGTACAGATTTGTGCCTTTTAAAAAATAGTTTAATTTCACCAGGTTCTAAGTTGCAGCTCAAGGTGCAGAAAATATGTACTACTACTAGGGCCTGTCTTTTCCCTGACACACTTTATTCATTGATCCCACATAATGAAGGCCAGCTTGAAAGACTGTTGTATTTTGCATCCGTTTTTCATGTTCACTGCCTCTCAGCATCCTTCACTGCAGCTGGTGCCTCAGTTAAGCTCCACAGAGCTGCCCCCCGCCATTAAATCCATTCTGAAAGCACCCAAATCTGCTCTCAAGCAAAGAAAAATAAATGTACCTGCAAATGCCTGAGTAGCTTTCCCCTTCACCCCTCCTTGCAGGTATCCATAATTTGTTCTTCCCAGGTAAGCCTCCAAGTTATAGCCACTATCCTTCTTCCCAGCCTGACAATGAAGCCTGACAACACTTTCTCTCAATCATCTGAAGCTGTCAGTCATTATGATTGACACACCAACTCACAGCTTGAACATATTACACCCACAGGAATCCCACTGCTGTCTGGGCTACACAGTCATAGTTTCTGACCAAGCATTCTAAACCAGGTCTGGACAAAGGAGCTGAGGCAGAAAAATACAACAGATGTGCCACCAGCAAGTTGATGCTCTCCTGTACCCTGTGTCCATCTCACAGCTCCAGAGCAATAGCAGGAATGAGATTTAGATCACAAGACTGCTGAGGCAGAAACTGTACATTTTATTATGTGCAAATTCAACACACTGTATGACACATCTTTATCTTTGTGCTTGAACTAATAGGGAACCTCCATCAATGGACAAGAGTTATGACACAGCTGAGAGATTCTGATTCAAGTTGTTAGATGAATGTATACAAATGCACAGTTTATCAGACAAGGGAAAACCTTCCTACCTTTTTCCCCAATGCTCAAACCAAATGTTTCAAATGTTAGAAAACACTTACAGTTCTTCCCTAGGATACTTCCATCTTTGCACCTGATAATACAGTCACAATTCAAAGTGGGAAGTGAAAATTGCCTAAGACCAAAACCACTATGTTGTTTCAATTGCCCAAAAATGAAACAGAAATACTAGATAAGGTACAAGAAAGACTTTCCACTTCAAAAATAAACTATGATTACAGAGGTCATAGTGTCTAACTGACAGGAGAAGATAAAGAAATTCTGCAGAAATTATATGGTGAACTTATTCTTCATCCTGGGGCTTAAACAGGATGATGTCTCCACACCATGCTGCCCTATGTCTCTTCCATGCTGAGCAGGCATGAACTCTCAGTGCTCTCTGCACTGGGTTGACAAACTCCAGGGAACACAGGCTGAAAGAGAAATGAATCCCCTACATTCAATACCCACGAAAGTAACATCAAAGTCTTGTCATTTAATGTGTGCTCAGATGTTTATTCCCACTCTGCTTAGGCTGGTAAAAGTATGGATCAGATGCTTAATGTTTTCAACAGCCACCTAACACTAGAATCAATACTGCCAAACACCATGGGTTGTCCCTCATTAATGCCCTTACATCAGTAGTGTCTCTGATTTAACGTACTTGTAATGGCTTTGAACATTTGATCCATACACTTCACTTGCCTGAACAGAAAGCAACAAACATCTCTTGACACGCTGCACGATGTGTGCATGGGCTATGAAACCAAAGAAACAGAGTGAACACTGAGGCAGTGGCTGCAAACATCACTGCCCTTAGCTCTTTAATTAACAGACAAAATTTCACCATTCCAGCAGGTAAGTAGTAGTGACAGGAAAGGCACAAAGCAGGGAATGAGAAAGAGAACAAGGAGAAGGCCAACTTTCATGTTACTGCTCATGTTTAAGGAGTAGTTTGGAGTGCTAAAAAACCCAAGAAGCAAAAAGGTTCTGATTTTTCATCTTTGGGGACTGTGCTATAAAGGCTTGAACTTGTCTTTTTTAGGGCTTGAGCAAAATCCCCTCCACTTTTTTCCTAATGCTGTATCACACAGTATGGAAGCACTTTTGCTGGCCATCACATGGTAGCACCGCGTGAATATGCAGCTACACAGGATGCTCTGGGGCCTCATATGATAGGCTGATGGTGTGACTATGTAAGACAAGCACCTGTGGGTAGATGGATTGTCCCAGTGTATAAACACTAAAAGGGATCCACAGAAAAAAACATGCCCCTCAGATCCAGCCCCCTCAGAACTGCTCAGTGACTGTTGGTTATACCCTCTATGTGTGCATGTGCATACATTAACAGTTGTATGGGCACTCACACACAGGCATATAATCTCTACTCAACAATTTCCAGAAACTAATTACAGCCTTGACAGGGTGGGTCTTGCATCCTGATAAATTGCATAGCCACAACCCATATATATCCCACAAAAATGTATCTCCGGATTACTATGCTTGTGGTCACAGCTGAGTGAAAAGCACTCTCCTCTAAAGGATGACAAACAGCATCCTCACACTTTTTAGACTTTTGCTCTTATGACTGCATCCTAGAAGCTTATCATGTGTTTCCACACCTGGGGTCTCCAAGGAAATTCTTTAGCACCTAGTGACTGCCAGAATTTAGATTTCACTGTGATAGAGACCAGCTCTGCATTTCCACAGGGGCTCTGCTCTCTGTCTCTAATAATCTGCACAGACATTGCTCTATGGAACAAATCAGAAGGGCAGATGACAATGAATTGCTCTCCCTGCAGCTTGGCCTACCCATCACCTTCCCTTAGCTCAATAATTTTTTCCGGCCTTATTGTGGCTGCCTTCCATATAAATACATCCTTCACCTTCTACCTTTGCTTCAGGTGCTATTTAGACAACATAATATTTCCTTCCCTGTGGAATATGGGGGATGGGAAGGTGGCAGACCCTTGCCTCTAGGAGAGTGGTACATCACATTCAGAAATCACACGGGGACTTGTTCTAACTTAGTATCATCTGTAACTCAGCTGATTCTTCTGTTCACTCGTTGATTCTGCCAGCCTCATTTGTTTCCCCTGCACAGATGTGTACCTCTCCCTCAAATAAAGAAGAATACAAGACAGAGATGGCAAGAGGAAGGGGAGGAAGGCAGGGCATGTTTTTTCCTTCCACAACAGCATGAGGAAGGTGTGCTGGGGACAGAGTAGGGCTAGTGCTATCCTCCAGTAACCACAGCTCAGGGAGAAAAGCTTGCACTGCAAGGCGTGAAACATCTTTGGAATGTGATTTTCACTTGATAACCAGATTTTCTTTTATTTTCTCTTCCTTTTCCCTGTTTCTATTGCCAACCTGTAACATGTGGGAGTATTTTCCTTCTATTAAAGGGGAGTTTATCTCCCATTCTTGCAATAAAATAAAACACCTAAACAAACACATGAAAAAAACATCACTGAGAAGAACACTCTTAAAATCCATCTAGAATAGCTCAAGAAAGCAGCTAACACAAATTGGATCAAACAGGAGACAGAGGACTTCTGGTCTCTCTCAAAATTCTTGTGGATTTCCTGTGTGGTCACTTTAGTAAAGTAAAAGTCCTTGGAAGAGTTTGTAGTCTGCTGCTCTCCAGAATTTGGAAGGGAACTTTATTTCTTACTTGTGTAACATCCCTCACTCATTTTAGTGGATGAAAGCCTGTTGTACTGTGGCAAAAAGAGGTATTCAAAGAGTCAGTACAGTGGAAAAGTGTGGAAAACCTTAGAATACAGGGCAGTAGTCCATTACTATGCTTTACTAATGGTTGCTCAGCCACTATCTCACCAAAGGGTGGGAAGGAAGAGAAAATCCTGTTGCTGTTCTAACAAATAGCAAACATGGTCTTGTACCTGGGGCCTGGGCTAGCAGTTAGGAGATGTGGTCTTATTCCCCAGCCACGTCTCTCCTCTGCAGCAAACTGTCCATCACACTAATACTCTGAAGTTCAATTTCTCCATCTATATAATGGGCATGTATTGGCTTTCTTCCCTAAAACAGAAAGATCCACAGAAAACTGCCACATAAGTGCTAATTATTGTTAAAAATATGATTCTGTCCTAACTCCTTCAGACACACTAGCAGCAGCTTGGAAAATGAACAGTGCAATCTCAGTAACGATGATCATCCCAACAGCACTGGTATGTTTAGCTCTGTATAAATCAGGCCTGGCAGCTTGATGAGTTGCAAGGAAGGCGATATTACGTCTCCAGAGGAATGGACAAGTGCTGACAGCTCACCAAGGCTTCCTCTGCACAGACACTAAGCAGCTTTCTCAAAATGCTCAAGCTCCCGTGAGAGGAAAGAACCGTACGAACAGAGGGAAAGGAAAACATTTTGTAAACTTTTTTCTCAATTTTTTTGAACTTCTGCTGCTGTTCCATCTCCCTCCCCAGCTCCTTTTTACTACAAATTAAATAATTGCTGGTCTGTAGCCCAAAACACTGAAGATTTCACATCTTGTTTGGTCTAATTATATCAGTCTGCCTGACAAAATGGTTTCATCAATGGAATTGCCTTGCAAGAGCTCCAGCTAATCAATTCTTTGACACTTAATTAAGAACTCTGCTGGTCTGGGAGGATTCAGGGAAGTTGTTGGGGGGGAGGATGGGGGAATGTTGGGCAACACAGTATCTGTAGAGTGCAGGTTGTTAAAACTCCTGGCACAAATGAACCTCTAATTCCTTCACTGTCCCCACTTTAATATAACCTCACACTTTATCCATTTCTCTAACCACTTGCTTCAGTTGGGTTTTTTAATTACTTTAATCTTAGTCCTGCCACCAGTAATGGCTTCAAAACACCCCTAGGGCCTTAGATTTACTTTCAGACAGATGTTTCCAAAGCAGGCAGCAGCAGACAGGCTCACAGCACAACGCTTCCAGCTGCAAGTGCACCGGACCTCAAACACCGACAGCCTGAGCTTGGCAGCTCGTGGGGAAGGAAGAGATCTGTGCAGGGGAGACACACGGCCATGGTGAGAGGAACCAGAGCAGGGTCATTCCCCTGAGCCAGCACCATCCTGACACTGCCTGCAGGCCCTTGCAGGCTGCAGGGCAATGACTTTCTTCTGGAAAACTGCCAGGCAACCTGGGCATCACCCATCAGTGCAACCTGTCGGCTAGGTCTGAAGCAAAAAGACAGTTGTTTTTCTTTTGAATGATCAGTGCACTAAATTCACATCTTATATTGGTTTTCCTGATTGCACAGGCTTTCATCTGGCTAAGGGAAAAGAGATAATGACCATTCTGGCATAGAGTTAGAAAAGAACAGAGTATCTGGTCCAAGATAACTATTTCCATTCACTGCAAGGTTAACCCACTAATATTTTTCTTAACAGCTTAACACCAGCAATGTGAGTTTAACATGAACAAGTAAATTGTATTATTTGGTGGCAGTGTGTTTTTATTTGGCCCAGATCAGAAATTAAAAAGTGTGAGCTACTTGAAAACTGTACCATTTAAGAAAGAAAAGCGGCCTTTATAAATAACATCAAATTAGAAAAAAGAAAATAAATAAACAAAAAAACAAACACACACAACAAAAGAGCAAAAATGAATTGGTAGAAAATTCTGAGTAAAATCTGTCTAGTTTAACAGTGTTTAAAGAAAGCACATGGCAAATGCACCCAATGCCATTTCACATGCCAAAGCCACATCACAAAGCACATACTGAGCCCTAGCTTGCTGTTCTTCTCATGGAATACACAAGGTTAGCAATAGCAGAGGTAAGCAAGAGATGGGACACTCTTAGCTTGACCATACATTAGCCAGATTTGCATTAAAATGCTTGGCTACACTGCAGATTCAGAGCCTCAGCTTCAATTTCAGCAGTGGCAAAGACTGACCATTAAGAGTTAGAAGGCCAAATGCTTTACTGCAAAGAAAGTAGCCAGAGACAGGCTCCTTCCCAACATTAACACATTCAGAACTATTCCACAGAACTAAGTGGGCACTTACACTTTTTCATTCCTAACTCCATACATTTTGGAGTGTAGCTCAGAAGACTTTTGATGAAAGACAAGCCTTAAAAGGTTTCTCTATCTTCTGAAATTTAGGATTCAAATTCAAGAATTCTGTTTCCCATTCATCCAAAAACAGATACATGGCAGAAAAGGAATTAACCAAAGATATAACAAGAAATGACAAAGTGTGTTTTGCACACATTTGCTTACATCTGTAAGACATTAGCCAGTAACTGTAAAATCCTCCATTTGTTGTGCCCATTGCTAGCTTTGAAATCCAAAAGATTCCAAAAAGAACCAAAAGAGCTCTAAAAAAAAAAAGTTCAATTTTTAGGTGTAACATGTCTAACTTTTAGCAATACTAGATGGCTAGACTGGCACACATGGGAGATTCCCTAAATCTATCATCCCAAACAGGAAAGAAAAAGTGGTAACAGTGACAAATTCAATATACAAACTTAAAGTTTTGGCCATCTTGAAAGACTATGGGAAAGCCAGTTACCCTGTGCAGAACCAAAACTGGAGGCAAGCAAACAGACATCTTTAGCTTTCAGCTTCCAAGGAGGTTAACCTCATCCCAACAGCATCAAGAAAAGAGTGACTAATTTTCTCTTTCTTAGTTTTGTCATTGTCTTTCTCCCAGTTTTAATACTACAACTGAGAAAACTTTTCCCTTTGCACCTCCTGCTGTCAGAATATACTTTTCTGTATACCTTTCTCTCACTGCTCTTAGACTCTCAAATATTTTGTTTTCCCCAAGAAATTCACCACCTTGTACCGCTTCACTAATTTTTCACTTCTGTGAAAACAAGAGTTACTGTACTTTTATTTCCATTGATGGAGGTGTGTCAATTTACACAGTGGAAAACTTTGTTTACACTAGACAATAAGCTTGATAAAAATTATCTAAGTAATACTGGGAGAGTTCTATTATTCACTGCTAAAACAAATCTGAGTTTGTAGTTTACAGGAAACAGTGAATTTTCTAAGAACTAGCTGACTATCTGGATCAGCTAGGACCAAAACAAAAAAACACAGCAGAACAAATGGAAGATGATGCTAGTAAAAAATGAAATTTGGGAATTAATTAGGAGCAGAATGAGAAAGATTGAAAAACTACCTTTATAAAGCTCTGTATTCATTCCAGTCCTTCAGTGTTGACTGTCAGGAAGTTAATATTTTGCTGTAAGAAATGTGCAAATCTTTCATATTTGCAATTTTTTTTTTTTTTTTGGAGGTGGGTAGAAAATTAAGGGAAAAGGAGAAAAGGTCCATTTGCTTCTTCGCAGAGAATATGATTTCAAATTTCAATTAAAATGAAACGAGCAGCGCGATTATCGCTATGGAGCAGGCGCTCGGCAGCGCGATGGGCGCCTTTCACTGCCATGGCAACCGCCCTCATTGTCACGGCTACCTTGGCACTACGTGTAATTGTCCATGTGTGAGCCTGCCTGATAATACACAATCAATACCCCATAAGCAGCAAACATCATTTTCTGTCTGAGGGAAAGGAAAAAAAAAGGGGGGAATGCTTGCAAAGGAGAAAGAAAGCAGCAAAAAGAAACAGGGAAGTAAGAAAAACAGAGTAGGCGAGAAGAAGGGAGACCTAACTCCAAAATACCATTAACAATTAAACATGCAGCTATTTTTTTTTTTCCATAAAGCAAATAGCTGGAAAAGTCCCACCAGCATACATAAGCACCTGCTAAGTTCTTCTAATAATATATTAACTAATTGTTTACGCCAACATCATTAAACTATTATCCAAACACCACATCAACCAACAGAATGCTTTTTGTATGTAACCAACAGTAATTTTGGTAATGCCAAGTTCTCTGGAAAGAGCCAGCACTTGCAGTCCAAAGCAGGAAGCTGATTTGTGTATATGGATCATTAGGTTTTTTGACTAGCTGAGTATAACAAAACAAAACAGCCCAGGGAACAAACAGATCTTGTAGGGGAGCTTAGTCCTCAAACACATAGCAGAAAGAGAACTGTGATATCAGAGTGGAGACAGGTGCAGGAGGATAAATGGAGAAATAAAATTCTGCATAGTATTAACACTAATACTTTGGTCACCTCATATTCTTCTTTGGGCACTGTGTCCTTTTACCTAATATTTGCGTGCTGTGCAGTGCAATTGGGTCCCATTATCAGTGAATGAAAATGGAAAATAAGAAAGGATACACAGAAGAGTATAAAGAGAAAAGTGGAGGGAAAAAAATGAAAAGAACAGTGCAGATGAAAAAGGGGAAAGTGAAGGAAAAAGCTTGACTCTATTTCTTCTAAGTGTGGGGTCCTAAAGATCAACAATGCAGGCCTGTTCAGTGTGAGCTACCTGCATGTTACACCTGTATATACAAGCAAGATAGAGCCTACAAGACTGGTACCACTAGAAACATGGCCATGCAGCACCAGCCATTCTTCTCCAGAGTTCTGGCCAACAGCAATACTATAGAGATATCAGGTGGGTAATATAGTTATGAGATGGCATGAACTCACTGTCTTCAGATTTAAGGAATTTTATTCCCTCAATATTCTCTAGGGATAAGTATCATCAAACTCTGTACTCACCTGAAAAAAGTGAGGCAATAGTAAGGGGACTGAATTCCTCTAGATATGAAAACAGGGATCGCAAAAATTCTTTAATGAGATGCCAGGAAAAGCCACAGACTCACCCAATCATGGGGAGATAAGCTGCAAGTCACACTGCTGCACACCTCTGGGTGTTATCAGGAGGTGTTAGTGAGGCTGAAGACAGCTAAGAAAAATGTCTTCTGAATGGAACAGAAAGGAAGTGCTCCATTTTCTCAAACAGCCTTCTTGATATTTTTTATTTTCTTTGTAGATTTACGTATTCCTATGAGAAACTCATAAGATGTTATGCAGGTATACATGAAAAACTTGGGTTTCACAGCACAGGGCAAGGGAAGCTGGTGGTACAACATAACAGAGATAAGCTTAGTATATTAATACTGAATGTAAGAATGTCTTCCCATTTTAATCCTTTTGAGATAGTCATCTGTAATAAATTAGACACATCAGAGACAGAGAAGAAATTCTTCACTGGCTTGGACAAGCATGGGCAGATGTGAATCACCCTATTTTGTGGTCTACCGTTTCTTAAATATCAGTGTTCTGTCTACTGAATCTGGGCATGTACCTTTGCTTTATATTGGTCTATTTTCAAAAGTGTGCTTCTCTGAGATATCACATGTGGTAATATTAATTTATAAAAGCACATCATGCATTCAAGCATCCAATATAGAAGTGAAAATGTGTTTCTGAATGAGTCCATTTAGACCAAATTCCCTGTTCCCATACATAACTACACAATGCAGTTGATGTTGAAAGTTCAGTTTTCCAAAATAAATAATTCTATTATAATTACACAGCATTATTTTAGTTACAATATCAATCCCCTCTTGCACGAAGGAGAAGTGCATCATATTCATTTGCCCAGTCCAGGAAGAATCCTGCATTAGTACTGTAGCAATATGCTTTGCATTCCCTTATTACCAATCAAGGCAAGTCCCACAAAACAGATCAAGGAATAGGTACCTGAAGCAGCTTTAGCTCTTCCCATTTTAATTCAAATCTGAGATAAAGATGATGAAGCATATGGGTCTCACCACACCTTAACTAAAGACAATCACAGTCTCATATCACATAGCCCTGAACCTTTTATATGCCTTCAAACTCCCTGACTCTTCTGAAACAACATGATACCATCTTCCTAAAACTCACACTCCCTCCAGAATGATCAACTGTAACTTGCACCTTTATTTGTCAAATTCAAACTGCATAACAGATAGGATAATTGGGCCCCAGTCGACTAACTTTTATGGAACAAACCTGATAACAACAGATTGATTGACAGCCCCAGCTGTAGAACACAAACACAAAGCCTTTTAGATTATGATGTTCTAAATGTTAATGCTAGGGTTGAAAAGCAAAATTAAACAATAATAAAGGACCTACCTGTAACAAATGCAATGTCAGAAATTTCCCTGGGGCTTGAGTTAGGTCTGATAGCATTGTTCTAAAATAAAACCTGAAGACACTATAAAATTCTAGTTTTAGTAACACTCCCCCAGGCTTCCCAGGGATGCCTTATAGTATTTCCCAGTATCTGAAGAACTACTTTCCAGACACACACTTAGGAAGCTTTCATTTTCTTTTCCCTTTATGGACTTGTGTTTCATCTTACTTTCTACCTCTGCTCCTGAGTAGTCCCACTCAATCACACACATTCTGAAAGTAAATATAAACCTCTACAAGACAAAACCAGCAATCTGTTTAGTTTTGGCTCTTTGTCAAATTATCTGATCTATTCTGACTTTTAAGTTCTGTTTCCATCAATATGTCAGGGGAAGCAATCAAAAACATTTTTGTTTACTGTGTTCTTTTTAGTAAAAGCAACCTTTTATCCATTTTCTAAAGAAAAGTTATTAATGATGTCCAATTTGTGATATAATTAGAAGGAAGAAAGAAGTAACACAGCCACTCTTTTCCTCCCAAAGCAATGTTAATAATATCTATTGAATATATTTTACATAAACTTAGAATACATAACTAATGAATCATGTGATCTGGCAGCTAGCAAGGCTTGTAGATACAGAGGCCTCCTAGCTCACTGCAAGATAAATGCCTGCCATACTGGAAAACATCCTTAGCTCTGAGAAAAACATATATGTCACTTCTGGTACTTTTATCAAGACATGCTGAAGAATTCAAAACTCCCTCTATCCTTATTTTCAAGTATTAGAAGAAAATGTGAAAAGAAAATCTGCAAATATGGCCAGCTTCCATACCTCAAAATGAACATTGCTTATGAGCACTGGGAATAGGAGTGATGTGCATACTCAGGACAGAGGGATGTTACAGCCTGAGAGAATGGACAGCAAAGGGAACACAAGTCTGACTGAAATACTAAAGCCCTTCCTGTAAACCACTCCCACTTCCTGAGTTTGAGTGAGATCCAGTCCCTAGTCACTACATTTACAGCTGCTCATTTCTTATTTGTGCTACTTAAGGTAAGTCATGGAGCAGCCACACGATGGAAAGTTAAGTTCCTTATAGCTCAGGGACCATATTTTGCCACTAATATTCACAGTTAATAGTAAAGCACCAGAAAACTTGATATGCCAACAAATCTTTAAAACTTTTTTCTGTTAACCAGCCTACCTCTTCCAATGAGATCTAACAGGCAATCTAAGCTGGCATGAACAAAATCTGCTTGAAAAGGAACTTGGGCCAGTGGGTGAATATGTGTGGCCTCCTTGTGTCTCAGAACCCTTCTCCTGTCCTTCCAGCTCTGGGTGACTGGCATCCAATGGAGACAGTGATTTTAAGTCAATGTTACAGTTCAAACTGCTCGTGGACAGGGCTACAAGCGATCACAGGGGCTGTTTGACAAAACCTGCCTGATGGTGGGAAAGGCAATCTCACAGAAAACAGTGTGCTTCCGTAAATGCCTATGAGCTTTTCAAGGGCACATCACGCAAAAGGGGAGAGATAGAAGAAAGGGAAGGAAACAATTCCAGGTTGTGCAATTAGGAAGAAAAAGACATAAAGGAACACACAGGAGAAATGTCAGGATGCATTTCTATTTGGCCACAAAGTCCCTGGAACAGCCTCCATAGAATGATGGTGGAATTTGTGTTGCTATAGTCATTTATAATTAAACTGGATGTATCACTAGTGATTGTGACATAAAGAACAGACTTGTAGCAAAGGCCAAAGGAAGGACTAGATGGCACAGGTGTTTGCCATTTCTTGTGTCTAAGGCATCTTTCACTTCATTCATAAGTGCTTTCTAGTCTTTTCTATATAAGCCTTTTAATCCCACTATCCTGGCAAAATTCCAACTAAGTAATTAGTTTCTGTCTACCTTAAATTTCTTTTTGTGGTTTTGATTTGTTATAGCATTATCACATCTCCTGTTAAGTGAAGTATAATATTTTGCTGCCATGTTCCACTCCAGAAGTAGTTTTTAATACACACAGAAGGAGAATGTGGTGGCTGTTTAAAAAAGCTCAGCAAACATGAAAATGTAACACAGCAAATGGAGGAGGAGATCGCAGCCAATACAAATCTGCTGCAGAAACTAAGCAGAAAATAGCTCCTCAAATTGGAACTAGACCAGAACCCTGGATTTAACATATCTGCAATTGTGAAAACTGACAGAAGATCTTTACAAACACCAGCACTCATGAAATAGGCCTATGCACTATCCCTAAAGATCAGTGGAATCAGAGCTCCTTCAAGGGGCAGAAGACCATCTACTGAGTCATCCCTAGGGATTCCTGCAAAAACCAGCTTCTTTGGGGTTTTGGAGATCTTTCCTTTAAGCCCCAGCTGATGCTATTTGAAGCCTTGTGACATCAGAACACAAGGCTGTGAGGCTACACGAAGTCAACTAATTTCATTTGTAGACCACCCTCCAGTCCTCTGCTTTTAGCATATATCTCAGTCTTAAAATATATGAAAAAGTAAAGAACCCACAGACCAGACTTAAAAGAAAAAACAAACATCAAAATAAGATGTTAGGTTCTTTTCCTCTATGCTTATTTATTCTGTTAAAATTTGGCAATTTAAGTTCCTAGTTAGATTGATTTCTTCCATTTCTTAAAAATGCACCCACACTAAAAATTACACAACACTGCTTGCTTTTAAACTGTAAATATTCAAGAAAAACACATACCAGAAAAAAAGAATTTCTTGCCTTTGTTCTTTCCAATGAAGTAAGTTGCATGTATACCACATGCAAAAGTAAACCCTTGGAAACTGCATGCTAGGATCTCAGGAGACATGGAAGAAGAACTAGAGATGACAGTATTTTCTGACAGTCATTACAATTACTGATACTTTTTTGAAGAGGAGCATCAATATAAAAGAAATATGAAAGCATTTTTTAGAACTGCAAAAAATAAATAAACAATTACATTAGTTAAATCCATTCTCACATCTTGAGAGGTTATTTATTTTCTCTGAGGGCTGATAAAAGTTCCTGATGACATGCTTTCTAATTTTAAAATTGCTCTCACTTCACAGTTCTGAAAAAGCGGATGTCAGGGAGTGAGTGGGTGGGTCTGTTTTAAGTGTGATTCACACATTAGATTCTCTTATCAGCTCATCCATATTCAGAAGTGCTGTCCATGGGCTGTGGGGTTCAGGAGGAATCCAGAGGACCAGAAAGGAAAAGGGTCATTTGGAAAGAACTAATTAAACTAGGGGAAATAAAATAGAGAAATTGTTACATTATCTTTGCTTCATGTGTCAGGCATGCAAAATATGTCATATTTATGCCTCAACAGAGTATGTCACACCTGCAGAGAGCCTTTCCCTGTCCTGAGCTCTGGTTCTTCCCACCGTCTTGTGACTCTCAATATGCAGAAGTAAATCCAAGGCTGCCATGATCTCCCCACAAAAAGGAGACATGTTTTCAGAGATGCCTGGGACTAGAACCCAAGATCCAAAGCCAAGGCTGATATTCACAGTATAGTATTTGTGTAAGGCTTGTGTTTAAAGCATCCTGAAATAACACACTGCCCGGCTAACTTGTCATCTCTTCTGTACACACTTTTAAACACTACCTGCTCCTACTATGGGGTCTGATCAGGATAGCTCTTCGCCAAAGTAAATAATTCCCAGGAGAAGAAAAGGCCATTCTTGAGATGAGATACAACTAGGTAATGATGTCAGCTATGTAGGTGAAACTCTGAAACTCTTAACTTGGCCTGTTTCTCAGACCATCAGACTGGCTAGCAGAAATCTTTCCTCAAAGTCCTTTGCTAGAGGGAAGTGCTTTTTTTTCCTCTTCCCCCTCCAACAGCAAGAGGTTTGCTGGAATTGAAGCGGGTGTTATGGAGTACCAAGATAGCAAGCCTGTGCCATCGTGTTGGTGGAAAAACAAGATTCAGCCATGACAGCTAAACAAGAAGATTCTGCATGATGGCTGCTGTGCTGGACACAGACATGCCCTGAGGCACAATCTGGCTCTCTCACTGCCTTCATGGTTAACATAGCCCATGATGAACAGCCTCATCACAAAGTCTCTGCAAATCCTGCTCTACCCTAAGCAGATGAAAAAGATTCTGTTGCCTGCAGTGCACATACCTTGGTCCTCAGGAGCTGGCAAGCACAGCTGAGCTGAGGGAGGTAGGAAGAAGGTTGGGTGGCAGGGAGGGAATGTGTGTGATACAGACACACACAACACTGTAATTAAGGGTAATTTCAGAAGCATTTACCTGTGTTTCAGTGTCTGACAACTTTTCCCTTGTGAATGCTGCAAACGCCTCAGCTCTATAGACTGATCTTGTTTTTATGTTGCTGGAATGGGAGGAGTAGAAAAATGAGAATGTCATTTTCTGAATTAATTACCTCCTCTGATTTGAGCAGCACACACTGAAATGCAGTTTAACTCTTGCTCAAGATCTGTTTGCCTTCACTGAAACAGAACTGAAATGGAGCCATACCTTGTGTTTACAAATACAGAACTATTGTAGAGGCTATCCCACCTGCAGAAGATGATCAAGGATGAATGCTGCCATATAGAAAACTCAGTGTTTTTGAAGAACTACACTTCATAAAGACACCTTACTTCACCTTAACTTCACCTAATATGACCTCTAGCTAGCAAAATCATTACCATAAATATCACCTTTGTTCAGTCACCACCCTAAAAGCCACCACTTAATTTCCATTTCCTTTTGCTGAAAATCTGAGGTTCCCCATCCCTTTAAAAGTACTATGATGGGATTGAAAACCAAGCTGCAACTCACCCAACTTATGTCCCTAATTCTACAAGTGGGTCAGTTTTGGGTACATTGCATCCTACATTTGGGTATGTTATATTCCTATCTGCCTGCTCCCTAAGGCAGTAGCAACATCTTTTATCTTTGTCAAGTGTTCTGAAAGCAGGGACTCATAGATGTCTGAATAACAAAAACTTTGGAGATGTCCAGAGTTAAAAAGTTGTAAGGAAAATTGCATTTTAAGTCCAACATCCAGTACTTGCCTCACTTTTTTATTTACTTATTTTTTAAATTAGCTTAACAATTGTGCTCCAGGTCCTGACCCACAATGTCTCTCTGTGTCATGTCAAGGTATGTCACACATCAGACTGTGACTATATTGGACGTGATACTTTTTGTCATGAAAAAAATACTCTATCCTGACTTAGTGGTGGTGATGGGGTAAGAAAAAGGAAATTAAGGTGCATGTTATTTTTTCTCATTTGACCCTATACCTATACGTACATCTGAAAAACCTGAAACTTATCTATGTTTACTGTTTTAATACAGTCTTTTTCCACTGCTTCCACTGCGCAAAAGAAGTATTTTCTGAGTAGGCCAGTGTATGGGCACTACAACATAAAAACATAATATCTGCTTCCTGCCAGTGTGATATGCAAGTCTTGTTCACATGTTTATGGTATTCTCCTTTATTTCTTTTTTAAATGTGAATTTCCAATCTTCCAATTTTTTTCCAGAGCAGCAGGGAGCAGTATGTAGCTGAACTAAATTTCCTGCAGCTCACAAATCTGAACAAGCACTATGTGAACAGGCCTTGGAGTAATGATCACTGATAATCCATCCGGGTAGAACTAAGAACAATTATGACCTCCATTTCAGTATTCAAAGCAGCAAAATCTCTCTGTAACAGAGCTAATCTGTCACTGACAGCAGAAGGCACCACAATCAGCTGAGGAAACACAGAACAGATTCTGGTGAATTGGTAGCAGCAATTAACTTTGGGTTGTCTTGTACCCACCTCTGAGAAACAGCATGACGGTGTCCCTTGCTGTTATCAGACTAAGTGGACAACTCTTCAGCATTACACACATCAGCACCACTGAGTAGGTGGCTCCCCCTCACTCACTGCTCAGTGCTATCTATCCCTTCAGGACACCTGGCTGCTCACACTCCCAGAGCATTGAGGCAATCCCAACCCAGCCAGCAGCAAAGAAAGAGGCATGACAGTGGTCAGAGCAGCATACAGAGGAAGATGATGCTGGTTAGTGCCTGACACTAAATTGTAAGGGAGAAGAGTTTACTGTAAATAGGATACTACATTAGGGATGGGCTCTTTCCTATTGAAACAAATCAAGAAATTACATAAACTTTTGACACAACTTGAGCTGATATATGCAACAGGAGAAAAACAGGAAGGGAAGTATCATTTGTACTTTGTGTTCACTTCCATGGATTGATTTGACCGCCGTTGGTGGACAAAATATCATAGCAGCTGCTTCTTCTTCAGTGACAATTCTTAACAATTGAAAAAAAATCTTCTGTCATTAATCCCTCCAGTCAGAGCAAACCTTATCCTGCAGAGCATTCTTGTATCTTAATGCAACTCAGTTTCTGCAAAGGTAGGGACTGAATTCACTGTGAACATGGACAAGACTTTTTGAGGAGTTCCTGTCACAGACTGGAAACATAATTGACCCTAATAAAATGAAAGAAAACAATACTATTTGATAAAAGCGTCAGATCATCAGGTCTGGGAATGACATCATCAGCCACACCTGTCCTAACCCCAACACAGATCCACAGATCTGTCCTAGGCAGACAAAGCTACTCAGCATAATAAAGATGAGAGGAGCAGGGATTCATACTGTGTTTGCAGGACCTGGCAGCCCTCTTCAGGATGTGATTCAGGATGAGTGCCTGACATTGGTGCTCCAAAACTCTAACATCTCATTTCTCTTCAGAGCCTATGCAGTGCCTCACAGCTTAGTTACTCAGAATGAGATTGCATGAATAACTTCCAAAATGCTTATGGATCAATCACAAGTCCAACTGTCTCTCTGAGGAACACTGACAATAACAAACAGTAAATTCTGTTTAGTCATCTCTGATTGGCAATTAATCATCAGTCCCCATGCCAGCACTTGCCCTCCTGCATACCCTACTCCTACCATACAGGTATATCCATATAACAGCCCCATAGACCTACCAAGTGCCTCTTTTCTGGAAAAAAGGGCCCTATCTCCCGAAGGCTGACTGTGGCCTACTCATCCCTCCAGCCCTACAGAGTGCCCTAAAAAAGCAGCCCTTGGAGAACAGGTATCCTAGGTGAAACCCCAGGGATACAGAAACAGAGAATGCAAAGGCAGCAGCTGCCAAGATGGATGGATGCCTCTGACACTGCAGTGAGCATCACAGCCTCTTGCTGCTCTCTATTTGGAACTGAAAAGACCATTTGTAAATAATTTTTAATTGTCATGTTAAAGTGCAGAGAGTGCAGCAATCAGAGAGCTGGTGGTGTTGGAGGCCTGACACCACCATCAGGCACGGATCAGCAGACAGCATAATAGGAGGAGAAGCTGCAGGGTTACACAAGCAGGCACAGGCAGGCAAGTGGCAATGTGAGAGAGGAGGGCGAGCGCATGCCCTCTCACTGCTCTCTTCTGGGGAGCAACTCATGGGAACTGAGTGGCAACACAACCTCTTACATCATGCATTAACTGGGTCCATTGAAAGACACACAACTCAAAATCTGTGGGGGATTTTTCACAATGAAATGACCAGGTTACTTGTAATTTTTCTCTTTTTAAGTGGTGGGAAGTGGCTTCTCCAGCTCCTAGCAGTTCATCCCTACCTTGACTAGAAATTATCATGAGAGGTTGCTGCTGAAGTTCAGCAGTCTCTGACAAGCTATTCACCTTATTGGTATTATGCCTTTAACCATCTCTTAAGTGAAATGGTTCCTAGAAAATCTCACCAAGCCAGGGATCTTCTTTCCAGAAGATATGGGTCTCGAAAAAAAAGATACTCAGAATCAGAAAGGGTCAGTCACTCTGGAAGTATCTTTTCAGTAAGTCCTGTACTAACTGGAGAAAAAACTTTTTAGGTTGATCTAGAAGCATGGGTTCAGTTGTTTCTCATTAACTTGTCTGCCTCAGCGTATCTGTGAAACACCAAACACAGGTTTGGATCCTGTTTGTAATAAGTAATATCACATAGTAATGGCTGTTCATTGACCTTCACATGCTTCTCACAGCTACTATCTGCTATTAAAAACTCTACAGCACTTTAAACCAAAGTGCATTCAGTTGAGTTTCAGAGGACAAAACCCCTCAAATTCCTTGTTCACCTCTCTGATCGGTCAGCTACTGGGGAGCATAGAAAAACAAGGGCTGAAATCAAGAATCTTCCCTGCCTTCACCACAAAGTAGCCAGACTACTGCACTGAGGAGTCCTGGGTGCATTCTCTCAGTAGGTACAATCATTATGCGAAACAGCAGGCAGCAGGAAAGAGGCACAGAAAAGGGTTCTGCTTCACTGAGGATTCTTATTACTGCTTAAATACAGAAGATTGGATTTTCTTTCATTATTACTCCCCAGGAGACCAGAGACCTTGCAGATCTAGGATGTTTTGTAATCTGACATAAAGGACACCTGTTCATCTGCAGCACATGGAATCACTTAGCAAACACATTCTGGTTGTACTGAGAGCAGCAGAAAAGCTGTGCTTGCACTTTGAGGGTGGAAGGTAGCAATGGCTAACTGCTGCCCTTCAGACTCCAAGAAACTGCTTTGATTGCTGTTATCCTATTTATAGTTTCAAAGAGTTATCCTTGCAATTAGAAGTAAGAAGTTGAGAACAGTCATAGCCATGCCCAACTTTTCTATAGCAGCACTCCTGTGGTCATTTTTCTGCCAGCCAGAAATTAGCACTATGAAAAATGAATTTCATTATAAATACAGAAAATAAATACTAAAAAAACTTTATATTATGAAAGCATCAGAAAAATGCTCCAAAACTTGGTTCATTATATTTAAGAACAAGTCTAATGCAATACTGATCAGGAGAGAATCAGGCTTATCTTTTCTGATATTCTTGCTGAAGCTTTCTCAGCCGTAGGGAACAGAGATGATGCACAGTAACAAACACAGCCAGTTCCCTATGAAAGATTTCAGTGGCCTGCTGAAAGGAGTTCTTCTGTGTGTCAGGGGAAACCTTCTAGAAGCTTTGAACACTTAGCTTTTCCTGC
The DNA here is from genome assembly GCF_027579445.1 of Ammospiza nelsoni. Lineage (NCBI taxonomy): Eukaryota > Metazoa > Chordata > Aves > Passeriformes > Passerellidae > Ammospiza > Ammospiza nelsoni. The sequence continues at coordinate 43,755,835 of NC_080638.1, read as the reverse complement.
TGTCTGTTAGGCCTGTGATTGCTGTCGTGCTCTCTTATCTAAGCAACCACCTAAGTGGCAAGAAACTGGAGTGTTGATTTGGTTGAAAAAGTTTTGGCTATAGTCTTCATTGCTGTAGTTTTCATCTGAGCCCCAAATGATTTATATTAAGACTTCAAAAATATTGTTTGGAGTTTGGTTCCTTTCAATGTCATGGTGCTATTTCTTAACCCTCTAAACTGGGTGAACTGAGTTAAAATGAAATAATTAGGTCACACTCAGCAGAATTCTTAAGAAAATCTGCCCCAGTGGTAGAACTGACAGAAAAATAAGGTAAGAATGAGCAAGCTATGAGAAGTGTGGATTGACCCCACAGAGTTCTGTACGATATTGATACTGATGTATACGAGTGACAAATTAAGTGTTAGCTTTGTGAATTACTTCACTTTCAACCACATTAGCATGAATATCTATTTTTAAGCTCAAAGTAGAACCCAAGGATAACACTACTCACTCTGACAATACACCAAAACAAGAATACTAGGGAATTTTACACAAATATGCAGAGAACCTTTTCCCTTAGTGTCAGTCCTAGTTCTAAGAATGAAGTAAACAGACAATTCTGACAGATAAGCTTTGGTAAACATATCTCAAGCAATTTAACACATTACTGTACACACCTGTCTAGCCCACTACTTTACTAGAGAGGTCTACCTTCAAAAGTCAATAAACAAAATGGGAGTTATTCCATGCCTAACTTGCTCTAGGTTACAGTCCTAACCAAGACTTAGCACAAACCTTCTTCTCTGATCGATTTACCTGAGTTAGCAGATTGTAAAATCAGTTGTGAAAATGCAGACACTCCCCTCATTTTGTCACTCCATTGATAAAAGTGATAATTATATTTATTTGCACTGAAATAGAGTCCACAACTGAGAAATGCAATGCTAAATACACCTATTTCTGCCCCAGTCTACCTACAGATGTCCTGGGATCATTCAGGCTATCCCATTTTTGACATTTTATTCAATTCAAGGTCTTACAGCAAAACTGTGGTCTGCAAACACATTCATCAGGCCACTGACCAATTCAATCGATTTGTCTGTCTTCCTTCCTTTCCGAACCACAATTCTTTTGACGTGAGCTGCCTGAAAATCCACTAACAATCTCTTTCCATCCAGCCAGTTCCCTCTGGAATTGTTGAAGAACCTTCCTTCTACTGGTGCTGTCCTTCCAGAGATGCACCATTTCACCAAGGAGCACAGTATAAAAGCCATGTGAATGGTTTTGCTTTCAATTCTGTGATTGGTGCTCTAAGGTGAAGATAAGTACATAGAATAAAATGCAAAAGAGATAAGCACAAAGAGGCTCAAGATACTCTTCAAGTCACACTTTTTAAAACAACGTAGAAAATCTATTTCTTGACTACCTTGATTTTATGTAGGAAATTGGGGGTTGGAAGTAGTTAATTTATGCTTCGGGGGAAAACAGAATCTTACCCCTCCCATCTGCAGTTTTCTTCAGTTCATTAAATGAAAGAAATTGATTTGGCGAAGGTAATTTTGTAATTAAAAAGCTTATCATGGCTTTCTCTAATGAGCTGAGCAAACAGACAGTAATTCAGTGACAATATTTACACAAAGCACACTGGGGGATGTTTGCTTATAAAATTAAATAATAGAAGGAAATAGGAAGAAGAGAAAAGGAAGAGAAAGGAAGGAGATGAGGTCAATTCTAGATCCAAGTTCATCCCAGGGCACTGCTCCTCTGATGACTTGCTCCTGTTTCCACTGCATCACAGCAGCAAAAAGAAGAAAAGGCTGTAAGTGACCTAAGCTAGTCCCTTGTGTAAGTGGGCTTTTCACAGACTGAATTTACTATGCTCTCATCTCCAGCTGGGACCATAGCCAACTCTCTATTCAGGATTTCAGGAACAGCTTTATACTCATTCAAGACTAAGAATTACCTTTCCAGGATACATTTCCTCCCTCTAGGGTGCCAGAGGCTTCATGCACACTGACTGAGGGCACAGTATGGAAGAGAAGAAAAACTCTTGAGAACTGTAGGTAAACTTGACTTCAAAAAGCTCTTCTGTTACATTTGGAATGAAACTCAGAACTCAAACTACTCCTTTTTTACCTTCAGAAAGCAAGAAAACACGACAAAGATCCTGCCTGAAGCAAAGCTTTGTGCATTGCAGGATGTAAAAAAAGAGAGAGAGGAAATCCAGCAGTTCCCTGGAGATTTTTTCCCTCTTAGTCTGCTCTGCTGTGCAGAGGTACCATTCCCACCCTCGGGGAAAGCTTCCTGGTACAGAAAGGAGGAAGTCTCTTCTCTGCTCTGGTTTCCCTCAGCCTTCAAAGTTTGTTCTCCAATCATCTCTCTCTGCTCTGTGTAACTATGGATGAAACCTCTGAAAGTTTAAGAGGGAAGTGAGCTCAGGAAAAATCATTCTCAGTTTTCTGAGTTTCTCACACTTGAAAAGCTGTTCCCTCTATTCTTGCAAAGAGACCTGGCTCAGATACTGTAGCAATTGACAAGTGCAATTCAAGGGAAAAAGATGAGTTCCAAAAAGAGTGAGCAGAAGATCAGTTAGACGTGAGGCAGCAGAGAGACAGGAAAATGCTGCTAAGAAAAAGGTTAATAGTGGGAGCAAACTCACAAAGCTTAAAAGACCAGAGAGAGAGAACAAAATGGGAACTTCAGTGGACAGAGTAAAAGAACCTGTGGATCTAAAAAAATGTCACGTTTTAACTCAGAAATAGCTGCCTTCTGATGCCTAGCATATGCTTTCAAACCCTTCTTTACAGCTATAATGTAAAGCAAAAAATTCATATTAACAAAGAAGAAAATAGTTCAGGAGATTTGACTCACAAATTTCCAGATGAATTTCCTTCTAAAGGATGGGGTAGATTCATCCCTTTGCATCATCAGAGGTCAGCATATCACTGTGCATCAAGGATATATGAGGGGGGACATAACAATGAGACCTCTTTCTTTCCTTATTATATACTCCATGAAAAGACAACCTACCTCCACTCTGAACTGAGTCCAACAGGAACCACTAGTACAGGAAATGTTCCAGCACCTCCTGAGACTCTGACACCAAAAGGCATTTTTAGATTTAAAAAAAGAACAAACGAGTTTCTGTCTGCTGAGTCCAGGTCCACACCTACACTTTTCTGAATAGCCTCTCAAAAATTAACACCAACCCAATTTAATAAGTTAATAACTGATTTCTGTGGTGTAAAAAGGTATCTGCAACTTATATAGAGTTGCATGGAGCTCAGTCAAACTGCTCACTTACTAATCATATCTTATGCTTCCTTACAGTAAAAAAGGAAGTTCTCCATCTCTGCTTTCCTCAGAGGTATCCTGTACACATTCTATTTTTTCTCCAATACTGGATACTGCATAAGAGCATTCTGAGACCACAAGGCAGGCTCTGAAGTTCTGCAGGAGCTGGACATAGCCTACTCATAAGTCTGAGAGCACACTCATGATAGTGGCTTGGAACAGAGGATAAAGTCTCTAAAATGAATTGGAGAGACGCAGGCCAAAACAAGACAGATAAAATCACAACCACACTGAGCATCTGCAATAATCCTTAATGCATTCTTCTAGATAGGAGACTCCTGTGACTTCTCCAATACCACACCCTGCTGGCTGTCTCTGAATATTCTCTGACAAGAGGGCACGATTGCACAATCATTAATACCAGACATCCACACATTCTAACAGTACTAATTTGATACATACCAGGCACAAAACCACATTCTCACCTCGCTAAAATTAGCCAAAGAATATGATAGAACAGTTAAGGCTATTGTCATGTCAGTTGGGGTTGAAAGCACCTGACCCAGCATATAATCAGAGGTGCAAAACCAGACAGTCCAAGATCCAAGTCTCTAAGTACACACTAAAATCCTTTGAAAAAATCTGAGAAAGCAGAATAAGTTTATTGGTGCCACGTAACCCAGCTTTTCTGTTTTAATCTGAGATATCCTGAAGCTGTGTCATTGAAACATTGTCATTATGCACAGCAGGAAGAATCTCTTTCAGCACACAGGCACAGAAGCAGCACCTAAGATAAGACCAGAAGTGCCCTGCTTGCCATGACTCACAGTCAAATGTGTCTAGAAATTGCTGATAATTAAGACTTATCAATCTCAGTACCCCACACTCAATCCTGCAAGCTAACAAGTACCCCATGAGTTAAAGGAATTTGATATACTCACAACAGTTACTAATTGGTTACCAATGAACTGAATAATTGGTTTCCAATATTTCTCCCAAACTCCCTTTTCAGCTGTATTTTCCAGCATAAAAACTATTTTCCTGTTCTTCATCCTTTGTCTTCTCTCATCCTTATAACTCTTCCCTTAAGTGCCTTTGAATCCAGCAGCAATCCCTTCAGGAGAACAAAGTTAGCCAGTGATTATTTGCTAGCAAGAAAACAGACAAGAGCCCAAGAAGCTGCCTAGGTCAGACCTCAGGGTAGAACTGTGCCACTTCATTAGCTGCAACAGTAACATGAAAATCCCAGTGGCTCTGCAGTAATAAATATGTAATAAATACTACCTTTATATATAACAGAAAAACCCTGCAAGTTACACTGCTGGGGAATAATTCTGTGTTGTGCTTAAGCAAACTGACTAAATGGAATATAGCAAGGCTTTTCCATCTCTTAGTTCTGAAACCTAATATTGTCAGCAAAACAGCAAATACATTTCTTATTTCTGGGGTTTTTTTTTGGTTGATTAGTTGTTTTGCTTTCTGTTGTTTTGGTTTGGGGGTTTTTTGTAATGATAAACTTGTAATTTATTTGTTTGTGGGAGAGTGGGTGTAGCTGCTCCCAGAGGACAGAAGCAGAGGTGCTTGAGCAGACAGCACCGCTCCTGAGCTTAGACTGTGAAGACAGAGCAGAAAGTCTCCTACAGCTCAGGTAGAGACAGCCATCGGCTTTTTGAAGAATAGGACCAGACCTATGTCCAGTGCCATTATGCTGTATTGTAGGGACTCTTTTTTGATAGGATAGTAACTGTTGGGAACTCACACCAGATTTCCTTTGACCTGAAAGAAATTATATCTGATGCGACACTGCACAGAGAAAATTAATAGATAATGACTTAAACATCTGAGGGCCAGCTGAAGAGAAGGCAAGTAGAAGAGCTATTGAGAAGAGCAGAACTGAAAAATGATCCACACATCTCCCACCTTACTGGCAACCCAGGGTGGGCTTTTTTAGTTTTCTTTCCTTTTTTTTTTTTTTTTTTTTAAACTGTGGGAAGTGAGGTTGTCGTGATGAGAAGAGAATGAGGTGGCTGTGAGCTTTCTCCAAGGAGTACTTAACTCCTCTCTGGGTATTTTAGTGCCTGCACACGTGAAACACTTGAGTATTAGCTTACCACTCTTTCTCCAGTTAAAAGCATAAAATTGCAGATACCAAGTCTTTTCCTCCCCTCATTCTCTTTAAAATTCCTGAAAGCTAAAGCAGTTTTGTCATGACTCACATTATAAAAAGAACAAGCGATGTGAGTGCTCCCACTTATCATGCACATGTACAAAACAAATATTCTCTGTCCGCTCTACCTTGACTTGCTGCTGCCTGCAGTCCTGTCATCACTGCCATCTGTTTAAGCATTAATGCCAAGCTCTGCTCCATGAAGCAATTTCTTCTTTTTTTTCTTCTTTGTTTTTTCCCCCCTGGAGGTTGGAAATATCCCCCTACTCCATTATTCTTCTATCACTCCCATTAAATTAACTAGAATTTGTATAGGACAATGGAAAGAAGAATTAGGCTGCAACATGAGTAAAATCCTAGATGGTGACAGAAAATACCCATTCTCAGATCACAGAGACTGGACACAAATCACAGTACCAAAGAGAATTTGAAAACAGACATTCTTTATGATTTTATCCACTAGCACTTATCTCCCAGAATATATGGTTATTCTTACTAGAGTTATTCATGAGCATAATTCATTCAGTGACATGATCTGATCACTGTTATACCTTTTGATTCAGCAAATTTGTTAGCGATGGAAACATGATTAAGCTTCTAAATTAAAAATACACTGAGAAAACTGGTGAGGCTTTACATTAACCTCATAAGTCTTCTCAATGAAGAGATTAGTTGGGTTTTCTCCATAACCAAAGTAATGTCAGTTTCTGGAATAGAGGCTTTTCTTTTGAAAAATTATACCACCTCAGCCCCTTCCATCTCTCAGCTCACAATGTTACCACTGCTGCAGTTACAAAGACATCCAAAGTACGATAGGAACTTTTGTGAAGTCACATGAAAAGTTAGGCTTTAATTGTCACTTGAGCACACCTTTCAAAAGTTGCAACAAAGAATATAATTTAACCATGTAGAACAAGTGTCATGTTTGGGACAAATAACAGATTAAATTTCCAATTTCAATAAAACAGATTAAAAAGCTTTACAAGATAGGAAATAGCTCTTCATTAAACCCTCACAAAGTACAGAATTTTTGCAACTACCTCTTAACTTCTGCTCCTTTTAGACTATGAACATTGCCATTTACATATATATGGAGCTGCTGAAATTATGAAGCACTGGACCATATTTTGGTGACAAGTTTTTTGAGTGACACTAGTTCATCTCTGATAAGGATGACCCTCCAATCTTCTGAGTCCTTGCAAACAAATTCAGATCCAAGGAGCTTTGGATCTGTTCCCATTTTCAATGTGAAAGCAGAAAGAAAACACTGCCAAAGGCTTGTGCACATTTGTACATTTATTATGACCAAATTTCAAACCTCAGCCTTTCCAGTCTTTCTGAGGGATGGGTAAATGGTTAAAAACCTGCAGTACCATTTCATAGCTCGAGACTTTTCTTGCAATAGACACGCAGATGGAGCCAGAGGGCTCCTTACTACTACGAATTTGTGATGCACACTGCTCTGACTCATGACCAACTCATTCTTATGACCAACAAAGGCTGCAGTCTCTGCAGAAGGCAGAATTCCTAACTCACTTTCACAAAGCCTTTTATCATCAATACTGTGTATAAATCACTGAATAATAATGATTATGGTTAATTTTTAATTCACTGGAAATAAAATCCATACAATTTTGGCCCTTCTTTATTCCTCATGGACTGAACCAAATTTCTGTGAATGGATTTGTTATTCAGAAACATCCACCAAATAGTTCATTTGAGCACATTTCCACCTCCAGAACACTTGTGAGCTGCTCACTTCAATTATCTGCTATTCACAGTGTGCGAGTGGCAGCACACGACTGTTTCCAGTTCCTGACTACAAGAAAAAAAGTTTTCAAATGGGAGAGTGATAAGCAGCAAATGCTAAATCATTTTTCATAAATAGCTTTCAGAGATAGATGACTTCATGGCTACATGCTCACATTAAAGTCGATAAAACCTACAAAACAGAGAAATGTTTTTACAAACATTCTCAGGAAAGGAACAATCTGACCCCACATATAGCTGTAATCATATTCAGTACTTTATTTCTAAAATTATTTTCAAGTTACCTTTTGTATTAAGCAGCAATTTGATATCCATGAGTGAGAGTTTTTTTTTTTTAATTCTTGGGCAGTGACACTATGCTGAAGAATTCAATGCTGCTTTTAAATGGAAAGAAGAGACATATCAGAGGAAATGCAGTAATTTTTAAGCAGATTCTGCACCTTCTCTACTGACAATCGTCACCACTTCCTTTTCCCATTTTGAGTGCTGTATACATATGTGAGTAATGTAATCTTCCACCCAAAGTTGTGATGCTAAAAACCCACTCACATTTTTCCACTACCTGATAACTAATCACTGCAAAGTTCTCTGATTACTGTGTGAAGCATAATAACAGCCACAAAGGGAGACAACCAAAAATTTATTGGCATCAATCTCAATAGCAAAAAGATGGTTATGCTATTTCTGTGCCAGAAGAAGGAGAGATGCTATACTCTATAATTTAGTGACTGGATTACAACATTCTTTTGTCATGGTTGAGATGTGGCATGTGATGGTTGCACAGTGACATTTGGGTGGCTGATTGATGGAGAGCTTTTGCAACACTGAGTTTGACAGGGTGTGGCTGTGCCATGACTTTGCCATGGGTGACTTAATTTTTTTTAAGGTGAGGAATATACAAGAAGCTGTTTGAGTTGACAGAAGTCAAAAATGAGATATAGTAAGTACCACTCTAGCCATCTATAGCAACAACATCTGTTCCTTCTGAGCCCTCTTTTCATTTTAATTTTGAACTGTCAGTAAAAAAGACAAAATACCCAATGCTGTAACTGTCAGAAGAAATCAGCCAAAAATCAAGAAAATGAAAGGCAACAAGCTTCCTAAGTTTTTTTTAGCCTAGCTACCCTAACCCCCTTGGCTCTTCCAAATCCTCCCTCTTGTTTGCCAATACAGTGCTCGCCCCCTCTTTATTTCCAGAAGTATTTTTTTACAGTTAAGGGCTGACTGTATGCTGCAGGGCTGACGGGGACTTGGACTGGATGCTCACTTCACAGGGAATGTGCTGGGTGCTTACCCAGGAATGACATGGCATCACTGCTGCTGCTGCACGCAGCGCGCCCTGGTGAGTAATCGAGGCAGCTTTTATAGACACCAGAAATGCCCATCACAGCTTGTCTCTGAGTCAGTTGACATTTTTATTTTATATATAAAGCAAATTAGGGTGGAAGACAGAGAGCAAGAAATGAGGCTGTGTGCCAACCTCTTCAGATCTCATTTAGTCTATGTTACAGAGCACTTAGTCTTTACAATCCAGCATGCTAATAAGGGACATATATCCCTTCTCTGAGAAATTAATAAATCTTGAGACAGCTTAAAGGAAAGACAAAAAAAGTTACAGCTTTTAGTGTAGACATCTGTGCCTCTGTATGTGTAAAAGGATTAGAGAGGGAGGGGAAGGATTTGCAACATTGCTGAGGAGAGGGGTGTGGGGAGTGTCAGATATTTCCACAGGCTAAAAGCCTAACATCTATTAAAAGTAACCTGGTAATTACACTGGACACAAACAATGACAGTGAAAAACCAGCTCCCTTTATAGGAGCTCGGCCACAGTGCTTTGAAAGCTCTGCTGTCCTTGTCATAGTCCCCTACCACCCTCCCATTGTGCTTATTCCAGCTTGAGGGTACTCCCAAACCTCAGAGAGACACATCACCTCGCTGGGAAGTGAGTGACAAGAAGTGTAGGCCATCTACTTGACAACTTGGTGAAGATACAAACCAAACTCCTTTTCAGATTTCATCTTTTTGAAGAAACTAGAGCTTCATTAGTGCTTGAAAAGCCTGACAAGAAAAAAAAATCAGAAACTTCACAGGTGGGAGAATTGAAGCACAACATATCAACAGCAGAGTCTGGAAAAGCACTTGGAAAAATCAGCCATCGCCTTCTGCCTATTCCTTGACATTTTTGCAGTATTTCCACTTATCTCTGGGTCCATTTGCTATCTATATCACAGTCACTTTCCACACAACCTCATAGTGAAGCTAAAGCCAAAGCCTAATTTTCTTCCAGAATGTTTCAGGAAACAGCCAGGTAGGTCCTGATAGAGAGCGAGAGCACCATGCACAGCCAGTGAGAGTGGGAGATACTTTGGAACAACCTGAGTTTCACATTTTTGACTGATCCTGCTTGAGAAATGCTCTGTTAGAATGAATCATTTTGGTTTTTTAGAGAAAGGACTGTTTCTTACTAATCAACCTGTGCCAGACCCAAGTTTTATCGACACAATAGCTACATGCAGCCTAACGTGCAATTTAGTACATGATTACCTACTGCCAGTGAATCCTCAATCTTTACAGTCCAGCCAGTGCTGAAAAATGTTCAAAATACCACTTACTGTATCTAGTGGAAGAGGAAGGGAACTGGAGGAAGGAAGTGGGAGAAAGAAATATTGAAGAGGGAAAAAAAATAAGGTAAAAAAAGAATGGAAGAAATAAAGTGGAAGAAAAGGGAGAGGAGACTTAACAAGAAGAAATTGTTGAGACAGGAGGGCAGAAATGGATAAAGGGCGGCTGCAAAAGGAGAAAAGATTTTAAAAGCTGAAAAATAAATTACCTGTTTATTTTCTCCACAAGTGAACTTCTTGTGCAACATGGCTGCAGCAAAAGTCACTTCCAATCCTCCCCTCTCCCTGCTAAAACCAGCCCAAGATTTCTCAGCTGAACTGCCAAACTGAAATTTTACAGCCAAAATAAAGTAGATTGGGAATGCTGTCAGCATAGGAGCTTGAGCACACCACTCTTGTCCCTTCCCATTTTATGTGGTCATTGGAGTGACAATAGCAGCAGTAATCCCTGGCTAAAGGGTAGGTGTCTAAGAAAACCATCCCTCACAGGCTTTGGAGCTGCAGCCAAAACCAGGCTGCTCAGCCACCACAAAGCATCCAGAGGGAGAAACCTGCAGTCCAGGGAGTGCAAGACACCCCAGGATTCAATTCCTCTCCTTCTAGTACAGGCAAAGCTGTCAGAGGGGTTACTCTGTGTTACCACACTCAGCAAGCCACCACTAACAAGCACCTGCTTCCTTGACCTGTCCTGGCTGCTCCTGCTGCCATGGAAGAAATCAGTGCATGGTGCTGGACACTGGGACTGTGCACCACTGTTTGGTCTCTGTCTCTTTTTGCCTCACAGCTTCATTTCCCTAATGGCCAAAATATTTCCATTTGTATTTTCCCCCATTTACCCTTTCTATTGTGCTTTACTTGTGTCCTTCATTTGCAATTAAAACTGTCTATTACTGGACTATCTAAAAATATTACTTTTATTATAATTATTCTATGTGCCTTCTTCTGCAGTCTCAATATTCTGAAAAGCAAATTGATTTTACTCATATAGAACATGAATTCCCTGTTCTAGCTCTATGCAAGATGCAGTAAGAATTTTCCTTTTGTTTTTGGAATCTCAGCATCTCTAATCTCAGGACTGCATGCATCAGAAGAAAAAAACCCAAACCAGATGAAACGAAACCACTGAAAAAAAATTTGCATGTAATAAAGGACAATAATAGTTACTGTTATTATTATTAGTAGTAGTAGTATTCAAAGTGAGGCTAAGTTCTGATTTTCTCCTACCCAGATAATATATCTTCAAGGAAATATTTGCTCTGTTGAGTTGAATGTTTCCACTTTTATGGACTCTGAGATGAATGAACATGAGTTAAAAAGATGTATTGATAGTTCACATGATTATTTTTCTCTTTGTTACCTTATCAATTTCAGAATGTCCTTGCACTAATGACTTAAGTGGTTAAATAACCTATGAGCTATTTGCTTTACACTGAATTAAAATACAGACATTTGATTTTTTTTTTTTTTCTTTTTTAGGCTAATGAGTTAAACATATCCCAGAAGCACAATGCCACATCAGTGTCACTGACTGCAAAGCTGAGGCTGTGGCTGAATTTTGGCAGCTTGTTAAGTGAGAATACTGGGCAGAGACACTGACTCTCTCTCTCTCCTATCAGTTGTTTTGCTTATATGTTGGGGTAAAAGAGGTTTTCTAGATGGGAAGAAGCTGAAAGTTTTTCTAATTTTTTCAGCAGTAAATGTTTCTTTTTAGTTTAATTTGGTGGTTATAAAATGCTCCTGTTTCATTTGTATGCCTGTTTGGGGGTATGTGCAAGATTCAGATTCATTATCTTGTTTTATCAAGCATGTAATAAATAAGTTCAACTAATTTGAAACTTTCCATTTGTTCATGTTGTTTATTTTTGTATCTGTACTAATCCCAGTTTTTCTAGCTCTCTGTTTTTCCTGTTTGCTGTACTCCTATTACTATGTTCTTGTATTTGACTGGAAGTTCCTCACAGTCATGCTGTCAGATACATTCATACAACACAGACTGCACTGGGACATTGGGACCTGATACTTAGAGGAATTTGAGAGTGATCAAAAACAGACCTGATAAACAAGAAGTAAAGGTAAGTTTATCTCTCATCTGCTAATTCAGGATTATGGCACTGGGAGAAGAAAAATACAAAATAGTTTTCTGGGCAATTTATTATAGCTATCTCTATCTGTGGTAGTGCCTCAATACCCAGGAGCTGCCCTCACAGGACAGCACAAGTGCAAGAAAGCCATCTACATTGGGACAAAGAAGAAAAATGAAAAATCCAGACCTAACTTATAAACATCCATATTCCAACACATCTAAAAGAATGTTCTGCTTCTTTACTGGATCTCTAGCTCACTCAGCCCTCAATCTACTGTAGAGAGCTTTTTAACTTCAGCCATGGATGGTTTTTTGCAATTGTTCCAAAGATAGCTCAAGTACGTACATCCAAGAGCACAGGAAGACAAAACCAAATCCAGTTCACAAAGAGCAAATAAAAATTTTCTCCTAAAATAAATACGAGACAAGGATATGGTTGATGTTCAAAACCTACAGAGATTATGCAGAAGAGTACTGTCACAAGTACACGTATGTCTGTATCTTTCCTTGTGCAATTTCATACTTGAAGCAAGTAATTCAGTTTGTCTGCTCAAAGGAGATTAAGGGCTCAAGGTTACAGGTGAAATCACTTGCCTTCCACTGAAAACTTCTGTTTACAATGAACCCTCCCAGTACTTCCCCCTGAATTATGTCCAGGAAGCAAAAAGTTTAAACTCCATAAGTTTCTACCTGTGCTTTTCCCCCCTCCAGTTGAAGCCCATCATCATTTTAAAGCACCAAGGCAGTCTGAAAGGTTCACCCTAGTGACCATCTTGCAAGGCTATCAGAGTGGAAACCTCATTGAGAAGCAGCAGCATCAAGTCAAGCACAACATTCCAGAGAGAGCTCCCCTTAGCCACATTACAGTAACTGGATCTTCTCATGACCTTCAAGATGCCACTTCAGTTCCCTCCAAAGAGACTTAAGCAGCCTCTCTGCCATTAAGATGTTCCTTCATTTGTCAACAGAAAGCTGCTCAATTGCTAGCCTGAGCAAATTTACATAGAAATTACCAGTGATACTCTGCAAACAGTTCGGAGAATGACAGCAGAGGCACCCAGCAGAAACAGTCCAGGATACACAGCCTGCACAGTCACTACTCAGACAAAGACATAGAGGAAAATGTTACCAGGAAAATTCCCTGGACTTGCAGAACTGTTAATATATGGGCATTCAGCAGTGTGAGGTCTACTGGGGCTCTGAGTTCATCCAAAACCCTTCCACAGAAGACGATGTTGTCAGCATTTCCTTCCTACCTGACAAGTATTTCCAAGTTGCCAGGCAGCTGAATTTCATGTGAAGCCTGCAGATTGAGAGGCATCTTGATAAAGGATGCCTGGCTTTTCAGCCTACCACTCAACTTTATCCTCCTATCCCTGACAGGCAAGTCTTGCTGCCACCCTCAAAGCTCCTCCTTGAAGAGAGCAGTCTCTCCTTGTCACACTCCTCATGCCCTGCATCTACTCTCAGTCTCCCCAGAGCCCTTTCCCCACCCCTAGAGACAGCATCCAGGTAAACCAGGAGCTTGATTGGTTCAAAACTGTCATTTTTTTCTCCCTTTTTTTCTACTTTCTAGGGTTCCTGACCCCTGATCACAATAGACTTTTATGTGAAAAATTGTAGAGCTGTGAAGTCTGCACTTAATCCCTTTGTCAAGCACTACTTGTGGTAGTATCTAACTTCCAAAGCCTTGTATGAGTGTTCAGACAATCAGAGATAAAATACCAATCTGACATGGCTGCTTCTTGACCGGGAGCATGACTGAAAGAATGCTATAGGTTCTCAATGGCAGCATTTCCCCATAACTGCCCTTCAACAGAGCAATTTTTCTACAGTAATCAACAGCCTCAGGACAAGGTCTTAACCCTATAAAAATTAAAATACAACCCAGAGACTTAGAAGTAATCATGGTGGAGAAACACAAACGGTACTGGGCCCTGTCTGCCCAAATAGGGACACTCCAGGAGTCAAACCAAGTAGTGAGCACTAAAGCATACCAAGAGACAAATATACATTTCCTTACACACTACTGGAGCAGAGACTGGTGGATAAGTTAAGGGCAAATAAAGAGGAATCAAACAGCAAAAAACTGTCTTCCTCTATGTAGTGATGTATATTAATGGAGGTACATTTGTGTGAGTGTACACACAAGAGAAAAAAAAAAAAGGTAGGGATTCAGCAGGGCATGGGGTATCTGATCCTTACCATGTGCTCTTGACTGCACAGAGTAGAAGAAAAATCCTATTTCAAATCATGATCAAAGCCATCATAGGGAAATAAGTAGCTTCCACTTCTTAAAGCAAACAAGCAGGTAATATTTATTCCACAGTATAGACAAAACTCTGCCTTCTGTCAAGGAGAAAGGAATAAATTGTTTTTTCATAATGGTGTTTTCTTTTCAATCAATTTCCCTTCAAGCTTGATTTAAGAGGATGCCATGCCAGAACCTCAGGTGAACAGAAGAAACCGAACATACTCCCTCAAGAAAGGTGAAAAGGATGATGCAGTCAAACTCCAAGTTCCATCCAAACACCAGTGCTGCACATGAGTACAGTCATGCACTCCTTTCCCTCCTCCTGCTGCTCTTCAAATAAAAGGTTTGCAGCAACAATGCAACAAAGGGCCAGCAACAATAAGGGAGAAAGAGTTCAGAGCATAAGGAATAACAGCAATGGAGATAAGCTGGAGTGCATGTTGCTTTAGTTAGGGATAGAAGCATTAGGGAAACTCTTATAGGTCATTTTGCTACCTACACAGGCATATGTGTAAATGTTACCAATTTTTATTTTTTTTATTAGTGAGAGATTTGTAGATATTATCTTATTATTAATATGCATGCATATAAAAAAGAACAGTCACATCTGGTAAAACCCCTGGCTTCTAAGAAAAGCTGGAAGGGGACAGAATGAAGAATGAGATTGTTCCCAAGGTATTGCAGGCACTTAGGTACTGCAGAGCTAGGTCATCAGGGAACACTTTAGTTTTTAAAATACTGCCTTGTTAAAAATTGTGCATATTTTCTGGGGTTACAAACAGTCCCTTTGAGTTGGAAAAATCACAGAAGTTTCACAGTAGTTTTCAGGAAGAGACTGATATTGTAGAAACTTCCCCATCTATTTCTTTTAAATGCAAATTGTAGAAAGATTGTTTCCAGGAGGACAGGAATTTTAAAAAGAAAGCTATTAGTATTTTTTAATCTTGGAAAAGCGTTAACAATTTCACCCACAGAGAGTATGGACACACAGAACAGTTCCAGTAGTATCAGAACCCAAACACATTGTCTCAAAATTTCAACTTAGCTTTTAACAGACACAAATCTGAAAGACAAGGGCCCCTTATTGTTTCTCTCAAAAGGTTCCTCAGAGGATGCAATTCCCATTTATATAAATCTTCTCTTCAGAAGTCACGGGATCCTTTATGCAAGGTTTTAGTGAGGGAATGTTGATTTAAAAGACACAACTCCATTCCATTTTCTTTCTGACAGACCCTTCATTCAATGGATGTTGCCTCAAGACAGGGCCTTTTTGCATGTTTTGTGTACAATGAATTCCTCATGGCAGTACAGTAAATAAACAGCTAGCAAATGATTTGGGTGTTCAATGGACTTTGCAAGCAAGATTCTTAACAACAGCAATGTTAGTTAAGCAAAAGCTAATGAACACTTACTACAAATGACATTCCCATTTCCTGGCCCTAATTCTCTCATTACTTATCTGCAAGCATAACAAGCATTTACTGGTTTTAGCATTTTTACTGGTTTTAGCATCACTGACAACAAAAGCCAGAAGCACAAAGGATGCCACATCCCATGATGACAGCCCCAGAATGGCAGCTGTCAATTAAGTTGGGAAGGGACTGCTGGGGAGGACAGAGTTAAGAGGCAGCCTTGCCCAGCTAGGACCAGCAATGAGAACTCCCTCCTGCTGCTGAGTACTGACCCATGCACACATCTGTCTGCACATGCACCTGCACAGGGAGAGCCTTAGAGGAATCTTTTAAAGATTAAGATTTGCTCCACAAATGTAGGCCAACATTTTCAAAAATAGCTGTCCAAAGTTAGGCATTCCAAAATCCATATTTAAGCATCTACAGAATTGTCCTCATTCTCAGAAGTGCTGAAATTGCCAAGAGCTGTAAAATGCTCAAATTTTGAAAACCAGGCCACATCTTTAGGTGCTTGAAAACAGATTTAAGAGCCTAAGTTTAGGCATCTGTATTCCTGACTGTAAACTTCTATTACCCAGGAAGACCTGCTATAATTCATCACACATACATGACATTCTGAAAAACGTACAATACTAATTGTCCTAAATTTTCAGTTGCAGCTGAAAAGTGTACTGCCCAAATCAGAGCAGGATCACAAAGGCAGCCACTGCCCTTCCTCACCTATTTTCTGGGAGTATTTATGGCAGTAAATTACAGTGACTGTCAAAGCACCCAGTGAAAAACAGTGGCAGCTGACCTAGTCCATATTGCCTTTATCTACCCTGAATCTTCAGCAGAAGAAAGGATGAAATTGATATAAGGTTGCACAAATCAAATGAAAAAGAGAGCTGGCTTTGGCTGGGATAGAGTTAATTTTCTTCATAGTAGCTGGTATGGGGCTATGTTTTGGATTTATTCTGAACACAGTGTTGATAATACAGGGATGTTTTAGCTGTTTTAGAGATAGCTAAAATACAGCCAAGACCTTTTCAGCTCCTCACACTGCCCCATCAGGCTGGAGGTACACAGGAAGCTGGGAAGGCACTCAGCCAGGGCAGCTCAGCCCAACTGACCACAGAAATATTCCAGACCAGAGGGCACCATGCTCAGCATATAAAGGTGGGGGGAGAAGAAAGCAGAGAGGATATTCAGAATGATGGTGCTTGTCTTCCCAAGTCACCATAACATGGGATGGAACTCTGCTTTTCAGGAAGGATTGAACACCGGCCGGACCATGGGAGGTGGTGAATGAATTCCTTGTTCTGCATTGCTTGTGTGTGGCTGTTTCTGTATTTAAATCTGCATCATACAAATGGAATAAGCTCCATACTTATCAATGTCAATCACATTTATTAAACATGTGAATAGGGTATATCTGTTTATTTAAATGTTACCAAGTAGAATTCAGTCGCGTCATTTGAAATTGATGTCAGATGCTTCAGCTTAGGGAAATTAAAAAGAAATACACACAACTGTTAACTACGCTGGTGCCTCAGCAAGCAAAAAGCTTCCCCCTGTGCTACAAGTGGTAAAAGCAAAATAACAGCATAGTTAATATTTAAAGAAAAAAATAGGAAAGGAAAATTTCATCAGTGCAATAGCCAATATAGAGAAGATTTTCATGTTTGATACAAAAACTATGCCTCCTCTGAACCCAAAATCATTATATTATGCCTGTGAAATATACTCTAACAAAACTCTGAGTATGAATCAGGGTCTTCATGTACCTCTCTTCTCCATTTTTCAGCAGCATTTTAAAATATTTGCTGCATCCTGTAGCTTCAGTGATTAGACAGCAGCAAAGACCATATATTCTACCTACTGCCTGCACTGTACCCAACTAACTATACTGTCCCACACAGCTGGCAAGTACTTGATGAATGGGCATACTAGAATCACACAAAATTATCCTGCATGTGAGCTAAGTCATCATATGTAGCAACATCTTACTAATTTTATCAAAAAATTTCCCTATTTGTCTACCACATTTACATTTTTAATATATTCTTACAAAGGGTCAAATTCTCAGTTGTCCTCAAATGTGGTATTCCACTTATATTACAGCTGTTATTGTCTTCAACAAGTGAGAATCTGATTACAAATTGCTTCACTTAACAATAAGCTATGACCACTTCTGGGACAGTAACAATCATCAATCAATGGCACATAAACAACATTATCTAAGAGTTTATAGCTGGAAATAAAGTAAAATACCTTCTTCCAAAGATACAGCAAGAGGAAATTAACATAGGAAATTAATCCAAAGTGGCCAATGCTTTTAAACATATAGTTTCAACAAGATGTCCCAAAGAAAAATACATCTATTTGGTCACTCATAACCACGAGCACAGTTTAGCTTAACCTCATACAGAGCAACCACATGTGACTCCTAACAGGAGGCATTGTCACTCCCTGTGCCCCACCAGCCTCCTCTTGTGAGGCCACAGCCCTTTGTGAGCTACCCACATAAGCCTCTCATGTTAAATAGGACTGTCTCTGCTGCAGCATATGTGTATATGCTTCTTGAATCCAATGCACAGAGGGACTTGCTTACTCAGCTCTAACTTCTTCCCAGAGGCTAAGCCTATTTGTTCAAGCACAGAACCAGTTATATTGGCTTCTAGACCACTCTGTTTACTCATCAACCTGACCAAATGCAGGGCAATTCCAAATGCATGTTTGTCAGCAAAAGGCCCTGGCAAGCCTCTCCTTAGCTCATGTGAGCCAAAAATGCTCCAGTGCACCCTCAAAGGGCCAACTCCCTCGTCACAGAGGCAGACAGCCACAGTTACAAGAGATACATGTCATGCGCTCTATTATTGAGTAATTGCATCACTAATAAAAAAATATAATAATAGAGAAGGACCCTTTTTTGTCTCATATCAATGCTAGCAAATGCACAGGCTACTGTTAGCAGACCAAAGCCAGTGAATACTGAAAAGAAGTGGTTTGAAATTTTGGTAAAGCTTTGCATGGAATATAGTTTGCTAATATCCAGCATTCAATTCTGCCTTATGGCCTGTGCCACTGTAAATGTTCAGTTCTTGAGGAGAAGAGCAGCACAGGCACTTAGCAGTTTTAGCAAGAATGCGCTTCGGAGTTTTTTGAAACATTTCCTTTAGTGTAAGAATGCTTTTGGTAGGTCATTACTGAGTATCTGGCCTAAATATTTATTAATCTCTTACTTGAGAGTTTGTTTATATTCTCTAAGTATTGCATTTTGTATTTCTTACAGGTTTTCCAAATAATTTTTATCAGCGAGAGATTGCTCATTAGTTATATATATTGTTCCATATAACACTTCTAGTACACTAAAGATTTCCAACGTACTTAAGATTCCACAACACCATGCAGCAGTGAGTTCGAGAGGCTCATTATGTACACGAAAACAAATTATTTCCTTAGATTTCAAATACTCAGCTTCTTTGGGAATCACCTGTAAATATGCACTGTTAACATTATATTCCAATCTTGCATTAGCTAACAGTCTCACTGTACTTAATACAGATACATAAACAATTAAAACCTGCACATCTTAAGGACTCTGCTTACAAGAAAATAATAGTAAATCCACCAGCACTCAAGAAAGGCCTAGAACATACCACAGAATAAAGCCAGTGCTGCGATTTCAGTATTTAATGATAGAGAACTGTGTTCAATAACAAAGTGTGTTTCACTTTAGATTAACATCATTTAGGTTATTGAAAACACACTGTGATCTGTAGCTTACATTTTTCTGGAGCAAGAAGGCAGTATTAAAAACTTTCACTCACTAACTTAATCCCAATTTGAAGGACCCAAGCTAAAAATTGGAGATGGGCTTTCTCAGCTTGTGGGGTTTCTCAGCTTTCTAATTATATCCCTTAATATCCCTTACATTATAAAACATGCACCAGACTAAAGAACCAGAGGAACTGGCAGACTGAGGCACACTGAAAATATCTTAATTCTTCTGACCTTTACCACAATTTTCTTTCTCCAACAGAATACACAACTGACCTTTTCCACCTACTGGCAGGACAGCTTATGGTAGATTTCCATTATGGAAAGCTCTCTGCAAATTCACTGCAGTCATTACTGGTAACCCAGCTCAGCTCTGCAAGGATATTACAATACACAACTCCCTGAAACCCTAATTGTTGGTTGTTTCCTGTTCCAGAAAGTCACAGTGGCCATACCTGCATACCTGCTAGCTTTCCAGATGTGCACAGAGGCAAAATACCTGCAAGACAGCCAAACATTACTGCTGTTCCCAGCAGAAACACGGCTGAAGTGTTGCCAGATGCACCAAACATTCATCTAGGTCACAAAATTCACTGGCTTGAGCGATGTCTCAGTCATTAGGCTGCCTGCCTAGCATACAGGAGATCTCTCTCTGACTTAGGAGGTGACATTGAGAAAGTCACTAAACCCCTATGGCTCTGCTCTTAGTCTGTAAAAAGAGGGTGGACAGCATCTCCTCTTCAGTGTTATGAAACGCTTGTAGACAGTGAATCATTTGCCACTTCTCTGGTAACAAGGTCCAGATGGAGAAATTTGCAGAATATTTTAGTTGAAGTTTATAATTAAATTACAGAAAGACAACAAAACATTGTGGGGTATGGTATACAGGTTTTATTGGTACAAGCTGGATACGTGATTATTCATACCTAGAAAAGCCAAGTGATTCATGAAGTTTGCATCAACTGACTAGCAACAAAGACTTCGTACCCAGCTGTACCATCCTGGTCTTTGTGAATTTCAGACGTTTATTAAAAAACCCAAATGTTTGTAATACTTTTTATATATTTTCACATCTTTTTAATTGAAACTATTTTTACATTGCTCCAGCTGTAAAGCCAGACTCTTTTAGTAACCATGTGTTCAACTACAAGGATCACTGTCGCAGAGAAAGCTTTATATTTCTAATCCCAAAATAACCTGCATTCTTATGCTTTCTTTCTTTGTTTAAACTAGATTCAATACAGACATATAGAGCCAGGAGTATTTTGAGTGTTTATAACATGTCTTGACAGAGAGCACCACAAAGTGAGAAGCTTTTCTGTAACTATATGTCCCTCTCTGGTCAGCAAAGACAAAACTGCTGGGGTTTGCAAAGAAGTCAAAGGCAATAAGAGTCCAAAAAAAAATTTAATCTATAAATCAATGCAGCAGTTGCATTGAAAGTGTGGGAGTGATATTTGCCTTTCTCATTCAGACTTGGCTTGGGATTTAAAATCCCAGGGGTTTCCATCTTGCATCTTACTGAGGTTTTACAGGGAAATAAGCACTGAGAGAGAAACATGAATGCTCAGACAGAAAAGCCAAGAAAAGGATCAGAGAAGAGTTCGTGCAAAACCAACAGAGTGAACAAGGGAACTGAGCCTCCTTGCATGCATGACCACTCACGGTCACGTTTTGGAAAGAGAAGTGGAATTAAATGGGAATTGAAGAGGCCTGTGATGCATCCTACCAGTAGAAAAATTCTTGGGGACACATCACAGAGACAGCTAGAGAAGTCCTGAGTGCAACACTCAAAAATTATTACAAACAGCACAAAATATTAAATCCAAAAAGTGTAATCTTAGTCCAAGAATTTCAGGAGTCTGACTATATTTACTCCCTGGGTAAATGTATTCTAGGTTACATAAAATTCCACTGCAGACAATATTCTTTGCTTTGCTGTATTTTGCCACTAACCAGTCATAATATTTTGTGCCATTATTACAGAGAAAAAACTGTTCATAAAGCTTTGCAAGGGCCTTCCACAAAGAAAAAATACACTCCCAGAAATAGCATTCCAGGAAAGTGTTATTTCAGATTTTAAGGCAACCAGAACTAGTGCATGGTTCATGTACTCTTAATTTAGAATTCTACTGACACTACTCAATAGTTCATTATACGTTGAAAGGAATTTACAATACAGGTAACATTTAAAAATATCCCATGCTTCAGATACTCAGACTGGGAATGAACAGTGACTTAAAATCAAATTCTAAGAACAGGACAAAAATACTTTATAAAACATACTGTGTATACATTTTAAATAAATATATAGTTATATGTTGCACATAGAAAGAGAAAAGATATTGAATGAAAATGAATGCAGGTATAATCCAGAAAGGACCACATATTTTAAATCTTACACAAAAATCTGACTTCCCTGTGGAATTCCAACCTGGTTTCTTTTGTTTTGTAACACTAAAAAGCTTGGGTAAATATGTAAGGAACTGATTATTCATTATTACTTAGCTAGTGGGTTTGGCTCTGACATTTCCTTCTTTGTTTTCATTCAGACTGCCTACCAAATACTACAAAGCTCCTTTTGACAATGCTAAGCAGGAATAGACATGAAGAAAATCTGTGACTATCTCAGACTGATTTAGGAAGACAGTTTCAAATTTGAATATTAAAATGCTGGGCCAATGCTGACTAAGAAAAGAAATAAAATTTGCAAATATGAGATATATAGGAAAGATGGAAGACCAATTCAAAATGATAAAAATCAAATTAAAAGCATAAAAATATAGACAGAAGAAATTTAGACTGGAAATCTTCCAGAAAGTGAAGAGATGCCACAGAATTATTATTCATTCTTTACAATGTTTTCCACAGAATCTCAAAACTGGATCACAAATATAAAGTAACAATTTCATTTCTCAGAGGATAAAATATCATCACTAAGGACACATAATTAAAACACAGAAGAATGGAAAAAGCAATTGAAAACAAAGCTGTAGGGGCCTCACTGGTGCCAAGAGTAGCATAAAATAGGTTTTCTATTTCTGAAGAGAGTGATTGTAGCAAAAGTAAAAGACTTGCAGCCGTAGGAAAAGGGATACTGCATGAGAGAGTCTTGGGTTTTTAAAGAAGATGTGATTATAGAGGGAGGATCCTCCAGCAGTAAAACACATGCACAGAACAGTAGAACATCTCTTACACACACCTCAAACCATTCCTGCTGAATGCAGAGACAAGGTGACTTTGCTGAGCAAAGGCCACAGTTTCAGACACATATCTTTTGCTTATCTTTTACAGCCATCTGAATATACCACCAAAATCTGATGCACCATGAAATCTTCAAGAAACTCCTGCTCTGGGATCTTTCGTTCATTTTGCCACTTTTCACATCTGAACTCCTCCCTCTTCAACCACCCAAAGGTGAGATGCTCCCCCAGCCTGTCTCTGTCTGCTGCTGAGAACTTTGGACTCATTTTGCATCACAGAAAGAATGTACTTTTCAATGTCTGCCATTGAGAGCAATTCTCCTTTCCCAGTCATCCTTCCTCAGCAGGCTAACACATAACTCATGCTAACACCCCCACAGAAGGTGCGAGAAGTTGGATAAATAAATGTTTGATTTGTTTGGTTTGGGGATTCTGGAATATTTAGTTACAACTGACAGAAGTTTGCAAGCATCATCTACTTCCTCAACACCTTGGGACTGCATTGAAGTTGTGCTTCTAAACTAAACCAAAGATAAAATAATCATCTTTCCTTGGTTTTGCAGCATATGCAAACCTTAGATTTCACAAAACTGTAAAGATTTCATACAGATCCTCAGAAACCAAGTATTTCTGAAAACATCAAGCTGATATTTTCCACACTGATTCAGGGGAGGAGAGTATGTACTGGCTGGAAAGCCAAAACTATGGCTTTATCTTTACCTTCCCTGGCCTCCAGGGAGAGGTCTGGGAAGAAGCCAGCTAATTTTGCCTTCTTCTCCATCTTTAAAAGGGTTTGTTTGCATGTGCATGTGGGGAAAAAGATATCAAGGAAGGGACCTGAGAATAGGAAATTTCAGCAGCACAGCATGTCACCAAATACTTTGTTTCTCCACCATTATCAAGAGCAGTACTTCATTTCTCCTTTCCTCACAGATTTGCTCGGTAGGATTTGCCACACACAGGCCTTCATTTGCCATATTGTGGCATGGACAATCTGGGGTTGTCTCTCTGAGGGGCTAATTAGGGATTTCTCTTTCATTCCAGTACCTCTAATGTCTGAAAACACAGACACCAAAGCTTCTAACTGGATGCATCCTTGCTCTGCATTTCCATCCAACAGAGAAAAATGCCCTAGAAAAATTGCTACTAGAGCAAGCTAACATTAAAAAAAGAGTTTGCTTCTCTTCTTCTAAATGAGTTAGTTAGAAACCAGTCAGCTGTTTGCTCAACATTCTGAGCCAAAGCCAAGCACAGATCTCTCCCTTGACTTGCATTTGCTTGGAGAGTGCAAACAATAAGCAAGCTGGGGCTTAATGAGCCTGTGTGTGGGGTCAGTCTAGCAGAACAAGAGAGGATGGTCATTTTTTGAGCTATCCCAGTTTGAGACAGAAACTACAGGGGGGATAACAAGAGCAACAATGAACTAAGGACCTGCAGAGATACCTCACAGAAAGGATTGCATGGAGAGCAACTCCCTCATGGTTTCTTTACTCCAGCTGATGATAAGATACTATTTCCCAAGCACTGGCACTGAGCAGCTAACCCAGATCAGCCTGCATCAGCCTTTGGCACAGTGCAGTGGCACATCTGGACTGGGAAGGAAAGACTGAGCCTCTGGTACAGGAATGCATATTTTCTTTTAGAAATTTGTTTCACATAAAACATGTACTATCCAACATGCAAAAATAACATAATTCAAAAAAAACCCACCTCTAATATTGTAACTATTTCTGAACAACACAAAATAGAACCTGTTGTTAAAACCCAATTGTGTTAAAAGACTTTCACCATCAGAGCCAAAATGAACATCCAAAGCTTCTCTCAAAAACATGGAAGATAAACAATTCTAGACATAAAAACAATCCACCAACTAGGTGGAGCTGGACAATACATGCCACAGGAAATACAGAGGCAAGGTAGCATCTTCAACCAATCTCTTTATCCCAGCTTATGCCACAGACCCCATTCTAAGGCACATCTCATAATCTCTCTTCTACACAACTTAACATCCTCCTTTGATTTGCCTGGCCCCCACACCTCTAAAGAGCAAGAGGAATGCCAACTCATTAACGCAAGAGGTGCTCAGTTATAAAGGTGATAGGCTGATAGAAAATTCTGAAGGCAGACAGGATTAATGTCATAGACATATCTCTGGGCCACCCAGAGAAGGAATTTTCAATTATTCCAAATTAAGGTAATGAGCTTTTCAAAAATTTACCTTGGTAGAACATTTCCCCAACTGCAAAACAATGATCAGTGAAAACTGAACATCAGACAACTAAATGGTTAAAATCCTGCTGGTGATTTGCTGCAGATGCTTTCACTGGGAATGCTTGAGCATAATAGCTCTGCGTAGGAAGAAAGGAACTGTATTTTAGTCATCTGCATATATTTTAGTTTTGGTTGAGTTTTTGGTTTTTTGTTGGCTTGGGTTTGGGGTTTTTTTTAAAGGTACACTTAATGATTATTCAGGAGTGGACTATTATAACAGTTAAAAATAATACTCTTACAGATTGTAATCAGCTCCAGTGTCTCTCCACATGTGTGTGGGTAGGAGATGAGCACCATGGCCAGTAGGCAGGGACTTTTTTTGTACTGATGGGGGTGTATGTTAAATCTTTAAAAGTTACTCTGATTAATTCACATCAAGTCAGCATAATTTTCTTCACTGCTTAAGTATTCCAGCTGCCAAGACTCCTAAAACAGAGTAAGCTGTGCTCCTGAACATGATTAGGGTCATGCCTTTTTTTCAACCAGACTGAGACCCACCAACTCACAACTTGGCTGGGACTTTTCTTCAATCTCATTCTCAGAGCAATATCCAGCAAGGCAATTTCATAGTAAGACTCCAAGTCTCCCTTTCTCAGCAGCTCTCTCCTTTTAGACTATTGATAGAATTCAAATTAAGTAATTTCAGTTCCCTCATGTACCTTAAAAATACTCTGGCTTTTGACATAAGCACCAAGAAAAAGCCTTCATACAAGGTTTTTCCATTAGCAAATGCCCAGGGAGCAGGAGAGGTGGAAAGATTTTGCTTCCCAATTAGTTTTATCCGGGATGTTAAAGCAAAGTCTTCCTTTCATATTCTATCATCCATCCCAATAATGTCTAACTAGGAAAGCAGCACCAAGTTTTACAGCGCAGCTGTAGCTTCTCCCTAACAATGATCCTTTTCTGTCTGTAGCTTTCACATCATTGTTTTGCTGATGCTTTCAACTCTTCTTGGTTTGCATCCATTTTAAATGAAATATTCTGATTAGATTCCTTTTGTCAGAAGACTGAGGTCACATCAATCATAGCAAGAGTTGTCTGGACACAGGGAGAATGAAAATAGGTTGGATACCTTTAAATTTTCCATTTTCCTACAAAGAGCCAGATTATCCATTCATATAATAGTCTTTAATACAAGCATGCAACACTTCATTGTATGTCTCATTCACCCTCAAAAATGCATATGCAAGCTAACTGAAACTACTACAAATGAAAATAATATTCAAACTGTTTCAGCCAAAACAATAATAGCTTGTACAACCTAAAAAAGGCTACATAGTGTTTCAAAAAAAAAGCCTTTACATTTTCATACAAAATTGAAACTCTTAATTTAAAATGTCTAAATTTTTAAGTCAGTAAAAATAGTAACTAGGCACTTGTCCTAGTCACATACAGAAAGATATTGAAGTATATTTCCATTATAGAGAAAAAAAGTGTGCTTGACTTTTTCCAACACTCCTTTCTATTTCAATCAGCAAATTATAAAAGCCTTTGCATTTCTGTTCTACATACAGTTACAAAAACTACCTTTGACTTTGCTCTTCAGTTTTCTACTAATGTATAAAATCATTACAGCTACACCTGTTCTGCTAAACTGTACTACCTTCAACACTTAAAAATTCAGCCTACAAATGCATTTTGCTTCCTAATCTCTTGAAGAGGCAATTGGTTACACCATCTAACCTATTGGAAAATACAGAGAGGCAGTGTAAATTTCTGGTGGTCATGCAGAAGGTTTAAAAAACGTCTCTGCTGGCTTCAGACATGCTTTCTGACATATATTCTGCCTCTTTTAATAATGCTAATGAGTCACATATAAATGTTTGTACTGCTGAGACTGCTAACGTTTACACAGAACCTATTCCATCAGCAGAGTTCTGATCTGTCTTAAACTGTGTTGCTGTTGATCCTTGGTCCTCAGCCCCATGTAGATCAGGATACTCACATAATCAACACAGCAGTACATTTGCAGCTACTATGGAAAAGTAGCATTTGTTTTTCTCAAGCAAAATTAACACGCTGAATTGTCACTCTGGTTTTAGTAAGTAAACGAATAGGAACTAGGCAGAAAGAGACCAGCACATTCCTTTTCTCATAGAAATACAGACTTAAGTAACCTTGCTCTGCAGAGGTGAGAGGCTTCTAGACACTGAGATAATCCAGCTTGGTAGCTTCTGTCAATTTAATTATTTTTTACTGAGGTTGGCACTCATGAAACCATCTCTGATTGACAGCCCTGGAGATGATGTCCTGTGTTATCTATGGAACAGATACAGTGCAAGCAGCAGCAATGTTTTTAGGTCTGATTTATTTTCATTTCAGTCTTGAATGCGTCCTTCAATTTTTAATTGATGATAGTGACATCCCTTCCCCACTAGCACCCTTTTTTATTTTTCTGAAAAAGACAGTTATTTCCTTCAGCCATATAGATTTTACTTCTGATTAATTCTCCCTAAATACAGACCGTATCTTCATAAATACTCTTATTACCACGATTGCCAAAAAGTCTACAGGTTACTTAATGAGTGACTTAACTTTTAAACATGGAAACTAATCTTCATTTACATTAAACACAAACATCTGAGTAGTTACATTTTAATAAGGTTTTGTTTTATGAAGAAGGAGATCACTAACTGAAACTGACATTACAGGAGTGCAATGAGGAATGGAAATTAAGAAAAGGGAAAGGAAAATGGGGAGCAAATAATTCTAAGATATTGGCCGTCATGTGCTGTTTCATCTGTATATATACCACTAAATACATGGAGCAATGTAACCACTTGGAGGTAAGAGAATAGCACAAAAACTTCATAACAGTAACAGAAAATTTTCAACCAACATCTGCAGGAGGCAAAAGAGCAGGAAGAAGGAAAGGATAACCTAGTGAGCAAGCAATTACGAATCTGCTTAAACCTGAGCCTCAAAAAAGATACAAACATAGAGGCTGGTGTGCTCACAGCCAGGCTCATGAAGCAATAGTTGCCAAGATTCAACCATTGACATGAAAATGCAGGAGATTCTGCTGTAGGCAGCAAGGAGGCAATCAGATCCTAACATAAAAGGTAATATCCTAATCTCCAATCTTGATCTAAACCATGAGGTTTAATACCCTTTCCAACTTCCCTGCCCCTGTTAATAGGAATATCCAAAGTTATAGCGATTATCAAAACAAATGTCATCTGTGCATCTGGCTGAACTCCTGTTCTTAATGAAACCATTTGACAAATCATGCATTCTAGTACCTAGCTTCAGCTTGTTACCATACCACAGACTTCTTGTGTGTTATATGCAAAAAATCTTTAAAGAAAAGGTTTTTAAAAGGAATTTAAGCACATTACACATCTTTACAAATCTGTTAGATCTTGTTCTTATAATGAGGATAACTGCGCTTTGCTGTATCTTACTTATCTTTACAACATCTCCAAATTACAGACAGTAAAAGCATTTACTACTTGAGTCATGACTAGGCAGGTGTGTAAGGGACAATATACTTAGCGATGAAATTAGGTAAACTGTCACATAATGGCTAGTCACCAGCTCCTTCAGCTTGGAAAAATGATTTTCTAAAAACCATTTTCTTGTTCTTTGTTAAGTTTTAAGTAAGTGAAACATAAAGACTGCTCAAGATTGCTCTCCAGGGGCAATCACTTCCCCTGGCCCGGCTGGCCACACTATTGCTAATACAGGCCAGGATAGCAGTGGCCTTCTTGGACACCTGGGCACACACTGGCTCATGTTCAGATGGTTGTCAACCAGAACCCTCAGGCCCTCTATACAGTCTCAGATCCTTTTCTGCCAGGAAGCTTTCCAGCCACTCTGCCCCCAGCCTGTAGCACTGCCTGGGGTGGTTGTGACCCAGTACAGGGCCTGGCACTTAGCCTGGTTGAACCTCATACCACTGACCTTGGCCCATTTGTCCAGTCTGTCCAGATCCCTCTGCAGAACCTCCCTGCTCTCAAGCAGACCAACATTCCAGGCCAACTTGGTGTTGTCTGCAAACTGACTGAGGGTGCACTCACTCCCCTCATGCCTACCATTGACAGAGATATTGCACACAACCGACTCCAATACTGAGCCCCGTGAAATACCTCTTGCGACTGGCCATCAGCTGCATTTAACTCCATCCACCACCACTCTTATGGCTTGGCCATCCAGCCAATTTTTTACCCAGCAAAGAATGTGCCTGCCAAAGCCATGAGCAGTCAGTTTCTCCAGGAGAATGATGTGGGATGCAGAGTCAAAGGTTTTACTAAGGCCCACACAGACAACACCAACAGCCTTTCCCTTATTCATTAGGTGGGTCACCCTGTCATAGATGGAGATCAGGCTGGTCAAGCAGGACCTGTCTTTAATAAACTTGTGCTGGCTGGGCCTGATCCCCTGGTTGTCCTCTGTGGGCCACATGATGACACTCAAGAGGATCTGCTCCATAATCTTCCCTGGCACCAAGGTCAGGCTGACAGGCCAGTAATTTCCTGGATTCTCCTTCCAGCCCTTCTTGTAGGTAGATATCACACTGGCTAACCTCCAGTCTTCTGAGACTTTCCTGCTCAACCAGAACTGCTCATAAATTATTAAGAGTGGCTTTTCAAGCTCTTCTCTGAAAGGATCCCTCTGTATTCCTGGGTGGATTCCATATGGCCCCATAGACTTGTGTGCATTAAAGTGGAGCAGCAAGTTTCTAACTGTTTTCCCTTGAATCATGGGGACTGCATTCTGCTTTTCATTTCTGTCTTCCAGCTCAGGGGGCTGAGTGCCCTGAGGATAGCTGGTCCAGCCATAAAAGACTGAAGCAAAGCAGGCATTCAGTATCTCAGTCTCTTCCATATCCTTTGTGGAAATGTTTCCACCCACATCCAATAAAGGATGGAGATTCTTTATGCTTTCCTTGATAACAGCAAATCTTTCACCCTTCTGACTTGTCAAAAGAAGAAAGGCATCATCACTATGGGAACACAAGTATGACAGAGAATCCCTGAACTGCTTATTGAGCTTTGCCTTGGACAAAACCTACAACAGACATGTCAAGGAGGCCTGCTAGGGACAGAACATGTACACAGCCCCTCCACAGTGAGCTCCTTTCCTTATGTTTTAGCCCACTCCTCACCTTGTTTGCTAAAGCTCTTACCAGGTCAGAATGGGAAGACTTATTCCCTACCATGGCTGCTTTGACACAGACCTTTCCACAAAAGCTTAAAGTCATTTTTGTACTTTAGAAAATCTATGTTATGAATGATAGAAAAAAGGCATGAATTTTGTATCAGGTGTCAGCAAGACACCCATTACTTAAACACTAAGGTCCAGTGAGGCGCTGTTGAGCATTCATAGGAAGACCACAGGCTAGAGGTAAGGAAGGAAAGAAATTAGTCAGGATGGCAAACTGTTCTCTTTCAGAATTTCTTTGCTTGGTATCTTTGATAATGCAGTTGCAAATCCCAGTAATAGACAGAAAAATCTGAGATCAACATTCATTCTCAATTCTACATCTTAAAACAGGGACAGAGAATGCCCTCATTTAAGATTCAAATTTAGCTCCCTCCTACTTGGACCTTTGTGTCATCTTGTGCACTTCTTATGAAAAAATATTTACACGGGAATTGTCAACTCAACAAGCAAAGGCAGAGGAAATTTTTATGTCAAAGGAACAAAGCCTGCTGCAAGCTGGCTTTCTCTTTTCCTTCTTAACAAATCATTCTGTGGCATGAGTCAGATAATATGGAGTGGGAGGATCACACTCCAGCAGGCTGTGGTAGAGCAGGTGGAGCTGTGGAGACAGCTTGGACATATGCACCATTTGTGTTTTCTCTGGAAGGACTTGGAGAAACAAGTGCTGCAAAGCTGATTTTGCAAAGGAATCTTGCTGGCTAAATTCGTACTTTAAAAGCACTGGGATTCCTGAGTTGTTTTCCTCCACTTGCATCAATTATTGTTTTTCTTCTGTATTTTTTTTTCCAAGATGAGGCAAAAAAGCCACAGATTTTTCTCACAGACTAGCTGGGAAACTAATTCTGAGAGCAGATGACAGCTGTTTCAATTATCAGTGCATAATACTAATGCTATTTTCTGGACACAGAACAGACTCAACAGTGTAGAAGGCATATTCCACAAGGGGGACTCATATAGTGAAGCTGGATTATTTTCCCTGGCCCCTAATCACTGACTTTTTTCTGATATTTCTGCTGTTACATTCCAGGTTAAAGTAGCATTGGTAGCATTGTGCAATCAAATTGTCATGTTAACTCTAGCCAAAGCTTTTTACAAGGCTCTGTATTCCTCCAAATATCAAGAAGTTTTTAACAGTGCTGAAAGTCCCTGGATTTAACAATCAGTTTTATTCCATTTCCAGGATTATAGATAGCCTAGGTCTGTTTGTTTGCCTTATCAATATAACTGTCATGAATAAACAATAATGACCGTGATCCCAAAGAAGTCATATTACTGTAAATGTAAATATCCAATATTTTTAAAAACCCAATACTTTAACTGCTCCTGCCTTTTCCCCTTCTTCCTCTCTAATAAAATTATCCACTCTTAGCTTTTTGAGGACAATGGGACTTCTATTTTGGTGAAGATCAAGAAACAGAGAAAACAAAGGTCCATGCTAAGGAGGCCAGCCCTTGCATTAATGTAGCCCCTCAGCGGCCCAGCAAATAGTTTAAAATAAATAAACAATGTGAACAAGACACAGTAAATCCAAATTTGAATACTGTGAACTTAAAGTTAGCTGTTCTTTGGAGTATTTAGCTGAACAAACAGTAGCCCCAGCTGTTCTCCAACAAGCCCAGCAAGCTCCCTAAAGGTTTGTTAGCTGACTGCTTGCCTGAGGGGGCCACTGGATCTATCACAGTCTTGCTGTACCTTCCTCCTGCACTGAAAAAACCCTTCCTGAGTGTCTCAAATCTGGCACCAGGCTAGTCAGTATGTCAGGGAAATGCTGTGGAGACCCCAGCGAGACATTACTTCCTGTGCCTAGCTTGCGATGCCAGACTTTTGACATCTCAGATCACATCTCATTTTTAATGCGTGTTAGGAGCTTTTCATCAAGGTGGAAGGAAGTGTCCTCTCTCCTTCCATGGCAGACAGCTCAGGCTGGGCACAACTGCTGTACCAAGGGATAAGGGAAGATCCTGAAGGGCAAAAGTGGTGATGAAATTGGCATGATTGCTAGTGGCTGCTTGTAGGAAAGTGAGCCAGTAATTTGGGAAAACAAGCTCGTTAGAGGAAAACAGGAATGACACCAATCTGCTGTAGTGAGCAGACAGTAGAACAGTGATTTCATGTCAAGCTTTATTCTGGGTTTGAGCCACACACTGCAAAGGTTGTGGCCTTGCTGGGTGTAAATTAACACAGCCTAAATTTCTCCTCTCTTTTTAGTCTCCCAAGCTAGTATCAGTTTACAGTGAGAACAAAAGACAAAAGCAATGCAGCAGAATTGAGGGCAGACTAGGAGATTTCCATCAACCATCATATATAGACTTTAATTTTTCAGGGCAAAGGAAATGAAAGACTGGATGCTTTAACCAACTGTTTTGGTCCTGAGGTTAAGCAGTTACTCACCTGGGGCAAGAAGCTTCCAGCTTCCTCCAGACTGTGGGCATTTTTAAAAATAATCATAAAGCTCCAAAGTACCATGCAGCTATGAGAACATTGTCCAGGGAGTAAATTCTTCAGATGATGAAATATTCCTTTTACAGATGGGAACATGGTTGCACAGAAGGATAAAATTACTTGCCCCAGTATTATAAAGTAAATCAGTGATAAAACAGAGAAAATAATCAGATGTCCTGATGCCCACTTCTGTATATAAATCACTAGACCATAATTTCCTCTGCAAGATCATAATTTCCTCCTTTCATATGCTATCTTGCTGCCAAGAGAAAGATTATTCTACATGCTGCATGGACTAACATTTTTCCAAGTCTAATTCAAAACCTGTCAAGCCATGGAGTTGCTCTTCTATTCCCCTGGGAAATGATTCCAGAGCTTGACAGGACAAGGACATATCTCCACGACAGGAAGTTTTCCATAATATTTACCCTTAAATTCTTCTATTCTCCACTTGTAGTCATCTAAATATCTTGTCTCTTCCTATAGTGTTTATGATCATCAAATACTAGCAGAGTTGAATTTCCCCTTCTCTCACCCAGATATCACTAAGCAAGATTAACTAACTCTTTCAGTAATACCTCTAAAAGCAATTCCTTTAATTTCCAAAGTAGTTTTAATTTCTTTCCCTAATCTTTCTCCACTTGTCCCATGTTTGACACTTAGTTCAGTGTTTCCACAGTGTGTCCTTGACCAGTACTTCTTTTCTCCCTGCTGATAGGATAGACTGCAGCAGTACACAGGACATTGTGAAAACTGGAATGTAGAGCAGGAACTCAGTGAAGTCATAAAACCCCTAGGGCTGAGGGATTACTGGAAAGTTCCTGGAGCAATGTTTCTTTTCACCCATTGGAACTGGAAAGAGTGCCAGATCCTACATTAACACTGGGCTAATTTACCCAAAGGTGAGAGGCAGAACTTACTGCTTCCTTCCTGTTCTTTTTACCATTTCAGCCCACAGAACTCAGAAGAAACAGACACTAAATTCCATCATTAAATAATAAAAATGAAATTGCTTGTTTCACTGCTTGGCTAAATCAGGAAAAGACAAACACCAGTACCTGAAACCCCTGCGGTTTCTACTGTGGTCAGAACGAAGCCTCACAAAAATGGCCATCTCAGCAGAAATATACAACCCTGGGCTGCCACATTAACATAAATTACAGCAGCCAGAAATTATTGCTGCCTCTAATCTCCAAAGACTCAGGAGCTGAGCTGCGTTCAGCGGAATGACCTGTCCTCCGTGATGCATTAGTGTTTGCACTCTCTCTCCCATGCACACACAAAGCCTGTCCTTTTGAAGTGCAGAGATTTATGTTTTCTGAAATCAAAAGCCTTATACTTTAACTGCTCCTGCCTGGTCCCCTTCCTCCTCCCTAATAAAATAATCAACTCTTAGCTTTTTGAGGACAGTGGGACTTCTATTTTGGGTGAAGATCAAGAAACTAAGAACAATCCAATGCTTCAATTAGTATCTTGCTACTGCCTCCCAAGAAGAAACAATACTTTCCTTTCATCTCACATTTCTAAACTGAAAGTGATGTGAAATAGTTAACAAGAAGTTACAAAAAACCTGTGTGCAATCATGCTTGTACAAAGTCACATAAAAAAACAATCTACTGATCTTCTATTTTTTGAATTTATGCCATCCATCCCTCTGACCCATCCCCTATATCCCATGTCTTCTCTAACTTGTCTTTACCGCTCCTTAAAAACATTACAATTATGCTGTGAACAAGTCTGTTTAAAACTAAACTAGGAGAAACTAATATGCACAAGTTCTTATTTCTACTAAAGGCTGGCTTATTTTAACTTAATAACTGGCTTTTTGTTTGTTTTTTAAGTGCTTTTAGTTGCTTTCCAAAAACAGAAATAATAATTAATAGGTTTAAACTAAAGTGGGTAGTCTGGCTTAACAACGCTGGTAAGAAGCAGTATCTTAAATTTAACCAGTACAACTGATGGCAGAGGAGACCAAAGACTGAAGGTTTACTGTTGCAGACAGAACAACAAAGGTCTGCCTAAAACAAAAATAATAAGCAGAGGTTGAATCACAGTAGAAATGGTAGATTTAATTGTCACCCAGGTATTTGAAAGGTACACACAGGAGAGAGTTGAAAACAAGCTTCCACTTCACACAAAAGGATAACATGCTGTTTGAGGTCTTGAGCAATCAGAACTAAAAAAAAAAAAAATCCAGCAAACAGCAAAATACAACACAACACACTACAGCTATGCAACTCCTGCAAAAGTCATGTGAGAGCAGACACTCTCCAAGCAGAGAGAGTGACAGAAGTTCAGGTCTGGCTGAACTCATGTGTGGTGTGGGTGAGGGATGTGACATTTGAGGAAGGATACATACAGAGAGAACTGGTGCTCTGAGTAGACAGGAGCATCTATGCTTCATATCCTATTTTGTTTGAGAATGACGGATTTTATATAGCTCTTTAAAATACCAAAAATAGATCAAAGTTTTCTGATGCCATGAAAATCATTTCCTCTTCATAAATGGAATAAACTACTATCCCCAAATTTGGACCAACTGTTGTAGTGAAAAGAAGCACAGTTTTTAATAGGAAGGTGGCAGCAATAAATAACCTGGGATCTATTACTACAATAAGAGCACAGTGCTGACAATGGCTGAGGGTTACTACTCTGAAATTGCCCTACATAAAATGACAGATTAAATCAGATCTAGCTCTATACATAATACAACTCTTCTACACATTCAAATGTTATGTTTTAAATGCCAGACAACAGCAAACACAACTCTCCACATTGCCACCATGTGACCTGAAGACTCCACACTACCCTTCACTCTCTAGGACTGAACAGAATAGAAAGCATGTTAATATTAAGGATCACTGCCATTACAAATCTACCAAATAAAATAACTGGAGTAAAACAGTTATAAATAATCATACTTAGGACATTTTATTTAGCATTAGATGTTAGCAAAGTGCTGCAACAGCATGTCAATGGCTATTTGATGCAGGCAACCCACACTGCAGAGCCAGGAGAAGCCCCAAAAGCTTTGCATCTACTCTAAAAGGCCTTTTTAAAGACCAACAGCAACACCAGATTAAATCTGCAACAGAATGGATGACTTTCAACTCTAAATCAGTGAAAGTCTCCCACTCTTCTATTTCAAACTCATCACATGTTCCCACCAAAATAATCAGCTGTGAAAGAGTGAATTATGCCTATATTTAAAGTTCATGCTGTTAGGCTTTGGAGGTGCATCCCCTTGAAACAAACAGACATAGTCCTATCATCCCTCAAAGACACCGCTTATAGGCTGTCTACAGCCTCATCCATCTGCTTGGAAGATATTTAAAAGGATACATATCTATGAGACACACTCTATTAAAACATTGCCAGCAAATACTTCAGGCAGCACCTAGTTCTCCCCTCATTTATACCTCTCCTTTCATGGCAAGAGACAGCACTTTCAACAGTCAGGCCTATGGGGTTATGTCAGAAACATAACCACTGTCCTTGTGTCATCTGTGTCACAGATCTCTCTTTTTTCTTCCTCTTCTTCCTCAGATCCAAGTCCCTAAGTCTAGAAAGGTTGTCTACTTCTTTTATGCCTCAACTGAGAAATCAATAAATGCTTTCAGCCTTTCCAGCTTTATGTCTTTATTTGACAAGAGTATACAACAACGATCTATGTGACACGGTTACAGCAGAATATTCTTAGGTGTACTATTATCTTTCTGCAATTGAACAGGATACAATAAAAGAGATTTAAGCTAAGTGTTACCCTGCCTT
Organism: Ammospiza nelsoni; assembly: GCF_027579445.1. NCBI lineage: Eukaryota > Metazoa > Chordata > Aves > Passeriformes > Passerellidae > Ammospiza > Ammospiza nelsoni. Next base: position 43,719,637 of record NC_080638.1, on the reverse strand, counting down.
TGCAATGAAGAGTGTGTAAACAGTTAATTAAAGTAACTTACCTAACACAATATAGTGTGATACAGCATTCAGATCTCACTGGTAAAATTTTAAGGTGACACACTCACTCTGTGGGAAAAGATCATCCAACTCAGAGTGTTGTCCTGGAATAGCTATTTAATTACCATTATTCAAGTCCATGTTCCCTATTTCCACAAGAATGCACTGTAGTCCCTCTTGTCCTTCCTCCTAACCCGTTATGGGCTCACTGGACTTTGCACAGACCTGCAGTTCCATGCTACACAAAAGTGCTAAGGAGGATGGACATATAGGATTCCTGCTAATTTTTGGGATGCTTTACCCAAGACTACACCATAGAGATCAATTAAGGATCATTATATGTTACAGTGGTTTTCAGGGGTTGCAAGATGAAGAGATAGATGAGAATGTTGACCTCATGTTCAGAAGGTTTGATTTATCATTTTATTATATATATATTACATTATGACTATACTAAAAAGAATAGAAAGTTCTCAGAAGGCTAGCTAAGCTAAGAATAGAAAAGGAATGAATAACAAAGTTCTGTGTCCCGGCAGAAAGCGAGAACAGTTCTGCCGTGAGTGGTCAGTAAATCCAAACATTCACCCAACACCAATCACGGATTCACCTGTTGCATTCCACAGCAGCAGATAACCATTGTTTACATTTGTTGCTGAGGGCACAGCTTCTCAGAAGGGAGAAAAATCCTAAAGAAAGGATTTTTCACAAAAGATGTCTGTGACAATGATATGATTCTTAAAACTTACATGACGCCCCATAAAGTACTCCTAGATATTAAGGAGAGATCAGAAGCCCCCACCTTGTCACATGCACATTGAAGTTGACAAAAATATTTTTCTTAAATAAGCTCTTCATTTTGCTCATTTTCCTCCACTTAAAGAAAAATCCAAAATGAAACAAAATATAAATGATTGCCAAAAGCTCAAATAAGTAAACAAACAACAGAGATCATACAAACTGATGACAAAAGAAAAGACTTGAGTTTCTCGTGAGAAATATTCAAAGAAGCAAGGCTAAGCTAATCAAGTGATGCCAAATGCAGGAAGGCTGGGATATACCTTCCTGCCCTGGTAATTATATATTTGAGCTGCATTGCCACAATTCTGGCTTATGGCAGTCTCTTCCCTTAAAAAAAAAAAAAAAAAAAAAAAAAAAAAACACACAAAGAAAAACCATGGAAAAGAAAAATCAAAGTCAGCTATGGTTCGACAGGTCTGCAGTAAAGCCCAGCCATGTAGAAAATAGAGCAGCAGCTGCACTACAGGATCAAAAAACAGAGTGAGCAAACTCCATCATCAGGCAATCAGGCAAAATTATCTTACTGGATATAAAAAGGAAAAGAAAAATACAAAATAAATACACCTACCCTCACTCCCCAAATGTCTCACCCAAATCCAAGCGATTTGGGTTTCTAATGCAGGATTTCTGCATATTATCCAATACCTGCCTTACAGGCTTATTTTTTTCAAATATTTCGTTCTCATCAGACTTTAGTTTAGCATTTCGGAAAGAAGAAACAAAAAGCACGTACAAGGCAAGGAAGTCTAACACGTGAGGGACATGACTGTCCTTCAGAGTCATATTCCATGCACAGGGCTCTTGGGGGAGTCATCCTGCCAAGGAAGGGAGGAGGGGTGCTCCCACATCCTGTCAGGGCATAACAACAACATGGCAAGCTCAGGTAAGGTAAGTGTATCATAGCATCAGCAGACAGCATCCAAATCATGTCTCAGAAACAGGCTTAAGCATAGCTCCATGAACAACTATATTCTTAGAGTGTTTGGAAAGTTTAATACTGCTAATACACATATATACATGCGAATTCAGAGGCAAATTTTAGATACTAAACTCTCACCTCAAGTCTCCCAGAAAAAGCTCAGCCAGCCTTTATCCCATAAGATAGTGGGCATGAGGCAGAGAGCTCAGAAATATTTCTGGCTAATGAATTTTGAGGCTCTAGTATACACTTGCTGTCCAGAGATGCAAGCATCTTCCTTTCTCTGAACCTCCTGGAGCTAAATCCCTGCTTGGGGATTGGTAATCTATTCCCTAAAAGAGCCCTACTTAAATCCTTAGGAGGAAGAGGAGTGTCCTCTTATGCCTGTACAATTTCTGATGGTGTTCTCAGGTGACAGCAAGAAATTGCAATTCCTGAAATACAACCAGACACCATTCTCCATCAGATGTCACCAAATCACATCATCATTTCCTAATTTCCCCTGTCCAGCTCTCACACCATGTCCTGCTAACCTTTTTTCTGCCTATTTGAATGCATAAATCCCTGGCTGCAAAGACTGGCATCTAAAAAGGTCATCCCCAGGTGTTTATGGGACACGTCTACTAACATCATGGCTGGAATGAATGCTATGTCACTCAAGTACCCTTTTTATTCATACATATAAATATTTGTGACTTGTTAAAAAAAACCCTCAGTGCCTCAAGCAAGTGTTTACAGGACAGAAATTCCAGGAAACCATGTTAACTAAGGTGTCAGTGCATGGGTAGGATAAAAATACATCTTCTAAGTGGTTATCATACAACAAAGGAAAGTGAACATCAGCAAAGAGCTCTGGAATTCTGATGCTCTTTCAATGCCCTATTGAAAGAGCAAAAGGTTTTATACTTATCTCCATCTCCTACACATCTTTAGCCTTTTGGGATTGTCAGTCCTCTGCACTACAGGAGAAGTGAAAAACCACAGAAAAACCACAGAAAAACCAACTATAAAGAGCAGAGGGGAAAAGGTGGGTGTCTTGATAACAGAAAAGTACTGAGGTACCCTTTGATATAACCCTGCACTGCAGAGAAATCAACTTACCCACAGCAACAGCAGCCAAGGGCAGGGAGCACAGCCTTCTACTGAATTTGCTACCATTTGTGAGATGATCACAGCATAAAACAGCACAGATAAATCCTGTAACTGCAGTAAAAGTAGGTACTCAAACTTGAAACAAAACATACCTCACAAGAGAAACAGAGTAATCCAAGGAATTTTCATTTAACCCCCCAAGTCTTTTACATTTAAGGCATTTCTGTCACTTTTACAATTCTTACTGCAATATGCTCAAAGTGCATTAGGATTACGAATAAAAGGATATATAAAAAGATAGATAAACTCTTGAGGAGCTATACTGATACACCACTGAAACACTAAAACACCAAACTGGACTCAAAAGATAGCTTTGGTTTTATAAGCACCCCCAGGGAAGCTGAAAGCTCCACTGGACACTGCCCTGTTGCAGTGATGCCTAGAGGGAAGGAGTAGAGCATCCTTTGGCACTGCACAGCCCTTCCCTCCACAGCACCCAGCTGAAGAGGGCAGGTGGCTGCTGCACCAACACCTCCACATCCTGACAAATCCTCTGGAAGCACAGACAGCCAGTTCCACAGGGCCTGCAGGAAGCCAGAACTGCCCTTCCATGGCCTCTGTCTTTCATACTCCAGTGCACTTAACCTGAAGCAAAAACCCATGTTAGCTGCAGATCAGCAAGCTGCAGACTCACCCAAGCCACGGGTAGAGGGATAAATAATGGAAGTCAACATGTTTGAGAGCAACGGGGAAGTGCAAAAGTTTCACAAAAAGCAAAAACAAACAGCAACATGATAAAAAAAGTAGCTGAGATGAATGCAAGTGTCACTCATCTGAGAGGTGACAGCACAAAAACAACTGACAACTGAGCACACTTGGGAGTGTAACAGGTCCTCGAAGGATATGGTGACACGCAAATTATGATCTGCCTCTGGGAAAGCACTTTTCTTAATTTCTAAATTGTGTGAAATTGGCATGGGTACATAATGTGGGGACATTTTAGAGACGTGCCCTTATGAAAAGACTTATTTTGCATTTAGAACAACTGCAAGCCAAGGGCTGTCTCTACTGCTTCAAGATGAGCTGCAATGCAAGTCCCCAGCTGACCTTCAAAATGGTGCCACGAGGAACTGTCCTCAACAGGAAGATCTTACTACTGTTCCTTCCAATTTCACAGCCACAGCTAAGACACAACTCCAACAAAACTCAGTCCTTAAAGTCACCTTGTGAGACCTCAGTGTTTACCCACAAAAATCCAGCTTGTGGATGCACAGAAGTTCTGGGAAGAATGAATGGTAGGTACGCAGGACCAAGTTTGAAGAGGAACAGAAATAGAAAGGAGCACAATGCATTGACTTATTTCCTCAAATTCTGAAACTTTGCATCACTGCAGAGATGGTCTGGGCTGTGTTGGAGCCCCGCTGACACAGTAGATTTCAACAGAAATCTCTCACTAATATACTCAACAATCTGACTACCACTGGCATAAAAGAAAACATGCACGTAGGGCAACAGTGTATGAGCACATCTCTGGAAGCTCAAAATAATACTTCTGTCTGTGTCGAAGCACTTACTGCACGTCTTGTCAGGAACTACAAGGGTGTTTGCCTAACAGAGTTTCTAGAAGAAAATACAGCATAGGCATTAAAAAAAGTTGTTTATTTCACATTAAAATATAATACTATAGACAGAAATGTTAACCTACTTTAGCTCTTCTCCAGCAATGGGATGAAAAGATATTTCAAGGTCATCACTCATCATCATTCCAGCTTCAAAAACAGTACTAGCAAGAGCTGTAGATAAGAATTATGTTTTTACCACTGTATCATCCAATTCCTGTAGTTTTCATAGGCGTACCGTGTGATTTGGTTATTTTTGCAGCCTTTTTGCATTTGCAGATGTTTTAGCAAATGGTATTTATTAGAGGAATATTCCAGTCTTGAAAAGATGCATATTTCAAATAGCATATTTCCCATATAATGCAAATTTGGATGGGTTCAATGAAATGGAGAAAAGGTGAAAAAGAGGCCAGATTGACCAAAAAATATTTGCTAAAGAAGTTCCTGAAGAGCATGATTTAACCAAAGCTTCTCAATTTGTGTAGGCCAAGAAAGAGTAAATATGCAAATGTATTATTTGTTTTGAACCACTTTTAAACTTCAATATTATTTTTAGGATCTTGGTATCTAGCTTGAAAATAATAATGTAGAATACCTGTATAGAGTCCTCTCACATCCATATTTTTTTATCATTTTGTAATATATGGTCAGAACTTAAATGTCTCAAACATCCAGAACACAAATCAAGTATTTGACCCTATGAAGTATTACAAACATTAGCCTTTACTTTCACACCTACAGCAGGCTGACCTGATATCAGAACTAGCCCTGCAGTCTAGAAATTCTGACCATTTTGAATACTATCTCATGTCATCTCTCAGCCTCCATCACAGTAGCCACACACCCAACTTCATAGTTCTTACTTGTAAATATTCCCCAAATTCTTCTCCACACAGCCTTACAAGAAAAGTCAATCTAACACTGAAGGAAATATAACAAAACCATCTATGCTGGAGATAGCTGCAAGCAATTTCCAATTACGCCCTGATAGCCTGGCAACTCTTCATAGTGTCATTTAATGTTATTAGATAATAACTAGTTATTTCTCAGACAAATAGGTGGAAGCTAATCCTCTTTTACTTGGGTTTGCAAGACTCTTCTTATGAGTTATCTTCAGAGAATTATCTCCTGAGATTTTATTCTCCAATGGAACAGGCCAAAAGACATCAGGTAAGTTCAGAGTTCACCAGGCATTTGACAATTTCTTCACAAGACGTTCACATGCAGAGTAGGTGAGATATTATGCTGAATAATATTGCTTATGCTGCAAATGTCAGCCTGAAAGGGACACATTTCCTTGGAGTAGGCAACTTGGAACTAGCTAGAAAAACAGAACAACTGATGGACATGAACCCAAGTTGCACACTCATCAAGGAAAGAAATTACCATGTTAGTCAATACTAATTTCTAGTTCCAAAATTTATACATGGAAAAAGAAAAGAGAGTCACTCAGAAGTCCTTGACTTAAGTTTTTCACTGCTCTGTCACCAGATATGATTTTATGCAACAACTGAAACACATTGGCAAGCTGCAGCTTCTGATACAAAAAATGTTCACATCTCTCTCTCCCCAAACACATCATAAAAAGCTTCCCATCACAGGCACTTCAGCAGACTGTTTATGGTCTGTAAAAAATGGAAGAAATTATCTCTCTTTCATTCTAAGGGCACTAGGCCAGGGCAGCACAAAAAGGGAAACTGACATGGTTGCTGATTCACAAAAGATTTGTTTTAGGAATTATTCTAGGGTATTCCTTACCAGATGTCCTAGTCCAATTCCTTTCCCAACACCCTCCATTAAAAAAGATAAGACAAATACAAAACAATTGGAGAAACATCTGAGGATTCATCATATTCTGTAAACATCTTTGCAGCATGGTGTTTGTATTTATCTTCTTTTCATTCACCCTGATGTGAGCTGCTTTTGTAGTTCTCCACAGATTTTGTGCTAACATCTTGGGGAAAACAAAACCACTTTAGAAGTCATTTCGGAATGTGCAGATATAATGCAGGAACACCATTCCCAACCTTTATATTTGTTTCAGAGGCAAAAAAGAAAGTACATTAAGGCTGGTCTGCATAAAATTTCTCATGAAGCCAGATTTTGGTGTGAGGTAGAAAAAAGACTTTCTTTGAACTCCGGATTGCTTGCATTTGCATTTTGAAACTGAAATTTCCCCTTGAAACTCCCAATATGTTTCTGTTACCTTCAGGGAACAATAAGGGAGCCCTCCTGTGGATAATGCATCAAATTTAAATTCCCATGACCGACAAGGAGACTATGTAACCTAGGGGATAAAATGGCTCTATTTTAGAGCAAAGAGAGTGAGGTGGTAATCCACTGGAGGCTGTAGTTTTATTTAAATGGCTATTAACTTTGTTCCATTGGGGCAGTTATAGCTTAATTCATACTACTTTTCTGAAGAAAAAGAAATCATATAAAATAAAACATCCAGACTACAAAAGATATTTTAACAAGACAAAAAAAATGTAAGATGGCTTTTATATAAATTATGAATGTAAAATATAATTATTTATGCTTCCAGCTCTTGGAAGGAACCTCATTCATGAGGTATAACTTTAGGGACAATAGTCACATGAGGGCATCAATATTGTTTATATTAGTATAGTTAGGTATTTGCTGGACTCTGCATTCCTTAGTACATCACTTCTTCCTTCACAAGAAGCATGACAAAAAATAGAATACCTTCTTCCTCCTTTCTGAAACAGAAAAATACTCAGAAAAAGAGAACACCAAAACTAAGTTAACTCTATTGCCTGCCTTCAGTTCTTGTGTTCAACTCATCCATTTTGTTGGCTTTAAACAGCAGCTCTGCTCTTACAAGGAGCAAAGTGGACATATTTAGCATCACAACACACTGTTGTTTGCTGTCTGCCACTGGCTTCAAATAATTTTTTTAGAAAAACAAATGAAAAAAAAAGTATTTGGGCCTGCTGGGATTTCATCATTGAAAAACAAAATATTTCTGCAGCAACCACTTCCAAAAAAATGCAAATGTCTTTAAAAGTCTTGCATTATCTTACATTATGGACTATAGGTGTTGACCTCCATCACATCTCATAGGGCTTACAATTGCTCAGCACCCTCACAGGATGGAGATTCTGCTCTGAAGATCATAATTGCCAAGTTCCTGCAGTCCTCAGACTTTTTCTTAACTATCCTATGAGCTGAATTCCCTCAGCTGATTTCACTTTAGAAGTGGTTGCATGCAAAATGCCAATCGCAGTAAAATCCTAGAGCTGTAGGGGCTCCTACTATAGAGGACACTACTGCAGGAATTGTACAGGCAGGTCAATTCACCAGCAGGGAAGAAAAAAGCAGCACTGGAAGTTAACAGAGCACAACAATATTTTTACAATTACCTTGGCAAGGAACTGAAGAATATTCAATGCAATTGGAACTGCAGGGAAAACTTAATAATCACTTGTAGTCCAATTTGCTCACAACACTGAAACTATTGCTCCATCTAAACTTACTACACAGGTATTTTGGACTGCAAGTAATCAAGGCTTGACTTCTGCCTTCTGTCCAAGGAATTTTATCACAGATTTTTATGAAAGTAGAGATAAAATTCAACAATCTTTGCTATCATGAGTTCTCTCTATAAACAAAGAACATTCAACCTAACAATATTTTCTGGCTTTGATCTGCTCTCTGAAAAACTGCACCTATTAGAGTATTTCTCTATCCCAGATGAAAAGGCAATAAGGAATAAGACATGAAAACATCCCTTACTTCTTTCTTAGTCTGCCATCACTGATTTCCAAATTCACAGACGTGACCAGGAAGATTTCAATTTCACTCAACTAAATCAAAATCAAATCCATAATACAGGACAGAGACATAATATTTGCAAACTCAAACACAAGCAGCAATCTTAGAATTTGGTACGAACAGAGTAAGGCAGTAATATTATAGACTCAGTACCTATATACCAGTGTAAGCAATTCTGAAAAATGGTCCATCAACAGAACACTATCATGCATATGGCAAGAAAGAGGGAAATGGATTTAATATTTCAGATTAGTAGTAATAACCCCTATGCATGAGAAGAAATATCTTCTGTGAAAAGATGTCTGAAATCCCAATGCACAGTGGTATGCTCAATATTCCCTTTTCCAAAATCCACAAGGAAGTTTAAATTAAACTACATAGAAGGATGCTTGAAGAGAGAAAGAAAAAACAACAAAACAAAACAAAAAATCCCCACAAAACCAAAACACACAACTACTTGAAGACATGTAAAAAGAGGAAAAACACTAAAGAAAACCAAACACCAAGATACAATTGAAGAAAGGAATTACCTTCACTTTGGGATAGAAGCACTACTAAAATATTAGCAAAGCCAATCAGTGAGAAGTAAGATAACCACACTGAATATCTGGATCCAGAAAACAAATGTGGATATCTCACAATGACTGGGCTCTCCAGATTTTCACACAATTACCTTATTGTCATGAGGCAAAAGTTACAAAAATCTCCACTGCTTCTAGCAGTTTTAGGGAAGAAGCCACGACAGAAGAGAATTTCTAAAACTTTAGGAGTTCTTTCAGTATTAAAAACAAAATTTTCGAGTCTTGGGAGAACATTCAAAGCCAGCCACATTGCAGCAACTTTGACTCATCAAATTCTCACCTAACACAGCATGAGACAGGAGACAGGATGGAGGTAAAAAGGCATGACACCAAACCAGTTTCAAAGATCTTTGTGACCGGAGGCAGATTTCAGTTTTATAATACCTTCAGTCCCTGCCTTTTACTGGAGTATGAGCCAGGGTCACCACAGTCCTGGAGATGAGATACTAATACACAGGATAAGAAGGAGAGGAAAAACAACATAAAAAGAAGATTCATGACAGAATCTGGAATCTTTGCAGCGTTTAATACATCTCCTTAGAGATCTTAATTGCACATCAATCTTCTTCAGCTGGAGAGTGAGAGGTGAACGTGCAATTCTTTGGCTTGGCACAGAGGGCAAACTGGAGTTAGAAGAAAAGGAGAAAAGAAGGGCATGCTCAATCGAAACTGGATTTTCTCTCTCCTTACCACAAGAGGACAAGAAGCTTTTCCTTAGTGCTTGCCAATACAGGAAAATTACTTTGGAACAAATAAGAATGTGGCTTAACAGCATTCTGTCTGTAATTCCCTTATTCTATACCTAGAGTTCTTTTGGCAATTTAGCTTAATCCATTTCTAACCCACACAAAGGCTTGTTCAGTGCAGGGTACCCACGCAAGGAATTAGTAGAGAATAAGCATGCTAAAGTAAGAAGACATAAGCACAAAGTTCTTCATCAACCTTCATTGCCAATGTCACCCTTGTGACACTCCTGCTGCCAAGGCAGGAAAAAGAATTGGTGGGAATTGTTGCTCTCTTCTCCTGTAAATGAAAGACAGAAAAGAATTACCCTCTACTTGGTATAAGGGCAAGCCACATCCAAGCTATCTAGGCATATTCAGAGTGGCTTATACAAGATAAAACAAGAAGAGAGTAATGTCCAATCTATGCTATGTTTAGATGAACTGGACACAATCCTCTTTAATGCCTTTAAGCTGTGTGCGATCTATGTGGCTCTAGACAGAACTTTAACATTTCTTACTGTAAGTCTTGCTTTTGGCTGGGATAGAATTAATTTTCTTCCTAGTGTCTGGTATAGTCCTCCCTTTTGGATTTAAGTATAAGAATAATGTTAATAATACACTGATGGCTTTAGTATTTACGCTACGTCAAGGATTTTCAGCTTCTCATGCCTTTCCAGGAAGAAGGCTGGAGAGGCAGAAATAGTTAAGAAGAGACACAACCAGAATAGCTGACTCTCAAATGATATTCCATAACATATGGTGTCATGCTCCTCATATAAACCAGGGAAAGCTGGTGAGGGCCCTCAGCTTAGGAGCTGGCTGGGCATTGGCTGGGGAGTGGTAAGCATTGTGCATCACTTGCTTTGAGTAGTCAAATGCTTTAGTTATTACAGTATTATTATATTTCTTTTGTGCCCCATTTAATTGTCTTTGCCTCAACCCATAAGTTCTCACTTTTAGATTTCTCTCTGTCCCAGTGGCGGGGTCAGGGAGCAAGTGATCAGCTGAGTGGTGCTCAGTTTCCACCTGGGCTTTACCCATGACACTGTATGAACAACTCATCTGTTTAATGATAGCAATAAAAACAATTGCTACAGTCCAGACTTATCAGACCTAGATTAGCAATTTATGTAATCAACAGATACTTGATTAATAACTATGACCTTGTCTGTATTTTATCCCATAAATTTAAGATTAGTAAAATCACTAGAGTTGAGATGACTATCTCAAACTCTCCTGTTCTTCAAGTTCCTAAAGGTACACCAACAAAGGAATGCCCTGTAATATAACTCTCATTCATACCAACAATATTTTGTTCTAAAGGCAGCTTAGAGTCAAGCAGAAAATTAAAAAGACACTAAAAAGCATTCCCAGTTTCTAATTCAGAGGAGTCACATTTTAAACTACGTTCCTTAAAACACTGTAGAGTTATGCCCCACTTTAGGTTTGGGAATACCTAAAATTTCTTCACAGACCTAAATGAACAGTATCAGGATTAGAATTATGGAATGTCCCCAGAGGAGCATGCAGTGACACACACCTTCAGACCTCTTTAAGCCATCTTCCCCATGGTTACTCATGAGACTATCAGAACATGTTAGAAAAATGTAGGTTAGATTCCCCTATTATTTTAATTTAAGATATGCATGAAGCAAGAGATGACTGGTATCAACCCATTGCGCTTTCTTTTTATGCTCTGATCTTTCTTGCTCTTATATTTAACATTTGAATAGTAAAGAATAGAAAAGTCTCTCCTGCTTCTAAAAATAATTATATTTGAATTCTCTTTTTCTATAAAGGGTATTCTAGAATCTATACCTTCTTGAGGTGAAGCACAGGCCACATTCCTTTTTAAAACCAAACCCACATTTTGAATCTAAGCAGCACATTTCATATTTCAGGTCTGGCATCTCAACTGGAACGTAAAACTTGCAGTAGCAAAAGATGAAAAGGAGAAAGCATGCTTGTCTTCCCTGGAACTCTGCTGCCCTTAGGCATGAGCCAGAAATAATCCCAGAGGCAGAATGCAAATGAAATGTCTCGTCAGCGTGCAGGCCTTAATGCATTTTACCTTAAACATTTACATTAACAGATGGTCCCCTGCAGTCCCATAAACTCACTCCTGAGTTCATTTCCATCTCACTCCAGGCCACATTTGTCACTGGTCAGACAGAAGAATATTGCAAGGGAGTTGAGCCAGAACAGAGGAATGGGACAAACTGTATGAAATGATTGGTGTCACCTACAGACAAGCATTTGACCTCAGTTACAAAGGGAGAAAAAATTGTATGTAAGAGGAAAATGAATGAATATGGTGATGATCAGATGACCTAGAACTACCAAGATTTAAAAAAACCCAAAAAAACTTAAAAAAAAACAAACACAAAACAAAAGACAACGAAAAGCAAACAAAACCAAAACACCAAAAAAAAACCAAACTAACAAAAAATTCCTCCTCAATAAACCAAAAACTACCACCACCAAAAATCAAACAAGAAAACCACACTACTCTTTTTGTGGAGGAGAGAAATGGTATTTTTTGAAATGGAGTTGTAGCTGTGTACTGTGACAGTGGACTAGGTTTGCTCATGCATTTAAGGAAAAGTGACTGACATCAGGAATGGCCTAAGACAACCAGACTGCTCAGCCCTCACTTGTGGGAGACATAAAACTCTCCAATCAGTCCAGTGCTCGTGTACAAGATTTTGGCTTTTGCTGAGTCTCTAAATTCTCAGCTCTGTCACAGAAAGGGATATTAGTTTAACCAGGGGAAGAATAGAATTAAGCTCTGCCATGGTAGGTTGAAAGATACCAGGTCTTGAGCCACAGCTCACCTGTGGCTTGGGTTTGTTATAGCAAGGAAATAAATTTTGATTTGCTTGAGTTATTTTTATCTTGGCCAAAAGACAAAAAGAAATTGTTAGAACAGAGATACCTGCCAAAACAAAACTCTCAAGTGCAAGAAGAAAAACCACAAATCAGTCTAGTTGAACTCTGTGAGGGATAAGAACACAAATGGATAAAAACTGGTGACAAAGTGCTAGTTCTTTATTCAGGTTCTGAAGGATATGAGCAACAGAGTTTGATCTATATTCTCACCAGAGCCTTACACAGATGCCATAGGTGCTCAGACTATCCCAGATGTATAACACACTGAGTTATCTCAGAACATTTCTCTGAAGCACAAAAACATCAACTCTATTTTTCAAACTGAACTACATCAGAGATAAAGAAAATTGTCACTCCACAAAGAATACCCCTAGTCAAAAAGAAAAATTAACTGAATCACTCAAATCTCCACTTAGTGTCATAATCATTCAACTCTGCCCAGACCATGCAACTGTTCTTTCTCCCTTCCCTGTGCAAGCAGCAAACAGGTACTGGGATGAACTAGCACTATGCCCAAGCTGCTCTGCTGTGATGGTAAGAAAAAGCACTGCCAATCCATTGTTTTCATCTGAGAAAGGATGCCTTTGTTTATTAAATTAAAAGCTTACATTACTTCTCTAAATTGCTTCAGGGGATACAATATGCTACACTTCACGTTGCATCCATGGATTTTATACTGTAAATTTGAATACAAGACTCATATTTGAGAATTAATGACAGAGTTCTACAGTAAAGATCAATCTTCATAAGAAAATCCCATTGTGTCAGATCACTAAAATATATTGTTTTCTTTAAATCAGAGGAAGCTTGCCTACTCCTACAGTTTATATCAAGTCTTTCAGCCTGAGTCAAAATGTAAGACAACTGTGAGAAATACTGTTTTCCATTCACCAGCAATATTCACACAGGTTCTTTAGCTGCAGTTCACTATTGCCCAATGACTTCACAGATCATGCACCAGAGCATCCAGGTACTTTGGAACAGGATTTTGCTGAGCAAAATTTAAGAACACATTCATAAAGATGTGATTTTTCTTTAACATCTCACACTTCAGAAGACATTCAGGAATTTGCCATGCTTCCTCTATTTTAGAGCCTCATTAGAAGCCAAGCTTTATAAAACATAAAAACAGAAAAACTGCATTCTCCAAAGGTCCCATACTTGCATTCATGACACTCACACATTCTTTTCTTTCTCTAGAGTTCAACAGCATCTGCCTTGAAGGAAACCTCTACCCCTAAGTGAGCCAGCAGTATCCATGATAATGAGAAAATTAGACATTGTGGGTTATCTGCCCAGCTGAAAACGCTGCTGGTACCTGCCAATGAAAGCAAGTCACAGCAGAAAGGGTGCAGGGGAGCTGCTGTGCACTGCACTCAGAGCAAATGCCTCTGGCTCTCTCCTTGTAAACTTAGGCCACTTCCAGGGATAATTAAGGGACTGTGTCAGGAGGGGAAGAACAGCCTTGTAGAGATAGCCACCTATATAAGAGCTGCCTATATCTTTAAATTGTTGTAAACTAGTTAGAAATATCAGTTCACTTGAACAAAAACTGGCCATGACCTGTATTTTAAGAATTTCAAGTAATCAGTTAATAATTAGGGCTCTGTGTCAGAAATCTCTCTCATTTATGCCATATCTCAAATACATTTTGCTTCACCTTTTGGTCTGTTTATAATGAGGAAACAGGTAATGTAGCAGGGAGACTGGTTCTTCAAAGATGTGATAACAAGGCTGAATGACAGGAAGAGGGAAAACCATACCATTTTGGAAGTCAGTGGCCAAAAAATCACACTGCAACAATATTCTCCCCCAGCAGTTAAAATGCAAGCCTGACTGTTGCTGCATGCCTAGGGGGGTTGCAGCGAGAGGGAATTTTAGTACACCACCTTGTCCCAAAGGCAGCCCTCAGAACTTCTGTAATCTCAAGGCCAGCACAGTCACTGTGAAATTCAGCCAGTCTGCTTGCAGAAACAATCTCTGCTTTTAAGTCAGGTTACCCTTTTCCTCCTTGTTGCTCCTCGCACTCTCAAGCCAGCTGGGGAAAGAACACGCCCTCATGGCTGCAATACTCTAGTTTCTATTTGTTACTATAATTACATTTTGGTCTTCTGATTTTAAAAATCTGAATAAATCCTACAAGCTTTTGCAAACTACATTCCTGTAAACAGACATGCTGATCATCTTCAAGCAGCCAGACTTTTCCAATAATTAACTGCTAGGATACTACAGTGCTCATCCACTTATTGTGGCCTGAACTGGAGGAATTTTACAGGTATCACAGCATGTGCTGCAATGCCCAGAGTAAAGGCAACCACACATGTATAAGGTATTTAAACACCTCTAGAAAACACCCATACAACACTGCTTTATGCTGCATTTGTGTATATCCTGAGTACAGGTGACTTCTACAGGAGCAGCAATCCTCATAGCTCTTCTTGGGGGAAAAGGTTTCATATCAATGAACAGGTAAGCTGTCTCCATTGGCTGTTGCTGGATTTCATAATGGTGACTACAGCACATTGCCCATAGAATCATTCCCTGAGCCATCCACCACAAGGAATTGAAGTCCAAGAACAAAACAAATGTTTGAGTACAGGTCTAGCACTTGCAGAACATTTGTGCATACCCTGCTCTCATTTTGTCGCTTTGACTCAACTGTAAAGGAAAGAAATCTCCACTCAGTGCTACTGGATGAGATCATGATAGCAAGTATTTCATTTCCAGCAAGGCAAAATTTTACTCATTAATCCTTTCTGTTCTTTCAGTGAGTGGTGATTTAAGCGAGCTGTATTTATAGCACTGATTCTGCGAAGGGAGAGAGTGCCCAGTGAGAAAGGAGTGCAAGTGATGGGTCCCAAGGGAGCTAAAACACAGATGTCATAAAAATGCATTTCAGAAATTGTGCACAAAGGCACAGCTGTGCAGTGGGAAGCAAAACAGGTGGCACTGGCATCAGGGGCTGGCAGAGGATGGAAATAAACACACTGCCTTGTGTTACAGTACAACATTGCCACAAGATACCATCAAAAAGGACCCTTTAAAAAGACCTCTTTCTCCTCTGCCTCTGGAGAAGTTGCTGAGGTTAAGCAGCCCCCTTCAAACAAAGCATCCCCAGAGCAGAGTGCATTTGTCCTCAATCTGTGAATTTACACAAACTACCAAAGACTTGTGAAGCCAGCTGGAGTTAAGAGCCCCTCAGCAATATACTAAATCAGTTCCACACTCAGCCCGGAGTCCTCTACTTAGAAGCAGCTGTTTCTCTACTGCTTTTGTTCAGCTTTGCACCCTGAGGTTGAACAGGCCAGTTATCCCTCTCACTCAGGGTCAGGTCAAGAGACAGCGACTGAAGCAGCACAGGACCCAGCAGTTATCCCATTGCCACTTGCCGGTCTGCTCACCAGATCAGGCTGCTTCATTTCCCTCTAATCTGCTGGTTTGTAGACAAATTCTGTCTGCACAACAGATTTTGAAGAGTTAACCAGCTCTCTCCTCAGTGGTTAGAGCAGATTTAAGGGCAGTGTGATCCTAGCAGGATGCGAGGCTGTGCAATTTACTGCTCTAAATCAACTGCCTGGGTTCAGATTTGGAAGGCTGGAGCAGCTCCCTCTGAGGCAGCGGGGAGCTCACGCAGTTCACTGACATCTGACACCTTGCAATGTTTTAAAAGTGTGTTCTGAAATGCAACACCAATAAAAATGACAGTGTAGAGCTTCGCTTTTGTTCTGTGATGCCAGATCAAATCTTCTGAACAGACACTCAAAAATATAATGCAGCCATCCCCATCACACTGCCTCTTACGTCACCATCCACCACATTTCTGTTTTAGGAACATGGCTGCCACTACTGGTGCAATCATGATAAACATAATGGAGGACCCACTATGTCCCTTGCTTTCCAAAGGTTCTAAATCTAATCTTTTTTGAGAAGAATATAAGCACCACCCAAATAGCTAGCTTGGGACCAGGTTTGTGTCATCTATGTTTGTTTTCACATATGAATTTTATTCTTTTTATTTACAAAAACAGAAATAAATTTTATAAAGAGTAATAGCAAACACTTATAACTCACTGTTCATCTGTAGAAAGAAGATATTTGTATGCCCAGCTGCTTCACAATATCACTGAAAAAGATGTCAAGTTGATTATAATTGAGACGCCAATAAAATGCAAAGTTAACTTAAGAACGTTAAAGCAGCTTCTTAAAAATGGAAAGTGTAAGGAATTACTTTTGATATCAGGCATTTCAAACCATTCAGTCTTTCCTCTGATACTTTTTTTGTATTTGTATTGTTTGAAGGAACATGCCAAGATTTATTATAACTAGAAAATTGCTCATTGTTATTACTCTTCCAAATATTTATATCTTTTGATGAAGAGGAACTTCTTCCACAGTGTTTCCAATGACTCTGAGGTAACCAAGTAGTACAAGGTGCAGCTCAAAGAGATTAGAGGCACCAAAGTTCAAGACACAACACTTATAGAGAAAATATTAACATAGCTGGTTGAAACAAATCAAATTTTTAAAGAGAGTTCAGGATAACTGTAGAGATCACCACAGAAGCAGCTTTAAAAAACAAAAAAGCCTCTCCTGTCCCATGGGTCAACTTCAATGACACAGTCTCCAGCTGGAACTTGGCCTGCCTCACAGCTGGAATCTTGCCAGCCCAGCTTCACTGTGATCCCTCCTTTGACCCCCACACAGACACTGCAAGGTTTTGATGGTTCTCAGACATCAGGCATGTGAAACAACCAAAGAAATTTTTAAAATTACTAAGAATTGACTCTACTGAAATTTTCCTTTAACAGCTTAAATATGGGGAAAATACAAAATCCAGCTTGATGCCAGGGAGCCTTGCACTCAGACCATCCAAAGACCATGAATGCTGGAAAGATAACCTTACAAAGAAAGCATGGGTTGAGGACAATACCACAGTATTGAGCTCAGTTTTCCAACAGATTCTATGAAATACCAGAAAACGATATTCAAGCATTTTGGTACAAAACTAATGATTTAGTTTTATTTATTTAGAAAGATCATTATGGGTACATGAAAAGTCATTGAGCACACAAATGCCTTTAGCATCAATGGGAAGCCAAATATCTCATTGTGACTCCAGGGGTAAGAAAACAAATGAATCAATCTTCTTACCTCAGTGCATAAACTGAAATTCCTCATGTGAAAACCCTGCCCCTGTGTTTTCAGGAGAAAGTATGGACAAATAAATAATACTGGATAATAGCTAATTCTTCTCAGCCTACTGTGGTTTTGGCTCAGCCCTGCGACAAATGGTTTTCACTCATATAGCGAACTGTGGCCACACCCCCATCTGCATCCAAAGATGCCTGGTTCTATGAATTTTTACATCTCAAAGCACTGCATCTCACTGCAGCCATCAGATTGAGCCCTGGTTATTGATTAATCCTTAGCAAAAGCTGCTACAGTCCTGTTTACCCATAGGCAAATACTATCAGATTCCCCAATTCCTTTTTCTTTTCTCCATTGTTTTTTTACTTTCCTTTCTTCTTTTTTTAACTCAATTAATTAATTAATAAAGTGTCTGGCAGGGCCAAGGCCCTCCCCACAATCTCCCTTTTGAGTAACATGGCAGAGCACCAACCAGCTCTTTATAAATCTAATTGAAACAAAAGCTATTGACCCAGACACATGTGCAAGTAAATCCGGTTGGACTTCAATCAGAGAGCATGTGTTTGACAGCAAATTATGCTTAAGTGCTACAGCAAGAAAAATTAAAGGACAAAACACATCCCAGCAAGTGTAGCAAATGAGATTCAGAGCAAAAAAGGAGAAGTACAGGGCTGTTTCTTATTATAGGAATCTAGCACTAAGGAGATTTGTTGTCCTCCAAGAATGCTTGGGCACAGGAAATGATCCTACACTGCTGTGAAAAGGGCAACAACCAGAGATAGGGGCTAAGGGGGAAGTTAACTACATTGCAGGAGACCTGAAAATGTCACCTTGTCTTTTGATTAGGGGTTTTTCAGTCTAAAGCTGAAAATTAAGAAAGCACAGTTTGCAAATGCTGCTCCAAGGAATTATTTTCAGAAAGACCACAGCAATGCTACAAGTCAGTGTAATGCAGCTACCAGCCCTGTCCTCACCCCGATAATAATCTGCCACGTATTACTGAAACAAATACAAATTCCAGCAGCAACGACTGCAGTAGACAGCTGAATCCCCTGTTCTATAACCTCACACAGCACAAGAAACAAAGAGATCCTGAGCTGGAAGATAAAGGGTTCCTCATGCAAGGAAAACCACAACATCAAACAATCATTGGTTGCTACAATTCAACAGAAATAAAAACATCATATCCTGGAACAACATGGAGGGCAGAAAAGCATATGAATGTTCTTAGGGGGAAAAACAACCCCAAAACCCCCACAGAACATCATCTTCATTCCCACCACAAAGGGGGTAAGACAGCTCATAATTTTTATTTAACTATGCTCATTTGGGTGTGATAATTATCGAAATAATTATGCCAACACAACCCTAATTTATACTCAATTCTGTATGTTGGCACAGTAATCATGGCAAAGACCGGGATCTCTGCTTCTCTTCTAAAACTACTGTGCTCTGCATTTGAAGCCTTCTTCATGCCTTTTCCTCTTTATCCACTTTGTATCATGGTGTAATGTCATGGCTCATAATAAATAGATTGATGAGAAGTAGAAAACAGTTTCCAACACTTTTCTCTTGAGACTAGGAAAATAACCTTCCCCCCTCAAGGTTTAAATGAACTTCGTGACTGGACAACCAAGCCTCAAAGGCTGGCATGTCCCAAGGAACATTACAGACATAAATACTCTAATCAAGCCCTCCTAGTAACGTGCATGTTCTCTGCTGCTCTCAGCTGGGTTCCCACTGAACAAGGCAGGAGGTCTCACAGATCAGTGGGCAAGTTGTGCCTCTGATGTGTTTGACTGTCACATTCATAAACACAACAAGCTATGCCAGCAGCAATAGCAAGGCAGCATGGTGAGGGATTCAATACAGCTCACAAGCTGCAGAGCACAACATCCATCAGTGCAAACAAACTCAGTCCACAGCTCCTCAAGCTGGTTTTCACAGCAGGGGCAGACAGCTGCCAGTTCTGCCCTTGGTCCTCCTTTTGCTCACTCCTCAGACCCTGAATCCCCCATGCAGGTGCTATTCTTCTGTGGCCTACTGGAATTCGTGGCTACCACCTAACAAACATTGACCACTCAGGGCACTTTCAGAAGCATCTCAGAGAGATGCTCCACCTCTTTTTTAAGAGGAATTGAGTGCCAAGCCTTTCTCTGAAAAGGGACAACCATATAAATTACATCAAATGTCTCAGACAATTACATATCAGGTCCAAGTAGGTCTCCTGGTACCTGAGCCCAGCAAAGACCATTGTCTATCAGGTCATGACCTCCATCCACATACCATCTCCTCCTAGCATACAAGTGCATATGAAGATAAGTGCTTTTTAAAAATAAAGTAGTAAAAAAATTTACTGTGATTCTTCAACACCAAACAATTTTAAAAATGCATGTTTAAGAACATTTCTCTCTCCTTTCCCTGAAATGCTATTACTGAGATGAAACTGGAGTATTTAACTGCACATTCAATTATGAAAGAGAGAGCAAGGAAAGGATTCTATATTCAAATTTTTAAATAGAAACTCAGAAAAGAAAAATCTTATTATATAACCCATAGTTTGAAAGGGTAAAAGATTGCTCTGGCCAAGAAATCTCCAAGAATTTCATCCATCTCTGGAGATGAGACTTTAAATTTCATGCTTGGTAAAGAATTACACCACCAGTCCCCGGTACCCTTGGCTTAGTGCTGTGTCCTAGATCAGAGTTGATGGGAAGCAGACTGCTACCTACAGCATTGCTCCAGCTCTTGGACTCTCCAGACATCAGCAAAGATGAGAACCCAATGGATGGCAGCTGGGGACTAAGCTATGAAGGGAAAGAAAGCAAAACAAAAACAAAAAAAATAATTGGAAAGAGAAAACTACGTTGGGTACCTTGACAGATATTGACAAGAATAGAAACAATAAAAAAGTCCCTGCTGTGAAAAACTCGTCAAGTAGGGGATGATGCATACAATGCAGACCTCATGCAGTGTCCTCCCTCAAAGATGTCACAGTTCTCATCAGCTTTGCTACTGTAATATTCCTCCAGGAGAGGAGAGCTTAGCTGACATCCTGCCAGTCGTCCCAATGACTGCTGACATCCTCAGGGAACGTGGGGATGGGAAACTGATGCCTGCACTCAAAGGCTGCTGTCAAACCCAGATAATAACCCATGCTGCAAGGCAGCATTGCCTAAGCATGTGGAAATACCTACAGGATCCATACATACAAACACATTTACATATCCTTGACTGTATCCACAGTGATGAGAGGGATACAGAGTTGAGTCTGCATGATTCCAGCAAGCCTGGGGTGGTGTTGTGAGCACAATGTGAGCTTATTCACATGACAGCTGCACTAATTCCTTTGATCTGCAGTGACTGGGTTGCCTCATTGCTATGTTATATAATAATATAAATTAAGATCAGCTACAGTAAACAATAATACAGCATGAAATACAGTCAGTGTTTGTTCAGTGGACATTACGAGGACAGACCCAGAAATAGCACAGCACCTGGAGAGAGAAAACACTGCCCTGAGGTTTCAACATAAATTTACTGAGCAGGACCTAGTGGATGCTCCTTGCCCCTCATCCTCAGAGTCTGAGCACCTTGCCTCAGTTTTGGACACATTGCAGAGCAGCAAACTCTGAGCCTATGCCATTCTCCACTCACCTCAAAGCTGTAACATACCAGTAACCCTTGCAAATTGGACTCTAGTCAAAGTATTGGTTTCCTACTTGAGTGAGCCCAAATGGGCCCTTGACTACCTGCCATACCTTGCTGCAGCTAAATCCTAAGGATGCAGCAAAAACATTACCCTGTATTCCCAGTGGCTATTTGACTAATAGCAGTAAGAAAACTCGAAGGAAAATGCAATACGAATTAAATTAGTTCATGTTCTATACATATAACTCTTTAAAAGTTTGCTCGAGTGGGTATCACTTGTTTTAATTCTTGGCAATATCACATTCCTGAAGATGCTTCTTTAATGCACATCAGTGGAAAGGTGAGGGCTGGTAACTTTGAGGGGTGCAGTTAGATGACACTGCAATATTAAAAGTATTCCTAAATTTTTAATTTAATTCCACCTTCTTTTTTTTATTGAAGAAATAGAAAAAAGGATAAAAGACCTAAACCCTCCACGATCCAATCCAAACATTAATTTTTTATACAGGAATCCACAGGAATTCATGTGTTTTGTTACTGTCCAGGGCACTGTGGAAGCTGACAACCAAATTACCAATTTATGGGCTACCAAGCCTTAATCCACCTAAGCAGCTATGTATTTCATAGAGTACAGATCTAATTAAATATATATCACTTGGACTGTCATTTGGTCAGATAGTGGTTTACCAAAACTGCCCACCTCCCCAGTAAAACATAAAGCAATACTTAAGTTTAAAAAAGGTGACAACAGTCAATATCATTTGATGGAGGGTTTTCCTCCTACTCTCTTTCTTTATTGCACCATCTGGGTTACCCAGGACTCAAAACCTACAAGAATAATATAATTCACTTTATCCCCTTCCCAAAGCAAACAAAAAAAAAAAAATCAACCCATGAATTCCTGAGGCCCTATGATTTACAGGCAAGCAGCTCTGATTCAGTCCACAGTGAAAGAGATCAACAAGAAAAGAAACCAGAACCATCACTAAAAGCTAAGTGTTTTCAGCTTGCCACAGCACTGATTAAAGAGGAAAGTGCTTCTCAAAGAGTATGTGGAGCACTCACCTTTCCCAGCACTGACTTTGTGCCATTCCTCAGATCATGACAAGGAATTCTCTAAAACAGAAAAAAATCAGACCCCTCCTTATCACGTTGCCTATGTAAAACAGCAATTTTTTTTTAATCAGAAGTCAGCCACATACCAAAGGAAATCTTATTAAAGAGAAAGAAATCAGAAATTCCACATTAATGCTGCTGTGGGCTGGATGATGGATATGAGGTGCTTGCTACAGCTCAGTAAAGCCTTGTCAGTTGACACCATCACATGGGCCTGCCCAGACTTTTAGTTCCTGCTGTAGTAGAAGACAAATCTGAGAAACATGCTCAGCTGCTGTCACAGCTAAACATCATTGGCTTTTAGAGCAGCACCTTTTAAAAGATGACCTGCTGGCCACACTTCTTTTGATGCAGCCCAGAATACAGTTGGCTTTCTGGGCTTTGAGTGTGCATTCCTGAGTCATGTTGAGTTTTTTATCCACCAACATACCAAAATCCTTTTCCTCAGGGCTGTTCTCAGTCCATTTTTCACCCAGCCTATATTTCTGTTTGAGATTGCCCCAACCCAGGCCCACAGGCCTTGGACTTGGTCTTGCTAGATAACACAAGGTTTGCACAGGCCCACCTCTCCACACTGTAAAGTCCCTCTGGATGGCATCCTTCTTCACCTACATGTCAACTGCACTGCTTAACTTGGTGTTGCGGAAAAACTTGCTGAAGGGGCAGTCAATCCCATTGTCCATGACACCAACAAAGATGCTAAAAAGGCCCGGTCACAATAATGACCCCTGTGGAGCATCACTTATCACTGGTCTCCACTTGGATTTGGAGCCACTGAGCACAAGTCTTTGAGTGCTACCTTTCAGGCAATTCCTTATCCATCAAGTTTTCCACCTATCACATCCGTGTCTCTCCAGTTTAGAAGCAAGGGAGTCACTCAGAACAGTGTCAAGTGCTTTGCACGAGTCCATGCAGATTACATTAGTGGTTCTTCCCTTATCCACCAACACTCTACCCCTGGTCACAGAAGGCCATTCCCAAAAAGGAATGTGACAATGCAAGCTGAATCATAGCTGGGACTGGAAGTGAAAGACTGCAAAGCAGCTGTAAGGGGAGTGTTAAACAAACAGAGACTTTGCTGCTTAGCCAGGGTACCGATGCTAATGCTACTGGCCTAAAAAAACACCAAGAACAATATATAGGTCCATTCTAAGGAAAAGCATACCAGAACTTTATGGATGGGGGTTGGCCTCTCTTCCCAAGCAGCTAGCGAAAGGATACCAGGAAACGGCCTCAAGTTGCACCAAGTTCAGGTTGGAAATCTGAAGGAATTTCTTCACAGAAAGGGTGTTCAGCCATCAGAATGGGCTGCCCAGACAGATAGTGGAGACATCATCCTTGGAAGTGTTCCAGATGTGTCACTTAGCATTATGATTTAGTTGACATGGTAATGTTTGATCAAAAGTTGGACTCACTGATCCTAGAGGTCTTTTCCAGCCTTAATGATTCTATGATTACCCACAGGTGCACAGGATTCAATGAAGCCTATGCCCATGGCACCCTTGACAGCAGGCACCCTTCCCTTCAAATCTGAGGAGACTCACCTTCACTTTACTCTCCACCTCAAAAATAACACATAATGTAGACAGGATCACAGCCACTACCAAAAAGCAGATTCCTCTCCACAAAGCATACTCAGTATTCTTCAGAGGTCGCTAACCAAAGAGCTGACCCTGCCCAACCCTGCACAGAGGGGATCTGTGCTGCATGATCTAGCTATGCCACTAGAAAGAGGTATTACTGTCATATCCATTTACCTTTGCTAGCTCCTGGCAGCACTGGTAGGCTGTCAAGAAAAGAAATGAGCTAATGTTCACCAGCAGACCCTTGCCCGCTTCTGCTCTCTGGACATGACAAGCCCTGTCGTTTCTCATATGTGAAAAATCGGAGTAATAATGCCTCTCCCCTCCAGGATGATATAATGGTGTCTGCACAAATAGAGAAGAGCAGCAGAAACTCTGGCATTCTGTAGAGTGTGCAGTATACAGATACCAAGAAAAACAACAAAATATCAGAAGGAAACATTTTTTTAAAATGCCATTTTTGATCGGAAGAGGATTTCATACATGGAGAATTGACTCACACTGCTATTGAAGAAAAATCCATTGAAGCTGGTTCCTTACTGCTGGTCCTTTCAACAGCTCTGCCTGTACAAGTCAGAGCTGCCACATTTGGCACCTCCTTGTTTTCTCCAACTGTGAACCTGGTTGAGGCATCTAGAGCTCACACTGCCTGTAATGCAGACCTTTCTCTACTGTTAGAGTTGCACAGGCTACAGGCAAAGACTGCTGCTGCCACTCTGTGC
The DNA here is from genome assembly GCF_027579445.1 of Ammospiza nelsoni. Classification (NCBI taxonomy): domain Eukaryota; kingdom Metazoa; phylum Chordata; class Aves; order Passeriformes; family Passerellidae; genus Ammospiza; species Ammospiza nelsoni. The sequence goes on along the minus strand of NC_080638.1, from coordinate 43,694,960 downwards.
TGACACTGGCACTGATCATTTCAACCAGCTGAGGAAAGGAGAAAGCAATGTGAAAGGTTGAGACTGCAGAGGTCAACTCTTCCTTCCCCCTTGTCAAAAAGGTTTTTCCATGTGAAAAGCAAGTACCAAATTTATGCCCTCTTATGGTTCAAATTCTCTCAGAGACCCTTACCCATACAAACTCTCACCTTGACCAGTTAAGCGTATTGATGAATACCTTCTCTTTGCAAGTTCAATAGCATCAGACAAATAACATGAATGGCATTGAGAAACAGTAAAGAGAAGCCCATCAGCAGCAGCCTTAAGAAGATGCAGAGAGTGTTTAGCCAAAATTATCTTAAGTGCTTATGGACTACTTCTTGTCACGGCTGGTTACAGAGAATGTTATTCCTTGATGAGTCACTTTTTACACTCCAGTGCACAGGTCATTTCAAACACACCCCAAAAGAGATACTGTGATGTACTGAATAAACTGTGCAAAATCTCTGAATGGCTCTGACACATGCAAGAAAATAATTGCACTAAGGGAGCTTCAGCTGCCCCAGAAATGTGTAAATGTATGTACGTATATACATATTTGCAGGAAAAAAATGTAAGTTTAAACACTAGGCATATAATAATTTAAGAAACAACATGATGCAGCAAGTCTGTTGCATAATTCAAAGTATGAAGGAAATCTTTACTCACCATGTACCAAAACATGCTAAGACAAGGCACATAAAAGTTCACCTGTGCTGCCACCTCTTCCTCTGCTACACATTGTATACAAATGATTGCCCTCGAGAGCGCAATTTAATTCTGCTCATTTCAGAATTAGCACAGTTGCTATTACAGCAAGTCCATTTTCTCTGCAAGAATTCATAAAACTTGAAGTCCAGAAGTTGATCTGGGTTCTTAAACTGGCAACTGCACTTACAGAGAAAAAAAAAGAGAGAAACAGCTTAAAAAAATAGGAAAAAAATTTAGGATGGAAGGATTGGTGAACAGACAGTGGTCAGCAGACAGACATCAGCAAAAAAAAGAGAGGAAGAGAGACAAAGGAAGGAGAGAGGTGAAAGAAAGAACAAAAGTGCATTTTTATTGCTATATTACAAGCCCTCTGATTGCTCTAATTACACCTAAAGGAAAACAAAATTTGCCTGCTAGTAGCAAGTGAATGAATAATTAAATGGAAAGGAAGGAAGGCAGCAATGCTGCAAAAAGCCTAAACAATCTTAAGCTATGGGCAGGTTCTCTGCAAAGCAGGAAAGCATTTAGTTCCTGGTGTGTGGTGCTATTTTTTTTCCATTTTCCTCCCTTCCTGTATGTCAGCTGAGCTTTTCTTCTCCTCTTCCCCCACCATTCTTGGACTGTGGTAAGGCACCTCATCTTGTGATGCTTATACTTCTTACTGTGACTTACCACTTTAAGTGTAAGCTGTCTGATTCTACAGACTGCTTGGGTGAGAGCAACTCCTAGGAAAGTCCAAGAGAACACACAGGAAATGGATGCCTTTTTTTTTTTTTTTGGAAAGAACAGCTTAATTGCAGTAGTCCCAAAGGGGCACAGTAAAATCTGAGGCTTCAGTAACCACTAGAAACAGACTCTTTAAATGTAATAGTGCCCCCTTTCACAGCTCTTCTAAACAAAAGGAGTTTGGGCCCCAATGCCTTAACACACCTCCAGTCTTCTTAATGGATTATACAAGGAGATACCAAAATGAACCAAAGCAAAATGATGCTGTTCTTTTTGTTTGCTCCCTACACGCTCCTTTAATTTGGAAAAAGTAACCCTCAGGAGTTTTTCCTTAGCATTGAGAGTGAAACTGAAGTGTTAGGCTTTAGAATTTATTGTTAAATACAAACCCACCTAACTAACCAATAACATAGGAAAGAGTGGAAAATTGTTTGATCTTGTACAGTAGCATACACAGTAGACAGATGGAATGGAACATCTCTGGAATGAAAAGAAACAAACTAAAGTGATCAAATAAATATCTCAGATAAAGCTTTTATGTTCAATATAAACAAAACCCAAACATTTCTGGGAATATTAGTAGAATTTTATAAAGTAACTAAAGGGGATAAAGGGGTGCGTAAATATGTTATTAATGACTACAGAGAGAACCTGAGATGATGAAGTATTAATCATCATTTCATCTATTTTGCTGAAACCTCAATAAAAGAAAGAGAATAATCAATTCCAACAGGAAGATACTAATAGGACCCAGCAAATTCATCCTGAAGCAATGTCTTTGCTGGTCCTTAGGAATGAAAACATTTGCTTGCAATTAATCAAGGAATTAAAAAAGAAATCTTGACTTAATTTTCTGGCATTCCAAAACAATGCTGATATCAATCACTTTAAGTCTGTGGAGGGCTAAGTGCTAAATAAAGCTACTTCCAAGTTACGGATATTTACCAAAATAAACAAACATATTTATTACATAGTAGGCAAGGAGAAGAAAAAGAACAAGAAGGAGTAAAATAAAGATTTAGAAGGAGAGGTCCTTACATCTATTTATTTATCTAATATCTGGAAGTAAAAGCTTTTTGGAGTGCAGAAATCCAATTGCTACGTGCACCATGATGGATTAGCTCTGGTAAGGTGAAATAAATAGCCATTCATCTTACTGCTCACATCAGCACTGGGTGTACCATGTACAGAACTGAAATGAAAAGCCTACAGACAACCCTAACCTGGGGATGAATCGACATTTGCAACATTTGGGTTGTCTGCTGCCTGCAGAGAACCCTAATATGCACTACAAACATTTGCAAAACAGCTTTGGTACCAGAGCTAATTCTGAATGCCCTTTTGGAGTCTCAAACCAGCCATATTTGAATCAGCCATTCTGTAATTCTCCTCTCTCTGTGGATAGTTACACTGAGAAAAGCATGTACATAGTCATCCATCCTGGAAGTGCTTGAGGGCTTTCTCTCCCCTTAAAGCACCTCAGGAGGTTTGCCCTTCAAAGATCTTTTGTCTACTGCTGTAATACAACTTCCACACTACCACCACCAAATGCTGTGGCAGCATTTTGTTCTCACTTGTAGTCTCTTCTAAATATGAAGATTGAAATAAACATCTTGAAACCGCAAGTTAATGTACTTAGGGCTTCTCTTACATACATTTTATAACGCCTTAATAGTTGTACTGATCAGAGGTACATTGCCCTAAGGAAAAACAGTATTTCTGCATTTATGGCAAGAGAATTAAGAGCAAAAAAACTAGTCTTGCTGGTTTTGCTATCTGAATTTACAGGTTCAGGATACTTTCCATTTTGAGGCTTGAGAGCCCTGAGTAATGATCCTCAGTTCAGTACACCATTTTCCTCTTCACTTTGAGAGGAAAAGGCTTAAGAAATCTCTGATCTTTAGAATCCTATTTCAGGGCCTTTAGAAAAATTTTGAGGACATCACAATCATTAGTATAAAGTAAATGCACAAAAATAGGGATTCAGTTGAACAGAAAGTTCAGAGCACGGACATTGAGCAACTCAGGCATGGAAACATATTTTCTCTCTGGCACAGCCAGAAGTGACTTGCTACTCACCAAGCCAGATACTCACTCTCACTTACTGACTCCTGAGGCATGCAGCAAACACCCTGTTCCTACTTTCTTCCCCAACAGATGTAATTAAACACCTTCAGGACAAAATTGTTTTGTTATTTGATTGCTTCGGTTTTTTGAGTTTTTTTTATTTTCCCAAAGCATCTTGTCCTCTGTCTCACACTGCTTTTTATTGCTTCGGTGAAAGAAACTTAATGACTTTTCAGCAGTATAGTAATTACAGTCCTGGTGGAGTCTGTAGAGGCAGGAGGTCACTAACACCTGAGCAAATCTGATTCCAAACAGCCTATCTACACCTGAAACAGAGAAGAGCTGTAGTTGCCTCAGGGTATTCATTCTGCACTGTCTTGCATGAGTGGAAGCATATGTTTCTCTTCCTCATGAGTGTTAGTTTGTCAGAAATTTCTCTTTCCTAAATCCCCTGGTCAACAGCACCAATGGTACAGCTGCAGTTATTCCATCCTCCTCTTCTGTGCCCTGAGAGAGGAGGAACAAAAGGAACCCAGATAATAAAGTCAAGGGCTGAGGAAAGGCTGAAGGACTTCAGGGAGAAAATCATCCTCTCCCTAAGGCTAAAGAAGTGTTCCAAAGCCACATTAGGAAGCAGTAAAAGAGACCCTCTGAGATGCAGAGCATTCTGAGAAAGGAGAGAGCTCTACCCTCAAAGAAATTTGGAAATGAGAAGTAGCAACAGAGAAGGTTCTACACACGTTGTGCACTTGAACAGAAAGAAGTCTGTTTTCTATCTTTCAACTCCAGACCCTGAAAAAGAGGATGGCATTGTAGAGCCACCTTCAGCAGCACATACATACCATGACTCCAGTCTCCAAACAACAAAAAAATCAAACCAAAGTGATGAAACACTGAATGTTTCCTAATGTACAGTATCCTCACATCCTTCTGTTATCCCTCCTCTTATGAATAGAGACGTTTTAATCAGAGCGGCATGCATGGTTATTTTTGAGTAAGATACAGATGATTACTCATATGTGAACCTCCACCTAAGAGAGATAGCTCCTGATAAGCTTTATTAATATTATTTTAATCCACAGATAAACAGTTAGTTGCTCAGAGGGTTTTGGTGTTCATCACCTTCAGTTCATATACTCACCTATCACTAATTCTATTAATGCATTTCATCACTGAGAGCTCCCATTAAATAAACTTCATGAACTCTTCCACAGATGTTTAACAAACTGAACAAGCTTCCTCACACTCACAATCCTAAGGATCTGTGTACAAGAAGCTCCAGGAGATTAATTTCTAAAACTCACCAGCCTCACAACTGAGCATGTGCCCAGCTGTTGCATCCTTGTTAAATGCTCTGATTACATGAGCTTTCACTCAACAGTAGCTTTGGGCTCCTCCCAGGATCTGATAAACCAACATTGATGAAGCTCCTGGGAGGGAAATAATTGTAAATGCCAAATCACCATAATCCAGACTTTGTGAGACTGTTCTTGGCCTTTCCCTTTGGCTCAGATGTCCTCTTCAAAGAGAGACATCTAAAGAGAATCCAAAGGCCGTCCACTCCTTCATGTGACAATAAACCTGTCATTCACCTAGCAGCTTTCAGTGATTATCCAACATTTTCTGAAACTCGTGCAGCTTTGTTGTGCATCATCACATACTTGTCTCATTTCAACCCAGAGGTGGATACATTTCCTGACTGCAGCTCATCAATTGCTTCAGGCCCTCTCCCAGTAAATGTGCTGGACAAATGAGAGCTATTATTAGCATAGACAGCAGCAGTGTCCAGCAGTAAGGACTGGCACTTCTGACTATCAGGGTCCTCCCTCTCCCACACTAACACCACATCTGTTCTAACACAGGAGCAGCGTATCAAGCCATCCTGTTGCCACCAAAAAATTCAGTGTGATGACCAAAGAACTCACAGATTTTGCTGGGACCTAAAGCACACCCAGAAGCAACAGTAAAGACACACAGAGCTGCCTCATTAAAAAGAGGGATGATCTGAGAATCATCAATGTGCCAGACAGCTGCTAGCAAGCACAAATTGAAGGGTGGCTGGTTTGTGCCAGCTGTCTCCAAAGCAGCTGCTTAGGGTAGGACACAACTTTCTGATGAGGGCAGCTGGGAGTAGAAAGCCTGGCCCAACAAGTTAATGCTTTCTGCAGAAATGCCTCCAAGCGTGCAGTTCAGTCTACTGAACAAAAACAATAATCCATAAGAGAAATAGAGAAGTCTTCAGATCCAAAAGACATGAGGAGGCTACAGTAAGTTCTTGCTGTTGACAGCATTTCTCTGCCAGAAGTTCCATAAAACAAACAGCTGAGAAAAGCTATTTATGTTCCATCATGTTGCTTTTCTTTAAAATGGATTTCCAACTCATGATTAGCAAAGCCCATTTTTAAGATGTGGAACACTTATTTAGCACCACATAACCCTATGAGCTGTCAGGGGCTATCATATTCCTTTCCTATACAAAGCACTTGACAGAGAGTTTTATAAAAGCATTATTCCCCTATTACAGGTATGAAAATTAAATATCAGATGACTGATCCAATATTTAAGGGAGCTGGAAAGGTATATTGTTCCAGGGACATAGATGGGACACCAAAATCCAAACTATATGGAGAAAAGAATCCCTCCAACAAGCGCATGCAGAACTTTTATTGTCTTTTTTCATCCAATGGCTCCCAACAAAGTGCTGAGGAAAGAAAAGAGATTATATTTTATGTGATGGATAACAGAAAGAAAAATAAAGAGAGGAAGTAAAGTGGTATTCTTAGGTCATGAAAAGAGTAAATGGGGTGCTAATAATGAGCAATACCAAATTGTGTCTCAGGCTCTGAATGGATCATGCTGCCTTGCTTTGACCTAAATGCTGTTTTGTTTTTTTTTTTTCACATCAAATCAAAATCAGAATATGGGTCCTTTTTGGTTTGTTTGTTTTTTGGGTTTTTTAATCATGGCAGTTGACAAGACTTCAATCATTGCTTTTACAAAAAAAAATGACTGCTCAGTGATATGAGGCAAACCAGAGTAGCTGCATTTGAAGTCCACGGTTCATTCATATTCTGTGACAGATGAGGAATATATAGTTATAATTTGTGACAATCCCTGACAGAGTTTATCATTTTTAAAGGAACAAGTACTCTCTAACCCAAAAAAATGGAGACCATATTACACATCGATTTCACTCAAAACTGTGTAACTTTAACACAGTACTTTTGGCCAGCTCTGTAACAAAGAACTGAGAACAACACAGTAAAGATGCTGGCTACTGAAGCGATGATTATTCATGTCTGATTACTCCCTAAACTGCACTATCTCAAAAGCAGACCCACAGCCTTGCAGCTGCCTCCGGGCTCTAAGAAGCATGGAGAAGATGGCACTTCAACTCTGAAATGCATCCAAGCAAGACTTGAAAAAAAAGCACGGGAGAGGGAAGTAAAATTCAGGCAAAATCAAACTTCCAAGTTTCCAGGTTAATCTACATACACATTAGTCATATGCTAGGTCTCTGTGTGCCAGGACAAAATGAAACTAGTATCTAAATAAAGCAACAAAAACATAGACAACATAACCTTAGTGTGTCTAATGAAAATTTTTCTCTGCTATAAACAGAAAATAAAGGTGTGGAGAAGATGCTGCTCTGTAAAACTACCATTGATATCCTTTCTCTGCAAATAAAGAGCTTTAAAGTTTTATAAAGTCCAAGTGAGTGCAACTTGTCTTCAAATTTGAGGCAGCCTCATTCAGAGGACACATTGCATGACTCCTAAATACAACCTGACTTTTACCCCATTGTCATTACCTGTTAGTCTTAAATGGAGGTTGAAGAAAGCAGCTGCCTTCTACCGCCTGAAAAATAAAAACTGGCTTTTGGCAAACCCGACAACTTCCACGTTACCCATGTTACTCATCAAATAGTCCATCTTCTGTGCTGCCTTTGGTGGGAAAACAAAATCCTCATAGGATTTGCTTGGTTTGACTATTTCAGATTTTACTCCTTGAAGCCTCATAAAGTAATCTGCATAGAAGCAAAAAGAGGAGTGCCATATCTAGGATTCAGAGTTACTTATGCTATAAAACTGGTAGCCTCACATTTTCTGTGTTGCTAAGCAGGCAACAGGAACAAGGACAACCAGTGGAGAATACAATCGAAGCTATACTCTTACAAAATTCTTCTGGACCTGCAATGAATGCAATGGATGTTTTAGCTTCTCTATTGCTTCCCCATTCTCACTTGGAAACAAGATTCCAAATTCACCCCTAACCACACAGTGCTTAGGGTGGCTAATACTTTTAACAACTCATTTCTCCAGGTTGCAACGGTGTCTTTGCATTGCAGCCCTGACATTTGGCATATCAATTGATTCCACTATCTAGTGTTAGCTACAAACTTAAAGAAAGGGATTATTCCATCCTTTCACCTCATTTATTCATGAATGCATGAAGCAATATCAGCTCCAACACTGACCCTTTGGGAACACCACTGCCCTATGCCAAAACATAGGAATTTTGTTTCATCTTCCTGAAAAAACAGCTCTTCATATGGAAAATATGGGGGTTGGAACTAGGTGATGTATAAGGTCCATTCCAACCCAAGCTGTTCAAAGAACCACCAGTACTGTGACGAAGAAATAAAAAACCGATTAGCTGACAAGTTAGAACTCATCACACCTCGGTAGGGGAAGAAACAGCACAGGTCAGATCCACTCATAAGTTTATTAGTTATCAGACACCAATGTCTGTTGTCTCTGGCCACCATTCCTAAAAAAACTAACAAAGATTTTTTTCAAAGAAGCACTGAGGAAATCTGGACTCTGACATAAGCCATTATTTAGAGTTAATAAAAAGGCCCTACATTATTTATTCCAAGATCTGCAGCAGAAGTACTACTTTCTCAACCAACATGAATAGTTTTTGCTTGAAGTGAACACTTGCCACCATAATATCCTTATTCTGAATACATGCTTTGCATTTCTTCTACATTTTTCAAAGGATATTATAGTTGGAAACATCAGCAATCAAGTGTCCCTGTGAGGCAAATTTGTGCTGTTAGTTGCAATTGATAAAGTGCAGCAACTTCTAGGGTTGAAAACAATACTTAATTACAGTATTCACACACAACAAAACCCTGATATTACATTACAGGGTCCGTCCAATCCAGAGGCTTATTAAAAAACTCTGATATTTGTATTTAATTAAATCAGTTTATAGTCAGTTAATGAATCTTCCCACTAACTAATTTTGAATAAACAAGGAAAACCACTAGTTGCAGGATCGTCTGGTCAGTTACTGCCCTGTCTGTGGATCCTTCATACTAGGAAAGAAATGGGAAAATTTCATCAAGCAGAAGCCTTCAAGTTACAGTTCAGAGGTCTGAAATGAATATGCAGTATCTTTAAAAGAAAAGAGAGTATATCTGATCTGACTCATGTACTTGGGACAGTGATAGAGCTGGACTGTAGAATGGAGTCTCACAGCCAAGTCTTAGTTCAGAATACTCTGTGTCAGTATAGTATATGCTGGACCAGCAATTTTGGCAATTTGTGATGCATTTCTTGTATATTTACTGCTCACATATAGCAAGTGCTGTGGCTTAATTTTGTTATGTTTCTGCTCTGAAAGAATTTGAAGCAATAAAACATAATTGACTGACATTTTGTCTCCATGCCACAACACTGTGCCACAGAGCCATGCCACCTGTCACCACTGCTGGCTGCAGGAGACTGAGCCCTCCACTAATATTTCCCCTGATTATCCACGGCTCACTGGTCAAAGCCCTCTGCATTTTCAGTTCCTTTAGGGATAATCTCCTCTATAATTGTACTGATGAGAAATGACAGATTAGAAGGGAGACCAAATGATTTTCAGTCTGAGCTCTAGCAAGTTCTTGCTGGATTCTTCTCAAATCTGCATGCTCTAGGCTTTCCTAGCAGTGTCCTACAAGCCATCTCAACGTTTACACTGCAGGAGATCCCTGCAATTCAAGGCTGCTGAGGAATCAATTAAATCAGAAAAGAACAGTGATCCCCATCCTGCCACTCATTTACAGGAAGAAGTAGATAGGAAAGCTATGTGAAAGATAAGGTTGAGGCAACAGATTTGTCTCAAAAGTTGAAAATTATTTGTCAGCTATCAGCGCTTTCTAAAACTACACCCTTGCTTAAAACATTGGATGCCGCAACCAAGAAATATGACTAGAAAAAACAATGCGTGATCTGTACCTTGGTGAAAAAAGAGATGGGCCAATCTTGGCATTCTGGGCCAATACGTGGCAAGGGGACTTGGCAAAGCGCCACCTTCTGTTGCCCACCTCAGCTTCCCTAACCACAATTACGCGTTAGAACAGTTAGCAACTTTCCAGCAGCATTAGGAATCTATACACACATAGAAGAAAGCTCCTCAAATGACAGTTGGAGAAAAACCATACACAGCTTTAGTGATGGTGCCTTGCACAGCGCTGACTTGACACCCACCTGGAGCCCAGGGACAGCTGTAGCCCACAACTCTCTGCTATTAAGAAATGTTCTCTCAACATAGAAGGTAGTGACATGAGTTAGCACAGAACAGCTTACTTTCTTTAAAGCCCTAAAGTGATCAAAAGATCTGATGGGCAGCACAGAGCATTTAAAAGGAGTGAGAGCCTTTGGGATCAGCTGGGTGCCAGCCACTCTGTAGGCACAGCTTGCAGAACCAGCAGGCTGCCCTTCTGCACAGCCTCCATTCCCAGCCCCTCTCTGCCAGACGTCTCACAGCTGGGGGGAAATGCTGGCTCAGACTCACAGGGGACACAATGGCAACACTTAAAAGAAAACAAGGTATTCTGCTTCAGAAAAATGTAATTAAACAATTCTCATGCCAGCCACTTTTCCTCAAGCTCTGCATCCATTGTAGAAATAAAAAAACAAGAAACAAAAAACTCACCACAGATTCTTAGCACCATATTAAGTTTTATGTCCATTAAATTTTACCTGCAGAAAATAAAACAATTTGTCTGTTTTCTGTCTTTTCATAATGCATTTTTATGCCTCTAGGTGTCTGCCTGTTTGGACTCTAGGGGCTGTAAAAAGTATTCTGTACACCATTACCTGAATAAACACCCTATAAATTACATCTGATATTTATCAGCCTCATGGCAATTCTACTACATTAGAAACAGTACAAGAGTGTATTTAGATTGATAAGATATGGGTAAAAGATTAGCATACAGAGATGTCTAAAAAAATCCATGTCTGCTATTCTAGATGAAATACATACACATGTTACTTTAATTAACTTTCCCCGCATTTGGAATTCCACCAGGATACAAAGATAGCTGGATCACTAAATCAATAATATTTTCAGCTCAGCCTGATACTTCACCAGAACCATTCAAATCAATTTATCCAACAGAGATATTTGTCCCTGGCCTGTCACTATGGCCTGCATTGAGCCTCCTGCACTTCTTTATCTTCTGGCAGGGCCATCATAAGCAAGTGACACAGAGGGCGATATATGGGCACTCAAATAAGTTATAAATCCTGCATCCCTTCATCAGCCATCAGCCTAAGTAAATTTACTCCAGTCAGCATTGGCAAAGACTCTCTCTGCCCTCAGGAACAAGTCAGCTCTAAGATGACATGTTCTTCAAGGAAGAAGCTCCTCATTGATTTTGGGAAAAGAAGGCACTGCAATGGGAAGGAATGGCAAAAGGCTGCATCCCTGACAGGTAGTGATATGCCTAAGTATCAGCAAATCTCTTCCATGTATTCAGATGCTTCTCAAATGTTTAGAAATCCAAACTAACAATCTGGCACATAAGAATCCAACACAGTTATTCCACTGACCAATCTTTGTTTTAAGACACTACCCTTAAAGTAGTAGTAATAGTAATGAAAAAACCCAACCCAAAATACCCAACACCGAGACCCAAAAGAGTGGGCAGCTACCTGCGCTTCAGGATAAAGATAAAGAAAACTGAGTCATTTTAAAAACTCAGAGGAGCAGTGAAAGATACTCTCCTTTTGCATAACAGCATATCCTAGGGTTTCTTACAAGGTCTTTTTGAACTCCTTTGAGAATGTCACAGGTGTCCATTTCCCTGTCACACAGCTAAAAGGATGGTAATTGAAGCCATTTACTCACTAATGCAAGAATCCTTCACTGACAGGGTACAGAGGTAGCCAGATGGTCCAGCCCAGTAGAGACATCTTTGCACAAAGCACTTGAAATGCCAAGATCCAGAACTGTAGGTACATACTAACTCCTTTCCTCCCTGCTGTAACTGGAGGCCTCACCACTGCACGTGTTTATTTGATTAGCAGATATCACATCTGCAAAGCTCCTGGGTCTTCACTGCTTCCCTCTCCCTTTTCAGTGGAATGGATACCAGCTCTACAGCACCACTCTGCACTCAAGGGGCCAGGTCTAAGGAGCTTTGTCATGGCAGGTCAGTCCCTGGATGCAAATGGCTACATAGCTACAACTTCTGTCTATAGAGAGAAATGCAGAATAGCGAGTGTTTACACCAGTGAAGTCAGAGCCCTGGCCTTTTCCCTAGCAGAGGATTTATGCTGGTCAGCTAAGAACTAGCCTGATTGCATCTAAACACAGATTTGATATTATGAGTATCCTGTTATCCACTTTTTTGTGATTTCTAAGTCACAAATTACCCAAAAAACCTTATAAGCTACTATAAAGAAAACATTGAAACACTTTCCCAACAAAAGCAAAATTATGACATTTTGTCCAACAGTATATTAAAAGTTACAGCAAAAGGTGAGAGAATTAAGATAAACAATGGATCAATTCTGAAAGATCTGGTACATGTTTTCTTACCCTGGCATACTGAGGAAAGCAGAGATAAGGGCGCTTTCCACTCACCAGCATTTCCTTTCTTTCAGACACACAAGACTTTGGAGCAGTTATGATAGGGGGATGCTTTAGGTTTGAGACACAGCCAATCTGTTCCAGCCTGGACACACAGGCTCAGAACTTTACCAATGATTTCCTCATCAACAGCCTCACAAAAACAATTTTCCAGAGGTTTTCCACATACATACAAATTTAGTTCAAAGCACAAAACATCAGCATAAAAAAATTTAATAAGCATCTCGGTTCAGCTAAAGGTAAAGTTTTAGGCATTTAAGGCCTAATTTCAGTTTGGAGAAAAGTTCAGGTCAATGGTTACGACCCTTTCTTGTAACAAGTTCAACTACAGAGCTTTCAAACAGAAATCGTTCAGCCCACCCTGCCCTGGCATCTGCCCTCCTCCTCTGCACCCACTCCCAGAAGTGCACGTGCAGGCACACTCAGACTCTCAATCCCAGCCATTTCACACCATCATAAAAGCAGCAGCCTCCTCTTTCCAGTGCATACATCTCATTACCCATCCTTAGTACACATCTTGAGTAATGCAATTTAGTTCAATGTCACCAAGAGAAAGACATTCCTCTGGGACTGTCATTACCATAAACCACAATCTGCTGCCAGTTTATATGTCCTTATCCACCCCTTGTTTTAACTTTATAAAGCATAACTAAGTGTTTTGCACTCCAGTTCTGTCACTTAGATTCAGAAATCGTTTCCTCTTTCCCCCAAAATCATGCTTTACATTTTGCTCCCCTGTACATCCCTTAATCTTTTAATCCCAGCCCCACAGCACAGTTCTGTTGCCCCATCAGCACACACTTGCCCATCCCAGATTGACTGCCACCTTAGAGAACTACTTCCCTGTCCTCTTAAAAGTCAATCGACCTCTCAAGACTACATGATTCTCTAGCCAGCAACCTCAGAGGGCTTCATGCTACTTGTCAGGTGAAGCAGGACAATGAAGAGAGGTCATCAGAGTAATCATAGCTGTCCTGTATGAATAAGCCATCTCAAAGTGTGATCCTACAGCAGCTCAACAGCTCGAGAGTTAAAATCATGCAGGAGATTTTAACATGTCTACAGTAGAGATTCTTTTACTACTTGCCTGTGTAGTCCTATGCCACCAGCATAGGTTAAGGTGTCATAACAGATTACAGAAAGAAGCTTGAGTCTTGAGGGGAAGCACTCTGGAAATTACCAATATTTATATTTTGCTACAAAAAAGGCATTAAGAAACAAAAACAACCAAACCAAAAACCTCCAAACTACTAGAAGGAGCTACAGAGGGTTTCAGTAGTAGAGTTAATAAGAAAACAGGCTCAAATCAAGTGTATCCAAATCAGAACATGATCTGTGAGGTGGTAGTTAAATACCTGGGTGATGAGTATTGCAAGTATATGACTGCACCCTGTGTCTATTAGGGATAAAAGTCTTATTTTTCATGATTAACTTGAAAAAAGTATGTGGGAAAGAAGAGCAGAGGTCCCTTGTCAAAGAAGACATTTCTGGACTTAAAAGTAGAAATACATGAGACTTCAAAATCCTAAAAAGTGGACTTTTATCTACATAGTGATTGAAGCTGGTCAGAAAAGCTAGGAGAATAATTTCATGGAACGCAAGGAAGTTTTTACCTTATGCAAATATTGAAAAACTTTTTTCGCTTATGAGAAACAGTTAAATCTCTGTTAGCTAATATATTTATTTGCTTTTATTGTTTCATCAGTTTTAATAAAGTCTCTTGTTCCCTAAGATTTTTAATGCAAACTAATTTTATGAAGATTTTGCCAAAAATCAGACAACTTCTGAAGAGAGGTGCTGAAACATAGAGTCAAGAAACTACTTCTATTGCTCAGTTAGAGAGCAAGCATATATCCAGGCAAACTCTGTTCCCTGCAGGATGGTTTACATGGACACAAGTGGTCCAGGTGGTCCTGGTAACATACTGGATCGTTCACTGATCAAGAAGCACTGGAGATGCATCACCCCATTACTGTATCCATCTTCTGATGTTTGTGTACATTTCTGTCACATGCTGCTCACACCAGCTCACCAGACTTCTGGGTGCAAAAGCTTTGAAACGTGTCTTGGTTATACAACAGCAAATGTCTCCTTAACCCTTCAGAACTCTGGCAAAAAAAGGAGGGCATGTGCAATTATAGCATGACCAAATACATTTTGCCTCCTTGGACTCTTCCCCTTTTAGCATGGTGTGGAATTTCCCTTCATCTATTTTTTTTTGTTTTGTTTTTTGAATGCTGTGAGTGACAGCGTTATATGCTGTTGAAAATCCATCCAAGTCTATCTCAAAGGTGTGGAGCATTATCTTGGTATGCAGCTAATAGAAAAATGACTTTGAAATGAAAGGTGCTACAGGAGCACAGGTGCCAGGGATCCCATGTCACTGAAAGATTCACGGAGTTTTTACAACACTTTACTCCTTGTACTTTATGCCTCTGAAAACGAATACATCTGCTCCTTTTTTGCTAAATTCTAGTGTCCATGCCTTGTAAATGATAATGAGAGCTCCAGAGGGAGGAAGAGTCAGGCCCCAGAGTGCATGCAGTGACCCCAAACTTCAGCAAGGCAAGGTGACTTGGGAATGTCATTCCTTCAGTGGAAAATTGCACAGTGGGAAAGACAGCAGAGAGAACAATAGCCTGGTGTGCCAGAGCAGAACCCAACTGCTGATTACTAGCTCCCCTTGCACAGGAAGGCAAAAAATGTCACATGGCTCCAATAATAAGATTTAAATCCTCCAAGAACAACAAAATAACACAAAAAAGATTGCTAAAGGGGAAAAGCCAGTGCTATAACTGCAGCTGAAAAGCATCATTCTTTGTACCAAGAGATGCTATGACAATAGCATTAAAAATAAATCACTCTTTTTTTGTTCACCAGTGGCATTTGTCTGCCACTGCTTTTAATTCAAATTGGGCTGAAAAACAAGACTCATCCATTTTGAATCCCGGATCTCGTGTAACAGTAAGGGGAAAGCCACACAGTTATTAACAGCCAAGCAGTAAAGAAAAAGGAACTTGATAAAGCTGGTACATTGCAGGCAAAAAGAGATCATTTTGCTGCTTTGGAATTTCAGCAAGGCTGTGGGAAAGCTTATATATTAATAAAACATGATTATTGACATTCACTAAGACTTATTGTTAGGTCTTTCCCTTTTTCTTGTATACTTGTACACTTGTACTTATTTATCACAGTCTATAAAAACCGATCATGAAGTGTAAAAATGTTAGAATTACTTTATAAAGGGTTATACATCTATACAGTGTAATTCTGCAAACAGCTTCCCAATATCTCAAAAGCATTATATATAAGAAATGGCATCCTGTTCTTTAGATTGAGGTCATACTGCCATTTTTAGCATTAGACAACACCATAAAGGCCTTCAGATCTCTCATACTCTATAGCATTCACATTCTTTTTCCTGTTTTACGGACTAGGTTATTCTGAAGGTTTTTTTCCTCCTAGGCAGGAAGATTTCTACACTCTAGAAATAATTATCTTATCACTTGATGTGAGTCTCAGTTGGGCAGACTAGAGAGAAATAAATAATCAAAGAAATCAAGCAGCACGCCTGCTCATTTAGGCCCTCTTCTCCTTCAACAGCCCAATGCTTCTTGCTTTCTTTACTTGTTCAGGATTTTAAAGACTTGGGAACCATTTACAGTCATGCACATGTTTACTTTTACACATCACCCCCAAATATTACTCATTTATACCAATAAGCAGTACATTGGCTAGTAGGTACTTCCTAACCACTCTCTTCCTTTTCATTAGCATCCACATTATCTGTTCAACACATGAGGGTCCTTTAAGAGACTTCCCATCTTTTAAATGAAGTGGCTCATAAGTGACCTTATTCTGGTTCTGTGAAATCGTATAGGGCACATCAGCTTATCTCCTAGCTTTTTTCCTTTACCTGTCTCTCCTCGATAATTTACAAAAACCCAAAATCTTTGTGTGCTGCTGAGAAGAACTGGCTCATGTTGCAAACCTGTTTCCATGCAATAAATTCAGCATTAGAGCAAACTTCTGAGGTACCTTCCATATGTCAGGTTTCTTCTTTGTATGCTCTTTCAGAAGAGAGACAAGAGCCCCTAATCTGCTGAATCTGTTCTGCCTTGGCTTGCTACCAAACTTGCCAAGAAAAGTGATAATCACTTGGTCCATTTTAGAGAAGCACAGGAAAATAGATTTTAAAGAAAAGGGAACTAGCTACTTGTTCTACAAAAAATAAAATTAAACCCTGGATTTCACCAGGACGCCAGAAGAGCACATACTCTGGCACTACATCCACTTTGGAGTCCTCCAACGCCTTGAGCTGTTGTAGGTTTTTATTCTTCCTTCTACTTCTTTTTGCCCTTTTTCCTTAAGACATGCCCTCAGCTTCCATAAGAGAGACTCAGAATAATCTCTTAGTACCTGACAGAAACAAGATCTTCCCACAGGCAATCATTCAGCCAGAATATCATTTATCTTCTGCTTTTCCCCACCTATCATTATGCAGTTTGAAAACCCTGAATGGCCTGGCAGTCCTTTATGCTCATCCTTACCACATACCTGAAAGAAATGTAACTGCTACCAGCTCCATTTTGCTAATATGAGCTACAAATGTGGATTTAATCAACTAATTGAATGCACAATCCTATTTACAAAAATGTTCATGAGCAACAGACAGTAACAAACCTAACATATCTATTTTGGGAAGAGATGATTCAGGCCCTGAAGGATTCTGTTGCTCATCATTGACCATTAGGGGAGTTTGAATAGTTCAAATATCCCTATGGGGCAGGTGTCTGTGTAAGGTAAGAGTGAGTCTACAGTGTAAATGAATGTACCAAGGCTCACCAAGGTTTGCTTAACAAGGAACAACTCTGCCAGACCAGCCAGGCACCACAAAGCACCTCTGAAAAGGATACCAGGAGTGTTCTCCAGCTGCCCAAGTCAGTGCTGGGAGAAAAGGACATATCCCAACACTGCACCCAGACATGGCCACCTTTATTCCTATTAACCAAGCATCAAAGGAGGTAAAACTTGCAAGGAAAACCAGTAGCATAATTCAGATAAGAGTCACACTTCCACAAAATAGCCAGTTAAAAAAAGACCAGAATGTTCAAAAATCCAGGTCTGGGCTTTCTGAACACAAATAAATGCCAATGCATGTACAATACTGGTCAAGGAAAAATAACTAAAACAGATGCAGAGGAAGGCTATCAGGGGACAGACAAGCCTGTCTGGGAAAAGGAATATTAAAAAATCTTGGCTTGTTCGGACCATCTAAATAAATGTTGAGAGGAGATACATTTACTGTGCACAAACACCCAGGGGTAGAAATAGCTGAGGAGCGGAAATGACTATTTAACTAAGGACAATACTGGTACAAGAACAGATGGTTATAAACTGCCAAAGAATAAATTTAGACTGAAAATTAGACAAAGGTTTCTAATCAGCAGAGCAATGAAGCTTTTAAAAAGCTTTTACAGGAAACAGGGGCAAAAAGCTACTCTAAATGAGGGATAAAGCCTCATGCATTTCTGAAAGGTATTATGAAATATGGCTCCCTATCAAAGCACAGTACTGGAGGTAAGGACTCCTGAGGTTCCTTGCAGCCTCCTGCTTCTCTGCATTTCACACTAAAATCCACTTACAGCAGCACCAGCATATCAGAAGCACAGTTCTGAAATACCTTGACCTCCCAGAACAGCTACATGAAGAACCATTCTGGCTGGACCCTGCTGAAGGGTAAAACACGATAGCTTCTAAGGGAGGGACCTCAGGAGCAGCCAAACTTATGAAGAAAGCCTGAGCTGAACCTTTACATTACCTTATTATGAAAGCCACAGACAGAGGGCAAGCACAGACAGAACACGTCATTTCCTTGAAAGCTCATAAAACAAAACTCTTTAAAAAATTCCAGGGGCTCATGGGTACAGAAAAATTTCTCAACACACTGCTCCATGCCAGACAGCCCTCCTGGTGACCATCAGTCATTGAAAGATGTAGTTTTGTTGTCTGACCATACAATATCTTTATCAAAACACCAATTTTTAAAAATTTATTTCTTTTTATTAAGGTTTTCCATAAAATACAAGGATGGAGCATTGTGTTTCTGCTTTCTAGTCTTTTTTCAAGTCTTTTTACCCATACACAATGGTAAATATTTGAT
The DNA here is from genome assembly GCF_027579445.1 of Ammospiza nelsoni. NCBI lineage: Eukaryota > Metazoa > Chordata > Aves > Passeriformes > Passerellidae > Ammospiza > Ammospiza nelsoni. Next base: position 43,676,401 of record NC_080638.1, on the reverse strand, counting down.
CTTTGCAACACATGCATGTGCCAAAAGTGATAAATCATGAGAGGAAAGAAACTTCCTGAGAAGTCCTGCAGAATTATAGGCTTTAACCTGTTTGCTTCATTCCTTAGTTATGGCTACATTGTGTTTATACCACATACAACATGTATCATTATTTTAGGATCAAATAAAACCCAAAAAAAGCCTCTCAAAAAATAGGAATTTGCCACAAAGACTGTCCAGCAACTGCCTCTTGACAGCCATTTCTAAAGTCCATATTATCAGGGCAGTTGAAGATATTCTAAACATTTCAGGCAAAGGTGCTTGGAAAGCCCTAGACCCTGAGGAGATATTCTCTGGCATACTGAGAAAAGAGGCCAGAAATAGGCCATAGATAAGTTATCTGCCAATTGGTCCTGATAAAGTGAGGAAACACATGAGGTAGTTTTGGAGAACACAAACTTCACTGCTTCTTCAGAAAATCTTCAGCTGACTGATGTAAGACAGTATGCGGTTTTCAGCTGCAAGCTCTGTCCCCTTGGGCAAATTACAAGGGCTCCACAATTTATACAAATAACCCTAGAAACTGTTCCATGCAGAGGCCATAACCATTACCACTGTACATCTCCTTCCACAGACTAGGACCACATTCACTGTGACTGAATCCTCTGATGATGGGAGGTTTTCAACTGCATGCCTGATTAAATGCTGCCTTCCAGAATTCTTGGATAACAGGAATTAAATTTTAATGCCCTTAATCTAGTTGACACTTTTTTATAAGCTCTTCCTCCCCTCCTTCTCCTGTGTTATAAATGACCAATTACCTAATCTAAGGTAATGCAGGCTTTGGTGGAGGCTAATGAAGATGCGGTGGGTGAGATCCTGCTTGCAGCACAGTCCCATTAGGAAAGGTTAATCACCTCCTATCTTACAATCCCACGTTTTAGCTCCAAACAGCGAGGGGGCAGAGAAAGAGGCATCCATCACTTTAACCAAATAGTACAGCAAATGCCTGGCACTTGATCAGCAGTAAGGTGCTCTCCTGATGGGAAGAGGAAGACTGCAAAATGAAGACTAACAGTGACTCTCCAAGGTTGCTCAGGGACAGAGATGCCCATGTAGGAAGTAGGAAAGGGAAACACTCCCAGATAACAGCTGAGATTTCTGTTTTGGAAGAGAGGCCTACATCTTCCTTCCCTGAGAAGGAAGTGCATCACTCAGTATATGATGTTGCCCTTTCAAGAAATCAAAAACCTTGTCTCAATGAAATGTGAATGAGCAGCTGAAGGAAACAAGAGAGGAACAGTCCCAACCTATGTAGAATGAAACAAACCTTCAGCATTATTTTATAATTCCAAAGCCTCAGGAACAGCCTAGGCAATGGAGTAGTGATATCTCTTTCTCTACATTCAGACTATCCATTGCTGTTCAATGTTGATCAACCAAAATCATTTATCTGCAGTGAAGTCAGAATGCACGTGAACATAGAGCCAAAGGGTTTGTTTGTTGCATCAACAAGGCCTAACCCTGCATAGCTACACCTGCTGCTGTAGATATCTAGAACTAACCTTCATGACACCAATTCATTCCATTACTAAGTCCTTACTCAGAGAAAGAATAATTTCTTTTGTGAAGTGAGGCAATGGGATGGTTGGTAGGAGGAGAGAAGACATTCCTAAAACTTTTGCATTCTGATTGACTACACAACAATGTGTAATTACTACAAAAAACAGGGTTTTGTTTAGTTCTGTTCTTGGTTTGGTTTTTTCTTTTGTTTTGGTTGGTTGTTTTTTTTTTAACTCGGAAGGTTTTTCCTAGAATTGTCTTCTTTCATTACCACTGTCCATGACCATTAAATTTCCTGTATGTAAACAGTGAAAATCCTTCCTTCTTATCCAGAGATACTCCCAGAAAAATGAGAAATACTTTAGTTGTGAGACAAAGATATTGCCTCTTTCCTGTCTATATATCTATCTATATATATATATATATCTCCATGGCTTCAGCAATTAAGGTCCTTTAGAGTTCTTGCCCAGATAACACAAATATTCTCCCTTTCATCATTTGAGATATCTTACAAACCCAATTTATGCATTTAAGAATAGGTCCCATGATGTCAAAGCTGAAATAGGATCCCTTGAAACTGGTAACATGCATGGCAGAAGATAGTAAATAATTTTTTTGGCTGTGTTTAGTCATGATCAAATTTAGGCTCTTTATAGTTCTAGAGCAACCTGTCATCAGTGAGTGCTCCATTTATTTTGCAAAGTAGGAGGATGTTTCCATGCAGTCTAAACTTAACCTTACTTAAACAATTTCTGCTTCTCTCTACTCTTCATCGATAAATATTCAAGTGAAACATTTTATGTTAATTTCTTCTGAAGCAGAAAGGCAGACAATAGTGGCAAAAGAATCTTCTGCTTGGAAAATGAACAGCGAAGAAAACATTCAGATGGTGATCCTCCACAGCTGCCTACTTGAACTGCCACCAACTCTGACAGCTAAGGGACAAATTGAGAAAAAATACAAAAGGAAACCCATACAGACAGCTGAAGTGGCAGGCAGAGTTTAAAATTTGATCTGAGTGATCGCTTTGCAAATCTGCAGTGTATGTAAGACTAACATTAGGCACAGGAGAATAAGAAACCTAATTTAGGAGTATGAAATTGCTTTTTAAAAGGATTTTGAAAAAAGCTTAGAAATTAGCTTTTCAAAACTCCTGTCCCAAAATTGCTTTCAAATTATTTTCTAAATACTTAACCCTTTATTTTACTAGAATAAACTTTATTTTTTCTTCTTTTTTGTTAAGGCTTATTAATGTGTGTCTTTAGATGAACTAGCCAACATTGAGCATGCTTGTTTTAAGAACAAGTGATAAACTTGCATTTTATGCCCAGCTAAGTTGAAATAAATACTTGCAGGTTCTCAAGCTGTGTCTACACAGCCATACTTGTCAGGCAATGTGCAGAGAGTCAAAAGGACATACTATCACACCTATTTATGATAGAAACCAGTGTAGTACAATGAACATATGAATGGATACAGCAAAGACACTAACTCATGGATTGCACCAGTCCAGGTGAAGATGTCCACAACACCCCATGGGCACTAACAAAGAAAAATTTGCTCCATACAAACTGCAGGGAAAAAGCTCTACATCTTCCACATGGAATGGCTGCAGTTAAACAAAGACCAGCACTAACATCACACTAAGAGACAGAGCCCAGGCGCCCTCAGACAGTTCCAGCAGTCTCTGCCATAGGTGGTTTCAAAGATCAAAAGGGAGAAGACAGATTTACTGCCCAAGCCAGAAGGTCCCAGGCACAGGAGGAGTGTGGGCCTTGCTGTGCCCTGCTTCTTCAGGCAGACAGTCATTCACCTTAAGATGATATTTCCTTTTCCTTGGTGTGTGAAACAGAAGGTAACTCTCAGGTGGATTCAGAGTTATCCATAAGTGTCTTTGGATATTGCTGCAGCTGGTCACTCTGCTTGCTAGTTTGTATTGTACTGGTGAGTAAGGGAAATAATAGGATAACTGCTACCAAGGACTTTCCTATTACAATTAGGAAAATTAGGAAGAGATACTTCCATTATCAGGTTCACAAGTTTTACAGGTTTCTGAGAACATCTGATCTCAACTTTTATTTTCTGAGAGAACTAGCACTACCAAAACATCCAGTCAAAATCTGTAATTGGCAAATGCTAGAGATCATGAATAGTGGCTCCATCAAAATTTCCTGTTGGATTCCCAATTAAAAAATTACAGCTTTCAGCATTTATTCAACAGTTTTCACCTACCTGGAAAATACAAAACTCTTATTCAGCTTTTGATCTCGCTTCTCTGATCACGAGCCTTAATTAGAGCCAAAAGCAAGAGAACTGTTCTGATGTTGAAGCTTTTCCTCAAGAACTTTTCAAGATCTTCCAGTTCTCCAAAACATCCCACAAAGTAAGTTATGTAGTGGTCATCACAGCAGAACAGCTGTTATTTTCTCAGAGACTGAGCCATATCCAAACCAGAGGAAGATACATAACTGATCCCAAACTAGCTCATCTTCCAACTGCCTTTTGAAGAGGATGCTCTCTTTGACATCAAACTGTCTCACTACCTTCTGTAGCTAGCAGTTCCCAGACTGAAAAGATATATAAGACAGGAGCAACAAATGCCAAAGGAAACTTGGAGTCATTAAAAAACAAAACAAAGAAATTAACAAAAAAACCACAAGCAAACAAGGAACAAGGGAAAATTTGCTCCATGCTTCCTAGTTTAAAAATTCTGTCTCTGGAGAGTTCAACCCCTTCTGCTCTGATGTGTCCTCCTGCTGTTTTACTGCAAGCTCTGTCTATTCACAGCTGCTGCTCTGCACAAGTCCTGGGCTGCCTTCAGAAAAAAACACATGGCAAAGTTGGAGAGCCATTTCCCCCACTCAAACAGCAAATCCCAAGTCGGAGAGAAGACACCAACACAGAAGTCAGAAATCTGCATTATAACAGCAATGACAAGGTGAGTCAGGGCAAAAGCTGTACTCATCAAACTAATGAGAGTAGCATCAGCTATTTCCCACACAGAACAGGTCCTGTTTTGAACTAGTCTACCTAACCCATGCTGCTGCATTCTTATCCAAAATGCTCTCAAGGGACTGGTGCATTGTGATCCAGTCTGGACCTCAAAGCTCAGTATAATCTATATGTAGTAAACACGAATCACTTAACTGGAACAGCAAGAAGAGTTATTTGCTAACATGCATGCTTTTGAGGAAGGCAAAACAAGTAACACATTATATGGAGAAAACACCTTCACACTGTTATTCATAGTGTCTTGATCATATTTCTCAATCCCCTAAACCTTGGTGCCATAACTACTACATCAAGGTAAGATAACCCCAGAGAAGTATCTGGGGAGGACTCAAAGACAAAAACCTATCAGTGAAGCCTAGCTTTTATTGTTTGGTAAATTTTCATGGTAGCAGAGACAGGACACTGATTGAGAAGTGATGAGAAACACAACTTCTGAAGTTAAAAATCCCTCTGCTGTATATCTGATGATACACAGAAGCACTTCTGAAGCTGTATCTGGGAATTAAAATTTGAATGAGAAATCAGAGATGAGCTTTGAGCATTGGAACATTTACTAGCATCTTAAAAAACTTGCTAGAGGTATCCAGATAAGAAGATTTTCTTGCCCTGGAGAACATGCATGACATGGAATTTCCATGCCACAGCTCTTGGGGATTAACGGCTGATGGCAAAAACTGCTGCTTATATCCAAAAACATGTCCTGAGGTAAGGGAGTAAGAAACAATCCTCACACAATGATGTCATCAATTAGGTCCTAAGGTTCCCAAGATAAGTGAAAAGTAACAACTGTGAAAATTGTAAGATGTGCATTAGGAGTCCTGCTGAAATGCATTTAGCTATTTGAAATGGAACACTGTTTCTGACTTGCCCCAAAACTGCAGTTACCCCACATTAATCAGGACTAGTCATAAAGAGTTAAAAAGTGAGGAGGGTCTCAGCCTCATTTAGGCATGTAAAGATTTTGTGCCTCTTCTCTACTAATCACCTCCACAGCACTTATGGGGATTTGAGACTAGATATTATAAATCAGGAATTGGCTCTCAGTCAGCATAAAAGCAGGAAAGTGCAGGTTCAAGCTTTTGAAAACTGCTAGAACAAAAGTGGGAGGATAAGTGAGGTCAGACTGTACTTTACAGAAGCATGAAGAAATGAGAGGCAGAGCTGTGAAGACACTGGACACACATCTACAACTCACAAAGATATAAGTGATAATCAGAAAGCTAAAATGGCAGACTCCAGGGACACACAACGGATGGAGGAGCCTTTCACCCCAAATATCTGCTTCTGTAAAAAAAGAATCTGTTCTACAGAACAAAGGGAATGTCTCTATCCATAACTTCAAAAATAACTAGTAAGTTTTTTCTTTTACTTTCCACACTGACACAAAACTCGCTTTAGCTACCCAAGAAAGGCTAACACCCTGGCAAGTTTGTCAAAGGTGACTTCTCTTTTACCCCCAAGTCTCTTTCCACCTTGTGGCAGGATCATCAGAGGACTTCAGCCATGTCAAAGACAAGGTTCTAAAGTTCCCTCCTTGCAAAGACAGTACCCTCAGTAGTGCCCTACTCCAAATGTAACTGAAAACAGGAGAAATAAAAAACAAAATAACTCCCAAAACCATAAATAGGAAAGCATATGGTAGGAGAATGAGAACAGCAGAACTGCTAGTTATTTTAAGTGACAAGATCACATAATTTAAGTTTCCAGGGCTGAAGCCCTGGAACATTTTGCACAAGACTTTAATAAATAAATAAATAAATGTGGAAATAGGCAGACCCCTGCAACATGCAGACATCTTCCTGACTCAGCAAGCTATTCACAAGGAACGGCCACACACTGAGGTTTTTCTTTTTAGTATGTCTGCCCTGAAACTATGGCATCTGGAAGCAGCCTCCAGAAGGTTTCCTAAACCCTCAAGTCATGGCAAAGCTGCAGGACTCAATAAATATCAAGGAAGACATAATCTGTAGAGGACTATACAAAGCCTTAGGTGATTTTGGAAAACCTCTTTTTGAGATTAATTTGGAGAGGCGAAAAAGACAGCTGGAAGATAGAGATTATTTCTAACTTCATTTCAAGTTTTCATAATCCAAATATCCACCAACAACCTGGGAAAACTCAAGCAAAGGATTCCTCGGGTCTGTGGGTACACAGCACCATCTCGTGGAGTAAACGAAACAAGTATAAAAACCAAGGAATGATTCCAGCACTTGAGACGTCTGCAGCTTGGCTTTTTGACAGGCTGCTCTTCTAGAAGGTTAACAAATCTCTCTATCGAATTTGTGCTTTATAAAAAAAGTTCACTGCAGATCTATAAAGAACAAATGAACAACAAACAACTCCCTATTTTTATCTCTCAAACTCATCACCGTTAACATAAACACTGCAGGCCTCTTCATAAATAGAGTGTGGGCAGACAACCATCTGTACTGAATTTTATTTGCCAGCAGGCCTAGCACAGCTGTGAGCACCCTTTTATTACAAGTCTGAATCTCATGTACTTAAGGTGGGCAAAGAAAACAAGTCTACAAATGCTAAATTTGCCAGGAATAACAATCTATTCTCTCTATTTAGTACTGGAAAAGAAAAAGCCCTTTTCCATTTAGAAAAAGAGGGCAACTCAGAGAAGCAGTTATTTCACCCTTTCAGTATTTGCTCCCAAATATGGAGGTATGCTAGCAGAGTGTCTGAGAAGGAACAGCTTAAGTCACCCAACAGGTTCACATCTTAGTGGCAATAAATAAGGATTTCAGGCATTACTTTGAAATCATGAAGACCTGATTAGTTTTTACCTTATGACAGGCAGAAATTCACTTGTGCAACACAAAGCATTTGAGTGTCCTCACTTCTAAAGGAGCTAGGCAAATACAGGGGTCTCTGTGCAGAAGGGATGTAGTTGCTCTTATTTTCAGCTCCATCTAAATTATTGTGTTATACCCAGCTTCACTCCAGCAAATACTTCAAAATTTATTCTTAGTTCATCCTGGCCTCCAGGATGAAAGTGGTTTAAAACTAGAAAGCACTATGTATATTGTCTATGCATTTCATATGCTCCCATAGTTATTTTAGTACAGGTCTCTCAAGTGTGATATTTGGACTAAGCATGTTCTCTGGTACGCTTAATTTAAGTTTAAATGACTTGAACTATCTATATTCCATGCATATGAGCCACCAGTAGTAATTCCACAGCCAAGTGGAGATCTCCACAAGGATGCCTCCCTTAAGACAAAACTCAAATTTATGTTTCAAGTATCCATCAGAAGCATCTCTATCTCCGCATGAAGGGCTAAGGGATTTAAGCCTCTAACCTCTTCCAAATAGGAAAAATGCCACTGGTAACAAGTGCAAAAAACTGAGACAAAAGAAAGAGAATAGGCTGGTGGTTTAGGTTTTGTGGTTGTTTGTTTTGGTTGTTTGGGTTTTTTTGAAGGTTTTTTTTCTGACAGTACAAACACTTAACTGCTATGATTTGTGTTAAACAATATGAAACATAGATAATTCTGACTGATCTCAGTTTCTAGCATTCAAGAAACTATAACAAGATAAATTCCCAGGATCATCCCCATGCTGCAGCACTATATGCCTCAGCATCATGTGGCATGTAGGATTAACAGGATGCCCTGCCTAGCTCAATGCACTACACAAATGTGCACAACTCAGCAATAGTTCACTCAGGTATTTCAGATATCTCTGCATGATAACTCATGTATCAAATGCATATTCTGCAGAGCTGACAGTACAGTTACAAGACATCAAAATCATGCCCTATTGGGTAACTTTACATGTTTCTGTAAAATGCTATGCCCATTGAACTCCAGACAGATACTGGTATCTCTGCCTCTCACACACATGTACAGTCACTCAAACAGCAGGAGTGCCTACAACTACTTGCTGGCAATCAGATTCACAGTCACTGCTTCTGGAACTTGGGCTCACTTGCACAGAGCCAGGTCTGCTCAGTTCATTCTGCACTGGTAACACAGCCAATCCAGTGTTACAACAGCAAAACAGGAAAATGAGCCTGCTGATGTCAGCAATAGTGCTGCCTTCTGTAACGTGCAGTTGGCTCAGATCCATAACACAAACCCTGGTGCACACGCACTTTTTGTGACAGTCTGCATATCCAAGTGAAAGACACCTGATGGCTGAAGTCTTGAGTATGAAAAAGAAATACCAATATTAGCCCTCTCTTCAGCATTTTGTGGTGTTGAGCTATGAAACTATCTGTGACAGATGAACTGTTAAAGACACAGATGCTTCTGTGGGACCTATAAATTGTATGATGGATGGCTTGTGATAATGCTATCTATCTTCATCATTTGTCTGAGATCAGAGGGCAGAAATGTAACAGACAGAAGGTCATTTAGTACAATCTGAAAAAGAAAAAAAAAAAGAAAGACAATAAATATGACAGATGGTTATGGGAAGCCAGCAAACCTGACACAAGTTTTGCTGTGGTCAAGCACTGCAAATAGGTTTCAGACCAGAGACAAGAGGAAGAATAGAGCCCCAACCACACTTCCTTCAAAATAAATGTTGGAGTCTCTCAGGGAGAAGAATATGCTTTTATTTGGCAGTTATATTATTAAAGGCAGAGTCTAATCAAGACATTCTGGTCCAGAGGTCAGTTATGTTTTCTGAGACAGTTACTTAATAGGCATGAGCACAACTACTCTCACATTAGAGCTAGAGACACCTGACCAAAAGCTACAAAGATCAAACTCTGCTTTCGTAGGGATGGAGTCATTTTCACATCTCTTTCCCCATCCTGCTCAAGACCATGCTCTCAAGCACTGCTGGCAATATACAGAAAGGCACATCCTATACTAGGGAACCCACCACAAGCCCATGCTGCTTACCTCCAACACAGAGGTCGTGAGGAGCCAGTAGCTTATTAAATAATAAACCTAGGCAGAGGAGGATGAACTAACTCAGGTCAATGCTTTTAAACCAAGATTAGTTGTCTTCTTTCTCAGGATTTTAGGCATTTTCTGCTAACTGTCACAATGAATTCATCCTTATGATGCAGTCAATAAATCCTGAGTTTTGTTTTGAAAAAAATGAAACCAACCACATTTTGCTTTTTTATTCCTTCATATTTTCTGTTCAAAGCTATTCCAATACTTTCACTGAAATATGCAAAGTTTTTCTTGCCCTATGCGTGCAGTTTTCATCAATTAAACTACCGCCCATGAAAAATTTTCACCAGCTCTGTATGCACCAAGACTTTGAAATTAACTAACATTCACAGTTTGGAAAGCTTTTTAATCTGCAGACAGCTATTAGCTAACTGGGGTTTCAGTTAACACTTACATCCCAATAGAATTCAAGTTATACGATTATTCTTGGGATTTCCTACTAAAAAGGTTTCTTACCAAAAAGCCTAATTCCTCCCATAATCAGAGAAGTTATTTTGTGTCCCAAAATCTCTAAGGACAGCAAAAGGCAACTGAAGTCCCAGACTCCTATCCCAGCATTTGCCAAGGCCTCAGATGTCAGAACACAATGAAACACCTCCGCAAAGATAAATTAAATCCACCAAAATCTGCTCCCCTGTGCAAAGCTTGCTTCGCAGGTACCCAAGCAGCCAATTTCAATCTGCCCCTCAGGGATCATTATTAAGATAACTGTAATTAAGGTTTTTCATCTAATCCCCAATGTTCTACAGCTGAGATTATATACCAGCTCCTGGGTAACAAGATTGCAACATAATAAAGCTATGTCCCTATTGCAGCTCAACTCCACTGGAGATCAATAGTAGCCTTCTGTCAATGACAGGAAATAATTAGTACATTAGGCAGCTCAGATAAAGCTGCCTAAGGAACAATCTCCTTCAGGACCACCAACTCCTCCTGCCTTTGTTTTTCTGTTTACAATTTCCATTGCAAAACAACAAATAAGCATAAAAGATGTCTCTTGATCCCTACTGACCCCAGCTTACTCCCTTAGGTAGCCCCAGACTTGCAGGCCCAAAAATCAGAAACAAGAAAAAAAGTTTAAAAATTCCAGTACTACCTCTGTCTGCATGTTGGCATTCTCTCAGCTACCCACACTGTAAATATTTTATGACATAGATTTGCCCACCTAATGACTGTAATCTTAAAGGCAGCTTTTAGTCTAAGGTATGTAAAAACAATATATATGAATCTTAAAAACAAAACAATTAGTCATATTTTATATGGGGACTGAGAATCCCATAACATTCTGATCTGCAACTACTGACATAAATCAGAAGTTACCTCATTGAATTAAAATAATTACTTTATATTTATAAATGTTACTGCAAACAAAGTCTAGGCTGTAAAATACAAAACATTTACTTCAATCCTCATCTATTTGTTCTCACCCAATAATGTAGGCTCCTCTTGGTAAAGTGTTCTCTATGTAGACAGCCTGGGAAACAAGCAATAATCACCTTGAGGATCCTAGAGGAATAAGGAGGCAATATAGTGTGTGCTATGGCAAACAGCTCTATGCTGTCTGGAAAGCGCCAAGTGACCCTTACCCCATCTCATTAACACCATTACACCCCACTTACCACTCATCAGATTCCCATCAATGGCTTAAAAGCACACATATATAACTCAGCTGAGTGCTGCAAAGCCCAGGTAGGACACACAAAGCCCAGGTAGGACAAAAAAAAAAAACAGATTAAGGATTATTGCAGTCAGATTTACTGTCCTGGATGGAACAGTAAGTTCCATCCAGGACAGTAAGTCCAACATGGAAATCATATTTCCATAATCCACAGTGCAACTTACTACAGACTCATAGAGGGTTGGAGGGAATGATCAAAGCCAGCTGGGTGTTCAGCTAGTGGCTGGGTATCCTGCTGCAGATCAATTGCAACAGCTGAAAGACCAAACAGATTTTTCAAGTTTTTTTTTTCCCTTCTCTGTGCAAGAACAGGTACTATCTGCATACCATATGGCACTCAAAATACCTCATGCTGATGAAACCATAGTAGGTGTGAGATTATCAAAAGCATTTGAACAATACAATCGAGGACAGAAGTTTGATAGCATTGTGTGGGGGAAAAAAAATCCATTCAATATAAAAGTCCTCAAGTACAGGGTGATTCTTGCCTATAAAATCCAACTCTACATACATTTTTCATTATCTTCCAAATTCAGTTCTGTCCTATCTTCTGTGAAGAAGCTACGATAAGAAGAAAAGAATCTTTAAAGAGTAAAATTGATGGTTGAAGACTTTTTGTATTTTTCTGAGTTTTTACATTTACTGCTTCTCAAAACAAATACAAACACGTGCAGGATATTACAAAGAAAACGCTACATTTAAAATTAATCAAATCATTGTTGCAGTTGACAATTTGGAACACTTAATTTATTATCTTACATTCAGTCAAAAGATGTGCTTACAGATCATCATCGACAAATGGAGCTTGAGGTGACAGAACAGAGACTCCTATTCTGCTGTACAACATTTCTGTTTCTGCTGCCAGCTTATATCAGTGTCTTATCAGTGATTACACCCTGGGTGTGCCATTACTGAAGGAACAGCTTCTGAGGCCAAATTTCTCATGGGGCAAAATCCATAGGACACAGTACCACTTGCTCAGCTACTTTTGAGATGAAAAGTGAAAATTATTGTCATGACTACCAAAGAGCATCAAGTTAAAAAAAAAATACTCTCAAAGGGAGCAGAGATCACAAGGAACAAAATTATGGCAAGAGTCTTCTGTGACATGCTTATGAAAATGGCATAGCTGCTGAACAGCACCAGGGAGGGAATTAACTGCTTGAACTGTTCAAAGGCTGATAACAGAGGCTGTAATCACTCCCACCTGCAAAAAGTCTCTCTCCTTCCATGCTATTGAAGTCTGTAGCATGGCTGGACCATAGCTTATATGCTGACAGCAGCCAGGTGTGCACAGATATCAATGACTGATTACAGCTCTCATTCTAAATGCTCCTTCTGCCAAGCTGTTGAAGCAATCGTAATTAAATTACTCACTAGAGACCTAGATGCATTTTGGGGATCACAAAAGGATAAAGCTGGCTAGCTTTCACTATTAAAAAAAGGAAACACTTTTATGTCAGGGCACCTTGAGAAGCTGAAAGGTGCAGAAGAAGCAATTTCAAAAAACACCTGTCACTCAAATTCCTTCTTTCTCCCCCAAAACAGGGACAGACAAATTTCTCCCTCTAATGTTGACACTGCCCATTCCGGATGACTCCCGAATGGAACATGGGGCAAACAAGTTCTTGATCTGCTGTCTGATCTGATGTTTAACAGCTCTTACTCAGGGGAGGGAAAAGTCCCTTTAAGTACACTGAAAAGAATGAGCATTCTTAGATCACTGAAGAGCCAAGGCCATTATGTAGTGGGCTATTACTAAGCATCAGAAAAGTGCATGGTGCTTTAATAAGAAGTAGCACCAGTTCCTTGCCCTAAAGATGTTACCTTTCTTGGACCTGCAGGGCAAATTAAACAGTGCTAAGGAGGATGAAAGCAGGGTTCACTACTCAAATCACATTGGTACAATTTACATCATGTACTCAAATACAGAGTTGCATTTCCCTTCTTTTTAATCCCTGTTCTCAGAGGATATGGTCATTCACTGTCAGAAGACACCAAAGGCTTAAGTTAGAAACTGAAAATGAGCCATCAGCCAGAAAACACTAGTCATAATAAAGGAAAGACCACTAAGTAAGCAAGAGCAAAGCATGAGGAGAGAACTAAGAGGTAGGCAGTGTCTGACCTGTTGTAATGAAGTATGATTCACTCAAGATAAATCAGAGGTGACTCTTGCTTCATGTAGGATGGATGTCTCTGTAGTATCAAAGGCAAACCCCCAAGCATGCTGATATTTAAACAGCTGACTGGTTTAGCCATGCATGACTAATGAAGTCTATGCAGATTTATTTTCTACACACTAGCAACCTCTTGCTCTCTGACTCAGTAAGTGAGTAAGCTGGGCACATCAGAAACAAATGGGTGGTAATTAAATATGAACAATAAGAGTGTTTCTGTAAGTAAATCAAGCTGAGTTTTTGGCATTGACATTAAAGGAGGTCATGAATTCTGGACAACAACTGGCTCAGATAGTGAAAAACACAAAATACTGAGACAGAGGGAATAGGGCCCATCTCCCAACAGGGGCTCTGAATCCTGCAATGTAGAGCACGCGCTGTAACTGCTCAGTGACTCACCAAGTTTGGGGTGCAAATGGCTCATGAGCACATCAGAATAAAGCCATCACCATAAAGGAAGGGTTACTTAGCCATTTGCTCTGCTAGTAGTCTCTTCTAATGACTGTTCTGCTATGCTATTTAAGCAGGTGTGAGGGAAAACAGTTCTGCCACTCCAACCTAGTTTACAGACTATGCTCCAGAAGCATCAATACACTTTCATACTCATTCAATTACTTTGTAGGGTGCAAAAAAGAAGGGCATTAATGAATAGGAATGGGCCTGGTCTGACAACCTTGGTATGTCACACATGTGGGGCTAAAGCCAGCTTCAATCTTTCTTAATCATTCAAAAATACTCAGGGCTTTACTCTAAAGCATTGGTCTTAGACATTTCTTGCTAATTTTGACATCCCTCCTTTTATGTCAAGTAAAAAAAACCTATTTTGGCTAGTAAGCCTCACTCACTATGATTACATAACTGAAGTTACCAAAAGCTCTTCTTGTGATGGCACTAAATTGATGAACAATGGAACAAAGTCACCATAACTCTCTTTCCCTCTAATCCTTCCCTCCTCCAAATGCGATTCACATAAAACCAGTAAAAGCATATAGGTTATGCATCATATGCAAAGGGATTGTGGAAAAAAATACAACTTGCACAAAAAAAACCCCAACAGCCTTGTATACTACTTCTCTCTCAGATAAAAACAAACATCACTCAGCCAAGCAACCTCATTGGAAGGTTACTTAGGAACAGGATCCTTGAAAAGCATGAAGACTGGAGGCATATGAAGATACCAACACAAGAGGACAAAGAGCTTGGGCTGCTTTTTCTCTTTACCGATCAAATGGAAAAGTAGTTTTTAAACCAGGTGTTTTAAACCAGAATATTACAACCCAAAGTTTATAAATGAATAATATTTATAATGAATAAATAACCCCTCTAAAAATACAATCACTAGTCAGCAGATGGATTTAACTGTTTCAACAACAACATAAAACCTGTTTGAAAAGGTGATTTATACTCTGCTTGCACAAGTCATTGCTGCAAAGCATTGATTTTTCACAGGCAAACCCCTCCACTAATACATACTTGTGTCACCCTGGCAATTGCTCTTGGAAAGCTTGACCCTCAGTGTTACTCGTGTGCATGAAGCACTGAGTAAAAAGCAGCATTTTCTATGATCTACTTTGACATGGATATACCATTTGCATTTGCTAGATTGCATAAGAGGCAGCATTGGCATTCTCTCTTCTGCAGAAAATGTTATTGTTTCATCAGATACACAAGAATGTGAATTAATCGAATCTGTAAAGCTGTTCATAGACAAATGTTTAAATACAGGTCACTTCTCAGGTAGGTTGGAATGCTCAACTATCATGTTTTTATCACATGTCATGGTTAACATTATCAGGATAGAGTTCACCCCAGATGCAAGACACTTCACTAACATCATGGGTTAACTTTACTTATGCTACCTTACATGCTTGAAGTTGTACATTTGAACAGTCTAAGCAAAAGCTTGGCATGCCAAGCAGGCATTATATTTCTAATATTAACTGCAGTACACTTACACTGACTTCCTACATCTTAGAGTAGTATGTAGATTCTTAAAATAGGTTGAAAGCCCACACTGAATGTGATGCTGAAATGATTAAAACATCTATAAAGATGGAAGACTATGGAACAACTTCAAAAATTTGAAGATATATTTTAAATGACATGGAAAATAGAACCAGTATATCCTGAATAGCATTATTGCTTCTATTTCTACCTTTCATTTCAGGTGCTAGTACTGGCCAGTGTGAAGGGCAAACCTTTAAATTCACTTTTGTACAATGGACCATCTCAAATAACTTGAGGAGAGGGGGTGTCTGTGGGTTATTCCTGAGTTTGGTTTTTTTAAACATCAGTACAGTTGTACTAGTCAGAATGAAGCATATTAAAACTGAATTTATGCCCCCATAGCTCCCATTAATTCCTTATTCTGAAGCATCTTGATTACTACAAAGTCAAGAACATCTAAAACAGAGCTACAGACAAACAGCTAAAAGGCTATATCATCATTTCCATTAGGAATTTAAATTCTAGTCTTGTTAAGCAATTCTGGTGAATGGCTAAACAGGTCTATAGGTTTACAAAATGCATCTCTGTCACCTCTGAAGAGTGAAGGGGAATTACAGGTGCTTCCTCTTCATCCTTCAGAAACAGCAGTTCCAAGCCATTTGCATCTGAATTAGGAAGTTTAATGGCCTAGTCCTGGGACAAAAATTAAACCGGAAAAACATATTGGTGCACCAAGCTTTACTCAGGATTGATAAGACTGAATATCTTTGCAAAGTTTGCTCTAGCAAATAATAAAAAAAGCAAACATAAATCACATCTACCAATAGTTAATTAGGGATAATCTAGGCAATTAACAATAATTGAAGAGAACACCATACTTCCCATTTATCAGTCTCAGAGGCACAGATATATTGTTCATCAAACACACAAAAATTAAAATTTCCAGTGTGGACAATTGACTTAACATAAATAAAAACGCAAAATATGTAAAGTAAGTCAGCCTTTTGCTATCATTTTCATTGGGTAAAACTCTACCTGTTCCACTTACTTCAATACTCCATATTTACACCTGTGGGAGACCATTTTGACCAATTGCTCATAAGGTAGAAATTTAGCCATCTACTAAATTAATAGAATTGCCTGCTGTGGCCAAAAAAAAACTTTTCACCAAAGGGCCTGATGCATTTCTAAACAAAAGGCCTCAGGTTACACAGAAGCTATCTCCCCCTGCCATTACTTGCACTAAAATGCAGTCCAGTGTATTTGCTTCAATTGATAGATGCCTGTACTTGGATTAGCAACCACATCTAAAAGGCAGGAAGGAACAGGACTTCAGCCTTCTCAACTACACACCCACAATGTATCTTTACTGTACCAGGAAGTCAGGAGTAGAAGTCTATTTCCAGTATCATTATACATGGCAAAGACAAAATCAAACAAACAAAACCCACAAAAAAAAAAAGTCATACGCACTTTTTGAAGGTCCAGGATGAAGTCTTGTCATGTTCCAGAAGGACACTACACGACTTACCTTTCCAGATCACTTTGAAGCCCACATCCTTCTGCCTGCATTTGTAAATTACCAGCCAGGCCTGATAACTGGAGGCTGGCTCCTACACTGTCCACAGCTCCCCCACTCATTTCAAGCTCCCTTCTCAGCATTATTTCCAGCTGCCAGCTCTAAAAATCAGCAAGAAATCCCCAATTACAGACACAGGAACCTGATTCTTGCTGATGCTTCTGGGCCTGCTCTGAGCCATTAGCAACAGCTTAACAAGGGCACAGCAATGTTCTGGAGTTGTGAAGCCAAACACATTAGAAACAAACCCCACAGTATCAATAACCTAAGAGATTTCCTGGATATGTATTTAAATGCAACCCAACAGAATTCAAAGCAGTGTTTCTTTCACACATTTGTGTGCCACCCTTAGCAAGTCTAAACTGATTGACTGAACAAGTAACTTGAGAGTGGGAAAGTGGGTGTCCAATTGATAAAAGCAAACCAAAATAAAAATGCAGAAAATTGGCACCAGATCTTGTGACTCCAACATGAAATGTTTCTTCTGGACCCAAAGGAAACATTCTGAATTCCAAAGCAATCCAAAACCAGACATAGCATTACAGTCTATGAATCTGTGTCAGTAGCATCTTGTTTATACAGCCCCTGTCAAAGCATGAATGCTGGTAGGCCTTTCCAATATCTGTTTGAGAGAAATATGCTGGAAGAAATGGGAGACCAACACAGACAACACTACATACTATGAATGACTCAGAAAAGCAGGCATTTTGGCCTTCAGCAGAGACTGATTGTCACCATGTGCTACACAGCCTGTCACATGTGCCATCAACTCAGTTATGTCTCAGACTTTTAGGGGAAGGTTGCAGATATGAGAGTGCTGTGGCACCAATATTGCATGGACCTTGTTGGTACTACTAATTAAGTCTACCACAAATACCTTAATGAAAAGCAGTTTTTTCTGTGTTTAAAATTTATACAGTCAGTGAACCAAATTATTGAAGCCTACTGTTACACTTACTACAGCACTCATGATGTATTCCTTCATTCCCTGCCTTGGAGCAAGCCAGGGAGAAGGGGGCAGTTGCCTCAAACAAGAAAAGCAGGCAGACAGTAAAGCTGAAGTGATCTGCTCCCTCCAGGCAGGAGCAAAGGCCAAACCATGATGAGCAGAGGCAATGTCAAAAAGCTGATTAGCTGTCCCCTAAAGGCAGACTTAAGGGGTTTGTTGAATTATTTTACCAGAGATTCTAGTAGTACTTGGCCAATAACATTCAGTGTTTTGAGATTAAGCAAATCAATACCAAGAAGCACAATGGTTCTGCTGTGTATTTAACTGATTGCTGGTTTTAAGTGAACATTCTCAGAAACATTACTCAGCATTTCAGCATACAGCTAGTATTTCAGTAGAAGACTAGAACACTACTCATTTTACATGCATTCCATGCCTTTTTCACTAAAGTTTGAATGAAAATCTCAAAGCATAATTCAGTACACAAAACCTAGACATTTTTACCTATGAAAATATTACATACAATATCTGCAAAGTCATTCCTGGTTTCTCTAAACCAGGAATTCCATCAACACCAATTATCACCATTGGACTGGTAAAGTTAGCACTCAAAAAGAAGCAGAGAAAAAAACCACGAAAACCAGTCAAACAAAACCCATACATGCTGAATTGCATATTTTCATTTTAAGGTGAAAAAAAATATAACCTGCTGTAGGTTTAAAGAAATTTCCAAGAAAAAAAGTTTGGATTTGACACAGGGAAAGTTGTATTGCAATTGAAAGAACAATGAATCATGTGCTTTCTGTACTCTCATGTATCAGAACTCACAGGTCACCAATGCACTGAAAAGTCTACTTACGATCATTGCACTGGCTCCCAGAATATGAAGTCATGGAGCAGTCACAGGTGAAGCCTTCCCATTGCTGATTACAGATGCCCTGATTTGCACAGGAATCTTCCTGGCAGGTAGTGCTCGGCCCTGGAGAAAGGATGACAAGAAAAGAGTGAAATAAAGCTGAAAGAATCACTGGGTCAGGCCCACAATATCTTCAATTCATCACTATCATGACCACCAGGATCCTCATGCAGAAGAGAGAAAGCACTTAACCAAACACTGCTCCATTGCTGGACGTGCAAGACACTCAGGTAAAAAGAGCACAAAGACAGTGTTCACCTCACAACAAACACCAAACTGTAACACAGAGCAAGGAATAGGGAACAGCAACATATTCCCTCTTAGGCAGACCCAACTCATACGTTCCCAACTTGCTCAAACAATTTTACAGTGAAACAGGGGTGATGCCAGGCCAACAAGCATGGTCAGGTTGTTGTGCTTCCCTAGAAGTTTGATCCCCTTACAGAAATGAAAGCTAATTAATAGGTCCCTGAAAAATGCCTCATCATACCCAAAGAACACTGATAATGTAGATTCAAACTGCAGTTTTGAAGCCTCAGCTGGCTACAACTTGCCTTCATATGTTAATAAAAGTCAGCCAAACAAAAACCAAACACTCTACCTATTATATTGGCTCCTCTGGAAACATGCCAATAAAGTCCTCAGAAGGACATGACATGTATCCACAACTCTTCTCTTTTTTGACTGCTTTCCCTGCTTTTGGTGGAAGCAGAGAAGGAAGCAGCCACCACTATCAGAACAGCCTTTCATTGTTATGTGATTTGCAGCTAACAGTTGCTATCCTACTCAGGTAAGCCTTGCAAAGACAAACTCCAAGAAATAGGGAAAAAGTAATCTTCAGATCAGAGAGACTCTGAATTACAGCTACTGTAATCCACAAGGAGGTAGCTGGATTCTGAATCATCTGAGAGCAGGCATGAAGCTGCAAGTCATAGATCACAAGAATATGAGTTTACAAGTTACCTCCTAGGTAAGTATTTTATATTCAGCATTCTAGACAAAGGTATGTCACTCCTGTTGTGCAGGTTTTTAAATAAAATGTACATATACATTTGACATACCTACTATGCTATATCCTGTATGTGTTGGAAAAGAAGAAATTGAAGAAATTAAAGAAATAAAGCAGATAATAAAGTATCAATTGGCTAGGCTGCCTAAGATAAGTTCATTAGCCACTTTTGGTCTAGGAGAATAACATAAGAACAAAGAAATAACTGTTTCACCCATCCCAGCATCTTTCTTCAGTCTATGCTAGCAACAGCAACTCCACAAGACTCAGTCCTTTCCTTATTTCTTCATCACATCAATACTACCATCTGTATTTTATAGATTAGATAGAACAGACCAAAGCAGAAACAGCATTTTGAAACATTTTAACATAAAATGAAACCCTTCAACCTCCATCAGACACCATCCATAGTGATTTCACTGAATTCCACCATTATTCAGTATCTTTGATACTGAGATTGCACACCAGGGCGCTTCTGTATTTACAAGCCCTCGTAGAATCCACATCTAACTGGATGTCCCATGTCAGGTTGCAATTTTCCCAACAATTCAAAGACCAAGTCAGGAATGGACCCTTAAAGCTTTGGTGCAGAGTTTCGGCTCTCCCCACCAGACCACCTGTCCTCACTGAAAGAACAGAATGGATGAATTTCAGTAGTTTTTCAGCTATCTGCATTTCTTTTCATCTCTCCTGCAATGAGAATGAACATGTGACTAAGTAAGTAGAGTTTGACTGAATGTTAACAAAAACCTGAGCTTCTTCCAGAATTTATTACACTGCTATAAGAAACTAAACAAACAAACAAACCCCAAAACCTCTAGGTAGAAGCATAAGTGCAGTTAATAGAAGATGACAACAAAATCCCTAAAGGAAAGTTCACCTATTGAAAAGAAGTGACAGCAGGAGCCACAGCACGAAAACCCTTTGTTGCCATGCTGAAAGAAAGCTGAGCAGCATTTTTCAACACTCTTCTCCTCCCCTCCACCTCTTCTTCCCACCCACCTGACTCTCATTTGCAGCCATACGAATCCCAGTGGTCTCAGTGTGAAATTAACAGATCACTTCTAGATTAGAACAGAGCTGACAGACTTTCCAGTGTGGGCGGGCACGCACATGTATGTACAGGCCTCCCTCCTGCCTTTACTCTTGTAAAAATCATGGATATAAATATATATACCTGTGCATCAGTTTGTGGTCTGGTACTTGCTGCAGACTTACTCTGGCCAAGAAGAAGAAGGGATAACATTTAACAATCTGAAATAGAATGTTAATTGTCATTTTCCCTAAAATGTCTAAATTATCTGAGGATAAGGAATGAGGAACAGATTACCTCTCCTGCACATTACTATCCCACTATCTAACCTCTAACTTCAATCATGAATGCCAATACTGCTAGAGGTATTAACAAGCAAGCTATCTATGCCTATATTTTAAAATTAAACCAGAAGGCAGCTGTGACTCTATGCAAACTTGCTACAGCCTCAACTATAAAGACCATTACAGAGAAGCAGAGCAGAACACCATTTTCAAAAACAATTCTCCACTTTTCCTACATTTTCTGAGAACACTTTAATCACTAACTAGACTTGACAATGGGCATATCCTTTGTCTAGATGCTGCAAGAGAAAAGACTCTATTCAAGGAATAAGACTGCATGAGGCCCAGTACCTTGGCTTGAAGTCTTCATATGATTGAGCCCAGAGAGCAAAGTATTTGAATTCATGGCCTGCATTATGGTATCTGAATTGTATTTAACAGAAATCAACTGTGAAGGTGGGAACAGCACTTTCAGCAGCCGGGGGGGGAAGGAAAAAGGAAAAAAAAAAAAAAACAATGATGAGGAATTTTGAAAGCCTGACAATACCACAAGGAAGCTTGAAGCCTGATCTGCCATCTTTAGAGTCAGTGGTGACAGCACAGCACAGATGCTGGGTACTTGGCCTCACTTCTTAGTACTATGGGCCATTTGAATCATAAAAGGCTCGTTGTCTCAGAGAGTTCATCTACTCCTGCTGCTAACAGTCATGGCCTGATGTCATAATCCTCTGTGGCAACAGAATCTTCAGAGCAACTAATAGG
Source organism: Ammospiza nelsoni (assembly GCF_027579445.1). Classification (NCBI taxonomy): domain Eukaryota; kingdom Metazoa; phylum Chordata; class Aves; order Passeriformes; family Passerellidae; genus Ammospiza; species Ammospiza nelsoni. The sequence continues at coordinate 43,654,594 of NC_080638.1, read as the reverse complement.
GATGTCACAGGGAATTAGGATTTTGGATTAGGGAGCAAAGTGACAGAAGCACAGGAAGGATTATAAAACATGAAGATTGTGCTACCATGCACATGCCCTTTAGTGCTAACGAACAAGGAAAGAAGATGACAAACAACTTATATATAAAGCAGTAGAATTGTTTCTAAATTACCAGTGCCATCAGGACTCGGGTCTATTTTTAATCTCATTCCTCTGGCAACACTAAGAGCAGACAAAGTATTTAAAAGCAAAGTTTCAGAATTAGTCTTCACATAATAATCTGAGATACCTCTGATTTTACTGTCTGTCTGTAGCTGAGCTTGGTGCATTGCCTTCTTCGTGCCACACGCACAGTGGAAAGAGGAGTAAGTGGGCAGTAGATATCAAGTAGAAGTGGAAAAGTCCCCAGAAAAGCAATGCCACTAGCAGAAGCATGACTTGCTGTGTCTCTTCCTGTCCAGGCTAAGCCTACCAAGAGAGGCCTCTCCTTTGGAACATGAAATAACAAACCAGGATTCTTCAACAATATCCTTTGTATCTTTATATCTGGATCTCCAATTTTTACTGGAACAGCTCAGTATCCAAGGACTTGCAGGATCTGACATTTGTTGTGTTTCCCTCCCTGCGAAGGAGACCAGCACTACACTTTTCTACACCTATCCAGATGTATTGTTTGTTTGCTAATTTTTCTAATAAGTATTTGAAGAAAATCACCTTTGAAGAGTATAATAGCCTGATTTTTTATGTGTATTCTGCTTAGACAAATTGGTTTTTCTGCCCTCTTTCCTAAAATCAGTTATATGGTATGTTTCTCTTTGCTCTGAAATTAAAAAAAAAAATTCTACTGCTGCATGTTGCTAAAACTTCTACGTTTCACTGGCAAAAAAAGTCATTCCTTCTGTATCTTTTGAAAGCCCTTAACAGGAAAAGGAACTTGAGAAATAAAAGACAGCATTGTGTTTACTGTTCTTTCAAGTTACATGTAGAATCAGTTTATACAGCAGCTGCAGGATTATAACACAACTGCTTCATGCTTTGATCATAACTAGCAATAAATATTAAGATAAATATTAATAATAAACCATTGCACATAATACCTTCCTCCACACATTAAAAATTCACTCTTTTGGAAGGGAATCAACCATTTGTGTTAACGTTATTGTCTCAATAAGATGAAGATGAGCAACAGGGGAAGTTCAGTAACAGTATGGTTCTATTTTCATTCTTCACCACCCCAAATGCTCTCATCTCTTCTCCTTTATCTTCAGAAATGGTACAAAGCAATAGGAAAGTAACACACACAAGGCATCTTCAAAGCCTCTGCAGAATAAGGTGCCTTTTCAGTCCTGTAGTTCCTAAATTACAAATGTCATGCAGCACTGAAATATCTCTACTGTAAAGTCAGACATTACAATCAACTTACACCTTTCATAAATCTACACTCTACTTCTGTCAGCATTCCTCTTTCATAACCAGAGAGCATCAGCCTTTTTTAATTCACTCTGCAGTAGCAGTTCAGCTCAGAAAGGCATCATGTCTTGGAAACCATATGTACCAGGTAGAAAATAAACCTGTTCCAGGACTCACTCCTCCTTGCAGGTTATGGAGGAAACAAAGTTATGCCCAATAGTTTTCTAGTGTTAGAATAATTTGGAAAACAAGATTATTCCTCTTTAAAAAGTGAGCAAATTAAGGGTGAATCTCATGGAACCATCAATTTCTGGGACGGACCATACCATGTATACTGTTACTGCCACATACATATTGGTGGTATGTCAGCAATTACTTTGCACTAATCCAATAAACTAAATTACAGTGAGGGCTCAGTGCACGATTCACAAAGCTAGATTTTGTATTTTGAGTCACAGATAGCAGAAAGCAGGAATATCACAGACTAATATAGCAAACCAGAACCAAAAACCAAACAGATTTTCAATGACTGCAAGGCCAGCTCTTCAAGCTCTCAGTTTCATACTTTGTTAAGAACTCATCATCCCTTTCATCACCTAAATAAGGTTAGGCATCTGTCAGGTTCCATATTTAAAGTTACTCATTGTCAGAAATAACTCAAAAGCCAGCATTCTTCTGTCCTCTGTGAACTGTAGCCATTTTTTTCAGTGCCTCAACAGAGCCTGAATGCTTCATCCACCTGATATAAGTCATGCTGCTGAGTCCTTTTGTTCCAAATAAGTGGCTGGTCTGAAAACTTCAACTAGTTAAAATAACAAACATGCACAAATGTGCTTTCTCCCACAGAAAGCACATCTATCTCAAGGTTACAGAAGAAGGGAATCTAGAAGCAATGGCAAATCACAGAAATGGATCTGCAAAGTGCTGGAATTTCCTTCCCCTCAAAGAAAGCTGGCATATACCTGTCACCCTCTCCCTTGCAACTCTTCCACTTGCCATTTCTAGGTAACCTAAAAGGTCATAAGCAACGTGCTTATACACATGCTGGTGAGGAGAGAACCAAAAAAAGGCCAAAAGAAGAAAAATCCCAACCGGAGAACAAGAAATCAACTGCATAAAAGGGAGTATGCCTGCACACAGAATGCAACAAGGGACAGGGAGATACAAACAAAGCAGAGGAACTAAACAGCATTTGGACATTCAGACACAGAAACTAAAAGCATAAAGGAAAATTGAAAGGGTGGTACATGAACAAGAAAAAAACAGAGTACATTGGGAAAACATCCTTCCTCACTGCAAATCACAGCAATATAAAAGAGTCACAGAATAGTCTGATTTGGAAGGGACCCACGAGGATCATGGCCTATACTGAAATAGCCAAACCTATTTAGCAAAGGTTGGTTTCCTGGAAAGCCAATAATCCACTTTATGCACTCAAGCCAAATGCTTCCCCTTAGGCTTCAATGTAATCAGATGTCTCTACCTGCAGGGCAAATACTCTTACAGGGTTAAAACCTCTGTAAAAAAATTGAGCATGAGATGGAACAATCTTCACAAGTGTATTATGCCTTTGGTTCTGAGGACTCAGGAAAATCAAAACAATAGAACTCTTTCTTCCAAGACTTCCTGTGCATGATGCATCCACTTCAATAAACATCAATAATCAAGCTCAGGAACTCCTGAGCATGAATTCTGATGGACACATAACTGACTACAGAGAACAACAGTGGCTGTGGCAAGAGAGACACAATACTTGCTGATGTCTAATGTAAGTCCTAAAATCATTGCCACAATTTCAGTGGATAGCAGAAAACATATTAATCCTAAAGTTATTTATACTCCAGTGTACTTCCAGGATGTTTTTTTCTTATCACATCAGTCTCAGTCCACATATATTTCCTATTTTTTCAAATCTCATCTTTTACCTCTTATTTACATAAACTTCAGAAACCCCCTAGGGGCAGCACCTCTCTATATCACTCACCTCTGTAAGACAGAGCACTTCAAATGTTACAGTTGGGAACGGGTCAGAGATGCCAACAAAACATAGCTGCAGTCAGAGGCTCCACATGCATAAGGCAAAATACATTGCATTAACTTCTGTCTACCTCAAGGCTGTCAAATATTTCAGATTCAATGTCTCATATGGATTCAATTGCTAAAATTATCTCAGACTGTCAGTATCATTACCTGCTGGGTAAGAGGGTATCTCTTAATATGCTCCTGTCAGCAACTGCTACAGCAATAAACTGTTAAAACATCCTTATTCGTTCAAATTTATTTTTATCCTTTTCTACTGAGCCACAGAACACCAAACTCTACTTAAAAAACACAGATGATATCCTGAAGGAAAGGTAATGGCTACCTGCCTATAACTGGAATACAGAACAAGAATATTTTAATTTGAAAATGGCATGTATTACATTAGATGACGTCAGCAATATCACCACGTCTTCACAGTAAACACAGTGAATAGAAAAGGAGTTTATGGATCATGTGATTAAAGCTACAAAATCTTAATTCCAGAGATATGTAAAATTTCAGGAAGTCTCTATCTCAGAGAGTGAAACAGGAACATTCTATGTTTTGTCTCACAACAGAACCTTAGACATTAAGTGGCTTAGACATAAAATTTCAAGGTGACTAAGATGATCCCATAACAGAGGCTATCTGTGGCTTGAGGACTGCTAAACAGAGACACATTGTTCAATTCCTCTGACTTCCCTTTATACCTGAAACCATTATCTCCTTTCCCATTAAAAAGGAGGACCAATTTTTTAACTTTCATGGCATTCCAGAATAAATTAATTTGTACTCTATATTGCAGTCTTTACAGATGAATTGGGAAGTACATTTTCATTATCATATTTAAAGGATTCACTTTCAACGCCATGGAAAACATCTTCCTGTTTATACTAGTATCAGACCTATTAATCTCTAATAGGCACATTTCCTTATTTATGTCCCAGGAAAAAAGTCTACAGTGTCTCTGAGAATACCTGGTTTCCTTATTCTCACAAATGCTACTGAACCTAGTGCCTTTCTCAAATAACTCCTTGGCCTGGTGGCACAGCTCCTGGACAAGGACACACCTGCAGGGGGATGACTCAGCCCCAGCTTCTTGGACAGGCACTCTGTACCACCAGGGCCTGCAGACCTGCCAGAAAATCTCTTTGGGGGGAAGGCTGTGACATCAGGTGTGGCAACAGCCACTGGGGAAGGAGCTTTGTGGCACAGAACCAGCACAATGTTGGCAGCACTGACAGCTGAGACAGGGACAAGGGAACTCCTCGTCCTCCTCAGTGTTAAAAGCTGCTCCCATGTGCTCCTCTCTGGTTCTGCTACTGTGCTGACCCTCCAAAATGGAACCTTTCCTACCCTAACTATGGCTTGTAAAAAACTATTTTAAATATTGAGGGAGCTTGTAGTTTAGAGATTTTTGGTTTTGGGTTTTTTTTTTTTTTTATTTCAAAATTGAAATTCCAGAAAGTTATTTCTACGGATTTTTTTTTTTTTCAAAATCTACATAAAAACAAAAAACCAAAACATCACAGTTTTTACCTCCTGATCTCCCTCCTTAAGATCACTACTAAAGAAACTAATTTAACTTTCTGTTTTTTAAAGCTCTGAGGGCTTTCTAAGTCTTGATGCACAGCAGGTATTTGCGTGATCATTAGGCTTTCCAGGAAATCAGCTGGTGCTTTAATGGCCATTCAGAGATTGATACAGTCAAATTCCCCAGGTCAACAGAAGCAGCTCCATTGTTTGCCATGTTCTTCTTCAACTCAGAATCCTCCTCCACATATGCTGGGGTTTGCCATTCTCTTCCTGTCTTAGAGGTGTGACTGCACCCAGTAAAAGGCACTAAATGTTACATCAAAGCATCTTTCATTGAAACAAGTAATGGAGAAGAAGAACAACCTTCACTACCTTGCAGGTCAGCTTTGGTCAACTCAACTTTGTTAGCAAAAAAAAAAAAAAAAAAAAAAAAAAAAAAAAAAAAAAAAAAAAAAAAAAAGCAAAGACAATAAACAACAGGTTAGTATAAAAGCAGATAAACCAGGGCAACAGGGCAACATCACTTTGAATAAATAAATAAATGCAACTGGTATAACCATCACAGCTAATATGCATAATCAAAACACAGAAATGACGACATAAGCAACAGAAGGACAGTGACTACATTAATACCACCAACAGATAGCAAAACCAAGTATGCATTTAATTCATGTAAACACAAAATCACAAAATTTATAGATAATACAAAGAGAAGAAAAAACATCACATTCTTCAACCCATCTCCCAGCATTTACAATAATTTTAGAGAGATTTTGTCTTGTTTGAGAAATACATAGAATCCATTTAAGCAAAAATAAAAATCTATCTGACTTTCAGTACCTCCATCAAGCATGCACTTAGTTTATCTGGCTTTTTGTCCAAAGTGGATTTATTGCCAGAAAACCATAGAGGACTGATAATTCTATAAGACAAAAATTTCTGTTTATGCAAAGAAGTGAACTCAACACTGGATATAAGTGACAGTAGCACCTTGCCCCCTCACAAGCTGTCACCTGCTCATAGATTTCAACACATTCTTAAAAAAAACTTACATCAACAGGCAAGCAGACAGCTCAGGCTTTAGACCCATATAGTCTTAATCAGTCATTGGAGCAATAAAAAAACAAAGAGTACCAGTTCATTATTTCACCTAGGTTAGAATGATCTTGTTATCTGTGGTCAAATCACAGTCCACATGGAAAAAAATTCATAGGTCTACTAAGTCTGACTGTCTAAAGATCCAAATACACTGTGTGAAGACTGAAGAGCATCAAAAGCAAAGCAATACTTGCACTGATGCTCTTCCATGTAGGCACAGGGTTTCTTTTCTTTTTTTGTTGTTGTTGTTGTTTGGGCTTTTTGTTTCATTTTTGTTTATTTTGTTTGGTTGGTTTGCAGGTTTTTCTTTTAATGGAGTCAGTTACAAGGAAGCCACATAGATTTTTGGTGTATTATACCTTGATTCTAAGTTTTCTCTTTCAGAATGGAAAAAATAGAGGACAAAGATGAGAGCACAGGCAGCAGCTCATGAATCCCCTGCCTCTGAAGGTTAAATATTTCTATTTCACAGCACAATAGGAACAACAAAACACCAAATCATCAACTTCATTGCTAAAAAGATGGTTATTTAACAAGTGCATACTTACCATCTTAACCTGCTCTTAAAAAGTTCTAATATCACAGCTGATACTGAAGAAAGATTGGTAGTTCTCCTTTCCCCACTGTCTTCTTTTACATTTACAACCCAATAAATTAGAACTGACACGTGCAGATGCCATTTCCTGTGCTTCCTAAGAATTTTAACATTTTAAATCTTTGCTGTTTCACAGCCTCTGAATGACTCAAGATAGCAATTATCCTCCCTTTCGAGATAGTTAGAATTTTCTCTCCACTTTTGAAACTGCTTTACTACATAAAGCTATAAAATCCCATTTTCCTTAAACAAAATTCAAAAGAAAGGAGAAAGGTGTAGAAAGAAAAGGATGCACTTCTCCATGCATCATTTTCAACACTTATTCTAACAAAGTAATTTCTCTATAACAAACAAGTACTTTTTCTACTTCCCTGCACCTCATTCTCTTTGTAGCTGAGAGAAGAAGCTCATATTTGTTCCATAAATCCAGCAGCATTATGAGAATAGAATACAAAAGCAAGGAAAAGGAAAGACGTCAAACCATCATGGAGCAAATTAATGCTCCACTCTTCAATGGACAACCTTTGATTCCAGAGAGAAAGTGAAGTATGACCAGATTTGAATTTTCTCTACTGAGCAGATGAAGGGTGAAATCCTTTTTGACATTATCCTGCTGTGAGATTTTAAGCATGAGATTAGATTTTCTGTTTTCCACATACTGCTTAGTATGCAAAATGTGTTTCCGATTATCCAGCCTGTATGTGTCATTCGTGCTTTTCACGCACCAGTGAATTCCAAAGGTTAACTATACTATTTAATGGAAAGTAGCAAAAGATTATGATTTTACTGTGGGATCTGGAAAGAAGATTAAATTAGGACCAAAAAAAAGTCCCAAAACATCTGGAATAGTGTCAGCCAGTTTAATAATAACCAGTCTCCTTTGTGAGAAGCTGTTAGTGGAACAGGTGAGGTAGAAGCAACATCACTAAAGCACATAGAAAACTTCCTTACAGAAGAAATAAAATGTTCTTTAGACACTACTCTTAGGGTTTTTTGGCCAGGCACACAATGGGGTAAAAACATTTAGAACATGCAGCTGAATTTCAGATAGCTCTAGTGCCCATGGGAAGCAATATAAGGATGTCCAATTAAAAGAAAGGAAAACATGTGAGAACATGTGGCAAATTAATAAAGAGATGAAAAAATGCCTCAAAGGCAGAAAAGTACTCATCAATATTGAGGACATCCTCTTCAAACTGCACAGAAGATTGGACATCTGATTAACTTATTCAAGGACCAGTGAGAAAAAAAAAACCACTGAATCACTCAGTCTAGATTTTCATGGATGGAATAAATTGATCCATTTATCTAGTAGTAAGACCAGGAATAAGGAGTTCAGCAATAAGACCTCATTTTAAAAGTCAAAAAGTGAGAGAAAGCTGAAGTGAAGTTTAAATTGTTTACTTTAAAGAAGGGAAATTAGGTCATCTGATACAACTTCTTCCATCTACCAACTCTTCATATATACCATAGTGCAGACATCTCTCTCAAACTGTGTATGTTTGATGTAGAAGAGTCTGTACTGCTCAAACTCAGGAGTAAAAAGTTTCCAACCACCCTTCATAGGCTGTTGAGCTACAGACTGGAGACAACTCTGTCCTGATACAAGACTTTTCTTCAGTTTCTAATGCTTTGCTCATGTCCAAGAGCCTCCATCCACATTTTAGAAGTGGTTTACAAGACATAGATGAATTTCATACTTTTATCACAAATACAAGAACACCTGGAAGATTAATTTCATGGGTGGGGAAAGCAAGGCCGAAAGCAGGCGGCAGACTTGCCTTCAAGCTTCCACTAGAAGAGGCCATTCCATTTGAAGACCTTTCTGAAAATTCATTTTGTCTCTTCAGTGTGTTTAATACTCTGATGCAACACTGACACAAGGACCATTTAAGTCTTTGCCTCTTCCCTACTTTTGGTAGCTTTTCTCAGGCCCTCTCACCAATGCCCTTTTTGAAGTGGTGGTAAAAGAAAGGGCCCTTTTGTTAGGTCAGAGATAATGGTGAAAGATGCAGTGAGCAAAAGAGATCAACAAACAGAAAAATGAACAAATATATTGGTGACGTGTCATTCTCGCCAAGATTTTTTCTCCTCAGAGCTGTGTGCAGCACACCTGAACATACCCCAGGCAACAAGGTGGTTTCTGGCTCTGCAACATCCCTTCCAGGGAAACACAAGCTGCCACTACAGATCTGATCAGACTGTCAAGATCCATGAAGAGCTGCCTGTTGGTCCTGAAAAATGAGGAATGTAGCAATTGCAAAAGAAAAATGGTCTGTGCGATATGAACCTTTAACTTCATAAAATCATTTAACATTTCACACTCTTGGGTTCTCTTCTTCCAGATAATCCCCCTCAAAATCCTTTGCCCAAAGCAATGGCACTACAGGATACATTCAAACACAAAACATGTCAGTGTGGTAGCTATCATCTTGTCAAACACACAGGTGATTGAACACTTCAAAAGCTGAAACCATAAGCTTCTACAGCACACATGGAAGCTGCATGGTGCAATAGGGAGCTGATATGTCACCTAACAAAAACTACAAAGAGGTTATTTAGTTGTGCTAGCCTAAACAAATCCCACCATATAGAATTTAAAGAAATTATAGCAATAGAACCAGTAGGATATCAGAGGTAAAATAATTATTGCTTCAAGTCTTGAAGTGACTTTTTTTAGCACTACTATACACTGTACATCAGCCAATTTCAGTGTCAAGGATGCCTGCATCTCAAGAGTGACTTGTATGTATGACTACGAATGTTTTGGTGGGTTCCGAAGAAAAATATGTCCTATAAATACAAATTATTGAAAGTGCTTCCTGTTCAAGTAGAAGCCTTACTCATCACTGGAACACAGATAATTCTGTGGTAAGTGTGTGCTTTGGTGCACAGGGAGGCTGAATCATTGCTTAAGCACACAAGAGGAACAACGTGGTCAAGGAAGTTCAATGGCTTGCTCAAACTGAATAAAAGGAGGCAAGATAAGACAATAAGGAATATTATTTTCCTATCTAAACTTGTGCATCTTAATTGGTGGCATGAAACAGGGTACTGAAATGCATGAACAGAGATAAAAAACACAAACAGGATGCAACAATGTCACCCCTTTGCAGCAGTACTGGTGCATCTTAGCCAGGATAGTGCTCTCTGCTGACCTACATCTCATATTCTACTGCTCTCAAGGCCTTCTTCTTCTAAATATTCTTTGATTTTGTTCTGAGATGAAACTGACAGTTTCTAAGAAAACAGCTGCCACATGGTAATCTCTGCCTCTGAAAGCAAGGCATCAACAGAAGACAAGCATTATCAGAAATCCCTCTCACATGGCCTTTGGAAGACAAGATTCATTGTGAGAATGGAACAACATTTCTTTAAGCATGCATGTTCCCATCATATATGTGGCCCCTCTGCCCTTCATGATCAAATACAGAGAGGTCCAGCAAATCAACACACAGCGTGACTACTCAGACAAAAAGTCTGCATTAAAAATGTATTTAAACATCATGAGGCAGCGAGGACTACTTGGGACTTCTGCCCTTAGAAACATTAAGACTGCACCCAAAGTTACATCAGATGGAAACAAACTAGGGAGACATAAATAAGGACTGAACAACCTTACAGTTTTTCTTTCCTTGGAGAATGGGAGATAAATGTGACTTTCACTGGCAACAGTAAGAATAGGCCCCAGCATGCAGCAAGACAGATCTGAGATGAGGCTTTGAGGATTGTTATGATTCAAAAATTAAGGAAAAAAATAGCCAACAACAAACGTAACAGCTTTACAGTAACCAAATTCTCAAGTTTTTACTAATCCTAAATACGTTGGCAAAAAAGAACACTTTCCTCTTCAGCAGTTTCCTTGGTACTGAACAGGGATCATTTGGGAAGGTAGAAAGGGCACAGCTTTCCAAGATCAAGCTCTTGCAAAGGCAGAATGATGACCGTCACTGCCCTTATCACCCAATTTTTTAGGTCTCTTTCCAATTCTGGGTCCTGTTTGAAGGACTTTAGAAGAGAAGGGGAACTTGCTTTCAGGAAACCAAAGCAATCTCCACATTCATGCAGCAGCTGTGCTGGTGCCACGCTGGCACACAGACAAAGGGCCACTTTATGTGTTTTGGGAGCAGCACTGATGTTACACAACCATGGCAATACAACACTACATCAAAGAACTGCACGGGGTACAGGAGAAGGAAACACCACAGCTCTAATGGGACACTCTTCAGGGCAAGCCTCATGGCTGTGTCCCTGAGCCACACACAGAACAACAGGATGGTCTGACTGGGTGGTTCTCTGGATGAGGAGGGCTAGTAGAGATCACATGCCAGCTAAAGAGCCAGTGGGTTGCGATAATTTAAAAAAAAAGAGTTATCAAAAAAAACCACTAATACTAAAGAGCTTTCAGTGCATCTGATGCAAATAGAACAGACTTTTTCATAAACCTCAGATGCATTTTTTCCTTGAACCTTATAAACAACAATACAGAAAAGGGGTACTTCTTTTGCTGGGTCTGCCCCAAACAGGCAAAGACACAAATTCTCCTACACTGTGCTCATTTCCACAAGGAACAAAGTGGTTAATAGACACTATTAAGAAAAAGAGAGAAAGACAGATTAAAAACAGCCTACTGTTGTCATCTTATTGCAAAAGCTCCATACTTTCTCAGTGATTGTTCATGGACAGCTCCTCATAGCACTGACTCCTTCATCTTCACAGCACAGCCAACAAACTCCAACTCTCTCCTCACCCAGCTAACCCACCCTTTTGTGGCATTCCTCTTCTTATTGGACACAGCTGTGGCCTATTAAGGGCAGGCCTGTTCCTAATCTTTGGTGATTAGTACAGCTGCAACTCCTCAGGTGTGAGACTACCTTCTACACTATTTTCTTACATTATGTCCCTCCACAGCCTACAACTGCCCGCCAATGTTGTGAGATGGGAGTTGACATGGAGGGAGCTCCTGTGAGAAGACACAAAATTCTTACAAACCAGCATACTATTGTGGGAGCATAGAAGGAGGGCTGGGGCACAGGAGCTCCCAGCCAGCCAGAATACTGAGACACAAACAAGGGATCAGACCTGATTGGATGGTCAATTTGGTACTCAAAGTTCTCCCTCGGATGATACATTCAATCTTAAGACAGAACAGTCTTGACAAGCAGGAGGGCTTCATCATGATGTAACTTGTAATCTTGACACAGTAAAGAAAGATGATCAAGGAGTTTTTTCATGTTGTGAAATTGTTGAAGGATCAGTTTGGGACATACATCTTGTTTTAGCAAATGAACATACAAACTTCACAGAAAAAGCTATCTTCCTGTAGTGACTGGTAGCCATCATAGCAGCCTGGTGGTACTGAGTGATTCTAGACATAATGGTGATTGTCATTTAACCCAGACAGCAAAACCTTGGACTTCTGGATGGTAAGTATTGCAAGTGCTTTGGGAATTGAAGGCATATGCATTGTACTGAGTCAGTGATGCTGATGTCAATATTCTTTTAACCAATGGGAGCTTACAGGAACAGCAAATTATTTAAAGAGGCTTCAAGAAAACACTATGGTTTACATGCTGCAAAAAGTAACTCATCCCACTGAGTTCTAAACTGGCTGGAAAAGAAAGACAACTGAAGAGAAATGTTTCCCAGGCAGAAGAGGCAATGCCTCCAGTGCTTTCCCTAGAGGTACACCTCATCAAAAATTAACTCCTCTTTCAGTCAAATCTTTATCATTCAGCTCCTTCTGCCTTCCATTTCCCCTGTCTCTACCTGTTCTTCCAAATACTTACTTCTGTGAATCCCAAGAAAGGCTGCTCTGAAGCACAAATTAACTGAATGCTCAGAACATCTTCCCAAGTATTTTAAGGCTACTGCAATGCTAATGAACCACTCCGAAAAAACCACTAGTAAGTAGTAGTCTATCCCTTAGTACCATGCCTTCCCACTAGTAAAGGTACCAACTCACAGGGGAAAGAGCACAGAGGCAAAGAGCTGCTAAGCCACTCACAGAAACTGGCAATCCATAAGCTGCATTTGGTAGACAAAAGTGTAATAAAGAATATTGCCATTGAAGCAAACTAATGAAATGGACAGTAAGGTAAACAAGTAGTGCACAGAGTGCAACAGTGCAGTGTGAAGTGAGTGCTGGAGAAGGGAACCTCTCTGAAATCAGTCATACCTTCACAGCCACGCTCAATCTGCCCACTGCGGTGCAGAGCATCATTGATAAGGTCAGGCAGACGCCCATTCAGGTCTACAGATGCCAGGCAGCCCTGAAATCCATCACGAGAGGCCACAAGCTTTGGGAGGTTGCTATACATGCCTTGAGCCAGGCCAGCAATGTAGAGATCACCTGGAGCAGAGAGGGGCAAACACAAGGAGGAGGAGGTTACACACCTTCTAGAGTCACTTTTCTTGCCACCAAATGCGAATAAAGCAGTGATCACACATTCAGAAAAAGTTTAAAAGAGAGCAACATATTGTGCAAGAAGTAATTTCTGATTCCCTTAATACAAAATACCAAAATAAACCCAAAAACTGAACAACCAACTAAAAAACAAAACCAAAGAAACCATCACAAAATCCCCTAAATAGTCTTAGTTCTCATTGCTACCTAACTAGGGAAAAGTAAAAAATGACAATTTCTGAAAAAGCAAAATATGACAAACTATTTGGCTACATAAAGTTGTTAAACCAAAAAGAGATAAATGAATTTGAAAGCCAAAATGTGCAAAGTCCAGATTACTCTCCTATAATGCATGGTTATTCCAAGCTTTCTCCTGTTCACAGCCTTGCAAGAACAAAAGCGGGAATCTGTCAATCTTATGGAGTTTACCTTTAAGATCCAGATTTTTGGCACCATTGATAACCTGAGTGACCACCTTGGTGTCCACTTTCAAGCTGTGTGTGTTACTGTTATCTCTGGTAATGACAACATTGTGCCACTGATTGTCATTCAGAGGACGATCACTGTTGCCTTTGATAACATTAGGTCCATTTCCAAGGTCAAACACGTAGTGTATATACCTGTGTAAATATAGCAAGAACTGGTTAATATTCTGGAAGAACTCCAGCATTACTGAACCGTATTCTAGCCAGAGCTGGTAAATTAACAAGTCATGAAGGGAAATATCTCAGGGTTACAAAGTTCTAATAACCCAAAATATTAGCCACTGCTTTGAAAGAATATAGTTGTTTCCTTTCCACCAAAGTGTAAAGATTAGTATTTTGAGATGACAACATTCCAAGTAATCAGATTCTAATCACAAAACATTCCTCTTTTTCACAAATTTCTCTCAGATCCACAAAAACACTGTCTGTGCATATTTTTTTTTTAATTGGTAATATTGATTAATGTACTGGGGAGTAACACTAGATATGCCTATTTGGGGCATATATTCCCTAGGTTAATTCTGAGTTTTGAATAACTCCCATAAGAAGTTAATTAGGAAACTCACTTGAAAAATTGTACTAAAATTCTCATGAGATCCTAGACTTATTCAAACAGCTGAAAAACAATTAGCAAAGCTTTTGGCAAAAATAGAGATCCTAACAAAGACTGAAGTCATGGGAGTGTTACCCTGAATTATTTATATAGTGCAAACAGAGAAATCCACCTGGGGATGGAAGAGAAGTATTCTACTAAGAAAAGAAAAAAAAAAAAAAGACAACAAAATTCTACTCTCAACAGAGCACCAGGGGATCGTGACTGTTGCTTTTTTTATTACTCAATGTCCCACTTAAAAAGTATGTGCAAAGCCAAAACCAAAAACAGACTGAACTGAAATAAACAGGACTGGTAAACTGTGGAAAACATGTCTACCATGACTAAATCATCAGAGATCAAAATTTGTTCAGCTAACAAGGATTTTTTTTTAATGAGCTATAGGTCTTCTGAAAAGAATACAGCAGCTCAAAAGCAAGCTGAGTTCGCTTTTCATCAAGCATCACCAGCAGAAGTACAAATTCAGCAGCCAATGTGCTTTTTCTTTTTCCTTCACTGGAGATGGCAGAAAAAAACAGGTATTACAATGGGAAAAGAAAAGGGAGAGGGAGTGGGGGAGACATACAGAGCCCTCAGCACATCTCCTCCTCTGTGCTAATGTGCAAGGTTGAAAGGACAAAATATTAGTCTAACTATGTCCCAATCACTTAAAATACTAATATTGCACACTGTAAAAATGTCCCTCCCACAGCCATAGGAGGAAGTCAGTGATAAAATCAGGAGTCTTAAGCTTCAGTGTTTTTGTTTAAACACTTCATCTTACAGCTCAGCAAACAGACAAAACATGAGTATCAGGTGAACTTCTCTTCATGTAAGCTTGAAATGCTTACACCTATAAGTAATTTATCTATAAATAAGCTGGTAGAAAACAACAGAAAGCCACTTACCCCTTGACTAGTTCAACCGCGATAAAGTCATTGCCATCACCGCTGTTAAAGAGGATGAAACCATCAGCCGAGGTGGTCTTGAACTGAAAGAAGAGGTGCATGGATGTATAAGCCTGCAAGGTGGCCAGGCTCAAGTAGCTGCTCTTAGTCTTGAACGTGACAGGGTCAGCTATAATGTTGCGGAGGCCAAAGCGCGCCTTCAGCTCGCAGTAGTCAATGTCGCCGTTCTTGCACAGGTCGATGTAGAGCATCCCGTTGAACATGAGGCTCTGCAGGTGCCCGATGAAGCTGGAGGGGATGACGGAGATGTAGCGCTTCTCTGTCATGATCCCTGTCTCGATGTTGTGGAACTCCAAGCGGGTGTGATCACCAACCATTGTGCCTTGAAGGACAGAAGCAAAGAGAAATACTGGGGATCAGTAATAAGTTATATAGAGCCCACCAAACTCCAGTTTCCAGACTGATAGCAGAACTAAATCCTATCCAATCGCTGTTCAGCAGCTTACATAAGAAAGGACGTACAGAATCTTGGTGAAGAGGCTTGGTGGTGATGTGTGAGTATAGCAGCTGCCAAAACCTGGCAGAAAAGACAGGCCTCTAAAGGGCCATGGGCAGCAAGCTCTGTCCTTTTCCCTGTGCTTCACAGACTTTATTGTCTGTGAAGAGGACCAGGCATCTCCCTTAAAGCTGACGGTGATCTATTTGATGCAGCAGACCATACACCAAACAACTCGAACACTTCTGAAACAACTTTTCCAAGTGCACCTCCTGAAAACACTTGTTAAACATAGATTAATATAAATAGAGCAATGAGAGAAGTGAGAACAGTCATAAAATTGCTGATATTTATTCCTTTGTTCTCTCCTTGTGCCTAATGTTATTTCTCTTTTAAGAGCATGGCAGGAGGGAAACACACAAAATGCAACAGGTAAAAAGCCCTCCATCTATTTAAATCATCAACCTACTACCATTTGGGCTATTTACCACATCATGACAAGATTTTAACCTCTCAAAACATCCAAGCCATTCAGTATGCCAAATACTACTGTCAGACTCCTCATACAGCATATTTAAATGTTTCACTAAGTGTGCTAGGCACCAGTGCTGACACAGAACACATACAGACAGATGAAATACAACAGTATGCTATGAAGACAAGTTGGGCAACATCAGAATGAAAACCCTTTCAGCCAATCTTATTTTACCTCTCCATAGTTCTTCATTAAGGTAGTTCTCACTATTTGGTCACATGTGCACAGTGTTTTTCTACAGGAGCCTTGATCCACGAAGTAAAAAGGAATGAATGAAATACTAAGAATTTAGTTGTTTTCCTACCATTCACTGTACAACTACCATTCAAATTCTGCTACATGTAGGCCATTATTTTTTCTCTCACGAAATTTTCTGCAGTTCTAATTGGGTTTATGGAGCGTGGTGTTGGCTGGGGGGTAGCTGCAGGGCAGCCTTAGTGAGGAAAGGCTGGGGCTATCCCGTGCCCAAAATGGCCAATTCCAAATGGCTCCAACCCATCCACCACAGGGCACTGCTGAGCCCCTTGGACAAGATGGTGGTACCTGGGAGAAAATGTGTAAGAAAGGACATAATGCTATGCACAAGAAACAAAGGGGGGAAAAAATAATTTAAAAAAAAAGCCGAACCAAGTCAAACCCCTATGAACATCAAGAATTGAAAAGAGGGAGGAGGCATTCCAGGTGCCAGAGTAGAAATCATCCACCATCCACAAAGAAGATTACAGTGTTGCAGACAATTACACTGCAACTCATGGAGGACTCTTGTGCTAGAGCAGGTGGATATTTCCAGAAGGAACTGCAGCTCCTGGAAAGCCTAGACTGGAGAAGGTTTTCCTGAAAGCATATGGAGATGCCCTCATACTGGAGCACTTCATGAAGGACTGCATTCCATGGCCAGGACCCACACTGGAGCAGGACAGAAGTGTGAGTAGGAAGGAGCATCAGAGAGGATCTGTTACAGCCTGAGCACAGCCACCATTCCCCAGTCCCCTTCTCTGCCTCGTGGGGGCAGGTGGGAGAGCAGGGAGGAGCAAATCCAGTAAAAGAGAGTGGCAGACACTGTTCTACTTTCGTGTCTTTGTTTCTCACCATTCAATTCTATTTTTAAGTGGCAGCAAATTAAATTAATTCTCTCCAAGTCAAGTGTGTTTTGTCCATGATTATAATCAGTGCACAGTCCTCTCTTTTAGCAGGTTTTCCAAAGAATACAGCCACACTACCCATTGGTCCCTCTCATAAGATTTTATCATGCTGGTAAAATTCACCAGGTTTAAAATCCAGAGGGAACAAAGATATTTAAACTCACACCAGCTTTGTGAAATTTGACAACTGGATAAAGACAAGAATAAATATTTCCAGTGTGCTATAGACAGACAAAATTTTGCAACAGTATCTGACTTCACTGCATCTGCTGGTCAGCAAGCATATCTACACAACTCTCAACCAGTCACTGCAAGAGATATTTGTCAGTCATTGCGGTATACCTAGGAATCATACCAATCACCACAGCTGAACCCAGAACAAATTCCTCCAATTCCCCTAGGTTATATCAACTGGGGCTTAAAAGCTTTCTCATATTCTGTGCTGTCTCCTGAACTCTCCTAACATTTCTCACCATAACAACTTCCAGGCATTAAAAGACAAAAAATAAAAAAAATTGACAAGCAAAAAACCATTAGTCCTTTCAAGACTTTTCCTACGAGTTGTGACTTTGGCTTTTTTTTCTCTGTTGGGGATAGAACAAAACGTGAACACGCTTTTAAAGACACATGGATGATACATCCTGGCTTGTAGTGTATAGAGTCAGTTTACATGAACTGATGGTCATTATCTTGCTTAGACATTCTGGAAACTCTGAAATATTTCTAACTCACCTCTCATGGTCATGTACAAACTGCAGGTTTTCAGTTTATACTTTGTCCAAATGTGAACAAGTTTTATTCAAAGACAGCAAGCAAGCACAATTGTTATTAGAATTTTTTTTTCAGCTATCTACTTCAAATATGAAGAAAAAATATTATATAAACCAATTCACCTTTTTCACTTATTCCAAATTTTACCAGTGGATCTAAATATCTATACAATTATACAAAGACCATGGAAAACTTCAGTCCAAGCAGACACAGCTGATCAAACTTAGAAGCAGCTGAAGGCAGTCACAAATTTCTGACTATTTAAAAATTCAAGTGTCAGAACCAATGCAAATGTTTTTAAATCCTGAAAGAGTTCTTTACCAGAAATAATATTATTTTAGTTTGAAAAACTGAAGTTTCCAGAAACTGAAACAGTACATGGGGAAATTTGTTTAGACAGCTTTCTCACTTCCACTACTGTGATCCTCAGAGTTTCAATTTCGGTGTTATAAAATTTATGATTTTTCCAAACCAGAAGTGTATTTTCTTAAAATTATAAAAGTCACTTAAAAAAAAAGCCTGGTTTTTTTTTACTTCAAAAAATTAGAACAATAAAATTAAGAGATGTCAGTTCTCAAAGGCAAGAAAACTCCCGCCTTTTTCTTTTACACTTAAAAAAATACAAGGCAATTGTGGCCTGAGTAGAAGAAAAAAGCCAAGACTGGGGAATCCAGAGCACACTGGGATAGGGGAGCCCAAATATTGGGGGCGTTAAAAATGGAGTGAGGGACTTTGGAGAAAGTGAGCCCAGAATCTTAGAAAAGGTGAAAAATATGAAAACTGGGGCTGGCTTAATAATAAAAAAAAATAGTGCTAGAGGCAGTACTGTAGAAAGTCAGGAGTAGTTCAGTGAAAAGCTGCAAAGGGCATGGCAATACAAGATCAGAATCAGGACAGAGATGTAATTTCCCAGGAAATCATGGAGTGCAATCCAGTATTTTCTGATCTCATTAGCTATCAGCCCCACCTGCAGAGTTCACCTCTAGTTCCCCACTGTGCTCTACAGAGTACTCTACCTACTACAGCAATCAGAAGCTCTCTATTTCAAGCGGTAGCAGACAGAAAAAATTCCAGCCTCACTGTGGTATTTGGGTGCTAGGAAGATGCCACAGAGAGGAATATATCTGCAGTATTTGTGTCTCATTTACCACTGATGTTCTGACATCTGTTCTGAGGTCAGGAGGAATGTGGGACAAAGGTTTTGTGAACCTTTGCATTAAACAGTAAAATGCTGTCCAGAATTGGATTCTGTGTCTGCCTTGGATGTTCTACAGGAGACCAAGTCAGACACTTCATTACAAATTTTTCATAGGTGGTCATTAATTGTCTACATCTAATTCCCCAAGGGGCAGGGTTCAACTAATTTACAGGATGTAATTTACAGACGTGCAGAATCTTTCTGATGAAAATGACTAAAAGAACACAGCAAATTTGTACCAAATACATCCAACTATAATCTGGTTGTTCCCAAACCTGTAAAATGGGAAAAAGATGCCCACTCACTTCACGTAACATAGACATGGGAATAAATCCAGTTAAACTTTTTAGTTCTGTATAAACATGTTGATGAGTAGCCTACAACACACACACACAAAATAAAAAAACTAAAAATGTAAAAAATAATCTAAATTTAGAGCAAAATTCAGCTGGCGCGCATTGTTCCAAACAAGCAATAAGAAAACAGAAATCAGATAGGCTGTTTATTTTTACTGGAGGCCTAATTTAGATTTCTAATCTATGGCTAAGACAGCAAGAATCCTGTGGAAAAATCTATGTGACCACACCACTGAAGACTGTTTTCATCTGCCCAAGGAAGTGGGATGCAGATTGCACAAAAATTCTTAACTCTGACTTTTCTGACTTTGCCATGATGGCATTCTTTTAACAGATATTTTTAGCTGCAATGCATCTTTAATTATGTAATTCATATACATGTACATATGCGTGTCCTATTTTAGTACAGGATTGTATCATTATTATTTATAAACTTTGCTTCGTGAAAAAGACTTCAAGAACAGATGGCTTTGGGGGATCGGTTCGGTAATGCAGAGTGCGCCACCCCGTGGTGCTTCCTAAAAAAGCACATCCAGAAGAATTGTTCTCAAATTTAGAAGTAACCGGGATGAAGTGTTTAAGTTCCCTCCTAAACAAAATTCATTTTTCCTGTGAGCTGATTTTGACCAAGCCACTACCAAGGCTGAATTTCAACGAGGAGAGGGAATGATTTTTCTTGCATGTTTCTTGTTCTCTCTTGCAAAATCACAGTCTATATAGGACAGTACATATTTACTTCAGAGAGAAAACTTATTTCAAACCATTTTCCTGTAAGCCAACTTCTTTGAGCATATTTCAGATTTCTGACTCCTGGCTTTCCAAATTATCTAAATTACCACAATATTTAAAATAATTCACATTCCTACAGAAGGAAAACACTTTTTTTTCAGACATAGGTTACAGTGTTCTGGCACTGTGTGGCAGCCATTACTCCTAGTTGCATTCTGAGTAGAAGCTACTCAGAAAAGAGGATTTCAGCTTTTTGGCAAACCAGCATGGGTGTAAACTAACAATTATGCCTGCATCAGTTTTGCATCCAGGGTCCCTGGCTTTGTTTTGGTTTGGGTTTTTTTTTTTTTGTTTTAGTTTTTGTTGTTTGTTGTTGTTGTTTTATTATCATCACCCTCCAGACTGCTGATGTTTTTCTCAAAAGCCCAGTTCCTAAAGTTATATACAAATATGAGAATTTAAGATCTTCAAAAGAATAGAAAAATAGGATTCTGGCTCTTGCAGTCATGGGGAAATGGACTTGAAAAGTATAATCTCTTAAAATTCTGCAATTACAAAAGGATCAATCTGAAGTACTTTGATCATTTCAATGCAAATCTTAACCTGGGACAAACCAACTTTCCTGACTGATCTTTTCTTTCCTCCCTGCAACTACATGTCTCTGCAACAAGAAGTAGGAGCTCAAAAAGCTGTCTGAAAATTCAGAAAATTATTTTAAAAATAAAAAAATTTTAAAAAAAGGACTGACACACTTTGCCGAGTCAGGATCC
Organism: Ammospiza nelsoni; assembly: GCF_027579445.1. Taxonomy (NCBI): domain Eukaryota; kingdom Metazoa; phylum Chordata; class Aves; order Passeriformes; family Passerellidae; genus Ammospiza; species Ammospiza nelsoni. The sequence continues at coordinate 43,633,545 of NC_080638.1, read as the reverse complement.
TCCCTAAACTCTAAACCAAAGCTGAGAATAAATTTCTTTGCTTGCTTTTTCTTCTGGATGGCTCTGATGCACACAAGAACTTGGGAAACTAAAAAAACATAAAGAAAATAACCTATAATGCCCAAACTAAAAAAAAAAAAAAAAAAAAAAAAAAAAAAAAAAAAAAAAAAAAAGGAAGAATAACCAAAAATGAGCAGCAGAGACATAAATCTGTGCTCTGTAACACATGTACTTCATACAGGTTTATCATCAAGGAAAAGTTTGTGCAGAGGAATGGTCCAGAGAGCCTTGGCCTTGATTCCAGAGCATTGGAAACCATCACACGTGCAACTCAGGAATGGAGTGTGTTCAGTCTCCCTGGACCAAGAGAAAGTTCTGCTGAACCCTCTACAGTCTGAGATAAGTACAAGCTTATCTGCCTCCTAAACCCATATCTCAAGTCATTACAGTTGTCACAGAAGTTTCTGGTGCTGGCTGAGTCTCTCAGACCTGAACACTCACTTTCAACATCGTAACAATAATAATACATGAGTGCTAACAGGAAGGGGTGGGGGGGAGAGATACCCAGAAGAACAGGGAGAAGGAGCATAATGGCAAAGACTAGGAACAGAGACACAGTGATCAAAAAACACTGATGCATCACACTTACCCTCAGCAACATCATCATCCACGATCAGCTTGAGGCTCTTTCCTCGCCGCACCACCCGGACAGTGTGCCACTCATTGTCATTGAGCTTCTGCCCAGCATAAAGAGTTTCAGGTCCCTTGCCTGGGAAGGGTGATAGGTGCAGCAGTTAAAGCCAGACCCACAATTGCTTTAGTACTTTCTCAATGGGAAAAGTCATGAAAATCAACTTGGTGTGATACAGACCAGTAGAGTGTACAGGTATATGACAGCCTCCAATCAACCCTCACACCTACACCTTCCCAGCTCAGGGAATCACAAACCCTTCCACTCAGTCAGGTGCCTCCCTCCACAGAGCCCTAAAGTCACACACATTAAAAACACATAGAAATCTCTCTTGTGCTGTGGTACTAATTTCCAAACATCACACTTCACAGCACACTACAATTATAGGAAAACAAATTGATGACTGAAATGTCTCAAAGGGGATCCATTACAGTAGCATTTTGCTCTCCTAAGAAACTGGATTTTAAACAACCCCAGGGTACTTGGGATTCTTTTCAAAGTTAAACACACTGGTCTTTCAACACTTCAGTATCAAACACCAGGTTGGTTTCAGTCTCAAAAAAAAAAAAAAAAAAACAAAAGAAAAAACTCCACAAAACCCCCAAGAAAGCAATAAAAAACCCCTCAAAGAACTTCATACCCCGCCTTTATAAATAATTTTTTTAAAAAATTAGAATCTCAAAGAAAACCATTCACCAACCTTGCTGATTGCTTTAAGGCTCTTTGGCAAAGCAGCCTAGATTTGAGGTGCTTACTTCACCCCTTGGATTACAGCCAAAAGAGAAAGAGGAGCCATGTCTTCTCCAAAAGGTTATACCATAGTTGCCCTTGCAAACAATGCTCCTGGGGAAACAGCAATAGTGCTACCCACATTTGTCTGGTTTTGCTCACCCATCACAGTTGACAGGCAATTACTTAAAAAATTAATTGTTCAGATTACAGGACCAGAACATCTCACTCATGTCAAATGGTAAGTGAAATTGAATAATGGTGTGTGCTAAATTAAAAGCATCTATCCTCATTTCAGTACAGTATTAAAGTGGAGGGTTTTGATCCAGGTATACCAGAAAATGTGGAATTAGCATAGCCAAACTCATTGCACACTGGTCTGGACCCACTGCCCAAACTGGCAAAAGGGAAACCCAAGAAAAAAACCCCATTGAGAGATATTGAACATATTAACAGAGGTGGGGTAGGGACAATAAGGCACTGCTACAGCTCATCATACTGCACTGGTAAAACTCATGTCAGACAGTCCACAGCTCACAGCATGCACAGCATTACTGTGAGCAGCATTACTGTAAATTCTTCTCACCAAAGGAACATGGGCAAAGAAGGTGGTGTCTCATTCACCACTTCTAGGTTTCTATTTGTAGTACAGGAATTCCTCAGAAGACCAAAGCAAAATAAATGTTCCATTACTCTTTTTGAAAAAATCATGCAGTTCATGCTAATAAAAAAGATTAATACCTTTTTCAAATAAAGACCATTGCCAGCCAATTTTACCATAAACTAAGATGAAAAAAATGTTTTCCAGTGACTTGAAAGATAAGTGTCATTCTTGGATTAAAAGCACAGGGAGTCACATATTGAAGTTACAGAGAATATCTCCTTAGCAGAAGAAATCCATAGCTTCTGCTGTCCCTCATCCATGTGCCAAAGTCACATACCACTTGTGTAAATCCAGCTGAACAAGGCAGTTGGATCAGGGCCAGAAAGTTTAAGTTATTTGGGACTAGGCAAGCAAAACAAGAATCAAAGAAAGTTATGCTAGATTTACATCAGTAAGTATATTTTATCCCAAAGCAGAATTCACAAAATTATAGGTCTCTTTGGATAAACAGCAAAATTATTGTCTACATCAAAATATACAGCATCAGTTACTGTAGTTCTACACAGGCACTTCCCAGGTAGGAAGATGAAGGAGGTCACCTGGAACTGTGTGTTTATATAATGCCATCTGGAAGCAGGGGGAAGGGGGGAGGGGTGGCAAATGCTTTCTAAAAAACCCAATTTTTCCCACATATCCATTAGAGCTCTGGATGGCTCAGCCAAGAGAAATAGTCAGGTGTGCTGGAGTCTGCTCATTGACAATGCAATGCTTTCTATGCAAGAGCTCTGTGTTCAGCATGGTTGAGTAACTCAGTTGCTGTTCTTCTAGTCCCCATTTTTCAACCCTAGCTTGACAAAACCGGGATCAGCTAAACCAGTCTAGGGTTTGGCTTGTCTTGATGGCCACTGTAACACTTTCAAAACTTCTGTGACACCAACAGAAGTTATATATTTATATTCTTAGAAAATGTAGCTTAACCAATTCACAAATAAATGAATAGAAAGTTGCAGCACTCCCACATTTTCCAAATGAATAAGGTTGTCAACTTAGAAGTACTTGGTTAATAGGTTAGCCTAAAAATTTGAAAATTAAGCACTGCAGGTATGAATTATTTTATTATTTAAGTCCATGTCTTCCTCAGTCAATTATATATTTGATCAGTAGAAACCAAAAAAAGTTTTAATACTTTCCATAACTTACCACCCTCCCTTTTGCAAAAATGGGCATTGGCTTCTTTTAGTAGGGCTGCCCAAACAAAAATTCAATACTTGAGCATGCTTAAGAGCATTCAGATAAGTTTTTCCAACCAAACATATCTGATCTTAAAACACTAAAAAAATGTTATTTTACTCTATTCAAACTGGTTTATTTTCAAATGTTTTCAAGACATTTATGCAGCGGAGGGCTGACCTGAAAAACAGCAAAATTGTGTCCCCATTTTTCAACTGAGAGTGTGCAAATAAATTGCTGCTCTTTGCATAAGCTCCCATTGAATTATAAGTAGGTCCAAGAACTGTGTATGCAAAGCCTTTCACAACTGGATACCAAAATTCATTTCATTGAGCATTATTACTACATGTGCCATTACTATAGAGACATTTAAACAAGGCCTTGAAGATTCCTAATCCAACAGCTGCTTATGCTGGGGAGAATAGAAAGGAAATGGGCCACGTGTTCCTGCACCACAACACTGTCCCTAAAAACAATCTCCTGCCAGGCATTTCTGTAGTCTTATGTTTTGCAGTTTTATGTTTTTTCCTCCTTTCAAGATATCTGCACCTACATCATCCTTCAAAAAGGACAACAGACATAGGAGGAAGCAAAATAGAAGATCAAATGGACAGAGAAAGAAATCTAGAGATTATTATGTTCCCTTTGTGTAACATTCTTTTATGACAAAAGACAAGAAAAGGCAAAGAAGAAACTCTTGCAGCAATGAACGGCTCACCTGGAAACATTTCTATTTATAATACTTTGGGTCACTAGGGATTAGGTAATTTCAACAATCTATTTCTTTTTATGCATGAAAAGAGTAAAGGACAACATAACAGTAAACAGAACAAGAAAGTTTGTACTACTGCAGTAATATAACAGTTAGCTGACAGACCCTCACTCCTGTTGGTGTCTCTGATCATCTTGGTCATTCCATCCCCTTTCCTAATCCTGTCTGAGGGTCTGTGTATCATATGGAATTGATCACCACATTTCATTTTCCAACTCAAATGAGGCAGGCTAGTGAATATTCCTTTTATGCTTTGCAGTGGCAAATACTACCTAATCAGAAGCAAAAATATCTCTCTCAGCATCCCCAAATTCTGGACATGAGTTCAGCTGCAGTTCTGGCTTCTTGAGCAAATTTAACTTGATTCAGCCACAGTGACTCCTCCTCATTCTCCCATGAATCCTCCGACATCTACTCAAACTTTTAGGCATAATGTTCATGAAAAAAAAAATTAGTATATGCTTTCAAACATGGAAGAACTCCATCCAATCTGCCCAGCGTATCCCAAACATTATATCTGTATCAAAGGTGCACTGCTGCTAATTAATAGCTTGGCTCAAATAACCTATATAAAAGTTCCAAGAATACACATGCCAAAGTATAAAGAATCAAAAAGGAGATCATGCCTTCTAAAAATGCTGAGTTGCGTTCCATGTGCTCCCCAAGAACTCATTTGGTTCAGAGCAAACATCTAGTCAGAGGAATGCAGTTCTGACAATACCTCTGAAAATGCACTGCTTATTCACCCTCAGTGGCTAACAGCAGACGGAAATTTCCTCTGTGAGATAAAGGAGAAAGAGGTTTGATCCCCTCTGCAGTTTCTCACAGGTGGATCAAAGTCTGCTTTTACTTTGGTGCAGGCTGTCATCATCTGATCCATTTATATGATTAAATGGGCTTGCATGAAACCAGGCTATCTTTATCATTGCATATCCTATCCAACACTACAGAAGTGGAACACTGAAGGTCTGCTGAGCACCACAAGAGCTGAACAGAAGGGACATTGCCATATTGGTGAGAATGGACAAGGTGCTTCCCTCAGTACAATTACAATGATAAATAATTCTACAGTGATACTAATGCTTTTCAAAGAAGACCCTGGGTAATGATAAGGTTTTCTCTGCTTTTAATTTTTCACTAAAATCCTTAGCTACCATTTCAGATTTTTTCAGTGGAAAGATGAATCTTTGTGTCTCTTTTATACAGGGCAACATCCTGTCAGAATGCCATTAACATTCCAAGGAAAGGAGGGGCTGGGAAGGGGAAGTTTCTTTGCCCCCCATCCCCTTTTTTTCTCCATTTGTGATGGAGGAAGAGCATTGGTTGTTTTTACTTCCACCTTTAAATAATGACCCGAGAAGTTGTGGTTTGCTGTATAAAATGTGTACACAGAGATTTGTGAAACAATGACAATGAATGACAATGAATCACAAGACCTCAAAAAAGGAAGAAAGTGGTGCAATGATAAGGATGCTGGCAATTTTTCACACACCTTTGTGGCTTCCTGATTTGCAGTAAGTTCCTACAAAGCACAGGTCAAATATCAAAACACAAGAATGGCTCAAAAGCAGAGCTGGCAGCTGCTCTGAAAATCTTCAGTAATTCTCAATCTTGGTTAAATATAAACCACTAATGTAAATTTTGTTGTTTCTTTCAGGCAGCACTAGTATGGACAAAGTGTTTTAGGACCGTCTTTTCTTTGACCAGGATTTGCTGTTCAACACCAGGAGCATTGTTAATTGCTAAGAAACAAGTGGCAACCCCTGACTGTACCTTGCAGACATTTATCTAGACAATCCAGTTAAATCAACCAATATTCTCATACACACACACTTGTTTTGCTCATATACAGGCTTTAGAACTCCTCTTTTCAAGAAAATGTTGGCTGCCAACAAGGAATAAGCAGTTGCACTCCCCCTACAGATACTCAGTATCTTCACTGGGGACCTTACCTGCAGCAGTCTTTCCATTTCCTCAAGGAGCAGGATCATGTCCATGTGCTACCCCACATGTTTAAACAAACATAGCATGCACTTAAGAAACAACCTTCCTGTGAGGCATGCTAAAAACTTTTATGTTTACAGCTTTACACAGTGGCTTTACTGTGAAAATCAATTAAGTTGAGATAATTTACACCAGCCTACACAGAAGTAAAATGTAATTATTGACATCCATTCAGCAATAAAAAGCACATACACAAAGTCCTTTAAACACCCACAGAGTCAATTAGCCTCACAAGTGCAAGTGACAATTCCCTGAAACACCATACTAATCAAGTGCAGGGAATTAACTCAGCAACTAACTGAAAACTAGCAAGACCACCCGAATAGATCTCTCACACTCCTATCTCCATCTAAACATGACAAAAAATAAGCTAGGTTTAATTATTTTGTATACAATCTATTTTAATCTTTTTAACCCCTTATTAAAAAAAAAAAAAAAAAAAAGCCAACCAAAACCAATCCCAACAAAGCACAACATAGTTCCTTGCTTTTGCTATAAATACATATATCACCATACTGAATAACTGTGATTTTCACTGTAGACACCCTGGCCAATAGCTGTAAAAAGGTTCAGCACAGATTCAGGCAGCATTCAACACAGCTACAGCTTTTTCATAAGACTCTGAAACAAAATTTAGTGCAGAAATTAAGTTGCATGTCTTTCAGGTGACATGGCTCTAACTTGTGATTAAGAACAGCGAGATAATTTGATTGCATATATCATACAGGTCACACATGGCCCAGCTGTATTTATATGGAGGTTTTTCCATCAAAGTTAGTAGGTTCTGCTCCTTATTTACTTCAATTTCACTGCTGGTGAATTTTAATGCCTTAGACATTACATTGTGTATCAAATTCAAAATAATTTTTAACAGAAAAATGTTTGTCTTAATAGAAACTTGATCCCCTCAAAAAAGCTTAAATAGAAATTTAATGAAAGGATATTTCATCTCATCCTAAAATAGTTTTATTCTGACTTAGAAAACATCCAAAATATTTCAACTTCAAGCTAAATGAAAAAAAATTCCACTGTTTAAAAAAAAATTAAGCATCATTATCTATTCAAGATAATCTTAATTTTTAATGGTACTAGATAGTTTCCCATTTTTATTGAGTGAGTTTTTTCCACTTTTAATGAAAGGGATTTTATTTTATATTCACAATCAGGGAGGAGGTCAAAAGAGGACACGCAAGTATGTAAAATAACCTCAAGTATTCATGCTTTTAAAATTAAGAATTACAAGAGTTTAATTAAATTAACTTCAAAGTGATTTCAGTCACACTGACTCTATGTTTGTTTTCAGATAAGCCTGTCATATGAACCACTTCACATTTGCCTAACGCCTTAAACTGCTGTCCCTAACAGATCAGGGCCACAAAAGCTTCAGTGTTGCTATACCAAGGAGTACAGAAGCTGCTATATTGTCACTCATCTACAACTTGCCTAAGGAATTATTTGTACACATTAAATTTTCACAGAGCAAAGCTCAAGAGTACTCCTGGTGTAAGTGGGGCACCAGGCAGTCCCAGGAGCAGCATGGGAGCAGGGAGCACCACTAGAGGGAAGCCACATTGACTGAAGCTGCTGCTCAGACAGTGCTACGTGAGCACAAAGGAGTTACAGTACTCTATGCTGCTTTCCAGAGTTTCACCTGCTGATATATTTTGCTTTGAAGACTACTCCACTCCAGCAATTACTAAAGTAACTCTAGAACTTTAACCCAGTTTCACCTCCAAAATAGCAACTACTCATTGCTTTCAGGTATATTTGTTGAATGGGTGTAATTTGCCACCCAAGAAATGAGTATATGCAGGAATTACAAATATGGAGAACCTCATGAAGTTTTACCATAAGAGAGAGTTTCAAAGTAACCATTACAGCAACAATTATGCATAGACTTTAGCACACCACAACAGTAATAAAGAGAAGACATTCTATTTAAAGGAAGCTTTACATTTTATTAGCATTTTTTTTATTAGTGATGCAGTAAAATCAAAGCAAGATGGAGGAGTGAAAAAGCTGGAGATTTAATTCTTCTCTTTCTTCCTGTGTAGATAAAATAACAGAAATACCAAACCCAAACAGCTTCACACTAATCCTATTCATGTACCTTACTTGAAGCATAGATAGAATATGTTACCAACAGTAAGACCACTAAAGTTTCTCCGCTTGTTTAGTTCCAAATCTCTCCATAAATGCTACAAAGCAAGTAAATTAATCATGATGATAGTGAGAAAAAGATACTGGTGATGAAGCTGAGACAACTGGAGTGAGCCACATTCATTAGACAGACACACATGTAGCAGCAATGAAATAATTTGACTGTTAAGTGCCTGGATGAGATTCAAACCACTTGGAGAGAAAAAAATTATGAATCAAATATACGAGTATTTAAATCAATAATTGACCCCTTTCCCTCACACCCCTTCTCAAAGGTCTTTGCTTTTGCTATGTTACTAAGTAACAGGAAGGAAAGGGCTGGAAAAGCTCCTACCATCCCATTTAGTGAGTGTTCCCATGCTCTAATTGCCTCTATTACTTAATTTGAAAGGATTATTTGAATTTTGGAATTATATGATTCCTAATGTAGAGGGGAGGTTTTGTGCCTCTTAAAAGTATAGTAGGAACTTCTCATCTAGATCTGCAAAGCAAGGAGATCAGAAAGATGGATAAATCACACAGTACATGGCAATACAGCACCTTATGGTAATTGCACATGTGTCTTTCAGAAAAGGATCTGAGACCACTTCCTAACAACAGGACAGCATCTTTGTCCCCCTCTTTCAGAACACAGAAGATAACACCAAAGAAAGGGTCTCCTCTTCCCAAAGGCACATGTAGCAGTTGAACAGAGAAACAAAGCTGAGTCAGAGAAACAAAAAGCTCCTCAAAGCTCCAGTCCCGAATATTGCATTAAAGGTTTTTTTGCTCTTTTTTAATGATCTTTAGAACACACTGCACAGTCCTCACCAACAGCATAGCATTAGAACAGTAGACAGTTTTGGTACCAACACTTCTCTATCCAGATATGGAGGGCAAAGAACAACATCATCACATGTTCAAAGAACCTAAACACTTCTCTCAATTAAAGTACCTTTCCCTGTGGCACCAGGGTGCCTGAGGTGTTACAAAGGCACACAGAGTTACACCTTCATTGCTCCTAGGAGTATGACATGAACTAGCTTCAGCCTCCCTCTAAGAGCATAACAGCATCACAGAAACTGTCTAACAGATCACAGAGCCAGCAGGATTCCAGTCTCCTGCAGGGGGTACAAAACACTGTCTATGCCTTTTAGCTTTAGCTCTCTTTTTACTACCTCCATTCTGAAGGGTGTCACTTTTTTAGGATCTTTGGAGTTTTTTAACTTGCATGTTAGCCAGTATGTATAAGCCTATAAGGAACCCCAAGTGTATTGATTAGAGGAACATCAAAGTGCACAGAAATCATACTATTAATAAGTACAAACAGCAACCAAAATTTGTGAGTGGAGACCCTTTGTCTTCAGATATTACAGGCAAGCTATATGTGCATAACTAGTAATGCACATCGGTCCTCCCTGCCTGAAGTGAGAAACTACTGAGAGAAGGATGGTAAGTGGAACCTGGACCTAATATGGAAAAGTCCTTTTATTTCACTTAAGGAGCTATTGAGGAAGGATCAAATGCTTCTGGAAAGCTGAGGGATCAGGAGTGCAGACTGGAGTGTTTAAAGCTAAAGGCATTTAAAAGCTTACCCACCTCAAAGAGTGGCTTTCACAGGGAACAGAATAGAGACCTCAGCTGCTGTTACTTTTTTGAAGAGTCTTTGAGTATTTTCTCATTTCTTAAATAGGAATGGTTAGCACAAGACAGTGACCATATAGCAACACAGATGACACTATTGCGACTGAAATTTTCCCTGATATTTAATAACAGCACCATTGGTATGTTTTTTACTTATTTAGATAAACCACATTTCCAGGTTACATAGCAGAAAATAAGTGCAATCCAATAAAAACATTTCATGGGGAAGTTCTACTGAATCTACCTATACAAAGGGTAGAGACATAGAAGACTCTCTCGAAATGCCCCCTTATCCTTTCTCTTCTTGAACTGCAATTTAAGAGCTGCCATTCTCTAAGCTTCTGATTTTCTTCTCAGTATTTGTAGAATTCTATATTTATCCAGGTCACTACAACACTAATGCAATCTCAAATTTTTAAGAGGCAGAACGTGGAAAGAGCTGTGTTGCCCGCAAAAGCTTGGACCCTCTTGTCTAGCTGCAAATAATTTGTTTAATGACATATTACCCTTCTATTTCCAAAAACCTTTAGCAGTAGTCATAATGCATTCTCCCAAAAGAGCTGGGACCCTGCTAGCAGAAACCCACCCCAGTGATAGCAACAAGATCAGTATCCACTGATGAAAATATTCCTGAGGTGCCTTACAGACAGCACCAATCTCCACTCTCCTGATTGCACTGACTGCTTCCTCTCTACCTAAACCAAGAAACCCAAATGAGAAAGACAAGTGGTATGTAGACCTATAGGCAAGAGCCTCCTTATTTAGCTTAAGGAGCTATCAAGGAAGGATCACAGGCTTCTGGAAAGCTGAGGGATCAGATGTGCAGACTGAAGGATAGTTGAGGATTTACAGATAAAGATGACATCTGAGGCAAATATCGAGAACTCCTTTGAAATTCAGATTTTAAAAGTCACAGCTTTCATGTCAGCTAAGGAGCATGTAAAGGAAAAAAATGCCCTGGGAGAAGAAGAAGGAATTATAAAGTTAAGCACATAACTTTAAACATATCCATATCTGTGTGTCCTCAGTGCTCCCAACAGCAAACAGTGTCAGATCCAAACAGGTGCCATCCCTCTTCTCAAGGGGATGCCATACCTCTTGAGTCACTCCATTTCATATGTATAGCTTCACAAAAATCCTCTATGCTTCATATAACATCTACATGTAATCCTAATATTGTTAAAATTAGATAGGAGTACACCAGCTAATTAATTGTAAGGAGTCATCCTAAAGCAGCAACATACCAGGAGAAAGAGAAAAGAGAAACAAAGCAGATCTCTTCCACAGGAAGCAGAGTTACTCCTGGAAAGGTACCACCAGCATATGGGGATCTTCTTTTGGTGCCCAAGACAGGGAAAAGTTAATCATCACTTTAAAAAGGCTGGAGCTCTGCCAGCAACATCAGTGTGCAAACCACAAGCTGAACACAAGGAAGGAAAGTGGTGACTTTATGGACCCTGAGCTCAGCTGATGCCTGTGCATCTTCATCAGCCCTCTTGTTTACAATCAAGGTTTATCAGTCTTTGTGCATCACATTTGAAATAGCAGGAAAATTTTTTAAAGAAATTTTTTAAAAAATCTAGGTGTGTTGGGATTACATATTAGTTCAAGCTCTTTCAAAGACAATTTTAAGCAATAAGGTTTCTTGACTACCAAGTAATAGTATATCTGCTGACCTCTGGCTAAGTTGTAAAAACTGCAGAATTTGATTAATGGCATAAGCTGGTCACAAACATCTCTCTATAACATCTAACTCTTTCCAAATCTCATGGAAAGCTTAGTGATAAGCATGGTTGGTTTTCCACTGCAAGTTTGAAAAGACATCCTTTTCCTCTCAGAAAAGGTTAATTTGTGTGCTGACTTTTCAAAGACTCAAAAAAAAACCCCAAACCCTCAAAACCTCAACACAACTTTTTCTCCCTCTCCAGCTACCTGTTAAAAAAGACGGTAGCAAATTTTACAAGGATGGGGAGATTTTACACACCTCTCTCCCAATATATTACTTCTCACAATGTCTCTATTTCTAGCTCATGAACAGCTGGTGTGCTGCAATGCTCATCAAACCAATATTTTTCTAATTTCTATTGTTCACAGGAGCACTTTGAGAATGAATCTGTGCATGTTTAGAAAGCATTCAGATTCTATGCTGAACAAATGCTGCATAACTACCAGCATTTATACAGTCCAGACCACCAGCAAACATAATTTTAATAGTATCACAGCAGCAGAACATTTACAGATTCTCTTTAAAATGTGGATCTTCACATTCTACAGTCAGTGCAAGATAAGCACCACAATAAGCAGAAGAGACCATCAAGTCCCATGGGTCAATCAGTTGAGGAAACTTGGTTCCCAGGACAGCACAAGACTTCTAATACAGGCTATGATACAAATGACTGGCACAATTGTACAGCACATGAGTTTTAAGCTCTCTGTAGTTCCCACAATTTCAAGGGGAATAAGCACTCCTCTCAAGAAGGGTTTTGGTTGGGTGGAGGGGTCGGGTTTTTTGCTTTGTTTTAAAATATAAAAGGATAAGGCATTTCAGGATGATATATTAAGAATCACTGCAGAATCAGTCAGGAGAAACAAATGCCATCATTTAGCTCATCACACCCTCAAGAACATTAATGATGTAGTGAAGTAAGGGTTTGATGGAATATTCAAAGCAATAGTCAAGCCTGGAGAATGAGAATTAGACCTCAGAAGACTCCTGTTTCTAAATCTTTAAAGTACTGGTTCTTCAGAAGTCAGGTTTTCATAAAAATAAGTATTTTTATCTGCAAGTGTCACATTCACCTGATGTCACTCTAAAACAATGCACTGGGTAACACTCTAGGACCACAGGTCAAGTTCGGCATTGTTTTTTTTCTTTTGGTTTGTTCTGCTTTTTTTTTTTTTTTTTTTTTTTAGCCTGTATTTCTACTTGATGCTTTAGATTACTGGTTGTAAACTACTCCCTCTTACTGGTTTGTGAGTTTTTATCAAGTGAAGCATTTCCATCCAAAGAACTGGTTGGAAACCTGAATGGCTTGAGTGACAAGCAATTATCCCCAGTCACCAGCCTGGGTTTGTCACTCAATAGTTCAACAACCCCACTTCTGGGCTGAACTCCTGCTAGGAAGAGGCCTCAGGATTCCCTTCACTTCCTCTTTGATTTACTCTTTTTTTTAAAGGAAGAGATGCAAATTAGTTCTGACCCTTTTTCATTGCAAAGACTAATTAACAGTATCTCCAACTGACAGCAGTTCAGTTTTAACAAATGCATGTGCACAAATTCAATGGCAGCTTGATTTTCAGAGGTGCTGAAAGGAAGCTATAAAGCACATCAGTCTGGAAAATCAGATGAACTGGTATATAAGTTCAAAATCTCAATAAATGGTAGAGCAATTTTATAGGAAGGGATGTATTTATAGATGTGTCATCTCTCATTCACTCTCAAGTCCAGTTTTAAAAGTTGCTAAACATTTGTTTAATGCAAAGCATGCTTAATAGCAAATTGGCATCTGAAGTTTTACCTAGAAACCAGGCCACATGTAAAACCCTGCAGGCAACTGGGTCACATTCAATATCACTTAACGTCACTGTCACAATTTCACACAGGTACAGTGTGAAAAAAATGTGTCAAGTACTACTGAGATGAGTTGGAATTAAGGAACTTCTAATTTCTAATTCAACATCACCAGTATCACACAGCAAAACAGCTTCTAGTTTTATACCAACACTGCCTTTAATGAGGTGTCAAATAGAGACACATGGTTTCATGCAAAGAACAATTAAAAGACTATTTCTATCAGAACACCAATCTAGGACAACCATCTGGATCAGCAAATTTACTCTTTTATCTTTATAGTCAAATATAACCAATAGCCACATAATCAAAAATTATGCAAAGGATATCTGCTCTCTCACCAGCACAAAGAAATATCCCTTCAACATTTAAATAAATGCAATGGAAAAATGCACCTTTTCTGTCACCTTTCTCTTCTGCAAGCCACATCTGATTATCTGCTGAAGAATGCTCACTGCTAGAACAGAAATAGCACGTATGTCAGACTATGCCATTAAGGTGAATATTAATACTATGTACAAACACATGTTTGCAGAACAAGAACTGGACCATGGAAATGCTGCCACAGCACAGATCACATTTAACATCCAGGAAATAAAATAACAGGAGGCAGTTTTGATTCACTGAACACATTGGAAACATTAGCAGAAGAAAGAGAAAATCATTTCATGCAAATCAGAAAACATCCTCAGTTTTTGGACCAAAAATTGCCCTGTGAAAGCAACCGAAATAATGTTCTGCATGGAGATTTTTTAAAATTTAAATAGGGCTGAAGTACTCACACTATGCCTTCTTTGCTCTGGTATTCAATGGTAAGGTCAGGCCTCCAAAGTTTCTGACATATATAAATAAATTCATGGGACAAGAAAGGCTGCATCCAAATGTACTGAGGGAGCCAGCCATGAAAGAACACCTTCAATCACATTTGAAAGGCTGCAGTCACAGAAGGAGGTCTCAAAGTGACAAATATATTTTTTAAAGCTGCCCTTGTTTTATGCAGGGAGTTAGACCACAGACCTCCAGAGACCACTTTCCAACCTAAGTTTTTCTATGAAAACATTTTATTTCACTGGCAACCAGTTTTTTTTGGTTTCACAGACTGGGAATATAAATAATTTTTTAATAAGTTAAACATTGAGACATTGTGCAAAATGAAAAGTCAAAATATTTTCATATTAAATGTCATAATATTTTAATGTTTCCCATTTCTTTTTTTCATAAATGCTTGCCAAGTTCAAACTAAATTGAAAAATAGATGCAGTCAACATAAATCTGCACATTTCAGCTAATAAACTGTTGAAATGAAAACACTTAATCTAGTTGTACTGGCAGCAATACTACTCCTGGAAAAAACAAAATATTTGTGAGAAAAACCTCTATTCAGAAAAAACTGCATATAAAATTAATAACCTCAGGCAAGGCCTATAAACTAATGTCCCTCTTTGCATATATTTATTAATATAAAGCACTGGCCAACATAGAAAAAAAACTATTAGCATCAGACATGAAAACAACTGACCCCAAGTCTGTATCTATAAACTCAGGTCTGTGAACTCAAGCTGACCAGCACTTCTGCTTTACCATGAGCAGCAATGCTCTGAACACACTAATGGCAGCTGCCTTTTACATCAAAGTTATTCTTTTAGACTGCACTCTTAAGACAATAGAGATGCTTATAGTATGATCCCTTACAGAATGATCCCTAAGGAAACAGGCAGATTTTGCATATAATTATCAGTTTGAAGTTTGCCCTTATCAAATTGATTTTGATTCTTTTTATCTTCATAGTGAGAGATTTGTCCAAAATGCTTCCCACGCTCCTCATCTGTGTTCACGGCAGAGATGGCTCCTACAGCCCCAGTCACTGACACCACAGCAAAGCAGCATGGAGGGGGAAATCAAATCTGCCCTGAGCAGGCAACCATTCTAAGGCAGCCCCGTTCTCTCTGGGTGCCTCTCATCACAGCAGTGACTCAGTTCAAGTCACAATCATTAGACATGAGCAGAGCAATCCCCAGGGCCTCTCAGCAGGAGGAAGCCTGGACACCTCCACTTCTCCATATGCTCCCAGAGAGAGGGAAATGGGCTGTATTGCCCATGCACCTGATCTGACAGCTTTCCTTTGGAAAACTAAAAAAAAAATAAAAAAATAAAAAGCATGCAGACACATTTCTCCTGCAGCTCTCTCACCCTGAACAAACACTGGGAATGAGGTTTAATGTCAGACTGCAAGATTGTGCAGAGAAACGCCTGAATCTCCTTACCAAGGTTTTGTTTGTGGCAGTTTTCAATTTCCTTCCTGACAGTGCGAACCCCTTCATTAACATAACATGATTTATGCAAATAACCACAGCTAGCATAGGAGGCATTTATTTTGTTATGCCCAGAATTTACATGCATTAAAGGAAAGATAATTCTGTCTGGTTGCAAAATTGCCAATAATATTACATAAACACTTCTCTGGCTTTAGGCCAGAACCCCTGCTTTGCATGCATCATATATTCAGTTAACATCCAGTTTCAGGAGAGCAAGGTTTACAGCTAAACTAATTCTTGGAATAGGACTGGTACCACCTTTTGTCACTGGCCTTTGTGGTATATCATGAGGCTGGCAGTCTGGATTTCATCAATACAAAGGTTTCTGCTAGCCACCACTCTGAAGCAAAGGAAGCATGTGTATGTGTGTGGGAAGGCATGGTGGGGAGATGGAAAGCAAAAAGTTTATTTTCCCAATGTGCGGATGCTGAAAATTTCTCTTCCGTCCCCTCCTTCTCTGGTGTTTGCATGCCTTGTGTCCATATGGGCAACACACAGAACCACAACAGGCCAGAAAAGTCCTGCCTTGCAGCCTCTCTCATTCAGAAATGACAGAGACCAGAGTGAAACAGCAAAGCACCTCAAGAAATGACTACAGATCAGCAAGGCTCATAGAGGCTTTAATTTCATTATAAAACTTTAAAATATTAGAAAAATTTGGGAACAATATTTGCATTTAGAACAACTTTGATATCTTTGAAACTTAACCATAGGTAGTCTTACAGTGGAAAAACAGGTCCAGAATTTCTTGGAAAGAATGCAGACAGTAAAAAGGACAAAGGAATACCTTGAAAATATACGGATAAGAATCTCTGATTTTACTAACACTTTCATGTGGAATGACACTGAGCCAGTCCTATACACAAGATGAATCAGCTCAATATTAGCCACTTAAAAAGCTTAAACTGCTTTCTAGCTACCACCTAAGTATACCAATTCTAAGAAATTAATCACCA
The DNA here is from genome assembly GCF_027579445.1 of Ammospiza nelsoni. Classification (NCBI taxonomy): domain Eukaryota; kingdom Metazoa; phylum Chordata; class Aves; order Passeriformes; family Passerellidae; genus Ammospiza; species Ammospiza nelsoni. The sequence continues at coordinate 43,616,890 of NC_080638.1, read as the reverse complement.
TCAATTAAATTCCATGTTAACAACTATCAGAATCATTCAATTACCTTGTAATTTCAAATTATTTTACCATTTTCTTTCCACTTTCTCCACTCACCTATCCTGTCAAAAGAATTAAATGCATCAAATAATAACAGGGAAAAGATGTATTTCTAAAGGCTTAGAGGAAAAAACCTCAACTTTACAAATAGACTGCAAGAGCCCTTGGGAACATTCAAAACGTATTCAAACTTGCAAAACCGAACAAACACCCAGAGTTATTTCCAGCTGACACCTTACACTGTCCTGTCACAACAGATATATAACAGATATAAGAAGAAATGACCTCAAAGAGCTTTACACTCAAATAGCCATAGACTAAATGAGAGGAATTTCTCTTTTTCTTACAAAAGCTTTACAGAACTGAGAAACAGAAGAGTCTGAAGTCCTCACACTCATACTTCTCTGGATATAACAGATTAACAGTTTTTTCCTACATTACAGCAATATTTAGATATATCTTGCAAAATATTATGCCTCTCTGTAATGGGTGTTTATCAAAAGCGAATGGCTGTTTATCAGTCTAAGCACAAGTAGCTTATTTCTCTAGTGCCATCAGTGTTATTTTTCTCCACAGATAATGGCTGGTAACCTCAAGGTATGTTTAGACAACATTGTAACTATCATGGCAAAGAAATAACTCATAAACATGTTCTTTGTTCTTCGGAGTTGACTGATCTGAATTATCTCTTTCTTGACTTCTCCTCTAATCCCTGCCATTTGTTGAGGAAAACAAGGAGAAATCTGGTTCAAAAATTATTTCTCTCATCAACTCTGTGTCACTTTCCTTTATGTACTTCTGACTCTTTCCCTGCAAGATTCCTAAAGGAATCACAAGTTTTACCATGCTAAGAAAGCCTGCCTAGGAAAGCAACTACTTACAACAGTGTAAACATAAATAAAGTGCACACATGCAACTCTGGGGAGGCCATGTAGATCTGCAAGAGCCAGTTTGTCCTCAGTTTATGTATTGCTGGAAATAAATTAACCCCATCGATATATCTTTGTGATCCAGGAGTACCAATCTTGTCAGGACTTCACTCGAATTAGGTAGGAAACACAAGAAAGTTTATATGAAAATAATTTCTAGAACAGCCTACTCTACAAGCAACACAAGTGAGCTGGTGCCAAATAGTACTCAAGACATCTGATATTTCCTCGATTGCTGTGCTTCTTATTAAACCTTCTTCAGCTACTTACTAGAGCTGTCATCAGCCACCCAGCCTTACGTTAGCCTCTACAGATAATGTGAGATCTCCCTGACAGAAATTAAAAGTAGTGTTTGGTCAGCAGCAAACACAGCCCAAACATCTTGTATTCATAAGCAGTTCAAAGTTTCATAAGGAAAGAGAAGAAGTACAATATAAACTTGTATTAGAACTTCCCAATCAACTAGAAAATTATCTGAAAAATGAAAAGCCTTCTGCTACCCCACCCAATGCCTGTCTTCTTCACCCAGAGAAAGTCTGCTTGCAGAATAAGTTATCAAAGATGAATCTGCTAGTCAAAAGAACTCAGAAATTAGTGATATGACAAGGAGAAAAAATGAAACCCCAATTGCCAGAAGATCCTGTGTCTACAGATCCCTTGCATTCAAGCCCAGAAGTAGAATCTCAGACACCTTCACTGTCATCAGCTGCCACAATGTCCTAAGGGAAGAGATGCAGTCTTAAAAAGCCAGGATCTAACAGCTGCAGAAGTTTGAGGATAGCACTTTGAAATACACTTTGAAAGTAAAGGGAGATGGGTACCACTACAAAGTTCAGAGGCAATTCTGCAACCTGAAGGAGCCACTGATATGAGTTACAGCTGAAATGACCCAGAGCAAATAGAAAGGCTTCAACATTTTGACTAAACATAGGTTATTTATATGCACTACATGGACACATATGATCAGGCATTATTGTTCACAGTTCACATTAACTAAAAACACTTAGCAGTGTATTTAGAGATTTCATAAAATCACTGATAAAGAAAAATGCTTGCAATTTGGACAAGTCAAGTTGTCATTCCATGACTGACTACACACAGATGAAGACTTGCAAAGAGAAAACTGCTGAAACTGTCTACTTTGACCAAAATTCACAACAATTCATTTTCAACATTTACAATAAATATAGCACAAATAGTAGAAAATGCAGTATTTTTAACTCATTTATGGTTTGAATAATCATGTCAATAAGCTCCTGATTTGCAGATCTACAAATGCCTGAAACACTTACCTTCACTGAGAAAGATAACCAAAGACCCTTTGATTATTTTTTTGTTCTGCTTTTGGGGTTTTTTTGGTTTTGTTTGTTTGTTTCAGGCATTTTTCTTCTGATGTCTTCGCTTTCATTTAATACCTTTTCACATTTTTGGTCTATCACACTATTTGTCCTAACAATGTTGCATAACTTTAGAAGAGCAAGGCTTGCCTCTGCCATGTTTAATCCCAACAAACATAAGAGCAGTATTGTGTGCTATTACCAAAGACTTTCTCACAGAACAGCCAAAGCACAAAATTTTCAGTTGATTCTAGAACTGTGACTGTCAACACTGTTTCAAGGTACACTCCTTGACAGCTCCCAGCATCCTTTCATCATTTTTATGTGATGTTTACATCCAGTCCTCTAAATTTTATCTCTTGTATTACCATTATGTTCTACTTTGATTAGATTTTTCTCTAATAGTAATAGCAAGGTACTCTTACATAACTGTTGTATAAATGTGATGAGTTCCTTATGAGACAGCAAAACTGTATAATTTTACTGGAGCTGCAAGGCATGTTCTCTCAGCTGCTTATCTCCAATTCCACAGGTACTCATCCAAATGCTGTGGAGGATTCTGCTTGCCAGGCTCTGCCACTTCTCACAAAGCTGAGTGCGTGTAGCACTTGATCTCACACCATAGCAGCTGACAGTAATGTTGTCAAGAGAGAGAACTTGGGTATCTGTCTCTAAGGTGTTGAATAGTCTTTTGATGACATAAGGGTGAAAATCACAAGTGGGTGAGTTTTTTAGTGATATTCAAAACTTTCTTGGATAAGGCTCTGCAGACTGATCTAATTAAACCTACTTCACATAACACCCCAGATGAATGGCTCCGGATATCCTTTTAGAGTTAAATCATTCAAAATTCTCTTGTCTCCCAGAATCATAGAATGGTTTTGTTGGAAGGGGCCTTAAAAATCATCTAGTTCCAACCTCCCTGGCATGGGCAGGGACACCTTCCACAAAACCAGGCTGCTCAGAGCTCCACCCAGCCTGGTCTTGAACACCTCCTTGACCACAGCTTTCCTGGTCAACCTATTCCACTGTTTTACCACACTCACAGTAAAAAATTTCTTCCTAATATCCAATATATATCTATTGTGTTTCAGCTTAAAGCCATTCTCCCTTGTCCTATCAGTATGTGCCCTTGTAAAAAGTCCCTTCCCATGCCCAGGCTTCTTCAGGCACTGGAAGGCCACAATTACATCACCCCTAAGCCTTCTCTTCTTTAGAGTTAACAGACCCAATTCTCTCAGCCTTTTCTCACAAGAGAGGTGTTCCAGTCCTGTAACCACCCCCATGACCCTCCTCTGGACTTGCTCCCAACAAGTGCATGGCTCTCTAAGAGTTGGACACAGAACTCTAATAAGACTAGGGTCTCTAGAGAGCAGAACAGAGTGGTCCTGCTGGCCACACTGCTTTGGATGCAGCCCAGTTTGGCTTTCTGGGCTGTAAGCACACATTGCTGGATCATGTCCAGCCTCTCACTCACCAGCACCTCCAAGTCCTTGGTAGGGCTGATCTTGATCTGTTCACCCTCAAACTCTGTTGATACTGGGGTTTGCCCTAAGCCAGGTACAGCACCATGCACATAGAAGAACTACTTGTCCTGGAAAGCACAGAACTCCCAGCCACCCAAGGCCTGCACACTAAAATGTTTTTTTAAAACAATAATCTGTAAGACTAATGAGAAGCTGGAAATCAGGAGAGACACAATAAGTTAGCAGATGGACAGATAAAAGATGAGATGATACGTTGAAACAGAAAGTGGTATAGAATGAAATATTAAACTAGAACAAAGGAGAACATGCCCCCAGCAGGAAAAATCACTGTAAGAAACAATAAAGATAGGCTTTGAGGTACAAAAGAGGTACAGAATAGGTGACAGGAAAAAAGACTACATAATTTGAAAAGACCCTAGGGAATAAAGCAACTGAAAGACTGCTAAAAATAATTGTTTGCTAGATACATGGTCCAAACATGATCTTTGAAGAGGGAAAAATAAAAGACAAACACAAAGACGTAGAGAATTGCTTTTTTAAAGCACAAAGCTGAGGAAGAAAAATAAACTGCAGGCCTTCATGCTGAAAATAGCATTTGCAAGTAACTTCCAGCTTTTCTTCTACAGAAAATATTTCAGAGCACCAAACAACAAAGGAGTATGGCAAGCAGCATCCTGGGTATTTCAAGGCAGGTCTACAAAGCACAGCTCAATGTTCCATCAGCTCTCAGATGGAAATACTGCCCTCGCACTCACATAACATATCTAAGTACAGCCAAGTCACTGTAACCTTCTCACATGAACAGGAGCAGCCAACGAACAGCTAAATATTCAGAATCTGCATTATCACAAGCATGTATATTTATTGGAATAAGGAATGAAAGAGAAGGTTGTACAGAGAAGACTAACATGTAGTTATAATCCTGTATTAATTGCTGCATTTAATAATACTTGCATGGTTTTAAGTACATGGATATTTATATGAAAACTGTAGACAGACCAACTTGTTTTCCTAGATACACACTTGAGAAAACTCAACAGAAGTAAAGCAACTACAGTTTCTTCTCAGATGGTAACTTTCACAAAAGTGTTAGATGAAAAATACATTTAAATCACATATAACTCCTGCTCTTTTTCCACAAACTACCCAGTCATGAATCCATCTTCAGCCTTTGCAGAACATAAGTCATTTTACTGAACTCTCCTGAAACACAGTTGGCCTCTTCACAGCAGGCTAAGCAAAAAAAACTGTATTGGAGTTGGAATCAAGCTCCAATTTCAGTGAAGTTGCATTCAGGCTTAATTGGCCTCCATATCTCTCTCATAAACATGATGAAATGACACAGCAACCACAGTCACTGTGGTACAATGGCACCAAGAACCATGCAAGAAATACCTTGCCCAGAACTCATCTGTCCTGTTAGTGATGTTCATTACAGATACCTATGGCTTCTCTAACAGAAATGTAGATGCTTTCTTGGGCCACAAAGATCTATGCAATAAAAATAATCAGGGAAAAAATAGTAATGATTTTTTCCCACTATTAAACAGCCCACTATTGCTATATTTTATATTTGTCACATGGAAACCATATAGAATGAACTTCAGAATGTAAGTAGACTCGCCATGGCACAGATAACTTATGAAGAACAGATAGTATGATTGCTTAATTTACTTCACTGAGAAACCAATGAGAGGCTTCCTTTAGAGTACTGAATTATTATATATGGAGATAGAATAATAACAACAAAAATTGGATTGCACTTTAGGAGATTAAATAAGAGGTTACTCTATGGGACAGCTACAAAATTAACATAAAACCAACAATATAAACATTGAAATTAAGTGTTGGACTGCTACCATATTATTGAAGAGGAGTCACAATAGAATGGTGTTTGAAATTTAACGAATAAGCTGATTTTAATTCCAAACACTCAGCATCCAAAGCTTTCAAGTCAGGCAAACACCTTGGGAATGTCATGAAGCTGACTGAGTGACAAGTTTCTTTGTATTTTGCATTTTGAGATGCTAAGTAGGGACTATTTAGGATTTTGTGCAAAGCTCATCTGGTCTTCTATTTCATATCAATCTTTCCAAATACCTGTTCAACATCAGCTCTTCTAGGTCTTGCAGCTTATCATCTACATGGCACAGAACTGCATCCAGAATGGACTACAGTATTGTACTAGAGATGCTAAAATGCCCAAGAAAAGTAGAAAAAGGAGTCATCACTCCTCCACACTGCAACAGAACATTTTCCCATGGAGCTCCAAACCCAAAAGGACAACCACACTATAATGGAAGCTGAAAGTGAGGGGTTTTGACACTCACATGACAGCATCCCTTTCAGGACTTGAAGGCAACTGCCTCACTTCCCAAAAAAAAATTACTGTCAGAAAGAGACACCTCAAAGAGAGACCCTAGTGATGAAGAAAAAAATGAAAAAAGCATTGTGCAAAGGAAGCTGCTTCATGTTCACATCTTTGGACCCAGCAGTCCTTCACAGCAGGTGCTTCATTACATGCACTGCCTCAAAAGTCAATAGGATTGAAGAGCCTGAGCAATACAAATCTCTGGGCTTTACACAACTCTCCATGCAACTCTCACGTTCACTCTTTGAGGGCTCTTCAGCACTTTGTCCTGCAAATCTCATTTACCTGTCAGCTTCCCTATCTCTGGAATTCTCATGAGACATCTCTGATAAAAAGTAACACATTCAGCTGCACACTGAGCAAGTATCCAGTTCACAGGGGTATTGAATGCATCCCAAGCTTCATCATCAGATGTAGGACTGCCCTCCATGGTACCTAATAACACTACCTGGTACCATTGTATACTTTTTGGAGGAAAAGTGGCTGGTTTAAGCTAAATTGTTGGTGTAATAAAAAACAAAATAAAACCAACAAACAAGAATCACAACACAACCTCCCCCCACAACACATTTACCACCACCACTCATAGGAAATAGGGAGTTTGACATGTTAGTCTCTGCTTCTACAACACTTATTCCACATAATGGATGGAAATATTTTTAGGCCTTCTGAATAAAATGTGAGGAAATTGAGAGGTTCTGAAAACCCCTCATAGCCTTAGAAACAGAGAAGCAAGCAAAGAAGTATGAGAGTAACAGTAGAGACTGTCAGAAGGAGATGGTTCATAACATAACTGCTAGTTTGAGCCTGGTTTGGTCAATTCCAAGGATTGCCTGCAAGCTGAAAAACAGATGAAAATATAATTGAGGCATTACAGGACACTGAAGAGCTCTTTCTAAAGGCCTTTGAAACACAGTGAATAAAATGTAACTATTACACTTAAGTATAAGAAACGTAACAGCCTCAAGTAATGACTGTAAGTTGTAACCGTTTTGAGAAAATAAGCACAACAGAAATGTATCTGTCAACTTCCTGAGAGAATGAGAATGAATTCAAGAACTGGAAAGCAATTACAAACAGAAGTAAACTGTGATAAAGTCCCACTGCTTTCCTACACATGAAGAAATGAGAGTCCCAGGAGAAAAGCCTCCAAAAAGGAGGATAACATGGATCACTTATAGTTTTTGTTTTCAAAATAGAAGAAGTTGCTACATAAATAACTATATTATATACCATATAATGTACCATATAAGGTGGAGGAAGTTAAACTATCCTGTACTTGAAATGTGTTTTTTCCTTTGGTTTTCTTTGTGGTTTTTTTTCCTTAAATTTCTTGTAGCAGCAAAGCTAGAAATTCCTTTTGCAGGTTACCCTCATAAAACATCAGAAGACCCTTAGATGATTGTATAAATCCTCATAGCGTGTCATATCAGAGAAGTGACAAGTAAGTTTCAAAATCATAAGCAATTTTTTTTGGTTTTTGTTTTTGTAAAAGAAAGCAATTTTTGCTAAACGCCCAAGCTATTTTGGGATAAAATGTAAGGGAAGGGAAGCCCTTTAAGTGTTATATACTTCCATCCCAAAGGAATAAAGTCTTTATTCCTATCAATCTTAATGTTTTTTTGGTAATAACACATTGACAATTTAATAGAAAGATTAAAGGAATATCTGTGTGCATTTACACACAATCTCACCAACCCTTAGATGGCCATTCTTTGAACAGTCTATTCCAACATTTATACAGTGCATATAAACTCTTTAAGGAGAAAGAAAACAGCAGGGACATGCCAAGACTGGTTTAGCTTGGGAAGGCAGAATGGCAGAATACAAACAAATCTTTAAAGAATGTGGGCTACTTGTACATGGAGCTTCCCTGTGTGAATAAGCAATAAAACCTCTTTGCTTACTTGTAAATTAGCTGAGTTCTAAGGCAACTCCCCAGTTCACCACTGAAGCTACGATACTGGAGAGACTAGTCACAAATATAGTATAAGGAATATACCAAGTTAATTAGCATTACTGTCTCTTTGATTAACTTTCTGCTGTTCATAGAGTTGCAGCAATACTACAAATAGTAGCAATGATAGATTGTAGTATTATCAAAATTACTATTGAGCTGCTTAAGGACCCCAAAGGAGTTGATGTTAACTTGTATACCATGATTGAAAGGAGGTAAGATTATTAATTGATTTTATTTTAATTTCAAAACAGAAGCAGTAGCTTTTTTTTTTAATAAAAAGACTGCATATTGACTGCATGTTTGACAGTTATTGTCTTTGGGCTGTTCTGTAAATAATGAAAGAAAAGCAAAGCCCACAGCCTATATCACCCTTCCACAGCTACATAATGTGGACCAGAGATGCTAACTCTTCGCACCATCTCACTAAGGCACAACTAGGTAAGTCCTATCACCACAAATCCACATCACAACTTCTGATTACACTGTGAAATAAACTTTTTCTTTTCTTTTTTGTTGCAGCATTTGGAAATCTAAACCAAGACAAGTTGTAGGCTTCCTTTATCAAACAGGTTTCTTCAGTAAGATATCAGCAGGCACCTCAGGGCTGAGAAACTTGCATTGGAGTGTGCTCACACACATGGGTGTGGAGTGTCCAGCCTAGAGTGTCTGAGTGCCTGCCTTCAGCTCAGCTACTGAGTACCAATCAATGTCCCACATAATCCAGGATTTTCCAAGGCATCGTGATACCCACCCACAATATCCATGACATCAGATAGTGTCAAACAATAACATTACATGATTTTTCTTTTCAAAGAAAAATTACCCTGCTGTAGTGCTACTTCTACTTTGACAGCTCACACTGATGTTTGATATGATGGGTGGAAATACTGGAAACACAGTTTTTCCCAAGGGAAACTTTTCAAATGTCAGCTCACACAAGCAATGCGCCTGAAGTTGAATATTTCATTTAGAATATGTTTAAATGTTGATTTGAGCAAACTGAGCTATAGCAGAAAACAGCAACGTGCAATTCCTATCAATAAATTAGTACGAATTACTTTCAAACCAAACCAGTCAGAATTTTTGCCATTGGTTCCACCTTCTGTTTAGAAAGCTACACAATTAGAGGGAGAAGTTGTAGCCAATTACCACAAATATTTACCACTCTACGACTCTGCTTTGAAAAGATCAACACAGAATCACTTCTCCACTTAACTCCTGTCTGCCAGTGTAACATATAATGACAGAAAAAAGGAAAAGCAACCTCTTTCCATGGACAGCTAACAATTTTCCTTACTCAGACTATAAAGCAGATGAAGTGTCTTAATATCTTGACAGTCTAACTGAACTGTTACAAAAATGTCAAATTGGTCACTACCCATTCGTAAATAAAAGCCTTTGTAACCTCTTTCTTAATGAAAATTGGCTTTCACACAAGTTTCTAGTTTAAATTTTTACTTTAATAAGGAAAATCTTCCTACTTCTTGATAGAGAACATGTTAACACATTTTTGAAACCTCACATCATTCTTTTTTGATGGGAATGATAACTTGTGTTATCACTAAATACTAGACTTCTTGAGTCATCCCACTATCTTTCTTCCTATTTATAAATACAATTTTCAGCTACACTTGACCATCTCCCCTCTGAGTTAACACCACCTCTACAAAGTGGAACTCAGTTGAACTCCCATGTCCCACTTCAGTGCCCTGTGCTTCTCCCCAGCCTGCCTATGCTGGGTTCTGAGGTGGGATTGCCTATGCTGGGTTCTGAGGTGGGATTGCAGGCTTCACTGACTGCTTTCCTGCAGTAGGGTCTGTGAGCAGGAGAAGCCAGGCATCACACACAAAAGCAACACAGCTTACAAGCCTTGCTTGCAGAGAGAATAACCAGAAAGAAAAAGGAGAAAGAAAAAACACAATGAACAAGCAGGGGGAATAGTATCAGTGGTTATTATCAACAGCAGTCCAACATGAGAATTTTTAGAAGCATTTTTAATTAGCTTATGACTGACAGAAAAGGGAACTGTCCCAGACTAGCTTCCATGCATTGCAAGGAAATATTTTATGCTATTACTTCTCTAGCATTGCACAGTGGCCTTACTTAAATGTAAAAACATTCTGTTTCTCAATCTATATAAGGACTATTGATGGATGACCCTTAACTACTTTCAGATCAAACTTAAGTTCAATGTTTTTCTGTATGCAAGTAGACCACAACCTTCAAAACAGGAATACAATCTATTTTGCATAATATTACCACCATTATCACTAAACATCAAGTAACTCCATATCAGGTGAAAGAATGCCAGTTACTTGGGAATAATGACCTATAGATGACCAAAACAAAAAAATCTACCTTTTACAAGATATTGTCATCACATATCTGAAGGTAACTAGATGAGGATAATGTGCAAAGATATTTTGGTAAATAAAGCAACAACTCAGATGGGTCACATCGCAACAGAACAGTCAGTCACACTGCAGACTACATCTTTCTTGTCATTTACAGCTGATTTCCTCTGTGACATCCTTAACAGACCTACAGAGAGCACTTCTGATGTGTAAATCACAAAAAGCACTTTGCCTGAACAGCCCACAGGCAACATTTTATCCGAGACTCTGTGCATAACTTAACACCATACCTAGATTCTCAACTCTGTTGGAAGCTTCTTGCTCCCTTCAGACAGTAAATTCTACATAAAAGTGCAGCAAGCAGTGTGTACTTGTACACACATACACACATCTACTTTTTGTATTCTTACTGCAATTTCAACAGGCATTCAACTGTACTTCAGTTGTTCTGGGGGTGGAAGCTTATATCTGTGTTGAGATTTTCTGTGGTTTAGTACCTGCTGCAAATACTGATAAAATAAAACTTCAGCAGATTAGACATCATAAAATCTAGAAGCAAGTTTTGAAGCTGCTTAAACATTCACAGTAGTTTCCAAAATACATTATCTCACCATAGATCAATCAGATTGTTCACACTAGCATTTTTGCTACTCAAACAGAAAACTTCCCTGCTGAGAGATTCATACACATTTATTTTAAAGATCACTTTGTAAGTAATATCAGTTTTTAGCAACTTCTGAGAGCTCTATATCATTTTACACCATCTCCTTAAGATTCCAGAAGGTTTGATAATAGCTTCTAGAAGCTGCTGACACCTCAGGAACATAAAAAAAAGGACCTAGAAGACATCAACATTTGGTGTCTTAACTGTTTTGTTGTTTCACTTGCCAATAGAGAACTTCTAGAAAAATAAACCCACTGAGCAATGTGCCATGTATGAGGCTCACATGCATGGAGAAACATGAGTGTTATTTACACACATGAATTTCATGCTCACTTAACCTGGGTACAACATTTTCACTAGAATGAATTATGTACATACTCATTTGTCAGTTATGAAAAGTCCTGCAGAAAGCTAGCAGAGACTTCATCCTGCCTTTTCCCTCCCCAACTTCAGCACTGAAATTACGCTGAGTAGTTGCACAATCTGCTTCCCAACAACCAGCCATATAAAGTGCACTTTAGAAGAATACAGAAAATCAAAATATGACCAACCTAATATAACAATATGGGAGACACACAAAAAACAAGCACTGTTGTGAGACTCAAGCTTTATTGCCATCAATATCAACTGATTTCAGTAGTTACCAGTGGAAATTGTTTCCTAATTGACCATCTGTGCAACTGCTCTCTCCTTTACTCCAATGATACCAAGATGCATTTCACCACGTCAGACAGTAGCTCTTCATCAGTATTTCGTAACCTCCTGCTCTCACTCTTCAATTTTCTTCAGGAGTATTTTATAAAAGCTCTGTTCTAAGTATTCATGACAGCTTTCTAAATCCCCAAACTACTCAAATACAGTTACTCCTTCCAATCCCCTAAGCAGTCTACAGGTAAATTCAATCAAGCAGTGGAATATCACCAACAATGGGAGCAACAGCACTGCTTAGAGACAACAAAATTATATTCATCAGCATTTTAGGATCCCATTGGAGGAGGCCAGTGGATAAAACACCAGCAGCAGGTTTCATTACTTTGAACAAGTCATCACCTTCACACTATTCATCAAATTAAGTAAAACACTGAAATAAATAAATAAACAACTAACCAAAAGTACTCAAAATAATGAAAAAAGTAAAATTTTGATAGGTGAGGAGAAAGAGAAATAAACAAATGCTTCACCTGATCCAAGCTATCCAGTGCAAGTAAAAAACTCATCACAGCACAATGTGTACCAGCACAAACACAATTTTCACTTCTCCTCTACAAATCTGCAAGCTGCTTACATTTTCATATAGATAACAAAATGTCTTTCCTATGAACCAATATCACTTAATGCATCTACCATAAAAATCTGTCTTTAGCTAGCTCAGCATTTGAAAAGTCTGCACAGGCCTCCTTTCCAAAGTTCAAGTTGTTTATCCAAAAACTACACTCATTTTCCTTTGTGTAATCCAACCTAAGCATTTTCTTTCCACTTGCCTATGCAGACATCACAGAAAGGGCACATATTCCTGAAAAGTGGCGAACATTAAAAGAGAAAAAAAAAGTAGCCCCAACCCTTTATTAGGCATTTCTCTAACAAGTACCTCAATTATTGCATTCAACAGTCAGTTTGAACCTGTTCCCATTAGGCTTCATAATTGAAGTCTTCTTTTAGTGGGCATGAAACCTTTATATACAGGCAATTACTTTTTTCCCTCTTCAGCCTTCCAAAGCAAACATTGATTGTTATAAGATGTCTATTCATCCTCGGATAAAAATGAAACTTGCAGGAGGCTAGGACAGTCCTTGCCATCCAGTCCTTTTGTCTGCTTCTCATAACCTGCATACATGGTTTTCTTCAGACTATTCAGACTCTGTACCAATGTGGACAATCTCAGATTTCTGTCAATAACTCCAGTTTACCATTATGCCAAGACTTTTTGCCTCTGCTTTACCCTCAAAGCACTTATCTATTCATACATTTAGAAAGCAAAATTAAGTTAGTGAGGCACTGGAACCTTAAAAAAAAAAAAAAAAACAAACAAACAAAAACCCAGAATAGTCCAAGCCACATCAATATTAAATTGAGATCAATCTGCATTACTAAAATGCCTTTCAGACCGTTCTTTCAAGTATGGGGAAAACTAAACACTGCGTTAAAAAATATCTACAAAACACAAATTCACAGATAATGAAATCATTACCTCCACTTTTCATACCTAAACTTCCATTTCCTTCCTCTGCCACTGCTCAATCATTTTCACCATACCTATAAAAAGCAGCAAATACACAATGCCCAGCCAATTTTGTGTATTTTTAAAGAATTTAGATGTATTAGTGGCTTATTGCTCTCAGCATTTCTTTTGGTTTTCTCACCATAGTCTATATGCATCCAAGCTCTGATCTTAGGAAGCTGCAAAAGTGAAATATCTCCACATAAGAAAAAGTGTTTCTGTCTCTTTCTCAGGCATCATTTCATTTGTCAGAAGGTGCACTGTGGGAGGAAGAAGGTGGCCCTGGAAGGCTGGCACACATTTAATTTCTAAAGGATATATTCCACAGCTTTTCTTTTCCAAATTCCAAAAGTGGCTTAGTAAGGAACTTTGAAATAAACAAACCTTAATTAGAGACTGATTAAGTACATTAACATAACAAAAAAGCTAATAGCCTTAAAACTACACAAGAGTAAATTTAGATAAGATCAGAAGAAATAGCTTCTTAAAACTCAATATAATTTCAAAGAGAAAGCACTAATTTAAAAAGTTGTGGAAGGACAAAACCAGGACTACTAAAAGCAAGATTAAATAAAAATTCCAGGGAAGTAGCACCACAAAAAATCTGCAGCAGTTCCAGCACAAGTTTGACCCCTACCAACCATAACCCCTCAGATGTACAGACAAGGAGTGACAGCACTGGGGAGGAGCATTAGTTTGTTCCTCTGTACCCATTTTTGTGGAACACCTTTTCACAAAAACATTTCGGTCAGGAGGGACCTCTTGAGCTCATCTAGTCCAATAGCTGTGCCTCAATCAATGTGACCCACACCAGGTTGCTCAGGAGGTTGTCCAGTCAGGTTTTTGATATCTCTAAACATGAAGACTCCACAAGCTCTCTGCTTCCATTCTTTAAACAACCTCTCAGTGAGGAAAGAAATATGTTTTTCATCTGATGTTCTCATGGAAATTTTTCTATTTTTTAAATTTAGCTGAGAAAGCACTGCTGAGAAAAGCTTTGCTTCTTTAGTCCCCCATACTCCTGACTCTCTTGAGCTCTTCTTCCTTCCCCTGCTACTTCCTCAAATCCTGGGATCACTTAGGAGGTGTCTGCTAATCTGTGCAAGCCTCCTGCTTGGTTTTGGTCCATTTCCTACTTGTTGGGACAGATCTTGCTTAAGCTTGGAAGGACAGCTTAGCAGAATCTCCATCAGTTCTCCTACAGCCCTCTTTTCAGGGCTGTATCCCATGGGATTCTTCTAGGTAAATCATGAAGTGGGTGAAGTGCGCTTTACTCAAGTTTAGGGATGTGTCCTGCTTTTTCTTCTACTCCCTCCACTTAGGATCCTGAACTGCACCAGTTCATGGTCAGTGCAGCCAAGTCTGCCTTCAACCTTCAAACTGTGGCCGCTTCTGCCTTGTTTGCAAGTACCAAGTCCAGCAGAGGACACTTCCTCGTTGCCTCCCTGATCATCTGTATCAGGAAATTGTCATGAACACACTCAAGAAATCTCTTTGAGCCATACAGTTGTCCTCCCAAAAAAATACAGTGGTGACATATTCCCCAGGAACCAGGGCCTGTGAATGAAATTCTTCTTCCAGCTGTTTGAAGGCAGTCTAAGCTCTGTTTTCAATCACAGACACCTACTCCAACACCACCCACATCTTCAGCCCCAAACTCCTGCCTGAGTCCTGGCTGGTCTCAAAGAAGCACCCCCTGCATACAGCTGCTCTCACATCAAGGGCAACTCTCTCTCTCCTCGCCTTCCCAGCCTGTCCTCCTTGAAATGCTGTCTCTCTTGATTATAGCCCTTCATCACGTAAACCACCCCACCACGCCTCCACAATCCTGATGAGGGCACAGCCCTGTTACTGCTCAAGGACTTGTAACCCCTCCTTTTGCTCTCAAGCAAATATGCTGCACAACATAAGCTCTCCACACCTCCCCACGAAGCTGCAAGAGACTTGGATGCACAACTTCCATTGGCCCGATATGAATCAATAAGCACATTAAAAGTCTATGATTTCAGCAAAATTGCACAAGAAATAGTCCCTTTCACAAGCTACTGGCTCAGTCAGAAACATACCAAAAAAGAAAAGTAGCAGCATGTATTATGAATGGTTGCTAGTACCTAAAAATAGACGAATCTGACAAATTCAAAAGCAGAAAAAAGAGGCAATAAGACAAGATGATGAAATGAAGAAAGTTGAGATCTAAAGCTTAGCAAAAAAAGTGATAACATAAAATATACTCCACAGTCAAACATAAGTATGTGTGAGGGAAAACAGTTAAAATATTTGGTTTATGCAAAAAATGTGACAAGATGTTAAGACAGTTTAGGGAAGCCTTCTTCCTCTTCTAACAGACAAAGAAGAATTGTACAGATTTGGGTGGGTGTTTGTACGTGTTCTCTGTTAAAGTGAGTTGGTAAACGCAGAATGTAAAAGGACTTTCTGCTGCCCTTCTGCAAGAGAACACCTCTGTTTTTACCTCCAAAGAATATTGTAGAAATTGCATTAAAGGACAACATTAAAATTGTCAACTTGAACAGGATAGCTGGATTCTTCTCTTATAGCAGATGGTGTATGGGTTATAAATAAACTCTCTTCTACACACTATTGTAATGAAAGTGAAATAAAAGAGAAGGAGGAAAAATTGTGTTTGATTGATACATTTTAAAGAATCATTTAACTGTATACTCCTCTACTGTCTGATCTCTGATGTCAGTTCCATGCAGAATGCCTAGGGAGTGGCTGTTACACTGCATGATGGGCTGTACATTTCTTACATCAGAAAGTTCAGTTTCCCTTATCAAAAGTTTTGCTCTCTCACTTTTGAGGCTATGTTGAGACTACAGTTCGTGTTCTAATCATCACATCAGGGTCATGACCATTGCCACAGGTGCTGGTAATACTGGGCGGTAGGCTGTTTGCCAGAGACCAAAACCCTGCATAGTGCCTGCCTTGCATCTTAGGACCATTCTGGAGCCAACACTAAGTCCCTGCTGCTGTAGAAGTAGCCCACTACCATGTCTCTTATCCCATGTTTTTTATCCCCCCCCAAAAAAACATCCTGTCAATGTCTCAAACCATGACAGTGTGTCAGCAATATCCAAGCTACCCTGAATTGAGCTAGTTTAAATCTAGCTTGGGAGCCTCAGGGAATGTATATCCACAGGGGCTGGGAGGGTCTTTGCCACTCAGAAGTGACTGAGCTTTGCTACCCCTACTATTCCCACAGCAACTGCTACAAGGAGATCACCTTGCCAATATAGCCACACAGCTTCTCCAACTAATCTGCAAGGCATTTTCTAAGCAGCCTGTGTGCTTCCCCAGATGATCTTCAGGGGGGTGAGGTACAGAAAGGCATCCTGCCACAGCTGAGGCTCCACAGCTTTCCTCTGTGTCTGAAGGCTCAGCATTGTGGAGCCCCAGCTCCTTACCTGGGAAAGGAGCAGGATTCTTCTGCTAGCTTAGTTCCTAACATAACCAATGGGCAGGAACATCTTTGAAAACTAACCTGGCATTCTGTATTTCTGCTAAGAGGCACAGTGAAGTCAGCCCACATTATTCTCACATAATAAGCTTCCCCTCTGTGGGAGCAGCAGCCAGCACAGACCTCATATTTCTGCTCTGCGAGTACAGGTTTCAGTTAATGAGCTAAAAGATATGCTCTATTAATTATGAATAATGTACAGCAAGAACTCACAGTAGAGCTGCCCAAGAGAGTGTGCACATGAAAGCACTAGACCTCTGTGATATTTACACAGTGTGGTGCTTGCAGCCTTGCAACAGCAAAACCCCTGAATGGCTACTATGAAAGGTGAATTTCAGTTTCTGTTGAAGATCATTACAACAGCAAAACAATACTAAAGCAAACCAGAGGGAAAAGCTCCAAGTGATTCCAAACTTGCAAGTAATGATCAGTACTAATTTTTGTATAGATGATATATAGACATAAATATGAAGCTAAATTAAAACTCAACATAGATTATTTTTATCTCTTAAGAAAAGTATTTTTAAAGCACACATAATATCTAAATATATTATATATCTATCTAAATATTTGTACATATATATACACATACATATATATATGCACACACACACACACATAGACATATATATACATGACCTTCAGAGAATCATTTCACTTTTTCCTACACTTTTCTCCTGTGAATGCCCTGGCAGCGCCCTTTACGTGTGTTTTAGAGCCGCAGGGAGTGGCAAACAGCCGATGCCCAGCGGGACAGACAGACAGACAGGCGGTGCCTCCATCGCGCTCAGCGCGCCCGGGCGCTGTGTCACTAGATGGAGCTCAGCACCCACCAAAGCCACGCACGGCACAGGATCCTAAGCGGGAGTTGCAGAAACGTTGTAAATCAACCAAATTTATATTCAGGCAACCTATTTAGTTGGTTTGCTTTCTTGTTTCATTTTTCTAAATGGTCCCGTGAATTCTTAACCATAAATCTCAGCAGACTGACAGGATATGGAGAAGTAGAGGAGGCACAAGGTAAGACTGTTCTCTGCACATTCTAGTTTATGCATAAAATCCCCACAGTTAGTGATCCCCATGTAAAGGAACTCATGCCTTAACTGTTTGTTTCTGGGGATAACCTTTTCACTGAGGTAAATCCAAATTAAAAATCTTAGTAGATGAGAAAACTTAAATCTAGAAAGCTCAGGGCTGAACACAACATTTGAAACTCTTTTGAATCAATTCTATAGTTGCAGTATATACTTAATATATTCCAAATTGAGCGGAAACCACAAAATTTTCATGTCCTACAAAAATTAAACCTCAGTAGGCCAATTCAAACAAATTTACAAACTCTCATCAATTTCACTGCCAACCAAATATCAATAACCATTGAGGATTAAAACCTAATGATCTGCCTGAATTTTATAGCTTTGCTTGTCTTCCAAAAAGATGCAGGTTTACAGTCCTTTGCCTAAATCAAAAAGACTTTTTTATAATATTAACAATGATAAATGGCTCCAGAAAAAAAATTTATCTACTCTTAAAAGACCAGGATGCAGTGTAGTAAAACTTTTGAGAACCAGGGCTTCTTACCCTTTCAGTATGTTCTTTATTAGTGGGTGCTGGAGAAAAACACAGAACTGAACAAGGGTCTTTCTGCAATTGTGGACTGCAAAGAAACAGAAGCACCAAGAGCAGAGAGAGCTCTAAAATAAGATGACTTTGCTAAACAAGTTGGTGCTGTCAGAAAGGTTTGCAAACAGCATTCTTTGGTTCATGGACAGCTTTGCCAATGCTTACGTGGCCTCACTTGCAGTTTTCACATGTCTTCTCTAGTGACCTAAAGTGGAAAAGACACAGTGCAAGAAGGCAGCAATGTCTTTATTCCCCATGCATTGCTTTCATAGCAAAACATTCTCCAAACTGCAAAAAATATAATCAATAGTGCTTGAAACATGGGCAACTCTTCTCAAAAGCTGAAAGATTTTCTGACAGAAAATTTCAGACAGAACTGGCTTTAAGCAGTTAAGGGAAGAAAGGTGAACAACACTCTGAAAACCTTCAATAGTGGACCCCTCTCTTGATCTGGTTTGTCTGCTCACAGTTCCCTGTGCCTAAGAACAGCCAAAACAGAGTCCCAGTGCAAGTATAAAGGAAAGGAATATTAGTATATTAGCAGTAATATTAGCAGTAAGCAATCACAGAGGAGTCTGATCATCAAGAGGGGAATCTCTGGATGTGAGAAGTATCTCCCCAGACCCTAGGATGGAAAGACTGAAATAAAAACCAAATGAGTGCAAGTCTGTATGTCCCCTATGTATATTCCAATCTATGAAAAGAAAATTATAACCTAATCCTAGATGTACTTTTATCCAGATGAATTTTCTATTAAAGAACTGCAGTTAAGCTCTTTGCCTTGATGCTATCTTGCAGTAATGAGTTTCACTGCTTAGTTACAAAACATGTCAAAAGTATTTTATTTTATCAATTACTGTTAAATCTGCTGCCTTTCAGTTCTAGTTCCATGATTTAGGTTCTTTTTCTCTTGAAGTAACAGAAGAGCAATCCAGGCATCTTATCACCATTCATGACTGAGTAGCTCTGTCATTGTCTGCCACTCACACCATATCTAGCTGATATATTCTTGATTTCTCCTAGGAGTACAGTCTGGTTACCAACCATTTATCACTTGCTTGTGAAAAGAGAAAAAAAAAAAGAGAAAAAAATTACAGTCTCAGAAAGAATTTTCCTATTGCACTTAAATTTTACTTAAATAGGTATATATATTTAGAAGCATAGAATACTAAAGATGAAAAAGAGGAAGTCTTCTACCACCAAACAGAAGGAAATGCCTCACTGGGAAGTATACACACAGTGAGTAACAAAATACAATTGAATCTTAACTACAGTGAGAGTCTATATCTTACAGGGAACTTGCAGCTAAAAAACAAACAAGCTCTAATCCACTTAATCCACTTTTCTCTATTTTCAGCCGTAGCTGTTGCCAGAGGCAATGGCACAGATATAAGGAAGAACAAGAGTGGGACACTGTTCTCTGCATCACATTTCTTCACAAATTTTGTGTTGTTAGAGGTTGACTATGAAATCGGGCCATAAAGCTCCCCTCAAACCTCAATGACAAAAACAGCAAGATAGAATCCAATCATCTATACAGAAAACTGAGAACTTATTGAGGTTTTGAAAGCATCAATCTGAATGATTACAACAGTTTATCAATTGTTGGAAAAGTATTTTCTTGTAGTAATTTTGCATTTTCTATCCTTCCATTTCTAACAGGATTTTCTTAGTGTCCTATTAGTTTCATAAAACTACGTTTCCTCTGTCATTTATTATTTTAAGTATTTTGGTCCTTCCTTAGTTTCTGCTAAAAAATAGAACCTTAAAATTTGAAAAATTATTTCTCACATCTTATCTTCACACAGTTCCACAACACAAAAGTTCTTTTTTTACCTAGAAGGGTAATCTTGAATTTTTCAGGAACTGAGAACCACGTATTTGTAGAAGCAAATAAGTTCATATAGTCCTAAAATTAGAGAATCCTTTGCTCAATAAGTATTCCAAGCAGCTGGGTGCAATTAACTTGAACAAAGTCAGTGTGCAGCTAACTAGAGCAAAGAAACCAGCACTAAAGATTTAAGAAGGAATATTATGTTTTAAATGCCTTGCGTCTCTCAAACCCTGCAAGTTTTGGAATCAAAGTCTGAAATGCTGCATATATTTAACTAGATAGAGTCTTGAAGAAGATTTTTTTTTCCTGTCTTTTCTCCTCTCATGTTTAAACTGAAACCTGTAAAGCTTTCCCAAAGAACAATTTTGATTACTCCAGCCCCAACTGATATTTTTTCCCTTCTATTTCCTTATCCTCCAGGGAAATAAAGGGCAGAGAATAAAGAGCCTTTCTTGGGCTTTATTTCCACTCAAAAAGGAGATAATTAATAGAAGACCCTAGAGTGCTTTGAAATGGAGGGGAAAAGAAAAATAAACATTGAAGTGAGGCAGTAAAAACCCCTTAAATTCCTGTCGGCAACTATGCAGCATCAACATATGCAGGAAATAGGGCATTTGAAATTTAAGTAATATTTTAAAATTACTGCTTTTCAGTCTATTGTTCAGTTTCCTTTCTTCCTTAACCTGTCTCATTCTATGTCAGAGGCATATGAAGAGACATATTCCTGCTGTAAATCACAAGATAATTTCTGACTAAGTTCTCAGTTCCCAGCCTGCATTCAGGGTTGCCTGTGACAGCTTGCCCTCCCAGACATCAGATTCTCCAGCAGCAGAGTGCAGGGAACACTTCCTGACCGGCTCATCCCACAGCATGTCACTCCTCTTCCAGAAAAGGGTCCATTTAGATGAGCTCACTACAAACTCAATTACTTGAAACAAAACCCACAAATCTAGGTAAAAGCTTTATTTCCATCAAAATTAACAACTATATTAACCATGAAAAGATATCACTAGTCATTAAATGAATTCCAAAATATTTATACTCCACTGGTTAAGTACACAAATTGTTTCACATAATACTAAACTGCATTTAACTCCTAAGTGAAGCACAAAGCAATACTAGAGCATGGCATAGCAAGTAAAGACTGTCACATATTAGGGTAGCTGAAAAAGAAAAAGCTGAAAATTTGGAAATAAGGGGTACCACTTAACATCCCCATCCTTGGCAAGTGCCAGTTGAACATAGCCAGGTTTGCCTTCTCAGGCTACACAGTTTGCTATTGAATCAGAGGACAGTCAGATGTATATCACCATACAACCTATCAAATCGTACTAGAAACATCATTAAAATTATGAGGTGCTATTACTACCTAGATTTCTGAAGAATCCTCGACAAGCACATGCTCTTCTCACCAGCAGCTATAGCCCTACTATTTATTTATCTCCTGTCTGCCCTAGTCTTGCCAGGCTCATAAAATTTTACTTAGCACAACATACTGCTGCCTAAGCTCATACATCTGCACCACCTGAAACACACTAGCATTATCCCAGACACACACACAGCACTGGCAAATATGACCAGGAAAGATTTGCTTTCCTGGAGTGCCAACTACAGGCCAGGCTAGCTACCAAAGGAGATTTAAAGTGTCACTGTACATCACCCCAAAGTCAGTTGAATCCCATCCCTATTCAGCCATCCCAACCCAATGGTTTGGAGAGGCTGGAGGCAGCCTGCACTCCTCCTCTGCTCCCCCAGCCATCAACTCTTCTCACAGTAAAGCACTGGTGAGAAATATTGCTGCTGAACCAGTGAGAACTGGGCTTTGGGAAAGCATCTCATGGTTGAGGTTGGTCCAAGGAGACCACTGATGTTGACTGTTGCTTTTGAAAGGGGGAACCCTAGGAGAGATGAACAGGGTCCTCCTATCCATACTTCAGGGAAAGAATTACCCCAAGAACAGGCTTCCAGCACATGAGATCCACTGGTGCCCAAGAGGTCTGGCCACAGCTGAAAGATAACACTTTTCATCTAGACCAGAACTCCAGATCCCCCTGATGAAATTTAACTTGATGACAGCACAATGGATTTTAGCACTGGTAGGATGAAACAACCCATGCCTCTACAGCTGAATGGAAAGCAGTCAGCAGCAGCATCACCAGCAGCTTGCAGCAGCAGCCCTGTAACTTACAAGAAATACAAATTTTTAACCATCTCTGCCATGCTCCCAGACTACCCAGTCTGACAAGATCACACCTACAGTAGGAAGAGCTGTAAATACTTAAATGGGTAAAAATATGCAGGTTTCCATTCTGAACACCTGGCTTGGAAGGAATCACAGTGAATTTCAATATCCCTACACCTACACACTTGCAATAAGGTGAAAAAGACTTACAAAACCACAGGCAAGACTCGTTGATCCCATCCAATCCACACCTTTAGTATCCTAATGGAACACAGAGTATTTCTACAGAATTTCCTATATTTATTTATTAAGGGTTGATTTCTTTTGATTGTTTTGATGTAAATTCCTTTAGCCAGTCAAAATGCAAATTAAAGTTTAGTTTTTATCAGCACCAGTGTGAAAACAAGCACAAACTTATTGCATTTCAGTCTTTGCACTTTCCCGATCTCTTTTTTGAAGTCTAATCTGAAGATACGAGTTCTCTACTCCATAGGAGAATTCACTTCTCCATAAAAAGCATTAAGATGCAATAAATTCTCCTGCCTGCCACACAGATTCTTCATCCAATTTTCCAAGAACGGTATTTTGTTGACAATTACTTACAAAAGAGTTCACCTTGAGTTCAGGGATCACTTCATGCATGGGTACCATCAAAAGCTGCTCTGGTGACAATGGGACTGGTAGATAGGACTCTACCTAAAGGGGTACATATTACCCATCATGAGGGGCCAAGGATGGACTTTACACTATCATTCTTCTCACAAAAAAAGAGCTGAGCTATTAGAAACAAAGTTTGCAAGTCTTTTACACATCTCAGGAGGAGTCATTTCCAAGTCTCTGGGATCCTAGGGCCAGAACAAGGGCGTGGCTTTAACAACATCCAAACTATCAAAGGTAAGACATAAATTTGAGCCTACTTCCTCATCTTACAGAACATGTGTGCACAGGCTAAAATCCAGATAACTCCAGTAGCTTATTTACTGATGTACCAGAGACTGAAATCTCCATGTACTACACTGGCACTGCTAAGTTTTACTGGCTTGTACAAATATTAATTTAGCTGTATTGTTTTGGTGTTATTCTCATGTGAAATTAATGAACAGCTCCAGAGATTTCTGGTTTTGTTACTAGCAATTAAAAAGATAAAACATTAAAATATAATAATAAATAAGAACAAGGAATTTCTTTTTTTCTCCCAAATGAAATTTAAACCAAACAAGAGACAACAAAAGAGTGCACAGGGGAGTCTCCTCTTATATCTGGAAGAATATAATTGTCTAAACACCCAAACACTGTCTAAAGAAAAGGATATGGTATGCCTAGTAAAATCATAGACAATACCAATGCAGTCATATATGAGAAGATGAGTGTTCCAGATAGATGTACATCTCCCAAAGCTATGCAGTGTACAGACTGTCAATGTATCAGCAACCAAGCAGACACAAAACCACTTCAAAAAATCACAAGCAATGTCTGTATAACCCCATAACCTAGCTACATCAACAGAGAATGTGACTTGGTTCTGTACAGCTTCTGTGTGTCTCCACCACACTCCATGTCATGGCAAAAATATTCCTTCAACCAAAGCCTCCCTTCCATTTCTGCAGGTTTTTCACACACACTTTGACTCAGAGGCAAAAGTTGTTCCACATAAAATAAACATTTCTGAAGAGAAGCCTGTGAAACTCCTAGGCTGGCATAAGGGGGGAAGCTGGGTTGACTACCTTAGAGGTAAATATTCTAATTGGGTTTTTGGTAAGTCTTCAGAGAATGGCAGAGGCTTTCACTGTGTGACCATGAGGTAATGGTGAACTGCTATTTTTGCTCAAATTACAATTTTTAAAAATGGTGATATGGATTAGGCAGTGGATTGAGACACAAATATGGCCCAGGTTCTTTCCAAACTCTTCCCCAGCTTCCCTTTAAACCTCTCTCTGTTCATCCTTAATCTATCAACTGAGACAATACTGCCTCTCTCTCTCATGAAATAGCAATATTTTCAATGCATCAGAAACGTGTCAACAATAGTTGTGTCAGAAATAAATGGCACAACACATGAAACTGAAGCAGGAGATGGTCCCCACCATTCAGGCATCAACCTGAGTGCTGCAGATGGCCTCTGCATATTTTAGATGGCTGAGCAGATCCTGGCTGGGGTTTTTTGGTAACAGAAGTTAAGCATTCTGGATCATATATGAAATGACAGTGACCAGCTGGGTTGAAAACTCTGCTCTTCTAGTCCTTGATTAACTAGCAAGGAATGGAGATCAATAATTTTTTGAAGAAAATTTATACAGAAAATGGCTTAAAAACAGGACTCACCAAGATCTTTTGAGGCTTTCATTCACCTCTAAGTATTGTCAAGTCCACAAATTCTAAAGAATGCATCTTCTTTGCTTTTAGATGTTAGGAATGAGAATGGGGGGCAGGGGAGGAATTCACCTTACCTTTTTCAGAAGCACCATCTGATGATACTTTTCAAAAGCATTTTATACAAAGTTAAGTTTTCACCATGGAATATTACTGAACACACACTTACTTTTGGTGCATGTGTCCAATCCCCCATCACCTACCATAGATATGCTTCAGGCATAAAAATGCACCAGGAACAGGACTTCTAACCAAAGCAGAGAAAGTACCAGAAAGATCTTGTAACAGGAATAGACAGGGACTAGCATAAAGTGAGATTTAATTGTGAGGCCATGCCCACAGATACCCATAGCAAAACACTTCTTTCTCATCATAAACTCCCAGTGTCTCCAAGCATGACTTACCAAAACCTCAGATGTTGGGAGCCTTTCTGCTTTTATATTTTTCTTTTCTTTAACAAAGTGAAAACAAAAGAAATCCAAGCTACATAGACAAGCAGGACAATTTAATTCACAGCAGCACAAGCTGTATCACTTAGTCAAAGGAATGTTCTAAACACCTGTTTATGAGCAAAACCAGTCATAAAAACAGCTGTTAGCAGCAAACAGAAGCTAACAACAACAATTTCCCATCCTTTTCCAGACACATAATGACATTTAAATCACATAGCATCACAGAAGAATTGCAAAGAGCTGATGGTAATTGACGTAATTACTTGTATGCATTTCTCCACTACATAGTGTTGTGCTGTAAACCCAAGCATGTTAAAAGTAAACAGAGCTTTTGAAATCCTAAAACAAGAATACAACATTCCCTGCTGGATCCTTTTAACTTGTAGGTGTAAAGAAAACAACTACTTCAAAGTTTTAGACTTCAAAATGCATAATTTAAACCCCAGGCAGACACTGAAAAAATTAAAACTTTGCCAGTTCCTTTTGGTTAAATGGGTTCAGATCAGAGCAGATATGATACACAAACAGGTAATGAATGTTTATGTGATTAAAGTTGAAGACAAAAAGAAATCACTAGGGAAAATATGCATAGTTGTATTTTTCTTCTTTCTTTCAAAAGAACCAAATCTTTCACCTGCAGATCTTTGACGGATCAGAGCAGGGGAAAAACACATCAGTGAATGTGAATCACAGAAAACTCTCCTTCCTTAAGTATGCATTAGCATCAGCAAAACCATACGGGAAGCAATGAATTACAACACACTGAAGGTTTCCTCTCAGAGGAGACTGTTGTTTAGAAAGACTCCAAAAAACCTAAATGACAACAAATTTTACTAAAAAATATTTGAATCCTATGTATCAGCCACATACATGGACTTTGAACTGGTGCTACAGGTCGGGAAGAGGAAAGTAGCTCTGCAGTCTAATGTGTCTCTAGTCACATGCAGATCTGTGGGGAAACTGACACCATGTGGAAAAAAAAGTATCTTATAAATATAGTTAAAGCATCCAATGAAGAACATTGGGGGGAAAAGCCACCCATCTCCCATACAAATAATAAATGCATCACTCTGGATAATGAAACTCAACAGGTTAAATGATGAGCCCAGGTGGAGAATTGATATCAATAGGATATCCTATAATAAGTATGGAAGAATGTAGAGAGGACACAGCATCCTCCAAACACAAAGAAAGAAGGTTCCAAAGCTATCTATTGTCCCATACATAGAAACTTTCTAACAACCATTTCTCAAGAGATTTCTTGTTGACTCTCCATTTGAAAATATTTTTGGATTCAAAATAAAATAAATAAGTGGCAGTGGGAAAAAGCCTACTGGCCCAGAGTGTAATAAAAAAAAACTCAAAAAAACCCCCAACCTTATCACCCCCAAGACATTTTACTTTGGCACAGCTTTTACCAGTACTCCAGACAAGGCAGAAGGATGCTGTGACTGTATCCAGAACCACAACTGTTGACAGATGGGAGGTGTCTCATAAGTACTTTTTAAAAATTAAAACAACTGGGTATTTTATTTCTCTACATAGCCCAACCTGAGATGCATCTTACTAGCTTTCAGTAATTAATGCTTAATTCTTGTTCTCTGCGTTAGCAATTTATGGGGACAGCACACAAGCTGAGATAACTTTCATATATCAGATGGCATGTCAACAGATAATCAAATAGTGTGTTCTCTGTTCATTTGAAAGCAGCCCTTCTGTTAAGAACAGACAGAGGAAGCCCAAGTGATGTTGAAGCTACACCAGTTGGGCACTGATTTTTGCTCCACAAGCACAGTACCTGGTGTTTAGAAAGAAGGGAACAAGGCCACATGCCTCTAAAAACTTTTGCAGGTTCTGGTCTCTTGTTACCTGCATATGGCTATTGAAATAACACCAAGAAAATAATGGAAAACTGTAAGGAGTGGAGTGTAACAAATCAAGGATAGCGACTGGGGGACATGCAGAATTTACATGATTAAACACTTAACTTAAACTGTACCTTAACTTAGCTGCTATAGTGTTTCTGGATCAATTGCAAGATAAGCTAATTAGAACTGACAAAATAATGGAGGTTTAAATAAAGCATGTCTTCCTCCAAAAATAGTCAGAAAAGCACATTTTCTTCTGCAGAAGGATCGTAACAATCTGGATTTCCACAGATTAAAAAATGCTTGTCTTCCAAGATGACCTCATGACCTATATCCCAGACAATTTTAAAGTACTTTTAACTCTACAGTCTAAGGATAGCTCATTTTCCTACTTACTATTCAGCCTAAGATATACTTCAGACTTTTTCTAATATAGTCAAAATCAAATCTATCCAGCACTGGAGCAGGTAACTCCTGTTGCAGTTAAATCCCAGCCAACAATCAAGTACCACAAGCTGCTTGCTGACTCCTGTCCTCACTTTGTGGGAGGAGCAGAGAGTCAGAAAAAGATAAAGTGTGTGGATGGAGGTAAGAGCAGCCTAATAATTGAGCAAAGTAAAATAATATGATAAAAGGGAAAAGATAGAGAGGACCAAAACCCAATAACATTGGGGCCCACAACCCCAACCCACTGCTCACCACCCACTGACTGATGCCCAGCCAGGCCCCCCCAGCAGCATCTGGCCCCTCACAGCCAAGTCTCCCCAGTTTAAATACTGAGTGTGATGATCCATATAATGGAACATTCCTTTGGGCAGCTCAGGTCAGCTGTCCTGAACATGTCCTGGCTTCTTGTGCACTGCCTCGCCGGCAGAGACCAGGAAACTGAGAAGTCCTTAACAGAAACAACAGTAACAACTAAACCCTGCACAGCAACAACTAAAACCATCTGTGTGCTACTGACATCGTTCTCATACCACATCCAAAACACAGCTCTGCACCAGGTACTAGGAAGAAAACTGACTATCCCAGCTAAGATCAGGACAATATCAAAAGTCAAACCAGCATTTCCACCTGCTTCTGATTTAACTTCTCATGAGAGCAATTCATACTAGTGAAATAACCTGATCTCCATGCATTATAGTCTTGGTTATCAAGTGCATATTTGCAGTAGAAGCTCTGTTTATTTTAATGCAGAGTCAGTTTGCATATGCATTGAACCTGCTGTTTAAGAATATTAGGCAGAAACATATAATTTCCACAAAAAATCCAATGTTCTACAGCCAGGAAAAATAAGAAAAATGTGGATTAACTTTCTAATGCTTTGTCAAGCTTTTCATAATTTGGTTTCCAGGGGTCTTCCTGATGTACAGCAGTATCCTCATCTTATTGTGTCACTGAAATCCACATCCTTGGCAATTCTCAAGGCTTAGCGTGGAAGTCTTAGAACTGTGACATTCTAACTCAAAGATCAATTTCTATCCTTTTTAAATCAAATTGTTTGTTCCTAGCAGTTTACAAGCAGAGTAATATAAAACGGAGAAGCTGTGGCTCATAACATACATGCTCTGTTAACAGCAGATCTGTAAATTAGAACTACGTAAAAATGTAAGGACAATATAGTAAAACTAACTCCTAAATTTTTCCCCAAAAAGAAACCACCCAAATAAAACCCCACCAGAAAACACTTTGTGGGTTTTTTTCAAAGCTTTCAAAAATGTTTTGGGTAGTGAGACAATTTATGGGCAGCATCTTCAACCAGAAGAAGATGTTCCATATGTTGAGCATTACAATCTTACACTGACATAAGAAATGGGCAAAGGCACATGAAGCAGCACTATACAGGGTCCCTAAAATTACAGTATACTGCTGTGGAAAAGCAAACTGCCAATGCTGACTGCTGACTAATATAAAAGCAGTATAATTTTAAAAAACCCAATACAGAAAGTGAATCTATCCTGCATAAGCATGCTGCTGTCTTCTGTTTTTAGAGGTTTGATGGGCCACAGACAAAACTATAAAAACACAATCAACAGCATCTACAGGGTCTCTTGTGTGTAAGTTCAGGAAATCCTGATTCAAAATTTCTAGGCTATATATACTTAGATGTTCATAATTTTAAACTTTTCTTAGAATTTTGTGATATGAATGAAACAGGCAATCAGAAAAAGTAGTAAGGCTGTAAGTAAAACTACAGCAGACACAGAAAGCCTGTTCTTCTACTACTAGTTATGGCTGAATACACATACAAAAACCAAGATGCACTCCATTCTTGTTTTTTTCTCATAAACCATCCAAAATATCATAAAGACAATAATCTCAAATCCCCTGTCTTTTTTCACTTCATTGTCACAAAGCTTTTCTGAGTAAGTAACTCTCTAAAAGTTCCTATTTTAAGACCAACTTCAGACCAGGCATTGACTAACAAAGCAGTAGTCCTTGCTTTCTGCACTACAAACACAACCTGAGTGAATCCCTAAGCCTACAGAAGCACTTGATCTCTTTTTCAGCAAGATCAGTGCAGGATACTTCTCTATGCTGCTAAGAACCCATGTTGGTGTTTATACACCTTCACACAAACAACCAAAAATCAAGTGTCCAGCAGGGGAGTGTCCCCTCATGGATACAGGACAGGATGATCCTTTCCACCATTTGTCTTTTCAGTGAAAAGATTTATTGCTGTAAAAGTTATCCACCCACAGAGACATACAGCAGTATTTGTAACAGAATGCATCCATCACGTGTTACTGAAACACTTCAGGGAGGACTGCATAAAAGAAAAATCAAAGTGCTTTGAAGAGAACTATCTCCTCCCTGTCACCATGAAATCTCACATCAGTAGCATTCATCTCAGCTTTAAAATTATAAATATGCTTAGAAGCAAAGATTAGTTTCAGTTAATTTCCACTCTCAGTTATTTACTAACACTCAAAACATCAATAAAAATTTGTAACTTTATAAAGCCTTCTTTTAGAAAAATTCAAAAAACGCTAAAAAAAGGTAACTGTCTTCAGTTTATGACATGGGAAACTGAAAAGTGTTAAGGTACATGTAAATAAATAAAATACTGCCTGAGCTAAACTGAACTCAGCTGCTTTGTTTCCTGACCTCTTTCCCCAACCATCAATGTGTATTCCTCTCAGAGTGTAATTCTGAGTTCTCCCAAAATTACTCTGCTTTTCAGAAAGAGGAAAGAGCTATCCAAAACTCCATTTTTCCACAGAAACAAGGACAGTGTTTAAGCATCTAGGAAATAGGTTTAGGAAACAACAAGTAATACTTGTGGATTGTTTACTAACAATGAGAATTGTCAGCCACATGAATGTTCAGAAGAATACATGATATAATGAGAAAGCTGTGCCCAGTCTATGGAAGCCATTCGGAAGATCATGCACATCAGTCTGCTGAGCTAAATGAACAGCTTTGCATGGGGCACACTTTGAAGAAAAGGGAAAAAGCAGGAACAAAGGGGAAAAAATACAAAATTACCAAGTATAAGAAACTGTTGGTGAAAGCTGAAACCAAAGCCAAAGTGACTTTCAGCTATAGGAAGATACATTCAGTTGGATTAGAATGAAGAATGGGACAAAAGAACAGAAATTAATCCTGAGACTAAAGGTCAAGAAAAGTTCCAACTGAGATTAATTTAATTAGTAAAAAAAGGGAGGGCAGATAAGAGGACCTGCATGTCACACTACAGTAAAAGAGTAAAACCTGTCACATGTTCTGCAGCAGACAGGCAGTGGGTGGTGGCAAGCAAAGACAGTATCTGTTTAATTGTGCTAGCACTGCCCAGCAGTGGAGTGCTTTGCACACTCTGAAGTGCCAAATAGTGGTCAGCAAGTGTTAGAAATATAAAGATCAAAGGCTGAATAGGAACACTGCAAAACACCAAAGAGAATTACCTAGCACAAGTCACTATGACAAAGAAGTTCCAAGCGCCAAAAGAAGTTGCACCACATGATAATGTAAGCAGCTTTGGAGGAGACTGGTAGGAAGGACAAAAATTGGAAACAACTAAAGCGTAGATGAAAAGGCCAATTACATGGCACCACTTAAATGTTCAAATTGAGACAGTCCCCCAGTCACACCTGCTGAAGTCAATACCTTAAGAAGTGCTCATTCTCACTAGTACTAGTTGTGTTCAAAAGGAAACAGACTTCAAGCACTTACAGTACCAGCTAGGTCACCCAGTAAAGGCATTACAGGATAGCAATGAAAAAGCACTGAAAGTGAACATTACAAAAACCTAGAAATGGGACTGTAATGAACAGCTGTTTATAAAAGGAAAGTTGAGAGTTTTTACCCTCTAATAGCTTTTATTCCCTAGAAATGCAAACTCAACACCTGTAAGACACTCAATAAAGCAACTTGGCTAAACTACGTATTTGGTGGGAAGGTGCAGCAGAAAATCAAGACTTCAATTTCTATATAAAGAAAAACTGGCTTTAAGTACCAAATTTATTGCAAACAATACAATAAGGTTGGGGCAAAAATGGACTTCATATAAGCCCATCCTACTCCTGAGCTGTTCACCTGATTGGCTTTTGGGATGTTTTGGTTATTAATTATTTTGCTCCAGTAGAAAATTATTTCTTCCTCTATATCAGACCTGGAGCAGCTGTTTATTCCTTCAGCCTAGCACATCTATTACATTATCATTCATATGGTCATTCAGATATTAGTCACCTGCTGGAGAAATACATTTTTACATAAAAGCTCTCATCTAGTGTCTGTTCAGTTTTGCACTGTCTGTCACACCAGAACACTGTAGCTGCATCCTCAGTCCATACCAGAAAGGTATCACACAATTTCTGTGAGAAGTTTCTGGTATCAATAGGAAAATAAATGGGTAATCAGGCAGAGGCTTGAAGAGGTAGTGCCATACCCCAGAGAACACTGAGAAGATTGAGGACCACTTGTACTTATGAACAGCTGACTTAGATTGCCTTTTGGAAGAGGGGTACCCCAAATGAAGGAAGAAAGTGTGCTACCTGCAAAACTACAAGATGTCATCACAAAGAATTGTTCAGTTACTAATTATCGGGGTGCTGACAGCAGAACAGTCCCATCTGGTTTAGATAAATTCCAGCAAAAGAAAGCTTTGTCATAATGCTCTGACAGAAAAAATTGGAAATTTCAAAAACGTTAAGCATAAAATAAAGCTAGTAGAGTGTTGACAACATTGTAGAGAAAGGATAAGTTAGGCCTAATAGTCAAAGCAATAAAATATATCAAAAACATCCATCATTCCAACCTTTATTTTAGGCAAGTTCTGCTCTAAAAATAAAATCCAATATGCTTGACCTTTAGCCAAATGTCCTGAGGAAAAACTATTTTAACTTTTGCATCTGCCCACTCGGTTTGGTAGTAGGCACATGGTTATGATGGATTCTTTCTCCATCGTCCCAGAAGGGAGCCAAGACATGAAAGTATCATGAGAGTCTCACTCTTCTGCAAACACTTCTGCAGTTCAAGAAAGAAAGCAGCCCAGCAGTATGGAAAACTCCTGTCCCTCCTGCACACATCCAAACTGCCCTAAGAGTAAGCACAATACAAACACACAGTTCTGTCAGTCCTGCACCTTCAGCAAGAACTCTCTTATTTTAAGCAATCTCAATTGAAGAAAATTGAAATTAATTTAGTTCTGTAGTGTACCCTTTTGACCTCATTTAAGCCTTAGACCTCACAGTAGCCCACAGCAAAATGCAAGGGTGGCAGCAGTACTGGTCAGTAAGTGTTGGACATCAGTGCCTTCAATACTGAAATAAGTGCCAGTTCTACAAAGGGTCATGCCCTGGAGAGGATGGACTACAGAGGCTCCAAAATGGAAGTCAGGACTTAGAGCAGCAAACAAACATAGGTTTCTCTCTTCTACACACAAAACTGTCTTTCCTGTGCAGGTAATGTATTTTTTGGCACAGGTGGGACTAGGTTTTGATTTGCAGATATACACTGAACTGTTTCTCAACTTGGTGAAAGGCTTGTTTCTGCTATGTATAATGTACAGAGAAATATAATGATTGTATATATTATACACCTGCTAAAAGTCAAAACACTATGCTTTTTTTTTCTAGCATCATGGAAACCATCTCCCCTGGACATTCTGGACCTGCAGAATACAGAAAGGTACTACCTAAAACTAACGGTTGTTTTCTACACCTGATAAAATGTGAGTAAAATTTCAGAGAAAGAACCAGCAGCAATTACAGAAGCATGAGTTCTGTGACTGAGTCTTTAGAGACCTCTCTGCCTCATCAGAATTATCTTGAATATTACAGGGTGACACTTAAAGCACTTCCTGACAAGAAGATTCGCTTCTTGCAAGACATGAGTGGTGTTTAAACACCAGAAGGGCACACCACTCATAACCCAGGATTCACTTATTCATTCACTATTACTCAAAGATCACAAATTATAGTTTAATACCATCATCAAATAGAATTACAACCTTTCTTTCTGCCAGCAAACCCTGAACCCTGACAGAAAATTTCTGATTTCCAGGTGCTTACCATTATAGTACACCATTGAAGTGATAAGAAAGTCAAAAGTGACTGAACACACAGACTTAGGCTGACCTGCCCTTTCATATCTAAATGAAAGCTTCTTTTTAGCAAACCCATAACAGCACTCACATCTATCATTAATGCTGCTAAACTGCAATTAGAGCTGGCAAGTATCTAGTTCAGAGAGAGCAGCAAGCAGCAGGTGTCCCACCAAGTGATGCCATGTTCCCACCTTCCCTTCAAATAGTCTTTGCTACAGAAGCTCCTGGCATTTTTGGGCAGGGGCAGACCAGAAGAAAAGTTCTCACACAATTTTCTCTCACTTCAGGTAAGCTATACATACAGCCACACCAGAAAGAGACCACAATTTCTAGTTCCATATGTTTCCTGACAGTATTTCTGCAGCCTTCACAACCTTTATTATTAATTAAGGTCTTTTAACTTCAGGGAGGTAAATACCACTCATTCATTTACACACAAAATCACCAACTTTGAACAAGGTCAGTTCTAGGAGAGCCAGGAGTGGATTAATACATTTTTCTGGGCAGAATAAGTACTATGATCATATGCACTGACCTCCTGCACAATGCAGGCCACAGCACTTCAGCCAGTAATTTCAACACTCAGACCATAACTTCAGTTTGAACTAGAGCTTATCTTTTAGAGAGACATTCAGCCCTGATTTAGAGACTTCAGGTGATGGAAAATCTTCCATCCAACTTAAAAAATTGTTCCAGTGATTAATTACCGACACTTAGAGATGGGTTCCTTATTTTAAGTCTCAATTTGCCTAGCTTTCACTTTAGTCATCAATCCTTATTACACATTTTCTGCTCCAAAAAGATTAAGGAGCAGTCTACAATCAGCGATCTCTTCCCTGAACAAGTATCTGTAGGGTGTCTTCAATTCCCCTCTTAACCTTCACTTCTATAAACTCCAGAGTGAGTTTCCTTGTCTCTCTACTCAAGTTATGACACTCTAAAGTACACATCCTTAGGAAGTAAGATATCACATAATTTTTATAGCCTCCTTCTCAACACTTCCAAGTTTACCAGGAAATGCTACTTTTGATGCAAAGGACAAAACCTTAATCCTTACTTTGTCTGGTCTCTGATGTCACATCAAAGGCGATTCCAATGCATGAATATTCTTCTACTTGTACAGCCCAGTTTTCCCAGCTAAGAATTAGAGGGAGCATATGCTTAACTGGCTAAAAAGTTTCCCAGCTCCCTTTTCAGAGCTACTGCTTCCAAAGTAAGAAATGCTCTTTGTTACTAGAAGTAGGACTTTGCCACAGGCTGTATTAGGAAATCAATTACCCAAATGAGCCCACCTCACCAGCTATTAAAAAAAAAATCTAGGCTGATTGATTTTCCCACATCAGTATTTGTCTCTTCATGGTAATTTTAACAGCTGTGTCCTTTATCTGCTCATAACATTACACCCATTACCTCTTCCATGCTCTTGATGAAATAAAGTGGTGCATGCATGGCACACATCATCCACAGTGCCATCTTTCCCCTTCCTCAAGGGTGTCACTACTACAGCTATTAACTGACACTGCCCTTTATTTTCCATTGTCTAGGCTTCACTAGAAATCAGAACTGATATTTTACTCATCAATTGTTTCACCTTTAAAAATATTTTTGGAATAAATATTCAGGCCTCAGAGGCTTAAGACCCATGAATACAGTACACATTATACATGCAGGATAGTCTATGATCACTGCCACCGGACTATTCTGAGATAACAACTGGCACTTTTCCAAATACAGAGTAAGGAATTTGCTGATTACTACTCCTTTCTCTGCACCACCAGTAACCATTTTAGATATTCATCACTCACACTCCATAATGGAATGTTTTTTTAATTAAATAAATCTTTCAAAATTTAAACTTATTTACCATAGCCAAGTTTATGGTGAACTATTTTTATTGTGATTGTTTGATTTTGTGGTGCTTTGTTTTTTGTTTTAAACAAATCCACATTAATTCCTATAGTTTTCTTTTTCAATTGCTTGCACTCAATCTCCCAATTTCTATTTCCTTCCCCTCAACCCAAAAAAGACCATGCTCTGTAACTCTATCACACCACATTTAAGCACCACACAGAAAGCCACAAGGACTTTCATACATTTCACTATGCACAATCAGTCTCAAATAACATTGTACTTCATCACCCTTACACATCCCAGCCACAAAAAAGAAAGGAAGATGTAAATCATTTTTACAAATATATTCCTTCTATATAATAAGAAAGGGTCATACATAGCCCAGATATATTTGGTTTAGAACGCAATACTGACAAACCCAACATTACCTGTTATCTAGTTTTGTCCAGAGAGAAATCCTTCAGCCTCCAAGTCAGAAAGTGACCCAGGGAAACTGGTGGCCCAAATGCTGAACAGCTAGCTACCAATGCACATATAAAATATTCCTCTGTGAGATGATTTTCCTCAAATGCTATCAAGCTTCAACTACCTCACGCCTATGGATTAAAACCTTAATAACATTATTTAAAAAACCTCAAAAACAAAAATAGCTGGGATACAGGTCCAGTTAACAACAGATCACCAGTCTCAATACAACAAATCAGAAACTGCAAGGTATTCCCATTAAATACTCAAGAGAGCTACAGAAAGTACTTTGGTTTTGACTTCCAGATCCAAACTATCATGTATTCCATTAGGCTGCTCTAGTCACACTACCTGCAGAAAAGAAAGAACCCTTTCTCCCTGATGGTAAGGGCCCAGTAAAGCTCTACAGGAAGAACTCCTGGAACAGAATTTAATTATTGAGCCCATTATTTGCAGTAAATGACAAAACACTAAACAAGAACAGCAGCTTACCATCAGGAAAAGGTGAGGGTAAGTACAGTTACCTTTGGCAGCAAACAGATTCACACTGGGGTTCACATTTAAGACATGTTTTTAAACTCAAGGAGACTTTCTGAAACCAAGTTATCTTATTTCCTTCAGGATAAGCTTTAAAGCAAAGAGAAAGCAATTCTGAAGTGTGATGGCCTGTGATATACCAGAGTTCAGGCCACAGTGTCATAAGGATTCCCACTGCCTTTACAATTTATGAAGGTGGGTTCACAGCCACAAATGCTGCTTACACACTGAAAAGGGGGGGCAGTCCTCCCCAGAGATGGATGAAATCAGCGTTTCATTTTCTCTCCCTTTTAGAAAGCTGAACGGATCCAGTAATATTGACCTTTTATATTTAGCAATATTTTACAATGTTCACAGCTTACAAATTTTATTCTGTTAGTTTTCTTCCCTCCCTATGTTAAACATAGCTTTACCTGCTTCTTGGTCACCTTCTCATTCCTTTTCCCTCCTTTTTTTCCTGCATTCATCTCCTTTGTGTTCAACCACCTTTCCCACTATCGAGAACTAGACTCTTTTCATCCCCATATACACATGCTACTTAGATGGGAACAGCAGAGAAAGGAAAAATGCATTTCTCCAGAAACAATGTGAGTCAGCAGGGCTGGTTAAAAAAAAATACTTCTACTGATAACATGGCACAGGAGTCTCTCAGGCTACTGTTTGTCCTAATGAAATGAGTAACACGTGAAAAGGAAGGATGAAGAGGCAGTTTAGACTTCATGTTCTGAGGTAGGGCTGCCTCTTCTAAAACAGCCCTCTGAAATATACCATTTCAGGTAATACAAAGAAAAGTATTGTTTCATCTGTGTGCCTCAAGTAAATCAGAAAGCTTCATTTGTGCTGGGACAGCTCCAGTGGTGCCAGTCTGCACCCTGAGGCATAAGGAAAGCACAGCTCTGAGCACAAGCCCAGCTGTGCAGCCCTCCCACACCAATGTGGAGAAAATCCTCTCTGCTAAGTGAAAGTTATATAAATGAGAGAGCAGATAGCAATGAAACATTCAGCCAGGAAAGTAGGAGAGACCTGGAGAGCCTTATACTGGCTAGGACTTTTTATAAGTTCAATTGAGAGGGCTGGAAGAGTAAATTCAGTTATATTCAGGATAAGCAGCCACAAAAAAGTCTCAGAAGTGCAGCTTCTGAAAGAAATGAAATGAAAGAAAGTAGCCTTAATGAAAGAAAGTAGCCTTAGACAATGCAAGCAAACACCAGGTTTCACCCATCTAGCATCCTAGGTTATTAAATGTTTCTTAAAAGTTGCATGGCACGAAAGATTAGCACAGGCTAAAGTTCTGAATACAAGAAGGCTTTAAAGCCCCACTTGCACTCCTTGTTTTGTCACTCCTCTTGGAAACCCCTTCTGTCCCCAGCATGTGCTTTAGGCCTGTCCCAACCTTTCTGTAAACACACAATGGACAGCAAAATTTCCAGTCTAGAAGGCAAAATAGGGAAAATTTTAACTAAGGCAAGTGATTTATCCTCTCCAAACCAGAAATCATCAGCACACCCTCCTCACAGACTTACTTTTACTATAGTTTAAATTCTGCATGGAAAAAAAAAGAATGGGGAAAGAACTGCACACAGGAGAAAAACCCCACACATTCCCAGCAAAGCCAAGCCCACAGACCCTCCTCCAGCCCCACTGACCTGCAGCTCTACTGAGCCTGTCTGCCCACACCTCTTGCTCCTGGAGAGGAGAGCAGAGGCCAGGAAGAGGCAGCCCCAGCACAGCTCTGCCCAGCTGCAGCCCCCAGCACCTCCCCAAGTGCCTCAAACGGCCCCACAGCAGCTGAGCTCCAGCACTTCAGTGACTGCACCTGCTGCCCCACTCCATCTGTTACTTATCAGGAGAGAAGACTTTTCAAATGTAGTATTTTCTTGGGCTTTTAATAGCAGAGATACAATGAGCCAACAGACCTGGAGGAAAAAGCCTCAGTGTGTAAAAGCAGAGGCAATGGCTCGTGCTAGACAGTGGGGAGGTATTACTGCTGTCAAAGGTGAGGGGGGGAAGACAGAATATCACAATGCAGAGACTGGTAGAAGCTCCCACAGGACACATAGCCAGTCACCTCCAAAGAAAAGCCACCCTAGATGGTTGGGGACAGAAGAAGGGCGCCATGTCAAGAGGGGAAGGCCTTGACTGGGCAATCACAGGACTTCAATCTCACTTTCCCAGCTGCTTGGGTCACACCTTTGGGAAAGGAAATGCCTACATAGCTTCTGTCCCTATCACTATTGAGTGAGACTACCCTCTGCATGGTCTGACCATGCAAAAATGGTACCAGGTTCCATCTGTCCCACCCTGATGTCAAGACATATCCCCTGACATTCACTCAGAAGAGCTATACCAGCACTGGTTTCCAGCTCTCTCAGGGGATTCCAACTAGATTCAAGTTACTTTCATCATACCTTTACAATATCTTAGGTGGAAACCAACTCCCACATTCCTGCAGCAGGCCCAAAGTTTTATGAAGAACCTCAGGAAGGACTGCAGCTCCCATCAGTCTCTATCTGCTGAGGATGCACATAGTATGCGACAGGCTGGTCCGAGCTGAAGACTGCACAGCTTTTTGCAAACTCCAGTTAAAAAAAAATGGCACTGATATGGTCTATCAAAAGGCACTGTCTGATGTCAAATGACTGATGTATCAAACCCCCAAAGTGTTACAATTCAGGGCACTGCCATTCCAGTAATACTACCAGAGGATCCAAATAATGCCAAATAGGATGAGCCTAACTTTGAGCACTGGCAATGAGGTTCAGGGAATATTGGTTCTGAAAAAAGGTGCATACAAAGGATTTTAATAAATTGGACTTAATTCATGGCTTTACTACGTATATTTCACGTACAATTGGCAAATGGCCTTTATGATTTAAACAGACTTGTAAATCCTTAGTGAAGATATTAAATTTTAAGACAAATGTACTGAATGGAGATGCATCCAGATAAAAAATATTTCAACCCAGATGTTTCGTAGATCAGAAATCAGTTCTGAGTCATATAGGAGGTCAGGATAGATCATAATGGCATCTTCAGGCCTCAAAATGCATGATGTAAGGCAAATGATAATACCTAAAGATGTACTGGTAAAGCTGAACTCTTGAAAACAGATTATCATAGACAATTCAATGTCTATGTGTTTTGCACAAGATGTGTGACTCTGTGGAGTACTTAAATTTGTTGTTCATGACCTGTGTGTACTAATGTGGATTCTATGACTTCTGTGGTCATTGTCCCAGTACTTCATATAGGGTACCTTACTTTCTCCAGTGAGGAGCTTGTACCACACTGATTGCTGTTTCCATGATTTTCAAATCAAACTAACAATAAGTCTTCAACTTAGCATTTAAGAAATATATGAGCATAACATCTGAATTTGAGGTTTGCTATTAGTCACATATTCCCATCAGGGTGACAGTTAACAATTCAATTACCAAACCTTCAAGGCCTCTTTCTAGCAATACTTTTCATAGAATTCCACTAGCAGTGATTCACATCCTTCCCAGGCCTTCTCAGTTTGTGACTAACACTGAAATACAGGCTTACAAGCAAAATTGTCTACTCAATTTGTATGCCCCTCTAAAGCAGGGACACAGTCAAGTCTGCAGTGTGACACAGCAGACTGTCCTCAGTGCTTCTTCAGACAAGCTTAGATTATCAAAACTGGTATTTAGTTCTTGACATATATAGCTTTAGGAGTATTGAACACAGAAAATCTCCTGACAAAGATGGGAGCTGGAAAACCAACCTCACATTTTGGAAAATGCTGATTCCCTGTCAGATCTCCTCTCTAGGTGGAATATTGTTGCATTTTATTTTTAATTTATTCAACATCCTCTAGGTGCTGTAAATGAAAGATTAGATGGCTGCAATTTAAATATTCAGTGTCAGTATAAAACAAACAGCCAGATTCCTTCTGAGAATAAGTATTTCTTAGCAGCAGTAGTTCAGCCTGTAGATTATTTTTTCCATGTTACTATAAAGGGGAAGATGCTAGCAGATATCACAGTTCAGTGTTTAGCAAGCAACAGAGTGCCAAGAATTGTCACCAGATGAACTATTATAATGAGGGAAGAAAGAAATGCTAGATCTGTCAAGTGGGAAGGAGATGCTTGTGGGCTTTTGCTCTACAGAAGGTAGACAATTGGTTCAATTTAGCACTACCTGCTCTGAAACTTTCTGTCCAAAAAACCCTTGAGAATTCTTGGCTTGGAAGAAATATCAACACAAAATCAATTAGCAGCAAAATTGTACTTTCCCAACTGGACCCCTTTTGGATCAAAATTAATCAAATTCATAGGATTAATCTCTCATGACTCAAAAATCAGGAATTTGAGAGTGGGATCAAATGTAGTATAGATGTAGTATTTTTGAGGGAACTAATTCTCTTTGTGGGGAGGCTGGAGAGAAGAGCTTTTGCATGACAGGATACTACTACATTCTTTCTTCTTGACTTTTTAAATCCATATGTCAAAAGTTAAATACCAATTTAAAAAATCTGAGCCTATCTGAAAAAACATCAAGGACAGTCTTCTGTCTCACACGTCAGATTTGTCTTTAGAAGGTCATAAAGATGGAGCAGACAATTCTGCTCATAAAGTCTGTAATTCCCACAATTAAAATCCTCCAGAACAGTCCAGTAACAAAAAATAGTGGACAGAACCACACTCCAGCAGGCACAGTTTTGATGGTCTTACTGGTCCAGAGTAAACCTGCTTGAAAAGTGGAAGTGTAGAGCATAGAGAGAGTGGAATTTCTGAACACACAGGACTCAGCAGGCAGCCTGAGCTTGGGTGTGAGTGCTGGCTCCCTCTGCAGGGGTGTGACAGCCCTATGGCCAGTGAAGGAATAACATTGAAAAAAACATCAAAATTAAATGGACTCCTAAGTCTCTTCTGTTAAGCAAACCAAGTCATTGCTTGTTAGTACTGAAGAGCAAAATCTCCTTTGAAATGACTGAAGGCAAAGGCTTGGGGAAAGGGCACTGGACACCAGCAGTCATTGTGCTGCTGATGACAGAGCATGGAGGACAGCAAGGATCCTGGATAACTCAGCTGGTGGAGTCACATTTCCTCTTATTTTTACTGGAAATCCAAAGCCCTTGTCTTTTCATGTGACTTCATGTACCTCCTGTACCAGCATTTAGTTGCCTGCATCAGCACCCCAACTTTTCTCTCAAGCTGCCACACAGCTGTAGAAATTAAACTTCACTGACACTCTCATTTATATCTTTCCCTCATGAAAAAGCAGGTAAAGTCATGGAAGATGCAGAGTGCCATGGAGAAAGAAAAATTTAGCAAGCAATGCTAGGCATAGATTTTTAAACCTGGTGCTTATTTTTATCTCAGCAAAAAAATACTTGCTCCTGTTGAAAATCTCAGTCTTAGCACTCACATTTTTGGCAGTGGTTTTGGTGAAAGTAGAAACACAATCTTAGACCTGCCTTGAAAAGATAGTACATGCAAACTCAGCTGGCTTGTTCTAGCTATTTACAAAGCAGTTAAAAGGGTTTCTTTCTTCTATACCCTTGGCATGAACAAATCGATAAAAACATAAAAAGATTAGACAGAGTGAAAGAAAAAATTACTGACTGGCAAGATAAATAGATTCTGTAAAGACACAAAACCATGCAGAACCATTAAAGCCCATAGGCCAATTGATAGATGCACTCAGTAAACATACACTGTGCAAGAGTGTTCAGCAATTGCAGCTGAGAAATTCTAAAGACAGAGGCTCTCCCAGAAGTCAGGAGGCAAAGAAAAATGGCTCCAATCTATAACAAAAAATTACATGCACACACACACTGTGGTTTTGAGTATGATTTCCTCTTTTATATTCCAAGGCTTGGACATTGCTTTGTATGTTCAGATCAAAGCAGCAGCTGTCAGAGCTCTGGTATTGTTTGGTGTTATTTATAGAAGGGCAGAGAACAATTATTTTCAAGGTATATGAGGGTTCCAAAACAAACAGGTTAAGACCAAGCTGAAAGAATTTGGAAGCCAATTTGCCACATGTTACATATTATACATCCAGATCAGAAGTGCAAGTCCTCATTACGTCTCTGCTCTGACTTGAGAATAGTTGTTCACTTAAAAAAAATAAAATTAATATTCTATTCTCATGAACACATGACCCTCCCTTCTCATATATTTCTCATGCTTTCCCACAGTGAAAAAATGACTGCACTCTACTTCTAGACATCTGCAATCAACCTTGTCAAAACTACAATGTCTTTCATTATTTTTGGATCTTTCACCCTCATTTGTTATTTAAAACTAGTCTCTTTTCAATTTCTTTCTATCCCCTCACATATAATGTAGTCTCTTCCAATAAAAACTCTTCTTCCTCTGCATTTCCTCCATGCCTTGTTTACCTAGCAGACATTCCACATTTTTTCAAACCTCATCCAAGAACTTATTTCATTCTTTTATATGGGATGCACATTAAAATTCTTTTCCTGATAATACTTGTCTTTGTGCTTCTGACTCAAATTCAAAAGGAATACTGCCTTCTTATGTCAGTAGGAAACTGAATCATATTCCAATCATGTGTGTCACTAGGCCTTGTATGTACATACATCTCTCTCTCCATAAATTTATATGAAATGAAATGACAGGAGACACAGTTAAAACCAGAAAAATTCTGATCATGTATATAGAGCTGATAATCACATGAACATTATGTCATAGGCAATTATGTCATGCCTATGACATAATTGCATAATTAGAAAAAAATTTCAGAAACAATCCACTTCGGTTTCATCTCGGATTCCAAAACAAGAATCTCATCAAAACTGTGAAGTTTAATGCCAGCAGTGTTTCACTGACCTCTTGCCACTTACCAAGGTAAACCACAGGAGCCACATCTCTAGACATTTCCATGAGTGCAAAGAGAAAGACAAGTCAACAGGCACAGCTTCAGTCACACCTGCAATGACATTTCCCAGTGCACGGGCAAAAGGGAAACCACACTGACATAAAACCATCACAACACTGACAGGGTAAGCAGATCATACTGCCATGGCACGGAGGCAGCATCATCTCTGTTTTTATCTAAAGAATTAATCATTTTTTA
Source organism: Ammospiza nelsoni (assembly GCF_027579445.1). Taxonomy (NCBI): domain Eukaryota; kingdom Metazoa; phylum Chordata; class Aves; order Passeriformes; family Passerellidae; genus Ammospiza; species Ammospiza nelsoni. Next base: position 43,573,255 of record NC_080638.1, on the reverse strand, counting down.
GCACACAAGCAAATTTTAGCTTTAGTATTTCTTCCCACAGTAACTAAGAGACTGCCATGTCTGTAAGGTAGCTATCTAGTTCTGGTATATAGTAATGAAAGAAGCAAAACATCATATATGGAGAGTGTCATAAAGCAGGTAACCTGTTACCCAGTCTGCAGATATTGCAGCCATCCAGGGAGAGATATGCAATTATGTGCAAGCCAGTATAATTTCTTAATGTCAACCACATCATTCTGGCCTAATTATTCTGTCTTTTTTATGGAAATTACAACTGAATCTGAAGTACAGTGCATAAACACCAAGCCTATAAACCCTTACATAATAACCACATTTACAGCAGTCCAGTTATTGCTGATGCAGGAGACTGAGCATTTGTTTCATTGTTGCTTAAGGATCAGATTCATCATTTCACACTGTTTCTGAAGATGAAGGCACTGGTGTAGGAAACACAGTTATCTCCTTCAATGTGCTGTCCTCAACAAATACAGAAAAATTAAAGCACAGAAGAGAAACAACTGCTAATAACACTTTCAAATTTCATTGTAAAATTTGATCGTGTATGGATAGAACATTGCACACACTTATTTTTGTAAATATTTCCATATCTTTCTGCTCATTTAAGTTAGTTTTCTTTATTGCAGTTTAATCTGACTTTTTGATTCCCATTGGTGTGGCATTTTTCATGGAATTGATGGTATATCTATCTAAATAACTACATCTAAAATTAAACGTATGCCATGGATTTGATTTCTTTGATTTCTTTCAGGAAACTAATTACCACACATAAAAGAGAAAAATTTGCTTGCTGTGATTCCACCAAAATGATCCAGCCAGACAATCTGGCCTTTAACATTTTGAAAAACATTTCCTCTTACTCCCACTTATTACTGTAATGTCATGGGTAATAAACAGAAATTCACAATTCTTTCATAGGCACTAAATATGTGTGCACAATACCTTGGTACTTATGATATTAAAGTCATTACAGACATTCATGACTTCAGTTCCTGAAGCCTTCTGGCAAGAAGGTCACTATTATTATCGGCACACCACTGAAAAGATTAAATTCTAGTAAATAAATGATTTGCCCAGAGTCTTGATACTGCAGAGTTATGTAGAGATGATGATGATGATTATTATTATTACTATTATTATCTGGGGTCTCTGAGGTGATGTTGATTTAAGAAGCCTCTATCAGGCAATGCTCCTGACAATTACTAAGATGTGCAGGTGGCTCCAAATTGCCCCCTGGAGGAGGCTGAGTTAGCTTCCAGCTTCAATCCAGTCTCTGGAAGATCTTAGTCCTCTTCACTGACTAAAGAGAGACTGGTGTCAACAAAGTAAATACTGCTTAATTTAATCATTAGTCTAAATATGAATGCCCATACACTCCCTCTATGCCTTTTATCCTTGAACACATTTGGACAATAAAATCTTCAGAACAGATTCTGTCTCTAAGACATCCTGTAAAAATCTATGGCTATCCATACATAGATATTATTCCTATCAGCAAGAACTGAAACTAGGTTTTTCTTCATACAGACCTGAAGCACTTAATATCAAAGCAGAAGTAGTACTATCCTATGCTGTGAAGGCGCCAATAGGATGTATTTATCAAAGGACAGGCTACCTCTCTACTATGTCAACATACTGGTATTCTCTGATATTAGGTAGCAATAGGGTTATGAATGTAAATTAGTTCACCTACCAAAACTGCCTTATCTTTTTCAAATACAAGTATTCTGGTCTCTCTTGCCTGTGAACACAAGAGCTGGCCACAGCAGAAGGCTGTGGAAGTGAGGCAGGAATAGGGATGCTAGGGCCTGTCTCTAGCTACTGCGGAAATCCTAGAAGCCATAGACAGAATTCTCAGTACTCAAAGAAAGTAAGTTTGAAGTTTGGACCAACCAAACTGGAAGAGAACTGGGGCAGTGGACTGGTGATTGACGTGATTTAGAAACATCTGTCTCTTTAGATTAACAGTTCCACAGCAAAATGAACCATTATGGCCTGTTCGCTAATAGTATTCTGATAAACTAACAGTAAGCAGAGCAATGTACAACACTAACCACCTGATCTTCCACTGTGAGATTTTCTACACTCAATAAGAACTGACTTAAACTTCCCTACAGTCTCTGATACTTAGAAATTAGGGTTTGAGTTTGTTTCATCTCTGTGTTTGCAGCCAGAGAAATTGTACACCAGTGGTTTTGTTAGTACTTCAGATAATTTTCTTCAGAAAGTGCTGATTTTAAAATGTGGTTTTAATGCTCTTGGGAGATTTCTTCCTAGATTTTCCTCTGCCCTTGCAAAATCTGTACAGGATTTACACTGGATCTACTACAGTTTCAGAAGACTGACTGCTATTTAGAAGCAAAAGGCCTGAAACTATTGTCACATGAGACTGAATGTGAGGTTTATTCCAGTAGTGATGCAATTAAGTGTTCACATTTCATGGGTAGCATTTTATCCCTAACTGATCACTTTCAGGTATACTTGTAGTTAGCAGCTAAGCACTTTTCTTTAAACCAGCATGCAGCCTGCAGGTTTCCAAAACTGCACTGGCAAGAAATTCAATCACATCTCCTTCTTGCAAAAGTAGAAGTTGGATCCCTCCATAAACTATTCGTGCAGTAAGGAAACAAGAGTGAGTAAGAATGCATGATCTTTCTTTTTGCTCATATTTCCCTCTCTACTAAAACTTGTAGTGTAGCACCAGGGTTGAATGGCTGCAACAAAGCTTTCCATAACTGTCAGAAGTGCTTGAAGAATGGTACCATATTAGGGCAGGTTTGAAAGCCCGTAATATCACTGCTACTGCTTTGCACAGTTTGTCCTTCACTAATTCCATGGTGACAGTAATTCCACCATTATTGCAGCCTCAGAAGTATTGAATCATCAGCATCAGTATAATACTCTAAAGATAAAAAAATGCTGAAGAACTCTTCATTTTAGGCTCAAATCTTAAATCACTATGAAACAGAATCAAATATTCTTTCAGTAGTGTGATCAAAAAAGAGATGCCAAAGTAAAGCAATGCTTTGCCCATTTTCAGATTAAGTTAAGAAAAACCAAAAGCAGAAATCCTACATGAAAACGTGCTCATGTTTACCCATGGAGTCTCAACATAATACAGGTCCCCAGAGGTAAATACATTAAAAAACACAGTTTTGCATTCAAAGCTGAGTGACTGAGATCCTCAGTCTTCTCAGATCTAAATCGTTCAGATCATGGTGTTTGAATTAGGCAGCTCTCCTAACATGAACACATATCTATCTGTACCAAGAACTCGGATTTTCTTAATTTCCTTCATGACAGGAAAAATATACAGAACCTCTCATTTGTCATCATTTCAGTTCTGAAAATTTCCCCATAGTATTTGGGAGTATATCTCTTAAGGCCTTAAGGTCTGATTCTTCATAATTGCTGAAATCCTGTGAAATTTAACAGCAGTTGACTACATTCAGTAACTCTGCAAAATAGAGCTAAAGTAGAAAAACATCTTAATAACCTCCTAATGGACTACTGAAAACCATAGTTTCAGCAATCAGAATGACAGAAAGCTGGCTCTTTTCCTCTTACAGTACAGAAATAATTGACATTTGAAAACTATAAAAAGTGATGCAAGGAAGAGGAATAGATTTGTATTTTAACTCCATTTGAGTGAATTGGACAAAAAGGCTTTGCTTGGAAGGGCAAAGAAAAGTGCCTCTCTCAAAATAAGGAAGAAATGTTTTTTTATGATGCATCAAAATTTACCTGAAACAGGAAAGTATCTTTTACTTTTCACTTTTCTATTACCCATAGTGAGGGAGGTGGCTGGCTCTCATTCACAGTAACATTTTCCCACACTGCACCTTTCACATTGACACTTTGCAATTTGAAAGGAAACATTCTCCAGCCCCTTGTCTCCCTAAACAAATTTCAGAGCCCAAGTTCTTTGTCCTGTTTTCCAATAGCTCCCTTGCCAGAGTCACTCTTTGTGCAATGGTGAAACACACTTATTTTTCAAGTTTATCTTGGCTCAACTCAAAAAGCATCAGACTGAATTCATGGTAAAGAAAAACACAAGATCTTGTAGAAATTTAAAGTCGGGGGGGGGGGTTGTTATGAAATGAACATCAGATGCAGTTCCAATATTAGCTTAAAATGGACTTCAAGTTTAATTGCTCCTACTCAGAATTCTCAGAGACGTTCTGGCTGCTTCAGCTGAGGATTTGGCTTTAAAGTAACATCATGTCTTCCATGTATGGAAGCTGCCCTGGGTTTCTACAGCCTAATCAAGGAAACTCCTTTCTGAATTCATGCCTAGTTAGGAATGGCTGAATATCAGCTATGACAATATGACTGAGTTTAATAAATATTTTCTGTAGCTTCTTAGCCTAGCTGCCCCACATCCACACTTGGCTGCTCCTAGTATGAAGGATTATCCACATTTCTGTATGAATTATTATAAAACACTTCAGCTCCATAAGTACTCTACGAAATTTCCCAATTTCAGGAGGTGTTAAACATTTCTACAGGTAGCCCCACTGATATATTTTATTAAGGATGTTCTGTACATACTTATCCATGCATACTTTTCTTATTACATCAAGCCTGATGTTAGATATCACTAGCTTTCCTGAACTCTACTTTTGCAATCAGATGCAGATGGCAGAAACAAATGTTTTAAATGCAGTACAGTATCCACAGTATGTGAATGTGATCTCTAGGAAAGAATACTGAAGTTAGGAAAACCTGATTTGGTGCAGCTGTCAGAGACACAGAACAGTAGTTTCTGCTATGGCCTAGCAGCCCCTTCAGTCTCCATTTTTGGGTTTATAGTGTTTAAGGCACAAAGCTTCAGCTGCAGGGCATCAGCTTTTTTTATCTGAGGCAAAAAGAAGTAACTCCAAGGAAGCAGAGCACGCAGTTGTTTGCAGTGCTGATCAGTGCTGGGCTATGGTACAGTCCACTTTTTGTCCATTTCTTGCTTCCTATAGAGCACAAAAGATTTGGTAGCCCAGTGCTACTCTCAAGCACCTGTTTGCATTCAAGTCTCACACGGCTCTGCCGTGAACGGAATCTTCATCTTTGCTGCTTCCTACAAAGCACTGTGAACATACCTTCAACCCTTTCACGGGTAGAAAACAATAACATGGCAAATACAAAATGATCCCATCACTTTGGAGATGTATTTAAGTTTCTCAGCACATGAACTAAGAGGAAACTACAAAATCTCCAGCTACACCACGAGATGGTGCTCAGCCCCCTCTCCAAGACACACATGGAATACACCAGAGTCAGGAAAGTTTGCTTGAACTGGGTACTGACATTGCCAGCATAAGCACACACAGACAAGATTCCTTCTATACAGCCCTGCTGGATACAGCATTCCCTGAAAAATACTGTTGTGCTGCAGAAAAAAGAGAGAGAGAGAGAGAAAGAGAAAGAAAAAGACTCTGCATTTTTAAATGTTTTTATGCTGCTCCACCTTCTCTGTTGCATTTTATTATGCTTGAAATCAGTCAAAATGTGAGTAGTGAGTGAAATGTTATAAACCTTTATTACAACAAGAAATGGTCGATTTTATTGGTGCTGCTTTCAGTGGCAATGATAATTTAGGAAGCAAGTTTCCTTTAATCTAAAATTATCCTAAGCATGAAAATATCATAATATAATAAATTGCAAGTAACAATCTCTCATTCTTTCTAATATAAGAAAGCACAGAACTAAATGAGGCTAGTTTCTGTCCATCGCAAAAAAAAAAAATTGATATTATCCACATTTTTGGCATCAATATTTTGGCAATTCTAGGACTATGATCTGTATTTTCATGAGAGACTGCAATTTGATGGCAGAGCAGACTACAGTAACAATGTGATTGGGGTATATGCAATAGAAGTTACAGTATAAAAGTAACTACTAGTGTATGGTTTGGGCAGCTGGGTACTAAACTCTAAAAATCTCTGTGGTCCTCTACAAATATACTTCTACCATCTTGCATTAAAGTTCAGAGTTGCTCCATGATCTTTGATGCAATCTTTCACAGCAGAACTGGCTACGTATCAGCAGCAATGAGTATTTAATCTGGAAGAGCCCTTATAAACTCCTGGCTTCATTCGCTATCTTACTAAGCGAGCACTCCTTACTAGCCTGCAAGGAAAAAACCTCTCACATATCTATAGCTTTTACCAGGGGCCTCTTTGCATTCAAACATTTTTATATCACTTCTGTATTTAAAAAAGAATTATGAAATTCCAGCAACATTTGCACCAAGCAGTTTTTTCTCTTGCACTGAATGTGCAAATCCACTTTTTTCAAATTAGAACCTGTTCCATTATAAAATCTACACATGTTAACTGCAATGTAGGGAATCTGTTGGATATCCGAAACTCCCGTTTGAATAAATGAAAATAGACTTGGGTCTGGGACCATGAAATATCAAACCTATGACATCTTTCCCCAGCTCAGGTAAGAAAAGGCTTGTGGTTTTGCTTGCAGCAGAACAATTTGGCAAACTCTGGCCCTCCTCTTGAAGCTAAGAACTGAACTCCAAAATTTCAGGAGGAGAACCATGCTAGATGGAAGACTGCAACTTTAAGTTGCTTAAGGGCTTTGTTTAACAGCTTGGTAAAGTAGCAACAGCTTGAAACCTGAAAGATGCTCTTATGAGTCAAAAGCAACACCAGTTACATTTCTTCTTTTCCCTACCAGTTCAAAACAGCGGGCTGAATAACTTCAAATAAGATTCCGCTACAAGAGAAAAGGGAACAGAAAATGCACTAATCCAAATTATGTCAGCATGCTAGCAGCTTATTAATAAACAATTAAATCCTTATCTGAACCCACTCTTTCATTAACAGGTAATTAGCATAATAACTTCTCTATTTTGTTTTAAGCTTTCTGGTGATTCTGTACTCAAATTTCATGAGCCAAGAAAAAAATAAAATATCCTTAGATGATTAAAACTCTACCTGGTGATTTGATTTCCAGTTCATAGTCAGGCCTGGACACTGGGAAATCCACCAAAAGGAAGAAGTTATTTTTCCATAAAGAAGTGAGCTCACATGACTGTTTAATACAGCAGTCAACCAAAGTGACACAAATGAAAAAGAAATTTTACTGGGAAAATTGCTTGAGAACTTCTCTCAGGCTTTCTAACTTTTCACATTCAGAATGAAAATGCTCAGCATATTGCATTTTCCGCTTGGTAGAAAATGATTTATGATGATATAATGAATCTTCACCACTGATCAGACACATCTGTGGCATCTTGGTCAGCTTTCTTCTGCCATCAAGGCTTCCAAATATTGTACCCCCTTTGCACAAAAGAAGGAAGAAGACAACTACTGTCTTCTTGGCCCTGAAATCTCAAGAATCACCTTTTTTTTCTTTTTTTAAAGGAACAGATGACAAGACATTAAAAAATATTACTGCTGAAAGTTAAGAGCACATTTCCAGAGATGCAGCAGCAATGCAAGCTTGCCATATGCATCATACCCCAGTGTGCACCAGCTTGACCAAGCAAGGCCCTCTCTGGAAGGAAAAGGGTTCTTGTTCTCCATTATTCATTTTGTCCCTGCACTAACAGTGAACATTTCTAAGCTGCTTCTTCCAGAGACCACAAATCTGCAGCTCACCTTCCCCAGCTCACTTCTTAGCAAACAATATTTAAGCACAGAAGCATTAATGGATATTTTTTAAGTGAACTTCTTACTCCTGTGCACAACTGCAGTTCTCTGCTCCCAGAGAGAAATTTTCTAGGAGCAGTGCCCTTTGCCAGACGAACCAGCCTGGCAGTGGAAAGTACAGGCAATGTGATGGATCACAGTGGCAGGACAGTAGCAGTCACTGCTGAAAGAGGTGGGATGGGTGAAGATTGTGAAACCTGGAAAAAACCTCTCAGCTGTGGAAAGGCAATTGTTCTCTATTATCAACCCTCTCACCATTCGTGGAAAGAGTAGCTAATACTGAAGTCCTAATGCAGTCACTATTTGATTTTAAGATAATCAATAGCCTGACATCTTAATCCTGGAAATAATATCTTTCATACTCCTACACAGCTCCCTAGTGCTACCTCTCGCACACCAAATTTGCTCAAATGTAGTGCCTTGTGTAGAAAAAGAAAGTAAGTGAAATGGAAAAAGAAATTACCAAATACTTGATGGCTGGACACCATAAATGACATTGTTTCAGTCTACCTTTAGCCATCTATCTCACTGTATGGCAGCAAAAGCATTGCCTTTTTAAGTTCTATATAAAAATATTCACAAGCTTTCAAGGGTATCTTCTCTTTCTGAGTGTACTGGCTCTGGCTGAGAGGGAGTTAATTTTCTTCAGAGCAACACTCATGGTGCCATGTTTTGGATTTGAAAGCAAAACAGTGTTGATAATACACAGGCAGGCAAAGAGTGAGAGAGCAGCTGTGTGCTTCTTAACCACCTACAGGGGTTAAACCAAAACATTGAGGAAAGTGCAAGTGATGACAGCTGATCTGAAAAGAAAACAAATCAATTTATACAAGGAAAGTGGCCAAAATAACAAATTGAAGTGCTTACACATTTTTCTATCAAAGCCTTTTTTTTTTTTTTCCCTCAGGCATCCTGGCTGAGATCCTGCAAATATTGCAATAGAAAAGGAAAAAAGGAAATAAGACTGTTTTCCCCAGACATGAGAAAGGAAGCTGATAATATAACAGCTGGCAAATAAGAGAAAAATGTTGCTGTCCACAATTAGTTATTCAATGTACCATTAAACAAAATCTAGCATCACAAGCTTTTTTCCTCAGTTACTCCAAGCTTCACCAACAGTGCCTTTTCCACTAAAAATAAAATAAAAATAAATATTTTTTTTAAAAAACCTACCTCAAACTTTTCATATTTCGTTATCTTTGTTATAGCATGCAGGATCCCAATACTTAATTAGCATTTCTAACATTAAGTAATGGGTATCTATTTTATTGACTGACAGGATGATTAATATAATTTGCTTTGACCTTTAAAGGTGTTTTTTTTTTTTAGCTATAATCCCACAGAAGGGGTGAGAGGCTAAAGGAATTGAAAATTATATATATATAAATGTACAACAAACACAACCTTTTCAAAAGTCAAAAGGAATCAAGAAAAGCTGCTGGGGTAGGAATGACAGCCAGTAAACCAGATGAGCTATTTTCCAAAAGTGGGTCATTTGATTCCTTACAGATAACTGCTGAGTTTCCAAGGTTAGTTTTCTTTCTTGTTTGGTCTCATCACAGCAATTTAGGTAAGAACAATGCAGAACACATTCTGTCAAGCTCTGCTTTCATCATTGCCATCCCTCCATACTGATGACCTGTCTCTCTCTGCATACTGGAACTGAAGACCCAGAAGTGAGGCTTTCAAAGGGACAGTATTAGCTGGAAGATGAAGGCTGACTGCTCTTAACAAACAGCTGGGCCTAGCTGAATTCTAGCAAACACAGACTTGTGTTTGTAGCCTACATCTGTGGCTCCTGAAGAAATATTCTGGGATTGAGGGACCTGGTGATATAGCAAACTGCAGTTTAGGATTGCTCAAATCAATTATGCCACAGCAAAACCTTAATCTCCATGGTACTGTCTGGATGAGGAGGATTACGGACACTGTGAAAAGCCTGTGCTCATTAAACCCAATATTCTGCCCCCAATAATGGCAATCACTATTACCTCTTGAGCAGTCACTCCTTATCCAACATCCACTGATCCTTAAAGCTCACTGATTTGGCCTTAAATTTACAGAACAGGTAGCATCCACCATAGCAAGCAGTGCTTGTGCTGATCGATTTTTGTCTTTTTCTTTATAACTATTTAAAGCCTCATTAGAGATGCTCTCTCTGAGTTGTTCGCAAACAAAATTAATAATATATAAAATACTCGCTTCCTCCTAGATCCAGATGGCATGAGTTTTCAGTTTTGTGCCAATGTTCTTGGAATTAAAAAAAAAAAAAAGTGGATGTTCTGGCAACTAATTACACAATGTAATCTACAAAAGACATATTGTCTAGACATCCTTGAAGTGGACCAGTTTCTCATATGTTCTTTATGTTTCCTCTCACCCAAATGGAAGATGTCCATGTGGAACCCAGCCTAAAAAGGGACTTATCCTCTCCACTGCAACTGATAATTACATGGATTCTTCTGCTATCTTTGTAAAACAAGCTCAGAAGCACTACTGCACTTTGTAGGGGTACCAAACAACCTCTGAGTTGGAAAACGTGTCCTGCTTTGGTTTAAGGACAGGGTTAATTTTTTGCAGCAGCCATGAGGGTGGGGAGCCTGGAGCTGTGTGGGCATGGCCAGGGTCCTAATACCATTCAATACCATTTCATGTCATTGCCAGGGCAGGGAAAGGGACCCTCTGTCTCTCTCTTTTGGGAAAGAAGATAATTCCTTCCTGGTCATGGGGAAAGCGTGGTGGGTGGAGGGTCTGCCATTGTTTTCACTGTCCCAGGCTTGGTGGGCATTTTGCATGTAAATCATCCTTTCTTTGTACATTTGTCATTATTGGTATTGTTGCTGTTCATTTTCTTATCTCATGGATGATTCCAATAAATGGTTCTTAACTTATCTCTGCCTTTTGTCTACCACTGAAGGGGAGGGGTAAGGGGTGCAGTTCATGGTTTTCTTTTCAGTGGGAGTACTAAATTGAAGAATACCATTCCTAAACTACAACATTAAGTCAAGAGGGTATTTTTGCCACCGGAGACTTGGAATGGGCTTGAATCAAGAAAGTCTGAGACAAAAGAGGTCACTTTTTAGTAGTTGCCACAGGGAAGAGGAATTTGTTGCATTATGAAATAAAGCTCATCTCCACATCCATAAAGGAGCTCAGAGAGACAGCAACAGGAGGGGGAGCACAAATAATATCTGTCTGGGTTATACCCAGGGCCATCAGCCCACCAGAGCCCCATATGCTCAAGCCCAGAGGAGCATGGGGCACAGCAGCAGGTGGGAGCACAAATCATGGACTCCTGAGCAATGAAAACCTTTCCAAGTCTGTCCCAGGGCTGTTCCAGCAGAGCCATTGGTTCCAGTGCCCAAGCATGACACTCATCACTACATGACAGCTGGATCAACTCTTGATATCACCTTTTGGATTAAGGGGATTGCTGCATAGGGTGGGGCATATGCAATGGTGGAAAAAGCAGTTTGGGGTCAGACAGACTTACTATGGGATGTTTAGGGGAGAAACCAAAGGTACAAAAAGAGAGAAATTCAGGTGATTTTGAGAAGAGCAATAGTGGGAAAATAAATACAGGGGTAAGGGTATAAAAAGGGTCGGGCATGTAAATAGTTGCTGATGAGTATTTTTATCTGATCAAAACAGCCTATCTTATTAAATTCCTTTCTATGTCTTTCCTGGGTGAGAGCCTTTTATTCTCTGTGCATGAGGGTGTATGAGGCTAGGAGTGCTGCAACTGGAGTCAGACCATGGGCTCAACAGGCGCAGATGTTCATGGTGCCAGAGAGTGGAAAGGATGCGGGTCTGCGAGCAAGTGTGTGCGCTCTAGCAATGGGCCTGCCAAGAACACATCTTCAGCTGGCCACAAGCAGGACCTGGAGCAAACAGTGGCAGTAGCCTCACCTCTCTTGGGTTGTCGGATCTAGTAGGTTCTCCTCTAACAGAATTTTTAACTTGCTGCCTGACAAACATCTGGGAGGATTGCTTTTGATCCCCTGAGAGAAGAAGCCTTCTTAAGACAGGCTAGCTCCCTTTTCTCCTGCAGCAGCAGCACAAAGCCAGACCAGCATCCCAAGTGTGAGACTGCTCAAAAGTGGAATCATTCTCAGCTGAGCTGTGCAGATGCTACAGACAGACACCAGCTTTGCTTTCACCACTACAATATGACATACTACCAACTTGACACTTTTCAGGCTGCATAAGTATTCATTTCTTCCTGATTATGTTTAAATGGAGCTAGGAGACACTACAGTCACAAATATGATGTGGATGTTTAATCATATCGCTTCACTTTCAAAAGAATGTTTTCTTGTTAGAGTACTATTAAGATTTTATTAAAATGACAGCAATATAACTAGGAATCGGGTAAGTGCACTTGGTTTTACAATATTTTGATTAGAGTTAGCACAGCTTCCTATTTACTTATGATGATAGAGAAAAAAGAGAAGTTTAAACCTCTCCCAGAAAGTTACACATCATAGATTCAAATTTTATGCTCTTACAGTGACACTTAATAAAATGAATCATTAACACTGCACTGAATAAGGCACTAAATACAGTAAGCGTGGCAACTGAAACAGGAGAACCAAACATATTCTAGTTGTCATTATTGTCAAAAATTATTGCATTTCAAACAACATGTTAAATGTGAGTCTCACAGAGACACAGAATCAACTGTGCAGTAGTGATTAGACTGATTTTTTTATCCCCTTTATTTATGCTTTTAGCAGCAGGTAAGAGAAGAAGATATGGAATTTTTGAGGCATCAAAAGTGACATGAAAATAAATGATGGCTTGTCTGGCAAGCTTTAGTGAGAAGAAAACGCCTTATTATGAAATAACAAGCAATAAGACAGAAGTGTTCACTGTCCCAAGGAGCTACTTTTGGCAGATCTCTCATGGTATTAGCATCAAAGTATGTGACTGAATAATGACACACCACATAAAAGGCTTGTGAGGAGAGAGGACTAGAGCAAGAGTAGTATCCAAAAAAGAATACAGAGTGAGAATACCTCCAAAATCTAACAAATCTATAGCTTACACAGCTATGCCCTCCACACTTAATACTGAGTAGAATGCTGAAAACTCTCCACATCTAATCTGATATGAAGTGGGGCCACTGGATATAGAATAAGGAAATTAAGGAATAGATACCTTTGAAAAAATGAAGGAAAATCAGAGCACCAGACATGATGCAAACTATAAAATAATCACAACTCCAACTTTCTTCAAAGTGAACAACGCATTTCAATAAACAGTTTACAGGAGACGGACCATTTTCCTAGTAAATCCTATTTTAAATAAATAAAATACATGTAGCCAAAAATCCAAGAGATTTATATTAATATACCTATTCTCCCCATTAATCCAACCAACAAAATTGTGCTATCCATTATGTCTGCATTATGTTGAGGAATCATTCAATGCAGTTTATTCACAGAGTTTGTTTGTTGTTTGGAGATCCTCGTTCTACTTTTGGTTGTGCTGATTTCTCACTCAGAGGAAAAGAGAGTTACTATACAGCTCCATATGTGTGAGCAAAAGCATTGTTGGGTCTTCTAAATGTGCAGAAACAGAAAAGCTCAGTTTAGGTATCTTCAAGAGTGAAAGGAAAGGGTGAGATGAGTATTAAAATAAGTACAGAGACAGTAAAAAGCTGAAATACAACAATTATGAAACACAGAGAGAAGGTAAGATGAAATTATGGAAAACAATATTTTGCACCAGATATAAAATAGTCCAAAGATACATAAGAGAAAAAGGCCTCAATCTTTTTAATGAAAATTAAGAGTAAGTATAAATGCTTACCTGGGACAAAATGCAAGACTCCTCTCGAACAGTATGCGTTTCAATGTTTGAAATAGCGGGCTCTTAAGCTACATGTTCCACAAAACCCAAAAAGTAAAGCTCTTTTTACCTTTGAAACCATGCACTGGGTCCCTTCTATTCAGTTACCAGTGGCGACTGCTCGACCCGAAACTCTTCAACTGTTGGGAAGCCCATTTGTCAAGTTACTTTAAAACAATTCTGCTCATTTCAAGAGACCCCAGCAGACATATCTGTGTGTGGATAACTCCCTCTGCACAAGTAAATGTCAGTGTGCCTGCAGGAATGCTTACAGTGATATTTGGTCTGCTTCTGCCTAACCATATTTTATTCATTGAAGGGTACAGTTTTCACCAATCCCCAGCAGGTTCCCTTCTAGGAAACAGGACAGATGACCTGAGTTATTGCAACAGGCATCAAAAAAACCAATGTATTGGAGGGACTAAGAGTAGAGACATTTGTTTTCAGCAAAGCATCATAAAAAATAAATTAGGAAGATCCAATGTGTTTTAAATAAAGAAATAAATCTAAACCTTCAGGGGAAGACTGTATTTAAAAATGCAACAGGCCTAACTATTAAAAATGCATGGCAGCAAAACGATACAAGATGTTTTGATGCTTATGGGGAAACTAACAAAACCACGGAATTCTAACTGTCCTTCCACTGCTTTCATTATATGATTCTCTTTTTCCTCTCTTTTTTTCCTTTTTTTTTTAATATTTCTTCCAATTAGTGCTAGCTATTTATTTGCATAAAACCCAGACGATTGCTACTTGCTACCAAAGCTGACTTCCTACCTGAAGATAGTCTTCCATAGCTAAACTTTAACAGGCAGCTGTCATCACAAGTTGATGTTGACAACATTAGATTGTTGTCCAGCACCAGAGGAAATGGATCCTCAAATAACAAACATAAAGAAGAACTATGGGCAAGTGTTTTGATGGAGTTACAGATGGCTAAGCAGCAAGAGCATATGAACTCTTATGAAGTAAAAGATCCTATTTTTATGTAAATGTCCTTACCACTGCTGTGTAAAATCTGGCAATCCCAGCTACCATATTCAAGCCACTTCTTCCTATTGCACATTCTATCTTGAAATTTAGTGTGAAAACTTCGAAGAGCAAAAGGAATTCAACAAGACCTTTCAAGATTTGAGTCGTACACTGACTAATCCCACCTGTAGCAGTTTAATCCCATAGATAACTAAGCACCGTGCAGCTGCTTGTTTACACCCCTCCTGCCATCAGTGGGATAAGGAGAAAAATCACATGGGCTGAGATAACAATTTAATAGTTGAAATAAAGTCAATTATCATGAACAAGCTTCTATGGCATATCAGGTCTTCTCACCAGCTACAGGCTCCCAGGGACCACTTCCCAAGTCCAAAAAACTACTTGCTCACACTTTTGTAAAAAGTATGGTCTCAATCAGCTGGCATTTGCCCTTCATAAATACTTCTACATAAAATCTAACACAGAGGACATTCAAGAAGCTGGTAACAAGTTAAGATAAGCTCAAAGCACACTTGAGAGCTAAACAGCTCCAGTGTTTGGGGAGTGCTTTTGACTTTGAGGCCTACATCAAGTTGATCAGCTCTTTGAAGTAGAACAGAAAAGATTTGGCTTGCTCAGTCAGTCTAGAAATGGATATGATATTCCACTATTATTTTTCACAGAAATTTTATAATCCTTCCTCCCTACTTCTATATATTGAAAGGAATTTTAGGTGACCCAGAGATTCAGATGGAATTTCTTACAGAAACCTAAGAATTGCAAATGCCATATATATACATATATATATTAAGTATATATAATATACTCTAAATGTAAAATCTAAGTTTTCTTTATTCTATACCCAAATTAAAAAAACTTAATAAATATCCTGTTGTCACCAGTCTTTAATAAAGCAAGAGTTTGAAGCTTGTTTTCTCTGTTTTTAAACATGCCTGCCTTTTTGTAGTGGAGAAGTGCATACAGTACCTGTTGTTATTCTTACATTGTTCCTTAAAGTTTTCATAAAGACAATAGGTTACCAGTGAAATATAATATCAGCTCATCAGGTTCCTGAGGTGCTCTTCTGCAAAGCTATGAAATAACAGCTCAGCTCCTCCTTGGAGAAACCTAATACAAAATTTTCCACATACAATCACCTTAAAGTCTTCCCTCCTCCCTCTCCAGCTTCATATCCCACCCAATCCCTTCAATTTCAAAAGATTCTTTTAAAGAAAAGAAAAAAAAGAAAAAAATAAAAGAAAAACAGCTTATAAAAGAGCAAAGAAAATAAAGTTATTTTAATATATATAGAAAGAGAACAAAATGAAACTTGAGGGAAAACTTACTGGCGTTACAGTTTATCCTGATACAGTCTAGATGGGGAAAAATAAATGAAAGATGAAATTGCATCCTTCAAGGTAACAGCTGCAGACATCCAAAAACAATCAGTCCACCCTTCCGGGGACAGACACACGCAAAGAGATGTGGCCATTTTATACTTATACACAGTCTGTACAAGTTCAGGAGTGGGTGTATATGTACAGTATATTCAATGTAAATATCTGTTACATAAATATATATATATATACACATATATATATACATATATGTATAGAGAAATATACCAATATACATACATAGCCACATGTTGCTACAGAAAGCTCTTTTCTTTTTATAGAAACCTACAAATCTAAGAGAATCTTCCACTCCAGACCATGACTTGATATGAATTACAATTTAAAAAGTTATAATTAAGGCATTAAAGTCTCCCTCAAGACACAAGTCATACTCAAGTGTCATTTTGCTTTTTAGAAACCTTCAGCAATTTCTCTAAGAAGCTTGAAGCTCAAAGTGAACCTTTACACTTGGTTTCTTTTAAATTAATTTGTATTGTTATTGCATAAATACACCATCTGTCAACAGAGAATACCTGTAAAATCAGCCTATGAGATTTTTTGGTGCAATATTTAACCCTTTCCAGCTCTCCCAAAGACAGACCCTCTTCTAATTCCCCCAAAGCCGGCCCAAAACACTATTAATATGTGCACAGACACATTTGACACCGTCTGCTCAGGCGAGGAAAGGGTTAACATACTGCCCAGTTGTGTCCTATCATAAAATGGCCACTTGCAAACAGCTAACCGCACGAACGCCCAGCCCAGATTTCAGCTACTTCTGGAGGTTGGGAATACTTTTTGTCGGGCTTGGCAGGGAGAATGGGGAAGTCTTTCAAAGGTCCCCAGCCCTGCCAGCTCCTCAGAGCCCAGGCTCATCTTGCTGCCTGAACGCCAAGGCTGAGTGGGGTGTTCGTAACGTTCAGGGAGAAGATGAAACGGGCACTGAAATGGCAGATCTGGGAACCTTTGCTGCCCTGCTTCATTCAGAGGTCACAGGCAAGGGAGGGACAAAGAGAGGTACAAGGAGAGAAAAATGCTTGTGGAATCTGATAAATGGTAACAGAGGAGTCTCACAAAGAAAGCAAGTTGAGGTAGGAGAGCCTGAGCTAGAGGGCTTCAGAGCATTGCTTCTCTCGTTTAACACACTAATGCTCAGCATATCTCAGGATGTGATCCACAAGAGGATCTTTCATTTATAAATGCCTATTTACAGCCTTGTGAACATCCACTGCTGTGATGTCTAACATGGGCAAGAGTTTTCATATCAGTGCTATTACATGTCTTGGGCTATGCTGGCCTTCTTGCAGGAAATCAAGGCTGTGAGTAATAACACAATGCAGTGGACATGTTGTCTGCACAACTAGAGCTTTGATCACCAGGAATGGTTGCATTTATTACAGAGATATGGCCCAGCAAGGGAGATTATATAGAATGGCTGAGAAATATAATGCAGTTTGCTTCTTAACTGGACCAATTTTATGTTTGCTCAGACAGATGTAGGAAAATTATTTCAGTAGCTAAACTCAGTTCTTAAAAAATGAAGGAGGGGAAAGAACAAAAGTCTATAAATAATAAATAAAGACTTGCAATGAGCAGGGACATCCCAATCACGAGTAACATAGCCAGAGAGAGTCTGTTTTCAAGCAGAACTTCTCCTGAGAAAATCTGGGTTTGGTTTTGTGCGATTAGGTTTGTCATGTGTCGTCAACCGCAACAGAAAAGTGGGAGCAAACAGCCCTGGAGCAACTGCTACGATCACCATACAGTGGTGGCCATATCCCTTACAGGAGTTGGGTGGGGTAAAGGGAGCTCTGAAGTACATGCAGGGGAACTTCCCTCTCTGACCTGATGGAGAGTGACAGCAAGAGAGACACCCAAGTCTCACCACAGGCAAGTGAGGTCAAGGGAGTTGCTATAGCTGGAACAGGGGAATTTCTTACAGACTAAAGAACAAGTGTGCTGGAAAGGGAAACATACATGGCTGGTCCTCAGCAACATTCATCAAAGAGACTAAAATCACTCTTGAGCTATTGATGTCTGCAGAGATTTTTTTGGTTTTTTTTAGTGATACCAAAAAACTATTTGTCCTAGGGCTTGCCCTCAGGCTGAAACACTATTCAAGATGAAGGGATAGATGTTTCAAACTGAAAACCACTGTAGCCCTTATCTTGGCTGCAAGATTCCTATTTCAAAGGATGAGAGTCCAGGACTGCCCTGAGAAGTGCCCTGACATGGCAATACTACATCTCCAGACTGTGAGCACAAAGTCTGCAATGCCACGCAATTGGGAGCCAGACAGAAACACCCAGGTGCACTCCAAAGGAAGCAGCTCCCCATGCAGGTTTCATTTCACTGGGTTGGTGTGGATCCTGCAGGGCAGCTAAGAGAAGGTATCTGCTTGCACTGTTACCCCAGCACCACCATCCAAGAACGTGCATAGGGGTTTTTTGTTGCCTTAATTTTGAGCCTTGCCCAAAGCAGTCCAAAAATTTTCCAATTATTAACACATGAAGTTGTTCTCTCTTTCTTAAATGAGTTTTTGATAAGGAGGAAAACCCTAATGTTCCTCTAAACTAGTAAAACAGTACAAATCCAAAGCAGAGGTTTTTCCTGGAAGTGAGGAGGCAGGTGTAGTTTGGTGTTTGTGCTCTGAACAGCAGCATCTGGCTAATTTGGGAATAATTTTTAAAACTCCTTGGGATTCCTCCTGCACAGAACCAGAGCAATAAGACTTCTGGTAATCATCATCTGGGCCACTCAGCCCTGTTACCAGTATTTACTTCTGAGATAAGTTTTGGAGATGAGTATGCCTGAACAGCTGTAAATCCAGTTACCTGCCAGTTCAGCAATTGGATGAGGAATGTGGTGGGTAGTAGGCAAGTGAAAATAGAGTCTGTTACTGCATGGGGAGCAGGATTAGCTGGGAAGACCTTCTGAATTAATTTCATTAATTCACTAATGTACGCCAGAAGTTTCTTAGTGCTCAGATGAAAGGTTTTCCAGAGCACATCACCTGAAAAATGGGCCAGAGACATTCTCCTTTAAAAAGGTTAAATAACTCGGCTGCAGTTAGCTAACACAAAGGATCCATTGTTTGAATGGAGGTATCTTTAGCAGCAAACAGAGATCTGAAATCTTACCATTTTTATCATTTTGTCTGAAAATAGTAATATTTACTTGATGGTGCTAAGGCTTCAGGCTGTTTAATCCTTGAATAAAAAAAAGAAAGTTACCTTTACGGTGTGAGGACAAAATGGTTTTTCCTTTGGATAAGCAGCCAGCCATATGGGGTTGTGGAAGAGTACTTTAGGGCAAGAATAGGATAAAAAAGATAATCAAGGCACAACTTCTTCTAAGCTCACACTGAGTTTATTTCCCATGGGAAAACCAGATAAAGTCCTGTGCACACTTACCCTACATTATATTAAGGCTCCTTGCCTATCTCCTATTTGCAGTATTTTTATGTAGAAATGACAAAAGAAACTTTCCCTTTTGGATGGGCAAATGTGGCTCTGGCACCTTCAGGATTTATCTTAGGAAAAGAGAGGTGAGAGAGAAGATTATACCTCCTTAAATGAGAGGCGGAAGGAAATACTTATCCTTGTCACCAGTGACCTGAAGATATGCCAGGCCAGGAAGAAAAAAACCCCTAAAACAGTCTTTAATAAAAGTCAGTATAACATTATAACCCTGCCACTTGTAAATGGGAGGAAAAATGTGAACTTGGATCTCCCTATCAGACCAGCCATTTCTTTCCCTTTCTGCACATCATCTCAGCATCAAAAATAATTCCCAAGCATGTTCCAAGCTATGATTTGCCTAATATCTCTCTCTCTCCTTCCACTCCAGACTCATTTCTTCAAAATCCTTCTCAACAGAGATATGTATCACATTTGGATTTCTAATCTTCACACCACAAAAAACTCAAATTACTGAGTCAACTCATGTTGACTACTGTCAACATGAAAATTTGCAATTTCTCAGGCACCCCCACTGGAAAGGTCTGAAGCAACTTCCTTGTCCCCTTCCTTAGAGAATCATTCATTGCTGCTCTTCCTTTCCCTCCCACGTTCCAGAGCAAGCCCCCAGCTGCCCATGCCCACTGCATCTCTCTCTCCTGGCTGGTTTGGACCCTGGTTGGAGGGGTGAGAGGGATATGCCAGCCCCTGCAGGCTGCTCCGTACGCTCTGTTCTCAGGGCTGTTTGCCGTGCGGGCCGCAGGCTTCAGGCCTTTGAAGGGTCGAATACCATCTTTTGATTTACCATGGCTGATGGGTATGGGAAAGCTTTACAACTGAAACACACAGAAGAGTCAACCAAAAAAAAAAAAAAGAAGAAAAAAAAAAAAAAGAAAAAAAAGTAGGGAAGACCTTAATAAAGACACAAATGATAATAAGTAATCAAATGGAATAGATCACAAAAGAGAAGAAAGAGAAAGCTCTTAGTAGTAGTATTAAATGACATAAGAAAAGCACAATTAAATAATGCACCCCTCAAAACAGTCCTTTTTCACACATATCTATCGTGGGTTAGATGCTCAGGGGATATTGATTTACAGCTAGTCAGCACCAAGCACACTCAGATCTTCAGAGGTGGTGCTGATGACTGTTTCTCACTGGTAAGGAGATTTTGGCAAAGTCAGGTAAAGATTTAGTTCTTGTTTGTGACATTTGGGCTATGAGCAGTCTCCGTATAGAGTTATTGTGACTTAGAGTAAACAACTGGAAATTAATGGCTCTGGTAAGGTGATTCTTCCTCAAATTCTGTTCTTCAACAGCAAGGTAACTGCTGTTTTGGCAGAAGGAAAGTCCTGTTTCAAGGACATTTTCTGACAGTTTTATAAATCCGAATAAAGGAGAGGTGAAGCTCAGTCTGCGTTCCAAAATTCTAAACCACCCCACTGTTGAGTTAGACACAGGAGAGTGCTGACAGGTTTCCATTGATCCAGCCTATAGTCACTTCAGGGAAGATTCAACCTCACAAAACTTTACAGCTGAAAAGCTGGCAAAATGTGGCATACACATTGCTTCAGTCCCTGCTACTACACAGAGTCAGCCTTTAGTTTACACAGGGGTTTGTTTAAAGATGTTGTCCCTGCATTAGGCTGTCAACAACACATCTTTTCCCAACATGTGTAGACCATCTGTCAAATCTTTAGCCACGTATTTTAGGAGCCAGACAGAGTTGAACAGTCCACCTCTAGGCTAAGTGGTGGCATAACAAATCCCAGTGAGTGCCAAAAGTGACCAATGCCAATAAGACTTAAAATGTTGACAGGTCCTGAAGGAAAATGCCAGCATGATATAATGAAAACTGGAAAGGAAAAAATAAACTTTAAAAAATAAATATCTTTAGGGTGATATAAATATCCCCTCCTCATATCCACTATTCAGGGTCTAACTCTAGGAGGCTGCAAACACCCAAAATGAGCAAATTCCCCTAATTCTCATTAATTTTTAAGAAGATCTAACAGAATCAAACAAGTGGTATCTTTCTCAGAAGAAAAAGTGACAGTTTTTTATGAAGTCTGGCAATTTTCATGCTGTAGTACTTTTCATGTGGGAATATCAAAGCTGATAAAAGCAATCCTTACTAAAATACTAGGACATAGCTAGTCAGCACCAAGCATACTCACATCTTCAGGGTGCAAAGAATTCTCCTTTCGACAAGTAGAGGAACTAGGGCTTGAAAAGTAAAAGAACTGGGCTACAGGAGCATATTGTAGAATTAGGCAGATACTCAGTTGCCCCATCACTTCTCCAACAGAAGTATGCCCCTACCAAACTTTCAGTGATTAATTTTATTTTCTGAGAAAAAAAAATAGCCATAATTCTCAAGAAATTAAACAGGGGAAATAGAATCTTATTTTTCTTGATTATTAGCAACCAATTAGATCAGAAGAAAATGCAAACACATATAGATAGACAAATGCTCTGGAGTTTTGTAGAAGATTCTCATTGCACATGTAAAGAGGCTCAACAGCAGTTTTTCTGAGCTGCTCTCCAGAGAAACCCTGCAAATCTATGAAATTTTCCTTCCCTTAGAGTTAATATAGGCAGAGATGGCTACCATCAGAGTGCTGTTTCTCTTTATTTGAGGAGTTACTGACACAGCTGAGGTTCATCTATCCATCTGTCCTATAGGCCAGTTTGGATAGCACAGCAAGTGCTCTTATGCAGCTATGGACTCAATAGTGCTTTATGCTTCTTCAGTCAAGCTAAGTAGAACAAATATGCAAATATATGGGGGTTTTTCTGGTTGGTGTTTAGCTTTTATTTACTACAAGGCAATAGATTGTATAGACTTTTAGGTGGACACTTTTCTTTTAAGAAATATGAACTTGTTTGATGCATCTTCTTCACTTTCTTATTCAAAAAGTAAATAATAGGGTCTGGATCACAATTTCAAAGGCAAAAGAAAAACTACTAGATAAAAATTTAAAAAGCAAGCTAGTTTCCAGAGGACAACATATTGTACAAACAAAGCTGCTACATGGTTTGCTCCTGGTAGCCACAGCAGGGCTCTGAATGGGGTGATACTACTAGCTCAAAAAATGCAAAACTTGCTCTAATGGGCCTTAGAACTTTAAAAGCTGACAGAAGTTTTCACAGACCGTACATGACCCTTCATATAAAATAAGCTACACATTAAGAGGTATAAGATTATGCATTATTATGTTAGTTTTGCCTCTTTGAGTCAGGACATCTTCTTGTTTATATTCCTGACTTCACATGAAGCAACAAGCTGCATCACTGAAAAGCAAAAGAAAGCTTCAACTCATGTATTTACATTCTTTAAAAATCTGTCATTCTGTAGCATACATAAAGAATGGCAAGGAAACTAATTTTGGCTAATCTAATAGCACATTCACCCCAATTGTTCTTGTATTGTTGTTATTGTTGGACTTGTTTCTAATTTTCTTTTTAAATTATTTTCTGGGAAAGTCTAACTCTAAGGAGACAGAACACAGCCCTTTGGGATGAGGGGGATGCACTTTCATTGTTGTTAATTTCTTTTTTATAAAGACACAGCAATAAGACCAGCCTTTTTTATTAGATGTATAAAATATAGCAAGCTATATCAAATGCTGACAAATTATGCAAAGGGCAGGGGGTTCACAGAACTTCTGCCTGCCAACATATCAATTTTTCTTCCTTTCCATGTTTGTCTTTGACTGTTTTGAGTGATGCTGGGTGAATGAGGGATGTAACTGATCAAAAGATGGACCAAGTAGCATGTTTCACACAGAGCTCACCAGTCCCAGACCAAGAAAGGAAACTTAAAAACTTAAAGACTTAAACAACACTGTCCATTAACAAAGAACTGACAGCAAATCTTCATGCAGCAATGCAGAGGAGAATTTCTCTCCGCAAGAGACTATAATTATAAAAGTTTCAGCATTTATTTTAGAAATCAATACAATCCAATCAAACCAACAGAAAATAAATGAAATAATTTTTTAGAAAACACTAATCACAAGCCCAAATTAATAGTGAGGAGGGCAGTGGGAGGTGTTCATACGATACCTAAATTGACCATGAGTTTCACCCGGCCTCCATCCAGCTCGAGGCGCAGAGTGTCAGCAGAGTCCCGGGACGTGGTCGCCATCAACAGCCCGTAGGCACGCTGGGACATGAAACGGAAGGACACATCCTCTGCTTCTGTGTGCATGACCATTGGCATGATGATCTTCATGTACATGCTGCCATCATAGCTCAAGATAGAGGCCTCTGCAAGGAATCAGCAAACAATTGCAGAAAATGAGAAGAAGTTGCACCTCTGAAGAGCCCTCACATCTACCACAGAGCACTGTGTTTACAGAACACATAGCATAGCACTTGCCCCAGAAAGGTATGTAACTGGGGAAAATGCAACATTTAACTGCACCCAGAAACCCTGCCAGGCAAATATGAACAGCAAAGAAAGATATGGTGTTCACTGCAACTGCTGACAGCAGTACCTATGGACACATAATTCCCAAGGTCAAGCATGTTAGGACAGAGCCCATTTGTGATTATAAGCTAGCAAAGCCTTCGTTTTTCACATCTCCTTCAGTGCACTGAAGTCTAGCCTTCCCAGGACTAGCAGTAATGACTACAGCAACTAGAGTTCTGATTTCTGGTACTCTTGCTGTTGTTTATTTAGAGAGGAACTTAATTTCATTGATATCAGTTTAAAGACAAACAACTGTATAAAGTGAATTTCCTAATAGGTCTTTCCTAAATCAGATTTGTTCCATTTTTTGATTTTATATTTTTCCACTACTTAATAACAACCAGTGTTGGTAGAGCTCTGCTGACACAACCAATGCAAATGAAGAAAGGAACAAACCAAACTCCATTGCAAGTGCCATTCAAATGCAGGAAAAGTTAGAAGATAGAGGCACAATGAAAGCCAGTAGGAGGGGAAAGGAGTGAAGAAAGAAGTTATATTTTTCTATCATCTCTGAAGATGTCAAAGAAAATTGGAATTTCAGCTGAGAAAAAGAGTTAAATTTAGCATTCTCTATTTGTTCAGGGTCTTGCCTGCAGAAAGTGATATTCTCCTCTAAGGGGTAGAATTAAAGCCTTGTGTTAGAACTGCAGCAAGCACTACAGCATAGCAATCATTGTTTCTTCACGGAATATGCTCAAAAGCATTTTCATCTGCAAACTTTACTAATCTACATAAATACATTAATACATGAATCAGAGCATTTCTATTCCCCACAGCCAACCCCTATCAAAGGCAGAGCTGTAGACATTGCTCCATGTAGGGCTTCTACCATAAAACTACATATCAAAATCCCAGAGTTTAAAAGAAAAAAAAAATAGAGTGGTTCAGCTTCCTAGAAACATGGATGGATTGCTCTAAAGCTCTCATACCAGTACCTCATCCAGTTCAGTTCAGCTGGAGCTTTCTCAAATGATTGACTGGGATTCTCTCCAGGCACCACCACCCCACCACCCAGCCCATCTAATTTAATCAACTGGAAAACATGTATTTGGAATGCAGATGTTCTCCTCATGTTTTCGTAAGTCCCATTTTTCCCAGCCAATGAGAGCAGAACTTCCATCAGGAAACAGCAATCTTGGCAGAGACAAACCTTACATCCTCTCAATGTCTAAATGTCAGATGCTACAGTAGGGTAAATGGGTGGGAAACTGAGGAACAGCCAAATGTCCATGCCATAAAATACCCATGGCAAGCTCCAAAACGGCCAGTAACAGAACTGTTAATGCAATGCAATAAATATTTAAATGAGGTGATAAATAAATATATAACTATTAAGCTGATAAAGTGACAGAGAAGACCTACATATGATTCAAAAACATTTAGTGGGAATCACTAAGTTGTGCTGGTGCAGAAACCCACCATATTAATAAGCTGGTATGCAGCACATCTGCAGTCACAGGACATACAAACTTATTACGAAAACTTTTCTTAATATGTTTGGGCGGATGTTTGGGTGCACCACTAAGATGAACAACATCCCTACTCATCAGTTTTCTTAGCTGCATTCATCACACACTGTCATGATCTGTACAGAGAAAGCTTTCTACACACATCACCCACTCAGCCATTACAATACACACATCTCTGGTACCAGCTGCCAGTGCTCCCCTGGGGTCCCACATCTTCACTTGGCCAAGAAACAGAGAAGGAAAGAAAGCTTCTTTTCCAAGGTGTAAGAATACTTTCTTCTTTTCAAAGTGCAATTCTCTTCCTCCTCACGTCTGCAGCGCTCACTTGCCACCCACAGCTGCAAGCTGGAACTAAATGTACTGTATATTATACATACACTCAAAGGCAATGCCTATGTACACACAAACCTTTCTTGCTCTCTTTCCTCTCTCTCTCTGCAGATTGTATTAGAAAATGCAGTCAGGCATGAAATGGCTCTTTTGACGCCTTCAGCTCAGATGTGCCTTGCATGAAACAGTTGCTGGCCCTGGCACATGAATAGCTGAGAGAAGGGGGTTGGAAGATATGGGGACTACGAGTGGGAGTAGCTGACACAAGTGTCCCAGCTCTGCTGCTTCCATCTCCACAGTGCCATGCATTAGGTGCTTTGAAAAGATGAGTTTTCTGCAGTGACTAGAACAAACCAAAAGCATGGTAATAATGAGTCTCTTCCCTTCAGTAAGAACTCGCATCTTTCAGCTTTACTGATTCCATTGCCAGACAATTACTGTTCTTAGACTAGAAATCCCAACCCTTACTATTATACTTATGTAAGGAGGACCTGAAGAATACTCAAAATTGCTGAAGATGACATAAAAGTCTAGACAGCTGACATCCCACAGCAGCCTAAATCAGGTATTACTGTCCCTTCTCCAGACAGTCTGCTACAAACAATGTGATGAAACCTCTTAACAATTAAGCAGATAAAATTAAATATCTTGAAACAGTTGAAACAGGCTTCACACAACCCCAGGAGACAATGTTCTGTTCTTGTGTGTGCCCTATACACTTGATGTATTCCAAAAATGACATTTCATTCTCACTTTGCAAACCTTCAGTCTACAGTACCTGAGAGCTTTTCAGCACATCTTGCAAGCAGAACATTCCCTCCAGCTATGAAAACACCCCTTCAGAGAAGGGTATTGCCTAGTAGCAGTCTTACAAGTAAAAACTATTTCCTTTTCCTGACAGTCAGTCCTCAAAGCTTGAGAAAAGCATGTTACAGTTGAGCAGCACATACAGCAAATCTGCTCAGGGTTGAATGCAACCTGGCAACAAGTGCATGACCTCAGCCTCCCAGACACCTGTGCTGGCAACTTCTTCTGAATGCATCCATTCAAGTGTCCTCAGCCACCTGCAACAATGGGACTGTAATGCTTTGTTCAGCACCATAAATACAGGCAGCAGCACAGTTATCCAAGTTTAAAATACATGCACATTTCTGCCACCCTTCTACTTTTAGGGTAGCTATTATATTGGATGCATAGGAGCAATATGTGAAATCATGTTTGAGACCCCCACAGATTTGTAGAGACAAAAACATTGAGTGGCATTTATTTGTGATCCCAGTGCCAGAAGCTCCATTGCCATTAGCTTGGAGATGGGAAGAGGAAGAAACCAGGTGCTGGTTCAAAACTGCTCTGACACAATGCCAGAAATCTGTGAAAATCAGTATGTTATTAGGAGCAATTAGATTCCCAGTCTTGTGCTCTCAGACCCTGCCAGTTTTAATTTTACACTTAGCATCCAAAGGAGCAATTCATTGCTGCTTCCACACAGGGCTCTGCATAAACCTCCTAGGGAGATGGAACAGGCATATTCTTAGCATGCAGACAGAAAATTATTCAAGACCTCTTCATGCTTTTTCTCCTGCTTTCAAACCACTCTCCTGTATTAATCTCCATTCCTCACCTCTTTTCTTTCTCCTCCCTTTTAGTTTTTCTGTAGTCTCCTGTTCTTCCCTGTGGCCTTTTTTCCTATGCCTCCCAGACTACAATACAGTGTAGTTTTTTACTGAAATTTTCAGAAAGGTGACAGTGCAAAAATAATTAAAAATATCCACACTTCATGAAAGTTGAAGTCCCCAGTGAGAGGACTTCAGGGCACAGGACATTTTCCCCAGCCACATTTACAAGACCAAAATGCTTAGACCAAAGATTTCCACATACTTGTGAATTCAAATAGCCCTAAAGTGCCTAAGTTTTGTATTCACAAACCAGACACTTTCCTGCAGGCATTGATTGCACAGCTCACCTCCTGCCCTCACATATCCACTAGCAGACACATGGCACCAAATAAAAAATAGATTTTCTTAAAACCAAAATTATACTTTAAAACAAAACAAAAACAATTTTTTTTTATAAAAAGAGCAATAAATCTTCTTTCCTGACTGAGTGGATTGCATACAGATGAGTTTCAACAAAAGAAGCCTGACAAGTAATTTGGGAAGCCCGAATGTAATCACTCAGACTGAATCTGATGACAACCCAGGAGAAAATGCTCCTGTTTTGGTGGAAAAGATAAGATGGGAACTTTAAGTGCTCACCAGCAGTTAGGACCTTGCACATCATCCAGCAGGATGGGTGTCAGAAGCTGTGGGGTTCCCTGTGCCAGGCCCTTGCTGCCCGGGGCTGTCCCACACACACAGGAAGGTGAGAGGGACAGATGAGAGCCAGCTCCAGCCAAGAGCCAGGGAAGCTCATGGTGATGAGGCAGGTCCATGCTCCGGCCAGGAAGTCTATCTGCTGGCCAGGGTTAAGGGTGATTGCCAGGCAGGGCCAGGCTTGGCACACCCAGGGCCAGCACTCAGTGGGGCCTGGGG
This sequence comes from Ammospiza nelsoni, assembly GCF_027579445.1. Lineage (NCBI taxonomy): Eukaryota > Metazoa > Chordata > Aves > Passeriformes > Passerellidae > Ammospiza > Ammospiza nelsoni. The sequence goes on along the minus strand of NC_080638.1, from coordinate 43,545,089 downwards.
TCTGTTGTGTCACAGCATCACTGGGTGGGGTGGGCCATGGGGGCTGCCATGGGGTGCAGGGCCAGGAGCAGGGGGGAAGCCCCAGGGGCCCGGCAGGGCTGGGGGTGCCTGGTGGTACTGTGCTCTGGGACTGCTTCTCATTGACCCATAAGAAAAGTCTATGTCTTCTAAATGTGCTATGACACCTTCTGCAGTAAATTGAATTTTCCCTGGATGTTTCCCATCTCACTGTCATCAGACTTCACCTTAAACTTAGTCCGCCAAACAGGAAAGAAATTTGAAGGGATGTAAAGGTAATTCACTAGCACTGAGAGGGAAAATAACAGAAAACAGAAAACCATCATTTAAAACCTTCCTAAACTGAAGCATTGCATTAGAAATAAGAATGCTATTTATTAGTCTAGCAAAATACCATGCAAACAATAAATATCACTAATATTTAGACAATGATAGGGTTTACTGTGCTAGTAAGAAGAAAGCTATTCTGCTTTAGAGATTTCAAACTGACAAGATGTCAGTATTATTATTATGAGTTGTCATCCAATGGAAACTCATGAAAATAAAACAGTAAAAATCTTGGACACATAGAGATACAGAAAAGTAAAGAAATCAGACTGGTTTTGCTGGTACTTAATCTCTCTGAAAGACCAAAGTATTTTTTCAACATCAATCCAAGTTTTTCTTTGCTTCAAATTAAGATGACACCTTCCTTCTCCACTCACAAGGGGGCCGCTTTACAAAAGGATCTTTGTATCCTGAAAATCAGTGTATCATTATTCCAGCTCCCTCACTCTATTTTAGACTAAGTAAACTCCTTTCTACTCAGCTTCTCCTAGCTTTTATTTTCTAAAGCCTGCCACTCCTGCTTCTCATCTCTGGCTTCTTTCTACTGTATATACTATTTTCTTAAATTCAAGTTTTCCAATTTGAATAGCATATGTCAGTTAAGATCAAACAAGCACTTAGAGTAATTACATAAAACATCCTTATCACTGCATTGTGCACAAAATAGTTCCAAATGAACAGCAAATGGGAGACATAATAGAGCAAGCTCCAAGGCATTCACCACATTTTCAGGGATGCAAGAATACTGGTGGAGCAGTAGTAATAATTGTCACTTATAAGGCCCCTGCTATAGACAAAAATTGCTAGTATATGTTTACATAGGGCAGATGACATCCAGATGAATATTCTTCAACATTTTTTTCAAAACCTTGCAAATTTTATTTCATAACATTAATTAAAACATTTAATTTCTGGGCCTGAAAATTCCTGAAGAAATCTGAAGTGCAAACCACATCTATTTATTTATTTAGAAAGTCAGAAGAAAATAAAAACTCTATTCACCAATTTTCTTTACATACCACTGTCTCCCCCTGTTCCAGTACCTTCTACCCCTTTGAAGTCTTCCCAAACACATAACCAAAGCCTGCAGATAATATTATTGACTAAGTATCCATGAAACTGAAGACATAAAAAAACTAGGTAAAGAAGGCAAATAAAGAGCCCTAAGCACACAGCGCATGTACTATAATGTCCTTCAGACAAAAAAAAATCTTAATTCATAGAGTTTAGACTTTGAAATTACTTTGGTTATGAACAAAAGTAATTCGGATTTTTCTTTTTAGAACATCACCAATTTTCCTTTTTGAGTTCAAAATTAACACCTTGCTGTTCTGCTTTAATATTTTTCCAAAATCCTGTAAAGCCGTCCTGAGAATTTTCACCTTAAAGCTGAAGGAACGAGTTAAAACTGTGAGGCTTCTACCAATGTAAGGTAAAATCCCACAACATTTTTGCCTGTCTACAACAAAATCTTCAAATGGAGACTTCCCAAATTTTAAACTCACCAAGGGAAGACATATTAGGGACATGGCTCCCAAATCTCTCTCCATTAATAAACCTCTCTAACATTTGTCATCTGGATTCCAGATTTGCTTAACTTCTGTATTTAATCAACTCTCCAACTCCCCAGGTTAACCTGTGTCTTCCCTGCAAAGTGGTATGTACCAGATTCCATCAGCACCAGGCTTGGTACGCCCTTCCTACGCTCCTGTGTGTGTCACACACACAAAAGAGTATGAGTTAATTAAGGGGTGTTGTCAGGTGGGGAGTTACCAAAAAAGTAAATTCCTGAACTGCATAATGAGAGGCAAATAAACTTTGCTTCTCCTTTCTCTGGGCTGCAATCACGAAGAACTGGCCTAGGGAGGAGCTGTAAGAGCGCTGAGTACCACAGTGGAAATATTTGCAGACAGAGGAAACTGTAGCTTGTAAATGTTATTGCTAGCCCTGGGAGGGGAGGAGGGAGGTTATATTGCCATACTGAAGCTTGGCAGAGACTCAGGAGAACCAAGAAGGAACACATGGGCTTTTCAAATCTACTCCAAATGTCACTCTAACATTTACAGAGCTGTGTACAACTATTTGGGAAGAAATCTTTGGCAAGAAGGCTGAGGGTACAAGAAAAATTGCTCCTCAATGTAAAGGAGCGTAATGGGGAAACACGATACTAAAATGAGAGTTTGCATTAAATGGTGGCACTTTAGAAAGTGACACCACTTCTGTTTAGTTCAAACATCTTTGAGTCCTCTTCATGCAAGCTACATGAAGCCTTTGATCGCTACCTGCTGAATAATGTGCACTGAGAAAGGGAGATTACAGCAAAAATGTTTGGTTTACCTCAGCATAAAGTGAAAAAAAGAGGTAGCAGACACAATCTGTAGCAAGGGAAAATCAAGAAAACGGTAAGAGAAGAAATTATGCAATGAGGGTTGCCACACACTCAGCAGAACAGCTGCAGAAACCCCAATCTTCAAGTTAGTCTTCCTTGAAGCAGGTGGTGGGGACAACAACTTCCAGAGATTTCTTTCAACCATGATTATTCAGTGTCAAGTGCCAGAATGCCCCGATTTCACTGGATATTGCACCTTTTCACAAACATCACTTTACACCTGCGAACTGCCACTGATTTGAGATGGAAAAGGGTTCCAGAGTCACCATCTCTGGAAGTGTTCAAGAGGCATCTGGATGTGGCACCTGGGAATGTGCCTTAGGGGTGATTATGGTGCTGCTGGGTTGGCAGTTGGACTAGATGATCTTGAAGGTCTCTTTCAACCTTGATGATTCTTTTATTCTGTGGTCATCAGTCTACCATTTTTGAAAAGCAAGGCTGTAATGTAAACTACATTCATAACTGTTGGAGAATTTTGTTCAAACATGGCTTAAAGAAAGAGGCCATGAAAATATACAGCTGATGGAAAAGTAAAAGGCAGCCATAAAGCAGCAGTTCCCAGTCACAATTTCTGTAAATAATTAGGTTCTCAGGCACATTTTTATAAACAGCAGTATTCTCAGACAGTCTTCTCATAACAGGTAAACATTCTGTCCTTGGCTGGTCTGGGAACAGATTTGGAAGTTTTGAGAATTTTTACGTATCAGGGTGAGAACACAAATCTTGGTTTCAATAAACAAACCACAGGTATTGAAAACAAAGGGAGGGGTTAATGTTTTCTCTGTAGCCTATCGTGAGCTCGAATTTTGCAATATGTATGATCTTAATTAACACTGTTATAAAAACGTGCCTTTTGGATCAATAAATCTGGAGTCGATGCTGATCAACAAAGAGGGGTCGTCTCCCTTCGCTTTCAACACATAACCTTTTTAACATCCATAAACAACCTCTTCTCAGTTCTGTTTTTCAAATACAGCAAAGAAAAACTAACTACTATTGCCTCTGGCGGTTGGTTTAAGGAAGGTTCACAGCATTAGACAACCCTCAATTTCATTTTATTTTCCTCATCTGACAGCCCCAAATCCCTGAAATTTGTAAATTCCTGGAAGTACTTTATCAGAACAGGGAGCAAATGGAAGACATTGGTCTAATAACAATAGGTCAAAATTGTCCATATCATACTGGTTTTGAAAAAACAAAAATTCTTCAAGCCAGTCAGTGATTTAGGAAGACACTGATGTGCTGAAAATAAGTAAGCAGAGGAACTCGGTAACTATTTATTAAATTCATACAAGGCAGGCAGCTTCATGGAAACAAGAATGTCACAACGCTTGCAAAGGATGGAAAACAGGTCATCTTTGAAGGGAAGCCCAACACAACAGAGCAGGTAGCAATTAAGAGGGTAACAACAGTAATACATGCTGTGGAAAAATATAGGATAATGTGTAATTTGGGGTTTCAGCCTACAACTTCCAAGCTTAAAATACAAGATAAACTAAGCTGAGTTTATAATTCTAGGATCTGGAGGAAGGTTCCTTCAGACCCTTTTCTTCTCCTATCACAGGTCTGCTGTCTCCCTTAAAAACATTCTCAAAACCACTAACCTGAGAGTGATCTCCATCTGAGATCAACGCTCAGACAGTGCTGAAATGGTGACACAGATTTCCAGGCATCCCACAGACCCTGTCCATTCCTAATGAAGTCATCAGCAGAGATGCAGCAGCCAGATCTGTTCACCCAGCTAATTGCAACCACTGTCCAATTATTGGAACCATGACAAAAAGGCAAAGAGAAGCAGAAACTAGTTGCTGGCATGGAATGGCAGTTGATATTGCCAGGATCATGAAGGCTCAAGCTAGATGTACATGTTCATGCCTGTAAATTTCACTAGCAGATAAAAGAAATTTAGTTCTACTTTCAAGTAACACACACTGCCTTTTGAAAACATGATTGTATCCCAGATCAAATTCTACTTTACGACTCCAGTACTCGTAGATAACTGTTTTTAAAATAAAAGTAATTTCATATAAAAAAGGAAGAAAAAAAAGAATTGGCATGGATATGTAAGATGTTTATGTACTAATGATGACCCAAATTACACAGAATTTCAATGTTTGGACAACTACAGAAATGTCCATGAGCTGTCCTTCTCTGACTCCAAACATGACCAAGTGCAGTTTCTGTCTTACAAAACCAGTATCTTTTGGTAAGGACCCGATTAAAAATTCATAGTCTTTATCACTGGTTATAATTATCACACAATTATTAAACTCCCACAAGCCTATCTCAAACGCTATATGCTGTAGTGCAGGATCTACAGGGCAGGACTGTGTACTGGTCCAACTGCCTAAACTGGCATTCAATTAATGCATTTCCAAATAACAGTAGCCAGTACAAACCCTTAGTTCAAAACTTGAAGATTTGGGTTCATGGAGAAGAGAGCTCCATTAACCTGCTTCTTCTCTGAAGAGAAGAGCTGAGCTCCAAGAGCCTCCAGTCATCTTGAAGGGAATCGTAAATTATAATAAATCCTGCTTCATGTTGAAGCTGAGAAGATTTAGCAGCATTGGCAACTGATAGGATTCTCGAGTCAAAAGAAGGTATAGTAGGTGTATAAGTTATGACAGCAGCTGTGATCCTAAAACTTTCACATTCACCATTGTGCAGCCCATTTTATTATCTTTGAAACTCAGGGTGGCAGTCAGAATACAGTGAAGAGTGTCATACTCCAAAAGCACCAGCCTGATGCCAGAGTCAAGCAGAACTGGATTTTCTCCAGATGCTTCTATCATGGACTTACTGCTGAGGCCTGAGACTATTCCTATTCCAAACAAGACCAACCAAATCTTGAAATCACCAATTATCTTAGACTGAAAATGTCATTTATGCACAGAAGATTTTTAGATCACCTTCTGTGGTTGCTATGACTTTTACTGAAATGCCTGGATCACTCCTGCTCCTAACTGAAATTTGAAAGCTGTCACATTGTCACCCCATATCGAGACACTTGCATCCATTACAGAAAAGATGTAAGAATGTATTGTTCTCTTTATACTAGACATAATGAAAAACTCCAAGTTAGGAGAAGTCTAATGGTGAACAACTGGCTATTTATCCTGTCTAAAGCACTTCTGTCCACTCTAATACAGTCCATAGGGACATTTACTCTCTGGATTGCTAGCAGTAGATTAAACATAGCCTATTAGGGAAGAGGGTCCCCTCAGAACGGTAAACTGCCTCAAAGGTAAAATTCAATATCTATTTATCAGTGACTGCACCTCCTGATTGACATCACTTTCCACACACCTTCACTCAATGCTAGGCAGCACACCTGCAGAATGAACTTCCTGGGAAGGAACTCTGCCATGAGTGGGCAGGTAATAAAAAGCTTCACTTCACTGTGGTCTTCCCAGGTTCTCCAGGTTTTTGAACAATCTGTTTATGAGACTGAGAACCTGAAATACTCACAGAGCAATAGCACCCCACCCACATCAATGTTAGTCCTGGTACTGTTCAGAAAAGCATTAAGGATGGTACAGTTGATATCTGTCACAAGGGTGGGGTAATAAATTCAAACATCAACCATTTTTTCCTAAAGACCAGAGTTCAGAAATTCCTTACACAGAGAAAAATATGAATTTTGTCATTTTAAACTAAGACCAGGTTTTCCACATCCAAAAATCACTGTTTAGAATGACCTGCAGGGCTGCCTGTGCTCTGAGGATGTCTGGGACAAAGGGAGAAATAAAGCTACTCATCATAAATATGACATATTTGCTAATCTGGGTGGCAGACAGAAAGTGCAATCTCTAAGAATGGATTCTGAATCCTAATAAAAACTTAGGTGTTTGATAAAAACATCAACAGCCACAGTCTTAACACCCTGTACAGTGGAAAAACAGTTTGCTTTCACCTAAAATGTCTCCCAGGTCCCCAAGTGCAGAAGAGATGGAACTGGAGACTAAATTGCAAAACTCATCCCATTTAGATAACTGGGATCACGTGTAAGGTCAGGGCACTTAATCACTCCCTATTTGCTGAAAATTGCCCATAAAGGCTATTAGATGCACAATACTTTTACAGCAATTAGCTCTTGTTGATATGAATATGAAACAGGTACCTAGTAAGAGTTACCTAGGTAACAAAAAGAAGGAAAATAATCAGAACGAATATGGAAGACAAGGTAAATTTTGGCAATGGCCAGTTCAGATACATGTTTGGAGGACTGGAGAATGTTTTCACATGTATTATTTGGCCAAATCTCCAAAGTGTATCAGAGGAAGTGAAATTATTAGAACAGAGTCCAACACAATTTAACAAAGCATGGTATAAGCAGATGGGACCGTGGCTATCAGATTAACTTTGCATAAAAGCTGTGGCAAATCCATCATGACGTTTTCCAGGCTCTCGGAAAGCCTGACTAGAACTGGCTATACCAGCAAATTGTGTTTATTTCAAGGATGAAAATTTTCTCTTCCCTCATTATACAAGGACAAAAAAGTGTTGGGGGAGAGAGTCTGACATTTCCTACTCTCAAATGGTATTTCTTTATAGAGATAAAAGCCATTAATCATTACTAATCAAAATTGGGGGAAAAGGAAAAAAAGTAGTTACATCTGAAGGCATTATTTCAGTTTTTTCCACTCGTTGCTAGCTCCTTCTCTTGGGCTGTCTGCAGTCTGCACCCCTACTGTTTCTGCACCCACTGGAAGGGGTTGAGAAAGCTGGGCTACAACTCTGTAAATGCAGCCTTCAGCTCAGGCAGAAGAGTCTGGCTGCTGCCCTGGCAAGCAGGAGGAGTTAGGAACAGCCACACAGATGTGCTCCTCACATCTGCCCACATTTAGAGGAGTCACACAGTCCAGCCCAGGAGATAAGAAGCACTCCAAGTTCCACAAGGACAGAGTGGAATGGGGGACCCAAGAGCTGCTACCTGTGGCTGAAGCATGATAATGGAACCTCCTGTGAAACTGCTATAAAGCCTTGGTGTCCCAGATGGTCTCTGATTTGAAAAATATTTGGGACAACATCCAGAAGCCTTCCCACAAGGGATGTAAAGTTGAATTAAAGCCAATATAAGGAAACAGAAGAACTCAGAGTCTGGAAGTTTCTACATTCTTAAGGATCCTGTACAATTTCAGAAATTATTTAGACAAAAATTATTTCGTAAAACAGGATCTGTTCGAGCCTGATTGTAACAGCTGCCTATGGGGACACCTTGGGTTTAAAATTGAGTACATTGCAAAAAATAATCTAAACCCAACTATCTGCATGTACTTCACCTGTCAGATTTCCACCCCCTACTGCTCATGGCATCAGAATATGGTATTTCTTTTTTTCATATCTTTTATATTTTTCTTTCTCCTGTTACTGCCAGTACAAAGAACATGAAAAACAGCAAGCGACCTGCACCAGGTAATAAACAAAGCACATCAGAAAATTACTTCCTGTAAACTGAAATAAAATTTAATTATATTTTTTAAACCTGTTTTTCTTTCAATTTCCATCCAGCATTGGAACAAAACTATCAGAACATGCGCAGTGCTTCCAAATACACAATGCCATAATCTTCAATGACAGTTGAGGGCTGACTCATTCTTAACAGCAGTTTTATCAAGTCAGAACAAGATTCTGCAGAATATCAAAGCAACAAGGGTTGTATTGAGCCACATTGCACCCTTTCCCCTGGAGAACACACAGTTACAGCCACAGCACTTGGCCTTACACAGCACATCACTTCTTTACACTGCATAAACATCCTCCTGTGCTGGCCAGACCAAATTCCACAAAGGGAGGAATACAGCAGAAAAATACATAACCAGAGGAGGACAGGCAAAGCCCTCATTCTTCTAAACAAAGCCAAGCACTGAGCAACCAGAACTCAAGAGACATTTGGACAATACTCTCAGACACACAGGATGATTTTTGGGGGTATCCTTAGCAGGGCTAGGTGTTAAACTCGATGATCCTTGAGGGTCCCTTACAGCTCAGGATATTCCATGATTCTGTGAACTAGGGTGTTAAAACTGCCATCTAATGGTGAAACTGTAACTTTGAGTAGACAGCACACAAGGAAATAAATTCTGCTTTGACCTGCAGCTCTTGGATTCGGATTGACAATCACCTTTTTCAGCAACATTTAATTATATGCTGCTTCCTCCAGCACTAGCTGCTGGTGAAGCAAAAGTGTATGTTTTAGGTGACAAAACACATTTTCATCAGGGATGTGATTACTGACTCAAACTGCCAGATTTGATTTCCAGTTTTGTGCCACACATAAGAGACTGCACAGCAAAAAATATAATAATGCCAAAGTTCAGGCTTGGATCTTTTGAGGACTGATAATGTCATCTTAATTTCTGATGAAAAACCCACCAACATTGAACACATGCAGAAATGCTGAGTTAAACCATCTAAATTACTCCAGTCATACAGATTTACTGGACATTTCAGCTATTCCAGAACCAAATCACTGTCAGTCATCCATCATTTACTTCATGATTTGGTGGTACAGGCTCCAAATCACTTTCCTGGTGACTCAGGTATGGGCAGAGTTTTTGGCCTTGCTATGCACCTAAACCAAAGGAAGCTAGTTCAGACAAGTCAGTATTTGCCTTTCCACTTTGCTTAAACTATAATTAATAGTACCTCTTTATTATGCTTCCACTGATCCACTAATAATTGTAGAATCATAGAATGGTTTGGAAGGGACCTTAAAGATCATCTAGTTCCAACCTCTTACTATGGGGAGGGGCACCTTCCACTAGATCAGCTTGCTCAGAGCCCCCTCCAATCTGGCCTAATATCTAAAGCAGAAGGACACAAATTAGGACTCCTGAGACCTATTCAACAAGTCACTTTGTGATTTTCCTTATGTGATCTGAAAGTAGGAAGGAATGTCATTTACCTCTCTTCAACAACATGTTTTAGATTCTCACTTAAGCAATCACTACAAAGTAAGCCAAATATATTAAAAGGATGTCACCAAGGGAAGAACAGAACCTAATGAAGCCTTGTATTGAAGGTATGTCAGGCACAGACACATTTGGAATCTGCTTCTGACAGGTTACTGACATCTAATTCCATACTATCACCAAAGACACCTCAATTTGCACCCCATTTTAATGCGCAAGTGAGGGTCAGTGAAACTGTCAGACTCATGATCAAAGACAAGTCCCTAGGATACATACAGAAAAAATGGTTCCTTCTTAAAACTCTCTCCAAGTCATTCAAGAGTTTAGAATCACAGAGCTTAATACATGAGCCATCATTCCCCATATCACTGGAGAAAAGGGATGTTAAGCTCTTCACCCACAAAAGCAGACATGTGGCCTCTTCAGCAGAAAGAGAAACATTTCTATTTTCAATATAAAGTGAATCACAGGCTCTTACTCTTGGGCTTAATCATGATCCTGAAAGTTCAGTACAACATCTGTCGTGAACATCATGCTCTGCTTTCTCCTGAGGGCTCCTGGAGGGCTGCAAGGGTACGGGGGAAGCCCAGAGGTGGAAAAGCTGTGACTATTAAGGAGTTAATACACTTCAGTATGTATTTCAAGTCTGTTTGAAGACAAACACAGTGTCAAGCATTTCCCCAAAAGGGTTGCTAGCAGGAACTTAGCAAATCAAGTGAGCCACCAGTTGCTGGATGAGCAGAGCAGGCGATGGGGATGCAGAGGCCATGGGTCCCAGGGACTGGTGCACTTGCTCAGACACTCTGGGGGCACAGTGAGGGGCAGATGTCAGGGCTGCTTGAGGCCATTAGATGGTGAAGGAGGCTGTAATTGTCTCCTCACCTGTGCCACTAGTACTGAGAAATGCTTGTTATGTGTTTTTTTCAAGGGACAGCATGTGGCTCCTCCCTGGGGTAGAAGAGAAAGCAGAGACACACAGCAAATCCCAGTCAGTTTTCTGTGTAGTGTCACTGCCACCAGCTCTCACTGTCACTTGCTGGACAAGGTCCCAGGTTTCCACTCCTATCTGCACAAGTTCTGGATCAACAAGAGCTATTTCAAAAGAAGCTTTTCCTAATGTACACCTGGAAAGGATAAGACACAGCTCTATACCACAATACAACCACAAATAGCTGTTTTCAAAAATAAGCAGCTGACATACTCTGATCAAAGAGGAAAAAGAGTAGGTCTCCTCAGAGGATGGTTTTCCTGTCCTCAAATCCTGTTATTTGAAATCCTCCACATGATTTCAAAGCATTAAGATGCACTCAGGAATGTCTTTTGAACTGACCTACTTTCACAGCAGAAACTGAGACAGAAATAGAAGACAGCTCATCCACTGTCACCCTGCAAAGCCAGGACTGTGCAGGGACACAACCCACTGTCCACCACAGCTGGGCTGCTGCCCTCCCCTTTTCTGGGTGATCCAAGAGCCACCTGTACTTTTCATCAGACAAACCCCAAAAAATTCTCAGAATATCAAACAAGCCAAAATAATGAAGAGGTCAATAATTCCTCTGGAAACTGGAAAATAAATCCACAAAAATAAAATAATCTAAATCTGTAACGGAAAAGGGACCGATCTTGACATCACTTGAAACATAGATGGTAAGACTCTATAGATACAGCACCTGCTTTTCTTTCAATTTCTGCAGATAGAGAGAGACTCAAAAGGGGAAGAATTGAGGCACAAGACAGTTTTTTAAGATTTCAATTGGCCTTTTTTTTTGGACTAGAATTTATTTACTGCAGAGTTAAGCATCTCTCATAGTTACAGATTCTCTATTTATATCTGCTAACTGTGCAAATTTCCTGGTTCTCTGATTCCAGACCAGCTGCTGGGCACAGCTGTGCTCCAACAAAGGCACCAAAACCAGCGGGATTGCTGTGGGACTGTCATACTTCCCTAATTTCATCTGCATCTGGAAGAGGAAATCACAGTGCTTTTCTCACCCACTCCTGACACAGCTCAACAGAACACCACCAATGTAATTAAAAAAAACCCCTCAGCGATAGATTGCCAGTGTGAGAAGCTCCCAAGCTTCCACAGCTTTCAAACATTGCACTAAAACTTCCTGCACAACATACAAGGTTGCTAACACAAAGAATACAGGAATTTCAGTGAACAGTCACCTGCAAACCAAGAGACAGGGCAGAGGACATCCTGTGAGCAATCTGACATGTGGAGAGATGAAGGCATAGAATTGCAAGCAATATAGTCTGGCATCAAAGAAGCCTCTGTTGAGTGGGAAGAGGGGGAAATAAAAGCAATGCAAGTAGGCAGAGCACCCAAGGCCTCACAACACACTGCAGGCTGTATGACGACACACAGCTATGTGGCATCTCAATCTTGAAGTGGGTTTTAGAATGCAAATTTCATATTTCTGTGGGCATCAGTCTCAAGGATGCAGCAAGAGCAAGGCTGCACCCAGCAGAGGGGACTGGCACATCCTCCTGGAATGCACCACTGGCTGCCTGAAGCCTGTCCCTGCTTCCCTCACCCCCTTGTTGCCCTGAGCATATCCTGACTTAATGGCTGCTTCACACCTGAGCACCTCACTGACAGATTTGGATTTTACTCTAAGAGCTGATGGGCCCCTAAGCACTACAGGGGGCAACACTGGAGTTTGTCAGGATTTACTGCTTTTATTCATCAAAACCTAATTGATTTGCCAAAGACCAAACAAAGTCTGTGACAGAGCAGGACTAAATGCAAGTGAACTAAATAGTGGACTATGTTTTTTGTTGGTGTTTCAGGGTTTATGCAGATGAATAATATTTTGGAGAAGAGCTTGTCAGTCAGAAAAGCCTCTGTCTTTCATCTGCAACAAAGATGAACACTTAGCAGCATACTAACACGCTTCTGCTTATGCACTGGCTGGAAAGAATGAACCTTACAGTAGGCTCTCCCCACCAGTAAACTGGAAACAACATTCCATGCTTCTGTTTCTCACATGAGTTTGTGAATACCTCATCTAACTGAGATTTGAGCTTGGGATCTGAAGGTTTTTTGGGAACAGCTTTTCCCTACAGTGCATTTGACAAAACCCTATGTAGCAACAGTCTGTTCTCATCTGATACTGTAGCACACACCACAGAAATTGTTTCTAGTTTGCCCAAACATGGAGTTTGTTCCACAATTCTTTGAGACCTAGCAAAGAAGCTGAAGTATCAAAATGTTATCTTTACACCATTAACTGTTGTACCCTTCCTGGTTCAGTATGAATTGTACATAACAAGCAATTACATTAAGAATCAAACAAAACGTACTTCAGTAATCAGTGCCTTGCATACTGTATAAATTTATTTGTGTGGTCACTAACTAGGAAAACACATCCAGTCGTTAACAGGGTTTAGTGAGGAAAACGGGTCTTTTGAAGTTGGAGGACATTTCCAGGTTTTGATTCTGGGCATACATTTCCCAGATTGATTCAAGCAGAAGAGCTGGCTAGATCATGGAGCTCCTCCCCTTCCTGCCCTCATACTGAGCATATTGCATAGAAGTGGAGAGCAGCCTGGCCTTGCTCTGCCATTTTAGCCATCCTAGTTTCCAATGCCTAACAGATGGGATTTCCACCCTTTTCTACGATTCCTGCTACAGCAAAATGAAGAAAAAAAAATCAAACAAACAAAAAAACCCCAGCTCATCGTTATGATACTATGATATTCACCATTTTCCTTTCTTAATTTAACCCAATATTCCTGTCCTGTGAACTTCCTTAAACAAATCCCTTCCTTGTGAAGGCAGTCCTCCCTTCAGAGCTGATTCGCCATGCTCTCCTCAGGTTATCATTTACCAATCAATATGTACTGAACTCTTCTAAACTTTCTCCACAATTCCTACCTTCAGCCTCCTGATTATATTTCAACTTATTTTGCCAAATTCCTTCACATTGTTGCATTTTACTCTAAGCTGCATAACAGTGCTTTCTTTACACCTTTTATACTTTTATTTCTTGAACATACATTCCTACTTGTGTGACTAGGAATAGTTCTAACTAGCACAGGTATAGCTGAGTACCCAATGGCACTTCATTAGTACACAATTTAAGTGCTGAGGAGTTGATATTTAGGCTTTATTATCTTGGCAAAGGTCAATGGGTAAAACTATTTAAGGCTCCTTTCTTGTGTGCTCTGTAAATCTCATACCACCATCGAGTTAAATACATCCAGCCAATCACTGACACACTATACAAAATTTCATCATTTGTTTAGTGCCTTATAAAGGGCAATGAATAATTTTACCTTTTCAATGCCAAAGGAACCAGAAAGTTTTTTCCCCTTGAGTGGCTCAAGTACTACTACATTTTATCTATAAAAGGTTGCTTGTGTATCTCAAAAAAATACATCACTGTGTCTCAACAACCACACAAGGATTGCAATAGCACTGCAGGTGTAGAAAAGTAGAGAAGACAAAGTTTCTGCTACTTCAATAGAAAATAGCTGACCTTTACAGATTTTTAATACACATTGCTGGTCTAGGCAATGTTGTTCTTCTGGGGAGATGAACTCAAATTATTAACACACAACACCAAGAGTGGCCCCCATTTCTGCACTGATGAAGAATAAAATACTCTGTGTCAAGTAGTAATAACGGGAAAATTAGTAAGCACAAAAATAAGTATCATTCATTAGGTTAGGTTTCTACCTGTTCTCATAGCAGGATGTCCATTAAGATTAAAGAAAAACTATGAAACAGAAGGTTGAATATTAGCAAAAAGTACAGATTTTGCTGGTCTTCAGTTTTTCTCATCCTAGAATCCGAAGTTCTTAGTGATTCATGAATTTTTCCACATTGCAACCTTTTTATGATTTTGGAAAGTCCTAAGTATCTGGCTTTTTGGGGAGGTTTTTTTTGCATCTGGGGAACATAAGGCACAGAAAAATGAACTTGCCTATATTTATATAATCCAGAAATAGAATTCCAAGACATGTCTACATTGTATACTTTTGTGAAGCACCAGATTAGTGAAGTCCTATATATGTCAAGGCCTGTTTTGTGAGAAGCCCCGATCAGACTCACTCTCCAGCCTGGCTGAGATGCTGAACTGACGTGACACAACTCGTCATTCATCTGCAGGTACTGCCACTGCAGCAGGCAGCAGATGGTCCTGCAAGGCAAACAGGACTACAACATAGCACAGGATGCTCTGTGCCCACAACACAGCTTCTGAACAGCATCTGCCGGGCAGCTTTGCAAAGATTTCTCAGTAACAGCATTTGTTGTGCTTTTACCCTGGTCCACAGGAAATCACTGGTTTTTAGCTCTCACTGTCAGATAACAGTTTTTTAATCTTTACTTGTTCCTTAAGTTAAGGCTTATACAACTTCAATTTGCCTTATTAGCACATCTACTAACTTCTTCCATGTTTTAGTCAGTTGGAGACCCCTGGATTCTGAAGAGACACACAGGGAGTGATAGTTGAGTGAGCAACGCTGGGCAAGAGAGAGGCTGACCCGTGGGGAGCTGTATGGTAATCAGCTTTTCATTACTGCATGCTGAAAGGCCAAAGTGATTCATGAGTGCTCTTCTGAGTGGGAAAAAGGAGAGGAAGAGATGAAGGAACTCTGACTCTGATATCAATTATCTCTATCCTATCACAATAAATATTTCTCTCTAGAAACTGCTAACCAAATATCCCAGGACTATATTATCATGTCTGCAGAGATCTGCAAGTATTATTTTAGAGATATCAGATAGCTTTTTCCAGCTGGAAAGAGTAGCTTAGTGCGCTAAGAGTCTAATGACTAAATTAGGCAATATCTTAGATCCAGACACTTAAATCCCAGTAAATGAAATTTTCTCAGAGTCAGGGTCTGTGGCTAATTACATTTGTAATCTTGACTCTTACTGTAGGTGCCTTAATAGTTCTATATCACAGTTTCCCAAAATATAAAATTATGATGATGTCAATCTCAAATACTCTGCATATGGGAAAAAATGGAACTTTTTTGTACAGGATTATCAATCTGCATCCTTATTAATAGTTTAATGTGGATTTATTTAGCATATTCTAATAGCCCAAAGACAGGTAGGGATGTCCACAACTTCCTGGCTTTCTCCCAGCTATGACCTTGTCCGCTCATTTTAAGTCTGAAGGGTCCTCCATTAATTATCTGTATGCAGAGGTACAAAAATTCACCCAAGCCTCTGTCCCTGGCTTCTACAGAGAGAGAGGTAATACTGTGAGATTTGGCAGGTCCCACAACACTATGGCAGAGAACAGCCTAAAGTTCACTGCCAACCCATGTTTCAAATGGATTACAGTGCACTGCCAGAACAGGAAACATCTCACTTCCAAACACAAGCAGCCTAATGCCAGGACCCCCACTCCTGGCTGTTTCTGAGTGTTCTTCCTTCCTGTCCTGAAGCTCCCCTAGGCAGCCTTCACCAGCAAACTGCTCAAGTGTGTAATCCAGAAGCAATGCTGAAGCAGAAAAAAGCACAGTTACCTGCAGGCACCCAAAGAGATGCTGAACTACAGTTCCTGACATGCACAATCTCTTCAGTGCCTAACAGGACACTGCCTTCCAAGGGATTGACATGGGAAAAGAAAGTTATGGGTGCCACCCAGTTAAATAGGATTTTATTGACCAACACTTTGATGGAGCACACAGATCAAGCATCTCTCCATAGTCTGAGTGGAAGGTGTCTAGGAAAACCAACTCACAGCAAAAGGGAGATGGCAGCTGTTTCAAAGCTGCTCCTCCTTGAAGATTTATTGACTGAGCCTTGGCTGGTGGCACAGACTAGGGTAGGAACTGTAGGCAACACGCACCTGGACACACAAAGAAAGGTAAGTGATCTGCATTTTGATTTTTACAGCTTCTAGAAAAAACAGTGTAAAAGAGAATTGATGGGCTCAGCAAATCGTCACCAGCCAGAAGGAAAAGACAAAAGAAAAAAGAAATCACAGCAGTGTAAATCAGTCAGGGAGAAATAGCTAAATGAGGATACTGATTGCTAATCTACATCCTGTCACTCTGACTTTATAAACAGGTGAGCTCAAGAGGCCATGTGTGCAAAAGCAGCCCCATAAAAGCACTGTTTTTCCCAATCTAATCTGTATTCACAGTGGGCGAGGTTTTCACTTTATGGCTGCAATGTTCCTGTTTCTTCTGCAGGTCCATTAGCACTGTGCACATTGCACAGTCAATACCAATTCCAGCCTACACTTTTCTGCCTTTTTTATTTGGACACAAGTCCTTCTGTCTGCTGGATTCATTACTCTTCGACATGGCCATTTGTAGTGTCCCTTTATGTTTTGATTATTTTTTAAAGCAGCCCAAGTGCTTTGACTTAAATACAAAAATTAAAAGATAAAGTGAAAACAGTGAGGCATTTAAAAATGTCAAGATAAATAATTTCTATTTCTCTTTACTTTAATCCTTCTTATTTTCCATAATTACTTTACCCAAAAAACTTGCAGGCTATAAAATGACCCCCACCTCTCCCCCCCCCCACCCCCCCCAAAAATACCAGCCTTTTGTTCAAAAAAGCTCTATTCATTTCTTTTCTTGTCCCCTTTTCCTACATCCCAAGAAATCTTTTAGGACATTCTTAGTTCTTCTGCACCAGACAGGAATGTGAAATTTGATCAAACTGGAAGGTGGCAGAAGGAATCTGGCAGGTTTAGGGGAATGGCATATAAGAATTTGAACAAGATACAGAATCATGATGTCACCTAAGTAAAAGGCAGGCAACAGCCTGAAACAGGAGTCAATCTCCACCTCCTTCACGAAGGAGGCTAAAGGCAGCTCCTTCATACCATAATTGTGCTTCCAGCATCACACTGGGACCAGTGAAAAGTGAACTGCCAACTGTTACCTGTGCCTTACTTTATTCATACCCTCAGATGACCAATCCCATGTTTAACGTGAAGAAAAGATGGAATTATTAAAAATACAACTTTGAGGCAAGCACCTTGGATGCAGTGCTAAATCATACTCCAGTAATACTTGACAGGGAAAGAAAGGTTAAAATTCATCATTGGCCAGTCCTCCAGGAGGACAGAACAATCAAATGCAAATGTAGAATAAAGGAAATTTGCACAAATTGGGCATGACAGCTGACCAGCAGAAATGGGGTGGCAGTGATTTGTGGGGCTTGCATCAAAAAATCAGACTGCAACAGAAAAAATCTTCACTGAAGAAATGGTAATAAAATGGTGGAATCCTGAACATTTCTGTGACTGGGTACTGAACTATTAGGCTTCCACTTCTAGGAACCAGAATCAGTACAATAAGATTCATGCAGAGGCTCTATATATTTTGAAATTCCTTAGCATGCCAAAAAACCTTTCCTTTGATCTTTTTTCCTCTTTGGTCACAAAGATTCTCAACAGAGAGATTAAAAAAAATTACAGAACTATAAAATACTTGAGACTACTTCTGCATTCTTGCTTCCTTCCCATTCTTTAGCAAACACATGCTTTTTGCCAGTCACTTGCTCAGGGGGAGATCTTGTCCTGATGTGGCAGATGATACACACAGCACAAACTCCATTTTGTTCTGCTTGGTTCCAGCCTTGCTCTGCTCCCCAGGCTGGGTGCACTAAGCTGCCTCATGGCTCTCTGTCTTCAGCAGTTTCACACACAAAGGAAAGGAAATCGGAGCTAGAGAAGAAGAGTTCCTCCTTTCACCCTTCTACTTTGTAGCTCTACCAAAGACTAAGCAAGTCAGAAAGACTGACCTATTTCCTAACATCTAATGCAAATACTTCTCCAAGAGATGACTAAGGTATATAAAGGAGAGGTACTCTATATATTTCTCATTCTAAGTACAAGCCTAGGGCTCCAAGAGCTGTCAATATAACATGCTTTTCAACTGAGGGCCTGAATTGTTATTTTCCATTTTACTGATTTAATGAAAGGTAGTGGATTTAAAAAAAAAAAAACACTGTTTAAAATACCATATTTTTTCTTTCTCAGCAGTTTGAAATAGGGCCTGTGGGTATTGGGGCAGTCAGATTGAACTAATTCCACATGACTGTTTGCATCCTAAACTGGTGCTTTGTTACAACTTCCAACAGTAATCTCCTTCAACCTTCCCTGTCCTTTCACTCCCTTCAGCAGTACCACAACATGAAGAATTACAAGATCTCCTTGCTCAGAAATGGAAAAATTCTGTTGCTCACAAGAACACAAGATTAGTGTGGTAGGTAACCCAAAGGGTCCAGGCTGACCACAAGAGGACCTCACCCTAACAGGCAGAACTTCAGAAGTCAAAAACTGTAGGATATAAAAAAATGGAAGCATTATGAGACCAACAGCACTTATTATGGTGCTGTTTTTCTTGTACACCCTCCTTGCTACTGTGTCCTTTTAGTGGGAGGAGTTTTGCCTCAATGTGATGGATATCTCCTAAGTTTTATCTTTTATCTGTTACCAACTCACTGCCTATAATCATCACTGAGCAGAAAGTTGTTCTGAAACTCTTATTAGGATTTGATTCATGAGGATGAAGTTTCCCTTTTCTGCATCTTATCTTCCAATTTTAACTTCTTGTTCTCGATTACGCAGGGGGAAAAAAAGGATTCTATGAAGAAATAAAAATGATTACTATTATCTTTCCTTTACACATTCTCAGATGCCTTAGCAGTGAGAGTGAGAAGGGTTTCCCTCTGGAGGGCCATGCCGCCGTGCCTTGGAGTCTGGTACCTAATGGCAGTGGATTCACGAGGACCACCCTGTGGGCTGCTCTGTGAGATAGCTGCATTTGAGACAAGACAGACAAACCAAGCAGACTGGGGGCAGCCAATATACGCCACCAAATAAGATCTTTCTATGCTTGTGGTGATGGCTGTGCTGCTGCATATCCTTTCCATATCACATAATAGCCTCATCCAATCAATCAAAGTGTCCAAGGGATGACTGCCTATCTCCACATGCAGAAAGAGTCAATTAAGGGAGCATCATGAATGCCAAGTCTTTGCTCTTCCCCTGAGATGAATAGAGGAAAAGAAATGAGACAGAAAATGCACTGTGCCAGTGCCTGCCTTTAAGCATGATGGCTTTGACTAGGCAAAGCAGGGAGATAGAGAAAGCTAATTTCACAGATAACATCTCCAAGGTCTATATAGTAATTTTAAATATTGGAAATAATTTTTCATGACAAATGAATCTACTTCATCCTGGCCTCTTCCATCAAGATATTCCCTTTAATTGTACGGACAATTGGTAGTCTCAGCAGAAACACAAACTGGTCTGATTGGAGGGTATGGAAAGGAAGCGGGGCATAAAGCCACAGGGACTGAGTTCAGCCACTAAGCTGTAAGAGACTCAAAGACAGAGGTAGTCTGAAGCAATTCTTGAACCCAGTGTCAACAGTTAGTCTCAGGACAAACTACAACAGATGTGGTGCATATTCATACTAAGCTCATTCTGGATCATCCATGCAACATACTGTGAGACTTGACTAATAACAATTACTGACTCAAAACACTTGCCCATTTGGGGAGGTGCCATGGTGCTTTGCTGAGGCAGGTTTGCACGCCTGGAGGAAGGAGGGGAGCTTTTGGCTGTGTAATGCCTAGTCTGCATAAGATGGAGAGGGTGAACTGTCTCTGCCTGGAGGCTGCAAACTAGGCTTTGAGGCTGACCAGAGGCAGGCTTTGTGGAGACAGGATGGTGTCTTTCATCATGCCAAATTGCTCTCCCTCACACATCCCAACCCCTCCTCCAGGGGAGGGTCACATTGACATTTAGACCTATTGATGTCAGAGGCAGCTCAGAAGGGAACATAAACCATCAAAAACCCTCAAGGCATCCCCAGACTCATTTCTGTGGCCTTCCACCAGAGGATTGCAACCTCCTCCTCCCAGAGGAGGTACCTGAGTATTCTCATGAAGTCAGGGTGTACTTAACTTTAAGCCATTGGACTTTGTGTTTTGTTGGTGTCTTCCCCAATATCCTAACAGATCAAGATCATTATTTCAAAAAAAAAGAATTTACAGATGGTGATAATATATCTTTTTATTCTTATCCTTTCTTTCTCTTGCTTTCCTTTCCCTATTCATTTTCTTAAGTAATATTTTTATGCTTTCATGCTGCTATATTACTACAGATAATAACCAAAACTGCTACATGCATATTTTCAAGCACTGACCATTCAGTGTCCTTTCACTGTAATCCACCCAAAAGGATCTATTAACAAGAACCTGTGTTATTCTTGTCTTTGTGGGGGAGAATCATAACACACCATCCATGTGTCTTGCAGGGAGTAACACAGAAAAGATATAATAAAAAGGTAAAAATGTATTTTCCTTCCTTCATGATGAATTACCTCTTCATATGATCTAAGTTTTTAGTAAACCTGCCTTCCCCTATGTTCTGGTTTTTGCTGAGTTAATTTTCTTCACAGTGAGTAGTGTGGGACTATGCTTTGGAATGGTACTGAAAACAGTCTTTACCACACATAGATGTTTTTGTTATTGCTGAGCAGGGCTTACACAGAGCCAAGACCTCTTCTGCTGTCTGTCCTGCCACACCAGTGAGGGGGCTGAGTGTGCACAAGAAGCTGGGAGGAGACGCAGCCAGGACAGGTGGCCCCAACTGACCAAAGGGACATTGCAGACCATGCATCATCATGCTCAGAACAGAAAGTGGGAGGAAGAGGGAGAGATTTGGAGTGATGGTGCTTACCTTCTCAAGTCACTGTTACAGGTGATGGGCCCTGCTCTCCTGGAGATGGCTGAACACCTGCCTGCCATGGCAAGTGGTAAACACATTCCTTGTTTCACTTTGCCTGTATGCACGGCTTTTGCTTTTGCTATTAAACTGCTTTTATCTCAACCCCTGAGTCTGATTATCTCCCTGATCCTGCTGGTGGTGGGGTGAGTAGCTGCTTGGGGCTCGGTTGCTGGCTGGGGTTCAACCATGACACTGTGATATTCAGGCAAAACTGACCTGCTGGGACAAGCTGTCCTTCAATCTGAGTTATCTGAACAACATTTTGTGCCTTGACTTATTTTGTGGCTTACATTAAGGAGAAACCATTGTTCTGAACTGTCATTTATAAACCGCGAGAGAAACAAAAACATCACTATAATACTGGCCCTGTAGAAGAGGCCTATACTAATAAAAGTATCATGTTCTGTAAGCATTAATCAAATGTTCTTACCTACCCATCAACATCTCTTTTTGTTGTTGTTCTAGTGTTCTTTACAGGAGTTGACAGTACACAAAATCATACAGCTTTGGGTAAGCATATTTCTTGAACTGGAAGGACCTTATGAAAGTTACACTCAGCAATAAAGAGCCAGAAGTACAGAAGTTTAGAGGAAAACAGCAGAAATTATCTTCTTCTGTGCCACCAACTAACATATTCAGATGAGATGAAGAGCACCTGGAGTGTAACAAATTCACATGCAGCACGGAAGTCAAGAGTGGCCTTAAATATCAAAAGCATACGATGATGGAATCAGGATGAAGAAACAGGAGGAACATATGGATTAAAAAATCATACCCATAACATTATACGATACAGGAGAGACAATCAGTTGGTTTTTATACGGTCTCAGATTTTCCAGCTGCTCAGCAGATGCTGTTGGAGATTGTCACATCAGTGAGACTCTTCGAAGCTGAAGCTCAACTGCATAAAACCCATGAAATGGTCTTTTCACAAGCAGATGTAATCACCCTGACTGCAGAATTAACTGCACAGTCTTCTGTACTGTGGATACCACAAAGGTATTATAGTGCAACAAATGCAGTTACTGGTCCTGGAAAGCACATACATTCAGAGTGGCTTTTGACTGAATGTATGTATCTATGGACAAAAAAATTATAATGAGTGGCAAGGATCATAATGTAAATCCACAAAAGTGACAGACTTTTAAATTGCTCCTTTACATTGTTTCTCCTCCCTTACAAGCCCACCATCCTTACTGGAGCTAGCACAAGATCTAATGAGCATCTTGGGAATTGTTTGAATGTTAGCACAGAAGTATCCCATAGAAGATAAGGAAAGAATTACAAGAAGGAAGATACATAAAAGCCTAATAAGCAGAATAATCCAGCACTTATGCAACAAACAGTTGCCTTCTGGTCAGACAGTCAGTTTCTAAGCAGAGATACAAGGGAGCTAATCACATAAAGCCAGGTGTTTCTTGAGCAGGACTGTGAACAGCATCTTCCACAGTAGTAACTGTCTGGGCCAGCCACAAAGGGATCAGCCACGAAGTGTTACAAATGGATTGATGGCAAGTGAGAAAATAAACTTCTCACATAAAATGCTCTTAGGAAAGTCAACATTCTTCAGATCATGTTTAATGGAATTTTTACCATAAAATTAGTGAGAAACAAATTGAGATGGGTGTTGAAGGGATTGTATGGAATTTTTTTGCTAAAGTTAGATGGAATTTTTTTTCTGCCGTTTGGCAACAATTTGGGAAACTACAATAGGGACCTTTCTGGTACTAGCAAGTCAGTGAACAGATGAGGTCTAGAACAGACCTATTTTCTAACATCCTACTTTATATAATGAAATCAAAAGAATTATTCTGATGTTTTTATTTTCTTAAGTCTTTAACTGTTCAAGATCAAACAAGAATTAAAATAATTAAAAACACTGCAGCAAAGACTTTTCTCCTAATGTGTCCATCTCTCCTGGGAACCATCAGTCCTATAGGAAAATCTATTCTCAGCAGTTATCTAGCATTTCACTGCATACTCAGAAGATCTGGACAGTCCAAAAAGCATCAACACTTATGAGTTGCTTTAAACAAACCTTCTAAGATGCAATTATCATCAAACATCTTCACTAAAATTAAAAAGAAATCTAACTTGCTATCTGTGCTTGAGACAGCAAAGTACGCAGCACTTTTCCTGTGTAGTAAATGGTTCTGTAGCATTTCTTATTACCAGTAATTTTACAACATCTCCCTTCATTGCATACATAATGGGAAGAAGTGTATTGTCATTAAACTGTTCTTAGTAAACACTGCTGCAAAGGTACTTGGCAGATAATGAAATGTGCAGCCCTATGCTCAACACCACTGTTGTTAACAGCAGATGTGCTGCTGCTCACAGAGAGTTTACCACAAAACACAGGAGAAGGCTGCTTTGCTCAGGATGTTAGCTGTCCATCTGTGAGCCAAGAGAAACAAGCACCGGTTCCAGCCCCTGGGAGAAGAACCAGAATGGGATATTTCTGTCTTTCTGCAATAAAGACTGAATGCAGCTCAGCAAAGGAAATGGCTGGAACAAGCCTTTTTTTTCCCCCTTTCCCTGGAAAGGACTCAGATTGGATCCAGTTCTGAGCAAATACCTTCTGAGGTTTAAAATCTAAACCTCAATGTCTTTTATTTCACTCTTAAATGACCAAAGTCTCATACCAGCCTGCCTTTTCCAATATTATATAATTATTTAAAAAAAAATCCAAGCAAACTGCAGTCAAATAATTTAAGTAGGAGAAAACGTTAAAAAGTGACTGGTCAACAACATTCTATTCATATTGGCCTAAAATAATCTGATTTTCAGTTGTTTTTGCTTAGTGTCCTCCCTGCGCTCTTGTCTTCTGCAGTCACTCTCACAGTGTTTCAGTAGAAGGAAAGGGTGCAGAGAGTTTTCAAGACCCACCAAACAGACCTCATGCATCCTTTTGAGCCCAAAGCATTTTCACTGTAGCTACAGAAAACAGCTAATTTGAATGGAACTCACATTCCCCTCCTCCTGCTTTGTTGATGCCAGGACTTTGAGGTCCTTTTCAGAGAAGTCCAGGGTACTTTGAAATCCCAGCTAAGTAGTACATCATCCTTCATGAGCCAGATACCAGCTCCTACCTCTAAAATCTTAAGTGCAATTTACAGGGAGCTGCAATGACCTGATGTAACTGATGTCAAACACTAACAAATTACAAGGCAAAGGGTAAAGAAGACATTAAGTACTTAAAAAGACCCACCAAAGATCCTTCACAACTGCTGCACAAATCCACACTTCCCACCCTCCTGCATGTCTGCAACAGTCCTCCAGCCCTTGCTGACATGACCCGCAACTCACCCTGACTCTTCTTAGGCTCAGTTTGGACAGGCAGCTCACATGTAACAGAAGGAAGCATGGCATCCATCACATTGGAGGAACCTTTTTGTCAATTACCTCAAAGTTAGCCCGGCATCTGATGGTTAGAAAGCATTTGGGAAGCATTCCCATGGGATTTCAGATATTTTAGGCCCTTTTTTTTCAAACTGAGCAGCAGAACAGCAGACCTGTTGAAACAAGGTACTTCAGAAGAGAGAGGCTGCACTGCAGACACTGTTCTCTGGTACTCTACTCTTTTTAAAACGCTAGGATGCAATAATGTTTCAGTACTACCAACAGTACAAGCACCTATTGCAGTGTGATCTATTACCCTGTTTCAGCTATCCCAGTTCCTCCCTCAGGTGTGCCAACAACTTGTCCCTTCCCCTCCCCCTTGCCAAGTGATGTCCGTCAGTCTTAACATTCCAGCAAGGGCATTGTCTGATTGGCAAAGTTCAAAAGATGCTTCTCAGCCCTGGGGACATTGGGCTATCCAGGTGTCACTTGTCCCCTAAGACTTCCCCCCTCCTACCTGGATGGTGGCATACCTATCCCTTCCCTCCCCCTTCCCCCAGGCTTAAAAGACCCGGCGACTTGATTCTGTTGGAGCTGTTGCTGCATTCAGAGGTCTGTGTGCTAGGAATAAAACTCTGGATCAAAACCCTCCAGCAGGACCCATCTCCTTTTTCCTTCACCGTCACCTAAAGCCTTTTCACCAGAGGTAAACCTGAGCTCCTGCTTGCCTGGACTTGTCCCAAGCACCCAGCTGCAACATCCAGCTAGCCAAAGGTGTCTCTGAGGTGAAACCACCTCAGCTGCCACCCTTGGTCAAGCAGCAAGAGCCAGATGAGCCCAGGCACGTTCCATCTGGCAATATTGGGATCTTATTCCAATAAGCACAAAGGTTTGGGGTTTTTTTTTTCACTAATGCCCAGCACACCACAACCCAAAACTACCAAACTCAGTAAAAAGTCTCAGCATGCACTTGCAATTATAACTTTCATCATAAATCCACTTCACTGTGCCTGTGATTCATTTAAGAGCTATCCAAAACTAAATTAAGTTTAGGAGTCTTTCTGGCATGATTAAATCTTTCTCTTCACCATATTTAACAGCAGTGCAAGAGAGCTCAGGGAGCAGGGGAGGGGAGATCATTACCACATTGCAAAGCAGTCAGAGCATCACTTGCAAGGGGAATTGTGTCCTGTCTATCAGCTTCTTCTCTTTTCCTTGCCTTTCTTTACTACATTTGCAACACAGTCACACTGAGTTAGACTGCTAAGTAGAGAACCTTTATGGAAAGGTGACCGAGGATGAGAAGCAAGGATTTAAGAAAATAGCAGTGTGTTACCTGGTCATCACAGTTTCTGGTGGAAAGTGAAACAGGGACCATATCAAACTAACTGCCAGCATTTGCTGCTGCCTTTGCTCAGCCTCACAGCCTGGCACTGAGCCCTTATGGCCCATGAAAGCACAATCTGGTCTTTTCCATGTCTTGCCCCATCTCTTCCATGAAATTCCAATAACCCAAGGAGAAACTACATTACTATTAGAAACTATGGCACTTTCAGACCGCTAGCACATTTGACTGCTTACATCACTGCCAATACCAAAATAATGACTAGATACTGGAATTGTAAGAAGGAATTTGAGGCCTTGGTAGCAGTTTTCTGTTCTCTTCCTTGTCAAACTCCAGTTACAGCAATGTTTCTCTATCTGCACAAAAGCACAGGCTTGAGCAGACCTCTGTGACCAAAGTCTATGTTGCATCCAGTGTAACTGGCTGAATACAAGGAGGTGTTATTTCATTGACAGGAAAACCCCCACAGGCTTTATATAGAAGTGACATATTGAATACTATGTATTTGTATTGTTTCACCATGAATAAAAGGAACTCAGACTTCTTTTCTAGCTGACACAATTAATGTCCTTTTTAGTCCCTTTTAAATGTATAATGTCCTTCATATCACAAAGTACAAAATTTATGAGAAATACGGCATTATAAATGTAAAAATCCTACACCTGGAAGGTGGGAGGTAGACTTTACCATCAACAACAAATTAATTATCTCCTTCTCTTCCAAGAGTTGTACGTATGTCCTTCCTATTTTTAGTACTTTAACTAATGTTAAGTATGTGCTTTGCTTTGTGATAAAGACTGATTTTCCTGATAGTCACCAAGCACAGGAGATTCTTCATTCTAGAATCTCCTGCCCCTTAACCCTTGATCATACATCTTGGGCTGCAGAAGTTACATTCCTCTTTTAGCAGGACAGAAGTGTAAGAAAACAGTGAGGGATGGCAAACTGGAAAAGTTTGCCATCCCTCACTTTGGGATGGCAAACTAATCACAGAAGTTGTCCCATATTAGAAGATCTAGCCTGCTCCTTCTTCTTCATTCCTACCCTTATGCACCATCCTAGCTGCCCCCCAGTCCTGTAGCAGCTCATCAGTCATTACACAGCAGTGGCACCGTGGCATGGCAGCATCCCTCACTTTGATTCCCTTCCCAGGCTCCATCTCAACCTTTCTCCTTCCAACAGTGTTAGAATCACAGACCAGATGTAATCAGGACTTCAAGTAATCCTTGGGTGTCAGACCAGGAGAATGAAAAGCATCATTGGTAGTCTGCAATGCTTTTTGTTTATGGAGGCAAAATCAGTGGGCACTAAGGCAGTTGTTGATGTTAAGCATTTATATCAGAGCAGTATGAAGCTCCTATGTAACACCACATAAATATTCTGGACTCAAATGTACTTCAACTTGTACAAATTTTTTCACTTACCCAGTCTCAAATATTTATTCCCTGTGAGCTCTTTCTTACATTGCCAAGGAGCATCAGGGATTATAGTGCCATGTTTTGCCTGGCACTGGACTAAAGCAGTGGTTTAGTCCAGTGGATCTGTGGTTTGTAGTTACAGACAAAATTAGTTTCTCAGGATTAGAATATTTGCATACATCTTTTTTACTGTCCTGAACTGTTTCATCACAGTTCTGTTCACCTTAAATACACTCAGATTCTAAAACATATTTATTATGACCTCAAGTTCCTGTGCTAGACATTAATTCATAAATGTATCTCCCTAATTCAGAGTGATGCACACCAGAGCACAGTCAAGTTACAGATCTCAGGCCTGACTTGATATTCATTTCTCCCAAATTAAAATGCTTACATGCCTTTAACCTACTGATTTATTTTCACTGACAACTAAAACAGTAAAAGCTAACAACATCGCTATATAAAGGTTCATGACATGAACCCTGTTCTTTATGTCATTGTTAGCTTTGGATTCTCTTCTGAGAGCCAGGCCTAGGAGATGGGCATGAGACAGACTGCACAAAGTCCTGAATCACAGAGCTGGTCACTCCTAATACTAAATAAAGACCAAGGGCAAACACATGCAATTTTTGGGGGAACGATATACATTTATGGTAATGCTTCCTTTTATCATGTTTGTATAAAACCTAATCACACAACAACTGGCAAAAACAATTCCCAAGGCTAGGGCCGAGGAAACTTCTATCTGAAGCTTCCCAGAATTTTCAAATCCTATGTATTCAAAAGAGAGAATGGCTGAGCTGACATTGGCATAGCTGATGCCCATGAATCTTACATTTTCATCCAATCTTACATTTTCCCAGCATGGATGGCAGTGTTGATGCTTCAGCTGTTTTAAGGCCCACTGGCAATTAACTACTATTGCTGCTTAGGGCAGCATGCAATGAATTTCTGGCGGTGAGCAGTTCTATAAACAATCACGGATCTTGTACTTGAAAATCTAAAAATCCTATCCATATAGGAAGGATTTTGGTCATTGACAAAAAATTTCTGCAGTGAAGAAAATCCTCTGTAGAGTGAATAAATTCCAAACTTCAATTATGCCTAACATTTTATGCAATGTAGCTAAATTTCATGTTTTTCCTCATAACTGGCATGCTACTATGATTAATATTTAAAAATGCACTAAATGGGAAAGGTGTTGCTCAAATATTTATAGCGCAAGTTCAAAAATATCTGACTTTTGAGTTCTAAGACACATGCTATCACCATGGTGCCAAGTGAGGTGATATAAAGAAGGGACTGAAAGCCCAAAGACTATTAATGGTTTACTGTTATTTCTTGAGTGTACTGTGAATGCAGTTTAGCCTGAATGCAATGCTAATGGCCAGATATTAACAGAAATATAAAAATAATATATAAGAAAACACCTTCTTGGGAGTTGGGAGTGCTTTGGAACTGATCTTAGCCCCATCTTTTTCTGTAAAACCACTCACCTACTTCTTTCTGATGGTGGCAGCAACATTAAAAAGATAACAACAATTAATGGAACTACCTATGTACTTGAGAAATACATAGTTCAAGTATCTTCCATTGGTAAATCCTTTGCATGTGATCTATAACACGTAGAAAATGTGCCTGCCTACACGAGCATCACCTGGGCCTCATATCTCCAAATCATCTGTCTTTAAATCACAATCTGTAAGAGTATCAACAAGATGCAGAGACTCTCCCATGAATCTCTTCCAGATTTGCCTTACCAGAGTTGAACTTGGAGACACACTGCTTGTAACACTATCCCATTAGCTGACTTTACTCATAAACGGCCATCAAGGAAATTCTACTAGACAAAAAAAAAGGAAGCCCAGATAGAACTGGGATTCATCTCATGCAGGAAAGAGCTACATAACTAGATTTCACACTTGCTACAGTTTCCAGTAATTTGTTTGAGACTTCTCATATGCAGTTGCATTTTCCACCTCAGGAGACAAACCATACTTAGCTAAAGAAACTCTGGAACCTGAAGACAGGATCTTCAGAAGGCTTAGGGAGGGAAGTGGCCAAGTAAGTTCATGAAATGAGGGTGGAAAAGACTGGAAGGAAACAAATCAGAGAAGAAAGTTTTTTGACTGTGGGGACTGGAACTTACCATTAGGAAGACCAACAAGGGCAAGGGATAGTGTTATGGGAACACTGGATTTTGTTCTTGTTGTCACACACACCTTCAGCTTTGTGTACCTGAAGTCAGAACACACAGCTTACCTCGCTCACATGTTCTACCCCAGTAGCCAGTGCCAGTGCAGTCACAAATGAAGCGGTTCCAGCCATCCTTGCAGACTGCATTATTCTTGCAGGGGTAGCTGTCACACTGCTTGGTGCTGAGGCGGGAGCAGGAGGACTTGACCCCGGCGGCATTCTGCGCCTCTGCCAGCTGCCGGATGTTCTTGCTTCGGCCGTCAATGAACAAGTCTCGGATACAGCCCACGTAGCCGTAGTTCAGCATTGCTGTCCAGAGCTCTGTGGGAAGGATGAGTCCTGCCCGGTTCTCTGGCAGCCCACCCAGGTACATGTCACCTTCCAGATCCAGGATCTCACTCTCCCCGCTAGCGGTGAACGGTGTGCGTCGGCTGTTCACTGATATGGTACCTAAAAGGGGAAGATAAGGAGACATCAACACTTTCAACTACAGACTCGGTTCAGTTAATTTTTTTCCCAGTAACTGAGTGAGGTTTAAAGTTCAGCACAGCAGAGTGAAGATTCTTTACTACCAAAATGGCATTTTAACAGTGTCTCTCACAGCTCCCTCTCCTCCTGATCCACAGGTCCTAAGTACTTCTGTGCAGCAACCAATCAAGTGTCTATACCCCAAATTGCATTAGAAAGTCAGAAGCATAATAATTCAATAGATAAATAAGAGCATTTAAAATTTGAGCATTATTCAATTGTATTCATCCAGCAAAGCAAAAACTTATTGAAAACACACAGGAGTTTGATGGCATAAAGACTGGAGAGAAAAAAGACATGCAAAAAACCCCACTATACAGCTCTTTCAGAAAACACTTCACCAATCCCTCCAAACCTGGACCAACACAGACACGTTTATAAATGACATGGAGAGAATGGCTAATGCATTGGAGGAAGCATTGGGTTACCATTTAGAGAAACCATTGCAAGGTGGAGCACAGGACTGATAACAATGTTTGTTGTTAATCAAAACCAATAAATACAAAGTCCTACAAGACCTGAATCACAGAAGTCTCACACATAAGTAGAGGCTAATGACCAGCTGGCTAAGGAGTAACTCTGCAGAAAAGGACTGGGAGATATGGCAGACAAATTGAACCTTGAACAAGAATTAGCACTGTGAACTCGTAGTGGCAAGAGACATGAGCTGCAGTAGGATGTCCTGGTTCCAGCCAGAACAGAGGGAATTCTTTGCAGTAGCTGGGAGAGGCACGGCCAGGGGAAGCAAGTGAGCAATGTGATTTGCAGAGTCTCAACAGGACCACTGAATGGGAGAGTACCTTTCTTAAGCCACAACATAAGGGAATCTCCAACTCCATAGAAAATGGTTGAACACAGAAAGAGAAACCTCAGAGAGGTTTACCAGACTGAAGACACTCAAAGCTCAACTGTACATGATCCTGAAGAAAGTCTAAACTGAAATAGAAATCTCCAGAAGTTTGTCACAAAATAAAATATTGTATAGCTTTACAAAGAAAGTTTTCTAGTTTCCATTTTATACAGGAAAATTGAGAAAGAGAGAGACAAACTTATATGTGAACAACAGTTATTATTAAAACTGTGATGATTCCATATGCTCCAAATCAAATGTGGGCATACTGCATTGAGGGCATTCTCATATATTTCAAGAAATTGCCCCAGCACATAAAATAATCAGAACATATAATACAGAAATATAATCAGAATATTTAAAACGGGTACAGAAAAGCAAAGTGACTTGTTTAAGGTCAGACAGTGCATCCAAAGAAAAACAGGGAACATAATGTACATCTCACACATTCCAGAACAGCGTACTCTTCTGAAGAGCATTCAGCAGTTTCTGTGATAGGGATATCTGCCCACCAGACACTCATCTAAAAATCAGCAATTTGCTCTCCCTAGCTATAAATCATCACATTGAATTGCCTTGTCATTAAGACAGTCTGTCTTCAGAGACACTATCCAAGCTTTAAGATTAATTCCACATCATTGGATTTTTATCAGACACCCCTACAATAAGGAAGGAGAGTTAATAGAGTTAACTCTATTGTCTCTGTAAGAAAGTACAGTTATGTACACACCTTTTCTTCAGCTGTAAGAGGTATCTTCTTAGAGAATTGCATATGTGACACAGACACAAGATATTCCATCTGTGTGATTTTCCACAATAATTGAGGAATAATATCGGAGGCAGCAGAGTGTCAGAAGCAACAGAGGCATTACAAATTAAAGGCTCAAAGAGAACCACAGTTATTTGATGAATCATTCTGTATCAACAAGCTGAAGCACCACAGGCATTTTCTCTTTTATAAAATAAGGAAAGAGAAAATGTGACAATACACATACTGTCACACAAGCAGCATGTCATGGAGCCACGGGAACACAACTCTCTTTCCATAATCTCCACTGGTATTTGTCAAAAGCAGCCTGCAGAGTACATATTACTCTAAAGCTTAGAACCAAAACACAAGAGGGCTGAGCTCTAGACAGATGCTACTGTGGAGAGAACGAACATGTGCAAATCCCACAAAGATAAAGAAACCCCCAAAAGACAAGAAATAATGGATAATGTGGCGTGCAAAACCCAAAGAAAGATGGTGATATGGTGAACAAGAAATAGGCTAGACAGCAACCTAAATTTCTGAGTGTTTTGTACCCTGCAATAACTCCTGCAACGAGATGGCAGTAATTTGGATGAACAGTGCATTTAAGATCAAGCTGCTGAGACAGAGAAACCCTGTATTGATCCTAGAAAGGAGGACTTCCATAAGCTGGCATCCTTTTTTTTTCCCCCTCTAGAATCCCCTGTTTTTCACTCTGCTTAGAGTAGATCCATGTCCATCTTGAGAAATCAGAAGCATCTAAGCATCTCCTCTGCAGTGCCATCTCCTCTTGGTGCTGGACTGAAAAACAGATCAAAATACCCCCTGAGGGCAGAACAGGCACACCAAACAGTGCACTGACACAACTGTAAACCAAACAATCTAGTAAGATTTTTAGTGTCTAGTCAGGTGGCAAGTCATGTATGTCTTGTAGCTGATGACTACCTAAAAACATCATCCTGCATAAAATGCTCACTGCTCCCCAGCTAGAAACTGTGACAGGTTTTGTGAACCTGCTGGGAGCTTTCTGAAAGGACAGAAAGGTTACAGGACCTTCAAGAAAGGACAGATAGGTTAGGTGTCCGTGTCCATGCTGCCAGCGTCTGTCAGAGTACAAAGATAAAACCAGGTTTTACTGCTCTGGCAGCCAACACAGACCAAAGTATACACAAGGCCTAAGGGGACTAGAGATGCCAGAGGTTATCTGAGCATGACTGCCAAGCTTCCCTGCCTTAGTGCACTGTAATAGTGAATACTTGGATTTTTAAGCTATTTTAGATCAGCAGAACCTGAAGTTTTGGACTGTTATAGAAATGGGAATAAAACAGAGAAAGATGACCCCTAACATAAGCCTTGCTGCTTTAGTAATGAGAATCAGAACTTGCAAGTTACTCACTCATTAAACTCAAAAGGGTGTTTTTAGCCCCACTTAAGTAAATTAATTTTTCAGTTTCCAAATTGTAGTCATCTATACAGGGAGGAGAAAATCTTCAGGGTGTAACCATTATCTGGTCCACATGTGGAAGAAAATCCAAGGACTTAAGAAGAGGTCTTGAACTCCTTTCTCACACTTATCCAAAGTGTCATTGGATAATAGTGACTGAAGGTATGTGAAGAAATGTGAAGAAAATAATGCCAGTACCCTGGCATTTCTCAGGACACAAGACATTAATCATTGGGATCATTAATTAAGTACTCATTGTGAACAGAGAACACAACAAAATAAAAAGAAAAAACAAAAGAAAAAAAAGGGACCAGACATCATACAAACACATTTTTGCTTGTTGAGAGAACTCTTTCAAAATCTGTTACCTCTAATCAGTGTCCAGAATATCATAAACCTCCCTGCCAAGTGAAAACAAGTCAACCCTACAGTGTCATCCATCAAGTAGCAATGTGTCTGCCACACCCTCCCGTGAATGTGTCCAAATTAACACGTGTCCTTCTTGGTAGGGCTCTGCAAACATTCTTTGCACAGAGCCTCTGTCATTTCTGTCTCTTCTCCCTCTGCAGCTGCTTCTTCAGGGATGACACAGTCCCCAAGGGAGCAAGCAAAACTGAAGTCAGTATGCAACACAGCTAATTGAGTTTACCCCTGGAAGTTAATTAAATTTTAGCAATTCTAAAGAAATCAAAGCTCCATTTATTTATTTATGGCTTCCTTTGTAAAATGCTCCTATCGATGTCTTTAGGAGATAGCAACATAGAACCACACGTATTAAGTCCAAGCAGAGCACCATGCCAAATACAAAGAAACTACTCACATCATCAAAGGAAAAAATAGCTTCAGGCAAAAACCTGTTCAAACAGCTAGGCCTTGCATGGTATCTCAAAGTCAGCTCTTCTAAAAACTCAAGGGAAGCAAATTCTAGCACTGGATTCCCTGTACTGATAGTGCTCAGCAATTAGAAACATAAAATTAGGGACCTAAAACTATCATCTGGAGATCACCAGACAAATCCCAAATCCACTGGCAAATGTAAGCAAAATTCCTTTTGAAGTGAAGGCTTTGAGATACCAACTGTTCAGAAAAAACTGAAGTACAATTGTTATTCTCTAGACGAAGCTACAGTAACTGAGCTTTTTTTTCCTCCACAATTTCAGAGTAGATCATGAAAATGTTAGCTTGATATTCAGCACTGGAAACAATAAAAATATCTCTTGGCAATTGCATGGTAAATGTATTTTTAGAATACTAAACCCCATATTTGAAAATGAGAAGCTGTGAAGAAAGAAAGAAACATCACTGAATGCTGCCTCAGATTTTAAGATTAGAATCAGTCATTCAAAAGAGTAATGAAACCTAGCTTAAAACTACAGGATACTAAGGGAAACAGAACGGGATAAAAATGTTCATCTGTTGCCATAATTTTGTTACTGATTGTGCCCATTACTCTTATTTTTCTCTTAACAAGATCCCAAATGCTGAATCCCAAGGTAGATCAGGAAGAAGTTCTCAAACTGAGAACAATGGTACTGAAGGACCTTAAACCTTACCATGGCCCACAAAGAAATCATCACCCTAACTATGCATGCAATTGCGAATATATGTCCAGAATATCTGAGGATTGTGAATAAAATATTAATCGATAACCTCTGTGATGTGCTATTCAAAATTCTCCCTACACATTTAATGAAAACATTTAACAAAAACCATTCACATCTTTGCCTTGCTGGATAAATACCACTGGAATAACACTACGCTTTCTTAAGGAGGTGACTCATATTTAACAGGTTTTGAATGTTCTGAGAATTAATACATAGCCCAAGGTCTGAATCTGAAATATGAATCTATTTCAGAAAAAGTTATAACTCTACCTGATCTTCCATCTCGTTGAATATCCACATGATACCATTCTCCATCATTGGCTTTCTTCTGGGTGGCCTTGACTTTAATGGTCCCAGAGCCCATGTCCAGCAGCAAGTAGAGGTTTCCATCTAGAAGCTCAACTGCAAAAAAGTCTACCTTTGTATTTTTTTGGCTTCTTGTATCTTTCCTCTCCTGAGGCTTGCCATGGGTGAAAAGGATCAGTCCATTGGGTTCAGTGGTTCGGAAATCAAATGAGATTGAGCCCATCCTCTTGGTATTCCATTTAGGCAGACTAATATAGGCCTCAGGTGTCTCAAAGCTGATGGGGTCCAGCGTAGCCACATTTTCACATATGAATTTCACTTCCCCATAGATCTTCATCTTAGTATCACCAATCCGTGCCAAGCGAGACAGCTCCAGACGAATGTCATTATTCTTATAAACAACCTGCCAGACACAAGGAAAAGTATCATACATCAATCCTGCAAACAATACAAACACCCCAATTACTTTTAGCCATGGGAGATAAACTTTTTCCAAAAGGCAGTGGGGAGAGGAAAGGAGACAGTGCAAGAATCTGACATCCTGACAGAGGGAGCAAGTTGAACCAGAAGAGTGTATAGAAATGACAGCAATGGGTACTTTGCAATGACTTTAGATCAGATAAGCAGTCAGAAGACAATATTTAACTGAAGGGCAGTGAGAACAATTAACTCTACCACAGGCCCGCTAAGCTGTAAAAGCTTCTGTACATAAAATGCAGTGTGTGTTGGGTATCATGCTGTTATATTTGCATAAATTCCATACAAAATACATAACAAAGTATAACCTCCATGTCCATCTCTACTAGCCACAGCAGGGAACTCGGTACCACTGTCATTTCTCTATTATTCCTATAGCCTTCTTAACTACCAGGAGAGAGATGCAAAAGAATTTCAGCAAGTTGCTGTGAACTGTTAGTGATTGCCCTGTGGGTCCTGAAAAAAAAGATAACAAAGACTTAAAATTTCTCTGAGCAAGAAATTTTAGATCACTACTGACACAAGCTTGGCATGGAAATATCTCTACAGCTTACCCTTACTTCCAAGAAACCAACAATTTTTTGTGCTAACACATAAAAACCTGTACATTTTCAGTGCCTGGACTATCACATTCTCTGAGTTAAGGACCAGAACTCCGGGGTCTATTCCTGCTACATGGATTGAAATTAGCCAAGAGAAGAGTCTCAAAACAGACAAGCACTCCTGAGCATGCCTCGCTTACTCAGGAGTCCAGACCTCCTACTCTCCTCTTTCT
The DNA here is from genome assembly GCF_027579445.1 of Ammospiza nelsoni. Taxonomy (NCBI): domain Eukaryota; kingdom Metazoa; phylum Chordata; class Aves; order Passeriformes; family Passerellidae; genus Ammospiza; species Ammospiza nelsoni. Next base: position 43,508,676 of record NC_080638.1, on the reverse strand, counting down.
CTCAGGTTCAGAATGAATTCCTGAAAAGCAAACTCTTCTCTGGCCCATGTCATCCTCACAGAGGCAGGAGCTGGAGAAGGCACAAAATTGAAACACTTGTAAACTGTACTTCCTCTCAATCACCTTCCACACTTGCTAAATGCAGAGCTGGCATGTACAGCAAGTAAAACTGCTTCTGCTACTAGCACAATTTTTATTGAATTCTTGTTCAGTGATACTACTGAAGACTCTAATTTCTTCTAAGGAGTTATTATTCTAAAATACTTTGTGTCTGTCACATATAGCATATATATATACATATTTGATTTCTGCTTTCAAAATCTTATCAGGATGAGTTGTCAGCAGTTTGTTACGGCAATAGAAAGGAAAGGAGAAATTCATTGTTACGTCTTCTACTATTAGGACAGGAAAGTCAGAGAAATGTGTATGCAGTAAATATTAAAAGGCAAATGACAGAAAGAATGAGGGATAAGCTTATAAATTAGGTCACTTCTAGATTAAAAAAATAAATTAAATCGTGATTCGATACATCCATTGCTGGCAAAAATACCAGCATTCTCTAAGCATTAAAGGAGAATTTCCCCAGTGCAGCCAGATTTTTCTGTTTCAAAGGCAAAACGCTGAGTGAAAGGCAAAGCCAGCTGTTAAATCCCATTTGGAGAAATGGCACAAAGCTCTAGCTCTTCCCAGCAGAGGACAGTATTGACCCACAGTAACTGGGTCCAATTCCTAATAACATGCTCTGCCCTCACACAGGCATCAGAAACATCAATGCTATTAATATCTGCAACAGGGATAAAATTCATTTTCAATTTATGGGACTGTAGTAGTTTTATGCTACAGATTAATCATGTCAAATGCTCTCAGAGAGACCATACACCTCCTTCCACTGAAACAGCAAGGGGGTGCATTAGAGCCTCCTCTCTTCCCAGACAATGAGGTGCACCTCAGTCAGACTTTAGTTCTGAGCACTGCATGAAGTCCTGTCTCTGCTTCTCAAGGAGAAAGAAGAAATAAATAGAGCAACTAAAAGGATGGAACAGGATGCTTTATGAGGATAGGCTGAAAAGGCCAAGCTCATATTTGGAGAGGACTGAGAAAAATATGATTGAAGTTTACAGAAGATGGAGAAGGTTAATGTGGAACTGCTCTTTGCCAAACCCAGTAATAACAGAGTTAGAGGCACTTGCTGAAACTTGTATGAAATCAGCATAAAATGGATTTTTAGAAGTACTTATTTACACAGAGGGTAGTGAACTTCTGGTACTTGCTGCCAGGGGAGGTCATGGAAGTAGGGTACAACAGAAGACACAAAAAGAACCAGAAATAACAATGGACAGCAAGTCCACAAACTGATACTGAAAGAAAAAGTAAGGAGTGCATCTTCTAGCAATTGTAAACCAACAGCAGTGGGTGCTGCAGGAACGTCAGGGAATGCGCCACTGACAGCAGCCATGGTCCTGTGCTCTCCCTAAACACCACCTGCACCCTCCACTATTGAAGACACCATCCTGGGTGCATGGATTGACCATTCTCCAGGCCCATGAGGGCTTACAATTCTGGTGCACCATTGCCTTTTGGTTCCCCCCACAGCATGGAGCTGGTTTGGTGGGCAAGAGAATGCCAGGCCTGAACAAGCTGTGGCTTTAATGATTCTAAGGAAGGAGAGCTGCCCTTATAAGATACCACTAAAAATTGGTCAAACCAACACTCCTCTAAACTGCATCTTGACCCAGTCTTCCCATACATGAGAGAAGCAGACATTGATTGATGGGTGGTGCTGGGCTGCATCTAGCCATGACTCTGAGCTGTTTTCAGCAATCTCTGTTGGTTGCTGGTAGGGGGAATATCATATGCACACAAGCATAGCTGAGCCACATGCAAGTTACTGTATGTATGTGATACTTGAGTAATAGGTCTCATCTTTTCCGGGGAAACGCAGAGGGCTTGCCTCTGAGTTTATTTGAGGTGTGATGCTGACTGCTTTGTGTTTCACTAATCATACAAGTACCACAGCTGGAGAATCCTTGTGACAGAATGCTTTCAAAAGAACCAGAAAAAAATTACATAAAGTTAGTTGTAATCAAGAAAGTGACTAACAATGAAGAATCTGTGGCCAAGGATGAAGAGACTAAGAAAGCAAGTAAAAAGGAAGACCTGGGGAGGAGATGAGGAAGGCTGCTGAATAGATACAAGAGTTCTGAATTCAGTCTTTACAAATAAACATATCCACCCCAATCTGAATCTCTGTTAGTCAAAAGTGGCTCTAAATTATTTTCTTTAAAAAAAAAACCCCAGAACAAAATACCTAGCTTGAGAAATCTAAAAAAAGCACCTTTATGGAAGAAGTGCAAGTGTTTCCATATGTGACTTGAAATATTATTGACAGACATATTTGGACATCAACATCATGATGTATAATCAAATGCACCAGAACTCTCATAACAATAAAAGAATAGAAATAATGGTTGGGTGTAAAACCAATGTGAATCCTTGGCAGGAATGGAGAAATGCTACAGCAGCTTCTGATAATAACAGTTCAATTGTCAGACCAAAGGTTCAAGATTAAGGAAGGAATAAAATTAAATGACTGGTATGCATGTCCCATAGTGGAGAACATTCAAATTCAGTCTGTTTAATAGGCAGAGGTTAAAATGTGATTTGATTGCAATCTACAAGTACCTGTGCAGAAAATGGAATTTGGCAAGAGAGGGGTCTTCAATGCATGTGACAAAGGGACAATGAAATCTGGGGGCTAGATATTGAAGTTAGAGAAATTCACATTTTAAAATATTATGACTCATTTTTACATGAGAGTAATTTGCTACTGAAATAATTTACTACAGGTTATAGTGTGTTCTTTGCTGCTGGCAAATTTTAAATTAAAATAGTATCTTGTTTCCTCTAAAAGACATAGTGAGACAGGAATTAATTATACAGCAAATCAGCCTAGATTATCATAATGGCTTTTTCTGGCCTCATAACCTATGAATCTTTGTGTTTTAATGAAACCAACAGAGGCTTCAGTGCAGTTTGCAGGACAGATGATGCACTTCTTCCCAACTGCTAAATCTGCCTGGTAAAGGAGAAGATGCTATCATCAGTTCTGGTCTGACCTGTCATCAATGTGTTCAGTGAAGCTTTTTTTATATTTCTACATGTTCGGGATCCTACCTGAAAACATACCACTAAAAAGGAAGGCAAGCAAAAAGCCTTGGACAAAAAAGCCTGATTCTACAACTCAAATATATAAGTTCCAAGAAATAGTTTCTTAGAGTCACCTGCTGCAAGTCAGAGAAGATACAACTGAACAAGATTTCTGCTAGCAGTAGAATCTGCCATCTGCGTAGCACTTCCTATCTTGTAGTCTCATTTTACAAGCAACCTCTGAAGTAACTTGAAGGCTCCTCAGTATATGCCAAAATACCTATTGAAACCCACTGCTCTAAATTCAAATGAGGCCATGACTGTCTCAGAATGCTGCTCCTCTCAAGGACAGCCTTCTAGGGCCACACATGGCTCCAAAAGCAAATCAGAAGTAAGCAGAGCAATGAAAGCAGTGCCCAGAGACTTTCCATTTATGTCAGGTGCCTTCTGAACAATGCCAGTCTTGCCTGTTAAAACTAACACAAGCTTGAATTCATCCCAGGTCTGATATGTATATCAGAGAAGGTCTAAGGGAGTCAAGACATTACTCCTGATACAGACATAGCCACCTTTATTTTGGGAATAAAGGTGGAAAAGAAAAAGGGGAAGAAAATTATTAGCAAAAGCTATGCACAGAACTTTTAAAAAGTAACCTTCATTCCTTCAACCTTAAAATCACTTTATATTGCAAAAATGAAATAAGAATAATGAAAACAATGGTTTTCTCCTTTTCCATGGGGACTGTTTCTAAATACACTTTAACCAAGGAATATTGACCATTCAATGCCTCTGTCTAATGAATTAGACTAATATAAATGGATGGTCAGGAAGGGGCAGATACACACTGTCCTAATAATCAGCAGTAGGATTTCACGACATCTAAAACGTTCTGAGGGAAAAATATATACATTAAATCACGTTTCCTATAAATCTGCTGAGAAAGAAGAGCTTGTTTTAAGAAGAGCTAAAACAAAATCGCAATCTAGTTTTGAGGTTTCTTTAAAATGGCAACTCTGCAATTCTGAAGCATTCAAGGAATTTCTCCAGCTAAATTTCTTATAAGTTTCACTCATGGGTTAATGACAGCTCTAATCAGATGGCTTTTCACAATGATGAAAAGCATCTCTCTGCAATCAAGTGAAGCTGCAGATAGAGAGGGAGCAACAAAAAAGGAGGGAAAATTATGTGCTAAGTTTGGCCAGTAGCCAATATAAAAATTCCTCTCCAAGTGGGTGTTATTAAGTGGGAAACACGATTTTCAGTACAGGCTGGACACAAGCATGCTCCAAATGGGAATGGCTTTCGGCAAATTAGATGACTACCATCATGAACTATCACGAAAAAGAGCAATAACCTGAAGGCTGCATATGTTTAGCTAGCTAGGAAGAGCACCTCTGAAGGCCAGCCAAATTGTTCACCTATTGCACCCTGGATATTGCCTTTTTCTGTCCCAGGCTGCACCCCTTCACCAACTGCCCATATCAATTCTCACAAAGGATAACTGCTAGATATTCAGGCTAGTGCCTAAAACTTCTTTAAAGGCATCTACAAATAACCAAGCAAGGTCCTACAGGAAAAAAAAAAAATACAGTTTATCCATTGGTTTATTAGACCTGTGTTTTCCTAGCCCTCCCTGACAAGCAAGTAGAAAAAACTACACTGGGTTAGCAGCACTTTGTGTCTGGGACAGACTGTGTATCAAGTGACCAAGTCTTCAGCAATGGGTAACTAAAGCTCCTACGCTTATTTAAACAGCACTGTGTGAACTATAGATACCTAGTATACACATATTTGATGTTCCACTAGGATGATAACTGTATTCAGGTAATAAACACTACCACCATTCCCCACACTCTGAAAGAGATACATTTAGCTATTGTGTAAAGTAATTCATTGAACATGGATGAAAAGTAACTAAAACTAAACAGTCAAGACTCAAATACAACTTGTGCAATGTTGACTAGAGCAATGCAAGCCTAGATTTCATCTGAATTATTTTTAACAAAGAATATGTGTTCACTCAGGGTTTGTCTTTACTGCTAAAGCTAAAAAATACCCTAAGAAATTAGATTTAGAATTCTCATTCTGTTTCTGAAAATCTAGCTGATTATTTTTAATACAAAGGTAAAAAAATTAACTGTCTGGTATTTGACAGTAACATAGTTCACCTTTAAGTCATAGCAAAGTCTTTAAGGCATTTCACTGTGGATTGAGATGCACAAACTGAACTTTCCTCTATTTATGTTCTATTCAACCTCCATTTGGCCTAGTAACAGAGAAGAAAAAACCTGCAGGACAAGGGAAGCCAAGACAGTCAGCTGTGATGTTCCTCACTTGTGCCACAGACACAGATATGCCTCATTCTAGCCCTAAAAAGTAATTTGTACCATAGATGTATTTCTGTATGTAAGGACATAGAGAAGATATGTCTGTACTTTAAAAATATGCATCCATATACAACAGTGAGGAAATTCTGTTTTACACTGAGCCTAGTGCAGAGGTAAAACAAAATAGAAGAAATAAAGTTAGCTACACATAGAAAATTATTCATTGGATGGGTTGAAAGATGCATGCTGGAATGTAGGGAGACACAGAAAAAGATAGTGCTGTACTCTACTGGAGCTCATGTTCACTTTGGAGAATTGCACTTCAAGAAAGGAGTGCAACTATTGGAAAGAGTCCTGACTACAGCAATGAAAATAATCAGGGGTCTAGAAAATAGAAGTTTGAAAGGAGACACTATAAAGTGTTCAAATAGAAAAGGTCTACTACAAAGCAGAAAGGAACAATGTCTTCTTTGTACCCATGCTGAAAAGGACAAGAAATAATTAGCAAAAAATTACAGTAAGACAAGCGATAGAGAAAGGCTTTTTTAATTTAAGAACAGTGAAGCACTGGAAGAGGTTGTCTGAAGAGCAACACTTACTGGAGACCTTGAATTTCAGGCAAAATATTGCTGTCAAAATTCACATAGATGTCATTGGTTTTGTTTTGGGACAGTGGAAGTGCAAAGGAATAGACAACTCTAATGATCCATTCTAGTTGTATTTGCTATGATTTTGTGTTTGGGGGGGAACAGGAGAGTAGAGGAACATGTGAAAAAGCAAATTACTGTCTATTACGTATCTAAACACTTGCCTATAGTGTTCAAGCACAGGAAGGAAAAATTAACCTTATAATAACAGAATATTGACACCTCACAAATTTGAAGAGCCTAAATTTACAATTCACCTCCCTAGCAAACGAAGGCTTGAGAGTTAAATAAAAAAAATTAAAATTTAAAATAAAAAAACACTTAAAATAAAAAAATAATTATTATCACAGTAGCTTCTTTACCTGTATGCAGGAGTTGACTTAAATTACATTCAGTTCTGTAGTGAGCTTACACAGACATTAGCCAGTTACAAAATATTTTGCTCCTCCCAAATGCATCCTGAAATCTCAGATTTGTCTAGCAAGCACAAGCTAAATCTGTCAAGCTTGGTTCAGTGATGATTAAGTGAGGAAATGATTACTGTCAAGTGTCTTAAGAATTTCATATGAAAGGCTGAGAGGAATTATTTTAGGATGGCCCATTGATCATTTAATGCTTGAGCCTTATTACACTGAAAAGTCTGTCAGACAATGACTTAGCAAATACCACTCCATTTAGTGATTTCTTTGTATTTTCAATCCACCTAAGATTGTGCAAGTACAAAAGACCTATCATAAGGAAATAAATCTGTTTAGTATGGCTGGGTGAATGCTTCCATCAGGATAACTTTTTAACAGAGAAGTCCATTTCCCTTACAGAGAATTAGTAATGGAATGCTTCACTCCAATCTATAACAAACCAAAAATGGCAAGTTTTGTTTTATTGAACTTTACAGAAAAGTTTTTGCATGAACTTAACCAAAACATAAACCAGTATTTTTCAGGCATTGCATTTACTTTCAGTAATGGTCCCCATTTTTACCTCCGGACTCCACTCCCTAAGAAAATACTTTGACAGACACAGTGTCAGTGTCCCACCTGATATCAGCAGAGATACATGACTGGTTTTGCCAGAAAGCAGCCTAACCAATACTCTGGTCCCTCTGGGAGAATGGACACAAGGGCCCTATGGGTCATATGAACTGCACTGGAAAATGTAGTTTGTGTTAAACTGGCTCCAGATTATTTGGGGTCAGCTCAATCAACATGAAATAATTTGATTCAGAAAATACCAGAATGTTACACATGCACCCAGTTTTGAAGATTTCATGGATTTACATTTTTAAAAAATTCATCTTATCAGCAACAGTGAAAACAACTGTCAGCTGGAGCAAACTCCTTTGGAACAGAAACTCTTAATTTCACTCAGCTTTTCACTTCAGTGATAAAATATATTTTAATGAGAACAGTAATGTGTAAAGTCTTCTGTGAGAATACTGAATAGATATTCCTCACTCACAGATATGGAGTTTTTCCCCCACAACCTACCTTCCCTAGCCAATATGCCTTGAGCCTGCTTCACTAGAATGCCCCTGGAAGGGGCAAGAAGGAAGTCCAGTCTCCATATGCCAGGAGTCTCTCTGCTGAGGTTTCCAATGTAAGCAAAGCAACTGCTCAGCAAATTGTGCCAACCACAGCAGCGTCTTCTATGCTTTTGTCACTTGCCCAGCAAAAAACAAACTGAAAATATTTACCATTACATATGGGAGAGCACATGCTCGAAAGTGAGCACAGTTCAAGTAACAATGAGCTTACAGCCACAGAGGAAGCATTCAGTGGATTTAGTACTGTACAGACTAAGCCTGAAAGTGGTGCCACTGCAGCAGGATGGTGTCACTGTTTGTAGCTTAAAGCTGAGAGTGCTGCATCCCAGCATGTGTCCCTCCCTCAGCCTTAGCACAAAGGTCTCAGGGGCACTGACATCTCCCACCACCTGCAGTGTCAGCCAAAGAAAGAGGCATCCCTCCAGCTAGGCTCTCCTTCTGTGAGGGACCAAAGACACTCTGGGTCTGCTGAAGAACTCCCATTGCAGGATGACACTGTCTCAATATGCCTAGCCCAAAATACTATGGGATTTTAAGCTTCATTTTTCATACCCCTCTTTTTGCTCTGTGCAAAAACTTGTAAACATTGACATCTCTCCGGGATCTCTCCTCTCATCTCTCTTGAAATTCTATAGCATGGAACAAAGTTCAAATCCTCCACGGGTAGGATTCCCCAAATGTTGATCTGCACTGGGCCCTATGTTGTGTGAAAACAGAGACATCATGAGCTCACTATTTGCTTGAATATTTGCTGTAGAGGGCAGGGAATGTAGTTAATTCCCCACCTGAAAGAAGCATCATCAAGAGAAAAATACTGTCATCTTATAACCCCCAACCTGGTGTGAGAAAAAGAACCAGAAGCTCTTTTATATCTTTCTCTCATGCACATCTAAAACTCTCTCATCTACGACCCTTCATCTCTAAGCTTTCAACACTAATAAAAGGAACAGGGGGATTTTTTTTTTTTAAAATACAATATCTGTCTTCTGTTTGGGACTGAGCCCTACTTACCACAATGCCAAAAGGTCTAACTCATCTGTTCATCCAGAAGCCACCCAGCTGCACCAGCCACAGCTTTAGTTCACAGCACAACAGTGAGAACAATACAGCAATAAAGGGAGGCTTGGAATAGGACAGCTCCCTCTCAGCTGCTCATCTGGTTTTATCTGGCCTCCAGAGAAACCATTACTTTAAAAACTCTCCCGTGCCCACCACCTTTACAGTTTTCTTGGGGAACAGTATCAATACATGCAAAGAACCCAGTGGCACAACCAGGGTTCACCAAGGCTATTGACAAAACTTCACCTTCATCCCTTGCTTTGACCTGGAAGCTGTGCTCTTGGAGTGCAAGTCCAGCAGCTCCTGGGGGTGATAGGGGAGCATTCAGCACAGTCAGAACTGCTGCCACAGTGAGAGAACTTGAGGGAAAGCACATGGAAGCAGAAACAAAAGCAAACACAGGTGACATTTTCCAGTGGAAGCACTGACATGAGAAGTAGAAATGGGAGACAGATGAGGACCTCAGCACCAGATTACACTTCCTTCCCAAAGGAGGTGGGCTGCTGCAATCAGCAAGAGAGAGCTCTTCAGAAAGGGGAGGTCAGAAATGGAGTCAGCACTAAACACCAGGCAAAAAAGACACCTGATTAGCTGGTTCCCAGCACAAAGGGAGCTGGAAACAAAAAGATCACGCCATTGTAGAAAGACTTTCTATGAGAAATGCCTACAAAGCAGTTTAAGTTACTCAGTGAATATTAGTGTCTTTGCATTAATTTATTTAATATTGTACTATTTTCCACTCCTTCATTAAGGGCCTCTATCCCTGATTTTGAGAAAGTGAAAGAGGGAACTGAATTCATACAAGTCCATAGATGGCATGAAAGAATATTCCTTCTTCCTAGCTACTACCTTGTGCCTAAGCTGGAGAAAATATTTTGGTAACACTACTAATCTCTTTCAGTGTTGCAATTCTATAATAGAAATATGGAACAATAATAAACCTTTCCCTTGGTTTGTTTACTTTTCCTACAGTGCCATGTTAATGCACCCAAGCATGGGGTTCCCGTCTCCTCTGTGTGGAGCTCAAGGAAGACTGATCTCACATCTAAGAAAGCTTCTTTGATACAAGACTAATTTACTTAGATTTTCTGTTTAGTTCAATACTGTCTTACTGCTTAAGAATTATCTATACCAGATCTTAAGCAGAGCAACAGAGCTTACATTGCTCAAACACTAACAGGCAGAAAACAAAATCTGCTTTAGCCACTCTTTGACATGAATTTGCCTAAACCTTTCTGTTTAAGTGGACTTCCCATGCACTTTAGAGGTTTAAGTCCCAGCAACCTTTTCCAACCTTTACAGAGCACTGAGGTACTACTGTGACAGCAGCAGTTTCAGAGCATGGTGAACTTCCATTTCTGGAGATGACTCTTTTGGAGGAAGGGGTTGAGAAGAGGGCTCTGCTCTTATTATTACCCAGACCACGTTGACCAGAATATAGAAATGATTCGTCTGTCTGCCTAGTACTCAAAGAACCCACTGTTTCTCCTCTACAGCAGTTTTATTCTCCACTGAGCAAGTGCTGTCAAAAATAGCAAAATACATAGAAATCAGTCAGCCATTCTTTTGCTAATATATCAAGAAAACTTGTCTGTGTGTTTTACTGGCAGCTGAAGGGGGAAAAAAATGAAATAAGAGAAAATGGCTGACATAGTCACAAAGCTTGAAAAAAGATTCCTGGAAGCAAGGACATATATTTATTCCTCAGTGCAGGACAGGTTGAATGTTTGGACATGTAATCACCCTACATGCTATATTTTTTGCCTAGATGTACTTACATATATTTACATATCCATATACTGTACATCGATGCACAAGAAAGCATATGTATTTATGTACAGATCTGCACTAAAGGCATATATATGGGTTTATATGCATTTTTAAGCAGTACCTGCATGCACTCTACTGTTTGTGCATACATGTGTACTCGTCTCTTCACTTGTGATTTTAAGGCTACGCTGCTGTGATTTAACCCTAGCCAGCAACAAAGTACCACATGGGATGGGGAAGAGAATTGTAAGTAAAAGGTACAAACCTGTAGGCTGAAATAAGAGAATAATAATAATAATAATAATAATAATAATAATAATAATAGTAAAAAAGAAAACAAAGGAGAGAGGAATAAAACCCGAGGCAGACAAATGATGCACCATACTATTGCTCCCACCCACTAACTGATAGCCAGCCCATGTTTATCCAGGACAGTAAAAGCAGCATTATAAGAATCCACATCATCTGCATGCAGATCCCCACAGTCTATTCTTATGCAGCTGTATGACCAACAAACTGCTTGGCATCCTGGTAACTGCTATCCTCTTCCCCTGAATGTAGCTCACAAAGCAAGAGCATCTCTTATTATTGAACAACTGCACTGGTAGGGGCTGAGGTCGAGTTACTTTTCTTCACAGTGGTTGGTATGGAACTGTGTTTTGCATTTTTGCTGAAGACAGCAATGGTAGTTTAGAGATGTTTTTGTTATTGCTGGGCAGGGCTTACACAGAGCCAAGGCCTCTTCTGCTTTTCTACTGCCACACTGGTGAGAAAGCTGGGAGGAGACTCAGTCAGGACAGGTGACCCAAAGTGACCAAAGGGATATTCCAGACCATGTGGCATCATGCTCAGTATAGAGAGTGGGGGGAAGCTGGAGGACGGGAGGGATGTTTGGGGTGATGGAGTTTGTCTTCCCAAGTCACTGTTACAGGTGGTGGGGCCCTGCTGTCCTGGAGATGCTGAACACCTGCCTACCATGGGAAGCAGTGAATCTATTCCTTGTTTTGCTTTGCTTACATGTGTGGCTTTTGCTTTTTCTATTAAATTGTCTTTATCTCAACCTACAAGTGTTCTTAGTTTTGCCCTTCTGACTCTCTCCCTGACCCCTGGTGGTGGCTGCATGGTTCTTGGCTGCTGGCAGGGGTTAAAGCATGAAAAACACCACACAAGGATGAAGTTACCATTAGAGAAAAGACTGGAGGAGGTGAGATTACACTAGAATCCTTTCAACTGAAAATTCAGCCTTTCCACACCTTCCAGTATATCCAGAAATAAGATATCAGTTCAGAAGATGCAACCAACTTTGCTGTACATGACATTGGACTGTGTGCTCAATGGGACTTTGCAGGACCTAACCATGCTCCTTCATACATTTCTTTTTCTTTCACACTGGCATGGTCAAACCTGAAAGAAGCACAGAAAAGGGAGGAGGCAAAGAAAATGACAACAGGGGCTTTTAAGTTAAGTATTTCTAATGTAAGCTGTACTGGATTTGGCACATTATTGCCTACAGTTCTGTTCCAATTCCAAATAACTCAATGTCAGTCCTGGCTATTGTATTATTCCAAATACACAATTAAGAAAAAAAAAAAACCAAAACAAAAACTGTAACAACCACATAAAAAAGCCCCATGTGCAGAATATTAAGAGGAAAATGCTGAAAAGTACACTGTTAGAGAACATATATTCAGCCCATGATGCTTCCCAGCATCAGCATCCCTGCCATTCCCAGGCAGTCATTGTTCTGCTTGGCTCAGGTCCTTCACATATAAGGCTCTCAAAAGGAGAGAATTGGTGGTGATGGTTGTGGCACACTGAAAGTGCTGCTGTTTTTTATACTTTACTATACTCTTTTTTTCCTCTTTGTTTCCCTACAGCAATACACTTTGAAAGGGTTGCATTTTTCAGCTACCCCATACTTCTCCATTTTGCTTTGGGAGCAATATAAACAGTAAACAAAACAGGCAAGTTGTTTCTCTAACTCCTCAGTCACTCTGTCAATAAGGTCTCTATGGCTTTATAACACAGTTTCTTTGCCCTTCAAAGCACAAGAACCTCACACTGTTCTGGCATCCACAAGCCTGATACCTCTCACTGCAAACCCATCATTTGCATTCAGGTCTATCAACAGGTATTACTAAGGCTAAGAATTATTTCCCAAAAGCTTCTAAAAGGAAAGATGGCTTGCAGACATCTGTTCCAGATTCTACTAGTCTCTCACAAAGCCACAGAAGTTCAGAAGCCAGAAAAAAGTTCTTAACTGTTGTTTCTGCACTGTGCTACAAATTTGTTTTGTCCTACATAGCTAACATGCCTCTTAAAGGCAGATCATCACCCTCTTGCCATTTTCTTCCTTGCTTATGCAGACGTACTAAACCCTGAAATTCAAACCCGAAAATTAGTTTGAAGCAAGAAAATAAACCCCCTCATGTTAATCACATCCTGCAAACTTGGCTTGCATGTTCCTGTAAGAGGTATAAGATGCATAGTCACTGCCTTCAAAAACCAAGTTTCGTGTTGCCAAACTAAACATATAATCTATGACACGAAATGAACATCACTATTACATTATTGCTACTATTACTACAACTGCTATTGATTATTACATGTTGAAGACACTGATATAGACAGGGAAGTGAGGAGGTAGCAAGTGGCAGGTAGCAAACTGCAAGTGACAGTTTCTACTGACATGGAGAAATATAAGAATCATCCTCATCCATCAATTACCAAAAATTTAGGACTGCAGGCCTATTTCAATTGATCCCTCACACCAAAAAAAGAAAAAATAAATAAAAGGCCAAGAAGAAGAAACACACAAACGGGTGTATTTTCCTTTGAGGTTTCCTCTAACTTTATGGAAGAAGTGTTAATAATAAGGCTTTCCAGATGCCAGAGAGAGACAGACTGGGGCAGCACCCTGAGGAAAGTGACACTGCCCAGAAACATTGGGTCCTACATCAACTGAGCTACAACCACAGAGCAACCTCCAGGTACTTCAAAATAGTCATGCAACCTAAGCTGGCTTTTGGAAAAGAACAACAACATATCTAAAACTCACATTACTTATCATTTTGACAGGCATATAATAATATATACTCAGACACATTATTTCAGTTCAGGTCATTGCTAGATTATAGATTAAGGATCAAAGACTCTAAGCAACTCTCACACAATGGAACCGTATCTAAGCCTTCCAAATAGTGACTATGAAAAGAGCATGCATGCCTTGGTGCATAACCAATTGAACATGAAATGCCTTTGTAAAGCAGTTCTGAAGAGGACTAATTGGGATTCTTCAGTGTCAAAGTAGGAAACTATCAAGAAAGTACAAACAAAAGACAGTGATTAAATATACAGTACTAGTGAAACCATTTTGTAATACTGTGGCCTGTTATCTTGCCTATGCCTTAAAAAATATGTTAAAAACTATCAAAGAACACAAAAAAACCTTAATCTTATACTGTACTGGGTGAGCTATCCAATGAATTCCATCTATTTTACCCAAAGGTAGGTTATAAGCTGATCCAAATCTACACGCTAAAGGGATCTCTATCTGACAGAAGAGATCTGCTTTAGTTTAGGAGATAAAAGCATAATGATACAGCCAAATCACAACTATTCAGGTTGGAAGTAATGTGCAACGTGTCCTAGTGATCCAACAAAAAAATTAAGTCTTCAAATCACTATAGGATGCACTAATGGTTAAAATGCTGTATCTTGATACAAAAGTATATCATAACACCAAGATGGCAATTGTTTGTTTAAAAGGTTCAGCTTATATAATTTATTGACCATGCAATATTTTTTCTCCGTCAGATATAAATACATGAAGAAGCTACGTGTTTATATCACAAGATGACAAAGTATTTTGCAATCCATGAGAATAAAAGAGGATGTTGATCAGCTACCAGGAATAAATATGCTTTATTTTTAATTTCACAGACTTGGGTCACTTGTTTCAATTTCTTAAAAGAGCTGAATGAGGAGATTTATTATCCAGTGGGGTTTATTTTTAATCTTGGAATAACAGAAAGATAACAGAAGAATAAAAGAACGATAATGTTCTGCGAATGTTTTAAAAAGCCAAACAGGACAAGATGTATAACTGTAGAAGGGTTTAGCCTGGAGGAAACATCAACCCTGGAGGAAATAGCACAACAGCTTCTATCTGAAGTGCTTAATAAAAACATTAAAGGAGAGGAATACAATACTTACTGTCATTAGACCTTCCTGTGTAAAAGGAGCTTCTGTCAAATAAACCGGACATAATTCTAATGACAATGGTGAAAGAAGAGATGAAACAATTTTTGAAGTATTTAACTGAACACCAGAAGACAGCTCTGCTCAAATAAACAGCATACAAGAACAAAACAGATGTAATGATAGAGAGATAGATAGACAGTCAGATGTATCATCATTCCTCAGCTAACAAGTCTCACAAAGTATTTGTCAGTGGGGTAGCATAACTGATTAGAGGCATTTCTAATGCACCATAAGAATCTATGTTTGGTGCAATAGTATTAAATATTTTGTCAATTACCTAGAATATAGAAAGCGCTGAAGCTGATGCTTGAAGGTAACACCAGGTTTGGCCACTGAACAACCTTACTGACATGTCAGTCATACAGTGTTATTCATAGAGCATGAAAACCCAGGCCCTTTCATTCCAAGCAGCTTTTAAAACATTTGAATACTCAAATATAGAACCTTACAAACATGAAAGACCATGAACTACAGAACCAGAAAGGGGAAGTTGCACTTTTGAAAACAATTCAGAAAACATCAGAGGAGAAAATGCAAGCTTCCAGTAAAACACTATGGGCAAAAGGGCCATACAGTCCCAGGACAAAGGAACAGAATAAGCAATATGCAGCATTGATACCATATGCACTGTAACTTTAGGTATAATTCTAATGTCTACATTTTGTTAAAGGACTCTAAAGAATTGCAAAGAGTATATCAAGCAGCTTCAATGTGATTTGAAAACTCGAATAAATGCCTTAGAGTAAAATACAAGGAGCTCCATTGGTTTAGTTTTTCAAAAGATGAATAAAGACTTGATTACAGCAGATAAAGGAAAGACAACAGATTTCTGAACCATCTTTGTTTCAGTAGAAAAATGCATCAAAAGAATCCACATTTAGGGGCCATTGTCAGAGAAATTCCAAACGGATTAAAGACCCAATTGCTTTTGTAGTAGGAGGTGGTTAACCAGCACAACAACTTAAGGAGGTCCAAATTATTAGATTTAATGTGGGGGACACATAAGAAAGTGAGGCTTTACGTTTGTTGTTTATGACCACTCTGAATCCACACATAAGTGGGGATGAAGGCTGAGCTAGCTGGGTATGGAGGGGATTTGGGGCCTTAAAATTCTCTGACATTTTGAAATGTTTACATGCCACAAATCACTCCATTAGGAAGAGAAAATACAAGCATGGACACAGTTTAAGTAGCAGGCATTTTTATTCTGCTGAATTAAGCAACACATCAGGTGTTATGCCTCCTGGTTTTTATTCCTGATCCTGCCACTTATCCATTAAATAACTTTGGCCAGGTTTTCATATGATTTCTTAGTTGAAAAAGTCTTTAAATAGTGCTATTACATGTAATTCTCCAAATAATAATTCTTTCCAATTTAGTCACTTTTTATTTTCATATATGTTTGCTGTTAAGTCCCCAGTATCCAAAAAGCAAAAAAATAAAGGTGCAAAGAGAAGGGTTTACTTGTCCTTAAGACATCTTTAGCAGCAGTAAACAGAACCCAGAAAATGACAGTCACAGTCCCATGGAGAATAACTCTTTGTAGAAATGTTTCCAAGTTAATACACTGAAGGGAATAATGGCACTTCTGGCAGGAGAAGATGGACAAGGTGACCTGACAGATGTTTACTATTTCTACTACCTATTATTCTCTGGAGTTTTTCCCAGTAGGGTAAACAGTTATCACCCCTTTTTTACACACCACCAGTCTCCACCTTTCTGAGGAAGCAGAAAACGCTCCTTGGGTTTTGAGTCTTCTGTAAAAGACAACTCCAGATGAATTCAGTGCTCAGAAAAGGAGTCCAGTTGGGCAGTAATAAAACTTCTTAACAGTTACTTCCACAGTTACAGCCACAGGGGGGAAAAAAATACAAATGATCACTGTCTGACCATTAGTCATGGATGGAAAAATCCCCAAATCCAAGTTAAGCCTTGAGAGCTGTCTGCAGCTACCACAGCCTGTAGTGATCTGGGGAAATTTTCCTATTGGAAATCTCCCTCCAAACCTTTACAGAATTCCCAAGTCCATACATAGAAAGATCATCTTTAATGACAGACAAATCTTTTTACAATGCAGCTCAACAAGCAGAGCCATAAAACTGCTTCTAATATCCTCATTTCCAATGAATTGTTTTGCAGGCCTTAATAATTACAAATGGGGAAAGAAGTCACGCTGTTTTGCACTTCCCTGCAAACATCTGGGATTCATCTAGCCCTCCTTGTTTTGCTTTTCATTTAAAGCAACCTCCACAAATGTAGGCTGACTACACATATGAAAACCAGTTTTCATTCAAAGGGACATCATTACACCTCCTGCCAACATGGGGCACTCCAACCTTTCCTTAACCCTTGTGTGTCTGTTCCTCCAGCTCTTCCATCACACGCCACTTCCACACATTGCTGCACAAACCTGTGTGCCAAATTTCACGCCAAACTGATTCTCTGCTGCCTTCCCCCTCAGCTGTGCACAGGCCTTCAGCAACATGACCTTGCTGTGCAATACTTGCAATGAAGGGAGATCACATGTACTATGGCCTCTGATGGGTTGTGGTAGTTAATAGAAGGCAAAGCAAATAGAATATCAACTTTGAAATACTGCAGGGAGCCTAGGAATGATGTAGCTGTACCAGGAAATACTTGAACACAAAATTCTCCAAATTAAATTGGATCAGTATCCTATATCTGAAAACCACCTCTTCAAATACCCAAGCAAGTCAAGCAGAGCATCTGTGTGGCAATACCCACCCATAAAACCATTTTAGATTCCACTCCTCTGGGGCCTGTGAGGATCTGCAGAGACAAACTTGTGTCTTTGTATTTCATACACCATCAATATTTTTCTTCTGTGATTTTTCCAGGCAGTGTAACGTCCCAATGCAAAGCCTTCCATTACTTTAATTGCCATCATATTTCTTTTTGATTGTTCTGAAGTTTGCCCTACCTTTGTCTTTTGAATTTACACTTAATCCCTGTGTTCAGAAATAAACAGAAAATACACTATGATTCCCCACTCCCATATCCTTTTTCCATCAGTTCAGTTACAAAGAGCCCCAGGCTGTACTGACAGCTCTTGTATAGAAGTCTTTCTAATGACCTTTAATGATCTTTGTTGCCCTTCTCCCCTTTCTGAGATTAAAACAACAGGATAACAGTGTCCAGTGTGGGTGTATTTAATGACATCATTATATTTTCTGTTTTGTTCTTATTCCCTTCCTAGAAATGCATAATATTAGATGTGCTTATTTGCCCAATATTGATCACTGAGCAAATATTTAAAAATAATTATTTAATAAAACATCAGAAACAACTCAAAGTCCATCATTGCATATGCATAATATTGATTCTTTTCTCTCCCTCCCAATATAAAAACCTCAATTTGTGTTTACACACATATAATTTAATCTGCTTTTTATTTGTCCAGACATTCAGCATTACTAGCTCATGCTCTGCAGTCCTGCAGATAATCCTCATGCAACAATTTTCATTCTCAGTAAAATGTATGCTGTCTCCATCCACATTTCTTTCCACTAAATACCACTAATGAATCTTCAGACCTCAGCATGGATCCCAGATGACTTTCCACTTTGGCCCTCCCACAGGAACTATTTAGTGCATTCTGTTTATTCCATTCTGGTTTTTACCTTCCAACCAGTTCTTCCTCTGTGCCCAGATCTTCTTTATCTGCCATTGCTTTTTCAGTTCCTGAAGAGCCTTTTGGCAGGACACATCACTAGAAGATTTCTGAAAGCTACCTACATTTGCCAAAACTCTCCTGACCATACAACTATTGTGGCCTCAAAAAAAAACAAAGGAAGATCCTGGCTGTAACAGCTCAAATACAATGCCAGTACTATTCTTAAGTCCTTGGCACCACCATCAGAGATTGTCTGCTGCACTCCCAAAGAACTGGAGTCTGTGGAATGGTTTTAAGGGGAGTATTGTCACAAAGCTGATGGGTTAGATGGGTGTTTGAGGAGGCAGTTTTCAGATCTAGGCCTTTAACATGGCTCTTCCCATCAAGCCCCTCTCTAAATTAGAGAAATACAGATTTGATAGATGAGGAATTGGTTTTATGGTTGCGCCCAAAGGGCTGTGGTCAATGCCTCAATGCCCAAATGGAGATCAGTGAATAGTGGGACTGTGACAGTTCAGTACCTTCATCAATGACATAGACAGCGGCATCAAGTGCACCTCCAGCAAGTTTGGAGATGACACCAAGCTGAGTGGTGCAGCTGACACACCTTGAAGAATGGGATGCCATCCAGAGGGACCTGCACAGGCTCAAGAAGTGGGCTCCTGGGAACCTCATGATGTTTAACAAGGTCAGCAGAAAGCCCTGGAGTAGATGCAGAGGAGAGCCACAAAGATGAGAAGAGGGCAAAAGCACCTTTCCTATCAGGACAGTCTGAGAGAGTTCAAACTGTTCAGCCTGAAGAAGAGAAGGCTCTGCAGAAACTTCATTGCAGCCTTTCAGTACATAAGGAGAGCTTTTAAAAGACAAACGTTTTTGCAGAGCCTGTTGCAATAGGGCAAAGGCTTATGGTCTTACACTAGAAGAGGGTAAATTTAGATTAGATATAAAAAAGAAAAATTTGATTATGAGGGTGGTGAGGCACTGGCACAGGCCTTCAAGAGAGGTGGGATGATCCCTGTAAATATTCAAAGTCAGGCTGCATGGGGCTCTGAACAGCCTGAGCTAGTAAAAGAAGTCTCTGTTCATTGCAGGGGAGTTAGATTAGATGACCTTTAAAGGTCTCTTCCAATTCAAACCATTCAATGATTCTTACCAAAAGGTGCCCTCATACATACCAAGTTTTTCCCTTAAACTCCAGTTGCAAAACCTAAGAGGAGACCAACATTTAATTGCCTTCCTCTGCTGGATGCACAGGCAAATCCAGCCTTCAGGAGAAATGTGGAAACAGCTGGAATCAAGTTTTTAAAAACCATCTGTGGTTTTCATACAGACTCAAAAATCATAAGAAGGGATAGAGTGCTTTAGAAAACACACTTGATGTCAAAGCTGTCCCTTGAATTATTAATGCATAACTTTAAGTGAAGCTCACAATAAGATGAAAGTTATTAACCTAATAAGTTACATGCATTATTAATTTCTCGTATGATATGTGATTTGTGAAGTTCTAACAAAATGTGTCACAGAGGTTGTAAACATGAAAACTAGCCTGAAGCCAGAAAAGCTAAGCATATGCTAATTAGAGAACATATGAGAAATACACAGTAAGGAAAAAACTGAGAAGAGAGAGGAAGTGACAGCACTGCATATCTATGTGGCATACTAGTGTCAGTTATGAACAGGAACTAGGCTCAGGCAAGGAGGGAGAAGCAAGCACACTAAACCAAAAGAGAATGGAGGCATTCAGTGCTCTCATTATCGTAGATGAGGCTACTTTAAGACAAATCAGCCCTGAAATATAAATCAGGGAAATAGAGGAAAGTGCTCAGCTGACAGCTTATCTTGTTAGCTGAACACTGAAGCTGCAGAGGAGGAATCCATTCTTAAACATGAACTCTAAATATGAATCCTACTTTCTTAGAGCTTTGCTTTGTAACCAGTTTTAGTACTGCAATTGACTGTTTAGACACTATCCAGACAGAATAAATAAAGTGGGCATCCCCAGCAATATCAACTACTTGAGAGAGCTAACAAACACAACAGCCTTGTTCTTTACAAGTCGCAAGTCATCACAAGGATCCTAGCTTATCAAAGTCCTGAGAAAACTTTTACTTTTCTATATGTGGTTTTCTTTACAATCCTTTACATCTTTGAGAAGGGTGGTATGGCAGTCGCCTTCCTTTGGGAGGCTACAATCAACATTCCATTTAGTCAGTCACCATAAGGGATTATATAGGGCAGCTGCAGAAATACACACGTGGTTATATCAGCAGCACTAGGAGAACTGATTTCACTTTAGCATCTCACTGGTCTTCTCAAGAAAAACTGTTGTTTTGAAGACAACCATAAAACAAGTAATAGAGTGTGAACTGATCTTAGTTAATTGTCTATTTGCTAGGACAACCTAGGGAGGTTGTCCTAGCATCACTGAAGCTGAAACACAGGCTAGAAACCCATGTCAGAGGTGTGAGAGAACCGGCCTCTACATAACCAGAATAACCTCCTCTACCCACTCAGATATTGAGCTCATAGTACCTAAAACCTCCAAGTACCAAACCTCTCAGGCTCTGCTGAACTTTTAAGTCAGCAGTTAACAATATTAGAGAAGCACTTTGCTTCCCCATTTTGCTGCTCATGCAGTAATCTTGTCAGAGATAGGGAAAAATTTTGTCATCAGAGCCTGTTTCAGATTGTTGCAGTGGTTTGGCCAGTCCAGCTGCAAACATGAAAACTATTCTGCCCTCCTAGCATTTCATAGCAATGTTTTAGTCACCTCAAATGTCTTGCATTCCACAGTCAGATCCTTTCTCTGATGGAAGTTCAGAAAGCATCAGCAGACTTATCTTCACATCTGTTCAGGGCTTGAAACCCACTGCAACACTTCACAGACATAAACAAACTGGAAAAGGAACACTGGAAGGCAGCTGAGCAGCAGAATCAGAATGGTATGGACTTTACCAGCCTTCTGCAAAACCACTGGCTTCATTCCCTGTTGCTGCTGCTGCCTCATGTTGGTGAGTGCATGCAAAAGCAGATTCTCCACCCACCTCCTGCCCCAATCAGGGGAGCATCTTGCCTCTGGCTGGCATCTCACTGCATTCAGCTGGAGTGAAAAAGGGAAATCTCAAGGACAACCAATCCAGCCAGGATGTTCTGCCAAGGTCCTGTTCCTAGCTGAGGAAATAGTCCTCTCAATTTTTCTCAGCCAGAAAGAGAGAGAGAGAATGTACACACACCCCCACCCCCATTATCCTAAAGCCCGCAGGTGCCAGCAATCCAAATAAACGTGGAGCAATTAACAGAATTAACACAGCTTTAAATAGCTTGGCACACCAGATGCGGACTCCTAGCAGGGTTCTATAAAATGTAAAGTTATTACAGATAAAACCATTAATCATCTGTTCAGAGACTTGTTCTAGATGCAAAACCCATTTCACTTAAAATGGCTAATAATCAGAAAGAAAGGCACAGATTTAACAGGAATGATTATGCCATTCTCAAGCCCCATTTCCAAATGCCATTTTTCATCTCTGCCACCGTTCCCAAACCTCTGTGTTCCCTCTGCTTGCTAATGCTGATACAGTAAGAATGCTTTGCAGGCATCACTCACAATTACCTCTCAGGGTGCTGAAAATGGGACACCACCTCTAAGCCTCTTCCATTTGAGATAGAGGAGGTTAGTGACTTGCACACTACACATTGCTGCTTTCCTGGATGCAGTTGCTACTATTCAGTTGTGTGTCACCAGCCCCATGCAGCTCACAGATAACTGGTGCTCGCCCTGATGAATTAAGTCTTGAACTGCTAAGATTTATGCTTAGAAAATACGAGCATTTGAATATTCCCCACATTGTGGCAATGTGAAGTCACCAGTAGCCACCATATGCAATGTCACAATCCTCCTGATATTCCCTTAACACCTACTCAAGTAACTCCCATTTACTACATCTATGTCTAGATAGCTACAAGAAGCAGAGGTCAGGAGCTGACCCTAATTCACCTTTGAGCTCTGATGTTACCATTTCTAACACTTCCACTTATGGAACCATAGCTTAAAGAGCATTAAACCCTGTAAGTAGCAATTCAGAGCTAAAATTGCATCCTTCTACATATCTATACTAATCCCATTGATTTGCTTAGGAATCTAGATACATACACTGTTAATTCCAACTAAATGAATCCTGCCTGTGCAGCTTGCAAAAAGGATGGAGATAAAACAATCCTAAAGCACAGATATTCAGTGCAACAGTAGACCAAAGCCAGAGAGCAGCAATGACAAAGAACTAGAACAGAGAGCATATCAGAGAGTATACAAAACCTGCTTGTATTATACCAAGCCTGCTGCCTTTTCCATGCAGTTCAAATAACAAATGCTGCCCATTAACTGCCTGCCCACTCCTGTGCTCCTCACACTCGACAGCTGGCTCACTGCTACAGAGGAGTGGCAGACCTGGGCGGAGTTGTTCAGCCCACTCACTCAACATTCAAACTTCATCATCTTTTCCTGCCTCCCTTGCTGGCACAGCTGAGCAGCCTGGATTTTTGTGGTGGGTAACAGCAGCTCAGTCATTCCCCATTGCCCACAATACAAATAGCAATACTCCAACTTTCAGGGTGAGTTTGCTGCTCCCAAAGAGGGGACACTTGTCAAGTAGCTGAAAATGCCTGTTTGATACACATGTGTATATAAAACAGAAGAGTCTTTCAACTTCTCTCATGAAATTTTATCTTTATTGGCATATGGCTGTCCTGACTCTCCAAAACTACTCCCATTTGTATTTCTGTCTGATAGGATAAGGATGGATCCTTAGTCATCTCTTAAATGCAACATAACGAGCAAGAAATAAAAACATATCTCCTATTTATTTTCAGTATTCATCCAAACCAAGAGTTTACTGATCTCAGTGAATGACAAAGCCAGGTAAAGCAAAAGAGGCTCATTTACTTTCAGTCCAAGATGAGCACATCAGACTTTGGACAGCTAAGTTAAGATCACAGCATCCATTAGGATGGGACCACGTTTGGCTAACAGCATTTGAAAAAGACAGCCAGAAATCCTTATCAGAGTAATCACCAGAGTATCATCACTGCTCTGCTGACGACTTTGGACTCAGCTACGTTTGTCCATCAATATATCCTTCATTTGCTCACCCTTCAATGGGTAGAGATTAGACCACAAATTTTGTTAAGGATGTTTTAATATTGAATAGTTACCAACTAACTTTATTATATGCACCAAACACAGGCTATATTCCTCCAATCCCCATTACATTTTCTGAATTTGTTGATATAAATACAGTTCTACACCTGTAAACACTCATTTTCTGAACCACAGCACATGGCACACCCCTTGCAGCCACAGAAGCTCAGCAGGAGTTAGGTTCATTATGCAGCAAAGAAAGCCTGATCCTGAAGATCCTACTGCAAAGCAAGCACAGACGGCCACAACACCAAGAGTGAGAGTCACATGCAGACTGCTCAGTCAGGATTCAGTGGAGTGCTCCCCTACTGGTGTGACACCACTACACTGCCCAGTGGTGACACCAACCTCTGCTAGTTTCCTCCCTAGGCACCTGTTCCAGTGGCAGCTGAAGACAGGTGAACACAGTTAGACCCCACTTTGCTTTAGTTCCATAGATTCTCTTTAGCTTGCAAGTACATAGTTCAAACAGCCCTGCAAAAAGAAACCTCTTACACCTCATGCATAGAAAGATCCAGTTTCTATGTTTGCTCATCAATGCTTACTTTGGAAGGTATGCTCAACCTACATACATATTATATTATTCAAACTTTGGCTATTAATTACTTTAGTAAAATTTCTAACAGCGCAGTAAGTTTAGGAGTGGCAGTTTCGATGCCACTGAACTGTTGACATGTGAATTATCCTTGAAATTAATCCTCAAAAAAATGTGTGCTCAGGCTGACCTAGAATGCCTACAAGATGCTGTTTGCTGACTGATAGGAGCTCCAGAGAAAAAAATACTACAATGTAATAAATGTGACCTTAACAAGAACCTATATTACTTTAATTTGCAAAGAGAACTATAAAACCAACAAACAAACAAAGTTTTTACTTTAGATTCATTACGGCTGTAGGACTCTACAGCTTTGCTACATGAATTGCATTAAAGAAAGAATTTTAGAAGCCTAGAGCTTTTTTCAGTACATGGTTTATAAAATAACATCTCCTCCATCTTTTGTCCCAAAGCTAAAAACTCAACTCCTGTCTTTGGACTTCCCATGTTTTACTAATTGAAAAATTATTCTAGCACTTCATTTTCCTACTCCATTCACTAAAGATTAATTTCATTAAGCCATTTAAAATTGTTTTCCTCCTTAAATGGAATAATTTTCATGGATCTATGAGATAATGAGTAAACTTTCTACAGTCATGAGTACATTACTTTTCCACTTTTCTATGTATCTAGAAACATTTGATGAAAGAGATTGATCAATAACTGGGCTTAGCTGATGTTATTTTGCAACAAACACTCATTTGATATAATTATGCCAGCAAAGTTGTTGTTGTGGATGCACATGAGCCAAGGTAACCAAGTTCTTTCAGTGTCATGCATGAAGCAAGTCAAAAACAGTATCAGAGACCTCACTTTGGTAGAGTAGGCAAGAGCTAAGCTGCATAAGAAACAGGGGATTTGAATAACCCCTTAGCTAAAGCAAAGCTGCAGCTAATACAGAAATATCAAATGCAAACCAGCCCAGGACCTAAGCTTATCAGTCTTACCCAATGAAAAGACACTAGCGTATTTCCCTCCCCATCTATTGGTCTACTCAGAATTCTCTCAGCATCTTGCCTCCTATTGCATTGCTCTCAGTTTCCAAATGCCTCCATTCCCACCTCAAAATTAAATCTTTCCAGAAATAATTGGGGATTCTTTCTTATTAGCTTAAGAATGTCATCAGCAGCCACTCAAAATGCTGGCCTGCATCTCCAGTGTTTTGTGTTGCTACAACAGTGGTACTTGAAAACCTGATGAAGGCTTTGTGTTGGATGCTCTGCAGATGCACAGAGAAAATGACTGACATTCCTGACTCCCAAGATACACACTGTACAGCTGCAACACGATACTGATCCCCCACAGCAGCAGCAATGCAATTGGAAGTTTGAGAGTGAGAGGCAACCAGCAACTTTAGAGACCTCCAGATCTGGAATCTTAGGAATCAGGGTCATAATCATCATCCAGTCTATTTTGAAGGCTCTGGCAGAGAGTATTAGTGAGACCAAGACAAGAAGTAATATTTTGAGGAGTGGAATAATATTCAACCTTTGGTTGTGCTTTGTCTGCTCCTACATAGTGCCATTTGCCTCTCCCTTTCTTTTTCAAATGTTAAATTTATTAAATACAGATAGAAAGTAGGCAGGCCCAAACACAGTAAGATAGCTGAAGTAGCAGTATTGGATTAACTTATGTGGGCAATTAGTACCATTCATGTAGTAACTTCCTCCACTGTACCTCAGTGCAATCCCCACACTGTTGATTCCTCATTCTCCTCTTATGCATTCCTGGAATTCTGTCACTTGTGGAAGAGAATCTTGAGCACCCAAAAGCTTTTAGGCTTAGGGAGGGGCTTTTACAACTACAACTTTGTCTGTCTGCCAGTTTTCCTCTGCCTCCAGTTTTAGGCTGCCTTCCCTCTGCACCTTCAGTCTTCTCCCAAGTGTGACACTGCAGTCAGAAAAACTCATCCCCAAACAGAAACCACATCATCACTACACATCAAATAGTCCTGAAAAAGATGTGGCTTGCAGATAGCATCTGAGATTTACATACAGCAACTGGGCACACTCATGGACCATTTTGAAATCTGGCTCCTAGAAGTTAAATTGCAGACAGAAATTATCTAAGCTTTCACAGCTTTCTCCCATCACAGACAGATGGTGCCTGACCCCGGTAATAATTTCTGCCATATTCCACCCATATGCAAGCCTCAGTGCTTCCATCAAGCTGTTACTACCAATCAACATTTTTCAGAATTGAGATTTTAATAAAGCACTGATAGAAAAATGTGAAGATTTCATAAATTCTCTCATGAATATCCATTCTATAGGGACCACCTTAGGCTCCTCTAAAGCATCTCCATCTGTACCATTTAAGTCCTGCTCCAAGTAAATCAAATCTCAGTGTCTGGCTCCCTAACCCCAGGAAATATTCTGATTCTCTGCCTTCCCTAGCAACTGGATATTGAAATACCAATTTCCCCTCTCTGCCCACACAGCTAAATTCCTACCCTGCCACTTTCCATCTCCATCCTTGATTACTAAAAATTCTTCCCTAAAGCCCCTGATTACACACAAAACACAGCTGTTTCTTGTTACCTTTCTTGTCCTAACCCTTTCTGGCCATGCAAGTTCCATTCAACCCATCATTGTAGTCTCTTCCCTTTCCACCTTCAGTCAGCGCTTCTCCCTTTTAAAAATATCACTATCTGTTAAAGCACTGTTACACCTTCCTTCCTTGACACCCATTAAAATTACTTCTGCTCAATTGTCTCAAGATGTGTTCCTGTATCTTCTCCTATCCCATCTCTGTTTCATCCATGATGGGAAATACGCCAGCTTCCAAGATTTTTTCTAGAACGAATCATCTTAAGAATGAAGGTCCAAAAAACCTTAGATTCTATGCAACTATATTCAATGCAAAAAAAACTTAGATTCCATGCAATGTCTGTACTTCATGTATGTGCACTACCCTATTTGCATACCCTGTATGACTATTTTCCAGTCTCCTTGCCTCATTACAATGTCAGGTATACTGCAACACTGCCAGGATGGCTGTGGAGAAGTGCAAAACAAACATGGTTCACCACACATAGGGAACTCTTTCACTCTGATAAAAATAGAGGAAAAATCCCAACCTGAACTACACATTAAATACTTGTATGTATGATTTAGGTATATTACTGCTACCAACTTAGTGGAATCTGTTCAGTCAAAACCTATAGCCCCAAAGGAAAGAAGATACATGAGGGGTTCTATTCTATGGTAAAAGGAGGTACCATTAGGTCAGAAATTGTCTGACCTAAAGAAAACATTATCTAGATAATCAGGTATTCAGATTACTTTTAAGAAATATTATATAGATACTACAGCAGAGGAGCCCCAAGACTCTTAGTTCCTTGCCAGGAACACATTCTTAGACACTACATTTCCCTCTAGCCAAGGCTTACACTTGGCTCACATGAAGTACCTACCCTGCCAGAGCTGCCCCTCCTCCTGGCACCAGCCTGGGCTGAGTGGGGAAGTCCCTTCCTGCTGCAAAGGGGCAGAGGAGGTCACCAGGCACTCTGCCCCCTGCCACTTCAGCACCTGCATGTCCTCTCAGAGGAAGTGGGAAGGCAACAAACCACTCAAGGAGCCCTCTTAGCCCCATCAGTGTACTCTCAGACTGATACAGTCTAGAGGAAATACAAGAGCTTACAGAGGAAAGGCTGAAAGTTTCACCTCAAATTTTGCAAAAATCCATTTACCTTCTTAGGAAAGTAACACATGCCCAGAGCCAGTCTTGAATGAATGCAGAGACCATTCTGCTGTTAAACCTTCAAGAGAACGGCACAGGGCTTAGCAGGACATTCTCCACCACTAAAAACAGCAATCCACTCAGGGGTGTGTTATGTCTCTGGTATCAGCAATTACTTAGCTAGGACTTAACTATGAAAGAAGAGCGTTGCTCTACTAGAAGACATAAACTCAAAGGAACAATATTTTGTAATAGTCTACCCTACCGCTTCAACTAATTTTCTTAGTTTAGGAAATTTTTGTTAAAAATCCAAGCTCCTCCAGTACTGGGTAATGAGAGACTGAGCATCCTTTTTAGCTATGGAGAAAAGAAACGTAAGTTTGAACCACAAGCTATGAGGATAGATTTATGAAATATGCTGACAAATGTTATTGCAGGGGTTCCATACCCTGGTCTCCTATCGCAAAAGTTTCATACCTTCTTAGTGTTTCTCACGGACAGCTCCTCAGAGCACTGACTCTCTCTTCTTCTCAAAGTGGCCAACTGACTTCAGTTCCCTTCTCAACCAGCCAACCCACTCTTTTATAGCACTCTGCTTCTCATTGGCTACAGCTGTGGCCTGTTAAAGCCAGGCCTGTTCCTAATCTTTGTTAAGTGGCCCAGCTGCAACTCCTTAAGAGTAAGATTACTTTCTACATTATCTTTATTTTCTTATATTCTATCCCCCTACAGACAAGCTACACAGAAAGCCAAGTAAAGTTCCCCATAGCCAGTTCTGGGACCAGACAATCATAAGCACACAAGCACTGCACTAACCCAGTTCTGCTCCTCCAGGATCAAAGCTCATTGGAAGCATTACTGAACCACTACTATAAGTGGGTTGCTTTTAAGCAGACTATAGCTCTAAAGCAACCATCAAGTCAAGACATCTGTTCATACACATCTCCTGTCATTGCCTAGTCAAGTGAAGATTACAAAGCACATTTTGATTATCTGTTTTCTTCCTCTCATGCTTAAGCGGTTCCCTGGGTTTTCCTTCTCACAGAACATTATGAGCCTGAGATGACTATGTTGGCGGCTCTTAGCACATTGTGCAAGCTAACAGAATACAAATGATTATATAAATAATAAAGCTGCTGAAGATTTTCTTGTCACTGCTTTTTTGCTCCATTGGCTTGACTTAAAGCATACATAAAAATGGCCTCTGCTAAGTGTTATGTTCATAGCATCCATAAATAAAATTTAGATCCTGATTTAAAGAGACACTAAGAGGCTGTATCTCCTCCTGATTTCAATCAAACTGGGATGCTCAGTGCCCAGGAAAATCAGACTCAAGGCTCTATAAATGTAACCAGAAGGATTTGATCTCTGTATGGCAGTTTGTATTCAATCAGCAAAGTTTCATTTCCTATATAAGATGCTCACAAAGTCTTCTCTAGCATATGTATACCCCTTTCATCCAGAGGTCAGGCAGGAGAGCAGCTTCAGACCCTAACAACTCTTCCTTACCAGAGGAGAGGAACATAACACATAACATACAAACCCTGATACCATGAGTTGAGCATCAGTAGGATGATGGCTTGTCAAGGCAATTACAGCCACAGAACAACATCTAGCTCAGCACTGCTGCTTCCATGACTCCTATGTAAGCTTTTTATAACACTTTGTGGAGACATCAATATCCGTATCCCCATTAATCACAGTGATAATCACAAATTGCATTAGAAGAGAGAAGAAAGAAGACAAAAGGTGACTACAAGCCAGCATCAAAACTACACTGTACCAAGTTTGGGATTTGGACAGAACTTACCTTTTGTTTTGTCTAAAGTTTTTTTTATCAAGGATCACTTTTATGGTTCCTGCTGCTATCCAGGCAGTCCAATCTCTATTACCCATGTTTGAATTTTCTCAATGCCATGTGGAAAGTGCAGCCAGCCAAAGAATGACAACAGAGTTTTCAGAACCAGCTAGCTCTTTCTGACCAATGCAGCCACTCAAGTGCACCAACTTAGCAACCCAGTTTAAGGACCTAAAGATCACAGCTGTCTGTCTCAAATACTGTTAAGGCCACAGAATGACTTTGCCATGAGATGAGCACAGAATGGAGTGACAGGATAGTGCTAACTCCAGGCAGAGGTAAGATCTGGTCAGCACATCCTGGGTAATGCATCCAGACAAAACTTCCCACTGTGGAAAATTTTGTATATCGCTGGTCAAACAAAGATCCCAAAGATCCCAAGTTATGGGACAAATGGCATCTATGACCACTGAGGGACCCCACCTCCCAATCCCTTTCTCAAATATGCCTCCAGGGATACCGGGAACTTGGACTGTAAATAAAGCCACCACGACCAGGAACTTAAGATAGAGGTGATTCTATTGTCCAATTGTTATTTCAAGCCTAGGGGGATGTAAACAAAGCTGTGAGAGCAGAATGTGTAACTTATAATGGACATAAAGAATGTAGAAATTATGGGCCATAAGGGAAGCAACTATGCTGAATCAGCTTGGACTGGGTAAAAGGTAATTCCGTCAGGGGGAGATTCTGACTGCTGACTCGCAACCCACCAACTCAAGAAACCCACCAACTGCAAAAAACAGAAAGACTGGGCATGGGACTAATTAACATTGGAAGCAAGGGAATTATTTAACCAATAGAATGAAAGATGTGTGTAACCAATGAGCATTAACTCCTTTGTTTGAAAACATATATAAACAGTGAAAAGTTTTGAGTGACCTCAGGCCCCCCACCACTGAGAAGCCTAGGGTGAAGAAGGACCAATGGGACACCACTATGACATGGGTGGTGACTATCTTCTGTTTAGTCTGTCTCTCTTTTTCTCTCTTTTCTACTTCTTTTTATCTCTCTACCTCACATTTCACTGTTCAATAAAATCCATACTATTGACTTCAGCATATGGTTTTGTTTGCACTTTAATTCAGGAAAAGGCATCTCTCAATAATGATGATATAACACACGGTACACTTCATGTCCACATGACATGCGATTGGCACACCTCCCTGACACACCCTCATGCTGCATTCTCCTTGCAAAATTTACACTTTTTATGCTACCTTCTACTTTCATTTTTCCGTTTTATTCTATTGCTGTATCTTCGCAGAAAATTCAGATCTAACTATGCTCCCAGGTGAAATCCAGGATCTTAAAAAGTATTCTAAATAAGCTTCTGATTATGATTTTTTCATCTCAAAATGCCACTTAGTAATCAAAGGCCATTTGTCTTTTTATGATGGCTATTGCCATCATAAATGGTGCCTAGAAGATAGTAATGCTTTCTTCTGAAGTTCTAACAGCTTAGAGAAGAAACCTCTTCTACTACCATGAGTATTTTTTCTATTATCCAAGCACTAGAAGTATGATTTTTCCCTTAAGTTCATGAGATTTCCAGCCTTCTGACCAACTGAATGACAAGTTTATCTTTACAGAGCTGTTGCAGTTATCAGTATAAAATTAGGCATCAGGGAAAGAATTAATTGTGTAAGGCAGAAAAGAGTGGTGACTTTAGCAAATCAAAAGCACAGAGACAAGAATTAATTTCAAATAGTTACCTCTTTGAGGCAGCCCATGAAGTTATTGCTTACTGGAGACCCAGGTAAATCAGCAGTACTGGGGCTCCCTCCCACGTAAAAGAAGTCATCTGAGCCCAGCATGGTGTAGTCCTCCTGTGTGTAGCCCGTGGTGGTAAGGATGCCATCCACAGAGATTGTCACCTGTTTGAGGGACACAATGGACAAAGAAAATCCCAGCAATGACCTTACAATCCAGAACAGAACAACTTACCTCCCCTATAATTTTATGCCAGTTTTAGTAAGGATTTTGTTGAGATTTGGTATGCTTTTTTTTTTTAGTTAAGTTGAGCTCTATTTTCTGGTCTGATTTTCCCACAGAGAAATGCTTCAGCATCTGCTTCTTCCCTTTCTGGTGCATCAGCACTCTCAGGCTTACCCAGCAGCCTATCCATCCAGATGCTTTCCATCTATTCAGGCCAGAAAATATAACTGTCCTTGAAAGACATTTCTCATATTAGCTGATTTTATGATTAATTAGAATTTATTTTAATGATTACAGTTAGTTATGGTTGTTAGTAAAAAAAAAAAACACTAATGAAGACGAGGTTGGTATTTTTTATTTTTTAAGTTTCTTTTGCTCACGGCACACAGACAGTCATGCATTCAGGGATAGGGGAAGAGGGAACTCACTTTCAATACATTATGGATGTGCATGCCATGTACCTGGAGAGACACACACCCACCACAAACAAACAAAAAAAAACAGAAAGAAAAAAAAACTAAGAAAACTATTTTCAAATTAACCCATAACCAAAATATAAGCAGAAAATAAATCAAAATAAAATAAATCAATCGCACACCAACAAATGTAATAGAAGTGGATATGAGAAAGAAAGCAAGAAAGAGCTACAAAGCGTGCACACACTGCACTTTGACCTGTCATGCCAATATATCTGAGATCCAGAAAGACGACAGGAAAAAAGCAAAATAGAGAGAGAGAGAAGGAGAAGAAAAAGGGAGAAATGACCATTTCACACTCGCATGCAATCAAAAATAAAAATACCAAACAAATTCCATAATAACAAAAAAACTCAAAATTAAACAGAAATGTCCCCAAAATCTCTAACCACAAACACATGGAGGGTGAAGGGTGACAGAAGGAAAGGGTGGGAGAGGAGGAAGTGAATTTGATGTGTTTTGCTTGATGTTGTTAGT
Source organism: Ammospiza nelsoni (assembly GCF_027579445.1). Taxonomy (NCBI): domain Eukaryota; kingdom Metazoa; phylum Chordata; class Aves; order Passeriformes; family Passerellidae; genus Ammospiza; species Ammospiza nelsoni. The sequence goes on along the minus strand of NC_080638.1, from coordinate 43,476,067 downwards.
GGTTGCAAGGGAAGATGGAGGAAAATAGATCGAGGCCAGGAGGAGACGGGCGAGTCACCAGACGTGGACATGCCATGCAGAGTGTGTACTGAAACAAACAACCGGCTGAGCTCCTGTTGGCCACGCAGGTAGAGGTCAGAGAGAGAGAGAGAAAGTGAGAGAGAGAGCAAGAGGGAGAAGGAGGAGAAAAAGCAGAGGGAGGGAAGTGGGGGAAAATCATGAGAAAGAGGAAAACTCTGGCCAGTTTGCCCATAATAGCCATTGTCAGAACAAAAGGGTGAGAGAAAAAGAGAGCCTTCACCACCATGGACTAGAGGCCCTGCAATGGTTCTGATCTAGAAACCTTCAGAGTAAAAAAACCATACTAAACTAAAAGCCAAGAAAAAAAGCCAAATGAAAAAAAAGCAAAAGAAAGAAATCTGAAGTCAAAAACAAGGGACAAAAAAACCCAACAATTTATCACCAAAAAGAAAAAGAACTGAAGACAGAGGTGAAGAAAGCAATGAAAGAAATTTCCAAACCCTACTTCCAGAAGAGCTGTGTTAGTTGCTTTTGATGCTCATTTTTCTATTCAAAAAGAAGAAATGAAAGAAAAAAAAAAAAAAGAAGGGGGAAAACAATGTGTTTTCAATGAAATTAGAATAAAATTAAAGGAAGCAGTAAGTATAAAGGAAGGGGGGAAAGAGCAGGTAGGGGGAGGAAAAGGCAGGTAACACACGGCAAACCCAAAAAAAGAGACAATAAGAATGATATCTACCAGACAATGTAGTTTGTTTACCATAGCGTGTCCAATGCCTGAGTGCTTTGCGGAAAAGGGGGAAGAAAGGAAATTAAAAAATCGTGAACAGAACGATTGTTAATTAAAATAACTAAAAGCAAAGATGAGTCGTTAGGGTGTTAGTACATTAGTTGGTTAGTAAAAATGACACATTGCATGAATGATCTAGTGTTAGTTTTTCAAAAAAAGGCGTGGGGCACCTGAGACACACAAAGTGAGGAAGAGGACAATGTGACCAGGACTCTACGGGGAACCATGCCTTTTAGACTGTAAAGAAACAGAGGGCCACCTACTCTTCCCACCCTGGTATTAGTCATTAACCTCAACCCTCACACACATTATCCAGACCTGAAGCAAAGTTAAAACAGTGCAATACTTACTCTTCAAATGCTCATCAAGGTGCTTCCCTCAAACAAGAACTTATGCTCAGAGATATACACACAGAATACACAGTTTGCCCCTTCAGCACAAACCCAGCCATGACTCCCTTCTTCCACCCACCACCACACCAGCTCCTCTTCCAACCTTCACTACCCTCAAGTGCTGCAGAATATCACAAGGCCAGTATTTCCTTTGGCTGGAGGATACAGCTGAAGATGAGTCCAAGACTCTGTGTCTTCCTTCCAAGTTTCCCAGTCTGCAGGTTTCTTTACAGCTGAGTTTGTGACTTTCAGGAGAAGAACATAACAGTGCCTGTGCTTGGCTGTTTGCCTGTAGCTCACTTCTGTCATCCAAGACACAGGAATTGAACCTCTCCTACTGTAGGAAGAAACGTGTCAAGAAATTGTGTAGAAAGAATTGTGTCCCTTGTGTGCAGGTTGAAGACTGAATATTGACAGGACTTAGCATCCCTCCTGTTTCACTGCATCTCTATTACACAGGAGCTAGGAGAATTTACCTGTCAGTTTGGTTCAGCAGAACTTTTTTAACCTGTCCCAAGCATGCAGATGTCAACTGTTAGAACCTACCCTTTGCTTTGTGTTTTAGCAGTTAAGGAGCTAAAGATCTTCACAGTAGATTTTGCACTGTGACTAGCTTTAGTGTTTATAGGGAAGGGAAGCCTATGCAGACTCCAAGTCCCTGTGATTGAAGTTGGCAAGAATTATCCTAAATTGCACAAGCAAGATCTACACTGTCTCATGTAAAAACTGTCTGCTTGCAGGCTTCAGAGTTGTGCACTGTCTAAGGAAATAGGTTTTTGAAGACTTTGTGGCACTGAGCATGAGGTCCCAAGGTTATTTTCCAATGGGAATGAAATCATAATAATAGTCTGTACTTGGAAATAATGAGCACAAACTCCTGAATTCTTCACCAAGGAAGTCTTACAGCAAATTGTCGTGTTAGTAAATTATTTTTAAAAACAAGGGAGTTGAAGTATGGGACAGGGAGAAGAGCATGCTAGAAAAAAGATGGAGTGTCAGCAGCAAACGTGAAGACAGACACAGAAGTCTGACCTTCAGTCTCCTCTGCTTGTCCTCCCACCAGACCACACTGCCCCAAACACACTCTGAAAGCCAGGGCAAAATTCAGCCGTGACCCTATTGCTAAGTAAAGGTTTCTCACAAGGCAGAAAGAGGTCTTAGTTTTAACTGAAATAATAAGATAAATAAACAAGGAGATTTGCTTTGACATTAACAATCACTACTCAAGGGAATCTGTGGATTCACTTGGTTTGTCTCTAAGGAGATTAACTGCAGTGATAGTCATTTGATCTAAAAAAAAGCAGCTCTTAGTACTCTCCCAGCTTAGCTACAAAATATTTAACAATTCCAAAAACCAGTAGGCAAAAGTCCAACTATTTAAAGTTCTACTCTAATTCTAGAAACAGCCAAAAAATTATGCAAATGCTCCTCCCCTTTCTCTTAGCCCCCAAAAAAACAGAGGAAAAGATTAAATGGCATCCTGAAGCTGCTGATAGTCCATTTAGCTGGAATTGCTTAGATTTAGATAATATTCTTGGAATGTCTAAATTATTGCTTTTAGAGTTCATTTTAAAGATAAATATATCTACCTCCAGTGCAATATTTTCAAGCAATTACAAGGAGGCTACTGATTTTCTTATAAAACTTCAACATTCAGAGGCAATATATTTTATTGGGGTTTTATGTTTGGTTTTGGAATGGGTTTTTTAAGGAAACATGAGCACAGCTGGAAACAAGACTTTCTATTAAACTATATTATACTGCAACATTACAGGTGAATTTATGTCAGGAAACACATAGAACCAATAATCTTTTTCATACAAAATTATTTAAGTGATACAAAATTATATTGAATGAATACTTTTAGTACTATCATGACTACTCTGCCTCAAGGCCTCAGCAGTTCCAATATCTGGGCAGCTGCAGGTTCTGGGTCAATGTCTTGATTTTGAGACAGATCAAAAGTTAAAATGCCAGTATCCAGGGAAAAGATAACTAAAAAAAAAAATCCAGCCTTATTGATATTTATTGGTTGAACTGTATTCTGTCATGTTTAACTATAGAAATGGACCCCAAATCAATTCTGCTACTTAAATGTAATTTGATTTGAAGACAGGCCTTTCTTTGCAAAGAGCCCATCCATCTTATTAAAACATCTTCTCTCTTGCCCAGTCAAGTTGGATCCTTTAAGAATTCAGGATCACTTAGAAACATTCACAGTGAATAGATCAGGAGGCTTAAGATTTTACAGTACTGTTTAATTGGCAAGGGACTACCTACTTTCTAATAATCACCAAAACACTGCCCTGGACTCATCCAATATGAAAAGCCATAGACAGATTTCCAATTTCTTGGTCCACTTCTGTGGACCAATTAAAAAATCATTAGCTAAAATATTAAGAAAAAGAATGTGACAGGTTCCCATCCACAGTGTTGTTTGTGACCCTTCACCTTCTGCATCTTCAAGATCCAAACCAATCCTGGCATGAAGCAAGGATTAATTTTGCTTCTGGCACATTTGCCCACTGAAATTTATTTCAAATGAAAAATAAAAAGTACAATTAACTAAAATGGCCAGTAAGCTCTACTGAAATATTCAAGGACCAGCTGTTCTGAAACTACCTAAAAATAAATTTAAAAAATCACATCAAATAAAGCCATATATTCTGACCTTTCAAGACTGACAAACCTAGACCAGTTAGTGCATCTCCCTCTACTGTACTGATGGGAAAGGTTAAACAAAATAGGATCATTAAGACCCATCCACTGCATAAGAAATGAAATTTTCATCTCTATATAAACTATTGAAAACAGATTGATTTCTTCATAGGTAAGAATTCTGTAGTCTCTACTAAAGTTTGACGACAGTTTTTTTTTTTTCAGACCCAGCCATCCTAAGCATGTAGAAATACAGGGATTTACATGTGAAATAAAAATAAAAATCTTCAGCCCCCAGCCCAAATATTGAAGAGACATGAACTCCTGATAAGAGAAAAATTTTCCACTGATCTCTAGTAGTAGAGACTTATTCTGATTCCTGGCACTGATTATCCTATACTCACAGAGATTTTGCTCTTAGCTAGTGTAAAATCCTACTGCAAATTACACTGTAGAAACTTATATAAAGCTATTTAAAGGTTGTGCTAATATTGGCATTAATGAGAAAATAAACAGGTAACGTATTCACAAATTGATTTTTAATTTAATTTTAAATCTTAGTTTACAAGCTTCTTCTGCTGCTCTACCAATCAGCAAGACATCAAATAGCTCCTATTCACCATGTAAACCTCATTTATTATGCAGCAGATGGCCCTTAGTGACTTGATATATTTACCAGCTTTCAGAAGAAAATTATTTAATTTTATCTTATCTATTTACGTATGAATTTATATTTAATGAGAAAGGCTTCAGGATTTTAAGACTAGCCTACTATCAAATATGTCACCTGATATAGTTGTCTGCTATGAAAAGCTGCATGTAGATGTGCAAAATTACAGTGGTAAAATCAGAAAAACTTTTCCAAAGTGGAATTGTAGGGTGCTGGATTGATTGAGTTTGCATGGGGTTTTTTGATCCTTCCACTTTTCCAGTCCTCACAGCAAACAGAAGAGTCTCAAGGCAGAGACAAGAAATAAAGTAGAATCTCATTATAGAAAGAAGGGGAAAAAATCAAAAAGAAGAAAAGAAGAACAGAGAATCAAGAAGACCCAGAGAGACTCCAGCCAATTAATTCCAAAGCTATGAAGTTAAAATAGGTACACACATACCCACCAGCCTGCACACCTGCACACTCGTATGCACACACAAAAGAAAAGGAAAAGAAAAACAAAAGACTTTCAGAATTAGAACTGTGACATCATGGCAATGGTTAAACCAATTAACAAAACTGAGAGAAAAAGGAGAGAGGTGTAGAGCGTTGGCTGTTGGCAATAGACTCTATTCCCACAGTAATTAAATGCAACAAGAATATTACTGATAAGATTGAATAATAATTAAGAAAATAATAAAATTTAAAAGGGAGAACAGAAAAAAGGAAAAGGGAGATGAAAGTAAAGTTATGTCACAAGATTTTATTATTAAATCAAACTGGGAAAAAAATAGAAAATTAATAAAGTGGAAATGAAGATATTGCCAGAGGGATAAATTCCCATCAACTAATGTTTTTTTTCACAGTCCTTTAGGCACCAAGATCCAGAATAGGTGGAGAAACTGTAGCAATAGCACTGAGCTTCCCCATTTCTCCATTACCCTCTCCCATCTGCCTGTCCCAAAAAACCAAAACTCTCCCCAGCGCTTTCTCCCCTTCACCATTACCTGCCGCAGGTTGCGTGTCACCTTAACGTCGTGCCACGCGTTGTCATTGAACTTGCCATTGACCGGCTCCACAATGGCCTCAAAGGCCCCAGACCCCAGGTTGATGACCAAGGACACGGCACCGTCCTTCAGGGCCAGGTTGACGTAGTCAGCTGACTTGCCCGTGTGCAGGATGAGCCCATTGCGCTGCCAGGTCTTGAAGGAGAGCGTGATCTCATCGCTGCTGCTCTGGATGGGGTTTTGCGACAGGTCATAGCAAAGGTACTCGGAGCCACGGAAAGTGGCCATGTTCTCATCTCGCGCTGCAAAGAAGGGAAACAAAAGGTCCATTCAGCACTCAGCCAAGAAGAGATTTAAGGTCATCACGAAGTTTAGGCATCCCATGGCAGTGTCAGCTGTAGAGCTAAATATCAAGGCATGCTAATAACTATGGAGCTCTTTTTGTAATATGGCTACCAAGAGAATTAACTGCAGGGTCGTCGGTAGCGATGAATTTCAGTGCTGTGTTTTTAGTTTTACTGCAGCACTGTCTCCATAGGGACCATTCAACAGTATGCAGTGGTGTCTAGGAAAAGCACATTTAAGGATTGTTATAAGACATTTCACATCCTTTTTAGGAGAAGGATGGAAAGCTCTATTATTCACAACACAACCACCACATATGTGTCGATTAAAAAAACCCAACATTTCACAAAGATCAGTATTCAGATTCAGGACTACTGCCATCTGAACTTATATTAACCTATCTGACAGGAAATTTAAGAAAGACACCAGAAGGTAATCCTAACAGAGCTGCCCCTTTCTTTCAACTGAATGAAAGACCAAGCAAACAAGAGAGCCACATGAGGGGTCCTACAGATTTCTTCTCTCAGAGCACGAGGGAAGTCCACATAAAACATTTTGTCCATAGATATAAGTAATGTCTCTGGTAAACACATCTGAGAACTTTGCCTGTATTATCACCTTTTCCAGGAAATCTGTACTAGATTAGCACATCTTTTTCAAACAGCAAAAATAAACATGGGGGAATTATTCACACCACATGACATTTAATATTTCCTCATAAAGAAAAGAAATATCTTATGTTCAATAACGAAAGCCACTGCACTTATTTTTCAGCAACTGGAAGTAGTGTTTGAATACCATGAACATCCTTTGTGTGAGCTAGAGGTCTACTTCCCAGTACCTGGGTTCTCAGTCACTCAAAGCCAGTTCTGCTGTAGTATTGTGCTCATGTGACTTGAGCCAGCTGCATACCCTGATTTTATCCCGTGGAAGAAATCCAGAAGAGTGATAGGAAGGCTTGGAGGAGGGCTGGTTAGTGCCAGCTGGAAGGAAATGGTACTTGCAATGGCGTCTGTATAGATGCCACCCCCCACTCCACATTGCAGCACCTTCCTGACTCCCAGCTGTGAAAGCAAGGCTGAGCAGTAGATAGCACAAGCAGTCAAGCTATCATTGCTTACAAATCACTGCATAAGGCAAATGTTGGTGCTATTTTCATTGGTATTATTAGTACTTTTCTGCTCCATTTTGTACCATTTAGTAATCCTAATAAGGATTAGCCAGAATTTATTAGTACAAGACTGAAGGGAAAATACACGTTACCATAGCCATTCTTGGAGACTAACTGCATGGTAAAATCTGTGTTCTCACAGCATAAAATAATGGTGAAAAAACAGTATAGTATTGCAACTTGTACATATAAAATTTTCAAGTTAAAGGTCTGATTTAAGCAAAGACTCTTGCAGAAGCATTATGTGTTTGCACTTCAGTAAGCAAGCCATGCGTCCAGATACTCCTGCAAGCAAACAGCCACCCAAATTGCTTCATACAGCAGCACTCATTGGGAGCCAACTGGCTCAAAAGCAGCTTTTCAGAAGAAGACCTGTGGTCCCAGCAGACAAGCTGAGCACACGTCAGCAGCACCTGCCCTGCCAGCAAAGGCCAGCTGCATCCTTGGCTGCATTAGCAAGAACCCAGTCAGCAGGCCAAGGGAAGTGATTCTTCCCCTAATGGAGACTTATGAGATGACACCAGGAGTGCCACTCCATCAGGAGTGCTGGATCTCATAAGTTACCATATCCCTCATATGATAATTACTTTGAAATACTGGAGTCAGTCCAGCAAAGAGCTACTATACTCAAGGTACTGGGGTAGTTTATGTGTGTGGAGAGGCTGAGGGAACTGGGTTCATTCTGTCTCAAGGAGAGACAACTCAAGGGAAACCTTACTGATCTCTTCAATGACTTAATGGAAGAACACAGACAAAACAGGTTCAAATTCTTCTCAGAGTTGTGTAGAAGGATGAGAGGCAACAGATGCAGATGAATACAAAAAATTCTCATCTAAACAGAAAAAAATGTTTCATCTTGAGGATGGTCAAATAGTAGGAACAGCCCAGAGAGACTGAAATCTCCACCCGTAGAAATACTAAAAACTTAATTAGGCAGAGTCCTGAGCTGTCTGAACTAACTGGACCTTCCCTGAGCTAATGGTTGGATTACACAGCCTCTGAAGGTGCCTTCCAAATTATTTAGCTTTTTGAGCATATTCTGAATACATTTAACTACCACCAAGAAGTGTTTATGCTTGTATCAGTGTTAAACCAGCCTAAGTACAGAGGGATGCTACTGACTGCAGTTCTGGAAGTCAGAGCCAAGCACTCAACAACCCTCTCCCAACACTGACAATTCCCCTGCCTGGTCACTCCTGATCCATCAGAAGGGAAGGTGTTTCAAGCAAGTTAGACACATGCTCCATGTACCTGCAGGTAATTCCCAACAAACAGCCGGTGTGTGAGGGCAGGAGTCAAACACAAGGCTCATTGTGAATGAGCCTTTTCCCTGCAGCTGAAGATGTGCAAAGCACTGAACACACATTTGTGAAGGAGGACACTCAGGCTGATTGTTCACTCAGTACAAGACATAGTAATAGGGCTCATTTACACTTCCTCAACCAATTAGATGAAATCTCACTGATCCACTCAATACAAAGAAGATGGCAAAGAGTAGATTAGAAATCTTAACAGTAATTTAAGGCAACCACTAAAGACTAATCAAAACAGAGCAGAGTAAGTTTAAAGGGATATTACTCCTACTTGTACCACTGGTTTTAATATAGGGTGCATTCAGCTATGTCATCTGCCTGTTTCCTCCAGTCATGTGCAGCTGGCCCTTGTCATAGATGGGATTCTGTACTTTATCCACCTTTGTATCCTTCCTGTGCTTGGGAGAACATCAGCAATTTCTGTGTTATTATGGGGTTTTTCTTCCTCCTGTGGCTACTCTGGACAGACATTCAAATTTGCAGATCAACACTTACTAAAATATCTGGGGTTCACTGTGAAATCAAAATTCATTCCTGTCCATGATACATCTCATAAGCACAGCTCCCAAGGTAACACACTTTGTAAGACTGCATTTTCCAAATTGCTGACTCCTCAACAGTTTACCAGTGGCCATGTGTTTTGGCAGTCTCATGAAAGGGTTCAGCAGTCAGAGTCTGGTATGTGCACTAAAGAGCCTGACCATGCATCCCCCAAGCTACAGCAGCTCCTGCCCGGCCATATGAAAGGCTTCTTACCAAGCATGGCCTCTCCTACTGTCCCAACTGCTAGCATGCACACCATAGCTGTGGTCAAAAAGCACCTGAAAATTACCAGAGAGCATGGAGGGGGGAAAGGGATATAGGTTCTTTCCACAATGAATGAGGAGAAAAAGCCCCAAGAAGGCCACAGGTCTCCCAGTATTTCTGCTTTCAGACATGGTCTGGTGACACTTGGAAGACCACAGAGCAGTGAACCACTTGTTACTGGTTAGCTCATGACCCTTGTGCTGCACAGTTTTGAAGGTTCCACAGATTGCACTGTGATATTTATACCTTCTGTATTCCTTAAATAGTGGTAGTGTACCAAGCAGCTTCTGCAGAGCAGCACACAAACTAACCATAGGATCCAAATCAAAGTTATCAGGGATCCTTGGTTCATGTTACATGAAGCAATAGATCAAACCCTGATTTTTCTGTTATGTGAAACTCTGTATATAGGCACTGATATTACATTTAATTGATTATCTAGTTACTCAAGGGTGGCAATGCAAATGCATAAATTAACATTTACTTAAAACATATGTGGGATATGTTTGAAACCTACTGATTTTTGTATGATTCGCACGATTTAATTTTTAACTCAGTTAATACTAAATAGATATACAAAAATCAGAATCTGTCAGCACATTTAAGGAATCAAATCTTCCATTCCTCTTGTTAGTATTTATTTAAATCCATTATTTATTTCCTAATTCATTCACATAAAATTCTGGGATTTTCAAAGATCCAAGATTTGTACAAAATTCCACACTTGGACTTAAACCTTCACATATTCAAGATGCAAAAAAATCATCTGAATAGAAGCAAAACTCAGAATCTTCCAACTAGCACAGATATTTTCCTTGAATTAATGGAGTCATGGATCACCTTAATGGGAAAATGTTACCCTTTCCTGACCAATCCCTAGCAGACACAGCCAGCACATTTAGCAGTTACCATCACCACCACACTGCAAAGCCAGTTTTCTAAGTCTCAGACTTCTATCTGTTTAAAGCCCAAACCAGCCATCAGCACATACCAGAGGCTGAGTGCAGGAACAGAAACAAAGGCACAGCACACAAATACCTAAGCCAAGCTCCTGGCTCTTCCCATCCCTGAAGAAACCCTAGCGCTTGCTGAGTCTCAGGTCCCCTGGAGAGGTACAGAGCCCAGGATCTTCCCCTACAATGAATACTTATACTGCCTCTTCAGGAAAGCCAGATGGCAATTTTAGCTTCAGTTTTTATGTGCAATGTTGTTATTTTCCTGTCACAGCTCCTTCTATGAAGGAGAATATTCAGAACTCCCAGGATCACTAAGAGGTGAAAAACTTCAGAACTCCCAGGATCACTAAGAGGTGAAAAACTTGGCATTTTGATTTATAGATGAGGAAACCAATGCAGAGACATTTTAATGGGTTTACTTATAACCACTGAGAAAATCAATGTTTGAGAAAGAATTTGAGTTTAGGAGCTCCTATCTCTCCATGCTGGGCTCATTCCAGAGGTTTTCATACATTTGTGGAGGGAAATCAACCTCCTGTTTTTCTCTAGTCCTTTCAGGATATCATCCTAGTTATGGTGTGAAGAAAGCAGCCTCCAAAGTTTTGGATGATGCTTGAAAACAAATACTTCATGACTGCAAAGCTGAAAGCAGCAAACTCTAGAAGCTCTCATTTCACTCAGGGGCATGAAGTTTAATACTCAAGAAAAGCAGCATCTCATGTAACAGCAATTTTGTCCCCAGACACAAATACTTAGAAACACATAAAATGGGCAGTGACTTTCCTGACATCTCCTGAAGCAAACCTCAAGTAGCTCTCCTAAAACCAAGGGTCAGCTGCTCACCCCTCTCACTGCATTACAGATGTCCTGTGAGGCAGCCCTATCTCACTGGGGTTTGGTTTACAGTCAACATTACATGACTGAATGTTAAAACTAAGGAAAGCCCTCAGAAGTGGTCAAAGCACTTTGCCCAGATTGATGTCATTAAAACAAACCGCCAGGCTTAGTAGTTTAGTAAAAAATTAAGCTGTTATTTTAAAGACATGGTGACAGAATCCAGTAGTAGCTAAAAGCAGATTACTGCAGCTATTTATCCTTCTGCTGCATTCCTCCTTTCCAGCCTTTGAACAGGAAAAATAATACATCCAAGTAATTGTTGTTTTCTATCTATTCTTCATACCACCTGAACAGATCAGTAACACCACTCATCAGACTCTCTCATTTACAGATATTATTTATTTAAATACATTTAAAATAGTGTACAATACATTCTTCAGTGCATGAAGCATCTTCCAAGCACCACCAACAGCGATACTGATATGTGGAAGCTGTGAGAGCCATATCATAGCCTGCATTTATATTACAAACTGCATTTATATTACAAACTGTAAAGTAAGAACATATAAGTCATATTTATGTCATAATGAGATGAATGAACTGATTGCATTGATTAGATCTTGGAAAAAGAATATGACTTCTAACCTCAAGGAAATTATAGGAATAATTTTTCAGAAGAAAAAGAATTTCTGCTGTTGGAAAAAAATTGTCTGTAAAATCACAGAATGATGTTACAACAGATAAAATTAAGTGCTGAGCTGGAGTCCTACAGTAAAAAGAATAGTCTCTTAAATGCTTACAAAGTTTAAACCATTCTGGGAAATGTTACATTTTTCAGAAATAGGTGTCATTTATTGTTTTCACAGGCTCCTCATGCTCATTTACTCCATATCCATAACTTGTAACTTGGAAGCAGGGAGGAATCAGCATTACAACATCAGAAACAGTGTGGGGAAGAATCAATGCAAAACAACAATTCCCATCCTGTTAAGAGATGCAAAGATTCCACAGCAAAGGAGTTGGCCCAGGAGTCCAAAGCAAAGGTGAGATGCACTCAACAGCCGATGTTCTTTCAATGCCAAACTCCAATTTTACACATAGAGTAAGAGCTCTAATCTTATGCAAAAAGCTCTTTCACCTCACCAGTAAGAGCAAAGGAAGCATTAATGTTCCACCAGAGAACATCAAGTGCCTAGCATGAATCGTGCCCTCTACTCTCTTATCTGCTACTTTACCCATTACCCTTCAAGTCTAAAGCAGAATGCTTGCTAAAAGGTCATCAAGTTTAAGCCCAGAAGAGATCAAGGAGACTTGGCAATACAATGAATGTTCAGGGGTTTTTGTCAAACCTGGCTAATCTATTATTTCCCTGTGCAGCTAAGCTCTTAATGAAAACAAGAGGAAGAACTGCTTTATCTGAAGATACTGCATAAGAGCTCTGGAACTGCATGTTCCACCTCTGCTTTTGTCTACCTGTGTCCTTGGATGATGCTCTTTGGGCTGGCTCCAACACAGATGAGGCTCTGACCCGTGGGACCGCAAACCATCCCTAAGAGGTCCAGAACCAGCCCTGCAGAGTGATTTATTTCACCTGATGATTTTGGACCACTACACAGCAAAGACTGAATGCAAAAGGGAGGAAGAGGCATGACAGTGCCTGAATCTTTAGCCCAAAGAAAGGAAAAATTTTCCCTAGGCTCCTGTTCCTCAAAATAGTTGACACATACTAAATGTATAAAGGAGTTTCCATATATCACTGTCACATAAACGTGGCAGAACTAGAAGCCTGTTAGAAGCACAACTGCCCTATACTTCTGAAGCACCTATTAAATATACAGTTAGGGATCTTATTACCTAAATAAATAAAAATTCACCCAAATGAAAAGCTATTTTGCTTGTCAGTGCTGGGAATCTGCTTTTCACTCAACAGTATATTGCAGTCATCTGATAAAATCTCTTCTGAGAGGAAAAAACGTAAATCAGTTATACCACACAAAATCCCCTAGTTAGTCCACATATTGAGCACAGGTAGATTTTTTAACCTAGTTTTGCCAATTATATGATCCACAGGTTCCCTACTCACTCTCTAAGCCACATACTGTCTTTTTTGAATAGAAAAGCAAGAAAACAGAAATGTCTGAGCTCCTCCAATAATGCACACAAAATAGCTGAAAAACACAGCCATAAAAACCTTTTTTGCTAAAATGTTTTGATGACAGAAGTATTAATACTACAATAATGAAAATGAATAAATGACATGTCTACAAAAGATTATAGCATATGTCTGATAACACCATTTCTTTAAATTGCTCATTAAAATTGATCTAAATGACAAAGGCAAGGCATAGAAGTCAGAACCACAGCTTTTATCCTCAACTCTGTCACTGATTCACTGTGCAACCTGAGGCACTTAATTAACCTTGGCTGTCTCCATCTGTACTATAAAGATAACGAAAACATTGGTTAAGTCCTTCAGACCTATGGGAAAAGAACACTGTATGAGTTTAATAAATCTCCGAAAACCAACAAATGTTACACATCTATGGGGAGACACCCTCTACCAAGCCAGTGTCTGTGCAGTGTACAAAGTGTCCTGAGAATCCTCTTCTCCACATATTTTCCAGTGTTTGCTAAATACAAACTGTACAGTATCAGTGTGTGATGTTGCCTTCTCTGTCAAAGAAATTATAAACTCCAAGTATTGGTCTGCCCATGGCTCTATGTATTTACAGCTGTGTTTGTTCTTTATGCTCTGATCAGCTGACCATAGGGACTAAAAAAATAATTCTGTGACAATGTCTTCCTTAACCCAAAATGAAACTTAAAAATTTTGGTTTACACACCCTGAAAAATATAGTTCTTAAAAAAACCTACAGCTCCATTTTAAAATGAAAGCATGAAACATGTTTATTTTGAAATGAACTATGCTGAATAAATCAATTTTGAAAATAATTTACCTGGAAGAATTTTTTATAGTCATATAAATTAACAATTTGTTTTGGTTGAACAAAGTATACTTTCTCTTTTCATTTCTCTGAATAATTTTGCTACTCTCGCTCCTAGTTCCAGAAGGTAGAGAAAAAGCAAAGTATTGCTACAAATTTTGTCAAGAGATACGATGATGATTTGCTGAGCATAAGACCTCCTCTGGATTCCTCAATGCTAAGCATGGGTGAGGGCAATTCCCACTGCTGCTGTATTTACTTTTTCTTATGCTTTGATTTCACTCTGCAATTTTTATAGCTTTCTTTTTTTCCTGCTGCATCACTCTAAAACATAAGGATGCCAGTCACTGAACACATCACCCAGTAGAAATGCTTCCTCACATGCTGAATGTTCACAGTACCATGACCATAAAGTTCCAGGTCTAATATTCACCAGCCCTGCTCTCACAGAGGTGTCTCTACTGCTGGGTTGCTACCTGGCCCATCTACCCTTCTGTGTAGAGCACACGTGACAGTACAGGTAAGAGTGTGGAAGCATTCAGCTGAGCTCTAAATTCACCAGCTTTTCATCTATGTATTCTTGACCAAAACTGCTGATAATTTACACAGACCAAAAAACCAAAACAAAACAACAAACTGAGAAACTGAAGCAACTTGCAGGCCAACAAGCAACATTATATTCACTCCCTAAGAGAGATTTACTGTTCTTCAGCAGCAATCTGTATCCCCCGTCTGCAATTCCCAATTTCACACTATCTTTACTCTTCAAGCCGATTAAAAATCAGAAGTCAAACACTTATTATTAATCTTGATTCTAAGCATTTAGACCTGTTTATTACTGGCTACAGATTCAAGAGCACTAACATTCAGCTATTAAAACAGTGTGCACTTGGCATTTTTGTTCCTTTCCACACTGAAGACAAGGTCTCTCCACAATTATCTGACCTTAGCAAAAAGTCATACCATTGGAGAGAAGAACATTAGGTAACTATCACAGTCTTCCCTACATGTGTGGTATGATTAGTCCTGCTTGGGAGAAAAAACATTAACACTGTCAGAGAGAGTCTTCCAAGACTGACGCAGGAATAAACAGAATTATTTAGACCAACACCAAGAGGAAGTTGAAAGGGCATTCAGAGCAAAAGCACAGGTAAGGAGCCCGACAGGAGGCAAAATTCCTGCTTCTATTGAACAGCACTATTTCAGAGCACTGCTGGAAGCTCACAAAGAAAAGGGCAGAAGGGAGAGAGGCAGCAGCGCCAGAGGTGAGCGTGTGCTGCTGCATGCCCGTGGGTCTGTGCTGGCAGCAGCCTTCCAGCAAGTGTCGCGCTTGCTGCTGAGCAGGGAGCCCCTTGGGCATCCTTCCAGCGGGAAGTGGGAGTAGAAAAATAGTTACCGCTAATCACTGTAATAACACAATAATGATCCACAAAATTATCCTTTCAGTACCACTGAGCGGTACTGAAAGTCGTGCCCATGGGAAAGGGGAAATGCAAAGGAAGGTGAAAAGCAGAAGTGCAGTGGAAGAGAGAGGAGAGCAGGGCAGAGCAGCACCAGTGGTACCACAGAGACTGCAGTAATGTCAGCTTCCCACAGCTGCTGTGCTGCTGGAGAGTGGGCACATGTGGAACCCCAGTGCTGCCAGGATAGCCAAACACACTGCCAAACACTACTGCTGCCCCTCATTTATGCTCGTTGTGAGACATCATTACGACCATTTTTGGAAGTAGCACTATCCAAACCCAATTTGAGGCAGAACAATTCTACTCAAACAAAGCCACAGGCGAAGACTGTTACAAGCTGGCAAAGCAGCTTTGGCTAGTAATTATTTAGGGGTAAAAACGTGTGCATTTGTATGCAATGAGAAACATGCTAGGCTTCTGCTATTGTACACAGCAGCAAGTTCCACATGTGTTTACCAGGGCAATGGACACATATGTACCATACGAAGGACAGCTGCCTACACAGCATATTTCTGTGGAAAGGCAGACAAAGTACAGCTGAACAAACACAACAGATAGATCTGAAGAGAAGGTGTGCCCTTTGTTACAGCATGAAAGGAAGTGACCTCACCATGAAGAGATTTACAAGAGCAAGAAAGAGAATCAGGTAGAAGTGGATGCACTTGCATACATGCAAAATGTGGGATAATTAAAATCCTTATACAACTTGCAGTACACATCTGAGGGCAGGAATGAAATGCATCTTCCCCATGTAACTGCAGGGCACACACACATGAGGACTTACACACACACATGCATGTACACAGAAAAAATGAGTGTGTGTCCTGGCCAGGTGTGAGTACTGCAGTGAATACACCCAGTGTCAGGGCACAAGCACAGATGTCCCACGGTGCCCGAGGATGCAAGCATGGTGGGAGCGTACGGAACCGGCTCTGGGCACGGGCTCAGAGGGAGGGTGTGCCAGGGCTTCTGGCGCATGCTCCAACTTCATCCTGGGCTTTTTTCATTCCTGATTTAGTTTTTTTTCTGCGGCAGAGCAGACTCCATGTCTACAGGGAAGATGCTTAATGAGTCAAATCCAATCTCTCGAATGTCTTATCAGTTGTGGACAGGCCTGTTTCTGACAGCTGACCTTTCTCACTGCACGCAGCTGAAAAACCCATACACTACAAACAATTAACACAATGCTGAAAACACAAACTGAGGGAAGGGAAGACTCTAGATCACTATCAACAGCACTACATCAGAGGGAAGAGAGTGATGCACATAAAAATGACCAAAAAGCATCTATATAAAGGTTTAATTCCACCTTATTTTGCCATGCATACACTTTATTACCGTCTTTACAGCTTGGCTGTAGCAAAGTTATGTGCAAAAGCAAGGGTCATGTAAAACAAGAATGAAAGGCCTAGAGAACAGGGAACATTTCTGTGATGTATATGACATTAAGCCCATGCACAAATAAATATATGTCCAAATAAATACATCCAAAACCAATACAAAGAGGAAAGTTCTTTACTATAAAACAAAAGCATACAGAGTAGAGGAGAAGACAAGCATCAGCCTGCCCTCCTGTACCTATGCTGTTATGGGAGTAGTTCCTAAGAAAACACACAATAATATATTTACTAAAAAACCTAAACTGAATATTGCCTCAATCAGAAACACCAGAAATAAAAACATTGTCAAATAGTCCCTTCAGTAATGACAAGGAGGCTCATCCCATGATGAGTGCAACTCCAGTTCCAGGTAAGCAGGAGGTTGCTTCTTTTGGGAGGCACAAACACCTAAACATAAAGTGGACTGTCTAAGCCAGTTGTTCAAGGGATTTGTTGCTCAAGAAAGGGTCAGAAAAACCTGCTTGTTCTCAGCTCTGCTGCCAACTCAGCATGAGACTTGGGCAAAGCATAAACATTGCATTTTCTGAAATCTCTCTTCACTATGAGAATTTTCTGCAGTAGGTACATGACACCAACATGCTTGAAGATCAAGACTCATGTATCTCAGATTTCAGGAGCAGATCCTCGGCACACAGAATTCATATCCTAATTTGCAAAATTCTTTTGTGTAGTAGTCTCCCTGTATATGAAAAAAGAGCACAGCCTACCATTATCACATTTTGGTTTTTTACTATTATTTAATGCAAAAGCATAACCTCCAAAAGGAATGTGTTCTTTCATTTTAACAACTCCTTACATATTTGAAATAGGAGCTAGATGACACTGAGGAAAGTTCACAGAAAAAAGTTTGCTGGAAAGTTCATAGAACAAAAGTTTGCCAGAAGCTCCACAGAAATCATCTGGATTCAGCATCTAATTCACCTAGACACCTGTGGAAAACTAAGCATCTTTTGAAAATTTGGCATGCAACCCAGACAAGACTGACACAGGAGTGGTTTAAAAGGTACAGAAGTAATTTAAGGTCAGAGAGTGGGGGAAGCTCAACAGCAGTGCAAAATGTGTGTCAGTTTAGCATGACTGGCTGGTAGTGATGCTGATGAACAGAAAAGGTATTCAGGCATAAGTACTCCAGTTAATCACTGGAAGTACATAAGATCTCTTCAAAGCTCAACAAATGGAAAAATATTTCAAGAATAAATATTTCATCATAGTAGAGGCTTTTTGTATTCAAGTGAAAAAATTATGTCAAGATTGTAATTCTTTCTTAGCTATTCCCATGTGGTCTTTTCATATATAGATATTATATCTATTTATTTCAATGCAATAAAAATTGATGCTTAGTATATACTGTAATTATCTTTAAATACTTATCTGCTCATCTGTTTTCATAAATTTCTGAAATTATCTATGCTATTTGGAATAACAGATAACAGCTATTCTATCAGCTCATCCAAAATTAGTAACTTCATATCATCAATGAAATGAATTTCATATCTTGATGTGACAGCACCAAAAATGAGCCCAGCTGCTTTCATTAGTTCAAACTACTGGGTAGCACAATCCTATTAAAGCCTTGTACACATTATCAAGACTGTATATCAACTAAAAACAATTTTAAAAAAAAACAGTCAAACCAGTGTTTCTCTTCAGTACTATAAGCCAAACTGTGAACTCACTGGCCTTGATAAAAATAAGGAGCAATTTCATGGCAATCAGTGAGGGTATACTGCTGGATGTAAGACAGTGATCATGCTGGTATCCGTGTTCATGTTATTTTTCCTAAGCCTGTTGCTAGAAGGTCAGAACTGATGTAATTCTTACTCTTACAAGCAAAGCCCAACTGCTATAAAAATTACTTTTCAAATCTCTCTGCAGGAGATGTGACACTGCCCTTGTGCTACAACTACTGTTGAAAAACCTGTGTTTCTCCTTCAGTTCAGAAAGGTGCTGCCATTATTTTCCTGGAGATGAGTTCAGCCTAGAGGTCTTGACTTCTGTGGTTTTGGGGTTTGGGACTTGGTTTCTTTTTAGTAGCAAAGACCCTCATTCTAATCTAAACACCAGGGGTATTTGTATATTTTATCAATATTTTCCAGCTCCTGTTTCACTGAAGTGCTGTCCCCCTTTTCCCCACACATTAACAATTTCATTAACCCACTGACACCATAGTCCTGTTATTTTGGAACTGAAAGCTGGTCAGAAATTATGGGAAGTTGGGATGGCAGTTTTGGTCACGACCCATAGAGCAAACCAGCAAACCCTTGTGCATCCCATGCATGTGGCCAGCATGAAGGATCATTGAAGCCCTTGCCACATGAAAAACATCACTGTGCTTAAAATACAAGACAATTCTGAAAGTGGACTCTGCCAGTTGGTAACCTCAAGAGCCTCCAGATTACTTGTCTCTTGACAGCTCTCTGGTCGAACACGTTCATTCCAACAAAAAATAAGGGTTGGGGCTTTTTTCCCTGTAACTTCTATGTCTACCACTACTCTGTAGAATCACAGAAAAGCTGAAATCTTTTTTCATGCTGCCTCTAGAAACAGAATTTTGTCAAAACAAGTTCTACACATGCCTTCATAATGCCATGATCTATTATGAGGCTGCTGAAAAAGGACTGTCGGCAAAATTTGGCCTTCGCATTGTAATTTTAAGAGCTTTTCTGTTAAAGCATATGTCAGAACAAGGTATAACATTTTCTCACAACTCTGTTGGCTCTGAAGAACTAAAAAAATGAGAGATTAAATTATATAACGTTAAATTAATTCATATAGTCGATCTATCTAGATATAGATATATATGCAGTTTTATCATTACACACAGATAACTTGACACAAAGAAGAAACTTCAGTAAATACTTTTTTCCTGATTTTATGCAATTTTTTCTTGCTTGCCGCTATACATAAATCCCACAAAGGAACTCAACAAAAGAGAACTGTATAACTTAACTAGTCTGGGAAGACAAAGGAGGAAGAGAACTCACTGCATTTAGTATATAGCAGGACTGAAAGCTTTTTTACAATTATCTGACAATTTGCAGCATTAAGCTTTACCATCTGCAGCCCACAGAGCATCACAATTGTTCCTGCTGTTGCCTTTACACTTTCTTGGAGCACCACTTCCCTGTTTCTTTGTCCTATAGATGAGCAGATTCTGAACTTCTGTGATCTACTTGGCTTGACCATACCGTGATGTAAAAATCATAAGGCATAGTTGCACCCTCCTCACCTGTGAATGTCTTATTGAATGGCCTTCACAATGAATGCTAGTTAAAAAAAGTTCTCAAGCTGCAGAGACAGCAGCAGACAAATGTTAGTGCTGACCTCAATATTTCATAGCATCTATTAAAACAAGATTGTTGGCCCCAAAGATTCTGTTTCTCAGTGGGGGTAAATTAAGAACTCATTTTCAACCTCTTACAAGAACTGCAGCAACTCCACAAAGTTCCTTTAGTTGTGGGTGGTTTATATATATATATGTGCTAAAATTGTTTCATCTGGCAGAACTGAGGCTGTTCAGCCCCCAAAGACAGAAATGATCCTTGACAGAAACTGTAATTTCCCACCAGCTACAATTTCTGATAGTCATGCAAGCACCAGTCAGAACAGGCTGTGGTCAGCCCTGCTGATCCTTCAAGTGGTTACAGCCTTGCAGGCTTACAAACCTCCAGACCCCACCTGTGCCTGCTTTTTCACCTCTATGAAAGAGAGCTCTGTCTACTGGCTGAAGCAATTACTCTTTGCAGAGTAGAACATACCCTGTACGTACAGCTCCGCATCAACATTCCTTAACCACTGAGGACTGAAACACAGTTGGGACATGACCTTTCTTAGCTGCAAGGGGAGTTTTAAAGGGGCAGAAGGACATTGCAGCAATGGGAAACTTGGCTTCTGCACATCAAGGAGTAACCCTGGCTGAGAGGTGGGGCACTCATGTCTCTGTGCACTGGGCAAGCATGTGGAATACATCACATCAATTCCTTCATGGCATCTGCCCACATGCATCACCTTACCCTTCAGTAAACACAAGGCAGCTCATGCCTCAGTGTCAACGCACTAACTTGCTTTCCCTTAGAATTAAAAGAGTACACGTGTTTCTTTTTAATAGGCAAATTCAGTCTAGATTGCTTCGGAGTAATTTGTTATTATAGCAATAATCTAAGCCAGCAATCTCTCTTCCAGCATCACCCACCTGCTATTATTTTAAATTCTTTCTGCATGTAGGTTTTTCAATGAACCCTTCTAGGACTCTTCCAAAACTCCCTGAATATTGCTAGAGACTAATGCACCATTTACTGGGTTGAACTCCAAATGTCAATGGCTCCTTCACCTCCCTGGTTGCATCTACTATGAACCACTACCTCATAAACACAATCCATAACCTGTAACATCTGAGTTTATCAGTTATTTTCCCACTGCTGCATCTGCCTGCCTGAGGTGTTAGGCTTCCACTGGGATCGACATACACCTCTGATAAAGGAATGTTTGTTTGTTAACTGCTTCATATTGATGTGTTTACACTGAACACTAGCACAGAGGGAGAGGGAATAACAGATTGGGACCAGTACAAGTTATTTTTACAACACTTATAATATGCATGTGGTGACAAACAGATTTCACGGCTTTATTTCAGGGGAAAAATTACAATGAGGACGTTTTTTTTTTTTACCAACTGGCATCACACCGTAGCAATCGGCTTTAAAGGCAGATACATTGGAAAAAACTCCTACTTGATGCTCCTGCTTGCTTCTAAAAAAGTAAAAATGCCCTTAACACAGCGATGAATAAAAGCTCAGATTATAAAATCAACAGATGACCACAAGAAAATACATCCAGCTGGTATTAGAGCATCAACCGGTCTCCAACTTTGCCTTCTGCTGACTAGTGTTTCTGTGGCCCACCCAGTGCACCGGGTGGGTTACTTTGAAGCAGTCACATGGCTGTGTGGGAGCCATCACTGGATGGCCAAGCTATTCATGGCACATACGTGATAAACACGTGTCACAAAACAATCAGCATAACCCAGACACTTATTGTCTTAGCAGGAGCCAGCAACTGAATGAACTATTGATACTAAATTCCTCTCCAGAGCAACTTTTTGAGCCAGGCAAAGCTCTGATACACACCCATTAGCCATCTGTATGGCTTTTCAATCAAAGATGGCTCTCTCAGCTTCAGACTCATCTCCAGAGTCTAAGTGGTTTTTGTTTAGGCTGGCTAATGACAGATAGAGAGCATGAAAAAAAAAAGGGGGGGGGGGGGAGGAGAAAGCAACAGAAGAACCTTCAGTGATGAAAGACATTTGAAAAGCCAAAACTGAGCATGCCTTATCCTCCCAAAAATCAAGCCAGAGGAAGGGCTCCCTGTAGAAGAGAGTCTCTGTTGTTTCACATGTGCACACAGGACTTCATGCGTGCCAGCACACACACAGCAAGAGCCTCCCCTCTGCGGGGGAGCACACGGTGCCTCCAGAGCAGCCCTCCCTACCCTGACTGCTGTCACACTGCATGTGGGGGCTCGGCAGGGCAGGCAGCCATGAGGGATCCCACATGCACACATGTACAGTCCTTACCAACACATGCAAAGGGTTTGCAGCTGCACGAGTGGCTGTTTGCACATGCACATTCACACACCACGACATACAAGCCCTGGTGCTTTTGAACGTGCATGCGCACACAGCACCCATATGGGCTGGGCAGGGTTCCCTTCTCCCTCTCTCTCTTTTCTTCATTGAATGGGAAAAGGCTGTCAGCAATTTCCTTCTGTCAGCAGCTGGGAGACACTTTTCTGCAGTTAGCTGCAATTTGTTTCAATTATGTGTATTAATCACAGCCTGCTCCTGATGGGATTCTTCATAAATGAAAAATTTTTAAAAATCAGAGCTTTTCTTTTTAACAAGACGATTCCTCTCTCATGATGGCACTTAATGATTGCAGATTTGTTGGGAGAGTGGGGGAAAAAGAAGGAAAAAACAACAGGAAAAAAACAACCCTTAAGACACTTGCATGTTTGCTTATTTCATTAATAAGCACCATGGCTCAAGAAGCGGGCAGGGCATGCAATTGAAATGGGGGTCAGTTCACAGTCATTTCAACTGTGCAGAGAGAGCTCTGAATAGCCTTTATACATAAAAATCTTCTGGTTCAGAGAAGTGGTAGAATTACATAACTAAGGATTTTTGGACTCCAACTTGCTTTCTTTGAAACCTAAAGCAGAAATCACCTTCCTAGTGTTTCAATATCTTATAGCAGGCATTAATTTTAAAAACACTGGAAAAAATAGTGAAAAACTGGGAAACCTGTAGCTGCCTAAGGGCTGCTCCCAAAGTCTACTGGAGCATAACCAAAGTATCAGCGAGGATGAATGCTATGCAGTGTCTCTCAAAGTTGCCTATTTAATCTGTGAGTCCTAAGAGGACTCCTGAGGCGCATGCTCTACATTTGCAGTGAAGAAGTAAATAAAATCAGGTACTTAGGATGTATGCTGATATTTTAGAAATACTCTGCTTAAATAAGCTCCTCTGCTGAGATATGAGGGTGTATCAGGATATAAGCCAAAAGGATCTTTCCTTCTTTCTCATTATCTATTTTCCCCTAGCAGTTATCTTACCTGCTATTGTATTAAAGATTCCCTCTGCCCTGATATGTCACAAATCACAGTGGGGGCTGATGAACTTGTAAAACTTAGGAGTCATGGTACAGATTTTATCCAGTGGTGTAAATATTTCTAGGAAACTGCTAGGATTCAAGCAATGAGCACTTACTCCACAACCTTGGAATTTTTAATCAAAAATTATCCAAGTACCAAAAATGTAGATGGTTTGCCCGTCATGATCAATGTATTTTATCAAAGACTGGGTTAGAACAACAAAGCTGTGATAGAATAACATGGGGTCCATAAGACTGGTACTCTTTAAAGCTGTATTGCAATGAGTCCTTCCAAAATTTGCTTTCTAAAAATCTGCATTGCTAGATTTGCTCACTCCATCACACTTAGGGAAAAGAATAATGATCCTATTCTAGGTCCATATGGCACAATGTGTATAACACATCACTTAGAGAATTTTAGCCTAGTCCTACCTTATGATTTAATGGCACAAGCCGTTTGGGTGTACAAAAAATCCACCCAATATATCCCCTGAAATCATAATTTCAACAACGACAAAATCATGAGTGAAGGTGTCTTTACACTGGCAGAAAATACAACTTTATTCGTATGTTTTCTTTTCATAAGGGCCCAGGCACACTAACAAAAGAATTTATAAAGTATATGGATATGTGCATGTATATATATAAAATATATATGTATTATACGTGTATATATTCAAACAAGCTCTTTACATGACTAGGTTAATGAAGTCATAGGTACAAGCAAGTCAAGTCAAACAGGTTCTGCATCAGACATGTTTTCCAGGACAGTGACATGAGACAGGGATTGACGTGAAGTGATTCTGGACAGAGCTACAGTGTTAGCTACAGTAACTAGGGACTGTGCAGCTGCCAGAGCTCTGCCACATCATGTGATAAGGAGCTCTTACTGCAAGATGGTGTAGATTTTGTGGGAGAAGATGATAGTTCCTCTGCTCTACCCATCAAATGCATGTCTAAACCTTGCCAATCTGTGAAGGTCACTGCAATGGATGCAGCTACACCCACATGACTCTGTCTATGAGGATTTCATGGCTCTTTGCAAGAAAAGGTGGAGGAGATAGTCTGTACTGAGAAAAGCATGCCTTTGCCTGCATGAACTGCATCCACAGAAGGCTCTTCTACTGAGGTCAGAGCAGCCTTTGAATCCAAGCAATGAGTTTCACAGGTCTCAATTCCTTCCACCTTAAAGGTAGGTACCTGAAAGATAATTGTTTACTTCAAAGTGTTATCTACAGAGGGAGGGGTCTTAAAATCCTGAGACAGGATCACTTGCCATCATCAGTGCCCCTTGTTCTCATCTCAGATTTACACAAGCAGGATATTTAGGGAAACTAAACCCAGAGCAGTTACTAAGTGAAACTAACCGTGAATAATTAAGATGTGGAAGAGTCACAACATTAGGAATCATTTAGAAACAAACATGATTTACAACCTAGATTCAAACTACCCAACCTCTGGGCATGCTGTCATCACCAGCTCTGGCACCACAAGAAACAGTACATCCCTTATACTAGCACTTTCCTCTATATTTCCATCAAAAATTTCCATTACATTGTGCTTTATTTGCCAAATTAAAACACAGTCCACATAAATGTGTTGGTAGAAGGCTCATCCAGAAAACTTCATCCTTAGTAGAGTCATGCTGACATGTGCACAGACAAAAGGGAGAAGAACTAGGAAGAACATGGGAAGTCTGAAAGGTACAAAAAGCTTGGAGCTTCACAAAACCCTTGGGCTTCAGACACAGAAATTTTCAACACCAAGAACAATAAAACCAGAGAACATGATAAAGAAAGCAAGAGAGGAAAGAGGTGGGGAAAGGAGAAAAATAAGAAAGAAGGAATACAAAGAAATAGAGGAAAGCAAAAGGGACTAGTGGAGAAAACAGGCAGAAAAGGGAAAGAAGGAGAAAAAGAAAAGGGAATGAGAGAAAGTGATAGACAGAAGGGGAGAGAAATCTCTGCTGGTACAGTAACAAATAAATCCCTGCAGCATGACAGGCGTCTGCTGAAGCATTTCATTTCCCCGCAGCATAATGGTGTGTTATTGCCCATTATCTGTTCTGTCAGTGCCAGAGTCGGTATTAAATGAGGGGCAGCTGCATTTAGCTGCCATTTTTCAGCTGTCTCTCTGTTACCATGGAGACACACTTTTTTTTTTTTTATGAACCTGGCTGTGAGCAGAGGGGTGCATGCGCACGAGGGGGAGGCAGGAGCGCTGCAGAGCAGTGGGAGCAAAGGACCAAGACAAACAGTGAAGGGACACAAGCAAGGGGAGGGCAGGTCCTCTGTACCCAGGCACCACTGAGACAGCCATTTCAAAAACCCTCTTAATATGCAGAGGGGCCCACAGCCGAGCATACAGACATTGCTGTGATTTTCACGGATTCTAGCAATTGCTCCTTCATCCCTCTGCCCTTCTTCTTTCCCTGCACCCTCTGTCCCATAATGGCAGCAATCCTCCCCTTCTGTCTGGTATCTCTGCAGCAACATCTCTAAGACTATTAGAAGTAATGATTAATTAAGCCTCTTAAAGACCATGTAGCAAATTGATGAGCATTAATATTGCTAAAATATGAATCAAGAACATAAAGAGGGGATGCACCCCTCTTTCCCAATATGATTTATGCAGGAAGCTGCTGCCACAGCAGTGGGTGCTGAAATCTAGATAACTTCACTCACCGTTTTCCTGCTTCAAATATAAGGATATTCCCTACAGGGAAGTGGATGGGAGACATCTACACAGAAAACTGGAATCAAATGAAAGAGATCTCATTTCCTTAACTTCTTAACACAAAGCTTCTTTAGAGGAGAGATGCACTGTGGTCTGTAGCAGGCCACAGGCCTGCAAGGGTCCCATGGTGATTAGAGGCCTAAAGATAGGAAATGCCAAGTCATGGTGAATAGGCCAGAAGCCCCCATTCCGCCTTTGGACCCCTGCTTATCTCTCTGTAACCCTATAGGTCACTTTCTCTTAACCCTTGCCATTGGACCATTTCTGATCCTCCTGTACCCTATATAAAGGGCTGTTTCAGCCCGGTTCTGGTAGAAGAGCTGGGCTTCTCAGAAGATTCAATAAAGACACTGCTGCAGAACTCCAAATAGCCTCCTCCTCTCTCTCCCTGTGTCTGCCTGCCTAGGCACCTAGCAAGCTGAAGGGCTGAAATCACAATGAGCTGGCGATCACTGAAGAGCTGATCTCAGGCTTGCTAAGGTTGCCTGCGGCTGAGAACTGCTTGGGGACTTGGACAGTCCGTCCCGGAGGCGACTGTGCTATCCGGACCCGGCAACCTGCTGGGGAAACCCTGAACCCAGCAAGGCTCATTTAGTGGTCTCCCTGCACCATTTACTCAATGGTGGCAACTTCAAACCCTGCATCTAGCATGGATTTCATCTCTAACACTGCTGGCTTTAGAGCCACAGTCAGCATACCTGCAGTGGCAGGGAGAGCCCATCTGTTCTCCAGTGGCATCTCAATTCCCAGTATGAGAAACTTCTGCTTCAAGTGTTGACCACACACAGCACTCGAACTAAGCAGTCAGTTCCAACAGCATTTTCAGTTTACTTACATCACTATAACCTATTTATGTCTGCTTGAGGGCCTTGTTTTTCTGAATTGCTTGTAAAGGGTTTTAGGAACATTGGAGAGACTGACATGGTGAAAGTCAAACTAATAGACTATATACCAACACCAACAAATGAAATGGAGCCAGGGTGTACTCCTAGAGTTTGGAACATGGCAGTTTGCAATTCTAAACTATTAGAACTCTCTCCAATATAATTTTCTCATTTTACTAGCAGTCTTACAAATTATTCTGAGCACAACTTAGGGGTTAGGATATGCCCATGACTATTCCCAATGCCCATTTTTCATACAACCATCTTGTTCTGCATGTTTATGAGCACAGACAGACCATCCTGCAATGGCCAGTCTCAGTGCCAGGAAACATTTCCACACATGTTCAGCTGATTAGTAGAGACAACTAGGCAATCCAGCTTTGCCACAGCCAGACAGTACTTTGTGCAGTCCAAAACTGCAAGGATAAGGGTCTTGTTGACATATCCTAGCCCTGTCCATCCTAACTCTCTGTCAGAGGGCTGACTTGCACAATTCTGCTTATCGTGCAGCTTGGATGGACACACAGAACGATGGAGTCACAGTTCCTCTGTAAGCCACTGAATACTTGAGCCATAAATCTGCTGAGATTCATCCTGCTAAACAGAAAAATACAAAAAGAGGACTAATAATCCCACTCAAGCTGACAAGGATAATAGGATGCCTGAGAAGTAAATCACAGCCTTAAGATACATACCAAGAGCACTTTTGGGGTCTCAAAATTCCCTAGCAGTAAATGGGAATATTCTGCTGCTACACTCTGAACTTGCAGAAAGCCTCACCTCTACATCAACTGTCACAACACTGAAAGGAATTGTTTGATGTGCAAATACTTATTATTAAGGCTAAAAATGCCCAGAGGACATTTACTCCTGAAAGGTGAATTAATGATGCAGATATGTTGTCAGACACTGAGAGCATTCAGCTTTTCACAGCTGAATGTTTCAACAGCAAGCTGCTGTTTGGTCTTTAAGTGATATCTACATTTGCCTTGAATTCTGATTTTCAGCTACCCAGTCCATCCTCAGATTATGATTCTCAAAGTCCAAACCTTATACCTCCTCCCTTAAACCTCCATCCTGTCCCTTTGCCCTAAACCCTCAGTCTGAAAAGCAACAAACTCAAATGTCTTGGCTAGGAAGTTGCAAGCAGAAGACACAAAGGTGCCCAGGCCCAACTTTGGTTTGCAGTGGAGGGTCCAATCTCTCGCTGTTTAATCTCAGTGCAGGTAAAATTGAAGATATACTGATACATAAGTAACACTAAGAAACACAGCAACACTGAGTAGTCTTAACTTTTAAAATTGTAATTTGCTGCTTCCTTTTAGCTTAGAGCACCCTCTTTTCCATACCCCCTGCTTTCCCAATGTGTTACTTTCAATCTCCTCATTTATTTGTTCATGCTGTCCAGCATCACCTAACAAACTTCTCAACACTCAAACACTCAAGTAGGAAACTACTGTTTTATTAATTGTAAAAACTGCAGTACCTTCCAATGATCCACTGCACTGTCTTCCAGTGACCTGCTAGTACAGACAATTTCAGTGTCTGACTGTGGAGCAGTCTTCTACCTTTGTTCAATATATTTGCTTTATGGAAGCCATTTAAAAGTCACTATTTCTCAAGTGAAATAGCTCTCCCTGCTCCATGCTAAGAGACAGTAAAAACAAAGGATCCAAGTGCATCATTGTATATTAATAGGTAGGTCCTCATCTCATAGTTCCAATGTACCCATATCTTGTCATTCTCATCACTACCCCTTACTCTGATGTTTTCCCACTTTGGGCCTTCTGGAACTTGACAAAACTTGTAAAAGCAGATTCTAAAGAAACTCCTCAAGCAACATTTAAATGGCACAGTGCTGTTGATCTTTCCCCCAATGCTATCTGCTCCCTTTCTCTACAAAAGTTGCACAGAACTGCTCATGAACCTTTTCTTATCTTGCTGACCACTGATTTCTTTAAAATTTTCAATTGTCTCACATCGATGAAAAAAGTTCTGCCTGAATTGCTTACATGCTATTCCTTTCTTTAGCTTTTATCCACTTTCATAACCTTTTGCTTTTTACTATGGAGTTATCTTAAGCACCACAGAGTACCAGACTGACATTGAATTTGCAGGATCTTTTTTCTCTGGGAGATGCCTCCGTTCAGAGTGTCTGATCAAAGTCATCTTTGTAGTCCAAGAGAATTTTGCTTACAGTAGTGGAAACAAACATCTGATATACACGATTGAAAATATGAATGCTAACGAACTGTTTAATCTGTTAGGTCAATGACACTGGTTTTGAGTTCAATGAGTCAGGGAAGCTAAAGAGAAGAAAGAAATATGCTCTAATACTAAGAGATTTTGTTTTAATGTAATCTCTGGTCAGCAAAGAGTATGACAAGAGCAATAACAGAGCAGCTTTTGAGACAAATGGGAAAGCAAGGGGGAAATTATCCTGCAGAGTTCTCATAAACAATTCTGTGGTCATTTCAAGGAGTTTCTAGAATTGTGCCAACTGTGATTGAAATTCATTTATATAGCACAGATAAACTGGTTCCAGAACCTGCCTAAACTATCCCATTTGGGTTAAGCAATACATTCAGAAGAGCAAGGGAATTTAAAATTTATTCCTCTGACCACATTCCCCACACCCCACAACTCCACTTAACTGAGAAACAAAAAAAGGACAACAAAGATGTAAAGGAAACCCAACTGCTAGATACTACAGACAAATTATATTTATTCAGTAACAGTTTCTAATCAAAAATATTGATTTCTAACTCAGGGATTCTTTGTGGAAAGCTTTCAGGTAGACAAAACTAGCACTTAAATTTCAAGGAAAGAAAGAAAGAAAGATGTATCTATCTTTTGATGTCTTTGCATCTTTATTTTCCCCACTCTTTCTTTCCAAAGAACAATAACCATCATTTTTCTTCCTACAGCCTACTGTCTCAATTCGGTCACTGAAAAATAGGTATGTCATGTTTGGCTCTAATTATTTGCACTCATGTAGCACAAGGCAACATACCTGAGGATCAAACCCCTAGTGGCACAAAGACTGCCCCAAAGGTGTCCCTTTAGTTCTGGCATTAAGGGGATAGTGCTCCTGGTGATGGTATTCCTAAATCTGATTCTTACTACTGGTGAAGGAATGGTGCACACCACTGTGCTAACAGCAGGTCTGCTTTTTTGTGTATCAAAACAGGATCCAACTTTGAGTATTTCAGTACTCCAACAGAAGCTGGGACAGCTCAATTCAGAAAAATACAGGTCCAAGGGGCAGAAATGTGAGAAGGTCAGGGCCCAGTATCACAGACAGCTTTCTATAAAAACATGGCTTCAGTTTTGACTGTTCAGGAACAGATTTCAAACCTCAGCATCCCTGACACTGAGTGCCCCTTATGCCTTGCCTGTTTGTAGGTCAAGTCATTCAACTGCAGAGCTGGGAAAGAAGGTTGAGTCCTCCAGATGCAACCTTTTGGCACTGAAGTCTCTCCTTTCCACTCCACATTGCCCCAGGAGGGGATACTGTGTTTTGCAGAACACGAAAACATTGTCATGAGGAGTATAAGCAATGAAGTGTATTTCCATGTCATAACAGACTTTATTAACATAATTCCTAATTGTGACTGTTTAGAAGCCCCATAAGAGCAAGAATAATTACATTTAACAGGCAAAGTGATAAAGAGACAAGATAATTCAATTCTCCATCCCCCTCCCCTTCCCAATTGCTACAAAATCCTTTTTCTTTCGTCTGCCTTTGGGAAACATGTACAATTGAATGTATTCTACAAGAAAAAAAGGGGCATTTCAATTTCTAGGAATCTTATACTTGTGACATCCTAACACTAGTTTCGTTGGGTGGGACCTTATACACACTTGTAAGCGGCAGCATAAAACAAAGACAAAATTTGGAACCCCACCAGAAGACAATCTAAAGGCAAGGACAAGATGTAACTAAGCAGAGGGAAGTATTGCAATCCTTTCCAGAACAGCACACTGTGAAAAGAACCCATCATTTCGATACAAGTTTGCAAGTTCCACCATGTTTAGTACAAACATAGAAGACAAAGCATTTAGTGCCTTATCATGAAGCATCACATCCTAACCTGACTCTGGAATCTGAAGCACCCATCAAGCAACTCTGAGCCCTTGCAGTGCAAAACCAGTCAGAGGATAATCCAGGGAGTGCAGAGTCTGGGGCACAAAGCATTTCTTCTGTTATGGCAGGAGAGGACAGGCTTGCAATGTGGACTTGCCAAAAGTACCTGTCTGTGAGGGCTTATGGATAGAGGAAGCTCCTCTCTGCAGAATCCAATTCAATCATTATAAAGATAGTGGCCCTCACAAAAGCAGCTCCTTTTGGGTACAGTGGCCTATCTTGGATATTACCAACTTCCAAAAACATGCAGGAGTCTGTCTTGGTAATACAAGAATGTCTAACAAGGACAAATCAGAGTCCTGAGCACATCAAGGCACCAGGCTAGAGATCACCCCCTCCCTCCCTGCTCTGTCCCCAGCCTGCACAGTGTCTCTCCAGAGCCAGTGGGACATGCCCTGGCTCACAAGGACCCAGTCCAGTCAGTCCAAGGGCTTGCAGTCACCAGCTGCCAGCCCCCATGGTGATCTGACACAGCAAAGGATCTTTAGATGCCAACTGGTACCATCTACAGCAAATCCAGACCTGCTGTCCCAACAAACATGAAATGATGCAGCTCTTCCAGCTAACAGCTTTAAAATACCCTTCCAATATGCACTAGTTACATTCATTAGAGCCCAGGGATAGCCAAACCATCTTACACCTCTCCTTTTGTCCTTTAACTCCTCTAAATCTTAGAAGAACATTTGTTTTCAAGCTGACTTATCATGTAACTTCATCCCCTCCCAAAACTGTTGGCAGTTTCAGGTTCAGATGAGGTCTAGAACTGTCCCAAGAACACAAGGAAAAGCACTTCTCTCAATTTAAACTGCATTTTACATAACCAGGATATAAGAGCAGCCAAAGGCTCTGGGGTTTAATTCAAACTTAGACTCTCAGGTGTGATTCTGTTTTGCTGCAGGTATGTTAATTTCCATTAGAGCAGAGGAACAGAATCTTACATGGTTTCATATGCATTTGTTTTGATTTTTATAGTTGGCTAAAGTGCTATATTAATAGCACAGCAGGGGCTGCAGTGAAACCAAAGACCTGGAAAATAAAATATTCTCAGCATTCATTATTTCAGTACTTGCAAATTCCAACAAGATGGGACTTCTATATGCTTATCATGAAAGAGAAAAAATAGGCATGGATTAAAATAGATTAAAAAAAACAACTATTTATTTACAGTACATAAAGCAAATATACTTGCAAATTGTAAAAGCATTACCCTTGGCATCCTCAGAGGTTCAAATGTATTGGAACAAAAAGTAGGCATACCCAAATTAAATGCTCAAAGAGAAACTGGGAAAGACACTTTCAATCTGATACGCAACTGCTGAAGACAGACAACTCAACACTTAGAGCTGAGCTCTAAAGGCTTGAGTCATGAATCCAAATTTCAGACATCTGAGTTTTCACATGATGTCTGTTATCTCATCTTAAATCTCACATGAAGCTGATGTACAGACATGGTTAAATCACCTGATCCTCTTTTTCTAAAAATTAAGACTCTGATACTGAGCCATTTAAAAGTCTTCTGAGATAAATTGCCCATAGCATTACAAAGCAATAATATTGGCACTTAGTTTTGCCTAGTATTAAACAAAAACTCTTTAGAAATCACACACACACTTGTTGAGGTCTTAATTCCAGAAAGAAGAGCAAGTGTCACACACAGCCAGAACAATCAAGAGTTTTCAGTAACCCTCTCCCATTCCAGTCTTTAGTCTGAGTAAATGAGCCTCTTCTGACCTAATTACACCCAAAAAAAATTTGAGTCCTTTAAACAACCATTCAAGAAAACAACAAAGAAATATAGAGAAAAAAGAGTTCCTCAAAAAAAAAAATAAAAAGAAAGACACAAATGCCTAATAGTAAAGGGCTTCTGACATCCAGCATGATGAGCCCCTACTGATCTCATAGAAAAAAATTTGGGGCAGAGGGTATGTAGGGCTTCATAAATGATGTCCTATACCACCATGCAGAGCTAGGCAGTCTCTACAGAAGCATATGTGGTGCAAGGGGCCAAATCTCCTGCTCAGGGTACTGCCCCATGGCTGACCCTTCACTCTGCTCCTGTAGCTGCAGCAAACACACCCACAGCCTTGCAAGTCACCCAGTGCAAGGGAACAAGGGTCTGAATGGCCCTTCTGGGGGCTGAAATGTCTCTGCAGCTCCAGAAAAGGTGTTGTCAGGTCCAGGACAGTAAAAGATCATGACTCCTCAAATAGTCCCCCTTGTGTGCTGAAGGGGTGGGAAGGAATCCCACCCCCACAGTCAGTCTGCACTCCCCTGTTAGTAACAACCAACGCCCAAGCACCAAAGACAAAAGTTTTGGTAAGGGCTTGAGTCATTTAGAACTGATCGGACACCTCCCCAGCTTGTTTCACATAAGTTCCAATTTCATAGAGAACCTGCTATTTAAATGTCAAATGGGGTGGTAAGTCTAAGACTATGGCAGAAGCATGTGTTTAGTCTGGCCCAGGGAAAGGTACATCCCCTAGTGATGCCTTGTAGCTACAGTAAGTTTAGTTCCTAAGTGAACCAAACACAGGGATAACAATGGTAAATACTGCTACACAACCATAAATAAGTAAATATGAAACCCAATAACAAGCATAGTTTTTCAAGATTATGCTATCAGCTGGCTGAGAAATAACAGTCTCAGGCTTGTCTATCAGACAACTGGTTAGTGATACAAGGCTGTTTGACTTGTAGCATAAGATAAATATGTGTTCACACTTTGCCCTGATGATATGGAAAAAAAAAAGGGCAAGAAATGCACAGCAAGCATCTCCCTATATGAGATTTGTCCTCAGAAATATTCTGCTGACAGTTAATGAAATAAGTATTTTGGGGGCAAATGTTTAAACATGAATGAAGACCAACTTAAATTGAACATCTAACCAACAGCAATGAAACCTGGTCTCTTACAATGTCTCCCTTTCACCTTTGGGTAAATCACAACTCTGCATTGTAGAGGCTCTTTCATTTAATAATTAAATATTCAACAATGAGAAGAGAAGCATTTTTGACTTTTCAGTTGTTTTTAGTTAAAAACATACACAGTTCCCTAACAACAGCATAAATCCAGTGTATTTCTGATGACCTCTTACAAACCAAGGTTTATTTGCTAAAAGAGATTAACCAATAATTTCAAATTAACACATTTCAATAACATTACAATTAATTAGCCAGCAGCAAAAGGAAGGGGGAAAATTTAATGAAAGCATTCAGTTTCTCCATTCCCTCTGCTCCAGATGGAGTGGTGTGGCTTCAAATTAATGGAGAGATCTCCAAGGTCAAGAGGGAATGGTTACCTGATGGGGTCTGTGAACCTGACCCCTCTCCCCAGGTCCCTGCCCTTCAGCGAGACTGCAGCTTTTGCCATGGAAAAATTATTTCAGCTGTTAATTTAGTCTCTCCTTTTGTAAAATAGGCCTAATAGTATTCACTTATCTACTTCACTAGGATACTTCAAGGATTAAAACTGATGTGTCCCTGCTGAAGTAATGTGCTATAATTACCTTGTTAATGTGCCCTCTCTTGGATAGAATGAAAATTGCTTAGCTGCATGTCACAGTCCCACACCTCCAGAGACCTGGGCCCTGGGCAAGCTCAGGCAATTGGACAACGCTCCCTCAAGCTGATTTCTCTTGTGCAGCTGAAGGGAAAGGAAAATGGCAGCCCTGCAGAAAGTACACTGTACTTGAGTCTGCTTCCTCAAAGTCACTAATTATGCCAAACAGCGCTACCTTACAGATTAGCACGAGGCAAGGACTACATTTTCTGCCTACATTTGGGTGACAAAAAAACCCCCAAACCTGTTGACATCTTCCTTTACACAAACTAGATCCTTTCCTGATGAAAGCAGTGAAGCAGTTTTTAAACGTATCTGCAACATACCAGCCCCTGCCTGTGCTCCGACCACTTTTCCCCTGCTGTATGATTGTGCCCAGCAAAGGGCCCCTTTTCCTTCAGCTGTTCTAACATCTAAAAATGAGAATAACCCTAAGAAATTATGCAACACAAAGGGAGAAGGTCTAGCATTTTATTTCTTACAGAGAAAAGGAGTCAGAAGAACCTTTAGTACAGATGCACTCTGGCAACTGCAAGTCTGTCTCTACCATCCAGAGATGTGCATGGCAAACATGGGGGAGTCCAGAAAATCAGATATGGATAGCAGTTGGCATTTGTGGCAATGCAAATAAAAACAGCACCATTTAATAAAGGGCAGGCAAGAGCCTGACATGAGTATCTTCTGGCTTCAAAATTTCAAGAAATAAAGAGCAGAGCAACATTTACACAATGAATAACAATGTCCAGATAAATAGGTTTTCCTGTTTTCACAGCTCTATTACAATAATCAGGAATAAGTTGACTCCTATCTTAGGAGAAGCATTTCAGGGGAACAATTTCAAACAGGAACACAAACAACAGGGTTTCAGACAGGCCAAGGCCTCCTAATTCACTATATGTGGGTACAAAGCCAAGATTGCAAGAAACAAACTCCACTCATTTGCCCTTGGAAAATTCAAACATCCAGCCTCGTACATGAGAATCCATTCTAAGCAACCCTGTTTCAGAAACAGCCAAGTATTATCACTGCAGGAGTCTTAGAGGGCCTGCATTGCTTACAGATGTTATTTTACCCAAAGGATTTTCTGCCAAAGTTACAGTGAATATTTCTATTGTACTCCTTTAAAAAATAAAGACACTGTTATAAAACTTCATAAAGTATTCAGCACACAGCAATCCCTGAGCAATGATGACTTCACACATTTGCAGTGCACACGTATTGTTTAAAGCACTGCCGACATCTAGGACTGGTTCTCCTGCTGTTTTTAAAGGTGGTCAGAAAATGCAAGCAATACCAATGAGTTGCAAGATGCAGGATTTTTAAGAGTCACAGCTGTGTTTGGAACCAGCTGTGACCCCAAGACTGAACTCTGAACTCTGCAAAGAACAACTTTTTGTTGAAACAAGCTCCAAAATGGCCAGAGGAAAGCTCAGCTGACAGACCTGCTCTGACCTCCGTCTATCACAAAAGCTGTTTTTTAACAAAGCCATCATATGGCACTGAGCTGCAAACTCAGTGCAGCATCCAAGGGCTCTCATGGTTATCTCAGCCTGCTTCTGGGTCAGTAGAAGCTGTTCTGATTAGCAGCCCATGCTGCAGGAGAGAACAAGATTTCCAAGTAGTTTCACACAGGATTATTAATCAACTATGAAGATTTTACTCCTAACCCACACTGTGTTGTGACATATGGCTGCTTTGCTGCCTCTGAGTAAATCTGGTACGTTATAACATTCCCTGTGTGCCAAGTGTTTAGCAAACACACATGTTGGCAGCCAGAGTATTCCTGGAAAGAACATGTGTCTTGAAATGAAGCTGTGCCAACTGCTGCTCCATGTCATAACAGAGAAAGTGCCCTAATATCAGAGTTCAGCAGTGCTGGCACAAAGAATGACTGTCATCCAAAAAGCAGAGCTGGAAAAGTGCCATGAAAAACACAGTCAAATTAACAAATATGTGGGTTTGAGTACATCTGCTTCAGAAGTATCTTCTGCTCTTCCCTTAATTGATGGAAAATAAGAGATTTCCATCAACAAATACGTTGGAAACATTTGGCCAGAGGTCAAAGGGATAACAAAGCAAGTGTAACAAGGCAAAGAATGTCAAGCAATTTGTATAAAAATATTGAATTGCTGCCCAAAAGCCATGAATGCAGGTATCAGAGCTTCACACAGATGAGTGACCAGTATGACACATGCACCTCTATTATATACAGCTATCTAAATACAAATACACACTTAAGAAGTTGATGTCTAAGAGAACTTAGAAAAACACAAGTAGCAAGAAGAAAGAAAATATTTATGAAATCCACAAAAATTTATAACCAGGTATTTGGATTGCAAAGCACAGTCAGATCTTAACATGATGCATACTATAGAAACAATAATCCCAAGTAAATCCAAATCTCAACATTTGTGGATCTTATTTTTCTGGACTCATTTGGTTCAAGAGTCTCCTTCTGGGAAAACCAGTTCTCATCCTCCCTTGTGAAAGTTGATTCCTGGTATTTTCTGAGTATTCTGAGAAAAGTGTATATTAACAAAATTACAGCTGCTAAAGAGCTCATCATTTAAAATTGTGTGTATTTCACCAATACTACACACTGAGCATAGTGGACATGTGATATTTGCAGTTGTACTCCATCAGGAACTACAATGAAACACAAACATTAGCTAGGACTTTGCAGTTTTATAGCACCAACTATTGATATTATTGAAGAAATGAAAAGAGAAAGAAGAAGCTGTTATAGTGGGTTTTTCTGCATGAGACAAAGTGGCAGAAGTGATGTGCAGATTGTGGATACATTCTCGCCTTACCTAAATTATGTTATTCTCTCTAGACATTCGCAGCAAGTTGTATTAAGTAGCTGATAACAAGTTAAATGCTGCAAAAAACATCTATGTGCAATTTTTGCCTGCCATTACAGAGTGACTGACAGGCACTGTTACCTGCATTTCAGCACACATAACTGCTGCTGAGTTTTAATTGAGACATTTATTTTGAAAAGCTGAGTGGTAACATTATCAAGAAGGAAATACTCCAGAAACAATGAGAGAAGGGGAGCTGAAAGGATGGTAAACAGTGCTTATCCAAACCATCTTCATCTCAGATAGTCATTTTCTGAATCTTCTCCCTCCAAAAAGGGCTATCATCAGGTTTCTCCTTTCCAGCTGCCACAGGCAGCAAGCCTCTGTCTGTACTGCCCATTTCCAAACGTGTTATTCTCTCTGAGATTCTTTTAATAATAACCACTAAAATTTTTCATCAGAACTTTTAACCCAGCCTATATATTTGTTTAGAACTCAGAAATCTCTACTGCCTAAGTTTGCAGTTTCCCAGAAGCCTGTACCTGATGCATGTGGCATGCTAATGCAATTAAAACTGCATGTCAGATTGAAAGTCATCCAAAACCCATTAGAATCACATTTCTCTAACAAAAAGAAGAAATTATCTAATGGCTGACTGTGCCACTGATCAAAAACCTCCTGCTGGCATCATCTTTACCCAGTGCACCATAGGATGCTGCAGATTTTACCACCTAAATTGCACCCTGCCCTCCTCCTTAAACAAAGACCAGTAAATCTTACCAGAGAAATGCAGGTATTAATCACTTGTGCTTTCCCATCCTTCCCACTATATATGCAAGTTAACTTCTCCTGACATTTTGATTGCCAGAGAAAAATCCATAGTTTCAAATATTCATCTAGACATAAAAGAACACTTAGAGCATTAAAATTTTTATTTAAAAAAGCCACCTTTAGAGGAGGTGAAAAGGAATAAACTAACTAGTCTCACATGACAGATTATACGGCTGAAGGCGAACTCATTTTTTCTCTGAAGGTGCCTGTCTTTCAACAGCACCTTCCAACTGGAATATTGCATGCACTTTAAAATATTTATTCATCTAGTTTCATACAACTTACACTACCTATGGGCTATTGAAGGTCAGTGAAAGTATTCACATGTGAAGCAAAAGGATACCAAAATAGTTATTTGTCCGAAAGTTAAAGCAGAAATTAGCCAGAAAAAGGCAAATCTTTGTGTCCCAGAATGGGCCTTAATGACTGTGTCTACACACAGCTTGGTCCTTCACAGGAAGGATTAAATAATAATATCATTTTCCTGTATTAAGTATCTTTCACTGCAATGGAAATTCATTGCACACACATCTGTAGGTAGAGGCAAGTTATAAATAATTAATATGATTACATGCAATATATATCAAGCCTGTAACAGCTTATGTATGCTGGTCTCATACCACATCTGCTGGGAGAGTGTAATGTGATTTAGTAGATAAAACACACTTATTATTTAAAAGGGTTATCAAATTTTGAAGCTGCATTAAATTATACATTGGGTCATTGTGTTTGTGGGGGTGTATGTACTCCTATAGTTCCTGTGTATGAATCAATCGTGTTGCCTGTTAATCCCCTACACGTGCATAACCCAGAGCACCAGACTGTAGGGAGTCAAAGCCCAGCACAGCACAAAAATAAATACGTTTTAACATGCACGCTGAGCTTGGCTCTAAAGGCAGGATAGCCATACCATGGATACTGTGCAGGAAGGAATACACAATTCAGGATTGCTTTATACCCCAAATCTGTACAGTTTGGCTGCAAGCTGAAAGAGCACCTCAGCGTGCATGTGCACACGTGCAACGCGCCCGTTTCTGCTGCAGGCGTTCAACATCCCCTCAGTGCAGCAGGTGCTTTGTCTCTTTGTCTTCACTGAGCTGTTTGGCTGCCTTTCCATTGTGGAAGCAGCATGTCAGTGACCACGCAGGAGAGAGCAAGAGCTCCAGACAAAAAAAGGGGAAGCAAAAGAGCCCCCTTTCCTTGTGTCACCCATCTGTGGTATTTCTGGTCCATCTCACTTAGTGAGGTCAGGTGAAGGCTTCTTCCACACAGTTTTGCCCATGCTCTGCAGTCATAATCTCCATGGCAGTGCCATTTCCTCTAACAGAAGGCCTGTGAGGAAAGTCTGACAGATTTCTAATATATGCCACCTGAGACTCAGCAATTTCTTTTCCTTTTTCCTCTCACAAACAAGAATCATTCTGAATAGTCAGGTCTTCTGATAATAAAACATCTAGATCTTTGTGATACTTCATCTTTTATGCATCAGGTTGAATAAATTAATATCAATCTAGTCCATTCACATTGCCAGTACAAGAGAACATGAAGGCTTTCACCCTGAAGAAGTGTTAAAAATCTTTCATGCAGGACAAAGGTTCTATGCACAGCCACTGCAGTATACACACATACATAATCCCATTAACTCACAGAACAGTTTTCTTCAGAGTATGACTGTATATGGTCATTCAATTTAAGAAGGCATCAGCAGAAACAGAAAGGATTCTTAGGAGCACAGGGTGGCAGGGAGGGGTAGGAGTGGGGAATAAAATAATGAGACAGAAGAGAGAACTTGCACACAGAAAATCCTTGATTTAACCAAAATAAAGGGTAAGGTAGAAGCACAAGAAATGATGAAGCATCCTATAGCATCTGTCACACCTTCACATTGCAGGAACAAGAAAACTGGGATGTTTTTACACAATGCATAATAACCTGTGGCATTCACTACCACAGAGTAATACTGAAGCCCAGAGGTCCAGCAGCACATAAAATAAAGCCAGGCACTTGGGCAGATAACAGAAACTGTTGCAGTCACAGCATGTACTTATTAAATTATGTTTACATGTTTCTAGAAAATACACATTAACCC
This sequence comes from Ammospiza nelsoni, assembly GCF_027579445.1. Lineage (NCBI taxonomy): Eukaryota > Metazoa > Chordata > Aves > Passeriformes > Passerellidae > Ammospiza > Ammospiza nelsoni. Next base: position 43,435,619 of record NC_080638.1, on the reverse strand, counting down.
TCTAAAACATGTGCAGAACTACTAAGTTAGAAAAGACAACTGTCAATGGAGTTGTCTGTGAAAGCTGAGTGGAGCAAGAACAACCATCTTCAAATGCCCTTTTACATGTCAATTGTAGCAGCATTGCTAATATACTAATTTTGACAGCAGTCTGGGAAGTGTCACATTGATACCAAATTGAAAACCAACATTTTTCCTTCATGAATGTTACCTTTGCTACTGGCATTTATTCTGGATTCCTCCATATGAAAAATGAGAATGCCAGGTCACAGCAGTGCACCTGTTTTGGCTCCCTGTTACTTCCAGGCTCACAGAGAAGGCTCTCCTAGTTAATTACTATGCAAAGCGAGAACAGAGACAGATAACGACAAGCAGCAGAGAAGCTAATACATTTGGCTTTTTTTGCTGCACTGGGAGGGTCTGAACTATCAATTACCTTTTCTGCACTTGAGCTCAGCTCAACCATGCCCCACAACAGATCCCCCTCCCTTTTTCTGCAAGAGCCTTGCCTTTATCCTTACAGCTTTTCCTATAACATCAATACTTACTTAAAGGAAAATGTGAACAAACGTTACCTAGTAATTCCCCAACTGACTAGCTCATCCCTTAAAAAAAAAATAAAAACCATAATCTCATAAAAATTACAGGCCAGAACCTCGAGATTCTGTTATCCACTAACATTGATCAGGCAGGGCTGCTCCCATAAATGCAGGCAGGACCTGATGAACAGAGAGGATGATACACCATTTCTTTTCCTAGATCAGCAGCTAATTGCTCCACCTCCCTTTAAAAACATTTATGCTTGTATAGGAAAATAAGCTTGATCTATTGCCCAGCAGAGATCATCATGGAGAAACAGCAAATCCACTCAAAGTCACTAATTCAACAGTGGCCTATATAGTCAAAGGTGAGTGGATTTTAGTTTTGTTTAGGGACTTTTGGGGGACAGGGGCTTGGGAGTTCAAGTTGGGTTGGGAGTTTAGGGTTGTTGGGTTTTTCTGTTTGTTTCCGGGGGGGTTTATGGGGGGGGGGAGCTTGGGGTTGGTTTGGGTTTTGTTGTCATTGGGGTTTTTTTATTAATTTTGGTGGTGATGGTAGTTTGGGGGTTTTGGCTTGCTTTCTTAGGTCTTCTGTATCCCCTTTATAACTCGCAGAAATCATCCACTCCTGTATCCCTGGATGAAATCTTGATGTGCTTGGCCCACCAGTAATCTATGCCCCAATAAAGTAGCATCAGAAAGCACTATGGACCACACTCAGCAAGTCCTATATACCACATCTCTCCATATTAATATCCCTAAGCATTCCTGAAAATTAATTTCGAGAATTTTACATTCATTCAGTGGTCAATTATCTTGCAGAGATAGTAGATAAGAGTTTGAGAATACATAAGGGTAGCTGAAGTTATGTGGATTTAGAATGCTTAATGGTGCACACACAGCCTTTCAGAAAATAGAATTTTTAAGCTTTAGAAAATGACTTTTTGGTAAGAATTATTATACCGACATATTTACATTACCAATTGTCACCAGAGAAAATCACTGGAAATCAGACCCTTAAAATTCAGTCTTAACAATGGATTTCTGAAGGGTGTATTTCATGATACATCACATTGTGTCGCCCTGGCAGTGAGACTTGGAGTCAGCGGCCAGGGACCAGCAGAGAGATGGATGAAGTCTGGCTGCCAGTCAGAGAGCACCAAGATAGGAAGCCACCAAATACCTGCTGCTCTAGTGGCATTATCATGCCACTCTACAGTGCAGAAACTACATTATTAGTCAAAATATGTGTATTTTTAAGAGATTATTTCACACTTTCTATGACAATTTGGTTTTGTAGCTTTTTCAACCAAAAAAAAATCTTGGGTCAACCATGAATCTTTTTACTGCTTTGTCCCATATTGAACTTAAGTGTGAGCTTTTGACATGCTGAAAGAGGCTGATGGATGATCCAGCACCATCTCTGGGTTCTGTCCCACTCTTTGGTTCATTTGTGGGTTTGCACTTGAACAGGGGGAAAAGTTAACGTGGTGAAAACAATGAGCACTGTCCTCCAGAAGGTTCTAGGAGCACTACTTCTCAAGACCCTAGGAATAAATTCAACAAAGACAAGGAACAGAGGCAAAAAAAAAAAAAAAACCTGTGACAGGTAATCCCAATAGCTCTGCTTGGCACATGTTTGTAACTCCCTGGTACTTGTACTCCCCTGCTCTTCACAGCCATGATCCTTCCACTCCCCTCGGCACAGACAGTCCTTGCATCTCTCTCAAACCATCTTGCAATGAATTACACTGTAACTTTTCCTTTGAAGCTACAGGCAAGGGCATGGATCTTCCATGCTGCTGGTCAGGGTACCAGCCTCTTTTAGGAGCATAACCACATACATCCCTGAAGGCAGTCAGTAACTTTTGCACCTCTTAGAAATACCATATACTGCTATTTTGGCCATCATAGAGAATTTCAATATAGAGCCCAATCCACTGAGGTAGGTAGTCCTAAGTGCATGGTTTTCCACTGAATACAAAATAAGTTTCCTGCTTACTCACTATAATGTTATTTCCATGTTTGTAGAGATATGCAACAGGAATTAAGAGACTTGAGCTTCACCAAAGAGAAGTATGGCTTCAGATCTTTCAGGTTCTGTGGACAAGAACTAAGTGTCCTAATTTTTGTTTTAGGATGAACAAATTTGGGAAAATTGGCAAGAAAAATAACAAAATCCCCCAGGAAGAGTTAGATAACGCTGTTTTCTGCATAGTAATCTAAGCGAAGACATTTTAACTATTGAGTAATGGACCCAACCCTTGAAAATTTGTCCAAAACCAAGCTAACCACTGGAAATTCTTGTTTTAACACAGAGCACCTCCCTTATGCTTCTATTTTGTACTTTATAACTTAGTCCCACTCTTTCTGCTATGCTCCCTTAGCTGAAACATTGCCCACGATTACAGAAATGCTATGCAATGTCCTGTGGGTCAGTTGTTCATCACTGGGGGACATGAGGAGAAAAAAATCCAAGTTCTCTTGAAACAATGGCAACTTAAAAGAAAAGCTTTATTAAAAATTCAGGTTGGTGCAGGGCACTGGACATTCCATTTCTGCTTTTACAAAAAGCTGTATAGGACTTAACAAATTTAAGCACAAACATATTGCACATCTTATTCAATCTCAAACTTTTTTAGCACATAATCACAAACTGATTAATCATCTCACTTAGAGACTGGAAGCATTATTTTTGAAGCCTGGAAAGGGAAAGTAGTTTCATTATAAAAATCCCAGAGGCCCGTGGCAGCATCTGAACCATTATGTCTACCAAAGCCTGACAGAGACAGCTTTATTTTTCTTCACAGCTAGTGGCTGGGATTCGGGTTTGCTAATTAATGCTGTGGCATTTGCTCTTGCAATGCTGCAAAAGGCCCAGGTTAAGGTTAGAGAGTTCAACATTCACACTGCACAGCATGTTGGCATTTCATTGGAAATCTGCCCAAGTATTTACTGTGCCAGGAATCTACTCAGCATCATAGATTGGGCACAACCAGTGTCTTCAGTATGATGAGAGAAAGACTACAAATAGTACCTTTCATGAATGCAAAGGTTTCCATCTGGAAACCAGAAAAGAAATTTATACATAAATTTGAAACACTATGCAATAAAGCAATCCACCTTCAGTGGAATTTAGCAACTACAGCTCTGTGTTAGGAGAAATGGCAGATATGAAGTGTAATTACCTTTTTCTTCCCTCCAAACTCAGTGTTATTCAAACTAGGACTGACAAGTGAACAAAGAGACTGAAAAAAAGCAGGTTTTATCACCGCAGCTTGTTTGAAAACCCAGCCTACAACTAGCTGGAAAATGCAGGGGCTGCTAGCCTATGAAGCAGACCCAAATTAGGAGAGAGCAATAGCTAAAATCCTCTACACAGCTAGTTCACGTGCCTTTCGCAAAAGTTTCTATGCTACTTGCGAGAAATAGACATGTCCATGGAAACAAAACTGTCAGCACTATTCTGCATCCAAAGGCCTCATGGCATTTTATAAAAGAAATGGGCACCATTAACTTCAATTTTAAAAAGGAAAAAAATTAAAACATAAAGATTAATCTCAGATCAGCAGTACCAGCAGTTAGATCACACAGCCCTTGCTCATGCAGTTGTTCTCAAATCTCTCTTTTTTTCAAGTATGAAGAAAAACTATTTTTTCAAGGCTTCAGTGGATCTGACCAAGAAATAAATGCTATTTAACCTGAAGAGGGCGGGACGTAAGATCTAGAGAAGCTGAACGTGTTAATCCAGAACATCGCCAGCAAGTCACGAGAGGTGATCCTTCATCTCTACTCAGCCCTGGCGAGGCCACAGCTGCAGTGTTGTGCCCAGTTCTGGGCTCCTCAGTACAAGAGAGACTTGGAATTCCTGGAGCAGATCCAGTGGAGGGCAACAGAAATGATTAAGGAATTAGAGCATCCCTCTCACAAGGAAAGGCTGGGGGAATTGGACCTCTTTGGCCTTGAGAAGAGACAACTGAGAGGGGACCTTGTCATTGCACACAAGTATCTGAAGGGATCTAGCAATTACAAGGCTGCCATAAACTAATTAAACTTCAGATCCTGTTAAATGCAACATCAAATCTCACCAAAAATCTGAAGTCAAAAACTTAGATTGCTCATTCAGTACAGTGAGGACTGAGGCCAAATCTGTTCCCTAAACTATGCAAGATTTCAATGCTCTATATGAGATTGATTACAATCAATTTGCTTTTCTGAGGAATAGAGTTTATTTCTGTCTCTCACTACTTCAGGTAAGCATGTCTGCTTGTCTCTCACTTCTCCTTTGCGACAATGCTAAATAGGAACATTTCTGAAATTTCAAACAAATTTAATGGAACAACAATCTTGCTTCCCACCTCATTGTCTGCAGCATTTACAATAGATAATCTGTGGAAGCAACTGACAATGCCAGTCAGACAATAGAAAAGAAAAAAACTAGTATGACAATACTTGGGAGAGCATCTTGGTTTTGCATATCTTTTCTTGGTAATTAAATGTCCAAATTCACCACCACCTTCATGCATCTTCACACCCTGGCTCCTAGGTACTCAAAAATTCAGTACCCCCATTTCTGTTTAACTCCATTACAGAGTACCCTCTGCACAGAACTGGAAACATAAATTGACATTTACCTTGTCTTTTTCATGACAGTGAAAGCTGCCATGAAAGCTTCAGTGAAGATATCAGAGAGCCACAGAAGCATAAAATGGTTCAGGTTGGAAGGGATCTTAAATATCATCTAGTTCCAATCCTCTGATATGGACAGGGACACCTTTCACTAGCAACTCAGGTTGCTCAGAGCCCCATACTTGAATACTTCCAGGAATGGGTATCCACAACTTCTCTGGGCAACCTATTCCAGTCCCACCACCCTCATCCTTTCTTTCTAATATCCAACCTCAATCTACCTTCTTTCATTTTGAAGCCACTCCCCCTTGTTCTGTCACTACATGCCCTTGCAAAAAGTCCTTCCCCATCCTCCTTGTAGACTTCCTTTAGGAACTCAAAGGCCACAATAAGGATCTCACAGAAGCTTTCTCTTCTTCAGGGCATAAAATCCCCACTCTTTCAGCCTTTCCCTATAGGAGAGGTGCTTAATCCCTCTGACCAACTTGGTGGCCCTCCTCTGGACTCTCTCCAACAGGTTCATGTCCCTCCTGTGCTGGGGACCCCGGAGCTGGATGCAGTTCTCCAGGTAGAGTTTCACCAGAAGGGAGGGGCAGAATCCCCTCCCTGGCCCTGCTGCCCACACTGCTTTGGATGCAGCTCAGGACACAGTTGGCTTTTTGGGCTGGGACTGCACATTGCTGGCTCATGTCCAGCCTCTCATCCAGCAGCACTCCCAAGTCCTTCTCAGCAGGGCTGCTCTCCATCTGTTCATCCCCAGCCTCTGTTGATACCAGGGGTTGCCCTGACCCAGGTACAGCACCTTGCACTTGTCCTATTAACACTCATGAGATTCCCATGGGATCTGTATTGGGCCCATTTCTCAAGTTTTTCCAGGTCCCTCTGACTGACATCCTGTCCTTCAGGGTGTGGCAATCACACCACTCACACTGATGTCCATCAGGACTCTGAATGACTGACCACCACCTTCTGGATGCAATCATTCAAACATGTTATCTACCATGATTCTGGCTAACTTACACGTAGAAGCTTCTCTTGTTATTCTTTGAGTCCCCTGCCAGGTTTAATTCAAGCTTCATCTTGGCCTTCCTTACCTCCTCCCTACACAACTGAACTTCATCTCTTTGCAGGTTACCTGTCCTTGTCTCCACTGTCTGTGCATTTGCTTCCCCCTCCCTTTTGTTTGCCCAGCAGTTCCCTACTCAGCCATGGGGGTCTCTTGCCTTTCTTGCCTGATTTTGTGCTCCTGGAAATTGCTACCTCCTGCACTCTAAGGAAGACTTTCTTAAAGACCTACCAGCTCTTTTCCACTCCCTCCCCTGAGGGCAGTCTTCAAGGGGATGCCACTGGCAATCTGGCTGAAGAGCTGTATTCCTTACCTGACCCATACCCCTCAGGACTGCAAACTTCACCAATGCATGGTCACTACATCATTCATAGTTTATAAAGCTGAACTAAAACACAGGAAAAGAAAACCCCTTCAGTAAAATCACTTAGTTGCCAGTGGTGGCCACAGAATTTTTTTCTCTGCTGTTACTATTAAATTATTAGTACTAATGCAATTCTTATTATAAGGGTGCAACTGCAATTCATGTGGTTAAAAAAAAAAAAAGGCAGGAAGTATTTAAAATGCTGCAACAGTAAATATCACCTCTGGCATATTTGTCCTGGAAGAACAGAGCACGATTTGGAATACCTAATTGAAATGTGCTACAGGAGATAAGGCTAGCTGCAGAGACTGACATTTAAAAGCGGGAGACACCAAACAAGACATAAAATATCACTGTTGCTGCCTCAAAGCAGAAAGCCACTTTCACAGAACTGAAGTTTTCTCCTACTCACCCCTTGCCCCTCCCCAACTGACAGAGACAGCAAGCAATTAACCCCTTCCCTGATGTCACCAGTAATACCACCCCCACAAAAATATAAAGGTTGCTACAATTTCATGTAGTTATTTCCTCCTGCAAATCACGCAGCCCTGCATGAAGCAGCATGTCTTCCCTCTTCCCATTCCTTCTGTGGAAAATCTTGTTTCTTCCTTGACACATGAACATTTTGAATTCCAGCACACAAGATGCTGGAAACCAGGCTCTCCTCCTGCCTAGCCCTGCGTGGCAGCATGTGCCCCCTGTGCCTACTGGCCTCTGAGTAGAAGAGCCAGTAAACTCCTCCTCAACTGGAACGGCATCCAGGGACAATGCCAGAATACAGAGCTTACAAAAAATCCTTGGCACACAAGGGATATTAAGATATGTTTGACTGCTCAATCCTTTGCTGCCTTAGTCAGAAGGAGCACTGGTGCCTTTGAGTCATCTGATCTGGCGTTGTGGACAAGCAGCAAGGGATACAAATCCAGCAGATGCCATAAATACACAGTTTGCATCAATAACACTTCAAGCAAGGACTTAATTAGAAAGTTACAGTTCATTAAAAGAGCACCAATTAGATTTTTTAACTATGAATTTTTTCCTATGCCAGGATAGCAAGGCAAAGATTGGGACGCATATCAGAACCAAGCACATTGTGGTGCTCAGTGAAACATCCCAGTCTTGTTGAAGGAACAGCCCTGGTTAAAAAGATGGGTTTGAAATAGATGTTAGAAAACATGCTGTGAAGTTTCTGAGCCATTAGACTGTTCATGCCAATAGACTGATCACTCATCTTGAGCAAAATGGGAAATCCTAGCCTTAGAGAAGATATTTTTAAATTTAAAAATTAGATTTTTCATTTCAAGTTATCAATCAACACTTGCTTTCATATACTATCAGTTGGTATCTCCTTGCTTCCCTGAAACAGGATGGGCCAAAGGAGGAGGTTCCTCTTTGTTGAACAATACACCATGTGGAAAGGCCCATGGTGCAGCCAAGGAGACTCAGCAGCCCTGTTTTCCTGGACCTATTCTAGTCACTCCTGATAGGCAAACAATAGTCCTGTTCTCCCTCTGTCTTAAACTCAGACTTGCTGTGTAGGGTGTCATTCCTTTCCATATTGTAGCACACACTGTATTTCTCTTCCATTAACCCCCTTTGTCTGCTCCTGGAGCAATTTTATCACTAAAACCCAATACACTGAATTAGTAAACTCTGGACCCCTGACTAGTGCTTCCAGGAGGAAAGCTTGATACACAACAGAACACAGAAGAGAAATGCTCAGAAGGCTCATCAACCCTTGTCACAGTGTTTTAAATAAGCATGATAGATTGCTTAGATGAGAAATATCACCTATGAAGCAGCCCTTCCTCATATTCAATAATGTCACAAATCAAGGGAGGTTTTTCTTGAGAATGCTTTAGCTATATCCCAAGAAGATATACAAAACATCTACATGCAGACCAGATTGCAATGTCAGATATCCAACATGTGCCATTCTTTTCATAAACACCTACCTGGTCATTTAAGGACTTGTAACAGTAAACAATTGCACAACATTTTGTTTTCTTACACTTCAGTGACATGGGTCACAAGATTCCATTAGAAGTTACTATTCAAAGCAGGTGGCCACCATATCTGAATGAAGCCCAGCCCGACCAGAATCCCTGCTCTTCTGCCCTCCTTCACACTACAAACTTAAGTACTCCTGAAACAGAAATATAACAAAAAAAAACAAATGAAAAAAATCAGTCTGTGCTATGTGGTTGGAAGCATTTGGATGTGTTGCCATCACACATGAAAACCAGGAAAGGAGGCTGAGGGCAGGGGTGCTCCATGTGTCACAATATAATTCTGGGATGTTTGAGATGCCTCTTAGGTATCCATGCCAACACCAGCGCTCCTTCAGAACCAACCTGTGCCACCATAAACTGGCACCACATGGACCACACTGCAAGAATGGAAAATCTCTCTCCAGAGACATTCAGGTCAAGAGCCAAACGCATGAATTACATTGATTACACAGGAAATCGGACACAGGACAGAAACAAAATGAGTGCAGTGCTATCAGTCAAGTCAGGAGAGAAAATACTTCTCAAATCGTTTGTCCGGGTGAGCTCACCTAAAGAAGCAGAAGTACTAGGAAGGGTGTCAGAAATCTGAGATCCAAGTGTAGTATTACAACTGGAAAAGAAGGAAGGGATGAGGCTGGGATTCAGATACCTTAGTAGATTGATAGAATCCTAAACTGACTCCAGAGTAGGCATACAACAGGAACAAGGAACAATTTTTTTTTAATTAAAAAATTGCCTCTTGCCAGTTCACTAAAATGTCTGTTATTTTATGAATGGTTTTGAATGTGTCCACAAACAGGTTCTTCCAGAGAATCATGGAGGAAAAAAAACATGTTTTAGGTACCAGTTTGAAATAAAATTTACTTTTTGCAGCCCCTACTTGACTTGGCATCTTGTAAGATCACTTCACATTGGGATGATCTGAGCAGCTGTATCAGGCTGACACTTCAGTGGGGTTAGTGAAATTAATATCTCCTAATTTTAATTATAGAATGGTCTGGGCCAGAAGAGACCTTAAAGATCATCTAGCTCCAACCCCCTGCCGTGGGCAGGGACACCTTCCACTGGACCAAATTGCTCAGAGCCCCATCCAACTTGGCCTTGAACATCAGAGATGGGCTATCCATAGCTTCTCTGGACAACCTGCTCCAGTGCCTCACCATCCCCATAGTAAAGAATTTCTTCTGATACTAAACCCACCATCTTTCAGTGCAAAGCCATTCCCCCTTGTCCCATCACTACACAACTTTGTAAAAAGTCCCTCTCCAGCTCTCTAGTAGGCTCCCTTCAGGCCACAAAACACTGTTCCTAGAACCGTCTACTTTCCAGGTGTACAATCCCAACTCTCTCTGAGTTTTCTCATGGGAGAGGTGCTCTATCCCTCTGATCATCTTGGTGGTTCTCCTCTGGAATCTCTCCAACAGGTCTATGTCCCTCCTTTGCTGGGGACCTCAGAGCTGGATGCAGTTCTCCAGGTGGAGTCTCCCCAGAGGGAAGTAGAAGGGCAGAATCACGTCCCTTGTCCTGCTGGTCAGGCTTCTTTAAACGCAATCCAGGATACAACAGTACACTTGGCTGGGTCATGTTGAGATTCTTGTCAACCAACTCTCCAGAATTGTTTCCCTCACGGCTGCTCTCAATCCATGTGTTGCCCAGCCTGTATTTGTGCCTGAGCTCCCAACCCACATGCAGAACCCTGCACTTGGTCTTGTTGAACTCCATTTCTCTGCCAACTGTGTAGGGAATTAGGGGAAGGTTTGTGAGGGGCAAACATGCCAACATGCACTGTGCAGCATAAACCTGTCCAGTTTATTTCTCAGTAGCTTCCAGCAGTTCTTCCCTTTTTTTTTTTTCCTTTGGAAGTGCTAATGGATGATGGCAGAAAAGGAAGGGAAAAGGAAGGGGAAAAAGAGAGAATTAATCACAGTTATGTACTTTTTTTTTCCCCTCTTACTAACTGAAATCCTCCCCAGTGAGTCCGTTTTAGACGGCTATGGCTTCAGAAACAGCCTGGACAATTAAAATGCTCTCTCCAGGGTATTTCCTGCAGCTTCCTCTTGCCTCCCAACTTGCACTTCATTGAAGAAGTGACCATCCCTCTATATGAAAGCAGCCTAAACCAACAGGGGATTAGATTAACTTCCATTACCCAGGAATTGTCCCTGTTCCCACATCTCTCTACTCCACTCTCCTAATCATTTTTAAAGAGACTTCTTTCAGTGTGTCTGACTAATATCAGCTTTTTCACTGCCTTTACGGGATATTGGATATTCTCCCAGCTGTGCAGAGCCACTTTAGGTCTACACAAAGCACTCCCCAGCAAATTAACTTTTAGTGTATTCAGTGAATTGCTCTGGGATACCACTAATAGAAACAGTGCAACAGAGGAAGGAGGGAAACTAGGGGACTAGCAGGCATGACACGAGCATGGAAGTCCCACAACGTCAGACAGAAAAGAACCAGAGGAAGTCCCAAGGTAACACTAAGAAAGAATTGACTGCATTAGTGATTTTTTGTTGGGGTTTTTGTTTGACTGGGTGATTCAGTGGTTCTTAATTTTTTTAATTACATATAAGATATGTATAGGTATAAGGTATAAGATTCAAAGCAAGCACATTTCTGTGTGAACTAGCCTCCCCATTAAAATATACGGAATGTCCATCTCTCACAGCCAGAAGCTTAAATATAACTAGTATTCACAAGTTAGCACCACTATGAGGTGGAACCACATTGTTATTTAAGGGATGAAGTGGTAGGATTGGTTTTCTAGTCTCTCCAACCGAAAGGCTAAGCATCAAGACAGAATCAACAGATCTGAGATGGACATGGCATTAAGTCTCTTCTGGCATGAGATGACCTTTCAGAAAAACACATTGGAAACACTGATAGTCACTGAGCACAAATGCAATTACATGGTGCTGCCAGTCAGAACAAATACACTGTATTGTGGCCACTGTGGCCGGTGAAGCAGAACAGACCCAGCCCAGGATGCCAGGCCTTAACCAGCAACTTCAGAATTTCTATTGCTATCCAGGCTCTTCTTCTGCTCCAGGGTGGGCTTTTTTATTGTTGGATATCTTTTTTTGCCCTGGGTTAAGCCTGTGGGTTTGCTTTTGCATACTGAGCTGTGCCTATTAGCATATTATCACACTATGACTAGGGAATGTCTTAGCTCCTTATTGGAGATGGGGAGTATTTGTTTAAGAACAGAAAAATTGATGAAACACATGCCCAGCCCTTGCTTTCATCTACCCTCTGCAATACATAGTCATTGTTTTGTCTGTGACACCCAATTTGGCTTGGTCCTAAAATAAACTCAGGTACAACCAATCTTTCAGCAGGAGGTAGGGGCGGCAGCTGGTAAAACAACACAAGGACACAAACTGTCCAAGGTGCTTCCCTACATCACCCACAAGCAGCTGCTAAACACCAGCTCATGACTATGACTGCTAAGCTTAGCAAGATTTGCTTCCTCATCACTCAGCAGCCTTCTACCCATTATCCTCCTATCTACAGGAAGATGATTTACAAGTGAACTTTTGGTTGTTCATTACGTATCATTCTCCCACACTTCTTTGCAAAGTCTGTGGCCAAACAGGGTCTTCCTCCTCCTACCCCTCTGCCTCTGCATTGTTCCCACCTCACAATCACCTTTTTTGCCAGCATTCTAATCTCAGTAGTGTCTGAGCCAAAGCTTGCTAAAATTAGTGAACAGTTGAGATCAGTTAAAAGTTTCCAAGACTGTTGAAAAGAAGAGAGTCATGCAATGTGCTCAATAGAGCATGCTAGTGTCCCAAAGGATGTCTGACAAGCAGTTGTATAATCATGGCCTTCCTCTAAAGCCCAGGACCAGGTACTGGGAAATGTGGTATTTATTCCTGGCTTGTCTAAAGACACATATGATGACAGACAAACCATTTAACTTCTGTTGCTTTTCCTGCCTAAATAATACTGAAAAATATGAAAAATGATCAGCTATGATTCTGTGACTCAGCTTTTTCTATAAAACAGAGGTTCATGGGAGCAGTGGGCACAGAAGGACAGTCCTTAGCCTTACTGCTGGAGAAAAATACAGTGATTGATGTATTGTCAGACAGCTTCTCCCTAAGTCACCAAAGTCTTTACAGTGCTCCAAACAGCTGAAGTTAGAAGACAACTAATAACTCTACTGTGGGCCATTACAGGGTTTCTAATCCCATTTCCTCCCAATAAATCTTTCTCAGGTCTGTAAGGGTCTAATGAGCACTGTCAAACTGAGGTGAACTACGAGCGGTGCAGTTGGACAAACTAGACCAAATGGCTTCCAGTAATGAGCACACTGGCCATCAGGGGACAAGGTCTCTAGCCAAAGTTAGAAACTTCAGAGAAACCCTGAGGTGAATGTTAGAGCCTGCCCCTGGGTAACATCATACAACAAGAGCCAGAACTGCTAAAAAACGACATGTTCCTTCGAAGCCTCTTCTGAAAGGCCAACAAGCTTGTGCAGCAGCGTGAACATGCATGTCATCACTTCCCTCTGGGAAGGCAGTGCTGCATTTTGTTGTTTTGTTTCAGGTTTTGCTGACTTCCCTGCCTGGAATAATAAGCCAGATGGAAGGTCTGATTTTATAGGATGAGAGCAGTGTGCAGAAGTTAACAGTGGAGACAAAGTACCACAGCAGCAAAGGGAGAAAACTCATGGGGTGATGTTCAAAGGAGGACTCCAGGCTAAAAAGGAGGAAGAGCTGTCAGAATCTGGGGTATATGGGAATGCAGAGCACAGAATGAAGACAAAGACAAAGAAGAAGCAGGATATCCAAAAGCACAACACAAGAATCAATGCATAAAATGAAGAAAAATCTCCCTCTGAAAGGACAGTGGCTTTCAGACGCCAGCACTTTTTCCTGCTTAAAAGTAAGAATATCCACACCCATTCAAGTAGCTACAACTCTGTCCAGGACTGAACACAGGTTCCCTCATGAGGTGGCTCCAGCTGGGTCTGTGTCCCCAGCACCCAAAGAACACCTCAGCAGGAAGGTAGAAAGGATTTTTCAGGTCTCTCCGCTATAATTAACATTTCATAATCTTAGCTGAAAGAAAAAGGTAGATCAACCTCTGATACTTTTTAAAACAACATAGAACAAATCATGAGTAAAAGCCCAGCCCTTTCAGTAGGTAGTATACCAAAAAAAATGCTTTGCAGTTCTAATCAAGTCAGACTACCTGAGAGTTATGCAAATATTGGTACAGGCACAGTACCAATATTTTTAAAGACTGAGTGCCCAAACTCAGAAGTCCATACAATTTTCAAATGTCAACAACAAGCAAAGCTCCAGATGCTCCTATACTCTGAAAATGCAGCTATCATCATGACTGCCTCCTCACAAAAGAGCAGCACCTCCTAACCTCATCTAACTCACTCCCACATCCCTTATAAATATTAACAATTGGAATGTCTACAGGACACTCAACTTCAAAGAGACTGAGATAGTACATAGGACTCATTTAGTCTATGCAAGAGGGAGGAAAAAAGTTACTTTTCAATTAAATGATAAGACAAACATTGTGAAGAATTGAGTCTTTTCCTTAAATTATAGTCCTAATTCAGTCATTACACATAATTATTAAATTTGCACAAATGATTAGATAGGCTTTACTTACAAAAGAGAAATAAATGGAGCTGCCAATGTTGGCATATATCACTATTTAAAATAAAGACCAGAAGTCCTCCTTGGTGTGCAGGCCTGTTTGTGGGTGCATCTGCAGCAATATCCATTTCAGACAGCTCCATTTTTCAATACACCAAATACCTAATGGAAGATACCATCTATATTCACCTTAGAGCTTTTCATATGTCCTATTCACAGGGACCATCATGAGTGATGTAGAACATATATTTGTGTTCAATTAAAAAAAAAAAGAAACACAACAAATGAGCAGAATTTGGAAAAATAATTGAGTTCTTTCAACAGGGAAAATCAGCAATGCCGCAAGCAATGCAACAGCACAGTAAAATGCTCTGGATAGAACAGACTACAAGGAAATTTCCAGAACTGATCAAAGCTCTGAGCTATCAATAAAAAGGGATAGTAAAAACATCTTCCACTAAGTACTTGGCCAATAGGCCATATGCAATAATATATATATTCCCCTTACTGGGAACTATTTACTGCACTGGTGGTAACAACTGTCACATCAAAAAGCTGAAATCTCAAGCATGTCAGAAATTTTATTTCTCCATTACCAGGAAAAATAAATCTACTTCAAAAGTCAGTTTTTCCTCCTCTACCTCTACTCTGCTCAGCATGATGTACTTAAATGTGAAATAGTGTCTAGTTTAGCAAGATTTTATAAAAGAAGTAAAAAGAACAGCTGAAGAAGGATGCTTGCTGTGCAGAACAGCAAGCTTTCTAGGTCTTACAAAACCAGACTCTTACATATTCACTAGAACACTTATCTCTGGAAGTATTTATGACTAGATAGAGGGAGGCTTCTAGGTTCTCCTACAGATCTCAAAGCAAACATTAAACGCTGCAGAGCCCTCCTGCACAGCAATGGCTGTTGCTGTTTACAGAGGAGCACACAGCACTGAAGTGACAGGAGCTGTACCAGGGGCTGCAGCTGTGCTGGGGACAGACAGCACAGGAGGACTGACAGCCACTGCAGCTGGGAGCAGGCATGTCTGGACACCAGAGGAGGTGACCAGCCTGGCATTTTGAATTCCCAATACCAGCCTGCACTGAATTAAGAAAACTATTCAGCAGCTGCAAAACTGCAGAGGCTGCTGAAAATCCTGAGTGATAACCCTTGTTTATTCAGCAAGGCCACTTAACTGGAATGGGTAATACACCAAGGCCCCACCACAATTAATTGACACATTCATTGACAAACCATTGCCTCCAGCTTGCTTGATGCCAGATGCTGACAGTTCTTGTGGACTCCCTGGTTGCCCTCTGCCCACAGACACATCCTGCTGCAGCTCAGGCTCTCCTGGGGACACGAGCACTTTGCAGGAGGGTTCACCAGAGAACTTGCTTGTGTAACATAACTTTTTCAGCCTCTCTGGCACCAAATATCACCCTTAGCTCAGGATTTCTGCAAAGGGAAAGCAGCAGGCTCCATTTGGAGCTCTGGAAAGGCAAAATGGAGGTTCTACAGCAGCTAAGGACCAAGGGAGAGTATTAAACACTCCATGCCTAATTGAGCATCTTTTCAAATTAGCCTGACTGCCTTATTTGCTCTTTTCAGACAGAACAATGAACCAAATGTTACAAAGCATCTGCAGCGCTGAGCCCCCCACAGGTGCCCTACCCCTCCTACTGTGCTGGGCCATGGCTGTAATGCTTTTGTAGAAAGAAAGCCTAGGCAGACTGGGCTTGAGAGCCCCTCTTTGCCCATCCTTCCCCACTTGGTGCTGGTAACATCCATTGCCACATGCCAGTTGCACAGGAACCACTCCCACCTAAACACATTTTGGTGGCTACAACACCTTGTACATAAAACTTTTAATTCAAAAAAGTAAGGCTTCCCTTTTAAATCAAGAACTAGTAAAGAGTATCTCACCAGGTAAACAACCTCTAATTATTTTAAGACAAACAAGTCTCATTTGCAAATAAAATGGGTACAAATGTGTTAAATGCACAGGGATGGTTTAACTCAGTGCAAGAGTAAGTCTGTAAAAATCTATAGCTCATGATGTATATAGAAGGCCAGAGGCTGGAATGATCTCATAGGCCCTTTGCAATTGTAGATTAAAAACTTTATAAAACATTATTTCTCTGACTCCTCACTGCTCCAGCCTACATCCATGCTCATCACCCCACATAGTCACTGTGTGCCTGCCCTCAAACCAAACCACGGAAACTACTGATCAAAAAGAATGCATGAACAGCACTCCCTATCTCAGTGCCTGTTCCTCCCAGCCTTGCTGGGTCACCAAAACATCAGCACTGGAAATTAAAGGTATCCAGTATAAGCTAGAGAGAGCTTTCCACCGAGCAGCCGTAAGAACTTTTTTGCAAATAGGGCAGAAAAGCGTAATGAGTTCAGAGCAAGCACTGTTTAATTAGGGCAGTATGAACTGTTGTAGCTTCTTCAAAACCCCACTCATTCCAAAAGTCCCCCGCAGAGCAGCCAGTGCTGAAGCAGACATACTCTTACCTGTGGAATAAGAAAGGAAAAAACTCTTCTGTTTCTCCTTGTGCATATTTCCACAAAATGCTTGTGGCAGAAAGGCCCAAGGAGAAAGGAAGGAAACACTTCTTTAGACTACCAGACCAAATTTGGAAAGGTAACAGTGATTTTCAAATCAGAGCAGTCTTTTGCTCACCTAAACATAACCTAAAGGACAGTTGTTAGCCTCTGCTATTGACTCAATACCAAAAGTCATGAATTTCAGGAGCAAGGAAAAAATAGCACTAGCACCAGTGATCAAATAATTAAGGATGTAACCTCCAGTTTTTGGTTTACCTGGGATGTAAAGAAACCCATTTACGAAATGCCTGCTGATAAGCCCACCAAGCAACACACCGAGGATAAGCCAAGGGGAGACTTTGATGTGCTTCTCCATTATCTGCACCACTGCTTCCTCGCCACACCAACATGCTCCAAATTCCCCTTCCAGCTCACCACCTTCCTGGTACATTTTACAAATATTTTTGCTTTAATTTGCTTGAATTAAAAAATCCCCACTGCTGCAAAAAGAAAAGCAGGAAGGACTGTGAATGTCTGCCTAGTTTAAGAAAGCTAATGTTGATTTAGACAACATCACATGCATAAGGCAGGCCTGTTTGTTGACATCCTGAACTCTGCTTGTTACTCATCTTAACAGCATCCCACGTTACTGGCTGCACTGCAACAGCCTCAAAATCTTTACAGTGTATTGACTCTATCTTGAGAGTTGCCTTATGCTTTCTCTAACTGTTAGATTAATAATTTAAGATCTGACACTGATCAGTTCACAGCATTTGTTCATTCACCTGAAAAACAGCTGCTGCATAAGAACAGCTATGGTTTACTTGCAACAAAAGCAGTTATTCATAGCTTTCCTCTTAAAAAAACCCAAAACAATAAATTATCTAACACAAAAAAAAAAACAATGAAAAAGTACCTATTTTGAAAGACAAAGTTTTGGTAAATGCTGTTATTTGATGCATTCAGAAACACTTTTTCAAAACAATGTTTGGAAACATTGTTTAATGAAACAACTAAGGCAAGATGCCTACTGAAGACTCTTTGAGCCCACCAGACACCCATGTGTCAGCTTTCTGGGTTTGCAGTAACAGTTGTCTGTCTTCTCAGAGAAACAGGTTGAGGACTAAAATGACTTATATTTGATTGGTTATCCATATGAAATGAAAATTTCAGATTCCGAAACAGATAAGACAGAAGACCATACAGCCTAAGCAATGTTTTCAAGAAATAAAAGTTTTGACATTCATACTAAGGAAGATTCTCAACTTTATTTCAAGTTAATCTAAGGTATAATTTCCAGAGAAGAATCCCATTTTGAAATAGCATCCAGCATTAAATCTTGGGAATTCTGATGCAATAAAATTAACATAACAGTAAGTATCATAAAGTAAATGATTGTTACTGCTATACAATTTTGCATGTGTAAGATTGCTCTGTAATCTTAGTAGACAGAGAAACATCCAGAAAATATAATTTCATCCTCTATTTGTCTACTGCTAACCTGTGTCTGACATTCTTCTAGGCACTTCCTCACTTTCTCATAAAGCAAGGGAGAGTAAAAATGCAACAGACCACATTTCAAAAAAAGAAAATCCTATAATAGTTTTGAATCCTCTGTTATTCACATCAATTTATCCCCTCAGCAGTAAGACAGCATTCAGCTGTCACTGATATGACCTACAGTCTTCCTCCATTCACAATGGGTAGCTCTTCCCTGTTAGAGTAAAAGGCCTGCTAAAACTGATTTATCCTGTACTGCCTTCTGTTTGGTTCGTTACGGTGCCATTCAGTTTGTTACAAGAAATTCCTCAAGCTGCTTCCATAATTCAAACATGCACAAGACAGCCAAAAGAGACTCTGTTGTCAAGCCCATCAATGTATTAGTTACACCAAATCCCAGCAGTTTTTGCAAGAACCAAACCATATAGCAGGTCATGAAAACAGGCTCAGACTTCTCATAGGCCTCACGATATCACTTGATGTACAGCTATAAATCAGTTTAAGAAGTCTCTGTATTTGCAAAGCTGTAAGACAGACAACCAAGAGTGACTGAGTTCACAAGGCAGAAACAAACAGCCCTTCTTTAGCTCAACCTTCCTAGATACTCTTGCCCCAGAGTACCCAGCCCAAATACCAGCATTCTGAGATGAACCCTCCCTTGTTCACCACCTAAAATCATCTGTCTCCAAGCTTTGATCACTGCCATGAGCACACCCCCCTGCACTAATAAGCTCTGCAAACATCAGAGTTCACTCTCACACGTAAAATACAGATTGAAGGAAGTCCTCAAGGTGCCCCATGGAGATCCAGGTTCACTCCTGACACCAGTGCTTCAGCTTTCACATCTGACTTCTACAAAACAGCCTCTCTTCATGGGTGTCTGCTGCTCCTGGCACAGCTCTATCACATGCTGGAGGAACTAAGACTTTAATGGTACACAGATAGTGTTCATGCTTGTTTCCCATGATTGCCCCTTGTGAAGAATCTCTCAGACAGCAACACTACCAAAGGCTGTATGAAAAGATGTTCTTCCTTTTCCTCAGCAAATTGCCAGTGGCTTTTAGGACAGCAAGCACAAAAGAAAATAGGCTCTCCTGACATTGCATCCCCCAGATTCAACTGTGTTGAAAAAGGAGGCCAATATGGGACCTTTTCCCTCCCGCTGGGACCTTGTCCGTCAGCTGGAGGCTGGAGAGTGTTGGGCAGAAATCATCACAGACCATGTAATGCAGTGTGCCTGGCTTTTATTCCCTCTCACAGACATCCACTTTTGGATGCTGTTGGAGAACAGAAACATGTTCTGAGCCATTATGGCAACCCATGTCCATCTTATGATGGACAGCTACCATCATCTACTCTCCTCTTTGAGCAAAGCCTGATGCAATTCCTCAGCTGAAGCAGGAAGCCCAAATGGGAGTGCTGGAACTCTCTTGGTCCTGACCTGGGCCAGTGAAATGACAAACACTGACCCTAACTTTCACAGTAAACTGTGACAGGAACATGACAACACGAGGTCTGTAAGAGCCTGTGGCTGAAAACAGACAATGGCAATTGTAGGAAGAGATTGGGAGCATCTTCTGCTCCAATCAGCTCAGCGTGGGACACTGTACTATTTGTCATGTTGAAGGAAATGCAATGCTTCTGTAACTAGGCAAGCAGCACTTCCTCATTCCCTTAGCCTCAAAGCAACAGAGATCCTTGCTGTTTAATGGAGATAGGAAAGAGAGCTGGAGAGAATTTTAAGGTGGGTGGTCTTGTTTGAGCCATTCTCATTAAGCTGTATCAATACTCAGCCAGGCCAACCACTGTTTTCATGGCCGTACCAGCTGGTCACAAAAATTAAGATAAAAAGAAACCAAATGAAGTTCTTTCCTGTCTGTGTAGAAATGTAAACTGATGGATGACCTACAAATGCATGAAATAACATACCTCTAAGTGTCCCATCATAAGCATATGTCTACATGTGCTGGCATTTTTCCACAAACAGCTGCACATTCACATGAACTTATCAGAAAACCACCAAATCCTATATTGACAGTTTTACTCTCACATTTGCACATAATTTCACTTCTACATAGTATGACAAACTCCAGCTCACCAATTTACACAAGCAGTGATGTAGACATGCCCTCAAACACTAAATCTGCCACTTTCCCTTCTCTTTTTCCTCCCCAAACAGGCAGAGGCACAGTTACAGGCATATACAATTCCCATGTGCATTCCTAAAGACCCTTCTGAGATTCAGCCACTCCATGTTTGTCCTGAAATGAACTAAAAGGCAATGCCAAACCTTGAAAAAGCAATGAGCATAGCTGTTAAAAAGATATTCAAATACATGTATTCTCTCATAATCATAGTCATTCCTAGTTAAATCAAAAAGGACAGAAATTTGCAGAAGAACCAATGCTAAGTAAGAACCTTGTTAAAACAGTGATGACAACAGACTGGCTTTGCAGGAGAGCTCTTGAGTTGGAAGGAATCTGCAAGAACATTGCACAGTATTCAATTTTAGACCTCATCACACTTAATACTCATATTAATCTGACTAGGCACAGGACAGGAATGTGCTAAAGTAATCTATTGGCATTCAGGAAGGAGTTTCTGTTAATACAAAGGAGGATCACAATATCCCAAGGATGGGCTGGATCATCATTAGGACTGGAAAAAAACAGAAATAGTATGTGACATAATATAGTGCTTATTTCTGACAATGAAATGCCATATCCAAATCCCTCCAATAGATCCTTATCAGCAGCAACAACAGCTCTCCAGACAAGCCTGGCAGGCTGCATCCCCTCCACAGCCACTGTCCTCTAGGCACTAAAGCACTCCCTGGTCATCAGTGAGGATGCCTGCCATTGGACTATCTCCAGGCTTTCCAACATCCTAAAACTTGCATTTTCTGTGGCAAATTTACCCCAAAACCTCTAGCTTTGTCTTGCCTTCATAGCTGAAAACATAGCTATGCTAAAGAAGAAATAATAGCCAAGCAAGTTTCCCTTTACACAGAAATCATATTAATGCACCACAGTGAACCTGGATTATATTAAGCATGGAGAAGCCCAGAATAGTTCCCCAGTTATGCTGGATGATCCCCAAATCATGACAACTCTCCTGCCCATCACCTTGCTTCTATGCTGTCCCTGCAGATCAGGATGCTGGAGCCCATGGCCTTTGACAGGTGATCAGTGCCAACCCCAGAGCAGGGAAAGTGACAGAGCCTGCTGAGTGAACTAGAGAGCCTGGTAACACACAGGAACAGAGGACAAAGGGACCTCAATGCTGCAGGCTGTTTGGCAGGTCTTGGGCTGAGGAACCCACTAATACAATGCTTCAGGAACCACCTCAACCCAGCCAGGTATGGCAGAGCCTCAAGGAGACAACACATCATCGAGGGCACTACACAAAGAAGAGTTGTCTTCTGTGCCTACACACCCTTGAATCCAAACCCTCCAGTTCCAAGAGCAGGCACGATGAGCTGCTTTCACCATGTTATACCTGGGGAAACAGACAACGGTTCAACAAGTGATCAGCAAAAAAAAAAAAATAAAAGGCATCAGGACAGAAACAGCCTCATCTATTTCACTGACCACCCACAGCACAGCTTTAGTCAGAAATCCCTCTACAACTGATGATTTGTCATACACGAGCTCTCAATAATTTCTCTGGTATGTGGCCTGTATTTATTTTTGCCCACATCTCCTCATTAGCGTGTCCTTGCTTGTTCCTGTGCCCCACTCCTCTGGCCTGTGTCATTATATTTCCATGTGCCATCCACAAAGCTACTCCTGCTTCTCTAAGCAGCTCCAAGCAGCACGTTATTCATCCTCCACACAGTCCTCCACCAAGCTGGTTCTCACCAGCATCAGGATTCAAAAACAACAGAATGGGAAAAAGCATCCTTGGAACCAGACAGCCAGACCTCATTTCATACCATAACAGAGGGCCTGAGAGAATTAATTTAGGAAGACCATAGGCACAAAGGCAAAATTCACGAGTCTTCCATTTGATTACATTTCAGAGACAAGATTTGGTTGGGTTTTTTTTTTACTTCCCCTCTACCTCAAATACATAGAAGAATAAAAAGGATAATCAAGTGCTGCAAACTATTTGAGAACCAAAGGAACTCCAAAGGAAATTAAAATTAGTTAAATATTTGTACAGTGCAGCTCTAATTTAATTAAGAGGGCTGCAGATGTGCTGAGGAGATCAGCAAACTACCTCCTTCACCTTAACCCTCTAATTCAATTATCACTGCAAAAATTTTAGCGAATTACTGACACAACTGAAACAAACAGAAATAATAACACCTTGCAAAAAAAAAAAATAATTGAATCCTCCTTCTCAAAACAGGTATCATGCAGTAAATATTTAAGAGCAGCACATATCTTCCCATATAAAGACCCTCAAGTTCTTACACTCCCTGGGAATTCCTGAAACAGGATCACTGAGCAAACGCTGACAAATCAGATATACAGTTACATTCACTAAGTGTAAGCAGTCTCTCTTTCAACCATTCTGCCAAACAATCAGTGTTATCACCAAGTGCAAGTGACAGATCTGGACAACTCTGTGTGTCAAACCCTTACTCTTCACCTCTCTGCCATGTACTGGAAACTGCAACTCTTAGTTAGGCAGTAACCCCTTCATGGAAGTACAGAGTTTACTGGGAAAGAGTCAATCTGCTGCATTCAGACATTTAGAGATTCCTCTCTGTGAGGAGAAAACCAGGCTCCCAAGTCCTGCCCAGTGAGTATCCTAAACACTAAACTGCATATCCATGTTTATGCTTTTATGCTTGTTTGCTCCTACTTTGCTCTCTAACATCATGACTATTTAATTTCTTCAAGCACAGAAGAGAGTCTTCAGAAACAGGCAAAAAGAGTTATACCTTCCACTGCAAAATTATCTGCTGGCTGCAGCAGCCTGAGAAATGCTACATAACCAGTGGCTCCCATAGGCAGGCTATGTGCTGCAGCCAGACAAAAAGAGTGGCTCCCATCATTTCCATGAGCAGGCTGGAACTGTACTCCTGAGAACAATTAGTGCCAGGATTATGGATCCCAACAGACACAAGCTACACACTGGCACTGAGCAGCACTGTCAAGAGAAACAACCCTGCACGGAGTTTTAGGCACTTCAGGAAATAGAAAACAGCAGCCTAATGACCTCCAAAATAAGTCAGTAGTGGGGAAAAATAAAAATAAAAGGACTTGGAAGATCTGTTGAGGGTTTGAGCACCTGAGAAGCAGTTAGATGGCACACAGTCATGTAATTTTCTTTTGTGGATATAGTTCAAAGTCTTATTTGCTGATGTTTATCCCAAAGCTCCCAAGTAATTTTATATGACCTCACATGTTGTCATCTTATTGCAGGTGTTCCATACTGTTGTCTCCTTATTGCAAAAGTTTCATACCTTCTTGGTGTTTTCTCATGGGCAGCTCCTCAGAGCACTGACTCTCTCTTCTTCTCAAAGTGGCCAACTGACTCCAGTTCCCTTCTCAACCAGCCACCCCACTCTTTTATAGCACTCTGCTTCTCATTGGCTACAGCTGTGGCCTGTTAAAGCCAGGCCTGTTCCTAATCTTTGATAATTGGCCCGGCTGCAACTCCTTAGGGGTAAAATTACTTTCTACACTATCTGTATTTTCCTATATTCTATCCCCCTACACTCACAAGAATTCCAGGACGTAATTCCAAAGACAGGGGTGCACACACCCAAGATTCTAGATATCCCTTAATAAAAAGCAAGAACACGTACAACTTGTGTCAGTGCCCAAATTCTCCAGATCACAATGCACCTTCCAGTGTCTCACTGGCTCTCACCCTAGAGCAGAGAGAAGAACAAAAGTTGTTCCTTGATCCAGCATTACATGGAATTCCCAGAACAACCCTATGTGTAAGGCTAACCTGCAATAGAGAGTCTCCCTCCTTATCCCCAGCTGAGATTAAATTAAGCTATATGCTCAAAATCATATAGACACGCAAAACCAGAAATACAGGTAATACCTTTCAGCCCCTATTCTGGCCATCAGAGACAAACTCTTCTGGCATCTTCGTGCCTCCCTGTTTCTGACCTAAGATACTTAAGTGCTTCTTGAGTGCAAAAGTATCTGGATCACCTACTTGCCATGGATATTGAAGTGCCACACGTAACACAACTCCTGTGGTTTTAATTCAGGAAGATACAAAACTGCCTTGTAGAGAGAAGAGGAGAAACAAGAAAGCCTTGCAAATTTTTTACAGTACCAATTACCTCAGCTTTTCCTGTTCTAGTTCCACCTCTAAAACTTGCCACTATTTCCATGGCTCTAGCAAATAATGCTCCACATCAGATCTCAAAGGGCTACTTAGATCACACCACAGGCCTCTGTGCTGTACCAAGAAGAAATTTTCCTTTATCACTGTCCTCAAAGAGAGACCGAGATGCACAAAGGATACAAAAGACAACAGAAGGATTTCAAGCACAAGTAATAAGAATATTGTGAGAAAAAGATTCAGAGACAAAAACAAAGTTCAGCATTTCCACCATCCATGTATCAGGAAGCAAAAGTTAGCGTTTTTACCAGCTCCAAACTAAACTAGCTACACTCCACTCCCCACAAAATATAACTAGGCACTGGTTAGCAAAGTCTTCCTGCTCTGTCCATAAGACCTAAAAGGCCCAGAATGCCATGAACTACTTGAAAAATACCAAACATCACAATCACTGATTAATTAAAAAGCAAAAAAAGAATGGGTCCAAGAGAAAATGAAATGAGGAAAAGCCCTCAAGCATAATTTGAAGAAAGTAGAGGCCAAAGGTAGAAAGAGAAAAGCAAATGTCTGGAGACACTTTAAAACAGGACAGCTGGGTGAGATTGTTTTCTGCCTTGCTCATAAAGGCTCCCAGCCCACCTCTTTGCTTTGACTGCTTCTTTTTGCCAAAGATCTTGTTTTCCTCCTTGTCATCATTGCGGGCTTTTTCCCCCTTTTCCCCTCAGAGCAGCTGTCACATTTACTCAGGTCTCATGAACTGCTGTGCTGCGGGTGCGTGTGATTAATTATTCCGTTAGCCTTCATTAAGTCAGTGGATTGGCACCCTGGTAGGGAGGCAGCGGGACCAGAAGGAGAAACTATTGAGAGCCAGCAGGATCTGTGTCCCACAGTTTGTGTGGTTTTTGGGCGTGTGAGCCTTTTGTCCTCAAAAATAGCAATATCTGAGTGGTTTTCTTATGCTTTGATAAACCACAAAGATTCTGCCTCAGTGCATGCCAGGCTCAGTAAAAAAAAAAAAAAACAACAAACCACCACGACAACAACAACAAATCAAGGTCCTGGAAAATTTTACTACCCCAATTATCCTTTTGCTGTTGCCTACTTAGTTTTGTGCACTGAAAACATAAAAAGCTAGTGTCATTAGCAGAACTGATCATTGTTTTTGTCCTCATGCCACTTTAAAGAGATAAACCAGAATCACCAAATACACCTAAAATGCTTCCTTTCCTACTTCACAGAAATACAGGTTGGTCTTGCAACAGCCCAGGGAAAAGAGCATAATGGGAGGAAAAAGAGACTCCATTTTGTTTGTTCCATAGCATTGGCTTCTCCCACAAAAGGACATGTTCTCAATGCTCAAAGATCAAAAAGAAAGCTCTAGTTCTATTCAAATTGCACATATTTATCTCAACTGTTTCTACCTGTCTGGAGCTTAACCAATAACTGAGACCAAGCTTTCAATACTTCATAAGATATAATTGCAGCCAAAAATCTTCATAATTCTGCTAGTAACTCTTCACTCTGCACTTCTGAAAAGAACACAATTTCTACAAGTTATGACACGTCCCTGTTTTCTTTGGAAGGATTCACTACAGATGTTGTTGGAATTTCTTCTCAAAAGCTCTCCAGCTCAAAACACAGAAATTCAGTTTTTGTCATGATGATATTGTGTTTCACTAGTCATACATGAACACTCTGTGGAAGAGAATTTGAATTTAGGAAATAGGGTAGTTTGACCACTCTAGTTATATTATGTGGTTTAATACACAGAGAAGCCAAAAACCAATCTTCTGCAGATTTTCTTTTTGTTTTAGTCACCATTAAAAAAAATCCCAAATGAATATAGTTTACAGCTCATTCTTTGCAATTTAAAATCTCAAAAATTTGGTTTACCACAATTGTAGATATTGCTATACAGCAGAGAACTAGGGGTGTCACAGTTGCCAGCTAAACCATAGCCAGCTACACCAAATCCAGATGACTGAAGGATGTATCCAAATTATGGCTTAAATTACTCCAGACTAGCCTCAAGGACCCCAGAATAAGCAGAATCCATTGACCCCATTTAATGAGGAAGGTACCAAAATGTCTCTCTGGGGAAGGGGCACAAGTGACTCAACATGGGGAGCTTCAACAGATTGTTTGAGACAGAAAGATCAGATAAAAGTCTAATAGAGCAGATGCTATAAGAGGATTAGGGCAAGCGGATTAGAAGCCTTGAGAATACAAAGATCATCAGACTCATGATTCCTCTTTAAACATAATCAGGAACAAGTATCCCAACTTCCCCTACCACTAACAATGCCCCACGTCCTTATTTGCTCTCTCCCTCCTCTTCTGCTTCCCAATCTCCCTCTCAATCATTTTATGTTCCTGAGAGGTTATTACCATCATGTGAAAGATTTGCATGAAGTCAAGTAGAAGTTCCCAGAAATGTGGCAGGATCCTCTTGGGCTAGGAGCAGCAGACTATGAAGCTGGCCAAGGACATACCAAAAACCTCAGGTCCTGATAAAAGCTGATCTTAGGTGGGCGGCAAGCAGGAATGCCAGATACCAGGGAGAATGCAGGCCGTAAATGGATGAGGCCAAGAATATAACTGCTTTTCCAAACATTCTACTGTCCAAAAACCCGCTGTTTACATGACAGTATCACCTGTGTGTTACACTACCTTCAGCTCTCTTTCAAGTAATTTAGTTATGGCTGAAGAGCCCACCAGCATCCACTGAATAACCTTCATCAAGTTACACAATACTGCTCTTTACTCCCAACGTTGTATCCATCCAGTTTGGGCTGTACTGAAAGCATCTATCCACAGGATTTTTCCAATTATCTTCTAAGAGTGTTTACAGATCTAAGTGTTGTGAAAAGATCACTATGTACTGAGGACCAGCAGTAGGAAGCTATGAAATGTATCCACAAAGTATGCATGTTTGACATTTGCTTAACTTGTCAATATAAACCCACAGGCATCCAAAAGCACAGCAGGAAATATCATGCTATTCACAGGACCAGCCACACAATGGAAAGCAAGAGTTTAAGTAAACAACTGTGCATATGCTATAGGCTGAAATAAAAAATCTTTTCCAAACAATTATGAATCAACTCAGAGTTTGTATGTAATTCATTGTGCTGTAAAAACATCTGATTTAATCAAATGATTTGAAGCACTGTATAACAATTCACCCAATTCCACTTCAAGTAAATCATGTCACCAACAGTTTTACAGGGCCTACAAAAAACCCAAACAGTCTAGAAGCCCTCATTGTTGAAATGAATCATGAAGTCAACCTACATTGACTCCATGAACATAAATATGCACGTCCATGGCAATGCACCTCTAGCTAATGTCACAGGTGGCAAACCTCCTACAAACTACGCCATAGGCTCTGGAATGGGAGGGTTCCATCTTCTAGAGATCAATTGCATTTTGACACACTATACTTAGCTCTGGGTATTGTCTCTGAACTCCTCATGACCTCTCCTGATGCCTTCCAAACTGATCTTGCAGTTCAGGCCCCACAGAGTTTTCCTCATGGCATAGGCTCCAGATCACTGTCTTATCAACCTCCCCTCCCAAAGCCTGGTTTATGTGTGCTTCGTGTTTGTAAGCAAATATAAGTAGATCTTTAATTCCATGTTCCGTATAAGTCATAAATCACCACCCACCCTTTCTTCACCAAAGTTCTCCAACTTTGGTGCCAAATGAGAAAAGTGGTAAAACACCCATCAGGATGTTTCTGCAATCAGCAGACTTGGCCAATGCCCATCCCTTATCAGAAGGAATGCAACTGTTTACCACAATGACTGAAAATGTACACGTCTCACCTCAGCTTTGCACATGACCTCTGCTTACTCACCTCTTCACGACAGCTCCTGGTGTTTGGCCTTCCTCCACAGAACAAAGAAAAATCAGGTACCATGGTTTTCACCAATCAGCCCCACCAGCTTGTTGGGTTTTCTTTTCAGTCCCAACAACAGGGCTGTGTGGCTGCATGCCTGCAAACCCTGGCTAGCTTCCCCCTCCAATCCCTCACACCAGCCTTCAGAGAATTTGCCATGACAGGCTGGACACCTGGCTGAGGCCAAGGGAAATCCTGCCCATCACAAAGAGAGCCCTCAGCCAGACACATACTTCTCTTCCAACATGCCGAGAAAGGAGAAGACCCAACCCCTGCTACTGGTGTACACATGTCCCCTCCCCAAGATAACCCAAGTTTCCTCAATAGCCATGACACTGCCACACACACCAGAAACACCCATACAGCACTCCAAGGGCTGTACAAAACAGCAGTGTTACTATCACAAATGACAGGCTGACAACAGAGAATATTTCTCCTGTCTAACTCTTATGACATCTGAACGGACAGTTGTCCATTCTGCAGCCTTGTTTCAGTCTCTCATTCTGATGAAAAAGGGGAAATAAGGAGAAACAAGGATAGCAAATCAATCACAATCTGATAGAGAGCAAAACTAGCTGGATGCACTGCCAGTAAATTCAGCTGTTCTACAGGGATATATTATAGCTACCTACACAAGAAGTTATTCCTTCAAGTGCAAAAATATAAATTAGATGGTCTTTCATTAAGAATGAGATCTGTGTTAAAGCCAAAGGCAGACAGCAGAGTTTTACAATGCAGGAATGCCATGATGTCCTCAACAAAAAACTACAATAGTCGATGTACAGAGAATTTCGGAAGATATGTCCTGCTAGGGCAGCTGATGAGGGACCAATTAGAGGAAATTAAATGAGATGTGCAAGCAAAAGGCCATTTAGTTTTGAACTTTGAACTCTGGAAACTGCTTTGCCAATGTACACAAACCTGACCCACTCTTCGAACCTCTGATAATTAAGCTGTCCCCTACACTCCTCAAGCTTCAACTTAAACACCCCTGCTAGCAGAGCAGTTTGGACACCTGAAACATCCACCAACTGCTGAACTACTTAGTGATGTGTAAAACATGGCAAGTATGAACTTGCATTTAAGGAACTAATATTTGACCTGTGAAGGCCAGTGCCTCAGAGATGAAGTAGTGCAGTATCTTATCTACATCTCTGCTTATAATCTGGTTTATATCCTCCAGGAAGCTTTTCTTTTTCTGGATGCAGTGGAAAGTGAATTTAAAAATAATTAAAAAAGAAAATAGAAAACGTTAAAAAATGAAAAATAAAAGAGAACATGTTTGACAGAGGGACTCCTGAACTTAAACTTAGAAGAGAGAACATGACAGTAACTGGCAAACAAGAAGAACATTGTCTCCAATGACCTGCCATGATGAAGGGGAAGTAAGGATCCATGAGACCCATCTGAACTCATCTGCTTTTAACCACTGTGGCAGGAGCTGTGCTGACAGACTCCCATCTGCTGGTGGATCAGATACTACAAAATGCACATTGAAAAAACCCACATCATTAGGAGAAAGTTATGCATGTGGATCTATAATACATAGATCTCATCTAAGGCTGGCAAGTGTGCTAGGGATTCCCCAGGACATCCTCATCTGTCCCCAGTACTATCACTTTGCAGTTGTCAGATGGAGGGCTTATTTACAGCTCTAGGGGAACACTTTGATGAACAGCTCTAAATAACTTAGTGAACCATAAACCATTCTCCTGAAGCAAAACCCCCAGAATCTATCCTGAAGCCTAGTCCATAATAATAACTGAACTTTCCTACAAAAAATTTTGTTGTTCCATTACTCACAGGGGAGTGAAATGGTTGCAGCTTTATCACCCTGTTGCTAAACTGTCCTTCCATAAGCAGTTCTTATCTCAGAGTCTCTCCCCCCTCAGTGGTTAAGTCTCTTAGTATCCTGCAGCCTTCACTCACATCAGTCAGGTTAATAAACCCCTTCCCAGAAAGCCCCAAGTCTTGTTTGATAGCTCCCTCTGAGGCATGATGCACATATAAACTCCAAAGATTTTCCACAGGAGACTATGATGGGAGATAGGCTTGCAGAGAGTGAAGGATTCTTTATTGCCCCATTAAAGACAGAAATCTGTGGCTGCAATTTACTGAACAGTAAGACATGCAAGAAATAAAATTTGTCCAAACACAACAAACAGCAAATGATCCAATCTGGGCACCTATCAAGGGAAAAGAATACTTCAGGTCAACAGCTGTCATGGCAGGACAGGAGCTATTCCTGATGAAAAGCAACCCAACCCTAGTAAGTACTTCCTATGCAGAGGCAACAGAAAACAGAGAAGGACATAATAAACACATAGGGACAAGTATTCCTTTGGCACAGGTAAAGACAGATCTGTAATAGGCTGCAAATTACATGGTAATTGTGTATGAGAACGGTATCTTACAAACTCAAACCTTTGACAAAATCCCAACCAGATCCCACAATCTGTTATCACTCTGCTTAGTAGTTTGTACTGAACTGAAGGAGTAGAACTCAATCTATAGGGCACAGAACAGTAAAGCAGGAACTCAAGACAGTTCCTGCAAATTTACTGGAATATTCTGGCTAAGCCAATTTCTTTCCTTGTGCTTGGGTTTCTGTGCCTGTACGGGGAGCAGGCTCACAGCACATTTTACAGAGTATTTTCTATCACAGGAAAGTAAGTTTCTTATTCATTAGAGAGTTAAGAAGTATGATACTTGTAGGTTTTTGTATCACATGAAGCATTATTCAGCCTTCTTATTATCTAGTTTTTGAGCAGCAAAAGCAGAATAAATGCAGCAAACTTGAACTGCCCCCTCTGTACAGGACACAAAAATCCCAAGCCCTTGCATTTATGAAAATTCTCTCTTGATCAAAACAATCGAGACTCTTTCCTGTCATTTTTTCATTGTGTGGTAGGGTCACCTGGCAACAGTCAGAGACAGCAGGAGCTGAGCTTTCTCACAAGCCATGGCTTGGCATGGTTGTGCTTCAGGGGAAGCATTGGAGGGGCCAGGCAGCTGAGAACAAACCTGGTCTTATCCGGGAGGGGGCACTGGTAATACACAGTAGCCAAATCTTCAGGCTACCAAGCACTAAAATGACAGAAAACTAATTTTAAATTAAAATAATTAAGTATATTGTCTTGTTGTTCTAAAAACTTAATGATTTGACAAAATAAACACTGTATTCTAAACTAACACAGGTAAGCCTTCTGCACTTTTGTATAACAAAGCACATTTCCTAGCAATAGATCTGAAAAAGCTCCCAGATACCAGCATTTGGCCAGCAGTGAGCAGGCAGCAGTTTACTAAATATAGATATCATGGCTGCTGCCCACAGAGGCTCTCGACAAACTCTGTGCAGGTTCCTTGCACAGACACCACATGCAGTGATGCAAAACCTTTCCATGCCACCCTCTGTTCCCAAGCCAGACAGCCTGGAGAAGACATCACTATGAGCACTGAGACTGCTAAAACTGAAACATCAAAAAAAGAAAACCTGGACACAGCAAGTGCATGCACTGAGGGACCATGATGAGATTTTACCTTGTAGAGCAGTGTACCTCCGTGTTTTTTCACCAAATACATGGAGCCTCTGGATTTTCCTCTGGACTCCTCCCACGTTCCTCATCCCTTACAGCTGTGGGCTG
Organism: Ammospiza nelsoni; assembly: GCF_027579445.1. NCBI lineage: Eukaryota > Metazoa > Chordata > Aves > Passeriformes > Passerellidae > Ammospiza > Ammospiza nelsoni. The sequence continues at coordinate 43,403,534 of NC_080638.1, read as the reverse complement.
TGACAAAGCTTATTAAGGCATGAGGTCCAGTGAACATCTACAAGGCAAAGTCCTAAGAGAAAATACCAAACGTGCATGTTTACAAAAATATATGTGCTAGAATTTGGGAATACAGACTTCTACCAGCCAGTTGTTAATTTCGGACATCTTTCTATGTTGAACTCTGTGGAGCTGATGCTCCCTTATTATCTCCTTTCTTTCTTTTCTTGATGCCTGAAGCCCCTCAGGCCAGAATAATTTTGTTGCCTCCACTGCAGACTGGAACATTTGAGTTTGGCCTGTATGCAAAAATGCCTCAATCCAGTGCTAGGCATGGGGGCTGAGGGGGAGTCAGGAGTGTCAGATTTTACATTAGGCTAGGGGTGACTTAGAAGTGATCATCCAAGCAATTCAAGTGTAAGCTACATATGCCCAATGCTAGTTCTTCCAAGAGATTGCAACGTCTCACTCCAAAGTACCTGACAAGGTCCCAAAAGCAAGGTTGCTGTGGAAGATAACAGTGGCCTCATCAGTTTGCCCTGCTCCCAGCAGATCTCAGACTTGGCCACAGAGGAGCTCTTTCATCCTGGGCCTCTGAGTCAGCCCCAGCAGCCTCACTTGCCAAATCTTGCACTAATCAGCTCCAAGTTTCTCTGCTCACTGCACAGGAGAATGCAGGAGTACAGCTCCTCGCATATAGCCTGAGCTACCAACACCCAGGAAATGTTTAGGTTGTCACGCAGCCATTCAGGAGCTCAGATGTGAATACCCTGAGCAGCGCTCCTGATGTCGGCGGTAGGGACGGCTCCTCCCTGCCCAAGGCCCCAGAGAGGAGGGAAGGCCGATGATGATTTCTGCCGACAGCCTCAGGCCTGCAGCACAGGTGGGCAGTTTTGATTTCCTCCAGCAGAGGGCAATACTAACATAGGAAAGGAAAAGCAAACCATAGTACTATTGCACTAAAATAAGCAAGCAAAGGAATTAAATATCCTGACCGTGCAGCGCTGAACACAGAACAAAGCACTTGGATAGTACATGTGTTCACTCCAGACAAAATGTTTCTGCAGCCTGGCCCTGTTTAGTGGAAGCTTGCCCTACACAAAATTTTCAGATGTTTCAGGTAAGATTTTTACTGTTCTGATTAAAACAGACAAGAGATGGTTTGTATTGGTCACAACAGAAATACAAACAAACCTTTTTTGTTATTCATTAGTAAAGAAACTTTTCCATTCTACAGAACTTTAGTCTGCATATATGATAAGGCCCAAGAGATCAGAGCTTCATCATCGTCCCTGAACTAGCCTGTTTGATACAGACCATTTCTTGCAGACAAAGAGATAAAATTTACCAGCATTCAATTGTATTTGGAATGGAATTGCCTCACGCTTGTTAGGACCTGAAATTAACTTTCTATGACCAAAGCTGCCACACATATACTCATCACACATTTCTAAACTCTGTGACAGTACTATCTCAAATTGTACTATGATAGCATCCTTCCACAGTAAGTTTGAGAAATTAACTCCCTGTATTTCTTTTATAATATTTTTTTCCTCTTTTACAAGTAAAAATCTCTGCTTCTATACCTTTTCCATCCATTTCAAAATAATTTTAAAACATAGGTAAGTCTCAGAAGCTTCTCTTACACTCTAGCAAACATCCTTCCTTAGAGACTGGGAAGTTGAGGTACATGATATGACAGTGGGTCTCCCCTAGGTCGTACATATCTGCAATGGAACAAGATGAGAATCTTTTCTGTAGCTTCAGCCTTGTATTTTAAACATTTACCCACGGTACTAATCATGCTTACTGGCACAAGATACCTTTTTTTTTCTCTGAAGTCATCTATTGTCCTCGGATGATGGAGATGACAGATGGAGAGAAACTGTTTTCCTATTCACAGTGTTCTGCTATTATGTTTATTTGCTTATAAACAAGATAAGATATTTTCTACTCTTTCATTCCTTTTGTTTACTTTTCCTTTCAACTAAACAAAAACCATGCAGAACTATCTTCCTAGATTTTTTTTTAAAATCAAATAATTTCCTCCATAAGTATTTGACAAGCCAAGTCACACCATGACTGATCTCAATAATAAAAAATAGCATATTACACACAACTCAGAGCTAGCCAAGGCTAAGGTACAGAAATCTGTACACAAAGTGCTGTCAATACCAGAAAGAAACACATCTTTTTCACCTAGGGAAATGTACCAGTGAACTTGCAGATCTTGGCCCACATTTCTATATGGATGCTTTCTATACAGTGCCCAGCTTCTTCAGACCTCTTTGGAAGTTCCAACACGTGGTAGCACTCAGATGATGCTTCTCTGTGGATATGAGGCTTACTTCTTCCTGTCTCCCTCACAGCCAGGCAATTCCACCCAGCTCCTTCAGAGGTGTGAACTCTCTCAGTCTATCTGCTCTATGCAATGGTGACCTCTATAAATTATGACCTGTTTATGGTCACAATTTGTTCTAAGGCAGAAAAAAAAAATTGTTTTAGGCACAGGGTTAGGTATAATCAGGCACCAGGAAGAACACACAGTCACAACAAAGCCTATTGTACACAGACACAGAGCTCCTCCCAGTTACAGAACAGTGACAGCCTATTTACCATTACTCCCTGCATCAAGACTGAAAATTAACAATTGCACCACCTGTTGCCATGGATAATTTCTAAGTTATTATCACAAAAGCACAAAAACAAAGGATCCTAAATATCTAGGAAGAAGGAGGTCTGCATTGTGTCCCATGTCTCACAGCTACCCCTAAATGCTTGCCTTGTCACCTTGACTTTAACATCTCCCTTTCAACACGGGAATAATGACATAACCTCCTTCCCAGCAGTGGCACTCAGAGTTTTAATACTCTAGCTTATTACTGCTGACATAACATTATGCAAATAAGACACAACATTAAGGACAGACTGGACATGGCACTCAGCACCATGGTCTAGTGGACAAAGTGGTGTTTGGTCATACCCTGGACCTGATCTCAGAGGTTTTTCTAACCTAACAGGATATGTGATTATACAATCAGAGTGAAGCAAAGACAGCATGTATAGCTCTCACAGTCACAAGTGACCACTACACCAGTTTGGCCATCTTCTTTTAAAGTTTGACAGAAAGATCTTTCAGGGCATAGCCACATAAAATGCTGGAAAATTTTTTTACCACTAATACCCCTGAATCCTGCCACCCTGTACTTGTGATCAACAGTTTGACTCTAGAAGGCAACTAGAGCAGGGATTTAGTGATAGCACTGCTCATTCGAGTGTGACAGGTTTATTTATAACAAAAGTAACTTCTTATTAAATAAGGTATTTTCCTCCTAACACATAAAAGAGAACCAACCTGTAGCATCAGCACTTTCTCTGCCAGTAAATTAAAGTTCCCTAAGTAAGGCTGTAAGGACAGGATAATTGTGTTATCCTAAGAGAAGCTGAGAGACAACAGCACTCGGTGCACTGCTGTATGACATGGGCTGGAGAGAGAGGAACTGTTCTGTGTCCCCCTGACCCTCTCCAAGCTGACATGTTTGGTCACTGTCACAATCGGAATTATCCTCATTGTCATGCTCCTGCAGCATCAAGCTGTTAATTGACAATGAAGTAGCTGTAAGCTGGAAAAGTGGCTCAGTCTGAGGCCTGGAAAACATAACACAGGATAAATGGGGAGCTTCTATGTCACCCAGGAAAGCAAGCAGCTCCTAAAACTAAGTAAGGTGATTGCAGATAACAAGCAGTCAGGAAGCTTTCTGCATACAGTTCTGCAATGCATCTTGATTGAAGTACAAAGTCCATCACCCAACCCCATGCAGGACATAAGCACCCTTCCTTCACAGGGCAGGGATCCTAGAAACGAAGCAGTCACCTGCCACCCCAGAGCTGCATCCCCACACAGTTCAGAGACCCTGACAGACCTGGAGCTTTCCTACCCCTGCTCCCCACCCTAGCCCAGCCTGCACACCTCAGCTCACACAGCCAGTGCTCTCTCCAGCAGCCTGACCCCTGTGCAGCGCCCCATGCCTGCTCCCCAAGGGCCAGTAACACACTGGCCAAGGCAGCCCAAGCCAAGCTCCCACCCAGCACACCCCACCAGCAAAAGAGACTTCACTCAAACATCAGCTGCAGCAGGGAAATTTGAGGGCTGTATTACAACAGGGCATTTCTATGAACAACTCACAGGATCAGTACGATCTTTTCATTTGCGCTTTTTTATCTCCTCTCTGTACAAGATATTTTCTTACAAACCCATTACCATTTCCTGAACAAATACTACCATGTTTTTAAGCCAAATCACTTTCCAGTTTTCTTGTCTGCCTAAACATAGTGAGGCCTCTCTGTACATAATATATGTATGTTCAATAACTATTTTGAAAACTGCTCCAACCTTCATTGCTTCAAGACAGATCAGGCAATTTGTGTCCTACATGTGCAAAACCTAATGCAAAGACTGACTTAATCAGACTCACATTTCAGAAAGCTGAATTCACAAATTACCAGGGCTAGCTAATGCTAGCTATAAATATTACCTAGAAAACCATGTTCTGAGTTTCAGGTGAAGAGTACATCAAAAGTCATGGAGGTATCTCATTCTGTGAGCTTCTTTGAGTTTGTATTAAAGAAACAATTATGTTTACACATATACACAGATATAAAAAATTTAAGTGTTGGATATATTGCCTTAACTCTGGATGCTAAGGCAAAACAATATTTTGAATTACTACAGAAAAGAGATCAACAACTGAATGAAGCTGGAACAAAGGACAGGTGTCCACAGCTAATAAAATACAGATCTTAAACAAAAATTGTTGAAAGGCTCTTTGTATAGCCTTTGTCTTTTAGTGTTTTTCTTTAAACTGCGTATAAGGCCAAGAGGAACAAATGGCAGGGTATATTTTAGAAGCATTATTTATTTCCCTTTTAATTTTTAATTTCCCAGTAAAAGTGACAGTGTTATTGCTAGAAACTCACTTGCTCAGGGGCATTTTTGTAGTCTCCAGCTTTGCATGAATTGTCCCTAGAGATCTCAAGTTCCCCTGACTCTCATCTAGTAAACATCTGACTAAACTGCCTATTAGACAATAATGCCCTCCAGGCAAGAGGGGAAAGAAAGCACAGCTCTGTTCCTCTGCAGCCTTCTCCCTCCACCCTCCCCAGTCCCAGCATTGCACAGACAATACTGCAACAGCCGTCTGTTTCAGGGGAAAGGTGACACAGGGTGAAGCCTACTTAAATGGAAATTTCTGTTTCTTAATGTTTTAGGCTACTGGTTTTCCTTCCTCTGTGGCTAGCAAGGATAACCCAGACTGGGGTTAACCATTTAGTTCCTGTAGCCCACCGGGCATTCTACAAACTGGCAAATTCAAAGCCCTCTGAAAGGGGCTGAAGATGACACAGCGGGAGACAAATATCAAACATGCCCTGAGAACAAAGAAACCAGCCTTGCATTCCCAGCATTAAATGTTCTCTGGCAAACCCAGCCTCACACACAAAAAGGATTCCTGCTGGCCTCTCATCTGCCAGGGCTTATGTATCAGCACAAGAACCCAGCAGGAAAAAGTCAGAAGGTCTCTCCCCATCTTTTACCCTCTTGCAAAAATAATAGTTCTCCAATGGACTGAATATTTTCACGAGGAGGGAAAACCCCTGCAGGAGTGAGGACAACAGCAATGATTTTTCCACAGCTCTGAAGCAGTGCATGGGAGATTTATCTGTCAGCAATTCAAGCATTTGCATCCCAAACCACACTTACCATCACCATTCCTGAGCAACCTGGTTCTGGGTGCCTTCCCTCCTTGTGTAGATATGCACTTTCCTTCACATTCCTGAAGAGAACTACTCCCCACCGAGAAGAGAAGCCTCAAACAGAAAGCTTTAGAATTCGTGATTTTTTTTTTTTTCTTCTCTGCCCTACCTTGCTGGAGAGCATCCAAGATTTACAGTGCTGGGGCTGAATTCTTCTCTCTAACAGCAGTGAGGATAAAGGAGCAAGACCCACAAAAGTGAGCTCAGAATCTAGGCACCAGCTTTCTGTGCCCTGGATGAACCAGGGACACAAATGCTGCATGGAGAGTCACTTTGCTCAACAGAGAAAAGAGTGTGCTTCATGCAGCAGGAGCATCTCCAGCTGGTAGCCTCCAAAACAAAAAGTACTGGGGATGAAAGAACCGTGCCCTTTACACTGCTCATGCAGTACACATTTGCCATAATCTTCCCAAGACACACTTGCACTAAGCCCCACATAAAGAAAAGCATTTAAGACATCTCAAACTCAACAAAGCAATATGCATATGCATTACAGTGCAGCAGTTTGGAACTGAACTGACAGTGAAACAGACTTACTGGATCAGTTATTTTCTATCTGATTTCAATTATTCTACTATGCAAGGAGGTGAAGGTCACAGAACAATTTAGTGCCAGGGCTGCAGATCGCTCCCAGGTGACAGACAACTAAGCCCTCCTCCCCTCCAGCCCTAGCCTATCTCTGAACTACCAAAGAGCACAGGAGTCTCTTATCAGCTAATGACAGATGCAACTGGGTCCCCAGGATGGGAAAAAAAAAAAGAGAAAAGAGGGTCCCCCAGGTTCTGGGAAGGATGAGAGGTTGCTGGGGATATCACTTTTCACAATCTACTACTCTTATTTTTCATTATATTACACAGAACAAACACACTTGGCTATTAAGCAAAAAGGCACCAAGGGACCCAAAGAAGACAAATTAATTCCTGATTTATGAACAGAAAATGCAATAACCATAAGGGGAAATCAGCATATTGCTCATGTACTAAATGATCATTGCATAGACAAAACCGGGAATAAATCCAAGAATGAAGAATAAAAGCAGCAGGGCTGTGGTTGTAGTGTTGGGCATCTAATCCACAAAGGAATATTATGGAGAGCCCTATTAATTCATTTACCTGGAGGAATAACAGTATCACTGGAAAACAGAATACTTTGATTCACTGTAGAGCAGAGCTAACCCAAGCCAAAGGTATTCATAATCTTAATAACAAAAAGAACTTTGGATGTATGTACATATACTTAAGCATGGCTACATGTAAGCATAATGTTTTTAACTTCCCATAGCATCTTCTGCTTCTCTAGTCCTCACCCTCTCACCTCCACCAGTGAATCAAAATCCTGTTTACAGCCTTCTATTACTCCATGTTCACTTCCACATACAGATCTACTACAGGGACCCTGCAATTCTACACCAAGGCTGAGCTATGCAAAAATTAAGTGTGATCTAACTAGATAGAGCTAAGTGCCAGGTAAGCAGCACAGGGATCTAGGAAAAGTACTTAGCTCTTACAGCTGAAGGACTGAATAAGAAAGAACTCAGGGCTGAGGAAACAGGAACTACATCAGTCTTACCTGTGTCAGCCATGAGAGAGAGAGAGACTGTCACACAGTAAGAGTATTGAACAGTACCAGTCCCAATACAGACCCCAAAGGGACACCACTTCTTACTGATCTGTATTTGGATATCTATATCTTGACTGCAACCCTTGGGATGCAGTCATCTAGTGAACAGTCCACCCATTAAATCCATATTTACTGCTTCAATCACTGAAAACCTTTTAAAGCTAAAACAAGAAAAGAGGCAATTAAAAATAGTGCAAAACACTGACTTCTATATCATATTTGAAAATCATTTAGAGCTGGCATAGCCCAGCAGGAAAGATCCTTTGGGCCACATCTGCAATGACCTCACCTCTTTCTCTTTCCTAGAAAGATATTAAAACAACAGTGTTATATAGCATTAAGGGAAATCCACCTGGGTATCAACTCCACATCTGCTCTCTTGTCCCTAGGTCCTCTCAGTAGCCTTTAATCCCCCATCCTGGATCCACACCTGTCCTCAGACCATAGCTCCAGCCATGCTGAATACAATTACTGTAATTGATGTGCTGCTTTTGTTAAAACCACAGTATCAATAAATGGGAGTAAAACAAGCTGCTATAGAAGATGCAGGAAATTTATTAGAATGAACGTATGCAGTGGCTGGCATAATAACTGTTGATGGCCAATTCATAAATCACAGCTGGATTCTTTGGGAGACTTGTAACTCCCAGGCAGCTTCTCTCATAAAATAACAACAGTATGAGGAAACAAATGACAAAGTGCTGCTAAAGCCAGTGAAAAACCTTTCTTATGCCAGTCACAGCCTCAAAACCTAACAAAAATCCATTAGCCTAAGTTACCAGGCTTAGAATCAGCTAAAAAACTACCAGGAAATTTCAGACAAGTTCTCTTACCTTTTTTTCCAAGCAGCCAGTCACAACTCAGACCTCTAACAACTCACACCTCTGACCTCTCAAGGCCTGAAATTTTAGGAGAATCCAGAAGTTTTAACAGAAACCAGCAACTCAGAAAGCACCCCAGTACCCCCTCAAAGCTCACCAAGCACTTCAGAAGTGACCAGTCCTTGCAACAATACCACACACCTAGCCAGGACATTAAGACTGCTGCACCAACCAGAGCAACTCAGGGCACTGAGGGAGCTATCACAGCACATGGCAGACCTGCCAGTCTTGGTGGGACTGCGTGCAGGGCTGTGGAAAATGACCCAAAAGCACAGCCATGGGGCTGAGCAACCCAACCAGGGAAACGTCATCCTGCTCGCAAGGTGGCAGGACCATCTAGAAGCAGGTTTTCATCTTCTCCTATGGCAACCCTGCAGCTTGGCTGGCGGACTCTTTGCAAGAGATCAGAAGCAGAATTGCCATACTGTTTTGCTTGCCCCATGTTCTCCACAGGGCACAATGGTCTTGTTACAGGCCTCTGTCCCAGCACTCCCTAAAACAGAAACAGGGTGGTGATGTCCTGGTCCATTCCCTCTGGCTTTCGCAAAAGTCCGGGATGGGCAGGGTCCCTGATTACAAGATACTGGTAACCAACTATCCCATGTTGATCCCATGGGTGAACTGACAAATCAGGGCATCAGTTCAGCCTCTTGTCTTAATCTCTGGAGCCCTTACCTGTTCTGCACCTCCTTTCCCCCATATTCATATCTGTGATGTCTGATCCCTATCAGTGGTGATGAGAGGACAAGGAAACGGCCAGAAAGGGACGTACAGATAACAACTGCTCCATGTAAATTTATAATGGCAATAAACAGGATTTATTTTTATGATGATTTATTAACATGCTTATAAATGTATAGACTAGCCTGCAGCAGCATTCCATTGTATTAGAGGTTGGTGCTGCTTGCAGCTGGGTTTGATAAATAGCCTCTCCTATGCAACAGGCTCCGGAGACCTCGTTATGCTGTTCGCCCTTTAGGGCACTGCACTGCTTTAGGACCAGGTCTGTGCACTGCAGCCTTACAAGCTGTAGCTGCTACATCCCACTTCCAAGCCTTCTCCTTTCCATAGGGTACTGCCAGAAATCTCCCTAAGCTTATGCTGCAGGTTGAGGATCATGGCCAAATCTCATTTCATTCTGTAGTCACAAGCCAGTCTCCTAACTTGAGGGGTCCATGTCACACATGACCAGTCTGGCTGGCTGGCTCCATGAGAGCCATGCAAGTATTTCCAACTGTGCAACGCTGCTCACCATGCTGCAAAACACTGGCTTACCCAGCAAGACATGAACTTGCTCAGGGCTGCCTGTTTCTCCAGCAGGTGTTACAATAACATTACTGTTTTGGTACTTAAACTGCATCTTTAATTTAGGAACCCCAGAATGCTTTTTAGCGGCATCATTATCCATACCTTTCCTTGCTTCATATGAAAACATAATTCACATAAATCCAAAAAAAGTGCAAGTCACAAAATAGGAATGGGAAAAATTTTCTTCAGTAGATCTGCAGTCAGGATCTTTCTAGATTATCTTTCAGTATATTTCAAAGCCAAGAAGGATGCAGAGGTCAAGGTGCATACTCTGAAAATCTCACAGCACTTTAACACCATGATCTTAATCCAGTTTTATAAACCTTTATCCACGAAAGTGAGGCACAAGACTGGGAACTCATTTAGCCAAGGTCCCACAACTGTTTAATGTCATTTAGTTTGAAAACACCCTGAGAAAGATAACCAACACCATCGATGCCTTTGTTGTTACAAACAAAAAATTCCAGTTAACAATAAAAAGCTCAGGAACTAACTGCTGTAATTTTTTATTTACTCGCTAAGCAATGAGACCATACATCCCACTACATCCCTGATACAAGGGCCTTTTGTTATTTTGGGGCTTTTTAAAATAATTTTTGTTCAGAGATCCAAGGTATGAAAGAAATTTACACAGTTTCATTAAGGCAAGAGCGATAGGCAACAGTTGCAACAGAAACACCACGAAAAAGGACACAGTAAATAATGATGCGTATATATTGACAGAAAAAGTAAGTGTTGATGCCACAGGCTCCCTCCCAGGTGGTTTGTTTGTGACATTTGCACATTGAGCACACTCCTGACAGAGTGTGTAACTCTGGCCTAAAAGCTGAGGCTCCAGAGGCAATGGCTATAGATGCTGTGTTCCTCATACAGCCCCAAAGAAGCAAGGTGTACTCATTCAATAATAAATAACTAATAGATTTGATCAGGCTTCAAAGTGCTCCGTCTTTAAAACCATGCCCATTTAACTTGAACTCTAATCCCTCTGGTTTGTTTTTTTCTTTCTTTCCATGATGCTTGCTTTGATGTCAAAAACAGAGGAATAAGGGCTTCCAGTACCCCTGTCATAAAGGTAATAGATGTGATAGGCTCAGGCTTACCACTGACTAGGTTATTGATTAAAATTTGTCAGAAGATGCTTTGGAAAGGCTGCAAGAGGCTTCAAACAGGGCAGGGGGAGGGCAGGAAGAGAAAGTAAAATGTATTTCACTCCCAGAAGTGTATTTCAAATGACTGAAGGTCAATTATCCCAGCAATTTACAGCCAGTCTCAACAATTTGGCTTGATTAGAGCCTATAATACAATAGGGGAGTTCTAATCGCTCTATCTCCCCATCTTCCCTTCTTTAGCAGAAGGTTTGAATGGCAGAAATAGCAGAAAGCACAGGGCACCTATACTGTGGAATAAAGCATCAAACAACCATTTGTCCATGGATCTTGGCAAGTTCAGACTTAGAAAACATGTTAACTAGAAGGCACTGCAAAAGGGTTTAAAAGCTTGAAGGACTGGGTTGGTGCCAAATCAGCAAACAGGACAGAGATGCTTGAATCACCAAGAAGATAACTTGATTGGTGGGGATTATCAGTTATTGGAGGAAGAGACAGCTGGAAAGTAGGTTTGTACAGAAAAAATTTATAATTTCACACAGTCTGTTCTTCTCTTACAATCTCTCTCACCTTCTGCACTGGCCTGCCAGAGCCATGATGTTTGCCTTTCCCAGGCCAAATCTCCACTGCCAGAAAGCAGAGCTTTGCTGTTTTTCCACTGCCACCATGCTGTGCCACACACCCATCTTAGCTACCAACATCCAGGCTTCTCCAAATTTTCCAACTGGCTGCTTTAACTACTCTCAAGGCAGGTAGTAACAACAGGTAACATGTTCTGGATGGGTAAAGCAGGACTGCCATGCTATTCTTAGCAGCAACCAGACGCACTGAAGGATTGTGAGTTGGTATGTTATTTGCATCCAAGATCACTCTGAGAGGGTTGGTACCTTCCTGCTGCCCAGGCAAAGCATTCTCATACACCCGTGTCAACCTTAGAAAGGCCAATTCATGCCTCTGCTTTGTCTAGTGATTACTGCAAAATGTGCATGCATCCTGCCTTCCAAACTGGCGGGGTTATAAATCTCTTAGAAGTGCTTCTGCCTGCCCCTGTGCTAACAGGCTGGTGAGAATTTTCTGTTCTTTCATCTCATAGGTTACCAGCTGCTCACTTCACTGCTTCTCCGTGCAAACAAGAACTACCAAGTCTTTCTGACCCAGAGCACACCAATGTTTGATTTTAAATTGTTTCAAGTTTCTATTCTCCCAAATGCACAAAGCTGTCTTCATCCCACAGGGGAGCAGAAGGGTTAAAAGCCCATCCTCATTCTCCTTGATGGAGGCCATCCAGCCATGACCCTGGTTGAGTAGCAGACACATAGGAAGTAGATTATCAATAACTCTTTTTTCTACTTTCTTTCACGCTTTCTCTATACAACGTCAATGAGCTGGAAAATGAAAGGAATAATGCAGGTTTAAGAGGCCAATAATTAGGTCACAGCTGATCTCTACTCAGATCAGCTGACAGCTGGTGCCTATCCTGCCTGAGTGAGCAGGGGTTTTTCAGGACTCAGGTTTAGGCCAACCTCCCCTTCTCCCTTCGCTCTATTTCTTTGTCTCCAGACTCCTGAAAAGCAAAAACTGACAAGTGTAATGCAAATGTACTAGGTTTCCATCCACTGGAGTTTACAGGGAGAAATTACTTTGCTTGCTTTTGTCCTAAATTACCTTAAATCCTCTTCCCTGCTGCCTCACCACCACTGTGGCAGACCAGCATCACAGCCTGAGTTACTGCTTCTGTGTTGTCCCCTTCCTCCTGCAACTCCATCCTGCCCATCCCCTAACATAATCACAATGTTTGCTTGTTTTAGCTTCCATAATCCTGTTGTCTTGCAAATCTCCTCACCATAATCCTGCTTTTGTCTGTCAATACAATTTGTTTGCAGTGGGGAGGAAGGGAGGTGAAATGTTGCTTGGAACACAGAAAGCTTTGGCTGCTATATTTCAAAGCTCTATTCGTTTTCAAACACACCCTGAGAGTTTGGCACTGCTGTCCACAAAACATTTGAGAAGGGTGCCACAGCCTCCAAAATAAGAAGTTTGCTGGGTCAAACCAGTGGCTACTACAGCATTAATAGCATGACAGAAGGATGTGCTGTTTTATGTACCTGCACACACTAGAGGGAGAGCAGGCAAGAAAAGAAAGGAGAGAAGAAGAAAGAAGCTCCACTTTGCCTTGTCAAAGAGCTTGCACTATCAGTTTTATCTGGATAAAGCAGTGGCAGAAGCTGCAGAGCAGGGCACTGCTGTAGGCAGTGGCACTCAAGGGATGGGAGAACAAAGCCTGTACCACTCACACACTAACAGAGTGGTAATGGGCAGACACACAAACTAGTAATTGATTGGTAGGAGCTGTGGCAATTCTGTGTGTTTGCATGAATAAAGAATCAGCTTAATCAGACTAATTCCTTACAGTCAAAACACAACATGGGCTCCAGCACTCACAGCAAAACTCTGTTGCACCAGCCAAGTTTCAAACCAGAACAAAGCAGCTAAGAATTTCACCCAATTTGGATGCAAAACTGAGTCAGGCCAAGTGCCCAGAAAACTCTTCTGAATTCAGACAACAATCAGCTGAAAAAGAACAACAAATCATGAAACTACAAGACGCTCATATGATTTGGGGTTTGTTTGCAAACATTTCAAAAAGAGATATAGTACCTGAGCAATTTGCTTCTCAAAAACTGCTGAAGTGGATAAGAAAAGAGGGGAATGCATGTCACTCCAAGAGTGAAAGGAAACCTTAAGCAATGCTTTCAGGAGATTAAGAAAAGTATCATTAACACCCCTTTCCTTATGTCAGTTCTCTACCTCAGGTCTCCTACTAAAAAAGAAAGTATTAAAGCATTGCATCCAGAATATCCCTCCTCCAGGGGAAGTCTGGCTCAAGCTCTTTGCAGAGAAAAAGGATTTTTGGATTTACACTGAGCTAAGCTTGAGACTCAAGCACTTGGGATGCTCAAAGCATATTCAGATCAAGCTGCAGACATTGTTCATCCTGAACTTCCCATTGCAGGCCTTACTCTACAAAAGTTTTTTGTTCTTTTTTTCCCCAAAATGCATCATCTCAACAAGTACATTCTGTGTAGAACTGCTCAAGTTTTCGCTACCATCTATGTAACCTTTCGATTTCTGTCTTTAAGGTTTATTTGGAATATTAAGTTTTAAGTCAATTAAGCATACAGTTCAATTTATTGGAGATGTTAAGGCAGAGGAAATACACAGAACCCATAAATAAAACAGAGCATCAAAGACCAGAAAGCATTGTAATAAACTTCTGCTCTCTTGATGCAACATGGACATGATTACCAGACTACATGTTGCTAATGCAGAAAGAATGCAGGAAAGGTATAAAGACTCTAGGAAAGATATTTTATGAAGATGTTTATAAATTCACATGAGGACAGTAAAAGAGTGGACTCATGCTATGGAATGAGCCAAAACCAATGCCGCATAACCACTGCTGTCCCAAAAAGGATAGGACTTTGAGGAAGGAATTATATGAGGAGCTTGAAGCAGCATGTGGGACAGTAAGAAATTGCAGTAGAGCAGGAGCGGTCCCTTCCCATACTACTTTTCAAGTACATCAGGAACCTGTTATTCACCAGTTTATTCTAGAATATGTTGTGGTTTATTCTTCCTTTAAGTGGGAGAGCTCCTTTAGCTTCAGCTAAAGATAAATATATTCACTCATACTCATCCAATAACCTCCCCCATCAAGACTTCCAGACATAACTTTTATCAGCAAGTTTATCCCCCTTTCATATACCTGTCCTCACCTACCCAGGAATTCATGGCATTTATCATCTCACAGCAGTGTATCACACTCCATTTAGTTTCTGAGCAGTCATCATCTAAAGATATGCAGCTCGATGTTGTGTGTCTTGAATCAAATGGAGTATTTCCAGAAAGTCACAGTATTTCACACTTATTTGGTTCAAAATCTGGTATAGATTCTTCCACCTCCTGTGGTAGGCCAGCTAGCACTGTTATGCCCACTGCAGAGATGTAGAAGCTTGGGTCAGAGTAGGGAAGCAGCTCTTCCTCTAGCTGCATCAGAGCTGGTAACCAGGTGATAAGTAAGCACCTGATCCTGGTTAGTGATTTTTATTGCCACCTACAATACTCCCTCTATACTTGAGGATATATACAAAACCTCCCTCAGAGCTCACAGTTTTAAACACTGTCGTGTACAAGAAACTTCCTCCTCAAAGCTAACATGCTTAAATGACAAAAAAATACCACCCTCTCTGAGGTAGAAAATACCACACCACAGGAGATGAATCACCAATGCCCCCATTCCACACATCCAGAGCAGCTTCAACATCTCATCCAGACCCCTGGTGTGCAGAGGCAGCAGTGACATGAAAAAACACCTGCTGAAGCCAGGTCTCCCTGTCATGGACGGCACAAATTATACTGCAAGAAACCAGGTCTGAGTGGTTTGTTTTCAAAAGGGCCCTTAATCTAATATTTCTTTAATACTTAGGTTCCTAATACTGGTTTACAAGAGGCATCTGTCCTGGTCCCATCCAGGAGAGCTATTTTTGCTGTAGGTGTGGGAAGACAGAACCTGGAGCTGGGTGTGCATGTCTAGGAATTCACTCTATACCACCTCACACCAACTACCAGGGACAGAGGTGAGGAACTCTCTGGCTTTGGGGAGGAAGGAAGTGATTTTTCCAGTGGGGAACCTGTCCACTATTGTTCATTGTCTCTGGCTCGATGAGCATTTTTTTGGTGTGAATTGCTTTTTTTTTGTATACTTTAGTTACTAATATTGTTGCTGGTACCGTTCATTTTCTTATCTCATTGCTGTTTTCATTAAGTTGTTTTTATCTCAACCCACGATCTCTGCCTTTTCTGTCTCCCATTCAGGGGGTTTGTGGTCTTTTCAGTAGGTGTACTAAGTTGGATAATATCATTCTAAACCATGGCAGCATCCTATTCATGTAAGATCGGCAAACCTGCACAACCAGCCTCCTACCTCCTCACGCTTTACAACCCTAATTCCCCCCACCTAGGATTCCAATACAATAAACGCGTCCAGTTTTGAAGTATGAGGAAGATCAGCTTCTCTCCTCCACATCTTCTCACACAACACCCACACCTCCCTTACATTTTCCCATAGCAGAAGCTTGTGTGTTTCAGAGGTCCATGCATAATTTCCTCCTCATGATCAGAAGCAAAAAATCAACATAAAGCCACGAGGACAAGGAGTGTTTTGAGGAACTTGCCCCTCCTTCCCTTCCACCCACAAATCTGTTTGTACAAGAAGGAAGATGGTGAGGTTTGATTGCAGGATCATCCTGCGAGCACTTGATGAGGACTGTTGAGCTCTTCGAGCCCAGGCACACAGTGCTCAGCAGCAGCTGTGAATAGTGCATCCTGCATCTAGCACTGACAGCGAGGAAAAAGGATTAAATCTACAACTCCATTCACTCCTGTGTATTCTGAGGCATTTTGAAATCCATGTAAATCTTCCATACCATAGAATGCAACCTTCACCTACTTTGAGAGATGGCAGCTGATCAGCTAGAATATGCCAGAGTTCAGAGCATGGCAGAGAAGGGTTCTGCATGGAGTGGAGAACATAGGCAGAGAAGCATTGAGACAGGGAGGTGATAAAGGTGCAGAAATGACCAAGACAGAAAATCTAATAATCACTATTAAAAATGTGATATTTAAGCCAAAGAGCTCAGTTTTATACCCAGGCTGAAAGCAATTATGGGAAGACCTCCTTCTTCCAATACTTTATCAAAAGTTGTACATAGAAATTGGTTTCACCCTTGACTTCTGGCAGATGCATTTTTCAAGACTCAGTTACAGCTAAGCCCTCAATTCTGAAATGTCAAAATTTATGATCAGAACAGTGCCTGACCTTAAGTTACCCAAAATACAAGAGATAAATCAAAATTTTGTTGGATTGTTTTAACAATCCATATATCCAAGTTGACTTCTGTGCCTGTTTTACAACTGCTGACACCTTTGAGTGAAACAATCCCCACTGGATCAGTGTAGCTCATGACTTTTCAGTTCAGAAGACATGAGGCTGAAACCCTGTAAATGCATCAGCAGAAGCCGCTTCAGGTTCACTGCTGCATTAGACTGGATATAACTTGCTCTGTAATCCACTTAACTGGGACATGCTTCCCCAAGGAAGTATGTTTACCTACCAGATTCCACAAGGAATTGATATAAGCCAGCAACACTTAATGGCAATAACCACAATATAACAGAGACATTAATTCTGCTCTTTAGGGACAAAATGCATCTGTTAAGGAAATTTTACTAAAACCTGCCAATGCATAATGTTTACTCAAGATCTCTACAGGCTTACATAAGTTAAGCATTTTCCTAACTGGGACAAACAGTCGCTCCAGGTGCAACATTCAAGCCTGCAGTTTTGCTAAGACTGCACGACTTACATTAAAGTAGACAAGGATTTCAGGTGGCCCATAGCTGCCAAGCAGCTCTCAGAAATTAATAATCTTTACTCCATTAGCATCTCTTCTATTTCCTGAAATGAGCAGCAGCTCAGACATTGACTCCAACAGGAGGAAGCTAAGCTTTTATTTTTCCTTATTTATCTCCTGCTCCCTTTTTGAGACAGAGAAGGTTTCAGTAAGCGTATGTTACAACAAAAATGCCAACAACATTGCTGGGAATTTTTATTTTCTGCAAAGCTGTGAAACTGAGCATGTACTTCAAATTCTCTATCAAACCATTTATGTTGGGACATCTCTCACCCAGCTGGGAAACTGTCACTGCAAACAGCAATGATGATCTGGACTGTGATGCCCTCTCTTATGAATCCCAGGAGGAGCACAGAAGAAACACAAGTGTAATTAGAGACCTTCAATATACCCAAGAAACTAGGTTTGGGTGTGGGGGAACATTAACAAGCCAGCACACAGCGAGCTCTGATCCAAATACAGTGTTCCACTGTTTGCTTCTCCACTGTGTTTTCTGCACTAATTCACAGCCACTGTAACATCAAGACAAGCTTCCATATGCTTAATTTACTGACAGTAATTAATTTCAGCCTCTCCCCACATACACATTCATTTTATCTGACAAGCAAGTCATGAAAAGCAAGTCCATTCTCATAGAAATACAGGGCAGCTACCAGAGGTTGCCTTTCTTCTTAGCAAAGAAAATCTAATTGGTGCATCTGCTAAGTCACAATGCCTCTCTCACCCTCCACTCTTCACTTTGCATCCCCTGCCCAAGCTTAGGTGTGTTGCTTCTCACAGGCTTCCCCTTACACCAGAAAATGATTTTTAATAAAACACTTTATTACAGATGAAAAAGGAATAACTGGCTAGGGAAACATCTGGGCACCCATCTCCTTTTCAAAATAGTGAATCTATTAATGATCATGAGGAAAGGAATAAATGTTTTAAGAGGCTTAGCAAGTAACTCAGAGAAGCACGGCCTCTACCCTCCTGCTCCCCCCTTACTCACTGACAGTTTAACCCATACCAGCAAGGCCAGTAAATTAAAAAAAAAAAAATTTAAAAAAAATGAAGCACCAGGTAATTGATCCCACTTTAAAATTCTTTATTAGGAAGAAAACTAATCTTTTTTTTCTGAAATCCACTTTTAACTCACTTGTTCTCATGCCTTCTGCAAGCTGCTACTCTGTTATTATTCTATGGCAGTATTATTTATGGTCTCTTTGCTACGTTAATATTCTTTCATGAAATTTGGTAACTGTGTTTTTAGTTCTCCAGCATGTCTCAGTATTGAGGTGGGTGAGAGAAGTAACCATGTGATGCTGACAGAAGATAACACAAGTCAGCAACTGAAATCTAGACACAACTACCTCAGAGCTGAAGTCACCATTACCTAATCAAACTAAATCTTCACAAAACAGCCAAAGTGCAATGTGTACATCTTAAAATTTTGACAGGAAACAAAAGACAAAAAAAATACAAACTTTGAAAACTGTTAACCCAAATTTCACTATATCACACAGGTAGAAAAGAGGGGCCCGAAATGTCCCCAACAGACACAATGATGCCTTGGTTGTCAGTCAGGATGAGACACCTAACTGAAGAAATAATAAATACTTTAATTTGCTATTATCACAGAGCAAAGAAACACAGACTTACTGACATGTACTTCTTTATGCCATGCCAAATGAGTGAGAAAACAGACATGCACATGAAGAAGAGTCTTGAGTTACAGATTCACTGTACCAACTGAGAAAAACAGGAACCAAATCCAGTCCCCACCACCTACCAGTCACTAGGTCCCTTTCTCTCAGGGGAAGATATGGTATGCTTGAATTTTCTTTAGACACACTATTTTTCACTTTCTTGACTTTTATATAATGGCCAATCTATGCCTTTTTCACTCCTTGATGATATTTTGAAGTGTCACTGCTATCTGGCAAGAGTAAAGCCTATTCTGCCCTCCACAAGCCACATCCAAATTTCTTCTCACACTAAACAATGTACCCAGTTCTAACAGCAGCTACACCTCTGCCAATCTACCTACTCTTCTTAAAACATCTGAAAAACAATTAATTCAGCTGAAGAGTCATTCCTATCACCAAACAGACGAGAAAACCAAGCATAGAGCACCTTCAATCAATTTTTCTCATGTATTCCTTACTTTAGTTGCTTTCTTTTAGAGCTGTCCAATATAAGACAGCTGGAACTCAATTTTCACAGCATTCTCAATGTATTAAAAAGAAGCATTAAAGCCACGTAGGAAACAAAGATCAAGAACAAACTTAATAGCCAAAGTCATTGACTACTTCCAGTCTGAGATCTGACAGCAAGTCTGTGGAGAAACTGGGAATAAAGTTCACAAGTGCTGAAGTCCTCATTAATGACTAATCTACCAAAAATATCAATTTCCTTCAAACTCCTAAAATTTGCTGCACTCTGTCCAACACTTTGAATTGACACAACACTGTCTTTGGGATTTAACCTGTAGGAAAGACATTGTATATGTGAACTTATTCTTCATATTTATAAAGAAATAGAATTAATCAGCCAATGGTTTAAGATATGACAATCCTTCTTCTCAAAAATTCAGCAATAGAGAAGTGAGAATCAGAACATAAGTAGCTATTCATCCAAAAAAGGAGCATAAAGTTTAAACTTTTCCAGCTGAGCCTCACACATAGAAATACAAACCAAGTTGTCTAGCACATGACAGCAGAGAAAATTAATGTCCCTCTTTTTGGGGCCATCCCACAAAATAGCTGACCCATGTGCATTGATCTGCCCTTTTTCTGCTACAATATACACAAGATGAAAATCCTTTTAGCTGACCATTTCTTAGCTCCACAGTCCAGTACTAAGGAAAATGTACTTCTTGTCTGTAGAGCCAATGGTTATAATACAAGGACTAAAGGCAGGAGCTGGCTTAAGATAGAATTCCCTGACCCCTCCCAGAAAATACCCATCAAGAAAAGGCTGAACCATGAGGACACAAAACTGCCACACTTTTCCCACTTAGTCAAATCAGGGCATCGGCCATGGACTCCCATAACTGGATCTTCTCGCAGTTGTTAAGTTTTCTACAGAACATATTATACTGGCACAGCAGATTATGTTGGTAAGACTTCTTAAGCAGATGTTAGTGTGGATTTATCCCAGGTATGCAGGATCAAAAGGGCAGCTTTGCAGTACAGGAGAGGAAAATGGCTACCAGATAAATGGGACAACAGCACGTCTGACAGCTACTGCAAAAGCTCTTGAAAATTTCTTTGGTCCTTGTCTGCCAAAAAAGAGATGATGGTCCCTTTCATTCCTATTTTCTACACCTTTTCTCTGCCTTCCTACCCTGTCTCAATTTCACCTTTTCTGCCCATACTATGTTTTTTTCCATCTGTCCTTTCCCTCTTATCTTCTTTCATAAAGCAATTGCCCTTGTTTTTCTCCTTTATTTACTTTCCAGCAAGTGAACAGCAGCAGTGGTGCCTGCTTTGCACACTGTGACTCCATTCCCTGTCTTCATTTTCCTCCCAGCTCAGGCTCAGCAGTTGCAACTCAGTGCTGCTCTCCTGAGACTCCCACAGCAAGAAGCAGCCTCAGCTCTCAAGCCTCAGTAGATTAGGGAACATCATGGAAGGGAGGCAAGTGGACACTGGAAGGGGAGAAATCTGTCACACCCACTGCAGTCAGCCATTCTGAAGGTCATAGCACAGAATCCTCCCCTCTGCCTGCCAACTTGGTGCTGTCACTGGTATTGTGAAAGCCTCTGAATGAGGGACTGATATTCTCTGCAAGCCACTACTTCCTTAAAATAGGGCCAAGAGAATGAGTAAGCTCAGCTAGAAGAAAAAAATAAATTTGGAGGAACAGTGAAGCTCTCAGCCAGCACACGCTGACAGTGAGAATGAAACATGGGAATGGCAGACCAACCACGTGCTAAATGTCTCACTTAAATACCTCATATCCCTAAAGAAACAGTATGATAAGAAAGGGCCCTGTCAGCTCAGGTCTCCCCCCTCCCAGAGCCTTTATCCCATTATAGAGAAAAGAACTGAGCACACTGTGCTGCCAATACACACCTGGCAGTGTCCCTGGTGGAAGGGCACACTCAGCTACCTTTCCTATTAGGACATGACCAAGACACACAGCTGTAAGTCAGGCATTGCACAAACAACGAATAAAAAGACATCTTGTTCCAAACAACATGTAACCAAAATATAAAGCAGGATGCTGCAGAAATACACAGAGAGGACAGGGCATACCAGACTGATGCATTTTCCATATAGTGGCCTGTTTTCCCTTCATTATTTCATCCTCATTATGGACATTAATCAACTGGAATAATGGAAAAAGTCACTGGCAATGTGATTACCTCCTCTACTCATAGATTTACTCTTAAAATGATCCTCCCTTGCAAACAGCTTACACAGCTACTCCATGTAGCACACCTACTGCTGTCAGGTATATTCCTACTCTCTCTCAGGCAACTTCTGATGCCAACTCATTGTGTTCTGTCTTGCCTTTAATTACAACTCCTGGTGCTCAATACACAGGGGACAGGGGAGGCAGAGGTGGGCAGGGAACATGTTAAGTATGTCTTAAGCTGAAGGCCGGAAACACACCCAAACAGAATCAGTGACTGCTACTGGAAACCATGCCCAAAGTGACCCACTCACTGCTCCAAACCAATAGCAGAGCCAGTGGTGGGATATATGAGCTCAGTGTCAGCTGCATCTTTACTGTCCATGCTGTCTCCAATGCAATATAACAGGATCTACACATCAGTGAAACTTCCACATCTCATTACTCTGTCAATTTCAAAAGAATGTTCTGGAGCTCACAAGGTGTGAGCTATAATCGAGAGCTCAGAGATTTCTCACAGATAACAGAACAAGTTGAAAATTATTAACTCCCAAAACTGTCCCAAATTGCTTGAAAATTTATGAAGTAACTCAAACCAGTCTCCTGAATCACCATCATCATCTTTTCTTAGAGGTTCCCTATGCAACTGCTGACCAAAAATGCATTGCTACTCAGGACAAATACCTGGTAAGTTCCCAACAGCAAACCATATACTGGCCAAGTTCATGGCCAGTACCAGTTTCAACTAGTTGTGCAGTTCTCCTGGCAAAATTTTGATCTCAAGTTCAGCACTGAAATCACTTCATCCTAAGAAAATCAACACAAGAAAGATATGAAAATGTAAGAAAAGGGGAGAGAAACAAACAGGGGCAGTCAGAACTTGCAAATTATCATGGACAAAGGACAGTCTCAAAAAAGGAGTAATTCAACCATGTCGAACACCTTTCCTCCTAATCAGACAAGAACACCCTCATCAGCTGGGGAGAAGGCACACAGCCAAAAGCAATTCAGAGACAGGAGAAGGTTAAGACACCAAAGCAGTCAAAACAGCTGCTGGTATTTGAACATTTTTGGCCAAGTCATTACATATTGTAGAAAGGTGGCCTTAACAGAACTACCGATCCTACCTCTGTCATTTTGAAACAGGGAATTCCCTTCACCCTTATCACTAACTTGCCAAAAAAAGTGAACTTGAAAATGTAAGTCTCATATACTTTGCCTATGCCCTTTCATAATGGTTGGGTAAAATCCCAAAACTAATGAATTCAGGAATTTTTTTGTTATTGAGGTCAATGGAGCCAAGATTTTACTCCTAGCACCTTTAGAAGTTATTTACTCTGCTATCTATTATCACATCCCTAAATCTGTGTTTCTCCACTTTCTTTTACCTATAACAGACATTAACAACGGTATAACTGACAAATAACTGTATTTCCTTTTCTTTTCACTATTGCATAGCACTGACAAGCATCAGCAGAGCTCTGTGAGCCCCTCACACTAGGACAGAAAGGAAATGCTCAGGGTCGTATCACACTGGCAGAAACACACATACCATTGAACTCAAAGGATCAAGAGGAGTTATAAATAAAGACTGACATGTGTTGACAGAGATGCAAATAATTGGATTTGAAGAACCTGTACCTAGCCCATGGCAGATGCTAAATAAATTTTCATCAAGAATTCACCAAACTCTCCTGGACATTAAAAACAAAAGGATGAGGGATACATGTCATTTATCACACTTTGAGGCCCATTTCCTGTCAGGCTAGGCACCAAACAGAGCAGAACAAAAAGATGGTCTTTTCTGCATACAGCTTTAGTTTTTCAGTAATGTTTTGGGTACACATGGCCTGTTTCTGATAATAGGCACAAAAAGACTGACCAATCTCTGAGACCTATGGACAGCAGTAACAGGAACCAATCTAAGTCTTCCACTACAGAGAAAACAAAGTTGTTGAGCAGTTCCTGCCCAAGGGAAGAGAAGGGAAAGAATGAAGAGACAGGCACAAGCCCTGCAAAACCAGCCTGCTTCTGTCATAGCTGCCAGACACACTGGAGCAGATGCTGGGGAGCACACAACTGCTGGCAAGGGCTGGCAGCAGTTGTGGCAGTATCTCACTTAGTCTGCTCATGTGCCCTGAATTCTGCCCCAGGAGTGGCAGCCTGGCTTTCCCAGGCACTGCCCGGGGCACAGAGCTGCTGTGCTCTCCCCCAGCACCCCAGCCCCACAGAATCTCACACTAGCCAGACTTAGCCCTACTCTGTGGCCATAAATATAGCAGTCCTTCAGGACAGAGACAGCTCTCCACACACAGTCACGAGCTCCACACTCACACAATGCAATCATTAAGTATGTGCCAATTAGATAATGTGACGTCAAAAGCGAGGGCTCAGAAATGAGCAATATGAAGGATGAATAAGCTGAAGGGACTGATTTATAGAAACATTATCAGGAGGTGGTTTTTCTGCTTCTTGCTTTAATTTGTCTTGAAAAACAGGATTACATAAACCAATAGCAATGTAGAGTCAACTCTGACTTTTGTGTCTGAAATTAGACCCAAACTTTTCAAAGCTGCCCCTGAAAAATTATTACAGCTCTGCATGCAAAAGTCAAATAGCTCAGAAGTGACTTGTGCTGGCAGTTTTCCTGACTACTAGGAGGAACTGCTTGCCCAGACTACACATGAAAAAATTAGGATATTGACCTGAAAACGTTCAGTTATTTTATTCTAAAACAGCTCCACTCAATTTTTTTAGTTTCAATAAAAGCTTTCCTTAAAAGTGCTGAAAATAATATATTATTAGACTATACAATTTTGTGTTGTAAACTCAGCCTCCTATTAAGCTACTTCTCCACACTGTGATGAGCAAACTATAATTTTTACAAGGTTTTTCCAGGGGGTTTTAGATTTTTGTCAGATAAAAAATAATTAACAAAAAAAAAATTTCATTTGTCAAGAAACACAGTTATCCCTCATTCTCAATTTCAACAGAACTAGTTGGGGTTTTTAAGCAGAAAACTTTCTCTAGAAACTGATCAGGATCAGCATTTGTGTCAAGCAACGATTTACATTTTCAGAGCCAAATCTTCACCTGTATGTGCTCAATGAAATGAATTATACTGATTTACACAGAGGGGTCTTTGGTCTACAGGTTTGATTATCAATAGCAGTTGATTCTGTATTGCCATACACTAAACTACAGAGACAAGAGGCGGTCTACTGTTAATCCAAGACCCTTCAGATGTACAAATTACAGATTCTGCTTAAAATCAAGCCATTCAATTGCCTCTGGTACATTTGCTCTTTCATACTCAAAACATCCTGTGACAATTCATGGATCTATGAAACAAGGGCCTGCTCGATTTGTTCCTTGCACCTCACTGAACCAAAAAGTAAAACCATGAATGTAGTCACAGCTGCACTGGTGTAAATGCTCTTTAGAGACAGCAGGGCCTTGTGGTTCTCTCCTCTTTCACCTTGCAGCATGCTAAATTGATCCAGAAAGCAGTTCATCTGAAAAAAACACCTACCAACAATTTGTTTTAAACAAACACTTGTAGCCAGAGCCCCCATTCTCCATCAGCATGCAATTGTCTCAAATCACAAAAGGGAAGGAAACCAAAATTGAAAATTGATCTCTCTGTGGCCACGTAGACAGGAAGAATGATTTCCTAGATGTGATTTTAAATAACTCTTTCTTCTGTCCCCTCTACCCCCTCCCTATACACATTTACATTTCTTCTCCTGTATTCTCCATCTTTTGTCAAACAGGAACAAAGACTTCCACCATCTCACTCTCTTTCCCCAGCTTTCTCATCAATATTCTATTATCAAACAAGGTTTTAGCTCTTTTTTACCTCTTTAAATCAATAAGAAGCAAAGCAGTAAAAGGAAAAAAATTAAAATCACCAGCAGATAAAGGGTCTTTAAAAAAAGTTAATCACTGCTAAACACTGGCAGCTCACTGGAGTGTCACACACAGCCTTTGCTACATGCTGTTTGGTCCCACACTGTCATAAAGGTAAACTACCTGTACCTGCCTGCCAAAGCGAACTGAGACAGGAGAGAAAACAAGAATAAAACTTTCAGAATTGGTCCTCATATGGATGACTGCCACCTGAAATCTGGAAGAGCAAGAGTTTGTAATGTGTGACCTCCGAGTGAAGGTAATGCTGAGGAAGCCCCACGAGTACCTGTCATTGACACCTACCTTAGCTCCCAGCTGGAAGCAGGGGCAGCCAAGCTAGTCTTGGACCCTTTCTGATATTGAAGTTCTCCTGCTTCTCTCCCAGGCCTAAGACTTTCCCCCACCAACACATACATGCATGATTCAGACAGGTTTCAGGTGTGCTGCTATACATATACATGTATATGCATTCATATATACATATATATATATATATATACACACACACACCCAGACACAAAAATTATGTGTATGGGATATTCCATACCTAACATCTTCAAATTTATTGTCACACACATTTACCAAAAACACCCTTACATTATTTGGAACAGCAGCAGAGGGAAAAGCCAATGCAAAAAATAGGGAGAGACAGAGGAAGAAATCTGGGTGTGTCTGATGCCAAAAGTGCTGACAAGAAACAGCATTTTTCTTAAGCCATATGCCTGTACTATTATTGCTAGTACTTCTTCATGATCAAAGGACCTTTCAAGAGTCACAGCTGGACAGAAACTCCATGTCAGTGGCAGGAAAGAGCAGAAGTCCCACCACAGTCAGGAGTTCCTTTTTTTTCAGGAATAGGTCTTAGAACTAGAAAGTACAGTCAATTCAAAAATAAAGGAAATAGGAAACCACTCCGTTTTGACTCAAAGTAATTCTACAACTTTGGGCAGCATACATTGTTCGTTCCTCTTCTGCCTGCTGACAAACTCAAGTTACAGCTCCAACCTCACACACCTGCCCCAGCACAGATGACACCTCCATACTCTGTCACAGTGCCTTGCTGTGCTGGACAGCACTGGGCTGCACAGCTTCTCTCAAACAGGCAATAAAAGAAACCACCTGGCTTCCCACAGAGGGAAGTAAAAAGCAGCCCATACAGGGCTTCCCATATTCCCATGCAGAGGGCTTCCCGTATTCCACTATCTCTGTGACAGTCACGGGGGATTGCTGGGGTTCTGTGTTCTTATCACACCAGGAGACTCACACACAGACTCTTAGTGAGGAGCAAGCTAAACAGAGGAGTTTCCTGTTCCAGACCACCAGAGAGGAGAAAAGAAGCAGCAATGAAATTAGGGAAAGTTTGACATGACAATCTGTCTATCCTCAAGAAGATGACCACGAGACAAACCTGCTTGCTTATACAAGCATTGATTCCATCATCATTCCCAGTCACCAAAAACAAATTACAAGCATCCTTAATATTAGAAGGGCCATATTTTGTCATTACCTTTTAACAGAGTAAAATTATTCAGGGGACAAAACAGTGAGTCAAACAGGAGGCCTCTAAAGATAGTGTTTGTATCAGCAGGACAAAAGTGGGATGACTCAGGAAAGAGCACATCTCCTGAGAAGGTGCCACCAATCACCTCCAAACCTTGCTAGAGACCATTATGATGTAACACAAAATGGATTCTGCACTTCTGTTTAAGCACAAAGGTCCTCAAGCATTTACAATGAACAAAAGCTTCTTTCCCCTCCATACTGCTGTAGAGCACAGTGTGTTCTTTCCACTTGGTGGTGACGTGTTCTTTCAGGTATGAAGAGAATCCTGCATAAATACCTTATAAAACACTTTGGATCTATGTGTGCCATAGAGGAAAAGCTTGAATTCTTACTTTAAAATATGCAGTTAATTTGATATGTTTACCTGGAACAAGAAGATAAGAAGGGACACAAGAACTTGGGGAAAATGCACAGTTATATCACTCAGTGATTCTAAGCAAAATCACTAAAACCACAATCACAATGAGTTTAAAACTTCACTCCATCCCTGTAGTGAAGAAATACACTCATCTCTTCTGATCTCTTGGATTTTCCCCAAAAATGCCCAGTTATCCATGATGCCAAAGGTAGGATTCTTCCTCAAAAGTTGCCCCATTCTCCTGCATTCACTCTTCCCTTTGCTTTCCTGTACAGCTAGCAAAAAACAGGAACCTTCCTTTTCTCTCCTAGCAGCATATGGTAACAGAAATTGCCCATAAACCTTTCAGAAGCATTTGTACTAAATTCTATGTTTAGCAGCTATACTAATCAGAAGGGCAAACAAGAACTCAGGAACGTAAGACTTTTGTTACACAGTGAATTAATGGGTAAAGAAAGTAAAACCAGAAATAATTTGAAAAGTCTCAGTTAAAAAAAAAAAAATTGCAAGCTGAAATATCAGCCGATATTTACCAATGGTGAACTACAGAATAGTGTCCTCAGTTAATGGCTTGCATCCCTCTCCCCTAGGGCTTGGCATGCTGTTTCAGCAGCTCCACCAGCAGTCATAATCAAGCACTCCCTCACTCCAGCACAGGACTGGTGTCTTGACAACTGCCCATGGCCTTTGTGAAGGCTGTCTGCACCCACGCTGACACCTAGGAGGCTCTTGGGAAGACACACTGGATGTCTGCTCACAAAACTGCTGTCTTGCAGAGCCAGCAAGTTTGGCCCTAGGAGCAGCTTTGAGTGTTAGAATATATTCAGAAATTGCTCTCCCCAAAATACAGTGTAAGGAACAGTCAGGTGGGGACAGAATG
The DNA here is from genome assembly GCF_027579445.1 of Ammospiza nelsoni. Classification (NCBI taxonomy): domain Eukaryota; kingdom Metazoa; phylum Chordata; class Aves; order Passeriformes; family Passerellidae; genus Ammospiza; species Ammospiza nelsoni. Next base: position 43,375,305 of record NC_080638.1, on the reverse strand, counting down.
TATGAATAGAGGAGGAGATATACAGACCAAATACTCCTGGATCCACCATAATAGGAATACAACCCATAACATGCAGCTCAGAACATGAACACCTGTAAATGTGCAATGGGCAGCCCATCCAACACCTCCAAGTATACAAATCTGGGAGCAGTGTCCATGACTCCAGCCTATGCAGGAGAATAGAAACATGCATCCCAGGAGTCCCAAGCTGCAGCAGAAATCCCAGGCTGACAGGCTAGCTCTATGTGCACAGCCCTCAAAGCAAAGCAGCAAAGCACACTCAAACACTGCAAGTAACACGCAGGAAAAAAATTAACAATGTGACACATTCAGAAAGAAAAAAATGGTAGCAGAAACCAAAATTCACTTTACAACTCCCTAAAAGAAATCACAGAATCATAGAATGGTTTGGGTTTGAATGGACCGTAAAGCTCATCAAGTTGTAACCCTCATGCCAGGGATAGGGGGACCTTCCAGTAGATCAGGTTGCTCAGAGCTCCAACTAGACTGGCATTGAACACTTCCAGGGATGGGGCACTCTCAATTCCTCTGGGCAACCTGTTCCAGTGCCTCACCACTCTTAAAGAATTTCTTCCTAATATCTAATCTATATTTATCCTCTTTCAGTTCAAAGCCATTCCCATTTGCCCTATCACTACATGTCCTTGTAAGAAGTTCTCTCCAGTTTATTTGTAGGTCCCCTTCAGTACTGGAAAGTGCTATAGGGTCACTCTGGACCCTTCTGTTTTACAAGCTGAACAGTCCCAGCTCTCTCAGCTTTTTCTTAGAAGAGGTACTCCAGTTTTCTGATCATTTTTGTGGCCCTCCTCTGGACTCATTCCAGTAGGGCCACATCCTTTCCATGCTGGGGGCCCCAGAGGTGGATGCAGAACCCCAGGAGGGCTCTTCAAGAGCAGAGTAGAGGGGGAGAATCATCTCCCTCAGCCTGCTGGACACACTTCTTTGGATGCATTCCAGGATACAGTTGATAATGTAGGGGAAGAAAACTATTGTCTAAAAAAGGACTGAAAGGAGACAAACACCTCAAGGCTTCCGTCATCTCACACAATTACTTTTTTTTTAATTTTTACTTTCATGAAGACTAAAGAAGATATCTCCCTCTTCCACTGAAAGAAAACCAGATTCAGATGCCCTAGTCCATGATTGGTTGGAAGCTGCCAAGCAAGGATGTGTCTATATTTTTACAGCTGAACAAGGATCCATAAAACCTATCAGATGAAAGAGGGTGTCCAAAGGCACAGCAAGTGAATGCAGATGGATGAAAGGACCAGAATTTGTCACTCACCTCCCTCAGTCTCCAAGCCCCATGGGAAAGCAAAAGGAAAAAGAGGGCAGTAACCATGGGTAACCACTCTCAGGTTAATCTCAGATGGGGAGGGGAAAACGCTCCTCAAGATTAATAGCTAAAGTACTCAGGGATTAGAGATTAGGAGGAGAATCCTGTTTGCTAGGATTAAAAGGGCTGCATTCACATGAAAACCTCAACCAGTGAATTGCCTCCAGCAAAACAGTGGGTTTTATTATTATAATTATTATTTTATTCTCCTCCAATAAATGAAAAACATCAGCAGGAGGGCAGCAAAATCCATCAAAGGTTTAGAAAATAAAATCTCTGAGGAAAGGTTAAGGGAATGTAGTCAAGATAGAAATCAGATATTAAAACCAAAAATCAGCCCATGTTATTAGTAGCACAGAAGATTATAAAGAAGAAGAGATTTAAAAAAAAAAAATCAACTTCCCAGAATCCATGTGGTGTAGTCTATTCCTTTGCCCTTGGCTTAGCTGGAGGCAAGTGAGCTACAAAAATGGCAAAACTTACACAGTTTGCATATAAGGGAAGGTACAGTTTAAACATCCAATGGCTGGTATTTTCTAGAGTGCTATCTAGGAGCTCCATTTTGACACCTACTCTTAGTTGCTTTTCAATGATGCATCATTAAGGTACTTAACGGAAGTGTACAGGAAGGAACAGAAAAAGAATAGGACCATGTTCTATCAGAGGGGGTTAATAGAGAGGGGAAAGACATTAATCCTAATCATCAAAGCAGGCATTCAAAAGTTTAGTTAAGCAGCTTTTCTGAAACAATTTTCAGTGATGGAACAAGGGAAAAACTTGGATCCACCACAACAAAATTGTCTGAACTAGATTCTACTTCACTTGACTCAATCCTCGTGCAAGTAAGAATATTCAGTCTGGATTAGGTCAACAGACCTGCAAGACAGCTCATGAGGTCAGCACAGAGAGGCAAGGCCACAACACTGCCCTGTAAGCAAGGACCACACTACTGAGTGACATGCTACTGCAAAGCACAATCCCTCCCTTGCAGCCCAGTGCCACAGGCCCTCCATACAGCCAGATCTTCTCTGTAGTCCCGTGTCAAAAGTGCCCTGTCAGCAGACTTGGCATCAGTCTTCTTGAGCACTGAGAGGAACTGGGAAATCTGATTACTCCAGCACACTTGGCCTTTCAGGTTCACAAGAACTGCAAAATTGCCACATCCCTGCAAAAGGGATGGAGGTTGCTGGTAATAACGCCACTCCCAACAAAAGCCATAGAGAAACAAGGATTGTAACAGGAAAGAAACTAAAGAAGGTATTCTTAAACACATGTGCTTGGCTGTTTACGAGAGACATTTAGCTGCAGAACAGACCAGAATGTACTCAGCTTGCTTTAACAGGAAGCTGCAAAACCATCTCCATACCTGTCCCTCAAATCAAATGCACAGGCATAGAAGAAAAACTAGTCCCACCTTTTACTGGGCAAGAGCTCAAGGAGGAAGCTTTGTCTGTTGCAGGTTATTTGGAAATTTTATTAAACTGCATGTGTATAAAAGAAACCGCAAACCAATTTATAAAGCCAACACTTGCTTTGTCTGATGCCAGATGGTGTCACTGCCAGACTTCCAACCACCACTGGCAAAGGATTCCCAAGGGACCAAAGCTCAGGAGGCTGGGGCACCACCCAGGACAGGAAATCAGTTTTCCACTATTTATTCCTCTGCATGAATCCTCGTCCTCTGGGGCTCCCAAGGCAGTAAGCAGCAGGTGGAGATCAAGGTGATTCATGGGGAAAGCAAAGTGCAAGCACAGCAGAGGCCAACACGCATTCTGAACTATTCACATCCTGGAAGCACCACTGTCTCCTCCCACCTCACCAGCATCTGCGTCTCCTCTCTCTCCAACCTGCTATTTTTGGAAACTCAGTGACTCACCTTCCTGATGAAGCCAGGTCTAGTTGGCTCTGTGCCCTGACACTTTTTTGTACAGAACAGAAATGGCAATTTGCTTGAACCTCTGCTTCTACACTCACATAAGCCAACCATGTCTGCACAGGATGATAGCAATGCCACCTTCCCAGCACCAGCAGCGTTTCTGTGTGAGCAAGGAACACAAACACTGAGCTTCAGAGAGACTGTATACCAGGTTCACAGTCTAGTTGCTTGCTTTCTGTTGAAAAATGGACACTGGAACGTAACACAAGGTCTAGGAGGGGGCAAAGTGAAGAGGAACCTGTAGGGAAATAAAGTAGAAAGTAAAAGCCAATGTACGATGCATACATAAGTGACCAAGGCACACAAAATCCCTTCCCACTACTGATCTGTGGCAAGCATTATCTCAAACACTTTAATTCTGGATACCACAACTTAGAGGGTAAGAAAGAAAAATACTGAGAAAGATCAGGAAATCACAGGAATAAGGAATTAGTAAGTACTAAGAATCAGCTAGCTTTAAAAAAAGCAAGCAGTGAAAATGAGGAAATATGAAATGAGGAGAAAGAATATTGAACTAGAAAGGGTATGCAGGCTATGCTCCATTGCTAAAGGGAGAAATGAGACAATTAGATACTTAAAATCTTCAGTTTACCAACATCATGATACTCCCTTGCAAATAACTTCCCACTCTCCTCTCTCTGGACTGCTTTCACAACTGTTTCTGTCCCATCCCTACAGGCAGAGCCTCCCCACTGCCACACACAGCCACTGGGTCATGTTTCATTTACCCTCTAAATCAATACTTGGTCCTACCTGTGCCACGTCTCTTCCTTCACACTCATTCCCCTCTTCCTTTTCAATACTGATTTCTAGTGCAGGTTAGAGATTAAGTTCTCTGTTACAAGATAATACATTTCCCATAAAAGTAGTATTTTGAAAAGCCAAAATCGACCATGCTTGACTGTACAGTAGAAACAGCTCTGCTCCCCTTCAGCCACCACAACAGGGAGAACACAGAGCTGCCTCCTGAGGCAGGCTGAAGATACACTCTTGGAGACTAATGCCTTCAAAGACAAAGACACATCAACTACTGGTGCTGGTTCTTTGGTAGGGAATATCAGTTTCAGTATAAAGATTTGTTAGGGCCGTGTTCCACAGATAGAGCAGCCACTTCACAGCTCAGATTAAACTGAAAAACTGATGGTGGACAGTGGTGTGAACGGTGTAATGCTCACAGTTAATAACACAAGCACACATTGCTGCAGTGCCTTCACTCATGGGCTTGTAGGTGATAATCACAACCAAAGCCAATGTGCTGCTCTTGCCCTCTGGTACGGTTGTGACAGACAAAGCACCAGCACATCAGAGGGCAGCAGCAAAGCTACATTCCCTGGCTAAGGTACATCAGTCCTAATACAGCCTTGTGCTATAAAAAGACACAGAAATTTTACTGTGAATGGGGAGTTGCCCTGTCCACCATAATCACATCATTCGGCAAGAGAGATAGAAAAATGAGAATCAGTTCCTGACAAGAAAAAACAAAGCATAAAAAAAAACCCAAAAAAAAAAAAAAAAAAAACCAAAACAAAAAAACCCCCACACCCCTCCTTTCAACTGAAATCATCTAAAGAGAAAAAGCAGTAGACAGCAGAGCTCAATGTGTTTGGCTGAGAAGAAAGTTATTTACAGCAAAGTCTGGCCTCTCACTGCCACCATGTAATTCCAGGCAATTGCACTTTCAAATAGATCTTTTTGGAGAAAATCAACAGAGGCTTTGCTTTCAATCTACTGGAAAATGAAGTCCTGCAAATGCATTACATAAAGCTGCAGCAGAAAGAGCAATGTGCACACAGGCACATACTCTCAGGTGGAGGTTGGTGGGCTTAAGTACTCAACTCTGCCAGGCCCACTTCACATTTCCCAGCTCTCACATCACACTCTGGATTTCCTGTAACTAATGATGCCAGCCAGATACCATGGCAGTGACAAGTTTCCATAGGCTGAGTCCTGCTGCCTGTATCAGTCCTGTCTCTCCAGGTCAAAAGGAGAATGTCCATCTCCAAGGCTCAACAAAGCTGTAAGCCTCCTGAGCAAGGCCCTCAGCCATTAAACATACAGTCTGTGAGGCAAAGGATCATCCAAAAATTCACCACTGATTACAGTCCACATAATTATGCCCCACTGTCACCTTCATTCAACATCAATGTCTGCCCAAGTGTCTACAAGGCAATTTCCCAGGCCTGCAGTGACCAGTACTGCCCTGATCAGTGTATCTGCAGCTCTCCCCTCCTACAGAGAGCCTGTCCCACTAGTGTCTTGTCACTCAGAAGCAACAGACACTAGGCTTTGAATATTTTATGCCATTGACAGCATAGCAAATATTGTAGAAAAATCATTCCTGACAGACAGTACAAATACTCAGAAAAACTTCAGAAGGGTGGCAATTGAAAAAAAAAAAATGCATGTCTTCATGCAGAGAGGGCTGGGGGCTGCATCATTATCAGAGGTCAACAACACAGGAACACAAGGGTAGCACAGTCAGACTTCACAAATCCCGTCACCACAAGCTGTTACTGTGTGTCACCCTCTCCCCCAAGCCCATCCATATACATACATGTGTATACATGCACGCCAGCCCCAGCATCCATTTCACACAAAGGCCAAATACAAATTCAGAAACAATTTCAGAGCAAGTCAGAAGCATGGAAAGTAGAAGGCAAACCTAGGCTTTGAATTATCTCAAACTAGCTCAGATACCACTACCTTGTGAACACAGCAAAATAAAAAGGTTAAATTCTCATTATTCATTCCATCAGGGATGATTTTGAACTAATATTTTCCTTCATTTAAAACACTGAAAAATTACAAGAGACAAACCTGGAACTAGTAACTCTAAAACAAGATAACCTTAAGAAAAATATGAACAATCCTTCTTGTTTTAGGAATACTGGAGCATAGGTTTGGAAACACCTGGGTCATTGAGTAGGTTCTGCAAAACACCCAACCACACATTTCAGTAAGTGTATGGCCAAAGCTTCACAGCAAATTCCACTCATGCCCAAGTTACTCAGGCCACAGAACACCTTCAAAACCTCACAGCAAACCACTTCCAAAAAACTAAAGCTTGTCACTGTAATATGGAAGACCAGTGGAGATTCAGGATCCCCCCGCCCCCCAGGTGCCCCACCTCTCTCACACAGACCATATGAAAGAGAAGTCTCCTATAATCTCCTGAAACAAACCATGCCTGTTTCCACACTGGAAGGTGATAAAAAATGAACCAAAGCCTGACAATCTGACCAGAAAAAATTGCATTTTCTCTCCCTGAATCTGGCCGTTGCTTTAATCCTGACATCGTGAAGGGGACATGAAATCAGGCATCTGGGATAATGCAGTAACAATGGGAGTGCTGAGAGGCTTGCTGCAGCCTGCAGGCTATCTCTAACTGAATCTAATCTGCACTGCTCCAGAGAAAGATGGAAAAATTATCAGTCAGAAGCCTATTTGCACAAAGGTGGAAACCATTCCCTGCCCTTTCTAGACAACTGGTCCAGGAAAGCTGCTTTATAGGATCAAGCTGACTGCAAAGCACCAGAAACCTTTTTCACTTCTCAGTGCTGACACCCATGCAAAGCACCCACGAGCAGCAATGCCTGTCCACTGGTTATTCCTGCTGCAGTGTAGAAAACAAAAGAATTCAACGCAATGAAGTAAATGCAAAAGGGGTTTCTAGGCAGAAAATATTGTAGCTTTTTATAAGGAAGTAGAGATGAAATTTAAAAAAAAAAATAGCAACAGCAATTGCACCATGAGGCTTGCTTGCTGTTCCAGTGCCACATAACACAGTGAGTTAAGACTTCACAGAAACAGCAGGGAGGAGAATTCAGGATCGTATCCAAAAGTACGTGCCTCTGCCACCCACACATCAGAGGAAGCGCTACTACTTTTTTTTTTGTTTTGTTTTCTTTTTTTAGCTAAGACAGTCAGGACTTGATGCACGTAGCCCAGCTTTTCCCAGAGCCTCCACTAGAGGACTTCTCCTCCCAGGAGCCATTAGTCAGATTACAAAGCAATAGGTGTTTCACAGGAAACCCTCTCCTTACACTCTGAGCCTCCTGCAGGTGGAAATGGTAGCAAACCAAACAGCGACACACCCTACACATGCATTTACTGTCCCCTGAGCAGAAAAGGCTTTAATTCATTAACTGACACACGCCCACCCAGCATTTCGTGTGATTTACCACAACCACCAGCGGTGTAACAGGGGGACCCTGCCCCATGTAATGGACAAGCTGTGAGCCCTTTCTGGAGCAGAAGTGGGAAGGAGTGCCAGGCCCCTCAGACAGCAGCAGCTCTTCCTGGCTCTCCTTGTCCAGGTTCCTGATCCCTTCCTGCCCCATCCCCTTGCCCTCCCTCCTACTGCCCACGGGGCACTGCTATCCTCCAGCCCCTGGTGCATCACTGCCAGGCTCTAAACCCCCAGCACTCTGAAACAAGGGAGCCCAAACAATACGGGCCTTGGGGAACAGCTGACAGCTTTATCTCTGGAGCCACACCACCTCCTGCAGCCTGTGCACAAATGAGATAACATCCTCCTGCATCTGAAGGATGCCCCTTTTAATCTTATGACTAAAAATCCTCAAAAACATTATTCAGAGAAAGCGTTTTAAGATAAATTAATTTGAAACATAATTTATGGGCATAGACTGAACCACTACATCACTGGGCACATGGGGAAGTGCTATTCCATTAGTTGCCCTCACAAACAAAGACACAGACAATCTTCACATGGAAACACGCTTCTCAGCACACTGAGCACAGCTTTTCTAAAGGTAAAGCATACAGACCTGTAATTAAGATTCTAATGCATCATCATGGACACAGCCTGTGTCCTAGACAGTGATAAAGCCATGACATTTACAGCATTCAGAAAATCCAAACAATCAATTTGGTACACCAAGCTACATAAGCCTGCAATAACATAAGCCAAAACCAAGCAAGAGTAGCAATGAACAGATTACTATTTTTAAGAAGTTTCTGTTATGTGGGTTCACAAAGGCATATAATTCAAGGCTACAAATCAAATCACAAGCACCATCCTTGCATCTCCCTTCTCTGAAGGAAACAGCAGCACTGCCAGGATGTTGCATTTGCATTTTATTCAGTGTCCAGATCCAAGTGCCAGATAATCACCATATTTAGTTTTTTACAGAAAGGTTAAAACCTTAATGGCCTGAATCATCAGAGCGTTACTTCGGTCTGATTCTAATGTAAGCCTAATGCTTTTAGCAGTTGCACTGGGGGGGAAAAATCAGTGACATGACTGCAAAACTGAATGGCCTAAGCATCTTATACAACCGTTATCTCTGTTCTAGTCAAAGTGATATAGAAACAGAAAGATGTAGGAAAAGCTTGTCTCAAGATGCATTGCAAGCTAGTTAGAGATGTGTACAAACCCTGCCAGTCACATCTACTGGATCAATTTTTTACAAAACTTCTTTTCTCAAAACTATGCAAAATAAAAACCCAAAGTCACTGCTTTTCTTTCCCTTTATTGCTACTACTGCTACCACCTTCTTGGACTTTACTGCTACTACTGCTACCACCTGGCCTATCTGGACAGCAGCCTCTCACTACCTAAACACTGGCCCTCAGTTTGGATAGCACTGATTCATATGGGAGGACAAAAATCCCTGGGCACAGGGGAAAGAAAATCTCTGCACCCTACACTACCAGTGCAGCGAAGACCCATCTAGTAAGCTGTACCAAACCCTGCTGCCTCTGTTGTAGTAAGACACCTGGCTATGTAGCATGACCTTCTGTACCCAAACCAACAGCTAAACAAGGTCCAGACTCCCAGTGAACTATAGTCACAGCAGTACATAAGCAGCATTTCTGCCAAAGTTGTTTGCCTAATTTCTGGCTGGGCATACCCTTAAGTATTGGCTGTGACAATCATGGTGCCAGACACCTGCTTTTCACATTTTCACTTCTTTAGGATGCAGGCTAGAAAGCATTTTCTGTGATGCTTATGCCTGCCAGTGTGGTGAGGATAAGGAAGGGTCACTTCACTTGACATGAATAGTTCTGGATCCTATAAGTTTGCCAGATAACACATGGACAAGAGAAAGGGAGACTCAAATAAGCATTTAAATCAAAAAGTGCAGAAACAACCATGGAAAAGCTTACTCAGCTCTAGTTTTCAAGCAGAGGACTCCATTCTCACCAATATTTACTCTACTAATGCCTTGTCAAGGCTTGCTTTAAAAAGTAACAGTAAGGGATTTCTCTCTTCTCTTGGAAAACTTTAATAAAGTGGAAAAAAAAATCTGGTAAAGTAAAAAATCTTCTGTCAAGTTCTTCTCTGCATAATTTTGCTCAGAAATGGATGCAGAATCCCTCTAAATACTCTGAAGACATGAAATAATAGCTAGTGTAGAGAAGTTTTTAGTTTTTATACTAATGAAACTCTCTAGGGAAAAATTGCTTTTGAGTAATCATCCAACATGACTTTATGTATAAAAGAGTGAAAACATTTTTGGATGCTTTTTTAATGCAAAAATGAGGCACAACTCAAAAACAGAATCCACCTATCTACAGATATTTACAAAATATATGCCACCATTGTGTGTAGTCACTAGAGCATGCTTATGTCAGGCTGTCTTGAGCTCAGGTTACCTTTGATAACAGTGAATCCCACTCTTTTCCAAAAGTCATATGGTACATTCACTTTCCCACAGAAAACCCACGAGACAAGGACATAAAAGTGGAGTTGGGAGACTTTACTACTCACATATCTGAAACTTTTACTAGAAGTGAGAACAAGCAACCTAAAGATGCATGAACCAAGTTCAGTCTAAATCAAAGTACAAAGGAAAATGGGGCAAAATGTTAATTATTGGCAACATTTTAATTACACCCAAGCAAAGGATTTTTAAAGCATAACTCTTCCTGCCACCACATCTTGATCTCAATGCTAAGATATTATTCCTTTCACAACATTGTCAGGTTTATTTTCCATGTCATCCCGTTCTCACTTTTTATCTTACCTACATTTATTCCTTCTGCAGAATAAATATCATCTTGAAAAATAAAGTACAATGTGTCTTTATAGCTGAAATAGCTGTTTTCAAGGAGCAAAATAAGATTTTTTCTCATCTGTGGAAGTTTCAACAGCAGAGAGACTAACCAACCTATTTCTCTAAGTGGCAAATGAGTGGTAATGTTCCCTACCTTCAACAAATGCTTCCACAAATTAATTTCCTTCAGAAACAAATCAAAGCAATAATCAAAGAACTTTTCTAACTTAATTTATAAATTCCTTAGGATTCATTCCCCAATTTGGGGTTGAAAGTAAGATGAAGGTTTTTTAGTAAAAAGTTGTCTTAGAACATGGCCAGCTTAGATGGCCATAGAGCAGATAACCAAGAATACAGAAGACATCTATCCTTTGAGCTTATCTAAATCATTATGTGTCCCAGTGCTTCAAGTAAACACCAAAAACAAGAAAAAAACAATCAATCACCAAGGTTATTTTTTTGCTCTCACATAGTATTTCTCATAACCAACAGATTAGAAGAACCCACAGAAGAGCCACTGCCTATTTAAAAAATCCTACCCTGTAGACTCTTTATCAGCTCTGTTGTCTTTCTCTGGACTCACTCCAGCACCTCAATGTCCTTCCTGAATTGAGAGATCCAGAACTGGACACATTACAGTGCCCAGTATGGTGTCCATGAGGTGCAGAGCAGAGGGGGACAATCAGTGCCCCTATCCTGCTGGCCACACTATTTCCTCACAGGCCAAGGTGACATTGGCCTTTTTGGCCACCTGGGCACATGCTGGCTGGTGCTCAGCAGCTGTCCACCAGCACCCCCAGGTCCTTTTCTGCTGGGCTGTTTTCCACCCCCCTGCACAACCACATCCTGGGCTGCATCAAGAGCAGCATGGCCAGCCAAGCCTGCCCCCTACTTTACCTGGAGTTCTGCATCCAGCTCTGGAGCCCCAACATCAGAAGGATGTGGAGTCTTAGAGGAATTCCAGGAGGGGCACAAAGATGATCCAAGGGCTAGAGCACCTTCATGTTAGAGGAGTCTCCAGGGAAACTTCCAGTACATAGAAGGGGCTTATAAAAAGAGAGCAGGTTTTTACACTAGCATAGAGTGACAGGACAACCAGCTATGGTTTTAAGCTAGAAGAGGAGAGATTAAGGGATTTAGGTTAGATGTTATGAAGAAGTTCTTTACTTAGAACTTGTAGTGAAGCACAGGAAGAGGTTGCTCAGGGAAGTGATGGATGTCACACTCCTGGAACTGTTCAAGGACTCTTTGTATGGGGTTTTTGGTAAGATGGTCTAGTGGAAGCTACCCCTAAGAGCAGTCAGAGACAACAGAGTGGTTTCAAATAGGGACCCTCCTTGGGACCATAGACCAATCATTCTCCCCTCAAGCTTCAGCTGTAAATTTCAGCACACCAGAGTGGTGCCAAATCACTAACAGATCTATCCTCATAAACAACTGATCAGTGGGAAACTCTGCCCCCAAAGATGATCCTCACCAGATCTGTCTACCAACTACCATACTTGTCAGATTTGTGTGCCACAAATGCCACATATATTTGGTATTCCAGGTTTCCTTTTTGACACATTATTTCTCTCATTTACATTACACTTAAATGGAATACAAGGTAACACTTAAAATAGGAAAATATCTTGCTTCACCCAATTTTGTCTCAAAACAGTGTTGGAAATATTGGCTAGACCAACAGACCTGCAGATGTTCATGTTATTCCGGGATGGATAACCACCAGAGCTCTGATTGATATGAAAAGAACAGAAAGTTTCTAGAAGCATTTGTCTCTGAATCTGTAATAATCTAACACTTTTGCATGGAAATGTCCTGCTGCAGTAAGGAAACAGGGCAACACGGTATCAGTTCTCTGATGTTAAACTATGGTGATTGTAATTACTAGAGGCTGCAGCATCCCTGGAGAGGACATACCTGAATCAGACAGAAAATGAAGGTTTTCCCAACATGGTTTTTAAAGATCTCATGAGCAACAAAGTCACTTATCTTGGCTGCTTCCCAACATCAGTAAGTGCCTCCTTTGAAGTTACAATTAGATGGGAAATTTTTCTTCATTCCTGTACTTAACAATGCAAGTTGAATTAGCATGCTGTTAAATGACAAACATCAGTTGCAAGCTAAATAAATCCTCCTGTCTACATAATTCTGAAAGTACTTTGGGGATCCTTCACAATGAAAAATGCTCAAGAACAAGCATGGTATCTTGCAACGAGTACTGCAATATTTTCATTTATTCAATAATAAATTGATTTCTTCCCTAGAGCTGATTTTTCCCTTGTGCCAGTCTCCAATATCCTTCCTTGATGTAGCAGTAAAAGATTAAATTGCTCCTGGGGCTAAATTCCCAGGCATACAAGTTCTCCAAGGATCAGACTTTACTATTTTATCATTTAGTTGAATAGTTGGTCTTCGTAACAGCTGTTCAGCTGTGGAGTCCCGAGACTGCACTCCCTTAGTTCAGCTCTAGAAGTAACTTCTTACTTCATTTAACATCTCAGGGGGCTGCAGAGAATTCTCAGGTCTCCACTGGTGAGTGGGGGTTCATCTAATAGCTATGATGCACTGATAAATTGTGAACCAATAAACACAAAAGGAAGTAGCATTATCACATCCACCTTATTTCAACACAAGAAAGAACTCTGAAGCTTAAAGGAATTCAAATACAGCAGTGGAAGGAATTTTTCACCCTCCTTGACTCTGTACAATAGCAACCTTCTTCCAATCCCTTCCTGAGAACTCCAAAATATGTTAGTTTTTCTGGGCTTTCTTCCCTCCTAGTTCTTAAACTCAGACTCCCAGAAAGGGCTCCTTCACAGGCAATGCCCTCTTATTTTGGGTGCAACTGTCAGCATGCAGCCCTGCACAGGGGCTGCAGAGAAACCCAGGGGAGTCCTTCAAGAAGCAAGAGGCAGGTCCTGGGCACAGCTTACAGCCATTAAAGGAGTCACTTATATTTATTTTGGACAAGGTGCTTGTTCTCTAGTACTGTCTGTCGTGCAGGCAGTCAGACCTAAGAAAAGCTTGTCTGTGAGATCCAGCTGCCACATGGAGCAATGACCCACCACCCACTGCAGGATGGGCTGCACATTTCACTCAGCTGCACCAGGGCTGAGCACAGCCTCAGCTGTGCCACTCCTGCAAGCCTCTGGTTTGCAAGCACTGAACACTAGGAAAGGAAGTCACACTGAGTACAAGGCAATGACACTTGAGGCCCAAGATGAGCACTTAGAAATATGGGCAATTTGACCATCCATACTGCAACACAAGCATTACTGCATGGAAGAGTAGCTGCTTTGGGCTGGGTTTCTTCCTCACCACCACCCCTTTTCTCTGTACTGGTCTAATTCATCCTCTCCTATCTCACTTAATATAGCATCCCTTTCCTTCAAAAAAGTCATCTCTGTCCATAAAACTTTGCCAGAGACAGGAAAACTGCTGAGCATCTTGCGTATAGAAGACAGACACAAAACTAACCCTGCTTTTAAATTGTGCAAAACACTTTACCTCACAGAAAGCTGCAGTGTCTCTTTCTGCTCTTGTGTTCCTACAGGGAACATGGACAACAGCACATCTGCTCTCCCAAATTCCCAATAGGCTTCCTGACAAGGAGTTTTGCCTATAAGCTATGAGAGGTTAGTTGGTGCCAGTGCCCTTCAAATACCTGGCCAAATTCACATACCCACCCTCAGCCAATGCCTAACCAAGCTGCACACACTTCACCACTTAAATTTCTCATCAGCTACTCCATCTGGTCCCCTAGGCAGTGTAATGAAAGGCTCCAATCCTCAGGTTACTTCTCAGGCATTGCACTCCTCATGCTGGGAAGCACAAAGCCAGCATGGACCAACAGGATGGTCACATCTATACAGCTATCCCAGGTTTAGCAACAACACCAAAACCAAGAACATACATTAACAAGTACTGTGAAGAGGCCCTTCCTCAATAAAATACAACACTGTCACCTAAAATATCTATTAGCAGTGATGTAAAAGAATTGGAGTGCTATTTGGATTTGACATATGGTAAATAATGTTACTGGGGAAGGGGAGAAAAAGAGGGGCTAAATTACCCTCTTGACAGCTCCTGAAGAATGTTTTGCCTTGTTGAGCTACTGATGCCTCAGAAGGGGTCTAAACACCTCATTTCTCAACATATAGCAAATTTCTCTCACTGGCTACCATGAAAGTAGTATCCTACTACTGCCTGCACTAGAATAATACTATACAGAACTCTAAATAATCTCTGAAAAGGATGGGACTTGTACATGGAGACATCTTGTGGAGATATCAAACTGGGACTGGAAACAGACTGTGGCATTGCTGTAGTCTTCCACCTCAGCTGAATCTGTTTTGAACTCAGTTGGGCTGGCTTTTTGGAGGGGTAATGGGCATGAGTGTGGCATATATTGCATTCAAATCAACAACTACTTAGTCCCCTGTTTGTTGCTCTATCTGACCCTTGCCTCTTGGCAAACATACACATACACTGAGTCAACTGACAGCCTCAGCAGCATGTGTTTGTATTCCCATACCTGAGCACTGGTATCAACACTGTAAAACCAAAATGCTCTGAGTAATTCAGTGGAGCACTTCAGTAACTCCTAGACCCATGCAAATAATTGGAGAAGACTTATTTGACCACTTATCTGATATTCTCTGTACCAGTCCCTCCAGCCTAATCTTATTGGCTTTGCCAGTTATTTCCTTGCTGTCTCAGATAAGCACCTGACTCCTTAGTAATGTAAAGGGTCCCACAGCTTGCAAAGGGCTTTTTAGTATTTAAATGTATAGTGCTATGCTCTGTTTCCTATTATTACAACTCATTACATCCTTCCAAGCCTTCAGCAATTATATTGAAACAGCTTTTTGAAGTATTTAGAATTTCTTAAAGGTCTCCCAAGAGAACTTTTTTGCCCCCAGTATCTAACAGTTCCATATCCTCTGGTGATCTGGCAAAGGGAAAACAATTCCTGTAGGAGTGCAATACATACACTCTATTCATAGCTCTTCCTCCAGAAAGAGATGGCTCACTTGTAAACTTCTGGGCTGAAATCCATTGGAAAACAGTCAAAACAAATTTTTCATTCTGTTGCCACTGTAAATAAGAAACTGGCAGTACCACACAAAGGTCTAAGAAGAGTGAACTAATGATGCTGTCTTCTTCCCAAAGACCATGCCACTAGGACACATACAAAAAGGAAAAAGCAACACATTTGGTCTCAGACAAATGATAACCCAATTCATCTTGTGAGTGGTTAAAATGAACCAGTTCAGGTAGCCACAGAACACTCCCTTACAAACCTCCACACCAGCTCTCTGTAAAAATCAGATTTTGCCTAGCTGTACAGAGCTTTCACATCCTTGCTGCTCTGACACAGAGCAGCAGAGGAAGACTGTTCCTCCTTATAGCAGGTGCCTCTTTGCATTAGCTGTAGTGGATTTCAGTCCCTACAGGAACACAGCTTCCTCCCTTCCCACTGGGAGGATTAACACTTGTGTTCTCTACAAGCAACTGCTTGTCTTGCAACTCCAAAATAAGCACCTTCGAGGTACCTACAGGATACACACTGCCTCTGGTTCCCTGTGCTCTTGTCAAGCTCTTGGGGCGATGCAAGCTGTCAGCCACACTATCCCAGAGCAGAGGAGGGAGCAACCCCAGTGCTATCCATGGACGGAGCAGGCTTGCTGTAATTGCTTCTTAAAGCAAATTCCACTGGGCCCAGGGGAGGGCAGAGACTGGCACGTGCCTGTACATACTCACACAGAGGATCTCTTACTCCTTTCAGCTTCTACTGTGCAAGCTTACTGACCTCCTGCAGTATTAATGAATTCCTCTCACCTCCTTGCTCTGACATCTGCTCAGGAGAACGGATGAGTAAGCAGGTAATCCAATTGGGCAGGAGCAAAGCAATGAGCCAATTCTCCCACACAACTGTGTTACCCTACTGCTCTTTGGCACTGCCTGCCCCTACAGGCCCTGTATTCCAAGAAAAAGCTTTTGGGCTTCCTGCCCTGAGGATGGCTGAACAGACCTTCTCCAGCTCCAGCTTATTTTATTGCTCCTGTGTAAGTATGACATAAAAGGCTGACTTCTCATTTCCAAGATTTCAACACTGACAAAGGAAAAATGAAGCCTTGATTTCTCTTCATCTCCTCCTCACTTTCTGTAAAGCAAGTTAACAAAAACAATTGCTCCCACACAGCAAATTAGACCAGACAGATCAACAAAGCTTCTGCACAACAGAAACAAACCTGATCCAAATCAAACACTTTCAGTAAAACAAGTTCTCAGGTAACCTTTAGCAAGTTAAAACAGGCAATATTACTAGACAGCTGAGAATTAAGGCCAGAAAAGGTTCCTAAAGTTACTCCAGCTCATGTCAGGGCTAGGACGAGATAGGCTGTTGTAAGTTGCCAACCTGTGCTTTTCTCTAGGCTTGCTTTCAAAGGCATCAAACAAACTTTTATCAATTCCTTTTCAATATACATTCTATTCAATCAGTATAAACATGACAATTCTAACTGATGGTCAGATTAATTCTTCTTCATCCAGGCATTTCTGCTACCATTACCTAATTTTCAGATTCACCTAAATGTTCACCCCATGCTTAGGATGCCCGTTTGGCTTTCCTTGTTTCACAGTCTTGCCGTGGAGCACCTCAATGTAGGAAGAGCAAAGATCATCTCTCCCATTTCTGCCATCTCCCATTCATACCATATCACTAAAGGATCTGCTAAAACTCAAGGGAAAAAACAAGAATGTAGACAGCTTTTCTCATTCACTATGAGAATGTGTTCATCTCTGCTTGGCTCAAAACAGTATCTGACAAGAGTGAACCACACAACTCTGAAAAATTCACAAGAAATAGGCAAAGAAATCTATAGCTGCCTTCCTCAATCTCACTCCCTGACTGTCTTATTGACTTCTGCTGCCTGCATCGACCATTTGCAGCTACCTGTCTGCTTTGTCTTGCATTGAGGTAGCTACCAATACAACATGAGAGGAATGGGGAGAAAGGGAAGTACTGAATTACTGTGGGGATCTTCAGCACTGCCTCTTGCTGAGAGAGATAAAGAAGAGCCAATGAGGAAATACACAGCACAAAAATCATTTGCCTTCATGAGAAGTCAGTGAGCTAATTCAATATGAATAAAAATCATAGATTTTACTTGATTTACATAAAAGCCTAAAATATCCCAAAATATCTTGATCAGTCAGTCTTGGGGAAAAGAGAGGAGACAACCTTATAGAGCCTCTAAATCCAGGATGCCACCAACCTCCAGAGCTGGGTGTGGAATTAAGAGGACATCTATCTTCAGGAGAGATTAATCTCCATTCTCCCATTAACTCACATTTTCAACAGCTTGTTCTCCACTACATTTCTTGCTCCAGTCTTCTCTCTGATTTCCTAACATAGGCACTACACCTGCTGACACTGTTTACATGACTAACTATGCTAACCTAGGTATGAGGTAAGTTGCATTTTTATGAAAAGGGGGTCCTATTATGAAGGGGGCTTGCATTTTATGAAAAGTACTGAAATGAAGCAATAAGACAAAATATGTTGGAAGGGCAACATCCATGTAATTCCAAGCCACAAAAGGACTGGTATGAACTTGGCTCCCATTTCTTTTCAAGTCAAAGAGAAAAAATTATATATACATTTCTCTAAGCATTTTACTTTTTCCTCTATCCTCTTCCTTCTCCTGACCCCTTCACTTTTCTGTTGCTTTAAGCTTCCCTCCTTGTGGACAATCCTGTGTTGCTAAAAAGCTATAATTGATTTGAGAAGGAAAACAAAGAAAAGCATTAGCTTTTGTGTATCTATATAGAAAAAGGCTAACAGCTGAACTCAATGATCTTGAAGATCTTTTACAATCTAAACAAGTCTATGAGTCTGTATGTTGTCATCTCACGGCAAGGATTCCATACTGTTGTGTGCTTATCGCAGAAGTTTCATACCTTCTTGGTGTTTTCTCACGGATATCTTCTCAGAGCACTGACTCTCTCTTCTTCACAAAGTAGGAAACCAACTCCAGTTCCTTTCTCAACCAGCCACGCACTCTTTTATAGCACTCTGCTTCTCACTGGTTACAGCTGCGGCCTGTTAAAGCCAGGCCTGTTCCTAATCTTTGATAATTGGCCCAGCTGCGACTTCTTAGGGGTAAGATTACTTTCTACACTATCTGTGTTTTCTTATATTCTATCCCCCTACATCTATAGACCTGTATTTATAGGTACATACACACATCTTTCTCTACACAAGGTCATAGATGAAAACCCATGATGTTTGAGAACTCTGCATTAATATGTACACATAAACAGCCTTAGTCCCTCCCTGGAGCACTGTATTCCTATGAGTTTTTGCTTGGCAGAAAGCAAACACATGGAGAAGGCTGCTCACCCTGGCCTCAGCTCAGTGCAGAGTCAGCAAGCACCCTGTGGTCACATCCAGACCTGACAGCTGGAAAACACCTCCAGGTTTAAGTGCCCACAAGAGGTAAGGAGAAAAAATATGAGAGGAAACTTTAGAAGTTATTTTTAAAAGGATCTCTGCCAAAACAGAGAACATTATGCCTCTGAATATATTTTTAAAGGAAAAAAGCTGAAATACAAACACTGAGCAATACTAATCTTTAATCACAGAAAAGTTGTAAATTTAGCCTGTGTAGAGCTCCAAAAGGAAACCAACCAGCCACAGTATTACAATGTTAATTTTTTTCAAATATCCTGAGAGTCAGAAGAAGGCTACAAGTAAAATTTCTTCAGAGAGCACACCTGAAAGCCAATGTCTTCTTAAAGATCTCAATTTAAAATATCTTGCTTGCATGTCATCATGTCTGACATGCACCAAAAAACCCTCATGGAAGTTTAAAATATATGTCATTTGGTCCTTAAGTGAAAATGCAAGTCTGCAGATTATTTTCTTAATATTACAGAGGATATTTTTAAAGCTATATGTATATATTTCAGTTACATGCCAAACATACAGATTTTGTCAACACCATAACTATCATTTTTTAACTTTGTTTTTTTACAAAGCTAATCAAAGATTTATGTGTTTCAAGGCCCACAATCACAACCAAACTGTCACACTTCCATTCTTAAAAGTCTCCTTAAAACCAAAACAAACATATTGCATCCAGCTCTTCCAAAAAACAAGGCTACAAAAATTGGTAGGCTTTTGTGTCACATATAACTAGTATTTCTGCAAGCAGAGGGGAAAAAAACAAAACAACCAAACAACAAATAAACAAAAAAAAAACCCACCAACTTTCAAAATAAGCATACCTTTGCTACAGAAAGACCTATTGCAATGGGAAGTCATTCTACAGAATAGAGTGGAAATTCCATTGCTAAAGGCCAGACACAGAATCAGGAAGCCCACAAGCAGAGAAGGCATAACTGTGTGAATGGGAAGCTCAGCCTTACTATCTGTCTCCTGTTTGCATCCACAGCAGTAGGAAGCATCTGTCTTCCCCCAAGCAGCACAGGGAAGGGAGGAATCTTTTTGCATAGAGAACCATCTTGAGCAATACACTGTGGTCAAATTAAGTCAATGAGTCACACCATAAAACCAAGAAAAATCAGACATGTGCGTACTTTTTCCTACTATGACCTTGATTCCACTCATGCAAAGCAAATATTCCTAGAAGAAGCTGAAAGCCTGGCTATGAGTAAGGAAAGAACCAAAGCAAAAGAGAACAATTAATAGGATTTGCTGGTTTGGTACACTGGCACACAATTGCATTCCCCCAGACCTCCAGCATCCATCCAATCCATCCAAGGCTAGAACAAGGCACCAGTCTCATCCTGCAGACTAAAAAATTCAGTGAGCATTTCCTTTGCTATGCAGTTACAGCATACCCCAAGTGCATCCCTACAGTCTCCACTAAGCAGAGGCACTGTTTAGTAAAACTGGTCTCACTTATCAGCTGACATGATCTTACATATAAGACAATTGCTTAAGAGAAATATTAGGAGAAGGATCTTCTCACCTGTAAGGCAGCTTGAGATGAGAAGATTAAGTTACTTGGAGGGAAACCAAAGTAACTGAAACAAAAATGGCAGTTCCTCATTTCTTTTATGTAGCGGCCATTAGACTGATCTCAGAGCTCTGACAGGCTAACACAAATGCTTTGGAAGAGGGAATACCAGTGAGAGGAGTCAGCAGCACCCAAAGAGGTGGCCAAATCAGCAGGCAATTAACCAGTCATGAACAAGCTTCTCAATCAGGTTCTTGATGGAACATACAACTATAGGAAGAGTCAATCCAAAAGTCTCAAGTCACCTAATTCACATGATGGACAGATGATACACTCCCTCCTCCCAGCCCAACAATGCCCTGGATGGCAATAACTTTCCTCTGAGCAATGTTGCTATGTCAGTGCTGCTGGTCATGCTCAAATCTCATGGTCTCACCCAGATGGCAGCCTGGGGTCTGATACTGTGCAAAAACTCAGCACAGAGTGTGTACAATAAACCAAATAAATCCAGGAGCCCATTCAGCACCTATGTGCACATGTATAAACATAATCCACTTCTTAAAAGACAAAAATCATTACATGATCATTTTGTGACCACAGAGCTGCTTTGGGCCTTGTTTCAAATTGGACTCTGTGAGTTTAAGAGATTATAAACCACATTGTAATTCCTCACAGCCAGACACATGCTTAAACAAGAGTCAGGCTGGAATATAAATGTTGCATATCTCCACTGCCAATGCTTCAGAGTTGTTGAGTTCCCTCAGATGAGAGGTGGACTGAAGTCAGTTTGAGTGAAGGGTCTTACATCTGGTTCACAGATCTCTTGTACTGCAACCACAACACTTTCCTCTTTAAAATATTTTATATGAAACACGGTCTCTACATCGTCTTTTCTCCTCTCCTTTGATCTAGGCAGGATAAAGTAGGATAATCATATTTTTCTTCAAGATTAAGAAAATCTCAATTTCTGATAAAAAATGACTCGTTTAAAGAAAGGCAAATGTACGATGGTTGGAAAGCAAACTGGAGGAAGACAGAGACAGTGGTCATAATCCCATGAATCCACTGCCACTGTATTATATTTGAGAATCAGAATGGAATACTTTGCCTGAATATTGCCCTCCCCTCTTCTCTTTTTTTTACTTCTCTTCTGTTTCTTGTAATCTTAGCGTAGGGAAAGAGAAAAAGAGAAAAAAAAATTCTTCCAAAGCTTTTCCAAATTATTGATCCATCAGTTGTTCTGTTCTTCTCAAATAATGAGAAGTATATAAGCAACATACATATGACCCAAATCCTGTACTTCCTTAAATTCTAAATCTTTAAAATATCTCTGGATCTGAAGATGCAATTACTGGTCTGCACACCAGAAAAAGCAGGAAAATAAATTTAAAAGAGAGCTGATATCAGAAGAGATTTTGATAGCACAAGGGAAGATTTCATCATGCAGAAAAACAGTTCTAGATAAAACAGAGATCTTGCTTGGCTTGTGATCACACAATGACCAGATTATATGAAAGCTCTGCAGCTGTTTTGCTAGTTAAAGAAAGCAATAGTGGGAGGATTTTAAAATAAAAAGCATGTAACGCTAAAATGAATTACAGATGGAATGGAGAGCTATTAAGTGATTTACCCAAACACAGGATTTGACCATCTTTCTTGCTGTGCCCAAGAAGGCAGGCTGAACTCATAATGGTTATGGAAAAGCTGGTCCCAGCACACTCCAAGGCCTGGCAAGTCAGGCCTTGGCATCTCACCAGAGGCAGGAATGGCACTAATGTAGAGGATGTATCACAAAAGGAAGGACCAATTTGTATTAGTCATGGACTTTGTGGCAAAGGTGGCATCAACAAATTGTGAAACAAGGGAATAGGAAATTGCATAGCCCTACCTTTAATAGCATATTACCAAGACCCAGCTGCCTACACTGGCTTCTTTTCAGGTTCTGTTCATTTCTTTCATTGACAAGCACGCAAAGCAGCAACTTTACTAGTTCATCTTTAGTAAAAATGGGATTTGCATCCTAACCAATTCCAAAAGAATAAAGGTATGTGATTTCCATCAAAAAGGCAAAGACAAGAGAAGCACAGCCATACCCCCCCATCCAAATATCATACATCCCACCCCCAGATTCTTCCTGTGGGTATCAGGTTTATTTCTAATTCCCACTTCCTGCTCCTTATGGAGTATCTTTCTCAGTCTGGTTATGCGCAGCACTGATCTCTCATCCATACATGACACGCTCATGTGTACTTGCAGTACCAAAAAATATTTCATCTAAAATGCCCAGATGTTAAAGAAAAAAAGTTTCTGATCTCCTGTTGTAGGCCAGGTGGGCACTGGCTAGAAGAGCCAGAGGCAGCAGGGCAGCACAACTTTAGCAATCCTCGACATCAGCATTCTCACCATTAACAGTTTCTTTGTGTCAGGAATACATCTGACTCACTGAAACAGGTAAAATAAGTGCAGGATACATGTATTTACTATGTGAGTGTAGCCGAATTCCTTTCCCCACCCACCCCAAACCTTATCAATTCAACTGGAGATAGCATTAATTTGTGAAGGAAAAAAAAAAATAGCAGACAATTTATCTGCTAAAATCACTGTCTGATTGTGAAAGGACTGCCCAAATTTAAAACAGGATTGGTAACAACTCTTGCAACTAAAAGTGTTTAACCCTAACCCTAATGTTTTTCCAAAAAATAATTTAAAAAAGAAAAAAACAAACAAACACACATACCACCACCAAAACACCAGCATTCACGTAGCATTTGGAAAACTACATAGATAATATACTGGCCAACATAACATCATGGCCAAGTATTCTTAACTTAAAACATTTCACTGCGCTGTTTACATAACCTAAGATGGTCTTCAGGCCAAGACAAACCAAAATTCAAACAGTCTCAGCTTGTAAAATATTTATATAAAATGTTGCATAATAGAAGTGCCAGACCAGTGAACCAACAAGCATAAGAAATCTGTAACACTGAGAATAATGGCACAGAATGTACAGAATCTATTCCTTTGTTTTGTTTTGTTGGTTTTTTTTTGCTAATCTTCCCTGTTAGATTATTCCGATACAGGAAGAAGTACAATAACTAAAGACTTTTTTCTGTGTGTAATAAGAGCCCAGCCCAAAGGCAAGTCAAGGTAATGATGCCAATAGGCACTGAATTACATTCACTTTAACTATAAACAAAATGGTCTTAATCAAATCTTGCCTCATTCTTCATAATATTTCATTGCATTATGGTTTAAACTAAATTTAAATGTATTTCTTTCTAAAGAAAATTAAATAAAAATTCAGATTAGTAATACTTACCTATAAGCTTCAGAACAAAATTTAAGACCTCAAGAAAATAAACACACTGCTTCTGAGGATAGAAAATTCTAAATATTACTGCACTAAAAAGGCGATTTAACATGTCACAGAAGTTTTGGAAAAAAATTAATTTCTTTTAAATATTAAAAAAAAGGGGACCACATATACAGATGTTGTTCTGTGCTATTTATTTTTATAGAAATCCACTCTTTTATTCTGTCCAAATATTTTCCATGTGTCACAAACTTCTGAACTAAGCAAATCCATCAAAGAAAATTCAAGGAAACCAACTATGCTTTGGCAGCTGACAACAGCATCTTTTGACAGTGAGGAGTCAGAAAGGCAAGTTCAGATTATGGGATGTGCTTCTTCACAGCAGCTCTTTCTGCTACAATGGTCAACAGGGGGAAGGCCAACAGTGCTGACCTAAAATGAATAATTTTAGGTTCAGCCACTGGTCATATGAGACAAGCATTCCCATTCTTTTGAAAACATCCCCTTCAACCAGCTTGCTGATATAGGCAGGCATCATTCTCTTGGTTTACTTCGGGTAGTTTTTGTAAGGTTAGCATCTCCAAAGAGCTAAAAAAAACATCAGCTAAATTTTCAACTGATGAAATCAAGGCAGACCAGGTTAAAACAATTCGCATAAGATTATTAGCAAGGCAGTTTTACTAGTACAAGAGCACAAATTCTGTGTTCAAGTTCATGAGACACCATGTCCACACTTGAGTTCTTGTAATATGTCCTACCTCTCCACAGTGGTAACTGCCCTTCCAACACAAAAGCCAGCATATGAAGCTTTCAGTCGGGTCCAGCTGGCAGCAGGGCTGGAGGTCCTGCTCTCAAATCAGCAGAATTTCACAGTGGGATGAAATCCAGAAGTCACTCAGATTTAGGCAGTCACATTTTTCCCCAGTTAGCCAAAACAAAGAGATGGGGGCTTCCACAAAAGAGGTGGTTTTCCTCTGGCACAGAGTCATCTCCATCTGGGCACAGAACAAATACCCTCCATTTCCTAGGTTTTACATAAAATGTGGGCTGCTAGGAACATAATAACTGTGTATTTTCAGTTTTATTTGTTATTAATCCTGATGAAATTTTCTGGTCATGGATCAAAGTTCTTTAAAAGCATGTGAAGTTAAATATGCCATATCTCAATGTGTTGTTAAGGCAACTGAATACTCAAAGTTACCAGAAAATAAGTATTTTTTTAGCTTCCAGTTCTATTATTTTTTACCAGAATATGACTGTATTCTCTCCCACTCAACTAATTTTTCTTTTTGATCCCAAAAAGGCCAAGACAGGGGAGGCAGAAAGGATTGTTTGCATGCTTTATCAAAAAGAACTGTACAAACTTCCCATGCCCAGGACAATTAAAGAAGGGTTGCAGACATACAAAGTACATCAGTGCCCCCCAGTATATGCTCCTCCCAAGACTTTTTCTATTGCAATAATGCAAGCAGATCAAAATGCATAGAGAAACCAAAGCAAAGCAAAAGGAGCTGGGATTTCTCTGTTCAGCTCCAAACTCTACCATAGCTGGTTGGGACAACAGGCAATAGCTAAGTGCAATATCTAAATTTTTTACCATTCTCAAAATAGCTTAACTTGTATTTCTCATTTAAACCACATTAGTCCTGAACCTTAGAGGTATTTATTAAATTATGCATGTAATCCAGCAAGTGAGAGTGGAAGCATGATTTCTTGGTTACTGCACAAAAGAAGAAAAACAAACCAAACAAAACCAACTCCACTAGTCACATCACAGTGAAGATGCAAGCCAGTAGTTATTTTTGACAGCTGTCTTTAATCTTCCCATACTTTGGATTCCCACCTCCAGGAAGGCTAGGTACACACAGTCCCTGTTGAACTCATCAAATTGCTTTTCCTTAAAGGAGCAGAAGAACAAAGAGTCTTTCTCTCCTATTCATATACTAAAGCATAATCCAGGGCCAAGAGTATCTACTAATTCAGAATAATTCTGAAAAGCCTTATTTCAAGTCATTCTTCTAATTAAAGCGAAACAAACTAGAACTATACACAATTATAACATCATTCAGCTTTCCATTTAGTAAATTTACAACTACTCCTCCTCCTGTTTTACTTCTGGCCCTATTTAATTCTGACTTTTCTTCACTGCAAAATAATACTGTACATTTCTCTATGTTCCTGTTCTTGAGTCTTTTTCAGTCTCTCACCTGATCACTTCATTTCTTTTCCTGTCCATCCATGTTCTCCTTTTCTTCACTTCTAAACCTATCCCTAGCTACTTCACTAAGTCTCTCTTCCTGACTTCTACTTGCTCACATCAGAGACTCGCTCTACTATCATTGTCAGCAATCTCATGCTACATTCAGAGCCTGAGAATGGTACCAAGACCTTATGACTAGGAAATTAAATTTAATTCAGCATGGAGATGGAAATGTAGCAATCTGGGGACTCTTCTTTCCTTTGTAATCAGGTCTTACAAGGCACTTTCCAGACAATCTGCCCACAAAACTTTCAAACATGATTCTCAAGAGACTTCCATGCCCATTTTCCCAGCCCAAGAACACCACACCTAAAAATCAAGTTAAAAATCCCAAACCCTCTGAACTTCAGCTATGACTGAATTGCAAGTGGCTGGAAGAGAGCAGATGCTCAGGGATGTCCATCCAGCTCTATAGTCACTCCTGTAAATCTTCTCTAACAGTCACCACTTTAAAGAATTTCACTGATTAATTCAATTTCATTCAGAAATAACAAAACAACCCCCCAAAAAGTATAACCAAATTTAATGCAGGCAAATTTCAGAAATATATTGAATTTTTTTAGGCTACAAACATTAAGCAAGGAACATCATTCTGTCTCTGCAAGCTGTCAGTCTTAATTCTATCAAGGACAGCTAGCTTGCTTTCTTTAGTTTTTCACACAGCCAATTCAATATAGGTAGGTAGTCCCTTCCTTTCTCTTATCACTCCTATTCAGCCAGTTCTGCAGGAACTGAGGACTATCTCATTTTCAGATTCCTGCACATTCTTTCTCACATTCTCTTGCACTGCAATTCTTTCAAAACTGGATTGTCAAATGAATAGTATTTATCTTGAGTGATCTTCCAAGAGGAAACACAATGTAGACTCCTTCTCCATTAACTATTTTTGTTATCTTATTCTGCGCATTAAAAAGTAACCAAATTATTTTGTCCCTCTGAAAAAGGAATTTCACTGCTGAATTTTGTATTCAGGCAATACACAGTCTGTTCACATTGGCCATTCAGAGAAGCAACACTTCTGAAAAACATTAAAAAGTAACTCCTTGTCTGCTTCCCATTCAAACACTACCCATGACTACTGCATTTTGAATCCTCAATTACTACAAATCCTGCTCAGGAAACAATGAAAGTTTTTACTGGGACAAATCTTGCTGCTGCTTTTCCAAGACTGTGACTCATGTCAGTTCTAAAAAGACCACATAATAGACTGGATGGAAAAAATTATTAAAGAAATATAGGTAGAGATTAATAGATATCAAATATTAGTGCAGTAACTGAACTATGCTCTGAGAATTTATGTATACAAACTGTCTATAGTTAGACAATAGCAATTTATACACTTTTTTAACAGACTAAACATCCATAATTATATCTAACAGTAGAGACTCACACAGGTTGTAGAGTTACTGTGCTGGTAAAGAAAGAGATAATAGTATGAAATAAAAAATGAAAATCAACAAGAATTAGGAGATGCACATCATATTAATTTCATTCATTACAGAAGTTCTATCTATGCTTGTCTTTGTAGACAGGAGATCTGGGGACAAATCTGTGATTACATGTTTCTGTTCTGCAAGCAAGCCCTCTCACCCATCAATAAGAAATGGACAGAGTGGCTGCTGCCTCCCACTAAATGAGCAAAGGCCAGTGATACATTTGATGTGCTTTCAGTCTCTATAAGAGTAAATAAGATCTTCACAATAGTTTCCCTGGGAGATTGTATATGTACAGATCAAGTACTGCTAACAGCAGGAGGGCCAAGCATATTGATGACAGGAAGAAAAATGCTGAAGCTGCTGTGGATGAGCCAAATTCAGCTTGCTTGTCCTTCTACCCTTGTGCAGCTCAGACAGATCTCTTCTACTCCAGAGAGGGTCAAAAAATAAGATGGATGCTCAAGTAGATTCAGTCTAGGAAATTCAGTCTTTGGACTATCCAACTCAGTAGCCAGTTACATTATTCTTATGCTTTTTATCACATAGTTACCAATTCAAGTATAGCCCCCATTCAGTACCATAAAATAAATCAGTTTATTATAGTCAGATTCTTAGACAAGAAGTCTCCATAGCAATACAGCAGCAATATTACCAGTTCCTCTACTAGTACTTTATTCTTTTCTTACATATATATATATATATATATATATATATATATATATATATATATATATATTGGGGACAGTAACTTCCAGCTATCCACAATAATCTCCATCTCACTAGATGAATGCGCAGTATAAAAACAACAGTGACAGATCTACCAAACCATTAGTTTGCTATCTAGAGAGAAGGAATTCACAGACGTGTGAGATAAGAAACTTCTGATCAAATACCAGCTATACTTCAATTCCCTAGTTTTGTTACTTAGTAGGTAATTACAGCAGGAAAAGAGTTCAGTGGTGAAGACATCTCACCTTAGTTACTTACACAAAACAGAACATAAGTGAACATAATTGACCTAGGTACTCTAACAATACTTCCTGGCCTCAAGCTTAAATCCAGTCTGGAATTTAAATAATTAAATAAATAGTGGGCAGATAGCCTGGCTGGACTTCTACACTCCTGGTCTTTTCCTTAAGATTTGTCCTGGGGTCTCCTAAAAATAAGAATACCCAGACAATAAATGCAGGCAACTGATTCTACCCTGAAACCCCTTCAGACCAAAGTCTCCAAACACCCTGTACAGCCCTTTGGGGAAGGGAGCAGACAGGTCTTCCACAGCACTTCTTCACTCCAGCCTGAGCATTAC
Source organism: Ammospiza nelsoni (assembly GCF_027579445.1). NCBI lineage: Eukaryota > Metazoa > Chordata > Aves > Passeriformes > Passerellidae > Ammospiza > Ammospiza nelsoni. Next base: position 43,346,680 of record NC_080638.1, on the reverse strand, counting down.
ACAAGTCTGTAATGCTATTTGCAGCTTCAAACCCTGCAGATTCATCCCATTCCCATTGCTCAGGAAAGCCTTATAGGTCTCACCTCTAAATCCCACCTTCTCTGAATCGTAACTCCCACCTTACCCCAAGAAATCTAAAGATAATGATTTTAACAGTAAATCAGGGATTCCTGCTGATTCTCATTCAGTATCAGGGGACACTACAGGACTGCCTTTCCTCAGCAGTGGCAACTGAGGGGAATAATGTGACCAGCAAGACCAGAGCCTTACTGGCCAGTGTCTGTCCCAAGGTACACAAGGAAGACAAACCTGGAAACAGCAGCCACATCCAACCAAGTGTCCAGATCTTAAAGTAGTATCATTATGGCAAGGCAGTTCCAAAGCCAAACTGGGAAATCAATCCATACATTAAAAGCAAAGATGAGGTCCTGCAAGTGCCAGGCATAACCATGGTGATGAAGCTGGGCCAAAAATCAAGCCAGGTAGTCAAAGGCCACAAGCCAAAATCCAGGTGACACTATTCTATGGCTAGGCACTGGCATTGCTGCAGCTAATCAAAAATCAGCAACCCTTCTCCATCATAGCTCAGAAAAAAAAGATTGATGCTCCAATGCTGAGTTTAAATAGAAGTCCTGGGCCCACAGGTGTGGGCTCATCAGGACTATTAGGGGTTATTAGTGTACTTAGAGCTCCAACACACCTGCAGTCTCCAGCCTGAGGAAGTCTGAAAAACAAAAGAGAACCCCAGTACCAGTGTCCAACCCTAACAGGACCCTAAAAGCTCCAAAACTCGACTTAAATCTGGGAGAACTTCTTGAATTCTGTGTAATCTTGGGTAAGAGACTTATAAACCCCCAAGCTAACCACCTACAAGTCCCAGCTACGGTTGCCCTCCCACAATACAAATCAGCCAAAAAGGAAGATAATCTTTTTTCACAGCTCTGGTAGGCCCATTGAGTGGTGTGTTCCTGCTCCAGACAGCACAGCCCCATGACCAGGGGTCTTAAGCCCTGCCCTGCAGCAGGAGTCAGTCCAGGTAGCACATGCCTGAGCTAATACACCTTTTTTTTCTGAGAGGGTGGGACAACCCAATAGGAGCTAGGTCACTTGGCATTCTTAACCAAACATATTTCTGTTGTTGACTCTCAATCCTTAGCTAAGATACCTTCTACAGCTTTAACTATGGGCACAGAAACCATGCTATGTAATAAGCAGTCATTTTCCATTTCATGAGAACATCTCCAGCCTCCTCAGCTGAATGTACCAGGGTGCAGCCATTGTAATGACGTCAGTACAAACTAACAGGTCCAGAAATTTTAGAAATCACTTGCAATAAATATGGTGAGTACGTAGGGAAGGCAGGGGAAAACTACAAGGTAGTTTCACAGGGTGACACTTCATTTTCTCCAATAATAAGTAGGGAATATTCTACAGAAATATCTGTAGAATTCAGATGCAGAATCAGCCTGCAACTCTTAGCAACAGCAGTGGAGCCTCTGCTCCTCACAGTGGGGAACAGCAGAGGTTGGCAGGGAATGGAGGCTACACCTCTGATGAACTCTAGACAGAAAGCCTTAAATCTCCAGTTATGCTCATCACAGACATGTCACCAGTGCCTAGTCCACATAAAAATAATAATATTAACAACATTAAAACAAAAGGTTGAATATCAAGGTCAAAGTAACAGTAGACAAGTTACAATGGTAAATGCCCCTTGACAGCATTACAGCTGAGTGCTGTATCAATAGGCTCCACAGCTCAGACAGGGAAAAATCTTCCTGTCTGCAAAACTAATGCCTTTTTATTCACCCAGCCACAGTCATGCCCTAAAAAGTTAATATTAGATTTTAAAAATCAAATATCTCACCTTCCAGAAAACCTTGCACTTTCTCAACCCCCTGGAAGTGTTCCTCAGTTATTCACTACAGAAATAAAGACCCCATCCAGGGAGCTGAAATATGTGGGTTATGCACTGAGAAAATATATTAAAATCTTTATTGGCTTCTCCATCCAACCAAGCCTTTTCACATAAAGAAAACAGCCCCCATGACACTAATTCCCCCCTTTGAGCTGAGTGTTCTGTAAAAGTCTGTGGCTCCAAAGCAGACTGAAATGCAGCCACACTGTCAGGGCAGTGCCAATGCTGGGAGCCCTCACATGGCCCTGGCACCCCTGGCAAGCCCTGCCTGCAGCAGCCCCACTCCATCAAAGCCCATTTGCTGCCTCTCACCCAAAATATGGTCATTCATCCCTCTCTTCTTTGAAAAAAATTTAAACATGTTCTTCCATAGCAAAGTCTCACACCATAACAGACATCATGATAGGGGTTTATCACATGTCCAGAACTGAAACCTAATCTGAACCAAGACATACAAGGCTCCCCTAATTTGGGATTTAGGGGAGAGATATGAAAGGCATTAATTGATAGTTTTTTCAACTGGGAGCTTATTTTTACAGACACTTTCTTATAGACTTTAGTTAAGCAACAAAGGAAGAGAAGGGAAAATGGAGGAGGATGACAAGAAGATGAAGAGGATTGTGTCTCAGAAGCCAAAGCAAAATGGATATAGATAGATAGATAGATAGATAGATAGATAGATAGATAGATAGATAGATAGATAGATATACATACATATATATATATATATAGAGAGAGAGAGAGAGAGAGAGAGAGAGATTTATATCATGCACCCATAAACACAGGACCAGAATGTGTCCACATCTTTCCACTGGGTGCTGTTCCACATTTACATGTTGTCTTGGGCAAGAGAATACTCCTAAGCATTCTTATGTAATGTTCCAATAGTGCTACTGTGAGAAAAGCTCCATTTTACAGTGCTGATCCCTTTCACATTTGGCTTTTGTCTTGCAGCAATGAAAGTGTTGGCTCATGGGCAATCATTTTTCTCATGCTTCTCACATTTCTTACAGTTTGCTTTTGCCTCTTTGAAGCCACCAACTCTAAGTGCCTTACCCAAATAGCAGCTTAAAAAGTGCTCTTGACCACCTGGGTCAAGAGTAAAACCTAAGAATTTATATATTAAAAAATCATTTTTTTTCCAATGGAAACCACTAAAATAAAATAAACAAAAAAAAAATATCTGGCTTTTTCATATTTCAACTTTTAAATACACCTGCACTTTGATTTTCACTGTCCTTTCCTCCATGTCCCAAACCAAGGAAAAATTAGCATCACCCTTACACCCAAGCAAAAAGAACTGCAGTCTCTGGCTCTATCAGATACATTCTCAGTCAGTTCAGGGCATAAAACACTGTCCAACATTTTCACCTACATAATTTCACATATATATTAAGTAGTATGCCACTGCCAAACTTGAGAAGTAGGTATCTTTTAGGGTTCCATGATAGAGTCATATTTGGACCTCTCAACTACAATGCTTTAATGACAGTCATTAAAACAATGTGGGAAATAATCAAGTGTCAGTTTTAAATTTCCCTGTTCTGAAACAAGACTGACACTTTTGAAGCAACAAAATAAGAGAGAAAAAGATAATTTTTTTCCACTTGTTCAGCTGAAATCCTCCACACTGTGCAAAAATCAGGTTGGGAATTTCCTGAGAATAGTCCTGAATAAAATAGAAGGAGAATTCCCTAAATTCACTATATCAATTCAGTAAAAAAATACCACATGAAAAGACTTTTTGGCTAGGATCCATGCACACAAAGACTCAGGATAATAGAAGAAAAGCATTTTTACTTTCCCAGCCTTGGGTCAAGTCTGAAGCAAACTTCAAACTAAGTTCTGATTTGGTTGTTTATTTCTCAGAAAAACAGAATTTGTCGTCCTTGCTGCAATAAGAGGGAAAAGACACAGAACACAAAACTTCTACAGCAGATACAGCTATTAAGTTTTGTACAGCTCTATAAGCAGTATTAAGAAATTTGCATTATATGAATGAAATAATTATTTTGCTAACAAGCTCAATGTAACTATAAACATAAAATTTAAAAATACTGTCTGATTTAGCCAAGGCAGTAAATTAAGTGGTATAGTAGCTACAAATGCTATTTCAAACTCATTCCATTCTCCCAGAAGTCTTTAAATAGTAGGAGCAAACATGATGTAATTTCAGGAAAACACAAACAGTTCAGTATTTTCACAGGCTCATCTTGGCCCCAGCAGTCTGAAAAAAACTTTAATGAATCTGCAGCTCAAAACTAAGAACTGAAACATTGATGACTATCTTAAAGGATGTCAGCAAGCATTCATCAGTGAGAACCAGCCTCTATTTCCTATTCACCCAATCTGGATTGAAACAATGACATGGAGTTGAATGGCACCAATAGCAATGCCCTGCAGCCTCTGCTGTCTTAGGTGTGCCAAAATCATGCACCTGGGGAATGAGGCTGCTTGTTCAGAGAGGTAAGTTTACTTTCAAACACTGTTTCAAATTTCTTGGAGATTAAGGCATGTTGTTCAGCTCTCTAGGACTGAGAAAAAAATCTTCCTCATTCTTCAAACTCCCTCCAATCAACTGCCTAACCCCGTTTCATTAATGAAACCACTACAACTTAACTAAAAATAAGCATTTACCCTAACCAAGAAAGAAAACATGATTTACTTTTCTCCCTTATCAGGTGCCACAACTTAATTTAAACATATATCCTTGAGATTACCATTCCTCTTTCTCTATAACCACTCCAGTTACTGTTGAACTGCACAAAACACATGAAACACCAGCAATTGCTGCCAGGACACCAACTTTTTTACTACTGTTGGCAAGTCAGCCCTGACTGACTTGGGTCTCAGTGCACCCTTCTATCAGCATGAGATATTAGATGTCCCAGTACACAGGCAATCGTCCCTGAAGGTTGTCTCAGTACACAGAGCTTTCCTTCTTCAAAAAGGAAACTGGTAAAGTAAATGAATTCCTGATCTGTTTTTATCAGAGAACAAAATTCCCTTCTGTTGTCTGCAAGTCAGCAGCGTTGCACCTCGTTTTTCCCAATGAAATACAAACTACACCATAAATATAATGATGGTTATTAGGGACTCAGAAATGGTTATCAAAATTTGATAAGAAAAGCAGTATAGACAAGTCTGGACAATGCCCCAAACCCTAGGCAACCTGCTAATTTATGGAACAGTGCCTCATTTTTTTGTCTTGGTATCTTCTCTGACACAGAGGAAACCATGAAAGACCCATCAAAAATGCATGTATCAAAGCAGGCATATGAACAACACTTGGCAGCTCTGAAAATATGAACATCAATCATTGTTTTGTATATGTTCTACCAAGCTGTGAAAATGAGCCTCTCAAAGTAAGGTGTGGGGGAGAATATATGTCTATTACACTCCAAGACCTCAAAAAGCAACAACAGTCTACACTGCTTTCTCATACTATAATAACCATTGAAATACATAAACCTGTAGAAAAAGAAAGGTCACAACCAAATGATGTCCCTACCCTCTTATCTTTAGATGCATTATCTATTTATGTTTGACATTCAAGGTTAGAATTTTCATGATGAAGTTTCAGAAGCCCACAAACACTAATAGTCAGCTACATTCACCTTTATCAGAAATCTTATTTAAGATGTAGGAAATCTGCATTTCTAACTCCTTATGAGGTCAAGAAGTCAAAGGGCTCACAGTACATGTATTCTTTCCCTTTTTTAAATATAAGCATGATCTTATTTATGGAAGGAAACTGCCACATTAACATACAGCAAATTTACTTAATGAAAACAGATAAAGGAGTCTCTTCAGGTTATTCCAACATGTGTCTCACATTTACACACTTAAATTTCATTTTTAAAAAAAGTCCAGTTTATCAACTAGTCTTTTAAGCCTTTCTTCTAGTCTATGTTCATCCATTGAATCCATGTTGTCAGAAGCAGTATTGATAAGGACAGTAGAACAGAACAGCATTTTACTCTGATAAGGACAGTAGAACAGAAGAGCACAGCCTTGGAGAAGCAGATAAAGGATGCAACCTGGGCAAATAGAAGTCATGCAAAATGCAAGCAGGATGCCAGCTCAGCTCTGCAAGGCCCACAAAGCAGAAGTTATTCAAAACAAAAATATTGTGCTTGCTCCAAAGCACAGGTCAAGGAAGAGCCACCTAAGGACACCAGACACAGAAGACAGACCCCCGGAGAACCACATAAGGACTTCCAATAAAAGGCGCACCTATGGAAATAAAGTGATACAAATACATCAAGTATGGGGGGATAGCTAATGAATATGTAATCAGTGTGCGTGTTAAACACTGTTTACCCAATGCTTGAGCCACTCAATTAGAGGAAGGATCCTCTGAGTGACCAGCACACCGTAATAAAGAATGCCTGCCTTCTAATACTCAAAACCATGTTAGAAAGTTTCTATCTGGACAATTTTGGTATCAGCATCAACTACAAAAGGGAAGGGAAGAAAGGCACTTTCATTGCCCTGTCAGTGGCCTTCACCAGGGCTATCTGATCATGAAGTTTATCCAGTACTTTCCAAGGAACGACTGTGCAGCAGCAGTGACAGAAATAATAACTGTGTGTCAGCAGCAACAGAAATGTACAAACTCAAGTAGCCCATTCCTATACAAATATTTCTGCTTAGCGTTTCTGCAAAGAATTTCACTATTTTTTTCTTTTTTTTTTTCAATGTCTAAAAGACCACCACCAGAAAAACTTCCTAAGTATGTCATGCAATGGAAAATTCTGGTGCAAGCTGTAGGTCCCCCTAGCAAGGCTAATCACACCTCAGGTGAATCAGGACATCTCCTCAGTTCCAGTCTCTTCTTCCTGGATTCATTACTCAGCAAAAGAGACCACAAAATGGCAGCTAGCACGATCACATCACTCATACAAGACAAACTCAGCTGCTCAAATCAATATTTGTTAGCAGGCAGAACAAGCCAGTTTTGAGAGTGTTCTAATTAGACAATAGATATTATTACAAAACACCTGCAATGTTTGTAATTGTTTAAAATAATGAGAATCAGTATTAGCTTCCAAAGGCACCATATGGTAAATGCTCATTCCAGGCAGGCGATCCCTCATAGGCTCTCAGTGCTCATTAACATTTTTTTTAATCTAAATGAACTTGTTCTCAACGCATGGGCCGCTGCTTTGTCCTCTGCCCGCTGACCGCCGCCAGAGCCGAACTGCGGCGCCTCCTCCTCCCACGGTCCGGGACGTGAGGCGGCTTGCTCGGGAGGTGTCGCCGCCAGACGAGAGCAGCCTCGCTGCTCTGCCCTGGGCTCCGGAGTCTCAGAGGCCTCAGAAGCCATTTTCAGGCAAGAAGTGTTGCTCAGTGTTTCCTCAGCCAGTGTCACAGACCGAGGCCTGGCACGCAATGCCGCACTGCAAATGTGGCTCACGGCAGCGCTGTCCCCCCGGGCCGGCAGCCGCGGCCTCCGAGCGCCGAGGGAGCCGGCAGAGCCCTACCGGCACCGCCTCAGCAGCGAGTCCCTCAGAAATCCACACCAATGTCTTCATAAATGGGAAAAAATGAAGCTTTACATTCATACACACTGCTGAATGTCATTGAAAACAAATACGGTATCTTTTCTGTAAGTCATATCAGATCTGAATGTTTCAAGTCACTGATTGTATTTTCTAATTGTAAGAAAAGCAGGTTAAACAGCCACAGTGTATTGTAGAAACAATACATGGTAACAAATATAAAAATCCCCATAAGGTAGCTATTGACATACAGGCCTCTGTCTCCCCCAGGCACACTTTGTGCAGTGACTCCTGGGAGCTGCTTGGGAAAGGAAAAGAAGGAAGATGAAGGAGTTACTTCTTTACCTCTTGCCCTTAGACAGCAAGAAAAAGAAACCAGATTCCAAATAAATGTAAATATACTGTTTTACAAATCACAAAGGTATCATTTAAGGTTCTCACCCACACTCTTTGCAAGCATAACTATTCAAGGTGCCAAAGAGAGAAAAAGAGATTCAGGAAACTGAGGAAACAGAGATAAACAAATCTTGAGATTATATAAGTCTAAATTTAGATAAGTTTGATAAGGTTTTGCTACTAGGCAATAATTACACAGAACTGTGTTTACCTATCAACTTCCATGCCAGGAGTCTCCAAGCACATTACTTTAAAACTATTAAAACATTGTTCCCATCCCAGATATGCAGACACCATTTTTACAGTATAGAGGCTGCTTAAATGCACCCTGCAGATTATAAAATGGGCATAGACACTGAACTGTAATCAATTCCAACAGCAAGGGAAATGCAGAACTGGAATTGAATCACCTGAGTTTGGAATTAAGACTCTGGGGTGAGAACTCTAAGACTTCCAGAAAAAATATCACTGGATTTTTAAAGATTAAAAGTAAAAAGGGCCTCCTTTGAAATAGTCAACCACCAGTCATGGTACATTTAGCTGTGGCAGTGGACATTAGTTTTGAGTAAAACTGGGGAAGGAAAAAGCCTGACAAAGATCAGATGATCTTTCAAGATCCCTTCCAGCCTGGGCTATTCTATGATCCTACTAAATCATCAGGGCAGATTCTGCTATTTTAGAATATGATCTCGTTATAAAGACAGTGATTTTTCTGCCTTTATTTTATTGTCTGAGATTTTGAGAAAGGTCAAAACTTCAGAGAAATTTTTTCATCACCAAAATGTATCAAGTGGCTTTTTGAGGCTGCTACTAGAAAAATAAAACTAAGCATTTGAATTCAGACATCCAAAGTTAGAAATATTTTTCTGGTTTCCTCACCTCCCCTAGAGAGAAACTATATTTCATTAAAGAAATACGTTAAAAATATATTTTGCTGAATGTTTTGATAAGCTCTACTTTGGCCTTGCTATGGACTTCTTACAATAAAGAACCCTGGGAAATATCAATAATGCATGTGTCACTCTGCTGCATTTTCACAAGCTGCAGCAAGTGATACACCAAAGGAGGTGCAGATGAAAAGATAGGGCATGGCTCCTAGGTCAAACCATAATCAACAGACCCCAAATTGGGCAGCTGTGAGCTGCTGGATCAAAACACACAAGGCAGTCTTGCCACCCCTCCACCAGGAGGTGTTTTAAAACCTGGAGGCACAAAGGTGGTGCAGAGCTATCATTACTGTTTTACTTATGGTTGATGTTTCCCTGTTGCTTGTCCTGAATATGTAGCCCTGATTTGGACCAGTATTTTGTCAGTAATCTTTTCCCCCAGCTTTTTTCCCCTGTTCATTCAGCTTAATTAGAATTATATGACCACATCATATCCCAAAAAGGGATAGATAGCAGCAGGAATGTTTGTTTCATGAGAGACAGCAAAGCCAAAGAACACAGTAAGAAAACCTGAGGCAGGATTTATTACAAGGTTTGTCCTTGTCCAGGGTTTTACACTTCATCTTCCTCATTCATTTTATTTTGAATATATGTGGATTTTTGCTCTGAATTGTTCTGGTAAAGCCCTGCCTGCTAAAGAGGCTGTGATCACAAACTCTCTGGGCACTGGCATTTGTCACCATGATTGCAATTCACAGCAATACATAAACTTTTTAAAACGCTGTGAACATAGCTTCAGGGGGTTAATAAAGCTGCTTTCCAGTCCCCTAGCTCCTTCCATTGATAACTTATTCAAATTGTAATTGCTTGCAGTGTGCACCCTATATCACATAACTACTTCTGTTACACGTATTCCCTGGGGCCATCCATCACCCCTGCCTACCAGCAGAGTCCTTGTTCTTGCCCAGTGATGGCAGCCAGGGTACCTCTAACACGTGTGGGTTTGTGCCCAACCTCAGCTGACACGCTCCAGCCACAGTTGACTCTATCCTGCATTTAGCATTTCAAATTTCTTTTATCCTCAAATCCAACTCAGTGCATTTCTTACAAATCAACACTTCAGCAAGTACTTCCAACAGACCTATATATGTTATACATGGAAAAGAAGCTTTTTTCCCCCACCTTTTCTCCCCTGGAAAACTCAAAGGCCAAGTTTCATTCAAACAGCAGTTTCATCAGCCTAACTCCATATTTCACAGGTGGAAGTCACTGCTTCCTTGGCCTGGGAGTACAAATAGCAACATACTGTCAAAGGGGGTAGTAATGTCCTTTCCATTCAGGAAAAAGCACTAAGCAAAACTACATCTTCACAGCAGTTATAAGGCACAAAACTTTGAAAGGAAAATATCATAAAGGCAGATAAAGCTGGGTAATCTTCCCTTGCCCACACTCTTGAGTAGTACACTTCAAGACTTACTAGTAGTACATGTTTTCATCTTTGTCATTAATTTTATAGCATTCCAAGTTATAGTAGTTTTTTTTTCCTTAGATGCATAGGAGTCTATGCAGTCTGAAGACTTCCCAAAAGCATTTTAAATGAGATAGACTATACTAATAGCAAGGAGAGGCTGTGTCCTGGAAAATTCAAGCTTGACTCAGATATGCAGCAGAAATCTCTGTGCTGTGTAAAGACACAGTAAATAAAATAGTGGGCCTTTTTCAACATGGCCTCTTTTGGCTTTACTTTTGAGCCCCACACTTATCCCTGGCAGAAGGTCTGTGATCTACCTGCAGCTTCCGGGCTTGGATGTCATAACAGTATTTTGATACATCTTAATTACAATAGTTCACACCCTGAATTTCTAGTGAAGGCCTTTCTTTAGGAAAAGGATGAAAAAGAATAACAAATACTGTAATTTAAAACTATCAGGATGCCTCAAAACATGTTGGTGTTTTGAAGGACAAAGATGCTTCACCAAGAAAACAATTTACTAACTGTTCTTCTTTACGTACAGATCTTCACAGCGCTGCATAGTGGGTTTTGCAAGCAAATCAATCCTCAAAGCATCCTGGGATGCTGATACAGTGCATGTATCAGTTCAATTTCATAGACAAAAAAATGCAAAACAATCAAGCGGGTGGGTTGTAAGGCATGCCCAAAGCTATATAGAAAGCGATAGGCCTGGTACTATTACTCTTGCAAGTCTTGATCTAACATATACACCCAACTACTCTCAAATGGTGAGTTCAGTCTCACAAAGGGGAACAAAACTAACAGAAACTGAGGACACATTTACCTGGTCATCAAAAGGCAACCCTAAGTTGCAAGCTGGCTAGATGTGAGCTAGTTCTGCCAAGAAGCAGTGTGGTCACCTTACCTCAGGTGTGGTGCTACACTAACAAAAGTCAAATTAAACTCCTGAGCATCAAGTGTCAAGATCTATTAACCATCCTGAAGAAAATCCTCACATCTGGATGACTTAGATTAGCAAATTGTGTGTCAATATGCTTGCCTATGCCAGAACATACAGCCATGCACTAGAAAATCTTAGTCCTGAAACACATTTACCCTCACATCTATTTGACTTCAGCAGATATTTTTTCAGTGATTCTGAGACACAAGGTTAAGAAGTGGTTGGGATATATACTGGGACAGACAAGTCCCTTCATATTCTGTATCTCTTAATGACCTGTCTTTCTCCTCCTCTAACGCCTGTTTGCTCTGTGGGTTTACATTTTTTATCTCAAGGATTTTCTCTCACTGAGCAGATGGATAGCACCAGGCTTAACACATAAGTGCTGCTGAAACACACATCATTATAATTTCCCTAGCTGAATATTATACCAAAACATGCCCCCCTCCTCTAGTGACCACTCGCTGAAATGGCTGAATTTAGTACTATAATATTACATTTGTTCAGAAACACTACACTGGCTTTTGGTACCGATATTCTTGGTGCTCTGCACATGTACTGAGCCGGCAGAGGGGCAAGCTACAAGGAAAATGTGGTGGGTCTTAAGCCAAAGCACTGTATTACTTTTAGCTCATGGCTGATTAATTTAATGTATGTGAAAGGAAGAGATAAGCATTTAATTGTTACTAGAAATGGGGAAGCTGATCATGGCTGAATTAGTAGAATCTGTGACCTAATTTCATTATTTTTCTAATGTTCTAAAAACTCAGAACCTGTGCTCCTGCCAAAATGAGACAGACTGCTCTTCAGACTGCCTTCTGCAATGCATTTTCTCTTCTTCTCCCTCTCAAACTTATCATTGTTTCTAAAGAAAGGTGACCAGCCCATTAGGTTGCAATTACTTCTATGCTGCCAAAAGACACTCTTCCCTTTATTTTTTGTGCATTCAAACACTATTTTTCCTGGAGTATCAGACTTGAGGTTCTACACTAATTTCATCCTAACAGTGACTGACAGCAGCTTCTCCAAGTGTCCCAGAATGTGCATATGTACAAAGCACATGCTAGATATTGTATGCTATGTATTTATATGTTATCCCAAAGATATGTATGTTATCCTATGCAAGTCTTCAGAATAATCAAGTTGTAAGACCTTGGAATAACTGAGACAGGGTTGGATGCAACACTCAGATGTCCTAGCAGAAATCAAGACCTAGACCTCTGTTCCTCCAAACAGATTTTGTCCAGCAGCCTACCTCTAACACTGGGGACATGCCTTACTTTAGGGTAGAATCAGTGGTTTTTCCCCAGAAAAACAAATATATTACCATCCCTTTACCTTCTTCACTTCCCTTTGGGAGATCATGCTCCACATGAGGCCAAAGGGAGGAGATTTTTTTCATCGTGGGGAAAAAAAAAATTAGAAATAACAAAAAGGGAAAGGAAGTGGAGTAGGAAGAACAGTTTTGTCTTTGTTTCCTTTCCCTACCTCCCCCTTGCATGGGAAAAAGTCTGTTTGGAAAGCATTTGTTTGCAGTGGTTTCATTCAACAGGAGACCAAACACCTCAAACTCTTTCTGACACCAGTGGAGTTCAAGGTGCTTAGCTCTTTTTAAGTTAAAACCCTAAATATGAGAGAACCTGAGTTATTGTTTAGGAAGAAAAATATTAACTGATATTAGACCTGTCCCCTATCTGCCCCATCATTCAAGACAAATTATTTTCCTTCCTGGAGAACATCAAGTGTACCAAATTCTCCAGGCTGCTTATCCAACAGGAAACTTAACACTCCCGAGCAGGACTTCTTCAAAACAAGACTGCTTCACCTTTGCAACTTATATTACCAGAGACTCTGTGATTAGCCTGATATTTTATCTCTGACACTGTGAGAAATATCACTGCCATAAACCCTGCAGTCCTTAGTAAAAGTGGAAGTACTTGGCAAAAGCTAATAAAATGAGGAACAATGACAGCTATCTCCAATGAATACCTAAGGAACAAATGAGCCAGCTGCCCACGCATATGCACACACACTGAAGCATTTTTTCTTCACATGGGGCATACACCAGCAGAAAATGTATCATAAGGACACTGCTATTTTAACTTCATGCCATACAAAGCACCAGCAGGGAAATGGATGAGGTGCTTTCACAGATCCTTAACTCCTGATTCACATTCCTCTTCACAAACTAAGTTTAGTATCTAGCTTACTTATAAAATGGTTCTGTTTTTTTTCTGGATTCTTACCAGTGAGAGCAAGAAGAGGAGACTGTGTCTAACATTCTACAAATGCAACAAAACTTTCTGTTCTCTCTTTTACACCACATCTACTTTTCTGCAAAGTTTTGAGCAATAAAATACAACAGCTGAAGAGCAAGGAAATAGGAAGTTGAAACACTTAGGGCTGTTCCAACCATTGGTGATGATCAAGGAAACGCTTATGACAGTAGTTCCAGCTCTGGAAAAAGAGAAAGGGAAAAACTAAGCTATCTCAGCAGAGGAAACAGATATAGGCCTCTAATAGGCCTACTAATTCAGCTGGGACATCATGAAGCATTTTAAAGATGAGAGAAATTTTGAACCTTGGAAATACTGCAGCAATAACATGACCTTAAAGAGCTATTATTCAAAGTTCCTGAGAAAAATTACTCACTGTTCTCTTTCACTACTCTCTGAGTCTCTAGCATCAAAACTATGAGAAATTCTGAAAATACAGGGTGTAATATTCAATTCTAGAAATTATCAGCTGAAATCACTAGACCTGCACAAAACTAGAAGACAGCATTCAGATCCAAGGAAAGAATATTTTGTAGGGACAGTGTCAAGGTCCATTCTTCCATTTCTTGTAGGGTTGGTCTTGCAGTGTTTAAAAGGGGCACTTTGGGGCATGCTCCAATTTAAAACATTTCCGTATCCAAGTTATTGTTCCAGCTGCTATGCCTGCAGCATTTTGGCTGTACACTCCATTTGCTGTTAAGAAAGGTGTTTAATATCACTATTAGAAATTTGTTCAGTTTTTGGAAAATGAAGTGTAGTCTGACAATATACTCATATGACTACTTTTAATTCTATTAAAACACTTTTAACTCAAGAGTTGTGTGGCAGTACTCACACCCATAAGAAGCCTTGTTCCTCTTATCAGTAAATCAAGAAAGTCTCTTTTCTTTGGACAGTAATTCAGCAGCATTTTCTCACAGCTCTGAATTCTCCATTCTCCTTTCTTCTTGCAAAATTCCACTGATGATCAATCTCACTAAGTGTATTAATATGCTCACCATATTTGGCCTTAGCTTATTTACATTACTCTACAGCTTCATGTGATCCAGTTTTGGTCTGCTCCTTGAAAGATAAGTAAAAGCCTCTGTACAGATGAACTCGTTCTGTAGCAATGTCTGTCACCATAGTACCTGTCAACATATTTGCACAACTCACCTACAGATGCTCATTCTTAATATTAAGCCTTTAGTTGCTTATTTTTGCAGATTTCAGAGAAAATAACTGAGGTTGCATCCTTTAGCTGGAACTTGCCTGTATTTAATATTCCTACACTGGCTTTCTTGGAGATCTAAAGAAATTAAGGAGAAACAGTCAGCCATGCAGTGCCTGAGCTCCTTTGAAGTAACCAGAGGCAAGGACCTCGAATGATACCACCCATCCCTTCCTTTTCACATCAGGACTGAAATCCAGCACTTAATTTTGTTGTCAGAAGAAAAGCGTAATCAGTCATTGCCAGCTAAGGTAACTATATTCATAGTGATGACCTACATGAGAAAATGTAAAGACACAATTTTCAATTCCCCAGCCTAAACAGATCCTTCCATATAAATCTGCTGCCATTAAAAAATCAAGAATTATTACAGCGATGAGGATGGTACATCCAAGAATTATAGAATGGCTTAGGTTGGGCGGGACCTTAAAGACCATTTAGCTCAACCTCTCTGCCATGGACAAGGACACCTTCCAATAGACCAGGTTGCTCCAAAACGCATCCAACCTGGCTTTGAACATTTCCAGAGATGGGGCATCCACCATCTCTCTGGGCAACCACTGTTCCAGTGCCTCACCACCCTAACAGTAAAGAATTTTTTTCCTAATATCCGACCTAAACCTACTCTCAGTTTGAAACCATTCTTCCTTGTCCCATCGCTACAAGCCCTTGTAAAACATCCCTCTCCATCTTTCTCGTAGGCTCCCTTCAGGTATTAGAAAGCTGCAATTAGGTCACCCCAAAGCCTTCTCCTCTCCATGCTCAATCATTCCAATTCTCTCAGAATTTCTTCAAAGGAAAGGTGCTTCATCCCTCTAAACATCTCAGTGGCTTCCTCTGGACTTTCTTCAACATGTCCGTGTCCCTTCTGTGCTCGGGACCCCAGAACTGGATGCAGTTCTCCAGGTGGGGTCACATCAGGGCCAAATAGAGGGAAAGAATAACCTCCCTTGACCTGCTGTCAACACCTCTTTTGATTATTAATAAATTACTCCATCATTTTTGAAGACATAATGTCTGTTGGCTCACAATCATAAACCTAAATATAAGATTCATCAGTACTTGTGGCCTTCCACTTTCTGACCTTCCAACCTTCTCTGAACTACCTGCTTCCTACACCATTTATTTATCAAGAAGACTCTTCTTTGATATTGATTATCCTTAGTTCCCTGACTCCAAGACAGTAGTCTTGATACACCCCATCACAGAGTGTGGCCTCTGGGATTACACAGGGAGGCCCCAGTCAGCTCCTGTCCCAAGACCTGAGATTTATACATGCCCAGTCTCCTTTTGGCTTGGCATTATCTGCTGTGCCAATGGTCTGAGTCATTCCCTTTAAGATACAACAGCCCCGAGGTGGGACTGACAGACTGTGATGAAGAGGGACAGAAGAAGGGGATAGATGCTCCCTTTATTTTGTCATTGCATTTACCCAAGCACTGCAAGGGAAATGTTACCAGGAAGCTGTTAAAGGGCAGCTTTTTCTGGAGTCACCGATACATCTCCGTGTGACATTTACTCTGTGAGGAATGATTTATCCCTTCAGAAGGAAAGGCCTGAGTCACAGCTCAGCAATAACAAGTAAATCACCTTCTGGAGGAAGATAATGGCTCTGCCTACCATAGGGCTCTTTAAAATGTATCAGACAAAACTCTACCCCATTCTTGATGAATACTTAAATTTCATGTTTAGAGTATGTATGGTATTAATGCCCAAAAATATCTCAAGAATATCTCAGATTTATACCCTCCTCTGCTACTAATTCCCTACGGGACCCTCTTCCTCCTCTTCCCCTTGGAAGACAAGACACTAATCATTCCCTAGCCCACACAGTAATTGTGGGAACACAGCCAATACTGACAAATCTGACTCACAGATTGGAAGTGCCATTGGGAGAGTAAGGAGTAGCAGCCTCTTACTTTTCTACTACTCCAACAGAAACATAATAGAAGAGCCAGGATCAGGAGAACAGACTGATCTGTACAGAGAAACTTCCTAGCACAAAATTCTTCCTAGCACTACAGAGCCTGACAGAAGGAAAGAAAATGGAAAAAAAGACAGAACATAAATGCAAAAGTATTAATAAATTATATTCACTATTAGAATGCTCTTTAACACCTTTCCCCATGTCTTATCAGGTTACAACAACTTATGTTCTGCCCCAAACTGCCTGCTATTTACTATAAGATTATTCTCCAGTGATGTATTCTCATTATTTAGCCTAATCCACTTTGAAGCGATTTGAGCTCCAGTTTCTGCACAGGTTTAACTTTGATCACTTACAAGTGGAATCCTCCAGATATACACAACATCTATGTAAGTACAAGAAAAGACACAGAAGAAACACAAGGTCACAGTTAAGCATGTACTGGAAAAGCTCTACAGTGTGACCCAGACAGAATTACCAGAGGAAAGAAGAGAAAGATTTATACCTATTTACATTATCCTTTCAAACCAGGAGCAATTTCCCCTTACTCTAAAACACTAAAATTTCCTATGAGATTTGCTCATATAAAAGATGCAAAATGAAACTTCAGCTGCAACTCCTTAAGCCTAAAACATGACAACACAGCATTAACGGTGTCTTGTTTTATTATTACTAATAAACCCTCTCTCAGACAGGATTAAATGCCAAAGGGAAGTCCAGTAGTTGTACCTCCACAAGGGAACTTGGGTGTCCAGAAATTTCCTGGCATTATTCACTGCTGCAAAGACAAGAGTTATAAAAGACCAGCAGAGCCTGAAGTCAAATATTCTCACCTGCAGCAATGGGGCTTGAGAGCCAGCATGTACACCCTGTAGTCATTACAAAAGTTTCCTTAAAGTTTTGGGATCCTGATGTGATCAGAGCTTAAAGGTACATCAGCCCATGCTTGTATATGTGGGTGAAGCATCACAAATACTTTACTCAAAATTAAGCCAAACATGTTTTTGGGATTGACAAAATGAAAAGCAAGGACACAGGACAGACTAGAGAAAGTAGAAGTTTCAAGTTACTCACCCTACCTTTTTTTGTGGCCTTTTCTCCCTCCTGCCTCACACTTTGAACATGCAGTCTCATAATCTTCTGTGTTGCAGTACACCATGCACACTCCCAGCAACATCCCTGGGAAAAAGGTCTCTCCTTCCACAGGTTCTTTGGTTACTCCTGTCAGTATATTCCCACGGCCACATTGTGGTGCAAAACCCCTCTCTACTAAAACTATTCTTGGGCCCCCCTGCACACTCCAGAAGTCTTCCTTCTCAGCCTCATGATCCAAGTCTCCCAGTGGAACACATTTTCCTTGTGTCTTGTCTGAGCCCATCCACTGAAGGAGAGAATTAATTTTAAGGAGACAGTGGCATTGTAAGCAATAAGAAAAATCCCATCTGCCAGGCAATCATTAAAAATTCTGCTTAAGGAAGAGCAACTGCATTTCTCAGGGTATCACATGTCACTATGGACACTACTCTCTTCTAGGAACAGCTGCGGACTAACTGCACTAGCCTGTGAAAAGCCATTCTCTATCAGAAGTGGCCCAATGATGGCCAAAAGGTCAAGAGCTAGAGGAAAACACACCTTCCTACAACTTGGCCAAAATGCATTTCCTGCAGCCAGTCAGATAAAGAGTTCTTTGATTACTCTGTGAGATAAATCCACCTGCAAAAAAAGACCTTATTGCAGGGGAACAGTGTCTTGAGAACAGACAAAAAATAACTGACAGAAGAAAATCACTGTTCTAGGCAAGTGATGCCATGCTGTCACTCTGTGTTTAGGCATACATAGACCACTTAGCTGATGTGAAGCTTGCATTTGGTAAGAATGAAAAGAACAAATGGGAAGCATAATCAAATCCAAAAGTGGCCTGGAAAGAATATGCAATACATACCATTTGCTTATTTGCAAGTGGACCCGTCATGTCCCCCTGCTCAGTACTTGCTGCAGTACCTACCTAGGCAGCTTTTATGGTCTTCTGGAAACAATAACAAAAGTTAACAGATCAACACAGAATTATTATTTTTTATTACAGTTCATCAGTAGTAAATCACTCATTCCCCTCTTAAGAGACAAAATCTGACAATATTTTTTCTGGGACATGTCTCTAGTTATTTGGAACAATCGGCTTCTTGAAGGACAATACAGGAAGTCCTTTTTCCTGAGGAGTGTTGGTAATAACCTCTGAACAGGTCAGAAGATAAGCAAAGGCAGCCATGACCAGTATCACTACAGCAGAAATATGCATTCCCATTAGTAACATTGGATGACATGATCCACAAAGTTCATTCTGATATATGATTTCACTTCATCAGTGAGGAGGCTTTCAGATATTCATTCCTTTCTAAACCAAAAGAGTATAAGGATTAGTTTTTTGTGACTACTAGAGAGCTCTTCAGAAAGCAGTTCTGTGATATTTGCAACCAGAAGAGCTGCTGGCACTTTTGGTAGTCTCAGAACAAGGTCACTTGGTCATAATGCTCTTTTTCCATCATTGTTCCTTTTTATCATTGTAAATATTTAAGAGCTTCTTTGTACTGATGCACCAAACTGATCTCTCTTCGCCTGCCATTGCAAGCCCTTGGATGCTCCATGAATCCAATGTCCAGACTGTTTGCTCCACTGCACAGAAATGCCATCATGCTGAGAGTCGTTTGGCAACACCTGCCAGTGATGACTCTGTTTTATAACAGTCCATTAGCACAAAGTTCTTAATGAAAATGAAAGCTGGTAATGAAGCCAAAATGCAGCAACAGTCTCTAGTCTGGGGAGGGTAATTAAGCTAGAAGAGATGGAGTGACTGAAGAACAAAATTAACACACAGAAAAAGAAAAAAGAGACCTGGTAGTGCATTAGCACTAATGTAGTTATGGCAAACCATCCAGTTTCCTTTATGAAAGCATTTTGTTTGCATTTTGTGGACTATTTTTTAATTGCTAGCTGATACAACAACATCTTATTGCTCCCTTAGAGATACAGATGTCACCTAGAGCAACACACACACAGGATCTCAACATGGAGCAGATGAAGAACCTCTGGAAAATGATGAAAATCTTTATATCTATATTGCGATACAGCTGAGCTTTGGAGAAAGGAAAAAAATTTAAGTTATCCTCCTCTAAGTTGCCATCTCATGTTCACTAGGCGTGGAAGAGAAAGACTCCCCCAAATGGCTTACTTTCAATAAAATTGTCAGAAGTCAGTGGCTTGCATCTTTTCACTTGCTAAAATACTCCATAAGCTGTTGCTGTAGTGCTCATTGCTAAGATGTTCTCTCTTGCTACTGGACCTAGAAGACCTTTAACCAATTGAACAGTAACCTTTCTACATAATTTCTCTGAGACAACCCCAGCATAATTCCTACTTCTCCTGTGTATTTATGCTCCATATGTGTTTGGAGATAGCTTTCATATCTTGCCACTTTCTCAGCATGAAGACCTAGCATACATACAAGGCCTTTGTCTGCTCCCTCTTAATGAAGTCATGCACAATCTTAATCATCAACCCTTTAAAATACCTAAAATTTTCTTGACATATCTCCACCTTACAGTATTTAAGGTCCTTAAAAGTTTCGTCTAGGTGCAGTTTATCAGGTCTCTTTACAGATTAATTATCCACCTACTGCTTTATGAAGGATGTCATGGCACTTAGAAAACAGCATAAATGTTGCCTATCCACACTGTTGATTGCAATTCTTCCCATTCTACTCAAATCTACACATTTCATTAATATGTCATTTCTTCCCCTCTTGGTGATCACTAAGAAATGCACTAGACAGAAATGACAGTAACTTCCAAATTTTCTAGCATTCTCAGTTCATAAAAATGCTGTTGCATTTTGAATTACTAATTTATTTTAGAAAACTCATGTTAAAGCCAAATTTTAATTGTGGGTTTTTTTAAAGTCGGGAATTTTGTCAAATAACACATTTGAGTTTAAACAATCACTATCTTCTATTCATCCACTAATTCTGTAACTGAGTCCAAAAGCAATCAAATGTCCTTTATGAGTTTTGTTTATTAAATGCTACTGATAATTGCTCATGGTTCTGTTATTCCTTATAGTTACCAAGTCATTATTTTTAATATTGTTTCCATTATTTTATTAAAGGCTGATAATGCTTTTAAGAAACAGTTTGAAAGTTAAATCATTTGTTAATTCTTTGTTTGGGGAACGACTCAAATTAAGCCATGCACAGAATCTAACTGTTGAAATGCTGCCATAGTTTTTGATTCTCCTAAGTGTGTAATATAAAGGACCAGAAGAACACAAGCAGACAACAACTAGAGGTTATATTATGATCATTATGCTATTGTAGTACAGTTAAGGCATACACACCATGTACCACAACTTCTAGAAAAATCCAGAAAGGTTTAACAGAACAAAAGACTGATGATCCCACTGTCTGTGGGCTTGGCTAATTTTTATGTATTTTATTATCATCCCATACAGCACAAAGGTATCTCATAGACTTCACAGTCTCACACAATAGAAATCATTATAGGAAAGGTGTACGTAAATTTTTTCTTTGAAGTAATGCCTGAAAGGTGGCAGGGAAAGAGTTAGAAAGGGGGAAATACGAATCCCCAATGCCCTGTGATAGAACAAGAGGAATTTTCACTTTCCTGCTCTAAGCAGCCCACCATGCCAACATGTGACAGCAAGAGGTCCTAGGAATGGATTAGAGACTCTGACACTCCCTGCCCCATCCCCAAATTCATATGAACATTTCTAAACATTTCCAGCAGGAGCACCAGCAGAGAGCTCTGCCAGATAGCAGAACACCCTCCTGCCTGCTTTGGCTTGGACATCACACCCTGGGAAAACTGGGATCTACAATCAAACCTCTTTAGGAGTGGATTGAATAACTGGCTCTGTTTACAGCTATTCATGTGGCATCCCAGCCACCACCAGGTAAACACCTGAACCTAGGGAGTCACTGGCTTGTAACTGGAGACTGGCCATGTACTAAATATACTGCTCAATAAAAAGACAGATAATCTTGTAATAAGAGACTCATGAATCAATCTTCTTGTTTCAGTGTTTCCTTCCTTTCTTCAAAGCACTCTCTTAACCAAGTTGAATCTTTATGTACAATGAAGTTAATCTCCCCATTTCCTGGCAAGCCAGCGTCTCAAATGCAGTAGGGACTTCTTCATTATTATATGCCTATGAAAGACTAGGGAAATGCAACAGTAGCAAATTCTACATTGCCTAAGAACAATATCATTGCTTAAGCCAACTTCTAAATGGAGCTTTGATGTGACTTGCTGTACCTAGTGTGTTCAATAGCTCTGTGCCAACAGGAATCTGAGTCTCTGGGCTCTGTTCCCAGACTTAGTAGTTCACCCTATCTCTGTGGAAAATCAGGTAGTCTCTGTCCTTCACTGTCTTCTGTTAAATGGAAAATACTAAGTGCTCTGAGTGACTACACAGTACCTCCTGCTCACAGCTCTACCAGTGTATCTTGTTTCTAGCTCTGCTACCCCATAACTTGCTGAAGTCCAGAGTGCTGCTAACTGTCCCTCTACTTGCTGAAGGTCCAGAGTGATGTGCACTAACCTAATGTTGAGCCTGAACAGCAGGATGGCATCAATGGCCTAGACCAGGGCACCAGCAGGACCCAGCACTGCGTGGCAAGTCAAAGCAAGGCACAATTGGGGCTTGAGTGGTAGAGTTGTGGGACAAAACAAAACAGCTGTACTACAGCTCCAAGTCACACAGGCAGGGTAACATAAGGAGACACTTTAAAATGTGTTTGGAATAGATGGAAAGATACTGACAGTTATTCTGATAAAAATATACTTGGAACAAAATAGATTTTTTTAATCATAGCTATCCATCAATACAAACAAGGTAAAGCAAACTGACACACTGAGAATAAAATCAGAATAAAATATACAAGAGAAATAATGACCACCAGATAAAAAGAGAACAGACGCTTAGGCAATCATCATTATGGAACTGCTAAAGGAGAATTCTGGATTTATCATGGAAAACTTTTATTCATAACTTCTGAAAATTCATATTCTACATGGTCAAAGCTCTGGGAACTCACTGTTCCTGTCCCCAAGGTGACCCATGAGCCAAAGAGACTCCAGTCAAAGGCAACAAATGCATTATAAGAGAGAAAGAGAAGCATTAAATGAATTATGTGAAGGTTTAATAAAAAAAAAAATCAGAGCTCTCAAAAAAGCATTCAGCAATGCCCATGCAATAACTCCACCCAAATTCTTTGTGTGGACTCAACAGGGCACCATATCCTCATTTCCACTTATACCCCATCTTAGTGATGCCTGACTGTCAACTTACAGTAGGGCAGAACTGCTCCAACTCAGAACCACAATAAGAGTAAAGTCAGTATATGTCTGATCCTTGTCACAAAAGCCATGACAACAAATATTAACTGGCTCTTTTTTGGTACATGTAACATAAAAGGGTAAAGACCATACAATCACAGCCATTGTCGTGACTGTGGTCCCTAAGAAGAGAGTTGAAAGATTTGAGTGAATGGGGGCAGCACACACAGTGCTAAAACACAGAGTGAGAGCAGTAGCAAGGGTAGGACAAAAAAAGTCTCTGCCTGGGTCTCGTCTGTGCAGAAGATCTCACACTAAGATGATATGTTAGGTGTCTGTCAGTCATGGCTGCTGCTTGGGGAGCAGCCAGCAGTGACTTCCAAAATCTGCAAACTGCAGAGGAGAGCAAGCAGCAGGTTCAGAGGTAAGATACAGCCCCAAGGTGGGAAGGCAGCACAACCAATATTAACTTGCCTGTCTCTGGCTTCAACTAGCCTGCGTAGAAATAGAGAACATACTTCTGTTGCAAAGAGAACATCCATTTCTTTCCTGGAAAGTATGTTCCTTCAAACAGTACAAGCTGCAACTAATTAGTCTCAGGGACAGACAATTTAGTACGGCCTGTATTGACAGGACAGGGAGTAATGGTTTTAAATTAACGGAGGGTAGATTTAGTTTAGATATGAGGAAGAAATTTTTCACAATGAGGGTGATGAAATACTGGAACAGGCTGCCCAGAAAGGTGTTGGATGCCCCACCCCGGAAACATTCAAGGTCAGGTTGAATGAGGCTCTGAGCAACCTGATCTGTTTAAGATCTCCTGTTTTCCAGCACTATTTGCTTCCTCAACACCACAGCAGAGTTTCTCTCAGGATCTATAGGCAGTGCTGCACTGTAAACCCGTGCAGTGCCAGAGTCAGAAGATGTGAATTGCAGAGCTAAAGATGAACTCAACTCTTAGCCTAGGTCTCCTGCCCAAAGTCCAGGCTTCCATCAGGGGTGACTTGCCAGGCCCTGGAAACACAAGCCAAACTCCAGGCCAGTTTGCAGGTAAGGTGCAGCATGACCCAGCCTTGCAAACTGTGTTGCCCCCACAGTCTGGGCATGCCAATCCCATGGGGCAGTTTCTCTTTTCACCCCAAAAGGGGGCTGGGCCCCCATTTTTCACCAGCATTGTGTCTGACCATTACAGAGAAGGAGAAGTAATAGAAGGACAGAAATTACTCAAAACATGTGAAACCATTTGTGACCACACCGTGGGGCATAAGAATACAGAGAATCCTTTTCTTTTGTACTTACTACCCAAAAACCTAGTGCACTTACAGAGTAATTAATTTAGTTTCATGCAACATTAGACAAGAAACTTATCACCACTTCCATTTCACACATGGACAAGCTAAGGTTTACTGTGGGCAATCAGAACAGCCTGAAGCAAAATCAGAGCAACCAAGAACTGAACTGAAGACTGTAAATCTTGTGCCTTAACACTACCTTTCATTTTTCAGCATGACCTCCTCCCAAGCTGAGATGCTACTTTTCCATATTCAAAGGTATTATTTTCCTCCCTAGAGAGACCTGAAGGCTGAGCTGGCTTCTCTTCTTTCTTTCTGCTTTTAGGGAAAAAAAAAATAAAAAAAGAAAAAAAAGAAAGAAACCATATCCACAAACACTCCAAATGCAGTCTTATTTAATCCCAATGTAATTCCCACTGCTTTTTCTTAATCCTTTCACCTGTGAGATAATTGCCAGCATTCTGGGAAGAACTCAATGCTAATCATAGACTTGCATAAAAAGAGACAAAGAACCAGATAAAAGAGTGTAAAGGAAATCACAAGGCCTGATTTAACCATGCACACACATATCCATTCTAGACACCCTGCTGAACTAGCCTCTTTCACAACAGATGAAAGGTCTGCTAATGGGCCTGGAGGAGAAGGCTATAAAAAGCTATGTCAGTAAATAGAGGCTTTAGTCTTCTCCTACTGCATTGTGGAATGAGACATCACAAAAATCAAATACCAAAATAGGCTACCAATATTAATATCTGGTTGCCTAATACTCAGCAAAAAATCTGTAGGGATATCTTCCCATCCTATTCTGTCCAGAAGACCAATAGTCACAGCAGACTGCTCTTCCACCACTTTAGCTGGGACTCCCAGATAAGAGTATGCATGTTTCTACTACTCTTCCTCCTGCTTTCCTTCCCTCTTTCCATTGCTGATGCACTTCTTTCACTGAAAAAACATTTCCACTCCTTGAACAATTTAAGTGTCTTAGTTCTTTTCCACTTGCCCTTAAATTTCATGCCTTCGAAGAGAAACCCTCATTGTCTCTGTGTGCTCACATTTACTTTCCCAACAAAATCCTTACACAGCACAGTCAGGGCACCTTTGCATTAGGATAGGTTTATTTCCTTCTGTAGAATTTTTTACAGAGAATATGCGTCATTTCCCTTTGTAAAATATGACTGCTATGTCTGTGGTCATGTACATGTTTATCAACAGGTAAATACAGTTTTAATCTTTTTAGAGTATTGCTTTAGCAAGTGGAATCTAATTGGGAGAGTCCTTGGTATAGGAGGCAAGTTATGTGGTGGTTTATAAAATAGATTGCACTGGTGCTTAGAGAAACAGGAAAGGACAAGAGAACTCTGGCATTTATTGCCTGTTCTTCTCCAGCTCTCTCTATCTCTGTGTGGTTCTGCTCATTCAACTGTAAAACAAGGAAAACAAATAATTAACCTTCTTGCTGGACGGATGTGAAGCTGAATGATAATGCTCTGTACTGGCTCTGTATTGTTTTCAGGACATACTCTAGGTGTCAATGCAGCAGCTCCTTGTGCAGTGGTGAATGGCTTCTGTCCCCACTCCATTGCTGCAGAGGCACAAAGACCCCAAAAATTCACAGGGAAAGTCAGCTGCAGAGCCAGGAACACAGCTCTCACTTCTGAGGCCTCTTCAGTAAGCATGATGCTGTGCAGGAATGTACTCCAAGTATTTATAAGACACCAGTTCAGGAGGTGAACTGTCAACATGCTACATGTGCTCTGCTGATGACAAACAATCAGCACACACACAAAAAAAGTGTTTTCATGAGATTCACAGATAGATATGGCTGGAAATAGCACAAGGGAAGAAAAGCAATCACTCATAAGAGTGGAGGCCATAATTCAGTATCTCTTCAAATGAACTGCTGAGAAATGGCCAACTGGAAATCCCAGCAAATAGAGCTGTAAAAAGCTCAAGGCCAGAAAGAAGGGAATCAGTGTTTATCCACTGAGCTCATCAATGTGAAAACTTGTAAAGAGGTTTCAAGCTCCAAAATCAGTCAGATGGGAGGAGAGTCAAAGACAAAATGATTTCTGAAATAAATTTATTTTCAGTTATTTTTGGAAGACAAAAAGAAGGGACGTTGGTACATTGGAAAGCTGACAAAAATCATTATTCTCTATAAATTGCTTTGACATTGTATATGCAGTGACCTTCACAGCACTACCAGTTTAATGGCATTTACTTCAGCAGTAGCTGATTTCACTATTAAACAGGGATGCATAGCACAAGATTACACAACTAAATCACTCTTGTAAATATTTAATATCATTGCCTTTCTTTTTTTTTCCCTTTTAACAAATCACTACCAAAGGCAGAGCACACAGTAGAAAATATATTTATTTATTCTATCCTGGAAAAAGCTTAGTGCTCATGCATTTTATCTATCTAGTTCTCCAAATGACTTTGACACTTGAAAGCCCTTGTGATCAAAACAGTCTGAAGGAAGGCAATTTTGCAACCATTTAAGAACTGATTTCATGCACTGATCAACATTTACAAAACTTGCCTGATGGAATAGCACAAAGTTTAACCCAGCAGATTGATAGCAAACACCTGAAGGAGAAAATTAGTAAGAAAACTGCACTGGTTTAAATAAAAGTACCTTAGAAGACAAAAAGAAAGAAAATCAGAGATTCTCTCTCCACTCTTCTCTTCCCCGACACCAAAAAAACAGCATTTGGGAAATCAGAGGGAACTCTCATAGAACTCTCATTCTCTCATTCTGCCTGATAATACAATAAGTGCATCCACCACATAATACTTTCATACCATTATGGATGTACAGTGCATCATAGCAGGAAATTGTGTCCACAGATTTCTCTTAAAATACATCTGTTTTAAAGACAGAGTCAACGGACAGAACAAATAAAGTACAAGAATGTAGCAAAGAAAAATTACTTGTGTGTATAGTACAATATCTTGTCTCTAGTATAATAATCTCTAGTATGATATTTTAATATAAAATTTACTGATAAATTTAAATGCCCAGACTGGAATAGAGTACTTTAAGTATAGCAAGTAATTTCTAAAGAGAGACTTACAATCCGAACATTCTGATTTTTCCAACTTTAGGTAAAGATTTTTTCCACAATCTGGCATAAATGGTCTGTCACAGTGTGGCAAAAATGATACTCTGTTCAAACTGCCAATGATCAGTGACATAAAGCCTTCTTTGTAACAGTATTTCATGAGATAAGTAACAAAGTTATGGTTTTTTTCAGCAGTGTAACAACAGGGGTAAGAAAAATCAATGGATATTTACGAAGTGAAAAAATTAAAGGGAAAAAAATAATTTGGTAAACCGAAAGATAAAAAACACATGTAGAATGCAGCATGCACACATGCCTACAGACTTCTCTGAGACTGCCTGCAGAGTAAGACTAGCCAAAATAAATATGAAAATGGTCAGATAAATGTGTTATTTGGATGATGGAGTTGGCCAGTCCTGCAAGGCACCAGTGCCTGAAAGGTGTGTGCCCTTTGTGAGAGCTGTGAAATGCAAATGCACAGCGATGCTAGGGCTGCCCTGGTTTTACAAAAGCTTGCAACCTCTTTAATGCAGAGCTAAACGAGAGCCTGTAATCCCCGTGCTGCGATGCAGCAATGTGCTCTCCCCTCACAGGACAAGCCAACAGCCATGCAAGATCCTTTTATCAACATTCACAGGGTTGGAAAATAACTGTTCACAGTTTGCTTCCCAACATTAGCGAGTGAACCGAGAATTGCTCAGAGAGCAGGCAGCTGAATACACATGTAAAAGACAAAGGTTCTTCAGTGATATTTATTCTAGCCAAGTTTTAATATTTCAAGGCTTATAGCAACTAACTCTTTACATAATCAAATGTAATTATCTGATCTCAGCTGGTGATCAGAACATTCATCATCAACCTGGTCATTATTAATATACCAGTAATTAAGGGAATAAAGGTGTATGCTTCATAATGCTGGCTTAATACAATTCACTATACATAATAAGACCCCAGATCCCTTTAAAATACAACTATTTTAACATATTATACCTTTTTCTTACTACTACTAACAATGAAAAATCACAAAGATATAGTATTTTAGAGCAAATACTGAATTTTTTTTAAGTCTTCAATAAAAAGAATTTGGTCAATTAAAAGGAATAATGTGTTGTTTTAGAAATAATCTGACCCATAAGCAGCTCCCCAATCAAACTGATTGATATGAGAGAAAAGCTTGATTAAAATGCATGCAATTGACAGAATCAAATTGTAAACACTTACCTACAAATATTACATACCATCTTCTTGCTCTACTGTAGGAGAGGAGGTGATTTCTCAGTCACCACTGTGTGGTACTGCTTGGCAAATGCTACTGACTTTTTAATGGTGACAACTGTGTACACAAATCCTAAAAGTACCAGTTCTGTTTAAAGCCTTTCCCCACAAAGCAATGCTGGTAAAGAACCATTTCTATTAAATGCTTTGCAGTGTTTAACAAGAGAAGTAAGGCCATAATTTAATGAAAATTATCCAGAGTCCCTCAGGATAGTGTTGGAACAGTTTTAGAGTCAGATTCCTCCCTGCACTATTTCTTTTACATTAGTGCATTTCCTCTGCCTCAGTATCAGGTATAACACAATAAAATGCTTCCAAAACAGTGAAGAATGTGGCTCTTAATATCATTGCATCAAACCTCTCAGTATAATAAGCTCATCTAGTATGAAACCAGTATCTCACAGAAAATCTTCTATAACAGGCTCTGGGGACTTTATCCCTCCAGGTACACAACACATTCCCAAGTGCAAAATACCATTAATTTCTATAGGGTTCTCCAGCTGTTTAGGGGATGCAGTAGACTCAGCACAGCAACTTGCAGGGTAGGTTATCAGGAACCAAAATTTCAAAACAAAAATGCTTTCAAAACAAATGTATATGCCACAGCCTGTGATGGCTAGGTTCACACCTGATTCCTTGCTCTCTGCAGTGGTATTTTCTATTATCTTCCCTTATTTCATAGCCTATCAGCACTGATTTCTGTACATGCACTCCAAACTATCAAGGCTCTTGAAACAAATGAGGAAATGAAAACCAGCATGAGAAGGAGCTCTAGCTCCATAAAAGGATGAGTACAGCCAGATAAATGAAGATTCTGCATGTCACAGGAAGAGATGCTTTGCCAAAATCAGAATCAAAACCCACAATACTGATGTGGGCAAAATCACACACCATTAGGCATGAATTAGTAACTGACACACATGACCTTCTTCACAGTAATAGTTTTACAACCATTTGCATGGCATGTTATTCCCTGATCTCTAGTCAAAATGTTTACCAGTTGGTAAAGCACAGCAAATAAGGCTGCTGTTTGTAAGCTCTTATTTTTACTGTAGAAGATCCAGCTTACACAGCACATATTTTCTAACCTGTTCAATACCATAACATTATCTCTCTAGTCCACAGAAGGCCACAAGGAGCCTTAAAGCAGGAAACTCCCCTCTTTCACAGGGTTTCCTATTTTTGCAACTGTCTGATGTGTGTGACAAGGGTCTATTTTAGTTCCTGCTGGCATTATCATCACTTTGCTGCATTACCATAAAGCCCACGAAATAAGCTATTACCCACCACACTCCTCCAAAACGTTACCAGAGACAATCATGTGCTCACAAAACAGCATTAACTGTGAGAATTAGAGTCCATTTAAACTGCAGCTGTTCCTTCATTCCTAAATAGGTTCTTAGATCAAAACTTCTCCCTGACTGGTCTCATTACTGAATGTCCATTTCAACTGGAAACAACAAAAAAAGACCGCTTCAAAAAAAATTTTTTTTACAGATAACATTCCTTCCCTGTAACATGACAACCAGGTAAGTAACATTAAAGTGAAGAATTTTTAAAAAAATATAGTGGACATTTTAGCTTTCAGATTTGTGGGTTGAAATTTTGCCTTCCAATCCTCTCTGGCAAAAGAAATGAACCTGTAATTTTGATTTTCTATTTCTAGTTTCTCTTATTTTCAGAATCAATCTCAAGCTTCAATTATTTAAGGGAAAGATTTATTTATTTTTAACACTACTAACTCTGCATCTGCTGTTAAATGCAAAACTTAAATCTTAGATTTAATACACAAGCCAGTGTTCTTTTCAGCTAAAAACCCATGTCCTAGAAAGGCCCAAACCACCACAACTCTGTATTCTGCTATTATCAAAAAAACCCCACAGATTATTATGTTCCATTTCCTGTTCTGTTTCTTTGTCTCTTTGTTACCATTCATTGGAAGGGCTTCAATCTGCAGAGGAGAAACACTTTTAAATCTAAACTGAAAAACCTAAATGTCAGGAAAATGCACAATGTCTCTTTAAGAGTCAACAGTAAATTAACTTGCCCATAAAGTGCAATAATTAGCAGTTAGTAGCTTATTAAATGGATGGCAAAGGCCAAGCTGCCATCTGGGATCTCCAGTTTCTTGCGATTGTTATTATGTCAAGATGTGCAACTTGCATTAGCTTTCATGTCACTGCACTTGCCCTTACTTTACATGTAAATTTTAATGAAACATACAGCACTTTAAAAATCAGAAATCCATCAAAAGTGCTATTGGCCTGCCTTTTACAAAGCACATGGCCTGTTTTGCTGCCTCTGCATCTCTACATGCCACTGAATGCCTCAAATGAAAAAAATGGGGGGGGGAGTATGGTAAAAGACTTTCAATTATATCAATTAAATACTCTCTCTGGGTAGAGAGAAACCTGAGCTTCGTTGAAAACAGGAGACTACAATGCAGCCTAAGACGACAATATTTTAGCTCCTGTTTACACACAACACAACCACAATGCCTTTAACTCTCACAGGAGTCATTATTCTTAATAAAAATGAAAGCCAGCAAAGAATCAGCTGCTTATTCACACATCAGAAAGACAGTTTTAAAACAAGGCAGAAAGAAAACATATTAAAAAATTAATTACCTATAAACTACAAAATACTTAAAGCATTATTTAATATCTTATGCATACACAATATTTGTAAACTCACATGCTCATAAGCACAAAAAATAATTTACCAGAACTGTCCTATTATGCTTGTGTTCATAAATGCATTACACAAAGAGGTATAAAAAGAAGAATAAGATATCTATTCCTTTGCATTAGCTGATATTGAACATTTAAGTGACTTCATTCCCCAAAATTTAGAAAATGTCATCACCACTGGAATATAAAGAAATAGGATGAATGCTTTGCAGAAATGCCACCAAATGCTTTCCATCTGAAATTATCAAATATCAATCACCTCTAATTAGAGACTTCAACAAATTACATTAAAATATTTCTTTCTTCCCTAAACAAAATATGAAACCAGCAGCAAAAATTCACTTACAAAAAAAAATTATTCCAGAAGAATAACATCTTCATTCAAGGGGCTTTGATTCTATTGAAGAGGTTTTGAATATTTGTTATTTGCTAATCATAAAATAAAATGCTTGATTTTTTAAAGTAGTCATTACGAGTAAAGTTAGAATAAGTCACCATCCTTATAAAAATGTAAATTTTTTTTCTCACCAAAAGAAAACAAACCCACTACCACACATATTTTAGAGTCCTTTCATTAATACTTTTAATTGTAGAAACCAAAACCATGCAATATTCACATTTAAAATCCAAATATCAAGATACTTTATAGGGCAAAGCAGAGCCTAAAAACCACTGCCAAGGCTGGCAAGACAAATGTAGTGTTGTTTTTCCCCTTTTATAATTAGACATTTAGAGAGCACAAACAATTTAATTTGTTACTGATATTTCACTTCAACATTTGCATAAACTCTTGGCCATTCAGCTGGACTTATTCACATACAACCATAGAACCATTTAGACTGGAAAAGACATTTAAGGTCATCAAGTCCAACTCCCAGCACTGCCAAGTCCATCACTAAACTGTGTCCATGAATACCCCATCTACACATCTTTTAAACAGCTCCAGGACTGGCAAGTTAACCACTGCCCTGGGCAGCCCATTCCCATGTTTGACAACTCTTTCCATAAAGAAATTTTTACTAATATCCCATCTAAATCCATCCCTGGTGCAACTGAGGTCATTTCCCTTCATTCCATCTCTTCTTACTGGGACGAAGAGGCTGACCTCAACCTTGCTAGGCTGGCCTTTCAGGTAGTTGTAGGGGGCAAGGAGTCTCCCCTGAGCCTTTTTTTCCCCAGACTAAACACCCCCAGCTCCCTCCGCTGCTCCTCATCAGATTTGTGCCCCAAAGCCTTCTCCCGCTCTGCTGCCCTTCTCTGCACCTCAACACCTCAATGTCTTCCTTGTAATGAGGAGCCCAGAACCGGACACAGCACCCAAGGTGCATCCTCCCCAAGTACAGGGGATGACCACTGCCCTGGTCCTGCTGGCTACACTATTTCTGAAGCAAGCCAATACAAATCTTAATGGTGTGACTGGTGAAAAAGAACTTGAAAATATTTTCCTGATCAGTAAGGTCCAGTCATTTCCTTCTATTCGAGCCCACAAATGCTATTTCATTTTTCCTGTGCCATTACCTTCAGGTCAATATTACTGAACATCTCAATGAAATAAGAGCCTCATTCTTTGAGAGCAATGCTAAACCTTCCAAGACTTGAAAGACCTACTTCAGTTAAGAGCAGGTAGGACCACAGCAGATAATCTGATTTTGCAATGCTGACTATTAAATGGCAGAATTGGCAGTAGCCTTTGGTCCACACAATATGCATTTTAAAAGATCCCACTGTTTCACTTCTGTCTGACAATTAAGAAAAAACCTACTTCATACTGGAACTGAGAAGGCAGCTGTGTAGTTCACACTGAGGAGGGAAGGGAAGGGAAGGGAAGGGAAGGGAAGGGAAGGGAAGGGAAGGGAAGGGAAGGGAAGGGAAGGGAAGGGAAGGGAAGGGAAGGGAAGGGAAGGGAAGGGAAGGGAAGGGAAGGGAAGGGAAGGGAAGGGAAGGGAAGGGAAGGGAAGGGAAGGGAAGGGAAGGGAAGGGAAGGGAAGGGAAGGGAAGGGAAGGGAAGGGAAGGGAAGGGAAGGGAAGGGAAGGGAAGGGAAGGGAAGGGAAGGGAAGGGAAGGGAAGGGAAGGGAAGGGGCCACATGGCCTTGGAGAAGAGCCAGCAGTCTGCAATGCTTGCTACAGGGTGTCCCATGCACACCCAGAAACCACCTCCCTGATCACTCCCTGTGTCAGAGAGGGCATCTTCAGTTCTTTGGGTTATTGGCCCACTGGAGTCAATGTGAATTTTGCTATTGCCTTCAAGACCAAGGACTTAATTCACTAAATATAGGAGATTCCCACCATGAATACAGACAATTTTCAAAGGTGATATGAGTCTCAGTAGAAGTCAGATCCAAACCAAGAGTGATGGTAAAATAAAACCTACATGGTGGAAGGTAACAAAACAGCAAATAACCATTTCCTTAACAAAGACTTTCAAGAGAACAAATTATATCTAAGAAGGTGATAACACATTAACTCCAGTAGCAAATTAAAGTTGGATATTTGTCATTTCCTTTGATATCATTTACTTGTGGGGAAGCATTAGGGAAGTAAACTTAATATAATTGTTCCTTAATTGCCAGTGCCTCTCCAGAAGAGCAGTCATATTCAGCAATTCTTGCCAAACTAAACAAAAGTCCTTGCTCATCACATATTTACCTCACCTCCATGACCAGTTCCATACCTCAAATAAGAACTCAATGCATTTAACCTGAAACTTTAGCTCAGGTTAAAATGCAGGTAATATCCAGGTGCTTGTCTGTATCTCAACTACTCCAGCCATTACCCCAGAAAACCTACACTTCATCTTCTTCAATTTTCCAGGAACTTATTAAAAAAAAAAAAATTAAATTTCCTGAACTTTTTAAAAAGGATAGATGCAGAGAAAGCCTATTTACTACAGTGGAAACAACTAATCAAGCACTTGCTTTAAATGATGAATGCAAGGTCACAGACCACTATATGCTGTAAAGAAGTTTTATGAAATCAAATACATCATATCCAAAATTAAATCAAATACATCATATCTTTTGGCTATATGCATGACATGAGACAGAGTTGTTGCCAGTTTTTACTAAAAACTACTAGAATGTCAAAAAAATATGAACCTTCCATGCAAGCACTAAAGGCATCTGGTGCCACTTTCTCTGTGAGCTGAAGGCCATGTGTGGGTTCAAAATTATAGTCTGAGCCCTCTGAAAGGAATGCCATTTTTCACACAGACTGATGGTTCTCTGACAAAGTCACTTGCTATAACTAGAGCTAAAAACTACACATAGCTGGGAAGTGAAATTATATTGCCGCTCAATGACACAATAAATTAATTTTCAGTACATATTAATTAACTGTGGACTATAAGTTATAATCTTCATGCCTACCAGCTCAGTTAGAAGATTTGCCTTGGAGAAGACTTTCAGCTTAGTCCTACACAGGCTGGCCTGAAGCATAAATACCACCCAAGAAAAGAACATGAACTAACATCACACAAGACTTGCCCTGATCTACACTGACCCTTAAACCACACTAAGCCATATATCAGCTAACTGAATTATTGGCAGCTGTGTTGAGGCACTGACATTTTATATGGTCTGCTTAGAGCTTCAGGTTCTCATATTTTTTTTACAGTCTACATATGTGATTAATATGTTCTGATGTTCACCTCTAACTGAGAAGATAGCTCTGAGTACAGCTTAGATATTACCCTCCATCACCCAAGTTTGGAGAGAACAGAAAATGAAATTAATTATTGGAATATTTTTTCCAACCTCAAAATAGAACAAATAATATTTGTTACATAATGTAGTCCATCACAGGGAATTCAACAATACAATATTGTTAGAACAAAGCTGAGTATCAGAAAAAGGAATCATACAAATTAAGGTGTTTGATATGCCTTTTTGCTCCCTAGAATTCAGATATTACAGAAGTAGTAACTATTGAGCAGAGACTGCTTGTGCCTCCAAGGAAAGTTATTATGAACAAATCCTCTGAGCTCATATCCCTCCCAAATTCATAGCTGCACAACTAGTCATTTCATTCCCCAGTGTCTTACTGGCATGGACACAAGCAACATTATCCAACATGTTCAAATCATGGTAATAAATATATCAGATTTTTCAGTAGTATATTCTTTGGAACAGAGTAAGCCTCAGCATAACAAAACCTTTTAATCTTTCTCATTGGAAAATAGGATCAAAACCAAGATTTTTCTCAAGCCATATTTATAACTTATCAATCAATCTTTACTTTTCCTTCCAGTCCAACTAAAGGCCCATAGCAAGCTTGCAGCATTTTGCCTTTTTGGCAGTTCTGATAAGGGATGGATGACTGCCCTCAGCATGCCTAAGCTGAGGTGTGAGCTCTGAAGAGCAAGCTGGAGCCCCAGAGCAGACTAGCATGCCCTGTGCTTTACTGGGCTGCAAAGGAAATGCGCCTCTCTGCTTAGCAGTCCTGATTATTTCTGCTTCCTCTGCAGCTTTTCTGCAACTCAATTTCTCTTTGAAAAACACCTTTGCACTAACAGGAATAATGGGAAGCAGAGCCAGGGGAAGAAACAACAGCTCACAAAACCTCCATTGTTGAGTGGTACTGGACATGCCCAGGTTCTGCTGCCACTAACACCAGTAGAAAAACTACCAGAATTGGCATCACTCTAGAGCAAGTGTCAGCAGGATGAGCCCACTGGCCTGTGGCTCTATCCTTGGCTGAACCTTTTGCACCCCAGCATCACCAACTACACATGGCCTGACACTGCACAGTCCACATTTAGTGTGAATAGGGAGAAAATAACATCTCTTAGCAAGGCCTCAAAGCATTAATCTTAATAAATATTTCCTCCATAATTCAAGACAAAAGATTGTTAAGAGACTTTTAAAAATAAAAGATTAAGTTCCAATATGAAACGCATTCATAAAAATACACTTTGCCCATCAAGAAACATTTTACAAGCAATGAAGTCTCAGAAAGAATGTGATCTCTACCTTTACTTCTACCTACAGACAGGAAGGTGTGCATCCAGTTAAGAGGAGGAACAAGAGAGGTGTCCGCCATGGAGGAGGCAAAAGAGAAGAGAAGGAGGAAACATAAAAAACCCAGAAAAATACATCACCAGCCATACTTAGAAAAACAAGGAAACGAGCAAATTTATCTAGCAGCCAAACCCAACAAAACACAATGTCAAGGGAAAAACAAGAGACACACCACAACTAAAGCACAAAGCAAAGCTTAAACCACTGACAGTACAATCAGCAGCTGCCTGGTTAAGCTTTAATTTGATTTTCTACTGAGAAATGCAAACTGCTCATGCAATACCACGCCAGTGATATGCCTCAATCCACGTCAAATTCAAAACAGCAAAGGCAACAACAGACTAGGACAGGAAAAAAATAAATCTCATGGTAATATATTTGCTAAACACATCTCACCTAGCAGAGCTAATGTATTTGTATATAATGTTGACATTGCATATTTACTCACACATATACATTTACATATTTTTATATCCATAATATTTTTATAGGCAGTAAATATTTATCAAAAGGCAATATCTGTGAGTTTGCTGGCAAGAAAAGAGAAGCCACTGTTCCCTGATGTGTTATAGATAAACAAGGGTGGCTGAAGTTGCCAGAAGCCAGTAGTTTTTACATTTTTGCCAGATGAGGGAGTATAGAAAGTGCTGATGACTGGCCTGAATAGGTCATGTAAGTCTTCATGAGCCAGCTGGGTTGTACCTTGTAATTTAAATGTCCAAGTGCAACTGTTTACATAATCCAGTGCTAAATCACAGACTACTACAAAGAAATGTTCCGTGGTTTTCAGAATGAAAGTGGCCATCAGCTGTTCTGATCACTTTCCAACATGCCTTCCTCTGCCAAAACAGCTTGCCATACTCAACTGAATCCTGAAACTCAGTGCTGAAGGTCCTGTCTGCTGGATGATCCTTCAATAAGCACAACCTCTGAGCCATGAGCCCAGCTGAACAGTAAGTGGGGACACAGAAGGAGCTCAATGCTTTCCAGAGTTTAGTCAAATGCTCCACATGCCAAACACCATGGTCTTGACACACATCTATAAAGAGCCCAATTTTCCTACTTCTCCTACCATACAAGGATGTTATGCAGTACAGAAACTCTTAAGTAAGCCCCTACTTCACTTCTGGTTGTTACCTAACCTTTCATGACCTCAGAGCAGATATCTGCCTTGAAAAATAAAATAAAAACTGATTACGTCCCAAGTCTTTCTACATTTCACTGAGATACATAATGAATCTTTAGCCTACAGTGGCACTATGCACTATCTTATTCCTTGGACTGTCTATCCTCAGATACATGCTAACTTAATGGCAAAAAAGCTTTTGTCTACACATCTAGTCTAAGAAAGCCTCATTGGGCTTTAGAGTCAAAACTTACATTTTCTTCCCCTAGGCCAAACACTTGGTCGGGTTTTCCTAGTGTACCACTACCACTTGCACACACCTTGCATTAAGTCTTAAGTTGTTTCACTTCTGCATTCACAAGAGCAGAAGGCATCAGGAGTGCTGCTCACTCCTGTGCACCTGTGTCAGTGACACCGGCACTGTCAGAGACAAACAGAATCACAATTCTCCTTGCTTTACCTGT
The DNA here is from genome assembly GCF_027579445.1 of Ammospiza nelsoni. Lineage (NCBI taxonomy): Eukaryota > Metazoa > Chordata > Aves > Passeriformes > Passerellidae > Ammospiza > Ammospiza nelsoni. The sequence goes on along the minus strand of NC_080638.1, from coordinate 43,308,870 downwards.
TCTCACCAGCTTCTTACTCCACATCTTCACAGTGCAAAATGGGACTAATTATTCCATCCTGTCACAGATTATAGATCTGTACCTCTGTGCAGGCGGAAATATTAAAATGTGATCTCTGATCTGGGCCTGGATCCCATTTGTAGCTCAATATGGGGTTAGCCCTGTTGTTCTTCTCAACCATTTTGTTCTGTATGTATTTGAGTAATCTAAATTGCAGACACAGGACTTGCAGGCCATTATATGCAAATTTCCTCAGGATTTATAATGAGTTAGGATCATGCCACAAGGGTTATTAATATACTTTTTGTAATAATTGTACTCTTAAAATAAAGACCAACATTGAGGTCTACATTTAGTAAGCAGAAGTGGGAGTCATTACAGCTGGCACAAGAAGAAAGAAATGGCAAAATAAAGTAGTTGGTGGGCTGCATGGAAGAGGGATGCATACATTTTTACCTTCCATGGAAGCATTTCATGCTCCCTCCTGGGCCACTGAGTCCCAGATTGACAAGAAGCCTTGGCTCATGGGACACAGAGGCAAAAATGCAAATGGCTTGACTGGCAGTGTATAAGTTTAGTTGCTTTTGTTATGCAAAGCCCAGCCCAGAAATACAGCAGGGACAAAGCTTCTTCATGATCAGTGATAGAAACAAAGAAAAAGTGGAAGGACTTACCTTGTTCACCCATCATCAGGTGTGAGAGGCCTGAGAGAGAGAGAGAGACAGAGAGAGGAAGTAAGAGAAAAAGAACAAAACTGAAAAAGAAGCAGTAATATCCATGCACACTGGTCACAGTCCAATACCTATCAGGATTGGAGCTCACATACTTGAACTAGACCAAGTATGGCTGTAGCACACAGGGCACAAACATTAGCAGGCATTGCTTCCCACACTGAGCAGGAAAGCATCTGTCACTGGTAGAAAAAACCTGCTGCTCATTGCAGAATTGTGTCTGAGGTTCAGCACATCCCTGGGGGTGGCTCCAGAGGCACTGCACACCACTATAGCTAAATGGGCTATGGAAGCCAAGGTCTGTAATGACAGTCTGCAGTGAGCTGCTGTTCCTCTGGAGAGATATACAGAAATAACTTCTCCTCAGCTAAAGACTTTAAATTCAAGATTGCAGTGGTCAGTAAAAGGGATGCCATGATCACACCACACCTGCTTCAGATGAATCCTCTGGTCTAAATGCATACACACACACACACAAAGCTATCATTATTGAACATGTGGCTTCATAATGTATTTTTAGGAGTCTATCAACACTGCTCACACTTACTAATTAGACACCAGTACACCAGACATAACAAGGACTAAAAAAAAAAATCACCTGTAACCTATTTAAATACACCTCCACACCCTTTCTGGGAAGAACTTCAGTTTCCTCAGACAGTGTGCTACTTTATGGCTCTATAGCCAAAGCTACTCTTCAGTTTCATTTTTGAAGGTAAAGCCAGAAGGCAGCACAGTTCCTCTGAGCAGAGACAGTCATTGTCAGCTCTGCAGATGAGGCTTTAGTGTTTACTTGGGCTGCTCCACTCTCTGATAATTCTTTCTGGCACAAACCTTGTTTGTTCCAATCTAATTCTATGTCTAGGCCAATTTTCAAATAGGTTTACTGTACTGTATTCATACAAATATTGTTTAGGTATTTCTGTGTACATATCCATGCCCAAGACATTAAGCATGAAGTGACCCATTCATCAATTTTGTGACACAAGACATCACAGAACTAACATAACAAAAATTAAGTCCTACACACTCAAGCCATGAGGGACCCCTTTCATACTTGGTTCCCTGACCAAGTTCCCGTAGCTTGATTCCTTCTCACATCTCCTACCTCTCATAGCACTTAATATGGCAGGGCCTTCGATGCACATACACACCCCACACCCATATTTTAAGTCAGTTTCTTAATCAAACAGGGCTGTGACTTTTTAATTTCACGGAGGCTGAGAGGTCAAATGAATTTATTAGAATGAGAATTTTCAACAAGCAGCATGCTAAGTTTGAATTTGTTTATTCCTTTCTCTTTTATGGTTTTCCTTTGCGTTGGCTGAAGAAATCTAAAATCCAGATCATCCTAAGAGTATGTTCACCCACAGAGAACTTCAAGCCAGATAAGGGGATTAATAATTGTACAGTCTAAGGAATGCAAATACCTTAATGTTCTTGAAGATTATTGTGGATTTAGAAAAATAATCAGAAACATAACATAGGTTTAGATTCTTTTAGGTCTTTTAGCTATAAATAAACCTAGCAGATTTGATACTGTAGGACACTTCTGGTTTAATTTACAAGATATAATTCAGTGAATCATTTGCTCTGCTAGGAGAGTGGGTTGAATTTTTGTCTCTATTTATGGCTACTGACCCCATCATTCTTGACAGGCAAATCTTAGGTCTGATCAAAGGGACACTTGAAAGTCACCATAAAAGGCAGGGAGACAAAAGTATAATTGTTAGGGACCCATAATGCACAGAATCCCTGTACCAATGTCAAAAAAAGTGAAAGGGCTAGAAGGTGTCAGCATGACATGCAGCAGAAGCTGGCTGAACAGGGAGGGGACACCAGATCCAAGGTGGAAATGGGGATCCTGAGGCCTTGTACACTGTGGGAAAGGAAGGTCACACCTAAGAGGCCCAGCAACAAGTGCAGCTACTGGGGATGGCAGGGAGTTTTTCCACTTGGACACAAAGAGAAACCCCCAGAGAAGGTTCAAAGCAAGAGTCTACGTTAAACACCATAAATTACTCCAGAAAAAGATCCATTTTCTCTCCACCAGCCACACAGGAGCTTTAAAAATCTCAAAAGGTCAGGAAAGTCAACACCCCTTTGTGTCCTTATCCCCAGAAGGCCAATGCCACGTGCCCTGTCTGTCAGGCCCATCAGCCAGATGCATCCCCACAAGCCTTCTGCCCGAGCTGAGGAGTGAGCACACCCCCAAAGAAACACAGTGTTGTGGCCCCTAATTTGGCCTTGGTTCAAATACCTGTAGAAGAAAGTATCCCTAAGAAATATTCTGGCATTTTTGGCTTCTTCACAGATGTGAAATACCACAGCAGCCATGGAACTGGTACTGTATGTACCTCTTGATCTTCTAGTCCCAACTCGATCATGAAAGCAAGGAGATTAATGAAAAATAATGCCCTCCCCTCCTCAATGGCTATTTTTTTTTTCCTTTTTTAAAATAGGAAGAAAAAGGAGGGTGGACTTGGAGACAGAACAAAAAAACAGTATTGTATCATACGTTGTCCATAGACAGAGACCCTTATTTTCACAAAGAATACCAACAGAATTCCAGATTCATTATTAGATAAAATAAAAATATAAATAATGAAATAAAATATCAGCTTTTCTGATCTTAAAATATTCCTGCTTTGCATTTTAAGTAAGAGTGAAAATGAGTGTATTTATCTCCACGTAAATGTCATTAACAACCAAAACCTTCAACCACTGAGATATAAAATCTGTGACATTTGCAACATGTGTAACAAAGGCCTCAAATCAGTCAGAGTAAAATCGACGTGGAAAATGTGGACTGACATAGTTGTTTCACCTTTACATCAGTTTCAAGACATGACAAGATACTAAAACAATTTTCAAATCATAAGTCAAAGCCACCTCAAGGTGGAAAGCAGTAACACTTACTATTGGACTGTAAGAAACTAATGTGGCATCCAACAAACCAATGCAAGAGCTGTACAAATTGTTCAGACCTGCAAACTAGACCAGCTTTTTCCAGATCAATGGGGACACCTATCACCATGCACTATTTGGGCAGCAGTCATAAAACACAAGCAAATTTTTCAGCAGGCTCAGGATACAAATGAACTCATTAGGCCTCAATGCACATTATTCACATATTTTACCATCAGAATGTTTGTGCCAATAGGCATCCCATTTCAAAACAATCCTATAAGAAAATCTGATTTTCCACCTAAACCCAGGTGAAACACATTTTCCTTTGAATCTTGGATTTTTTCAACAAGAAACTTTGATTATAGCCTCAGCTATAAGAAAAGCCAGCCAGTGCAGGACTTGGAAAAGGCTGATAAAAATTTGCATGAGCTCTAGTAGCCAAGGGGTTTCATGCTTTTTCTAAACCAATTTAGTCGTCTTTATAATAATTTACTGGCTGGACAGAACTGCTGCCCAACAAAATTGATGTGTAGTAAGTAGTCTGGAAAAGGTTTAGGAAAACCTCAGAATAAATGGCTTATCTGCCTGTAAAGAAATTTTATGTCCAAGTCAAGAATATAGTGACTTTCTATTCCTGAACTTCAAACATGAGTGGCAGTAAGGACGAGCGCGTGGCTTCAGAAGAAAACTCTTGACAGGTTTTTTTAGATAAACATCTGCTTGTACTCAGCCTCTCGAGGCCCAGCTTCTTTGAACATTCAGCAGTAATGTGAAGAGAAAGCAGTCTGTTTCTTCAGAACATCAGTTTGTTATTAAAATAATATGTCCATTGCTGAGGGCAGACAGACCCAAACTCTGCTCCCTGGCCATGATTTATGCCTGCCACAACTGACTTTTCCTATTTCAGTCTGGGAGGTTTTTTACTATTTCTTTAACCTATTACCTAATCAGTATTATTTTCTTGAAGTTCAAAATTAAGCTCCCTTGATTTCAAAGAAACATTTCAAACTATTTTTTTTTAAAGACTGTAAACCCTCTGGTTTCTATATCAAAATAGTAAAATTAAGTGGCTCTAATTGTTCAAAGTACCAAGGGCTAACACTTAGGAAGCCAGAAGGACATTTTTAAAAGTAGCTTCAGAGTACAATGATATGAAAGAACAATGCAGTTAAACAGCAGTCCTCATCTTTAAGGGTTTGCTAGGGGCAATTTTCAGTGTGGAGGAGAAAATATGGGAAACCTTGGAAACAGTTTGAATCCTGCTCCCTCCCACCCCATTACTACTTAGCACTTAAAATGGAAAATAAAGCTACAAAACATAAGAAAGTGAGGATAGCACAAAACACAGCTGAGAGTGACAAGTGATTGCAGCAACAAAGGAAGATAGACTTGTTCATCTAGTTAATTATAGCTTGTCCTGTGCTACTGGGCCCATGATCTGGGGGTGTGCACGTGTGCGTGGGTGTGCACGCACTGCTGAATTGCTCTGTTATGGCAGGCAGCCTCAGTATTTCCCTTTTAATGATGCTACCAAATGATTAGCCCAAAAGCTCTTAATGAGTGGGAAAAGAGACTGCCAGGCAGCGGCAACCCAGATTGCCCCTGGGGCAAGTTTGCCCAGAGAGGATTTTTTTTCAGGGTGTCAGGCTGCATGACCCATTCAGACAACAGCAGGGCCAGCTGCAATGTATGTCTGAGATAGGACATCAAATCCTCTAGTCCAGGATATGCACAAAATCCTTTATGCCAAAGCTGAAGAAAGAAATCATGTAAACCAGGGACTCCTCCAGAAATAAAATGACATCCACTATAGAGAAGAGCACCCAGATGAGTACTGGAGTCTGTTGTTTTCCTCTCCTTTCTGAATATCCTAAAACTAGCAGTTCCTTAAGAAATAGGCTTTTCTCTACTTTGAACCTCATACCCCAGCTCTATTGGTAGTTCCCTTTTCTATTAGGGAACAGAGTTGACAAGATCTTTGTCTTCTACATGGTCTTCATAAAACAGGTATCTTGAGGTTCTCAAAAACTAAAACTCCAAGGAAAATTCCATAAGAATCCCCAGGTATCAAAAAAGAGGACATTCCAGCAGAGCCAAACGATGGGACTCAGAGGAAGCAGCAAAACTCTTGTCTCAAGAGATGTGAAGAATGGATAAAGAAGCAAAATCATTCTGCAGCCTAGTTCAGACCTTTTACCTGCTAGACAGGTCAGCTCTGCCAAGAGGGTAACCCGATTTCTGGGCTGCTGCTGTACGTGGGGCCTTTTCCTTCTAAGCCAGCAGAGCAGTAGCACAGGCTGGGGAGGTCAGCTCTGTTTGGTTCAAGCATGACACACATGACAGCCAAGGGGCTGCTCTCAGGCCCCAGCAGCGAGCCCAGCCGGGAGTGCAGTTTGTTATTGTAGCCTCAGGCCCACTTCCAATCCAATTACACACAACAGCTGTGCTAGCTCCTCTTTCCCATCCCCTTTGCTCCCTCTGCTATGTAATTCCAGGATAGGTTTTGTCACTATCAGGGGCAGTGAGTCAGGGTGAATGGCATCTACTTTGAGTGATCAAAGCAATAAGAACATGAGACAGAAACCAAAGAGAAAATTGTTTACTCCAATGTCTATGGAAGCAATAGTGAAAAAAACATATATCCTCTCTCACTCCCAGCAAAAACAGTATTCTTCTGTAAGTATTTGCATAGGAAGGGCTAAAAACATGGTGGTGTATGAAAACAAACATGCAAGTGTTTGCAAGGATGGCCACATGCACAAGAGAATGTGAGAGTGCATGTGCAAGACCTGAGAGTGAATGAATTTTATCCAATCCACAAAATGTGCATCACTGCAAATCAGAGCACCTGATCAAGTAGGTGCAAAAGTTGGGAAAATAACTGTTAGACGTGGAATACAATTCTTCAGCTTAGCAAAGATATCTCTGACAATATATATGATTGAGATAAAACCCCAATTGAGACAGAGCAGGTGAACAGGAATAGATTTTTCTTTATTTGTGGGCAACAAAAGAAATAGAAGTCACTGGATGAAATTCTCAAGTAACAGGTGTAGAAACAACTGAAATAAAGTACTTTCCACATTTCAATGAATAAACAATGGGATTTGTTATCACAGGATACAGTAGAGTTAAAAAATACAAGTGGATTAAGAAAAGCAAAGACTGGATATATACAGAAAAAATATGCCCATCAGTGACTGTAGAACACAATCTGGATACAACATCAGGTCAGGAAGTCCTTAAAATAGTAATTACCAGGAAACACCAATGTATTGAGACAAGATCTATGCTATCAGAGTTTCTTAAACTTCCTCCAAAGCATCTACTTTCATAAAAAGACACTTCCAGGATAGAGGAATTCTTGCTCTCACCCCAGTGATTACTACGGCCCTATTTTTACAAATGGGTTTGCATGCAACTAAAAACATTCACATTCCAGTGTAAGAAAATCACATTAGGGGACAGTACCTGTGCAAATGACATGAAAGTCTCAAAATAATGGTGACACCTATGAAGAACCTAAGCTCATATATACTGGCTTCAAACTCCTAATGAGTGGCACTGACAGTATGGCACAGATGGATTCTGACTCTGACCTAGTACCTTCTTCAGACAGGAAACTTCAGATGGGCTGAAAACCATCATTTTCATGGCCCAAAACCAGAGTTCTTCTTTAAGGAAGCAGAAGCCAGCATACAGGTACTGCTTAAATGACCCTATGACATGGAATAAGGGAGATCAACTATAACAGCAGACCTGAGATGAAGAAGGGAAAGAAGCATGTAAAGATGGCTTTTGAAAGATTAAAGACCTGGATCAAAAATGTGTGAATATGCTTATGCTTTCAATGATCTCTGTGTCTTTATGAAGCATTTGTTCAGGTAAACAGGACTAATTTTTCCTCTGGGAACTACCTAGGTAATATGTCTGCTTGACTTTGTCCATTCAGTTATATGCAAACCTAGTCAGCAGTAAAATCATGACAGCCAAATGTCCAGAACTTAATCTCTTAGCCTCCTCTCCATAAGCATTTAAAAAATCTCTACTGCAATAGGAATAAGCATGATATGAATAGGAAAAGCACTGTTTAAACTCTGACACCACCCTACCTAGGTATCAGTAACTGCCTCCATAATAATCAAGGAACCATATTTAGTTCTGTCTCCTGCATGTATCCTTCCACTAAAAAAAAAAAAAAAAAAAATTAAAAAAAAAGAGAGTGAGGGAGAGACAGGAGCATATAACTTTCTCTTTGATCTATTGGCCTTTTTCCAACTACTTATCTTTCAGAATCTATACCACTGGTAAAGAATAGAAGGTGCAAAGAAAGAAGCAGATACTGTGCAGAAGTGACAGAGGCATTCATTCTGGTCTGTGCTGCATACCACTTCCCAGCCAGGCACTTAACCTCTGTACTAAGGCTCTTAAACCCCATAATATTCAGCCCCAGCAGTCATACCAGGTTGTGAACGAGAGGTGAGGCTGTAGCTATAACCCCAAAGGGAAAACTGAAGTACTGAAAGAAGCTATTTCTCCTCTACACAACACAGCGAGTCAGTGACCCAGCCAAGTGCAGACAGCAACAATCCCAACTCTGTGGCACTGTTCAAAACGTGGTGGTGGTGTTTTATTACACTTGGAGGAAAGGTGGGCTGACATCTGACAAACTTCTTTTATATGTGAAATAAGCCAGATGGGATCAAGTTGGCTCTTGAGAAGAATATGGCAATGAGCCCCTGTTGCTGGAGTGTCCTTCTGCACAAGCAGAGACTTCACAGCCAGGAAAGGCTTATGGTACACATTTCTGTTTACTTTAAAAATAAACAACCTCTTTGCACCTTGGAGCAACTGCACCCAGCAGAACACTGTGGTGCCCACTGCTGCCAGCCCCAGCCTATTCACAGCTACCTCCTCTTAGTGGGGAATTAGTTCGAACCAGTCTATTCAACAATAATGAATACTTATTTAATCAATGGGCTCTTTACAGCCCTTCTGCTGCCTGTGGGTAGTTACCACAAGCACATAAAATCCCTAATTTGTCTTTCAAACAGTAGATGGTTAAAGTAACCATTTTGATAGGGGCCTGAGGCTCTGTCCTTGCAATATAGATAGCTGGATGGCCAAATAGGTAGAAAGTGTCTGCATAGCTTGGCAGAGGAGAAGTGCAGAGCCTAGCTCCCCTGGAGGTCCATGTCACTGCACAATCCCACAGCAGTGCCATATCCCCCTGAGGGTGAGAGGAGCAGAGAGATGAGACTGCCCAGGAGTGAACAGTGACAGAGCCTTGTAATGAGGTATGGGTAATTGTCAGAGTGAAAATATACAGATGATTGACAGAACACATGAAAAAGCATTCATATGTCACTAGAAATCCACATGTGACTAAAATGCCACATGAGAAAGCACATACCAGTCCTGAAAACAACAACATGTGTATGAGCAATGGCAAGAACAAAAAATGCACATCCAAGCATATAAATCATGAGACTACAGGGCAATAGGGCAGAAGAGCACAGTCACAGAGCAGAAGGATGGACTGCTCCATGGTGCCCACACTAACAGCAGGACAGTCCTGTACTGAATGTGCCACCTCTGCTTGGGCTCCTACCAGTGATGCTCTCAGCTCCTGTACACTGGGAGATGTCCCTGATATTAATTGATATATATTATTATTATATGCTCATTACTGGCATAATATCATGTGTCCTACTGGTAGAGCATAGCAAGGCCATGCTTTCCCAACTCACTCATCCTCCTCTGCCACACACATCAACATCTTCAGGATGCTGTGGAGAGAACTGTAACTCGAAACCTTTGGTGTGTGTCCTGTCAGATCCTGCCCAGACAAGAGGAAACAGGAGTTCCTGGACACCTCAGACTGGGGCAGAGCTGGTACAGTTTCAGCCTCATAGATAACTGAAAAGATTGTACATCAAAGTTAACAGAGCCTTTCTTTCCAAAGGGTGCCAGGTGACATTTGCCATTCGGCCACTTCTGTTCCCCCTGCTGTTGGGTGAGATGCACACAGAATGCAGAAAGTCTCAGCAGAACAAAAAGGTGGCTGATAAGAGAAGCCAAAAGGCTAAATATGCCAGGAAAATACCCAAGTGACAGGCCCTCCCTGCATCTCTCTGAAATGATGCACAAGATCTGATTATCCAAGTGTAGAAAATAAGCAAATTGAACAGAGAACACATTCCAGATCCAGATAACTCATTCCAGGTTAGGTTTAGCAAAAGTTATGCAGGAAGCTGAGAAGTAAAAGAGCTTTGACTTGCCCACTATCCCATTCCAGTCAGGGCAATGATAGGTGCTTTCTTGGGCTCTCATTTCCATTTAACATAATGATAAAGCAGATGGAACTGCCCAAGTGTGAAGAAAAAATTCATTTCTAAAGTTTTATTGGCAACAAAATGTGGACTAGAGTAAAGTAGCCTACTCCCCCTAACACTTGTAGCTGAAGTTGGGGGACCCTGATCCTCTCAACAATGAGCAGCAATCTGAGGAGGGAGGTTTGGAGTTCTCTGTGGTAACATATGCTGTTGTGGGAGAACTGCGCATATAAACAAGCATATGAAACACATTCATTTTTCCTTTTAAATCATTTGTGCTTTAGTGGGAATAAAATTTTGATATCTAAATAAGATCACACATTCAGATTCAGCCAGAAATATACTCACTGGTTTATAAAAATGTAAAATAAAACAACAACAAAAACCCCTTTTGTTAGTAGAACTGAAATTCAACATGTTATCAGTGGGAGTAGCAAATGGAGTAGACTGCAGTAGGAGAAAGAAAATTACTAAACTAGATTTTTATGCCAGACTACACAGAGATGTATCAAAAATAAATTGTATATAATGCAGTTTTCAATGCCAGGTTCAACTAGTAATACAAGCAACAATTCTCAATGTAATTTCATTAGGAAAGCATCCCTTTAACTGACCAACACAATGTAGTCTCTGGAGAGGGAAGTTTGTGACCTTTGCTATGATGAAGGCCTTCTTTCAGCAAAGCCTGTGCAGTCCAGACTTTGTGATGTCCAGCAGGAAGCAGGATGAGACCTGACTTGGTAACTTACCACCACTCCTTGAGGAGCAGCCTTTCAGCTCAGCAAAAGTAACACTTACCTGGAATATGATTGACATCTGTCGAGGTGTGTTCATGGCAAGCAGAAGGGAGAAAAGAAAGAGAAAGAAAGAGAAGAGAAAAAAGCCATTAGAGATGCACACAGCAACTCATCATCCTTGCATGGAAATCAATTTCATGCAAAACCAGAAGTAATTAGGTTTGTTTGAAGGCCACCCATCTGCATCCAAGCACGCCACCATGCAAGGGAGGAGGCACTGGCTCCCTCTCCACTGTGCATGTAAAAGTGAATCCAGCACCATATCTGTCCGGAGAGAGAGTTCCTGGAATCAGATAGAATCAAGCCACATCAGTTCCTGCAAGAATATTAATTAAAATATTCTATGTTTTTCACACACACAAATGCAAAAGAGAGAAACAAAAACCAACCTGCCTGCAGAAGGCTTCTATAGCACATAAATTCAAGCAAGTTTCCAGAAAAACAGAAATTACCTGCTCCCCTTTTATAAGGGGCCATGTGAATTTATGACCATGTGTAAGACATACAACATAGTCCCAAAGTTTAGAAGAGAGTCCATTCCTTTTCATTCTTTCTGCCCACCATCTTCCAAAAAACATCCTTCATTGCAGACAGTAGTAGAGGTGGGGGAGAAGGAAGTGTGCCAGAGCTCTGCACATGTTGTCTTTCTCAAGATGCTAAATTCAGAAAAAGTGTCATTTGGTACTTTTTCTCTCTGTGGTATAAGACCACTTTTCAGAATCAATCACATAAATTTCAAAATAAGTCATTTAAAAAGGGAGGAGCAAGACTCTGTAATTCATAGCATTGATAACAGGGAAGGCATATATTTGAATGTACTGTCTGTTTTGGGCAGAGCCCACCAATCCCAAAGAAAGTACTTTAACCAAATGCTTCTCATAACTTTTTTAGCATCCCAAGTTTAGTCTTCCTCTGAATAAGCTACACTTATAATAACAAGAGGGAGGATCCCATGAAATCTCATAGGATTAGATTGATATCTTCCTTACAAGAAAGCCCTCAAAAAAAAACAAAAAAAAAAAAAAAAACAAAAAAAAAAACTTGCTTGTGGAAACAGAGAGGCCAGGTCCACAGAAGTCCATGGACGACATTCTCCCCTGGAACTTGTACCCTTGTCCAGGAGTTGGGCTGGTGGAGTTATCACCTTTGCAGTAAGGCTTCAAAGAAATACAGAAATGATTTGAACTACAGATCCCAGACTACTTCTGACACCAATCCAGGAGCATGACATACTGAGTGCACTGGCTTCACACCAAGGTCTAAGGCTACATTCTCCTTCTCCCAGTGTGCCCTCCAATTTCCATCAGTATTCCACCTTCCTGTCCAAACCCACTGTGTTCCTGTGAAACTGGTTGCAGCGGTGAGTGATTCCCTTGCATGCTGCTTCCTGCCTATCACTTTTTAATGGCTCCAAAACCATTTGAGGAAAAGTCTCTGTATAGCATCATACATATATCAAGCTGCTCTTTCCTAAGGAGGTAACAACCTAAATAAAACAATGCACAAAGAGGGGAGGCACTGTTGCATCAATTTATTTAAATTCCATAGCTTTTACTAAACATATATGGCAGATCTGATGTGAATTATGCTGCCTTTCCTCTTTTAGCCCATAATTGCATCTAAGAATCAGTGTCCAGGCAGGCCTAGGAGGACACTAAGCACTGAAAGTTTACCTGAAAGTAATTACTTTTAGGTAGGAAAAGAAAACAAGTGTCAGGTAGCAATGCATGCACTGAGGATGGAAAGCAAAAGAAGGTGATAGCAGGGGCAGAAGGAAGGAGGAGACCCTTAAACACCACTCCAGGATGCGAACATGATGACAAAGAATTTACAAGTCCACTGCTAGGAGCAGTCTTAAGTTGATGTGCTGCTTGGGGAAATATCAGTGGCAGTTAGAGATGATCACATATCCCAAAAGAGGTAGAAGTGATTACCATAAGGTACTGCAAATGTTTCTGATAATCCAGCATCCACTTTAAATGGTATCCTAAGCAGGTAAAAAGTCCTTGACCCATGTTGTCCCCTGAGCCTCCCTGCACACCTGACTGTGGAGCAGGCGCGGCTGCAGCCCAGGGTACCCTTGGGGGCCTGGAACAGCAGGCAGCCTCACCAGGGTGTCTGTGCTCCAGCAGGAAATCTGGGGGGTGGTTGGGAAATAAAAAATATCAGCAGATAGAAAGGGCAAAGGAAAGAGCTAGCCACGGGGTTAGCAAGGGATAAACACACTAAGCAAGTAAGAGAAGAGGCAGTGGGCTGTAACTGATACACTGCTTGAAATAATATTTACTTAACTGTGTGAGAATTAAATAGGTCATGAAGGTGTTAACCAGGGAAATGATGAAGTGCTAAAAGCTAACATAAGCATCTCTAAAATTTAGTTACTCAATGGCAAGTAACAGCAAGGGGATTTCTTTTTACCTGTTTTTTTTTTCCTGTGCCAATGTCCCTAAGAGCAGGCATGCCCCATCCTGACTGATTTAACTCTTAGGGTTTTTTTGCTGTACCTTTTTTTGTAAAGTTTCCACCCAAAAAGATTTCTGTATACACTAGTTGCACCACTGAAGTCACTGTTTGCATCTCTGTGACACTTCCACAGTACTTACGTACATGGCAGCCCGAGTCATCAGTCTTCCCATACTAAATGCAGAAGGAATTTCTTGTATTGCAGACACCCCCCCCATGTGGTATCTGCTGGCAAATGCTGATTTCCAATGGTGAAACTACTTGCTTTTTAGTTTTAAACAACAAGAGAAAGCACTGCTTTCTTTGCAAAGACAAAAAACATTACACAGAGCCGTCAGTTGTCACAAAAGACCCTACAATAAATACCAGTGTGGCATACAAGTGAAACTGCCATGCAAGTCACAGACTCACAAAGCACAAAATACTCTGGGTTAGAAGTGACCCACATGGATCATCAGGTCCAATTCCTGGCCCTGCACAGCACCATGCCCAAGAACCACACCATGTGACTGAGAGCTTTGTCCAAATGCTCCTTGAGCTCTGTCAGGCTGGTGTTGGGACCACTTCCCTGTGCAGCCTGTTCCAGTGCCCAATCAATTTTTTTCACCTGGGTGAAAAAAACATTTTTTAATATTCAATAGAAGTCCCCATAGGAAACACCCCCCCACTTTTGCAGTGTGGAATGTTATTCCACTTTGGTTTTCACAATTAAAACTGTGGTTGCATATATTGACAAAAGGGACCCACCATACCTTATGGCTGGTGGCTCTACAATCAGGAGGCATCTAATGCCTCAAGATGGCATAGAGCTAGTGTGACCAGATTTGGGGACCTGAGATGACTCTCCTTCAGACCCTGTCATCTGAGATATTCTTTCAAATTCTCTTGATGTTTTTGTGTTTTGTTTACAATAGGACTGTTTGAAACATGTCCCCATTCTCTCCCTCTTCCATTAGCGCTACCTTCCTGCACCCACACAGATCTCCTCCCTGCCACAGGCACTGAGGAGGCAGAGCATTCCAATGAAAGAGGGAGCATGCAGAACTCATGGCCAACAAAAAAATGCAGTGACCATGGGACTGTAGATGGAGGTTTCTCCACTTCCTTCAGCTCAGAGCAGTGCAAACACAGAAAGGTCTGCCTCTCCACATAAGACAAGGCAGAGCTTGCTTTATCCTATACACAGGAGTCCATTTATTGCTCCTTTGTAAAGGCTGAGCCGCAAGCCAGCAGTGTTTGCTTTTGTTCTTTGATGATAACAGCTGTGTTGAAAGAGGGATCAGCAGGGCTGCTGCCTTTGTCTGGTGCAGCCCCAGCCATCTATCTGGGTGGGGTGGAGGATGAAGGGGAGCAGGGGGAACAAAGCAAATGTTATTATAGTTCAGATCATTTCCACGCCTGTACAGGAAACATCTGAGGTATTTTTCACTCTAACATTTTTAACACAAAGTTTAGCAAAAAAGGGAAGGCATCATGACTGCACACTTCTCTCTCCAACTGGAAGACAAGGACAATACAAACTTTCTGAAGGCACAAGCCCTACCAATACTCATCACCCTGACTTGAAGAGACCTACTTTCACTTCCATCTCTGAAATCCATTCAATCTTGTCCCCTGCTTTGATGTGCTGTGGACACCTGTCTTCTGGCAGCTGAACTGTGAGCTACTGACTGAATTCACCAGTCACAAACAACCTGGCAGGCAGAGGCATCCTAGGTTAAGTGGAAATAAGCGCCTAGAAGTGAACGGCACTAAAGTTCTCCAGCATTGCTTCAGCATTCTACTATTACTCTCAGTCTGAACAGCAGTGTACAGAGAGGACTGGGGAGCAGGCAGAAACTGGAGAGAGGAGGAAGGCAAAAGCCATAAAACTTAAGAGGTATTTTTTGTCATAGGAGACCCACTCCCAAATGAGAGGAAATCCAGCTTTATACACAAAAATTACCATACTCTGAAGATTATTCAGATATTGACGTCTAAAACAGCTTTTCTAAAGTTAGATTTGGCTCTTATCGTTCTGAAAATACAGAAATGGGTATGGGTAGAATCTCACTGACAGAAGCAGGACTGGTTGAGAATTCAGGCACTTAATTTGACATATTATATATATACATACATATACACACATATATATATGTATATATATATATATATATATGGGGGGGTGTATCTATACTTCAAAAGATGTGTGATGAGCCAGCCTGAACTCCTGAAGTGTGGTAGTAAGAGATGTCACCCAGTGACTCAGAACTGGGTGATTACCTCCTAAGTGAGCTCTGATGGAACATTTTAACAATATGAAAAGCTGCATTTTTATTCAGCCGGAAACACCTCAAACTGGCGAAAGCAAATTCCTCACTGATTTGATACTTCATCAAAGTGTTAATTTCACATGCTGATTTGGCAAGTCTCATTTGGTCTCATTCTATCCTAACTTGGTCTGTTACGGCACAGATAAACACATGGTCCTACTTCAGACCTCCTACAGAATCTTCTTCTTTCTCTTCGGTACACAGTGGTTCAAAACAATCAGGGAGGGTTACAGCAACTCCAAAACAAATAAGCATCTCCATTGTATAAACACCTTATAACCAAAATCTGCTCAGTAAGGAGATCAGCTTCAAGCATTAGCACATCCCTGGATACAGTGCTCACACTGGACACAGACACTTTGAAGACTGTTGTATTTATGGTTAACAAAAGCTAAAATCTTGCTCCATTGAATCCATAAAGGACTTGAAAATTACTTTAAGAGTGTCATGATTTTCATCCTTTATATTTGCTTAACATCTTTTGTTTTACAGTGGTAGTAGGATGCATCCCTGGTGTCCTTTCATGGGATTAATTCTCTAAATATTGAAGTTGCTAAATGTTTAGGATACTGAAACAAATCCAAGACCACTCCAGCCTGTGATGTCTGTCACTGAGCAACACACTGGGATCATGAAGAACTTCACAGTACTAGCAGGTGTAGGCCTTATTGTCTCACTCCAGAAGAATGGGACCCTGTAATCTGTGTTAATGGAGTGTTGAACACTTCTGATTTTATTCAGTAGAGATAAGTGGTGACACATACACAAACAAGTTCATTACAATCAATTACATTTCTCTGTGTTCTTTGTCCTGTGGGATCTCTTAGGCTGCCAGCCTCTTGGGAATAGTATTCACTTGATACATTGCATAGAATTGCATACATTTGTGGTACTGTGCCTTTGCATAGCTAATACTTGGGATCCCAAAGCACTTATTAGCTGTGAATATAGGACTCATTCATCCAGTACTGAAAAGCAGCCAGCTCTGAAGTGAAAGAGACAGATGTTTAACAGCTTATAGGAACACCATACAGCAGTTTAGCATGTCAGAATTAGAACAACAAGAATTACTTAAAGAGGCAGAATGAAACTTCGCTGATTCTACTAAAAGTGCTGTGTGATTTTAAAGCACTCATGATTTAAATGAGGTGAAGAGATTTGATTTCAAAAGTTATCTAGTTTCAGATCTTATGTGAATTACAGTGATTTGAGGCTGCCAATCCTTTTCTCCATACTGTACACGTTAATGTTGTGGGCAGCATCCCATCTGCTTGGGGTCAAATGTGAGCTCAGCTGACCTATGTCCAAGTATGTCACCTTCTAAAGCACAGGAAATTTGAGTGGAGCCTTTACCTTAGGGGGCCAAGCTTTTTCCTCTCAGGGAACCAAAATACTCAGGCAGAGTGTGTGCTCAAGCCAGCTGGGGAGACATTTGCAAACCACTATGGCTTTGCTACTGTTATGTGGCTATATAGAAAAGGGCTTTCATACCAACGTGGTATGGACTGATTAAGTATGCTTGCTGCTTTCAGAAACCAATGCACAAAGTTACTTGGTTCCAGTAAGAAAAAAAATATTGAAAAACAAATTCCTAATAATCCCTCTAATTAACTCTGTATCATTACTATTCTTAGAAAAAGTTGCTTGCTGATTTCACAGTTTTCAGTGACAGTACCATCCTCTCCCACACATCCTAACAACTATGCTCACATACATCAGGCTACATTGCTGGGGGAAAGTCAATAGTAGACCACTACTAGCAAAAATCCAACTGGAACTTAATTACTCAGTGCCCTCCAAACAATCTGTTGATCTTTACTTAAGCTGCCTAGTGCCCAAGCACTCCAGGATCAAACTTCTCTATGTTTCATCCTAGGTGTTTGGGCACTGGACAAAATAGAGGATTTGCTCCCTGCTATTTAACACTCTCATGCATCTACATCCAGCCAGTTATGTTCTCAGTCTTGTGAGGAACACAAAGATACATAACTATATAAATTCTGAAGGGCAGATGCAAGCAGAAAAAATGTCCTTCATATTCACCACAGAGAGAATGAGAAGAAACTTATAATGATGAAAGAGAAGTTTTGGCATAATGTCAGAGAAATTTGGTAGGAACAGGGTAGTGAGGGTCTGGACTATTTTGGCCACTGAGAGCTTGCCAAAAGCACTGAAGACTATTAAGAAATTGCCAAGCACTGAAGACTAGACAAGTATTTCTCATTAATTTTTCAGATTCACCTGATCTTGTCTTGGAAAGAGTAGTTGGCCCTTATGACCTTTTTCAATTCCATTTTCTATGATTTTATTATTCTAATTCAAAAGACACTCTACCCAGACAATCCCATCAGTAACAACTGCCAGACATCCTAAGCCAGCAGCTTCACTAATGGAGCAGGGCAGACACCAAAGTCAAGCCTCTGACAGCAGAAATGCTCAGGTACTCAGCAAAGAGTCAAAGGGACCAAGAAAAACCACAGTGCCATTATCAACAGCTTCCAGCAATGAGACTGGTGGAGGTTGCATCATGATCGAAATGCTGATCATTCCTTGATGGACTTCTCCCTCCTTGAACTTGTCAGGTCTATTCTGAAACATGTGAAACCGGTTTTCTTTCTTTATTTAAAACCTGCAACTGGGCATCTCCAAACTGTTGCTTTATAAAATACATGAATAAGCACTTTGTATTCAGCATCACCACAGCATTCCTGATTATAAATATCGACCTTCACCTCCTGCTTTAGCCAGTTCTTTTCTAAATTGAAAAGTGTTGGCCTATCAACATCCTCTGCAGATGGCAGCTGTACTTCACCTGTTGTGAAAAGGCACCAATGTTACCTACACCAACACCAGTTTTGATGTTTATCCTGAAGTTAGTTGTACCAGGCCATTTGCATAACTAGTATATTTTAGCACAGGTCTAAACCCATCAAAAGTCCTTCCCTCTCCTAAGTACCAATATGACCAAAACTCCCATGAGAACAAAGTTATTATTCTCATCAGAAGCACGGACTGACAAGTTTATGAGTAAGAAATGCAGGCTGTGTTTAGACAAATCAGACTAAGATCACCCTACTGCTCCAGCAGTCCTTGTACCTCACCAGAGCCTGGTGCAGATTCAGGCCCCTTCTTCTCTTTCTCTTAGCAGTATCATGCCTGCAGTCCTATAAAGAGCATTTATCTGCCTTAAAATCACTTGAAATGCTTGGGCCAAGAACAAACTATAGCCCCTGTGTGCAGAGAACAAAGTATGTTACAGAACAACAGGGACATTCCTGATGGCATGTGCCCAGGTTAGGCACACACTCCACACTGTCTCCTCCACAAGCACTACCATTTGTCCTTCAATGTTCCATGCAAACAGCAAAAATCACCATATGGTTCATGGTACTGCACGTTGGAAATCATAAAGATTTTCTACCTAAGTGGCCACTTGCAGGGAACAAAAAGGGACTAAATGACTTTCCATCCTTTAGCTACAATATTTGTAAGGCATTCTTGTATTAGGACCAGTGGCATGGTCACATAGAAAGTTGTTTTTCAATTTTCTAAGGTAAAGAGAGGAAGATGATTTCTCTTTACTTCCCAGTTTGGATGAAACAAGAACCTATGGCCTTCTAAAAGCATACAGGCATATTTCTATGTCACACTTCTATATCATTACCTAGGCATCCCTGTATCTACTCCACTCTTCCATCTCTGTATCCAGCACACACTTATGGCTGGCAATTCCTGTCCTCATTCAGATTTCCATTCATGGTGAAAAGTCTCACGCTCTTTGAAAAGCCTTTCGAAAACTATTTGCAACATCCCCATGGGCAGTTGCTTCCTCATGTTTTAATTACAATTGAAACTATCTTCCTATTACAAGCCAAATTTTCCCTTGACTTTAACAAGAACTAAATCAATTAATGTGATATTTCAGGGGCCACATCATGTCATAGTAATACTTACTCTTGTAAGCTGGAGGGGACACACAGAAGATCTTAGGGATACAGGAGTATTTTTTAAGTAGTCTTGTAAACTTACATGAAAAATTGAACTAGCCATATGACCCAAGAAGCTAAAACTAGTTTAACTGCTGGCAGTCTGCAATCTGCTCAAAACACTGCAACCAGGCTCATGGTGTTTGACCCTTGTCCACATCACCTGCAAGGCTGACACAAAGACTGGAAACTGAGGCATTGCTCACCATATCCCACAGGAGGGGACGTCTCCTCCCATTGAGGAAGAGCCTGCACACATGCTAAGGATTTTCCTATTTGTCCTGTTCTCAGAACATCACCATGACAGCTACAAAAGGCATTTACTACTGCCAGATCCATTGTAAATTGTGCTGCCTCTGTTCCTTTCTTATCATCTAAAAATGACAGATGGAAATGAACTTTGGCCATATTTCCTATGACATATACATCAATGAGAATATTCAATAAATAGTAACACAAAGAACAGAAAAGGGAGTTAACCCAAGGAGATTTGAGGGGGAAAAAATCATAAGTAAGCAGAGAAAGGTTTGTTAAGCCTATGAAATGGCCCAAGTTATAATCTATTTTCTGTACCCAGTCTTGGAATTAACAAAACAAATCCCTTGATATGTCTGACAGAGCTATTAGAGGGTGTTAATATTCCTCTCAAAGCAATCTGAAAAGGTGGGGCTGGAGGCACAGAATGCTGTGACTAGTCCAGTCAAGCAAGGGTGGAGAGAGAAGAAAGGGATCCCTTCTTCAAACTCACCTGACTCTCACTGTCAACA
Organism: Ammospiza nelsoni; assembly: GCF_027579445.1. Lineage (NCBI taxonomy): Eukaryota > Metazoa > Chordata > Aves > Passeriformes > Passerellidae > Ammospiza > Ammospiza nelsoni. The sequence continues at coordinate 43,288,569 of NC_080638.1, read as the reverse complement.
TTGCTTATTCCTGTCCAGCCTACTCTAGAAAGCATTACAAGCTGTAGAACAAAAGGCAAAACCTTTTGGGGAAAACTCCCCATCCCCAGTTCTCAATCCTACATGAGGCAGGAAGAGAGACAGGCACTGTGCCACTGGCTGAGCCCTGGGATGCTCACAGCAGGCTGGGGGGGTCAGGCCACGGCAGGGAGGACATCCTGTATCACTGGCCTCAGAGAACAGCCCGAGCTCTGAAGGAGCAGCAGCTCGTGCAGGCTTGGAGGGCAAGGTTACACCTGGTATTTACCAGTGCCATGTGCCAACACTCTTTGTGCTGCATCACAGCATCCCAAGGCCCAAATGCCATACTGCATCCATCTGCAAGACTTCCCAGAAAAATCAAGAGGTGACTTTTTCTGCCTTAAAAGGGACCTCCAGCAGGCTTTGTCCAATAGCCCAGTTACTGTATTGTCAGTATCATGGTACCTCTTTGTTGGAAGGTCTAAGTAGAATTATTAGCATTTCACCACCAAATGCAGATCATTTAACATTACACACCTCACCAGCATTCCTGAGGATATACATCTGTTCTTGAAAAACAGAGCAAGGCAGCGGGATAAAACTCCTATTTTATTTCTCAATACTGATTATAGCTAATAAAGAATAAAATCTAGGTTTGTTACAGGATTTAGACAGCATTAATTTGGAATTCAGTTCTGTATTGGGTGCCTTGCAGAAAATATCATATTCAAGGAGTTATTGAACTCGAGCAGACCATGTCTGTTGTGTTGATCCTTGTACTTGGGGCTTCAGAAGCCCACACAACAGCAGCAGCAGTCACTGCAAGAGCTTGCTGGAGTTCCCTGTGCCATGGGATGTTACAACAGAAACAAAACCCTAACCCATCAGGAAAAGATAAGTGATTCCATTTGCTACACAAAATAAAGGGTACTACAGCATGGGAAGGAGGAGGAAAATCCATTCAAGGTGGATGATATCCAAGGTGCATTTGATGGAGCATGAAAGCAGGACTCCAAGCCTCTGAAGTGACAAAAAAGTTACTTACTATCCATATTCTTCTTATTATTATATCTTATTACAATGTCTGTTTTATTACACCATTTGGTTTTAAGCCTTTTTATTTAGATCCAGCAAAATCCCTGCACACTATCTCACACACAGCTGCTTCCAAGCACTATGGGAGGGACTCATCAAAAAAGGCAGGCACAGTTCTGGTCAGTCACTTGGTGCAATCAGGTGCTAAGATTTGTGCTTCAGCAGGCCTCTTCACCAAGGAACCACTCAAAGTCTCCTGTTTTAAACACTCATCTCCCTGAATTGTTTAAAACCATTGTCTTGAAATTTACTTGCTGTCTATAATGCACTAAGAATGCCTCTGGATTTGGTGTAAGTACAAATTTTGATTTCTCACTCCAATTCCAATTAGGATGGAGTTCCAGTGTGCCTGAAAAGTGAGAACTCCATTTATTACACTATAAAAATATCTAGTGCATGCTCCTCCAACGTACAAAAATCGTCCTAAATACAGCAATGAGTAATCAGAAAAAATGCATCTTCTTTTCCCTCCTTTCTACACTTACATATAATTTTTAGAGTATGTGTTAATGGCTTTTATATTCCATGTTATTGCTGTATTTGCTGCTACATATATATATTTAAATTAAACAGAAGTCATCAGGAGGTTCTATTGGAAGCATTTGCCTTGTTTATTGTTGAAAGGCACTGCTTGGAAAAGAGTAACTGCTGACTTCAGTAAATGTGAAACATAATGACAGGAAACAGCTGCATTCTGCATCTTTCAAAATGCTAAATTTTCTTGTGTGATTGTCTAAATGTAGACCTGCAGCCTAATGCAGAATCTATGCAGATGCAGGCCCAAGTGCATAATCACAGGACCTCATACCCACTGAATTCAGCAGATGTCTCTCTTCATTGAATGGACTAGGCCCAGGCCCCTAAAATTAACAGCATTCAAACACAGGGAAAAAAAATGGTTTATTTTTTCTTTTGATTAATGTGTTAACATAATACACATAAGCTCATATCCAGAAAAACAGAAAACAGAGGGTGTAAGAAAAAGGTATACATCTTTTTGGAACTGAAAAAAATAATTATTTAAAATTTCTACCCTTTTTAAATCTGTGAGAAAGAGTGCATGCAATAAATAGCTTCCATGCTCATTATCTCAGATTTTTTTATATAAAAGACACTGCTGAACAGTATGAAGCTTCCAAGCCACCACTTCAATCCACTGTAAGTCAATAAAGATTCAAAGTTATTCCCAGCTAGCAGTCTTTCCATAACCTAAGTGGAAACAGATGAATAGACCCCTCAACTCATCTGCTGGCTGATTTCTGAATCCAGAAAAGCCACCATCAATAACTGGCTTCCAACAGTACACAAATGCGTTGAGCACTGTCTCAACAGTGAGAGCACAACCCCCCTTCCCACCAAGAAGGGTGCCAAACACAGCATCAGACACTAGCACTGATCCCTCAGCTGGGTCTCAAGCACAAAAAGAATGGATTTTAGTCTCTTATTTCTAAATGCCATCCCTTTGCAGAAAATTTCCACCAGATGCTTGTTACATGAGTAAAAGCCAGTACCTCTCCTCCAGGAACTGTTATTACTCACCAGCCAGGATGCAGCTCTATGTGCTCATGCACTAAAATAATGGAAAAGGAAGGTCTTACAATCTGCAGCATACATCAGGCTATTCCTGAGTGTCTGTACTTCCATGTCTGATGAGTTCAAAGAGAGCCATAGCCCCTTTTTATTCCCTTAGCAATTCAGGGTTTGTGACTGCAGCATGCACCAGGGAAAGCCATTCAGCTTGCTCTGATTATATCTTAAAGAGCCTCATTCACTGCCAGGTGAGTAATCAGTCCCACACTTAAAGAGCTAATAAAAACTTCCTTCATGAGGAAAACACTGCCCTGAAATAAAACAATAGCAATTAGGGAAAAGAGATGCAATTCATCTTTGGATTTCAGTGATAGTCATAAGCACAGTTGCTGAGGGATTTGGAAGAGGGATGGTAGCTTCTTTTCTATGCCTTCTAATTACTAAAAGGGTAATATCTCTTCTCTCCTCTTCAGGAATCCCACTAGAAATTGCTGGAAAGCAGTAGCCTTCCAGGATGGTAGAAGAAAATATTTTATCTCCATCAAGGAGTGATTGTAGGACAGTATTCCTGAGATGGCATGTGACATAGCTGGGTTTTCAAAGAAAAAACAATATTTAAAATTTTTATTAATCTGTATTGTCACCTCATAACATGATGTAGAAACAGGTACTAGTAAGGCCTTTTGAGTTCATAGAATTACAAAGTAGTTGAGGTTTGAAGGGATACTGATGACCATCAGTTCTGACTGCCCAATTCCCTTAGGTCAAAGTAGACCAAATTGCTCAGGACTTTAACTAGTCAGGTTTTTACTGTATTCAAACATGGAAGACCTTGCAACACCTGGTGAAGTGAGCCTGGATATGCAAAACAGGACATACATTTAAAGAGAGCTGATAAAATCTGGTACATATTCATATACAATGGAAGAAGGAAGGAGGAGTGGGGGGCATTGAGACATCTAGACCAGTGTGACAATCCAAACACTTTCATTTGGTAAAAGATGAGCAGGTAAACCATTGCCTTGTACCACCTAACCCTGGATATTAGGCAGCACACATAGGGATGTAATAAAAAATTTCAAAGTTGCAAAAATAGGGCAATAGAAACCTAGCACATGCAGTACATAGAGAAGCAGATTAAGCACTTGATATCTTCCCTTGTAACAAGTCGGTCATAGAATATTTGTATTAGGAAAATGTACAGAAGGAGATTTATAAGGACTTTTTCCAGCAGCCACCAGCTGCTGGGTATCAAAAGTCTGTTGAGGAAGCTTGCCAGCTTGAAGGTATAGAGCAACAGGATTAATATTTGATGCAGATACTGATGACTTTCCAGTGAGAGAACAATTGAGTGCATCTTCCTGGCTGCTTATGTCATGTAGCATTTTAACGACATCTTGCTTATCAGCCATGCCACAACAGAACCCTATAAAAGAAGCAGAAACACTGTGTAGATCAGCCCTGAGTACTTTCTAATCCAGGATATTACTGTAGCTTCATCTCCTTCCCAGAGCACACCACTCACCACTGCAGACAGCTCAAGTGTCTGTCTGTGCCTTACAGTTCCTATTGCCCATGGAGTAGTCATGGCCATTGTCACTGCAGTGAGGACAATAAGGAATATTCTTTTTCTCCAGGATTAGCCATAAGACTTTGAGGTAAAAACATGTGATCCCATTGTTTTATGGTGCCTAGAATATATTGAATATATATTGACCGTGGTCAAGTTCTAGAAGGCCAGAGGTGAACTCTAACAAATAGCATCAGTTCTGCACACCATCATTTGAGAAGCACCAATTCCTTCTCAACAGCGTAATACAACTTAAACCCTAGAGAAAAAGTAGCTATCCAAGAGCGATATTGCCTATCAGCCATAATGTCCATGAACTTGATAGCTTGTTATGAGTGAAAGAGAAACTGTTGTAGCTTCTGTCTACCAGGGAAGTGGATCACTGTCCTACTCCAAATGCTGAACCCCTTAAAGAACATGAAGAGTAAGAAAAAAAAAAAAAACAACCAGTAGGCCTTATATGAGGAACACTGAGGTCAACAGGATCACTCCAAGGTATATCACACAGACTTAAGCTTGGTGAGGTCAAAGACCCACTTCACTAGTCTGTACCTCAGACAGAAGACAGTAAGTATGTGTCTGCTGGGTTCGTTCAGATCCACAAGAGGGAAACAACCTCCCTTATTATTTGGCATAATGGAGCATGAGCAAAAGCCACTTCTTCACTCCTACATAGTCTCTTGAATGACTCACAAAAAAAGCAACACCCACTTCTATTGGGGCAAGCTTTCTTAGGAGTGATACCCTGAAAAAGAAGGGGGGAAAGATATAAAAGATTAAACTGGTCGAGTAGCTAGAGCCATACTGAATTTACAAAGGAGGGTGAGTCTGTTTCCAAAGATTTATTCACTAAACTCTGAAAGTACTCCTAATCACCACTGAAAATTTGCAGGTGAATAATGTGTGTGGGCTGTATTATCAGGGAAGAAGACAACTCTTATCCACCAATATCTGACTGAACTTCAGGTTGGGAACAAAGTTAAATCTATTGATCTGAGAATTGCATTCACTGCAATTCAATGATAAAATGCAAAACCCTAGAAAGGACAAGTTGGGCCTTTTGATATTTCAGAACATTCAGTCCAGTTCTGAATTACAGCTATGAAGTCTCATGTGAGCATTAGCAGTGCTTTCTCACTAGATTTTACTCTTCACAGTCTTTCTCCATACCAGTATGGAAAGACATTTTCCATTGTCTCAAATGCAATGACCACCTTCTTACTGACTTCAGATCCCTCAGCAGTGCCCAGCCTCATGGCACACAGAGTATCACTGGTTTGCTGGATACTGGCCAGCTACTGACTATTTCTGTCAAGGTCTGAGGCAGGACCTTTGCAATCATCTTAGAAAATACAGGACTTGGCTCCACTACCAATGATGACCGAGACAGCCTCGGTGCTGCTGTGTCAGCCCATGAGTGACATCATCCCTGGCTGTTTTCTGCCTGCTATAGTTTCCACATGAGTCTTTGCTTTCCTGTGTGCTACAGTAGGCACTGAATGAAGCCACCTCATTTGGGAGCAGGAGTCCAGAGCTTGTCTCCAACAGGACCTTCAAAAACTGCTCCAGCAGATGGAGCTTTTACCTTGTATCTTGCAATTTACAGTTTTGTGGAAAATGACAAGTCAGGCATCTGCTCCTTTCTGAAATTCCACACGAAAGAGAAACCTGTTGTGTTCATCCCCTGTAATGATTAACCCTGGAAAATACACAACTCTTAAAACTGGCAGGGCTTTGATTCCAAAGGGGTCAGGAGGAGTCAGTTCAGACAGAGGGCCTTGGAGATAAGAGAGATGAGTATTTTCTCAGAAATTAGTTTCGTTTGAGTGCATTAGCAATGTTCCATTATCTGGTTCTCTGGTCCTAAGGCCTGGTGGGAAATGAAAGAAGGTCACACCACCTTTCCATCATCCTTTTAAAAGAAAGGGAGACCCAAAGTTCCTACTTCTCCTCTAATTTCATTTATGAGGAATGTGTAGGCCAAACAGGATCCATACTGACATCTAAAGATCTAGAAGACTTCACTCCTCAAAGCCAAGAGCAGAGGAATGAGAGGAAAAAAAAAAAAAAGACTGCTGTAGGAAAAAGAAGATTCACGCATCACTGCATTCTTTTATTTGGCAAAGGCAAATTTGACACATTTATCAAGGGCTAGGAAGGTATGAAGAGTGTGTCTCTAGTTCTCTAGTATCAGATGGCAAATTACAACACAGGAATCAGATGTCAAAAGGAGGGAGATTTAAATTATGTTCATGGAGGAGAGTCTCAAAGATGTGGACATTTGACCCAGCTGAAGACAAATACTAGAATGCAAACATGGAAGTGCAGCTTTCCCTTCCAACTGAGTGTCTTGAAAGCTGATCAGTTTTCCATGATTGGACAGCTTTCCTGCTACAACCACACAGCAGGACTGGGTTTTCCCTTGCTGACTCGCTCTCTTTTCCTCCAGTTGCAAATCCCAGCCCCCAGCTTTGCCTCAGAAAGACAGCTTTGCCTCCCAGTGCCAGTATGCAAAAGCCAGCCTGGCCAGTCACAGCCAGGAGGCTCTTCCCCTGTTAGCCATGATCATCTTGACAGTTCTGCTTTCTCCTCACATCATCCGTCATCTCTCTCACTGCACCTCCCCGCCCTGGAAGCAGCCTCCTCCATCTACCACTTTAGGGTTGGGGGCAAGAACAACAATGATCAATGCCGAAGTCAGAGCACATACTCCTTCTTTCCTTCTCCCACTAGAGTGATAAGGCAAAAAGAGCCAGGGTCAATTAGAATGGAGGAAAAGCTGTGAAAAGCAACAGAACCATAAGCTGCTCATACAAAAAATCAGCTCATATTTCTGCTCTGAGAAAGGAACAGCTGGAGTGTTGATGTTTAGATGTGATTTGGCTTAGAAAAGACTGCCAGAAAGATTTAAGGAAAAGAACCACATAGTCACAGGTCTGCACATCACTTTCCAAGCATCCATCATGGAGATAATAGCTGTACAAATACATCTGAGTCTGGACTGGCCACTCGCTTCTGTGTGCGTATCTTGGGATACAGTTTGACAGCGCTACCAACAAATGTCACTCCTGATCTTGGGATTGCCCATTTGTTTAGATCTGTTTCCTTCTGGCCTAGTTCTGATGATGAGTTTTATTACAGACATAAAGGAATTCCATTGATGTGGTTCTTCACAGCACCAACAATTAATTTGTTGTGCATTGCACTAAAATAATTCATACATGCTTACAGCTTCAAACAATTTAATTTAAACAGCTTCCACAATAAATGCCAGTCAGAATTGTTAGTTACCCTGAAGAGTCCTACTCATACTCCTGTATGCTATGCAGTAAAATAGAGTACTGCTGGAGGACAGCATGGTTAAATGCAGTTAATCACAATTACATAGAAAATAAGAGAGCACTTTTGGGCTAAAGAGCATCTAGTCATATTTTCTCATTATGTTATTGTTTCCAACATAAGCACAATGTCATCATGCCCCATCTGCCACCATCTACATTCCACACTGAACTTGCTGCTCACTCGGGTAACTGTTCTTTGCAAGGCAACTTTGTTTTCAAGGGTAACATTAGAAATGGGGCATACTGGAACCATTTTTAGTGTCTAAAGAAGAGGTTTTTGGGCAACAAACACAGGAAAAAGAACTCTTAAAAAATTTTAAGCTGCTCAAAGTGAGTAAAGCGAATAAAAGGAAAGGTCTTTTCAGGAATCCCTTTTTCCATGGGACTTTCTCTCTGCTCCTTGGACAGGTGTACCCTTCGCTGGGTAAAAACCTGGATGGCCAAGCTCCAAGAGTGGGAGTGAATGGAGTTACATCCAGCTGGTGGCCGGTGACAAGTGGTGTTCACCAAGCTCTGTATTTGGACCAGTTGTGTTAAGTATTTTTATCAATGATCTGGATGAGGGGATCAAGTGCAGCCTTACTTTGCAGAAGACACCAAGTTTGGTCGGAGTGTTGATCTGCTGGAGGGCAGGAAGGATCTGCAGGAGAATCTGGATGGGGTGGATTGATGGGCTGAGGCCAATGGTATGAGGTTCAACAGGGCCAAGTCTCAGGTCCTGCATCTGCATCTCAACAACTCCATTCCTCACTGCAGGCTGGAGGAAGAGTGACTGGAAAGCAGCCCAGAGGAGAAGGACCTGGGGGTGCTGGTCAACAGCAGCTGAACATGAGCCACCATGTGCTCAGGTGGCCAACAAGTTCAGCAGCATCCTGGCCTCTATCAGCAATAGTGTGGCCAGCAGGAGCAGGGCAGTGGTTGTCCCCCTGTACTGAGCACTGTTGAGGCTACGACTCAAGTCCACACTCACTACAACAAAGACATTGAGGTGCTGGAGCATGTCCAGAGAACAGAGCTGCTGAAGGTCTGGAGAGCAAGTCTTTGGAGAAGCAGCTGAGGGAGCTGGGGGTGAGAAAAAGCTTGTAGAAGAGGAAGCTCAGGTGAGACCTTATCCCTCTCTACTACTACCTGAAGGTAGATTTGGCCAAGGGGAGAACTGGCCTCTTCTCTCAAGTAACAATTGATAGGATGAGAGGACAGAGTCTCAAGCTGTGCCAGGGGACATTCAGGTTGAATATTAGGAAAAATTTCCTTTACAGAAAGAATTTTCAGTGCCAAGCACTGAAACAGGCTGCTGAGGAAAGTGGTTGAGTCACCATCACTTGAGGTAGATGTAGCACTTAGTGGCACGTTAGTGGTTGGACTTGATGATCATAGATGTCTTTTCCAACCTAAATGAATCTATGAAAATAACCGACAAAACAAAAAAGTCAAATTGAAAACGCTTCTTTCTTCATCACATATGAAGAACCTTCTATACAATCAGTTCTATTCAGCTGGAAGTTCAGCACAACAGAGTCCTGCCTTCAGCGTTTCATTGGAGCCACTCCACTCCGGAACAAAGTTTCCAGTGAAACTTACTGTTTCTATGGACAATGAAGGCTGGACAGAAACAGAAGGTTACAGGAGAGCCTAACCTTTACAGGTTTGAAGAAATTCAGAAGGGAGGGGAAATGTAAAGCCATACTGTCTCCTATCACCTTCTATCCAAGGGTATGTTCAGTCGCGTATTCAAATATTTAAAATTAATCTTACATTTTGGTATTTTAAGTGAAATCATAAACCCTTTCTCTACTGGAAACATTTAGAGGAACTGAATCCTGTCTTGAAAAGTTGTATTGGAGCACACATAGGCAAAACCAGCTAAAATTTTTATTGCTACAAGTCTGTTTTTCCTTATTACTAATTTGAAAAAAGCACTAAACAGGGGAATCCATAAAGCATAGCCCAAGCAGTGCTGCCTACTGGCACGAGGTACAGAACAAGCTGGTTCAAGATGGTTTCAGCGGGCAAAGTTATGAGACAACAGCCCCAAAGACAGAAGCCCTTGGTTATGGACAATCCAATCCACCAAAAAGAATAAAAAGAGTTGAAATTCTTTGAATTTCAACTGAAATTTTACAAGAATCCCTAAAATCCAATGCTGTGGTTTTAGCTTCATATTCAATGTATACCACAGTATTTTGTGGGTTTTCTAGCACACTTGGATAAAACTAGATAAACTACTACATCGTTTAATACTTAGGATTTAGCATTCTGGATTCCAATTTCACCTCAGGCAGCTTCTGACTTGATACCCTTCAATAATTCTCATTCTGCTTGCCTCTCAGTTTTGCCATCAGTAAAATGGAGATAGCATGCATTCCACAGTGCGGTGGAGTGATGTGAAGGCTGACTGATTTATCGGTAGTTGTGAGATGCTTAGGAATACTCTGATGAAATGTGCCACATGTGTGCACAATTTATTATTAACCTGACAGCGTTTTAGCTCTTTTATTTTCCTGCCTTGCACACAATTCAAGTGCAGGATGCCTGAAGCACATTTGAATGGATGCCATGTGGCATTTTGATTGCAGCAGGTACTACCATTTAATTCTGAAATTCACAACTTTAAGATCACATGTAAGCAGGATTTTTGCAATTAATTTTCCTTCTCCACTTCTCTTTTAAAAGAAGAACATTTGATTGGTCTTGGTTTCCATTCAGTATCAGATCATTAAAATTATTAAAGGCAAATGCAGGCAAGGATAGAATCTCATGGAAGAATGTGATCTTTGGGCCAAATCTTTAGAGGTGAAAAAGGGCAGAAATAAATACAATATGAAGGTAAAATGATCAAAACTGCTATTTTGAATTACAGATCAGTCACAAGGCTTCAAGGTGCCTGAATCATTTTTCAAAATGGACTTAAAAGTAACTTGACAAGATCAACAAATCTAAGTAGATTTGTGTTTAGTTCTTAGTTAAGGACATCTTCCATCAGATGAATGAAAACTTTGCTTGAATAAAGAGTAGTTGGTATATGAAGTTCATTTTGAGTATTATTTATGGGACCAGATGTGCAAGAAAACATTTTATATAATGATCCTTACATTTGATATTTTCACTACAGAACAGCTCATTGGTGACACAATATCTGCAAGTTAAAATAATTCACATGCCCATATTGCAGCAGAGCTGTGCAGAAGGAAAAAACAGCTGGGCAACTGTAAGGATAGACACTAAAGAAGATATAACCTACATTTTGTTTCACTCCCAGACCTGAAAAGGGGCCTAAATTGTTTTAGTCAGCTTTCCAACAACAACATTTTGTCAATTAACTAGGAGGAAACTTAAGCAATTTCAGCTCTGGAAGAAAACTAGTGGAGACTGCTACAAATGCCCCAAAATAGCATGATATAGATTCATAGATTTTTAAGACCAGAGGGAGCACTAAACAGACCTACAATATAGCAGTGACCTCCACTGTAAGTGGTAGCAAGGCTATAATTAAACACCACTGACAAATGAGTTCTGAAATCACAGCCAATTGTTCTCCCGGGATAGAGGATCTGTTACTTAGTGCTTCAGTTTAGCTATCTTTTGCCTCAGGCAAAATGGGAGTCACCACACTGGCAGCAGCAATGACAGGGAAAACATCCCAGAGCTCAAGAATGACTGTCATGCCATGCTGGTGCAGATCCCAAGTGATTTTCATAGGCAGAGTCTTGCTTATCCAGCCCCAATTTCAGCTTGGGCTAGCTGCATTTCAGAGAGCATATCTTGCACAAACAGATATTTGTTAAGCTCTTCTTTGGGAACGCCTGCTGCCCAGTCCTTAGGTCTGGCTGCATTGCAAACTACTTAGGTTCAACCAATATGCTAAAAAGCTAAAAAACAATCTGCTGACAATCTCAGGCTCTCACATCAGCAGCTCTGGTGCTTCATTAATATACTCAGCCTTGTTGCCTTCACTGTCACTGTTGAGAGACTGCACTGTTCAGTGATACATATTAGAAGTCAAATGGGAAAGAGCCCACTAGAGTCCCTTCCACTCATAATTATTCCTCGAGCCTTTCTTTTAGTGGAGCTCTTGACAGACAGCAGTACCTATGGAGCTGTCACTTCCAACAAAGTGAAAGGATAACAGTGCTTCACACCACTCTTCTCTCCTGGGAGGCTTCAAAGGGCACCAATCTGGTCATTGCTGTATTTGTGCTCCAGGCTCCACTTGCTGTCTGCAAGCTGGAAATCTGTTCTCCTCTCTGATTAAGTTTAACCTATCCCTAGGTCTCCTTTTGCCTGCTCTTCTGAATCTAACAGTTCCCACAGGAGAATGGTGGGGTTGAATCCATGGGTTTCCATTAGTTCCATTTTGTCACTGTGGGAGTACACGCCCCTTCCTTAAAACACTTCAGCACTTTTGTGATATACTACAGTTCATCAGTAGTAGATCCATATTTGGGCTAATCATGTTGGTAAATTTTAAAATAAGCTATATTGTTATGTGTAATAGACATAGAGTATTTCTTTTAAAAAATCAGGATTCAGAAATTCTGCAAATTAAAAACACATTGCTTTTTTCTGCAGATTGTCATCCAAATCAGTTGGTTGTTTTTTTTTTTTTCTAAATATTTTGATCTGAATGAAACAACCATTTTTCACAAGGAAAACATTTCCAGTCTGTCTGATTCTGATGTGTCTTAGCTGGTCAAAATGCAACTTCACATGTCTTTCATTCAAACATGCCACACCATAGGGCAGGCAAACACCAGACTGCCTTAAAAATACATTTCTGTGTCAGATGCAAAGCAAAGATAATGTGTATAGGTATATAAACCTCATGTCTGTTCAAAACCAACAGGCTTTGGAATTTGTTGTAGATGTGTTCATTGATGCAGCTGAGACACAATTGAGCATTTCAGCTTAAGTAATGAAGGGAAAGAAAATTTAGGAGGAGGCAGCCAGCAAGCGAAATTACAAATTGATCACTTCAGCCCTACTTTTTTTTCAGTGAAGAAAAGAAGTCAGATCTCCAACAATACAGTGCCCACTAGAGGAACTCTGAAGAAAGAGGATTTTGCCATTTTCTGCAGCATCCAATATTTGCTCAAAAGGTCTTCTACACAATAAACTTAGAACAATATTATCATGTTTCAAGCTCTGGGATCACAGCTACCAGTACCTAATCTGCCAAATTTTCAGCTAGATATGCCTATATGAGTTTTGCCCCACCTTTGACACTAATATAAAACTACCTCTAGCTCTGGTTATGCTGAGGGATATAGCAATGCTACTGCTTCACAATGGCAATAATATCCATCCATAATCTTTCAGGTTCACTGATCTCCTGTTATCTTCCTTGAAGTCAAATCTATGTGAATTACAAGGACCTACACAGAGCTCCCATTACACCAGAGGTCTGGTAGGCATCATGCAGGGTAGTTGCTTTTGCACAGCCCCCTGCCTCCTACCACACCAAGTTAGAGAGCAGGTCTCAGAGAAGACACAGAGCAAAAGGCAAAAGACAGAAGTGAAAATACAGAAATTCTGCTTACTTTACCAGCTTTTTCTTTTAGGTAGTCCTAGACAAGAAATTTAGTCACCTTTCCTCTTCACAGACTTCACCTTTTTCTTTTTCTTTTTCCTTTTATTTTTTTAATCAGCAATTTATTAAGGAATGACTCCACACACTTCTTCCCCATTTAAAAAAAGTCTTTGAGAAATATAAGAAATTTTAACCATATACAGAAAGACTCTTAAGGAGTTCAGCTGCAAACACAACTGAACTATGAAATTTGCAGATCACAACACTAGCCACTCTCTTCATAGCTAGCCATTCCTCAACTCTTGTTCCTGACCAGCCTCACTGGAGAAATGTGCCTTTAGTTCCAAGGATTTCTCCTGCATTACCTTGAGGAGAAAGGTACTGAGAGGCTCTCCAACCCTGAAAGCCAGACCTGCAAGATGGATGCAGCAGGAATAACCACAAAATCAAACACAAGCCTGTGAAGACACACAAGAGGTTCGGAAATCTCAGGCAGTGTCATTTTTCTCAAGTACTAAGGCAACAAACGGCAAAGAAATGAAAATCCACCCAAGAGACTACAGAGCCCAAGAAAGGCTTCTGAATAAATACAGCAGCCAAGCAAACTATGGAGCCTGCCAGCACTATTAGAGATTGAAGCCTGGTTTTAACCTACAGCTCAAATTCCTATATCTACCAAGGAACTGCTTCTTCCTTTTGTGATAAAGATCTCTTGCCAAATACTCAGAGCCAAATTCAATACATTATATTCAATCAGGTTACTTAACTGGTCAAATTCCATGAGTAAGAGGAGGAAGGTCACACCTCAGAACAAAATCCTCAGAGTCAAGTATACCTTTCCTCCTTGCCCTACATTGCAAACTGCAGACAAATATACCTGCTTTATCTAATAAGCAGTCAGAGCTTTGATGAGAGCTAACAGGAAAAGCAAGGTTTTTACACACCCTTTCAGTGCCTTAGAACCACAAAACACTGGCCAGTTTTGTGCTAATTAAACACTCAGAAACAATCCAGTGGACTTTCTTTGCTATCCCGCTTTTTATGCATAGAGGAACAGAGGAAGGGCAAGCAATGCCATTCTGCTTGGGTGACCTTTTGTGCTCTCCTTGCCTCCCCTGACAGCACAAGGTGGAGGCGAGTCCTGAGCATGGAGGGTGAAAGGGGCAGGTTGAAACCAGCAGAGAGAGAGCCAATGCAGACAGGTAGGCAGAGGTGGGCCACAGTACAAGGAAAAGCATCTGATCAGCATCTGAGGTTCACAGCAGAGGACATTTGGGGGAGGTCAGTGGAGCACATGGGTCAGATACACCAAAAAAAAAAAAAAACACCTCTCTTTCTCATATTGCTTGTATCAGCACCCTGCAGTGCAGCATCTGCTCCATGTCACCAACAGGAAAGAGGCTGCACTGCTGCTCAGGCTCTGCCTTTACCAGCACAACTGCAGCCTGGCCTGGGAAAGGTCTGCCTACTCACAGTGTGACACTGCACAGAGCAGCAGGAAACTGGGAGATTTCTGTTGAAAAGAAAGATGAGGAGCACTCCTCAAAGATGGCCACTTAACAAAAAAACCCACCTTAATTTCTAACTGCAGGTCCTAGCTAAAAAACTGACTATCATACCAGGTCATTCTACTGGGTGTTCATGCATTATCATCATTTACTTGTCATGCTAAGATATTTATATGTCTCTATCACTGTCATACAGAAGCATATGGGATTCTTAACACCTGGAGTATAGGAAGCCCCACTGGCTACATATTTCAGATATAGAAACTGAGACACAGGGGGTAACCAGGTACATATCCTCTGCAAAGAAAGGTCAATTGATTCAGTCTTGAGTCCTTCAGTCTGCCAGCAAATCACTCCAGGGACGCAGAAAGACTGTAGCAGAAATGGAAATCAGCCTCTTAGGTGCCAACACTCTTATGACCAGACCATTCAAGTTCTGCTGCCCTGCTCCACTTCCTTTATGCGTTATACCTTGGTCTCTTTTCAGAATAATGAGGTGAACAAGTGTACGTGCAGGCAGGGCCTGGAGAGCTGACACAGCGTAACTGGCAAAGGTGTCAGTAGCACAGAATGTGAATCCAGCGTACTCAGGTCTCAGCCCCATTTCACAGCAAACACATTCAAATACAAATGAGTTCTGCTTCAAGTAGATTCTGACATCCAGAGTCCTTCCTACCCCCCACATCTACTTCTCTCAGCCCTCGGGCTGTTTTGCATCCAGTTGTCAGCTCCTGGACCTGTTTACAGATGGAGAAAGGGCAATTGCTTTGCTCTGCAGGGTGGGTTTACAACGGCAGTGAACCTGTCTGCAATGAAGGATTGAGCAAGAGACACACACATACACCAGAAGTCACACTGCTGTTTCTGGACAGCAATAACATGGCAGCTGCCTTGCTTTCCATAGGGAGAGAAAAAAGCTTTTCTGTCCATCAAGTTCAAAGTTGATCAGCAAAGAAACAATTAAAATCAGAAGTGAAATTAGAAGGTAGCCAAGGACAGGTGGGCATTCTACCATTTCATCACAGGGATTACCACCTTCTCCTGCACCAGGGAGCACTCAGTGCTGATGCTGATGTGCAGAGGCTCATCTTCTTTGAGTAGTGACCGAGTTCACTGCACAGATGTGCTCCTCCTCCGATCCTCTCCCTGGAGCTTTGTGGCACCATTTCCAGCATCCTCAAGGTATCTGGGAGGATTATTGCCCTCCATTTTTCACCAAAACATAACAAAGATTACCTTGTGGCAAATGCCCTGCACACCTTCGTACCAGAATTAGGATGAAAGCAAAAGCTACAGCATGTGTTGTCTTGCTTGGGGCTGTATTTACTGCTGATTGACCTCCATGACAAGCTGCCTAGCTCAGCAGAAGCCTGCACAGTAATAATAAATCAATTCTTCCCCCCACTTTTATTTTTTTATGGCAAAACCAAAGGAAAATAAACCTTCTTCAGAAATCAAGTTGGAAACCCCTCCATTGGAAAGAGAAATCTCTGACTTCCCTCACCTTCACATAATTATTACCAGTTACTTTCATTTCAATGTTTATTTAGTAATGCCCAAAAATTCCAGTTTAGATCCAGGCTGAGCACACTTTGGGACAGAGCAGGAGCCAGCAGGTTGGTCTGTGGGTTCACAGAGAATGCTGGTATCCAAATTCCATCTAGATTTAGTCCTCCAGAAGCTTGGTCTTCACATTGTCTTGGCAAGAGCTAAGAACTCTTCTTTTGTTCTATCAGGCAAGTAAAACCAATATGGAGCAGCTACTATAAACAGTGTATATGAGCCATGGTTTAAACTTCTATAACATTTTATAAAAGAACATTTTCATCCTGAGGCTTTTTTCCCCCTGAGTTCACTCTTCTCCGTGCCCACAAATTATTGTCACTCTTCACCAGTTCCACCTTACACCAAGCAGCAATCTCCTTTGTACCCAACCACCGCCTGCTTCACTTCATCAGAGGAAATGTCCAAGCTCGGCCTAACTGAGGGGTTTAACATGTCTTTTACACAAGGTCTGCAGCTGACCTGCAATCCAGCCGAAAAGGACTGTAGCCCCATAGTGATCTATAATACAGGAGAGGGAAACTACAAGAACATAGCTGTCAGCATATTCTGCAGCCTGTATTGCAGCCAGACTATTTGAATCAGTGGCACTCACCATATACAGGGTCCCACAATCGTCCTGCAGCTCCCCTGCTTTTAAAGCAGAGGAGGCTACAAAACAAATCCAGCTAGCTCTGGGAAGGGTTTGCTTAGTCCACACTTAGTGAGAGGGGTCCTTGGCATCTTCTGTGAAAGTGTATGTAGGATCTAAATTCAAATCCTGTGGCTCCTGCTCAGTTTCAATATTTATCATTAAGAATAACAAATGGTGCCTAAACTCCACCTTGAAGTTTCAAAATGCTTTATAAACATTAATACCTGAACACATCATCTTTCTCAGGTGCTTATCTGGCATTGCATAAAAAAAATTGCAACCAGACTGGAAAAAATATTATGATTTTAAATACAACAAAACGAACTTAAACCAGGAAGAATGAGCAAGCAAAAGAGATGGGGAAAACAGAAGTGCTGCAAAATGAAGTATGGGCAAAGTTCTTACCAGCTTTCTGCCCAGTGACAAGCGCTGTGACATAAGAAGTGACATAAACCAGCAGATTTTCCCCTTGCAATATTTACTCCACAGATCTTGGAGATGATCATTCTAGAGTTTTGCACTGGTGAGTGAAAATCTGGGCCCATCCAAAGCATGTGCCAGAACTGCCTGCTGTCCTCTAGAACAGCAGAGCAAAAGACCAAATGGAGTGTCTGCAACTGTTTATTGCTGGTGAATTCAACAACCAATTTATATTCATCTATCAAGGAACATGCAAGTAGAAGCAAATATTATGGTCATGTTCATTTGTTTCTGATTACCAGATGTATGTAAATGTATATGCAAATTAAGTGCAAGCATCAGGCTCGTGGCAAAGTGCCAAACTATTCTTTAGTGTTACGAAGATTGGGAGATACAGGGACTGCAAGTGAGGCTGGGCAGTGCCTTCAGATACAGCCAAGGCTGGGCTGCTCTGAAGGGGCAGGAGGAGGATAAATCCTGCAGCAACTTGTCACTTTAAACGAATCTGAGGGGCTATAGAAAAATCTGTTCCCGATGCAGTTAGAAGTGTGATAATTACAGAGCAATGGGCTCCTCTGTCATTCAGCAGGCAGCATCCCCAGGAAATCTTGCTCTGTAATCAAGGGAAGAGCTGCAATCAAGCCCGTATTCAGCCTTCGTTTAGAAACAGCCCCTGCAGGCAACACAAAGGCTTCAGCATGGTGCTTTGTGAAGTTGGTGATCAACGTCTTGGTTTCTGCAACTACAAGCAGAGTTAATGCATTTCTAAGCACATGTTCTGTTCACCTTTCCTCAGAAAGTCCAGAAGGAGTCTTGGAAGAAGGGTGAGGGTTTAGGCCAAAATACACTTGTACAAACAGTGTTGCATTCACACTGTCCACATTTGTGAGCTCACTCTCTACACAGCAGTGTCAGAGAAAGAGAAAATTCCTTGCAAACTGACAGCATGGTCCTGAATGAGCAGATATGAATAACCCCATCTGGCTTCTACAGCACCTCAGCTTGCAAAATCTGCAGGGGTAAGGATTTTCTTGGGTTTTTTCTCCAGAAATTTGAATGTATCTGTGATTATCAAATTCTACAGGAACCTCATTCTCTTGGCAGCATCCTGATTCCACAGAGACTGATGAGGTTTATAAGAGGCGAAGATGTCTCTGAGTTCAGCTTTCATGTCTAATGCCACCATTGCCCAGAAACATACAAACTAATAGCTCTCAAATCAGCCATCCTTTGTACCCTACAGAGCTGTCAGATTCAGTGAACCAGTTTACTCCAACTGCAATTAAAATTGTCTCACATTTTATTCAAAACAGTCAAACTTCCCAAAGTGCACATATTTCCACTCCCACTGTCTAAACTCAGACACAGAAACTGTACCTGCTCAGCTACCATCTGGGCATGTGACTGCCTTGATGTACACAATCCTACCAACTCTGGGTGCACATGAAGTGCCTACATTTGTTTTGCACACTGGGGACACATTCTGGACAGGATTCACAGTTTCATCTCAGTATGGAATGGTTGTTCTCTGTTGACATCCATCATAACTGGAACTGCACTTGGAGTTACAATAGCCTATAATACTGTAAAAATGGAGCTTCATTCCATCATAGTACAGAACAGCAGCTTCCACTCTCAGTTTACTTCTTCTATCTCTGGCCACAAAATAAATGAGTTTGCTATGGTTTTACCATCTGCAGACATAGGAATCAGTCAATAGCCAAGTAATGGCCTGGACACTGTCAAGAGAACTCATTATTAAAAAGGTACACATTACATTTAGCTGTTCAAACAGAACTCGTTATTGATCAGATCCATCAGTTCCCAGTAAAAGAGCCAACTCTGATGATGAAATGAAAATATGCACATAGACTACAGATTAGTAAATACTGTAATGGAGTGAAGGCTCCCTCCCCAAAAAGGGAGTTGTTGTATCCAGTTGAGAGACCAATCTTTTTCAAAAGTGAGACTGGGAATAAAACAACCATGTTACTTCTGCATATATCCAGAGGCTTGATAAACGTACAAAAACAAAAGGGAACAGTTCTGACAATAAACATTTCAGTCTCTTGGGGAAAAAAAGCAAACAAAGAAAATACAAGTTGTTTAATGGCCAATCAAGCCGCAAGCAGGAAGAGTCTGTAACCAATTCTGCCATTCCTGCCACATCCTACTGTTTATCAGTGGAGATTCTGCCACACTTGCAGAATTGAAAGACAACATCTTGTGCTTTTCAAAGTCAGACAAAAAGGTAGCTATACTTAATTTGCTTCCTGTTTTTTTTCTTGCCACTTTTCTTTGTCTGCTTGTTTCCACTTACTAAACAGCCTTTTCTTTTGGTTTTCCCACTCATCTGCACAGACACTGTAACATTTTTCAATGGCAGTATTTAACACACAGAAATCACCACTGCTGCAGCACAAAGGAAGCTGAAAACAAGGCTGATTATAAAATTCTAACATAAACAAAATATACACCATTTACTAAGACATGAGAAAACAAGAAGAACCAAACAAGGTAATGACTGCGGAAATCTCTACATTTGATCCACTGGAAAAGTTCTCCACTCAGCATCTTCTCTGAGAGTGAAAAGACCCCAGCTAACAGTGAGTTAAAAGTGTTTGCTTAAGAAGGCACATTGTGACAAACTTCTTTGCTCACCCTTAACAGCAGGTTGGGCTGGAAACTGATGAATCACTATAGAAAACAAACACCAATGGTGACTCACAGCTTCAAACAGTAACAATAGCATTGCTTTATCCATGGTGTCTACAACAAAAATATCCCTGGATTCATTAGAAGATGTATTTCAGATTGTTCCACCCACCCAGGAAATGCACAAAGTCCACCCCCCAAGCCCTGGTTAGAGTTCTTACAACTGCCCCACAGGTACATGGAATTCCTGCTCACTTACAGTACTTCCTCAAGAGGTTCACTGAAAATCATACGCTGTTGATGTCTTGAGCAGCTCCCCAAGGAGTCTGGATCCATTAGCCCAGCAGCAGACAGAGCCTGGCATCTTTATGTTTCAGGGTCCTCATGCCTGTGTGGCTCTTGCAATCTTCTGTCACCACAGCATTCGGACCTGAGGTGTGTTTGCTCCCTAAGTGTATGAGGATCAGGCTGGTGGCCCAGCTCCTGAACTGCCCGGTCATAGTGTTGAACACAGAGTTCTGCCCAGCCCCATGTAACTCATGGCTCAATAGTTCTGGCTCATCAATGGTTTGGACTAATCAGGTCGGAGCAAATAGCCAGGAAGAGTTCTGGGTTCAACATTTCACAGACTCACACATCCTGTCTAAGGCTAATGCACTGTTACTGTATTATTTGGATATAAAGCCAAATTTTCTGTTATTATTAAAATCACTCTAAAATTAATGCACATATGGATACTATGTTTATTTTCCAAACCTTCCCTTACTATAAAAACATGTTTGCTTCTCCATATAAATGCAGACTGTGAATGTCACATTGTACAGGCTAAACTCTGGTTAATCTAGTTTCATTGCCAAAAGAAGTGAACAAATAGTAGTCGTGAAAATATATTATTGCAAATATTTCCATTTTGACAAAATTTCAGGTTGGGGCTTTTTTCCTTGAGATTGGACACTTCTTGTCCGGGTTTCATCTTTGGTTCAAGCTCAAACGGTGGTGTTTAAAGCCAAATGGCATAAATAATGTTATGATGAGATTCTCAAATTCACACAGGGATTTTCAGTTGACTTAAGTCTCCTGCACATACAAAATCAATTACCATCACATTGCTAAAGACCAAAGGAAAAATCTGAAATACACTTCATCATGTAGTTGGCATGACTTAAAACTCTCAAACTCAAATTCAAAAAGAGAGTACCAAACGATGAGGAAACATTCAAATCCCTCTTCCCTTTGCAATACTAAAATCAATTTTAAAAGCAATTTAAGCAATTTAATCAAGGATGCTGAAAAAATCAAGGTGCCATTCAGTGATTAGTGTGCAAGCAATTGAAGGGAAGCATGGGGCTTCCACAGGCTAGCAACAGCTAACATCAAAAAAGTATACAATGTCCCTTCAATTAGTTATGTTAGTGATTTTTATATATATATATATATATATATGGTTCCTATTTGCTGACACTTCACTCAGTTCTCAGGGACTACTGAAAAAAGCCAGCCATTTATTTTACCAACACCAACCTAAGATACTTCTTAGTTTTATTTACCAATTTATGTTCTCTACCCTTATTAATAAGTTGCTGATGAAAATCTCTCCATACTACAAGTGCAGCATCCTTTCAGAAAGATACTTTCTTGCTCATACTCTTTATCTACTCCCATTCACTTCTATTTGGAAAAGGAATGGTAGAACTTGCATTCCTTTGACAACAATCAGCAGGAATAAAAACTCTGTCATAGCTCTGCTAAACAACAAATTAACTCTGGATTGTGTAAAGGTCAATGAGAAGCAGGGAAGTATTCTCTTACCTTCAGAACACAGCTTGCCAGCATATCCAGTGGCTGAGCAGTCACAGTGTGGCTCGCCATCCAGAAGGAAGCAAGTGCCACCATTTTCACAGGGGTTTTCTGAGCAAAGTCCTTCCATTTCCAGTCTGACCCCTTGACTGCCCAGGAGCTGCGGCTCAGAATTGCCATATTTAAGATCCAGGATATATCCTTGAAATGGAGGCTCACTGAGAACACCATCAAGAGTCAAGGCAGCAGGACGGATGTCCAGTGGGACTCCCCCAATGAAGAGGTCACTGACGATGTTCATGTGCTGGCGCTGCGGACGCACCTCCCCGGGCTTGGCCTCGCCGTCCAGCACCAGCACGGTCCGCAGGTGGTTGCGGCTGACCATCAGGAAGTGCCAGCTGCTGTCGTTCACCTGCTTGTCTGTGACCACTGTCGTCTCCGCACAGTCCACGCTGAACTGCAGCTGGATGCGCCCATCAACCAGGGACACGCAGAGGAAGTCACAGACACCACCATCATCAAAATAGAGGAGCAGCCCAGCAGAGACATTGGTCTTGAACTGGAAGCTGAGTTCGCTCCTAGTGCTGGCATCCCAGCGGAGGTAGCGGGCCCACTGGTTGGGGATGCCCATGAACTCCAGACCCAAACAGAGACCCAGCAAGGAGCCCAGCAGCAAACTCACCTTCAAGGTGAAGTAGATAGAATGCAGAGTGAAGCCCATTGTTTCAAAAATCTGCTCTTCCCTAGGAGAAAAAAAGAAGCCACACTACTGGGAGAACCCCAGCAGTCAACACCAAATGTTAAATCCAAAAGGAAGAGAAGAAGAGCAGAGGGAGTGACAGAGAACAGGAGAATAAGTGGAAAGTGACCAAGAGTAAGTGTCTCCTCCCAAGGAAAGATCTCAATTATCCTTAGGAACCAGAGGCTTCTATCTCAGAAGTACAGGGTACATGAAGCGACTTCTCCAGATGGTATACTTCTCTGAAGGGCAAAATAACCTACAGTGACTTTTTTCGGTAGAACACAAAGGTGTCACTGGTGTTCCAGGAGGAAGGAAAGGGAGAGCCAAAACCCAAGCCTCAAATTCTTGTTTTCTAGAAGTGGTGAAAATATTGATGGAGATGGCAGTGAGATAGAAGAGAGAGTGAATTCATAAAGCACGTGAACTTCAAGAGGGCAAAAATAAAGTCAATCTTCATGATGCACTGGTGGATACCCAGCCCATAATTCACTGCTTGGCACTCACGGAGCTTGCAGGACCTGTGGGGTCAAGACAAAAAAAGAAAGGGAAAAGTTAATCTTATTACTCATCATATCTTTACTATAAAGTTTATTAGCATCTTGTCCAATAAATTATTTACATTTCTTGATACTCTGGACACTTCTCCAAGCTTGCAATTGGCTGTACAGGTCTCAAAAGACCTTGCCAAGGACATCTACGTCCTCAAAACTAAGAGGCCAAAATAGAGAACTCACCAAGTCATCTGCACACATAACAACAATAAGCAATATCAAAATACACCAAATTATTTAACTCCTTTGATGGATGCAATCTCATTAACTTTACTGGGAAATGGTGGCGGAGCTTTCCCAGTAACAATTACCTCTCCAAGAAAATGCTTAGGGCAAAGACCAGAGTTCCTTAGAGTTTTAAACTCTAGTGTCAAGAGACACCACTAATCAAACTTCCTGTTCCATCGCTTACATTATGCTTCCTAGCACACCAAGAAAGGATTAGAGAATACAACCCTGCTGTCAGCCTGTCACACAATAGCTGCTTTTACTTTACATGTCTTGCATACTTCAGAGACTCTACCACGGACCTCTGCAACCTGGAAACATGTGTTATGCAAATTATTTATGGCAACCTGCAGCTTTGATGATAGCAAACTTGTAGCTTAGATGATAAGAACTGTCTAAGCAGTCAACCACTTACCCTGGTCTAGTGGTTTGGCAAAAAGGCCAAATTCACCCCTAATTAAGAACAGAGAATTCCAACTGCCTTGAATGAGTTACATCTGTTAACACCAGGAATTAAGTCACTTCTGCATACTTGCATGTGGGTGACTGTATGCCTGGTGTAGGAGGATGTTTTAAGTGACAAGTAAAGGCAGTACAAAGCAAGGCACATTCTTTGAAAATTCTACCCAAGAAGAAAGTAAGTTTTCTATTAACACAGGTGTTTGTTCACAAAGATGGGTTGGACACAAGAACAGCTCTGGGAATGGCTAACATTAGCATTGATACAAAGCAGGAAGGGAAGTGATGAGAATCAAGGCCTTCAGCCTCACAGAAGTTAGCATAAACACAGCTTCCACAATCTGGAACACAAATATTGTGGGGCAGTATTTGCTTGGGAAAAGTGTTTTGTGCTGTGGACCATGAGGGTTGCTCACAGCAGATGCATTGCAACCCCATCATCCATCTTGCTGTAAAGGAGAAGGCACACAGGCACTGCACAAGTGGGCAGTGCTGGAAAGCTTTTGTTTGGTAGGGACAGAGGTTGAGTTGGAGGAGAACCACTAAGAAACAGAGGGGAGAGTTTACACAGGCACATGCTCACCTGCCCCAGGGACCTGCAGAAGCCATAAGTCTCCAGAGCTGTCAGTCTGACAAATTTAGCCAGCACAAAACACAAGTCACTTAGAAAACAAAAGGGATCAATTAAAAGAAAACATGCAAGTTGGAGAGAAATGTGAGCTTTCAGTGCCCAGCGGAAACCAGGCCTGTTTCCTGCAGCTGCATGTTAGCTAAACTGCTATAAACACAAATAAAATCAAGTCAAAACCAGAGGGAAGATAATTCCTTTTAATTGTTAACAGCTTGGCTGAGGAAAATGGAAGGTGGGAAAAGGAGGTGTTAGGAGAGGTGTAAAATGAACAAAGAATTAAACACAGAATCAAATTCCTCAATTTGTTTGTCTTCCCAATAATCACAACTGGGATTGTAATTGTTCATGGGGTGGTGTTGGCTAAGTTAAGTTCATGGGGGTTCTGGGGGGTCCTGAAAAATGGATTGGGGAAAAAATTATGTGGTTCTTGTCCATTTACCTTTCTTCTCTGTGCGCCCTAGTGGATCCACTAAAATAGCCCATGATTTATGGAGAAGAATAGAGTGAGAGAAAGGTAAGAGAGAAAGTGATGACCCAAGCCTGGAATTGCTGATGAGATGGAAATAGGAACATCATAATGTGTGTAAATTAGCCGGTGATGTGCTTCCAGCAGCTCACAGCTTCCTGGACCATTTACTACCACCATGGCAAAAGTCACTATTCCATCAGACAGCTCTGTGCTCAGCCTGAGCTGAGAAGGGTGACAAGCCCAGCATGGCAGCAGCCATCCACAGAGAACCCAGTGCAGCAGGGCTCACACCCCATCTTTAAATTCTCCTGGGCAGGGTAGATTGCACCATCTGCAACAAAAGCAGCCTCAGACTTATACTCTTCTCTCCCCATTTTAGAAGACCAACACTTCGATAAGCAGTGAAAGATGCTGTAAGTCACAGCAGCAGGTGTGAACACTATAGATAACCACAGATGAGATGCCTAAGTCCACACACAGTTCAAATTCCTGTATCAATCTCTCCCAATCCCAGGGTGCTGAAACCCTGTTTTACAGAGACAAATCCCAGCCTCTGTGGGTCACTTCAATCCTTGGGATATTTCAAAGGTACAATAATAGGAGTAGGCTACCTCTGTGGTGCAAATTTCTGTAATGATACAAGTTCATTAGGGCAGGACAAAAGGCATAGCCAACAAGGGAAATCAGACAGAAATGGTTAAACAAGAATAGCAGTCTTGACTGAGGGAAGCCAGGGCAATTCTTCTTTCTGTTTTGACTGAGAGAAGCCAAGGCAATCCCCTTCTAGCTGTTTTGAAAGAAGACAGTGCCAGCTCTGTTTCAGAAGAGGAAGACAATGCAAAAGCCATGAAATATAGGTGTCATTGCTGGGTGCTTCATTGCCATTTAGACACTACAGCTCAGATTTTGGGAAGGCTGCCCACACCCAGCCACTAGCAGGCGAGGGCCATCTGTGACTCCCCCAGAGCTCTGTCAGCGCACGTCAGTCCTGACTCACGGTGCTTCCCATTACTCCAGCTTCACGTCTCACACAGTTAAGTCTGTGAGAGCAAATCCTACCACAGCAGCAGGGTCTTCAAGAAGAGCTCAGAAGACCCTGTACCCTTTATAGCAGGAGGCAGGATCTCAATCCCAACCTTGAGAGAGTAAATCCTGACACACCAATTCTGATTCTCCAAGACACGCTGAGAATGAATAATTTTCTGCTCTTACCATTTTATTTTTAGTATAAATACTACCCTACCAGCCTCATGCAGCACACTGCTACCATAGCAATACATTACAGTTTGGGACAAAAGCTACAGAATCACAGAGTATTGTCTTACATATTTTATCTCTGAGTAATCTCATTGTCACGGCATGACCACATCCTGCACAAAAAGGGACTTCATGATGGACAGCAGCAAGCAAGTTATCTCCACTGCATTTCCAACAGCTTGTACCGCCTCCCTGGCCCACCTGAGAGCTGCAACAGCGAGGAACCTGCACAGTGAGCAGACAGCTCAGCATCTCTCACATGCCAAACCCACTGCAGGAAACACCCACTGGCACCACTGAAACATCCCACTCAGAGGGCTGACAGAGCTGCACAAGTTCCCTGGCCAGGGAAGGGAGGCAGCCCCACGGCAGCGCTGAAGGCGAGTGCTGCCTAACCACTGCACACTTGCCCAAGCCTGACAGCAGCCCATTAATGCCAGGTCAGAGCCATCTGCTCAGCAGCCCACGGAGGGGGTCTAGCCCTTGCTTTGAAGTGGCTCTCAACCACTTATCAGCTGTATGCGGAGAGTGAGTGACATTATCTAATTGCCAACTAATTTCCATAATTACTGACTGGCACACTCTCTATGCTGGATTAATATCTTTGCAAATGTCTTGAAATGCACCTGCTTAGGAAAGGGGGTGAGAAGCTGTTGCTCTGCAGCTTATTTACCCAACTGCACAGAAAGGTTGCAGGAGATGGGTTTGTCACTCCCTGTCCTCCCTCCTCCACTACCTTCCTCTCTGGCTGCTAATTGCTTGGGGATGGACGTACTTGTATTTGAAAGCGTAATTTTCAGCAGAAAAAAGAACAGTTAGATTAATTGAAAGACAGGCTGGCTTCTCTTGCAAACCTCTGCCTCAGCAGCCCAGTTCAAGCCTGTCTAAGTCCTGTTCTTTAAGTCAATGTTCCTTAAGCAGTGATATCTCAGGCTTTATCCTGGATCTAGAGATATGTGCATATGAAGAACGGTATCTTAAAATTAGGGACTGAGGGTGACATGGAGCACCTGTTGACCTCTTCTGCATGATTTTCAGGGATGTAGTATTGATGCCAGTCTCTCACATCACTGTGAAACCTCACATGCCTTTGCCACTTCAGGATGCTGGACAAAATCCCACTGACACACTGTTGGGAAAAGTTTACAGTCCACCAGTCTTAGATCCTCTTCTACAACCAGAACTATTCACTATGCCACAGTTTGTGCAGAAGGAAAAATATACATTGGTCACCTAAGATCCATGTATTTAATACTCCATGTGAACTCACTTTTATCCTTTCCTTCACTCTAAAACAAGCAAAATCTAATTGTTTTCTTTATTCCTCAAGCCCTAATGAAGCAGCAGTTTTAGGAAGGAGTAAGCAGGATCCTAATTTGGCTCTGCATCCACGTGTCTTCCCTCAATTGGTGCAAAGTACAGCAATTAAATCATTACAGCTCTATGACATATGTTGCTCAAAAGGATACAGTAAAATTTACCCTCAATAATTGACATTAAAAAGTCCAGCTTGCTAGCAGGGAGAAATGAGGAATTCATAGTATTTATTCACTCATCCAGTTTGGAACAACAGGCTCCTTTTGGCTAATGCTTTGAAATCTTTCTGCCTGATCTATCCCCAGCTGAATTGTGGCAAAAGACAAAGGGTCAAAGCATAAAATAAAAAAAAATAACTCTTCCAATAAAAAATGTAGATGTGAAAACTGTGAGTTGCTACAGTGGAATACAGAAATCTTCCCGTCACAAAATATCCTCAGCAAGGATGCATGCAGGGATGTTTACAGAGAACTGAGAGGGGACATGGAGGGTTTGAAATTCAGGAGACTAGAGAAAACTGCAGGGGCTAATTTAGTTTTTAATTCCTCTAGCAGCATTTGCATCTCAGTAATAAACCTGGACACTGCCCTCATAGCCTTGCTGGGATGGAGAGGACGGTGGGGTGGTGTCAGGGAAGCTGAGCTGAAAGAAGTAGGATGAAGATAGAGACAGAGAGCTTCTATCATCTTTAAATTCCATGGTTCTTTTACCAAGGAAGATTTCAGTGGCACTATACAGCTCAGAGGGGTCACAGGTATGGCAAGATGGGCTCTGCCCAGTGAAGAGGCTGGAAGTGAGGTCCAAAATGGGAGCTTTGCTTTGCAAAGGGCTGAACACACCTAGGTTGTGCTGAACTTGGCAGAACTTCATGGGATGCAGCATTTATATTACAGGCTGGCTGGCTCTAAGGAGAGAAGCAGTGATATCTCAGGCTTTATCCTGGATCTAGAGATATGTGCATATGAAGAACGGTATCTTAAAATTAGGGACTGAGGGTGACATGGAGCACCTGTTGACCTCTTCTGCATGATTTTCAGGGATGTAGTATTGATGCCAGTCTCTCACATCACTGTGAAACCTCACATGCCTTTGCCCTACTCCAAGCCCAAGGAGAAGACATATTTTTCCATGTTCTTTGCTACTTTGCACTACTGATATATCTTGCAAGCTTAACTTTTCCATTCTTGAAAACTGATATTGAGTTACTTAATTCTTATCTAAACTCAGCCCTGAGCTCCCTAGGAGACAGCTGCAAACAAACTGTATCAAGAAGGAAGCAAGAAAACAGAGGTACAGAGTTATAATTCAAGAGTGTCCTCTTAAAGTAAGAAAAAAATAGACTATAAAGCTAAATTAGTTTGTCTTGCTTCCCTGTAGTGGATTAGTATATGCCCATGCACATGCATTCACCATCAATTGTAACCTGTAGGTAAGTGGTTGGTTGGTTTCCTGGTACCTGGGCATGTGATTTGCAGTCAGTTTAAGCTCACTGCCCATCTCCCCATTCTGAGACCTTCCCTGGGGAAGGCAAGAATGACTGCTTATGATAAGGCTAACCTTGGAGCTCAGCTCCAGAAACACTGTGTAACACCCAAACTAGGCACCTATGCATGGGAGAGCTGAACTCACCTGCACTAGCAAGTCATACCACTGAAATGCCACCAGCAGCCTCAGAAGGGATATGAGCAAACCAACAAAATGCTTAGTTCAATAAACAGCATGAGACCATGGCAGCACAGCCCCACTTCTGACTTCTCGGGCAGGAAAGTCATCTGACTGCTGAAAGAGTTACTGTTTTATCATAACCACCCTTCACATTTTTACCTCCTGGGCCTATTTAAACAAACTCAACTCAGAACCAGAGCTCTACAAATCTATCTGGAAAAAGAAGGGTTAAAAAAGCCACAAGGGACATTGTGACTCCCTTCTTAAACACTCTCACCACCCCACAGAGGAGGCCATCTAGTCCATGAGAGTGACCTTTAACTAGCCTACCTAGCCCGGGCTCAGCATGAATGCAATTTACAGACCATTTCAGCTCTCCAGCTTTCTTAACACAAAGAAGAAAAATCAAAACCCAAGCACAATGGAAAAGAAAGAAAGAGAGAGGGAAAATAACCCTGCAGAGCAATCATGTCTGGGGCTGCTCTGATGGCTTTCTGTTCCCTTCCAGGACACAGAAATGACTCCCAGTGTGTTAATTACCCCCATTACCACAAACTCTCCACTAACAAGGAGTAGCTAAAAGGAAGCGTTGGCAGCAGCTGAGCAGTTATTGCTCTGTTCTGCCAGAAAGAGAAACCAGACTCCCCCATCTCTGAGCTGGTACTAACCAGGAGAGCGATTTCTGCAAAACTCAACAGCCTTTATTGTAATTCCCATGGCAGCTGCACTGGGAACACTGGCCTTGCCTCAATTCCACCATCGCGAAAAGAGAACAAAGAATACCTGCTTTTCTACAGACTTTGAAGCTCAACAGTTGGAGAGCTCTGAATCATTATCATTTATTTTACTCCTTCTGTAGATGGTCTGTCTCCATCCCCCGCATCCTCTTCTTTCTGCCATCAAAAAGCTCGGACAGATCTGCAGCATTGTTTGTTCTACCAGACCCTAATACACCAAATGCAGTCAGTAGCTATACACATCTCAGCAGGGAATGTTAGTGGGGAATTTGGTAGTACCACAGCGCTGGCATTATTGATAAAGCAATACTTCTTCCAGAAGTATAAAGTATTTCCATTTTGTTTTAATATGAGCATACATAATATTTCCATTTTCATTTAATGAAGTCTTTTGAAAATGTGCTTATCATTACCAAAAACCAAAATTTGAGCAAGTCACTAATGCCTGAAAATAAGGCTGCTTCCAAGATTTTCCTAAGATTAACAGTGCAGAATGGGTTTACTTTCCCCCCAAAACGTATTTGATACTACAGACACAGGCCAGCACTACACACTCCTCAAAGGGGACACACAACTGGAGTGTGGGGGGGGAATCCTGACTTTGAAGCAAGAGGAAAAAAGTCACTGATCCACTGCTTTCTCAGTTACCTGATTTTAGAAAAAGATACAAAGCACAAAATCAACAACAAAATAAAACAAATGGCCAGCATACTAAGTAACCCTACTAATACATTGCTTTTCCTAGCTGTCTGTCAACCCATCTGCATCTTCCTTGCATATGTGTTTTAAGTTCTTCAGGAGCAAGAACATTTTCTGTTCTGTCTGACAGAATCTAGCACAACATAGTCAAGAGCAGAGTTATGAGGCACTACACATGCACACATTAATAACTGTGATTTTATGTACGTGAGCTAGCACTAAAATGCCTTTATATTCCAGCTGATGTATAACAATTTCTTTTTAAAAATGGAAAAACAAAAGCTTAAAAGGACTATCAGAATGACTATAGTAAGAACAAAATTTTAACTCACTTTTTGTTTCACTTTCAGATTACAGTCAATTCACACTTTCTCAACATATTTTATACTCCTGGACCTATTTTCAGTAAGTCAGAGCAGTCTGCATGTTTTTAAATGTTGTGACAGTATATTGTAAAGACAGGAGGCAGGTGCAATCCAATTTGTTACTGTACTAAAAACATAGCATGTATAGAGGGGACACTGAACGTGGCCAGATTTCCCTGTCATTAGTATGGCCAGGAATTAATTTAGATCATTCTCTTAGTCTGCTGGTCCACAGGAAAACAAGCACATCCACTTAAAAAGGAAATAAAGGACCCATGAACATCTTGAAATCTACAGTGAATTTTCCCATTATGTAACACGTTAGCACTCTCTAAGAAGTGAACTCAGTTCTCTGAAGTTTTATTGCAACTTAGGAATCTCATGCAAAAATTTCTACTCAGCTTCCCACAAAGCAAACACAAACACCTAAACACAGCACACAGATGTGAGAAGCTGTCTAGAGTGCAGGCAATGCCCTCAGTTCCTAAGCCCTTTAAGCAGCCAAGGTTCCATTTGTGGACCAAAGGCCTTTGAGGGAGCCCAGTTAAACACTGGAACTGAAGCGTGGATGATCTGTAAGCACCCAGCTCTCAGTGCCTGATGCTGACGCACACAGGGAGCTGCCACTGGCACCCTGCTACGTGCTCTACAAGTCTCAGCCACTGTGAGGGATGTCTCTGCTTTCTGAACCACACTCCTCTCATACCATTAGCCCCAAAAACATGTTGCTTTTCGTGGGTGTACACATAACAGCAGGCTGGGAATCCTCTGCCATGGGAAATCAATGCATTGTTCCAGCTATCTGTTGTTTTCATCCTCTAATACACGAATTCCTGCCAAAATTCATTCCACCCCATCCCTCTCCCCACTTCTACCTCAGGGAAATTGGGTGAGCATGATTAGAAGCTAGGCATAGATAGGTTTCTCGGTTCTAGCATGCTGGGGAAATGGAAGTGGAAATCTTTGCCAACACAGACTTGTTGCAAAAATCTTTAAGTGTCACTGTCTTGGCTGGAAAAGGATAACACTTCAAATGGCTAAGGATATTGAAAACTTTCCAGATCATCAGGGAAATTACTTGTAATTTTTCATAATAGGGGTCAGTTTCTAAACGGACCAGCAATTATGGCACAGGTAAGAGATACACTGAACACACACAGCTTGCAAGGAGTCATTTCAGCCTGGCCTGTGCCTGCAGCACTGCATGGTGATCTGTCAGAGTGCACCAAGCAATCCTCCACCTAACCCAGACTGCCTGCAGGCAGGGCTGGAATAACAAACCTGCCACTCTGCCACAGCAGTGGCCTCACAGCCAAGGACTAAAACAGCCTTGTGAAGGCTACCTAGGCTCTGGAGCCCTAGGGACCCTCAAAGCAGAAATACAATGCTTCCAGCACAATGTCTTTTGAAAGGAAGGCTGTTGAACAGGTAATCTGAGGAGTCCTATGGGCCCAGACAGTGGGACAAGTCACACACAGAACAGAGTTCTCATTTTTGTTTTTTAATTCATTTACATCTTCCTGCCTTTCTATGCTTCAAACTGTTTTGCCCTACAAATTTTCTCTCTAGTTGTCTTTTCCTCAGAAACTTCCTGCTCTGAAATGTAGAACCAAACACTAATATGTGCAAAACAAAAGGGTTTTTGCAAAATTCAAGTGTAAAGGATTCATCTGCCTATTTCAGTGGAACCACCTAATAATGAAATTACATTTCCTGGAATAAGCAACACAGGAGATGTCAAAAAGGCTGGGGATGCATCCATGTGGCAAAGCACAAGAGGAATCATCATACAGAGCGACAGAGAGGCAGACACTAGCTAAAACAAGAAGTCCAGAGGCTGGACAGTCCTGGGCTTTCAAAAGTACTTGGGCATGACTGCAGAAAGGTGGAAGAGCAAAACTGCATTTTATTTTAAAATTAACTTGGATAAAACCACTAGGAAATAGTGTAACAGAGAATAACCCTTCAAACACCTGAGAAACAGGCTAGGGGCACTGCACAGCACTCTTCTATCTTCTCTCTATATTAAAGCCCCAAATGCAGGAGTGTGCCAGGGCCACAGACCCAGGAAGCAAAGTCTGTCAGCCAGCTTAATACCTCAAGTGAGCTCAGGGAAAGAAAAAGCTAACTAGCAGCACTGTGGAAATTAATGCCTTCAGAAATTAGTTCAAATTTTCTAATGGAGCATTTTAACACCACTGGAGGAGACACACCTCTTTATTTAATCATTACTGGCTACATATTGATAAATCAATCACACTTGGTAGATTTAGAGAGGCTTAAAAAGGGGGGGAAATATATATATATATATATATATATATTCTTGCAAATGTTCCTTTAAAAGTCAGATGGTATTTTAAAGAGCTTCCAGCCTTGGGACTCACAGTGCAGTGCCCTGGAAGACAATTGACATTCTGAGTGACTGGGCTGCGAATTCAAAATCCCAACTCAACCTGCTCAAGCCAGGATTCAAACTCACATACTTTAAAAATAGGAAAGAAAAAAAAAACTACAAAGAAGAAAAGAGAGAGCAAGGAAAATACCTGAATTCCTGCAACTCCCCAGACCAGAATTTCTAAGGTTACAGATGCAAGAGTGGCTCTGGGAATATTGCTATATGGAATTCCATAGCTGCATGGGACGTATTTTCTGCTTTGCCATACTTAATATGAATCTCTCTATGGTTAGCAATACAGCTGACAAAGGATAATTGTTTGTTACGAAAGCCACTAGTGAAAATGAAAATAACATTTGTTATATTGAGGGGCTTTAATTGAGTTTTCTATTTTTAATTTAAAAATTAAACATTCTAATTTACCTGGCTTTGGATATAGCAACTTCCAGTCATTATTTGCAGTTTACTTTTATTTCTTCTGGGAAAGAAGTATAGAATAGGGAAAGAGTATAGAAGTGGAAAAACTGAGACTGCTATATAAATAGCTTCATTCCTAGCAACTGCATAACTTTTCATTTCAAATCAATTTTAAATGTATTACCCTCCCTCTCAACAAAAAAAATCTGAACATTCTGAATAATACATCCTTTCTGCTAACATTGTTTTCACAGTCTGAAAAGCCATTATTTTGACAAAAACATTATGAGCAGTTCTTGCTAACAGAACCCACTTTTTCCCTTTCATACCAAGCCCTGCACTCAGCTCTTATGTTGGGGAACTTGTGCATAACTCTAGAGATAAGTGATGAGGCAGTGATAGGTCTTCCTCCTTTTTGGTCCCAATTTTCACCTCCTTTTCCACATGTAGGTTTTGCTAGCTGGTGGCAAACTGGAAGCCAGTGAGGGAAATGCTGCAAGATTAGCCCCAGTTTCTAAATTAAACACCACAAACCCTCACAGTGATCTTTCTGTGGTCCACTGGTAAGGGAAGCAAGGAAAGACAAAACAGTACAATTCCTCTCTATACCTAAGGAGACACTCTGCCTAGGATGTAGCTAAAACATGTGGGTAGAAAAAAACCCTCACTAGTGAGAGCACTCATTCCTGGGTAGACTGAGCACTCCAGTCTCCCACCCCACACCTGTCAAGAGTACAAAAATAAGTCTGGGAGAAACGGGGAAAAGCTTTTCTAATCAACACTTACATGGAAGATACCTGATGTGCTTGTAATAACCTGGCAGAATTTCTGCTTCCAAATTATGTTGAGTTACTGAGATTTAGAAGTAACTAATGAAAATGATTACTTGATACCATGGGCAACAGATGGTTCCTGCAACCTGCCAGTTGCCAGATTCTAGGCCAAACCTCTCCCCCATGTAACTTCATCACACATGACTTTAACTCATTTCATCTATAGCACATAGTTTTTAGCTGCCAATATTTTGCTGTTCGCTGGTAAGATTGATGCAATGAACTTCATGTTCTTGCAGTCAGAGTACATGCAAGAGTCAAAATAAAGAGGCTCATGACTTGTTTGGCCTTAGGCAAAGTGCTCTTTCAGGAGATATAGCTAGGACTACAGCAGCCACATTGTAAAGTTTAATTAGTCATTGTGAAACGCTCAAACCACTCAAAAGGCAAGCTAACAGAAGAGCAATCTATCTTCTTTTATGGCATTAAGAGACTGCTCTCGAATTAAGCAAGGGAAGATGTATCTATAAAACACAGCATATTTTCTTCCATTATTCCTGATGTTTCAGTGCCAAAGAGACACAGGTTTACTCGGCAGGCAGAGAGAAAGGCAGGGCAGTGATGGGGGAGTGGGGAAGCCTTTATCTGCCTCAACTCCTGACCTACCTGCAGCTGCCCTCTCACTCCCCTGCAGCAGACAGCTTTGGCAGAGCAGAACAGCTCAGTCACAGAGAGCTGACATGGTCTGCACCTCCCTGGGGCTGCCTTGCCCAGCCATACAGAACCTCCCTCCTGTGATACAACACAGCCAACTGGGGCACTCACCTCCCCATTTAAATACCAACCTAACGAATCTGTACAATGGCTGCTCTGTGTTTATATAGGAATCGTGGCCCACAGTCCATGTACTGCTCAGTCAGGAGAACTGCAGCCCCTCTTTCCCCCCCCCGCCCAAAACTCCCTAAGGGAGAACTCATCTCTGGGGCTACAGAAACAGGCAGTCAAACATGTGGGGGAAAAATGGGTACGTTTAACTCCATTTTTGGCCAGGTCATCTTAAACTATCTGAAAGGCTCAGAGGAAGAGAAAGACATAAATCCAGACAGGCCGCTTGTATGCAGCATTGCTCAGTGCTAAAGATCTGCTAAGTACAACTATTTTGACTTGCTTCCTCCACATTTCTGGGGCTTTTAAAAGTCAAAAATTAAGCAAGTTAAAAAGACATTCATCTAACAGAAGAAAGTCCATCTATGCATTTAATTAAGATCTAAATGAAGGGAGGAATCTACAAAGTCTGTTTTGAAAAAATACGGCATTTTAGAGTCACTTAATTATGAACATCATTTAAAAAAATGAAAAGCTGTTTTCAAAGTAGCTGGTTTTCAAACATGTGCAATCTCCACTACAGCAAAAAGTAAAAGTGTCTCCAGAGTTTACAGGAAAGGGAAGACATACATCACTGTAAGCTGCTTTTACAGAATCCCTAATGTAGGATTTCCTACAGCATTAAATGAAAAGGGAAGAGGATATGGAAAACCCATGAGTCCATGGGTCTTCTGATTACCTCACAAATACCGGGTAGAAGTAGTCACCTGTTAAAAAATACATGTCAATAAAGGTGTACAGTTACTCTGCAGCACTGAGCCAGTCTGTTGTCTTGGACTACAGCTCACTCTTGGCTTTCTGTCAGATGCCTCCCAAGAGAATCCTTTACAGCTTCGCTATAGCAAACACTGCTCGTCCAGGGCAACAGAATTAGAGACATTCAGAGTATATCTCCTAAAATAGCTATTCCCAATAGCTTTTTCTGACTAGTGGGAGAGATTAAGATTGCAACTGTACCATCTACACCTGCCATTCACTACACAACTAGTTGATTTTAAGCCACAGGACTGCAGGCTGTTTCATGAAGATGAAAATAAAGTCAGAGGTAACAATACCATAGAGGCAGGAATGCATGATTGAGCAGAGGAGGGAGGGAATGGTAGTGTTCAGTAGAATATTTGGTATTTAGGTAGGTCATGGCAATAAAGTCAGAAAAAATTATTTAAGCAGCACTGCTGGAAAATAAAATAAAAGGACACCCCACTGATTCAGTTGATTTCACAGACTTCAAGAACAAACTTCCCTTAATCTTCACACTCATTATAGCTAAGAATCCCACAGGGACATTTTCCTCCTTAGACATTCATCCCCAACAGACTCTGCAACAGTAGGCTGAGAAAATTCGGCTGTTGAAGACAGCTGGTCTTTTTCCTAAGTCCAGCCACCCCACCCACTGCACATCCTCATTCAGTACTTTCACAATCAAAACACAAGACCGTGGACATTGAAATCAGCCTGTCTTACTGCAACTGTAATGTAACTTTGCATTAAGAGGTTCTAGTGTGTGCTCCTTCCTTTCCTCCTCCCCAGAATCTTCCTCCAGTGCCATCTCCTACTGCCCACTGTGGACTGGAAGTCTGCTTCCTGCTCTGTCATTTTACATCCCACTTCTCAACACCTAAAGACACATTCACACAGTTTTAGCCAAGCCATTCATCTCCTCTCCAATGAAGTCTTGGCTATAACCCAAAACTGGAGGCCACATCCAGACCGCTTCTCCGCAGCACTGTGGCCTCTACAGCACTCCTTGCCCTTGCCTCTTCTCATGAGCTGAGGAGAGGGAGCCCTTCCATCTCTTCACATGGATACCATTTGGAGTCTGGGGAATGTTTTCCATGTTTCTAGGTGGGATCACCAGAACTGCATGAAGCCAAGAAGCTGTATCATACTGAACTGGGATATTGGTGGGGTTTATAGTGCAAAAAGAAAGCAAATTAATTTAAAAATAGAAGATGGTAAAAAAAGAAAACAAAACACCAAAGTACCCCTGCATGCCACTCAGTTTACTTTGAAGTCTCTACTAACCTGGATTCTCTTCTGGTTCTTTTATAGCTTACATCTTGGAGGAGTGTTTTGCTTAGTGCGTAACACTAAGCAATGTGATTAGAATTGATCCAGTGAGTCTCCTATCCTGCCCCAAGGGAACAATCACAGTGGATTGTAAGGATAAAATTAAAGCACTTGATTTTGGACCAGAGTTCCACAGGTGAAAAGCCATGCTCCCATCCTTGTACTAAACCTCCCAAAATATTTATCCATACTTACTGGATAATAACTCTTTGAGTACACATTTTCCACAGTTATCAAAACATTCACCAATCTGTTCAAGGTAATCATGTGAGGGTTTGGAGTTGAGGATTTTTTTTCTATTTTTGTGTAAGAGATTAAGTGAATAAAAGATTTTTCTTTGACCACAAGATTTCTTAAACTTGCCAAAGGGGAATGGAATTACATTCCACTAGTGAAAGAGATTTTCAGAAAAAATCCAAAGTGGGATATAAAAAAATGACAGTAGATTTGGGTATGTCAAAGCTGCAGCCTCTGTCAGAGAGCAGGATGGGGAAGGAATGCAAAGAATAGAATAGAATAATACAAGGCCTATAGTCTCCTGTAAAACAACCATTTTTACTCTTCAGGTTATTAAACATTTTATTATTTCAGTGACTACAATAACCCCATTTCATGCTCCTGGGTTCGTGCTTTTCCATTATCAAAATCTGGCCAAAATACCAATGGCTAAGAAAATAAATTAGTTGATTCCCTTTTTTAAAAGCTGTGTTTGACTTTAATTACAGTGATACTTGCTTGGGAAATCAGACTTCACTCTCAAGAGGGTAAAAAGGGGGAAAACGAATGAGAAAAAACAGACACGGAGAGAAAGAAATAGAATAAGAATAGACAATGGTAAGTCAGATTAATCAAATTAAAAGTTTCTAACCTCCTATCTCTGAAATTTCAGCCAATGCCCCTACTTAGGAAGATGGAGAAATGAGCTTTTAAATTATTTGTTTTCTTTTATCAGTCATCACTTCAGAAAATTCTGACATCTTCAAGCAGACATGGTTATCAATCATTAGAAAGTGCTTTTATCTGGAGCTGCTCATAAGAAACTGAAGACTTTCCAAGATGAGCTTAATGCAGAAGGATAGCACTTCAAGGAAGAGGAAAGCACCAATCATGGGAGAAGTCTGTTTACCTCTCTTTCCATGTGGGTTAGTACTTAAGACTGAAAAAACAAAGTGCTACAGTCACAGTGAACAACCAAGGAAGATTCTGCAAAAGTGGGTAAGATGTAGTTGTAACACAGATTGCTCCATGGAAAATGCTTTTGCTTTTTTCACTTATTCCTTTCATCTTTTATGACTGAGTTTCTCAGTGACACAACATCATGTTGCTTGTCCAAGCTGTGTCCACAAGTGCCAAAATATTAGGCAGCTATTTCACAGCTGCTGATCAGCACTCAGCAGCATGGTCAAACCTTCATCTTTCATTCCTTTCTCACTCTCCTGCACTCCATCTTCCTCTCCTTCCAGCCTTTCTTTCCTCCACTCTTACCCCTTCTCATTCCATTTTAATCAAGGTTCTTTCCTAATTAAAACAAACAAATATGTGGAAGCAATTAACGTCTTGAAGGAAGCAGATGGTGGAATAGTGCCATTTCGTTATTGCATTAAGCCTTAACTTGCTATCTCTTCAAACTTTGTGCACTTTAATTAAGCGCTGTTACAGGCAAGTTCAATGGGCTCTAGAGTAGAGTTTATCCAATTAGCTCCTGAAAAGCTGATGGTGCATGGTGGCAGGCTGAGCATGCTGTGCAGTGTGCAGCTGGGAGGGCAACTCCCGAGCCAGAAGGGACTAAGAACTTCCTTTACACATCCAGCAGGCAGGAAAGGGAATGAAAGAGAACCACATGTTGGTGATGGGGCAGAAATGTAAACTAGCCCTGCCCTGCCATGTTCTGGTGGAAGTTTGCCAGTGCCCATGTCAAAGGATCAATTACCATGAATTCTTTGTGCACATATTTTAATGATGACTTTCAGTGTCTATGCCACCTTCCCAGAGACAGGGAAGAGATGAACTTGTCAGAAGAATTTTCTATAGCTTTCACGCCTATTTACTGCCCTCTCATCTTCAGCATTAGCACCACTCCAATCTTTGGCTCCCATTATACCCCCAGATACAAAGGACTTATGAAGAAGT
Organism: Ammospiza nelsoni; assembly: GCF_027579445.1. NCBI lineage: Eukaryota > Metazoa > Chordata > Aves > Passeriformes > Passerellidae > Ammospiza > Ammospiza nelsoni. The sequence continues at coordinate 43,249,139 of NC_080638.1, read as the reverse complement.
GGCAGTTAAAGATCTTAAGTCACCTAGTAAAATACACTCAAAAACAGAATGATTCTTTTTTTTCCCTTGCATTTCTGTTTGCAGTCAGCCCAACACTGCGGAACAGAAGCTTTTGCAGCTAAAGTAAGAAGTGAAGAGCAGTTGTGTCATCCAGGTTCATCCTCTCACTGTGCTCCACAGACACATGCCAGAAACATGGACAGTCAAAAGATGCAGTGACCCAATCTACCTCCACCCTACGCCATTCTGGTCAATGATACACTTCTATTCAACACTGGAGACAAGTGTGTCCAAATCCTACTCCCAAATATTTAAGGAAAAACAGCCAGTGTAACTCAGATGGAAACAGCCTGATAGATCCCAAGCTTCCCTGCACACAAGTGTCTCGATTCTCTAAGCCCATATAAGGATAAATATACATCTATTTTATGCCTAGAAAGCAAGAGAGACAATTTTTGTGATTCCAGTGTCATAAGGGGACCATGCGGAGGAAACACTTTCCTGTGTCTGTCAACCACAAAAATTACCCTTTTTGTATAACCGAGGTTGGAATATGACTTAAGGAGGATTCACAAATTACATAGACAAGAACCATCCCTGGAGGTCATCTAGTTTGAGAACTTCTCTGAATTAATTTCTGTTTGAAGCAGGGCAAAAAAAATCCACTCCTGTCCTAAAGATTTCTATTAATGGAGAGTTCATAACAACTCCTAGAACATTTTTTCAGGGCCTAATTATCATAGTTGTTAAAAATGGGCACTTGATTTCTAGTCCAAATTAATCTATTTCAGCTCCTAACCACCCATTTATGTTATATACTTTTACCTGCTCAAATGGAAAACCCTCTAGTGTAAAAGGCCCTCTTCTTCTGAGGATAAAAGGCAATATGCAAGATTTGCTGAGGGGTAAGCCTCACATCATGGTGCCCTGGCACCTCTTCATTCATCAAAGATTCAAATTCAAACAAGGAAACCATCACAATATTAAAAAATGCAACCACAGCATGCTATAAATAATTTTTTTTTCTTGCAGACTTTCTTTTACAGTTGTGCAATATACAGTGCAAATGTATTTATTGAATATTTAATCATGCAAAATTCAAAGATTACGATCATCCAGTTCCCATCATAACCATGATGTAGCCCCAAGAACAGACATAGAATTTTGTGTTTTCCTGTGGATTTTATCTTAATTGTGGCTTGAACACATCACATGGAAAAGAGAGTTTATTAGCCCTATGGAAAGAGAAATTCTCAATTTCCAAACTTTGGGTACTTAAACTGTTATATTATCACACTATGAGGTGGCATGCAAAAAATAATAGGGCTATAGAATAAGGAACCACGGAATCATTTAGGTTGAAAAAGGCCTCCAAGATCACCGAGTTGAAGCACTGACTCAGCACTGCTAGGCCCACCACTAAACCATGTCCCTAAGTGCCACATCTACATCTCTTATAAATACCTCCAGGGTTGGTGACTCAACCACTTTCCTGAACAGCCTGTTCCAACGTTTGACAACCCTTTCTGTTAAGAATTTCTTTCTAATATCCAATCTAAACTTCCCCTAGCACAACTTGAGGCCATTTCCTCTCATCCTCTCACTTGTTACTGGAGAGAAGATGCTGACCCCTCCCTTGCTACAGCCTCCTTCCAGGTAGTTGTAAAGAGTGATGGGGTCTCCCCTGAGCCTCTCCTTCTCCAGGCTCCAGCTCCCTCAGCTGCTCCTCCTAAACCAGTGTTCCAGACCCTTCACTAGCCCTGCTGCCCTTCTCTGGACATGGTCTAGCACCCCAACATCTTTCCTGTTGCAAGGTGCCCAAAACTGGACATAGCACTTGAGGTGTGGCCTCATTAGAGCCAAGTACAGGGCAGATGATCACTGCTCTAGTCTTGCTGTCCACTGCCCCAGTCTGGTATCCTGTTGTTGATCCAGGTCAGGATGCCATCTGCCTTTGTGACCACCTGGGCACACCCTGGCTCATGTTCTACCAGCACCGCCAGGTCCTTTTCTGCCAAGTAGCTTTCAAATCACTCTTCTCCCAGCCTGTAGCTCTATGTGGAGTTATTGTGAACCCAAGTGACCTGACACTTGGCCTTGTTGAACCTCATGCCATTGCCCTCAGCCCATCAATCCAGCCTGTCCAGATCCCACTGCAGACCCTTCCTGCCTTCCATGAAATTAACATTCCTGCCCAGCTTGTTGTCATCTGCAAACTTACTGAGGGTGCACTCGATCCCCTCATGCAAATCATCAATAAAGATGGTAAGCAGGACTGGGGCCAGGACTGAGGCCTGGGGAACCTCACCAGTGACCTGGATGCACAAGCTAGATCCACCACCACTCACCAACACACTGTGGGCCTGGCCATCCGGTGTTTTTGCTGAAGGAAGAGTACACCCATACAAGCCATGAGCAGCCAGCTTCTCTGGGAGACTGCTGGAGAAAATCTGCTCTAGGAAACACTGTCAAAGACTTTACTGAAGTCTAGACAGCCAAAACGCACAGCCTTCCCCTCATCCATGAAGCGGGTCACTTTGTCACAGAAGATCAGGTTGGTAAAGCAGGACTCTGCCTTTCCTAAATCCCTGCTGGCTGGGCCTGATCCCCTGGTTGTCCTGCACATGCCACATGATAACACTCAAAATTATCTGCTCCATAATCTTCCCTGGCACCAAGGTCAGGCTGAGAGGACTATAATTTCCCTGGATCCTCCTTCTGGCCCTCCTTGTAAATGGGCATCACGTTTGCCAACCTCTAGTCAACTGGAACTTCCCCAGTTAGCCAAGACTGCTTATAAAATGATGGAAAGCAGCCTGATAAGCACTTCAGCCAGCTCCTTTAGTACCCTTGGGCAGATCAATCCAGCCCCATAGACTTGTGTGTGTATAAGTGGTGTAGCAGGTTACCAATTTTCCCCTTAGATTATGAGAATTTCCATAATATTCATTATCACAATATTCATTCCTAATCATCAACAAAATATTGAAACAGTTTGATATGTATATGTAATCTCACACTACAAGTGCATGTATAGGTAGCCATCTCATTTCTATCCTTATTTAAGGCATACTTAGGTTCATATGTGAAGTATTACACATAACTATACCATGTTCTCAGAAAACAGATGTGTTCAGATACACATACTATCAAGAAAAGTGTTACCCTCAACTACACTAAAGGAGGACCTATTTTGCACTATTTGTATTGTCTATCTGGTTTTCGACCTCATAAATCAATTTGGCCATGAAATTAAATTAAGTAGATGCTTAACATAGATGCACTAATAGGAAGCAGCAGATATGCTGGCTTCAGAATTACATTCAGAATGCTGGTTCCTGAATTAAATCTGACTTGGCCAGTTTACATCTTTATCACCAGCTATAGGCATGAGGAAATTCCAATCTCCAATGCCTTTGGAGCAGAAGTTGAGTCCAGATTGCCACAAGGACTAACATCCATCGTCCATGCCATGAAAAGAGAGATCCTTTTTCTTCACAAACATCACATGAGCTAACACAGTTTGCGCAGACATTTAAAATGTGCTGTCCAAACAGGTGGATCTGCACACAAAGCTGGTGATGAGCTGTCTTAGAGCAGAGGTCCTAAGCACATCACACTGGTTAGATCTGCTCTATACTATTCTGACCACCTCTGCTCATGAAGGAGGAAACCAAGTCTTCAGAAAGCCTCTGAGGATGAACCAGGAAACCCTGAGCCTATTTCACAAGAAAAGACTAAGACAACATAGCACTTTTAGCCCTAACAAGAGGAAGGCAAAGAGAAATGACTACTGACTATAAATACTTTAAAGACAGGAAATAAAAGAAATTTATTTAATCTGAAGAACAAAACTGACACCAGAAGAAAGGTGCCAAACTGGCTGTAAGTACACATACACTGGGAGTTAAAATACCACTTCTAGCAACCAGCAGACTGAAGTTCTGAAATGGTCATCCACCCAGAAAACTGGCAAACATAAAAAAAATACTGGGGATTATTTTCTGTAGAGGACACACAGCTGCATGCCACAGGGCTCAGGATGTCCTCTGCAGTCTATGTTCCTACCCTGATCAAGGTAAATATTGTAACACAACCACAAAAAAAAAGCACAGTCTGAGTTCTAAAGAGCCAATAAATATCAGAAATTATTTAAGACAAGGCTAAAAGATGGTAAGGGAGAGAAACTGTCCCCAGTGTACTGTTCCCAAAAATGTTTCAAGTCTCCAAAACATTTTCAATATATGAGCATATGCCGTAGCTCACACAGTTTCCATTACACAGGCAAGTGGAGGAGATCATCATAATGGCCACTTCTGGCCTCAAAATCCATGGATCACAAGGCAAGGTCAAAATGATAGAACATCAAGAGAAAACCTGAAATTCTACTCACATTTACTCAGCACTTAGAACCTGACAGCTGATTCCGATCTCAAGTCTTCTCCCAGGCAGGTGTTGCAGTTTTACCCAGCAGACAGCTAAGCACCCCACAGCTGTTCACTCACTCCTCCCCACCATGGGAAGGGCAGATGCTCTTGTGTTAACTAGCCACACGGCTTTTGCTAAATGTATATTGCAATGTTTGAAGATCCCACCACCCATTACTTTCAGTGTAGCCTTTAACAGTCCATTGTATCATTTGATTTCCCCATAGGCTGCTGCATGATAGGAAATGTGACTACCCAATCAACAGCACATACTTTGGCCCATGGCTCCATGAGGCTGCTTTGAAAATGAGTCCCATTGTCTGACTCAATTCTTTCTGATGTATCATGTCACCATAAGACTTGCTTTTCAAGGCATAAAACTCTTTTGGGTGGTGGCATGTGGCACAGGTTGTGTTTCCAGCCAACTGCTGGCCGTTTGCACAATTGTAAGGACACAGAGCTTGCCTTGATGGGTTTGTGAGAGTGTGATATAATTAGTTGCCAGATCTTCCCATATTTATATTTTGAACATCATTCACCACACCACAGAGGCTTTAACAACTTGGCCTGCTTGATCACAGCACACATTTCACCTTCAGGAATAACCTGTGCTATAGTGTCCATGGTCAAGCCCACCTCTCAATCACAAGCTGCATCTCTTCCTCGGTGACCTGGTGGGGTGTCACAGACCCACCAAGCTGGAAATAATTCACCCTTGTGTTGGCAGTCCAGGTCTATCTAAGCTACTTCAGTCTTAGCAGCCTTATCCATGTGCCCGTTGTTCTGCTATTCTTCACTGGTCTGACTCTGGGACCATGGGCATCTCCATGACATACTTTCACAACAGGTTCTCTCCCTAGGGAGCAACATCCTGCCACAACCCAGCAACCCAGAGGGGTTTGTTCTGTCCTGTCAGTTGCTCTGCTTTCACTGCTGTAGCCTCCCCCCACCCCAATCGGTATCCATGAATCAGTGACTACTAAACTAATATAATGAGTTTGTTTTAACATGCTCTGGTCAGCTCTGTCTTTATTTCAACCCTTAGTATCACACATAGGGCACCAAAAAGGACTGTTGTGGTTTAAAACAGCAGGCAGCTAAATACCACACACCCTTTTGCTCAGTACCCCACACTGAGATGGGGGAGACAATCACAAAAAAAGGTAAAACTCCTGGGTTGTGATAAAGACAGTTTATTAGGACAGAATAGGAAGGAAGGCAAAAATAATAATGATGACAAAAGAATATACAAAACAAGTGATGCATATGCAATTGTTCATCAGGCACTGGCTGATGCCCAGACAGTCCCCAGGCAGCAGACCAACACCCTGCCAGCTAACTCCACACGGTTTTATTGTCCAGCATGACACCATCTGGTACGGAATATTTGTTTGACCAGTTTGGGTCAGCTGTCCCAGCTTCTTACCCTCACAGCATCTTGTGTACCGCTGGCCTAGTCACTAGTGGGGCAGTATAAGAAGCTGCAAAGTTCCTGACCTAGAGTGAGCACTGCTCAACAACTAAATATCACTGTGTCTATCCACATTGCTCTCATCCTAAATCCAAATCTCATCCTATGTCAGTGGAAACAAAGACACCAAGAAACAGAATCCTGAGCTAGGACTCATGCAGTGGTAAACTGTAAACTCCAAAATATCTGATCTGTATTAGGTAAGAGCCCAGAGACACCTTCACATCACTGGTTTTTGCATTTGTCATCATTTAACATGACCTGGAGAAATGTCAGTCCCTAGATAAAAAATACAAAACTAGAAGTCAAAAGTGCAAAGTAAATATAGTAAACATAGTTTAACATAGCATTAAGGGGGGGAGAAGCACTTATCCCAAGAAAGCATTAACAGACTATATATTTGCAGTCTTATTGACAACTTTCAAAGAATAACCATGCATAATCATAGGTATGACTTTTAGAAGCTCTTCACAGGAACAGGCAAGGCACAATCCCTGCATTAATCACCAACATTTCACCTCCTGCAGCTATGGTCTGCCCTACCAACTGCCCTCTGCATGTTGGTAAGGGAGCACTGTGCCCAGAATTCCCTGAACGAGTCAGTCTCACCCACTCCAGGGACAAAATACATTGAATCCCCTAAAATACAAGAAGAGAGTGAGTTGAGCTTCTTCAAGTTGAGTGAGTTGAGAGGTAGTTGAGCTTCCTCTAGAAAATGCCCCCAGAGAAGTGCAGTCTCTAATGTGGGCAAAGTGAGCAAAATAATCAGAATGGGCAGTGGCCAGAACACATATGTGATATTAATTCAGAGTATCTTCCTTTTTGAACTCCCAGATGAAATTCAAACCTTTCTTGCCTAGAGGTAACCAAAGAGAGTGCAAGAGAGTGCTGACTCTTAGAGCAGAATTTACATGCACACGAGTCCTCTGTGTGACTGAACAGATGCCAAGTCAGTCTGAGAAGAACTAGGAGGATGTTCAGATGAGAGTATCTTAAACCTGCACAAAACAAATATTTATGGTCTATAAATATACACAGGCACATTCCTTCTCCTTCCTCCACAGAGCAGAAACTCCCACTACAAAGTGTCTTGCAACATGTCAGACATACTGACAAACCAAGCAGAAACTGTGCTTTTTCCTCTGCTCCACATAGCAAGGCTGTGTTCTTTATTCCTACTCTTCTGATATTATCCCTCCCTTTCTTCTCCATTTTCTGCCTCAAGCCAAAGGCTTGTCTGCTGTCTCTTCATATTGGAAACATGCAAGCTTGTTTGGTTTAAAAGGTCAATCACAGCCTGTTTGTACTAAGTCTCTGATGCAAAAATCTCTTTGTATAAGCTAGGAAAAACACTGGAAGAGAGTGCTGGATGGAGGACTGTGAGGTGCAGGTAACATATCAGGGGCATGGACACAGTTAAGGCACTGTGGCATATGGAGGCAGCACCCATGAGCTGAGGGGCTCATGGGTCTATGTCCTTGGTCAATAGAAAACAATGCAATTAAATTCAGCTCATAACAAGAAAGGCTTAAGTCAAACGAGGTTACCTTATATTCATCATAAACTAATAGTGTCCACAAGGATGGTGATTATCTACCAACTGTGTTAATTTAAAGCAATTGACTGTGTGTTGCAAAATTTAACTCCTCAGGAAAGGGGCTAAACCAACACAGCAGATGAATAAAGCCATTAAGGTTGACACTTCATGATCAAGGGTCACAATACAGGCCAGGACATTTTAAAGATGCACTGCAATTGGTTTGAGAGCTTTTTTTAATGCGTATAAAAGCTCTAAAAAATAAACACAAAATTTAAAAATGTATGTCATTGATGGGTTGTTCTACTTAATTTAAAGGCAACAGTCATCTTTCAAAATAAACTGGACATAGTGCATGTTGCCACTACTTAACTCTATCCAGTTTAGCCATGCTGAGCTGTGTGTCATTAAGTTCTCCAGAGGTAACAGAGAAATTCCATGATCAAAACTTCTCAAAAGATAAAACAGTGAATCCTATTCTTCACCTGCTTTGCCAATGGCTATATTATATAGCTATACACTATCTACCACTTCTGTCAATTAAAAAAAAAAAAAGGTTGCAGTTGTTTCCTCTTTCCCTGGCCTGCCTAACTATTATCGCAGCACTATCTCCTACTGTGCTGATAGCTGGTGGTACTTGAGGCAACTGCACAGGAATTACCTCTTGGCCTGAATCAGATGCAGTGAGGATAAACACTGTCCTCCACCACTAGAGGAGATCCTGAAACCCAGAGCTGGGTTTTATCAGCAGTAAAAATGGAGCAGACTAAATGCTCCCTCATGTTATATGCCCCACAAACTACTTCATGTCCATATTTCTGTGCTCTCTGTGCTGCAAGCCTTGGAATTCACTTCCTCCTTCCTCCTCCCCTCAACTGTCTTAATAAAAAGAACTAAGCTCCTTTTCCATTCCCAGACCTGCCCTCTTCCAAAGCAGCTGTTTTCCATAGCATAGCCAGCCACCCTGGTCATGCCAAGACCTCAAGTGAACACCTAACCCAATCTCAAACTCTATCAACACAAAGACTAAAACCAGGGTTTGCTTTTAGCTGAGTTTAAGAGGACCAGCTTTTGGTACATTATTTCCAAGTTATTGATAGCCTTTTGCCACTCTGCACTGTCACTTGAGAGTTACAAGACCATCAATAACCATTGAAAATAATGCACCCTGAGAGAGGCCAGAGCAAAACCTCCTCCTCCAAAATCTTTCTTTACCCATGTAGTCTGCAGTGAACCACATCACTGAGTAGCTCACTAGTACAGGCTTCATCTGATACCCACGCACCAGTGAGGAACAGCACTCCTCTTCCATAAGTCAGCATGTTCATTCTATTAGGGAAAAAAATTCCCCCAAAAAAATACTACTGTTTCAGTTTTTTTCTGTGTGAAAAAGTGCAAGTCCCTGTCCTGTATAATCAGAGACAGCCTTGGAGCAAACACCCACATAGCACCCTGCTGCTATTCATTAATCGCTCCAGCAGCTTGCAGAGAAATCCACAGGGAAATTTTATAGCCTTTCTTTAACTCTACACATCTGTTTGAAGACACTCCAGATAGACACACACACTACCAAGTCTTTGAGAACTTGGTTCCTGTGGAATATCAGAGAGGTGCCAAACATACCTGCTCCCACAAGAGAAAACAAGTAGAAAATCAGTGACCACCATTTCCAGCAGATGGGGAAATACTGCTTTACAAACTGGCCTTGCCTGTGTCTCCAGAGGACATAAAATGTCCTGGGAAACTCCCATGAGATATGTGACATTCAAGAAGAAATGCTTTGGGAGGTAAATATCAGACTCTGAGAGCAAAGCAGCCAAGATGGTGCAAATAAACAAAGTAAAGATGTTCATTACTTCATCAAGACTGCAAGAAAGGCCAGAAGTCACAGTGGCAGACCAAGATAGACGCTCCTCAGCTACTGTGGTTCTCAGAGGCACACAGTTCTAGTGTAGAGAGCCTACATTTTGCTGGGAGAAGATGGTGACTAATGTTATCCAAAGAATTAGGGGAAATAATTCAGAAGTGCAATTTTCAGCCTACTGAAGTCAGAAGCAATTTTATTGGCTTCAGTAAGGCTGAAAAGTACTCTTTATCCCAGATCTTTTATTTGATACCTAAGATAGGATATTTTGTAATCAAAGACACCAACAAGTCCTGAAGATTGAATTTTGAGCTGCTCTTTTTTCCTGAAGTTTAACCTGGGCATTTCTGAAAGACACAGAATTCCTCTGTGTTTTTTTCAGATTGGAGCACATGACAAAGCCTCAATGATGTCTACACCACTGCAGATGCAAACTGCCACAGAAACTCACACTTTCCTTCTCCAGTCCAGCATGTTCCTGTTCTGGTTCAGATCAAGCCTCCGCATCCCATTTCAGAAACTGAGATTGTAGATAAAGACATAAAACCTGGTTAACTCTATTAACTTTACAACATCATGTCATGAAATGTCATCTCAGTTTCCAAGGCTGTCAATTTATGCCACAGCCCTTCTGGCCTGGGTTCCTCTTGCTCTTTCCATTCAGACATGCACAGCAGGCAGCAGCCTTTCTGAGCTACCCAGCTCACCTGTGCACATGCACTCTAGAACAATATGAATATTACATGTAGCAGCCTTTGCAGCAAAGGATATATTAAGTCCTATATTTTTAATGCCACTTTTAGTATGCCTATAAAAAGACTCTATGCAAAAAAGAAAGGATTATGTATTTCTGTTCTGTATGGGAATAGGGTACCTAGTGAGAGACGTGGCAAGTAGGAATGCTCCCATCCAGGTGCAGCAGCTTTTTGTAACCTGCATCTGCATGGGATTTGCAAAGAATTACATAAAACTTATCTTCCTACAAGCATCAGACCTAGTTGAGCCCATAGGATTTTTACATCTCAAGAGGTTTTTACTGGTAAGTCACACTAGAAGTGCTGGTGAATGCTATCCTTCACAGTGACTGGACGACATGCTGCTCTTCCAATTTCTCTGTAACCACTCAGAAATGTGACATCTTTACAAATCATTGTGTGCCCTCCCACAGTTCATATTAGAGGGCCAGAAGAAAAAGAAATGCCTGCCAGAAATTTGTAACAAAATTCGGTATTTGAAGTTTTCTCTTACATTTGCCCTTACTTCTTCCAAACTAAATTAGAGCAAAAGAAATAATTACAGCTTCACAAATATCTTACCTGCCTTTGCATTGCCCCTGTTACTGTACTTCAGTTCTGGCCTGAAAAGATTTCCCCAGCAGCAAGAGAACATCTAACCTCCATGACCCTTGCAACTTTGGGTTTTCTTGAGATAGAAAACGTATGAAACTAGCAGGACTGGGAGTATGTTAAAGCATGGACCCCAGAGATCACTTCAGGTCTTTTCCACCTCCCTGGCAAGACATGCCAAAAGTGACATTCTGTAAGAAGAAGGGCTTCCTAGCACCACTTCTGCCAAAGAACAGAGAGACTTACCTGGGAATTAGGTCATTAAAACAGAGGGTCTGGCTCACAGTGAGAGGTGGATCAATAAGTGACCTTTGACAGATTTGAGCCACTGATCAATGATTACTTTTTTATTAAATAATTCTTTTCCTGTACCAGCAGGGACTCCTTCCCTCGCACACAGCATTAACATTAACCTTTGCTGCACAAGGATTAAAGGAGATGATACCGTAGAGAACCATCGAGAAAGCAGTGAGCAGTAAGGAAAAAGGCAAAACAGAAGCTTAGCCCAAGGAAACACTCTTCCCTCTGCTCAGGACTGGCTCATGCTGCCCAATTTCCCCATCACTACTCCACCCAACTCTACTCATTGTATATAAGCACTGCCAGGTCAGTCTGAGAAAGAAGGCAATGCTCAATTCAACTATAAAGGCTGAGAAATCAGGGATACCCAGTGAAAGCAGACAGGGCAAGGTGGCACCCATAATGGTCATAACATAATTAATAAATCAGCTACAACATCGTAATGAAAATCAAGGACAATTCAAAGGAAGCTGTGCTGACCCACAGCTCCCAGAACCTTAACTATAGCAGACACAACCTGAAGCATTTCTATTTCACTGTTTGGCTTCATCCCAAAACACTTCTATCCATGCCAAACTGTTTGTCTTCACAGCATTTGCTCCTCCTGAGTGGATATCATCAGTCACACCCACCTGTGACAGCTATTTTGTTATATGAGGAAAAAAGGCCCTTAGGGAAAAGCACAGTTCATCAAATGTGCTATGCCTTGGACTTGGGTTCAGTCTTAATGCAGGTCTCCTGGGGTGACCCTGTACACTAATCAGGTGTGCCCTTTGGCACTGTGCCCACAGCAGAAAGACCAGGTGGCACCAGGTGAAACCTTGAAGAACTGGAAGACTGAAAGGATGACACGGGGATGTGAAAAACCCCAAGAGATAGCATGGAATAACCTTCTTTCTGCTTTGACAGTGGTTTGCTCTAGTGTGGCTTTTACTGTGAAGGTTCTGCTGGTTTCTCCATATACTCCTTTACATGATATATTTCATAGGAACTGGAGGGAGGATTATATATTCTCCTCTCACACAGTCTAACACCATTATTCCCAGTAAGTGTTGTACCACAGTCCCCAGTAAAGCAGTATGTCTTTGTCTTGGTGCAGTGCCAAGGAACCAAGTGACATTTGAGCCTTAGATGAGGAGAAGAAGCTACAAGCAGCACAGCCCCCAGCAAAAGGAAGCCTTTGGCTAAAGAGAGAAACATGGAAACCAGAGAAGAATATGACAAGAAGTATGTAGTTCACTTCGTACATCTTGCATGTACATAATTCACCACCATATATTTCAATAGTTGTCACCCAAGGAGAGCTCACACTAACTTGAAGTGTCTCCCATCTATCTCAAAGAAACAGGAGGCCTGCTTAGCTGAAGTCCACCCTCATCTAACCATTATGAATGCAAAAGCAGCTGCACTGATGGCAAGAACACATGCCCTGTTCCTTGTCTTCTGGGGTGATCAGTTGCTCATTCTTTAAGCCTTGATGTGTGAACCAATAACTCAGCATGAGCCCTCCCCAACAAGAATACAGGGAATGTCTGCTGTCTTGAGAAGAGACACCTACTGCCCTTATCACTTCACATTGGTTTTAGTCCATGCAGAACAAAATGCCTTATGGAAGAAACAGAATCATGTGCACTAAATCAGAGACAAATAGGACAGCAGAGTGCTAATTATTATCAACAAACAGATCTTAGTAGTTAGGGAGAGGCTGGAGAGCTCATCAACTACTTTGCACAGAAAAACCCCACCCAATGTGACAAAGCTCACCCATCTGAAGAAGGCAGTAGGCTCTCAAATCTTCTTCTAGTCTTGCTTTGACAACACATTTCCTGGCCCTGTAGGCCTCATTTCTTTGGACATACAGACTCACTGGTCTCTTCAAAGTCTCAATCTGCACATACAGTGTTTCCTTGCATTCTGAACTTCCTCTCCTTCCTCATCAGGGAAAGGAAGAATCACAGGGAGACCTCATATTTTAAATTTACAGAATTCTTGTACAGACTAAGAAATTGCATCGTACACATTTGCGCTTCCCTTTCAATCCTCAGCAGAGTTGCTGGGCCTCACTCCTTCCTCACTCCCATACCAACTCCCAAAAAGAAATCCTCCAACACCTTGTCACAGACAGCAGGCAGGACCAGCCAACATCAGCTCCCTAAGAGACCTTCCACTGTCACACCAAACAGAGAAACTGAGCTCTTCCATGGCAAACACAAGACTCTAGTTCTCCATCCAGAGAAGCCAAGGAGGGATGAGGATACCCAGAGTCAAATCCCAGCCTCAGGCTGGTCATTCAATAGAAGGTGGGATTTTAATTCCTAGTTTTAATAAAAAAAAATGTAGTTGCAGATTTTGAAAAGCAGTGGCATCAAGAAAAACGTGGCAAGAGTCTGCATAAATCTTCTTGCCAAGTCCCCTGTTTCCCCTGGAGAAGGAAATTAACCAAGAGGAGATGCAGCAGCCATGCTGTCCCTGCAGTATCATTTCTTCTATCAATTCACGTATCCATGCTTTGTCCTTCCTGCACTCACAAGGTGCAGATTGACTCCTCCCTAGGAACTTGGTCTGTAGGATTTGAAGAAAAGGTGAAGGGAACATTTTCTCCTTATCCTATACAAACCTGCGCCCTCCTCATTTCTTCTCAATGCTTTTTCTGTGTTTTTCATTTCCTTCAATGATCTATATAACTGAGCCATGTGTTTCTTCTCATTATGAATACGAATTATTAGCCTATTCAATAATTTAAGTGGTCCAAAATGATACAATTCTTCAAACCTTTTCACCTTGAACACAGATGTCTGCATATACATGCATATATATATATATATATATATATATATATATACACAATCATATATAATTTTTTAAAAAGTAAGTAGGATCAAGGCAATTAAAGACTGGTATCTTCTTTCCTAGAAAACTTTAAAATTCTTGCACTTATTTTTTAACAGATCTTACACTGATTTTAAGCACACTTAAAATTAACAAAAAATTACAAAGCTTGCTTGCTATTTGTCTTGGATCAAAAAATAAACTGGCATTGGCAAATTATATTCCATTAAAGGATACTACCAATTTTAAAAAATCATTATTCTATTTGAGTACTTTTTTATTTGCTATTGTTGCAAGCAACACCTAAGATTAATCCAACTGAAGGATTAGAAGGGAAAATGCCTTTCACCTAAGTGCTTACTCCATGCGTGTGACAGTAGTTTGCGTCAAGCCAGTTTGACTGTTTCTCTTGCAAGCAGTCAGATCCCCTTTGGATTACATCCATAGAAATAGGGAAGGAAAAATACATGTGGAAATGTAACTGCAGAAACTCAAATATTAGCAAGTGAACCCAAAGAGAACACTTTTTCTTTTCACCTAAGTAAAAGGAAGCTGCTGCACAGTCCTTAAACAATACTCACACTCTGAAAATCCTCTGTCTCAAATAAACACACATTTCCCATCAGGCACAAAAGCATATTCAGTGTTAAACAGACAGTGTCAATACTGGTTACAGTCTTTTTCACACACTCTACCCTAGAATGATGAGACATCTATGATTCATTCTCCAACCCACCTCCCCAGTCACACACCTAGGAGGAAGGCATGTTGAATGTTTTGGGGGTTGTTTTCACATCAAAGAATAGAAATATTAAAAGCATTGCATTTCTTTGGGGATTTTGTTCCTCCTCAAAAGGAGTCTCATCACTTAATTTTTCCCTTCTGCATTTCCCCACACTTCCCCTACATCCAACCCACTGTCTGATATTCTTTCCCTTCCCAGAGACTGTCTCCTCTTCAACCTTGCTCCTTCCAGACATCCCTTCCAGTGTTGCCTCCTGGCTCTCCCTTTTCCTTTCTGTGTGAAGTCGGACAGGTTCTTGTGCAGATGTCAGCACACACATGAAGCTCTGTTAGATCTACACTTCATAAATCAGAAAGCTGCCTTCTGCTCTCTTTATTCACAATCTTCATTCAAAAACTTTTTCTCTAGTCCTTCTCCCTCCCAGCCTCTTCTACTTCCCTATATACTTTTGCCTCACCAAAAGCTCCGTACTTTTTTTCATGTTTTTATTTCTTGCTTTTAAAACTTCCCTTTTCCTACCTGTTCTCCAGCTACTTCCTTTGGATTCTTTTGCTACCAGGCTGTCATCTATGCTGTCAGTGCCAACCACATCTACAGTACAGTTAAATCATTTATTAGATTCCTTTTTTACTTATTTTCCTAATTTGTTCCTTGGAGTCCTAGCACTGTCAGTTCCCAATCACAAGGACATCAAACCTATACCCTGTCCCCTCCTTCTCTAAAATCTTTTACTGGGAACTGACCACTCTTATAGGATGCAATAGCCAAACCTTTTCACAGGGGCACATGATGATGTGTAAGTGTTAAGAAGGTGGTTTATATGAACTGATTAGAAGAGATTAGTGAAACACATAACCAAGGCTGACTCCACTTGCAGCTTAGACAAAGGTTTGTGCTGACCATTCTGGGCAACTTATCATAAGAGAAAAAAAGAAACTTAAGAGAAAAAAGATTCAACTGAGCTACTTTGGCTGTGGACAGAGCTAAGCAAAGACACAGAGAAGCTCCAAGGCAAGAGAAGTCTGCCCCATCAGCCAAATACTAGAGCAAACATTTAACTCTTTAGAGTTCAAACTCTACAGTCAGCAGGAAACTGACTCAAAGAAAGGCAACTTGCCAGCTACTTAGAGTAGCTAAGAGCAATGAGTCAGAGGGTCACCATCTATGATGCTAAGAGTTTCACCTGGAAACATGAAAGAAAAAAGGACAGTAGCATCTGCTCACTAGGCTGCTCCATGAGGCACATCATGGGACCAAAACACACACACCCTCAACCCCCAAGTAGTGAGTCAGGACAGAGCCTTTCAAATCTTGATGCACAACACTCCACATGAAAGTTGTTTGCAGTGACCTGTTGCTTTCACACCTTACAGGAAAGTTGCGTATAACATCACCCCCAAACCTCTGGCAGGTTACACTGTGACATGACACACTGTATACACCCAGGCAGATGCACAAGGGTATGTGTGCAGGTGACAGAGGAAAAGGCAGTCAGAGAAGTGAATAAACATACAGGCAGCAGTGATTGAAAACTCTGAAAGTCTAAGGTCTCTGCAAATGCCTGAGTAAAAGCAGAGGCAGTCTCCCAGATCGATTATGCATGCACGCCACTGAAAACACAGACTGCTAAAGTGCCAGAGCTCTGCTGGATAATTTATAGGCTGGTGTTAGTATTCACAGAGGAGTGGGCAGAGTTCAAAGGAACGAGGTGAAGAATAAAAGTTTAAGCCTTATGAAAACACCACCACAGCCAGCATGAGCATCTGCACCACAAAGGGCTTCAGCTGTGCTGGGTGCAGGCAGAAGCCAGCAGATATTATCCAAATAGGAGCCATCAAGTGGTATCTTGGCACAGGGGCAGAGAGTTCAGGGAGGGTGTACAATCAGAGCATGCACATGTGCAAACTTTGCAAGTGCTGAGCACGTGCCTGCTTGATTTTTGGAAAAGCAGAGGAAAGCTGTGTGCCAAACAGCCTGCAAGCCTGTTCTAGCTCAACACTTCCTCACAACATTCTTGATTCTTCTACACTCGCCATACCCCAGATTTGCTGGGCTACTTCTGTCACAGAGATATACAACAAGCAGGGAGTAACTGAAGACCTTCACATGCCTTTTTCATTAATGGTCTCACCAGGATTTGAAGCCATGACTGTAGGGAAGAAATTAACATACTAAGCCATACAAAATGCAAGCTTTATTTAGGTGAGCTTGAATTTTCCAGCTTTATCACTGCCTGAGCATCTTAGACATCTAGTTATCCAGAGACAAAGATGGCAAGACAGTGAGGTTATCAATTTACTAAGCCTTATGTCTGCTCATGTTTCAGATTAGACACAACACCAATGGCATTAGAATAAGTACTGTGCAGTAAACTTCAGCAGAGATGTAAAGCAAAGGCTGCCTCGCCCATCTTCACTCCTCTCTCTGCAAGGCTACTCTAAAGCCAGATCTTACAAACAGATATGCAGGTGCACAGCATTTACTGCCACTATTCACTGTTACCATCTAGTGCTGGAAATAGAGTACAAGGGAAAGCACAATATACAGACAAGATGAACTAAGGGATTTAACCAGTATTTTTGGTATTGCATGCATGCCCAGATAGCACCTTTAAACTCATTGTCATAGCTTCCACAGCACTCAGCAAAATCCTCTCCAACACTACTCATTCCAAAAGAGAGTTGTCTGGAGGTACAAGTAGTTTTTTGTTCTAGAACCTTTCCTAAACGAAGCTCTATGGCCCTTGCAACACCTACCCAAACTGGGAAGGCCCACAGGAATTTGGTATAATAACAGTGTGCTGCTAAGTATTCTAACAAATACTCATCTGACTCACTTATTGCTGCAGGTTAGCCTTCAGGGACATTCTGTCTGGGTGCAGTACTTGAGGCTCAATCAATTATAGAAAGTTATCTTTATTAGACGCCACAGAGGGGCATGCTTTAGAGACACAAATCACTCAGGATGAAAACCCTTCGTTCTGCATTTAGGCAGCATCACACAACAATATTCTTGTGTATGACTGGATAATACAGTAATATAATTCAATAGAATAATTGACACTACAACTAGACTCCTCTCTGTACAATTAGAATTTTAAGGTGGGTTTTTCTCCAAAGAATCTGGAGGATTGCAGTATTGATGGATGCCCATTCTTTTAGTCATGAGAGGGCTGAGCAGGAAAGAATTGAAATAAGGAATCTATGTCTTTATTCTTTTAAGCAATGCAAAGAATCTCCATAAAGAGATGGCAACACTATTACATGGAATATGTAACTTGATTAATTCTGTTGCTAGACATGTGATCATTAGGGTCTTGGCAATTAATCTATTGTTAGTCCACAGTATCATTCCAGGTGGGTTTTTACCTGCAATGCTATTACAAGTCAGAGGACAAAGGCACATGGTGCACAACACAGAATATCATGGGTCAGCAGCATCTGCTGATTTGTCTGACAACCATTAACTGAGAAAAGTTTGGAATACTATCTCAAACCAATTCGAATGTGATTAAATAATTTGGTCTGTTGTCTATGATCTTCAACAAAAATAATTTAAACTCCATTTATTGAATTTGAGACCTTTTTCAGAGATAAGAAAAAGAGATAGCAATTTGCTTTTGTCATGAAATAACTCAATGACAGGATGAAAAAGAAAGTTTGTGCCTCCTGCCCTTTCCATTTGATTATTTACCTCTGACAGTATAAAGAAGGGAGGTGTCAGGGGAGAAAAAAAAAACACAGAACAACCATAAAATAAAACACATGAAAATATCTAGACAGAGTCCAGTGAAAAGAGGCTATAAAGCCGTGTTCACATAACAAGGTTCTGGTAACTGGGGGACTGCAGGGGTGGATCCGCTGAGAACTTCCAGAAGCTTCTCCCATGTTCAGGAGAACCAATATCAGTCAGCTCCAAGACAAACCTTCTGCTGGCCAAGGCTGAGCCCATACGTGATGGCAGTGACACCTCTGTGATAACCAATTTATGAAGAAGAAAATGTTTCTGCACAGAATTAACTGCGGTCAGGGAAGAGAGGAGTGGGACTACATGACAGGAAGAACTGTGCAGAGCACCAAGGTCAGTGGGGAAGGAAGGGCAGCAGGTGCTCTAAGCACCAGAGCTGAGATCCCCCCACAGCCCACAGTGAAGACCATGGTGAGGCAGGATTTGCCCCTGCAGTCCATAGAAATTCACAGGGGTGCAGAGGTCCCATGGAGGGGACCCACACTGGAGTGGGTGAATACCCAAAGAAGGTTGTGACCCCTTAGGAAACCTGTGCTGGAACATGCTGCTGGCAGGACTGTGACCTTGTGGGGAACCTACACTGAAGCAGTCTCTTCCTGAAGGGCCACATCCTCTGGAAAGGGGTCTATGTTGGAGCAGCTTGTGAAGAACTGTGGCCTTAGGAAAGGACTTATATTGGAAAAGTTTGTGAAGAACTGTGTCCTGTGGAAGGGAGCCCACACTAGAGCAAGGGAAGGACTCCTCTTCCTGAGGACAGCAACAGAAACAGCATGGGATGAACTGACTGTAACTCCCATTCCCCATCTTCCTGCACTGCTGATAGCAGGAGGAGGCAGAGAATCAGGAATGAAGCTAAGGCTGTGAAGGAAAGAGGGCTGCAGGAAGGTGCTTTTAGGATTTTTTTTTATTTCTCATTATTCTACTCTGATTTTGATTGGTAATATTTTCAACTGCCTTCCTCAAGTCAAGTCTCTTGCCCATGACAGTATTTGGTGAGTGATCTCTCCCTGCCCTTGTCTCAACTCATGGACCATTTGTTATATTTTCTCTCCCTGTCCAGCTGAGGAGGGGAGTGGCAGAGCAGCTTTGGTGGATACCTGGCATCCAGCCAGGGTCAAACCACCAGAAGCAAGACAGGAAAGACTTCCATGGAAATAGAGAGAAGAGGTATAAACTGTTTAACATATAGGGAAACAAAAATTACAGAGAAGAACAACCAAATCTGAAAGGACATAACGAATCAGTTTACAAACAGAACCTTTTTTCCAGCACAATTACAGTGACAGAATAATCACTGGAGAGCTTTAAGAAATCATCCACTGAGCTCTTACATGGGATAATCTAGCAAAGGGACCCAGGAGACATTAAAGATCTTAAAGAACAAACTCCTCAAAGCGCAAGAACAGTTCAATTCAATTTGTGGGAAACCAAGTGGGTGTGGAAGGAAGAAGGCAGCTGAATGGGAAACTCCTGACAGCACTCAAACACAAAAGGATGAGAATGAAAGGTGAAAGTGGGGGTGTGCTTCTCAGGAAGAATACAGAAACTCTGCCTCAGCATGTCAGAATGAAAATTAGAAAAGCTTGAAATGGCATGAAAATTCATAAAATGTGAAAGGCATCAAGAACGGCTTCTTAATGCACCCTGCTAGCAAAAGCATGACTAAGAAATCTGTGGGCCCAAAGCTGAATGGAACAAGAAACCAGTGGTAAAAAGAAAACATTTAGGTTACCTATGGATGGCATTAGATAGATTTTGCAACACTTTGGTAAGACATCACTTCAGCCAACAAACCTCCTGCATTATGCCACTTACTTTGAATATTCATCCTGCTGAGATCCATCAGTCTTTTTGCTGTGTCCTTCAAAATGCAGGGCAGCAGAATCCCATGTTTAGTTTCATTCTCTTTCCACAATAATAAACTACTGTTTCCTTAGAAAACTGCAATGGACACTTCATTGTTGGACCAGTGTGTCTCCCTATCTTTACCAGATGAATGATGGGAAGTTTTGGGACAGAAAAAGCTACATTGAGTGAGAATTAAGCTGTTTTATTTAAACAGATGGAAGATGCACACACAACACCACCAAAGCAAAGGACGCAGTTTGAATTATTGTTATAATTCTTTGCCACATGCCTACAGAAAGCTTGACAACAGCTAAGCTGTCAACATGCTATCATACCACCGATCCTGCTGACCAATCTTTGGGTTTTCTGTACTCCCCCAGTTGTCTGTGTCCATCTGTTGTCTCCTGTCTCATCCTTATCTTAATAGCTCTTTGGGGCAGGGAACATTTTTTGCCTTGTGTTTGAACAAGCATTGTGTAGGTGCTACCACAATAGGCAGGAATAAAAATAACAACAATAATTAGGTTATATCTTAGTATCTCCTTGGGTTGGAATGTTTCCCTCCTGACTTCACAGCAGTGTTCATAAACAATTATAACTTGGTGCAATATGGGGCCTCATAAACAAATAATTACATCCCAACCTACCTTCAACCATTTCACCAGTCATCCCTCAAGGGCTGATCTGCTGAGCTCTCCATATGCTCCAAAAGGTGAGTGTGTGTGAACTCAGTTTCAGCAGAAGATACCAGCCTTGCAGTGTAGCAGGACTAACACCCTGCACATAACCCATAGATTTTCTTTGGACAGAACAAGCTTCCTACACACAAACTGTTGCCTCCTACTTTTGTGTGTCAACCCTGACTCATTTCTAGTGCCAAGAAGAAGAGCATAGTATCTTCATCCTCTACTCCTCTGAAGAATGGCAAAAGCCTGCAGTTATAAGTTTATGTAAGATGGTGGAAAACAGTTACATTATAAACTGTGCACACAGATTGTGGTCAAGCACAACACTGTACAACTTTAACAAGCATATATTCCCAGGTGTTCTTTGAAACTAAAAGGAAAATCTTCCTTCCTTGAGGCTCACTAGGGAAAATGGCTCGCTGCACTGGAGACACTCAAATTCACTCCTAGGCCCAACTGGATCCAGACAGGCTGTTAGTGTAAATCTAAGATTCAGAAAAAGATAGCAGTAACATGCCACATAGTATGTCTTGGACTGCTTGCTAGTAGCTGAAAGGTTCTGCTGAACTCTTGGGGAAGAAAAGCCCCTTTCACCAAGAAACATCCTCCTCTCTTAAAGTGCCATGAGCCCCTCTCACAAGTACCAAAGTACCAAAGTATATGTCTACTGAATCAAGCATTAGGCTCTCTCTTCTCAAATCCACTGTCTGCAAAGACACCTCCTGCAATGCCTCATCCACACAACTCTGCTTGAGGACACTGGAAGAAATATGTTGCAGTGAGGAAAATCCTTTGCCCTTGTCTATTTCTTTTGATGGAAGAGCACAGAAAAATTATCTTGTAACTGTAACACACCATACAAATCTGCCGTGGGTTTTGATAGGTGAAAGCCTTTTTTTCCATCTCCAAATAATTTCACCAAATCTTCCCACTGTAAATTAAACAATAACCAGGATAAAAGTCTCCAATAACTTCCAATTCCTAGTTATGAAGATGCAGGCAGTTGGGCCAGTCCTCTGCTTGTTTATCTGCAGAAATAGAAAGGCTTACAGTGCTGGATGCTAATGTAACACTACTGAACACACAGGCTCCCTCAGGTCTTTTTGGGATGTGCAGTGTAAAACTGGATTATGCCAGGGGCATGGAAGGTGCTGTAGGGCAATCTGCAGAGGGAGTGATTCACCCTGGCTCTGCTTCCCCACGCTCCCACCACAACTGCCAGCGAGGGGACAAGCCTGCCTCTCAGGCACTGCAAGAGCTCTTGGGACCAGACATCAGGAGTTCAGGCAGCCCATTCCCTTCTGAACCTGTCAAAACTATAATAAAACAACCTAGTTAAAATTATGTGTCTCCTGTCTCATATGCTCTTAAAACTTCCTGTGATGAGGGCACTACAGCCTCCCTCAGGACACTGTTTTCCTGCTTAACTTTCCAAATACTCATAAAGCTTTTCCTAGCACTTACCTCCACATCTTCCTTGCTACAAATTAAGCTGATTACTTCTTGTCCTATCCCCAGTGGACACAGAGAACAATTAATCACTGTCTTCTTAAAACAAGCTTTTAAATATTGGACGGCTTTTCCCTCGTCAATCTTCTCTCTAGTCTAAACCAACCCAGCCAATCCTCTCCTTGCAGACAGCGTTGGCCACTCTGGCTGCTCTCTCCTCATCTCCTTCCACTGTTTCTGGTTTTCCTGCTCTCCTGGATGCAATGCTCTGCTATGGCTTCAGCAGTGGCTGCTAGCGTAGAAAAACTACAGCCTGTGTGCTACACGTGACTCTCCTGTTAAATATACCCTGAAATGGGATTTGCTTTTTTGCAACATCACCACACTGTTGACTCATATTCAGTCTCTGACTCACAGTAGTGCCTCCCAGATCCTTTTCTGCAGTTCTGTTGCCTGGCTTGTTATCCCCCATTTTACATATAGGCATTTGAGTAGATCTTTCCAAGTACAGTACTTTTCATTTGTCTTTAATAAATTGCTTCTTATCAAATTTAGACCACTTTCTAGTTTAATTGGTAAATTACCTATGTTGTGTCAAGAAAGCAGATCAACTTCCAACCTCGTGTTACACATTGACAACAAAGAGAGCATGAAAGGAAGAACTGCTGTGTTCGAACTTCTTAAAAAGAGTTACTGTCTTATCAGAAGCTCAGCAATTCACTGCTGCTTTTTCACTCTGCATTCTACCTGATTCTGGCAGGTTGACCCTGGCTGGATGACAGGTACTCACCAAAGCCGTTCTACCACTCCCCTCTGCAACTGGACAGGGAGACAAAATATAAAGAAAGGCTCATGAGTTAAGAGATCACTCATCAATTACTGTCACAGGCAAAACAGACTTGAATTTGGGAAATTAATTTAACTTATTACCAATCAAAATCAAAGCAGGATAATGAGAAGCAAAACCTAAAAACACCTTCCCCACATCCCTCCCTCTTTCCTGACCTTAACTTATTCCCAATTCTTTACCTTCTCCCCATCAGCAGTGCAGGGAAATGGGGAATAGAGATTATGAGCAGTTCATCACATGTTGATTCTGCTGCTACTCCCTCCTCAAAGAGAAGAGTCCTTTTCCTGCTCTAGTCTGGGGTCCTTTCCATAGAAAACAGTCTTCCATTAATTCCTCCACCATGAGTTCTTCTCATGGGTTACAGTTCTGCACTAACTGCTCCAAAACAGATCCCTCTCCATGGGGTTCAGCCCTTCAAGAACAGGGTGCTCCAGTGTGGGCACCCATGGGATCACAAGTCCTGTCAGCAAACCTGCTCCAGCGTGAGGTCCTCTCTCCGTGGATCTGCAGGTCCCTGCCAGGAGCCTGTCCCAGCAAAGGTTTTCCAAGGCATCACAACCTTCCTTCAGGCATCCCCCTGCTCCAGGGTGGGGCTCCCTCCATGGGCTGCAGGTGGATCTCTGCTCCCCAATGGATTTCCACAGGCTGCAGGAGCACATCCTGCCTCACCATGGTCTTCACCATGGGCTGCAGGGGCATCTCAGCTCTGGCACCCAGAGTCCTCCTGCGCTGCCTTCTTTGCTGACCTCGGTGTCTGCAGAGTTGCTACTGTCACATATTCTCCTTCCATTTTTCTCTGGCCACAACTGTGCAAAATTTTCTTTGCTGCTCAAGTACAACATCACAAAGGTGCTACTGTGATTCTTTGGCTTTGCCTTAGCCAGCAGAACATCCATCTGTGAGCCAGCTGGGATTGCTTCTGCTGGACATGAAGTTTCTGGCAGCTCCTCATAGAAGCCACCCTGTAGCCCTCCCAGCTACCAAAACCTGGCCATGAAAACCCAATGCACTGACACATGGTGGTCTTCATAAATTAACAGTAGCTCCCTCTAGCCTCATAAAACACATTTACTCAATGAAATTACAATCTGCTGTCAAAAAAGTACAGCAACATCCTAGGCACCACACCACTCTATGACCCAAGCTAGTACCAAACAGAGCTGCTAGCAACTCAGTAGCCCGTATCATCCAACTAGGAAGAGAAGGGGCACATTTAAAAAACTAATTATTTGAACTACATCTTTAAGACCTGGCTCAACAAAATTATGACTTCTGGTCCACTGGTATTAGACACACCCTTAATATGTATTTGATTAATGACCTATATGAAATTACATCAAGGATCAATGTTTCTTTGTATTTTCTCCATAAAGTTCTTAGCATTTGATTCCCAGATATGCAGCAGATATTTTTAATGCATCTACCTGAAATTATATTATATCATACCCTCTTTGACAATGCTGCTTGAGCTGACCAGACAAACTGGCAGATTTTATTACCAGGATATCAATGAATTAACAGGCATTCTGAGTCCCTCAGGAAGGCTGGCCTTAGTCTCCTCACAGGACTTCTGCACTCTCTTTGTCCCCCTTCAAAAAGTCAAAGTAATCTATAATTTAAAATTTGTTTTCTTTGTGGTTTACAAAAAATGTAGCGTGTAACCAGCCATCATAAGAGAACAATAAATTACCAGAATTTCTCTCACCCAAAAATTAAAAACGATGTTAAGTGAATGTGTCCAGAGGAGGATAACAAAGCTGCTGAAATGCTAGGACACATGTCCTCTGAGGAGGGGCTAAGCACTCTGGGTTTATTTAGTTAGGAAAAAAAGAGGATTGAGAGGCAAGCCCACTGCTATCTACAGCTTCCTGAGGAGGGGAACTGCAGGGAGGTGCTGAGCTCTTTTCCCTGGCATTCAGTGACAGGACATGAGGGAATGACTTAAAAATGCTGCAGGTGAGGTTCAGATCAGATATTAGGCAACACTTCTTTACAGAGAGAGAGTGACCAAACACTGGACCAGGCTTCCTACAGGGGTGGTCAATGCCCTGTGACTCTCAGCAACACTTGCACAATGCCCTCAATGTTAACTGTCCGGAAGTGTTGGACTAGTTTGAACTGGAACTATTCTATTCTATTCTGTTATCAGATATATGAAGCTTTCCTTTCAAGGAACTCAATGTTTTACAAATTATAATTTTGAATTTTCGGTGAATGGCAAAAGTGATGACTGTTATAAAAAATTGGTTAAACACACTCTGGGAAAGAACTGCTTCTTAAGTTAGTACTTAAGGACCATTCTTCCTGCTCTCCTGACACTCCATACCACTGTAATGAAGTTCATGGGTCATGGATCAGAACATGCTGAGGAACACCTGATTGAAAAGCCTTGAGAAAAGGACCTGAGCTCCTGGTGGACATCACATTGCATATCAGCCAACATGCCCTTGCACAAAAGGCAGCTAATGGTATTGTGGGCTGCATTAGGAATGTTGTCAGCAGGTGAGGAAGGGGATCCTTCCCTCTGCTCAACACTGGTGAGGCCAAACGTGGAGTACTCTGTGTGCAGCTGTGGACTCCCCAGTACAAGAGGAAGGCAGACATAACAGAGGGCCATGAAGAAGATTATGAGTGTCTCTCATACTAGGAAAAGCTAGGAAAGCTATGACTGGAGGAGAAAATACTCAAAAGGGTCTGTGGGGTGGGCAGTGTCTGATCAATGTACATAATTACCTGAAGGCAGGCTGTAAAGGTAACACAGCCAGGCTTTTTTCAGTGCTGCCCAGTGACAGGACTAGAGGCAACGAGCACAGACTGAAACACTGAAGGTCCTGCCTGAACATCAGGAAACACATTTTTACTGGGAGAGTAACTGAGCCCTGGCACAAGTTGCCCAGGGAAGCTGTAGAGTCTCCCTCCTTAAAGATACTAAAAAGCCATCTAGACATGGTCATAATTGCTAGGTGGCCCTGCTTGAGCAAGGGGTTGGATTAGATGACCTTGAGAGTCCCTTCCAGATTTAACCATACTGTGATTTTCACCAGCCATCAGCAGGTCAAAAATCTTCCTAGAAAACAGCTGCTCTGTGGCCTAATCTATTATTTTTCAAATGTCTCCTGATGCTATAGCAGATCCTTCTGTACTTTGATACTGCAGATGGTGGAGAAAAGAAATTTAACAGCTAGGACAGGTTCCTTCTCAGGACAATGCTGCTGTTTCACTTACTGCATGAACTGATTGAGATCTTCGTGAAATCACTTTAATTCAGACTTATGCAATGCTCAGAAAGGTCAGACAGGTTATTCCCTCCTTTCCATTACTTCCCACAACTAGTGAAGACGGAAAGCACAGTGGTCAAAAAAACTCAAATCAAACTGTTTAATGCTGTTAAGAATATATTGCTCACATCAGCAGAGAATTTTATTCCAGATAAGATCTTAGACTAAAGCAAGGACTCTTATCTTCTCTATGCATTGCCAACACCTGGGAGCACAAAAGGAGGACAGCACAGCCTTCCATTGGTTCTTCCAGTCTAATGAACAGAAGAGAGTTCAACCAAGCAAGGGAAGGACAAATCATAATCTTTTCCCACCTTCTAATGGTCCAAGGACCAGAAAAGAAAGTATGAAAAAGTGCATATCACAACCTACAACCTTATACGTGTGTTCACTGACTGACATCCACATGTAGTAAATGGTATTTGTGAGTAACAAGAGCATTACAACTTGTGGCTTAACTTGCACCACAACTTGATTCACTTATATGTACAACAGCAACTATAAGAGTAGAAAATTAGAAGAATATCAACTGGACAGAAAGCCTCTCTAACACCTTGAAAAGAATCTTTCTTCCATTTTGCTTTTTAATAAAAGTGAAGTATTTTGTAAGAAATACTGTTGTCTACCTGGTAATTCCTTAATTCATATCAGTTGAAAACTGTGCAGTTACAGAAGGAAGAAGATTCACACTTAAGATGAATGAAGAACTCTGAGCTTAAGGTGAACAGATTTTTCTACAACCCTTGCGTTGCTTCCCTCCATGACTAGTCATGAAGACAGGACAGAAGGTCCTTCCACACATCCCTCACCAGATCCCATTCCTCCACACTCCATTTAGTTTCTGCAGTTCAAGCAGATTCCTTTTCCCCCTGAAATCAATGTTTAATTAACACATTATTGGAAAAAAAAAAAACGGGATGTAAGAGCAGACTGAAACAAAGCCAGCACTACCCCGCTCTGCAGATGCAGCCAGTCCCATTAGACAATTACCCCACTGGAAAGTTATTCCTCTCCTCATCCTCCTTCAGCTGCCAGCAAACATCATCCTCTTGCTTAGTTACCTTTCCTTCCGTCCCCACAGGACTCTTTCCTTTCTTAGAAGTGGTCCACAACAGCAAAAAGACAGAGTAGAGGGAGAAGGGGAGCAAGTGCTCTCTGTGCAGCCTCATCTTTAATCCTGCCATCCCAGGAGCAGCATACTGATTCCCCTGATGACCACCCCATCAACACAGCAGGCACAGCAGAAACAGGACAATGTGCTGTGCCACGAGCAGGGGATTCTCAGAGGGTCAGACCCACAAGCAAATCCTGGAACTACACACAGCTGGATGTAGTCAAAGGCAGCGGAGATGGTACCGGCAGCTTCAAAAAGTTTACATCATACCTCCCCCTATCCTCATCAATTATTATTCTATCCCATTCCTTGGCTCTCATCCTGCTGCTGGGAGGTACTTGGATGCAGGGGATGCTGCAGCACTGTCAAGGGCATTATAAGGCAGGCCCAGGGCTTGGGCACCCTCCCTGCTACACACACAGGCACCCACACTACAGGGCTGGTGCAGCTGGCAAAGGACAGCAGAGTCCATGAACTCCTGGGCTGAGCTGCCCTAGCTATGAAGGGAGACATCAGGATCTTTGAGGGAGTCAACCATCCCAGCACTGTCATTCCAGGATCCAAAGCTACTAGTGTTAATTAGTTCCCATGATGTGATGGATGACAAGCGGCAGGACTAGGAATGACACAAGCAGATTGTGTTTGAAACAAGCCATCCCTCACCATCAAGGGCAGAGGAAAGGAATTTGGAAAGGACAAGAGCTCAGCACACCAGTGAGAGACTAGAGATACACTGACAGCCCCCAAATCCCTCATATACCCTTCCCACCACCCCAGCTCGGTCCTTCTGCCAGCAGACAAAAACAGGCAGGGGAGTGTGCCTGGGAGAGAGCTCAGGCACATGGCTGTGAGAAACAAGAAGAGAGCTCTGAGACAAGGGGAAGCAAAGCAGATGAAGGGCTAATCCACCCTGTTGCAAGAGACCATATTTCAGACAGAGCTGAACTTCTGACAGCTGGAAGCGAACCTCCACCACCCTCTGAAAAGCCACATAGTGATACTCAGCAGCCCAGAGTCTAAAGAGGCTGAAGGCTTTAGCCCAGACAGAGCACTTTGCCAAGCTGGCTCTGCAGTGCACAGTTCACAAGAGCTGTCCACGGTGCTCAGAGAACACTGTTTTCTGTAAATGGTAGCAAGAGAAATTGTATTCCCACCTTCCCTTAAGGGAGAACACAGGATCTCCCAACATCACTAGTGTATTTCCAGTAGGAGTCTTAATGCTCAACTTTTCAAGAACATCACTACAGAAACACTGCATTTTATCCCTACTAGATTTCAGTAAAACCATACTCAAGTTAGCCCAACCAAATGGTTTTTCATGGTTTTTCCACTGGAAAAAAAATTTTCACAAAAGGGTATAAACAGAGCACTAAAAGTGCCACCCATTGCCCACAACAAGTTGAAAGGAAGAACAAATTTCTCCCATGCCATCTATGAAAGTGTCTTCATCTGACTGTTTGGACGGCAGTGAGAAATCAAAACACCACTTCTGATTCTCAGAGTCCTTTACACATGAATTGCCATTATCTATGCCCAAGTGAGGAGAAAAAAGGAGAAAAAGTGAGGAGAAAAAAGAAAAGAAAAAGCAAACAACCTGAACCAAGATTATGTAGTGTACTGGTTTCAAGACGATACCTCTTCTATCTCAGTTTCAAAATTAGAAGTATTTCCCCCACCACTCGCTGTATGAACAAACCAGCTAGACTGACAGACTGCTATTACATAGAAAAGGGGGATGAGGGAGAGATGAGAGCTGATACAAATTTCCAAAGCTTAACCAAATTTTGGGTAATTTCTTACTTCAGCTTGGGCAATTGTCCAAAAATAAAGCCTGTCTTCTCTTCATGCTGGTGGGGAACAGGGGCAGATAAAGCTGGATGCATTTTGTTTTTAAATTAAGCCCCTTGTCACCTGCATCATCATCATCACAGGTCATGTCTTATCCTGGCTTTTGGTCATCATAAAGCTTCTGACTCTTTCAGTTTGTTCCTGGACAGAACACTGTGTGTCCTTATCACTGACACAGCCTATCACAGCTCAGCCAGTATCCTGACATCCACCTGCACGTGCCCACAGCATACTGCTAAAGGAGAGGGCAAAAGAAAACAGATTGGGGTGGAGGGGGAGAAATACACTCTGCTTGTCAAGAAAAATATTCTAAAGAGCCCTGGAGGAGGCTGCAGAAAAAGAAGTTCAGTATATCCACCAAAATACCACTGCTGATACAAGAAAAAGGGAACGAAACTCTGCCTTCCCAGGAATAATCCAGACAGGAGCCCAAACATCTTGTACAGCCTGAAGGTGTCCTCTAGGTTGAGGGCTTCAATCCAATCCTAACACTTACCAAAAAAAAAAAAAAAAAAAAAAAAAAAAAAGAGTTGCCTGTACCTGCTGGCTTGGCAACTTGCTCAGAAAGGGAAGAAAGTAAGGGACGGAGGAAGCGTAATAATTTCGTTTTTGCACAGGGACTTAAAATCCACCATCACTGCTACCACAAATTATCCCTGGCACCATCTCTCACTCTCTGAATGCTTTGCAGGAGCTGAGTTCACCTCTTGCTTCAAGGATGCAAAACATTCAGGGTCGGGGTAAATTCCAGCACTATGTCAATGTTCTTCCTTGGGTTTGAATCACTGGGGAAAGGGAGGAACCATAAACCCTTGGGCCCACCTTTGCCCTTCAGGGCATCAGGGAGATACCAGGGAGGCAGACTCCACAGGATGGGAGCAGCAACACAGGCCCTGCAATACATTCTGCCTGTTGCTCAGATGGCCATCACATTGTCTTAGAGAGCAGCCATGTAAGAGCCCAGTGTAACAAGGATAAAAAGGTGTGAGAGAGCATTGAAAGGAGGGCTACAAAGATGGTGAAGGGCCTAGAGGACAAGCCTTATGAGAAACAGCTGGCATCACTTGGACTATTCAGTCTGCAGGAGACAGGGAATAATACCTCATCAGAGTCTACAACTTCCTCATGAGGGCAAGTGGAAGGGCAGGCACTGATTTCTTCTCTCCAGTGACCAGTGACAGGACTCAATGAAATGGCCTGAAGCTGAATCAGGGGAGGTTTAGTTTGGATGTTAGGAGAATGTTCTTCCCCCAGAGGGTGGCTGGGCAATGGAAGAGGCTCCTCCCAAGGGAAGTGGTCACAGCACCACACCTGACAGAGTTCCAGAAGCATTTGGACAATACCCTCAGGCACATGGTGTGATTCTTGGTGTGTTTTGTGCAGAGCCAGGAGTTGGACTCCAGCTGAGGATACTGTATGATGGTAAGATTCCTACAAGCACAGGAGCTGCAGCACAACCACTTCCAAAGTAACTGAGGTAAGAGGGCCAGCAGTGAGAGCTCAGAAGGTATCTACTGGTGAAGCTGGGCAGCTGAAACAAGATTGGCTCTGGTGAGCACAAACCAGGGGAGCAGAGGATTCTCTCCAGGCATCACCTAGAGCAACCATGTGAGGCACTGGACACATCCCTGCCTCCACCCTCCTGCCTGTAGATTATCACTGCACCTCAAGGTCAGAGAAAGGAGAAAAGCAAAAGACAAACACCAGTAGCTCTGGACAGATCTATTTATTCAACTTTTGCTATTGTTTCACGAAATGGAAAGATCCAGAAATATGGAGACCTTGGAGCAGGCACAGCCACACAGAGCAAATGAGAAGTAGCAGCTGGCAGAACCACAGAAGCACCTTCCTGCCACAGCTCCCCTCGCCCTGGGTGGGAGCAGCCCATGGCCAAAGACGGAAGTCAGTCCTTCACACCCAGAAAAGGAGGGTGCTGAGCAGTTCTGTGAGCCTTGGAGAGGGTCCTGAACATCCTGAAATGCAGGAAAAGCTTCCCTCTCAGTGCCTCAGCTGCCTCATCCCCACATGCCAGTCACCACAGCCACCCACTGAGGCTTGTCGTTTTCTAGCTGGGGGAACAAAGGAGGGGAACAGTGGATGGAGAGAGAGTCTTACTCCCTATGCTTCCACACCCCAGCCTTTTCCCTGCTCCACTCAGACCTGAAAAGCCATGGCACTCCTGCACATCCTACAACAGAAACACAAGGAGCTTTTCTCCGCCTCTCAATTCACCACCCTCCAGGCTCCAGCAGGGACTGCATGGAAATGGCGATATTCCTGTATTGTCTGGATCAACAGTACGGATAAGCTCAAAGAGGGCAAGAGAGGATGGCATGGGAGGATGAGGCGGGAATGCTTTGTTCAGCCCTGGTTCCAGTGCAGCCCACCCCCTCTCTCGATCGCAATGCCCTCCAGCTCGGACATGCAAGGAGGCATTGGAAAGGGAGGGGACCTGGGATGCTTATGAATTTTGTTTCCCCTATCAAGGGGACAGCACACTCCCTGGAGCATGCCTGGCTGTGACGGAGCTCCCTGGAGTAACCTTTATTCCAGTGTGTCGCAAGCATGTATTTCACGGATGGTTACACTGCATCATTATCACCAGACGTTCATTTGACCAAAATAATGTTATTAGCATCGTCAGGTCCATTTTCCCCCACACAATTTCTCCCTCCCCAGTACACATACACTCCCTCCAACCCCCAGGCCCCTGCCATCCACATAGGGCACACCCCTCCACGGCACAAAATCTCATGATGTGTGACACAATGTCCAGGAAAAGAGAACGGCAAGAGGGGCTGGTGAAATGGATGGACGTGCCTTTGGCAATTACTGCGTTCCTCACCCTCTGCCAGTGTTTACCAACCGCACAGACACACAAAGATGCACACGCAAAAATTGAAATTAAATCACCGACTACCCAAGGTGCATGACCATGGGTGTACGCGTGTGCCCAAGCTGCGGCCACAGTCCTGTCGGGAGCCCAAATCCGTGTGGCATGAAGTAAAGGTCATCGTGCCACTGTTGTGATGCACTAAAAAAAAGCCGCAGAGCCATCAGGATGTAACACAGAATTTTCTCGTCAAGGGATGAGAAACCTTCGGGGGAGTGGGGGCTGGGAGGAGGAAAGCGGGTGTGCGGATGGGGGGGGATGGGGGAAAATGGCAGAAAATGGGGAGGAAAATGAAGAATACAAAGCTCCACTTCGCTAATCCAAGATAGACAATCCATCCCTTCCCCCCTCTGTACGCCCTCCCTCCCTCCGAAATGTTGGTGCAGATGGATTTCTGTATCTTGGTTTTGCAGCAGTGGGTCTAATGACTCCCATACCAAACCCCCTCGCTATGATAACCCCTCCCACTATTTTTTTTTAGACCCGGCTGAAGAATAATGTGTTTTTAGAGATAATGGGTTTTATAAAAAGAAAAGAAAAAGGGACGCAGCGCAGACATTATGCGAATAAGCTGCTCCCCGCATCACCCCCATCTTCTCCCAACCACACATTCCGATTTCATCCCCTCCCGTCGTTCTCCAGCCTTCCCCATCAGCTCCCCCAAGGAAAGGAAAAAACCCACAGCGTGATCTGGGTAGCCGATCTCAAAATCCCAAGCACTAATCTGCTTGAATTTGTTCTTGCCCTTATATAAGCAGCAGCACGTCAACATGTTCAGTGGAAACGCAGCGTAAAATGAGGCCAGGCTACAGCCATGAACAGGGGTGATATCGGCAGATATCGCTTCTATCGAGAAGCCATCACCACCAGGTTGATGAAATCAAGCATTGGGCTTCCAGCCGTTCCCTTGCTTTATTTATTTATTTTTCAACGCTTACTCTAATTTTACTTTGTTTCATTTTGGTTTCGCTCTACTTCATTTTTGAAAGGACAAAAGTGAAATAAATAATTAAAAGCCTAGAGACATACCCCACCAGAAGGTGCCCGAATGCTCCAGAAAGAGAATCCCCACCTCCTAACTTTGGGGTTTGGTTTTTTTTTTTTAATAAATAAATACAGTCCTGTTGCTCACATTATCCCCAAACTTCCAGTGTCCCCAGCTGCACCTCCCTACTCCCAAAAACCAGACACTTTGCTAGCGAGAGATAAAGGTTTAAGAAAGTGCCGAATACTGAAAAGAAACTGATAGAGAAATGAAAATTATGTCTATACAATAATCCAGTTCATTCAGCTGATGAAGTGCGTTCAGTCGCAAACCCACGAGCAATAATGTCTGCAACCTCCTCCTCCCAAAATACTACTAACCCTTATATAAACTTGCTAAACGTAACACTGATGACCATTTCAAATGAAACCAGTGACAGACGTAACACCTTTCTGGTTAACGCTACGCTACAATTAATAACTGACCGTATCATCACGGCAAACAAAACCTTTTGTGATCAAATTTTCCCCCACCTACTCAACGTTTCTCTTAGACTTTGCACTGGTCTAGTTAAGAGTTCGCCCCTTCAAAAAATAGCCCCTCAAATTTTGCAATAAGGAGGTATTGGTGGGCGGTCATTTCAATATTCACCTTTTTAGGAGGGCCGTGTGCTTATCTCAGAACAATTACGGGTAGCAAAAATACAGGAGGGACAAATAATATTTAAAAAAACCCAAAATAATTTCTTAAAACTATTTGCAACGAAGTGTCGAACAGTTTGACCACAGAAAGGTGGAAGGAGAGCTTGGAAAAGCAAAAAGCTGAAAGTGTGCTTTTTATAAACGATTCAATGTTTTTAGCCCTGGTTCTGCCTCCCCAATCCTTTGGTTTTTCTGCCGCTGATCTCATGCCTAATCTTTTTTATTGTTTTCTTTCGAGGGAGGAGGGGTAGAAATCAGGAAGAAAAAAATTGAAAGTGTTCAATTTGAACAAAATACATTCTTAAAACTGCACTGTTAAATATGTTATTTCGTAGCCACAAAAAATTACCATTAAAATAAATTAAAGAGTAAGCAAAAGACAAGTCACCTGCAAAGCACCAGAGTCGGTGCCCTTAGGTAGGAGAATTACATCACTCCCTGACTCAATGGTGTTTTCTTTTAAATTATAAAGCAGGTATAATTTTTGTCTTACAGAAAAAATCCCGATAAGAAAAAAACTATAAAGCCGTTATTTCACATAGATTTTACACGAAAAAAAGCACTGAACCAACCTTTAAGGTCACTGACTGCCTGAAAACCCACGGCAGTCACTCACGGTGGAAGTTTTCAGGCAAGACGGCTACTAAATCATTAATACAAACAAATGGAAGGCGGGGAAGAAAGGCGCTACCGTAATAGATCCGAAGACTTGGAAGAGACAAAAAATATTAAAGAAAAAAACTTTCCTTTTCAGCCTCTCTTCTTTTCTCGTTAGTATTAAAAAAAAAATCCTTGAGCTTTAGTCAAACAGCCGGCTCACTCTAAGGGTCTCCCTGCTGTAACTCAGCGTAGTGTCTTCTTTTTCGAAAGCCCCCCCACACCAATTTTCCATTGCAAAATGCCCCGCCGCGGGAACTGCGATCTCCCGAAAAGTCTGACCGAAGGAGCCGGAGCGTCCCGAGGGTCGGAGCGCGCCCACTCCGCGCGGGCGGGCAGCGCCCAGCCCCGCCGGGGCAGCGAGGAACGGGAGAGGGATAAAGCGATCCGAAACACTTGTCGTGGCAAGGGTGAGGAGAAACCCACCCGCGGAGCTCCGGAGCGGCGGCGCCCAGCACTCGCCGGGCGGGCAGCTCCCTCCGATCCGCGCCGTGCCGAGCCGAGCCGCCCCCCGCCCGCCGCCCCTCTCACCTCCGCAGCCGGGCGGGCGCCGGCCGCCGCGCCAACTCGCGGCTCGCCTGCGCTGCGGGGCAGGGGGCTCCAGCGTGGCCCCAGCCGCGGGGGCTGCGGGGGTCCCGGGGACGCCGGGCTGGGCTGGCCGTGCCGAGCCGAGCCGTGCCGGGAGAGCCGCGGGCGGCCGCGGGCGGAGCTGCGCAGGGCTGAGCGCGCCGCGGTGCCGGAGCAGCCCGAGCCCCGCGCACGCCGCCGCCGCCGCCCCCTGCTGCCGCCGCGCCCGCCCCACCGGCCCCGGCTTTTAAAGAGACCGCGGGTCCGCGCCCCGGCCCCCGGCACGGTCCGCCCGGCCCCGGCAGCGGGCACGGCCCCGGAGCGGGCACGGGCAGCAGCGCTCCGCCGGGCTTCGCCTCCCACGCTTCCGCCGCCTCTTCCCAGCAGAGAGCTTCGGCGGCTTCTCGGCCCGTCAGCCTCCTGCTCCCCGAGCGCTCCTTCGCCGGGCCGGCACAGCGAGGGCGGATTTCTGCCCCTCTGGTCCCAGCAAGGCGAAGCCGGGCAGACGCGGCTTGTTTTTTCCTTCAGTTTGCTACCGGGGACCAGCCGTCAGAGCAGAGGAAGCGTCTTCCTCAGACGATGACTTTCCTGAGTACCCCAAAAACCCTTAAAGTTCAGAAAGAATTTTCCCTTTTAGCTCAGAGTTTGACCCAAACCTACCGTCTATTTCTAGTCAATTTATACACTGCCCATTTCAGTTAAATCAGCCACTGAATTTCCGTGTACAAATATCTCAAACTTTTTATCCACTCATTTTCTCACTTCTAAAAGGAGAGACAACAGCCGCTGATAGACATCATCGATTATGTTGGGGTCAATATTTCAATCATTTAGAGTGTACATCCTAGATATTGTTATTCATCATTTTATCACTATTAGTACTTACAACAGCAAATGTACTGTGGGGAGCACGTAAGTAAAGATCTTTAATACGTTATCATGCTAAAAGTCCACCTCAAAGAAGACTAGCAGACAGGAACATTATGCACGAGGTGCACACAAACCCAAAAGTGAGGAATCAAACTTTCTGGCTCCTCTCTCCAGACTATATGGTCTTGTAAAATTTGTGTATGATGCTCATACTGCAACACCAGACACTTAGAAATGCATTTGCTTTAGGGACAGACTGCAAAGCTATTTGTCTTTCCTTCCCCCTCTGATCACATATCCAAAGTTTTTTGTCTTTTTCTGTTTTGCATAGCAGGCAGCCTACCTGCAGTACTCAATAAATAATAAATAATTTTTATTTTATACAGCGTGTATTGATCACCTTCCTACTATTGAAAGGCAGCTGCGTCTGAGGTGGATAATAGCCACACAGAAACACTAAATAATAGTTACAAGTGGTATTAGGAGCCCCTTGAGAAGTTTCTCTGGAAAATACAGTCCCCTTCACACACCCTAACAAATTCTTATACATGCATAGAGAAGATGATAGTGACCTGTTTCAGCAAGGTGACAATGGTCCAGCAAAGAGGCATCTTCCTAACCAAAAATCAGCATCTAAAGAGCAAAATTTTATCCCTTTATATGTTTGTGCAAAGACAGGTTATTGTTGATTGTTTTTAACCTGTTTTACACGGACAGCATTGCAGTAAGAACTATCAATCTCTCCTTAGGGCATGGGATTAGATCCTGGTCTCAATTACTGTGAAGAAAATCAGGTATTACTTCACTTACTTCAGTAGTTAACTAGTTAAAAAGTGCATCTGACAATAAAATCTGGCTTCTCATACATTTCTTCACTTGCTGGTAGTTCTGGCAATCTAGCATTTTGTAGCTTGCAGTTTATCAAAGTAATGATTTGTTGAGACAACCTTCTGAAACTGCACCACCTCTACCCCTTCCCTGTCCAAGGTCTTCTAAGACCATGCACACACATGCTTGCATCATATTTTGATCTGGCTGCCTATCAACAGAGCATCTTCCATGTAAAATCAGTGACAACAGCACCATCTCCACTTCCAATTCCAATTCCAAATTTAACCACTTTGATTTAGCAGAGAGAAAACAGAATGTCCTTTGTGAGAAAAAAACAAACTAGCAACCTTTAACCAGCTGCATCACTAAGGGTAAAGTGAGTCCAAAATGATTTGGGGAAAATAAGCTAGTTTTCATCCTGTCCTTTCAACTGGAAAAAGAAAAGCCTAGGACACCTATATATGAAATGTCTAAAATTAGAAAAAGGGATAGAAGACTTCTTCATCCATCTGAGAAACTTCTGTTCAGAGTGCAACATGGAACCAAGGAGGATAACAACTACTTTGGAAAAAAATCTTACAGCGCCTAACTTGGACACAGAGACCTATACTTCTGAAAAATTATTACAGTTAGGCACCAAAATAGCAGACATCATTTTATAAATAGGCACAGTATAGTAAGAAAATATTAGAAGAGAAGTTTTCTTAAGGTTGCAAGGTACATCTTTGCTGGGGTGTGAGGAAAAACAGACAAGAGGAAAGCAGTGCAAAATGAGAAGTTCTTTGTCCAGCAAGCAATACTATAATTGAACAACAAGAGAGTGGATTTTTCTTTTTGATTCCCCTAATTCTTTCTTTCTCATCTCTCATTCTAGCCATGCAGCTTGCAAATAAATTGTATGGAGATGAAAAAAAAAACCATGATCCTTACAATGACGTTTGTTTGTACTAGAACCCTCTAATACTACTTATCTCCCCAGTATATGTCACTGGCATTGTGGTGAGACTTTTCAGAACATATAACATGCTCTAGATAAAGTGTTTTGTCCCCATCTAGAAGATAATTAGATACATAAGACTTTTTCAGTGTCTTCATTAAGAAAATAGCCAACTTCCTTTCCAAAGGGCCTTAAAAATTAGCAGTGACATAGATTTATAGACCTAGGCACCTGACAATTCCCTCCCAACCCCACCAGAGAGAAGAGGCAAAGGCAAGAACACACGTTCATAGAAATGCCATTCATCTTCTTTTGTTTGTTCCCTTTAGAATAAATTTACAAAAGTTTTTACCAAGTCAATGGGCTTTTTATAACTAAAAGACAAAATGCTGTCATAAACTGGGGCAATTCTGTCAGTGCAATTTCAATACATTGCTACGTGGGACTGCTCATCTTCAAGGAACTTATTGTGCTCTGAGACCCAGGCTTGCTAACTCAGGGCACAGCTGTAGCAGGCATCACACACAGCTTTTGCTTAGGTCTTGCTGGAGCAGAGAGCTGGCTCACAGGGGGAACCCATCCCCCTGGTGCTTGTGCCACTATCAGCAGTTCCTGGTTCCTCCCTTTCCTGCTGAGCAGGGGTGATGAGAGAGAGGGATCAGACTGGATCCTGCTAGAAAAGGCTCTGGAGACAGAAGTTAGAGGCATCATCCATCATGCCAGGATGTCCAAATGCTGCACCACAAGATCTAGAAGATTCATTCTAAACAAACGCCCTGAGTGTGACAGCAGGGGATAGGAAAAGGGGCTGCACTGCAATAATGACACATAGACTATAATCTCCTGGTATTCCTCCTTAGATTCTCTAAATGGCATTCACCAAATCCTTGAAATTAAATGTTTGTATGGCACAGTTTAATGGAAATGAGGCTCAAGGGGAATTTGCCATTGAAACAGTGGCAGGAAAATCTGTGCAACATGGCAAGAATGCAATTTATCTCTGGCTTTTTTTTTTTTTTCCTTTTGGCCATGTTAGCATTTTTAGTGTCTTTTTGCCCAGAAGTTAAGACCCAAGGTGAATTTACAAGCTGCAGTCCAAATTGTGATCAGATCTTCTTAGGTTGTGCCAAACAAAGCTGATCTTATCTCACTGGTGACCTTATTCTACTTGAGAGAGCAAAACTCATTACAATAATAAGAAATAACAGAGATGGGGGGAAGTAATCATGACAGTGCTTGGTCAGAACTCCCTCTGCCATCATTTCAGAGGATTAGTTCTAAGCTCTTCTGCAAACACCATTTTTAACTCCAGCTGGAGGTTCAACCTCTAAAGTTAGTCTGACCACTTGCAGGACACTGCCATTTATTCTTGATGCACAGGCTTTTTCCTCCTCAAAGCATGTTCTGCTGCATTTATTTAATAGAAACTGTACACACTATACATAAGAAGTCATTTTATGAGCACCATTTTGTTTGAATGTATAGGGGACAGAAACTATACAGGACACAACTTTGAGTGTGTGGAAGTGTATGAATGAGCAAAAAAACTTTGATGTGTGTAGCTAAGAATGCAAGGGTGAACCCATTCATGTGAAAGAATTCCTTGTGGGAACAGTGCCTGAGAGAGATTAAATAAGTGGTGTGTGTGCAAATGCTGCACGAGCAAATTCCAGCCAAATCACATAGGGGGAAAAAGTATATTTCATTGCATCAACTGATTTGAGGAAAGAAATTATGCAAGCCCTTCTCCAAGTTTCATACACTTTTCCACCATCTTTAAGAGCATCATTGTAAGAGGATGCATTGTATGTCTGTATTTACACATAAGCATTAGCAACAACAGATGAGACAGATGTGGGTGCATGCTCAGTTCTGTGAGGGAGAATAAAAGAAAAGCTGTACATTCTTCAAGCCAGCAATATAAAATTCCATGGTTGTCACATTGGCTTTGTGACATCCCCTACCAGATATTAGACATGTACCTACATCTCATCCTAAGACAGGACATCCATTGTCATCTCCCATTGCCAACAAGCCAGCTGTGACCCTGACTCAGTGCAGGCCAAAAGAATGAGAGCCCCTTCCTATGGGCATCCAGTGAAATGGCTAAAACCACAGCCACTGTTCAGAGTTAAAGCACAGCCTTCCAACAAGTATTTCCACCAGTTTTGAACTCCATCCTTTCTTGCTTCTTGTATCTTATAACTCCATGGGGTCACTCCAGTTTCTATGATGTCATCCAGCCCCTGGCCTGCAGAAAGACTCAGTAGAACTTTATTGCTTACTACAATTTCCACTTGAACTCTGCCTCCACTCCTTGTTTCTGAATCCTCAGATGGAGCCATGAAAATTAGCCAATGACATCACAGTGTGCTTCTCTGGCAAAAAATATCATGTCATACAGGCATGTCCATCAACAGGGTTGGGTAAGAATAGGAATTGATGAGAACTAAAAGAGGAAGAACTAGAGAGACATGCAATCAGAAAAGCTGGATTTAACATGAGCAAAAGATAAGTCTCTCTAACAAAATGCTAATCTAATGCATTCACAGGAGCTACTCCTTGAAGAAATTCAGCAGCTCCTCAAGGAAGATTAAATAGCATTTCCCTTTTGCCTTTGACCCATTCAGTGACCCTGAAGCACACACCTTGATTGCTCTAGATCATTGGTACTAGATAGGCACACTCCAGACAATGTTGGAAACACAGACAGTTTGGGAATTTGTATCTGGCACTGCAATCTTTAGAACCAACCCCTAACAGTCTCATGTCAAACACTTACCTGTAGCTGGCCACTTATTCACACAAAACAGAAACCCTTCCTGGCCAACAAGAGCAGGTGGAATACAGACATCAGTGCAGAATAACACCATTGGGGCACGACAAGCAGACTACCCACTCTTTCTCTCAAAAAGCAGACCCCTCAGACTGACTGCAGCACCCATCTCATGTCTGACTTAAGTGTGGATTCCCCTGCAAAATTTCTTTTATCCCATGAGCTCCTGAAAGGTGTTTGCAAGCATCAAGTTATGAGTAAGTAATCGGTTGGGAAGCTCTCAGGATAAGGAACAACTGCTGCAACCAGTGCCTTTCAAATGGTTCAGTTATCTCATTTTAAAATCTTATGCACTATTTTGGATAAACATGACAAAAATGGAACAGCTGTTATTTTCTCTGCTGACATGGCAGACAAACAATGCATTCAAACATCGTTCTATCTGTAGGGGAAAGTACTTCTCATTCACAATCAGATGCCAATAAATGTCCTTTTTTGGCATGAATCTATAATGTGAAGATTTGAGGTGGGATGAGACACCCCAAATAGGACTCCAATAAAACCGGGGCAAGGGGGGAAAATTTTCTTCCTACTGCTATAACAGTGGGGACTGGAAATTTTGTAGCTTCAACAAATTCTTCAAGGAGCCAAAAAGAGCAAAACATACCTTCTTCTCACTTAGCAAACACTATTTTTGACAAAAGCCTTTTAGCTTCTGTTTGGTGATAGGCATGGCATATCTCCAGGGCAAGCCTAAAGCATTGCTTTTGACCTTTAAAGCACTATATGCCTCTTCTTCTAAATTAATAGGCATTAGGTATCTGTGCTACTTAAGCACTTTCTGAAAATCCTAATGAGTACCTATCTAGGAAAATCCAACCCTCACTACCTTGGATCTCATAACTTTTTTTCTCAAGGGAGGTTAAGCCAACACTGGCTCCCAGGCACAAAGGAGCTCTATAATGAACCAGCAGCCAGGGCTCTGCCCTGCACTGCTTGCAAGGCTGTGCCCTCCTGCATGTCTCCCCTCCACACCTGGTGAAAGGTTCGACCGATGCTGTGAGGCTGAGCAGGCATGTGTTGCCCAGTTACAGGTTCTGCACTCATCACTCTGTATTAAGGCATATTCTTGCATTTCCTGGGCTCAGTCCAGGCTTTAAGACAGGAAAGTTGAAAAGCTAGACAAATGCATATATTCAAAAAAAGGGACAGCAAAAAAAAATTTGCGAGCAGTTCCCCTTCTATAGCCTGGCCCCTGTGTCCCAGAGCAAATACAAACCTTGCTTTAGGGCACTATATAAATTGGTATTATAAATTCAGATGATGCACCAGGGAGTGCCTCATTCTGTATGATTGGAGTCATTCTCAGGAGCAGTTCAGGCACTCAGCCTGCCACATGCGACTGCTGCCCCAAGGGCTGCCATTACAGATGCATTATTACAAAGCGCTGCAATAAAGCATGAACTAAAACAACTTCATTGAAATGAAGATTAATACTGAACATGTGTTCACCTCCTTGCACTCAGAAGGAACAGTCCAGCAAACACAAGCATCACAGTGCCTGGGCTGATGGGCTAGGGGAGCAATGTGCTGGCCAACCACCGCTATCGCTGAAGGCAAGC
The DNA here is from genome assembly GCF_027579445.1 of Ammospiza nelsoni. NCBI lineage: Eukaryota > Metazoa > Chordata > Aves > Passeriformes > Passerellidae > Ammospiza > Ammospiza nelsoni. The sequence goes on along the minus strand of NC_080638.1, from coordinate 43,206,961 downwards.
AATACATTTCCATAGCATCTTTTAAGTGTCCATGGGTAGATTTAATGCAGCAGCTGTGAGGCAGAGAGTAAGGCAAGCAAAATATGTTGAGTGCTGAAACATGCAGAAAAGTGAGCTGTGTTTGAAGCAGAAAACAGAGAGGGATGCTTCAAACCTAGAGAAGAAATACCATTCACTGCAGAATGATCCATACCTTTAGTTATCACAGACTTCAATGGATATTGATGGATATTCTCAGCACTTCAAGATGTTGTACCCACATGAGACTTAGAGGTGAGAAAGATCATCTAAGGTGATAGTTCTTCCATTCCACTCACAATCAGAACAAGATTATTCCCCATGATCTATTTACTGGTGCCGCTGTCACCTCAGTTAAGCTCTCCTATGCCATACAACACTCACTGCCTCCCCCTTCTGATGCCTTTTGAGAGCCTCATAAATTTCACCACTGACATAAACTGAGGGCCATTACATCTATATATTTCCTGCTCAAATTAAACTCATGATAGTCTGTTATGGTTTGATGGCCCAACTCTTATGCTTCCTTTTCCTGATGCAGGTTTTTCACTCTTCCTTTCCTTCCAATCTTTCTAAGGCTCCTAGCAAAACTAGCTGTGACCACTGACTACACATCCCAGGGGATTCAACTCCTTCATTCTAGCAAACAAATTGGACCTGAACTTGTAGTAGTAAGTGTAAAAATCTAGAATAGACATGATCCATGACCCTCAGAAGAAGACACTTAGTCAGTTCTGGAAGTACTCATAGATCCTTTTGAAGTCTCTGAGACGTGACCCAATATGAAGGCACTGAAAGGCAGCACAACATCATCTCCTTACTAAGGGGAAAGAAAACCCCCATGGGGAGGGGCAGATGGCATCTCACAAGAGAAAAAAGAAGCATTGGTTGCTATATTACACCTCCAAAGAAACAGATTCATGATTAATCTGCATGATGGTATTCTGCACGTTAAGGAAAAAGCAACAATCTTCTCTGAGGGTACACCCCACGGAACAGAGGCTCTGACCCTTGGGAATCAATTGCATGCAAAGGCCTTTATTTATCATTTAGCAGTGGTTAAGACCTCATAGATGATCTGTCTTTGACATAACAGCCAGATAGGCACATTATAATGAATGACCCACGTAACTTTAAAAAAAAAAAAGAAAAAAGAAAACAAAAAACAGAGCCATGCATCTCTGTGTATGGGCTGGAAGTGAATGTGGGGGAAAGCACTAATAAGAGAACAGATGCCCTCATGATTCTGAAATCTACATTGCTTTCTGCTTCTGGAGTAAAAAAACAAATTTGTCATAAAAATAAATGAACTGACATCAAATATTCAAATTTTAGGGGGAAAAAAGACTGAAGGCAATATGTAAATACACAGTAAACAACAAAAAGCTCCTGTTACCAGGTTTTTCTTTCCTCCCCAGGTTGACAGGCACTGCACCAATGCAACTGAGAGAGAATGAGATCTGCTGCATGCAAACAATTTCTAACAGAGCTAAAACTCTGCACTGAACATGGCCAAGGAAAGGTTGGGCAGCTGCCTTTAGACAAGGCTGCCATGTCACTGCCCATTCAAAGGGCACTACTGCACAGCAACAGGTTTGAATTATATTATTTCACAGCAAGGTGCCATCCATTCCTCCTTGCACTGCAATTTTATATCCCAAAAATAGAGTGGCCTTCACAGCCCTCCCACAGTGTACCTCTCACACCACCACAAATACAGCTCGATAACTGTCCATTGTCATCAATACTCTCCTGACTGAAGATGACTTAATAAAACATTCTTAGAAGCCAGTCACCAAGACTTACAATTAAAAGGGAGCCATTTTTAGCTCCAGTGAATTATTGTTTTACTCAGTTCTCCACACTTCTACTAAACCAAACATAACACTTCATCCTAGGCTGGACCTGCGCTATGTCTAGCTCTGAATGGAGAACTCTGTAGACCTCTAAAGGGACGGGACTTGTTCTATGATCCAAAAACACAACTTCAAATCTCCTAGATTTAGACCACGTGTAGAAGCCAACAAAGATCCATATGCTGATGTGTCAATGCCTTCATAGACCTGATTCACATCGCACAGAAAGATGAATGAATCCTTATGCAGGCTTCCAATGAAATGACCATTACATTTCTCTAACAATCAATCAGATTCCTGCTGGGCTAAATGTTATTTGGTACCTGCACTCAGAGCTGGAGGCACTGAAGCTTTCTACCCATCAAATCCAGGATCAGCATTTGAACTGCAATAAAGGAATTGGTGTACCTGGTTAAAAGATGAGGCAGTACCACCCAGCATTCGCCTACAGTACACAGAAGGGAGAATCCTCCTATAGGAACTAATCCTTCAGCTGAAGGAAGAAATAGTCAGAAGACCCACTGGGACTGCAGTTGCTACATTTCATATTACTATCCTAATAAACAAGGTTTCCAACAGGCTCTAATTAACAAAGTTTTACTTAGCCCAATGCTGTCTCAGCAAGAAGCTCCAGGGGTTAAGTCAACGGGACTGTCATAACCCAGACACAGGCAAGTGTCAGTCAAACATGAACTGCAGTGTCTGGAAAATACTGTGCTCCACTAGATGCAAGGAGCCACAGTGATGATATGCAGTGTGCTTATGATCACCCCATGCACAGGCAAATCCATAAGAGATGACTCCATCCTACCCCATGCAGCTACAAACCACAGCTGACTTTGAGATACTGGCCTGCAGACAGAAAACACTGATTGTCTTGTCCCTTTTTGCCAGGCACAATCTGAGAACTATAGCTCAACCTGCTTGTGGTATTACTGATCATCACTGCAGAAAGGGTCATGTCATCTCTGATTTCATTGCAATATCTGCAAGAATCATGCAAAAAGTGCTGCTGCATCAGAAGTAAATTATTCTATGTTTTGTGCAAGATAGAGTTTTACTGGGCATATAAGTGTAACTTCAGAAATCTTTTACACAAGGAAGTGTTACAATCCTCTGTATAAATGCTGGCTTCAGAATAGGAGGTGCCTTTTCTTGTTTTCCTTGGTTTAAGCTCCCTCCAAAATGATGCAACCTGACTTGTGAAAAGTTATCTTATAAAGAAACAATGAATTTATACAGGCATATCAATTTAAGTTCTCTTACATGTACAAGTATCTCTTCTCCAGGCAGAAAACATATTAGATAAAGGACTTTCACAGCATTATCAACAGCAAAAAGGAAAGAAGCTACATCAGATACCAGCACTGACAGAGAATTGAGGTCATCACCCAGGTCCTGTCTCCTACCTCTGGAAGAAACCATGGTTTGGTGTCAAGCTGAAATGACTGAGAGATGGAACTTGACAGTCCAGACACCTGCAGCCATGTCTATAAGCCAATCTCCTTCTTCATCCCTCATCCAATTTTAAAATGAAAAGCTGCTCTCCAACCACCTCCCATATCTTTTACAAAGGTTAGCTATTTAACACTAGAGACCTACTATCAACAAAAATAGAAAACTGTACATGAAAAATCTTGAGGAGATAGATGAGTTACTGCCCTGACAGCAATTTTTTTTTTTTTGGGGGGGGGGGGGTGGTTCAAAATCTTGAAGACAGAAATCTGGGTAAATCCCATCTTTAAACAATATTAGCAAAAGTTTCCCTACTGTAAAACATTCAGAATTACTCTTTTCTTCTCCCTCTGTGTTAGGAAAAAAAAACCCTCTTGCAAGGGGTTATGATGCATCTTTAATGACAGAGCTGAGAGAAGTGCCTGCCATACAAAGAAGCTAATCAGTCAATCAAGAGCCAGCTCACCAGACAGAAGCCGCCAGTGCCTAACTGCTCTGTCTCCACCTGTCCAGGGAAACAACAAAACATCATGGTACATGCCTGACAATTGAGTGCAAAATAGCACACATATTTATCTATTTCTAAGCATCAAAGGGGCAAGGTTTTGCTTCAAAATAACATTTTCAGGAACAGCAAACCCAGCACCACACATGGACGGGTGTGCATTTGAAATAAGGCTAGTGACTCTCTTTCTTTTTGAAAACAGCAGCAATTCTTAAGAAACAGAAGGGCAGTAGGTGAGAATTGCTATAATTAGGCTAGCTGGAAAGTCATCTGCCATGAGCTAGGCAATCTAGATCAGTTAAGTGAAGAATTGTAGTTTGAAGAAGGAAACACATCTCTTAAAACCAAAACAGAAGGGCTGTAGAAGCTGCATGGTTTTGTATTAGTGGGAGCATAAAGGTCATCATTTTTATTTCCTGGGTTCAATATTGTCTGAGACAAACCACATTATCCTTGCCTGCCTCAGTTTCCCCAGCTAGACAAGGATAATAAAGCCTACCTATGTTATAAAGGAATGATTGATTGTGCAGCTGACTTCATTAATATTCACAAAGTGCGTGGAAACCCTTGCATGAAAAGTGCTGCCCAAGTACTGACTGCTAAACCTGCCATTTTGCTGAGTGCTCTTGTGAAAAAACTTCGATTTTTTTTTTCTTTTTTTTTTTTTTTTTACAATTCTCTCCAGACGAGTAAGTGCTTGGGAAGTGCTTGGCATACAAAGACTTTGTAAAGGCAGCAAGTACCTCGAAATAACCCTCTCGTTATCCCGCGGCGGCCGGAGGGCGGTCGCGCCGCGGGGCCGCTCTCCAGGGTGCTGAAACCCGCGGGTGCTGCCCCGGGCGGGCCCTCACCTGGCCGGGCGGGCCCTCACGGGCTGTCACCTCGGCTCTCACCTGGGCCCTCCCCTTGGCCGCACGGGCTCTCACCTTGGCCACACCCGCCCGGGCGGGCTCTGCCCTGTGCCCTCGCCGCGAACGGAGCTAGCCCGACGCGAGGATCGGGCTGGGCTGCCCGGCTGCAGTGCCCATCATTGCAGCGTGTCCTTGGACTATTTCAACACAAACCCGAGCTTCCAGTCTAGATCCCGATGCCCTTGCTTACCAGCCTGATGGTTTCCTGAAGAGAGGCAGCTCAGGTCACAAGGGATCTGTGATCTCACAGCATGAGTGCCTTTCCTTGTGTTTTAGTCATGGAGAGGTCTGTGCATGCAATGAGTCTAAACCTTTCTGTGTGCAGAAGTCGTCTGTAGAGCACTCTGAACTCAGATTTCTGCACCCTGAAGCATGACCTGACTTAAAGCACACTGTCTATTCCTATGATAGGGAAAGGCAAGAGGAATAGCTACAGATTATGGATTACAAGATAAATTAAATATTACTTGGAGGGTAACCTCTCTGCAGCTTACCTGCCTTTATCTTTTTATTCTGGGTCACCACCAATCTAGTTATTTTTATGCTGATAGGGGCCTTGGCCAGCAGCAAGCCTCAGAGCAACTGTGCAGCTGTTCTGAATACTCTAAAAAACTGGGGGAAAACACATCTGTAATGGTTCAACCCCAGCCAGCAACCAGGCACCACACAGCCACTTACTCACTCCCCCACCCGCAGGATTGGGCAGAGAATCAGAATAGTAAAAGCTGGAAAACTTTTGTGTTGAGATAAAGACAGTTTAAGTGGGTAAAACAAAAGCCACACATGTAAGCAAAGCAAAACAAGGAATAGATTCACTGCTTTCCATGGCAGGCAGGTGCTCAGCATCGCCAGGACAGCAGGGCCCCATCACCTGTAACAGTGACTTGGGAAGACAAACTCCATCACCCCAAACATCCCTCCCCTCCTCCTGCTTCCCCCACTTTCTATACTGAGCATGATGCCACATGGTCTGGAATATCCCTTTGGTCACTTTGGGTCACCTGTCCTGGCTGAGTCTCCCCCCAGTACCCCCTGCATCCCCAACTTCCTTACCAGCTTAGCAGTACAGAAAGCAGAAAAGGCCTTGGCTCTGTGTAAATGCTGCTCAGCAATAACAAAAACATTTATCTATCATCAACATCCCTCTATTATCAACCCTGTGTTCAGCACAAATCCAAAACACAGCCTCATACCAGCTGCTGTGCAGATCATTTACCCCAGCCCAAACCAGCACATCTCATCTCTGATCAAAAGCAACACTTTAATGAAAGGAAGCACAAGTTTTCCATGTGCACTCTGCTGGTAGGGCTCACATAACAGGAAACCTTACCTGATCAGGGAATCCTACTGGCAGCCAGGAGGAAGAGGGGACAGGCCAGCTGCCTAACATACAATATGCAGGAACAAACTTGATATTTTCTTCATGAAATATACAGCAATTGGCCCCTCATTCTGCACTCATCATGAGTAAAGACAGCAGTGAGGGGAAATGTCCTGTTTTCCACTAGGTCTTTTGAGGCTCATTAAATTACCCATTGTTTTCTAACCTGGATATTTATGCCCTTCCCTTGTGGAAAAGGACAGCAAATAAAACTGCAATCCCCAATGCAAGGAGCAAACCAAACTGCCCCAATCTTATATTTCTCTCAGGGATCATTTCTAGCTGTGAAAAGGCAGCTAGGAAAATACTTCTCAGAGTCACAGATTAGACTAAATTAATTAATGCTTTTAAGGCTCAGGTATTACAAGAAAGTAAGTCATAGAAAAAGCTTATCCAAAAAATTAAATAAAGGGTCCTAAGTGCCTACTTCTAATCTTAGGAGCTCTCAGGATGGGGAAGAGAGATAAATAAACCCATACTTGCTCTGAGGGTTAACTCACTGTCATGGCTAAAATCCAAATTGAGTAATTACATTCTGTCTCCTGAGTGTGCCCTTGAAGTTTCTGCTAAGCATGTGACTTCCCTTCACTTCCTGTTGCCAAGTTCTGTTACGTGTGCCTAAGGATCATCTGTAGCCACCCATATGACCTGACACACTGCAGGAAGAGGAAGGTTTTGCTCATTCCCCACCCTGCAATTTTTTGATGAAAAATCTTGTTGCATTATCATACCTCATGTGACTTCCAAAGGCATTTTGCTGGGGCTGCTTCACTATTAGCAGCAATACCATATCTGCTCCATAGCACATTTTATAAATACCTTTTCCCAGCGACAGCTATACTAGGAGTGTGCCAAGCCTCTAATATCCACAGCACAGCTCTTTATACTGCCTTATTTAACAGATGCTGAAAAGGCTGAGAACATGCTGGCTGTTTGTTTTCAGCATGGGGTTTAGAGTTTGGCATTAGAGTCATTCCCTGTACTACAGCAAGGGCCTTTAAAAACCCCCACAAAAATCTCCTTGTGATACTAACAGAGCCATGAATTGTCTCTCGAAGACACTTTTATACATCTCTTTATTGTATATTTACTTAGGCTTCCTTCTTTACAGCACATTTTTCCTAACAGGAAACATGTTTTATACCCCTACAACATTACTCCAGAGAAGCCAGGATAAAGCCAAAAGCAGCAAAGGCAGCATCTACTTCTCACAGGCTGCTTGATTTTCCTGGAATTCCTCCTAACATTAGAAATGCTGTAAAGGAGACTTTTAAAATGCCATTGGGACAGAAAGGAAACAAGAAAAAACACACACACACAAAAACCAAACAAAAAACCCCCCCAAACAAGCAAACAAAAAACCCACCCACATGAAATTGCTTCCTCAACTAGATCTTACATCCTAAAGATATCCAAGCACCTTATTCAAACTGAAAGGGATTACCATTAGCCACTTGAATATTCAAAAATCTGGTTCCCCAAGTCTCTGTTCTCTTTTTTACTTGGCATCTTGGACCCTGCTAGCCAAGACACAGCATCATCTTATAAAACCAAGAGATCCACAGGCAGAAGGCTTCCAAAAGATCCCAAAATGCACACATCCAAACAGACTACCTGTATTTCTTGGAAGGTGCAAAACAAGAGAACTTCATTCTGAAGTTAAATCGATTACCAAGGTTTGGGGGTTTTTGTTTGTTTGTTTGTTTTTTTTAAATCTAATATCAAGCAGCAAGCGTGAAAGGTAGATTTTCAGTATTTGAAAAAAATAATAAAAATAATGAAGTCTACTTGTTATGTGTTCCATCTACACAGTAAGCAACCTACATTAACAGAGAAGAGGTCTGTCTTGTAACATGACATCCCAAAGTGCAAAAAACCTGAAGCTCCATTTAGCTTTAATAAAAGCTGTGGAGAATAAACCAAAAATTAGACCAGAGCTGTCTGATAGTATTTAGTTATACTGGGAGTAAGCAATTGCCTTCATCCATACCTGAAAAGAGGCCAACTGCCATGTAACTTGGCATCCCAAATGACTTCAAGGTTGAGCTCATGCTCTGGCTGCACAGAAGGATGCTCAATTCTCACCTACTCTTGAAGGAGCAAGATGAGAAAGGCACTTGAAATCCAGCCTTCTGAACATTGGCAGAGCAAGAGCTGCAAAATACCAGTCAAAAAGTTGGAATTAGTTGCAGGAAGAGCTACCAAATGAAGGGGCAGCTAGTCCTCTGCTTGGAAGTCTTGGAAGTCTCCAGCTGTAACCAGACATAGGAGGCACAAAGTCTGGACTGTTCCGTGTCTATGGTGTGCGCTCAGTGACTAATCACAGTCAGGGACACGTAGGCAGCTGACTCCAACACCTCAACAGCAATTCTACTCCTCTGAATTGCATTTCTTTTTTAATAACTTCCCTCCAAGGTCAAGATATATGTTTATGGTATCCAGACCCACAGCTATCACCTGTAAAAATGAAAGCCATCTCCTTAGGGAACGCTGGAAATGCCCCATGCAGTTGAAGTCCTTTGGCAGTGAGAACAGAAACGTTCAACTGTTCTAGAACAACAAATCACAATGACAACACAGACTGACATGGAACATTTTCTCTCCAAGAGAGCATTTTTATGCTTTGCACCTTTTCCTCCTATTTGTGACACAGCCCACATTCTGTAATCTCAGTAAATGGCCATTTTCCATGCTTGACTCAGGCTAGCTACAGAAATGGAAAGGCAGGAGCATCACACCAAAGTGACATAAGTGAATGAGCCATCTGATGACTACTTACTAAAAGAGACCTAGGAACCTCCTGTTCCCCCCACCCTCCAGTTTGTCACTGCAGTGAAGGCTAGGATACTGAGGTCAGAGCCCTGCACACTCAGAGGATTGATGTAAATCCCTGCAAGACATCATACATTGTCTTCATACAGGACAGCTTTCTAGCTAGTTAAAATGGGCTTCATCCTTGCTTTGGTTCCCTATGCTGTCTCATCTCCTCATTGGACTTTGCTTTGCCTCAGTGAACTCCCATTGTTCACAGCAGAACATGAAGGTTGATGAATTTATCCTCACATTACTCTCTGGAAGGCAGAGAAGTGTCAACTTCTCATCTGCAAAAGGGTGATAATTAAATGCTGAGAGAATAAATGACTCGCACAAGGTCACTTGGGAAGTATGTGGCAGAACTGAAAATTAAATGCAGATCTCCAGAGCTGCAGGTCAAGGCCCAGAACACAAAATCTTTCTGCCCTAGTGGCACAGTGAAGATCAGGTGTCCAGCACACCATAAGACCCTCTGTAGGAATGTGTGTGTCACTGCTACTAATACATCTTACATGTTGTTTATCTGTAGGAAGAATTTGATACATTTCAAAGAATTAGGTAAGTATTAAAGATCAAGCAAAGAGGAAAGCAACACAGAATCTAGCTGAAAAGTTATTAAAGGCCTTTTCAACATCTTGTGTAAAGCAAATATGCCCCATAGCCTTCTCTTGGGCATGTTACTAGTCCAGGGCAAAAGCTGACAACAACACCATATTTAACGTGTAGAAATCATTAAATGCAACCATGGACTTATCTTTGTAATTTAACATAGGACTTGTTAACAGATTAAAGGCTTTGGTATTGCTACAGGTAGTGTCAATAGTTTAAGGACTATTTATCTGCACCTTCACATCTTACTTGCTGTGCAAACTTCTGTTGTTTTCTTATTGCAAAGCTCCCACACCTTCTCAGTGATTTCTCATGGGTAACTCCTCACAGCACTGATGCCTTCTTCCTCACAGCACAGCCAGCAAACTCCATCTCCCTTCACAGCATGGCCAACAAACTGCAGCTCTCTCCTCGCCCAGCTAACCCACCCTTTTGTAGCACTCTTTTTCTTATTGAACTCAGCTGTGGCCTATTAAGGGCAGGCCTGTTCCTAATCTTTGGTGATTAGTACAGCTGCAACTCCTCGGGTGTGAGACTACCTTTTGCACTATCTTTATTTTCTTACATTCTATCCCTCGACAAACTTCTACTAAACACACTCTTTTCCTTCTCTTCTTTCATTTGCAGATGCTTATAGCAGATATATGTGATCAAACTTCCCCAGTATGTATAACAGGTTTCCTTCATATCTCTCCCTAAAAAGCTTTTAGCTCCCAGGCTTTCAAAAGGAAATGAGGCACTGGAATAGGTTGCCCAGAGAAGTTGTGGATGCCCCATGTTTGGAAGTGTTCAAGGCCAGATTGGACAGGACTTTGAGCAACCTGATTTATGGGAAGGTATCTCTGCCCATGACAGGGGTTGGAATGTGATGATCTTCGAGGCCCTGTCTGACCAAACCATTCTCTGATCTTAACTAGTATGTGGGTCCTCCATCTGCTGTATTTTGAAGCTAGGACACAAAATTGTCTCTGCAGGGGAAATGTAGGGGTCCTGTAGGCCATAAAGCCTCCTTAAGAAGCCAGCAAGGTATGAGGAAGATGGCTGGGAAGCAGCACAGAGCTGAGTTGTTACGGAAGTGACACTGGGTGGCAGGGCAGGAAGGCACTTCTGAAGGTACTAAGAGAGGAGCACATAAAAGTGGTGGAGAGCTGAGAGAGGAGAAAAGTCATTCAGGTGGAGGCCCGAAGCAGCTGGATACCAGCCCCAGAAATCTTTGATTTCATAACAACCAGGCAAACCATAACAGTATTCTGTAATTCTTCAACTCTTGGTGCTTCTTTTTAAGAGGTATCAGTACCACCATGGATTGTAGTGGCTCTGCTCATCACTAATCCCAGCTCTGTGATGATTCCTCCTCGTGTCTAATGCATGTTGCTGCACTGCTTTGGTGCTCTCTGAACTCTCTGTGAAGTCCCAGAATGGCCTTTGTTCTTAATGTGTGCACAGAAGAAAGCAGATGGGTAAAGTTCAACTCTGACAATCATAACAATAATTACAATAATAGGGGTAATAATAAGAAATCAGATGCTTTCATCACAGTTCTGAAAAGTTGCTACTCATTTCATAAAATCTCTGTTTGTATTCAAAAAACTCAATTACAAATTTATGACATTAATTCCCTGCTTCACTTAGCTCAGCTTTCCATATTGCAGTCAAGTTTCCACTTAATTCCATGGTGTTTTATCAAACAAAATATTTGGAAATATTCTAACTATAATATTTTCTTTCAAGGCACATTTCACCATCAAAATAAGTTCATATTTGTTTTGCATTTTTTTCAAGTAATATAAGTATTCATGGTCAGAAGTAGTCTTTGGAGTAGAGAAAAAGATCAAATGGCTATAAATTATAGCCCAAAGGGAGTTAATAACTGTACTCAATTTTTTTGTAGTAAATTAAAGTACTGAGGAAAAACTTCACCATGAAAAAAAAAACCTCTGAATATAACTGGGGGAAAAAACAACCAAATATGTTTTTATGTTTCTCAACTTTTTTTTTTTTTTTTAAGTTTTTGCTTAAGGAAAAACATTACTCTTAGGCTGGTCACTATAGTGTGTCACCAAATTGCACTTTTGGAATTAAAACAAGTAAGGATTATCCAAAGGCTGAATTCATCCTAGACAACATCCCCAGATGAGACATTCAGCTGTTCTGTATAAGAACCCAAGTTTGCCCTCTACTGCTATGGCAATATTGCAGAGTATCCATAGACAAATCTGCTCTATTGCCAGTGAAGAGACAATGCTGCTGCCCTGTCTTGCTCCTGCATTCACATAGCAATTTCGGTTTTAAAAACAACCCAAACAATCAAGAAAAAATTTAGAGTCAACATCCTAAAGCCTTTCTTGCCCTGTTCTTGGAGGATGTATATGCTGGTACATAAGAATAATCTTGAACATTTTTTATTAATATCTCAGCAAGACAACACTGTATCCCTATCAGGTCTATCTAACCACTGCCCACTGATGTAAACTGATTACATCAGTTTACAGTGCCTAGCAGAGATAACTTTATAGATCCAATACTTCAGAACTGCCAATGGCCCAAAGCTGATCATGGATTTGGCTGCTAGAACCAAAGCTGCACACCCCCTTCACAGCCAAATTTCTGCTAATGAAAAAGGGAAGGCTCACCAGTCTCGTATCACTAGGAGACTCACCCCCTCCTTAACTAATATTTCTTTTCTCTTCCAGATCCACTGCTCTTAGCCCTAAGAGGCAAATTTCAGTAGGGCACCATGTAATAGCTATCCAAAACAAACAGAAAAAGCTAAACCCTGTAACATTTGAGCAGCAGCTAGGTCTGGACTACTAACTTCCATGAAAGAAGAAAACCAAAATTACTTTTAGTATTAAGAGGGCAACTGTGGGACTAAGGACCATTGACAAGGGCTCAGGTACAGCGGATCTCTGCACACAAGCCTCAGATGAGAGCTCTGGCTGCCCCACTGCTAACATTACCCCAGTGGATCTCACAGCCAGGGCTGACAATGAAACAGGACAGCTCTCCCTCCAGGCTGCCACCCTGTGCTCGGAGCAGCACCATCCACACGGGAACGGGGCAGCACCACCACCAGCAGGAGAGGAGCTGTGGGAACGGGGCAGCACCACCACCAGCAGGAGAGGAGCTGTGGGATGGCACAGCACCACCACCAGCAGGAGAGGAGCTGTGGGATGGCACAGCACCACCACCAGCAGGAGAGGAGCTGTGGGAACGGGGCAGCACCACCACCAGCAGGAGAGGAGCTGTGGGAATGGGGCAGCACCACCACCAGCAGGAGAGGAGCTGTGGGAATGGGGCAGCACCACCACCAGCAGGAGAGGAGCTGTGGGATGGCACAGCACCACCACCAGCAGGAGAGGAGCTGTGGGAATGAGGCAGCACCACCACCAGCAGGAGAGGAGCTGTGGGATGGCACAGCACCACCACCAGCAGGAGAGGAGCTGTGGGAATGAGGCAGCACCACCACCAGCAGGAGAGGAGCTGTGGGATGGCACAGCACCACCACCAGCAGGAGAGGAGCTGTGGGATGGCACAGCACCACCACCAGCAGGAGAGGAGCTGTGGGGGCAGGGCTGAATGCAGATGGAGCTGCTGAGAGCCCTCCAGGCAGTGAGCAGTGCAGTGTCCTACTCAGCTCAGAAAGGAGAGTTCCCAAGGGGGTGAAGCAGACCCATAATGCCCTCCCACAGCAGCCTGCATGGAGGCACAGATTTTACACCCATGAATATACTTAAAATGTGATAAAAGAAGGGAGATGCTGCAGAGGGGGAAATGAAGTCACATTTTCATGGAACAATAGTTTGAGGTGTGCCACAGAGTCACGTGCATCTTTTTCAACCTGGCAACCCCAAACGTGCAAGGCATTGGGTGACTAAGACACAAAATTAGACACATAAAAATGATTAACTTTCAAACCCTGGGGGTTTCTCCCTTTGATGGAAACATCTCTTCCCATTGCTGCAAGTTCATCATCTTTGCTTTTGAGGGAAGCAAATTTTGATGACTGCAGCGGAAGAACACCAAACCTTGGATGGGAGTCAGAGCTTTGACATCCAAGTCTGCAATGCCCCTGCAAAATGAGGTGCAACTGAGAAGCACAAGCACAGTCACAGGCCCCTTCTCTTCTGTAATTTTGCTTTCAGGGTGCTCACCCTTCCCAGAGAGGAGGCAAAGGACACAATGACAGCTTCACCACACCTTTGCTGGGATTGGCAGCTTCACACTACATGAATACCACATCCTTCTCTCCCTGATCTCTCTTTTTCCACTCTCTAGTTAAAACCATCACCCCCGTTGTGCCCTTCACACTCTTTCCTTCTCAGATACACTTCACCATCTAAGCCTTTTCCCCATATTTTGTCACTTTCTGTCCTCCGTGCAATCCCATTCCCAGTCCTTCTAATCTGCTCCCACCTACACATCTCTTGTTCTTTCCTTCCTCAGCCTCAGCCCTTCTCTAACCCTTTCACCCTGTCTCTGCTTTCCTCATATCTACAGCTGCAATCCCATTCTCTTCCCTACTTCTCCCATCAGCCTGTACTCCATTCCCAAACCTTCTTGCTCCCTCGGACTCTGTTCCCTGCCCCACAGCTCACTTTCCTGTCTCAGTTCCCACACCGGTATTTCTCAGCTCTCATCACTTTCCTGAGGGATCATCCCTCCCACCAGGCCCAGCTTGCCACCTTTTGTTTATACACACAGTCAGGTCTTCCCTCTCCAGCTTTGCTTCTAGATCTGCCACATTTAGAGAGTCACCCTGACCTACTTAAGTCCCCTGACCTAGTTACAGCAGAAATACCAATTCTAAACCCTTGAGAAAAAAGGGCAGTAGGAGGAGAGAAATAATATTATTATGTTTTGAAATAAAAACAAATCCACCAGCCCGGGGCTGCTGAGTTATTTCAGCTCTGACCATGCCCCCAGGGAAGCAAGAGCAGCAATTCACTTGATATTTCAATGCCAGTGTGGTCACAGATAATTCAAACCAAGACATCACCTGGAAAGGTGGTCTGTAGTCTCTTGCTCTCATCCCATTTTCTTTTTTTGATTCCATCCTCATTCTGTCTGGCCTTACTGACCCAAAGCTTGTCTTGACCTCCACACAGGTATTTCACAGAAAACCTGGCTTTGCCCACTGCTCTCACCAGCCCTCCTTGACTGTGGATCCAGGCTACAGCAGCAACCTGTTCGCTCAGGAACAGCTTTTCTACAGCTGGGATTCATTTAGAAATCAAGCAATGCTTTGCATCTGTTTGTATGACAGCCTCAGCCCTTTCATTCTACTTCAGCTATTGTCACAGCTGTCTTCTCCCTTCTCCTCCAAACTGCCTCATTCACTCACCTTGCTTCCCCACCTGGCTTGGTGTTGCAGTGCTGTCACACCTTTTCTTTACCAGCTCTGGAAAGAAATGCTGTCAGCAGTGCCAACACTGACACATAAACCCAACTAGAAATAGCAAATATTCTTCAGAACTAGTCAAGAGTCTTGGGGTTAGCAATGCCCATTCACTTGTGTTCTGTGTCCTGTTCTCATGACTTAGCAGCCAGGAACCACTGCTCTGTAACAGCTGGGTCTGTGATTCACTTCCAGCTAGGCTTTTATTTTAGTCACAGTTAATAGATGTCTCTGTAGTGTTTGTATTTTAGGAATCATATTAGCCTTTTGGTTGCCTGGATAGGTTCATTAAATCAAATCATGTCTCTTTGCAGCTGACACTTGTGGTCCTGACCCACCTTGTATAGGGCCAGTGGCCTGACTGACACTAAAAGCTGCTCTGCACCCTGAGCTCACAGGTACTCCCACCACCACAGCTTCAAATCCTGCCAAATATTCCAGCAGAGACTCTCCCTCCATTGCCAAAGTCCCATCAAAAAAATGTAGCTGAGTACACTGTAGCCCTGCCACAATTCCACCAGCTATGTTTATTCAGACATGAGAGTGCACTCATTCTGCATTTATTTACTGTGATTTTGTACCTGTTTGCCAGCTTCAACATAAACCACGCTTTTTGGCTATTAATTTCTGGGTTATGCACTAATCTGCTGAGCAAATGGCTTTGGAAATTTACTGTGGTGCCCCCAAATCCCTGTGTTGTCATCAGCCACTGCCTGCTAAATGTGCACTTGTAGATACATTAAACTGCAGTTTCAGCTGCTGCATTTCCTTTACACCTGATTTCTCCGATCTGTCCCTCTACCTGTTGGCTTTTTATTCCTCATTGTACTGTATCTACATTTAGGTCTGGTCCTACAAAGGCAGTGCACACCCACAGTCAATTCAGCCACCCTTGATTTTGACTAAAGGCATTGCTTGCTTTTAAGATCCATTTTTTGAAATTATTACAGAGATGCCTCTGCCCAAATTAAAGCAAACAAGACCACCTGCCAAAGTCAATAGTAAGGATTTTATTTAACAATAAATGTGAGGTAGACAGATAGAAAGAAATAGAAAAGGGGGAAAAGTGGAGAAAGAGGGAGAGACAGATTAAGTAAAAAGGTATCACCACTCTGTGGGCCCAGTAGCATCCTGTTGGTCCTCTTGTTCAGTCTTCCCAGTGGTGTGGGCACCACAAAACCCACAGAGTTCTATGAGTTAATCTAGTCCAGGTATATGTGGGAATGCCCCAGCACTTACCCTGCAGGGGGGACTTTTACACTGTCTTTTGCAGCCAGCTCTGGAGCTGTTGCAACACTTCAGATAATATGCAGTCCTCTGGTGTAATGCCTCAGAAATGAGTCTGGGGGCACTTTGGTATAGTAGGAGTCCTAGTAAAATCTATGTATTGTATAAGTGGCCTTGCCCCAGTCCTAGTTGTTCTAAATGGGCTGCAGCTCTGATGTCCTTAATTGGGCAGCAGCTGTGGCTAGTGAAGATAACTGGGATAAAAGGGGGTGGGCTGGCTGATCAGGGAGAGCCTTGATGAAGAAGCAGGAACAACACTGCTGTGAAGAGCTGCTTGTGAGAAAACCACCCTGAAGGTATGGGACTCTACAAATATGATAATAACAATATGAAATACAACACTTTGGGGATCCTTGATGATTTATGACAACTTTCAAACCATGACAGCTGCCTCTCACAAGTGCTCTGTGTGAGTGTGACCTTTCCAGGGGCAGGACAGGGAGCTTTACAACTGAGCCCATGTGTGCAAGGGAGGATTCTCCACAGGGTCTCCTTATTTGGTTTGTAGCTTCTGGTGGTGGGTGTTCAGCCCCTCTGTCTTATCCTGAACAGAAGTTATGCTATCACACACCCAAAAACTCTCCTCTTCTCCATCAGCTGAGGGAGAGCATGCAAACCCTCAGCAAATACATGGCCTCCCTGTGCCAAATCTAGCCAGAGCTGATTTACAGCACAGCTGCTGAGCTTGGCTTTCCTTGTGGATGTATCCTCTTCCCCCAGCCTTGTTTACTTGTCCCATCAGGTGGCTTAACTCATGATCCAAATTCCCATCATGTTGCAGTGTGTTGTAATAGCCTGTTTTAAACTTCTGGGTCCCTTCCCAGGTGTGCCTATACCTCTCTCCCTTCCCCCTCGCCCCCTTGCTGAGTGAGTCCTGTCAATCAGGCTTAACATTCCAGGAAGGTTGTCGTGTGGTTGGTCAAGTTCAAAAGATGCCCCTATGCCCAGAGGTCATTGGCCTGTCTGGGTGTCATCCTCCCCTGAGACCTTGCTCCTCCCACCTGGTTGGTAGCTCACCTGCCCCTTCCCTCCCCTGGGAGCTTAAAAGGTCAATCAGGCTATGTGCTCGTGATTCTGTTGGAGCTGTTGCCTACATTCAGACCTCTGTGACCATGGAATAAAGCTCTGGATATAAACCCTCCGGCAGAATCCATCTCCTTTTCCTCCTCACCATCGCCTGAAGCCTTCCTCCTGAGGTAAACAGAGTTCCTACCAAGCCTGGACTTGTTTCAGTGCCCAGCTGCAATCTCCAGCAAGCTAAAGGTGTCTCTGGGGTGATACACCACAGTTTCTGCCTTTGGCCTAGCAGCAAGGGTCAGACTGGCCCAGGCACAATCTACCTGGTAATATTGGGATTCGTATTCCAATATTTGAAGGCATATTTAGGGGCATGGGTTTCAGTGATCATAGATCAGCAGTTGCTTCTTTGCACAGTTTGGTACAATAGGCAAAGTTCCTCTGTGATTTAAAAAGTGTTTGAGTCATTGCCCATTTCAGTATCTCACACTGGCCTTTCTGCTCCGTCCCCCACACAACTCTGCTCTCGCAGCCCGCATCAGCAAGCCCAGGCACAGGCGTCCACACCATTCTGATAATGCCTCTGTCCTCTGACCTGCATGTTTAGTCAGAGCACAATTGAATTCTTCCAGCATGCAGAATTGACAAGGAGAGTCTGCAATTTCAATGAGTCTTGAATCCTGAATACACTGGGAAAGTGCCTTATGCCACAGGCAGGAATCTCCTGTGTTAGCATCACCCCACTACCTCCATTTATAGACTTCCAAAAAGGGGTAAAAGGACTGGAAAAGGACAAAGCTGTGCCTGCACAAAGTATGTGCAGAAGATCCTTGCCAGCTTCTCAAGACAATATAAACCCAAGGAATTAAGACAATTTCTGACATGCTAATTACATTTGCCTTTGCAATTTCTGATGGGATTTTCAGATGTCTCAAAGCATTCTCTACCTGGCATGTGTCAGCCACACTTCACTGCTGCTTTTATGTTATTAACATTGACAGCCACTTGTTAAACGCAGGTTAGGTTTGAAATCCTGTCTGTTTGCTTATCTCTGCCTTTTGATCTGTTTGTTTCCACTCATTATGGAGAAACCCTTCTCTCTATAAAGCCTCTTTGAATGCCTCAGCAAACATGCAAACACAGTGCTAAATGGATTAACTGGGAGGTACTGGGGTCTGAAGCTTGCCCGAATAGATGCTCCTGGATCAATCAGCTCTGCATACCAACTCATGCTCTATATTCCCCCAGTGGTGTGAGATCTTTCTTTTGTGGAGTTCAGAGCAGGTCTAGTGGCATGCTGGATATAACTCCATGTGATTGGAAACAAGCCATTCACAACTGGGGTTCTGGTAATGAGCACTGACTGCCTAGGAGCATGGGAACAGAATAACTAAACTGAAGCTTTTGAATCTTTGTAGAAGAGTTGTCTTAAAGCTGTCACAAGAAGAGGGGACTCCTCTAACAGAAAAGATGGATGTGAGCATAGGAAAACACAGGTGATGGTCTGGGAGCTCTAGGAGGACCTGCAAAACACGGAAGACACAGCCATGATTACTCATCAGATCCTAGCATTTCCTTGCTTTGACATAAGGTAAGGCTGCAGAGGAAGGATGGGAAGAAAGCAGTTACTTGTACTTTGCACAAGTAATAGTTGATGATGTGTATGGTCAGAAAAGGCAGTATGACCTTGCATTTCAAAGACAACCAGGACAGATATAAACCACCTTGGACTGCACCTCCAACCTTGATAAGACATTTTGATAATTCCTGAAGTTCTCCTTCTCCTGCATATTAACGTTGTGATGAAAAGTGACAAGCTGCCTGATGATGAACGAAAGCAGATGAGTGGATCCTGAGAGCACAGAAGGCAGATACCTGCTAACTTACATGTTAATTTTTGGGGGTAAAATCCCATCCAAAAAAAAGCATTCACTTCTATCCACTCATAGAGGTATTTTGATGTCATGGGCAAAATCTGATTACTGATTTGGGGGGGTTTCAACCAATTTAATTTACTGTCAATGAGCAAGGTTCTGACTATCAATTCTGGTACTGAGACAGCTAAATGGGCACACAGGGAAAGCAGTCCTTGCCTCTGCCAAGATTCTATTCCCTACTTTCTTCCCCCCAGTCCCTCCTCACACATTATATGCCGCTCCTCTGACTGCCCCTGAGTGCACGAACAATGCAGGAAAACAGGGTCAGTGCCTTCGCCTCCTCCGACTGCAGCTGCTGCCCCAGCCCAGCCAGACCCGGCTCAGCTGCTCTGCTCCAACGCGGCCTCGGACTCTCCTCGGTCTCCCCTGCTGCTCTGGGCTCCTTGGTCCCTGAGCATGGCACTTGCCGGCCTTTCCAGAAATGCCGTGGCAGAGGTGCTACAGGCTCCCCTTTCCAGAAATGCCGTGGCAGAGGTGCTACAGGCTCCCCTTTCCAGAAATGCCGTGGCAGAGGTGCTACAGGCTCCCAGGGCCCGCCGGCCCAGCGGCCAGGCCCTGGTCCTGCGCGGGCCTCGCACAGCGGCCGGGCCCGCCTGCGCCCCAGCCCGCAGCGCCGGGACAGCCGCTCTTCCCCTGCCGGGAAGGGAAAGCTGCTGTCCCCCACGGAGCCTTCCTAGCCCTGCAGAAGCTGCTGACCCCCGCAGAGCCCTCCTAGCCCTGCAGAAGCCCCGGTCCCCGCCGCCGGTGGTGGCAGTTCCAGCGATGTCAGGAGCGGCCCCTGTGCTGCCGGCAGCTCCTGCTTTGACTGATACATAGGTTTTCTGCCTATTATACATATATATTGGTTTTCAGGGAGAAAAGCATTTTTTGCTTTTAGCACGCTTAGGAGTTTAAATAAAAACAAATATATCTATATTGACTGTAGTTATTATGCTTGGTTTCATACAGAGTAAGTGGTTCAAACAAAAATAGATTGGTTGGAGTGAGTGTGCATCAGTTCCAATAATAACACAGGCAGCTTCAAGGAGCATATAAGTTTCATTTAATGTGCACTGGGCTTTCAAAGAAGAGGCAAGAAACATTGGGTTAGAACAGCTTTTAGTCTAAGTTTTCTGTCTAAAGGCTTCTACATTTACCAAATTTCTGAAATAGAATGGAAGTCCATAAATAAGTGGAAAGAGATGTTTGTTAGGAGGCCAGAGTGGTGTTACAGAGGGAGGAAGTGATATACAACAAAACATGATCCTGAGATAGAATTTCCCAACTACAGTATCTCTTTAGTTATTCCCCTATGTGTGGGATTATTTCCCCCAGAAAGACTGGCCTTCAAACTGGAGCAAAAAAACCCCTTGGTGTAACAAAGGGTTGTAAGTTGTGAGAAAACTGCAGTAGCTGAGAGCCAGCTTTAAAAGGGAAAATTGAGAATTAACTGGGAGCTTAACAATTTTCTTGGGTCTAGGCCACATCCCTCAAGAACTGCCACAGACAACTAGGAGAGGGGTGCCTTGGGCAGGATTCAGACAGGCTTTCTGCCCCTGGTGTCGTGAATCCGGGAGCTACTGAAGTCAAAACAGCTCCGGGTTAGATAAACACAAAAGGAAAAGAGATCTCTTTAAGATATCAGATGTTCTTTCAAAAACATCAGGGAAACAATTTGAGGCAGTGATTCATTTCTGGGAATGGCTGTTGATGGTTGAAGGGATCAGTTAAATCCAGCACCTCTGCTTCCCAAGATTATAAGATAGAGCGAAGCTGGGACTGTAATTCAAGAGTGAATATTGAACAGTGACTTGTTCAGATCCATGTTAGCTCACAAGAGACCTAAAGCAATGGATTTACACCCCAGACTCCAGTCATGATGGAGGTATGTGATGATCTTACCCTAGGCAGTGCAAGACACTCCTCTGCAGGCACGGAGCCATTTGGGAGGCACCAAAAAGTAAGACCATTACTTCATAGTCTTTGAGTCTATATGTTTTACCTATTTCCCTCTTCACTCCTCAGATTTCTTCTATTCCTTCAGAAAGTTGGACACTGCCTGTGCATTGGAACCCCCTGCTTCAAGGACCCACTCTCACCTGATGTTAATGAAAGAGATTTCTCATGGGATGAGAAACATGCTAGAGGAGAATGCTCTCACTGTGCCTTTAGGATGGGCCTTTGAGGTAAAGGATGGGATCCCATCTCCCACAAAAGCTCCTGGAAGTTCCCAACTCTGAGGCCATCTGTTCCCCATGGGACCATCTGTTCCCAGTGAGCAACACCCCAGGAGAATGTGTTTATCAAGACTAGCAGGTTGAAGTTTGGCAGGATCTGCAAATAAGCAATAGGAGGCCTTTAAATGCAGACTTTCTATTTGCAGTATGTGAAGCCTGCATGTGTGTGTTTCCTCCAACCACTCATATACCACAGGGGAAAGCATTCAAAAACAGGATCCAAAAATAGAAGAAATTGTGTGACTCACAGCATTGCCACCCGGAGTTGTATGCTCAGCACAAATCCCAGGCAAAGCAGCTTTAGGTGACAGGCACCCTCTGCACTCAGAGCTGCAGGTGGCCCCAGAGGAAAACCAATGTTGTAACATATATTAATGATAAAGACACCTCACTCAACAGTGCTCTTCCTTTCAGATGGGTGCTGGTCCAAAGCCACACTCAGAGCGATGAGTTCTGCTGGCTCTGTGGGTCTTTGGTGAGAAACAGCTGAGAGGAGCAGCTTCCCCTGGTGTACAAAGCACAGGCCTGGCTGCTTACATGCATTACAGCATGACACATAAAGAAGTATTAACACCACTGTCATTGGCCACGTTTCTATTTCCCTAGGATTTTCAGCTAAGAAAGTTATGCTTTTCTTCTGCTCTTAAGTGTCTTGTGTTCAATATCATCATGGTCCTTCCACAAGATGTGCATATTTTAGAGGTCACTGAATTTGGTTTTGTCTATAGAGAAAAAAAGGAACATGGGAATTACCAAATTTTTCTGGGTAATATCCAGTTTCATGTCAGATAAACAGCAATCAGTTGAACATTTTCTCAAAAAAATGTATTTCTAAAAAAAATATTTTTAGCAAGTTTCTTAATTTTTTTATTGTAAGACTGTCCAATATTTCAATATATTCTGGCCTCTTCTGCAAGAACTACAAAGGATAAAAAGGGGTTGTTTTAAAGCAAGACAAATAAAAAAACAACCAGGATTTTCTTTGCCAAATCCCATCTTGAAGACAAGTGTCAGTCAAAAAAGATAAGTAAAAATTTCAGAAGGGCAGAAAACCTCATTTCATGATCAGCTCCAGCCATTTCTTTTTGGACCATGTTGGCCAGGTGTACTGTGTGATACAAATAGCAAACAGGTTTTCTGTGTGTACTCATGTCTCTCTCTAGTGGAAAGCCCTCATCACTACACAAATACAGATAAGAGGCGTGGACTCGTCAGCTCAACAAGGGGAGACCTGCACCCCACAATGCCCCTGTGTCCTGGGGGCTGATGCTGCCCCATCCTTGGGGCAGAGCTTGCCTGCCTTGCACAGGAATGCATTCCTTTGGCCCCTTGCCCTCAGGCAGGGCTATGCCATGGCTTAACTTAACCACGGTATCTTGGAGAGTGGGGGGCATTAGTGTCATATGCAGAGATAAATCAGTACCAAAAAAGTGTTGGCATTTAAGGATTTGAGTCAGATCCATTTGCACTGCAATGGACAAAAATAAAGAAATCTTCAAATGTCTTGTTAAATGCATTTCCAGGTAGAAAACCGCATAGAAAGAGGCAGGCATCATCTAAATTCTCATGGCAAACCCTTGGAAATCCAGCCAAACACCTATCAGATACCAGCCCTCTCTGCCCAGCTCCTCCTAACCCCTGGGGACAGGCAGGTGACGTGCCCTGGCAGAGCCCACTGGTCTCAGCTTGCCAGTGCCTGCTCACATCCCTACACAGCCACTAAATCTTCACTTTAGGCTGTGATGCAGCAGTTCTGAGCCTGCTGGCGGGAAACACACGCACCCCTGACCCCTCCTGCACTGCAGCCAGCACCATTGCAAAGCCCAGGGAGTGTGGCAGGGGGTGCAGCAAACAGTGCTGAGCCCTGAGCCTCCTGCTGGCAAGGGCCAAGCAGGGCAGCCCCCGCCGAGCAGATGCTGGGCTTGCACATGGCTGGATTTTCCTTTCTGTGCTGACAAACCAGCACCATTCATCTGGCAGAGATGGGAGCTGTACAGCACAGAGAGGGTGGGTCATGCCTTGCCCTTTGCCTCTTCAGGGCTGGGGGAAGCCAGATGCTCTCTGCTTGCCAGGGAATTGGTCCTTACTTTGCCAGGCCTGGCTCAAGCATTGCTGCCCCCTTTTATTCACAAAGGGCCCTGTATTGCGTTTGCACAGGATCACTGTGGAGCACAGTTAATCTGAGAGCTGCAGAGTCAGCAGCAGTCATCCAGGGGCCCTGGGAGCAGCCTGCATTTGGACTGGCCACAGCCTGCTTTTCAACACACAGGGGCCTTATCAGTGGCAGCACTGGGGTCCATCTCTGTAGTGTGCTGTGCCTGAGAGCACTGCCCCACAAAAACCATGGGATGGCTGCAGGAAACTCCAAGGGCTTAGCTGGGGTGAGCTGCCTGTGATGGCACTTAAGACCCAGGTTTTCTTAGAAGTGCCAAGTTACCCAAAATTTACCTGCTGCCATGTGGGCTTCCCACTAAGCAGTTTATCTCCTGCAGCATTGCCTCCATTTCACAGAGGTGGAAACTGAGAGATGCTAAAAGCAGAAAGCCTCTCTTACAACTGCAAGATGCCAAAATGCTGGCTGACTAGATGAACAGATGTACAGAGGCATGCTAGGTCCTGCTGATGGAGGAGCATCTGCAGGTGCTCCACACTTGGGTTAGCACTAATGAAGCACTCCAAATAACTGGGCACTTCTGAAAAATCTGGCCTAAATGATGCATCTGGGGTAGCAAAGCATGTGTGAGGCATAGCTGGGAGCAGCAGCAGTCTTCAGGCAGTTTCCCAGGTCTAAACACTAAGCTTTCTTTTCCTATGAACCCACATTTGACTGAATACCTTGTTATCACTGGCTTCCATACATACACTAATGTCTGTTTTAACAGAGTTTTAACCCTTGAGGTCTCCTGGTGCTCCAGCTCCATGGTTTCTCTGGGGCAGTGCTTTCAGGCACAGCACACTACAGAGATGGACCCCTGTGTGTTGAAAAGCAGGCTGTGGCCAGTCTAAATGCAGGCTGCTCCCAGGGCCCCTGGATGACTGCTGCTGACTCTGCAGCTCCCAGATTAACAGTGGTCCACAGTGATCCTGTGCAAATTAACACAGATTCCATGACAGAAATCAGCCTTGTGTTTGTAAGTAATTGTATGTTTTTCTAAGTATTTGATGTATGTTGAGAGAAGAGCAGTGCATGCCCATGGGTAATGTGGTCACCAAGGCCCCTGAGCTAAGCAGCACCCACAGTGTCCTCTGCTTATGCCCAGCAAAGCTGAAGACTGTAATATACTTCACTCAGGAGAGATGACTACCATGTGTCAGGCATGAGCTTTGAACCAGGGAGTAACAGGCATAAAGCTCTTTACTCATTTCATTTCAGTTACAACATCAAGAGGCTACTGAAAACAAAATAAAAATATTTCAGAGAAATATTTCTACTTTGACTGTTAAAAATTGGCTGAAAGTGATACCTTTGATTGCCTAATTTGTAATATGCCTCTAAGATGGGATGACAGCAGTGACTGTCAAGGCATGAAATTCCTTTTTTTTGCCAGCAATATTTGTCTTTTACCAATGAGCTAATTGATTGTGCTTGGCTGTTGGAAGCCATGAGTTTTATCCACAATGAACCCTGTATGTGTTTAATACCTATCAGCTAGAGGTCAAAAATGAAAGGTATTTAATCTCCTCCTCTCAGTCCTAGCAAGAACGATTTTGAAGTGATAGGTTTAAGGGTCCACATCAATTTTGTCTCCTAAACAATCGTTTCTTTCAGTTACACTTTATCTCCAGCAGGATCTAAGCAGCAGGTATTGAGCCTGACTTTAAATCTCATCAAGCCCTAGCTTTCCCTGTGGCAATACAGAGGGAAATATTTAGTGCCAGCCACTCTGCCACTTCACCTCCTGACACAATATTATTTCATCATAACCTGTCCAGTGAGCAAATTGCCTCTTTGGGCCCCTTGCTGTCTCTGTGCAAGGGCTGGGCTATTGATTGTGACAGTGTGCCAGTGTGCACAGGGTGATTCCTGGAGAGGAGGGATCGATGGGAGCATAATTGCTACCTTGTTGGCAGCAACTGGGGAAGAGGGGCTGGAACAAACAACTCAGTGGCAGAAAAAAAGCTGACACTGCTTCTGGAGCATCTTCTTCTGGCTGCAGGGTGCCTCACCATGGGGCAGGGGACACAGCTAAACTGATGGTAGGGGAAAAGGCATCAGTTATTCCCATGGAAATGGTTTTGCATTTACAGAGTCACTTATGGAGGATTAGAGAGCTGCAGATCAGGGGAAAGAATGGTGAAGGATTTCTGTCTAGAAAGGAGTCATCAAATGAAGAGTTGGTGGGAAAAGTGCCATGGCACTGCAGTTTTTTCTCCAAGGTTCATGTGCATTACAATCACAGAAAATAGGTCTGGAAGGGAGACTTCAAGGGTTATGTAATCCATCCCCCTGCCCCAAGGCATGCCAGATATACTTACACCACTGCAAGGCTGCAACCCTGGCTTGGGGCAGGATACAGTGGTATAAAATGGGCCATAAACCAGCACTTTAACACAAAACCAAAGGCTTCTATGCTGTAGAATGTGCAGAGACTGTAGCATACAGAGTGACCAAAATCATGCCAACGTATTACCTGTTGGAGCAATCCACTTTGTAAGCAGCACCTCTGTATTAAAGTGCCTCAGTGGAACATTTTCCAAACTTTGCCTCAGAGAAAGATGTAAGCTTATGAGAGTTTCAATTGGAAGCAGGTCCTTACAGGAACTGAAGCCTGCTTTCAAAAGTTGGGGATACTGGGCTAGGCTCCACCGCTTTCTTCTCTGTTTTCATTTCCTTGCAATGTCACAGATTCATTTCTGCCACACTGATGATGCAAAGTCATGGCATTAGCAGCTCTCAAATCTGTGTGGAAAAACATGTCTTCAAAATTCAGCAGTGATCTCATGCCAGCAAGCAGACACTCAGCTGGCCAGGGTCTGAGGTGACAATCCTTTTTGCTTTCAACACACATTGCTGTTTTTCTCACGAGTACCATCCCAACTTATCGCAGCTTCGTGTACTGCAAAAGATAATGTTTGTTCTAAGTGCTGCTTTTGTCTCCCTGGCAGGGACTGGCTGGGAAAGATCCAACACATTGCTGGTTATCTCCATATCCACCTGGAAGTGGCAGCACCAGAAGTCATGCCATAGAGCATCAGGCTTGGCAGAGAGCAGGGAAGCAGCAGTGTGCTCCAACCACCCATGGTGAGATGCACAGAAGAAGCTAAGCAAGGAAGGCCAGAATTGAAACAGCAGCAGTGGGTGAGGGAGAGCACCAAAACTCAAGTATCAGCAGCTTAGATTTTTTCCAACCTAATGTTCAACAAGCACAGAAGAAAACAGAACCCAGACAAAGCTGAGCTCTATCATTCCCCTGCTGGAGAGCCTGTCTGCAGTACAGCTCACTCCACAAAGATAGAAATTGCACATGGTCTTTTGCACGAGGTTCATATATCTTTTGTCTCCTTACTTGTCATGTTACATCATCCTAGGGACTTGCACAATATATCCCCATATGTGGAGATTGTGTAGAGATGCAAAGTCACTTACTAAAAAAGATTTGTTAACTCCTCAACTTCCCCGAGCTTTATCTAAGTCAGGAACAGACAGCAGCAGGGAGGGGAAGGAGGCAGGCATGTCACTTCATGTTTTGATCAAAGATTCAAGTTTGTTATTGATTCATCCAAGCCCATTTACCTATCTTCCACCCCTGAATTCTTCCTAGCATCACTGATTCTGTCTCTGGTACTTACACACCAAGCCAAAGAATTTCCTCCTCAAAACTGTGCTATGATAAAGCAAAGGCAATGTCTCATTCTCAGAAACTCCATCTTTTCCATCACACACTGGCCTCCTGCCTTCAGGCTCAGCTTGCAGCAGAGAACAACTTTGTCATCACTTGTAAACAAAGTGCCTTAATGCTGCTGGAGAATAAACACAAACCACAGTGCTGTTTCACAGAGTTACTTCTCTGATGTTACTAACAGTGTGTAGAGCTTACCTGGTGCTTTTTCCCATAAGATCTCAAAGCACCAGACTTGCTGTCAGCTTGGTGGGGAAAAGGGCTTCTCCCCACACCTCAGTCCTAAAATGAGATTAACAGCCTGGAATAGACTTCAGAAAAGTTAAAAAGAGCTTGGAGTAGCTGTAAAGCTGTGTTTGGTGTATGTATGTTTATGATAGCAATTCATATTACCATTAAGTAACTGCTCTACTCTGCACTGATGTGGCCTCACCTTGAGTCCTGTGTGCAGTTTTGGGCACCAAATATAAGAAGGACATTAGAGAGTATCCAAAGCAGGCCTAAGAAGATGGTGAAGGGTCTGGAGGGGAAGCCTTCTGAGGAGTGATTGAGGTCACTTGGTCTGCTTAGCCTGGGGAAGAGGAGACCAAGGGGAGACCTCATTGCAGTTACAGCTTCCTCATGAAGGAAAGCAGAGATGCAAGGACTGATCTCTTCTCTCTGCTGACCACTGACAGGACCCAAGGGACTGACATGAAGTCGTGACAGCACCAAGGCTGCCAGAGTGCAAGGAGCGTTTGGACAACACTTGGTACTTGTGTTTCTCTTGGGTCTGTCCTGTACAGGGCCAGGAGTTGGATGATCCCTGTGGGCTTCTTCCAACTCTGGATATTCTATAATTCTATTATTATATATAATAATCATATAATAGTAGAATAAAAAGTCAATAATCTCCAAATATTGGCAGTCTCTCAGAAGAAGAGGTAAGATGCTATAGGAGGGTAAATCTAATAGAAAAGAACAAAAAGAAGGTAATAAAGGAAACCCAGCATGAGCATTAGCATACATTTATTGGAAATTCATCTAGTACAGGACTCAGAACTGGAGCACTTATTTCCTCTACTTGCTAAGTTGTTATAGTTTCTGAGACTAAATAGAGAGGAAGATGCCCATGGAAAAACAACTCCCCAGGATGGAGAGGACTGTGTGCTTCACCCTTTAATAGGGTGGCCAATCTGCATCACTCTTCTAGACAAACCAAGCATAATTCCTCATGGAGAATTGGCAATGATCTCATACTCACTATCACACCATGTTTAGAGAAAAAATCCAAATCTATTGCTATTCATACATCAGATGGGCAAACAGATACCAGCTGCAGAGTAACCCACTTACTCTGAATTAGCAACGACTGTATTGCAATTCAGGCTTTGAGCTTTTCTAAAATATAAGCAGGGAGAGACCATCATAATGTCTGTGATAATGACTGGGTACGAGGATCATGGAGCTGAATATTATTTCTCCTAAACTTCTTTCTTAGAAGAGGACGTGTTCAGATTTGGCTGGTTGGTCTGAAACTGTGCCTGTGTTCATTCATCTCTGGTTCATATCCAGTTTTTGTGCTGGGACATATCACCATGCTGATTTCAGTTCAACAATATCATTTGAAATAGATAAAAAGCACAACCTTAAACTAAACTTCCACTGGTGCGTTATTTAATAATTTAATAACACTTATAATTCTGGAATTAAAATTATACCATGTAGAAGCTTGGATAAGAATGCCAATTTGGTTATACACTGAAAATATCTCCTCTTGTCAGGAGCACAAGCAAGTTTCTATTATAGATTAACATTATAGGCCAGATCTTCATCTAGCATAAATGGCACCACCACTGTGCTGTACCAATTTATACCTACAGCAGATGTAGCCCAGTAACTTCAAAATAATCAGATCAGCAGCCCCATCCACAGCACTAAGCAGAACCATACACAGGGATATATTACACATGCCTACTCACTGTGGGTTATGTATTTATAGAGCAAGCTAAACTGAAAGGAGTTAAAACTGTGCACTGTGATGCATTCAATCCTTTGATGTGAGCAACAGGGGTGATGGCAGTGTTGTATTGGAATTGGATATGAAGGCATGAACGTGCAGACATGGCTAAGTGTGACAGCTATGCTAATACTTGGAGACTCACGTAGTACAGAATGTACAGAATTTGTGATTTTCTTGCACTGAGAAAAGACTTCCATCAGCTTCAGCTGAAGGTTATTGGTCTCTGAGGGCAAGGGGGGGACATATGCATGCTTCTTTGCAAACTTCACTGTAGTAGGAAAAAAGTTGGTATGTCCCCATAATTTTATGGGCGAAAGCAGCAGTTCTAATTGATGTGAAATCAGATAAATCCTGGCCTTCCATATGCAGGACTAGGTCAGTGTCCTAGTCTCAGAGGAAAGCTATAGACAGAGTAGGATATAGCCTTTCACATATGCTGCTATACAAGATGAGCAAGAGAAGTCCAAGTTTGCATCAGCAGAGCACACCTTGGCTCCAGCTCTTAGTCAGCCTCCCACTCTGTCTTTTCAACCCACACAAGCAGCATAGCACCCCCAAATACCTGCATAGGGAAGAGCACAGCTTGCAGTATTTGTGCAGGCTGCCCGACCTGGCTCCTCCAAGAGCAGGAGCAGGTACAATCAGGAGTGCTGAGCTCTGAGAGTATAGCTTTGCCTTTGAATCTAATTAGCAATGCAAAGTTGCACCCGCAGCAGAGCCTGCCTAACGTACAGAATAAAACTGGCCTATTTCTTAATGTTCTTATTAGCACTAAATACCTTCCCTCTCTGCCCAGACACATGGCAGAGAGAGCAAGAGATGAGGGCTTTAGCTTTTGTGCATAATCAGGTGGGGCGAGCTATCTGACCCACACTTGCCTCTGCCTCCCCCTTCCAGTTAGTGCTTTCATCATGTTGAGCTCCTGTGCTGTGGTTTCCAGGCGAATTTCCACTCAGTGCTCAGAGAGCTGAAACCTTTAGATTAATCCCAGATCTGTCAGCCTCCATCATTTTCAAGCAGGGCTGTGAGCTGCAGGGCACTCCGTTACTTTCTCTCGCACTGAGGAGCCTTAAGCCTCTTGCTCTCACTCTCCTGGAGAGTGGGCAGCCCCATTCTTCTCCCTCCCCAGCCTGAGATGACCTC
The DNA here is from genome assembly GCF_027579445.1 of Ammospiza nelsoni. Taxonomy (NCBI): domain Eukaryota; kingdom Metazoa; phylum Chordata; class Aves; order Passeriformes; family Passerellidae; genus Ammospiza; species Ammospiza nelsoni. The sequence goes on along the minus strand of NC_080638.1, from coordinate 43,176,572 downwards.
AGTCTGTGGCCAGTGTGGTTGCAGGAGGATTCTCTGTGAATCAGGTGATTAAATTGTTTCCTCTCCCTCAATGAATTTTGACTTGATCTGCAAAGTTCCAAGTCAAGTAAGAGACAAAGGCTGCCAGCAATCCCCTTGTTCCCTTACACATGGTTGCCCAAGCCCTTAAGCTGCAGCCACTCTGGCTCACACCATAATCCTGTTTGGCTGCTGCAATTGTGGAAATGAGCCTCAATACCCCACACAGAAACTCTTAAGCCATTTCACTGATAGTTTAACACTCTTCTTAGGCTAAACTCGAGATTTTGCTCAGATCGGTTTTGGTTAGACTGAACTTCTCTGGTTCATCTTCTGGTGATCAACTGCCAGGGGAAATTTTCCCCTGCTCCAGCAGACCATCATTGCCAGTTACCTAGCCCCCATCTCTAAAACAACACTTAGCAGTCACTTGTGGACTTTGCATCCTTTCCTCCTGCTTATTTCTGGTTTTGCCCTGCTGCAGGCAGCAGCAATGGCTGCTGAATGGAAGCTGAAGTGCCTAGAACTAGTGCCTAAGACAGCATGGTTCAGCATGGTTCAGTTTGGTTCCCAAGATCTTTGTGCTCACAAATCATACATGAACCTTGAGAACTATGGAGAGCTTGCCTCCAGCAAGCTCTTAACCTGCTAGAGATGCTGCATGGCTAATCCAGCATCAGCAGAACCCTTGTAAGATCAAGCAGAAAGGACAGAGGATTTGTAAAAGCACTCACTGAAGACTTAGTTCTGGGCTCAGCACTGTACAAAGCACAGGCAAATAACTGGTCTCTACTGCAATGACTTCTAATCCACCATAACACTTCCTTCCAGCCTCTCCCCATCTCTGGAAGTGAACTATGCTTACTCAATCTGCAACTGGCTCTGCTGGATTTCCTCCCATGATCTCTAGCATGGCATAGGGATAGAAGTCTGCAAGAGCTGAGCACTGCAGAAGTCACCACTGGTAGAGCAAAACAGTCCTGATCCTGACTGGTAGGCATTAATGTCATGTTCTGGAAGCTGGAAGGCTGGTATGAGAAGCTGGCCTGAACCAGAGCACCAGTTCCCCTGTATGAGCCTGAAACTTTTGGAATACCAAGGACCAAGGTTTTCCATGTCTTTGACAGCCCTTTAGTGCTTTAACTCCACTGATGCCAGGGAAGTGATGGATAAAGAGAAAAGCACAATGCTGAAGCCCATAGAGGGGGCATGAAGTTAAGCAAAAATAGAACAGTGAGGACTTGAAAGATCTGTCCCTAAAAAACATTGCATACATTAGGAAAGCCAGAAAGTGTGAGCAGGGTGGTGCTGGTAGCCACTGCCCACCATACCAGGACTTTTTCTGGGGTCCTTCTCATCACACAGGTGCTGAGATGGGCTAAAGAAACTCCATGTGCTGGATACCAGGCCATGCTTCTGATACCAACCACCTCTTTGAAGAGCAATCCTTGCCAAGAGTTTCAACAGGGACTATTTGAAACTTCAGATACAGCCCAGGAAGCAAAGCTGGATGCACCATCTGGGATGCTGAGAAAATTGCGGTTTGCTCTCACCCCAGAGGAGCAGATGACTACCTAACACTGCAAGGAGGTCTCCCAGCCTGTAGGCCCTACAAGCCAGCCATGGGCAACTGTGATCCTGCCCTCTGAAGCCCTGCCAAGCTGGGCAGAAGAGCTGCTCAAGGTGCCAGGCTCACTTCTTCAGCAATTATCCCAACTGTGCATACCTCCTCCTCATGTGGGTACCTCCTCCTCCTGTGTGGAAAGGAGAAATACTCTCCACAATGTGCTGTGGGAAGAGTTTAACCCTTCAGCTCATAACAAATAAATCCCATTGTTCCAGCACCCTGCCTAGCGCTCCCTCCAGTCTGTACCTCCTGAATCCCTTTTGAGAGCAGCTGAATCAATGTTTGACTTGTACAAACAGCTGCCTGACTGCAATTTGGAAGGGATTCAGATGGGGATTACAGCAAGGCAGTGGATAAAAATCTATTACATGGCAGTATTTATTTTAGATCCCTGTGGCACTCAGTGTGAACTCTGGCAGCATCTCCTGCTCCTTAGTCAGTGGCACAAGTGCAAGAGATTGAGAAGAATCACTTTCAGGAGTGTGTAATGCAGAGCAGTCAGAGGAGAGGACTAAGATCCAAACTGAGTACACATTTCCAAGCCAGACTTACTTGGCTCCACAGTGGATCCTCCCAGGGATGGGAACATGTTTCATTTTCAGGAGGATTTGATATTGGTAAAATTGCATTGCTTTGATAGCCCTAAGGGCCTGTGCCAGCTCAGGTCTACCAGACCAATGTTTCTGGCTTAGTGCAGCTGCATCCAAGATCAAAACCCAATCCTGCCTTCTCTCTTTGGGCACAGAAATGACCCAAGCACTGAGTCAGCAGTAGGAGCTGCCTGGGAGGAGGAAGCTCTTGTGTCTTGGAGCAACATTGCAGCAAGCCCCACTTTGCTGCTCTCTACTAATAGCTTAGCAATGAAGGGAATAGGTCAGGCAAGAGGGCACCTTCTTGTAGGTGGCAATCTCTGAGATGAAGTGTCCCAGGAACAGGACCACAAAGAAACCACTCAATGCCCACAGGGGTCACCACCAAACCACCACTGCTGGCCCAGTCTTGCCAAGCTAGTCAGGAGGGTACTCATACCCAGGACAGGCATGAGTACCCTGAGCCCTTTCCCAGCTTAGGCACACACAGGTTGCTGGCAGGAGGGAGCACGAGGGTAGTGCTGAGAGATGCTGCTGATTTAACAGGCTGTGACAGGGCTGTCCAGCAGCAAAGAGAGGCAGAGAAACTACCACTCTTGAAAAAGAAACACAGACAGGGGAAAGGTCTAAAGAGACTGAATTGCCCATCCCCAGCTTTGCCTTTTCTTGTGATGAAAGTACCAAATTTTCATCTGCTGGAGGTACACCACGTGTCAAGGGAGACAGACCTCTCTACACCAATGCTGCAATATTTTCTCCACAGGGTGATAGTGCTAAGAGCAAAATGAGCACTGGCCAAGGCTGCCACCAACAAGGCAACACATGTAGGCGCCCAATCCCTGGCAGCAGCATTTATTTCTGGACTGAGTGATGCAGAGATGACAGGAAGAAATGGACTGGAGAAAGGCTGGAGGAGCCAGAGCTTGTTTGGGCAGTCCTGGTGATGAGGGACCTGCCCTTAGCACAGCCACAGACTTCAAAGCCCAGAGTGGCTGTGTCCCAAGCACTTAACAACTCCCTCTGGGGACTGCTCACATGGCTGCATCTGTGCTGGAGTCAGCCCCATGCCAGTGGATGAAGCTTTCCCAAGAGGTGCCAGCAAAAATACAAGGTAGCAGAATGTCCTCTTGCTCAGCTCTTCCATGGGCTCTGCACAAGTCACTGTCCCTCCTGTGCAGCTGTATGGGTGACTGTGTTGATGGACAGGCTTCAAATTAACCAGCATTGCTGGGGCCTGGGATGGTGGGTCATTTTCTCAGCTTAGCATTTTGAACTTTTAGTTTAAATTTTGCTATCTGTAGTCCAGAGATAAGCCTGCCCTACAAAGATGCTGGGAAACTTAATGAATGGAAAGCTTGCAATGTGCTTTAAGATCACAAGGGAGAATATACAAGAGACAGGAAAAATATTGCAATACATGTAACATTTTATCAGATTATAACAAATTTTCAAGTACTTCATGTATCAATCTTTATATATAAAGATGTGCTCTATCATAGATAATTTTTTTCAGGACCCACATTGCATTGAAAAGAACTAAGATCTGGAGGGCTGGGAAGAGGCCAAAATTCAGATTTCTATCCCCTGGACTTGTCCCCTCCATATGGTCTTTTTTTCCCTTCACTTCCTCTTTCACTACAATCCACATTTCTGTTATCCTCCATTTCACCCTGTCTTCCTCTGTGAAGTTATTGCTCACTGGGTTTTGTTTTCACGCAGAAGCCAGAAAGTGTAAGAAATAACATGGGGCCCCAGAGGCAACCACACCGGGACAGCAGCATTCACATCTTTTCCTCTGGATGCTCTGACTGCCTTTAAGAGTTGCAACAGGAATAGGAATCTGTGACTCTCCCAGCTTTGTATGTCATTTCTGTGACCACACAGGCTTTACTACTGGACTAAGCTGAACTCCCCAAGAAGGAGAGCTTCACTTTTGTGTTGTGGAAGAGCCTCCATCCTTGTGCATGTAATTTAGTCCATCCTCATCCCCAAAGATCCTGGCTTACCTGAACAAGCCCAGCTTTTCCACCCAAAGCAAGACACTGGGGCATTATGTTATATTACTGCTAATGAAGTTGCTTTGTTTGTTCTACTGCTTAGGGGACCAAGTTAATGTCTCAGAATGCCCTTTAACAGTATTTGTCTTTGTTTATTAAATATTTATTTTGCAAGATAAATGCAGATAAGAGACTCCTAACAGGCTTCCTTCTGGAAGGAGAGAGTGCTAAGAGTTACAGAGGATAAAATGGGCACAGAGATACAGGTTGAGTTCTTATCACCCCTCCTTCTAAACTTGTAAAAGATAAATAGCTTCAACCTCCAAATTCTCTGATTTTATTCCCCATCAACCAAAAGAAAGTGGATATGACATGCCTATGAATCTTCTGCTCATGTTTGTCTGTGGCCTGACACTCCTTCCTTCCTTTTGATGTAAAAAGACTGTACTTCCCAATACAGTGAAAGGGAATCCTTCAGGCTGATTGCTCCAAGAAGGATTTTGCAGGACAGGAGGAGAAAGCAGGATGGCGCTGGTACAGGAAGCCTTCTGCAGCAGTATGAAGGAAAGGGATGAGGGGAAAATCACATAGATGTATCACAGCCAGGATTAGCCTGTTCACTGGTAGCCTTGCGGACTCTGTGCAGGCCTGCTTAGCTTTCTTTGAGTAAGCATATGGCAGAGGAGAAATACAGATAAACCATAGAATGTTAAGGGGATTAAATGGACCTTAATTATCATCTAGTCCCAACTTCCCCCTGCCATGGACAGGGATGCCTCCCACTAGACCAGGTTGCTCAAGGCCTTATCCATCCTGGCTTAATGCAAGAGGGTGAGCAGTTGGGATCAGAAGTGAGCATCGTGGGCTATCCCAGAGCTTTGCAGGAAGGTTGAAATAGTCTCCCAACTCCTCCCCATGACAGCAGTTTGGTGGGTCCCTGAAGCCAGTCTATGACTCACAGAGGTTTTAGAAGGGACATGCCTGATGCATCTGACCCTGATGCCCTGAGGAGAATTGGCAGGTTGGGAGATGGTGCTGGTCCCTTGCACTGCCACGTTGTATGATCAGAGTAAAGATGCCATCTCCTCTCTGCCCATGCACAAGCCTGGCATTTGAATCCAGCCTTTCTGGTCAGAGCCCACTGTGGCTCCTTGCAGAAAGAGATTGTCCCCCATGGCATCCTTCTGCTGGGAGGGTGACTCCCCTGGCCTCTTCCCTGGGAGCAGCTGTAAGGGAGGAATTGCCATCTCTTCCCAGTGTGCATGGGAACAGAGCTGGGAGGGAGTGGCATGGATTCAGCCTCCAGCCACCTGTACAGAACGAACGGGCACATCATTACCCAGAGAGCTCTGTAATTTTGCTTTGCAAATGCTCGCCCACTGGCACAGAGCCCGAGGAGGGAATAGAGAGATGATGGTTTCTCACAGCTCTGCATGCCAAAAAGGCACTTTACCATGCATGAGGCCACCAAAGCTTCCCCAGCCATGAGACATTGCAGATTTAACTCTCTTTGCTGCTCCCCAAGGCAGCTTTTTGTAAGAGGGGTGGAAGAGTGGCAAGAGAGGCAGAGAAGGAAAGAAGAACAAGGGTTTTTTGAAGAGAGAGATGAAAGCAATGCAGGGAAGGGCAGAGAACTCTGGCTAGGGAAAGGGGTATGTGGAGGTTGTGGAAGTATGTCAAGACAGGAGTTCCTGCAAGAGTTGCATGAAAGGAAGAAGATTCTGTCCCCAAAGCTTTCCAAGCAGGCAGGCTGTAAGAACCCTCTGGGTACTAACAGCAAGAGTGAGGAAGAGCCTTCTTGGGACTTGCTGCTAAATGCACCAGGCTGCTTGTAGGGAGGCTGGTTCACTCATAAACACTGTGTGTACCTGCAGCAGCATGCCGTTCCTCCTGCCTCCCCCACCTCCCCAGAGCTTTTTAATTTGTGGACAAATTTCAGCTAAATCTATGACACAGGTACATCTCTATCTGAGAAGACTCATGGAAACAGGCAAACCAACAACAAAAGAGAAACCAAATTTCTATTAAGAGATGTGAAATGTGAATTCAATACCAGCAGAGAACTCATACAGAAGAGTGCTTCGTTGAATGTGTCACGAAGTTCAAACACTAACTCTGAACAATATCTTTTCAGCCAGCAATTGTACAAAACCACAAGAATTTGAGTAAGCTGGATCCCCATGCCCTGCTCTGTGCTCATACTTGCTCACCTTCTAATTTTGACCTCATGCCCTAGAGATGTCCCCTTCTCTGAGGTGTACATCAGAGATGGCAGTGAGCTGATCCTGCTAAGAACAAGTGTAAACCCAAGTGCTCAGCAATCATCTTTAAAGAAACTCTCCCTGCCCTGCAAGTCTGAGTCCCCACACACACTCCTAGAGGATGGCTACATCCTACAGAGGATCTGTACAGAGTGCTATGTAGATCTTTCCAGACAGAAGGGCCTTGCACTGACTTGGATTGCACAAAGAAACTGTGGCAGAAGTATGGCCCAAGAGGCTGTGTGTGGCCAGGCTGCTGCACACCAGAGAGCGACAGAAGGCTATGCTGCTTTCCACTTTTCCGAGTGTAATCTTGTGATTTCTGCTGCTAGGCCTATGCCCATCTGGGAAGCGATTTTCAGGACAAAAGGGAAGCAAGGCTGAATCCAGCTCCAACTTCTCTAGCAAGCTGGGAAATCATGTTCTGTTTAAGCACCTCTAGACATTCATTTTCTACAAGCAGGTAGCTCCAAAAAGAGCAACCTTTATGCTTTTCAAATACCATTCCCCAGCCTTGCCTTAAGGGCTCTGGCTAAATTAAGCAACATGTCAACATCAGAAACATCTAAGAAAAAAACAGAAGTCATGTGGAAGCAGGTCTTTGGGATGCAGGGTCAGATGCTCTCCCTTTTATAGCAGAACACCTGTTTTCTACTTCACTCTCAATTTCTAACAGCATAAGCCACAAGTAAACTAGATCCACTCTGGTCACTTGGCCTACTGTACCAGCAAACATGCATCCCAATTCTGCTGACACTCTTACATGCTCCAGTAGCATCTACAGCTTACAGTATATTTACTGGGCCTAAAGTCACTTCAAGAAGCAATTTTTAATGTAATTTGATGACATTTTGATGAGTCATACCATTTTATTACAGATTTGGATCAGCCTTTATTTTTAAAATTATTTCTAGAAGTGTAATATGATTTTTTTCAAGCAGATAATTAGGGGTTAATGCCCTGAAAAGCTCCAGTCTGTGCCCCTTGATCTTACACATACACATGTAGACTTGACTTCAGCATCAGGGCTTTAAAAATGAACATGGACAAGGAACAGGCAGAAAGAGAGCAAACCCCAGAATGACTAAGAGAGCATTCAACATGTTGGTTGCTGTGATTTTACTGGCTTTCTTCCCTTTCTCCTGAGTTTTTCATCCAGTTCTCACCCATTCACAGCACAGTGCAGTCGCAGGTGAGTATTTCCTTGGCAGAGCTGAGAAACTAAAAACTTTAATTTTAGAACTTTAGAAAAAGTCCTTTCAGTAATGCTAACATCACTCAGTGTGATGTTGGAATACAGCTGGAAATTAATGGGTCAGAACAAAAAATTTTCCCCACTCTGGGAAAAAATGTGTATTGCTGTTGATTGCTTCATTTCTTTCCAAAGTACATGGGAGATTTCAAGAAAAGACCCAAAAAAAAGGAGAAAAATGACAGAGACTTTCTATATTTAGTAGCTTCTAAATTTGGCACATTTGCTTGCTAAAAATACCTAGATGGTATTACCCATTGCTGTGGTGGGGGAATCAGTATTCTTCTTTTGACCATCCAATTATCCAAGCAACAAGAGAGGCAGACAATTGGAATTTGATATTCCCTGACAGTTGTCTGCTGAACACAGAGCATTTAAATGCCCGTTTGCAGAACATGTTGAGGAACAGAGTCCAGCTAGTGGGTAGCTGAGGTGCTTGGCAGTGCACCCTGCTCAGCCCAGAGAGCCAGCAGGCAGGATACCAGTGCCACTCCTCACCTGAGGCTGGGAGAAAGTGCCCTCATTCCCCTTAAACAAGGCACAGTGAATGTGACCACAAGCCACCAAAGACAGCAGCACGGTGTGCACAAGGAAAAGGGACATGCCGGGAGCAAGGTGCCTGCCCAAACTCTCATCCCAGGACACCTCTGAGCAACTGGGACACACAATCTATCCTCACTCCTGGATTAGGATACAAGTTATTTTTTTAGGGAATGTGGGACTACGCTTTGTCTGTTTCTTTTAAGCACTGCCCCAGCATGGTGCCTGTTAGGCAGCCCAGTGCCCAGCCCAGCTGAAGACCCAAGCTGGGATCATCCACAGCCTGAGGGGGCTTGGTTGTCATAGCCAGCCCTGCTTGGTGCCTGCATCTCTGAGGAAAGCTACTGATGCTGCTGCAGGATTTTGCTGCCCATTGTAACCTGGCTTACTTGAGTTATGTTTTTGGACCAGGATCTAGGAGCAAGTTTCCTTGGGTCAGTTCTTAGTTTCAACCTTCTTTATGTAACCAATCATCAGTTTCCTGGGACTCAGCCTTCACTTCAGTATAAATACCCCTAGTAGTAAGTAACTACCTCCAAGTATGAAGTGGATTTTATGAGTACACATGAAGCTGCTGAGAGCTATTAATTTAAAGTGCTGAACTGTATCCTTTAAACAGGAGCACCTTGAACCTAAAGTAGAAATTATTCCTAAAGACCAGCATAAGAAACAATGAGGATTTACAAGAGCATCTCTAGTCACAGAGATCTAGTCTCCCCTTCCAACAGAGTAACAGGGCTTGGGAGGCAGCAAGTGCAATGTCTCAACATTTTGACATGTGACTCAAGACATTCAAGAGAAGATTGTCTAGGAAAATGTACTGAGGGATAATAACATTCAGTTAGAAAAACATTTCTTTAAAATAGTTATCATTATTACATTGCCAAATGAAAGGTGTATTGAGTGGATCTTACAGGTATTCATTGGAGGGTCCAGCACTAGTCAGTGTTTCCATTAATGACCTGGATAATGGAAAAAAAGAGTATATACTTATACTTATTAAATCTTCTAATGACATCAAGCTGAGTAGGACTGAATACACCAGAGGACAGAAATAGAATACCAGATAATCACATCAAATTGGACAAATGATCTGAGAACACAAGATAAAATTCAACCAGGACATATACATGTAATTGGACTTAAGCAGAAATAATCTTCATTAATACAGAAAAAAGAACAGCTGTCCAGGTGGCAATTCTACAAAAAGGAGTCTGGAAGTTACTGCACATCACAGTCTGAAAAGCAATAAAAAACAAGTCTCACCACCACAGGACAAACAAGTATCATATTGGGATTCTAATGTTAGTCTGACAGACTTGTGATGTAGATTTTTCCCTGAAGGAATCAGTGTTATGTGTTCCACTCTGAGACAGAGGCCAGTTGGAGAGAGCCCAGGAGAGAAGAGGAATGGACAAATGTTTAGGATCCGTGGCCAACAAGAGTAGGCAGAACAGACAGAGAATATCCAGATAAAGAAATGATAACTGTGGAAGCACACCATAACAGTTTTCAAATATCTGAACAGCTGCTACAAGGAAAAAGGTAATCAGTTTTCCATGCCCATGGTGAATAAGAGGCAATAAATTCAACTCCAGCATGGAAGATTTGGGTTAATCTGTTAAGAATAGGGAAGCACTGGAATAAATTGCTCAGAGCTCAGTCAAAATATTGACAAAGGCAAAGGAGGTGCAGCTGGATACGCCGTGGGCAAGGAGACAGACGAGATGATCTCTCAAAGTCCCTTCCAATCCTATTTCCTATAGCTTTTTTGATCAGTAGTAGCAAGTTTAAACTGAAGCTGTTCACAGAACTCTGCATTCCCCAACTCTCACATCAGATATTTTCCACAATGAAAAGGGAGAGTTTTGAAGTTTTTACAGTACAGCAAAACACACCCACCATTCCGTACCCAGCTTCAGCAAATCTCTTTTCTAAATATGCCAGACACATATTTATGTGCTCTCAATGCTATGAGGGGCCGAGCCTGAAACATTAATCTTTCAGCAACAAAACTATAGTCTTCTTCCAACAAGCCTGTGTAAATGTTCCTAGGGGTGACTACAGAGCCTCAGACCTCCATGGTTGCCTCTCCCTTACTCCATAGCCCCAGTTAGGAAAACTGTTTACATCCCAGGCTCACTGGTCAGTGCATATTCCAAAAATTCAGAGTTTTTGGGGGTTGTTTTGTTTATGTCTTCCTGTGTGAACTTCTCACACCCTAAATCTAATGCACCCACCCAACAAATTACAGTCACATCTAGAAAGATTATAAAACCCTAAAACCACTGTCAGTCTCAGACTCCAAGAATAGGACCAACAACAACTAGTGTTTGCAACAGCTGTATTTGAAATCAGCCCCCATCTCTTTACAAAAAGAGGAGAAGTCCTTCTGCCAAGAGCTGGAGCTGTTGCAGGATCTGTGGTGCAGGCAGATGTGTCACAAGGTTCTGCTGTGGGGCAGAGTGCTCATGGAAATGGGCAGGGAGCCTGTGCTGGCAGCATCATGGCCTGCAGTGCTCCTGGAGGAACATGACACAGGTTATGGAAGTGTTTACTACCAAGAGGAGGAAAGTGACCACAGGACTGTAACTAGTGGAATGAGGGCAGACAAAGACATTCTGCTTCCTTCTTTAGTGATCATAAAACTTTCCTGGTGTTATGACCAGGAGTGCATGAAACACTCTCTCCCATGCCATATATATGTCTCCTCATGGTCCCACGGTGATTCTCTCCAAATTGAGAAGGTCATGCTTCCTATTCAGTCTGCCAGCAATGAAGATCTTTAAGGCCATTTCTTAGATCAACCATAAAGTCACAGACCAGCACCTAGCAAAGTCAGTGAGTAATATATTTTCATGCTGAAGAGCTTCTGAGACAAGCTGTCAGCTGGCCCCAGTTGTCCCAGCTCCTCCTGAAAGGGCTCAGATGTGGCTGAGGGGTTTTTCTTCCCTGCTGCTCAGTCTGTCTGGCAGGGTGCTACTACTCTGGCACACTGGGTGTCCCCACCTCCTGGAGACTTAGAGGAAACAAGGGCATATCCTTAAGTGGCTGCCCAAGCAGGACATTGAGTATTTTTGGAACAAGACAGAAGGAGCCCGTGTCCACCTCATCCAGTGAGATGTGGGTCCCTGCAGCCCAAGTGGACACGCCACAGGGACAGGGCACAACTACACTTTTATCAATGCACTCAGGGGGGAAGGGGGGCCTCTGGGGCAGACAATCTCTGCCCATTCTTCCTCTCCCATCTCTCACCCACGGCAACTCCCAGCGATGCTCCCAACACTGGCTGTGCCCCTGCTGCTTGAGTTAATTACAGTAATTATACCTGTGCTCCTCAGCTCCAGCTCACTTCTGTTGTCACTTCCCTGCCCGTTCATTTGCAAATCTAATCACTCCGTGGATTTTTTTCAAAAGAAAAAGTGGTAGGGAGAGCAAGGATACAAATGAAAAAAGAAAGTATGATTCCTGCAACAACAACACAACAGAAATTGAGGCACCATTGAGCAGAACATGGAGTTTTATTTAGCAACCCTGTGAGGACTGCACGCTGCTCCCAGTTCTGATAGATAGGCCTTTGCTGGGTTACAGCACTAGAACAGAGTGGGGAATAAACAAAGAATTGCATCAGCCTCCCCCAGTGCCTGCCAAATTGCCTCAAGATACTGCCCAGTGCTTGAGAGCTCACCTGCAAAAAGGCAGGAGAGCTTCCTGGGCATCCAGTGTTCCCTGCACAGCAGGATGCCCACATGGACACAGGCACCGTGAACCCCCAACAACCACTCTGCCTGATGTGGGTCTCACCCACTTCTTGGGCAGGTCTTTTTATGTGTACAAGGGGCACTGCAGGATCTGCAGCTGTGGAAACAGAAACCTCTTTTCATGCCTGGGAGGCTTTCCAGCAGTGACCCTGGAAAAGCTGTGGCTAGAAGCATGCACTTCAGGTCATCTGTCTGATGAGGATAGATTTGAGGTCAATCCTTTGAACACAGAGGGGGAAAAGTGTAACCAGGAAAAAAATGGGCAGAAATGGCTACCTAATTGTTTGCAGGTGCTCTGAAGAAGAAGAGAAAGCAAGAAAAGGAAGCTATGATGCGCCCTGCCAGCTGACACTGGGACCAGTGTTATATTGCTGCCAGGCAGCAAAGGAGAGCAGATGGGTTTTGTCACCCAGTACTGTGGATACAGTTTTGAGGAGAAAAATACAAAACTGCTGGGTTTGCCTTTTACTGCCAAAACAATGAGAGTGAGAGGCAAAGGGACAGCCTGGTTTCTTTGCACTAAGTGCAGCAATTTAATTACACTGCGCTGAAGCACTTTCACACCAGCCATTACACCAATTGTTCTGTGTAGCTACAACCTTCTGAGCTTGTTCACAGTATCATCCCAGATGCCAGAATTTCCCACTGTGATGACACTTCAGTACCAGGGCTTCTTTCTCTCATTGACCATGCTGGAAAAGCAGTCCAGGGACTGTAGAAGTCCAGGAGGTTGAGAAGGTTAGGATAAACCTTGATAATGTACTAGAAGTATTTAAGAAGACTGAAAATAACTGATATTTCTTATTATGAGAGTAAATGTTTCACTGTATGTTTTATACACAAAATATTTCTTGTTTTGCATGTCTGCATAGAGAGCACTTCTCTGGACAGAAGCAGGAGGTAGAAAGGCCTTCTGAACATCATGGACAGGAAAAGAGGTAGTCAGGGAAACATGTTGGAACTATATAGTATTTCTATTTGCAGTTAATATCCAACTGGAATATTTTTTGGTGAAGTGAAAGCAAAAGATTCATTTTAATGTAACAGACAGGAAAATACAAACCCCCAAAGTAATGCCTTGTTTACAGGCAAGAAATATGAAATTAATACTGCACCACAAAACATGTAACTGCAGCATGACAAACTAAAGGGTCTCCAAGTCCTTTAGGTGATGTGTTCAAAAGGGCTTTCTATCTCCCAGGAGGCTGATTGCTGGGGGAGGAGAGAGAGGACCTACAATTAGGTTGATTAAAATAGAGGTCCCAGCATGGTCTGTTCTTCACTGTTGCCAGGAGACTAGAAGGCTAGGATGAACAGTTCAAACTTTTTGTAACAAAAATAGGTGTTTACTTCCACACTATACGATCTTGGCCCTCTCTAAGGATTAGCATTCTCCATTAGTTCACAAGGAAAAAAAAACAATCCAACTTCACTTTCTTAGACTTGTGTTAAGATGGACTTGCCATGTTCAAAACTGTACCAATTCTTCCCTGCCTCCATCATCCCAGCCCAGTGCCAAGCTCCAGGCTCTATGCTAACTGTTCAGTGGCTGTTCTTTCACTTTTTGTAATAATTATCTGGTCTTTCTTTCCAGATCTGGGCCCTAGAACCCAATAAGCAGGTCAATTCTAGGTTGCTTGTCCCCTCCACAGAATCTACATCTGAAGTAAAGGGTGGGCAGGTGGCTCAGCTGATGGGCGAGGACACTGAGATGGGCAGCCACTCACAGGTTATTTGGTGGACATGCGCTACCCTCAGTCAGTGACTTATGCTGGAAGAGGTGACAGTAATACCTCAGGAAACAGAAGATCTTGATGGAGAAACCAAGAGCCAGGTTATCTTACCAACTTGATCCATTTCCCCCCCACACACTTATCCCACCTGATACAGATGTAAAAGAAACACCAAGTACATTGGTGGGAGAAGGTTATAGTCCAGAGTGAAGCCCTACTTTTTTGCTCAAGTCCCTTTTGGTTAGCATCCTAAAGCATACAGAAAAAAAGCCCCAAAACAACAACAACCTAAAAAACCCTGCAGTAGTAGCTGTTTCAAAGTTCTGCGCCTGAAGATCTTTATGCGTTTGAAGCATTTGATTTAGGCCCTTTGCTTCAATGTAGGTCTTGTCTTTCCTAAAGCCAAGGAATTAATAAATGCATTAATAAAACTTAGCCAATATGCCTTTTCTAAGGCTTGCACTTGTTGTATCTGTTACTACAAAAACTGTACATGCCAAGCAATGTACAGTTTGTTTGCTTTTTAACACCCCAATGGGTGTTAAAATCCTGAAGCAGGTGGCAAGGGGCTGTGATGGATGGATAGCAGACATGGCATTGTTTTAGAAAAGAAGGATCAAGATGACAGTGAAGATAGAAGATTGCAAAAGTAGCAGCAAAATTGGCTGAAAGCTGAAGTCCCTGCTACAAATGTACTGAACATGCAGAGTTTGAATGCCAAAAGAGAGAGGATCCTTGCTCCTGTTAACACAGCAGCAATCAGGCAATAGCTGGAAAGAGGCATTTAAACCTCCCTGTGTAGCTGTGTTGCAACACAGTACATAATTACTCATCATGCTCCTTTCCACAGGCTGCACAGGCTGCCTGCTGGAATTCATAGAATCACAGAATGGTTTGGGCTGCAAAGGACCCTAAAGATCACCTAGTTCCAACTCTCCTGCCATGGACAGGGGCCCCTTCCACTAGACCAGGTCACTCAGAGCCTCATCCAACCTGGCCTTGAACACTTCCAGTGATGGGGCATCCACTACTTCTCTTGGCAACCTATTCCAGCAGGCTCACCACCCTCATAGTAATGCATTTTTCCTAGTATCTAAATCTACTTCTCTTTCAGTTTGAAGCTGTTCTCCACTTGCCCTATCTGTTGGGGAAAATGAAACAAGAAAGCCTTATAAATATGATTGCCTGGCAAAAGATTTTGAGAATATGGAAACTATAAGCAAGATTGTAATTAAAGCAAGCTTTGAGACACCAAACCTTAGTTACTGAACAACTGGGAAACAATAGTGTGGCCGGCTGAAGGTAATCCCCTTTTGATGAAACAAGACCATTTGCTTGCAGACAGGTCCAAGGGTCAGAGCAGACTCTACAAGCTTGGCAGAAGGGGTTCAAAGAATAGTTTTTAGGGTTTAAAATGTAGCACAGTATGGTAATGTAATGATTCTTATAGGCTGTATGTAAATGCTATAGGATTTGTATCTTGTACTAGATTGGTTAGTGAAAATTAGAATATTCAACACAGAAGATTTATTGTATTGTAACAGGAACTTCATCCTCTTATTCCTCGCTCTCTCTTTCAGGCTCCTCTTTGGGACCTGCTCTGAGCTGTGGCTGGCAGCTCCAAACAGGGCCCCTGCACCCAGGTCCTTTGCAATAAACCACAAGTTCTACAACCTGGCTTCAGAGATCTCTTGTCTCTGTTCGTCCCGACCGTTCTACCCACTGTTACTCCTACATTATCACTACATGATCTTGTCAAAAGTCCCTCCCCATCTGTTTTGTAGGTTCACTTTAAGTACTGGAAGGCTGTAATTGGGTCACCCTGATGCCTTTTCTACTCCAGGCTGAACCAATTCAGTTCTCTCAGCCTTTCCTCATAGGGAAAGTGCTTCCTCCCTGTAAAGAACTTGGCCCTTCACTGGATGTACTCCAACAGGTCCGTGTTAGATCTTCTGTGCTGGGGACCCCAGAGCTGTACACAGCACAGCAGGTGGGCTCTCACCAGAGCAGAGCAGAGGGGCAGAACCTCACCCTGATGGCCACGCTGCTTTGGATACAGCCCAGGATACAAACTGTCTCTCTGGGCTCAAGGAGCTGGGTCATACCCAACCTCTCATCCACCAGCACCCCCAAGTCCTTCCCAGCAGGGCTGTTCCCATTCTGTTCAACCCCAGCATGTGTTGATACCAGAGGTTTCCCCAACCCAGGTACAGCACCTTGTACTTGACCCTGTTAAACCTCATGAAGTTCCCATGGCCCCACTTCTTGAGTGGCAACCCATCCTTCAGGTGTGTCAACCACACCACTCAGCTTGCTGTCACCTGCAGATTTGCTGAGGGTGCACTTGATTCCTTCATCTGCATAATAATGAAGATATTAAAGAACACTGCTCCCAATACAGACTCCCAAGTGACACCACTTGCCAATTGCTGTACTCTGTAGCCACTTCATCATGGTTTGGCTGTGACACTCCTTGGATACCATCTGGATCACGCAGAGAGAAATTCACACAAGAATCTAAAAGTCTCCTGACTAAATCCCATCATGCGCATGAGGCCTTCATAGTCCCCACACCAAGCTTGCTGCTTCCTTGTACTCTTGTGGAGATATGGCACCATTCACAGGATCTCTAGCCAGAGAAAGAGGACAAGCAGCAGCACTGTTACCACAAAGTCTGGTTTGGTCCTTAATCTTTAGGTACTTCACCACATTCAGACTGGACAGCAGTCCTGTGTGTGGCCCTTCCCTGCACTTGCTCCAACATGTACACCTAGGATCTCTGACAGACACATCCAGGAATCCTTGGAGAGGCTCAGATGGGAGCATGAAAGCACAGCCACATTAGAGGAGGATACAAACCCACTATTAATAGCACTAGAAAAAGAGCCTCAGATTTCTCAACAACATTTTAATAGGACTGTTTCTGCTTCAAAACCACCTTGACTGGATGTCAAGGACGCACTATAAAGGCAAGTCAATCCAGGTGTGAAGCAATGTAGCATAGAGATAGCAGCTGAGAGTGCCAGAAGGAAAAAAACTAAGAACACACCCCAGAACCTTAAGCCCAACAAGCTCACAGTGGAATTACTGAATGAATTGCTTCCTGCAACTTCAGACGCTAATTATTTGTGTGTTTTAATTTTTGTACTTTATGTTCTTCTATCCAAATTAAAGTAAATCTGATTTAATGACCCCACACAGACTCCAAGCATGTTTTTCCTTGAGAGCTTTTGCTGGTAGCCAGCACCTAGAGGAGGAATAGTGTCATTTAAAGTTCTATTGTGGCTTTTGTCTTCATGTTATGAAGACATTAAATTGTGTAACAGGGAAAGAATGGACCTTCAGTCACACCTGTCAACTAGACATAGCTATCCACCCTTCAACAAAAGCTATTGGGAGGGTAACAGAGCCCAAAGAGATGCACCACAACATGTTAACAGAATCCAACAGATGCTTCTCAGGTTCATTTCCTGACTCTGAAAGAAGGGAGAGCCAGACATAGAGCTCAAGGATGCATTTCTAGCTTACCCTCTTAAATTCCTAACTATTTACAAACTCTTCTTGGACAGCATCCTCAGAGCCTTGCTTATATTCCTTCCATCTTGAATATTGCTCCTCTGACATTGTTCATTCCTCAAGTTTCCAGAAAGTCCTTGTGGCTAAGACAAAAAGATTTAAAAGTCAATACTGCTTTGTAGGGTCTGCAAAGCCATACATTGTTATTTAGCACCTTGACATCAAAGTAGGTGGTGAATTTACAGAACTATATATCCAATACCTATCTTGCCACAGATTCCTATCACTTCACAGAAGCTCTTTGCTTCCACTTTGATGACCTTTGCCACTGATGGCAGGAGAGGAGGATATTTGTCTCAGCAGATAAATGGCTTCACAGACACAGAGGAATCTGTGAAGTAGGCTATTGAGTAGCTGTCACAAGGGGGATTAACAAGAGTATGGGTTACCTTCAAACCAAATATAGGTGCCACAGACCTTCATATTTAAGAGGAGCCTCTCAGGGTAGACTTGGTACCTTTGGTCAGTCAATAAGACCTAGTACTAGTCTCAGAAAAAGTCTCAGATACTGCTTAGTAAAACATGGTTTATGTTTTGAGTCTCCTAGAGATCTTTCTACTGCAAACTTCTCCTCACATGGCCAAATTCTGTAGAAGACAAGGGAGGAAAACAGAGGTGCTACTGAGCCAACAGGGAACAATGGTTTTTGTCTGTGTAAGCAATGCATTGATGCACTCAATCAAAATTCTCATCGGTGACATGGGGTGACAAGGAATATAGGCTGGCAGAGACCACCACAAAACACAGCTCTATCCAAAAGTCTCTGCACTGCTTTACTTTTCTCACACTTTCTCATTTGTCCTCAGCTGTGATCACACACCATCCCAGGCCAAAATGCACATACAAGACAGGATGAAAGTCCCCTGGTGTACTCATTGTCAGGCTCATAAAGAAATTCAAGAAGAGATACACTATCATATTCAAAAGCCACCACCATCCCCAGGAGCAGCACTTCCAGTAGCCACCCTTGCTTTGTTTTTTTTCCCAGACAAAGAAGCAGAAAAATATTCACCTTTCTCCAGGTCACCAGACAAAACAACCCTGCTCCTTGGGACCCTCCCTGCTCTGGGTTCTTTCCCCTGCCCCTTCTTCCCTCCCTTCCTCACACTGCCCACATGTAACACCAAATAAGTTACCAAAGCCTTCAGCAGATGCACTCATTAACTTCAGCAAGAGAAGACACAACCAAAATCCAGAGCTGCAACCTCTGGATAATGCAAACTCATTATCATTTGTAATGAGTTGATGGAAAAATATTTCTGCCTGATTAGAATCTTTAGTGACCTCCTGATTATTTTGAGTTGAATATGGCTGGCCTTCTCTTTTGGCCCAGCCAGAACTGCAGGACAGCTTGTAGTACACAGCATGTATCTCTTACAGCTCATACAGCTGCACATATCTCTTACCCTCAGCCCAGCAGGAAGAGGTATACTCACTCTTCTCCTTCTGTGCCACACCCTGACAACAGCAAAAGAAAAATACTGCTGGTATTGATATATCAGTCCTTGTTATAAATCAGGGTTAAACTTTCTGCTGCTTGGGAAAAACCTTTAGTCATCAATGATGCCACCAAAGACGTCAGCCAAAGACACTGAGTCATGTCACACCAGAGAATGTGCTGTGGCTGGGGGTTTTAAGACCCTTTAACAAGTGCTTGGCACCAAGATGCTCTTTTTCCCTTGTATTGTATCTATTAAAAACTTGCTCAGCTAAAGCAGTGAGTACTGTCGAGTAATTCCATTTGCAGAGAAAAACTGCAAAATAGGTATTTACAAAAAACATGCACTCAATCCAGCATGGTAACCACAGTGCTGGGGATTCCCAAGGCTGAAACACAGCTCAGGAGCTATCACACTTTCCTCAGGTATCCTCCTTGCTGGCAGCTTCAGGAGGAGCCAGAGAGGCCATGACAGCAAACACTCCATCATTCCAAGGGGGGTCCCTGCAAGGTGGGCTGTGGCACATCTGCAAGGCTGTTCCCTGAATCACATTGAGAGTTTTCTTGTCTTCTTTCAGCTTGGAACTACAGATGGCCCCACAAGACTCTGTTCTTCCACAGCCTCCACGTTTCCCCAGCACTGCAGGCCCACATGATGACCAATAGAGATCAGCCTCTCTCCACCCCATGTTGTCTTCTTATTGTAAAAGTTCCACACCTTCTTGGTGATTTCTCATGGGTAGCTCCTTACAGCACTGACTCCCTCTTCACAGCACAGCCAACAAACTCCAAACTCTCTCCTCACCCAGCTAACCCACCCTTTTGTGGCATTCCTCTTCTTACTGGACACAGCTGTGGCCTATTAAGGGCAGGCCTGTTCCTAATCTTTGGTGATTAGTACAGCTGCAACTCCTCAGGACTACCTTCTGCACTATCTTTAATTTCTTACATTCTATCCCTTCACAACCCCATATACAAAGTCTGGGATTTTGTATGTGAAGAGTCCTCCACCTTCATCTCCCGTCCATTGTCTCTAATTCAAGGCCCTCAACTCCTCCTCCTTCAGATAAAACCCTCGCAGCCTGCACTCTTGACTTTCTCTCCAAAAGCCATGACAGACAGCAGTTCTTGTCAACTGATTCCGTCTTCCACAGGGACGAGCAGCATCTTCTCTCTTGGCTCCCCAACATCCCAAACACCAGACCATTTAGTGGGAGGGGACAGGAGAGGTTATCCAAGCCCAAATTACTTTCTAAAACAACTGATGCACTTGGCATGGAAATCAGTTTAAGTTAGCCCCTTAGTATACACAGAGGTAGAGTTTGAAAAAGAGAGGAAGGAAGGAAGGAAGGAAGGAAGGAAGGAAGGAAGGAAGGAAGGAAGGAAGGAAGGAAGGAAGGAAGGAAGGAAGGAAGGAAGGAAGGAAGGAAGGAAGGAAGGAAGGAAGGAAGGAAGGAAGGAAGGAAGGAAGGAAGGAAGGAAGGAAGGAAGGAAGGAAGGAAGGAAGGAAGGAAGGAAGGAAGGAAGGAAGGAAGGAAGGAAGGAAGGAAGGAAGGAAGGAAGGAAGGAAGGAAGGAAGGAAGGAAGGAAGGAAGGAAGGAAGGAAGGAAGGAAGGAAGGAAGGAAGGAAGGAAGGAAGGAAGGAAGGAAGGAAGGAAGGAAGGAAGGAAGGAAGGAAGGAAGGAAGGAAGGAAGGAAGGAAGGAAGGAAGGAAGGAAGGAAGGAAGGAAGGAAGGAAGGAAGGAAGGAAGGAAGGAAGGAAGGAAGGAAGGAAGGAAGGAAGGAAGGAAGGAAGGAAGGAAGGAAGGAAGGAAGGAAGGAAGGAAGGAAGGAAGGAAGGAAGGAAGGAAGGAAGGAAGGAAGGAAGGCTTGGCTCTGGAATTATCATGCAGTGGACTGGAGCAACTGAACTGATCTTGGGAACTGAGATGCCTCATCTGGTCTTGGTGATTCAACTCCAGCCCACACAACTTAAGTGCCTAAGATTATCTGGTGATAGAGCCAAGTGATTCATATGACTAGGAAGGCTTGGACAGGACACCTTGGTGACCACTGTCACCAAGTGACTCAGTCTTTGCCACTGTTGTATCACAAGGAATGGCTGGGCCCAGAAAGACTCAGTTGGTTTGTCACTGTGCCCTGCATTGCTTATAACAGTTTCAAGGTACTCAGGCACAGCTGCAATATATGTAAATACATACATATATATTCATAAATGTATCTAAGAGATACAAACTTTCTTGTTATAAGTTAAGCCCTGTTATAAATAGAAGTATAACATAGGAAGAAATTGCTCTACTTGGCAAGTTTTAAGTGTTGCCCATTTGTGTGGCTTTTCCACCACCCTCTGCACCAGCCAGAAAGAACTACTTTTAGAGGCTGCAGACTGGACTAAATGGAGCATTGGTCTAATCTGGCCATTAAGATTCCAGTCTTATGTTACAAATTGTGGTTTTTAATTGTAAATACTGCTTATATTTTAAATTACTTTTTTCCATCCATTGTCCTTTAGTCTGTGTAATGCCAGATTTAGAGCATGTGGTTTGTCCTTCCAGCAAAAGAGAACTAGAAGGTTTGTGTCTGGGAATAGTGTACACATTTGCTTTATTCCTGTAGCCCTGGAGCAGAGGTGGTGAACAGCCTGTAAGTATTCTCAGGGACTTCAGTCCAGGACTGGTCTAGATTTCCGTTTGAACTGACATCGATAAAAACCCACAACAAAACAGTGGTGCTTACAAGGCTCTCACTTTAGGTCTCTTGACTGTGTCCCAAACCTTGCCAAATCGCTGTGCCATATCACATCCTTCTGTGGCCAAACAAAAGAAAAACAAATTGAAAGACTGTGTGTAGTGGGATCATCTATTGGCACATGCCATGACAATATAAATGTATCCTGTCTCTTGACATTGGTTATTCAATTTTTAACTAAGCATTAATACTCAGGACTTGCAATGCTTTCAACCCCTATATATCAAAGCCCTTCTGTGAAATGAGCGATGCCGTGTAGGCTGCTAGAAGCCTAGAGATAACCCATTAAGATTTGGAAATAGTGGCTAATATCCTCACTGACCCAGCTGTAGATCAGAAAAGCGAAAAACCCTCAGCACAGCATACAGCTGGTTTGGTGTGAGCCCCAGAATGGCTTCGCTGGAGTAATGTAGTATGGAGTTCAAAAACACCTCTATGTGAATGTTGCAGTAACATAGAGCTGCCTTTGTAATCTAAATTCCCCACTTCTTAATATAGTGTCAAGCAGAATCTGTTGTTTGAATCTATAAGGCATAATATACCTGCCTGAGCACTTCTTACTGATATCCCAATACAGGCAATGAGGTCAGAGATTAAACACCACTCTGCTCCCCAACCTCTCCCATTTGTAACTGTGCAGTTTGTGTATTTATGGGCAGAGGATGCAGTGTCCCACTGTGGAGAGATCAGTGGGCAGCTGTTTTCCACTGAACATGTGAGAAATCAATGACAAAATGAGGGTGCTGGTGGAGGCTGAGTCCCACCCTGCTGTAGTAAACCCAGTCATCTTCTGTCTCTTCTGACCAAGCAAGAGCCCTTGACTTTTTGCTGCATGCTTTTAATTTCCCTTTTGCTTCTTCTTCCCCTCCAAACCACACTGTTTTCTCTTAGAATTGCTCACCCCCTCCTTCTCCAACTGTTGTCCATGCTCAAAGTGATTAACTCTGCCCCTTTCTCTGTGCCTGTTCCTCTGAAGATTACTGTCTCATGCTTGGAGTGGATAATCCATCAAGCAAATGGCCTGCTACCACCCAGGGGTCTGTCGCAGTCCTTTGGCACTGGTGCTGGGAGGTCTCTGACCGCACAGGCGGCGGAGCGTGGAGAAGGCGGCGCACCGGGAGCAAACCAGCACAGGCTGGAGTTCAGTGTTCCAGCCAGCATGTGCACACACAGAAGTCAGCACACATATGCACACTCATACTACCAGCTCCACAGCCTCAAATCCCAGAAGATGGCTGGAAGAGGAGCACAGGAATGAATTAGCTGTCAGGAGACAACTTACGTGCTCTCACACTGCAGTGACCTCCATTACAAATTCTCCTTGCTAAGAGCCAGGTAGTTTTCAGATGACTTATGGAACCTGAATAGTGTTATTAGCTAAAGCAAATACAGAAGTGAGCTGGGGCTGAACATCATGCCCATGCTGAGCCCACATCCTATGAGCACACAGGGTTCCCTGAGCCCTGTTCTTGCAATGCTCTAAGACTTCCCTGCCAGAGCTGGTGCTTCTACAGGAATGGTTGACAAACTCCTGGCCTGGTGATGCCATTGCAGACTTGGCTCTCCTCACAGCCTTGCCAAAATGCCTCCAGCCTGACTGCTGTGCCTGTCCCAGCTGCCCAGGCTGAGCAGAGGTCTCAGTTACACCACTATTAAAGACTAAACTATTGGTCTTTGAAGTGATCTAAACCAAACCCAACATCCCTCCACAACAAGGACAGTTCATTAGCAACATCAGCATCTTTACAATACATCCAAATCCACAGCCAAGTCTCCTTCAGCCTGGAGAGGTAAACCAAGCATGAGAGAAACATCACCGCAGAGTGGGCTTAAGAAGGAAGGGTGCAGTAAGAAAAGTAATAGGGAAGTGACTCAGCACATGGGTCTGCCATGCAGACTGCTTTGGGCAGGGGGGCACAGCTCTACCAGCTTCATGCAGCCAAGATGGGGCAACATCTGCCTTATAGCTAAAGCAGGGAGCCAAAGGGAAGCTGTGCCCCGTGCTGTCAGTCCCTCCCTGTGCCTTGTTTTCTGTGCCCATAGCACCAGCCAGCAGTGTCATGAAGTGATGGCACACAGGTTTCCAGTGTAGCAGAAACTTTGGAGAAATCAGGCTCAGAAAACCAGTTGCAAGTAGAACAAATATGCAAGAAGAGAGGCAAAGTGCAAGACACAACTTCTTGATGGGAGTGGGGCTAAGCTGTCCAGGCTGCTGGCAGAGTGAATGGGCATCTAGCTGTTATAACAAGCCATTTAAGACATCCATTTTCCTCTACTTTTCACCATTTTTTCTCTCTTTTTTCCTTTGTGTTTCCCTTATTAGTAATTTTTTACGGGCAGACAGCTTATCCCATCAAGCTGCCCTGAGAGGAGGGACTGGGCTGCCTGAACCTTTACAAGTTTTCTACTGACAAGCATCTATTCAAACCTTTCTCCAGTTTCAACCAAGAGAGGCATACAGAGCCCAGATATAATTAAAGTCTTTTAAATGTAATGAAAATAGGTAGGTGGAGAGGGGAGAGAGGACTCTCTGAGCACCCCCACTGCGAGAGACTGCAGTGCAAGCTAAAATACCAAGTACCTTCATAGAAGAAATCCCACAACTACTGCATTCCATAGAAAAGAACACATTTAATTTGCCTCTGCACTCAGAAGGGCACTTGCAGCTGGACATGGAGCAGGGAGTCAGCAGGCAATGGAAGCAAGCACAGCCCATAATGGTTGGATCAGCAGGAGGTCTCTGTTTCTGTGGCCTCTCTGCAGACAGTAGGCACAGCATCTGGGAGCAGATGCATCCATTGCACCCAGTCTATCATGAGGGTTCTCTTCCTGGCATCATTGGCCAACCCTAAACTGTGCATTCGTGGCTGGGACTGCCAAAAGTGTTTGAAAGGCCTCTCCACCTCTCACAAAGGAAAGAGCATTCTCATCCCTCTTTACATCTGTCCCAAAGAGACTGTATCCTCTATGCTAACGATGCTGGGCCAGCTTCCTAATGAAGCCACACTGTGCCACTAATGCTCCCACATCCTCTGGGCAGGGTGAGGCCAATGAGTCTGCTCTCGGTGCAAGTCTTCCCACACCCTCTCTGCAAAGAAGCTCATGCCAGGTCACAGCCTGACTCCACCGCTGACTCTGCTGGCACAGAGTGCCCGACAGTGCCTTCAGAAGTTGCTGAACAATACGAAGCAGGCTTAATGATGGATGTGACTCTTGCATGCTCCCTGTGGATCTTCTCTACTCTGCTTGGGAGATCCCATTTCCCCTCTGAAGGAAGTAGGCAGCAAATGGAAGGGCATTATCCCTCCTATTTGCACCAAAACTTTGGCAGAGACAGCACATAAAAAATGGAAGGAGCCATGTACCTTCCTCTTTTAAAAACAGAAGGGCTAGGATGCTTTCCAAGCTTAGAGACAAACTTCAGGCCAAGGCTGACATTTCAGGGATCATTGCCAGTTAACTTAATGAATAAAATTCTCTTCTTCAGCCATGCTCTGTGCATGCTGGAGAGGAGCTAGATTGTTTTCCTGCCCCAGTTCTGGATAATAATTTTTGCTGCATTCACTCAGAGACATCTGTCTGTTTTCATGCCTGCAGCGTAAGCTGGTGTTGAAGTTGCATCTGCTAAGGAGCCTCTCAGCTCCCTATCCTGGGGGCTATTTCAGGGCAAAAGTATCCATTAACTGCTTACTCTGAAGCACACAGTTAACAAAAGCATGAGCAAAAAACATGAGGCTCAAGCTCCATATATAAGTCATTGGCTATGGCTGTGCCTGGAAAGACAGTGAGGGAGTGGTTGGTAGCAGAGTGGAGAGGATGCATGGGCTCCCAAGCCCCGAGCCTGTGCCGTGGCCTGGGCAGTAGGACTTGCTCCTGGGCATCCCAAGGCAACCAAAATTTCCAGCATGCACAGTGCCCCCAGACAGTCACCCTTCCAAAGGGCAGTCAGACTCTCATGGCAGCTCTGCCCACCTCTCACTAGCCCTGGGGGGGACACTGCTTCAAACACTCACAGTCCTGCAGACCTGAATCCACATCACATCCCCCTCCTTTCACTGCACCTGAGGCCCGAGCAGTGCTCCCCCACCTCACAAAGGGATGTGTCACCAACCACAACTTAAAAGATGCTGAATAAAATAGCAGTGAGTTGGAAAACCTATGATAAAAAGAGAAAGGGTGAAAGAGAGGGTTGGGTGTGGTCTGTTTAGGGGGAATGAATGACTGGAAACAAACCCCAGATCCCTAAAAGCGCAGAGAAAACAGGAACAAAAAGTGTAAGAAAACCACATAAGCAGGGGGGAGGCAGTGAGGAGAAGAGCTCTTGGTATTGATGTTTGAAACGGTCTCTTTAAAATGGAAGATAATGACACTGAAAATTATTCTGAGCTTTTCAAAGGCATAAATGACCAAACTGCCTCCTGACTCCTGAATTACATTATCCAGAAAGAACTTAATAGCATGTTATTATCGCTTCTCTTCGCTGACAGGATTTCGGCACTGAAAAGACAAACAAGAAGTGCATTCATAATCACAACCGCATTCACCTCTGCGACGCACTGGCCACGGCTAATTTCAGGTGTCTCGGCAGCCAGCCGGGGAGCTCAGCAGTGAGGTAATTGCCTTTGTCACTACCTGAGAGGGAGCAGCTGGGTGTCCCCAGTGGCAGCCAGCGCCAAAACCCTGCTTTATGGGGAAGAGGGGCATGCCCTGGACTGGCTGATGGCAGCTGATGGGGACCTACCTCCGTGAGGCTGGCTCCAGTGGGTCACGGTGTGTCCCATCCTGGCAGGTACCTGTGAGGGGCCCAAGGCTGTGTGGATGGCAATGGGTCCCTGTGTCTGCTGCAGCTGTGACACTGCTGGCCTGATGGGAGCTTGTAAGAAAAGCAGCAAGACGATAACAGGGGATATAGGGATATGTGAGGGGTGGGGAGTGTGAGTAAACAATATGGTCTGAGCTGTCCAGAGATAGCCCCAACCCTTGGCATTTGTTACACTGTTAGTTTTCATGAGCAGCAGCCCTGAAGGAGACAAAAGCGTTGCTGATTTCCAGAGCTGGGCAGTTTGGTCAGCCTCTCTCCCTATTCCCCTACCTTTGCTACCCCATCCCCATGCCTCAATTGAGAGGTCAGAAGGCAACTTGGTCATATTGTGCTCCCTGCCAACACTCATGCCCTGGCAATGTCCTGGAGGGGCCTGGGAATCATCCTGGTGTAAACTGGGAGTCACCCTGGTGTCACAAGACACCACTGTGCCACTGCCTGACAGCAGTTTGCTTTGGGCTATTCCCAAGGCTTTTTTTTTTACATCTTCCTTGTGCTCTGCCAAGGTGTGCCACTGCAATACAAAGCACCTCTCTCCCAGGGGGTGCTCCATCTTCTCCTGAAACCTCCCCCAATGGCCAGAGACTGGGCTGGCTGCAGCTAAGGCAAGGCAGCATGGGAGCTCAGCCCAGAGGGAAAGCAACAAGGAAGGGAAAAAGGCAGAGAGCCGTGTCTGGCTCTGCTGAGCCGCCACTGCCATAGATGCATTTGCATGGACACAGATCATGACCCAGCCCAGCAGGATCTCTGTGCAAAAGACCATCCCTGCTATGGTACTGATGCAACAAGGCCAAGCTAAATGCCAGGGGCAGCCTTCACACAGCACTGTGCCCATGATTTATGTCCCAGGTTTAAGAGCATTTCATTTCAGCAGCCATACTCTGACATCTGCAGGCCCCTGAGCCAGTGAAGAAGGCAACTGCCAGTGGTACCAGGCAGCTCTGTGCTCTGCTGCCTGCCTGCTACTCATGTAGTTGTGATTTTTTTCCCCCACAGCACAGTATGGCAAATAATCCTTTCCCACTCCCAGCAGAAGACAGGCTGTGGAGAGAGCTTATGCAGTGCACCCAGAGCCATCCATGTCATCAGGGTAGGACTCCCCAGCCCAGACTTTGCAGAAGGCTCCAGGGTAGGGGCCATAGGAGCACCTGCTCCCATAGCAAAATTTGGGTGCTGCCAATGCCCATGTCACAGGAGCACCCAAGCAGCTTTGCAACCCTGTACCCTCCCATGGAGGCCCCTACAGGATCTGTTTCTTGTGCAGCCACTGCCTGGCAGAGAGAGCAAACGCAGCAACCAAAGGAAACCATGGGAAGAAGACCTTGGACACAGCTCCCTTGAGTAAGACTATGGAGCAGTCTCAAAAATGAAGGAGTTCCATCAACCACATAACCTGGGCAGGATGAAGACTGAAAAGCAAACTGCAGGGAACAGCCCTCAGCCAGCAAGGGCTGCAAAGGCAACCTGACATAGCCTGAGCAGCTCTCCATCACATTCACTGGCTTCAGGAACTCTCATTCCCCGGGAACACAATTGAACAGTCAAGTATGGTTTCTCCAGGGTAAGACTCTTCTCCCCTAAAATTGACTGTTCAGCCTGTTGTGCAAAGTTATCAGTGGTACCACACTTAGCTGACCCCTGCACCACATCTGTCTGCGTTCCTCCCTTTGTCTTCCTCTGCTGCTCTCCCCAGTCCACACCAATATGCTTTAGGCTCATTGATACCCCAAAGTAAAGTCCTCAGTTTGCATCCCCTCATTGCTTAGGTCTCCAAACCAGCTGTTGCAGAACAGCTATTTGCCTACAGACCTTTTGCTCACAGATACTACAGTTACAGGCTTGCCCTGCTCCAGTTAATCTGATGACACAGAGAAGCTACTGCAGTCCCAGCACATACTGGGTGCGGTGCAGGCTGCCATGGGACTCACTGCCCTGTGATGTATGCATCTCATATTGCCAAGTTTTCCTTTCAGCCTTATCAGCATGATGGATAGTAGTTTAGCCTTGGTGAAGTACAAGACAGCAATAAAAATGCCCCCCATGACTTTTTTTTTGCCACATTTTCATTAAGAGCAATATGGTATTACCAGGCTTCATGCATGTCACTTTGTTTATTAGCTACCATTTAGTAACCTCTTCCATCTTTGCTTTATTGAAGCTAGATGTACTGCTAGGTTGAGGGTTGATATTGAAGCTAGATGTACTGCTAGGTTGAGGGTTGAAAGGAGAGAAAGGGCTCATGGTACAGCCACCCTGGGGAGATGCTTGCTTGTGTACATCAATGCTGAGCCTGAAGCTGCAAGCCTGCAAATCACCACCAGCTAAAGTGCATTTTACATGAAGACTTGTCCTGCTAGGTCAGGCCCAAGTCCTGTAACCTTCTTAGCAGAGCTTCAGTTGCAGGAAGAGACCTTATGAGTGTTTTTTATGCTCATATGTATCAGAGTATGGAAAAGTAGCCTCAGCAAATAAGACTCTGAATCAAATGGAAATAAAAAGAAAGTAAAACAAAACAGAAGAATAGCAAAATGCCATGCCTCCTCCCTACTCAACTGCTCATGCAGTCTAGGTGAACAGTCTTTACCAAACCACCAGAAGTCATGAGTACCTGGTTACAGTAAGCAGCTCAAAAGGGAAGCTGTGCACAGAGCATCCCGAGTTCTGACATTGTGGCTGATCTGGAGTGACATGGAGAATGGCACAGAATTATGCTCTCTGGGTCACACAAGTCAGCCCAAAAAGGTTGGTAGCATTTGACAAGGTCACCATGAGCTGCACAGGGTCAGCAGAAGGTGTGTGGGTAAGAGGATGGTCAATGTCCTGCCCAGGGCTCCCTCAGGCACTGCTGTGGATGGACACACAGCCATGTTCCCTGGAGGGAACAGAGGCACTGATCACTACCCCAACAGGTGTAGCTTCAAATACCTGTCAGGGAAACTTCAAACTGTCTTGATGGGACCTGATTACCATCACACAGAGATCACTGAGCATCCTTCCCACTCAGGAAGCCTTCTGCTGGATGTGCATATAATTTACTCCCTCCAGGTTTAAACTCTATTTAAAGCCTGCATTAGCCACAACAGGGTCCTGGGAAGGCACCCACTGCCTTCCAGAAGGCACTGGATATGCAGGTTTTGCCCAAGAAAGAAGGACACAAGAGGCAGCTGGCTGATAAAAACTGCAAGGCAAGTAATGCAGGCTGGCATTCGCTCACCCACAGCTCCACAACTGAACCAAACAAAAACAGTTGGTAAGCCTGGACTTCAAAGCAAAGACAAGACCCGGTCAGGGACATTATCTCATGTCTGAGCACAGACAGTGACACAAAAGGAGAGCTGAAAAAGCTGAAACTCAGATCCAACCTCATCCCACAGCACTGACTCAATGGCCATGTGAGCCAGCTCCATGCCATGGCTTCACCAACAGGCTGGCTGGGAGGGCCCACTGAGCATCTCATTCCTCTTCTGCCCTGAGGGAGACTGCAGCCAGCAGACCAGCTGAGCCACTCTGCTGGCCAGCCAGGATGGAGACCCTTTCTGGGTTAGGTGTCCTGGCTTTGCAACACCCTCCTGGTGAAGTTCATTGGTAACTTTGCAGACTCTGACTTGTGGCCATCAGCCCTTGTTTACTCATTGGTACTGCCAGAAGATTGACTCTTTCAGAGCCTCCAGCCATTATCAGTTCATCCCATTACTTCTTCCTTCCAGGATTGAACAAGTCCATCTCCCTTACAGGCTATAGGAATAGGTCCTGACCATGTCATGTGCCCTCCAGCAGAACAAATACAGTTCTCCAACATCTGTCTTCAACCGAGAGAAAAAAGAGGACATAGTTTCAGGTGTGGACTCAGTAGCACCAAGCAGAAGAGGAGAACAATTAGATCTGGACATGATTTCCACTGTCAGTTTGTGTTCACATGGGGTCCCCTGTAACCCCTTCCTGCAGGGCTGCTAGTCCACTAGTAGGTTTTTCTAGTTCTAGTGGTACCTCATAGAGTAACATGTGAGGTATGTCACCATCACCTGAATGATTTTTGAAAAAGGTAATTTTTCTCAGGCAGATAATTAATTAATTAAATTACAGTCTCTTACTATCCAGGTCTTTTACAGTCCTGGCCAGCACCTGAGCAGATGGTGTAGGAAGAAGATGACCCACATCCTGCAGGCACCTCAGTGGGGCTGACTGATGGCCAGCCCTTCCCTTTCCCTTCCCTCTCCTTTACTTTTTTCATCCCTCTCTCTGCTCCCATCTGAATGCTGGGCATTGTGGCCCAGCCCACTGTGTGTGACAGCTTCTTGCATGCTCCAGGACCCAGCAGGCTGCCCACACTCCTCTGGAAGCAGGGTACAAGGGCAGATGGAATAGTAGAGGGGGATGCAGGATGCACAGTGGAGGTGGGGGAAGAGCCCTGCCAAGTGATGCTCTGGAAGAGGGAGTCATTGGGAATGACTTTGACACTGGCCAAGCTGCACTCAAGTCACAGTTCATAAGACATATGCTGTGGGAAGCAGCATGTGAATCATTCTGAAGCTTCTACACTGCAACTGTATGAGGTTTGTACACCTCTGCAAGATGGCAGACAGCACCATGAAGCCTTGATCTGCAAATCTAAATGCCACCCACTTGTCATCATTAGCATTCACTAGATGGGCTAGGCAAAGGCTATGCTGCCCAGCCTGGACTAATGCTCTCTCTGACTTTCCTTCAGCTGGATGTGCAGAAGCATGTTCACTTCATACCCAAGATTCCTGGAAGTTTTGCACAGCAACTTCATTTTCCCTGACTGCCCCATTTTCCACCTCCAGCAGATGTAATGATGGCACATCTAAATGCCAGATTAAATGTCCACTGGTTTCCCAACACATCTGAGAGCACTGACAGCATTAGGATTGGTGATGCCATAAGGCTACAACAAAGTACTTCATATTGCAGGAGCTGAAAGATGCCCATAAGTTTTGCACCTCTGGCCACAGCTCTAACCCCCATGTTAGTCCTGAGGAAGAGTTGGTGGGGTGCAAGGCTAACATTTAGGGTCTGCACCAAGCTTCATTCACTCACAGCTGAAGCTGGGCAGACAGCAGCCCATGTGCTGCCTGTAAGCAAAGCAGCAGAAGCTGTGTTTGCTGGTGGTGAAAACACCATTAAATGCAGGTTGGAAGGAGAGGCCACGTGTATAGACCTGGTCCAGGTTACTCATGTTTGACAACTGCAAATTGGGATGAGAAAGTGTCTTTTCAAAATCCTGTTAACACATTCACCTCTGAGAGCTTTCAGCAAAAAGACAAGGCAGGAATGTTAGAGGGTCAAACACCATGTGTTTGCTTGTTCTTTCTTAAGACAAACCTTCATTGATTGACTGTGGGAAGGGTGAGAGCTGAGCACAACTGATGGAGGAGTCCCTCTGCTAACATTGCAACACAGAGCTTCCCAGCAGAGACTAATTACAACAGACAAAGCCCTGCCAAATATTCCCGGTTCTCTGCCTGCTGCACAATGCCAGAAACAGTCTGAGGGGCTGCTGGTTCCCTACCACTTTTAGAGTCAGGACTCTCCTCAGATAGCAGAACTAGCAGTCATGTGGTGGGATTTTGAAGAGTGAAAGAACATGCATGGCTGAGGGCAGCTGTGATCTTGACAGCCAATGTAAATGACAGCTACAGGGAGCCTCTCCACAACATGGGATCCTCTAGAAATGAGGGCCTAAATGTGGGATGAGCTTTACCCACAGATGCAAAACCCAAACAGTGCTCTGGTCAGTATATCCAGCCATGAACAGGCAAAGGCATTTGCAGAATCAGCTACAAGGTGAGGATGTGCAATTGGTGACCATTACTAGAGGGTTTCTGGGACTTCAACAAGGCACACCAGGCCAGCTTTCTGAAAGGAGCTCTACTTGTGATAAGAACAAGTCAGGTCCACCCATGCTGGCCAGCCTACCAGCTGTAACTGCCTGAGCAAGGCACAGATTCAGCCAGACTGCTCACATGAGCCAAGATTAGTCATGTACAGGCTGCAGCACCAGTATTCCAGGGCCCCAGTGACTCTCTGTCAACTCAGGAGTCTCATCCTGCAATTACCACCACTCCATTCCCTGATGCCATCATATGACCCAGAAGTCAAGGGAATCTCTGACCTGTCATTGCAGGGGTTGGAGACGAGCTTTGCAAGGACATTCAGTCACACTGGGTTTCTCTTTTGATCTTAGCAAAGATCAGAGAGCACATCACTCCTGCTGCTGCCCCCAAAGCAGGAAGGGCTCAGAGAGCTAATGCCAGGATCAGGTGACTGACTACCCAAAGAGACCTAAAACCCACATTCAGCAATACCTTGTCCAGAACCCTGCTAATCACACACCACTTCTTGGCAGCCCCGAGCCAGCCAGTTCTGCCGACATGCTTGTGCATGTACACAGCCACTGTCTGCACATCTGCAGCCCCTAACCCACATGCCCAAGCCCACCAGCAGCCAGGTACCTTTTCTGGATTACTTTCCTTCCCTTTCCTGCACAGCCACCAAGATGATTGATTTGCCAGGGACTCACACACACACACTTACCTGCACTCTGTCCCCTGCTCCCCTTCCCAAGCAAATAAACTCACTTCAAGGTGGGGTCTCACACCTGTGCAAGTTGGAAAATTGTATGGAAACTGGGAGAGTGAATGGCCTTCTTGTGGCTTGCTCTCAGACACAGTTTGGTGTAACCCTCAGCTTAGCAAGCTTTCTGACAGTACATGAACATTTCCATCCTGTCCTTCACACCCCCTTTCACCAAGATAGTTTGAGAAAAGCTGAGATGATGTAAGCAGCCACCTCCATCCACCTTTCCTGGCTAAAGGAATTCTTACAAGCAGCAGAGCTGTATCCCAGTATCTCAATTACATCTCACATAAAGCAGACCTCTAGGTGAGGCTTTCTGTAGAAAAAACTGCAGAATCAAAGCCATCAGACCTGTCACTTGCACCACCGAGCAAATGGCAGGTTTTTGTCTGGGCCAGAGCAGTAAAACGTCACAGGCAGTGACAAGGTGAAATGCTCACTGTGCCATGGGAATGGTGACATCTCACAGATGTGCTGCAGTGCACTTCCACAGGCAGGGAGCAAGCAGACTCAGCGTGGATCTGGAAGGGTTTGAGGTGTCCTCCCAGCAGAAAGATGCCTGCTCCTGCATTCCATCCCAACACACATGTGATGCAGTGCCAGAGGACTCAGATGCGGCACAAACCTCTTGGGCAGAGAAAAGACCAAGTGGACATTTTGCTTACAAGGAGTTGCCGGCAGTGCCTGGCATCACACCCTTGTGGAGAAATGGAAATAGGACTTAGGTTAGAGACCCAAACATAACTCTAGTGCACAGCCAAGCATCCCTCCCCCAAAGTCTTCGATACAACACATTTATTTTGTCATGTGGAAGTATTGTACAGTACATATACATTACCAGCAGTTTAGAGCACTGAGCTGTCATTCCTACTGCCTTCCTGGAATTTCAGAAGAGGGGCAAGATCATTGTCCCCATCTCCCATTTCACCTGCAAAGAAACAGGCCAGGAGAAGTCCAAAACCAGAGGCACTTGCTGACAGGACTGGAGATGAACCTTAGAAACTTGGACTCCCAGTCCACCACTCTCACCATTTGAGTCCTCTTTCCCTGGAGCTAGAAAAGAAAACCCTAGTGACAGCTTTCCACAAGGTCTCACTCCTCTGAGAAACCTTCTGCACACCTAAACAGAAATCAGACTAAGGAGATTGCACAAACTAATAGAAACCCTATTGCATTTTAAAGGGACTTACCACCTCTGAGGGTCTAAGAAATGTTTAGGGGCATTCTAGGTAGGGCTGGGATTCTCTTAAATTCTTTAAGATTGTTTAAGAAAGAGTCAAAGAGGCATTTGCTTCCAGCACAATCCCACTAGAATCTGAGTGGAACTTAACTTGCACAAATGATGAAAGAAGGTATCCTTACCTGTCTTTCCTGGCACAAGGTATCATGCACCTACTTTTCCTAAACTACAAAACAATAGGGTTCTGGTACCAACTCAACCTCTCTGTGCCACAGAGGAAGCTAATGCTGTAAAAGAAAAGGATAGTGCAGTGTGTAATGTGGAGTAAGACCCAAAAATAGACAGAAATAGTCAGAAAGATAAATGTGCCATGGAGAGCAGAAGGGAGGGAGGGAGCACCCAGGCCTCTCCCACCAGTTCATGTCAGTATGTGAAATGTTGCATCCGTCTCAGGAGAGCAATGACCCAGTTCCCCAGCTGGGACCCCTTCAGCCACAAAAAGAGTTCATATAAGTTGATCTGCCACAGGCTTAGGGCTTCTGTGAGTGAGATCTGGGCCCTCCTGTAAAGCGAGTGACTCTTGCTCCTCTGGTACCTAGAATGAGAGAAACAGCTGCATTAGATCCAGCAGGAAACAGCCCAGGAGGCAGGAGGCCTGTCCTACATCTTCTGCACAACTGACGCTCCCCAGGGGTGGCAATATCTCCCCATCTGGAGAATTCCCAGGGAGCAGGGATTTTCTCTAAGCAGTGCTTCTGAGGAGCTGGGGACCACCTTTCTTAGAATGAAACTGGCAGAAAAGACAGCCTGCTCCCTTGAGAACTCAGTTCTCTTCCCACTGTGTGTAGTGATCCTGGGACATGGCATTCCTCTGCTTCTATGCCAGCTTCACCTCAGCTCACAGAGACAGATGCACACTCCTATTGCTTTTCCTGGTAGCACACTTTTAAGAGTCCAGCAATCCTGACATACAGACTCCAGGAAAAGTATTTCTTTGCCTTTCTTTAGCAGGGGCTAATTGGTATTCATAGGTCCCTCATCAGCCCAAGAAATAACTGTTATTTCATCTACAAGGAGGAAGAATCTGAGGCAGAAGTGCATTGATTCATAACACTCACAGAGGGAAATCACTTGCACAACTCCTGTTCCTGGATTTTAAACATCACCCTGATCTTCAGTCAGCCCAAGCCCCTCAATCAGGTTGCAGTGAACTTTCAGATCTAGGCTACTCACAAATACTGCCTACTGGCAATGCCTATAATGGGCAAGAAGCCCCTTCTCTTCCTCTGGGGGGAAAAATCCTAAACCCTTAACCTAAGGCCTCTGACTCTAACCCCGTCTCCAGCCCCAGGGTGACAGGCTTGTCCTCTGGAGAGGATGATGGGTGTAAGAACAGCACAGACAGAGGCTGAGATGTGTAACTGAGCAGGGGTAGGACCACAATGAGAGGAAGAGATCCACAGCTAACAATAACAGGTCAAGAGGTTGAGTCAGAGCCTTGTCAGGCTCCCTGAGTGAGGCCCTAATAAGCCTTAATGGCCCTGACTAGCCTGGAACCACTCCCAACCCTCTGCCCATAGGCCCAGGAACTTCAGCTGGTCTCAGACCTGCACCTTCAGTTCCTGCCTGAGCTACACTGGAAGAGTAATGGTCCTCCGCTCATGCCCTGCTGTGAAGCCCCATGGCCTGGACCTCAACTCACATATTGACCTCTTCGCTTGACCTCAGCCCTGTCTGGTCACCATCGACCTGCTTGACAACCACCAGACACAATCTACAGACGGAGTTGCTAAGAGACTCACGTGGAAACAGCTCTGATGCAGCAGCGAGACATGTTGAGGAAGGAGCTGGCACTGGCCCGTGTGTGCAGGGCTGACTCAATCCCCCTTAACAAGTCGTTGGTCTTCAGCAGCAGCAGCATCTGGCGGGGAACGTTGTTGAGGAGCTGGGTGATCTGGGGCAAGTAAGCAGCAGCGTTGGACCGGATCTCCATGTCCTGTGGCCAGCCAGGTCATGTCAGGGAGAAAGGAGAGAGAAGGTGAGAGTATATGGCAAATTCAGGTCCAGATGCAGCTGAGATTGGCCAGGAAGAGAACAATGTTTTAACAGACCATGACAGTAGGCCAGAAGCTACAGAGCTCTGTCTGCTTTCCTGCAGACACTGGGAACAGCACTCATAGCACAGATCACTCTTGCCATATCCCATCTGCCCCTCAGTGAGGTAAGGACCCATCCTCTCACTGGCAGGATTAATAGCCTCTCAGGAGAACAGCCACTCACTGCTGTCTTGGTTCTTAGTCCTAGGCAGCCTGCAGCAACCAGATCTCAATACTGCCCTTGGAGACTTCTCACCTCACCAGCCCCAAAACTGGCAGAGTTGAGGTAGCAGAATTGCTCAAGAAGGTGGAGGCATGCTGCAAAGACAACCAAGCTGCTTGGTCTTCACTGCCCCATGCAACTCATGGCTCTATGTTATATTGATGAAGCCGTTTCCAAGGCCTAGTTTAGTCCTCTGTCCTCAACACAATTCAGCAGAAGTGAGAAAAAAATTATGCAGTTAAGCACCATGTTAACCCAAGAGATAAAAATCATCAAATTGTCATCTGTCAGATCTAGATTTATATCCTGTATGACAGCAGCCAGTAGCAGATGATTAAGGAAAGAGTGTAAGTTCAAGGCAATCCTTCATTTTCTCTCGTTCTCCAGATTCAAACAAACACATTGCCTACTGAAAGAACTCAATGATAACTTAGGGACTACAGCCTGAGCCATTTAAGATGAGCTCCTCTCCAAATACAAGCCACCACAGCATGCAAGACAGTCAGCCATGCCTCTTCTTCATGTTTTTAGATCTGAGAACTCCCTCACCATCCCAGCAAATGTAGTGTAGCTGGGAGCTGATCCTATATGCATACCTTGTCCCCACCTCTTCCTACAGAGGCCACGACATGAATCATGACATGAAATCCAAAAACAAATCTCTGGGACATCTGAAATCTACAAAATCCAGGAGGACAGTAAATAACTTCATACAGGAAGGAGGCTCCTTTGTGGGAAATGACAGCTCTAATGCCTTCTCTTCTCTGGAATGAGGGATGGCTTCTATTGCATGATGTGGGATCTCACGCTCTTTGTGAACTTCAAACTTATTATAAAGTAACAGACCTGCACAAAACTGGGTGTGCAGGTCATGGTGGTCAGTGATGTACACAGCTCACACACCACCATGGTTGCTGCTGACAAACCAATCTTTGTGTCCTCCTGCCTCCATCACTAACCAGATACACAAGGCTTCAACAAGAAGATGCTCAGCTCTCCTAAATGTTGTTTTGTTCCATTATTTGTTGGCAGAAAATTCCTCCCTGATTATCTCTTATGCCTTTCCCCAGCCAGCATCATTGCAGAGCTTACGTTATTTTCCAGACATAGGTTTTCTTTTCTATTTCTTTT
Source organism: Ammospiza nelsoni (assembly GCF_027579445.1). Classification (NCBI taxonomy): domain Eukaryota; kingdom Metazoa; phylum Chordata; class Aves; order Passeriformes; family Passerellidae; genus Ammospiza; species Ammospiza nelsoni. Next base: position 43,138,982 of record NC_080638.1, on the reverse strand, counting down.
CCTTTTATTTTTAGCTCCAGCTGCTTGTCCACATCACAAAACAACCACATGATCAGTCATCAGAACTGTCACTTTCTGTCAAGGGCAAAGCTTGTGTGCAGAGGAAGAAATAAGCTAAGCCACAGGACCTGAGAAAAGCCCCTTGGCTGCAGCTGCTGAGCCTGCTGCAGGATGCAGCAAAAGACATCATTAAATCAGATGAGATGAGGCTAGCAGCCACCCTGAGCAATCAGCTGTCTGGCCCTGGCTTAAGGCAGGAAAAACCATACCTATGGCAATTCTCTTACATTTGCCCAGCCTGCACCTAAATTCTCCAGTAACATGAATCAAAACCTCCCCAGACCATCTACACTGGCATTTCACTGCTTTGTCACTAGATCTGGCTTTTCTCATGTTTAGCTGAATTTTAACCCATGACTGCTTGTCCTGCTTGCAGCACTCTAAGTGCTGCAAGAAAATCACTTCTACAGTTCTTCCTGACCTGCCTTTTCCAGATTTTTTTCTGACCTAACTTGCTCAGACCTACCTCATGGGTTGCATCTGCTTGGCCACTAGTCCTTGTAGATTCCTACTGGAATCCCCAGTTTCATCAAACCTTTCTTGAGATGCAGTGTCCCAGACTGAGTACAGCACTACAGATAAGATTTTGTTTCAGGAAAGTTGTTTCCTTGTCTCACAGGCTATTGTCATGTTGATACATCCTCAGGCACACTCTCTGGAGCTCTGCACTGATGGTACCTGCCTACACAGCGCTCAGTTCTTGCTGCTGATAAAATCTTTCAAATTCACCTCTAAAGTAAGGGCAAGCAGCAGCTCATTTCCTAATGCCACAGCAAATCTGCTCAGCTCCCCATTATCTGCTGCAGGATTATCTAGTTTCAGCATTAATTGTGTCATGTAGGCAAAGACAACAGAGCTGGTTCCATACACGCAATTCAACTCAATGACAAAGTTCATTAGCACACACAGGGTACCATGTAGCTGCAGCTACACCTCTGGTGTAACCTTCACAAGGAAGTTGGGAATAAACATTGCTCACTAACTCAGATTCAACACTGGCCTTGTAGTATTGGAGTCAATGCTGTGCCAATTTGCTTGGGCACCTCTGAATTTTCTTCTGGAGCTACCAGCTCCAGAACTCACCAGATCGAGCACAGATCTGTTAGCTAGTCATTATATGATTTCTGACGAGCAGAAAATTAACTCAGGTAATTGGGAGGAAGGGGGTCCATTACCCAAGATATCTGACCAACTCATTGCTATGGATAATGGCAAGCCAGTACAGCAAATTCTGCCACATCCATCAAAATGAAGGAACTTTTGGAGGAGAATTTCATAGGACAGTATTATAACACTACTTAAATGAATTTCATCCACTCTACTACAGATGTGTGCAGATAAAAGCAAACTATAGGATACAACACACTTCTACTTACAGACACTTGTCCATTGGCTGAATCACATTACTTCATGGTCTTCTCTAGAAAGAGCACATAGGCAGGGCTGCTACTATTCTTAAGGTGGGGTACTGTGTGTATCAGGTGTGCAAGGAGGCATGAGAAGGATGCCAGCATGTGTGGATACGAAAGGGTGGAAAATGTAAGTGGCAACTTCCCAGATTTGTAGTGATTGAGTTGACAGGATCTGCAGTTAAGCAACCTTGACTCCAAGTTAATAGGGTTTTTGATTGGGAGGTAATTTCCAGGGTTTTTTAGAAGTTTATATCAGTGCTGATAGTCATTTACATGAATAGTGACAATGCATTATCCTTCTCATGTCTTCCCACTAAACCTTTATATCTCCTGTACCTTATCCTAGCCTCCTTGATGGTTTCCTGCACAGCTGCATTCAACATTTTTTTTAAGAAAAGGACAATCCACTAATATTTCCCCAGCCAGAAATAGTGAATATTTGGGTATTAAAATATTATACAAAATTTAAGCAGCCCATGACAACTGAATCTGGGAAATTAAATTCAGCCACTATAAAACATATTGCATATTTCAGACGGAGTTCTAGCTCTTTTCTAGATCAGCTATCACTGCAGAAATTGCTACAGAGCTGCCAGGGATTGCCCAGGACTGCTGTACTATCAATGGTGCAAGTGATTTCACCATAGAAAAGTACTGAGGAGAAGCAAGGGCACACGTTAGGGAAGGACACACAAGACCTACCTCACTGGCAGAGACTGGTGACTGGTCAATGCCCCTGTTGACAGATTCCCAAGATCTGGCAGTCAGCATGCAGGCAAAGAGAGGATACAAATCCCCTGCTCCAAGCCGCCGGCTGTACTTCTGCACCCTCTTCATATCGGCCTTGATGAGGGCCTGCCAAAGGCGGCAGTAGTCCATGCGGAATGACTCGCTCAGCACCTGGCAATAGAGACACGGTTCCCAGAAGCCCACAGAGGACAGGAAGCAGGGGGAAAAGTCTTCCATCCCTTACCTCTGCCCTATTCTCCAATTCAGAGTCATAAAATACCATTAGAGCATTATGGAAGTATTAGGAAAAACTTATTCATATGTGCTTAGAGGGGCAAGGCTGCAGCCTGATGCCCAAAGGCAGCTTCACAAGGCCCCGGAAGGCCTTCATACCTACATACCTGGTAGAGCCCATGATCCAGGAGGATAATGTGAGCTTTGCCAGAGGCTGGGCACTTCTTCACTAGCACATTGCCTGGGTGTGGGTCACAGTGCACAAAGCCATTCACAAAGATCATTTCACTGTAGAGCTTCCCCAAGTTGCGAGAGATCTGTGAGGAGACAAGAGATGGTCACACGCTGCCACCCACAGTAGGGTGCCTGCCAGGGAGGGGAGGCAGCCTGTGTGACAACCCAGGAAGCAAGGGTCTGTACATGCTCATATCCCTACACAAGCTCCTGCAACTCCTCACACTGATGGAGGCACAGGGTGGCTGCAGGCATCAAAAGGTAGCAGGGTGGTCCAGGGCATTCAGGGAAGGATCCATGCAGGAAGCACCATGACGGTGTTTGTGGGATCACAGGTTATTTAAAGCCACTTGTCGAGCACAAAAAAAAAGAGATAGTACCTGTGGGTAGGAATGGGGTTTCTGGTAATGAGGAGGAAAGTGGGACAGCAGAGAGTGGCAGACATGCATTTACAGGGAAGGCAGGGAAATTGCTGCTGGGTGAGTAAGACTGCTTGGAGGAAGACTCAGGTGCTTCCACTCATGGATGGCAGCAGGACACGGTGAAGAAGGGGTGAGGGAAGACTCAGTCAGTCTGCCCACCAGAATGAACATGGACTCCCTCTCCCCTCCCTCCATTCTCTCCATCACACTGTCCCCCATTTTGCCTCTTCCGTTCCTCAGACCCATGCTAATCTGATTTGCAATGTCTGTGAAGATGAAGAAGCAGAGAAAAGCTGTTTAAAACATCCTATCAGTGCTGTGTCCCTCCATATATTGTTCCTTATCACGAAGAGATGTTATTAAAGTTAAAAACCTCCTAGGAGAAAGCAAACATCCCCAGGGCATGAGATCAGTCCCTTGCCATGCACTAACACAGCAGCCTTGCCCTGCCATCCTTCCACCAGCTCTCCCTACCACCCCAAGAGGCACAGTGCTCCACAGCAGAGTGCTGAACAAGCAATTAAAAGACAGTTGTTATAAATTATTCCAAGCATATCTCCAGACACACTCTGTAAGCAGCAAACTGGCAGCTGTCCCCATAAGCAGAGGTGGTAGAAGAGGTAACAGGGATAGTAATGACAATTCATCCTGCAGAAAACCAGACAGACAACAAAGGGCTTGCTTTACTCTGAAACATGGCGACCTCTGAGAGGAGCATTCACAATGAATAGTGGCCAAGTAACTAGAAATAAGGAAAAAGAACAAGAACCCTTCCTGCAGCACACTAACAGGGACAGTGGTAGGACCAGGTGAAACCACCCTCTGTCCGTCAGGTGGGACCTGGAACCACTGCTGAACCACGTGAATGCTGGCCCGCCCCACGATGAATCACCCACACTGACGAACAGCACAGCCCTGTGATCTCCTGTACTGCAGCTTCCCCAATGCATGCAGGTGTTATTTTAAGTACTGACTGAGGGGAGTGATGTTTCCCTTCTGAATCACCAGCAGAGATCACCAGAGCCATGAAGTGACCCTTACAAGTCTCCTTGATCGGCAAGCTCTAAAATTAGATAGGACCAATGTACCAGGTGCTGTGATCTCATATAAGAGCTGAGTAGCCCTTGCTGACAGCCCAAGGACATGCCAAGTAGTCTGCTTTAAGCCCATCACATAACTCATTCACAAAGCCTCCCAGGGACCCATACACCAGAAGGAATGGACTCAGACATTATGACCGATGACAGCATCAACCCTGACACTGGTGCACACACTGGGCTAACCACACTCAGCCCTCACTGTCTCAGCTGTTTGTCTTCCAAGGGCATGGAAAAACACAGGATTTTAGAAGATGAGGACTTGGGGACAATCTGGGGCCCAACATGATGCCTCATACCCACTGAACACAAGTCCAGACAAGGACTGGCAATTCTGCAAACCTATTGATTGGTCGTAGCTGAAGAGGTTGTGAAATCTCTATCCTTAGAAGTTTTACAGACCTGACTAGTTAACACCCTGAGTAAGCTGGTCTGACCTTATAACTGACCCTGCCTTAGAAGATTTGATAGAAACCTTCCTGAGGTTCCCTTCCAAATCCAAATATCCTAGGATCCTACAAACACCTCTCACCAGGTTATCCATGCCACCCTCATTAACAGCATCTTATGATACGGCTGCAAGTTCCATATGCAGAGATGGTCCCCCCATCCTGAGTCACCATCAGCAGAAAAGTGACTAAATAGACCTTTGGTCACAGTCTCTTGCAGCCCATAGTGCAACACAAAAGCAGCTTGAGATCCATCTTCCCATCCTCCCATGAAACAGAAGGGTCATATCTCTGCTCAGACTCACAGGCTGGATCATGGGAAGAAGACAATGTTCACTGCAAGATCCCCATCCTCTCGCTCTTCCCTACTGTTCTTTAGTTACCTATTCCCGAACATACAACCTTTACTATCGCCAGTATCTTCAACTAAACTCTGACTTCTTTAAGACATATGAATGTATTCGGTACTATTTCATTAGCAGACAGAAGATATGTTACAGAGATTTATGATGCAATCATATTTCTGCAGTCTTCACTTTCAGAAAAAAATTACCATGGAGCTGTGGTGCACACTAAAGTATTTTCACATAATTTTGTCTGTTGCCATACCTCTAAAATAGGATACAAAATAAATTAAGACAGAAAGCAACAATACTGTCAAATTCTAAACAAAATAGGAAGGTTTACACTATAGGTCTTAAACTGTAGTATGTGAATAGCAACATACCATAATTCAGACAAAGGGAGTTCACATTTCTTGAGAAAAAGTTACGGAAAAAAACATGAAACTTTTATATACATTAATTCCTCGGTACTGTGTCTTGTCACTTCAGGCCCTTATTCCACCCTTATTGAGAAGGCCACTGGATAAATAATAGCTACAGAATTCACTTTGGAAGAATATGGCTAGGTGAAATGAGAAAACAGACTTATGAAAACTTCTGCTCAGGAGAAGGGAGGAATTCAGCACACATTTAGGCTATGTAAGACCTCAGGGTGAAGGTGCATAACAAATTAGAAAAAAGGTTGCAATGATTTACAGAAGCAAAGACCACAGTTAAAACACAGGCTTTTTGTTATGACACAGAGAGGTCATCAGTCCTTTCCCTGTGTATCATCCAACAAAAAAAGGTCTTTATCATTACCAGTGTCCCCACCAGTGTCCCCCAGCATTGTTCTGCTGCACACTGTAAAAAAATAATAATCAGTCTTGGAATTCTGCATTCACTTCCAGACACCTCATTAACTCAAGAGATGCAGACTACACAGAGGGAGTTCAGAAAAAGCAAATAAATGAGCAGGATGCAGGAGGCATTTACTTGGGATAAAGATTAAAAGAGCTGAAGATTCCAAAGCTGGCTAAGGGATGGCAGAGGAGGAACAGTCTACCAGTTAGGAGGTTTGAATAGCAAGGAAGCAGAAGCAACTGTAGCTCTGCATGTGCTACAAGAAATACAACCAGGTAAAAGCGGGTGTCATGAATGGCATAATTTAGGCATAACACATAAGAACAAAAACTATGCTGATCAGCAAGCAGAGCTTAGCTTGATATATCAGGATGACATCAGGTTCTGGGTCTGGCCAGAGGCATGTCTCTGCCTATTGCCAGAAGGAGTGTTATTGCCTAAAAGAAGCTAAATTTGCCTGTCTGTGCTGCAGCAGAACACGATGACTACAGTCACCAAGTGAGCCTGTGGCCTTTACCAGTCAATGTAAATACCAACCTGCCATTGCCAAATTATATGACATGACCATGACATTGTGTCAGGCAAACCACACATTTTCAGCCCAATGTTTTCATTTTGAAAAAAAACAGAGCTGAGGAATAAACAGATTGCTGACAACAATCAAGCAATGGAGTGACAGATACATGTATATGAGCTGGACTTCAGAGCAACCTAAACACATCACCCAAGTGCTTTTTACCTACTTAATCTGACTTTCCACTTGACATTGTTCCTTTTATTCCTTTCTACCACTTCAGTCCTCAGGGTCAACAAGTGCTATTGCTACTCTGGTCCTCCTCTACAATGTCAGACCTCCCAGCTTGGTGTCATCAACAATCTCCTTGATACAGTTTTGTTTGTGTTCAAGTCATTGCCAATCTGTTTAATGAGATTTGTTTGAAGAGCAAATCTCATTGCTTCTATGAGTTTCTTACCTGCTTTGCAATTTCCCTACTAATCCCCACTTTTTCTTGGTAATGGAGTCATATCCAGTGTACTAAATATTTTAACAAGTACACCTACTGCATTTCTGTCACCTAACCCAGAGGATCCCAAGCTGTAGTGCAGGTACCAGCAGTGATATATGCAGCCACAATATGTTGCTGCCATCAGTTTTGAAAGCCTAGACAACCTGTCAGCCTTGCCCCTCTATGCAACTCCCCCCTCAACAAATCAGCACACCCACTGACAGAGCAACGTGACAGTAACAAAACTCTAGAAAGTCCGTCACAAGTGAGTGTCTTTAAAAATACCAATATACAAAAATTACCAAGAAACCTCTCAGGAAAGAAAGAATGCATGCAAATTTGAGTTTATGAGCATTCCTACAGTAAAAACCACATATATCATGCTCATGGGTAGAATGCTATAATGCAATGTAACAAACCAGCTTGGGTTATCTGGGGAAAGTCACTGATGCTTTCTTTCCTGAACTTGTGAGCAAGCTGGAGTGGTTCTGGCTCTATGCCTCTAACTGACACGAAGAAGAAAGGCAAAGAAAAAAATACTGTGTCATGGTCCTATATTGATGATCTCCCTGCCTGCCCCTGATAAGTCCTAGATGAAACTGCCTGATAGGGCATCATCCCTTCCCATCCTACCTCCATCTGTGACTGTCTCTTTAGATCAGGAGCAGATACTAGTCTCTGGCTTTAATTTGGCTGTAATATTTGCCAATTATTTTAAGAGATGGTGACACTAACTTCTATTGATCTCATTAAAAGTAAAGGTCGTTGTGCAGCTCATTTCTCAGGGCTCAATATTACCTCCTCCGGCCAAAATAATAGCATTGATTTTGGAACCTTAATCGAAGGTTAATTGGATTGAAGACTGTATTGGGTTTTTGCTTGCTTTCATTGTTGTTATTACAGCCATTGTCTAAGGTTTTGCTTAATCCTGCTACGGCAATTCTGGCCAATTAAACTGGTGTCAAATTAGCAAAGGGTGTGGATGGAGAATAGCCACAATTTGAAGCCTTCTCTGCCTCTGCTCTGAAATGGCTCTGATCCATAGTAGATTAGGATGGTCACACAAGAGATCTGATTTCATACCCTGTGATCCACTTGTGAAGATCAAAAGTGCTCTGTTAGGCAGTTCTATTACTATGCAGTGATCTAGCATCACAGCAAGATGATGTCTGAACACACTTGATATCCTGAAGATACAGGAATAGTTTTTAGGACTCCTGGAGTGCACTCCCAGCATGCCCCGTATTCTCTGTTGAGGACTCAGGAAATTATTTTCATGCTCAATGCTCCGTCTTCCATGGCATGTAGGTGGGGAGAAATACTCTGATTCATTCACCCAGGGAACTGAGGGACTAACTTGCAAAGTTTGCACGGATTCTCAAAAGGGCACAGCTAGAGAAGACTAGTCATTGTTTTTTTTATTTTTTCTTGCATCTCTGCCAGACCCAAAATGACCATGGGGATCATTTCCCTTGGTTTTAAATGCAGTTGTATTTCCTTGGATTTAATGTAAAGCATCTTGTTGAGACTTAAGCAATTGATTGACATCGATGCTCAATACCAACTTTCAGTAAGAAACAGGTCTGTGTGTAATTTAACTCTTTTACCTGGTGTCTGTGCACAGTTCAAAAGCTGAAAATAGCAGAGGTCACTACTCCTGCTTATCAGTGCCTTGTGAATTTCACTAAGCTTCAGACAAGATGAAATGTAAGAGAATCTGCAAAGAAACCTCTCGTCAGACTAACTCAGTGAGTGCAAAGAGCAAGAATAGCCATTTTCCCTAGAAACAGTGTTCTTCTCTATGCTCTGCTTCATCTAACACTTGAGTGTTATAAGCACAAATACTTCAGACATGAGAGGTTTCCACTGCTGACAAAAGGATCCCACCCTGGGAAATCCCACTTAAACTTTAGCAGCTACACAGCTACAGCTCCTGACTCTTGGCAGAAGGGTAAATCCCGCACTGAAAGTCTATTTCAAGTTGCAAAGCCGTCAGCTACAGGAAGGTACCGGGCTCTTTATCGAGCTAAGAGATAGTGTTTCAGTGCAGAATCCATTTAGTAACAGAAAGAAGGAAAACAACACAGTAGGATGGAGTAACAGATGGCAATAATTGCACACAGTAGCTCATCTTAAGTACCTTAGCTGTTTGCTTTCAATTCTCAGCTGGACAAAACACTTTTCTGACTTCTGAATCAACCATGGCGCGTGACCAGGCTCTTAGCAAGCTGAAGTATATGGCATTGTTTCCTTTCCCTGACTCAAATCCAAATCAGGCTGATCATGGGGACTCTTCACTTGGCTACCTGAGCTGGCTGGTTGGTTTGAGGCTATACAGCACATGCCATGAGCACATCTAGAACTTCCGCAGGTCCTAGAGCCCACTGATACAGCAGCCTCTGCAGTGACAGGCAGAGAACTCACGAAGAAGGATGGAGAACACATGTGGCAGACCAAAGATAATGTTAAGATTCGTATGCAAATACAAATGAATCTGGTATAATCAGAATGGATACAAAAGGAATGTTTGTGCCATTTGGGATCTTCTTTAAAAATCCATGCTCTAAGTAGCCTTGCTGCCCTTCCTTTCCTCCTGTATATAGTATGCTACAAACCCCTTGAGAGCCCCCAGTCTAATTTTTCTCTCTTCCCTGCTCTACCCACTTCTTCCAAATATACCTTCCCAACCAAGACTGCAAATGTTGTGTTTTAAAATAGGAAGAGTCCAGTTTCCAGATGCCCCCTTCTTAGCCCTGCCATGTTCTAGTCTTCCATTAAAATTCCTGCCGTCTCATTCTTGGTAACTCCCTTCTCCAGATTTCCCTTTCACCGTCAATATCCCAGTTGCATGCTCCTCCTCAGTTACACTACAGTGTACAAGTACACTTGTACATGAATAAGTAACTGTTCCACAGGCAGATATTTCAATGTTTGCACTTGTCTTTAGAAATCAAAGCCTTCTCTGATTAAATGCCATTACAATCCAGCACTTGGACGGATCCAGAGAGATTAATGCGCTTTTGGCCAGCTTTAATGATAATCCTGCTACAGACGGTATTAAGTAAATGTCAGTAACCTGGTTTGAAGGGAGCTTTCACCTCAGGGATCCTTTCCATTTAGAGGAGAGAGGCTCAGCTTGCTTTTCAAGGCTGCATTGTCACAAAAAAGAAATCCTGCTTAGTGAAGACTCCTCTTCCTCCACACCATAAAACAAAATGGAGTAAAATGATAGAGGGACTGATAAAACAAATATATTTGGGTGATTTATAGGGAGCTAATGCATCTCTTGAAAGCCAAGATTGCTGCCATATTATAAGCCAGATCACAGTTTTGAAACCAGGGTTGCCACCCCCTCCTCATGCTCCTTTCAGGGTCTGCTGCCTTTTTGCCCATCTCCCCACTATGCCATACAGTCCTTTACCCAGGGCAACAACAGCAGCAGCCAATAATTAACCTAGGCAACCTTGTCCCCATCTGCTGCACCTTGCCACAGGATAAGTCTGGGATGTGCACTGCCCCTACCTCATCTTACTGTGGCCATAATAACAGATCTCTTTTCCCATCACATTATTCTGTCTGGCTCAGTATTCCCCCCTTTCTACCTTGCTTTGTTGGCAATGATTAATTTTAGGAGATGGGGAGAGAAAAGGAAGAAAGAAAATTCAGTCCTACCACCGAGCTGAGTAACATCCTCTACCTGACAGATGGCTGGAACTCTGAGGCTTATACTTTGCAGTAGTAGAAGTCTGTTGACACCTTTTTAAAAATTACTTCTTAGCTATTATTTAGAGACTAGTTCAGACTCAGGAAAGTATGTGATTTCACTGCTGCATAGATGTATTGTGCCAAGTCATCACAAAACAACCTTCCCAAAGGCATGAATAAATAAAAAATTAGCAAAAATTTTCACCCTACATTACTCCTATCACAAGCAAAAGCCTCTGCAAGTTAGAAAAACTGAAATTAGCTGTTTCTCTACAACTGTTCTATCTCCAGCAGTCTGAGAAAATTCAAAGAAAATCCTAGGGAGCTACACTATGCTAACTACCTCAGTCTCAAAATGGACCTGCTGTCTGAGATCTATGAGGAAGCCCACCTCAAAATCTAAATGTACATATTGCTCAAGAGCCCTTCTGTTAATACATCAAAATAAGCCCTTCTGACTCTCAAGACTTGAGGAATATTCACTCTTCTATCTGAGTGTGTGGGCTAGATTTCACCTCTGCCGATAGCAGAAGTATAGGATAAACTCACTCAAAGAAACAACTGTCTCACTTTGGACCAGTTGACTTGGCCAGATGAATGGAGCTGACCACGTTTTGCTACAGACAGAACTTTTCAAATCTTAATAACAAACTTCATGAGATAAAAATAATCAGAAACTGAAGTTGTTCCTTTAGGGTAACAGGAACTTCCATCTTGGAACAAACCATGAGTATCTTTAATGTAAGAGTATGGTCCTCTTTCACTACATCTCCTTGAAGATCTTCCTAGTTCTGCAGCCTACAGGAAAGTGTTCCTCAAAAGGGATTATGTACTTTTCCAAAGAGCACAAGAATAGAGATCTCTCAGACTGATTGCTCCCTTCACATCTTTGTGTACTTATTCTTCTCTCCCATCCCATCCTGTCAGCCTCCATTTTGCATCAAGGTCAAAATCAGTTCTGCACTGCTCAGCACGCCTAATTCAAAGATGGCTGAGAAGTTACCTCATTGACATTGATGCCATTCCTCTCCATATAAGCCCTGTCATTCACTTGTCCCCCTTCCATAAACTCCATGAGAAGGACACGGCTTGTGGAGAGCTCCCAGTAGATCCTAGGGACCTGAAACAGAAACAGATGGGTTAGGTCAAGCAACAGCTTGGGAAAGGAAGAAGAATATATCACACAAATCCCAGAAAAGGAGTAAAAATGGAAGCAGCTGAGGTGAGGACTGGCTTTTTTGATGAGCACAAGGGAGGTAAATTCATCCATCAGCCTCTTCCACAGGACAGCAGCAATGTGTAGAAGGATAATACAGCAATTCAACTACTGTAGGATCTGATCTCATGCAACATTTCTGACCACGCTCTACAGGATTCTGACCACCTCCCATTCCCAGTGATGTCTGAGATACCTTTCTTACCTGCTGTGCAGTTCCTCTAGCTGGGCTGCTTAACTAGTACCTATTGCAAGTTTCTGAATCATCCACTCAGCTCCTTTAGACAGGAACTGCATCTTGTTTGCTACGCACAGCGTCCACTTACGCAGCTTTAAAAATTATAAGCCTTCATCATTAATTGTACCTCCGCAGTGCCCCCTGGAACACGCATGCCTTTGAGCTGACAAACCCTGCATACTTAGGCCATCTGCAATTGAACTGGGAGAAAAATCGAGTGTCACAAATAAGGGACTTGTCACAGAAACCCTGTGAGACCCTTAATTATCTTATTGCAAACAACACAGTAATGAGTGTAAAATGTCAAAGCAGTTTTCATTCAAGCTGTGGGAGATCAAGCTGAGTGAGGTACCAGAGAAGAAGTCTGGTGTCATTCAGGGAGGCAGTGACAAAAGTGTCACTCAGGCTGGCTCCCCATTTTCCAGCCTCCCTCTCTAGACAAATTTCTCCCATGCTGAAGTCCCTATTGTCAAGAGCCATTTTGCTGAATTCCCTTTCGAAGTTCCTCATGTTACTGTGCTGACCAACCCTCAATCTGCCCAAATCTGCTTTTGCACATGGGTGAAGCCACATATGTGCATTTTAGCAAAGACATAAGGGAGCTCCAGCCACTCTCATTACTGTGCCCCCCATTACTATGACAGACATATTTTAGATCATACAAATAGTAAGCCAGCTGTGCAGTCCCTTCTCCTCATCCTCCTGATTCAGCCATGGACTCAGGACCAGCACCTTAGGGCAGGAGAGGAAGAGGTAAGAGTTGTTGTCCATCAACTGACCAAAACCAGGGGATGACCAGCCAGGCCACTGTAGCTCATCATAGCTCCTGAACAAGCAGCATTTGTTGCTTTTAACTATTGACAATATCCTAGTCCCTTACAAACTAGCTGCTTCCCTCCTGTTCCTGTCCTAGAGAAACCACTTCTACTTTACCACGTGTGTGCCACTTTAGATCAAAGGCTCCTTTGCTGAGTAATTTCACTCTGCATGTGAACCTTGCTTAGACTTTGATGCCACTATGAGCAAGGGAGATTCAGACACTCACAGCCTTCCCAGCTTATCTGCATGCCCATTCTTTGCAGTTAGATTGGTGAGAAAGCCTGCTAACTCCAAAACTAAGAGTTCCCCATCCCATATAGCTCTCTGATCCCTTAGCTCACTTCCAACGACACTCAGTCTTGCCTCAGGATTTACACAGGCAAGTCAGTGGGCTTGTAAAGCGCTATTCATGCTGGCGGAGATGCCTCTCTCAATCACAGCCAAATTCTTCAGTGATTTTTTTAATTACTCACAGATGTTTGGCTCTAATGCTTGTGTGTGGAAATAATTTATCTCTGGCTTTAAAAGCTCAAACAGGTTCACAGCACAAAATCTACTTCTCAGCTTTCTGGCATGTTTAGGAAAATTTATGATACAGAAACCCAATTCTTCTGCTGCTTTTAGGTGATGAACATGTCTCTGAATTGGCAGGTCAGATGAGAGGATCCATTATTTAGCCATCTCAAGTCATTTGTTATTGTTGCACATATTGATACCATGATAGCTCCTTACCCCAGCAAGGAGGTGATTGGCTGTCTCCAGGGGGATTTACCTCACAGTATGCTACTTACAGTGCAATGGACACGCTCTCCAAGGTGCATCACTTCTGGTAGGCACCCACTCAGCAAAACCACTCTGGCCTTCCCTGTGGTGGCTTTTACCTGTGTCTATGGGAAGGCCATTGCTGACACTGGGCTTCAAAAGGACTGCTCCAAAGCTGGCATTAGGGAACATGGAATTACATCTCTTACATGGAAGGAGCAAGGAAAACTTGATAGATCAGCCTGTAAAGCCTAACAAAAACTCACCTTATCTCACACCTCTGTCACTGCTGTCTTGGGACTTCTGCATGAACAGGAGGGAACAAGCTCCTTTAGAAGTGTGTATCCATGAAGGTCCACAGGATGTGTTTTTTGCTGCCTTTTTGTGTGTGCCATGGGCACATCAGTGACTGCAACCATGGCACTATATGTGTTTCCAGAAAGCACACACTGGAGGCTTGAGTCTCTTGTATGTCAGCAAAACATTTCAAAGTGCGACTTTGAAGATGTGGCCTTATGTCTTTCCAAGACTGAGATGTGTACATGTCGGGTTGTACTTGAGATATTTATCAGTGACCTAAGTATGAGGCGGGGGAGGTGGGCTAAAAGTATCAGTGGGGAAGACCACACACCAGTGTAATTTGGTTTCTGTATGAAGTGACATGAATGCACTAGCCATAGATGTGTATAAAGGATAAATGTCCAATTCTAGGGTGAGAATGTGCTTTTTTGCAGTAGGAAGGACTCATGTAAATATGCTTTTTCCTGAGATACTACTTGACATCATCAGTTTCAGTCTAGCTTTTCTGTTCTATGTCCATTTGAAATAGAGCCCAAGGAAAGGTACCACCAGATGGCTCAGTAAAGAATGGCAAATTCACAGTCTCTGAACAAGTTAAAAAAGAAAATTTAAAAGAAATTCAGAAAGAAAACTTGGGAAAATGAGCAGCAGGCTCCAGAGACTGCTGGTCCCAAGCCACCACTCCTGACCCAACAGAGTGCATTCAGTAGGAGACAAACAAGGAGAAAGCATGTCTCAGAGTATTTTCTGGTCCATATTAGCAGAGCAGTCTAGGATGAACAACACAGAGGGGCTGAACTTCATTTTCCCTCCTTACGTTTCCTCCACTTGGTGAATGAGGGGCATAAGACGTAGAGAGGAAGACTATTAATGCACATACATAGAAAGCAATATGTGTTTCCTCACCTTCAGGAAGTCAAAATTTTTGAGCATATGAGCAACCTTCTCAGCATTTCTGCCTTCATGGAGGAAATCCAGCTCCAAGGGCAGATTCTTCTTAGCTTCTTCCACCAGCCACATGAATTCAAAATCTGGAAAAATCTGCTTCACAACCAAGAGGAGAATCTGAGAACAAGGAAACAGACAATCAGTTGGATCCTGGCTCCAAAGCCACACAGCAACACACAGTGCTGTTTTGATAGGATCATTCCATGTAACTTACAAATAAAAAAAGCAAGTAATTTTAGGGTTCCTGCAGTATCACAACACAGTGTCATGCCTTGGTCATGTAACACAAATTCTGGCCTACTCTTCCACAGAGAAAGACACATCTAGGAGTTAAATGATAGCCCACACATCAAAGGGAGGGCAGCTGACTGCTGCCTAGAAGTAAGAGAACAAAGGTCTGGAGAAGAGCCCGCGTGGCCAGATCTCACCAAGGGTGTTGCCCTTGTTGAGATCTTCTGAGTCCTATAATTCTGCAAGTCATTCTTTGACTTCATTTGAACAGCTCTCAGATAACGTACACGAGGAGGACCAAAAGTAATACTTGTCACCTCTATGTTACTTATTCCACTGCTGAGCACAGAAAATCCTCTGGGCAGTTCAAAGAAAACAATGGAGTTTGGATACAGTCAGTAGGCTACAGATCCTTAAATAACACTTCTGGTGGAGCTCAGAGGCAAGCTGCTCTTCAGCATCAGGCAAAGCCATTCTCACAAGGCTGAGGAGGTATTTCCCAAGCATCATATATTCACCACATGGAATATATGGAATGCTCTACTTCTTAAAGAGATTAGATATTCAGAGACACAGCACCTTTAAAATCCCAACCAAAAAGTTCCTTGAAACATTTGACTGGAGCAACATTTAAGGGGTGAGTGAATCAACATTACACAATTGGATGGCATAATCAAAGCTGCACAGCAGCCAAGTATGCTTTCGGTTCATACAAAGGGACAGTTTCTCCACCAGAGCTGCAAATTTACACAAGCCGACAATATGGACCACATCTTAAGAAAAATTGTTTTTACTGTTTTTAACTGAGTCAAAAACAAATAAAAAACCCCATAACAATAGAATGCACTTTGCTGTCTTTATTTTATCTGTTCTGCACATTCATCTGGAAACAGAAACAGGCTTTTAAGTGTGTGTTATTGCATAGTTTCCCCTTCTCAATCTCCACCACTGGGGTGGGAACTCCTGCACTGCAGAAGGAACATTTAAAGTACACACAGGAAGCTGTTAACATTGAAATGTATGACAAAAATAAATTTATGAACCATCACTGCTCCTGTTCAGTTGTGTGACAACATTTGTTCTCTACCCCGTCTCAACTTCTCTTATCTAAATGTCAGTTGCAAACTCAATGTTCCTTTAAAAATGTAATCACCAGGTTCCAGACACTATTGAATTGTATTTTTTACTGTTATATCTAGAGGCATAAATCCTTTCAAATTTATGTCACCCAAATTAAATGTAACCAGTGATCTTCAAGAACATGAACATAAACTTCATAGGGTCTCCAAGATTATTCCATTGATATTTGATGTGAGAAAATTCATGCTTTTTTTTCACTTTCTTCAAATGCTCTTTTCAATCAATTTGCCAACTTGACCATCAGCAGGGACATCCTAACAAGTATTTTGCCCACCCCTTTTCTGACACCTGTCAACATATTGTCTTGAAATAATTATTGACATATAGAGAGCAGTGAGGTATCTCTCTCTGGGTTTATCAGATGCTGTACTGATTTTTAAAGAGTCAGCATCGATGCTATGAAACCTCAAGTGAATTTAGGAATTTTCCAGCTACCTTTTCTTGTTCAGATTCTTTCCCATCAGTCTCTAGATGAGACCATCTCCATCAATATTTAAATCAACCTCTTTACCTAGCTGCAATGTCTGTCTGATTCCTAAAGGACCAGAACATTAGCATGTGTGATCTGGCTTTCTAACAGTCTACACAAAAACAGTCCCACGCAAGGATACAATGATGCATGTAAGCCAAGACCCCACAAGAGAGACCTTTTAAAAACAAAACTCCATGTGTCACATTCTGAGCTACCTTTTCATACCTGTGTATATACAACATGTGAATGGTAAACCAGAATGTCTGTACAAGGACAGTACTAAACTACCAAAAGAAGATACATTGGTTTATTTCCGAGTTTCCCAGAAGGAATAGTTTAAAGCCAGAAAAGACAGGAATCATTCTAAAATAATTTGTTAAAATGTCTCTTACCAGTATAATCAGCAATCACAGCAACATGGTGTGAGGAGGTATATTCCTATGATATCCACTATTAGAAGGGCAAATGTCCCAAGGTAAACACAGGTTTTGGGTCATTCACACAGAATCCTCTTATTACCCTGATCCCATATTCTTTCATTACCTGCTCATCCTTAATCCTTGACTGCTTTTTGTCTGCCACCTTGTTTTGGGAGGGAGACAAGGATGTCATAAGCCCCCTGAGAAGTGCTGTGCACATGATGACTTACAGAAGCAAATTCATTAGGCAGACCACTGCAGCAAGTCCTGGAGAAGATCTGAATCAAATTCAAATCTTCAGCTGGACCCAAAGCCAGTTCAAACAGTTCTGTGTTCTTGAACCAGCACTGAAACAGACTGATCCTATCTTATTGGGAGATCTCTTTGGAACTCAAGTTTCTTTAACTGTGAGTTCAGATTAAATACTCAGTTGCAAACTTATGTGCCCCAGCTGGAACCAGCTGTGCTTCTATGCAGACTAGCCAGGATTGCTCAAAGCAGGGTATTTTAATTGCCTAAAGAAGCTTTAGTTACACACTGCTCTGAGAGGTTGCTGGCAGAATTTTTGATTTCTGATCTTCTGTGATGGAGAACTGTGTTACTGCATCAGCAATACCCTCCAAACACTCATCAGAACTCCTCAGCTTAAGCTTCCCCTCTTTAGTACCGTGGACCTACCTGTCTGCTAATTACTGTGCACTTACTGTATATACAGACATATATGTGTGTGTATATATATACACACATATGGTTTATTAGGAGAGCAAAAAGCTTTAGTGTTACCACTTACAGACCTAATCCTTCCCATTTTCTCCACCACAGCCCTGCCCATTTGGTGTTTTATACTGTATTGCTGGCATCTTTGTCTGTTGCAATGCAGTACAGGGCTGCAGTTTATTTCCATTTCCTCCTTTCTATAGCTAGACGTAGAAGTTTGGGAAAAGCTACAGCACTGCACTGGGAAATAAGAGTGGTACCTACCATTCAAGAGAGGAACAGGAGCTAGGCATTGAAAATTTTTCCTAGCTGAATCCCTCATTTGTATATTTGCCCCTGTTAGGTGACCCTCTCTGTATTTCAGTGTTTTTGTTTCTACCATTAATCAGTTCAGCATTACGAAGCTGATCAAGAAACAAAACTGAATCATAGCAACCTCATCTACTGTTGAATCCACACTAGAATTTAATTGAAAAACATGCTAATCATGAACAATGATTTTCCTTGACCACACAGGCCTGACCACAAGAGATCAGTTAATGGTCCCTGAGACCAGTTAATGAGCACACGGGCTGCAAAGAGACTTCAGGACTCACTCTCTACTTCTTAAGTCTTATATGGACTTACTAGAACGTCACTAATCTTTACCTGTCTTCTCCTCCTTCCCTCTTACCCTGTTGTTCAGTCTCTCCATCCATACAATCACCAGCACTGCAATCCTCACCAATTTTCTGCAAGACAGCACTGATCTCTGTGGAGGTTTCAAAGCCACAGGTTGGTGTTGTTATAGCTGCTTACACCATAGATGAACGTGGTCCCCATACACTTCAATGGCAATTATTCTGTAAGTTTGAAATTAACATGTAATTTTACCTCCATGAGCAAAATATCCTTGGAGCTCTGAGCTTGGACCTTGGGGTGCTGGATTTTCACTGCCACCGTTCTCCCATCCTGCAGCACTGCCTTGTGTACCTGGGCTAGCGATGCTGCTCCCAAGGGAGTGTCCTCAAAACTGACAAAGAGCTCTTTTATCTGCCGAGAGATGAGAAAGAAGCATCAGCTTGGAGCAACAGAAGCCATGCTCAGGAAAGCCCTGCCCACAGGCCAGACAGTTCATGTGCCAAAGCTGGGCAGACTCAGCCTTTTCATAGTTCTCCTGTCCCCCCTCTTAGCCTTGTCATTGCTTGGCCTCTGAGTGAAGCCTGCCAGACACGCAAATGCCCTGGAGATACTCTGCTTATGGAAACCTGTGACAGAGTTCCAGCAGCACATTTCATCTTGGACTTGCAGTGGCCAGGCAGTGTGTGAGACTTCTTCAGAAGGTCCTAAAAATGGCTTGAAGTGATTATGGTCAGCATCCTGGGTGCAGAAGCCAACAGCTGCTCCTTTGCATGCATTTCTTTGGCAGATATTTAATACCACCCACCATCAGCCCTGAAACCTGACAGTGTGTATTCCTGTGCATTACAGCAGCAGCAAGCTTACTTGGTGAAAGCCAGCACATGACTGGGGAGCAGTGGTTAAGGGCTGCATTCAGGGCAGGGGGACAAAAAATTGCTGTTTCAACTGTGACATGTTGGCCTGAAAACATGTTTAATGTGATGGACTTTGCCACACCTTCTATAAAAGTAACGAGGTCTCTCAGCTCAGAAAAAGCACCAATCAGGGACAGCAAAGCACTTGGCAAGCAGAAGAGGAAATTATTAGAAGCTCTGGCTGAGAAATCCAGGACTGGACTACAAGGAAAGTTGCAGATGAAGTAGATTTACCAGGAGCAGGTCCAGGAAGCAAAATCCAAGGTAGACAAGGGTGAGGGCAGAAGCCCACCTCCCCTGCATAACACAGCACCCTGCTAGAGACCCTCTTGGCAGCACCAGGCAGCACAGGCTCTGCAAACACTACAACCATGGTAGTGCAATTTCAGCCTAGCTGATGAGCCAGGCCCCTCCACACAGTCAGTCAGCTCACAGCAAGGGCCAACACAGATATGTGGCTTCAGGCATGGTTCATGTAATGCTAGTTGAGGATTGTTGTCCTGCTCTGTAGGGCAAGGCAAACAAACTCTGAGGTTTCCAGAAGTCAGCAAAGGGACCCTGTCCTACCCTTCTAGCAGGCTCAACTGATTTCAAGTGAGCAGTTGAGAAGCCTGTAATTTATGCAGTAACAAAAAAGAAAGAATGTCAGTGCATTTTTATAACCTGCTTTTTAAAAGGTAATTAAAGATGGGAGCTGCAGCAACCTAGCAATTAAATATGAATAAAGACCTTCTAAGCAAAGTCTTCATGCAAAGCCTTAAACGAATACTCTTTTTGCTGAAAAGGAAGAAAAATACTACAAGGAGCAGCCTGTTCCCTCCTGCAGCTGCCAAGGAATGAGCCCCGTCCCACACCACCCCACCCCTTCTCTCCCAGCCCCTTCCACAGAAAACTATTGCTAGCCACAAACTGGAGCATTTGCAGTAATTAGGTACCAACACAGACTCAGCGGCCTCCAGTAATTCACTAGAAAGGTTCATTTTATTTATTTAATTAATTCTCTTTGGTCCTGGCGGCAAAATCAATTAAGTAAAACAACTGCATTTAAAAACAACTAGTTATGTGTTTTTTAATTACAGCAGGTCCATAATTCAAACCTATTGACATTTGTGTCTCAAGAGAAAACGTGTTCAAGACACAGGGACTTTTACCTTTATGTGAAGTTAATGTATTCCCTGAAGAAAGGATCTATTAAGGGTAAAGATTTAAGGTGGCCAAGAGCCTGCTGGGCTGTAAGATCCCATAAGGAAGAAAAAAATGCGCGCAGAGAACCTGCCACATGAGGTCGAGCTGGGATTTTCTTCAACTCTCTCACTACCCTACATCCTTGTATCAGAGGGATGTATCCTTTACAAATTGGTTACTACTCTAACTATCATAAAGCTGGGTAACATCCCCCAAAGGTTAAAACACAGAATTGGGAGTTCACTGGCTTGAATCCAGTAAGGTACATTTTTAGCAAGATCATATATAAATTGGATAAAATTCCATCTGCTCTGGATTTTAAAACCTCTTAATTGCCTACACTGTCAATCTAGCCATTTTCACGAGAACTGAATGCATACAGGGGAAAAAAAAACTGCACATGTTCCCTCTGGCAGGAAAAATATACCTCATTATCGCGTGACTAAGTTTTCTAAAGAAACATAGTTGAAGAAAGCTGTGTCTAGGAGTTATTTTGTATTGAAGAGTAATTTATAAACTTGCTACTTAGGACATGGAAGTCAGGTTAGCAGTCATGTCTGACAGAGCCAGCTCAGCGGCCCTCCCACAATTCCAGGGCAATTTTGTGCACGTTCACAGGCTGCAGACAAAGACAGCAAGGCAAGGCACTGCAATAGGACCAGAGAATTGATGGATACCCCAGGAGCAGAAGGGCAGAGCGTGCACAGGGGGAGGGAGCAGATCACAGCCGAGCCATTACATGAGCAGGTGTGAGGCTGAGATAAAACAGAAGTACAATCATGGCTGGGCTCCAGGACCCCCACTTAGCAAATGACCCTCGTTCATTATGGAATTGTCTTTTCTCAGCTCGCTGGAGGCAGCTAATGCCTCTGCTGCAGGCTGTGTCCCAGACACACAAAAGCGCGCAAGAAGCGCTGTGACATGGAAGCGGAGAAGAGGCGAGCCTGGTTCCCACACTGCCTGCCAGGGAGTGGGGTCTTTCCAAAGGAAGGTGGCTGCACCCATTTCATGCAAGCAGAGAGTTCTTGGAACAGGCTGCAGGCTCTTACTGCTCACAAGCACCCTTAACAAAAATTGTCATTTCCAGAATGGATGATTAGCAAGCAAAGGTCTGGGACAGTCTTGGAGCACACCTGACCTCAGGAACTCTCAAGTTTTTTCCAGGCTACAGCTGGTCTCAAACGGCCTCATCAAACTCACTGTTACCATCTGTAATCCTGGCAGGAGATGAAACAGGCATAGTTTCCCAACAGGTTTAATAAACATTTAAGAGGAACTTTAGGGCTGCTCTTTCAAAGGAGCAGGACAGCCAGCTGCAGGTTTACAGCCGTGCAGGTGAGCAGTGTCCCTGCACACAGTGGTTTCCTTTGCTCCTTCTGCAAGCCAGGTCCCCATCAACAAGCACAGGCTCCACCAGCAAATGAATGTGTGCTGTACTTCACTTGCTGGAAACACAGCCCTGATTGTTTAGTTCTGAAGAATGAAGCTCATTTAATTTTAAATACACAAAATATGCATGATTGTTGGTATTAGTATTCACATCTCAAAGAAGTGATATAAAAGCTCTAACAGGATCTATTTACTTTGACACATACTAGTGTGTATTTGTGCTGAGGTTGCACCCAGACCACATTAAGCCCAGAGTGCCATGGTATGAGATGCACAGCCACCACAGGCCCTGCACAAATTCATGCTTTCCAGGAATTCCCAGATGTCAGCTACAAGCTTCCTCACATGCTGAAGTTCTTTCCCAAAGCACAGCTGCTCTTCCCAAGGTCTGCAGCACATACACTACCTGATGCCACAATGCTGGGCACCAGGATGCCTCAGTGTTTTTTGCAAATCCGGTCCTTAAACACTTAGAAAGATACTGGAAATCAATTGGATTTAAGCTCCCAAATCCTGAGTCCTTTCTGAAAGTATTACCTTACATGACCTGCCTAGCATGTTCTGAGAAGTCTTTGACAGAGCTGGGATTTAACCCAGATATCCCAAGTTCCAGTCTGATATCTTAATCTCTAAACCATAACAGTTAAATGTGCATGTCTTGCTAGCTAATTTCTTTTGAAATATATTGCCTCTTAATCCCAACCTTTTTATATCCATGTTTTTCAGCAAATGATGGAGTATTACTGCCTGGTTTCAACTTGCCCACTTCACAGAGAGGTATGTTCTCTTCCCTCTGGAAAGGCTGCCAGCATGGTGCTCTGGAGCAGGAGCCTAAGTCATGGAGCCCTTCCCCAGCCCTGCATTATATAACATCGTTCTACATGAGATGCATTGGCTCTGCTCTGCCACTGTGATTAATGCTGGCCATGTGTCAGCAGTTTGTTCAAGACAAATTTAGGAAGCAGTGAGATGCAGGATCACTAACAGCAGAAGGCATCAGGACTTTTGGAATTCACTTTATCAACACTAGCACGCTATTTGCTCTCAGATTCAATGCCCCTGCTGGTTTAAGGAACGTGAACCTCATCCTAGGCTGGTCATCTTTCCAACAAGATACACATAATGGCTCATGTTGCCAAGGATTCACTGATCCCTGCGAGTCTGCAAGACCAGAGCTCTAAGTGTGAGAAAAACATTACTTTGTTGTAGAGAATATACTTCCCAGACAGCGAGGGGTTTTTTCCATCGTCCCAGCCCTCCTATCCCCTCTACGAAAACAAAATGTCACAGGGCTGCTCTGAGAATTATTAAGACAGCAAAAACTGAAAGATTAGATTTATCATAGTAGACAGTGGATTATGAAGAATAATTCATCAAACATCAGAACAAAAAGCCCACAGTTTTTAGGCGGCTTTGTTGAGTCAGTGAAATCTGATTGGACTTCTCCCCACCTAATGAATGCCAAGCTTAATTGATGGTTCCTAAATTCATCTGTCAAGAACATGTATTTATTAATCTAGTATTTTTAATAATATTGTAGATGTAAACAGAACAGTGGTTTTGTTTTCAATGGATTTGCTGGTGTTCATATTACATTTACACATATATGTGCACATATATAGAGAGCCATATGCTGCATCCAAATGAATGCAGGTAAAGGTATGTGTGTGTTCTCATGCACTGAAACAATTACCTATGGCTTATTACAGAAAATCCCTGCATCTTTAAGTGCACAGGATGGCAAAGTAAGGTGGTTCTTTTCAGGGGGAGAGATGCAATAAGGTGCCTGCCCAGAATTTGGAAGAGCTGAGGTCTAACAATGTTTCTCCTTGATATCCCCTGTGACACTGGGCCACACCATGCAACAGCACTCATGCTTCAATGAGCAGAATCAGGGCTGTCAACACAGCTAGAAATCTGCCCTTGTCTAATTTATAAGGTCCAAATTTTTAGCTTTGCTTTTAAAAACCTATCTGTATAATACATTTACAACAATTATTACACACAGCCACAAACACGTCACTTCACATGCCAATGGTACACGTTTGTTCCTGACCTGCCAATCACTGCTAACTTTGTTAATCACTGCTAACATTTCACAACAACAGCACAAAATCAGGGCTGTCCATCAACCATCAGCATTTCTTCCAGAAAAATGGGACTCAGGTAGGGTGCGAAGTTCACTTTTTCCTGTTATTTCCACCTTGTACCACTTTGGACCTCTGCAGCCCACTACCTGCTAAAACCCTGAGAATCTTCTCTGGGTCCTACTGACAGCATTTCTCAGTTACAAAGGCATTAGTGTTACAGAAAATGAACTCAAGGAAGAGTCCTTGATCCCCCTCAGCCAGAGACCAATGTTCATTCACTCATTCACTGTCTGATACCTACGATCCTGGCTACTTCCCGATCTGCTCACCTATTATCCTTTTTCTGTAGTCTCTTCTGGCTAGACAAGCAGTGGAAAAGCCTACACAAAGCCACTCTTGTACTCCTCACATCCATCCATTGAGCTGTGCAGCAATAGTATCAGTCTACTTGACTTGTATAGTACCTTTAATTATTACAGAGCTATACCTTGAGGAAAAGCACCTTTTATTCCATCCCCAATGACTCCTGCATAATAGTCTGTGCTCAGACGCACTCATGGTAGTTTCATTTATTTTCCTGAGTCAGATCCTTAAGACAAGGCAGGATTGTCTAAGACTATCACTCATCCCAGATCGAAACCTGGATCTCAGTGGTGACAGCTACAACAGGCAGTAAGAGCAATGAGCAGACAGAGCAGATGTATGTCTTCTGAGACCCTGTGTGTGAGGTGGACCTCATCTCCCATCCCTCTGAAAGGTGAGCCACTTATCCATGGCTCCCACAAATAAACAACATTCAGCCTAATATAAGCAAGGATTGTGATGGCCAGACTGGAACATAACTGGCTCAGGAACATCATCCTGACCAGCACAAGGAGATAAATGTTTTTCACCAATTAAGCTACTGGATGTCCTACTAGCTTCCAGACACACAGGACGCTAAAATTAACAGTTAGCTCAGCACCCAGAGATGCTTTCAACAGCTGGGAGTTCTACAGGTTTTGCAATAGCATTTCACCACAGCCTCTCCCATGTTTAGTTTCATTCAGCTGTTCTTTGCCCAGGTGCTGGTTTCACAAAGCACTCTGAAAGCAGAGAAACTGCACAATATACTTCTGATGTAAGGCAGATATCAAGCTAAACTATAAGAAAGCAGAGTCCAGACATCATCTGCAGGTCTAGCACAACATCTGTGGTAGCACAAACATATAGATGAAACCAGAGAAAGGAAACAGCAAAGCTGGGATGTCTCCAAATAAGTTTCTAATCCATCCATCTGTGTGGGTGAACATTATTCCTGGTCAAAGTATACATCCATGTAGTTTTCCCTCATGTTTATAATCTCATACACAGAATTACATTCCAAGAAAATCTAGTTCTCAAAAACGTCCATTACCATGGGAAAGGTTTTGCTGTTGGAAGCTACATCACAATTTTAAGCTGCAAATCCAGTTCACTTCCCTGTGGAGAAGATGGAAGGTGGAAGAACCTTGCATGACTGAATCAACTACTTCCTCAGAATCCCCAAGTGATAACAAAGGGATTTACAGTCCCTCTAACACTGGCATGGACATTGAGAAAATACTTATTTTCTGTCCCCAGATGCAGTTAATTAGCATAATGACCTGTGACCTGTTCAGCATCCCACTTCTTTCCATCTCAAATATAACAAAACATCTTGTGCAGCTAGTCATCTTCCTGATACCCTAAACCATTTCTGCAGCCCAGCCTGTCCATGACTGGCCTCCAACAGCAGCCAGTGCTTCCTTATCCTAATGGCCAAGCAAGAGTCCACTAACAACTATGCTTGTGTGGAAAGCAAAGATGTAAAACTGCAGTCTCTCTATGTGACAGTAAACACTGTCACTGTGCACTCTATTTTGCATGACATAAGTATCTTATAGCCTATGCAAAATGCACAGACCAAAGCAAAATAAAGCCAAGGTGTGTATATACATATATAATCCTGTTTGTTTTCTATTCCATCATGCTGGAAAAAAAGTAGGGACTTGTGAGCTACCTATTCACTCCAACAATGCAGGCTATGGGGCAGATGTTTCCCTGCTTTCCCTTGCACATACAAATGCCCCATTTAATTTGCTTTTTTATCTTTCTCCCAGTGAGCAATGCTCATTAAATCTACTCTTTTCTCTCTTTTTGGGGAAATGCTACTTGCTTTTCATCTCTTCTGTCTGTGAGGAAGGAGCCACACTGGTCAGTTGTTCAGACTGGAATCAGAGTCCTTCAAGAGCACACAATGATGCCACTCCCAGCCATCTTTTGTATTTTAATTGAAAGCATTCTTTCTCTTTCCTCCCCCTGCTAACAAAGGAGGGTCTCATTTGTTACACCAGTGCACAGTGGAAACACAGCAGAAGACAACTCCGCTGCATCCCATCTGCCCAAAGGGATTCTTATTCCATGGCTGAGGTAGAGCAGTAGTGGCCCCTTTATATAAAGATTTTCAAGGCCTTCTGTGTTCTTTGCAGCTCTTCAGCTCCCAAGCAATAGAGCTGAAAGTGCTAACATAGCAGGAATACCCCAGTAGTTCCTAAGGAAGGGAAAAGTCTCCTCAGCCTTCTGCTCTTTTAATTGCTCTCCTAGTATATCTGAGCAGCTGGCTTATCCTTTTCCCAGCTTTCTGGAGATGTTATACAAAGCTCTGCTCACAACCTCTACCCACACCCTGCATCTGGATAATAGCTCACATAAAATTCCCACTTCCTTTCTGCTGACTTGTAGTTCTGGCTCTGTACTCTACACCAGCCTGCTTCTAGCCAAACTACAATTTCAGCCTGTTTCTCAGTCATCTTCTTTCAGTCATATCTCTGTTCACATTCAACAAAGCCAAAGCACAGTTCCTAATCTTCTCAGTCAAGCCATCCCTTCTATCTCCTTTCTCATCACAACGGAGAGTGTCACTAACTTTCTGTCAAGCATGCCTGCAGCCTCAACCTTATCATCAACACTGACCTCATTTTGAGGTCTGAACTAGACATCAAGTGCTAATGCTCACAAATGACAAGTGAAAACAAGCCAACTGTCCCCCATCCCCTCAAAGTTCCAATTTCTCTTGAGCTACACATGTAGTAAGATTTGTGGAGGTCCCCAACACAGAGAACCCCTTGGCTGAATTCCTGAAGACATATTCCCAAATGACATACCACCCCTAGAGCTGCCAGCAGCCTGGTGCAAAGACAGAACATTTCTAAAGAATCATCAAATCACTGAACAGCTCTGGTTGGAAGGGACCTCAAAAGACAGCCTGGTTTAACTTTTCATGGGAAAGGAAGCCTGAAAATCTCCAGTGATGAGGTCTCTCTTCCACCATATCCCTGGGGAAGTTGTTGCCATGACTGGAAGTTCTCAATGTAAAAAATTTCTTACCTGTAACAAGATAGAGCCTCACTCAAAATGCCACAGAGATGGGGCCAGTTGGCACAAAAGCAAGAAGGTTAGATTTAACAAAACACCCAGAAGCAAATTTTGTGCTAAGACCATTTTGACTCCAGATATAAACACATTCCTGCCACGCACTGGCTGAAACCTGTGTAGGAAAGGATCAAGGAGCCACAATAAACAAGCTCCATGTTAGTCACAGCCAGGTAGGGGGAGGCTCAGAGAGGACTGCAGAGATGGCCCAAGGGCCCTGTCAGCAGTGAGCCTGCACAACAGCAGCACTCCTGTGAGAAATAACCAGCTGCCAGAGCCTGAGGTTATATGGGACACACATCACCTGTGCCACCTTGAGAAACACATCACCTGTGCCTCATCTTAGCTCTCTGATTCAGCTTTGAGAGCCTGGGGGCTTCAAGAAGTATATAAGACAAAGCAGGGGGGCTGGGGGTTAAGGTGTATGGGCAGTTTTATGACTATATGGAGTGTGATAAGGAGATGCTCAGAAGAGGTCCGGTACAAGGATTTGGTCAGGAAGTGAAGCTGTGCCAGGGCTTGAGCACAGAGTTAAAAAGGAAGCATGGAGCAGGGCATTTGTATACACAGCTTGTATGGGGAATGGTAGGCAAAATCCACCCACAGAGAGGCAAATGAAGAAAAGGGTCAGGACGGTGTTTGTGTGTGTGCAGAGGCAGGGTGTGCAGGAGGAGTGGAGGGTTCCTGCAGTGTGTGTGCAGGACAGGACTACATTTGTTTCAAAGTATCATAGTTTGGGTTAGAACAGACCCTAAACATCTAGTTCCAACCTCCCTGCCATGGACAGGGGCACCTTCCACTAAACCAGGTTGCTCAAAGCCCCATCCAGCCTGGCTTTAAACACTTCTAGGAATGGGGCAAACATGATTTCTCTGTTCCAGTACCTCACCACTGCCACAGAACAGAATTTTTTCCTAATATCTAACCTAAACCTACTGTCTTTCAGTTGGAAGTCATTCCCCCTTGTCCTATAACTACCACACCCTTGTAAAAGTCCCTCTCTAGCTTTCTTGTAGGTCCCCTTTAGGTGCTGGAAGGTGCTATGATGTCTCTCCCAGTCTTCCTCCAGGCTGAACAACCTCAACTCTCTCATCCTGTGTTCACAGGACAGGTCTTCCAGCCCTCTGATGATCTTCATCACCTGGGACAAAGAGCAGGAATGACAGAAGCAGCATTGGACAATCCCGCAGCCTGTCACCAGGGTGGACAGGGGCACAGTACAATGATGACATGCAGAAGGCAAAGCCCAGTCCCAGACAGATTCTGCCCAGTTATATCCTTTCCCTGGCTTTGGTTATAATTACATTGATACAAGCAAGCCTGAAGTCTTATTGAAGCACAACACTGCCCCAGATTAATAGAACAGGGAAGTAGGAGTAGGGATCTGAGGTGGACCTGGCAGATGTGGGCAGGCAGCCACAACTGAACTGAACTGGTATGAAGAAACGGATATAATAAGGTCACTATTTTAAAAGAATTATACTTAAAAGGTAGTAAAGCTCTGCTGAAGATGTAAAGTTCATAAGCCAGTTACTGGTGTTAACTGTGCCTTGATGGGTATTGAAACACCAGCACACATGGCAGACAAGTCAATGTGAAAGACACAGCTATTCAGCAGTCCACACCAGAGACCGAGGTGCAGGAACTACACAGGAGCTGAGGTAGAATAACTTACAAAGAGGTCTGGATGAGGCCCTGGAGTTTGTATCCTTTGCAGCCAACTCTCAGGAAAAAAACACACAGAGATCAATAGAAGTCCCTCAAGAGAGACAACTGCACGACAAATTAAATCCACAACTGACTTAACCAATAGTGTCACTGGCACCATGCATTAGATCATCCCTAATGACCAGCCATACAAACCATGGAGCCCTAAACTCCCTGCACTGATACAAAGAGAAAAGTCCTATGCTAAACCAGCCACATCCTGTCCTGTTTCCTTCTTGTCAATCTCTCCTCAGAATATAAACTTTTCCTTTCTTCTCCTGACCATATCTTCCCTACTTTTCACATGTCTGCTCTGATCTGTCTGCCTCTTCTACAGCTCACTTATCTGTCTTTCTCCTCTTCCTCCCATGCTTTTTCCTTGCCCCCAGATCTTAGTGCAGGGCTGCCAAATCCCTGCTTCAAGGGTGTAACCAGCTGATTTTCTTTCCCTAAAGCAGTGTCTGCTCTCATGTAAATTACCCTCCAAACCCAGCCTGTGAAACGGGCATATTCACTAAACTCTATGAATAGGAAAGTAGGCACAGCTGGCCTATTCATAATCAACATAAAAAATAGATTAGCACTTTACAGATTAAACATTATTGTTTCAACAGTTAACATAAATCAACTACACTTACAGGCCTAGCATTGCTGCTGCCACTGCAGGGTGACAAGTACTGCAAAGAGAAGGGCTGACAGTCCATGGTGCAGTAGGAAACAGCCTGAAGGTAAGTTCTTCTCTGGCATCCCCAGCATGTACTGCTAGACATTGTTACCAGGACAAAAGTGGGCTATGGAAACAAAGTTAGGGGGGTCATTTTGATTAATTCACGTGCATTTCCAAGCAATCTAGCAACCCACTATTCTAAAGCCAGAATGCAACTGCCTTTTTTCCTTCCCTCAGGCTGATGCAGCTCAAAAATGGAGCAAAAAAGTCATCTTCTGGAATAGGAATGGGACATGAAGCCTCTAAATACTAACTGGTATGTAGCTCTGTTTCCTATAGTTCAAAATATTTGGGCTTCTGTGGATGAAGATAAACAGTTTGGTGGATTCCATCTATTGTAACCATCTCAAAAAGCAACTCATTAGAACTAAGGATTCACCTCACCAAAGAGGGGCCAAGTACTGAGATCCACTTTAGACATGTCCTGTGGAGAGCAAGGCCAGGAGAAAGTGTCCCAGAAGGGTCAGGCTGCATTTTTTCCCTCATGAGGTACAAGATACTAAGTCACTGGAGACACTCCGTCCAACACATAGTGATCAGTGTGCTATGGCTGTGTAGTCATTAGAGAGATAAGGCCTACAGAACCAGTCTGCTCCATTCCTTTCCATTCCTTCCTGCTCGCTCACTGAGAACCACCCACTGTCTCAAATGTTTATCTCGGAGCAGCCTTTCTGTAATACCTGAGCTGGTTTTAATGACTGCAAGGGACTGGCAAAGGCCTTGGCCAGGATATCCCATTAAGAACCAGCTTCACACTTCTTTCAAACAAAAAGGAAAAAAAATAGAAGAGGAACAGATTAGGTTATGGTCCAAAGGACAAAAGATGGACCGGGAGGGAGGCATTGGCTTATAGGTTTTCCTGGCAGCCAGGGCAAAGACATTTGCAGTTTACAAAGGGCAAGGCAGGAAAAGTTACGTGGAGAGACTTCTTTACTATAACCCCTCTTAACAAGCCCTGGTAATTTTAATTGCTCTAGCCTCCTTCTAGGCCTTCTTGATAAATGGGAATAGCAGTTAATAGACCTGAACCAATCAGCTACATCCAATAAGGTGCTTGAGAAAATTAGCTTTGTTCTCCATGTACAACTGATACCACCTCAGTTTCATTCATTATCCAAAATGAGCTAACGAATGTAAATTTTCTACTAATAATCTGAAATTTGGAAGGATTGGTGCTGAAGAGCCTTTTCCAAGAACTTGTCAATTAGAGATGCAGTGATTATGTGAGCTTTGTAAGGAAGAAACTTGTAGGTTTGCTTCAGCTGAGCTCTCCTGGCACAAGCAGTAGGCCACATGAATTTACTTCTTCAGTTGTCACAGACAGCTTCAGAGGTTTGGCTCTGAACTACACATCCTGTAAAACTAAATACTGTAAAGCTTACAGAAAATAAGTGCAAAGTGTGCCTAATGTTCACATACCTAACATGACAAAACTTCCTCAGGCTGGTCTGCCTATAAGGAACAAACACACTTTGCTGACTAATGGTGTAAAGGATGTTCAGACACCTTAGATCCCAATTTTTGCCTCAGTTCTCAAAACATAAAAGCATGTTGAGTGTGTGGCTTCTCATAAGGAGAATTTCCAATGCAGTTTTTCACAGGAAAGAAAACTTGCAAGCAGAGTTGAAGTGTTTTTATAGCTCAGCATCCTTCCATAGAAATCAAGAGCTTCCTGTCATACAGATCCCAGAAGTGCCATAAAACAAAACTTATTAGATCACTGTACATCTTATAAATTCATAAAAATTCTATGTGACTACTCTGTGTTTTAGAAAAATACAGATATGTCAAGGTCAGGCCCTAGAGCTCCTTATTTCATCTTATGTCATTTGTTTCACCTACAAATAACCTATTGCCAAAAGTTTCCTGACTCACTGCATCATGTTCTCATGTTTCTGATGGGTCAAGAGCCAAGCAACTGTGCAGATGTTAAATTGTGAAAGAAATTAGGAGATAATAACTAGGCAGCATCAAGTAGGATATTAAAAGATCAGTGGGCAGGCAGATGATGGGATTTTTCACTCCCTCAGAGAAAAATCAGGCACAGTAAACCCAGCCTGTGTCAAGATTAGAGTATCAAGAGTATTTCAGAGAGTATCAGCAGTGGGCTTTGAAACAGAAGCCAGTCCCTCAACATAGTACCTCAATGTTTCTGCCCCTACACAGATCCTGCTGTGCCAGAAATGCCTGGAGACTGCTGAGCAAAGGAAATACACATTTGAAAAAAGAAAGTCTCCATATGCAAGAATAAGGACTATTAATCTCAGTTACAGACTGCAATTTCCAGCAATTGTCTGAAATTGGAAGGGTTACCCACATGCTGAAAAGTGTTTTCTGTCAATGGCTTGAGCATTGTTGTGCAGCAGATGCACCACCTCTGCAGGACATGGACACTGAATACAGCCTGACACAGCTGCTGTGGGTACTGTCAGCCAAGATGTATTTGCTTCAGAGCAACACTTCAGGTATAATCAGAACTCTGAGAAAACTGTACTGAACACAGCTTACCGCCTGCACAGACACTGAGGCAACAAATTCCATGCAGGTACATCATACACTAACCCACAGGCACCTAAAGAATTTGTAAATTGAAGGCAAAAAATGTCACTAAGCATCCAGTTCAGAACTATTTTTACCAGGGCATTCCCCATTGCACTTCCTGTCTGAAGTTTTTCTCTTCCTTACAGAAAGCCCTCCAAACTCCTTCAGAAAATCTACTGTCCAACTTCTTATATTGTAAATCTTACTAATTTGAAAGAAGTCAAAAGAGGTTATCCTCTACTCTATACTCAAAACCTTCCCTCTCTCAGACTAAGGGGCCTAGAGTACCCAGGAAGAGGCTGCCATGAGCAGGACCCAGCCAAATTCTCCCAGGAGCTCTGAGTAGAGAGAAAATCCACATAGAGCAGTGCCCTCTTCAAAAGCTCCCCTGGCAGTAAGGACAGCAGGCTGTCCTTGGCACAACAGTAAGGGTCAGTAACACTGGAGCTTGCATACAGAATGAGCAGGGACACAAGAAACAAAGCAAGGTTCACTACCTGAGCCACATAAAGCTCTCTGTTTGCTTTCCCCATCTGCCCTTGGAGCAGCAGTTCTGGACAGATGCTGCCCACCCAAGGGCTCGGTGTAGAGGCAGCCACACTGGGATCTGCCAGGGACTGGGGCCTCTTACCAGAGACAAGGCAGGGCAAGCACAGGCTGCAGCAGCAGCAGGGACCTGCACAGGCAGCCACTTGTGCCTTTCAGTTGAGTAATGCAGGACCATTTGTTCTGGGTGACATTAATGCTATTCACCATCCATCTCAGACTCTTTAAATTACCTTTTTATGGCTAAAATCCTTTTCATAATAGATAAAAATCTCTTTTTTATATCCCAAGTTATTGAAAGAAATGTGAAGGGTTTTTATTTGTCATTACAGTTTTAATAAAAATGTGGTTTTTATTGACGTCTGCTTGGAAGCCCTGCTGGGTGTAGTGCAAGAGACTCAGAGTGGTGGGAGAAGGGCCATATCTTCCCATCCCACTTTGCAGCCCCTAACACTGTCAGAGTAATGGCCAACACAGCTCAGCTTCCACACTGGTGGGGTAATGGAGGGTAATGCAGAATGAGTGACTGACAACACCCATAGCAGGCAAAGAGGCTCAGGTGACCTAGATGTGGCTTCCCAGAGTCTGTTAGTGATGTAACACACAGTGATGCACTTCACAGACCATCACTGCAGACCATTCACAGCACAGCACTGCTGGCTGGAGATGGTGGATTAGGACAGAACCAGGCTCACAAGCCACAGGAGACCTGGGTGTTTGGCAAAGCCATTCTGCATCAGTCCACAGCCCCAAGCAACCACAAGAGGGACTGTGCACTGTGGTATACATCAGTGCTTGTGGGCAGAGCACTCAACCACAAGGCTCTGCAACACTGCAGGAAGCAGGCACCTGTCCTGGCATCCCGGAAGGGTTAGACAACACTGCCCACCCAGGAAAAGGCATTCTGGAGCCATAACAGAACCTGCAGCAACCTTCATTATGACATGAACTTTGTGATATAGCACAGTAAATGAAACTTCTCTAGAGCACCATATAGTTCCAGCTACAGAAAGTGGCTCATTTTACCCTGGGAATAACTTGGATGCTGTAGGACATGCAGCGTAATACCCAACAGCCTATTGAAGGCCTTGCTCTTCTCCCACAGGGCTGAGTATTACTTGAATCATTCTGCAAATCAGAAATAAGCATATGTCTTGCCAGAGCTTAAAATGCTCATTGACAATTCCAAAAGAATCAGGGAATCAAGTCCATCCTTCTCCTAGTCACTGGCACAGCAAAGGCTGCCATACTATACCATACCAAGAACTCATATAGAAATAGGAGTAAAAATAGTTTTTTCTATTTGTGCTATTTCTCTAATTCTCATAGTAGTATGAGGACTGGGAAATGTCTTGCACTGGGGATTAGCACCTTGCTATGGTCTCATTTTCTGTCTTTCTTGTGGCAGTATACATGGGCATACAAGTTCTGTCCCTCCCTGTCAAATGTCCATGCAGCATCACTGCAAATCACTGCAGTGACCATATTTCCAGGTGTATTTGAGTACATTTCAAAAACAGATGAATCATATTTCATGTACCCAACCCAAAAAACACTTTGGGAACTTTGGGAGTGCCCTAGTTCCAATCAGGACCAGGTTCATTTTTTGCAATAGCCAGGAGGGGTGTGGCCAGGACCCTAAAGTTACTGGATACCACCTCATGCCGTTGCCAGTGGCAGGAGAAAGGGACTCTCTCTTCCAAGGAGAAGGGGCTCCTTCCGATCGAGTTAAAGTGGTGGACAGAACAGTCAGGTATTGTTTATTGTCAGGAGCTTTTCACATAAATCACTTCTTTGTCTTATACTTTTCATTATTAATATTGTTGCTGTTATCATTTGTCTTCTTATCTCATTGCTGTTTCCAGTAAATTGTTCTTATCTTAACCCATGATCTTTTGATAACATCTGAGACTGCTCAGCTTCAACCGTTTCTACTCCTCTGCAACAGTTTCAGGACCTGTTAGATGTGAAGGTAAGTCAGGAGACAAGGAGAGACACTCATTCCCTTGGCTAGCCACATGCCTTACACCAGCCCATCACCCCCAAGCAATGGCAGCCTGGACACAGCACCTGGGAAGCTGCACTACACAAGCACCCCCTCAGCATGGGAAAGACCTTGCTTGGGACACACCACCCTCAGATGGGGGGTGCAAAGTTTATCCTTGCCCTAATCCCCAACCAAACAACCTTACACAAGAGACAGGAGCAATGACTAGAGAACCTGCCCAACAGGAACCTGCCAGAAAAGAGCAGGAACTGGGATATTTCTGAAAGGAAAGAGTGACAGATGGGGAGGAAGGGAGTTCTCCCACCAAGGAAAATTACCTTCAACGTGAGTAAAGGCTTGGGTAGAGTACAGAGTACACAAACATACCAAGAGGGAGAATAAGATGCCTTAGGGAAAAGGTCAATAATTTGATTTAAAAATGCCAATGTGTAAGGATGGACTGGAAGCTGATGAGCAATGGGCTGTGAAAATGACATCTTGTTGTACATAGGAGAAGTAATACAGTGGTGCTGAGTGGGTAGACCTAGGCTGTGGCCTACTGGGATGTGCAATACGAGGAGTTATTTTGGGACTAGAAAGAGGTAAAAGTGTGTGTTGGTGTAGAGAAGAGTACACAGTGAAGCATGGAGATGTCCCAGTATCTAACCTGTGACAGCACTGTGCAGCAGCAGAGAAGTGAGAACTATATTAGGGAATGCACTGGCTAGTAGTGGAGCCAGGCAACAAAGGCACAAAGGATATTTGCAAGACCGGGGTTGTAAAAGCTGACAAGTCCTTCTGCAACCACTCCATCCTATGAAAAGGGATGCTGTGATATGCCCTTAATCAGAACAGAGTGGCATCACTCCCCAATATCCCTGTATCCCACAGCCACATGACAGTAGTTTCCAAAAAAACTACTAGAGGGAGGAAGTGTCCCTAATCCCAGTGCTGTCAAAATTTCTTCTACCTTTTCTAGTTTCTAAACACAAAGATTTTGTGCTTTTAAGGTACACCCACTCTGAAAGTCTTATTTTCCAGAGCTCCTATCAGTCCTTCTTCCTAAATGTGTGGTGTCCACATCTTACCAGAAGTTGCCTGACTCTGCTCTGCGTGCACTTGGTTGAGTTAGAGCACTTAGCTGAACCAGCTGTCTGTCCCTCTGTCATTAATAGTTCTGCAGAGAAAGAACATATTCAGCTTGCTTTCATTTTCCACGCTTGACACCTTTTCACTTTCAGAATCTTGTTCAAGCAAGGAAGATAAAAATAGAGGTAGGAGAGACTCTTTCATTCATATCTTAACACCCATTCTTATCAACACAACTTTTCCCAACTGCTCCAAGAAATTCACCCCAACAAGCCTAACCTGCACTATCTCCACTGTCTCCCCAAAAGATTCTTGCTCTGTGATCTCACTGGTGACTGTTTCCAGGAGTTATTGTAGAAATTCCTCTGGACAGCCTCTCCCACTGCTACCACCCTGTGAATCCCACCCCACCTACCTCAACTTCTTGCACATTAACACTCCAGAGAATTATCACCTCCCACCATCACTCATCTAAACCACTGTGGCTGAGATTAAAAAGCCAGCGTTTGCTCACTGATTATTTTTATCCCAGTGATCCCTGATAGGTACACTGGCCCTGGACATAAAATAGGGTGGGACAGGACAACCCAATAGTCAGCATACATGATGCTTCTGCTTCTGTGTCAAACCAACACATGCCATTCACCTTTACATCAGAGCAGCTCCCAGTCCCCAGCCACAACGCTGGCCTAAAATGGGAGACCTCCCATCATCAGAGTATCAAGTAGGTTTGTGTGGAGACAACAAACTCATGGTGAACTGCCATAAATCCACCTCATAAATGCTCTGTCTTTGCTCAAATATCTGTCCCATTGGCATGGTCTCCATTTAAGCCAGTTTTCCCACAAAACATTTGTCAAACACCCAAGCCCGTGATAAGATTCACAGGAGTAGGTCACATCAGAAGGCAGACTATTTCTAATTGACTGAAAATATAATGCTTCTGCACATGAAATTGGCTTCTTTTTGACCTTCCTGCCCTTTTGCAAGCTCTTGCCTAATTTGTTAGCTTGTCACATTCCTCCCTAGGTATCTCTGTATTTCCAGTTGCTCTTTGTCCCATTTGTTTTGCACTGATCCAAGCTGTAACTACTTCTTGGCTACACCTAAGATTCATCTGAAGAGCCCTGCTCTTGGGCCTGATGGGAAACTAGAAGTCTTACACTGAATTTGAGAGCAGCAGGACTAGGCTCAGGCACTCTGAGAAGGTTCCGTCATTGCCATTTTTACTTCCATTTGAATTCATCTTCAAGTTCTCAGGTGTAATGCTGGCCCCAGAAGGGAAAGTTTCAGATCCCTCTCTGCACTCTTCTCTGCCCTGATACTCCACCTTCCTGCTCTGCTACCTGTATTTCAGATAAGTATATAACATTTAAAATATACTGAGGATCTAGCTCCATTGAAATTAAATTTTCTCCTGAAGCAACCCTATTAAACCCTCTAGGCTCCAGCAATGACAGCTTTGGTGCATTAGGTTCATAAATCCTTTCTTTTAAATATCTTGATTTGGTACCTTGTAACTATTGATACAGGCATTTACATCAGCTTTTAATACTGCCCAGTTTTACAAGGTCCTTTATTTTTATACATGTTATTCTCTTCATTTATCTCTTTTATCATTGCTCTCTTTCCCTTGTTACCATTTCTCCTCCATCACTTTCTTACCATTTCTACCTTTTTTACCCTCCCTCTCCTGTAACTTCAAAATTAAATATTGCCCAGCACTGCCCATGTGAAAGAAGTGAATGCTATGAGGTAAGACTGTATTTGAGCTGCTTCACTGGGA
Source organism: Ammospiza nelsoni (assembly GCF_027579445.1). Taxonomy (NCBI): domain Eukaryota; kingdom Metazoa; phylum Chordata; class Aves; order Passeriformes; family Passerellidae; genus Ammospiza; species Ammospiza nelsoni. The sequence goes on along the minus strand of NC_080638.1, from coordinate 43,101,170 downwards.
ATCAATGAGGCACAGAGCATTCCTCTAGCTCCCAAGAAGCACAAAGAAATCAGGGATTATCAGTGGCAGCTGAACACACACTTGAGAGAAAAGGTCCCACCTCCAAGAGACACCACACAAACTGAGCCAGAGGTGGCTAGTGTGGTAATTTAATGTGGGTTAACTTTGGAGTGGCTTTCCACAGCTCCTGTGGAAGGGAGATTGCCACATGGAAGCCCATAGAGGCAGACGCCTGCAGGGAGCAGCCAGCTTGCTCTGCTCCATCTATCCACTGAGCTGGTACCAGCTCAGTGGATAGATGGAGCAGCTGGTACCAGCCTTGCTGCAAGGATGGAATGCTGATAGAGGCAGCATGTTTCAGACTGGGGGCTGACATTAACCCTGCTATTGAACTGTAGGGAAATATTAATGGTCATTCCTGGCTAGACAATATGTAGAACCTTAAACTACACAGAGGCAGACTTACCCTGTTCAAATCTGCCCATAATATACCCTCTAGGTGCGAATACTTCACTTACCGCATGTTTCCCCCACACCTCCTTACCACACAGTCAGACAGGCCAGAACAACCAAAACAGTCCTAAAAGCATCTATATATGAGAAACAACAGATGTACACACCACTTTCCTTCTTCAGCCTTCTGTCTTCCCCCCCATCCAACACACACTTTCCCTAGCATCACCTTTGCACACTGTTGCCTCCTGCCTGCCTCCTTACCATGTCTGTTGTGATTCTTGAAATGTCTCTCCTCACCTTACCATGTCTGTTGTGATTCTTGAAATGCCTCTCCTCACCCTGGGCTACAGGTGAGGGGACATCTTGTAAAGAGCAAGATGCAAAGTACATCTGTAATTTACCATGGTTACTTCCCTTATATCTGATGAACACAGTCACTTACCTACTGATCTCAGTGCTGTGGGCTGCTGAGGGTTAATGATGGCACTGACTCCTGAGCTACTGCATTACCTGACTGCAGCACCAAAAGTGATTTATGCCATTATTTTCTTTGGGGGTTAATTAGGGCCTCGAGAAAGTAAAGGGCTGTCAGTGCTAGCTGGAATTGGTCTAGTGCAGCCAGGGGAGAGCAGTCATCCCTCACAGAGCTCTGCCAATACATCTTTGTCCTGAACATCAATACCTCCAGCTCCCACTCCTCGGTGTGGCAGACAGCACTCCATCCTGACCTCCAGCAGCCCTGTTCATCTTGGCATACAGAGTACACTGCTCCGTTGAGTCCTGCCATTTCCATCTGGCACCTTTCACACCCTTACTCCTCTGTTATCTTCTCCTCCTCACCAAAGCCTGCCAATAATGCCCATTGATGGACAGGGAAAACTCACATGGCCTTCACCCAGAAGCAAGGAAGACGTATCTCCCCTCGGTATCTCTTATAGCTGAGAATCAGCAGTTTTCCTTCCTCTAGCTGTCCAGGGCTTGCTGAGGCCTGAGAAGCCACCACAAGCTATGGCTGCTCCTACCTCTTTGCCGAGATCCTCACGGATAACTTGCTCAATCTCCTGCCTGGTGCTCTGCGGCGCCTGGCTGTGCAGCACCTTGAGGGTGCGGGTGTACTCCTCGGGCAGGAGGTAGTCCAGCGCTCCCAGGTGCTGTCCCACCTTGATGAAGGTGCCTCGGTTGGAGCAGCACAGCTCCCGGAGGCGCTCAGCAGAGCGCAGGTGCACCTGTGAAGAGACCAGAACATCAGTCAAGCCCTTCTGCTGTTACATGCACATGTCCACATACACATCTTATTTTGTCCAGTATTTAAGCAGACCAAGGATTTCCTTTCTTGATTCTGGGCATCATCATCTAACACGTCAGTTCATTAGTAGGACTCTGGCTGGATTTAAAGGGTCTGAACCAGACCAGGACAAGATGCTCCAGAATATAAAGGGCTTCAACACTTGTTTGTATAGGCATCATGATCAGTAACAGCACATTAATTTTTGGCCCATCCTTGCACAAAATAAAATGTCTGGCCATAGGGCAGCATTGGTTTGTCACTGTGATTCTGCACTATGATGCAGAATCACAGTGCACTATGCACTATGCACTGTGATTCTGCATAGTTTGGAAACTCCTTGTCAAAAGACAAAAATCACGACCTCAACCATTATGTTAGACTCTTAGCATGAATGCAGTGAATTAAAATGAGAAGAAAACCACAGATACACAGAGACTTCCAGGAACTCAGAAGAAGAGTCCGTTAAAAATCAAAATTAAAGATCTCTCCTTGGCAGGGAGGAGGACAGTATACAGGCAGTCCTCCATCTTCCTCGCCTCCCTTTTACATGCACAAGGGGAATTACATCCCTCCAGTCCAGTCAGGTCTTGGGTCTTACTGCCTACATTGCCAACAAAGTCTGCAATGACAGCTGTTTGAGCAACTAAGTGTTAGAAGACTTAGCAGCTGTGCTCACAGTGGTCAAATGCAACTACCAAATGACAAAACCCATTGCCAACCTCTTGCCTGGTCTGTATTTCAGCTCTTTCAGTCCATTTTGCTCCTCAAGAATATACCAGCCACCACATTCTTCAGTGACAATGATTTATTCCCCCTTTATTACTGTCACTAGAAAAGTCTCCTGCCAAGGACACAGCTATATTGAATAATATTTAATGAACTTCATATAAGTTTACCCTGATACATTAATAAAACCTACGCAGATCAATAACAAAACATAACTGTGCACCCATCTCCTGTTAACGCCTGACACCAATCTGCATGAAGTCTCCTCATTCCTCTGGCTTCTGTGTCAGACATCATTGAAAGTCAATTCCTGTGTCTACAGCCCTCATCTGCACAAGATCCTGTGGTGATGGACTCCAGCAAATGCCTTGAAATACATGACAAAAAGTAACAATTCCACAAACATTAATGAACACCACATACACCCACACCATTCAGTAGCTGTCTGCTCTCTGTGCAAAGCAGGGCCGTGTCACATCATGGGACGGGCTGAGTGTCTCGCACTTGGGAATGTGTCAGGGGCAGACTGAGTGCTGAGCTGCAAGTGCATGAAACACAGGCCTAGGGCAGTGTGAGGAGAAAGCCTAATGTGCAAGTCTTGCCCTCAGTGTGAGACTTGACAGTTTGATGCCCACGTGCTCACATACACGTATACGCGCATTTTCCTAAGTGGGCACATACGGGCAAGTGTAACTCGTGTGTGCGTGAGCTTCCCCCAGCACACTGCCAGCTCAAAAACACTCCCACATGTATAGGCTGCAAATAACACCCATGAGTACACCTCAAGTCTCCCACACCATTCTCCTGCATTTTACACAACAGCTCTGAAGCTCCTGCTGTAAAAAGCCTCTGCTCTGGCTCTTTCCCTGTTTTCCTTCCCAGTGTGCAGCAAGGACAAAAGCAGGCCAAAAGGGAAGGAAGCCGTAACAGAAGATGAGAGAGCAAGAAAACCAGGGTGGGAGTAATGGGACAGAAGAGAAAGGGAGAGAGGGAGCCTGTGCAGCTGGGTTGTCACAGCACCGTGAGTACAGCCCATCACAGAGAAACAGCTTTTTTGCAGCTCCAATAGTCATCGTCTACCCACTGCCTCCAGCTGTGAAGAGAACCCCTGCCAGCAGTGAAGGAGAGTGGTGGCCAACCACACACCTCAAGGTGTTGGACAGCCATAGCCAAAGGCACTGGCAGGAAGCAGGGGTAAGAGATCTTCCAAGAAAGCCAGCACTGAGCTCCCAGCACTGAATTCAGGCCAGCACAGGGTCCTGTGATCTCCCACGCACAGCAGGATCCCATCAAATGACTCCAGGCTGCAGCATGACTCAGGGCAGAGCAGCAGCACCCAGGGCTTTAGTGCACTGCTGGGTGTCAGGACAAGCAGCCAGCTCAGGGTAGCTGAGGTGCTGGCTCCAGTGCATTACCCACACCACATGGATTCTCAAGGAAGATGGAAAAAACAGGCTGGAAAACTCAATCTAGCTAAAAATGCAACTGCTTGTAGACACACTTGCATACAGGGTGCATCTTCACATGGGGGTCACTGCTGGGAAGGAGGTGGCAATAGCACCTCTTTCCTCTAGCACAAGGTGAGAGGAAATTTTTGCCCTCACAAATTTATCCCCCCTGTTGAGAAGCTGGTTGGCCTCATGAATGCAGCAGTCCTGGACAAGACAGTCCTTACAGAGGACTCCAGGAACAAAACAGAACAAAGCATCCTCCTGCAAAGCATCCTCCACAATGCTCTCACAACTGGCTTGGCTTAAACTCCTAAGAGATAGATGCCTTGGCTGGCTGGCTGGACCAGGGAATTCCAGTTCCTGCACTTCTAGAGAGACAAGATGACCAAGCAGCTTGTCTCAGAGGAGGTAAATCTGTATCCCTACATCTTACAAAACTCCAGTCTGCATTAGAGGCAGAAATACTCTGAGTATGATGCAGGACTGTGAATGCAGCTTCCAAGGACTCTTTTCTTATCAACCAGATCAGGTTTTTTAGCAGAAAACTTTCTTAATGATCTCTATTATTTTCTTGGATCTCCCCAAGACAAGCCAGAGTTCAGATGCAACACCTGTTCCTCTGACAGACTACACTCCCCTCATCATAAACAAAGTAAGACCATCACATTCCTATACAGTGTCCAGTAATGGTGGCCCACGTTTCTGTTCCACCTTGAAGAAAATGCAAGGTAAATGGAAATCCTCAGAATGGCTCAGAACTTTTCTTCAAGATACCGCTCTTTGTTGCCCAAGAAATTCTTTGAAGACTGTTTTTATCAGAGGCAAGAGCTGGAAACACCTAGTTTTACACAGATGTAATTGTATGCATCACCCCTAGGAGCACACTACAAAGCAAGGAAGCATTTCATGTACTGAGGAATATCAAGAATAGGTTTCCATCAGAAAGGCCTTCGGATCACAAATGTTGCCTGTGCACATGGCTCTTTCCCCAGTCCACATGGGCATCTCTTTCTGTCTTAAATCCCTCCTGCAAATTTCAGCAGGACAAATTCTACATTGGCCCACATGGCTATCAGACTCCTCTGCTTTACCTACATCCAGGTTAGAATAGGATTAACACTGATTATTAAAACTGTGAAAGTAACAACTCTTAGGGTATAGAGAAGAGGCAACTCTGGGATGAAGCACACACTCAGCAAGCAGAGCTGCAATGGGATATATTTTAATTTATGCTTGATGTACAAGCAGACCTGGCTTCTCAAGTAATTTGGTTAATTTTGAAGGAGCCTTTACTCACACAGATTACTGGCAAAGAAGTGCTCATCAGAATATCAGATGTACAGATATCATGAACAGGCAGGTGTTAATCTAGTTTTAGAAATAAAGGAATTAATTTAGTAGAAAATAAATACTCAGACTAAAATCTCCAGTGAGAACTTCAGTATTTGATATCTGGTGACAGACCTGGTGGCAGAAGTGCTCAGAAAGGCCACTGAATACAGTAAAGTAAGTGGTGGAAGCAACTCCTCATATGAAATCCCTCAGAAAAGATATCCCACCTGTGCAGGGTATACTCTTAGCAGGCAAAATGTGAAATGAAGATTAGGAATGCAGAGAGAAAGCCTGCCCATCACTGCTTACAATGGAGATACACTCTCCATGACAGTATTTCAAGAAAGGTGTCTCCAGAAAACACATGGACAACTTCAATCACATAAAAATTAGAGATTAATTCAAAAATGAGCTGAGATGCTAATAACCATAATAAAAGGAAATCTCATATTAAAACTGTTAACTTGAAGAGGATTGAAAGGGAATAAATGTTGCCCTGTTTTTAAGAAAAGTCTAGACAAATCTGGGAAACTATAGTCCTTCAAGCTTTAATTCTGTATCAACTAAATTACTTGAGACAATAATTACAGAGAGTACTAAAAATCATCTAGCTAAATGTGATATGACTGACAAAAAGCCAACAGGGATTTTGAGGGGAAAAAATCATTCTTCACCAGTCCACCAAAATACTGTGAGCTTGTTAATACAACAACCAATAGAAAAGAGGTATTTACTGGGATAAATATCTTTCAATAAATATCCTCACAAAGAATGAAAGAAAAACTCAGTAATTATTGGAGATACAAGAACATCACTTGCTCATTTTATCCCATTTCCAGCTCAGAAACCCAACACTACAGACAGCAATGGAAGACACTCCAATTAGGACAAGGCTGCAACATTTAGTGCTGTTTTCACCACAGCTTCATTTCAACCTGCTCTGAGCATTTTTAAACCAGATAACCCTGCAGAAGCCTTATCTATCCATACATTGTTTCTTCCTGGGAGATTGAACTAGCACTGGAAACAGAAACATGATGAAATGGGGAAGAGATCCACGTAATGCACAGAAGGCAGGAGCTCTCTACCATAAAAGGATTGACCTGCATTACTGTCAAAAACAACCAGCAAAGTGTCCCATTATGCCTGTTCTTACAATAGAGTTTCATTTTCCTGCCAGTGATTTGGCAAAGGAGAGAATAGTGCAATGACAAAAATTCCATGAGATGTAAGAGATATTATTCACCACTATGGAAAAATCAGCCCTGCCAAGTCCCTACCAAAGACAGGTGAAAAATCAATACACTGAGGGATCTCACCCTCTGCATAGATGGCTGCAAGGTTACACATATTGGGAGGTGCAGCCTGTCCTCCCCACACACGCTGCTGGGCTTTCAACTCACTGGAACCATCCAGCACCTGGATCACATTCTTGTGGATGGCTCAGCCTGCTCAAGGCACAGAGTGAGTCAGGAAAATTAAAAAAAAAAAAAAAAACTGTTTGACTGTGATAAAAAGGATTAAAATGTTAAAAATACCAAAATACTACTGTAAAAATTGAATGCACAACCCCACTCTGGATTCTAGACATCCTATCACAAAAAAGAGATAGATAAATAAAAAAGGACAGAGGAAGACAAAGGAAATATGACCATGTCATATAAAAGTCATATTTAAAAAGAGATCTGAAATGTTAGGAGACTGTTTAGATTACAGAGAGTTGATGCATAAGAGAGAAAAGTTGTAGGCAACAATGAAAAAAAACCTCTCATTCCAACTCTCATAAACCTACAAACAGGGCATTCTACAAAACAACAACCATTTTTAAGTTGTTGGTTTTTTTACATCCCATTTTGCACAATACAGCATTAACCAGTGGCACTCACTGTCAGAGGATAGAGAAGCCAAGAGCTTAATGGAATTCAGAAAGGCTTTAGATATTTATGATAAAACAACCATACCTGATTTTATATGGAGCTTTCCATCTCTAAAAGTGCTTTTACAAAACTCTTTACAAAACTCAGGACCACTGTTCTCCATTTTACAGGCTCATAAGAACATTACAGCTAATAAAATGTCTAAAGGGCTTTAAACACTATTGCTCAGGGCACCAAGACAAAAATTACCCTTCTGTCTGGCCACCACCAGAGAATGCAAACAGGGTGCATTATTAAAACCTTTAGAGAACCTATTTGGTGTATCCAGCTCCCAAATTCTGGTTAAATCTTCGGCTGAGGTCAACCTGTTTCCAAGGGTCTTCCATATTCACTAAATTACCTGCCATTCAAAGGACTCGTGACATTGGTGATGAACTCTTGCTTTACTTCCACAGAACAACAGAACTGCTGCTTATGGTCTTTCATATTAAGCCTTTAGGATGCTGGGAAGAAACTTGTGGCACACAGTGGGTGGAAGCATTCCAAGCATATATGCTATCTGCCATCCTGGACAAGAACACTCTTCCAGAAATGCAGTAGACTAGAAGAGCCAGGCTGTCCTTTGGACTCCCTACAGAGGGAAGAGAGGATGTCATCACCTCTGTGGTGGGTATCTCCAAAACACAATTGGGTAGGGAGAAAAGACATGTCAGAGAATATAGGAAAGAAATCTGGTCATAGTCCTTTTCTCTTCCATCCCCCATAATGCCAGGGCCATATGCACAGGACTAGTAAAACTGTAGCAACAGCTTTAGATGACCCAGGACAGCACAAACCAGAGAAAAATGAAAAGATGTCCACCTCAATCTAACACAGTGAGAAACTGAAATCAGTGGCCACACCAAAAGATCTGTGAAGATGCCTAGGGAGGATACAGCTATTGGTGATGTGAATAGGGTACTTGGGTGCTTTCAAAACAGCAATACAAAACGTAGAACCCATTTCAGTGACAGTGTAGCTCTGTCTAAAGAACTGTTATCTCCTCTTTCAACTAATCTGAATAAACATACAGTAAATGTAAACTACTACAGCCTTCACTGACACTAGCAGCCTGGTAATCAAACTGACTGGCAGCAAGGATGCTGCAGGAAGACACACAACTCTAAATGGAATTGTTATTGCCTGCTTTTTGTAATATCTTTCCTACTTACTTTTTACAAAAGCTCATTCCCAAGCACACTAGGTATTTGCCATTCAAATGCTTCCCTATACCAACACTAACTGAGCATACTGCTGATGATGGACAGATTTATGCCTTTGGAATTGGAATAAGTCCTGGTGCAATGTACCTCACTACCTAATAATTCATTATTTGTGTGAGTTATGTTTAACTTAGTAAGATCTTTCAGAAATTCTGGCACAACAGTTGGTTGCCAGTGGGACAGAAAGGAAGTGAGAAAGAGAGCTTTATAGTTTGGAAACGATTAAGGAAGGAGATGATCCCCTGACTAAACTGACAACTTCTTAGGCTCTCAGCCTCATAAACACAGAAACAAGGAGTCACACAGGATGACTAGCAGAATGGCCAGTAAACTCAGTACTAATGGAATATAGACAGTAGGCTTACAGACAGCTGAAATCTAATGTTGGTGTTGTGACCTTGTATCAGTAGCGCTACAGGTAGCTGAAATTAAAGCAAACACATTTCATAATTTGTGCAAAACTTCCCTGGAGATCAAAATGGACTCTTCCAAACCTAGGCCAACACATTTTACACTGAACAGATATGCAAGCTCACACCTTCCAAGTCATCAGGACTTTGTATTTCTACATACAAGTACACACAAGTGCTGACATCCCACCTGTGTCACACATACTCCCAAGTCTTCTGGCTAAAACCCCTATTCAGAGCTTGGGTCATATAGGTGACTGAAGGCTGGCCTAGCAACAACCACTAGTATGAGATGCCACCTGGTTCAGAAAACATTTTTACACTAGACTGAGGTCCATCTCTTTGGCCAGTCACTCCCCAAGCTGCTCTGGAGAGTGGAAAGCAGAGTTTCTCAACTGCAGGGCAGAACACCACCAGTCACCGTGCTGAACCCTGCCCTTGCTGACTGGTGCATGCACAACCAGCACCGATCGCCTGCCTGTGTTCCATCTTCATTTTACTCCAAGCTCGGTCATTTGTGCTCTGATTATCTCTCATTACTGACGACCTTGCTGTAATGAGTTTTAATCTGCCTCGTATTAATTAGAAACATTTTCATTAGCCAGCTCAATTTTAGGTAAATAGCTAATAGAAGCAACTGAGCTGCAATTAGTTATCTGTGGGGCAGTTCAGGATAAAAATCTGAAGAGAGCAGCTGCTCCCCTCTAGACACCCCTGTGACATAATGCACTGTTCTGTGTAAGTCTCCTGAGCCAGGAAAACAAGGAGCACAGGGAAGGGCTGGTCAGAGACAAAGCGAAAATACCACACTAAAATAACTGTGCTGTAGAATTTCTGTGCCTATAGCAGGAGTCAAGTTCCCTACACCCACAGACCTCACTTCCTGTGAACAAGGTTCTGCTCTTGAGGCTGTTTTACCCTGTGACTACTCAAGAGGTCCTTCACACAGGCTCTCTTGTGGTGCACACATACATTATTGTCAATGGTTACTTAAACATGAGGATAAGGTCAGACCAGATCTGCCCAAGACAGAAGGTTCAGACCCATGTGTACACAAACATAAAGTACTTGCAAAGAAAGCAGGTTTATAAAAGTGCATTCAGTGCCTTATTGTCCTGATAGCTGATATACAAATACATCTGTCCTGTGCTTCATTGCAGAGGACCCAAGGAGGATAGAAAGTAATTCAACAGCATGTCTGCAGAAGGCACAGAGACATTCACAGAAGCCACAATGAAATGAGGCATGTCTTGATCCATTGATCACAGAGCCTGCAGGTGAAATCAATGGAGGCAGGTGAAATGAAAATAAATTTGACACAGCACCTCTCAAAATCTGGCTAACAAAATTAATTCACTTCAGCTTGGATCAAACCACGTGGGATTCCAGTGAAAACTGTAAAGACACCATGTTACTTAGTGTTGTATTTAGCTATGGGGGGCGCTCTCACACCCTCCCATCAGTCCTAGGCAGCCCCGTTTCATTTGCTGTTTTCAGTTGCTGTTAGCAACAGTATCAACTAAGATGTGTATTACACTCGGAAGTGTCCCCTAAACAGGAGCTGCTGTTTAGGGGACACTTTCTGCACCCTGCAGAAACCACACACTATTGACAGGATAGCAAGAGATGATGCTGTGCAGTAAAAATGACCTGAAGGGAGAACACTCCCCAGCCAGCTATTTCCATGTAAGACTGTGCAAAGGCAGTAGCATGGGAAGTGAGAGCTGGTCTTGGACCATGGGTGGGAGGAAGAGCTCAAACAAGGCCACAGTAGCAATTAGCTTTGAAAGTGTAGCAAAATCCGTAGGGGCTTGAGTGACAGCTAAGTGAAGAATCGTAGCAGCAGGATCCAAGATGGAGATCTGACAGCCTCTTCCCTGAGTTCCCACACCCCATCCTGCAATAAAATAGAGCTGGAAAAGCCATGAACTCCACAGGAAACCGCAACATGCAGAAGACAGACTGAGAGGCACACTGAACGGTAAGTTTTATAAGGAAGGATGGCCCAAGCACCATTGGGAAAGCTCAGCTAAATCTCATCTACTTCAGCTGAGGGTCCAGACAGGGTAGCTTCAGAGTCTGCTCTCCTACTGTGGGTGTGCAGAAAAGTAGGAAGCACAGAGGCAGCTGCTGCAGCTGGAGGGGAGAAATCATCACATCCGCTTTGTCAACGCTGAAGAATCTGGGCTGGCATTTTTCTCTTCCCAGCAGTCGAATCCCACCCTACCAGCTGCACGTCACAGCTGACCTCCAGTCAGGACCTATCTGAGTCAACGTCAGGCAATTAAATCGTGCAACAGCAGCTTCTCCCCCTTGTACATATGTAACTTCTCTCCTGGCAGGTCACTCCAACAGCCAGGGGAGCAGAGCAAGCCTGCTCTCTCTCTTACAGCCATGCAGACACACACCAGCATTCACCTTGGTGGCAGACCCCAGAAAGAAGGGTTTTTATTGCAGTGGCTCTAAAGAGAATACAGCCCCTTACCAAAATGACAGAGGCAGATTCCTTCCCCCTTCTTTAATCTGAGAAGCTCTGACCTTTAAAGCACAGACCTCTTCCCACAGGAACAGGATGCCTGAAGAGGAAAGAGACAGTAACACATGAAATACCTACAAGTGATTAAATTGGATTGACGAGGAAGTCAGGAAAGATAACAACCATGGGATTACACTGTCAATTCCAAAAAACTGCAGTGACTGTCATAGCGCCACATCCAACAGAGAAAGTGGCTGCAGTGCCAGTAAGTCATCACCAATGGCAAAGTGCGGTTCTACGTTCAAAAAAGTGCCTAAAAAAGAAAAAAACCCCAAGGAATGTCCCTTTGTTACTCAGCAGGTCTGTTCCCTTCTGGCTATCCGTCAGACTTGCTGACTTGAGTGAAAAAAAATATATATAAATATAACTCCAGCTTTTTCATCTAGTTGACACCACACAGCTCCGCACCAAGAAAGGCAGCTCGTGTCTATTAGCATCCCATCAATGTCACCAGTATGGGAGACTGAGCTGGTGCCTCTTCTGATTCACACACAATAGACTTGTTAAACTGCAATTAGAAGGTCCAATCCTTTCTTGCAGCCAGTTTTGTACTTTTTCACTGAAAACAATAGGTTTCTGCATGTGTCAGTAGAAGCAGAATTTGGATAAAAGTGGCTTATGAGGATGCCAGTGAAGGTAGCATTTGGTCTACTGAATTCTTTTGGCTGCTAGGAACACAAGGAAGAGAGACCTGTATTGACTATGAGAGTGCCACCGCAACATAGCATGAGATAGCAATTTAATGAAGTAAAACACAAGTATCTGACATGGCACCAAACTGAGATGAACAAAAAGGTGAAATGAAAGCCCAGGTGAGGCCACATGTTACCCAGAGTAGATTACTTTTTCTCCCACAAAAAGCAGAAGGAATTACCTCCAGCAGTACCACAGGCAATTGCCTTTACTACAGCTGGTATCACAACGAACAATATTGTCCATGCCTTCCCTGCACTTGGCTGTGGCTCACCAAGGTTGTGAAGAGAATAAAGCTGAGATCATCTTTATATAAAACTGGATATGCAACATTTCTCCATCAACAGGCTAGTCAAAGATAGCCACTGTCTAACCTTGGCTAGAAGGCAAATAGTAAACTCAAGAGAAAATATATTGGTGCAAAACCTGACAGAACAATACTGACAAAGATCCTCCAAAGAATCAGATCTTGCTGGCCAAGTACAATCATTGTGTATGTTCCCAAAGACAACATTTGCATAGCAAAAAAAAAAAAAGAGCATTAAAGAATTGCATAACACAAGATGGACATGAAGCAAAGAAACTAAAGCACTTGCTAATAATCCAAAACTAATACTACCTATGATTTCTAGCCTCAAATATTTAATATTAAAGCATTTACATACTCCACACAGAGGTCCCATGAAGAATGAAGTTACAGTGAAACTGAGAGTTGATGTCAGCTGGCAGGAAAAGATAGAAAATGACATAAACATGGTCTTGATTCAGTCTCTGGAAAAGAAGGGATCCTCCTGTCATTAAGGAGATCATGGCATGAATGGGGGCTGTGCATTGATTACCTCTGAAGATTTGCTCCTTTTCTGGACAGAGTGCTGCAGGGACAAACACTCGGCTGGAGATGGTAAAAGGGGACACAGTTCCAACTACAGCGATCCTTTGATCTATAGTTGCAACGACAACTTGAGGGAAACATCAAGGCAAAGCTGAGAACATGAACAGACCTGATCCAAGAGCTTCTTTAAATCTACATGATTTCTATTTTGAAGTCTATAACTGGCTCCCTCTTAATGGTCTGCTTGTCAGCACCTGGCAGCCACTAGCATCCCACAGTAGCCAGTCAGCCACGAGGCTGCCTGACTGCCTCTTTGAAAGCACAATTACCAAGTCTACATGGATTGCTGTCCAAACTATTCATACACTGTGGGAGCTTTTAAACACAGCAATGAGAAATACAGGTATTTCAAAGTCCTCCTCCTCTGAGCATTGACAGAATGGTTCAGTCACAGGGAGGCAAGGTGCCACAGTCCCCTCTACTAGAGGAAAGCAGACATGTTTGGGGCACACCACAACAGCTCCCAGAGAGTATACCATAAGAATAATTTGGAGCAGGTGATCTGGAACTTCCTGAGGGACACAAGCATACTGGCCACTTGGAATTCAACCAGCACATCATTTTGGCCTCCCTGACACAGAAAACCCTTAGTGGCAATAAAGCAGTGCAGATAATGACTTTGTGTCTTGTTCTAAAATCCGTAAAATTCGCAAGTCCAGCGTTTTTCACTTCAAGCCTTCATGATGCTGCTCAACCACAACCCAGATAGAAGGCGTTGGTCCAATACCAACCATGAAGACCTCCCCTCCATATGGCAATGCCCCCACTCTAGATCATTTTGGCACATAATGTTTGGAAACCAAAAGCCCAAGAATAGCAAGCTTGGAAACCCATTCTGCACTCTAGTCCTAGTACTTCAAATCTCCCATCTCTAAGAAAAAAATCTGTTGGCTTACAGAGAAGCATGTGTTTCAAGCAGTTATATGGGAGCTGTAAGATTTTACTACTCAGTTGCCTGAGAGAAAAAAAAGAGATCCCCTCTGTTGGCCTATTAATCTGTCATAACAAGATTCTTCATAATTAGCTTGTCCCTAACAGTTGCTTTGTAATGGTAGCAAGAGAATATTTCAGGAATGGCAATTACCTCTGGTGTCAAAATGATGAGGAAAACAAATGTTCAACCATCAACAAAATGCAGTGCCTTTTCCACTCCCACCTAATGGTGGGTGACAGCACTGCACATCAGAATTACAGTGTGGGTAATTACTAGGCATGCTGCTATTGAGAATTCATTTCCCCTCTTGAGAAGAAATTTGTTAAGCAATGCAGGTGGAAGGAGAGGCATCTGTCACAGGGATGGGGGTCCTGTGGGTAAATGGTCTTATCAATACATTGCTTAATTTACTACACATATGTCCAACAATTATAAGCAGTGAGCACTATTTAAAGGAATTTTCCTTTATTAGATACCCATACATCCCACCATTTCAAATATTTTGCAAAAGGACAGAGCTTGACCTCTTTATTGTTACTTTATTTAAATGTAGTATCCTTCAAATAAAATTCACATGTCTGCATTAGTTGCTTCACTCCATCCATACTAACAGGAAATACAGTGGGTTTTTAGACCTTTTGTAAATGGAAGAGTTCCTTGGATTTCAGCATATTGTGAAACCTGACATCCTACTATCTCTGGAGTGAGATTTACAAGAATGAAACTAAGGCACACTGTGGAGCTCATCTTCTCAGATGAGGACCAAGCTGTGCCAAAGCCAGGAATCCTACTCCAGAGAGGGACTGGGAAGGGGAAACCTGCTGGTTTGGCTGCCATTGACACAAGTGTGCAAAGCCACAGACTAGGAGAGCTGTCCTGCCTGGGTTCAGAAATGTATCCTCCCAGCACTTGGGTCTCAGTTCTCAGAAAATGAGAATTGTGGCAAATCTTCCCCACATGAGTTACCAAGGAATGCAAGGCCAGGTGGGGTAAGCCTATATCCAATCTGCCACCAGGGCAGAGGCCAGGGAGGTGGCAGCCAGGGCTGAGGCATCACTGGGAAGAGGTAAGGGCAGAGCTGGAGCAGGCAAGAAGCTGGTTCAGGCCTGGTACAGGATGGCAGCAGAAATGAACAGAGAGCTCAGCTTTGTAGGGCCAGTGTGGGAAGGTGCATGCATTCAGATGGGGAAACACCAGGAGGGATACATGCATGAAACTGCTTCTATGTGCATTTTGCTCAGTACTTAACCACATTACCAAACACTAACCCTAAAATCAGAACAGAGGTTTAAAAGAATCAAACATCACCTTCACTTCTGGTACAGATTCAGTCCACTTTGGGAAGACTGGAAGTAAAGGAAGTTGCAGAGGATACAGCCCTGCTAGTCAGGGTGGTTGGAGCTGGTATTGCTCTTGGGAGCCCATCAGATTGCACACAGTCCTGAACTAGCACCAGCTCAGAGTGAAGACAGTGCAGTTCCAGCTAACAGCCTTGCTGTTTCTCAATCCCCATCACTCAGGATTTCAATTTAACATTCCCCAGTCAAGGATCACCATTCTGTATATTGGCATGGAATAACTCCCAATTCAGACTGACACAGCAAAACCTCAGCTTACTACAAGAAATAGAAGCAGGGATGTTGTCCTGGAGAGGAAGAAGAGAGACTGAACAGGCAATACCAGGGCATTGCAGAGATGAAAAAGCTCCTGCTGAGCTCTGGAAATGCCTGGCTGTGCTGCCTGACTGTGAATGCAAAGGAAAGGGCCCGAGGGAGAAAAGCTTATCTTCCCTACTTCTCTTCACACAACAGTCCTACGATAAACAAAACCTGCTGCCCTTCAGCAGTTCTGTAAAAAACAACTTGTGTTCAGAAAAGCCCTACAATAACAAACGGGCTGCACAGTTACAGAGTTCACAGGCAACTCAAAATGAGTACATTTTCAAACAAAGACTGCACAGCCAGTAAAGACATTTTAAGAGATGGAGCTTTTTTTGAAAAGCAATTCTACTAATGACCTTTTCAGTGATTTTACCTCTAAATTCAGCAAAACTATCAACATAGTAAATGGATTCAGGCTTGGCAGAAGGCATTTCATAAAATACTGGCCAGTTTCATATATGTGCAAGCTCACATGCAAATTCTTGGTAAAGTGGAGCTCGGAACAGAGTGGAGGTTTATAAAGACAACCCTTGTTTATCTGCTGGCTGTGATCCTCTTCCATGTCACATCGGCTCAGTACACTGACAAAAACAAGTTGTTACTGGTGTCAGACCTGCCAAAATGATGCTACTGCAGAGGAAGGAGCAGCAAGCTGCTCGGAATGGTGCACCATCAGCAGAACTTGCAGCCACTGAGACAGAACTCTCAAGCCAAAAAAGATACAAGTAAACAAAAAATTCAACAAAAATTAAGAGACCCCAAGCCAGTTCTACAGGACCAAAAGTAGGCTTAACTAGTCCAGCAGGGAATATGATTACCATCTTGGATTAACTCTTCCAAAATCATCTGTGAACCTTTGACCCTGTTCAAAAAATGGTCCTACTTTACTATAAGGACTCCCACGTGAACACACTGGCACATGTCTACAGGTAAGCAGATGAGCCTGTCCAGATGTACAAAAATGCACATTTCTAGGCACAGCACAGGAACACTAGTAAGTAAAGCAAGGATAGCTTTAAAACCTGACATTGAACAATACTTTTTGGTTTACTCCTAGAACTAAATCATCAACTACTCTAGTTCAAGAGAAACATACCTTCCTTTTTTCCTAGTCCGCAGGCCTTCCTCAGGCCTGACAGAGTCCTGCCTGAAATATCCTCTGCATGCCACCTATTCTCTTCACCCCTAATTTTACATCTAATTTTTACTCCTAATTTGAAGTCTTTCAAGATAGTGTTTTACTACAAGCTAACTACAACAACCTCAGAAAAGGGAACAGAATCCACAAGATGGGTCTTGCTAAGGACTCAAAGGGCAAACAAAACAACACTTCAGAAGTCCACTTTGACATTGCAAGTACATGTCTCTGTCCCCAGATGAAACTTTTAGGTATCTATTTTTCCTAGTCTCAGATAAGATTATTTTTACTCTCAAGCCAGCTGTCTTCCTGTTCTTAGAATAGATGAAGTACTGGCTACTGATTTTACAGGTGGCCTCCAACAATCATATGGGCCATTCCCTTTAAAGTTGGACTCAATGATCCCTGTGGGTCCCTTCCAAATCAGAATATTCTGTTTCTGTGTTCTGTAACCATATAAACTGGTCAGTAGTTCAAGGCCACACATTTAGAAAACATCCCTAATCATAGCCAGATCCAACGTCAATGGGATCAGTGTTAAGTGACTTACAGTGGAACCCTAACTAATTTCTGCTTTTTGTATCCTTCCCTCTTTACACAGACATTCCACCTCAAGAAATTTCATGTTTGCATGTATTTGCACCACTCACATTTAGGGTGAAAATCTAGGCAAATCAACCATGACCATAAGCTCTTCAGAGAAAATACCATCTCCTGCCATACCTCTTGATTTTGCACTGCTGAGCGTTCATTTCACACTGAGACCCAAAGCGTAGCCAAACACTAAATAAAACCTGATCATTTCTTCACTTCTCATTTTTTCCTTTTATAATGTTTCTTACTATGCAAGCTCCTTGCAGCCTGCATCTTCCCAGGGCTTCCTAATGGTTTCCCCACTCTACCAGATGAGACGTTCTTCAGATACTGCTCTGGCTCCTATGTACCCCTCCAGTAGCTCTAAAGGAAGCAATGTGACGACGTCCTCAGGGATTCAAGTGAAAAGGGATAGCCCCACCTGGAGGAGAGAGAGCTAAATGCTCCCCAGGCATTTGTGTCACTCCTGAGCTGAGAGAAGATGGCTCAGGCAAGCCGAGTGCATGACAATTCACACTTATGCTCCTGGAGCAAAGCACTTCCGGGACAAGCATGCACAGCCAGGAAAAAGACATGAAATACATGAGGCACTGCCTCCTTACCCTCACTTCTCTCCTTCTTCCTCCTTCAAAAAATGCCACAGTAGATGGGCCATTTCTCTGAATAAATCACTGCAGATAACTGAAGAACATCTAGTTTCATAGATACAGATCCCACAAAAAATTGACCTTTTCAATGCTACAAAATTAAAACCTATAGATGCTATGGCCAGAGCATTCAGCTGACACCACTCCAGAAAGCACAAGGAGGAAAAGGAAGTGTATTAATTATAAGATTTATTTTACAGCTTGTTATGTTTTCAGTGCAAAGCTTTCATGCTTTATGTGTTGGCAGGAAGTTTGCTAGACAGCAGTGCTCAAATGTAGAGTCCTCAAGCCACCAGCTGGCCCTGATAATAGCTTTTTTAGACTGCATTAGTGTTGACCATGCCTTTTAGATGAAGAGATATCCTGGGGAGCACATAATAGGGCAACCAAACATGATCAACTCAGGGACTGTGGATTGGCTCTGAAGCTCTTCACCTCTCTCTTACTGGTTCCCATTTAGTTTGGTGACAGAAAGTCACTGCCACCTAATGGCTATTTTGTGTCCCATAAGAAAGTTCATTTGTTTCTCACCTTGGTTCACCAGAGCCTGAAGCACAAGTAGATCCACCACTGCACACACTGGCTGTGGTGGAGAACAGTCCACAGTCCCCATTCACAGCTGCCTTTTTGAAGGAATGCCATGGAGAGTTCCTGAGGACTTCTCTCTGCAAACGCAGTCCACTTCCATCAGGATGAAACTATTTTAAGACATCACTTAATACTTAAGGCACATGGTGTTATTGAATCACAACATAAGTCCAAAGGCACAGGCTATTTCATTGGTCTGAGCCATCCAGAAACTGTAGATTATTTTTGAAAACACACAACATGTACATTCATTCCTCATCTTTCCAAGATCCTTCCACTGTGCAACTTTATGGTGAGACAAAACTCATTTTGAAAATACCCACTCCACTGTGAGAAGTAAATGTAGCAAAGCCAGGAAGAGCCTCCAAGGAGCAAGAAATCGTATTCTCTCTAATGATGCCACAAGGTTATACCTTTCAAATATTTGCCCAGGTACTGACAGCCCAATAACCATAAGTTTGAATGACGAGAACATCCTCATTCTGCTCTCAAAAGGAGGACATTTAATTAACCTCCCCAAATGGGCTGTCCCTGACAAAGCAATTTTGTAGTCAATAAAGTTAATTCAAGAATGGATTCCCACTGTCTACTGAGATACCTTGACCACAGATCCTTTTTCTCCTTGCTGTCTTCTCTTCATTACAAAAAAACAAAACTCACAGCAGTAACCTTTTGTCTTACAGAGGAAAACAACAAAAAGATGTCCTGCTCCAGATTTTCAGCTGTGGCCACTTGTGCCAAAATCTGCCAAAATCAAGGACAACTGACCCATTGCAACCCTCTTACTACACCGACAACTCAGAATTCCATTGATACCAGGCCTTGAACAAACTGCATGTTGTGACACACCTGCTGACTGACAGCAGGATCAACCGAAATTGATGCCAGCAATGAAGAAGTGTCAGCCAAGACATCCAGATGCTACACTGAGAGGAACACCACTGGAAATGTCCCATGGTAGGCAGACTTGGTACTGAAGAGACAAGCACTGTGAAGGGCCAACATTCACTGAGGCAGAAGAATGTCAGAGAAATGCAGCCTTCTATAGAATAAAATGTTTTATTAAGAAAACAATAGGTAAGGAAATGACACTGAGCAGGCTGCTCTCCTTCCTCTGGCCCCAGTGAAAGCAGGAGTAGAAATGAAAAGAAATGCCCAAGCTTACACATGCAAAGATGTCCAGAATCATTTAATGAAACAGACATGAAAAGAAGAGAGGTCATACCTCCCCTAATGCTCCTGACACTAGACCTAAAGACATATGATGTCTTGGCCAATCATTGACAACTGCTCTTACACCAGTACACTGGCAGTACCATCATATGCAGGAAAAGGGCCCACACACCAGGAAAGGACCCCTAACTTAGGAGACAGATTGAATTTCCAGTGTGGTTGAGCCATTGGTGGTGAAATGAAGCAACCATTGGGAAGGACATAAAGCCCGAGCACATAAGGAGGTTCATCTCTGCCTCAGGCAGGGGCAGGAATGAAAAATGGCTGCTGCTGAGGGACAGCAATGTGTGCCATCTGGCAAGTGGGCTCTCATATCTCCTAGCTGACAGCAGATCCAGGGAGAGGCAAGCTAACATCAGGACACACAGTGAATTCCCATCTACTGCTTGCCACCTCATGGAAAGTAGTAAAACTTTGGCCATAGTATGGCCAATATGCTAGCCATAAAAAAATGCTGGGAACTGAGGAGCTTAGAGTATTAGCATCAAAACTGGCCCACAAGGGACAGAACTACATAGTAAAATTGAGGATAATTCCTTGGAGCTAAGCAGGAACCTGGCTAAAAGTCCCCAGAGAACCCATTTCCTTCTAAATCTGCTTTGCATTTAATTGTTTGCTAGTGACTATGTTCCTGTTTGGCCCCAGTAGGCTCAGGCACTGGTGCTGCCACTGAACCTTCCCATATCTCATGCAAGGCCATGGGTAATTTAGAGACCCCAGTTTAATGTCTCACGGGGAATCCATGGAGAACAAGTTAAGCATTATTTGCACTGGAGTAGCATCACCAGTACGCTGAGGACCAGGAGGAGATCCACAGAAAAAAGTGTTTTTCCACTCCCAGCTGCAAGCACATCACAGACATGTATGCACCTGCACCCCAACACTGGAGACAGAGGCACAAAAACCAGATTCAGACCTTTTGGCACTATCAGCAGTCCCATGGTCACCAAATCTCTCTCATACACAGAGATACACCCTGCCTCACAGAGTGTCTCTTCTAGGCACAGCACTAAAACTGCATCTGGAAATCAGCAGCTAATTCATACACTTGCTGACAAGAAAATTACAAACTCTCAGTACATGAAAAGCAGGTTAAGCTGGCCTCACTAGAAGGACAGAAACAAAGACAATACAATGAAGGGCTAAGAGTACTAGAGATCTATCCAGGACAGCAGCTAGCAGAAGCAACATCTTGATAAGTATTGTTAAAACACAACACTTATTTGGGTAGGGCATTCACATCCTCTAGGCCCTATCCAGTGACTAATCTTAAGTACCAACTCCAATGGGGTAACTTCTTACAAGTCATTCTGAGCTAGTACAAGACCAAAAAGTCAGCTATCATAAAGAGTTAAAAGAGCTGCAAGGTGGTAAAGACTTGGTTGCCATCTACTTAAAACTGCACTGAGATAAAGTCTGGTGGGCAATTGCCCAGGTCGAAAGTATCTCCCATGCCAAACTGATGCTTCACTGGCACAAGCTCTACAGGGATGTTGCTGAAGAACAGTAAGTGCTTTTCCTGCCAGGCTCAGTGGTGGCACTCCATAACACCTGTCAACAGTAGGACCAGACTCCACTGGTCAGTGAGTTTCACCAACTCATGCTATGCCTGTGCCAGCTTCCTCCTATCTCCCAGCTCATGCCCCTTTCAGCAGCTGAAGGCTAGTGCTGGCCATGCTGGCATGCTGTGCTTGCCACTGGCTCTGCCACATGCAGGGGCTGACTAGTCCTGGCAGCTGGTCCTGGCTGCCAAGCAGGGAGGCCACAGCTCTGTGCAGTGCTAGCAAACAGGGCCCTTTCTGGCTGCTGGGGGCAGGAATTGACAAGCCATCAAAATCCACATAGCAGAGGTTAATGAAACCATGGAGACACACAGCAAAAGGTGAGGAATTTGCAACAGCTGCTGCAAATTCTGCCAAATGATAAGCTGACAACAGTACTGACAACTCCACAACTTGGGTGTTGCTCAAGGAAACTACATGCAGTCCTTCTGCAAACCAGGTTTCAAAGGCTCAGGGCAGAGACATGGGCAGATGAACAGTGAAGTTCCAGACTCCAATGCAGCTATCTCCATTTTATGCCAGGGCATCAGTGTCACTCACTTGGGATGGGGAGCTACATTAGAACTGCTTACCATCTTTAGACAGCAGAGGATGAGAACAAGCCCAAGGAAGCCATTCTGCAAACCACTGCAGATACACTAAGACCATATTGATGATGTGGATTTTCTGCCAGAGGAATACCAAAGCATGCTGCAGTCCAATGTCACTGATTTCTACCTTAGTCAAGGCTGTTTCCAGCCTTATAGTCCCTCCAGTCTGAGAATCCCTGGAGAGCACCACTCCATGCATTATAACCAACCACATCAGTGGCCTAAATCCTACCTGCGCCAAGAAGAAAAATGAGGCTAAAAACCTCACTTCAAACACACTATGCAGACTGGCTAATTTGGCACAAGCTGTATTTCCCACTCCAAAGAAGCCTTGAACTAAAATAGCAGAGAAACCCTGGCTAACATACATCACAAGCACCCAACTAAAACCAAGTGTCATTCACAGCTCAATGAACCATATGGCTACAGGCTGGAATGAAAGGTGCAGCACAAGACTTGAGAGGAGCTTGTCTTCCTTCTCACTAGAAATGCTTTTGTTAATGCTTCTTGTATTGTTAATTACTGATATCAAAACACAACAGTGTGTTTCACAATGAGATGTACACTACTTTGCACAACTCTCATTTCCTCAGAGATCCGCAAGTTTGATTATCTCTATTATTTCCTTTTCAACATGCTCCTTTTACTTAAATCAGTCAGCCTTCATGTTATGGCCATTACCAAACAATATGCAGAATAAGAAAGCACTGCCAGGCCACTCTCAGCAGCTGACCACCACACAACCAGTCTGGCAGCAGAGATCGCAGCAGAGCCCAAATGCATACACCAAGGACTTGAGTCTGGTGAGCACGGAATGCATATGGCTACCTCTGACAAAGGACCTTCTCCATTGGGCAATGCAAATCCTAATATGGGGTTGTTATCTAATATTGCTGTTAACAATCTGGTAGAAAGCATATTGAGTTATTAAGATGACAGCATTGCAGCAAGACACCTGTGCCTTGCAGTTTCCAAGGAATGCAGTTCAGTGCTATTACCTACCTGTGATTTGAGGAACTCATACTCCTCTGATCCGTATGGGACACTCCGAAGAGAGGTGAGGTAGTCATAGGTGATAACTGCTGTCTGCAAATGAAACCAGAAATGCTGAGCAAGCTCTACAGTTATCAAAACAATAAGACTTCTGTTAAAGAGAATGCATGTACCTTAGGCTTCAAAGTTCAGGCTCCACAGTGAAGCCTATGGCAAAAGACTCATTAATAAATTAAACGAAAATAATTTCACTTCAATGAACACTTATAAAAGAAGTGCAGGGGCCTCACTGATAAGTAGCTATATGTAAGCAACACTTGACACTCCTATACTATCTTCTATTTGAGATGCTCAAAGCATTTTCCTAATCTCTGTACTGCACCTTGCACAGCAGACTCCCATCTTCAGTCAGCCATGTGGGCTTTCACAGTAAAGTCTGCTGCTAGTAACAGAGGTCATCCAGACTCTGTGCCCCATCAGTTATCCCCCAGCTTCAGAGCTCCAAACTGCCTAACCAGCTTGCTCTGTGTATAGGCTCAGCAGGGAACAGAGTGACTGAGGAAAAACTCAGACTAGCACAAGCAGCAGTACTTTTGGGGATATTCAACTGCACAAAGGAGTGTTGGGCCAAAGGGTTGAATACCCAATTACAAAAACAGGATCCAACTCAATGGGATCCAGCTCAAACCTGTTAGGTAGACATTGCCATGGACAATGGAATTATATTCTTAAATGACTTTATGATTTCTGAAAATAGATCTAGGGTATTTCACAATTCCTATCACTAAAGTTCTTCTCTTTCCACAGTCAGAACATCAGTGAATGGGAGAGAAAAATACAGGTCATGTTTGGAGGGAGAGAAGGGAATGTACACCTAGAGGAGCCTGTCCACTAATGTGCCATTTGAATTTCAAGATCCTTGCCATGAAGAACCGTTTCTGTAACTCCCATTGAAAGGCACTTTTCCTCAAATCTCCCTACTGAATGGCTAGCATTCCATTCTGGCACAGGATACTAGCCCCACCTTTCACCATAGATATGTCCAGGAAGGGCACAAAGTACAGTCAATGTATCATGAAAGCCAGGGAGGCAAGGGAAGCAAACCTGGTCTGAGAGAACTGACAATAGGGGAAAAAGTCAAAAGTTCAGAAATGCATCCAAGAATGGACCAAGCTGGGAATCAGTAACAAACAGACACACTCCCTCCTTGTGGAGGTTAGATTTCTCATGTTTCCTGATTTCCAAATTGCAAACTGAACACAGCAAAATGTTTTTCTGGCTTTTCAGGCTCTCTTGCCCCTGGTGAACTGAGGAGCTGCACAGCTACAGAGACCATACAGAAGAAAACTTTTTCAAAGCAACTTCACAACCTCAAAGAACAACTTTGAAGTGGAGGGAGGTTCGAATCAGTCTTGCATCAAGGCTTGAGTTGGCTCTTATTTTATCTCTGGTCCACAAGGGTAATTATCACCTCCAACTCAAAAAGAAGCAGCTAACAGATTGGCCTGTATTACAGAGGAAGAGGGAATTAATTAAGCGGTTGCTAATTACACTGTAATCTTAAACACTAAATTAATATTATGATGATCCTGATAGGCAACTCTGACATTGCCAAATCCCTCCCAGTGTCTAGCTACTGCACAGAATGTTCCTTCCACATAACCAAAACAACTGGTATACTCTCAAAAGAATACAGCAAATGCACAACGGCTCTGCCAGTTTCTAATTTTACCAGAATACAGAAACACTCTGCAGCGTGAGGCTGCCCACGCCACTGACTTCGTTCTCATCCAAGACTAGTGCTGTCATTCATGTTACAGTGTGAGACTGAAGCTCAGAGTTATAAAAAGATTTACAAAATCAACCAATCCCTCCCTTTACAAATGCCAGATTACTTTCACTGAGCTTGCATCCAGCCCAGTTTTAAATGTCCCACTTGTATCAATGAATTCTCAACACTGTACACTCCTCCACTGCTCCCAAACCTATCCTCAGATCTCACCAAGTCATAGCACAATGTTCCCCCTCAATAGCTGTCTACCCATACATAAGAGCTAGTTCCCTAAACAGAGGCTTCAAAAGAAATTTTCTGCTAGTGAGCTTCATCAAGTTTCCTATGGAGTCTGCAAAGAACTACTGAACCAACGTGCTTAAAATACAACCAGACTCAAATCTGTCTAAACAAACTCAGATGAAATCTGTCCAGAGTCTCATAGCTGTATGTCAGGTTCCTTGATACTCATGTGTTCTTTTCTCCAGGCTTTTCTTTTGTTTTGTTTTGTTTTGTTTGCCCCACTGTAACTTGTCTTACAGTTTTGTGTCTGCTGCTGCTGAACTTATTAGCTGTTAAGAATTGCAGTCTCTCTTCATTACAGTCTGCTTTTGCCTGGCTATGGTTCAGTGAGGAAATCAAGCATCCAGGTAAGAAGCCAGGGCAGGGCTAGATTGAAGGACAGATACTTTAGGGCTATGCAGATGTCACTAATATTCAATATCCAAAATCACTTGTTTGCTACAGAGATTTATCTTTCATTTGCAAAAAGAATAATCCCCAAGGTGAGCTTCTTAGAAGTAAACATGTCTGCTCTATTGGCTTCAGCTGGTCCATGGCTAAGGAATGACAGCAGTTCAAACTGCCTGTGCTCAGATGAGAGCTGACTTCTGACTGTCCAAAAATGAGCAGGGAAGGCAGAGGTCACTGGTGCAGCAAGACTAAAGAATCTCTCAGAAGCAACTCAAACACATGCAGTCATACATACCAGAGGAAACTAAGAATTCAGAAAGAGACAGAACATTCTTTTTTAAAAGTATACACACAGATTTAAACACATGCTGCCATCACCTACAGAAGACTGAGCACTGGTAACTTGGTTTTGGGGTCACTGCTTGCAGCTATGGGTGCAGAACCCTCTAAAGCATTTAAGAGCAGGACCAGTGAAGCGCTTTATAGCCAATGACTTGTGACCTCCCTGAAGGCAGAGAACATGAAAGTCAGGCATCTCTGTGATTTGCCATCTTCTAAAGCAAAGAATATTTCCTTTCCCCTACTTCCTATTCTTCAGAAAAGTAATCTCTTACCATCACTCAAAGCACAGACCAACTGCACAGTCTCATCACTGGAACTTGTCACTTATTTTTGTCTTAAACAGTAGATTACCTCAAAAACAGTGACTGAGAAACACTAGTCAAACAGGCAGAACTCAAGGACACATTGGAGAACCCAAACACCCTAAATAATAGATTCTCCCCCAGCAGCAAGAAACTGCATTCCCTCTCTACGCCTCAATTTCCTGTGCTTTAAAAAGGAAAGAGCTGCTCCCTACCACCAGGTAGCACTACCTTATGGCCAGGGACAGAGTATAAAGCTTAGCACTTGTTAAGTAAGAAGGAAAGATTACAGTTTGCATTTCTGCCTTCACCCTTTCAAAATAAACATTCATTTTTCACAACAGTTTATGATGCTGCACGCACATGGCACCTGAGCCAACTCACAGAGCTTGTTTCTTATTGCATCTGCCCTCAGGAGCCAACTCCTTGTAAAACTCATTAACAAAGTGCTTAAAAGTCACAGAAAATGCAGACAGACAGCTGCTTACCACTGGGGGTCTGTAAATGATGGAGATTGTGGCCTGAAGTGACAGATGTACAATGCAAGTGAGGTACGGGGAGACTGATACCCCCTCCAGAGTCTCTGCTCTCCATGTTCCTGGCTGCTCATGGATCCATCAGTGAACATTGGCAAGGAGAAGGCAGCAGCCTCCATTTCCAGTTTTATGAGAAATACCAGTGATGCTAGCATTCATTTTACACATCTGGAAACCACTCCAATCTCAGAAGTATGTAATCACCCATCCTCACTTTACTCTTGCTTTGAGAATGATCCTCAAAATAGCAGTCCTTCCCCCCCCAAATCTCATACCAAGGTCATAGTGCAATGGTTCCCTAGTTTATCAACACAGCCAGGATACTTATAACAAAATGTAAAAGCAGCATATGCAGAGAACAGGGTTTGACCTAAGTCACTCTTAAAAGGCAACAGGACACGGTACCTGGGCGACTGACCTTGAAGAAAACGTGGGCCCAAAGTGAACCCTTGCTCTGAAGGTCCCACCCTACCCAGGCAAGCAGACACAGCTCTCAGTATCTCCACTTGTCTCTTTCCAAAATGTGCTAAAACAGATGTATTCCTTACATGCTTCCACCTCCTTTCTCCCCACGGTGTCAAGAACTTGAAGAGCTCCCTACAGACATCCTGATTTCCTAAGCCAGCTGAAAATGCAGACAGCGAATGCAGAAAATCCCAAGTTCTTGTGAACTTCAATTCCCTTACCCATCTAGGAATCCTCCTGCACATTGCTATGGTAGAACTTACTGTGGCAATGGCTCGGCCCACACGAACAACTCCAAAATCATTAGGATCCAGGAACCTGTTTCCATACAGATAGATGCCAGAAGCAGCTGCTGTCAATGAGGCAAATTTCAAGGCCCTTAGTGCCATGACTGATGAACCCTGCCAAGATACAAAACAGCAACTGTAACATCTGATAAGGACTTAGTGATCGGATGCCCACAGCACCAGAGGACCTGGCAATCCAAGTTTTAATTGCTCCCTTCCTAATGACACATTGCCAGCACTGCCCCCAGCCAAGAGCTCAAGCAACCACCCAGCAACTGGGGGTAAGTTGCTCATTGCTATTCTTAACTCAACAGTGTCTACAGGCCACAAATCCAGAAGTAACTCACTCCTAGACCTTGCATAAATGCAACAAAACACTTGTTCAGGATCTCAATAGCTTTTCAAGGAGACACAACAGGTGGACAGACAGAAGGAAGCATGAGATCACCAGAAGTAAATTCTGATCCTATCAACAGGCACTTCTTCAACACAAATTTTTGAAGACATCACAGCATAGGCAGATTTTAAGGGGACAACAGATGATATAACAACCCAGGTTTAAAAAGAGCTCTTGCAACATCAGGAACACCCCAAGTTTGTTAGAAACTCTGCTAGGCTAGTTCTAAAAGCTCCACACTGATGATGAGTGGTCTAGGAAGAGGCAAGGCATCCCAGGAGGTTGTATGCCACTCCAGCAGTGCCAGACAAACACAGAGAATGCAGATGGGGCACCTGATCAGTGACCAAGTGAGATTTGTGTTCTCATTATCACCATCCCACTCAAGTGCCAGACAGGGAATGTACTGACAGAACAGCAATCTGCAGGAATCTACAGCCTGTTCCTAGCTCTTCACAGGCCAAACACAGGCCTGGGGTGAGACACTTCTCAACCACTTTTTTCCTGTGGGACAAGGATGGGGAATGAACACATTTCCCACACTAAGCACTTTGGTTCACTGCATTCATTGTTTGCAGCATATAAAGTAGCATAAACATGTAACTCTTTACATGGTAATTTATATATTTTCCATTTCTTTATTCAACATAGAGGACCCAGATATGAAAAAGGTAACAAGGAATTAGGTACATTTTTCTTTCCTTTCCCTATGGCTGGTACTGGGCAGAAAGTATGATTGAGCATTCCTTCTGCTTCTACCACAAATCAAAAGGTATTGTCACCTCTCTGCAAGCTCTCAAGAGCACCTTTGACACAGTGCAGGCTGTTACCCCATCAAGATGGAGTCTACTAATCCTCCCACTCCTAGGCTTGACTGAGAAACTTGCCTGTTTCTCATTGTGAAGCTTTAGCAGGGTCAATCTGGCTTGTGCCTTTCCTCTCGAAGCCTTGTAACCAAAAAACACATGCAGTGACACAGGTCAAGTCTTTCAATAGCAGTTCACAAGAACACAATCGGCAAAATAAGCTAATATAACACAAGAGACCTTTGTACATGAACCTTAGCTAAACTTTATTATTTCCTTTTATTTCCTTACAAACCCTAGGCAATTGTGAGGCAGAAAAGCTGAGGCATATTCTGTCAGTGCCTGTCACAGCTGCCTGCAGCAACCCAGCTCTTTCTCCTGTCAGAATGGGTAGCTGACTGACCAGGACTCCTTTGAATCTATGATCAAACTCAACAGAAAATAAACCTGGGCTCTTGACTGCAGACAAATGTACACACACTTCACCAAAAAAAAGTTGCTCTCCTTCCCCTGCCTCACTGGAATTCTAGAAATTTTGGGGTTTCTTCCAGCAGGACCGATCTTTTTTTGTACAGAGATCTCTTGTATTCTCTGTCACCTTCAAAAGTAGTTTTTTTGCAAAGTATTTTAATTAAACAATTTGTGCTCCTTGTATATTTCTGTAAAACTTCCTTTATTGAAAAGTGAAAGGTGCACTGACATTTTCTTAACAGGAAATATGCTTCTCCTTTTCATTATTTTTTTCCTTCGCTTTCTCAACTACCAAAAGAACATTTTATTGAAAGCAGGATTCAGGTCCATCTGTTCTTGCATGTTATTCCTACCTGAAGCTATAATCTGCAGTTTGTTACATCACATCTATTGCCATACCCGCCAGCTGTACGTCACAAAGAGAAGATGAGAACTTTAGGCAGCAAATAAACAGGCAGCAAAGCTGAATTTTCTGCAAGAAAGTTCCTACTTTCATGCTTAGCATGTTGAAGCAATAAAAAGGGAATAACTAAAACCCCTCCAATAAGAGGTACAGAAATAGAATTCTCTAAATTAAATTGTATTTCAAAGTTTTGCATAAGGTATGGAGGAGCCTTTTCCATGTAAATGAGCCATTATGACACCCCCAGGGATATCTTAAGGGCTCTGTCAGCTGTGAAACAAACCTTGGGATGTCACTGCCTCTCATTATTAAGCCCTGCGTTGACAGATCACCTCCAGCTCTTTTTTCACCTAAGTGAGGTGGCTCCTTTGACTTTCACACAACTTGGCGCACCTAGGCGTCCCTCACGTTACAGCCAGGCTTCTCCTGTTCCCAGCCGGGGCAGCCGGGCCGGTGCCGGTTCCCTGTCCGAGCCCCGAAGGTGACCCCACCGCCGCCTGCCGCGGCCGGGAGCGGCGGTGACCGCTGAGCGCCCCGAGGACGGCGGCACCCGGCGCCGCTCAAAGCCCCGGCAGGGCCGCTCCGGCCGCCAGGCCCGCGCCCGGGGTCTGCCCGCGAAGGACACGAGGGGCCGGCGCCGCCCGCTCTCCGCTCTTCTTCAGGTCGGGCCGGCTCTCCCGGAGCAGCTTCCGCGCCCCGCGCCTCTCCCGGCTCCACGAACAGCCCCGGCCTCGCCGAGCGCTGCGACAACCGAGTCCCCGCCGCCGGGGCCGCAGCTGCGGGCGGCATTCGCCGCCCGGGCCCGGAGTCCCCGGCACGGGCCGGGGCGGCCGCGGGGGCTGTGAGGGCGGGACGGCCCGGGCGCTCCGCCGGCGCTCGGAGCGGCACTTACCGACCGCCTCGCCGGCACTTCAACTCGCGCGCGCCCCACGCCGCTCCCCCCTGCACCTCGCACACGGTACGGCCCTGGCCCGCGCGGCACGCCGGGAAACGTAGTCTCGCTTGGCGGCAGCCCGGAGGGGCGGGGGCGCGGTGGGACTGCAAGGGGCGGCCCTTGGGCGAGCCCACGGGGGATCGGCGGGGGGGAGCGCTGCGCTTCGATGGGGTCCCCGCTGCGCTGACGCCTCCGCCCTTGCTGCGGGGAAGTGCGCAGCTCGCACCCCGGATTGCAGGATTGCAGGATTGCTACCTGCTCCTCTTCGGTAACTGCAAGTTAACGCAATCTCAGTTTGTCAGTGACGCTCCCAGAAAACCTATGCTCTGCACTCTTAAAAAAATTTCACACTTAAATTAAATTTCACACTTAAATTAAATTTCACATTCTATTTCGCAGAATCAACTAGGTTGGAAAAGACCTTTAAGATCATTGAGTCCTATCTATGACCGAACACTACTTTGTCAATTAGGCCATGGCACTAAGTGCCACATACAATTTTTTCTGAAACACCTCCAGGGACAGTGACTCCACTACCTCCCCGGGCAGCCCATTCCATTATTTAATCACTCTTTCAGTGGAAGAATTTCTTCTTAATGTCCAGCCTAAACCTCCCCTTCCACAGCCTGTGTCTTGTGCTATTGCTGGCTGCCTGGGAGAAGGTGCCGCCCCTCACCTGGCTGCACCCTCCTTTCAGGCAGCCATAGAGAGTGGCAAGGTCTGCCCTGAGCCTCCTCCTCTCCAAGCTAAACACCCGCAGCTCCCTCAGCCATTCCTCATGGGACCTGTGCTCCAGAGCCTTCACTAGTCCAGGCTGACAACATCCACAGCCTCTCCCTCAAATACCAGGCAGGTCCCCTGGTCCTAAAGGGAAATAAGGTTGGTCAGGCAAGGCCTGCCCCTTCAAAATCCGTGCTGGCTGGGTCTGATTGCTTGGGTATCCTGTAGGTGACGTGTGGTTTTACTAAAGATGATCTGTTCCATAAACTTGCCTGGCAGTGAGATCAGAGTGACAAGGCCTGTAGTTTCCCAGATCCTCTGTTTGGCCCTTCTTATGGATGGGTTAACTTTGGGTAATCTTGAGTCATCTGGGACCTCCCCAGGG
Organism: Ammospiza nelsoni; assembly: GCF_027579445.1. Taxonomy (NCBI): domain Eukaryota; kingdom Metazoa; phylum Chordata; class Aves; order Passeriformes; family Passerellidae; genus Ammospiza; species Ammospiza nelsoni. The sequence continues at coordinate 43,069,795 of NC_080638.1, read as the reverse complement.
AGCCAGGACTGATGGTAAATGATGGAGAGTGGCTTGGCAAGCTGATCTGCCAACTCCCTCATCACCCTAGGATGGATCCCATCTGATCCCATAGACTTGTGAGCATCTAAGTGGCTCAGCAGGTCACTAACTGCTTCCTCCTGGGTTACAGGGGGGCTATTCTGCTCCCTGTCCCCATCTACTAGCTCAGGAGACCATGGCATTGCCTTCAAGAAAACATCCTGATGACAAGTCTCTCTTCCTGGATTAACAGGTTTTCCACCCCTGTGGAAAAGTGCTGTAAAGGTGATTTAACTCCCTTCTCCCTGGCTGTGGGACAGTGGTGTGTTAAGTATTTTTCTAAAAGATAAAGATAATATTGGGAACATGTGATGGGTACCTGTATTGGATTGTGTGGCAAGGTTTTGTCGTGGGGGTGGAGGATGCTCCAGGGTGGCTTTTGTGAAAAGAAGCATCCCCCATGTCTGACAGGGCCAGCACCAGATGGCTCCAGGGCAGGCCCCACGCTGGCCAAGGCCCAGCCTGTCAGTGGCAGGGGTAGCACCTCTGCAATAGCATCGTTAAGAAGAGAAAAAAAGTTATTGTGTAGAAGTAATTGCAGTCAGAGAAGAAAGGAGTGGAAATATGTGAGAGAAACAGCTCTTGCAGACACTAAGGTCAGTGGAGAAGAGGCAGAAGGTGGCTATTTTCAGATCACAGAATATCCTAAGGCGCCCAAATGTAACATCAAATCTAACTTGGGTGAATGGCCCACCTTGGGATCAATGCCACAACCTCGGTGTTGTTAACACTATTCTCTAACTAGCTGAGCTAATCTCAGGATCATAATATTCCAGGGGCCAGAGCTGGGATTCCCCTGCAGCCTGTGGTGAAGTCTGTGATGAGGCAGCTGTGCCCCTACAGCCCATGGAGGGCCATGGTGTATCAGATGTCCACCTGCAGTGTGGGGAGGAACCCTCACTGAGGCAAGTGGATGCCCAAAGGAGACTGAGACCCTGTAAGCCCTTAGAGCAGGACTGACAGGACCTGTGGATCTCTGAAAAGAGGAGCCCACCCTGGAGCAGATTTGCTAGCTGGGTTTGTGACCCTGTGGAGGGGCAGTGCTGGAGAAGTTAGTGGGGAACAGGAGGTCATGGGAGGAACTCACATTGGAGAAGTTGGTGGAGAATTCTCCAAGAGAGGGACCCCACAACAAAGCAGGGGTATAGTGTGAGGTGTTTCACCCCTGTGATAGAAGGAGCAGCAACACACATTTGTGTGTGATGAACTGACTACACCCCCCATTCCCTGTCACCCTGCTCTTCTGGTGGAGAGGAAATAGAGAAATTTGGGAGTGAAGAAGGGAGAGTTGGGAATGGTGTTTTTTAAAATTTGGTGTTATTTCTCACTGTCCTACTCTGATCTGATTAGTAATAAATTACAAATCAATTCATTTCATTTTCCCCAGTCCCCATGTTTTGCCCCTGACAGTAATTAGTGAGTGATCTCTCCCTGTCTGTATCTCAACCCATGAGGCTTTTGTTGCTGTCTGTCCCTGTCCAGCTGAGGAGGGGAGTGGCAGAGCAGCATTGGTTGGCACATGCCATCCAGATAGAGTCAAGGTGCCACAGTACCCTTTTGTTTCTGTCCAGCTTCACTTCATTTCTCTTTTCCTTACTTGTACCCTGCTGCAGACCTTAATGTCAGTGCCTGCACAGTGAGGGCTTGCTGCTAAATATCATCTCTAAGAAACAAAGCAGCTATAAATGATGAAGGGCAGAGATAAGGGTGATTACCCTGCTAGCACACTGAGGATACAGGGCCCACATGGCCAGTTGCTGCATCAGCCATATGATGGCTAAACTGGCTGCAATCCCATAAGTTTCTTTCCCTTCTAGGACAGATGGGAGCTTTTGAACTGATGGGGGGCAGTGAAGCATCACAACTTAGTCTTGGATGATTACAAATCATGTAGGAAAGACTATTTTTTGGAAGGAGACTTCACAGTTTGGAGGGAAAAGAGGAAGAAATTAAAAAGTCAGGGAGATGTGTACCTGATGGACTGCTGAGAAAAGGAGAGAAATAAATACAGATTGAACATGAAAGTAACAACTCCGAATCACATAATTTAAAAAGCTTAAAAATACAGGGAAAAGCTCTACTGTTCTTTTGTCTGCTCAAGCATATGTAAGTTTTGCAATAGATTTTTGTGTTTGCAAATTCACATGGCTCAGGCTGATAGTGAGCATAATAGTGGGGTATCCATTTAAAGCTACTGTGCTATTGCATATAAAAATCCAAAATAGCAACTCTAACCTCAGCACAAGCACTGATTCCTGGCCACAGCCCACTGCTTCTACCCAGGATGCTTAAAAGACTGCTGCCCTGGCTATCAATCCTCTGCTTTGATGGCTAGATCCCACACGCTGGCAGTGCTCCCAGCACAGGGAGCAGGTCAGCATCTGGTTTTTGCTGGCCTCTCCTTGAAAGCTATGGGAGGTTTCTTCAGAATTATTTTGCTCCTTGCAGCTTTCTGTTAAACAGGCTGAGCTGGGTCTGCTGCAGAGAGGGGAATGAAAAAGAGGCTTTTGTAGCATAACAATGCCTTGTGCTGATGTGCATTGGGCAATTATGTAACCAACGCTAAATCTTTCTATAATTAGAACAAGCACCTAGTTAGAGTGATCAGAGCTCTTTTGTGTGCGCCTGCACGGGGCTATGCAAGAAAAACCTTGGCTTGAAAGAAAGATGCTGGCTTGATTTCCCTTCCCTTTTCAACTGGTGAATAAATTAAATCTCAGATTACCCCAAATTGCTGTGAAAGACAAACTATGAAAAGCATTTCCTTTTCTTTCCTGTTGAAGACATTTGCATCCCAGGTGTGAATCTCATGCAATGCAGATGCAAACCCAAAGGCTCAGCCTCTCTGTCCCAAGCACCGGAGCAGCAAGAGCAGCCCCACTGCCTCAAGAGAGGACAGAAGGTCAGAATCAGCCCTCTCAATTGAGAATCGATGTCTTTTTCAGCTTCACTCTGAAGCTGACAAGATATCTGCAAAGGCTCACTTATACTAGATATTCCTCCTGTATGGAGAGAAGGCATAGGAAAAGAGAACAAACAGTCCCCAAAAGCAGGTGATCTTATCATTATTTTTTTTCCCATTCTTGGTCCAACTTAAATGCATATCGACTGGTTTTGCCTTTATATCAGCAATAGAAACTTCAGTTCTGACTCTGGAAGCCATACAATTTTAAAATAGCATCTTCTTACCAATTATACTGTACAGAGCCAATATTTGGAAAAAACATGTCTCCACAAAAACATTGCCCAGGGTCATTCAGTCCCTGTGACTCAGTAGTCACCAAAGTCTGAATGTGACAATGGAAACTGATGTGCTCCTTGGAGAGCAGGGCTTTACACGAGCAGCAAAATCCACTTCTACCAGTATTTTGTTCCTCCAAGGCCTTTGCTCAGCCTTGTTGTGTGGTATCAGTTTAGGCAATTGCATGCCACTCCCATACCTCTCTCATAATTTCTGTTGGCAAAAAAATTCCCCTTACTCTATTTGCTGAAGTTGTTGGTGCCTAAAGGGCACTCCACTTCTTCTTTAGGTTGTTGGGAAATGTCAGTGGACCAACATGTCCTGTGTGAAATTGTCTTATCACCTGGAAGTGGAATGCTTCCAAGACCTTTGCAAAACACCCCCAGAGTGTGTGGTTTTTACAGAAGTACATGAGAACATTTTTGCCTGAGAAAGTTTATTTTTCTACAATATGCAACAAATAACAGAAATTAAACCAGCCTTCATTTCAGTTGTTCCAGAGAACAGAGACATGGCTTGAAGAATGTAAAGATTTTTTTACAAAATCAGTAATAAACCTTGTGATCTTCTTCCCCCAGCTATAATTATTCCTTCTGTGTGCTGCCTGTAACGCCTAGGGGAATGTGAAGTACAGGGATTGCTGATGTGGTTGAACCTTTCCATCAAGTTAAATCTCTTCTCTTTCACTGTTTAGTGCCTTACCTGTCCATAATTTATTCCTTGAGTTAAGAAGAGTTGTTTATTTTGATAATTTTTATCCAACTATGTGCAGCAACTGGTAGGCATATAGGTATCCGATATTAACAATTGCTTATTCCATTACTTTGTATCATCATCTTTATTTGTTACAAGATATTTCATGAACAATTTAATTCTGGATTTGCAAATGTGAAAAGTGCTGAAGTAGGTAAAAAAGATACAAAGGATTTAACAGCCTAAACCTACCCCAAAAAACTTCTTAGAATGTGTGAAGGTCCGCCCGAAATGAACGGGTGACGAATGATTTTTGGGTGCAAAAATAACCAACAAAAGGCACAGGGGTTTTGCAGTAACAAATCAACAAGGTGCAATTTTATTGATTATAACCACAGCTAAATATGCGTTTGGTTAAGGGATCCGGGGAAGAGAAGGGTAAGACAAGGAAAAAAGGGAGGAAAGAACGTCAGGGAATGGGGTATAGCTACCAAAACGTGATGTTTTGGGTCCCGCCGCCGAAACTCGCTGGTACACGTCTTGGGGAGTACTCAAAGGACAGTCGGGCTGAACCCCAATATATACGCTGTTCTTGGTTGGGGGAAGGGTGGCTGAAATTAGGTTTCCATGGAGGGGAGAAGAATAGGAACAGGAGGAGGGGGTGAGACAGTTCCATTGTTTTCATGGCCGAATGCTCACAGGTAGGTTTTTCCCCCTCCCTGAGTTGGGAAGGAGTACAGTCCCAGTCTCTGGAAGGAGGTTGCCAGGGGGGTGCCATGGGGGTGCCAATAGGGTGCCAGAGGGGTTCTTGGTTCCTTGATAAGGGGATTTGCATCTCAGTTGGTCTGTCACGGTGGTTGAAGACAGGCAAGAGGGGTCTTCTCATGGAGTGGGGGGGGAAGCCACCCCAGAGCTCAGTCCAGCCAGCTCAGGAGTTTGGAAGAAAGTCCAGTTCAATTGTCCAGAAAAGGGCAGCATGCCCCCTTCGAGTACAGCATGGCATGTTCTGCAAGCATCACTTGTGAACACACTAGATAAGCAGGAGACTTTTTTTCCCAACTGGCTCAGCAGTTTTAACCCTTCGGTAGTCTTTTCTCATGACAATTGTGAAGCAAAAAATGAAGGATTTTCGGATGGACTTCTACAGAATGCATCAGAAATACGTTCTTAAAACCAGCTGTGATATTCTCATCAAACTGAAAATGTCCCTGCTCCCAGCCATGCCAAAACCTTCACAGAGCCTGAACTCCTTACTCACCATACCAAGGATCATTTTGGCACAATCATTTTGTGAATAGAAGTGCATGTGGAAACCTGATATCATTATTGTCCAGAAAGATATTGTCCAAAATATACTGATAAAAACAGAAAGGAATTAATCCTTTTTGTCTTAGAGAGAGATTTATATTTGAGGAAAATACGTCTCCGATTCTCAGAACCATTCCTTGCCTACTGTTTCTTTTGTGAGAAGCACAGAATAAGCTAAGTTGGATGGGACACACTGGGATCCTTGAGTCAAACACCTGGACCTGCACAGGACACCCCAACAATCACACCATGTGTCTGAGAGCATTGTCCTGATGCTTCTTGAACTCGGTCAGGTTTGGTGCTGTGACCACTTCTGACTGTTCCTGTGTGGGCCCTGGTTGCTCAGGCTTGCCCAAAGCAGATCTGGTAATAATGAAACTGTCTCTTCCCAGAGGATTTCAGCTTTGATTAGAAGATAATAAGGGATAGAAAAGTGAGCACCTCCCACAGTTTTTCAAATGTTAAACACTCTCATTGTTAAATATTTCAACCTAATTTCTCATTTGAATTTCCCTAATTTCCACTTCCAGTCACTGGTTATGGTTTTGCCTTCCTCTATGAGATTAAGGAGTGGCTTAATATCTTGCATTTCTAATTTGTACAGGTACATATACAAGATGGTCAAATCTCCTCTCAATTTTTTGTAATGAACAAAATATACTAAATGTTTTCATTTGCTCACTCAGGTAATTTTTCCTTGCAATCTAATTGTCAAAGAGCAGATAAATGGAGTTAATCTCATTCTAATCTGGCAACAGTAACATTTACCTCTTAAATTTCACCACAAAACAAATTTACTTATTGTATTTCCCCTGTACTTCCAAATAATGGAGCCTTATAATACCTTTGTAGTCTTTTAAACCTCTTCTACCTTCCAGAATGGTTTTAGAAACTTGAAGACCTGAACCAGAGTTCCTCTAGAGTTCACCATATCCCTGCTTCTACATCTATGGCCTGCATGAGACTTTGTGTTACTTCATAGCACAAGAAATTTGTTCTAAGCTGCTTGTCTCATAACCCTCATCGGTCTTTTTCAAAGTCACTGGTTCCCAGCACAGCCTGTATTTAACCCCCCATTTCTTACTTACAGAGGGTTTGTACAATGTGATGCTGGAACACAGCTCATTTAAAGGGATTCTATTACCAAGTCATCTAGCTCACACTGTAGGCCTCTCCTCCCAGTATCCCTGAACCTTTTGCCACTCCTTTTGAAACATACAGACTTTATGAATAGCAATTTATATTGATAGCAAGCTGATGAAAATGGTGACTAGCATAAATCACAGTGCGTGCCTTCCTCTGAAATACTTTAAGCAGCATTGATCCACTGTTGATGATTCTTTTGTACTTGGAAATGTCAGCCACTTCCCAACCCCAGTGGCACACCTCTTCAAGTGTTGCACAGTGCTAATTCTTTAATCAAAACATCATCATAAGCAGAAGACAGAGGTAATGGTGTGGTGATGCATTCCCCCCATACAACATTAAACAATACCTCACAGCAAAGAAAGGAGAAATGTCAAAGTAGGAGGGATAAAACAAATTTTCATCAACAGCTGAGCACAGAAGCCTTGGCAACTTCTAAGGGGGAAAGAAGCCTCCTGAATCAAGTGGCAATATTGCCAGATATGACAACAACAATGCTGTTACTAAATGAGTGACAGAATTGGGTAGAAGGGATGACAGATGAGTTTTGCTTAGGAAAATAATTGATAAATGGTGGGACAAAGTCTTGTATCTTTATCTTTGTATGAATTGCTCATAAGACACCTGCTATCTCAGAGAGAAGGGGAAGTCATTCATGGAGGTGGTGACAGAGCTGCTGTCATCACAGTGTTAGACCAAAAGCTGATTCCCACTGGAGATGATGAGTTCAGGAATAGAGAAACTGCACAGGATTGCCCTTACCTTCCTCCAAATCTCCCCAGTCCTAGAAGTTGTAGCAGATTAATTTAGCCTGAAGGAGTAGTTCACCCTTCAGATTAGGAGATGGTAAGGCAGACAAAATGACTAGAGGACTGCAAGACTGTTACTCTGCTGTATTGTATTCCTGCCTCTTATGGGATGATTTTTTAAATCTCTTATAGGCCATGTTTGTTTCTTTAGTCATTCTACCCTTTTCTTCTCTGTCTTCTCTATTTCTCTCTAGATGAACAGTGCCTGGTTCAGTGAGACTCTTCTGCCTTTGATTCCCTGGATGTGATGTAACAAAAGCAACTGTTCATTAATAACCATCTCTGGTTATATATGCTGCTATATATTGCCACTTTAACTCAAATAGCTTTACATTTTCCTATGTAAAGCTCTACCTAGTTCCCATGTATTACAACTCCCTGAGAAGTATTTTTCCACATTCCAAATTTAAATTGTACTCTAAAGAGTGCATCTCTTGATTTGATTTAAAGAACTCCTATGTAATATACGAATGCAAATTCAACATAGACAGCACAACTCCTTTTTAGTGCAGATGTTTTTCTATTTTGAAGCAATATTTTTGCACCACTTTAGGTCTTTTTTTTACCCTTCACTCCCATGTCCCTGTTCAACGATTTCTAAGCAGCAGGTATCAAAATAAATTTTATTTCGATCCATTTGTTCTATATTTTCCGCTTTTTACTTGGACATATTCAGCTGGATGAACTGTGAAGTTACTGAACTTGTTGGACACTGTGTGAATAGTGCGGGGGAGCGGAATAGGATGGCTGAAGAAAAAACCCGGGATATTGTAAAACTACACCTCCCATGACGCCTTGCGGCCTACCGAGAGCGCCGCGGGGCGGCGAGGGACCTATGGAGACTACAACTCCCAGGGTACATTGCGGCTGCTGCGCATGTGCAGGTGTCACCGCCTTCCCCCTCCTCGGCGGCCCGCTGCGGAGCCGACGGCCTACGCGGTCAAGATGGCGCTCACCAGGTGGGTCGGGCGGGCCCACCCGGGCCGTGAGAGTGGTGCGACGCTCCCGGCCAGCCCGGCGATTCCCCGCCGCGCTGCCGGACTCTGCCGGCGGGAGCGGCCGCGGTTAGGGAATGCGCTGAGGGGCCGCGGCCTCTCCTGGGCAGTGGGCCCGGCGGCCGGGCCGCGGCCGCAGAGAGTGCGGCGAGGCCCGGTGGGGCCTGGGGAGCCCTGGCGGGTGCGGGTGTTTGGCCCCTGGTCGTGGCTCTGCTTCGTTCCTGTGTTCACTGCGGGTGGAAGGAGCTCCTCCGCCTCGCGTGGGTCCGTGGGGTTTGGTCGACGTTTCCTCACCGTCAGGGAGGGCGAGCGGTCTTTGTTACGTGTTGTAGTGTCTCTAGCGGGGCATAGGAGTGCAGTTCCGGTGCCTGCCCCGGAATCCCGAGTTTCTCTGGATGCTTTCTTAGTAAATTCACAAAAGGGCTGTGTAGACAAGAAGAGTTGAAAAAGGGGAAGTGAAGAAATTGGGGTTCGACTTGCCCTTGGCAGGGGGTGCCAGGCGTTGAGAGATCTGTCAGGTCATTGTCAGATCTGTCTGTGGGTGTTTGCCTTGAGAGGAAGAAAGAGCGAATCGTTGGGATTAGAGACATAGGAACATAATAGTTCTTTCTTATTTATGGTGGTGTAAGGAATACCAGTGATATGTGACATTCCTGTTGGAAAACAGGCATTGCCACTCTTCTGTTCAAGAGAGATGTGAATGTGTGTGAATTTAGCTTTTGTTTTTGTAGGAATCTTTTAGAATGCTGAGAAAGCACACATTGCAACTAATCTCAGAAGTCACCAAATCTCAGAAGATGCTCTCACATTTATGAGTGCGATGCTTAAGTTTCATAAATTGTTTCTTAATCTATAGAGAGTGATTGTTGAGAAAGTATTAACTTAGCAAGGAGTTGACTTGAGCATAGCTGAGTGTCCGTGAGTCAAGTTACTGGAATGAACTTTTTATTTCATTCTCTTTTGGTTGCTGTCCGTGGATGTCCAGTTTTTTGCCAGCTCCAACCCAGCTATCCCAAGATCAGCTAGAACTAGAAGAAAGAGCAAGAGCTCAGAGATCCAGGCAGGCTGCTCTGGTCTCATCCAGAAGGGAACCTCCCCCGTATGGTTACCGGAAAGGATGGATACCACGAGTGCTAGAGGTAAATATTTGAATTGATACAGTAGTAATGTGTCTGCTAAAGGAGAAAAAAAATTCTGGAGTAGAAATAAACTCTGATCACCTTGAATATTGCTGAGAATTGTGCAAAGCCTTACAGTGTACATGATCCAGACTGCTTGATATATTCTTATGTTAGGAGAAGTATTAATCCACCAGATTCCTTAAAACATTTGATGGTAAACAGGATGTTCTATGTCTGCTTCTGTTCAGAGATTGTTGTGTTGCAAGGTGGAAATATGTCTGTGGTCCTTAGGGTTTACAGTCTGTGAACACAAGGCTCCCCTGGGAAAGACATCCACATTTTTCCTCTGTTAGTGTTTTAAATGCACAGTCTGGATTATAGCTGAACTAAGTGAATGTGTGTGTGTGTCAGAGAAGAGAACATTCATGTGTTCTGTTCAAAAAGATAGCTGCTATTGGGGGACAAAATTATTACAGTGGGAAGGAAACTTAAAAATTAGTCAAATATTTGTTGTTTAAGTATGTTACTGACTAGAGAGTTTTGGACAATGTTATGTGTTCTAATCCTTGCCAGTTTAATGTAATCTAAACTGGAACTGCTAAAGGTAGAAAGAAAATACAGATGTGATCTGATTACAAAACTGTGTTAGTACAGTGTCTCACTGTAAGCCAGAAAAACCTTGCAGTTTGAAGTGATCCTTGACAGTGACTTCTGAGACCTGTTCTGATGAGTCACAAGCCAGTGCTCTTGGAACAACCATGCTGTTGAGGTTTTACTGCAGTAATTCATGTATGATCCTGCATTGTTTCCAAATACCATAATTTCATCAGCTTGGAACAGCATTGCCCTCATTTATGTTCAGTGCCATTTTTGTAAGTCCAGCACTGTTCTGTGGTGATCCAGGTACTTCAAGTAGAAGTTCTAGTGGTTCATTGAAAGGAAACATTCTTATGTGGGTTCAGCATTTAGTCATATGCTGCATATGTATGATATCAAAAATTATACTTTAATTATACCCAGTGTAGGTTTACCTTCCTACACCATTGAGTATTAAAGTTAATGTTTTAGTGCGCATTCTTTCTTAATGTTAATAAAGAAATTTTTAAGAAGCCAGGTGCTGAAGGTTTGCAAAGACTTTCCAGCACCCCTTGACCACAAATTAATACACGTCCCAAAAAGCCAGTTAAGGGCTCCTTTCTGCTTCATAAACAAGTGCAAATTGCAGTAAATGCTTTCAAAGCATCACCTTTGTCCAGTGACCCTGGACTACCATTGCTGGAAAATACAAAACCTGTTCTTATGACATTAAAGAGTTACCAAAAAAAAATAAAAATTGAAGAATGACTGAATTTGGTTCTGGCTAATACCTTAGCAACTAATTGTTGAATGTGGGACAAGCAGTGGAAACTTCAGATAATGGGAACTGTGTTTAAGGGAGCATTTGCAGATGGGATAAGCACACTGTCCTTGTTTGAAAGTGTTCTGCTTGGTCATTTCCAGTCTCAGTCCACTCTGTCACAGTGGTGGTAACTGCTTGGTCACATGGTGAGCATGGAGGGAGATTGATCTGCTCAAGACACCCATTCTTATTTTTTGATCTGTTTTGTTACCAGACTCCACATAAGCCATGCCATTGCCACAGAGAAAGGAACAGATGCTCATGCTGCTTTAAGCAAATGCTTCCTCCAAGGTGTTGCATTTGAAACTAACCTGAAGTTGTTTATGAATGGTACCATTGCATCCTCTGTGCTACTGAGCCAGGATGATCTCTTTTAAAAAGCCTTTTGTTTATTAAATGCTTTTTATTTTGTTTTTTAAATGTTTTTACACCAATACATTGTAGGAGAGAGGAATAAACCATAAGAATATTGGGCTGTTGGGTGCTGGTCCAATTTTCAGTGTGTTTACACATCAAAGTAAGAGAATGTTTGACACATGTAGCACTGTAAAGCTGTGAGCTACAGGCTTTGAAAAGAATGGAATTTTTTATCTTCTTCATTATGGTGTGAAAAGCAACAAATAACCAGTAGAAGTCTTCATAAAAATGCTGCTCTTGTAATTTTAGTATCCACAGTTGCTTAATTTCAGAAGGTCAATTTTTGAAGATCTAATTAATAACTGACATGAGAATTAAATACTTAATTTTGTATTGTCTGTAGCATAGTATTGCCTGCAAATTCTAGTCAGTAATATCTGTTCCTGCTTTGAAAATAATACTGCAAGATATCTCTCCATTTCAGTGTCTTTTAATAACTGTGAGTTCTCTCATTAATTGCTTTCTCACCAGTGAAAGAATAATGTTACTGGAGCATTCTACCAAGTTATTTGTTGTTGAAATCAATCTGTGTTTCCATTCTACTTTGCATTTTTTTGTCTTTTGGAAATTCACTCTTTTTTTTTTCTGTAGGATTTTGGAGATGGGGGTGCTTTCCCAGAAATTCACGTGGCCCAGTATCCATTGGATATGGGCCGAAAGAAGAAGATGTCCAATGCTTTGGCTGTTCAGGTGGATGCAGAAGGAAAGATAAAATACGATGCAATCGCTCGACAAGGACAGTCAAAGGACAAGGTAACATTTCTTCCAGTATGTCAGCTGGTATATGTACTTGGAAAAGTTGGATGTACACATTGCATATCCTTGAACTCATTGGTCTGGCATTAGCCACATGGATTGTGTCCTCTTTTCTTATTTCAGAATTAAAATAATGTCAGACAGAAATTGTGATCTTCTCTGTAAGATAATTAAAAGATAAGGCAAAAATGGGGAAAATCTCTACACAGAATTTACTTGATGGCTTAGCAGTTTTCATTTTCCAGGGAAGGCAAGAAACTGAAAACAATTCTGCTGCCTTATTTTAGCATGTAGAGAGAGGGGGCAAAAGATGGACAGAAAACAAAGGTCAACCTTCAGAATACTGCACCTTGTGTTTTACTGATCCAGCATTTGACACTTCTGGTTGTTTTCAGTGGTTTTGGTGCTCTGTTTTTGCTATTGTTATTTAGTTGCAGCAGAAAGTATTGCCAGTGGTTATACTACAAAACTTTTGTGCTGAATTCAGAGATAGCAAGATTCTTATGGAGTTTTTTAGGGGAAACTTCAACTTCCTGTATCCAGTACCTTTCTAAAACCAAGAGGTGACACTTGAGGTCCTAAATAGTTTTGAGGAGATCAAGTACTTGGGTCTCAAAGTTTGCTTTAAGAAGTATTTACACCTGCCTTTCCAAGTGTAACCAAGTGGGCTCTGTGGACTTTAATTCTCTAAAGCAGGTGTTGGGGGCTGGAAAACTGCTGAGGCCTGATGAAGTGTGTGACCAGCTGCCTCTTCCAGCAAGCATCTTCTGTAAAGAAAGTCTAAACAGTGTTAGACTGTGGTCAGCTTAGTGGCCTCATCTGGACTCATTCCAACAGGTCAAGGTTGTCGTTGTGTTTGGGCCTCAGAACTGGATGCATCATACCAGCTCAGGTCTCACCAGAGCAAAGTAGAGGGGCAGAATCACCTCCCTCAATCTGCTGGCCATGCTGCTTTTGATGTAGCTCAGGATAAAATTGACTTTCTGTGCTGCAACAGCTATTTGGAACAATTTCACTGGAAGCAGCAGAACTACTATTGCTTGTTTTGATTTGCTTTGCAAGAGAAAGTATTGCCAGATATGTCATAGGGAGTGGTTCTTCAGTGATCTGTGTTGAGTTGAATAATATGGAATATTTTCTCTTAAGAGCTTCTGATAGTACAGTGTCAGTAGGATTAGATGCAGAAGTTTCATTTTCCAGAGAGCTGCAGCCATAATTCAAAATTTCTTCAATTTTAATACTTAGGGCTAAAAGAAACAGATTCTTAGCAGCCTGCCAGAAATGAGATGAAGTTTATGAACCTATTCTAGGAGCTACTTGTTTGATCTGAGTTAGAAAGCAAATTTTGTTCTTGCTGCAGCTTATGGATTTTTTGAAGTTGAATTTAGTATTCTGCCTTCTGGTAGAGGCAGCAGTTCCATCACGCAGCCCCTATCTCGAGATGACTTGTCAGCAGTTTCTGCTATTGCAGTCCTTCATCTCCCTTGCATCTGTTCCCTTAGGTATTTTAAAAATAGTGGCTTCAGAGTGTTTTCCTTGAAAAATACTGACATCAATGGGATAGTCTGACAATCTTCCTGTTTGGGGTTGGCAGAAAGTCTGCTAGACATGAAATGCTGGATAACATTGACAGGCCTGGATGCATGACCTCATGGATCTGCGGATGGAGTTCCATCTGCTTGTCTAAGTTAAGGATTTCTAGCCTAGCTGTGTGGTTGGTTCTTGTGCTGCTGTCAATTCTTTCAATACTTTCTATACTTACATTACTAAAAGCCAGGCTAAAATAATGCATTAATAGTGATATATTGTGATGAGACTGGAGCTGTTTCTTTATTAGGAAAATAAGAACATATAATTGCATCCTGTGTTTTTATGAAGATAGAAGAAAGAGTATGGAAATCAAGGAATGGAACTGTTAGGTCCCTTACTTTTTTCCAGCAAGAATAACTTTATATGCTCTAGTTTGATTTCTTTCTTCATGGCCTAAGGCTGTGGCTTATTTATTAAAGGAGAAAAAAAAAACAATCATGAAGCTTATTTACAGGTTTTATTCCCAAGGTTGTAAACTCAATCAAAACATTTACAAGAGAGTAGTTCCATTGTTGAAGGCAGTCCTGTCAGAGGTATGGCACAGGTCAAGAGAAGATTAATCTAACTCAAAAAATCAAAAGTGTTACTTACTTGCAACTTATTTGCCTCTGTGGCAGAGCTTGGTTTGAGAGTTTGTTACCAGTTTGTTTTCTGGTGTGTGTACCAGGCTTGCAACCAGGTAATCTTCATGACTTCTTAAATTTTATGTACTTCATGTGGGGAAACCATTCTTTGACAAGGAGGGCATTCATGCTGCATTGCTTGATAGTAAATTCTTGATGTACAAATAGGATTGATGAGCACTGTGCAGGGCTGGTTGAGATATATAGAACAAAATATGTTGAGGATTTCTGTGTAGCAAATCAAGACATTTGCATCTATCAAGTGCCTCGTGAGACTGAATGTGATTGATGCCTAAACCCTGCCATGTGGTACAGTATCTTAGCTGTTAGGTAATATTATTCTCTTTCTGACTGTAGTGGCATGCAGATTTCTAATTGCTGCCTGTTAAGGCTGCCCCAGCCAGGGAATCATGTAATTGTAGCAAAACTTGAGGCTTTTCTTTCTGCCTAGAAGGAGATTTTGCTTTTCAGTAGCAATCAGAGTGATTGCTCAGGCTCATGCTTCCTTTCAAATTTTGTAAATTGAAAAATGGTAGTGGATGGGCACAATACAATATCAAACAATCCCAGTCTCTTCTTTAGCTTAGATGAATGAAATATCTCAACATAATTCATAAAACAAGATAAATGTCTAGAAGAACAACAAAAATAAATGCAAATTCATTATCTACCTGTTTTTATTACTTCAGAAAAAGACTGCAATTAAAACGTGCAAGTGTATAAAGTTTTTGGTGGCGACAGAAATATTTGTATTTTCAGGATAGTTTAAGCTATATTATATATTTCTTCCATAATAAAGCTGCTTGCTATTTCCATACAATACTTCAGAGTTTAAATAGTTAACATAGATCATTTGTACCTCAGTGTCAAGTAGTTTTTAGATCACTCTTGGACCACCACAGGGAATAGCTTTCTTAATTTTCTTTTTTTTTTTGTCTTTTGGGATGCTCTACAGATCCTTCAGCATACTTTGTTTTTCATATTCTTCTTCAGCAAGACACTTGGACTTACAAGTTAATTACCTTAGAGGAACATTTCTCTTCAAATGTCCTTCATTCAGGATCTGAGAAGCTAGAATATTATTGATACTAATTCAAATGATTAAATTTTAGGAGTGAAGGCTGAGAAGTAGAACATGGCTGTCATGTGGTTAATTAATGCTGAGGCTAAAGGTTAATTTTGTAGTTGGACATGTACTGTATAATGAACTTGAGATAATAGTTCCTGACTTTTAACCCTTTGAACTAAAACTTCCTATTTATTGGATACATCTGAAGTATTAATGTAATACAATGCATTTTTCCCCGAGGCCATCTAATAGTGTTTTTTCCCTGTGTTTAAAATTGGGACTCTGGAGCTGCCAGGAGCTAGCTGCAGGTTGTGTGAAAACTCAAGTACCTGTATAAGGGAAAGTGTCAAGACCAGATTTCTCAAGTATTTATTTTTTCAAGAAAACAATAAACATAATGAAATGAAAAATACAGATTGTGGAAAATACTTGTATCAAATTCTTGAGTTATCCTTGAAAACAGAAGTAAAAACATGCAGGATTTTATCAGTTTGGGATCCTTAAAAAAGGAAAATACTAGGAATGGGAAGCAGGAAACTGCTGTCTAATGCCAGTTCTGAGAGCAACTTACACAATTATATTTATCAGATTGCTTCGTTTCTTCAATTACTCCATTTGTAAAATGGGGTCCAGAGTATACATGTAAACAGGTCTTCTAATTGAACAATATGTAATCCTAATGCATTTATAGGTGTATATTCATTTTAATTACCCAGAGTATAGCCTAAGCCTGAAACATTTCCTTTGATATATGTACATTTATTCCTGTTCACCAGCACTAGTAGAATCTGATGTCTTCCAGGTCATTTACAGCAAGTACACAGATCTTGTGCCAAAAGAGGTCATGAATGTGGATGATCCTGAACTGCAGAGACCAGATGAGGAGGCAATTAGAGAGGTATTGTATGCACTGATGTGCCTAGTTAGCAGGAGTATGCTTTATGTCTTGTAATGGGATGAGATGAACACTGTGGTTTTTTTCTTCAGATAACAGAGAAGACAAGAGCAGCCTTGGAGAAATCAGTCTCCCAAAAAGTTGCAGCAGCCATGCCAGTTCGAGCTGCTGACAAGCTAGCTCCTGCACAGTACATTCGGTATGTAGTGCTGGTGTTGCTGTAGGATGGTGTGATTCACAAAATGGATTAAAATTGGCACATTTGTTGAATTTCTGAGAGCAGAAATTCCTCTTGTTCTTCTGTAAGGAATATGAAACTGGCTTCTGTATTTTGAATTAACCCATTAATGATCACCTAGTTTGAAGTGTGTAGAAATATGTCTTTAACATGTCATGAGTTATGGCACTCTGGAGGTGTTATTGTTTTAGCAGAAAACCACAGATTTGCCAGGGATCACTATTAATGATGCTGCCCTGAAAGCAAAGTATTTACTGCAAGTTTCAAGCCCACAACAAGACATGTAACAAAGTTCTTCCTTCACAGAAAATGAGTAGTTGAAAGCAATGGAATTATGGGGAGGCTGATACTTATGATGATTTTCTGTTTCAAACACAGAAAAATTTCATGACAGGGTTACACTTGGCTTGAAGTTAATTCTGAAAAAAGGTATGAAGAGGTTCTTAATGAACAGTAAGAAAACACCAGGGCTTCACAGACATAGGTTGGGAGTATTGTGACAAGCTATGTGTACTGTACTTGTTTTTCTTCTATTTCAGAGTCTAGGTTGAAACAGGAGAATATAGCCCTGAAGAAAAGTTGCATTCTGTCTGGTGTAACTGAGTCTGCACTCAGTGCAGTGTCATCTGTGCAGTTACCTGCTGCTGACATTGATAGTGGGGTAGTCTTAAACTGTTCTGGGTAAAATGAAACCACAGCTAGAGCAGTGAACAGAGTGAAAATGGAGGTGGGAAAGGAATATCTAGCTGTGTGCAGAGAGCTGAGCACTTTGTTTTGTTCAGGTACACACCATCTCAGCAAGGAGTTGCATTCAACTCTGGAGCAAAACAGAGAGTTATTCGGATGGTGGAAATGCAGAAGGACCCTATGGAGCCTCCAAGATTCAAGTAAGTATTCATGGCTTGTTCAGGCCAAATAGAAGATTCTGAAGCGTATTTCTGTGCAGCATGCTGCCTGTAATTGTAATTGTTTTCTTAATTGCTCAGAATTAACAAGAAGATTCCACGAGGACCACCATCTCCTCCAGCACCTGTAATGCACTCTCCAAGTAGAAAGGTATGAAATGCCATAGCTGTTCTCACTTTTGAATGCTTAGGTGGGTCCACAAATTCTTCTTCAATCTAGTTCATTTCTGTGTACCTTCTCATTACTGACCTTCTGATGTGAAGTGATAAACTTGGTGCCCAGTGCAGTCTTTTTGTTTGTTGTTTTCTTTTTTTCATTTGGACAGTTCTTAAAGTAGTTGTCTTTTCATTTATCTTGTCAAAGGTTGAGTAGATGTCTCATATATTTTATGCAGGGATGCATTGCTGAATTTGTTCATGGCATGAATGAGTTGACCAAGGCTTAGCCTGGTACTCTTATGTTGCCTTTAGACAACACTGTTAAGCTAATCCTTAATAACATTGACTTGTGTCATTAAGGATTAGCTCCTTCTGAGAGATGAGTGTAGCGATGGTTCATCAGTTTGGTACAACTTGAATAGCTGCTAAATATGTGGATGTTAACAAGCTGGCTGTGAGTTACAGCCTGTGTGATGGAAGCTTAAGAGGATGCTGAAGAGCTGTCAGGACTTTATTCAGTGCTGGCAAAGATAGAGTGTAAAAATCAATCCTATGGCAGAGGGTTTGGAACCAGCTGATCTCTAAGGTCCATTCCAATCAAACCATTCCTTGATTCTGTAATCTTACTGCTGCTAAGAGGAGCTGGGGTTTTGTTGTGGAGTTCTGAACTTTCTACTCTAACTCATTTCAATAGTTTCATAGCTGGCTTTGAGAAAGAAAACAATATTTTCTTTTACTATAAATCTGAAGATGACTTTACTTATTCTCTTATATCAGATGACTGTGAAGGAGCAGCAAGAGTGGAAGATTCCTCCATGCATTTCAAACTGGAAAAATGCAAAGGTAATTAAGTTGTCATAAATTTGTTTTTCTAATTCCGCATCCTGATGGGAAACTTAAGTGAATGATTTAAGCTTGAATAATACTGCTGTTAAACATCTAGAGTTAGGCAAACCAGCTGCTTCCAGCATGGAAAACACATGATGATACAGTTAATTTTTCTTCAGTTTGCCATATAAAGGTTGTCCAATTGAGAGTATAGAACTGAGGGTGAATATATTACTTCATGCCAGAGATTATACATTTTGAGAGGAAAAATTTTTATTAGTTAAAATCCCCATAATAGTGCAGTCCAAAGTCAAAATCTCTCAAGGTCACAAAGTAAAGCCATCTGAGAGACCCAAGGATGTTTCTTTTTAATATTGCAGTCCATATTTCTGGGAAGTTTTCCTTGTTGCATTCTTTCATTAATTAATTCTTATGGCTAGTCAGCTAGCTATTTTTGTTCCTTGTTTGAGTAGGTATGTCCTGTCCCTTTGATTTTTATCAGTTATTAAGTTTATGTTCCTAGAGAGGGGAGAATTTATTTGCTGCAGTAACTAGTCTGATCAGTCTGAAATGTACTAAACTGTTGTCCTGAGACAGCCTCTTCAAATGGAGGAAGGAAAAGCTATATGTTTGGATGTCATTTTTTTTCTACCCCAACACAGCTGTCTAACTGGGACTGATGCTAATTAGGAGATCAAATTTTAGGTTACAGATGCTAAAACCAAAGCAAAAATTTTGTAGAGCTCACTAAAAAATCTTTAAATATAATCTATAAATAATTTTGAGTTTTAGCTTTGGAAAACGAAATTGGTGTTTAGTGTGTCTTACTTTTGCTGGCTGCCTTGTCCCTTACTTTCTCATTTTGAAATAGCTAATCCCTTAACAGGTATGAAAACAGTTTAGGTAAAACAATTTTTAGGCAAAAAATTGTAAAACAGCTTAGAGAGTGGAGAAGCTATTATCTGTAATTCTTAACTAAGCAAAAAGTGGACCTTATCACTTGAAAACTGTCCTTTGTCCTAAGATGAACCTTGAAGGGAAGCTGTGATTGGGATTTGGTGGGCGGGTGGAATTGGAGTGAAGCTTTGTATTTATTTCCTGGCAAGAATTTGAAGTACATATGAAAAGGAGATCCATTGAGGCATAATAATGATGGGCTGTGAATTTTGTATGTGTTTTTGTTTTCTTACCCAATGAATACAATAATGCTTGTTGTTACAAATACTGTTTCTGTGATTAACTGTGCCTCTCTGTTCCCACTGTAGGGTTACACCATTCCATTAGATAAGCGTCTGGCTGCAGATGGCAGAGGATTGCAGACCGTTCATATTAATGAAAACTTTGCCAAACTTGCTGAGGCCCTCTATATTGCTGACAGAAAGGTCAGGTAGTTCTTCACACTGTTTTGTTCCATACAGTTTTACCATCTTTGTATGTTAATTTCCTTCAGAAAATCAGCTGTGAATAGGCTTTAGCTTTTTGATTTGTCCTGCTTCTTTGCTAACGTAAGACTTAAGGCCTTATCCCCACTATCTCTGAATCATGGGCTCAGCGTGAGTTCAGTTATTGGAAGTCATGGGTCTTGTGTCTCAGCTCTAACTGCTGTGGCTGATGGGCTTTAAGCTTCCTGATTTTGGCTTAATTTCTGTCCTGTTTACTGGCTAACTGCGACAGATCTGCGTGTACCCCATGTGCTGCGCTTTCTGTATTTTTAACCGTGTCTCTTTTGTGCAGGCTCGGGAGGCAGTAGAGATGCGTGCCCAGGTGGAGAGGAAGATGGCTCAGAAAGAGAAGGAGAAACATGAGGAAAAGCTCAGAGAAATGGCTCAGAAAGCCAGGGAGAGAAGAGCAGGGATCAAAACCCATGTTGAAAAAGGTACTGTTTTTTATCATTAAGACACTATGGCTTTTTTAGTATTCATAAGTGTGGGTTTGGAGTAATAATCTAAAAACTTGAAATATCTAAATTTAGGTGGAACGCCTAAGTATGACATCAGTTCATGTCTTTATTGGTTAATTCACTGCCTGGTTTGATGGGATGCAGGTTTGAACCTCACATCAGTATGTTGGTGTATATAGGTTTAGGACACTGAGAATTTTGAAGTTAATAATGCATCAGTGCAAGTGATGGCTTTCATAGACAGTTCTAAACTAATATTTTTAAGCTTATTGCAAATGAAGGGCAGATTTTTCTAGAAGAATGAAACCATCTTTAAGTTATCAAAGGTAATATTGCAGTGCAATGTTCTCACTCTTGCACTGTTGTAACTGATCTTGCAGAGCTGCAATTTTGTTGGCTAGTAGGCCCCAAAAAACCCCACAGCCAACCTAACTAAATTGTCTCCATTGTGCTAAGTCTTCCATTCTGATGGAAATTACACTTCAAAGATCAAGATTAGGAACTTCAGAGAGCAGTTACAATCTCTTCAGAAGATGGAGGGATATGGTCATATAATGCCAAATCCTGCTGCTGGGATGTACTAACCTCTTACCAAAAGGCTGGGAGCTGGCCAGCTGGGGAGCCACTCTGTTGGAAAGGACACAGGAGTTGTAGTGGACAATATGCTGAATATAAGCCAGTAGTGTGCAGATGCAGCTTTGTATTTCCTTAACAGTAATGCTAAGGGCATACAAAGCTGCATCTGCAGTAGTGTAACCAGTAAGTCAAAGGAAGTAATAATTTCCTTTTAGTGGTGACCTGTTAGACATCATCTGGAGTACCTTGTACAGTTATGGGCCTCCGGGTACAAGAAAGACATTGATAAATGGGAGTCAGTTCAGTGAAAGGGCATCAGAATGGTCATGGAGCTTGAGTAACTGCCTGTTCAGGAGATGCTGAGAGAATAAGGCTTGTTCTGCTAGGAGATGATGTGCCATTGGGGCCAGATAATGGGAAGGTTACCCAGCAGATCATATCACAGTGATCCCTAAATGATTATCAGAGGGCTTCACCAAGTTGCACAGTGGAAGAATGAGACAGTGGTCAAGAGTTGAAGCAGGAGGTTTCAGCTGTGTGTCAGGAGAAAGATTTTCATCATGAGGACAAACAGCAATGGAACAGGTCGCCTAGGAAATCTGTTAGTCTCTATCATTGCAGGTTTTCCTCACCTGAGTGGGAAAAAACTCTGACCAACCTGGTTTGAATTCAGCATTGATAGCAGGTTTTGAATTAGACTCTCTTCCAACCTGAGTGTGTCAGGTTGCATCACATAATGTTGCATCACATAATGTTCTTCAAAACACTTAAATCCCTGCACGTTTCAATGATACTTTTATGCTTAGAGTTATGATACAATGATCTGTAAATGTTTTAGGACATTAATTCCTAGACAGACAATTATTCTAAGCTCTTGAAAGATAGAAGAACATAGTTGTTAGGATGTCTGCTTTGACTTACCAAGAACAGTCACTTGCTTGGGGCATAAGAAAGCCGTAGTGTTCATGTGTTCAGTTTATTTCAAGTGGAACATTTTAAATAGTGCTAAGGGTCACTACTCTTCTGTAAAATAATACTGTGCCAATGTCTGTGGCATAATTAATTCAAACCTCAAATATTTGTCTATAATGAGCAATCTTTACTTGTTCAGAGGATGGAGAAGCTAGAGAAAGAGATGAAATCAGACATGACAGGCGCAAAGAGAGGCAGCATGACAGAAATCTTTCCCGGGCAGCCCCTGATAAAAGGTGAGTCACAAAAAAAAAGCTGCTTTATTCCTGTACTGGCACTGGCTTCCCCACTAGGGAACCTATTACTGGCCTTCCCTTTTTTTGATATAAGTGCCTGAGTTCTATGTATCGTGGAGATAGTGACTGGTATGAAGCACAGTTTGTTCATTATATGAAAAGGCATTACTGTGTTAAAATACTGTAGTACTTTCTTGAAAATGTAGAATTTTCCACATGAATGGGAAAGAGAGGTGTGCTGTGTTGGTTTTGGGCAGATTTTTCTTCAGTGGGACTTCAGGTTTAATGTTTTATGTTCAGGATTAATTAACATGTTGAGAGCAAAGATTGAAACCTGAATCTTCTAATTTTGGTGAGACTAGAGTTATCAATAGTGGCTTTGTTTCTTGAAGCTGTTCATTTTAAGTAAGCTTAGATTTATGGAGGTAGGCTGGAGTATCTTATTAGCTGAAGTCACTGAGATTTTTGAGTGCAAATGGTTTCTGGATGCTTAAAATCTCTAATATGTTGAAATTGGATTGCTCGGCCTTTCCAGAATATAACTACACTAATTCTTGCAAAAAATAAATATGACATTTTAGACCAAGTCAGCTTGATGTGAATTGCAGATAGTGGAAAGCAAATTAAATGTCATGCCCAGCTGAACATAATTTTTCCAAATGTTTCCTTTGCCAGGAGACAAATTTTAAATGTTACCTAGTAAGGAAGAACAACAGTCAAAATCTGGCTTCTGAGGCAAATTGTTAGCGGGGAATACAGGTTCGGGTTGCAATTGAGTGTGTCAACAAGTATGGTTTACTGGCCTCATAAAACTTTCAATTTTTTAATTCAGGTCAAAGCTGCAGAGAAATGAGAACAGAGATATCAGTGAAGTTATTGCCCTGGGGGTACCAAACCCCAGGCCATCCAATGAAATCCAGTATGACCAGAGGCTGTTCAACCAGAGCAAGGTAAAATACCTTTTCTTTTCATAGAAAGCTGTGTAGCTTTCAATGAGAACATGCTCATCATTCCTTTGTGGGTACAGACAGAATAATAAAGAGAGGCTGTTCTCATGGTTGTTGTGGATACATTCAGAAAAAAAATCTTTACATAACTGCTTAGAAAACTATTGATTTCCTTTATCAAGAGCCTATGCAAAAAAAATTAAATTTATAGCTAGATTAAAGAGTTTTTGTTGTGATTTTTCTCCCCACTTGGGAGTGGGGAGAAAAACTATTTTGCCCTCAAGCTGCAGTGACCTCATTTTCTTCTCTTGTACAAATGTACTGACTGAATAGGAAATCTGCTTTCAGAGAGGACCAAGTAAATACTTTTTATTCCCATTACTGCTTGTGTTGATACTTCTGAAGATAGAGAGTTAACAGCAACATTTATTTTCCCTGAATTTCATACTATTCAGAGATGACAAAATAGATTTGGCTTCAGCAAATCCCTCAATAGACCTGCAGTTGTCAATCACTCTTCTTCATGTCTCCAGTGAAAGACTTGCAGGCAAGGAGGGAAAGCTGATGAACCAAAAATGAACAAGCAGATACTTACACTTTCAGAGTTCATATAAGCCTCTGTGCGATTTGGATCAGTCAGCTTAAATCATTTTTTCCAGAAATTCTGAATAATACCCATTTCTGTATGGCTGTACTCAGCTATTACAGACAGCTGCACTTGCAGGGCAGACTGAAATGATCCATTATTCTGAAATGCGGATGGCTTGTGATCCTTGCTGTTGCTATTTGGAAGAGTAGGAAGGACTGAGGCCTGTAATGTGATGTTCTCTGGACTTAATCCCAGACCCAAACCCACTCACATCCTCATCAAGTGCTTGGACTCATTTGAAATCAATTGTAAATCACGCCATGTCATCTTTGTGTAACATCATCAATGTATTTTGTTGATAAAGTAAGTTAGCTGACATTTTGTCGATTTAACAGAACTTGTGCTGTTCTGCTGTTCCTCACAGGGTATGGATAGTGGCTTTGCTGGAGGAGAGGATGAAATTTATAATGTTTATGACCAGCCTTGGAGAAGTGGCAAGGATATGGCCCAAAACATCTACAGGCCAAGTAAAAATCTGGATAAGGATATGTATGGTGATGATCTAGAGGCTCGAATAAAGACCAACAGGTAAGGAAATAAATTTAAGAAATATTCTTAATTAGTACTTTGAAGATAGTCAACTGAGTATCATCTTCTCCTACAGGTTTGTTCCTGACAAAGAGTTTTCTAACTCGGATCGTAGCACCAGAGGCAGGGGCAGAGATGGACCAGTTCAATTTGAGGAGGATCCATTTGGTTTGGACAAGTTTCTGGAGGAAGCCAAGCAACACGGTGGCTCTAAACGGCCATCAGACAGCAGCCGCCCTAAGGAACACGAGCACGAGAGCAAGAAGAGGAGGAAGGACTGAATGCCTCTGCTCCTTGAGAGGTAGGGAAATGGACTGCAAGCTTGGACTTCATGCAAAAGGGGTTTTAATATTGAGTGTACAGGAGGATGGCATTGTATCACAGCAGTTCACAACTCTGGCCGTGTGGATACATACACACACTAACTCTTCTACATGGGACAGCTACCTGAAGAGAGAGAAGACATGGAGACCACTTTGAAACATTTCATAAGGAAATTAATTATTCTTTAGCAAGTTCTGACTTTGCTGATTCCCCACTGCCCAGCACCTCAGGGTAAGAATGTAGCCTCCTTCCTACAGCTTTAGTTTTTGTAGGTAGCTGAAGCTTTGACTTCATCTGTTAAGAGCTTTCCTGCTGTATATAATGATCATCTTATGCTGTAACAGATGCTGGGGTGTTAATAATTCAGTATTTTAGTGTGGCTATACAGTTTTTTGAACAAGGGAGGGGAAACAGCTGGATTCTGTTTTAAAACAAGTACTCATTCATAGTTTCTCAGTAATCTTTATTTTAGTTTCTTTACATTTAGTGAAATAAAGCCTCCTTCCACCACTCACTCACTCTGACTCCTTCTTTGACTGCGTCTTCTACGGAGCTGCTGTTTGAGAGCGAGCTGAAAACAATGGAAATTAATTAAATCAGCTAGGCAAGAAAGTTTATTTTTCATTTCTGATAACCCAGAACATTGATACAGGAAGCAGAAGATACATTTATAACCAATTCAGTTTCATAACCCCCAGCCAGGGCTTTCCTGACACAAAAGTTGAATATATATCCACAGCAATTGCTAGTTGTACCAGCAAAATGCATCTTAAAAGCTTGTGCTTTCAACTGGAATTAATAAAAAGTAACTGTCTAAAGCTAGCCTAGAAAAATTGGGAAAAGTGCTCATGTAATCTAGAGCAGCCTGAATTTTCTAAGAAATGAAAATAACTACAGCTTACTTTCTGCTTTTTATTTCACTACAAAGAAGCCTCTTAGCATGCACCTCTTGTGAGAGTATAGTCTTTGAAGCCTAGGCAGTTAAATGCATGTGGCTAAGCTTACAGATTCAAGAACAAAAAGCAGCAAAATTTTCCAGGAAATTGCCACTAAATACTACGTTATTTCTAGTACCTAATTTGGTAATTGCAAACAGATATCCAATTTCAACACAATTTATGAAGGACCAACCTACTGCCAATCTAATCACAGTTTAAGGAGTCTTAATTTCTGCTCCCATTTTTGTACCAGGTGGAACTTGCAGGTTGGTTCTTCTTGGGAATAGGTACTGAAGTAACCACAAACAGTGATGACTTGGGCAGTAATATGAACCATGGCAAGTGAAATACTTTACCACGATCAAAATACTGCGTCACTGAAGTCTATCATCAATTCCTTTTACTATCTCCTAGCATTTGAAGTCTCAAAATAAGAAATTAGTTGTCAAAAGGATATTGAAGAATTCTTATTAATTAATCAAAAGCTTGAACTGATTATGTGTGATACACCAGCCTGCCTGTTGCTCATGGTTTCACTCTCTACTACACCATCTGAGTAGTTTTATCAGCTGAAGCACATGTAAGTCTGTAAGAAAATCCCCCATTTAGGGAACATACCAGATGCTACGTTCTAATTGTTTTGATACGAGAGCTGTTAATAAAATGGCTTTGGGCAGCCATTGACTCACTGTTATTTATTCCTTATCTGTCAGTACCACTGCACACTAAATGTTGAGAAAGTGGTGAGATGGCTTTGCTGTGTTTCTGTGCTGGAGTGGAGCTGGAGGATACAGTTGTCTGGCTCCAGCTGACCAGTCAAGGACAGACACTTTAGTATGTGTAGTAGATGTGTACAGTGGCTCGATGCCATACATTAATGCACTGAGATTGCCAAACTTTTATTTTTTGTGTTACTAACATTTAAAATCTTAAAGATGGAGAGAACAAGACCCTACACTAAAGCAATTTTAGAGTTGTCTTGAACACATGAAAGCAAGCAGCTGATTTCTCCTGTATGAAATGACAGCTGGAGAAAACATAAATTTCACTGAAATTCAAAGCTTAGCATCACTTTCTTTATCATGTTCCCCCTGCCACTCAACATCTGGATTAGATGTTGGAACCCACCTGCAGAAACCTGCATTACAAACTGCAAACTAGTTGCACAGCACATCCCAACCAGTTTTACTGCATTCACATTACTTTAGCATAGCAGGAGTTTTTGGTCTCTTGAGTGTGATCTCTCTGGTATCTCTATGATCTTGACCCCTAACAACTCAGGTTGAGAGGAGAGAATAAACAGAAGTGGTAATGATTTACAAAACATTAAAAGCACACTGAGTGACTAAGATTCTTAACCACACTTCGAAAGAATATAATAGGTAATAAAGGAATTAGCACGTTACCTTGGAACCTTCAAGAATGTGGGGGTCCTTCTGTAACACATTCTGAACTTCTTCTGGAGTTGAGAATTTAATCCAGCAATAACGTCTGTGAAAGCCTGTATCTCTGTTCTAATTACCAGGTAAAAAAAACCAAAATGCAATTACTACAGGAAATATTCACATAGGCTGTTAAAAACTTTCTACAGATATTGCATTTAAAGATTCAGAAATTGTCAGAGGAATTGGCACACTTGCTGTTTCAGGAGCCTTTTTCACACTAAGACATTTGGTGTCAGTAATAGTGTGAGGGGTCTAGCACAGGCTGTTCTACATGCCTCTCAATTTGAATCTAGCAATAATAACAAAAAATCACGATCTTAAGATACAGTTGAAGCCTAGAATAATATATAGACAGTAGTTTCTAACCGCAGTATTTATCTACTAATAAGCCAGTCACAACAGAACTGACATTTAAATGGCCACAGTACTTGAACAACATTCAGCAAGATAAAGCAGCTGCTTAAGACACTACAAAAGCAGAGTGCCATTCAGAATGACAAGCACTAACTGCACTAAAAAGAAAAACGTTATTTTTAGAAATGATGTGCCAGTCAGAAAAGACAGTTGTCAATAAACAGGTGATAATGAGAAAAAGCCAAGTGCCTTCTGTCCCTACTCGGATCCCACTCCGAGTTCACAACAGCTCAGCCACTCTCATCATCAGGCATAAGTGGCAGCACTTCCAAACCACCTACAAGGTACTGCTGGTTTCAGTACCACAGTGATGTCTAAATTAGGCTGTCCTGCACTGGTGATTTTTGTACCTCCGGGTTTTAAGCAGTAATGAAACTCCTCAAGTATTCACTGAATGTTAATGTACACACATGCATCACTTGAACCTGTGATGGAGGTAAGTTTGTGGTAAGCTACCAGACTTCGCAACAAAACAATGCAGTCTGACCTGGGCTTGAGGGAAAATATGATAGGCAGGCACCTAAGCTTCAAGTGTTCATAACAACCAGCCTGTTTCAAACTTTCTCCATTGCCAAACTAATCCTCAACACGGAGTGAACCCATCAGCTCACTAACTGACGTTCACTACCCACTGAGCTTAATTTAACAGGATTACTTCAAGTGGAGAAACAAGCAGACAGAACCTTTACACTTCAAGCAATGCCTGCAATTTACCTGCAAAGGAACACTTTTTTTGACCGTTCATCTTTTAAAAAATGCACTAGATACTACAATCCCCGATCTATACACTCAGAAGATAAACAGCCTAAACGACAGAGGCACTGGCAGCACCCCGCAGAGGTTATGGGTTTTGTGTTAGCCCTGCACTCTGGACGGGGTCTTAATCCACAGCAGGAAAAGACGGTAGGTTCATACCCACATCTTTAGTTTTTGGCCAGTGAGACCAGGCACACAAAAACTTTATTCTCTGTCTGAAAAATGTCAACACGATTATAGAGAAGCTCAAAGCACTTAGATTAATTATTCAGAAATGGCAGCATCAACAGGATGCTGAAGGATGTACTTTGTAAAGCTCTTTGAAAGCCAACGGAAACCACTAAGCTTCAATGAGGCCGAGCGCTGGCAGACAACTAGTGGCACTCCTGGAAGAAGGAGCTAAGGGTAGAGAGCCCTGAAAACCTCACTAGAGTTCAAGATGAGGGGTCCAGACTGCAGCTCCAAGGAAGCGGGGGAGCTGCTTCGGGGCAAGGCCTCAGCCGCAGGAGCAGCCGGCGGCTCTTCCCGCCTCGCCGAGAAGACACGAAGTGCGGCCCGGAGGAGGCGCGGGTACTCACGAAAGGCAGCTGGCACCTCTGCACCGACCCGAACTGGGAGAAGTACTCCTTCAGCTCCTCTGTGGGAAAACGCACCAGGTTACCCGGGCCCGGCGCCTCCGCGCAGCCGCGCCGCCCTGGCCCACGCCGGCCTGTGCCGGCACACGCGGCGAGGCCGCCCAACCCCACCGGCCCCAGCAGCGGCGAGGGATGGGAGGGGGGCGCACACTCACTGCTCGACACCGTCCAGGGAATCTCAGCCACGAAGATGTCGAAGAGCCGCCGGGAGCGGCGCCCGACCGTCCGCACCGCACTGGCCGCCGCCATGTCGGGACTGCGGTGAGAGGGAGGGACGGAGAGAGGGAGGGGCGGCCCCGCCCCGGCCGGCCCGAAATGGCGGCGGCGGCCCTGACCCGTGAGGGTGGGGAGGATGCGTTCCGCCGGCTCTTTCGCTTCTATCGGCAGCGCGACGCGTCCGACTTGCGGGGCGTGGTGGACTTCTCTGCGCCGGGGGGGCAGGTAATGCTGGGTTGCTTCTGCCCGCGCCCCGCGGCGAGCGGCCCGGAGCGCGTCCCGCCCTCGGTGCGGTGTCTCAGTGCGGGGCTGTGTCGGTGTCGCTGTAGCCTGCTCTCTCCACCTGCCTTTTCCTTTCGTGCCCCACGCCGAATCCCTGGTGCCGCGTCCTTTCTGTCTAGAGGATGCTGCAGTCGAGCGCTGAGCCTCTTACGCGTCCGTGTGCTGGTTTAAAAGTGAGAGCGTGAGCCGAGCGGGGCAGCTGGGCAGGGCCCGGGGCCCCTCTGCCCGCGGCCCCAGAGCCGGGCTCGCACGGGGTGTCCCTGAGCCGGGGCACGCTGCCCAGCGCCATGCCACAGTCACAGATTTACTACTTTTCCTTATATTTACTTTCATAATATTTAATTAGCTCCCTATACTGCAGTTAGGGAACTTCGAAGTCTCTTACAGAACCACTTGATACTGAAGCAGCAGAATGTATGGACATAAAACACGGCGAGTTTCATTCTCGGAACTGACACTGTTTCCTTGCTAGCCCTTGTCTTAGCCCTGAAAAACCTGGGCTGGAATCAGCTTCCCCATGCGGTACTGCCTTCCCCCCAGTCAAGTTTCTTCTCCTTTCTCGCGCCTGTATAATAAATGCTTGGCTTAGTCATCAGGATGAGTTCGGCTGCTACAGTGGGCTGGGGAATACAGTCATCAGCACTGCTGAAAGTAGGAGCCATCGTAGTCATTTACCATGGCTTCAGTGATGAAGAAATTATCCTTAAAACTTGTCTTCTGTTTTGTCACCTCACAAAAGAATGACACAAATCTGCTGAAGTGTTGTTATCTAGGGATTTTCTACTTATGAGCTTATGTCAAAAAAAGGAGTGAGGAGTATAGTTAAAATGAAACTTTGCCTAATTTTTCATTGTTTCGATGCTTAGTCTTTTCTTGTTAGTGTTCTATTAAGCTATTTATTTTTCTATCTCTTTGGACTCTAATTTTGCTGTTGCTAATGAAACACAAAACCTGACCCATATGAAATTGTTAGAAGCATTAGAATTAACTAAGGAAGTTGTTAACATCTCAGCCTTTCTTGAGCTTGCTGGAATCCTGTATTTGGTAAAGGATTAGAGCATTATGGCTCTTCTGGGAAATTCATTTTGATTTCAATTTGAGAACATCACAAGGATCTGTCTTCTTTCAAAATGACTCTTTGTGCCTGTTACCTTCTAAGATCAGGTAGCAACTACTGGTGAAAAAATATTTTATTCCTCTTTCCACCAGGTTAAAAAATCTGCTGTTTCACTTTAAGACACACTGGCCAGGCAGATTGGCCTGGATAATATTGCTTCTTTTTTCTCAGAAAACTGCTTCATGCAGTTGAGCTCTTCAGTGAAGTGTGACATACCCCATCTGCCCTGTTACCAGGCTTGTTTAACTGATTCAGCACATGTAATTCTTCAGCACAGAAACACCTCCTGTTCTCCAAAAGTCCAGACAATAGCTGGTGTGCAAGCACTTTGAGCAGGCAGTGAGGTGGCAGAGCTTTGGTCAGAGGATGAGACTTCCTGGGGATGCTCTGTGGACAGGACTGTGAAGTAAGCTCAAGGCTGGCACTCACAAAGCTGCTTTTGACAAAGAGCTGAAAAATTGGTAAAGTTGATCATATTGCCAAAAGCTGTCCAGCAATAGTTCAGAATTTCTTAGAACTTCTATGTATGTAATTTAATCCTATTGTTCAGAAAATGTTAACCAGAGCTGTCAGCTGCAGAGAGACTGATTTACACATGCCCCACTACAGAGGCTGTGTGCAAAGGCCCTAATTTGACACATTATAAGTGTCATAGACCAAGTCTTGCAGTCTCTGCCTGTTTATTCCTTCTGTGCCTGGCCATCTCTTTCCTTATATGAACCTGTACTGTTCCACTGCTGCATGGAGAGCTGGACTGGGGAACTAAGCCAGAACAAAACCAACTTGCTTCTGCCTTGCCCTCCTCAAGACAGTTCCCTATCCTAAGGGAAGAAGGGAGTGGAAACACAGTAGAATGAGTTTGGAGGTTTTTTACCAGCAAATGTTAGCTTCAATACATGTGTTGTTGTAACATAAGGGAGTATGTCAAGTAAACACATCTTGCCAAGCCTTGAGCTGTTGATCCTGCTGTTTGGAACAGAATTGGCATTGTGGCATTCAGAATTGACAGAGTTTCTGTAGTCCTTCATATATCACAGCTTTGGCAACTTCATTGCTGTACTGCTTATCCTTCTGAAATTAGAGATGAGATTAGTCATCTACCCTCTAGGATCATGGGCAACCTGTAATTGGAATGTTCTGTGAAAGTAAGGAGTGTTATGAGTATGTTGCTCTCTAATGGAGGATGATAGTTACCAGAATGTTTTATGATGATGAGGCCCTACTATGGAAATGGACAAATCATGATGAATTTTTTCTCATTGGTATATATTGTTTGGGTTTTTTAATGAGTGGGAGACATCTCATCCCTAGATAAAACCTGTAAGTACCTTTTGATTCTTATGTTCAGTGTGTACTGGCTCTGTTTGCCCTGTCCTGGTCACAGCTGTTGAGGCAGTAGCTTTGTGGTACATTTGGCATTTTCACAAGAGTTGCCTTCAAGCATGGTAGCACTCTTCCTTTCAGATGCTATTTTTGGATGAGTTTTGTGTTTCTCACTCTTTTTTTAACCAGATCTGTTTTATTTTTCCAGGTGTTCAGATCACAGCTCAGTATTTCTTCAGTCAGTGATCAAGATGCCTACAGAGCAGGATTACAGCCAGTTAGCCAGTGGAAAGCCTATGGCCTCAGTGGGTATCCAGGTAGGTACCTCTGATTTCAAGAAAAGTTAAACACAACCTCATTGCTTTGAATTAATGCAGTGTCAATCTTATTTTTCTTGTTCTGCCTGAAAAAGCTATTTTGGTTTGCCTAAGTGTAATTTAATGTTGTCGTAAGTGCAGGAGGACAAACAAATCAGCTAAAGGGTGGGATCCAGTAATATTTATAAAGGTGAGAAGAGCCAGTTGTTTCACAGTGAGATCAGCCAGACTATAGCTCATGAGAATGGACTCCTGTTGCCTTTGGCAGAGACTTTATTTCTGTAGAATCTGTTTTTCTTCAATATACATCATGCTCATTGGGTACATGGCTGAAATTCAGTAGTTTCACAGTTGAAGTGTGGCATCTATTTGTCAGTGTAGGACATGGAGTACAGTAAGTGAATAAGAACCTTTGGGCCTACTCAATATAGAGTAATTACATTAGGCAGGTTATTTCAGAAGTGGAAATGTGGTTTAGGTTTGCAGTTTACCTGGCATAGTCACAGAGAGGTATTAGGTTGGAAGGCACCTCCAGAGGTCTAGGCCAACACCCTGCTTAAAGCAGGATGAAGTTGCAAGTTAGATCAGGATGCTGAGAGCTTTGTATGGGTAAGTTCTGGAAATCTCCAAGGAGAGAGATTACTTGCCCTCTCTGGGCACCTGTACCAGTGTTTGGCCATGTTTTTTTCTTAAACCCCATATCTACTAAAAATTTGTCTTGCTGTTTCTTATGACTGTTGTCTCTCACAATCTTGCTGTGCACATCTGAGTTTCTTATGACTGTTGTCTCTCACAATCTTGCTGTGCACATCTGAGAAGATTCAGGCTCCCCTCCTCTCTCATGCCTGTGGGTCGTGCTCACCAATACCAGGATGTGTCTGTCACTTGTGTCACAGCCCTCACTGCTGCTCACAGTTTGTCCTCTAGGCAGCCTGGCCTTGGTTTGGAGCTGCTCTTGACCCTTGGGCCATACTGTTGCATGGTGTTATTCTGCCCCAGATGCAGAATTACCACTCTTGAACTTCTGAGGCCCATTCTTATTTGTCCTTTTCAGGGGCAGCACTAGCCTGCAGAAGATCCACTGCTGCCCCAGTTTAGTGTAATTTCACTTCTGTAAGTGAAATGAGGATGAACGTCCCATCATCCACATTGTTGATGTAGTTGTAGTTATCTTTGCCCCAGGATCAACGAATGCAGCTCATAACAGCTGCTGGTTAGACTTTGAAGCATCAAATCAATATTCTTTAAGCCTGGTGATGCATCCACCTTTTGCTTACTTTTTCAATTTGCCCAAAAAAATTATGGCTCCCAGTTTGGCTCCAGTGGTGCTGTAGAAGACCATATGGAAAACTTTTCTAAAGCCAAGGTAAACATAATCCCCTGTTTTCCCCTTGTCTGAACATCTCACTGTAGCAGGCAGTAGGGCTGGTTAGACAAAATCTGTCTTCCATGCTCTCTGTTCCCAACCACCATGTGTCTAGAAGTTGCTACTGTCAAAGTTTGACAATGCTTCATCATTTTATCAGGGGTTTTGGTAAGGCTGATGAGTTTGTAGTTCCCCAGATCCTCCTTATTTCAGGAATTTTTGTTTGATTAATTATGTTTTTTTCTCATGTTTCTTTCCATTCATTGGGGACTCAGTTTCTGTGTGGGTTGCTTTGAAGCCAGCCTACCGTTTCTGAAACTGAGGCAGCCATGCTACCCATCTGGCATATTTAATACACAGGGAATTGAATAACTTCAGGAGAAAGGCTTCTGTCTTTTCTTGCCTCTGTAAATGTTTTGTTCCACTTGTCTGTCATATTATAGCTGCCCGTGCTTGGTCTGCTTGTCATTTACTGTCTGTCTAAATGTCTTCCCTGGTAATTACATAGGGTGTGTGGGGAATCACAGGTGTTCCACTTAACTGCATTTCTCTTCTGCTTTGGCAAAGGAAACCTTTTACTAAAATGAAATGGAAATACATTGACAAATTATCTGTCCTGTTTAGCATCAAGTCAGGTGTGGACTTGAGGAGAATAGTATTTTATCATTTTTCAGTTTCCTTTATCTGGACATTCTTAAACAGTAGGAGATGTGGAACCAGCTGTCCCAATAGCCTTCTAATTGAAGTAAGAATTTCTTTAGTTTTTCTATGAGCAAAGGGAAAGGAAGTACTTTGGTTTTGTCCCCACAGTAAGCAATGAAAGAGAAGATGAAGGAATCTGGATGAATTTCTGTTGTATCCTGAGAAGCATGTGATGCTGTCTTTGGGTCTTTGTAACTGACATTTTTGTTTTGTGAGAGGTTTTTCTTGTTATTAGACATCTACATGTCTTACATATCTCATCCTTCCTTTGACTGTGGTTGGAGACCACTTTCATTAGATGCAAATTAATTTGTAGTACATAGCAAGATAGTGCTGCAGTAAGAGAATTGCACCTACTTCCTCAGGGCAGTTTCCTTTAGTACACAGATTCACAAAGAATAATTATTTTACCCTTTCCCCTCACATCTTTCAAGGGCAAGAGGTTCAATTATATCTTCAAAGTTTGTCTGAGATGTTCTTCAGTCAGTTCAGAAAGATTGCTACAGAAATATTTCTTATTTCTCACTTTTCTCACTCAGTGAGTGCAAGTCACAGATTTCTAGCACTATTGGTCTTTGTTCTATGTTTGTACAAAATTTTATAGTAAAACTTCGCAACTGTTAGAAATTCAGTTTCTGCCTTTTTTGACGCAATGAGAATAGTAGTAACCCACTTTTTAGTTGTTACTGCTTTTGTAAATCTAGACCAGTCTAGTTTCTTAAGAGAAACCTAGGTCGAGGAAAGGTTTGCAAAGACATGAGCATGTTCTAAGTCTGTGAGATAAAAGCCATAAAATCTGGATTCTTGTTCTCATCTCTGCTTGTAACTAACTCTCCAGGCTTCAATGCCTTCATTAATACCTGGGGATAACACATACATAGTAGAGTGAAATTTCATGAATGTAGTAAAGTGCTTCAAGAACCCCACATCAAAAGCGGTAGACAGGAAGGGCAGTATTATTATTCTCCATTATTGTTCTATGTAGATGCCAGCAGAAAGTAAATATAATGCTTCTGGCAAAGAAACATCTTGTAGTCAAACCTATCAGAAGGCTGCCATATTCTGAAAGTGCAGGGAACAGAGTGCAGGGAACAGAGTGAAGTGAATGACCATGTGTTATTAATACACTGAAGGCTTTTTTTCTAACCAGTCACTTTAATCTTGAGTCTTTGAGGTACGCTGGCAGGTAGCTCTTCCTGAAACCTCCTTTTTCTTTGTTCCTCTTACATCCTTATCTCTCTTTACATGTGGTTTTTGTGTTGGTGAGCCTTATTGAACTGACAGTCTTTGAGAGAATGCCTTGATTCTCAGAGTAGGTACAGTACAGATTAATAGCATCTCTCATATGGGCTGCTGCTTGAACCCTGCCTGAGGTGCCTGGTTGAATGAATGTGCAGAGTAGCTGCATGTTTATTTTGTTTTGTTAATTAACAATGCCTGCAACGTATTCACAGTCAATAACAAGTGGTTTGGGATATCATTTGACTTTCATGGCCATTTCTGAGTGTTACCATATCAAAATGCAAATATGGATACAACCAGACTTAACTGGAAATAGGCATGAAGAAAAGTGGAGGACACTTTACATTACTAGACACTTGCTCAGCTCAGGGACTTCTTTCTGAAGTAGCAGTAGGAAGACAGTATGAGTTCAGAGCCAGGGATAAAGTTAGTTTGAAGCATAGAAAAGCTAGGCCAGAATTGCTCTAACTTTGCTGGGCTTAAGAGAAAAGTCATGCTGAATAATTTAAGAAATAAAATTTACTCCAAAACAACTGGATTTCCATGTTCTTACTCCTTTAACTCCTGTAATAAGTATGCCTTACATAGATAGGTCCTTTATTGTAATTTTTCTTTGGACTAGTGTTGGCTGCCCTCTCTGCCTTCTACCTTGTGCCACCATTTGTTTTTTCTGAAAAAAGGCCAATAAGTTTTAACTTAACTAGAATAGATTTCATCAGCTTATATGCACAGTCAATAGTTGTATTCTAAGGAGGTTTTTTCCTCTAACTCTGGCTCCTATCCTTTGCTCTAAATTCAGAAAAAAACCCCAGGGAAACACCTAATCCTACTTTGTCTCCATCCTCTCCTTTTTTCTTTGTGGTCAGGGTTTATTTTCATAGCAAACCCTTTCCTTGCTGGCTGCCAGCGTCACTGGGTGAAGCAGTGTCTCAAGCTATACCCTGAGAAACCCAATGTCTGCAACCTGCACCTGCACATGGCTCCTGAGAAGACCACTGACCTGTGGGGACAGAGCAAGGAGCAGCTGAGGTGAGTCCACTGTCACCTTTCATGGTCAAAACTGATGGAGCCAGATCTCACCTTTGAGAAGGTCGAAGAAAATGGAGCAGGGAAGGGAAGCTGAAGAAGATTGTGTACATGCTGGCAGAATACAGATGGTGTCAGACATGCCAATTTAAAGATGGATATTTCATGGCTTCATGTGCATCCTTGCTAATTCTCTGCTTTCATTCTCAGTAGGATTTTCCAGTAGCATATTGTTCTAAAGCCATTGGTGACCTGTTACATAGTGACCCCTGTGGTGCTTGAAGCTGGCTGAGCTCAGCTACGAGTGGAACTGTGAAGTCTCTCTGGGCCTCAGTTTTCCTGAGGCAAAACAGATCCTTTGCAAAACTCCCCACTAATGGTAGCACTCCTTCCCAGTCAGCTCTTAGACCCAGAACAATGTAATAGAAATGCTGTTAGCTGTACTTCCTTGAACTTCTCAAATCTAACAGTTTCTGTGTTCTCATTTTCTAAAGTATTTCTTTTGGTTTGGTGTTGTTTGTGGTTCTTCTTAATTCAGCTTGACGTTGAATTAAATGTATTAAATGTACCATTTTAATAGCAATCCTGTTTAATCTGAAAGATTCCATCACGTTCAGAGTTCTGTGGCTGATGTAGCTGCCTTTCCTCTACCTGATCTGGAATTTAATGGAGAATTTTCCCAGTTTTGAAGTCAAGTAGAAAGTTTAAAAAAAGGAAAAGTCTTTTAATGCTTGAACTTTAATGAAGTCCTGTAAAAATACATATAAGACAGACTGTTTACAGTACACAATCTTTTAGCTGTTTGGATAATTTTGTTACCTTATTAATTTCACTGCTCATTTTTCATAATGATTGTTTTGTGTGATGGTGCAACCAGAGTTCTCTACAATGCTCATCTTCCACCTCAGTCTCTTAGTGAGGTTGACGTGCTGAGATGTTTCTTCAAGAACCTCTTGACATCTACAAGACATAGAGTGGCAAAAGCAAGATTGGGACTTCTAGCTGTTTGCACCTAGGAGAGAAGTTATACTCTGACCTCTGTTTTCCAGGCTCAGTCAGAATTAGTCACAGAAATGTACACACCATTTTTGTGTTCCATCAAGAATGAAAAATTGTTCTGTGAAAGGATTGTGAATTGTGCCCAACGGCTGAAAAAAGTGGGGTGCTGTTCCAGTTTGACAGGCCTCTCCAGCAGGACCTCCTGTGTGCAGAGAATGATCAGAGCAGAGGTTAATTTGCAGCTGAATCCAGTTCAGTTGAAAACAGTGTTTAGAAAAATGATGGCTGGCAGCAACCCTGGTAATTTTATGAAGTCCTTACCTTCAAGTGAGCAAACGGCTGTATTTGTGCTTATACCTAGAGGCAGCAGATGGAACTAGCCAGCCTCTCTAGTATCTGGAGTGAAAGTGTTTCAGGGAGGCAGGAAACTGCCTAACTGAAAAGAGGTCTGCTTCCAACATGGGTCACACCTTTAATGCTATTTAAAGCCATTAGGATAATGCATGCATGTGCTTGGGTCATGGCTTATCTGCTCTTTTCAGGATGCAGGAATCACAAAGTAGGGTGAATCTATACAATTCCTAGACAGATATGCTATGCTTTCCTCAAAAGTGGAGCCTGAGTATTTTCTCTGGTACTGGGGACAATTAAAAGCATAAAAGGGAATAGAGCATTCCCACGAGGGAGATATAGATATACAGATATATAGGTATGTCTTTTCTTGTGTATAAGGAAAAGGCTGGAGGGGTTTTACAGATGCAATCATTACCAGCATATAAAGAAACAAGGGATCTTCAAACCAAAGCTCTCATGCTGTTCAGTCTTTTTCTAACATAGTTGTACCAGACCTTTTCTGTGCTTTCTTGTGGGACCTCATTGTTTCCAGATACACAACACTCATACTTGCCCCTTCTTAGCAATCATATATGAAATCACATGTAAAATACCAAGTTCTGGGAATAGGGACTTCCCACATGCATTTGGGCTCTTGCTGTTGTGCAAACATTCTAGCACTGTAGCACAAAAAGGGCACTTTCAAAAGGCACATGCTAAAATTGTTTCATTATGAACATTGTTTGTCAGTTGAAAGATGTACAAGAACAAGCTGTGGGCTCTCCCTTTTCTAAATGCTGTGTTGCCTGCTTGTGGGCTACACAAATTGTTCCAAGCAGCATGTATTTGACAGTTACTGTGTTGGTGTTTATGGTAATTGCAGTTGCTGTTACCATATGACAGATGGAAATTGGAAAGACTGTTTTCAGTAATCAGTGAGCTAAGAAAAATTGCTAAAGGTAAAGAAACTTGCATTTTACTCCTGTTCCTGCTTTATCTTATGAGCTATCAGATGGCATAGTTGAAGGGCAGGAACAAGCTGTGTATCCAGGTAGAAATGCACATTAAATGCAGATGTTTGGCTGAGACTTGACCATGACAGCACAAATATCAATCTTTTTTTGTAAAAGAGAGCATGTCATGCTGAACTAATGAGGCTATAAATGAGAGCCAGCCGTCTGGTACTACTGTTTATCTTCTGAATATATTTCCCTTTACTATATTTTTCTTTTTTTTACCATAGGACGTGACTTGGCTTGAGAAAAGTATGCTGAAATTGCTGGAATGAGTAGACTAGAAGATAGATGTGTACCTTCCTTTTTGTATTTGTCATTTCCATCTCATTTAGTTATTTGTACTCTGTAACTTTTCAAAGGCTTTTCCATAGTCTGTCCTAGAAGCCTCTCCTTGAAGCCTCTTCTAGCTTTTATCACTTACAAATAAGAATGGTAAATTGGTGTGTGGCCTCAGATTACTCAGTCCCTTTACTTCAGGGTTGTCACGTGAGAAGAACAGTTCTTTGTCCTGCAAGGCAGTCTGGGTAAGGGGACACCTGCAGTCCAGACTCCTTGACACTGTGGTCATAGCTAGAGAAGTCTTGCTGCTTACTGCAAGTCAGCCCGTCCTAAGGACATTTCATCAAAGTACCACGTAGTAGAACTAACCATCCTTTGCAATATTAGACAGCATGCTATGCTTCACTGACAGGCACTCATTTTCCTCTCTTGTAATTTTCCATTAAGTGCCTAGAATATTTTTCCCTTGAATTTGCAGATTTCAGATCTTCAGATTCTGGTCTTTCATTTTTGGGTGCTCAAGTAGGGCATGTTTAATTCTGATTTCTTAATCTGCGCTACTCATTGTGTTTCCATTGGATAATCTCTTAGGTACCATTTGAAAATACAAGCTTTCAAACTGACACCAGTTGGCAGTAGGCCCCACAGCTTCCACACGTTCCATGAACTAAATTTTCAGGGTCTTTGGAGGAAAAAAGTATTGGCATTGAAAATAAAAGTTTAGCATTGATTGCTTTTAATAGGCTGTGAAATGGATGAGTGAATCTCATTACTGTATGCTGCAGTACCAGAAGACCCCTCAGAAATTAACACATCTCCTATTTCTTTATATTTTGTCTTTGTAGGAGGAAAGGTTCCAGCAAATGGGAGCCCAGGAGCCTCTTGGAGAAGCTGCGCTGGGTGACCCTTGGTTACCATTATAACTGGGATACTAAGGTATTGAGGTGAAATTCTTCTCTATTTTTCTTAGCCACAAGCACTCAGAATGGCAAACAGAAAAGGACATAATGGAATAAAATGTTTATGATCCTACAAGACAGTCTTGAGGAAAGGCACTAACAAACTGTGCTTTTAAGAACATTTTAATTTGTATTGGTTTACTGTGAAGGGTTTAACAGCAGAAGTCCATTGCTGCATTCTTTCCTTTGAAAGTTATCATGTTTACATACACTCAGCTTTAAACCTGCAATTATTTTAGGGTAAGTAGCATTTTTACCTACCAAATGGGATGATTACAAAAGCATTGCTAACTCTTAAGCTGAGTGTGACTTCTGGGAAACTACTCTTCGGTGGAGTGAGCAAGAACAAGAAAAAACTGCTGCTCGTGTGATTTTGGAACTTTATTGAGTCTGAACACTATAGTGCATTCTTACCAACTAACAGCTGTTTTGAGGATCCTGATCAAAATAAACAGATAGATGGAGGCTGATAAACACTGGCAGAGTGAATATGCATCTTATTTGTATGTTGCAGATAACCAAATCTGTTTGAAGCCTTTTATTTACCAGATGAACTTGTTATTGGATGGCCTTAATAAAAGTTTGGTTATTATCTTCCAGTCCTCTCAGAATGACTTATGGGAGAGAGAAAAAAATAGGTTTGCAATTGATTTCTGCTTGTTATTAATGAAGGAATAAGGATGCTTGTTTTGGAACTCTGTTGATGAGCTATGAAACTGTGTTTCCATTGGCAGCTTCAGGTTGTGGCTGAGATGATCCTCAGGATGTTGGTACTAATCTTACTGATTTCAAGTTTACCATCTAGATATAATGATTAACTCCACAATTAATTGAATCTCTGTCAGTCTCAGCCTAGGCCATGAATTTAATGGTAGGAGGTAAATTTGTTGTGGTTCTGCCTGTGTTGTAGTCATTTTCTAGGGAAATGTGATGTCCTTCTCCATGACTATCAGCCAGGATTTTGAGTTCTTTTTTAATGTTTGTTTCCAAGTGTATTTGCTGCTCTGATGTGTTGGGTGTGGCTTTCTTTTTTATTTTTCTCCTCCCTCTCCTTCCAGAAGTACTCAGCAAATCACCACACTCCTTTCCCCTCAGACCTTGCATTCCTATCAGAGCAAGTGGCTGCAGCCTGTGGGTTTCGAGGTTTCCAGGCCCAAGCAGGGATCTTGAACTACTATCATTTTGACTCTTCCCTGGGAATTCATGTGGATGAGTCTGAACTTGACCATTCTCGGCCCCTGTTATCATTCAGGTGAGTCAAGGAAAGCAGACTTGAGTATTATGCAAAGATAGATGGCTTTTTTTCTAGGGCTGCACATGGTTATGGGAAGGCAGTATGATGTGGTTTGCTAATTGGGTATATAATCTTCACTCTCAGAAGATTTGAATAACAGAATGCTGTAGGTCAGGGACATAGTTTTTCTTTAAGGACTGCTTGAATAGCCCGGATATAGTGCCTGGAGTGAAGAGCTCTTTTGCAGAGAGCACAGGTCTATTCTAAAGCAGCAGAGTGCCAGTTGAGTACTAAAGAAGTAACTCAGCAGAGCTTCAAACCTGGCAGGGCAATTGCTCACACTCTGCCTATCTTGAACCAGATCTTAGTCTGTTTGCCATGTTCCCACCTAAAAGTTGTTCTTAGGCATCCCTCTGCTTTTTTGTGATTGCTTGGGGTGGTTTAATGAAGGAATTTAACTATTGATATTTTCTTACTGTACAGAAAATTGTTTTCTACCTCAATTTGTTCTCTCCCCATCTTTACACCATCTCTAGCTTTGGGCAATCCTCGATATTTTTGCTGGGGGGCCTGAAGCGGGAGGAGGCGCCGACAGCGATGTTCATGCACAGCGGGGATATCATGGTGATGTCCGGCTTCAGCCGCCTGCTGTACCACGCTGTGCCCCGGGTCCTGCCCAACCCTGAGGGGACAGCTCTGCCTTCCTGCCTCCACCAAGCTCTTCCTTCAGACCTTCCTGCTGGCTCAGTCATTGAGCACAGCTCTGATGAGGACTGGCAGGTGTGTGCCAAGTACCTGCAGTCCTCCCGCATCAACATGACTATTCGACAGGTGTTGGCTGAGGGCCAGAAATTTCCAGAGGAATCTGGGACAAATGGACAGGGCCAAGCACCCTCTGAAGACAGTTATCATGAGAACAGCAAAGCCAAAAGACACAAACCAAACAGAGTCAGCTGAGACCAGGCCATCATACTGACATGGACCAGACAGGCAATCTCCATATGGAAATAGGAACTGGCTTAATACTGGAAGTACTTGTCTGTATTGTGGTTAATAAACTTGTGCAGAATAAATGTAGTCCTTCTTGCTGTAATAAATAGGTAGGAGGAGAAAAAGAATGTCAGAGGAAAAGAAAGATAAGTTCAGGACTGGGACTCAGGAGATTGACTCTATTGGCATTTTGTTGCAAATGTTTACTGTACTCTGTTTCCTTTAAAATACCTGTATGTCAGAGAACTTTAGGCTTGGTTAAGCTTAAATGGTTTAAGCTTTCGGTGAAGCTTGGTTTAAGCTTTAGGAGTGATGCTTATAAAGTATTTTGAAATCAGTGGGCAGAGAGTGTTAGCAGAAGATGCATAATTGCAATGTGATAGAGCATCCTGTTGGGGATGTAAAGCTCAGCTGAAGCAAAGTAACGAGTATGTATGAGAATAGGTTGCTATGGGTGTAAGACCTACCTGCAGCATTTTCAAGGTAATTACTTCTACAGCAAAAATGGGTTCAGTGGTCAGAAACTGGCAGCTCCCTCAAGCAACACCTGCTGTAAGCTTTTGTAGTCCTGTGCTCTCCTTTTGCCTGCTTGCATCCCCTCAGCTGCAGCAGAATCTGCTTTTCTGAATGGTACTGAACATCTTATCTCAGATTTTAGAGAGAAACAGTTGGGAGCAATATCTATTTAGAATATCTAGTAGCTCCCAACTGGGTCTCCTCCATATGTGACTGAGCCCAACATCGCCGTTCTTTCAAAACTTCCCTCTCCTAAGTGCCTGTGTGTTACAGTTCTCCAGTCCCAAGCTAGCATTTATAAGGAGCAGGATGACTTGCAAATAAAAGCATTGAAGCTGTAAATTAAGTACCTAAGAAATTAATCAGTGACTATCTCTGTCACCCAAAGATAAATATATTGAAACAAAGAAAAGCACTAGCTTTTGTGCTAGTTCTTTTTAAGATTCAGACTATCCTGTCTACTTTTTAATGCAATTTTAATTGTTGGAGTGGAATGTGCTATCCCTGGGGTATTTTGTTGCACTTGCACAATGAATAAACTTACTTGGTTTTAAATTAAAGATCTCTATCAGTTTTGGGGCTGGCTATTTTCTTCTTTTCTTTTTCTCCCTGTTAGTTGTTCCAGTGTATTGTTAATGCTGCTGTATCTCTTGTGCAGTTCCCTCCAGGCTTCTTTTGGATCTACTCCCTCTGCAATCTGCCAGCTCCTGTGGAGGAGCCCTGCATGTGTCTGTAGGGCTGCTTTGCTTATGGGCAGCTCAGGGTTTGTTGGGCAGTTGCAGAGGGGTGTTGCCTGCAGTATAAAAGTCCAATTTAATGCATATGTGACAGCTTTTCCTCATGGGTAAAGTGTCTGGTCTGCTTATTTCATAGGAGGTGAATGTGTGTTTGCATGCAATTAATTCCTTATACAAAACTGCAAGGTGTTCCCGTGACTTAAGGTCTAAAATAATCAGATATGAGTTTTAATATCTTGTTCTATGCTAGATGTGCGTCCTTTCTGTAGCCTGGGCCTGGTATATTTGCAGCTGAGCCCTAGAAGAGTAAATGTATTATGCAGAGAGGTTACAACATGATCAGAAAAGGTTG
Organism: Ammospiza nelsoni; assembly: GCF_027579445.1. Classification (NCBI taxonomy): domain Eukaryota; kingdom Metazoa; phylum Chordata; class Aves; order Passeriformes; family Passerellidae; genus Ammospiza; species Ammospiza nelsoni. Next base: position 43,026,217 of record NC_080638.1, on the reverse strand, counting down.
ACCGAGTCAAGCTCAAAAAACAGCAAAGTTCCCTTAGTGGCACTTGAAGATGGAGAAGGATGGAGAGGAATATCAGTTTTCCTAACTGAGAAGGATGACTGTTCTTCACTCTGGAGAAGGAAGCAAAGATTGTCCAACTCATTCATCTCTGATGATGAGACAAGACAGAGTCATGAAACTAGAAGGAGCTGGTTTCTTCATGTCATAGGCTGAATTGTAAGTCCATGGTTTTCATGGTCTTTTGTTCCCTATGAATATATAATACATGAAAAGCAATCATTTACTCCTGTGATTCAAGGACAAGAAAGCATACTGTTAACCCTCTGCAGTTAAAAGTTGTAGTAAATGCTGTAAACTGCTGATAGCAACTGGCCATGAGAAGTGTCCAGTCCATTGAAGCCTTATGCTTAGATGTGACTGAGTTGAGAATTTGCTGAGTTACTTGCAGTCAAGCTTTTTACTTAATGCCATTGTAAGACATAATTCTGTATCAGACACCCAGAAAATGAAAAGTCCATGACCCAGAAATGGACATATGGGAAATGACCCAGGAAAAAAGAAGCATCCGTGTACCATGAGAAACAACAATAAGAAGAGAGAATTTTCTGAACTGCCAGCCTAGCAGGATCATTAGTTCTGTGACCAGAGCAGAGGAGATACAAGTGAGCAAGCCACAGGACTTCTGCAGGCTCTGCAAACTGTGCTTCCAGAATATAATTTCGAAGAGTCAGTAAGTCCTGGGAAGAGGCAGGGAGTACTGGGCTGCATCCAGTAATGTGCTCAGGACCCACTGACCTATTCCACACAGCTTTCAGAGTCTGACATTGGCACCACATTTGCTTGGGTTTGTAATGACATAAAAGAATCTTTTCATAGCACTGATCAAGTTTTTGTATCTATAGGTGCTGCAAATAATTGCTTGTGTTCATATAGGTGCATGTTGAGATAATTTCTGTAGTTTGTAATTCCTCAGAGGGAGAGAAGGGAAAAAACAGGACATCTGGACCAATTCTGCAAGAAAATTTATGTAATGAGTTGATTACAGGAAGACAAGCATGTGTTTCTTTCAAAGCCACCTGGAAATGAAACACATTTTCTACCACATGTATGCTGTTCATTATGTGATCTGTAGATAAAGCTAGCTGTCCAACAATTGCTGCTTTTTTTAATCAAGAATAAAGGGAAAATAAATCTCCAGTTAAATGAGAAAGTGCAGTGGGATGAATACTAGAAGCAGAAGAGGAAGCTGCCTGCACAAACTAAAACTTTTCAGTCCTCTTGAGAGAACTGTGCTAAAACAGTTCAGTGTTACAACTGGACTGCTGGCTAGTGCCCAAGACAGATTTACTGCGTGCTCTGTGCTGCCAGGCACTAACTTATGGGCAAGGTAGTCCCTAAAGCTGTGCTTGCTGCTGGAATGATTCTGATCTTAGGTATTTTTCCTTTCTTTGAGAGCTTGTTGACATTTTTCCTCACTGTTTCACAGCAGGTATTTTCATAGACTGTAGTAAGGTGCACCTACACTCCTCTGTTTTGCTGTGTGCTCTGCTGAGCTAGTAGGTAGAGAGAAGCAAGAGGCTGGGGAGGGACTGCCAAGACAGCAGCAACATCACACTGCCATGGCTGGGGTGGAGCTGCCCAGAACTTTATGTAGTGCAGACAGCAGCTCAGATCTGTCTGGTTCTATTCAGATAAGTTATTCTCTGCATCACACCTGAAACAGGATAGATTTAACACAGAAAAGAGACTTGTCAGGGATAAGATTGTCTTCCACTTAATTAGGATGCAAAATTAATTCAGCAATAATTCAATGTGCTCTAAGCATACTTTAGTTCTGATGAAATTGTAAAACTTGCCTGAGTCTGAACACGTTACCTCAAAAAGTTTACAGAAGTACATGGCCTGCAGACATTAATGATCCAGAAAAATAGGGGCCTCACAATACCCATATATAAAGGATTTTTTTTTTTTTTTTAGTTAATAATCTTTATGGAAGAAGAGACTTAGAGAAAACCAGTGACAGTCATCCACAGTCTGCTGATGCCTCCATAAATCCTAACAACCAAAGCTGGTTGAAAACAGTCTATAGCACAATGCTACAGATGGTACAAGGAGCCACAAGATGTGTCTGACACAAGTTTAGCACAGTACAAAAAATTTTTAATTTTTTATAGTCAGCAAATAATAATCACAAATACCTTAATAAACCATTTTTCTATACAAGGAATTGAACAATGACTAAGAATATGTTCATATGTCCTCTGGTAAAGTTGAGGTGAGATAAAAGTTGCCACTCTAAGTACCAGCTTTGCTGATATGAGCTGTTTTCTTGCATCCTCATCTGGACAGGTGAAGGACCACAGAAATGGTGGTTGAAGGGATCTCTGGATGTGTCTAGTCCAACCTCCCACTAGGAATTAGTGCTGTTGTCTACATGACGCTTAGAAACCTTCTGTGATGGAGACTCTATCATTTCTTTCACTAGCTGGTACCCAGTGCTGTCATACCTTATGAAGAAATTTCACCTGAGTTTCCAAGGATACAACCTCTATCCATTAGCTCTGCCTTTTTCTTACCATCTATTACTACCAGGAGTTTGCTTCCACTCTCTTTGTGACTCTCCTACAAATAATTGAAGTCAGTTAGACCAACTCCCCTCAGTCTACTCTGAGCTGCATGGAAGGACCCCAGGAACCACAACATTTCCCCAGATATGTGCCCTAAACCCCCACCTTTCTTCGCTTTAGCCCTGTTCAGAACCTTGTCTGATTTCAGATGCTGCACCACTCTCTCTGCTAGGGCTGGTTTTTGTTACAATCAGGAAGCCAACAACAAATTGACTCCTGAATCCTAGTTCCTAAGTCGCTAGATGCACTAGATCCATTTTTTTACAGTGTTTCCTAAATTAAATATTTTTTCCTCCCATCTACATCATAACAAAATAAAAGTAGTAGTTTTGTGAGGTGCAGAATGAATGAACCATAGTCCCCTATGGATTTTTGTTCCTGAAAAATGAAGTTCTCACTGAAGCTTTTCATCCAGATGAGTACTTATATGTGATATTTTCCTATGTGATGCCCCTACAGTTTAATACATGCACAGTGCACCATTTCCCTGAATCAGGATATTTATAGGGTCCCTCTCCTCTAACTGGCTACCTACTACCTGCAGGAACTTTGTTTGCTATGAAATTTATCAAATCTAATTAAAATAGACCAACAGGTTTCAAAGTTACTGGAAAGGAATGGAGGACACACCAAGTTTAGCACATGCACAACCCATAAGAACATATGCTTTTTTCCTTTAGGAAACCAGTCTCAAGGATACTTTCATGCTCTTAATGCAAGCTGATCTGGACTTGTGTAGCAGATCCTGCTCTGAAGGATTCTGTTCTTGGTGTCCCAGAGAGGGGAGAAACAATCTGGAATATCAGAGTCATTTTAGTCCAGCAGGCACAATCCCCACCTGGTTCCTGCAATTATATCATCCCCCCTTAGAAGGAGCTGACAATGCACAGAGACTGAAGATAATCAGCTAAATGCTTATCTCTCCAAGGTGGTAAATACGTCTCTGGAGTACAGCAGGGAGTCAGACCTGATTTTTATTTGAAGCTAGGGCTTGTATTCAGATAGGCATCATGGAAAGTACCACTTCCACTGCATCAGGGGTGAAGGAGAGAGGGGATAAAGTCTGGAAAAGCCTGTAGCAGCTTTCCTTCTTTTCAGAATAGAGGTGTTTATTCCTCTGGACGAGGAAACAAAAGCTTCAACCCTGTGGAGACACTTCCCATCTTGTTTTTTACCAAGTCCATAGAGATTATTCTGTCTCTGACCTTTTCCTGTGGGGCTGTTGAATGTCCTTTTCCATAAAATCCTCATGTGTAGAGGACTCTCCCCTGAGCTTCTCTGTGTAGCCTGACCCTTTTTGTCCATGTAATCATGCACCTCAGCACTGGTTGTGCCCTCCTTCACCATCACTCAATGCTTATTTCCTTAATTCAAGAGCTCAGTGCTGCTGCCACCTGCCCACAGTACAGCTTTTCTCATCTGCTCCATGATCTCAAAGCTCTTCCAAAGCATAGGTCAGGATCATTAGACCCTGGAGGTTCAGAAGCAAGGCCAGTTTATAACAAAATGTGGGGAAACTGAAATAGAGGTAACGTGAGGTGGCATTCACACTTAGGTGTAGAAATGCTACTTAGGGACATGGTTTAGTGGTGGATTTGGCTGTCCACTACAGCCAAGATTTAGGTTTAGATGTTAGGTTTATGCTTGGACTTGATGATCTTAGAGGTATTGTCCAACTTAAATGATTTTATGAATCTATGAAGCACAATGAAAGACTCTCCAAATATTCTTGTTGAACTATGTATAGAGAAGAAAAAGTGAGTCAGCCTAGAAGACATACAGTCTCTTTCTCCTCTGATGTTGAGAAGTCAGTATTTTACATTAACTTTTAGCTTCCTTGTAGGTGAATTTAAAAAACTCACTCTGTATTTACTGAGGAAGGCCAGAAGAATCAATAAAGGCCTTGGCTTTCTAGAGGTGATCATCTCACCAATCATTCCTCCTCTGTTCTGTGCTAAGGGCTTAGATAAGATTTTGGTTTTGTTTTCTTTCTCCTTAACGGATAGGTTTCTTAATTAGGGTGGGGAAAGAATGACTGCAATTTTGCTGTGGCAAATTAAAACCAAAATGAGGTAGCAAAGAGCAAGATCTAGAGGGGAGGGGAGGCAATCAGAGACAGCTATTGATTTGGAAATGATTGAATAGCCAAAAAAGAGCACAGAGCCTGGAAAGGAGACTCATCTTTCAAAGCACTTTCTTGCTGAAAACAATCAGTCCAGGCAGAGGTGTTGGTTGATGCTAAAGCTTTGGAGTTAGATTTGTTTCCAGACAGAATTTAAATTTTGGAAAGACTCACTGGTTCATAATGGGATAACTTCTTAGACAAATTCTGATATTATGAGAGCTAGGAATCATGAAATGGAGCTGAAAAGAAGTAAACCTGAGTGGAGCATCAAGACATTTTTAGCAGTAGTGGTAACAAAAAAAAAGTTTGGAAATAGTTTCTTCCAAGGGCAGTGTCACTTCTCACCACAGCCTGGGCAGGGAGAGAAATGGAAAAAAACCAGACACTGAATATGAGACAAGCACTAAAATCTAACACACCCTCTCTACCAGGTGTTGAGTAGCATGCCCCATCTTTTCTAGAACATAGAGAATTGATTTGGCTTCATGTTATCTGGTCCCAGTGGCTGAGACCAAGCTGAGATACAGCTTTCTGCCACTCCAGTCAGCACATTTTCATTTTCACTGGCCTTTTCCCCCTTTTCAGACAACATTCCTCTAAGATTAGAGTCAGATGTTAGCCTGACCTTTCCTTAAATATAACCAGCACCTGGAAAGGCTGTGAGAGATTGCACCAATCTTGTGATGACTGGTTTGAGTTTGTCAGCTTGTTCTCATTGCTATGACAAAACCTGACTTGGGAGAATTGCTGGTTGTCAGGTGTCTGTGACAGGTCAGGAAGATTTTAGCCACACCACTGCAAATAATCTGCAGCCATTCTAAACCCTGCTGAATGCTGCACACAAATAAGCCTCTTTTCAGTCCACGTAGCTGAAAACACACCTCAGGCCCCTTTAAAGCAAGGCTTTTGTTCCACCCTGTAGGAGAACTTCTATTCTTCACAATGACATTGCTCCATCAAATCCTCATCACAAGGCTGGTGAAAAATTGGCATCCCTTTTGCTTTTGGCATAGCATGGACCTTAGCATGGACCTCCTCTTCTAGGAGGATCTGCTCCATGATCTTCCCAGGCATAAAGGTGAGCTCACCAGTTCTGTAGTCCCCAGACCTGACCTGTCAAATGTGAGTGTAGGGATATGGTTGCCTCCAAGCCCTTCTTGGCCCAGCAGTGTAATTATACTCTAGGACAGATCTGTGTTTGGCTTGCTGTTTTGATGGTTCAGCATTTACCTGAGCTGAAAATGGAACAAGTCTGCAGACAGGTCCTGGCTTGCACAGGAGTCTTAAGCACCCAAGCAAGTCTTGTATACTTTTATTACTACCACAGTCAAATTCACTAGCACTTCTTCCCTTGTCCTAGATCAAAATGATAATGAAGAAATTAAAGGAAAGAAGGATGCCAGCATAAAGAAGTGAAGATATGGAATGTTCTTTCTGTCCCTGTGGCCCCCTCAACTCTGCCTGCAGCTGCAAGCATCACTGCACACCATTCTGGAAAAGCAGAGGGGCTCAGTGCTGAAGCCTGCAATCTTTGGCTCCACAGATGTTTAATGCTTCCTTTCTCTGAATTCCACACCAGAAATGCTTTTTTTTCATGTGCATGAAACCTACTGAGAAACCAGGGGTCCCATCTGGACAGTGACTGTGCAAGTACTTTGTGTTTTGATTCCATGAATATTATTTTCTGCAGCAGAAAAATGTAAGAGAAAGAAGCATTAGTCACATACATGCTTAATTGAGATCTAATAGCCAAGGTCAGTGCTTGGCCCAGAATAGATAGCAGAAGCCTCCTGTGATATATTTTTGTGATGAGAGGTTCATAGCACACAGACTGATCTATTATTGGGTTTCACTATGAAAAATTTAGCTATCTCCTGGAATATGCTCAAATCTATTTTGCATAATTTCCTTGCTTTTTCATTTAAAAATATCTTTCCAATGAGACCTCATGACCATGCAAATTATCAAGTCTGTTCTGTGTGGAAAGATTGCTGCACCTTCATTGAAGTGCAGCTATTTGTTCTTTTGCCAACCCTCTGCAAGATGACAACACCTGTTTGTCAGAGTCTAGAATGCTTTTCTGTGATTTAAACAAAAACCTTTACAGGGAAAAGATGAGTACTCAAGGGGGGATGCTGCAATGGGCACATCAGTGAGAAGCTCTGGACCTTTGCCTTGAGCTGTGTTTTGCATCTTTGCAATACACCAGTGTAGCAGAAGTGACATGACTTACTTGCTGGTCTGCAGCACTTCCCTGGTTTCCTGTGGTACTTCAGCTGACAGCACCAGCATGACCATCTGCTTGGTTTCTTCTTTCCAGATGTTTCACATGGAGCTGTGCAGGATGCATCAGTGTTGCTCCCCAAACCAAGCATCTCCAAACATTTTTAGTTCACAAAGCCTTTCTTCCTTCAAGTTTTCCTCAGGGACCACCAAGTAACCATCTCCCCAAACCTCTGAGAAGATAGGAGAAATGTGATTTATAATAACCTCACAGACCACTTAGAACTAGAGAACTGATGAAAGAAATAAGGCTTCTGAAGATGAAAGGAGTAAGATCTCTGAAGATAAAATATAGAAGTCTTTGAGGAACACACCTTGGCACCTGTGGTACCTGAAAGATGCAGCTGTACTTTCTTTGCCAGGAAGACAGCATAGGACATGATTTGGTCCAAGTAAGAACAGAAAACATGTACCATGTGGGCAGTTAAAGCAAGTGTGAATACACTAGGTGCAAAAAGGCCTTATGTTCTGGTGCACACGTGTCTTTTGTCTGTCCTTGGAGCCTTGCAGTACCTGCTGCTGGTGAGCTCCAAGCTCCTGGTGGCACCAGGACTGGAGCTGTTCATTGTGATGCTCCCTGGAGCACCTCTTGCAGCACAGGTGTGATGTCCTCAACACACAGCTCTCTGCTCACATGCAGTTTGTGCCTAAGGGCTGGCAGCTGGCTCACACCTCGCTGCTCCTGTGGACACACAGGGCAAGAACCACACTGTGTCACAGTAATTGGAACCACAGCCCCTCTGCCTATGCACTGCAGTAGTGACCAGTGCAGGAGGTACCCAGACTTCTTCTACTACCTCTTCTACAGAAATGTGCAGAAACCACTCTATATCCTGGTGTTTACCATTCTCCCAGTCTGGAGACAGGGCAGCATGGTCCTCACCCTCTCTGAAAAGAGGGAGAGAGAGTTTGGGGGCTTTGGAGCCACGCACAAATATTATTGCCTGGAAGCCTGGCTTCTGTCAGGGAGAGGAGCGCAGTCACCATGGCAATTCTTCGCCTCACTTACCTCCAAGTGACCCCGTGTGGTTACTTGTAGCCTTTCCCACAGCTACACAGCACACCCCAGCTGGGCAGCACTGCTGCCCATGGATAATACACAATGTGTATGTGCTCAGCAATTCACACTGCTTCAGCTCTCTCCCCCTCATGTCACCTATGCCTCTCGATAACCACCCCGTCCCTGCTCCCACAGCTATAGGTCCCCCTACTGCACAGACATAAGATGTGCAGGAGCTCTCTGGGAGCACAAGATCAGCACATGCTCAGCCAGGCACCAAAAGATGAACTCACCCTGTCTCCCCCAGCCTTGTCACCACACAGCTCTTGTACAGTTAATTCTTAGATGCATTTTGTTTTCATGCTGTGGCATGAACAAGGAATAAATACTTCAGCTCTGTCCCATTCATTTTCCTCTGTTTCTGTCTCAAGAAAAAAAAAAAAAAAGTCTCAGAGAAGCAGATCTGTAAGGAGAAGCCTGAATGCCTCTCTGCAGAGCCAGCTTATGGGAAGCTGGTGATCCGGTCATTTGGTGTTACTGACTGGACCCTGCTGCTCCCATTTCTTGGCAAGTAACTACAGGACATCAATCTTAGTATTGTTTCTCCTCAAAGCACCCTGTGGGTCCCTGCAGGATCTCCAGGAGGCAAGCAGAAACTCCTCAGCCCTACACACATGGCAGCTCCAGCTAACACGGTCTGTGGGAGTCAGCAGGCACAGACTTGGTGAAGCCTCCCTCCAGTTCCCATATTACATGGTGCAGGCGTCCTTTTCTGCCTTGTGCAGTGGTGAGTGTTCACCAGCATAGCAAAGGCAGGCAGTCAGGGGTGGCCCATGACTGAGGGTAGCAGTCTGACAGGGCTGCTAACAAACCAAGACCCTTTTGTTACTGCTACACGGCTTGTGTGCTCTATTCATGTGGCCAACAAAATGCTATGAGAAGTGCTTCAGGCAAAACTTTTCCCTTAGAGAGCTAGCAGGGCTGCCTGCCATATCCTTTTGGACCTTTATTCTCCTTTGTAAATCTTTCAAGCTTGCTGACTTCAGCTCTCTGAGGTCCCCTACCCTTCCTAAAAGCACCTCAATGTCACCACCCTCAAGCCTGAATGCCCTGAGTATGATCCAGCTAACACAACCAGACATCTGTATATGTGTGAGGAGAAATATAAAACGAGATTTCCTCACCTGACTGCCCATCATCTCTGGACAAGACATCTCCAGTTCTCTCAGGACTGCTCAGGGTTGCACATCTCATCCTCCCCTATCTGCAGGAAGTGACAATTCACTTTCCCACCCTTGCTCCCCTCTCACTCCAATCCCATCATCGCTGCCGGCGCACTTGGCTGTGGCTGAGCTCACATGCCTCCGAAGGCACTGGCGCTGTTTTCAGCCCTGCAGAGGAGGTGTGACCCGGGCAGATCCGTGGTGCTTGCAGAGCCCATAGCCAACACAGCTGGGGCTGCTCCGGCCCAGAGAAAGCACCCAATGCCTGAGCACACACTTCCCTCTTATGGCCGTGCCCGACACAGCAACCACGCAGCCAGCGCCTTCACTGGAGATGTGACTTTCCTATGAATATTTATGAATTTCCTATTAATTTATACCTATGAAACATTCCCCATGGTTTCCTCTCACACTTGTTGGACACAGACATGTCTCCCCTGCAGTCGAGGCTCAAGCACAGAGGGAGCTTTGTAGCCCTGGCTGCTGCTGCTGAGCAACACAGACTGTGAGCAGTGAGTGCTCAGTCCTGCCCGCAACATCACACTGTCTCTGATCGAAGGCCAAGCATCAGTCCCTGGTCCTGGGGCAGGTTTTCCCTCTTGGTAGTGCACAGCCTCTAACATTTTTCATCTCCTCAGGTTAAGTATGGCTTTTACTTCCTTTGACTTTGAAGGGAAAGTTTTTAACTACCCAGTTATAAGTAGTTAAGGACTTTGTTAAATTTCTCCCTTGTCCCATTTCACTGTATGGCAAAGTCTCTGTCTCCTATCTGTAATAATGTGTTTGTCAAAAGGAGAGACAGCAGCCTTCTGTATTGAACTTTTTCTCTGAACCGAACTTCAGCTTCTTTTTGTGCTCCCATCACCCCTAATATTAGCTTTTGTAAATCAAAAGCAGTTTGCTGCACAGATGCAGTAGTTCCCCCTTATGTCTAATCTATGGCCACCTTCCTCCAGCTACCAAGTCAGTTCAGTTCACAAGCCTGAAGAAAATTTTCCATGGGATAATTTTCTGTTGGATGAGTTGAACTGACTCTCTCTGCAAGTAGAAAGTTGAGCACTAAAAAAAAAAAAAAAAAAAAAAAAGGCTCATCCATCTTCTTCCTTCCTTCACTTATTTTTTCCTAAAGAGAGGTAGGAAATAACCTGCAAAACTCTGCTTGTTACTAGGTGGCAAAGTGCTTGTTCCTTCCTCCCCAAGCTAAGGTTTTCTCACTGCTCAGGTTATAGAGCCTTGTCCTCACTGTCTCCCTTCTCTACAGCATGCTGTCTTCTCATGTGCCACCTTTGTAATAGCATCAGTACAAGATGAAATAAAAACTATCAACAAAGACATTTTCAAGGGAACACCACTTTTAGTTCTGTTGTTCTCCCAGGAAGAGGTGAATAAGGAAGAACCTGTCCAGTCTCCTGCAGTACTAACAGCACTGTCAGAAGCAGCAGCAGTCATGTTGCCCTTGAAGTCAGTCACAGCAGTTTGATCATGCTCTGCTGGGCTCTGGGCTCTTTACCAGAGTTTCTCAGAGCACTCCGCAGCCACTGATAAAGTGAGACCACGTCTGCTCTGAACCTGTTTGCCAGGGTTCTGACTGAAAGAGGGTAACTTCCATAGACCCAAGAAAGCACTTAAGCACCTAGAGAGTAGTTAGAAATTAAAATACTATGGGCCTTGAGGTCCTAATGAGGATGTAGTTATATTGGTATTCAGTGTTTTTGCTGATATAGCTGATGGTGCTCAGTAAAGTTCTGCTCAAAAAAGAGCCTCATTCTGCTGACATAAGCTGCCTGCACACAAGGAGGGCTTCACTGCTACAACTCTGCTGCTACAGCGATATCACAGGCATTTACATGTAAATTAGGGCTTTGTTTGTACCGCACAGATGCAGCCTATCACTTATCCTGGATGGGGAGTGGGGGGCAGGGACAGTAATGGCCTCACTACTCTCATTTCATGCACTAAGAAAGCAAGGCACAAACAAAATGAACTCACTAGTTCAATATCACCCAATATGGGTATCAAAAAAGGCAGAGGTCCTGATCATAGTTTACAACCATGGGACTGCTTTACTGCAGAGAGGGGAGACAAGTGAGTCATCACTTGGCTACAGAAGCCTCACCATTGGTGAGGTCAAATTCCCGATGTGTTTGTGTTTGAGTGCGAGGCATTAAGGATGAATGCACCAGGGAGCCCTGATCCCTGGGCATGGAGGCCTGTTTAGATGCATCATCATAAACCAACCTAAGACCTAAAGTTTCTAGTACACTGCTCCTCCACTCACCAACCTGAGTGGAAACAGGCATGAGTAACAAAGAATATCCATGGAGGATGGACACGAAAACTGAAGCAGCACATGTGATTAATCACACATCAGAGGAACCAAATATGAGATCAGAAGCTACAGAGGTTACCTTGCTTCCAGCTGGTGCCCCAAGTAAACATGCACTGACTGCTCCTCCTTCTGCCAGCACTCCTGTACCTTGACATCAGACCCTGTCAGGCCATATTTCCATTTACAAAAGGCAACATAAGCCAAGAATAATGAAATAACAGATCACGTTTCAGCCATTCATTCCCAAACATGCCTGTCCATTCCCAAATGCTGCTGTCCTTAATTATGTACCTGACATTGATACAAGGTGAATTGCATGGTAGGACCAAACTAATGATTTTTTTTCTGGCAAGGTTAACTTGTATCAGCTTCTCTCTGTCGCAAGTAGAAGGTTCCTGGAGCTACAGCCTTTGTTGAACCAATAGTGCCAGTAAGCAACCTAAAAAGATACAAAACCACAGAGTTACGAGGTGATGGCACAAACAAAGATCAAAAATTCAGGCTCCAGGAAAAGCAGGTGGTGTAATGAGTTAGTGTCATGTGAAAAGGGGAGATTTCCTCAAGCCTTAGTGTAGAGAGATTTACTTGACCCTCAGTGTTTATTTGTCTGTCAACACCCCAGGGAGCCAAGATCCTTGTGCCTGAGCAATCTGCCAGAGCCCTGTTATGGGGCCCTCCATTGAGCAGTCCTGCTGGATCATAGGGTGGTTCCACTGACTTAGTCAGGGACACCCACCAACAGCATAAGGGAGACCACCCAGTGGGAATTTCTCTTTATTTTTGAGTACAATATCTGCTGCTGGCAACTTTCAGTGCCCACAAAGGACTCCCACAGTTTATGGAATAATGCTTTATTAATATAAAACTGTGACAGGCAAAAGTTTGATGAGTGCTGATGATAGTATCTGACTGCAAAAACATATTCAAAGCAATGCACAGATGAGCTCTAATCCCCAGTAAAATATTCAGTATGCAGAGTTCGATTCTTGCCCAACAGGTGTCTGCACAGGGGAGAAGACAGGTTCAGCCTATCAACTGATAGTTATGATGGAGTCTTTCCCAACTTTTCCCTCATTCTCAACTTACTTCTATACTACTACTCTACGCTTAGGTGGAGCTTGGGTGACTGCTTTGTTACTGTGATCTTCGTTACTGATTGGTGTAAAATTCTCTCACTTTGTTTTTAAACATACAGTCAAAAATACAGAGCACATGACCAATGAGAGGTGGTTGCACTTTGGGATGGAGGTGTGTGTTAATGTTACAATTAGGCTAAAATGAACCAAGTTCATCCAAGGAGCAGGATTTCACCACAGGTGCTGGCTCAGCAGCAGGACATCTCCTGTCTCCCTTGGCTGACAGGTTTTATGCAGTTTCTCAGCTGCAAAGTGCAATTGAGTTCCCCTCCCTGCAAGGATTTCAACAGAGCCCAGATGAGGTATCTCCACTCCACCCTCTGTTTCATCCCCCTTAGCAGGTGCTGTGGTTGCTGACTGTGGGTGTGGGGAATCATCGTGGAATAGGTTTTGAGCACACCAACCACATTCCACCCAGGGAGTAGCAACTGTGGTTTACTCTATAAAATTTCTGTACTGTTATAACCTCTATTAGGCTGTGAATATAACCTCTCCATTTCCTCTGATATTACTCCCAGCCATCTTTGCACAGCTTGGTGAAATGCAGTGAAAGTGGATGGATGTTACTGGTCTTAAGCTGGCTATAAGATACAGCCTGGTTCCACTGCAGAGAAACAGCCATCTCCAATCCAAAACACTGCACAAGTCACTGCCCAAAGGAGGGCCAAATATCCAGAAAATTGAACCCACAAGGGTGGGATGGGAACAGATATGACAGTTTCTAAGTAAGTGCTGTTTTGTACAGAAGTCTTGGGGACAGGGAACATAAGTAAAAGCAGGTAAAGTATAGGAGGCTCCAAACAAAGCTAGGACAATCTTGGTAGTCAGCCCTGAGTACAGCCTAGAGAAAATCAGCTCTTTGGAATGGTCTGAAGGAAGGTCTGGGGGTGCATACTCCCTTCTTCCCTGCCTCTGGATGCACTTCAGTGCAAGAAATGCTTGTCAGGCTTCAGCCTTGATGAACAGCACCTGGGCCCAGCTCCTCTTGAGCTTATCAGAAACTCTGTCTGCTCCTAGGAACTATCTAATCAGCTCCTGCTTTTCAACAAACAGCTTTGGAAACTTACTTTTCTTGTCTGAATAACAACCCAGGTGAATTTTTTCTTTGAAAGCTTGATAGCAGAAGCAACTGGAGTTGCAGCCAGGATGGAAAATTACAATGGCTAAAGCCAACTCTCCTCTGACCCTACAAAGTGCAGTCCTAAGTGAGACCCTTGGAGCTCTCCAGGGCTGCAGTGGGCTGTGAGCAGCAATCTTGCTCTGAGTGGGATCTCTCTCAGAGCTCACAAACGTTCAAGTCTGCTGCCCAATTGCTCCTTCCGGAACGCGCTCTTCTGCTGTCTCCAAAGTTCAGAACTCACCGCTCTGATCCAATGCCTGGTGTTCAGGGCTTCCTGGTACATTCATTCCTAATGCCTCCATGCCAAACTCAAACATGAACATGCCAGGAATTTGACCTCAAATAACGATGAGGCTTCTATAAGCCAAGTGATGACTCATTTGTCCCCCACCTCTACAGCAAAGAACAGCCTCATGGTTGTAAACAATGATCAGGGTCTCTGCCTTTTTTGATACTCATTTTGGGTGATATTGATGTTGCTCAGTTGGCAGAGTAAGGCAGTTTGCTCTGCCAGCTCACTGGAATAGTATCCTTGAGACTTAAAAGGTAATTTAAAACTGGAATTTGCTCTTCAGATTTCTTTTGGTTTCCCTATTTTGCAACTTCCTAGTCCAGAGGCACAAGCTGCAGCCACCTGTGCACACAGGTGTCTTTTGCAGTGCACAGAGCCATATCAGAGTTGCCTGCAGGTGTGATTCCAGGAGCTCTGTGGGATTTGGTCCTGCCTGTGGCAGTAGCTGTGCCCTGGGATGGCAGCCCTATGCTGTGACTTGTCTCCATGGATATCCTGGACTCTTCTGTCACTGCAGCCCCAGTGTGAGCATGTCCCCTGCACTGTGCTGGAAGGGACCAGATGCCCCTAAAACACCAGGCTGTGCTGGCCCCATGCTCAGGGCAGGGTGAGGTCCCTCTGTGCAGGGGAGCACTGCAGCTGCTGTGTAAGACTGTACAGTCTTGCATGAACTGACCAGCATGTCCTTTAATGCTATTTACATTTCCAAACCAAAACAGAAACCATCACATCCTAAGGGTTCATGTTAGTTGGGTTCAACGACAGATGAAGCAACCAGTCTGTAGGTACCTACATGTGAGAAGGGTTTGTGCTTTAACAGAAAACACAGCAGTGAGATTCTGTGCCTGGCAGGTGAAGCAGTTTATCCTCTCTAGAAGTAAGGCATTAGCAGGTGAAACTCGTCCCTGTGCAGGTGGGCAGGCAGGGAGTGGGGGTGCTGCCATACACATGCCCTGTGAGTGCAGGCTGATGAACCATCTGCACCCCATGGCAAAACTGGTCAGTACAATTCAATCTGTTCTGCTCAAAGGGAGAGGAGGCAGGAGGAGAATGCTTATAGCCAACTATGGCAACAGGGGAAAAATACTGCAGGAAGTCGACAGTATCGGGTCCCCTAATACACTTCTCTTTCTTACTTATTCTTAAGTTGTATTTATTAGTTTCCTCATAGAGTACTTCAAGTCTGTGAAAGCCCTCCCCTGCTCATCCAGAAATAAATCACCTGTGCCCACCAGTGCCCTCACTGCACCTACACCAAAGCCAGCCCACTTGCACAAGTATCCAGTGCTAAGCAGGGGTGTTTGCTGCTTTCATCCCAAGGTCCTTCCCAGTAACACCAGTCTCCCCGTGGTCCCAACCTGCAAGACAAGAGATGGAACACAGCCCAGCCCATCTGAGCTGGTGGCTCTCTCCAACTACATGTCAAAACCAGGTGAAGAAAGCTTACTGCTGAGGCAAGGGCATACCTGCTCCAGGGGTAGTCCTGTTGTTATCATGTTTCTAGAGTCCCATACCTTCAGGGTGGTTTTCTCACAAGCAGCTCTTCACAGCAGTGTTATTCCTGCTTCTTCATCAGGGCTCCTCCAAGGCTCTCCCTGACCAGCCAACCCACCCCCTTTTATCCCAGTTATCTTCACTAGCCACAGCTGCCACCCAATTAAGGACATCACAGCTGCAGCCCATTTAGAACAACTAGGATCGGGGCAAGGCCACTTATACAATACATAGATTTTACCAAGACTCATAGGCCACTTACACAATACATATATTTTACTACGGCTCAAAGGCCACCTATACAATACATACTAAGATTCAATGGCCACCTATATAGTCCAGATATGGGAGTGGCCAGAGACAGAAGAAAAGGAAAAAGGTCAAACTCCCACCCTGCACTCGTTACCACTGAGGCTGTGTTTGCACCCTCATTATAAAAAGCCCTCTTGTCCAAAGGGGACACGGCGACTTGAAGCAGACTGGACAGGCACTGCTGCCTACAAATAGGCTGAAACCAGGCTGTGAAGATTTCCTGTCTTCCTGAGGGAAGAAAAATTACTGTCTTTCACAGAAGCTAATTCACTTGTTAGGCACTGCATGTTCATACCAAATTTGCAATATGATCCATGACAAAGTTTCCAAGATGTGACTATAATACATAAAAATAACTATCAATAGTACCAAATCAGAGAGAAAAGGATGAGACTATTCTCTCAAATTCATATGCTAGAACCTGATAACTCTTAATTTTGTTTCTCCCCTGCTGCTAAGTGAATAGAAAAACCACAGCCCTTCCCTCTAAATTACACTGGAGAAATCAAAGGTCACACTCTTCCATCTTTTCAGTATGATTCAACATGTCAGGCTGTTTACTTTCTGCCAATTAACACTCCTGCAGCTCGGGAACCGCCCCCTACTCCCTCACCAGGATGCACACAGGTATTTGTTTAATAGCGCACAAATGCAGACACTCTGTGGTTTCCTTCTGGCCTCCTCTGCCTGATGCTTGCTCACTCAAACTGCAGTGGAGTTGGTAACACGCACTCCCTAACTAAGTATATTTATTTAGTTTAGCATTTAGTTTACCTGGTCTTTGAACGAAGTACCCCTTTTCAAACCCTGTCAGAAAACACGTTTGTATATAAATCCAGTACGATCTATAAACCGAGCTGTGGGCAGAGCGAACAGCTCCAGCTGCCGGGGGCGATACAGCTCGGCAGGGCGGGCAGGCTCTCGCCATTGTTCAGCCCAGGTGTAAATCCTGCCGGAACGAAGCTCTGCCCGCGCCTGCTCCGCAGGGTGCCCCGCAAGGGCCCTCGGTGTCCAGCCAAGGCACATCTCTCCCGAGCCGCGGCAAAGGCGTTACAGTAACTACGTCTGATCCCCCAAACGCTCTCTGGAGCTCTCACCCGGGGCTGTCCGTCGGGTGGTTCCATGAGGACGCAGCCCAAGGCATGCTGGGAAGCCCTCCAGGTGTCGGAGGGACGGCTTCGTTCATCAGCTCCCTCAGCACAAACCAGCGAGGGGCTGCCCGCGGCCTCTCCCCGCTCCAGCCACCAGCGTGCCCGAGCCAGCGCTGCCGGTTTCCCGGCGGGGATGGTGACGGTGACAGCAGAACCAACCCGCACCGCCCTGGCCCCCGGCCCATGGGACCGCGCTCATGGGCGCTCTGGAGCGGAACGAGGAGGGCAGCTCCCAGCGGCCCCACCAGCGGCATGTGCCCCGCGCCCCTTCCCTGTCCGCAACCCGCGCGCGCCCATTGGCTGCCGCCTCAGCCCCGCCCCACTCCTCCCTCCGCCATTGGACGGACGCTGCTTCTCTCTTGAGCCCCTCCCTCGGGCTCGAGCTGTGATTGGCTAGCTATTCCCCTCCCCTTGGCGCCCCGTCCTATCCCTGCCAAGTGATTGGGCAATGCTCACCCCCTGTCTCCGCCTCCCCACCGGTGTTCCGCTTCGCCATTGGGGGAGTCCCTCCTTTCTCCGTGCTCCCCTCCCACCCGGGTGCCGCGGGGCCTCCCATTGGGCCCCGGCCGCCCGCCTCGCACGCGCGTCGGCGCGGCCAGGCGGGGCCCGTCCCCTCGCGTGACGCCCGCGCCGCCGATTGGGGCAGCTCGGGCGCGGGCCGCGCTTCCGGTGCGGCGCGGCCCGGCCGAGCGGGGGCGGCGGAGCGGGCGCGGCGGGGCCGGCGCGATGGAGCGGCCCGAGCGGCCCCGCGCCAACGGCTGCGGCGCCCACGGCGCGCTCCGCAACGGCTTCGTGCGCGGCCCGCCCGGCACCCAGGTGAGCGCGGGGCACGGGAGGCGCTGGGGCGGGCGGGGGCCGCGGCGGCGGGGCCCCGGGAGGCACCGCGGTGTGGCTGTGAGGGGTGTCGGCAGAGCCCAGCGGTTTGTGTCGTCAGCCCTCGCCTGGGGAGGGAGGGAGGGAGGGCAGCGCCCGCCCGGGGGTACTCGCTCACCGCACTGGTGGCGGCGTGGGAAGTGACTGTCCCTCGGGTCACGGCTGTAACTTCACTTTTACCGGTGCCAGAGCTTTGAACTTAAACCTCGCTGTAGCGCAGTAGGTGTGTGGTTTAGAAGAGAAGGTTTCAGCAGTCCTTGGCCCTGTTTCGCTGTTCCAGGTGCGACGTGGGGGCTGTGGGCACAGGTAGCCTTGAGCAGGCACTTCCCCTAGAGCAAGGCTGGGGGCTGGTGCAGCGCTTCCCATCCGGCTGTGCCACAGCCTGCCATGCAAGTGAGTGTTTGTCTTGCAGACTTGAGTTGTTTCTGTGCGAAACACTCAAGTTTTGTGTTACAGTGTGAAGAGCTTAAAAGGTTGTCATGAATTCAGCCCCAGCAGAAGGTTGTGTTTCCTTGAACACCTCTAGCTGCTGGAGAAAAGCCTTCCTCTGTCATCATCTCTCCTGCTGCTTCTGTTTTTCAGTCCTCTGCTGTCCCTTCTGTTTTCTCAGTGTAGGCTTGTGCACTCACTGTGTGAGCTGGATTGAGAACTGATGCAGGGTAAAATGAGACTTTTTTTCCCCTGAGCTATCTTTAACTGAGGATACTTACTGTGTTTCTTTGGGTGGATGGATGCTCACAGTCATGCCCTGGCCCTTGAGAGATACAGCCCAATACTGGAAGTGAACAAATGGAGGGAGGTACAGGACCTTCAACTGGCAGCAGTGTCAGCTTGTGCTGGTTTGGGGAGCTGTGGCTTTGCTAGTCTTGCCTTGCAAACACCCAGCCCTGCTGGCTATAAAATCTTACATGTAAATCTTTGTAATAAGACAAAGTGTGGTGCTGGAAAGTGTTGTTCTGTGAGAGTTTTTCCCCACCCTGTGCTTTCTAAAGAAGAACGTCTGAATACAGTTATATTCTTCTACTTCAGAGGAACATAAAGTGAGGTAGGGAGGCATTTTCTTCAAGGGCTTTGTTTACCTGTGTATCTGGAAAACATGGGTGATGCAGCATGTGAATGGGAAAAAAACTTAGACTTCAAACTGAGGAAGCTTTAAAAGCCTTGCTGGTTTATGAGATGTTCTGTTCACTTAGTAGCTTGCACATGATAATATGCTCAGATATGTTTTGGAGACCTGAGGCATTTGAGATAACTATTTCTAAAGTGGGTCAGGGTTCACTGGAGAAGTGGTCATGAGAAATCTTACCAAAAATCCAGAGTGTAGCAGCAGTGTGAGTTATAAGAGTGTAGGAAAGTTTGATATCTTTCTGGCAGCTGCTTGCTGGTCAAACAGATTTATAATTAGGAGTATTACATTTTTTCTCCATAATTTTATGTGAGCTCCATAATTTTATGTGAGCTAGCTTTATGCTAACTTTCAAAGTGAGAGTCTGCATGTTAGAACTGGACTGGAAGAAGCAATTGCTTAGGGGAGCTAATTATGTCCATCTTTCTTAGATAGCATCCGTGGTGGTAAGCTGCCAAAAGATGTGTTTGCTGATATATCAGAGATTCTGATATCACTGGCTACTTGGTTGGTCTTTTGCCTTTTCAGTTTTGTTTTTTGGGCATTTCTACAGAAGAAGGGAAACATGTGAATGCTCACTTTGTATTGGATATATTTGCTGTGTATGTATATATTACATACTTACCACACAGAGTACTTGAAAATCTGCAACTGTAAGCGAGTACCAAAAACAAGGCAGCTTACACAAAAGAATGTGATTGTTACTTAGTAGGAAAAAAAAACAAACAGAAAAGTAAGGATGAGGAAAATAACTTTTCAAGAAGGCCTTTCAAGGGTTTTGTGCAAGAAATAATAGGTAAAATGAGATCTAGATGAAATGATGGGAAGAGGTGGGGAAAGGAAAACCATCAGTTTAAAGAAATGTTGCAGTCATTGACAATTTATCTGGAAAACCATGGAGCTTCTGAGGGGAGAATTTAGAGACAGGGTAGTGCATTACTGTGTCCCCCAGTAGGGCTTGATAGTGCAGCAAAGCTTTACCCACTTTGAACTGTGTGAAAAAAAGGAGTCCTCTTCTACCTAGGATGTTTCTGCTCAGGTTATCTATGTAAGTTGGAAGGTTTTTTAATTATTGATTTGTTTGTTTATGTTGTTTGGGAGTTTTTATCCTAAAAAAAATAAAGCTTAAATTCAGATGTTTCCCTATGATACTTCCTTCTCTAAGGGTGGTATTTGACACAGAGTAGGTTCTTTACTCCAGCATGCACAGAAGAGGGTGAAATTGTTTACTTAATTTTCAAAGAGGTTGTGTTTGTCTCCTTCTGAACTGCTAAACCTCTTTGGCAAGAGGAGAGGAGAAACTTGCTGCCTACTAAAACTGTGCAGTAACAGACTCTGGCTACGTTGGAGATTAATGAAATATCATCAGTGACTGGGAAAGTGACCATTTGAAGTTAGGGTTCGAGCATAGTAAAAATATTCTGCTGAAGTACTAAGATAAATAACAGCTCTTGGCTTTCCTGAGATATCTTGTGTTCAAATTACTTGGCTCCTGCTTGAAGATGATCTGTTTAGAGATTGTTGCATTCACTGAATTTCAATCTCATTATGAACACCTTAATTACTTAAAAAACACCTTAATGGTTGAAGAACCATATAGAAATTTAAAATTGTGTAATGTTGGAGAAAAGTGACTTTTTTTCTGACTGTATACAGTTAGGGGAGTTAATGGTTAGAAAGTATAGTAATTTATGGATGGACTTAAAATTGATTGAGAATTCTGGTGTAATACTGCAGTATGTAAGATAAAAGCTTGACATCTCAAAGGGTATTGTCATGATGTGAGGAGCTGAACATAGATAGGAGAAAGAGAACAGATCGTAGTAAGAGAGATGTGAAGTTAACTCTTCAAGTTGTGCATGATGCTGCTTTCTATGCCCTTCTGCTGTTTTGGGGAGAGTGTTGAATTCAATATAAAAATGGTGTTTAGGAGCTATCAAGACACTTGTGGGAATAATAAATGGGGGGAAATTGCTTTTTCTTTCTGCAGTGCAATTTTAAACTGGTACGTACTTCTCCATTGGAATGTTTTGCAAATGACTAATGGTTTTCCAATGCTGCATCTGAAAAGATTTTTCTTGCTTAGAGTAGGGAGATTGGGACATCTTTAATGGGAGAAGATGCCCTTATTTTCCAAGATAATTCATTTGAATCCACCTGTTATTGTTACCAAATTCTTAGTAATGTGATTTTTTTTTTACTCCTTAATTGAGTTTCTCACATTAGAATGGTTCTGTTATGCTTCTAGAAGTTGAAGAAGAAGTAGTCTCAACCTAAAAAAAAATAAATTGGAATATAGGTTTTAGATATCAAGTTCTTAATTTCTGTTGTGTGCAGTATCTCTGAGTGTGTTAGATAGGAGCTGGAGTTATATAAACAAATTTTAATTTCCCTGGTGTTTCTAGAAGGTTTTCAAACACCATTGTATAGCAACCTCTAGATAACATACATGCCTTTGTAAGCAATGTCTTGTACTGCTTCCTCAGGAAGACAAGGAACAGTTTGGTTGATAAAAGTGGGAGGACTGTGGGATTTGCATTCCTTTAAGACAAGTCCTGAATTCTAGCAGCTATTAAAATGGCCAGCATAGATATTTCTTTCCTGGAAGTTTTGGTGTGGATATACAGGAAACAGTTTGTGTAGTCTTGTGATTTGTGCTTGCTCTTCTTAAATTGCACAAACTGTTAAAGGTTCATCTTGTGGGACTGCTGCAGGATGCAGGGGAACAATGGCTTCATCCTGATTTCTAAGGTGCTTTTGTTGGAATTCAGGTTAGTGTAGTTTCTTTTGGAGAGCACACTTAAGATGACTGCAGCAGATACTGCAAGTTCTTCTTGCTACAAGTGGTTTAGTGACGTGAATCATATTTCAGATGAAAGTTAGGATAAGATAAACAACTACCCTATCCACTGGTGTAAAAAGGAATTGGAGTCCAGAATTGTGAGGTTTTTCACATCTGTGTACAAATTTAAAATTTAGGTATTTCTGACAGAAAAAAAAAGATCCTGAGAATCTAAATCTCATTAACAACTTCTTGAAGAAGTGGTTGTTGCCCCTTACTCAGCATTTGGGAGATGGCATCTTGCAAATGGTATCCAGTTTTGAGCTTGTCAGAAAGATCCTGACATAACCACATCAATCTGTGAATCCAGTGGAGGGTCCCCGAGAAATGGAGAGGCTGTGAGAGCTGGGTTTGCTCTACCTTAGGAAGAGAGAAGGCTTGACTAGCTGGCTGCAGGATATAGAGGAAATGGGGCCAGACTCTTGGAAGCATGTGGCAATAGTAGGAGAAGCAACACATGTCATTTGGAGGAATAGGAAATTTTGATTGCACATAAGGAAAATAATTTTTCACACAAGGGTGGTAAAGTACTGAAAGAAGTTGCCCAAAGAGGTTGTGGTATCTCCATCCATGAAGGAGTTCAAGAAGTTCCAGGTGGTTGGACGTGGTCCTTGGCAGCCTGCTGTAATTAGCCCTGCTTTGAGCTGGGGCTTGGACACAGTGGAGGTCCCTTCCAGCCTTACAGAGGTGAGCTCATGGACTGCAGGGGAGTTTGTCCAGGTTTGGACATCAGCATTAATCCCCAAACCCCTGTGAAGATGTGTGCCTTAGGGCTTATAGCAGGTACTCTGAGGCCTACATCAGACCTGAGGAAAGGAATTACTGCTTTCCAACTCTTGCTTGGTTTGATCATTGACTGTATTTATTGTGTCAGTAACGTAAAAGTGAAGTGAGAGGAAAGTTGTGTGATCTAGAAAAGACTGCAACCTTGTTCACATATTTTCATTGACAAAACTCTATTTTTGAAAAAGTGTACCTGTGCACAACGATCTTTTTCTGCTACCAAATTCAGTTATAAAAGACTGTAAGCCTTTGTGGAAGGAACAGCTACTCAGCATTTTCCCTGGCTAAATGAATATTTGAGGTCATCATATTAAATTAGTAGGTGTAGTGCCAGTGTTGTGCTTGTTGAGAATCTGTGTGTCTGTGCTGGTATGAAAACAAATGCCTGTGATAGCTGCTGATATTATGGGCTTCACTTAGATTTCAATATGTGCCAGTGAAAAATTAGTTTGGTTGAAGTGTTAAAATCTGTTGATTGTATTTGGACTGCCAGTTCAAATTCAGCTGGTGATAAGCCTTAAATGCCCTTCAGAAATTGTTATAGATGTATACAAGTTAATTTATTTTTACTATACTTACTTGAGTGATATGTTGTATTTTTCTGTCTTAATTGTACAACAAAACCGTTTTTTTTCTAAATTTCATGTGTTCAATTTGTTGGGGGGACAAAAGCTTTATTTATCTATTGACTTCAGTTTCACTAGGTGGAACGTAAACCATTGGCCCATCTTCAGTGAGGTTTCCAGTTTTTTGTTTTGCCATCATTAAGAAATGAATCCTAGAAAAAGAACTGTTTTTAATTCAAAAGTATAGTTTTGAAGAATACTTAGGGTTGAAAAGTTTAGGAAGTAATGGAGTTTAATGTCCATAAAAATGAGAGCAGATTCTAGAATATGTCAGGAAATGCTTTCAGAGGTATCTGAGAGCCTGGAGATTGACTTGTTGGGGAAGCACTGCAGACCTCGTCTGTCTTTGGAAATCTTTATTGTAAATTGTATTTAGTATTCTGTGTGCCTGAAATCTACTAAACATAATAGATAAAATTACATGTGAGGTTCAAGGTAATTTAAGGTAAAGAATTTAAAAATTCTTCTAATTTAAAAATTTTTAAAAATTAAATAGTTTCTTAGATTAAAAAAATTAAGAAAAATAGTATATTCTCAGTATAATTCAAATTGTCACCAATATGTAGTTAGTAAAAAGCACCAAGTTTTATTGCATCCTTTACGTGCTAATGGAGGGCAGGGGAGAACCCAAGCCCAAACAACTTTTAAATGTTACGAAGATTTACACTGTTTTTGTGGATGTGGTAAGTTCATCTTAAACAAGGACTATCAAATTTGTAGTGACTAACTAACTGTAAATAAAAATATTTGATAATAGCTGTCAAGAAGAACAAATCTTTAATTAAAAATATACTCTTAAAGTCTGTTTTATAAAACAAGTTTATCTCCTGTGGGTTTTTTTTTTTAAAGTTTAAAATGTGATTCAAACCAGTTAATTCTAACTTTGGCAGTAAACACTTTGTCTTCTTACCTATGCAACAATCTGAGATTGAAAATCTAAGCAAAGCAGTGCAAGGAAAAGGGCTAGAGGTAACAGTAAAATGACCACAGGGTATCTAACATTTTAGAGCAGCTCCTTTCATGGAATTCTCACTGCTGTGATTTCTGTAGTGCTGATTTCCTCAATCCTTTGTGATGAATGTGGCCACTTTTGCATACGGAGGCACACTCATGGATGTGGTCTTTCACAGTGTGTTTCTAAAAATAGAAGCGGCAAACCTGTTAGTAAAATTTCTGCAGTATGTGTGGTATGTGGCAGTGAGAAGCTACTAAATTTTAATAAGAATTTAGCAAAGTTGTGTTCCAGCATAAATAATCTTTTTAATGTGTTTACATTAAGTCTGCCAGGTTCATGTGAATTTGTTCTTCCTGTCAGCATGAAATGAAGTGGCCTCTCTAATACAGGGTGCTGGTCCTTTCCTGGGGTAGCAGCAATAAGCAATTACCCTGTGCTGCTCTCGTACTTGTGCACTATGTATTGCACTTGTAGCACCTTCTCTCCCTAAAGTACAAGCCTGCCATGCAAGGTGTGTACCCAGAGTCCTTGGTAAATCCTGTGTGTTGTCTACAGTAGCATCTGCAAATGTTCCTGTGTTTGTGCACATCTTTTGTCTTCTCCCCCACAAAGGATACAGAGTGTCCAAAGGAGGGCTACAGAGATGGTGAAAGGATCTAGAAGGAAAACTTCGTGAAGAGTCACTGAGATCACTTGGTCTGTTCAGCCTGGAGAAGTGGAGGCTGAGGGCACACCTTATTGCAGTTACAACATCCTCAACAGGAGGGGCAGGCACTTATCTCTTCATTCTAGTCATCAGTGACAGGACCCAGAGGAAGGGCATGAAGGTGTTCTGGGGCAGGTTTAGGTGGGATATTAGGAAAATGTTCTTTACCTGGGAACAGTGACCCAGGGAAGTGGTCACAGCACCAAGCCTGGCAGAGTTCAAGAAGCTCTTGGAGAGCTCCCTCAAATAGGTGGTGTGACTCTTGGCGTTGTGCTGTGCAGGGCCAGGAGTTGGACTCGATAGTCCTTGTGGGTCCAACTCAGTCAATTCTGTGATTATCATCAGACTCTCATGTGTTCTGCTTAGACCAGTGTAGTCCTTTCTAGCAGTAGCTGTGTGATGCTGCTGCAGCTCAATAACTGCTACAATACTGTTTCGTGTGCTTTGTTTGCCAAGAGTTTGGCCCAACACGGGCATTACCTGTGGCTGGTTCTTTGCTGCCTTCTGTAGGCTGAGTTGTGCTCTCTGATTCTCGTGCAGCTGAGTTCCTTAATGTGATGGTGCTCTTCTGCATACAGGTACTCTGCACAGTACAGGAAAGTGAGTTGTAGGTGAGCATACACATCATTTTTTTGATTCATGTGTTTAAGTGAACTCTGACTGTTCTTCGTGCTTGGATGTGCTGTGTATTCTACTTCAAAGGTCATGGCTCACTTTATGATCATAAAGCATGTTGAAATCATAAAAGTCTTAATCTTCCACACCTTTTTTCTCTTCCCGATGAAAGGAAATGAGGCACTGAACTGTAGCCACCTTCTTTCTTGGTCTCTGGAACTGAAATTGCTGTTCTTTTGCAGCAGCTTTGGAGCTTGCAGCATGTAAGCTTTCATTTGGAGGTTTACATGCTTGCAAAACAAATAGGCTTGTATTTAATATGACTACAAATGTCTCTTCTGTAGTCAAATTCTAGAGATTTTTTACGGTCATATGCTTCATGAAGAGTTTGTGGAATTGCATTCAGTCTTTAATTTTTTTGATTCAGCTAGGATAACACAAGCTGCTCAGCTGATATCATAGCTGATACGCAAATTTAAGGATGTATTAATACTAGTGGAAGAAAAATGAGAGGTGAAATTGATTGGAGTATGGGTTGGATCAATACTGGTATTCCTAAAAAGCCTTTCTTAGTGAAATGTTGGGATGGACCATATTGAATAGTTTGTTTTAGTTTTAGCATTTGTTACAAGCACAGGCACCTCCAGAGACCTGGAAAAAATTGGTATGTTTTTATTTTGATTAAGTTTGCATATAGATTTGGGTCTATATTTTGATATAGATTGGGTTTTTATTTTGATTAAGTTTGCATATAGGGTCTCTTAGTTGTTGGGTTTTTTTTCAGTAACTACTTTTTGGTGCTTGGTAACCTCAGATCCATTATCTTAGAATGTAGTCTTTTCTCATCTCTTCCAGATGAACTTCCAGTTACTTGGGAAAAACATTAGAAGCTTTGATGTGATCTCTAATTATTCAATACTAGGTCATTTGCAAAGCAGTCACTGCCAGTTTTCTGTCTGCTTATCCAGAAATCAGCTGCTGGTGGGCAGGCACAGGTGCCAGGTGTGTAACGTGCCTGCTCCTGAACAGCTGCTCTTCACAGCCTGAGCTGACAATGTGAGCATGCAGACTTCTACTTGTAATTCCCCAAGCTGTGAAACTGTGCTGGTTGGAGCTGCAGTGTGTGATCTTCCTTCTACCTGGATGCAACAAAATTCGATAGTTTTGTGTACAGGAGCCATAGTGATACAGTTAAGCAGTTCTGAGAGTAATAGAGAGGAGGTAGGTGGCTCTCACAGTTTTTCCTTTGCATTGTTGGCTCACTGATTCTGTGATTGTCATGGTGCTGCTGCCCCTGCTCTCTCTCCAAAAGCTGCTGCCTCTTGTTTGCTGAGCTCTATCGAATGACTTTGTGGAGCAGTGCTGTAAAGACTATTAAGGTCTAATGAATAACCTTGTGCAGACAATTATATTTCCAACATGGATCAGTTCAGTGTTGAAGGGATGCTATGCTGATAATCAGATTTAGTTGCTTTAGTTGTACTAGCTGGAGGCTGGTGCAGGTGGCTCAGAGTAGGAGTGAGTGGGGCAGGGATAGGTTCTTTGGCAGGTGCGTTCATGAAGAGAATGGTGTGTGAACCTTTGGCTTGCACTAAAGCCTTAAAGTGCCAGCGCTTGAGCTGCAGCGTGGTAAGCAAGCGTTCCTACACTTGTGCCAAAGCCATGGTAATTTTCTGCCTTAAGCCACTGCTGTATGCAGTGTGTTTTTAAAATAATACTTCAGTATTAAACCTGGCCTCAAAGCACTGCAATCTAGTTACCTGCATCTAAGTGCTGCTGCTAAAAGTTCCTACTCTGTCTTTGCTATTTTGTTTCCATACATCCACCTATTAGTAAGCCCCCACAACTACTGTGTCCAAATCAAGGATTTGCTTTGCTTAAAACCATGTCAGAGGAAGGGAAGAGGTAGAAATGACTGTCAGGAGGGAAGTGCTGTTGTGGTTTGTACTTGGTGACTGCTGCTATAGCATAATTGTATTGCTAAGAACAGCCCCTTGCTTCTGAAAAGTTGCTTTAATGATATTAGTGACAGACATAAAATACAGACTTGCTCCAGCACCTGGGATGAGCAGGTATCACTTTCCAGGTTATTCAATGTCTGGTGATGCCAGCAAGTATGTGTGCCTTATTGATTCATCAACTGTTGTAGAGGTTAGTATGATTCTACCTTACTTTCCCATATGATAGTATGAGTGACATAGGTGAATAACTGATTTTATTCTGTCTGCTGGCCCACACCCCTCGGGAATTATTTGACATTGTCTTTTTTTGATGAATTTAGGTTCAATCTCTTTCCTAGGTGTGGAGGTTTTTTTGATTAGTACATTTTAAGAAATACATTTCTTACTTTTATATATATTGGATGCCACACAAAGGGGATTTATGTCTTATAGAATATTCTTTCATATGTAGCTATTCTATTATCGTGCAGCCATTCTAACACTTAGCCAAGATATCCATTTGCACCTAATAGCTAGATTTCTATGTTTTCATTCATTAATTTGTGAGATCTGATCTTTAACTTAACAATTTGAAAAAGTAGTCTAGTTGAAACCATGATTTTTCCCCCCAGTGTTAATATTGGGTGAGCATTTGCCCTGTAGCTGTGAAGTTTTTCTGTAACAGTCACAAATATTGCATATTTTAGTAATTGTACCTGAGACAGACCTGCTGTATACACTAGGCAGCTGGTAAATCTCCTACCTTCAGATGACATGTGAGTAGCAAGATGACTTTTACTGTGGATTTTATGCAGAAAGCCATTCTTTGTTCTGTGTGCTGACATATATGCTGTGTTGAGACTCTGTATACAATGACTTTTTTGTCTGTGGTGTCATGTCCGCCTCATGGATGAGTACAGTGTTTATGTCAGCATCTTTAGGCTAACAGCTACAGAGATACGTGGATTATGATTGTTTTGTTACACTAATACAGTCTTCCAAGTCTGAGAATATATTGTTTAGATCAATAAAACTATTACTTTCTATTTTGTTTTTCTCTGTAGTAACCCTGGGACGTGTCGCTGTTCTGTTACTTGTGCTCTCTTTGTGGAGGCACTTTTTTCATTTTGGTTTGCCTAGATGTAAGCAATGCTCTGTATGTAGCTTTGCAAACTAAATAGTTTTAATGAGATGTTAGATTAAACTACCCTAGATTGGTAACTGTGACTTGGGTTATATCAGCAATTTGGCAACTTCATATATAGAGGCTGGCAGTGTTTATCAGTAATGGCCGAACTTAGCTGGAAGCAGTTTTTGCTGAGTGGTGGGGATGCAGAGCTGGGGACTGCTCTGAAATGTCTGCCTTTTTTTCAATTAATACCTCAACTGCTTCTCTTTAAATTTTTACTACAGATAAATCATATTGTGCACAATGGAGGATTATACAAAAGGCCTTTCAATGAAGCTTTTGAAGAAACCCCAATGCTGGTTGCTGTGCTGACCTATGTAGGCTATGGCGTTCTCACTCTCTTTGGATACCTGCGAGATTTCATGCGGCAGTGGAAGATTGAGAAGTGTCAAAATGCAACAGAAAGGGAAGAACAGAAGGTAACCACTGGGAAATAATGTTCATGGGAAATGGGCTGAGGCTTGAGTGTTTCTTTGGGGAGAAGTGATGTTCAAAGTTTCCTGCTGTTTTCCTTGTCTTCTGGATGCCCCAATTGCTATACAAGTAGTGCTGTGTTATAAAAAAAATAATGTTTCTTTTGAGTTGTTTTTCCTCAGAATAGTTTCCTCATCTGTCTCAGTGCAAAGCTGCATCAACAATTAGATGAACATACAGCTGCAGAAACAAGAGTTTGGGAAAGAGAGACTGCATATTCCAGCATCAGTACTTAAAAAAAGGCTCTGGTTTTAGTTTCACACCAATGGGAGGCTTTCTGATGCTGATCTGGTGACTGAGTTTTGATTTAGAAATGTTATTAATTCTCTTTATCTGAAGCAGTTACAAAGAGAAGCTTGTGGGTCAGATCCAGAGCACAAGCTATAAAATTTAAAATTCTTTTGGAGTCCAGAACACAAGTAGGTTAGGTGATGAGTAATTTGAGGTACTGACTCGTGCCTCACTGATAGTGATTAGAAAGAATTAATTCATGTTACGACCCACTCACAAAAGCTTCTGTTACTAGGTGAAAGGTCTTGCCTGCTTCAGCAGTTAGCCTGGAATGGATAATTCTGTTTTTCACTGCTTGTAAATTATTTTTAGGGATCTTTATTCCCCACTGGAGTTACTTGTTTTTAGGAAGCTACTGCTAAAACATGAAGTTCACAAGGTTGTTTTTTTTTTTTGCTCACTCCTTATGTGAGCCCTCTTAGAAGAGTGTGACTACCAGTGAGCTGTCTCCAGAGGTCTTATGGTCTTATTCTTGCTGATTTGGGTTCTCTCAAACTATTTTTCTCAGCTGCTTTGCAGAGCCAATGTGGCTTATAAAATTTTAAGGGAGTTCCTTTTCCAGTTGCTGGTTTCTGGTTCTCTGTGCAGCCACACAAGCAGTTGGCTATCAGAAAATAGCAGGGGGCAGAAAGGATATCTCAGTAAGGCAAACAAATAATCAAGGGTGGCAGGAAGGAACTAAAACAGGGAAGGCTTCTTTGGAGCCTTTTTTTGGAGACAGCAGTGGAATAAAGTGCATGTCTTTTTACAGTAGCTAAGGACCAGTGCCTAAAATGACCTCACAGTAGCTTCTTTCTGTGAACACTGTGAGGTAGAATTAAGCAGATTCATAGTAGGGCACAAAATTCCAAAACAGAAGCATTCTTACAGGAGTTTAATGAGTAAAACGTGTTTCATATTGGTTAAAAGTACAGGAGTTAAAATTTTCACTATTGCTAAAACTGACTTCTGAGTGAGTGAAAAAAGGAGTCAGTAAGTCTAATTCAGTAACACATTATTGATATTAGGCTCTCAGTAGAGATTGCCACAGAGGACCTTGAAGCACAGAGGTTGTTAGCAAAAGGTTATCCTAGTTCTAAAAGAAATGTGGCCTTGAATTTTTTTATAAATTAACTCAGCATTGCATCTTACCCTGAAAGAATTGAAACTCTTTCAGTTTCTGTGTTGGTTACAGCTCCCATGAGGAGATGCACGTATTCTGGTTTTGTTTTGTACATAGGATGTCTGTGGATGGAGCTAATAAGAAGTGCCAGTGAATACTGCGTAAGAATGAAAAATAGGAAATCCTGTTTAAAGAAGTTTTGGTGTTGGAGAAATCTCAGTGTAGTGTACTTCCCCAAATCATGTCTCTAGCACTTAGATTGTAATAGCTGCTTCTGCTATCAGACAAATAGAAAAGCAGTCACGTGAGGGCTGGAACATACAGTACTTATCCTCACCCTTTGCTGCTTTAAGCTTTGTTTGCTTGCAAAAGAATTGATGAGAGCACGTTGTAGCATGTCTGGTGTAGGAACCAAGGGTTATTTTGATGCAGGAGGTGGAGGGAGAGATGTGTGCTCAATTACTTGTTTTGAAGTTCTTTTCTCCAATATTTGAGTCTCTCTGCTGGATGACAGGCCAGTCACCTTTTGGTAAGGGAATGCAGGTATTAGTGTGTAAAAAAAGTTCAAAACTTACCTTTTTATTGTTATTAATATGTGCAAATCAGAGAACCCCTGTGATTACACTGGTGTGCTTTCTGGCAGATTTGTGGGAATCTTTCCCCTGTATGGAAATTAACATTTTTTATTACTGAAATTCTTGAGAGCCAACTAGGTTGTTATGATTTTCTTAAGTATCAAGCCAAAGGATTAGCCTTACCTTTTTGAAATAATTAATAATTGCATAGGTAAAAAATTACAAAATTATGTAGTGTGAGGAAGTATTTTTTAAAGGGCTGAATGAACTTGTTCTGAAAATCACGGAATTGAAGTATTTGGATTTTCTGTGGTGTGTTTCTGAAGGTGTTTACATTTAAAAGCATAACATAAACTTAGGTCAAAAATAGTATTAAAAACAAACACAAGGAAAAGACTCAGTTTTTCTATGTTATGGAGGAGAGTTTATTTTAGTAGAGCAAGTTCTTCCCTAAATTGTCACTTAGTAGTATAATCTTACTCTGCATCATAACTAGAAAACTGCAAATTTAAGAACAGAGCAGAATTTTGAACAGGTTTGAATTACAGCTGTTTCTGATGGCAGGTAAAATCCTTTTAATTTATTAGAGCCATGCATTGATATGAATGATTCTAAGAAAGCCTAATATTCACTTGGTCTTGAAACACAAAAGGGTGAAAAGGTGCAGACTTTGCTAGTACTGATTTCCAGGAAATAGTTTCATGGGTTTTGGCTTTGTTTAAAATATATCCAGCTGAGCTTTTCCTGGAAACCAGTGTTGTGTAGCACATCCTCCCTGAAGCATTACTGGTCTATTTAAGGCATGGGTAAATGGCAAGATTAACAATTCTCAATTACCCTGGAATCAATTTATGCATACCAATTTAATGTGCTGTCTAGTCATAAAATATAGTTAAATCTGCAAAATGCTTCCAGTTTGGTACAGGCAGGATGAAAATCACTAACCTTTCCTCCAGCCTGATTTGCCTGTTGATTACCTTCCATGTTTTGTGTTTGGGAGTGACTCTGAATGGGCCTGGTAACTCTCTAATATACTGCTCCATGCTCTGTAGCTTGCCCAGCTAGAACATGTTGGTAGCATTTGGGGTATTCAAACATGGGTTCACAGGAGTCCAGCTGCAGGAATATTTCAGGGGCAGTAAACTGGAATTGTTTGTTCAGTGTTGTCTTAGCATCTGTGTAGCTCATCAGGGGCCTCCTGATGATACAAAGGCTACCCACAGTTATTGCTCCACTTTCCTTGACTCACACAACAGCAAGGTGAAACTAGTCTTTCTGCTTCCTTTTAGAGGCCTGGAATTTGTTGCAATTGTCTGCTGGATTTCTGTTCAGAGTCACTTCTGTGTGTGTTGTCAGAGAACACGTTATGTGAATTGGAGATAAGCCTGCTGGTGCTCATGGCACCATTTGTTAGCTTAGGTGCAATGCTGTGAAAACTTGGCTCTGAAAGTAGCATAATCACTGCATTTGCATGTCCCTGTGCCCTGAGCTAGAGGCTACAAAGCTCTCATTATGACCTTCACTTGTTGCAATATTAATTTAGAGTATGATGAAATAATGGATTCCCAAATCACCTATGCTAAGGTGTTGTTGCACCCCAAGGGAGAATTTTGTTCTTCCCTTGACTGGCTGTGCTTTTCACTGAAATTGCTGTGCTTTTCAGGTTTCAGGG
Source organism: Ammospiza nelsoni (assembly GCF_027579445.1). Taxonomy (NCBI): domain Eukaryota; kingdom Metazoa; phylum Chordata; class Aves; order Passeriformes; family Passerellidae; genus Ammospiza; species Ammospiza nelsoni. Next base: position 42,993,356 of record NC_080638.1, on the reverse strand, counting down.
AGACCACTGGTACTTCAGTTTCTTCTTCAGGCATCCCCTCAATAGGGGATGTGTTCTAGGCTGAAAGTGACAGGCATAGAGCTGTTTAGGATTTTTTTAGCTCCATAAATGAAAGAACTTACTGCTTTTCCTCCCTCTTTGGGATCCAGTGTTGCAGTTGACTGTTTACTCAGAAGATTGCTCAAAGAAGCAATTCCTAGAATATTTTTCCTCTGATTGAAAATGTTTAATCTCAGACTGATATTCTTAGGGATCCTTACAGCTAGGAAGAGTGTTGGATCTGAAATTAGATGAGAGAACTTGATAGAAAAATAACAAGAAGATAACAATAACAATATTTAAAGGTGATAGTGGTTGCTTCCAGCTCTAGGATGCAGTTGCAGCAGAGCACTGTGGTTGCATGTGTAAAAAAATTTAAATAATGGAATATGCTAAGTTGGAAGGCACCCACAATGACACTGAGGCCTGCACAGGACATCCCAAAGAGTTACACCATGTGCCTCAGAGGGTTTCCAAACTTCTCCATCTGTGTCAGGCTTGGTGCTGTAACTACTTTCCCTTGGGAGTCTCTTCCAGTGCCCTCTGGGTGAAAAGTATGGATTGATAGAGTTCATCCCTCCCTTCCTCCCCAGGTGTTTATTTTTTTTGGTTCAAAGATTGAAAACATTAAATTAGCATGAGGAATTCAAGTGGTCTTTTTGTTGTACTATCTACTCTTCATCTGGAATGCCACACTGTAGCAGGATGGAGGAGGTAAACAAACAAACCAGCCCCCAAACCAACCAGCAGACCATCTGCTCCTGTATGCCAGCTCCAAAAGAGGGCTCTGAAACTCCAGAAGTCAGTATCAGTTTATAAAGGTACAATATCCTTACCCTTTGTTTTTTACATTCTCAGATCTGTGGGTCGTGAGAACCCCTCAGTGGGGTTAGGATCACTGAGGAAATAGACAATCCATTTTTGCATTATGCCAAAATAACATTTCCTGCTTGCTCTATTCCAGGGAACTTTCTTATGAGACCTATCTGAGGATGGTTTGTTGGAGGGAGCAGTACATGTATAGATAACAAAGGAGTTGGCAGTGTGCTGGCACCTACTTAAAGCCCTTTACTACAATCCTACAACTTGGTACTCCAAAAACTAAAGCTAGTGTCCCATATTAAACCTTAATTCTCTTACCCATAATTTATTCCTGGAATTCTTGTTGACTTTTAAAGCATATTTTTTCTTTATCATGATTCAGTAGGTTCAGAGAACTTCTCTTCCTCACAGTAACTTTAAACTTAGTTCTAGTGCTGGCTTTTTCTTAAAAGAAAATACTTGTGTTACCTATACTGGAGGTGCCAGCCTGTAGAGGATGATTGTCCTTAAATCACCAGTTGAGCTTGTTACTGTTCTGGCTTTGTCAGCTTGGGTTTCAAAAGAAAACTCATCTGATGAGTAATCTGAAGTGAGACTGGGCTGTATGGACCCAGGCATACCTGCTTGAGTTGGTAGGGTGACTCATTACCAGCCTCCCCCTTCCAGCCAAGAACCTTGGCTAAAATACCAGTTGTTTCTCAACTCACGCAGTTGGTGTGCTTGGATAACTGTGCAAAGCTGAAATCCTGTGTGTAGATGGTTAGGAGGAGGTGAAAATACTGAGAAGCATCTCAGTAGATTTTAATTAGATTTAACAAATCTCTCAAGTATTGATCTTCTAATGTGCCAGTGTTTCTTTTTGGTTTCACTTTCCCCACCCCTCTTCAAGTAACATAGCAGAGGGTTTGAAACAATTGCAGGTAATTATTTTGATTTTGTGTCATGAATTGGGACAGGAACGTGGAAGAAACAATTGCCCTTCTGTGCATCTTAGGACCTAGAAATTTTATTCCCACTGTCCCTTTGAGAAAGGACATACTTGTGATTCTCTGAAAGAGTGATTGCTAGCTAAATTTGGGTTCTGTTTCCACAGTTGAAATGATGGAAATTAATATCTTTGTGCCTTTTTGACACAGGTAGATCAGAAATGGGTTTAGCAGCTGTATCTGCTTAGAAGTTGGCACTTTTGGTCTTGGTCTTTTCTGTGCAGCTGCTGGTAGGAGGATGCAAAGGTGTGGACCTAAACGTTCTTTTACTCCAAACTGCAAGGGCAAGGTTGTTAAATCATTAAAATAGGAAGGTAATGAAAAAAGTACTCCTACAGGCAAGCATTGTAAGTAAGAGCTTGTAAGTGCCTGTTTGTGTTTTTATTAAAAATCTGCCATAAATGCTCCCAGTTTTGCTTTAGTGGTTCAAATATCTGACACTACAGTACTTGGTGAGATACTCTGCCTTTCTCATACTGCCACCAAAAATAAAATTCCCATCACAATGTTTGCATTTTTCTTGTGAAAAACAGGAAGAAATGCTCAACTGGCTCATACCTCTGTAATAAATTCTACTTTTTCCTTCTGTAGATGATTAAAAAGGTGGTGATTTTTTTCCCCCCCATCAGAAGCAAATGAATTATGCATTCTTATCTCTACTAAATGTCAAACTTTCTTTAATTAAATAGTAAAAAGGAAATCTTGTGACTTTAGGGCAAGAAAAAAATGTTCTTGAGTGCTCAGATGTCCTTGCTGCTGCAGTTAGTTTGACATTCTTGTGTTATCCATTCAAGGCAGTCACTTACTTTTCCTGGAAAACATTGGAAGGGAAGCTAAAATTCAGGAAAGGCTCATTCATAAGAATCATGTGGGACTTCAGTGTTGATAAGCTGTGCAGAAGAGAGGTACCATAATGCAGCTTATTAGCTTCTATTGAAAACAAAAAATTGTGGAAGGTTCTTCTGGTAATGTGTAGAATAATGCTAGTGGTGCTATATTAAATGCATTCCTTATGCACAAAATAAAATATGGTAGAGCACCTTAGTTTTCCAAAGTCTTTGTGTATTCAGTACAGCAATGTTTGGTGCCAAAAAGCCCTTGCATGTTCCCTTGCTCTGCTTAACTCAGAGACTGACTGTAACTCTCCTGCAAAGATTATATGCCCATGATTTAATGAAGGGGGTTATTTCATATTTTGTGTTTTCCTGAGTTTTTCCATTATGCCAGAATGACAGATAAGAATTATTCCTGCTACTCTTATTTTACTGTCATATATATTTTCCTTTTACTTTGAGTGCTTTTGATGTGTTTCAGGACTTTGTCCCATTGTACCAGGACTTTGAAAATTTCTACAACAGAAACCTCTACATGCGCATTCGGGACAGCTGGAACCGTCCAATCTGCAGTGTGCCAGGGGCCAAAGTGGACATGATGGAGAGAGTTTCCCATGACTACAACTGGACATTCACGTGAGTCAAAACTGAAGAAAACACTTGCAAGAGCTGCCTTAAAATACAGGGTCTCTAAGAGCAAGTTGTAGGGTGTGAGGTCAAAGGAGCAGTGAATTATGAGCTTTATTATGAAAGTTTGAGCTTTCTAGCAGCTTGAATCAATGAATTTTGCTCTTTTGAAATAGATTTAGCCACCAAGGTGATACAATCTTTTGGCTGACTTACTGTATTTAGATTTCCTGGACATACACCTGTAATAAAATTAATACCTTTGTGCATATAATGTTAATACCTGGTGTGGATATATTGGATTGCACTGCTGCTTGTGACTTTGTGTTGATTGAGAAGAAGTTCTGCCACTTTAAGTAAATGCTGCTGTCATCAACTGTATTTGACATGATTGTTTTGAGTCAGAACTGAAGTAGTCTGTAGAAACAAAATGAGAAATACAATAAAGGGTTTTTACAAATTGGAAATGATGTATCACAGGTTTGATGTGAAGAGGTTTGCAGCACAGGACTTGGTGAAACTACTTATGTCTCTTCTTGGCTTTCAAGGGCAAAAGAATTAAAATTGATTTTTTTTCTGCTGAACTTCTTCCTTATTCTCCTTGTCACGTATTGTTAGCACAGAAGTGCCAGATGTGTTTCCTTTCTGCGGTTAGAGGATATCCCGCTTGAGAGGCTGCCAAGTTAATTGATCTGGAGATGTTATTTTGTAATTGAAAGAAAACTTGTATGTTTCTGGGATGGAGGGAGGAACATGTCAGAGCAACAGATGGTTTGAGAAGCCTCAAGCAATTTCATGTGTGATAGCAAATTCACCTGTAAATGTAAACTCTTCTGGGAGTTGAGATTGTAAGATAGGGAGAGAATCTTTTTAACTGATTGTTGCAGTTTGATGATGAGAGGCAGTACTGAAATAATTTAATGTTTGGTTCTATTGAGTTTTAACATTTCAGTGTAGAGTCTAGGAAAGTGAAGTAATAATCTTCTGGTGTAGATAATTTTTAAAATTTTGGGTATCCTAACTTGTGCTGTTTTTAAAACACAGATACACAGGGAGAGTGATAAAAGACATCATAAATATGGGTTCCTACAACTACCTTGGGTTTGCACAGAAGACTGGGGCTTGCCAAGAAGCAGCTTCTAAAGTTCTGTCCCAGTATGGAGCTGGGGTGTGCAGCACCCGGCAGGAGATGGGTAAGTTGGAGGATGATAGTGTGTTCCCTGAATGTTTATTTCAAAGTCTGTATCTGATTGCAGGTCTTTAAAACATTAGTTGCTTCAGCATTGAACTTTAGTCTAACTGATAAAGCAGCTTTTACTTCAGTGAAGACAAATTGACTTCCTGGATTTAGTTTATGTTGCACAGCAGTTGTTTTACTTATGTTTTCATATATGGGGTTTTTGCAGTGTTCCCTTATGGGCCTTTAAATAAAGCACAGCTTGGTTGGTGGAAAATCTCTTTGTAGAATTTAGCAGTAGTGAAAGCTTCTCCTTACTCTGCATTTCCCATTTGTTTTATGTGCAGGAAACTTGGACAAGCATGAGGAGCTGGAAAAGCTAGTTGCCAGGTTCCTAGGTGTGGAATCTGCAATGGCATATGGAATGGGATTTGCAACCAATTCTATGAACATTCCTGCTTTAGTTGGCAAGGTATGGCTTAAGTCATGGACAAAAGCTCACCTAGCAAAGATTCTAGTGGTTAATTTTTATAAAAGCTACTTGTTTGCTTTTGTTTTTACTCAGTGGCAGCCCCTGCAGATATTCTCTATGCAGACTGTAGGTCACAGAATGCATCTCTAACCATTGCAAAAATCTCTTTGAGAAACAGCATCCATGGGACCAGTAGCAGCATAGAACTTTCTTTCTGGGAGAAAGCCTGGCATGTTAAGGCTTGCTTCCTCAGGCTATTCCTTGGTGTGTGAGATGGTGGCTGATTAACAGACTGATTGGCTGAAGGTATTTTGGTGCTTTTGAAACACTAAGAACCAACTGTGTCAACTACACAAATAAGCTGAGTTGCATATTGGTACATGGAGAATTTATTATCTTTGAGTGACAGCTGAAAAATCCTTCCTTGGAAGAAGCAGAAAGGTTGTTTGAGGGAAATAAGGTTAACTGTAAATTCTCGTGATGTTTATTGTGTGCCCCATAAAACAGGAGACAATTAGTCTGAGTGTCCAGTATTCTCCACCAGTGCTATTTTAGTTATTGGAAAATCAAATAAAATTGAAATTTTTCTTTGCTTGTTCTTGATGCAAAATACATGTTCTCTTAGCTCCTCCTTAGAGTAAAATAGTGCAAGTACTGGAACAGGTTGGTTTTGTTTTTCTTTTTTGGCAAATGATTCACTGTCAGCCTAATACTGCTAGTCTATTGGAATTCTTTGCCCCTGTCTGGTGAATTATTTTGAATTATTTTCCTTTTATTTAATTTTTTTTTTCACTTCCTGAGATTACTTCCTAAATCTTCCATGTCTGATATCTACAGATCATAAATTTTCTGCTTTTTTCTTCCTGACAGCTTTTCCTGGTGATTGATTTTCTTTTGCATTAGCTGCACTGTCTTCCTGTATGCTTTTTTTCTTTTTTCTTTTAACAAGGAAGTAGCACTGTCTACAAAATGGCCCTTTTCTTGTGGTCTGTTTTAAATATCAAATGCTTTGCATATTAAAAAAAAGACTTTTTTGAGTCTGATGCTAGAGAGAAATTCAGTGCTTCAAATCTAATCTTTCTGGAGTCAAATACTTCTGCAGTGCTATGAATCTGAGCAACATATGTTGCTTCTGAAATGTCTTTTACCTGCATGTTTTGGTTCTTTTTCTTTCCACATCTCTCCAGTTTTATGTTTAACAGAAAAATCATTCATAATTTCTGTGAGACCTTTCAGATTCAATACACACTGTCAGGTACATTTAAGTAGATTGCTCGTTGTTGTCACTACAAATGACTCATTCCTGCAAACTTACTCAATCTTTTTTTTCTATGTGGAGCCCTCTGTATATCATCAATACCTTATAAGAATACCCTTGAGACGGCTTACTCAGATCCTGAGTTTTCACCTTTGAACTTCAGTAGGTTTTACAACCATTAAGAGAATCTGAACAGTAAATTCCAAGGCGTGTAACATACCTTTTTTATGCAGCTCACTCTAGTAAACCAACTCTTGTCATAAATGGTACAGCAATCCCTGCTGGGTTAGTCATGAGGACACTTACTTTATTGTATACTTGAAATAAAGTAGTAAGAAGCTTTTGCCTCATAACAATACAGGTGCCCTTATACTCAAGTGAATACTCCAAACAGAAATTGCACTCTGGTAAAGAAGAGAGTTCTTGTCGGATGAACCATTTTGCTGTTCAGAATGTTCACTGAATGTTTTGTTTGGCTGCCTGAAGTTGCTTCTCACTGCACATTTGATTTCTTCATTGTCTGCAAATAAGGAGACATAAACCCTGAATTTTGGCACCACCCAGTACACATTTAATTGTGTGTGTGCTACCTGTTTGGCAATGCTTAGTAAAGCTCAGAGATTCTCATGCTTGATTAAACTCTTGGACTGTTTGTGTCTTTTTGCATGTCCTATGCTGAAGTGAAGGGAGACGACCATCCGATTGATGAGCATCGAACTCCGATTTATTGATTCACCAGGCACTTTTTATAACAGTGTTAATTAAGCTCATATATATTGCAAAACCCAAGCTCATCATAGGCTACAGAGTAAACATCGATCCCCCTTTTTGTTTTCAATACCTGTGGTTTGTTATTGAAACCAAGATTTGTGTTCTCACCCTGATATGAATGGTTCTCAAAACCTCCATGTCTGTTCCCAAAACAGCCAAGGACAGAATATTTACCTGTTATGAGAAGACTGCCTGAGAACCCTGCTGTTTATAAAAATGTGCCTGAGAACCTAGTTATTTACAGAAACAGGCTTGGGAACTGCTGCTTACAGCTGCCTTTTACTTTTCCATCAGCTGTATATTTTCATGGCCTCTTTCTTTAAGCCATGTTTGAACCAAGCTCTCCAAAGTCCTACTTATATTTTCAACTGTAAAGCTGCTTGGAACACAAGATATCTTCCAAGTTATTCTGGGCTTCTGTATTACTACTTAATTAGCTAAAAACAAGCTGCTGAGTATAGTTGCTCACATATACTGGACCACCTGTTCTTTTTCTGCTCTGTGAAATCCTGAAGCACTTAGTTTATGTTCCTACTGAATCTTCTTTTAATAACAACATATACAATCTGACTAGATCCATCTCTATGCCATAATGTGATCAGAATTAGTCAGCAAAAGGAATTCAAAAGCTTCATCATTATTTAGTTGATCTTAATTCACTATGCCTTGTTAACAGCAGCCTCTACTAAGCACATGCTGAAAATAAGTATAGTTGGTGTAGACTGAAAGCTGTATTTCAGCACTGTTAAAGCATCACTAAAATCAGGTGTTTCTGCACCTGGTGGTTTTCAGCAGTAGAGACCCTCTGTTCACAGCAAGTTTGTCATGTGCCTGATACACTCACTGGCAAATATGCTGAGTCTAGACCACAGATAATGGGACATTTGAGGGTTACTTAGTCAGAGGTTGTTAGACCATTTGAGGCTAACCTAGACTCTCAAACTTGCCTGTTTTAGATTAAGTACCATTAATATAGTCAGTATAACTAGGTAATAACACTGTTCTGTATTGCCTTTAGCACAGAATTTTTCATCATAGCTCTGGATGGAGAGAGACTGTACAATTGAGTTAGAGCAGTGATGCTTGAAGGATATTTTTTTGGTTGTAAGAAAGCACATTAATTTCCACATATAGGTGAGTTGTAAAATTAAGTGCTCAGGACTGAATTACACAATTAATGTACGTAGCAGTCTGTAGTAAAATGTGGCATTCACTTCAGTGGGCCTTGCAGGATGTGGTGGTAAGCCTGTTCTTCACTGACATATTTTTCTAGAGTCACATATTTTTCTAGAGTCCAAGTCGTGTTATCTCCAGTTCCTGTTAGCCTTGTCCTGAATGCTTTCTCAAATGTAAATTTGCTGATAAATGCAACTGAAGTCTTATCACTGTAGTAGCATCACTCAGTTTTACATATAATCATCAGTGATGGCTATTCTATGCCATTGCCTTATGTGATCCATTGCCTTCTTTCTAGTGGCAGACAGTACTAGACTAGTTACTACTTCTTCAATTTCAAATTAATTTGTTTCTAATTGAATGTCCTTTTAGCAGAGGGTGAAAAGAGGCTGCTGCTCATCAGTTTGTTAAATCTACCTTCTCCACCAAAAGCTTGTCCTTGTTTTTATGCAAAAGCTTTTTCAAGGCAATGAATCTCTTCTTTTCTTCATTTTTTTTAAAACTATCAGTTTTCCTGCTTTCTACCATTCAAGAAGGATACTAGTACTGGATTATTATATTCACTTTTCTTGATACAATAGTGTTTAACAGCCATGCCCTCTGATATATACTTACTCTGTCTGATGTAGTAGCTCTAAAGAGCAAACACTAGTTGGAAATTTCCATACTTCATATGCCAAAGTCTATGAAACATGTAATGTGAGTGTTTGTAGCAGCAGTATGAACATATGGCATTTGTGGCAGTTTCTGGGGAAAACCAGTCTCTGGCTTTCTCAGAATGTAGAATGTTTCTAGGGGCATCACAGTTCTAGTGCAGAGACTTTGAGACTCTGCACTAGAGGGGAAATAAGGTTAACTCTAGGTCAAAACTCCTGTTGTCTGGGACACTCCTGGTATAACTGTAGGCAATGCTTTTGACAGTCCCTTCTAGTAATTCCCATTGCAGAGAAATCCTCTTGATTCCTCCCTCATGAAGCTGTTATAAGAGAAGCATGGAATGAACATGCTTCAGTGTTAGATCTTCAGCATCTTGACACCCTTTCTAGATTTTTAACTGAGCAAAGTCACTTCTAAAATTGCAGCATGTTTGCATAGTAATTGGAGGGGGCCAAGGTTATTTAGAAATATTGTTGCTTCCTTATATATTAATCCCCCAATATACATACATTCCTGTAGCCCAGTGGTAATACTGTGACTGAATGTTCAGCATATCAGTTATTGACCTGTAATCATCACTGCTTTCAAAACATACATATCCTGTTTTAATGTTTGTCCAAGGATTTATCTTCTGAGCTTTTCTTGAAAAAGCAAATTAATTCAGTATCATATTTAGTGGCTTCAGAAAATTTCTCCAGTTCATCATGCAATTCTGTTTTCCACTTTCTGTCTCTTGTATATTACCTCCATCTACATGTGGGTTTAGTCAGTGGTTGCCTCCTAATGAAAGTAATAGTGCAACACTGAGAAGGCCTTTAAACCTAGGTCTTTGGTGTCCTGTTCCTTAGCAGCACTGTCGACTTGCTGAGTGAACTGTGGCAAGCTGCTCTGCTCCCTGTTTTACCTGACTGCATAGGAGGATGAGTATTCATCAACAGAATGAGATATTCAGCGATTCAGCTGCAGGACTTCCAGGAAAAGTGAAACTTCAGTGTTTCTTTCAGTTAAGAGCCGTTCTGTATTTTTATTTGCCATACTAAGGCTGCAACTTGGATCTTAGCCAGTCTTGCCTGGACTAGTTGGAATTTGCAAGTAGTTGGAGTTGCCTGCATTTATGTTGGAATTTTTTTTCCTTAAATGATCTTGAAGCACTGCAGAGCTGAAAGGTTTTACATGCTTGGCTGTGAAACATAACCTTTTCAATATATTCTTCTTTCCCCTTCTAATTCAGGGCTGTCTGATCCTGAGTGATGAACTGAATCATGCATCACTAGTGCTTGGAGCAAGACTGTCAGGAGCAACTATTCGAATCTTTAAGCACAACAGTAAGTATCAGATGGTGAACTCTGCTTTTCTGCAGATGCTATAGATCAGATGCAATATCTTCTATCTTCTAGTAGCTGAAAATCCAATTTCATGCAAGGAAATCAATTGCTAGTTATGTAAAAGGTCAGAAGACTGCTGCTACTGAAGTTGAATCATCCTGAATCAGATTTTTTTTATGTATTCAGTCCCAGCTAATAACACTTTTATCCTGAAGCTGTTCTGGCCTACATCTTCTGCATATGGAGGAGAACATGCCACCCTTTGGCAAGTCTAGGAACACTGGTGTTTTAACATTGTTTCTTGTCCTACCATGCTTGGGTAGCTCAGCATGGTTAGATTATTCTAACAGTGTGTCACATAATGATGCAGTCTTGTAGTGGTCTAGGTTACAATTTGGGGGATAAGAAAGTTTAATTTTAGAACTGGATGCTAACATGCTCCTACAGTAACAAAAGCTTAGGATGGCAGATGTCTTAGCTAAACTAGAAAGTCGTGAATTGGCACAATATAGTACTGAAACAATTTTTGGGACAAGAAGCATAGATTAAGTTCAATGAATTACTTGCTTTAAGTATTTAAGTAATTGTTTTCAAAATACACAGATTTTTAAATTTCCTAGTTTCATCTTCCTCCAAAGGAGGTATTTATAATAACTTTCAGGTTAAAACTAGCTAGGATTTCCTTCTCTTACTCTTGATGCAAGAGGCATGTGGTTGTTCTTCATAAGTAAGAACTACCTTCGTTCTTCAGGTACTCCTAATACTCTTTATAGTGTCAGTCTCTGAGGTCATGATGACTCTTGCTCTCTTTGAAGTGTGTAGTGGTAACAGCAAAACTTGGGTGACTGCAATTATTTTTCTTTCTTTGTCTTACTTGATAGTGTGGATTCTCTCTGCTGTGCTTACTGTTTCTTTTGTGTTCGCTCTTTCTTGTTTTCTATCATTTGAATAATTTGTTTTACAAAAAAATAGAGCATTTGGTAACATTCATTTTTTCTTTTTAATTCTTCATAAATTTTGGTTGCTGGGCAAGATCACAAAAGCTTTTCATTCAATTTCTTGCATTTGTATGGACATACTTCTGAACATTGCATCAGTTGCAGAAGTTCAAAGAACATTGGTGACAAACATAGTTCTGGCTATGGGGAAGAGGCTGCTGTGATGAAAAATAGATGATTTGTGGGAATGGCTACAATAGATGATTTGTGGGAATGTGCTTTCCCCTGGTGAAATTGTGGGATATTCTAGAAACATTTTAGATGGTGGGTTGTTGTGGAAGAGAATGTAGTGGCATATTAGAATCAAGGCAAAATGCAAACAATGGTCTTGGTTATCAAGATGATGTTCAGTTCATATTTCTGTATGTGTTCTCAGTCCTACTCTTGTTATACTCTATGCTGCCTTTTTAATGTGATTTTCTTAAGATGTTAATGGCTTCATTCATAATCAGATTTTTAGAAACTGCAGGGGGGAAATGAAAGCTTCCCCTGAAATTCCTTGTAAAATGCTTTTATTTTTTTCCTGCCTTATTCTGTAGTTTGTTCTTTTCATTAAGCTAGACTCATCTTCCCCTCCTTCTTGAAAAGTTAGAGTAGAAGTTTATTTTCCATTGTTCTCTCTAATCGCACTAACCTTGTCTTTCCTTCATTGAGAGACCTGTTGGGGACAGGGACTACACTACTGATTTCTTCATCATTGACTTTCTGAACCTTAGCTGTCTTTTAACAGCACATTAACTGACCTACTGTGCTGTTTAGTTTTAGTCTAGATCTAGCTCACAAGCTCCTCTTGCTGCTACAACTGCACTAGTCTACCAGTTCTCTTTCCATGATTAATTTGTTCTCTTTTTCACACCCTAGTGTTTATATCTATCTCTTGCTCAGAACTTGACTTTTATGCTTTGATTAATCCCATCTTCACTCCTTTCCTTGAAGTTTTTTTTTCAGGACTGATTCCACATGTATGTATTTGTTCACATTAGTTAGGTCTCTAAGGATCACATCAAGTATTTGTAATCAAAGCTTGTAAGATTTCAGAATATGCTTCTACTAACAGTTTCATCTGTCTAGTTTCTGATATGCTGAACACTGTCCTTTTTCCTGCACTGGTGGTTCTTTTTTTTTTCCTTTTCTCCTTGGGTTTAGAGACTTCCTGTTCTCACTTCCAATCCCTTCAATTTTAAACAAAGAAATAAAAAAGTACACTTGCCCTGCTTATTTTCCTGCACTTTGGTCTATCTTCTTCTTATCTTTAATTCATTATCCTTGAACTTGTTGTGTTCTAGCTCTGTTCTGTTGTTCTGTTCTGAATTATTTCTATCCACAAGGACATTTGTACTACTAAATTGCCTTCTCTTTTCATCAGAATCAGATACCTTCCTTTTTTTATCCCCCCCCCCGCCCCTTCTTTGTTTGTGCCTAATTCTCTAACTTGTGCTTTTAGTTTAGAATGATGAAATTCTTCCTTGGAGTTCACACAGTCACCTATTCCTTTCAGTTTCATCCATGGTCCTGTAGGGAGATGAAGCCTGTGCTTATTGACTTGTATATGGTCTGTCCTCCATGCTGGAGCAATTTGTGCCTTTTTGGAATATTGCTGTCATGTCAAAGTTCAAGCTAGTAGCTGTTTTGGTACCATTTAACAGTAATTTCTGGTGCAGATATGCAAAGCCTGGAGAAGCTGCTCAAAGATGCTATTGTGCATGGGCAACCTCGTACACGGAGGCCCTGGAAAAAAATTCTTATCTTGGTGGAAGGAATATACAGGTACAAACTATTCTTTATAATCCTAAGACCCTCCACATGAGATCTAAATGCTTAGTGTTTGGGTTTCTTTGCCAAATCAAACGATGAATATTGTCACTTCATAGTTATTTCATTAGTCTCATCTGCTAATTACATGACACTGTGTATGTCTTACATCCTGGGCTTTCTGTTGCTGGAACTGTAGCTGCAGCTGGTGTTATCACAATGTTTCCCACATCCTGATTATATTGTAGAAATTAATTAATCAAAACTGATTGCTTATATCAGAGCTGAGGTCTTAAGTTGCTTGTCCATTCCATTCTTTCTGTGCTTACTAGATTATTTTAGTGTGAACGGAATTGTACAAATTTAATTTTTTTGCTAAGAGTGAGTAGGAGCAGTAGGCATAGCTGTGTTAGGCATTTAAATCCTAGTGACTTTCAGTACAAAATGTGGTGTTTTGAAGTGTTACTAATGAAAGCCTAGTCAGTTCTTAGAAACATCAGGTAAGTAGATGTTAAGTCAGAACACTGACATTAGAGTGGGAGTAAAACTGAGATAATTTTATTAACGAATTATCACTGAACACATTCCTGTGCCCTAACTTCCTGTTGCTACTACTGTTTAGTCTGTGTGTCAGCATCCCAGAGATGCTGAACAGGTAGAAAGGAGAGATCTGGGCCCCAGGTACAAGGAGGAGAGGTGCATCTCTGCAGACTGTGATGAGTCTAGCAAATTTTAAGTGTTTGTAATTACTGGAAGAGTGAAGAAATTAAAGCTCAGTGATTTTAGTCTCTATGAGGTGGTCCCAACAATTAAGTCAACTCATACTGAATTTTTGTTTCTCAACAGTATGGAGGGATCCATAGTCCGTTTGCCTGAAGTGATTGCCCTTAAGAAGAAATACAAATCCTATCTGTACCTTGATGAAGCTCATAGTATAGGTGCCCTGGGTCCCAGTGGCCGGGGTGTAGTGGATTATTTTGGACTCAATCCTGAAGATGTGGATGTTATGATGGGAACATTTACGAAAAGCTTTGGAGCTGCAGGAGGATACATTGGGGGCAAGAAGGTAAAAAGCTGGGAATATCATGGCTGGTGGTAAAGTCCATTTCAGGCAGGTGGTGGAATTCTTGGTTAAGCATTTCAAATTTAATTTATTCCTCAAGTACTCTATTGTCCATTTGTTTCATAATTTTACATGCTGTCTAATACTGTGGAAGTCTACAGTGCAGAAGAGTGTAGTCTAGAAAAATACGTCATAATTGTGTAGTTCTCACATGCTCAATGATGATTTGAGTTTGCAGAATGTACAGTAGTGATGCAATACCTTTCTAGGAAGGGCTAGGAGCCAGGAAGCAGGGATTTCTTGATGTTACTTTTAATGAGACTTGAAGGAAAAATGCAAAAAGCTTAAGTTTTTCAACCTGTTTGGAGGAAAATCCTCTTAGGTTAGTCTGGTAGAATTGATTTCCCCTGGGCACAAGCAGTTTGCTTTCTGAAATTACCCTTTTTCCCTTTTTCTTTTTTGACTGGTTGATTGTTTTGTTTTTTGTTTCTTTGTTTTGGCACTTTATTTGTTTGAGGTATTTGGGGATTTTTTTTGGCTACTGTCTCCTTCTATTGGAAAATACAGCCAGGAAGTGTTGCACTTGCCAACCTCTAATTCTCAGAGGGATTGTGTAGACAATTCTCTGTGTCACCTTTCTCATATCATAAAATGTCTGATCTCACAGATCAGGCTTCTAAGCTTTATTGGAGGGTGAAATTCTACCATTTTCCTACCAGGACAATAATTTTTTATGTATTAATTGTGATAATTACTTCTGCCAGTAAGTGGAGATGGAACTTGGAGATATTCCTTGCAGGGTGTTTACTACAGTTAGATTAAAATTACTTCAACAACTTCTCCAGAAAAAAAATCATATAAATCTTTTTCCAAGGGTAGTGAGGTAGTGGGATTGACTCCATGGCATAAGGTAAAGCAGCTAAGAGGCCTTTACAACTGTTTTAGCTACTGATTGAGGGATTGCTTCATAGGTAAGAGGCTTTAAATCTTCTTACCTAGTTTATTTCAAAGTCCCTTTATGACCTCCTTTTCTGAACTCTAACCCTAGGCAGATGGCAGCAGAACACTTCCGGAGGTTTTTATAATGCATTTGCAGCTTGTGAGGTCATAGCTACAGAGGTCATTATTCATTTTGTGACAGCAAAAGACAGAGTCTCTCCTGGCATTCCTACTGATGTTTATATTTTAGCATGGTTTTGGTACAGTTAACAAGCAGCCTAGATGTAAGGTGTGTTGGTCCTTTGTTCCTATATGAGCTGCTTTTGCCCTCTAAGAGAAATAGGATGTGTTTAAGTGGGAAATGCAGAAAGATTAGGCTGAGGTTTGTGTTTTCTCAAATGACACCTACTGCTTTATTTATATTGTGCTCATGAATGAGAGAGATTTTGTGACCTGTTCCCTTGTTTGGTGTTTTTGTGGGGAAAAAAGTATATTGAGCATGATCCATAAATACCTATGGATCTTGCTCCCCACTATTTCATTTTCTTTATATTCACTCTGTAATAATAAACACTTTGGAAACTCACCTTGGACACAGCTCAAGTAATGCAAGCATAATGCAAACCTTTGTTGCAATCCACTGTTGATGGTGTTAGCTAAACAAGTCTGTCATAGGCATTTGTCTCTGATCAACACACATTCCTGCACTGTGACATTACTACAAGTTGTCATGTCCCTGCTGTTTCTTGTACTGTAAAATTAATCCTTGAGATACTTGTTCTTTAATGGGGCATTCTGAAAGAGGTTTTTGGGGTGCCCTGTTTTATTGTGATTGAAGATATGACAGAGGTATTTCTCTGAGTGCTAGGAAGGCTATGTCTGATGTCTCTTGTGTTTTGCTAGGAACTGATTGATTACCTCAGGACATACTCTCACAGTGCTGCGTATGCAACATCAATGTCGCCTCCTGTTGTGGAGCAAATCATCACCTCCGTGAAGTGCATTATGGGTGAAGATGGTACAACTATTGGTGAGTCTTTCTAGCAGTAAGCATGTAGAAAGGGGAAGGCAGAAAGAGCCACTATCACTTTGACAGATAACACATTCAGTGGACACTTTCATAATTATCCATTAGTAATTCTGCAGTTGAAATTTCTGGGTCAATAAACCATTTACAATTCTGCTTGGCAGATCAGCCTAATAACAGCATAAAGAGTTTTCAGCTACAGGTAAGTGATCTTAGTCTTGCCTAAGACACACTGTTTTCTTGTGCTGATTTTTGTTTTCTGTCAAGCTATTTTAGCTAGCTTCTTTTTCTTTCCATTGTCTGTCCTTTGTTATTTGCCCCACTGTAAACATTGCTTTCAGAGTATTTTGCTGTTAATCTTTTATAGTTGTGTGCTGGTTTATTGCAGGGACAGTGCTTTCAATTTTCATTTCAATTAAAGTGAATGTGGAAATGTTTCTGAAATCCCTTTTTACTTGGGGAGCTGGAGGCATTTTTCAAAATCGGTGAATTTAATGGACTAGGAGGAGAAATTCAGCGTATTTGTCTTTATTGTCTTAGTTTTCCTGTTTCATTATAGAAGTAAAAAAGGGAAAATTTGTACTACTCTCTGGGCATTCAAAGTCGTAATGACAGGTTCTTGTGTCTCCTTTGCCTATGGGTTGCAGCCTCCTTCAGTTACAGCATGGAGCAAGTAGCCCTTTAAGCTGCCTTGAAGCTGAAATGGTACAGCTTGTATGTAGGTTACTTGCCCCTCCTCACAGGTAATTGAAAAGTTGTGAGCAGCTCACAGAGGATGCTGATGTACTTTATTGAGGATCTGTTGGGGGCATTTAGTTTGGAGGCTCTTAGAAGTCTAACTGCAGTATGTATTGAATTCTTGGAGCTTCAGGCATCTGGCCACGAGGTGGTGGTGGTGTATGCTGAAGAAGTGAATTGGCTTTTGAACATGTGCCTGACCAGCCAACCTGTTTGATAGCTTACAGTGGAAAAGCTCAGTGGAAATATGACTTGAGAATTTTCCTGTTATAACAGTTTTCATTTGGTTTGCTTATATTATCTGAGAACAGCCTCAAGTGCCAGCAGTGTGTGTAGGTGGTTGCTCAGCAGAGAGGCAAGTACAGCTGGGCAGCAGCCTGTGTCTGTGCTAGCTTTGAGTGCTTCATGTGGTCCCAAGTGGTCCATGGGAGAGACTTGTACCAAGCTACAGGAGTTGACTCCCTGCTCTCCAGTACAGGTATTGAGCAAGCTTCACACTACACAAAAAGTTGTCTTGCTGTAGTCTTAAAAGTAATTGTTTGAGGTTTTTATAGCTGGTGATTTGCCAACAATCTGTGCTCTGCTTAGGCGTTGCTTGTTTTGGGTTTCTTCCAGTATCTGTTTTGCTTAATGAACCAGGAAGCAAGGAATGTGTAACTGATTTCTGTTTGCAGTATTTAAACTCAGGCATTTTTGTCTTTTTCTGAGGCTGCTGTGTGGTATTTTTTCAGGCCAGGAGAATGGAAGTAACTTCCATTCCACACTGTTCTCCTGCCATTATACCAGCAAGATCCATCAGAGCTGAAAGGCAAACCAGATTAGGAACCAATACGGCGAAAAAATAAACTCAAAAGATTGTTTCTGTTCTCATGTTGCTTAAAATGCATGTTGAGCTACATCCTGCTAATTTGGTGCCGAGAAGTACCACAATTCCTAGGCATTCTTACAAGAAAACGAGAGGTTTTGGTTTTTGATAGATGTCTCATTTCCAAGACATTTCTGTATGTCCACTTTCTCTATAAGCTTTTGCACTTTTCATAAGTGATGGGTATAACACCTGGATAGCCAGAACCCTGTCAAATCTCAAAAGATTTCTCAGCTGCAGGTCTTGTGAAAGTGTTAACTGGCTTTTTAAGCATCTAAGTCAACTTTGAGTTAAGGTAAGCACCTCACAGGATGATTGCTGCATGAAAGTGCTTTTCTATTTATTTTCTGCTGTGTGCTGTTTCCCAGTCATGCATTTTTAAAATTGCCTTAAGGCTTTAGAGATAATATTACTTTGTAGACATTTTATGTGGATGAAGTTGGCAAAAGTTCAGTTGGCTGAACTAAGCAGCTGATTAGTGATAGGATGACAAAATTTTTTCTTTGTTTAAGGGCTTTGGCTGTGTTTGGATTCTGTGGAATTACAAGTGGGGCTCTGGAGGACTACTGCCTGCAGCTGGTTTGACTATGAATAAATAAGGAGTAGATGGGTACTGGTAATAGTTAACTGTGAAAGACAAGTGAAGAAATAGTGTTAAACAGGGTCACTGGCAAGCACCTCTGAATTGACTGTGTACTACAGAAATTTCATTGCTTTTAAGTTAGGCTGAATGAATCTGTAAAGGAAACTGAGATAGGGCAATGGTTTTACAGCAGCACAGGAGTTGGAGCTGGAATCCCAACAGTAGATGGCTAGCTCCCAACTTTGCTTTGGACCACAGCTAAATCTTTTAATAGCTTCAAGAGTGCTTTCTTGAAAAGAGCCTTTGTGGCTTCTTTGTCTACCCGCTTCTGTTTACAACATGCTATTTGTAAAACCTGCTGTCCTCCATGTCTTCAAGTCTTTGTGGAAATTGTCATGTCATATTGAGATAGTCTGTAGCTGCGGAATAAGTAATAGGAATGAAGTAGTTTTTGAAGATGAAGGGGTTTTTGTAAATAATTTTGCAAGAATATGTTCATTGTCTAGGTTATTTCTAAACCTAAAGAAGCGTCTGAAGACTCCAAACTTACAATATGAGGTGTTGTAATTACTAAAACTTTACATAACTAAAAAAAGTGAATGTCTCAGATTTTTCCTGCAAGTTGCCAGTGACTAAATAGGATATTGGGAAGAGGCAGCACAGGCAAAACAGAGATGCTATGAAAAGCTTCTCTGCAGAGAATGCAAGACATGTGCTTATGTGCAGATATGCTGCTTTAGTTGGCACAGTAGTTTTCTTGTGTCTTGATTTCTACTCAATCTGTTAATTCTTTGTAAGGTGTATGCATGTAAGTGACTAGCTGACTTAATCACCCTGAAGACAGTTACAGCAGTATAGTTATATATTAATATATTACTTGTTCCCTCATCCAGATTGCAAAAACAATGCTAACAGCTAAAGCAATAAGGTGGCAGTCACCTTATGGGTTCTTGGTAGTGGTGGGTTCATCTATGGGTTCTTCCAGTACTGCAGCTCCTCTACATTACCAGATCAATCCTCTGTCCTGTTTTACTTTGCATTACTTGTCTTGTACTGTAATTGGCTAGAAGACCATCCTGGATCTTAAACAAGACATACTTGATCTGTGATCACTTTGAGAATTTCTTCAAAGGTACAGTCATCCTCAAGAGTGTTGAGCCCCTCGAGCATATAGACTCTCTTCAGAGACCTCAGGTGACAATGTACATGAATATCTTGTACATCATCACGTTTGGCTTTAATATATATAGTGGAACAAGATTATCATGAGGAGAGATGGAGGAGTCTTCTTTCTACAAAAACAAACTTTTTGAACTGTTTTCCAATTCAAAGTCTCTATGGTTGAAAACTTTAATGAGAAAGTGTTGCAGATGCTTGTCAGCAGTTTGGTGGATGTTGCTCTTGCTGTGTTGAGCCACAAAATGAATGAATGTCAGATAGTTTTGTAGATAAAGGAGCTTTTTAAACAATGATAATAGAAAGACACAATAAGCAGACTTTTCAAGGTCATAGTATACATACACAAAGATGACAAATTGATTCTTGGAATGGAGTTTTGGAAAGCTGTAGCATAAAGCCACTTGATGCTTGCTGTTATTTAAATTGACTGTAGGGAAAATGAGACAGCTTGGTTCTTGTCATGGTAAATGAGACATTGTTATGATTTATGATGTTAAGTACTTGACCTGTCTTGGTGAATTTTTCAGCATCAATGATTTGGTTTGAGTTGAAAGCTAGATTTTTGCCGCTACAATTTCACTAGAACTGGGAATCCAGCTGGCTCCTTTCTGTTATTTACATAAGAGCCAGTGATGCATCCTGTACAACTGGAGTTGTGTTAGCCTTGTAGCTGTTCAGGACCCAGCCTGTTTGTTACCCTGATAACATTGCTGGGAGCAAGTTAAAGAAAATCATAAGTAACCCAAGTGAGATACAGGCAAATCAAAACATGCTAAGTGAAACCAGTCTAGGGACTGGTTAACCACCTCAGAAGTGAAACTTAGTTTGCTCTCCTATGTATTGAAAACTGAAGATGAGCCTTAAACCCAGGTGTAGTTTAAGTTTCAACTAAAGCTGGCAGTACTAATGGCTTGTAAAAGAGATGAGCTATTTCTTTCCACAGACCATAACTCAGTAATAGTAATTATAACTCTTGACATTTGTAACAAGTTTGACTGACTTCCCTGTGGATTTTATGAGGCACATATCCCACACCTAATCATAGAGCTATACACAGTATAAAATAAGTTGTGGATAGACCTTGCCCAAGATCACTTGTAAATTTGACTGAATGTTGTCTTGAGCACTGTATAAAAATGAAGGATTATTATCCAGCATAGTTCAGTGGAGGTGACAGTTGCATTGACCATCCCAGCTGCTGAACTATTGGAAACAAATAACTGCTCTTTGAAGGCTGGTCAGTCAGTTAGCAGCACAGAGTCAGATTGGTATTTCTCTCAGCATCTCAGTTGTGAAGAGCCAGGAATTTATTCCATCTCATCAGTGAAAACATTTTAAAAAATTTCTACTCTTGCCATTGCTATGTGCAACAATATTGAGTGAGTTAAATCAGAGAAGGCAGTTAAACCAATTATTACCAGAATAATAAGAATGTACAGCTGTCTTGGCAGAGAATTGAGCATAACTAAGCTGTTCAGAATTCAGGACCATTGTTATACTGTCCATATGCCCAGGGAGAAGCGTGCTGGGGAAAAAAACCCCAAAAAATAAACCAAACCAAGGTTAGATCGTCTGCTTAAATTCTGGAGGAGAAAAGACTGCAATTGGTACTTTACCTTCCATGTGGTTAATCAGGTGCTCAAGTCAAGATAGGACCTCAGCAGTTCAGTCATCTGCCTAATCAGTAGGTTTCTTGACGTTGGACATTTTGTAACATTACCTTTTTCTTTCCAAAGACAAACCAGAATTATATGCAAGTACAGACATTAGCAGTAATGAAGGAATAGCCCATGTTTCAGCACCTGGAATTGAATTTTAAGTAGCTTATGGTATATTTATAAATAAAGTCATTACTTTGCCATTCATAGCCAGCAGTCATTCTGCAAATGGAAGCAGTGACTGCTGTTGTACTCCAAGGGGGAAGTACTTCTTCTGCAGGCTGAGGCTGAAAACATTCAATTATCATTAAAATCTGTTCATTTGAATTTCCTCCAATAATGCACTTGTTAATGAGGTGTTAAATTATCACCTTGGGAACCTGGGGACCAGTCAAAACTAATTTGAGCAAAGTGATTTTTTTTTTTTTTTGTTGCTGCCCTTGAGAATCTCAAGCTGAGCTGGGAAACTGTTGGAAAAACAAATACTCTGGGGGTCATAAAGAGAGTTTCCTGCTTCTCTCCAGGGGTCTAACAGTTTTAAACATCATTCTCTGTATTTGTACTTCCAGCTGAGGATCTTTTAAATCCAGCTTGTTGCTGCACCCCTATCTCCCTCCCACAGAGCATGGCAAGCTTCCAGAAAAACTGCTTTAACCTGCACTGCACAGGAGAAATCTTTCAGCCTTTGATGCTTTCAAGAGTGTTTACAGACATTAGCAGATTTGTACCCTTTGTGTTGTACATTGAAATATGAGAATTCTTCAGTGCCTCTTCTTTTGGGCTTTATTCAACATTGTAGTGTTCGTACAGAGCTTATAAACCTTTATAAGTGTACACCTGCTTTGTTCTTGTAACATTCTGGTTCTTTCTATTTCTGTTATGGTAGGAACTATCATCCTGTGTCTTCATAGACTAAACACTATTCTTCATAGCAGAAATACAACTAGAAATGTTGTTTTGTTGAAGTAATTTAATTTTTCTTAATTTCTTATGCTATAATTGATTTAAAATGTGTGTCTCACTTTTTACTCTCAATAGCATATGAGATGCCAGGTTTCTACAGAATGCTGGTGTGCTGCTTATACAGGAAAAGGAGAAAATACTGGTAGCAGGTTGCTAGTATATATAGTATATATTGTTAGCAACAGCACAACTAAAATGCTTCCAAATTAAGTGTTAAGATTAAGCATTTCAGCAGCAGTAGCTGCACTCGAGATGATGTGCACTCTTTCTCTGGATTAGTGTGAAATGGAGTTCATGGTTGCTGATGTGCTACATGATTTACTAGAGCAGAGTTTTTAGAAAATACCTGAACGACCCACAGAAGCACTGCCTCCTATCATCAGTCCTGGCAGCTGCACCAATTTTCTACATAGAAAAAATAATACTAGTACTGCAATGGTGTCTGCAGTGCAGAGACTTCTAGGAAGACTGTATAGTATAATTGTTTCTATCTTCTTTGGAAACAGGCAGTAGTCAGTAATGAAGCCTTTCTGTGGGCTGTGTTAGGCTATGTGGGACTTGCAGGCCAGCTGGCCTACTGTCCATGCCTACTTTAGTGGGTTCTGATGGAAAATATGTTTGGCACAAGCTCAGCTCCTGCTATTTCACATCAATGCAGTTGACCTACCACAAATTCCCAAACACAGACAATCTTGACAATCTACAGTGTGTACTTTTGTCCTGCTAGAGTGCAGATGTTTGTTAATGTTTCAGAATTAATAAACTTTCTTAGATAGTACAGATTTAATTTTTAAAGGAAGAAGCTGTCTGAAAAACCTGCATGCCAATTAATGTGTTTTAAGAGCATATGGCCAGAGGAGAGATTTGAGATTACTTTAAATAAGATGGAGCGGATTCTTGATTTTGGTACTGGGGCTTAGTTCAAGACAAATTGACTTGTCAAGGACAGGATAAACCAACCTGTAGGGCTTCTTTCTGCCACAAGAAGCTAAGCTTCTGTTAATGCTCAGGTTATTGCCTAATTGTTGCATAGTGGAAAAGTTGTGGTTACAATACTGCCTACATGAGGGAAAATGTGTTACAGAGTATGCATGCTTCTCAAATTCGTGTTGGCTAGCAGCTCCTAAGATTTCTTAACTGTTTGTCCATGAACGCTGGGATTGCAAAAAAAAAGAAGAAAAAAGGCGCCAGTACAATACTTCTGAAGTTTTTTAAGACTTTCAAGCATGCCTTCCAGCTGGTCAGCCTAATGTTGTATCATATAAGTGTGTTGGCAAACTCAGGCTCTAAATGGGTGGTGGAGAACTCATTTGTCCTGCAACTGCCATCTCTAGAAATGAGTACTCTGTACAAACAGATGGGTCACTCCTATGGAATAACTATACCAGGAGCTGGAAGCAAAGTGTTCAGTACCACAATCTGAAATATAGCTTGTCTTTTCTAGGATATTTATAGCTATATTCCTGACAAGTATCTTTTTGTTCAGGACATGGCAGCATAGAGGGGTTTTTAGCGATTGTGGGTTTTATATGCACAGCTTTGATCTTTCCAGGATCCTTGGAAAACAGGGCTGTTCAGGAAAAACAAGTCTGTAAATGTCAGAGGAGAGACAAGGTCCCCAGGGTTTGGGCCTTTTCATGCACAAAGCCTGCTCTTCCACCTCACTGCATTTCCAGGTGGCAGGATACCAGAAGCTTCTTGCCAAATACAACTTACTGACATGGGAAAGCTCAATACCCTTGCTGTTGAAATTATTGCGGAGTTTTAGGGTAAATCTGAAAACACTCTTGAGACAAGTATGGCTATAGAACAGGTATAAAGACAGATGTGGGCAGCTCTGACTTGGTGCAAAATTTACAGGCTATAGTTTTTTATCATAAGCTGAACTTGGCTAGAAGCATCTTTGATGTCAAAGGAGAAACTTGAAATGCTGTAAAGGACCTCTTACTGAATGGATCAAAGTCTTGACAGAAAGATGTATGAAGATGTGTTCTGTGAAAGATTCGGGTGCTGCCTTCTCAATGATTTCATACAAAGGCTTCCTTTTGAAAAAAAAAACAAACTAAACCAACTCATTTGGTGAATGTTCTCAATTTTAGGACACATTAATAAAGAGCACATACACACTTGCTGCATCCTGTCTCTCCCATTGTGCCTTGTGTTAGGTGAAATCTGTAGGAATATTGTATTGGGAGGCCCCGTTGAAGGACAGAAAGCACTTGAGAAATTAATGTGCTCCATTCCATAAGGTCCCGTTTAATACCACTGATGAAAGCAGGTATTGAGGACTATTCTGTTCACTTTTTTTAGCCCTTAAAGGATTCTTCTGCAAAAAGACATAGTAGAAGGCAGTCTGTCTGCCAGGCTGCTTTTCTGGATTTTCAGACTAACACAGAGATAAATACTTCTCATAGTACCTTACAGTATCAGTTACTGGTCAGAGCATGTTTCTGTGTAGGATCTCATTATTATCTGGAGCTCATGGACCCTGTTTCGTAGCACCTTGGCATCATTTCTTTATAGAGCTGCCTTGTGTTCAGTTTGGCCAGAAGATGGTATTTCAGTGTTTATGGCTGCTCGTCCCAAAGGAGTTTGCCAAAGAGTACAGCAGTCAAACACATCCCATCCCTCAGGCGGTACCCCCTCAGGGATACCTCACTATCCAGGTGAGAGAATGGATGCCCTAGCTCTATTTGTTGCTTTCTCGATGAAGGTGATTATTTCTAACCAAAGCTGGCTATTTCTAACCAAAGATGGCCACTTTATAGGTGGCTGGTGTTTCTTTTCCAGTGGATGGCAAGCCTTGCTGTGCTAGAACTTGAGCACTAGTCCAGCTGCTTTAGCAGCAATGCTGTTAGAAGCTTTTAAGGTGTTGACATGGAGTGTGACCCATCAGCTGACTTTTGCTGAATACTGTTTCTTGCACTTTGACCATTCCTATCTGATTTTAAATTTAAGAGCAGCACTTCAGTATGTGGCTAATGCAGCTGCAGGGAATGAGGAACAAGACTGTTGCTAGTCATCTGCAGTTAATTTGCACTATTTCTTAGTCTACCTTATTGCCTGTGATTTATGTGACATACAAATCCCTCTATTTCGCTGAACTGGCTTTGAGTTTTAGAAGAATAGATTAAGACCCATGGATATTATAAAACTTTGTGTTTTTCTAATGGTTTTTTGAATGTAAAATTAAAAAAACAATGCAGGAAAAAAAGTCTAATTTTTATGACCAGCTAGCAAGAGTTTAATAGGGAAGGTAGTGCATTAAAGCTCAGTCAGAAGAGCTACTGAATTACTGCTCTAAAGCTGAGTACTTGGTTATCTTGTCCAGTGTATGGATTCTATTGTGAACTCCTTGGAGATGTGCCCGATGGCAGGACAAATGTACTAGAATTTAGTACTATTAATAAATAATAACTTTACCATAAAACTGCACAGACTACACTTCACTACATTTCCCTAAACACTGTTCTTATATTTCAGAATTTTAGGGGAAAATTGCTTTGCTTTTTTTCTGAACACAACAGAGCTAATTCTTCTTTTCCAAGTTTGGTTTTGGGAGGAGTTTCCTGTAAACACAGGTCATTCAGTGACATTGGGTATGGTTGTCAGACTCTTCATCTTTTCTAACCCTGTAGCTTTGGCTATAGCCTGTGTTTTATGCTGTCATTTTTATAGGATTTTAATACTTTTCATTTTTATAGTACTTCATACTTGGACCTTCTGTCTTCATTATATTTTGAGAGAAGTGAGAACAGTTTGGGGTAAAAGAAGGCTACATAGCCACTTTGGGGGTTTTGGTTGGTGTCTTTTTGTGTTTTTTTGCGTGCTTTTTGGGGTTTTGTTTTGGGGGTTTTTTGTTTGTTTTGGTTTTGTGGTTTTTGTGAATTTTTTTTTTTTTTTTTTTTTTTTTTTTTTTTTTTTTTTTTTTTGCTTTGGGGTGCATTTTTTGTCTTGGTATGGAGGTTTTTTTGGTTGGTTGTTTTTTCTTGGTTGGTTGTGGGGTTTTTGTGGCTTTTTTTTTCTCCATTAGGAAGAAGGCATTAGTAGCTTGTGGCCTATTGATTCTGGATATGGCACCCTAATGTCCTGCTTGAGTCCATAGATTTTGGTACTTATTTAACTTGGAAATTTTAGTACCAAGGGAAACATTTGGAAAGTGTTGTGTAGATAAAAAAAAAAATCCACTACAAGTGTTTGTCTTGTGTAGGGATTAGTTCTTTTGACAATTAATCATGAAGGGAAGGATTTGCATAACAGTGTCTTCATGCAAGCTGTGTAGATACCTGGTAACAAAGGGGAATTACATTGGTTTCCAGGAAGTAGATGTGTAGGGGGTTTTGATAGTTCTGTTGTAATGGCATTTATTGGAGCAATGGGAGGAACTGCTGCTGCCCAGGCATGGTCTTGGATCCATGTGGTGGTCTTCATAAAATACCTTAAGTTTTGGGTTTGTTCAGTGAGACTGAACAAAAAAATACCTTAAGTTTGGGATATGTTCAGTGAGACTGAAGGCTCACATGAGGGACTTTGGGAATATTTTTCACAACAGGATTTTTTCAAATGCAGGGTATAATTGTTCAGTGACTTCCCTTTAGATTTGAGGGTAGTGTAACATGTGGCCACAAGGGCTGTATATTCCATACAGCATACATTTGTTTTTCTAACATAATAGTAGTAATGTACCATGGAGTGTTTTAATGCCTTTTCTTTTAAAATGTTGTCTGTATAGATCACACCTATTAATCTTAAGCATTGTGCTTTTTCTTGGAAAAGCTGGTGCACACTGCAGCTTGTTTGTATTCTGGGAAAATAAATACAGTTTTCTGCACTATTTCCTGTGGTCTGTGCATGGAGAGAACAGCTATGCCATGTGACATAGGGTGAACTCCAGCCTAACAGCGGCAGAATGGCAGAACTTGTGCTAATAATATATAAGTACAATAGATGCTTTTAAAATTTGTTTTATCTGTTTTAATGTGGATGGATTCAGAAGAAATTTTGTGCTATCACTGTAAAGGAACTTTGTAGATGCAAGGAGTAATTCCAATGTTGGTATTTTTGTTTTCCTCTGGAAGAAGTACTTACAGTGTTGTCCTTTTTGTTCTTCTCATGCTTGACCTAAAGCTGATTTAGTGTTTTCTACTGAGTGTATCTTTCAATTTTTGATTATAGTTCTCTTAAAATGTGGAAAAGGGCTGCTTTGTTGTTCTTCCTACACATGTTCCGCTGGAGGTGATAATCTGTCTGGTTCTGTAAGGTTTTTTTATATTTGTATGATATTTTACAATTAGTAAATACAGTAATATTAGCTGAAACTAGGTGACTGCTACATTATGTGTATCACTTCCAGCTTGAAACAAGATCTTCATCACATATTTTTGTATATATATTTAATATCCTGTATCTTCTCTTGTACTGCATAGGGAAAGATTTCTGTACCCCTTTGTGTTGCTGTTTAAAATCCCAAGGAACAGTTCACTTTGATAGTGACTTCCATTGTAAAAAAGCAGTCTGCACAAAACATATGGAAAATATAGTTCACACTCTTTGTTGCTATGTTGTAATGCTACTGAACTGTCTCCATGGAAGTAGATTATAAACAACCTTAATATAATATGCTTTGTCAAACCTTGCACATTCCTTAGCCTCTAAAGAAATGTGGTGTTTGTATGTGTTCCTGATGTTTTTGCTCTGTGACTTCAATCTGCCATAAAGGCCTGCAACCTTTTTGTACAAAGGTTCGAGTCTTTTTTTTTGTTCTGTCTC
This sequence comes from Ammospiza nelsoni, assembly GCF_027579445.1. NCBI lineage: Eukaryota > Metazoa > Chordata > Aves > Passeriformes > Passerellidae > Ammospiza > Ammospiza nelsoni. Next base: position 42,965,679 of record NC_080638.1, on the reverse strand, counting down.
TTCTTCACTGATGCTTTCTCTTGAGATTTTGAAGAGCAAAGATGTGATTTTTGAATTTCAGTGCCCATGGTATCATAATAAAAAGAAAACATTGGTTTTAAATGCTTGCTTTTTTTCAACAATTCAATTAACTTGGCAAGGTAAGTTTCATTGAAACTATATAATTTTTTTCATGGTTCTGACTTTATAGTGAGGGTGCTATAACTAGTTCAGAAAAATGGCTTGACAAGCTCACATTTCTTTCTTCTCAGCAAGACACAAGAATAGCTGTCAAACAGGATATGTACATCTTTTTAATGATTATGAATGCTATTATGATGACTGTAGTTGTGATATTACAAAATCTGTATGAGCTAATGTGTAGGTAGTGTTAATGCAATCCCACAAATCCTCCCAGTGATTAATATGTACAGTTAGATAATACATTTACCCAGGCAACACCAACTTAGTCTTTGTTCTGGAGGGATAGCCCTAATCACATTCTTTAAAATTACCTGTTGATCTGAACCAATGCTTTATAAGTTCAATGACTGTAAATCATAATTGTTAGGCTACAGGGCATTTTAGTTGTGTGACAACAGTGCAGCCAGATACAGTGGGCAAGGTATAAACAAACAGGAACAGCTATTGTGAGTTACATTTCAGAAATTGCTTTCTGGATTGCCTAAGGGGGGCAGGGGGGAATTCTTGCAAGCAGTGCTGCTATTCTTCAGCAGATCCTTCAGCTAGTGTCAGAGTGAAGCTGGCTGGTAATTGGTGCTTTTGTTCTCACTCTGTATCACAGTAGATTTTGTTTGTATGGCTAACCTATTTAGCTATGATTACTCTAGAGAGAACTTAAACTGCTCTCAGTAGAAATTCAGCCTCTAGAGAAGTTCTATGTGAAAAAATACAGTGGTACATGTAAAGTTGGAGTTAGAGGACCCTTCTGGGTCTCATGATCCTAGTCTCTCACTGCAACAGGGCTTGAAACATATCAGAGGAGATGAGTGCAACATGACCATGAAATGTAACTGCTGATCCTATGCAATTCTTTGCATATGAAATAATTTTGTGTTCAGCCAGTCTTACTGATATTTAGATACACAGGCACATGCATATTGTCCTTTTTTTAATGGTAAAATAGAGGTCATGGATAATTTTATCAACTTAATCAACCAGGCATTATCTTGAATTCTCCTTTAAGTGGAAAGGGCTTGTGTGTTTCTGACAGCCTTCTGACAGGAGGCAGTGTTTTGGTTTGGTTTTGTTTGTTGTTGTTGCCTTGGACAAGATCCACTCTTCATCAAAGATGTCAAATCTGCTTCTATCTAGGTGGATTTCCTATGAAGAGTCACTAAACACAACAGGAGAGCATGGGATCTTTTGTTCTGTGTGGTGTGAACTTTAAAGTAGAGACAGTTGCTGTTTCTGCAGTGTCTGGTATACCATTATGTTCGTACTGAGGGAAAAAATTTAAAAGAAAATTACCAGATACACGTGATTCTAGTAGTCATAAAGGAATCCAATGTTACCAGCAAACAGCAATCTTTTCAGACTTTCCTAAGTGTTAAAAAAAGCAGGTTTCTGTAATTCAAAGTGCATTTTGACTGAAGAGAAGTGCTAAGAGATGGTATTATGACTTCCCATCTCTTGAAACTGAGTTATTACGATTAATTACAGGTTGGCATTACAGGTTTGAGGGTGTGGTTGTCTCTTACATGGGTAACTCCAGTAGATAATTTATACAATGTGGATCCACTATTTTATAATTTCTCTATCTTTAAAATCAAGGCACTGCTGAAGCTGAACAATGACAGCAATTTCATTTTCCTTTGCATGCTTTGTCTTGCATAAGATAAAAGCCTGCATAAATGTAAATCAGCATTGTGGTTTTATGTGGGGCCTGGTTTTGGAGGGGATTGGATTTTTTGAGGTTGGTTTGTTTTGTTTTTTCCCTGATGCTAACTTATTAGTAATTCAGACCTAAAGAAATCAATGCTTGCTGCACGACAGTTTTTGCAAGTTAGGCCTAAATAAAACATTGATACACAGCGTCTGTTTCACAGCAGTCTTTGAACATGCTCTATAACCATAAGTTTTCTGGCAGCCCAGATTTTTTTTTAGGTTTAGAGAGAACCACTAGTCCAGCCGAGCTTTTGGAGAGGCAGGCCTAGGGGGATCTATGTCCTGCTCAATAGTCCTTCCCTCTTCTTTAGGTAATGTTTGTGCAGACTTCAAAGACTGCTTGAGGTCAGCAGATCATTTCCTCTGATTATCACACAGGGAGTCTGAGATGGTAATGACTCCATATCCCTGTTGGGTGTCATTTTCTTATCTATACAGAGGGAAGGGGCAGTTTTTAAAATTAGGTTAAAAAGCACTGTGACTCAAGTGTTAAACCTTGTGAAGGTTGCTGCTACAAGCTCGGTAGTTCTTAAGATCTCTTTTAAAGGTTGACAAATGTAAACACATGCATTTTGTTGAATTACAGCCAGACGAGGCTCTTGGTATCCCGTAGCTGTGAATTCCTGAGGGCTGGATGTGCCTTATAGAACAAATAAAAGGTCAGATGAAAAAGCTCCAGGTTCAGAGAGGTGATTTCAGCAACCTGAATGTGTGGGAGAAGCTACTGTTATGGCCAAGGCATCAACTGATGAACCTCACATAGCAGCACAAAACCTCACACACTTCAGTGACAAATTTGTAGCACGTTTCAAATGCCAGACTTGTGTAGGAATTATGCTGGTATTAAGACAGCTGAAATGTTTCCATATTAAATTACAAATAATCCTGTCTTTTGGATGTAGCAAAGAGTTGTGTGTTGTTCCTGTTGTGGAGCAATATTTTAAACAGAGGGATTTGAAAGTTCATCTGTTGAAATAGTTGGTGTATTCTATTGGCTGTATTTTTATCAGAATGCCAAAAATATCTGGCATTTTAAAAAATGCTAGTCAGTATGCAAGCTATGATGTTGCATACCAGTGGAGCCTTTAAAAATCTGTATTCCCTAGAACTGCACTGAAATTTAGTTTCTTACAGCTCACACAAAGTTCAGCAAAATTAATCATTGGTGCCCTGTGTTTTTTGTTAGTTGTGAGGTTTTCTAGGGTGTGTCCTCCTGTTTCATTTAATTACATCTCAGTGTAGATATCAGTTCATTCTGGGTGTCAAGAGGGCTTAAGATATTTCTGTTAATAAAAAATTCAGTTCCTGGCTCTAGAAAATCTGGATTAATTAGTAAATCTAAATTGCAAACTAGAAGGAAGAGTCATAATAAAACCTACATGAAAACTGTTCAGACATGTTGGTCCTTAGAATTGTATTACATGATTTTAATATGGTATTAATTAGAAGGTGATATCACTTCAGTCACTTACTGGAGCAGGAGATTGATAAAGAGGAAGATTCTGAACTTGCTGCAGTCTGCTTCTGCCTTGGTGTAAGTACTGACATAATTAGCAGCCGATCCTCTGTGCTGTGGTGTAGCCTCTGTTCTTTGGCTCTACTTTTTCCAAATACAGTGCATCAGTTGATATTGGTGGTTCTGAATGTATTTCTTCATGTAAAGATGAATGCCTTCAGTTGCCTTTAGCTTGATTTGGGACTGGTTTCTGTTTGCTCTACTTTTTCATTAGCATTGCTTTTATGGTAGTGGCAACATTAATGCTGTGTAACTGTCAGGGAATCTCAAAAAAGATGATTTTGTACATACTCTCTGTGTAATACAGCAGAGTTGGAGATAACAGTATTGTACAAAGCAACAGTAAAAATGCTTTGTTATCAAGGTGAGACTAGTTGTTGTGTATTGGAAAACAAACAAAAGCCTCCAACTTGGAAAGAGCATTGAGCTTTTTCTTGTGTGTGTCTTTGCACACTGACTATGAGTTGCTGCACACCTGTGTCTGGGCTTTGGAAAAGCCTGCAAAATCTCCTTTAAGGCTACTGCATAGGTGCAAGAAATGCTTAGTAAAAATAGATCTCTATCTGCATGTCTGTGGAAGTTTATCAGTTGCTGTCTCCACTGTGTTATGCCCCCACTGTATGTGCTTATTTAGAGTGAATAACAAAGAGATTTTCCAGTGGTACTTCAAGTTCTGGGGGGACAGGACCCTGGTTTCCTAAGGTTAGAGCCACCGTTGCTCATTCAGACAACTTATTCTTTCTCTGTGAAGCTTTTTATTAAAGCATGTATCTGTGCTTCTTGGGAGAACTGGAGGATCATGCTTTATCTTCTACCCTTTTTTAATGAGTTGTGGTCTTCTGGATGGTAAGTCACCAGCTACTTACTGCAGCTTCTGGAGGTGATGAGCAGAAATTTGTCAGCTGAAATTTTTGTAAAGTCTTAAATGCTGTTTAATTGTTGAGGTGGTTTGGTCTCTTATCATGTTTTGCTTCAAATGTATTTTGCTTCTAAGGCTGTAAATCATGTGTAAAATATATTGGAATCTATAATAGCATCCTTTAGGTAACTGCTGCATGAAGAGAAGAATATACTGATTTGATCTTAGCTAGAGAGAGGGTCAATCAAAAGTAAACTGAGCTAAGACATCTTTTAATACATTTGTTACCACTGTGGAACTGAAAGTGCAGGAATATTTCTGTTCTGTTCTGCTAGATGTAATTCCTGGAAATGGTCACACTTGGGCTTCCAGCTCATGTTTAATTTCCCAAGCTAGACAGTTATTCTACTTTTTCGAGGTGAACAAAATGTTCTGGTGTTATGAAAAAAAGATGTGTTTCTTAACCACTTCATTAAATATGTACTGTTGAAAGAAGGACAAGTTCAAAGTCAGTTTTTGGCGTGGAAGTAGGCTCAGAAAATGCTTTGAGTGTTCAAATAATTACTGCTTTTTATTTGGCGAGGATTGAAACTCAAGGGGAGATTTAGTGTGCAGTGAAATTCATCCAGTTTCTTGCATTGCTCAAAGTGAAGGTACTATTTGGTTGCTTTGTAACTTGTTTAATTATCCTGCAAGGTCCAATCCTCTGACTTACTCCACTATGATTGCCATGTGTTTCCAGATGTCAGAGGAGTGTCAACCTAGTAGTGTTTTGGTGTGTGAGACACAGCCATTCTGTACCATTGCTTGCTAGTCAGTTTTAATTCTCTGTGCTTTACAACCTTTCCTCCCAGAATAAATGTTGCTACTCCAACTTTTGTGATGCAGAAGAGGTGCATAGCAGAGCAATGAATGTCTTCCATAGTTTACCTAAAAGCCCTGGGACAGAGGTGGCATTTTAATGCAATACAGCTACATTTGCTGTAAAATTTGTGATGAAAAGAGTCTATGCAAAAAGCTTTTAAAGAAGATTCAAAATGTCTTTACTGTTTGGGAGATTGTTGAATTGTGTGTCATCAGTGTCCTCTGAGACACTTCTGCTGTGTTTTTAACAAATGGTCTCCTTCACTTCTGTGAGTCTAATGAATCCTGGAGCTGCACAGTGGGAGTCTTGACAGACTGGAAGTTGCATTAAACAGCTTTGGGTTTTTATTGAAAACATTGTCCTTGGTTCAAAGGGAAGGTAATTATTCTGCCCTGGAATGATAGCAGCCCCTCCTTTATTGACAGCACACCATCTGGTTGTGATAAATTACATGGCCCTGGCAAGGCTGCAGCTTTTTGGTACCAATGGGTGGCGTAAAAGCTTTGTGTCCAGATGGTGGAAAATAAGAAATAAAGATTATATAAAGTTTCTATAAATGACACACTTCCCTGTGTTTGGTGTCATGGTTTAACCTTCAATAAGTCACTAAGTGTTTGGGTTTTTTTAATGTGTTTTAGATGCATCTCTTAAAGGAAGATTTCAGAAAGCAAGGTGGTATATAGGATTTTTTAGGAACTAATTCTTGCTGCAAGGTAAATTCCATTAATCTCTTGAGGGAGAACTTGAAAAAAGGATGATGGAAATCTTGAGTATTTTACATGCAATTGGCACCATTTATTTTACTTTACCACCCAAGGACTGTTAGTGTAGTTCTCACCTAGCAGTAAGAACAGTGCAGATTTATTAAAGGGTTTTTCTCAAGAACTAGTTGTACTTAAACTTGTTTGTTACTGTAGCTTCAGGGAGGTAGGTTCTTTTTTGAAAGCTTGCCAAGTAGTCAGTTCACCTCTGTAAGTAAAAATTCAGAGTGCTGTTAGGTAGTTTGCTAGTGAATTTGTTCTCCTGGCAGCTACTTCTTTTTCTTGCTGTCCCAGCCAAACTATTACATCTTCTTCTAACTTGTTTAATTTTATGATACCATTTAATAATATGATACATTCAAGCTCAATTCTTGTGTTCTGTCAAAAATAAACATCTAAGCCAATAGTTATTATTAAACAGAAATGTCTGCAGGAATCTTGGAGGATAGAGGCAGTTTTTGTTCTCATAATGTCTGAATTAGATCTGTAAGACAGGTTTAAATGTTTGATAAAACCTACTGCATGTGACTTCCTAGAATGTCTGATTTGTGGAGAATGTTGGCTGGTACCTCCTTCCAGACTTTTATTTCAAAAGCAATTTTAAATTCTCCTGCCACACATTACTGTTTAGGGTTTAGAAATGTCTTCCATTTGTTGTTTTTATTTGTTTTAAAAACAAAATCACAGCACACTATGATGAAGCTTATTCTTGGCAAATTCTTCTAGTATCTTTTGTGAGGCTAGTTGCTGGAGAGTCATCAACTAACTCTGCAAAGCATTTCAGTCTCTTTTATTTGGGCTGAGGTAGCAGTAATACCACTCATTACAAGTTCTTCCTTTCCTACTGCTGCTGGTTTTGGAGTTGGATCCTTGCAGTTATATTTGCACAATGTGGCATGAATAACATTTACCTTAGATTTAGATGTAAGGAGGAAACACTTTGAACCTGACATTGCTATGCTTGTTATTTCTGTGGCTAGGCAGTTTGGACATGCATGTGAGGATTGGCCACAGGTTAAAATAACTCTAAAGCCACGCTGAGTTGTTACTAAAATTCAGTCAAGAATTCTATGTATAATGAGCAAAGTGCCCTGGCACGTTTGACTCCCTGTTTGGCTGCCAGGGTACATAAGAAGCGGATGTGTATTATTCTGGGGTTTGGCAGCTCAGACCTTCACCTTTTGTGGGCAAAATGCCTCAGCAGCTTCAAGCTATTTAGGCTAATGCCTCATATCTAATATGCACAGTCTGTGGATGAGCAAAAGTTACAAAGAGCTCATTATTATTAGTCTCTCAAACCAATAGACTTGAAATTTTATCCTTTGTTGTGGAAGACAGCTTAAAGTACAAGGTAGAACTAAGTGTATGTAATTGTAGTTTGTATTAATTAATGTGTGTAATGTTTTCTGCACCTGGTAAATTGTGAGTCTTTGATAATTTTAGGATTTACCAAAGAGGGAAAGAGTTCCTGCAAATGCAGACTGTGAGGGTGATCAAGCATTGGAACATGCTGTTCATGGAGGTTGTAGAGTCTACATCTGTGAAGACAGTCAAAGCCCCAACTAGACACAGTTCTGGGCAACCTACTCTCTCAACCTGCCTCCTACAACCTGTACACCTACATCCTACTCTAGGTGATTGTTCTTTAGCAGACAGATTGGATTGACTGATTTCAAGACATCTATTCCAACCTAAAAAATTTGTGAAAAGTGAAAGTGGTGCCTTCCATGTCAGTAACTGCTTTTTTCACCACTTGGGACATTTTCTATTTTTACAAAGAGAATAATAAATCTGCAGAGCTTCTTTTACATTCCACCAAAGCCTTTTTCAGGACCGTAGGAAAGGTGCAGAACAGATGTTTCCAGAGTCATTGTCTTTGCAAGATGCATCCTGAAATGACCTCATTGTATTGACACTTGGAATGATACCAGTTTGTGATGCTTCACAGGTTATTTATGTTTGTTTGCTTATGGCCTGTTCCAGCCTATGGTCAGAGAAGCTGACTTGTCCTCTGATGAGATTCCTTCTGATGGTCTTTGACAAGCCAATACAACATGTCAGTTAGCCCATTCTACTAGACTTGGCCAGGTGAGGATAATTCTAGCATCTCATTTCTTGGACAGACCCTAGATATATATTGTACTCTTAGATCTGCTTGAGCAGAATCACATCAGGAGATCATCAAAGCATTTGGAACCTCTCTCTGGAGTTGAATGATGCCCATGTGTAGAAAGAACGCTGTCACACTTAGAAAGGATGTGCTAATTGGTAAGCAGTCAAGAGCCTGCATTCTTACCATGCCAAGTAGGCTGTTTTGTGCCATGTATGAGCTGTTACATGTCCCTTGCTCAGCAGTTTTGGAGTAGCTGTTTGATTACTGTCTTTCAAATATACCAATTTTTTAGATAGGTTTCTTGTATCTGCCTTGACCACTTAGGTCTTTGAGATGCCATTTGCTCTATTTAGTCACCCTGTAGTTCTTAAGTACCAAAGCAGTCCAATACAGGTGTTTCCTTCTGTAAAAAACTTCTCTAAGGCAAATGCCAATTTTCATTCCTACTAAATTTACCTCATGAGCGTCACAGTCAGTTTCTCTTTCTTCTCTGAGGATTACTGTTTTGGTGATCTTGCTGCAAAAGAATGACTGACGGCTTTTAAGTTTTTTTTTTTTTTTTTTAGTTTTTCTTCCTAATAATTGATTTTCATCCAAATTTTCTTGCATTTTTGATTTATTTAAGCTTTGTACTTCAGGACTGAAACGTCCAATTATAGAGAACAATCGAGTCTTGTTAAAGGCATTGGTTTATCACTGACTGCAGTCACTCCATAAACTATTAGGATTGGTTGCAGAAGTCTTCTCTAGTGGTGGAAGCATGCTCCGCTAAAATATTCTAACATAGCCCATTAGAACTTAAAAATGTCTTTCAGACACCTGCAGGTCCATCAATCTTACATTTCAGTCGTGGCTTCATCAGAATTCCTGCCACTGGGACAGTAGGTGACAGTGATGCTACATTTGATAAAGTAGCCCTCTATTAATATGTGTTTTAAAGACTTGGACCCATTGTTGGCTTGATTACTAATGACGTATGTGCACCTAGACGATTTTCTTTCTACTTTAATGACTACGGATTAATAATTTCTAAGTTTCAGCTATCAGTATTTCCAATGGAATTTGCTCATTTTATGTATTTACAGCTATTACTGAATCTTTGGTGTGTGTTTGTTATAGGAACCAAGGTTGGCCAGATTTGAGGCAGGAGGAACTGTTTACCCGTTTGTGGGTTTTTTTCTGTAGGATAAGTAGAATGCTACTGGTTTAATCTCTTTCTCTTTAAAGCTTTAATTTTCAGGATCTTATAAAAAGTATTTTTGTTGTAGAAAAGCTGACTCCTGCAGTTTGATAAACATTGGCTCAGTTTAAATCAATTGGTTTTAATACTGCCTTTACTAATTCCTTAATGTTTATTCATGCTGGTCTCCTTAGCACATGTATCCTATTTCAAAGTCTTTCTGCTCACTTCATGAAGCCTGATGTTTGAGGCAAATTATGACTAATCAAATAATGATAATACTGTCATGGCTGTGCACAGAGGATCGGCCATTTTAGCTGATTTTATTACAATGTCATTTTGTAACATCTTGGTGTCCCCATACTGCAGAAACCCTTTGACATGAGCTAAGACTGTTGTTCTCACTGCTGTATGCATATTGTCACTGCTCCAGAGAAGTTTAAATGATACAGAGAGCAGGGCAGTATGAAGAAATCAGGCTTGCAGATACTCCTTCATTGGCTACAGCAAGGTTGGGCAATGCTGCTACTGTGATATTTGAAGTGCATATGCGGCCATATCCTTCAAATTCTTTTGTGGTCACCAACAGAGATATTCTATTAATAGAATAATAAACTGTGCAACATGTGATTTTAAACAATTAGTAGGATCCTCTGGCAAAGTGCCTCTATTGTGGTCTTTCTGCAGTTAAAGAGAGCTTTTGTGAAAGATGGGGACAAACATTTTGGTAGGACCTGTTGCAGTAGGACAAGAGCTGGTTTTAAACTAAAAGAAGGTAAATTCAGACTAGATACAAGACAGAAATTTTTTTTGTAAGGGTGGTACACCAGGTGCCCCAGAGAAGTGGTGGATGCCCATCCCTGGAATCATTCCAGGCCAGGCTGCATGGGGATCTGAGCAACCTGGTCTAGTGTTAGGTGTCCCTGCTTATGGCAATGGTGTTGGAACTAGATGATCTTTAATATCCCTTTCAACCCAAACTGTTCTGTGAAACAGTTCTAGCAAATTGTATCTTACCAGTCACATCAAGCAACGTGATCTCTTCTTGATGAGAGCTGCATCTTTTTATGATGAAGTTCATGGAGTGACCCGGCTGCCTTGCAGTTCTCTAAATGCAGCTGGTAGTTGCAAACAAAATCAGAAAGTGCAAATATAAAAATACTCCTCTGGGCTCTAGAATATGCCAAAGGCTTCAATCTCACCAGTATATATAAACTCAGTGAATGCACAGTACATGCACCCAGCTGTTTTTTGGCATGCCTTTAGACTCCACTGGAACTATTTAGTTTGATAGCAAATGCACTGACGGATACTTAATATTAACATAAATTTTGTTTCTCTGAGACATTTTAATGCCAAAAATATCAGCCGTAATTTTTCTTTCCTCCTTTTTCCGTTTCTGATTCTCTTTGGCTTTACTGTTGCCAATTTTTAAAATCAGATTTAGCTGTTTTCCTCTCTCCTTTAAAGCGCTGAGCATTTTTACCATCTCCTCTACAGTGGCTCCATACTGAGTAGCCACATAATCCAGGCAAGTCCCCTGCATACAGTGTTGTTAAAAGCCAGAGTTAACTCAGAATGGTCATGAGCCTAGCCCTTCACTGCTTCTCCTAAAACAAATTGTTGCTTATGCTGCTGCCATATGGCCAATGAACATGAGCTGGCAGCCCTCCTTTGATTTCCTCGTCCACGCTTTCAAGTGCACTGACTCTCAAACCAGTCTTCTCCCCCCATGTTATTTGTATCTTCTCTCCTGAGTGGTGAACTCAGGAAGCATGCAAGTATGTCAGAAGAATAAATAACTTGACTCAGCTGTCCTGCGAGCGTCTCCTGTGTGAATGAAGGCCGGCCTTCCCTGCTGCAGTGCTGCCCTTTGCTGTGAGCAGGGACCGTGGCCGGCACTCCCGGGTGCAGCGCTGGCCTCTAGTGGAAGGTGCCCGCTCCTTCTGGTGTCCTCAGCCTTGAGACATACGGCCAAAGGCCCTTCCCATTCCCAAATTTGCTCTGAACTTGGATTCCCCATCAGCCCTGTGAAAAAACCCAGTGAGTTGATTCTGTCTTCAGCCTGGTTTGCTGAATACTGCAGTTTGAGCTATTAAACATTAATATAACAGCACTGAGTTAAGGAATTATTCTAATTCCTTTCTTTAGGTTTCCCATTGTGCTTGGAGGTTCTCTTGGCATTTGCTGATGTGAGCTGATTCTTCCTAATATAAAACTGGGCTAATACAGGATTCTGGCCCATACATTTTAATATCTCTCTGTGCAATCTCAGGTTACATTGTATAATTGTATATAATACTTTTCTGAAGATCTATAATGAAAATCTGCAGACAGCATTTGAAGGGGAGGATGTAAAATTCTTACTGCAAATATTGGCAGTGATGCAGTGTTCACATGAGCAAACTTGGAGGAAGCAGACTAAAACATGGGGAGTTACCTTGTTGCTGGAACTTAAAATAGGAAACAATGAAATAAGAAAAGTATTCTGAAAGATAAGAAATGTGTAGGTAATGTATAATAAAATTTTACTTATTATCTTTTATAGAGTGATCTCTCAGAAGAAACCAGCAAAACTTTGCTTTATATCTCCATCTTGTTTATGAGCTGTTGTAAATTACTTTCTTCAGGCTGGCAGAATAGGCTGCTCTCCCTTACTGTGTGGATGAGTGATGCCTTTGGGTGGGTTGTGCAGGTGAATCACTGTTGATCCCTCTTTCTGCCTTGGGGTGTGAGTTGATGTCATGAATCTGCTTTCTGACAGATGATGTTACAGGTGTCTTAAATCAGCTCAAAATCAGCACATGCTTGGTCCTTAAACATCCATTACAGCATTTTTAACAACATTGTGCTCTTCCTGTCTCTTAGTGCAGCTTTTCCTTAAAAGGTAAAAGTTTTGGCATTTAATCACTGTTGAAGTGGAATTTTGTTTAGTGTTCTTTCTTGGTTTAAAATCTCACTCCACTTTCTCTGGTTTTAAGTTACTCACTGTAGCCTCTAATAGGTACTACTTTGTTTCTAATCTGACCCTTGCTTCCAGTCAGATATTCATAAGTTGTGCTTGTCCTTTCTGCTAGTTGGCAAATCCAAAACCATTTTGCCTTTTTTTTTTTTTTTTTCATCATGCATATATTATTAGAAGTCATGCTTGACTTGTGCTTTTCAGGAGAAGCCTTCAAAAGGAGAGTTTGCTATATCTTCTATGAAAAACATGTTCATGGCAGTAAAAGGGTAGTAGTGCTATTATGTCTTCTCGAAAAAAAAGACGGCTGTTGTGTTGGGGTTTTTTTAATGTTGAGGTATTTACAAGTATAATGTCCAGAAAACAGCTTGTCTTATTATGTTAACATTGCAAAAGATCTTCATAAGCCCTTGGGAGGCAACTTAGCTTCTGAAAGCTTAGTGGAGAATCTGTTAGATCAGCAGAAGAATATTGAATTCCTGGTTGAGATTTGAAAAATGCTTGTTTCCAAAGCAGAATATGCTGAATTGTGTCTTTCATTGAAACAGCCAACCAAAAGATGGAAATGCAGGAATAATAAACAGAATGAAAGTATAAGCCTTTGCAAAAACAAGGGGCTTTTAATGTGGAAAAATTTACAAGCTTGATTGTATAATAGCATCGCTCTGACTTGAAGAAACAAACTTTTAGAGAATGATATATGTAACTGAGTTTTCCTTTCCAGTTTACTTTGATTTAAGCACTTCCCAATGTCTGAAAATACAGACTTTTTGAAAAAGAAATTTTATCTTACTTTCTTTTGTTTGGCCCATAGATAGCATGGTATATGCAGAAAAAGCACTATCCATGTTAATGAAATTGTGCTTTATCTTCTCTGTCATTGATGCTGGTGCTCTCAGGAAAGCAACCACAGAGTATTGCAGCCTGGTCCATACTCTTGCTGTGTAGGTTGTATTGTAGCCATGGTCTGTTTGGGGAAACAACACACAGTGGCATCACATTGTTCTCTGTGCCATTGAAGTGCATTGGGATTTCCTTCTCTTTGTTTTGTTTCTTTGTTTTCTGTGATGAGGGATTTTTAATTGTATACATGTCTGCTAAAAATTGTAGTAAGCTTACATGGTCCAGGATTTCTGTAAAATCGGGTTATAGGTTGGTCATTTAGTTTGGGAACAATGGTAGATGCTACAGAACCTACCCTTTACACAAACTTTTTTTATTCCACAAAACAGTCAGTAAACATTAATGCTTAGGTTATAAAATGCCTTTTAGCATTATTTCCTGAAAAAGTAGGTTGAGATCTGCTGCTTTGATCTCCTTTCACACCATATGCATGCTACTTTCCATCAGGGCTGACCTGCTGGGCAGCAGCTCTGTGGAAGAGGACCTGGGGGTGCTGGTGGACAAGTTGTCCCTGAGCCAGCAGTGTGCCCTTCCTTGTGGCCAGGAAGGCAGTGGTGTCCTGGGTGCATCAGGAAGAGCATTGCCAGCAGGTCAGGGCAGGTGATCCTGCCCCTCTGCTCAGCCCTGGTGAGGCCACAGCTGGAGTGCTGTGTCCAGCTCTGGCTCCTCAGGCCAAGAGACTTGGAGCTGCTGACACAGGTCCAGTGGAGAGCAACAAAGATGATTAGGGGGCTGGGGCACTTCCCTCACGAGGAAAGACTCAAGGAGCTGGGCCTGTTCAGCCTTGAGAAGAGACAACTGAGAGGGGACCTTGTCAATGTACACAGATATCTGAAGGGAGGGTGCCAAGAAGAAGGATCCAGGCTTCTCTTCGTGGAGCCAGGGAACAAGGAAAGGTGCAATGGGCGGAAACTGATGCACAGGAAGTTCCACCTGAATATGAGGAGAAATTCTTTATTGTGCAGATGACTGAGCACTGTAACAGATTGCCCAAGAGGTTGTGGTGTCTCCCTCGCTGGAGATACTACAGAAATGTCTGAATACAATCCTGTGCCAAGTGCTCTGGGCTGACCCTGTTTGAGCAGGGAGGTTTGACAGAATGACCCACCTTGGTCCCTTCCTTACCCATTCTGTGTATACATGCACTCAGAGCTGCCATAATCCTCATAAGCATTTAGTTGGCCAAATACCTTCTTTTAGTTAGCTTGATTTTTATTTCTAGTTCTAAGAAAGACCAAAACTTGTTTAGTTCTGGGAAAGCATTTGTACAAAGAAGGGAAAAGTTTTATTATATTCCCTGGATTGTGGCTAGCAGGAGAGGTGAAGACAAGAAACGTGTGAGATAAGCAGTCCTATAAAATTCATAGCCCTCCTAGCAAAGTGCATCAGCTACTGATGTTAGCAGAGGTCATGCTAACATCAGTAAAGTGGTATTTGGCAGGGTAAACTGATTGCTGGATACATCCCTTCCTTGACTTAAATAAGCTCTACTAAGGTAAATGATTATGCCACAAATTAAGGATGGCACATCTATCAGTAGTTAATATAATGCTTCTAACCTCCAACACCTGGCAAGAATTCCTAAGATGGAACCAGCTTGAAAAACAATTTGAAGTGAGTTACAATAGAGACTGAAAGCAACTTTTCCACAAAGAATTAATAGAGTATTTTCATCTTAAAGGTGACTTATGGGTCTGATATCAACTTGCTGTAATTTTCTTTGAGTGATTTAAAACATCTTTAATATGCTCCTGACAATCTTGTTAACAAAATCTACTTCTTTTTAGACACATACTGAGTTTTACCAGAGGCCATGTGCTACTGTCAGACTACATCTTGACAGTTCTTACAGAATTCTCAGAAATCTCTGCTAATAAATATTTTAATTTCCTTGGTCACATAATGGAAACTGAACCTTGAAGGTGTTTGATTGCATTACAGCATGAGCTGTTATTGGGGGACTGAGTAACTGGGCCAGTAAATATGTATCACGAGTGGAATGATTCTGCATGTACTGAATTCCAATCTATTTGTATCCAGGGTCTTTTTTTTATTCTACATTTTTCATTTCATCATTAAAAACAAATATGTTAGTTTTCAATCAGTACGTAAGGCAAAGGCATGAAATTGCCTAGTTTAGCCTCTCTTTCCATGTTGACAACAAAGTAAATGGGTTAAATTAAGGCTGCAGTAATAAAACTCTAATATTAGTGTTGAGCATCTACAAGATTGGTTAATGAAAGAATATAGAGGAACTTCATCATAGCTGCCTAATGTGAACTGGTATTTGTTTACCAACAAGAGCTTCTGCATACAACTTACAGTTTCACTGATGAGGAGTCATTTTTCAAGATGTGTCCCAGAATTTTGCCTTGAAGTCTTTGTAAGAACTAATTAAAATGTAAAGCTTCATTTATATTGCAGTATCTTTGTTTTAGGTCCAGGAGGCAGTGATCCCTAGTGTGACAGGCAGATAAAATCCTGCCTGTGTGGTTTTGCCTGTCTGAAGTTGGTTTGCCCCTCTGAGTTCAGTGTCAGAGGGCAGTCTCTCTGTGTATAATACAACATGCTTTTTATTTCTCAAGAAGCCATGCTGATGAAGTGTTGCACTGTTTAAAAGAGATTTGTGATTGCTCTCCAACTACTGCATAGAGATCAAGGCAGGGGGAGGGAAACAAGTACATCCTGGTTGAACTGAATTTTCTTTTCTGTCCAATACCATCTATGATAGTTTATTTATCAACCTTAATAGATGACAGAAATGTTATAAATATTAGATTTTTGTGAGAGAGTAACTTCCACAAATTCTTGGGGTTCTTTGTAGAGATGATTTTTTTTTAACATGGAATTGAGAAGTTACATGGACATTAGCTCAACTGTCTTCTTTTTTTTCCAAAGGCTAATGTGATCCTGGCCTTGCAAAAATTTTTAATTGCTGAACAATTGTTGTTTATTTATTAATAAACATAATCTTGCAAATATGGGTTGTATGAGAATCCTTAAGTATCTGGACTATTAGTTTAAGCATGAGCTTTTATGAGAGAATAAGGTTAAATGCAGGTGACTTTCTCTGTTGATATGTGTCATTGGTAAAGCCATTGCCAAAGGAGTTTAGATGTACTGTGGTGGGATGTGCAGTTCCCTTTTTATCCTGCTGATAATTATAGTCAATATCAACTCAGTTTCTACTTCAAGAAGAAATGTGCTTAAATATCTCTTATGTGCTAACAGAATCACACACTGGATAAGGTTGGAAGGGTCCACCATGGGTCATTCAGTCCAACCATCCTGCTCAAGCAGGGTTACCCTTCACTTTGCACAGGATTGTATCCAGACATTTCCTTAATATCTGGCTTCCTCAGTTTAGGAAGGATATTGAGATGCTCGAATGCATCCAGAGGAGGGCAGCAAGGCTGGTGAAGGGTCTGGAGCATAAGCCCTGTGAGGAGCAGCTGAGGGAGCTGGCTTTGTTTAGCCTGGAAAAAAGGAGGCTCAGGCAAGACCTTGTCATTCTCTACAAGTACCTGAAGGGTGGTTGTAGGCAGGGGAGGTTGGTCTCTTCTCCCAGGCAAGCACTGACAGAGCAAAAGGACACAGTCTTGAGCTGCGCCAGAGGAAGTTCAGGATAGACATCAGAAAAAAATCTTCACTGGGAGAGTGATTAGGCACTGGAATCATCTGCCCAGGGAGATGGTGGAGTCACCATCACTGGATGTGTTCAAAATAAGACTGGACATGGCACTCAGTGCCATGGTTTAGTTGATGGGGAGGTGTTAGGTCGTAAGTTGGACTTGATAATCTCAAAGGTCTTTTCCAACCTAGTTCCTTCTGTGATACCAGTGAGGGAGAATCCACAACCTCTCTGGCAATCCATTACAGTGTTCAGACATCTTCACAATAAGGAATTTCTTCTCATGGGGTTATTCTTCCTCAGATGCAGGACTCTATGTTTGCCTTTCAGACAGTTCTTCTCTGGCCATCTCTCCAACATCTTGAGGTCCTTCTGAAAGGCTCCACAGCCCTCTGTGGTATTGGCCACTCTTTCATGTCATCAGTGAACTTGCTGATGAGGTATCTTATGTCTTCCATCCAAGTCACCGATGAACAAGTTAAACAATATTGTGCCCAGTACAGTCCTTGGGGGATACCACTAGTGACAGGTATCCAACCAGACCTTCTGCCACCAATTACAACCCTCTGGGGTCTGCTGTTCAGCCAGTACTCAGTCCACCTCACTGTCCATTCCACTCATGCATTCCACACTTCCTGAATTTGCCTGTGAGAGATGGTGTCAAAAGTCTTGCTGAAGTCTAGGTAGACAATATCCTTTCTCTCCCCACATGCATCGAGGCAGTTGATTCATCACAGAAGTCAATCGAGTTCGTCAAAAGTGATTTACCTTTAGTGAATCCATACTGACTATTCCTGATCACCTTCTGGTCATCCATGTGGATGGAGATGGTCTCCAGAATGAGGTGCTCCCTCACTTTTCCTGGGATGGAGGTGAGGCTGACTAGCTGGTAGTTTCCTGGGCTCTCCTTCTTGCCTTTTTGAAGACCAGGGGAACATTTGCTTTCTTCCAGTCTTCAGGTACCTCTCCTGATCACCAGGACCTTTCAAAGATAATCATGAGCTGCCTTGCTGTGGTGTCCACCAGCTCTCTCCACAGTTGTGGATGCATCCTGTCAGGACCTATGGACTTGTGGATGTCAGGTCTCCTTAGGTTTTTTCTAACCCAATCCCCCTTCACCAGGGGAGAGTCACCTTTACAATACTCCTTTACCCTTCCTGGTCTTCAGCCCAGAGTCAGAGATTCCTGAGGTACGGTCTTGTCAGTGAAGACCGACGGAAAAAAGGCATTCAGTAACTTTGTCTTCTCTGCTTCCTGTTTTCACTACAACTTCTGCCTTTCTGAGCATTATGACCTCTAAAGCAGACACCTTCACAAGTGATGAATTATTCACAGAACCACTGTATATCCTGAGCTGGAAGGGACCCACAAGGATTGTGAAGTCCAACTCTTACATGAATGGCCCATACAGATATTGGATGGTCCCCCAACCATGGTGTTACTGGCGCCATGCTCTAATCATCTGAGCTAATTTCAGGGTCATTGTTTTAGCCTGTGGGAACCTGTTCTGGCAAAGACACTAATTTACTTCCAGTGATTGCAAGGAATATGCATCTCATGTGCTTTCATTGTGGAGTACTTTCTCTAGGGTGTTGGAATTTATTTTTTTCTTAAGGTGCATGCTAGCTGCATTTTTTCAAGAATACTTCTTACATTGTTTATGACAGGAGAGTGTTTCTTTCCCTTTAGATGGTATGTGACCTTTACTTCTGATACAATGACAGCATGTTCTTTAGGAGATACATGTGCACTTGGGACTAAATGATGACCAGGCTACTACAAGCAAGGAAGTGTTTTACTAAATTGTAAGAGCAATCTGGATATGACTCTGGTAAATTTGCAAAAGAATATAGAAGTACAGGAAAGTTATTTGTTATCCTCTAATTTCAATGTTGTTCTGTCAGAAGCTAGTTTAAGCCATTTACAGGACCCAGGAGGGACGTGACATAAGTTGATCTGATAAACAGTTCTAATTTTTTTAACCTTTTGAAGAACTCAGTTCCAGTAATCATCCCTTTTTTCCCCCTTTCCTTCCTTTGCTGAAGGTCATCACATTCCAGTTTC
Source organism: Ammospiza nelsoni (assembly GCF_027579445.1). Classification (NCBI taxonomy): domain Eukaryota; kingdom Metazoa; phylum Chordata; class Aves; order Passeriformes; family Passerellidae; genus Ammospiza; species Ammospiza nelsoni. The sequence goes on along the minus strand of NC_080638.1, from coordinate 42,946,938 downwards.
CTAGATGAAAGGACGTTACCAAAATCATTGCACAACTTCTATGCAAGAACAGTTGGCAGGGTGGAGTCTGATCTGGCCTTTTTTTACGTGGTCTTAAAAATGCAGCTACATACTGCCAAAAAATCCAGTTACTGGAGAGTTTATGCAGTCCTGACAGTTTTTCTAGGCCTACAGTTGTGGAAAAAGCTCTAACCTTCAGGAGATGCTTGGGCTGGGAAGGAATTTAGAGGTCCTGTTTGAGTGTTTAAGCACTGTTTGGGTTGTGAGTGGGATTAGCAATGATACCTACTCACTGCTCTTTCCAGCACTGCTTGGTTTGTCTTTGTCTTTCCACCAGAAAACTTGGGGGAGCTGTACTAGCAGTTAACAGCCTGCTACACCTGGGGTGCCAATGGGGCTGAACCCGCAAATGTTGGCAGATCCAAACCCTGGATACATGCTTGTTGCATAATACAACTAACCCTATTCAATTAGCATGTGGAATCACTCTTCCAAGTGTAGGATTTTTATAGTGGAGTAGGAGACTACAAGTTGAAGTACAGAGAAGAGTACTTGCACAGAATGCAGGGAGAAAGGCAAGCAGAGGACAAAGAACCTGTGCTCAATTTTTGTTTGATTCCTGGTTCTTTGCTTCACCACAACTACAATTCTCTTCAGATGGTAATGACATGTGATGGGTACTGAGCCATTGGGTAGAGATGCCACTGAATATATTTTCAAGTTCTTGGTAATATTACTGTAGCCACAAGTTTTTAAATTAGTAACAATTTCATTAAATTACTCCATGGCTCTAGGGTGAAGTAAAAGCTGATAGACTTTTGAGACCCACAAACCTAAAGAAAGCGACATCTTCCAGACCTGTCAGTTGCTTTTAAGAGGTGATTACATCTCTGTAAAGAACTGAAAGACTCATTCTTGAGACTTGTTTACATCGCAAAGCAGTCTTCAATCTATAAGGACAAATCTAGAATCATAACCTGGTTTTGTTGGTAGGAGTTTAGGGAAGACTGTGAAGCAGTTGCCAACTACAAATTAAGATTGCTCTTTAATCTTTAGTCTGGAAGGCTTCCAACAACATGGAAAAGGGTGTGAATGTGTAGAGGGGAAAACCATACAGGTGATGAAATTCCTTCAGCTTCAACACTGTAAACTCCATGTTTTATGGGAACACAGAGGAGATGTATATATGGCAAAAGCTGCATTCCTTGTCCCGGGAGAGGGGCTGATCAGAGCACATGTGTATGTTACCTTACTACTCATGAAATCTGATTTGTATTTTGATGCAATTGTACATCACTGACCTGACATATCAGAAATTGTTGCATTACTATGTAGGAGATGTGCAGATGCAGCTTTCTCAGAAGATGCCAAAATAGCTTTTTTTCTGCATGTAGTTTGCTGTGGACACTTGTGTATTTATTGATTGCCTCAATATTAGAAATGCAAGTAGTGGCTTTAGGCCCACTATTTTTAGTATCTTGCAGTTAGCTTGGTTCTTTTAATTTTATTGAGTTTGTTTCTTCTTCTAAACTTCATTTTGCAGTCTGGGTTATTTAAAATGATCAAATAATTGGTCTGAAAACATAAGAGAAAGCTGGGTCTGCAGCAGAGGATCTGATGTGAATAAATTAAAAATGTAGTTTTATAAGTTCAAGAAACCTTTGTGTTTTACTGAAGTCTTACTGCTTTTTGTGGAAGAGGAACTAAGCTTCTGGAGAAACTCTGGGAGAGAAAATATTAAGAAATAATACTGTTAATGGAGAAGAAGAGATGTCTGAAGTGGCAGTCAGTGCTATTAAAAATACCAGCTTCTACCTACTAATGATAGGCCAAGTTTTGCAAACTTAACAGGTTTCACCTTTTTTCCTTATGCTATGCCTTTAATGGGGTTTTGCTTTTGATTGCATGGTTGTGGGTGGAATGTCTGATACTCTTGGCAACATATACTATATAGGTTCTTAAAATTACATTTGTTCTGGCCTGGAGCAGAGCTGTGTGGGTGTTGGATGTTTCTTTGAGACCTGGCATTCTTGTTAGTTAATCACCTTATGTTATCTACAACTTGAAAGGAAGACGATGAATGTTTAGCAGCCTCCTTCACTGTGTGGCACAGATCTGCATGCTGTACATTTAATGGTTCAGTTTATCAATCACCTGTCTGGGCAAGGCAATGTTTGGGTAAACAATTATCCAGAAATATACTTTGTGGACCAGAGACAAGTAAAGTGTTACTATTATAGTCTCATCAAAGGAATAGTGCTTAATCTCATAAGCACATTAGAGAATTAGTTGATCAGAAATGTATTATGATCTGCTTAAGTGAGATGATGTGAACCTTTTTCTGGGCAACAGAGGAACATAGCACAGTGTGCTAGGCTGGAATGTAATTAACTGATAAATAGGTTGTTCTGTACATGTATCTGAACATTTGAAATATTTAAATTGTACTAGCTGTCTAATGTCTACTAATTTTGACAAATATCAAAGAATCCCTACAGAAATGGCTGAATAGATAATAAATTGGCTGCTGCCACTTAACTGAAGTGAGCTGGATTATCAGAAGTAATCGGTTTAATTTAAACCCAGCTCATTTTAACTGAAAAAGGTTAGGGAGCAGCCACGTGATAGTTCAGCAAAGAGATCTAAAGAGGAAAGTAGTAATTTACAATAATGCAGGCAAGCAGGATAAAGCATGGTGAACAACACCAGCTGATTCAATAGATTTTCCATTAATTACTCATAGTATAAGCAAACTCTTCAAGATGCACTTACTAGTGAATTCTGAGAAAACTTTGAATCTTGTTTAAAAGCAGGTAACTGCCCTTTTTTTGCCAGGTACCTCTTGACTGAAAGAAAGTCTGATATGAAAAAACTAGGCAGCGCTTGGACTTGATAGTTGTGCCTTCCTGGTCCATTCAGACTTGTCAGAAAATGCATGATTAATCTTGGTTACATGAAAGAGGAGAAAGTACAAATCCCAATTTGCATTTATTTTTAACACTTCTATAAGCACAAGCAGGAAGTGTCTTGTACTTATGGAAGTAATGTCTTGTACTTTAGTTTGAGGTCTTGTGTTGCAGTCATGGATGTGACTTTTGGCAACTGAGTTCAGTCTGACCTTCAATTCTTTTCTAGGGAGAGCACGTGTGCAGCAGCTAGCAGAGAACACGAGATATTTCAGGAGACGACTGAAAGAGATGGGCTTTATCATCTATGGAAATGAAGATTCCCCTGTTGTGCCTCTGATGCTGTACATGCCAGCAAAAATTGGGTACGTTTGACTGCATAACTTCTTACCCATCTTCTTTAAAGCTAGGTTGGTATAAGAATATGTATGAAGAGTTTTCTAAATATAAGAAAAAAATTGTTTGATTTTTGCTTTTATGATCATTACTGAGTCCTGTAAAATATGGAAACTTCTCTAAGTGATCTTGAGAAAATTGAGGCTTGTAGCTTGGGGGGCATCAAGAAAGCACTTCAGGGAAGCAATTTTGCCTCTATGTGTCACGTTTTAAAGGTTGGGTTGTGTGTTTCCATTATATTTATATGTAAAGTGTATAAATACACTAAAGAGGAGCTGAAATTGAATGGAAATTAAAATTAAAAGTAATTGGGGGAAGTCTTTCAGCTAGCTTCTCAGGATCAGAAGGAGCCAACATTTTTATTGATGAATATTGAAAATTAGAAAAAGGAAAACAGTGGGGATGGAACATAATGGGACACAACAACATATATTTCATAAATTCCTAGGTTTTAAGAGATCTAGATATAATCACTCAGGCATTGGTATTGTAAATACTGAAACAACTGTAGCACTTAGGTTTATAAATTCTTGCAGATTTGTGGGGTGCTGTGTGAATAATTAAGGCTAAAATTCTTCAAGGAGGATACATGAAGTATATATTGAAAAATTTTTCAAAATAAACAAGATCCTGATTTCAAGGACAGCTTAGCTTTGATCGCTACATTTTGGGGTCTGTATAATGCAGTGCTCCATCAACACTTTCAAATTTGGAAAACATAATTCCATTTTATGCTACACTCAACATCTCTGGTACTTGACTAGCTCAGGCTTCAGTCTGGCAATTTTTATCAAGCTAGATACCCTTGTTCTCCACCCTTCTCAGTGCAACAGAGTTTTAAAAGGCCTGTTACCTTTATTGGTGCTGCAGACTACATGTCCAGCACACAGAGGCAGCTGTTTCCACTGCCCAGCTTCTCTACCAGTCAATAAAATCTTTTCCTTGGAAGTGTTCATGGAAATATTTATTAGCTGAGTAGTTGGGCCAGTATCTTACTTAAAATGAGCAAGAACAGAGAACTCTGATGAGAGTTGGCCCTTAGGATCTGCATTGGATTTACTTGATCTTTTTTTGTCCCTTGTAGCCTGTTTTTAAAATAGTTTGAGAGTAATATATAGATACAGAATGAAGTGTATCAGGATGCACCTATTTATAAGGAAAACAGTTGTGGCAGAAAATATAAAGACCTAGTAAAAGAATGTTATTTTATATGTTCTTATAAACCTCTTAAGTTCATTGCTACTTCTCACAACAAGGTCTGTTAAAAAGGATTAACCATTTCCTGTGGCCTGTAGAAACACCCCCAACTGTACTGCCATTACAGATCTGATCGAGATCTTTGTCCCTCTCATTGTATGAGTCACAGACACCACTGTCTTTAGTCTCCTTGAGAATTTGTTTTGTTGAAGATAGTGAGTGACAGTTGCATGATATTTTTCTACCTTCCTTAAAAATATTAGGTATCATATTAGATTATCTCAATTTACTGTGGTGATTCACTGGTTCCCGTGATACTTATAAAGTGGTGCATTCTGTGATGCAGTAATGTACTTTATTAAAATTAAATTCATGAAAACAAAATATCTTGAAATTGCAGAAACATCCGCTTTGGGGCATTGCAGCATGAGGGGTTCCTTGTATAGTCAAACTTCTGAGCCAAAATCACTCTTTCCTTTTGGAAAGATTTCCAAGCTTTGGTTACAAATCCATTTAGAAACAGCCTGCTAAAAGACCAGTCTCTGCCACATATAATCTTTCATCTTTGTTAGAACTTAATACACTGAAACCTTTTGAGAAGGACCACCTTGGGATTGAATTTAAAAAAGGCTTTTGTGAGCAGGCCTTTCTGCCTCTAAAAAGAAAGCACTGGAAGCTCCAAGGCGTGGTGTGACAGCCTTGCTGCAGCAGAGGCCTGTGTGGGTTCCCATAGCGAGCCCTTCAGCTCCTGCTTTGCCAGCCCTGGAATGACTGTGACTGTCTCCTTCCCCCTGGCAGCGCGTTTGGCCGTGAGATGCTGAAGCGGAACATCGGTGTTGTGGTTGTGGGCTTCCCTGCCACCCCCATCATCGAGTCCAGAGCCAGGTTCTGTTTGTCTGCAGCTCATACCAAAGAGATGCTTGATACAGTAAGTGTCTCATCTTGTCTTCCTTCTGCTCGTGCCTGCTAATAAACAGATACAACAATTGTCTGGGTTTTGTGCACTGGTTACATGTTTGGTACACAGCATGGTTGAACCTAACCTTCAAAGCCCTTTGCAATACAGCTGGCAATGACTCCATCTCTTTCCTTGCTTTAGCAGTGTGGAATGCCTGTTTAGAGTAAATCTCAGGACTTTTCTTGTCCTATTTTAAAAGGAGACAGTCTCATTCCTATAAGACAATGCTTTTTACCCTCTTTAAAGGCTATACCTTGCATTGAACTGGTTAAAAGGAAACATTTTGCATCTTCTGACCCTAGAGTTTAATGGTAAGGAAAAAAAATAAAAAGGCCTGAGAATCTCCAAAACATTTATATTCCTCTCAAAAGGAAGCACATGATTACTAGTGAGAATTTTTATTCCTGTTCTTGTTTAAGGCTTCAGAGCACTGTATCTTAAATGACCCTGCCCTAGTGAGTCTGTACCACATGCAGTGCCTTACTTACCCTTATTGGCACTTGCAGGGGGAATGGAGGTCCCCTCGAAGGAGGCCTGCATCACAGCTGGGAGATGCTGCCTTCAAAAAGTAAGGATGGTTGTTACTCTCTGACTAACAGAGTTGAAAGAGGATTATATGAATAAGTTTCACTGTTCTAAGTATGTCTTGCTGTGGTAGCTGCATTCAATTTTGAGTCTTCTGAATAATCTTTTTTCATGGACATATGTACATAGGCTGTCTTAGGCACTGCCAAAGTTCTGCATTGCACTTTTTTCCCCACTTTTAGGGTCTGTGACTCAGAATATAAAATAGGTTGAGTCATGAATTTGGACTTCATGAGAGTAGACTCTATCCTGTTCAGAGACCTACTTGAAAGAATCCCATAGGACACAGTCTCAAAGAGCAGAGGTGTCCAGGACAGTTAATTGATTTTTCCTCCTCACTCCTTCCCTGAAGAATGATCTATCCTGATTCAAAGGAGAGGAAATGTGGTGGGAAGCCTGCATGGATGAACAAACCAACAAAAATATACAATGAAAGTGTGTAAGAGATGCAGGCACAGACAGGTGACCAGGGATGGGGTCAAGAAAACCAAAGCTCACCTGGAAGTCAGTCTGTCAAAGGACATAAAATGCAGCAGGCAGAGCTTTTATGGGGCATTAGTAGCAAGAGAAAGAGTAGAGAAAATGTGGAGGACTGCTGCTGAATGGCACAGGAAAAGCAGGTGAGAAATGCATGCAAGAGGCAAGGGTACTCAGTGCCTTTGTTGTCTCAGTCTCCTGGTGAGACTTAGGAATCCTGAGACCATGAAATTAGTGGAAAAGTATGGAGCAGTAAAGACTTACCTTTGGTGTGAAGGAGGCTCCAATAAGGGAACATTTAAACAAAATCAACACGCACCAGTCCATGGGACCTGATGAGCTACATCCACAAGTGTTGAGGGAGTTGGCTGTCACTGCAAAGCCACTCTTGATTATCATCCTTGGAGAAAGAGTTCATGGTGGCTGGGGGAGGCTCCTGAGAACTGGAAGACAGCCAGTGTCCCCTTCTTGAAGAAGGGCAAAAAAGTGTAAGGAACTGCAGGTTGAAAAGCCTTGCCTTTATCTTGAGAAGATTGTGGAGAAAAAAATCTTGAAACTATTTTTGAACATTTTGTGGACAAGGTGAGTGGGAGTAGTCACAGAGTTAGGAAGGGGAAATCATGCCCCATGTCCAAATATGATCAGGTGGTAACACTTCAATATGTGAACAGCAAATAGAATATCTAACAGATATTTACTAATGTCTTATAAAAAAAAAAGACTCCACCTTTTCACACTTGATTGCTACAGAACTTACATACAAATGAACAGCTTAAAATGACAAGCTTTTTAAATTTAATTTCTGTTAAAAAAATAGTAAGGTAGTGTGTGGTGTGAGCAGTTTTGCACTGTATGTGTAGTGTCATTGAGTAGTATCACCCTGCCGTGTATCTGCAGTGCTGTACTTGCTGCTCCTGAGCTGTTTCTGCTTGTGAGAGATTCTCTAGCACTTCAACAACAGACTGCTTAAGGAATTCCTTCCCAGCTACTTGTCCTGCTATTCTTCCCTTAAATATCTCAATTTAATTGTTTCTGTTCCAAATAAAGGTTTGGAACCAGTACTTTCCAAGAAGACCCTCTCCTTTGCTTCCTTTTGCCCTGTATAAAATAAATAGTATCAGATTTGGCTCAGAGTGTGGTAATAGACCTGAGTTCATTGACACAAATGAGGGAGCAGTAACTTCTGGGACAGGTGGGTATGGAGTGGGGATGAATGGATAAGAGATGGGAGGAAGGAAAATAAAGGAAACTGAAGTCTCTAAAATAATATTGCTGCAAATTGACATACTCTTTCTAAATAATATTGCATAATTGGCATACTCTTTCCAAAACTGAAACTGTACAAACTTGATGTACAGGCACTACCTGAGCAGTTGTGCAATTTTACAGTTGGTTAGGTTCTTGGTCTTCCCTTTTAGTGACTAGCTGGGGCCTTTGCCATAATAAGCTGCTTTTGTAGGATCTGTATAAATACCACATTTGTGCTCTTCCAAAATCTATCTGTAACTTTTATTACTCTGCTTTAAAAACCTCTTTTCCTGTCAATTCCTTCTGCATTTTCCAAAAAATGTTTCAAATTTTGTGCACTTAACATAAGATTCATTGCTAGAGTACCTCTGTAAGTGTTAAATGTACTAAATTGAGGAAATGCTAGTTCAATATATTAAAGCTTGTCTGCTAAGAAAATTAATCCAGAGCAAAATGAGGTGTGAATTTTGAAGTGAATGAAGAAATCCTGATTTAGCTCAGTATGTGGAGGCTTTTTTCCAAGTTAGCGTAACCCCCTTTATGGTTCAAAATAGCTGCATGCTCAAAAGCCAGAACATTGGCAAGAAGAGTTAATAAGGAGCAAGTCTTTGTGTCAGTGACTTTGTGCAGTGTTTTCTTGTGATGCAGTGAAAAGGGATTGATTTCAGGCAGCTAATCATTAAGGCAGACCTCAAGTCTAATCCCTCTTGCTAACTGTGGCAGCAATATCCAGGAGGAGGAAGAACTAAAATGAATGGACTTGGGGAGAGCTGGCAGACAGCTTCTTCCAGTCACCAACAGAGGAGACAACTTGGTATCCCATCTGTGTATTCATGGATGCTAACTAGGGCTCTTGTGGTATTCTTTTAAACAAAACTTAACCAGGTTTGGAAGCATAGGGAAGAGAGACTTCTCTTGCAAATAATAATATTTGTAATGCTTCCTTGTTCTTATAAAATAGACCCACACAATGAGGAACAGTATTTAGTTAAAATTTTAACTGTTTTATGTAAATAAAACTTCCTTGCCTAAAAATATTTGGCTTAGGATCAGAGTGGAGTCCCTCATAACTTGCATCGCTGTGGGCTGTGCTTTCTTTTCAGTGATGAAAAATATATTACACTCTCCTAAAGTCAGAGTACACCGATGCCATTTCCTTTGTAGTCTTTGCTAGTCACATGGTCCTTTTTGTTTTAAATTAATAAAATCCTAAATCTGCATTCAAGAATAACAGTTAACATACTCTTTCAACAGAAATTCAGCTTTAAATTGCTTCCATATGGGATCTTTACTTAAGGCTCTGGCAGACTGTGCCCACACTTTGTTTTGTTTTGTTTTTACCGAGGTCCAACTTCTGGGTTTGTCGTTCCCCCAGATTTTAGAGTGCAGAGGTTTTTGCTGCCAGATATAACAAGCATGAAGGGCCATTGTTTAAAGAAACAAAAACTTGAACTATCCATCTAGGGAGAAAAACATGTAGAGCTATTAACCCCCATCTTCCAACTGTCCTCAAGAGACAAGCATTTGATGCAGATTGGAGCATCAGTGTTGAATTAGTGACGTTCTGAAGCAATGCTGAATGTACCTATCTCAATAAATTTACAATTCAAGGCAGCAAAGAATGCCAACCTTTGAATTAAAAAAAAATCATATTGGACCTGAAAGTGATCTTCTGAATTAATTTTTGTGACTTGCCTATATAAAATAACTAGCATCACATGCTATCACAGATTTGTCTGCAGCAACTGATTTATTTTGTAGTTTGCTCTAGGAGTGTTCTGTAGAGAAATGAAGTTTAGGATTTGGCTTTTAACAGACCCTATTGTGTGTGGACAGATGTCTTATCAGAGATTGCAACATAATGGAAGTATGATTAACTGAGTTAGGACTTCCCTCATTTCTTACGCAAGCAGATGTTTGATCTCTGGTAAACTTCATAATATTTGAGTTCAGGTCAAAATGGTGAAAGGCTGTGCTAATTCAGTAGAATGTTCTGCGCCATCAGTTGCTGGAATGCAGGATTTGTGGCAACCTCAGTGGGACTTGCTTTCCAAGGAGAAAATGCTTAGGGTCCTGCCCAGAATAACTTTTTATTTTTCTTTCCTTGGATTGTCTGGCAAAAATCTGCTGTGCCATGTTGTTTATGACACATGGCTTTCATCTGTAGTTGTATGTGGACAATGCAAATTAACCAAATGTAGATATAACAAATGCATCTATAGAACTTGTTAGCTCACTATTATAGTTTGTCTTTGCTGTTTTGCAATTTAAAAAATACAGATCAGCTTTGGTTTCAAATTGAATGATACACAAGGAGGAGTCAAACCTCAAACAAAATGTACATTTTTTTTCTATTTTAGCTTCATTACCTCCAGGAAGGGAAGAACATTATTCTGTTTTTCTATCTACGAGTAGTCATGGGGTTTGCTGGATATTATAATCCTGTTCTGGAGCTGGACTAGTCAGGTGGATACACAGGCACTCTCAGTTAAGTGACCCAGTGCTGTTCATGTGGTCTCAAAATTTCCAAATACTAAAATGAAAAAAAAAAATCCTATGCACTTCTGAAGGTACCAGCTTCTAGCAGAGTAACATCTCAAGTAAAATGGCTGTCAGAGTAGTGTGCAGGCATGCATAAAGGAACATGTGTGGATAACTTGCATCTGTCTCCTCTGCTGATCTACTGTGATCTCTTTGTCAGGCTTTAAAAGAAATCAACGAAGTTGGGGACCTTTTGCAACTGAAATATTCCCGTCGCCGTTTGGTACCGCTCCTGGACCGGCCGTTTGACGAGACCACATATGAAGAAACAGAAGACTGAGCTCCCTCCATGTGCCTCAGAGGGAGGGACACACCCCAGGGGACACTCCGTGGCACACAGGCCACAGCATCTGTGAACAACACACTTATGACTGCTTAGTATAAGAGACGTTTCCTCACAATACTGAAGTGACCACATCAGCTCTAAATGGCATTTTGTAAATAGGGAGAGGAGAAAAAAATTCTTTGATTTCTGTGTCTTCAGGGTCTGGCCCTAGAGGTGCTTGGCTTTATTTTTTTCTTGTTGCTTTTTTTTTATTTATTTGTCTCAATGAGTTCACAGCAACCTAAGTTGGCTGTGGCTGATTAGTTCAGACTTTGTATTCACCATTAGCCTCCCAAATGCTGGCTGAGATGTTGTGAGCATGTGTGACGCTGGCATGGCAGCATTTTCAGTGTCACTGCTAGGTGTCTGATCTTCCCAATTAGGAATGAGCTGACCTGTCTATTTCTGGAGACTTCCCAGAGAAACTGTTGATTGCTAACTTTGACATATTTAACAAGATGGATAATTAACCAAAGTTGTTTTCTTTTTCATTTGCAGTTACTTATGTTTAAAACTTGAATTTAGCCTTTTTAAAATAAATGTGTTGTTGACATGTCGCTGACAGGACCATTGTTCCCTAACATTATTTAGTTTTGTAAGCCACAGGCAGAAGGACTTCTGGAACTGTAGCCTCTTTTCCTTCCCAGTATGGATACCAGATTGTATCCTGGTTTTGACACTAATTGTCCTTTTGATAGAGGGTAAGTGATGGAGAGGGTTTGTTTTGGTTTGTTTTTAATACTTCTGTTTAAAAAAAAAAAAGAAAAAATATGGGATTTATATGTTGCTTTCTCATCTTCAGGTTAGTTTCTCTTGCTTTGGAATTATCATAAAGTCACGAACAAGTCACTAAGCCCTAGAAGGGAGCCTTTGGGGTTAAACAAACTAGAGCAAGTCTCATGGTTAGTCTTAAGACGAAGCCCCCTCGATAAGCAGGCCTATACAAGGGGTGATGAGTAGGAGAACCATCTATTTCATGCAGATTGTGAAAGACTGCTGGCCTTTGCTGTGTAGCTCTCTGTTTCTTGTCATCTGTGAGGTGTTCTTCACTGGCCCTGTTATGCATATGGATAGCTTGAATCTTGAAGTCATACATTACATTTTGGCTGGCCAGCAAAGTCCCCATTGGCAGCTGCTGCATATCTGTAGGTCTTCCCTGAAGAGCGGGAATGTCCTCACAATTGCATTTAGTTTGATATCTTTATTCTTTCATACTTCTGTTACTTTCTGATCAACACTGCTCAAATGAGTGTTCTCTGAGCCAGTTGCTGTTTGGAGTCTTTATTTGCAAGTTTCATACTGTCCCTCTGTTTCAAATAGATGCCTTTGCTCTAACAAGCCTTAGAACTGGTCTGCTACTTAGTTTTTACATCTTGAATTCTTTCAGTGAACAAAATGGATCAACAAAAAGGTACCAAAAGTTTTAAATTAGTCAATTGCAGTATAGTTTGTTTCTGTATTTTATATTTAGACATACATGATTTCTGCAAATATAGTAAAATGTTAACATTGTGTCAGTTGGGTTGGGCCAGCTCTTCAGTTTGGGTTGGCAAAATACTTTTTGCAGGTTACTAGGGTTTTAGAAACAGACTGATCGTCATAATACTGAAGCAGAGAGCAACTCAAAGCTCTTTGTGTGGTGCTGAAAAAAAATTCTTTTAAAGTTCTTTAATGTTCACTCTGCAACTAACAGGGAGAGAGTGTTTTGGCCACTAGAACCAAGCAGTTCTGCAAATACATGTGATGAGTTAAAGCAGAATTGGTTTCTATTTTATAGACTATCTAACTTCATGCATTTATAGATCTTGTTACATTTTAATGTAATGGAACTTCAAAACACTGGTTCATTTTTTTACCATTGAATTTCAGAAATTTATTTATATGAGAAGAACTGAAATTGACTGTTTGAAAATAGGTCCAGTTAACTGTTTCTTAGTCCATTAATGTTGGTTGGCTCTTCTTCTGGAGCTGAGTGCAGAATCTGAGAAGTCTGTATGTGCAGCTTGGATAGCTATGAAATAGTCTCATGTGTTCAGGCAGAGTTAATAAACAGCAGTTAGCTGAGCTTACTTTCTCACCCATGTTCTGCCCAGGACTAGCTCTAACATTCCAGCAGATTACCTGCTTTCTGACTTCAAGAAGCTTTACAGATTTTTTTTTTCTCTCTGGATTGTACTAGGGAACAAGAGGAGCTTAGTTAGTACAGGAAGCCCTGACATGAGCCCTGATCCTATTAACTTGATCATGAAATAGTTTAAGAGCAGACAAACTGATCAATCTAAAGGCTTGGATCAGTAGGTAGCTGGTTTTAAGCATTCACAAATGCAGAGTGTGTTTGTCTGCTGCGTAGCCAACTCAGTTTAGAAACTGGGATGTATTAATTTAGAAGTGGGTTATCATAGATTCTACAAGTGTTGAATCTCAACCTTGTCTCTGTGAATCAGTTTTAGAGCAGCTTTTCTTTGGAAGGGAGAAAAGTATCTGGAAAAATCTTCACAATATAGATAAATCCTGTGCAATACTTCTGAAATAGTGTTCAAAAATTACTAGTGTCCATTTGGTTTCTAGTTGCACTTGTTGAGGAAATTATGTTCAAGCTTCTGCCTTTTAGTATCTGTCTGCTGTGTCATGCTGTCTGCATATAACTTTGAATTTTGAGTTGCAAAGGCACTTCAGAAATAATTCTGGCAGTTAGCATTTGCAAAGTACTTGATTACATTTCAGCCTTGCCATATCCTTTTTGGAAAGCAAACCCCCCCACACCTCTCTGAGGCCTTTTGTTCAAGAGAAGCTGTTTTGCCAAAGTTTGGTAAAAACTATGAAACCTCTTGAAACTGCTTCTGAAAAAGTAGGAGTTAAGCCCAAGATTTCACACTTTTAATTCAGTAATTCACTGAGCTTGAAAGCCAAGAAAACCTTTTTGCATCTACTGAAAAAGCTCCAATAAGGGTTTGTGTTAGGCAAACCTACAGCATGTATGCTGTCACAGTATGTGTAGGATGGATTGCTGCTTTGATATTTATGTACTGACCAGAAATCTGTCTCCTTTTTCTCCTGGCAGTAGAAATGAATGAAAGAACCAATCTTGAGAGATCACAAAGGAAGAAAAGCTGCTTAAGAAATAAAACTTCAGTCCCTGCCAACTTTTCAGAGACATTCTAATTGAAAATGACTCCTGGTATTTCTTAAAAGATGCAAAATTGAAAAGAAAATGGAGGCTGCTTTTGAACAAAGGATTTTGCTCAGTACTGTATATTGGCTAAACTTATAAATATACAATAGTTACCTTCCCAGTACCTCTCTGAAGAACTAAGCAAGCAAGTTTTTGCCTCTCTTGAGCAGAGTGAAGAGTTTAGAACCATTACTGTTTTTAAGGCTAATGGCCATATTCTTTCACTCATAAGAAAATGGAGAAGCTCCTATTACCGAGCATCAGCAAAGAGTGGGAGATCTGCTTCTTGTTAGAAACTGGCTTTCCCAAGTAGATCTTTGTCTTAAGGAACCTGATTCATAGTTTTCCTTTAGTTCCTTGGCAGAGAAGAAACCATTTTTTTGTGTCTCAGAATATTCAGGGCCTTCACTTTTGTTTTTTACATGACACAAATTTTTGTATAGTACATATATGGTTTATTTAACTCTCTAGTTGCTCTATCTTTTCCCTTCTAAGCAGCATCCTTAATGAACAGTTCTGGTTCTTGAGTTATGGGTGTAGCAGTATGCTTCTGTTTTATGCAAAGACTCAGGAGCGAGTTGACCAAACATCTGAAGGGATTGCATTACCCATCCTCCTCTTGCTGTTTCCTCTAAGAGTGCAGATGTGATACTCACTATCGCAGCTGCACCTTCACAAAGAGTAGGCAAGGGAAATGTGCCCATAAAATTAGCAATTCTGTGCTGTGTGGATGAAGGACTGATACTGCAGAGATGGAGAAAAGGGATAGCCAATCATTGCTTATTTTCAGCTGTACAGGGATCTTTCATGTGTACTTGAACAAGTATCCCTAAATCAGGAGTGCAGTTTTCAGTACCTGAATGGACACTTCTCTGAAACTTTTCCACACCAAGTAAGTACTTCTTCTCATTCTGTGCAAATTTTGATTCGTTTTCCTCTGAAAAGCATTGACCTACAGCTGTTTGCTTGTTCAGAAGCCATGTTATCCATTCAGGGAGGTTATAGGAGAAGTTGGAAGAAAGCATGAACATGACTCTTCATTTCATCTAAGAGAACACCTTGCAGCACTGGATCTGGAGCACTATGCATGAGCCCCCTTGCTGCATCACAGAGAAGGAAACTTGTGGAAATGTATCCCAATATCCAATGCTCAGTCAGAATGTATGCAGTTTAAATATATTATTTTTACACTTTATATTCAGCCTATGAAAGTGTCAAGCATGCTGGGATCTGTGTGAATGGCACCTTCTGCTTGGAGATTTGAGGCACCTGCAGTCTGTTCTATTTTAGCACTAGTGAAGTGCAGAGCTGTTCAGGAGTGCTTAGTATGACCCCCTGGCAGGTGCATTGGTGGCTTTGGTGCTGGACCTGACACCCAGGTGGCACTGGACCACTGTTTGGGAAAAGCGAGTCATTTGACCTGCATAACCTGAACATGGTTTTAAAAGAAAAAAAAAATCTCCAATGCCATTCTGATGGCTTTGTATTCCTGTAAACATTCCCAGCCTTGCAGTTGTTCACCTGTTCAAGGATTCAGACGTAATATTAGAGCACAAACATCAAGTGTTTGTGTGAAGTATTGTGCTTCACCTTTCACCGAAAAAAGCATTTGTTGCAGACATTGGAGCTGTTGTGCTTATATCCCCAAATGGGGCTGGGTGAAGCAGATGATGACTGTGGTGTGTGTTGAAGGCCTTAAACTGTGATTCTTGGTATGAAGAATTAAAATTAAGCCTGACCTTGAAGAGTGCAGTGGATTTTACCCCACGGAAGAATACTCGGTGCTCTTAGTTAAGCAGTGTGTACTGCTGTTTTCTCGGGAGGGAGGGGTTCAAAACTCAGTTTGTGTGTGATCCTGGCTAGCAGCTGTTTAAGGGGACGTCTGTACGTGGGAGCCAAAGCAGCGCAGTTCTCTGCACTGATGTTCCTGTGCAGCTTACATAGTTCTGTGTGCTCCCATCAGGAACTTGTTCCTGGGCTGCTCAAAGTGGGAGACTTACTGAGACAGTCAGGGACTTCAGAACCAGTGGCAGCTAGCAAATTCATTTCCTCAGCAGTAGGTGAACAGGTCTCAAGTGAATATTCCAAGGCTTGGTGCCATTCCAGAAATACCCCCAGTGAGGTGAAACATGCACCAAGCCATCTGACCTTTGTAAACATTCTTTTTTATTTTTTTTTGCCAAAGCTCATCCTATTCAGGCAGTATTTCTGCTACCCCCTAATGGTTTATTAAGCTTAATGCATCTCTAGCCTCCCAATATTAACGTCAGACCCACTTGAGAGAGAACTGAGGAATGCTGGAGCCTGAGGCTTTAGGCGAGCAGCCCCAAAGCCAATGGTGGCCCACATTTCCACAAGCCCTGGACAGAATTACCAAGTCACAGCACTTCATCTTAAATTGCACTGTATTCTTATGCCTCTGTGTTGCTATAATGTACATATATATTGGATTTTTTTGTAGATAAGACATTTTAGATAAAATTTTTAAATGCCCCCCCCCAAAATATTTTATGCCAGATGTCTAATTTTTTTTACACTTGTGATTAACATGAATATGGATGCTTTGTGGGCAGGGAAAAAGATAAATGGATGGTACATTGGCTTAAAAAAGGTAACAATGCATGTTTAAAAAAAAAACACTGGAGAAAAAAATGCTTGGGGAAAAAAATCATTCAAATATATTCTATGTTCTGCATAATAAAGACTTTTAAAAACACTATATCATGATTTTGGCACTTTTTTCCTTAATGAGGCTTTTCCCTATTAAAGAGACTGAACTCTCTCTTCTTTCCCAGTCCTTTTCCCACCCACCACCAAAATAAAAACCTCAAAAAAATTCAACACATGAGTTTTATACTGGAATGACTGAGTAACACCATTGCCTGTTAAGGACTCAGATCGTTGTTCCCCTCTAGCCTTGTACTCTAGAGCCAGGAAACCTTGCATGAGAGATGGGTGCTTAGCTGGTTTTTGGCAGTCTCTGGTCCATCGTACAGCAGGAGCTTTGATGTGCAGTCTAGAAAAGCCGCTTCTGTTGTGGAAAGACGCCTGCAGTCGTAGCTGCTGTTCCCGATGTGCAGCACTCCCACGATGAGTGCCTGCTCTAGCTCGGTGCTGGCCCCAAAAAGCTGCTGTGCTTGAAAGCTAGGCTGCTACCCTTGGGTGCTGTTAAGAGTGTCAGGCTGCTCTCAGCTGCTGTGCTGCTAATGAGATGTTTCAAAGGGCTTCTTGATCCATCTCGCATGGGATTCTTGACCTCACATCTTTCTTGCAGTTTGTGTCTTGTTTTAAACATTTCCTTCCATTCATCTCAGCCCTGAATCTGCATAAACCAGATGTCAGTATTTGAAAAGGAGGTGCAGGTCCTGATTTTAGCTGTGGGTACACAAATGGGCCCAGGTGATTTGCAGCTTTGTGCTGAGACTGCTGTAGAAATGTTGGGTTTTCCCTTCTAGGTCTCCCTTTCTGGGACCGTGCCAGCGCTGGCACTTCTCCTCAGTAGGCTGCAAAACCTCCTTTCAGTGTGATTCCCCAATAATTTTTTCGTAGTCCTTTCCCTAATTTCCTTCATAGGCTTATGAACGCCTGTGGAAATGCTGGAAAAGATACTCTTTACACCCCAAATAAACAGCCACTCCATGTTTCCAACAGGTTTTGAGGGCAGGATAGGATGCTGCCGGCACAGAAGACAGCAGATCATGAAAGAAAGACTTCTTTGGAGTGGTAGAAACTTTCTCCCACAATTCGGGAACAGCCGAGGCTTTCACCGGGGAGCACGGAGCCGGTTTCTGCCCGTCAGGGGCCGGCTCCGGAGCAGGGGGGGGCCCGTCCCCCCTTCCCGCAGAGCGGCCCCAGCCCTGGCGCTCGGAGAAGGGGGAAAAGGGGCGGCTTTTGCAAGGCCGTTCCCCCGGGGGCGCGGCGGGAGGCTCCGAGCCCCCTGCCCGGCCGCGTCCCGCTCCCGCCCCGCGGTGCCGGGCGCTCCATCCTCCCCGCCTCGTGCGGCCGGGCCGGAGCCGCCGGACCCGCGGCCGCCCCGCCCCGCCGGGAGGGCGCAGCGGCGGCGGGGCTGCCCCGCGGGAAGCGCCCGGTGCCGCGGGGCTCGCGCGAGGCCGGCGCCGCCGAGGCGCGGAACAAAGAGCCCCGGGCCGGCCGGGCCCGCCGCGGGGGCAGCGCGCCGCGGGCACCGCCGGGCGAGGGGCGGCGGCCGCGGCCCGGCCATGCAGCTGCCGGGAGGGGAGGAGCGGGGCGGGCGGTGGCGCCCCGGAGGGGGCAGCGCCCGCAGGGAGAGGGGGGAGGTCTGGCAGCGCCGGCAGCCTCCGAGCGGGGCAGGGGCGCGGCGGGGCCGTGCCCGGGGCAGGCAGCGCCGGCGGGCGCCCGGGAGGGGCCGGACCGCGCTTCATGCGAGCGGAGCCTCTCCCCGCCGAGCGGCCTCCCGTCCGCCCGCCGGTGCCCGGCGCTGCCTGCAGAGCGGCGGCAGCACCGGGAGTGACTCGGAGAGGGGAGGAGAAGAGGAGGAAAAGAAATCGGATTGCCGAAAGGATTAGGAAGTGGGGTGGGGAGCCGAAGCTCTCTCCCTCCCTCCCCGCACACATTTGTGAAGCTTTTCAGAGCTACCCTTCAGCATCAGTACCGGCAGGCGACCCGCGGGAGCCGCGACAGCGGAAGGTGCTCGGCAAACTGCAAGAGCGATCAGAGGGAGCGGAGTGGCCCGGGCCGGCGGACCCTGCCCGGCCCCTGCCTCCAGGACACCGCAGTTCCCGGCTCCGGTGGCTTATATATATAAGATACATATATTTCTACGTTTTTACTGCTCCTCTCGGAGGACAGGATTTGGAGCATTAAAGGCGGGCGTGCTGCCAGACCGCCTGCCCTGGACGTGCGAGGTGGGGAGAGAGGAAGGGAGAGATGCCTCTGATTAGAAGGAAAGTCGTGCTCATCCTCGGATTCGTCTTCCTGACAACTTTCCTGGCTGCGGTGAGAGGGCTGCCCGTGAGGGGGAAACCGCGCGGCAATACCCCGAAGGAGAGGAGCTCCAAGCTGGCGGAGGTAGGGCGATCTTTGGGGAAATACGGAGAGGTGGAAGGGTGCTGGGGCGAGCTCTTCCTCAGCCTCTGCACCCCTCCCATGCCCGGGAGAGCTGAGGGGGCAGCCGGGCACCTGGGGCTCCCTCCCTCGGAGGCAGCTGTGCATGTCGGACGGGAGCAGCATCCAACACGTGTCCCGCGGTTCGGCCGCCCAGAGCTCCGGGCAGAGAAGCAGCAGCCGGGAGAAGCAGGGCCCCCCCATTCCCCTTATCGATGGCTGTTTCCTCACTCGCTGAGGGACGGAGCCCATTCCTGGCCTGCGGGATTCTCGGGAAGCCTCAGGTCTTTGCACTGCACAGACGCTGAAGGAAGGGGGATGCTTTAGGCTTCCTGAGTTCGGGGCCGAGTGCCGTGACACAGTGCCCGGGAAGGTTGGTTGCCTCCGGCGGCAAACATCCCAGGTGGGGGAGAGGGGGCCGGCTGCAGTCGAATTAGCAGCTGGTGCCCTGCCAGGAATGCCAAATCTCTTCTACCAGAAACACGATAGATTTCAGCCACCATCTCCTCTCCCTTCCCCTCCGAAACGCTCCTGGGGCAGGTTCCGGAGCGGCCATGCTCCCTTCTCGTCCCGGCAACCTGGCCCTGGCAGTGTCCCCCGGGGCAGGCGGCCTTGGAGCCCCCGGGCCGGGAGGAGGGGATGGCCCGGGATGCGCCTCTCGCTCCTCAGAGCGCGGATCCTGGCCCGCGCTCCGTGCCCAGCGGGGATCGTGGCAGGCGATGAGGGACTGGTCAGACTGGGAACCAACTGGTGCGACCTGATGGGGATGACAGGAACGGAATGGAAAAGAAACCACCGGGGAGGGCGGGTAGTAGGGAAGACTATTGGATGGTTAAAAGTTATTTTCCATCTTGGAATTGTTCTTTGGAGAAAAAGTCATTCAGGAGTAGAGCTGTGTTTAAAAAGTACTCTTTGAAAGAATGATGCTGCTAAAAGTAGGTGAAATGAATGATTGAGAAAAGTGGTGATAGGAGGATTTTGAGCAGGACAGTTCGAGCAGCTCAGTCCTCGCTGGCGACACACAGTAAGTAGTACAGAAAGCAGCAGATTTGATCTCCAGTGTCAGTCAGACTGGGAGAGGAGGTGCAAAGTGATGGGGATACACCGTATTGCAGATTAATGCCAAAACGGGGTCTGATCTGTGGAGGAGTCATGCCGGCAGCTCATGTTGGATGCACTAAACTCCATTCCAGCAAGAACTCCAGGGCACAAGTGTGAGGAGGGAATCTGCCACTGAATGCTTGGCCAAGGGGCAAGAGAGGGCACAGGCTGCATCCAGCCAAGTACCGCTACTCAAGCCTGGTGATGGTTTTGAGTGGAGTGTGGACTGAGCCGATGAAAGAGAACTGCTGGGGATGATGTGCTGTACTGCTGGTAATATCGTGTTGGTGCTGTACTTTGCTACCGAAACTTCAACTATAGATGTACATGCTGGTTCAATTGCCAGACAAATGTCAGGCAGAGTGACCTCAGACTCCAGCTGCAGGAGTAGGGATTTACCCTTGAAATCCAGGAAGGTGTTGCAGTCCTGTGGCAGGGACCAAGGATAGGGACAAGCTGTCTGCTAGAAAGTTGTGCATGCCCTCACCACGGGACTGTGCAGTGAAGTCTCAGGCTCCTTTTTATCTGACATCTGAAATCCACGGGAGAGCGTGTGAGCTGCTGTGAGGCGCGGTTTGTGAATGGCTGTGAATGGGGAGCGTTGTGCGGCCAGCCAAGGATCACACACGGCACCTTCACAGCGCCGCCTCTGTCCCCGGGACCTTTGCTTCTTGCAGAAAGACAAACATGCGAGAAGGGTGCAGGCGAGGGTTTGAGGGTGGAGGTTAGCAGCAAGGAGGAAGTTGGAGAATGGATTCCTCTGGCAGTTTGTTGGTGCACCCTGCATCCCTCAGAGTACTGGGGCACAGCTCCCATGGCAGGGAGGAAGCAGTAGGTGTTGGCATGTGTCTGCTGGCTGTGTTTTGGGGTGAAATCCTCTGTTTCTGGTGCATGCAGGAGACAATTGAGAGTAGTCATGCCCAGCTGTTTGAACTAAAGCAGAGAGCACAAGCACAGCAGCATGGTGGTTAAAAAAACTCCAGAGTGATTTTGGGTCACACATACAGATGGTTCCTGTTGCAGCACTGATCCATCCTGTCTCTATGGCAGCAGGGCAGCCACAGCTGGAGTATTGGTTACACTACGGGTAATGCCCTACAGATGTGGGTAGAATGAAGGGGGCTGTGTGGAGAAAAATAGAAATGACAGAGCAGAGCAGATAGACAATCAAAGCCATTAAGCAATTACATAACTTGGACTTTTTAAAATTTAATGACTTTGTTTAAATCAAATAACATATTTCCTTGGTTTAGAACCGAATGGGATTTTTTGTAATCTGTGCTGAGCCTTAGAGCTGCACTTCAATACTAAAATAGGTTAGAAAAAATCAAATAAGTTTTTCAGTAATTTTTTTGAGATATAAAGTGTTCTTATTATGATAGGAAGGATGTAGGGAACACATGCTTTATTTTTGGGTCTTAGCCTTATGAATGTGTCCGAAATCCTGTACCTCAGTCAGGATCCAGTATTTCCAGCCATTACCAAAGGAGCAAGCACTTGTGTTTACACTGTCTTAGCAATGACACAGGCCAGCAAAGTTTTGCCCAAATTAAACTGTGCTCAGCATAAACAACAGATGTAGTGAGAATATTTTGCTCTTTCTTCAGCCTATTTGACTAGAAGTTGAAAAGGCAGGATGGAAAAGTTGAAAGGCAGTTTTCTTTCCAAACTGTGACTTGACTCTAGCAAGAGAAGGTACCTGCTCCTTTGGAGGTTTGTTGGTGATGTTTGGGAAGGCAGGCGGGTTCAGAAACAGCAGACAGGTGTACAGCAGGGGTTTAAGAAGCACTTTTGCAGGTTGGATGTGTCATACTTTGATGTGAGCAGAAATGTAGCAGGATGGAGCACTGAGTTAAGTGGCTATTCATATTTGGGTAACAATACTTGGAAAAGCTTGTGTCCCTTGTGGAGACAAGGTACAGCTCATCACATCACTTAATGGTTCATTTCTTTATGAAGTCAAGAGCTATAAATGAAAAATATGTTTTTATAAACTGACTGGATTTCAAAATATTGGCCCTGAACATTGTTAATAGATCTTTGGATTCTTTCCAGCTGATACAAATCAGTTACAGTGCTCTTCTGGTAAACAGAAAACAGCCACAGTACTGTCATGCTACAAAGGTAAATGTTCAGAGTGATTAAATCTATGTGAACTGACACAAGAGTTTCAATAGTTGTGTATAGGAATAACTGTGATGACAGGAATGATGTGTTGGAGCATCTCAGGGGGCTGACGGGGTGAGCAGAGCAAGCCAGCAGTGTTTTATGGAGGGTCCAGGGCACCCAGTCCAGCTCTGGTGGGCTTGGTGGATGCTCTTTTGCAGGAGGGAGCCACTCTTGGGAGAGCAGCCCAAGAGCAACGTCAGCAAACTCCCCAAATGTTACTGCAGGGCTGGGACAGGGGGCAGATACAGGCTGGAACTTGCTGTTGGATTTCCCCTGGTCTGAGGCTGTAAGCAAAGCAAATCTGGCATCTGCGATAAGAGATAAAGGAAGGCAACAAAAGAATATCAAGCATAGCATAAAGGCTGAGTTGGCTGCAAATCAGTGGGTTTGTGCAGCGCCTGATATGACTGGCTCCTGGCCCCTGAGAAATAAGGAAACAAGTAACAACACTACACATTATTTACTGGTTAAACCAGGCAGTGACAAAAGCAATAGGAAGCTACTTGTAAAACTAAAGGTCTACACCTGATTAAAAATCATTTAAGAATTAATTGTATAGCAGTGATGTGATGCCTGGCCAGAGATACCAGCAGACAGAGGGTGAAGGAGCTCCAAGATGATGTGGTGTGGCTGTCCTAGATTTAAAAAGTGTTAAAGAGGAAGAAATCTCAGCTGGGCTTGAGCGGAGTTTGTCAGGAGGCTGTAAGTGGGGCTGGCCCTGTCTTTGGGGAGCCCCAATGTAGCCCGGACACGTTGGTTTGGGGAGAGCACGGGGGTGCTGGGCTGCACAGCACAGAGATCTGCGGGGCTGCCCCCAGCCTCCCGCCCGGCTCTTGCTCCTGCGGGGCCCTGGCCAAGAGGAGCATCGCGGTGTCCCCGGAGCCGTCCCGCCGTGCCGTGGGTCCCCAGCCCTGTCCCCCGTGTGTGCAGCTCCTGCCGGGCAGCTCGGGAGCGAGCAGCTGCCTCGGTGCCGGCTGCCTGCACAGCCAGATCCCAGCGCCGCTGCGGGCTGTGTCAGTAGCAGAGTCATTTTGCCTGAGGATGTGCTTTTTACCTTTTCATTTCTTCGGCAATTAAGCGTTCTTGTCCCTGGCTTTGTCCTTGGCGGAGGTCGGATTTGTGGGTACAAAACGTTCACTGAAGCATCCTTCCGCTCTGAAAGGGGCTCTTTGTGCGCAGGGAGGTACTTCGCCCTTTGTAGCAAATTCCCTTTTGAGAAGTGCCAAATTATCTTAGTCAACACAGTTGAAAACCCTCCCGCCCTGGGGCTGAGACAGCAGCAGAAACAAAGGAGAGCCGGGTGTAGGGAAGCTGCCCAACAAGGGGGCTTCTTCCATTTTCACTGCACAAATAGGTCTGCTGCGTTCCCATTGTTCCAATCAAAGGGGTTCCTGTAAAAGGCACATGTAAGGGGAAGAGATTAGGCATAAATCGCCCCACAGGGTATTGCCCTACACTCCCTCTGGGTTCCCAAAATTGTCCGGCTCGTGCAGACCCTTTCCTCAAAGACAGTCAAACTGGGGAACTCATCGTGCCTCCAGCCATGATCCTCCCGGTGGGGTGATGGAGGGAGCGTGCTAGAGAGTAATTCCTGCCTTGCTCTTGTCAGTGTTTCAGGGGCAGGGAGTGAAAACTGCTCCACAATAGCAGTAAATACTCTTCCTCTCAGAATAATCCTCAAAACAAGAAGCCTGATACTTCCCTTAGGGGAGCCTGAGGACAGTCTGAGCTGCTGACAAGCCAGCAAGGTGTACCTGTGCTGTCCAGCTCCTTCAAAGCAAATGTTATCAGCCAGAGGCTCAGGTTTTGTATAATGTACTGGAGCAAGGAAGAGATTGCAGTATATTTCAGTGTTAGATCGGATTTGTTTCAGACAGAAGCTTGCAAAAGTGCAGTGTAAGGACTATTTTTTGTTTGTTTGTTTGCTTTGGTAGAATGTTTTTTCAAGGAACCTTCATTGGGCAGCCTGATGCTTTTATGTGGCTGCATGGTGTTGCTTCCAAGCAATTCAGTGTCTCCATGTTCCTTCTGTGTAGGGACTCTGGGGGCTTGTCTGAGAAGCTGTTTGAGATGTGCTTTCATCTCAGGGCTTAGGACATGAAGACACCAAAACTATGGTGACCTGCCTGGCTCCGAGTCCTAGGTGGGCCTCGGCACAAAGGGCACCAATGGCTCTTGGGGTTCAGGTTGGTTTAGTCTCTAGGGCAAGGATAGAACTTCAAAGGAACAAAATGAAGTCAATTGCTGCCTTCTGCTGTGCCCTGGCACCACAAGACAGGCACAGGGTAGAGACCTGGCTGTAGATGGCCAGGAAACATCCATGATGCAGGGAAGAGGTGGTGATGCGTGGGTTTATCTTGGATTAGGGGCTGGTGGTTGGCCTGGTCTTTCAGGCTCTTATCTAGCACTCAGGACTTGGGCTGCAAGGCATGTGTGGGAACATGTCCCGAGCCAAGAGAGCCACTACCACTTGTTAGGGCTTAACAGGAGGCTGGCACATGGCATGGCCTTCAGGTGAGCCCCTTCCACCGCAGCCTGGCAGCCCTGGCCTAGGGTGAGCAAGGCAGCCCCTGAGCCCCAGGTGCTGCTGGCTGAGGAGGCAGTGTTTGCTGGGTGGCTTGGAGGTGCTGTGGGAGTGCCCCATGTGGAAAATCAACCTCTCTTTGCCTCCCCTGGGATGTCCTCTCTTCCTTAACACTTTGGCACTTCCTTCTGCTGTCCTCCCTGCCCTCCCCTTCACCTGCAGCCATTCCCACAGCAGCCAAAATCACAGGGAATTCCAGCTGCACTGTGCCATACCATGAGCTCCTCCATTGAAACAAGGTGTTGTACAGATATCTTCATGTATGCAGTTCCCAACACTTTGGGAACTTTCTTCCTCTTGGAGACAATGTGGTTTTATTACATGCTAAGGCCGCTGGCTCCTTAAAATCAAAGCTGCCTGGGGGGGAGTTGAGCTGGACCCCAGGCTGGGGAGCTGCAGCCAACACCTGGGGCAGGGACTGCTGGCTCAGAGTCAGCCCAGCTTTGCCCCTTCAGGAGGACGAGATGCAGCGTCCCTGCCTGGATCCCTTCCTGTGCAGGGCATAGAGATACTCCAAGTCTGGCTCGTTTTGTGAGCCCAGGTGCCCATTTTGTCTGCTGTTGAAGGGATCCCTGGTGGATTCGCATTTGTTTGGTTGGATGCATTCCTTGCCCCACTGCTTGCATGGAGGGGCAGCCTGTGCACCCTTTGTGGGACAAGGGGAGCAGGAGCCCCCTGCACTCCCTCCTGCCTGTGATTCTGATTCCCTCCCCACCTCTTCTAGCCGGCAGGGGGAGGCTGGTGTTGATCGGGTCCTGCCAGTTTCTCCACCTGCTTTGCACTATTTGGGGTTTTCTTCCTCTTGCAGTTCTGCCTGGGCTGTGGCAGGCAAGGAAGCAGCAGCTGGAGCAGTGGGAGAGTTATGGTGTGCAGACTAGCGAATGCAGATCTTTAGCTGGAACAAGTTAATGGTTACTGAAGCACATGGGGTTTAGAGCTGGAACAAGTTAGCAGCTTGTTCTAGACTCCCTCTGATGCACTGGGAGTTTATGCGTATTGCTGCTGAACTGTGTTAGCAGAAACCACATGCCCTAGCAGGAGCATTTGCCAGAGAGCACCAGAGGATGTGGATCTGTTCATCTCTCTGGGGACCTCTCCATGCAATCTCTGTGGCGGCCTTGCTCCTGTACCCATGACTGAGCCAAAGTCTCAGGATCTTCAGGTAATGGGTGCCTTGCCACCAGCTCTGTCCTTGCAGCAGGCACCACCCATCAAGAACTGGCCCCTGGGACCTGTGTGCTTGGGCAGGGTCTCTGGTGCAAGGGCAGCCCCATCTGCTGTGCTGGGATGTATCAGCACTGCCAAGGATATGCTCCAGCTCCTCCATTCCAAGGCCTGTGTGGTTCATCTGTATAGCAAGGAGACCAGTTCCCCTTGGGGGCAGGAGGGGAGAAGGAGCTGAGCTGTGCTGAACCGTCTCGAGAGCCTCTCTGAGTACAGCATGGCGGACCCACATGGATGCCTGGCCTGGCCACACCTGAGGAGTGTGTCATTTTCTTTGTGTGCAAAATAAGAGCCTTGCAGACAAAGAAATTTGTCTCAGTGTTGAACAGGGAGAAGATGTTTATGGTAGAGAAACATCTGCCAGTGAAACAACCATGATCTGCGTGAGGAGGTCAGCAGCTTGGCTGAGGTGAAAGGCCACAAGGCTGCTGCTTTTCCTCCTTGTGTCACAAGTGACAGGGGAGTGAGGATGCCCTGGGCAGGTTACTCATGAGCACACCCACAGGAAAGCTGACTGGTGAGAGGAGCTGGGCTGTGCCAGTGGGGTCCATGGTGAGGAGTGTTCTCAGTAGCCTGGACAACCTGCTCATTTTTGGTCTTGCACAAAGCCAGCTATGCTGTGTCTTTGCTCCTCGTGGTGCTGCGTGCTGCTGCTTCTCTGTGCTGTGCTGTCTTCTGCTCCAGGGCTGGCTCTGCCTCAGGGGCAACTGAGTCACCGACCTTGGAAAGAGTTCTGAGATTACAGTTGTTGCAACTGTGAGACATGAAAATAAATGTGAAACATGAGGAAGCCTTTGATGCTGCCTCCTGCAGCTCCCTGCCCGAGACAGTTGGAATGAAGCTAGTTAGAAAAGAAAGTGATACCATATGATCTGAAGTATTTTGATAACTGAATGAAAATTATAATCACGAGGGCGTAATAATTATCTGCACAGCCCACAGTTTGCTGCTGGCTCCTGCTGGTCTGTCATAAACAGGATCTGCCCATGTAAGCATGATAACCAAGTGCCTTGTCTGCTCCTTGAGCACTTGTAGAACTCTCCTAAAAGCTAAAGGGAGTCTTTATTAAAAGAAAAGAGCAAACCAACAAAACCAAACACCAATAACACCCCTCCCAGCACCCATGTAAGCTGGTCCTGAGGTGGAGGGGACAGTACAGCATTTGGGAAGTCTGGGTTCTGCTCTTCACCTGTGCCACAGCCCCTTTGTGGGCAGGAGTGTAACCCAGAGCACAAGAAGAGGGAGGCAACTGGAGATCTTCTTTAAATTACCTTTGGCAGATCTTCCAGAGCTCACATGTCAAAATCCTGAGTGACAGCTCCTGCTAAGCCACCTGCCTGTAAGTCTAAACATGTTGGATCTGATGGCTGGGACTGTGGCTCAGAAGGTCTTACAGACAGTAACAGGAACTGAGTGGCATGTTTGCCTTCCCTGTTATCTGGTAGGTACCCACCCAGCTCTTGACACCTCCAGAAGATGCTGTGCTCTGCCAGGGCTCTGGGAAATCCCTTAAGTAGGTGATGAGCTGATGGGTGGCAGGGGTCACTTGCCTAATGCGTGTCCCACGGATTTTCCATCTGGCTGAAAGCCTGCCAGGAGACAGGTTATGTGCTGGTGGATGGTTTATGAGCCAGGAGGATCAAACTACAGCCCTCAGGAGGCCATGGGGGTTTCAGCTGGCTGGGCTAAAAAAGCCCTTTATTTGGGCAGTGCCTCATAGAGGAGAAAGCATGTTCTATGGGAGGGAGGCATCATGGCACACTGCTTCTGTTCCTGGTGATCACCTTGCTGTTCAACCTTGCTTTATTTTAAGGAGACAGCAGTGTTACCTGTTAGCCTTAGAAAAACCTCCCTTTCTCCCATCCCACCAGCAAAAACCATCATGGGCCTTTGTGCAAACTGCAGCCCCAGAGCTAACCTCAGACGTGCTTCCTTCCTTCTAATGCAACCAACCATCCTTCTCCACTTCCATAGCTTTATAGTATGGCTTTATAGTAAAATCCTACGCTGGAGTTGTTCCTACCCAGTTTCAGTCCAAAGATAATTTTTTTTAATACTTTCTCCAGATCCTTGCAGCTCATTTAGGTAAATATAAAAAGAAAATTTTTATGGTTAAAAAAAATTGTACTTGACTAATTCATAAGCAGGCAAGTTTGCAACAGACAGATTTTAAAATAATGTTGGAAAGCTTTGGGGAAAGAGAAGGAAGGTCTATTCAGGAAAAGATCAATAGTTCTTCTGGTGGTTTCTTGTTTCAATACAGCATGGTAAAACTGTTCAAAGGAAACCTAACACAAGCAGTAATGATTAAGCAACAAAAGCCCCCATTCCTTATAATTATAGCTCAGTGTGATACCGGCCTTTAGCAAATACGTCATTTTCTTCACTGCAGTGTTAAAAAGCCCAAAGCAGAGCCTGAATGTTGCCTCGGATCTGACTGCCGTGGGCAGGCACAGGTTCCCTTGGTTCAAGTTGAATGAGTTTATGTGCTCGATAATTGGCTTGGGATAGGTGTGGGTAGAAGCTGCATTCTCCGAGCTTGTCCTGTGCTGGTGACTTGTGTGCTGCACTGGCTGCTGATGCTCTAGCAGTGCTTCACTGCCAGGGGGGTTCTCTCAAATGTGCTTGGATTGGTGTAAGCCCATGATGAGGGGCAGCTCTGCCCAGCAGTCTGTGAGGTTACAAAGAGCACTGCTGTTGGGTGCTCTGGCAGCTTGCAGCTCCTGCAGGGAGACTGAGGAACGTGCTGGAGGGACAAGTACCTGTGGCTGTGTAAGTGGCAGAGTGGTGGTGTCCCTGCTTGCCAAAGTGCAGCACAGCAGAGGAGCTAGTCTGATGATGTTTTCATTTCATTTCACATGAAATGTCATGTCTCTAATAGTAAGAGCTGCAGCACATGAACATTGGTCATTTGCTTCCTTATTCCAGATTTAGTTCAAAGCCTTACAGACATTTCTAGCAAAATTACAAATTTTAAGAGCAGAAGAAATTACTAGAGCCTTGAATTTCTTCCCTGGTGCAGTTGCAGTGCTTATGTGTTGAGCCCAGTCATGTGGGTTTGGCAGTCTCCACAAGAAAAATTGTCACTTTTCTTTTTAATTGTTCCTGTGGTTAATTACCTATGGCATTAAAAGCATGATCCTTATTCCTCAGTTAAATTTTTTTGGCTTTGACTTGGGCACATTGCTTCCTATTATGTGTTTCTGTTCTGGATTATAGTCTCTGGTGCCTGATGGATTACTGCCTTAAAGAACTGGAAAACTGAGTCATTGCTTTCTTTTTTCAGCATGAGAAACAAATTGAATTGTACAAGTCTTTCACTGGAAAAGACTTGTACAAGACTTGTACAAGACTTTCCATCCCTTGAAATGTTTTTGTGGCTGTTCTCTTCATCATCTCCAGATTTTTCAGCAATTCTTATAGAGGTGTATGGTCTAGAAATGGAAAAACGTCAGCTTTTGGTCTCTAGAGCAGTGATGTGTGGCCTTTTCCCACACCTTTTCCACACACCGTGTTGCCCATGTTATGTACAAAGTAGGCATGACACTGGGGTGAATTGCTAATGAGTTATTTCCCCTTCCAAACTTCTCTTCTAAGCTTGTGCCTCAAGGTGTTTCGGTGGTCAATCCTACATGTGGGACAGCCTGGACCATGTGGGAAGGGCTCCTGGGCTGGCAGGTAGGCAGGTATGATCCTGCTTACAGCCTGCGGTCAAAACATGATCTTCACAAAGGGAAATTCCATGCTCTTTCCTGAGTGCTGCCCCAGAGTTTCTCTCAGGTTCCTGCCCTTATTCCCAGCCAGGTAGGATATGCCAAGTGTAAACAGGAACAGCTGTGGCAATTCCTTTTTCAGCTTTTTCCTTTGCTTGGTGCTGGCTGGTTGCAGGAGAAGGTTGGAACTCGGCTGGAAGACACTGATGGCTCCCCAGCGCTGCACTCTGCTTCCATGGAAGAAGGGAGCTGCTGCTGCTGACGAGCTCTCCAATGGTTTGCAGGCTTTCTCCTGTGCTCTACCGAGAGCAGGGGAATAGAGTGTTCCCTCTGGACAGGCAAAGTCTTCTCTTCCCTTAGCCCACTGCAGTGGTTGAGCTCCATCCTTGGTGGCTTTATCCAGCTGCTGCTTGGACAGTGCAGAGGAGAGGGTGGGTGTCATGGAGAGGGGTGCAAACCTCAGGTGGTGCTCGTGGGGCTGTCAGGGCACCCTTGATGACTTGGAGAAGACACATCGGATGCCATGGATCTTCTGACCTGGAGGGAGCACTGGGCCTTCTAAGAGCTTGTTAAATCCATTGATTGACTGTCTGGGGCAGGGCACTGAGCTTAGATAGGAGGGACATCTGATGCAGGGAGAGATTTTAACCCAGCAAGCCTTTGGAGTGATGCAGATGCCAAGAGGAGGGAGGTGTTGGGTGGTACATTGTAGTGACCATTGCTGAAGGGCTCTTGGCCATTCCGGGTGGCCACCCCTGTCATTCTTATGCCTCCAGAGCATCTGGGAGCTGAGGGAGTTCTGTTTGCCCTGCAACATTTTTGCAGCCAGTTCTCCTGGAGCAGTTTTACATTTTCCCTGTGGGAACAGTACTCTGAATTTCTTGAGCTTGTTTGGGCGTAAAATCTGAATTAGGCACTGAGTGTAAATTTGGAGACTTTGAGTCTGTTCCTGGCTTGCTTTCTCTGGTGTCCTTGGGTGAGCTCAGATCTTGTTGCTAGAGAAGATCTCACTTTCCATGTGTATTAAATTTGGGTTGTGTGTGACACGAGCTCACCCAGCCCAATAAGCTCTTTGCAAATTGGGCAGGAACGCCAGCCTTTCCTGGCTGCTGCCAGTCTCTTGTGCAGGGGTTGTGTAGGGCTTGTGCAGCTGGCAGCAGACCCAGCACAGCAGGCAGTGTCATGCAGCCAGCACTGGGACATGGCTGTGTTTGCCTGCTCAGCCCCCTTTGCTGTTTTTGTTCCACCTGAGCTCCTTGCTTCTTGTCAAGGACTCCTGGGACATGACAGGAGACCTAGCAAGGGGCTAAGGCACTGGGAACTAGGCTGAGACAGAGCCAGCATCATCCCCATGCATTCTTCCCGAAAGCACTGTGGTTTGGATGGGGACAGAGGGGGAGCTGGGAGGGGAAGGTGTGTGCAGGGGGGTCTTTCTGCTCAGGTTTGCTACCAGCAGTGCCACAGGAGTCCTCCAGGCCAGGGAGGACTCTCCCGGTGCAGCCCAGGTTCTGTCCTCTCTGCAGCCCTCTCTGCTCAGGGCCCATCTGGTGGAGTCTGTCACCGGCCCTTCCCTGCCTTCAGCCTGCCCTGGGCAGCAGCCAAGGGACCAGCAGCGTCCCTGCTGCTCTTTTCCCTCCCCCGGGGATGGAGGGATCGTGGGCTTTGATGTACAGGGACAGGGCTGGGGACGGGCTGTGTGCGCTCATGAGAGTCTGGCTAGGCTCCAGCTGCCTTTGAAGTGCTCCAGTGATCAGGATGAAAGGGAGGGGAGTCCTTCCCCGAACCATCTGGCTCTAATTGCAGGTAGAAATGCCTCTCTGCGTCCCCCCGCCCGGCTGCGGGGAGGGGGCACTCCGTGCTCTTCGTTAATCCCACGGCTCTCGGCCGGGCTGGTGCGAAGGGTGAGAGCTTGGGAACAAAGGGGGGTTTCAGCTGGGCAGCCAGAAAAAGGCAGACACTGACGGACATGCTGGGAGTGCGGGCACCTCTGCTCCCAGCCTTGAGCTGCGGGGCCCTGCAGACCTTCCCAAGGACGCCCGTGCCTCAGGGGCTTTGCCAGCTGTTCCCGTCTCGGATTTCGTGGGCACCCTGGAGCCTGCTGGCCCCTAGAGTCCCGCTGCTCTGTGGTGCCAGTGCGGGACGGGAACGCAGGACTGGGGCAAGCGCAGTGCTTGGCTGATGCTGCCTCTGGGGCAGGGCTCCCTGTCTGCCAGCCCTGCTCCTCCTGCCATGCATGTGCCATGTGCCCCTGGAGTGGCAGCAGCGCTGAGAGCCACTGGCAGCACTCACAAGTGAGTTTTGTTGACTTGTTTGGCTGGGAATCTTCCCTTTCCCAAAGAGCTAAAGGTAGCTGGGTTGTATCTGCCAGCAATTTCTTTCCGTCTTTGTGCTTGCCTTTGGGCACCATCAAAAATTTCAATTAAGCCTGTGCTGCTTGAAGTCATCTGCCCTAGTACCAGTACCACAGAACAATGTATTTGGGTGAGGTGTTCCCCTTTGTCATAAAGCCCGGGTTGTAAACTTTTTATATAAATATATAAAAGTATTAAACATGATCTGTGGTAACTCTGTGACCAGAAGCAACCCTCACTGTTAACCCATTTCCAGGGACTGAGAAATAGCTAAAAAGGGAGAGTGAGAAGTGGAAAGCCAGACAAGATGGGCAATGGGACAGCAGAGGGGTACAGGGTCATGAGGTTGGGAAGTACCACTCTGAATAGACCTGTAGGTTCAGGTGCAGCAGAACTGAGCCCTGGCACAGCACAGGGCACTTGGCATTAACTTGGTTGATTAAGATTTTAATTGCTCTGCTGATGCTGCAGTAAGATGGGATGGAGGAACTGTTTGGAGCAGGAGACCAGACCCATCTTTGCTGGGTGGTGGTTTGCTCCCTGCCTGCACCAGCACCGTCAGGAGCTGTTCCCTGTGACTCTTCCCCGTGCAGGTGTCAGCGTCATCCGGCCCGCGCTCCGCAGGGCACGAGGAGCTGTCCCCGCCGGGCAGGCCGCGGGGGCTGCGGCGCAGCGGGCAGGCCGGCCCGCGCCGGCACAGGCGCCGAGGGCTGCCGCAGCAGGCTGCCAGGAGCCCTGTGCTGCCCCAGCCCAGTGCTGCTGGCCAGGAGGAGAGCCTGCCCTTCATGCTGGACCTGCAGAACTTGCCGGGGCTGGCCAACGTGGACCTGAGTGCCCAGAACCCCAACATCCAGGTGGGGAGTGGGTCTGGGAGGGCCACGGGGGAATGTGGGTGAGTGCTGTGGTGAAAGTGGTGCTCTCCAGCCTCATTTGGTTCCTTAAGAGAAAAGATCTCATGAGCAGGGTCTGTGTGGCCACTGTCATCTGTTTTCTTGGTGACTACCAGCTGCAGATAGCTGGCATGGAGAAGCTCCTCGACTGAGGAATTTGCTCAGAGCCTTTCCCCTGGCCTCCCCATCCCCTCTTCATAGAGCAGGAGTAAACCCCTCCTTACATGGGTGAGCTCTCAATTTCTGAGGGTGGCGTTGGCCCCTGTGGGTGACCAGCAGCCACCCTGTGCTTCCCACTCTGTCCCTGCTCAGTCCTTTGGATGAGGAGATACCATTTGTGCTCCTCATACAGTCCTGCAGCCCTGAGTGTCTGTGGCCTCTTGGGCATGGTCTGGTGGGTCTGTCCAAGGGCTGTGCCCCAGCTCACTGCCTCGCCTCATATCTGCCCTCCAGGTGACCATTGAAGTGGTGGATGATCCTCAGGCTGAGATGGAGATGGACTTGTTGAAGGAGACAAGCAATGACTGGTCTCTGACATCCTCTGAGTGGCTGTCTCACAAGGACCTATTCTGGCCCCTCTTCTGGGAATACACTGACCCTGCTGAGGGGGAGGAGGAGGAAGATGAAGAGGAGGAGGAAGAGGAGGAAGAGGATGACAACCTGGATGTAGGGGACAGGGAAGAAGAAGAAGAAGAAGAAGAGGATGATGATGAAGAGGAAGATTACACAACAGATTATGAGGAGGAGGAGTCCATGCTTAGTGGAGTAGGTGGTAACTGGGACCAGCCATGGCCCGGGCAGAAAAACTGGATCTTTAAGGAAAAATACAATTACGGTGAGTTCTTCAGCAATGCAGGTCTGCACTGTCCTGCCTGGCCTGCAGCCCTGCAGCAGGCATCGCTAGTGCTCAGCTCCTACTTACAAAATAAGCAGGCATGCCAAGGATAAAGGCCAGCATACTCAGCTGGGGCTGCCAGCAGTCAGACATGCCAGTGTCCCAGCGGGAATTGTCCTTGCATGTAGTCACACTGGAGCATGGGCTCTAGCGAAGGCATGCTCAGATCAGACATACAATATAAATGTTTAATGACAAGTGCTGCTGCCATTGACTCAGGTCCCTGTAGTGACATCAGTGCCAGCAGCCTTTTCCACAGACCTGGGTTCCCCCCAGGAGAGAAGCTGCAGAGATGGCAGATTCTAGTGGGCAGATGGGCTGGGACACCACAGCAGCTCCTGCCTGCAGCTTGCTGGCCATAACCCCAAAACCAGCCAGCCTTTGCTAATATCCATGTTCAGCATCACGGCCAGTGTGCTAGGCCATGTGGGAGTGGGCAGCAATACCTGTTTGTGTGGGTGTGACTGGGAGCAAAGCTGTGAGAATGAGAGCCTTTTCTCAGGACTGCTTGCCTGGTGTTGGCAGTGAGGATGGGGTTGGCCCTTGGCACTGCATGGCTGGGCACCTCCGTGTGCCCCAGGCAGCACTGTCCCTGTTCAGGGATGGAGGCAGAGCTGAGGGAGGTCCCAGCTGGCTGCTGTCTCCCCTGCTGCTAAAGCTTTGCTGAGATCTGTCACTCTCTGCCTCTTACCTGCTATGCACAGACTATGAAGATGAGGAGGAGTGGAGCCCATGGTCCCCTTGCAGCATCACCTGTGGCAGTGGCAACCAGAAGAGGACCCGCTCCTGTGGCTATGCCTGCACAGCGACAGAGTCGAGGACCTGCGATCTGACACACTGCCCTGGTGAGCCCCTGCCAGAACAGTCCTTGGCTACTGTCTGACTTTGATGTGGGCTGGCCCACTGCTGGAGGCTTTACTCATGCTTCAATAATTAGTTATGTTTAATGTGGTCAGGGCTAATGACCAGGGGGCTTTGTTTCCCCAAAGAAGCTATGATTGGGTTTCATGGCTCCATGGGCAGTTGTGTGGGCTGGCATTAAGTTTGGTGT
This sequence comes from Ammospiza nelsoni, assembly GCF_027579445.1. NCBI lineage: Eukaryota > Metazoa > Chordata > Aves > Passeriformes > Passerellidae > Ammospiza > Ammospiza nelsoni. The sequence goes on along the minus strand of NC_080638.1, from coordinate 42,912,073 downwards.
GTGACTTCTTGCACCTCTCTCATACTGGGAGCTTGAAAACCTCTCCTGAGAGGCGTGTTGAGAGCCAGCTCTATCCACTGGGATTTACATAACTAACAGCCTCTGTTGGGCCAGTCTTGCTGCTGGCCCTTCCTTCCAATCACAGGGCCATGTTAACAAAGAAGTGGCAGGAGAGGGGCTGGGAGATGGGAGGTGTCTGGTGATGTGCACAGAGGGAAAAACCACCTTTCTTCCCTTGTTGAGCCAGGTTCTTTGTTTTGTTTTTTTTTTTGTCTCAAGGAGCAGAAGGAGAGATGGTCTTCCCCACAGAGGAGATGCCTTTCAAAAGTGACAACACCACAGAGCTGTTCAACTCAGGTCAGCCTCTGCCTCTGCTTTGCACTGGGGGCTTCAGTGACAGACCTTGGGAGGGTCGTAGCTGGCTGGTGGGGAGGGTTCAGGGTTCAGCCAAGGGATCCTGTGTCTGGTGTCCAGCCACAAGTCACCAAACCACTGCCATGTGCAGGCTTCAGTGGTCATGCTGGGAAACCCAGTTGCTCCCGCAGCCCTGCTACAACACAGCTTTAGGGTTCAGTGGCTGAAGCCAGCCTGCCACATGCCCTCTCCCACAGGGGAATGTTGCCAGCACAAAACCCCTTCCCTCTGTCACTGCCTTGGGGGTGGAGCTGGCTCCAGCTCGTCCCAGGAGCCTGGCTGCTCCTGCCTGGTGGTTGCAGGCTCTGCCGGTGGTGCTGGCATGGCTTCAGGCAAATGGCTGCCGGGTAAAGTGGGGTGCAGAGCGTGCGTGCCCTCACCCTTTTGGTACCCTCCCCAGAGATGGACAGCTGCGAGAAGTGGCTGAACTGCAAGAGCGACTTCCTCACCAAGTACCTGAGCAAGGTGCTGACGGACCTGCCCAGCTGCCCCTGCTCCTACCCGCTGGAGGCCGTCTACAGCGCCGTCAACCTGCGCGACGAGCAGCGGGGCAAGAGCTTCCGATGGCGGGACGCCAGCGGGCCCAAGGAGCGCCTGGACATCTACAAGCCCACAGCACGCTTCTGCCTGCGCTCCATGCTCTCCCTGGACAGCACCACGCTGGCTGCCCAGCACTGCTGCTACGACGAGCACACCCGCCTCATCACCCGCGGCAAGGGCGCCGGCGTCCCCAACCTCATCAGCACCGAGTTCTCTCCGGAGCTGCACTACAAGGTGGACATGCTGCCCTGGATCCTCTGCAAGGGGGACTGGAGCCGCTATCATGCCGTCCGGCCCCCCAACAATGGCCAGCGCTGTGCCGACAACCCCGCTGAGGAGGAGTACCTGTCCCAGCTGCAGGAGGCCAAGGAGTACTAGCACAGCCACTCTCAAAGGGGCCACCACCGCCACTGGCTGTGTCCCTGCGCAGCCTGGCCAGCCCTGCCCTGCCCGTGGGCTCCTCAGTGGTGCCAGGCAAAACGGGGAGGATGCACCGCCTGTCTCGTCCCCTCAGAGGAGTCTCCTCCGATTTCTGAGGGTGCTGGAGGTTCCTGTGGTGCAGGCCCTGCCGTGCTACCCAGGGCAGTCCTGCAGCCCAGGGCTCCTGGCCTGGCATGTGGAAAGCAGCAGGGGCTGGGAGGTATAAAGGAGCAAGGGGCTGCTCCTGTCTGCTTTTGTTCTCTATGACCTTCCGATGCAGCCTGAAAGCTGAGCACAGGGTGAAGAGGGCTCATCTCCTGCTGGCTTCAGAGCACACCTGAGGAGCTGCTGCAGGCATGGCTGCCTGCTCTGGTCTCTACACCTGCCCTGATTTATGTCTGAAACTGGGGATAAGTCTTCCTAGAGAGTGCAGGGCTGTTCCAGCCAGGCATACAGAGCCAGGCCCCCCATCCTTGGGTTTGTGCATGCATGGTTGGGAAGGAGCAGGGAAAGGATTATGGATCTATGGGTCTGGGGGAGTGGGCTGGAGGGGCACTGGCTGCCTGGGCTTGCTTGCAAGATTGCCTAGGCACCAGGGTTTTGGCTGCCAAAGCTACACACAGGTGGACCTCAGAGGAGATGAGCATGGGGACGCCACCTTGTGTGCATTTCAGCCCCTCTGCTGTGGTTCTTGGAGGAGCAGGGTGGTAGCATCTGGGCAAGTCACAGCACTAGCCCTCTACCAGACCTTGGCCCCTTGGCAGTCCCCAGAGGGTCTCAGGAGTACCTGTGACACAGCCCAAAAGAAAGTCCTATGTTTCCCACTCTTAGCCACTGCTCATGCCATTGCTGGTGAGGAGCAAAAAGCACTGAGCCAAGCTAGCCCTGCTCCATGCTGAGTCTGCCCATGTCCCCAGCTGCTCCAGTCTGTGTCTGCCCAGATTCCCACATGGAGGCAGCCCAGACAAACTGAGCCATGGACCCCTCAGGCTCGCTTCCAGGCCAGGCTCACAAGTGTGGCTCCAGAGGAGGAAGACACACGTGCTAATAATGTCAATAGCTGGTGTCCACAGATCAGGGATCGTGATGCTCTCTGTTGACACTTTGATCTTGCCTGGGTTTTATTCCACTTTTCACAGGTCCATGGCAGTGTCTCCCAGCATATTTTGGAAGCTTTTCTGCAGAGAAACTAGGCTGAGCACCTTTGTCCCTGGACATTCAGTTGCTGAACTGGCAGAAGATTTATAGCTTTTATTTAAGAAATTTTATACATCAGGGGAAATAAAAGTCAAGCACATATAAAGAAGAATAGAGTCATTTCTACTCTAGAGGTTTCATGCAAGGCTGCTAGCTATTCCATGTACTTCTGCATGGCACTGTTGAATGAAAAAAATGATTGCAGAGGTCCTTAGTTGACCATCCTGTACTGTCTGTCCTTTTTACAGGAGCTTTCTCCAGCCTCAGTGAATATTCTTGGTCTGAAAGCTCTTTGGGGAGTCTTTCTGGGAGTGTCTTTGTATCTGTTGTGTGTATGTTGACCCATTTGCCTTGGTTACTGATAGAATATTGCATCCTTGGTCATCCATACCTAAGACTTCATAGCTGGTAAAACAAAAGTATTAATGAAGTTATCGCTGAATTATTCTTACTCAACTGTTATTACACCCTCGAATCCCTAGAGTCTGGATATGGGTTCTATCAAAATACAGGCAGACATCATCCATTTCCCAACAGACATGCAGTCTGAGATGCCCAGTGTTCTGTGAATGGTGAGAAGGAAGAGAACCTGATAAGGAACCAGATAAGCATGGATGGAGACCTTGGAACATTTCCATGATCACTGCATGTTCCCTGGCCAAGACAGTCACTCACTAGTTTCTGGCAAAGAGGTAGGTCATGCAGAGATGGTCAGGAGGGGTGACAGTGATCTGGTGGCTTGGTTCTGGGAGCCAGGGAGCCTCAGCAAGAGACATGGAAGCAAAGGAAGCCATGCGTGTCTGAAACCATGGAAGGATGAGCTTGTGAGCTGCAGTCATTCAGCAGAGCATATTTCTATTTGCATGCCATATGGCATCATTAACTTCACCAAACTCCCAGTGGAGTTTATTTACCATCAGTGCAGACTTCTTTAAAGAACCTCCTGTTGAACGTGCCTAGTGTTCAGTATTGGACCCAAGCATGGAAGCAGGACTTTTACAAACAATCTTTCTTGAAGAAGGCTTGCAAAAGCTCAGCCAGTTTGTTTGTTAGACTGGCTGCTCTCTAAGGAAGTGCTCTTACAGTGAGAGTATTACCCAGGATTTTTACCCTCTTCTTTACTCTTTACTGGCTATGTCAACCAGTCTAACCCCCAGAAAAAAAACCTTGTAATTTCTGTAAGAACTGGAGTTCCTGTCCAAGGGCAAGTAAAAAAATTTCTTGCATTGATACTCCCCCCTTCCCTGACGTCCCCACAAAAGCTAGTTGAGAGCCAAGTAGCTGTTCTGCTTTGCTGCCTCTGTGTTTTGGACAATACAGGCATGAACTGGAGCATGAGAAACAAGCACTGTTGTTCCTCCCACAAGCACCTTACTCACCGTGAGGCTCTGCAGAACACCGTGAGAAGAGTAAACATTAAGCAAGTGTTTATTTTTATATCCCATCAAAGATTCTGTCCAGCCTACTGCTATTTAAGTGATGAATCTCTAAGCTTTCACTCCTTAAGTTTATTGGGTTTTTATATATATAATTTATATATATATAAAATGTCTTTTATTCCTACAAAATTTCACAGAGAAGAATTCTTTAATCTGATGCTGCAATAAAGCACTTTATATACGTATATGTCATGCTGATGTCATTCGGTTGTGACTGAAGCATGTGTTGCTATTTGTTTTGGTTGAGAGGGATGATGATGCTATGGTTAACACTGTCTGTCTTGGGTTCCCAGCCTCCGCTGGGGCCCTGGTGGCTTTGCTTCCTTCCCTTAACGTTTGCATTTGAACTTGTCTGGCTGCAAAAGTCACAGGTAAGAAAGACTCTGGAGCCCATGGGATATGTGAAGTTCTGCTTTCAGGGGAGGGAGCCTCCTACAAGAAGACCCTCAGGGTCAGTGCTGAGAAGCAAATGCATTGCCTGTGCCCCAGCCCTGACCTTGGGTTTTATTCAATGGTCAGCCTGGCCAGAGCTGGGTACTGGCTGATGGTCCAGCACACCACAGCAGGGGGGAAAAACCCAGCACCATCCCAGCTAAAAAACTGATTTGGCAAACCACCTCCAGAGCCAGCAGCTAATTATAGCAGGGGGGTTTGCAAAGCTTTCTAGGGATAACAACTTTTTGTTGCTGTTAATTTAGTGAGTAAATCATAAACACTTCCAAGCTCTTGCTGTTTCCAGCTGTTTCCTGTCCTCTCTTGCTCCTTTTGCTTTGTGCTGGCTGCACATCTGTCAAGGCTTAATCTGCTACTCTAGCATGGGACTCTGCTTCACAGCTGCCTGGCACCATTGCTGGCCCCTGCCTTGGGGAGCAGGTGCCTCCTCTCAGTGAAGGATGCTAGGGGCTTCCTGCTGGCCTTCTGCAGCATCAAAACCATTGTTGCATGGAGCCCAAGCCAGGGGTGGCAGGCTGAGCTCCACTCTGCTCAGAGAAAGTCACTCTTTCCCTGGAGGAGCATGCAGCAGTTACTGCTGTGTACATAACATGCCTAATGTGCTTTTGTCCTCTGCAACAAGGTCCTTGCTGTGTTGGATGATGGACCCTGCTGTGAAACTCCTGGGATACAGAAATCCCACAGCCACAGAGGATGGAAGCAGGAGAATTCCTGCCCTAATTCTGCAGGTGCTGAAGGCCTGGAGATGTCACCTGAAATCATACATTGAGTCTGTGGCAGTCTTAAACTCAGTTTTGCCTGCTGCTTTGAGCACAAAACTTCCTGACTGGTTGCTGTTGTCTCAGTCTGCCAGCCTGGACTGGAGCTGAGCTGGACCAGTGTCCTGGCACCCAGCATGCAGTGGTGTTTGTCTGCACACAGAAGGAGCCATGCCCAGATTTTGCTGGGGCACAGGGAGGGTGAGGAAAGCCCATCTCTCAGGGATGAACATGAGATTTTGTAGGAACATGTTTACAGCAACAGAGATCCCATTACCTGATTTTTTTCACGGCTCCAGCTCCAGGAATCCACTTCTTAGAAAGTACACAAAAGCCCAGCTGGGCCCAAAAGGATCTCCTCTGGAAGGAGAAAAGAGAATGATAATGCCAGGAGAGTCTAGCCAAAGCCTGTGCAGCAGGTCTGAACTGCAATGCCTGGTATTAACCTGGGAAAGAGCAAAGTGTGGTTGTGGTCTGTGGATCTTGAGTTAAAACTGTAGTTCCAGAGAAGAAATAAACCTTTCAGACACTCCTGTTCTGGCCTGTGAAGGGACACACCTCACTGTGTAGCTACATTGGTCTTCTGTGCTGGTGACACACCTCTGGAGCAGAAGACCAGATAAAAGCCCCAAACCCTAGCACACTGCAGGTTTTCAGCTGTAGTCCTGCTGACCTCACTTTTCCACTTAGTCAAGATAATTTTTTATTCTAGACTTGTCTCCTAAACTTGTCTTTTAGAGCAACAGTGGTAATGTAATTATTTTTTTACTTTTAAGTTACCAAGTATATTATCTTCTATACCGAAATGTACTGGATTCATTACAGGTTTATTAGGCCTTCCCTTATGTACTAATAAAACTGTTATATAGAGCATTGCCTACAATCTTAAAAAGGTTCAAAGACCCCTTTTGGTTTGTTTGATGGTTGCTTCTTACTCATCTCCATGTGCCTCATAACAGCATAGTCAGTGAGGATCCACCTCTGACTTCCATCACTGTGAAAAATTCACTTCTGTTTTCTGTTTTTTAACCTTTGACTTCTTTAATTTACAGGACTTTTCCCTGTCAGATTTTTGAAGAGCCTTTGGGCCAGAGTATACTGAACCTTGCTTTTCTCCCTAATCTTATACAACTCTCCCTTCCCCAAATAGCTGAAGGACTACTAAACTGTGACTGTTTTCCAGCAATTCCAAGCAAAGCAGAGGTCTGGGGTTTCTCATTAGCATCGTGCAGCTGCACTGGGGGTCAGCTGTAGCTGCAGGAGCGTGTGTCTGCTGGCCGTAGTGCAGTGACCTTCTCTAGCATGACTTAAGGCTCAGATCTCCTTCACCAAGTCAATGTCTGAAGTGGTGTAAGGCCTTAATTGCCATTGCTATGCCCTGTTAGAGCTGGCACAGCCTTAGCACAAGCCTTCCTTCACTGCTGGGCCCGTCCAAGAGATTCACATGTGAACGGCAGCCAAGGCCTGGCTACATTACACAGCCTGGTCTGCTGCTCTGGGGATGCTGATTTCCAGCCTGCAAGGCAGAGAGCCAGCTGGGGAAGCACCAGCATAACCCAGGGCAGTCAGTTTTGCTGGAAGAGCCCTCAAATGGCCTCTGAGAAAAGCCCTGAGTCCATGAGCCCCATGCATGTGGGTTGCTGGCCGAGGCCAAAGCGTGCCCTATTAGAGTAGCAGCAGGATGCCTGAAGTAAACCATGCTTGTGATGAAAGGAAGGCAATTAAAATTCCACTTCAGTTGCCTTCCTGTCCCACTTCCTAACCTTCCAGCAGCAGGTGATTAGCAGGGCCTGCCTTCTGCTGCCCTGGCCCAGCTGTGGCAGCAGAGCCTGCAGCAGGCGAGCACTGCTACCACAGCACAGCTGCCAAAGCACAGCACAGACATCACAACTCAGCTGTCACCTTTGCCTCAAGCTGACCTAGAACCAGCTCATTTTTTTCAGGTTTTAAATAATTTTGCTCTCCTTTTACCAAATTTTTGGCTGTGAACTCACTTGCTAGCCCTGCTGTTTCCCACACTGCTGTCCAGGATTTCCCAAGCAGAAAACCAAGCATAGAGGCTGTACAGTGGGATCAGTGTGCTCCATCACGTTACCCGCAGCCTACCAGGTGTGCACAGGGTTCATCTGTGCACAAAAATCCTGGCAAAACACCTACATCCATTTTCCCAGCCAGCCATGCTTTAGGGCAGACAATCCTGCATGGCACAGGGAAGCTCTGCCATATCTACAGCTGCCTCTTTGTACAACTTCCTTTGTTCTCACAGGTCAGCTCAGGGATGAGTACACACTACAGAATTTTGTTCATGCTGCATTCTTGATGTCTGTCTGTACACACTTTATCATGATTTTTTCATACTTCAGCACTTTGGAGTAGTGAGAACAGACAGAATGCTCTTTATAGTTTAAAAGGAGACTCCAACAAGTCTCCAACAAGACTCCATTCAGGGTCTTTTTTAAAATAACCACTTAGGTTTTTTTCTTGTCTCCTCTCTTGAAGGGAACAGTTACCACATACAATTCAGATTTTAAAAAATAAAAAGCAAGAAAAATCCCCAAACCAGTAAATTTCACCCAATAACATCACTCTCTTCTAGCTTACTAAAGGAGCTCTGCAGAAAACACTAGGAAAAAACAAAGTATACAAGAGAATCTCATGCCTCAAAAAGAAAACCAAGCACTTCTCTCACCCTTAAGGTTAAGCAGGTTGACACTTCTGATCAGTCAGATTTTCACCCCTCCTATAAACAAGTTTATGGCTTTTGAAGACAGCTCCACGAACTAATGTATTAACAGGTGAGAACAAGCATTTTTTTTTCTTCCTCACCAATTAAAGCAATAGCTGAAGTATGATGATCAAAAAGTACTGCATGCTGTAAACTCTAAATGGAGGGAGGAATTTATTTCTGAAAAAACCAGTCTGGTTCGGCCTGAAGCTCTTGGAGGTAGCTGGCCCTGGGCCCCACAATCTTCTAGAACCATTCTGTGGGTGGGAGTTTCCCTAGCACTGGTTTGCATGATTGTCATTCCTGTAGAGCAGACTGTAAGAAATGACTGTGTAAGAAATGACTGTGTTGAAGGGGATATGCAAAGGAGAGGAACAGCTTGAACAGGATCACAAATCCCTTCAAAAATGGTAAGAGTTTGAAACATTTACTACCGGCAGATCAAAAGCAGAGGGAAAATGAGCAGCTGCTCAGACTAAAAACTGCATCAAGCTCATGCTCTGTACTCCCCCAGAAGTGAGGAGTAAATCACATTGGCATCAGCAATCCTCATTGATCGGTGTTTTTCTAGACAGATCCCTCCCTGAGCCGATCACCCAACCCTTTGAACTCAACCCAATCCGAGGACACAAATTCCACAGTGTTTTTTTAAGTTAGGTTTATTTAGCAATAGAAGTATGTACATGTAAGAGAATCCCCTGCAGCACAAGACATGCACAAAGCAGTGAGGGACTGAAAGTGGTGCTGCTCCATGGCCTTCCTCATCACCTGTCATCCCACTCTACTCAGCGGCAGGGCCAAGATTAGAAAGGAGCAGGCGAGAATTTTATCAGTCCATGTGGCAGAGTCTTCAGGCAGAGCCTCCCAGCAACCGCTATTAAAACAAGCGAGCACCATAACCAAATGTCTGTTTAATGCCCTCGAAGTAGTAGCGCTGCCAGCCTTGCTTTGTTCTTTCCTCCTCACTGGCAGGAACGCCCTTGCCTTCCAAGCACACCTCTGTCTCGCCACCTTTGTCATTGAAGTTCAAGGTAATGGTTGCAAAGTGCCCTAGAGGAAGCAAAGCAGGTCTGTCAGCAGTGTGTGGTACAGTACATACAGCCCCTGCAGGCTGCTCTGCCCCTCCTTTCACAGGGCACCACTTAAGACTCTTCTAGGTCCTTCCCAGAGGGTCTGCGTATAGCAGCTGTGCCTTCCCTAGAAACACAGCTAGCAGAGGGCTCCCTCTCCCTGCGGCTTGAAGCAGTTGCAGCTACAGCTGCACAAGCAGCGACTTCATCCTTCCTACCTGGTCACTGCTCTACACAGTGGCTGAAGATACAGACATGATAGTGTGGAATAGGAAGCTGGGATAACACTGGAGCAGTTCCCAGAACATCCTGTGCTCCCTGATCAGGAGCCACAATAAAGCGTGGCAAATGGGGCTGGTATCCCTCAAAGACAGGCAAGTCCACTTCTGGACTACTTACCAGGTGGCCAAGATTTAAATCTCCATTTCATAACAAGTTGCTTCTCAGGAACCTTGAAAAGGAAGACAAAGATTGAGTAGCAATTTTGGGAAATCTTACAGTCTAATAGAAAACATCTAGAATTGTGTTGATATGAATGAAATCTTAGAGATCCCTTGTGAAATGCACACACAGCGGGAAAGAGATTTTAAGTGTCCTTTTCTTTTCAATCCCCTTCTAGAAAGGCATGCAGCCCCAAACACTGAGACAGAGTCCTTGACTGTCCAGAAGACTTTAGTGGCAATTGAGTCAAAGAGAAGAAGGGTCAGTTACTATCTTTAACACTCCTCCAACCCCTGACAACTAAAATCACAAAAAGACAGGGAGATCTATGACTGGAAGTCACATTTTCTCCCCAGACTGAAGTGCCATGCATTTATCCATACTACTAGGAATGCTTCAATAGCCACAGAAATTATAGGTAACTATTGGGCACCAGGTAGAACACCACAGTTAGCTAACAAAAGCATTATAACAGAACTGATAGGAAGTTACAGCCTGATAACAGTGCTGCCTCTGAGCAAGATACACCTGAACTGGTTAGTACTTACTAGGTCAACAAACTCTCCTGTGACACTGCCATCCAGCAACTGAAACTTGCCTCCTTTATCGGCCTCCAAGGTGGCTTGTGCGTGGGTGAAAGCTTGGACCATCTGAAAAGAATTTAGGAGCAGATCTGTGTTACTTGACATTATCTTCCTGAAAACTTGTTGCCTAATGCCTCCCACCCAGCTACAAAAGTTCTGGATGAGGAGGTGGGTCAATAGTGTAAGGTCTTCAGCAAAAGACAAAACCCCTGGCCAGAAAAGCAAGTTTTTAGCTACTACAGCAGCATTTCACTTGCCCGAGGAAAAAAAACTCCAGCTTTCATAGTGCTATGCAGTGTTCTGAGTCACACAGTGATTTACTTTGTTGATTTCTTAATGAAACCTAATTCTCAGAAAAATATTCTTTGCTTTTCCATTTTTCTTATCAAAATAGGAAGAACAAAAGACTAAGACAGTGTTTAAATAATGATACAACGCTGCGCTCTTGTCCTAAACTATGTAGTGCAGAAAAGTGGAAGCTATTCCCAAAGCATGTTTTTGATACCACCTAACCTTAAAAGGAAAAAAAAAAAAAGAAGCACACAATTGTAAATCCCAAGTGATCTGACCACATGTAGTAAGGGATACACCTACAGACAGATGCTGACAGCAGTCTGGAACTTGCTTCTGGTTGGCACTACTCCCCTCTTGTTAGCTGTGTGAAAAGATGCACACACAAGCTTTCAGCAACACCTCTGCAGAACAGCTTTCTTATTCCAGTCTCATAGATTGTGAGTGTCTGACAGAACTTTTTAAAAACCTTACTAGAAAGAGCCTCCTATACGCAAAGAACAGCTCTGAGAAGAAGGCAGGCATTACCTCCTGAGTAACAAATACCCGGTAGAGCTCCTCAGGAGATGTTAAGAAGGTGTCCTTCAAACTGATCTTACAGGTAGGGATCTTGACTCCTATGGACTTGGACTGTGGTATGGCAGTGCTGCTCCTGGCAGCCGTCTGACAAAACAACATGGAAAACAAACACATACACTTGTTTTCACTGAAAAATCAACAAATGGTTCACATATGCAAGGGGAAAAACCAAGGCTATTAGTAAAGATGCAATAAGATACAACCATACTTAAATGTAAAAAGCAGATTTATCACTTTGCTTGGAAGAAACATCATGTGCTGCCAATGGAAACAGTCACATCTGTTCCAAAGACTGCCAGTTCCTGAATATATACACTCTATACACAACAGAGGTTGCTGCTGTAAGTCCCAGAATCTAATACAGCATACCTTTCTTCACTGATCCCAAAGCATGTTTGCAGTTTTGTTTACCTTGCGCTCTTCTGCTTTAGGAGCCACCTGAGGTGCTGTTTCCATATGTTCACCGTTCACTGTGGGCAAAATCATGCCCTGGGTGAATTCTGGAAAGACAGAAATGTGCCCATGAAACCAATTAAAGATCAAGTAAACCTTCTGAGTGTACTTTGAAATACACAATCAAAAAGGGCTTCCTGGTTTTCCCCTTGCTCTTGGCTAGCATCCATAACTTGAAACAGTGTTCAGAAAAAGTAAACAGACCTCTTTTCAAAAGTAATTAATTCTTTCCCTCGCTACTCTCCACCAAAGGCCCTGTCAGAACCTGTCTGCACTAACAATGAGGAACTTACCTCCTCTTCCCAGCCCAGACAGAGCATCTTCCACACGCTGCTCTCACATTAAGGTTGGTTAGCCTTAGGCTTACGTAGCTTTTTTCCTCTCTCACTCTCTAATAGAAATTGCAATCACATCACACCTCAAAAACGTTTGCCTTGCTGATCTAGACACACCAAACCAAGCTTTTTCACTTCTTGTATCGCTGCAGTAAACAACAGTAACTTCCAACTCCCTCTTTGATTTATCTTTATTGACACCAGATGCCAGGACTGCACATGGAAAGCCAGACAAGCCTGGCCAGCACTCTGTCCACCAGCACTAACACTTCTGTAACTCCATCAGAACCTTCAGCCTCGTTCAGAATCACATTTGCTTTTTCTCCAGCTCAGTCACTCCTACTTTTACCAATTATACAACATTTTGCTCCTTTTTCTGCCTCTTCATCTGTTCAGAGTAGCCAAATTCCACTAGAAAGCAGAATTGTATCATATGTGCATAAACCTGTACCCTGCAATACTTGGTTCCCACTTATTCTCATTTATTGCAGTCCACAAGATCATACAGATTTTACTGATTAGCATTCTTATCTTTCACTGGGTGACTGCATCTCCCAGCCTGAACACTACAGTGCCTGAAAAAAACCCAAGAGTACAGAAATTTAATCCTGGAAAAACAGCAATCAGTGGTGGTTTGTACCCAGCATATCTAGGGCATGTAATGTAATATAGCTAACTGGATATAAAAAGCAACTGTAGCATTCCCAGCCTGTATTTGAGAGGAAAGCCAAATGCAACCAAAGTGCATTGATTTAACTCAAACTGCTGGACTCAGATTTAACTTTAAAAAAAAAATTGATCCAGATGCTGAGACAGGTCATTAAAAGACACCAACAACACCTGCAGAGCAATTTTCAGACATCAGTTATTCTAAAACCCAAGTAACACCAGATGTCTTTACCACTGTGGCAAGAAAGAAAAGAAAAATCCAAAACAAACTACAAAGTGGAGAAGATATCACTTTCCAAGGCAGTTAGCCAGCTGAAGGCCAGATTGTGCCACAGGCAGTGACTATGTCACTGGGGTGACCAACATGTTTTACTGGCTTTCATTTTCTCCCTAGCTTCAGGATATGAAGGGCATTCTCAGTTTTAAAACATAAATTCAGAATTACTGTTCATTACTGTATTACCACCAGAGCCAATCTTTCTGGGCTGAGCTATGCTGTCTAGAGCCAGAAATGCTTCTTCCCAATGAAGCAGAAATGCTTCTTGCTCTGACATCTTTCTGTTGAGATGGAGAGAGCATCTCTTTACTCCCAACTCTTCTTTAGAATTAGTCCATATGGGTTCCCATAACACTTCTCCTCTCAGTAACATACCCGTTTTCAGAGTGCTGATGTAAGTTTTCATTGCATCTCTAATTTTCTTTGCACCCTCTTGCTTCATCAGGGTCTTCAAGTTAGTCTCAGGCTCATCTTTAGCAAGGCTGACAAGGATCTGAACAATGAATACAAGCACTGATTAACAAGGACCTATGTTCACAGCTCTTTTATTATTCAATTCAACATCATAGACTGGCTAAACTTTCATAAATAGCCCTGCAGTTTTATTAATCCTTCACTTCACCTCTCTCAGCCTACAGCACTGTACCTGTGTGCCTGAATACCTCCTTGTGCTACAGAGCCCTCTGCATCCAGGAGACAGGAATTCATTTGATAAAGGTACAACACGATGGGGAAGCGACTCTTTATCAGGGAGTGCAGTGACAGAATGAAAGATAATGGTTTTAAGTTGAAAGAGGGTAGATTTAAAGTTAGAAGAAAATTCTTTACTCTAAGGGTAGTGAGGTATGGAACAGGTTGCCCATAGAATCTGTGGATGCCCCATCCCTGGAGGTGTTCAAGGCAAGGTTGATGGAGCTCTGAGTAACCTGCTCTAGTGACAGATGTCCCTGCTCATGGCTGACAGGTTGGTAATAGATGACCTTTAAAGATCTCACTCAACCCAAACCATTTTTTGATTCTGTTAACTTAAACAGCCTCTAACAGTAAAAAATTCTACACAAATGTTCTAAGAAAGGTAACAGGAAACAAAATATTAATGCTGTGAGTATTCCTGTTGGAATAGTCCATACATCCAGCTTTGCTTACCTCAACTTCATCGATGTCATTTTCATCTGAGAGATTAGGAATCTCCACATAACCTTTGTACTTCACTCCTGTCTTTGAGGTGCCTGCAATTATAATCATATTGTTCAGATCAACCTTTCTTACTCTGGTTGTTTTCAAAGCAAACTTGTATTGTATCCAAATACGACACTTCCCTTTATTATTATTTCCCAAATGAGACGTGTATCCTTGATATTATACATGAATCTGACCTTGAAACAGAAGGGGTACATATCACTCACCAGTCCACGCCAGCTTGATAGCCCACTCGTAGAAGAAGATAAGTTTCCCTTTGCGGTTGTTAATGGAGGCCTCTCCATCCAGTTTGCTCACTTCTGTCACCTCACATGCCCCTTCCTCACTCTCCACCCTGACAGGCAGGAGGAGAGCTTTCAGCCGCTCCGTGGACCAGTTGGAGGCATCCCTCTCTGTCCTGCAGGAAAACCGAGCAGGGTGACAATGCGGGACAGGCCACGCTGACAGTGCACATCGGGACTATCCAGGGCTCCCCAGTCTTGTCTCCCTGCCCCGCTTCGACACAAACACACAGACATTTCTTCCCCAGGCCGCCTGCAGCCATTCCCCCGGCACCCCTCGGCTCGGGTACCCCGGCACACCCGCACGGAGCCGGGGCCGCCCCGGAGGCTCAGCCCGGCCAGCCCCGCCTCAGCACCGCTCCGCGAGGAGGGGACGGGGGCGGCCCCTCTGCCCGCGGCTCCGGCCGCGCAGCCCCCTCCGCGCCGGGGCCGGCGGGCGGCTCCGGGAGCAGCCGCCCTGCTCACCAGTGCCAGTTGTTGACGTTGGTGGCGTCGGCGCGCTGCTCCACGATCCAGCGCGGGTCTCCCTCCCCCCACTTGGCCATCGGGACCGGGATTGCCGCCTCCGCTCCGAGCGCCCGTGGAAGCTGCTAGAACCGCCGCGCCGCCTCCCGCCTTCCGCCCGGCGCGGGCCCTTCCGGCACGCCCCCGCGGCGCCACCCCGGCTTATTGGTTCCGCGCGGCTCGTTGGTTCCGCCGCGCTGCAGGCAGCTTGGGGCGGGGGCTGGTGCTCCCGTCCCGTCCCGTCCCCGCCGGCTCACAGCTCCCGGAGTCAGCCCACAGTTCCCAGAGCCCAGACACCGGCCCAGACACCGCTCCGCCGCACTCGCAGCCCGCTGTGACTGGTAGTCCGAAGGCAAGTCACTGCGGCCTGCGGGGCACGCCGGGACTCGTAGTGCGTGAACGAGGAGCGGCCGCGCCGCGCCCAGCGGGAGAACTACATGTCCCGGCGTGCTCCGGGCGCGGCTGCCCCACCCCGCGCTGCCCTGCTGTGAGCGCTGCTGGCGCGGGAGGGGCGGCGAGGTGAGAGAGGGGCCGGGGGCGGCGGGGCCGGGACCTGGACCTGGGGCAGGGGTGGCAATAACCCCGAGGCTGCCGCTCCCTCCCTCCATCCCTCCCTGTGCTGAGGCAGCCGCGCGGTGCCTTTGCAGATGAGCAGGGTGCGGGCGGACGAGGAGGAGTACTGGCACAGCTCCAAGTTCCGGGCCTTCACCTTTGACGATGAGGATGACGAGCTCTCGCAGGTAGGGAGGGTCCGGCCCTGGAGCTGCCGCTCCGACACCCTCGCCGGGTGCGCCCCGGTAGCCGTCCCAGCGCGGGTCTCGGCCCTGCGCATCGCGGAGGGTCGGTGTTGTGTCGGTGATTGTCACCTCCTGCCCGCTGCGGAGGGTACCCAGGGCTCCCGTCTCTCTCCATGGTAGCCAGTCCCAGATCTCATGAGGACGCGCTTCCTCGGCCACACACCAACCGCATCTCCCGCCGGCTGAGCTGTTGGTGTCCATGCAGGTGTCCTTGGGGCTCCCAGTGGTGAGGAAGGGCTCCTATGTCTGCTGCATAGCTACAGGACTAAAATGCCATTCCGAGAAGAAACAATGGAAGCTGAAGAAGCTGTATTCGAAATTCTTTGGGAGATGTTTGATGATAGTAGGAAATGAAGTGCATTCTGCAATTCTGATGGTCCTTATACAAGGTCACTCTTTTGTGTGTAGCTGAAGGAATCCAAACGGGCAGTGAACAGCCTTCGGGATATTGTCGATGATGATGATGACGACCTCGAGAGGGTCAGCTGGAGTGGAGAACCTGTGGGAAGTAAGTGCAGCAGTAGTGCAAAATATCTTTGAGACAGAGGGAGTTTAAAATTGCTGCTTAAGTCAAGTCACTTAAGTCAGGAGTATTATTTGCTATCCAATCCTGCATATCTAATCTGATTCAAGTCTCCCAGGTCACACTGTGAGCTCCTTGATTTACCTGAGCAGGTCCACTGAAAAGAGGGTGAGCAGAAGCATGAATTGTGTTAAAAAAGAGGAGTGCAGACAAGTGGAGGGAATTCACTGTGTTTTTTCTAATATGTAGCCAAGCTCAGAGCAGGTATTTTGGTGGTTATGATCTGATACTTGTCTTGTTCAGGTGGCCTGTGAGATTCTAGGTGATCATTTCCTTCACATCACTGTCTGAAATGGCACTATTTAAAGTTTCTGTGTTTTGGCCCCACAGCATTTTAAGCAGATATCCAAGGTTTCATGTGTGCTTATAGATTGACTCTGACACTTAAAATTTGAAAGGGAACTGTAAACATTTAGCAGATGTGTTTCTAGTGATGATGGGAGTGAGTTCATGGCCCACACACAATCCTGTGTGCTGTGCTTTTGAGTTCATGTCCCACAGAATTGTAACACTTGCTAGCCAGTGCCAAACCATGAAAATTTTTATATGGGTCACCCAAAGGATCTTCAGAGACTGATCTTCTTGTCCTTTGCTGTAGCTCTTCCCTCTGCTTTCTTTTCCCACCTATTTTGTTTTTTTTTTGTCTGTCATCCTGATCCTAAAATACATGTGTTGTGCAGCTGTGTGAAAACAAGGGGAAACTGTATGGAACAGGCAGGAGGGAGATGCATTGTTGCCAGCAGCAGATGCACACTGAGAGCTGTTTTGTCTGTGTGGGAAGGAAAACTATCTTAGTCTTCAGTGTTGAGGAAAGCATGCTCTTAGGCTTCTGCAGTTGGAGCTAGGCCAGGGTCTCTGTCTTGCTTTGTATTTTTGCTACAAGGACCATGCTTTGCCTCATGCAATAGTCCATAAAAGGTGGGGGTGTCTGTGTATTCCTTTCACACAAGCCATAGCCAGCTGTACAATGTTGCTGAAACCAGCCATTTCTGGAGGACAATGTGCCACTGCTTACCAAGCAGCATTATATGAGACTGCAATTCTGCAAGGAGAGATGGATGCACTGTGTCTACTTAGTGCTGAGGGTCAGGCTTACCTTGATGTGCTAGTGCAGAACTGACCAGCACACATCTGGTAATGTTTCTGCTGTGCCAGAAGATCGTTCTGTACAGACTTTCTGGGATAAAAATGACATGTCTGCACACAGGTATCTCCTGGTCAATCAAAGAAACAGCCTCTGGCAGCACTACCTCCCTGGATGGCCGAGACTCCAGCCTGCAGAAAGGCTCTTCCTCCTATGCTGCTCTTCCCAAACAAGCTTCTTCCTACTCCCTAAGCAGCCTGTTCAAAGGTGAGGTTCAGTATATGCCATATTGACAAATGTGTTTTCCCTTGAGACTGTCAAGGGGCAATGTGTTATGTAAATTGTTTCATCTGAAGTATTGCAAAACAGGGAAGCTCCCATCTCCTCAGGATGGAAGTGTATTGCTCTCTGGTCAGAAATTGAAGACTGTCTGGTGCAGTAGATCACGTGTTTTTGTGGAGTGGGAAGGGGCTTTGGAGATTACGGCTTCTTAAAATCCAGGTTCCAGAGAACAGCAGGGTAGAGCACAGCACTGTGTGGCAATCCATTTGGTTGGTGGAAAGGACCAGGTTGCAAAGGGACTGGCTTGACCCATGTACCCCTCATTTGATTTTGAGTTGTGAATAGAAGACAGATTGATTATGCTTTATTTGGAGCTCAGCTGGCTGTGTTGGTGTTGGTTCAGCAAACACATGACAGCAGCAGTGGCAGCGTA
The DNA here is from genome assembly GCF_027579445.1 of Ammospiza nelsoni. Classification (NCBI taxonomy): domain Eukaryota; kingdom Metazoa; phylum Chordata; class Aves; order Passeriformes; family Passerellidae; genus Ammospiza; species Ammospiza nelsoni. Next base: position 42,894,264 of record NC_080638.1, on the reverse strand, counting down.
GCTGGTTGTGAGGGGAGCTGTGCAGCAGGCTGTGGGCAAACACACACAGCTTGCAAGAGTTCAGCTCTGTTCTCACACAGCAAGACAACAAAGCAGCTTTTACTTTGTCTCTCTTTCTCTGGGGTGTTTTTTACTCTCAACTATGACAATAAGGTGATGAAGAAAGGCATCCAAATTGCAGCCCTGGTGGCTGGAGCTGTCCATGTTGCCATGGCCTATGTTGCAGTGCTATGTGCTTGAGTCTCTGCTCTGTAGGTAGATGAGTGAATTCAGGTGTAACCTCTACTGGCCTCAGCACCAAGAGAGCAGATAGGGATGGAGAGTGGTATGGTTTGCAATGCCACAGACAACTTCAGCACCTTAGAATGTAAGAGGTGAGCCCCACTGTGCTGGTATGGTGTGAATCACTACAGGGAGGCTTGTTCTATGGCATAGCTGCAGTAAACTGGCTGCAGTCTAGGCTTATGTTCCCTGTGCAGGAGATGCTGCTGGTGAAGTGACAGTGTCTCATCAGTGTTTTTATTTCAGGACGAAACAAACTCTCAAGTTTCCAGTCCCTTTCAGATGGTAAGTTTTGGGGCCCTGCCTCATCCTGGGAGGGGTGCAGATTTACATGAAACTAAGCATTTCCAAAAAAAAAAGGGAAGTGTCATCTGCCTTATGATGCAAGAAGGGAAACTGAATCATGTGCTATCTAAAAGTTGAATCGTGGCTCGTTCTTTCCTCAAGGAAATTAAAGAATTGGCATGATGATTTGGGGTAATTACTTATGTACAACTGAAAACTGTTTTAGAGTAATGCTGTATTGCCATTTGATGCCGAAGTTTGGGTCTTCTGCCATGAAAACCAAGAAAGGGATGGGTTTGGAAGTGGATATGAATCAGGATTTTTATGCACTACTCATGTATGCCTTTTCCTCTCAGCTCTCACTGACACAGGAGTTAAAAACTATGCCCCAGAGCTGCGCAGGCCGAAAGCTGAGTACAAGGTGAGCAGCCTGTGCTTGTTTTACACCAAGATTAGTGGACTTCCTACTCTACTGGTTTCATGGGAGGTGATTAGTTGCTGTTTCAGACAGAACAGGGCAATGCAGGGAATAGGACAGGGAGCTGCAAAATGCAGCCTTGCAGTAATTTAAGCATTCTCTCTTTTTGCACAGAAGTATGGAGCATTGCAGGGGGTCTTGGTTTTGGTTACTCCTTTTAATGAATAGCCTAGCAGTCTTTGTGGAAAGGATTTCAAAATAGTGCTTTGTCTGTAAGCTGCTTTCATGTCAGGTCAGATAAACTGGCATCACATGTGGTTTTTACATTTTTTTAAATATGAAAGTTTTGAAATTTCTTGTTCATGAATCACTGGGACAATGCAGAGGGAGTTGTGCAGAGGCGGTGTTTCAGTTGGCAGGAATGTTTGTCTACCAGATATACAGTGGTAAGTGTTAGAGAATCTAGAGGATTTTGGGACTACATGGATTCCTCTTACTAGGTGTGAGATTGTGGTCCCATGTCCCTAGGTCCAGGCAGTAACAGGACTGAGCTTATATTTCCTGCAGAGACAGCATGCACAATACTAACACAGGTGTCTGCACAGATTAACACAGACAGACCAATGCCTTTGTGAATAGACACATACAGAGAACACTCAAGCTTCATCCTGAGCTTCCTCACTGGCTGACCAGCTCCACTAATGGAACATACACATGCTGTATGGGTCCCTCCAGTAGCTGGTCTTGGACATCTGGTTTGTTTTGTAGCTGAATCCCAGACCCCAGTCTCCTCCAGTAGCTGGCACTTGCATCCTTGAGCTGCCAGGGTTCACGCTCCACCTGTCCTTGGCCATCTGATCCTCCCCAGACTGGTGTATTTTGTCAGTTAGCCATTAATGACAAAACCTAACAGACAGCACTTCCTCAAAGCACAGCAGGAGAAACAAGAGTGCCCTGTTGTGTTCTGTTCTGGGCCTGCAGAAGCAGTGAAACGGGAAGGAGGAGGATTATACAGCCTCTTAAGTGCAAATAGGGGTGGGACAAAAAAGGGAAAGCTAGTGGCAGCTTTTGATGAGTGTCCTGACAGTGACAGGCTGAGAAGATGCCTCTGGCCAGAGGTGCTGGAGGGAGATCTGGTGCTCAGGATATTTGACACTCAGCTGCACATTGCTTTGAGAGACTCATGCGCAGAGGTCTCCCAGTAGGACTGGGCCAGACCTTTCATCCTTAGATTTGGGCTTTCAATAAATCTTCAATGGATTTAAAATTCAGTGTCCTCAGAGCTGGTTCTTGTTGCTTCCTTTCTCTGGGCCTTTTGAGGCAGAAAGCTGAATTGCAACTACTGGCTTGAGGGCCTCACAGAGACCTAGATGAGATGACTTTATGGAGTTAGGAGTGGCCTGGGCCACCATCACTTTTTATTCAGTGCTTCAGATCATAGTGTCTGCCTGCTGCAGGGGCAAAATTCTGGTCGTTGCAGCAGTGACCTTAAGGTGGTCCTCCTCCAGGCTTCAATGTCCTTGTCACACTGTCCTTGTCTTGTGCAACTCCCCAGGTGCTTGCCTGAGGCTGTTGTCCCTGTTCTCCACGCTGCTGTGGAAAGCTCACCAGCAGAAGTCTGTCTGAATTGTAACAAGAAACTAACTCTTTGCCCTTCAGTTTTGGGTTAGTCTGTTTTGCAAGTATTTTGTTTGTCCTGAAAGCAACATAGTTTGCAAGGAAACAACCTGATGCAATGCACTACTTATAAAGGATATGATGACAGATCTTACTGAGGCACTAGAAATGCTGTGTTAACATATGGGCCTTTAGCTTCCCTCCACACCAGCACATGCAGAGTCTGAGGGCTCAACATTTGCACCTGAAAAATGTACATATACATTCTACTAACACCTCTCCTGGAGCAGCTGGATGATCAGTGTGAGTAGCTATATGTAGGCCAGCACTGATGCAGCAGAAGTGGAAAGCAGCTTGGAGATTGCTGAAATGATCTGAAGCTTAAGAGTGCTTTATTTCTCTTGTGGCAGGATTACAGTGGTGACTGGAGCCCCAAAGATACAGTCAGGAGAATGCAGAGGGGCAAGGTAAGGACTTTGCACTCCCACCTGCTTGTAAGAGATGGAGGGTGGGTGGTCCCAAAATGCTTTGCACTTTGCTGTGCTCCTGGCTATTGTGGGAGCAAGGAGGGGATCTGTGTTGCTTGCAGCACCTAGCAGGGATGGTGCTCTGCCTGTCTGTTACTTTGCCAGGTGGCAGTGCTGGGATCACACTAGCTCAGGAGCAGCAGAACTTCAGGGTTTTGTTGCTTTGTTAACTTGAGTTATCCCCTCAGCAAGGCTCTGACAGTAGGTATCTGTACTGCTGTGTCCCTTTCTACCCTTTCTGCTCCCTGGGGCTGGATTTATTTTAAAAATCTGAGAGGGTGGGGCTTTATCTCCATTCTCACTTGGTGGCAAATGGAGGGAGGAAGACAGAAATGGTTTCACTAGAGCTGTAATCTTAGTCTCAGCTGCCTCGGTGTGCAGTGAACACATAGGGAGATTGTGGTTTCACTCTGCATATATCTCCTCAAATGCTGAGGTGAGCTAAAGGCTGAGAGGGGCCACAGATGTGGGGTAAGAAGAAGGGAGAAAGAGTTATGACTCTACTTATCTGGTGCCCTTTGTGGAAAGGGGCTTGTAGAGTTCCCTCCTCTTGTCAGGGCTAGTGGTTTGTGGTGTACAGGAAAGTTTTGTCTTGTTACAAGGGTGTTTGTGCTGAATGTACATTGTCTGCTGTCCTAGACTGGGCAGTAATGAGGGTTGACTGCAACCCCTGTGGACAGATTTCCAGGGATTATGTGTGCATGTGGTTTCAGCTAAATGAGAATTTCTCCACTCATTGGGAGGGCAGTTATTCATGTTGCTGAAGGGCTTATGGGAGAGGAATGAATAATAGCTTGGATTCAGCCTGAGGATTGTCTCATGTCCCACATGCCTCCTTCTTCCTGTTCTATCTCTAGGTCTGCTCTCTAGAGAGATTTCGCTCCCTGCAGGACAAGCTGGTGCTCTTGGATGAAGCTGTGGCAGGGCATGATGGGAATGTCATTACAGCTGTGAGTCCTGCTGGGGCTGTACAGGGCTGGGACTTGTGGGTGGCCCCACAGAGAGTGCTTGTGAGAATGCAGTCAGCTGGCCACCTGCTCTTGCAGGACTGGGGGGTGTTCTTTAGTTCAAACAGTTATTAGAAGTGTCAAAGCTAAAGACTGGGAAATTCTGTATTCCTGCTGTCTTTCCTGCCACTCTGCAGAATTGATGCTAATAATAAGGACTCTGATCCATCAGCCTTACAGATTTTTGCACCTACTTCTTGAAGGTCAAGGTTTAATCTGCTCATTTCAGCACAGAAAATCTGGGACCTGGCATTTGGGATCTGGAACCTCACCAGTTTTTCTGGCTTTTAAAATACCAAAGAGGAAATGGGATTGTGTTAGAGCTTACTTCATCTGGGTCTTTTAATTCCTTTGTATTTTGCATGGAAAGATTTTCCTTTGTAAATTTTGGTCTCACTTATCTAAACTCCAGAGCAAGAGCTTAGGCAAGAATCTAGGCAGCTGTGGCCCAGGCTCACTGCTTGTCCTGGGTGTTGTGGGTACCAGAATTAAGTTCAGTTCTATAAGAGTTGAGTTTTCAGAGGCCCTTTGCAAAAACTTCTCTAGGCCTTGACCAGTGTGCTGTTTGTTTGTCTGTCTTAATTCTGACCTGTCTGGCTGTGCTCACAGGTCCTGATATTCCTGAAACGGACGCTGAGGAGAGGTGAGCATGGCTGGGGCTGGGATTTCTGTAGTGTGTTTCAGTGAAGGATGGAGGGAGTGATTTCTTCACAGGGTACAAGTTACAAAGAGAGCATCTGGGGTATTGCTTTTTTACTAAGCATGAAATATTTTTGTAGCAAGTGTAATGTAGGAGGCAGTGGGGATGGTGATGCCTACAAAGGCTCCAGAGAGGAGCTTTAAGCAGTGGTGGGTGGTGGTGATGGGATGAATGAAAACTATTCTCTAGAGGTAGCACTTGGCTGTGAATTCAGCTGTCAGCCCAGTGATTGGGCTCTTCTGTGCTCCAGCCTCCCATCACTGTGATTTGAGATGTGATGAAGTTGATGAATCCTGCCAATGGCTCCATGCACTGTGCTAAGTCCCCTCTGCTTGGTAGTGCTATCTTACCTTACCCATCTGTACATAAACTCTCCCCTGCAGAGATCCTGTTTCGGGAGCTGGAGGTGCGGCAGGTGGCCTTGTGCCATCTGATCCATTTCCTCAGAGAGACAGGGGAGCAGAAGTTCCTTCTGGATCTGCTCAGGTGAGGCTGTTGATCCATCCTGTGGCAGGCTGAACACACTGCTAGGAACCTGCCTCCAGGTTAATGATTCCAATTCCCTTTTGCAGGTTCTTAGACAGGACTGAGGAAGTTGCTGTGAGTATTCCCAGGAGTATAAACTCCCTTACTGCAGGGTGGGAGGCTGGTTGCAGAGTGTGTGGGAATCAGCTTTTTGTCCCCATTTCACCCTCTGGAAATACTGTATCTCCCAAATCCATGAGAACACACTGCTTCTTTCTCTCCCTCCAGCTGTCTCAGTACCGGGAGCATTTGAACATCCAGGATGTAGAAAAAAGGAGGGAATTTCTGAAAGGTTGCATTGGGTAAGAAAAAATGCAAAAGCAGGGGAGGGATATGGATTCTTCACAGAAGGTGGTAGTGAAGAAAATTAAGCCTCTGTGCCAGTGCCATGGCTTATATGGGTTGAGAGCTGATGTTGATTTTCCTTTAGTGGGGGAGTGGGAGTAGTGTTGTGGGTACAGTGTAGACCAGAGAGGAATCATTTGTGGTCCTCACTAGTCCAGCAGCTTTTGCTGGTAATTCAGGAAGAAAGATGCTTCAAGGGACTCTCTGATCATTGACCCTTCAGATTGTGATGGATGAAAGTCTGGGTGCCCGAGCACTTGAGGAAGTTGGTAGCATCCACTTTGGGTTATTCTGTGAAAGGTACCACATAATGTTTCTTTCTCTGGAGCCTGTCTAGGAGAGAGCCAGTTGGAGAGGGCAGTGGGTCAGAAACATGAGTAGCCATTCAAGATGGGAAGAATGGGAGCTTGTTTGGTAGAAAAAAATTCTTCCAAGAGTAGTTAGAAGTAAATGAAGGATTCTGTACTTCAGAGCTTGTCACAGTGTCTCTTTCCTTCATGTCTGGCCAGGCTGCCATTTTCAGCTGAGGATACCTCCCACATCCAAGACCATTATACCCTGTTGGAGCGACAGATCATCATTGAGGTATGAAATCTCTGCTGGTCAGGAGGTGGCTGGGACTACCTGTGAGATCTCTTGCTGTCCCTGACTTACACCACTTTGGATTTAAGCAGCCTGCCCTGGCTAGTGTATTTGTAATTGCTGTTCAGGCTGCTGTGCCAGGCACATGTGAAATACCAGATCTGAGACTTGATAGCATGTTGGGGCTGTGCTTGCACACTGCTGTCACAATGGTCTCTAGGTCTCTATCCCACAGCTATACAGGCAGTTATCTGGGCTTATGTTCCCCGTCTGTCTTGCTGATTCTGCAGGCTAATGATCGGCACTTGGAGATGGCTGGGCAGTCAGAGCTGTTTCGGAAATATCCTCGCAAGGCTTCAATTCTCAACATGCCACTAGTGACCACCCTCTTCTATTCCTGTTTCTACCACTACACGGAGGCTGAGGTGAGGATGTGGCAGAAGGTAAGGTTGCATCTCATCCTTGTAGCCCTCGAGATGTGAGGTGGTCAAGCTGTGGTATATTAAGGAGAAAAAGGAAGAGAGACTTTTTCTCCTGGCACCAGTTTGGGGCTTTGTGCTCCAAGACATTCAACCTGGCACCGTTTGTCAGGGAGTTGCCCCTAGAAACCACTGTAAATCCCATGAGGCTGAGCTGCGTGATACTGGTGATGCACCAGTTGAGGATGCAGGAAAACCAGACCAGATAGCTAATGGGATGGGATAGTTGCTCTCTTCTGCCATCTGCTTCCTCCTGTGGCACTGACATGAACAAAAAGCAGTAAAATCTTGAGAAGATTGACTCTGTGCAAGGCAGATGCCTTATAACAGGTGTCTGAACCCCTGCTGTGGCCTGCCCTTCTGAGTTTGCACTGACTTGTCTGCTTTCTCTAGGGAATGTTCAGCAGCCCCACCAACCTGAAGAAGACATTTAAGGTGCGTGAGTCTCCCGTGTTGTGGCAGCACTAGCTGAAAACATGCACAGACAAACTGTATGTAATGAAGGAGCTCAGTAGGAGGAATCTGAGGGGCTCAGCACTGAGTTAGGGAGGAGACCATGGCATCCATTTTGAGCAGGGCCCTTCTGGAGTCTCAGAAAGGCAACTGGGAGCCATGTGGAGAATTTCAATGGATGTACCCTGTCTGCAGCAGCACTTGCAAATCCCCACTCCCTAGTCTCTGCAGTGCTGTGTATGGCATCAGGCAGCACCTTGCCTCTTTGCCTGGGTGTTGGTGTAGGTCCTGACAGAGCTGGGGCAGATGGCATTCATGTCCAGCCCACAAAGACCTTCTGAGCTGTGTTACTGTTCTGACTGCAGCTTTCTGCCTTGCAGATTCCTGATAAGCAGTATGTGCTGACTGCCCTGGCAGCCCGTGCCAAGCTGCGGGCCTGGGGTGATGTGGATGCCCTCCTTACCACCAAGGTGAGCTGCAGAAAGCCTTGCTGGGGACACAGTCCCAAGTTCTGGCATCTGCTACTGATAGCTGGCTTGTTCTGGAGTTACTGGACAGACTGGTTTTATTTCAGCAGGGCCCAGCACCTCTGCTGCTGAGCGTTGCAATACTTTCCTCCTCTCCCTGCCTGAGACCTCTGCTGGGCCTGGCTTGGCTGCAGCAGTAAGGTCAGAGAAGGGGGCTGCCCCTGAGCTCTGCTACCAAAGGGATTGCAGCCAGCCTGTGCCGAGCCACTGCCTGAAGGGCTCTGCAGTGGGGTGCATGTGATGGCTGTGGAGTATGGTGCTGGCACTGGGAGAAAAAAAAAACTAACTTTCTTGTGGCTGGAAGGATTATACTTTTGGGTTAACATATGTTTGGTTCATTTCAGAACTGGCTGGGTTACACCAAGAAGAAGGCACCTATTGGCTTCCACCGGGTGGTGGAGATCTTGCAGAGGAACAATGCTCCAGTGCAGGTGAGGCAGGAACCCCTGCTGATGACCTGCTCTTTGTTGGGATTTGGTGTATGAATGACTCCTCAGGTGAGCTGCTTCCTAGCTGGAAGTGGGAGAAGCTTGCTGATCTTTTGGCTTTGCCAGGTGGGCACAGCACACAGCTGAGTGACCCGTGCCTCAACAGAAGATGTGGGTGGTATTGAGGGCTGGGTCCTAGCTCTGACTACAGGAGGGGCAGCTGGCCAAAGTTGGCTGGGAACTCTCTTCCCATGTGCATTGCCACCTTTCTTTGCTACGTTAAATTTTCTCTTTCTTAATCTGGCTGGCAATGGTTAACCTGATCCGTAGCAATGAGGTAGCCTAACATTCTGTTGATAGGAGGAAAAGTGCCACCAAAACCTCAGGTCTGGACATGAGGAGAACAGACTTCAGGCTACTCAGGGAAATGGTAAGGTCCCCTGGGAAAATGTTTTTGCAGGCAGTGGGGTCCATCAGTCAGTTTTTAAATATGACCTAAGGGTACAGTAGCAGGCAATTCCCAAATGTTGGAAGTCAGGCAGGCAAGGCAGAAGGCCAGCTTCACTGAACAGGAATATTCTCTTGGAAATAAGACAAAAAAGGAAGGTGACATGAGAAGAATACAGAGATGCTGCTTGCCACTGTAGGGAGAAAATTTTTTGCAGCCAAAGCTCTTGAGGTCACTTGTTCCCTAAAGAAGGGGCCAACTCTATGTGACCAGCAACCTTGAAAGGTTTTGGGACTGGGCAAGGGAATGAGGCAGGACATACCTGCAGAAGGGAGCTGACACTCTCTTCTGTCTCTCACAGGTGCTGCAGGAATACGTGCGCCTGGTGGAAGATGTGGAGACCCGGCTGAACCTCGCTACCAAATACAAGTGCCATGATGTTGTCATAGAGGTAGGTTGCTGCTGTGAAGAGTTGGGACACAGGCCTGCTTTGTCTCTCTAGCTTTTCTGTTCTCTGTCATGTGCCACTTCTGTCATGTGCCTGGTGGTGTTTGTTTATCCCTGTGGCCTGGGAAAAATGCTAAGGTTCCCAGTAGAAGTCCATGAGCCAGGAGAGTGGCTCCTAGCATTTGTGCTGTGAAATTCTTCTGTGTTGGGAACTGCATGGGGGTTTGTAGAGTTGCCCTGCCATCTGCAGGACACCATGTAACCACTGAAGTGTCCCTTTCTCTCAGCTGGGTGCTGGTTTTGCCCTTTATCTAGACCTACCGGGATCTAAAGGATCGTATGCAGCTGACAGCATATAAAGGCAAGGTGGAGCGGGGCTCTGCAGAGGAAGAGAAGATAAACAGCATTCTCAGCAACATGGTAAGAAATGCTTACTCTTTTTTCCAGACACTCTCACCAGAAACAGGTAGAGATTAGGTGTAGGGGCATGGCTGTCCTATGCACTTTCTATCCCTGCTGGGAAGCTAATCTTTTGTTTGCATTCAGGGTAGGAATGAGTGGTTATACTGATAGAAATGGTACGCTCTGGCTGTAGCTGTCCTTGTCAGGAATTGGGAGTCACTAAGTTGGCCCCTAGGGCTTGGTGTTCAGCATTGCTGTTAGTTGTGTCTTGTTCCCTCTTCTAGCAAATCCGGTGGAAGAACTGAACACCTGTGGAACAGCCTTGGCCATCACCTTGTCACTGAAAGAGGGAACTGCAGAACCCAGTGCAGAGCCAAGAGAGCAGCTGTGTTGCTACTCATTGCATGATCAGCGTTCGTCGGTGACAGTGGGTGCCCGTGCCCAATGGAACCATGGTGCTCCGGGTGGTTGAAGACAGCTACTAAACTGTGGCTGGCAAAACCATGGTACTGATCCAGCAGGGTTGATTCTTTTTGGAATCTGATTGTATTTGACCTGGCTGTAAGCCAGGCATCACTTGTGTGTATGGAGGGAAGTTGCTGGGCACAGCAAGATGAATGTTTGCTCTGGGTGGTGCCTGGGCTTGTTCTTGCAAGAGGAGCATGTCAGTCACATTTGTGAGTCTCTCCAACAGAGAGTGCTGACCAGTCCCTGTAACAGTCAAGCTGGCTTGGGCATCACTAATCATGGCTGTGTCTGGAGTGAAACCTACCTGGACCATGTTCTCCCTGTGTGAAAGTGCTGGGAGGCAAAGGACCACTTGCATTTTTTTTTCTTTTTTTAATTCTGGCTCACTCTAGGAAAAGAAGTCATGCAGAGAGCCAGGACAGCAACCTCTGCCAGTATCCTTCTGCTAGCACTCTGCAGCATTTGGAAGATCCCTTTATCAGGGAAATACCTAGTGTAGAGGTGGTCAGAGTCCATATGGGTTGGATGGAGAGCAAGTAGGAAGCTCTCTCAGTTGACACAAACCTGCTACTCCAGCAGCTCTTTTCTCAGAAAGTGTTATGCCAGGAAGGATTGAAATGCACTTTCTCAGAAACACAACTCCTCAGGCAGCTGCTGGCTTCATCCTTTCAGACCTCACTTCAATTCTGTAAATAAAGTTGTCTCTTTCTCCTTGGCCTGTTTCTTTCCTTTCCCCACTAAGCACATTGTCACTCTTGTGTGTTAATCCTGAGCAATTTATCACCTCCCACAAAAGGAGTTGTAGGATGTTTTTTAATATTCTGAAAAGCACAGTGCATGTCACTACGGAGTCACATTGCTTGCAGCAGTACCTTATTTAACACCTTCAGTGCTATCAGCACAGATGAGTTAATTTTAGAGTTTGTAGGAGAGTTTGCTGCCACAGAGGGTCACACAAAGACAGTAGATTTGGATTCCAGCCTCCCTGATGCACGATGAACTGTCTTTTTTTTTTTTTTTTTTTTCCTGTTGGTGTTTGGTTTTTTTCTAACAGAATCATTTGGGTTGGAAGGGACCTCTTGATCATTTAGTCTACTCATGCTTTAGCAGGATCACCTGGAACAGGCAGACCAGGACCGTGGCTGTGTGGGTTTTCAGTATCAATTCAGCTTCTCTGGAAAATCTGTTCTGAATTTGGCAATACTCACAGTAAAAGGTGAGTTTGTGTCTTCAGATGTACCAGCACATTTCAGTTTATGTCCAGTGCTCCTTGTCATCACTGAGCACCACTGAAGAGTCTGGGTCCCTTTCTTTACTCCCTGTCATCACATACTTGGACAAATTGATAAGACTGCCCTTGATCTAGGGCCATTTTAGCTGAGGGATGCTAAAGTCAATAGTAACAAGTCTAATACAGCTTGTATTTTGTGTAGCTCATAGTAATTGAATAAACAGATGTTGTCTACAGGCTGCATACAAAGTCATATAACCCCATAAACTCTTAGATAAGACAAATAGGGAGAATGGTCCTCCAGGGAGATGTTGGAATAAAATCCTCTTTCTAATCATCTCCAGGGAAGAGACGAAACAGGGTTTATTAAATAGCTTTTGAAAACTAGCCAGATTCCCAAGGATCAGCTGTTTCAGCTAAAGACTTAAATCTGCCTGCAAGGACTGGGCCAAGCAGCTGAGTTCTTTGCATATTTATTCCTTTGGGTGACTCTGCTGCTGCCCTTTGCTATGTAAGACCAGTGATGGGCAGCCACCAAAGTCCCTCTGTGCCACTTTGGGCAGGCAGACTGCTACCAGTCTGGTAGCAGTGGTTTGTGTTTCACCTGCATGTGGCAGAGCACAGGTAAATGTGTTCTGGTGCCTAGAAGTGTGCTGGTTCATAGCTCTGCTTTCTCTCTGAGCTTTTGAGTCCCTTTCACCTTGCTTAGTGCAATAGCCCTGCAGAAGCAGAGCTTTACATGCATTTATAACAATGCTGAGCTGGTGGCCTGGGAGGACATTGTGTTCCTCTGCTGCCTCCTGTCACACATGCTACCATTTGTCCTGTCACTGTGTGTAAGCCTTGACACCTCCATCCCTGCCCTCAAGAAAAATTTACCATGTCATTTCACAGCCTGGGCCTGAAACTGTCACCAAACTCAGGAAGAAATTAAACTCTGACCCTATCTTTGAGGTGGCAGTGAGTTGCATTACTTTATTCTGGCCAGGATGTGCAGTGAAAATCATTTCAACTGCACCTCCTGTATAAGATTTTTTACGTATTTATACATTTATCAAAACCAATTTTTGAGCAAACAAGCTTTATGTCATGGGTGGCCCTATGTCAGTTTTTTTTTATGCTGGCAGACTCAATTCTCATTCTTAACACACAAAAAATTCACATACTGCAGTGAACTCATACAACTCCCTTAGAGTGAAAAGAACTCAAAGCATCTGAGCAAACTCCACCATAAAAGCTACTAACTTACATGTGGCCTAAAAAAAATTCACAGTGCACCTTTCACCATGCAGTTTCACTACAGGATTTACTGCAGGACTCAATCCTGCAATTTCTGGGTTTTACCACTGGATGGAACTCGAACCCATTGTTTCTACAAAAGGGGCCCTGAAACATAGCAACAACCATCCTGTAATTAGTGCAGTTGTTGAGAGCACCTGAAGCACCCCTGGTGCTCACCTTGCCCTCATGGCAGAATGGTTATATGATTTATGTGCAGCCTGTCAAGGAATACTGGTTACTCAATTAGTATCAGCTACATAAAATACAAGCCATATTAGACTTGTTACTGTTAATTTTAAAATTCCTCACCTAAAGTGGTTCTAGATCAGAGGTTTCAAACCAAACAGATCTGGTTGTCAGTGTGATTCCTCCCAGCAGTGTGAGATGAGAATATCTCTTCACATCTTTGTGCACACGGGTAATAGATACTTGATTTTTGTTCATCCTGCAAGGAAAATAAAACTCCATGAATAGATGGTGGCCATTTTTTATGCAGGCCTGAACAGCATCATGTGGCTGAATCTGCCTCACCAGAAGGCATTGAAATGAACAAATGACCTCAGCTTTCTTGAATGCTGCCTCATCTGTGCAGAGCAAAAACCTTCTTGCCTAGCTTTGTGTGCAAGAGTTTTGTCAGCAAAGATTTTGGCTCTTCAATTACTCAAGAGGAGAAAGACAGTTGAATGCTGAGGTACTTCTTGTCTCTGCTTTGCAGCTTGCCTCATCTCACAGAAAGCATGGGCTGCCTTGTTGGGTTGGAAGGTGCTGAACTCCATGTTGTCCTTAGGACCACATCTCTGCCCCAGGAATTACCTTAGATGATGTATTAGCAACAGAAGACCTGGACTGAGTTATTTTGTCCCTAGATCCTATTTATCAGGGTTGTTTGAAGCAACTGATCAAGACTAGGGCATTGAATGCAAAAAAAAAAAAAAAGAAATTGTATGGGAATATCTAGAGAAGACAGTTCTTGGGTGTAATGATCTTATGACAGTTAATGAACTGGGCTATTGAGAATGTTAAGACAGGGGAAGGCTGCTTGAGGGAAAGGATTCCTGCTTTTGCAGGACTATTCCAGGGCCATTCTTCAACATTTTATGTTCAAGTCTCTGATGGTTTCTCAAAGACCCAAGGAGGAGTCTTGTAGTCAGACACTGAAGAAAACCACTGCTTGTTACATTATTAGCAAGCTGCTTTGGACAGTTGTTGCCAATAAATGTTTCCACTTGTTTTCCCTTCCCAGAACCTTCCCCTGGTTTGTCCTGACAGCTATGTCACTGAGAAAGTCTCTCTTTAGGCAGCTGCTAGAAAAGAGAGAGCTTGTCTGGTGCCAACTGATGCCTGGGGCTCTACTGTACCAGGCACCCTCTGGAGACTGTCCTACAAAGCAGTGTGGGCTCAGCACCAAAGACATCTCTCACTTCAGCTGCAGTGGAGCCTGGTGTGGTACTGGATGATAAGTCTCCATTATCCACAGCTGCTTCCAACAGTTTCTCAGAAATTCCAGAGGAAAATGCTGAGTATGATTCTAAATCTACACAAACCTTAATGAAGCCCATGAGGTATGCTTTGGTGAGATCTCGTCCCAGCCCTTTCATGGGACTAAGCAGTGCAACAACCAGCACTGTTAACTCTCAGACTCCAAACTCTTCCAGCCAAAAACCTTATGCACACATTTTCTTCTATGAGTTTCAGTCTCTACACTGTTCAGCAAACTTGCTTATCCCTGGTTACCTGAGGTTTTTTTTTGTTTGTTTTGTTTTGTGGGGTTTTTTTGGTCTGAATTTACTTATTACATAATCTTCTTGGCCTATGAACTGCTTCAGTTTCACTGTGTTTCTATTGCAGCTTCAATACAGAACTGAATTACAAAACCAAATTATGGTTATTTTGTAGTGGCTGCAGCTTTGGTGTAAAAAACTAAAGAGGATCAGACCCAGTGGTTTTTTTATTATTATTTTTTTATTCCCCATGAGGGATCTTGAGAAAGCCATTGAATCCTGACAACATACTGATGATTTAGTCAGGAGTGCTCTTTCTGTTGAGCCAGGCCTTCATGAGCCCTTCTACTTCCTTGCTGGTGATGATGCTCTCCACCCTCATCACCACAGACTATATGATGTGTCCTTCAGGGAAAAAGCAGGTAACTGGATGTGGGATCTCAGCACCTCAGGATGGAGGTGCAGAGAGGCCGAGACCACCCTTGGGGGGCTCGGGAGTCCTGGAATGCTGCCAGAAGTGTCTGGTGGCAGGGCTTTGATCCTACACAGGAGACGAGACCTGTATGAGGACTGGGAGGAATTCACTGGGTGTATGGTGAAGGGATAAGTTAGTTAAAGTGTAAAACACAGGGTTTAGGATTTTGGTACAGGGGGGTCTAAAGAAGTAAGATGGAGGAATTGGGGTGTGTCCTGTCCTTCTTCTTCTTCTTCTTGGCCTCCATCTTCTGTGGTGGTGGTGGCACTTTGGGATTGGTTATTACTAAAAGTGCACCGGTTAATAAGGGTAGAAGGTATTGGGGAAAAATGATAAATATTGTACACGTAACTTAGGGTATAAAGATAAGTGACCGCCCCGGGGGCTTGTGCAGTGTGCCCATGGCTGACTTGCTGTGCAGACCTCTGTCGGGCTGAAAGAAAATCTTTTAGATAAACAATTAATAAACACCAAGACCGAGACAAGATCAGAAGTCTCTCCTCGTCCTTTGAAGCGCCGGGCTCTTCAAGGCCATCCCTGGGCCTTTCCAGGCCACCTAAACAGCAACAGAAAACCTTACAACTGGATACTCTGTCCAAATCCACCCAGGACACAGCAATTTTTATTCCCTAAATTCTGTAGTTCAGTATTCTTTTGTACTTTCTGCCACCATCTATCATGTGTTACAGTACTGTTTACCATGATAAAACATTGCCTACCTGGTTTTGCGTCACAGGAAATAATTTATGTGGCCAAGGATTAGTTATGCATGGTGCACCTAGACCCCTTGCTTAATTCTGATTGCTGAGAGCAGCTGTCTGCACACCTGTACACCAGTTATTGTATATGCCATTCATCTTACATCCGGGTTTCAGAGCAAGCCCAGTCTGCAGACCCTGAAGCCTGGGAGAAATCTATTCACTTGAGCATCTGGGAAGTTCTTATCAATCACTTGTGCCTAAAATATGTCTATGATTGGGGTTTTTTTGGTATTTTTAAATCAACTGTGAAGCAGAAGTAAAAGACAGACAATGGTACAGTCTGATCCACAACCTCCACTTCACTAGTTCCTGCAAGCAAATGAAGTATTGCAGAAAAAAGACAATGTGGGAATGGGTTTGGTGTAATAAAATGTCTAAGAGCTGCAGTGGCAGTGCAGTACACAATTTTTTGTAATTGTGAAGAAGTGGAACTGTACCTCCTTGAACAATCTGCAAGCTAATAAGGGTACAGTCTGCTGTGACTGCTGGGCTTCTTACAAAGGCAAAAGTGCAGTATGAGTCTCTAATTCTGCCTCTGCATGTCCTGCGATGCAGGGAGAGCATCCACTCCCTCCATGGCCTGGGATCCTTGCAAAGGAGGAGTTGTAGTGTAGGGCTCGAGTCCTGCTTTTTGGATAAACTGTGAGAAAGTGAGGGCATCTGCTTTCTCTCCTGTTGGTGCCTTTCTCTCTAGGAACAGACCCATATTGTCTCTGTATGGGAGGGTAATGGATCTGCTGAAGAGAGGCTCCTCAATCCCCAGCAGCTCTCGCACGTGTCGCGAAATTTCCTGAAATACAAGACAAAACATCAGCAATTCTCATTTCTTAAACCAAGACAATAGGGTGACAGCTAAAACTATCATTCCATGTCAGAACAGTAGGAAAAAACAGTGATATTATGATTTTTGGTTCAGTTTCATGCTTGAAGTTGCAACATAAGGGGGATCTGAATCCATGTGACTCTGTTAAAGCAGTGCATATCACCTTCTCTCCAGATTTACTGTCAGGGATGCCATCACATCTGGTCTCCTAATGGCATAAATATAGCTCTTCTTTCATCCTTGCACTTCAAGGACAAACAAGTTATGGATAAAAGAACTGCAGTCTCTTCTGCTTAATGCAAAATCATTGTTGTTTGTTAAATTATAATGCAAATTACAATCCACACAAAAGTGTAAAAAATAATTAGTGAAAAATCGTATTGTTCATTTTGAAAATGATGAGTATGGTTGTTTGAGATGACTGGACCTGGAACTGTGAGTGAGCAGAGCCTTACCATTGTTTTTGAGGCAATTTCTGAGACTTTAAGTATCTAATTTGATTGAAGCTTCAAAATACCATTTGCAAGGTTTTACTGATCTTTCACAGTATTTGCTCAAAACCCTCCCCCAACTTTAGCTTGACTCTGAATGCTTTTTGTGATAACAAAAGAACACCAGACTCTTATCTTGAATGCTTTTGATATTTAGAATACCATTACAGTGGGATTAAAACCAGCAGTAATGTCCATGCTGCATAGCTTCCACATAATTAGCTGTGTAGTTCTCTACCAAACTGCCATTTCCCCTAAACTGCAAACATTTCCATCTCACTGAGCTGATGCTATCACTCTTATTTCTATAGCAACTGTATCAGTTTCCACTGCTCACAGCCTTTAGTTTGTATTTCTTGTTGGGAAATTGCAGTTTTAAGTTTTCACCTGCACTAGTAGACACTTCCTGAAAGACCCAAAGGGCCGCATCCTGCAGAGCTCTGCATACTTGGATTCTGTCAGAAAAAAGTTCTTTAAAACACAAATAACTGGCAGGATAGGGCATGACCTTTGAGAGCATATAGGTTCCACTGAAGTCTGTGAGATGTTCCCAATTTACCTGCAAGCTTTGGAAAACACTACTGGACTGTCTCACTTCCAAGCTAGTGGCAGTGTCCTGGCTGTATATTGCTTATCTAGAGGAATTTCAGTTCCAACCAGAGGAAGAACGGGTCACAGCTGATATGTCTAACCCATGGCCTAATATTTACTCAGCAGCTGAACTAACACCATACATCATCCCTATATCCCAATATGAGGGTGAGGCTTACAAAGCATATAGAATTCTTCCACTTTTGGAAAGCACAAATGACTGTAGTCTCTATCTGCTTGTACCAGAAATATTCGTGAAGGTTTGCTCTCTGAAAAACTTAGTGTTAAATTGATGCCTTTCTGTCAAAACAACAGGCAGTCATGGCACTAGTTAATGTTTTTGGTGGCATTATTTAGCTTCAAACAAACTGTTAAGATTGTGCAGCGAGATAGAACTGTGGTGAAATTGCATTTTGGTATTGTAGGTTAAAATAAACAATGTTAATACTCTAGTCACTGGAGCATAGAGCTTCTTCTTCTTGTTTTGAACTTCTACCTGAGCCTGCTGGTGAAAGACTCAGGTAGAAGTTCAAACCAAAAATCATCTGTTTTTGTGATGCAAGACAGATTATTTGGCTCTGTAAATGCGGTCCCTCTGTGGTTTCCACTAGGGAAGGGAAAGGGGGTAATGAAACTTAAGTAAATTTGTTCTTCTGAACTTTTAGGAAGCTTTGGAAGGCCAGACTGTAGCCCCGAAATTCAGCCTTAACTATCAGTGTTAAAGAAAATATAGAGGTTTGAAAGGAAAAAATGTTCATAAAATGAGGAAGAGACAACTCCTGTTTGTGTCCAACAAAGCGTAAAAGAAGGAAATAAAAGCGAGCGGCCCTTTTGCACCTGCATGTGCCCGAAGTCCGTGACGCCCATGGCGGGCAGGTTGGAGCAGTTGGCGTGGATGAGGCGGCGGCCGCTGATGCCGTTGGCCCTGAAGCATTCCTGGGCAGGGAAGCGGAGGGAAAGGGATCGCCCTGTGCCACTGCCGCCCCCCTGCCGGCTCTCGCACGCACACGGAGCTCAGAGGGCGGCGGGTTCCCGCCCGGGCCCCAGCCCCGCACCTGGTACTGGGGGAAGCCGAGCTGCGCCACCCACTCGGCCACTTCCTCGGCGCTCCAGGCCAGGAAAGGGCACACGGCCCGCGGTCCCCCCGCGCCCTCGGGCCCAGGCTGCGGCCCTTCAGCCGCCCCAGCCCCCGCGGGACCCGGGCGCGGCTCCATCGGCCCCATCCCTGGCCGCCGCGTCCTTCCGGGACCCCGTTACCCCGGCAACCATCGCTTCCTGGAGGTGCGCCCCCTTCTCCCTTCCGCCACTCCCTCCCTGCTGTCAGCCTGCTGCGCCGCCCGCGCCCCGCGGCTCTGCAGAACTGAATGTTGATTGGCTGCGTTGTCGAGAGGGGAGGCTGAGGGATGAGCACCGCAGCGCCACCATCTCCCCGCGGCCCGGCTCTCACGCACCCGCTCGGGTGTTTCCGTCCCCCGCGCTCGGGTGTTTCCGGCCGCCCCTCTCCGGCCGCGCTCGGGTGTTTCCGGTCTCCCGCCGAACCGTGCCCATGTCGGACGCGCTCTCCGCCGCCGCCGGCTGCCGCTGCGAGACCCCGGCCGGCGACACCGCGCCCCGGGGCCCCGCAGGTACGGGCCGGGCAGGGCAGGGTAAGGTAGGGCAGGGCAGGGAAGGGGGCTGCCCGGCGGCGCGTGTTTGCCGGGCTAACTAACACGGAGCCGACTGTCCCCCGTCTTACGGGGAGAGTTTCCCCTCCGTGGTGGGTTCGCCCGTTTCTGCCGGCGGAGCCGTGCAGGAGCGGCAGCTCCTCCGTGCGGGGGCAGCGCGGTCCCGCTGCGGGCTCTGCGCCGCTCCCCTGCCGCCCGGGCACCCGGAGCTGCAGCAGGGGCTCCTCCCGGTGCAGCGGCCAGAGCGAGCGCTGATGGAGGTCGGTGCTGTCCCCGGGGACAGGGCCCGTGTAGCCGGGCTGTGCTGCGTGCCCCCGGGCTGGAGCCGGCTCCTTCCTGCCCTGACTCCTGCGAATGGCCAGCAGCGGCTCCGAGGGGCATCAGCAACCTGCAGAAGCTGGAACTTGTCCGTGTCCTGTTCACTGTCTCAGCGCCATCGGAGAGCAGGGCTGGGGATGCCCTGTGTACCGCAGTCGTATGGGACAGAGCTTTTCCCGACCAAGGGGACTCGGGGAAGAGCAGGAGCCACGGTCCTTTTAGCCCCGACCTAGGAATTTCCATCTCGTCGGTGCCCTTTGAGAACTGCTGCACGATCGCTTTTTCCAGGGCTTTGTCAGCTCAGCTTTACATGATGAAATTTGGCCTTGTTCTGTCCTTCTAAAGCTAGGATTATTAGCTCCTGAATGAGCCCTGCTTCTGAGAATGGCTTTACATCAAAAACATGCGAAGGTTTTTGTTTTCCCTTTCCTAGGGTTGAGGCCATTAAAAATCTTTGCTCCACAAGGTTCTAGATACAGCTCATATCACGAAAAACTGGTTGGCTCAGGTCTTTGTTCCACAGCTGTGTGACCTTGCCAGTGTCTGAGTGCTGGCTGCAGGTTTTTTTTCCTGTTAGTGTACTATAAACACCAACATTTATTTCACCTTCTCTTGCTATATTCTGTTTGTTGCTAGAAAATGAAGACACAGCCCAAAAGCCAGAGCCTGCAGATCAGCTAGTTGATTCTTTGGAGTCCAGTACTTCACAGAGCGGGTAGGAAAACCTTTTTGTGTGTTGTGGCCCACATGCATGACAGTCTGTTTCACTCCTGTGACCTCTTCTGTATGGCAGTTTGTTCTGTGCAGGTAAAAAGAAGGGCTTGGAGACTGAATTGTCTGCTTTGGGACAGTATATACCAGAATCAGTATGGGAGAGCCTGTTCTTACAGGCTTTAAGGTTGTTTTAAAGCTTGTGAAATGTAGTTCATGGCTCAGCTATTCAAATCACAGAGTCATTCAGCTTGAAATGAACCCTGTGTGGTTTTATAATCCATTGTAACAGCTAGTACATTTTCAGGGGGAAATTTTCTATATCCTATCTGGAGCATAATTTAATAATTGAGCATGCCTGCTGTCTGTAAATCTGGCAGAAGCTGTACAAGAAAATACCTTTTGCTATTTTCTTGACAACATTTTGGCTTTTTTCTTCATTGTTTGCTTTTTGTGTCTCTCCATTAATCCTGCTGATCTTAACCCTGTTATCAGATGTTTGGCTTGTTGGTACCAGCTGGGCATGTCGTGTTTGTGGCCAAGTAATTTAATTGGCTACAAGCATTAACACTATGCAGTGCAGTTTCATTTGCCATTTTACATTTGTTGCACAGGATACAATTTCAGAAATGTGTGAGTTAATTACAGTAGGTAAAGCACAGCTTCATCAAAAAAATGCAAAAATCCAGGAAAAAAAGAACCCACATCAAACCACCCTTCTTACCAAAACAACATTTTGATGCCATCTTGTTTTGATGCTGCTGACATCTCTATCAGACTTCCTGACTATAAATGAGTTCTTCCATCTTTTTATTATATCCTCTAATTTTCTTTAAAGAGATTAATACAGACCAGGAGCAAAATAGCCAAAGCAGATGATAGATACTTGTGGACATCACCTATTAAATTTGTCTTAATGTAGATCTTTTTTGAAAGGGATGGGGATGGTGCAAAAGGTTTGTGTGAGAAGGAATCAGCTGTACTGTGTCTTTGTAAGTCTGCCTGTAAAGCTGTGTAGCTCTTTCTAATCTTTCAGTGAGACTCTTAGGTCTCAATGATATGTATCTAGAGGAAAAAATTCCCAGCCTGTAGGCTCCTGTGTTGATGGAGAGCTTTTAGAGCAGATGTGTGCACCTATGGTAGCAAATAACCAGATAGCCCATCTATGTGTGTTCATGCAGCAGCTAAACTGAAATGCAAATAGGCTGGAAAACAATAGCGTAGAAGTACAAGAATTCTTCCTTTAAAAAATTGTTCTCACTGAGTATCCTTCTTATCTCATCCACCTGCTGCCATTTTGTGAACCTGCTATTCATCTTGAGTTGTTCTTACAGACCTTCTGGTCTATCACACCAGTTGTAGGAAAGCAAATCACACTGTTGAGAGAATATAAGTAAAAAATGGCTTTGTTTCTGGATAAAGTCTGTAGTGCTGTAGGAATAACAATCTGAAAACAAAAACCACATTTGCCCTGTTCAAGTCTTCTCTGTGGATGCAGAATGTGTCAGGACACTCTTCTGGCATCTGAGTTCATTTAGGATTATAAGTCTACCTATAGACAACATGCAGCAATTTTAAAAATATAATTTAGAAGAAAACCCTCAACAGAGAATAAATGCCAGAGATGTTTCCTGTCTTGCCCATTCTTTTCCTGCTGTGTACCATTTTTATTCTTTTAGCATGTCCATTTTCTTTTGTTACAGTGCAGTACTCAGACCTCTTTGCTTAAGTTGTTGTGCTGCCCATTGTATGTCTTACTGCTTGCTTATCTGTGGGGTGTGTTTGGACATGGCAGAGCGACACTTGGGTGCTCCCTGTATCTGTTGGGATTGCCAGTAGGAAAGGCATAACGGGCCACTTAAATAGATGGCATTCTCAGGATGGCTGTCAAAATTGTTCTGAATTCTTTCACTGATCCAGTTGACCTCTGAGGCAGTATGCAAATGCCATGCAGTAGCTGGCATAGAAGTTGTCCTTTCTTGGGCAGAAAAGTTGCTACTGATGTCTGTCCTTAGTGTAGTGTTGGTGAGCCAACATGCTTTGGGGTGAGTGCAGTGGATTTCTGCCATCTAAAGGATGGTAAATATGGAGTATCCCACAGAAGTTGCTCCCCCTGGCTCACATGGAAAGTAATCATGCAGATATGGCAGGATTGGGGTGGGCAGGGGTTCTTTGTCCAGTTGGCAGGTGCTACCACAGAAGCTTGTTCCTTCAGCTCATTTGAATTTGAGTTCCAGAGCAGTGATTCCTCTGCTGGCTGTGCCCTGGGTGCAAGTGCTGAATTGTACTGCTCTCTTCCTCCAAAAGGTCTCAGGCTGGGGTGCACCTGAGTGCCGACACAACAGAGCATTCCAAGGAAGAAATTGGCACTCTGGGGGACCAGAACGTGGCTGTGCTAGAAGAGAAGCTGCCTGACCAAATCAAATCTCTCAGAAAGGTAGATGGATGTTTCTTGTGTCTGAGAATGAAGACAGAAGTGCAGCAGCAATTCTCCTACTCTACTACTGTGCTTGCCACTGTGGGACTGAGGTTCTAAGGGTTGTGTTAAGATAAAAGTAATATTAACATAGATTCAGTTATGTTTTTTCCTGTACATTAGTGGCAGATAAATGGTATCAGTCTAATTGGCAAAATCCCTCTTGTGTCTTCAGCTAGTTCTTGCTTCCTTGCTCACCGAGGCTTCAAGGTAATTGTCACCTTCTGCTCTTACCTGGTGCTTCTGGAAATTCCATTCTTGTGGATTTATGCAAGAGGGAACTGAAATCCCTTGTTTCTTATTGTGAGCAGCAAATTTGTTTGCCCTACAGATAGAGTCAGAGAAACCTGTACAAGTGACACTGAGTTCAGGACCTGTGAGTTTGCATATGTGAGAAGAGAGTGAACCAGCTGGATTTGTAACTAGGATGCAGCAATGGCAGTTTGATTGTGGCTGCAGTCTAGATGCACACAGAGCTGAAAGGCTCTCCCTAGAGAGATTGTTTGATGCGAATTTTTTCCAAGAATAGTTGGCTAAATCTATAAGGCTGCTGCTTTGTTGAGAGGTGACAATTAACTCTGATGCAAGTGCAAAAAAGTGCCTGCCCAGGACTCCCTGGGAGACCAAGGGAAGTGAAATTTGTGCCACTGATGCAGCATTTGACTTCAAAGTTCATGACTTTGGTGCAGTGGGTGAAACAAATGCTGAGAGGTGTCTCAGAGCTAGCCTACATTAATAATAGAAGCTTCTGCAGGTCTGACTTATTTTCATAAAGAAGCCTGAGTTACTAATGAGTTGTTTCAAATCTAGGCAGAGACTTTTTAACAGGGTGGTCTTTGTGACAATGTTTTTTATGTGCTTTGTGCAGGAAGCTGTTCGATTAAGCAGCTACCATGTACCTCAGGGAGTAGGGGATATAGTCATGATTCAGTCAGATCACACTGGTGCTGTGGATATCCTTTCAGCTGAGCTAGAGACTGCAGACCTACTTGGGGAGCAGAGGAAAGGTGAGTCCTGAAGGCAGAACTTCTGTTTGGGTATTTTTTAAGTGCCTGCCCTGACTAGAAGAGCAGAGACTATCCTGGAGATACTTGTAAATCCTGCTGGAAATTTGGGCTCCTGGCTAGTGAGTGGAAAAACTTCACATCTGGGGCTTTTGGGAGCAGGCTCCAGAATGCAGGCCCCTTGCCAGAAATAGCTTCACTGTTTTCAGGTAATAGTTTGTCAGTGGTGAAAAGTGATGTAAACCTGTGAACTTCTCCCTTGTCTCAGCTCTGCCTCCACCTCTGGCTGCACCCACCATGTGGACCACTGAGAAGATGAAGGAATTCAAAGCCAAGATGGGGAAGGAGAAGAATGGCCGGATGGTGGTGAAGCGCGGCGAGGTGGTGACAGTCCGAGTGCCAACCCATCCTGATGGGAAATGCATTTGCTGGGAGTTTGCTACGGATGACTACGACATTGGGTTTGGAGTCTATTTTGACTGGACCACAGTTACTAGCACTGCCATTACTGTTCAGGTCAGTGAATCCAGTGATGAGGAGGATGAAGATGAGGATGAGGAAATTGAAGGTTAGTGCAGATCTTACAAAGGTTAATTGTAAGTGTTGCTGTTGCCATGCTGCTGAGTGTATCTGTGAGATGCTACAATTTCCATCTACTTTGTTTAGTCAGCCCATTTGCTATCTCTGCAGCCTACTGAGTTCTTGGTTAGAGTGATAAGAAAGCATTTGGCCCTTCCTGCTTCAGCATATGTCAATGGCTGTCCTCTCCAAGAGCATTCTTAAAATTGAACACATGGAAAAATAAAACCAGAATTCGCTCAGTGAATTTCTAGATGTTAAAAAGGTTAAAGTCTGAAATTTTAACCCAACTGTTTTTGTTAGATTCTCAGACTGAGAAATTTCTGGTGGTGAGTGGAGGCAAGAAGATTTTGTTTTGGGGTGTTGGTTTTTTTGGGGTTTTGTTTGTTTGAGTTTTTGATTTTTGTTTGTTTGGGTTTTTTGTTTTGGGTTTTGCTGTGTTTTGGGGGGGGGTTGGTGTTTTTTGTTGTTGTTTGTTTGGAGGGATTTCTTGTTTTTTGTTTTTTTTCTTGTTTTCTTTTTTCTCCATTACATCAGCAGCTCCTTCTGTCTGTATTTGAAATGTTTGCTACCTATGTCACTGTACTTGGGAAACACACAGTAACGTTGCCTGTTCTGTGGCTTGAGTGTATGTGTGACCAGTGTAGCCTGGGAGGTTCGTGTCTGAATTTTGCAGACCCTGTAGGCAGGGGTAGGTTCCTTTATGAGGAATTCTCATAAGGAATTGAACTGAGAACATACACACTATGAGGTAACAGCTAAGAGCTTTCCTGCCTCTCTTTGCTTCAAGTCTATATCACAGGACTGCTGTTGCCTGTATGAAAGCAGTAAAGTGTCTAAGCTAAAAAAGAGAGGAGATTGGGCTGGTGGGCTAGTAAATACTGTCCCATCAGTATTCCCAAGAGAACTGGTTCTTGGTATGACCTTTGTAATAATAAGGAAGGCTGGACTTTGTGGGAATTATTTGCAGAAAGGTCGGAGGAGATGCTCTGGGTAATGCTATCACCGTTAGCCTTCCATATAGCTGCATGTCTGTGTTGTGTTCTGGTCTTGTTGGTCTTTTTCTGGATCATGAGGTGGTTCTGCCCTACTTACTTGTCTCCTCTCTGCCATTCAGGACTGTCCCCTGTGGGTGATGTGGAGCGGGGTTCCAAGAGCTACCTGCGGAACCGCTATGGAGAGGTGATGCCCGTGTACCGCAGGAACAGCCATCGCGAGGTACAGGCAGGCAGCCACGAGTACCCGGGCGAGGGCATCTACCTGCTGAAGTTTGATAACTCCTACTCTCTGCTCCGCAATAAGACACTGTTCTTTCACGTCTACTACACTAGCTGAAGAAGAGGGAAGGGGCAAGGATGGCAGGCAGGTGATGGTGAGTGTAGCAGGCTGCCACCCAGCCCTGGTACTGCCTGACGGGCACTGCTGCGTGACAGAACCACGGCGCAGTTCTGCCAGCTCTCCTTTGGACACGAACTGGTTTCTCCTCACATCCTTCTTCCCCACTGTCTCAGGGGACAAAGGTAGTTGTGGCTGCCTGGTTGTTCCCAGGCAGCTGCTCTTTCTCTAGAACTTTGGGAGGTCTGCTCCATGCAGGCATTGGGCTGGGCCTTCAAGTCAATACTGGCAATTGCCCAGAAGCCACATTCAGGAGGTTGTGGTTCTGATCTGTTGTGCTGGTACAAAATGAAGTGAAAATAATGTTACTGTTTTGTGAATAACTTTTCCAACTCACCTGCTGCATCTGCATCGCTAGAGGGCAGCTGTTGACTTCAGTGAGCCAGAAGCACAGCTGGCTTGTCACTTAGCCAGGGTAACCCATCACCTACCATAGCTACAGTCACCAGCAGTCGGTGCTTCCTTCACTCACACGAGTGGCTGGGAGTGCAGCTGGCCAGCAGCACCCCATGCTGCAGTGGCTTGGCAGTGCTGCAACAGGTGGGCCCCAAATAGCAGTCACAGCTCATGTTTGGACAGGGGGTGGGAGCAGGGTGCACCCCTCATAGTCCATAGGAAGGCTTTTCTACAGATTAAGAATTGAATGTTATATCTGTTGATTGTAGGGATATATAGATGCTTAAAACCTCAGTGATTACCAGAAGTTTTTTCTGTAATCCAGATGTGAAGCAGAGGACGTTACTTACTACCATGCTGAATGAATACAAAATGGTTGGAATACAACCAATAAATATACAGGAAATGTTCCTTAGTAGCAGGATGTTGGTTCAGTGGTATTGCAACCATATGTAGCAAGGAAAAGGCTCCCAGAGCAATGCAGTTTGTCAGCTGCTATTGCTGTTGCAAAGGTACTGTTAGGAAGCTCCTTGGCATGTTTTGGTGACTAGTGATGGTATTAGTTACCACCTTCTGCTTAAGTAACGGCTGAGTTAAAAAGGAGAAGTTAATCCATCAGAGATGAATTTTAAAACATGCTTATTTGTAACTGTTGTTTATTTTAATACTTTTAACTTGAAATCGTTCTCTTTTCTAAGAATACTGCTGTATTTGCATTTTGATATCTCTTTGCAGAGACACAAAATTACTTTCCATGGTGATACTAGAAAAGTTCTGAGTTTTATTTTTAAATTCTCCAGGTAAAGCACCTCTACTTGGTCCATTCCTTCTATTGAGAGGAAATGATGGACAGAATTATTTGGGGTAGTTAAAGCCAAAGATTTTGCTCTCATAGGAGGGCTGCCTATTTCCTATTAAGGGTATATTGTAATGCTGTACAATTTGCTCTATATTCAAGCTTACTTTGAAGTATATCTGCTTACTGATTCGCTGCTCCAGAGCACTTAGTAGGTCAAAATGGTAAGAGAGGAAGCAGTCACTTTACAATAGAGCAGCCCAAGCTGGGAACAGGAGGAGTGGAAATTGGAAGAGCCCTACTTTGAGCACAGTGGCTTTCTGGGGGAGTGGGCAAGGAGCAGAGTTGCTGCTGCTTTGGGCCCTGAGAAGGGGAGAAAACAGCCACCTATCTCAGAGAGTGTATTCACCAGGGTGGGGGGGGAGCTGCAGAGCTGCTTTATTCAAGCAGGTTGAGCACAGGGAGACAGAACAGTAGGGCTTGGTATCTGTCAGAGCAAGTGCTCTTTCAGGTAGCAGCTTGGAGAGGGCTATTCCTTCCTTTAACCTCTCATGGATGAAATGAAGAACCATCCTGTGGCCTTTCTACAGCACTTGAATCAGGCCTGAGCAATTTAGCTAAGGTGTTTGGGTTTTTTCATCCTTTGTCTATCAAGTTCCTAGATAATGCTGATGGAGTGACACTCTTCACTTCTAACAGAGAAGCAGTAGTATGTTTGCTGATAGAAAACATCAATTTACAACATTTCATAGTTGATGTGTTTTGTATAGACTAGGGAATGAGAGGTTGGAGAGCAGCACTGCAGAAAGGGACCAGGAGCTTCTGGTTGATGGCAAGTTGAACCTGAGCCAGCAGTGCCCTGGCAGCCAGGAGGGCCAGCCCTGCCCTGGGGTGCATCAGGCACAGCATCAGCAGCCAGGCAAGGCAGGGGATTGTCCTGCTCTGCTCTGGGGCAGCCTCACCTCCAGGGCTGGGGGCAGTTTTGGGTGCCACAATATACAAAAGACATTAAGCCATTAAAGACCATCCAAAGGAGAGCCCCAAGGATGGTGAAGGATCTGGAGGGGAAGCCATAGGAGGAGTCGCTGAGATCACTTGGTCTCAGCCACTTTCCAGTTCAGACTGGAAAAGAGGAGACTGAGGGGAGACCTCATTGCAGTTACAGCTTCCTCATGAGAGGCAGGCACTGATCTCTTCAATCTTGTGACCAGTGACAGGACTCAAGGAAGTGGCCTGAAGCTGAGTCAGGGGAGGTTTAGGGTGGGTCTATGGAAAACGTTTTTCACGCAGATGGTGGTTGAGCACTGGAACAGGCTCCCCAGGGAAGTGATCACAGCACCAAGCCTGACAGAGCTCAAGGAGTGTTTGGACAACACTCTCAAGCACATGTTCTGATTGTTGGGGTGTCCTGAGAGAGGAGCTGGACTCCATGATCGTGATGGACCTCTTCCAACTCAACATACTCTATGATTCTATGAGCCTTTTGTACCAAGTCACTGGAAAACACCTTAAAACACAGAAAACACTATGGTCCAATGCCAGAAGAAAAGTTGCACATAAAATACAGAAGTTGGTCATGTCCCAGAGTAATAAGATGAGCCACATACATGTGTGGTCAATGCCAGGGTTCTTCAGGCTGTTCTGCAACCTCTGGGAAAACAGGGTGGTGTTGAAACTCAGTGGTGAAGTTCTGCAAGACTGTTGAAGGAAATAAAAAATAGGAATTATATTTTTCTTAGAGGTTTCACTAGGTTGTTCGTTACATTATTTTTTACGTTGTTAATTTGGAAAAAATGCTTTCGTTCATCACTCAATGCTTGTCAGGGAAGTGTTTTTGTAAAAGTGGGTACAATCTATGAACTCCAACTGTGAAATTGTCCAAATTCCAAGTTTATGGAATTTCACTTAGATCCATTACCTAAAAGACTGCATCAGATAGAATCTTACAGTAGAGGATTAGACTAATAATTTTCTTCAAACAGATGATGTAGGAAGTAAAAGATACCAACAACAGGGAAAGGGCAAGTTTATTTAGTAAATTCTTTAACAACACAAGCCAGTCTCTGAAAATAAGGTCAGTACTGGAATTAACTGTCCCAAATTGTCAGGAGATGGGACTGTACTTCTTTTCCAGCTTCAGTGGGTCCTACAACATAGAGGGAGAAGGGTCTGTGTAGCCTTACAAATTATGGTCTATCCATCTGATACACACAATAATTCACATTCAGACAGAAATTTCAGAAATTCTCAAAAATCTTCAGGCTCTTCAGGCCTTTAGACTCAGAAAAATAACTGGTTTTAAGAAATGAGGTCTTTTTCATGGGCTGTTTTATAAAAAGAAACAAACATTTCATTAAAAGCTTACTGAAACTGTCATTGCTAATGAAATCTGAATTATTGAAACCTCTAGAAACACTCTAAACACAGTAACAGTTTCATTGTATTTTGGACAACTCTTCATAGCCATATAGTAAAGTATTTCCTTAAAAAGCTGATAACCACGTCCAGCAGTAGCAGTTGAGTATTATGAAGGCACTTCTGCAGCTCAGGCCACCTGAGTTACTAATCACATTCTGCAATTGACAGTATCCTTTCATAATTTCATAACATCCCTTCTGGTTTAAAGGAGAGTTGAGTTAAAAAAGCAAATCATAAGCAAATATGTTTGGGATTTTACTCCCCCACCCTTTTTAAAGTATTGGTTTGTGAGTAACAAAAGTTGCTGATTAAAAATGTAACAAAGAGATTAATGAAGCATCCATCAGAAGGCAGGCATCAGTCCTGTCAGTCAGCTCACACACATATGGTACAAAATACTGGACAGACAAGGCCTGTGCAGCAGGGCTGTGCCAGGACCATCAGACAGGATGGTGACACGGCTGCAGCATGCGGCTCCTGCAGTGTATGGAGTACAGTACACCTGGGCTCAGGGAGCACTGCATGCAGCAGGAACTGGAGCATGCCCAGCTCTCCCCACATGTTCTAAAGGCTGCTCTCATCCCCCACTCAGGTCAGTGCTGTGATCCAGGTGTAATCCATCTCCTGCACACACACAGCAACACAGGTACAGCAGCCCAGCACGTGTAGCCTGTCTCCCACACAACCCTGCAGGTACAGCAGCCTGGTCTAGTTGAAGGTGTCCCTGCCTAAGGGAAAGGAGTTGGAACTGAATGATATATAAGGTCCTCTTCCAATCCAAACCATTCTATGGTTTTGTGAGTAAATGTGACAATAATTTAACAAGACATGATGGCAAGGTATACTTAGCTGTTCACTGCAGAGAGGACAGGGTCAGACAAACTGTCAGGCAGACCCTCTGCTGAGTCATGAGGTTCAGAAAGGACCTACTTATTTTTTAAACTCCTTTCTTAAGGGAAATTTAGGTGTGTCTGGATCCAGACTTAGTCCCAGACTTGGCCAGCAATTTACATCTAAAGGATTATGTGCACAGTCAATCTTGTATCTCAGCTGAGATTTCAGTTTTGTATGCTATTAAGCACTTGGTGAGAATTCCTGAGCAAGGGATCTCAGCCTCAAGAAGTTAACTCACCCTAGTTGAGTGGAGATGCTGGGGTACAGCCTTCTGCCATGCAGGAGAGGGTAAAGAGGCCCTGGACTGTCCACTACTTAGAGTAATATGATTGACTTACAGTCATATTTCCATATAGGCTGTATTCTGGTTTTCCTTGTGCCCAACTGGCCCTAAGCTGATGAGCAAGACTTAATG
This sequence comes from Ammospiza nelsoni, assembly GCF_027579445.1. Taxonomy (NCBI): domain Eukaryota; kingdom Metazoa; phylum Chordata; class Aves; order Passeriformes; family Passerellidae; genus Ammospiza; species Ammospiza nelsoni. The sequence continues at coordinate 42,863,884 of NC_080638.1, read as the reverse complement.
GCCCTTAACTATTGTGTTCTTATCTGTCTTCTCAGAGTCCAGCTTAAGCCAGATACAGTCCTCCTGCCCACCACTGGTGGCTGGCTATTGCTCAGGCAGAAGTGGGAGGGGAGAGCACACTGTCACCTGAGGCACTAAAGAGAAGAAGATGGAATAAACCCTTCAGTGTGACCACAATGTCAGCATTGTTGGTCCTTGGATGTGAGATCTGCAGAACCCTCTGTGTGTGTGCTGGTTAACATGTGATGTACTATTTGGCACCTACTCCACCTTCTAATTAGGATTTATTTCTGTTGAAGGGAACTCTGACCTGTATGTACACGAGATATTCCAGAATTATGGATCCTCAGCTGCACAGCTTGTTGCATGCTAGTGGGTTATCTCCATTTAAAAATATACTGTGGTTTTGATCACAAAACCTGCCTTACAACCAGTTTTGATCACTTCCTGACACATAGATAGTATGTCCCAGTTTTCAAGCCATTAGTTAATGGTTTTTGTTAAGATAAATTGCACTGTAGATGGAAAACCTATATTCAGTTCTTGCTTTCTGAAATGTGGACCAATCTTTAATAAGGCTGGGGTCACTCTTTTGGAACTGTGCCCATCTACCTGGTCTCATTGACTTGAGCCCAAAAGCAGCATTGAAATGTGGAATGTCATCCCAATGAGTATGTGCCCAGCCTGCAAATGCAGCCTGCCCACAGACAGGCCTGCTGCAGTGGAACTGAGAGTATTTGGTGCGTGTTGTTTCACTGCTTATGTTTCCCAGAAGTATCTGATATCTTTTATGAACACAGGATAGTTTTAGGAACATTTGATCTTCAGGAAAGCTTCACAGTTGTACAGGATAATTCCTCTTTTTGTTTATTTTCTTATATTGCCACATTATACAAGTATGTTGTTTCTCAGGTATTCAACTAGCATTCATTATCAAAGTGACAACTTCTTTTTGGAAGGATACACAGTTTTTATTAGTTCTCTGATAAACAGCTTGGCTGTGTGGCTAGTGATTAACAGCAGCCATTCCTGTTCAATATCCAACCCATAGTTGTTTCAAAGAAAAAATCTTGTTTTGCATGTGTATTTTTTCAGTTTGGTATATTTCTTGGATTTGTATTTAATCTTGCTAGCTGGCTTGGGCATTTATGGAAATCCTTCTTATTTAAATAGAGATCTTTGGTATTAGACCTTGGGTCAAAAAAGAAAAATAAAGTTTAAATGCAGCTGCACTTCAGAGAGGGAAATTAATCCTCAGGAAAGGAAAATTTTTTTGTTTCTGTGGAAGGAAGATTTCAAATAGGTTTTTAATATATGTTTCCTTTTCCTCTAAATTGTCTCTCGAAATTCAGAAAGCTAAATCAAGAAAGAAGCTTCTTTTGCATTTTGGGCTTGCTTTTGTGAAAGCACATAATTGTTTTCCATTTTGTTTTGAATATAATTTAGGTCTAAATAAAATTTACATGTTCAGTCAGAGATATATCCTTTAGCAAAGGACCTGTATAAAAATTACCTTGGATAAGTGTTTAGTTATGATAATGGTATTAATCTGCTGGACATTTTTCATGTGAGAGAAGGTAATAAGCTCTCCATTGTTTCCTCTTTTTGCTTTAGGTGTAATGTAGCAGCAGAAGTTTAAAATATATGTGTTTTATTGAGAACAGAGAGTTAAAATTGCTTACATCAAGGACCACTACTGGTACTGCTTACATTTACTCAGACCCTTTGGAGGCCTGTAATGCATGTTCTCAGGAAGGGTTACTGGTGTCAGACACAGGCTTGTAGCAAATTAATGCTTGAGACCCATTTAATATGCACAAACAAGTAAGATGAAAATGTGTTGAGGGGAAGAGCTTAGCTACCCGACTTCAGGTGCTGGGAAAGTCAGGTTACTGTGCACTGAGTCTGGAAGGCAGCCACATGCCTCTCTGTGTGGCTGTACCCAGTCAGCTTATCTCCTTGTACCTGTGTGTGCATGGAACCTCCATCTGTGGCCTGCACTGGGTCAGCTGCTGTGGAGCTGGACCTGCTGAGGTGAATTTGAGGTAAATCTTATTACAGGTCTAGCTGCTGAAAGACTTTGTTGTTCTTGTGGGGAATTAGGGGAGAGAATGAATCCCTAAATGAGTTCACTTTCATCCCCACTGCTTATACTCTTCCTTCTTGTCTCACTACCCCTATAAAAGCCACTCTACAGAGGATTTATCACAAGGTGCCTTAGGAACAAACAGCATGTCTGAAATGAGAACCATAGGTGTCATTAATACAAGAGATTTCTTCTTATTTCACTGCCCATTTGGGTAGGGGATGGTCCTTGCTAAGGTCAGGCAGGGAGAGCCCCTCTAGGCTGTTGCTGGAGATCTAGTCTGTTCATAGACCACCTTGTTGCTGTAAGATTAGTAGTACAATGGTATTTGAATTTCCTGGTGCCATACATTCTTTGCCTTCATATGCTGCTGTCAGATGTCTAGGAACACCAGAGGACTGCTCCTTTTGATATGCTGACACTAAACCCAAGGACCAGAGGAACACTAGATAGACGTAGAAGAGCGTTTCTTATGGCCATTCATCATTTTCTCTAAGAGTGTTGAAATCCAGAGTTGAGAGTGTTGTGTGCTTATGCGTATTGAGTGTGGATGAGAGACCAAAGCAACAAGTTTTTTGTTTAGGGTTTTTTTATATCTACAAGTGTAAAAGAAAAAAGAATTTCTCTTTCTCTCACGTCTGGGAAAATATTGGATGTGACAATATCATATAGATGAATGAGGACTTCACAACTGGCAGAATTAAAAACTGGGAACTGATTATGTTAAATACATTGCTAATTAGACTGTGAAAGAAGGCAGGAGTTTAGCAGGAGTCAAAGTGCTATGGCATTTATCTAAAGAAGTTGATTTTTAGTAAATATCAATTAAGTAAAGTTTTAAAAGGTACATAAAACACCAGACTTCAAATGTATATATTACAAGGAGGAGAGTGTTCTGGGGGGATAGTCCACATTTGCCTGGAGTGAGTCTCTGGCTACTTATTCCCAAACTGTGGTGCTGTTGCAGCTGAAGGTGCATCAGTACAGGTGGATGGTGGATCTGAGTCCCCTTGACTTCTCTGGGTTCCATTCTGGATTTTACATGTTGCTCTCTCAGAATCATCATACATTAAATGTAGCCTTTATTGGGAAGGGAGAGAGGAAGAATTTTCTGATCCATCAGTGAGGGTTATTTGTTTCAAACCCATCTGGATTGGTGAGTCAAATCCCTTGGGCAAGAAGCAGGATGCCAGCCACAAAATTCAGAGCTAAGAAGACCTTGCCAAGTAATGACCTTGATGTTTAGCAGCTATGTTTGGAAATGATAAATAGCTGGAGATGACCACCCTGCAACCTCCAAGATGCCCTGGGAACGGCTCTCCTCAGAGGGAAGCAGGCTGCTTTCCACTCACAGCTCCAAACCATTAGCACTTTCAATGGGGAGCACCCTGTAGCTTGTCATAACTTTTTCAGACCTATGTTCTTGTGAACTGTGATGGTTGTTTGTCAGTCCTTACCTCTGTGATGTGAACATTTTTGATGTCCTGTGATTTCAAAATTGAGTTCTCAGTGCCAGCTGTTTGCTTTCCATGTGCTCACCAAGAGGTGAGTTTAAAATGCTGAAGAGGATATTTTAACAAAATGTGTCACTGGACTCTTTCTGAAGGGCACGTATGAAGGCTATATTTATAGTGTGCTTGCATTCCTTCTACAACTGGTTTGTATTGTTTATATTTGATGTATTGTGGTTGATTTGTAATAATATATTGGAACTTACTCCCTTTAAATAAACTTCACTATGCAACCAAGAATTTTGTCTTCTGTTTAAAGCAACTGAATATCTTGATATGAAAAATTCAACTACAGACCTTCCAACAAAACAAGAATGCAGTTAGTTCTAGGAGCAAAGAAGAAGCAAATATGCAAAATATACTTTGCAATGTACAGGAGATTCTGATGCAAACAAATAGGAAAATGCTCTGTTATCGGCTCATGATGATGATGGTTCCAGCCAGGAAATCTTTTGTCTATTAAAATGACTCACTGGAATATTTTTCTTGAGATTGTACTGAATGCTTGAGGAATTTGAGAGGAACAAGCAAGTAGCCAAGCTCATATAATGGACATAGGTAGAGTCTGAATACTTTACCCTCCAGTTTTTCATACTGGTACTTGTCACCTCCATTTGCAGAGATCCCCTCGCTCCTTTGTTACTTTGGCTTTCAATCTGGAGGATTTAGAAACATCTCTTGATTACCAGGTACTCATTAAATTGTCTACAGAAAAGTGTTTGCCCTTCACAGCTCCTCACAGCTGCTTTGCCCCTCAGCTTTATCATACTACAAAGGTTCTACTTACATGTCCTGAGAGAAGCACTTGCTGGTCAAAATGAGGAATGATGGCTGTAGCAGGAGTCATCTTCTCTCACCTATCTCATTTCAAGTTTGGTAGGACAAATGCTGCAGAGGTTCAATTCTCTGTTCTAGTCCCTTGGAACACTTTTATAAACTAATTGATGGGCAGGAGCAATCATAAACCAAGCTGATCCAAAGGATAGATGATTCTGCCAAGTTAAAGATGTTTCATTGCATTTTAAGACCACCAAAGAGAAACAGTGCTACAGGTACTTTATTATGATGCATTCACAATACATCCTTGTGCTTGGCTTGGGTGTATGGCCAAGAGGAAAATTAAGGAAAACAGTGGGGATGCAGGGCAGTGGTGCAAAATTTCACATTAGTTCTTCCCATCTCTGGAAGTTCCACCCCCACTCTGCCACTCCCCCCTTCTCTAACTTTTGTGCATGGACTGCAGCAGAAACACTTATTATGAGGTGCACTGTGAAGGCCTTGCAGCAGGCTTTGTTGCCTCTGCCAGGGAAGTGGCTCTTCCCTGTTTCAGGTGAATAGGGGGAATATTGTAGTTTGGCCGCTGAAGTCCTGTCACTGCTTTTAGTAGTCCTTGATTACCAACAGCAGTTTTAAGCTTAGCAGAGCTACTCATTGTTATACAGGTGGTATCAGTTACCCAGTGGAGCCTCTGTAGTAACACACACACACACACACACACACACACACATGTAATTACTGTTTAAGGAGTATGTGCCACCATCCTACCTTCAATATGAGCCCTGACTGCAGAGTAAGAGAAGCAAGGTTCATACCTGCTCTTTTTCATGAAGGCTACAAGAAATGTGTACAGATACCATCATTTAGGAATTGGAAAGCAAATTATCCCTCTCTGGAAAGGGTCATGTGGCTTGGGCTCTAGAAATGGTGACTGTCTGGAACACAAGTTCTTTAAGGAGCAGCTGAGGGAGCTGGGGTTGTCTAGGCTGCAGAAGAGAAGCCTCAGGGGAGACTTACCACTCTCTACAACTACCTGAAAGGAGGTTGTAGGCAAGTAGGAATTGGCCTCCTAACCCAGGCAGCCAGTGACAGGACAAGAGGACATAGTCTCAATCTGTGCTAGGGCAGGTTTAGGTTGGACATTAGAAGGAATTTCTTCACAGAAAGGGTGATTATATACTGGAATGGACTGCACGGGGAGGTGGTGGAGTCACCATCCTTGGAGCTGTCTAAGGAAGGACTGGATGTGTAGTGCCCATGTCTAGTTGACATGCTGAAGTTCGGTCACTGGCTCTTCTCGATGATCTCAGAGGTCTTTTCCAACCAAATTAATTCTGTGATTCTACAGAGGCTGATTTGGTACGAGGCAAGGCTGGTCCCGGCTTCGGAGGGCCGGAGCAGCGGGCCCTAGTGCCCTGACCTCCTCCGGCCTTGGCAGGGCTGCCGCCGCCCGGGCCCCTAACGGGGATGGCCGGGCCCCTAACGGGAACGGCCGCGCCCCGGGCGCTCCCACCGCGGGCAGGGCGGGTCCGGCCGGTCCCCTCCGCAGCTGTGGGGCCGGGCCGGGCCGGGGGATGCCGGGGCCGCCCCCGCCGCGCCGCGCTGCTCAAATTGCGGCCCCGGCAGCCCGGGCCGTTCACCAGGGGCCATGCTGCGCGCCCGCCGCCGGGGCTGGCCGGGGCCCGCGGGCAGCGCCCGGCACGGCGGCCTCGCCTTCTACGTGCTGTGGGCTCTGCGGGAGCCGCCGCGGCGGCTCGGCAGGTGCGCCCGGCCCCGCTCCGGCGCTGTGCGGGTGTGGCCGGGCCCTGTCGGGGCTGGGCTCCCCACGGGCCGGGCACCCCCACGCCGTGCTTTGGCCCGCTCTGGAAACGCCGCTGCCCGCGTCGCTGAGCTGCTCCAGCCCCTGGCGGCTCTCCCTTCCCACCGATTATCTCCTTGCCTGCATCCTTGCATGGTTTCATCTTTAAATGACACAAGCCCTCTGCTTTCACCATTTCCCAACATAAAAGTGTTTTCAGAAGTTTTCATATAATTTTTTCACCTTTTATTTTACTCCTCGATTACTATTTATCGCTTTTCTTCCCTCCCCTTTGCAGCCATTCCAGCCAGATGGCTTTCCAGGCTTGGCTTCCCCTGCCATTGCCGAAGCAGCTGGTGGTGTTCGGGATGGGCGACTGGAGCTGTTACTCTGCGGACACGAGCATCGCCGTGGATGTGCTGGTGTCCTCAGGCATTGCCCCACAGCGGGTCGGCAGGCTGGAGCCCACCCGCAGGTCACAGCAGGAGGGGCATCCTAGAAAAGCTTTCTGATCTCTGGTGCTGCCTGGTTCTGCTGCTGTTACCCAAATCCTGCTGGTCCTCCACCATGGTGTTTCCCTCTAGTGGTGGTTCCTTTTGGCTGCTTTCAGGACTGGATCTCTTATGGCTTTGGGCTGTTATCATCTAGTATGGGAGCAGGAATTTTGTCCTGGTCAGTGTCACTTGTGGGCTGAAAAGCCATGGTCCCTTGTGCAGGTCTCTGGTGTGGGAAGGCGACTGGAGAACAGATCTTTTCATGGCCTCGTTGAAAGAGATGGACAAAGGCAACCCTGTGAGGCTTGTTCTGACTGTCAATGGACAGGTAAAAGAACTGACACTCCTCTCTTCCTGTCCAAGGTCCCAAATGCCACTTCTCAGCCCCAGAATCTCCTTTTTTGCTCTCCTTTTCCTTCTCTACTACTCCAAAGTAGAGCTGACATACATGAATCTGTTAATGCATGTCTGTGCTGAGCCTGAAAGCTCTGTGATGCTCCAGGCCTATCCTCTGAACACAGTTTTGCCAGAACACCTTGCAGGAGACAGGCAGCCAACAGCTGTTCACTTCCAGTCTCACTCTCTCCTGGGTCTTTGGCACTTATATAGTTTTTTTACCTTGAGCTGAAGCCACTGGATTTAGCATCTTACAGTGCCTGGCTTTTCTTCTCCTTGCTTGTTTTGTTGGTGTGGGAGATGAAAGGCAGATTATTCATTGCAGAGAATCTGTCCCTTGCAGGACATGATTTTGCTCATCCTTTGTGTGGCTGGAGGATAACACACTAAGGGTTCTGTTGCTGTTTCTGCTGCAGCTGCTCCGAGGTGTCTCCAGCAGTACACCTGTCCATCCCTTCCTTGTACCAGAGACCAGCCAGTCACCAGTGCTTCCAGCAGATGATAGGACCCTTGGCCAGGACCTGGAGGATCCTACTGAGGTATGGCTATTTTGGAGTCACTTTTCACTTTTTTCTTAGTGTCTTCTCCCTCACCAGTAGTGATTCAGTTCATGTCTAGCTGAAACATTTGCTGCCGTTTTTTTTGGTGGAGATGTGGATAAGCAAGTTCTGGAGCCAAAGTTTCTCTTGTGCTGAAGAAAGATATATTCTCCATTGAAATGCCTTTTTAAATGTTGAATATAGTAATCCTTGGTGGGATGGTCAACCAGCCCCTTCATTCCTAGTACAGATAGGCTTTTTGCCCTTCCATGTTTTAGCTGTGCCCAGCAGCCAGCAGTCTGAAAGCTGACTACAGCACAGAGCAGCAGATAGCTGCACTGCTCAGCATCTGTTTGGCAGCTAATACTGATGTCATGTTCACCCTTAAAGCTCAATGGGAAGATGAGCCTAAGCACAGTTACCACATCTCTGGCCCAGTAAGATGCAATTCACAGTAGCCTCAGGTATCTTTCTTTGGGGCTGATTTGGCAGGGGCTCATGTCACAGGTTAAGAGTCAGAGCTCAGAGGTGGCTGCCAGAGCATCCAGGGCTGTGAAGGAGGACATCCGGCCACCGCTGAGGACCATGGTGGTACCCTGTGCTCTGAAGCCCCCAGCTGGAAAGGTGGAATCCAATGAGGCCTGGAAGAAGAGTCCTGACCAAGGAACATCACCAAGAGTCCACTTCAAAAAGCCCAGAAAGGTTTTATTTGAACCCGCAGCATCTGAGAGAGATCTTGATGAAGAAGGTAATTCTGGTAGCTTCCAACTTTATTTTACAGATCTTGTCTGAATGATCTATCAATGCTGCTGGGCTGCACCTTCCCATTCCATTTCTCTATGTACCTCCAAGGCATGATGGGCTTGTATGTCTGGCTTTGAAATACTAAGAATGCGTTTTATTTATTTAGCTGCTCAATGAGTTTTTGCCTGCTGGGAAAAGGCTAGAAATGGAACATGGGGTATAACATCTTAGTGCCACCACTTTTTACTCTGACATAATGCCTATGTTTTCATACAAGTAAAAGTCTTTTATAAACTAAGGCAAATATTGTACCCCTGCTAATAGCATACCACTTGGTGTATGGAAGACACTGGTTATTATTATAGTATAGAGAATATGAAAAGGAAAATAAATAAATAAATATATATGTAATTAGTGTAATTGCACTAGCTTTTGAGTAGTGAGAAGGTAACTGCCAAAGGGTTTGGAAACAAAACCTTAGGCTTCTGGAGTGGGAATTCCAAGTCAACTCCTGAGTATGACCAAGTTTATGTGTAAAGGTTTGGCTATAACTTAGTGGTTCCCATAAGAAATTACTTATTAGGACTTGCCTTGCTTGTCATAAAGGTAAATATAGCTTCATCATGAAGTTTTTTCTGCTGCAGGCAGTGTGAGAAGGGGGGAAATGATCTATCAGAGGGGTAAAATGCAAAGGTGACAGTATTTGGCAGTCAGAGGAAGTGTGCCCTGCTCTCACCTATTTTCTTCAGATGAGACTTAATTCATGATTCTTGGTCTTGCACCTTGTTTGTTGCAGTGAGGTAGCTTTGTGCTGGAGGTTGGAGGAAGGAAGGTCAAAGGGCTCTTACACAGTGGAGCTGAGCACTTTTTACAGTATGTCTGCTGGCTGCTTTATGGGGCCATCTCTGTGTTCCCTCTGCAGATCTGGCAGTGAAGGAGTTGGAAGGTGAGGATTTGGTTCCTAGACCCTGGTTTGTCTTATCAGTCACTTAGTGATGATATTTCTTGCCTTCAACATCAGAAGCCTCCCATGTTTCATCCTGTATCTCCCCAGTGATCAAGAATAACAAGTAGGTCATGTGTATATACTATTCCTCTTCATGTAATTGCCATCAGTGCTTCCAGTACTGTCAGGCTCTCAAATATGTTTCTTTAGCCCCTCTGAATCTCAGGCACACCTCTGGGTACATAGCTCTTTGAGGAAAAAAGGTAAGATATGAAATAGACTTCGATTTTAAAAGTGTTTTTTTAGCTTGCTCAGCCAACTGCAGGGGCCTGGGAGAGGAAGGGAGGAGGAACAGAGCAGTACAAGGAATACCTCTGGAAGCAGCTCCAGGCTTCTGATTGTTCTGTCTTAGGCACTGATGAGCTGTCCCTGGGTAGCCCTCCCTCACAAGGTGCAGGGTGGGTAGCACAACTGAGATACCCACTTCTGGAGGTGGGGTAGTAAATGGCGACATCCAAGCCTGTCTGAAGTGGCAGCCTGAATGCATCCTACATCCAGCTGCTCCTTGCTCCTGAGGTCTCTCTAAGTACAGCAACTATTCCCCCAAGCCAACTGAAAATATTCCTCAGGGAGGTATGTCTTTCTCCCCTGCAGAGGGCAGGGAGCAGGGGCCCCTGTCTTACCTTTTTCCCCCTGTGGGCATTCAGGTGGCTTGTTCTCCCCAGCAGGGAAGGGAGGCAGCTGAGGGTGTGCTGTCTGACTGCTCACAGGCCTGTGCTCTTCCCTCCCCAGGCAGTCCCAGCCCTCGGTGGTGCCATGCCATGTGCCTCAGTGACCTGGGGACAGCTGTTCTCATTGGTGGAGAAGGTGTCAATCAACAGTCCTGCAGGGATGCTCTCTGGAAGCTGGAAATTGGTGGGGACTTTAGGGGACTTTAGACTTTGTGAAAAGCAATGGGGACAGTGGGACTCAAGGATAGCTCATGCAGATGGGAGGGGGTACTTGGGCATCTGTGCATATAGAGGGGACAGCAAAGGCATCACATCTGGTGTGTCACCAGGCAGAGCTGACAGCATAGAGTGCCTTATGAGATTCTGGGATTATACTTGAGAGCACTCTAGGAGCTAAGGTACAAGTTCTGGAAAGAGTTGGAATTTTAAGGGGTAAAAGCAACAGTGCAGTTTGCAGTCTGTGTGTGGTGACTGGTGGAAAAGTGTGAGATAGAATTCCAGTGCCTTGTGTCTTTCTGCACCTCACTGGTCTTCTCTTTCACCTTGCTATTCCCCATCATTCCTTACAGAAACCATTCTGAATGAGTTCCCTCTAGCTCCGAATCAAAGGAGAGGAGGAAGCAAAAGGAGCAACATTTTGAGTAAAGATTTTATGGCATATTCTTTAAATCTAGAGCGATCAAGGACATTTTTGAACTCTCACACTGTGTCTGCTGTTGTTCCACAGACAGTGATTTATGGCTTCCGGTGGGTCTCCAGCTACAGAATGCCATGCCATTGTGCTTGCATGGTCACACAGCCACCTACGACCCTGACACCAAGCGGATCTACATCTTTGGGGGCATAAGGGAGGACAAAGACTACAGCAGCATTTACATTCTGGACACAGTCACCTGGAAATGGCTCTTTGTGGCTGTGAGTACTGCATCTCTTCCAAGACAAAAGTGCAGGAGTAGTGGCAGGTTCTGCCTGAATGTGACAGTCCATGTGCACGTGTCCTTAGTCCAGTGGTCTTGGTCCACTGTTGGTGCATGCTGTCTGAGGTGCATAGCTGGGTTTGACAGGTATTAGGAGGCTGTGTTGAAAAGCCACATGCTGAACAGAAACCAGGAGCTGTGCCTACAGTGAATGAAGCAATGGGGAAAAAATGGCTGCTGCAGAGGGCTCTGCCTGACCAAGGTCAATGGTGGGAGGTACTGTACAAGTAGTGGAGGGAAATGGCCTCTCATTTTATATGGTGTAATTGAGGGCAGCACCAGATGCTGAGGTGCAGAGCCAGTCTTCTCAAATCAGGAACTGCCCTGAGTACAGCAGAATTCTGAGCCCTTGTCAGCATGGGACTGTCTCTTTCCTGGTAAAGCACAAAATGGCTTTTACAGAGTAAGCCTGGATGAGATCTTTCTGTTCCCTGACATCTTCTGAGGAAGGTGTGGGAGGCTGACTTCCTTTTCTTATCAGAGCATTCTGGTGCAAAGAATGCAAAGAATGTACTGTCTGCCTGTGCAGCAAAGATCTGGCAGGGGGGCCAATATAGTGAAAACTGAGACTTGTCAAACTCATTGCATGATGTGAGCCCCTTTCCTATGGGTCATGCAGCAAATAATGCACTTCTTGTAACAAAAACATATTCAATCTTTCTAGGCTAAAGGGAGGATACCAGTGCTCGCCTACCACAGTGCAACTATCTACAACAAGGAGCTCTTTGTTTTTGGAGGAACTTTCCCCAGAAAGGCATCGCTGGCAGTTGCACCCTGCAGCAATATGCTCTATGTCTTCAATCCAGAGCATGAAATTTGGTATCAGCCCATTTCAGAAGGGGAGAAGCCTCTTCCTAGACTTGGGTGAGAGTGCTTTAATTCCAGCTATCCAAAATAGTGCAGGAAACCTCTGCTTATCTTCCCTCCCACACCAGTGTGATTTCTTAAATATTAGGTGATTGCTCTCCACCATGTATTCTTTAAGATAGGGCTGTGTTTAGAGCAATGGGATTTTTAGTACCTCTTGTTGTGAATCCTGATGAGATTTTGTCCCAGGTGTAGACTGAAGCTGTGGCAGCCCAGTAGAAGAGGCCAAGGCTAAAATGGAAGTTTTGGGAACTTGCTGAAGATGTTTTATTAATTTGCTTGCTCTCTGCCCAGGCATTCAGCTACTCTATTGAAAAACAAGCTGGTGATTTTTGGGGGTCAGAGGACTTCTGTCTACCTCAGTGACATGCACATTCTGGATCTGGGTAAGAAAGTCTGTGCCTCGAGAAGGTCTGTTCCAAGACAGGTACTTGGGAGTGAGGTGTGCTCAATGGGAAAATAGCAAGAGCATTATACAAACTCCTGTCTAGGCAATGGAGATGAAAAACTGGGGGTTAAAAAAAAACCTTTCTGGGGCAATAAGGGAGGGAAAGAAAAAACAATGGCTTTTTTGGAAGAAGTTGGGTAACAGATAAGGCAGAGGCACTGTTGATGTGGCAGAGTATCTAAGTTTTTGTCTACTTATGAGGCTGAGGTTTTTGGCCATTTCACCTGCCTTTTCTCTGTCTGTCAGGTTTCATGGAGTACACATCAGTCCCCCTCCTGGCAGGACAGCCTTCTGCACGTAGGTAAGACTCTCTTGCAGACCCAGGAGCTATCTTCTGTCATTTCTCTTTGAAGCCAGGTTTAAACAGTACTTCTAATCAGACCCAGCTGCATATCTCTGTTCCACTAGTCAAAATACAGTGGATCTTCTCTCCACTGTGGGGCCAGGAGTTCCTGTGCTGTTGGTGCCTGTATGGTGTGCAGGGATATTCCATAGTCTCCCTGGAAATCTCTCTTTCAGGCTAGGGTAAGGTTTCTGCTGTGTGCTAGTAAACTGTATGGCCTGCTGTTTGGTCTTCACAGTGCCTGGACAGGTGTTGTGCCACACAGAGGAAGAAGCTCCTGTACCAGGACTATGTTGTTCCTAAAGGGACAGAATTGCTCACTAGAACAATGATCTAAATCTGTGCAGAGCCTAGCTACCCTGCTACCTCACCCCACAGAGCAAAGCATAGGAGTTTTGATAGCTCCTTCTGAGATAATGAATTGCTATTCAGACCTGATTGTGGCCTGACCTGCAGAGGCAAACATCTCTCTTTTAGGGTTATTCTGCAAGTCAGGGTTGAGAGAAGCAGAAGTCAACTTTGTTCCTGCAGCTTAAGCCCCCAACCTCCTAATCAAGTTGCCAATCCCTGCCCATTGCTGACTGAGGCCATCCCAGCAGGTTTTGTTGCAGTCACCTTTTGACTTTGCTTTGGTCACAGCTTTCATGCAGCTCTGGCTGTGTCGGACCAGAAGGTTCTGATCAGTGGAGGCTGCAATGCCAGAGGAGCCTTGCAAGATGCCTTTGTCTTCCACCTAGGTGAGTGACTCTCCTGCACTGTTTTGATAGCTCTGGGGCTGCAGTGGTGTTTCTGAACACCTAGCCTAGTCCATTTGTCTCATCCCTTGCACTAGGAATGGGCTTGTCAGTATTGATATCCCCTTTCCACTTCAGACACTCTTTCATGGAGCACAGTGATCCACCACGACCTCTGCTCTGTTCCCCGAGCTGGCCACACACTGCTTGACCTGACTCCTGCCCACGTGATGGATATGGACAAGGAGAACAAAGAGGAGCAGAAGCTGCACACGGTGTTGGTCTTTGGGGGCTCCAACAGTGCTGGGACCTTTTATAACAGCACCCTCAAGATCCAGCTGGACCTAGGGTAATGCATGATTCACAGAATGAGCCTGAACAGCAAGGCTCTTCGCCAGCCTAGATACAGATATGGATGGCAATAAATGAGTCCAAGCAACTTGGCAGTCCAGGTATCTGTATGTAGGTGAATGGCACCTTGGTACAAGAGACTGTGGGTCTATAAGGTCTGAATGCCATGGGTATTGTTTTCCTAGGGTGCCTGTATACAGTATCTGGGCTCAGGTGCCAAAACATTCAGTGGGATCTGAGCTGACTCTGCACAAGAACACAGACAAAGGTTATGGGTTCCTTTTTTGCCCTACAGGTTTTTAGCTGGAATTCCCAGGGCGCTTTCAGCTTTGTGGGTGACTTAAGTGTTTGGTTTCATTTGGGATGAGTGAAATGGTATTTATTGCTGCTATTTTACAGTAAAAACACAGGCATGGTTCTGGTTTGGAGGGAATCTGGGGTGGGATTTCCTTGGGCAACAGTCTGCAGCTGAAGGCCAGGAAACCACCTAGAGCAGTATCTGAGGATGAGAAAAAGAAGAGAACATAATTTTCATTGTAGGGAAGAGAGCTGGTTGTGCCTTGCTGTCTAAGGCACCATCACCTAGCTTTGCTCTAGGCAGACCTTTTATAAAATCCATGTGACTGCTTTTATTATTGCAAGGGGTGACAGAGCTGCCAACTTGGCTCTTTCAAGACCCCAACAAGGGTTAAGCTATCTTCCAGCAGAGATTAGATCTGATTTATATCCACGGAGCTGATGACTGTGCTGTGGCTCTGAGGCAGCTCCAAGGATAAGCACACTGTGTATACTCATTCCCTGATGCTCTTTCTGTAGATGGTAGGAAGAAGTAGCCCCTGTGGGGAATATAGAATTGACTCAATGCCTCACAGTTGTTTGTGGTCACATTCCCCAGCCCAAAGCCGCAGAGGGAACTGCTGATCATTATGGATACTTCTGCTTTAATCTGCTTCATGGAGATAGACTGCATAGAAAAAACTAGTAGCTGCACGTATTCCAGCACACGCATAGCTCCTGTAAGTCATCCACACTATTTCCAGGTCCTCTGTCCTTCCCACTCAGATGAAAGGGAAGGCACTGGCACTAAAGTCATACTCAGCCTGTAGGTGTTGTCTTCTTTATCATGGCAGCTTTGTAGATGTAATGAGCAGAAAGGCTTCAAGCTCGCAGCTCTGCAGGAGTATCTGGCTGCCGGGAAGGGTGGCTTGTTTTGAAGGCCTCTAACTCCAAGAGAGCTTTATTTATTCTGGTTATTGTGGGATATGGACCCATGTCCACTTTGAATCTGTAAAAGGAAAAGAATTTGTGAAGTACTAGGAGTTGGAGAGGCAGTGCAGCAGTGCGCAGAAGTGCAGAGCAGTGTGATAGGCCTGCCTAGTATGGGAGAATCTCACAGGCATGTACACTAACAGAAAAGGTTCATCCTTGTAGGTTCACAAATAAATGCTAGAGAGATTAATTAGTGCCTGGAGAGGTTGTAAAGTTTCCTTCTCTAGAGATACTCAAAACCAAGCTGGATGCAATCCTGTGCCACTTCCTCTAGCAGGGAAATTGGACTGGGTGACCTCCAAAATTCCCTTCCAACCCAAATGATTCTGTGATTGTGTGATTTTCACCAGATTTTTACATAATGTGCAGGACAAGGTAGGAAGACCCTGCTTTTCCTGGGAATCATGCAGCCTACTTGTATGGGTTTAAGGCTTTATTTAAAGTCTGATTAATCTCTTCTTCCTGTGTGCAGTGTAAGAATAAAGGAAACAGGTACAGAGAACATGGAGTGTGGGCAACCTCAGCTTTTCTAAGGCCATAGATCAGGTTTCCCCAGGGGCCTCTAAAAGGAGACCACAATTCATTACTTCCAAAAGACACAGTATTTATGAAGTAGGAAAATTTGTAGAGAGAAGAAACAGAGGTGGATAGGGCAGGCAGGAGGGATACTTTCTAACAGGCATAAGGAGCAGCAGAAGGTAAGCTCTACCTTAAGCCCAGCATAAGTAGGTGTGTTGAAGAATATCTCAAACTCAGCCTTAATTACCTTTCAGCATTGGCAACTTGAGGCGCTAAACACAGATCAGCCATGGAAACCTGCAAATATAGCAGAGAAAAGAGGTTAGAATAACTCACAGCCTGTCCCCTCACACTGCCCAGTGGTGGCAGACTTTAAGACCAGGACAGGAATTATTTTATCAGCCAGTACAGAGGAGTTGTCATGATGATCTAATTATTTAATTCAGCATTAATACTACAGCAACAGTACAAGAAAAAGAACTTCATTGCAGTTACTAGGAGAAGCCATAAGCTTTTAGGGAGCTTTATATTTACCAGCTGATCATTATGACCTCAAGGACACTGTGCTTCTATGGCAACTACCTCTAAGCAAACACATCTGCTGGCAAGCTGCAGAGGGAGGTGATGGAGGGAGAGGGGTGTTTGCATGGCTGGAAAAAGTTAAATAAATTTTGCTTGTTTGCACTGCAGGAGTATAAAGCAGGTCCTGCCAATGTCAAGACTTGATATGTGATAGGGCCTCTGTACACAGGCTCAGAGACTTGCAATCTGAAAGGAAGACTTAATGGCAGTGCTGCTGTCTGCACAGAGGCAGCTGCTCCCACCCTTCTCCCCAGGTCACAAGGCCCTGGGTAACTCTCAAAGCACATGTTATTCTCCAACATTAGATCTTGTACGTACCCTTTGCCTACCAAGGGCTCCATAAGGCTGCTGCTATACAATTCTCTGCATCCCACAATAATGCAGGAGCCTTCCTTTTTTCTAAGGCTTTTATAGGGAAGATCTTTTGCCTGGCAGCAGAACTAATAAATGGAAAAGGCCTGAGATACCTCTAGTTTGGTAAGGGTCAGAACAGCTTTTATGTGAGCTCTGTGAAATCTGTCCATGTTAAAACTGGATGACCAGAGCAGAAAAATACAAATTGGTTAAAGGTTCCATAGAGCACAGCTAAGAACTGAACCAAGTTTCTTGAGCCAAGCTTTGTCTGTATGACAGGACATGTTGAAGTCCAAATCCCATAAAGATGAAATTATAGATCATCTTTTTCCACATCCTCTAGTACCAACCATATCCTAGATACAGCTGCAGAATCTGGCCACCAGCAGGTTATAGGCAGGGACAAGTAAACATCTCCACAACTCTCTGCCAGTCAGTAATGGCCTAACTAGCATCCATGCAGCTGTTCTTTGTTATGGTGAAGGCACTACATGTAATTCTAGGCACTGGATGGGGTTGTGCTCTTGTCTCATCAACTAATTTTCTTTCCTCATTTAGGGGAAGGTACTGGGCTTTTCAGTCCTGCAGTAGCACACAGGGCTCTCTCAGATACTTACTTCATCCCCCACACAGTAGCGTCCAGCAGTGTTCTGCAGAATCTGCTCCAGTGCTGTTAAGAGAGGTGGTACACTGGAATGAGTCAATTGAAAGGGACACCAAAAACTTTCTAGACTGGGAATTAAGTACAAGGGCATCTTAACCCTGAGCACAGTATGAAAAAGGAGTCTTTTGGGAGAAACTAGAAGGAACGGAAATCTTATGGGAGTCTTTAGGGTTCTTCAGCTTTTTTGGACCCACGGTGCTTTCAGCTGCTTTAGACAATGCACTTGAAATACTAGGAGATTAATGTAGACATACATGATTGGGGAAGGGAAAAATGCAAAGGTTCAGTCAGTTTGTGTCTGTCAGGAAACAAAGATGGGCTTGTCATTGTGGCACGTGGGGGAAAGGATTTTGAGGGAACCAAAAGCACTTTATTTCTCTCAAAAAGGCAAAGAAATACTCTGCTACTTGCTAAACTCTGTGGGAGTTTGCTATTAGGTGTCCAATTATGAAAACCTATCTATGTATATGAAGTACTTTAGAAGTGCTGTGAGCCCTGGTGCTTCAGAATGAATCAACTGCTGCAATGTGCAGGATGGCATCAGGTTCCCCTCTTCCATGTGCAGCAGTGGAAGTGTTCTGGGCACATCTTTCCTCTGAGATTCTGGGGAGCTACCAGTCCTGGACAAGTGACTCTGGGCAGGGAGAGCACTGTCTCTGCCAGCAAGGCAGGACCCCAGCACACCAGCCTAGGCATATCTGTGGTTCTACTTGAAAAAGATGAGTAGAATGCCAGGGTGTAGCATTTTGTAAGGTCAGGTGAAATACTGATCATTTTGGATGTGGGATGTACCTTGAAAACCAGACATGATACAGTTCTGAGCCCATTCCATTTTTTTCTCCCCCATTTGTTTCAGGACATTCAGGTTCTGTGAAGGCAAAGCAATCTCTAGGTTAGATAACTACTGCTGGCTGGATCTTACCCACTGTGTCATCCAGTGGAGGAGAGGGGAGATGAGGGGTTGCCAAGGCTGGACTCCTGAGTTCAGGGGTTGCCTGAACTCAGTTGCCAAGGCTGGCCTGTGTTCACTTGGTTGGGTCAGCCCTGACCTCACCTGCACTGAATCATGCACCCTGCTGTATCCTTCTCTTGGCACTACCCTTCTGTAACAGTTGCCAGGGTATCCCTTTGCCTCTTCCCTTTCAGCTGCTCAATTATCTTCTCCCTAAAACATCCTAGACTCAGCAGTAAAACCATATGGCTTCAGCTCTTTTTGGAAAGAACCCTCGGATGCTGTAGTATTTGCTGTATTGGAAATACAGTATTGGTGCCATTGATCTCTAGATCAGGCAGAGGTTAAGCAGATTTTATCTGCTAGCACCCCAGTCTGAAATTCTGACACCTGGTTGGCTGGCAACAATTTAAGGAGACTGAGAATTTCAGAGACAGAAATCCTTTCTGATTTTCTCACTTGCATGGATCTGACATGGCAGTACCTGGAGTGGCTGAATGCCAGAGGCAATGTGATCAGCGATCATTCTGACTTGGGCTCTCTTCTTTGGATCTTGGGGCAGGAGCCTGGGGTTAGGATGTGTCTCTTCTAGGTAATTAATTATAGCTAGCTGTAATGAACAAAGAGATAATGGGAGGTTATTGCAGAGCCAAGGAAAACTTCACATCCTGGACACCTGGGAAAGGGGAGCTGATCCAAGACAATACAACAGCTTTTGCATGCAGTTTGTTACCAACCCAAAGAACAGAATAACCCCTGTGACATCTGCCTGTGACCTTGTCATTTCATCCAGCTGTAATTTCAGGCAAACCATGGAACAGCCATTGAAGTCAGATTACAAACTGCTTAGTGAAAGGTGGAGAATTGAACTTTAATCCTTGACAGTAGTTTCCCATCAGGGAATATGTGCTATTTCTGTTCCCAAGTGGGACCATAAATGCCACCTCTTTTCCCATGTATAGGTGAGAGCTCTGGGGAAAAAGATGGGACAAAGCTATCCCATTCAGATTGGGCAGCAGGCTGGAGTGAAAGGTTAACAGGGATGTGACTCATAACTCACCGACTGAGAAAGGGTGATGCCATCAATTTTCAAGGCTGGGACTTGCTGCATTGGATTCAGTGCCTTGAATTCAGCAGAAAACTGTGGAAACAAACCTGAAATTACTCTACAGCAATAAGAAATTCTTCTTCCTTGTTTTCTTCTCCCAGAACCCAGTTACCAAATTTTTTTTCCTTCTTCTTTTTCTCTCTACCTTAATATTAATCTTTGCAGTAAATTATGCTGTACTATTAGCCTACTAAGCTCTCACTAGGGCTCAGGGATCACTGCATCCTGGCCCAGACTGCATTATCTCTTGATAAAGCACCACTGCAATGCCCAGTGGTACTGCATCAGTGCCACCATTACTGTTCCAGTTGTCCAACTCTTCCTTAGCCCATACCAGCCCATTGAGCCCATGGTACCACGAGGTGCACAACTCCCTCCTATGGATCCCCAAGCAAGGCCTCAGTGAAGATCTCTTTTGGGAAGCCACCTCTTCCTTTTGCAGGCCCTTTTCAGCCTCCTGCAATATATTTTAGCATCTCTTGGATATCCCTGCCTCCCTGCATCTTCTGTTGCTAATTGAATCAGGCTGAGTCTGTTTAAAGTGTGGGGCAGCTTCTCTGAAGTCTGTGCTTGAGATATATTTAGTTGTATCGTGGTAAGCAAAAGATCTTCAGCCTTAGGGACTCAGTCACAAATGTTTGAGAGAGGAAAAAGCCTCTAGTCTCCTGCAGTCATATTCTCCTCCTGTCTCCCATGGCAGGGAATACTGGCTGAAAGCAACTATTAATTACAAAGAAGTGGTGAGGAATTCAATAACATTGCCTGTGAACTTTCTAGTGCTAATCTCAAGTCTCCTAATGATCCCCAAGTTCAGTACTCTGGAGAGAGCAGTGGTATTTTTATCCTTACCTGCTGTCCTCCATCCTTAATGAGGTTCACTGGGACCAGGTCATAAGAAATTCCTTTCAGAGCCAGTGCTAGGGAGAGCAGAGTGTACAGCTTCAGACAGCTACACTGGGACCAGTTTCATTGGTAATGGGCTCAGGAGAATGTTAGCATCTACATTTGGAAAAATGACCCTCACAGTGCTCTGGCACACGAAGGACCAAAGTACTAAAGACCAGTCCTGCCAAAACCACTGCATTTTTCAAAATAAGCTTTGCAACTCTTTGCAGCACAGCCCTTCCTGATTCAGCTTATAGAGGGCAGGACCATGTGCTCAGCTTTAAAACCTTTCTGTCTCAGTACAAGTAAGGGACCATTCCCAACCCTGCTTAGCTCTCATGACCTGGGCAGGCCAGAATCTGAGGTAGTATCATGAAGCCCTCTTATCTGTTCCCCTCTATTCCACCTGCTGCAGGTAAGATGCTCTCTTCCCCATCCCCCCATGGGGAGATGCCTCACTGTTCCAGGCTCATGTTTGCTGACCTCTCTGTTAATAAGTGATTGATTAATTGGGTAAGTGGAGGATGCTGCAATACTGAGACAAAAAAAAAAAAGAGATGAACACTGGTTCTTACCGATTCGCACTCTCCAAGAACAGGAACTTCGGAAATAGCTGTAAAGTATTGGCTGGGGAGAGAAAGATAAAAGGTTATATGCTGGGAGCACCAGGGTATTGAATGTAAGGAAAAGAATGCATGAGCAGAAGGCATTTCAGGGACTCAAAGGGGAGAGCAATGTTTGGAGGAGTGGGCTCCTTTCTGAAAGTAACTGCCCCTGATTTGGGCATACAGGTAGCATCACTGTCTCTCATAATAGCCTTCTCATTATCCAGTTGCACCTGATGTTTCCAGCAATGCAGAAATGAGCTTGAAATTAGTCTCTGTAAAGCTTCCCTCTTTGTCCCTATCCAATATTGCTAACTTCTGTCCCATCTTAGATTTCTGAAACAATTTCTGTACTGATTGTGCCAAGCACCTGGGTATTTGTATGATATGAAATAGCTTTTGCAGCCATGCAGGCAAAAGACAGATTTTTTTCCAAACAATAAAACTTTCTGCTGTTTGAGATGAAAGCCATGAAGACAGACAATTCATCTCTACCTGAACTATGAGACTAAGGCAGACTTCCCAGATGCTTCTACCCTGTCCAAACTCTCACCTTTTCAGATGCCATGGTAAGTGTGTGCAGTTGCCTCCACGAAATAAAAACAACCTCTGTGTTTTCCCTTTTAACTCAGCTGGCATGGGGAAAGGCTTCTCTCTTAAAACCAATACAGACTTTGCCCCCAGTCTGTGCCCAGGACACAAAAACCAGCCAACTGGATTCAATCCTGAGTCACTGCAGTCACCCTCTCCCAGCCCTGATATCAAAACCATTAACAAGATTTAAGCTTGGAAGCACATTTGGGAACCATTCTTATTTCCATAGCTTTTCATCCAGAAATAAATAAGGTGTCTGGAGAGCCTCACAAGCTGTCACCAGTTGCCAATGCAGAAATCTAACCCTGGAGAACAAAAAATTAAAACAAAAGCTGCATGCAGAATTTATTTTTCACTAGGGAATGATTGCTAGCTCTGGGAATGGGCTGCCTTTGCAGGAAGATTCCATTGTGTGCTCCTGTAGCTCCCCTCCCACCAGTACTGGCCAGTACAGGGGATTTTCTACATTGCAGATATGGGAGAAAGCTGCTACTCTGGCCTCAGACCAACTCCATGTAAAATAAAAGACTGCACTTTTTTTTTGTGTCAGAGCTTTTTCTTTCCACACAGGAAATTGGTATCCCTGTATGTCTCTAAATAAACCTGTAATCATGTTTCTCCTTGCTTACACAGATCCCATGGCACGCCATAGGTGTCTCTGTCTCTACCCACCCAAAATGCATAGAAGATTTCTCAGAGACTTAGCAGCAAGACAAAAGAATGCACAGATATGCTCAATTATAGTCTGTCAACAGAAAACCAGAGACACTGGTGATCTCTGTGCTCCAATCCTCTTTGTATAGTTCATGCTTCTCTTGCAGTTTAGATTGGCTCAAATAACTTCAAATGAGGTATGTCTTTCACTAAATTACTCAGATTTATAAGTGAGGAGGAAAGAGATGGAAACACTGGTAACAATTAAGTGGATAAAATATTTACTGATTTTCTAAAATTCTCCCTGGATCAGGCCATTAGAAATATCATTTTTCAAATGTCTAGCCTGGTGAGTTTCAGGGAAAGAAACAGAAACTATGGCTTCAAAAGAGAAAATAGAGCAGTCATGAGATACTAATTTTACTTGCATTTCCTGAGGACCTTGCTAATGATTTTTTGGCTCAGAAATTCATGTCCTTCACTATGTGTATTTTGGACTCTGGCCTCTCAGCCAGCAGAGACATTTCTCCTGATTCTCTCTGCAGTTCTTTTTGGGTTTTACAGCCTATGCTATCATTTTGAATAAACTGTGCTATACTAATTGCATTGCTCTATAATTTCAAGGCCCTGGGGATTTCACCAAAAAGAACATGGAAACCAACCCATCGTTCAGCTGGGAACTGTGTCCAGAGGCTGGGGCATGGAGTGATCTCTTGAGTTCATGCTATTTTGCTCCTAGCAGCAGGGCAGATCACAGGCAAAAATAATCAGCTAAGTAAAGACTACAGACAACAGAAATGTTTTGTCCTTAGTGGACAGATCCCAGAGCGACACTGTCAGCATTTCCTCTGAGGAAATGCTGAGTATGGTCCAGGGAAGTCTCAGGAAAGAATTTCCTGCATTTTCAACCCCGTGGGATAAAATCCCCAAACCCTGCAGTTTAGCCTGGTTGGAGCTGGGATGATGCGGGAGGACAGAGTTTGCTTGATGTCTACTGAGAGTTCTGGTTTGGTTCTGTTTTCATTTCTGGCAATCAGTGAGGAAACTTTGGGCTTAAATACCAGTCCAGAGTAAAAATTTGGGAAACACACTTCCCTGTTGTGAAAGCCAGAAGAAACGCCCCTAACTTTGTATGTGGACCTCTTAGGTTTTCTGTCTTCTTCAGAGCAGTATGGTCCACTCTGGGTATCACCTCTTTCCAGGCGATATATGGGATGCACTTGGAAAGGCCAAATCTCTCACCTTTCCTGAGACCCACCAAGCTCAGCAGCCTGCACACACACACGGCTCCTTGGGGGCTGCCCTAGGGGACACCTCGGTGCCCGAAAGGCACAGCTTGTCCTCTGCTGGGTTCAAATGGAAAGCAGAAAGAACAGATTTGCTCCTAAATTCTCAGTAACTCTTCAGCAGCAATTGGTGTGAACAGTGCACGCCAATAAAATATGCTAAGTAAGGAGCACGGCTAAAAGCACCAGCACACTGAATCATTTTATTTAGCACGGGGTTAAATTCCTTGCTTTCCACTGCGACAGACACACGGGTGCCGGCCGGGGCAGCGGGGGCGCGCTCCTCCCGGGACCCGCCGTCCCGGCCTTCCCGGGGCACCACAAGCCACAGCCGGCGACGAGACCGAACCGAGCGAGGCCCGGGCAGGCCGAAGGCGGAGAGCCGCCGCCCCAAGCCCCGCTCCCACCGGCCGTCCATCGCCCCCCCGCTCCCCTCCCGCCCGCGGGGAGAGCGCGGAGCCAGCGCCGCGTACCTTGGCGGCGGCGGCGGCGCTCATCGCCGTCCCGGCCTGCGCTCAGGGCTCGGCGGCTGCGGGCACCGCACGGCCGGGACTGCATCCCCCGGCGTGCCCCGCGCCCCGCCGCACTCCGGCCCAGCATGCGCCGCGCCCGGCGCGGTGCAGCGCGCGGCGGGTGCCCGCGGATGCCGCCGCGGCAGCGGGAGCCCCGCCGGGGGCCGGGGGTGCCGCCGCGGCCCGCCCCGCCCGCCGCCGCCCGCCCGGCCGCCCTGGCCCTCGTCACCCTCCTCAGCTTCGCCTCCCGCTTCCACCGCCTGCGGGAGCCGCCGCACGTATGGTACGGGCCGGGCGGGGCGTGCGCCTCTCCGGCCGGGCGCTGCCCGGGCCCCGCGGTGCGGATGGGTGCGTGTCCCTTCTGCCGGCCACAGCGGCCGGGACTGCACCCCCGGCAGGTGGGGGACGGCACACGGCAGCGAGGGCCGCAGGGCAGGGCTGCGCTATCCGGCCAGCCCCGGCCGGCCCCCGCGCCCTCCCCGCTGCTCTCGGGCCGTGCTGCAGGAGGGCACCGGGTACCGGGGAGGGCGTCTTGGGGATCTTTGTGCAGCAAGCAGACTTTTAAACCTCGCTAAGGTCAATTTGAAAGCAAAAGGGCAAAGCTTTTGGCAAACCTTGGAGGTTTTGCAGTGATAATATAAAACTTAAAAAAAGGACCTTTGCCACAATGGCTGCAGTGCTGTCCATGATTTCCCACTGAGTATAACGCATTGTCTCATATGGAATGTATGACAGTATCCCTCTATACTATAAAAAGCATAAGTAAAAAGATCTTCCTGGATTTTTTTTAAACTCTCTTCAGCATTGTAGGTGATTGGTTATTGTGGTTTGTGTTTTGTTGATGTGTTTTTTCCAGCTGGGATGAAACTCATTTTGGGAAGATGGGAAGTTACTACATTAATCGGACCTTCTTCTTTGATGTCCATCCCCCTTTGGGGAAGGTAAAGTGCTTTTCTGTTGCATGTTTCAGAAGCCACAGGAGTGGGAGTGGGCCAATAAAAGTCTCTGCCTTCTGGCCAAAGGATGTGGTGAACAGCAAAATCCTTCCTAACTGTTGTTGTTGACACCACAGCAATTTGCATTCTGTATCCAGAGCCTCGACTTGCAACTTTTTGTTCTCACAAAAAATGCTTCAGATATAAGAATACCAAACAGTATTGTATGTTGGGTTTTTGAAAGGCTTGACATGAAAAAATCAGTGTGACACTTGGGGGACATATGTAATAGAAGCCTACATTTTAAAGGAAGCAAACAGTTCCTGATAACTTATGAGCAAATGAGATGCCTGCCACAAATGACCCTGAGAGCATTGATTCCTGTTCTGTAAATGAAGTTGTTTTAGCAACAGTGTGTAGTGTGGATGGAGGTGCATCCTCCTGACTTGTCAAAGTTATCTTTCTTTCAGACTGAGTCTCCTGAAACTAAACAGATAGGGATCTATGGGAGACTTAACAGATTCTCTCTGCTCAATTCCACACTTGCTATTTTCCTTGAGCTTGCAGTCAGCCTTATAGTCTGTTGCAAAAAAAAATCTGATTTTGCCTTAAGACGAAGAGCAGTATGGATGTAAATGATTTCTGTAAATAAACTCTTTTTTGGATGATGTGTCTGAATTATTTGTCCTCTGAATCAATGGGCCTTCTATAAAAATTTTACCTGCTGCTGGCCTGGATACTTTTTCCTCCAGTGTGATTTTCCTGACCAGTTTTTTCATGTTTTCTCTTCAGATGCTGATTGGACTTGCTGGCTACATTAGTGGATATGATGGTACATTTCCTTTCCAGAAGCCAGGGGATCGATATGAGCAGCACAACTATGTAGGGATGAGAGGGGTAAGGCTCTGCAGGCTCCTGTCAAGCTGGTTAGCTGTCCTGTGCTTTTCAGTACAGTGTTCCATCATAAGAACAGTTCTCCTCGATCAGGTCAGAGGTCTGTTTAGCCTTGTGCCTTGTCTTTAAGCTCCTTTAAAAGTGTTAGTGGTTCTATTGTGAATAAGTCTTAATGTGTCTCTGAGAGGCCAGGTAAGAAATTAAGGTGAAAATTGAGGGCAGCTCTTCCTGCTAATTAGTGAGACTACACTGCTGCATGGGATGGATACCTTGCCTTGTCTGCAAAGCAAACATTGCTGAGTTTGAGCTTCTCTCACTCCATTGTGCCTGGCTAATCTCCTGGGGAGCCAAGGGTATCAAAAAGCCAGGGTCATCCACTGTCACCTGCACTTTGCCACCACTGGTGACACTAAGCTGAGTATGCTGATGGGGCCTAGGACAGCAGGGCAGAATTCAGAGTTGTATTTGATCTGAAACCCTGGCTCTACTGCTTTTTAGGAAGATGAAGAGCCATATAACTGACAGCACATAAGTCAAAAGGAGAAACAGTGACCAATTGCTACTACCTAGAAAGAAAACTAAAAACTAGGAAGGCATGTTTTCTTAGTTTAGTTTCCAGAAGTTCATGGTTTTACATTTCCCTGAGCCAAAGGTGGGAGAGGTACTAGAAACAGACATTAAAGATAATAAATTCTACTGTGGTCTTTCTTTCTTTTGTTTTGATTTCTTCTCTTTCTCCTCCAACTATCCTTGGTATGATTTGTGTAGGAGAGGGGAATCTGGTCTGCTAAAGATATAAGGTGCAAGTATATTTTGTTCTTAACTTTCATACTCTAGTATCTTGTTAAAAAAGACTGTAATGGATATGTAGTGCACCTACTTGATGCATCCATTTATGAATATCTGGTGTAGTCTAGCAGGAGTGTGACTGGCTGTTGTTACTGACACCACTGCAGAACAGAGTAAGCCTCTGTCCTCTGAGCAGTGTCTTTGTTCAGTTGGCGTTTGTCCAATGTTCTTTGAGACTTGGGTCAGCTGCTGCAACACCTCCTGTTGTTGTAGGCATGGAAGATGAAGGAAAGGAAATGGTGTGAGCTCTTGTCCCACATGGGTGGGGTTATAATTTCTGCTATGATCTTTTCTTGCAGTTTTGTGCATTTCTTGGCTCCTGCCTGGTTCCTTTTGCCTACCTCACAGTGTTGGAACTATCAAAGTCACTGCCCGCGGCCTTACTCACGGCTTTCATCCTTATTTTTGGTAGGTGTTCCTGCTACAGCAAAATTGAGTATCTTAATTGTTCAAATAATTTAATTTCTGCATTAGCACGTGTTACCTAACCAGGGGATATTTGGGTTAATGAGAGACTTTCTCAAAGCAAAGTAATTTCACTTTTTTAAAATGTATATGTGTATGAGGCTTCTTACTTGGTGGTCCCCTTAAGAACTTCACAGTCTTGTTTGGTTCATAGGTGTACTTGTGTTATTTGCACAACCACAGAACTGGGTTAGACTGCACCTTATTTTTATAAAGAGGGTGGTCAGGAATGATTTTACCCACCAGTGAAATATTGATGTTTCCTGTATGAATTATAGAGATCTTTAACAGCCCCTGCATTACTTTAGAAGAGTTCACAATAAGAAATTAATAAAGTTCCTTGTTGAATTGAGCCAAGGGGAGAAATTGACCTTGCAAATGAAGTTAACCAAAATAGGAGTTTTGTAAGGACACACAGGTATTGAGAAATGGAGACTTTAAATATCAAAGCCATATTCATTTTTTATAGGTACCATCTGAAAGATGACTTCTCCTCTGGCACTATGGTGATGCCTTAGGTAGATAATTGCTGGCTGTAGTCCTCTGCATCTGAATATGTTATCAGCACTTTCCAAATGGTGTTTCACAGATACTGCTGTACTGCCTTTTGTTCTTATATTTGTTTTTATTTTTGTTTTGTTGGGTTTTTTCCTTTGTTATTCAGGTAAAAGATGAAATGTTATGATCTCCTTCTGTTTCTGAAATTTCCTGCCTTCTTGTCTTGACTACACTGAAGAAGCTGGATTCCCACAATCTAAGTTTCACTTTGGAACTGCAAGTCTTTCTGACATTGCTGTGTGTCTCTTTGCAGATACAGGCTGTATTACATTATCCCAGTATATTCTGCTGGATCCCATTCTAATGTTCTTTCTCATGGGAGCTGTTCTGAGTATGGTGAAATGTAACAGCTGTGCAGACAGGTAAGATAAGGATGATAATTTTGTTAAACTATAGGTATTTAACTTTCACACAGTTAAAGTAATAGCTGCCATTGGTGATGTGTGAGTGTCTGAAATGAGATTATTTCAGGAAATTTGAAGCTGAAAATGACTGTTGGTAGCAGAGAGAAATTTTTACTCTGAGGGTCTGTGTAGTTACAGAGAAAATATTGTGCCTGTAGTACACAAATTTACCTGTGACTGTAAGCACCTTTAAAAGTCCTGCTGTCTGAGGTAAATAGTGTAATTTGTTTGGTTTAGAGCAATGGCTACAAAAACTTAGAGGAAAATATAGCCAGGATGATTCTGAATAAAGTAGTCAAGTTGCTAAGGATATTTGCTATAGACCCATCCAGAAAGGGGGGTGGTTTATAGGTATTGGGATGTGTCAGAGGGCTTCTTTGTGGCTGGGCTGCACAGGGTAGTTTCCTTGAAATGCATACCAAATTCAAAGACATAAAAAGTTGAAATTCTGTGTTATATATGAGCAGTTTTTATTTCATGAAACATTCAAGAACTGATTGTACCCATCTTAGTGTGTCTGCAGTTCGTGTGGCTGAAATGCAGCCTGCAGCATCATGTACAGCTGTCCAAGGCCATCCTTATCTACTGCATATTCCCCAGGAAATGCAAGCACTAAATTACAAGGCAGTGCTTGATCAGCTCTGTGTGCCTTGATGTGAATTTGTTTTTCATATCTTAGAATTAATCCTGTTGTCAAAGTAGTTGATATTCTACAAATTAAAAGCCAACTCTAGCTCTCGTGTTGCTTAGCAGGTCATGGGGATTTTGTCTAGTTGAAATAAAAGTGTCAAGGCATTAGGAATCAGAAGGAAAAAGGTTTTAAATTCTGCTGTCATTTTTTCTCATCTCTTTTCTATGGTTCAGTTTTATGTCAGTTTATAATTTGTTTGCTTTTTGCTGCAGTTTTTGTTTGTGTTTTGGATAGATGTTTTCTGCTAAGGCTTTCTTGCTTTACTACAGTAGGCTGCTCTTTGCCTCTTGTTCTTCCCCGTGTCCCTAAATTTCCGAGAGAAGTAAGTTTGCACTTTATGGAGCAAAGTTCTTGTTTCTGTTTCCAGAACATCCATGTAGTCAGACTTTCTTCACACTAGTATTTTAGCTTGTACCTGCTATCTGTGTTTCCATCCTTGAATGGGAGATCTAGGGTTGCCCCTGGCTTAAGTGTACCTGAAGCCAGTATCAAGGCTTCACAAGCCTCTATCTGAAACCAATATCCTTGTGTGATTCTAAACTAAATGAAAAATTTGTTTTTCCACTTCTTATGGGTTCCTGAGAAGATGGACTGTAATTTTGTGGGGTAACTGATCTGTTACTTATTTTTGTGATCATAGGCTGCCTGTTCATGTAGCCATCATTTTATTTACTGACTCGCTCTACTGGTCCTGCAGGCCATTTTCTGCCTCCTGGTGGTTCTGGCTGAGTCTGACTGGTGTGAGCCTTGCTGGAGCAATGGGGGTAAAATTTGTTGGCCTTTTTGTAGTCCTCTTGGTTGGCTTGAACACAATCTATGACCTATGGGACTTGCTGGGGAACCTCAGCCTGTCACTGGTGAGTTTCAAAGGCTTTTCTTTACTTTAAAGGTTTATTTGTTTTGTTTGCTTGTAATTTTCCTGGTCTTTGACAAGCCTGCAAGTACCCAAACAGAGATACTCTGTCTGCAGCAGAGAGGGGCATCTGATGTGGTGATGAAAAAAGGAAATTAAGGTTATAATGAAAAAATTATTGGCACACTTTTGCAAAAAGCCACACTTATGTTAGCAGGATATTATAGTATACAAACACAGCATAAAGATTGTTACTTTTTCCTGAGAGAAACTGTTACCATTCCAGTTGGCTACATTTTCAGTCTAAGCTAAAAATGCTCATTGGGAATGGCTTTACAGTGGCCCAAAGCAAGATGTTGCCCAGCACTGTTACCTGTACTTCCAAGGGGTATGTGCTCCCTGGCAGACAGGTGTGTCTTGCAGCACTTGGTTTGCATAAGCAGCGTGAGCTCAGGCTCTGCTGCCTGAGAGTAAGGGGGCAGAGGCTGCAGAGCAGGAGCATCATGAGTCACAGAAATGCTCTGCAACCTGCAGTATCCATAGCCAGTTGAGAGGATGAAGACAGCCATAGCCTGCTTGATTTCACACACATTTAGTTCTTCTAAGCTTTAAAAAAATTGCTAGTGGGTTTGAGTGTCCTGGTCTAATATATTGCATTTTATGTTTGCCAAGTGTGAAATCTGCCATTTGGAGAAACGCCTTGATGTACCATTTGCTGTCCTGCAACCGGCAGGAAGACAAATTCTTCACTCATATCTTTTAAAAGGTGTTCAGTTCTTCTCTTGTCTCAGCCTCTTTTGAAGCTTGAAAATTCTATTTTTTTCACTTACTGTTTTTGTCTCATTTGTCCTATAAACAGTGGGAGCATGGGAGGGACTTTTTCTATTCCTCCTGTGTGATTTGTTTTCTTTGATTAATGTGAACAATATGGGCTGCAAAGATTCAATGTTCCAACTCCAGAGAAACACTTCTTGAGCAAAGTCAGTTAATTGCATTTGAAACAGAACAAATCCATCATGTCTAAGCTTTGTGCCAGCAGACAGCTGCACAGTGATTTCATTTGTGCTACTGGCAGCAAAGGCAGCAAACCCCCGGGTGTTAGAATATGTAAAGAAATTTACTCCAGAAGGTAGATGCATTCTGAATAGCTGTTTGGCAACCTTGGTGCTTGAGGAGAGGGGGAAAAAAAAGGTGAGGATTAATCTCCTGAAAGCCTGAATAACTTACCTCTGCATTTGTTAGGGAGCTTCTCATGATTATTTATATGCAATTTTTTGGGGACTAAGTTGATTGCTAGAATTCTCAGGTTGTGTTGATCCATTGTTCTGGTTTGCTCACTGCTGTCTTTCACATGCACTTTCTTTTCTTTGACTTTGCATTGAAGTCTTTGAAGTTAAAGAAAACAATTTCATGAAAACTGGAGCATATTGAGGCTTTTCTAAGTAGGGAACTGGAGGGTAGTTCATGTTCCTCTCCACTGCCTATATTTGGTTATGTACCATCAATCACCATTAGTTTCTAAGTGTCCAGTGGTTATTAAGTTCTGCTGAAGTACTTGAACTGAACAGCTCTTTCCTTTGTTGACTTCACTGAGTTTTGCAATGTGCTCAGCTTTTTCCATTCCTTCTGAATTAAGTGGTTCTGGTACTAAAGGATGGAGAATGATCAGCTTAATGATTATATGATAGGTATGTTAAAGAATATGTAGAATAGCAAGTGCATCTGCTTTCATCCACTTTGAAGTTAGTCTGGCCATTTAGCAAACAGTTTTTGCTATTTAATTTTTTTCTTCTTCCACAGCTATTTATTATCCACCCTCTATTTTACATTATTTACTCTACTACCAGCAGTGTCAGTAGGATGTGAAAACGTAATAGCTTCTTTGGCATCTGTTTGCAAAACATATTTTCAATTGGTTGAAATAAAATATTTTGCTTTCATTTTGGGACATCTGAAGAACAGGTTTTGCTGCTGACTTCTCTGTAGTTTCTGGCTGAGCAGCACTAGAAGTTGCAGTGTGAGAGCAAGATGATTTCTGTAAGTGAAGCATATCTAGATCCCCACGATGTTCTGGTTACATTCACATTTGCATAGACTTATTGGGGGAACAAATTTTCATTTTCCCTCTTGCTTAGCTTTGGTAGTTACTATTTTGGGAGCCATCTCTTTGCTGGGATTTTGGGTCAAGATGTGTACCACTGATAAACTAGTTAAGGTCCTTGCTCTCCAAGTATTTTCAGTGAGGGCTGCCCAACCTCCTTGCCAAAGTTAGAGATGCTCAGCACTTCGGAGCACTAAACTCTCCTATTGCCTATTTTTGTCTTTTTTCCCATGACCCTAAAATTTTGAGGTACCATAGCTCCAGCTTTTGGAGATACACAGCAAGGTCTGCCTCAGCTTTTACCTCTATCTGGGCCTTTCTGAGGTAATTCTACAACCTGGTAAGCTCCAGCCACAGGACTGCTGCTCAGAGTCTTGTGAAATCAGGAGTGAAGTTGTTCCTGCACTGTTTGATGCAGACTGTGTTTGTTACAGGTGATGTTTGGGAAGCATTTACTGGCTCGTGTACTCTGCCTCATCTTCCTCCCGCTTGCCCTCTACACGGCTATGTTTGCTGTTCATTTTACAGTGTTAAATAGAAGGTATTTCACAATGTTTTTTCCAGAAGAATTACTTGGTTTTGCTTTGAATTAAAGGCTATTGGTTATATAGTAGTCCACTTTCAGTGTCAGAAGCACAGCCACAAGCTGTGTCTTTGTTTAATCCCCTTCCCCAACTCTCTGGCCAAGATGACAGTGAAATTGAATTTGAGCTTGAGACTTTCTGAAATGCCAAGCAAGTAACCTAACGAAACTTCCTGTCTTATTTTTTTCCTCTTCTCTTTCTGGGACCTGAAAAATGTCTCAACTCCATTCTTTATCTTTTTGTAATTAAAAAGTCATTGCATTCCTGAAAAATGGCTGTGATTAAAAGAGTCTGAGTGTGCTTGAAGGAAGGGCTTTTTCCTGAATGCTGGCAACCAAGGGATGCTTTTTACAAGGAAAGAGCTAGTAAAATGGCCAAGTAATGTTTTCCATATGCCAGCATTAAAACATGAGGTGAATAAGCATTTCACTGTAGAAAAAGAATAGAAAAATAAATCGGGTAAAGTCTACTGGTCTTACCACTAACCTCTTAGCAGAAATAACACTACAGGAGTCACAGAGAAAGGCTTTGTTATATCTGTCCTGACAGTGGGTCAGTTTATTTGTTGTAAGCGCACCCCCAAAGACAGTTCTGATGCTTTGTGCAGTGCCAGCATGTACATTTCTGTGACCTCAAGTCCTTGCAGCTCTGGACAATTTCCTGCAAGACTGTCTCTATCTACTGTGATTCCCGACATTAGAGAAGTGTGCCTGTTAAGGGAGCTGCTCCCACTCTTCTTCTTCAGATGCCCAGTCTGGTTATATAATTTTTCTTCTATAAAAACAACTTGGTAATGCATGACAGAGGTATGTATGCTGCTTAGTGAGACCTCTAATTGTCATATTCTTTGCTATCTTTTGTAGTGGTCCTGGGGATGGTTTCTTCAGTTCAGCATTTCAATCTCAGCTGATTGGGAACAATCTTCATAACGTCTCCGTTCCAGAGCGTGAGTGTCCACATGAATAAAGCACTCTGAATGTTGTCAGTGTACATGAGAACTTGAAATGGTGTCCCTGTGACTAAGTGCAGAGCAGTGGGAATTATGCCTTCCATGGTCAAGCTCAGATCCACACTCTTCTTCTGTGCAGTTTTATGAATTGACAGAAAGAAAAAGGCTGAAAATATCACCATGTTCAGTGCATGGTCACTATCTGTTTTTTTCCTGTTCACCTTAGATTTGTGAGTGTTCAATGTGGGATTTGTTTACAAAATATGTGTAAATGGAAACTGTCAACTTTTGTGACACAGCATGCCACTGGTCCAACTTTGTTTTATTCAGAATGCATCTGAATTTAGCAAAAAAGAAGGCTCTGTGGTTGTTCCGTAATCCTCAGGTTGGCTAGGGACTACTGAGCCTTTAAAATGGTTTAGCTTTCTGATTACTTCAGCTTTTTTGTGGCTGTACCCAGCTCCAGAGCTGTCACTGGGGGAATATCAGGTCTGATCTCTCAAGGCCGAGTTGTGTTGGGGGGCTAGGAGGGAAGGTGTCTTAAGCCAGTGTATATCTGCTATCCAGTAGCTGAGCTTGCCTCCCTTCCCTCTTGTCTTGCTGTAGGGGTCAGCAGTGTTATACTCTTAGGGAAAGCTATCTCAAAACTCTCATGTTATTACAAACAAAGGAATGCCTTACCAGGTCTGTTTATGTTAAAACTTAGTGGGAGAGTCTGAAGTGTTTCAGCCAAATGTTACATAACAGTTTCACTGAATCCTGGTTAGGGGTGGGAGATAAGCATGCAATGAGCCCTGTGGAGTAATCTGTCAAACAGGAAACAAAATTCCATCAAAACAATGGGGAGTGCATGCTTAATCCAGCACTGTAGACTAGCTGGGGGAGATACAGGAGAGCTGTCTTATGTCTTTTTTCCTCCCCCTTTCTCATGCAGATTTGGCATATGGGTCAGTGGTGACAATGAAGAACCTTCGGATGGCAGGGGGATACCTGCACTCCCACTGGCACCTCTATCCCGAGGGCGTTGGGGCTCGCCAGCAGCAGGTTGGTGCTCTGGGGTATTGCCTGTGTCTACAACCCTGGGTTACTCCCTTTGTATTTGGCATTAGGGGCCAAACTGGTAGGAGCTGTGTGTTGACTCAGCATCTGTTCCCCACTCAGTCCCACAGCTGTGCACTTGGCTTGAAGAGAGCCTACCACACTGCACCAGAAGAGTGGCTTACAGTAACAAGGCCACCATCCATAAACGGAGTCCAAGAAAACTTCAGAATAGTTTTCCATAATGAAAGTTACCTCAAGGAAGGCTGTAAAACTTTGTTTAAAACAAGTACATTATCTTACAGCTTTTCTGGCTGTATATTAAAAGCAAGGGAATAGAACTGCTTTATATTGTTTTTACTCCAGCCACTGGCCTCTGTGAACTTACATGAATCCCTCTCCTTTTTGCCTTGCTTTCCTCTTCTGTCACCAAAGAATTTGCTCAATAAATTAGATACTGTGCATTTGTAAGCTAATGTAGCCATATGGAAACCATCTGAGCTAAGGGCTTCTCATTAAATGATTAAGCAATAAGTGAAAGTAGAAATCAGAAATCATGTAACTATCTCTAATTAAGAAGTATGAACATTAAGTGGATTTCTTATTTTTGTCCATCATTATCAAGCTTCACAAATCTTTGCTGCTTCTGCACTTTTACCAAGATGTATTTCTGCAGTTTGATTATTGGTGTCTAAAAATTGCTCTGAGATTCTTGAAAGAAAGTTGCCAGAGAAACACAAGTGTTTGGTTTTTAACTCTCTGCTGTCTCTGTGGCTAGGATGAAGTTTTCAGAAGTAAAAACTTTGTCTCAATCTTTTTTCCTGCTGCTTGTCACAATCAGAATTTCTAATACTCTAGCATGACATTAATGTTTATTACAGTGTATGGAGATGCCATGCTAAATTGCCTCAAGCATAGGCAAAATTGGAGTGCAGATCATGCTTTATGACACTATAAGCAGGGAAGGGCAATTTGGAGAGGACACTAATGGGAGTTCCTTGTGGAAAGTGGGAAAGGGTGGAGAGTTCCCTGTCCTGATGGTAGGACAGCAGTAGGGTTCTAGGGTAGTTTCAGGGCTCTGGAGAGGGGAAGAGAATTTAGAGAGGAATTTGGAGGAGATTTGGAGAGGAAAAGTGATTTCTCTGCTTCTACTTTCTCCTCCTCTCCTAATGGCTTGACCCCAAGGTATGAGGTTCTACCTCCAGCTCTCCCTTTTTCCCCATGGTCAGACACTCCTGTGTTCTGCCTCTCACCCACCCCCTGGGCCATCTGCTCCCACCTGAGAGAGAGGCCCAGGTGGGGCACTGGGCTGGGGTTCTACAGAGCAGGGCTTGCTGCTCTCTAAGAGGAGGGTGGGCAAAGGGAGTACAGTTGCACGTGCTCTGGGCAGCAGCAGCCTGGAATGAGATGCTCTCTGTGTCCATGGTAGCAGTAGGTGCAGCTGCTCTGTGTGAGCTGAGCAGGCTGGCAGGGGTTAGCCGTGTGGCTGTAATGGGTGATCCCTGAATCCTTACCTTGCCTGGATCTTTTGGCAGATGTTGTGGTTGTCACAGTCAGCCTGTTGTCAGCAATCTCTACTGTCTGTAAAGCCAGTGCTGCTTCTGTGTCCTGGTTCAGATAGTGGTCAGTGATTATGCAGGAGCTCTGGTTTGGATATCCTGTTGTTGTAGAAGGAGCCTCTGAAACAGGGTGAGGGGAGGTCAGGCTGTGTTTGGAGGCTCTTGGTGCATGTGAACTGCCATGAAGGGTAGTGCTTCTGAGTGTGGGCTATGCACTGGCTAAGAGGTGTCATCTGGGTTAAGGAGTGCCCCATAACTGGTTTTCTAGGGGGCACTGTCATAAAGGTAATCTCAGGACTTCTGTGTGGTTGATGCATTCATGTGGGGCTTTGAATTGCTGGTGAATGTGTGACTGCTATCAACAGCTTTTTTCTTGTTATGTAAAATAATGAATCCTGTCATTTCAGGTCACTGCTTACTTACATAAAGATTTGAATAACCTGTGGATCATAAAGAAACATGACTCAGATACAGGTAACAAAAACCAGTTAAGTGCCTTTTATAACTGCTGCTTCTGTTTTTTACATGAATATTCTGAGTTCTTTCCAGGGCAGAGTATCCTTCAAGGATATGAGTAGGAGATGAGGAAGAATGAGGGGAAGCTGTCTCTTGATTTACATTGTGTGTGTGTCTACTGTGCTTTTGGTTCTTCTTCAGATTGTACAGCTGAAGTAAATAAGCTTTTCTTAGCTGAAGGTTGCATTGACAATTTTTCAGCTGTGTAGGGCTGCAAATAACAGCAGAGAGGAAATTTGTCTGAACTGAGTTAATATTTATTGCAATCTGTTATTGTGGCTAAGAGTCTTGGGAAAGCTGGGTCCTGTAACAGTCTGGTACATTGTGTTTGACAGATTTTTGTGGGTGATTGCTTGGGACAAGATAAGAGTACTGAATGTGATTATCTATGGTTTGTGCAGAAAGCTGTTGGTTTAGATCAGGTAGTGTATGTAGCTGAGGCATGCTTGGTCTGGCAGTTTCCTTTTCTTTACTTGATGCATGTGTTTATAAAAATTAACAAGAATTGTCTGAATAGCAAAAAATGTAAATAACGTAGATATATAAGAAAAATTATTATCAGTGTTGCAAGAGTCATTTATAGTTCACATTCTTTGGAGTAGCTCTCAGGATTAGAATTTAGAGCAATGTTTTACATCAGGCTTAGGGTCAACGCAACTTTCTTTGCTTTATTATCTGCTTGAGGCACAAGCATCAGCAAGAAACTTTCTAAGACCCTGGTAAGTTTGTCAGTGCATTGATATGATTAGTTTGTCTTTCTTCAGCAGATCTGTCTGACTCCTCAAGCCCTGTGGAGTTTGTGAGGCATGGAGATATTATTCGTCTGGAACATAAAGAGTAAGGATCATTTCTGGGATTCAAAGAGATTGTGTGATTGAACAGAACTGGTGGGAGACTTGTCCTGCTAGAGACTGTGGTTAGACAAGCACAAGCAGGCCGTGTGACAGAGGTACCTGTATATCTGAGTTTCCAGTGTGAGGTCTGTAGAGTTTTTCTTCTTAAAAACATCATTTGTGTTTTGAAAAGTGTATATTAAATGAGAAACTTTAGAGAGAACCACTCAACTTTATTAGAACTACCTGCCTAAGCAGCAGGGAGATTTCTTCAGTTGTGTGAGGTGCAATAATCAGGGTAATTCTTCCAGAGAAGCAATTTCAAAACCCTCATTCTGTTGCCTGTCTCCATGCTGGATTTTCTAGACAAAAGAATATAGAGGTTTTTTTCAGTGTACTGCAAGTATCCTGTCTCTATGTTCATAGGAGGTACCCACCTGCTGAAGTTCTCAACAGCACTGAGATCATAGCAGTTAAACACTTTGAATGGAAGTGGAAGCTGATCCCTTCCCTTTCTGCAGGGAATAGCTAAGAGGAAGCAGGGTAACCGTAGTGACTTGATATTTAGTCTTTATCTAGTGTAATGTTAGCTTTGATCTCTTAACACAACCTCTAACTCCTGTGCCAGGAAATCATGTTGTACTGTATTCAGTATGGTGTATGCACAAACCATTGCTTAGGCTTCCAAAACGATTGTAAGACTTATTTTTTTAAATTTTGAATTTAGGAGTTTACTATCAAATATGTGGTAATGAGGATGATAACATCTTGATTAGGCAAAATGGGTTACGGGCTGCTGAGGTCCCTGGCACGGCAGTGAATCGGTGGTGCTGGGGAAGGATCCGGCAGGCGGCACGTGGGGCTGGACTGTGGCACATCCCATGGGACAGCAGTGTCCCTGCAGCTGGGCAGCAGCAGCAGCACAATGGGTACTGTCCACAGCATTTTTGGCAAGGACTGACAGGCTGTGGCCAGGTTTCTCTGCTTGCCTCAGCTGGCAGACCCTGCCAGTGTGGGAGGCTCACAGGTCTGCACTGTGCTGGTCCTAAGTGGTGGCTACTGATTTCCACCTAAATGGTACAATCTTTCCCTGCAAAAGCAAAACTGATAATCACAAAAGGTCAGGATCTTGCTTTTCTTCTTTCCAATCTCTTTTCCTTTTAGTGATGGTAATCGTATTTTGAGGGTTGGATTTATTTATGCCGTCATCCTTTTTCGTCACTGCCCAGTGTGGCATAAGCTCAGAGTCATGTGCTGGAAAGTGACAGTTCCACTCCATCCCGTTAAGGCTGCATCCTGCTGTGCCCTCAGCTGGAATTCAGTGGTTAGAGTACTGGCAGATCTCTGAATGGCTCAAACCAATGTTTTTATCACAAATTGACAAGGGTTCAAAGGTTTGACTTTTAATTTCATTTCAGAACTTCTAGAAATCTGCACAGTCACCAGCATGAGGCTCCCCTGACAAGGAAGCATTTTCAGGTCACTGGCTATGGAATAGTAAGTGAAGGGAAGACAAAGCAAAAGCTTCTTTTGGGAAGAGTTCATATCATGCCAAGGGAATTTATTGTTGCTTTTTTTAGTTTGTTAGCCAGGATGATAGATGGACATCTGCCATCCTCAAGGAAAAAACTGATGTAGTATGAAATGCCTTCTCTCATATTTAAGGTCTATTTAATGTGAACACAGATAAAAAAATAATTTAAACTTTTACTGTCAGTCTAGCTTTGGCAGCATTCAACTCCAGAAATGACAAACTGAGCAACCTTGAAGTTGCTCTGACAAGTATTATTTTATGTATTTGGCCTTGTCACATAGACAAGAGTTTTTTTGACAGAATGATGACAGAATTTTGAATCACAAAGATGGAATATGCTTTGAGGGCTGAATTTCTAAATGCAGAGATCTGTTGCCTAAACCCCTTTTGTGTAGCAGCCAAGTTGCCCCTGTTTATGCTGTAACTCTGAGCTACAGTCAAGAATGAATTGAAAGCAAACAAAATTAAAGTTGGCAAGATAGAGATGTGTTTGTGAGTAGTTGCTTATGTCTAGAATGGTGTCTTCCTGATGGGGAATCTCTTCTGTGAAGTGTGAGTGAGGCTGGTCTGGGTGAGTTTTTTTGGCTTTGCACCCAGTGGAGTTTCAGAATTTCCTATTTGCAGTGCTTCAGTTCTGTGTGTCTTCTAGTTTGGGCATTGTTTCGTTTCTGCTTTCTATTTTTGTAATTATTTTTCTCGAATGGCATGTTTGCTGATAGAATGGAACAGGAGACTCCAATGACTTCTGGAGGATTGAGGTGGTGGGCAGAAGGACTGGGCAGCTCATCAAAGTCCTACGCAGCCAGGTCCGGCTAACCCACGTGGCCACAGGCTGTGTATTGGGATCTTCTGGAAAGACTCTGCCAAAATGGTAAATATCCACCCTCTGCAGGCCTTTGAGATGCCATGTTCCTTTACTCAATGGTACTTTTAGACTAAGCAATAAGTACCTTTCTTCCATTTCTATAAGAGAATAAAAATGTAAGTAGCAGGTATAGGAGTATGGCCAGAGGGGAAAATCTGGGTTAGGATTATGCAGTCTGTTACAGTGAAGGTATGCAGCTCTGAAAAATAATATCCCTTACTAAGAGATCCAAAAGTGGTATGGACATAGATCTTGTCCTCTGGTAAGGCCAGGAGGGGATGATAGCTGTGTTATTTAGCATTCTATTTATCCTTGGGGTTTGCAAAAAGCACTGGAAACTGGGGCAGTTAATGCTGTTCTGTACCACAATCTTGAAAATTGCTTTCTGTTGGTATTAATCTTGTGATTAGAAGATCTTTGCTATTTTTGCATGCAGTATCTAAAGCAAGGCAGTGGTTACAAACTGCTATTAGCAGGTGTTGGCGTTTTATATGTCCTTGAATTATGCATCTTCATCATTCAGATGAGGTGTATGCAGAGACATCCAGGGACAAGCAGGGACAAGCAAGCTGCCCAGGTATGCAGGGACAAGCAAGCTGCCCTCTCTGTAAAGCTGCACCATGGGGGATGCTGACATGGATCCTGAGGCAGAGGTGTGCACTCATGTTGCTGCTGTTTTGAGAGCTGCCTCCCTAGGTTTCCCTAGGAAACACTAGGTTGTGGTAAAACCAGATTCTAAAGAATCCTATGGATGCTGAATCACAGAGCAGGCAACTGCCTGGCCAGGAGTGCAAATGCCAGTTAGACATCACCATAAAGCTGGGCTCATGGACACATAATGGGTTCAGTTAACAAAAAAGGCAACCTCCATCAAGA
The DNA here is from genome assembly GCF_027579445.1 of Ammospiza nelsoni. Taxonomy (NCBI): domain Eukaryota; kingdom Metazoa; phylum Chordata; class Aves; order Passeriformes; family Passerellidae; genus Ammospiza; species Ammospiza nelsoni. The sequence continues at coordinate 42,823,654 of NC_080638.1, read as the reverse complement.
GCATTCAGAAAACATTGTAGATTGGATTTCTTCTTTTTTTTCCCCCACTAACAGTTTGCTATGTGAATGGAAGTTATTGTCACAAAATGTTCATGATAGTAACAGCTGAGGGCAAAAAAATACTTGTTAACTGCAAATAAAGATGGTTAGACTACATTTTATATTTTTATAAAAATGAATTTACTAAATTAATGAAATTTTAAAATTTCATTAATTAAGTAATGGATTACTTAATTAATGAAATTTGCTAAGTAGTGATTGACAGAAAATTCCCTATTCATCTGTCATATTTCTGTCAGATTTGATGCACTTTCTCCCAAAGTCTTTGATGTGACCTGCTAGACATAGGGTGACAGACTAAAGAACAGTTATTAGTATCCTCTAAGGTAGTTGTTTTGTTTCTGTATTGCAGTTCTTGTAGATATGGATTGACTTAAATTCACGATGGTGATTTTCTTTGGAGGCACTGTAAGCGTTGATATGGACATAGATTCTTTCTTGTTGGCAAGGTGCATAATTTTCAAAAACCCACATATCCACCTAGGGCTTTTTAGGTGAGAAAGTGAGAAATGTGGTTCAACTTTTCCGTAGAATTTTGGTGTCAGCTGCCTTGCAGATCTGTTTTGGTTTCTACATGGTTCCTATAGCATGTAAGAATGCAACTGCTGAAGCATTATGGAGAAATATAAAGCTAAATGGGCAAAAACTAAACACAAAATGGAAATATTGAGTGTTCCTGTGGGGTGGTGGTGAACTGTTCTGCTGATCCTCAGGGGCTGGGAACAAGTAGAAGTGACCTGCACACCATACCTGAAGGAGACACCCAATTCCCTCTGGAACTTTGAAGATCATATTAACCCTAAATGTAAGTAATTGATTTCCTTTTTGATAGAGAGTGCATCTTGGCTTACTGTTTAAAAGAAGGGATGAGCTATCAGATAGCAGTAACTGGCATTCTGCATTTGAAATGTATGTGTTCTTTCCCAGCCAAAGTGCAAACTTGCTGAACTTGAGTGTGTGCAGGGATGCAGAGCCCTTTTCTATTTCACTGTTTCTACTGGAAGCTGGTGGTAATGCTTGAAGTGTAGTGGAAATATAAAGACTTTCTTAAAGATTTTGAGATTTTAATGTGTTACAGAAGTGTGAAGCACTCCAATACAGGCTGTTATTTCTAACATTGTTTAATTGGGAATTGTTGTCATTGATATGAGTATGTCATATATATTTCAATGATTTTTAAAAAAAGCTTAGATCCAGTCTGTTCTGGTGTATTTTTTCCTTCTCCTGCTGGGGGTGTGCTAAATGATGGCTTCGTAGTACCATCAAGAAATTAATAGTGTGTGACAGAGATCTGAGTTTGCCAGTAATGGCAGGTGGGCCTTGCAGGCTTATCCAGAAGTTATGCTTGTTTCACAGGCTCATCTGGCTTGGGCTGTTCAACACAGTCTTCATCCCATGAATTTCTGGTGACTTGGGCTGAGTTCTGAGTTATTAGAACACTTACTGTTCTTCCTCCTGTGAGAGCAACTGTGTGCAAACCAAAGGAGAGAAATCCTGGGCTGTTGACTTGGTAGAATTTCTTCTGTTGTAATGCATTTTATATTCCCATACTTATGGCTCATTTACAGATAAACAGCAACCTATGAAGCCTGTGTCTCTTAATAGCAGCCAGAAATACAAATCTATTTATTTCATGTTCTTCTATATATTTCTGTTGCTCCTGGAAGTAAAGGAGGAAATTTAGAAGTACAACAGTAGTAAAGTTCACTGGGGGATACTTCTGACTGCAAGCCACTGTGTTTAGAGTATGAATGAATTGCATAGAGAATTAAAAGAGGTTCTGGAAGCAGATTTGTTGTAGGAGGAGAGAGTTTAGTTTATTATGAAAAAGGTAAATAAAAAGAAAGCATACAAACTTATAATCTTTTTTTTTTTTTTTTTTTTTTTTTTTTTTTTTTTTTTTTTTTTTTTTTTAGTGCCCAATATCAGCCTGGATGTTTTGAAGCCTTCTTTTGCAGAAATTCTGCTAGAATCCCACATGGTTATGATCCGGGTATGATATAACTGATTCTAGATTATCATTTTCTTCCTCCTCTCTCTTGCATTCAAAAACAAACAGCACTTTCAGAGAGATCTGGGTGATGGCTGCATGCTAGGGCAGAATTTGCATGCCCAAGCAACCTACTTGAATTTATACTTAGAATAAAGGATGATCTTGGAGCTAAATCTTCCAAGTCCAAGTTTGGAAGCCCTGTGCTTAGTGCCTGGCTCTCCTGTTGGTGTGATCTAGCTACAGCCTAGTTATGTAATGTTTTCCCTACCTTCCTGTAAGGCTTTAAAGGAAATTTAGTGTTTGTAAGGCAGGAGGATATTACTGTGGTCAAAATAAGGAATATCAGCTAAACAGACACTTAAAAAACTAGTAAGTGTTTGGATTGAAAATGGAAAACTTCTGATTTTTTTCAAGTTCATCAAGAAGCTGTGATTTCTGGTTTCCTTTTTATCTCTGAATATATACTTTTTCTAAAAAGCGGATTTAATATTTGCAAGGTGGACAGCTCTTGTAGTTTTTTCCTATGCTTGCTCTTTGTACTCTTGGCCACAGCCCTTCTACCTCCAGCTCCTCAATGAGAATGAAGAAGGAGAAGTTAATATTTTGAGAAAGGAATCTAGGGTTTTCTTTGCTATTGTTTGTGAAGCTCTTCTCAGATTTTAAAGAGGAAAAAGTAGTCAAGCACGTTATTGTTAGTACTTGTAAAGTGTTTTTGTTAAGTGTTTCCATGGCAATCAGTGATAATGCTGTCTCAGGTAAGGAAGCACCTGCATGAGTTTCCATGGAAATAATCTTTGAGGCTTCTTTTATGTAGTGGAGAGAAACCTGTCATAGCAGTCGCTTAATGAAAAAAGGTCTTGCTTATGCAACATGTATCCTTAGTGACAGAAAGCTGGAGAAATGAAAGAATACTGCCTCTTTTGCTACCCAAAACCCATTTTCACTTGCATAATAGTAGTAGAACATTCAGAGTCCTAATTGTGACCATTGTGGATGATGATGTGTTTATGTAGGTCAAAAAGGAACTTTCACTCAGGAAGGGTATTGATGTATGTTTTTGTACACAGACATTTCTGGGTAGACATTGCAGCATACCTGCCTGCTCATTTAAATTTTATGTTCATTTATCTGTAGGGAAACAGTGGCCTCAAACCAAAGGACAATGAAGTCACATCCAAACCTTGGCACTGGCCCATCAATTACCAGGTATATTCATCAATCCATATTCCTTTCTATTTTCAAGTGCTTTTGCAGTGCCTTTTGAAGCACACCACCTTGTAATTGCATTGAAGATGTTGTCAGCTTTCTTTTGGAGCACCTGAGATGGGAATTTGTCTCACCTTAGATGCTGTGCAGAATACAAACTGGACTGATGAATATCCCTGTTTTTCTCCCTTCTGATCTCTCCTCAGGGACTGCGTTTTTCTGGTGTCAATGAGACAGATTATCGGGTTTATTTGCTTGGAAACCCGGTAAGTTGGAGTGAGAGGTTCCAAGCCAATGTCTTTAACAAACTTTAGCTTAGTCTTTCTTCTGCCAGTTCTCTTCCTTCTCTTTTGGACTGTCTCTCTAATTGTACTCTTTATGTTTGCATGTCATGTGCACACACCCAGCATAAAGTCCCAAATCTTTCTTTTTCTCCTGTGTAGGTGATTTGGTGGCTGAATCTGGTCACTATTGGGTTATATCTTCTGATAACAGTTGCCACTGCAGTGGCACTGAAGAGAGGTGTCCAACTGACATCTGAACTCAAAGGTGAGGTCAGTCTTCCTTTTCATAGATGCCTTTTGCAGGAACCTTAAAAGTGTGTGGATGGCAAGACTTGGTGTGTCAAGGGTGGGAAACCATTGAGCTTGGATTATCAAGCAGTGTCCACAGGGAAAAGCATGGGAAATCATAGCTGTAGTTTAATAGTGAACACCACAGATCTGCTACAACAATAGTGCATGGCTATCTACATTGGCTACAAGGGATACAGGCCAATTAATCAATACCCTGCTGTCAAGCTCTGCATGTGCTCGGTAGTTTGCACAGTGTCTTAAGACAAGAAATGTTTTCTGATATTTATGCAAAGCAAATGACAAATACAAGAGATAATAATGATCCTTTATTATGTCCATTGCCAAGGTTTTGAAGCTTTTCACAAGCCCTAATTAGTCATACTTTCATCATTCCTGTTTAAATCAAGGGTTGCTTCATTTTTTAGATCTCCTTATGGGAAGTCAGTTCTAAAATGTGATGGGAAACCACTCAATTATACAATAAGTTATTGGCTAAGCTGTATACAGACACCAGAGCTCTTTGTCCCTTCCCCAGGCTCTGAAAGCTAGGCACCACTTCTTTCCAGGAAGGGCTGACAAAGTGGTCATCCGGATGGCTCTCATTGCAGAGACAATGAAAATCTTCAGAAACCAGAATCAACTGATTGGTCTGATGCACAGATGGAGAAACTGCATGTTTGGTCTTTAAATTTAGAGCATGGCCAACCTCCTGCCATGCCTTGAGCCTTAGGACTTTGTATATCTTTTCTGGCAGCTGTTCTCCTGAAGAGTGCTTGTATGTTTATGAAGAATGCAGCTAGGATGTTGCAGAGGCTTGAAGCAATTCCAGACCAATTCATGGCTTCCTGAAAAGATCATTCCTGTTGAGTTTACTTAGTGGTTTAAGGTTTGCAAATGGGAACTGTAGCTGAGTTTTTCTCTGCTGAGGTGTGTTTATTTGTGTTCCAGAACTGTCCAGAGTGGTGCTACGTGCTGGAGGGCAGATCGCACTGGGCTGGCTCCTTCATTACCTCCCTTTTTTTATGATGGGACGAGTTCTCTACTTCCACCACTACTTTCCTGCCATGCTTTTTTCCAGCATGTTGACAGGTAAATACTAGAGTCTTGGAGAAGACAAGGTAGGGAAAAAGGTGATACTCTGTTAAACTGAATGCTTTTCAGCCTAAAAGGTTTATTATTTTTATAGGCTTTGTTTGCTTGTGTGAAGTGCTTGAAAGCATTGACTTACTCAAAACTTTTTTCACAAAGCAGCTTGCAGTGCAAATTTTTTGTTTGTCTGTTTGGTTTTGGTTTTTTGGTGGTGGTTGGTTGGTTTTCTGTTTAAAAATTTTTTTGTTAATTTTGTTAAAAAGTCAACCTGAAGAGGCAGTCATGTCTAGTGCTTACGGCATTTAAATTTAGAGATGGGATTCCTGGTCTCTGCTATTTCACTGTTCTTATATATTCTTGTATATAAGTTACTTCCCTCTTTGTTTGCTGCCAACACCATTCTGTCATGTCTGTTTATAATTTGGCTTTGGTCATTTTTCCTGTGAATTTATACCAACTTCATTAGCATCTGGCACCCAGATCTCTTTTGCATTTATTCAAATGGAAAGGTAGGGCAAAAAGAACCTTTCTGATACAAAACAATTAACCTTCTGTGGTTCAGAAGGTTACTAAGGTAAATGAATTCAAAAGTTGACATGGTCTTTTGGTGTTAACAGAGTTTTGTCAGCCTAGTCTGTGAACACAGCACCTCTGTTCTTCTGATTTCTACCTCTTCCTTCTCCTAGGAATCACCTGGGATGCACTACTGAAGTTCTGTGCTGGGTTCTTGTCACCCAGCACTACAGCAAGAAAGGTATATGGAGGTGGATTCCTGGCTCTGGTTCTGCTCATCCTGTACAGGTGAGTACAGCTGAACTTTTCATGAATGGAGTGTGTGACAATTGCCATCTCAATAGAAACTTTGCTGCCTGTTAATTATCCTTAGCATTTGTTCCCTTTTTCCTTCTCTGCTGATTTGTTAGACATCCTCAAGCCTAATCCTAAACCTTCAAATTTGTTTAGATTCAGCATCTGTGTCCCTGTAATGCATTATAGAGCATCTTTCCATTGCAGGGAATCTGTCTTTTGTTGCAGCACACAGTGTGAGTACTCTGTTCTCCTCCAAACCTCCCAATCAGTGGTTTGTGGTTCTATTCCCAACGATGGTGACATATTCCTCAAATACAGGCAAATTGTTCATTATTGTAGCTTTTTTCAGATTCTAAGAGAAAATACCACGTGATAAAACTATGTGCTAGGTATATATTGGATTCAGCAGAGATTAGAAGGTTCCCAGTAAAACTTAGAGCAGTCCAAAGACAAAGGTCCCATAGGCGGGAATTTCTTGAGACGGAAAACTGTGCTGTGTTTGATTTCTTTCTTTCTGCATTTGGTATCTTTCCACAGCTTCTACCTCTTCCATCCCCTCTCCTATGGGATGATAGGACCCATGGCCTCCCACCCGAGCAGCCCCATGGCAGGGCTCCGGTGGATGGACTCCTGGGAATTCTAGAGCAAAGGAAGCTTGGGAACATGGATCACAAACATGGGATCTGCTGCATGCCAGGCTGATTCTGGTGCTTTGAGGACGTGACTGTAAAAGGCCTCTCTGGAGGACTCTGGGTATCGTAACCCTGTTGCTTTGGCATTTGTTTGCACTGCCTGCATTGGAAGATGCAGAGGATGACAAGGTCCCCTTAAATTAAAAGACTCATGTCCTGAATCCTTAGGTTGTATTAATGGACAGCTGGCTGCCTGAATGCCAGTTCCTTGAAGCAGTATGTGTCAATCCAACAGCAGTGGCATTCCAGCAGCCAGACCAGTACAAGTTGGAGGCTGTCTGCAGTTGCATGTGCACTCTGTGCATATGTGTGTCTTCCTTCTTGTCATCTAAGCACCACTACAGTTTGAAGCACTATAGGACTTCTAGCAAGATTAACAACCTTTCTTAAGGTTTTTGAAAGCTTACTGTAAGTACCTGGGGACTTCATTCTACCTGCCTTGGCTGTCTGAAGGTTTGTTTGTTCTGACCCTGGATTTTTAAAATTTGACTGAAATTTGTCTGTTTGAAATCTCCTGAGCCATTGTGCCTTGCCTGTCTCCCAGGCCCATTGCAGAGATGGAAATTGTTTATTTCTATGTACTGCCTTTCTCTCTGGTCACCTTTAATCAGTTCTACAACTCATCTAGCAGGCCTGTTTTCAGGGCCAGACTGTTCCAGCTCAGCTCTTTGTAGCTTCTTTCAGTTCTGTCTGAAGGTGCCAAGGAAATTACAGTAGAAATGACAGGTGGTTTATTTTGAGTCCCAGTATGCTGTGGAGACCAGCATGAGGATGTACTGGAGACTGTAATGATAGCTTGGAAACCTTACAGACAGCTGTCATTCAGCTTTTGTTCCCAGCTATTTCAGTGCCAGTGCCTGTGCTTTCAGGGGAAGGCTGCATCTCAATGCATGTGGCATCTGCAAAACGGGCTGCTGGTGCCAAAGTATCTGCTCAGTGTTCCCAAATTGAACACGTTCCTTCTCTAGACTGCTGAACATCAAATTACAAGGAAATTTGAGGCCAGGCAAAAATTCTTTGTCTGTGAAGTGTCAAGAGCCATTGAATGTAAAATCCACCCCTTCCAAGAAAGTGGAATTTGATTTATCAGGTGCCTTTGTCCTGTGTTAGGTCTATTTCTGTCTGTGTTTCTTTTATTCCATTTCCTACTCTTCATCCAATGTCAATTTCTTTTTACAGTTCAAGTTGCTACCTTGTAGTATCCAATGTGAATGACACTTAGATCACAGCTGTATTCCTGTCTCAGGAAATAATTGAAAAACTCTTTTATGTATGTTTCAATGAACTCATGCCTTTCATTTCAGAGTTCTTGCTTTGCTTCACAGCCTTGCATCAAAATTACAGGTAGAGGGAGAGTAAGAGGTGGGTGTGTCTGCTGTTAAAAGTGGACTGTGCATTTATTTCTCTTACCAAATCTGGGATTCCAATCCATTTCCTACCACATGGATGGCCTGCATTAGCACAGTTGTTCTGTGTGGGGGACTAGAGTCCAGTCAGACTTGCTTTGGGATCTCTCTAGTAGAGATCCACAGCATTGTTCAGCAAGGCAGCTGCTTTGTAAGGCTCTGGCTTGGTGTGTCACATTACTCCTAGAGATACTAGCTCAGGTAGGATGGACCTGTGCTTTTGATTCTCAAGGTTTTGAGTTGATCACCTGCTACTTATACATGGTGGGAAGCCATTGCAATAATTAGCTCCTGGGTTTGATGATTTTTTTCCACTTGTTATTGCAGGAAGTGCTCCTACCTGCATGAGCCAGGAATTCACAGAGGTGATATATAGGCAAGAAGGATGTGGGAGAAGGCTGCAGACTTCTTCAGAGCCTGCCAGATGTGACAGCAGCAGCAAATTGTTAACTGTTGGCAATGTGGAAGGCAGACAGCACAGTGCTGCCTTGTAACAATGTGATCCACCAATCTCTTGGTGAGATTATTGACTTAATACATTGCTGTCCTCAATATGAGCTTTCCCTAAGGGAATCCCATTGTCATGGGGAGGATTTGCCAGAAGAGCTGGCAAAAGCTATGATTTAAAGTGCATTTTTTTCCAGCACATACAATTACACACTTCCCCTTAGCATTAGCAACAAAAAAAACCCCAAAAATCTAAGAAGCTTGTGTTTTGGAATTACTGTTTGTAACACCTTTATTCATCATATTAAACCTTGGGAGTGCAAAAATTGAGTCAATAACCTTGGTTTCTTCAGTTATTATTAAGGGGTCAGTTTTGTAGGAGTTGCCTGAGGAAGATGAACTAGTCTGTTTCTTGGCTAGGATTCTTCCATCCTTTATTAGTAATAATCTTTTGGATGTGGATTGGCAGCTGAGTGCTGAAGGTGGCAAATTTAGTGCTCTCATCCCACTTTCCTATGCACAAATCCAGCTTCTCTTTCAACACAGACAAAAGGTTTATTTTTCTTCAGGATTGTCACTTCAGAAATTTTCTTGAGAGCATTTGATTGACATTGAGACTGTTTCTTAGGTCTTGTGTGCTGGTAAGTGGTTGGAGGCATACAGTGAAGAAAAATCTAGCTATTCCACAAGAGGGAGCAAGTTCCAGCAGAATTTTTATTTTTGATCTGGAGTTTAAAGGATGGAAAGGTCTACATTGAAGACTAGAGGGCAGACATTTCCTCTGCACTCTCTGGACTCCAAGGGTTGGGTTTTCAAGTAAGTGTACATTGATGTAGCTCTGTCTTCATTCAGGAGAAAAATTACTCCCATTGGAATTTGACCTTCAGTATTTGCTTCTTAAAACAAAATCTGTCAGGCCATTACTGAAACATAATAGTAACTGATATTTTATGAGGTCAGTAAAATACAATAATTTGGACTCCCTTCCTGACTCTGTCTTGAAATGTCTAAGTGGTACAGACATGAGGCAGTGGGTGCAAGGCACTCTTTGTTTTTGGGATGGAATTTGGGCTGCTTTGGCTCAGTTTTACCCATTGTGCTTGTGGAATGATTTCAGGTTCTTTTTGAGAGCTGCTCATTAGTCCTCTTCTCCAGTCACATGGAAATAGCTAATGGTGCTTTCTGGGGCCAGAGGTGCTGTGCTCTGGAGCAGCTGCTCTCTTTGAACCCTGCTTGACAGGGCTCGTTTTATCACTGACAAAGTATTTCATCAAACTGTATCCATGGATTCAAATCACAAAAAGCCGCAGGCTGCCACGTTCCCTGCTTCAAATTCTTTTTTGTATGTAAACTCTATTTTCAGCTCTTCAGTCTCTGAAGGATAGATAGAGGGCCTCTGGGCTCATCTAGCTTTATCCTAGGCAATCCATCCATCTTAAAAGGTTTCTGCTAACAGTTGCTTCAGGACATCAATAGGCACACATCTATTCCAGCAGCAGGGCCTGGCCTATTTCCAGGAACTGGACCACTCATGCTATGAGACACAGATGTGACTGTGAGGAGGATTTGAATGGAGATTTCTGTGCCAAGGTTGCCCTTGGTCCAGGTGGAGGACTCTGTGTCACCCCTGTTTACCACCATTGTTTGCAGCCCTGGGAGCCACCACCACTCTTTATTCTGCACAGGGTTTTCTTTTTGCATCTTGATTGGAAAGGCTGATTGCTGCACAAAGGGCATTGACAGAATATACTTTTTTATATCTTCCTTCTTCCTTCTGGTTCTTGAGGAATGCCCAAAGTACAGGACATGTCTTTGCTTCCCCTAATTTTTGGGCTTTGCATCCATTTCATACAGGTGCCTGGACAAGGGGTAGGACAGGACATCTTCCTCTCAGACCTGTCATGTGTTCTGAGAGGAAAACCAGAACCTTGTTAGGGAAAGGTAAACAAATGTGTTATGTGATAGTTCCCTCCTGTCCCTCCTGAATCCTTCAGAGATTGTTTTTAAGGGGCTTGAGAGCAAACCAGCTGCTATTGTGGAAACACAAGGCATTTACCTGAAATTCTGCATTGCCACTCTTAGCAGCTTCCCTTCCATGCTGTGACTGAGTAACCCTCTGGGCTGGCACCGTGTGCACAAGCACTGATTCCTCCTCTCAGGATCCTGCTGGCAATGTGAAAACCTCCTTAGCAGTGCCCTGTGTCTCTGCCAGCTGGGGAATGGAGGTAAGATATTTATTTTTCTCCTTTACAGCAAGTGACCCCATGACCCCACACATGGGCAAATGTGTCATGAAAGCAAAAATGTGGGGACTGTTAGAACAACATAAGGCTCTTCCCTGCTGGGAAAGGAAGGCTGAGGGTAAGAACACCCCCCCTCATAGCATACTTTCTTTGGGACAGGGCTGTTGGCTGCAAGCAGTCAGAATTGAAAATTCTCTGTCTTCTTTAAAGTACTAAGACCTTAGTACTTTATACTAAGTGGTTGGTTGCAAGTAGCTTCACTTTTTGTAAACTTTTTTATGCTCTTTACTTGAATGTCAAGGGCTATGGTTAACACAAATAATATCTGTGGCTATCACATGCTAGCATAGATAGCACTCCTGCTGAATTTGTAATTGATTCTAAAACTTTGCCAGGTGAGCTTACTGTGTTTTACAAGAGACAAGGTTCAGAGCCATCCTTGAAGAGCTTGCTTCTGGCTAAGCAAGAGTTTGGAGCAGCAGTGAGAGGGGTTCTTTGGTAATTCTGTTCTGTATCCTGAACCTTTCTTACTAATGCGGGGGGATGTGTGTGCATCTGTCTGAACTGAACTCTTTTAACTACAATGGTGCAATTACTGTACCATATGGTGTGGATGGGAGAATGTTCCCTTGAGCTATAAATGCGTTTTGTACAGGTGATAATGGAAAATGAGGTAGAATTTGGAATTTAATTTTATAATAAATATCTCTTCTTTGAAGCAATCTCTTTGTGTCCAGATTTTGGGGTGGGTTTTTCCCCCCTTTCATTTATTCCTCACGAAGTAACAATATGAACTTTAAATGGGCCCATTGGAGAATTTAATCTAGGATAGTGATGATGTACAACAGCTTTTAGCACACAAGTATTGCTGGACTGCAATTCTAGGAGATCAGATTTTACTGCAATCCAAGCAATGTATTGGTAAGCACAACAGGAAGGGAAACATACATTTGGACAAGAATAAAGTACTGTCTGTCGAAGCAGGTTTACACTTTGGAGTTGTTTTCTAATACACCATCACTGACTGTGCTCTAGGCCATGTAATGCATGCTCTGGAAGTAGAAAGTTTGTGCTTTATAGAATGGGTGTAAGTCTGACAAGCATTATAATTGTTGTAAATTGCTTTTCCATTTTTATCCTTCTTGCAGTCATTGCTTTTTCTCTATATTGCGTCCAAAACCTGTCATCTTGTTGTCATGCAGCTGACAAAAGGTAATCTTAAGGCTTCATTCACCTGACCTATTTTTTTCACCATGTATTTTAGGATGAGGTGGTTCTTAAGTACCTGGGTTTCTCCATTGACCAGAATGGGAGTTTAGATTATGTGTCCTTATGAAAGCATCTGTGTTGGATCAGCTGAGTCACACCCTGGCAGTGTGCTGGTGCCTTGCAGTGCTTTAGGGACAATAACTGTTCCATTACAAGGTGGAGAATGGAAGCAGCTGAGGAAGGGGGGAGCATCAGTTGAGAATGTGAACATGCATTAAGGTGGTACATTCTTAACATGCATCAGAAACAGTGTGGCCAAGCAGGACCAAAACAATGATTGTCCCCTTCTCAGCACTCACACCTCAAATCGTGTGTTCACTTTTGGGATCCCTCACTGCAAGAAAGACATTGAGGTACTGGAGCGTGTCCAGAGAAGGGCAACAGAGCTGGTAAAGGATCTGGAGCACAGCTCTGATGAGAAGCAGCTGGCAGAGCTGGGGATGTGTAGCCTGGAGAAGAAGAAGAAGCTCAGGGGAGACCTTATCTCTCCCTACAAGTACCTGGAAGGGAACTGCAGCAAGGTGGGGATCAGTTTCCTCTCAAGTCACAAGTGACAGGATGAGAGGAAATGTCTCAAGTTGTATCAGGACAGGTTTAGATTGAATATGAGGAAAAAATTCTTCATTCAGAAGGTGGCCAGGCATTGGAACAGCCTGCCCAGGGAAGTGGTGGAATTACAATACCTTAAAGTGTACAAAAACCACATAGATGTGACACTTGGGGACATGGTTTAGTGGTGAACCTAGCAGTGCGGTTTGCAGGTGAAAAATTAATCACTTAACAGGAGAATTATTTTTGACAAAGCCTCAAAGCTTTAATGGCTTAGGTGAGGAGGAGAAGGTCTCAAGCCAGAAGTGTCTCACACACAGAAGGAATAATACAGGGGGTTTGCTTTGAGACCAGATGGCTGAGTGCAAAGCTGAAATGTGGGAATGCTGGCACAGCCCTGACATGAAGGAATGGGTGCAGTGAAATACACAATCTTTGTTTTAATAGATCATATCCAAGATGCTATTCCTGGAGACAACTGCTGTAGGTCAAACATTTATCAGAGATGGCCTAATCAATAGTGTAAATTAAAACTGCAAGGAGGGAGAGAACAAAGAGAGTTGAGATCAGAGAGAAGACGATCGATGACCGCTTGAGAGACCAACAGTGCTTCTGAAACAAGAAATCCAGGGGGGAAACTACAGAGGAGACTCCACAATGAATAAAGCACTCTTTTACAAGTTTTTGCCATGATGTTTCAGCAGCTGAAGGATGAGCCAGTCCAGATGCATAAGGACAATTGGAGGAAAATCCAAGACCATGTGCATCATCCCAGGTAGGACAGAAGCCAGGTAACTGTGCTAACACAATGCTTGCCAAGTTGCCAGGCACATTAGCTAGAGCACCATGTTGAGCTAATGAGGCTGCAGAGCTTTTGCTTGCATCCCACCAGCCTGGGGTGCACACAGCTGCATAGCCATGTCTTATGACCAAATTCAGCTTGTGTGTCAAGACTGACATGGTCTTGAACTCTTTGAACTCACTTTGGCAGAGTGCCTTACAAAAGGCAGAGGTTGCTTCTTGGAAGAAACATGTTGGTGTTGGGTTATCACTGTGCTCGGGAGCCCAAGGTAAATAACATCTGGGGTAAGGTCTGAGCATCTGCAAGTGCCAGACCTGGTCCAACAGCTCCGTGTGATCCCCTTTGACTTTTCTCTCCATTTTGTGTCTGGTCATCCTATGACTGTTTTCACCTGTCTGTACAAATATTCCCTAGCTGGCCACAGGATATTCAGGATAAAGCTGGGGACGTCTAGCAAATGGAATTCAAAAGAAGTTTTCATTATATTCTACTGTTGAATCCCCATCTGCCTGTCCCTGTCCTCTTAGCCCAGATCCCCATCACTGAGGGTGTAGTGCTGCCCTGTTCTCTCCACAGGCATGGTGACAGCAAGCAAGCTCTGCAGCTCATCTAAATAATGTTATGGACAAGACTATCACCTCCTGCATCACTTTTGATTCTTGTTATGCAACCATATTTCATGGCTGGCTTTGCTACTGAGCTGTGCTGCACCATGGCCTGAGGCGTTGCTTGAGAAGAATTCTGGGAACCTTGCATGACTTTTGCCCCCACCTGAGGATGGGATGGGAGGTGAAGGGAGTCTGGGAAAAAGAGAATTTGTCATAATCTGGCTTTGAGACTGGGGAAAAGGGGAAACAAAGGGGATTAGCCAAGCCCAGGAGTCTGTATCCTAAGTGAGCAGGGAGCCTGAGGCAGATAGATCAGAGTGTCATTATTTATGAACACTCACAGATGCAGAATTGGAAATGAGCAAGAGTTCAAAGGGAGATATGGGTTTGTTAGTGCAGCAGCTGGGATGAGAACTGATGGTGCCACAGCAGCAGAGGCAGAGCAGTCATCCCTGGGCCAGGCACACAGGGCCTTCCTGGGCAGGAAGGGTTGTTCTTCAGGGGCTGTGAACCCTGAGTGCTGGGCTAGGGACTGGGCTCACTTTGTGAGCTTACTACTAGTTCTCTCACTCTGTTTTATGAGATTGGGCAACTTTCTTTCCCTGTGGGTAAACCGAGGCACTGAGCAAGTAAAGCTGACACTTGGCAAGGAGGTTAAGTGTTGGTACTGTAATTCGAAGTGGGTGTAGATTACAATAATGAAACCCAGTGCAAACTAAAAATATGATAAATTTGTGTTCTCCCAAAGCACAAAAGAGCATTATCATTCTCTGCATCTCAGTGAATTTCTCCAAAAACCTCCCTCCCCTTTCTTCGAGAGGCCTACAGATGGAGCAGTCTGTGCTGCTGACCTGGTTGTTCTTCACTCCTGAGAGCTCCAGGGACAGTCTTGCAGGAATCCAAGAGGAGCTCAGAAAAGAGCTGAACTGCCGGTTAGGTACATGGAGCCAAGGGAGCTGGGAACCATCACAGGAAACCCTCAGACCTCAGAGCATTGCAGTGCTCAACCTCTTGCTGAGATTCTCATGCTTGAAGGCTCACAAAACATTTGGAACAAGAAGAAAGGTTTTCTTGTTTGCTTCCTTGAACTTGAAATCCTCTCTAGACCTGTGCTCTCAGCACCTTGGTGCTGTGACAGGAGGAGCTCTGACAGCCACATAACTGCAAGGGAGAAGCTGCTTTGCACACAGGCAAGAGCGCTGTCTGTCCCAAACCCTCGCTCTTTTCAATCCTTTGAGTGGTGCTTTGAACATTTATCCCTGAGCTCTCCCTGTCTCCCTTCTCAAGTCCCTCCTTGCAGCTCCTTCTACCTGTGCTGGAAGACCTATGCTGTCACAGGGGAAAAAATACTGGGCTTTTCAGGAGAGTGGGGATGTATCAGTGCCAGAAGGCAGCAAAGGGGTGGATTCACTGTTCAGACAGTCAGGGGAGATGGGGAAACTGCTCCTGAATGTATACTGCCCAGAAGGAGCTGTTGCTGGTGGGCAGGGAAGAGTTCTTGGACTCTACTGTGTGTCATACCTGTATAGGGTTTGGATGCCAGTCTGGGTACCAACAGGTGGGTGGGGATATGGCCAGACCATTGCCCCTTTCTTCAGCTGAGGCACTCCTGTTTTCCATGGAAGGAAGGCATATCAGTCTCAGCCCTCTCATTGCTGCCCTTATATCTGATCTGTTCCGACACTTGTGCCTTGCCTATGAGTGTTCTGCTGCTACCTGCAGAACAGAGCGAAGGTGCAGGGACATCATTTTGGACAAGAGCCACTGTTTTCTTTTGCCATCCCAGCTTCACTGCTATTGTCTGAGACACCCTTTCTGTCAGAAACAACGGCTGAACCTGTACTTTGTTCTTGCCCTGGGATAGGGTAGCTGATAGGGTGCCCTATATGGATGGGAGCAAAAGTGTCCCACATCCCAAAAAATCTTCAGGAACTGATCATTCTTAACTACAACTTGCTTTTGTGAAGTTTCTCCTCCTTCACTATCAGCCAGCTCCAATGTATTAAAAATGTTCTTAAGCAAGTAATCAGCCTTGGTTGCTGCTGTGACTGCACATATGTACTTCAGCTCTGCTCCTCAGCACCCTGTGGCCTGGGATGACTCTCCATGCTCCTTTCCAGCCCGCTGGCACCACGCCACTGCCTGTCTGTTCTACCTTTATTGTTAGCAGGGCCGGGCTGAACCGTCCAGCCAGGCTCTGTGGAGCTCCGTGCCTGTGACAGGTGGCTGGGATGTCAGAGTACCTTGCTCAGAGGACCAAGGATGACACTTGGGGCTCGTTGCTGGCTCGCTCCCGCAGCCGCAGGACAGCTGAAGGTTCATGTTCACGGTGTTGCTGCCGGGCTGCTCTCCGCCCTGCTCGGGTTAACCCTGCAGCTCCCAGCTGCCCTCTTGGGCTCCTTGCCGCTTCAGCGGTTATCACGGCAGTGATTTATCATCAGCCCCTGGTGGGAAGATGCCCTTTGAAACCACACAGCCAAGAGGCTGTTTTAGCAGACTCCTCAGTCCCATCAGTTCTGACTCAAGTGTCCAATTTTAGGACAGGATTCTTTAGCTTCCTTTAACACATGTGGAGCTTTTCCTGCACAGCATCTCGTCTGGTCTGTGCTGAGAATGTGAGGTCTCAAAATCCTGAGAAAACAGGTAATTTATCCTGGCACTTGCAGAGCCATCTCAGGTGGCTTCCTGCTGTCACTTCAGTCGGTGCTGTCACTCCAGCTCTGTAGGAGAAAGGCCCCTGGGAGACAAGCTGGGGCTGAAAACATAACATTGAGCCTTTGAACTTGTCTCCTCCCAGGGCATGTTCTCAATTCTCCCACAAGAAGAGCCTCCTTTGTGCCTACACTTAGTCAATGTACCTCTGGGATGGGTCGGAGGCTTCTGTCTTTTCTCCTGATTACCAGAAATAAGTCTGATGTACAGAAGCAGAACTTGTAATAAGATCAGCACAATTGTCATTTTGGTGCAGACTGTGATGGTTTCAGTAATAGTTGCACTTTTGTATTGCTCTCTCCTTCTGAAACCTTAACTTTCCTGACTTCCCTTGTGCTGCTTGGGACCTCATTTGCCATTTCTTGCTTTGTTTCCTCTGTTCTGCGTAAATCCTGCGGCCAAATTAAGCAGTGTCTGAACAGCAAAGAGAGTCTGTGCATCCTGAGCACATTTGACAAAGATGTCATATCTTCTCA
Source organism: Ammospiza nelsoni (assembly GCF_027579445.1). Taxonomy (NCBI): domain Eukaryota; kingdom Metazoa; phylum Chordata; class Aves; order Passeriformes; family Passerellidae; genus Ammospiza; species Ammospiza nelsoni. The sequence goes on along the minus strand of NC_080638.1, from coordinate 42,806,717 downwards.
TCCATTATTAACAACTTTGCCTGCTTCAGCTGGCATAATTAGCCTTAAATTAGACACGTACCTTGCAGTGTCTAGACTGCATCTGCCTGTGGAGACAGCAGGTGGCTGTGTGGCATCCAGGGTCTCAGTGGAAGTGGCCAAAAGCAAGAGGATGCTGTGGAGCATCGCTGGGGCCCTCCCAGGCAAAGTTTCGCTCAGACGGAGCTGTGCTGGTGGTGAGCGAAGGTGGACAGGTCCCGGTGGTCTCCTCGCTCGTACGGCTCTGCCCTGCTGCTTCACTTGTAAAATCAGGACGACGGAAAATGTCAGCCGTGAACCAGCTGCACTTTCTGCTCTGCCCCGCGGGCCCGGGATAGGGAAGTTCGGGCATTTCGAATTTCTTTTTTCTTCCTTCCATCCCTCCTTCCTTCCTTGTCCCGAGTGAGAAGCACTCGGTGCGAGGTGAGCTCTCCCTTCCCGGCGGGGCGGCGCGGCTGGAGCGGGCTCGGCGGTGCCGGCGGGCGGAGCGCGGCTGCGGCCGTGGCGGGGGCGCGGGGGCAGCGCTGCCGCTCCCGGCGGAGCGAGCGAGGGCGGCCGCGGCTCTCCGGCCCCTCCGCCCGCGGAGCCAGCGCCTCGCCTCGGGGCAGGGGCAGCGCCCCCGGCCCGCCATGGAGAGCGGGATGCCGCTGTCGGGCGGGCAGCGAGCGCTGATCCGGGAGAGCTGGCGGCGGCTGAGCGGCAGCCCCGAGCAGCACGGCCTCGTCCTCTTCAGCAGGTGAGCGGCGCGATGCGCCCCCCGCACCCGGCCCCGGCCGCGCCGACCCGTGCGGGAGGGATGGACGGGCTCCGCTCCTCGGGAGGAACGCTTCCCTGCGCTCGGCACGGCTCCGGCCCGCTCCCGGCCCGGCCCCTGTCCCCTGTCCCCTGTCCCCTGTCCCCTGTCCCCTGTCCCCTGTCCCCTCCCGCGGGGAGCCGCAGGTGCCGTGGGCAGCGGGTGGGGCAGGGCCCGGGGGCTCCGCTCCGCGCTGCTGTCCTGCCTTGCCCGTCCCTCGCCAGGGAGAACTTTCCCAGCCGAGACGGAGAGCGAGAGAGGCGGCGGGCGGGTTCTGTGCGCTCCTGCCGCTGATCCCCCGCCCTGACACCGCCACTCCTGCTCTCCGAGGGGCTGCGAACCAGGGAAGGGCCGTGCGGCCCCAGGAACGGACCCGGCCGCCAGGGAGGGATTCAGTCGCAGGGCCGAGGAAATGGTGTGCCGGATGGAATGGCTGATACCCAGCTTCTTGCCTCTCCCCAGCAGATTAATGTATTAATTATGTGAAGAGAAAAAAGGAAAAATCAATGAAAAGTCGTTTAAAAAGGGCAACTGGAAAGTTGATGAGCAGCTTTTGGAGCGAGAGGGATCCAAATCTCCCAGAGCAGGACTAGGGCAGTGACAAGAATGTGGGGGAGAGGGGTGCAGTAGTTTAATGTGCAGGATAAGGAGAAGACAGATGTGCCTGAATTACTGGTGGCCAGTTGTATCTACCTGGGTGGCTGCTAATGAGTCCCTTTTGTGCCTGACGCACCCTAGCAAGGGAGATGGGGCAGGGGGAGAGGACATGGGAGCTGGTGATGGTGCTGGGCAGTGGGGCATCAGCTGAGTTTGTACATTCCTCCCTTGGTCCAGATGGCTGCTGGAGCTTCCCCGATTTGGGAGCTTTTGGGTTCAAGAGCATCAGAAAGTGGGAATGGGAATAGTTGAGATAACAGCCAACTCTTTGAGGATCAGAGCCAGGCTGGAAGACACTGCAGAGGGTTGGGCGTCAGTTCTCAAGTGCCATAAATACCTGTCTGAGAGCTGGGGTTATGGGCTAGAGAAACAGAAAGGTTTTTGTCTATAGGCAGTCTGGATTGCCCCAACTAAAACTTTTCAGAACTTTTGGACCTTTTACAGATGGAGATGGACCAGTAGGTGGGAAGAGAGGCAGAAGTAGGCTGTGAGTGTGCTGCTGATGGGGTGAGTGGCACTTTAAATAAAGCCAAGGAAGTAAGAAGATGGGGTGTTCTTTCTTGCTTTTGCAGGCTGTTTGACTTGGATCCTGACCTGCTGCCCCTTTTCCAGTACAACTGCAAGCAGTTTGCCAGCCCTCAGGAGTGCCTCTCTGCCCCTGAGTTCCTGGATCACATCAGGAAGGTGAGAGAGGGGCTGAGGCATGGCTGGAGCACAGCCTCCACAGAGGATGAAACCCTTAGGCAATGATTTGGGACTGTAGTGTGTCTGACGACATGGAAGTCTCCTCCTGAGATGGTAACTGCAGGGGTTACTCATGCTAGCAGAAGGCCAGGACAAAGTGCCCTACAACAGTGGGGAGGGAATGAGAATGCAGGTCATGGTGACTAAGAGGCACCATCCTGATTTCCATGCCCATCTGAGAGTGGATTGCTTCCTGTGAAAGCTGAAAGAATCCTTCTGCTACTGTGGAGGTTCCTCGGGAGCTCACCTGTGTCCAGATGAGGAGTGAAGCTCCCTGCTTGGCCCACGCTGAGCAGGAGCTGGCACAGACCTGGGCAGTGGGCCAGGCCACCCTGGGCCTGCTGCTGTGGAGGGGCTGCTGGTGCAGCTGCAGGGCCAGCAGGCCCACAGCACCTCTGAGGGGGTGCTGCAGGGCACATTCCCCTCCTCCCAAACACAGAAAGGAGCAGTGCTGGGGAGAGGCTCTTGCATGCACAGCGCACCTGGTGCAACACAGACCCTTTGCTGAGCCCTGAAGAGAAGCCACACTGGGACAAAGCACAGCCTTGGCTTGCAGATGCCTTCATAAACTGCCTGGCTCCATCTTTAAACCACTTTGGTGCTTTGCTTGCCTGTCTTTATTCCTTGTTAAGAGGCTGTTTCAGGACTGAGCTCCTCTGATAGCTGCAATCTTTTTGTTATTTTCCAGCCTCTCTTTATTGGCAACGTTAAGATTATTGCCTTGAGCTGAAATAGTTTTTTGCTCTTGTTGGAGATGAATGGCCTGTTGAAATTACAGTGCACAATTCTATCACCTCTTGGCTTTGCCAAGATAACCATGCCCTGGCTTTAATCTCTTCTTCTAATTTGTTGTGTCTGTTCCCTTCATCTTTCATTAAATCTTTTCTGTCCTGTTTCCATTTGACTCTTAATGGTCCTGGGAGACTATGGTATGTGTTTTACCACACCAGGTCAAGAGACCTGGCTGTACTCCCCATCCCATCTCTTCAAAGTAGCTTGGCTGATCTTAGAACTGAAGTGGCCTTATTCACAAGTGCACCATTTTGGCAACTTCTAATTGGAAACTCTGGTCCTGGCAGCTTCTGGGGTTCCCATGCAGTTGTCCTGGGGTCATGGGAGTTCTAGTGACTGCATCAGCATTAGGTCTTAACCTGCAAGTGCTCTGCTGTGTGGCTGTTTATCCCCTCTGGGACAGGGTGGTCAGCAGTGCTGCTTGCTGTGCAGCCCTGGTGGTGTCCCATGGAAGGATGTGGTGTGTGCTGCTGCCAGCCTCACTGATGGGACACATGGATCACAGCAGAGCAAAGAAAAGCTCAGAGGGCATCTGGCCTGGGAGGGGGTCAGGCTGACAAGGGTGAAGTAGAGGATCAGACACTTTGTTTCCTCTGGGAAGGAAGCTGAACCTTTCTGTAACGCCATTCTGCCTTTCTGCTCCTGTGCTAGGTGATGCTGGTGATTGATGCTGCTGTGAGCCACCTGGAGAACTTGTCCTGCCTGGAAGAGTATCTCTGCAACCTTGGCAAGAAGCACCAGGCAGTTGGTGTGAAGGTTGAGTCTTTCTCGGTGAGGTGTTCTCCCTTGTCTCGCTGTGGCTGTGTTTGCTCACCCCTGCCTGCAGCCCTCAGCTGCCCCATCCTTCCTCTGGCTTCAGCTGTCTGGAGAGAGCTGATGGCTCAGGGCAGCCTGTCCAAGGTGCTGATAGCAATGTAGTGCCACTGCCCCAGTGAGGGAAACCTTTGAGCTCCCCTTGTTTTCTGCCCTTGCCCAGTAAGCCCAGGCAGAAAGGATAGATGGGAGCAAAGCATTTCCACTATTTGAAGAGGGCCATGGTTTAGGACACTGCAGTCTCTCCTGTGCCACAGGGCTGCAGGCTCAGCCTTTGCCCTGGATCCTTTGCATCTGATGCTCTGGGCAAACCTCACCCCACCTGGAAAAGGGAGCATCCACCTCTCTGTGTCTTCACTGGGATGGGGTTGCTGCACCTCAGCCCCTGCTTCCTCCATGCCAGTAACACCCAAGCATCTTCCATATTAAACCCTTGATCACTCCTCTCCTGCTGTCAAGCATGGACAGAAATGCAGTGGGAAAGGGTGGGCTGAAGAAAAGCTTTCTAACCCACACCTGGCTCGTTCCTATTGCTAGCTTGTGTTCTCTTCAGAGGCAGCAGGGTCCCTTTTGTTTGGGGCAGTGATGCCCACCAGCCCTGACTCTGGGAGGGTGCTCCTGCATGGGGCTGCTCCCAGCTCTGTGAGGAGCAGTGCCCTGTGGAGAAGCCTGAGGTGCTGAGACATGCCCTAAGCATCCAGTATGGAGTCTGATCCACTCTCCTGACATCAGGGCACTGCTCAGCTCTGCTGCTCCACAGCTCTGCCAAGGGATGGGGCTAGCTACCTGCACCTGGGAGCCACAGAAACGGGATGTGCACCTCTCCCCTGGCGTTACATGTGCAGTGTCAGCCCTTGTTCCCTGACTTCCACTCCACACTCATCCATGGTGAGGGCCAGCACAGGGCAGGGAAGAGGATGGCATGAGCTGGTTCTGGGCCCCCTCTGATGAGCCAGGGACTGGAGGGGCCTGGTACTGTTGGTGGAAGAGGAGCAGGCGCCCTGCAACTGTAGAAGTCAAAAAAGGTGGCAAAGTGAGACAAGAGACTGAATGTCATCCTCTGGTGCTGAGCTTGACACCTCCTTGTTTGGTTTGCAGACTGTCGGCGAGTCCTTGCTGTACATGCTGGAGAAATGCCTTGGTGCTGCCTTCAGCCCAGAGGTGCAGGAAGCTTGGAGCAAACTCTACAGTGCTGTGGTGAAAGCCATGCAACGTGGCTGGGAGAGCCTCCCAGAAGGGGACTAGGTCCTGCCAGCCATCCCTGTCCCTGACCATGCGGCGCTCCTGAGCACGGGGAGTCTCACACCACACTCGCTGCCTCTCGCCACCTCTGTCTTGCTGTGTGCCCCAGCCCATGGCTGTCTCTGCCACTCACACTGCTGCAGGGCTCTCACCTGGTTCCATCCTGCTTCAACACGAGCGTGTGTCTGCCTTTGCTCAGGGCTGGTAGGGCATGTCCCTGCAGAAAGCCTGGCAGTGCCGCAGCACAGGTATGCCACCCTGCCCCAAGTTCCTTCAGGAGCACCAACACCCAGGTACCTACTCTGGGTTTTAGCTTGCTCATCTTCCCTCCTCTTGCTACCCCAGGTAGGTGACAGCTGGCACAGGCCTCTTGGGCTTATTTGCCCAAAATCCCATTTGCTGTGCTTCACCTGCCAGGTCTGACATGCTCAGTCCTCCTGTGCTGCTGTACTTGGTTCAGCTGTGGCAGTGACAGATTTGGCTCCATCCAGGTCAAAAGGCAGCAAGAGAGCAAGGCTGGTCACACCGTGTGGCTGTCCTCAAACCTTGCAGAGAGTTTTACCCCTCTCCCATCATCAATATATCCATACCAGATGGTTGATCCTGGTGCTTTTTTCTTCCTTGCCTCTGACCTGGATGGGTTCCCTGGCTTTTCCCTGTGTCAGGTTGGCCACAACCCAGTAGGTTTCCTAGGAGTGCTTCAGGCAATGGTGTCACATTAATCCCAAGGTGAGACTACTTTTGGCAGGGTTGGGCTGTCAGCTGAAAGGCTTTGTGTTGATTTGGCTGGCTGGTTTAACCTTAGAGCCATCTGAAATGCAGCAACAGCAGCAGTAGCAATGTCTGTTTACTGCTTGTGTTTAGGAAAATAAAATAAATTCAAGGAAAAGATGTCTTTAAAATGAAGGTTGCAATCGTGTCATAGCAACAGCTTCCAGAAATTCTGGCTCTTGGCCAGAGGAAGCAGAGCTGGAATCTTTCTGCCGATGCTGTCAGAATCTGGAGTGCTCCCCAGCTGCTCACAGTGCCCATCTGCAGAGTTCCTCATGCTTACAGCAATGAGGAGACAGCATCTGCTAGAAGAAATCTCAGAAAACTGCTGAGAGGCAGCACCTGAAGGCTTTGTGAAGGGGCTGAACTTGAGCACGTTGAGGAAGAGTTCATCTTTATGGGGAAGTCACTGTGGAATATGCAGAACAATGTTTCTGGCCACTGTTAGCCCCAGACAAGGACATGGAGCAATTATTCAGTTACAGGCACTCTTTTTTCTGCTTCTTCTTCAGGGCAGGAGGAGCCCAGTGTTGAGGTCTGAGATGCTCCTGTTCTGAAGACACATTCCTCCTGTTCTCAGATGTCCTCCACTCTGGGGCAGGAGAAAGCTGCTTGCTCAATGTAACTGAGGTCTCCTAGGCCCCTGCCATGGAGGGGATGATGAGGTGCCCTGTAAGATGGGTCTCTAGTGCAGTGCCATAGGCTGCCATCAAAAACCCCCCCAAGGTGTGTTTGGAGGAAAGTTAACAGGTGTTGTGAAACAGGCAGAGTTCCTTGTCCTCCCCATGGTACCATGTTCTGCCCCTGCAGCCCTGCAGTGTGGTGGTGTCCTGCCCATCCTGGCCCATGACTCTCTCCATCAGCTGAGTCAGGTGGAGTTCTCCCCATTCTTGCACCCAGTAGTGAGGGATGGAGGAGCTGGGGCTTTGATGGCACTGTAGGGGGCACAAGGGTTTGGGAATGTCCTCTTTGCAAACCTGTTATGGGGCATCAGCCTTCAGCATCTTGGGACACCTCCTGGCTCCATGTGACAAGTAGGCAGCTCTGTGATGGGTGGGATATGGGTGTTACTACCCAAACCATCCCTGCTCCCTCTAGCTTTCCCAGCTCCTTGACGTCTGCTCTTCTGTGCCACATTTTATGTAACTCCCAAGAGAACTGGTTTGTGTGCCTCTTATACCCAGCTGTACTGTTTATTAAAAAACAACAGTGAGTCTTCGCCTTTTCTGATGCCTTGTGTTTATTTTAATATAAAAGCCCCAAGCAGACCAGGAAAAAAGAATGACAGAGGGGAGTTTCTTGTTGATTCTAGCTTTGGAGATATTGGTCACTGGGAGCGCTTGTGTAGTGCAGCTTGACTGACATGAGAAGGCATCCACCAGCAAAAGCATTTTGGGAGCTTTTGTGCCTGGTAATTCAGCGGGTGAGCAGTGGAGGTGCTACCAGAGACACCCTGCTACTGATTGCTCAGACCCTTCAAGTCTGATAATCTCTAAGGGAATCAGAATTTTAAGCAATCAGCCTAAAATTCCCTTTTCCGTTGTTCAGATACTGCTTTTTTTGTTTTGTCATAGCACAGGCTCACCTGTTGCTGGTCACCTGCCATTGGTCACCCAGTGCTGGTCATCATCAGCAGCAGAGCATGGACTTCATAATGAAGTCCTGTCTGGTTCCATGGAGCATCATCCACTCTGCCATAACTGGATTGCAGAGTCATTCCAGCAGCCCTGCCCAGAGAGCAGCTGGTGAGGATGCAGGAGGTTCTGTCTTCTAGCATGTTCTAGCTTTGACATGAAGGGTTTCCAGCCCTGTGAGAGTTGGGCACTTGATGCTGGAAGAATGGTGCCTAGAGTGGGGAAGCCAGGCCAGGGTCTGTAATAGCATCTTCCAAAGGCTGGAAATCCCAGCCCTGGCACAGGAGAGAAGGAAAAACATCCTGAGAGAGCCATGCTGCCCATTTAGGATGGGATTGTTCCAAAAGGCAATGTGTGATGGGCTGTGAAGGGCATGGAGAGCAGCAGAGATCTGAATTTAAAGAAATACCCCCTTTGGGTCATTGATAAAGTTAATTTTCCCACTCTTGGTCTCAGGACTGGTGGTGGGAGCCCAAACCTGGCACTGCAGGGTAGGGCCAGCCTGGCAGGCTCCAGCAGCACTCCCATCTTTGGCTGCCTGTGCCAGCAGGGAGTTTTGCTAAGCTCCCACAGACTCCCCTTTGCTGTGGCTGCTGCCCAGTGGGGACGGTCCTGTCACTGCCTGCCAGCAGCTGGCACAGTGGGAGACTCCATGCCATTGCTGGGCCTGGCTGTGAGGGATTCTGAGTGCAGGCTGCCCTCAGGGAGCGGGGTGTGAGCGGGGTTCAGGGCAGAGTGCAGTGTGACAGGGCTGACACGCTCAGCAGGCCCTGGGAAGCTTCCCGGTGTGAGGCCTGGGGAAGCTGCAGCCAGGGGCCATCCCAGCTCCCAGCCAGAGCCCCTGCGAGCTCCCCAGCACAGCACTGCCCTGTGTTAACTCTGTTTACCTCTCCTTACCAACGTGGGGGGTCTCTGTAGGGGCATGCGATGGGTTTTACATTTCCCAGGTGTTCACCCAAAGGGAAGCTGTCCCCATGCCTCCTGCCCTGTGCCATTAACCAGAGTGGCAGGGCTCACTCCAGGAAAGCTGAGGAGGAGCCAGCAGGAGGAACCTGCTGAAACCAGAGGCAAATCATTCAAGTAGGAATTGAGGTAAAAAATAGTGTGTATTTTGGGAGGGAGGAAGGCAGAAAAGAACATCGTTCTCTCAAAATCTAGAGAAGGACTTCCAAAATGGTGTTCACCCCCTTCCCCGGGACTTGCTGGTGGGTAGTTCAACTTTGGGTACACCGCTCCATCCTCAGATGGGATGGGTTCCTCCTGTCCCTGACCCTTGCTGTGGTCCCAGAGGGGCTCCAGGCCACCCTTGTGCTACCCTCAAGCAGCATCTGCACCTTTGGTGGTGTTCTGAGCCAGCTCTGCCAATGGAGTGACTGCTGACAGAAGGTGGGCAAGAAAGGCACACGAGTGTCCCACAGCCCACCCTCAATGGGGGGATGGTGCCAAGGGCTGTGCCAGTCTATCTGGGACAGTGAGGTGCCCTCCCACTCCTGAAACTTTGCTGCTTCTGCCCATATGTTGGGGTTTGTTTTTATGGAGATCATAGTGGGCATAGTGTGATCATAGATCACACAGTCTGGAGGTGGGGATGTGTCCAAGCAGTCTCCTTGCCACTGAAGCATGTGCAGGATGTCCCAGGCAGGGTCAAAAGCAGCCCACAGGTGGGAAAAGGCTCCAGTGGCAAGGGTTCCCCCTAAACCAGTGCCAGGAGGACGCATGGGGGCGACGACGCCAGGCAGCAGCTGGGTGAAGTCATTTTATTCAAGGCACGGTCATAGCAATAAATCACAAGAAGGTACAGACCTCTGGCACATTCCTGCAGAGGGGCAGCTAAGGGCAATCAGACCAGCAGCCCGAGCTCCCGAGGACACAGTGCCACTAGCAGGCACTTGCTTCCACCCTCAGAGAGGCCACCAGCATCCCCGTGCCCTGCCCGGGGCTGCCTCTGGAGCAGGCAGTGAGGGGAGCAGCTGAGCTGTGGGCAGCCACGGGGGCACCTGGGCAGGAGGCCACAACCCCCCAGGGAACTTTTTGGGATTAGAAGGGTGTGTCTGACCTCAAGGCTCCCCCGAGGCAGCCCCTTTGTGGCTAGGGTGCCACAGCCACCGCCCCAGCGTGCAGGAGCGCAGGTGGGACGGGGGCCATGGGACTGCCAGCCGGCTGAGCTGAGATCCACCAGCCCCACAGGAACGTCCTAAGGGCCCCCTTAATGCTCTCACTGCTGGGCTGCCTCTTAACCTCCCCCCAGCCCAGAGCTGGCACACTACCCCTCCTCCCAGCGGCACTGCTAATGCTAACCGGTGCCAAGGAGCATCTGCCTTCACACAACAGCACTCGGCATGCCAGCAGCCCTGGTGCTGGCAGAGCTGTGCCTTCCTCCCTTCCCTCCCTGCACTGCCCTGGGACGATGCAACTCTGGCTGCTCTGAAGCTAGCAGGAGAATCAGGGGCAGGAAAATCAGCCCTGAGGCCAAAGCAGGGCTGAGTGAGGAGCCAGCATGCCCAGGTGGGTTATGGTGGGAGAGGAGCTGAGGAGAATGAGGATAAACCTTCATCCCCAGAGGCCACCACAGGTACTCTGGATGAGCTGGAAAACTCCAGGGATGCTGTCTGGGCAGGTAATGGCACATTTACACTAATCACAGCAGGACTCACACTTGAGAGGCAGTGTGGCTACTGGGGGAGCATCCCACAGCTGCAGCTTGTGGACAAGGACAGGCAGGCAGGATGTGGTGGACCAGGAGGACCTGGAAGCCCAGGTCCTGCCAGCCTCCACCTGTCCCCCCTGTTCTGCTGCATTAGGACAGAGCTATTCTGGGTCCCATGGGCAGCCCCAGTGAGAGCATGAGCACGATGGGCGCTGCCAGGGAAGAGGATTGAAAAGGAGCTGCCCTCAAAGCCATTAAACACACTTGTCTCTTGACCTTCCACTTCTCCTCAAGAGCCCAAGGGCACAGGCATTGTGCAACAAGATGGGGGGGATGGGGTGGGAGGTTGAGGAAGAGTTGGGCTTGCATTTGATGCCTACCTTGGTGCAGGGCTGTTGGTGCTCATGTAGGGGCTCTGGTGGCAGATGTAGGGACACTCACCTCCTCCACCAAAGCACAGGCATGTCAGCAGTCCCTGCTGAAATGGGCAAAGAGGGGCAGGCAGCAGCCTGCAGGCCAGCAGCAGGGGAGGCAGCAGCTGCCTGAGCAGTGGATGGCTGGGGTGAGATGCAAGGGTTACGGGTGGCTGTCCCCTGCCACTGAGGACCCAGAGGACAGCGTGGTGGCAGGCACATTCATCTGGGCTGTCTGGGCTGCTTCCTCCTCTCAGAGGGGACAGGGCCTCCCTCCTGCCCCCAAAAGCATGGCCTCTCAGAGAGACCCTCTCCCTATTCTGCTGCACCCCCTCTTCCCCATGTGTGCTGGAAGAGGAAGATGGGGACAGGGGGGCACTAGGGGGCTCAGCCAGTGCAGGCAACAGGAAGGACCATCAGACCCTCCTGCCACTGCCCATGCAATGGGGTCTCTCCCTCACATCAGTCTTGTCATCCCCTGCCCCATCAGCAAGGTGGCCCCACCAGTGCAGGGAAGGCTCCTCCTGCCCCAGGGCACGTCCTCCGCTCCCAGCACAGTCTCAGCTGTGGCAGGGATGCTCACTGGTAGCGAGCCTGGCTCTCCATCACGGGGCCGCTCCTGTACTCGCCCTCCACGGTCTCCAGCTCTGTCTCGAAGCTCTGCAGCCCCCCATCCTCCCCATCCTCTGCTGGCTCCAGGTGGTTGCCCATGGTGCCATAGGACTGGTGTGCCGGAGAGGCTGCCGGCGTCAGGCTCAGCTCAGGCTCCTGCAGGACAGTGGCCACAAAGAGCTGCCCCGGGGGGCAGGGGGCCATCAGGACCAGGGGAGCGAGAGCAGACGGCCACAGCAGGGCTGGGAAGGGGTACTCACATTGGAGTTAGGGGTGGAGGAAACGCTGCTCCGCTCCACGTCATTGAAGGCGCCCTCAGACTGGTCAGACATCTGAGGAGAAGGAGGCCATGAGGAAATCATGGTTTGGAGGGCCCAGCTTTGGTAGGGACAGCCAGGTGCTATCTCAGATTCCCCAGGGCAAGCCAGGAGGGGATGCACTGGGGTGAAGGAACAGAGCAGGTGGCTGGCTGCGCTCACCTGGTAGCTTGAGGGTTTCCGTGGCTGCAGCTTCTTCAGGCAGAGGCCAAAGAAGGAGAAGATGATGCAGGAAAGGAGGACCACAAAGGTGAAGAGGGTGACAGGCCGGGTGGGACCTAGAGCACAGAGACACTGGGGCAGCACATAAGTCTCCAAGAACCTGCTGCACGTCCAGCTGAGCCCCAGGCTGGTGCCTGCTTTGGGTTTTACAAGCTCTCAACCCCCTTCCCAAAATACAAGCTGACACCTCCTTCATCTGCCAGGTCTTCACACCACCCTTATCACCCTCCATGCCACGTCTAACTCAAGGGTGACACCAGTGGCTCATCACCCCCAAACATCAGACAGGACCCTCAGCAGTGGCAGGGCGCAGCCCCAGGCTCTCCCTACCGAGGCGCAGGACGGAGAAGAAGAGCAGCCAGAACATGCAGAGGATGGGGGCCACCACAACTTGGCTGATGGCGGCGACGTGGAGGCGCTGGTTCAGTTTGGTGGGGATGTACACATAGTAAATGTTGTACCGGTCAACCATGTGCTTGAGCAGCATATAGAGCAACCCTGGTGGGACGAGAGGAGCCATTTGGATGGAGGGCAGTGGGGACAGCCAGGCCACAGGGAGAGCAGGGCAGGCCCTGGGAATGATGCCCAAGGGTGCCCTTTGTACCATGCAGGAAGCCTGCACTCCCGTGCTGCTGCCGGTGGCTGGGACAGGCTGTTCTTGGCATGGCTGGGACCATGGGCATGGGATCATACTCACCAAAGGGGACGATGATAGGGCAGGTGATGCTGTAGGTCATGACAACAGAGAAGATACAGCAGGTCCAGGCATACTCTAGTCCAAACTGGAACTGGTAAGCTTGACTCTGGGGCACAACCAACAGAGTAATTGCCACCTCTGTCACTGCAAAGCCTGCACTTGCAGCCTGGCCCACAGGACTGCCTCACCCCCACTAGCCCCCAAGGGGCCTGAAGAAATCCCCATAAGCATCCCCACAGAACCACGACAGCCTGAGTTTGCAGGGAGTGCATCTCTGCTGCACTGGGGTCACGAAGGCTCCCAGGTGACCAGAGCCACATACCCGCTTGACATGGAGCCGCTCGGGCTCGGACTTGGCGAAGCAGAGGCGAGCAGTGTAGACGAGGAGGCCTGGGATGCGCAGCAGCTCCATGGCCGTCCCAATCAGGCTGGAGGTCACTACATAGTTGACGAAGAAGGCGCCATTGTCTGGGAGGAAAACGCACCTGCCCCGGGGACAGAGAGGTGACACAGTGAGAGAATGCTCAGGCAGGAGCTGCAAGAGCTGCTGGCGGTGGACAACAGGTGCTCCCGCTTGCCTGGGAAGTTTGGGAGCTTCCTGCTACTCACTGGAACTTGACTTCAGCCTCATCCAGAAAGTGGGTGTCGAAGAGCCAGCGGAAAAACAGGTCCAGGCTGGAGGGGATACAAGAGGAGCAGCTCAGACAGAGGGGGAGCTACAGAGCAATGTGAGAGACACCCAGCAGGAACGTGCTTTTTTCCCTGTCCTGAATGGGCAAAACCCTCTGCACCCTACACTGCCAGGGCAGCCCCTTCTGCCACACGAGACCACTGTGGAGCGTGTGCTCGCCTCCTGAATGGCCGCCAGGATTACTGTAGCTGGAGCTATGCAGGACCTGACCAGGTCATTTTAGGGTCTGCTGAACCCAAGCATCAGCTGATCACTGCCACCAGCCCCCTTGGGTCAGCTGTGTCAGCCTGGTAAGCTGCTCTGCTCCACTCCTCTGCAGGGAAGGTTTCCATCTGTGACCATGTATGAGTGGCTCAGCACTGCTAAAGAAGTGTTTTCCTCCCCAGAGATCACCGTGTTTCGGTGGGCAATGGGATCTTAGCCCTTTGGGGCTGGATTGCAGGGCCTAGGTGTGATCCTGGCAGCTTAGGAGCAGGGGGAGCAGCATGGCAGGGTGTCTGTACCTGCTCAGACCCAGCGAGGGCAGGATGATAACCATGAACACCAGGAAGAAGAAGCACTTGTGCATGGTGATCTGATTTTCACTTGACCTGCAGAGAGGGAAGACAAGAAAAGAACATTGCACTTTTTTGGGAAAGGGCAGAAGGTGGGGTGCGGGGCTGGGCTTGGTCTCGCTTTTCACCAAGGAGTTACTCCCTGCTTCACAAAGCTGTGTGCATTTGGTCTGTACATCCACTGGGGCCTTGCAAAGACTCTCCCAGGCTAGGGTGTGTCACCATGAGGAATCTGCTGCAGCCTCTCCTCTCCTTCATCTTTGCCCTCTCCTACCATCCCTGCTGGTATAGACACCCAATAAGAGGCAGATGTCTAACGTGAATTCATGACCTGTTTCCCCCAGAAAAAGGAAGGGAGGTGGTGACAAAGCTCCTGCAAGGACTTACCAGATGAGGCACAGGGTTTGGGGTTGATGGAGGGTCAAGACAAAGAGAGCTCCTTGTAGGAGCTGGGCAGTTTCCCCTACTTTAAGCATCTTGAACCCATACCTCCGCCTTGGACTGGAAGCATGCCTGGGATGGCCCTGCTGCTGCCAGTCCACCATCACACCGTCCCTCTTACAAACTTCTTCCATCTTTAAGATCCATCTTAAAACCAACTGACTTTGTCAGTAGTCTGAAAGTGTTGAGGACTTTGGGAAGCAAATGGCTCCTTTGTGCATGGACCCAGGGGGCTCTGCTCCACTGGGGGGGTCTGCTGCTCACTGCCTGCCTCCCTGCAGGCTGGGTTCCCCTTTCCACTGCAGTTCCTCCCATCTGTGGCAGCCCTGGGGGCTGTGGGGACCAGCCCCATTACCTTGTCCAGTGAGACTCGAAGAATGCTGAGTAGTAGACAAGGAAGGGCAGGAAGACAGAGAAGGCCCAGAGCAGCAGCGTGGGGAAAAACTGGGTGATGATGGGGTTCTGCAGGAAGAGAGAGGCCAAACACCCCCTCAGCAACCCACCATAGCACAGCCAGGCTGGAGACTGCACACAATGGTCTGTGTGGCGGGTGGGCTGGAGCATCCCCTCCCTGAGCAGGGGCATTTGTTTCAGGAAATAAGAACTTGAGACCAACCAAGGGCACCACAGCCATGTTCTGAGCCCCAGTGCCCACCCAAAAGCTCACAGGTCAATGAGCAAGAAGGGGCTGTGCTGCTGGCAGCTCCTGACATCTCCTGAGCTCTTTCCAAACCTTTCTTTTTGAATAGACAGCAAACTGCCTGCCCCCATGGAGGCATCAGCACCAAAGCTCAGGTGCTGCCCCAGGGCTCTGCCACTGGAAACACAACGAGAAGGGGATGGACTTTGTTTCCCATCAATACCCATCCTGGTGATGGCTCATCTTAGGACAGTGTAGAGCTGGTGCCCTCCACCTGTCACAGATAAGCCTGGAAATTACAGACTTTCAGGAAAATTGGCATGGGTTAGGGACTACCTTGAGGCTCTCCACAGGGTGTGTGACATTGAACATGTCCATAGTGTTGACAATGATGGCTGGCGTTGTGAGGAAGAAAAGAAGGAGGAACAGGCAGATATTAAGCAGAATGAATCGCACCCACCACGATGTGCCGCGGACTGATAAATTCTCCCTGTAAGAGGAAAACACAACTTGAACATGATGAGGATGAGGCCCCTGTGTCCTGGGCCTCCCATCATAGCTTCATGAAGCTCTGCCTCCTGCTATCTGCACCAACCATCCTGGCAGACACTGTTCTGAGCTCGCCCTCTTCCCCTCCCCACAGTGCTTTGCTGTCATATGCAGAGCCCCTCAAACCAGAGAATAGCCACAGTGGAGGCTCATACCATCAGGAGCCTTTGGAACCAGGCCAGAGAAATCACAGTCTGGCAATCTAATCTCAGCTGGCTGGGCCCTGCCACCTTTGGGAGGATCACCCCAATTGCTCCTGCTGACTTCTGCTGTGGCAATAGGAGGGATTTTCAGCCCCCATCACCCTTGGAAAGTGTCCTACAGATAGACACAGGTTTCCTACAGCTATTTGGGCTCCCTACAGCTATGGGCATAGTCTCCTTATAGCTAGGTACATGGGCTCCTTATAGGTATGGACATGGGCTTCCCCATATCTGCTTGTTCCCCCTGCCTCCCTCCCTCCTGCCGTGGGGGTTCACCAGATGATATCACTGGGTGAAGGGGCATAGCAAACACCCCAGTGGTGTGACTTGACCACGGTGGTGACAGAGGACTGCTGGGGGTGCTTGCGGCAGTGGATGTGGCTGTAGTCCTTCAAAATCCTGCAGGAAGAGGGAGCCAGGGGTCAGGGCTCACTTCTCGTGAGACGCTTCCCACAGCCTAAACAGGGCAGGCAATGCCACAGATGGCAGAGGCAAAGAAGAGACCAACCCACTGCCTGGCTTTGGTGGGAAAAGCTGGCAAGGTGCCCCAGCTCCCCGGCAGTGGTGGCCAACAGGCTGATGGACATCCCCATGGCCTGTGCATGAGGGGCACTCACACAGCTGTCATCCGCTCGTCCTGGAAGGTGACGAAGGCCATATCAAGCCGCTTGAGTGTGATGCGGTTGCGCTCTGCATTGAACTCATCTGTGAGCTTCTCCTCCAGCTCCCCGTAATACTGCTCAGCATCCACCTGTGGGAGCAGCCAGGGCTGTGCTGTGCACGGGGCTGGGGCAGGGGCAAGCTGTCATGCTCTGCCTTGCCCGTGGTGCAGGTGTGTTGCCTGCAGCCCTGCCTGCAGCCTCCCACCTCATCAAAGCCACAGAAGTGGCAGCAGAAGATGCGGGCGCAGGGGTGAGTTTTGATCATGATCTTCCCCTCCTTCTGTGCCTTGGTGGTGAAATAAAGCCGCCCCTTCATTGCTTTGCGCCTGCCAGGAAGCCGATAGCAAAGGTCATGTGGGGAGCATCAGACAGACAAACATAAAGCCAGACTGGGTGCCTTGGTGTGGTGGGCAGGAGCAGCACACCCTCCCAGAGAGGCCACATGGACATGCATGCACTCACCTCTCTGCATCCAGCTTCATCAGCTTGCGCACGTCAAAGCAAAACTGGACATTGGTGACGGTGCAGCTGGGATAAGCCTCGCTGCAAGCACAGGGACATGGTGGCACCAGCAGCCAGGGGACAGGGACACTCCCTGCCACCTGCCTGCCACCCACCCAGCAAGGCTGTGGCACATGGCTACTCACTGGAAATGCTTGATGATAAGTGAAGGGTCTGTGATCTCCTTGGGGATGTGGGTAACCATTAGCGTCCGAGCGACCTTGCGGAAGAGAAGAGGCAATGGGATCTGCAGGATGGATCTGCAGGATGGAGCTGCAGGACAGAATGCTGCCATCCTGTCCATCCAGCAGCGAGCTGAGCCACCAGCTGCCACCCCAGAGGAAAGTCAGCACAGATCTCCTCAATGCCCAGTCCCAAACCCTGAGGGCACAGCCAGACAATGCCATATCCCAGACAGATGAATACAGCAGGACTTCAGTCTCAAGATACAAGACAAGAGAGAGAGATTTGCCTCCAGGCTGTCACTTTATCCAGAAGCTGGTGAAAAACAGCCACACCTTTCCCTGCCAGCCTAGTTTCATACTGTTCCTGAAAACCTCCGTAACTACTGGGACCAGCATTTGTGCAAAGCAAGAAGTTAGCCATTAGCAGCACTGAACAAGGCAGGGTTGGAGGAGAGGTGGTTTCTCACCTTCTCATTCTCTCTGTATTCCAGGTGCACAGAGTGGTGAGCCATACAAAGGACGGTGAAGATAAAATAGATTAGGGCGAAGATGCTGTGCAGCCACAGAAGACGGTCTCTGCAAGAGAGGAAGTGGGGAGCAGTGAACACTGTGGTGAGCATGTGGCACAAGGACCAGCCTGGCACTCAGCATCTCACTCATGGCCACCCCTTCCACCCAGCAGGACCCCCCAGTGCCAGCTCTCAGACACTCACCCCAGGAACTTGAGGGGCAGCACCCAGGCTCTTGATTGAGATACTACAGAGATGCAGCTACACAACATCCCCAAGAGCACTTCTGCCAGCAGTGGGGTGCAAGAGCAGTGCCACTGGCTTGGCTGCCCTAACTGTGCTCATGTAGTACAGAGAGACAGGAGAGCCAGTGTGAGTGGTGTGAGGCTCACATGGACCTGTCCCTGTCGCCACCACAGGGCTGTGGTGAGTACTGTGCCTAGGTGCTCCCAGCAGCACACACAGCCCCCCTGCCTGTGGGAGCACCTACTGAGTTGGGATGTTGGCGATGGTTGTCCGGCCAAAGTGGGTAGGATTGTGTCCTGCAGAGGAAGAGGAGAAGCAGAAGGTTAAGAGAACACAGTGCAGTGTGCATGTCCATATTGCAGTTATTGGCTGTGGTCTTTGGTCCCTTCTTTCCCATCTCCCAGATCCCCAAGTTCCCACTGCCCTGAATTTCCCAGCCTCTTATGCTCCTCTGTCACCCAGCTGAGGGTGAGCTCCTGCTCACATGGGGGCTTCTGAGAGAGGGGTTTTTTTCTCCTTCTTTCCCAGAGGCACAATGTTTGTCCAAAGGCTCAGAAGCTTGCATGGCACCCCTGAGTCATCCTGTGACTAGGGAAGCACCTACCCAGGAGGTCCCCAGAGAAGTTGACAGGCAGGATGACAGCCACGGAGAGCACGCAAACCAGCATCAGCAGGACCAGGAGGTGCCGCTGGAAGGAGAGGTAGGTGGTGGCATCGATCCCACACTTGCTCTGAATCTCCTCATCCCTGGAGAGAGGCAGGTGGGGGTCAGTGCTGGTGGTTCCTCCCCACCACCTCCTGTCATGGGGACACTGGCTTGCTCCAGTTTCCCACAACCCACAGCAACTCATGACAGCCTGACAGTGGCACAAAGGATTTGAGCACAGAGGAAATGAGGGACCCAAGCAGCCCTCCAACTGCATCTCATTACACAATTGGTGTACAGGAGAGGTTGAAGCCCTTTTCTTTGGGATAGGATCTAGGGACCAGAAGGAAATGCAGAGGTGAGCTCTCTGCTCTCTCTTCAGAGAGGATGTTTTAAGAGGGCTCTCCTCTGCCACTGCTCCCAGCAGCTCCTGGTGATGGGCCACCACCTGTGGGCACTAGTTCCCCATGGGTGGGCAGTGGTGGGGCAAGAACATAATGCCAAGCACACACACTTACTTCATCTGGTAGATAGAAAGTAGCCAGGAACAGAATCCCTAGAAGGAAAAAGAGTCAGGATGAGACAAGGACAATCACCCCCACCTCCCTAGTGAGGGACCAAGTCACAACATGTGCTGGGGAAACACGCAGAGGCAGTGCAGTGCCTGTGGCCTTGAGCAAATGGAGGCAGTGCCCAAGACAGCTCAGCAGTGCTCAACCCAATGGCAAAGGCAGCTGCCTCAGGAGAAGCAAGGAAAACACACTCCAAAGAGCTGATGGGAAGCTGAGCAC
Source organism: Ammospiza nelsoni (assembly GCF_027579445.1). Classification (NCBI taxonomy): domain Eukaryota; kingdom Metazoa; phylum Chordata; class Aves; order Passeriformes; family Passerellidae; genus Ammospiza; species Ammospiza nelsoni. The sequence goes on along the minus strand of NC_080638.1, from coordinate 42,787,727 downwards.
AACCTCTCTTCCAGCCCTGATAGACCATGTGACTTTCCTGAAAGCAGTGATAAGATAATTTCTGTGAGTGGGAACAAGGAGTCTGCTGGGGCAGGGGTATAAAGGGACAGGGAAGTCTCTCTACAAACATCAACCATCCTGATGGATGTCAGCTGCATACTGTTGGCTGCAGGAGGATTTGCAGAAGCTGAAGTCAAGCATTAACCCAGTGTTTCAGGGGTGACTTGCTGGACTTCAGCTTCCTCTGAACATTAAGGAGCATCACTGCAACAGGCTCCTGCTTCCAGAGCTCCCTCCTCTTCCCCTTCCATGACAGTCCCTAACATTCAATGCATGTTTTTTGCCACTAGCAAGTGCTGAGGTGGCACTGCTGCAGAGTGCTACATGAGAACCTAAGTTCTTGTGCCCTAACTAGCTTATTCCCTGTCACTGTGTACACACATGGGTTTTCAGACATTCCCCTGGTGAAGGAGGACTGGGTTAGAAAACACCTAAGCACACCTGACATCCACAAGTCTGTGGGCTCTGACAGGGTGCATTCTGAGAGAGCTGGTGGACACCACAGCAAGGCAGCTCATGATCATCTTTGAAAGGCCTTGGTGATCAGGAAAGATGCCTGAGGACTGGAAGAAAGCACCATGCACTGTAACAGATTGCCCAGAGAGGTTGTGGAGTCTCCTTCACTGGAGATACTGAAGATACAATCCTGTGCCATGTGCTGTAAGATGACTCTGCTTGAACAAGGAGGTTGGACCAGATGACCCTGTTGGTTCCTCTCAACTCTGCCCATTCTGTGATTTTGTGATTCTGGACTTTTTACGCTCTCTACAAATTTCTCCTCAAAACTGCTCTTCTCCCCTCTTAGTGTATCCTACATCTAACCTGGCAGAGTTGAGATTTTCCTCATTTGTGAACAGTTTGATTTTTCAAAGGATGTCTTCTTGCTTCTAATAATCTCCTTTAATCTGCTCTTTAGTGTGCTGGCTTTCCCTGTAGTCTTTCTCACTTATTTTTTGATGAGCAATACACATTTGCCCAGAGCACCTGGTACAGAGCCTTTAAAGAGGCCTCCTGCCACCTTGCAAGGATTTTGTGTCTTTTGCTTCTTTCCTACCTATATTTTTTAATAAGTCATGACATTTTATCACAGTCGTACCAGTGACTGATTTTCGAGTTTTGCTGCCAAAAAAGAAAGAGACAGCAAGAAATGTCAGTCTTTGTTTGTTTCCAGGAAAGCCTGATGTGCTAGAGAGAAGGAGATTTTACTTTAAAGCCCCACCATGCTGGCAGAGGAGGAAATATGGTGTGGGGGACTTGATCCTGAGGGGTGGGAAAGATTCTTGCAGCCATGCAGCTGGGCTCTGGCCATGCATCATACTGGATCCACACAGCTGCAAGGAGAGCCATGCAGCTGGGAGATGCTGGCCAACAGGGGCATCCCCTCCAAACTGCCATTCAAAATAGATGCCTCAAAGAATCCAGGACAAAAAACCCTCCAGCTTCCAGGAACTCCCCACTGCTGAAGAGTGTTGGGCAGGAGATTTAATTTCCCACACTTAACTTCTGACCAGGGTTTCTGATGAAGAACAGGACAGGCTGGGCTGGGACAAGCCCAGCCCAGGTTCCCACAGCCACAGCCACTGGCACTCACCACATCCTTGTTGTCAGCATCCAGAGGGCTGCTCTCTGATGGGGACTTCTCCTTCTCGCTCTGCTCTCCATAGAAAAGCGACGTCAGGCTTTGCAGCGAGGGGAGGAGCAGAGGGGTGAGGCAGAAGTGAAGCAGCAGACATGAGAGGATAAGCACCCTTGGAGAAGTCCTTCCTAGCACAGCAGTCCAAGAAATCTCTCCCCCCCTTCCCACATTCTACACTGGGGCTGGTACAGTGATTACCTCTGGGCTTGGGACAAAGGGGTTGCATCTTGCTGCCTCCACACCAACACATTCTCCCCAGCTTCTTTGTGGCCTGACCCATGATGAGCTCATGGAGATGGAGCTGCAGCTCCATTACAAGGGACTGTTGAACCAGATATTTTCTATTCCACTGCTTTCAGATGTCTCAATTGGTTTTACAGTAAAAAGGAATCTAATCAGAGCTTGCATTTTAAATCCTGATTGCCCTTTGATCTTACTGGTGAAGGGAAAACATCACATATTCATCATCAGACTCAGCTCCAGATTCAGAGGCCAAAAGGAACTGGAGGGGAGAAGGCAGAAGAAGGACTTTAACAGATCTTACTCTTGTGGGCTGCCCAGACTTGCACAGACCCCTCCTGTGTGCACTAGCCTGTGCAAGGAAAGATGCTTTGCTGCCTAAGGTGAGCTGCGCTCTGGCAGGCAAGCTGTTGTATGTAGTACAGCCCACCTGGAAATATGGTCTGGGCTCTACTTTTACCACAAAACTGCTTATTTTTGTGGAATTCTGCACCTAGCCCAGAGGATGGGCCAGGAAGTTGCTGTGGTGACATGAGGAACAGTGTTACTGCTGTGTGTCTCCCTCTGCCCCCTCCACCAGACAGTCCCGTTCATCCCAAGAGAATGGCAGGAGAAGAGGCAGCAGCACAGTCTCCACTGAAAAACAGCTCTTTGTCCTTCCCAGAACAGTGCCCCCAATGGCACCAAGAACACTGTCAACAAATGCTAGAGGGAATGAAAGCTGGCCTGGGCTTTCCCTCTCCCTGTAGCAGATGGTGGCTGTGTCTCCATGGGAAATGGGGGCACCAGGCCATTCCCAGTAGGAAGGAGGGACACCTGCTGAACTCTGTGTCATGCCACAGTGCTGGCCTTTCTTCCAGCCCTCTTGAAGAGAATGGAGCCATCACCTGCAGCAGCTCTGCATCCTACTCACCTGTCATTGTCCATCAGCAGTGCCAGGCGCCCGTAGTCCCAAGCTGCTTTCCGAAGACATGAGAAGACCAGAAGGAGAAGCTGCAAGAAGAAAGAGAAGTGTTTTGCTGCAAGGTCTCACCCCACTGGATCTCCTCATATCTCCTTTGTGCTTTCCCACTCATGAGCCCAAGCAAAACTCTTACCCCAAACTACTCCTGCTCTGTGACCTCACCAATGCTGCCCAAGTGTCCTTTGCTTCCCCCCTCAGCCAGGCGCACCAGTGTACTCTTCCCTGTTTCCCCTCAGACAGGTGCACCAGTGCACTCACCCCTGTTCCCTGGTTTGCCAGGTGCACCAGTGCACTCATCCCTGTTCCCTGGTTTGCAGGTGCACCAGTGCACTCATCCCTGTTCCCTGGTTTGCCAGGTGCACCAGTGCACTCATCCCTGTTCCCTGGTTTGCCAGGTGCACCACTGCACAGGCTGACTTGTGTGTGGCTGTCAGTGCCTGCAGGGGCTGCAGAGCCCCTAGAAATGCCCCCCTGCTGGCCCCTCACCAGCCAGAGGATGAAGTTGATGGCGAGCACGGTGGGCACGCCTCCGAAGGGCAGCCCCTCCAGGACGGTGCTGCGGGAGCGGGCGCTGAAGCACTGCTCCTCCGTGCTGTTCACCGGCGCCTCCAGGAAGAGGAGCACGTCCAGCGAGGTGAGGCCAGCACCATCCGGTGCTGGCTCCGTGGAGGACGTGCTCTCCATCGACACCGCTGTGAGGTCCCACCCTGCAACACAGAGGCACAAGTGAGGATGGAGAAGCCTTTGTTTGAAAAGAAGCCATGGCTTCTCCAGGTCCCTTCCATCAAGGTCTGAAGGGCTCACTAAGGGTAGAGAGGGGAGAGGACTGGTTGGTGGTCTCAGAGCTTCCCCAGTCCCAGTCTCTCTCAGGGACAGGTTGTTGGATGCAAGGCAGAGGGTGTTGCTGAAGAAATCTCACAGCTACTTCCTGCCCTTTCCCCACCCCATTAAACCCCATGCTATTTGGTTGTCTCTGTCATACCTGAGACAGGTCTCTCACCACCTCTGCTCCTAGTCCTGGAAGCTGGGTTGAGTCATGGCCACCCTGGTGTTGTCAGCAGGCAGGAATGAGAAGCTGAAGCATTTGTTTGAATTTCTGAAAAAAATCAGCAATGATAATATTGACAACTGGGTTGCTGGGGCTGCACTTGCTTCTCTCCTCACAGACAGGTATTTATTTCCTATGGAATATCCCTGAGCCTGCTGTCCTGCTCCAGCACCATGATCTGTGTGACTCAGGAGTTAGAGGACTTCCCTTCCATCTTTCCACCCAAGCAGAATTGCTACTCCCAAGATATCTTGATCTCTTCTGAAGAGTTAGCTTCTTAAAAGAGTTAGCTTCCCACTACCTTCCCCAGGAGCCGATACCATAGGTTACAGTCCTCACTGGCAGGAGACACTTAAAGGCCATTAATGGCCAACACTGTGGCTTTTTTCCAAAAGCTTTCCTACCACCATGCTTTAGGTAGGAGAGGATCCTCTCCAAATCTGCCTGGACCCCCTGAGAAGGAGCACCCTGCAGCAGCCAGCATGGCAGTCTGTTACTCATGGGGATGCCACAGGAGAGTACCAAACAGCTGCTGCACCCACCATTCAAAGATCAGGAGAGAGAACCAGCACAGCAAACACTAACAAACATGGGGTAGGGACAAGGGGGACAGAGTCTCATGTCCTCATGTGCCTGTCCTGCCTCTGTGCTTTGGAGTCACCCTTAACACCTTTAGCCAGCTGCTTCTCATGCCTGAAGAGCTGCATGGCCTTCAGAGAAGAACAGCTGTCTGTGGTGAGATGATCCAGTCTTTGGAGACCTTGAGCAGCCAAATATTTCCTGGCCTGGGCCCTGAGCAAGAGCTTTTATCAATGACCTCCAAGGGGGCCCCTCCAACCACAATTATTCTACATCCCTATTCTCAGGACCTTGTGCACCTGACAAGAACATTTTCAGGCCTGCCTGAAGTTTATAAGGAGCTATATAAGTGCCTTGCCTTGCAGACATGGTGGGCACAATATATTGAAGTCAGTATATTGTGACCAGTGGAAAGGCTATGTGAAAACTCAAGAGTGGTTTACAACATGTACTTCTGGGAGGTTTGCATTCAAGCCACTGAGCATTCATTCCTCTCTTTCCTTTTCATCGATATTCCAGCCACAACTGAGACCCTGCTACAGCCCCTGCAGTCACCCAGCACCAGATAATCCCTGCTGGAGGCTGCTCAAAGCCCACATGAACAGGGTGGAGGAAGAGAAACAGGACCCAGGGTTTGATTAAGCAGTGGAGGAGAATGCAAACAAAGACAGATGGGACCTCCAGGGATGTGGAGACACAAAGTGTTTATGGCAGTTTTTGTCACCAAGACCAAACAAGATCAAATCTTCAACACTAAAGGAAACCTAATTGAGAAGTCCTTGGGGAGCAGAGACAGCACACAGAAAATTACTTGGCTTAGAAAGGAGGTATTCCAAAGCTCTACACAGATTTCCTCTTGTTGGGAAACATTTACTTGTGCTGTGTCAGTGTGATAGATGGGGGACTACAGTAGCACCTGATTTTATATGCATGGCTGTGGCCTCAGCCTCTCTCTCGTAGACCTTGCAGTTTGCTGCTTGAAGAATCGTGCCCTAAAGTTCACGAGAAGGAGATTAGTCCTGTCCTAAAGTTCATGAGGAGCCCATGAGGAACCCTCAACCCTCAGCTGACCAGAGTGGGCAGGACAGGAGTGCTGGTGCAGGAGCTGACATATGTTACATGCCTGAGAGACTGACTCTCTTTAACCTCCTCATCCAGGGAAAGAAAAAACTGAGGAAGAGGGAGGTTTACAATTTTAGGCTGGCATCTGACTACCTGCATAGATGTCTTGAAGGGGTGTCAGAAGCTGCTGAGCTACAGGCACCAAGTTCCCCAGGACATGCAGACATGTGGCAGTCCCTTTTCCTGTGCATATGGTGAAATGTCACCTGAGCCATAGGCTTCAGTGTCTGCTACAGACCTGCCCATGCTGCATCTTCAGTTCTCCTTGGAGGTCCCTATCCATATACAAAGATACACATCCATCTGTCCAGACTATGATGTCTGGAGACATCACTGCCCAAGTGAGGACAGCTGAACATTAGTGTGACACTCAAAAGAACTGCCAGGTCACTTGGGATATGCTGATACTTCTCCAAAGGGAATCCCAGTAGACTTGGGGTTGATACATCCGCCCCATAGGTGGAGGATGGATGGATGGATGGATGGATGGATGGATGGATGGATGGGCTGGCAAAGCCTCCCTGTAGTGCCCTCAGTCACAGCCTGTGTCTCAGCCATGGCTGGCAGTCCTGTACTTCAAGTCCCAGCGTGGTCCCATCAGGGTAATGACCCCTGACAAGGGACCTCTACAAGAGACCTATAAGAAGTGAGGGAGCTACTCTGGCAAGCAGCAGCTGTTTGCCCTGGCTTGCCTGCCTCCTGCTCGTCACCTGGGCCACCAGGACCTCTAGCCAGGGTCTGCTCTTTGCTATGGCAATGCTCTCAATCTGTTCCTCACCATGTGCATGTCTCTCTCTCCCCTCCTCCTGTAAGCAGCAGAGCCACTGCCATCTGGCATTTTCAGCTGCTAAATAATTCACTGCCTTTTTGTTAACAAGGAGAGCTGTCTCTGACCAAGGGAGCTGTTAGACCATCAGCAAACAAACAAGGAGACCCTTAGCAACTTCAGAGTCCTTTCTCTGTCACCACCACTCCACTACACAGGAATAAGATCCTGCAGCTTGTTTCTAGGCACCGGCTTCACGCTTGTAGGAGGAACATCCTGTCAGGGATGGTAGGGTGAGGGGGATTTTCACAGGGATCTGTACAAGTTGTGTTTCTCTATCAAGTCCTTGTTGCCATCCCTTTCTTTTTCACATCAGATATTTTGCTCTTGGTGGCCAAAAGCAATGGGTTCCTCGTGGAGATGGTGTTAGTATCTCCTGCTCCCAGCTCTCCTGCCCAGAAAGCTCCCAAACGCAAGCCTTCACCCTTCCAGCCCAACCAGCTCATTTATGTGCACACAGCACTGCCCATAAAATGCCAGACTGCACAGACAAATTTCAGGAGCAGAAGATACTTGAAGACCCAATCCAGCTCTGTCCCCTCTCTCTTAAGCACCTCCAACTCCAAAGGAGCTCAAAGGAGCCATCATGTCCTGCTCAGGCTCTAAGCACAGATTTTGCACTGTATCACAGCTCCTCTGAACCTGATCTCAAGCCACCCTCCTGCCCTTTTGCTGCTCCTTTCATCCCCAGATAGCTACAGGAAGTCTCCTCTACATACCCAAATCACTACTTTTCTAGATCATTTGTTTCAGCTAGTCTCACCTTTTATGGTGCTGCTCTCAGAAAAGCTTATGCAAATTATATAGCTGCAATGTTACCATTAAAATAACTATTGGGGGCAACCAGCTAAAAGTAAATCATGTATATGTTCTAGGAACAGCATGCAGCAGAAACAGCAAGAGGAGATTTCTGCTCACATGCACCAAGAACAACTTAAACTCAGACCTATAGAACATGTTCAAACTCCCTCTGGTTGGAGAGGCAAATTTTTTGGTATACAGAATGAGAAATCACAGGGACACTGCAGGTCATTAAAGTCATTGTTGAAATGCCTAAGCTAAATTTTCACATCAAAAAAATGAGAAAATTCAGCATTTTGAAATATTCAGTTGAAGGCACTTTGCAATAGTATCTGAAATATTCAACAAAACAAACAGCATCACCAAATCAGTTCCTGTTCCCTGGTACATCACTGCCACTGTGCTTCTCCCAATCCTTACGGGCCAAAGGAACAAATACTGTTGTGAATAACAGAGCTGGATGGGTGTCACCTCCAGAAGGTGTCAGGACAGCTTCCCATTAGCTGTGTATGAGGCAGGGCCTCTAGATGCCAACCACAGACAGATGTCCTTCAGAGCAGCCACAGTCCTGGAGAAGTGACAGCAATGGACTAATCAAGAAACAGGGGTGTACAGGATTGCAGGTGGGAAAATGAAACAATAAGATAAAGGCAGAAATTTTTTTATATGGTCTGTCCATTATAGGTCTTACTTAGAGGGAAGATACTAAAACAGGGTCAGAAAAAGTCAGAAAACATGTAGAGCAATTCCTTCTCCTCCTTGTGGCCTGTGAATGCACAGTGAATGCATGAGATCTGCCACTGAAACTGATTTGCTCGATAATTTCTATGAAACATTTTCAGTGCATGTAAGCTTTGCCTTGAATATTCAGTGCCCTCTTTGTTTTGTTGATACATCAGCATATGTTTCTTCTCTCCGGTTGGGTGGGCACTGATCCAGAGAATCAGATTTCCAATTAAAAATAAGGCATGTCTTTTATGTGAATGCAATTTTTCATAATTTGTCTTTCCCTTGAAGCATCCTGCCAGCAAACTCATTTGCTAAGGGATTCACAGACAGCTGGAGTAGCAAAACATCAAAACAGTCTTGGGAGCACTGAGATGACTAAGCTGGGTTTCCCAGCATGCCTACGCTCATCTAGCCTCAGCATCCTCTTCTGGAACAGGTGGGATTACTGACTCTGGCTGGCCAGAGGGCAGCCAGGCCATGGGGCTGTTGCTGGAGTGTTTCTGTGTGTGGCCACACAGAAAAGCCAGGCTGAGGAGCCAGACCTAGAAAACAAACATCTGTGCTACTTGACTGCCTCTACATCCTTCTTCCATTACAAGTAGATAGTGGCGGGCTGTGGAAGGGAAAATCAAGGACTGCTGAAACAGGGAGATCAGGTTCATGTCCTGGTGTGCAGGACCAGGCAGACAGGAAACCTCCAGCATCCCACTCTGCAGGACTGCAGTGACCGACCTTGCAGGACTGCAGTGACAGGGAGGGCAGGAAACTTGAGCCACTGCCACTTACTCAGCATGGCTAACCAAGTACCTCAGGACTTCAGGGAAAAGGCTCATCAACAGTCTGCACTGAGCTCAGCACACACCCCAGCAGTTTTGGCACCACAGGGCATGGTGACCTCTCCATTCCTGTAGCTTGGCGCATGGGAGAACAGGCACACCATGGGCTACATGTGTCCCCAAGGGGTATGAACACAGAGGGGATGAGACCAGGGACACAGCCCTCCAAAACCCCACAGAGGCCCAAGGCATTCCTCCCTAGCTCTCCTTTCAACCTTCCCTCTTAAGATTAATGGCCTCGAGATCCAAAAAGCAAAGTGAGGATCTGGCTGCTCCTGGTCTGTGAGGTGAGCGCCTGTGGGGCAGCAGCATCCCTGGGCAGGGCTCATTGACACTGGTGTGAACGCTGTGCTCACATCCTGTCAGGGTACGAGACAAACAACCCTCCAGCAGAAGACCCCATTCTATCACCAGCAGGACATGGACATACAGCAGCCTACTCTATTAGCCTGTTACAAATCAGATACATCTTTCAAACAAGAAGGACCATACAAGGCTTGCGGGCTATGGAGGGTGGGTTGGTAAGGTTTGGAGGCAAAGAACCATTCTGCAGCAACAGATGACCCCTAACAGGTAAAAAAAACACCTGCTCATATATTAATTTTGTCATTGCCAATGAAGATATGATCACTTGGAAAGGTCATGAGGACTCATGTTTCATTGATTCTACTCCATCTCTCACACATACCCACCACTCAATGAGAAAATGAATGTGAGTGCATGACTGCTTAAGAAAAACCTGCTTAAAAATGGTACAGACAAACTTCATCTTCCCTATCAGTAAGCTCTGGCACTGCTCTCTCACTGAGGAGTACAAAGCCAGGCTCACTGCCAGCCAGGCCAGGAAGGCTGGGGAAAGAGCCAACCCATGAGCCCATCCAGGCCCAGGGGGTGCAAACCCCACAGTGAGGTTCCTTCCCCTCACTGGTGAGCCTGCCTTTGGCACTGCTGCTCCTACCCCCAATGCTTCACCATTCCCAATCTGCCCTGCCAACACTGCTCATCTAAATAACATAATGCACTAGGAGTCTGAGACTGACCCCATTTTGGGGAGCTAAACAAGTTTTTCTGCACTTAGGATTGGCAGGTTGCCACTACCTTCAGGAAACCCTGTGCAGGGTCATGCTGCGCCAGGGACTCACCTGAAACCAACACATCCCCCTCCCCTGCTATGTGCCCCTGCGGTGGCTGCCACATCATCCACAGCTCCCTGCCCTCCCCTTCTTCCACAGCACCACCACGCAGGGCAGGTTTGTGGCACTTAGACAGACTAAGTTCCATGAAGTTTTTGAATGAGAAAGCATCACAGTCCCCTTGGGACTCTCTGCAGGACAATGGTTGTGGCCTTCCAAAGAGCCACCTGCATAAACCCCTCCTCCTGCAGGTGTGCTGAGGACTAAGCAGACCAACGCTGGCTTGCTGCAGTGCTCCTTGGCAGAATAAAGCCAAACCCCAGGCAACCATGAGCAAACAGTGCTTACAGAGAGATCTAAGCCAGGGAGATTTGCAGGGGCCAGTGCGTGGGAGATGCTGTGCAGGGAGCAGTGCTTCTCCAGCCTCCTCCACACATGTGCAAGCCAGCGGCTGCTGGAGCCAGCACACTGAGGTAGGGAAGGAAGAATTGGAGCGGAATTTATTTATTCCACCCCCAGCCATTTTTGCCACATTTGACTAAGCTGCCAGTGCAGGTTGGCTCTAACCCATGTTTGGTTTGCATTTCACTTTCCTGCTGTGCACACAGCCCCTCACACCACACTTTGTGTGTGCAGTGCACCAACCAAACATGAGCTAATGGGGCTGCAAGCTCCCCAGAGAATCATGCACCCTTTGTCCTCTGATAAAACCTAAATCAACACTCCTCAGCATAAGGATTACCTGGACCAGGACCAACCCAAGCAGAGAGCAGGGTGCTGCTGGTAGGTGATGGCTGGGAGTAGAGAGATAGGAAAGGGGCCTTAGAATAAAGATGGGAACAGGCTTTTAAACAGACCTTGTAGTGACATAGTTTTAAACTAAAAGAGGGTAGATGCAGACTAGATACAAGAAAGAAATTTTCCAAGTTGAGGATGGTGAAACACTGGTACAAGTTGCCCACATAGGCAGCAGATGCCCCATCCCTGTAAACCTTCAAGGTCAGGTTGGACAGGGCCGTGGGCAATCTCTTCAAGTTGAAGATGTCCATGCTCATTGCAGGGGCATTGGACTAGATGACATTTAAAGGTCCTTTTCAACCCAAAATTTTGTGTGATACTATGACAAAGCCAGAGTTGACTTCAGGGAATGGAGACCCAGTTAGCTCACATGTGGGAAAGAGAAAGGGTACCATCCCAGGGTTCCCAGTTAACCTACACACATGCACACACACATCCACATCCATTCAGAAAAACAGTATTTCAGGAAAACAGTAAAGAGACACCCTGGTGTCATCAGATCCCTGCTCCAGGCTGGGCTGCTGCATGCTTTTCAGAGCCCCCAGAGCAAGCCCTGCACTTGCAACTAATTAATGATGATACATGCAGATGAGAACAACTCCCAGCCCCTGCTGCCTATGACTGAGGGACATGGCAGCAGCCAGACCTAGAGAAGGGCTTGAACTTTCCTGCAAAGGGTATCTCTGGGTTCCTTACTGCCTGCCAGCTCCAAGACCACAGCATGTGCCCCCATGCACAGCCCACTTTGCAGAGGCAGCTCCCATTTGGCACTGAAGACCAAGGAAGATACCTTTCAGCAAGGCTGCAACAGTGGTGGGATGTCAGGCATTACAGGCAGATTGCTTCTTCTGCCACCCAGGTTAAAGTGCTCACATAGGATTTTAAGGTCTTTGTGAAGGAAAAGTGCCACCTTTACTGGGAAAAGCACTCCCTTGTGGAAACCTGTACAGAAACCAGGAATATCTGTGCCTTGGGCAGGGCTCAGACTGAAGCTGTCACCATGAGTCACAGGCATCTTTCACAATGCCACAAGGTGCCAGGTGCACTTTGGTTCCTGGAGATGGGGAACAACACAGGATGGAAATAGGAAAAAGGCAGCTCTCTCTTCCCCAAGTCCCTTCCACTGTTTGGGGAGCAGGGAGCTATAGGAGGCTCATCTGATGCCTTTGATAAAGCCACCTGCTGCAGAGACTGTCAGCCATGGGAGCAGCCAGCTCAGCTGGAGCCATCAGCCAGGGAACTCCAGCTGAGGGCAGAGGGAAGGAGACTGGCAAGGAGAGGAGTTGGATTGTGCATGAAAGGGATGCAGACTGGGAAGCTCAACACCACACTGCTTGGGCCAGGCAGTTCTGGTGGCTTTGCACCCCAGTGTCTGGCCTGGCCAGGACAGCATGACACTCCTGGGAATGGCAGGGACCTCACTGCTGGGTTGGTGGAGAAAGCAGGCACGTTCCAAGCCCTTGTGCAGCTGCTCTCAGCTGCTGAGCTCCAGCCAGTCCTCCTCACAGCTGATGCCCATCAGCCTGCTGTGCTGTGTGGAGTGAGCACACATGGTGTGCTACCAAGGGCCTGGTGCTCATGCTGGGCACAGCTCTGCTCCATTCCAGCCTGCTGCTGCCTGACAGGGACCTGGGAGCACCCTCCCACCAAGCCCCCTCATCACACAGCTTCCTAGGGGCCAATGGGCAGTGCTATGATTATCCTGATCCCCTTCTCCTGGATCCAGATGTGCACCTTCCTCCACACTGCTCTGCAGGATGCCCTGGTGCCTGGCTGCCCCCAGCCTCTCCACCCTTCACCCCTCCCCATCTTCAAGCAGTCACAACATCCTCCATAGCTGACTCTGCTGCAGAAGCAAAGAAACACTCCTGCCCTGCCAAGCTCCCCTCTCTGCAAGTACAGGAACTTCTTCCTGAGAGCAGTGTATTATAACACTACACACACACACACACACAAAATACGATTTTAGAGCATCTAAAATCTAGAGCAGAGCTACGACATTTCTATTGGCTGTGCTTGGTGCCAAGAGCAGAGTAAGGTTTGGACTGTAGCAGGAGCCCGTAAGTGTAACCACTGGCCTTGCACATGCCTAAGCATAATCTTGGCCTTGACAAGGCTTTCCTCCCACCTCTGCCCAGCTTCCTAACAGATTTGGGTGCCACCATGTGACTGGGATGAATCACACTGCCCTGTGAGCATGGGAGCTGGCAGGAGTGCACTGCACAAGTGGGGATGGCCCCAGCAGCTGCTGTGCCAGTCACATCCAGCCACGCTCACTGCATCCAGCTGTGCCAGAGGGATTAGCACTCAGCACATTGCTTTGAGTCAATAGTGCATCAAAGGGAAGGGAAAGCTTTTGATGGTGTACACCATGCAGGGCAAGGCTGGGGAAGTGGAGGGAGCAGGCAGTCACTCTCCTCCAATGACTGGGGCACTCATGCAGCTGTCTCTGCAGCCCACACAGCTTTTGGGGGAGATGACAGGAAAGCAGCTGCTGTAGCCAGGAAGGAAAGCAGCTCTTCGAGGCACATGTGGAGCTGCAGACATGTGGCTCTGCAAAGCATGACTGTTTCAACCTTCTTCCAGTGTGACAGGTGCTCTTGTATGGTGACCTGTCCCCATAACTTGCATTTTCACAAGGAGTTCCCCTTGCCCACAACACCTAAGCACAGCTACAATCATGTACCTGCTGCAGGGCACAGTTGAGCCAAGCAGAGCAGAGCAGACAGCCCATCACACCCACCAGCATGTTCTCATCTCCTCCATGGAAAGGATCTGGGGAGTCAAATGGCTCTGGAGCACCAGAGGTAGGAAGGAAATCATAGGACTTTTGGGACAAGAACTGGGGTCCATGATGCCCCCCCCAATTCACACCTATCACAGGCAGGTGGCCCAGCACAGGGGATGAATGGGACACAGATGCTCAGCAAACAGCCTCTGTAGTGCCAGTGCTGCAGGCTGGCACCGCCTGCACCCACTGCGCTGCTGTCCTGCCCTGTTCTGCCCATACCCACTGGCCAGCAGCTGCCCACACCAGCGTAAGGCACGCTGGGAGTGACAGACGGGATGGAGAAAAACACAAGAAATGGGTTTTTTCCCTTCAGGCAGAGAAGGAAGTGTCACATCTGGACATGTACAGCAGCCAGGCTGGGAAAGGGACAAGGCACTGGGAGAAGAGAAGCCGTGGGCTGGGAGGCACAGCATGGCCCAGAGGATGTGAGACAGATGGCAGTTTTGGCAGGGGTGGTCACAGAGCGACCTGCAAGCGTTTTGTGCTGCAAGAGCACACAACACAGCACTGTGTAGGGGCTGCCAGCCCAGCCTGGCAGGTTGGCTGGGGGGGCTACATCCTTTCAAACAGGCTGCATCCAAAAGGCACCATCAGAGATGCTTCATGGGCAATTCAGCCTTGGAAAAAGGCTGTCTACGATCAGGGAAGGCAGAGACATTGTCCCTGACTTCACAAGCCTACTTTCCCTGCACACAGGGCCTCACAAGCAGCTCAGGGAAGGGCTGGCACCCCCTGTGCTGATTTGTCCACTCTGCCAGCAGTACAGGGTCCTCAGGCAGCCACCCCCTGCCCTCCACATAAACACTGCTCACATGGACCAGTAAAGAAGGGCAAATTAAACATGAGGCACTGCAGAAGATGGCTGCAAAACAAACCTCCCCAAGTTCATGCCTCCTTTTCCTTCCAGGGTGGTTTGGGTACAGCAGAGCCAGCACTAGGAATACAGCTGGATGAAGAGATTTGGGGACCCAGTGCCCTCACCCTGCAGGGATTAGTGTCCCAGCAAGAGCCACTGTAAGCCTCTCCACAGCCCAGAAGCTCTTAAGGCTCTGTCACAACTAGGAATCAGACAGGCTCTGTGTCCATTTTGGAAGAGATGTTTGGGGATGCAGCATTGAAATGGAGGTGTTTGTGGAATGGCTGGGTATCCTGGCCCAATCCCAGACAAGGCTCCTGCTTTATGCCTGGCTTTGTATATGCTGTTCTCCCTTCCTGCATCCCCACCCAGCACATCCCAGCTTGCCACCATGTACTGTGGCTCTGCACTGAGCACCCTGAGAACCTGATCCCACATTCAGCCTTTGCAGTACTAACAAGGTATTTACTAAATGAGTGAGGGTCTCCACCTCCTCATACACTATGTGACTGACATAAGGGGCACTTTGGTGCTCACTGTGCTTCATAGCTGCTGTCCCTGCTCTGGGAAGGATCTTCCCACCTGGAAACACCTCCAGCCAGTTTGGGAAAATGCAAAGTGTGAATGCATGAGGCCTCAGCACAGCTGCCACCTCCCTGGAGCAACCAGCACTTCCAGTAAAGCATGAACACATCCTGCAGTGAAATACCCCTCTGCTCCACTACTGCCAGCAGCACACCTGCACTAACTAGAGACAGAAATCTGTACAGCCATAGATGCTATGGAAGTTCTGGCTCATCCCAACATCCCTGTGCCAACCACAGCTCTTGGAGGGTGAGAAGAGCTCTGAACAGGCAGCCCAAAGTGGTGGGCACCAACATTTAAGTGAAGCTGAACCCCACACTGCTGCTCTTTCTCTGAGAATACACTGATACCTGTAGGACACACTGGTCTCCAAACCCTGCCCAGCTGCTTTCCATGCTTCTCCTGGCAGCACAGCTCTGTCACAGGGCACATGAATGTCATGCTGGAGGGAGGGGACCAAGAAG
The DNA here is from genome assembly GCF_027579445.1 of Ammospiza nelsoni. Taxonomy (NCBI): domain Eukaryota; kingdom Metazoa; phylum Chordata; class Aves; order Passeriformes; family Passerellidae; genus Ammospiza; species Ammospiza nelsoni. The sequence continues at coordinate 42,772,259 of NC_080638.1, read as the reverse complement.
TAACAAAAGCCAGGTGTGAGGAGCCGCAGAAGAACACTGGAAAGGCTCCTCCTAATGCTCACCATGTCACAGAGGGATCCAGTGCTAAATGAGCTGCAGGACCAGAATGAACCCGAGAGCTCCAACAGTGCTGCTGTGCAGAGCACCAGGCTGGCCACACAGAGGGCATGGCCACAAAACCCAGCTCCCCCCCAGCTTAGCTCTGTTCAATCAGGGGGGAGATACCTGCTGGAACAAACACTCTCCCTGCTTTCTACCTCTCAGACAAGGTGAGCTCTGAGGCACAGAGAGCTTTCCTCAGGGTGCTCAGGGAGCACACCAGCCTGCAGCACTGAGAGCAGCACTGGAGCCAAGGGTAAGCAGGGTCCCATCAAATGGCTGTGCAACTCTTCTCCTGCCCCAGGGGTGGACAGGACACAGCACTGGCACAAAGGACTCCCATGGGCAGCTGGGGAAGTGGATGGATACCAAGCATTGCTCCCAGCTTGGACTTTTAAGGCTACAAGTGTACAGAAATTTATGCTACCTCCAGGATATCTTCCACAAAACAAAACAAAAACAAACAAAATAAAAAACAACAACAAAAACCAAACTTCCTATTAAAAGCAAACAAACAAAATGACACATACACACACAAAAACCCAAACAAAACCAAACAAAAAATCCAAACAAAAACACCCCTAAAAAGGCAAAAAAAACAAAGTCCAAAGAAATGTGGAGTGACATCTTGCCTCTGCTGAAAAAAACTGCAACATGCCTTTTAGGAGGGCTGGAAATTCACCTTCCCATAATGGAGGGAATGAAACTCCTCAAGTTTAACTCTGTGCAGGGACTGTCCAAATAAACAGCTGGTCCTTCAGACTTAGCTGCCAGGATGAAGGAATCCTGAAACCTGGAGCAGACATAGAGCTATAGTCATCCATGTGTATGTATGTACCTAAGACAAGACCAAGGGCATGGTTTCTCTCAGTTACTAAAGTTTTCCACAGCTAGCTTTTTCCAGCCCAATGTGTAGGGTATCAGAGGACTGTATTTGCAAAGCCATCCATCCTCTGACTCCTGAAATGACTGAACAAAATATGAAAGTCTCTAAAATGCATCATTCTCAGGAGGTTACAGCCACTACCACAATTATTATTAATATTCCCTTTGTTTGTTTTTAAAGAAGGAAGAAATTGTTGAAATTTTATGGAAGAAAACAGAAGTAATTAAAAACTTGGATAAAAGAAAATTAAGCTTGATGAAAACCTCCCAACGGAAAAATCAAGTGAAACTGCTTGATGAGAAGATTACCAGCAATAATATGAAAGGAAAAAGCAATAAAGAAGACTTGGAACCAGAACAAATAAAAGAATTATGGCTCTTGGAAACATACACCTGACTGAAAAGTAATCAGATTTTGTCTGAACTAAAAACTTTTTAAATTAAAAAGACAGCCAATTTAAAACTGGAAGTTCTTAAAACCTACATGATAAGACCTCAGATCCCTCTCATCGGTGAAAAATAAGTCACCAGAAATTCATGCAGTATGTCCTTGCTGCCAGATCTGCTCAGTGGCTGAGAACCTGGAGCTAAAGCCTGATGAACTGCAAAAGTGGCTCTGACAGCCACAACCTTTCTTGAAAGTAGAGGGGGAAAAACGTTTCTATTAACTTAGTACACGGATTCGTTTAGTAAAAGTTCTGAAAAATTACTGCAGGTTAATGCAAGAAAGCCTGGTTCCCTTTCAAAGCCTAATGAAGATGAACTGTGAGAGGATAATCTCTACTAGTACTGAATTCTTAAATGTCAAAAATAATCAGATTATATCACTGGCTATATTTTGTATCTCCTATAATAAAATTTTGTTTCTATGACACGGTATTATAATAATACAATATAGTATAGCACTATAGTATTGTTAAATTCACTACAGATATAAAAAATGTCTTTATAAACTTATTCTCTTTTCTTTTGTGGACTCATACATTTTAAGCAGTTTTATTTAACCAAGTAGAAACCACCTTTTAAATGCTCACATTCTGTATTTTCAATTGGACTGCATTTTCCGTCAAAATACAGCTGGACCAAATTTATAATAAATATTTAAGTGATATCTAGTAAGAAATGCATCACTCACCATTTTGTAATGTAAGAAATATAGACATTAAGTATTTAAAAAACCATATGTTAGCTATAAACCCACCCACTTAAGCACAGTGCGGCCTCCTGCTCAGCCCTAAGCATCACAGCATGCTCATCAGTGAGAGTCAACTTGTCCTTAGGAAAAGAGCAGAAGTGCACAAACACAGCAAGATTAAAAACAGGTACTTGGGTCGTGGCTTTCTGATCATTAACTTAGTCCTGACTTTAATTCATCCATCCTCTTCAGCAGCAGGTCAAGAGCCAAACAAGGCACAGACCAAGACTGCTCTGAAGTCTATAAAGTTTGGTTCATTTTTCTGTCCTCTTTGCCATTACACTTCCACGTGGTTCTGCCCTCCCTGAGAAAAGCAGCCCAGAAACACAATGAACAGTGCACGTCCTCAGTCGGGAGCATGCAAGCCCTGGCAGTCTCCTAGTCTTGTAGAAAACTCCAAAATGCTGCCTGCAGACAAAGGGAAGCTAGGCAAACTTCAGCTTCTGGTCATTTCTCCAATGCTGCCTTGGGGGTTACCCCACAGTGACTGAATTTGTCAGAAGACAGGACAAATAAGCTCAGAAGCACTGAGGATGAAGGGAGGGCATGTAGTCCTGCCTTCCTTCTCAAAGTACTGTGAGCTAGAAGAGGTTCCTCAGAGCTGTGTCCAGGCAGGTTTTGAGTATCTCAAAGAATGAATATTCTGCTCCAAACCACAGCCATGCTAAAAAGATCATCCCAACCTGCTGTTGGAGCCAGATCCTCCAGCCAGGTGTGTCCCAAGCCCCATGTTCCTAGAGGCTGTCCCAGTGCTGGCTGGGATCCTAGCTGCACACGTGTCTGTGGTCCCTGGCCAGCCACTTTTCATGGCTCAGGAGTCACCCCCCAGCTTGCCAGCCCCCACACGATCTCAGTCCCTCAGCCTGTGCCACCTCCCTGGTGTGTCACCTTACTGTGGACACCCTGCTGCGTGGGTGAGAGCATTCCTCTGACAGGGTCACCTTGGCTTGGCCAATGCAGAGGCCCCAGAGCTTGGCCCAGGATACCACAGGCTTACTTTGGGCAACAGCTGGGAGCCACTCCCCAGCTACATTTCCAAAACTGTTCTTTGCCCTAACTCCCACATCCCCAGCTTCTCTGAATTTTGGCCTCCCTTTGCCCATCCAACACAGCACATTAATGGGCTCATGGTCTCAATCTCCATCACCTCCTGCCCCAGCTGTCTCCTACCACCAACTCCCAGCGTTTTCCAGTGAAGCAGGGCCAGAGCACTTTCCTATCTCTGTTAGAGGAACTCAAAATTACATTATGACATATTTTTCCACCTCTCACAAGCTGCCTTTTTTCACTTGGGGGTGCAGTGGAGCTTGTCTTTGTTCAGATCCTGCCTTCTTCTTTGCTCACCCACAAATCCGTGGATGACAAGACACAAGACTGGTGCTGGGGAGGGGGGATCAGGTCACCCAAAGTATTCACACAGCTCCCACTGAACAGGAGCACTGAATTTCCCTGCTCCGGTACTCCATTTTAAACACATCTTTATTTAAGATCAAACTATGACTGCAAGAAGCCCTTCCTTGGTCAAAATGGTAACCCCAGCTTCTCATGGGGATTCTGCTTGGAACTAAACAACTGATTTCAGTGTTGGAATGTTTCTATACAATGGTGTTCATGCTCCTCAGAGACTGAACAACATTATGTTAGGTGAGGGTGACATAGGGACAGGGGCAGCAGGCTGGGAGAGGTAAATCCGTGCCCCTCACCAAGCTACTCTGCAGAGAGACCCGGGAGGACTTGCCCTTTCTCACCCATTAACCAGCAACAATAGTGCCCCGTGATGGGAAGGCTGTGCACAGCTCTCTGTCTGTCCCATTGTTGCAGTAATAGCCTGAGCAAACTGCTGACATTGTCCACACCTAATACCAAGGTGTGACCACAGCCTAATTACTAGTCTCAGACACAGTTGCAGCAGTAACTTCAAACAAGCTTTGAAAGATATTTAGGCACCTCAAAGTGCAGGTAGATGCCAAGTGGGATCTTTTAAGCTCTAAATTCTCTTGTCATACCTGGTTAGGGACTGAATGTGTTCCAGCCATAGTTCCTGAAGGAAATCAGGACTGGGGCTGCTTCTCCTGAAATAATCTCAAAGCAAACCTGCTTTTGCTCTGAGCACAGTGCATCAGCAATTCAACATTTTCTTCGATCTTAGGGCTAAGTACACAAAATATATTTACAGCAACTAATTGTAAGTAAGAAACACAGGAGTGACAATAGTAGAAGGCTTTGGTGTTTGTAGGACTCGTGGAGGAGTCAAGCATTTGCACAGCACTCTGATGTTTGCCAAGGAGCTTAGGTGATTGATTAGTTTAATATCAATTGAATTCACTTGTGGGTGTTAAAAACATTTCTTCATCTTCTTTGTGTTTTCGGAAAGCTCTCGAAGTCTCTTACGAGTATTTCCTGCAAGGAATATTTTAAAGCAGAGACACTCGTCCTTTTACAACTGTGCAGATGCAGGCTCTCAAGCTGTGCTGAAATCTGCCTTATGTTCCCATGGGCCAGAAGGCTCTGCATGGAAAGAGGACAGTATTTACCTGCAAGGGCCTACACACTCCCCTGATCAGCATCCCCAGCAGGCACTGCTATTTCTGTCCCGCACAGGACCACCCTATGCTTACCATTGTCAGCAGCCACCAAACCAGAGATGAAATAGTTAACCTCAGGGAAAGCTCTGAAGAGGAGAGTCATTACAGAGCAATTCAAATGTTATCATAAAATGAAATTTAAAAATAAAATTAAAAAAAAAATTAAAAGGAGCTGAAAGGCATTGGAAAGGAGTTTCAGGAGCCAGGCTCGAGCCATGGGAAGAAGGCAGGGGTTTAAGCTCACAAGGAAGCCAGGAAAGCCCATATGTGCTATGGAGTCAGAGGCTGCAGGGTGCTGGTGGCCTCCCTGCTTTTATTTATTACTTATTTGTTTGCCAGTGGCTCTTTGCCAGGACACTTTCGACAAATCCTTCCTGAAGGAGCTGCTTCTGCTTCCCTCTCCATCTGTTGCCCAGCCTTGACCACCACTTTGCAGGGCAGCAGGGAAGGCAGCGAGGCCAAGGCTCTGGTTTGGTATCAGAGTCAGTCTTTCTGCTTCCTATTTCTCCCACTTTCTCCCCTCTCCTCTCTGAATAAATACTGCAAACCACCACAACAGCACCTTTTCTCCCAAACAGCATATTTTGCTGTCTCTCTTCTGCGCAGACAGGCAATCTGACCAGTTCTACAGAATTGTAAATCTCCACACGGGGCAAAGTGCTTTCTCATACCTCGTTTCCCCACCCAGTTTTCCCTCCACACCCTGCTCCCCCATGAACCCTCTGAAAGGGGGAAAGGCTGGCATGTACCTCAGTCCTGGAGATGGTGGCTAAACAGTTAAAAGGAAAAAGATGTTCACACAGAAATAACATCTGTCAGCCAGACAAAGGTCTCTCTCTCTCATTCTCCTGGAAAACACTCCTTCTGTTCAGAAGGTTTCTGAATAGCAAACCCACTGTGCTGCTAGTGAGAATGGGGAGGCAAGCAAGGCAGAGGGCAGGGCCTTCATCCATGGACAAATCTGGATGAAGTTGAAAACTGTGGGAGAGCAGCTTGGCCAGAGCATTGGAATGAGCTACCAGCCCTCTCAAAATCATCAGTATAACAAAACTGGAGGGAGAAATGGGGGGAGGCTCCCCCTCCTCCCCCCTGCCAGCACAAAGCACATCTAACACCCTCAGACGTAGCTCCCAGAAGGAGAGTTCTGTGGCCAGGATGACGAGGGGACGAGCACAAACCATGACATGACACAGCGTTGGAGTGATATTTTATCTCCCATCACAGGCCAGTGGCGTAGGCCAGTGTATTGAGAGAGGGACTCTGAGGGGCTGGGGCTCGCTCCCTGCTTCTGCCACCAAATTGTTCCAGCAGCCCAAGGAAGCCCCCGTGCCGTGCTGGGCCTCAGCCACACATCAGGCTGGCAGACACAAGCATTAGTTACAAACACTTTGGTACATGGTCCAAGATAAAGGCGGGCAAACAGTGTCTGAACAGAGCCAAGTCCCCAGAAATCTCCCGCAACACCGACCCAAGCCCGTCCGTGCCTCCCGGAGCCGCAGAACGGCCCTGGCGAGCCGTCCCAGGGCTGCCCGAGGAGGTGCTGCCTTACCCGCCCAGCGAGCATCCCCCGCCGCAGTCGCACCCGGCAGGCGCAGCTCGGCGTGGGCAGGCCCGGCCCGGTCCCACGCACGCTTCCCGGGCACCGCATCCACCGCACCGCCGGCTCCTGCCCCGCGTCCGTCCGGCCCCCAGTCCCACTCGCTGGAGCCCCGCCGCCCCGGGGCCGAGCCCCGCAGCCCGGACCGCGGCTCCCGTCCTGCCGCCGCCTCCCGCCCCGCACTGACCTGCAGGGGGGCACCGGCCCCGCTCGCTCCGGGCCCTGCGCCCGCCGCCTCCCTCCTCCCCTCCCCGCGGTCGCCTCGGGCTGCCGGCAGCGGCCCGGGCCCGGCACAGGCACCGGCAGGGGAAGGGGCCGGGGCCGCCGCCGCCCCGCCCCCCGCCCGCCCCGCTGCGGCGGAGAGGCCGCGGTCCGCGGGCTGCGGAGCCCGGGCGCTCCCCCGCCTCACCGCGCCGGGCCCGGGCCTGTGCCGGGAGCCGCAGCCGCCCCCGGCCCGAGACGGGTCGGGCAGCCCCCGCCGCTGTGCGTACCGTGCGCCCCGCGGCATCCGTGCGGGGAGGAGCGGGCGAGGCGGCGGCCCCGGCTCTCGGAGCGGGGAGCGGGCGGGGAGCTGCCGGCACAACGCCTGGGTGCGGGGTCTGCGCGTCTCAGGCTATTTCTGGGTGTGAGTGAGGCTGTGCCCGCCGCAGCCGCCGCTCCGAGCCGCTCCCGCGGCGCTCGGGCTCCTCGGGAAGGCCGCCCTGCGTGTGCCCGGGGCGAGCGGAACGGGCCTCAGGGGACATCAGCCACGGCTCTTGGGGCACACGGGGGCAGCCCACGGTGGTAGGGGCAGGTGGGTGGGTACATTTGAATCCTCAACACCGTTTGCAGAACCTCTCCCCTTGATGAAGCATTGCTCAGATGCTTGGCAGAGGTGGCAGCAGGGGCGGTGGCTAAGAAACTTCCTAGGAGTCCTGTTCCCGCAGAAGGTCTCTCCCTTCGTCAGGAATGACCGGCGAGTGAGAGAGGAACCTGACCCACCAAGTGTAAAGGGACACTGAGAACCTTGTTTTCCATGAGCATCCCAGCCTGCTCCCCATTTCTCCAATACGTCAGAATGCAGGCAGTGCACTCTGTGCTGGAGAAACCACCTGCAGTACCCTCAGGGCTGCAGTATTGGGGGTCTTGCACGGCCAGCACTGTTCCCAGGTGATGGTCAGAGACACATCTGCAGTGGGCTACCAGGGAACAGTCACCAGAAAGTTACTGAGGAGAAGTCTCAATGACATGCCAAGTGCTTCATTGCTCCCACCTGGTATGGGGGACCTGGGGGTCCCACATCTGTGACTTCTCCAGATGCTGAGTAAATAGTGTTCTTCTGCAGCATCCTCTGAAGGCTTGTTTTGGCTCATTTCATCTCTTTTGGGCTGAAGAAGCACAGTCTAGTGGGTAAAGTCCAGCCATTAGGCCAAAAAAGGATCTTCCAGTCTCACAAGCACAGCTGTGAAAATCACCAGGAGAAGCATCAGGAAATGAACATAATATAACAGCTGCCAGCAAGGAATCTTTGTTCATACTGCTAGTGAAAATGGCTGGCGCAGCTCACACACCATGAGGAACCAAGGGGTGAAAGCCTGGTGTCCCCTATAGTGTCTTTCATTTTTAAGGCTCCCCAAGGCTGAGGTAGCACTCAGCTGACTTCTGGTCTGCTGGAGCATGGTGCAGAGAACAGGCTGGCTACAACATGATGTCTTTTGATAAAACTTCAATTTCATGTATATGAATCTTGCATCAATGAGATCTTTATCTCCTACCAGGAGCTACCATAGCCCAATCAACACATACCTGAAACTTCAAGGAAGAGCTGAGTAAAAATAAATTTCCCAATCTCTTTCACTGGTATCTTTAGCCATATGTATGATGAGCAGGAGCCAGACAGCTTGCCCTCTCACTCCAGACCAGCCAGTGCCAGTCCTACAGCATCACTGAGGCTTGGAGACCTTGACTGCTGCTGTGCATCAGGAGACACTGTCTACCTCAGGAGAGAGCAGAGACCACCATGCCAGCTTAGTAATGGAAGCTTGTGGGAGAAACAAATCCATGGGGATTTTCTAGAATGCCTGATGACTGGGTCCCCAATATTTGATCCCCTGCTTCTGAGCATTGAAGAAGCATGGCTTCTCTGACTTACTGAACTGGAAGCCAATACGTTTCATCGCTTAAACTGGCAAACACTGCTGGGAAATGTTGACTTCTGAGCAGATCTGGCAACCTTGTTGCTGGTGAGCTGCCCCAGTCCCAAAGGAACACCCTCTCCCCTTCCTTTGGCCTGACAAGACATTGGGGATCACACAAAGCTGGACAAACCTTGCCCGTGTGTAAGTCATTCCCTGGAGATACCTGTTTCTCCCTGCCTCTGGCCCAGTCTGTGCCTAGTTGGAATAGAATAGACTGGCATAGAATAGAATAGAATAGAATTATAAGCAAAAATGGAAGTACAGAGCAGCCCCAAAAGGGAGAAAAACTCCTTCATTTTCTGTTTTATACCGGGCTCAGTGGCCATGGTTTTGGCCCAAGAACAGCCTTACAGGTGTGGTCTCACAAGGGCTCATTGTTTTTAAATCCTCCACATGTCTGAGAACCATGAGTGGTGTGTGGCTCAGCTCCAGCTCTGTGTGTGAAGGAGCACAATACCTCCTTCCTGCATTGCTTATAACCCTGCAGCAGTGGGGGACAGACCTGGAGCTGCAGCCAGAGGCAGCAGGAGGATGAGGCACAGGGAGCTGTTGGGCAGCTGGGACTCCAGCACTGCATCCTGCTGTCTGTATGAATGTCCCAACTGTAATTCCTCTTTTCCATAATTTATGGCTTTAGTATTTATGCTGATTTTCTCCAGGCAGACTGAGGGACTCAGGCTGAATTTGTCCAGACACATTTCGAGCAAGATGGTGCAAATGTTCCTTAGAATGACATCTGTAGAAAAAGGCTATTGTGTCTATGTTTTTAAAAAAGCTGTTGGTTTATCCTTGGGCAGCACCAGTATTCTCTGAGCTTCAGAGAATAAATAAATGGTAAATAAATACTGGCAGAGGTGTGGCCTTTAGCTGGAGATGTGCCTTTGAATACTCCTATGGAGCTGATGCTGGTGAAACTGGAAAACTGTAATTTGCCCAGACCGGTGGCAAATTTGAAGGGTCAGGCAATGAAAACATCCTTTAGTCCTTGATCCCTGCACCTGGAGCCAGCTAGACCATGTTTGTGTCCCAGGCTGACAGCCCAGCTTGGCACGGCACATGGCTCTGCCAGGACATCCCCATGCCAGCTGCCCCTCTCCAGCATGAGTGGGCCAGCTGGAGTGTGGTGAGCACAGCATGCCAGCCCGTGGCAAATGGTTGCCTGCAGGCAAACATCAAAGGGAGCCCTGATCTCCCTGGTGCAGGGGCGGGAGCCAGTGCAGGGCTCCATGGGGCTCTGCAGAGTGGGCAGCCCTGGATACAGAACCTGAGAGATGAGACTTGAAATGGGCACAAAATGGCATTGCACAGTCCTGCATGCGGCCCCTGACTTTCTTATCTGCAAACTGCTTCTAGGAGAGAATTACTTATTTCCTTGGAGGGCTGATAGAATCATTACATTATTTTCATGCTTCAAAAGCAGGAATTAATTTCTCCTTATCCCTGGACAAGTGGGGGATTACCCCCTGGGAAGAGATGGAAGCTCACACCTGCGGAGGTCGGAACTACGCTCTCCCCTGCGTGGTTGGATTGCCCTGGCACGGCCCTGCAGCGTTTCCGTGCCCGCTCCAGTCCCGGCCGTGGGCGCCCGGCATTCCCCTCAGGACTGCGGGGCCCCGGGCGGACACCCGGGACACGGTGTGAGGGGCTGGTGAAGCCCGGGCCCCTCCAGGGCTGCCTCCCCCCAGAGCTGCCGGCCTTTCCTAGCTCTGCCTGCCTCCTTCCCGGAATATCTCCTGCCTGCCGTAACTAAGGAAACGCAGCTCCTGTCGGCAGCAGCTCCTGGCGGTGCGCGCATCGCAGGGCGGGGGAGATGCGGGTACCGCCCCGGGCCGAGGCAGCCCCAGCCCCAGCCCGGCCGGGGAACGCCGGGCTGCCCCAGCCCACTGCCAGAGCCCGAATGAGGGGCAGCAGGTCCCGCACAGCCGCGACATCGGGCAGGGCTCTGTGCCGCACAAGCGCAGCCCCCTGCGCCGGGAGGGCTCTGTGCCCTCCACTGGGGAACCCCCTGGCTCCAAGGAAGCGTCTCCCTTCCCACAGGAGACCGTGGGACTTAAGCTGTGCAAAAGGAGAAGCTAGAAGAGCTCCAGCAGAGGCTGAGCCACCATCACACCCCCCACCTCAGTTCCGTTAATTAAAAAAGTTAATTTCTTAATTTTCAAGTGCTCACCCCGGACCTTCTCAGGGCTCTTTGAAGGCAGCTTGCCATTGGGAATAGCTGAGAAACTGGGGCCGCAGCTACTATGCTGGGAAATCGTCTTTCCCCCTGCCAGCTCCCTTGGGGTTTGGTGTCTGCATGCTTATAATTTCAAATCTGCTTCAAAAATCACCCACCACCCAGGCTGCGTGACCACGCACTAATCAGTTGCATTAAAATATGCTAATTGGCTCTTCCCAATCGCCAGTCAGGTGGGACAGTGTGGTTCAGTACTTGCAGGCACAGGATTTCTCTGAGATTCTGTTTCTGTTCCTTGGCTGACCTGGGTAAGTGAGATGTTCCCATGGTGCTGCCCATTCACCACCAGCCCTCCTCGTGTCTGCTCTCAAAGCCTAGGACGTGCCATGTTACTTCCCTGGGGAGGTGGACACAGAAAGGGACATGGCTTCATTTACTCTGTGTAAAATTCATGTCCCTCTCTTAGACAAATGGGTATGAGAGAGAAACAAAATAAATACCTGGCTATATGGAGCTTGAAATGGAGGTCATGGGTCAGAGTGAAATGTTTTCTGGAAATCACAGGAAAATGACCCCTCTGCTTCAAGAGGTGCAACTGGTAATTCCTGACATAGGAGAAAAAGATCCAAGCTGAGCACTTGACCTTCTGAAGCAGTAAATGACATTTTTATGATGTTTAGAGCAATGAAAGACTGATTGCAGATAGATGAGGGAAAAGTGGTGGTAGTTTTAATGAGAATGACAGTGGAATATAGGGGAAAGATGTAAGCTAACAGGCTGAGCTAGGAGAGGCAGTGAGGAAGATGCACATCATGTAATGAACCATACTGTTCTGGCCGAATGGGGCTCTGCATGCAGGCTGTGTCTCTGCCCACATGCCAGCCTTCCTGGGAGCAAACACTCCATGCACTGATGCTCTCCCTGGCTAGAACAGCTGCCAGCAGCGCAGCTAGCTAATGCACAGTGGCACAGTCCTTTGTCAGAGTCATTAACTCTAAATAGGCTGTCTCATAAAAAAAGTATTCCACAAAAAACTTCTTTTTTATGTAGCTCATTGCCCCTTCTTCTATGTAAAGAATAGTGCCAGAATAATAATAATAAAAAAAATTAAATTAAAAAAAAAAGAGGGAGGGCTGTTTTAGGTCAGAAAACAGGTGTGTGTAGCTATCATTCTGTTTCTGGAAGTGGCTGGCAGCAAACACCTTGACAAGAGCATAATAACAGAGCAGGTGGATGATGCTTCTTTAGTGTCCTCTCCCATCACCAGCAAATACATTGTTTTTGAAAGAGATTCAGAAGCATATAAAATGTGGATATCCACAGCACTCTGCAGCAAGATATTCCCTGGTGAAGCCACATATTGTATGAAGGACACAACGTCTCCCTGTGCCTCTTCTGACCCACTGACAAGCTACTTTCACCCATTTCTCTGTCTGGAACATGTGGTCAACATTTGAGCCTAGTTGACATCAAATAATTATTTACTAATTTCCCTGCTCATGCTGTTGGCTTTACCTATATTTTTACTGTGTGTATAATTTATCACATTCAACTTCATTCATCTTCTGTGAAGATGGGCTGATAGAATTGGGGTTGTTCAGACTGGAAAAGATAAGGTTCCAGGGAGAGCTTACAGCAGCCTTCCAGGACCTAAAGGCAGCATACAAGAGAGGTGGAAAGGGACTCTGACAGGAGCATGTAGTGATAGGACAAGGGGCAGTGGCTTCAAACTGAAAGAATGAAGGTTTAGATTTAATATTAGGAAGAATATTTTACTGTGAGGGTAGTCAGGCACTGGACCAAGTTGAGCAGAGAAACTGTGGTGGCCCCATCTCTGAAAATGCTCAAGGCCAAGGCTGGGTGTGGCTTTGACCACTTGTAGTGGAAGGTGTCCCTGCTGACGGCAGGACATTGGAACTAGATAATGTAGAAAATTCCTTCCAATGCAAACCACTCTGATTCTGTGGTTCTATTCTTTGCACCTCTTTTATCCCTCCCTTCCTTTCCATGTGCACTGAAATGAAGGGACCACTCAGGTGGAGATAATATGGAGTTTATCAGGCTGGAGTTACACCTGGCAGAAGCTGGGAATGCTTAACTGAACTGAAACCAGAAGGGAAATGTGAATGAATGAGAAACAACTCATGGCTAATAAAGCCACCCCACGACAAGGAGAGCATTGTTGGTCACTGCTGATCACAGCCCTACATCTCTCTGGTCCCTCATCCTCCTTCCCAGGTAGCTCAGGAACTGGCAGCTCTGCCATTGCCACTTCTTCAGCAGATCTGCTGGTGTTGCAGGGAGAGCTCCACCATCCTGGGGCAAGGCAGATGCAGCAGCTCTTTTGCTCTCTGCTGGTGACCAATGTAGTATGTGGCATAACAAAAAAGGAGAAAGCACTGCACCTCCCAGGCAAAAGCTTGGAGGACTCCTGGAGCATATTTAGCCATGTTGCAAAAGAACATCCCACTGCAGCAGGTAGGATTCACATCTGATGTATCTTTTATCCTTCTGTACTGAGGATGGCAATCCTGACCAGTGGCAATTTGGGGAGCTGTGCCTGGGGGGGGGTGCTGCTCTGCATGTGGGTCCTGCTCGGGAGGAAAGAGCTGCCCTCACAAGGCTGATCCCTGCTACATGGCTGGGGGCTCCCCAGCGGAGCTGGAGAGGGAGACAGGGCAGAGATTTCTCTTGGGGGATGATAGATGGATGGTGATGGCACGAAACAGGTGTATAGCTCCCACCCCACATCCACAAACGTCCTCGCCCGGTGAGACCGCTGAGACCGCCACGCGCTCCTTCTCCGCACATCTCCTTCCTCTGCTCCCTCCTCCCGCAGCTCCCCGCGGGTTCCCGGCGCCATCTGCCGGCCCGGCCCGGCATCCCTGCCACGCCCAGAGCCGTGCCGCGCCGTGCCGGGCCGTGCAGCTGTGTCTCCATGTGCCAGCCTGTCCCCAGCACCCCGCCGGTCGTTCCCCAGGATGTGACAGACTCACCTGTCACCCGTGGCTCCGCAGCTCCTCCCCGGCTGTGTCGGAGCGGGGCCAGCAGCAGCTGGAAAGCGGGCAGGGGCCGGGTGCCCCAGGAGGTTTGGCGAGGAGGGTGGTGCCGGAAGGGTGCCTGGGAAGTGCCTGGGAAGCAGTGCCCCCTGACCCTCTCATCCCGGCCATCACTCCAGCCTCTCTGCTGGATCATTCTGATCCCAGCCGCCCATCTTCTTTCCAGCTTTCGCATCACACCAAAATCCCCTCCATCCCCGCATCTTCATCTCTTCCATTCTTGTTTCCCAGCTCCTTTATGATCTGTCCTCCACCTCATGCCTGAATTTCCTCTGCCTGAGCTCTCCACAGGGCTCTTCTTGGCCCTGGTCCCCTTGAACCTCCGAAAAAGTGACCTTGTCCTTGCTGTCCAGTATACAACCACTGCAGAAGATGCCTCCACCCGCTCCAGTCCTTTGGGATAGCTCCCTTTCCCAAGCTGTGAGTGAAGCAGATTCTGGCTTCTGCTTCTGGCATGCATTTTGGAAACCTAGCTGCTGGCTGTGCTTACCTCAAATCCAGCAGACAGGAATCTGAGAGAAGCAAGTGAAGACAAGTCTGGAGACAGTCCCAGTCTCACTGTTATGGAACTTCTCCCTTATATTTACTCCTCATTTTTCTATTTCCTCCCTTAGCTCCTCAGTGGGTCTCCAGGTAGGTATAATTCCCCCTTCTTCTTGCTATTTACACTGTGATCCTCAGTAGTTATCCCCTACAGTCCTCCCCTGAGGAGAGCCACTGCTTCTCCAGTGAAGTCCTCTGGTTTTCCTCACTCAGTCACTACCTCTGCAAGTAGGGAGAATATGACTGAAGCTGTTGTTCCACAGGAGACACCACAGTGGCTCTGAAGTCCTTGGACTACCATTGGCCTTTGGATGTACCCTGAAGCTTGGGGATAAGGGAAATTACTATCTGACCATCTGACACATGCATGCTCTTTCTTCTGGCAGACTCATATGAAGCTGACCTTGTTGCAGTGCCATTAGCTTAACCTTAGTCTTACTCAAAGCAGTGCTAAGGTCTTCATTAGTTTGATACTGAATACACCAGGAGATTCCTGGAAACTGCCAAACCCATGATCAAATCATGGCTTTCTTTTCCTACAGCTGAGAAAAGAAAGTCACATCTCAATTATTTTTCCTTGGCTCATCTAGGCAGTAGATATTCCTAGAACAAGGTTTACCCTGCAGCCCTGCCTAGCCCAGAGGTGATATTGGCCTCAGGGGCCTGGGCTTTGCTCCCAGCGTTTGTAGGGATAGCTTGCCCATCCCCACCCCCATAATTCTGGCACAGAGAAAGAGTTGCCTCCCCTGAAAGTCCAGGTCACATGGGGGCTGGGAAAAGGTGAGCATGGGGCTGCCTCCAGCCTCCTGAGAAGAGGACATAGTTCTGCCTCTTCTTCCTAAACAGTACTTTGAATTTCTTCTCTTAAAGTAAGCAGATTGGCTCCAGGGAAAGATGCTATTCCTCACCAGAGGGACAGAGAGCTGCCCAGAGCATGCCCTGGCTGGTGATGGCACTGAACAGGTACCTAGCTCAGAGCTGCACAGAATGCACCTTGACTAGGGGATCAGAGTGGGAATCCCCTCCTTATGGGCACCTGACTGGCAGAGATAATGGCCCTTCTTCTGCACCAAATCTGGGGCTTATATGTGTGCTTGGAAAGTGAAGTGCCTGGGCTCAGGTCCTCCTAAATCTGCCATGGTTTGAACTCAGTGTCTTTCATAGCAAAGGATGCGATGGGATAGGATGGGATGGGACCATTTCCTTCAATGGAGCTGGGCAAGTTTATGTGTTGCACATGGGGACAAAGAAAGCCAAGAAACAAGATGGTTTGACTTGGCATTGAGTGGCTGATGGCCTGATCTCTGCTCCCAGTGCTGCTAGTGCATCTTTTGTAAGAGATCATAAATGAAATCTGCAGCCACTGGG
Source organism: Ammospiza nelsoni (assembly GCF_027579445.1). Taxonomy (NCBI): domain Eukaryota; kingdom Metazoa; phylum Chordata; class Aves; order Passeriformes; family Passerellidae; genus Ammospiza; species Ammospiza nelsoni. The sequence goes on along the minus strand of NC_080638.1, from coordinate 42,756,578 downwards.
ATGGGTGGAAATGAAGCGGGCAGAGTCTGGCCCTCTGTGCAGCAACAGTAAAAATCAGTCAGTTAAAATAATTTTCAGCTGCAGTGTGGCTGGGTGGCGGTCATGTGCAGTACACCTAGTGCACTGGCTGCTAGCTACCATTTTTGACGAGCAAAAATAATTGAGGAACTGCTTTTACAGACCCAGTGGAGGGGCATCTTGATAGCAGAGGCAGCAGCCATGTGACAGTGGGGAGAGAGATTGCTTCTCCCAAGAGCACTGCTGCAGCAGGCAGGAGGATTAATCCAAGTCTATTTTCTGGAATTGATTTAACACTGTGTTCATTTATCTGCAGCTCTGCTGAAACATTTCATATTTCAGATCTGATTTCAATGTTTCCAAGGCTGAAAGGCTTTTTTCTCTAGGGAGGAGCAGTTCTACAAGAGAACAACAAGTAGGAGCCCTAGGGAAGCAGCAGAGGGAAGGAATATTTTATCTTTAGTAACTGGTCATTTCCATTTTGGAGGCAGTGAAAGAAGAACCATCTGGTGTGTGCTGAATATTCACTACTTAAACAATGACTTGGTTATGAATATGTGCATGTGTTATTGTTATTTATTATTATAGGATTCCCTAGGTGTGCTTGATACTTCTCAAGCAGAAAGGAAGACCAGGGCTCCTGCATCTTGATGTGCCCAGTATAAATTTAACACAATGCTCAAAGCATCCAGTGATGGCAGACAAGGGTTGGACAGCCAGCTGGGGATGAGAAGGAAGATGCCAGACCTGTGACAAAGGGCAGTGCACAATTTATGGAGCAGTAGCTGCTTCTACTGACAGAAGATTGCTTCAGAAGGCCGTCCTCACATATTAATGCCTGTTAGTTTGGGGCTTAATCCTCCCTTGCAATGAACACCATTTACATTTATTCATTTCATTTTCTACTCCTTAAGAGCTCTGCTCCTGCAATGTCCTGCCTGGAAATGATGCAGAATGTCAGGAACCTTGCTCCAATAACTTTCCATGATAGTTACCTTGGAGTGATGGGTCTGCTCAGTTGGCTTGAGCATTATGGCTCAGGAGCTCCAAATCAGTCAGCTGAGACAAATGTTTTTAGAGATGTTTTATTGTGTACTTTACCTGATAGCAAGAAGAGTCTCATCAAGTGGCACCATGACACCTTGTTGTCAGGATATGACATCTGGTGCTGAGGATGTTGGGAATTCGAGATGACCCTGACACCTGGAGAGGATGCTCAGAGTTTTGCAGGAACAAAATGCCTGAAGTACTTCCCCCTCTCTTGTCCTTCTTTTTCTTTCCACTACTGGAGCTTTTCCATAGGGTGTTTTGCCACAGCATTCAGCCATTCCTCTGGTGCTGAGACAGTATTATGGGCAGGGTTTGGTGGAGGGAGCAGCTGTAGGCACTGGAAGGGAAGAACCTTGATTCTCTTAGGGGAAGAATTCCCACACTATTATGAGGACAGAGTTCAGGGGCATTTGCAAGGCCAGGGGGATGGAGGAGAGAATGGACCACAGTCAGGGACAACAACCCTGGCCTGGGTTTGGGCCCAGGAGTGCCTTCCCTCCCACAACACTCCCTTCCCACCTATCATCAACATTTTCTCTTCCTGCTGTTGTGCTCTGGCACACTGAAATTTACTTGACTGCAAAAATTTGTTTCCTGACGCCATCAACAAGCAGCAAATGAATGAATGAATGTTGATTTTTGCAACAGCTTTCCTCACACAGCAGGGCACACCGTAAATTGTGGCTTAGAGCCCTTTTGTCACACAGGCTGTTTCTCCATTGCATGGGCCAGCTAGAATGGACCAGAGCATCATGAACAATGTGGTATCCCAACTCCTTGGAAATGTGTTACCATCTCTTCCTTTGTTAATGAACATCCTCCCTCAGCACAACTGAAGCAGCTCAATGAGCAATCTACATAATTTAAAACCCAGCTGCCTAAAACCACACTGTTGGTCTGCCTGAGCTCGGTGCTGGATGCCCCTCTCAGGTGCTTGTACAGCAGGATCAATACCCCAGGACCTTTGCTCTTTCTTTCAGAGGTTTTTGAACACAATCCAAGTAGTACTATTTAAGGACTTGGATGGCTTCATCCAAGGAAGACATGATAGCCACTTTCAAGTCTGTAAGAGACTGCAGTGAGGAAAGGATTTTTCTTTCTCTGAACCTACTGGGATAAGGACTAAGACCTTAGACTGCTGCAAGGGAGTGCCACATTATGCATAGAATGAATAAGAAGAAAGTCTGAATGAATAAGAAGTAGCTGAATGGAATGCCTGGAGGTGGTGGAGAATCTCCATCATTTGAGATCTTCAGGACTTTATCAGACTTTGTCTGCAAAGGACAGCTAAACTTGAAACAAGGGTATGGAAAATTGGGAAAGACGATTGAGTTGGTCTCTGAAGGCCATTTCTCACTATGAGTAGAAGCTTAGCGTTAGATTCGCGTTTATGGAAGATCAGATCCTGAAAACCTGTGTAGTATAACCCAGAACTGAATGGGGAAAGGGCTGAGCACCCTTTTGCTCCCAGCATTCATGCCTCCACCTAGGCAGGTCAGCATAAAGACATGCTGTATTTATTGTGTTGCTAAAATGAAGACATTGGGCTGACCCTGTTACTTTTCTTGGCCATTCAGCTTTACCTAAAAAGAGGAAACCTCTCCAGACACTGTGGGTATTCAGATTTTGAAGGCAAACTACCCAGAAAATGAAAAATCAAACCAAACAAGAAACTACTTCATAAAACTTGCAGTTAAGTGATAATTTAAATCAAGAAGCACCTGGTTTACCACAGAGAGAACTCATTTCTTTGAAAATGACACAACAAATAGCAGAGGTTAAATTACTCATTCCAGAGAAAAATCACTATCAGACTGTATCTTGAAAAATAAACTAATGATGTAGGCTAAGGCAAGGCACCTTTTGAGATGGAAGAAATGATACATAATTTGGGATGCAATTTAAAGTGAAACCTTCAAAAATGTTGGGCAGACTGTACCAGAGTGTGGCATCAACTGGAACAGTATTTTATTCTGTTTGAAATCTCTGAGCACAAAGAATTAGAAGATCTGGGTACAAAGCTATGAAAACTGTCATCTGCCAGTCATTATCAAGTGTAGCCCAGATGATTGAATGGGAGGATGGAATCACCAGCTGGCTGACAACTGATAGATTCTGTCAGTGGTTTCCTACCCTGCTTGCTAAAGGGACATATTGGGAAAGAGTCCACAGTAGGGAAAGTCCCTCCACACAATTGGCCAGCAGGGAAGAGTGGAGTGGTGACACAGAATCACCAAGGCTGGGGTGAGAGAGGGTCTGGCTGTGGTATGCTGTGCTAATTTCTGGAGAAGTCTGCACAGTAGGTAATGAGAACAATAAACTGTTCTCACATGTGTTTCTTATGCCCAGCTGCCAAGTTCTTCCAGACAAAGGCAGATAGCATAACCCTTGCCATACTCAAAAGACAAGAAAATCTTGACACATGGGTGAAGTGATTTTACTTACGGTTGAAAAGCAGAATGGGGAAATACTCCATCTCCTGGATCACAACCAGACCCAGAGAAGAAAAAGGGAGAAAATATTTTTGAGTGTCACACACCCAAGTTGTCTCATGTGTTGATTTTACAGCAGGAGAAAACCCAGTTCATGCAGTACATGTTGTTACTTTTAAATCCCTGCTCCAAATTAACTACTGTTCCCATTTTTTGCCTACTTCCTGTGCTAATCTCCTTGTTTACCCATCTCTCTCTTATATACACATGCATAGGCAAATTCATCCCCAGTCAACTTCTCCCCCATTCTGCAAACAGCTCATAATATCAACACAACAGCACTGAAAGAGGATATTTTGCTATATTGTTAAATATGAATCCACTATTTTGACAAATCATAAGCATCAATGTGCAGAAGAATTTTAATGAGAGTGTGGGGAATAATCTGCCTCACATCTTCCATTCCAGTGGAAACCAGATTCCCTTCCCTTCCCTTCCCTTCCCTTCCCTTCCCTTCCCTTCCCTTCCCTTCCCTTCCCTTCCCTTCCCTTCCCTTCCCTTCCCTTCCCTTCCCTTCCCTTCCCTTCCCTTCCCTTCCCTTCCCTTCCCTTCCCTTCCCTTCCCTTCCCCGTTTTGGCTACAGCTTTGATGTTCCCTATGCAGGCAGGCTTAATGTCTTTCATGAGATGCAGTCCTCTCAGTCGAGAGTCTTTCATGACATGAAAAGACTTCTCTGTAATTTTCTTTTTTTATTATTATTTTGATGTAAGCTGTTAAAATATGGAGAAAACACTGTCTGATTATTTAAAGATAAAACTAGACTGGGTCATGTATCTCTATTGCAAGGCTCAGTCTACTTTAAATTGATGAGTTGAGGGAATATTGGAGGATTTTTATTCTCAGTAGTCGTGACAGGAGAATGAGGGAGGTGGGAGTGAAAACTAGATCTGCTCTGAGCAGCTTCCCCTTCAGTTCTGCCAGAGGTGTCTCTTAGCTGCTCATCACTGCAGATCCAGTGCCTACAGGATTGGTTTGCACTTGCTTGTGTTATTGCCACTGCTTTTCTCAGAAATATCGAACCATTAAGGTTACCTGGGAGAAAAGTTATTTCTAATGAAGAGCCCTTGAGCACTTGGTTGCTGTCATCACCTTCCACGCTGGTGCACGTGCAGGAGACAGGCACAGCCGCTCTCTTCTCCAGTCTTCTCTCCCTAGAAACTGAGACGTGAAACACACTTTCATTTTGCCCTGAACCTTCAGGCAAAGGGAGAGTCTCTTATGGAGTTGCAGAGTCTGTGCTGAGGGACTGGCCAGTATACCTAGGACCTAAGATTATATAAAATGCATTTTTCTTTGACTTTTCACCAGTGCAGAGTTTGTCTCCAGGGACACAGCTGCAGCCCAATAGCCCTCTTCTCCCCCCTTCTCCTGTCATAGGTGGCTTGTCTGTGGAGGGAGACAGGGAGACAGCTCATGAGAGCTGGGAGGGTGCAGCACGTAGGTGTGTAGGAGAAGGAGAGGCCGTGCACAGAGCCTGTGTAGACAGTAAAAGGAGAGCGTGGGTGGGCAGGGGGGTAGAGGGTGTGTAGCTGTCAGAGAGCAAACACGCGTCTGCAAAACTTCTGCCAGCACCAGGCTACTGCCCAGGCACCACCTGCCCACATCAAAGCCTTTCCTGCTTGTGTATAGGGAGGCTTTGAACCTGCAACGACTCCCCCCCACATTTCCCCTTGCCTCCAGTGCTGGTTCCAACTGGGGCAGCTTTGGGGAGGCACAGGGACACAGAAAACTCACCTTGCCTCCCTCACCCACTCTGTGGGGAGGAATGGTGCTCTGCGGGCTGGAGGGGCAGAATGCCTCTTCCCACCCTTCTGCTCTCCACGTGGGAGTTGTGAGAGGCCCAAGAACACCTTTCTCTTCTCCTGGGGCGGGTTGTGCTCGGCGGGAGGCGGACGGAGCTGCTGCAGGTGCGGCTGGTGCTGAAGGGACAGCTACGGGGAGCCTGGCCGGGGCAGGAGCACGGGGAGGGTCGGGACGGGAGAGCCCCGGACAGGAACGGGACGCGGGAGGGAGATATGGGGAGGGAGGGAGAAGGAGAAGTCCGTGGTTGAAAAGCACAGGGACAAGGACAGGAATAGGGAGGGACACAAGGCACTGGACGGAGAGAGACAGACAGAGGGCAGGGGCAGAGAAAAGAGGGACAGGAGAAGAGCAGGAAGGGAGAGGAAGAACAGGGCAGACTCCGGGCGCACTCCGGCTCGGCTGCCGCGGGGATCTCACTCGGCATGGCCGGCTGTAGGAGCGGCTCCGCCGGCGCCACACACGCCGGCACCGGGCGGCTCCCGGCGCGCCTGGGGACAAGGGGACTGCAAGGTGGCAGCGGGCAGCCCGCAGCGCCGCGGGGCCGAGTGGGTCCGGGCCGCCGGGGCTCTGCAGACACCGGCGCTGGGGACTCCTTGCGGCTGCCGGCGCGGGCGTGCTCGGGGCACCCGCACCGCCACCCAGCTCGCTGCCCGCCGCCTGTGCCCCCCGGGCTGCCCTGCGCCCCGAGCCTGCAGGCTGAGCCCCGCGGCCGGGGTGACCGCCTGCCCGGCGGGGATGCGTCCTGCCCGGCCACAGCTGCGGCTGCAGCTGCGGGGCTGCTCCGGCTCGGCAGCCGAGCGCCGCAGGTTGCATCCGGACAGCACTTGACCAGCTGTTTTGTATATTTTCTAATTTCGTGCAGAACGGGGCAGCGGTCGTAGAGGTAATCTGTAGATCCGTGGCTTTAAGGGATAAATTAGAGCACTGGATTTGATCCGTATTGCAGTGGATTAGAGCAACCTCTCCCCCCTCCCCTTCTCCTCCTCCCACCCCTCCTTTCCAATTCACTCCCCCCTCCTCCAGCACCACCTTTTTTCCTCTCATGCAATACCAAAACTGACCCTGCCTGGCAGAGAGACTGCTAGGCGAACAGAGCGGTGCTCGCATCGCCGGCACACCGCGGGAGCCGCCTCTCCCCTGCAGCCGCTGCAGCCCCTCCGGGGCACCGCTGCCGCAAGTTCCCCCGAGGCTGGCGCCGGGGCCGGACTGTCTCCTCCGGGAGCCGGGGAGCGGTCGCTGCCCACGGGCTGTCCCTTTGCCCCGGCCCGGCGGGGGCCGTGGGGCGGCGGCGAGGGAGAGCGGCCCCCGGAGGGCATTTCCCGAAGGCAGCGGGGCCGGGACCCGGCAGGAAATGGAAGGATGAAGTGTGCAGCCGGAGCGGTGATGTTCCTTCTCTCCTTGCTTTCCCCTGCAGGAACGTAATCCGCAATGCTAGTTCTCAGGTTGCTCAATGTTGTCGCTCCAGCCTACTTCTTGTGCATCTCCCTAGTGACCTTCGTCCTCCAGATCTTTGTCTTCATCCCCAGCATGTTCAGAGACCCTTCCACCACCCCACTTTTCTCGCCTGCTCTGCTGCATGGGGCCCTCTTCCTCTTCCTCTCAGCTAATGCCCTGGGCAACTACGTCCTTGTGATCCAGAACTCCCCCGAGGACTTGGGCAAGGACTTTAACTTGGGCAAAGGAGCCGAAGTGGCAGACTGGCTGGATGGAAGCAGGTCCCCTGGCTCAGCCTTGCCCGGCACTCACTTCTGTAGACTGTGTTCCAGAGTCACCCAGAGGCATGACCACCACTGTTTCTTCACAGGGAACTGCATCGGGAGCAGGAACATGCGAAACTTCATCATGTTCTGCCTCTACACCTCCCTGGCTTGCCTTGACTCCCTGGTGGCAGGCATGGCTTACATTTCTGCTACACTTTCCATGTCCTTTGCGGACCCACTGGCCTTCCTCACTCTTCTGCCTCACTCCATCAGCCAGTTCTTCTCAGGTAAGGACTCCTTGCTCAGAGATGAGGAGCATGTTCCTCCTCCAGGGCTCCTGGGATGGGGGGACCTGATCTTCCTTGGATAGTCATCTGTGTGGAGGTGTGGTATGGAAATGGGCCAGAGGGGCAATTGGCCTTCTTAGGAGGCTACAGCCAGCCTTTCCAAAAGACTTCACCTGAAATAGAAGCTGGGACCTGCTCCAGGTTACATCCATAGCTACATTCCCAATGCATTAGGCTCTGGAATATGCCTCATAACCAGCTTGGTGGTGATAGAATAGAGCTATCTGTTGTTCAGGACATGTGTTGTAATTAGACAGAGGAGATGGATTTTATTGCAGGTATGAGGGATCTTTTGCCTGTCCTACAGGTAGAGGTGGGGGTGGTCCTGTAGACTTTTGTGCCCTACAAATCTGCAGGTTCCCCATATCCCAGCAGGTATATCTTATCCAGGTCTACTCACTCCCTCCACTGTCACCCACCTCCTGCCTCCTGGCAGTGCAAACTTACTGAGATCTTTTCATCCTTCCAGCACAGGAGAATTGGGGTTTAGGCAACAGAAACCAAGAGAGGAGTTGATGTGACATGATTAGGTACCTGTCTTGTGACCCCAGTCTGAGACACAAGTCCACAGAGAGCCATGGGAAATTCTCTGTGCTGCTTTTTGCAAAGGCTCCACACCAAAAGCAAATACATCCTTCTCCTTGCTTCCATTCCTTACCCTTCTTTCTACTTCTTCCCCCTCTCTCCCTGCCTTTCTGTAAATCTCCACAACCCTTCTCCTTCCCTCTCCTAATTTTGCTCCCATAACTCATCCTCTGTTCTTGCAGAGCAAGAAGCCTTGGCTCTTCACCTTTCACAGACCTTCAAACTCTCCAGCCTCAACCCTTTCTTTGTCCAAACCCAAGAGTTAGACAGATCCTAACCTCAGAGAAGGGATTATGCAGACAGCCTAGACTGCTACTCTGCCCTGAGAGCGGCTGCAGAAAATTTTTGTCTCCCATCTATGAGCTCCAGCCTCATGCACTTACATCAGCTTTTACTAGACTAAAATAGGTAGCCCATATATTTTAGCTTTGCAGGTTCAGCTGAACTCTGTAAGAAGGGAGTCTGTTTTGGCTTGTGCATTGTCACCAGAAGTGTTGATTAAGATCTGAGTGCGAAGACTCCAGTGCTGGGAATACAGGAGCCAGAGAGGCCCTAGCTTGCTTTTCAGATTCCAGGCTGGAATGCCATCTGAAAACAAACAAATATCTCTCTGCTTGGCAAATTTGCAGATTTGTCATGGTAATCACTGAAAGACAATAAACAAGAAATCCTGCCATGACACTTTTATGGAATAATTTTTCCAACTAGAAGAATTTTTTGTAAATAATATTGCATGAGCTTTACTAGCATTAAAAACACTGGGAATGATTTTCCCGTGTGCCTAAGCTCTGCTCAGCACAGCACTCTGGGAGGGGGAGCAGGGATATGGGAGGAGATTATCAAGGAATTAGTTCTCTCTGACTCTGAGGGCTCGTCTGCACAGTGATGGGTCCTGGCACATATTTGCAGAGACACTGAAGCACCCCAGCTCTGGTGGCAGCAGCTGTGGCGCCAATACAGCCCGTGGACAGTGTTTGAGTGGGACACAATGGGTCTGGATGCAGAGCTAAGAGCCAGAACACCCTTGAGAGGCAGCAGCTTCCAGCAGCTCCCACCAAACCCCCAGTTTTGCTGAGAACTGCTGCCTCACACAGCAAGATACAGGCATGTGGTGTCTTGATTGCTTGGGAGGAAGGGCCCACTGGGTTTCTACCAGTACATTTAACCTCCATTTCAGGAGAGAAAATCACAGTCTTGAACAGTTACCTGGAAGGGTTGCTCACACAGTATTTTTCAGCTAATGTTATTGTTACTTAAGGGTTGTTGTATCATCCAAACAGAGAACTGTGATAGCAGGGAAAAAACTTTATCTTTCTTCTTCTCCATCATGCCCACTGTACTGCAGAAGTAGTAAAGGAGGATGAAGGGTTAATCTGCTGGTTTTATGTCAACTAAGTGTTCCTGCTTTCATGCTGGGAAAGTTTTCAGCTGGCTCATTCTGCCCAGACTGTACTCAGGCGTGGATTTCAGAATCTGACCCAAAGTCGATAACTACAGCCTACAATACAGCTTTTCTGGCATGGATAGTATAAGGCAATATAACCTTGAGATCAGACTGGATCACTTAGAGAAAAAAAGAATCCAAGGCTAAAAGAGACTGTGGGGATCAGGGGCAAATGGAGAGCACTATTGTAAACACATTGTATTGGACCACACAAAATAAATTATAGAAGATGCTTTATGTAGGTAGCCTGAAGAAATGGTTTAAAAAATGCTGTCTCTGGAAAGGATGGCTCAGAGATGCTTAATATTTTCAAAGGGAAACAGGGATAATTACTTCCTGAATGTTGAATTTCATCAAGTCAGATAAATAAAGCCTACAGGTGCCTTGCAAAGGATCTAAAGAAAAGGTCTCTCCCCATATCCCATCTGGGTATCAGCTGTAGGAAAAAATAAATATCTGTCACACTCTGGTCCAGTATAAGATGAACAAAGAATCCAGTATTTGGCTCTGGGCTTCTTACCTGGTAGATTAAGTTATTCTGACAGAATTGGTATGAGGATTTGTCATTATCCTAAGGGGCTTGTTCTTCTCTCACTGTGTTGCATACGGAGCCCACTGAGCTGAATGGGATCTAATAAGAAGGGAAAGATGACATTGCATTTAGGGAGAAAATGGAATGATTCCTGCACCTTTTTCAAGTGAAGACAGTCTTTGAAAGCTTGAGGCTGTAGTCAGTGTCCTTACAAATTATCCTCAGAGGAGCCTGCCCCAATCTCTCACTTACAGCACTGCCAGGTGGAAAAGATGGGACTCTCAGATTGCAAAACTAGGTGATACCACCTAATCCAGCCTTCTGCATATCCAGTGACCCTTCTGTTGAACTTAAAACCTGAAGCACCCATGTACCTCTTTTGGGCAGCACACCTCTATTGTCCAGGCAATCCCTGCTCTATCACAGCTAGTCTTATGAGGCTCATGGTCTTCCAGAGGAACAGAAGCATGTGAGAGTTTTTTTATTTCTAAACCTTATAGGAACCAGTGAAAAGATATCAGCTATTTATACCAGTATTGATACACATTTCATTTCCTTTGTGTAAATAGGCCTGTGTGTAAATATGGGTGTTTAATAATATACCAATATGCACAAAATACGTGCATAAACATCATATGGGCACACAGAGAATTTTATATTAATGGGTTTAGCTCTGCTTACACACTGAAAGGTCACTCAGTGACACCTGCTGTTATACTAATATTTTCCAGAAGGAGTTCTAAAATCATTGTAGAGGAAAGGGCCTACAGAATATTTTTATTCAAATATATTCATCACCAACATATACTAAAACCCCCCAGTTGGATTAGGAGCTTCAGATATTCAAAGTATTTTGAGTATTCTAGCAGCAGCTAATGAAAGGAATTTGGAATGTATTTTAGAAAGGTTTCTGTTTCTTTCTTGTATTCACATGAAAACTGCCTTGTTCCAAAGGTAGGAAAGCCATTATTGATTTATTTTTCTATTTTAACATTTTATAGAGAGAGAGAAAAAGAGAAATCCAGAATATTTCTGCCTTGTGTTAATACAAACAGTAAGGCTTCTTAGAAGGATCAACATGCTGTAGGGTCCACTTGTCTTTTCAAAATCCTAGAAATCTCTGATGAGTAGGTAAGTCCTTAAATAAATTAATTATTGTTCAGAATAGTGCTGAAGTCTTACAAATATGCTTTACTTCTGGCTGAATTTGTCCCTGTAATCTAGATCCACACATAAACAACAAAAGAAGAAGTGTACAAGAGACCACTGTCATTTGAGTATTTCTGGGGCAGGTCCATTCATCAGACACTATGAAGGAAATAATTTAATACAGTTAGAGCCACCAGCCTGTCTTGTTCCTACCTCCCCACTTGTGGCCAGAGGAAACGGCTGGTTTGTTGGTTCCTGGGGCTGTGTTAACTGCCTGTGGGGTGTGTCTAAGCACTTTCTTTTATTGTCCTCCCTCCCTCCTGGTTTTCAGGAGCTCTCCTTAGCTCTGAGATGTTTGTGATCCTCATGCTCTACCTCTGGCTTGGGATTGGACTGGCGTGCGCCGGCTTCTGCTGCCACCAGCTGCTGCTGATCCTGCGCGGGCAGACGCGGTACCAGGTGCGGAAGGGAATGCTGGTGAGAGCCCGGCCCTGGAGGGACAACCTGCAAGAAGTCTTTGGCAAGAAGTGGCTGCTTGGACTTCTCATCCCTGTGCAGAATGTGGAGAGTAGCTACCGTAGGCAGAAAGAGAAATAAAATCCCCGTGTGTGTGTGCATCCCACGCACACAACACCTTCCCTGCTCTCTCCCACTGTCTCCTGGATCACTACAGAGCTGGGCTACTCCATCTCTTGGGATTGCAGTCGCTGTGGGAGGAAAGGATGGGCTATCAAACAGAATAAATTAAGCATATTTACATGGAAATCACAAACCATGTAGATGAGATGCTCCAGCTTAGTAGTCACATCACTGCACCTGCATAGGTGGCAACAGCCTTTGAACTAGCAGAAAACTTAGTCAGACCCTCCTGTGGCTTCCTGTCAGAATCCCTCAGTCCCCAGCCCTATTAGTTACCCTATATAGTCTTAAAAAACTGCATCAGGAGCCTGGGTTGTTGTGGAAGACTGTAAAAATGGTGTCTAGTCTTAGGGAGGTTTTTGTGGAGTGGCTCTTTGGCACTTATATACATTAGGTAACTTCACATGAGAGCATCATTGCAGAATTGTTTGGACAGTGATCTCAGGTACATGGTGCCGTTCTCAAGATTGTCCTATTCGGGGCAAAGAGCTGGATTTCAATGATCCTTGTGGGTCCCTTCCATCTCAAGATATGATTCTTGATTCACAATACTGACAAGCCCTTAATGACAGAACTGCAATGCAATCAAGTTGTCCTAGGAACAGGCTATGACATGGTTAATGCATCAGATAAACCTGCTCTCCACAGGCTAGAAAATAAGGAGAAAAACAAAAAGAAATGGACAATTTCTCATTTCTGTTATTGACCTGTTCCCTATACAATGATAGGTCAAGACTGTAGCTGTGCTGCTTATTTTTAGCAATTCTTTGTCCAATGACAGAGTCTGGGAAAAGCTGCCCTTCTGACAGGGAGCAGCAAGCAGATAAATCATGGTCAGATGGAGGGACAAGGAGAGGAAACCACAAAGGTGAATGAAAATGTGGTGTTTGAGAAGCTGTGTGATGAGACAGGCTATGCATACCTGTGAGAGAGACAGAGGGAAGCGTGGCCACACAGCAAGCACTTGGGAGGGTGCCAGGAGCGTTGCTGCTGTGTCAGAGCCCTGATGCATCACCCTCTCACAGGGAACACCTGCACCATTAGGCCTGTGAAGTGTTCAAAATTCCAGAAAACAAGGCAGTTTTCCAACCCATCAGGGCACTTCATTTTGCACTAAAACAAACAGAAAAATGCTTTTCTCAGACATCCCTGCCACACTTTAGTTACAGGCTCTCCAGGGCAATTCCCTCTCGCATTGCTGCAGAGGGGTAAAATTATCCATGTTATAACTCCATTAAGGGTGTTAATAGAATTACTACAGGGATTAATCAACTTCATGTGTCTGCTGCTTTTTAGCTGCAGCAGCAGCCCATTAGATCAGTGCTGAGATCCTGTGCTTACAGATGTCTTAACAAAGGATACCACAACATCTCTACCAGGGTCAGAGCACTGGATTCCCCAGCAGCTGCAAGAGAGAAGCCTCTGCTTTGGCAAACTGCATCAGCTTATGTGGGCTGGGTAGGAATCCATTGCTTCTCTTTAATAGGCTGAATGGGAGTATGCTGACAAGCCATGAAAAATGTTATTTTTCCCTCAGAAAGGCTCTTGGTGCGTTCCTGGTAGTGGAATGCCCCTTGCTTTTTATCCTTGAGTTTCTCACAGGCCAGAATGGAGTCACTCATTTCTATAGGCTTTGTAACCATCTTTGACTACTTTACACTTGAATACACGTTTGAATCAATAACAAACAAAGTATATTGTGATGAGCAGAATAACCTTGAAAATATACTGGAAAAACCCTTAGCTAGATAACTAAAACACGGAGGATATACATCCTTCCACACTGTGTGTGTTCGCATGAACACACAATTGTTTCTGTGGGTAATATGATGTATTTTCTCTAACAGTGAAAAATAAAAGGTATTCTGATTTTTTACATGAGCTGTATTGTGCTCTTTGACAGTTAGCTGTCATTAGCTGTCTCTATACATTTGTTACAGCATACACACAGATGTGTCAAAGGAAGAAATTAGGATTTGTTTATTGGCTTTGCCAGTAATTCATCATGTGATTTTTGACAAGTCCTTTCATCCTCCCTACTTTAATGTAATGACCAATCTAAAAACGCATCTAATAACCAATTTGCAGATCTATTCTAATTTCTATTTAAAAATTACACTACCAAAATCATGCCTTGTCAACTCAAAGCTATGGGAAAATTAAGCTATTATCATCACCCACAAACAACATCTCAGCATAAATTTTTCCTTCCTGTCAATTGGTGTCAAGGTGAGCAGACAGTCACCTAGACACTGGAACCAGAGCCATCTCATGCCATACACTTTGTCTTGGAAGGATTATTCTTGTTCCACAGACTCGCTGATCCAACTTCTCCCCTTTTGTAGACATAATGACAATAAGCTTTCAACATTTCAGCTAGAAGCCACCTTCCACCAGCAGAAATTATGTTTTGACATCTCTGCCCTCTGCTTTTGGCTTTTGAGGGACACTGCAGTCTTGGGCAGCTTATGGCACTTGGCACCTGCTGCCACAGTGCCTGGGCTGTAAAGCTCCTTAGGGCTGCACACTGAGAAGGGCAAAACAACTCAGGTTTCAGTGGGCCACTCTGCAAGGACAGATTCTATCCCCTACAACATTAGTTGCCCATGAAGCCTGCTGCCTCTTCACATCAGGGCTGGATCATACCTGGCCCGTGTCAGGGTTACAGCTGTCTGCCCTTACCACAGAATTTCAGTCCTTGCAGAAGCACAGACAGATCCCAGTTTGAGTCACTGCAGCACAGTCATGCACAGCTATGCTTCGTGTCAGACACCTGTGTTACTGGCTGGAAATTGCTGCATCACCATTTTATGCAGCTAAATGGTTCATTTGCAGCAAACTACTGGATTTCAGCAGTTGTGGTGGGACTTTCAGATGGCCACATCCTTTACAGTTAATATCCTCTGGGATGGAAAGAGCTATAAAAATGTAACACTAGATCGACCCTGTATATTGGCTTATTACTCTGCTTATTCCAAAGTGTGCAAACTGCCCTGCTTGGGGTAGTGGTCCTGCAGGAACAGTTAAGAGTATTCTTTAAAATAAGTCAGCTGCCTGACATCCCTTTCTTGTCATACTTCTCTATACCTACATAAATCCTTGGTAAGAGAATGTAACAGGGCTCAACAACTGTGAATAGAACCTTTGCTCCTAGCCATGATTTATTAAATGAAGGCTGAGCTCAATGGCAATGTCACAAATTCTAAATCTGTTCAATGACTCTAAAGTTTTCTAAGGATAAATAATAAAAGCTTCTCATCTTCTGTACTTAAAGAGTCATTACTTACTATTTGCATTTCATAACATAGCAGCTGCAATAGCAAATATATTTTGGAACATGATTTCTTGTGACAATGTCTAAATACTTGCAAAGGTTTTAAAAATAAAGCACTTAGGCTTCTCTGGCTTTGGAAAATCAGATGACCACCAGATTTCTTCTCTGGTAATGCTAGTGGCTGGAGTAAAAGCTCCCTGTTGCTAAAAACCTTGCACAGAAACCACAGACATTTGCTTAGTGGCTTGTCTATTTTTAAGTGGGATTATCTGAAAAAATGGTGTCGCCTCTAAGGTCTCAGAAGTCTTTGCAATGGCAGTATAGAGGAAATGAGGGGATGCAACTCTGAAGTAAACCAGAAATCAGTTCTTATGCACAGTAAGAATCTCATAAAAAGTAAGTAGTGCATGGTGTTCCTCTCCATACTGCACTGCTGGGCAGCCCTGAAGGCCTGCATGCCACAAGGTCTGCATTAGATATCCTCAGAGGATGTAGAGTTAAAATGTAAAAGTAATAAGGCACAGGGAACATAGGAGAAAAGATGACGTGAAATAGCATTTATCTTAAGAAATAGCCAGCTCAAGGGAGATGATCACAGTCTAAAAATACTTTCAAGGAGACCGACTGAATGAATGCGAAGACTCATTAACTGAAGGGATATAGCTGGAGGAGGACAAGCAGTCCTGGACTGAAAGAAAAGCTGAGGTCGAAAGCAATCAGAGAAAGTGGCCCCAGTGAGAGCAGAAGTGATTTGGTGTGCATAGGGATGATGAGAGCCATCAGGCAGTATGAGGTATGACAACAATTTCAAGTTCATTGATTGTTGGCTGAATGGACATAAAGAAAGTTAATCCCTTTCTGATCAAAAAACTTCAAAGCCCCAGCAAAGCCAAAAGGGTTTTTCTTTCTTGAACAGCAGATTATGTTACAAGGAGGACATGCATGGATAAAAACCATAAGCAGCAACAGCAGAGCCCATATAGTTCTCTTTGAGTTATTTAAAGACAAGACAGAGCTATCATAGTTGGAGTAAAGCAATGACCTACTTGTGCAATACAAATGAAGGGAGAAGAAAATTTAAACCTATGTGGAGTCTCTGTGTCCTGCCTGATACTTAAACCTATGGGAACGTGTTAGACCACAAACAGCAAGATGGTCTTTAATAATGACATATCCAGATGTGGGTTTTTTGATTTTCCAGCTCTTTTCTGGAAAGCCTGGGGAATAAAGAATCCTTGCAGATTATACCAAAAGTCAGCAAACATGGACCGAAGAGTGCTTCAGTTCTCTTATGGAGCCGTCCTGGCAGCAGCCTTGTCTTCATTATACCAAAGAACTTTTAGCATTTGTTGTCCTGCTGAATCTAACCGGCGAGTGATGTCAGAGCTCCAGCATGCCAGTCCCATGTCTCTTAAGATTTTTGGGGCCAGATTTTTCTAGTCTCCTTAGATGTTTACAAATAAAAATTTTAAGTTCTCAAGTGTGTAGTGGGTTGATTCTGGCTGGACACCAGGCACCCACCAAAGCCCCTCTATTACTTCCCTCTGCATCTGGACAGGGGAGAGAAAATATAACTAAGAAAGGGTTCATGGGTTGATATAAGGACTTGGAGAGATCACTCACCAATTACTGTCTTGGGTAAAAGAGATTCAAACTGGGAATATTAATTGAATTTATTACTAACAAAATCAGAGCAGGATGATAAGAAGTAAAATAAATTTTAAAAACACCTTCTCCTCACCCCTCTTTTCCCTCCTTCCTGAGATCTACCTCCTCTCCCCCAAAGCAGTGCAGGGAGATGGGAAATGTGGGTTATGGTCAATTCATCACTCGTTATTTCTGCTGCCAACCAGGGACAGGGGTCCCTTCCCTGCTGCAATGTGAGGTCCCTCTCAGGGGAGACAATCCCCCACAAAATTCTCCAGCATAAGTCCATACCATGGGCAACAGTTTTCCATGGACTGCTGCAACATGGGTCCCTCTTCCACAGGATATAGTCCTTTAGGCACAGCCTGCTACAGTGTGGGTCCCCACGAGGTCTCAAGTCCTACCAGCAAACCTGCTCCAGCATGGGCTCCTCTCTCCATGTGTCTGCAGGTCCCTGCAAGGAGCCTGTCCCAGCACAGGCCTCCCACAGGTTCACAGCCTCCAATCAGGCATCCACCTGCTCTGCTGTGGGTCTCTGCCACAGGCTGCAGGTGGATCCCTATAGCCCTATGGCCCTCTGTGGGCTGCCGTGTGACAGCTGCCTCACCATGGTCTTCACATGGGCTACAGGGCAATCTTGGCTCTGGCACCTGCAACACTTCCTCCCTCTGCTCCCCTTGGTGTCTTGCAGAGTCATTCTTGTCATGTATTTTCACCCCACACTTCTCTGACTGCAATTACATCTGCTCAACACCTTTTTTTTCTTCTCAAATATGTTATCCCAGAGATGTTACTGTAATTCCTGATTGGCTCAGCCTTAGTCAGCAGCACATACACCTTGGAGCTAGCTGGCATTGACTCTGCTGGACATGGAGGAAGCTTCTGGCAGTGTCTCACAGAAACCACTCTGTAGCCTCTCCACTACCAAAACCTGGTCCTGCAGACTCAATATACAGTGTCATACACTGTTTGCACAGTGCCTCATTTAACAAGTTACCAGTCACCTTAATAATTGTTCCAGAGTTCCTATCAATTAAAAATAAATGGAGTATGCTGATCAGTTTACTTCACAAGAGGCAAGGCAGGGGCAATAGAGGCAAGGCTGAGCCCTTAAAGATTCTTCAAGGCATGCAAAAATTCCATTCATTAATGAACTGCGATAGATTAGAAGCCATCTGAAATTATTTTAAAAATTTATACTGTCTCAAAAGTCAGTACTTAGAAGTCCTGGTCCTTTTTACCTTAGGCTCTGACAAATCCCAGCATCTCTCCAATAAAATTGTGCAAACTCTGTAAACACATGAAAGCAAGCAGGACAGAAGCTTCATAGATGAAGACAATAATGAAAACACTCAGTCCTGCAGGTAGCAGAGATCTGTATCTCAGACCAGGAGAAAAGATTTGAGCATATTCTTAGCTTCTAGCATAGACATAATCCCATAACTGCAGCTGCATTTCTCACACCCTTCATTTTATTAATGTGTTTTCCAGGTACGCTGGTTAGACTGCAGTAATCAATGACTTCCAGCACTGCATTGAGGGCATTTTTCTGACTTCAAATATTGTATCTTTTTAGATAGAATAATGTGACATCTGATAAGTCTCCAGGCTTTTGACTCCAGTTTCATATGTAGCATAATTACATTTACATGAAGAGGTTTACATGCTGGAAAGGAAAATTGCATGCATGGGCATAAATTATTACATGATGGAGAGGCACAACAGACATCTGTTTAAACCACAAAAGGTTTTTTTAGTGTCACACACAGCCAGCTATCACCCTATCCTTTCCTCTAACCTTATCAACCTTGAGATATTTATAAATGTTTCCCTGCATAGGCATAGAAGTAGAGATTTTAGTCATCTATATTTTTTCCTTTCAGTTTTCCAAACCATAAGAAAACAGTCTCTATACTCACTTGTGGAAATACATTAGGGAAATTAACCCAGTGAGTATGTAGTTTAATCTATTAACATTAAACAAAATGTAGGTTAGTATAACTACACAAATGCTCAGCCTTTAGAAAATCTAGCACCAGAACCATGGTAGCTCGCAGCCATGACTTGTTGTTCCATTTCTTATTCAAGGAGCTTGAAGCACTTTTGAGTAGGGAATAAATTTTGCTTTTCTCATTTTACAGCTGAGAAGATAAAAGTGCCTTCTACAAGGGGAAACAAGAGACTGAGCCTGGGGCCATGTCAATTCTAGCCATATGTTATTGTTTGAATTATTTAATGCAGCAGTACCAATGCCAGTGCCAAGTGCTTCTGAGGTGGGTGTGATTTGTGGGATTAAAGTGACAAATTTAAGACTACAGCATATTTTTTGGCTGGAAGAGAGGAAGGAGCACTCAATGAAAGCATCAAGTTAGTTCCTCTTCATCACCAAGACACATTTCAGCTTATATATCTAAAAAAAAATGGGGAAAAAAATCTTTGTGCTTAAAAATAGACTTTTAAAAGGAAACCTGGAAAATTGGCCTACTGTGTGGACAGTTACATTGAAATCTATTTTTACACATCTGTGAGAAAAATCTTTGGTAGCATTGGTGTTCAGTATTCTTTTCCTTTCCCTTGCCTTTGTTCTTTCTCCTTTACTAACAGCTGCCACCTACTTATGGCATTAATTTTGTGGAATTTACTTCATCTTTTTCCACTTTCCTCTTGCCAAATTGCCGAGATTTTAGGTATCAGCCATATGGCAACCAGTCCTTCACTCAAAGTTCTCTTATTTTATCTTCTACCTGATGTGACAATTTAGACGGTAGAAAAGCAATGGAAAATTACAGTGCATTGACAATGGTGTGTGATTTAAAACAAATACTTTCTCATGCCAAGGAAATACGGAACATTAATAGTAATCTCTAAAGCAAGACTGAGAGCTGATGCTACACATTGTAAATATTGCATTTTCATCAAGATCTTTTTTGAGTTAACTAGAAAGAGACTGGGGCAAATCTCAAAATAAGGAAGAAGTTGAAAAGCATATGTTAGACAGTCAATACTCTTGGCACTTGTAGAACATTAAGTGTGAACACAATTGCCAGTATCAATTTCATGCTGTTGCGTCTGCCTAACTTAGAGAAGTTCTCACCTGGAGCTTGAGTGCCATGGAAATGTATGAAGATTCAAGAAGAATTGAGTGCTGCTATACTTGTTCTCATCTCAAACAGAAAACAATCTCAGGCAAATTGAGGCTTATTTTTAATTATATTTATATTTTGAAGGGGCCTAAGATGGATGCAATAGCCCATTTACTGAAAAATTATGTGTTAAGGACTGATCTTACATCAGAACAGGGTGTGATAAAGAAATTACAAAAGCATGTCCAAAGATAATCTAAGCTGTGGAGGACAATGGAGTGTTTTCCTCCCTTCCCCATACTAATATGAGAGGTAGGCAGTGACTTGTTGTTGTCATTATATTTTTAGAGATAGTGAATGTCTGCGTGGCTACTGAGTGCTTGGTTGTTACTGAGCTGATTACCAGAGCAGTGAGATGAAGCAAGAATGTGGCACTCCTCTGAGGCATTCATCTGCAGATGAACAGATATCATAATGTGGAAACAGAGAAGTGGTATCAAGGCATCCCTGGCCCCCTGGAATGGAAGGCATCCATCTTCTTCCACTCACCCAACAAAGCTCACTGATACACATGCCACATCAGATGGCTCGAGTATCTCAGGCTGGTAGGTGTTTAGATGCTGAAGAAGCAGTGGAATTTGAAAAACAACAAGCCTTAGAAACTGCAATTATCCTTCCCATAACTCCAGTGGCTCCAGGATCAGGCAGAGGCAGTTCATCACTCTGCTTCTCCTAACACCACTGCTTTAAATTTGGCTGCGGAAAAAATTGAATGGGGTAACAATTTTAACATGCAGGCACGTTTGAACTTTGCATCCCAGTCTTTCAAGGAAATAGAGGCTTTGGCCATGAGGTGCATGTTCAGACTGCCCAGCTTGTTTCTGAGCTGCTAGAAGGTAGTCAGGACCATTAGTTTATTTGTGCACCAACATCTCACTCTCAATGTCAACACCTGTCTTAACTACAGTCTCTCAAGATTCTCTACCCAAACACTGCTACTGCACAGGACCAGGAGCACTACAGCAATAGACCTCAGTGCAGTTACTTGCTTTCCTCTGTCCCAGTTTGGGTTGGCTGCAGCTCCCACTATGCATCTGGAGGCGTTTCACTATTTAGATGATTACCATCAAGGTCAGACTTTCATCCTTGCACAATAAGGATCAGTTTGCAATTAAATGTTTTGGAATGCTTTCTGGCCATTTATCACGCAACTAATCTCAGCAACCCCCTTTCACAATGCTCTAAAAAAGCATTAATGTGTAAGTGTTCTACAAGCATGGTTAGTGATAGGATGTTAAAGAGTGAAAACCATTTTCACTTTGATACAGACTATCCTCTTCTGACTTCTGAGCCTGTTTGGATAGGTACAACATTATCATTTGCATGGGAGATAACATTTAGCAAGAACACAAAACAATAGGCATTGCTAACATTCACCCCAGGTAAAACAGCTTTGCCACTGTCCAGTCGTATTTCACACTTTGCACACTAAACGCTGCTCATTGCACTGCACTGAACTCTGCCTCTGTAGCAAATGTAGAACAGGACCTATCCGGAACCATAATGTTCTATGCCAAACAAAATCATTGATTTTTTTTTTTTAAGCTAGATTTTTTAAGGTGAAAAAATGGTATTTGCACTGACTAAGCCAGCAATCTTCTCAGGGGATGCTGTTTTATCCCCACTTACTTGGGATCTATTAGTCTCCTCTGCCATTGCAAACACCTGAGCAGTTTTGATTGGCTATGTGGGCTTCTGCATCATCAGCCTGAGGTGGTGGAACCACTCATCAAAGTTGGGGTCCTGTTTCTTGTACAACCCAAAACAATGCAGGTGAAGGCAATGAAGGTTTACCTCATTTCTTTAGAGAAATAACATCTTCCCCCTTTCCCACAGTCCAGACTTACTTCCATAGTGCTTGAGATTCACTGAAAAATGAATGCTAACACTGAAAAACAATTGAGCTTTAAGCCAAAAGACTTTTTCATTAAAAAAAAAAAAAAACACCTGAGTTTTTCACTGAAAACATACAGATTTTTCAAGCAGTCCTATTTGTTAAAAACCACTAATGATTGGTTTTCTGTCTGTTACTGGATTTCTTAGTCCTGGCCTAAGTATGTGGCCTAAAAAAAATCCATACTACTGTATGGAAAAACAATAAGATTGTGTTAAGTGAGCATGGTAAAGAAGCATTTCAGTTCTCATTAACTAAATTAATTTAATCACAATAAGAACATGAAGAAAACAATTAAGAATTTGATGAAACTCCCCTTTTGGCCCTGGAAAGTCCAGTTCCTCAATTTCTTAATATGTTTGAGATGCAGAAGAAATCTTTGCTGGCAGGGCTTCAATTCAAGATAAAAATTATAATGCTGCAGTGCACAATGGCAAAAGCATTTCACAAAAATTCCTGTTGAGCAATTAGAAAAAAGATGCATTTTTCCCCTCAGATCATAAGAGTAGCTTGATTTTAATTTCAAAAAGTAATTCAGAACATTTCAAACAACAGTTATTATGCATTTTAAATTAAGCAAGTCTGAATAAGTTGTGACTGAAAATTTGACAGAGCCGATTAAGAAGCTGTCTGGACCACCAATAGTATTTAAATGGATTTCCCACTTCTAGGAAAGATTTCAGCAGACTGAGGTGAGGAAAGAACTAATACAGCATCAGCTTTTCAGTAAGTAGGTAGACTAATTTAAATTGACATAGCAGGAAACAGAAAGAAAATAATGGAATAACCCATAATTTTTGATCATTCCAGAACATAGAAAGCAAAACTAATTGAAATTAACAAAGCTTACAAGAAATAGGGCTGGTCAGATAAAATTGACTCCTTATATTGATCAGCTAAAATTCAAAATTGGTTGAAAACAAAGCCAACACACACAGTATTTCTATTACTGATGGGCATTTAAAAGTGTGCCACACGACAGACTGAAGCCAGATTTATACAAAATTAAGTGTCTGGTATGAAATGCATGGTTTCTGCATTGTATACAGACATCCATTAAGCACAATTGTCTGTTCTTATTTTAAAAATTCCTTCTTTACTATAACGTTATTTAACATTGTTTTCAGTAATTAAAATACAAGATAAAATTACCTTTCAAATCTCATCTAAAGATGTAAAAGTTTCAAAGGAGAGAAGCAGAGAAAACTAATGAATACAACTGGCCACTTCCTACAACCAGCTTGCTTTGTTTCCTGGCTGCAAACTGCATTCAAAGGAATGTAGAAACACACAGGGGTTCACCAACCACAGGAGCAACAGGCGCAGGGACTATTTATATGTCAAATCTGATGTCACAGCCAAGACTGTTATAAAAATGAGGTAGAGGAGCAGTAGATAGAGTTGATACTATACAATTCTTTTAGCAGTCCTGCTTTGCTATTAGTGCCCCAATTAAAAATGCATTTAAATTATTGTAAAGGATCCAAAGGAGAGTGCCACCAACACAGGATCCAGAAGACTTGAGTCTATTTACTTACTTTTAAAAAGAAAGCTGAAGAGTGACTTGTTCAGTTTGAAAATGCCTACAGTGAAAACAGCAATGTCACTCCATGCACTTCAGTTTGGCAGACAAAAGACAAAAGATCTGACAGCTGGATATGCAAAGATGACAAATTCAGGCTCAATGTAAGAGGCATGTGTTTAATAGTAAGTAATTATACTTTAAACAATTTGGGTGGATTCTTAATTGTAGGAGCTTTCAAATCAATGTAGGATACTTCTTCTAAGAACAGCTTTAGTTCAAACAAGAATTTGAGGAAGTCTTGGAAACTGCTCAGCAAGAGAGCAGACTGAACACATGGTGTTTCCTTCTGCCTTCTGAATCAGATTACACTGGAACTGTTGAATTTTTCTCATGCAAATACCTCAAAGGAGGTAGATTTAAAAAGGGAAGAGAAGCAGGCATGAGCATTTTGGACACATAAGACCAGGCAATACAGTTGGGACTATATGGCTGCATTACACCACAACCTGAAAGCAGCATCACCTAGGTACAGCAAGGGTGTAAAATTGTGTGGGTAGGGAGGGACCCTACATTTTTGTACTAGAAATTATGAAAATGAAAGCAGGAACAGCATGCTATGTTCAATCTAGTGGATGCCAGAAATTTTGCATGCCAGGAGATTGCTCAGCCCAAGCCTACAGGGGTACTGTTTCTTTCAGACTGTTTTTATCATGAGAAAGAAAAATTAGACAGATGCAATGCACCTGAAAGAATTCACCTTTTTGACCTAGGTGAAATAAAGGTGAAGATGCCTCACACGCTGCAGATAAACTTAATCATGTAAAGGAAAAGGTAGTCAGAAGAGGCAGAAACCTGAGAATTTCCTGCTTGAATTGTATCCATACTTTTGTGAACATAAAATTTGCAAACACTGAGTTTCTAGTCTCAGGAAATAAAATTATTCCAATAGATGGCACTCCTTTTTGGATATAAGGCCATGAGATTCACGTTGTCTTGTCTGGTGTCAAGTAAGACCTTTGAACAGAACCTCTTGTATCTTAGGAGAACATCTCATGCCATAAGGCTGCTGGATGTTTTGAGCATGACTACCTAGTTCTCCCTGCAAGTCACGTTTGAACAAAAAAAACCAAAAACCACATAAAGATGGCCACATTTTGAAGAAATGTGTTTCGGTGGTATACAGATTTAGTTGGAAAATGTTCTTCAAGAGAAGAGTGTAACATTTTTTACTCCAGTAATTCTTCCAGTAGCCAAGATTCTTACTTCACAATTTCAAAGTTCTGCATACCCAGCTGACAGGATTAAGACACAGCGTAGGAGTTCACCCTGCACAGACGGTGAGCATAATGTACAGTCATCATGGAGACAACAGCTCAGAGATGAAAAAATCCTTCCAGGTTGTTCATGACAGATCTATGGCAGTGGTCACCCACGACAATGTATTTTTAGAGCTCTGTACAGCCCATTTCTATGCATGCTCCTCCCAGAGACCCTTTAATTCATAGATACTGTTAAAGCTCACATGACTCACTTCAAAGAGACACATCATAGTATCACTTTTGTATCTGCACTTTCCCACATGGGCAACATGCTGCTGTGGAGCTGTATTTAAAGCATGCTTTGGGACCAGGGACTTTGCAGTTCAACAGCACTAAATAATCCATAAACTTTTTCAAGTACATACTTTATTTAATTCATATTTCACAGTCAATTTCTGTAAAGTTTTAGCAAAAAGGTCATGTTCTATAACAGAGGTGTTAGGCTACTGTATTCAGAGCTAGCAATGGGCTTTGAAAGTACAGAAAATACCTGCATTCCAACTAGAACAGTAGAATTTCAAAAAGATATAGTAAAAGTAATCAAAAATACCAACATTTATTAAAACTTAATACAAAAACCAGTCTGTCTGACACATCAAGCTACCCCACTTGTAAGTTGTCAGCAACAGCTGAAGCTGCAGCAGGCCATCTGATTGTTTAGACCAAGACTGTCTTCAGCTAACTTCTTAATAACAAATCTTGCTGCTCTGAGGATCAAAAGAAACTGTGAGTTCACTGCTTACAGTTTCCATTCAGAGGCTAACACTTTTCAAATTTACTGGACCACTTTCAGATCCTGCCCAGAATCTGGACTTATCCCGGTCCTGATGTAGTCAACTAATTTTCCAAATGCATTTCCAAGCTAACCTATTTTATTACATTGCAGCCAAGAAAGGAAAGCCCTTATTGTTTTAAAGCTTTATCAGGGCTCCCAGGAATAAAGGCAGCTAAGAAAACGGAACAGAATGGTACCTGATGACACATTTACCACCAGAAACCTTCAACATCCTTATTTTTTTATAGATGTTGAGTTAAGGTTTCCCATATCCAGGGATATGCTTCCTAAGGAGCCCCAGATTTAAGTATGAGTTCCAGAGTGGATTTTTCTAGTTCAGTAAATACTATTTAAGTCTGGACTGATGCCCAGTAGGAGATTTCTAACCAGCTGCTGAACTTTATTCACAGATTTATTGAACATATATTTATACAAATTACACCAGCAGAAAGGCCCATTAGCTATAAGCACACCCACTTCAGCCCACCCTCCATACTGTCAGAGAAAAAGTCCATGTGGTACTATAAGGACTATGAGAGATTTCCACCAGCTAAGTCTCCCTAAGTCAAAGGGTACTGCCCTGCAAAGCAAGTTTTTCATTCCTTTATACTCTATTAGAGCAGTGGATATAGAATGGAGAAGGTCACTGGTAGACTCATTTTTCCTTGTCTCAAACAGCTACGATAGGACTTCATTTTTTCTGCCTCCCTTTCATCTCTACGTACCCTGAGCCCATCATCTTGTTTTCTAGGGCAACTGCTTCCTAAAAATACATATTCTGAACTTCAAATTCTCCTCTCTATTCCATTTCTCTAAATAAGAAAAATAAGGAAGGGGATGGGAGAAGGACTTCTTTCACCTCACACCAACTCCCTTCACCTACTTGGAAGTGATGATGGCCCAACAGTGGGGCCTGTTCTGCTGCTGCACTCTCAGAAACAACTATCTGAAGATGGGAATAAGAAGATGCTTGCAGAATACTGCAAACGACTGTCTTCACTTCAAGAATGGGAACATGCCAGCAGAACACATACAAACTTCTTCAGACCAACGAATTACACAGAGTTAGCGTGAAATTCAAGGTCACATTACAGTACTAAGTACCCATTCTGCCTGGAACCCACCATGCTATTCCAGTCCCACAGCTGGCTCTGAAGACAAATTGTTAATGGCAATGCAACTTTACAAATCTTGGACTCAAAAAATGCTCAAGTAGAAGTCTGAGACAGGAAAAAGGAGGCACAGAAATAACTTGACCAACAGCTACGCACATTTTTACTACATGTTGGGATAAGTGGGGTCTTCGAGGTTGCTATCAGCTTTATCAGATCCTGTTAGGGATGCTTCTAGCTCTGCCCATGACTGTGGAGCATTGTTCTTTATTGCCTCTATGAAAAGCTGTGTTTGGTGCTTCAGCTGGTCCAGCTCAGCCTGCGTCACCTGGTTCTGATGAATGAGCTCCTTGGTTTTTAAGGTGATCTCCAGCAGTCCCGACCTGCGCAGCACCACCAGCGTGTTCTGAAAGCGCCTGCACTTGCTTTGCTGCTGCAAGAGCAGCTCAGGGGTGCTGCAAATCTCCTCTGGTATCAACGGAGGGCTCCACACCGCAGAAGGCACCGCAGTCTGTGACGCACTCTCGCCCTCGTGAAGGGTGCACTTTGCTGCCTGCAGAGCTCCAAAAGGCAAAAGGGGAGTCAAACCTGGCACCTTCTGAGCATCGCTGGAAACACGATGAAAACCAGGAAGAGCTGACAGTTTTCCACTTGTCACCAGTGCTGAAGAACTTTGCTGGCTAGAATCCTGAGGGGTCTTAAAGCTAACTGGTAGGTGGGAAAAAGAACTAGTAGGCAAGCCTGTGCTCATCAGTCCAGGAGAAGTCTCCATCTTGGGTGCTTCTGTGCAGAGTCGTTTATGGCAAGTGGTTTCCTGACATTCTTCCAGATCAAAGGAGTGATCTCTTTTGCAGGGCTGTGGTGCTATTTTGGGATAAGAATTCAGGATGGGCAGGTAATTAGTGGAGTCATTTCTCTTTTTCCCAACAGGGTGAGGACTAATGGGAGGTGGGATTGATGGACGAAGAAACACTAGCTGTGGCTGAGCTGGAATCACTTCAAAGGATGGCTGCACAGTCCAAGACTGGAGCTGTGATGAACTCCCCTGAGAAGCACAAACAGGGAAAAAACCACAAGTCTTACAGAAGTGTTGTAGAAGATGATAAAAACAAATTTAAACAAAACAGGTGGAACTGTGCCATTTTTCTACATTTGATATATACTGTCCAATTAATGTGTGAAGAGTTTTCTATCAAACTCATCCTTGTCTTTTTCTGACAGTGG
Organism: Ammospiza nelsoni; assembly: GCF_027579445.1. Lineage (NCBI taxonomy): Eukaryota > Metazoa > Chordata > Aves > Passeriformes > Passerellidae > Ammospiza > Ammospiza nelsoni. The sequence goes on along the minus strand of NC_080638.1, from coordinate 42,728,906 downwards.
AGTGTAATGCTGGAAATAAAGCTGTAACCCATAATCCTTCTACTATGCAACAGCAGATGTATTTAAAAACAATTCAATCTGAATTTATATATGCTTTCCTAAGTGAGGATTACAGTGCAAGCTTATATTGTAAAATGTTCATTAAAAGTTTGACCCAGACTTAGGGTCAAACTACAACTGCACAGGAAAAACTGAAAAATAATTAAGCTTTCTGTTATGAAATATCTTAAGAGTCAAGGAAAGATTGCATAGACATTTTAGGAACAAATCAGGCTCCCTCTTTCTTGAAAGGTAGCAACTCAAATCTTTTCAAATCTATTCTTATAGCAAGATTTTGAAATGGTTATTTAAGATACACAACAGCTGTTCAGGAAGCCTTGTAATTGGAAGTACAATACACAGTTTCAGTAAATTTAAAACTATATAACAGAAAAAAAAAGGCTGAATTTCAACCAATGCAAGGAGAAAAGCCTGCATAAGCCCAGAGGAGTTTAACTTCATATACCTCTGGGGAAACAGTGTGCACTGATAAATCTTAAAAGCATTTTATTTCAAGAACAATGCCCAAGGCTTTATTCCCTCCCACGAGCCATACTCTGGAATACAGGGGAAAACATCAATTTTTACAAGACATTACCTCTTTTTCCTCCAACACCTTACTACAGATCTTCATGAGATCTTCTGGCCAAAAACATGTCTGCTTTTCTCCAAAGACATCAAATGGTCCAGCAAGAGACACTACTTCTGTCTAAAGCAAAATCTCACTTCTTAATCTATTAAAGCCATCACTGCTACAATTATACTAATATATTGTCAGCTGCTTTTCCAATTCCTTACAACTTGGAACACAACTGGTAGGCCTGCTCTGAAGGCACAGTTTTTAGCTACCACAAATATATATTATTATTTTTAGTCTATATTAAGTCATCTAAAATCCATATCCTTTCCACCAGTCTCATAAGTTTTAAACTGGCAAATGCTAACATGCTTTGCTAAAGTCCATTCCCCCAGTAAAGGACTTGGAACTTACCAAAAGCAGGTATTACCCACTGATTAGGACACTGAGACTTGGAGATAAGATTCAATTACCTACTCTGACACAATGTTTCTTTGGTTCAGTGGGCAAGATGCTTATGGAATAGGGGTACAGAACAGCTACCTGTAAAAATAAATATTACTACCTTAACACAGAAGAAAGAACATTCAAAAGAAAAATATCTGGAGATGTAAGGAGTGAGGAAGCATATAAATACTGTAGCTATACAAACACAGGACAGAACAGGCAGCCTTAAGAAGCAAGGGTCTGGAGCCAGAAGTTGCCATTAACTGCACTGCTGAACAGCACCTAGCACAGCAGAGCCCCATATTCATTGAGGCCAAAAGAGCTGTGGTAACTGCTTATCTTGCTCTTGGGTTTCTTCCTATCTCTGTTCTTTTTTCTTTTCCTTCTCACATAGCACTCTGCTCTAGTTCTCCTACTCAAATTCTCATTTTCAGTAGAGAAGGCCACTTTGATTTTACTAACTCTGCAAATTGTGTGTGTTGTTGCATTTTTTAATGAAAGCTAACTTCTTGATATATCACTGTCACTTGCCTAAAAAGCCTTCCCACTTATTAAAGACTTTTACAAGACTTACAGAAACCTTACCACAATCAGCACTGGCATTAATCACCACGTGACTTTTTTTTTTTTAGCATCATTACTGTTAGCTGTTTACATTGTGAAATTGGGCCAGCAGGTAACAACCACTGTAGAGGATCACAGTGGTTCCAAGATAGAAGGATGATGCTGATGGAAACTGAAACTGGAAGAAATAAACAGCACTAACTGGATGCTGCTTTTTTTTTTTTTTTGGTCCAGCAACCCCAACTGAGCGCTGTGTTGAAACGACCATTTTAAAAAGATGACCATCTGAACTAACTAGGCCTAATGAAAAAAGGCAGAAAGACATTTCATTATTATTCTGACCTAGACTTGTTGCTTTCCTTTATTGTAGTTAACGTTTTTCAATTTGATATTATTGTCTTTAATCATAGATTAGATATTACAATGCATGCTCAAGAGAAACAAGTGTGGACATTTTATCCATCTCCAAGTCTTCCTTGCCAAATTTCCTTTCTCCTATACTACCAGGGTTTTTTATATATATGTGGATGTATTTTTTTTAATATCTCTCTCCATATACGCTACTTATTATTAGCAGCTGCTTTTTCTTATTTGCAACACAACTTGGAGTTTAACACTGGAATCAGTGCAGGTAATGCCTTAATTTTTGTGCTCTGGGCCAAAGGCTATCAGCCTTTGGTGAAGCTTGGCTATTCCTGACTTTACATACAAAAACTTCAGCATTTGTTTACACAGTAATTTGTCCACACATCTAGGAATGTGACTATAAAATAAAATTGTTTCCTGTCAAGATAAAGCACGATGCTCAGAAAGCAGAATCACCTCCCCCACAACTGCATAATCTGTTAAATACTAACAGGGAATATTAGGTCTTGCTTGTTGTCATAACAGGTTCAGTAGAAAAAGAATCAGGATTTATGTATTTTTTTTTCCCCTACCCACTGTATTCTCAGAAGTACTCTAATACAAAACATTGAAGAACTTTTGCTCTGCTCCAAAAAAGAGTGAGCACAGAGCACGAAGTCTAATAATATGACCGTACCTCTCATACCTTCTGTTAAAATGTTAAAGTTACACAGGGGGTCTCACAGATGTGCTGGAGGAACTAAACATCACAAGAATACTGAAGAACATAAATAGGGGCTGTAATTGGTGCAATGTGAGCCATCATATGCAATTAAGTGAAACAACTATTAAAGCAGAAGTACCACAGCTAACTTCAGATAAGGATTTAACTTTTTCATTTGTAACATCTGGATTTGTGTTTTCCATTGAAGCACTTCTAGAATCTAAGAATGAGGAAGCAAACCTATCATCCTACTTCATCATCTTTTTTTGGATAATAAACAACAGCAACTTTCAAAAGCAAATCACCCTTTTCTGTTCAATCTTTAGTGCTAGTCACATAACATTCTTGAAAACATGTTTTGGTGGGATTCCTTTGAAACAAAGAGGTTTAGGAGACTGAGCAGAGTTTCTCTATTTCACATTTCATTTCAGTGATTCCAGCTGCCTCTCAAAAGAACAGACAATCATACTAGAACTTCTTAAATTACCAATTTTTTTCCTGGACTGCAACAACATTACAAAATCTTTTTTGAAAGGAAAAAATTAAGAGCATGCAATATTTTTCAAGACATGTCTTCCCTACCTGCTTAACCAACACATTTTTCATAACAACCATAGGAGATAGGGCAGGAAAGGAGCTGCTTGTGGTCCTCGGGCATTGCCAAGGTCCATCCTCTGCATTCCAACACAGCGCATTCAGCACGTCCTCCGAGTCCGTGTGCTCCATGGCACCTGGGCATTCTGAACTTCCATCTGCCAGATGCACAATTCAGCTGTTAGTTGTTCACATGCAACATGCTTACATGCCTTTCAGTTCTAACATTCTACCTCCTTCAACCAAGTTGCCATAAAGAACAATAAAGTTTAATTCTGTTGATATTACAGAACTAAAGTTGCTATGACAGCTGTCAGACAGCCTCTAATAAAAGGCTTTGTATTTCAGGTCAGTTCTTATACAGACATTTTCTACCCCAAAAATCTATTACTTTCTGCTCTTTTGAACCTAGTCTCCAAGGGACTGCATAGTATCATGAAGGTTGCATTAGTCTAAAAACTGATACAGGAAAGCACTCCAGGCTCCAGCATTGCCACATCCACAGTTTGCGATGCAGGCATTGGTGTCTTGAAATTTTATCTAAAACCCAGTGAAGCAGGTAACTTTCATAGAAAGTACTTTTTTTTTTTTTTTGTTTAAGGGAACTTTCATAGAAGTACTTTTTTATCTTGTTTGAAGGTCATTTTTGCACAGTTTTGTTGAGTACTAAAATGGCACATCATGTCTATTACCTTACTGATGTTATAACCATTACCCTCTGGTTTATCAGGCTCTACTGACAATATGGTCAGATCATAAGAAACACTGGCCAGCATAATTCAACAATTCATTCATCACTGCAAAGAAAAAGTAATTTTGACATCTTCACTTCTAGACTCTAGAGTCTAAAATTATTCCATTAATTCTAAATTCCCATGCCATTCAAATTCACAAGATGAACTTTGTAAATTGGCAATGTTCCACTTCATAAAACTTTGGTGGTAAGATGATTGCAGGTGAAACCTATCTTGCATAGAAAGGCCCTCCAAGGTAATAGACACAAACTGGAAGGGGTTACTCAGATTTGTTAAACATCACCAATTAAAGCACAGCCTCAGCATGGTAACACACAAAAAAGGTAACACAGTGTTCTTCTAAACCTGAATATCCGGAGTCTTTGTCAGATTCTGCTGCTGCCATTTTGGAGCGATGGTTGGAGCTCTTCATTTCCCTCACTCTGCCCAGCAATTCCTCACCAGTGTCAGTAGATGACTGCTTTGTCTGAGTGTTTCCATGGTGCCGTGGGCAGTTTTCAACACCTTTTCCATTGAGGAACTACAAAAACAGTTAAGGACAAAGAAAGGTCTTTATCTGAATCTAAAGAAAGCTCCATCACTCTAAGATAACAATGGAGGATAGCTGCATATCTCCCTTTATACTGCCAGTGATTTAACTGCAGACTTTAAGAAATATCTCAAAATGCTGAAAGAATGAAATTCAGATCAAAAGCTAATGTACTGGACATATCTTTCCACCCCAAAAAGGTAAAACAAACTAAAAATTAAAGGCTATTCATAAACAACATTTATTTCAAGAACAGGAATTACTCAGGGCATTATTTATCTTACGAAAGCGTTGTTGTCCCAAGGGCTGAATTGCAAAACAAGACAGTTGTGCTGGGTGAAGCTGTTACAATAAACACAGCTGAACCTGCAAAGCTGTGGTTTTGCTAACACAGTTTGTTTCATTCTCAAGAGTAGAGTAAGTCATCAGAGAAAAGAATGAGTGACCAGTGAACACACTGGGGGCTAAAGAAATCTGCTGCTAAAAGAGCAACACATACTGCAATACACTCCTAGGGGAGACAGAGCCTTTGAAATGCCCATACCCAGAATGAAAACACTGAAAGGCTGAAACTAAAAGCTATGAAAATCAGAAAAATGTAGTAACATTATGGCCTCCCACACTACATATTTCTTACAACCTTCAGCTGCTTTCTGAAGGTAGGCATCATCCAGTAAGACTAAGTTTCTGCTTCTCTTAAAGAAGGTAATTGAGAAACTGGCTAACAGAAAACTAACAGAATTAAGTGCAGAAATAATTTCTACTATTATTTGTAGAAATTATTTCCCTATAAAGTAACCCACTGAAGTTATGACTCAATGTTAAGTTTTATATTTAAATTACAAAAACAGGAACTCAGGAGTCTGCATCATAGTCAGGCCAGCAGTCCATCAGCAACAGTATGCACTACAAGCTGCTTCAAATGACATTGTAACAGACATTCTGAAAAAATCTACACCAAAAATCCAAGTTTCTTCTTCAGGCCCTGCCAACTTTGCTAGAAGCGTGCTCCAAAATACCGAGTCTTAGCACCAGTACTGAGTTCTGAAATGGGAATATGACTGTCTATTGCAGGAATGATGGAATTATGGTCAGCAGAAGAAAAGTTCCTCAAGTAGCCACTTGCATCACTTTTACTTTCCATCTTCAGTCACACCTGCCTGCCTGCTAACACGGATGAACAAACATGGTTACACAAGCACAACCTAGATGCTATCCTTGCAATGGAAGAAGTGGTTTAAGACCTGATCCACGCTTTCATCACTTAACCCTTTCCAAAACAAATGTATTTTTTAAGAAAGTGATAAGCAGAAATGCTAATCTAAAATAAAACCCCAAAAAACCAAGACCACCTCAAACCAAAACAGGAAAGAGAACTAAAAATAGAGTGAGAACACCTCATCTGCCAGCTTTGCATTAAGTGAAGCTTTGGGAAGGGCTGACACACCACCTTCTCTCACAGAAAAAAGCAAAACACCACAACCACAACCGAAAATAAACAAACCAGAAGTGCCACTCCCCCGAGGCACGGGCGTGAGAAACCTCATGCTCATGTCCGGGCCGAGCAGCCACCCGGGCCCGGCGGGCAGGACCTCCCCGCGCACCCCCTTTAGAACCGGGCGCCCACCCCGCCGTCCGGGGCTGTCCGTGCCGCTGCTCCCACCCAATCCACCCCGCCTCCCGGGTCCGCACGCCACACTCCTGCGGCACGAGGAGAGCCCGCGCAGTCGGGCCGAGCCACTCGGCTGCCGGTCCCGAGCCACCGCCCCGCCACACGGCGAGGCGCACCAGGTACAGCACAGTCCCAGGGCCCCAGGGCCCGAGCCACCGCTCGCTCACGGCCGCGGCCGCCTCCCGCCGGGCCGGGCCGGGCCGGGCCGCCCCTCACCTGGGCGCGGGGCCGCCACAGCTCAGCCGCGCCGCGCATGCGCCGCACCCACTTTGGGCACGCCCCGCCCTCACGGCCACCGAGGGAGAACGCGGCCGCCGCGCCCCGAGTGCGCATGCGCAGAGCAGCCGGCCGGAGTGTGGGCCGTGAGGCGGCTCCGTGCCGTGAGGCGGCTCCGTGCCGTGAGGCGGCTCCGTGCCGCGGCCGTGAGGGAGCCGGGCAGGCTGAACGGAGCCCGGAGTTCGGGACGGCGCTACGCCTCCCGAATGCTGTACAAAAAAGTACGATTCTTCCCCACACAGAAGGTTAGGTGTTTGTGCAGCCTCTCTCAGTCCATGAATGAGAGAGGAAATATGAAGAAAACAGCATCAAAGAAGTCTCAAACTTGTCTCAGTGAGGGAAAACAGGGCAAAAAAAGGAATCACAGAATCAATTAGGTTGGAAAAGACCTTGGGTCATCGAGTCCACCCTATGACCTAACACCACCATGTCAACTAGACCCAAGTGCTACATCCAATCCTAGATTCTTTCAGGTACGGTGACTCCATCACCTCCTTGGGCATCCTGTTCCAATGTCTAATAATCCTTTTTGTGAAGGAATTCCTTCTCATCTCCAACCTGAACCTTTGGCACAGCTTGAGACTGTCCTCTTGTCCTGTCTCTGGTTGCTGGGAGAGGAGGCCAAGCCCTGTGTGGCCGCAGCCTCCTGTCAGCCTCCTTGTGACAGTGATAGGGTCACCCCCGAGTCTCCTTTTTTCTGGGCTGAACACCCCCTTCTGCTCCTCACAGAACTTGTGCTCTAGATCCTTCACCACCTTCATCACCCTTCTCCTGACTCACTCTAGCACCTCAGTGTCTTTTCCTGAAAGGAGGGACATAAAATTGGACACGGAATTCAAGGTATGGTTTCATCAGTGCCAAGTACAGGGGAGGAATCACTTTTTCCTGTTATGAGTGAAAACAAAAAAAACAACCAACTTTTACATGGCTGGAAAGTATAAAATACGTGGATTTTGTTTACATGGACTGCATATAAACCAAGGGCAAATAAATAGGAAGAAGTGAGTCCCTGGTTCAATGGAAAAACTAGAGTAGTTATTCTTGTTCTGAGAACTCCGTAAATGCTACCAGCACCCAGAAATCTGTCAGAATATTTTGCATTTGGACATGAAAGCCATTTCATTAGAGAAAACTGAAAAGGCTGTGTGGAAGACCTGAGCAAATACAAAATTAATTCCTTAAATAGAAATGGAAAGAAACACCTTCATTGTTTTGATGGTCTTGTTAAAGAACCTAAATATGCTGATTAAAGAGGTCAACAAGATCTAAGAAATTCCTGAATGCAAAAGAGAAAGACCTTTAATCTCAGCATAGTCTCATAAACAACTTGCCAAATGCGACACAAAAATGTCTGATGTTGTGTGAAATGACACCGCCATTTAAAAAAATATGGCCCTGCTGGGTTCCAGTCCTACCAATCTGAAATGCTGTGAGAGAACACTAGTGACTCTTAGGATGTATTTTTGAGCACTTAATGCTGATTGCATCTAAGCTGTAGTGTGAGATGTGTTATCTCTAGAGTCTGGATTTGGATCCCTTGCTGTTCTGGAGTTTTGAGTTCTGAGGAAAAGCATGCTAAGAATGCTGTTGTATCATCTTATTTGTACAGGCATGGTCCTGGGTTGCCTTGTACCCAGAAACAACCCTTACTGTCCTCTCCAGAGGCTGGATTTCTCAGGATATGGAGTATGTGTGGGTGCTCAGTGAAAACAGCTCACCAGAGAGCAAGTGCCCTGTGTTTGGGACAGGCAGCCTGCTGTTCAGTTCAGGTGATTCAAAACAGATTTGGAATGTGTGATACCAGGCCTTCCTCCAAGGGGCAGCAGGTAGGATAACTGAAATACTGTTATTACTGTTTAATAGAGTTTTCTTGGGTAGTCAAGATAAACCTCTGTTCTAAAGAAATGAAATGTTATCACCCAAATTGTCCCTGAATTAAGTTGACTTAAACCTTAGGTTTGTCTTGAACATCATCTAAATTCTTCCTCCTTCAAATACACTGTTTTTGTAGTTTAAATAATATTTCTGTCGTTGCCCCTTCTCTCCCTTTTCATTTTATTTGATTCTTCACAGATCCAAGGTCTCATTTACTGTGTGAGTTCAGTGATTACAGTCAGTGGCAACAGGATGCTTTCCTTTTTCCTTGTGTTATACAGTGGTTGATTTGTTTATGCTAAAGGTGAGTGTTTTGACAAATAAGAATTAACTTTTTGTTCACTTCCCTGTTTATTCTGGTCATACAACAGGAAAAGAGTGAAAAGAATGTGAGTGAAGTATGACTGCATGTTGATTCGGTGTAGGTGTTTCAACACTTATTAAAAAAAGGTGTTGAATATCTTTTTTCTGGAGAAGATGTAGAAATCATCTTTCATCTTTCATGGCTTATGAGTGACAAAGGCAAGTTTTTATCTAATTAGGTGGTTAAATAATGTGTGCTTACTGAACAATTAATAAAGGTGTTGATGCATAGACTTCATAAATGCATGTGGGACAAAGAATCTTTTGTCCTAACACAGTGGTAGAAAGAAATGTTTGGCAAACTTTGGAAGTAAAGCATAGCCAGGTCAGGAGAATGTAGTTTCATATTACACGGTCTGAACTGGAAAGGTTAGGTCTGAAAACACCATGTACTCAATCTTTTTTCCTCATATACTCTCTGCTTTGTCTTGCTATCACAGACAAAATACAATTTAACAAGTACTATATTGTATTCAGTTTACAAATAAATGGCTTTATTCACCTCACTTCATTGAACCAGTCTAATTTTGATGATATTTTAATACATGTATCTTTGTTCCTTCTGTAATTTTAATACATACATAGAAGAATATTGTTTAACTGATGCCTCATAAGTTTTCATGCTCTCAACAAAAGAATTAATTCATCCAGATAAAGTGTGTTGTTGGACATTAAAACAATATTAAAGCCCAAAATCTTTTTGAAAGGACATTCCACATATTTTGTATTTTGTTAATAATTAATATCTTTTAATAAATATCAAAGCAGGAAACATTGTGTGATCATGTGCTCTCACCTGCAGTCTGTCACAGATCATAGAATTTCACCCAGAAGTTGACTTAACAAGATTTTTCTGTAATGAAAGTACTTTAGTAATGGCTCCTTTTCTTCTAAATTTCAACTTTAGATATGTATTCTTTTCAAAGTACAAATCTTTCATATATTATATCCATCTGCAAATCATAAATATATCCATAAATATATCCAATTAAAGACAAGGCAGAATGAAGATTTAAAAATTTACATTTAAATTTAAAAATAACAATTAACAAAGTTGGCATATCAAGAATAAAGCACTTTTGATGCTCTTACACTCTTCTACACTGTTTTATGTTGGAGGAGAACAAAGGTGGATTTAATATTCCCTTTACAACTTGTAGACTTTGGGCCAACTGAGGGTTTGGGGAAGCAGTGCAAAAGAGCAGCCCCAGTGACTGCTTTTCACCCTTGCAGCATCAGAGCATTGCAGCAGTGCAGAGTGCTCTGGGGAGCAGCAAGGCCTTCTGTGTTCCCTCCCCTCCCCAGCACAGTCATCCTCTGTCTGCTCTTCAATACAGTGTGGAAAGCTATGGGGTGTAGAAGGATACCTTTACTTAATCAGTGCAGTGCTCTCAGGGAGATCTCCTCATTATAGCAGGTTTTTTTCTGGGGGAAGGATCTACAGGATTTAAACTGTTGCCGTGGAAGAGCTACTATTTGTTCCAAAGCAGGCTAGATGTCATATTTTCCTGGTGTTCAAAAAAAATTTTTGGGTCTATATCTCAGATGTTGATGGTGGCTTTGGGAGGTTTTTTTTTTTTTTTTGGTAAGTGTTGAGTTTTCTAAGACCATCTCTACAGACTCTTTAGTATGGATTGAAACTTGTCCAGTGTCTTCATTTTTCTAGTTGCATCTTAATTTTGTGAAGCTGAGCACTGAGATAAGCATCTTCACATTCTGCATGGCTTCTGTATGCCTGCGTTTCTTGTAATGACCACTGGGTGTCGTGAGTCTCTTTGGATTACAGGACCTCGAGAAGGGCAAATTTAGTCCAATCAAGGACTGCCTATGGGCTCTTTTTTCGGGTGAAAAGGCCTTTGTCTAATATACATAGGATTGCAATAAGGAGTCCCAAATCTTACTTTAAAATAATGTAATTTGTTTAGGTAAATGTGTGATTCTCGGGGCTGTTCTGTGCAGGGACAGTAGCTGGACTTTGATGATCCTCATAGACTCCTTCCAACTCAAAATATTCTGTGAGTCTGTGATTCTTTATTTATGTGCCAAGGGCCACTAATATGAGATAGGAATACTACAAACAACAGCCTAATTCTCTACATGTTTTATTCCCATTACCATTTAGTCATTCAACTGAATGACACTTTGTTTGCAGAAAAACACTAAGATGTCAGTAGGTAATTAAAGAAATCCTGGTATCATAAATGTATAACATAGCAGAACCAAGGATGAATTGGTGATCTCAAATCGGTATTTTCCTAATTTTTGGGAACTATATTTGACATGGCTGTGTTTGAGATTATGATTTTGGTAAAGATTTTGGCCTGTTATTTTCATCATTTTTGCAAGCAAATGAAAAGGGATGAATTTGTAACTTTATATACAAGGATAAAAAATGGACTTCATGCAGAAGAAAAGTTGAATGTTGAACCTTTGGTACAGACCTGTGCTGCAGAGGATTAAAGACCAACCATATTAATTGCACATAGAAGGATTACATTTCCTCCAGCCCAGTCAGTAGGAGATCATATGATGTGGTAACACTGATCCAGCCCTGTGCTGTGCCTCACACTATGGACACATGAGCCCGGCATATGGACTGGATGGAGGCTTTCTGAGAAGCTCAGATGCCACTGTGACTCAGTTGCTTTCCCTGTGGGCTTGTTATGTTAAATGCCTGAGCTAATCTGGTGTCTGGGGGTTCTCTTAGTAGTGGTTGAAACTTTGCCTAACAGTATGATTGTGAAACATTCAGAATTACTAGAACCATCTGAAAGCCAAATATAGAACTGCCTCTTGGTTTGCAGGGCAAAGTATGTTCCCCTGTTATAGGGAACAGTAGTGGGATATATTTTACCTTTAACTTAGCAACCTGCACTGCACTGACTAGCACAGCAAAACTCTGAACATTTGGTGTCCAGTACCACAGGAATTGTGAGGGCTTATGGGTGCAGATCAAGAAAAGTCTGCTAAGTGCTGATTTCTACAGTGACTGTTATAATGTAGCCAAATCTGAACAGATTTTTATGACACTAGAAAAAGGCAATGCCATGGTGGTAGTACTTCACAGATCATCAGACCTTTTAAAAAGGTTTTTTAACTTTTTAAACTTGGTGGGTGTGGAAGATCTTCTGAAGAAGTCTTGTTAGGGGAATGTCAGTATCAATTAAAATGTGCTTTTGTTCTGGAGTCATTTATGGACCCTGCTGAGGTCCCTAATTACTGTTTGCAACTTATGGTCAGGGAGAAACTAAACCCCAGTTTTTATTTAAAGTGATGTAGCAGAATGGACAGAATATATAAATTTGATTTCTAATCTATGTGCAAGGCTGATTTCTGTTGTGCTGAATTTATGAGGAGCTACTGGGGGTTCACCAGTCTTGAGAATGGGACCACTTTTTGTATGTCTTTGGGAAAATAACAGAGTTTCTATGAAATGTTCTGACAGCAATTGTCTTTCAGATTGTATTGACTTAACACAGGGAGAACCTGTAAGGAATATCTGCCAATATCTCTGAAAAGCTCACTGAAAAATTACATAGTTTCCTCATGAATACAATATTAATCAGTACAGTACAGAATTAAAAAGTAATAAAATAGGTATAAAATGTGGTGACATTCCTAATGGAAATATGGTAATTGGTTTTTGTTGAAAACTTTTGAAATCTTGGACTTTCCTGGAATGTAGAAATACTCTTCTTTTATTAAAATTAATATAGCCCTCTAAATTTCCAACCTCCTGGAACAGTTTTTTTGTTTATTAGATTTCTCAAGTGTGATTGTTATAGTGGTCAGATAAAATGGAGGATTGCATAGTGGGAATAGGAATGCCTGAAAAATGTGTATTTCTGATCCCAGGATAATTTATGTAATTGGATCTGTGATACCTTGCTGTAATATTGTTTTTCTTTGTAGCATTGCTACATGGAGGGACACAGCATTGATATTAAGTGCTTGTATGTTTCTGCAGACCAGAGAAAGAAACCTGTAATGGAATATCAGAAATGACAGGCATACCCTGGCTGTCACAATCTTGTCCAGCTCTGCTGTGCCAACAAATAAACTGTTTCAATAGGGCAAAAGCAAAATGTACTAAGGACAGTTGAATATTTACCAGATGTTATGGCATTTGAGACTCCAGGACTAGCTCTGTGTAGATGTAAGACTGAATTAGATTCTTTCAGTTTTGCCAAGAGCAGGAAAAATCATATCTTGTCAGGGAAGACAGTTTTTCTCTTTTTTAAAGGAAATTCTCCACATGATGGCAGTAAAAAACCTCTGGAATTTAGAGGTGGCTTGTTTCACCTTCAAAAGCCATAGGGAAAAAAACAACCCAAGATGAAGAACTGAGTATGTGACTGAGCTTTTAGATTTGCCATTTTTCTTTTGGTAGACCTTAAATTCCCCAGATAGTTTTCCAGACAGCAAGGCTACATGCAGACTGGAACAAGGAGAATAGGTCACCTGTCACATTATACTAGGGCACAGTGTCACTCACAGGCATTCCTTCAAAAGATATTTTTGGTTTCTTGTGCTGTATATAAATGTGCAGAGGGAGAGGATAAGGAAAAAACGAGATTGTCTTTAATTCCTGTCCACAAACCTGTCTCTGCCCAAAGAACTTGGAGTCTGTAGCTCATCATTTCAAGTCACATAGCAGAGAGCCCTTGGATAAGCACCCAGTTTACCCCAGCTGGGCATTTGACCAACTTGGTTTGATTGCTGTAACACTGCCAGACAGAGATTAGTTGTGGAATGAGTTTGCAGTTGAGACTCAGCCTGTCTAGAGCACTTGGATATCTTGGTGTATGGAAGCACTTAGAGAGGAGTGTATTTAAAGAACCCAGAAGCAGCTGTGTGGCTAAAATTAAAATGCGTTTTTCTTGTATTGTTTTTGCTTGGTTTCCTGTTGCACACTCTGGACCTGTCTTACGAGAGCAAATGGGCAAAGGAAAGGGATGAGTGAAAGGGATGAAAATCATTCCTAGAAATTCCTGCTTTGGTTTTTACAGCCTGGATACACCAGATATTTGACATGAAAAGGCCTGTGGCTAAAACAGTCTTTGAAAGTCTGCTCTTTATATTCATATGCCTTTCATTCCATTCTTCAGTTATGTAGCCCATAGATTTCCTTTTTGTGTGTGTACAAGGATTGCTGCTCCATTCCTTTCTCCCCATCTTTTCTTCCCAGAACATAGGAGGTCTAATTCTACAGTAGCTAGCACCAAACGTGCTATAGCTGATCAAAATGTTTGTAAAAATATCTAATATAAGGGGCAGAAAAGTACTGATGTGTAGGTGAAAGCATAGGGTACAACATACAGATATATCAGAGCAAGATCTCTGGTAAAGCAAGGTTAAAAATATAAACAATGTTTGTTTATAATCAGTAGAGCAACTGCTTCTTTAGCAGAAAGGTAATTTTCTTTGAAAGAGTATATTACTTAGAAGTCTCAGCATGGAAGACATTTAGTAAAAAAATTATATTCACATACTTCTGACATGGAGAATTATTACCCCAGAATACTGCACAGGGAATTAGGAAATAGTTTTAAAAACTTGGTCAAGGTCGTATAGGAAATCTGTGGCAGAGTCAACAAAACATGAGAGTAGTAAGGGCAGTTCCTGTTCACCACTTCCCTCTCTGATCATGTGCCTTACAGAGATTGTAGAGCCTTGCTGTCAGACCAGAAACTTGCTTAGTCTGATGCCCTAAAAGCTGCTTTGAAGCTAAACACAAAGCTCTTAAGTTATGGGCAGCTTGGGATATGATTCCATATGATCTTTTAGCAAAGCAAAAGGACATGTTTATATGTCATAGTGAATGTAAAGCAGCTATTTAGAGAAGCACAACTGCGCTCCACACCAATAAATCTGCTTATTCCATCTGCTTAAAATGCCCTGAAAATCTATTTTAATTGATTTTAAAAAAATACAAATATATGTTAAACCATGCAGTTTTTCTAAAGAGTAGAACTACTATTAAGGAGTGAGATAAAATGAGCAGCCCACCTTGCCACTCATAAATGGGAAAGTAGAAGTCAGGGGTGTTAACTCCCCAGTTTTTGAAACCACAGGCTGGTCAGAAGTAGGAAACAGGATTAAATGTGGGTCATCTATATTTTTAAGGGGTTTACATTCTTTGTGTATGTTCAGCTTTTCTGTTCATGACAAGGGGAGTTGCATACTGTAGCCTGAACCCCCAGGTCAGCAGCGCATTTGCAGTTTGAATGGTCAAGGTCTACTCTAGAAAAAACAAAACCTAAAAACCAGGAGGTGGTTAACAGTCTGAATAAAACAAAAAAACTAAAATATTACTTGTCTAAATCAACCTTCTACAATCAGCAATCATCCTGGCCAATGTTTTCTGTATTCTACCAATATCTCTCAGGGGTGAAAGATTCAGGAGCAGTAGCCCCATTAAATGCTGGTGAAGACTGGCTTTCACAAATACCAATTTTTTTTTCTTTTTGTGGTTATACAGATAATGCATCTCTGGTAACATTGTACATTTTCTGAAAGAAGAAAAGATGGTGATTACATTTTCTGTTTGTTCCGTTTTGCATTTGTTTTTCCTCTTCAGAAACAGCTCAGTTGTGAATGACCCTGTGTGATAAGTAAGAGAAATTCAGTATGCAGTTTTGGTGCTACAAAAGGGCCCTCTGGCAATTTCAATGCATATTTCCCAAGTCCTCAGAAAGGTCATTGAGGGTCTCCATTACATGCAGTCTAGAGCCTGCTACAATTTTCTCATACAATTTAATCTGCTGCCTGGATGGCCTCCAGTGTACAAGCAACTGACAATCTACAGTCTTTGGAATTGATTTCCTAGAATTGTGGAATGCCTACTTGGCCTCCAGATGACAGATGTGTGCTGGAGCTCTCAATGCTGCTGCTCTACGGAGATGAGAGAAAATTTGCCTCATTTCAACATTTTCTGTAAGCTTTTAAATCTTCTTTTAGTGATTTTAGGGATGAAGGTGTCACTAAGATACAAGTGTCGTTCTGAGTGGGCATCATTAATGAAAATCCTTTGCTTTCTGTAGCATTTATCATATAGGGACCTTTTTGGGCTTATAAATATACTCTAAGACAAACACTGTATGAATTTGTTAATTTTTGACATAGTCATTTTGCACTTGGGGAACCAAAAATTAAAGGACAGATAAATGAGTTGCCAAAGTTCACACGCCAGGGCGCTGTCACCATCAGAAAAAGTTTTTAATCTTAGAGTTTACTTCAATTAATGTGGATTCATGCTATAGCTCTCTTGTCTTCACTAGGATAGTACCTGTACTTTATTTAAAGTACATGTTCTTCTTCATAAACACAATGTCTGCATAAGTAGGAGACTGAGAAAATAACTTGAGATTTCTAATCTCTTTTCCAGTTTTAAGACCAAATATTCTTCCTATTTTTTTCTGTATTTAAATGCTCCTAAATCTGGAGTATAGGTGCCATTCTCTTTTTCTTATAGTATATAGAAGCAAACTCCACAAGTCAGACTAAGAGTGAGCAGAAAAAATCCCAAATGGTGAATGAGCATTGGGAAAAGTTTGGGGTTTTCATTGAAAAAAACTAATATAAACAGTTCCATGAGAATGGGTGTTTTTCCTTTGATGACTGACTACGCAGTCAATCTGAAACCTGAGTGATCTGTTCACCTTTCAAATCTGGAAATGTTTCTTCACACATAGAAATTGGGAACAGAAAATAGTGAAGTAGAAAAGCTGGGATTCTTAATGTGAAGCTCCTACTCAACTAACATAGTAATGGATTGTTAAAACGGCTCATTTGATGGAAATACGAGGGCACACATGGTGGCTTGTCCAGAAAGAGGAAGCATACACCTGAGGAAAAAGCAGGGAGATTTCCATTGCCATCCCAAGCTAGAAATACCTGTTGTATAAGGCTTGAATTCAGTTTTGGATTTTGTGGCATAGCACTTTTTTGGGGTGTTTTTTGCTTTCTTTGAGAAACTAGCCAAATGCTGTAGGGCGTGAAACTTCACAAAAACAGGGGAAAAAAGTGTATGTAGACTTCAACTGGAAAGGAATATAACAGCTTACAGTAAGAGAGCAAGTAAATTAATAAATAAATAAATACATATTTGTATATAGTGTCAGCCCTGATACAAAAAGCAGAAAAGTAGAAAAAGCAACTAGAGATGTTAGAATAGCAGCTTTGCGCTAAATAGGATGTGGATGAGAACATGACAGTGAAAGAGAACTTGTGTGAACATGAAATGAAAGTATCCATGATCCTTTTGAAGGAAAGGAGGGAGAACAGCAAAGTAGAAGAAAAAGGATTTCAAGAAAGCAGACTTCAGCAAACTCGGGATACTGGGAGATCACATGTCATGGAAGAGAAATGTAAAGGAATATAGGAATTAAGCACTTCCTGACAGAAAGCATACTCTTTGGAATTTAATGATCCCGATGCAAGGAAAGAATAGCAAGTATATAGCAAGAAGTCATCTGGTTAAATCATATACATTGACCTCAAACATGTGAGTCATACAGGAAATGAAAATTATGTGAGATTACTAGGATTAATATAAAGGAATGCATAAGTATGTGGGGACATAAATCAAAAAGAAAAAGGCACTGAAGAAATTATAATTAGGAGGAGCAAGAAACCTTTTACAGATGCCCCACTGAAAAAAATCTGTTTTTATTAAGGACATCACAGTTTATGACTGTGCAGTTTCTATTTGAATTCTGTGAGGAATAAGAGAAAGATGGAGAAACCATTCCATACTAAACTGAGAGAGAAAACTAGTAATATCTCAGATCAATTAAATGCCTTTTTTGTTTCCATATTCACTACAGAAGTCTGCTGTAATCATGTGGCTAATATAATTATTATGAAAAACTAAGGACCATGATCTTACAGACTAATAAAATTGACTCTGTTATTTAGAGCACTGGCCAGAACTATTTAAAGCTGTCAGCAGGCATCTCTGATAACATAGGAGATGCTTGCTAAAGCTCAAAGAGATTGAAAAAGGAAAAATGTAGTTCTTAAAGGATAAAAAAGAAGCCATGGAATTTTTCATCAGCCACTTTGACTGCAATTCCTAAAAAATGCTAGAACAAATAAAATGGACAAATAATAAAATTAATTATATGTAAACATCTGGAAGATAGCAAAGAAATGGCTGACATACATAATGGATCTGTTGAGAGCAGCCCTCATCAAACCAATCTGTTTTCCTTGTGCTCTGGGCCAATAGATCTGTGAACAGAAGGGCAGTAATAAATGTTTTGTATCTTGACCCCAGCAGGTTTTCTGACCATCTTTACATAGCATATATATGCCATATTTTCCTGAGCAAAGCAGGAAAACTTGATTTATGAGGAAATTTGAAGAACTGATGGTGTTTATTCTATGAGGAAAGTCTGAGGTGAAACATGTCTTTAGATAGGACTTCTAAGCTACCCCAGAAAGGAGAATAATTTTTCTCCATGTTCAGCATAGACAGGACAAGAAATAAGAGTTTTAAAATGCAGCCAGAGAAATTCAGATTAGATATTGGGAGGAATATGTAGAAATAATGAAGCACAGGCATATTTTGTGAAGAGAGGATGTCAAATTTCTGTTGCTGGGGTTTGTTATATTCACATTACCTGTGCTCAGAAATGTTACTGATACTTTTGCCCTGCATCAGGACAGTAAATAGATGAGATGAGCTTTCAAGGTATTTTCCAGTAGCATCTTATGTCAGAAATTTGCCATTCTCCAACTTTTGCTGTCTCAATCTTGTGCCTGTGTCAAACACTTTTTAGACAACAGTGATGGCAACCAAGCACTTTTCAGCATTCACTTTCAGCATTAACTTCAATAACACTTTGTGAAAAGGAAAGAGGTATTCTGATTTTTGTAATACAACTGTCAGAAAGGGCTTCTCTGTATCCATGAGTTGATATTAAACCAAAAATAGCTTACACATTTTCAGTGAAAAGTCACCCACCAACTATAAGCCATCTTCATTTTTCCTTTTCCAATATTTTTTCTGCACAAGCATTTTAAAAAACTGTATTAGGAGCTTCAAATTGGCTTGTAATTTAGTTAGAAATTTTTGGCTTCACCTAACAAAATTCTGAAAGTCATACCTGTAGTTCAGGTAAAAATTGTGATAAAGTATCATCTCACCAAAGGATGTCACAAGGCCTTAGCACTGCCCTATTTACAAAAGAAGAACTTAGAGCCTTATTGTTATTGCCAGTAACATGGTAAGTCACAGAACATTGTATGAACTGTTTAATAAAAAACAACTTTCAGATCTACAGTGAGTTGAAAAAACATCAGCATTCTTAAAAAAGAAAGAACCAAATAATATACTTTTTCAGAAGTTAGGCCTTGTTTTACTTTTATTATTGTCTACATTTTTGCTCATTAAATCTTTGTGAAATACATATTATACAGCAAAAAAAATTATTTGTAGTAAAGATAGTTATGGAGCTGGAAGACTTATGAGTGGAATTTATTATATTCTTAGCCACAGGAGAACAGAGATAGAGCTAAATGTTAGATATAGTGAAGGAGAAAATTGGCAAGAGGATCACGTAATCAAGGATGGATTGGATCTGCTAGAAATGAATGGAAGATAAATCAATGAAGATCATGATTAGCAAATCTTGTTTCCATTCTTTAGAGTGTTATTTTTATTTTATTTTTAGTAAATGGGATCTTTTGTTATTAATACAACAAATAGTTATTAGAAGTAATTATAACTAAAATTCCATTTCTTTTAACCTGGTTTGAGAAAGGGAATACTAAAAGATTTGGTGGGAAAAACTGATTGGAAAGACTGAAGTTATGAAAACAGCTCATTTTTCTGAAGTAAAATGTAAGCATTGTCAAGAGTTGTTAAATCTCAAGATAAAAAGAATTCACACTTATTTCAAAATGAAAATTAGTTTCTTCAGAGTTTCTGCATCAAATGAACGAAGCGTTGTCTGTTGAAGTGGAAGAGAAAACATGGGTTTGATGATCTTCCAAGTGAGACATCTTCAGTGTCATTGAAAGTTAGCCACAATGAAAATGTAATTCCCTACCCTAGGTCTTCCTGCAGCTCTTCAGCTGCAAATTCCTTTCAGAGCATTCTCAGTTCATCTTTGAAAACCACAATATGACAGATCAATTGGTGACTGCATCTTAAAAAAAAAAAAAGAAGAAAAGAAAGAATTAAGTCAAAGTCTTGAACTTGTTAGAAAGTTGCAATCTTCTTCTAAAAACATCATCTTCAGCATAGCACAAAATGAGCAATTTGAAAGTGATTGAAGCACTTTGCCCTGAATACTCTCATTCAGACAGATTTAAATTTATGGTTTCATATTAGATACTACAAGTGAAGAGACAGAGGAGAAAAATTAAAGGAACAACTAAAAGAATCAACTTTGATATTATGGCAGATGGTTCATTGCACATGAGAAATGATCCAATAATGGATACAAGTATCCATAGAGAAAAAGGGGTTCCTACTTAATGCTATTGATTTTGTGTCTGAAAAGGAAAGCAAAGAGTACTGTGTCCAGGTTGGTATAGATGTTGCCTACTAGTTCAAAGGAAAACCAGAGGAGGGATTTTTTCATTTGTTCTAATGGTGGAAATCAGGAGAATAAAGCTAATTACATTAAAAATCACTTTAAACATTTCTATGGTAGGTGTTCAGTATACATTGATAGTACAGTTGTGAAATAATGGAACATTTCACACCATCATAT
The DNA here is from genome assembly GCF_027579445.1 of Ammospiza nelsoni. Taxonomy (NCBI): domain Eukaryota; kingdom Metazoa; phylum Chordata; class Aves; order Passeriformes; family Passerellidae; genus Ammospiza; species Ammospiza nelsoni. The sequence goes on along the minus strand of NC_080638.1, from coordinate 42,708,420 downwards.
GGTGTATTTTGGGAGTTCAAAGATTTTCCTGCAACCATCTATCTCATATTTGTTTGATTAAAAAAAGAGGATTGGTGCTGTACCTTCTCAACAACATTCAGAGAAACTCTGTGCAAAATTTTAGACCTGATTTTAATTTACAGAAAGATGACTTGCATAGCACAGAGTGACCTAAAAACACCTCTAAGTCCATTTTGCAGCATCCAAGCATTACTATGTAATGTTTTGGTCAAAGGAGATCAGATCTAAAAGCTCTCTATACTTTGATAAGAAATAACACAGCCTTTCAAATTTGTGTTGAGCCCAAAGTGAGGTCAAAACACAACAGACTTTACTGTTATGTTGTTTGTTTTTTTTTTATCAACATGTTACATTTACAAAAGCTATTACAATGTGGGTGTGGCAGATAGAAAATGGACATGCAAGTCTACAACCATGGTCACAGGGAAGAAAAATGGCACATCCAATTAACAGCTAGAACCACACAGGGAGAAAAAAAATATTCTTTGATTATTTCTAGATTTTTTGTTACTAGAAATGTTATTTAGTCAGCATCATTGATTATTCATACAGTTGCCTGTTTTTTTGTCTAAATTAGGAAAAAGTTGCAGAAATGTGGAATGTAGACTCTAAGCCTACTTTTCTTCCTTCTTTTAAGACTAACAGGCTTTGTACATGACATGTATGGGAAGAAGTGATGCTACAATTTTATGTCAAAAGACTGAAATTTGGGAGATGAATCACAGTGAATAGATACTCATAATCTGACAGATGTCAGTTTTGCAAAATATATACAGTTCTGTTCAGCAAGCTCAGTATGTGTCTGGTGATTCAGATTTATTTGGTTGAACAGTTAATCTCTGAAAAACAGTTTTTCAGGATTCTGGAATGGCTTGTCAAAATCCAGCTGCCAAATACCCTGAGCATTCTCTGCCTCTACTCATCTTCCTTCCTCCTGCTGAATCTCCTTTGTACAGGGAGAAGAAATGGTCCATTTCCAAAAACTCTCTGAACAGATTAACATGGACCATGACTTTTCCAGACACTGTTATTCTGGGGTACCAGATGGAAAACTGGTAAAACCTTTTTCCTTGCATTTTAAAGCTGCTTCCACTTGCTGAGAGTGGGAATAGTGTAGATAAGACAAGCTGCCTGACTTAAAACAGAATGAGGCAGAAAGCATAGTCATGGGTCAGGTAGAGGTACAATATTTGTCAGGACATAAGAAGCACAGCACCAGCTGGGCTTGGTAAACAGAAGAGGAGGGAAGGAAGTTCGTTAATGAGCAGAACATGTAATTAAACCTGAGTCTTGGTGTTCTTTTGCTATCATAAAATATATCAGATATCTACTGGCAAAGTGCGTCTCACTCGCTTCTAAAGCTCTGACCTATATTGCAATTATACTGGGGATTTTATTAGTGCAGTCTGACTCTGACAGCAACATGTACTAAGAATTTAAAGATTAGAACCCTATTATTACAGGATATCAACATAGGTCCACATGATGGAATTTGCATTCCCCCCTAATTAATTATTTATTCCTTGACACTGGGAGAGCAATAAGGTTATGCTTGCATTCTAGGAGGTAAGCAGACTGTCCCAAGTAATTATAGATCTGTTACCCTGGCATCAATCGATGCCAATACAATAGAAAGTTATTACAATTTTTAAAAAAAATAATTAAATAATAGAAATATAATGAATGCCAGTCAAAGTTGATGTACAGAATATCAGTCTAGTCAGTCTGTTTGACATTTATATGTTTACTAATTTAAAAAGAAAATATATATAGACTCTTATAAGGCAGCTGAACTGTGACTAACAAAAAAACTAATTCAAGAATGAACCTTATACAGTGTTAACAAAGCACATGCAGCTCTGGGTGAAGGACTTGGAAGACAAAAAAGCAGTTGTTAATTGAGAGTTGTTAAAGTTAATTGAGAGTTGTTAATGTTAATCATGAGCAGAGTTTACCTTGCACAAGGATTGACATGTGTTATTAGTAGGCTGGTGCATGGCTAATGATAATCCCTATTTTCCCCATTATTTTAACAAATAAATGGTACTAACATTTGCAGATAATATAAAAATAGGAGAAATAGTGATAGTGAAGGGAAGTCTTACAGGACCACTTGGACTGGTTGAGTAAGTTATGGCCATTCAAAGGAAGTTACATTGTAACCCTGACAAAAGCAAGATCATGTCTTTATGAGCAGAAAACATGCTGTCTGTTCATCTATAGGAAGAGGAGTTGTTTTCTAGAAAAGAGATTCTGAAAAAGATTTCAAGGTCACAGTGGACAAATGAGTCAACATGGGTTCCTATTGTAACAATTTGGCAAAATAGATGAATTGAATTGGAAATGAACCACTTGAGAAGTCATTTAAATTTTGCATATGAAATTGGTGGTGGAATCCTGACTAAATATGAGACTTGCATTTTAAAGAGAATGGTGAGCATTTTGAGCAGATAGACAGCCACAGAAGTGATTGTGGAGAATTACTTTGTAGTTTGAAAACTGAAGAGCCCAGTCTGCCTATTTCATTTTTTTAAGAGAAGGGAGAGAGAAATTGTTCAGAAGTGATTTGATTACAATGTATAAATACTTGCCTGTAGAGAAAATCTGACATTCTAAAGAGCTATTCATTTCAGGGAAGAAAGGCATAGTACAGTAGCACTTTTGGTTTTGGACCTGGATCCAAATAAATCCACATTTGGAAGAAAACTCAAAGTTTTTTTAACAGAGATGGACTGAACTACAGAGGAAGATGGAGATTCTTCAACCTCTAAGACGAAGACATGAAAGTTTCTCTAAAAAATATTAATAACCTTCAGATCAAAACAGGACTGGGGGTTATTTTCTTGCTTTTGTGATAAATAAGTAAGTAGCCTTAGTATGAGATAAAATTTAATAGACTATGATATGCTAGAGATCTCACTAAAGGATTTTAAAAGCCTTTTCTGACCTATGACTTTAGAGAAAAAAAAGCATTTTACTAACAAAAATATGTCAAAAGAATTTTAAAGTTCTTAGTCATGCATTCAGAAGAGGCAAAACAGAATGTAGGCTTCCTGAACAAATTTTCTCCAAACTGTTATGAAATAGTTCAATTACATGTTCTTAGATGTTCAAAGTCATGTGGAAAACTGATAATGTGTAAAAAGGCACTGCCTAGATAGAGCAGTGGAATAGAACCATGGAAATACTGTGTGGTCATGCAATTATAAACTTATTCTAAGGAATGTACATGAACAAAACTACTGCTGTTATTTACAAGCTTGTATCTGTAACATCTGTGACCCTTTAATGGAACAGTGAGATCGAAGGCAATGAGAAAGAGGCCAGGGCAGTTAAAAAGGAAGAAAGTATCCTGAAGGCAGGTCTCTCTGAGATGGCTAGAGAGTGTTTAAAAGTGTTGTGGAAGAAAAATTCCTCCTTTAGAGTCTGTTTCTGCAATCAAAAGAATTATTTAGACCCAGTTCCTCTTTTCCTTTGTTCTGTTTTAGATTAACCTGGGAGAAATCTTAAAGGGTATTTTGTTTAACTAATTGTCAGATTGATGGTTACCTTGTTTGTCTAAGCATACTAAGTTGGCTGAGCAGAGCTTGATGGGAGTCTGGAGATGCTGGAATGAAAGAAAAGAGATGCCATTTCTCTGAATTTTGTACATGGTTCTCCAGTCTCAAGGATGATGGAAAACTGTGACTGAAGAGCTGTGAGAGTTCTACATTTCTACATTTTATTTTTGAACGCTGAAAATGCAGATAGAAGAGATGTCATAACTCTCTGAATAAAAAGAGAATAAGAACTTAATTTTAGTGATTTTTTCCCTGTTCTTAGATGCATATAATGGCATAGGGATGGCTTTATTCTGACATATGCTTCCTCAGGAAGAATTTAAATGGTTTTTTCTCATAGAATAGTAATAGTAAAAGGAAAGTGATACAAAATAAGAAGCAAATATAACAAACCAGTGAATTCATGTGGTCTTCTGTTTACAGTCTATAAACTTGCATTTTATATGTGGTATACATGTTTTGGTAAGATTTCATGGCATAAAACTTTGATGTTAATTTCCCTTTGCAACATCTTTCTCCTCATCCTCCTTTCATGAAATAAGAAATGAAACCAATATAATAACTTTTTATTCACACTACATGAAAAAATTGCAAAATCTTGGTGCCTCCAGTAGGAAGCAGTGGTGGGAATTATATCTTCTTGTGAATGTTTTCCTGATTTCAGTGAAACTCTTGTAATATCACTGAGCCAAATTAGGTTCATGGAGTTTCCTTTATATTCTTTTATACTATGTTGATACATTTCTTATATCACATTAACCATAGTGCTAATATAAGACATGTACTTCTGTTGTTTTGGTGACCTACTGTATTTAAATATGAAAAGAGGTTTTATAAGGTGCAATTGTGGTCTTCATGATTTGAGAATTAAACGGAGAACAAAGGTAATTACATTCAGAGGATAAGGATAGTATATTCAATGGGAATAATGATAGGGTAATAGAAATTACTATTGCCAGTGTGTAAGAATATAGAAAATTTAGACTTCTTACCTGAGAAAGCAGGAAACCTGTATTATGTGCCAGAAAGAACTGGCACTTGAAATTGCAACTCCACTTGCACAGATTTTTAATTAATCTTTCAATTCTAGGGTGGTACAATGGGATTGGCATATATCAAAATCTGTTTGTTTTTAAAAAGAGAGGAAAAACCTACAGATTGTTATTTTAACCTTCATGGTGTGCAAGGTCTTAGAAAATGTTTGAAAGGAAGGAGCAATCAAGATCATGGAAGTAGAGGTAAATAGAGAATGGGATAAAATATGATGTGGTTTTAGCAAAAGTAGATCATGTCAGACAAACCTCATCTTTCTCTGACAGGATAAGAGTTTTCTTCAAAAACTGTGGTGTAGTGGACCAAATATATTTGGCTTTAAGCAAAACACTTGAAACTGTGTTAATGGAAATCTTTATTTAAGCAGAAGAGGACACAATTTGGAATAAAAAAAAAAACTATCTGAAGATTTACAGTGAGGTTTTTTGAAAGAGAGGTTGCAAAAATACAGAGGATTGATTTATGGTATTTTTCAAAATTCATCTTGCGGCTGATTCTCTTTACTCGTTTCACATTAATGATCCTAATTTAAAACCCAGTTTATGCTCATGAAATTTGCAGATAATGGGAATTTAGCAGGTATTAATAATATTGAGGAGAATCTGCCTATGAGATAGGAAAAATGAGATGACAGTCAGGAGGAATCATCACAAAGAGAAAAAAAGTTAATACTGCAAAGTCATGCATTTTGGACCTTCTGCTGTGAGCTGGAGGCTCATTGGTCAGCAGGCATGCAAGAAGTTAAACCTCTGTGTTTAATAAGATAAATGCTGATAGTATTCTTCAGCCATGAAGAAGGCCTTGTAAATGTCAAGCCTAGATTTCTCCTTGGATATTGGAAAATAGTGATACAATTAAGAAAAAATACTGTTACATCTCATCTGGATTACTGGCATCAGACTGATTTTCTGTACTGGAAAAAAAAGTGAATTTTAACTGGAACGAACCCAGGAAAAGTCTTTAAGGACCTTTAATGGAATGGTAAAAAAGTCTGTTGAGAGGAGATTACAAGAACATGGCTTGGTTTGGCTGACCAAGAGGAAGATTCAAAGAGGATATGATTACTTTCTAGAAATACATTTGGGGGTAAATGGCAAGTAGGGAGAAGAACAATTAAAGTTAAAATATAAGATCAGATGGATATGAATTAATCAATAATGCATTTAGATAGGAAGTTTAAAGAAGTTCTCAAGCCATCAGAAAAATGAACTTCTGGAACTGTCTCCTGGACACAGTAATGGGTGCAAGGAGTCTTAATGGCTTACAAGGTGAAGCTTTGTAAATTTAGAGCAGGCTAGAGATGGTCATGAAGTTCAAAAGCAAAGCTTATGAAATGAGGCTTTGTGCATTTGGTTTTCTGTCATTCTTGTGAGAGCACTAAAGGAAGGTTTGCTCTCTGTGTACAGCTGTGTCAGGAAGTGTTTAGTGCCACAAGCTTTGCTGTAAAATTATTAAGAAAAAGAGAATAAAGCCAGAAAAGCTGGCAATGAGATACAAAGGCAGAGGCAAAAGGAAAAGCTAAGTACTGGCATGGTTTCTGTCCTGTGGATGTCAGGCATATCCAGGAAAGCAAAGCAACTGTCTGTTCAAGCCAAGGGCTTCTATGGCTCATATGTGCAGGGACAGAGGATTGAGCCCACCCATACCCACTTATAGATAAGGTTCTTTATCTCTTGCTGGATCATGAGCTTTCAGTAGTAATTGTATTTAATGACTGTATTTAATTAATGTGTCACATGCTTCTGAGTTTCCACTCATTGCCTGAGGAAGAGGAGAAAAATGTATTGTTTTCTTCACTTCTTTCTGGTAGTGTAATTTCATTTTTGAAATATTTTTTACTCTCCCAACTTTCTCTGATGAGATTGGCCATGAAATGAGCTTTGATTGGATTCTATTTTTGCTGCACTGATTTCAAGTCAGAATAAAATTTGTTTTAGTGGTCAAGCTGGCAAGGATCTTCTTAAGGGAGCAGAATGGAGTGGAGGGTGCCTTTCCTTGTATGAAGAGTGTTTCACTTTAGTGTCATTTGAGTTCAACCTAACAAAACTCCGTCATTATAGGGGCCTCAGAAGTGACTTCTGGAAGATGGAAACTGTGCCCGTTCTTGTGCCTGTAGTGTACTTCTCCATTTGGTGTTCCAGGATTGAACTGACACATGATATTGATATGATTCAAAATACTGTTTTATTGATGAAGTATAAAACCAAGTTCTTGTTTGATTTTATTACAGTTTGGTCACATCTTTCTCAAGAATTGAATTTCTAACTACAGCTTTTTGATGAGTTACCAGCTGACTGACTGCATTCCCTCTAAAGTTTGAACTAGGCATGATATACTTCATCACTCCCTGAACTGCTGTTTGGTACTGCTGGATGCTTTTCTGCATTTGAGAGTTTGGATGCATTTAAATTATGGGACAGATAAATTTATAATCCTTATCATGCTGTCTTGCAGAGAGCAGTTTCTAAGACACATTGTGATGAGACATTAACATTTATCATCTTAGATTTTTATTAAATTATTATGACTTTACTATTAAATATGTTATCACGTATAAAAACATATCCTGACTTAGAAGGGGTTGTAATGATTAAAATCCAAACCAGACAAATAGTAAAGGAAAACATTAAGTGAAGTAGTTCACATGGTAATTTAAGACAGAAGAGTATTTTTATCTCCAGAAAAGAAAAATGCAGCCCAAGTACCAGGTGTAAGGAAGAATTTAAAGGATAGATGAGCAATTCTAACGGGACAAAAATATTACCTTCTACCACTGTCTAGCTTTTAAAGAGTTCTTGAAGTAACTGAGCTACTAATATGATATTCAGTCTATTTTTAAAAATCTGAAATAAGTTACCACAATATTCCAAACATTTGCATAGAGGTAAATATTGTACCTATTTATAAATGCTGCTGTGAAGGATACAGAATTTGCAATCTAGATGCAATTAAAGCAATTTATTTATCAGAGACTTTATTTTCAGATAGCCACACTAGACATTGGTATTCAGAAGAAACCTTTCTTATGGAAGAAAGAAATTTGTGAAATTAAAAGTTATTTTTAAAAAAATTCTTGAGGGTAGGTTCTTGACATTTTGACCTTTTTCAGGTGGCAGATGCATTCCTGGTGTTTGTTGTTCCAGGACACAGATATTGCCTTCATGCCATTAAAAACTGTTAATGGGGTATGGTGTTGAAAACCTTTCCCTAAGGGATCCAGAATATGTTGTATTCAGGGATGCAGTTCTTAGCTTAAGAACTTTATCTTTCAAGCCTCTCCACTTAAACCTAAAAAGATAGGATTCTAATAAAGGTAGGATGCGTGTCCAATACAGTGTTTTTCATGGAATCTTTCAAAGGAGAAATTCTCTTATGAAGTAAGACTAGAATAAGCCATAGGGTGGCCATGGCCACCTCCTTGGCTTATAGGTTTAATTTTTAGTTTCTTGCTCCCTTCCCTGAGAGGAATGTACTCCTTCCGCCCTCTACCCCTGATTTGCTATTTTATAGACTCCCCTACTAAGAAGAGAAAGAGCTCTTCTTTCTAGTAGTCTAACAAGTCACAGCTGTTAGTTCAAGCAGCATGAAGGAGCTGCTTTCCTGTTCTCACACAGTGGGAGAATTTAAATGCAAAGTGAACCAGGAAGGGGTTTATGTGTGTTATCCCTGACACTGAACTGTTAAGGGGTTTCCAGTGGCAGAAGTTTTGATTTTGTCAGAAGAAATGAAGGAAAGTAACTCCTGTAATAGGAGCAAAGAAAGGAAGAGAAGGTGCTCCAACAGTCTGTTGGATCTGTTGATCTGTTTAGTCAACAATCTCAGGGACAAAGCTTCTTGCATCTAGACTGACTGGATCATTCATCTATAGCAATGTGTCACTTAACCTGGCCTGGCCAAGATACCATCAGCTGGTGTCTTTTGAGGTACTGATGAAGGAAATGCCAAATAATCAGTTACTGCTACCTTATCATCTCTAGGAAGCATTTTCTTTGGACTAAATAAGAGTCCAGGAAAATTACTGCTTTGTGTAAGGGAAGTCAAAGTTCAAAGACAACTTTAGGTCACCAAGTTTCTGAAATGGATAGATCCCATCTTGCTGTTGTAAACCCCTCAGAGTTGAGGGCCTAGCTTTTGAAACTCCACTTAATAAAAATCATGTTTAAGCAAGAGAAAACCTTTGAAGCCATTGTGGATCGTTCAGGTAGCTCTGGAGTTCACTTTCTGACTTCAATTTTCTTCCAGGCATTCTGCAGCATGGGCTATTGGTGCTAAGATTCTACTCATCTATCACCCATTCCTCTGGCAGGAAACCTTGTCAGTGCATACCTGTCAGTGCATAGAAATCCTTGCAAGTATATTTATAGTCAGGTATACTTCACAGCAAGTGATCAATTAAAACCTTTTCATTTTTCCTTAGATGCAGAAAATGGGGGAAAGAGTTTTGACATGGGGAAAAAAAGAACCAAAGCAAGGTCTTTATTTTGTCCACCAGGTGTGTACTGTTAAGTTTAATCATTCTGTTTAAAGCTTTAAAAGGTGGTATTAAGTTTGCACTCTAGAAAACAAAAAAGTGGACAAGTAGAAAGAATTATATAGGTGGAATTGACATGCTGGCATCAGATGCCTTGTTTTGGTTTGTTCATTGGTTTACTTTATCAATTTAAAAAATGTGGATCTGTGGAAAAAATAAATAGCAGAGCGGGTGAGTGTGACTTTCATTTGTGTCACAGCACACAGAGTAATTTTTGGAAAGTGTCAGGTTCAGCATTCTTCTTAGACAGACTTTTCCTAGTTTTAATTTGTTTAAGGCACCACTTTCTGGTCACGGGTTCACAGAGCATTGTGCAAATTGAGGATTGTTGTGGCTGCCTGCATCAAACCTTCTTTAGACAAAGCAAAACATAAGGAAGATAGGAAAGACCAGAAAAGAATTTGTGAGAGAACAAGGCACACTACTTTGGGGAAGAAAATGTTAACAGGAATCTTAGTTCATATTCTAAACAAAGAATCATTGAAAATCTCGTTCACAAAAGATTCATCTAATTGTGGTGGCACAGATATCCAGTACTGTCTCTTCACTCAACCATTTGTGTAGCTTTTTCAAAGACAAATTTTAAAAAGCCTTAAAGGAGAGATAATAGATATTAAACTGGGTGGGAGAAGATGGGCAGGAATGCATAGCAATTCCAATGATGAAATTTGTTCCTTTCCCTGTCTCCTGAGTTGTTCAGTCTAACAACCTTCCGGTCTACAAACCTAAAAATGTTGCCAAATAGCTTCAGAAAAATAATTTCCAGAGAAGGGTGGCATCTGATTTATTTCCTGTATCCTATCCTGTCTTGTGGTTTTGGCTGCAAGATTGCAAGTCTAAAACTGAGTGAAGTGTCATCAGCCCCTAGAGACAGTGTCCAAACAATTGAACATGTTTGGAGGAAAGGTTTATTCTTTGGCTCTCTCATACTTGTAGCTGCCAATTATTGAGTAGTTATGGCCAGACAGACTCACTGTGGTTCATGGCTGGCTCTCGGGTTCAGAAGTATCTGGAATTTTTCAATGAAATCCAGGGAAGTGTCCAAACATTTCCTCAATGTTCCTTTGATATTTTGTGCTGCTGATGGCCTTTAGACATGATGGTTTCTTTCAGAAGACATTTCTGACTCATATCTCAGAGACCGGGCTAGTATAAGAACTTAAATAGAGAAATGAGAATTCCTTTTCTGTTCATGTGAGAAACTGGGTTCACTGAGATCTCTTCAGCCCAAGGCAGACAACTTTTAGGAAGAGTTGAAAGCCATTGAGTTCACAGCCTGTTTTCAGGGCTTGAATGAGACTTGGCTGTTGCAGGAAATCTTTCCAGTTCTGGAATTAACAGCAGTTAGCAGTCCTCTTTTAGAAACTGGCTACTTTCAAAGACAGCAAGAATCTGTCAGACCAAATCAAGAGAGAATGCAAAATACAAACCCCTTTTGCCATCTCTCTCTTCTTGCCCCTTCTAAAATAAATCAAAATTGCTTCTGATATCCAAAGTTAAAGACAAAGTTGAATTTAGATATTATTTGTATTTATGATTATGAGTGAGAGATCTAAAGCCAGAGAGGAGATGGTTTTATTTCTCTCCTAATGATTCTTTTTCTTGCCTTTTCTTTAAGTCATTTGTTTTGAAAGGTTCAAAAGAGTAAGGGTTCTGACTAGAAACAGATCCAAAGTCTTGTCCCCTTCTGCTTCTGGTATCTTTTTCATGATACCCTTGAGATTAGCTCAGTTGATTAGAACATGGTACTAATAATGCCAGGGTTGTGGGTTTGATCCCTCTATGGGCCTTTCCTGTAAAAGTTGCGTTCAATTATCCTCATCCTTTCCAATTCAGAATATTCTGTGATGATGCCTTTATCTGTGAAAAAAACCCATGAAGAGTTAGACATGACCATTGTGAAAATGTCAATCATAGAAGACATTGCCAGGAGAAAGAGTTTCAATAATTCCCGTATTCTTTTCCTAAACCTGCACACACACTATATATATATATACAGACTGGATTTAAATTTCTGCAATTAGGACAAATACCTCAGTAGAGGGAAATTCTGCATGCTTTACTAGAGAACAGTAATGCATCCTTTCAATATTGAGCATGAATTTGTGTCTCTAGGCTTCTGAATCATCTCCACCTATTTCTCAGTAAGATGAGAAAGTACATCATGTTCTCAGTGGGCTGTGACCATTGCCTTTTGAGTTGCAATCCTTCAGATCTTCATTACTCCTTAGACTATCATTAAATGCTTGGTAATGGTTTTATCTTGTCTTTGTTGTTAATGTCTGCAGGTAGAAATCTAGAGGACTTGCTTATTAGAAATCATTTTTACAGTAGGGCAGTTCATGCCTTCTGGGAAACATTACTTTCAGAATCTCTGTCAAAAAAGGGGGCTTTCTTTTGCCCCCTTTCAGATTCTTTCTTTGACAGAGGCCACTTGGAGTCTCAAAAGGGCTCTAGTTTACATGTGCTTAGACAGCTTCTAAAATTTAGTGTAGACAGAAGATCAAGCTATGTCCGCAACAGAATACACAGGTTACATTATTTTGTTAATTTTTATACTGAAGAATCATATGCCCTTTGGATATGATCTATATGAGAGAAAGAGAGTTTGAAGTACAAAATAAGCATTTGAAGTTTAGACTTACGCATTTTCCATCAATACATCAAAGATTGGATCCAGTACTGACCAAATATACTTTGATGAATGTGTTCTTCTTTTAGCCTGTTCCAAAAGTCATGATTGGTTTCCAATCAAAAAAACCCAAGCAACTCTTAAATAATAGAATTATAGAACACCAAGTTGGAAGGGCACCTTGAGGATCATCTGGCCCAACCTTTTTTGGCAAAAGGACGGTCTAGACAAATGGCCCAGCACTCTGTTTAGCTAAATCCTAAACTGTCCAACACTGGCAAATCCACAATTTCCCTGGGGAGACTATTCCAATGGTTGATTGTTCAATTGTGAAAACTTTCCTCTTGTATTGTACAGAAATCTCCCCAGGATTAACTTGTACCCATTAACCCTCATCTTTTCCATGGAACCCCTTGAAAAAAAAGGAGTCTCCACCTTCTTTGCCCTGTAAATACTGGCACATGATGATAAAGTCTCCTCTCAGACTTCTTTTCTCATGCTGAACAAACCCAGCTCTTTTAGAGTTTCCTCACACAGAAGGCTTCCCAGCCCTTTGTTCATCTTTGTAGCCCTTCTCTGAACCTTCTGCAGCCTGTCCACATCTTTATTTTGAATAGCAGGGACCAAAACTAAACCCAGTGTTCCAGGTGTGTCCTGACAAACACTGAGTGGAGTGGGATAATGAATGACTTCTTTATCTCTGCTGCTGATGCCCTTTTTGATGCAACCCAGCATCCTGTTGGCTTTCTTTGCTGTAGCAGCACACTCTTCTTTCAGATTGAGCTTCTCGTCCACCAGGATTCCCAGACCCCTTTGACAGAGCTGTTCCCCAGTCCAGTAGATACCAGCCTGTGCTGCACTCCTGGATTATGTTTTCCAAGTGCAAGACCTTGCACTTGTCCTTGCTGAATTTTCTAAGGTTCTTGTTAACCCACTTTTCCAGCCCATCCAGATCTTCCTGCAGGGTTGGCTCTCCACTTCCCTAATCAGTTTGGTATCATTGGCAAACTTTGGCAGAGTACTCTTGATCCCATCTTTCAGATGCCTTATGGAGATATTAAACAGTGTTTAGTCTAATATCAATGCCAGGGGATCCCACGTGTGACAGGTTGCTGGTTTGAGAATCTGCACCAGCCTCTGGGTGTCACCTGTTGGCCAGTTCCCCACCTGCCACACAGGATCACACCAGTTTCTCTACGAGGAGGCTGTGGGAAACCATTTCAAAAGCCTTAGAAATATCCGGGTAGACAATGTCCACTGCTCACCCCACAACAGCCAAACAGGTTACTTTGTCATTGAAGGTGATCAGGGTTGTCAAGTATGACTTGCCCTTGGTGAATCCGTGCTGGCTTTTCCCAAGCACATGTTTCATCTGACTTCTGATATCCCCCATGATAATTTCTTTCATAACTTTCCCAGGGACTGAAGTAAGACTGATGGGCCTATAACTTCCTGAATCCTCCTTTAAGCCCTTCCTGTAGATGAGGGTGACATTAGACTTCTTCCAGTCTTCTGGCGTGTCCCATGGTCTCCATGACTTCTCAAAGATTTGGAGAACAGCCTTGCAATTATATCAGCCAGCTCTCTTACCCTGGGGTGATTATTGGCAGGGTCTATTAATTTGTGGGGATCAAGCACCTGTGATAGCTGACATACCAACTCTTTCTTTACTCATGGTAAGTTTGTGTTTGCATCAACCTGGATTTTTGTTCCTAAGACATGCACCCCAACGGTGCTGGTAAAGACAGATGTGAATAAAGCATTGAGGAACCTATTCCTTTTCAGTGTTGTTGCTGACAGATTCACCTCTCCTGTTTAACAATGGGCCAATATCTTCCATCTGTTTCTGCTTGTTGTTTACATACCTGAAGAACACTGTCTTGTGTTTTTTGACATTTCTGGGCAATTTCAATTTGAGCTAATGTTTTGCTTTTCTAACAGCACCTCTGCACATGCTGGAAATGCTTTTGTAGTTCTCAATGGGTATTTTCCATCTCTTGATATGCTTCTCTTTTGGTTTTGAGCAGACCGAGAAGCTCTCAGATAAGCCAAGGAAGGTATTGCTCTCCCTACTTCCCCTACTTTAAAGGATAATGAACTGTTTTTAAACTTCCATGTTTCTCAGGAGAAAAATGCCAACGTAGAGAAAACTTTGGAATCTGTACTCTATGGCCTACCATTTACATTAACCAGCTCTCATTTCTGTCAGCCAGGCTACAGTGCTCCTTTGTGCACCAGAAAGATCTTACATCATCAGTTTCATGGTAAAATGTGTTCATTCTCACAGAGCTTTTCTCTTTAAGGGAAAAAAAATTGAGGACATCCAATCCTGAGCTTTAGGAATCAAACATCATCAGAATAGGCTTATCCAGATGGTATCTCTCATTCCAGGGCAGTTCACTTACCAGATTGGTGCCCAGAAGAGCCCCTAGAAATTGTGACATCCACAGCATCTTTCCACTGCAAAGGTGGGAGGATGTTTCTACCATAGCTCTGGTTTGCCAACAGCTCATCAAATGAGATTTATGTCGTCTGGATGTGTGGTAAACATGCACATTAGCAGAGCTCTTCCACATTTATTGCTGGAAGGAGAAAATGTCATCTTCTTTTACTTCAAGAGAATACTTGAACCCCAAGCTGCTTCTGCTGCTTGCAAAATAGAGAAGCTAGATCTTATTTTCCAGGTTCAAGAGACAGACACAACTGAAACAAAATGTAAATAACCAAAATCTCTCACTCCTTCTAAGATTCTGAACAAGGAAGCAAACTCAGTCTTCCATAACCAAGCTATGAGAAGAACCAGGATTTGACAACAGTGCCTTACCTCTCCCTGGTTGTGCTCTCCACTCAGCTCAACAATCAGCTTTAACTTTGCTTAGTCTGAGCTTCTTTGCACAGAAATTGCACGGGAAACTACTGGCTGCCTGATATTTTCAGTCTTCCCATTGGATGTCTGCTGGTTTAGAGTAGGAAGGGATACTATAGAGCACAGGAGTTATACCTTCACTAATCATGAATCTCACAGGCAAAGCTTCAGACTAAGTTATTAAGGCTATTAAAATCACAGATATGAGGTAATACTTTTATGAATTAGATGCAGATTAAAATGCAGAACTGTTAGATTTTCCACATGACAAAAGGTTAATTGTGGGGAGCCACAAGGTACGATACTAACTACTGCTATTGCATGTAATATATTGAACAGTTACTTATAAAAGGGGGAGTGAACAATGAGATGGCAGATACTGCAGATTAAATGAAAGCATATCAGTATCTGGAATTCATACCCAGCTCTCCTAAGAAATCTCCCTGATCCATTGCATTTTTTATCACAGCAGATTCTTTTAGTCCTTTTCACTGTATTCATGAATGTAACTTGCACAATACAACATCCCAGCAACCTTATGCTTCCCATTCTGCTGAGTGAGGTTTATAGCTTTTCATTTTCATTTTCAGCCTTGGGCTGACTTGTAAGACTGAATCCATGTCCCAGGCTGCAGACTGGAAACACTTCATTGGTATGCAGGGCAGGTACTGAGGGAGGCTGTCTCTATGCGACAGCTCTCAATCCACTCCTCTCATTACTATGGCTCATAGAAAAGAGAATGCTAGTGAAATCGGAAAAAAAAAGTGAAAGAAAAAAATCACTGCATTTTCAGATATTAAAAAATGGTATAAAGTATCTGGTAATATCGAGTAAGAGAATGTACCTGGTTCTATATTAGCTGCCAGTCATTCCTCTGCCTAATTTAAAAGCAAGTGTCTGTTAATGGCGATCACAAGGGAAGAAGCCAAACTTCAGACATAAATTACCTGTTGAGTTTATTATGGACCCTTCTAAGGGAGAGCTTATGACTCTAATATGAAAAGCATTGTAGCACCAAGTAAAAATCCACTCTTGATAATTTTTGTGTTTTCTTGTTGGGGAGATGGCTTTCTGTCAATATAGCAAAGCTAAGCCCATTGTAAATGTCTGCATTTGCTCATAGGGGAAAGAACAAAGAAGTTATGGGAAGGTATTATTATGATTTACCTGGGTTTTTTTAGGCTGCATAGGAAACTATGGGAAAAAAATACTACCTTTGGCTGTTGTCATTCATCCTGGTGATAGAAAAATATTTCATAAATAATCAGATCCTCTCCCCTTTTTCCAGTTACATATATCCCAGGTGGCTACTTATTCATGGTTAAAATACTGCCACTTCTGGGTAGGAGTATTGCAGCTGTTTAACAATGATTTTTTATACTATACAACAGTTTCAGGACTGAAAACTACAAAAAGCATCATAACTAATTTCTTCTTCAAATGAAATTGTATGGTGTAACCACCTTTTTTATGGTAGTTACCTTACCTTGTGCTAGAGCTCTTGTCTTACCCTCTAAGCCAGTGGTTTGCTTAAGAAAGTTCAATTATGCCATCTTCTTCCTCCCTGAGAAGCTACCCTAACAGTTAACTAACTGGTTGAGGTAGGAACAGTGCTTTTCTTCCTGTTGGCCCTAAGCCTTTGTGCTGAAAGGAGCACAAGATTTATGGTTCCAGGGAAATGGCAGACAAGAAGGGGCAGGACTCACTAACCTGGTACTCTGAGTTCTCACCTTTAAGATGCAAACCCTGGGTTCAAGAGCATTTCACATTTCACTCCCATTATGCATTGTTGTGCTGCTCACCACTAATCCTTTTTGAGATTCTGATTGGGGCATTTAATTTTCTGTTGGCACCGTACAGAAAGCTAAAGTACCTAATCCTTGAGGGTCAGGCAAATAAAATGAGTTGTTTCAATATGTACCTTTTTTTGTTGTTGGAAGACAGTGGGTTATTTCAAAAAATGCCTATTTTATCAGAAGAAGAACCCAGGTTTTGGTTTTGGAAAATTTACTGTGATAATCTGAACACCTAGTCTGTTTAATAGTAAGATGAAAACAACATCAAATAAATTATGGAGTCAAACTTTGGTGTGCAGTTCTGAAGGGTCAGGGTACTGAACCTTCTGCAAATAAGTGTAATTGGTTTTTTTGCATTGACAAAACAATATCATTGTCTATAAGTTATTAATCAGAAAAGACAGAGATATCTGTGCTGACATTGTAAAATGTATCAGCCTGAGGTGAAAAGGCACAGAAAATTTAAGTTCAAATGACTAGTTTGGCAGTTACAAGCAACTAAACCAAGGCCTCATAGCATCAAGTGTTAGGTAACTAACGCTCTGCTTAACCAGATCCTGACAAAAGCAAAACTGCCCTAGTAAGATGTGAGACTGTACTGGGAGGATGCATATACATCAATACATGGGACTCAGAAAGCACAACTGATTAAAAACAACCCCGACAGAGATCAGCTTTGTTTCATTGCCAGTATTTAGGGAAATCAATAAACAAACTAAGCAAACTAGTTGTTGCAAAATAATATTTTAACAGGGGTTTGGATTCAGTATGATAGAATTTGTTAGCAAGGGAGTTCAAAATAGAAAAATTTATCTTAATCATCTCCTTTGAGCATTTTTAGTCACTATAAACTGTGACATTTCTGAAGACCTTTGTATGAAGCATAGTCTCATAACAAAACAATTTACTTATTTTGGTAGTTGGCTGGAAACAAACCCACATATGGCAAGTGTAAAATGGAATCATTTTATCTTGCTATTTCTATCAGTTTCTGTCTTCTGTAGTTCACTAGCATTTATGTAGTGCTGTTGATCATTAAGTGTTTTATTGTCGATTTATTGAGAGACATTAAAATAACTGAATTTTAAAAATAGATATAGTGGCAGCTCCTTTTTTATATAAAAAGATAATTGGAATCTCTGTTGCAGTATACAGTATTATTATCCATATTAGGTGAGATTTTCAAAAGTTCTAAGTTTTGAACAAAATACAAAATAACTTGTGTTCTGTCTTAGATCAGAAGTTGTAATTTAATACAGTTACCATATATCCCCACTAATTAGAAATATAATTACTTTTCTTGCTGTATTAACACTGGACTACTACATCAGAAATGGATGATCTGACAGTTAATGTGATAGTTGTTTGAAAAGGAGATCTGGACATTTAATTGTATTTTTGAGAAGTACTAGGCTTAACCTGGGACATTATAGTTTACCTGACCCAGGCAAGAGCATAGTTTACGAGACCATGCTAAAGTTAGAGATGCCCTATTCTATTTTGTGTGTGTCTGGATACCATCAACCCCTGTTTCATGCTGATCTCCTCATCCCTCACCCATCTTTACAAATTATAAGCTTAATTTATGCCAAGGTTTTCTACTAAATGGGAAGTTAATAATCTTGGGGCAGGAAAAGCTTGCTTTCATTTATAGGCAAACAGTAAAGTTTCAACCTGTGCTAGACATTATCAAGTTTCAGGTCTCCAGAGATATCCTGACAAGCATCCTGGCCTTGCAAGTCCAGATGATTCCTTGCAGAACTTGATGTCTTGCTGGTGGGCAATGAGAAGCAGGAATTGATGGGAGGAGAGGTAGCAAAATGTAAAGGTATTTCTGTCTGTGTTTGCTGAGGATAAATAGTTTATTGCTCTCTTTGGGCTTTTTGCAGAGTAATGCGATAATTGTAAAATGAATACTGCCCTACAGTAATGTGACCTCTTATGTTTTCCAGAACTTTTAGGTGCTGTCACTTTCTTTATGGTATGTTCTCCTCATCTTCCTGGGCTTTGTGTTTGTACCAAAATAGGCATCTTGTGTAGAGGGAGAAACTCTCTACAATGCCCAGAGGGACACTGCATTGACAGGAGAAAAGATTTTCTAGCGTAGTAGGAAGGAGCTCCCACCAAATGGCCATAAACACAGTGACTGGAAAATCACACTAATTAGCTTTTGGCTTCCTTCTAGGGGCTGGAGCCCATGGACATTCCTGGGGAATAGGACATCACTCATGAGAGGCTGAAGGGCTGGGTCATAAGGGAAATCACGGAGTGAAAATAGTGGCTGCAAGAAATGGGGAAGAGAAATGACCACTGGTGGTGGCCATTTACTCACATATTTGCACTTTCTGAGCATGCTATGAGTTCTGATGCAAAATTAATTCTGACTTGTCTCCCCATTAGGAAGCTAGACTCACTGCCTGCTCTGGTGCTTTTAAGATGTTGCTAGGTAGGACTCTGTTTGCAGCATCCATTCTGAATGGAAAGGCCCTCATGAGCCCCAGTGTAGAAGTTTTGGAGGACATGGTAACCTTGATGAGTTGATCGAAAGCTCATTTATTCTCCACCCATCAGGAGTTTAGTGCTTGATGAAATACTCATGTTTACCTCCCTCTCTGGTAGGACAGCATGACCAGGAGAGCACAAGATAAATAGCACTGATCAAACTGTAATCAATATCCTAATGCAGAAAATATAGGAATCTCATGTTCAGTGCTTACATTGTGTCATGATGTCCTTGTATTCTTCCTTGTACTCAGCAAGGTTCTCTGGGTCAGGAAGTGAAGTGTTTTCTGAATCTTTGTTGAAGGCCCTCTGCACCAGGTACGATTAGCTAATCCCTTGGCCCCTTTCCCTCTGAGCACACTTTCTGGGTAACTGTCTTATGGTCTTGTGTTGGTTTTGCACAGCCTGGTTTTTGGTAGCAGAGGGTGGGCCACAGAGGTGGCTTCTGTGAGAAGCTGCTAGAAGCTTCCACCTTGTCTGGCAGAGCCAATCCCTGATAGACATACCACTGGCCAAGGCTGGGTCACTTAGAGATGATGGTAATGCCTTTGTGATTATATATTTAAGAAGAAATCAAAACAAAAGTAGTGGCACAGTTTTGATTCCATCCAGACAAGAGGTGGAGGTGAGAATATGTGAGGGAAACAGCATGAGAGACACCAAGGTCAGTAAGGGAGGGGGAGGAGGTGCTCCAGGCTCAGGAGCAAAGATTCCCCTGCAGGCCGTGGTGCAGACCATGGTGAAGCAGCTGTGCCCCTGCACCCGTGGATCCACAGGGGATGCAGAGATCCACCCACAGCCCATGGGGGAGGTGCCCAGGCTGGAGCAGGTGGATGCCTGGGGGCTGTGATCCAGTGGGAGACCCAGGGGAGAGAGAGGGTCCTTGTTTCCAGGCTGGAGCAGCCTGTCCTTGGAAGACTGCACCCCATGGAAGAGTAACCCATGCCACAGCAGTTTTGGGAGAACAGCTGCTCATGAGATTGGGCCCATGTCTGAAAAGTTCACAGAGAACTGTCTCCCATGGGAGGGACCCCACAGTCTCACAGGAGAATGACTTCTCTCCTGAGTGGTGGAATCAAACCTTGGGTGACAAAGTAACCAAGACCCCCACCCCCCCGTGTCCCTGCACTGTCGGTGGGAAGCAGGGAGGAGTTGCAGGAAGAAAAGGTGTTTTTAAGGGCTTGGTTTACTTCTCATTATCCTCCTCTGGTTTTGTTAGTAATAGACTCACTTTGTATCTCTAGGTTTAGCCTGTTTTGCCCTTGGAGTGTTTTGTCCTGGTCCTTATCTCCACTCATGAACCCTTTGTTAAATTCTTCTCTGTCCAGCTGTAACAGGGCAGGGTGAGTGAGCAGCTTTCATGGGTGCCTGGTGTTTGGCCAGTGTCAAACCAGGACAGATCTCTGGACAACACCATTTGGGTATGGTGGACCTGAGCACATTTGAGCTGACCAGCTGACAATTTTTCTGCCACTGCAAAGCTGGTTGCAGGAGTCAGGAATGTCCAGGCTTTGTGAACAGATCTCTGTGCTTCTGGAGATGAGGATGAAGCCCATCATCGTGCTGGGCAGGCTCCAATTGTTTGCACAGAGTGACTCCTTATCTAAAGTGGTGGAGTCACAGTCCATCCTCTCTCTATAGAATGTGAAGCAGTCCTCCACTGCATGCTTACCTTCTCCCATCCTCCGTGTGCTGGAGAGATGTGCATTTGATAGGCTCTGCTATAGGAGTAAGCTAGATGATAAGTAGCAGAGGTGTTCTGTTCTGAACAGAACAGTTTCTCTTTGTCTAGGGTGAGGGAGAGTCTGCAGCCCCAGACTCTAGTCATTGAGAGCCCTTGTGTCCCATCCTACTGCGTCCAAGTTAGTTCCTCAAAGTCTGATCCCATCCCAACTGATAGCAGCAGGAGCAGAAGATGCAGCAAGAGGCACCATGTGCATGTATCAAAGTTGCAAAGCAGAAGATGATGGACAGTGCTGGCTGAAGTCCTGTTTGCATACACACAGGCTGTGTGACACAAATGAGTGAGAGTGGAGCACGTGCTGCAGGGACTGGTGCTACTGGGAGGCAGGGCCAGAGCACAGTTCTTGTGCTGTTGCTTTATCTGCTTATTCAGTGTATGCTCAGAAAGTGTGGGCATGTCTTGCCTTCTCAGAAGGGCCTCAGATTGGAATTGTGTGTGCAGTCTCTGTCACATGCCTGGGTATATAAAATGACATGTCTAACAAAGGTGCAATGAGGATATGTGTTTCCCAGTGTAGCCATTGTTATGATAAAGGCTCATAATTGCAAGTGGTGAGAATATATTACTGCATATATGTGTCTGTGTGTTTGCTTGGGAGAGACAAACTGTGTGGTATTCAGTGTCTACATTATTCAAAATATTTAAAGCCATAATAAGATATAGCAGTAGGAAATTGTGTGAATTGGGAAAAAAGAATACATGCAAAGGTTTTAGGATGTTATCTTGGCTGAATATACAGAATAGGTGACATTCATTTTTCTCCCCTGTTGTGTGCTAGAGATTTTCTGTCTGTAAAGGGAGGTCTTTTAAAGGAAGTCCTCCTTTATCATAGCCAAAACTGATCATCCTGAATGCATAACATTGAAAACCACATATGTTTGTATGGCAAAAAAATACAAAAGCAAAAATTACAGCAAACTCTAAAGTAAATGCACATATTTCACAAGTCTTAAATACTCTACATTTAAATAGGAAAAAGAAGGAATTGGTATAGAATGTTGTTGAAGCTATTAGAAAAATGTCACTAGTTCTTATTTTTTAAAGATATACACATAGTTTCCCAATCCATAATTTTATGAATCTTTTCATCTTTGAATACATCTTACTTAGGCCCATATTCAGCAAAACATTTAAATACAGACATGAAGTTATTTACGGGCAGTCTAACTGCCCATGATTCGATTGAGTCATAGAGGAGCAAAATGATCACCAAAGACACTATTTATGGAAAAGACTTGGGAAGCCATAACTTCCTGCATTACATAAACTTCCTGAGTCAAAAAACTAGAAACTGAGATAGGTTTGGCTCATGTTCTTCAGTATACAAGGTCTGCTAATGCACAGCAATTGGCACAGAAAGGCTGACTCAAATGAAGGCACCGCAAGGGGCCATCATAGCTGCATCTCATGTAAGTGCAGGAGCTGGAGTGATGATGGAGTAGCCCTGGAAATAGGACCTGCACTGCTAGGACTCCTGGCTGGTTGCAGCACAGAGACAGCTTGGGACTGACTGGCTGTCATTATCTGAACAGCAAGTGTTGCTTTGGCTGGAAAAAGAGCTATCCATTTTCTGGAAAGTTCCCTTCCTACTGTTCTATGAGCTCTGTGGAGTTTTGCCAGCAGGAACTGTGCTGTGCAGACTGAGAAGTTCCTCCTCTTTTTCTTTTGTTTAAATGAAGTAGGAATTAAAGTAGATTCAAAGTGGATCAAACTGCAAAACTGTCAAATCCATGTGAAACCTACAACCTGGCAGTCAACTGGCCATAGTTGTAGCTACAGTAGATCCCATGGTGTGCTAATGGAAGTCAGGTTATTAATTCTTACTGTCTGGGACAAAATCCAACATGCTTAATTTTCGGCTTCCTTTAAGCTCTTTCCTGAACTTCCAGCAACAAGTTGAAGTAGCTTTCTTTATATCTTGAGCTCTGTTGCTTGCATTATGCCCCAGGAAATGACCAGCTTGTAGGAAGCCATGTGATTCAAATGTACATACCTGTGGGTAAGACCCCTCTGAGATCTTGCACAGTGCTAAAATACAACTGCTGTAGTTTTGCTCAAGAAGAGCAGAAGGAGCTGAAGAAGGTAAAAGCTGAAATTATATTAGCAAGTCTTCACAGAGTGGATAGGAAAGGTTACTGTGCAAGCAGAATTTTTTTCTGACTCAGCCTACAGAGTTGATCTAGCTCACAAAAAAACATGCATTACAACATTTTAAGAAGTACAGCAAAGCCTGTTTCTGCATTCTTGGGTGCTTCTGCTAAGTCCAAAGGGCAAAGTTGCTTCAGCATAGTCCATTGTTTGTTTTGGAATCTCAAAGATTAAAGATGTCTATAAGTGTTGTTAATTCTCATGGTTATTGTTAAATATTTCCTTTTATTATCTGTATCATAGCAGCTTCAACTTACCAAAAAAAAAAAAAAAAAAAAGGTGAGTTCTCAAGTGCACCCTCACTGTTTCCTGTCTCTGAGCACAGGAATGTTCTGTGCGTGAGGAGACTCCAGCTCACATGTCCCAGGAGAGCAGCCTGACCACCAGATTGCAGGCTGTTTTGGAGGCAGGCAGTCTCCACCCTTCCTATTGAAGCTGTGCCATGCTGCAGAAAATAGTTTCAGTTCATTGGTCTAGAGAAAGAGAAGGGGGGTCACAGGGAGTAGAGTAAGCGTAAGAGAAAGCCTGACTGTTCTGGTTAAGGCACCCATCTGACAGATAAAGCCTTAGATTCTCTTCCTGGCCTGCTTCTTAAATATTTCATATAAATAGTCACTGGCTAAAATGCAGAAACAGATGTTTTGAATACTGTTCTCAGAGGTGCCTAATTTTTCCCATGCTCTATATAGGAAATCTAGACATGGAACAAGAGGTTCTGAACTCCCCTCTGGGAACCCAGTACCTTTCTCTTTGGTGCTGTGGGGTTGAAGTTCTGTGTAACTAATTCCCATACTGGACCTGGTCCTCAGGGTATCACCTCAGAAGTCTGCTTCAGAGATTCACAGTCTCCATGATATTTCCCTTCCCAGTGTATTTGGCACTGATGGTTCTTTTGAATCCCTTCTTACAAGTGCTCCATTATTCCTTTGGCTCTTCTGGATAGCTTTAAAATGAAAAGCATCAAAAATCAGGTCAGACTTTATCTTTGATTAGGGTAGTTTTGACCTGTTACAGAATGCAGCCTTTTCCCCATTACAGAAGCTTGACTATGCCTGTTTTCAGATAACAAGCAAGATTTGAGTTGTTTTTCTAATCAAAAGGTTTGTGATACAGTTTGGTATTTTGCATTTCCCCCAAACACTGCCTGGATTGGAATAAATACACACCTTTACAGCTGAAGTTTTGGATTATATTTGGAGAAAAACTGACTTTCCAAAATGTCTGAGGAAAATCACAGGAATCTTTCCCTGCTCCACCCATTCTCCACCCCCCCTTTTTAAACTAGAACATTCATGTAAGCAATGTGAGCAATATGATTGGCTTTTTGGGGGTTCTGACCTAAACTTCTACAATTTTGCAGTGATTTCCTTAAACCTGACTGGTTTGGCATTCTGAAAGGGAGCATTAGGAAGGGATATATGTGCAGTTCTTCATGACCAAAAGTGTCTCACTGGCATGAAGAACATTTGGAAATGGGCTATGGTGGTGACACATGACTTGCAGGACAGCAGTGAGGACAAGAAATGGCATACTGATTTTCAAATACACCTAAGAAATAAGGTTTTATTTCTGATGAATCAAGGAATGGGTGAATTTTAAAAAAGTATTTATAATTTGTATTGTGAGTCAATAGCATTGAATTGTATGTGTAGATGTCAACCTCTTTTGGGTCTCTAAGTACCTTAACAGTCCTGTTTTTAACGGTGGAAAACCAGTGTGGGCTAGTTTTGTGAGTTAGCCAATTTGTTGGTTTCATCTGCTTTCTGGTGGACAGATGTGTGTGTCTGGCATGTTTGTAGGCAAGAAGGGTTCTAGGTGAGATTAGTAAATGGGAACAGACAACAAGACCAAACTTCTCAACTTACAGGGATGTTTAATCGGAATTTCAATATAACACCAAAACTTTTGGACCTGGTTTTCTCAGGAAGCTTTGGCAAAGAGCATTCAATGCCCTTCAGAATCCCCATGCCTTGATAAAGCAGCCTGAATGTGTGCTGCCAGCCTTGAGCAGGGTTATTCTTTGCTGGCCAGTGCTGTGAGGTGCCTCATCACACTTTGTTTGAATGTTTCTAATGGTGGTGACAGATGTTTCATTGAGTTGCAGAAAGTGAGCTTGGGCTGGTGCTTCAGGAAGCATTTTTGAGGTGGTGAGAAGAGCTACTAGCACAGGAAAAATTGGCTGTAGAAGAGTTTTCTGCAGTGCCAGAGCATTCTCTCTTTTGGCCAGGCCACAGCATCTCATCTGATCACTGGGCTTGCCAAGACACAGAGGAAAGAATTTGACTTCAGTGGTTCACAAATTACACAGGTGCCAGTATGTCCTTTCCAGTCCCTGTTCTGGAAGCAGCTCCTCCATCTCCAGTTACATATGAGCACTCTAACATGCTTTATTACTTTCTCAGGCTGCAGCATATTTCCCAGGTTCGTTTGGATCATTTTCCTGGGTTGAACCTGGTTCCAAACATAATAGTATGCTGGCTTTATCCCCATTCAGCATTCAGCTTGAGAAGAAATTATAGGAATGGGCAGTGGAGGAAGACAGGCTGGGGCCTTGTTTTGGTTACAAGATCTAGGCAAACAACTGAGTATTTTTTTGAACATTTGTACAATAAAAAGTATGACTAGGGAAAGGTAACTCACAACAGACGTGATTCCAGAGGTCTGAAATCCTGTCAGAGGGAAGGATGGAAGGAAGAAAAAAAGAGATATATATTTCCAGGTGCATTTCAAAGCCTCCAGTGTCACATATGGATGGTGAAACTCTAATTGGAGATTTAAAGATACCTGAGGTCAGGAAGAAATGGCACCCAGAATATTTTTATTTTCCACTATATACAGGGAGGCAAGAGAAGCACTATTTGCAGCTGTACCAGGTAGACAGAGTTTTGTGTTGTTTTATCCCAAAATATAAAAACAAATAATGATCTGAAGAAACACAGCCACTCTGGAGGAGGAGACAATAGCTGTTTCACTGCACAAGACATTACCTCTATAAAGCAGGACAGACACCAAAAACTTCCCTTTATCCTGCTTAAACACAAACACTCTAAGAATATAATATAATCAACAAGCTTTGAATTTTAGAAATATACTAAATTCAATACTTCCAGATTTGTGGGAAATGTCCTGGGAACATTAAAAAGATCACATGTCCAATTGGTAATTTTATTTCTCATTTGAAGGGTTCCATGTCCAACAGCATGGGCACAACTTTACGATGAAGTGATGAATTTTAACCAGCCTTTCTGGATTCCAAGTTTGCCTTGGTCTTTTATCAAAGGGCTCAGCAGATTTTATGCTGCTTAGCTGGGAACCATAATAGTAGCAAATGAGGAAGATAGTGAAGGTTTATACAGCTTTATATTTAATATGGGGAGTTTCTAGAAGGAGTCTGTAAGCAGGGACTGTTGCCCAGGCTCCAAGCTTTGGCCAAGCAGTTCTTGGCAGGCTTCAGAGAGGGTGGTGAAAATGCAGCTTTAAGCCATCCTTACATCATCCCAGGGCTGTCTCCCTGCCAGTGTGGTCCCTTGTGTAAACTGTAACACCAGCAGAGCTACTGAATTTTGCAGGAGCTACCACTGTACCAAATAAACGACTCTGGTAACTGGGAATCTATGAGAAATAGGCTTGGCCCAGCCATTTCTGAACTGTACACGTTTCAAGGGACTCGGGGAAGGGAGAGCCATTGCAGTCTCTGCAGTGGCTGCAAACCAGCTGAGGCTTTGTCATATCTGCACTGGCTGATGTGCAAGCAGCTGGCTGAGCTGCCTCACAGACTCCATTGCAGTGATAATGTGGCAAAAACCAGCTTTCAGTGTCTGGAGGAGCTGGCCCTGAGAATGCCTGTGTGTGCATATGCAGATGCATGCGATGTCACTGAATGTCCTCTGCTCCCTGCAAAGGTCACTTTGTCTGAGACTTTTCATTTACTTCAGAATAAAGCAGCCTCGAGAATGTAATGAAGGAAATTAGGTCTGAAATTTGTTTCCTAACACCCATGAATTGCAGCACCAAGCTAGGGGAAAGCATTCAAATCCCTCTCTGCCCTCTTGGATAGAATTCTGTTTGTAGCTCTGTAATAATCAGCAGACATCAGTGTCTGCTACAACTGAGTATTTTTGGTACCTAATTGGCACTTAGATACTAATGTAATAGGAGCTTTAGAAATAGCTAAAGCAGATAAATATTGCTTCTTTCCCTGTGTGTATGTCTGTATCGCCTGTGTGAAGCTGTGTATTAATGTGAAAAATTCCCTGTTGATTTTAATGGAATGCATTTCTCTGTAGAGAATTTGCTTCTTTCAAAGCTGCAGTAATGTATAGAAGGGATGATTTTTTGTGGGTGCTGTGAACATCTAGAACAAATTCCTGAACTATTATTTGTGCAGAAACTGTGAATGCTCCCAGCTTGCAAATGAAGTCAAACCCTTGTTAATGTTTACAGTAAAACAGCTGTTCTCAGCATTTCTCCCTGAGCCTCAGCTACTTTAGCTTTACCATACTCAGCCTTACATCATAGCAGCTGCAATAATAAGAGGCTGAAAGAGGTCAGAAGCAGCCAGTCCTGCTAAACCACACCTTTGTTTAAAAGAGATTTTGGATTGTAAAATATCTCAATTGCTAAATTTTTCAGCCTGACTGGACTCCATGCATGAACTGGGTTTTCAAAGACCTAGCTCACCAAAAGCACATAGGCACTGCAGAGTAAAGCAGAACACAGGCTCTTTATACATTTTCCTGGGAAACTTTCTGTAGATCCAGACTGGGAAATGTTCCAAGGCTTCACAGAACTAAAGATAACAGTAATAAAAAATTGGACTGGAGCACACTGACTTTTAAATGAAATAGCTTAGCCTAGTACACTTGCATGGCAAAGCCTTCATAATTTGTGCAGCAGGACTACAAAAATAGTTGTCTTTATTTACACAAATAAAAGTAAGATAACTACAGATTACTGAATTTTAACAATTAGGAGGTATGAAAACAAACAATATTCTAGGAAAAGAAAAAAGACATCATCATGTAGGATGCTTTCAAGACTATATTTTCTTTGTAAATATTTGTGATTGCTCAAATAATAAATTTGAGCTACTGGATATGTTTCATAAAAATAATTAGGTGTTAGCAGAATGTAAAATAGACCATTGACCTGCTCAGTCTTCTTTTCAGAAATGAAGAGCCACAATTTTTGTGGTAAGTGTGAAGTGTATGGTCTATTGAGTTTCTGCAGTGTCTACATTGTGGAAATACATGAATAAATAGGAATTTAAAGTGAATTTAAGAACATTTTAATATTAGATGCCCTCCATGTGATTTACTGAAACCTTTTCTGCTCAGTAGCAGAGATAGGCGGTTTTTAGCATGTAAAAGAAAATGTGTTCATTGCTGCTTTATTGCATTACGTAGGAATTGGATAAAAAAGGTAATTTTATTTTACTGACAATAAAAATTTGAAAATCAAAGTAAGAAGAAGGTAGGATTTTTACAGTTGAAAAATTCCAAATAAATTTATAGGTACGAGGGGTTTTTTTGACAGCATTTTCACAGTTAAAATCAAGTGTGAACATTGCACTCATGTGACAAATACCACCTGTGACACCAACAGCAACCTTAACTAGTCTTGAGATTCACAGACTGATGTCACAGACTGTGAGATGATGTCACTGATGTCATAGATTGTGGCAATAGGTTGGGATAAAGGGGCTGTCACAGCTGGACTGCTGAGTTTAGCAGATTCTGCAGCATGTTGCCATCAAAAGGACTTAAATCCCAAATGTGCTTTACAGTACAAGAAAGAGAAGAAGTAAGCAAAGGTGGCCGCAGAGAAGAATTTGTAGCTTTCATTGATACAGGAACTTTTAGATGATACTAGATACTTTTAATTCAGAGGGGCTGCAAATTCCATTGATACATTGTAAAGACAGTGTAAAGTGGAAATGACTGTGTCAAAATTGTAATAAATTGGGCCATAGATTCAATAGTGACTAATAATGATGGTGAATTACTTGCCTTGAAATAATTCTTTGAAATTCTTAGGATTTCAGGTTGTAGTTGTATATGGTACTGACCAGCAAAATAGAATACGTGCTCTTTCTTGAAGAGGCTAAATGTACAAGGGCTATGAAAGGTAATAACATGAGATGTAAGGTTCAAGCAAACTATTCACAGTAACCATAGGTACAAATGGTAGTCTATGCTTTTATCACAAAATCCTTTACTGCCTGGGGAAGAACCCCAGCTCCCCAAAAAACAATTTTATGTACCTTCATACATATATATTATGTATACATCTATAATATGTACATATATATATATTTTGTATGCATATTTTAATGCCAAGTGCTTTTAAAATATGCACATATCAATGACATAAACCTTTTGTAAGTACACACCTGAGCTAAATATTACTTAGCAGTGTGCATTTTTCTTTGAGTTTCACTGGTGCATTCAGAACATGATCAGTTTGTTTCTTTTGGCACAAATTGTCACCTGAACCCCTGAATAAAAATATTGCTTCTACTCTGTCATATAGAGAGAATATATTCTGACTCTCGCTCTAGGTACAAATGTGGCTGTCACATTTGAAAAGGCAACAGTTAAATACTTGTTTCTGCTGTCAGAAATGCAGCAGTTAAACCCTAAATAATATCTATAGGATTAAGATCCAAGTACTCTACAAGAAATCTATATGCAGTAATCTTTCCACATTTCCTCTCTATCCTCTGTCACAGACTATGGAAGATAATTTTAAAAGAGCTCTAGTATGTATGCTCATTATTTCCATTTTCGGGTAAGTGCAGCAAACAACTTCACCCTAGCAGATTAGTAGCAAAATAGTACACATTCCTGTATGCTAAATGAATGAAAAAAAGCAGGATTGAGTCAGAATGGGGGCAGAGGGAGAGAGACAGGAGGATTTTTTAAAAGAGTTTTCTGAATAATCAGGAAATCCAGTGAGACAAACAGAATGTGTAGAGAACAAGCCAGAATTATCAAATTACCATGACAACCATAGGCAAGAACCCAGAGAGAATCAGGTAAAGATATTACAGTAGAATTACAATTAACTTCACATTTATT
Source organism: Ammospiza nelsoni (assembly GCF_027579445.1). NCBI lineage: Eukaryota > Metazoa > Chordata > Aves > Passeriformes > Passerellidae > Ammospiza > Ammospiza nelsoni. Next base: position 42,678,488 of record NC_080638.1, on the reverse strand, counting down.
AATTTTTAAAAAAATAATAATCCCAAGCAATCAGGAAGAAATATTTCTTTTGGCCTAGCTCATTGTGGTGCAAAGGCTTGTGAAATACAGCCTTTTTTGTAATTTTGAAATTGTTTTGTAAATGTATACAAGTAACTTTTATCTTGATTTGAATATGCTGATTGTTTTAACTATCAGAATCTAATGTCAGATACAAAACTCAAAATTGCATATGCTTTTATTTGCCTGAAAATAAAAGCTAAAAGAGAATTCAGAAAAGGTAGAGGGGGTGTGTGGGTATGTGTGTGTACACACACTTATCGTGTGTATTTCTCTGTTACTCCTTAAAAATTCTCTCTTGTATGTTTTTTAATGACTACTCTCTTAATTCAAATCTTTGATTAACACACAACCAAAAAGCTTTAAAACTGAATACAGTAAAAAAATGAATAAAACCAAAGTGGAGTGAAAGTCAAATAAGTAAGAGTGGTGGTGTTTAAAAATGCTACAGGTTAACCAGCAGGGAGTTAACCAGGCTGTCTGTTATATATGGCTTGGCATTCTGTTTTAATATTTCATTTCATGTATCACTGTTCACATATATTGGAAAGATAGAAGTATGCAGTTCTGAAAGGCAAAGACCCACGTTTAGAGACAGAAGGGAGGATTTATTCACATGGGGGGTGGTTGACTTTTTCCCCAGGTTTGAACAAAGCTCTCAGATTGTTAACACTTGAGTATGCAAACAAAATTCCCCCAGTGCTTTTTCTTTCCTAGTGTTTTGTGCCACTATCTGAACGCACATTGCATTTTACATGTGCCTGTGAACATGGATGTGTGCCCACACTGATCTTTTGAAATGCTGCCCTGAAGTTTGCTGCGTGGTCAGGGGAGCAGTGATGCACTCCATTGTTCCCTGCTATGATGTCATGCTCAGACTTCGCCTTGCTTCAACAGAATTCAGTTTACTGCTTTGCAGCAAAATGTCTTTAGGGAAGACAGATCTATTGCTGTAGCAGAGATGGAAAGAAACAATGTGAAAAACAACAAAAAAAGGCAATATAGGGGAATGAGTATAAATTCTGACTAAAATATTTGCTGCCTATATTTTTCTCTACACCTTTATAGAAGTAGATATGCACACTCATCTATACACACACTCAAACTGTGCATGGCTCAAAGGTGTGTTTGTTTTAATCTTGGGAACTAGGACAAGCTGAGATTCACTCTCAGGACTTGCATCATCACTAAGATTGCTCTTAAACATGCAGTCTTATATCACACTGTTCATTCTTTTTATTCACACTAACCACACGTGGAGTGCACATAATGGGTCTAATCCTGCTAGCTGTCCACTGATGTTAATGAGAGCTAAAGACATCGGGCATGCTACAACATCCAGTGGTAAATTAATTCTTTTCCACAGCATCTGAAAACTCTGCGTGGGGAGAGTGAGGGGAAGAAAGAGGATGGCTTTTTAATTATGTTGGGAGATCCTGAGCTAGAAGAGAAATCTAAAGGGACTGAGTGGGGAGAAGGAGGTCTTTCCTTCTCAATTCCTCCCTCCCTCCTTCCCACCCACCCTCCTGGCCTTCAAAAAAAAAAAAAAAAAAAAAAAAAAAACGCAAAAAAAAAAAAGAAAAAAAATCAAAAAACCCTGGGGCCAGTCCTTCCCGAATAGGGACAGTTGGCAGGTATGTGTTAATCTTGTTCCCAGCAGTTCGGAGGAGCCACGCACAGAGGCTCACCCTGTCCTTTCAAATCAGTGCTTCCTCTCCTTCAAGAGTTAAACTTCTCTAGAACATTTATTTCACGATCTCAGAGAGAAGAAAAAAAAAACAAAAAAACCCCACACACACGAAAAAAACCAACCCAACAGAAAAAACCCCAAAACCCAAAAAACCCCCAAACCCAAACCTGCAGAGCTGAGAGGCTGCAGATCACAAGGCCATTCTGATAGCCTCCTGTCCCCATGGCAACAGCAACGGCATTTATCAGTTCCTTATGAGAGCAGGCACAGCAAATCTGCATTGCACATGGCAGCCTTCCAGCCTTTCAAATGAAAGAGCACTTTGAACTGCTGCCAAGTGTGGAAGGAGCAGAGCTGTCAGGACTGCTTAATGCTGGCAGTTTGTACTTGGGAGCCTTTCAGTTCCCAGAATCCTTCAGCATGGCAGCCTGCCAGGTACTTAGCGGAAGCTAAAAACTAACCCCCAGACCATTCACTGCAGTGCACTCAAAATTTTCCACATGTACCATGTCACAAGTGCAGACTGTACAATGAAAGCAAACGCCTTCTGCTTAGGATTCTAATTTTATTAATAATCTAGGAAAAAGCAATCCGAGATTAACTGGCTGACAGCACTATGGTATAGCCACTGTTTATAATTCGGGGGGTGTATGTCACATGTGTATTTCATCCCTTAGAAATAGAATGAGCTCAGACAACAGGGGCTGCACAGCCCAAAATCTACATGCACTACCTGAATATGGGAAGATTGGTGTTAGCAGAAGGGAGAGGATGGTTATTTACAGTGGAGTGATTTTTAGCAGTCATTATCAAATGCATAGCAGTGAGATGTGAAACAGTAAAACAAGACACTATTGCTGGCTGGTAACTATTTTTTGCCCTTACCCTCTGCATTTTGATGACATTGTGAGAATCTTGGAAATTGGCTGATGAGTGTAGCAGAGATACATGGCTCTTGGTGCGTTTCCTTTCAGTGGAGAGTTTTCATGTGAACTTTTTATTGTTTTGCATTACCCAAAGCACAAGGGCTTCTACTGGCAGAGGAAACAAATTGGCACAGTTCTGCTTTTTTTTTTTTTTTTTAATCTGCACTGAGATCAAGGGCAAGGGCTTCATTTTCCAGCACTAGTCATAAGCCTTTAGCACAAATAGAATGAAAATTGTCTGTCGCTCAGGCAGTTGGACAGGGTTCAGGAAAACTATGTCTGGCACTAATTCCAAAGGGAGGAAGGTTTGGTTCAATCCAGCATCATTAATTTCAGTAAACTGTTTTCACTAGTCTGTATCCCACTGTTCAAGAGCTGTTTATTATCTTCTACTAAATAATGTTTTTGGAGAACAGAGTAATGAAAAATACCTGATATTACTTACATACATATTACTTGTATACACATGTATACTCTCACATGTATGTATGTATACACATAAATATAGATATGGTATATGAGGCTGTATTCTCTCTCTCTTTTTTTTTTTTCTCTTTTTCTAAACAATTGCTTGTTTCTTACCTTGCCTTCCCATTACAAAATGCTTTTATAATGCCAAATATAAAATAGTAAAAATAGCCCAGAAGGCAAAAAAGAGAGAGAAAGAGAGATTAAAAACCCTGGAGCAAAGACAATCTCCACAAATTTGTGAGTTTCACCAAAAAAAACAAGGAAATGTAGAGCCTCTTTTTCACCTTGCAGCTATCTTTGGCTGCTGCTTGAAGATTTGACTTAATTCACCCAGGCAGTAGTGTCTAAAAGTAATACGCCAAGACAGTTAATTTTGGCACTTAGTCTCCCTTAGGAATTTTACCAACAGTCTTTGTAAAGAAAGTAAATGATCTTTTTTTTCCTCTTGGTTTTTCCCCATGGCTCATCTTGATATGTGCTAATAAAAGAAACTGCCCTCAACCCCCCTTCTGTTCTCACCATTATCCTCTGTCCATATCATCCTTCTTTCAATAACAATATTAATCAGCATTTGTAACATGGTCTTGGAGACAAAGTGGGTTTGGTCTTTTCAGATGGCCTAGTTAGAGAGGAAAAGGAGGTTATGCCAAGTGAAATAACTTAAAATAGTGTCAGAGTCTTTTCTTTCTTTCTTTCTTTCTTTCTTTCTTTCTTTCTTTCTTTCTTTCTTTCTTTCTTTCTTTCTTTCTTTCTTTCTTTCTTTCTTTCTTTCTTTCTTTCTTTCTTTCTTTCTTTCTTTCTTTCTTTCTTTCTTTCTTTCTTTCTTTCTTTCTTTCTTTCTTTCTTTCTTTCTTTCTTTCTTTTCTTTCCACTTTTCTTTTCTTTTCTTTTCTTTTCTTTTCTTTTCTTTTCTTTTCTTTTCTTTTCTTTTCTTTTCTTTTCTTTTCTTTTCTTTTCTTTTCTTTTCTTTTCTTTTCTTTTCTTTTCCCCCCTTTCCCACCTCCCTCATTTCTTGGAAAACACAGTAAAGTTCTGTTCAGTTCTCAAGTGTTATTAATCACTGGTGGAGGCCAAAAGCAGGGATATTTTTCTTGGCAGCACGTTTTGATAAACAATCTGTGTATGGGGTGAAGGGAGGGAGGAGCCTGTCTTGCTGGTAACTAAGTTAATGTTTGGCAGATTCTTAACTGTCACGAAAGTGCAAGTGGCTCTCAGTGGGAATAGCCTTAAAAATGTACCGATCCAGATGATTCATTGTTGTTGATTGTTTACTACGTCCACAGGATGTAAGATGAAAACAGTCCAGGAAAAAGTAAAAATAACAACAGCGGAGGCCCCAGCTCTGCATATCCCAGCCTAAAACGCACTGCCCAATCGCTGGTCCCTTGCAGAGTGAGCAGAATTAATTATAGGTGTCTTATTTTGCACTGTAAGATTTGGCAAAGGCTAATGTGTGGAAATCTAGGCTCCCAGGCAGGTTTTCAAACCCTAAAGACAGCTGTAGGAAGATCGGTGTAGGGTGGGTGTCAAAGAGGGGACCCCCTTGCCCCCCCAGTGCTTCCCGGGGCAGAGGCGAGAGGCCGTGTCGGGGACTGGGGCTGCCCGGGGGCGCGGCCCGGCTGCGGGCAGGGCAGCCCCCGCCCCGCCGTGCCCCCGGCTCCCTGCTCCAGCACCGAAGGGGAAATGGCACCGGGAAAAGCACAGGAAACGAGAGGCAACCTCCGTTAAGAAATATGTCTTAAGAGTTCCTAGGTGGGAAACGCAATAAACTCTGTATGTCAGCAAGGCTCACTACCTGAAAAATGGTAGGAAAAACCAGAATTATAATGAGATGAGAATTGAAATGATAAACAGAAACATGTAACTACTCCTATTCTTTGTAACTGAGTGTTTTGACACTTCCTGGCAGCTTCTAGTAGAAGACAATGTTGTTTAACTTTTAATTTGACAAAATTATGCAACTTCTTCCTGAAGTGTTTGTGTTTTGATTTGCTGAACACATTCTCTTTACCACCAAGTGCTCTGTTCACTGCTAATCTCTACATTGTTTTGAAGCCAGTCATTTGATTGTGACGGATTTTATTTGCTATTCTGAGGTAAATCCATGTAAATTACACTTTCTGGAGTGCACTACCCTTCTCGTTCTTGTATTTTTTTTCCAGCTGTAGCTGCTGTTTGGATCAGTAAAGAAAGAGCCATTTCTGTGAGTGCCTGCAGAAGAGCCAGCTGCTCTCACGGCTGCAGTGATCAGTGCCAAAACTTTGTAAAGCGAACAGGAAAGAGTTAAACATATTCCCAGGCTGTAAGCATTTAGAGCCAGACCAGACTGTTCATTCCCAAGCTGCTGAGATCATGGGCTTTATTATCTCTTGCAAACTTTGGGGCTGTCCTATATTCTGCATAATTAACAGTGCACAGCTGATCGATAATCCACAGTACTCCTCTCTCATCCAGATCCGCAGTAACCGCCGTGTTTTGGAGCTCATGTCTGGGAGTGGCACGGAGTAGTGCCTGGGGTGCAGCCAGGCCACCTGGGTTTTGTCACTTTGTCCTTCATGGTGTGTTGCACCCTCTGCTTTCCATACTTGCTGGTGGATCTAGCAAAGTTCCTGCCCACTGTATTTTGTATGATCATTTTGATTCCTTCATTTAAATCAATGCTTCACGTGCTGTTTTATTGTTACGCAGACCCATATGTGCATGTGTGTACTTTCAAATAAAGATGGTAATAGGAATAAAGGAAAAGGGATTATCAGATGGCAGTATTTATCTTAGGACTGAAAGGAAGGAATTAGTAGATTTCATTTCTGATTGTGAAAATTATAGTCCTTGTCCCTTGGGACTTCTGGCAGGTCATAAACTTTGGGCAATCTCTGCAGAATCCCTAATGCCACATCACAGTGCTGACTTGTATTCCTGCACAGAAAACAGTAGCTGGGTAGCAATTGTTCTCAGCCACAGGTCCATTCCTCCTTGCACTCCCCTTCATCTCCCTAAACAATCTATTGTTTGGGGTTATTATGCTATTTTTTGTTTGCTCACTTATTTCTTTCAGTTAGCCAGATTAGACACCTGAATGGATTAATTGTTTGGGCTTCTTCTTTGCTTCCTCCAAAAGTAATATTAATTCCTGGATTATTTCAGAACTAAATAAACACCAGGCATGTTTAGAATAAATCCAGCAAGACCAATCTGGATTGCTCCTGTCCGTCACTCGCATGGCAAAGAGAAAAGGCAGGAGGTGAGGGGGAAAGCTTGCTGCTACCCTCGCAAGGACAGTGCTGCCATAGATGGGAAGATTGTTTCACTGCTACCGTTCAATCTATTTTTCCGTACCCAGATTAGATTGATACTGACAAGTCGTTCCCTGTGAAGGTGCCACAGCGTGGCATTTATTTGCATTTACATTGCAGTTCTCTTCATCAATCAGCTTTGCAGAGATCACTGCTGCTGCTGGCCATATTGTTGCTGTGCTGACACTTCATCCTTAAGTGCTGCTTGCGTAACGGTACAGTGCGTGCCCATGACCAAAGTTTAAATCAAAGTTTAATCATTATGGAAAGACAAACATATTTCTGCAACTGTGTATCCTGCAAGTAAGAGGAAAGGCAGTTTGGTCGGGTCACAGATGCTAATCTCTCTCTTTTTCTATTCACAAACTATAAAGGGAGTTGACAGCACCTGTAAATGGTTTTCTAAGGCTAGATCATATCTAAGGTGATTATTATTTACACCCACTATAAAGACTGCTCTTATGAGCCAAGAAGTCTGTTCCTGTGAGGTGAGTTTACCAAAAAAGGGGTTTCTTGCAGGAGGATTCAGTGGATCGAGGATCCAGGGTGAGGGGTAGTTCAAGCACATGGAGTGCCTTGTCATGGTTGGATTTGTGTAACCCAGGGACTGAAATACAGTCAGGATATGTTGCAGTTCTGCATTCTTAGACATGCGGGTGAAGGGAAAGCTTCAGGTCTCTCAACCAGAGATTTTAAAGCAGAGGCTGACCTTTTATCACAGCCCAGTTCTGCTCCTCATATGAAGATCAACGTGAGGCAGTATAAGGATAGGAAAGGAACTGACATTCCACTATGAATCAGAGGGAACACATGCTTATTTGGTGAAGGAAAGACATATTAATGTAGAAATCCTGCAGCCATCACTAAATCACTGTGGCTGGAAGCAAAGACTTTGACCAGCTTTCATCTGCCATACTTCTGTGAAGCTTTTGTAATGTCCACAGTTTAGGTGTGAAATTTTTAAGTGTGAAATCTACTCCCCTTTAGCGCATCTTCTTCAGCCAATTTGCGTACAGGAGACTCACATAATTCAAAGACTTTTCTATCTCTACTTACTACTTCTACAAGCTTCCCCTGAAAAAGAGTCACTTTGTCACAATTGATTTTCTAACTGTATTTTATCTGGTCCTACCATTTCTGTAACTTCAATCAATGTGTGCATTTCATTAAGCCTTCCCTATAAAATAATTCCACACACATATAATCAAATTCATTTGCCAGCTTTAAAGACTAGACCCGGACACATAAAAAATGCTTTAGACAACTAAAAATGAAAATGACACATATTGGTGATATGAAATGAAATATTTAAAGGGACGGATTTTTGTCATGTGAGTTCTAAAACGTTATTAATCGAATAGAAGGTGTCTATCTTCGTCGGGGCTGCATGGCTGCTGAGCGTGCCGATGTAAGGGAGCCGTGGCACCCCGCCACAGAAACACTAAGTTCTTTTAAAACACAGAGAGAAACCTGCAATGGACGGGGATTTCGGCGTTTGTAGCAACAAAGGAATCAGGAAGAGGTACTGAAAGAAAGAAATCCACCCAACACAGCCCAGCTGGGAGAGGTTCCGCGTTCGCCGAGCGTGCGGCCGCTTCCCCCCCGCCCTCCGCCGCTGCGCGCTGTCTCCGCGGGCACCGTGCGCCCGGCTGCGCCCAGTGACGCGATGCCGGTGGCCGCCCGCGCCGGGTCCCGGCCGAAGCGCGTCCCCGCAGTGACGCTTTATTATTCTTTGGACGCAGGCAGCGATGTCGATGTTTGCAAAAACAGCCGCCGACTGCAACGAGAGCAAAAGCGGGTTCTGCAGAGCCCCTCCTGGCCAGCACGGGCACCGGCGTGGCCGTGGGGCCGGGCGGGGAGCGGGCAACTTCGGGGATCGCGGGCGGGAGAAGGAAAGCTTCGGGGGGGGTTATTTTGTTTTCCTCCCAGCGAAATGAATTCTTGGCTTATTTGCATGAACCGAGGTTGTTTTAAGTAATTTGCCTGTTAACAGTGTTATGCAAATGTTAGCTAGCTATTTAAAGGGGGAAATAGAAGAAAAAAAAAAAAAAGCCGTGTGTTCTCACAACACCGGGGAAATCCTATGTCCCTTTGCATTAGCGAGATGAGATCATAGCGATTACTCACCTGCCTGGCCTCTCCTACACCCTTGAGCAATGCACAGCACTATCTTTCCCAGCCCAACCTTAAACACTTGGCAAACATGGCTGTTTAAAACAAATCAAAAGTGGAAGAGCTTCTGATGCAGTCACAGGCTTACAAAAACTGTGTCATTCTGTCTCTGGGATCACTGAAAGAGAAACACGAAATCGGATATTAAGGCGGGATCCCCCATTTGCCTCAGCAGCCGGAGCGCACGGGAATCCCACCGACAGTCGCGGTGGCAGAAAGCCGCGCAGCCGTCACGAAAGCAAAGCGGGGCGAACCGCGGGTTTACAAAATCCCGAAAGCGAGACATCTGAACTTAGAAAGCGCAGTCAGGGAAAAAAAACCAACCAAGCAAACAAAAAAAAAAAAAAGCCACCACCCACCACCACCACGACCACGACGACGACGACGACGACTGTGCATGCGCGCCCTGGCCGCGGAGCCGCGGCGGGGGGCCGGCAGCGCGGCCGGGAGGAGGGTGAGGGCGCGATCTGGCGTTCAAGTTTCCAAACATAGCCGGCAGCGCAGGCTGCCCGCGCCCCGCCGCGCTCCAGCTGCGGCCGCGCCGGGGAGGGCGCGGGCAGCGCGCCGGGCATGCGCGCCCCGCGCAACAAGTGGGCTCCGTGCCGGCGGCCGGGGGGAGGGGAGCGGGGCGCGGGCGCTCGGCGGTGACGCGGGGCCCCGCCCGGGTGCAGCCGAGCCGGGAGCACGGCGCGGAGAAGGGGAGGGGCGTCGCGGCGCGGGGGGAGCGCGGCGCGGCGGAGGGGGCGCGCAGCCACACGCGGCGGCGCGCAGCACCCCGCGCTCGGACTGCGAGTAGCGGCGAGGATGTGAGTGAGGAGCAGGCGGCGCCGCTCGCCACGCTGCTGCCGCCGCCGCCGCTGCTGCTCCCGGGCTGCCGCAGCTCCGCCAGCGCTCAGGGAAGCCGCCGCTGCCGGGACCGAACAGCTCCGTGCGGCTGCCCCTGTCTTGCTCACGGCGGTGGATCAGCACGTACCGAACTGCAAGCTCACGAGGCAGCCGTGGCGGGTGGAAGGTGACCCCCCCCCCATCTTCTTCCGTGCACCTCCGCCTCCTCCCGGAGGAGGAGCAGCAGCAAGCGGAGAGCTAGAGAGCGCAGGGAAACAGAAGCGGCTAGAAAGCGACCCCCACCCAGCCAGCCCCCCGGAGGAGCAGTGGAATCGTTTCCCACCCCACCGGGTCAGCAGCGGCAGCACCAGGTAGAAGAAGCCATCTCTGGCAGCAGGAGCGAACTAAAAGCAGACGATCCCCCTTGCTGAAACGGGCAACAGGATCAGGTACGGAGAGCCACCCCCCGCCCCTGCAGCCCGGGGGGGAAGACTGAGCCAGCCCCTACCCCGGTGGCAGCGGCAGCAGCTCCCCAGCCAGCAGCACCATGTCCGCCGCGCAGGTGTCCTCGTCGCGGAGGCAGTCATGCTATCTATGCGATCTGCCCCGCATGCCCTGGGCCATGATCTGGGACTTCACGGAGCCCGTCTGCCGGGGCTGCGTTAATTATGAGGGCGCCGACCGCATCGAGTTCGTGATCGAGACGGCCCGGCAGTTGAAGCGGGCGCACGGCTGCTTCCAGGACGGTCGCTCCCCGGGCCCCCCGCCGCCGGTCGGCGTAAAGGCAGTGACGCTTTCCGCCAAAGAAGCGGCGGCGGCGGCGGCCCAGCAGCAGCTCAACCATGTGGATGCCACTTCCAAGGCGGCCTCAGCGGGGCTGACCCAGTCCAGCCTGGACCGCTACGGGCTCAGCGCCGCCGCGGCGGAGCAGCGCAGCCGCTTCGAGTACCCGCCGCCGCCGGGCAGCCTGGGCAGCAGCCATGGCGCCCGCCTGCCCAATGGACTGGGGGGGCCCAATGGCTTCCCCAAGCAGCCTGAGGACGGGCCACCGGAGCTGAACCGGCAAAGCCCCAACTCCTCCTCCTCCTCTTCCTCCTCCCGTCGCGGGGCGCATGGGGGGCTCGTGTCTGGCCTGCCCCCGGGGGCCGCCGGCGCTCAGATGAATGTGCCCCCCAACCTGCTGCCGCAGACGCTGCTGAACGGCCCCGCTGCCTCCGGCGTGGCGCTGCCTCCGCCGCACGGGGGCCTGACCGGCCGCGGCGGCGGGGGTCCCCCCGCTCCCTCCGCCTCTTCCCAAGGGGGCACCTGCGGCGGTGGTGCCGGGGGAGGCGGCGGCTCGTCCTCCGAGGCCTGCGGCAAGCGGCCGGGCTCGGTTTCCAGCAGTGACCAAGAGCGGGAGCTGAAGGAGAAGCAGCGCAACGCGGAGGCGCTGGCCGAGCTCAGCGAGAGTTTGCGGAATCGGGCCGAGGAGTGGGCCAGCAAGCCCAAGATCGTGAGGGACACGCTGCTCACTCTGGCCGGCTGTACCCCCTACGAGGTGCGCTTCAAGAAGGATCACGCCCTGCTGGGCCGCGTCTTTGCCTTCGACGCCGTCTCCAAGCCGGGCATGGACTATGAGCTGAAGCTCTTCATCGAGTACCCTAGCGGCTCCGGCACCGTCTTCTCCAGCGCCTCCGGCGTGGCCAAGCAGATGTACCAGGACTGTATGAAGGACTTCGGTCGCGGCCTCTCCTCGGGCTTCAAATACCTGGAATACGAGAAGAAGCACGGCTCTGGCGACTGGCGGCTCCTGGGAGACCTGCTGCCCGAGTCTGTGCGCTTCTTCAAGGAGCTGGTGGGCGCCGACATGCTGCCGCAGCCCTACCTGGACGCCAGCTGCCCCATGCTGCCCACGGCGCTGGTGAGTCTCCCGCGGCCGGGGGCCGGGGCCGGCGGGGCGCAGGGCACGGCCGCAGCCTCTAGGGGACCTGGCGGCGGCGGCGGCGGTGGCGGCGGCGGGGCGATGCGCAAGAGGAAAGCTTCTCCTGAACCCTCGGATTCGGCCGAGGGGGCTCTGAAGCTCAGCGACGAGCAGCAGCGGCAGCAGTGGATGGCCAGCCAGAGCGAAGCGCTCAAGCTCACCATGTCGGCCGGGGGCTTCGGGGCGGTGCACGGCGGTGGCCCCCCGCCACCGCCGCCCCTCGGGCCTCACTCCAACCGGACCACGCCACCCGAGTCCGCCCCCCAGAACGGACAGTCCCCCATGGCCGCGCTCATGTCGGTGGCCGACACGCTGGGCAATGCCCACTCGCCCAAGGACGGCAGCTCGGTGCACTCCACCACGTCCACCCGCAGGAACAGCAGCAGCCCCGTGTCGCCGGCCTCGGTGCCTGGCCAGCGCCGTCTGGCCTCCCGCAACGGGGACATGAACCTGCAAGTGGCCCCTCCTCCCCCCAGCACCCACCCCGCCATGGACCAAGTGCACCCCCAAAACATTCCGGACTCCCCCATGGCCAACAGCGGGCCCCTGTGCTGCACCATTTGCCACGAACGCTTGGAGGACACCCACTTTGTTCAGTGCCCCTCTGTGCCCAGCCACAAGTTCTGCTTCCCTTGTTCCAGAGAGAGCATCAAGGCCCAAGGGGCGACTGGTGAAGTCTACTGCCCCAGTGGAGAGAAATGCCCCCTAGTCGGTTCCAATGTGCCTTGGGCATTTATGCAGGGCGAGATCGCGACCATTTTAGCTGGGGACGTTAAAGTGAAAAAGGAGAGAGACCCTTGAGTAAGAAATCCAATCCCTTCAGACTCCTGAAGATGTAGAATTGTGAATATAACAAACTGCAAAAGTTAGTCTTATGTATAGACATTATTTTCGTCGTATGTTTCTATATTTTGAAACAAAGGTATGTACTCTTCTTCATTTGAAGGATAGAGCTGGTTTTTGTTAAACAGAATATAATATTGTTTGGTTACTACATAATACCTGTTCTCATTTCTTTGGCAGTGTGTTGGCTAGGTACAAAGTTAATAGCCCTTAGCGATTACCTGCTGCTGGTGTGTATTTTTGTAAATGTATGCACTTCTCTGAAAGAAGAAGAAAAACACAAAAGACAAAAAAAAAAAAATTTTGCCAAGGCCAGTGTTGATGCCTAAAAAATTGCTACAAAAATGGTGACAGCTTATGTTTTACAAGCCCTGAGTGTTAGTCTTTCACCTTTTTTTTTTCGTTTTTGGTTTTTTGTTGCAAAACGGTGGGGTGGCTGTGGGGGGAGGGTGTTTTTTTGTTGCAAGTTTGTAAGGAAAATGTTTCCGTTTGTTTCTATTGATCTGAACGTTTTTTAATCTTCATGTGTTTTTTGTTTTTGCTTTTATTGATGCACGGATGCTTTTGAACAGTAGAGCAAAATGCTGTACATGAGAAACATGCTCTGTTTGTCCTTTATACATTTCTGTAGTTAACAGAACACTGTAATGTGCCTTGGAGCTTAGTAAATTGTAATAAATTCAATTGATATTAATACTTCTTGAGTAGCAAGTTTTATTTTTCTCTAAGCTTAGGCAGTATGTGCAAGCCGTGTTGGCTTTTTAAAGGTCTCCATTATACCAAGAGTCTGCAGTTCGTTGTGATAATCGTGGCACTTGTATGCACATTTTCACTTATATGTAGTAAGATGATGATGTTGATGGTGTTATCAAACTTACTTAAATCTTGGCACTGTGCCTATTTACATTTCACCTTTAATGTTGCAGTAACGGTTGCTGACTAAGCATTTTCTATTTACTGTTCCTGCATCTCATTTCCTCCTCCCTTCTCCTCCCCCCCACTGGCTCTCCAGCTGCAAGCTGTTTGCAATACAGGATGCATGCATTGCCTGTGCAATTTAGTAAGGCTTGAGATTTAAAATGAAGCCTTATTGTCACCAAAAAAAAAAAAAAAAACCAACCAAAACCAAAAAACAAACAAAAACCCAGCATCCCATAGTTAATAATTTTAAGAGTGGTTGTCAAAGTTTGACATTAGCCACAAACTCATGGTAAGGCAGGACTGTGGTGGAACAGAGTACAGAAAGGGTAGCATGAAATAACAGCTTCTACAGTTGGTGTTGCAGCTGGCGAGTTGCTACCCCATTTAGGCATTGGCTTTTCGTAACTTGAATTGATGAGCAGTTCTGGGGCTTTATTGTATTTTCAGGCAAGGAAGCTTCCTTTAAGCACTGAAGTGAATGCTTTCTTTTTGGCAATGATTATATGTGATTCTTTGTATAATTAACAATTCTGTGTGACATTGGCATTTTCTGGAGATAGGGGAGCAGTGTAATACCTGTTAAGTGATCAACAGGCAAAGTAAATACACAGGCCTCATGCTAGCTAGAAAATGCAAACAAACCTAATGTGAACTTTGTCCTTTCCAGTGAGGCAAATGGAGGAAAGAGGGGGAAACCTGAAAAAAACCCAGCAGCACTGCAAAAATCCTTTGCAGCTTGACCAGCAGAATATAGGGCTGTTCAAATGCAACAGTATCATAGGTTATGAGCTCTTAGTTTATTGAATAGTAAGGATCCCCACCCGCCAAAGCCCCATAGTTGTATAAAAGAAAGTCTGGATGGCATTTGGTATCTGCTTGGTCTTAATACATATTTGACTTGTATTCCTGGTGGGAAGGATGGTAGAAACCTTGGGACTATATTCTTAGTGTGCCTACAGATCTTTGCAGTCTTGTATAGATACACTCTGGCTGTTTCATGTGTGTGGGGAGGGGGTGGGGTTTGTTGTGCTCTGAGATTTAGTATTTGGCATCACTATATCTGTGATTTCATACAATGGCTTTGTGTGTGTATATATATTTTATTTTTTTTTTCTGCCAAGTAATATATCAGTGCTTAAAAATCTCCAAACATATTGTTCTTATGTAATGGATCAAAGAAGTAATGCAGAAAAATAATGTTTTGAGTTAATTGCTGGATACAACTTACATGTTTTTTAGAGTATAGATTTGTACTGGTCCTATTTTCAGTTATTTCTAAGCATGCAATTCTCACACGGCAGTTTATTTTTAAATCATGAAATAGGGAGACTAACATTGTAAGCTCATGACTGGCAGAGAAAAAAATTGTACACATGGTTGAAATTCAAGTTTAAACTTAAGGAGAAGTAATAATCATATGAGAATTGCAACTGCTATTAAAAGAAAACTATGACTGGCTATTCAACATTTAATCGTATCACAGAAGTGTGAATACCCTGATTTATATAAACAGAGCTACTCCTGTAATCTTGAAATCATTCATCAGTAGTTATAGCTAGAAAGAGACCCATTTGGTGGATTTTTAAAATTTCAGATCATTTTTGAAAAGCTCTTATTTTTTGAAACATAAGCCCACTTACGAGACTAATCGGTTTGATTTTAGCAGGCAAAGGAAAGGTAAGGTGCAGTAAACATTGGTGGAAAATAAGCTTGAAGTGAATTGTAATACTGCAGTTAATTAAAGTTAACCATAGCTACAGGGTGTTTGTTGTATGGAGGTTTTTTGTAACCATGTGACCTTTTCTTTTACTCTGGCTCATTAAGCAGCCAGTCTGGGCATATTAGCCAGCATTTCTTTGAACACACTCCATAGGTTTTTATCTTTCTGAAGATGTCCACAGCTGACAAACCAGTTGTAACCTTTTTTCGAGGAGGAAAGGGGAGCTGTCGAGTGAGTCTCATGTACAGAGATTCAGCTTATTTCTGTATTTTACAGTAATGCTCCCATCCCCCATACTTGCCAGTTATTTAAGGTACAGCCCAATGTTTGCTTGAATAAATGGTGTAAGTTAATTTATTTGTCCAGATGGTCATTTATTGTGCTTTCATTCCTTCTTGTAATGGGGAAGTATTTAAATGGTTTATTTTCCCAGGGAGGGTTGTTGTGTTTTGCTTTTTTGGTTGTTTTTTTTTTTTATTTTTTTTATTTTTTTCCCAGTTAGATTATTCTTGACATTTCTTTTAATAGCCTTGTAGCCTATTTTCTTAGAAATGGGTTAGAACATGTGTGTCACTGGATGTTTGTTTTTAAGCATTGGCAGCTGTGTGTGAGTTGGAGATAGATGTGTTTATGCAGTGAAGAGCTGCTATGTTCATTTGGGGGAAATACTACACAGTTCCAACAGGAACTAGAGTTTACCAATGGTAACTGGTGTAATTTAATACAAACCTTGTTATCTTTTTTATTTGCTTAGCAATGTTGTGCATATGAGCATGCTCACCTCCCTGAACTAGTCAGGACTAACATTGTTTTGAAACCGCAATCTCTTCAAATAGGCTGGCTGCCAGCACAGCTTTGCAGGGTTGCAGCAGTCACTGGAAAAAGGGTTGTCTGCTTCTTTATGTGTCTTGTGAGCTGAGATTTTCTTCCCCTCAAGGGAAAGGGCTTTGTCTTCAGAGCTCTCAGGTTCCCAGCTTACTATGCAGTAGTTGCCTTGCAGCTTCCCTTTTTCCTAAGACTTGCCATTTTCTTTTTTTTTTTTCTTTTTTCTTTCTTTCTTTTTTTTTTTTTTTTTTGTATGCAGTCATTCTCCATTCATTGTAGGATGGATTGTGTTGTGCATTAGCAACTTCTTTCTCTGCCAAAGTGACACATCTTGTAGATCTGCAGCAGAGTACTGAACTGTCACTGTAGTGCTGACTCTTGTAAGGCTATTCTTGAAGCAGAACAGCTTCCCCCTTGGCGTTCAGCCATCAGAATCCATTACAGCATGCATTTTCTACCCAAAACATATCTGTACCTCCAGAGTTGTCTTTACAACCATCCCCCAGAAGATGCAGAGGGCATGGTTATACCTTCCTGTATAGAAACATGCACTGCTGGGTTTATCTTCAAGGTGTCTGAAAACCATGTACCCAAGCTTCTGTTGTTTCAGCCCCTGCCTTAAAACCTTTTCTGCAGTTTGGTAAGGGAAATGTCTCTGCTGATCGGTGATGTGAAAAGAATGGCATACAAGGTCTTTTCCCAGATGGATGTCTTAGAAGAATTAGGCATGTGTGCACTGACTGAGGCTACCACAGGGCTCCTCTGATGAGCCAGACAAACAACTCTACGTGTTTGCTACAAGGCAGCCCAGCCCCACGCTGCCACCCCTGACTGGGAGGCTCTGCAGGAATCCAGTTCTTCTCCTTGGGAATTGACTTGCCTAACTCCATGAGAAGAAGCATGGGAGAGTACAAAAACATTTCAAGTTTTTGACAGCAAACCCACTCTCTTTCAGCCATTCAGGGAACTGTAGAGTGAGCAGCAGAAGGGAGCAGGTAGACATGTGAATGGGAGGGGGAGGATGCTCACCAAAAGTCTGTCTGGCCAGAACAATCTGTGACTGGTTGGACTGGCTGAGCTACTTGGGCTAGGTAGGTTCAAGATTCCAAGGTCTGACTGCTTGGCTGAATGCAATGAACCATGCTGGTACAAGTCTGCATTGCTGAGAGGGGACACAGCTACCCTGAAGTGTCCTCTCTCCCCCTTCACTGACGCAGCCGCACAGCCCTGCCTGTTGCCGGGTTGAGCCTGCATTCTCCTCGCTGCTGTGCGCTTTGCCTTCCCGAAGCGCCCTTGCAAGGTTTTTTGGAGGCGGTGGGAGCAGGGGTGGAGGTGAGGAAGGTCAAGCTTCTTAGGTTTCAGCTGATTTGGCATCCGCTCGCAGCCCTCCCCGCCCCATCCCCCTCCCCCGTAGCCCTTCTCGGCCATATGCACTCGGTGCTGCTTTTATGACCCTTTGCAAAGAAACCTTTAAGATGTGAACTGCTGCAAATTGCAAATTATTTTCAGGGAATTTCCCTTTCCCCTTTCTTACACGATCATCGTTAACAGTGAGAAGACTCTGGTTTTCTGTCGTCCCCGAAGACCCTACAGTGGAGAGCTGTCCCTTTCTCTCTGGCTGGCACTGCTCTCTCGGCAGTACTGGGTGTGCCAGGCCATCCGTTCGCCCAAGTCTGCTTCACTGGGGTATCTTTCTATTTCTTTTTTGGCCAGCGCAAAGGCCCTTTACTTTGTTTAGGGAGTGGAGGCTGAGCCTGGCAACTCCACCGCGGCGCGGAGCGGCTTGGCACTGCTGCGGCACGGCAGCTTAGGCAGGGACTGAACCGAACTGAATCAAACCGGGCTGGGCTGGGGAGGGTCGCCAGGGCATGCAGTTGCCGCTGGGTTGGGCCGACCTAGACAGCCATGTGATTGCCTGCCTGCCCTCCTGCCTGCCCGCCTCTGCGCAGGGGATGGGAACGGGGACATGAAACATGTCTGTGCAGCTTCAAGGAGCCGAGCAGAATTCCCCACTGTCATCATCCTCCTCCCCTCCCTCCCTGCAGGCTGCCAGAGAGGAGGGCTGATTGCAGCTCCGCTATTGTTCAAGTAACCTACAAATGGATTTGCATGGAGGCAGGTTGGGAGGGGCAGAGGGTGGGATTTATTAGCAGCAGCTAAATTCGTCGGGATTACTATTAGACTGAGAGCTTCTCAATGGGAATGATCCCTGGGTGAGCGATGGGGTGGAGGGGAGGGACTGGAAAGCTCCTTTTCTGCAAATAGGTGAAGGGGTGGCTGGCTCCAGCCGAGTCGGAGAGGCAGGCAGGGCGCAGCTGTCTGGGGACGGCGCTTCACCTCGGTTTAAACTGTAACCCTCTATTCCAAGCACGCAGCTCCTGGCAGCGCCGCTCATACCAAAGCCTTGACTCAGGGTTATCTGCATGCTGGGTAATAAGCAGCGTCACCAGAGGAATGTGCCGCGAAAGCAGCCATGCTGCTGCAAGCCTCCGCTCGCTCCTCAGGCAAACCACTGATTTAGCAGCCTGCTTCTGCTTCTGGGCTGCCAAACTGGCGAGGCGTAGGGGGCTTCTCCAGGGGGGACAGCCCCGAGAAGGGTTGAAACCAAAACAGTGTTTTACCTTTCCTTTGGCAAGTGTTTTTTATGCAAAGCTGCCTGGGACATTGCTACCCATATGTGAGAACAGTGCCTAGGAAAGGGTGAAGCTACTCCTCAAGTTACCACATTAGTTTATCCATTTTGCAGATGGGTAATCTCAAGTGTTTGAGCCAGGGTCACACAGCAAACTCCTATGAGAACAAGGGAGACCATAGCCATTGGTTACTGCCCCAAATGCCAATCTCCCTTCCTCTGGAATAAAAGCATGTTGTTACAACAACTGCACAGCTGAACTGAAAAGCACTTGTGTGACACAGGTGTTTGGGAACAACAACGCTCAGTGCCAGGCCAGTTGCCTGTAGCGTGCGTGCGCCCTTCACTCTGATAGCTCCAAGGCTGGAGGCTGTTGCTGTTCTTGCTGATGCAACATCCAGAGGGCTGGGGTGAAGAAGAGTGCATACCTGTGTGTCAGAGGTAGGAGCTCCCCTTTGGCTATGATGGAAAGCACACCACATCCAAATCAAAGACAGGACGGGGTTGCTTTGAATTGCTATATTCCGGATTATCTGAGGCAATCTTCCTCTTCACTGCACACATCATGGCAACAAGAGACAAGATCATAGTGGAGCTCAGGTTTTCATTCAAACGTGTCCAGACTGGCACACTGTTGGAGTAAGGACAATACACTTTTGTAGGTTTGATGTACATAAGAGCTAGGGGCAAAATTAGGGAGGGAGTGGGAATCCTGAATATCTGGTCTGCTACTGGAAAATATAGGCCACTGACATGTAGATGTTGAAAGTTTATTTGATCTAGCTTGATATGCTAGACATTTTCTCTTAGAACTCACTCAATGTCTATAACTGATTTCTGTAAAATAAAAAGACAAGGTATAAAACATCTGAGATTAAAACAACTGAAAGGGCTCTTGTCTTCCTGCAGCAGTAAATTTTGGAGTATTTTTTATTACTTGCTCAAGTATTGTTGATGTTCTTGACTCCCTGTGACATGTAAAGATAATTCCTCCCTGAAGAATTCAGACTGCATTGATAAGAAAGGCCAGTTGGCACATTTATTTTATCCCATCTCCTGCAATTAAAGATTATACTGTGTATCTTATCAAAAAGATGCAGCCTTTCAAAAGCTGTACCTTGCTAAGTGTACATACTCATTTTTGGCAAATATTTTCTGTGGTTTTGAGTGGTTCTCTGACTCCAACACCCAGCTCATCACCCTCCCATCCAGGAGTCAACTTTTCTGTTAATCCAACTGAACTCATTCAGCTGTGCTCACTGCACCATTTCTGCTGGAAGGGAGGCAGCAAGAGGTGTGGGCATCAAGGACAGTATCAGTTGTGTGATCTGTGGATATCTAGTCACATTCTGCTAACAATTAGTCAGCAGCCTTGATAGAATGTCTAGTGGCTTGTGTGACAGTTAATACCAGGAAGCAATGCAGAAATTCTCATGCTCTTTTGTACCTGTCTTTCCTCATGCTAGAACTGATGACAGCATTTCTTGAGAACTGCACTGCACATGCTTAATACAAAGAGCAGCTCCTTTCAGGTTTTTGCATGATTAGTTGCAGGTCTCTGCATAGATCTTCTGTGTTCTGATAGCTGGATTTTTACAGTACATATTTTGCAAGTTACAGCTTGAAGCTTCCTCCTTGCAGAAGGTTCTGTCATTTGAAGGAACCCCACCCTGCTCTCCCTTGAAGATGTGCAATCCTAGGCTGTGTTTGAGCATGCCTGGGAAGGCAGGTGCAGCCCGGCTGGATCCTCAACATTGCCTGCAAATAAACACTGCTTAAGCAAATTGGACTAAAAAGAACATTCAAGATTCAGGTAATAATCAGGACAGGTTTTGCTCTGTAGTCTCTATTCTGTGCTTTTCCCATCCCCTCTCCCTCTGAGTTATAGCCCAGAATATATGACACGATCGGGTTGCTATGGAAATAATTTACAACATGAACTATATAACAATGAAAGTTCTTAATAGCTCCTCTATTGAAAACAACAACATCAGGTTAAAGTCACTTTAAAACCTCCCAGAATTCCCTTCTGTTGTTGTAAATGAGGACTGAGGTAAAATAAAAGATTTATTTTCTAATATTTGAAGGAAAATAATCCTTCCAGCATAGAACATGTAAATACAGTTGTATTCTTCTTCACTTGACCAGCACATACATAGCTGTCAGATGTGTCCTCCAGCTCAGAGAAGATGGAAGATGCTTAAAGCCAGTAAAATTCTTCAAACCTTAGAAGCAAGGGATCAGATTAGAGCAAGGTTATTTCCCTGCTTAAAGCAGGCCCTTCGTGCTCTTATCTTGGTCTGAGTCTGTGGGAACTGTAGGCTGTCACCTGCTCCAAATCATTTCCTCCTCAGATGAGCTTTGTAGAGTTGCCTGATTCCTTCCCAGTACTCTGAGAGTCACCATATTTATATTACTTACTGCAGGCATTTAAGGCACCAGTCCTTGGCAGCACACACATCCTTACTCAGGGTCTTGTCCAAACTCAGTTGTACAGTTTGATGGGGACCCATCCCATTACCACACAGATTTCTCAATGATGTTCTGTTTCAGGGCTGTAATGTCTCTGTACTGATACACCAACTTTCTTTGATGCCTAAAGATGTCTGGGTCCGGATAGCTCTTTTACTAATCTTCTTAAGCCTTTTTGGCTGTTGTTCCCTAAGGAATCCTGGCCATGTAGTTACCAGACTTCTCTTGGTTTTTCATTTAGTTCACAGTGGAGTTCCCACACAATTTAAGATCATTTGGTCTCAATTCAACATTATAGCCCTCACCACACAGGAGTTTCTCTAACTGCCCTGTTGAACAGCTCCATGTCTCAAATGGCACACTTATCTGTATATGATGGGCACATGCCTGTATATGCTCCAGTGTACAATCCCTTCCCTTTTGCAGCTGTGTATCATTGGAGTATCCCTGCTCTCAGAAGAACCTTCTGTAAGCTGATGTAGGACTAATAATTCTTCTTTACCTCTTGTAGCAAAATGCTATAGTCTAACATGAATTCATTTCCTCCACACCACTTCCTCCGTCATGTTACTGACTGGAATTCTCAGGGTGGCAATCCATTTAAGCTCTAGCAGCACCCCCTGTGGAAGTAATTCCAAGGCCATTTTCATCTCTGGACATGCAGGTAGTGATGTTCCCTGGGTGTAAATGAGCACATTCCCCATTAATATAATTCACCCCAGATGCCATGAGAGTATGCTTCTGGAGCCAGTCTCAGGCTGGCCAGAACAAGAGCCAAACAGCTCAACACTTCCTATACTGTGTGGCCTTCCTTTGTTGAGGGAAGGTTTTCTGTAGCTCAGTTTTAACCCTCTGCAGCAGCAGCAGCATTAGGCATCCAGAGATACAGGTGTGCATGTGTATTTGAACTCCATCAGCCCTGAGCTAAGTTGGCCCAAACCACCTTCTGCCAGTCCTGCAGTACTGCCCAGGCCCCGTGTCAGCGTACATTGCAACAGCCTCTCCTGCTGAAGTGCAAGCTGCAGTTCCTGTTGCTTTTGTTGACTCTGCAGGAGGAGTGCCTGGTCTGCTATTGGCTTTTCACCAGCAGATAAATGACACTGCTGTCTTTCCCCCTCACAGCACAAGAGTCCATTCAGGTATATCTACCTATTGGTTTTGCCAATATCTTTTATGTAGTTGCTCTGTTTTTCTGTTAGTGATACAGTCCATTTGTCCATCAATGTGCTCCACGGTGCACAAACTTCTGGTTTACTTTCCCCAGGGATTTCTCTATCTCAGGGTCCCAAGTCCATTCAGTCAGCAGTTTCTCCCCCTTTGTGCGTATCTGCTTGCTGCAGCAAGGCAAACCACACAAATTCATCCATTTAATTTGCTCCTACTACTAAAGTCCTTTCCGTAATTCCTCTGGCTCCTTCTCTGCTGGGTTTGATGATTTTACATAATTAGTTTGCTTCAGGATCACAGGTCCTTAGGAGAGGCAGGTTACATTTAGCAATTTGTTTGTAGCAATGTTATTTGTGGTATAAGCATAGCAACTCCTACAAAACATTTTTTTTCTCTTTGGGAATTTATGAGGTTAAATTAGATTTGTGTGACAAACACAGATGATGAAAGGCCATGAGTCATTGTTCACTTGAAAGTGTGATAGATGTCAGGATTAGAATGAAGTGCACCTTACTTGGGGCAGAAGAACTACTGTTGTTTTTTACCTTCAGAGATTGAAATGTGTATCACAGAGTTCAGAAAATATTCTGAGTTGGAAAGGACTCACAAGGATCATCCAGTCCAGCTCTTAAGTGAATGGCCCATACAGGGATCAATCCCACAACCTCAGTGCTATTAGCACTGTAACCTAACCAACTGAGCTATCACTCACAGATACACTTCCATTCTTGGCCTGCAGGACTTTCCAGTGACTCTTACAAATTACTGAGCTTACAGAGGTGGTGCTGAATTGCCTTTGTATATATTTCCTTCTAGAAATGGAATTGCTGAGTGTTGAAAGGGAAGGTTGTTGTCAGGAAAGAGCAAGAAATAGAAATGTACCACTTTTGGAGCATGTGTCAAGGAGATCTGGAGACTCTTAACCTGAAATAGAGGATAAAGTAAGAATAAGTGGCAGTGGCAAAGGCAAGAAAGGAAAATTATACAAACTCTGTCCTTCTGCAGGTGGGGATGAAAAGGAAAGGGAGACATGCAGAGTTTTCTGGATTTAAATGCTTGAGAGATGCTCTGAAGCTGCTGTGATAGACAGACAAATAAAAGCCAAATGATTGCATAGTTATGAGCAACAAAACTTTGCAGAGCAGCAGAGGCACTGGAAATTAATTTAATTATAGTTGACCAATAGGTTGTGAGGTGAAGAGTCTCTCATTACCAATTTGTCAATGAATAAGAAACAAAGAAGTTTCTGAAATGAGAAGCAATAGATAATGAGAAACAAGGTTGTCGCAAGATGATGGTTCTTAAATGTGGATCTTGTCAAATACTTTGGTGGTTGTTATTGTTATATTCTTGTGTTAGCCAAAGATGTGCAACAGTTTTTAGAAGACAAAGACATGGCTGTCTTAGAAATACTTGTAATTTAAATACTAAAGGAGAAGAACCAAGAGGGGATGTTGAAATGTTTGAAAATGCTATTTGAGCATAAAAGAATCAAACCAGTAGGACTTGGCACACTGCTGATAGGTGAATGATCCAGGCAGTAGCAGGTTATGTTTATGGTATATGCAGCCATGCATGCTGTGAGGAAATAATTTTCCTAAGTGTATTGCCTGGTTTTAGTAAAGCTACCCCAGTGTTTGTGGGGAAGGTCTGATTGCCACTGGATAACTTATTGGAAGCTGTCTGTAAAATGGACATCTGATCAGAAAGCGAGTGCCAGGATGCATGAGGAATGAAGTGCTGGATGCTATATGGAGCTTCATACTGCCATGACAGGAACCAAGATCTGCCCTTACCTGAAAGAGTATTGGTGACCCCATCTTAAAAATGACAATGAACCGCTTAAAGGGCTTTGGAGATAAGCCCATGAGAACAGTTAGAGACATGCAAAAATGTCTCTGCACTACAGCAGAAGTGCAGTTATTGTTTGTTTATTCTACAGCTAAAGCCCCTTAGTATGCATAAGACTTTGCAGACAAATAGGACAGGTCTGTGCCTGAGGAGTTTGCCTTCTGAGCAAGACAGAGCACAGCAAAAGGAAGCAAACCAAAAGAAGTGTGTTGGTACATGTGCAGAGCAGGGAGGCAGTAGGAGGCAGAAAGAGCCACCAGAGAGGAGAGGTCAGGGTCAAAGGTATCACCAGAGCCCTCCCAAGGTATGCACTTACCTTCCAGTAGGGCAGGCCCCTCTAGTGTTGCTGTGGTGAGGAAAAGCTTCTTGTTTCATCTATGAGGTGTGACCTGTCTGCTTACAACTGCAGTACTGTAGGAAATACCCTCCAGACTCCACAAATGATTTTTCACTGACTTCTTTTTCTACATATTCAGATGCTTTCAGAGCAGTTCCATATTTGTGCGCGTGGAAAAGCAGCTGCATTGCACAAACAGCAAAAATTTCAATTTGAATTCAAAAGCAAATTTTAGTGGACTTGTGTTGCTATGCTTTAATATTCATGCACTCAAGATTTATTCATACAAATGAATTTTAAGTTGAATTCTAAACATGAAAAAGGTAGTATTGCACATTTTGTTATAAACTTTATGCTAGGTTACCAAACATGATACAAAATCGGTATAATTTGAGATGTGTAATTAGCCAGCATATCAGTAGACCTAAAAATGTTCATCAAATAATCATTTTGAGTGATGAAAATCTTGACTATTTTCTAATCCAGTTGCAGCTAATTTCAGAAGAGAAGAAAATAATATTAATAGAATATGTTTTTTGTTGCATATTACTTGTTCAGTTCTAGCATTATGTATGCAAATCAGGTAATTTTGTACCTAATTGCCTGATTTGCATGCATAAATGTAGGTTGCACATGTGCAAATGATTTAATTCAAATTTAGTATATGCCTAATATGTAAAGTGGTTGAAAACTTGAATCTATGTATCTGAATAACTCAGAATTTTCACTTAAATAAAAACCAAAGTTTGCCACCAGCTTTGGAGGTCAGACAAAGTAGATGGCCTTCTTTGGATGATTTTGCAGGTGCAGCAACCCTGGAGTTGTAAATTTTTCTAGAGAAACAAGGAATTATGTGAATGCCCAGTGAGAGAAGTAAATAAAAATGTTCCTGTTGCTTTAAATACTATAAGAAAATCACAGAAAAATGTGACACTTGCCAAGTAGAAGAAGACAGAATCACTCAAAAGAAAATGTGGCTTTCGAAGTCTTGGATGATTTATCAGACAATTAAACCTAAGATGAAAAGTGTGAAAATACAATACTAAAACCTAAGTACATTAAAAACTCTTTCAGGTAGTGTCATGGCTATGAAAGGAATTGAGCTGACAGTTCTTGTGAATGAAGTTCTGTGACTTTAGGAAAAGGAGGTCCATGGGCAAAGGATAGAAAAGCCTCATTTGTTCTGCCATGCCATGCATTTCACCTCTGATCTGGAAGATAAAGAAGATCCAAACTTGGAAGATTTGCAGAAAAAAAAAACCTCCAGGCTCAAGAGCCTGTTTTGTTATGAATCCTTCTGAGGAGCTCCCAGTACTGGGATCGGATGCGTTGTCACCAGCAGTTTTCATAATGATGTGGAAGAGCAGGAAGTGTCCCTGAGGAGGGGAACTAAAATTACCAACAGCATTTTTTACTGTGGCATCAGCTGTAGTCTAATACAGTGGTAGGCTGTTTTCTCCCTATTACTCAGAGCTCCTCTGCAAGCTCAATTTGCATACACATGGGTGACAGCTATTGCTAAAATAAGCATGTAGAAAAATTGGAAGCAATTTAAAGGCACATATGGACTCACAGTTCCAAATTCTCATTCACACTAGTAAGAAGTGCAAGCAGGGTCAAAACAGGTATGATATATGCTTCTTCCAATGCTCCTTCGTGCTGGCAAGAACTCTAAAAAATTATGGATGTAGATTAGAATTTGGCACAAAATTTTCTTCTGTCCTTCTAAGGGCTGGTCTATCCTAGTCCTGCTGACATGAGTATGGCTCAGATTATTTCTGACCAGTGTAGTTTTGCTAATAAATTTCTAGTGTCAATGTGTTTAGAATGGCAAAGACATACCTTTCTTGGAAGAGGTTATTTTGCTTGAGAGAAGGAGACAAGATGGAGCACATCAGGCTTTCTGTAGGAATACACAGCAGCAAGCATGGAGGGGAAGGTAAGGAAGGTTGCCAAGCACTTTAGCACGGTGTGTCTGGAAGCTTGTGCTGTGGGTGGGAAGCCATGTGAAAGCTGGGGCTACAGCTCTTTTAGTCTCCTCACCTACTGAGTCTGCTCCATGCACAAAAGCATGGCTCACCTGTAGAAGCATATTTGTGGTGCTTTCACAGGTCACCTACCCCAGAAAAGTGCTCCTTAACGCAGACTTGACTTTGAGCTCATTTTTTTTTGCTCCTGGGCATACAAAATGGTTTTGATTTAAATGAGAATCAAACTCACCTTTTTCCTCCTGTTCTATCAGTGGGAGAAAACACACTGCTTGACTAGTTGTCTTACCTCTTTGTTTGTGTGATAACCTCATCAGTTATCATACAAACATGCAGAGATCTGTACAAAAAAAATAAACCCAAACCCTGGGCTGTATTCCCAGTTCACTCTCTGAGTGTTTAGCTAAAGCAGAACTTCTGTTGGAGATGTGCTCTGTTGTTTAACTAAAGACTGTTATTTCTACTTATTATTATTTCATCATAGAGTAAAAAGGCATTATCTATTTTCCAATTTTTCGGTATGAGTGAAAAGCACTGCCTGATAGCCTTGGAGATTGAAGGTTTCTTGTTTTTTCACAGAATGGATATACCTTGGGTAGTATTAACTTCCTTCTCTCAACAGCTTCTTGTTCCTCCTCAGTTTAGTGTTCAGGACTGATTCCATTCTTGATCTCTATTCTGAGTCTCACTTTGTGTGCTTTCTGCAATTGAGGCAATTGCTGCCTGTTGCAATGCAGGATTTTGGGGTGGGCATCAGTCCTGTGAAACTGAGCTGAAGCTGCAACTCTGTCTCAGCAGCACAGAGCGTACAGAACAGGCACCACATTGCCATGGCCACCGGGAAGGGAAGGGAAGGGAAGGGAAGGGAAGGGAAGGGAAGGGAAGGGAAGGGAAGGGAAGGGAAGGGAAGGGAAGGGAAGGGAAGGGAAGGGAAGGGAAGGGAAGGGAAGGGAAGGGAAGGGAAGGGAAGGGAAGGGAAGGGAAGGGAAGGGAAGGGAAAGGAAGGGAAGTCAGCACATAACATACCTGGTTGCCTGAACCATCTTTTTTTCACAAAACAGGGCCCCAGTGAAGGGCATGACGCTGTAAATACACTAGGACAGGACAAACTCATACCAGAATCCCAGAAGGAGAAGAGCATTTGCACTTGCACTGTTCACCTTGTTGTTGCCTGGGAGATTACTCTAGTGTCTTGACTCAGATCTTATGTTGCTTCATAATAAATTTTTTCAAAGAGATATAGCTTTTTCCTGGTTGCCTTTTTGCCCTCTTTTTTTGTAATCCCTGCTTGGCAGCTGAAGTGGTCTAACATTTTATGTAACTGGTAGCAGAAATTATTGCCAAGGAGTGAATTGTTTTTAGAGAATATCCCTCCCCTTGGGTTAAATATAGGTTGCAGCATTCCAGTATAATGAAAAGATTGGAAAACATTTACACATTGGAGTATTTTCTGCTTTGTAGTAACAGAGTAAGACATTCACAGTTGTGAATATCATACCTGAAAAGACAAGTTTAGTCAGCCTCCATCTTTACTGTATTTCATCCATACACTAAAATGTTTCCCATTTAAACCAAATTCTCTTGCCTTTGTGTTTTATTACCTTGTGGCATGCTGTTGGCTACAGCATACTGGTTTATTATCTTACCATGTGCATTGGGGCACTTGCATTAGTTTGAACTGCAAAATTGCATAGGATGCTGGACCAAGAATGTCCAATCCTTTTGATTACAAAATATGAAAGCAAATCTGGAGAGGTCTTACTGCTACAAAAATTAGATCTGTATTGTGTTGTTGTCATCAAAGATATTTGATTTCAAACACATTTACAGTTGCCATGAACTCTGCTTTGTAAGCTGAAATCATCTGTACCACTATGACTAAAATCTTCAAATTCAGAAAATGGTTAAACTTCAAACTGGAAAATAAAGCCTGAGAAACATTTAGCCTTGCTAATTCGAATACCATCTCCATATCTTTTCTACATATACGCATGTATGCACATGCATTCCCAATCTTGCATATACATTTACAAGCTCTCACATTCACTAGCTCAGACACACATTTACAGGCACTCTCATGCAGAGAATGTATTCTGCAGTATAGCTGGTACACAGGGTATTTTTGAAGACAGAACAAGATGACTGTAAATTGACACTTCCACCCACTAATGAAAAAAAGCCAAGAAAACCTCAGCAGAGAATGAGTTTTATAATTAATGCTGAACAATTTTCATTGACAAAGCAAAAAGAAGCAAGTAGATGGCTGATTTAAATGTTGAATGATTAATGCACAGAGAGGCGGCTGAGGAAAAAGACAAATTCAGGAGCAACTATGGAAATTTATGTATGAGAGAGTCAGCACCATATTCTGATCTCAGTTACACAGTCGTAAATCTGTTATCTTAATGGAAGTATTCAGCTTTTATATTTGCATAGCATAAGTGAAAATAGAATTTAACCCAGAATGCGTTTTCGATTGTGTATTTGCATGACTGAAAGGGGAGAGATGTGTATGTTTGCATGCGATAAACTGCAAATACACGAGACTTTTTGTATCTCTTGGTAAGAAATGTAGAGAATGAATATGTGTGTGATTGTGTACATGTGTGCCAGTTGTGGGGCTGTCTGACAGTGCGTGGGAGGGTGAGAACGTGTTTGTTCCTAGACTCCGTGGCTGAGTGAAAATGGCTCCTGGAAATGCCGTTTCAGATTAGAGAGCGACGGCTGGAGAGGTGGATATTTCATTATGTTCTTTGTGTGGTGTTTTGGAGTTGGTAATGTGAAAGCAGAGCTATATATAATCCGGTCACACATGTGGTGTCCTCGAGATTTATAGTGCCTGCTAATGCCAGAATCTTTGGGGTGTTTCACTGTGCTAAGCAAAATGCCTCAAAGACCAAGGCAATGCAGACCCTACCTGATTTTTCTCATGTACCAAGAAAGAAGAAATTCTTCTTCCTTCAAGATGCCCAGCTTTATTCCTAAATTTGTGTGTAATGCCCATCACAATGTAGAGTGAGTGCTGTCTCTTGTCCTTTCCTGGTGGACTGGGGCCAATCCCCACCTGCCTTGGGTGTGTGTGTGCTGGGAGAGGAGGCTATGGAGGTCACAGGCAGTAGTTTGCTGTGTGCAAGCATCTGAGATGCAGAGGCTGTATTTTTAGCTGCTCCAGATTCTCTCCTGGCTGGGATATGATGCTGAGGAGTTTATTGCTGTAAGGATGTGCCTAGAATACCAGGCAGCCTCAGAAATTTACTGTGCCGCAGAGCCCTGACTCAGTGCTGCTCTGTGACTTTC
This sequence comes from Ammospiza nelsoni, assembly GCF_027579445.1. Lineage (NCBI taxonomy): Eukaryota > Metazoa > Chordata > Aves > Passeriformes > Passerellidae > Ammospiza > Ammospiza nelsoni. The sequence continues at coordinate 42,649,059 of NC_080638.1, read as the reverse complement.
CTGTGTTGTTTCTGCACTGGAAAGAAATGGTTCCTTGTGTTCCCGGCTACTGCTGGCACTAGAGGGACAGCTGCTGTGATTTTCTGAGAAGCCCTGTCACAGGGAATGACAGCAGCTCTAGGTCTGGCTAAACTGTGGTTTGCTTGGTGAAGCTGCTCTCAGATTTCTTCACAAATATTTCTCTACATTTTTGTCTGAACAGTCGGAATAATCACATTCTGCCTTTGATTTGTGATTTTCCCAAACATGTCTATAATGCCTCTGCAAGTAGTTTTTTTGCAGCTGTGCACACTAAACGCTTCCAAAATATTAGGGACATTTCACAGGTAGTTTCTGTACAGGGCATTTCAGGGGAGAATGTGGAGACATGGCCATGGGTGGATTTCTGCACACCTGGCTATGAGGGAGGTGGACAGCCAGCCAGAGGGGTGAGAATGTGCTAGGGATACTCCCCATGATGAATCCTGTAGGAAATGAAATTACACTCATGGTCCTTCTGTCCCACTGGTGAAGATGCACCTGCAGGTTTGAAGTGGTGATTTCAACCTCAAAACCCTCTTTAATTGTGAGATCCAGTACATTTACCAAGTTAAATTATATATATGAAACATCAGCAACTGACTTCTTGAAAATCTAAATTTTGAGAAGCCCAGCTTGTCCCTTACAAGTCCAGTGAAACAGCATAAACGCTTGATGAAGAAAATTTATTTGTACCATCAGATTCTTTAGAAACAAGAGATACCCCAAAGAGCCTTGGCAGGATACCCCGGAGTCTGTCTGTTTGAGAACCACGGTAAGACCCCGTGTATTCGCCTGGGGTTTGGCTGTATTATATTCTGCAAGAAGTGGGCTTTCCTCCATTTTCCAACCTAAACGATTCTATGAATCTATGATCGCTGCCCGAAGGAGGCTGGAATTAAGGAGCTGACACCCGTCTGCTCTCGCTGGATCCCGAGCTCTGCTGGAGGCTCCCTGCTGCCCTCTTGTTGCTGGAAATGACACTGGAAATACGCGCCCTGTTTTCGCGTTGTGATGGGAGCTTGACTAATATCCTCACATTTGGGGGAAAATCGCAGACCTGACATAGGAATGTCTGTCTCATTGCTGTGGCATCCGGAATAACAAATACGGCAATCGCAGCTATAGCGCCCAGCGCTTCTCTGAACTGCCGCACACTCGGAAGCACAAACACGACTGAGGGGCAAGCTCAAGAGAGGATTGTAGGCAGCGGCAATATATCTTTTCAATTTCTTAGTCTTGCAAAATACAGATGAGCTTTCAGCCATACAAGCTTTCCCATCATGCCTGCTTTTCCCACATGCTTACTTTTCTGATGTGCCTAGGGCATCGTGACTACTGCTTTAGTAAATAATAGAGACTGAGACTAAAGTCACTGAGTGGTTTTGAAGCAGCCCCGCTGAATGCCACACACACAAGGCTTGAAGCAGCTCTCTATGGCCATGGGAGATTCTGTATTTTAATTTTGTATTATTAATTCTTTACTTTCCTTAGATCACTAGCACTCTGACATTGTTGTCATTCACATTGCATTAATGAAATTTATTTGAAATAATTTTTGTGCTCACAGCTCAGTTCCTGCTTGGTTTGCTGGTTGATTTCTCTTCTGAAAAAAAAAAAAAAAACAAACAAACAAAAAAAAAAAAACAAAAAAAAAAACAAAAAAAAACCAAATTTGATTCTAAATTGCTCCTTGTTTGCAAAGACCAGTGGCTATGAATGGAATACAGAGAACGAACTCTACTCTGTCCAGGCATGAATGGTAGCCAGGTCAGGGCTGAGCCACATTGGTGGGAGGCAGTGATGTGGGAAGGTTGCCCTGCCATTATCTATTCTGTAGACAAGCAGTGGATTTAATTCTCAGAGGATCTCAAGCCTATAATAAAATCTCAATGGGAACAAAAAACCCTGACCCAGAGGACAGTGGCATGTTCTACTTGTCCTCCATAGCTGTGGGTGTAAGTGTGGCTGTGGATCAAGGGAGCTGTGTGACAATTTTGTGGAGCCTGTGTATCAGAAGAAACCCATCCCCCAGTGTTCTGCTGGAATCACTGTGAGGTGTATATTTATACTGCTAGTGAAAAACAGAAGGAAAAATGAGAGTGTCTCTAACACATGTAATCTGCAGAAAAATACACATTTGCATGTTGATTTTAAGCAAGTAATCTTTGCTGCTAAGAGAATAGCAGAGTGCATGCTTTTTTCCTCTTGCATGCTGTTTTCCATGTTCCATGAACATGTACTGAAAACCTGGCATTTTTCTTGAGTTGGCACTGCTGGATGACCTCATACACCTATTTGTCATCTCAGCAGTTTCAGCTTCACTGTTCTTCCTTAAATTCATTAAGAAAATATTTAGCATCAGAAGAAAGGAAGCACCCTGTGGCCTGCTGTGCTCCCTACAGCCAGGCCAATAAAAACAGAGCCCCAGAGCACTTTCTGAGGGTGCAAGGGTGACTCCAGGGCACTTCTGTTCCCTTGGAAACAGGAGAAATGGGTCACATCTACAAAAAGTGACCCAGCCCTAGTCATGATGACCTTCTGCATTTGAGGATGTTTAATAGGGTCTTTGCGAGGTGATTGACTTTAGAAAAATCTTGTTTTGTAATAAATCATGGATTTTAGATTGGGAGGCTGAGATGAAAATCTGCTTTCCCTTTAATTTGGGGTTCATTGGGGTTTCCCCCTACAAGTCTCTTTTTAGTCACATGTACACTGTGTTGTCAGAAAAGCTGCTGGGGATGGCTGAACCTTTTTGTTCTAATGTTGTATGTGCCTGATTTTTCACTGAAGAAAACAAAATGGAAGCTATTATCTGAAGGCAGCTTTCATCGTAGCAGCGAGGCAGGCAGGGAGCAGCTCAACTATAATAAGACAAAATGTGAGACAAATGTTGCCTCCTCCGAGCCAGCATCTGACCTCGACAGTGAGCGCCTTCCGCTAAGCTGGCTGTTTACAGCCCCCGCTCCGGCATCCATCTTGAAGTTTGTGGGATGTTGTTTTTGTTCCCATCCCTCCATCTGATCGGGCACAAGCAACATATATTCCTCTGCCTTCACCCCGACCCTGAGGTATGCTGACATCTTGATTCCATCCCCTCCTCCACCTCTCGCAGGAGAACAATTTACTGAGAACCAGCAGGCCTGGAGCCAGGGAGTCACCCTGCTGCTGTGGGGGGAAGGCTACATTTGGGAAGTGAGTTTTTTCCTGTATTGCCGAGGTCTGGGTGTGCAGCACCATCTCCACTTGGCCCTGCAAAGCAGAATAACTCAGTAGCATGAGCTCGCCTTCTTTTTCTCTCCTCTGCTTCCCCTCCCAGGGAAAAAGCCACCAAGTGCGACAGCACGAGCTGATTCAGGCAACGGGTGTTCTGTCCCTTCAGCAAATGGGGCTGGGAGGAGTGATGGAGGAGGGGTTGCAGACCGTGCTGCTGACCTGCTGAATTATGACTTTAATGCAGTCACTTTAATAACTTGCTGTAGCTCCAACCACCAGATGCAATTTATGGCAAAGCAGGCGCCCAGGCATTTTTCTTTCTATGAAGACTAAGCAGATCTCTGATTACCACCCCCTCCCCCCAAACCATTACCTTCCCCCGCTTGCTCTGCTAATGGAAAAATGTTATGTGTCTATGTGCTTTTTTTCCCCAAGCCCTGTTTTCAGGAAATGGTGGAGAATGAGAAACTAACACAAGCGTGCACACATGCTTTTGCAGGAAAGATTGCTTTAACTCCATTCTTAACCACGCAATATTCCTCCTGCTAGCAGAATTGCCAGTTCTTTTTCTAAAATCTTACAACCTCAGCCAGATGCAAAGCAAATTCCAGGGTTGATTTGTAGGGAAAAAGAAAGACCCCTCCCTCCATCTGACCAAAATAAACTGAAGTCTGAGTGATTTCACTGCACAATATAAAGCCTGCAGCCCTTTAGATCTCCCTTCTGTAAAGAAAGCTTAAATACAAGCCACAAACAAACAAAAAAGATGAACCTGGGTATGATGAATGGGCGAACTGAACTCAAGATTTAATTGTGTATTTAATGTTTGTATACAATAGATGGGTACATTGAGAAAGCAATGTACAGCTAGACAGCAGATTCCCCGCCAGTTCTCCTCTTTTAAAGACCCATTCATTTTCCATCTAAGGGATGAATTCTTCCTCCCACTCTCTTCTCTCTCTTTTTCTGTGATTTGCATGATCATTTGCTGCATATATTATGAATTACTGTTTATCTTAGTCCAGCCTGCAATGCAATTTCCCAGATAAATTTCAATGGATCAATAAATTCAGATTCTGTTTTCTCTTCCAAACTGAGGGAAAGAAAAATAGTAAGACTAAGTAAATGTTTTCTTTTTAGCTAAATGGAAAAAAAATCTGAATTAAACACAAAATGCCTATTTCTAATTCTTAGGGGTCACTCAGAAGCCCTATGATTCAACTGGTTTGTATCTTACTTTTGATTTTCCTTTCCATTCCTGAAAATAAAAGTGTACTTGGAACTGCAACCCTGAAAAATTGTGTGTACTGCTTTGAACCCACTGAAAAAGCATCCATACAAGGACTAGCAGATAAGTCCTTTGTGACTGTTAAATATTTATCAGCAAGGCAAATTCCTCCTAGGTTACAGCAAGTACAGTTTGGAATGACCTGTCTCTACGCTTTCAGAAACGAGCACCAGATTCCTGTAAAACATCCATCTCCTCATTCAGCTAGGATAATGTTTTCTTCTCAAGCTTTGAAATAGCTTGATTAATATGTAGCATATACGGCAAATTTCTTAGGAAAAAAGTTGTAACATATGGGAGCATTCAAGTTCCAGAAAGAAGAGTATAAATTGGACGTTTCCATATGGGTTTGGTCTGATGTGTCTGTCTATCTGTGTTTACAGTGACCTGCCCTGATTGTACCAAGATTGCATTACTGTCTCCAGTACTGCAAGATGTACCTGCAAGCACACACTCAGCCACACAGGTATTTCTTCTAGGTGTGATGAGTTGTCTTTGAGCAACTGAATCTATCTCTGCTTACTACAGAGGCAGCCAAAACCAGACTCAGACTTTCTGAAGGCTAGAGTTAGGTGGAATGAATCTTTGCTCAAGCATTCAACCACAGTGCCTTGGCTTGGGCCGTTAGCTTCCTGAATTCCCAGATGACTTCCCACCACAGCTTAGCCAGGCCTGGAACTGCTTATTTTCTCAGAAGGGATGAGGTGAAATGCAGTTAGTTCAGCAAAGCCAGTGGCATTTCCAAATTATATGTAAAAGTATGCATTTGTAGTCTTGTTTTTCAAATGTTGTCTTAAATATGCTTAATTCTTAACAGGCTCAAAATACTCTCTCCAGTTGTGATGATTTTTTAAAATCCCGTTCAAATGTTTATCATGCCATAAGGAAAACCGCCCATGCAGCGGTCAGTAAGTCAGTAGTACGTGCACAGAATGAAAGCAGATGCCTTCGTGCGCTCTTGCTGCCGCCGGGGCAGTGCCCAGCCCAGGTACTGCTCCAGCGGGAGCTCGGCGCCTCTGAGGCCCCGGAGAGCCCGCTCTGGCTCCGGCCGAGGGGGCCGTGCCCGGGCCGTGCCGTGTCGGCTGCGTGCTGCCGATCGGCCCAGGGCGGCTGTGCAAGGGCTGAGGCAGAGGCGAGAAATTCGGAGAGCAGCCATGAAGTTGTGAGGAGGTTGTTAATGGCGGCGCGTGTGGCTGCAGGTACGCGGTGACACTGGAGCTCATTCAGGAGACTCCTCTGATTCGGCTATGTTTTTCTTTTTTGAACCTGGCCTTTGATTAAAAATGCCTCGCTTCCAGCTCACATTGCCTTTTAAATGGCTCTGTAAAGCCCTCTCGCGGTTCCCAGCTCACATCAGAAGCAGGGCTGGAAGTGTTTCTCTGCAGAATAAACATACGGGCTGTAAATCCTGTGATTCAGAAGATCGCCTGCAGTATTCCGCTCCGCTGTTGCCATAGGTAACCGGGCTCTGCAAAACACCATTTACCCTGGAATGCAAGGAGACTCGGAGCTCAGCAAGGGCACTCCGGTTAACCCTTTCCTAGCAGAAAAAAAAAAAATCCCTGTGGTAATCCCAGCCGAAACTCCTTTCTCATGTGTGTAAATTCCCACACAATAAACCCGCACCACGTACATTGAGGCAAATGACCTGCCCAGCGCGGCCCCAAGCATGTGCACACGCACTGGGCGGGAATGGCGGGTTCCTTCTCCTCTCGTCGGCAGGGCAGGCAGGCCTGGCAGGGCGCTCCGGGACTGCTGACTCACCGGGGCTGTGCGGGCACAGCCTCGGCCGGGAGCCCGCGGGACGGCTTAAACTGGCACCGCATGAAGGAACTGAAAGGCAACTGAATAAGGCTGGCAGTCCAAATCCAAGGTTTGTGGAGTGGTACTTGTCAACGTATTTAAGACAGGAGCTTAGGAAGGAAGACCTAGAGCTCATACCACAGAATTTTGTGGGGTTTTTTGGTAGCTAGCAGGGGATCCCTAATGTTTACAATGTTTTGCCATTGTCATCTAATGGAGACTTATCAAGTCAGACGATGAGTGCAAGTTTAACACTTCTTTTCTGCCTCACACTTCTTTGCAGTCCAGGCACTTCAAACATCTCCTCATGGTCTTCTACTCCATCGCCTCAGGCAGTGAATGTGGACAATCAATAGTTATCTGCAGCTTAGGAGGACAGGGGCAGAATGTGGCCCTCACTTTTTTCCTCCTCTAATTCTGACCTACCTGTGGGCTAATGTGGATTCCAGCAGAAGAGGAGCTAAGTGAGGTACTATGTCTGAACGGTGTTTTTTTGCCACAGCCATAGCAGCAATGCTGCCTAGAGAGCAGGTAGCAGCATATGCTCTGCCTTTGCCTTTTTTTCCCACATGAAGCTGAGGATTATGTGTGTGTGAAAAGTAAATTCGTAGCCCTGTGTTCAAGCAGGGGTTAATTTATACTGCAGAGAAGTTGCAGGTGAGACTGAAGACTTGTCTCATTTTTCAGTTTCACAAACCCTGATACAAGAGCCTAAATATGTTTTGTTCCAAACCACTGCTGTCTTCTTTCTCATACTCCCCTCTGCAGTTCAATGCATGCACAGATACACATCACCAAATTGTTTTTTTTTTTTTTTTTTTTATGACACAGTATTGCTGCAGGGTCATTTACATACAGGTAAAAATGCAAAATTCCTGCTCTGAAGTGTTAACAACGTTGGTTAGTTTTACATCAAAAGTCTGATGGGAATACAAAGAATTCAGGAAATGTGGATAAGGCTGAAATTACATTAATAAAAGATCATGAAGTGGTTGGAAATCACAGCCCATGCACGGACAAGCCTGTATTGAGACTGCTGTAATCCCTGGGCAGAGCAGGGGGGAGCGAAGGAGAGGTCAGTGTGCTTTGTGGGATTCTGTGGCATTACTGGGGCAAGTTAGTCCTTCTCTGTTATTTGAACTGTGAGTGAGATTTTTTTTTTTTATGTTGCTAGAATAAAAAGGAACAGGCAAGAGAAAATGACCCCAAATCATAAGGGGATTGCTGTCTGTGGAAAAGTGCAAACACAGAATGAAACTGTTTTCCTGCAAAATTCTTTTTTTCATGGCTTGTTTCCATGCCACCACAGAGAAGAATGGTGAAGAAAATTATATACAAGGAAAGGTACTTTTAAAGATTCCCAAGAGCTACTGATTGGGTGTTGCTGTTTCACATTCTCCAAATTGCTGTTACATCAGTCTGGATGGTGGAGATAAGAGAGCTGAAAAGCTATGGAGCAATGTGTGGAAGCGCAGTGATAGATATGTGTGTGCTCTTTTTTGATTTATAGGATTTATTTGCATACTCCTTTGGCATTGCCAGAGCCTCTCTGCAGACCTAACACTTGATCCCCTGTTATGCTGAGTCCCCTGTGAGCTGTTGACATTGTGGGGTATCTGCTGAGGCGTCAGGGACAGGTTGTGTGGGTGGAGAAATGGGAGCATGAGATCAGAAACAGGAGTGTCTGTGGGGCACAGCAAAGTGATAACTGGACTAGTTGAGCCTCTCCTAAAGGTCTGAAAACCACTGGAAGCACTGAAGAAGCAGAGGTTGGAGCTTGTTCCTTTTCCTGATTTTATATGATTGCCTGAAGTCAAGGGTATTTAAATGTCAAGTTTTTATGTAGTTCCTAAATTTACTTAGGTTCGGGTGTTTACAGCAGAAGGTTTGTGTCCTTGTGCACTCCTATCTGTGTACTTGAATGATAATAAATGCCAAGGCTTTCTTTGGGGGCTTGTGTTTTTCCACAGCCGAGGTGACACATTCCCATTAAGTTTAACCTTCTCCCCCAAGAGTTGATACAATTCATTTCTTTTGGAAGGGAAATATCAGAGCTGTAGCGGGCCCAAAGCAATTTTCTTTGAAGGCTGCCTTGGCTGCGACTGCGGATACAGTGACAAAGAGGAGATTGTGGCAGAACTGCTAGCTGGGCGCTCGGGCAGGAAAGGGTTACTGTCTGCACAGCTCTCTGTCTGGAGCTGCAGGCAAAACCCAGAGAGAGACAATGATGTCAGCACTACCTCCAGGCCCAGGGCCCCTTGCCTGACAATGTGGGCAATCCAACACATTCCCATCTGCCACAACAAGAGCATTCATGCTCCTATTTCCTGACCTCTTTGGATTAAAGCATGTGGAGTTAAATATACATCCAGCCCCGTGCTCCTGCACTTGCGTTGCACCAGAAATAGACTTATGGGAAACTGGCTGCAGCTTTTGCCACCCGACACTCGGGACCTGTCTCAACCTTGTCATCGAGAAAAGCACATGCTGGTCCGGTCGGGAGATTGTACAGTCATGTACACATAGCTAAAACACAGTTCGCTTTTGTGCCTGGAAGTGCTGCATGTAATCAGCACGCAGGCAGAAAGAGGTGGGGCGGGGGAAGGGCAGCTGAGATAGAAAATGAAGATTAGTCAAAGGCAGTGATTTCAGCGTTTTAGCCATCTGAAACTTGCTGAGGTTTTTAGTACCACATAAAAAGTTCTGACAGCAGAGAGAGACCTTGGCTGAGCTGCGTCGTGGAAGAGGGAGAGCATGCTGCCATGCCGGGCTGGCAGATACACGGAGTGCAGCTCTGACAAGGAGAGCTTTTTGTTTGCTTAATACTGAAGCCATTCTGGTAGTGCAAAATTCTAGTAATTACAAGCATTTTATTGCTTTTATTCAGGATGTGTGTGCATGTGGGGTCTGTTGCATGCACATGGTATCATGTTGTTTCTTTCTCATGTCTGTGGGTGCTGTGTATCTGTGGCTCTATGCCCATATGTATCTGTGCATCTCCATATTTATCTGTCATTCTGTGTCTGCATTGCTCAGTCTTTTTCCTTTTAAGTGTCGGAGTTGCATTTATTTTCTGTGCACAGATGAGTTTTCCTGTACTATACACTAAAGTGAAAAGAAATGTAGGGAGAGCTTTCATTTTGTTTATGTCTTTGTCAAGAAAATGCTTCACAATTGAGAAATATGAATGAAAAAGAAAATGAGACTATTTCTTTTCCTTTCTTTCTCTTTTGTCTACAGTCTTCTGTCTTATCTTCCCAGTAATGTATTTTCTTTTCTCTCCCTTTTCCCCCATCACACTGCAAACTCTTGTTCCCATAACAAATGTTTTAAATGTTATCTATCCTGCCTGTACAGTCAGCCCCTTTTTCATAGCATGTGTCTTGTACAGTAATCTTTTTTTTTTTTTTTAACAGCTCATAGCAGTCCTTAACACAGCAAATTCCTGTATGCAGTTTGGTTTGGTATCTCTCCCCTTCATACGGCCTCTGCTTATGGCACTCAGGATCTCAGAGAGCACAACACAGGGAAGCAGAACAAAAATAAACTCTCCAAAATCTGTAGTTCCCCAATGGCTCAAAGAGGTCTTGGAAGAAGATTTAGCTGATAAAATCCTTAGAGGGTGGTTAGAGAGGTGAGACCAAATGGTTAATGTAGGATAAAAACTGGAAACCCCTTAATTCTCTTAGTGTTTGTCTTAACTTTGCCTTGACACTGAAGAGATGGTGGTAAGTAAGGATGAGCTTGTATTAGAAATAGGATTCTCTCTTTCTGCCCAGCCTTGCCTGTGCCAGTTCCAGTATCACAGGGCATCAGCGCTACAAAATTCTCTATCAGTTTCTGCTGGTAGAGGTTTGGAACTGCCTCACTTCTCAATTAGTGTAATCAAAGCCAAGACCCTGGCATCTTTCCCAAGAGCTTTCTTCTCCCTGTGAAACAGAGAATACTGAAAACCAGTCAGAAAAAGTGGAGCCAGACTGCAGCAAGCATTGGATTTCACTGGTGGTATAATAAAGAAGCTGCCTGTAGTGTCAGCCACTCTAAAGGAGACATACAGACAAGTTAAAGTGGTAATATGCATAATGCCTGTCATCCAGATATTTCAGAGCATATAATAAGCTGTGATTAAATCATTAAACTAAAAACTTCAAAAGGGTCTGGCTGTGTAGACTGAGGATCTGAATGCAAGAAATCTCCAGTCTTCTTTCTGCCTTGGTACCTGGTTTGCCACTGCTCTAAGCTAGTCATTTCGCACGGATCTTTAATTTTCCCATCAGCACCACCAGGAGTTAATAATACTTATGCAGAGCAGTGCCTCTTATAGAGTTGTTTTGAAGGAAATGGAGACTTACTGAAGGAGTCTTTGTGTGAATTTGCGTGCCAGTCTGAAGTTGTTCAGGAGCAAAGTGGAGGAAGCATGTTCAGCATGAGATCATCATAGAAATCATGAAGGTCTACAAGTACCAGGGGAAAGACAATGTTAAAAACAGCAGCTCTGCAGTTTTCAGGGACCCTAAATTAGGCTGTGGAACCTAGGAAGAGTTAGGTTTGCAGTTGGAACTGAGACACATGCAGTGCTTATAATCCAGCCATGGTGCCTGATGGACCTCTGCTTTTATTACTTAACTTCACAAAACTAAGTAAATAGATGAGAATAGAATGTCTATGTCCTGACACCCCATCTCTTGCCATGAGTACTTAGACCAGCCACCAAAAGTGTGAAGAATATCTCCTGAAGTTTTCCTGCTTTGATTAAGACCATTATTTTGTTCATGAGCTTTAATTTTTCCCTAGAAATCAAACAGTTTCTCTGTTTATGGCTACACATACATTTTATGTGTAGAATAAGCCAGATATAAGCTACCTTGTAAGAAGTGCTCAGGAGCTGGTTTGGAGCAGGGTAGAGGAAAAGAGGAAGCCTGCAAGTCACATCCTCCTGACTGCCTTCCTCTTCATTGATGTGTGCAGTCACACTGCCCAAAAGAGCCATTTGAGGAGTTTGAGAATGCATGGAGCAAGTGCTCCATTTCACTTATGATCAAGATAAACAAGGGCGTCAGCTGAAGCAGAGCTCCTGAGGTGCTCTGTGTAATTCAGTGGCTGGCAGTAGTGACTGCTGCTTAGGAGATGGATTTATTAAGATTATTAGTAAGTGTTATTTGGAGGTGACTGAAATCGCTGGGTGGACTCCAGAGGATTAGCTTTCCAAAGATAGCAAATGCAAAACAAAACAAAACAAAAAAAGCAACCCCAAACAAACAAGTCACCAGTACCAGTTGTGTTTATTTAATAAAGTCTCTGCACAGGATTAGCTCACAAGCATTTGCTTGTTTTTTGTGACTGGAGATATGAGGGATGGGAAGGAGGAACCATCTTAGCTGTAATTCCCCAAGTAAAAGCAAAGCTGCAGCAGAGCATCTGGCCTGGTTCACAGAATAGGTGACAACACACTGGGAGCAGGGCAGGCAGAGGAGGAATCACCTCTTCCTGGATTGCACCGGATTTAGGCAGCCTAGTGTGCAGCAACTCTGATACAGAAATAACCTGTGTGAAGGAGGCTCTGCTCAGGAACTGCCATGTCCCTGTATAAAGGGCACGAGAGCTTTAGGCAGGGCATCATGCCGATCTGAGCCCAAGAAGTGGCCTCTGGGAGACAGCAGCAATCAAAAATAGTAATTTTTTATAGTGAGACTGGAAGAGGCCTCAAAGTGCTTGTAGACATGAATTCACCAAACATCACCCCCACAAGCCTATCTCTCTGGAATAAAGGTTGGTGTTGCTCATCCCAGATGTCAAACTGGAGGCAGAGAGAGCTGTCCAAGCTCCCCCAGAGATCAGGCCAGATGGGAACACAGGGAGGGCAGCAAGAGAGGAAGATGAAATTATGATAAAAATTCCATCCTTCAGAAAATATGGATGGGGGAAGGGGCTTAGGGACCAATTTAGCCCATGGTTTTATGTTGCTAATGTTGCTAGACAAGTCCCTCCAAAATGCTGATAGCTGGTGGTGTGGAACAAATGAGTCAGTTCTGCAGTGAAGCCTGGCTGTCCTGCTTCAGTACTGTCACCCAGGAGTGACACATGGGAGCTTCCTCTGCTGTCCCTTCAGCCTTCCCCAGCACTGCACTACCCGAGCATGATCACCCAAAGGAGAAATATGCTATTGCTTTTTTGTAATTCATCTAGGCCCCATTGGGATGTGGCAGGAGAGACTGAGGGATTCTCTATTCAAGCCAAGGGAAAGGTGACCAGTGCCCTTGCAATTCCCAGGGAAATGGCTTGTTTCCTTTCATGAGAAGCTGCTTACTTGTTTCCTAAATCCACAGGGGTTGCACTAGCTCCTCTTTCCTCCTTCAGAGAAGTCCCTTATACAAAGATAGGCCTGGTTTGCTATTGCCTGTGCTTCTCAAGACTTTCCTAGATACCACGGCAACAGCAGCAGAACTGGATTTTGTAAATCTTTAATTTATACAGTCAGAGTAGAATGGGACCTATGAATACAATTCAGCAATTTCATTCCTCAAGGGTGGGGGTTGGGGCTGGGAGGATGGGGATGGGGAGGGGGCTTTGCACTACTTAATGTTCTTGGCATAAGCTATCACAAGTGGAAATAGGATGAGGGAAATGCTGCAGCTCACTGAAGTGGAAGAAAAAGGGTGGGAACCCAGTGATGCAGTTTTATACTGAGGGGACAAAATTGTCTGGTAACCTGTGTGCTTAATCCCATGCTGTGATTGAAGGATATGTCAGCAGTAACTAAAATAGAAGCACAGGGCGAGGTATAGAGCCTTGGCTCCAAACTACCCAGCTTTTACAGATGTCTTCAGTGCTAAAACTTGTGTTACTGAAATAATTCATTCCTGTTTCAGAGAAGGTAGAGAGTGTTGGACTAGTAGGCAGAGGAAAAAGGAAGAAAAAGGAAGAAAAAGGAAGAAAAAGGAAGAAAAAGGAAGAAAAAGGAAGAAAAAGGAAGAAAAAGGAAGAAAAAGGGAAAAGGGGAAACAGACTGTAGCATTTCAGTGTCATGTTTTCATCTCTTTCTATTTGGCTTCACATTTTTTTATAGAAATCATAATTTTCACTTGAGAAGCTGATGGGTGAAGAAACTATTTTCTCTCACAGATAAAAGTACCTCCATTGAAATAAAAAGGGCAGGATTTTCCTTTTCTATGAGTTTTTCATACATTGGAGAAACATCCTCATTCTCAGGAAAGGAAAGAAAAGCTAACATTTATTTGGAAAACACTTTGCAGTAAGAATAAAGGATAGTACAGGCCTAGTCCACTCTAACTCTTGATTTACAAAGAAGTCCAAAGAGCTTTTTGCTTTCACATTGTGAAGCTGATCAAGAGGTGCAGGTTGCAGTGTGGTGCTGGTGAATAAATGGGGCTCTAGTATAGGTCCTAGACTGCTAGAGGGTCTCACTTCTCCAGACAGAGAGAAGTACTGAGGCACATTTTACTGCCAGCCTTTGTGAACCCATCCACAGTAAAGGGTCTTTGTGCCTGTGACTGATTTGCAATATCTAAAAAAAAAAAAAATCAAACCCATTTAGTAAGATTAATTTGCTTGCTCTAATTTACATCAGAGAACGCAGCACATTATGACTGGTGACACCAAGGATGGTTTAAGATCACCTCTGTCCTTGAACTCAATACATACATAGAGTGCAGCCAAGAATAAGGATCTGTCTCTTTCTGTGATAAATACCCACTTTTATGGGACTGTGGCCATGAGTCCAATTTAACATTAGAAGTAATTTTCTGTGACAATTCAGGTCCCAACTTCATCACTCTCATCTTTCTCTCTACTTGATATATTTTAGTATTTGGTATTATGCCTAATATGGAGAGATTCCAGTGAATTAGATGAGGCATTTAATAAAGGTGATGTCTGGACAGTGAGAAGTTTTTTATCTATGAAAAGTCTTTCAGTGATTGTTGGAATATTCTATTTTAAAATCAGTTTGGCTTAGAAGGGCCCCATTTGTATGATTTGTCTTCAATAGAAATTAGAGCCTCTCAGTATTTCTACATTGTGGAATGATTATTTTTTTGAGTTATTCATTATAGTCTTCTGAACCTCCCAGGAGTCCATGAGCTCTTTATGAGCCATATAAAAGGATGCAGACTCACTAGCATAGCAGAGAAATTCCCAGGAGGAGAGAGATTTGTAACTAAACTGAGATGGACAGAAAGAGATGGGAAAAGTAAAATTCAGAAAGCCTGGAATAAAAGCAAATTCTTTAACAGCCTAACAGTGATCTAGACTCCTGCAACTCAGGAACAGAGCAGGCTATACTGAGGATGTTTAGGAAAAAACCCACAGGACTAAACTGCAAAGATTTGTTTCATATCTGGCTTGGCAGCCAGAGAAAGATAGAAGAAGGTTTGTTTTCTAAGGCTTTCTCAAAACAGTGACCCTGAAAAAAACATGCCTGTTACCCTCAGAGGACCTACTCATCTTACTGACATGCAGAATACTCTACAAAAGAAGAATAATTTCTTTTAAGTACAATAAACAGGGCATACAGGTCAAAGTGGAAAACAGCAAATCTGGTATTTCTAAGAATTCACAAAAAAAGAATTTAAAGAAAATGCAGACAGAAGTTGCACATACTAAAAATGCCTAAATCTCTTAATAAACACTTTTGGGATTCCCAGACTGCTAAAGAAAATCTTGCATAGCAAAGCCCTTTCTCACAAAGAGACAAATGCCACCTGCTGATTGCAAAACTGGCTGAAACTTACTGGGATCCACACATCTTACATATTCCAGCTTATTTTCCTATCTGGAAACAAAGTCTGGTAGAGCTGCATATTAAATGGAATATGACAGAACCAAAGCTAGCTAAATAATGGAAACATATTTGTGAATATTTTTTCAGTGAAAATATTGCCAAAATTCTCAATATTATTGATAATGAATTATTTAATCACCTCCAGATGAAACTCCAACAGAATCCCTGTCTGTACTATTTGCCAATAAGTCTTTCGCATTCACAGCACTCCCTCCACAGTGACTGCAGAAATGCCTCACTCCAAGAGAGGATTTGAGTCTGCTGCTATCAGCTGAGTCAATGTTTCACAGTCCTGACAGAACTACTCAGTCAGGGATGGACTGGATGGACAGTCAGGCCTATGGGCAGGGCTGGGCTTGTGGGTATGCTCAGGACAGGGGTACACAGGGCTATGCCCAAACAGGAGCCTCATGTACAAATACAAGGTGCATACGAGACACCTGTTTAGCGTGTGGTAGTGTTTCTCCCTCACATTGGTAGTGTTTCTCCCTCACATAGGTTTATGTGCTTTGAAAGCTGTGGGACAAATACATGTTCATGGCCACTGTGTGTTAGGGTAGATGTGCCTATGGGCTGTCCTACCTGTGCCCCTTGGGGCACTGATCTCCATGAACAGTCTGGGGTAAAGGGAATTCCATAGGACTTTGTTTTCTGTCTCCTCCTCTACTTTGTCTCTCACTTTCCAGTAAGCTTTTCTGCAAACAGCTCCTTACACAGCCAGGATATGGGATGGCCCTCATGCACGGCTGTTCAGAACTGCACACTGCTGCATGGAGTGGCTGCAGGTGTCTGTCCTGCCCGCAGCATCAGCCCAAGGATGCCTCTGCCTCTTCCCGTGTCATCTGCAGTTCACCAACAGCAGTTTCTCCCTTTGGCCTGAGGACTTTTGCCTGGGCTTATGCCCAGATCTGTTGTTCAAGCAAAGGGCAGAGGAAACACTCAGTGAAGTCTCGCATGTTTCAGGCTGTTTTAGGCATGTTTGTTTCAGACGGCCCAGTTCGTTGATCTCACTGGTTTTTAACTCATGCAAGGCACAAAATTCAGGTCAGCTCTTTCCTCACTCTCCTCTCTGTCCTGCCCTGCTGGAGTACATGCTATTTCCAGATGAGGTCACACATTCCCCCCTTTCCTTGTCCTACCACTCACGAGCCTGTTCTTTCCATTAGGGTTTAATGAGAGGCCCACTAGCCGTGGCAATCCCAGCCCTCCAGTCACTGCTGCAGCCAAGGTCAAGCCCGGGGCAAGAATTGTCCACAAAAACAGACACCAGAGTGAAGGGAAGGAAAGAACAATAAGAGCCATTTACTTCCCAATGCACTTAAGCGCTTGAGAGAAGCTGCCCCCCCAGATTGCTGAGTCAGCAGCGGCTGACAAATTAGTCAACAGGATGACTGGGCCTCAGCTCCTGGCAATTAGCATGGACAAAGCTTTGTGTGTGCCTGTGTGTTT
The DNA here is from genome assembly GCF_027579445.1 of Ammospiza nelsoni. NCBI lineage: Eukaryota > Metazoa > Chordata > Aves > Passeriformes > Passerellidae > Ammospiza > Ammospiza nelsoni. The sequence continues at coordinate 42,632,485 of NC_080638.1, read as the reverse complement.
TCCTATTAGCTGCGGCTTGCACGCCTGTGAAGGGAGGAGGGACTGGGGAAGGAAATGGCTCGCCTTGACTTCACAAACACATGAAATTTGCGTTCCCAAGGTTGGACAGCATTCATTTGGCTTCCTGTTTCAGCATCTTTGCAGGCTGTAGCCATTAAGAATAAAGTATGCTGAGAGCCTCTTAAGAGGCAGGTGCATCAACACAGCTGGAGGAAGGGTGAGCCCTGAATTGTGGTAGCAGAGGCACTACAAATTGTGAGGGGTTCAGTTTAACCCATCAGTGTGGCTAACAAAACTGGCACTGTAAGGGTCAAGGAGTGTTGGCGAGGGCCGGGCAGAAGAGTTTACTGTTGAAAACAGCATTGCCAGTATATTCAGTATGGGAGTAAGAAAGGTGTCACAGATCCAGAGTGAGAGGCTTTGGCAGAGCTCAGGGTGATGAAATGATAGAGACAGAGGGGGATAAGGACTGGACTAAAAGAGGATTCTGTAGGTCAGAAGTTCAATGTCTTGTCAAAGCGATTTGGGAAGCCAGGGGCTAAAAGGTGGAGCTGCAGGTCAGGATTAAGCTGAACATAGGAGCTGAGTTCTGTCACCATTTGGCAGAGGTCACTGCCTCCAAAGCAGGCTGCAGCGGTCATGGCCCATGCTGTGAACAATGAAATTTCCTGGATTCAGCTCTGGTGGAACTACAAACACACTTCGTTGTTAAAATCCTCTGCATCTCCTCTTGTCTTCCATCTCTGAGGCGAGGTCACCAGTGCTCTCAGACAAGGTGTGAGTTGCAAGTCCTCAGAGGACCCAAGATGAAAGGTCAAGTACATCTGGTTTTTTAGCCTCACCTTCACTCATTGCATATCCATGTCCCTGGTAAGACAGACCCTACCATGTTACCATCCTCATTTACGATACTGGTCAGAGTGATTTAGCCAAAGTTCAGTGGTGACCCCAGCTGTGAAAGGACTTGCTGTGACCCGTGAAGGTTTAGTGGGCTTTGTTCTGGGTGCTCTGAGACCCATCTCTCTGCTTACAGGCTTTCACAATAGCTGAGCTCAACTGAGAGCTGCAAAAGCATTCAAGCTATCATTCCTCCTATATGTGAGAATGGGGGTGAGAGACAATGTATTCCAGGCATCACTGCATGCTCCTTTGCTAAGCATAAGTGGAATCCCTGGACTTCAAATCCTGCTGCTGAGAGCCTAGCAACAAGTGAATGTATCTACGTAAGCTTTTAAGGAAGGACTAGGTTAGTGGAGGTGAAAGTAGGTCAGAATGTTTTATTTTCTGAGTTTGTTGGATTTCTTTCTAGGAACAGTAATGCTCTGCCTCTGTAAGTCGCCTCTCTATCAAGAGACTATCAATGCCATATCCATTTACACACCTTTATGCCACACTAAACCTGAGACAGGTAATTCCTTTCTGTTGACAGACAACAGAAGCCACAGTAGTCTCACACTACTTCACCTTTACCAAAGGAGAGGAGTATGCACCAAGGTGCTTCCTGCAGAGCAGCTGGCACTCAGCAGCTTGCTGTTCCTATGGTGACCTCTCTGTCTTTGACCCCTGTGATTTTCTGCTTAGCTGTAGGCTGATTTGGGGCAGATTTTTACTGATCTCTTAACTGCTGAACAGTGTTTTCTGAAAATACTAGCTGACATCTATCTGTATTATTAGGTGCCTAAATAGCTTTTGAATCTGGATGTCCCTTCCTCATGCTTCGATTCTTCATTCCTTAAAAAGGTCTAACTGTAGTTTGGGCTTGGGTCAGGGTTGTACATCTGCAAATGAATGTGCCTGTGGAGGAGCTGTGGCCGTCTGGGTGCTCCTGTTCTCCTCTCAAGGAATGTAGCTGGGGCCTTCCTTCTGCTCATCCTGTCATAGTAGGGGTTACACAGCACTTTGATTATGCTGCTGTGCCTGAGCTTCAGAACTTTAACCTATGGATTTTCTCATCCTGTCAGCCAGGACAGGGAGTTACAAGGACTAAACCCATTTCATCCAGAACTCAAACCACTACAGATGCATGAAAATAGTGAGTCCTCATTGCTTGTCTTTGGACTTCTGCAGTACCAAGAAACTCTGTAAGTCTTGCACCATATAGAAAAACCCACAGCTATCTATTCTATGTAACACACACAATTTATCATATATGCATCCCATAAGGAGCCATGGACAAAGATCAGCTGAATTGTCTCTCTGTGAACCTTCCTTGTGAGTGTCAGAAAGTGGTTTATCTCTTTATCACAAGAGGGAAAGTTCAGGGTAGCTTTGCTGCAAATTCAGGCCCTCAGTTTTAGTTCCATAATTTACAGCACTTAGCTTTCTATAATTCTGTGTTATGCCAAACACAGTTGCTTAAAAAATCCAGACTTGTTCATGTGAGGTGCATGTGCAACTGCAGTAAGATCCATGCTGACTGCAGCATTTACAAGAACATCTGAAGGAGTATCATAATGAAAATATGTTAGTGACAAGCTAGGGCCTATGTGTTATAGCAAAGATTCAAGGGTGTCTAAGGCACTGTAACTTTGAGTCAGCCACTCATTGCAGTGAATTTCATTCCAAATGAGCTATGCTTCCTGCAGCAAACAAACCAGGGATGCATACAGTGCAGGAGTGCAGGTGTATTTTAGTAACATGGAGTTACAACAGATTTTCACTAACAGTAATTCCCAGATTGCCATTTCTTTCCTGAAGCACATTCCTAAAACAGCTACTTTTGGGAAAGTGCCAGCAAATAACACTCCCTGTCTGACTGATACCCACCTTCTCGCCTTTGCTCTTTAATGTGGGTATTTTTTCTGATGGAAGGCACTCAGTTAATTTTGGAGTCTAAAAGGTACATGCAGGACAGGGCACGTTTCTTTAACATGGTCTTGACATTATTCCTCCTGCCTGCCTGGAAGTAATGTGCCTGAGGAATGCAATGGCCTCTTTTCTGACCTGGCAAGCAATGCCATTTGTAGTGTTGACACTTGTCCCAGTGGGACTTGGGCTGGGATTTTTCCATCCTTCCCTTGCCCAGTTCATTTTGTCCAGTGTGCCAAAACGGTGTCAAATGGCATTTTTGCAATTATCAATCTAGACTGGGCTGGACCTGGTGACATGGAGGTGAAAGGATCTGGAGTGTGTTTTCCTGTCCTGCCAAACTAGCCAGTATCTCCTTGTGCTTATTCAGCAGGTTAACTTTGATAATGGCAGTATGAATATTTTGCTGCCATTTAGCTAATAGCTACATTTCCTGTTGCAAAATCATGTAAAGGGAAATCAGGGAAAAAGAACTGCTGTGGCAGGAGACAAAGGCCCCATTCAGTGGCTGGTTTAAGGTGTGCTCATGCTGTAGGCTGATTGCTTTTAGCAGCAGGTCTGACAAAATGTTGACCATATATCCCTGAAAAGGGATATTTAATTTTTACAAGCCAAATGCTTGAGATTATCATTTCACCATTTCTTAGGTCTCAGATACCACATGCAGATCAGATCCAGCCTAAAAAGAATGAAAGGACTATGGCATCTAAATAAGACATTATCAATGCCCCCCATAATATTGGTGGTAAAAATAATTAAGTCTTTCTACTTCTCTTGTGTGTTCCATCTGAGGGTCTCAAAGCATTTTACAAGCATTAATTAATTAAACTTTCATCTTCTCCCTGAGGCTTTTTCTGTGCTGGAGGTGGTTCAGTCCAGTTGGGTAGATGTGGCTGTTGAAATCACAGCTTATTCTCAAACCACTGGTTAAAAACTCCCTCTGGAAATCTTCAGTTCTTACAGCTGCTGCCCTTTCATCCTGCAGCTGTGCTTCCCCATCTTAGGTGTATGATTTCTCTTCATCTGGCCCATGAATGCTCAGATCTGCAGGTCCCATCTTCTAGCTCTGTCTTGTTTGAGCAGGTGATGCCATTGGCATGATCCCTAGGAGCTAAACTGACCTGCCACTAGCCCCAGAATTACTGTAGAAGTATTTAAGTAGCTTAAAGACACTTTGAGTTCTGTAATCCTCCCTCCCACTTAGACCGGAGGATCTGGACTAAAAAGAAATTAAAAGAGAAGGGATAAAGATCACTAAGCACAAATACTTGAAATTAACTCTTTAGGTAAGCATTTAAATTTGAAATATGCCAAGTGTTTACAGATAAAATACAGAAATTGCTTATCCCATTGTTGAAATGCAGTCATTCTTAGGCCTGAACGTGACAATTATTTAATAGTACAGAGTAGCACTTCCATCTTCTCTTATGGAAGGAATTAGATTACATCCAGCTGAAACGGAAGAGAAGTAGAAGATAGAACTGCCCAAACTGGGACACAGTCATTGGGAATCACTGGGATTCTGGTCCCATCTGAAAGGAAATACATCAGAGCACCTATCAGAGAATAATAGTTACAGCCATAATTAATATATTATATTACTTGGCTTTAAAAAAAGTTATAATAAAAATAGTAATAGTAATTAGCAACTATGCAAAGTATGGAGAAAGCCATTGGGGTTTGGTTGGCAAGAAACTGTTGAAATACTTTTGCATTGGTATTTATGTAACATCTTTTGTCTGGGGATCCCAAACTATATCACCAACTGCAGCAATAAAGACCTCCTGGACATGGCAAGCCATATGTTGTTCTGTTAACAACATAATTTTGGAAATCATCTGTAGCATTTTTAAACAGAAATATGTGAAGTATTTGATTTCATTAATTTGAGTTCAGTATTGTGCATTCCTCACATAGAAACCAAAAAGACTGGCACATTATAAATATGCTGGCATATAGAATTGTAGGGAGAATTACTAATTTAATAATGTGTACTGTGTATTACATGTTTCTTCCTGAGTAATGAAGGTGCTTTACAAAGGCTGGTGGCAATAGAGAATATTTTCAGTTAATTGGAAATGCATACTTTGTTCCCAAGATACACAATTATCCATTCATTGAATTCTACACTTTTCTTGTGTTTAGTGTGTTTTAGTGCCCGTGTTTTACAGGTAAAATAATAGAAAGGATACATTAAACCCTTCACAGTCAGTGGCAAGGCAGGGACAAATTAAAGTCTCTTGATCCTCTCTCTCAACATTGAAAGCATTGTTTCTCTCTCAGTTTCACTGGGCAAGCAAAGCAGGACTGGAAGAAAGGGTTTTCAAGGATGACCTTCTGGGTCATCCTCTCCTGTCCCCTGCCATCAGGGGCAACATGTTCTATTGTGGCTTTTGTGACTGTGACAAAGAAAGAATGAGTCACACTTCTCTGCTGGACACCAGACCGCTCATTGATACAGTCCAGGTTGCCTTTCTGAGAAAAGGCAATGATGGTATCTTAAGGCAGCTTGCAGTGGGAAAAGGCTGGTCTGGTTTGTTTTCTGGGATTAGAGGAGAATGGCAGCCTTCCAGTGCCAGGTGCTGGGAACTTAAAGGTGCTGCTGAGTAGGGGTTTTCTCACAGACTCAGCTTCAGCTCTGCACTTCCCTAGCCATGTCAAGCAATACCTTAAAGCTAGAAGACTACTTTCACAACACAAAAGACAATGATTTCAGGAAGCATCTTGTAAGAGCATCCTGCAGACTACCTTTTAAACCCATGTCTGAGATTAGTTAGGTTGGTCACAGGATTGGAAGGTAGGATTAGATAATTCCATTCATCCCCTCATTCTCCACAGGATAGTATTCATGGCAAATGTTAGATGGATTGTTCCTAGGGCTTTGTGACAAGTGCCTCTTAGGTCCTTCAGGCCTGTACACTGTAAGAGTTTACCATCTCCCTCACCCCGACTTGTGGGCTGTTTTATCCCTTTTTTGTGCTCTGCATGAGCTAGTCCTGCTTGAAGAGGTAACTAGCTGGGTTATGTGTTTGCAGGTCCATGGATGTATTTCGTTCAGTTTCCCCCACCTTTATGTTATATCAGTGAATGTGCACAGGTGTCAGCAGGGCCCTTGCAGAAGAGTTCAGGGAACACAGTGGGAATGTCCTCAGTCTGAGAGCTGGGAAGTATCAGCTTGGCTGAACTTCGTGTTTTCCTTGGACTGTACAGTGCTTTGCAGGCTGATGACAAATGGGAAGTAGCTAGTTCTGTAGCCAATTTTATTATTTCTCATTTTATTGTCAAAGGGAGGGAAATTCACAAAATTTGTGAGGATCTTGTCCACTTCCCCTCTCCACTGCAGAGCTGCTCATTTATTTTTGTTTTATACTGTAAATAGTTAGAGAAGGAAAGCTCCACAGGCCTTGGAGTTAATCCCAGGGTGTAGCACTGTACATGACAAATCTGTGTGGTCATGCTTCTCATCACTATTGCCTGCAGCATCCATACCTGGCTGGTATCATTTGGTTCCTGTCTTTAGTCCTCTCTCAAATTTCAAAGCATGAGAGGAGCAGAAGTTGGATGGCAGGGACAGACAAGAAGATGGTGTAGAAGATAGAAAGAATGGGGAAGCACATGAGTGACAGCAGAACAGTCACAGGAACACATGAAGCTGGGAAAAGAATAAACAATCATAAAGCACTCTCCTATGAAATCTGGTTCACAAGTCATTATATACTGATATTTCTCATCTGTCAGCTTGCAGCTGTGAAATCTGCTGGCAAGGTGTGCATCACTTTTTTTAGTAGGACAGGCATTTGAAAAAAACATCCAGTCTTCTAGTAGTCCTACATCTCTTGTGCATAAGCTCAGGCTGTAAGAAGACTGGAGAGGGAAACCAGACATTGAAATCTGAGTTTGGTTCAATTCACTGGACTGGAAGGAAGGCTGATGATGTCCTCATTTGCTGAATACTTTATATACAGTCTGGTATACTGAATAGGCAGGAATCTGAAAGAAGGGAAATGAGAGTTAAAGACTGGATTGCTGCACGTGCATTTCTTACCTCTGCTATCTCTACACTTGTATGTAGTTTTTAAAAATACAATGTGTAGTGTGTTTAAATTAGTAGTACTACTTTCTCCAGACACATTAGAAACACTTGCCTCTGCTTTGTGTTTCTTAGCCCTTAATTCTCATGCAAGCTGGTGAAACTTCCTCATGCAAGTCATGGGTTAGGACAATCAAAACCTTTTTAGTTTTTAGATCTCACCAAACACCAGATGTTATGTCATGGGGCTTTATAATCTTCTTTGCTTCATCCCTATGAAGCCATTCTGAATCAGACCTGGATGGGTACCTGAGGGGGAGTCACCGTGTTCAAAGTGGAGGCTGTGGAGAGCTGTGTCTCTGTTGTCTCTGAAGAGAATTTCTTGTTTGATATACTTGACTGGAGGGGATAATCTGGCACTAACTTCTCCTTCTCCCACCTCCTGGTTGGAGAGTCGATGGGAACTAATAGGTATTTTCCTGCCTAACATCTGTGGTTCACGAAATTTTCTGTGGCTGACGTGGTGCCAAGAGACAGAGGCGTTATTTTGGGGTACAATCCTTTTAATTTATGTTGTTTTCCTCTTTCTATAGCAGTGTAGCAATCACCGTCCTGGCAGCAGGCACGCCCTGAGGGAAGGGAGAGGAGCCGCTTCTGAAGACAGTCAGAATACTTCATGGCTGCTTGTCCTCTCTTTGACTGCGGCATCAGCTGGGGGCAGGGGGAGGAGAAGTGCCTCAGGCTCATTCAGAGTTGACCCATGGTTATTTTTAGCTCCTTAATGTTCTTTCCAAGCCCCCTGCCCCTCCCCTTCCTCCCCCCAGTTCATTTCTCTCCTCTTGGCAAACGGCACTTTGTGAGCTACTCAATCACAGGTTAAAAAGCACTGAAAAAAGTCAAAGGGCAGGCAACGGAGGTTCTCCTCCGAGAGAGGCACTTGAAAGGTCAGGAAATGCCTGAGCCGTGGGTAGGAGCCCCTCCTAGCCTGGCTCTGTTTAATAAGCAGTCTTGCCAGCCCAGGCACACAGGGTGATGGGGCTCAGATCTGAAAAACCATATGAAGGAGGGAAGAGGCGACAGTAAAGGAAGAGTAGGAAGAGAGATAGAGAGATAAAATAGAGTTGTTGTAAACAAAGGGGACTAATTGAGGTGAAGGACAATTGCACTGTTTGAGCATGAAAGAGGAACGAAGAGCAATTTTACTTCCCTCCGTTTAGAAGCTTGGAGAATCTCTAGCCAAAGGGTGATGGGCTTCCTCATCCCCAGTGGAGTCCCTAAATATCCCTAAAAGTCAGACCTCCAGAGGCGTGAGGAGAGGACATGTAGGCAGCTCCACCTGAAGGACACATCTTTTACCTTGCCATTAGATGGGACTTGCCAGTGAACGATGAACAGCTGACAAGCAAGAAGGTGCTGGGTCCTGGAGAAAGTCAGATCTTTGCCTTTAGGGGGAGAATGAGACAGTCATTGTGGAGAGGCTTTCCCTGTGCTTTGCAGGGCTGTTGGCAGCCCACCCTTGCTCCTGGCTGGTAAAGCAACAGATGAGGTCTGAAGTTGGGCCCAAATCCTAGGAGCTTGGTCAAAGCAGGCATGCAGAATCTAAGAAACCTGCACCAGGTGAGGTAGAAAGCAATGCAATTGCAGGTTTTAATCCTGAGGCTCTTGTCTCAGCACAGGCCACTCTGATGTCTCACAGGATCTTCTGCCTGCGTTGTTCTGTCTGTTTTGTTTCTGTGTTGTTTTGTCTGTCCATCCATCATGGTGCAGGATTTGAGCTTTCCAAGCAATATAGGGTTTTTTCTCACTGTGTCCCAGGAGGCAGGATTATAGTGTACAATACTCTTTGCTCAAAAGCTGGGGAATGGCTCCTGCAAAAGGCAGGGCAAGCCCTTTCCCCAGGCAAGCCCTCAGGTTGAGAATGAAAAATCTGCTCCCTTTCCCCATCTCTCGGTGGGGACCTGGAAAGGAGCAGCTGGGTGGCTCAGCTGGCTACTGCAGCCGGGTCCAGTGTCATGAGGATGCCAGGGCAGAAATAACCTGCTCAAAATAACACGGCTCCCCCCTACACCATTCCCCCTGCTGCCCCCATGTAGCCCACTCTTTACAGTAGCTTCTTCTTAGTTTTCCAAAGTCCCAGCTGTGTGTCCTTATCTCAGGCAGGGAAGCAGGTTGCCTGGATACAGTCCCTCTGCTGAGCAGTGCAGTCCCCTGGAAATCAGTCTGCAATCCTTCCCCTCCTCTTCCCCAGCATTGCTTCACTTTGTGGAAGATGGATTTGGGTCTCTGGAGGACTTCTGGATGCAAAAAAAAGGCGGGGTGGGAAACAAAGCATCAAAAATGTCAGCATTCCCTCTTCACCCCAAAGAAACAGTCAGATGAAGGGATTGCAGAGAAAGGCAGGGCAAGGAAACTGTTCCACCCATTGTTGGAGGCCAGGATGAAGCTGGTCCTAACCCAAAAAAAGAGGATCCCACCCGTGAGCTGAGCCAAGAAGCCACTCAGAAATTGCATCACTAGCAACAGAGGCTAGGTCTGATTGATATAGTCCAGCAAGAGCGAACCCAACTGAGCATACCCAGATGTCAGGATAATCATTGCTCTGAAAATGAGGTTGCACAGAATGGGGCAGGTTTTGGAGGGGATAAAACAATTTTCCTTTGTCTTGGTGTGTGAAGGGATAAAACAATTCCCATTCCTCTTAGTGTGTCTTTCTTCACAGTTTCGCAATTGCAGAGCTTCCTTGGCAGCAGACAGCTTCCTTTGGCTGATGTTGCTAGAAAAATCTGCTAATGTGGAAAAGCACTGTGATGTGCTTACAGGCATCTAAACTGTAAAGACCACAAATATGTTCACCTTGTTTCAAAAGCCTTTAACCAGGAAGAATATAAGAAAGATGAAAGAGCATTTACTATCAATATCAGAAAAATCTAATTCAAGTAAGTCCTTTTTGCTTGCTTTATTCCCTAATTTTCTTAATGCAAAAAGCCACACCTGCTTCATTTCTAGATAAGAAATATAAATCCTTACAAAGGATAATTTCTCAGCAACATTACAAAGTCTCCATATAGCACAAGTCTGTAATTGAAAAATACTGTATTACTGCAATAATCCTTGTATTCAAACCATCTGTCATCAATGGTCAGTCTCCACCTTCCCCATAATCCTCTGACACGGGCCAGTTTCAGAGAAAGGTAACAGTATAACTGGACTTAACTGGTTGATATCAGAAGGAAAGCTCATGCTCCACAGGTCCAGTAAAGTAAGTGGCTTTTGTAGCAGACACTAAAATGCAACAGAGGAGATGTAAAATACAAATATATTTCAGGACCATAAGGAGGAAAAACCCCTAAACTAAGACTCTTTTATGCGGTTTGGCCTGTCAGAAGCACTCAGCCTGTTTGTCACTGCAGGCGGGGCATCAGCAGAAGTGTCTCTGCTGACTATGGCACTGCAGGATCTCAGTGGGAGGTAGGTATCTCTCAGTTACACTGGTCTTACTGAGGGCTCTAAGGAACCAAACTAACCTTTCACATTCCCCAAGAAAAGCAATGGCCACCCACTGCAGCTTGGCAAGCACTGGTAATTCCCAGTGAGAAAGTCTATTCAGCTGGCAGTCATCTGCATTCAACAGCAGTTTCAGTTTCCTAGTGCACTGAGAGTACATCCCTGATGCAGTGCTTTAGAGTGCACTGAGCATGACGTAAATCACAGATGACAGTAGCGATTTGTGAGGGGAATGACTGCAACCCTTTAGCCATATTAAGATAGAAAAATGCAGTCTTGGACACTGGCATGTATGGTAATCTAAAATTATTCTGGCTTTGATACCTTCCCTGTGGGGTGAACTGTGAAAACTGGCTCCAGCATTCTTGGTTGCTTTCTTCAACCCATCACCAGCACCTCAGTCATCTCTTGATGTAGTGTTGGAGACTTGCAGTCAGGCAACTGCAGGTTAAGTCATTCAGCTGCATCATATATGCAAGTAGAAAAAGACTAACCACAAAGCTGGGATTCATCCCTGTATACAGAATGACACAACGTGTGCCTTCTTGCTGGCCCTTTATTAATCCCATATGAATTTCAAGTAATGAAAGTAGCAAAATAGAACTGCATAACACCCAGCAAGTGCCCTGAAGCAACTAGTATGCTGCTAGAATAGGTGTGGAACCTTCTCAGGGCAAATTTCCTGAGGGCAGGGCAGGGAAAGGAGAAAGAGAAGATCAATCTCTGGCAGCAGCAACGATGATAAGGATCTGTAGATGGGGGGTGGGTTCTTTCTTTAATCTCAGAAATTAGAATTAATCAGTGCATAACAGCACAATACTGATGAGACTTTTTAACAATGGTGGCTCCTCTACTCCGTTTTCTTTGCATCAGACACACTAAATCAAGAGACCAGATATGGATGTCACTGGGAATTGGGGTGTATCTGAGGAGGGAAGAAGGAAAAAGGGAGAGATAGAAGCTCAGATTACCGGTTTTTTACATTTTTTTTTCTCATTCCCATTTCAAAGAGAAAAAGAGAAAGACACACACAGAGAAAGAGAGCGTGAATCATTTAGCATGAATTTTGCTTGAGTGAGGACTGACATAAGTGTGTGAAATAGGAAGGCAATGTATGAATAATGCAGAACAAGACTCTGTGCAGACAGAAGACTGTTACTGCATCCCTGTTTACAGCTACTGAAAGCACAATCAAATAGATACAGAAAGAGTTCAAAAAGCCTGCATGGTCATCTCATGATGAAAAGGTGTTAAAATACATTGTGGGCCACAAAATTCCACTTCTCAATAACTGCTCTGAATTTGCCCATCTGCTCATACCAAGACAAAGAGAAGTTGGTGCTGCTTTCAGTTAGAACTGCAATGACTTCCCTGCAGGTTAGGCTTGCTCTAAGTTATGCCCAAGCTGCACTGGCTGCTCTGGTAGACAAAGGCAGAAACATGGGGGAGAACATATGCTGAGTACCTCTGTCATGCAGTCTACCATGCACTCCTGGGAGAAGGGTTTGTAGAACCACAGAAAACAGGTATTTTTATGAAGGTGACACCTGAAACAATTCACATGTGTCCTTCTGCTTATTTACAGTTGGTACATGCAAGAAACTGAAGTCATTTCTTATTCCTTTTATGGGAGAAAGTATGGTAAGGAACTAGCACACTCTCCCAGGATGCTTGGGACAGCTGGTTTGCATTTGTGGTCCTGCCACTGGCTGGTTTTGGCGAAAGAGCATCATTTCTGTGCCACTGGTGAAGCACTTTGAATTCTTCTAACAAAAAGCAGCATGTAAGAGCTGGATATTAATTCAGATTCTTCTAACAAGCCCATCATCGTACCGTGTGGTCTCTTATGTTCTGTAATTAAGGCACACTTCTGCCCTAAGGAGGATATTCTTATTCCTTCCCTTGCTTTATTCCAGTTCTGGATGGAATTTGCAATAATTTCTGAGGTAGCCTGTTGGATCCCATCCACATGGCTGGCCCTTTTCCAAATCACATTCCAGGAGTTCATCTGAGTAGTCATGGGAGACTCTGCCTGTATTGTGTGCCTTTAGCATTCAGTAGCATCAGAACTCACACATCCATTTATAACTGCTGAAGATTTCTCAGAAAGCTTTAAGAAAAAAGGGTGGCATACTGAAAAACTCTCTCTCTCTCTCTAATTTATCATTGTATCAGACTAGGAAGAGATATAACATTGCACAGGTTTCTAGAAGTGACTGGAGGATGCTTATATTTTTTGGCAATATTGAGAAGCTTACCTGGAGGTCTAAGGAAGGGTGTCTTAAAGAAAGACCCCAGAGAGAAACAGAAGGAAGGCAGGGGGCAAAGCCAGGACATCAGGGCATAAGGTAAGGGAGATTCAGAAACATTGGTGTTATATTTTGGATTTAAAAGAAACAAAAAAAGGGAAGTGGTAGTGCCTTTGAGGACAAGAGAATAAAGTAGCATGAGAGCCTTGGAAGAGGAGGACACACTGTGGATTTTATCCTGTTTGTAACAGAAATACTATGTGCAAATAGGCATTCTCACATTCTGTCTGTCTACCTAGTTAACCCAGTATCATTTCATAAAAAGGCAGACTGTGAGAAGTCCTTTTGCACAGGGACACACACAGTTATAAGTATGGCACTACAAGCAGCTGGGATGGAGAAGCAGCGATGCTGATGCAATGCAGTGATGAAAATAAGCATTCCTGCTTCTTCAGGGATAGAAAAGGCACATCCCATCTGCCTCCTGGAAATCTGCTGCACCCTTTCACCAGCCAAAAGAAGCAGCTAGCTAGAGTCAAATCCAGTCTGCTTTTGGTTCCTCACCTCATGCTTGCCCATTTCCTCTTTTTGCCTGGTAAAAAGTAGAGGTCAGCAGGGATTGCCTTGTTTTCAATACTCTGTATTTTTATGGTAATATTACAGTGCTGTCTATTTGCTTTTTATCTTTTCACCTTGAAATGGGAGCTGCAGGTGCTTGTATGCTGTGCAGCTATTGCACATAATGAAAAGTGACAGGGCAGTTCAATCTCTGAGGTCCTTTCAGTCCACAGGCTTCCTGCTGAGAAATCCAACAAGGTGGGCACTTGGGTTGATATTTTTTACTAAGTTGTTCTGACATATCTCCTCTGGGAATTGTACTGATGCCCCCTAACTCATATCATGCAAGCCCCCTGGCTGCATCAACTAGCATTTATTTCTGGTCACTCACTGCTAACCTGAGCTTCTATCAAATCAGTAGCCTAAATTTGAAAGGCTCCCTGCTGTGGTGTCCACAAGAGTCCTGTGGTGTTAGATGCTTAATAGGTGATTAAAGGACAAGTCACACTCTTTTCAGCTGTGCTTTGAGGTGTTTTGAGGGAGGATGATATGAAGGGTGGTGATTAGTGTCTTTTGGAGACAAAGGCAAGAAACCTGAAGCAGCCTGAAGTAGGAGCTCTAATATGCAGTGAGATCAGCTTTTTCTGCAGACTCTGCGATGCAGCAAGAAAAATCATGCCAGTAACAGGTCTGATGTAAAAGTAGGTTAGGTTCTTGTGCATCTTCCCTTTACTTCATGGCCATATACCCACTAAGCTTGCTTCACTGTGCTCTGAGGAGCTGTAAAGAAGCACTTCCTTCTCAGATATTCAGATAGCCTGCCACAATGTTGTCATCCTGGAATTCATCATACCCCTTCCTCTGCTTCTACAATTAATGTACAGTTCATATTAGCTCCCTATTAAGCGTGATAAGGAACAGTGAATCTGGTTTTTGTTAATTAGGGCGCCGACCAAATCTACCTCTGCATAAATGAAGAACTGCCTTTAGAGTGTCTTCTTTAGAGAAATATATATTACACTGAATCCAGAGGCTTCCACACACTCTAGTCTTTCATAAATGGGAAAGCATAAACAGATTTCTAAGTCAGAAGCTCTACCGTACAGAGTCCACACTGCCACTGTATTGAATGTGCCCTTGTCTTCCCACTCCTATTGTTGAGCTGAAATGCATGTATCCCTCTGTTAGGTGGTGAACCATAGGGTGTTCAGTCCTTATACATATATATATGTATATATGAAGGCCATACTGAATTATTTCCTCATACATGGAGAGACATATTCTGTCAATTTGCTCTAAAAGCAGATGAACCTTATTTAGTCCTACATAGTCCACCTTTAATGAAGGTTGAGATATTGATCTCCCTGGTAAATCAAGGTGAGATCTATAGATCCCTCCCAATAAATGATGGTGGATTTATTGATTCTTTTCTTCCCACCCCCTGTAAGTGAAAGCAAGACATATTAGTTCCTCCCCATTAAATGGAAGTGAGCTGTATTAAGGCCACCCCCATAAATACAGGGTGGGCTATGCTGACTTAGACCTTAACCACATAAATGGAGGTGAAATGTATTGATTCCATCTTCTGTAATTGAAGGAGTGTTGTATTATGATGCTCCTTCCAACATAAAAGATGGAAAAACATATTGATTCAATCACACTCGAGTGAAAGGTGAGTTTTGCTGAAAATCCCCAAAATGAGGAAGGAAAGCCATGCAAAATTTAGCACCTTATTCAGAAATGTATTTTGACCTGTTATTTTCACATGAAGGCTTTTACTGTACTCAGATGGCAGAGGTGTTACTGCTTAAAACCTCTGGGCACAAATGAAGTGCAAAGGAACCATGTTTTCACTGAAGGGATGTAATGCCTAAGTAGAGGGCCTCCTGAGTTCCAGTTCCTGTGCTCTTGTAGACCACCTGATTTAGGCAAGTTTCTTGGCTCTTATGTGTCTTGTTTATCCAGTAAGGCTAATGATCTTCCTCTGACATTAGACAGTAGAATAAATGTGTTCATGACTGTCTACAATGTTCTGTTGGTTAATGGGACCAAGTAAGTTCTGGAGACAACAGCAGGAGTTGATGAAACATTATAGGGCAAAAATATTTAAAAATAAGGTGTACTGTATAAGCCCTATGCCCTACGAGAAGCTAGGCCTGTACACTGCAGATAAATAATTAGCAGCAGCTGCCTGGACCCTCTGGTAATTTTTGCTCTTTTATTATTCCTGCTCTTTCTTACTCCTTTCTGCTAACAGCACTGTTTTTAAATTGCTTTGGCTGATGAGAAAGATACCAAAGTTACCCCACCTCAAAGCCATGCACTAATTCAGGAATTCAGTCTTTTGGACTGTGAATATTGTAAGTGAGGCAGCCAGGACAGTGCCCATCTGGAAAGCAAAACATTCTGATTCAACTGCACCCCTCCAAGGAGAATCATGTTCAGCCCAGCAGCATGACAAAGCCCAAGACAGCACAGGGACAGCTGCTGATGGTGTAAAAGAAAGGTGCCAACTCCTTGCTTCCCCAAGGAAATGCACATTTTCCCCACAGTACTCCATTGCACAGCTGTTGTCTTTTGTTAACCTGTTCCGAACATCAAAATCCTTAGGGAAGCTACAGAAGACAAGTGAGGAGGACAGAACCAGCAGAGCCTTGCAGAGAGACCTACCTATGCCTTTCTTCACAATTTGTCCTAACAGTAGCAACAAGATAAAAAAAAGAGAAAAACACAGAAGACAAATAACAAAGTGAATGCAGGCACATGTAGATGACACTAGGAAGTTAAAGCCAAAGCCCTTACACATGCCACACAATAAATCCTATCATTGTCACCCTTTTGCCTAGTGTCACAGAAGAGAAATAGACCTCTGGTACTGTCTTGTGATGAGCAGGCAGAGCTATGGTGCCTTGTGGTGTTGCCATGCATCTACAGGGCACTTCCCACCTCACCTCTGGGGAGCTACGCATGCCGAGAGGGGCACATGAGTTGGATTTGTGTTATTATTCTGCAAATCTATAACATATGTAAGAGGGTCACAGGCATCCTAATAGAAGTCATATCTAAGATACAATCATGAGTAATGAAAGCTTTGATCTGTTCTTTAGAATGAAATAGTAAGGTATATTTTATCATGTATTTATTAACACGTAATAATTTATCTTGAGACCTTACAGAAAGTAAGATGTGGTAGCTTTTACATGAATTAGCTATTCCTGGAATATCTTGTGTTCTTCCCATGTGGGTATTTCCAAGCATACTGCTTTGCCTAGAACAGACTTTGAAAATGCCAGTCAAGTGCCAGCCTCCCCCTAAGCCCTTCAATGGAAAAGCCCAATTTCTTTGCAATTCTCTCATATTGCCAGCTGTCTAAAACCCTCTGTGAGAGGATTTAAATTGGATTTTGTGCTGATTTTATACAGTTGTCTTATGTCTTCCCCATGTGTGCTGAAAGAGATTTGTTCCATACAGCATTGGGGATGCAAATATCATTCCTGTTTCAATGCATCGTTTGAATGGAGGACCAGACAGTTGCCATGGCAACTGCACATCTGAGCCAGCTGTAGTTGCCATGGAAACAGAAACGATGTGAGCCAGAAAAAGTAGTCCCAGAGGACAAAGCATTTTAAAACACACACAAAAATTCCCTTAAACGAAAATAAAATCTTGCTGTGAGACTCTAGGATCTCAGAAACAAGGGGCAAACCAGAGGGGAATGCCAACATCCTCTCATGATCTTGACATACCCCCCTTTTTTTTTTCCCTTTTTTTTCCTTTTTTTTGGTGAGAGGCAAGGGAGAAGTCATTGAAAATGATCCAGTGATTGCTAGAAAGGAGGTGAAAGTAAATTCCACCATACCTTTGGCCTGGTCTGCCGGTCCTTTGGAAATCTGAATGCTCTGCATTTTTTTTTGGTAGCTCTGTGCCACCGAGGCACAAATCAGTACTCCTGTCAGGTATCTGTCTTGTTCACAGCAGGCTCTCCTTCTATAGACCTAACCATGTTTCATACAAGTACTTCCAAATAATGACATCATATCTCTGCAGAATCTCTAGTCCCTGAAGGAAGCATGGTTTTTATCATTAAATAGGGGGCAAGACACCCCCTTGAGATGTCCAAGGCCTAAGTCTGGCATCCTCAAGCAACGGCTGGATGCCTGGCAGCACTGCAGTGTGCTCTGGCCTTCAGGCGTGGACCAGTGTGTTTGATAAATACTAAAGAGAATAATCCACAACATCCTACATCTCATCAAAGAGTTTTGTTATTGTTTATCTTTAACTCTTTTGTAGCTTTAATGTTACAGCTAATCAGAGGGAATGATTAAAATGAGAAATGAATAACGCTGTAGAAGAGACTAAGGCAAGCAGCTTCAGCATTCACACAGATGTGTGGGTCTGAGGTCTTCTGAGAATGTAATAGGGGCAGACACAAGGGCTGACACTGGGACTGGGCAAAGAGAAGAGAGCAGATGGAGAGAGAAGATGACAAGAGTAGATTGAGTAATAGGGAAAGGTGAGGGAGGAGAGCCTCAAATCGGGAAATTATAGGGATGAGAGGAGGCTGAAGCCACAGGTGGTAATATAAAATGCACTGAGAGGTGAGTAGGACAGCAGGTGAAGTTTGAGAGAGAATACGGATGGAAGCAGGCAGAGATGAGGAAACAGAGTGGAGCAGGATGGGAGACCACAGGATAGGAGGGTGAGCAAACTGAAGGCAATGCAGTTGGCACAGCAGCATGGGACAGGACAAGGATGGAGATAAAGCCTGGCTCAGTACGTACAGGAGCAAGGAAAAGCAAAGAGAAACAGGAGATGTGGAGGCCAGGTAGGGCACAAAATGGTTCGCAGGGTAACAGACTTTCGGTTGGTTTTCTTAATATTGCTGTAGTTCAGCATATTTCCCTGGCTTTTCTAGAATCACTGCATATGTAAATACTTTTGTTAGCTGGTTCACTCATCACACAGGGGTGAAGGCAGCTCAATGTAGTGTTGTACTTGAATTTTTCAAGTATTTCTTTCCTTGCTCAATACAGCTAATGTTATAAAATCTTT
Source organism: Ammospiza nelsoni (assembly GCF_027579445.1). NCBI lineage: Eukaryota > Metazoa > Chordata > Aves > Passeriformes > Passerellidae > Ammospiza > Ammospiza nelsoni. The sequence goes on along the minus strand of NC_080638.1, from coordinate 42,614,284 downwards.
CAAGGTGCAAACTTTGATTATTTTCCTACCAAAAGCAGTTTATTATCTCAGGTGCCTTTGAATTGTTTTCTGCCTTTTCATTTTGTGATCTCAGTTCCTGCCTCTTCATTTCAGTCCCACTACTCTCTTTCTGTCTATAATAAAGAGGGAGATGGGTGCCACAATCTGCACGCACCTGTAATTTCCATTGAAGCTAAGGGAATCTGCATGCATGTAACCAACGGGATGGGAGGACTTGGCTACAGACTTCTGTTTAAAGGGATAATAAACTGCTCACGTTTACTGAGAAGGAGAAAGAAAAAAGTCTTTATTCAAAATGTAAATATCTTCCTGCTGAGGAGCAAACCCAAAAGTCAGCCTTCAGGATATAAATATTTATGCCTTTTGCATAAACAGCAGATGTAACATTTCCAATTAACTGTCGATCTTTCCATTTCTCTGGCTGCTGCTGCTTTCTCTCACAGTATCAGAATGAACAGTTTGCTTGATTTGCCTGAGCTCAGAACTGTCACAAATTTCCACAGTCAGTAAGATGAAATTGTTCCTGAAAATGTTTGTTTATCAGAGCCTAACAATTTCCCGGTATTTTTTATGCCTGGTGTTCAGTCTAAGATTAATTCTATACTGCTGAAAGATGTGAGATTCACAGCCCAGGTAAGACAACAGAGAAGGAGCAGAAGCAGGCATTGGTGAGAGAATAGACTCAGTCATTGCAGTGCAATCCGGTTCAGACCTAGAAGCCTGCCTGGAATGAGAGGTGTCTGACCCATTTGGCCACTGGCCCTTCTACCAAGGCTGCCAGCTTGGGGCTGGGCACTATCAAGTGTAAGAGCTTTTATGATGTAGCCACCTGTTAGTGAAGAACTGCCTCCATCAATTCTTCAGTGTCAGCTTTCTCAGGTATCTGACACTTAATCCTGCTAATGGCAGCTTCCCTCCTTCACGACTTCTTTCCCTCTGGATGAAAGTGTGAACTGTGTAAGTAAGAAAATGAACCCTACTACAGCTGGTAAACATCAGTTTTCATTGGCATCATGCCTACAAAGCAGAAGATTTTGCTGGAGCACTGGAAGGGAGGGTATGAACAAAAAGCAACAGCAGAGAAGCAGTGGTAGTTAAAAGCAAGACAGGCAGGTGCAAGGGGAGCAAAAAGCACTTGTCTGTAAGGATGTCAGAAAAAGGGGATCCCTCTGTTCTTTTCTGCTGAGGATTCTTTTGCATGTTCTCCTGCCCTCTGACCTGTCCCTCAACACCACAAAATTTAGCTCGGTATCATTCAATTTCCTGGGAATCCAAAAATTGGTTGAGCATTGCTGCAGATCTGGAGCTGCTGTTCAGCTGATCCAGCTTTCACTGGGAGCTTGAGTGAAGAGCTCTTGGCCTTGCTCCTTATGGGAAATCTCTGGCCAGGGAGCTGCACAGCTGGCCTGGGACAGGGCTTTGTGCTGTGGCTGGGGTTAGCATGGAGGTAGGTCAGGCTGGTTCTTCACCTTCCTTGGGAGCTGCATCCTGCTGGCTGGCAGCTCTGGAAGGTGCTGTTGCCATGGTAACTGGCTCTGCTTTAAAACCATCCATTGGCAGTGCAGGGATGGAGTCACCTGCAATCCTGCCTGCTTAGGGGTGCACCCTCCTCACACACTTCTGTTACCTGCTGCCTGCTTTTCTCCAGGTTCCCAGCACTTTGAGCTGCATTTTTGTCCACTCCTTTGGCTCTGTCACATCCTCCCTGGTTCAGGATTTTCACTGGTGTAAACAGCTGGCCTCTTGCATAGCATGAGAAATCATCAAATGCTAACCCATAAGAGATGGTCCAAATTCAAAAGTAACTGGAATTTAAATTGCTTAATACACACAATTTTCACACTGTTCTGTGCTGTGCCAACAAAGCATACGTGGAACTTCCTGTCTATATTCAAGTACAGTCTTTACTCAAGCATCTGTAACCAGTGATAAGGTTATCAGCAATATAAACCCCCAAATTATCACCCAACATTTGCTTCAGATGACCTAACTGAAGTGCATTTTGACTACAATTAGAACCTAAGTTTGCTTGGCCCACTCAGTGCAAATACTTGCACATGTAGGATTCCATCACCAGTGGAGCAATTGCACTGACATAGCTGAAGTTACTACCAGCTGCATGCTGCCTTCCTCTTCTTCATATCCACCTCTCTGTGTAACCAGTTACATCTCAAATAAACTTCAGGTAGCATCAGCAAAATGTCCAGGCTTTGCCTTCCCATTGGGAACAGGAGTCAGGGTAGCACCAATGTTGACTGACTCCTCTGTCATGGCCTGTGCTTACTGGGACTCACACCATTCCTCCTGCCTCAGGAGCTGCATGGGCACGAGGTGGCCCTAGCAACTTTCTTAAAGTGGATCAGTGTGTATTAACAATTTAGAATGGAGCAATCCTGAAGAGACTGAAAGTCAGTTTTCTTAAACCATAAGCTGTTTTTTTCAGTTCAGCTCCTCTGACTGTGGCTGACTGTCTGGTATTTCTCTTGAGTTTTCACTGCTGGCAGAAGAGTCTCTCTAGTTTAATGGCATCCATTAATCATACAACAATGCATCTCTGCAGCACAAGAGCTTAGAATTCAAGTTACAGTACTGATGAGCATTGGCCCGGCTTCTCAGGTTGAGGGTGCTCTAAGGTCAAGTCAGAGACTTCAGGCTCTGTTCACATTTTGGGTGTAATGTAGGACACCCAGGATGTAGACAGCTGCTTGTTCAGGCACAAGAACAGACTTTCAGCTGAGCACGCTGAGTGCTGCAGGTCACAAGTCACTCTTGGGGCTGAGGGAAAGAGAATAAAGCCACTGTCACACTTTGTGGATTTGAAGGCTGCAATGACCCTCCCAAGAATAGTCCCAGCCTGTATCAGCTGAAGCAGGTCCTTACAAAGACCAGGGCCTCAGTCTCTCATGGCCACTGGCTGCTCTTCTAAAAGCACATGTTCATCTTATGCACTCTTTTGTTTTCCCTAGAACAGTCTGTCAGGTTCCTACCAAGGTAGCCAGTTTTTCCAGTGCTCAAAGACCCAAAGTCAGCACTGTCTTCTCTCAGATGCCTTGTGGATGCTGTGATGATCTGCAGGTAAAGTGAGAAGCAGCTTTCCAGACTATTCTCCCCCTCCTAGCTGGACACAAAAGCAATTGAAGAGCCTGTGGCTCGAGTTTGCAGGAATGAACTAAAAATGGCCTTCAGGGGATTCCTTAATCAGCTTTTCCTATCTCTTGTGTTGCCAAGATGGCATTCAAAGTAAAATGTCATGGCCTGATGACAGCACAAGGATCACCAGTCAGACAGCTCTGTGCTAGACACTCCTGGGTTTGCTGCATGATCCTTGTTTCAAGGCCTTTCCATGTACCCCACTCCTTTTGCAGTCTGTGTCAGGCATAATGACTCAGCAAATACATATGCTTCTTGTTGGCAGGTAGTGCAGGCATTTGCAATGTTGAATATTATATGTCCTTTTATTTATCTTGCCCTAGTGCAAATTTGACTACAGACTGTTCCATTGTCACTACAATATTTTGTTCAACCTCCCCGCTTCCTTCAAGAGAGAAAACAGCCTGCAGGTGCTGCAAATGCTTTTTGTTCCTTTATGACTAGAAGAAACTACTCTATTCCTCTAAGGCTTTTAGTCTGACTTGATCCTGGCTCACCCACCTGCCTGCTTTCTCTGGAGAGCTGGCAGGTGAATATTTTCAGTAATTTACTTTAGAGCTGTTCTATCATTCTGCTATTTATTTCTGCCATAAATTATGCCCAGAGGTTAGGATGCTCTTATTTTCCCACTCACAAAGGAACCAAAGGAAAATATTCTGCAGGGCACAGAGGCATCTTTGTGTGGTTTGTAAATATTTCCACAGCCAGATATACTGGGGAATGAAAAGAGCTGTAGTCTCTACCTTGCAAGCATCGCCTGAATTAACCTGCATCTTCTAGGTTATGCAACAGGGAGCAGTTGTGCTCATCCAGCCCCCTCTTCCCACTGTGATTTACATCCAGTGTCTGTGAGATACACCAGCTGCTGCTTCAAAGCATATAGAAGAAATAATAAAAAAAAAGCCTTGAGAGATTATACTTATAGCTTACTCCTCATGCAGTGGTTTGACTCATTAAAATCAGTGGAGCAATTTTCAGTGACTTCTCTGGGATTGGATCAAGCTCTAAAAGCACAAGCCTTGAGAACTGGACTGCAGCCAACTAACTTAAGGGAAGCAGAATTCCAACCGAGTTTTCATTTTTAATTCAGAAGCTAAATAAAATTGAACATCAGTGCATTTAGATGAGCTAGCTCCAAGAAAAATCCAGGGAAATGAAGGAAGTGATATTTCTTGTGTGTTTGCCTCTTCTTAGCTATACCCTAAGGGGCTGGTTGCTCTACAAAGCAGTATCAGTTACCCAACAATGGACTACTGCTCTTATTATTGCTATATGCCTATGTGCTCATTGTACAGAAGTCCAGCAAGCTGGAAAACACACAAGTATAGAAAAAAAGAGATGACCTTTGATGTCCAGAGTGTCTCAGAGTCTAGATTTACCATTTCATGCTCATTTTGCTGATGGGTGTTGCACCACAAAAAGGGGCTTTTTTTTTTTCCTGTTGAAGTCACTTATGTTCCTAGTGCCCCAAGAAGGTGATAGGAAGGCTTAAGCTTCTTGCTTTGACAGAAAAGATGAAGCATCTTTCTGTCAAAAGTCCTGGTTTTGCCACTCAAATTCCACTATGTTTGGATGGGAAACACCTGCAGAAGTTTATTCAGCATGAGGATGAACTTAGTTGTATCATACAGGCTTGTTTACAAAATGCAGCATTGCCTGCCTCAAGGCCAAATTTGTACCTTGCGCCAAGGCCCCCTGCCCTGCTCTAGGTAGCAGTGGAGAATTAGCCTACACTATCTCAGTATTTCATGAGTATGTGCTTTCCTCAGAAATATCTCTTTTTCTGCACCTTCCTTTTTTTTTTTAACTCAGCATGCCCTGATTTTCTGTCCTTTCCTTTGCTACCTCTCTTTTTGTCTTTTTTGTCTTTTGTCTTTTTTGATAGCATCACCTAGTCACCCTCTGTAGATAATTCCTCTGGAGAAGGGCAGACATACAAAAATAATAATTGTAAATCTCTCCCTATAATTCACTTGGCTTGTGAGGTGCAAAAATATACCTAATTGTTTAATTATTTGAGGGGCTACTGTGCTCCTCTGTGTTTAGATGAGCCATAATCATGTTACTCCAGACTCCAGGAAAGGAAGCTCAAGAAATGCCAGAAGAAAAGGTTGTCCCTGTTTCCAGCTTTCCCTGTCAAAACCTTTGCCAGTGTGAGATAAAAACCCCAGGATGAGCAAAGAAATTATAAAGGAGAAGAGAGGGAAAGCAACTCAGAAACTTGGGGGCAGTTCTGGCTCTGCTCCAGCAGCTGGTGCTCATCTTTGACAGGTACAGGGAGAAAGCAGACTGAAGAGGGATCTCAAGCAAGCAAACAAACAAATCATCTAAATGAACAAGCTGGGTAATAAAGTAGAGCTGAGAATCAGTAGCTAACGAACACATCTCTGTCACTGCACCGCTTTCTCCTGGCTACAAGGGGAGTCAATTACCCACCTTCCAACAAGTTATTGATCAAGCTGCTGCCATGTATTGAATTGGAGACCTGGCCATCCTGCGTGTGGCTCTTTGATTTTCTCTCCCTCTGTAGTAGCACGTGGATGGAAGCCAGATGAGCCAGCACAGGACTATCGATCAATCCACCTCCCCCCTCCTCCTCCTCCTCCTCCGCCTCCTCTTCACCCCGGTTGCCGTGGCAACCACGGCTGCTGCAGCAGCAGCAGCAGCACTGTTTACCTGGCCTATTTATTTTCCTTTTCAATATCCTTCCCTTCCCCCCACTGCTCTCACCTTGGCATGATATTGGCAAAGCACTCAGCAGTTGTAAAAGGGATGAATTTTTATGACTCTGAGGAGCACAATGCAGTTCTTGGTTCTACTTTATCACCCAGTTTGTTCATTTAGTTGATTTGTTTCTGAGGAATCATCGCCTATAAACAACAGATATCTCAGTCACCAACTAGGTCATGCTCCAGACATGGAGGAGGACCTGTCATTCCAAAAATACAGGTCTCCTTCATATGTTTAAGTGTGCCTGTACTAAGATGCACATTTTCTTCTTATATATTGCCCAGGAGTGCCAACAGGGAACTTATTCCAGGTATGCCATCATTTACAAGCTGTTAATCTCACAAGACTCCTGGGACAGTATATCAGGTGCACCAGCATTTCTTTCAGGTCCTTAGCCACATTTGTAAGAGGTGTTGAAGGTACAGTGTCTTACAGGGACCAGCTGCTATGGAAGGAACAGTGACCAGAGTCATCTCCCAGTAAAAGGCCTTTGCAGAATGTTCACCATGGCTTCCAGCTGCATACAATGAGCAGTTCAGTTTCTGGCTCTTCCCAGTTCAACAGCACTTTCAATTATCCTTGCAATCTTCCCAAGTGGCAATGCAGTCTTGTCCCATCTCTTTTCTCACACTGCTTTCATTGCCTGAAACTGCCTTCCCATTCCTAGGCAGGATGACAGTCATGCTGCAAAGACCAACCAGCAGATAAATGAACAACATTCAAGGAGTAGCTCATTTTCCCCCTCCTGAATGTGTTATTTTTTGTGCTGAATCATCCATCTGCTGATTCTCAGTATAGGATTCTCTGCTGAAAAAGGCTTTGTGCAGGATATGAAATATAAGATATACAAACAAAAAATATTTCTTAGGATATAATACAGGTGTCCACCCTGTCTCAAAAGTCTTCCTGGCTTCCTTTTAATTGAAATTCTTACCCAAGTCTCACATTCCTGATTCTTTCCACTATAAAGCCATCAAACCTTCCCAGGAGACACAGTTTTCCTCATAATTCAGTATGATTGATACAGGATGTAAAAAATCAGTTGATGTTATCAAGAACATATTATCTCTCCTTGAAGCAAAACATTATAGGATAAACTGTGGAAATTGCTACTGCATGATATTAGGGAAGCAAATACTGTATTTTAAAGAAAAGAGAGACATCTGTAAGAAACAGAAAGGCATTGGGAATTGGGTGAAGAGAAGTTCCAGCCCCTAGTGCTGGGAGGCACAGAAGGGCTGGGGTCAGTGAGAAGTCCTGCTTAATCCTTGTGTTTTGTCTACCCAAGATTACTGCCACACTGGGAGTATTACAGAGCCATCATCCTTGCCTCTGAACAGTTTGGCTAATGTCACTCTGTCAGATACACTACCAAGTTCAACTAGCCTAGAGTGTCCCTTTATGCAGGAGCTTAGAACCACAATTGGCTGGGCCATGGATTAATTGAGAACGAGCAAGTCTTGGACAGACTCTGCAAAATGAGACTGGAATTGGGTGTCCAACCACTACCCCATGTGAGGGCCCCACCTCACTGGGGGACAATTGATTCAGAGAACCATGAGATAGAGGTACATGTTTGACTGGCTGGAGCAGTGGTCTGATGTGACACGGCAGGACTATGGTACTAATGCAAATTGTTAGTAGTTGTTAACTAATGAAATTGTTGTGCCCATAAGGCACTTAACACTCTACAGGAAAAGAGCCCAGACCCTGCCCTCAGGAGCAGAAGATCTAAAAGGGCAAGCACAGATCAGTAGTGAAAGGAAAACAATTAATATAGAAGGAGTGTAATGAGAAGCAGCACTGGGTTTTGCAGTCCCAATTTATGTCTGGTTTTGCAAAGAAAGGCTTGTGTGGTCACAAGATCTTTGGCGGGGGGAGAGTGCATGACATCATAGGTCTGTCCAGATGCATGTATGATTTTTGATACACTGGTCAACTGAAAGTAAATTGGATGGGTGAAAAGCTGGTTCAGATAGACTTAATTTCATTAAAACAAAAAACCCAAGAGAAGAACCTTCTCCTCAGCTCAGAAGTAGGTTGCAACAGGACTATTTTCTCAGACCTCAGAAAATTCACACAGGCTGCAGCTCTTAAAAACACATGGAAGAAAGAGCCTTTAACTGGTGTTTGGAATCAATAGAACACAAAACTGTAGGAGATCAGACTACCTTAGCTGCAGAAAGCTGACCTGAGTAGAGCTGCTGCAAAAGGTGGAGCAGAGTGGTATTAGAGAACGGCATGAAAGGGCATGAGGAGACTGACAGGGCTAGCAAAAGCTCACACTATTAGTAAAGGAGACAGGGAGAAGCATACTGGTAAAGACAAATGCGCAGTCTTGCACAGGTGACTTTCATTGTAACAAGTTCCTTAAACCCCGTTAAGTAGGAAGTAGTAGATAAATTCAAGCCAGGGACATGACAGTGTGCTGCAGAGATGACCTTTCTAGCTCCATTTGCTGTGTACTGCAGAGAGGAGAGGAGCACGTCTGATCTGGGATATGAATGCTATTGTAATAACGATGAGAGATGCAGGGCCCTTGATACAATGGCTATAGGAACAAAGATCTTGTGAACACTGGGTGTGAAGAAAAATTAGTTTGTCCACAAATTGGATGGGTGAAGTACGAGAGAGACAGGAATTAAAACAGGGGTGGCTGTGGAGTCTACCAGAAGAAAATCAGTGAGCAGCAAGAGCAAGAAAGATTAGGATTTAATTTTTATCCAGCATTTTAATTAATGGCAAGATGTGCAAGAGGGAGCATGCATTCAGGATACCAAATCACAGTCTGACCCAGCCCAGCCTGTCTTTTCCACAAAACACTGGCGTTTCACTAAGCACACGCTGCTGCGCTGTTTCATCAGACACGCCGCTCTGGTGTGTATCATATGATATGGCAGCCGCTCAGGCAGGCGGGGAGCAGCGCAGCCTGTAATTTCCTGGTCATATGTAACTGGGTGGGGAAGCGCCTGATCCTTGGGGTGAGTAATGCTGGAATCACACCATGAGGCACCCTGCTCTTTGCTGTTCGAGGCAGTTGAGGTGTTGCTCTTGCTGTTCTGGCAGACATTCCCCATGGCATCCGAATGCACTTACGCTCTACTACACTTACACACCCTCCTGTAACCTGTTTCGCTGCGCACACCCGCTCACTTTCCCACGTTCCCAGCCTTTTGCCGGCGGTGGCCGCTATGAGGACTGGGGATCCGAGGGCGGCACGCTGGCCTTCCCCCTGCCGCGGGTGTGCAGCAGGACGGTCCCCGCCGCCCTCACAACGCAGGGCCCTCGCTGCGACGATTATCTGGGAAACGCTCCGGGCTGCCGAGCGAAGGGGGGCGGCCTCTCCCGGTAGCTTTGCCGGCCTGCGCGGGACCGGGGGCACCGCCTCGCTCCTCCCCGCCTTCCTGCAATGGCGGCAGCCGCACGCTCCCCGCCGGGCTGCCCGCCCAGCAGGCCCCGGCCCTGCCACGACCCTCTCCAGGCGAAGGGTGCTTGTTTTTTTTGTTTTATTTTTTTACTTTTTTTTCCCTTTTCCTTCATTTTTTTTCCCCCTTTTCCTGCTCCGAGACATTTTCCTACGTGCATTTTTCTCCAGTCGAGCTAATTTACGAGCTGGGTTTGGCGAGGGCGGGAGTTGCCGGCCTCAGCGCGGGGAGGGCGGCCCGGGGCAGGGGGGCTCCCGCTGGGCTCCCCAGCCGGGGGAGCGCATGTCTCCGCGCCCGACATGAGCTGTAATTTCCGGCAGACATTTGAGGGCTGCGACATCTGCACCAAGGCGCGGCAGCTCCCAGCAGCCCCCATGGCCGGGAGCGGGGCGGCCCCTCCTGCCTCCTCCCCAGCCATTTGTGTTTTACTCATTTCCTGCTCCCAGTAATGAGACCGGCGATGCCGGGGTGGCGGCGGTGCCGCTGAGAATGCAGATTGTTAAACACACACATACACACACACGCACATGGATGTTTTTGTTTCAGGATGAATTTTTAGTGCTCGCGAAAGGGAGGGACTAAGCGGAGCTCGCTGGAGCCTGGCACAGGACCAGCAAGCTTCCCGGCAGCCCTCTGCCAAAAGAATCCAGACGTCCAGCCCTCGCCCCGGCTCCTGTGGCCCCTTCTTGTCCGCTCTCTTCCCCCTCGGCTCCTCAGGGGCCCCTTTCCCGGGGGCAGCACTGCCCGGGGACCCCTTGCTCACCCACACCTGAGTCCCTTCACTGCCCCAGCATAGGGTTCCTCCCGCTGTGCAAACACGCTGCAGTCCTGACCCCTGACTCCTTAATCCCAATTTTTTTCTCGGTCTTCTATGGAATTACTGCAGGAGGGTGGACGGAGGCTGTGACATTAACATCCTCGGAGTAGAAAACAACTAGAGGTCAAATAGATTCATTGCACTAGTGACTTGAACTAGGTGAAATGTCGACAGAATTACTCAACACCACAGCCTCAAACTCTCGGTACAAAAAATAAACAAACCTTCTAGTGATGTTTTGTATAGTCTCCAGCCCAGCCTCAACCCACCCATCTGTTTCATTCCCCAAGGGACCAAAGGGACGTGGGTCTCCTGGCATGTGACTTATCTTCCCCTACACATCTCCCACAGATGAACTCTGCCATTTGTCTCCTGTTACAGTGTACTAACAGGATTCTGCGGGTTTTGTTCAGTTTTCTTCTGTTTTGATTTGGTGGGGTTTTTTTTTCTTTAATTTGTCGTTAAAGAAAAAAGAACAAAAAAACTTTCTTGGCTGCAGCTATCAGCTAATTTTTGGTTGCTTTCGAATGCCAAGGCCAGCAGGATCCAGGAATTCATCTACTGGTGCCAGCAAGAAAGCACTGACCCAAACAAGGGAGCCAGAACTTGGGCTGCAGTCCTTGCCAGGGATCAGCAAGAGGCCAGAGAGCCCATGCTGCTGAGTCATCACCGCTCCAGCTGCTACAAGCCTTTTCTGGGGACGCGGCTGTTGCTAAGATTCCTGGGAGCTGACTGATTGCTCCTTCTATAGTCATGTAACACACACACGTCAAAGGAGCAAGGAGCAGCAGCTGGGGCGAGCACACAGCCTGCTGGCCGTGCGCGGCCAGGCTCGGTGCCTGTGCGGGACTTCGTGCCCCGCGGGAGCCGCTGCGCTGCTGCTCGGGGCTCCTTCTGCAGGCACACAGCTACCTCGTTCCCTGGAAGCTCCGTCTGCCTCCCGTTCATGGAGGCATTTCAAAATTCAAGCAGTCCAGGCGGTGATTCTGTACAAAGTTTTCTTTCTGTTTGTACACGTACGTTTCACCGTATTCCCCCCCGCCCCCGCATTTAGAGGTAGGGACATGCTTAAAATCTGTGCCGTGCATTCCTTGCAGGGTCACTCTTCGGGCATTCTTGTCATGCAGTAAATAAATATGTTCAGTCAGCAGGCAAGTAAAGTGAGCACTTTCCAGTTCTAGGGCCACAGCTGAAACTGGTGATATTTCTTATTAAGCTCTGTGAGGTTTCAGACTGTTCTGCAGTTTCACACACTGCACAGGAAGGGAATGCTTGTTCATGAGCATCCTGCATTTTCCTTCTGCCAATTTAATATATTTTAATTTTTTTTTCTACTGTCTTTTATCTGCCTGAGGTACTTGCCTCCCTCAGATGCTGCAGTTACCCTTGTTTCCTGAACCACATTTGACACTCAACAAACTACATGTACTCAGGCTTTTAAATCTCACACTATATAATCACATTTAGGTTGTTAAAGCCTAAGGGTGTAGGACCTGTCTTCTCTCTCTGACATTAGACACATCACTGATTTCAAAGGAATAACTAATCATACTAACATGTAATAGTAAAACTAATGATTCCAGAGCCCAGTCTCCTTCCTTCTCTGTTGAGTGTTTGTTGAGGTGCCAAACTCAGAATTACAAATTGCCAAATGAGTATGCAGAGCACTTGAGTTTTGTGGTCACTTTTTTTTTCCAGTAGCACCTTGGAGTCCTAGCTATGGTCCAAGATCACTATATACCATGATACTAAAAAATGGGTCTCTGCCCCAAAGTGTTCACAGTCTAATAATAAAAGAGACCAACAGTGGGCAGAGATAGACAGGGAAATTAATTGGTTTTGGCCAGTATGGCAGGAGGTGTTTTTCACGAACGAGTAAACCAACTGAATTTTGGGGCAGTTTCAGGTCAGGAAGGAGAGATTTTCTAAGATCCTTCAAAAGACAGTTTTCAACTCCTTTTTGCAGGAGAAGATAGGCACCTATGACTGTTTCCAAGAAGGAGCTTTAACTATTGCATAAGGTCAGTAGCACATTTGAATCTACCTCTGACCAAATCAATACCTCAGCATATGAAGTTTGTTTATGGAGGCAAATGTAAGGTGTAGCCAAATGCAGACATGGGTAAACTTACCTATCAAGTGTTTTGTGAAAGATGATAGGAAATCATATACATACCAATACAGAAACAATTAAAGTCTAAATTGCTGAAAGTGGATGCAGGCCATCTCCATCACAGCAAAAGCAAGAAAAGCCTGAATCACACAACAAAACTGCTAGGAAAAAAGTGCTTGGGGACTGGAAGAAGGCACTCAATGTTGACTATAAAGGAACAGTTTAAATGGGATTAGATACAACTTTTCTAGCTTTAATTTATACAGTGGTTTAGGTATTGTAGAAGACAGAGGGGAAGAAAACACTACACACACCCCCACACACACACACACCCCCCAAGTCTCTAATTACTTGCATATGCAGACTCAGAGGCTGCTTTTGGCTTGTGGCCTGACAGTATGTCTGCATGGGTGGTGAAAGACATGTATGATGAGGCTCATCTTTCCACTCCATGCAGTTACAGGCATGCTGTGCTTGAAAATTTCTGCAGTTACAACATCTGAATCACTCTTTTTGTAAACCAAGAGTGGTTTTATGCCCCTAGAGTGACTAGCACTTCAGAGTACAGGGAAGTCTCTTGGGCATTGCTTGCAGAAGCTCACCACCCACAACACAGTGAGAGAGTACACTCTGACCTAAGATGCTACACAACATCCCCCATTCTCCAATTTAGGGCATTTTGATATCATAAGAACCCTTAGATCTCTTGTAAAGAATCAGCCACCACTTATATTTGAGACACAGGTCTGCTGTAGCTGGGGTGGATGGCAAGGGATGTCCAGGAGCAGCTTAAGCTGCAGATGACAGGAAATGTTAACACTGGCTTTGAAGAAGAGGTCCAGCTCCACTCCATTCTGAGTCATACTGTTTTTCAGCCAGTCCTCTCAATAACATCTCTGGAGCAATCAGATCTTCCAAGCTACTGATTGGTGTTGAACCTCTCACATTCAAACAGGATAGTAAAGTGGCCCATGAAGAAATTCTCCTGTGCACCTATCTGTCACTGAAATCCAGGACAGGCCTCAGCAGAGGTTCAGGTTTGGTTGTCATATAGAGGGTGCTGGCAGCTGTGTATTCATTCTCCTGGGCTAGCCTGCAGTGCTGGCTTCTAGCTCCAGCTAGCTCTGCAAAACTTTCTTTCTTCAGACCCTAGTGATAATTACAGGGACTCTGAAATTGATCCTTTCTGCTTATAAAAATGTTTGTTTGTATGATATGGACAAGAATTGCTGCTTCTTCTGCCTTCAAAGAAGTCATGTGAAGAGCCCCAGAAGGCTTCAGCCTTCCCCCACTACTTTCTACATCAATTTTAGGTCTTTATGTTTATTCTCAAGGCTGCCTGTGAAACTGTTCAAGAATGTGTTAGAAAAGCCTCTTTCTTTGCATGTTGTTAGCACTGTTCCTCTGAACCTTAGGATAATGAAAGACAAGGCATTCTGTAAGCAGGGTCATGGCTTTACAGATCACTCTGCTTGAAGATATAAATCTCCTTTCTCTGGCTTTACTGAAGACAGATCTAAAAACAGCAGAGAAAAGACAAGAAGGTGAAAGAAAAAAGAGATGAAAAGAAAGCACGATTGAAAAGAGCTAAAACAGTGAGAGAGAGGGAGTGAGGAAAGAAGCAGCTTGAAAATACAGTTAAATCAGTTACAATGAAGAAAAAGGTTTTACCTTTCCTGAGACGTGGGAAAGAAAATCAGCCCAGTGGGATGCCATGCATTGTTCTGCTCTTAGATACTCTAGAGAGAGAGTTTATGAGCATATGGAGAAAGGAATTCCATGCAGTACAAAGAGAGATGACTATATAGGTGATGTGTCTGCTTATACAGCTTAGGCCAGTCTAGCTCTGTGCAGTACATTAACAAAACAAAGTCCTATACCAAGGGCTTTGCAGCTGTTTTCTAATGTCATCTATGAGAGCATTTGACTTGATGGCAGCAGGGATCCATGTGGCATTTCACCCCAAATCATAATCTTTTTATGGCATGTAAGTTTTATCTTTTCTGATATTTCTATCCTGAAGCTTTAAAATTACTGTAGTAATACACTCATCTGAAGGTCACCAACACTAAACAACTCCAATATCTACAGATACTGAGCAATCTCAGGACCACTGTGAGTTTATATCAATGTCAGTGGAAGGAGTCTGTCATGGGGAGGGAAATCCCACTCCCTTGTGCATGCTTTTGAAGGCCCACAAACCTTTAGTCCAAGAGACTCAATAGGATTGTAATAGGATTGTAATTCATGCAAGTGTCATGCTTTGGTGTCAGTGTCATAAAGGTTTAAAAAAGTGTAGTTAATCATTAATTGGTTTGTGATGCTAAAACACATCAGTTAAAATTAAAACATAAAAATCTAAATAAAACACACATTTCTACTATCATTTTGTAGCGCAAATCTTTAATGATACCTCAGTCGCTGTTATATTCCGTTCTTGAGCTTTCTTCTGACACAGAGCAAGCCCGATAGTGCTGTTTGTAGCACTTCAGCCTTACCAACACACAAACACTTCCCTAGATTTTCTTTGTATAAACTACCAGCAGGTTTTATTCCATCTATGGTAGAACCATCTCTTTCTGTTTCTGCTATTCTATATTACAGTCCACCTAAAACTTCTTTCTCTCTTCCGTATTTAAAGTAGTCCACTTGCAAAATCGAGGTGCATCCCCATTTCCCAGAAAGGGTTCAACTGCAAAGTGCCTTGGTAGATTTTAGCATTCGCAAATTCTAGTTTTACTGACCATATTGCATTACATGTAGAGAAAAATTTGAAAACCTTAAGTACTGTTCTGGAGTAATTCACATGGTTCAAGTAACAACAGGGCTTCAAGTCAGGAAAGTATTAATATGGGATTCACAGTGGGTCATGAGATACTGGTTGATCACATCACTGTTAAGCAGAGTACTTAATCACTTTCTCAGCATTAATACTTGTGTGAAAACGTTAAAGAGAATTAATAGAGAGCCAGGAAGCAGCCATTTTAAAAAGGGGTAAAAGCACACTTTGACATTGCAAGCGAGTCAGCTAGCTTCAATATCTGAAAGAACACTGGAATAAGTTATCAAATAATCAATTCATAAGCACCTGAAGGATATCCAGGTAATCTAGAACAACCTGGCTTCAGTTGTTAAGAACAAATAATGTCGAAACAATCAAAATCCCTTTTTGACAGAGTAACTGCCTAACAGTGAATGGCAAAATAAGAGGTATTTATATCTGGATTTCAGTAAGGATTTCAATGTCTCATCTAACCTTCTTAGGACATGGCAGAAATGTGAGGTAAACTAAATCATCATTAAATTGAAGCACAATTTGTGGCAATACACTTTGAAGGAGAAGTTCTCAGTAAGCTGATTGCTATCAAAGGGGTGGCTAGGATTTTAAAAGAAGCCCCCAGGTCTGTGCTGGTCCTACTCAAAGATCAGAATTTGTAAGTTTATGGTAAATGAAGAAATGGCCAAAACCTGGTTCAGTAAAAGTATCCTTTTTTTGTGTCATAGATTAGACAAAGTTCAGTGAATACTTAAGATAGACTGCCATAGAACAAGAGCAATCTTTGAGAGCCCTTATGGTTCTACATGTCTTTACTTTCTATTTACTTGACTGTATGACTGAAATGAGAATTTTCTGATTCATAATTTTTTTTATAAGCTGATTTCTTTTCCAGACCTTTGTATCAGTGTAAGAAATGTCTTGCTGGGTCAGATTATTGATTCACCTTGGTGAGTTTTCTGATTCCAGCAGCGCCAGCTGGATTCTGTATTTGGGGAAAGCATGAGTATTTGATCAAAAAGAGATATTACACAAATCGGCATTGCCCTTATAACCAAATCTGGTTCCTTGTGAGCCAGATTGAGGGGGGGGTGGGTGGAGAATAATACTAAGGCAATTATCCTCCTACTTGCTGTTAGGATATCTCATTTTGGAAATTTTGGAAGCACAGGGACAGTGGTTTTTTGTGCAGTTGTTCTTTAGGCTGTTGTTCCTGGAGTAGTGAGACTCTGTTCTTTCAAGCTTTGTTACATGGACACAACCTCATGACAGCAGATAAAAGATGGACGAATTTACACTTTAACGATTTCAGAAAGCAGTCTTAGAAAATGAACAGCGATATTAGAATTTGAAATTGTCTTTTTCCAGTCCTTGACTTTTGTTGCAGTGAATGCTTAGCACTGGCTAGTGGTTAGTTAGTTACTCTGTGCTCTGTGCCTCTGCTTCCTTTAAAATCTGGAAAGTGGTATCTGTCTCCTTCATGGGATATTGTCATTATGAATATAAGATTATGAGATACTCAGATACTGAGGAATAGGCTTTATTTAACAGTCTGATGTAGAGATATATAAAATACAGAGGGTTTCAAGAAGTGGCTGGAATATCTTTTTAAAGGAGAAAAAAATCCGTCTGAGGAGGTTATGAGAGCATTAGGAAAATGAGCAAAATGTTAGCATGACCATTACAAAATAAGAATGTGGAAACATCAGAAGAAAGATTAAAAGGAAGCTTTAAGCAGGACATTTTCACAGATGTGGTTATACAGGAATCACATGGGAGTGGGAGAATTCTGCCTAGAGCTGGAAGACCCAGTGTGGACAAACATGTCTTTTCTCCTTTCAAATTCCAAAGTCATCATTGGCTGGTTGTGTGGCTCTGAGTAGGTCATTCTGTGTATGAGGCACCATCGTCTCCACTGGTGACACAGGGGTAATGGACCATGACAGGGAGATGAGAGATTACAGATAGGGAGATTACACTAACTGATGTCTGAAACATTGTAAGCTCTTCATGGGGGTGCATTAGAAGAAGATCAAAAATACCACGATTTGTTAGTCACAACATTGACTAGAAACATTTGGAAGACCTGAACTGCTATTATTTTAAAACTAGAATGGATGTTGTCAGTGATGGAAGACAGAGAAGTGACACAGGGACAGTTTTTCCAGTGCAGGGGCATATCACTTGTCTGATCCCTGCAGTGCTGGCGAGTAGTATCTGGTATCCTCTTTCTTAAGAATCAATTGTCAGGTCGAGCCATGCCTCAGACCAGTCCTGGACCACCCAAGGATGAATAGGCTTTTCAGCCTTCCTCGTTTGAGAGGAAGAAGTGCCAGGTGTGATGTGGCTTTTGGAAGGTGAGAACCATGTGAACCACTCTGAGAACAGGTAGTGCAATTCCCCTGCTTGCAGGGAGCCACTACTCGTGGTCTCTGTCTCATGGGCAGCATTGGAACAGGCAGCACGTGCAGGAAAGCATGGAGAGACATTGCAGAGCACCTGCAGTGTCCAATCAGCCTTTTTCCAGGTGATTCATTCTCCTCTCTTTACTCTGACTTACCAAAACATGCCTTCAGCTGCTGTTTCAAGAGACAAACCATGGCTATCTGGCACCTCTATAAACCATCTCAGTGAATTAAAAGAACCAGAGTGCATTGTAAAGACCTTTAAGCTACCTGCTTGTTTCCAGGTAATTGAGAGGTTGCCCTTCTGGTAGCGAAGTTGTTGGTCTGGATTCCAAGCATCTTTCCTCTGCCTTCTATCACTATCTTCTAACACTCTTGCTTCTTTATCCCCTTCATTCGTTTTGTAGCTGTCTCACATTTAATATTGAAACTCAGCATTCCTTGGGCAGGGGCCATTCTTTTCTTCTCTGTTTGCACACTGGCTAACACAGAGAAGTGCTGGTCCTTGACCAGAACTACTGGGCACTATGCTAATGATTCTAATGGCAGTATTTAATAATGCTTTGATCTCTGGGCTTGCCGAGGCAGTCAGCTGCTGTAATTGTGTTCCACCCTAGGGCTGAGTATGTAGTCAGCTTGCTCTTTTTGGATATATCTGTTGATTTGATCTTGGTGCCCCATTCTTATGTTCACCCTGTCTTCAGACTGGCAGACTGGAGTCTCCTAAAGTGGTTTTGAGGGCAGTTAGCCAGGCTGCCTTTGGATCCACTCCTTTCACTGGGAATAGCTTGTTTTCCCTTGTATGCTCTACTGCTAGTGTTACCTTTCTCTGTGTTCACACCAGCTCCCAAATAAGGTATTCATATTTCCCTGTTGTGCTGATGTCTTGTCATGATACAGCAGTGGATTTTTTTGCACCAATGAATGTTATTCACAGGTCACTTGTTATTTCCAGGTCATTATATCCATACACAACTTCTGTTGGTTGGCTGGGAATTTCAAGTGGAGAAATCAGAAGCAATAAATATCTGAATGATTAGACTGAACATCTCAGCTGATCCAAGGAGGAAATCTGAGAGGCTAAAATGGCATGGATTTGTGTTTTATGTCACAAATCATACATGCTTGTGCATTTTTTTTATTTTTGAGGGGATACACAACCAGTTGCGTGTGTAGTTCTGGAAATGACAGTGGACATCCCTGTGCAGCTGTGAGGGAGGCTTGTCCCTTGAGGGACAGAGGGAAACTTCTCAGCAAATGGCTTCTCTAGAGCATATTGCTTCTCCACTTAGTACTTAAATTGCCCTAAAAAGAGAAGTGATGAAAATTTGTATTTCCATCTCCCCTTTTAAAAAAGTCATTCTAAGGCCATTGCCAGTTCCTTGCCAATTGAAGAGGTTTCCATTTGACAATCCTTCTAGGTATCTGAACTGTATCCTGCTGATATCAGCTATGCTGGCAAAGTCTGAGTGGTGTCACTGGGACAAGCAGCTAAATATATTGTAGATATGTAAGGCCCTGAAGAGGGGCTAGATAGGTGTGGCCTCTTCTCCCCAGCAAGACCTCCAACACCTTTTCCAGGAGTGGAGTGGTGCCATCTGCATGGCAGGTTTCTGCAGCTGTGGTACCATTTAGATCCCTATATAACAGCGTGCCATCGCAAGGCAGAGTGGGAGGAGGCAAGAGTCTGGAAAAATGGGAACTGAAACCCTCTTCCCTTTATCCCAGACTCTCTCCAAGCCACCCAGAACAGCCGCAGAACTGCACAGGTCTCACACCTACAGGGAAACTAAACTCATGAGTCACTCCAGGAGGGCTGGACTAATGCAGCAAAGTTTGGAAACTTCATCCCTTCATCAAAGCCACAGAAGTCCAGGGAAGGCCTAGACTGGCAGGATTAGAAATACAAGGGTGTTAGAGATCACAGCAGGAGACTTAACCCAAATTTGGTGGCCTGCCTGAACAAATATGACAGAGAGCTGAGGAATATGATATTTGGGCTTGTGTGAGGACCAGCTCAGTGGAATAGTAATTATCATCTGCTGAAATGGCCAGAGCATGATGGAAAGTCAGGACAGATCTTTTCTAGTTGGAAAATGGGACCTATCAAAAAATGATTGATTGTTTCTCAGGACTTGCCAAGTCTTCCAGGTTATTCAACATCACTCCAGTTGCAGTAGTGGAGAGGACAAAACCACTTTTGCAGTTAACCTCTGTTCATACTGGAGATCTAGAGCAGATAATATCTTACACAAGGCTTCAATTTTCTTGTGAGGTCTTTTGGGGCATTTACAAGCAAAGCCAGGTTCTATTTTACTTGGGGAAAATGTTTCATGCAGTGAAGAGAATCAAAGATTTCCTTTCTGAGTTCTCATACTCCCATTCCCTCCTCTTGGCACAGCAATCAATACCTCTAGCAATGGATTCAGCCTTGCAGATGAACTGTGGGAAGAGAGCCGAGGTCCAAAAATCTCACTATGCCAGATCCTTGCTGGCTGGATTCCTTAAGTCTACAAAAGAAGGAAGATCAACATAAAACATCTGAAAAGCAGAACTTGGAACAGTCAGCTTCTTCTGAATACTAAATTCCCAAGGGTTTCTTTTCCAAACAAGATGGGGCAGTTTAGGGAAGAGCCAGAAACTTTCAGTTCCATTTTATTAGTGTGTTAGCAAGAATCACCCATTAGCTCATTCTCATCTTGCTGCTTCACTTAATGGATTTCAGATACATTCTCATATCTACCCTGAGACTAACACTGATCCCTTCTGATCCCTAACCTGTCCTCCAAATCTATTCCTTGCAGCTAGGAAAAAACAGGTGTCTTCCTACAATCTTGGAAGAAATCAAGGATCCAAGTGCATTTAAGTCCTGGTATGCAAATGTTATTAAAGGACAGAATAAACCCTGATGCAGGCTTATACCATTGTGCATAAAGCTGTTTGTTCTTGTACTGTATTGATGTTTCATTCCCATTTTCTTTTGCTTAATGAAAGGTTTGCAGTCCTTCCCTTTTTTTTAAAGGGACTGCAGTATTTATTATGAACATTGAGATTTCCTGGTCGGAGGAGAGTTAATAAGCACATAGTAAACAAGCAAGAACGTGTGTAAACAAAAAAATACTGGTAATTCTTTATTCACTTCAACCAGAGTCCCAAGTCTCTGAAATCTTGGCAACTCCCAAACTCAGAGTTCTTCCCTCCACCGGGATGAGACATTAGCTAGTGTATCAAGCAATTACATAGGGTATTTTTTTCTGCAGAGCTGTGACATCATGCTTGGCAGCTCCCCAAGGCACCAGATCCAATTACCTGAGTCACCAGCAAAGGGAAATTGCCAAGAGGCTGTCACTGAATTCAGCTCTGGTGAATGCAAGAGCAGAAAAAGCAAGTGAAATGGCTGACAGCAGACAGGGGGAGGGAGGGGGGAGGGAAGGGAGCAGCAGCAGTTTCTCATCAGAGACGTGGAAGGAGAAATGGATAAGGAAAGGATGAAAAAAAATCCAGGGAGAAGGAGCTAAGAAAGAGCCGTAGGATAAACTCTGTAAGGGAAATTTCCAAGCATTCCCTCTGTCCTACATAAGGGATGATTGGAAACACTAGATTGACACAGGTCAAATGCTCTTGGAAGAGTTTTTTGGTATGTAATTTAAAAATTAATCTTCACTGTCAATGGAACTGATGCCCTTTTCTTTTGTGATCCCATCTGGAACGTTCTTTTTCAATTTGCTGCATTTTCCAGCTTTCTGCTAAAGCTGTTTTCAAGGACTGAGAAACGGACCTCATTGGTGCTTGCTGTTCCCTGCCCTGGGTTATGTTTCCTTTGAAGCTGCAATATCTTCCTTGCCTGGAGGAGTTTGCAAGGAGTACAAGGTTTCTCTGAATCTGGCACGTGGTGCCTTGTTTTCATAACGAATCCTCTGGAGGCTTCTGTTAATTACTTCACCAGAATTCTTATATATAGCATCAAAATGAAATTCCCGTAACACAGAGAAGAAATGTAGGCCTCTGTTGCCTAAGGAGCCAGCGCTGAAGTGGTGACTTTAACATGCACAAAAGTATACTGATGGGTATCAAAGCCCTGGCATAAATAGGTTCCCTACACAAATCACATTTGCAAACTGGGAGGTGCTCACAGGGAGAATTCCACCTGCATGCAGCATAACCAGCTACAGCCAGGGAAGGAGGTTTTATGTGCTGGGCACAGGAGTGCAGGCACACAGCATTAGTCGGGAACAGCAGCACACAGAGACGTACCTGGTAAGATGAAGAAAGAAAGTCCATAAACCACAGAAATACACACTGCTCACAAGCGCAGCTTGAAGCACTGTGCACACACAAAAGCTATTAAGATGTAGATGCAGCCTCATTAATCTGGGCTGTTTTACAAACCTTATTCCCTAGCTTTCGTAGGGGATTTAGGTGATAAATGAGGCCATTTTGAAATCTGGCAAAATGCTCCCTTCCTCAGAGCATACTACAGAATAAAATTCTTATATAATGTGTAAAGCGTGAGGGGGAGGGGGCATCTCCAGGAAGGAGCACATGTCTGGGCGTGTGTTTGCATGTAAACTATTAGCTTTATCTCCACTGCAGTGCATTTGTGCAAGTATCCTGTGTGTCTGTGTTGTGTGTGGGGGTATGGATATACAGCTGAGGCTCTGTGAACTCATTTGCACATTGGATAGGAAGAGAAGGGACCTCTGAGTGTGGATCTCATATCTGCCCCCATCCCCAGGTTGGAAAACTTGCCATGGCTGACCTTCAGGGTCTACTACAAAGGTTATGGGTTAAGCAGGAATAAGGACCTTAATTTATCATGGGTGGGTTGGGGATTTGTCTAGCAATAAAGATATCTTGTCAGCATCATGACCTTTGCATTGTGTTTGTGAACTTTTGCTATGGGTACCCTAGGGGCTTGGGAGAAACGAAGGACATGAACAGAGATATGTGGGTATATGTATGGTATGACTATCATGTTCACTAATTGTGGAACCATGTGTGAAAAATATTTACACACGTCTTTTCCTTTCCCCTCCTGCATTGATATCAGAGTTACAGACACTCTGTAATTTATCAATTAGTCTTTATTGGACTGCTCTGGCAGTGCAGACCTTCAAACAGCTTTGAATGGGTGCTGCTGATGGAATCTTCTGTAAATGAATGATGCTTCATCTCCTGTTGACTCATTGCCTACAACTCCCTAGTTTGTGCAGTAGCCCATGTAATCTCTACATCTTTACAACACCCCACTTGGGTAGGAGACTGCACATACACAAGTAGCCTGTGTTCTGACTGGGCACCAGTACAGGCTCACTGGTCAGCTGGCTGCTAACAGTGTGCTGCAGTTAGATTTTGCCCCCTTCCAGAACTCTGTGGAGACACAAATTTGGGTCGCAGTACTTGATCCAGCCATTCATTTTCTTGAAACTTATTGCATGAGGTTTTTCCTGGGATTTAATTGCCTGAGGGTTCTGTGAATTGGATTGCAACTAATCACAGTGTTAAAAGGATAACAAGGAGAGAGGTGTGTAGGCAGCACACTCACATAGGCTTTCTTTCCTTGAAAGGTAGTCTAAAGAAAAATATTTACTTCTTTCACCAAACAGAATTTACTTGGCTTAAGAGTTAAGTTAGGCAAGATTCAGACCTGTAACACCAGCAGCGATTGAGTTTGGTATCTCCCTGCAGGTATAAAAAAAAAAAAAAAAAAAAAAAAAAAAAAAAGACAGCTTTATCTTGTTGGAAAGCTATTTTCAAGGAATTATGGTGGGGGAAAGACTTGGTTAGATTTATTCTTTAAGATTAGTTTCCCCCAGTTTCAGCTAATAATTTCCATGTCTGAAATAACTGACCTATATAATAGCATAGTCTGTCTTCTAGGAGGTTTCTCTGGGCATACTCTTCTAACTGGATTTGTGGAGTGTATTTGCAGAACACAGAGGCACACCCAAGCTAGCTTTCCTTGGGTTAACTCAGGTTAACCCACTGCTGTTGGAGATATGTGATCAGCCTCAACAAATACCCCATTCCCAGGAATTCCTGCTGCTTCTGCTGCAACCCATCTCTCTGTGCTTCCCCTTTCCTGCTCTTCATGTGCACTAGGTTAAAATGAGTCCTCTTGCATTTCTGGGCAGAAGTGTGTTTGCCTTTGGCTGCAGGTGCCGTTCTGCAGCTGCCGGGGCAGGGGGCAGCTCCGTGCAGGGTGGGTGTGTTGAGCACACGGGGTGGCGGGGGCGGCACCCGGCCAGGCACGCCGCACCTTGCGCGCCTGCAGAGGCTGCGCGGGGCCTCTCCCGGTGCCTGGTGGGGCCCAGGGCACACCCCTCCATCTGTGCATGCCTGCCCCGAGGGCACAGGCACGGACCTGCCCCCTGCCTGTGCCTGAAGTGGCTGTTTGCTGGGGACCGCCTGGCATCAGGAGTATTGTCAGAGCTCTGGTGGCATCACGAGGCTGGTGCCTGTTCCAACTATCCTTGTTCCTCCCTTTTTCCTCGTGCAGAACTTTTTGATGGAAAAGAGGAGCATCCCCAAAGGTAGTTCAAGTGCACAGATCTGTGATTTATGTGCTGCTTACTCTATGGGCTTAATCCCTGGGTGTATCAACACTCCAGTCACAGAAGGGACTGTGATGCAGTACAGACACCCTACAGCTCTTCTAACATCCTGGCTTGGGTGCTGGGAGCAGTCTGGCTGCAGTGGCACTGAGCTTGATTCACAAAGATTTGCTGTGTTTGCTTTGTCATGTAGAGTTTGGTTTTGTTTTGAATCAGACTGTTCATCACAAATCTCTTCATTTGAATTCAGTGTCCCTTTTGTAATGGCATCTGGATCCTGAATAGGTCCTTGAGGTGCTGCTATTGCAACAATAATGCCAATAATAATAATAACTGCAACTGGAGGATCACAAGTGCAGCACAAAGTACTTGCTTCTAGCCTTCAGATGGATCAATACTCTGACCTTCAAAGTCAAGGCATAATTATCTACTGAAGGTATTTTTCATATTTATTTGGAATTTTAATGTGGTTTTATATTTTCCCTCTGCTACTTCAGCAATTTGTTTGTGGTACCAGAGTATCTGTGTGGCTCAGCAACTAGAGGCATTCAAAATATCCTCTGGAAAAGCTTTCAGAAAACTTCACACTCTTTCTAAAATGGCTGCTCTGTAGCACAGATATCTTAGAAGGATAAATGGTGATAGGTGGTTAGAGATTTGTCTGCAGTGACCTGAATGATTAATTGACAACAAGGGTGTGCGAGCAAGTGCAAAGTAAGCTCTGCAGTTTGGCCTGTTTGTAAGCTTGCCATCAAACCAAGGAGCACTGCACTGTCTCCCTGTGCCCAAATCTCATTTACAGAAGCCCCAGAGTGTGGCTGCTTTATCCTCCCTGTCCCAGATGTCAGTCATGATGGTGGGTGTCACATAAGCAGGATCCTGTCTGGGATGCATTTTGAGCAGCTGGACTAAGCTTCAGTTGGTGATGACAGTATGTCATGATCTGTGTCCCATGGTTGCCTGATCTGCAGAGGATGTTGGCATGTCACCTCTGTCTGTTACTTCAGCTCAAGCAGCTTCAGAGACTCTCTCTGTATTTTGGAGACAGGCACTGTAGTCCTGAGGGGGAGACAGAATGGCTGTTGTGGGTGCTTGCAGATATTCCTTTTTATATGTGGCATTTTAAGCATAGATAATGTACGGTGCAATGCAACCTGTATGTGCATAAATGGAGCCTGCTTTCAAGCTTCAGTGGTCACAGCAGCCTGCACTCAGCCTTTCCTTACAACAGTGCTGGTCCCTGGCTCTGGCCAGAGTGCAGCACATTCCACTGAGGAGTGAGATTTCACAGCTGAACCCCCCAAAGTGGCCCTATTCTCCAGCCTCCTGTTGCACAAAAAGGGATGGGGTGTCTAAACCAAGCTACAGCTCTCCTGTTGCTGGCAGGGAGTGGAAATGGCAGCAGCATGATTTCTAATGAAAGTGCCCCATGACCTCTTCTGTCCAAAGCAGGATGCTGCCCCCAGTGCCCCCCTGCCATCCACATCTCTGGGCTGGCAGGGAGGCTTTTTGTGATGGGTTTGTGACCCTCAAAGTAGATGGATTTTCCATATTGCATACACAGCCTGCTTTCTCCTAGCTTTCTCCTTTTAGAGCATGCAAAAGTTGTGCCAGGAGGTGGGTCTGCAGTGTTCCCAGGAACACAGCGTACGTGGCTGCACGTGTGGCAGTGGGGTGGAGGGCAACAGGATGGGAATGGAGCAGAGGGTAGAGAACACCCTTTCTGCCATGCAAAATCTGTCCTCCTTCCTCCTCCCCCCATCCTCCCCTCTTCCCTTATATTTTTGTATCTCCACATCTGTGCAAAATTTCAGGCACTTGAGGCTCCCAGGAGATAGCATCATTTTTGTGTTAAGGATGCTTATTGAATTTGACAAATGATGATTTATGACAGGGCAACCCGCATGGGGCGCAGTGAGGAGTCTCAGTGCCTCGTCACAGACTGGGATTCTGTTTCATTCCCATCTCAGCTCCTCTTTTGCCTCTCATTGGAGCTTAGAGCAGATCAAACTCGACAGATGCTGGGAATGTATTGCTTAGCCGAGAGAATGAGTTTGAGAGGGAGCATGACACAAACAAAGAGAGCAGAGTGAGAAAATGATCTTCCCATGTCTCTCCCTTTAACCCATGATCACACCTCCAAGACCTTGTAGGACACTCAATAAATAAATTAACTTGTAACTGCTATGGTAGCCTGGGTTTGATTCCAACTTCACTGAATATTCTGCATGTCATGATAGCCTAAATTCGGTTTGCAGGCTGCATTTGCTGTCTTGTGGGTCAGCTGAAGGCTGGATCCTCTGGATGCAGCTCCCTCAGATCTGCAGCAGATTCTGCTACTGTCTCCTTTGGCCATTCCAGTTCCACTGTGCACCTTTGACTTCCACCATCCTCTCTGTTCTGGTTGTGGAGCCCACACACAGCTCTGCCTCTGCACTTCAGTCTTTGCTGCAGATGCAGAGAAAGTTGAGCCAGACCAGGTTTGGTAGGACTCAGAAAGGGAGGCTTTGTGTTGCAGTGTGTGACTGTGGCCTTGCTGCTTCCAGATCTGCTTCAGATCTCTGAGCAGCTTTGCCATTTCTGTCAAATGTAGATCCCAACCTGATAAACCTGGCCCAGGTAGAACCAGTGGGGTTGTTTCAGGACCCTGCTGCTGGGGCTGTGAGGGCTGGGAACCGAGGTGCAAAGACGCATAAGAGAATTCACACAAATCCTGCTGGATTCACCAGGGCTGGCTTAGTACCTGTCTGTCCAGAGTTGGACTCCCTTGGAGCCAAGCAGGTGTCTTTCCACTGTGCTCTGAGCACAGTGAAACTCACTTAGTTCAGGCACTATGGAGATGCAGAAAGGCAGCTCATGTTTGGCACTGTGCCCAAGCTAATAAACCCTCCCAAATCCAGAGTGCTGGGAGGTACAATGTGAAGACACTTGAGCGGTCCTGTTGGGAAGCAGCCCAGGTCCAGCAGGGTTGATGCTGAACCAGAGCTAATAATCCCTGCTGGACTTAGGCTGAGCTTCTGCAGAATGACTGGGTGTCTCTGCATTGCATTTCCAGCCATCCTGTGGGCCCCACATTAACGGGTCTTTCAGCTGTCTGAGGTGTATCCCAGCCCCCTTGCTTATCTTGCGTCATGGAAACGTGACAGTAATGTCTCAGGGGCACACCACGCATGCACCAATCCCCTCAGTGAGGCAGTCTGTGAGAGGTAGTTGGGTTGGAAGGTCTGGAGGGAGACACTCCTCTGCTGGCAGCATGGTGAGGGGGAGGCTGGGCAGCACATGGCTGCTCCAGATGGAAGCCATTAACCAGGAATGTCTGTGATGTGGTCTGGAGCAGTGTAAACAAGGGCCATGAATTATCCTGCACCTTGTAAGCAGGGCTGGAAAAGATCCCCTGCCATCCTCTCCTTCCCTCCCTCTTCTATCTCCCTACTTCCTTTTATCTCCTCTCCCTTAATTCCCCATATTGCTGTAGACATTTCTTTATTTCCATGTGTGGTTAAGTAAGGCTGTGCTTTCTTCAGTCCTTCTGCTTTTAACCCATGCTATTATTCCTGAGAGAAGGGGAAAGGCTAGAGTTGGAGAGGGGCCAAGGTCTCATGAACCACCTCTGAACTTAAATCAGCCCTTGGATGAGTGAACGCAGCTCACTGGCATGCTGGGCACATTCACTGCTTCAGACACTCCTGCCAGCAGCAATACCCTCCTGGTCACCCTGCCAGAGACTCTGACTGCTCCCTCAGCCTCCGTTGTTATTGAGTGGGCTGACTCCTAAGAAAGGGGAACAGCATCGGCTTGCTCAAGGTCTAAACCAACTCAATATTCTGTCACAGAGCCTAAAACATAGTTTACAACAGCACTAGTGAAGAATCCTGTCTTTCCCAGGCTCCAGAGTAGTGTCTTCCAGGTCATCTAAATACAGAGATCAGCAGAAAGCATAGAGGAGAGAGGAGCTGGGCAGAAATGCCCTTTATCTGACAGGTTCTGGTGGACTGGCTAAACTGACCATACTGGATGCTCCTCCCTATTAACAGCAGCTTCTCCAGAAAGCAAATTCGAAAAAGGTTTATGTTTATACACTTCAGCAATCCCAACTAGAAGCTCTATAAACTATAAATGTTAATATCTCTTTGCTGACCATTGAAACGTAGCTATTTCTGGCAAGGAAGGAGGAAGTTATTTAACAGAGCATAGCAATGCTGTGCAACATTTGAAGTAGCAGGATGCTGCATCCAACCATCTATGATATGGAAAATTTAGGAAGCAAAATTACATTGGTCAAATTGAAATAGCAATTAACGCACGGTTCTTCAATAGAGCCATGTATTATTTTAGGTCCAGAAAAGGAATTCCAGTTTTGAAAACCAGATGAGCCTTCTGGCTATATCATGTGCCCAAGACAGCACCGGTTTGTGGGGTCACTTCTTACCACCTCATGAACTCTCCATGCTCCATTGTGGAGCATATATTTTCCTTGGACTGATCTAAAAAGGTATCATCCACTCAGACACCTCTGTGTCTGAACCCTGATGGGAACACTCTCCTGAGTTAGATCGTTTCACAGCAAACATCCTGAGTGTCTGTGTTTCTAACTCTGGCAAATTATTGATTTGTTCCTCTTTAGCCACCCAAATACAGAGTATCTCCATGGGGGAATGATCTCCAATGCTTCTGGACAAAGGCATTATAACCCCCACCAGACCCTGCCGCTAGGGAGGATGTCATCTCTCCAGGACAAAGGATGGGATATGGTGGGCCCCCTGCAGCGACACACATCCCAGGAAGCTCCTCAGCTTGGTGGCAAAATGGTTTTTGACAGAATCTAATATGGATGGCAGTACCTCAGAAAGCAGATGTCAGGAGGAATAAGCCCTGGCCAGTTGGACTGCTGCATGATTTAGACAGCAGCCTAATGTCTATTCCTCACCACCTCCAGGAGGGTGTCTCTGCTAATAGGGCTTCTTCCTATCAGCAGCCCTTCTCAGTTTCTTGAACAGTAATGAAGCAAAACTGGTTTGGGAAGAAAAATGTAGATGAGAGTGGGCAGAACTCCAGATCTTTTCCAGTGTTCTTGTGAGCACATCCAGCAGGTCTCATCTGCTGCTGTGTCATGGGACAACCCAGAATTCAATTCTTCTACCAATCCCATGGCCTAATCTTTATTAGTGAGATTACTCTGTACTTTTTGTGGATCCTTGTCCTACTGCCCACTTCAGAGCCAAACAGAGTAATGTTATAATTCAAGTAATTTCTGTGAGTTCAGTTAGGATGTACCATTTTACACCAGAAATGAAAGTGGCCCATTTATAAGATCTGGGCTGTAAAATAGTTTGGATAATCTCTGATCACTAGCAGCATCTGCCTGGGAAAAGAGTGGTAATCAGATATGGTAAATAAAGTTTACACAAGAGGTAGAAGTTTCATATTTTTGAGATTACATCCCTGGTTCAGTGAAATTTCTTTCCCTGTAGAATGCAATGTACTCATGGCTAGATGGATTATCTGCTATTCTCATTGTCCTCTGAGATATCATGAACTGGACACTGTTAAGACTGGCCTCCATAACAGGTATTCCCAGTTGATCAGTTTTAGTCATGTTTTCAGAGATTTTAAGGACAGAACAGATAATCTTCTCTGTTTTTTTAATGCGAGTCCTGATTTTAATTCAGCTGGGGAACACACTATTCATTTTCACTTTCAAACATAATAAGGGTAAAGTATGTCTTTGCACAGTCCTTGTATTTATAGCTGGAGAAATCCTAATTGGTCTCATTTCGTGTGTCTCCTGGGAACCAACAGAGGATCATTTCCTTTACTGTGTGCAGATATAAGTTCTAAGTGATTCAAAAGATGGAGTTTTCACTGCTTTCCTGGAAAAAAAAATCTCTATCTGCAGAACGATCTTGCTTATTTTCTCCACTGTTTCTAGTATTATCTCTATAAACACAATAATTCAAATCTCTGGAAATGTTTTCATCTCAAAAGAGTCCACCAGCTTTCTCTGTGCACGGCCTCTCAGGGATTTGTGCAGCACTTCCTTGACTCCAAATTCACTTTAACATCACTTTGACTTCTTTTTCAGGTGCAAAATCCACAAATTCTTAGATCCTGCACTTTCTCATTTTCTTGGCCACCTCGGGTAAGTCCTGACTGCCATCCAGGCTTGAGCCCTCTGCTCCAGAGCATGCTCAGCAGTGAGTGCCTTGCTAAAGCCCCAGGTCCTGGGCATCTCTACAGCCGGGAAGCTGCTGCCGCCCACTGAGTGCATCAGTGCCAGAGATACTGTCTCCATGGCAACTGTGGGCTTTTTGTTTTTCTGATGAACAGTTTCAAAGAATAGAAAAAGCACATCTGGAGTTGCCATATCAGCTGCTCCCTGCCCCCCTGTCTGCCAGAGTCAACAAGAGACAATACCTCAGTTTTAGCAGACCTGGGCTGAGCATCCCAGGATGGCAGGAATCCCAGGAGACAGAATGAAAGCAAATGAGGTGTACAAGAGAGAGGACTGTAGTGGAGTGTATTATTGATTTAAGGATGGCTTTGGGTTGGTTACCCTACTGTTTTCATGTTAGGGGCTTTACACGGGAGTAGCTCAACCACACCAGCCTGCTGTGTATTTTCTACCTGCTATGGGTTGCTGAACATTTGAGCAGAACTAATTTTTGTGCTCCTCATTTTTAAAGGCAGAGTTTCTAAGTGCACTTAGTTCAGCTGTACTTTTCTAATGGGATAGAAAATTATTATGTAATATTTTTGGGTCAGCACTTCAAAAAGGTTCTTTAGAATTGTCATTATTTTCACCTTCCATGTGTAGTTCTTGAAACAAGTGTTTTGCTGCTGTTGTCTGCTGTGCAAGAAAGCCTCTTTTTTACAAAGAGAAGACATTTCTTAATGGCTTATGGGTTATCAAACAGGAAAGCCTTTACTGCCATGGGACCATACGTAACCCCCTGTATGTGGTTTCTTTAACTTCTTCAACTCCTTATGGATCATTCTTCAGATAATGTTTTCTCTGTTCTCAGGAAGGAGATCAGGTGATCCTGTTCCTTCCCTGCCTCACACCAGCCTTTCTTAAATCCAGCAGTTCTAGCAGACAATTTAACAAAGAGGTGATGCTGGCTGGCTGTGTCCGGCACAGGAAGAGGCAGAGGAATCGGGCTCCCTGCCATCAACCTCTAACTTCAGCAGGCGGGATGTGGGAAAAAGCAAAACCCAACCCCAGCCAAATAAAGCTGGCCTGCAAAAGACCTTCATTCCTGAAGAATTTTTGAATTAAATACTGGCTACAGCCAGCCAGATTCCACTGAAAATGACTATGTCAACTGGTTTTAAATAACAGTCTTTAATGTATGTGCTTTTTATGTTGCTTCCCATTGTCTGTTGATTTCCCCATAGACACCGAGAAATTAAATCTTTTGCTCAACACATCTTGGTTCCTTCTTACTTTGCAAACAAGGATTTTTGAGTCTGACTAGAAACAAGATGGCTGTCTGTGCATTGCTCGCCATCCGCTCCCTGAGTGGCCATTGGGAGGAGGTGACAGCTGCCTCTGTGCATCTGGCAAAATCAGTGCCTCCTTTGGGCTTTCTGCACACCTATGACTCATTCCTGTGGCAATCTCTGTTACTCTTCCTATTATTTTAGTAGTGCTGTGGGAGTCCTTCTGTACTCTTTAGAGAACAAGCCAGTCCTGACTACACTGGGCTTCCTTTGTAAACAGGCAATTCATTTCCAAACCTTCTCCTAAGAGTGCCAGATCCAGAGTGCAACAGTAGTCGCAGATTGCAGAATTATTTCTGTCAGTTACCTACCCCCAGTGTTGAGCCAGGAAATGAGGATTAGTCCCTCCTGGGGACATAGTGCCCTTATTACACTGTATGAGAAAAAGTCTGATTTCTTTATGAAAAAAAAACGGAACAACTAAAGCTGCCTGAATCCCTCTCTCTGGAAGAAAGTCTGACAGAGACTTGGAAATGGCAGCTACAGTATTTCTTGAAATTACTGAAAGCAAATGGTAATGAGGACCAGCTGGAAAGAATGAAATCTTCCACATGGCTATATGTGCCATCTGTATTGGCTCAAATTGTATGGCTATGCCCTGAAAATAAAGAAAGATCCCTTACAAGCACCCTTATGTTCCATACCATTGCTACAGTATGGATTTTTTAAATGCCCCACAGAGTGCCCTGAGATACGACACATGGCTGTCTTCCCACAGCATGAGCCTGTTGATGTTGATGTTACTACAGCACCTAAGAATTAGTGGATTTCTTATGCCAGAGCAGACTTCTTGTCATCAGGGTCAGCAGCACATGATTCAAACATTTGTGTAATGCTGCAGGTCTTGAACGCAGTTGTATTCCATCTGCATCTGCTTTAAAATATAACATTAAGTTAACATAATGTCCTCTGGCTTTTGAATGGCAAGGCCCAGCATTGTACTGAAAGATCTTCAGGGCAAATCTGAAGCCTCCCTTTAAACCTGGCCAGCTTTGCCTGGGCCTCCTCTGCCTGGAGAAAGGGCCTCAGTCATGATCTGCCATTTGATCTGCTGATTCATTTCAGCATTTTAGACTTGAGGGAGCAGTCAAGGACAAAGAGCAAGGAAGCATTCACTGCAGGGCCTCTAGTGCCATAATCTGTCAGGAGTTGACTTTTCAAATGTTTTCTAATCTCTGAATTTCTATTTTTTTTTCTAAAACTGCTTGATACCTAGACTGTTCCCTGGGGTTTGTAGTAAAGTCATCCATAACTACCATATCATACAAAATGACTAGGGCCTCTTCTTAGTGATTTCCTGTTGTAAATAAAATGTGCTCCTGGCACATTTTCTACTGGAAAGTAGAAAGTGCCTGTATAGCACCAAGCAGTATCATACAGAGATGCTCAAAATTAGTAAGAGACCTAATTTGGGTCAGGAAATAAATGTATCTGTGTGCAGTGCATACATTTAAAATAGAGGCTAAGGAGCCCAGCTGGGCTATGTTAACATGACTGCATTGCTTTGGGTACTAGGGTTGACTTGGACCTCTCTTAATGGCACCACGTGATGGACACCCCACAGACACTTCAGTTTATATTTCTAGCTGCCTGCATCTCTCTGGTGGTTTAAAGTGCTTCTGATGCAGAAGAAAGATTCCCTACTGAGTCACCCCTTTCTCCTTCATGTTTTCACAACTCTGGTCCCATGTGAAGACAGCAGGGGCTGACAGAGGCTCTTTAGCAGCAGCGCCCCAGTGAATCACTGCTATGGAAACAGGCAGGAATTCTGTGTATGACATCTGGGGAGCTTCCAAAGAGGTATCTCTAACTGTATTCAGCCCAGGCCATGCACATATCTGTAAGGTTTCCACTATCTTCTGCCCAAGGTGCCGTGTATATGAAATTGTTTGGACTCCTGTTTTGATGAGAGAAGGCCTAACCAGTTGCAAACTAATAATAGCAAAAATGTAACTGTCAGCATTAAAATATATATGTACACATAAAAAAAATTAACTGCTAGTAAAAGAATGTAAAAAATGGAGAGTGTCAGTAAAATATTTTGGCATTTCATTGGTATAAATACCCAGACTCCCTAAGCACTTTCAATGCATAATCCAGATTTACTGCCTTTTCGTGATGGCTGAAGTGGTAGATTCTTTAAAGCTTGCAATGACTGACCATAAGAAGGAATTGTACAAATCCAGAGTTTCAATTTTATGGTCTGCATGAATACTTTTCACCATGTGCTTTAGAGATTTACTGAGGTCCTCAATGTTTGAAATGTTTTTGTGAAGAAAATTAAAATGTCAGTTTAAAATGTGAAAATGACCAATAAATTCTCATTGGTTTTTGGAGGTCAGAGGAAAAAAAAAAATCTGTTTGTTTGCATCTAAAATAAAAGCCCTCCCTCAAAGGAAAATAATTTTTCATCTTCTCTCCTATCTTTATACTTGATTTAACTTGATGAGGGTTACCAGGCCAAGAACTTTAAACATGGGAGATGAAAAATATCAAAGCTTCATTCAGCCAGGAAAATGCAAGTAGTGACAGGACAAACTTCCCCTGTGTGCTCTTCCCCAGCGAACACGTTGGTGCTTTCATTCACACAGTTCTCAGCTTCCTAGACTACTGCATAAAATTACCTGGTAATTGGATGGAAACCCTCTACCTCAATTCAAGAGATCACAACAGCTCTCACAGAGCATAACAGTCATCACCTTTCAGTACCAAGAAGACCTGAACTGGTGACTTACACAGAAACCACATCTATATCCTTCTAGTGCAAGGAACCATATTTCAGACTTGACTCAGCTCATCACCTCCCACCCTCATAGCCTCACATTCATGCTGAGACTGACTGCAGAATGATGAAAATAGCAAGACTAGGCATTTCATGTTCTATTTCTGATCTGTAAAGAAAAGCAAAGAATGAGAAATGTCAGGAGTAAAGCCAGCCTTTGGAGATAACCTCTTTCCAGACAAAAGAGATTTGAAAGCACAACCATCTTTATTTTAATGCCTTTCTGAATAAAACCTCTGAATCTCTTGATGCATAGGCCACCACTAATGTGATCAAATCATACTCAGACTGTCTGTGGGTTTCTAAAGTACCTATCACTGCCACAGCTAGGTGACAGATTACAAGAATTAGAAGAGACATCGCTGCAGTTCCATTTATACCGTATTCTCTGTCCCCCCTAAGGCATTTTAAGATGGATTCTCTGCTCTCTGCTAAATTTGCTTTGCACTGGTTATAGAGCATAGAGAGAACTCAAACAGGCAGGAGATTCCCACAGGAAAACTCCCTCTGTACGAGAGGTCTGTGCCAGTTGTATAGCTGTGTCTTCTCCACTGCAACAGATCTTTCTCTGGTATAAAGTCCATTATCTTGTTTGCACTGGTGGTGTAAACTGGAATATGTGATTTATTGTTACAGCTTCCAGTTAGATAAGACAGCTAAGATTTGGACATCTGCCTCTCCAGCATGCATTAATCAAGGGTCAAGGTCTCTCATATTCTGTTTTGCAGGAAAGCAATGGGGAAAGATACCCACTGTCTGTTTGGCAAATGACTTCACAGAAAAGGATTACTGCATGCAGACCATGTATTGGTCTCAGCCTGAGGTCAGGCTGAGCTGTTACTTCACTGGAGAACATGACAAGATGTTCTCATGGCTTAAGGTTTTCTGGCTCAGGAGGTCTTGCCTTTGAGGATGGTAAAATAAAATTTAAGGGCTTCCCTACCTTGACTGCTCACAGGAAAACCAATCACTATTATTTTTCTTCTTTTCTCTTGCCTAGGTTTTCACACAAACAAATCACAAATACTTTTCCCTGCCTGTTGTTCGTAATCTCCTCCTGTCCCCATAAACGTCTCTAAACCAAGCCAGCCAGCCTACTCATTGGAGAAGGGTTAGTTTCAGTTTTCAGTGCTACCTGGATTTATAATCTGCCTGCTTTATAGAATCACCATGGAATCATAGAATTGGTTTGGGTTGGAAGGCACCTTAAAAATCATCTAATTCCAATCCCCCTTTATTAACCAATAAATTTATTAATTTATTTTGCTTTTTACCGCTATGGGCAGTGACACCTTCCACTAGACCAGGTTGTTCTAACCTGTCCTTGAACTCTGCCAGGGATTGGGCATCCACATCTTCTCTGGGCACCCTGTTCTCTTGCCTCACTACTCTCTTTGAAAAAATTTCTTCCTTATAGGCAATCTAAACCTACCCTCTTGCACTTTAAAACTGTTGCCGCTTGTCCTGTCACCACATTACTTTGTAAAAAGTTCCCCTCCATTCTTCTTGGAGGCCCTTTCAGGTACTGGAAGGCAGTATGAAGGTGCAGTTGAAACTTTTCAGGTTTTATTAGTCTTCTAATAGTTTTTTCCCACCTTGCTCCTACTGGGCCCTGCAGCTGGTTAGCCAGAACTCATCCTGTACTTACTGCAGCTCAAAATGCCTCAGGACATTCCTTCTGGGTTTCCCAAGTCCAGCTCCTTTCCTTACATAGCCAGCCGCTTTGTACAATCAGCTGACGAAATGTGTTTAGCTGCTTCTTAAAACCAGCTTGACTTTTGGCCTTACTAAACCCTTTAATTGGCCTTCACAGAGCATCAATGTGTTCAGCATTAGAAACCTGACAATCCCTAGCCTAAATGGCTACTTCATACCCATTTGTTCTTGTGCCAGCATTGTCCTTTATCTTTAAATAGCTTTTTTCTCCTCCCCATGTGTTCATCCCCTGAAGTATTTATTTATAGATTGCAATTATATACCCCTTCACTAGGCTAAACAAGCCAGGTTCCTTAGTTAATTAAGATCTGGTGAATGATGCAAGGCCAAGCATCATGGAAGCCCAAAATCTGCCTCGGTCAGGACTACATTAAGATTGTCAGGAGCCAAAAAGGACACACCTAACTTTTAGCAGGGTTGGTTCTAGCTGCCCTCCTACTTAATGGCAAGTTTCTTAGTTCAAACTGTGACCAAGCCTTCAATAGTCAGTCCTCCATTTTATCTGTAAAGTAAGGCAGATGTGGGCTACCTTTGATGAACCCTGCTCCATCCTTCTTAACATGTCCAAGTGGCTGGGTAATCCACACTACCTTAATCACATTGGGGGTTATTTTTAAAGTAGAATTAAGAAGTGAAAAATAAATGAACCTCAGTTGCTTGCTTGTTCTAAACATGTCCAGACAAACACAGGAAATGTGTGAGAGGCAACAGTACTGCATCAGCTCTGGGAGATGGGCTGGAGGAGTTAACAGGGCTTTTCCATCTCTATACTGCAGCACTGTTGTAATTCATCATTTCTATAGCCCCATAAATTATATGGCACTTTGCAAGCACAGAGGCAGTTCTTGCTTCCCTGAAGTGGCATGACTCTCAGGACAGGGTGCCTGGCTGCAGTTTGCTCTTCCCCAGCAAGGCTTCCACTGTGAATACCATGCCTACAGGACTATGGGACAATACTGCACCATTGTCCCATCAGGAGTGGGAGCAAAAAAGCTGGGGAAGGCAGAGAGCTTTTTTCCTAACTCCCCCGTATCACAGCTGGATTTCTCGTCTCTCCGTGGCCTGTTTTAGCATTGCCCGGATGGAGAATAGGCTTCTTGGGGCTTTGATGCAGTCTGGCTGTCCTCCAGCATTATCCACACTACTCCCTCCCCTCCCATATGCTCTCCATTAACATCCTCCTGTCTGCTGAATAAGGAAAGAATAACTCTCCCAGCCCCAGCCAGAGCCCCTGAGCCAGGGGAGTTCGTCAGTCAGACTGGTTTCTCCTGAACCCAGAATAGGCCTCCTTAATGGGCCAGGAGGGGATTTTTTTTGCCTTTCAGCTTGTGGCTGCCCTGAGCCAGAAGTAGAGTCAAGTTACTGTGTCCGGGAATCTCAGCTATTCCAAGAGTAGGAGCAAGTGAGCTGCTGACTCAGGAGGTTTCCTAGTGTTTTCAAGCAGGGCTCAGTCCTGTCAAAGCAAACTGAACTGTTGGCCTTGCCTTCCTCTGCCCCAGGACAGGAATTAACAAAAGTCACAGTTGACTGGAACAGGCTGGGGAATTGATCTGGAGCTGTGGATCATACTTTTTCCTGGCATGAACACAGGTCCTTGCAAAGACTCATATTAGTCCTTTACCCTTTTTTACCCCTCTCCTTGGGGGCTGTTTAGTATAGTACAGATATCCACAAGCTATGAGGCAGTTTAGCTTTATTGGCATCATTTTCTAATGTTTAATTGCAAATCAGTGTTGAAAGGTCAAGAATCCCTGCCACCCTCAGCCATGCTGTCACCCAGGGACCGTGCTTCTATGTTATTCAAGGATGCAGGAGGATCCCTCCTGTGTGGCTAAATTGTCCTTTGGTCTTCCCAGAGCCTGGAATGGAGTTACAGGCTGTGTCTGGAACAAGCAATTAGAAGTCATGCTGAGTTCAGGATTCCTGTCCTCGTTTCAAGTGTGCCTACGTGCTCTTGTCTCCTCTAAAGGAACCATTTTCTAGAGGTTAGCAGAGAAGACAAGTCTACTACAGCAGTCCCCTGCATTCACCCCTCATGAAGCTGTGCACACTCCTTTGCACAGGCTGAAGTAATTGAAGAGCATATGCTCCCAAGTTTGCACCCCTCCATCTCCTGGCACTTCTGTGACTCCAGCCAGCCTGTTATAACCTGTCCCCTCTCAAGCCCTGAAAAGTTCTGTCAGCAGAGAGTCTCACTGTTTTCTTCGAGGTCATGTTAGTCTTTACTTCACTGCTTCTGACTGTGGGCTGCATTTTCTTACTGTCCTATTCCCTTTTTCAGACTCACTTCACCAATGAAAAACCAGCCTAGTATGTAAGAGGCAGTTGGGTGGAAGCTGGTATTTATAAAACAGAAGGTTTCTTCTGCCTGCAGCTATTGGCATGTCTATCCCAGACACATGCCCTGAGACTAGGATCTGATACAGGGACAAAGAAAGATACTTGCCTCTCTTACTTGCCTTCAGTCTTGAGGATACAAAGGTCCCCAGTTTGAACAGCTAAGGAGCTCTTGGCTTGTGGCCTAAATGCCACCTGTTTCTGCAGTACAGCCAGATGGATAGGATGCCTCTCTTGGCTAGCATCTGACAGAGATTTCCCCATGTAAGGAGAATTTTCAGCTACCTTTTTGAAGGACTTACTATCCTTTTAGAGGTGCCCAACACCCCAACAGTGACAAGCTGCAGACTAAGGCTCTGGCCCACTTACCTTTGGCATGCTGTTTGTTTTAGGGCAGGAGCTCTGGCAGAGGTTCACAGATGGTGCCTGGGACTTGTGATGGGTACAGGGAAGCAACCAGGGAGGAAAAACATGCTCCAGGACATTTTGTTTTCTAGAAAAATGACAAGTGCTGATTTTTCTCCATAATTTAACACACCATTTGGATTAGGACAGGAGTTCTATCTACAGAATTTGTCCATTGAATAATGACCAAAAGAAATCTAGGTGTCTTCCTCCAAAATCTTTGCATCAGAGGGGACTGAATTGTTTCATGTCAGCTAACCAGGGTATGATCAGGTATGTAGGACTGGAATACAGTAAAAATGAACTGCAGAAAGCAATACCTGTAAAAACAGATTTCATTTTGCCTGCTTGCTACCTATGAGACAGTGATCCCTGTAAAAAAAGGCAGGACAAACCTGCTCTGATAAATATGACCAGATGAAATAACTTATTTCATAGTCTGTCATCTAGCTCAGTGAGTCGCATGTGGTATCTCTAGAAAGTTGGTAACACCCTAGAAATCTGTAACTTAATACATATTTAACTGAGGTCTTGTTTCATATTTAATAGCAACTCCAACTGGGCTTGCATAACAATCTAGAGAAGGGTGGGGACTGCCAACATAGGCTTGAATAGAGCACTAATAACCCTTTAATATCCATGATGCCTAAGAAAAAATCAGCAGAGCATTTGTGTTTGTAGCTAAGGCTTATTTACACAGTGATAGAAATGTGATTACCAAGACACTCAGCTACAGTTGTATTGCTAAATAGCTGGAATTGGGGCTGAGAGCAAAGGATGGACACAAAGTGGTGGTAGGGATACCCTGAGCACTATGGCTTCCATGTGAGGGCAACATTCAGAAGAAGCTGTGAGCTCCAAATGACCAGCTCAGAGACAAAGACTGTCTTGAGGGTTTCAGGATAAACACAGCTAAGATATGAGGATACTTTATCTTCTCAGAGAGAGAGAGACCAAATGCTGCAGTGTTTCAGGCAGCCAGAGCAGCATTTGCTGTGTAATGTGAAGTATTTAAGCACACATGGGCTTCATGGTGTTTCCTGCCAATCTGCACAGTATCAGTGTGGTGTCTTGTAGTGTCAGGAGCTGGATTAAGGAGAGGAGTTCCCCAGTGGGCATATTGCTGTCCTACCTGGGGCACATGGCTGAAAGGCTATGGGGAAACCCAGAAATGTCACACTGTCCCTTCCAATAAAATAAATGTATCTGCCCCTTCTCCGTCTACTAGAGAGTACTATACCTTCTTCTCTGGCTATACACCTGAGGAACACATAAATACTCTCCAAGTTCCCCAGCTGTCCTCGGGTCTGCAGACCAGCGGCTGTGACAGAGTAGTAAGCATGTAAGGACTGTATCCTGTGGACATGGACTGCCCTTCCCTCTGCATGGCTTCTCCCCCTTGTACAGAGGTGACTCCTGGTGAGGCACTTGTCCAGCTGCTTCAGGTGATGTCCGTGTGCCCACTTGAGTCTCCCCTGGAAAATCACATGCCTTCTTAAGGTCTGTTCACATCCATCCATATACATACACATGTAAACAGCATGATAGCACATTAACACAGTTATGACCTGTGATAATGGCAGTGAAACATGAAAGCTTCTTTCCTCATCCTTGTTTTTCTGGTTCGAAAGATCAGGGTGTGACTCCCTGAGTCGAGGAAAGAGGGGTAGGTGCTTCTGTCAGTTTAGTGGCCCTGCTCCAGCAGTGGCAAGGCAGCTGCACTGCAACTGCTTGTATGCAACTCCAGAACTTCAGGTCACTTCTGACTCGAGGAGGCATTTATTGTCACTGGTAATTGTTACTTCCTTACACAAAGCAAACAAAAATACCTGCTGCACCAGCACAATCACCTGCTGTGGTTTGCCCAGGGCGAAAGGGGTGGGCAGTAGGGCCCAGCTGATGCAAGAGAGTGCTCTGTGCTACTCCATGCTGCTTTGTGCCTTTTGGGTGGTTAGGGACAAGCTAAATGTTTCAGGCAGTATCTTTTTCTTTGTCATATGTGTATACCCCACACTAATCACGGTACTGTCTGAGATAAACTGAAGTGCTTATAGGTATGTGACCTGAAGAGCACACGAGAGGGACATACATGTGTCCCTTCCCTCCCAGGCCAGCTGGGAGGGTGGATGGAAGGGGCTGGGAGTGGTGAGGGGGAATGACACACTGAAGATGACGGGGATCCAGTGCCCCAAGCGTTTTGCAAATGGCTTCCTTTCGTCTGAGCACAATGAGCTGGTGAAGCGAAAGGAGACAAATGCCGTTTGCAGAAGAGCAGGCTTTTTTTTCTCCTTATTGCAGGCAGGACCAGCTGCGTTCCAAACCCGTGACTGCAGCAGCCATGACCCCTCCGAAAGGAAATCTGAGCCCGCGAGCAGTTGTGCCTGGGGAGGGCCGGGCTCTCACGTTTCTCTGTTTTGTTTTGGAGCCTGGGATAAGTAGTGGGCTTGCTTTTTCCCTTCGTTTCTTTCCTTACTTTCTTTTTCTTTTTTTTTTTTTCTCTGAATGTATTTCCACAGCCTCAAGGAAGGAATTTAAAAAAGAAAAAGGAAAAGAAGAAAGAAAGAAAGAAAGAAAGAAAGAAAGAAAGAAAGAAAGAAAGAAAGAAAGAAAGAAAGAAAGAAAGAAAGAAAGAAAGAAAGAAAGAAAGAAAGAAGAGAAAGAAAGAAAGAAAGAAAGAAAGAAAGAAAGAAAGAAAGAAAGAAAGAAAGAAAGAAAGAAAGAAAGAAAGAAAGAAGAAAGAAAGAAAGAAAGAAGAAAGAAAAGAAAGAAAGAAAGAAAGAAAGAAAGAAAGAAAGAAAGAAAGAAAGAAAGAAAGAAAGAAGAAAGAAAGAAAGAAAGAAGAAGAAAGAAAGAAAGAAAGAAAGAAAGAAAGAAAAGAAAGAAAGAAAGAAGAAAGAAGAAGAAAGAAAGAAAGAAAGAAAGAAAGAAAGAAAGAAGAAAGAAAGAAAGAAAGAAAGAAAGAAAGAAAGAAAGAAAGAAAGAAAGAAGAAGAAAGAAAGAAAGAAAGAAAGAAAGAAGAAAGAAAGAAGAAAGAAAGAAAGATTGTAAAAATGTTCTGGCATGGGAACAAGTATGTTTCAAATTACAGAAAGGATGTGAAAGGTTCAAGAATTTGAGCCCTGACTCCGCCTGTGTCTGTCTCCACCCCCCCACCTCCCACCCTCATCCCCCCAGGAGGGCAGCTGGCATTGTGGCTCCTGCGCTGCGCCGCACAATGCGGAGTGGGCGGGTGTGTCCCGCTGGGCGCTGCGGGCACCGGGCACCGGGCACCGGGCAGGGGGCTGCCCTCGGCGGCGCAGCGCCCCGCACCCTGGCCGCCCCGCCTCGCCGGCTGCTGCCTGCCTGCCTGCCTGCCTTCCCCAGGCTTTCAGCCAGCCTTTCCCAGCTCGCAGTTTTGAGCTCGGCTTTTGTCTCCTAGAGTGTCCATGTGCGCGTGTGGTTTAGCTGCATCCCAGGAATGTGCCGAGGTCCCACTTCTGAGGGCGGAGCGCCCTCTGCTCGCTGGGGAGGGGGGAAAGCAGGCAAAGGTGCAGCTCTAGGGCGGAGCAGCAAGTGCCCTGCTGCTGCCGAGGCGCAGCCGCTGGCCCGCAGGGGCCTGTGCAGGGACACGTCCGTGCCCCCGCCGTGACTCGAGGGAGGGCCGCTGGCGGCGCTCAGCGCTCTGCAGCGCCCTGGGCTCGAACTGCGCTAGCTGCTCGAGTTCTCAGCGGCCGTAGCCCCTATACTGGCTCCCACTGCAGAGCCACAAAAAGATGGGGTGGGGAGAAGCCACTGGCAAAGAAGACGGTTGAAATGGCTTGGTCTTCCCTTGCAGGGGAAGATCATGGTTAGATCTAGTCTCAGCCCCTTATGGAGGATCATATCCTAAAGACCTTCTCCGTTATATGACCACTTTATCTTGTGTCCCCAGATGGAAACACAGACCACCATGGAATGCACATACTCCGTTTCCTAAATAGGGATTCTGTGAATAAGGTTACGTGGCAGAACATTCTTTTTTTGTCCTCCTGTAACATGATCAGGTATCCCCTTCCCATAAGGCTGTGAAAGCTGGCATTTTTGTCCCTTGAGAGTTGCACAGCTAATTGCATGTCAGTGAGGTAATAACTAAGGTCTTCATGAAACGTCTGGAAGAGAGAGGGCTACCAGAGCAATCTGTCAGGTCTGTAGCATGTATCTGGCTGCCATCTCAGCAGCTTACAAGAAAGAGGGTGGCGAGGCATGGACTATGGCTTGATTGAATTTTCTGTTGTGCCAAATTCAGAATGAAATATTTTTTGGTTGAGCTTTCTGGGTTAAGTAACTATAGAAGAGCATCAGTATTGTTGACAGATAAGGACTCACCCTCTTAAGAAGAACAACTATAACATAAATCTTCAGGAGCTGAAATGTCTATTATGATCTTGACCTTTACCAGTGTCTTGTAAAAACCATACCATTAGCACCAGTCAATTAACTTGAATCTGCTGCTTCATGCTGAAAAATTAAATTTTGTCCTTGCAAATTTTCACTCCGTCATCTCTTCAGATTCTGTGACTTTGCTGTAACAGGTGAGGGGCCTGAAGCATCTTAGTTGCACTGACCAGTACCTTGTACATGGCATGCTCCTGGTCCTATGATGCTTGATTTTGTGTCATGGCTGCAAGACACCCTTTTGAACAGGGCACATGTCCACTTATACACACTGAACACTCCCTATGTGGATGAGAGGCTACTGGAACAAAGAACTTTGATCCAAGTTTAAAAGAGGAAGACTGGGATCAGTGTACCCAGCAGCCTGTGAGTTTTCTCCTTTGCAACTAAAAGCCAAAAACCCTTAGGCCAGTTCAGCTAGACAGATCAAAGGTCTTCACTGTGAGCAAGCTGAGATAGTTTGTCATAAAATATTAGTCTTTATACTTACTCTGAGATTTCCAAAGATTCTAATTAGTGATGTTGTCCTAAGCATTGTGATGGTGCCTAGGAAATTAGTCTGAATTGGATCTCTTTCTGCTGGATGGGATTCATTACAAAAAGATTGT
The DNA here is from genome assembly GCF_027579445.1 of Ammospiza nelsoni. Lineage (NCBI taxonomy): Eukaryota > Metazoa > Chordata > Aves > Passeriformes > Passerellidae > Ammospiza > Ammospiza nelsoni. Next base: position 42,570,532 of record NC_080638.1, on the reverse strand, counting down.
TTTCCTTGCAAGATAGCCAAAGGTTCATCTAAACTAGCTAACACATTAAATACCCTGGTGTGCATGTTGTGTTTTCAAAACATATTACTTAAACAGTGTTATTTTCTTTCTAATATTGAAGAGCTCTGACAGTGTCACTTGGCTGTGTCACTCTCAGAAGCTATGGAAGATATGTAGAGTTTAGCCAGCTTTTTACACTGTCTAATTTTGTGCTGGCAGGCTGAATTCCTGAGGTATGTTAGATGAGTCTCAGAGCTGCCTTAATTTATGCTAGCAAACCATTTCCTTCTGCGCCATTTCACAGGTGCAGGATCAGCAGAGCAATTCATGTTCCATTCCCTGACTGCCCCTGCTCAGTGTCTTACCAGAATTTATCCCTGAATTCCCAGCAAGGGGACAAATGCTGCCACCAAGCTGAAAAAAGCTTTATTGATCTGTGAATGCTCAGAGATCTGCACAATACAAACTGCAACTACATCCCTCTACCACACTGCTTGCATGTGACCAAAATCTTCACTCTCAATTTTAGTTGCATCAGGCCACATAGTAGGACAGAAGGTTGCATCTAGTTCCTTCCCAGAGGTTCAATCTCTTGATTTTGTGTTTGACAAAATAAATAATTTTTATTTATCAAGCCCTTCTGGAATGATAATGTGGTCTCAAATTCTTCAGCTGAAAGAAACCATCCAATCTCCCTGCAGATTTTCCCTGGTATAAAGGTACAATCTAGCTGCCACATTGTTGTTGCTCTGGAGTTTAAGTGGACACTCTGATAAATAAAAGTGACACCTGCCACAGGCCAGTTCCTATCTCTATTTGATTATGTTGTTTTCTTACAGAAGATTTTTGTTGGCTGTAGCTAATCTAGAAACTTGAGTGTGATTATTGAACAAATCAGTTTAGTTGAGCATCTGATTCTGTGCAAACCTAAGTGGAATAGTAATGCGTGACTAATACACAACAGCACTTTGCATAAGATAAAGATCCATGTGTAACATATGCAAGCCCAAGACACTGTGGGAAGAAAACACTGAAGATATTGAACAGAGGATGTATGTGCTACTCCTCTACTCCAAAGTTCACTCTTTTCCTATACAACAAACAGCGCTGTAAGGACAGTGAAGCAGGACCTTCACTCTCTGACATCAGGTACTGTGAGATCCCATTGTTCTCTGTTCCTTGTTCTCCACTCTGGAAGCACGTGAAAAACTTCTTATTCCTGATTCAGCTTAAATGACCTTAGATCAGCTGCCTGCTGATAAGCCAGGAGGCTCATTTCAAAGGAAAATCTGGGATGCTACAAATCTTGTTTTCTGTCATGTAACAGTAATTGTGTGTCATGCAAAAAAAAAACCAAACCACTTTTTTTTTGGTGCGAATATAAAATCATTGGATGTTCACAACTCTCAGGCCTTAATTCTGAGTCTGCATATGTTGGTATTTCATTTTATGCCTCTTAGGCTGAAAAAAAAGGATTAAAAAAAGGATTTCTTGGGACTGAGGGGGAGAGAGAGGCACAGATATTTTTCACCACCATAGCCAGGGAATGGTGAACAGTTGGTCAACACACTTGGAGCCACTGAAGAACATCCTAGGACATGACCTGTTTCAAACAACAGCCCCAGAAAGGCAGAGTATCTACACTCAGGTCTGTGAATCAGCTGCAGTAATTTCAGTGGGTCCAAGAGATACTAAGACTGTCCTGCAGCACTGACGTATCACACATGTGAGCCAACAAGCAATGACAGAGTTGCCACACCTGTATGGACCAGTTGTCAGGTATCTTCAGTCCCTCAACCACAACCCCACTGAGTCCAGCACAAAACGTGCCACAGCCACTGCTGACCCACCGGCCTCTGGAGCAGGGTGCTGGAGGAACATGGAACAACAGCCACAGTGATGCTCCTACTGGCAGCTCTTCACAGCACAGCAGCACTGAGGTACCTGGGGGAGGAACAGCTCTGGTAAGACCTCACCTGCATCCAGGTCTGGGCTCCACAGCATGGGGAGGACGTGGACCTGTTGGAATGAGTCCAAATGAAGGCCACCAAGTTAATTAGTGGGATGAAGCACCTTTCCTTTGAGAGAACGCTAAAAGAATTGGGACTGCTATGCTTGGAGAAGAGAGGGCATTAGGGTGACCCAATTGTGGCCTTCCATTACCTGAAGGGAACCTACTGGAGACATTTCGTAAGATTATGTAGTGACGGGACAAGGGGAAATGATGTCAAACAGAGAGAGAATAGGTTCAGATTAGAAATCAGCAAAAAATTCTTTGCTGTGAGGGTGGTGAGACACTGGAATAGGTTGCCCAGAGCAGTTGTGCCTGCCCCATCCATGGAAGTGTTTAAGGCCAGGTTGAATGCAGCTCTAAGCAACGCGATCTAGTGGAAGATGTGCCTGTCAGCGACGGGGGATTGGAAGGAGATGATGTTTCGGCTCGTTTCCCACCCAGGCCATTCCATGATTCCACGAGAACGGGCTCCGGGCGAGGCCTCCGTGCCGCGCTGTGCCGGGCCCGCCGGCGGCACGGCCGGGGCTGTGCTGACACCTGGCGGCCGGCGCGGGCACTGCACAGCCCGGGGCCCGAGCGCGGCGTGCGGGGCCTGCTGGGGGCTGAGGGCTCGGACGGCCCGGGACCGGCACCGGCCGCTGCCGCCCTCCCCGAGCCCCAGTGCAGGGTTGGTGTGCAAGGTCCTGTGTTCCTTAGGCGTGGGATAGAGTTCATTTTCTTCCAAGGGGCTGTTCTTTGGATTTGTGTTGGACGCAGGGTTGATAATAGAGAGATGGTTTTGTTACTGCTGGGCAGGGCTTGCACAGAGCCAAGGCCTTTTCTGCTTTCCGTATTGCCCCACTGGTGAGGAAGCTGGGGGGAGACTCAGCGGGGACAGATGACACCAGCCGATCAAAGGGATATTCCAGACCATGTGGCATCATGTTCAGTATAGAGAGTGGGGGGAAGCTGGAGGACGGGAGGGATGTTTGGGGTGATGGAGTTTGTCTTCCCAAGTCACTGTTACAGGTGGTGGGGCCCTGCTGTCCTGGCGATGCTGAACACCTGCCTACCATGGGAAGCAGTGAATCTATTCCTTGTTTTGCTTTGCTTACATGTGTGGCATTTGGTTTCCCTATTAAACTGTCTTTATTTCAACCCCTAAGCTTTCTAGCTTTTTACCCTTCCAGTTCTCTCCCTGACTGCGCTAGTGGGGGAGTGAGCACGTTGCTGCTTGGGGCTTGATTGCTGGCTGGGGTCCATACCAACCTTAACCACAACAGCTTCTATGAAAATGTACCTCAGTGTTTAGTAGTAGTCAAGAATCAATAATGACTTTTCAGGAATGATTAGGAAAAGAACAGAAAACCCCCTAGTCTTATACCCCTGCATGTGCAAACTGGCCAGCATTTCAAATGCTGCTCTGATTCTTCATCTCAAACCCCCACATATTCCATAGGTGAAGGTGGCACTGACTGCAATTGCAAGGCAATTCTGGAAGAGTCACCAGAGGAGGAAGAGGCATCAGAGGACACAGACCTGCTGGGGTAATGAGCTAAAGCCTTCTGAAGGTGAGTACTGAGCAGATACCACCAATGCCATCATGCCAACCGTCATCTTGACCTCTGATTAGGCACTGGAGCCACCTAAACTCTATCAAAGGTTTCAAAATATTTAAAAGATTTTTTTTTTCTACATGGGAATTCCACTGGGAAAGAGAGACTTATCAGATTGCAACTAGCTTCTTTCCTTTCCACCAAAAGCTGATCTTCCCAAATGGCCAACATTTCCCAGTTTGTCAAGATTTTTGTTGTAAAGTCTGTGTTGGCAGTTGGCCGCATGGCAAAATGTATTTCCTGTACAAATTAACATTTTCTAGATTCTATTTTAAAATAAATATTAATATACGCAAGGCTTTAATTACTTCTTAAGAACTGTAAAATGTATTTTTTTATTGTTGGTTTAAAAAAGGTATGGTGTCTAAGCCAATTTGTATGTCTCCCATCTTTCTAACATATTTTTTCCAGGGAGACATTAAAGAAAATTTCTATCACCCATAACTTTTCAAGAAACATCAGCTGTAGTTTCTCATGAATTTATTTTTTTTCTCTTGCAAAGGTCCCTGTGTCAGTTCTGCTAAGGTGGCAGGGGATGACTGGTGGCCCTTACCTCAGTGTTTGTCCATGTGCTTTACCTCAAAAGGAGATAATAACAATATATGAGTGTTTTTATTTCCCAATTCCCACTTTTTGCCTTTATCTTTGTAAGTAAGTTCATCACTGTCAGCATACAGAGCAAGACAGATTTGGTAACCAGGTTCAAAGGACCAATCCTTCCTTAATGGAAAAAGACCAAACTGTATAGGAACCTGCAGTGTAATGGAACATCGACTTCATTTTTACATTCAATAACTTAGACTATCATAGATCCTCAGTGTTGGGCCTCCCCAAGCTCAGTGCCACTCTGAGCTTTCTTTCAGTGGTTCTCATACAATCTTGCATTGTCTGCCCTGCTTCCTTGCTTCATTTTTATGTCTCTTCCCTTTCTTCCTCCTCTATTTCCCCTTCCACAGGCTTCTATGCTGTCTCCTGGTCTTTTAAGTGACTGATTGAAAAGAAGTGAATGAGTATTATTCCAGTAAAGTGAACCTTCTCTGTCAGATATCTTCAAGCTGCTGAGAGGATCTTGAGGAGACAGCCTGAGGTAGGAACAGTAAGGACAGCAAAGATCACAACTCTTCTGACTCATCTGCAAGGTGAATATTACAATTTCATACATGCTACAGTGCTAAAAATGCATCAAGAAGCTAGATAAGGGGTATATGTATACATCCATATCTATTTTCCCCCTTATTTCAACTCTGCCATGTTAAGGACACCAGGTGAAGTCTTTTCTGGCCACTGGGTTTCAACAGTTTTATCTGCTTAACCACAGTTCTGAAAGTTGTGCCTGAAGTACTGGGAATCCTATGTAACCTCTGACTGAAGGTTAACCAGGCTAAAGCACATCTAGCATCTGAGCATGGATGCTTTTAGTGTGGTACTGCTATTTGTTAAGGAATAAAGACTGGACCCAACAAATTAATTTGCTTCTCTTTGAAAACATTAGGAGGCTAAGAGCAAAACTGACCCATTGCTTCTAGCTTTAAAACTAGACTACAGCATATATGTGCTGAGGGATGGGAATATTTGGGCATGACTAACAGGGATTTCAGCTGATGAGTCACGTGTCAGAACTGACTGAAAGTCTGGGGGGACTTTTGGGTCCAATGACAAGCAGTTTAGCCTGCAGCAACTGACAGCCTCTTAGGAGTTTGCTGCTGAATGCTCAGCTCTCAGAACTTGGACATGATTGCTACAGGCACTAAGGAAGAGCACGTTCAAGAGAATGATAAGTTCTGTGGTGTGAAGGTGGATTTCCAGGGAAAAGTAGGTCTCCTAAGAAGAGAAATCAGAGAGAAGGAAAAAAAACAAGAGTCCCTGAGGATGGAAGAAAAGTTCTGACAGCACAGATATGCTGTCTTTGCAAATCTTACTTTGGCTGCAGGGGGGATAGTGTTGAGCTGATGCTTCTCATCATAGATTTAGGATGAATGAAAATGCCATTCAGCCCGGAGATTCCTGCAAGTTTCTCATGGCAAGTTTATCAAATTGGAAAATAAGACTTGTAGTTTGATTCAACAGAACTGCTAACAAGGTGTTTTTTTCATTTACCTTTTATTTGCATAAGTAGTGGACTGGCCAAAAACATACGTCCCTTCACATCCTAAGATAAATAAGGTTATGTTTATTTGGTGTCAAGCTGAATTAAAGAAAAAAAGACAAACCAGGAGTCATTCACCTGTAATGCACAACTGCTGTCTGATTCCAGTCTAGATTGTGCACTAGTTCACCAGTTTGGACTCAGTTCAGTGGGATGCTTTGTTGGTAAGAGGGGAAGTGCTAGGAAACCTGGCTAATTTTAAGCAGAAAAATTCTCCATATCAGAGTGGGGCCTGGCTGTCTTCCAATAGGTGAGCAGATAGCCTGGTGCATGGAGAAAGAGAGACAGAAAAAAAATGCAGAAAGGTGGTAGGGAGGCAATTTAAGCATTTAAAAAAAGATCATTGTTATTATTATTATTAATGTTGTTGTTGTTGTTTTTGCAAAAGATCATCATGTCTGGCTGACCATTGCTACTGATCCCAAGCACCACAGTGGTTTTGGCAGGAAGACAACTGTCTACTCCATTGTACAGCTGAGGGTTTAGATGCCTATTTTTCACTTGCCTGTAGCAGTAAGACATAAGAATCTATCAATATCCTGTGTATCCTCTACAAACAGTGGCTGTCTGTGATATTCTAAAGTTGGTCCATTATCATTGATGCTATCTACACTATTTATTGGGTGTCATGGCATTTCTGTTGGTGTCATTCTAGGCTCAGCATTTGCTATGAGTGAATTTTGCCTTTTAGCCTTAACAATCCCAGAATAGTCTGAGCTGGAAGGGACCCAGAAGCGTCCTGATGTCACCAGCAAAGCTGGCTGGTGGCTGTGCTGCAGCAGAGAGATTTCCCTAGAGCAGTACCCTACCAGAAGAGATTCTGGCCATGCTTTCAGAGGCACACTTGCATCATGGCTTTCCAGAAGGCTGCCACAGGAATCTTTATATTTCCATCCTTATCAATATTCCCAAAGAAGTTCTCAGAGTTGTAGCTTGTGCCCTTTCAAAGAGTTCTATTGGAAGCAGAGATGAAACACGGGCATGACCATGAAACAGCCACTGATACCTGCCTCCAGCTCTCCTCTTATTCTTCCATCACCCTGCTTTTATTCAGCCCATCACTGAGAGATATGAGTTCTCAACTTCTTGTGCAGTTAGACTTTTGTCAGAACAAAGGACTTTTGTTCAGGTTAATTCCATTCTTCTCAGTTACATCTCCTTCTCCCCCTACCTTGAAACAAGACTCAGTAGTAAACCTGGCTTTTTTTCCTTATAATTGCATATGCTTATTTGGTCCTCATCCCAGCAGCCACTGCTTGGCTAGGCTGTCTAATCAAGACAGTTCTGTCCCCCAGATCTTTGATCACTTTAGTTACTCTTCTCTGAATTCTGCTTCCGTTTGAATGAGGATACCTGAATACCTGAATGGCTATTAAAAGCTGCAAAGCATAGTAGTGCAAGTGTCACTAGCTGTGAAGCACAGCAGCATTGTTTGATGTGAGCTAACAGCCCAAGCCTTTGCTTAAGTTCATCTGAAGCCTTATCCACAGCTAATTCTCACCCAATTAGCTGAAAATCTGCACAGCAGTTAAGAAACACAGTGAAGCTGGTAGTGCAAAAGTGTTATTTAGCTCAGCAAGCATCAATTGCTTGTGTTGGCTTCCAGAAAGGAGGACAGCACCATCTCCTGCTATCCATGGAAACTGCAGACCTTGAAAAGCTGAGCAATATCTATTTCAGATGGAAAATACCTTGTTCATATAATGCCATATTCTACTTTTATGAAGCACATTAATTTTGATGCTAAAGCAAAACTGTCAGAGAAGTGTTTTATGAAAGTCAGCTGCTGGGATGGGCTTGTGATGAGGATGGACACTCATTTGGATCATACCTGAAATCAATCAGTTTTACGCAGCAAGCAAGTATCACATTCTTTTTTTCCCCCTCAGTGCTCTAAGATCCCGAGGAAACACCTTCTCCAGAAGATCAAAGGCTTTGCTTAGTCAGTCTGTGTATGTGTGAAAATTGTGATTCTCTTTGTGTATTTACTTTTCTGAAGGAATTTGGCTGTATTTCTCACTTGATGGAAAACTTACCCCTTTGAACCTCCATCCCTCCAAGTGTCCACAGCATGTGTACTGTGTACAGGAGCTAAGAACACAATTCAATAGCTTGCCTGAATCACTTCCATGGGATTTGGATGCTGTTGGGGATCTTGGTGATACAGCCTTTGACCTTACTGTAGATGGCATCTAGTTCAGGATGCATTTGACCCATCAAATCCTGCAACTTGATGAAAGTTTCATTCATCAACTCATTGTGCTACATAGGGCAAGGAAAGTGCAGTCAGTGTGGACACTCAGAGAACAACAAAGCCTATCTTGTGTTCATAAATACATTAGCCATCCTCTCCTAAGGATGGTGCCTTCTGCTATCTCTGCTCTTCACTTTCAGGAAACCCCTGGAGATCCAACCATAAATGTGTTCATCTTTCTCTTTTTCCATGTTTGAGACAGAAAAAGATCTACTAATTTGTGTAGAAATTAGCTTAGAGCAAGGTAGGTGTTCATTAGTAAATGTCTTTACCAAAGACTTCTTATTTTTGGCCATTCAAGTGATTCATGTTCATCCCTGAGACAGTCCTAGACAGGTCTCCTCTCCATTCTATTAAGACACAGACTGCAAGTTGAACAGTTTATGGCCACAATGTGCTATAGAGTTCTGAAAAATAAAAATCAGAATCACCCAAGACCTTAAAGGATCAATATCTCCAGCAATGGAGCTTTATAGCCCACAAGAAAGATGATCCTCTCTGGGAAGGGGTCGGGTGTCTTCAGATGAACAGAACCTTTGGGAAAGCTCTTTGCTTCATTGTGTAATCCTAAGAAGTTCCAGTCAGCTGAAGAAGGCCTGACATTTGTTTTTTCCTAAGAATTTCAAACAGGGTAGTGACAGCTCAGCATTTCAGAGTTCATGTTGCAAGTTTTATGTTTTAACATATACTGAATGGGCAGTAGCACAGTGTCCTGATTCAGGGGTTTGGAATGTTAGAAAGTAACCTGTCAATGCAAATATCATTGATGCCACTGTAAATTATTCCTCTAAATTTTACTTTGGATTGATTGAGCTCTTAAAGACATGACTATGATTTTGTTCATACCCATGATGACAGGGGAATTGTTCATGTATTATGTTAGTTATATGCTTAATTGTTGAAAGTGTCAAGGCAGCTCAGGAAATTTATGAAAGCTTTTGTTTCTGTCATTGTGAAAGATTAAAGCACTGTATTTTCCCCTAAAGTTTATTTATAGTTTGCCAATGCATTCTTTCAACTTCTTTTTGGAAACTTAAGACCCACTGTTCTGCAGATCCATCTACAAGCTAATCATCTACTGTGCAATAAGCTCTTGACTGTTACTACTCAAATCCAGTCTTGAACCAGTCAGGGTGCAGCTGGTTATTAGCTTTCATTCAGCACCAAGGGTTTGATGGATGTGGGGTGGCTCTCTGATGAAGCCATTCAGACATCCTGGCACTATGGACAGCAGCAGAGTGACCTACTCCTGGGAATGCAGAGCAGGAAAGCTCGAGCTGCTTTTAAGGCTGCTGGCTCTCTCTGGGGCTGACAACCCATTTTGAAGCCATTTGGCATGGCTTAAGCCCATGCCAAAGCTGGTGAACTGCCAGTGCAGCCTCAGGAGCAGCATAGCCAAAGCACCATGTCTGGCCTAACAAACAGTGCTGGGGTCAGGCAGCACCTGGGGGGAGCCAGCTTGGGCATTTCTGCATGTTTGACACAGTCAGTCCTGTCCAGAAAAACAACACACAGGCAGCTGAAAGGCACCAGTAGTTTCCAGTGTACTGTGGTGCTGAAGATGAGCATGTGCTGGCTACTTTGGTTAATGATTCCTGAAAATGTTTGATTGTCAGTATGTGCAAGTTGGAACTCTATAAAGAGTAGATTATAGAAAGAATGTAGGGAACAGTCATGCTTAGAAATCTTGTCAGAAGGATTTAACTGTTGTTAAAAATGTGCCTTTGTATGCTGCACCATTGCTAGTACTGTCAAATCCATGCAAAGGTTTCTAGATGTCCTTATTCCAAATTCCTCTTATTGACACACTAATTATTCATTCTTTGGAAGTCAAGATAAGCATGCATCACTGAGAAAAGGGGCAGAAAAGGCTTTTATTTATGTCTTCCCTTAAGTTTCCTGTAAAGGACTAACACCTTTACTAATTTCTCAAAGATTTAAGACAATGCAAGGTCTTTGGCACTGTATATTTACAATTACTCAGAATTGAAATGCACGACTCCCTTCCTACAGTATCCCCCCCACATCACAAGGTGGAATGAAATCTGTCAGGTAGATTAGATGTTTACCTACAAGCATTTGACTGGGATACTGAAATGTCATTGTAAATTTATGCCATTGACTCTTTCACTTGTAAAATGCCAGGTAATTTAGATTTTTGCAAGAGTGAGGTGAAGAGAACAACTGTTAACCCTAAAAAGCAGATTCATAATGAGATGTAGGTTCAAGATCAATTCCTTGCCTCAAAGTTTCTGAAGTGTTTCCTTTTAAATAAATGCATTTCAATAATCTCTTTTAATTTCTCAGAATTTAGCTAAAATTTATCATTATTTCCAATTTTATTAATTGCTTGGGTTATTAGTAATAAAACTAGCAGGAGCATGTCTATTGCAATGCAGTCCTTTACACCCATACAGCCTGTTTTAGTTTTCCTTTGCAGAATGAGGCCTGATTTCTTGCAGACTTGGAAAATAATTCTCTTTGATCTTAATTTATGCAGGAAAAAATCTTTACCCCAGAGGAATGCTTGTTCTTCAGATTATCTCTGCTGAAAGCTCTTGATACTCTCAGGAAAGACTATGGATGAATATTACTTATTCTGCTTATTTTTAGTTTCTTTCATTAACATAGTAACAAAGAAACACATGCAAATATAACTTAGGTACAACCCATTACATGAGTGCCCATCAGCTTTATTTTTAGCTTGTTTCAAGTGTTTACATTCCAAGTCCCAAATCTAATTTTTGTGAAAACTCTCCTTTAATCACGGTGCTCCCAAATGTGGATGGAGGGCCCTGAGGGCCCTGACACCTTCTGTAACTCCTGCCATGAAGAACCAGTGCATGGATGGGAAGGCCAGGACTGGACTAGAATATACCCAAGGTGTCTACCCTGTGCTGGTCTGCAATATAACCTCTGCTCTCACTCAGGACCTCAGGAGCATTTCTCAGTCTCCTATTTTCGAAACAACAGAGGAGGCAGTGCATGAAGTTACAACAATATGTGTCATGCTCCCACCTTCCTACAGAGTATACTAAGATTTGGTCTCTTTGGTTTCTTTTTCTTTCCTACCAGCCTTTTAATGTTTTATTTGCATTTTTTAAAATAGGACTGCTTTACTTTCAATGCCTTGAAGCATCCATCTTCTATTCCCCAGACATAGTGATGGAGTATCAAAGTACTTCACGGTATTTAGCATCTTAGGCTGCCCTGGAGAAAGGCAGCTCAGGGGATGAACAGAATTCGTCCTCCAGTGGTAATTCACTCTTTGTTCTAGTTCTGCTGTTAGAAAATGGAAGTGAGTGAAATGTGGTAAAACTACAAGCACCTCTCCAGAGCTAGACTAAATCTAGATTCTGCATGGCTTCTGGAAGAGTTGTCAAATACTAGCTTTTTTTTATTAATGACTGTGCATAAATAAAAGATACAGCAAGTGGCAAAACTGTCTCTGAAAGGGGCAGTTCTGTGATCCACTCACTTCCTAAAAATGCCTAGTGTATGGTCCTGGAGTCTTGAATTTGGAGGGAGATCTGTTCTTTCTGATGGTTGTGACTAGTGCAGTGGCATCTTCTGTGATCAAGGGATTACTGGCCATCTGTAAAAGAAGAGACATAGATCTAGACATGGTGAGAATGAAGATATCATGTCTAGCAGAAGGCATGCTGTAACCTCAAGGATCACCCTTTCTTCCCATTCTTCAGCAGGCATGTGGAGAACTGTGGTCCCTTTGAATGGGTTTTTCTGTTATCTCATCATATTTTGTTTCTGTCCCATGAAAGTCTGCAAGCTTCCAAGTCAAGGGGAGTTACCTTCTTAGTTTCTTTCTGTCTTCTAATGTGAAATTCCATGTATCAGGTCCATATATCCATCTGTCATGTAGAGGGATGTGATGTGCATCATATTCAGTCTTGTGATGGGAGGAGGCTGAGGCAATGGGCTGCCTTTGAATGGGTACTTGCTTTAGGGCCCCTCTGGATGGGATTGTGCCCCCTGGGACATTTCCCATTTGCTTGGCTCCTCTTGGTAACACAGCAGATCAGAGCTCAGGCTGGTTGTCTGCCTGCTACAAGGTCTGGCTGTCTGGCATTACACTGCTGTGTGCCTCTCTGAGTGCATGAACAGCATCTCTCCCCCACCTTGGACCTCCCCATTCTCACAACTAGAAAGAAAAGTTTCTTTGTTAATGTTGGCCAGCAGAAGACATGTTCTTGTTTAGGTTCTTTGTGCTATCAGCTCCTAAGACAATCTGGATGGCTACAGAGAGAGAGAGGAATGCCTCTGGGTGAGCTAGCGACTTTACCTCAAGCCAGGTTAAGAGCAAGGCACACAGACACGTTTATTTACATAATCTGAAACAGCAGGCCAAAGACTGGGGCGGTTGCAGTGATTTACAAGGGCAGGGTGTCCAGAGACAGGCCTACATTAGCAGCTTTAAAGATGCCTCTCAACCACCATAGTGTCATTTGCGGGCTCTCGGGATGGTGATGCTAGATCTAGCTGAGAATGCAGCTTGGAAGCATTCTGTAAGCAAGCTGGCTTTTCTGAGCTGAATTCCTAGAGTCTGATCTTGGATTGAGAAGGTGTGCTAGCTCTCAATTCTCACCTCTGGAGAAATCTTAGCTGGTTATTCAGTTTTGCCTTTTCAGGGATTATTGACCCCTGTCTTACTAGAAGACAGTTTTGGCTTTCTTTTGCCAGGGGTTGGTAATACTCCTCTATTTTATGTAGTGCCGTGGCATTGCCTTGCGTGGCAAAGACAGTTTATCCTGTGCTTGAATAAATTCTTAGCAAATCATTTACATTGTGAAGGAGAAAGGTAGAGAGAGGGAGGATTTCTTATATTAATAGACACTGCCTGGGTTTTGTGAAAAATGTCCAGATTCTCCTTGCCACATCTAAAATATCAAGACTCACTCTACTTATATTTGATTATCAGAGGAGAAGAATTCAGCTTCACATGATAGCTGTGCCCAGCTGTACGAGTGCCAGTGCCAATTCACATGCATCACACACCTCAAGGTGTAAGTTCTACTTAGAGCAGGGTATGTGTGAATTCATTTATGTCTGCTGTGACACTGGGAGGGATAGGACTTGCTGCCAACACTTGCTTTGCATTCTCAGGGAGAATTTCTCATCCAAATTTTCCATGTATGGAAGGTTGGATGGAGGCAGATGGTGAATTTAGCTGACTTAAAAATATTCCTTTTAGAAACAAAACAGAAAGAAACAGATTCTGCAGTAATCTCTGCTGCTCCTGCTTCAAGTGAGCTGAAGGAGAGAAGAGATGTAAAACCTTGAATTTTGGAGAGGCATTTTTCTGGACTAGGAAGGTCAAAAGTTTTAGTACCAATTTCTGTGTTGCCTGCAGGCTTTTTCAAGGCAGGAGCACATTGCCTTGCCCTCGCTTCAATTGTAATTGTACCATATTTTAAATATATGGACTTTTATTAGAAAGAGATAACATATCAGTGGAAATACTGAGCCAGGAGAAGGAAGGCGTTCATGAAATGGAAGGCATTGCATTATTGAGATGCTCAAGGAACACTGGATGCTCACACCACATGCTTGTGGCCGTCATGGTAGCAGGTGTGTGGAACATACTGAGGGAAGAAGGGCATTCAGACATTCATGCAAGTCTTTCACAGTGTAGTAACAGCATCTGAGATTACTGAAATACTAATTGGTTTTTTGCTTTTCCTCTGAAGGACTACTAGCACACTCAGGTTCTCACTCTGAACAGACAGATTAGGCAGCTTCATTTTATTCCTTTCTAGTCTGTGTCTCTTGTTGATTACTGTGCAATGGCTAAAACCATTATGTTTGGGCTACTTATGAAAAACTGAGTAGCTCCTGAACTTTGCAATCAAACAATGGCTCAAATCCTCTGGGATTTTAGTAATTTTCTGCTTTATAAGCCCTGAGGGACTTCTCTTTCAGCTCCTTCCTCTCTGACAGACTGCTCTGTTACTGTGGTTTCTCACGCTGCAGGTGTGTTCCCATACACGACTCATAGCTGCTATAGTCACCTGTGGGGATGAGGGTGAGCCTGTGAGCCAGCCAGAAAGCTCTGGATCTGGATGCCCTGTTTTTTGTACTATCCACCGGGTCTTTATGAACACAACTTTATGAAGTTGTGTTCTCTTACACAACTGAAGGTTCTGAAGGTTTGTTTTTCAGCTGTTCTAAAAAAATGTTGATGCAGTTCATCCAACACTGTGTCCTCTCAGCCTCTCTTATTTCTGAACGAAGCACTTAGCAGAATTATGCCAGGAAATCATGTGGGCATTGCCAAGTGAAATCATGCCAAGTGAGGGCTGCAAATGACCTTGGATTTCAGGTAACTCACTATTCATGCCTCAGCAAAGTATGGTGCAGTCTCCTCTCCAAAGTTGTTTCTTGGGGAAGAAAAGTATGTTAACAATGCACTGATCTCTCCTTTGGTGCTTTGCTGGGGTCTGCAGGAAGATGTGCTTTTAGGTAAAACCTCCAGTCCATCACAGTCCCTATCTGGCTGTAAGAAGTTGTGGTGGGTTGACCTTGGCTGTACATCAGGTGCTCACCAAGCCTGTCACTCCCCTCCTTTGCAGAACAGGGGAGAAAGTAAGATAGAAAAAGCCATTTTGAATCAAGATAAAGGCAGTTTAATTAGGCAAAAGAAAAGGTCACACACTAAAGCAAAGGAAAATAAAATATTTATTCTCTATTTCCCATCACTTCCCAGAAAGTCAGGCTTTAGTACACATGGTGTTATATAGTGGTGCATACATATAGTGGTCCAGAAGACAAACATTATAATAACAAATGTGCTGCAGATTCCCATCCTCCCTTCCCTTTACTCCCTGCCTTTCTCTTAGCTCTTATTGCTGAGGAGATGTCATATGGTGTGGAATATCCCTTTGGTGAGATTGGATCAGTTGTCCTAGCTATGTTCCCTCCTAAGGTCTTGCTTACCACCAGCCAAGTGGTGAAGAGGGGGGGTGTTGGAGAGACACTGATTGATGCTTTGGGAGCCAAAATTTTCCTATGTTTATCAACACCTTTCTAGCTACCAATGCAAATCACAGAACTATGAGGGCTGCTATGGGGATAATTAACTCCACCTCAGCCAAACCTGACAGGGAAGTTTGTCACTTTACTACTTTGCTCTGTGGAGTGGAATTACCCAAAGATGTGGGAGATGCTCCAGAAATTAACTAAGTTCCTCTTGAGGGACTGGTTTTCAGAGATGCTGGAAATTGAGCAGGTCAAATATTTAATCATTTAAGTCCAGCTTTCCACTGTTAATCTGGGTTCCCATCAGAGACATAGCTGAGAGATTGATTTTACCCATAGTCTGAGTAGTATTTTCAGGGTGAGAGACTGGAATGAAACACGTTACTTCACTTCTACTGCCATCAGTGTTTGTGTGCACACAACCCCCAAGAGCTGAAAAACATTGAGATAGGACAAATTAACCAAAAGCAAACTGGCAATGGCTTTAGGTCCTGATGTGTCTAGGTGCTTATTAGAGATGTTCTGGAAGAAAAGAAGGGAGTATAAGAAGGATGGATCCAAAGACTGTACTGGTTTTACTGTCTTCTTAGTGCCCAGGATACCAAGGGAGTAATATAAGATGAGCAACATAAGAAATGTTGGCCAGACAGTAATTAATGTGTAGGTTATAGGTGTATTTAACCCTGTATCTTTCCTAATACAAATAAAGCCCTAGAGTCATCAGTTTCACATAGATCTTTGTCTTCAGTGAGCCAAGAGGCATTTTGCCAAGACTCTTTTCTTTCAGTGTAACACAGATCCCATAGCCTAACAAAATGCATTTTGTATATCCCAGTTTCAAACTGAATGAACATTTCCACCAGTTCATATCTGAACATTTAGGATTATTCTCTTAATCTATTTAGAAAAGTTTCTCTGTGTCATGTTGGAGAATGAAATTTTCTGACGAATACATGTTTTCTGTTGGCCAAGCATAAACCGGAATGACTTAGTTATGGTAATTACTGTCACATCTGCTAATGAAGATAACAGTTCCAGACTCACCAGACTGCCACTACATGCACACTTCTGCTTTTCAGAAGCTTGTACATTATAAAAGTATTGCAGCAGAAAATATCATGACTTTCAGAATTTGAACGTTTTTGCCTGGGAACAACAGTTGTTTGGATAAAATTGGTTATCTTTCAGAAGATTGAACTTGATGAGCAATAATTTTGACTACAAATTATGTCAGATCAGGTACAGTTCTTGAAGGGATGAATTCTCTCACAACATCTCTCCTATGCATATAGCTCCTTCTACCAAAATGTAGCTGTCTTCAAACTCTAATTGTGTAATGGTTGTGTTGGACTGGGGAGACAGAAAGGTAAACAAAGACATACAGGAGTCCCTCCAGCCCTGTCTGTGGCCTTGTGGGGGTTAGAAGCACTGAGGGCTTGTGTTCCATGGAAGAGCATCAGTTGCTTTTGGAGGTAATTCCGTTAAAGGGCATCAGTTGCCACACAAAACTTTCATGTGCAGAGGATGAGAAACATTAGGGATGCCCAGGATTCCTATTTTTTTTTACTCCCACACTATGTACTCATTGATGACTTCCAGGCCTGAGAGAGGCCTAAAATTCCTATTGCTGTTGAGAACACTGGCCCCACCATTACTGGCTACTCACCACCATAGCACTAACAATGTCTATGACACCTTAAGGTCCTAGAACATGCTGGTTCAGATTGATGTAAGGCTTAGCCAAATTTTGAATCAAGTGTGAGGCAGGCACCACTTCCATCAGCCTGTGTGCTTCCAAGTATATGGGCTTTGTGCCTGTAATGTCAGCAAAGGCCTTCTCAGGATCTATAGAGAAAAAGTATATTGATGAGTAGTGGATTGTGTCCCCATCTCTATTAAATGAATTAAACTACTTAATAAAATTAAGTAACACTATGCAACAATAGCACAGTTTTACTCCTTATACATTATCATCCCCTGGTTCTCCCCATGCCTTTGTCCCAGACTTTCAGGAGTAAATTTATCCTCCTTTCTTATCCACTTGTCATCCAGTGACTTGCTGCAGCTTCTCACCAGTCTGCAACATGACTGAATTTTTTTTTTTTTTTTTTTGTGTAACTGAGAACTTTTGACATCAGGTAAAAACTTTTTTTTCCCCTTAATTTAAGCATGCAGCTTATATTGCCAGCAGAGGTAGGGCAGCTCAGAACATTCTGGCTTACAACCAGCAGAAAGAATGCCAGCATTTTGATCTTGGTGTTGTTGACACAGCTGCAGTGAGACATATCAATGCAGCTGGAGGCTGTATTTCCACAAAAACCTGTCATTTGGAATTCCTTCATCAGACTCCATACTTGGAGATCATATTTCTTCATGTTGTTATATGCATTCAGCAGTCTAACCTCAAGACAAATTCCCCTCTCAACAAAGTCATTTTCCAGTTCAGTCTGTAGCCTTCAACAAGATAGTCTTTGTTCTTGTGTTATTATGTTTTTTGACTTTCCTTCCATTTATAACATGTTAGAAAGTTCTCTTCCTAAATCATGGATAAATCCTACTGTTACAAAAATGATTGCAAGGCTTGTTTTATCAGATGACTGACTTCACAAGGCAGAAAATAGAGAGAGCCGCCAGGAAAGACTAGAAGGGTTGTGGCAAACCCATGGTGTGCAGACCACAAGTGCTACAGTGTTTCATCAGGAGTGCACAAACAGGGATGCAGTCCCATTCCTGGTTTCAGCTAGCTCCTCCTGCTGCTCTATTAACAACTAGAGGAGACAATAGGGAACAAATAAATAGCTCTGGTGTGTAGAAAGTAGTTAAAGAAAGATGTTTAATGTCAAAGGGAAAGCTCTTAAATGGAAATTCCCATTCTCCCCCTCTCCCCCCCTGCCTTTATCAATAGCCAGATTACATGTGGCTGTTAGAATTCTGGCAGGATCACGTCCTTGGTCTCCTTTTTTGATACATACCAGTTGGTAGGTACAGTTCTGACAGTATGGAAAGGCTAGTGAGTGCAGATGGTCAGAAACCATTCAGTTTCAACTCCTAGGTCAGTGTCAGGAGCTTGCATTGCCTTCTCTGCTGAGGCACCAGCCAGCAAGACAGACTCCTGAGGCTCACTCATTTTGGACATTTCATTCTGGTCTGCCATGAAGCAGATTCAGTTTGTCAATGCAAGCCTAGCAGAGATGTGACTCCCTGGATGTGACAGATCTTCCATTTCTCTGGCTGAAGCCCCTCTTCAACATGCTGTGAATGTACTCCTGCAACCCTGCTTTGTGCCCAGCACTCCCTGTGCACTACATGCCTGTGGTGCTGGTCCCAGTGTGGGGAAGGGCTAACTCTGGGGCTAAGCTTTCCTCAGGTTCTTCAGGCCATGTGCAGGGAACTCACAGTTCTCCCACATTAGGTTCTTATTCCTTCACAAGCTACCTTTTTCCCATTTCTCAATTTCTGAGCCCACCAGGCAAAGCAATTTTTTATCTTCATCCCGTTTCCCCACAAACATGCAAGCCAAAACCATACCAGCTGCTCCTACCTCTCTTGAACTGACTGACAACTCCCCAGGCACAGGGGCTGACTCTGTGATCAGACTCTGGGAATGCCTTGCAGTATACTTGTCCTGCATGGCAGAAGAAAAAGCATTTAAATGCCACTGTATATTGGGATTGAGTGTAAGCAGACTCACTGGAAGTGATACAGCTTCTCTTGTCCACAATTCATAATTTATTTTATAGTTATAGAGAAAGAGGGGGACTAAATGCATGAAAAAAAATTATGAAGTGTTATTTGGCCAAAATAATTTCTGGCTAATAGTTTAATACATATTTTTTTTTCTTCCATGAATCTTCCTTTTCAGTCCCTGTCAGTGCTTTTACTACCTTTTCCCCTCACTCTCTATTGCTCTTTAGAGCTCCAGGCTATTAATCTGTAATTTTGTACCCTTCCTGGGTGTCACCTAGCACTGATGTGGAATGTGGAGCAGTTTAGCTATTTATTCAGATCTATAAGGGGAAAAGACTGGCCAGCTGGCACCCACATCACCACACTTCAACCAGCTCTGCAGCTGCATCTCCTTTATTAAGACCCTTTCCTTCTGCCAGATTTTATTTGTCAGATGATGGGTTTACTTGCATTACTCTAGTGTGAGAAAGACAAAAGGAAGGGTAAAAATAGGCTTAAATCCCATGTAAAAAAGTCATGAGACAAGTCATGTGCCCAGTACATTAGCCAGTCCCACAGTGTGTGGATTGAGCCTTCTGAGGTAGATTTAGAAATCATTTTGGCACTTCATAAATTGCATTATGAGCCATTTAAATATAGAAAAAACAAGCCTAGAAGAGTTGTCCCCCATGCCTTACAGTAATTGCATTAAGAAACAATTGCATACATAACAACAAAGGAAAATAAGAAATTAACATGTAATGACTAAATGACAGGCCAAAGGAGGTTTAGAACTTTGAGGGGAACTGTAATGCTAAGTTAGGAAGTCAGGCCAAAGAGCTGTGAGCAGCCCTGGCACCTGACTCTGCTGTGTCCAAGCAGAGCCTGAGAGCAGCAGGTTCAGATAACCCTGCTGCCCCCATGCCCTGCCTGTCCTTCTGGGCAATGAAGAGCTCAGACAAGATCTGGTCTCAAAAGATGCTGAGCTCTGACATCTCTTAGAGGCAGTAGGGGCAGCTTGGTGGAGTGTCCTGGAAGCTGGTACTGCCAAGTCCTCTAATGATTCATTTTGCTTTTTCCAAGTGCTCCCAGATGGCAGCTCCCACCTCTGGCCACTGGTACTCTGGATCCCTGTTTGCCACCCTTGCTCTCATTGCTGCCTGGCCTCAGGAGAGAAGCCTTCCCAACTGGTGATCAGCCTGGTGCAACCACAGTCCCTCTTAGCTGCTGCTGATTTTCCTTTGGCCATTTCTGAGAATTTCTGGAGTGAGTTTGCTAGTAAGTAAGCCCTGCACCTGCATCCTTCTCAGACTCATTCTCAGTGTCACCACTAGTGAGTCACAGGTTCATCGGCTTTTTCTGTTCTGTAAATGAAGAGTTCACAGCCAGCTCCTAGATTCTGTATGTTTCTCACACCTACACAGTAAAAGCACAGCTGCTTCGTGTTAAAACATCTCCAGGAGGAATGATGCCACTTGTAAGACCTGAGTTCTTGATTTATGTTGCTTATAAACAAACAGGAGAATCCTATGTGCTGTTTGCAGGGGCTGTCCTGGTGTTGTGAGAAAGCCCTGCAGAGCCTGTGGTTGCCCTGTGCTGCCACATCACCCTTATGTGACCTCACCTGCACCTTCTGACTCCTAAGGGTGACATTCTGGGATCCAGTCAGCTGGGATCCCATCATTCTGGGATCCAGTCAGCTCACAATAACTGAGAATAGCTATGGTTTTGGCTGTGGACCTTCCCCCTTTCCCCCTAGATGTATGAAAAAGTCACGCGAGGCCATTGCTAAGTGTTCTTGTCTCCTTTAAGTTCATGTTCCAGTTTGTACAATTTCATGATAAAGTTAGACTATGGCAGTTATAGTGTTAAATGAGATGAAGATAGGAATGTATTCACCTTTTTAGTCTGGAACAGATTCAGACTTCCGTACTGCCAAATTCCCAGTATGTTCAGTAATAAAGTGTGGCTTGTAAACATGTCAGCAGTTAATGGGGCCTTGAATCAAGTACTCACTCATTCCACCAACTACTGTTGGTGCCAAAAGTGGTTCAGTGCTTATTATTTTACATCGTTTTACTGAGGACTTTGTGACTTTTCCTAAGGTGCTAAAACCAAAACTGTAACAGAAGAGGCTTTCTGATAAAGCTTGAGCAGAAATAATTTATAGACTTAGAAATATTTTTATTTCCCAAAAAATAGGATAATTTTTGTGGCTTTATTCCGTTAGGTTCTACAAAGACCTCTCAAACTGTCCAGTCATTAGAGACCGTGGAAGGATTACATTTGGATCAAAACCAAAATACCACAAAATCCAGTGGAAGGCTTGACCTTGAAGTAGGTGACCATTGTCAGCTTTGTTTGTATTGCCAAAATTTGAAAATATTTTTCTAGTGTAGGCCAAACAACTGTGGCTATTTGGCCACAGCTGCTTGCTGGTTTGTAGCACCAGCTAACATTCTTCTCTGATTTCAGTCTGAGTATTCTGATGTGGGTTGGGTCTGAAGATCTTTTCTTAGATCTTTCCTTTCAAGGAACAGGCTGGTTTTAAATGACCCAGTCATGAGCTCCTAATGTTGTAGATCCTTCCTCTGGAGAACATCCTACATTCTCTGACTAGAAACCAATGATGGATTGGTTACTGCAACAGGAGATGGGAGACCACAGTCTAGTGCTTTGCCAGAGACATCTGTGGGATTTGAGACAAGTCCCTGCTTCGATGGTTTGTGGTGTTCTGTAAATGGAGATTTGAAAAAGAGTGCTAGGATTATTATTTATTTACATTATAACATCATCTCAGATCCTAGCTGTGGACACTCATTGTGCTAATTACTAATGGGAGAAATGGGTCTCAATGTCTTCACAAAGAACTCCAGCTGAAAGAACCAATCAAGTTCTGGAAGAATGGCTGGGGGGATTTTACAAGAAATGGATGTTAATGTCTTTGAAATGGGCCATAATGTCTTAATGAATATTAAGCTGCATTTTTTGAAGAAGCTAGATAATTTGAGTTTCTAAACTTTAAGGCAATATGTAGTAGGTGGTTTGGGAAGTCTTTACCTTCCTAGTGCCTCAGCTAATGGGGAAAGGAAGAGGGCAACCTGCAGCCAGGAGTTTAGGAGAAAAGGAGGCTGTGTCCTCCAAAAATTTGAGAGAGACCCCATGGAAGTATGGCCAAGTGGACTCCATCCCTTTACTCAAAGTTGCAAGATTCCTCTGTCTCTTTTGTGGACACTGGCTTTTCACAGTGTGATTTTCTGCACATCAGTAAGTGTTTCATTTAATTGTGACCCATGAGATGGCAGCTGGTCACCATGAAGGGGGCAGATTGGCAGCACTCATCAGTGCAAAAGGCAGGGATAATATGAATCTTGACTTCATTGCAGGTACTCAGAGTTTGGAAGAAGGCTACTGAGATTGCAAGTCAGAAATGTATATTTGGTGTTAAAAAGCTGTAGTGTGCTCAGCTCAATCTGTTTGCCTTCAGATGTTGAAAACGTGTGATTGTGGAGTGAAGCGCAAACGTTGAAATTCTGGACTTCAACCAGGACTTCGCTTTTCATATACAACTGCCTGGTTTCAGCACGTGATGGATTTCAACTTGCAAATGGCAGAGTACTCATAGCCAGGTGAGGACTGATATTGCCAGCCTCTGATGACCTCTCAGCAGCACCAAGTGAGGGCACACTCCTGCTCTGCTGTCTCCCCCACCCCATCGCCACTGCCGCCTAGAGGTTGTGCTTTGCAAAACCTTAGCAATTATCAGTGCTGTTCGAAAAGCCTGTGCAACATCTGGAGCAAAAGGTGGCTTCCCAGGGGACAAAAAATCATAGAAATTTTCCTGTTTGCATTTCTGGAGAACGGGGGGTGAAAATTTTTGTTTGAAACCACAAATTTCAGGGTGGCGGAGCCATAAAGCAAGCTTCACTCAGCCCAGGGTCACAGCTTCTGACCCCTCAGGCACAGGGCTGCCGGGCCCCTCCGCAGGCTGCGATCCTGCCCCACCCCGGCCGGGGCCGTCCCACCACGGGCCGCGGCCTCCCGGGAGCGGGCGGCCCTGGAGCGGCGCCCGGGGAGGGCCAGGCCCGGGCCGGTGCGAGCCCCGGGGGCCCGACGCGGTGAGTGCCCGGCCACGCCGGGCGCCGGCGAGCCCGCGCCGTGAGGCCGTAGCTGAGGCGGGGCCGGCGCGGCGGCGGGGCCGGGCTGGGGGCGGTGGAGGCCGGGCCGGGCGGCATGATCGGCACCGTGCTCTGCTACGTGCTGCTGCCGGCGGCGCGGCTCCTCCAGGCCCTCCGAGGTAACCCGGCCCCGGGCGGGCGGCGGCGGGGGCAGGGGGAGCTGCCGGGGGTGGCCCGGAGGGGCGGGGATGTCCCTCGCCGTCCCCCGCCCCGGCCTGGGGGGGTGCGGCCCGGCGGTCGGGGTCGGCGCAGCTGCCCCGGAGCTCCCCAGGCCCCGGCCTTAGGCAGATGGGGCGTGGGGCTGCCGGGCCGGGCCGGGCCGGGGCTGCTGGCCCCGGGCAGCGCGGGGAGCGGCGTGTGTGGAGGGAACAGCTGCCGGCTGTTGTGCTGCAGAGGCAGAGTGCGCTTTGCGCAGGGGCTCCAGCTCCTGCCGCCCACCTGCTCTCCAGGCTGGGGGAGATACTTGGAGATGGGCAGCTCAGATATCTGTGATCCCCCAAGGACCTGCGGGTGACTTCGTGGATGGACTTATGTTTTGTGTGCATCGCTATTTCACTTAGTTTCCCTAGATCCTGCTGCTACTTTACAGTCCCTGATTGCTGAGCTCATGTAAAGCCACCTTCCAGCCTGAAACTGTCCCTGGGCCTGTAGCAACTACTGGACTGGCACGCTGTCTTTTTTCATAGTGAGCAGCGAGCTGACTCCTCTCAAATTCAGCTCCTATTGTGTATTAACAGGCTTTTGCAGGCACTCATCGTGCCTGGTCAGGGGCGTGTGGGAACATTACCTTGGTGTGTTGGTGTTTCTGACATTAATGAACTTAATTACAAACCGACAGAGAGGAGTATGGTTCTTAAAGCTCCATTTCTGACACATACAGAAAACTTTGACACAAAAGATATAGTAAAACTATACATGAATGTTGCTGACTCCTATATGTTACTGCTCTGGCTGACTGACAGGGATGCAGAGAAAAAAGTGATTTGTAATCAACAGTAATTGCTAGTTAACAGTAGGGACAAGTGTCTGTGCAGAATTCATAGCGAAGCGTAAATGCCGTCTCTTGTATAGATGCAAGTGAAAAGAATCTCTGTCTTTTTCTACTTTACCGCACAAATATTACTGTGTTCAATGTTACATTAAAAACAGTTTAAAATGGTTTTATTTTTTTGCCACATGTCAGTCATCAGGTGATCTGTAATTCTTATCAGGATTTCTTCTGTGCATATACTCTCTCTAATGAGGCATATGTTGGTCCCTATGTGTCTTCATTTTTCATCTCTTAGTAACAGAATGGTTTTTCTTCTACAATGCATTCTTGTGATGTATTTTACTCTCTTAGCTGACTGCTATTTCTTGCTCAGTCCCTGGAAAGAAACTTGCTCCAAAATATGGTCTCCAAGACCTTAGCTTCTTAGCCCATGCACGATAAACTAACTTTTAGAGACTGCCTTTACATATGTTGCTGAGAGCTGATATTTCCACAAGGCCTTTCAGCTTGGCTGACTCTCTGTGCTGCTGCATGAGTTAGAATTACATTCTCTAGATTTGATAAAGCCATTGCTGTTGTGTGCAGTTTCAGTGGCTTGGACTAATATGACTGGATTTGGACTGTGGCTTAGCATTCTGGAGGAGGCAGGGGAAGTTATTTAGACTGTAACTGTTTTCTCTCAGAGAAATAATTTGTTTGGGTTACTATACTGAATGGTTGTATTGCACAGAGTTACAGCAAATGCGTTGGAATAAGAAAATAATGAGTGAGAAAGCATTTCTGGCTGTTTGATTTTGATTTTGTTTTTAAATGACAGATGCTTTCTTTACCTATCGAAAGAATGTGCTTCTGGCGAAGAGCCCGTCCACCCAGATAGAAGGTGTCTTTGCTGCAGCCAGAGGAAGATCAGTTCCAGAAGAGCAAGAAGCCCTTCTCCAGCAGTGGCTGGAGGAAGGAGCAGGGAATTTGCCAGCCAGTGAGAGTGTTCCAACAGTGAGGAAAGTATCAGTTACACTCACTAGTGACTGGTTAGAAGGTTCAGAGCTATTGATGACCAGCCTCAGTGACCTGAATATGTCTCCGGAACTCACCCAGTGTGCTGATCAGCAGCACTTGGAGCTAAATGCCTTGGCTTCTTCAGAGCTGCAAGATCATGCAGTGGCTGAACTGGCCAGATTACCATCAGAGGAAACAGAGACTGTAGCAGGCAGTGCCCCTTGGGCAGCTGTGGTCCCACAGACAGATCACCAGACAGCTGGCTGTGCTGGTATCAGCGTGGAGGTGCTGAATGATGACCCAGCTGTGCTGGCCTGGAGTTTAGCATGTGATGCAGAGGCAGTGCCACCAGTGCTCCCAGCCCAGCCCATTCAGGAAGCGGTGCCATTTTATCCTGTCTCATCGGAGGTGCCCTATCATGGTCAGTGATGGCTCTGAATCTAATGTTTAGTTTGGGTTTGGCTTTTGTAGTGAATGTGGTCAGGTTATTGTGTTTGGGCTTGCTGTCAGCAAGACATTGATTGCCCCTGCAGAGTTGACAGGATCTGCTAGTGAAAACTGTAAAGTTGAGTTTTTGCTGAGGAGGGGCTGGTCACAGCTAGTGGTTTCTGTGCTGTGAGACTGTCTGGTCTGAATATCAATATATGTTACTTACTGTTCTCAAATGCTGGCTTTGTACTCTAGGAAGCAGTGAAAAGTGGGTCTGGTGTTTCAGTATGCTTGACTTTGGTCATGTGTTATGCCATCCCTACAGACAACTATCCATAGATATCCAGAAAGAGCACCTGAAAACCAGAGTGGGTGTGGGTTTGCTCAGAGGCTAGAGTGCCCTAGCTTGGGGAATGAGAATGGCTGTTCTCTGGGTCCCAGGGGAACCAAAGTATCAGCAAGGTACCTAGTGCCGCTGTAACTTTGCTTTTTTGTCTTTTGCATATAGAGATCTTATGGAGAGACTGGGAGGATCTTTCTGTCCAGCCCTGTGTCTTAGAGCAGGTCTCCAAAAACACTCCCCTGTTTGAATTTCGAGTGATGTCTTACAACATCCTTGCCCAGGACCTGGTGGAGCAGGGCCTTGATCTCTATGTACACTGTCATCCAGACATCCTGAACTGGAACTACCGCCTTCCAAACCTTTTGCAGGAGATCCAGCATTGGGATCCTGATGTAAGTATGACTAAGCCCTCTCTACATCAGTGTCACCAGAATTCGAATTCCTTGTTTGATCTAACAGTATTATGAAAAGAAAAAGATGGGGGCAAGTCCTAGGAAGATACTGCCTGCTTGGTAACTGGACACTGATTGGTCTGAGAGTGTGGACTTTCACAGACCATGTTTTTGGTGTCTGTCTTGCTTTGGTTGTAGAAATTAGTCATACTTTGATAGCAGGGCTTAACTTTTATAAACACCGGAAGTAGAGGAAGAAAGACCTGTCTTCTAAGGCAGTACAGGAGGAGAAGTCTGCATAGAAGAGGACTCCATGAATTTCTTATTCTTTGAGTCCTCTTTGTGGGATGAAGGATCTTTTATCTCATTGCTGGAAAACTGAATGATGTGCTACTGTGACCCAGAAAGCTAGTGCTTTTCATCTGGAAAGTACAGGACAGAGTTGCAGTGGTGACATTTCTGTTTGGAGGGTTGGTGTGTGAATGTACTTTTCCACTTTCTTCCTTCCCCAAAACAAGGTAACTAGCAAATACTTGTGGAGCAAGTGAGGTCTCTGCCTTCCTTCCAGGTTCTGTGTCTCCAGGAGGTGCAAGAGAACCATTACTGGGAGCAACTGGAACCAACATTCAAGGAGATGGGTATGTCCTGCTTTTGTGAGTCTGTACATCCAGCTCATGGGACTGGCCAAGCAGTGCTTCCTGCTTAACACCTTCAAAGCGCTCAGTTTCAAGAGATCTCTTCCTGTTTGCAGGTGGCTGCTGGCCCTACTTCTGAACTATCTGCCTAGACCTTTATCCTTTCTTTTGCAATTGATGTCTCTGAGTTGAAAGATCAGAATAACAAAACAGAGGGCCCTAGAAGGACAAGGAGCGAGGAAATACCTCCAATAATTAATAAATGAAGGGTGGTTATTGGAAAAGAATTGGGTATATTGCTGTACCCCAATGTAGTAGGAACCTTTTCTATACAGACTTGCTGAGCCTGAGGTAGTGACTGGATAAACCTTTTAATAGGTGCTGGTTTCTTTTCAGGCTTTGCTTGCTTCTATAAACGGAGAACTGGGACGAAGACAGATGGATGTGCAGTGTGCTATAAGCGCAGCAGGTTCCAGCTGATCAGTCTCAGCCCCATAGAATACTTCCGGCCTGGCCTGGACATCCTCAACCGGGATAATGTGGGCTTGGTGCTGCTGCTGCAGCCTGTGCTCCCAGAAGGTCTAGGTCTGAATGCAGTCAGTCCTCTGTGTGTGGCCAACACTCATGTGTTGTTCAATCCGCGTCGAGGAGATATCAAACTGGCCCAGGTGGCATTGCTGCTAGCAGAGATTGACAAAATTGCAAGAACTACTGAAGGCAGCTACTATCCTGTAATCTTGTGCGGAGACCTGAACTCTGTACCTGATTCTCCACTCTACAAATTCATCCGGAATGGTGAACTTTCCTACCATGGGATGCCAGCCTGGAAGGTAGTTGCCAGCCAGAATTGGGATTGGATAGCTCTTTATTGTCTGCTGCTAGAGAAATGCATGGCTGCATTCTTCCTCTTGTGGGGAAATAGTCTTAATACTGAATAAAATGATTCAGCAGTCTTCCCCAGTGTCTCCAGCACTGCAGGGGAAAGAAGCAGACAAGTGCGTGCATGTTGTTTCCATCACTGCTCTTCTGGTTTCTCTTGGGGCATGCTTATGATAATAGATCACTTAATATCAAATATTTTTTTTCCTTTCCTATGGAATTTTTGTGCCTGTGTGACTGGAAGTGTAGGGAAATGCAACTCCACCAAGACTTACTGAAATTTTTTGTGGATGTTTGTTCTAAAAAAAGTTCGAAGTGGGTCTCTTGTGGTTGTCTTACTGTGTGTCTGTGATCAAATATATGGTTGTCATTCAAGCTAAATCACCACTTCAATAAGATACCTGTAAAGTATCTTGTCAGGTGACTTTTAGCTAATTATATCTGTCCCCTACAGCTGAAGGTTTACTATAGCTTTACCATACTCTGAACAGCTTAGCTCATGCCTTTCTAAGAGGGCATTCTCCTGTCTTGCTCCTGGCAAGTGTATATATGTACATTGTCTATAGCTTGCACATCTGCTCTCTGTCCCTGATGATTGCTCTCCTTTCCTGGCCTTCTTGCAGGTGTCTGGTCAGGAAGACTTTTCCCAGCAATTGTATTCACGGAAGCTGCTGGCCCCACTGTGGCCAAGCTCACTGGGTGTAACAGACAAGTGCCAGTATGTCACTCTGTGCCAGCCAAAGAAACCTGGTGAGCTCCAGTATTCACTGACAATATGAGTTTGCTGAGGATGGGCAGTTTGTGGGCCTTGCTGTCTCTCTGAGGAGCTTGGGCATGTGCTGCATGAGGAACTTGACAAAGATTCTCTCCTTCTGCTTTGTATACGAGTTAAATACATTTTTTTCCAGAACCTATTGGATTTCTGCCATTTTCTTTCTCTAGTGAGGAGAAGAATGTTCCTCTACCAGTAACACTTGCTCTATGTCTCTTTCATATTCCCAGACTTACACTTCTGTGCAGTTGTAAACTATGTTCAGTAGGCATTGCTTTAATCTCCGGGTGTTTGGGGTGTGGTTTTGGATAGTATTTGCAAACCACTGTAAAGAAATCATTCCTAAGATCCAGTTACAATCGTGTCTCTTCTCTGCATCCATTGAGAGGACTAAAAAAATTGAGCCCACACAAAATAACTTTTGTTAAAATCTTGAATGTAGAACTTGTATTCACCCTGATCTCCAGAAATGTTTTTCTCAGCAGACATTTCCTGGAGTTGCACTAATTGATCTGCTTGAAAGTCCCTTGAACTTTTGGTGTCTCAGAGAGGGCATTCTTACTTTGTGCTGACAATGACTGTTGCATCTGAGGGATAGGAATAGATGTGCTCTGTTCTTCTACTTTTACACATCTTTTCTACATGTAGTTGTCAGGTGATAACTTGATACCATTCTAGTCTCATGGTATCAGAGTGCTTGGGAACAAAAGCCTCTCTCAAACTAAAGAGCTCTAAGAGGCCCAAAGGTCTGAAATACAGGTGGTCACACCCTGGAGGTGTGACTTTGCTGCAGTTACTTTCTTCTTTTAATTGGTGCTTTTCTCTGCAGGGAGACGTGAATACAGCCGGGACTTCCTGCTGCAGTTCCGCTTTTGCGATGCTGCCTGTGAGCGACCGCCGCAGCTGGTCCTCCTGGAAGGTGTGACAGATGCTAAACCAGGTATTGACGGGAGACTTTGCAACTTGCCACTCTCCTCGCTCAGTGGAGCCTCTCTTCTGAGGACAGACTGAGAGAGTTTGGACTGGAGAAGAGAAGGCTCCACTGAGGCCTCATTGTGGCCTTCCAGTACTAAAAGTGTGCTTATAAAAAATGAAGGAGAGTGACTATTTAC
Organism: Ammospiza nelsoni; assembly: GCF_027579445.1. Classification (NCBI taxonomy): domain Eukaryota; kingdom Metazoa; phylum Chordata; class Aves; order Passeriformes; family Passerellidae; genus Ammospiza; species Ammospiza nelsoni. The sequence continues at coordinate 42,541,137 of NC_080638.1, read as the reverse complement.
GCAAGCATATAGTGATGGGACAAGGGGAATGGTTTTAAACTTCCTAAAATACTTTACATAGAGGGTAGTAAGGCATTGGGCCAGGTTGCCCTGAGAAGTTGTGGATGCCACACCCCTGGAAAATGTTCAAGGCCAGGTTGTATGGGGCCCTGGGCAGCCTGATATAGTGGGTGACATCCTTGTCCATGGGATGGAGGGATGGAACTAGATGATCTTTAAGACCTCTTCCAGCCCAGGCCATTCTGTAACATGAGGTGGAGGTAATGCCTGTGAGGAAAGGGAAAGGCAGAAGGGTGCCTTCTGTGACCATGATTAGATTTCATGAGAGCTCAGAGAAGTACACTTTCCTCCCTCATACACACTGACTGTGTTGTTTGAGATGCACTGATATTCAGCTTCTTGAAGCTCTTTCCTCTAAACTTCTTTTAAGCTGAAACAGATATGTATATTTCTTTTTTCTGCTTCAAGACTTTGGTGGCAGAGAACAACCTGAAGACTGTAATGGTACATGGTGGTCCCAATATAGATGTCTGGGGAAGCTGGTACCCAGTAGACATTCCTGCACCTCTGGGCCTTGTGGCATGGCTGGTTCTGCTTTCTCCTTTTCTTTTCTGCCTTTCTAGACACCGGTTGAGTAAGCTGTAGGCTAAGACAAGCAAACTTTCTTTTGAGAGCAAATGTTGAAATACCCTGGACTTTGGTAATATTGAATGCTTTAAGGACATGTCCTCAGCAGGACAGAATATGAGTTCCCAGTTGTTTGCACTGATCTGCTCTAGAGATGCTCCTGTTAGTCTTACAGCTTGTGTTTTCTTTGGATATTTTTCTTTATGATATTCATGACTCGAAGCTATCTGCTCTTCTTGGGCAAAAAGATTCATTTGGTTTCAGGAGAAGCTTCTCAGACTTGGGATGAGCAGCCTGTTCTGGGATCTGTGTAGGTCTGGCTGGAATCTCTTTGCTCCTTTGCAGACTGCCCTGCACACTGGCCCAAGCCTGCTGCCATGGTGAAAGACCCTGATCCTCAGCCATTCGTCCCAAGGTAACTTGGTGCACCTTCAATGGCCACAGTCTTCAAACTCAGCCTTGTTTTCCTGAAAATCTGGCTGAAGGAAAGACTGAAGTAAATGTGAGAGTGAAAGAGGGTAAGGAGGGCTATCTGGAAGAGCTAGGTCCGCCCAGGATTGTCCCAGCAGCAGGATGCTGTTCTGTCAGCATTATGTTGGTGAGATTGAGAATGAAGGGCATAGGCATATACAGGACTGGGTATTGAAGGCAAAGGAAATTCAGAGTCTGTCTTGCTTTGGTGTAAGTGGAGCGAATAGTTCTGAAAGATTTTATGTGCTCATAAAGTAGGAGTAGTTCAGACAGTTGCATCAGCAAGGGAACATTCAGCTGTGACTGCAGTACCAAAAAGGCATAATTCTCTTTCCTTTCTTGGTGGCTGTTTGTGTGCAGGTGTTCAGGTGTTATCCAGCATGGCCTCAACCTGACCTCTGTCTACAGCCACTTCTTGCCACAGAGGGGACGCCCAGAGGTCACAACAATGCCCATGGGGCTTGGAGCCACTGTTGATTACATTTTCTACTCAGCAGAGCCTGTGGAGAACAAGGCGGGTGAGTGTGGCAGTGCAGGGCTTATCCCTGTGACATTGGAAGAGGCCTGTAAGACAGGCCAGATGGGCAGTGCATTTCATTAGCTGGTGGATCTACAGGATCTGTCTTTGAAATAATACACAAGGTGGAAGTAACATTTGCTCATGTACCATGAGAAGACACTGTTTATCTTTGCTGTGAAAAAAATGAGGCTGCTTACGTTCATGTAGACTTCTGAGGAAGCTAGAACAGAATAGATTCTTTTCTTCTGCATAAATATCTTACATGTGCTCCTGATAACAGGCAGTGCTGGGTCCTGAGTTCAAGGCTTGGACTTCTGGTCACTCTGAGACCACATGCTTGCTGTTCTTGGAAGGAGATGACTTCGGTTCTTTTCCAGTGGCACCTTCTCTCTGCTGCCTGAAACAGGAGTTCTGTTCATGAACAACTGCATGTAAATGCATCCAGGAACTCTCTTAGAGCTGATTTGGGTCATGTCAAAATCAAGTTTGGGGAACCAATTAGGAAGGAAGAGATTAATTCCTCCTCAGGGGAGAATCTGAAGCTATTGCTAGGCCGCAGATCAAGAAAGGAACTTCTCGTGTAAGCAACTACCTGGTGAATTTAGTGTATTCTTGCTTCCTATGCCTGCAAGTATATGAAACCATGAACAGCAGTATTGTAGGGTGCACCCTGCTTTCACATCTAGGCTCAAGGGTGCATGCAGTGTTTGTGCAGGCAGTCTTCATTTATCAGGGAAAGAACAGGAGAGGATTGACAAGCATCCCTCTGTGAGTGTGTAGAGTTAATCTGTGGTGCCAGTCTCTGGTTGATGTTTCTTCCCATTTTCTTTGTCAGGTCGCAGGCTGTACAAGGATGGAGCCCTGAAGCTGCTTGGCCGTCTTTCTCTTCTCTCTGAAGATGTCCTCTTGATGGCAAATGGCTTACCAAATCCTTTTTGTTCATCTGATCATCTCTGCCTGCTGGCTAGCTTTGGCTTGGAGATCTCCAGCCTCAGAGAGAGTTAGTGTTGGTTCCCTTTCCCTAAAGAAAAGTTGTTCTGAATACAGCAGTCGAGACTCTGGATTGCACAACCTGCTTGCAAGAAAACCCTTTTCCCTGTCATGCCCTAAAAGTCCTTTTCTCCCCTCACACCCTCACTAAACGCAGGGATGGGGGAGTTGGAGCACTTTTTGCATTGGTATTTTCTGCATCTCTGCAAACCTGAGCTGTGTTCCTGAGCTAGGCTGATAGGTGTATTCAGGCATTGGCATCTCTTTAAGAGGTCCTTGTTCCACTGCCTTGGTTAGCAGGTGTTTTTGTGCTGCAGGAACCAACATAATGCCCATGGTTATTTGTCCCTGAGTAAGATTTTCAAGGAGCTGGAAAAGAGAGGGGCAATGCTATCTGCTTTTGGTTAGTTTAATTGCTACCAAGGAGCATGGACTGTATATGCCAATACTCTTTTACACCAAAACAAGTTCTTTTCATTCTTTTAATTTCTCAGTAATAGTTCAGTACTTTCAGGGCTAGTTGTTGTGTTGCCTTTTAGATTGGATCTGCTAACTGCTTAGAAATGTCTTTTACTTAATAATCTGTAAGGGCTGGCTTGCTGATAGAAGGGTTTGTGTGGTGTAACAGTTTCTACAAGAAATTGCTTGCTGTGACTAATGGACCAGGGAATGGGATTGCCAGGAATGGAACCAGGGGTTCTACAGAGCCACTCACAGCAGCTCTAGAGCTGCAGCAAAAGCCTAGAAGCCTTGGGGAAGGCTTCCTTCCTTTCTAGCAGTCTCAGAATGGTACCTAATATGTCATTTTTAGCAAAAATATTTAGGACCCTCACAGTGAATGTCCTGTGGAAAAAATTACCCTGTAAGGCATGATTACCCCAGAAGGCTATAACTCTGGTTGTCCCAAAAGAGAGATGAAGATGGAAAGCATGTGAGAGTCAGCAGAGCCATCATATGGAAGAGCTGGTCTTGTCACTTGCCCTGTTCTTTGTGCACTCCCTATTGCAGTCAGCCTGCCCAGGGGTCAATAGCCAACCTTCAGTATCCATCTCCTGTGCCAGACTGAAGTCCATGCTGCATCCTTCTGCACCCAGCCATGTTTAGGTGTAGATAGAACGCTTAGGATCAACTCCTGACTCTTGACATGTGTTGGGAGGACGGGGAGGGCTGTGTAACTTGGAGCCAGACTGCAGTCACTTGGATCCCAGTGTACCTTTGGTGTCCAGCTTTTTGTCCAGTACAAAAGCTGTACCTGTTCCTAGAGTAAATTCCCCAGTTCAACCTGACATTTGGTGCTCCGTTTTTCCCTAAGAGATGAAACCAGTCTTGCCAGAAACCAATATTGGCAGAAACATGAATCCTCTGTTCACAAACAAGGCAGGAAATCCGGTCCCACCTCAGGTTTTTGCAGGAAGGTACAGCAGACTTAAAACATTGTTTGTTCTTCATGCTCTATATTGAGGGACTTTGATATTTTAAATGTTACTTTCCTGATTGAAAAATAAATTACTGTAATCTAAGAAAATACCACAAAGTAACTGTGGCACCTTGTATTTCTGGCTGCTGAACCTCTGAAGACTTTCTGGACAAGGTTTTGCTGGCTGCAAGGTGAAATAGGGCAAATTGGCTACACAAGAAAGTGATGAGGGTTGAAGAGAGGGAAGCAATGAGCCTAATTTAATCTCCCAAGACATCCCTAAATCCCAGAGGTGGCTTCTTTGGCATTGGGCTCGTCTTGCTCCCTCCATCCCCTACCTCCTCCCCCCCACCCCTGAAAGATTTGCATTCAGGATCCCTTGCCCTCCTCCCTAAGAAAGGAATACAGCTGATTATTACAGCGTCCTGAGTGGGTCGCTGCTGGTGAGAGAGAGATGGTGAATCTTGTTTCTTGATCATAAGGCTGGATTTATTGATATATGATATATAATACATTATAACTATACTAAATAGAATAAAGAGAGAAGTTGCAGAGCTGCTAAGCTAAGCTAAGAATAGAAAGAAAGAAAAGAATCTATAACAAAGTTGTGTCCAGGGACTCTGTCCCCAGCCTGCACCCGTGACTGGCCTTCAATTATAAACATGGGAACATGAGCCAATCAAGGTGCCCCTGTTGCATTTCACAGCAGCTGATAATAATTGTTTACATTCTCTTCTGAGGCCTCTGCCTTCCAGAGGACGCAGAAATCTGAAAGAAAGGATTTCTGTGAAAAAATGTCTGCAACAGCTGATCTTTTACAGCTCACTTCTGTAAAGTACAAAAACAAGGTGTGTGTGGGGGTAGGGAGTTATGTTCTGTGCTCTTGTGAGCATGTAGGGACTGCATATTCCCCTCTTGCCCCGCCAGATGGTGTGGTATTTGGTGATGTGTGGATGGCTTTTGCTACCATTTGTGAGTTTCTGTAAGTGAACAGCAGTCTTGGGGGGGTGTGAATAATTTTGCCCTTAGGTAATAGATTTGGCACGGCACTGGCACATGGGGGGAGGGATGGATGCAGAGATATACATTTATATGATTATGTTTGTCTCACAGTTTGAATGATTTCTGCAAGTACTCTTACTCTGATTTTGTAAGCAGTTGTATTTATAAAGGGAGGGAAGGAAAGGGTGAACTGACAGCTTTGTTTTCTATCTGGCTCAAAAAGGTTGCCAGAAGGCAGCCTGGTTGCACATGACTCCTTCCTGCTGTTAACATTGTAATAGGAAGCTTAGAAGACACTAAAGGTTTAACAGCAACCAACAAAAGCACCACAAAAAATTTTGTGACACATAGTGTTGGCACTTAGAACTTTAGCTATCCTGAGTCTGAGGTCAGTTGGTGAGGAGGGGTGTGTCTGTGTATGTATGAAAGCTGCCCATAAGAGAGCCAGACTCAGCTCCAGCTCTCTTGAGACCCATGAGGTGTACACCATACATCAGCAGATGAACTGGTTGTGCCTGCACTGCCTGAAGCACCCTGCCAGTCCTGTGATACAACTCAGGTGGAGAACCTGTGTTCCAGTACCACAGGTGCTCTTTCCATTTTATATAAACCAAAACCTTGTCTTGTGGGCAAATTGCATGGAAGCATCTCAGGGAGCTTTTAAGGTTCCAGCTATATTTTGCTGGAAAATCTAATGTTGCACAGGTCAAACTAATGCTTTCTCTTTCCATGCATGAAATAATGTGGTATGCACTTGGAATTGTTAAGTTTTTGAACACTGGATATCGAGTCGTGCAGAGAAACCCCAGGACAATGCCTATAAGTCCACTTATTCTTCTTTCTGGAGATTATGGTGTTCCCAGGGTGACTTGCAGCTCTCAAAGCCCTGGCTTACTCATGCTTTGTTGGGCACTCATAGCTGAAACTGTGGCAGAAATGCAGGACCATGGCTAGTGACTGTATAGAGACAAAAAGGCAGAGTTGAAAACTTGATCTCTGTGTTTATTTTGACCACTGTCACAGGAGCTCTGGTATGGACTCTTATGGAGGTGGTCTGTTTCAGGAAAATAAAAACCCCTGTGTTCTAGAGCAATTTGGAGTTAATATCAAATGGATCTAGAGACCTGTGAGTGCCTCTTGACTATGTGGGATTATAGGAGAGGTTTGGAAGTGGGGTTGGTAGAAAGCTCCTAACTGTAAAATTGCAACCAGCATATAGTTGTTGGGAGAAAAATAATGTGTTTTGTGATGCTTAAAGGATAGTACCCACACATACAATCAGAGCCTGTGGTAATGAGCATTGTAGTGGGGTGCAGAACTGAGATTCCAGATGTAGCTCTTAAAACTGTTTCTGGACCTAAATGCATGATGAGTTTTCATTAACACAACTTTCTGATGAATTACAGAGGGTTATGAAAGTAGAGCCAGCAGTATCTGCAATGCTCAGAAAGGGAAGGTGTCACAGAGGTAATTACCAGCTACATGACCTTACTAGTGATGTAGAGTTCAGGGAGACTGGTGCTTAGGGGAAGTGATGCCAGAGACTGCTGGCAGTGTGTGTACATTCCCTCTTAGCAGCCTCCTAAGCTGCTGGAGCATGCATCTGTTAAGACAATCAAGTATTTGGCTAAGTATCTTTACTAAAAAACTGTTTAATTTGCACCACCGCTGCTAGGCTGTATTTAGTTATTCTATTTAGATAGAAGTTGGACTTCCTTCATTTTCTCAGTTTTAAGTTCATTGCTCCAGGAGGATGCCCTTCATAATCAGTTTTCCCAATTACATGAGATGGGAGGAGTGGTAAACAATATAATTGCTCTATCTTCTTTCCTCTTTGTAATAAATGAAACTTGGCTGCTGTTTGAGGTCTTCTTTCTCCATGCCTTTTTCTTATGAACTATATCTCTAGCAGCTGTTTTCCCATGACTACTCTATCCAGTTATCTTTCTGAGTTACTGATGTTTATTTTTTCTGCAGCTGTATTTCTTCAGTTAAAAGTCATGGGTGCAATTCTCTAGGGCGAAGTGTTATTATAAATGCAACATATACATGGTGTCAAGATGTAAGATAGTGGGTTTCCTCACCTCTGAAAAATTAAGTGGGAGGATTGGGAGTTCTGGAACCAACACATAGATGGGAGTAACACTTGTTATATAAAACAACAAAACCGGAGTTTCAGATTTATTGTTAGTGCTCTGTACGCCACCTGCTTTGTGGAGGCAGAGCTCTGAAATATACTTGACCTTAGTTTGTCTGCTCTGAGGAGTCTCCAGGAGGTCCTAAGTTCAGCATCTCAGTGGATCAAGGTATGATCCTGCTCCTAACGATGTGTTGGTGATGGTGTTGGCAAACAGTCTGCAAAGCAGGGTGTTGCTGCAGTCCAATAACTGCTCCCAATGCCACCACCTCGGTATTGAACACTCAGTGGATGTACTGTTTAGATATTTGCAGACATATCCATGGGTCATCCAAATGAACCTTTTTGTTGCTTACCTCAAGGGGGAGCACACAAGCCTCAGTGGGATACCATCTCCTTTCAGGCTTGCTGTTGTGCAGACTGATTGAATTGCTGGCTGTGACCTGCTTCTTACCAGACTGTAGCTGCCTGGCCTGTAGTGCTTCCCGTAGCACTGTCATGTTGAAATGCACAAGCTGAATTGAATATTCTCCATTGTGTTTCTAACTATGACACTGAGTTTCTGAAGGGAACTCACCTGTTACAACAATAACCAGGATGACAGATTAAACAGCTGGCATGCTTCTAACTCCTTTTGTCAGCTGTAAATGTTTGGCATCTCCTGTCAAGGCAAGTTGACCTCCTGCTTCCACTGAAAATGTCATTCTAGTCTTGAAGATATTTTTCTTTTTATTTATTTAAAAATTTATTTATTTTCTTTCAGATTTAGACTGTACATTCTGTACTCTTGTATAATAGCTGGAATATTTTTTAAAACTTTGATAAGACAAACACAGCAGCTTTCAAGGTCCAAGTCTGGCAGATGGGAGGACTAAGCTAGACTGGCTTATGCTACAACAAAAGATGTATTTGTTCCATCCAATCTTTAATTTCTATACATCAGAAAAAGAACAAAAAAAACCCCAACCAAACCAAAGACCAAAAAACCACCAAAAACCAAAACCCCAAAAAACCCTTGGCTTCAAACCTTAGCAATTTTATTCAGTTTTTTGTTATTTTCTTTCTGGATGCAAAGCCTTATATTTATTCTATATATTTACTTATTGGCCAGTGCCTGGAGCTGCTCTTGAACTGGGAGTAGATGACTGCAGTATTTATTCTATAGTTATTTCTCTCCTCCTTTCCTCCCTTAAAATGAGGTTAGAGAGAAGATAGCACTCCCTCTTTGCCAAAATAAAAATATAATCCAGGAAAACAAACCTGGTTAACTTAATTCTGTAATGGCCTGCTATCCACAGCATGTCATATGCCTTTGCCTGTCATAATCCTGCAGTTGCTGCATGAATGGTGCTCTTAAGGCTCAGTCTCACTCTCTCATGAATGAATTTCTGCGTGCTTTTAGACATGTGAGAACCTTAAGTCTTGGGCCTCTCAGTGTAAAAACTGACAGGGTGTGGTTTTTTTGCTTCTTGGGGTTTATAATTTGTTTTCTGCTTCAACATATTGTTTATCCTTCCCACAATGAAGATTTTCCACTTATGGTCCAAGCAGCATAATCTCTAACTTGAAAACTAAAACTGCAGGAACAACCAGTCACAGGGGAAAAGCCTGATGTAAGAGGGAGCAGAAAGTCTGTGGCTGCTTCACTGTTCTCACTCCACCCTGATCTATACATCCATAGGGGATATAGGAGTTACCTGATTTAAACCAAAATCTGTAAGGCATGGAGCAGAGGGTGTTTTCAAGCAAGCATCTGAAGTAGATGCTTAGAACTGTGCAATTGCTTTCCCTCAGGGCAGAAGCAGTTCATATAATTAACTTGGCTAAGATGGACTATTGCATGTGCCTTTCTCTTTGGAATAACAGGTCAGAGAATGCTTATTCCTTTCGTATACACACTGTAGGCTTGCCTACATACTGGCCCTGGTCCCAGCTCTTACTCATTTCCCTAGAGAGAAGGGCTATGTTATGCCTGAAAGATGATAGCCTGAATAAAGTTGGATCCCCTTGCTGGGGATCCTTGCACTGAATCTTGCAGCTGACTGTCCTTTATTAACCCAGCATTTGTCTTGAGCAGTCCTGGTGAGGTCATTAGTCTGGAAGGTCACTAAGCAGACTTTGAGGAGAATTGCTTTTCAGGCCAAGAAGGGAGACTGAATTGCACATAGACAAGTTGAGCAGTGCAAGAAGAGGTTTGTATTAACCCTTACGCTATTGTTTGGTACACTACTGTAAGAGTGAAATTTTTCATGCTGCCTGCGCTGATTTTTTTTTCCATCCAGCCTGACTGATGGCAGTTCAAGAGGGAAAACTTGAATTTCTTTGCTAAACAGCCACATACATACTTACTCTGGCAACTGCCTCTGTGTGCACAGACATACTCACCTATTCAGATGATTAAAGGAGGATGAGGATTCTTCCATGTCCACTAGTGTACCAAGTAAAGGACATCTTTACATAATTTGCCTGATACCATCACTCAAGGCTTTGACTTCCTGCTGACATGTAATGGGAAGGTTTAAAGCAAAAAGAAGGACAGTACAGACAACTTGTTTTCTCTGCACAAGCTGAGAGCAGTACAGAGGGAATTTTATTGTCTCAAGTGTCAAAGGAAGCTGGAAGAAGTATCAACATGAAGGCCATGGGAAGTGCAGTAAAAACCTAAATCTAAATAAAAATTCTGTGTTGGCTACATAAGAACACAGGACCACACTGATTAATTACAAAAAGACACACATGATACTGTTCTTAAAGAAAGAAACTTTCAATTTCTTAGTTCTGAGCTGTACCAGTGATAAAGATGTAAATGGTTTTGCAGCACCTTGTCGGTGCTGGAGTGGAATACTGGTGTGCATGGAAGGGGACAGCTCTGGTCCCACTAGCACCATTCTCAACCCTGACCTGGAGGGAAACTCTGCTCTGCAGAGATTATGGGGGATTCAGGAGCCTTCTGAGCCTAAACTGCATTGCTCTGGAGCAGATAGGGCCAGGACACCACTGAAGGAGAGTGGCTGTGATACAAGTAAACACCTGCTCAGAAGACACACAAAAATATTAAATTCCTTAAGGAGTTCAGCTTGGCTGTAGAGAGGCCATCTCCACCTTTCTCTGGGAGAGCAAACATCAAGCCAGAATAGCACTTGCTTTGTTAAGTAAAGTTATAAATCCATAATGCAGGTCTAAATGTTGTCAGGACAACAGTGCAAGGCCACTGGGATGTGTGGTGTTATTTCAGCCAGACTTGCACACACAATACACCTGGGACACCCCCTGCCTATACCTACAGTTTGATCATCAGGACCACTTGAAATTCTTCACTCAGAAGAAGCAGGTAGCTAAAGCAACCACCTGAAGTGACTAGCCAGAGCCACTGGAGCAAGGTCAAGCCAGTCTAATCCAGACTCTTGCCCTTTGGCTAACAGGAGCTTTCTTCTGTTCATTATGGTTTCTTAAACTCTGAAATTTTAAGGACAGTCATATTCCAGTCTATACCACACCACACATGAATCTGCCTTAGGGGGCAGGCACCTGATTAAGGCTTTCACCTGAAATACTTAAAAGAAAATTCATCCTGTTAAGCAGATTTGAAAACAGCAACACAACTATTATGTGAACAGAAACTATGTTTCAACTACAGTTCTGGATTCATTTATTCTGATAGATCCAAGGAAACGGTACTGACCCATACCCTGGCCCACAGGTAAAATAGTAACTGAAAAAAGCACTTCACTCCCACCTAAAACACTTGCTAACACACACCAATTTCCTAAAGACTCCTTTAGCTTCTACCAGTAAAAAAAAAAAGTTAGTATGTCACAGACTGATGGACACACAATCCTGCTCTTTAATATACAAAGTTTGTATCAGAGTGATGCTGTAGCAGAAGGTTTTGCTCAATTAACGAATCTGTCCATTAAAAAAATGGCAGTTGGCCAGGTATCAAGGGACTTGTCTACATAAAAGCATAAAGAGGGGCTCTTATTTCAAGGTTTGCATTACATTTAGAATAGTTTTGCCAGTAATAGGTCAGCATTTGTTGAAGTCTTTCAAAGCTCACCTCAGCTTCGCATACAATGCAGGCAGTGTCTATCCATTCCTAATGTACAAACACAGTTCCTTTCCACAGAGTTCACAGGACTTGTACTGCAGAACAGATACCATGTGAAACCTACTGAACAGTGAAATTTAGATCACAGAGCTACATGAGCGACCCTATTAATATTTAACATTAAAAAATTAATAGGACTCCTTGAGATCCATCTTCCTTGTTCTGCAGGCACTAAAGGACTTATATTATCATTCCTTCTGTGTAGCTCTAAAGCCTGCAGAAGTGAAAAAGACTCATCATCAGCCTTTCTTCCTTGTGGTTAAAGGCAGACAGACCAGAAACCAGACCAAGTAGGTGGGGGAGGAAAGAAGTTGAAGTGCCAAACTTTGTCTTGCACTGTACCCTCAGCTTTCTTACAGCATAAAGCTAGATTGCATTAATTCTCTCTGTTGTGGAAGGATGTGGTTTTGTTTGTTAGGAAGGAAGCAAAGCTTTCTATTGAAGTGATTCATCCTGTTACAAAGATGGGGGGAGCAAGAGCAAGAAGGGGAGAACTCTATGGTCCTTTTCCAGTTTCTTGCACCATCTCCTGAACTGGAGATACAGAAACAGTAAGGAGCAGGAATTCTACACAGAGAAACACAGTAGAAGGCCTGAAATGGTAACCCTGTCTGCTGCTGTATCCATCTTGAGAAGTTAATCAACATTAGATACAAGCAAAGAATGAAATACTTTGTAACATATATAATTGTGCAAGTAGATCTTGAAAGAGGATGTTCTTGTCTAGCTGCAGCTGAGGATTAAGAGACCTTGAACTCTACCTGTCATTCATATCTTAAACATCCATTTCCTTTGCTTTTTCTAAGCTAATAGCTTTTTCTAAGCTATTGGCCTCAGTTACATCCTGCAGGAAAGCTCTTAATTACAAAGTCAAACAAAGCATTTTGTTTTAAGCCATTCTGCCTTGGTGATCTAACGCTGCTGAGCACCCCTGTTGCCCTGCTCTCAAGAAAGCATCATTAACTTGCAGCTGACCCCTCACTTGTCTCATCTGTTGCAGTCTTGCTCTCACCCCCACATTTCCCCTTTCTGTCTAAAAAAGCTCAATGTTCTCTGTATTAAACAACTAATTACTCTCAACAGCTCTCCAGTTACTCTGAATTAACTAACCAATTGAAGAAAAAGTCATAGTTAAGATGCATTCTAGGCATGTTTTATAATTGTCTTTAAATTCTGGATTTCATCCACTTTATAATAAAACCTGACAGTCAGTTTCCCCTTGCTGACTGCTGCTTGTATTTATCATATGATTCACAGTGGCATCTGAACTTTCAGTCGGCTGCATAGTAAACATTATGCAAAGGCAGTTTGTGGCTTCCAAGTGGCCCACATTATTTACAGGTAGCTTTTGACATATTTAGTGTCTGGATGCTAACAATGATGTTAGCTGTAAAGGCTGCATCATTGTTAGCATCCAGACACCAAACATGTTAATTTACAGCCACACAAAAATGACCAGAGGACACGTTCAAATGGGTGCTTGGCTCCTGCTGCAGTTAACTTCAGTTGTTGCATGTAGCTGGACTATAAGGGAGTGGACAGGTGTTGCACTGTAGTGTGGAAACTGGCATCCTCTTCTGGATTAACCTTCTCTTGGCTCAGCAGCAAGTTCTGCCACCTTCTTACAGATTTTCCTCTTGGTTGTACAGCACAGCAGAAAAGTACAGACTACAAAGAGAGATTGGAAGGACTGACTGCAGTGGTATGGATACATCTTGCAAGTTACATCACAGTTAAGGATGGACAATTAGGAACCTGTAAGGTCTGAGTTAAATCGCTTGTGGGTGGTGCTTCGAGGATTAACTGCTTTAACTAGGCAGAAGAGCTGATTTGTTTGGGGTTAAGAACCCATTCTCTGCCACCAAAATAGCTCTACTTATTATGAGGATGTGGCACAGGAATACTGTAACAAAAAACTAGTAGAGCTAAGCTCCATCATGTTTCTAACAAATCAAAAAAGGAAAGAATAAGCTCAGTTCTAACAAAATTAAATATGTGGTATTTCAGAAAGTGTAGCTCCTTGTCAGTGCTGTGATAAAACAAGACTGTTTCTCTCCAGGATACTCCCACTCCCAAGCTCAGTTTATGCATCCCCCAGATCCATGCATCCAAATCACTTTAAGACCATGCTGTTCTGACTTCTGGAAATCCCACTGTTCCCATGGCCTAGGCCTCAGACAGAGAGATCCTGACAATACTCCAGATTTCTGACAAGCATTACACTGCTGAATCAATAGTACAACACTCCCCCAAAAGAAGCATAGGAAGTAAAGGCCACAAGTGGCAGAAAGGCCCAGCCCAGCCCTTTGGGAAAGGTTAGTATAAGTGGTGCTATTACATACTGCAGCTATCCAAAGAGCTGGAACACAAGCACAGCTCTGGCACTGGGGTGGGAAACTGCTTTCAGGAGGCTCCAAGGTGAGCTGTCAGGAAAGCAGCTGCAATTTCCTTGAGTAGACCTTCTCACAAACAGGTGTATGCAACTCTGGCACTAACACAACAGGGAGGAAGGAGCAAGAGCCTTGTGGAAAGGAAAAAATGGTTGTAAAACCTGTTCACATTATTACATCCTTCTTTAACTTTTTACTCTTAAAACTCGTACCTCAGTGACTGAAGTGCCTGCCACAAGCTTTCTGAGTAGCAGCCACCAGAAGTTAGTAGAGAAAAGGCTGATGAACAGATGATGTGAAGTTCAGGCTCTCCACCAGCCCCCACTTGCCCCATCTCCATTGCTAGAACAATTGAGCTCTCTATGCCTGTTTTCATGTAGCAGTGGTATAGGCATATCCTGATCCACTCATCCACCAAAGGGCCTACAGCAACAGTTCACTAGCATTCCACTGTCTACCCCCTCAGAGACAATGAAATACTTTGAAATAGGCAGGACTAAACATACAAGATGTGTTTTTTCTGGATAAGAAGACTTTGTATGGTCAATAAATCAGGCTGAGCAAATTCAGACCTACTCTCACAAGAGCAATGATAAAGTGTTCATAATGATAAAACCAGGAGTTTTTGTACAAGATTCAGGGGCCATCCCATTCCAGCATCACTTCTCCCTCAGCCCTGCAGGCCTTGCAGGGGTTGAAAACTGCACACAGGGAAGAAGTACTGTTGACAAGATGCTCCATCTACTTGCTGTCAAGGTAAAGATAGCAAGTCCACTGACCCCACTCACTTAATATTCTTCCTGAAGTGAACTCCCACTAATGTACATATTTTTTTCTTTTTTTCCATTTTTTTTTTTAAAAATACTTAAGTGAATTAAGATGGTCACCTCTCCCAGAAACAGGCAGGCGAATCCTCTGGGACCCATGGGATCCAGCTCTGGGACTGGCCCACTAGTAAGCACCTGGGAAAATCAGCAGTCTCTTTTGCTCCCACTCCCCTGTTCCATTTGTCAGAATCACTGCAGGTGGATCCAGGTCCCAACTGTGGCCAGCAAGAAGTCCATGGAGGCAGGCACACAAGGCACAGCTCTCTTCATACCCGGATCTGGTACCCATTGAGGTCTGGCATGGCTTTGGGATCGGCAGGCTTCTTCTCACCAGATGGCCTGTGAGCAAAGAAGGTAACAGCTCTTCAGAAACTGTTTTCTGTCAGGTGATTCTGCACATAGAGATGGCAGCACAGGAAGAGGTACAGAGCTTCATACTGATCCTGCACTACTGAGGACAGGATTATTCTGCAGCCTCCAGTAATTCTCCCAATGATCTCAACAGAACAGAATGCAAGTTAGGAAGTAGGAGGTCCACTCTGGAACCCCAGGTTATTATCAGGAAAACAATCTTATTGACAGCAGAATAATTTTTGGAATCTCTTGAGGCACAGGTCTGTGAGACACCAGAGCTCAGACCCATGCATAAGGTTAAAAGTCAGCTACCAGCATCACTGTCTGTTTGAGTTGCCTCCTCCTCCCTGCCAAAACAAGCAAGCAAAAAACCCCAGCTGTCCCCTTAAATCCCTAAGCAATGATAAACTCACAATCGTACTGACTAGGGAAGAATGCTACTGCAGGTCAGAGAACTATCCACTGTTCTAAAGAAACCCAGTAGGACATCAGAAGGATCCAAAACCAAATGGCAAGGTGGAGTCTGAGTAAAACAGATGGTCTAGATAGGTCTCCTGCCCAGCAGCCTCACTCACCGTCGGTCCCCACGGCTGTTTCGCCGATGGGGGCTGGCCTGACCTCTTTGTGGGGAGGAGACATCTTTCTTTCTGTCCTTGGTGGGAGATGGCGGTCCAGTTCCTTTCCCAATCTGCCAGAAAAATAAAATTAAGAGCTGTGTGAGCTCTTAATGTGAGTAATAACAAAACCTACAAAACCTAACCATGATTTATTATATGTGCAAAAAAAAAAAGACAAAAAGGCAAGGCAAGTGCATCAAAAATGCAAAAGCCAGAAAAAACAAGTTACAGTGACAGCTATGGCTCCAAGGACTGTAAACAGTCCAACCTAATCACAAGTGCAGCACTGCACAAGCATCCATTAGGGGACCAGCCTGTATAAAGTGGGTGGTGTTCAGTAAGAAAGAGGCCCCAGCCTCCAATTCACTTTCTACTCCACACATCTAGAAGTAGAAAGTTTTCTGTCACTGCATTCCCCCAGTACACCAAGCAGCCAGGCAAGGCAGTGGATGTGTAGCAGTGAGTTACTCCATCCTTGCTGCTTACCTTCAGCCTCATATCACGGGCATGTCTCTCGAGCTCTTTGCGAAAGTCTTCCCGTGTTAGCTTGTCCAGATCCAGGATGGAGCGCTTCCACTCAATCTGCTCCACACTGTGTGGGTCATGGGACACACAGTGGCCCAGCTTCACCTTTTTCAGCGTGTGCCAGCAGCGGCGATAGGCCTCCTCGAAGTCAAAGATGAGTTCGCTCAGTGTGCGGAAGACAGGTGCTTTGTACATCAGCTCCTCGCGGCGGCTGATGCCCAGTGCCCCATAGCGGCCGCCAAAGTTCACCCCCAGCACGATGTGTCGGAAGTAGTTCCCTGAGAAGTGGGTTTTGAAGCTGATGGGGAAACGGTCCAGTGTGGTCATGTTGTTGGTGAGGTAACTGACAGCAGCCATTATTCAGGAAATAACTGGTGGTAACAGTTTCCTGACAAGACACGTCCTACCTGCTCCAGACCCTCCCAGCCTGCTTAGCAGATTCCCCATTGATTCAGGCATTACATAGACAGGATTTGTTCTCCAGGTCAAGAGCCCAGCTCATTGCAAGCTGCCCTACTTTCATCTGGGTTATGGAGAAAACAGACTTGGCCTCTTCAAGGAGACAGTCAACAAAGAGAAGTTAATTTTGATGCAGAAGTTGCAATGCTAGCACCTTAAGTGTACTGTATTCCCTAGCTCCCAAACTGTTAACACTGCAGCATTATTCCTCGGTGTGTTTTAATCTGTTTCACTAGCTACTGTTTCATACACCTTCAGGATAAAAACTCACCAACCTCTACTTTTGAATCATTCTCTCACCATCTCTGCCCCTCCAGGTGCATGAAGAACCTACAGCCCAAGTACCACAAACTAAATCTGGAAGATAGCTAGGAAAGATGTGTACTTAAAGATAATACACATCTAGATCTAATAAAGGTATTGCCTAAGCTAGTAAGTGACATACACCATAATTAGAAGTTGGGGAGGATCCATAAATTATTTTAATGCAGAACACACACAGGCAGTAAGGGAACGATGCTATCCACAAAGGATTTCCTGACCTATCTCTAGCTAGTGTTTTTGCTCCTCTTTAGATCCTCTTTTGTCTTTTATAATCTTATATGGCTGACCAGAGCAGCACCACCCTTCTTAGTGAAGGAGGAGCAACTCCAAAGTTGTTCTGATACTTTAGAGAATTGCTTGGTTTTGGATTTCATTGGTGGTCTTTTGTGGGAGAACTGGGGAGGAAAAAAAAAAAGGAATGTGAGGCTTGGTGACAATATTATCACCACCCTCAAAGCATCACAAGCAAGAGAGCAGAGGCAAAAACACAAGGATGGGCAGACATGCACAACTCCAAGAGGAAAGGATACATTCCCAGGATCACAGCTTCCAGGCATTTTATTGGCAGGGCCTCTTTGGTCATTTCTTTGGCCAGGTCCATCAGCCTGCAGAGTAGGACAAGGGAAAGATGAGGACAGTTAGGGCTTGTGCTATGCACTGTGGCCAGTTCAGCCCTTTTGTACTATAGGTAGGTTTCCAGGAGAGAGGGTGGTCCACAGAGGATAGGGAACAGAACAAAGTATCTTCTTTAAGAAGATATTGAATCCAAACCAGGTCTCTGCCACATGCTGTTGTTACTTCCAAGGAATTCACTTCAGTGAGTTGCAGCAAAACTACTTACTGGCCAACCTGGGTTCTCAGGGAGACCGCAGCACCAATGTCTCCACAAGTAAAACCCTCAAAGTGTTTGCCACACAAGGCTCAAGGACAATAAGGCCTTCTTCTCTGGCATTAACCCTAGTCTCTATTCAGTGAGTACCATGGAGGAGACATGGTACTGATTACACAAAACAAGGCATTTAAACCTACATAAATCTATGGACTAGACCAATAGTAAGTCAGTCTTGGGAGATTCTCCATATGCTCTTCAAGAGAGTCAATGAACATCAGGTGCTTATTGCCAGGAACTTCTGGGGCACAGCAGTTCCCAGAATCTTCAACGAGGAGAATACCCTTTCTCATTCCAAGTATGAGTCACCAAAAGCTTAGTGAGCCTAGATTCTGCAAAAGCACTCACAGGAGCTATGAAATCAGACCTGTAAAGATACTTGGCTTTAACAAAGTTTTTGTAGAGCAGGACCTAATTTCAGAATCCCCCAGAAGTTCATATAGTTACATTCCAATTAGAAGCAGGCAGAATATGCACATTTTTGCAATACATTATTTTTGGCCTACTCGATTTACTGATTCATGACAAAAACTCTACTCTTGAGGAAGACCAGACACAGCTATGCCCCAGGCAACAGACAATAAAGTTACCCTAAGCAGGATGCAGCTGCAGGAATGAAAGCCCTAAGTGCCACTAGACCTTGGGCAGGGGATGGAGAAAAAGCAGTGTGTATAGCAGGGCTCCAACAACAAAGAAAGGATTAAATGCTCTAGAGGCTGCCAGCACTTACCCAGTCAGAGGTCTGCTCTTCTTAATCTCAAAGAATTGTGTCCCAGTGTGATTGTACCTGGAAGCAAGAAGTTAAGGGCTTGGCAGCTCGGAAAGTAGAGTTTGAAGAAAACTTGTCTGAAAGACGTTCATGTTATTTACTATTCTCACAACAGAGTCATGATCCCACAAATGTAGCAGCACACAAGAAAATCCCTACCTCACTTTTCTACATTTCCCCCACTTACACATCCTCTTTATTTCCACTGTATTTCCTTGTCAATTTTTCTCTTCCTCATACCCACACACGGGTTTCCACTCCAATTCCCAAAGGTTTATGCTGACAGCACATGCTCTGCTCAGCTTTCCAGTTACCAGGGCAGAACAGTTTGATAAATCTCTTCCTGCTCCAATCTGCACATAATACATGGAGCAATGAAACATTCATGGTACCTTATTCTAAGACTGACTGGGATCCAATCCAGAGCACAACCACCCTGGATGGGTGAGAGATGCCAAAAGGTCAGCCTTCTTACCTTGAATTAGGGCTGAAGCCAGAGATAGATCTGTATCTCATCAGTGAGATTAGACTGTGTTTGCATGGCATATACCTGCTCTCCAGCACCACAGGAATGGAGAAATCTCATTCCCAGAACACAGCCACACAGGCAGCTCTGCATATAAAGGGGCAACATATCACAGATGCATAAAATCAGGATGGCTGAGTGTTGTTTAGACAGAGAAGAGTGATTGAGTAGGATGACCTGAGAAGGTTTGCCCATCACCGCAACTCACCCACACCTTAACAATGAGGTGATGCAGTTTGCAGTACATCTGACACTTGGCTGTCAGGATCTCAGATATGTGTGTTTTTAATGAAATACCACTGTAAAGCCACTGATCTAGAAGAGTGGGTAGTGGGGAAAGGCCTTTGACAACATGCTCATTTGTTACATGCAGTGAACAGAACCAGAAGGTAACTTGGGCAAAAAAAGAAAAGAAATGGAGCAGCAAAAGAAAACATTATCCCAAGTCCAGCTTCCTGTTTTCAGGGAACAAGTTTCAGTTATCCTCCAGCTACAACAGGAGCTTTTCTGTTTGTCACCAGGAAAGAAAGTCCTCTAGCTCTTTCTTCTGGGTTATCACACCAGTGAGCAAGGTGACAGCAAAGGATACTGAAGCTCCCTGATGTAGCGCTGCACAGCTTCCAGGCGCTCAGGGATGGGGGTGGACGGCTGGAACACAGGCACACTTGGTATGGGAATCTGAAATGAGGAGCAGAACATAGATCACTTCTTCCAAACCTCTCCAGCTTCTTGCTGAACTCAGTGGCACATAGCTATAGGGAGCATGTTCCTCTGAAACCAGACCCTTTTTGCTGCCCAAAGTGACCACACAAGAAACATTTCTCTATTTCCACAATGGAAATTGGGAAGGGATTCAGAATGAGGCATCACCACAGAGCTGCAAGAGAAACTATGTGAAAAGGTCTTGCATTTATGCAATGTTACATTGGACAAAATAGATAGAATTAACTGACAAGGCAGCATACAAGACAGGAAAGCAATCATCTGAGGGAGCGCGACCTCATTTGAGTATTGAAACTGAAAGGCACAAAATAAAAATAAAAGCAAGAGGCAAACACGGACAATGAGTTTTCCAATATCACCAGAGGGTGGAACAGTCCTGCAAGCAAGGGTAGAAAGGTCCTTCACTGCTTCCTGGCAATTCAGATGAGTTGGCACTGACTAGGACACAGGCTTAACAGCATGACTCCCTGCCCTGCAGTGTCTGGTGTTTTGAATTACATGGTCAGAGAATGACTTCTGGATGTTCACCTTTCAGACTGCTGTCCCATTCTGAGGCCTCACCCTTATGGGTCCAGTCAGATTTTCCTCACCATTTTCACCATTTGCTCTCCACGGGATAACCATATTCTTGTCAGCAGCTGAGAAAATCTCATTCCCAGAACACAGCCTTTCTAAGGAAAGAGAAGGGACCTGTTCCACAGGACAAATAAAAAGAAGACACAAGTTTGGGATGACTGATAGGCTTGGAGAAGCAGCCCAATATTTTCTCTCTGAAAGATAGCTCATGCCTTGTATGCACCTTGCTAATATCAGACTGCACCTTTTCTCAGTTTTAACATTTCAGTTCCTCCTCAGACTTCCCCCAGAGCTGGCCTATCCACAGCTATGAAAGAGTGAGTCAGAGCTAGCTCTTCCTTTGAGCCTTCCATGCTGCTGTGCACAACTGCCTCTGCTGGACATGGTTTCATAGCCAGTGGTACTGCTTAGTGCACCCTTCACATGTATTTCTGTGGCCACTCATTTCCATACACCTCTTTCCTGTGTGTTGGTACAAGTGACCGGTGAACCAGGTCAGGCACCTGGACCAGCTGAAAGCTGAGCCAGCAAGCATGGGTAGTTTTCAGCCAGATCAGTTCCCTTTCCTGGCTGGCCACATGGTTGCACTCTGCTTGTGCTCCCCCACAGTACAAGGACCAGAGACCTCTAAATGCTTGTGCTCCCCCACAGTACAAGGACCAGAGACCTCTAAACCTTGACGTGCTGCCTCTCACATCGCAGAGGCACCGGCTGCCTCACTCACAGGGGGCAGCACAGGCACGGTGGGAGCAGATGTGAAACTGGGTTTGTTCAGCTGCAGCAGGAGCAGGGAAGGCTCCAGAGAGTGGCACAGGAATGGAGCCATCTCTGGTAGTGCATGAGCTGAGTCAGTTTGGATGCTGTGAGCTGACACACTGAGTCATAGGAAATAATTTCCAGGCAGAAACAACGAAAGAGGTAACAATCAGGGCAGGCTGACTATTTAATTTTGCTTTTTTTTCTTCAGCATGGAGACTTTAATGCTTCTCAGTGGAGACAGACATTAAGTGCATGTTGACAGCAGAGACTAATGATTCTGGGTAGTTCCTCCTCCCTTTACTAGTACAGACCCCCCGATCTCTTTTTCCTCAAAGGATTGCACAACACTGAGACAGCATAATGGCAATCAGTTCAGCAGGGGACTAGTTAATGTGGAAGAGCCTCCTGCACCTCAAGTAATTAAACTGATGAAAGTACACTGTGCTCTCTCTCAGATCTGGGCCTGCAGCCCAGACTGGGCTACAGTTTCTTTTTGCATCAGGTCTATAGCATTTTAATAGGACAATAGAAGCAGAAGTAGAGGAATAAGTTCTCCATCCCTCAATTCCACACTGACAGGAAAAGAGATCCTTATACTTTTTTCTTCCCCAGCATCATCCAGGGCATATCTCCAAAGAGCTATAAATATTAGTTAGCTTTTACAGTCCTTCAGAAAACAGAGAGAATTTATTTATAACAGAAAAAATAGGCAATCAGATCTATTTTGACTTCCCTTTAGCTATTATGAAAGCTGAAGAGAGCCCAGATTTCCCAAAGTATATAACCTCTGCCAGGCTTAGCAGACCAAATGAACACACCCTTGATCCCTCATCACTTGTGTGGAGTAGTTGCATCACCCCACTCCTAGATTCATGCACCCTGGTAGGCTGTCTATATGCATGGGACTGGCACTCTGCTTTTAGAAAGGGGATCCTAAGAACAACCAAGATTTTCATATGCAAGTGTGCCATGCTGTATGTGAGGAAAGGCACATGGGAGCAAGGCTCAGGCAAAGCTCCCCCCTTATCAGTATCACAGAGGTGCTCTTCTGGCCAGCCTAGTTTAGCAACAGTTTCTTTTATGGTACTCATGTGTATCCAAGCTCCTCCCTACTCTTCCTTCTGCAAATAACACAGGAGCAGTATCAGCCTTGGTTGAGAGCCTGACTGAAAAAAAACAGATTATTTTTTCTGGCTCTCTTGTTCTGAATCCATTAGATGCAACTCTTCCTGTCTTTGCCCTCATAACCATCTAATTTAAAATCCATGATTTCTTTATAAGCCAAGCACACATCACTTTGTACTTCCAGCTTGGACCCATTAGATGGTTCCAGCAGCTTGAAGCAAGGCAATACCCCACCCTGTTGCTGGAAAGAACATAACCTACAGGAGAGTGGCATTGACCCCAAGTCTATTGGAAGGAGATAGAGACTAGAGGAGCTCTCAGACTCCAGTGAGAGACACAGCTCCTGAAGCTGATCTGTAAACATGTGTCTAATCACAGCCTCCTCCAGTTATCATTTGGTAGTATCTTAGTTTATTGACAGCTTTTTTGAGAGCTGTTTCCCCCAACAACCAATGCTGGCTACGATCCATGGCCAAAATTTTGGAGTAGGTAAGTCACTGTGCCATTCCCAACACTTAAAAAGGACTATTCACCCTCCAGCACATGGAGAGAACCTGGCTTTTCAAAGGAACTAGCCTTGCAGAGTACACTTACTGCCCTGATTCTCATCTGTTGTACCAGCCTTTCAAAGAAACTTGATGGCACGGAGACAAGTAGCCATAAGCACCCCTCAAAGAAAAAAACACATCCCTGCAGGGGAGAAGGAGCTAAGGAAACAGAGCTCATCCATCCTAGTGGTTTCCTGAATTCCAGTATCCTCCCAGCTGTATGTGCCGAGTGAGCTTGGGAATGGCATCTGAGGTGGCAGAGTGCTGAATACAGTTTACAGATCCATTTCCCAGGGGTGCTAGCAGATGCAAAAAACCCCTCAACCATCCAAAACCCAACAATCCTCAAAACAAAACAGCCCAAATTTGCCTTTTACCGGAAGACTTCAGACCATTGGTGTCCCCTAACTGTAACCCTCATGGATGAAGACTCTAAAGTGAGAACAGGGGAACTTCTTCACATAAGACCAAAACAAGACACTGAACACTGTATTTCCCCACCCATCATTCACTGGAGTCTTGTTTGTCACCTTCTTTCTTCCATTTCCTTCACCATTTTTGACCAAATCAATCTTTATGGTTAGGAAATTAGGTAGTGTGTGTTCTGACTGATCTGAAACATGTTTTCAGCCTTCACCTAGGCTCAGGACAAAGTCACAGGAAAGGAAGGAAATCTGAAAAGGAAGGAAAAGTCTAATGGAGTTAGAATAGGGACTGTAATCAGGACTCAGGATTTGTTCCAGCTGCTGCCACTGATGCCTCTGACTCTTTACTGCACAAAGGATGTTGCATCACATGCATCTCCAGAATTCTTCATGGAAAGCAGTATGGATTGTCTGTGTAGTATATAATAGCATGTTCTTCCATACTTCAAATTACCTTCCCAAGGAGGAAAGTCTTTGCTAAAAAAGCCTGAGATTAAAAAGCATCATCTTTTTGTATCTGAATTTCCCCTATTAGAGTGATGGGAATACTCTTATAACCCGCCAATGGAGTGACACACAAAATGTTTGCAGTGTCTTTTGTTCACAGTATGCCAATAAAAGGGAGAGATTTTTCTCCAGCTGAGACGCAATACAGATAGCAACAATCACAAGAATTCACACTGAAATGTTTCAGTATGGTACAAGGCTCAGTGAAATGGTCAGTGGTTCCTCTTTTCATAGAGTTCTCTGCAACAAGGCCAGGAGCATGCTTGGAAATCATACCTGACCCTATACCAACAATAAGCTCTGCAAGCGTTTGCTAACTCCTCTTAAAACGCTTGGCATCAAAAGTCTTTTCTGACAGACACAGTTCTGTTCCAGAATGCCTTTTGGTGTGGGAAACTGTACCCAAAGCAGATTTCTTCATGTGCAAAGTCTCACCCCCGTCTGTCTCAATCCCCCACCTCCGGTATTTGGGCTCTTCTAAATTTAACTCTCCTCATCTTTTCATCATTTATCCAGTCTTTCTCTTTAGCCACTGCCCATTCCCCCTCTTTGCCCTGCAGGCTGCTCACACATTAGCTACCTGAAGTCCGTTTTCCAGCAAGGCCGCAGAAGAAGAGGGTGCTGCTGGCGCACCAGACAGGGCAGAGCCCCGCAGATGCCCTCTCGCACTCCAAGTTAAAGTGTGGCTCTGCTTCCAGCAAGAGCAGTCCCGGGGCCCGTTTTTCCCGGGGCCCGCTCCCGAGCCGGGGCTCCCGGCCTCCTAGGGGCACAGGCGGGCGCCTCCTCCCAGCGGGATGCCGCCGTTTCCCCCTTCCCTCCGTCCGCCCGGCGGGGACGGTCCGCTCCGGGCGCTTCCGCTGGGACCCCGCGCCGCAGCAGCGCCGGGGTGGGGTGGGGGGGTCTCACCTTGGGCAGGTCGGCGGCGCCCCGGATCCTCTGCGCCACCCGCTCCCCCTCGGGGTGGATCCTGCCCACATGCCGCCACATCCGCTCCCAGGTGGGCTCATCCACGGGCAGCCCGCCGCGGTTGACGAAGAAGGGGACGCCGCCGTCGCGAAGATCCTCCTCGCCTTCTTCCTCCTGCTGCTCCTCGTCCCGCGGTGCCGCCGCCTCGCCGGACGGGGGCTGCCTGGCCGCCGCGGCCCCGTCGTCCCCCGGCATCGGCATCGGCATCGCCGCGCCCGCACTCAGCGCCTGCCGCCCGCCGCCGGGCCGCCGGGGGCCGCGCCCCGCATGGCCGGCGCTCCGGGCACGGGGCGTCACCGCCCCCGCCTCGCCCCCGGAGATATCAGAGCGGAGGGCTCGCCGCGAGAAGGGGAGAAAAAGCCGGGCGGGGCGGTGCCGGGTGCCGCATCAGGCCGCCGCCGCGGCGGGGGAGGCGCCGGCGGCCCGAGCGCCCGCGGCAGTGACGGCGGGCACCGCGCGGGGCGGGCCTGCCGCCGGGGCGCCCCCGCCGCGCCGCCTCCCGGGCGCTCCGCGGGGCGGGCAGGCACGGCCGCCTCCCGGGCGGGGGCTGCATGCGGGGGAACAAAGCCCCGCGCAGGGCGGGGCGGGGCCGGGCCGGGCGGGGCCGGGCGCCGCTCCCCTCCGCCCTGCTCCGCCCTGGGCCGGCTCTCAGCGTGCGCCCACCGCCGTAGCGGGGCCGGGCTGCCGCTGGCGGGGCGCGGCCGGGCGAGCGGCGGTGTCGCTGCCCGCAGGCGATAAGGCAGATAGGGGCGATAAGGGAGACGGCTGCGGCCGGGCGATAAGGAGGCGGGGCGGAGGGCGGGAGCGGGCCCGGGAGCTGGGGCGGGGCCGTGGCCGTGAAGCGGCTGCTGAGGGGTCGCCGTGAGGGGCAGCGGCGGCCACGCCGGGGTCTGCGCTCGTGCTGCGGGGCGTGAGGGACGGGCGGGGCCGAGCCGGGCCGGGGCTGGGCTGGGCTGGGCGGCCCCGCAGGCCATAAAACACTGCTGGGAGCCAGGGGCAGGTGTCCGTGTTGACATAGCTGTGAGGAACGGAAGAGCTGGGATGAGTTTTCCAGGTAGGGAGCAGTGGGGGGTGGAGAGCGTATTCTGATGCTCCTGTAGCACAAAGCAATGGTGAAGGATGGGCTCTTGTGGAACCGCACCGCTTATCTAAGGGTGTGCTACACATAGCCAGTCCCCCTCAAGAGAGGGGCCCATCAGGCCTCTTCTGCCTGGCAAGAGGCAAAATACACCGTACCTAAGGTCTGGAGATGCACCACTGAGTGTTTTGCTCTGCTTCATCATCTGGTTTTGTTTGAGCTCTCTTGTAGTACTGAGGGGTGTGAACTCTCATGGGAGGTTCTCCACATGCTGCGGGAGATTTTTGAGCATGTTCTCCACTGTGTACATGCTGCAATGGTTGTGTCCTCGTCTATAAGAGCCAGGTTGTGTCTCTATCGCTGGCTGTGTTTTCTCACCACCCTGTGGTATTAATCCATGTTGAAAGCTCTAACATAAAAGCATTCTGTAATTTAAGCACCGAGTACAAGAAATGTGTACAAATTACCGGGTCAGCTGCTGAGGTACCCTCTGAAGGGCATCTCAGAATACTTGCATTTAGCACTCCAAACAAAAGGCTGTGGTTCAGCATCAGTGGGGGAAATACACGCCGGTTGCCATGGAATTTGATGTGCCCTGAGAACAGGCTATAGCATTTACAGAGCTGGATAGAGGATTTCAGAGAGAGATTCCACTTCTTCTGTGGTGCTCTGTAGGCTGTTGCTCACATGAGATCCTTTCTGAAGGCACAATACTTGAACACAGTTTTTTGTTGAACTCAACATTGCCCAAAATGCTGAAAGGTTGATTTTTTTTTTTTAAGGAAAATTTGGCTAAATGTGTATCCCTGCTTCTGCCTTCCAAACAAATCACCAGCATCACTTCATAGAGCCTTCATTAACTTCTGTAATACTTAAACATATAAGTCACTGAATAAGGATTTCTTTTGAATGGGCACCTTAAGCACTGCAGATTTTTCACCTCTGTAAAGTTTTTATTGTTTTTATTTCCTTTGCCTTTTACTTGTGAGCAGTTGATGGTTGGTTGAAATTGCCCCCTTATATCTAAAGAAGCAGCAAAGCCTGTGACAGGAATCACTGCACAGCCCCTGAATGGACGCATTTTGCAAGAACAGTTCAGAACCTCCCATGTCCTCAGTCCCTCTAGAGACACGGGATTGGGAGTGTGCCAGTCATGCAATGGCAGAGCCCCACTGGGGGCATAATCTGCATTTTGCTTGAGGGGCAGGTGTATTTCCAGTAACAGCACAGAGGAAAGGACAGGGAGCAAGGAGTTTGAATGCTTCTTTTAGAGCTGTATTGCCTCCCCTGGCTGAAATGAGGCACAGCTGTCCATAGAGGCAAGGATGCTTGTTTTGATTTGGAGCTCCAGCGCTAATTCAGGGCTGGTACTTCATATGGCCTTCTGTACCTCAGCTTTTCTACCTGTTAGAGGGAAATGCTAATAACCCTGACTTGCAGCCAGAGATTTTGTAAAGATTAGTTGGCATTTTTTGCACATTAACTACTATTCTTTCTTAAAAGTAAAAATAGTTGTAGTAGAAGTGAAATACAATTCTTGTATGTTTCATGTCTTAAAAATAAATTCTCAAATCTCAGCTGGAGGAAATGTAGCTGATAAGTATCAACAGTCCTCAAAATAAGCTTATCAAGGGATTTTTGTTTGTATTGGACAATTATAAGGCAGCATCCCTCCATTCTGGCCATTACTCAAATAATTGGTCTGTAGCAGGAGATCTGTATTTTAAGGTAGTACCATGGCACTAAGCTTTGCCCAGCTGAAAAAGGATAGAGCAGAGCCATGCCAAGAGAGCCAGTCCCTGCAGGGGGAACTGGACACAACTGAGGTGACAGCAGAGGACAGAGACTTCACTTCCCCTTCTGCACAGCTTGTGCTTCCGTGCCTTGGGGGGCTGCTGCCTGCAGTGCAGGGTGTGTAATGTGCATTAAACACTGCCTTTCATTTCTGGCAGCACACTGGCTGGGATGATGAGGGACCAGAAGGCATGCAATTTCTGTTTAATAGCAACATAAATTGTTTATTTACCTGTGCTCTGTAGAGGAAGACTGTGTAAATGCTCTGGGAATTGTTTAAATGGGTGAAACTTTGTTAAGGCAGAGTTAAGTTTTGCTGTCAGTGAAAAAATAAAAAACATTGAAAAAGGATTGAAATAAAGGCAGAAATTATTGGACTATATAAGTTATTTTTTAAGATATAAAATATTTGATAAAAGTATGCAAGTGGCATACAAACCATTTGAGAACCTCTGTTCTTCTCTGGGGTGGGAATTTTGTCTCTATTAGAGAAGATCTGATATCAGTTTCTGGGAACATGGACTATATGGATAGTGAATTATAGTGTTCCCTTTGTTTTATAACATCTCCTACATTTTGTTAACATTGAATTATTTTTTACTTCTGACAATCATTTTTTGAGTTTTGTTGGTTTCTTTTTTTTGGTCTTCAAACACAGTGTCTTTGTGATCTTGCATAAGACCAATTAAAACACTTAGCAGAGATTTCTTCCTAATGGCAGTTTTAGGCCACTGTTTAGTTACATTTTCTTAGTGTGAACTGGAACATTGCAATGATCTTAAGGGTTTTTCCCAAAGTACATGATTCAAGGGAACACCGAATGTTGCTTCGAGCATGAGTAGGGCTTGTGCTCTCTTTATCCAGCTTGCTCTAACTTTTTGTGATCCAAGGTTCTCTGTGGCACTAACTTCCTCCTTCTGTAACTGTTTCAGACTGGGTTCCCTTTTCTGTATTCCTGAAAGAGCTCTGTGAAAAACCTCATGTGACAAATCAGCATATTTCTGAATTTATTTCCCAGAGTACTTAGCTTTGAGACTCCTTCCTTCCTTCCTTCCTTCCTTCCTTCCTTCCTTCCTTCCTTCCTTCCTTCCTTCCTTCCTTCCTTCCTTCCTTCCTTCCTTCCTTCCTTCCTTCCTTCCTTCCTTCCTTCCTTCCTTCCTTCCTTCCTTCCTTCCTTCCTTCCTTCCTTCCTTCCTTCCTTCCTTCCTTCCTTCCTTCCTTCCTTCCTTCCTTCCTTCCTTCCTTCCTTCCTTCCTTCCTTCCTTCCTTCCTTCCTTCCTTCCTTCCTTCCTTCCTTCCTTCCTTCCTTCCTTCCTTCCTTCCTTCCTTCCTTCCTTCCTTCCTTCCTTCCTTCCTTCCTTCCTTCCTTCCTTCCTTCCTTCCTTCCTTCCTTCCTTCCTTCCTTCCTTCCTTTTCAGTTGAAGATAGAGGTTTGAAACTCATTGTCTAAATGGTGTTTATTGATGTGTTTTCTTCCCCTGTGTTTAGTTTTCTCCAACTTGCAGTACTCCCTTTAGCCTATTCACAGGAATGTCTTTATGAGCAGTGAAGTTCTGTGCTGTGCAGAAGCCCCTGCTGAGATCACTGTGCTGCTGAGCCGTTTGCATGTGCTGCCACAGACCTTTGCCCTGAGCAGGAGTTCTACCTTTGCCCCTGAAGTTGTTCTTGCCTTGCTCCAATCAGGACTACCTATGCAGATAACAGCAAAGCTTTTGTTTTTTGATTACAGCACATGTAATATTTAGTCTGGGAGATCAACTGGCATAGCAGTGCCAGAATAGCCCTGTTTTGTTGGCAGCTAGGAATGACTTCAACAGAGACTGATATAGTGACTCCACACATTTTTCTCTTCAGGTGCAGTCATTCTGATTTCTTTTCATGCGTAGATCACACCTAAGAGGAGACTTTGATCCAGTCAAGCTTTAAAATGCCAGCAAATATTTATGAGACTTCTGTATTTGTCGTAGAATCATAGAATGGTTTGGGTTGGAAGGGACCATAAAGATAATTTAGTTCAATTTCCCTGCCATGGACAGGGCACCTTCCACTGGATCAGGTTGTTCAGAGACCCATCCAGCCTGGCCTTGAACACGGATGGGGCGTCCACAACTTCTCTGGGCAATCTGTTCAGTGGCTCACCACTCTCACAGGAAAGAGTTTTTTCCCAATATCTGATCTAAATCTACCCCCTATCAGTTTGAAACCATTCCCCTTATCCTGTCACTACAAGCGTTTGTAAAAAAGTCTTCTCCAGATCTCTTGTAGTCACCCCAGCTTTGCATACTGAAAGTGGGTCTACAGGAAAGACCACAGACCGATATGATTGCACCTTAAACTTTACTGAAAGGAATATGGCTATAAATATAACAGGTATAAAGTACTGTACTTAGCTGGGAAGGAAAAGGGTTTTTTTTCTGAAGGGACTGTGGAATTACAAAAAATTGTACCTGTTTTAAAGTTCATTAAAACAGGTACAGTGAGCTTCTCCAGTGAGCTTTTGAATAAAGGTAGAATTTTATAATAAAATTCCTAATTTCCTTTTTGTCTGTCTGATATTATTTTCTAGAGATGGACAGGAAATGGGCTCCTATCCCACAAAATATTTTTCCAGCTCTACACTGTACAGAACAGACACTTCTGAAAGATTTAACTGGAAACAGAATAATGAATACACCAACAGACAGGGTATTTTTTTTTTTTTTATTTTTGAAAGAACTGCTTTCAAATCCCAACAATGCTTTGTGTGAAATAGAAATATAAATGTAACATTCCTCAGCTCCAAACTAATGTGCTGAGCTTGGTCTAGCATGTGAGCCTTTCCTTCAAGGGTTACAGTGGCCATTCAGTTGCACATGAAAAAGACACCACTTCTGTACTAGCCAGGTCAGGAACTTATGTGGAGCCATAGGTTTAATTCCCCATGCCAAGTCCCGTGCATGCAGTTTGAACTTCTGTCTAATCATTAATGCTGCAGATTGCCAGTACATTGTAGAATTGGTGCTGACATTTTTTATCATTTTCCAAATCAAATTGATCCTGATCAGTTTTCTCTCCACAGCTTGGTCCTTAGTGTCTCCAGTTCTAACTTTATCATTTAGTAGTAATAGATTTTTAATTTTTTTCCCCCTGATGCCTAAGATAAAATCATTGCAGGAAAGCAACTTTCAAGTGCTGCATGGGTTTTAGAGTTCTGCATGCATTCCCTCCTCTCTGGTACTCAGTTCTGTCTGCACTTCCCCAGTTTTCTTGTTTGTATGCCTGCAGCATATTTGCAAAACATGGAATGGCTACTCTTCTCACTCTTCAAATGGAGAAAAGAGATAAAGAAGCAGCAAGTGCTTTTATTGTTGGTGAAAAAACACCTGAGCAGGATGTGTGATCACTGATGTCATGAGCCAGGCAAGCACCTCCATGCAATGACACCTTAATGTACCAGTGCTGACTGGTTCATACAGGTTCAGCAGTGCTGTGCCTGTGTGTTTCCTGGCTTGGGAATCTGCAGCTCAGAGCACTCTGCATTGTTCTCTGCTGTGAACTGTAAACATGTCCTGAATGGCTTGTCCATGATCCTGCAGGAAGACAGTGGCAGACCAGGGACATAATGTGAGTTTTCTCCTAAGCAGCAAGCCAACCTTCTTTATTTTGGTTTCTAGGCTACATAAATTGTAAGTGAATGAAAATTCTGTGCGTATGGAAAGACTTCAATATTTTTTTGGAAGTAGGTTAATTCCTATAGCATGGTAAGTTTGGGGAACTGGAGAGGACTGATGACAAAAGGATTAGCCATGCTAAAGAAATAGTTTATTTTCACTGTTGGAAATGCTTTATTCATCTTAGAGTAGAAATGCATAGATCAGTAGAACTATACTGGTCTGCTCTGTTATGTCATAAACTGAAAAGAAGATAGCAATTTGTTAATATTCTAATACATTGAGGAATGTATTAGAAGAGTATGAATAAAAAGTTTCATGAAAAAAAGGGTCTGCCACTATTAACAAATGGCACATGGTTTTCATCAGTGTTAATCTCCTGACTCTTGGTTTCCCCTCCTTCCCTCTTCCTGTTTCACAGTCTTCTCCTATGTTCCCTGGTTTGCTGAAACTTGCTAATTTAATAATTGCACTTTCACATTCAGTTTTGCATTACATTTTTTTAGGTGTCATATGAAATGTTCTTAATGGCCCACAGTGACATCTGTTTGTCCAGGGGAGAGAATTTATCATTGCAGGTTTTGCAGGTAGGACTGGGGTTTCATGAAAGTTAAGGTATAGTACAAAGAGCTGAATTCATTTTTTAAACTGGCTGTAAACTAAAAAGATATCTTTTCCAAGGGAATATCTTATAAGGTATGTGGAGAGAGACAGCAGGTAGGTTTAGATACTATTTCTACTCTGCTTCACTAGGAAGAAATTCTTTATGATGAGTTGTGGCTGCCCCCTTCACAAAAGTGTTTAAAGAAAGCCAGGCTGGAATGGGCTCTGAGCAGCCTGTTCTGGTGGAAGGTGTCCCTGCCCATGGCAGGAGGCTGGAACTGGATGATCTCTAATGTCTATTCGTGCTCAAACCATTTCAAGAGTCTATCATTAGGAATATACTGCAGGGGTCAAGGCTCACACTTTGGGAATATAGTGAACTTTGCAGAAGCCTAAGAGGTGATCCTTTCCACCCAAGTTGTTCACTTTGTTGCTGTTTGAATTGGAAATAAATTGAACAGTTAATAAGTCTGTGCCCGTAACTGTGGTGATCTTTTTACCCTCTCCACCTGAAAGTGGTGCTGAATCTGTCTCGGCTTCAAAACGTCTTGACCTATGTGTATTTGAAAGCTACTTCAGGCTTACAAAGAAACTGTGTTTGGGAAACTTTGTGCGCTATGGGACATGTTCTGTTTTTCTCCGAAGCGATTCTTTAGCTTTTTTTTTTTTTTTTTTGTTTGCCTTTTTTAAAATTTTTTTTTTGACGTTGTATTTCCCTTGGGAGTAAGTTACCGAGGTGGTAGGCACGCGAGAGAAATGGGTTGAGTGACATCTAGTGGTTAGGAATGAAAATGTGTAGCATCAAGTGTTTTTCCTGCAGGACCATGAAAAGTAAAGCAATTCCTAAAACTGGATTGGGATTAACTTAGAATCTAGAAAACCTGAAATTTAGAGAACATTTCCAATAAATGCAGCTTCTTGTTTCTGCCGCTGTCAGCAGTAACTTTCCTGCATGTTGTCTGATGCTAAGGAGTGGCTTTGATGTCTGGTGCCAGGGCCCTGTTACTTTCAACCCATTCTAGTGTCTTCTCATGTCTCCTTCCCATTTCATTGCTTGTTTGCTTTTAGGAATATTTTTACATGACCCTCCTTTGCCACAATCAGAATGACTTTAGGATCATACAGTTTTCTGATTATTAAATTTTTTTAGGCCATTGGAGAAAAGTGATCTCATTAATAGTGCAGTTGTGAGAAGCTGATCTTGGTAAAGATCTGCTGTTTTGTACTGCTGAGAACCCAATTGTCTTATTTGTTACTCCCAGTTTCAGAAGAGTTAACACTGTCCACTGTTCACTTCCAGTGGGTAGGATTCTAGTCCTGTTCTCTGCTATCTCAGCCTTGTCAAATTGATTCTGTCTAAGGGTACAGAGTGGATTATACCTTTATGATGCCTGGTGGAGGAAATGGATGATTTTAATAGTTTATTTCCTCTTGTAATTTCCAACAATTTCTTTTCTAGGCAACTGGACCAGTGTAATTCATCTTGCTATCAAATAAATACTTATGAACAAATTCCAGCTGGCCAGTTGCTGTTGAAATGGGAACTAGATAAAATCTCTATCACTGTAGGGCAGTGCTTGTCTTCTTGTGTTATACAACACTATGCTTTCCAGTTATATTTGGAATGCTGAGAAATGAGCTAGTGTACGATCATATTTTTTAGATTTCAACGATGAAAATGTTGTGCCTTCCTACTTGCCTTGCAGGCTTCAGAGAAAATGGAAACAGATTTTTCCTCAAACTTGAGAAAGGAGTGGGCTCCACTAAAATTATATCCATCTTTCTTATGGCTTCCTGGGAAGTCACAAGCATATTCAGAAATCCACCCACCCATCTGCTATAGTATGAGGCTGGGTAAGTTGTTTAGTCAAGTTTAGACTAGTGCCCACTGCATATGTTATGGAAAATTCTGGGAAAAGAGGTGGCATTTAATACATAGGAGGAGCAGTAGCTATTGCCAATCCATCTGGTGTCATGACTCTTTGATTGGGCCTTGCATACATCCACACAACTCTGGCCAGCTCAATTTCCTCTCAGTACTTCAGGGGTGTAGAAATGGAGAGAGGAAGATAAAGGACACGTGGCACATGTGCTGTGTGTGTTAGTAACATATCCGTCACAGCTGTGGGAGCTGAAAGGAAAAGGAAGGAAGCAGGTGAAATCTGTTGTGCTCAGAGGAAGCCAGCATGTGTTTGAGTGCTAGCAAACGTCAGATTTTTTCTTTAAAATTCTCTGCTCTCATATTGTGAGAGTGGGACAGGCATGCCATAATTAGATACCACCTTTATGAAGCTGTAATTTGAGCTTACTTGTTTGGTTGCAAGTTTTGGGGAGAAATTCATACTGTAACAGGGACAAAGCCTGGTGCCATCACTGAGTTCTTCTGGAGCAGGGAATATTATGGACAGGAGCTGCATGTAAGGAAACACAACAAGGGAATTTTTGCAAAACTTCAGTAGTTATAGCTACCAGGACATAACAGAAACAATTTTGAATTTAGCTTCAATGCTCTTTGGGCAGGAGCAGTTCTTCAATGTGTATGCCCATTGCATTATAACTTCTGCACAGGTTTCTAAAGTACATGTGGTCTGACAGAGATTCCAGGGGAAGCCATGCCAGCTGTGAGTCTGGGCTCTTAGGCCTAAAGTGGCAATGACTTTCTCCAGTCATGGCTTCATGCATTAAAGTGTAAGGAATACCTTATTTTGTCAAACCTAAAGCCCACCTAGACAGGTATCTTTGCCTTGGACAGTACCAGCAGGCAATACTACACGGAGCTAGGTCATGATCCTGGCCATTAATTTGTGCATTCCTCTCGTTCTCCCTCAGCATCCACAGTCACTGGATTAAAATCTCTGGGAGGTACACCTGTGGCCATTCCCTTACCTATTTTGGAATGGCTATCCATAAAAAATTCTCTTTTTGTAGCCTGCTTGTCTCCTAGTCCCATATGACCAAAATTTCACTACAGTTGTGTGTGCAAAATAAATTTTTTTTGCTTGTCTGAAACCTATCGTGCATGCGGTTTGAGTGAGTGCCCATACTTGTAGTATTACAAGGTTTGATAGCTAACAATCTGCTCTCACATCCTCAATTACCTTCATGATTTTGCAGTTCTCAGTTGTATCCTCCTCAGCCTGCATGTCTTCAAATTAGGGAGAGAAATCTCTCCTCATAATGCAGTTGCTCCATCCCCTAAATTCCTGCTGTACAATTTATGTGCTCGATGAAACATGAGTGCTTAAATGTGGATACAATTCAGTCTCTCAGTTGCTGCGTGTCCCAGCTGTCTGTCACAAGGCAGAGCTGGCTGCCCCAAGAGTGATCATAGCATAACTCTTTTTTGAGCACCTTCTATCTGACCTTTTTTAAAGCTGTAGCAAGCAAATTCCAAGAACACTTGTGGGATTAATAGCAGCAGCTTTCTCTGTTTGTAAGTGGAGCCTGGCCAATTCACGGCCATCCCTATGGATGTTCAGCTTTTCCTTGGCCTGAAACCAACTGTTACAAAGGGCCAGATCCTCACTAGTTGCTTGTGGAGTTTCTGGTCATTTGGGTTATGGTGCTGGCCAGACACCCATTTGTGCTTTTTGTGGTGATTCCTGCTGGTCTCAGTGCTGAACAAGTAAAGTAACTTCTGCTTCTTGGTGCTTAGTACGCTTGCTGTATGTGATGGGATATCCACAGTGAGAATGTTGTCAGCTGCAGGGCAGATACATGTAGCAGCCAGACTTGGAGGCACTTGCACTGATTTCATCCAGGACATTGATGCCCTCTGTCCTGAGAAGTGGACCTTTGGAGGAAGTTGGTGCTGCAGGCAGCATCTATCAGTTCACTGGTCCCTGAAAAGGGTGGAAGTAACCTTCCAGTGGTGTGGTTATGATAAAACTGGTTATTATATGTTATCATTCTTGACTTCTAGCAGTTTGTTTTATATTAAGATGTCTTGGTTTATTGAAAACAACACAAATATTTTTTAATCCATCAGTTTTAATAAATGGATGAGTTCTTTCTTTCGTTCTGTGGTCTTTCCTGAGTTGCTCTTCTTGGGAACCCATGCAGAGGAAAGGTCGGTTTCTCAGTTTTAGATCCTGTAACTGATTTGACTGAATAGCAAAGTGAAGGCCAAAATGTTAAATTTTATTATATCAGTGGGAATCAAAGGGTGCAAAAGAAAAGATAGCTAAGGCTAACACTTAGTAATAGTATAACTGTGACTAGTCTGGTATACAGAAAACTGCAAATGGAAATTTGCTGTATTTTTTCGCTTTTAGAAAAGCAAAGATTTAAAGAATGGAATGAGAGCAAGTATTGTTTTTAGGTTTTAATATAAATCACTGAATGTGTCCACCTGCTCTCATGTTATCACTGATTTTGCCATATTCATGTGTGAACAGTGTGAGCTACAATGTCTTGCATTGCAGTGACCCTAATTGTGTAAGGCATGAGACACATCCTCTCTGTGAGGTTCTGTAAGCACAGTGCTGTGCAACCTGCAGCACATTTTCTAGATGTATTCTGAATTGGAGTGTTTTCCTGTTTATTTATATGAATAATACATCCCAGAGTCCATCTCCCATGTCTCTAGCCGCTACATTCTCCCTGCCAAGAATGTAACCTTGTTCAGCCTTTCCACCAAATGGTGTCCTGGAAGCTTTGTAGGTCAAGCTAAGAAATGACTACATACCAGAATAAACTCTCACAGAAAGCTAGCAAAGAATAAACACATTCACAGTTGGTTTGCCCCTGATGTCATGTCTTTTGTTCTCAAAACACCTTCAATATCTTAGAATATAAAACTGTCACTATCAACTGTAGACTCAGCATAGTTATTATAATGAATGATAATTTCCCTTCTAACAAACTCTCACTATTTCATACTAGCAATTATCTCTCTCTTCTCCTGAACAGAGAGAGACCAGCTGCTTTTTCTCTTGGATGCTTTACCAATGCCTGTCAAAGTCAATGCAGAGTTCTTGTACTCAGCTGTACTCAGAGGATTTTTGATCTTGCAGGGTTGTTTTTGGTTTTTTTTTTTCAGTTCTCATGTTTCATCTAATAAGAGCTACTATGTTGGTGAACAAACTCAGAATAATTTGCAGCTACAGCAATGCTAATGCTGTAAGGAATAAAAGTGACTCAGTTGCTTCTGTGATGAAGGGCAATTGCTCCCTCTGCTGTGCAATTCTCCTGCCAGAAGCTCTGCACTTGCAATAGTCATTCAACTTTGCTTTTCCTGTGACACAGTTGTGTTGCTGGGTGCTGGTACCTTGTGCATAGTAGAAACCCCTTCAGCCTGCTGGCCACACTGCCTTTGATGCTGCCTGGGATGTGTTTGCCTCTCTGGACTGCAAGTGAGTGTTGTCAGTTCATGTGCAGCCTCTCAGCCACAGCACCCTCAATTCCTTTTCTTTCTCACCATTCTCAATTCCTTCATCCCCCAGTCTGTGTTAATGCTGGGGGTTGCCTCAGCTCAGGTGTAGCACCTTGCACTTGGTTTCATGAGGTTCCCATAGACCTACTTGTTGAGTTTGTCCAGGTCCCTCTGGATGGCAGTCTGTCCCCCTGGCGTGTCACCTGTACCACCAAACGTGGTTCTTGCACTCCAACTTGCTGAAGGTGCACTCAATGCCACTGTCTGTGTCACTGATGAAGATAAAAAACTGTGCTGATCCCAGTCATCTGGACACCACTTGTCACTGATCTCTGTCTGGACATTGAGCCATTGTCCACTTCAGCCAATTCTTCATCTGCCAAACAGTCCATCCATCAAACCCGTATCTCTCCAATTTAGAGAGAAGGGTGTTGTGAGGGACTGTGTCAAAGGCCTTACAAATGTCCCAATAACAACCATAGCTCTTCCCTTGTCCACTGATGTTGTCCCTTCATCACAGAAGGCCACTGGGGCTCACGTGTCTTCTTGTTGACAGATTTCCAGTTTCCACTGCAGGCTGGGGACTCCTCACAGCTGTATAGGCACAGCATATTTATCATGATGTTCTACTTGGCTTATGATCATAATGGGATCTGGAATGGGAGAGGGTATTGGTGCTGTTTTTTGATTTGTTTTAAATACAGCAATGCTTGTCTTTGAAGTTAATGCCTTAAAAATCACAGTGTAATACAGCCTCACTGGAATATCTTCTTCCACAAGCCACAGCTGGTTACTTTGAAAGGTTTAGAGCAGGCTCCTCTCATATGCACAGGATGTAGGACAACCTTATTCTTATGCCTTTCCCTTGGTATCCATCTTTGGTCTCTGTTCAGGGTAGCACGGACAGCAAGATGAACTCTTCACGTGCCTCTATTCAGGCTGACTGTTCCAGAGTTGATTCTGCTCTGGGATTGCACATTCAGGACTGTGAGGTAGTGTAGGAGACAAGTTATCAGGCTAGACTGGCCTTTGGTCTGACCCAGAACAGTTCTTGTATCTTCTATCTCTGTTTTCTCTGTTGGGTGAACTTTGCCAAATACCTTGTAGGTCAGCTGAAGGCTAGCCAAAGGTATAGCCAAAGAAGAGAAATGTTTCATTTCAAGACCCATCTCAATGAACATTTTCTTAGTAGTCACCAGACATTTTTCTTCTTTATTTTCATTGACATGGCCATAGCCTTTGCATCTGGCTTTTACGGGTATGAAAAGTTTGCCCAGAGGTAGGTTGTATCTGTGACAAATAAAGATCCACTCTCTGTTTTTATTCACCTCCCCTGTTGTATTGCTGGGGTTTTTACATTCTATGGACTGAAAATTAAACAAATACTGAATTGAGTCCACTGATAATAAAAAATTATCTCACAAAGACAGGCACTGAGGATATCTGTATTTGAATAAGTGATTAGCAAGAAGACCTGTGATATCAGGCCAAGGAGACACTTAACTTGTAGGTGGCTTGAGTTTTCTGCATTTTTGCTTAGTATAGTGCTGTGTTTGCTGGAAATGTAAAAAATGAAGATGAAGAAAAATTTAAAGATCAGGTAGTGAAAACTATGTTGTTTTCTTTCAGATTTAAAGGGGTAAAATAATGTTAAAGTAGCTGAAGAGATATTTCTACCCAATTTGCAAACTACAGTCTGATATAAAAATTCCTTTATTATTGTATCTACTTATTCTGTTTCTGAATAACCTTCAGGAGTGCAGTAAGTTCAGAACTGACATAAACTTAGCTAGATGTCAATGTTATTTGGATGTTTCGTATTCTGACACTCTGGGAGTACAAGGTTGTGATGGCTTAAAAAGTTGAATCTGAACAGTGCTGAATGGTTATATACATGTAAAAATATATGGGGAGGTGTCAGCCAAAGCACACAAATGCATGGAATCCACAGCCATTGATCAAAGTTATGTTGAAATAGTGTGTTTGAGTGTTTGCCCACCATCACACTTAACTTTTCTTATGTTTAAATGGAGCTTCCTGTGTTTCACTGTGTGCTCATTGCCTCCTGTCCTGTCACTGGGTGCCACTGAGAAGAATCTGGTTCTGTCTTCTTTCCTCTTTCTGAATAGGCATTTTTAAAAATTTTTAAAATTCTCCTCGCATCTTCTTTTCTCCAGGTTAAACAATTTCACCTCTCTCAGCCTCTCCTCGTATGATAGGGGTTTCAGACCCTAAATCATCTTTGTGGCTCTCATGCTGGGCTTGCTACACTATATTAATGTCGCTTGTTCTGGGAAGCTCAGTCCTGGACACAGCACTCCAGGTAGGATCTCAGCAGTGCTAAGCAGAATGGAAGGAACACCTTCCTCAATCTGCTGGCAATGCTTATCCAGTCCTGGAGGCTCTTTGCCTTTGCCATAAGGGCACATTGCTGGCTCATGTTCAGTATCTCTAGATCCCTTTCTTCAGAGCATCTTTCCAGCTAGTCAGCCCCATCTTGCACTGGTGTGTGGGGTTATTTCACCCTTGATACAGGATTTGGCATTTTGCTCTGTTAATTTTCATGACCTATTGACCAGGGTTCTTCTGATGGCAGCACTTATCTCTGGTGTGTCAACCACTCCTCCCAATTTTGTACCATCTGCAAAATTGCAGAGGGTGCACCCTGTCCCATTAGCCAGGCCATTAATGAAGATGTAAAACACTACGGGCCCCAGTATCAACCCCTGATGTACACTATTAGTGACTGGCCTCCAGCCATTGATCACAACCCTTTGAGCCCCTTGACAGT
This sequence comes from Ammospiza nelsoni, assembly GCF_027579445.1. NCBI lineage: Eukaryota > Metazoa > Chordata > Aves > Passeriformes > Passerellidae > Ammospiza > Ammospiza nelsoni. The sequence continues at coordinate 42,501,266 of NC_080638.1, read as the reverse complement.
TCAGCAGGTTTTCACTCCACCTTACACCCCATTTATCCAGCCCATGCTTCATCACCTTCTGAGGAATTTCACAGAGTTAACTAACAATTGCCAAGTATGAATAGGAAATTGAATCTGTTCTTCAAAGATCTATAACATTTTTATTGTCTAGACAGCAGCAAAGTGTTTCTGCTGAATTTATTTGATTTTCAAGTAACAGAGAAATTCACAACTCCTGCTTTGCTATTTTTTCATGGCTGCGAGCAGTGTCAGGTTAATTTTGTTACAAAGAGTGAATTTATCACTATTCACTGCATAGATGATTCAGGGAAAGTGTGAATTCAGTTATATAAATATTTAGTTATATGTATTGCGTGTAGAAAGCTGTGTGAACAATATTAATCAAATCAACTGTGTGAGGATTTCCCTCAACTTTAAAAATAGTTTTATTTTCAATAATTGTCCTTTTGTCAGGTCAGATCATGAGTGAGCTGATGTGAATGAACTCATATTACTGTATCACATGGAGGGCAGAGAGTTTTGCATGAGCTCTCTGTACAGAATAATAGCAGAAAGAGAATTAGTGCCCTTTCTGAGAGCACTTGTTTGATATCCTAATCTCTTGTGTGGGGGGAATCAAGAGCTGTTTCTAGGACCCATCCAACTGAGCCACAGCTAGATCTCAAGAAACCAGCTCCTCCAAACTGTGTGAGGTCTCCACACACTTTGGTGCTTTCCAAGTGAATTTTTCACTGTCACGAAGATTGCTGCTTGCTATTTTAAAGTGTTACTTCTGATTCTCAAACTTGGGAGTGAGAATCTGTTCCTGTTTAGGTGTTGGATGATATGATTGAAACACTTTTGTCCCCAAATGGAAAAGAAAGGTCAAAACCTTTCAAAGTACTTCTTGCAGGAGGCTGATGCAGTGCAGTTGGCTCTGAGATAAGCCTTATGCTAAGAGATTCTGATTTTGGAAAAGGACTGTGCTTGAATATTGCAACCCTGGACAGTCTTTGTTTTTAAGACCAATTTGATTTCAGGCATTAGTTGCTGTCAGATACAGTGAGAACTTAGTGGACCTGATCTGTGAAAACCTGCAGTGAGCAGCTGCATTGTGAGCTCTGCCAACAGGCTGAGGTGCACAGGCAGGAGGAATCCAGAAGCAGTGCTGCTGTTCCAGCTGCCACCAGGTGCTGCTCTGCAGGCAGCCTTTCTTGCTCTCTTCCTGCCACCCAGGCTGGGTAGAGGAGCCAGCAATTAGAGACTGGTGCTTGCAGTACTCAAGGCTGGGCTTGGGCTTAGAGCACGTTCCACATGTCTTGTGAGTCAGTACAATTGCTCCCAGGGATAATTCTGTGTTCCTCCCCAAGCAGAACTCAGCCTGGCAACCCTTCAGTAGGCTCTGACCTGACCACCTCTAGCATCCACTGGTTTAAGCACCTCTACCCAGTTTCCCTTTTACCACACATCTCAGCTTTCTCTATGGATATGTAGGGCCTGCCTATGTACACAATGCTTGTTACTAATGGAGAAGACAATGAAAAAGTTATTGGAAGTGCTTGAGTGGATGCTGATCTATTCTTGTGATTACCTCACCCCTCCATAAAGGCAGGCAAATACTGAGAGTAGCTCTGGATTACTAATATAAAAACTGAACCCTACTTGCCTCTTCAGTGTACTTTTGTTGGCTTTGAAACCACTTTCTAGTGGAAGATTCTCTGCCCATGGCAAGGAGGGTGGACTAGATGACTTTAAGGTCCCTTCCAACCCAAACCATTCTATGATTCCTGAAACTGTGTGGTTGTGAATTGGTTGACTGAAAGATCTCATTAGAAATAGTGAATTTAATGTGGAATGGTCCCACAAAGCAAAAATGGAACTTCTTGGCAAGAAATTTATGCCAAAACTGCATTATTTTTGGCTGGAGAATGGAAGCAACATTATGTGTTATAAAACCCAGGTAAGGAAGTCATTTTACATAGGTTCCAGATCAAGACTATTCATATGGATTATTCAGTGGGTTGTTTTATTTGAATATAATTGGGTAACAAAGGACAGGGGTGAGCTATCAAATGTTTGGAGATAGTTCACTAAGGTGGAATTTATCTTCATGTCTGCTTGATTTTAGTTATTTTCTCTTCTGTAAAAAAAATTTAGTGTAGTCTTGTGAATAAGGGTGATGGGATGCCTATTAATTGACTTCTGCATGTTTTTATTCCTTTATGAACTACATTATAAACCTATTTTCTTTTCTAAACTATTTTCATTAGAGTTGTGACTGTTGTCATTACGGGAAACAGTGGATTAAGAGAAAATGGTAAGATTATAATGACAGGTCTGAAGCCAAAGAGGGAATTGTTCATTGAAACTACTGGTACTGAAGGTTTCTATCACTTCTAACCACTTGTGACCAGGAATTGTTTGTGAAAAGTTACAGAGAGGGCAATACTGAAGAAAATAAGGGAATTTGGGAAGATTAATAGGTTTGTTGTCAAAGAAGAGCTGAGAGATAAGCAGCCTCAACTTTGTAGTCCTCCATACTAAAGGAAAAAAAGTATTTTTCCAGAAAAAAGCATTAGCAGATGTATCCTGATTCTGCCATCAATATCAAACAATTTTTCTTTGTGTATCAGTTTCTGCTTTGCAAAATGAGGATAAAGGTATTGGGCAGTGGTTTGAGATCTGTACCAGTAAGTGCAGGCTAACACAGCACTACTGTCCTTTGGTGCTGGATGCTCACCATGGTGCAGGACTAACAAGCTGCTGGCTAAATGGTTGTAGGACATAGCACATGACACAAACACTGACATTTCTGATTTTGCATAAATTTATGTGATTTTTTCTGTTTCCTTTTATATTTCTTTCCCATGGGAGAAAATCAGGCAATTATTTTTTCCAGTGCTGCTACAAAGCTGATTCTGATGAAAAAATAGACTATGATCTCTTGATGATTGATCAAAGCAGATGATTTTGAACTTGGTTTTAATCTATTTTTTAAACAATATGCTAAATAAAAAACCACTTGAGTAACTTCACATTTGTTTTACCTTTATAGTTCTTAGTGTTTTTTTTTAAAGAAAAATTATATTCACTGTAAACAAGTGAATTTGTAGCTTTCCCTCTGACTTTCAGAGGCCTGTTGACATCACTTCTAGAACCACTGCACATAGAAGTACAGTTCATGGTACCACCTAACAGCTCTGCTGTTTCCCAGAAGTGTCAGATGTCCTGTGTGAATGTTGGAAAGGCCTCTTCTGTGTGGGTGTGAATGGATTCCATCGGTGTTTATGTATGGGGGGTAGAGAGGGACACCCGAAGAGAGTGAGTCAGAGAGGGCAAAAGAGCATGCTAAGAGTCATGTCTGAAAGTCTCTCAGTACCTGATTAGCTCTAGAGTCAGTAATGCTGTTGCATCCATAAGCATGGATATATTAGCATGTGAGGCAGACAAATGTGTCGAAGGCCACCAGGCCTCCAGCAAACATCAGGATCAACAGTGGGATGCCAAACTCACATGGTGACTGAGGCAGTGGTGGCTGTTCTCTGCAGAAAGCAACTTCAGGTTCCATACCAGCTGAAACACTGTCTGAACCCCTGCCAGCCCTTGTTGTATCAGTACAATTTTCTGTTTCTGATGGAATGGCTGATGTTGGCCTCCCAGCTGTTACTCCAGTCTGGGAACTACCAGTTAATATTTTGTTGTGAGCTTTCTGAAGGGAATATATTGCATGTAGTTATCTGTTATTGAAATTAACAGCTCAATTTTATTATTAACAACAGCTTTATTGAAAAAAAAAAGTGTCCTTGTAAATATGGGTTGTGATGTTTGTCTTGCTTCAATTTGATATTTTCAACATATGCAGTGAGTAATCAAGGCACACAGATACATTTGCCTAAATTCCTTCATGATTTCTGACAGGTAATGGGATCAGAACAGGCGTGGAGGACCACTCAGGGTACTTCAGCTGACACATAGCGGGTCTGTATGTCGTGGATGGGGCCTTCCTGTAATTCTGTTCACATTTGTAAAATTAATTATACAGACTTATATGGACTGGTCAGGTTATTTTTCTGGGTGCCACATTTCTTAGGTACTAAGATGTGGGTGGGTTGGTGGGGGTTTTTCTGTGTTGTTTTTTTGTTGTTTTTTGGGTTTTTTGTTTGTTTGTTTGTTTGGTTTGGTTTTTTTTGTTTTGTTTTAATTTGTCAAGCTGGATTTTGGATAAAAACTGCAATTTATTAAAAGCTGGCAATAAAGCATTAAAATTTTATTAAAGTGTGTGGAATATGTTAGGCACATCCATTAACTTTAAAATTATTTATTTTTAAATTTTAATTTATTTATTTAATTTTTCAATTTAATTTTTCTTTAATTAAATTTTATTTATAGGCATTTTATTAGTATTTGGACATTTCCTTATTGGATAACTAAATCCTGAAGAGCAGAATTAACAGTGACATGGTGGAGGACAGAAAATTTTATATGAAAGAAGGAAGGACATCAACAGATGAAAATAGTGTTGGAATATATAGGGGAATAGACTGGAAGGGCTAGGACTTAGTTTGCCATATTTTTTGGTAGTGGTAGATGCCACTCTCTTCTCTCTGGTTCTTAGACTGGAAACAGGAATATTAGTTTCTTTCTTTTTCAATTCCCAGGTGAATTTCAACTGTCATTGAGTTAATGCATCTGATGAAAATTGTCTTTTTCCACTTTCCAGCTACCAATAGCAAAACTAATTAAGGCATAATTTTTTTGCACAATGAGAGCTGGAAGTACTGGAACAATAAAAACACAAGGTTGTGTTCTGTGGTGAAGACTGGAAATATGCTTGTCACGAATAACTATAGTTTATAGAAATGAAAGACTGTTATGTAAATTCATATTTGTCAGAGCTGCAAAATGGAGACTAAGCACCAGTTCTGCTGCCAGTTCATACAGACCTTTGATTATGAAAGGCTGAGTTCTGTAGAGCACACCAGTGCACAAGAGACAGGCTGGTTGCAGAAAAAAACTCAAGACTTTTATTCCCTGCAAAGGCAGTTCATTCAAAGAGGTGTTCAGACTGCTGGGAATATCTATTTCACCCTAGGCATGCTTTTACTGTGTGCTTCACAATAGGGCATAGTTTTAGCAGTCCTCTGAAAATTTTAAATCTGCATGAAACATGGCACAAGCTTGCAATGATGGTAGGATGGCTTTCAGGAGATCAAAGAGCAGCTTTTAATATTCAAATGATGTGACTGTGTATCCAATAAAAAAAAAAATCTCATAAAATCATTAACCTTAAATTTTAATGGAAAAAGCAAAACCTGTTAGTTCTCCAGACCCTTACAGTGAAATTTCAATTGACTTTGAGGCAAGGATTTTTCTCAGTAATAAAACTGTTAACTGATTCAGTTGCTACAGTAATTACTTGTTTATGTTTTGCTGAAAGGTGATCTAGCAAAGCGGAACATATCTCTGCAATTCTCAGAATGAGGCCTATGAAGAGCCATGTATGGGTAAATTTAAAATTTGAAAGAAAAAATACACTATTTTATTAGCTAAAGATTTAATTTTCCTTTTGCTATTACAGCATTAATTTAAGCACCTTACAATTACTGAAAATATTAATGATTTGCAAAGCTGTGTAAGACAGAAAAAGAGCTAATTTTTCTATTAGCTGTGTCTCACTTATTCACTTCACCGTCATGTGAATTAATCCAACATTAGGCACCAAAGTATCAAATGTAACATTAACTACTGGGGGATGTTATTTGCCTCATATTGCTCACCTACTGTAATCTTAAATGAAAAAGCCTAATAGAATCCAGCTCATGAGACAGCCTTTCACTGACAAAAAGTCAGTATTAATTCAGGATCTTCCCCTTGATTGAACAAGTCACTGTAGGAAACTGAGTGGAAATAAAATTTGCTGTGGACCTCATAGTGAGGAAATGCTTCCCTGGATGAATAATTCCAGTGTTCATGAGCTCAAAGATGTGTGTGGCAGATGTGTGAGGAGAGAAACAAGGTGTCTAAGTACACAAGGTTCACCTCATAAAGGGAGTTCTCGCACAACGATGGGTTGTGTTATCTTCTGTGATGGCTTCAGCTGATCCTTCTCCTGGCCCTTCCTTGAGTTCACTTCCTCCTTGAATAAAAATTATCAAGTGCACACATAGTAAAGAAAAGGGGTAAAATGTTCTAAATTGATTTTATTAGCTAATTTAAAGTCTTCACAACCTATTTGAGAGGTAAAGGTCTAAAATATTGTACTCATAAGAAGTGCTTTTCCAACATTCATAACTGAATTCAAGTTCTTCATCTTCCAGGATAAAACTTTGAGTGTGCTATTACAAGAAATACAGAATGAGCACAAGAAGAAAATTGTTGGCACCAAAATCACAGATATGCTCACTCACCTTTGTTCCAGACCGAGCATTATCCCCAGAGAAATAATTTCTCTCTTGTCTTCTTCTACAACTTAAATCCATACACAAAGCATTCTTTGTTGATGCTCTTACTCTATTAACTTCTCATTTGTAAGTTTGTGGTCCCCAAGACAGATCAGAATATTGGTGTTGCGTGTGTCCTTGTGACTCAAAAGACCTTCAGCTCTGTGGGGTTTAACCTGTTTTACCTAAGGGAGGCATGGCTGCAATCGTGCACCAGGTTTTTCCTGTGTTTTTCCCACATGATTGTGTTTTGACACTACAGACAGAGCTCCATGATGAGCTATGGAGGATGGGAATTTGGTGACTAATGACTTTTAATTCCTTCTGCTGTTGTGTGGGTCTGTAAAAAGAGAAAATCTTAGCAGAGCATGTTGTTCAGTAGCGAGGTAAGGTTTGGATAGGGTGATAGGGTCCTTCCAAGTCTTGTGGTACCTGTCTATCTGAGTTAAATGACACCTAACCTTGGTCAGGCCTGGAAGGACACTTTTTGTTCAAAAAAAGAAAAAAATGTACACGGTGATAAGACCATTTCCTTTCTCACAGTGTCTCCTTTAATGTCAGGCCTGAAATATGAAGTCATTAGGGGATATTAAAACAGTGCTGACAAACTAATTAACAAAAGACATTACGCCGGATGGGCTCAATTTATCCTTTTTAATGGTTCTTATAAATGGGTGCCGCCAATTAAAATTAATAAAGATTTACCAGCGATTGCCCAGCATACACTGTTAAAGAGCTTCACTGAAGGTCGCCTTAAAGTCAGCCTTGTCAAAGCTGCAAGTTCAGCTCCCAACACCAAGCCATGCTGAGCTACTCTCAGTTACATTTTCCCAGGCAGTTTCTCTCTCTCTGTGTTTGGCTGAAGTTTATACACTTCTGTCTCTGCCTGTCTAAAATCTCATCCATCTGCCTGTTGACTCTATTAAAAAATATCCCCCCATGCACTATTAGATTTGTCACAGTTTCACAAAGGAGAATCTCAACAGTCAGTATAATGAGAACTTTGTTCTTTCCAAATCTGTCTGTTATGATGAAATCCTTGACTAACAGCTTTCATTTTAAACCACTCTTTATTTTCTTGCTGTCAAATTAAGGTACAACAGTGTCCTTGCTTAGGGGAAGAGTATGGATGATTGAGAATGCCCTGTGTGGCTATAGCTTTGTGCAGTCTAGACCAGACTGAATTCTGCCAGGCCATGCTCTAATGGCTTCCAGCATTTCTCCATGTGTTGGTGATAAGATATTAAAAATATGAATTATGAATGCATCAAGGGAGAAGGCTGCTATTACCCCAGTGACTAAAACTTGGTGACAAATAATAATTTCTTTGCAATCTGTCCACCAAAGGAAAACAGCTAGGAGACTAGCCATGGTGCCACGAGCTCACCTCTGAGGTTCTGCCCTCCATTTCCATTTTGTAAGGCAGTGGGGCAGGCAAACTGGCTGAATGCCACCCTTTTTTCACCCTTGACAGAAATGCTGTCAGAAAGACTGCTGTAAGTGGATAGATGGAGATGCAGCTGTGGCTTGTTCTGGGCTATGTTGGCAGGTCTGTGGTGATCTCTGTGTCATGGGAATGTATCAGCTGTAATGGGCAGGATACAGACTGTGGGAGAAGGTGGAATTTCTGCCTAAGAACTGAATTCTCTGGCACAATCTATTGGTGTTGCTGCTATTAAGGATTCCCCAGAAGGCAGCACTAAGGGCCAGCTGCTGTTGTCTTCTCACACATATTTAGGTCTAGACTATCAGTGTGAGATGGCAAGACATGCTGATGCTTTTGTAGAATAGCAAACAGTTCCAGATGCATTGCTTTTCAGTTCCTGGGAAGCAACTGCTGTATGATGGAAGGAGGACCCCAGAAATGGTATCCTGTGTTTTGTTCTTTGTAAAAACATTGATGAAGTGCAGTAAATTAACAGTTAAAAACAGAGAAAAAGGAAAGAGACCCATGGGAGCAATGCTAAACATAGTGTTACATGAGCTAGAGAAACAGCTCAACTGATTTTGTGGGACACCACCACAGATTGCCACAGCCAGAGCAAAGTGATCCTGCTGGGTAAGTTGATGAAGGTTCAGGGAAGTGAAAAGGATTAAATCTCTGAGCACTTCAAGAGAGCTGAAGCTTCATGTTGGTATATAACTGTAACTGTCTCACTGGAGCTGGTTCCTTACTTTTTTTACTTTTGACACCTCATTCGCCCATTTTGAGTATGCTAAGCACATGCAAGAAATCTATATATTATATTCCAGGAGTGAACATGTCCTCCTTGTGAAGCTTAAAGGACATGATAACAGAGAAAAGATCTGCAGATTTTCTGAGCAGGACAAGAGGGAGGGTGTACGAAGGAGAGGAAGGAGAAAGAGGAGAAATAAAACCTAAAGAAGAACTGGAAAGAAAGTTAAACTGAATTATTGTTACTGAGTAGTCTTTCAAATTGCTCTTAACCCTTGTCTGATATTTTAGTAACTTGTCTAGATGAACACTTATAAATCCTTTTCTCACTAACAAGCAGTATTCTTTGGCAGAAAGGTACATGATTTTTTCCAATTAGGAGTATGACACATGGGGACTAAGGGTCAAACTTTGGATTTTGGAAGCAAATTCTCTGTACTATTGAAACAAATCAACTGCAAAATTGTAGGATTAGAAATGTGAGTTCATCCAAGGTTTTTCAGAAATGACTTGTGGGTTCAACCTGTCTCAATTTCTGTACTTATTTCTCTTCTATTTGCTGTGTGAAGACATCAGACTCAGTTCTGGAGCACAGACAGGGTACAGTGGAACAGCAGTGGATGAAAACTCTAAAGCCATTTATTCTAAGTGGAGAAGGGCTAAATCTGTTACAAAGCTTCCTGTAGAGTGTCTACGGCTAAATCTGATTATTTCAAACCACATCTCATTACAGAGCTCTCAGAATTCCTCATGAGTTGACTGAATACCTAAAAGCCCCAGTAGATGCAACAGCTATGGGACCAGTTGCCCAACACAATTTCTCTGTTGGTTTGTCTAGTGAGTCCATATTTCAGTTGATGACAAGAAGGTATTTGCACACCACTTCAACATTGATTTTAGTAGTGTGCAGAGTCTGTACTTTTCCTATTCCACTTGTGTAAAATCTCCTTTTCTGTAGTGTTCACATATCCTTGAAACAAGAATTTTGTTGAATACAGTTACTACCTTGTGTACTGTTACACTTAGTGTGACAGGACTATAAATTGTTTACTGTCTCATGGTAAAATTTTGGCACAGATATTTATGGCAGAGCTCCAAATTTTTGTAAAACTCCTTAAATGTCTTTTCCTGTGCTATATTAAAATAAGCATCGTGCTTTAAGCTTCTGATGCCTAATAATGGTGCTTAGAACAAAGATTGTCTTCAGATAAATAATATTTCCTCTTAATTTACTTTCTTCTATTTCTGATGCATATGTAAGTGAGAGCTTTGTAGTATCCCTGTAAGCTGTTCCATGTTTGCTATTCACTTTTCATGTTAATCTGGAGAAGGGAATATGAAGAAAGGCAGTCTTTAGCATCTACTAATTTCAGAAATATTCACCTAAAGTCATGAATTGTATTTTGTGTGTTAAGACTTCTCTTACCCAATCCTGTCCTGCAGCAGAGGATGTTGCATTTTTTTTCTAGCTTTGTACTACTCAATCTTCTTTAATTTCCAGTTGCTTTGCAGGTTTGCTTGAGCTAGAACCCCACTAAAATAACAAGTTAAACAGGGCAGAAAAAACAACAGGTGAGAACTCAAAGTGAAAAGCAGCAGAGCATTGTGATTTCAAAAAGTCTAAATAGCAGGAAAGAAAATGGAATGTGAGAGATTTCACTATGTTACCAAGTTTTGTTCCTACAAACACTGGCTATTCTGGAGTTTCCTGGCTTCATCTCCCACAGTGTGTAGAGCTGGGGGGATATGGTGATAAATGGTGGCAGATCTCTCAGTACTCCTTTGGATCTTTGCATCCTCATGGGCCATGTCACCTAAACTCCTTGGCATCTTGGAATCTTCTCATGCAGTGAACATACAAAACCTCCTGCTATTCAGGAACAGCCATGTATAAGCTTCAGTCTTCTCTGACTTGAAAGTTTGCTTGTGTACATTTGGGTATGAGCTCTCACCCTCCCATATGCAGTGAGTGCCAGCCAGACTCTTTCAGGGTGTGTTAGAGGAGAATATTGGGGTATATGTGCTGCAGCCTGGTTCCAGGCTGCTAAGGTTTTCAGTTTCCTCAAACAACCCTGCACTGAGGGATCACGAGCTTTTGCCTGCACTCTTGATGTACAGCACATTAATCGTGCCCTCCCTAATTCCTGCTTCAAGATAAATCTCTTGCGCTCCCATTATTGGGCTAATTGCTGTGGATTATATGGCAGTCAGTTGCTCTTTGGCAGGGAAAGATTAATGGAGGACACTTCCTTTGTTTTGATTTCATTTGCTAATTGCTGTATGGAGAAGTAGTTATGTTAATTCATCTCTCCCCCTGTTAGATAGCAGGGTTTTGTTTAGCATGTGCTGGGAGAGGAGTAGTTGCCAGGAATCCTAAACGTTTCTTTGTCTTGCTCTGTGGATTTGGGACAGTTTTAGCAATTCATAGAGAGAGTGCTCATATGTTTATGTGCTTTTTTCTATGTTTCCAGGCATAGGATGTGCTAATTACAGGTGCACAAAATAAGGAATAAAGAATTTTCTGCATTTTTGGTAGGGGCTGAATTGTCTGGTTGGTCTCTTTGTACCTCTGTCAGACTCATGGCAGAAAGTCAGGACCCCACTGAAAAACCTGGGCCTTTTAACTGAGCATGTATGTCACCATTCTGGCCCCTGGACAAGAGGCAGAGCCTGTGAGCAGCTAAGCACCTGGGAATTGAATGTTGTTACTAGCTTTGTTTTTATTAGGTAATTTAAAAAACAACTGTCACCAAGTGTGCAGGTTTCTCAGCTTTAGATGCAGAGGTCTGAGAGAACTGGACAGATAATTAAGCCATTCACACTTGTTAACCAGAAAGGAGTCCAAGGCAGTCACTAGTGAATGAAAATTGCTGCCATCTGTTGCTTGTTCTTTGGCTTTTGCAAAGTGTCTGGATGTCACTCTGTCCTTCTGAGACAGATGTTTCCTGCACATCTGCAGTCCAGGATTTGTGCTAACTGCCACCCTCACTGCAGCACAGATGCCTCAGAACAGAGATTTTATTTGAGTAACAACTGAAAGGTGTAGTTGAGAAGAATCTGCCCAGTGCCTTCTATAATTTAATTGCTCTATGAATAAATGAGACCCCTCAGTCTCCAGAGTTATCAGCTTGACAGTTTTTACTAGAATAAAATTCTTTTGATCCAGTGGCTGCAGCTATTAATTTAGGGATCCAGATATAAAGGCTTTATTATAGAAGACTATCAGTCTTTTTACCAAGAAACCTCTCAGCCAGTCCTCTTAGTTTGTGGAAGATGAGCAAGCTGGCCATCTTTAGATCTGGATGTTTCAAAGACATTTAAATTGAGCACAATAAAATCAACCATGGATAGTGACAGAACTATTTATGTTTCTGATTGTTCATGGCAAAATGGAGGGAGAGGATTTAGTTATCTTTGGATTTATAAACTCTAATTATTATTATTATTAAAATTCTAGTGGAAGCCTATCTGTCTTCACTTTATTAGACTATAGAGCATACTTACCTGCTCCAGACTGTTCATTATTTTTCTATTGCTATGAAAACATTCTCTTTTCTCTGCTGGTGTCGAGCAGGCAGAAGGAAGCATTTTGGAGCCTCTCACAATTTTGTTGCTCCATTGTTATTTCTATTGTTTCAAGGTAGGCTCCCTGCATTCTATCACTGGCCTACAGAGGATCTTGGCTGAGCAGTAAAATTCCACTTCCTATAATGTCCATACTTCAAATAACCATGCAATGTCATATCTGATCTTGGATATTGCTGGATTACAAGTTAGGATTCTTCAGCACTTCTTTGATCTTCTTCAAAAAAATCATACTTTTTTTTGTTCAGAGTGCATCCTGTATGCAAACTGTCAAAATTGCTTTGTGTAGGTCTTCAAATTGTATTTCAGGTCTCCCAGGAGGATTCTGATTTCAAGAATTTGCCAGGAGGCTTTAAGACACTGCCCTGTTTCAGGTGTCTCAGGAGATGGCTGGGCAGGCTAAGCTCTGCTCTGTTATTAATAGTTCCATTTGGAGCACTTGGAACTTCTCCCATGTCAGGTTGACAAACTTCAGCCTCAAGCAGGTTTCTTGGTATAAGGTAGTCATTGTCTGGAGTGTGAAAAGTGGTTTTCAGAAATCTCTTCACAGCTACTGAGAGCATTAGAATTTACCACTCATAATGTAGCTGGGAAAACTGCTTTATTTTGCCATATATATCACTGCTATAATGTTTCTGTAATTGAGTGAGGGTGGGGGAAACATGAAACGTTACAGGATGTTTCATGTTAGAAATGAGTTTGAGATAGGCTGTGACTAGGAGTGTTTTACAGTGGGTGGCTGAGAGAAGGCCCACTATGAACTAAGTCATGTGGAAATGATTCCAAGACACTTAATGTATTTTGCAATTCATAGTACTTATTATCTATGGCTCTCAAAGCACTTTCAAGAAAGGTTAATGCTGTGAGAAGCCTTTAACACAGGGGCAGCTGTTTTGCATGGAATAAACTCACAGAATAACAGAATATTGAACAGGGCAAGCTGACTGAGAAATGCAGAGAGGAAAGCTGGTTAGGAAAAAGATGAGGCTCAGCTCCTCAGATGATTAAATAAGCTGCACTGCACGTGGTACTCATTTGCTCCAAATAAACTGATTTTGCTCCAGGAGTCCTAGCTCTCAGTTAATGTCTAAACTCTGCTCCCTACTGTGAACCATCAATGAAACAGTTGCAAGGCTAGACAGGAGAGACACAGTTCAATGGCAGGGAACAATAGCATCAGCACACCAGGACCTCTTCAACCTAAAGGACGCAACAGTCAGAGGCCTATGAAGACCCTTACGGCCCTAAGAGCAACAGACAGCATTGCCATCATGGCATTGAAGTCATGAAGCCTAAAGGTAAAGTAGCTAGTGCTCCCTTGAAAAAGCAAAGAAAAAAATGTACTACAGTGACCTAGCACTTAGCTAGAAGTGGCCTTCATCTTGCACGTGTGTGTGCATCTGATGATTTAACTGAGTTTATACATTTTTTAGCGCACTACTGGAAACCTGAGCTTGCAACACAGGTTGCTGCTGGGAATATGGTCTGGCATACACCAATCATCTGGAAAGGAGTTCTTGATGAAACATCATTAGTAGTGAATTCACCAGGAGAGCAGAAACGATTTCCATAGACCACAGAATGAAAACCAATCATGCTAAGTATTGGTCCCAGCTCCTGATAAACTTGAAAGCTGTGTAAAGGGAAGGGGTTTAGGCCATTTAGTCACATGTCTCTACTACTTTGCCAGCTGTTTTTAGTTCTAGTAATAACTGATTCCTCAGGGTGACTTTCCTGATCTCCTAATCTTTTAATTAGCCAGAACTGATAACAAGGAGGTGACCTCTATAGACAGGGCAATGGAAAGTATACTGAATCCCAAAGAGAGGGGAGACTTACACTGTTTTAGAGTTGAAAACTGTTATTATTTAAGGTATTGTTCATTGTTGAGAATGTGGCATTTCGCCTATGAAATAAAACACAGGCGGAGGACGCAAGCATGCAGCTTTGAAAGACACCAAAGGTATTATTAATGTATGTGCTACAGGAACATATAATGATAACCCCATGCATGCCCACACTACACAGACATTTTATTTGTGTCCTGTGTAGAAGAAATATCTCTAGCAATGGAGGGATGGGGCTTTTTGACAAAGTCTGCTAACTGCACTTGGTATTTGGACTTCCTCTGCCTTACTTCCCTTCCTGCTTCTGTGCTAAAATTTGCCTATTCACTTCACGTAGAGTATGACTCCCAGTGTTTGTTGGGAAGTCACTGGAATCTAAGCATATGCTTTTGATGAAGCTGATGTGGATTACCTAAAAAAGGAAATCTGTCTCTGCCATAATGCTCTACACGGTTTCATCTTCCAAGCCAGCTTCCACAGGAAGTGAGCTGCTGGACATCCTCCTTCCCAAGTCAAAGAATCCAGAGAAATTGGTACCTGCTCCCTGATGTGCAGGTCACACTCTTGTGGATCCTTGTAAACTAGCAACCTTGTAAAGCAGGAGCCAGCTAATATTCTCTCAGTAAGGAAGGCAGTGGGGAATACACTGTTAGGTACCTATCAATATGTAAGAGAACATAACAGAAAGGGATGTACTTTCCATGCTTTTCTGTTTCCTCTTTGAAAATAAAAAGAAAAACCTGGGCAAGGAAATGTAGAAATTATCATCATGGTATGTTGCTGCCTCTAAAGTATGTGATGGGTGTTTCAGGCAGTTTTCTCCTCTCTGAGAAGAGACTGGCTAATTTACTTCTCCAGCAATGCTGCTACAGCTATGGCTTTGCTCAGCATGGCTGTAGATGTCTGTTGTACAGCTGTGATGTACCACATCTCACCAGCTGCTGCCATGGGGGGAGCCCATTCCCCAGGCTCAGTAGTGTCTGTGCCTTATTAGGCTGGAAGTGCAGGATGCATGGGAAGCCCTTTATGTTATGGTGCTTTGCCTTCCAAGGAGGGTTGGCGTTGAGCAGGCAGGAGGCAGACAGGGAACTCAGTGGTGAGTCTTTCATGGCAGGATGTGGAGGATACTAGGTTATCTTGGAGTCTTGAAATAGATCTGTGGAGCTTTTGTTTTGCTGCCATTCCTATGTTTTAAACAATTGTTAAAGCTGTGCTTCCTGCTTGTTTTCAGAACAGCAAGCTAATTGGGTTGTACACATCCAGTGAGGTGGAAATGTGTGTGCATTAGTTATTCTTTTGATTTACTTACTCATGCAGAGGAGGTGGAGATGAGCCATGACCACATGGATCCAGTCACTACAGAAGTACAAAACAGATTGACCCTTACCCTAAGGCTGTTATAGTTTATACGTAACTGAGTTGATTCTTAGGAGAAAATGATGATTTGTCACAAAGTATTTGAAATACTTGAAGATTCTTCCAGCTCTGTAAAATATATGAAATTATCAGTGAAGACTATAATGCCCAGTTGTGCAAATCCTTGGGTGATTACTAGGGCCTGATTGTGAGAAATTATTTATACCATGGTAGTTAAGGGAGCATAAGCAAAGTAGTTCCATTATTTCCCATAGTTTCAGAAGGAAAGCCATTAAAAAATTAAATTTGTTGCAAAATGAAATTTAAAATGCAGAATGCTGCAAGACAGTATCCTTAATAGAGGCCAGAAGGATCATATCCATTGATTTTTATTTTTCTGCATGGGATGTTGCCATCTGAGAATATTGTCATGTCCCAAGCTGAATTCTGAAATAGGGAGTTTGCAAGTTCATTTAATCAATCTGTAATTATTGATTTGGTTTCAGAGGGGAATGTATGGTCAGAGAAATGACAGGCTGGCTGTACTTTCTATTCTCCTCCCAGAACCTAAGGGAAGACCATGATAGCCCAAGATTATTGCCAGAATCTGTCTGGCTGTTTACAATAACTGCCCTATCTTCAATGATTACTGCATTGCAATAAGGAACAAAAAAAGATTTCTTGTTCTCATGCATGTTCTGTTCACTTGCTTGAAGCCTCAGAAAGAAATTTCCTCCAATACAGCAGCTGGCAGGTGTCCAAAATTATAACCAGATGTCTGTCCAGGTGTCTGGATTATAACCAGAACCACTACCCCAAGAGAGTATCTGCTCTTTCTGGGAAACAGAAAATGCACATCAATCAGAAAAGCACACACAAAAGGCAGGCCATAAAATGTTAGTAGACCTGACCGCAGATGAAGCTTTCTGGCCTTGATACAAATATAACTTTGTCATGAAAAATCAGTTCTTGAGCACCCAGCTCATCATAACCAACAAATTCATCTTGGGTAGATGCACCTCTTCTAGCTTGTGCAACAGGATAAACCCTATTGTTCCTAAACTGTCTATGGCTCATTTCCTTGATTGATCCTGTTCCTGTCATCAGTTCATTGGAATGTGGTTACAGAAATGAAAATATGTGGACTGAAAAAAATGTAGTGCCGACACAGTGAGAAGAAGTACCAAGTTATCTGTAAATGAGTCAACAGAATCCTACAGACCTGTCAAATTAAGGCTGGATGGATCAGTGAGCCTGAGAGAGGAGAGTACAAAGGAACATAAAATGCCCAACAGACATCTGCTCACACACTTTTGAAGCCAAAAATGAAGAAAGAGGTTCTGAAACATGTGAAAAGATGAGGCTGGTAAACAAATAGAATTTAGGTAAGGAGTGGGAGGGCAATATACCTACTCACACTGTAAGGAAGTTACAAGGGAAGGGAAGAGTAGATTCTTCAGTAGATGAGAAGGATTATATTATCTGAGGGTATCACTGCATTTTTTTCAAGTCACATGGACAAAGCATCAAAAAGACAAAGACTTCTTAAAGACTAACAGTGTGAGATCAGTCTACACAAAAGAGTGGAAAGAGTTCCCAACAATCAATGTAACTGCTGATAAAGTAGCACAGACAAATATATTTAGGTTTTATGTGAGCATCAGCTAGTGCTTGCACATAGATAATATGGACAATGGGATCTCTAGGTGAAGAATCTGGGTTCTGCAGTAAAAGTGAATGGCTCCAGTGATGGATTCTGAGTGTCTGTTTTTACAGAGCACTCATCTTCAAATGGTTTTGATCTGCAATACCTATCAATAAAAAAAAAAAATTGAGCATGCTCCACAAAGCCTGGGCCCTTGGAGTTAGCTCCTGAATCTGCTAAGCTCTGAAGGAGTTGTCTGATTTTCTTAGCTGATGCACACCCCTTGCTTCAGCTGGGATGAAACCCAGGGTGGACCACACTCTGCTGGAGACACCATAAGGCCAAGGGAGACTCTAGGGAAGAAAAGTAAACTAGTAAGATTGATGTCTCCAGAGAAAATTCAGCTTTCAGTGCTTAGACACCCACTGCTCTCAGAGTCCCCTGCCATTGTTTGGGTGGATGTTTGCTGGGAAGCGTTTTCACTGTTCTTGGAGTCTATGGAAGAAAGAAAATTATTTATTCTAACAGATAACAGTTTGGACACAAAAATAACCATTTCCATCTGGCTATAAATGAAGTACCAAACCTTTCATTAGAACACTTATTTTTGATCTAGAATACTAAGTCATTCAACCTGTTGACTATTAAAAGCTTGACAGTTTAAGATACAGAATCAAGATATTTCTGGAAGCTGGAATTTTCTCTCTATAGACTGTTCTAGTCTTAGACGTGTATAAAAAATTTGTGATTTTTTAGTACGATTTGAAAAATGCAGTTCTTCATGATTTTTTTCTCTGTTTAATAAAATTAATGTATTTTTGAGTTATGTGATGGTATATTTAATGTTTGGTGATAATGTGATTTCATTTTAACTGCCAGCTATCTGAAAGACACATCTAAATGACTTAAATGGCTCCTTTTTAGCAATATGGGAGATCAGCCTGTCAGGTAGCAAAAGTTTAATTTCCAGTGTGTTTACATGCATAGGCAAACCCCTTTTTTCTTGTTTTTCCTGTGTGCCAGGGATCAGGAAGAATGTTAGTACCTAGCAAGACTTCTCAGTTGTCTGGAGTAAAGAAAGAAATGGCCTCTGCATTTGTTCTTCTTAATTGACTTCTGTTTTCCTGAGTAGAAGTTTAAAAATCCATTGCAAATCAAGAGTTTTCTCACTGTTGAGCAGCATGTAATTCCAGGAAGATTAATGTAATCCATCAGATCCATTCTTTTGTTCTTTGGATTAGCAAATTTAGCTAAAATCTAATTTCTTAGTCAAATTTTATGTCCACTCCAGGAGTTTGCAAGGTTATATGGATTCAACATTCAATAAGACTGAAGACTTAAACTGAGGAACAGGAAATAAGATCTTAAGTCTCTTTTAATCTTGTTGTGTAATTTTACATTTTGAATTTCTGTGGAAATACTGATTTTATTTTGGTGTTCACCATTGAACATACATGCTGGTATACTGTGTGTGATTGTTCCCCTGACCAAGAGGATAGATTATACCTATACCAGTGTGAGTCAAGCAATAGTGCAATTTAATGTGCACCCTTTGGGGATCCTAATTTTTGCATTTTATTATACTAAAATAATAATGGGTTCATTTTTTATCAGAAGATTAATTTGTGTCAAGATCTAATTGAATTAAAATTGGAATTCAATTACAATGCACAAATAACTTTAAATGTTTTATTTTTGTTACCTATCCTGACTGTTGGTGGTAGTTTCACTTAAAGCTTTAGAAAATATTTTTTACTAAAAGCTGGGCATTAAAACTCTGTCTATACTTAGGGAATTGAACAGGTTGTTTCTGTTTGTTCATGTCTTTTGGTATTTTAAACTAGCTTAATTTCCACTCTCACATGTTATTTTTCTTAATATTTTGTAAAAGAAAAAGAAACTTTCCTGGCTTTTCAGCTCCCAGTTGATTTTTCAGCTTTCAGTGAACAAGTTTTTGAACTGAACTAGTTGAATAAACCAAAATATTTCCCTGTACTAAGAAAAAAGTTGTCAAAATAAGATTCCTATCTTTTAATAAGCCATGAATCTAGAAGTTTGGACAGTGGGTTATGTGGATTTAGTGGTTTGGTTTAAAGTGCCAACTGAGAACCTGTACTACTTGCTCTTTTCAAGTTGATTTTTAAACAGGTTATTTGAGGAAAAACTCCAAAGGGAATATACTTCTGCACTTTGGTTTACAGTCCAACAGAAGTTTAAATTACCTATATTTGTAATGTTTCCTGCATGTCCATGACAGCAGCAGTGGCTGATAAAGGAGCAGGTACTGAGTAGGTTACATGCATACCTATTACACGGAAAACAGTAAAAATGTAATCTCCTTCCCACTACTGCTGGAAGATAGGTGTTCATAATTTCATTATATTCTTTCTGCCTACAGGTGAGTGTGCTTTCTTCCAAGCCAATTCTGGTTGGTTTTTTCCCCTCTTCATTGTGGAGCATGCAAATAGATTAAGGAAGCCCATTACATACTGAAAGTCTTGGTTTGGCCAAAAATTAGATTAGAATTAGGGTGAAGATATTTAGGTACTGAATGGTACAAATCCTACTTTGTAAAACCAGCCCTAGACTGACCATTCCAGTGTCTCTTCAGCTATTCTATGAAGATGAATCGTGTTCATTCAAAGAGAGGCCATGTTCAGGTTTTCTTAAAGTGCAGCCTGCATAATTCTTTGCTTTTTGTCACCTGTAAGGCCATCCTCTTGCATTGCTGTAATACTGCTAGCTGAATTTAGTTTTATTTTCTCTCTCTTTATAAATTTCTACTGCCAAACAGTTGACAGCAGGACGCAGCCGTGAGTATTGTGGAGTAATCCCAGGAGATGAATGGCTGTCCCTCTGTTTCACACTGGACTGTCTGTACTCCTGTACGTGGGGTACCTGCTTGTATTGTGAACCCCCTCTTCCTTCCTTCTGGGCTCCACTTTTGTCCAGGGAGCCTTCCTGCTTTCAGGCTGAGTACCCCCGGTGAGGATGTAACGTTGGTTTTGTTTGGTTTTTTCCCCCACAGCTCCCTTTGAATTCTCTCATTTAATGCCTGGAGCTCTTTTCAGTCAGCTATTCAGTCAGTAAAATTTACAACTACATACTGCTGTCCCTGAAGTTTTTCCGTAGGTGTGTTTAAAATGTGGTTTGAAGGAAATCAGGATGGTGACTCTTGCTCTTTTTATGATGAATAAATGTCTCTCATTCACAAAAAACCAATAACAACAAGAAAACAAAAAACTTGTTCCCTGCCCTCTCTCCGTACTCCCAGAAAAAAAGCCTGCATCCTTTGCTAGGTTTCCTACGGGAGGGCTCTTTGGAGAGATCGCAAACAGGGAGCTTTCACCATCCTTCATACTAGAGTTGTTGAAGCCTTTTTATCCCAGCCAACAAAAACTCTTTACTGCGCTTTTCAGTGCTGCTTAGAAGCAGGGCAAAGTTAGAGCCGTGTGCTTCCGCTGCCGAGGGGAAGCGGGAGGGAGCTGAGTCCCGCTCCAGGGCTCCTCGGAGCGAGGGCGCGGAGCTCCCGCGGGCCGCTAGGGGCTGCCGCTCGGCCTCTGCCCACGGGGCGGCGCCAGAGCACCGCGCTTGGCGCGCTGGGGCCGAGGAGCCCCCGGAGAGCTGCGGGCAGGCCCGGGGTGCCCTGTGCGCTCAGTGGAGCCCCGCTCTCCCCGCCGAGGGGCGGCCTGGGGGCAGAGCCGGGGCTCCCTGTGCCTTCAGTGGAGCCCTGCTCTCCCCGCGGCCTGGGGGCAGAGCCGGGGTTCCCTGTGCGCTCAGTGGAGCCCCGCTCTCCCTGCCGAGGGGCGGCCTGGCGGCAGAGCCGGGGCTCCCTGTGCGCTCAGTGGAGCCCTGCTCTCCCTGCCGAGGGGCGGCCTGAGGGCAGAGCCGGGATTCCCTGTGTCCTCAGTGGAGCCCTGCTCTCCCCGCTGAGGCACGGCCCGGGGGCAGCGCTGGAGGAGAGGACACCATCAGAGACCCTGCTCTCCCCGCTGATGGCCCGGCCGCTGAGCTTTCGCGGCTCCCTGGCGCGGCGGTTCCGCGGCTGCCCTGCTCCGCTCCCTGCTCCGCTCCCTGCTCCGCTCCCTGCTCCGCTCCCTGCTCCGCTCCCTGCTCCGCTCCCTGCTCCGCTCCCTGCTCCGCTCCCTGCTCCGCTCCCTGCTCCGCTCCCTGCTCCGCTCCCTGCTCCGCTCCCTGCTCCGCTCCCTGCGGCGTCGCAGCCGTCGAACCCGGGGTAAGGGAATGCTGCGAGCTCCGTCTGCAGCCCTGCATTTGTTACCCGGAGGCTGGGCAGAGAAAAGCCGAATAGGGTAGCGTGTCTGCCCTGGGAGGAGGCTTGTCGCGTCGCGCCGCACAGAACTCGGGTGCTGCCTTCAGCCACCACCATCTCTCAGGGTACCAACCACCTGCCAATCTCTTCTGCATTGTGTTTCGATGCCACATTTAAAAATTACTCAGAAATCTGGAAAAGCTTTCCAAAGTAATATCTTTAAACAATCTTCCTTTTTATCTGAGATTGACAGACACTTAGTGAAGACCAGTCCAGGATCCCAAGGGTGTGAAACAGTGCAAACATTTTATGTTGATTATGGCACAGACTCATAGAAATATACATGATATGAGTCTGGCCCAGGTTACTCCTGTAGCTCTATGGGAAGACAGCTGGGAGACCTGATTCTGCATGATGGCTGAATAGATAGAGCATATGAATATTGGCTACTTTGGGGACCACTGCACACTGGAAAGTACAGTGGACATTTTTGAAAATCACTGTTTTATGGTTTCCCTCCATTAAATGCTGCTGTTTTGCTAAACAGAGATGTAGGGAAGCTCTAGTGTGCCTGTTGCCATCAGTTTAGTGTACAGCAGCTAGCTTGGTGGTGAGGCATGAGGAGGTGCTGGTGGATGGTCATGTAGGGCAAGGTGGCAAGGGAATCTTTGATTATAGTTTGGTCCTGTGTGTAACTGTGGTAGAGAACTGATCAGACCTCTGCATCTGAGGGAGGTTGAAAAGAAGACAAGCTACATAAAATGTATTGATAAAAGGTCTTTCTATTGCATGAAAAGTGTTGGTGCTCAGGCTCCACAAGTCACAAGCCCACAAGTTCTGTCTCCAGTGGCACTGCCCAGATGGTGCAGCTCAGAACATGGATGTTCCTGCTGGTGCTGGCAAACAGGCTGAGCTCAGAGATGGCTTTAGCCCGGTGTATTCTTTAGCTTCTCAGACCTAAGTTGCTCTGTGGATCGTGAGGGAGTGTGGGAGCACCTGGGAACAAACACATCCCTGGGCACCAGTGGAGAGTGTAAAAAATAGATGGCATGTTAGTGAGAAAGCAGCTTAGCAGTTGTGGTGTTGAAGAGCGTGTACTCATACCTGCTTGCATAGTGGTTGATAGCTCAGGCAAGGTTGTGAGTGGCTTCCTGTGACTTGTCCAAGCACCACTGCCCTCTGTCTTGCTTTCTGTCTCAGTGGAAGGTTTTGTTCCTAAATCCTTGCTGTATAGCCATTTAGTAACAGATGGTCATGGAAATGCTGAGTGTTCAGATGCCGCAGAGTAGTAGAATTCCTTCATCTCTTGATGTAAATGCCAAAAGCTGCAGAGACTATAGCAGTGAGGAGTGGGAAGGGCAGTCTGGGGCTTCAAGCTTCTTACAGGAGCTACCTGATGACACCAGTCTATATAGTTTTGAGGCCCTCCAGGAAACTGAGAAACATGCTGAGAGCTTGAATTCCAGAGTATAGATTTCTATTCAGGGGATAAATCTTGCAGAACACTCTTTTGCTGTCTGGTGCATGAACCCTGATATCCTGCAATCCTGTAGTATCTTTCACAGAGCACCCCAAAGTACTTAGCTATGTTTTTAAATGCTTCACGGTCCTATTAGTTGGTCCAGAGTTTAAAGTCCTGACTGACTGATGGGGGCCCCAAGGCATAGAACTAGGTTACAGGATTGTTGCAAGGTCATACTAGTTTATTAGCTCCCATTTGCTGGCTTAAAACTTTAAAGGTTTTATAAAGCTTCAGAGCTTAAATCCCCTTTCAATTCTCTGTCTCTGTGATTTTTGCCTTTATTTTTTTAAATGTAAACCTATTAAATCTCCTATGGGCAGCCTTTTCTGTTTGTAGATCACATAATCTAACTCATGGTGGGAGGAGGCTTCCAAAGCTGTACATGCTAGACAAAAATCCTGCTGAGTTCTGTGTATGTATTTAACCTCTGCAGAACCTGACACATGCAGAAAATGGTTTTGTCCTATGTCTGAAAGGAACAGTGTGCTTGTGAACTGTGTGAGGATCCATTGGCGCTTCTGGTCCATTTGTTACCACAAGTGAGTGTTAAACAACATTAAAAATGAGAAAATAATTTTAAATAAGCAAGTCGTGGTTCTTAGGAAATCTCTGAATTACTGATACTAGCTTTTGTTCCATTTGGGTATTTCTTTACTGTTTCAAGGACTGTAGGATCACCTGGAGAAGATTCACCCTGGATATGGAATGGAAGACAGCTAGGGAGGCTACAATTTCCTATTAGTACTGTTTGGTGGTGCCTTTGGGAAAGACAGTATCACCACATATCTCTTCTCTTGCACTTCTTCCTTTTCCAGCCATGCTGTGAGTGCATCATGCCCTGCCTTTGTATGCCAGAAGTCAAAAAAGAACAAGGGAGTAATGGGAAATCTGATATGGAAGTCAGTTGCTAAAGAATAGGGATATAATTAATGCCAGTCGACATAGTTTTATGGAAACTAGGTCTTGTCAAACAAACTTGATTTCAATAATGTAATCTCAAAGAATGGATTGTTAAAGGCAATTGTATAGATGTGAGGTACTTATACTTTCATAAAGCATTTGGCTTAGTACTGCGTGATAGTCTGGCTAAAATTTTAGTATTACACGATATCAGTGAAGTGCCTGTTAAATGGATTAGGAACTGGTTAGTGGAGAGAGCTCAAAGGCATCATTTGTGGGAAGTATCACTGAATGAGAGTGTCCAGGGGATTTGGCAAGAGCTGATATCAAGTTCAGTGCTATTCAACAGGTTTGTCTATGATTTGGAAGTAACTATCAACCCTAGCTGAGTGTTAAGTTTTGCAATGTCACAAGATAGGGTGATAAATAATGAGAAAAACTATAATATAAAGTGATTAGCATCACAAGGAGAGTTAATTCTACCAAAATGTGTATTAGCAGTCATGTTCAAAGTAATACACTTGAGAGCAAGTATCTTTCAGTCCTCCATTCTGTAGCTTTATATTAAAAAAAAAAAAAAATATTGCATTCCTTTGAGTTGACCACAAATCAGGAAGTGGGAGTGCTCTGTAACCTCCGTATATGGCACTGGAAGACTGCTAGTAGAATGTCCCATATACCTCAGTTTGTAGTTTTTAAAGCAAAGTCGAAAAACTTAAGAGATCAAAGCAGAGGAACCAAGATGATTTGGAATGAGAAAATAGATCTCAGCTAGTTTCAAAAAGTTGAGAATGGTAGTGCAGAAATACCTTAATGGAGAAAAAATGCCAGGTGCACTTTTACCCTCCCCCCCCCGATTAGAGGATCCTTTCAGGTGAACATCTGGAACCTAAAACAGTTTGTATTAAAATTGCTAGAGAAATTTATATTAAATTAAGGTATATTTCTTTCAATAGAAGAGTGAACAAATATTGGAAACACTTAAAAGGATGCTTTTTGTTTTGCATATCCTTAGCATCTCTCCAGTGCCTTAACGAAAGAATCATTTTAACTCATTCAGATCAAAGTGTAATTTTGTGATCTGAAAGGTACAGGAAGGCATCCACATGGACTTCACTCCCTTAAGTATGAATCCATGAAATGAACGCAGTGCTAAAGTTTCCTGTTGGCAAAGCATTATCTTTGTCTTTGCGTCATATGAGGTCATAGGCAGCACTGCAGTGTTTCACTGTGCCCATATTCAAAAAGAACAAACCACATGACCAGGTGATGTATTCTGGATACATACACACACACTCTATATCTGTATATAACTTGCAAAAATCCTTTTTTCTTCCATCTTGTGCTCCCAAGCCACGAGTGAGTAAAAGCCTTCTGTTGCTAACAGCTTAGGCTGCATTTCCAACCTGCTGCCTTCAGTCATCTTGCCAAGTCAGGTAGCCTGCTATGTTCCTGTCTTGTTTTCTGGACCCTTCACCTACACCTAGAGCTCCTGACTGTTCTGAAGACTTTGTTTGGTCCATACTGCTCTATTTCCCTCTTCCTCAACCTAGAGTTCAGGTAGGTTGTTTCTGGCCTTCTCTACTGGTAGGCATCAATGTGGAGAGCTGTGAAAAACTAAAAAGGTGCTAAGGAAGTCTCAGTAGGTCCAAGTAAGGAAATGCTCTGTTGTGTTCCCTTTTTTTGCACCTATGAGTCTGCAGATCTAGGGGAGAGGCGATATTGGAAATACTCAGAGGCCTTGGACAAACAATTAATAAGCAAAGATGGGAAAAGGCATACAAAGATATGAGATAGAGGAAGCAGAAAGAACCATATGAGGAGGCTGACAGGAGGTCTTTCTAATATATTTTTTTATTAGAAAGTCTCAGGAGAATGAGAAAAATTGTTTGCAGCCACAGCTGCAGATCACCCAGAGGCTTATGTGTCCCTCTCATGAAAGAACTGCAACACCATCCTGTTTCTTTCTCATAATGGACATGGGCATGTGTCCTCTCCTCCTGTTTTGTGCTTCCTGTGGAGCTGGGTTTGCTGAGTTCAGGTAACAGCTGATCCTGTTGTAAATACTGATGCTGTGTTCCTGCCAGGTACCCCTGTGTTCCCACAGTGGCTGTGGCCAGGGTTAGTGATCCTTGCAACAGCTGTGTGCCCTTTACCCTTGCCTTCATTCTCTGTAATGGCACTACCACTGATTTAATAGCATTCATGTTTAAGCCTCTCTCAAATAATTCTGCTTCCGTTGGCCTTCTTTTATCTTAATTTGGCTGGAAGAAATGGCAGCTTTTCTTGTTTTTTGCTAATGAACTTGCCTAGAGCAACTTTGCAGGTGGCAAGGAAAGCAATGTGTCTGTGGCACAGAGCAAAGCCTGCCAGTGTCTCTGTAGACCAAGACTTTTTATCAGGTATGTTTCATGTTCCCAAATCCAATTACTTATTTTGTGAGTCATGTTTTTTCTGTTCCGTGTGTAGTTAAATCAGCACTCTGTAAAGCTTTGTCAGAGGAAGAGAAAAATATTTGGCTTGTAGGATAGACAGTATTGAGCTGGTCAGGATTCTTATGTGGGATACTGCAAATATTTACTGCAGCAAATCTGAGCTGGACTTTTCCACAGGCTAATGCAGCTGTAGGACTGAGCCCTTGCCAAAGAAGCACTTACTAATTCACACAAAATGAAAAAGTTCCAACAGGAGAGACTGTTCTCAGAAGGAGAAATTGCACTATTCAAAGTATTTAGCTAAAGGAGGAGCTAAA
The DNA here is from genome assembly GCF_027579445.1 of Ammospiza nelsoni. Classification (NCBI taxonomy): domain Eukaryota; kingdom Metazoa; phylum Chordata; class Aves; order Passeriformes; family Passerellidae; genus Ammospiza; species Ammospiza nelsoni. The sequence continues at coordinate 42,474,794 of NC_080638.1, read as the reverse complement.
GTCAAGTTTCAGGTCCAGAAAAGTAGACCAGGAACTCAAGCCCAAATCCCTTATATCTGATGTAGGTCTCCTTCTACATGCAGGCTTCTGTGCTGCCCAATGCAAATTTGGGGAGCCAAAACTTGTCAATTCAACAAACTGAGTATCTCCCAACAAAGCTGGTTATGCCAACGACACAAGGAAAAGACCTCCACAGCCCATAAGCAGTTCTGTGGATGAGATGCTTGGGCAACTATCTAATTATCTCTATTAACATCTCCCTCTGGAGAGGGAGATGTTGAGAGAGATAATTAGATAGTTGCCCAAGCATGGGCAGACTTGTGGCAACTGCTTAACCCATGTCTCTCTTTTGAGTTCTTGCAACTGTCTTTTGTGTTTGGGCTGCAGCATGTGGCAAATGAACTTTATGATTCCAACTTTATTTGGAATCATAGGGAAGATTGGGAGGTTTAAATCATTCTCTATGCAGTCTGTGCCTGCAAAATACCATATTCCCTTTCCTTTGCCAATAGGAATGGAGCTGTGTTTTGATGTGTGGTGCTTTTATGTGCAGACAACTTTGGGATTTTAGCACATATGGAAACAAATCCTGCCATTACGTTTGCTCTACTTTTCCTGTTTTCACTGCTGTTTTGGAGCAGTTCCTAGGACTGTTTATTTCAGATACATAGCTGCTTCTTCTTTGTGCCCAGTTGGACTGGGGCTACTAATCAGTGCTATCAAAAGACATCTGAGTTGGTCTTTAATTCACCACCTTACCTTCCTAGAATTATTGGTGTGCTTGCTTGTAACTGGAAGGATGTGTTCTCTCCAGCCCCTTGGTATTGCATCATTTAAGTGCAAGGTCACTTCTACAGCACTGGTTTTCATCCAGCTCCACTACTGCTTGTAAAGCATTCTCTGAAAACTGCTTGGCCTTTGGAATGAGACAGTCTCAGCCTAGTGCCAGTGGACATCTGGACCAGAGTCACGGCTGGCATTGAGCAGCCCCCTTGACAGTAGTCTTGGCAAAGAAGTCAGGAGTTGAACAGACCATTAGATAATTAGAATCTACTCCAGTGCCTTGCAATTAGCGATGCTAAAGAAATGGATGCAGAGGGTCCTGTTGTACTCATAGAAGTAGTAAGTCTATAAGTATAAGTAAATCCATAATAAGTAAGGAGTAATAGTGGCTCTGAAAATGTTTTGTTTTCTCTGACACAAACCCAAGTGTGTATGGCAAGCTTTTGCAGAGTTTCCTGACCAACTGCTATCTCTCCTAGGGGACTTGCAAAGCCAGGAGGTTTTTAGAAGACAGGCCTGGATCTTTCTGTGGCTTGTTTACCATCCATATGATGGTTAAATGTTTCAGTTGTAGAGTTTTCTATTGCTGGTTGAGGAATCAGAGAGAGTGTAGTTCTAAAGTGTAAGCTGAACTTTAAGATATCTTTTCTCTCTTTTCCCGGTTGAGCACAAAAGAGTGGAGAGTTTTATAGGTCTGAAAATCTGACATTGAAGTTGTTCTTCTAAGGAAACAAAGGGAATGGGAATTGATCATAGCATCTGTTTTCAACCTTTTTTATTTTGCTAGTACTATTAGTAAGAAATCTCAACCTTTTCCATTTCCCCTCTGCCCTCTCGCTCTCCTGTAAAAGTGAGCAAGATTCATAGCTGGGCCTACACACTTAGAGAAGTTTGAAACTAACACTGAAATTGAAGCTGGATTTTCTGTAAATATTCCTCTTAGCAAAGACATTCCTAAATCAGAGATGTTTGTGTCTATTTTTTGCAGGTCCTCAGATAAAGTGTGATGAAGTATAAAGTCACTAGTCAGCAACAGCCTGTCTGAATGGCCTTTAATGAGGCCTTGGTGCAGAGTGTTTTAAGACTTTGTCTTCAAAATCAGAGCCTTTGCCTGTGCTGTGTTTGCACCATTTCATAGCCAGAATCTGTATGAAGAAACTAAGCACCTTATTACTGTCTGGTAATATGCAGAGGGAGACCTGACTTAACAGGCCCAAAATTTATTTGGAATCAAGGGTCAGGACACTCATATTAATTATGATGTTGAACTGTTTCAGCAGTAGTTTGTAGTGCACTTTTCTCTCTGCGTCAGTCCTGTGCTACATTTATTTCCTTTACTGATGGTTTTGACTGATACAGAAACTGCTAACGGATTTCTGTAGGGAAGACTTCACACTCCAGATAGAATCACCTCCCAAAATGAATATCACTTTTGATGTTACAGTGACCTGTGACAGAGACATTATTTTTACTTTAATTTGTGGCTTATAACAGGGGAGTTAGATTTCAGGACTGTAGTTCAAACAGGTATGCATGTAGAATATTTTTCTCACATGAATCTTGCTGATTCCCTTCATTCTTAATTCTCTCTGCTGTTTGTCACATATCATTTCAAGAGCTAGCCCCATCTCTGACTGCAGCTATTCGTTATCAGTTCCTTTGCCTTTACCACTTCCATTTGTAATTTAAACACCCTAATTTAATAGGTTTGTCTCATTATTTTGATTAATCATATTAACTCATATTAATTAAGAGATGGATTTAGGTAATGACAGAGGTTAATGGAGTCAGTTTTCACTTTCCCCTGGTTTTTCAGGGAAGGGGGGACTTTGGTAGGAAGAGAAAATAGAAAGAGAGACTAGAAAGAGTGAAAAAGAGAAACTGTTAGGGGGGAAATCTCAGTTAGCAATCAGAAATTCCCTGCTAATTGAATGTCTGATTTTATTAATGATGAAATTTATAAAGGTCCTTAAGAAAAGAAAAGAATTTAGCCAGTTCAGCAGTTAAGTGTGAATATTAACTAACTCCAAGATAAAAGTTAAAATATCCATTTTCTTTTCTTTTCTCTAGTTCTTTAAATAAAAAGCTCTCTTTGACACTTCATCCCATTAGAGCTCTAGCTTCCTTTGCCATCCATTGCTAAATGTCTGGAGACTATGCAGAGAATGTAATGTCCTGTATGATTTAAGAAATACTGACCCTGGAGGGCAGGAAGTTAATACATGGATCACCTTAATGCTTATTTTCCTTGATGCTTGCTCTCTGATGAGGCTTTGGTAAGTGGGAGGAGGTTTCCAGCTCTGCCCTACACTCTGTCTCTGCTCTGTCACTCTTGTTTCCCTGAGGCTCGAGAAAACACCAACCCTGAGCAGAGTGTCAGATCCAGACTGAACTTTGTGTTGGAGCTGTGGGCTACATTTCCATCTTTACAAAGGCATGGGGAATCCTTTGCTTGGCCTAGACCTCCATGGCAGGGTCTCATGGTTATTATTCCTGGGCATGTGCAGACTGTTCCTAATTTGTCTCTTTCCTGTTTGCACCAACACTATATAGGCACAGAATCCCATTTGGGGAGAGGAACTATTAGCCCTACAGCCATTGTGCAAATAACAGCATGAGGGCAAGTCAGTGGAAAGGTCTTTCATCCTGTCCTCCATGACACTTCAACCGACCTGCTTCAGTGAATGTTTGAACAGAAAATAATTTTGGAGCTGGAGTCAGTTGGTAGTGAAGTGTGGGGTAGCTGTGCAAGACACCAGAGAAAGCAGTGAACATTTTCCCTTACCAGTGAAGACATTTCCATGACAATAGTAACATTCCAATAGTAATATTTTTGTAAGAATGGTAACAAGTTGTACAAAATTAAGAGACTTAACCATACAGGAACAAAATCTGTTATGCAAACCCTAAATTAATAAACACAAGTAAGCATTTTGTACAATTTGTCACAAATCTGACACAAAAAAAATTAGAAGAAAAAAGTTGTTTGTGAACCAACTGTTACCAAAAATATTTTAACAAAGTTGACATCTTTGTATACACTCTTCCAGCAAATGTTGCTGTTGAAATGTGGTACCCATAGGTGACTTGTGAAAGGTAGCCAGTAAAGTTTGTGAGACCAGGTTCTGGTCTGAAGCGCAGTGCACTGTCAGCCCAAAGATTATAGGACAATAAATTACAAGGCAAAACACCAGGATCATGGTGACCATTTCCTGTGAAGTGTTTGGGGAAATACCCTTTCAGTGAGACCAATTGTGTCATTTATGTTAACTTGGTAGAATATGCTGTCTGTGGAAGGACACACAGTACCTCTTGAGAATCCAGACTGTGCATCTGTGGGACAGTCCTTGCTCTCACTACTTTAAAGTTTGCAACATAGACAATCTCGTATGAGTTTTTAATTTCATCCAGCTGAAGTGCTAATACCTAACCTGACTGCCACTCAGAAAAAAATTAATATTTATTCCAGAAGTTGATTTTCTGATGATCTCTCAGTAAAATTGTGGAAATCTAAAGTGGAATTTTTCGATAATCAGTATTTCAGAGTGGATGAATGTGATACAATTTTGCTCAAAATGCACTAGAGAAGTTGAAATCTGATAGACTAAAGACTGACTGACCTTTTTTGTGACTTTGATGAGAACATCAAGAATCAATTTTGCTTTATGTGTGGTATTTCAGAACAGGTAAAAAATATAGTATTTTTCAAGATTATTGGCAACTCAGAAATGTTGACTGTTTCTATGAAGGTAGGGAACACTATAAAATTAACATTCTATTTGTTGTAATTTTGTTTCATCTTTGCTTAATATAAGCATAACTCAACTAAGGAGTGACTTCTGTGCAAAATGGCAGGTGTCCTGAACAGTGGAGACACACGAGTTTGTAAGATCCAGTTGGTATTCCCAGTTCAGTATCTTTTGGCTTGCATATAGAGATATAAGCCTGTAGGACTTGTATTTCAAAAGCACGAGGTTCAGAAGAGAGAGAATGCTGGGTATGTACCATTAAGGGAATTCAGAAATAGATGACTGGGAGCATCTGAATGCAGCCTGACATTATGAAATGACCCAGCAAAATTTCACTAAATTGGGAATTAGAACAATATAACTGGCAGCATGTTTTTGTTCAGAGAGCTAAGGTCTTGTTCAAGCAGGGAAAGCCTCTCAGGCAGACTTTGTCTCTGTGGAGTCTTCCTTTGTGGTTACTGACCCATCACAGCTTCTTCTCTACCTGGGAGTATTTCTAAAACTCCAGTCCCTGAAATCCTGCTTTCCCTTGAAGAATTCTTACTTTATTAAAGCCTGCAAAGCTTTTATCTCTTCAGAAAAGCTTGAAACAGTGGAATATTAATGACTCAGAAAACGTAAAAGCCTGACAGAAAAATATAATACTTGTAAATGGATGTGAGTGTATATGTGTGTATACATATATGTAACAGTCAACAGTACCTTGTGGTGTTTTAAGACATTTAGGAGATTATTTTGGAAACCGACTCACACTTGAAGTCTTTCATTTAGCAAAACAGTCAATGATCTCAGTGAAGGTTCAGATGGACAGGACATCAGGAACAATATTTTCATTGTGGAATTGGAAGGACTGAAATACTCCTTTTTTGAGACTCCTGATGGATACTATTTGAATTAATAAGTGTCTAAAGGGCAAGTTTGAAAAAAAAGCTTGACTTTAAAGGTTAGGATTTTTTTTCACACTCCATCATTATAGTTTGATTTAGAGATTTTTTTTAATTACAGTAGACGTACAACCAGAGATTTACATACTGAGAAAAAGTACTAAATAGGCAAAAGCAGATTGTACTGTTGGATTCTGACTACAAATAAAGATTTGGAAAAAAAAGAGCAGCACAGAAAAATTCTATAAATAGGATATTTTTCACCTAAATAAACCCTATGGTAGTTTAATCCTGACTTTTTTTGTGTTGAATTTACACCACATGAAAGTCAGTGGAGTTGCTGCACAGTGTACAGTAGCACAAGGTTAGAACCAAGTGCTGTATCATAAAATATTACATGTAAGTGTATACCTGCTTCTTTGTGGGTGCACTGTATCTCTGTGTCTATGCATATTCAAGTGTATATATTTCACAGCTGCTGTCTGCATAATTCACTTCCAAACCCAGCATGCGTTCATTTTCATAACTTTTTGTTCTATTACAATATTAATGGGACTATCAATAGGAAAGGACAAGAGAAGCATTTTTAATGTTTATCTGACAGTTGCAAATTTCACTTGAGGTTGTTTACTGGGATCTGATTGTTGGCAAAGAGGAGTAGGAAAGGCAGCAAGATGAATGGGATCACAGGAAGAAGAGATGTATTTATGGGTCCTCTTAGCACCATCTAAGAGTAATAAAGTCCTGTTTTACCCCTCCTTTACTCAGTCTTCAGTTTAAAACACCAAAAAATGAGGGATTGTTTTAATTAATTCAATTTAATCCAGGTGGCCTGTTCAAAGTGAAACACATTGCATTTAAATATGTGAAAAATCGGTATATATGTATATTCTCATCCAATGTCTTTTCCCCAGTGGGAAAAATGCCTGCAAATAAGAGAAAGTTTATGAACTTGTGGATGAATCTGCAATGTGATGTCAAACTGTATACCAAATTACTGTCAGAGCTTGTCTTTTTGACCTTCAGTTCTTGGACTATCCTAAGTGAGACTTATTTTTTTATAAAATGAGAAACATTTTCTCAATTTTGCTCTGCAGTTTTATGAACTGGGGCGTTGCACATCCAGATATTTTGCTCTGCAAAAAACATTGCCTCAGACAAAAAAAAAAAAAAAAAAAAGGCAAAAAATAGCCTGCAAAACAACAAGACCAACAAACAATCTTGGAATTTCATTTGTATGTTAGTTTATGTTTTAAACTGTTTGAGTTTTTCAACTAGAAGTTCAGAGCACCTGACTTTCCACGAGCCAATGTTTAAATACAGAATCAAATCTTTATAGACTTTATAGCACAAAAATGGCAGTGTGGTAGCCAGAGGGTATTGTGTTCTGCTCTGGTCACCTCTGTCACAGACTACTGCAGAAACAGAAGAATTTCCGAGGTAGGTAAAGAGCAGGCTAAGTTGTTTGGAAAAAAAAAAAAGCTGCTTATCTGTAGTGATAATGTGAGGGAAGAGTTTAATTTTTCACACAAAATGAAATAAATTTTAACTAGTTATGTAGATTTGAACTGCTAAATTTTCATTTCCGGAAATCACAACTTGTGTGGTTCTCTTGCTGTTCTTCTCATTAGGCTGGGCTTTTTTAGTGGACCTGTCTCCTTTGATGCACCTTGACTGCTCCACTGAGAAACTTTTGTGAGGACTAAGGCCACTACTACAGGGCACTGTGGCAGTTTTTTTCAAATAAAATGTATGAAGTTTCTACAGGAAGCAGAAACTTTCCCCAAAATTGTAATTATTTCAAAGGTAATTAATTTGGAGTAAAGCTTGCAAGAACTTTAATTTGTCAATGTATGAAATAATAATTGTCATAGTACACAGTACATGAATTCTTACTGTGCTTTATCAGTGGGGAAAAATAAATTTGGGAAGGGACAGATACAAAACCCTTGAGAGGGAAATCAAACAACTGTACAAATTGGGGTAATGGATGACTTCTACCATTTGCTGTCTTTTGGCAAAGCAGTTCTCAGACAGAGTTAGACTGTTTTGTCCTGCACTGAAAGTACTGTGGTAGAAATACGTGTATCACAGTTAGTATATGGGAAATACAGCTTGGATGGGCAATGAGGGAATTTGACAATGAACCAAAACAGTGACCTTTCCAAGATACTGTTGTGAGCTTGCCTGATCCGTGAGCATTTGGGCTGGATTGTTTTAGTAGGGACTCCCTTTTCTGGCCTGTGGTCCTGCCTTTCCTGGATCCCTCTCTCCCATTCTGTGAGCTGGGGAGAGCCATGGAGGCAGACAGTCTATAGTCACGCACACAGTTCAGCTGCTTGGAAAACTGTCATGTGGGAAAGAGGGGGGAGGTGAGAACAGGCTTTGCTGCTGCTTGTGACAGGAATCCCAGGGAGGCACAGAGACATCAGTGGAGTCTACACATCACTGCCCGTTAACTCCACTCACTGTTTATCAACTACCAGCACTAATCTCTGTTCAGTGTTATGTTTGGGTTAATTACTGTTAGGTTCCTTTCAGTAGTTAGGTTAATTGCAGTTATGTATTCCCTGTTGTCACTACCCCCAAAAGAGAGTCTGATCCTGGCTCGGTTTCCTGCCTACAAAGTCCAAATTCAAGCTGGGACTAAGGTGGTCTGGGGCAGTGCTTTGTTAAAAAGCCAATGGGTCATCAGCCACGTTGTAGGTGTCTTTACCAAAGGCTTCCCCAGCACTTTAAAATCAATCTAGATTTAGTGTGTCCCTGTGCAGAGATCCTTCCATGCACTGTACACAACAGGCAGTGCACTTACCACTGTGATCCATGTGCAGCTCTCTCTACAGTGCCACTGGTCCCTGCTTACCTTGAGAGCCGAAGCCTCCTTATTTGGAAGATCTACAGGAAAAGAAGAGTCCTACCCTTTAGATTAATAGTGAAATTGTTGGTATAGTATCCAAACATATATTAACCGGCTGCCAGGGCCAAACCCACTGCAATTTCTCCCCAGTTTGCTGCCAACTGGCTTCTGGATTCCAGTTCTTTGTAGCAAGATGGCCTCAGAAATCTACCACCATAAAGGCGGCATCAGCAGTGCCTTGATTCTGTCATGCAAATGTCTACATCTTCAGTCCCAGTCTATTAATCTTTCTAACCTGATTCTTCTGGTAAGAAACTAGAGTGTTTTTTGGTCATAGACACAGTCCTCTGCACAGGAGACAGTCTCATCTATTGGTCTAAACATTAAACTGAAAGTCCCTGTCTAAAGACACAAGTCCCTCTTCAGTGGAGTCAAGTCACTTGACTTCACTGTCCCAGTTTTTCCTTCGGGGAAAGGAATTCAGCTCCTTCTTGCAGGGCAAGGGCTGAGGAGTGCAGCTGACAGACTGGCAAATGAGCCTACTGGAATGGAGTAGGCTCATTTCTTCCTTGTGGTTGTACCTGATCCTTTTCTTAGGGCGCCTGTGGTAAAAAGTACAATCCGAGGACAGACACCTCTCACAGCAAAGGTGGCAAATATTTGGTAGCCTCTGGAAAAAGCTCTGCAGGAGTGCTTTCAAAAGGTGCCTTTATGAAATAAGAGAATACATAGGGGAAATGGAGAACAGTTACATGCTAAATTCTACTGTACAAGAACAAGGCAGAGCTCCACAATCCTGATAGGAGGTTGGTTTAAAGTGGATAAACTTCTGTGCTTGGCTGCTGGAGGCTGTGGCACCTGAGAGCACTAGGATGTTTAACGAGGAACTAAGCAAATTTGTGGATAACAGACTAATTAAATTGGTGCCAAAGAGAACTTGGGGAGGTACTGCTGAATGTTACAGTTCTGAAGGAAGAAAGGAGCTGCAAAGATGGAATTAGAAGAGATGGTACATGGCTCTGCTCAGCTTGCTTTGTTTTGGAGTGTTGTGTATGACAGAAAACCGATGTGACAGGACTAAACGTGAGGTGATCTGTGCACAGAATTACCAGAAGAGCTTGTGATCCCAGTGGCCTACACGGGTTTTATGTGGAAGTAAATACCTCTGCTGGCTCTGAGGTGGGTGTAGCACTTGGTGAATTGTTTCCTCAGGGTGATATTGACTGACATTATTATTTATGTGCTTTAATTTTCCTTAATATATCCCAGGTTGCCTGGTGGATGAAACTGAATGGACACCAACAACATAAGCCCATGAAAAAACATCTTCAGCAGTGCTATGTGTGCACCAAGGCTGGAGCTTGTTCTGTGGCTCAGGATGTTAGGACAGACTGTGTGCTTTCTGCCTCTTCTTATTCTTCTGAAGCCACTGCAGCAATGAGCACTAATGTGCACTGGGCTCTGCTGGAGCATGCTGGCAGCAGTAATTCTCAGCTGGGTGACGTGATCACAGATGGTACCTGTTCATGCTTCATGCTTATCCTAGAAGCTTGTTTCTCAGGATCATCCCAAAATGTTGAGAACAACTATGTTGTTAATGCAGAAATATTATTACAATGCCTTTGAAGCTGTGATGCTGCAAGTCATGTTCCGTGTGCTTATGTGAAGCTCTGCTTTAAGACACTTGATTCCATTTCCAGGTCATATCCTGAAGTAGCAAAGGAGTTTGCTGTATTTATTATCTCTTTCCAAAGGAATGTCTTGCAGCTGTACACAGCTCTTCTCAGAATAACCTTTCGTAGACACAATGGGGAAATTTTGGAGTTATGTTTAATATATTTATAGTTACATTTATTAATATTCATAAAGTGCTTTGCAGGCATTTACAGTGCATTTTCAGATCCTGCTCCTAAAATAAGAAAGTGTTATGTCTAACTTGAGGGATGGAGAGTAAAGGTAGAAGAAGGCAAAGGCTTTTGCTCAGGATTACCCAGTGACTGCAGATAGAGTCACTAGGCATTGACATCTGAAGTCTGGTGCTTTTATTTGTGCCTCAGAATTTGGCTAAATTGCTGATGGCTTGGGGAATCACTAAATGGTAACTTTGCTATGCTTGGTAGTAATAAAGATACTGTCATCTGTACTTCTTGGGAGGATGGCACAGGAGTGTGCATGATGGGAAGGTTGTACAGACTGGCGAATAAGTCTCTGGGTTTCACTGAGGGCTGGGTACGTGAAGATGAGAAGAAGGAAGCACTCTGAAGTATCAAGTTGAATTTAGCAGTAGAATTTTTTCTCACTGGATGTTGTAGGTGACCAAAAATATAAATTATATTAGGTATTCAAGTCTATTGATGGGTAATAAATTGAATGGTTTTAATACAGCCTTTGGCTTTATTAACTCCCTAAAGGACTGGGTACTAGAGGAGTATGTAGGCACTTTCCCAAACACCTGGCACCAGCTGTTGGTGAGACAGGATATTTGGTGTGATGGACCTTTAGTCTGTCTGCTCTTATGAACTTCACAATGCACACTTTGTTATGACAATCAATATAAGCTGTAGTCTTGAGAATGATGGATAGTAATATTAAAAGCTATGACAAGGTCCTACAGCAACTCTTCCACTTCAATATTCCTTGCTCTGTCCTTGCAGCACTCTATGCAAAAGGCCAGTTCTCCACTCTAAGAAGTTGATAAGTATCAGGTAGCGTAGATCTTGCTATCAGAACTGCTGGTAGGGACTTGCTCAATCTGTGATTACATAAGTCAGACTGATCTCCTACTATGCTGTGCTCATGAAATTGCAGTGTTTCAGAAGCAGTTTGAGGTCCTTTTGTGTTGATACACGAGCTAATATTAAACGTTGTTGTTCTAGACTTTTACAAATATGTTAATTATATTCTGTGTTCTTTAAGTGCTGTTACAGCCATACTGTTCACTTTCTCTCCTGACTTTTGCTGCCTGTGTTGTGAAGTAGCCTGACATATATCTGGTTTACAGGTGCCAGTGTTTTCAAGCAAAGTGAAATTATTCCAAGCTCTTTTTGAAATGAAACACTACATGTGCCTAGTACATAATCAGCCTTTTTTCAAATGCCAATTGAGCAACAACGCCATCTCAGTGTTTTGTATACGTTTGAGAAGTCATATGGCCAGTATTAAGAAAAGCATGTATGCTGCATCAAACATGTAAGACATAAATGAAGCAACAGGGGACAAAGCTTCCCAGACCCCTTCCTTATTTTCAAAGGTGTTAAATAAGTTTAAATTTGAAATCTGGTGTTCATTTGTGGGCTAGGCTTGTAGCATTCACGTTTGTTTCTGTGACTTACGTGGCTGGGAAAGGAAGAAATTTTGGAGCATAGTGAAGTTTTTTCAGCAATCACACACCTCTGTGTCTGCTTGGGAAGAATGTAAATGTGGCTGTGTTTCCCCATGATTGTCCAGAAGATAGCCTCTTCGGCATTCCACCAGACGGCCACCTGTCCGCCCGTAATAAATGATGGCTATAAAGGGAAGTGATTGCAGCTACGATACAGCCAGAGGCATTTGTTTATATTCTTATAATATGTATCAGATTGAATAGAAATTATCACAATTGACAAATGGAGAGTGAAAATAGTTGGTGGGTATGAGGAAGCTCAGTAAGAGCTGGGCCAGCTGCAAACTTTCTCCAGTGAAGGCTGTCACCAGAAAGCAGGTGTCAAGCCAGCTAGTGATGAATGGTGAAGCTGGAGGCTTGCTTGTGTTAACATATCTTTGTATAGCAGCTCACAGTCAGTAAAGCCTTTTGTTGCTACTCAGAAAGGCTCCTGATGGGTAAAGGCTGTCATTTTGGGCATGGAGTAATTCAGTAAATGAGAGGCAAAGCAGAGGAGTATTCTTGAGCATTTCTCCAGAAGAGTAGTGCTGACATGCAGTGTTTCCCCTCATAGTTTAAGGGTTGGCAAGACCAGAGGGCTGAACCCAAGCAGAGCACACCTGGCTGGATGCAGAAATGCTATTATATGTTACTATAACGATAATACTGTTGTGTGAACAGGGGAAAGGGATATTCCTCAGAACATTTTCAGATCAATAAATTGCCTTACATGACTGCTTTCCTGGATGGCTGCTACTATTTCTGCCTCTTGTCTCTGTGTAGATATAACTCTTCCTTCTCCAGATCAAGAAACTCAGTACGTCCAAGTGAGAAGTCTAAGAACTTACCAGTGGCCTGGAGAGAGAAAGTGCATTCAATCTGAAAACAGACTGAATGTTTTAAGCTCCCAGTAGCATCTGATCTTTTTTGCCAAGTCTTTGGAGGGATACTGAAACTAAAGAAAAATCTTGGACTTGAGATGAAAAAACGTCATGCCTTAACCCCAGCTGGCAGTGAAACACCATCCATATGCTCCCTTATTCCCCATAACAGGATGAGGGGAGACTCAGAAGAGTAAGAATGAGAAAACTCATGGGCTGCGATAAAGACAGTTTAATAGGTCAAGAAAAAGCCATGCACACAAGGAAAGCAAAACAAAGAATTCATTCACCTCTTCCCATGGTCAGGCAGGTGTTCAGCCATCTCCAGGAAAGCAGAGCTCCATCATGTGTAATGATTACTTTGGAAGGCAAATACCATAATTCTGAACATCCCCCCCCTTTCTTCTTCTCCCTCCCACCCTTACATGTTGAACATGATGCCAATATGATATGTGACATCCCTTTGATCAGTTGAGGTCAGCTGTCCTAGCTGTGTCTAACTCCTTCTGCATACTCAGACTTCTTGCTGGTGGGGTGATGTGAGGAGAAACTATCTGAACCAAAACAGCATAAGAAACAATTTCTCAAGACAAGTAACAGCACCTGTGGTGCTTGACATAAATATAAAACAAGAGTGGACAAATATCTAGAATATATGCAGCTGGTAGAAGCAGTGAATATATGCCCTCTATATGCCCTCTATAATTTGCAGAAGAGCTTTTTGGATTCTACATGTGAAGATATATTCCTGCAGATACCTGTAATGATGTGCTATATTCTTATTGCCTGTAGGAAGCTTTGGAGGTGGGGTTGTTGAAAGAGATGAAGTAGGAGTGGCTGTGGAAGCAAAGTGCAGGTGGGAGTGCTGCAGAACAGGTCAGTTCCATTCTTTGTGCTTTTTTCCCATTTTTGTATGAAGGAATAAAGATAGCATCACCACCTATCTTGAGTAGAGAGAAACCCTATGGAACAGGCAACAAGATCTAGAAGAACTTAATGTCTTCTTACCCTTCTGTTGGTCTCTGAAGATGTTCCATATGGGCCAAGTCTATTTGTGAGTCTGTGGGATACAGAGCTGACTTGACAGAAAGCTCCTCAAGAGAGAGGCTCATCACATAGCTACTGTCTGGAGTAGGAATAGACTGGGTTATAAGGTGCCTTGTGCTCTTCTTCTGTTTACTAAAGTATGCCTGGTAAGGGAGGCTACCCCCTAATTCTTGGAGTCTTTCCCTAAAGCTGTTTCTTCAGTTTGGTAGAAAATATATGTCCCAAATATGAGAACTCATTACTCCTGCTGGATGATAAGTTCAGGGAGTGCTGCCAGTCAACCCTATGCAAGGACTTTGAACTTGGAAAGGAATGTTCTCTCTCTTAATTTTCTGTCCAGATACTGAATACTACTAGGGAAAGGGTTATACATGAGCTGGGTGATTGAAAACAACATTACAGAAAAGTGAAACATTTGAAAGAAACTCCAGTTTTTACCTCATGCATTAGCTCTGCTGACTGCTGCTACCTTAGGTTTCCCCAACAACACAGGAAGCTGTTGGATACAAACAAACTCTTTCTTTTATTATGCTGCTTATAGTTAGAAGATGAATGGTTATTTGTCTGGCTTCTAATGGAACAGCAAACTGATCTGACTGCAGACCCATTGGCTTTGGCTTGCTTCCTTGTCTTAAATTTCTTTTCACACTTCATGTTTGTGCAGTGAGAAGGCTCCTCTCAGGGACCTGGCTTAGATAGAGTTCACTGCTCTACACACTGCTGTCTGCTCTTGCTAGGACAGAATGTTCTTTGCATAAATTCATAAATCACAGAATGCCTGATGTGATCAATACATCCCTTCCATATTGAAATTTTGCTAATCAGCTTCTCCAAGAAAGTAGGAGGCTAAACTTGGTACATATACACTTCAAATCCTGTTATGTCTATCAATATGCTGTTTCAGGGGATTTTGGCACAGATGCTGGCACTGTAAAGTCTCTAAACAGTAATTTTGATGTCTTTCTGCTTATGAACCATTGTTCAACAGTAGGACATTATTTTTATCCTCATGTTTAGAACGATGTATTTATTTTAAGTTTAATGTCACAGCTGTGGGCTTGTATTCTTAGTTCTGCCATCAACTCCTGTGCTCTGGAGAAATCACTATTGGTCTCTGTCCTGTACTTTTGATGGAACTTCTGAAACCAGTCCAAAGTCTTTAGGCAAGATGAACCACCCAAACCATGTTTTGTGAATAAACTGCTTGGCTGAAAGGTAAAGCAGAAACTTAAAAATCCCTTTGTTGATTTCTTAATATCTTATTGTTTAAAAAAATAAAAAATCAACTCTCTTTCTTATAAATCTTTCAGCAGAATAATTTTGACACTTGTTTTAGACCTGAAAATCCTTAAAATAGGAAAAAAGCTGTTAGTTGCCTTAGCTTTACTATACTTTTCTTTGTGTGTTACATTGACAAATTAATGTCATCTTTTAATACAGAGAAGCACAAAATGGTGTTTTAAGGGTGAATCTACGGCAGTCTGAATTTATTCACTCAGACCTGGTACTGAGGTGATAATAAAGTACTTATAACTTTGCTTAGATAAGTGCCACTTTGTTGAGGTATCAGAAGTAAGGTGTGTGCAGTTTTAACAATTAAATTAGCTACTGGAAGTAATTACGTGTTGCCTCCTAAATATATTTGTTAGCAGGTGTGGACACACCTAGACTTGTGACATGTGATTGGGTAAAAGATATGTCTTAAAAAAACCCCAAAACATTGAATACCAAAATCACGTAGCAAAACCATCAATTCCTCCTCACCTTTGGAGGTTCACTTCCAGATGTTTGATGGAACATTATAGATCTGAAGGGCAGTGCTGTTGCATGCATCTAACTGACACTTCAGTAATAACTTAATTTGCTGCAGCTTCAGCATAGCTGTGTTTACCCGCTTTAGAGTTTAACTGAGTATTATCCTTCATGTTCTTACTCCGCTGTCTTCTTGTAGCTGAAGTTGAAAGTGTCTACTTTCTACTGTCATATTCTTTTGGGAACACTGACTTTCATTCAGAGATACACTTGAGCTACAGAAACATTTAAAATTAAATTGAAAGAGATAACAGGCAGGCAATGACAGCATATCTCACCAGTATAGTGCTAAATTAATTAAACACTGTGAACTCATTAGTAAAGTTATGGAAGATACAGGAGGCCATAATATATATTGATTACATAGCTGCCACCTGGATATTTTCCTAGCTGTCATGGCTTTTCCCCTAACACAAACTGCTGTGGGTTGGGTGTGAGTTTTCTTTTTCCAATCAGGACTTTTGTGCATAGAATAATGGCCAAACACAAGTTTGGAAAGTCCTCTCTGTTTCATCAACATGGATGTATGAAAAAAAAACCCAGTGGAGAATGAGAGGAACTGAAACAGATTAAATTAGTCTATAGAGGATACTGTCAGTGGAGGTAAAAATGACTGTAAGCTGATAAAAGCTGTTGTAGTGCTAATGAGAAGCAATGGGCTGAGCATGGCTGCTCAGTGTGCTTCCTAGAGAAGAATGTCTTTACTCTGCTGTTGGTTGGGAAACTTTCCATCTTTGTCCTCTCTATTCACATTGACAAAATCCATGGGAACTTTGGCAGTATTAAGCAGCTGTAAATGTTTCAACAAGAATTCATGTCACTTGGTATCCTGTTTGATGGTGACACTACTGCATACTTTGAGAAGAACAGTAGCATTTGGAAATCTAGCATTTGGGCTTCCTGAGCCAAAAGTTTCCCATTAACTGCCGTGATGAACTACATTCAGCAAAGCAAGAAGGAGAGCTGTGTAACTTAGATCTTCTTTGCTACTTGAAATATATTCAGAAGTGAAACCAAAATACCTTTAGTCAAGTATAAAGGTTGTTGTAAGGCAACAATGCCCTGGCTATTTTAATGTACTCAAAAGAGCAAAGTTCATCTTTAAAATAAATGGGAAGGAGTTAAATGAAACCCTGTGACCAGGAAGAAGGTAGGACTGGAATATACAATCTGTATGGAGCATTATTTCAGTCCAGAAGAGGTCTTGTTTCTTTGGTGTAGGATATGAATGACACACAAACACACACGCTCCCAACTGTGGAATTATTCTCAAATTTCAAACTAGATGGTGACCTCTGCATTTTGTTCTGTTGCATCCCAGACATCCTGCATGCAGGTGAGTATTCTTCCCATACAGAACTGAGGGCACTTCTCTCTTGAGTAAGTCTGAGTTGCCCCTACCTGAGCTGCTGGATAGGAGCAGGAGGTATAACATCTCTGATCCTCCTTTTGTAACAGTTTTGCCCCCTGTGACGATGTGTCCCATGGCAGTATATGTCAGCATATCCTTGGTGCATGATTTGCTCTGGAGCTGAGTTTTAACAGTGATAATTACCTTCCCTGTTGTTTTCCAATAAGGAACCACAACATGCTTTACATGGGTTAATGAATTGAGTACCCCATGTGACATCAGTCTCTCTCATTATGTTTGTTCCAGGGGAATGAAGTAAACTAAGCATTATGATGTGAATTGACAACAACTTGTAGCCTAATGCAGACCACACAGCTCTTTCCACTAAATGAGAGGGCACATTCACTCTGAGCTGGATAGCTTTTGGGTTCTGACTTGCAGCCGCTAGCTCATGACATTAGACAATGCTTCCTCTTCTCCTTGTCTCTTTCTTTTTCACTTTGGCTCTTCCATCTGCTCACCTGAACAAAATCCAAGAGAAGAGAGTTAACAACAAATAATATGGGGTGGGAATCTTTCCACTGCACCCTCCCCACCCCCCATCCTGTCCATACAAGATTGATAATGAAACCGATACCTTTCACCAGCGTAATTTTCATATTTAATGAGCGTGACTCAGAAACTATTACATTAATTAGTCAAATCCCACAAACCGTTAATGGTGCACGTGGTAATTAATATTGTATTCAATTAAAAGATGACCTGTTTCAGGTGCCTTCCCCTGGTTTGGGGGGCTCTTTGCAGACAGCGTATGTTCCAATGCCTGAGGCCAAGCCTTTCATTTTGTTCCAGTGGTGGGCAAGGGAGGTATTTTTTTCCTGTTTAGATTTTATGGTTTTTTTCTCCATGAACATATGCTGGTTTCTCCCCCCAGCCCCCGCCCCTCCATCTCCAAACATGCTGCTCTCACTATACAGACAACCTGCTTGCTGTGATTTATGGGTTAGCACAGCGCGGGGCTCAGAGACTGGAAAATTTCCAGTTTACACAAGAATTCCCTGAAAAATGAGCTTGGTTAATTTATTTCTTTCATTAACGAGTTTGAACTGTGAGATAATCTTTCTGAAACCCTCTATCCTCGCCTTCACAAACACTGAGAAGCAAATAGGGTCCCTGTTCTCCTTTTGCAGGGCTCAAAATTGCACCTTAACTAGCTATGGACAAGTATGTGTGGTCGAAACTTATTTTTGAAACTTATTTAAAGAGGAGAGGGTTTTTTTTTCACCTGAAGGTGTGGAGGTCCTAAGTCCTAATGTTAATGCTGCAGTTCCGCTCATCTGAGTTAACTCACTTCTATATCCTGTCTGAGGAGCTGCTGCTGATAGGTTCTGTGGGAGGAGCGTGCAGGCTTTAAGATAAGCCCCCTCTTGTTCAGCTGTGGTTCACTGGCTGCCTAAAATCCACAGACTTTATCCAGTAGTTTCCTGTGCTGTTTCCTCCTGTTCAGTATGAGGTGAGGAGTTGTGCACAGGTCCAGTCCTGATGCTTGTGTCTGCTGATGTCATCTGAGGACCGCTGGTTACATTTGGGGTTGTTTCTTCATATCAGTTTGGGCCATTCCATCAGAATCATTAACAACAGCATTGATTGTCTGTGGTATGCTACGACTACTACAACCACCATTCTATACTACTACTACTACTACTACTACTACTACTACTACTACTACTACTACTAATTTATTTTTGTTGTGTGTGTTGTTTGTTTGGGCTTTATTTTAGCTTTTCCATTTTTCCTCTGTTGTCCTGGTCACAGTTATGGTATGTTTCCATAATACTTCTACTCCATGTTGAACGGCTTGGAGTCGTCTAGCTAAATCCTTCCAAGATCTTGCTTGAGGTCTCTCTGATTTTCCTGTGTTCTGATGTAAGAAGGATGTGGACTTATTGGAGCAAGTCCAGATGAGGGCCATAAAGTTGATGAGAGGACTGGTGCCTATGAAGACAGGCTGAGAAATGTGGGGCAGTTCAGCCTGGAGAAGAGCAGATTATGTGGAGACCTCACAGCAAACTTCCAGTATCTGAAGGGGGCCTACAAGAAAACCAGAGAAGGACTCTTCATCAGGAGCTGCAGTGATAGACCATGGGTATAGACTGAAAGAGGGAAGATTAGGTATTGGAATAAATTCTTTACTGTTAAGGCAAGGAGACATTGGAAGAGAGTGCTATTGGAGGCTGTGGATGCCTCAGTGACAGCAGTGTTCAGGGCCAGGTTGGATAAGGCCTTGAGCCACCTGATCTAGAGATGTCCCTGACCAGGCAGGGAGTGGTGGGGCCTCGATGATCTTTACAGTCCATTAAAATAACTTAACATTCTGTGATTTTGTGACATCCAACAGGACAAAAATAAATATTGTTCTAACATTGCTCACTTAAGTTGAATTAAGAGGAACCAGTGTCAGCAGTAAAAGCAACCTTGGCTAAGGCTGGTTCCAAGGAAAAAGCTGTGGAGGCAGCCACGTTGTGGCAATTTTGTGCTCCCCTTGGGATGCCATTTGCAGCTGCAGTGCGCCTGGAGCTCTGGGCTTTGTGGTTTTCAAAACCCTAACTCTAGGTGCAACCCTAACCTTAACCCTAGGCAGGTTTTCACAATCTTGGGCTAAGGCTGGTTCCAGGGAAAAAGCTGTGGAGACAGCCATGTTGTGGCAGTTTTGTGTTCCCTGTGGGATGCCATTTGCAGCTGCAGTGCTCCTCCTGGAGCTCTGGGCTTTGTGGTTTTCAAAACCCTAACCCTAGGCTCAACCTTAACTGCAGACAGAGCAGTTAAAGAGCCCTGACCTAAGTGTCTCAGAAAAGTTGTGTATGTAGATGAATAATAAAATGTCATTTGTTTTAAAATCACCCTTTTTGCTCTCTAACAATTTGGTATCTTGTTTAACCTGTGGGCTTTCTCCTGAATCAGTGCTCTGTAAAGAAATCTCGTGGTTTCTGTTGTATTTTTTTAGTGTAAAGAAAAATATGTGTAAATTTCTGCAGAATGGAAGGTAAAAATATGCTAATATTGAAAATATGCTGTTTTGTTATAGACTTTGAATGAGAAATGCATGAAACATCACTGGGGTTGTTTTCTAAATAAGTTTCATTATCTTTTTAGATAGTTTTAAACAGCCCGCTTTTAAACAAATTAATGCTGATGCTTTGTAAACACATATTATTGTCCTTTAAATCAATAGAATTTACAAGTTTTTGGACTTTTGAAACAGTATGTCCTGAATTTGTGGGCTCCTTTATATTTCCACTGAGCCTCCTGACCATGGGTTTGATTCCTGTGGAAGTCTCTTGTGATTCTTTTGTGAATATTTTTAGGAATCCAGGTACTCTGCAGCTTAGCCTGAGAGCTTAGTATGGATGATGCAGGTATGCCAATATTTGATTTCAGTGCCTTGTAGGGCAGGAAGAATGTTGTCTTCTCTTCCTTGACAGGAATTATTATTTACTTTATTAAATACCTTTAAAATTACCAGCTGAGTAAAGTATCACAAACTCTTCTAACCTGCATATGCTTCCTTGTGAAGGGCAGGTTATATAGTGACCATTTTGTCCCATACAGCTTTCAATGCTTTGTGTTGAACAGAGAGACAGATCTTTGATGTGGAAGTTTAGCTTAAATTTCTTCCTTACATTACTGTGCTAGACCATATGGTTAGAGGAAAACAAGTGAATTTTCTCTTATTTTCAAGGGCGGGAGTTTTCCACTGAGCAACTGGTGATATTAAGAAAAGTGGGGGCAGGGCAAAGTTGAGCACATATTGAAGCTGGGTTCCTGTCTGTCCTCTAGAGACTGAAGTTAGTGGGGTAGCATGTGAAGTCCCCTTGGTGAACAACAACAGTCGCTGAATGTCTGCCAGTTGTTCTCCTCCCATCATTAGGTAGGAAGCTCATTGTGCCTAAATGAAGGAAAATCTAATTGTTTGGGGTTTTTTTTTGTGGGGAGGAGAGACATATAAATGCACATATTTCATAACAGGAAAAACATAAGAATTCTCTAAGTCTTGCTGACAGTGCTTTAGTCTCAGTCTGAGGGTAAGCTCTAAGATAGGTGGGTAAAAAATTCTTTGATCATGTATTAAAGTGTGGAAGGTAACACAGCTGGACTGAGGAGAAACTGTGGGGTGGGTATTGCTTGATAAACTTGAGATGAAAGAGCCTTTTGCATTTGGGTTTCTTATCCTTCTCACTTAAAATGAAATAAAAATGTGAGTAGGAATATAATTCTTCTGCCTTTGATTCCTAGGGCAGTCCCACTCCTTTAACATAATTTGCAAGTGAGAACAGATTCAAGTAATACTGGTTGACAATCTCTAAAAAGAATCAGAGAAAGAAAATGTGATTCAGTTCTTCTGCTTGAGAAAAAGACATTTCTAGATCAAATTACATTAGAACAATAGATAGCTGCTTCTTTTCTTTCATTGTAGAAATACCTTTATTTGATTTCCAAAAATACTGCCATGAAGAACTGAGCATGTTACTTGCTAAGTAACTAATTTGGAGAATAGATGAAAACAAATAACTTGGATGTACCTACATTTTATTTTTTAGATTTTTCCTCAGTTAGTGAACCACAAGTAATTGGACTCAATATATTTATAAAAATGAAATGTCATCCTAGAATAGGTTCCACCCCGAGGCATTTGTCTGCTTTATCTGCTTGCAAACATGATACTGTGTTTTTAGCAGCTCTATCACAGATACCTTACTGAGGATCTTTGTATGGCCCATGCACAGTTCTCAGCCTTCAACTGTCATAATTCAGAAGGGCAACAGGGTTTTAAATATTATTCATATCTGAGTTTTACCCTTCTTAAATCTCTTTACCTTGACATTTCTTTTTGCTTCATACTAATTTTCTCTTGTAAATGGCTGTTCTTGTTCCTACATCCATTGAGGTGTAGCTGGCCTGGGGCTGCTAATTTGTGCCTTTCTCATTCAACAAGTTCTTCAGGGACCTCCCTGGTTCTGTCTGTAGGGAAAAGAGCATTTTTCACCGCCACTGTAATATGCTGTAGTTGAGCTCCTGGAGGAGTTCAATTGACATAATCAGTTCTGTAAACCTGCCTATAATACATCCAAAGTGACAGGCATGTAAATATAGATATCACTGCCAAAATCTGGTAATGCAAAAACCATAAGGATGCTCTGAGAGCATAATGTTTCTGTTACTAGTTAGCTACTTTTTGTGGAACAAATCTGCAATTGAAGAACACAGATGAAGAACTTACTGGCAGTCTTCTCCCCTATCTTTTCAGTTCCAGCTCCAGCTGTTTGTTCTCTGGATGCTAATACAGCAGAGTCCATGTATAATTTCTGTGGCTCACAGTCCTTTGTCTGATATCTACTAAATCTTCTAGCTCTGAGCCCAGAGGCTTCTCATTCATATTTTTTTTCCCCCTAGAGACTGAATGAGTAGCTCCCTGGCTGATGCCCAGTTTGTAGCTACCTGGAAATCTCCTGTTTTGGGAGTACTTGCTTTTTGACATATTTACATATCTTATTTCGTATGTAATGTAGACAAGGACACTGTCTTGGCATTTACCAAGAGTCCTGCAGGCCAAGTTCTGGCCTAATGGAACATGCATGAATGCCCTACCTGTGAGCATTTATGTACACCATCATGACAGGTTTCACTTGTTAGAACAGTTACCCTTTCTCTCTGTTCCGGCTGAGGCTCCTCTGCCTTCATTATCTCTGTCAGTATTGATCACCAAAATTGTCAAGACAATAGTAGCTGTGATCCAAAGCACATGATTCTCTTAGTTCAAAGGAAAAGATGTCTGGGAAAATGTTGTTTTTTATTTTCTTTTTCTTGTTTACAAAGAAGATACATAAAGGCAAACAAACAGGATTTTTTTGTACTGGTATGACTGTATAAATCCCAGCCTGAGTCAAAGTTGTCTCTCACCTTCCTCCTGAAGCTGTCTCTCTTTGCTTCCATGGCTACTTTCATCTGCTACTATAAACATGTCCACAAATATAGGTGGTTGCTGTTACATTTCATGTCTCCGGGCAATCTAATCAAGAAGTGACTCAGATTCCAAGGATTATCATTTCTTGCCCCTCATCTTGGAAGGAACATCTAAGCAAGGCAAATGTAGTGGCATGCAGGATTAGGCTTGGAGTTTGCAAGGAGCCTCAAGTACAACATCAAATGATCTGAAACTTTCTAAGAACCATTTTGAAACCCTAAAGGTGAGAATCTTCACATTACTCCCACTTGCTCAAATGGTAGCTGGGTTAGAGGGCATAAGATTTGGCTTGCTGGACATGGATACCTTTCAGAAAGCAGGAGACACTGCATTTTCCTGATCACAATGCTGAGAGCTGCTTGTGAGGATGGCAGTACCCATGCATGAGGAAAGCAGCTGTGAACTCTGCGCATCTGTGTCTCTGTGTATATCTTGTGTACGTGTGTCTCCATTTCCAGCAGAGGAGAGAATCCAACAATATTTCACCCAAATGAGAAATGTTATTCTGCAGATTAAAGCCACGCAGTGCCTGGTTTTGTCTTTATTTATGCCTTTCTATTTCCTTCTTTGCTGACATGGGTGCACATGCCGGGAAGCACTGAAGGACATAATTGGCGTTGTGAAAAATTATTGGGAAGCCAGGACGTTCCCTTGCAGTGATCCCCCCCTTCTCTTTCCCATCTGTCACCATCTAATGTGACAAAGTTTTTATCGGGCATTGAGGCAGAGGAGATTAAAAGTAAATACTGCAATCAGGAAGCAGCTGGGGGGAAAATGTAACACATTTCACACTAAGCTGAACAGCTCATCAACTTAGCCTTGTATATCTACGGTGGATGAGAGAGAGGGAGGGAGGGCTGCAGGAGTATGGTGTGGTTCAACATGCTTCTCCACACTGGGAGTCTGAAGACAAACAGGACTTGTGCTTTCTGGCACTTGCTTGCTTTGGGAAGGAAAAACCTCAGGAGCTCTGTAGCTCTCCATTTGCTCTTGCAACAAGCTCCTGTAAAACACAGTTTTCTCAGTCCTCAGTTCATGTATTTTTGAACTCCCTTCCTGCTTTAGTGATGATCTGGGTGCTATCATATCCTATTCAGATAGGAGGCTTTACCAGGCATCTGTCTCTGGCTGTTGTGGCCATCCAGATGCCATGCCATCTCTGGGGAGGAAAAGTTTGTTGGCTAAATGGGAGATACTACAGGGAGATACAATAATGTTTCATGCTCATGAAACTGGACACTGAGATATTTAGTATGCACTGTGCTGGACACTGTTCTATTCTGTCCAAACGGATCTGCCTGCAAAGGCCAAGAAACTGAAACTTGGTATCATATTGCTTTATTCTTATTTGTGTATATAAAACTTAAGGTTGTTTTTCAGTCATATTTTCTTCTTACAAGACTTTTGGAAGTACTTGTTTTCATTCCCAAAAATGTTGTCTACTTCATTTTTTGCTGTGATGATATCACATGAGCTCAGTGCTATTGAACCTAAATAGACTGGTGCACATGGAGGACTGTAAGAATCTTCTTATCCTGAGGATAAACAAAGCTTTGGAAAGTGTTGCAGGCTTACCTAGTATCCCTGCCCCTGTGAATGTGTCACCTGCTATGGAAAGTCAGGATCGTCCTACTTCAGGAGAATCTCAGTCTCCAACATGTGTTTGGTCCTTGGCTTTATAGCTGAGTGCCAATAAAATCTAATCTCTGTTATTTTGGCTGTCATTTCTTGTAAGGCATTTTTTCTTCAATTTTGCTGGGAAATCCCTGTTTAATTCATTTTATTTGATGTTCTTAATTTACAATTACTTTGTCATTTTCATGTCACTTGCTCTTCAATGTTGATGAGATGGTCCTGTCATTGTTGACAAGTTTTCTAAGGGTAAAAAAAACCCTAAAATCTTTACAGCTACTTGCTGAACAGTTAGATTGAACATGGTGTCTCCTAACATGGAGGTCATTTTGCTGTACTTGGTAATCTTTCAGGATTCCTAAAACTCTAAAACTATAGACAGCCTTGGCTCAGAGGTAAGTTATTGTAGCTTTTGTAGTTTGTTTGTAGTTTTTAGTGGTGATCTTCAGTTTCTAAACACTCCTAGTGCAGCTGTGGTGGGGAGCCTCCTGTTTTGGCCTAATGTTACCTTTTGATGCCCTGCTCTGGTGGTGTCACTCTGGGGCCGTCCAGAAAAACTTGACCAGGTTGTAGAACTTATGCCAGCATTAAATATTTTGTCCGTATAATAACACTTTCATTATTGGCTAAGGAACCCTTTTATCTCTGCAGTGTGAAGGTAATGAGGTAAGGATTCAAACTGAGAAGCTTGACATGATCTAACAACATGCGCTTGCACCCCAGAAAGCCAAACATAACCTGGGCTGCATCAAAGGCAGTGTGCCCAGTACTCTTCTACTCTGCTCTCCTGGAACCCTACTGGGAGTCCTGCATCCAGCTCTGGGGTCCTCTGCACAAGAAAGATGCAGACTGCTTAGAGAGGGCCCAGAGGAGGGCCACAAAGAGGTTGAAAAGGAAGGAGCACCTTTCCTATTAAGATGGGCTGAGAGAGTTGGGGTTGTTCAGTCTGGAGAAGAGAAAGCTTTGGGGAGACCTTAGAGCAGCCTTCCAGTACCTACAGGCGGCTACCAGAAAGCTCAAGAGAGACATTTTACAAGGGGATGTACTGATAGAACAAGGGAGAAGGGCTTTAAAGTGAAAGAGGGTAGGTTTAGATTGGATATTAGAAAGCAAATCTCTTCTGTGAGGGTGGTGACCCACTGAAACAGGTTGAGCAGAGAAATTGTGGATACCCCATCCCTGGAAGTGTTCATAGTCAGGTTGGATGGGGCTCTGAGCAAGCTGGTCTAGTGGAAAGTGTCCCTGCCCAAGGCGGGGAGTTGAAACTAGATGATCTTTAATATCCCTTCCAATCCAAACCATTCCATGATTCTATGATTTACAGTAAGGCAAAGGGCCATTATTATACTTTCTTCAGTATCTGCATTATAAAATGTAGGTTACTTACTGAGATTTTTTTTTTCTGTAACTCATATGAGACCAATAACTTCTTGCTAGTGTTTGACAGCTAAATTCTCATAGTGCTGTCTGTAACAAGCCCTCATTATGGACTACTCATATGCTCTTCTATTGATGCACATATATGCTTTATCTTAGGTCAGTGGGCCTTGATCTGGTCTTCTATGTCATTGTTTTTCCAAACATCTGAAGAGCACTGTCATCTTACAGACCACAACTGGAAGCTTTGCTCTTATAGTCTTTCCTCTCATACTGGCATCAAAGCCAGAAGGAGAAAATGGAGCCACTGTCATGCAGAACGTAAGATACAGAGGAAGTAAAATGAGGAGGGAGGAGCTTGGGCAAAAGTGCTGGATGGGCAGAGGAATGTGTGTGGGAAAGATAAGACTGGACCATGAAACCCTCTAAGGATGGAAGGCTTCTGTACCTACACCCTCCTTAAAACTTCATTTGATGTCCAGAAGATTTTACATATTTTGGTATTATGTAAGTTATTGAGCAGGCTGCTAGGGCTGACCAAAATAGAGATGGGACATGCATAACTTGGGGACTGACAGCAGCTGCATTGGCCTTTACCTATCAAGAAACTGCTGGATAAATCCCCCTATGTTTTCCATCTGCCCCAGGAATACATGTTACATGGGACCTTTCAGGCTGATGCTGTCAATTCTCTAGAAGGATTTTTTTGCCCTGTCTTAACCGGTGCCATATTTCTTTTTAGCTCTGGCACTAATAAAGGATATGACAAACAGTCCATAATGTAATAAAGGAGGGAAAGATTTTTTCTCTTTTTATTTTTGGCTGTTCTTATTCTTGCAATATATCAGCTAATTCTGAGAGGCCAAGAAAAAAAAGACAATTGTCAACAACTGGAAGTTTTATGTAATTCTAGGACTAGATTATTACCTTTTATATTCAAATATCTGTGAGCTATTTCTTTTTGGGTTTCAAGAGAAAAAATTTTGGTTAAAATCCCTGAGGACCTGGGTCTCTCACCCACTTTGGATAATTTGGCATGACTTGGTCTTTGGTCAGATTAGAGCCAGCATTTGTACTGCAGCCATTTCAGAAGTGATATGGTGGAGAAAAGGGGTACTCAGCTTACACCATGGCAAGAGCCATGTCTGCTAAGAGCCACTGTTGGCCTCACACTTTCACAGTTACCATATTTATTAGAGAATCTCTGGGGGGTTTTGTTTTTTGTTTTGTTTTGGTTTTTAATGCACCTCACTTAATTCTCTGACAAAGTCATGGAGGTAGAGATGGTGTTGCTCCTTTAAAACTTTTAGACTGGGTGGAGAAAATATTTAAGTTGATTGCCTATTTGTCATGAGTTCCCGGCTTCAATCTGTGTCTCTTAGGTTTGGAAATGTAAAGGCTAGATCCCAGATCTGGATTCCCTTTTGGTGGGGAACAACAGCAGCTGATCAACCCAGGCACATACTGGGTGCATTTCCTTTCCCACTCCAAGTTAAACAGAGGAGAAGAGAACTGGATTATTTGCTTCAAAACTTTACTGCAGAGCATCATATTGTGCTCAGTATTTGCTCAAAATTCTTGCCAGGAAGTTTGCCTGAGTATTCCTCGTTTACTCGTTTAATTTTTTTTGCAACCCTCAAGATGCACAAGGAACCAAATTGATGGCTACTGATGTTTCATTGCTAGTAGTTTTCTGTTTAATAGTATTTTTTTAAAACAGAAGGAACTGATGGTTTTTAGCAGCTACTATCTGAGGGTGCAGTCCTGTGAGCAGGCAGACTCAACTCTGGGTGATGTCCTCTCCAAGGAATGCTTTACTGCAAGAAGCCTTATTAGAAGTAGTGCAGAAAGTAGTTCTTTTCTAGGGTTAGGTGGATGCTCTCCTGCTAAAGATTCTGACTTCTGGATAAGACATAGAACTGAAGTGATGAACTCTTTCATATTTTCATAAGTATTCCCTGAGTCTCTGCTGGGTGTATTGCTTGTGCTTTGTTTGGGCAGTACCAAGTACTGTGATGAAGTGCAAGTAACTCAATGGGATTTATACGAGCTTATGAAGCGGAGAATAAACCCCATAGTTTGCACAGTAAATCAATTTGTAAAGTGCTTTGGGATCTTTCTGGATGAAAGGCCCTATATAAATGTAAGCCATGACCATTCATCATTATTGAATATGAAATAGAGATATACACTCTATCAAGCTAGAAGCAATAGGCTTGGGCTCATGATTGCTCACAGGACCCAATCAGTCATCAGATCACGACATAATGCAGCTAGAATAAAAAAGAAAACCTACAGCAAATCATTTCAAGCAATGCAATTAATGGGCATCCAGTATAAATAGTGATCTCAATCAGGAAGACTGGGCTTTTCCTGAGCAGTAGATTTGATGCCAGAGTGTTAGCAAGGGAAGGAAAGATTCCTTACCAGTACACCATATAAACCCACACCTAGATAAGAAAACGTATCTATGCTTTTCAGAATTGACTTTTCATTTGGGAAATGAAACAGAAAATGGTTTTTTAAAGAAAGTGTTAGCTTTTGTTCTACAGTGTGCCACAGAGATGTACATTTTTTGCATCAAGTTGTAGTCCAGGCACCTAGTGTTGTCACCCAAACTTGGTTGTCAGATGTAGCATCTGTGGCTCTGGCAATGCAACATACACATCCACGGCAGTGTATATAATCTGTTGCTACTGCTTATCCTTGAAGATACTGTCTGCTGTTGTGTGCACTGTTTTGTGACAATTAAGTCAAAACGTAGGCTGCTCCAGTTCTCTGCTTCAAGAGCCAAGCAAACTGAAGGCTTTCTTCACTTGTGCTGGAGTTCTTTCTGTCTGTATATTTGCCTTCCGAGGCAAGGCAGTACTTTGTATGAACTTCTCCTCTTTTTGGTTGTGGTGATGTGTCCATCTCAGACTGCTGTGATGCCATGGATATAATGTACTCTCGTTTGCGGTTTGTTTGTTACCCAAGAGAGATTGAGCTTTTATAAAATAGAAGGGAAGGAAGTGAAAACTGAAATAAGAAATATGAAGGATCCCATTTCATAAAATCTGTCTTACCACTGATCAGCTTATGAAGAATGGGAAATTCCCATCAGCTCTTCTACTGCCATGACCACCAAGCTGCAGCCTCAGGTTGCATATAGTCTATAGTGCCCTATATTGTCACCTGCAGCTACCTTCATCTCTTGTACAGGCTTGCAGCTGACATGTTCTGAAATCACCAGATGGAGCAGATACAGTGTCTTAGACTACTCTTCTGTACCAGGGGTGCTGCTAACACAATTCAATATGCCATCAGAAGTATGACTGTAGGGAAGACAAGTGGAAAAGGCCTGCTTGTCCTCACTGCTCCATATTGTGGTGCCCTCTCTGGAGAGCTGGACTGTTTTCTATTGCTTTGACAAGATAGGCCATCTTTCTTCTCCTTCTCTCTCTGTTCATTTAAACTCAGAGTGAGAAGATGAGGGGAATGCTGAAGTCCTGACCTTTCCTCCACCCCTCACTCCCCAGCCATAGCTTAGAATTAGACACTGTGAACCAGAGACCTTTCTTTTGCCCACAGGCTAGAGATTGTGGCTCAAAGATGTATCCATTTTGTTTCCTTTGACTCTGCTAACAAACATTTGGACCTTGTTCTCTCTTTCCAGTGAGGCACAGGTGATCAGGTTGTCCTGCTACATCTGGTCCATGTGGCCTCAGAGAAGGCAAAAGTTGTGGTATCTGATACAACCATTTCAGGGTCAGATACTGCACTAGGAAAAAAGTAAAGTAGGAGGTGGGGAAATACAATTTGTAAATTATTTCTAAATATGCCCTAAATTATCAGTTGCAAACAAATTCAGCTGCCCTTATATCTGTTTTCTGTTCTGCACATGAGGTGTATTTTCTGACCTTGAATTACAAATCACATGTTGATTTTGTGGTGTTGCTAAGGCATATCAAAATGTGTGTGTAATTTTTGCAAGAAGTGGGTTAGAATCCATGTGGTTAGAGAGCAGCTCTGCAGTAAAGGACCTGGGGGGTCAGGTACACAAGTTGAAGATCAATCAGCAGTGTGACTGAGGTGATGAAAGCTGAGCACATACTAGGTTGCATCAATATGATTTTATCCAGCAACTCAAGGAGTGATTATTTCCCTCTATTCGGCAATCACAGGACTGTACCTGTAGTCCTGTCTTCATTTTTAGGCTTCTTGGTATAGGTAAGATATTGTCAAAGAGCAAGCCCAGCACTGACAAAGGTGGTTAGAGGACTGGAGTACATGATGTAAAATGAGAGACTGGAAGACTGATTCATTCAGCTAGGAAGAAAAAGCTAAAAGAGATCTAATTGTAGTTTTCAACTGCCTAATGGATAGTTAAAGACAGAGTCCCATAGAAAGAATGAGGCAATGAATACAGCCTGCAATAGGGGAGTTACAATAGCTCTAAGGAAAAAGTTCTTTGTAATGGGAGTGGTTGTCTTCTTCAGAAAAGACTCACAGTTTGCCCTGAGCATTCTGATCTAAGTCTGAAGCTGGGCCTGCTTTGAGCACAGGTTGAGATCAGAAGACCTCTAGGGTTCCTTTCCCATCCTAATTTTGTGATTCTAAGTGTAATTTATAAGACAACTACACTAAATTATGCAGTGAGCCAAGTTGAAACATGGACTAAAATTAGTTCTTTGCATTAGCCTGAGAAGTGGATAAAGACCTGAATTTATGTACATGAGTTTTGGTTTTTTAGTCTTCTCTTGAACTGAATCAGAAGAATATCCTGAGAAAAGGCTCCCTGAAGTCAAAACATGCCTTATTTGGTATTATACAATGGGTTTTTCTTGATGGATGGTTGCATGTGTATGAGCTGCCCTCATACACCTAGCTAATGATGTTTCAGTAGCATTAATTAGAGCCAGAGGGGACAAGTGTGCCCCTGTGAGTTTATTTGTGCTTGATAACTACCTTAGAGAACTGAGTAGCATAAATGAGGGGTCATAATCAGAGATTGAAATCCCTGCTCTGTAAAACACCCTACTGAACAGAGTATGCCATGAAAGTTAGGCTTGCATTCAGACATTGTTTAATGTCTTCTTGATTGTTTTCGTGCTGCTTTATTCTGTCAGAGGGAGTATCAGAGTACCATAATCTTTCTTCAGTTCTGCTGACTGAGAGAGCTTTTGAAAACAGAAATCCTGAAGGAGTTCCTCTAGTTAGTGCGAAGTTTCAGGTAGTATGAGAAATGCATTTGTACTCTCTGTGAATCTGTTTCCAAATGTTTGCTTATTTTTATTCATGTTTTGCTTACCATCTTTAAAATAGTCTGGGTAGGACTTGGTCTTCTGCAAGCTGTGACCACCAGTGTATCCTGTGTCTTGGAATATGCAAAGCAGGCATAGGGAAAAGCTTTCCTAGGGAGCCTGTGCTGCAGTGAAAAACATTACCCATACATATGATGGAAGTTCAATCCTTAGAAGTTTCCAAGACTCAGCTAGACAAAGGCACAGCTGACAAGTTCTAGTGGTGGTAGACGTCCCACTTCAGGACTGAACTAGATCTCCCCCACAGCTTCTCTCCAAATGATTTGATGAGGTCACTGCATCATGATGATTCCTTCTCTCTCAAGACTCCTGTTCTCACAGGAAGAGCAGATATGTTCATAGGGCAGCCAGTTGTCTTGTATCAAACAATGCTGCAAGGACAGCTTGAGCTGAGACAGGTGGACTGTGCTGCACCTTGGGGCTGGCCTGGGTTTGCTGGAGAAGGTGTGGTGTGAAAGTGTTTTAGGTGCTGTATCTGTTTTTTTCTGGGAAAATTCTAGCTTGCTTCATCTCCACATCAGCTTCCCTCCATGTTCTCACTCTGTGTCAGAGTCATGGAGCCAGCAGCAGCCTTGGGAATTGCTAGAGAAATCAGTGTATGCCTCTCATAACCTTGCACAGCTCAGCCCTTTCTTCCACTTCACTCTGGAGTTTTTGGCCTCAAGCTTAGAACCACCCTAAAAAGATCAAACTGTAGTGGGGAGCAATAACCCATTCTCTCCTGGAGATCAAGAAGAATATGAAGGACCCATGGTTCACCCAGCCTAACAGACAATTGATGACGCTTGCAGCACTCTCAAGCCCTGCTGCAAGATATAATATTTAATGGGACGACTAAGGCCTGTTGGAGACAACTAACTAAACTGATAGATGACCTCTATGTCTGCTAGCAAAATCAGTGTTGGTTCCACTGCCACATTCTTGTCTGAGGGTGAGAGCAGTTCCTGGTGTTTTGGCTGGTGAAGGTAGAGAACTGGTTTAAAGTGCAGTTTTGGTTGAACTGGTAAACCCTTTTCATGTATACAAGTATTTGTGTCTATTTTCAAGACTTCATCGCTAGGTTTGTATGGATGAAAAACTTTCACAAGTCATTGCCTGGATTATCAAAAATTAATTGTTAGGAAGAACGTCACAGCAGTGGTGTATTACCAAGTCTGCAAATAGACATGTTCTCCTGCTTTTCTTGGGTTTGATAGAAAAAACCATGGAGACTGCCTGACCTCACCTTGCTGGACCCAACAGCAAATATGAAACCAGTTATTGTATCACAGACCTATTCCATTGTTTTGTTTTTGTACATTTCCACATTGTTACATTACAGAGCTGCGCCTCAGGTAGGATATGCCAACCCTTTCTGGGAGGAAGCATGATGGCTTTGCAGGGCCAAGCACTCGCATGCAGTAGCTGTGCACTTGCTGGCTGCGTGCTTGCCCAGGTTTCACACTAGGATCTCTGGAGAAACATCCCAGAGTTCTCCATGGTGCACTAATCCAAAAATATCTTTTTAGAAATTAGTTTCTACTGCACCATGCAAGAACTTCCCAGACTCTCCTGAGGATGTGTGCACAAGTGCTCTCTGTGTGCCTGTGCACTGAGTCCAAGTGTGCTTTCCCTTCAGCCCATCCCCACCTATTACTGAGCTG
This sequence comes from Ammospiza nelsoni, assembly GCF_027579445.1. Taxonomy (NCBI): domain Eukaryota; kingdom Metazoa; phylum Chordata; class Aves; order Passeriformes; family Passerellidae; genus Ammospiza; species Ammospiza nelsoni. Next base: position 42,442,092 of record NC_080638.1, on the reverse strand, counting down.
TGGGACAGCACATGTGCAAGTGCTCTTCTGCTTGTGACTGCATTGCTTATTGAAAGAATATTCAAAGGAAGGTGATGGAAATGTGATTGAGTGATTTAACTGAACAGTGCAGTGAGCACTGAAAGTTTATCAGGATTGACATCTTCCTCCTTTTAGAAAATGGATCAATTCAAGCATTGGTGAGCCATGGCAAAAAAACCCACAAACCCAAACTTGTGCAAATATTGATGATATTATGTTTCAGGAAACACAGATGTTGAGACTTGGAGGTAGCAAAACAGTCAGCCCTGAAAATTGTGCTGTGCATGGAGACTATGGGAATGTCAAATGCTGACATGAACAGGGTCATCTTTAACATATTATGGCCACAGGATTTGCTTCAGGTTGTTTGGGGCGATCTTGTTGTGCTATGTGTGCTGGCATGCAGACTGATGAAGAGATCAGTTTGTGCTGAAATACAGGACATGCTCACTAAATCAGTAACCATAACTTCAAGTAATCAGCTCAAAATAGTCTGGAAAAAACCAACCCTTGTATGTACACATTCCACCCTCACCCCTCAGCTGGAAACCATCTTGTAACACATGTGAAGAGAAAAAGCGTGACTTAGCACTTTGCACAGAATCCAAAGCTATTCTGTGGCACATAGTAAATTGTTATCTGTTGTTAAGTTATTGATAAGTTATTGATCAGAACTCAGGACCTTTTCCATTTATACCACAGCTTTCTCAACATTGAAACAGAGGTAAGTTTTATGCCCACTTTTTATCCCTTGGGCATGCCCCAATCAATCCTTAAAATGAAGTCACAGGACATGCCACACCTTAGTGGACCGTCTGGCCTGTTCCAAGACTTCCTCTGACCCTGGGCTTTTGGAACTTTCTTCACTGTTATCTTCTTGCCTTTTTTTCAGAAGCTCACATGAGTGATAGTAAGACCTGTTCTTGGTGTGGTGTGAGCCTTCAGCCTCATTACCTGTAGAAGAGGTAGATATACCTATCTGTTAACTTCTGCTCTGTCCTCGTGGGATCATATCTATTGCAGGTATTTCCAACTGAAATTTGTAATTACAGTTATACATGGGAGAGCCAAACATATTGCAGTATAGGTCTACATGGATATCTCAGAACATCCTGTGTTAACCTTATTTCCAGGGACCCTTTGCAGTTGTGGAAGTTTTTTAAAATTTGTGTTTCCATTATCAAATTAATCTGACTTTTAAAATAACTGGATTTTCCGGTAATGTTGTCACAAGAGGGCAGAATAGGGGTTTGTACATGCAGTAACATTTAGCACAACTGAACAAATTGCTGTGTATCAGCTGAGCTGTGGTAACAGCTGTGTGCACAACTAGCCTGCAGCAGACATGGAGTAATTCCACTTAACACTGTCTTCTCCTAGGTTAAGTCAAATGACCTTGCATTTATCACATGCCAGAAGCAGGCACATGCTCAATTATGAAGCTAGGATTATATGCCACAACTTCTTAAGGCTTAGTAACTTAATCCTCTATTTGAGCCCTAAAGGCTGTTTGTGTACCTTGAATGGGTATCTTCCCTATTCCCCTAAAGCCAGACTGAACTGGCTGTCAGAGTAGCAGAGTCTGCTCTTTGGAAAGCACTGAAGAATCTGCAGCTCATTTCCTTACAAAAAGCTGGTTTTGGAAATCTGGGACTGTGTGGCTAGCCCTGTCCCAACCAAAGTTACCTTCACCTAGTTACTGATAGCTTCCCAGCATGAACTACTTCCATACCCATGGCTGAATTATTTCTACCATTGCAATAATCTCAATTTAGGGGTGACTAAAGTTGTTGACTTCAATCTGTTTGGCAACTACAATAACCACACAGATCACTTTGAATTAATTAATTGGCAAATACATAATTAAAAAATAATATTATAATTATTATATGTAATATAATAATATATATAGATAATAATTGCTGTGATTTTATTTCCCATTGTTACTGAAATTTTAAAATGCCTTTCATTTATAAAGAAACCACTCACATCTTTGGAAGTAATAAAACACTCAGTGAGAAGTACCTACTGAACTAGTCTGAATCACTCTGCTTTCTAGGTGAGAGCCATGAGGCTGTAGTCCAGAAGGGACCTAAAAACATGTTCTTTATGATGGCTGTCTTCACTAGCAGGTGGCACAACTATAACAGGTGCTGCATGTAGTGTTTTCCTGTTGATCTGCTTGAAACTACAAATGAAAGGAAAAATTAAAAAGAGACCAAGTTCAAAAAGAGACTTCACCCTTGAGCCATCCAGGTTCCTGAATGAACCTGAATGAACCACATCATAACCAATCAAGTACATTCTTCCCAAATTAGCATCTCTTCTAGTTTGTTAAGCAGAACCTGTAAGACTCTTATAATAGTGTCTTCTACAGTACTACATACAGCTACATCTGCAATCACCCTTACTCAAGAAGCATCTCTAAGGAGATTACATTGCATGGTCCCACCTTGCAATGGAGAAGGCACTCAAAAAGAGGTGACTTGTTGGAATTTGTAGTCTCTGGGAACAGTGCCATTGGACAGAAGAGGAATGTGTGAAGGATTTTACTCTCCTGTAGTAAATTAGGAGCTTGTCTTGAGAGCAAGTTGCTCTCTTTCAGGGCAAGTTTAGATGACCTCAGTCTGAATCATGGATATTGTTCCTCCTGTTTTCCCTTTTTCCCAGCTGCTGCTGAACACTTGAGGTGGCACTGGCTTGTTATCTGTTCCTCGTTGCGGGTACAGAGGAACCTGTGCTCTGTGTGTGAGCATGCATGTGTGTGTCTGGCTGCCTGTCATTACAGCACTAATGGAAATACTGCACGGATCACAACTCTCAATTAGCTCCTCGGGAGATTGCTGTGACAGCCAGTTACTGAACAGCAAGGCCTGAAGGAATGAATTAATTTGTAGTACACGGCAGTTAGAGTCAGAGTGTTAGCAATGGAATAAGACAGCAATAGACCCTGATTAGACTTTGGCTGCATGGTGCAAGAGACAGTTACCTGGGGCACTGTTACCTGTTATCTTTCTTTTTTTCTCTATCACTTCTCCTGGAGTTAGAAAAGATCTTGGACCATGAATGAATGAGTTTAGAGCTCTTAGTTCAGTTCTTGGAATCACTGTCTGTCTGCCTGAGGCTGTTTGGCAGCAGGCAGTGGGCTTTCATTCAACACAGACAAGGGCATGCTGCTCTCCTCCTGGCCTGGAGCCAGGCCACAGCCACTAAGTGAGTGGTATTCAGGGGAGGCAACCCGATCTTTCTGTCCTCTTCAAACAACAGCTCTCTTCCTTATTAGTTCAGATAATTGTGTATCACAGAGGGTGTCCTAAGCCTGCTGCACCAGGGGATGCTGGTGTCCTGCCTTTGCAGTAATACATTTATACACAGACTTAGAGGAGCAAAATGTGCTTGATAAGGCAGTCATGGCGATCTTTTTAGACTGTGTGAAGTTTCCAGGGCTTCTGCCCACAAACAGCCACATGTTCCCTGTACCCTGGTACCACACTGTTCAAAGATTTGCAGTCTCTTATTCTGTTATTCACAAAGATAAGTATTAGCTTTTATCAATTATGCAATCACTTTTTCTTAAAACTTGATTTTAACATCTTTTATAGAGATGGCTTATTTCTGTGCAGAAAGAATGGTGTCCCACTGTGACAAATTCTTTCTTTACCCTTGATCAACCATTGAAGAGTCATGTGAAGCCAATGTAGTTTTGCATGTGCTACTTGTTTTAGCTGGGTCAGATCTGACCCTCTGAACTGTGTGACATGTAGTGTTGAGAAGGAGTAAGGTGGAAATAAAGGAATGTTCAGAGAAAATTCTTTGTGGAATGTAAGAAACATTAAAAGAAGGTTTCTTATGAAATTGTGTTGCTCTGGTAGGCTAAATTCTTCATGTTCTAGAAAGAAAGATTTCTGAATGGAGAGGGAAAGAAAATAGTAAACTGACAATGCAACCCCTAAAGGCAGTTGTCCTCTGTTTATTGGAAAAGGACATGGAAGCAGCACAGCCAAGTCTTTTTATACCATTATGGTTTTTAGGCAAAAGAAGAATCTTTTGTTTTGACTGACTTCCCAAGAATCATTCAGTCTGTGATCCCTGCACGGTCAACCAACAAATGGAGCAGTTAACATGACCTTTGTTAATAGAAGGCAGGAAATCGAGCCCAAGCTCCTCTCAGCACTGGTGTCCTTGTAGCTTGCAAGTCAGCAAAGTGGTTGTAAACGGGTTGGCAGCTCTGGCAGTGCTCCCCCCGTGGGCAGTATCGCATTGATGCGCTTTTATTTTCCTTCATTTTGAGTACAAACAAAATCCAAACAGTTGATCTTTTCCTCTGCAGCCTTCTTTGATCTTTGTGTGTGCTGTTAGTATGAAGCATGTCCCCAGCTGCACGTTCTGGCCAGTAAGTGGTGCTCCCCCCTTCCTTCCTGCAGCTCCATTCTTTGTGCAGAGCTGAGAGTGCTGTCATGCACTGCTGGTGCTTTCAGGTGTGTCTCACCCAGACAGTACGTCATGCTTTGATGTAGTGTATGGATACAATAATGGTATTTCTTAATGGGACTCCTAATGGTGTGTTTTGAATGACACTTCTTGGCATTATCCTGTTGTCTTACATATTGCTATGGAGGCCCTTGGATAGATTCCTCTGATGCAGAGCACTGGGGGAGATGTGTCTCAGCTCAGCTGGGTTTATGTGTGCAGTGTTGAACGTGAAGAGAACATTTATGTGGCTGGCATGGCTTTAAGGAGACTAGAAATACTGGGAAAATGAGACCTTGTGATTTGGTAGATTTTGGATCCACACACCCCAGTACTGTATTCTTGCCAGCTGAAGAAACGTGTTTCTTTGCAAGGCTATTTGAATTGGCTGCTTTATGGGATATGCCTTCTCCACTGGCCCTTCAAGATAGGATCTTTTCAGTGACTTACTCCACAGTGAATTTGGATGAACTCGGTTGTGATTTTTCCACACTTGATCACTATTGTCCTGGGGTTTTTCCTTGGATATAAAATTTTAACTTTCTGACCTGGTACCTATGTTGAGTTTGTTTTTCTATGTAAAAATCATGACACCAGGACCAAGGTAGAAGTAGTTCATTCTTAAGTGGGGGTACAGTTTTTGAAAGTAGTAAATAGCTACCCAAATAGTTATGTTGCAGAGACAGGGACTAAGACATAGCTGAAGAACAGGGAAGAAGAAATGGGCTAAAAGAGAGAAGCAAAGAAGATGGGAGTACAGAAAGAGAGGAAAATTGATAAATAAAAAAAAGTGAAGTGACTAAAGCAAGAGAAGAGAGAGGGAGATTCTCTCCTGATTAGAATTCATGAACTCAATTCTTACATTAAGTCTATATATGACACCTGGCCTTTAATGTGAAGCTGCCTACGAGCATTAAAAATTAAAAGCAGAAGGTAGGATCCATCCATCTCGGGCAGTGCTGCTCCCCTCCTATCTGAGCTCTGCACAAAGCTATTACACATTGATAAATTATTTTGGGTAATAGCTGAGATATTACATTGTTTCTGAGTGAAGGTAAAATCTCTCCATGACATGGGCATTTATCAGGAGCGCATTTCATCCTATTTATTATGGCCGAGACGAGATCGCAGGCTGCGGGCAGAGCTGGCACGTCGTGCTGATCACCTCCCCCATCGCCTCCCTTCCCTCTGTCACTTAGATGATGGGATATTGATGGAGCTCATGACAAGTTAATTATTAACTAAAGATATGCAGTTCACCTTTGCCAGGGGAGGGGGCATAGAAGAGAGCAATAATAGTTCTTAAAAAAATAAATATATCCATTGCATCTTAGAATTCTTTTCTCCACTTTCTTCTCCCTTCTACCTGTGATATTTTACAGTCCCCAAATAAATCAGATATGTTATATGAATACCAGTATGGTCTAGAAGGCCAACAGAAATGGAAGAAGCTCAAAGAACTTTTAGTTTTCTTCAAAAAAATGTACACGAAACTTTTTATCCACTAATTTGGCACTGGAAATAACTAGGGAGAAATTTTTGTTGTCCACTGAGTAATAGTGATTTCTCTCACTCTTGAGAGGCCAGAAAGCAGGGGCATGGAGTTTTGATTCTGTCCAATAAATGAATACATTCTTTATAAGGAAGAGATGTCTTGACACCATCTGAATATTTCAGCTAGTCCCTTCCACCGAGTGCTGGCTGTTCCCCTGGAGGCTGGCTGGTTGTGCAGGAAGGCAATGGCTGCAAAGTAACCCCTGCTTGCGTGCTCATCTGAGCTCCCAGCCTAAACAGGATGAGTTTGCCAGCACATGAAGGCGAGTTCCTCAGTTGATTGGTTCTGATCCTGCAGTTTGTTGACTAGGTTGGAGCCGAGGCAGTAAAAAGCAGTGAGGTGCCAGAGGTAACTAGTACACCATTTTACATTCAGCTGCTTCTGGTTTGTCCATAAAGTATCTTAATATTATGTTGTTCAGGTAGTTCTAGAAGAAAGGAGCCATGGCTCTTATCCACCATGACAGTGGTTATTTAGAAAATAATCACAAGGCAAAATAAAACAGTCTATCAAAGGAATCATTCCCTCCATGTGGTCACTTAGCAAGACCTGCCATGTAAGTTTTCACCACTTAAGAGTCATTCAGGACAAAGTGTTTGTTTTTCAAAACCCAAGCTGCTCTAGATGCCAGCCTAAACTACAGGCACACCTGTAAATTTCACACAGGTTAGATTTGAGCCATATAGCTCATTTAGGACACATCTAATTCCCTTCCTTAAAGAAAGCATAAGATCATTACTTCTGCATTGGGAAAAAAGAAAAAGGTTATTTTTCTAGCTGTCCTCTTATGAGCTGTGGTAGGGGGTGCAAGATCACCACCTTTTGTGTCTGCAACAAACTGGTCTCTCCAGAGTAAAATTGTACATACTTTCTTCATCCTGTTCTACTTGAAGTATTTCAAAACTTGTGAAAGCTGCTGGCCTCTATTGTGTGAACATATATGCCTGTGAAGCAGCACTGATCAGGGTGAGGGAAAGCCAGCACCATTCTTTGCAATCCACCAGTTCTGTTCCCTTGATTATTGCTTTATACAGAAATTTCAGGAGCAGACATTTTGTTTTACTGATTTTTTGGCTTCTCCAATGAAATCTGAGGTTTTGGTTCTGGGCTAATCCTGAAAGGAATCCTAATTCCTTTAAAAAAATTAATTATTTAAATAAGCATAATTTCCTATTCTACAGCTGTGAGGACTCTCTCTTTGAAAATACAGATTTCTAATCATTTGCCTCGACATGGCAAATTTTAAGTACATTTAAGCAGATTAATTTGGATTCTCAGGTGTAACTCCTGATCCATGAAACTGTGTTAGATACACATGCAGTGAAATTGCTGCATATAAAAGCAAAACCTTCAGAGCCTTAATTTGCTTCATATACTTTGGCTTTTTGAAATATCTGAAAATCTAGCTGTTTGCTATCAAAGGATGAGAAAGAGAGATGGGATTGGGCTCCCATGTACAGATAAAGAGAGTGCTGTCTGAAACATGGTGGGTAGATTAGCTCTCTGGTTTCCAAGTAAAAAACTGCCCATCACTGTAGTAAGGCTAATCTCCCTGTCCTTGTCTGGTCATAGTGATCAGTTTGCCCTCTACTTAATATAATAAGATATATAATAAAAATGTATTAACAACTGAGAACCACCCTCATCTCCCTTCCAAAACCCCTTGGGATCCTCCAAGGTTAGAGCATGTGCAGTACACTCACCTCAAAGTAAATTCATGGTCATTATCTTCACCTTTTATTGCACACCTTGTCCTTGTCTGTTGCCTCTCTTGCAGCTGCTTTTTACTCTGGGCCTCGGTCTCTAGTCCCTGTCTGTGCAATGTAGCTGTGTTGACACTGGTAAAATACTGATGGTGTAATACCTGGTGGTCTCATTTATCTTCCAAAGATACCTTTCTAGTGAGCTTTGTGAGAACCACATCAGGCTGTGAACGTGTAAATACGTGTCCATGGGCTCTGGGCTCATTTGCTGTGTGTAACTCCTCCAAAGGCAGAGGCTCCATCACTGTTTCCAAGCAACGTGCCCACCTGCTGGTTTTGGTAATGACAAGGCTCATAGCTTTTCCCTGACTTTTTACTTTACCTAGACTTTTCTCCTAGACATCTCATAACTCAAGCTGTAATTTCTTATTCAAAGAATGCCTCTCCCACTAACATAGGTAAGAGCAGGAGTTCAGAGCTCCCATGTTGTTCATTAACACACAGCTCTGTATTAGTATGAATAAGGAGGTGATGTAGAAGGGGCTCTGCTTGAACTTGGAAATCGAGGCATTGAAAGCCCATACAAAGAAGCCTTGTATTGAGAGACAGTGAATATATGAATATATTATTGTTGAGGTCCAAAAGTACCTATTCATAAAATTAGCATTTTCTAGCAAAAATATGGTGATGCATGGCTGTATTACCTGTTGGCTCTCAAAATATAAGAAAAATTCTGAGTTAAGCTTTACTGACTTAGCTCAGTTTTGAATGTAACTCAGTGTGATTTAGCTGTAAGTGACAGATCTGTACCTAGGAGAGTGTGTTTGGCCTGGCAGTATGGGAAATGTCACAGGGCAGAGAGCAGCAGCAAATCAGACAGACCAAGACTCATCAGAACAGGGTTCCTTCCCAAGAGCTAGAACGGAATGTGCAGTTTAATCAGTGCTGTGTCCTGTTGTATGTGATAGATTTTTCTCAGAGTGTGAGCTGTTAGGCAGGCAGCCTGCTTGTTCCACGAGGCTTTATGGCTGTGCTACCCCAGATGGGAGGTCATACTTTGCTAAAGGTTCCTTCTCTTTTGTTGTGACTGATGCAAAATCAGCTGAGAAGGTGCAAGGACTCCACGCAGGTGGACAGTTAAGGAACCACTGGACTATAAGGTCGCATATACTGAGACTGTATATGCAGAAGTTGTGCAGGGGCTCAGCTATTGGTCTCCACACCAGCGTAGGTCTAGATCTATCCTTGGACCTGCCTTACGTTTTTCAATTGTGCCAAGCTCCTAGCATTAATAGCAAATGAGATGAAGATTGCACAAATTATTTGTGTTTGGAAATATTACTTTGTCATCTTTTCAATGGGAACAACAACCCATCTCTTAGCTTTTCTTTTCCTGTTATTTATTCCTTCAATATCCTCAGCAATTTGCACTTCATGTTTCTTATTCATGAGGGAAACCTAATTGATCTGTCTTTGGTGTCCTTTATACTGTTTCTTTTGTATTCCCTGAAATGACTGGCAAAACCACTTCATCCCTCAAATCTTTTCTTGTGATCCACTTCAGTATTTTGATGCTTTTAGCAAAATAACTGGTTCTAATGTGAGTAAGGAACTTGGTATTTAGTAGTATGTATTTGTCTTACAATTTTATATTAAAAGCATATTTAAAAATTATTTTTTCTTTAAAGTCATCTACTCTTGCTTCTGGTGAGTCTGTCACTGTATGCCACCTGTTTCAGTTTGGCATGTTGTTCTGCAACTGAGTCTTCACATGGATTTAAGCAGTAAACTGAACAGTGAGACCTTGTGCTTGAGGGAGGTGCGGTGGCTTTGAGTGGTATGGTACCATAAAATAAATCATTCCTACTAATTATGTGCTCCAGGCCAGACCTGGTGCTGCCTTCCAAACAGTGAAATATGACGTAGCACTGTGCTCATTCCCTACACCTGCAAGCCTTGGGCACCCCCAAGCCCGCAGCCTTCTCCCTTCCATAGCATAAATGGAGGATCATGTTCCATATGCTCCCAGGTCAAACCCAGTTTAGGCAGCTTGGAGAAACACACAACAACTTAAAGAGTTAACCCTACAGTAATTGTGAGGGAGAGGGGTGAAACAGTGTAATGGAGGGGTGAAGAGTTTCCATAAACCCATTGCCTCAGCTCAGAGAACCTGCTAAGGGGCAGTGGTCAGAGAGAAACAGAAGGAGAGAGAGAGATATCAAGTGTAGTAATCAGAATGAAAAATGGAGCTCCGGTTACTTTAAACAAGAGCTAATTTATCACAGGAACGAGTGGATAAGTAGCTGAGTTTCAGGCGTTCAGTAAGTTCCCTGTTCTGCTCCAAAAATTATTCCACCCCTGTCTCCATGCTCCCATAAATCATCCCCTTCTTCACTTCTGCTCCGATTACCAATTACTCCTGCCTACGACACGCTTTCCCCTGCCCGACACAATCTGATGGGCCCCTGCCTTTTAATTTTACAAATGCTTTTTCCTTCTTGCTTCTCAGCTCCCTGTCCCTACTCCTCCCCTCCCCAGTTTCCCTCTGTATCTTTGTTTTCCCTTTCCCTTCTCATCTACATTTTTTTTTTTAATTTGAAGAAAGGGAGGGCAGTAATGTTTTCTGGCACCTCCCCCCATGAGGTTGACTGAGCTGAAGGAGAGGAATGGAAATTAATTATTTTCCCAAACCTGAACTCTCTTTGGGTTTGTGAGTCTTCTCACTAAGCACATGATGAATTCTAGATCCAGTACAGCTGTATCAAAGGTGAAAGACTTGTTCTTGAAAGGATATGCTGCTTTTCATTGAATCTTTGAAGGAAAATATAGGGTTTTTTTCCTTTTTTCCCTTTTCTTTATTGTACACAGAACTTTTTGCAGAACAGAGATATTTTGTGAGCTGCACAGCTGCAGGCAGAAGAATTTTAATTTACATTGTATTGTGCAATTTTTCTGTGTATGCTTCACCACTGCTAATATTTACACTGGAGTACTTCTAGATAGCTGTCATACAAATGCAGGAGGACTGATCTGTACCAAAACCCTGATAATTTAGAAAAGGCTCACACAAGAAACTTTTGTTGGCTTCAATGACTCCATACATGAAATCAACTTAAACTAAAGTTGTGCTAATTAACAAATACCTACTTTAGGAGCTTGTGCTGAATTTATTGATATAGCTACACCTTTCGAATATAAAATCCTTTGATGCTGCTAATGAATGGTAATCTAGTGTATCATAAGTCTGGTGCATTGTTCAGATGCTGCATATGTATGCACTTGGATTCCATATATAAAAATCCTAGAAAGAGATTTCAAACATCAAAGAACTGGCATACAATAATGTATTATTTTACTTCTATACATTTTCTTTTCACAACATGAATTATTTCTGAATGTTTGCCCATGCTGCAATTAGAGTGTTCGAAATCACAGTACATCACATTTATGAGTTCAGCATAGATAGACTCAACAGTTCTGTTTGATTGTAGCAAAATAGTTTCAAAATTGTAGCTTTATTAATTGAGACTTAAATAGCCTGTGTTCAGGAAGGCTAACTTGCATGAATCTAGCAGATGCTGGCAGCTGCGATGTTGGAAGAGCCATCCCAACTGAAAGGAAATATTTATGCAGGCCATCAGTCTGGTCTAATGTGCACAGAGCTGTTATTTCCACCAGTAAGACATTCAATGAAATTGCCATGAGACTTACTGAATCTGCAAGGAGAAAATTCCCTTGCCCTGCTGAGAACAGGGTAGGCAAAGTGATAGCTCTGCCTGCTCTGCTGCAGAGAAAGCGGCTGTCCAGAGCCGATTTTTGTGCAGGATAATGGATGGAGGAGATGGATTACCAAGTGATAAATCACAAAAAAGAATTGGCTGGTGCCAGAACCCATGAGCAAGAAAATAGCTGGCATGCTCTGCAGTGGGTATTACCATCTCCATCTAAGGAGACACAGCCTTTATGCACAAACAGTAACACAAAACAGGAGTTATAGTGCAGCTTCTTGACATAAGACTTGTACAGCAAAACAAGAATGGCAAAGGGAATACATCAGTTCATGTTTATTGGACAGTTTATCTTTCTCTCTTCAGGGAAAGAATTGAGGAAATCCTCTCTGTTCTCATTTCCCCCTTTTATTCTCATCTTGTCTTTATTCACATTCTTTAAAGCCATAAGTGTTATTTTCTGACCAAGGATTCTTGCAGGAATCTTTCAATAAAGAAATAGAGGAGCTAACCAAGCATGACTCAAAGTCATTCCTATCCCACATGTTACATATGTAGCCCCTCTGTCCTGTCAGGCAAAGAATGGCTGTAGGCATTCACTATATAACTCAGTAATCAATAATACTGCTCCACATCACCCTAAAGACCAGTGATACTCTGAGTTTAGTATACTCTGGCCTGGGAAATCCATGCATAAAAAAGTTACTTGGAGATGGTGGAAATTTGGCTTCATCGTACAGCATCTTCCTGCGATCCAAAAGACAATATTATGTTGTGTACTTTAAGTGCACCCAAAAAGTGTGTAGAGGTGCACTTTCTATATGGAATCCTTTTCCTTTAAGAGCAATACAAAGTAATTTTTAATTCTTCTATTGACTGTGCACATGAAAACAGAGCCAAAGAGAGCACCATGCTTCTGATGTGCAGGGACAGTTGCTGGCTCCAGGTCAAGACTTGTCAGGATGAAGTGTGTTCTGTTTAGCTGTCTTTAATAACAATACTTTATTATCATTAAAAGCATAATGAAGAAAGGTGTTGTTGATATTGTTTTATAAAAAGCTGGTTTTGCTGAAGAGAGAAGAATCACAGAATCACAGACTGGGTAAGGTTGGAAAGGACCACAGTGGGGCATTTGGTCCAACCTCCCTGCTCAAGCAGGGTCATCCTAGAGCACATGGCACAGGGTTGTATCCAGACATTTCTTTAATATCTCCAGTGAGGGAGACTCCACAATCTCTCTGGATAACCTGTTCCAGTGCATAGTCACCCACACAGTAAAAAAAATTGTCCTGCACATTTTCAGGTGGAATTTCCTATCCATCAGTTTCTGCCTGTTTCCTCTTGTCCTGTTCCTTGGTGCCACCAAGAAGAATCTAAGTCCATCCTCTTGGCACCCTCCCTTCAGATCCTTACAGAGCCCCCTTTCAGTCATTTCTTCTCAAGGCCTTAACAGATCCAGCTACAGATCCAGTGTTTCCTTGTAAAGAGAGATGCTTCTCTCTCTTAACTGTCTTTGTTGCCCTCCCCTGGATATGGTCCATGTCTCTCTTGTACTGAGGAGCCCAGAACTGGACACAGCACTCCAGCTGTGGCCTCACCAGGTCTGAGCAGAGGGATAGGATCACCTCCCTCAACCTGCTGGCAATGCTCTTCCTAATGCACTCCAAGATATTTTCAGGTGTTTAATACTGGGCTAGCATCACAGTGGAAATTGTACTAAAGTAAATTGAATTATTCCTGACTTGGGAGTATTCTAGTGTGCATGGCCTGTGTAAGCATGAAGATGACAATGGTGATCCTGTTTTGATAGAACTGTGGCAGAAAGTTGTTGGCAAAGAATCAGGAGGGAAAGATACACAAATGGCACTTGTGCAAGGTGTTTCCAACATGTCAAATTTCCTGAAAAGTGCAGCAAAAGTAGAGCTTATGCAGCTCTCTAGGAGGTGCTAGAAGTCACCAAAGGGTTAATGAGAGCAAGTCTTTGAAGTAATTTTTTCAGGACAATAGTCCTTCAAACTTATCTTTTCAGGACCGTTGTCCATGGACATGAAAACTTAAAAGTTTTCAATATGTCTAAAGACTTGGTGACTTGATACTTTTTTAGTAATTGTAGTCTGACACTGTTGTTTTTAATAATGTAGAACATTTGACCGATTCTTGAAAAAGTCATCCATTACACATGGAATTAACCCATGAGGTGTTTCGTGACTTGTGGAGCAAGTGAGATTCACTATACTTGGGCACATGGATTAACACTCTACACATAGGCACTAGATTAACATCTGACACACCAGCAGGCCCTCACCAGCACATGTCACTGACTGTCTCTTTTTGACAAAGATCCTTGAAGCTTTACTGATATATTTTGAGCATAATTTTAAGAGGTAGTTTGATAGTAGATTAATCTTTCAGCTGGCTCCTCCCAAGGACCTGGCATGTACTGAACACTGACATGACAGATCCACTACCTTGCTCTGCTCATTCTTGAAAACTCTGTGTGTGATTTAATGTTAAGAGTTTTCCCCAGAAATCCTTACTATTTCACAGCAGTCTTATCCTAGAGAAAAAGAGACTGACCTTAGTTTGCCTTGAATCAAGCATTCTTATATTTATGTGTATTAGATGCTCTAACAGGTACGCTGTTTTATGGTCTTATGAAATTTGCCATGGAAAGAACTTTTAAAAGGGTTCTTTTTTGTTTTTTATGAAGATTTGGCTGCTAGAAATCTGTGTTTCCTTCCTGCAGCTTGTGTTTTTCTAGGACAACACTGATGCAGTATCAAGGCAGTAAACATGCAGGTTTTGTGGCCAAGCCAACAGTTGTGTTGCATAATCTGAAACCTGGTAGAGCTACCTAAGACTGCAGTAAGAGACAGCTGGGCTTGCATGGACTGCCTCCCACCTCATCTCACCTTCCTTTGGATCTGATAGGGAGCTTTCCCAGGGTCCCCATCCCTTTTGTGTCCAGCTGTCCACTCCCACTTCAAAATGCACTGACTCAGCTGGTTGGGAGCAAAAGCAAATCTGAGAGTTTCACTGGTAGAACACCATTCAATTTGAGGTGGAACATTTTTTTTGAAACCTAGATTTGATGTGAGGTCATAGATGTGCCTGAGGCTTTCTCTGCAGAGCAACTGTGGCAGAAGTAACAGCCATCACGCTTCTCCTGGCTCTGTTCTCAGTACAGTCACCTTCCAGTGAGAATACTTTGCTCAAAATCCTAGACAGAAGATTTGTCCCTCACATCTCAGCTGGGTGAGTGTTTATACATCAAGAAGGGGGTTGAGAACTTCCTATTAGTTCCACAGGTGACTGAATGTTTATGATATCGTCACTGTGAGAATGAGCCCTTCCCATATTGAGAGATCTTCAGGCTAATACTACCTGCCACATCCATTTTGTCTTGAAAACAAATCTCACCGAGGAAGGTTATCATGGAGCTCTTTAATTGATCCCCTTTTATGTCCATCACAACAAAGGAAAACCAATTAGGCCTTACTGCCTGCTTGCCTAACCATCACTTAGGAAAGAAAGGAGCTGATAGGATTAGGGATACACTGGGATAGAGGAAAATGGCTCTATTTCAGAATCCTTACCTAGAAAAAATACCCCTTTTATTTCTCTTGGTGACAGTAACACTGTAAAGGGACAGGACTTAGAACTTGATCTGCCTGAAGTATAGTTTGAATGACTCATCTAATGCATTCAGTCTCTTCCTACACCAACACTTATCTGCCATTTTCTAATTATCTGACATTGAATTTTCCAAATAATACTGTATACTTATTAATTTTTGAATGATTTTCTGAATAATTTCTGAATTATTTCTGAATAATTTTCAATGAATTTGGTTAAATAAGCCCATTTTACTCCCCCAGAGGAAGAAATGGAGTTTATGTGTGCTATGAGGAGAGGAACACAGTTTCTACAAGCATACAGCAATATTCCTGCTTGCAAAAACTTTAATCAGAAGGACAGCAAGGTACAGAGAGACAAATGTATTTCAGAAGTAATATACCATGAAAATTTTTCACTTAGCATTTTCTAGAAATTGACTCTGGTATTTCTAGTGACAACCACAGATGTAACACTGACCTGTCTGTAGTCTTAGAGCAGCAGACTTAAGCTCTGTTGTGAGCAGCGTTAACACTCAAGTCTTCATTAACAGAGAGCACTGGGATACCATAGCCACAGATAATAGGGAAAATGGAAAACACATTTCTGAAATCTGTCTTTGAATATGTTACCTTCTTGTTAACAGTTATGTTGTTTTGGAAGCAAAAATAAGCATTTGTGATATTTTAATTGCAGTTTGATCAAGTCAGGAGGAAAGGATGCAGGTTTCTGTTCCTTCCTTACCTATTGAATCTGTGACTTCCCAGACCAGACATGGAGGGAGGCAGGGGAACAGTTGCATTGTGCCTGCAGCTTTAGTCAGAGCCAGAAACATGCAGTAGAGCATTTCTCACAGACAAGGCACAAGGAATCAGAGTACAGCATGATTTTGTGAGACTTGATTGAGTTTACTCATGACAAGTAATGATAGCTTTATGAAAACAAGCACATCAGTTTTGAAGTCATTAGGCTTCAAGTACTCACACCTTCCCATATGAGTCTAACCACCATTTATTTATAGAAGTACAGGAGAGATAAATAGCTTGTGTGTATACATTGCAGCATGCACTGGTGGTCAGAAGTTTTCAAGAGAAACCAGTCATGTGGTGCACCAGAGACCAGCTATGGCTGTATGACCTTAGAGGTTCTACAGGCCTCATCTATTTCTCCTGGAGGAAAAGCCTCCAGGGTTTTTGGTAATAAGCTTTCAACTTCTGATTAGGAAAGATTTAGAGCTTGTGCAGCTTTTAGTGAAGTAGCTGGTGCTTCCAGGTGCTCAGTGCTATTCTGATTTGAAGCTTGGCTAGACTTTGGGGTAGCCTAGCTCTTTTTATTTATGTGGTTATTAATGAGGATGTTCTGGGTGGAGATTTTTTATTCCTTTCTATAAACATGAATGGATTTTTATAAGAAGATATGTCCTGTAAACTAACAGATAAATGTTTCGTGCGGTCACTTCAAAATTTCCCCATGGTTCACAGTACAGAAATGTGCTGATTTGTAAACCAACAGCCTGCCTAATTCAGCTTGCTTTCTCAAGTCTCTCCTGCTGTGGGAGGGCATTTCTCAGGCTACCTATCAAGCTGAGTTTTTATTATTGTTAAATGCCTTCATCCTTAAGCGCTAGAAATCTATCTCCTTTAATTCCAGACACTAATATCTCTGGAGAAATTATTTTTTATATTAAGTCCAAACAAGAAAAGGCTAGATAAAAAAAAGTTGAGAAACATGAAGAGTCTGGTTATGCAGCTGAACCCCCAAGAGTGTGTAAGAAAATATAACATTATGATAAAGAGACCACTGCACATCACCACTGCTCACCCCAAAAAGGGGACAGAATTGCCTAATATTGTGCTGTAAACCATATACTATTAGCTGGCAATAGGGATTTTTCTTTAGCTTACACAGTAGTTTTGTACACTTAAAGGAAAAGGACCTGCACAAGAGCAAAACAGAAGATGGGATAAAAAGCAAGGAGATAGCTGGCTTTGATAAGATAACTGGCTAGAGCTTGTTTATCATGAGCTCAGAAAATCTTTAGATAAGGTGGCACAAGGTGATTAGTGGAGGAATCATAGGGGTGACTGAGTGGGGGGACAGCAACAGGTGCTGCTGAAAGTCAAAATATTATGCTGAAAGGAACTTTTCTCAGAACTGATCTTCTCTTCACCATTGGCCTTGGACGAATGATCAACATGGCCATGAGGAAAGGTCCAAAACCAAGAGGCATTTTCAGCATAGAGACGCTTCCAGTATAGAGATGGAGTTGTTGTGCAACAGTCCAAAAGCCTGTTATGACCACTCCTGAAGCAGCACATACAATTCCAGTCACCACCACCCCAGAGGGATGAGTACAAAGGGAACTGAGCAGAGAAAGGTACTGAGATGACCAATAATATGGAGAATGTGTTTTGCAGGATAATAAGAAATTTGCTAGTTCAGCCAGGCAAAACGAGGAAAGAGGGGATATGATTTCTATCAATACATCAAACTGCAAAACCCTCAAGAGAGAGAACAGCTTTTTAAGCTTAAGGAAATGTTGGCATAAGATAAAATGGGTATAAACTGGCTGAGAATAAATTAGCCTGGAAATTAAACAAAGGTTTCTAGCCATCAGAAAGGGAAGTGAGATTCTGTAAAAGACTTCCAAGGGAAAAGGAACAGAATAAATTTTAAGATAGAGCTTGATCTTTTATGAAAGGTCTTCTGTAATGGAAGAGAGTGGTCTACATGACCAAGGAGTGTCTTTCAATCTGTACTCCCACTCCACTCCCCTTTCCTCATCCTACACTGTGCCACTTCTCTCTTCTTTGGTACCCTGAGCTCCACCTGCTCCTTCTCTGAAGGCACCATGGATCCCTTATCAAAATTCTGCACTGCAATAGGTTGTTTTTAATCCTCCCCGTATCTCCCTATTTTTTTTCCTTGCCAAGCTTGCTGGGCTGTAATGTTTCCCTTCGTGTAATCCATCACAGACACAATGTCGCTTGTGCAAATTAAAATGCACCTTGGAATAATAAAAGAGGGTGGGTTTTTTTTCTTCCTTCCCAGCAGCAGTTCCTCAACACAAACCATTTGTCTTTGGAAAGAAATTCAAGAATGTTAACCCTGTGTATGCTCCTATGGGGTACCCAGTACCTCCTGTGAGAACAACACTTAAAGAAGACCTTGCAGATGTGGACCTGGATGATAGCTGGAACTGTAACCCACTACTTTTCTAGTGAAAACATTGGTGATAGGGTCCAGTGTAACAAATTAAAGATACCCCATGTCAGGACAAAGAGATACAATCCAGGAAAACTACACAGCAAACCTTGTGGTTCTTCACAGAACTGAAATTGGATATTGGACGTTGGGACCTTTAGAAGGAACCATTGGAAACTATTTGAGTGGCAAAAGAGTCACCAGGCTATCCCATACTGATGTACAGTTCTGGAAGCTTTAACTGGCTCATGGATCAGGCCCTGGTCACTTGTGATACAGAAATAAACTTACAATGAACCACTGCTGAATGAATTCCATCCTTGATGAGATGTGCATGTAAAAGGTTATGTCAAGGACAGGATTTTATATTTCTTCCTTCTTTCATTTCAGGGGAGGGTGTGAATTTCTCCTCAGTGGCATATAAATTCCATTAAGTTAAAGATGCATTTTAAAATTCCATTTTATGTGGTAAGAAAGGTCCAGAGTTGGATTGAGAAGTAGGCAGGCACTAGATGATTTGAACACTTGGCCACAGAAGTGGTGTGGCGTTGCACAACTATCTAGGCTGCAATGACATGGAAATAGCAGTGTGCACTATAGACCAAGAGAAACTACATTCCCTGCAGAGAAGCACTGGTGCTTTGATACAGGATGCTTTCACAAGGTCATTATTGAGAGATAGGACACCTTTTTTGTTTGTGGCATAGGCTTTTGGCTTATGGCTTCAGATTTGGGCATCCTAGATTTTGCTCAGACACAGATGATTTTTCTTACTGCTGCCAAAACCTGTTCCATCCCAGATTTTGACTCCTATCACAGATGTTGTTTTATTTACTATCATAGTAAGAGGGCCAGCGGGTCACCTCATACTTCCACAGAGTCAGTATTCTTTACTCTCCAGTTCGTCTCTTTCTTGCTGTTTTCCAGTTTAAGAACTCACTAAGCTTTTCAGTGTGCGATCTTATTGGGAACTTATGTTGGTGTACACTTACATGGCTTTCCATGTCAGGCACAGGGCTGGAATCATCCACTTCAACACAGGGAGAAATCATGTCCCCAAAACAGGAGCTAGACTAGGCCATGAAGGATGCAGAAAAGACAGCTGGTGTGTGAGAGAAAAAGAGGACCAAAGCTTCAGGTCTCCAAAAGAGGGGATATCTTCATTGTTCTTCATCCTTACTTGGAATAGGAAGACCAGTAGTGCTTAGACAAATGGGCATGTATTCAACAGCTTAAAATGCACAGGCATGCTGAACATCACTAGCTAGGCTTCCAGAGGAAGCTCTTCTCTCTTTGGGATGGCCTGATTTTGCCCTCATAATTTGAAGTTTTTCATTTTTACAGTTTTGTAGAGCTTGGGTAGTTGGCTGGAATTCACTCTGTAGAGTACCAAATTCTTTTTCTATATTGTGTTTTGTCTCATTAGCAAGGCTGTTCTATTTTTCATTTTCTTTAGGGGTCTCAAACAAATGACATAAAATCTTTGGGGATTGTTGCTTTAGAAATTTTTTCCCCAAGTTCTTCCTTCTGTGAGTTTTGCTGTTTCCATGCTTCACCATTATAATCTGAAAATAATAATTCCAAGTTCAATCTCTTCTCAAAATTTTTGTTGCAAAAGAAATAGTGCTGTTTTATTACAATGTGATTGTCTTCCTTAAGCTCCCTCTTATAATTCAAATTTCATAATTTAAAGAACCACCAGTTTTCTGGTAAACTTTCTATCTCCAGTGGATACAGAGAAGATTTAAATTCCTCTAAAGCCCAACTTCCAAAGGAAACAAGGCTTAAGAGATCACACTGTCTGTCTATGACAGTCTTTATCTGTCTGTTTCACTCATTCCTCACAATAAGTTTTGAATTGAACCTCTCACCCACAAATAAATACACCTGAAAGAGATGCAGGGATCTTAAATGTGCTAGGTCCCATCAATTTCCCTGGACAGAAATGACAGTTTTTAGTATCAGCTCTGAGTGAAAGATTCCTAATCGCACCACTTGCTAGAGAGACAAAAAGTCCTGAAAAGGGGATGCATGAACATCTTAGTTGTGGGGAAAACTCTGACTGGAGTTTACCTGTTTTATATGCAGCATAGTAAATTCAACACAAGACAAAAATCTCTAGGAGGCTGGGATTCATTCATCCCCCTGCTCACAAAACTACTTGTAATGGGTTCAGTAGGTGCTTTCAGGATTCCCCACACATGCTCAGTTGAGTTCTACCTGCTATGTGAATTTGTATGTTTCTCCTATTGCTTTCTTCTAGACTGAACTTGTCTTTTCCACTGAATACTCACACTTTTCCCATTTTGCTTGAGCTCTTAGTCATAGGGTGTCTTTAGCAGTGCATTCTGTTTAAGTGTCTGTGTCCATGGTCATCCTTCACAGCAGGAGGGGAAGTAGCCAGCAGTGCTCAGATCCTAAAGACAAGTCCAAGCTGGTGTGACAGAACCTTCCTGCTGGATGGGGCCTTACAGAGTTGTTGTCTGCAGTGAGGTGAGAGTGTCTGCCTAGTTTGTGGACAGTTAAATATGTGGTTGGCTATGTTGGTTTGGGTTGCAGTAGAGCTGATTTTCTTCACAGTGGCTGGTATGTGGCTGAGTTTTGGATTTGTGCTGAATGCAGGGTTGATAATAGAGAGATGTTTTTGTTAGGGCTGGGCAGGGCTTGCACAGAGCCAAGGCCTTTTCTGCTTTCCGCATTGCTAAGCTGGTGAGGAAGCTGGGGGGAGACTCAGCGGGGACAGATGACACCAACTGATCAAAGGGATATTCCAGACCATGTGGCATCATGCTCAGTATTTGAAACTGAGCGAAGAAAGAGGAAAGGGGAATGTTTAGAGTGATGACATTTGTCTTTCCGAATCACTGTTACAGGTGATGGGGCCCTGCTCTCCTGGAGATGGCTGAACACCTGCCTGCCATGGGAAACAGTGAATCTATTCCTTGTTTTGCTTTGCTTGCATATGTGGCTTTTGCTTTTCCTATTAAACTGTTTTTATCTCAATCCATGAGTTATCTCACTTTTACTCATCTGATTTTGTCCCTTATCACACTGGTGATCTCCCTGATCACACCTGGGGGAGTGAGTGAGTGAGTGAGTGAGTGAGTGAGTGAGTGAGTGAGTGAGTGAGTGAGTGGCTGCTTGGGGCTGGGTTGCTGGCTGGTGTTAAATCATGACAGCTGCTAAAAGTTTTAGGTCAGCTTGAGAGAGACCATCTGCTAAAGAAGGAGATTAGAAACAGTATGGAGAATAGGGAGTTGAGAAAGCTTGTATATGAATCCTTGCTGTGTTTGGCCTTGGAAGCTCCCTTCTCTTGCAGAGTCTCAGTTTCCCCAGATGCAGGCTAAGAACAGTAACAAGCTCTCTGTGTCTCTTGCCATTACTGGAGTAAAATGAGATGTGCTTGCCAGCAGAAGAATCTCTGAGTATTGTTGTTGTTCTGTTAAAGAGAATTGGGACTTTAGCAGGATATACTTTCACTGGAGTTTAGCAGGAATTACTTTCCAGTGCCCCCTAATATTGAGAGGAACAATCTGTCAGAACAGTAGTGTTTGAAAGTCCTTCCTGGCTCAGGCACACATCTTCACTGGGTTTAATGTTTTCTGATTCCGTGTGGGAACAGGGCCAACTTGAGTCATAGAAGGAGACAATAGAGAGCTGGTAAAGGCAAAACTGGGCATGATACCCCATTCCATTCTTAATTCTGTGCTGGCCGGTAACCTTTACCTCACTACCAAGCCTTGTACTACAACAAGGGCAGCTACACTGAGCAGAGCACTTATTCACCAAACCTGGTCCTCAGGACGCCTTACAGAGGTGATTCTTTGGAAGCCTTGCATTCACTAGTTACTGCCATGGCCCTGGTGACCTCCTCCTGTGAGAGGATGGGAAGATGAGGTAAGTCTCAGGAAGGGATTTTTATGCTCCTCTGCAGGAAGGCAAAGCTTTGTGTGGAGTCTGAATCTGGGGGAGCACTGAATGGTATTGGACACTGTGATACTCAGCTTCTGTAGTACTTTTTCCAATCTGTCTCACAGCAGTGTCCCATAGTACCCTTTGATACTTACTAGGGCAGTGTGAGAAATGATCTTCTAGAGTTCTGTGATCCACATCCTTTTACAGGTCTTCTGCATTGGCATCCAGTGCTGTCCTGACCCTGTCTGTTGAATTCAATGCTCTATGGAGCAGCTGAAGTTCTTAGCTAAGTGAAGAGAAATGATTGCCTCTTTCTCCCCTGCCCTTTTCTGCAGGAACCTGGAGAAGATGAATTGGTCTGTTGATTCAGAGCAGAAGTAAGTTGATCGTTGTGTGCTTCTCTGGAAAATGACCACACTGCCCTGTGCCCACATCTTGGTGCTTGCTGGTTTCACTGCTGTGACAGCATGAAAGATGTTTGGTTTTGTTCCTAATGCTGTTATCATTTATCATCCTCTTGTAAAGTCAGAACCTGCTGCTCCCCCGTCCTCCCTCTATGTTAGGTTTTCTGCTCCCCCTCCACTCCTGCCCTGGTAGAGAAACTGCTTGTATGCCAGAAACAAACTGTCTGTCCACTGGGTACTAGAAAAGACACAGGATCCTTTTTGCTCCCTGAAATCACTGTTATGATAAATGGTGATGGTTTGAATGGGTTTTAGCTCTTGGGTTTTGGAGGACCAGCTCCAATCATGGAGTGGAGAGCTGATAGTAACCTCATTTTATCCCATAAAGATGGTAGCTGGTCCTGAATCCAGGGCACTCTTCTACAGCTGATGCCTGTGGAAGGACACAATCACTCAAATGTTAGCGATGGTGAAGGGGAGGCAGTGTGTAAAATCCCTATCCTTCTGCTGAGTAAGTATCTCAAAGCTGCTTGGGCTATAGCATGCATTTGTCAGCTGTGGAATATGTGGGGCTAACACGTGACTGAAAGAGCATCCTGCCATCTTCTGTCTTGTATGCATGTCCCCAAATAATGCACAGGCAGCCCTCTAACTGCAGATCAATGATACATCAATTTCTCTGGATAAACTGAAATAATTCAGAAGAAAACAGAAATATCTGAAAGGACTTGGAGATGACAGGGTGAAGGAAGGAGACTTACCATTCATCCCTTCATTCTCTCTGGCTATGTTTTCAGATAGCAACAGCCTGAAACCTACAAAAATGTAGTTTGGGACTAGAGGTAAGCAGCACACTGCTGCTGTTTGTGGTGTTAACATGGACTATGCTGAAGGATGTATTTCTCCTCCCTTCCCTGTCTCACTCCTGGTTCAGCAGTAATGATAATTCTCATCTCTAGAAGCCTACAAACATTGTACTATGTTTCTAGAAATGTTGTGTACACCCTGTATGGGATTCCTCAGTCACCTTGCAGAGCAAGGCTGGGATGAGCCAAGCCAGACTGCTTGCGGAAGGACCAGCTCTGTGAAGTTAATGATAGGAACTCCTATGTGGGAGGATGGGGCCTGGTGTCCTCCTTGTGATTTAGAGCAGCATACATCACAAATCTGCAGCTGAGATGGTGGCACCTTCTCTGATGTCAAGCTCTTCATGGACCAGAGTGGGCTAAACTTTCTAGGAAAGCAGAAGTTACTTTTCACTATCTGGTGTCGCTGGACATTACTTCTTATGTGAACTCCTTGTAATTCCGTGTTGCTTGGCAGCCAGACGTGCACTCGTGGGAATTGTTGCATCAAATTGGCTTCCTAACAACACTAGCTTTGCTCTTGCTAGATGGAGAAAGATTTTGATAGGCATTGGACCTCATGCAGAAGCCCATTTTGATATAAAGTCTTCCCGTAAGCAGGATGATTTCATTCCATGGGCAGGCCATCATCCTTTTCCTATACATCTGCCAGAGTTGCCAGCATTAGACTCTTACTGTCCTTATTTATAGAACAATATAAAGGTTCTGAGCATTTTACAGACACATAGAAGATTCTCTCTCTTCAAGACACTGACAGTATCTTATATATATCGGAGAGATGGGACAATAACTCATGTTCTGAGGAGGGCTAACATATTGCAAGAAGAGCTCAGAGCAGAAGTCTGCAACAGGAGGCTGTGAGAAGAGGGAAGATATTGGCAAGAATTTGGTGCAGGAAGCAGGTGTGGGATGATCTGGCCAGGGACATGATGAGAAAAGCTGAGAGAAGGTGGCAAGATAGAAGTCTTAGGACTTCACTAGTAAGATAAGGGGAGCTAGGGGTCAGTAAAACTGCTACTGATGAACGGATTAACACCAGCCTAGCAAGCAGGGCTCCATTCCTTTTCTGCTCTCAGCACTGAGAAGATTGAGAACTTCTGCACCCTTCCCACTCTCCTTCTACTGCTCTGGTTGCTGAGAAAGAGAGGAAATTATGTCAATGACTTCAGTAGCAGTACTTACAGTTTGTAAGTATGGGGCAAGGGCTGAAGTTCACCTGTAGGGGGTACAATGAGAGTTGTGGTGTTTTTACCCTAGTGACTCTTGAGCTCCGTGTACGATGTGTTTTGTTCCTCCTTCATGATGTGCTAAACAAATAATTGTTTCTATGCAACTCTAGTTTCTTGTGTCAGTTTGTGGGTCCCTAGGCTTGATGCAGACCCCTGTTTTAGGTCCATATAAGCTTAACAACGGTGGAGTTGCATGGTTTTTTACCTCTCCTTCATGGATTCATGTTCCCCTGTGACTACAAACCACAAGTCAGCAATGTCATCTGTTAAAGTCAGTGCATGTGGTCTGCACTGACCTTCCTCCACAAGTGATAATGATTGTGGGAGAAGGCTGCAAGTTTTGCTTTTTTGTGTGTCTGTGGTCATGGGCAACAGCTGCTAGACTGAAAGAAGCCCTTGTCCTCCCCCCTCACCTCCCTCCCTGACTTTGTGCCCAACTGGGGCTAAGTACTCCTGCTGCCTTTTATTAATCTTCTCCTGGGACAGCACTATCAGTGGCCCATCAGCGTTCAACATGCCCTCAGTCACTAGTGCTAACTCGATTAGGGCAGTAAGGAGTGACTTACAGGGGAAGCTCTTCTCCACAGGCTGTGTTTGCATACAGTGATTGATGCTGGTACCTCCTCTAAACACATCCACATTTTGCATTTTAAACAAAGCAATTGCTGTAGAGCTGCTCTCTGTCGCTCTGTGGGATTCCCAGTACCAGCACAGGAAGTACCTACTCTTTCTTGAAATGACCTCTCCTTCTCAGAGATCAGTGCAGCAGGATGAGGCGAAGGTCACTGACCCCACCTTATGTTTGAGGGCATGACACTAAAACCTATTGTGTGTCCTGTCTTGTGAAGTGGCTTGTGGAGAGTTCTGGGCTATGTGGTCAGTGTCACACAGTTGGTAGACTTTCACCAAGAAGGTCAAGCTCGTGTGGAGTACATAGCCTGAAGCGTCCTGAGTTTCCTTCAGTCTTTCCTTGTCAGATTTCAGGCTCAAAGTAGGCTACCACCATATTCACCATTGTCTCTTGTCTTGGGAATACATGAGCTGACTGCACCATGGAGCACTGAATGAATTGTGTGTGTTATCCACAAGCATTTTTCATATTATATGTATGTATTATATGTACATATTATATGTACACACCCCTCCCCCCATATATGTGTATATAGAAAAATCCACCTTGCAAATTGTCCAAAGAAGCAACAGGTGCCATACTTTATTACAGCTTTTACTGTGGATTTTTTAGCAGGGTGTATCCAAGTGAAATTCTGATTTGGAGGGAGATGTCCCTAAGCCGTGTCTCTGAAGAGAAAAATGTACAAGGGTGGAAATGGGTGAGTTTAACTTCTGTTTGAAGGAAGGACAAAAGGAACAAAAAAAAATCTGTGGTGATACTGCTGGTATCACAGATTGCTTTGCAAAGTGGCAGTTGTTTTATCTTCTTTACTATATCCTAAGTGTTTTATTTCTTTCAAAACAGAAGTAAATTTGCCTGGAAAGTAACCCCCTTTGAACAGCAGCAGGGATTTATCTGTAGTTGAGTCTGTGAGTCCCTTGGAGCAGGCACTCAATCCTCCCCTTTGTCCCTGGGGTGCAGGGACCACTATGGAGGCTAAATAAACAAATATCACTTCCATCCACTGTCTAGTGGTCCCAGAAAGAATGGCTCTAGAGGCCCAGTGCTCTTTGCCTTGCATATTACCTGCTGCACTGTGAGAGTTTAACACCTTCAACGAAACTCAGAGGCCTGCAGACACAGTGTTCCGGTGAGGCCTAGAAGAGTTTTGATAAGGTTTAGTAGGAAATACCTGTTTCACTCATTCCTGTCATTATTTTATCACCTTTGTGCTTATCTTAAAGGACTTGCCATGTGCTGCTAATTCCCCACTTCATGTCTGAAAACTTCATGACTGTGCCAAATCAGGCACTTCACTATTGAGCTCACTCTGTCTGGCTCTGTAGACATGGGAGCTCCACAGTGAAGGTGGCCCTTTCATCTCCTGCCACACCGTATTAATTTTGTAAATGTGACAAGCTCAGCTTTGCAAAAATAATGTATTGCCCATGTCTTGTTCTATTTAATATTGTTTTCAAACGGTGCAAGTGCTCAGCAATGTGGGCTGGGGGAATGGCTCTGCAGACTGTTTTGTCACTTGAGTGGCAGCTGGCTTCCAGGAGTAATTATAGCTGTTCTGTGCTGTACATCAAACCTCTTGGGGGTTAGTGAGGCATCAGGTACATAGTGACTGAGAGGCAAGAATAGAGATGGTCCAGTTCCCAAGCCATAAAGGTCATAATCTTTAGAAATCCTGATGTCCACTTAGACTTTGGACTACAGTGAAAAGGAAGCATTGCAGTGACCTTGCAGAGAGCATTCTAATTTTCCATAAGTCCAAACAGAGAAATTTAGACCTTAGGGGTTTGAAAGTGAATTGCATTGCCATCATGTGGATGCACGGAAGCTAACGTCTAGTCAGAAAAATTCTAGAACCCTCATTTAGTAGTTAGAAATAAAACCAAAGTCATGATAGTTATGAAAGTTCTTAAGTCAGAATGCTTATCAAAATGTGGAGTGAGATTATAATAACAATTTAACTATGGTACTGTCCAAATAAACACTGAAGTTAGTTTGACCCAAGTAATATGGGTTATTAGTATGAATTAGAGTCCAACATGTTCATTAATGTCACTACTTAGTGACATTTGAGGCTTACAGAATTAGGTGTTAGAAATATTAAGTAATTAGAAAATGAATATGCAAAATAGCTAAAGTGGTATGGGATCAACATGATTCTTTTATGTGTTTTTCAAGATGGTATTTCCAGACACAGGACTGCATGAAGAGGTGTTAGGGAAAATCCTATCTGCTCTGCTTGAACAATTACAGCTGTTAAAAGTGGTAGATCCTTTCACTTCTACTTAAGTAAATGTGATTTTATGTAGCAATTGCAGCACGAGAAGCAAACCTGCAAAATTAATGAGTGTTTATTAGGCTCTATATAAGCTTAAATTAATCTAAGTCAACAATGGCTACTCAAAATAGGGTAGGTTTGTAAATACTCATGGTGCAAAGATCTAAACAGAAAATGAAAAACTGTAATAGTGTCTGTCTGTGCTCTTTCAGGGCATGTCCACTGCAGGCTGGGTGCCTGCGTGCCTCCAGCTTAGATTTTTGCAGGACACATACCTGTGCTCTTGAGTTTTCTGATTAGGATCTTCTACTACTCTGCCTCTAGCCTCTGATGTTTCCCCACGGGTAAGAACCTAGCATATTGCCTGGCTGTTCCAGAAGAAACCCTTGCTGGTTTCTGTCTTCTGCTTCAAGCTGCCCTGTTCCCAGCTCCTCAAGCGGAGCATGCTCTGTATCTGTCACATGCTTTGCTCCTGACTCGTCACCTCCTGGCTGTGCCCTCAACAACCTGGCCATTGCTTGGCCAGCATCTTTCATAGGTCACTGCTACCTCCCACGACTTGTTCAGAAAGAAGTGTTGTGCTGCAATACAAAAGCAAATCCTGAGTCAGGCACAGAACTGAGACACCTGCTGGATCATTCTCTTCAGTGTATCTTACTAAGGAAACTGAAGACGTGATCTGGCCTTTCATTTCATCTTAAGACTTCATCTGGATCAGGAATCATATAAAGGGTTTGTGTAGAAAACTCTTTGCTAGAATGTTCTTACAGGTGGTTGCATGGTCTTAACATGGTAAAACACAGTTTGCAGTGGTTTAAGCAATTGTCCTCCTTGTCTGTTAAGATTGGGACAAGTGAGAGACTGATCACTGGGACATCAGGTAGGATTTCTGCTATTGCCACTTTTTTCTGTAGTACCTACAATGGCAATAGAGTTATGACATGAATAAAAAGAAATATTTCCTTTTGCAGTTTTCCCCTGGACAGAATTGGGTAGAAAGAAGGAAGAAGAAGAGCCTTTTATTTCTGCAGGACATAGCCAAATGCACAAAAGGTAAAGAGGAATAACCTAAGCAGGAGAATTCAGAAGAATCAACAGGATTTTTAAAGTAGTGAGAAACAGTGGAAAGAGGGCAAGGACACTGGAGCAAAACTAAATTAATTCTTTGTGATAGTCCTTCCCTGTGATTCTAATTTTACTTGATAATACAACCAATTTACCTGATTCAGAGTAAAGTTCAGTGGTCTGTGACTTGTCAGATCATCCCAAATGCCTTTTTTAGAACAACTTACAGCATTTGCTACCCTTCATTACTCCAGTATAACAGATGACTTTAATGAGAGAATTCATGTCTTCAGCAGCTCAACCACTTCCATTCAAAACTCCTACAGATCTCTTGGATGTACATGATGCACTGTGCTGGTGATTTATCTGTTATTTAGCAGCTTGTTCCAACATCTTATCTCCTGACACTTTTGACTCAGAAGGTGTCTCATCTTCATTACTTGGAAAGGGTAATTCTAGGAGAGATGTCTCTCCAGTGGGTCTCTCTTTCTGGTGCAGTCTGGCACAGAGGAGCACCATCTTTTGATGTCTGGGCAAGTACTTGTCTTTAAGGCCTGCTTCTCTTTCTTGTGTGCTGAAGAGACTCAGCCAATTCTTCTCCACAAAAAAAGAGCACTAGGAACCACATGAATGTGGGATCAGGAGACACCCTGTGTCTCACACAAACGTGTATGAGTTGAGCTGCATTTCAGCAGCTGCAATTTTTGCTGCTGGGAAGCAGTCCCAGAATTTCTAACACTCCTCACTCCCTCTTTTTTGGATTCCTTGCTATCAAAACACAGATTTGGGGTAATAGGTTAAATTCTGCTTTTTAGACAAAGAGATGATTAGATATTTGGAAGATTAGATATTAAGAAGAAATTCTTTACTGTGAGGGTGATGAAACATTGGACCAGGTTACTCAGAGAAGCTGTGGCTGCCACATCCCTGGAAGTGTTTATGACCAGGCTAGATGGGACTTTAAAGCAATCTGGTCTGGTAGAAGATGTCCCTGCACATAGCAGAGGGGTTTGAACTAGGTGATCTTCACAGTCCCCTTCCAACTCAAACCATTCTTTGATTCTTTGATCCAACAGAAAATAATATTGTGCCCATGTCTCCCTACTCCCATTAAGAAGTGGAGGCTGGGGACTGTGAAAGGGAGAAGTAACAGAAGAGGGATTGATTATTTATTTATTTAACCTGCTTAGCAGCAGTAGCTGTGAAGCATAAAGTTATCTGCAAAGGATGATTGATTCCTCAGCAAAGTCTGAAGCACAGGGAGGCTGTGGTACTGCCTAATGTTCCCTTTGTGTTATAATTATATATTTTTCTCTCCTGTTGGTTTCAGAGGTACTATGTGTTCCTGACTTGCTGGGTAGCTGGTTACCTGATGAGTGCTCATGGAAGAGATGATTATTTCATTTCTCCATCATGGGTAGGAGGTCATGCAGATTCTTTTGTGGAGGACATCTAGCCAGGTTTGCTCACCTTGTGAAGCATTGTCCCAGTGCAGATTAGTTGCTGTCCCTTAGCATCTACAAGGTGAATTGCAACTATTCATAGACATAGCCCAGACAGTTTCTGTTGAAGTTTCTGTTCTTTGACTTTTCCTAGTCTGACAGATGACCAATTTGTGCCATTGAGGGTGCAGAGCCAGATTCAGTGAAAAGGGCATTTGCTGTGATGACCTGTGTGAGAATTAATGTAACCAGCAGAATATGGGACCTGCTACCAAGGAGGTGACAGCATCAGCACTTAGCATGATGTCACTGACAACTTGGGGGTAGGTTATTTATTCCTTGTATTGGAACAAATAACACATAGCAGGCAGCTGTAGGTAGCATGCTTGTGGAGATACCTTTGCTTGTGAAAATGTCCAGAGGATTGCCAGGAGCAGCTTAGAAACATGCTCTAGGACACACAGCAATCACTAGCTCCAGAATGAGTCATTGTTGCAGACTTTTGTGAATGTGCTCCACGTGAAAGCAATACCCAAAGACAATTGTCAAGCCCAAGTCCAAGCTAATTCAGCCAACACAGTGATTAGGTTTCCCAGAATTTGAGAGGTCCCAGGCATCTTCTATATTAGGTTTTCAGTCACTTTTTACTTATTTACAAGCCCCATTCCCTGGGGAAGAAGAGGTGAGCCAGGGGCCTGCTGTGTGTGTAGAGAGCAGCCATGGAAGGAAAAGGACCCTGCCCAAAATGCTTGCGGTAGGCAATGGATGGCAGAAGGCAGTGCTGAGCTATAATGGCTCAGTGTGCTGGGCAGAGGTCTTAGCCAGCTACAATCTCTCCTACAGAGTTCAGAATACACTCAGGGTATATTCCTCTCACACACTTTTACTCTGCTTGCAGCACAGGCTGGTGGGCTCAGAGGGGATCTGCAAAGTACTGTCACATTTGCTTATCTATCAAATAAAATTCTACATAGTATTTTTATAGTTATAATAACGACATTATAATTCTGGTAAACTCAAAACATTTTATTTGTCTGTCCTTGGAGGTTTTGTTTATCCCTTACTCATTTACAGATGCCAGTACCCAGTCCTAAGGTTGTCCAGGCATTTCCTTTTTCTTTTATAAAGGTGGAGTGGTCTCTTGATTCTAGCAAATTGAGAAACAGAGCCTAATGTATGTCCAGGCAGGCTTTGTTCTTTTTCACTGGTTGTTTCTCTCATGCTTACATTTCTAGGCACATTTAGAAGGTGTCTAGGATTTATTTATGAAAGGTTTTTATTTTCTGTGATCATTTAGTGTGAATTTAATAGTGTTTCTATAATTGTTATAGCTCAGTTTGGATTAATAACTATTTGCAAAGGCAACACAGCATCATGGGAATGCAACTGCTCTAGTTAAAACATGTGGCTGTGTGCTGCTGCATGGCCTCACTGGCTTATACTGGCAGGATTTTGAGGTTCTCGAGTTGTGCAGTGGAGCCTAAGGTGAATGTGGTATTTCTCTGATTTGGCATCGTTTGTCCAATTAACTAGAGCTGCTGCAGCAGCTGCTGTGATCTAATCTGGCTGTGGACATAAGTTTGAGAATGATAGGAAAGGATAACATGACCTAAAGGGCATCAAAGGTGTAATTTTACAAATATCCTCCTGTAGCTCTTCCTTTGGTTTGGAGAATGACGTTTGGGTGACATTACATTTCTTGCAGCTCTGGAAAACCAGGACATCTGAGGAAAACTTCAGCAATGGGGAACAATAAACACTGGGGTGTTAGCTGGGGTGACTCTCTTTCCAAGTGGAGGGTGTCCAGGGCAGTGATGTGGCTGCCAGACACAGTGACTGTGTTTCTGAGGAAGCTGAAACAGTCTGGAGGTCTGAACACCAGAGGTCTGGAGTTCAGTGTGACTGGCTGCCACAGGGGATGCCACTCATGGCCTCCTCATCCACATGTTTCTGGCAGTGTTCCAAAAACAGGACAGGAGGAGAGAGCCAAGAGAAAAAGAGACTGTCTAGTAGTGTAAAAACAAACAAAAAAAATCCAAGCTAGCCAGGGAAACAGGCTGGATCAGAGCAGGGACCTTGTGATGAGAAATCTTAGAGCTGTGATGAAAAGAAGAAATGTGCAAAGGAGTGATTTTGGGTTTTCTGCAGCTAGATAAAGAGAGTCTGAGCTAGAAGAGCTCAAGACAGCAGAAGAGCTGGGTGTAGCACCCCTCAAAGCTGATGTCTGTGCCAATGCTGGAAGCATCATTCCCTTAGGACACTGCTGAATTTTTGTGGTGTAATGACAAAACCAATGGGGGACATAAGTGATTACCGGAGTCTTGGTTACAAGGGTTCATTAGGTCAAAAAATATCTAATGAAACCATAGTTCCTAAGACTGACCCAGAGGACCATTGATTTGTAGTAGCATTAACTACTGACAAAAAACCCCCAAGGGTTTGGTTGATGTGTTTGTTTGAGTTTAATAATGTAAATAGTAATAGAAAATTATTTGCAGCATTGACTGCTTTCAGTGCTGCAATAGAAAAGAATTTGCAATGCTGGAAATGCAGTTATTGAAGGTGATTATAATTTTGGCTTCAGCTAAAGAATTTTCATTCCAAGTACAACACTCTCCACTCCAATGAGATTATTTATAACTTAGGTATTGCATTTGAATTAATTGGCAGATGGTGCAAATTAACCCCTCTCAAAAACATGATTTATGTGCTTTGTTCTAACTGATCTGTTAAATGCAGCTTTGTTTTATGTTGATTCTTGCCAATTTAGACAAAGTGATTTGAGTTTACACTGTCCTGGCTTCTCTTTATCTGATCACTGCCCTGCTTTTTGTAATTTAACAATTGCAGTTATGTCAGGGATATATGATAAGCCTTATTGAAAATATAATGCCAGTTTCTTAAAATCAGAAAAAATGTGTAATAATTTCATTCATCAAAATAATGAACTTGTTTCTGAGCCTTTTTATGGAATGGTAAATGCGCTGATTTTAAGTACTAAAAGAAGTAAGAGGTTGATATTTCTGAATTAAGCAAGCTGGGACTTCTAAACAGAAATCAACTTCTCACTGTGCAATAGGAAGAAATACATTAAAAAATTATTTTGTTCAATATGTCAAGGAATGCCTTAAAATATGCAGGGTTTAAAACAGTAATTTGTATTATAATAAAAGGATTACATCAGAAAGGGTGCCTTATTTTCTCTGTTTTTCAGGTAGATTAAAAAGATTGAGGAAAAGACTGCATCCATATAAAGGAAGGAGGATTCCAACCTGTTATTGTTGTTATTATTAGGAAAATGTGATTTAAATAGGCTAATCTTATTTCTAAGTTACTTTGAAGGCAATTGTGAGCTCCAGTAGTGCTGTGAATGAGAACATAACTAAATAATGCAACAGGTGTATACATTTGTGTGTAGCCAGCTACAGCAAGAGAGGTCTCTGTATGTCTGTGGATCTCAGATAGGGATTAGATTTTTGTACTTGTCTATAAAACATCAAGTGATGGAAGGCAGCCATTTGCCTTTCTCATTGTCACATTTTCTTAACTTAATTGGTGCTGAGTGTACCCAGGGAAGGTATAAGGCTGGCAGCCCATACTTCCTCCCTGAGAAGAAATGACTGTGGGCGAAAACAAGACACCTAGAAGATTGTGAATGGTAAGGAAAATTGAGCAGGATCTTTGATCCTTAAATTGCTGGGAGACTTAATTATACCTCTTTGCCATGTTTTTACATTCTTCTCTGGTCATGTGCTGCTGGCCATGTTAGCAGAGAGGGATGGTGGGATAAATGGGTCTGTGGTCTGAACCAAGCCAGGTGTTCCTGCGTGTGCTGTGTGTGCTGCCAAGAGATGGTTGCAGTGGGCATGTGACTCATTATATTTATGAAGGACTCTGTGAAGCACTGAAGTCTTTAGCAAATTTGTGATATGTCACTGGTTGCTGTTTTCTTTCTTCTGTTTTTCTTGCACAAGATGCTTTGAGCCTCCTGCCAGTTCTGATCTTTCCTGTGACTTCACTTCTACTTATAATTATTTGTATGCTGCTGCTCTCAGCACACTGCTAGGTTAGTCCTCCTGCTCCCCAGGCACAGGTGTTCTGCTTTTCCCATGGTGTCATTTCAAAAATGCTGCAATGGGAGAAAATGTCTTTCTAAAGAGAGCCAGGCACACAGTGTAAGCTGTCCAGCTTTCCATTACCGGCAGTTGAACATTGAAGTTTTCTGTACCTCAACCAAAGCTTGCTTTGATTTCCTGTGTAATACCTTGGCCTGAAAGAGAAAAGTCATCATAGAATGATAGAATGGCCTGTGTTGGAAGGGACAGTTCTCTTGCTAGTTTTCCTTTTGTGTGTAGGCAGCCACAAAAAACTACTGCATTCATGTTTTAACATTTGAAATTTAAGCACATATCCCAGGAGTTAAGCATGCTCTAAATTTTGGTGGGAGAAATGTGTTTAGAGAACTCAACATTGATTAGTAAAGAAACCTGTTTCCCTCTCCAGCTAATCAGAGAAATTAGAGTATTTTCCTGGTATTTCCTGTGAAGCTCATCTGTAAGAGGGTTGGCCTCAGTTTCTCTCAATGCTACATGGGCTTACTATGAAGACAATCCCCTTCTCTTTCTTTCTTTAATTCCAGTGTGAGTGAACACTAGTAAGCAAAACAAGGAAAGCCTCAAACAAACCTGGACAAAGAAGGATGCCCAGGAAGTGCCAGTAAGGCAGCCACAACTTTAAAGTAAGGGACTGAGGAATGCAAACTGCTCTTAAATGGTGTTTGAAGAGTGGTGCTCAAGCTCTTTGTAGTCTGCCAGCTATCCTTACCAATCTCTTGACACCATCTGCTCCAGTGCCAAGGAACTTTTCAGAACCCCAAAAGCCACACATTTACCTCCCTTTGCTATATTTAATCTGAAGTAGGATCCATTTTAAAGTCCTACTGAGGTGGCCAAATCCAAACCTTCTGCGAATGGCTACAACATTGAGAGGACTTATGCACAGAATGTAGGAGGGCTGTGTGTGACTCTGAGCTGCTATGTGAACTTGGAAGGGGATTGTGTTGGTTCCAAGACTGCATCTGTCTCAGCCAGGGTGCTGCTGATGTGGGGCTGGGGGTAGCTGTTTCCAATGTAGAAAAAGCTTCTCACACTTCATGTCCCACTGCAGCTCTGTGCTCATCTTGTTTTTTCATTCAGGCTCATTTTTAGCCCGTGGCCTTTCCCACTGGCCACCACTAATTCAGCCACCACCTCCTCTTCAGAGGGCAGGCTGAGCAGCCTCTTGATTGCCTGGTTTGATGCATCATTAAGACATTAGCAGTGTTGGCTGAGGTGTGTTGGAGGTGCTTAAACAGGATGGGATGGTGTCTGGTACCTGATAGAATCAGAGGTAGAACAAAAACCTGGGGTCCTTGTTTCTCACATCTCTGCCTCAATTAGCAGAGTGCATTTCCTTCTGCTTTCTCAAGCAGCTATGAGCCTTCCCTCTTGTGCTGCCTGACCAGCAGATCAATGTCAATGCCACAACTTTAGCACTTGCATCCACTTCATAAGCACTGGACAGCTGCTGTAATGCTTGCAACACTCATGATGTCACTGCTGGGTTTAAGCCAGTGGTCTATTTTATGATTAGAGGTTTTTCTTCACTGGAACAACTTCAAGATTTTTTCATCTCTAGCTCCTGTTTATCCCTTGCACCACTGAAGTGTAGGACATGGAAAGAAAAGGAGTGAGGGGGAGAAATAAACTGGTCTGTGGCAGAGACTGGCAACAGTGCCTTTCTTACAAGTTCTCAGCCAAGCTCATCTCACAAAAACTCAGAAGCTTGCTGAGAACTTTTTTTATATATGGGAAGACATGAAATGAGCATTTCTAAGTGAGAGGGCTGGGGGTTTCCTGCTCTTCCACAGCAAATACAGACAGATCACACTTTCCCCCCACTGGCCTTTTCTGTGGAGCCATGTGCCTCCTGAGGGACAGAACAGAGCAGCTCCTAACACAATAAACATTACTCTGTCTGCATTAGTTTTTACATTTCTTTGTTTTATTTCTTGTTCTGTTTGAAATGACCTGTACCACAGGAATACAATTTATTTAACAGGTTGTTATTTTTTTAGGAGCAGATAATAGTTAAGTAGATACTGTTTATTTCACTGACTGTCTATGACTACCTGCATTCATTCTCACAGCCTCTGTTTCTCTCTGGCTTCTCCATGTAACCCAGCCACAAGAACAACAGAGCAGCCTTTGGCCATATGATTGATTATAGCTCCAATTGGTAATAAAAGCTCAACATGTTACATTCTAGAGTCTTTCTCAATTACTTGCCCCTCTAATAGCTGCTTACATGTTTCTGGTGAAGCATGTTTTATTTTATATATTTATAATAGTTTAAAAAAAAAAGATGACATAGCTTACAAAGAGAAAAATAATGCCCCCTTAGCATGAGCAATACTGCAAGGTTCTGATTGTTGTGGGGATGTTTCTTGTAGCTTCACAGTTTTGCTGCGAGGTGTAATGCCCAAGTTTCCCTAGAAACCTAAATTCAGAGTGGTAATTTACCTTTTAATTGATCCCCATGAAATTTGTTTTGCATTACAGGTCAGACACTGCTGTTCCCAGAGAAGAATGTGCCCAAAACAGAAGAGCTGGTCACTTGGGAAGAACTGCCTTTTCTAGTAGCTGGCAGGTACATGGTTTCTGTTATCCACACATGCAAATCAGGGGCTGGAGCTGCTTTTACCATAGTTGCTGGTGTGGGTTTATTCACTGTCACTGCTATACTTACCTCTACTGCTTCTCTTTTCTTTAAGTCACAGAGCCCATCTGTGTCCCAAGGCTCAAGCTCCATCATCTTTTGCCCCATGAAGAAGGACAGCTGTATGACACTGACTCTGTGAATCCTATATTACAAATAAGCAGCATAAAGACTACTGACCAAAAACCCATCTCCTAGTTCATGTCTCACCTTCCACATCCCCAGACCTTTTTGTGAGAGACTGTGAGCATTCAAAGACCTAAGCAGCTGCTGAAGCTTCATTTCCTACTTCAAAGTGCGTTGGGGGGACTACACTGTTACCCTCCTCTGCAATCCCAGCCCATTGTGTAGCTGGAAGTGCTCCTCAGCTGTGTCAGTGTGATAGTACTAGTGATGTACAGCAGATCAGAGTAACTGGAAAGAGATTATTGTGATTCCTGCACTTGTTTGAAGGGCTCAAGAGACCTGATCTGCTTCCCAATTTAGGATGGTACAAGCCTTTTAAGGGTTAAATCTAGACAGGTGTTTGTGTCCCATTTCCTGGGAAAGAGTTTGCATTCCTTGGTTAGAGAGTTTAATATATCCTAAGTACTGTCTGCTTCACTTCCCATCCTATTTCAGAAGAAATGCAAACATTTCCCTGCATATTATCTTCAAGCAATGGAGAGTATTTGGATGGGCTCCAACATTATGCAGCTTTAATGGAGAAAGAAGTTCCTGGAAAAAATATATTTGGTATCTTCATATTGCTATGCCAAGGCAGGAGTTGCCTCCATCCCATAGCCCTAATCTAAATAGCCAGCAGTCTCTGTGAGCTAGAAGCTAACTCAGCAGCTCTCCATAATCATGTTTTGTAGATAGTTTCCTGTTATGGAGAGCAGGCCTGAGTGCAAATACAACAAAGCTAGAAGAGCCTTTTGGGGTTGTTTTTGGGTAGTTTTGGGGTTTTTTTGAGGGGGGAGATTGGGTGGGTGTGTTGGCATGTGAGTAGTGACCTTTCTGGCAGGGCCCAACAGAGTAAGAATTGCTTCTTAGGATCTTTTCAGCCCATTTTGGGCCAGCTACCTTTGCACAGCAGGCTGGGACACAATGTGCTGCAGCTCAGTTGGGTGGCACTTGGCAGCATTGCAGCAGTGCTCGAGTCAAACTTACAGGTGATAATGCAACCCAGCACATCTGTGAAAGCAATTCTACCACAGCCAGAAAGAGCTGCCAGAGGGCAGCACATGGCAAGCTGGCTCTGTAATGGTGGCATGCATTTCACTTTGGTCCCTCAGTCACAGATGGGTACAGGGATCATGAGTGCAACCAAAAGCCTCTCATTTTCTCCCCAGCTGCCTTTGGGAGGGAGTGGGAAAGAGAAGCACAGGTATCCTCTTGAAGCACAAGGATACTGTGTAATTGCTACTGCTGTGAGCAAAGAAGGAGTCCCAATTCTAATGTGCCTTCTGCCCCTAAGATCTCTGGTGGTTTACTAATATGCCTGAAGTAAGACAATTCCTTTATCAAGTGAGTACAAAATGAGTCACTGTGTAACATAGGAAGAAGTCAAAAGGAGATGAAAAGGAACTAACTTAAGTTCAAGGTGTGGGCTGGCTATGAGAGCTGAGAGGTCACATGCCAGCCCCTCTGTGTCTGAGCCTGCCAGGGCAGGGGTCTGCAGTATTGACAGCCCTGCTGGGACACATTCTGCTCCAGCAGAAAACAAGCACCCAGTGTTTCTGATCACACACCTCAACCCTGGTTTGGAAGACTTCCTCCTGGAGGGCAATTTACTCCTCTTACACACCACCTTTCTCCTGGGGAAGCTAGGAAGGGGTGGAAGCTTGAGGAGAACAGACACAGTAGAGTTAGTGGTGTCTCAAATGTAGATCAGAGGTTTTTTCTCACCACAAGTGCCATGCTGTTGACCACAAAAAAAGAGAATACACTCAGGTTTTGTCAGCTCAGGATGGCTTAAAACTAAGTGACCTAGAAAATAAAGTTTCAGAGAACAACAACAGTCAGTTTTGTCAGTCACCTACATTCCCCTCTGGCTTCTGGGAATGCAGCAGTTATGGCTTAGGCAGCAGATCTAAACCAGGTCTTGGAGACAGTAGGAACTTGGTTATATAAGAGTAAATAAACACTCCCCCTGTTCTTCTCCCACCACCCCAAGGTCAGGTATTTGCTTTCTGATCAGCAAGAGAACCTCCTACCATCCCCAGGTATAATCTATGCTAGCTCTTTTCCGGCTGTTGAGGATAATGGGATGAGGCAGGGGAAGACAGTAGTTGGAGTATCAGGGGTTTCATGCCATCCTCTAATTTATTTCCCTAGCCTGCCACAATAAAGCAATCTCTCAGGCTCTAGAGCTGCCTCCTCTGAAAAGCAGTGCCCTTGATTCCTAACTAGAATTTGGCAATAAGCCTAGTCTCTGTGGAGCCAAAGAGCTCTAATGAAGTCTAGGAAAGATCTGGTTTGGGGTGTATTTTTACTTGGGCAGTAACCATGCAGACAAAGCCTTGTGTTCTCTGCCACAAGGAACAGGTGGGGAATGGCACTCAGCTGAGCTGAAGAGGCAGGTGTGATACACTATGAGGTGAAAAGTGTGGAAGAATTGTAGTTAGCACCACATAGGACAGGATGCAGAGATTATCAAGTCAACCCAGCCCTGAAGTATAACATCAGGCTCTTCTCTCTTGCCATTTGGGAAAGACTTGCATTTTCTCAGGGATATACATCCTACCTCTTCAGGGGCCTGCGGGGATTGTACACGGGAGGGACTAGCCAGGCGTAATGACACACTGTACAAGGTCGCAGAATATCTTACACAGTTAGGAGCAGCTTTCCCAGTAAGAAGTGGGGGCTGTATGTACAAGTGTTAGAGGAGTCTGGGAGGCAGCCTTTTTGTTCAGGAGAGGTCCAGCAGCATTGTTCTCCAAAGGAGCATCTACTCTATGGTAAGAGGAAGAAAGGTGACAGAAAGAAGGACTGTGGCTGCTTCCCTTTCTAACTGACCCCTCATAACACCAGCAGATAAAGTTTATATTGACTCTATTCTTCCTCTCTTCCTGCTTCTGTCCCCACTCCCCTCCAGAACTGGCAGAGGGTGCTGGGGAGCAGGCAGCCTGGACAGCGCTGAGAGCATCACTGATCAGAGGGGCTGAGCCCCCACGATGCCTCAACAAGTGCAAGAGCATAATCTGGTATTTCCCACAGAGAAAACAACGAAAAAAGAGAAACAGGTGACTGATTAAAAGTTTCCCCCCTCCTGTACACAAGAATCTGCAGTCACGCCGACAGATAGACATTAAATAATTCTTCCATAATAAATGATTGGAGATAAAAGCCGGCGGTGGCTGCTGCCGCTGTTTGGATTGCTCCGTTGTCTGCGTCTTTGTTTCTAGTTTGTTCCCCGGCCACTGTCGGCTGGTGCTGGGGCTGTCAGACCTTTGCCTCTAGCATTTCTAGGAAGAGTTTATGCATGGGAACCTTGCCCTGCAGTTTGATGCTGTAGAAGTGCTGCACAGCTTTAGCAGCCGTCTGCCGCAGGAGGGGCAAGGTCAGGAGCAGCTTGCCTGCTCGCCGGGGCTCCTCGTTGCGCTGACTCAGCTCGTAGTCCTGCAGGGCTTCGTGGAGAAGGTCCTGGAGCTTCTGCACTGCATCCATGTCCTCTATGTGCATGGAGTCTGGGGAGAGGGAGAAAAGACAGCAAACAGACAAGTCAGATGTGAGAAAGGAAATCCTTTATGGTTCTGAAGCTAATGATGTTTTCTTTCCTTCTTATCTGTTCTTGTGGGGATTTTTTAAGTTGTTTCTGTTGCTCCCCCCCAACCTGCCCAGGCAGGGGGTGAGGGGTGTTGTTTGGTTTTTTCTTAAGCAGAAAAAAACAGCTAGCTGGCAGGTGTGGTGCTGCTGCATGAAGTTTGGCAGCAGCCCAGTGTGTTGGCCCTAGCAGTGCAGGGACAGTAGGGTTGCCAGGGGTAGGTGGGTGACACACGTGCCCTGTGTGCTGCCCATTTTGCCAGCCACCCCAACGCAATGCAGGGGTCAGGCAGGGGCCTTGTGATTTGCACTTTCACTTGCCCTCCATGCTCCTTATGGGGAGAGTCACCCTGCAAGGGGCAGCAGCTGCTGTGCTGCCACTTGGGAGCAATCTCATTAAGAATAATTAACGCTGCTACAGCGCTTCATCTGTCTAAACTGCCTAATTGCTGTGCAGCTGCTAAGGGTATCAGCAAGACAGAAAAGCCCCACAGGTCACAACCAGTGTGCCCAGGGGTGTTGCCAGACCCACCTTTGTGCATATGCCCCTGCTTTCAGAGACTGCCAGCAGCTGCTCTGGGAGCTTCCTGCTGAAATAAAGGAATCCCATGCCTCCTGCAAAGCCTCTTCCCTCAGGCTGCCAGTCAGATTTCTATGAGCTGTTGGAGGGGCTACAGGGTTTGCAAGGCTCCTTGGTGTGTCTGTGAAGTGAAGGTAGCTAGCTGGTAAGAACTTAGTCCAGGGCTGAGATAGAGAACCAGGCTGAACACAGACTGCTAAACTTGTGGGTAATTCATGGTGTGAGAGGGCAGCACTGAAGACCAGAGAG
Source organism: Ammospiza nelsoni (assembly GCF_027579445.1). Taxonomy (NCBI): domain Eukaryota; kingdom Metazoa; phylum Chordata; class Aves; order Passeriformes; family Passerellidae; genus Ammospiza; species Ammospiza nelsoni. The sequence goes on along the minus strand of NC_080638.1, from coordinate 42,400,634 downwards.
GCACAGCATTACCAGAGGTTTTCTCCCTTTGCATCTTGCTGATACGTGCTTCTTACAACCGTGACAGAGCTGGAGACACTGACGCCTCATCTTCATTGTTCAGAGACTTTTAATCAATACTGAACCTATTGATAAAGGTTCCTGCCACAAGGGAACAAATCCAGAAGCAATGGCAAAGAGACAGTGTGGCAAGCACAAATGCACACATGTAATTGCAATGCCTACCATCACTGCCTGGGCTTTGCTTTGTGGCAAAGGAGTCTCAGTGTAGTCTCAGCCTACACACAAACACAAATGTGAGGACATGGGTTCCCCAGAGTGACAGCAGTGAAGAGAAGGAAAGCTGACTGAAGTGCCAAAATCTCTCTAGAAACATGTGTCATCTTTATGGAGAGCACAACGCAAATTAGAGACTGTGAATTTTGTATAATACATTTATGGTAAAGATGCTATTTATGATGCATGATTTATAAAGTATTACAACAGTTGGGAGAATATTATGTCTAGCAAGAAAGCTGTTTAAGAAGCTGTTCAGAAGGAATGCACTAAGTAAGAATATTAAAGGGAAGTATTCCCAAGAAGCCTACTGAAGAACAACTCTTGATACATTTACACTTTTTATCCAAAAGACCAGGCAAAGAAGCTCAGAAGAGGGCTGCTAGGTCATCACAGTGACCTGAGCTAGACACAGAGGTTGATTCTGAAAAGCAGGGAGGAAGAAGCATGTTGCCAAGTCAGTCTGGCAACTTCTCCCAGCCAGGTAGCATCTCTGAAAAATTTCCATACACAATCCAAGAGAAGTGAGTGTGATCTGTTTCCTGCCAAGTCACAGAGGTCATTTTGAAGACTGGAAGTATCAAAAGCTGGAATGTCTTCTATCCTTTCTGTTTAATGTCCTTCTGGCTAGGGGCACAAAGGAGAGAAGTAATCACAGCCTGTCAGAGTTTGCAGTTCCCAGCGGGTGCTAGAATTACCATGCAATGAGTCATGTTTCAGGGTAAAGTGGGTGCTCTGCTTTTGGGTACTGATGCTGCTGTACATTTGACAGAATCCCAAAACTGCCTTTCTGCCATCTGGCTTCTGTAAGGTGACAAGACTTAACAGCAGTAAATAAGTGTATACAGTGAGAGAAACTGGGGAAATAAAGCTCAAAGCCTGCCCCACCACCACCACACTGCTGAAGAAAGCTCAAAATTGGCAGGTGACTGCAAAAAATAAAACAACATTGCAGGATTAATTTCCTTGCAATCCATCAGTGAACTGGTGTCAATGGCATTGATAAACTGTTAATTACGAAATCAATAGCTATGAATTTTTACAGCTATCAGAGCACTGAGGTGGGGGCAGGCTGCCTGACCATGTCCCTGAGGGTCAGCTGGCCTAGAAGCTGGGCCTCATAACAGGAGCCCTTCTCCAGCACTGCTGGCATGGGATGCAGGGCAGGTGTGAGAATGGACGAGGCCCACTGCTTCCTCACCTCTGTTCTTGCAGCTTCTGACAGGAACAGGACCCATTAGTACAGAATTTGCTATGCATCTCTTTGCCAGGTCCAAATATTGCTCACTCCATTTTAGCATTAAAATGCATTGCAGAAAAAAAAAGGGGGGAAGTAAATTTTGGCCGCTCTGGGATGTCCTAAAATGAATGTGTGCTGTATGCTAACCTAGAGGGCTCCTCAGTACATAGGTTGATCTTTTTTTTTTTTTTTCCTAAGGAAAGAGGACCTAGGAATGCTTAAAAATGGACTGCTGACTCTGAAGGGTAACAAATTAGGTCTACATCACCTCTACTCTGTCAAAAAATGGGTGATCATATTGTCTGGGACGTGCCTGCTGCTCTGGGAATTAAGAATTCATCCCTCAGCTCTCTAGAATGCACTTACCAAACAGAGATCCCTTGAATTATCTTTGCCAATCCCAGCAGGTGTGTTGTTGCTGTGTCACACCAAGGACTCAGAGATCAGCCTACTGTCAGCTTCTTCTCTAGTAAAGAGTGAGTGAGCTCCCACTTCTATTTTCATTTGTTTTAATTCCTAGAACCAAAAGGTCAAGTGTACACAGGGCTGCCTAAGTCCCTAGAACTTGGATTGCATGAGCAATTACACCCAGAATTTATCTGTGTGGGAAGGAAGGCAGAAAGTAATTTTAGGCAGCACAGGTGCTAATCTTAAAGATGAATCTGGTGTTCATCTTAAAGCCCTATCTCTGATCCAAGGGAGCTGAAGCCTGGCCCAAACTGCTCTCCTCCCATTTTAGGAATTGGCAGTTTGCATGCAAGCACACACATGCAGGCTCTGTAAGTTTATCCCTGTCAAAAATACACTAAGAAAAATAACTGGCATTAAAAGAATGTGAAGGTTCAATGTTAAGTTACAACAGAAAAATACACTTGCCCTTTTCCAGCTTCCTTACCTGTGTGTCACAAGAAGCTTTAATTACATGAAAAACAAAATCCCATGCTTCACTTTCCCATATTTCAATACAAATAACAAAACAGGACTTTTTTGGATTATGCTTTTACATAGCTACACTTCTAGCTGTACCAGTGAAGTCAGAGTCATTTTTCCATCCAGCTGAGAACATGCTTTGGCCTGTGCCTCCTGACCCTGATCTTGGTTTCTTTACTCCACAGCACTGGAAATGGAACCCCAAAGCATCTGATGAGTGTTGGTTGTTCTGCTTTGTCTTTGCTCATTGTTACTCCACTCCTGTGGAGACTGTCTCATAAGGTTTACTCTGGGCTTAGTCCTGAAAGCACAGTGAGCAGCAGCAGCACAGAGTGCTTCTGTTGCATTGTGAAGAACTTGACAGCAGTGTCCAGAGCACAGGCCAGGTAAATGTCTCAGTGTGGCACTTTTCCTGTCACAACTGCTACCTCAGCACTTGAGCCTCTCTGAGGAGCCCTTCTCCCTGTTTTGTCCTGTGACCCTCCTGGTAGACAGGTTCTTTAACAAGTTGATTATATCACCCATAGCCACCATTGCACAGAGGAGAGAGGCTGGCCTTGGCCATCTGCCCATCCTGGTTCACTGGCAAAGTGAAGGCAGCAATTAAAACTAAAAAAGCACTATATGAAAAATTGAAAAAGGGAACAAAGTTATGAAGTGCAGAAAAACCATAAGGGAAATGAAGGACATAAGAGGAAAAGCAATGTCTAGAAGGGCTAAGGAAAAGCAATGTCTAGAAGGGCTAAGGACAGTAAAGAAGTTTTATAAATATTTAAGAAATAGAAGAAAAATTATCATTTGTAGGGGGACTCTTTTCAACTGGAGATTATTAACCTATTAATAGCAGTGCAGAGTAGATAGAAGTCCTCTGTGAATATTTCTGTCTTATTTGGAAAAGAGAAGCATTATATACCTGTGTTATATGAAGGTAATGAAGACTTCATAATCTGTTGTTTATGCAAGAAGATATTAGAACTATTAGGATAAACTTCACAGGAATCAGCAGAGCTGGATAACTTGGCTTTAAGAGTTTTAAAATTGCTGGCTGGGGGTCATCCAGGGCAGATGATTAGCAAGTCTTGGTATTTTTACAAAATTCAAGATGTCTGGAAGTGTTCTAATGATGCACACATTTTCCTAGGTCTTACCTGATAATTTCTATGCTAGCTTGATGTGAGCCAGGGCAAAAGAAAGGAAAAAAATAAAGGTGACATTCAATTAAGACTAATAAGATGGCATTTATAAGACACATAAATGTGGCACTTAAGGACATAGTTTTGTGTTGGATTTGGCAGTGCTGGGTTAACAGTTGGAAGTGGTGGTCTTAAAGGTTTTTTCCATCATAAATGATTCTGTGATTTTACTGCCAGTCAACATGATACTTGAGAAGAGAGGTCTTGTCAAACAAACTTGATTTCATTCTCTGATGAGATTACAAGTTTGGTTGATAAAGTTAACTGCACAGATATAATAGACTTAGGTTTTTATAAAGCACTTGGCTTAGGACCACAGGACATTCTCATTAAAAAATTAGCACTATGCAATATCAATAAAGAACACTTTCAATTGATTAGTAACTGGATAGATGACAGATCTCACAGTAGCTATCAGTGATGAATCATCCCTGAAGAAGGAGTTTTCTCATAGAAATCCCCAGAGATCAGTAGAAAAATCAGCTGCTGCTCAACATTTTTATCAATGAGCTGTAAGGAAATTTTTTTATTTTATATTGCTATTGCTAAGGAGTGGATGGATGGCAAACAGGGACAGAATGGTGTAAAATGGTGAGGCAGCCTCACAGAATCCTGGACCACATCCTTACACTGGAAATAATATATCTATAGCCAAGAAACATGACTATGAAACAGGAAGTTTATCATGTCAAGCTGTCAGATATAAAAAGACCCAGAGTCATAGGATCCAACTCAACAAAGATCATTCTTTCAAGGCTGAGCTCAAGCAAACAAACATTAGACATGATGCCTTTTGGGTTTTTTTTTTTTTTTAACTGAGAGAATGAGTAATTATTAGAGTCAGCTGCCAAGCAAGATGAAGATTTCCCCTCTTTTAATCCTTCCAGTTTCACACTGGGTGTTTTTCTGTAAAGTGGCTTTAGCCAAACACTGATACTGGTTTCAGGGCTGGCTGCAATGGTGAATTCTGTGACATGCATGATGCAAATTTGGCAAAGGGATCTGATGTGAAACAATGAGACTCAGGGGATGTAGAGGGAGCCCTTGTTACGCAGCAGCTTTAGCAGTTTCCCGTTCAGATGGGACTCCTGAGCAAATCTGTGTCTGGCTGCCTTTGATACTATGCAGCCTTGCTGGATTGAGAGCTGCAATCTACATCCACACTGTCTCCCAGTTAAAGGGGGATTCAGTGTCTCTGGTACCTCAACATCTCCAGGACAGGGTCAGGCAGCCCCAGCCCCACAGCTTTTTGAAATTGGGATGAGAGTTTCCCCGTTTGCTGTATCTCACCAACACTATGGAGGTGGATGCAAGTGTGGCTCCGTTTTCTGAGCCCATGGCACTGGAGTTAGCTTGCTAGTGGAAAAGCCTCCACAGACCCTTTTACTGCCTGAAACCAGCAACCAGTCCATCCCTGTCTGTTCCACTCCCTACTACAGGGTCAGAGCACAGCTGGGGCTCTAGCAGCAGTAAGCCTCATTTCTCCCTGCTTTCCAGCTTAGAGTGGAGCTTTAGGAATATTGCATGACACAGGCAGAAATTCTTAGGTAGTAGGCTCTGGTTTCCTCCCAGGTAAAATAACAGCATGAGCCTGGACTGGCTGGGTGCAAGACTGGCTGGGCCAGGGCTGTACCTGAGTTGGCGAGGGCCAGAGCTTTGAGTGTGACAAACTCCTCCTTTTCCACCTTGAGCTTCTTATAGCGGCGCACCAGCTGCAGGATGGCCAGGTAGAGCTCCAGCAGCCCTGTCAGACGAGAGTGCTCTTCATCCATTATGTAGTCCTCAGCATAGACCAGCTTGTCCTCGTATGGCAGGGAGCGGTACACTATGCCCAGGATGAGAATTTCCATCCAGGCACTCTGCAGAAGGCTCATCTGGTCTCCAAGGGAGAGGTTGGAGAACCCTAACAGGGCAAAAGACAAGCAGGGTCAGATGGGTGTGCAGCAGAGCCTCTAGGAGACTAGGGTCCTCAGTTTCCCTGAGACCCAAACCATGCAGTCTTCCCTACTGACCTGCTGCTTTAAAAATACCCCAAACAACTCACTAAAGTGACTCTGTAGCAATCAGCACACAGGGACCTTACCCTTCTCTTTGCTCCTATGCCCACCCACAGCCTCAAACAGGAATTCTGATGCTCTGATTGCATTTATGGGAGTCCAAGGTTGGGTGACAACCTCTTTTCAATGACCACTGCTTCTTTCATAGCAGCAACTCTTTTGTATCACATTGCCTTTCCTCTCTTCCTCAGTAGGTCTGTATTGCAGTCCATTTAGTCTGTCCCAGCTGAAAAATGAGCAGAGAAGAGCTCCAGATGACAGAAAAGAGGGCTTCTGATGGGATAGGAGGGAATGACACAGGCCTGAATTAGAAGTATACTACAGTCTCATATTTTGGCAAAGATGAGAAAAAGTCCTGCCACAACAAAGCACCAAAATGTGTTCAAAAATTAATATCTTTGTGAACAGAATTCTCCTCTATTCGTCATCCCACTCTGATTTCCATACCAGCAGCTCTGCCTACAACCCTACCCAGAGATAAAAATACCTTTGGGGACACTGAAGTACCTAAATCATAGCCAAACCTGGTAGCAATGCAACAAGCCCCTGTGAACCAAATATTCTTGCCAAATAGAGCCTGACAGCCTGAGCCTGACAGCCCCAGAATCCACTTGAGAGAGTGGAGAGGACAAAAAACAGAGGCAATGTCCACCTCAAGATGGGGGAAAAAAGTGCATGGGAAGGAAACCTGTCTGTTATGCCTTCCATACCTGGTACCCTTGAAGGCCAGACCATGAGAGATCCTGGGAGATGGGCACTCTAACAGTCATTACCAACAGGAATGCCAAGCACAGTGTGCTGGTCCTCTCTAGGCAGCTTTTGCCCACCATGGACAGACAGAAATTGCACTTTTTTTGGCAGCCCCTTGCTTCCAATGGTTCCTAGGGCTGTGAAAGAATGGGACACCCAGGCATGCCTCAGCTGGAAGGGTGAAGCCTCTCCAGGCAGTTTTTCTCCCAGATGCATATGAAGCCTTGGGGATCACCAAGAGACCTGTGAACTCATGAGCCTCTATGCAGAAGCCTCCAGCTCTGCTGGCTGCATGCAAGGCTCAGCTGGACTTCTTCATCCCACACCCCACCCTGCTCACAGCTCTTGGCCCCACATCGGGGCTTATGTAGACAGCCACCATGATGATCATTTGATTTCTCTTGTTATCAAGTTGGCAATTAACAAAAGAGCTGATGATTGCTATATTGACTGACTGTGGGATCTCTTTTTCTATCTGCACTATCTCAGCTGGGGAAGGGAAGGCAGAAGGGTGGGTTAGTGGTATTTTATTTATCTCTACGCCATGTTTTGTGTTTGTGTTGCCAGGGGAAGCAAAGGGTGATAATGGCCTGGCAGCCCTTGGACATCCAATTTCCCTTATCAGGCCACTGAATAGAAAAGAGGCCCCAGGCCACATTAATTAACAGATACCAATCAGCTGTCACGTGCTGTGTGTGCAAGGTCTGAGGGGAGCAGTGGGTGGGAGGGAAGAATCAATAAACCATTGGGGAGGAGTGCCAGAGGGAACAGCTAAAGAGGAGTCCAGGCTACTGGGGAGAAGAGCTGCAAACCCAGCTCCATGACTGTGAGAGTGATTCCTGTACAGCACAGCCTGTGCTCCACATATCTCTGATGAATCCCACCTCTTGCTTGGGCTGGGAGGTGGGTGCCTTGTCCTTTCCCTCACCCTTCTGCCCCTCGTGCCCTGCACTCAGAACTGTGCTGCTCTGGAATGCAGCCCTCCTGACTCAGTCCAAGCCAGGCTGCTGCAGCTCAGGTGCTGGGGATCCTGTCTCCACAGCTCTGTCTGATGCACAGGGGACTGATGAGATTAGCCCTGAGATTAGAGGAAAGTTGCACAGCCACTGTTCCACTCTTTAGAACCTGAGATCTCTCCTTTGGTCATCCCTCTCCTAGCTCTGACCATGGAGATAAGTCCAGCATTTAGGCTGCTGCCTTAAGTCCATTTTCTGGATCAGTCACAAGGCCTTTCTGCATCTTCATCCCCACCTGGATTACAAAGGGCACTAGGCCATTGCCTCACTTCAGTCTGCCAACAACAGTTCTTTAAGATTGAGAAACAGTCACATGGCAGAGTGAGAGGATCCAGGACAGGCATGGCTTGTACTTTTCTGCTACAGAATAAAGTAGAAAAATTGATTTAACTCTAGCAGTAGCCTGTACACACAGCATCTCTACTAATTGCCCTTTCCCAGAGGCTGTTGTGGCAGGTAAGAACAGGAGATACCATCTTTTACCCTTTGCCAAGAAGAACAGAAGAGCCAGCTGGAATTGCCCCACCCACCTGGGAAAGCCCCTGGCCAGAAGCACTCCCAGGTAGCCAACAACTCCAGCTCCAGCAGGCGAGCGGGAAGAGGGAGTGCTGTGGTGTTAAGCCTGGACTTGAAATGTCTGACAGAACTGGGACCCTTTTCCTCCAGTGTTCACACATGTGGAGTGCAAGGGCTAAAGAACTGGCCCTGAATCACTGAAGAAAAGGGGAAATCATATAACTCTCTTCATGCTGTAAGAGTTGAGATCAGGGAAAGTAAATGTTAATTTCACCTGGCCAAAATCACAGGCTTGCTACTTATTATAGAATTATACCACTGGGAAACCTCTAGTTGTGAAATTATCTGTCATCTTACAGCTCCTAGGAATTGCTAAAACACAACTGCTTTGCATTCTTGAGCTGTTGATGGCTCAGCATCCACAAAATGCCCTTCGTGATCCGTTTCATGCTGCTTTTCTCAAGTCTGACCCTGAAAGGTGCCTAATCCACCACTGCCCCAAAAGAGAGCCCCTGGCTCTAGCACAGAGCTGCATGCATGTTTCCCTCCTTCCCAGGTGCCCCTTAAGAAAAGCTGCTTTATTTGCAACAGCTGATGTGACATTCAGGTTGGGGATTCTTTTTAATTTCAATTTTTTTAATTATTATTTCAGTGGTTTGGCAGTGGGAGCTCCCAGAATTTAAAAAAAAAAAAAATCACATAATTTGTGGCAAGTGGAGTTCATAATCTGTTAATTTATTATCATTTCTGTCATCCTGGAGGGCCATTAGCAGAGGTAATAAAAGGAGATGTAATTATAGGAGCTGAGGCCACTCCAGACACAGCTGCTGTCACTCCACTAGCCATATTTCATTCTGTGCTAGTACTAATGTCTTCCTGGTGAGAACAGCACAACAGCTACCCTGGGAGAGCCTTCATCGTTACCCCTCAAGAGAAGTCCTGTCACCCTGCACAAAGCAAGAAGAAAAGGAGGATGTTGTTCCAAGACAATTTCCATGGGGAGAGAGTGAGTAGTGGGGAGGGGGCCTCATACAGAAGGGAACAACCTCACATTGGCTAAGTGTGGCTTTTGAGCTCATAGCTAATAAGGCTATTGACCTAATAACATTTAAACACGATTAAACATGTTCTATTGTTATCATAGGAAAGCGTGTTTAAGTTTTACTGCTTTTATTTGCTAATACTGTGGGATAGAAGTTTGTGTTGACACCTGGGATCCTTCAGGGCTGGTATGACTTTAATGTCACATCTTTCTTTACTAATTCCAGTGTGAATACAACGCAGGAAAGTGTGACTTTTTCTCCTTTCTCCATCCTTCTCTGACGAATAGTTTATGCACAAAGGAAGCAATGTCATGTTTTACTCAAAATTTTTGGAAGGCAGAAATACAGGGCATAGATAATTTAGACACCTGGCAGACTCCTGGCCCTGCCCTGCTCTGCCCCCTTGCTGCATAACTCAGTGTGCTTCATACTTGTTGCAGAACAACAGAGTTTTTGTTCCATTATTATGAACTGTCTTTTATTATCTTTTTTTCTCAGTACTGTTCTCTTACGTAACAATTCTTGAGCTCTCGCCTGTGCACAGTCCTGTTATAAAATACTCCTGCTGGTCTGAACTGTGCCAGGCTGATTATTGTGGCTGTTACTGTGTTGTAGGGCCTTTGATAGGAGAGAAAAATACACAGAGAAATTTGGGATGATGGCTGGTATGTCCTGATTTCAGAAAGGAGAGGAAGAGCCCCTTTCACAGTGCAGGAGCAATCTCTACTATACTCCAGTTCTGGGACAGTATTGCCAGGATGGAAAACTCTAGGAATTTAGCTCTTCCCACAGCCACAAGGTAGGGAACTACAGTAGGGCACACTGTGTGAACAGATATAGCCAAGGTTAGAGGGATGTACAACAGCACCTCACTGGACAGCCACAGCACCTAATTGCATTGCATTAAAACCATTCCCATAACACACCAGGTATTGGGTTAGTAGAGCAATCCAGGCTGAGTTCTCTAATCACCACTGTAACCCCACTTGTGATGAGTCAGCCCCAGATGGATTCCAGCACTAGTATGGTTATAATCCCTTCAGATATGGCAGATCTCATGTAAGAAGGGCATCACCAAGATTAACCTCTTATCAGAAATACTGTCCTGAAAATGTTTCTTCAGACTTCAGAGTCCCATCTCATAACAATCCATATTCCATATAGCCCATAAAACCATTAACTTTTGGGTCCCAGGAGAAACACATTAGAGAAAAACAGAAGCAGCTGCCAAAAAGCCAAATGAGAAGCAACAGAAAGAAACAAAATATATGGGAAAACTAAACTGTCTGATCACATATATTAAGATGCTTCATCAAAAAAAAAAAAAAAAAGAAGAAAGCCAAGAAGTGAAACAAAACAACACAGACCCATGCAGTGGAAGACATAGTCAGCATGCAGTAAATCCTGTGATCCTGTATCAGAGCCTCATATATTCTCCTGACAAAAGGAAGGGGAACAGAAGGCAGGAGATAACTGAAGTGAGCTGTTTATAAACAGCTTTAGTGAGCTGTTCATAGTGAATTTCTGAAGCAATCTTTGGAAAGTGGCCTTGTAAATCCCAAGGATATCCTCTAAGTTCCCTGGCTAGCCTTCTCCACACACAAATCCAACCTGTTTCTGGTGAGGCTGGAGAGAGACTAGAGAGAGGGGAGCATTTTCCCTTCCCAATCCAAATCTGGGAAGAGCCCACAACTCAACACTGAGGACCATATCTGCTCCTTCAGCCTTGGTCCACCCTACCTGCAGGTGTGGGACACTTACTAGGTCACTCAGTCACACAGACACACACTGCATATAGTCAGTGAGCCTTCCAAGGCCAGTCACACTGCCAATAAGTTGTCCTCATTATTTGTCAACAAAGAAGCTTTGAGATTCACTGGCAACAGCACATCGTCCATCGCAATGGGATTTGTTCTGTCATAAATCCATTAGGACAAGATTTCCTGAGACTGGACAAGAATGCCCACTGCTGAGAAGGCGTGTATCTGCCTTGTTATTAGCAGTCACTGCCATAGTATTTATTCAGCTATGAACACAGCAGAGCTAGGTCATGTTGATGTGCAAAACTACTCAAGTCCACCATGCCATCCCTAAGGCTGTCTCCCATGTGCTTCCACTGGGCCACTCAATATGACAGAGAACTTCATTGTATCATTTCAAAGCCTTCTGTGTACACACATGTACAGTGATCAATTTATGCACCTCCATCATAGGCTGCACTGGAGTTTGTTACCAATGAAAGCCCATCACTATAGGAAAAAGTCTTTGTTGAGACCAAAATGGATAGGCACATAGATAAATAATATCTCCCTTTGCTGTTCATGCTTACACCCTTGTAATTCCCCATTTACCTGGGATGTGCTTTGCCCAGCCAATGATCACCACCAATTCCCTGTCTGCCAGGTCACAGAGGGTTGTCAGGGCTTTGATGTCGCTCTCCGGCATGGTTGGATCAGGCATGGCATAAATCTTCTCTGGCTCAGCCACCAGCAAGTGGGAGACGATTTTGGTCACTGCACATTTCAAAGGAGAAGTTGTTGTATCTCTTGTGACATAAGGTGAACCACCTGGGACAAGACGTGACTATAGAGCCCCTAGGACCTCAGTAATGGTTTTGGTCACAACAGAAAACCACACTGCAGCTACGCAAGCTGTAGTGGTCTGCCTATGACAAACCAGCTCTGCACAGGGATGACAAAAGCAGGAAGCTGCTGTAATGTTGTCATTGTCTCAGGCAGGTCCACTGAGGGAAGAAGGAGGTATAAACAAAAAGTCAGTAGGATCTGGAGAAGTTTAAAGAGCTATGGGTAGTATTGAAGAGAGTAATCAGCATGGCACTGGTTTTGTTAACATGGCATGGGTAAAGGAAAAGATCAGAATATCACTAAATGGATTTACATAATCTCCTAGGAAAGGTCTGGTATTTAACCTTAGGTACAATGAATTTAGTACCTGAGCTGTTCCTAAGCCTCTCTAGTTACCTCTACAATACAATCGTAAGAAAAAATTCCCGTACTGTTGACTGATAGAGGAATTGGAAGTGACAATTGCTATACTGTTTTTTTGGGAGACCCGTGAGAAGAAATATATTGGCAGCTCAGAGGACCACAATTCAAGACCAATACATACATGGCTTTTTAGCTGGGGGAGGGATCTGTAAGCTCAGGTAAGTGCTGCTCTCAGAATCCAGTCGCCTTTTGTATTTCTGACGGCCTCCACGGACTCGATCCAGACGAACACCTGCAGGTAAAACCAAAAAGTCCTCATGATTCCTTAGTGCCTTACAGAACCTTGGCATGCAAATACTAGAATTTGCTAAGTAAGATGTTCCCCACACTCCAGGGAGCTTCTCTCTCCCTTGAGGGAAGATCTCAGAGATCTCACTTGAGATCTCAGCTGAACCCATAAATCTCAATACCAGCTAGACTGCCTCCAGCTCTAAGCATGCTGCTCTGAGCTTTACTTTTATTCAAAACATTAATGAACACAGAAATTAACCCATTCAAACTCTTGAATCACTATAAATCTGATGGGAAAATGAAAAGCTTCAGAACTCAACGCCCTCTACATGATCCTGCTTTTAAAAAGAAAGACTTTAAATGTCAATCAAGCCAGCAGTTATAAAAATAAGCTTTTAGATTGTTCTTAAAAATGAGAAGTTAAATGTTCTGTGACCTCTCACTGTTTATATTTGAAAAAAGTGACCTATAGCAAACAGATAATGAACTATGAATTCAACAAAGATGTTTCAGCCTTGATCGAGTAAGGCAACTGTAATAAAAGTAGAATCCAAATAAATAGAAACAACCTTGACTACAATAAAGCAATGATAAAGACGAAGTAAGGAGACACTGAAGAATTTGTTGCAGGTCTTTCAGAGTACAGTGAAAAAACTCCCAGTAACTGGGAAGTACCAGTGATTGTCACCAGGTAAAAAAACCATAGCATCATCAATAGACCAGGAACAACAAGTTGTCACATTAGTACAAAATATGATGCTAAAAACAAACTGTGAAAAAAACCCTACAGATATTGATGCAGTTGTCTGTTTTTTTCTGAGCAGCCATATGGAGTCTGATATTCAGTCTGTGAAATTGGGGTAACTCAGTCTTGCTGGGAGAAACAGCTTTGGAAAAAAAATCTTTCAAGGTAAATGTAGGAACATTTTATTAGAATAAAATTTTGAATTTACACTATACAAGTACTTCCTTAGAAACACACAGGAGTTTACCTAGTCTGATCATGGGAACCAATTATGTGATATACTTACTAATCACATTAAGTCATTAATATTTTGCAATCATACCACTACATAAACATAAACAACTAAAAGCAAACACGCCACATCAGTTTTGAAGTGACACTTTTTGAACAACCAATACACCTGAAAAAATCTGCATTCGGCTGGCAAATATTCTACCCTAGAAGGAGGCATGTCTGTCACACTGCCTTTCAATGCCATGTTTGCTTACTCTGTCAGGGAAAAGATAAAGCTTTTACTGTGGTGCTCACACCAGCCACACCTGCACCACCTGAAACCGCTACTTGCAACAATGTCTAGATCCCGATACTCTTCCTGGCTAAAGCACCAAAACAATTTGACTACCAATTGCCCCCTAAGCAACAAGAATACCAGGCCAACAACACTCAGTCTGGAGCAGGATCTCACACTGAGCAGGAGAAGCAGGAATGAGCAGGTGTGGAGCTCTGCACAGCAAGCGAGCTGCTGCTGTGGGTGGCTGCTATGGGAGGACAGCAGGTGTTGGAGAAGATGGAGAGAAAGGTATGAAGCTGATGTAGGTGAACTCAGGTCACACTGAGTAATTTCTTTCCCCTGTCCCATTTTCTATTTCTTACTCCGTATAGAGAATTTACGGACATCCCCAAGTACCACCTTTCTCTTCCATTACATGGTATTGTTTCTGAAAATTATGCCTATTGCTTCTTTTACTTCCATTTCCTGTGGCAGATAGCCTGTGGGCAGGACTCCTTCCTGGGAGCCCAAAACCACTTCAGAGAGCAATTTCAAAAAGGACAGCCAGGGAATCCCAAACCTGAGGTTATCTAGGTAGATCCCTAAGGAACAGCAGTAATAAAATGCTGAACGAAGCAGGAAATTTTCACTTCCATCCATGATTTCTTTCCCTCTATAAACGTGCCCTGGTTTCTTAAGAAATAAGATTCTATTCCATGCTTTTCTGAATGAATGACAGCTACCTATAAGCCCAGAGACAAGGGAGGGACACAAATTTCTGCAACTGCCAGTAAACCAAACAACCAGGTATGGAAAAGAAAAGAATCAGGAATATACTGTTGGAAGATTATAGAGGAACAGGCTGCCAAGATTCAGGACTGAATCACATCTTCCCAGGACCCTTCCAGGTCAGGATCATAGCTGGGTGCATTCCCTCACACCAGTGGTCAGGGGGAGGGAAAGAGGGAGATGCCATTCTCGGCTGACAGAAACCAACACACAGCTCTCCAGGATGCTTCTGCTGTGCAGTTTGCTAAGCAGCGGGAGGGGGAACGAGGAGAAGCAGGGAGGAAATGGGGTAAGGAGCCTGTTTCCTCCTCCCAAGGAGAATGCCATCCTCCAGTGCTTGGCAGAGGGATGGCTGCACAGGTTGCAGCAGTATTAGGGACCCTCAATCAGATTATAAGGACACAAGGGACTTAAGTGCATTAAAAAAAGATAAGAAAGACGCAGAGAGATTTACCCTCCATCCCTCCTTCCCCCACTGAGCAGATAGAGGTCTGTTTGCCCAAGGACTTCAGCTTGTTAATTTTGAACAACTGTTTGTCCTCCTCTTGTTCCCCTTCCCTTGTGACACTCCTTGAGGCAAACATTTTCAATCAGCACTTGCAGAGCCACAATTCTAGCCTGTCATCATTGCTCCAACCACAGAACTGGTGAACAGGCTGAGCCCCACACAACACAAGCCAGGTCCAGCTGCTGAGTGAAGTGACTACAGGTTCTGTAGTTTACAGTGACAGGTACTACAGTAAACAAAAGCATTTCAACCCTCCAAGTCCCTGACTGTGACACTCCAGACATAAGCATCATGGTAAAATCCTTTATCTAAAGATCTGACAGCCTGATGGGTCATATCTAGATGGAAGGAAAGGGCATGGCCAAAAATCAGTACCTGTGGTATCTAGGTACTCAGGTTAATGCCTGCTGCTCTGCTTGATTTCCTCTGTGGCTGATTTTAACACAGGCAGGCTGGTTACAGTGCAGCTCTGAGAGGGACACTAAAGGACAGACATTAAAATGGAGTGGGGAGGTGTGGTGGGTGAGCTCAGAGAAGCACCATGAAGGAAAACACTAAGCAGAGAAGAAATGGAGGGGAATGTAAGCTGGGATATGAATGGAAGTGAGAGAATGTAAGGAAAAGGAAGATGAAAGAGAGGGCTGGAGCAAAGCTGAGGGGCATGTCCACTGTAATCACAAGGGCAGGTTAAACACCACATGTGCAGCCACCTGAGCCTTAACTGCAAGGTGCAGCAGCCACACATGAAATGCAGCTGTCCATACTGAAGACTTACACAGGATTTGGTACTGCAGCCTCACAACAAGACAGCAGCAAAATAAAGCTCGTGCACAAACCCTATGCTCACATCTATCACAACTGGCCAGTTCAAAGGAGAAAAGGCACATCCTGCAAAAATGTCACTGCCACAGGCACTCCTAGACCCCCCTCTGTGTCAGCAAGGAGTTGAGATCAACAGTATAGGACAAAGTTTGGAAAGCACCACCCTTTGATAACTTACCTTGATGGCAGTTCCTTCAAATTAAGGCTATCTATTCTGGAAACATGCCCTATCCTCCCATTCCCCTGTATGGCAATAAACTGCTGCTGTTCATTCCATTTTGTTACCTTTTGAGAGATGCTGCATAAAAGTTCTCCTCATCTGACCTAGCTATGGAGCTGACCCTGGTGTATGCCCCAGGAGTTGAGTTCCAGCTCCCCCACAGCTTGTTCTCTGCTCCCCTGCCTGCCCAAGCCCCTCTGACCTTGCAGGGAGGAGGGCAGAGCCAGGACTTGTGCAGGACTTCTCAGCTCAGCATCCTGCCAGGGCAGGGATGTCAGTTTTCTAAGTGTCCTGTGGGTGCCACTCGTGTTCCAAGCACTCTGGCAGGGAGGTCTGTGCCAGCACCAAGCCTCTGCAGTGGGAGAGCTGATCTGCTGATCGTTCAGCTCCCTGCACTTCTCTGACATGCCCCTTGGAGAGACGTCTGCCCGACAACTTTGGGATCAGATGTCCCCTTACCGACTTGATAACATCGGGCCTTGGGGTTTTTTTCTTAATGGAAGTAAAATAATTCCATCTTTTTTTAAAAGCTGGACCCAGGCCGAGACTGTCGGAAGTAAAAATAGCCGAGTAGGCAGAGGCGACAGCACACAGAGTCAGGTTTAGTTTCTCTTTTATTTTCTGGGGACTAAAAATACCCCTAAAAGCTCTGTGAAGCTAAGCCCTGGCCAGTGGGAAATGCAGTCAAGGCCCAATATCAGCTGTCGTGTCAAATTACCAGCCTCACCTCACTTTCCATTGAGTCCTATCACATGGCCATGGATTGATAGGAACAGAAAGATCTATCTTGCCAAAAGAGCTAACAGAGGAGTCAAGCTACAGGGTTTGCATGGTACAATATGTGTCTAGACCAAGAAGGACACAACCAAAGGGAACACAGGGCAAGTGCTGGCCAGGAAGCAAAAGGGCACGCTCAGATTTTGCTGAGCTTCCCTGATACACTAGCCAGGTTCTGTGTCCACTGCCCACCTAATCCCTGAGCTGCAGTTTCCACACTGCTCTCCCAGGGTCTGAGCTGGGGTGGTGCTCTGTAGCTAGCAGAGCACTTGTGTCTCCAGGAGCTGCAGTACATTTATAGTACTGGCCAAGGAAGCCATCCTCCAGTGCCTTATAAGCCATTCTTGTGTCCTTATAAGCCAGTATCAGCTAAAAGCAGAGAAGAAAGGAAGGGAGAAGGGTTGTATCCAAAGTGTCTCCTACAAAGTTTCCCACTCCTTTCTGCTCAGAACTTCAGGAGAAACAATAGCAAGTGGTAATGGGATGAGTGAGCCAGGAGGAAGCCTATCAAGGAAACAGAAACCAGAGATGACCATTAAGAGTCAGGTCTGCCAAGATGGAGAAAGAAATAGACTACAGTGAAAAGCATCTCTGCCTAACAGGAATGGAGAGGCTGCAAACTGACTAGGCTCTCTTCTGTTACTCAGACTCCAGCTCGGGAATGAGAAAAGATCCCTTTATACTATTAGGCTCTAACATTGCAGCAAAAAGAGGCCAGCCCCTAGAGAGTCTTTTGGTAGGTGACTGATGTGATTACCCAACTCATCTGAAATACAGAAAAGCACCTTGAGGGTCACAAATCAGCACCACCAGAAGGACCTAGTGACTAGCCTGGTGCAGGTGACCAAACCTGGAAATTACACTTTGAAAGAGAGGGGGAAGAACTATCCTGGGGATGAGGGGAAGTGGAGATGAAAATCCATCTCCTGTGTTTCAAGAGCCTACAGAGAAATTAGATCAGTTCAAGTAGGATGCTGCAGTCTCTTCCACCTTTGATGGTTTCAGAGTTATCTTAGTCAGCTAGGAAAGCTTCTTCACTGT
This sequence comes from Ammospiza nelsoni, assembly GCF_027579445.1. NCBI lineage: Eukaryota > Metazoa > Chordata > Aves > Passeriformes > Passerellidae > Ammospiza > Ammospiza nelsoni. The sequence continues at coordinate 42,382,982 of NC_080638.1, read as the reverse complement.
CAGGCTGACTGAAGAGTCCCTGGATGCAGAGAAACAGGTTAGCCCTGTAATACCTGATGATACCTGGTGCCAGAGGCTCCCAGATGCCTTGGAGCAGTGACACAAGGTGTCAGCTCCTCACACACAGGAACACAAGCAGCACGTCCCAAATGGTTGGTCCAAAGCATACAGAGCCAGGTGGAACCCACACAGCTTCAGACCAGTCCTTCTCCTCTGCCAGTGGCAGCTGCATGGCTGCCAGCTCTGCAGGGCTGTCTGCAGCACCAGCCACTGCTGTCTCTCAAATGTACATCTTCCTTCCCCTGCTGAGCCCCTCTCACTTTATTCCCCCCACTTTGCTCCCTCTAGAAACTCAGGAATTAACAAGGGCTTCAAGGGCAAATTTCAGTGGAGCAGATTTTGGAACAGGTACAGGAGCATAAATATGGATCAAGAACAACAATTTTTATAAGTGACAAAATGGAGAAGCCCCCACCACTACATGAAAAGAGGTCTACTTGTGATGGAGATCCACAGAGGACAGGAGTTAGACCCACCTACACAGCATGCTCTGCTTTGTCCGGCCTCTAACAGCAGCTCTGCTTGAGCCTTGAAGCATCTCCTCAAGTCCTCACCTCAGCAGTGGCTTTTCTAATGCTAAGAACTACTGTCCGTTTCTTATTGAATTCTTAAATTGGCACAGTTGTGCCAGGAAGTTCTGAATAAAGTTCCTCTCAGGATACCCTGCAGGTCAAGAGCTGGCACAGCCTTCAAAGGTGAGTCAGGGAAAGGGATTGAGAATCTCAGCAGAGCTGAATCACTGGTGCACACAGGTTATCAGAGGCACATGCCCAAAGTTACTGTAGAACAGTGGGGGCATACATTCAGTCCCATCCCATTCTTGCTTACACTGAAGAATCTTACCTGCTGTGTTGTCAAAACTGCCTAAAAGCTTCTAGGACAATGGCTGGGTTCTAAAAATTCCAGGATGGTTGTTGCAGTTTGTATCTGCTTCCTCTTTTCTGTTCATATTATAAGAGCACTAAGCACAGTTTTGGTGACAGAATACACAAAGTATTTATTATAAACCTATGTAGGGGTGATGCCTCTCTGAACCCACCTAGATGTGTATTGATGGAATCTGGACTTCAATGTTTAAAAGAATGGAGATCTAGTTAGGTGTGGTAAGAACCACAACATTCAAGATTAATGAGAGGAAAGAAATTGAACAGATTCATAATCCATTAGATAAGAGAGAAGGTGTAAGGATGCTCCTGGATGTGCCATTTTTATGTCCAGAAAACAGACACCAAGTGCATTCAGTCCAATGTACAATTTGTGAACAGTCCATCTGCTGGAAGCCTCCTCTTTGGAGAATTACCATCAACCTGCCAAAGGCAGCACATGCTCTCTGTCACAACTCAGCTCCAGCCACATTGCAAATGCTCAATTTATGCCTTGGAAAATAGTTGGGTGTGGAAGATAGAGTCATCAAGATGCCACTCACTGCTCCCAGAGATCCCATTTCAAAGGACAGGGGGTTGCCTGTCTGTTTATAAGCACAAAGATATTTTAGAGAAAGAAAAATAATTTTTTCATTCTCGTTTTTCATTTGGGTACCTCCAATAGTGATATATCTGGCAGTGGCTGGAGGCAGAATACTCTATAAATACAAAGCCACTACATTGCACACAGCAGCAACCTGATCGGGGCTACCTTTTAATTTCCTGACATGAGCTGGCCACTAACCCAATTACCCAGGGTCCCTGGAGGAGCCCCTATCCTTCCCAAGAAGCACAAAGCAGGAGCCCAAGCATATTGCAGGGATGTCAGCTGAGCTTTCACTGAAATCAAATATCTTTTTGAGAACACATGGTCTGAAAGCGGGAATGGGGGCAGGAGGGAGAGGCTGCTGGAAGCACTTTGCTCCATTGAGAGATTCTTTCACTTGAAAACAGAAATTAAACACCCTCCGTTTGGTTACATTGCCGAAAAGGAGTGCTGCTGTTGATTCAGTTATCTGGAGTTTCGTAGAAGATGAAGGCAAAGTTGTAAGTGGAAGCGGTTTGAAGTCGCCAGTGCTTGGAACCCCTTGCTCAGATACGACATGACCGCATCAAATTTACAACATCACACAGCCATGTCTGTCCAGGATGACAGATTTGATTCCTTGTGAAAAAATTATGACATCAGCAGCTGGTAAGGGAAACTGAAGAGTTAGGAATAAATACCAGGGCAATTCCACTGAGTACAGGGTTTCCTAATCAGCCAGAGTCTTGAAGAGGAAATGCATTTAAGAGATAGCTGCTTCTGAAATTTGGAGATTACAGTCTCACCGTCTTGCAAGTGGGGATCACCTCCAGCATTCACAGAGATGCAGCACTAGATAACACAAGGGTTACCAGGTTATTGCAAGTTTCTGGGAGCAGGGTATTCCCAAAGACACCAGGGAGAGGAAGGAAAAGGGAACAGAAAGATGAGCTGAATGAACTTTATGACTCTTTTCTGTACACTTCTCTTGCCCGTTTCACTGCCTGGTGCTGCAGTGTCAGTATCCACACATTCCAGCAAACTTTACATCAGAAATTATATTAGACAGATAGGAGTCCTATCCAAGAGCTTGGGAGATTTGTAGCAAAGCATTTGGGTTCCTTGTTGAATTCAATTTTTGAATGTTCTCTAGCACTTCTTATTGAAATGCATTGGGAGCAAAGGAACAAAACCGGGGCAAGGAATGGTTGTATCTGAGCTTACTACAGCATAACAGTTTTGGGAGGAAAGAGAGCCATGCAGATGAGATAAATCACATGTCTTTACTGGATAATTGCCTAACTTCTCCCTTGCTGTTAAAAAGCCTCCCTTTTGTGCATCCAGATCAAGATTACATATCCTCTATCTTCCTTCCTTTTATTTGTAGACTTCACCCTCACCACACAAGGGTGATTCTTGAGAGCCAGGAGGCAAGGCCTGAGGACAACTTACCTTCAAAGACATTCAGAGTGGGGTAAAACACCTCATACAGGGCAGGTTTCCTATCTGAGGAACCCCACTCCTGCTTTTAGCACGTGCAGTGCATGTACTCCTGCAAACTCCTATCTTCTACTTTCTGAAATAAGGTATACCTGGTCTATCACTGGACACATCCCCAGGGCCCTTTCAGTCTTTGCTCTCTTTCTTGGAAGCCAGTCAGTGATGTCTGCAAGAAACTGGGCAGAAGCCACTCATACATCCCAGGAAGTTGCACTTAGTCATGAGCAGGACTCTGAGGAGACAAGTCTCAGCACTGGCAGGGAGCAGAGGACAACTTCAGCAACATAACATACATTACTTCATTAAAAAGGAAAATAAGACTCAAAGGCTGGGGGAATAATCAATGGCATTTCAATGCCTGGATGAGATTTTTTTACAGACATTTTCTTTGCTGTGGGGTTTTCTGCTGTGATGGGACACAATTCCATGTGCATGCACTTCATGAAAAGCATTTCATGACCCAGCTTTGCTTTCTTTTCAGAACTGTTTATGCTCTCTTTGAGTCTCTGCAGATGTGCCAGGACAGAACAGGGAACAACACAGCTTTAGAAACAATACAATCCTGTGAAGAAAACGTTCTGCAGAACTTCGACAAGAGAAAGGGCCAAACAGCCAGACAACAGCCAGTCTATTCTCTTTGGTGTGGCATGGTTTGATATGTCTGATCCTCATTTCCAGCCAAAGATGAGTTCTATAATGAGAGGCCTTGATTCATTGCAATTCACCTGTTATTCCCATCCCTCTTCTGATGATCTCAGATAATTTCCCTTTCATGGGCAGTACTGCATTTATGTGAAGAGGTTTTTGCAGCAGGAGACTGCAGGGGTGGTTTCTGTGAGAAGACATCAGAAACTGCCCCTATGTTCACTCCAGACAGCTCCAAAATGGGCCCACCACTGCCCAAAGCTCAGCAATGCTGGTGGTGCCTCCGTGATAACAAATTCAACAAGGGGTAGAAGCTGAGACAGAGGCACGAGAAAATACAGAAGAAACAGGCCCACAGATACCAAGGTCAGAGAAGAGGAGTCGCCACAGATTCTGGAGGACCTGGGGTGCCCCAGGTTCAGAGAGGCAGCAGAGGTGTGGAGGGCAAAGTTGTGAGGTCATGTTTAACCAGCCAATCAATGCCCAAAATGAAACCTCTAAGCCCACATACACAAGCATTGTGCCATCTGAAATTACATCTGCCTCTTGAAGACAAAGAAATTGCTGTACAACAGAAACGTTATGGGTGGCTACAGCATGAATGGCAAGGGTATATTCATCCTAAAACTGACAAGTTATACTGAGTTTTTAAAAGAGTTTTGAGCAGCCAAACTGCTGAAATTTCTCAGTCTATTATTCCAGAAATTCAGGAAGGTCTAGATCTACTCTGTAGGGCCCACAGTTAAAGAACTACACTTAGTCATTGGAGGCCCAAGAGAGACAGCAACGGGAGCAAAGAGAGGCCATGGGCTGGACAAAGCCCAGGATTCCCAGCTCTGCACAATGCCTCTCCACTGCAAGTTGCAGGGCACACTTTCCCTGCACTGGCCATCCCCCCACACCAGACATAATCTTCCCCATTTGGGGTGAGCAGTATCACTGGTTTCCCTGATTTTTGCAGAGCAGAGGGACATGCAATTCTACTGGACAAAGCTGTGAAGATGCCCATCTCCACTGCCTGCAGGCTGGTGGTGCAGCAAGGCAAAGAGCAGCAGAGCACAGATTTTCTGGGGACAGTGCACACCTACATGAACACCGGGACTGGAATCTGCTGGAATGCTGGACTTGAGATTCAGCAGGTTCCTATAGAGCCTGCAAGGCTAATTAATGCTCCCTGGGGCACACTCCAGATGGAAGAGGAAAGTGAGAGACAGACAGCCAGACAGGCCAACACTTCAGACATTTGAGCCAGCTGGGCTCCGTGGGCAGAGCTTTCTGCTTGCCACTTTCCCCAGTGAGTCTTGCCTGCTCTGCAGCACCACACCAGGAGAACCTGAGACAGCAAAGCTCTGGTGTCCGTACAGTTCCCTTGTTGCAGTACATTGATCAGAGCTCTCTTAAAGAAAGTGGCCTGGATATCTGAGACACCTATTGATTGCTCCATTGGCTCTCTTCCTGCCCTGATCCTCATTCACTCGGCATTGCCTGAATAACCTGCACGTCTATGTCAGGGCCAGTCTCCCTGGATCTTAAAGGGCTGCATTCACAGCTTTCTGCCCAGCTGCAGCCTACGCAGGGAGAAGAGATGTCTGGTGACCCTTATATGCAGTCTCCAAGAGGAGGATTCAAGTCTCCTGCAGCATCAAGGTGAGCATTTCAAGTGCAAAGCAGACCTTGAAGTCATGGTTATTTGTTTTTTGCCATTTTTGAGTACTGTTGCCTTCTGCTTCTAGAACAAGGTAACGCCACATGCCCAGCAGGCAGGAGATGGCATCATGTATGGCAACAATAATCAGGAAAATGAGGAGAAATCATGAAGCCCTTAACTAATTACTAATGGAATATCACATTCTTCTTGAGCAAAAGCATAGTTTCTTTACCCAGAAACATCCCCACTGAGTTACAAGCCCAGTGGCTTGCCCAAGGACATCAAAGGGAAAACTGAAGAGAAGAACTGATTTCTAGATCTTGCCTTTAACCAAAAGACTGCTTTCCTCCAAACTTTTGATAATCAAGCAGGACAGAGAACCATCAAGAGACATCTTGTCCTAATGAGAGTTTGGAGACTGCAGAATAGGCTCTCTGGAGAAACCAAAACATCAGGGATTCTTAAAAACAGTTAAACAACTAGAATGGTACAGTTGGGAACACTCGTGCCTTGGCAGAGAAAAGGGATGGATGAGCTAACAGGATGACAGATTAGAGATGGAAAAGACCATTGAACCTTTTCTAATATGAAATCCCTTGTCAATTCTGCATTTTGAGCAATTCAAACAATTATGGATTTGTTCTTTCTAGAAACTCTTGGCTCTGTGGAGACCAAATTGTGTGACACCATTTTTCTCCCTTCTTGGATTTGGCTTTTAAAGATGTGTATTGATTGAATTCTGTATACTAATACTTTGTGCTTCCACCAAGCTTCACATAAAATTAACTAATTGGTCCTCACAATTATTTTGCAAAGCAAAGCAGTATGACCCTTATTTCTCAGCTTGGGATACTGAGCAAAAGAAAGAAAAAAAGATGCCTGCCCAACATCACTTGACCACTCTCTGTTAGGACACAGGACCCCTATTTGCAGATTGCTAGGGTAGTCTCCTCTGCTCTTCTTGACATTATCATGTGCTCCTCTGCTCTTCTTGATATTATCATGTGCTCTTGTATCCCATTGCTATCAATAAATCTTTATGATGTATTTTCCACAGCTCTAAATATTATGGGCAGGATCATAGATACACTAACATCAATAGCAAACCACCCTTCCCCAGTGACTTTAATGATGCCTGATCAATCCCTATATGAATAACTAAATACACTTCAGCACAAAAGCAGCCATAGAGTCAAATTTCAGTTTGCCACGGGTAGTATCCCACAGGGTTTGGGAGTTCAGGCACAGCACAGTGTGAGTGAATTTACACTGCTTTCCAGACTAACTCTGGGCTGGAAGGAGTTAACTGTTTTCACAAAACTTGGAGGCCAAGACATAAACCCTCCACAGGACCTTGCTCTGAACAGTGCTGAACTCCCAGAAGTGGAAGCAGAGATGCCCTGAGCACACAGCCAGCACACCAGCACTGCCTCCTGTGACTGCTCCCCCAGCTGCCAGCTCCAAGAGGCTCAACTGCTCAGAAGCAGGACAGCACAGACACTGGCAGCCAGCAAGCCTGAACCTGTGCAGCTACTCTGCAGAATGCCTGGAGCCACTATAGGTGTTTAAGGTTGTTTTGTGGGATTCATACGAATAGGCTACAGTGCAATAACAACCTGCACTGCCACTAAAGCCAGTGTCACCAGTGTATATTGGCTTTAGTGGATAGTGGGATACATCCCCTCCCTGAACTACCACATGAAGAGAAGCAGGTTTCCAGTGGTCTTTAACTACAAAGTAGGTGCCTCCCTCCCAGTAGGAGATCAAGATGCTCTGAGTCTACCACCTCTACACCTAGGTCAGGAAGGGCTGAACTGCAGAAGCTTGCATCTCCTCCTGTGGTAACTGGTATGCTCTAGAAGAAAGATATTTAACCACAGAAACTACATATCCATCAAAGAACAAAATGGGTTTAATGTCTAATCCACATTCTTAACAACACTGGCTGCCATCAACCTGCCTCTCAAAAAATGAGAGAGCTCTAGTGAGAAGCAATACACACTCAACTGACATTGTACAATTTACTACCAGCTGCTGTGATGTTATGACCTGGAAGAAAGCTGTATGCTGGCATCTTGGCTCCAGCATACAGGACTCATGCATAACCACAGCCAGCAGCTGTTTCTTGTAGTTAAGCTGAGGGGATCTCGCTCTGCTGGCAGAGTGATGCAGAGGGCTATGTGCAGTGCTTCTCCTTCCTTCCCCTCCTCCCCTCACTGCCTTTCCCAGAGGGACCCAAGGGAAACAAACCTTTAAAGTCAATCCATAAGAATGTGTTTAATTGCCACTGAATTCCCTGTGGTTCCTCTTGAATGGACAAGGATTGAAAAGGGGGGTGTGGGAGGAAAAACAGCACAGGAGAGAAGCTGAACACTGCTCAAAGAGTGCTGAACAGATCAATAGGCTGAGCAAAACACAGACTGAGTATGCAGGGCAGAGGACCCACAGCTCCCAGACAAACCTGTGCTACCAACCATCTTCAGAAAGTCTCCTGAGTGGTAATGCAGGCAGACTTTCATTGCACACTGTGCCACAGCTATGCATTAACTCCATCCTTCCCTTATGAAGAGCTGCCAACCTCAATGAGAGCAATGAGAGCCTCTCCTCCTCAACACCAAAAAAATTACTAGAGTGCAAGAAGAGAAACATCCTCCAGCCCAGGGTTCCTTTGGGAAAGGAAAGGGTCTGGCACCACCAGTTTCCAGTTGTTTAATAACAGAGCATGAGAGCACTGACTAGAACCACTGTCCTCTCGGGACTGCCTTCTTGGTCACTGCCCATCCTGACTCTCTAACAAAGCCTGTAGAAAGATACATTCAGAAACACAAAGAGGCCAAGCATGTAGTTAGCCTGGGAGATTCTGTAATGTCTGGAATCCCAGGCACTGTCGAGACAGAGAAAAATTTTCATTCTGTCTCTGTCTTACCTTCTTTTAGCATCCCCACTTTGAGGCATTTCATGAAGCGACAGGCCTGACAGGACTTGCGCCTCCGTTTCGTGATCTCACACTCATTGGTGGCCGGGCAGCTGTACTCAATATTCCCTGAAAGCAAACACAGACATGGTCACCCAGGAATCATGTTCTCCCCATGGATGCAGGGACAGTCTGCAGTGCCCAGATATTTCCACCACCATCAGTCTGTAAATGTTGCATGTTTGCTCATTCACTTACACACACATCCTCTGGGACTCTACCCTGCTGACCCAGCCAAGGGGATGACTGCAGTGCTGGCTTTCAGGCACGTGTCCTCCAGGCACGTTGTCATCTCATGCTGCACCCCTTGAAACCTGCGCTGTTCCCTGAAGTCCAGAGAAGAGACTGGGAGCAGTTCAGACATTACTAGAATTTCCCTTGCTGCCAGTCTTGCTCCATGACTGTGGGACAGATGTCACCTGCGCTTTCTTGTCCTGCTTGGGCAACCAGGGAGCTCAGGGACAGCATTTTCTCCTTTGTTTCCTCCTGCCAGCTGGCATACTACAGGTAGCAGGGAAGCAATAGGTCTGCATTGAGAAAGGTGGGTAACATGTCCTGCAAAATGAACATGAGTTCTCTGTGCAATCTTTACATTTTTACTTTATTAGTCCTTGTGCGCCTGCTCTCATCCTCTGCATAGGATTCTTTCCCTCTTCCCACTTTGCTCATTCCCTTTTATTTATGATCACCCTTCAACACTGCCTATAAGACAAAAAGAGAAAGAAGCATCCCAAATTTATTTCTAATCACATCGCATTTTATTATAAGCCAAAATATAACCAAAATATGGATGCAAGGATCTGATAAAAGGGTGTAAGTGGAATTATGCTGGATCACAGTGTAAGGCAACAATTATTTAGTACTAGAAGACAACAAACAGAATCCTGCCATTCACTTTGAGCTGATGTTTCTGAAGAGGGCTGGGCAATATTTGCTGTGGAGCTGGACTGGAAATCTAAACTTGGCACTGATGCATTGACAATGACAATACATTTAAGGCAGTCTAGTTACTGGTAAATCAGGCAGGACTGAAAAAGGTATCTAAGCTCTACATGAGTGGAACAATAGAAAAGCTGGTTTAATGATTTAGAGTAGGAAACTGAGGTTTGAGAGTTCAATCAGACGTGTAGGGAGAAGTGTAGGTAAGAGCTGAGAGAACACACAATATGGACTTTCTATAGCATCAGATTAGAAGTACACTTTACAGTTTAGTAATACTGGGACAAGACTTGATTTCTATTCCTACTTTTGTAATGGATTTTTGTATTTTGGGCAAGACCATTCCCTCCTCTAAATAAAGATCAACAATATGAAACATATCAATCTCTGGAGGTGGTAAACAGACCTTGGGGTTCACTAAGCTATTGGAAAGCCCCCTAGATTCCTGAGAAAAAACAGAGCACGGAATCAAAATAAAGAAAGCACCATTTGATTCATCTCATTATTCTTGGCCCATGCTGAGTGAAACTCCAGGAGCACACAACCACCAAAGCCTAAAGGTGGTCAGCCTACTAGCTATAAAGATTCTTCCTCTCACTTCTTGTTTGGTCATAAGACTTGCAACTTCCCCCTAAGCTTCAGCCCAGCCACCCCATTCCTCTCACCACTGCTCATCTGCCCCCAAATGCAGTTTGTCAGCAAGAACAGAGTGTGCTGCACAAGTTGCTTCCACTCAGGCTGTATTTCGTCATTGTGCAGCATCTGAATTTAAATAGCCAGCCACGTATCAACATTCTCAGCTGGAAATTGAGATTCAAGCTAGATCTCAAGGTAATAAACCAATTCTTGTTCTAGACACAGAGCTCCAGCACATTACAGACCCATGAGTAGGGTGGCCTTGATCTCATGATCAGATGCTTGCTGTGCCCCACACAGGAAGGAACAGAGCAGGAGCAAACCTGGGAAAAATCTCAGACACAGTCTCACTTTTTTTTGGCCTTTGTTTGAATGCCAACCTTTCTCACCAAAGACGTGATCAGAGCTCTGGAGAGATGCTAGATTTCATGTTTTGTGGTCCAAAAGCCAAAAATTTGCCCCCCTAACACACTGACACTACAGTAGGGACACTGAGCCTTTATAGCAGTGGGAGACAGTGACAGCTCTCATCTGGAAGCTCAAGGTCCCTCCATAGCGTCAAGCAGATCCCCAGGCTTCTCCATGCCTCTGTTCCCTGGATCCTTTGGCAAGCACAGACTGGAAGAGTCTACAAATCCTACACCACAACTAAATGGGAGTGTGTGAGAGATGTGTAGGTACTGGTTACCATGTACACACTCCCTGTGCAGCTCGAACAAGCAGCTCCCAAACACACGTCTGTGCTGGGATCGTGATTGCTAAAGAAGCCTCAGAGGAGCCTAAGCACTGGGAGCTTTATATCAGGCCCCAAAAGAGGCTGTGCACTGCAGAGATTGAGAGCCACAGCTGGGGGCAATGCCTGCCATTACTGCAGAAAGCAGGGGCATCACTAGGGAAGGCGCAATCAGCATTACCCAAGCAGAACTCGATCAGAAAAAACCCTCTCATTTCCAAAGTTTACCAGAGTTCTCGGATTTTTATTTTTTTTTTTGTGTCTCAATTTCTTTTATGGGTCCTGGGGCTAGCTGCCAGCACAGTGAGTTGCTCACAGCTCCCTGTAATTTCTGTAAGTGCCCTGTGATAAAGTGATGAGATTAACTCATCGAAATTCCAACAGCCTCCCAGTGGCTGGCAGTCACATCACCAGCCCAGCTGCCAGCACAGGGGCCTCAGAGAGAGTCTCCCTTCACTGCAGCAGCTGGGGATGCTGCAAAGTCCTGCAGAAGAGTGTCAGCACACAAAGGTGCACACAGACATGGACAACTCTGTATGCAACTGCAAAACGTGAGTCAAGTCTCTGTGTGTCATGAACTGTAGATTATGTGCCCCAGAAGAAAGGGGGGGAGGGAAAGGGGATAATTCAATAGACAAGGCCTTGCTTTGAGCTGTTGCTTATTAGAGAGATTTCCTTTACTTAGAAAATATTTACATTTGATCTTAAAAAATGGTAGAACCTCAGCAAAGCCATGGCACAAGATTTACCTTGAAAATGGCTTCAAAAATCAAGTGGTAGGTGAACAGATCAGAGTTTGGATTTCTTCTAAGCCCTCACATATCACCTTGTAGGTCAAATCACTTCCTCACCATGTCCTAGTTGACTCATCTGCAAAATGAAATGAACACCAAACCTACCTTCTGGAGAGATTGTGAGTCTTTATTCAATAAGGTGTAACTGTTTAAAGCCCTTAGATGAGAGATGCTACAAAACAGCAAAGGACTATTAAAGTGATAGATCATGCTTCTTCATGCTGGAGAACTGCAAAACTACCCTATTGTCTGCAAAATTAGACCTCTGACTGTTAAACAATTTGGAACATATTTTCTAGTGCACATATAATTAGTAGCACTCGAAAACTGTACACCAAAACTTCAAGAGACCCTATATTCACCCTACCTCTCTGGAACAGGATGGACTGGGAAGACAAGAATGCCTCCCTGAGCTTGGGGAGCACAGAAAAATCCCACCCATCTCCTGCTTAAATTAGGGATAGGGTTCTCAGGAGAGCAGAGCTTGAAATCAGTACAGCACTGGGGACACAAGCTACTCCCTGCTTACTGGTTCTACCTTTCTAGAAAGCCTTTCTGCAAGGAAACTCAGGAAAGACTGGATAAAAATAGCCAATAAAGTCCTTAAATAATTTTCAGCTTCTGATTGCTGAAAAAAGCCCATCTTGCTTTTTCTTGCTTCTTCTTCATTGCTTTTCACTTCAATTAGTTCTTCTAGCTGAGGCATCACAGCTCAAGCCTTGGTGTGAGGAGAGGTACTTTGTGAAAATCAGAGGAATATCTCTCAGTGATATGCATGAGGTAAGAAGGGTTATTTTTTAAGCCTCAGCTTTCAAAGAAAAGGATTCAAATGATGCTACAAGGAAAACAGGATACATATAGGTGTAACACCAGCACTGTTTGCCTCCTCAGGGTGGCACATCTGCCTCCTGCTCACAAAGAAGGCTTAGACATTTCACAAAAACTCACTCAAATCAGCCTCCTGCTTGCATAAGCATGCAGGATGGGGGTTCTGGGGCTCCCTATCAGCAGCAAATTTGTCTATAGGGTTTCAGGCACAGAAATATTTTACAGAACTTCCACAGAAAAGATCCTTCTGCACAGAGCTCGCTGTGCAGATGTACTGAAGCAAACAGAAAACACTAGGTTAATGGTACTAAGGTTGCACTGAAGATGGTTTTTTAAATTCAACTGAGCTGTGAACAGTAAGCAGCAGTCATGTGCCAGATCATGAAATACTGCACTTTCCCTGGGTAAGCTTTAGAAGTTTTTGGAAAGCTGTGAACTCCCACCTGAAAAGTAGCAGGCACATTTCTGAGAAGGACAGATGGACAGGACAGTTCCCAGCTGATGTGGCTGCTACTGTAGGGACACAAAACCTCCTTTGTGAGTGTGGATTGTAACACTCTCCTGCTCAGGAAAACTTCTGTCAACCACACCTGTTCTTAGGAGCCACTCCAAGCACCACAACAAGAACCAGAAAGCCCTACAAGACTTTATCGCAAGCCTGTTATAAATCCCCACAAGTCTTCTGAGCTGCATTATCCACCTTTTAAGCCCCTTATTGGTGTAAGGGAATCCCAACACAGCAGTTCTGTTGCTATACTCAGCTTGAAGCTGCAAGACTCAAGCTGCAAATTCTCAAATGCAGGCACTTTGCCTAACACTATTTTCCTATCCAGAAGTTGATGGTAAATATGTCTCTTTGAATCTCCAATGTTTTGCTGAGCTTTAAGTTTTTATTTTATAATAATGAGTCATTTTAGAAATAGCCTTTATTTTCACAATTTGAAGATGAAAAATAGATGCTAGGTACTCATAGTCATGAGTATATTGAATAATAAAGGACTCATATCATAACACAGCACTATTATTAGATAATATTCAAAGTAGGCAAAACTACCTACTAGTTGTAACAGTTTATGAACAAAAGAGAATGACAATATATTTGACTGATACATAATGCTCTCCTTACTGAGCAAACTATTAAGAGAAGGAATAGACTTTGATTGAGAATTTCTATCCTGTAAAAAATCCAGTATTTGCCTTTGTCTAAATTTGGATGAAAGGATTTGTTAGGATTTCCATGAAACAGAAATTAAAAAAGCTTTTATTTATAAACATCCAAAACTATGTTTTATGTAACAAACCCATTCCTTTACATTCAACTAGTATGAAATCTTTCGTTTCAAATCAGACTTCTGTTGAGCACCAATGGCAGCACACTTAAATGTGTCTGAAATCAGATTCTCTCCTATCTGCACTAGATTGCACATCCCACAACATTCACAGTCAGGTGAGGTAAATGCAAACTGCTACTAGAATATAATTCTGTGAAACAGTACAATGATAGAGAAACAGGATTAAAATTTTGTCAGCCTAGCTGAGACTGAAAATGCTTCAGGTCAGTTTAGGATTTCTGACTGCTTCAAAGCACGGGAATTACAATCCTGGGGTTCAAAATATCATGTTCAGAGAGAAAGACCTGCAGCCCAGGGATGTGTTCTCTCATCTCACCTCAGGTTTTCATTTTTCTGTCTCAAGCATTGCCAACACTGCAAAGTGGAAATGCCACACCGGTTTCCAGGCCTTGATCCTTGGGCAATGTAACACAACACAAGAAAGGACAGAGGTGGGATAGGTTAAGGGTATGTTGGGTGATCCTGTCTTCCTGTCCTAGCTCAGGAAAACCAAACACTCCATTTCAGCTAGAAGGTAATCAATGGTTTGGATTCTCCTGCCTTCTTTTTTTCCTCCTATCATCAAAATTTTTCTTGAGGAAATCTGACTTGATAAAAATTCCGCTTTTCTTTGGAAAAATCCTACTGACAGAAAACTCCCACACAGCAATGTTAGTGACCTCAGAGATATTCAGCCATGTCCGTGCTGGCTCTCACTCTATCTTCTCCCCATCATTTGAAAAGCAGCAGCCCTTGTGCTGTCCATGACAACCTGGCCTCACCTGGCCAAGTGAAAGTCAGCTGCAAAAAAGCCATCATGCTTAAAGAAGGTCCGCAGCTTGGATGTCACTTCTCCCTGCTGCTGCTAGAGCAGCAGAGGGAGTCAAAAGGCTGTTGCAAGATACTCTTGCCTCAAGATATGCAGGTTTTATGTGAGTTAATGCGGCTTAAAAAACTGTAATAGGCATGGGGTAACTTGTAGTGGGGGGAGAGGGCAGTGGGACTTGATGTGAAGCTCTGCTTCATGATCAGGGGTATCTAGATAGGGCAGCAGTAGTTTAGTAATTCAGCACAGATTTAGACCCATTTTATGGCAGCATGCACATGTAAGGCCAGCAGAGTAAGTACTGTCATAGTATTCATTAGTTTTTCACCTGTCAATACTCAAGCACCGAGAAGTGAAGTGGCTTGTCCAAGACCACAAAAGCCTGATGATGAATTTACCTATTCCATCTCTTGAGCATCTGGGAAGTCCTGGGGTCATTGCTCCACCTCAGTGCTCAAACCATTGAGTTAATGCCACTCCCATATACTGAATCATGGCAAGATTTTGGTACTAGGATACTGGGAAAGCAGTTATACAACATACACATCTGCATCCTTTCTGCAAAGCCTACATCAGTGCTGGATGAAGATGTTTCACTTTGTCTGTTAGATGCTTCAAACAGCTACTGAATACAATAAAGTTGCAGGATAAACACCTTTTGGAAATGCTCTTGCCACTTGCCTCCTCTTTCCTTTGATCCTTAAATCCTTTCCTCTGCACACCCAGGGCTATACTTGGATATCACTCCCACAGCAGCAGAGCCCTGGGAACAGTGCATTTTCTTGACTCTACCAAACTCTGCAGACCTGTTTGCTGCCCACTTCCCTGGGCTCAGCCTTCAGCTCCATAGCTGAAATTGCTTACCCTCAGGCACAGCACACTTGAATCTCTCTGAGGAATAAAAGCATTTTGGTACCTCAGTTGCCAGCCCAGGCTGATGACAGGGTGAGAGAAGTTTCCACTTACTCCTTTATCCCCCCGTCTGCTACATGTTAACAGGCAATCAATTAGGGAACCACAGGGAGAAAGAATATGGCTCTGCTAGGGAAAGGAAGATGGAGGGAAGCACTCTCCCCTGTTGGGATTCAGTCAGCTGGCATATCACCTGGCTGATACAGGCTCCATGCGCTGCTACCATGCATTATTTACTTTTGAAGAGTTTTCAGAAAGTTCCTATGTCTTTTTCTTCTTCTCAAGATCTCTTCTGCTCTGCCACAGAGGTCCTCCAGTATCACTTCCATGAAGGGTTAATTATCTGGTCTTTCCCTGCATTAGAAGACACCAGGACTTTGCTTCAGAGTGCTACCCTGTCCCTGCTTGAGCACCTGAATGTGCCTAAAAGAAACACTAGGAAGGGTCCAAGGGCTGGAGAAGGGATGGAGTCAGTGCTGACAGAAATGCAAGTAAAAGTTCACATCCAATCACAGAGATTCAGCAATGACAAATCACAGAAACCCTTCCAGGGAACAGGCCAATGCCCTAGACATGGCCATGGTGTAATAAAGAAGGAAGTATGAGTGAGGCAGAGTAATTATTTCCACAGCTAGATTTCCACATTAAGGAGAGATATCTGAAATCTATGAAAACAAGATAGATACAGTGACTTTTGCAGAGACCTGGGATAAAATGCACCTTGTACTGCTCTAGAGCTGAACATCCCCAGCAACATAGTGTAATCAGTTCCATTCAATTAACAAAGTGAATGGTCTCTCCACATGCGCATTTCTTTCATTTCACAGAGGGCAAGGAAGTATTGATGTGGTGGACTAACCCCAGCCAGCAGCCAAGTACATGCACAGCTGCCTGCTAACTGTAGAGCTGCCTTCAGTCAGCATTCCATATTTGGGCAAACCCAATACACTTCCCACTGGCAGGTGAATGATCCTGTCCTTTTTCCAGTTAGTGGAGGAAATAAAGGAGGAAATCTGTACATCCAGGCATGTTTGCTCACATGGGCCATGTGTATATAAGTATACCCAAGCATCCACGTATATTGGAAGATGTTTGGATGCACTCCTGCTTTTGATTATATTGTAGCTGCACACGTGCACATCTGCAAGCACACTTTTGGCAGTCAGGACACAGCCATGCTCCTCATATGTGAATTATACATGAAGGAGCAACTAACTGCAATTCATCTACACATGCGTGCATTGAGGTTTTCAAAATCACCTGAGGAATTGCTCATCCTAAGTGAGGCTGACAAAAACTTCATCTTCTTCAGTGCCTAGTTTTTTTAATCTTCAAAGAATATGCATCTTAATGAAAAAGGTTGGTGAAACTGGAAAAGGAGAAAAAGACTGACAATCACAAAAGTTCTCTGTCCAGATTTGTGCTGAGGTTTGTACGGAGTTCATTGCTACATATCAGGACTAGTAGGACAGTAGAATTTCTCTACTTTTGTAATGCTGGAGCTTTCACCTCAAGGTACAGATATGACTACATAAATTCCATCTCTTGGCAGAAGCATCTACTCTTCAAATGGGCCTTAAAACACCACTAGAAGGCAAAGCTCTTCCTGTCCAGGCCTTACTCCACTAGCTGCCACATTCTCATAGTATCAGTGCTACTAGCAGAGGCAGGAAGATCCTCTAGTCCAGATACCCAGATCTGGTAGCCAGTCAGGCATGGAATTTAGCAAAGGTTCCTACCATCACATAGTCTAACTCCATGTCCATGTTGATTTGGAAGAACCAGAACTGAGCAGGAGGTGAGAGGAAGCATACAAAAGGATGGAAAGTTAGGTGCATTACATTCATTCTCCCTTTCCCCCTTTTATATGACACTGCAGTCTCAGCAAGGTCTGGGGCCATGTCCCTTTATTTCTATGGAGTGAATGCCTCAGTTCCCACCATACCTTGAATAGTCCTCTTGAAGAAGGCTTTACACGCCTCGCAGGAAGCCACGCCGTAGTGGTACCCCGAGGCGATGTCCCCGCACACCAGGCACAGCCGCTTGGGGATGGCGTTGAGCATGTACTCGCACTTGGTGGGCGAGTCCTCCATGATGGCGCTGGCGCAGTCGTCGTAGCGCTTGCGGCAGGACGCGCCGCCGATGCCCGTGCCATTGAACATGGGTGGCGAGTCCAGGCCATTGGGGTGGCCCCCCATGGCCATCCCGTAGCCACCGCTGGCGTCGGAGGAGCCGCTTGGGCTGTGGTGGCTGATGGCGTCAATGCCGGAAGATGGGCTTGAGGGCTCGGTCTTGATGAAGGACCCACAGCTGGAGGAGAGGTGCCGCTCCTCCGTGGCCATTCTGCCGAGCAGCCTGCGGGGAGAGAGCAAAGCACTCAGCAACCACCTGGCCAAACCCCATTCCAGGTTTACTCAAAAGAGAGCCCTCCTTTTGCCACCTCAGTCCAACTCCAGTTGGCTCGGGCAGTTCAACCCCATGTAGGCTCTTCTTGAGGAATATCAGTACAACTGACTAAGACCAGCCCACCTGCTCCCCACAGACTCACACTACAGTAAAGACAAAGCTCTTTGTGTAGATCATAATTTCAGGCTCTTCACAGGCTGCAGTGCTGGGAAGGAGCATGAGTGCTGATGAAGCACAGTCTACCCAGAGCACCATCTACCCTGAGACAGCAGAAAGACACAAGCTTCCCTGTGGCAGAGCAGCTGAAAAAGGTGTTTGGTAGAGAAAGCGCTGTCCTAGCTTTATGCAAAAGGTTCAGTAGCATGCTCTGCAGAAAGGACCTGCTCAGACTGGATTTTCATTTTTTCATTTGTAGTACAGATGTCTTTGATTATTTTCAAGTTTGACTCCTTCTCTCACCATATCTCACCCTTTACCCTGCCCTGCTGCACTATCATCCCTAAAAGAGGAGCTTCAAAACAGAAGAAAAAATCATCTGCTCAAAAAATCATCAGCTTTATCTTAAATCTTAATCTTTCTTCTATTTACTAGTATTGAGCTTTTGCATGGCCACACAAATTCCCACTTTTTAAAGAGGGGTTATACTCTAAAATTTATGGAAAGAACATCACCATTTCAGTTCAGGAAACAACTTTTCAAGCATTTTGTATTTATTTTAGTCACAGATAGTCTTATTCCTTTTAGAAGTGTTCAGTCTTTTTTTGGAAGACTGCTAAATGTTATGATATTTACAACAATGAGTTTCAGGGATTACTTGTGTGGTGTATGAACAAATCCCAGTTTTATTTACCTATAATATATTCACAGTCTGTCAGGATCCCTGAACATCTCCTGACTCTCCTTCTCAGGAAATGTAGTTTTGCCATGTTCTCCTCATTCAGATCTTCATTATCTATATGATTGCTCTCCATGCAGAAGATTTGGCAGATCTCTTATCTGCTTCATCATCCATCTCTGAGCTTCCTCTAGTCTAGCTATTTCTGTTCAGTCCAGAACAGAGTTCAATGAGCCAGCTCCTCAGCAGCATGGAACTGGCACTGCTCCATCACTTCTCCAGCTGAAGGTCTGGACAGTAGTCAAGGCAAAGGCACGCCATTACCTAGTGACATTACAATATTTTCAAAGTTATTTTCAATCTACATATTATGTAACTCCTTGCACTGTTTGATTTTTTCCCCTCTTTAAATGAAAACCTGAATTGTTACCATTTCTTCAACAAACAGTATTAGGAAGTTACTTAGTACAACACTCCATCTTATTCCTGAGTTGCTGCAGTTAATTTAGAATCCATTAAGATGAATGAAAAAATCAAATTAACCCTTCTGGTGTGCAATGTTTTGCAGTAGTCAACAGTGTATTTCATGTGCTACTATGCTGTGCAGGCCACACACCCAGCTTTATTAGGATCCTCTGGAGTTCTTTACTCTTCCTTGGTAATTTGATTTCATCTGCAGTCTCATTGTTCACCCACTTCCCAGATCATTAACACATGGATCAAACACCACAATACTGATCTTTGTGGGTAATGCATGTTAACCTTTATCATGCTGAAAATTGACTTCTCTTTCTTTTCTGAGTAGGGTCTTTGACACCTTTTAATTGATAATAGTATTAACCTGAGAGGTTAAATTTTCCCTTCAGCAAGACAATTTGTCAAAGGCTTTAAGAAAAACTAAACATGCATTTTCCTGATGACATGGCAAAGAATTCTGACTGACCTGAGATGCCTGACTTTGCTTCTTGGAACCTCTGCTTGTTTAAAGTTTCCACACCATGGTCATGTGGGTAATTTCTATTTCAGCCCATCTACCTGGTATTTGTGGCAACTCCTTCTGCCAAGGATTCAAATCCATCAGGGGACAGGACAAAACATTCTGTGAATCAGCAAAGCTGGAGTGCACACTTTTATGTATCACATCTGTGAGTCTGATGATAGGAGTATAGATGTTTGATATGCAGTAAATTCACAGTCCTGCATCCTTATGATCTCATTTGACCTAAGTATCTCCTAATTTTCCCTTCTCTGTTTCATCCTCAAAGTTTGACCTCATCTCCTATCTCTGGGATCGATCAGCCAAGTTTGTTTTTTGGCAAGACTGTTGACCTTGAGAATATGGGCAGGCATCTCACGTTCCTCAGCTGCTTTGCCTGGTGTTACTTGAGAGGAATCCAGGGTTTGGGCCCTCTCAGAGACTGTGTGATGAGTTGATAAATGCCCATGCTTTGCCCAGAGGGCCACAATGAACTAGAGGTCATGGAGCAGTTACAGAAATCACTGCAGGTGCATCCATCTCTATTCCCACAGGGCACCTAGACATATTGCAGATTTGGTCCAACGACAGCTGACCATGTGAAGGAAGATGAAACTTTGCTAGCTGAGATCTTAGCATCTCACAGCAAAGCTGAAACCTGTTGTGCGGGCTCTGGAACCTCTCCCTACCTGAGAAGTGCATCTGTGGTAAAGAAATGAAGATCACTGGACACAGCAACATGAGACAAAGGTTAAAATGGAAGGCAAAATAACCATAAAAGACTGTTCTGCACTGTGGAACTCCACAGTAAGAGGAGCTGGAGTTGTAATTTTCAAGACAGACAGAGGAAAGCACTATGAAACAGGAATGATAGGGAGATGAGCTGTACTGGCAGATTCCATCAGTGGAGCCCAAATCCCAACTTCTGTTACTTAAATAGCCCAACATTCACAGATGACCTCAAGAGCGCTTACCAAAGTACTTTCCTTCAGTGGAGAGAAAACAAAAATAAAAACAAAACAAAATGAAATGATATAAATTTTAGAAAAAGAAGAAGAAGAAAAAGAAAAAGGAGAAGAAGAAAAAGAAAAAAAGAAAAAGAAAAAAAGAACTTGGGGAAACAAGGAGCCTTCTTCCCCCAAGGCATGCGAACAGTGAGTGTTTGAGGGTGAATCAAGAAACAAGCCCCTACATCCTTTCAACTGAGGACCCTCCTGTTCCCTTCCAGCAGGCAGCAGTACATAGCAAGTTCTGGTTGGATGTGAATGCACGCTTGAGAGCTAAAGCCCTTAACACGAAGATAGATCAAAGATTACAGCTAAGGTGACTCCAGCCATTCCAGAGCATGTACTTTTCTTTTCTGGCTTCTGACTTTCTGCAAGTCTCATGGAGATCCCGTGCTGATTTTTAAACAGTCAGTGTCCCCTGGCAATGAGACACAACATCTTGAACTTCAAGAAGAACAGCTAAATGTTTTTTGCAAAGAGTTCAAAGTGATGAACAGCCATTTTGCTTGGCTCCAGTTACCTTAATAGGAATGTAAAAGGAGAGAGACTTGATCCAACTCTCCTCCGTGCTGGCACAGGAAACTCCGTTACTATTTCTGTGCCCATGTAACAGGCTTAGAGGTTCTAAACATTTCGTTCTTTTCACCTTTCCTCATCATAGGTCATTCCTTCTAATCCCTTTAGCATCTTTGTGGTCCTCCTCTGGATTTGTTCCAACTTCCCTGGGTCTCTGTTGCAGCAAGGTGCCCTGAACTGCACAGTGCAATGCTGCAGCACTACAGGGGAGAGTCACTCTGGAAAGCACACAGCCAGGAAGACATATGGACCAACGGAGCAGTAGCTTTGCCAGACATCAGGATGCACATCAGCTCACACAATTTGATAGCCTGTCTCACTGGGACCTCTCTGAACACAACCTGCTTTGGCCACCGTGCTTTGCACAACATGAAATTTGGAGATTCTCCTTGTTCCAAAGCAGACCCAGTACCATCTTTGAATTACACAGTGCTAATTATCACTTGTTTTAACAAAGCCCGTTCACAATGATCATTTTTCAGCCTAGCTCTTATTTTTTCCTACACTGCTTTTTTTAGTATTTTTTGGTTCTGTTATCTGCAAATTTGAGAGTGATCACTTTTACGTTCCTTCCAGGTCACCAATGAGTATTTACAGTCAAAGCATTGTCCTTTAGAACATCATCTTTGCAGAAGGATAAAGAATATCTCCAACCCTTCTGTTTATACTCTGTCATTTAATCCATTATTCATTTCACAGGATTTGTATAAAAACCAATTTGATCTAATTTCCCTAATAAGATTTTGCACAGCTTTGTGTCAAAAGCCCATGCATGGTCCAGAGTCAGTCCATTCACTGCATTCCTTTTGCCCACTAATTATCTAATTGCATCAAGACAGGTTATTGTCTGCTGTACTCCTGTTTCATAAACCCACTGCTGTTTATCACTAACAGTGTTCTTAGCCTTTATGTGCTCATAACTGCCCTCAGAGGAGTGTGCTCTGACCTCAGTGATTCCGGATGTAAACACACAAGTTTAGACCAAGACAAGACTGTGCTTTAGGTTTTTATCCATCAGCATTCTCTCCTTTGGGCAGCAATGTTGGTTAATATTACAAGTTTCCTCAATTCTTCTCCAGCCTTTCATCCTTTGCTATTTCTCTGCAATGGTTGGTATTTAGCCATTAAAGGCTTATGAGTTTAATGATCTTTTGGGAACAACAGCAATAATAAGAGAGGGAAAGATTACTAGATAGGGAGGAACAGAAAGGGACAGAAGACTGGAGTTACAAAATTAAGGCAGTTGTACCCCTGATTCTCATTCTTTTCAACATCAAGGATTACAAGTTTGGGATTGATGCAGGTAAGGCTATTTTATTGCACATCCTTCTGGGTTATTTTTGCCTGAAACAGTAATTTGTACCTACATTCAGCTCTTTACCCCACTTATGGATTTGTGGGGTACTACAATAATTCAGTAGTCTTTATGTATAAGTGAGAAAAAAAATGTCCATCACTCACACCTGCTTAGCAGGACAGCCAGAACACCCAGCTTTGTAACAGAAGGTAACTTCTCCCTCCAGGGGAAATTTTTATCAGCTAAAGGTATAGACAATTCAGTAACTTAATACCATCTGAGCACTGAAGTTCTCATGCAAACATAAGTATTTGACCTTCTACATTCTCCAAGTACCACTTGCTATTCCAAAACTGGATCAAAAAAAGTTTAGTGACAACACTGCTAAGCTTCCTTAGTGCCTGAAACCTCATCTTCAATAGGAAATGCAAGGATAGATCAGTTCTATACTCCAGTTTCCTGAAGAAAGTAAGGAATGGGCATACGTTCTGCCATGTAGTCCAGCCCCTACACCAGTATTTTCTGGATTAGTCATAAAGTCACCAACTCAGCATGTTGGAGATTTTCCACAAAAAGACTGAAATTATTATTAAAATGGGTACTGAAATACAGCTGTAGAACTAGTATCAGCTTATGGAGGGGAGAAATAGAAAACACTCAGGCCCTCCTTAGGAAAAATCTTCCCTATTCTGGGCACAGTGAGAAACGTAAAAGGTCAGAAATGAACTTTTTTTTGGATGGCTCTCACACTGGATATGGATTCCATACAGAATGAAATCTTGGTTTTCTAAAGTTCCTAAAACTTTCCTTTTCTAAATTTTCCTAAACTGGAAAACCCTGCAGAAAAGATGCCTGTAGAGCTTGTGTCTTCCAGGAGCCATATGGTTGTACTTGTGGAACTGTACTTCAGTCCTGAAATCCTCACAATAGATTTAAGTTATACTTAAATAACAAAATTATTGAACTGACAAAACCTGAGAAATCTGCCAGTAAAAGCTGCTCAGTTCAGGCACCAGCTTGTGACAAAAGCACACTTTGGATTGCACAGACATTTTTAAACCAATCATGGAAGATGAAAGTAGCTTTAATCTGTAGAAACACCAATGATAAGAGAGATAAAACATCCATTGTCTTCTCTGGTACAGACCAATTTCTGCTCTCAGTATTTGTCAGTTCAGATGACACAAACCTGCATTACATGCAATGCAATTAATGCAATGCACTGCATGTAAATGGGATGTGCACACCATGAGCAACATAGATTCTGTGTCTTTTGTGAGCCACATGAGAGAGCTTTGCAATCCACAGTGGAGTGACAAACAATGTAGGTCAGCTCTCAAACACTGGCTGCAACTCCAACAAGCCAAATTTTGTCAGGTGTTTTTTTTAGATACAGAAGACAGAAATAAATAACGTTTTCCAAGTGTCAGGCTAGATGTGACAGCTGCAATAACAGCCAGTGTAATTTTAGGCCACTTATGCAAAGAGTTAATGTCACAGAGCTCAGCCACACCTGTTGGTCAACCTGCTTTTACCATGGACAGCTCACAGACACACTCCCACCCTTGCCTCACTGAGAACACCCACCGAAATGCTAGGGAGGAAAGGGATCAGTGCCCACACTTTCTCATGCTCTTCTACTCCGTGTGGACTTCAAATAATAGAGCCACCATGTAGAGACTATCTATATTGACAGCTTTTCTCCATTCAACAGTCCAAGATTAATGGGATCTGCCAATGTGCCACTCTACTCCTGTAGAGTGGATAACTGTGGGTAACTGAGTCATATCAGGAATCTTTTCTGGGCTTATTCTATCACACAGGAACATATTTTGTTCCCAGGACAAACTTAATTTCTCTCTGAGCACAGGCAAGAGCTTGGGTAGTACCAGCATGATGGGCATGATCATAAACATAAATACACCAGTGCATGTGCTTTAGAGATTTTTTGTTTCAGTCACAGTATTTTGCATTTCTATAAAGGACAAGAACTCAGTTCAATTTAACTATTTTTCTCTGGAGTACAGATCTGATTTTTAAGAGTTCTGCCATGTTTCCTCATGATGGCCCCCTTTGGTTTGCATGGGTTATGCTCCTATTCTGTTGTGGCAAACCCCAGACAGCCATTTTCAAGGCATTTGTCCATAATATGCCTCCCCACTCTCCTAATACTATATACTTGTCTTTGGACAAGCTAGTGCTCACATTCTGGCTATTACACAAATAGTACTTGCTTGTCTAATGCTCAGAAGATATTTTATCCCTTTGACCCATTGCATAACCAGAGCCCAGTTACATATCAGTAGATCTTCTCTAGCCCAAGATAGCTCATGCTGAAAAAAGCTGTCGCAGCAACATGTCTGGAGGCTGCTTAATAAATAAAAAAGGCTCTCATGGGCAGAAGACATTATGGATTTCCCACTAGCCTTCATCCCTCTCCTCATTACTGTAATTTCTCTTCACCTTTACGACAACAGTCTTGTTAGTAAACGGTAAAAAGTATTACACAGATGAAGTGACAATTACTCTGGAGGTGTGACACATATTATCAGTTCACTCTCTTATTAACGCACTGCCTTTTGAAGGTATCTTGCCCTCTGGTGTACTAAACGGCACTTCCTCCAGAAGCACTTTAGCACATGAGCTAATGCCTCTTGCTTATACTTACTACTGATACCACAGCAAAACAAGGACAGGGTTGACTTGCGGTTCACTATTTATCCAAGTTCTACCACCACCCTTTCCCCTCAACGTTATCATTCTGTGCTTCACATTTCCCCTTACCCCACTATTCCTACATTCACAGCAGTTCATCAATTTTGCCTGCACACAGCAAAGCTGCAACTCAATCCCTGTTGAAATGCTCAGCTAGACCTTCATTTCTTCTTGAGTGTCTTTCTTTGTACTCTGCCTATCTAGAGCACTTATAATCTGTATCTCTCTAAGCACCTTCAGGGTCCTTCAGACACTTGTGAATGAGATCCATACACAGGAGGCTCAGTAGAGCACATTTCAAACACTTATACATCAGAATTTTGCTTCCACCTTCTCAGATGAGCAAGGAAAGGAGAACTTCTAGCACTGCCATTCATATCACACTTACTTTTGCACTGCAGCCTGATCCAACATCTCATCTCTCAAAGACCTTTGACTCAGTATCCTCTCAGCATTTCTGAGAGAAATCTGCCACCAGTACAAATTCATCAGCCTGCACTTCCTCACATTTCAAGATGTTCATTGAAGACGTCCCTCTTCAACCTTGCCTACAATTCATGGTGAACAGTGGCATGAAAAAAGAGAGACCCAGAAGAATTGCTTAATTTTTCTAAGTGTTTGAGGAAGGAGTTAGGATGGGAGTTACATATCAAAGACATTACCCTAGAAACAAATGTGCAAAGAGACTTAGTAATTGACATTTCTTTAGGAAAAGTAGCTTACTGAAAAGGAGAACTTGGGGTTTATCAAGACGAAATATGAGCTTGAATGTTATTCAACCTGGATGCATTTAGAAATTCTCTGGGTTTAAGCAGGTAATAATTGTTAGGAAGGTTTCTCTTTTTATGCTTAAACTACACACTTGTAGTGTTGTAGAGGGATTCTGCCTCCTTCTCCCACCCTGGCCAAGACAATACAGATAGATTAGATGGGCTTTGCCTAGACTCCACCTGTAGCTCTGAGAGAAATCCATTAGTAAGTGCCTCATCATTAGAACATTGCTCAAAACCTGTCAGATCTTGAAAAACTAACTGAAATTAGTTCCACATAAATTAAAGCATAGGAAATAACAAAGGGAAATTAGTGCTTTATAATGTTTTTTTTTTTTTTAATCCTGACTATTCAGAAAGTATTTCTAAGATGATACAGTGGCAAAGCAAGGTGACTGTGAGTAACTGTAGAGCAGGCTTCTTTTCTGCTAATGAATACCAGAGGTGCAAGGAGAATAGGTTACACAGAAACAGTGGTTTCTTCCTGCACACCTTACACTGCTCTAACATACAGGATTATCCTTAGCTACCTATTTAGAATAACCTCATGGTTCAGTTTTGCTGAGTCTCTAAACTCTCACCTTTGGTAAGTATTTAGATCTCTTAGCATACACTGCATATATTAAGTAGGCAGATGTATCTGACCCAAATTCCAGCTTCTGACCCCCATAACTTATTATTGTAAATCCATTTCATTCATCCATCTCACAGACTGTCCCCATTTCCTCTGACTGACAAAGCAGCTTCCCATCCACTCAAGCCTGATCCTACCTGAGGCCCCACATTCTTACTTGCCTGAGCCAAGAGATGAGGTCAACAAACTGCTCACTAGACAGCAAATGTATAGCAGATTAACACATCGTTTTCCCCAATACTCCACAAAACTGGCATGTTCCTTTTCCTAGATTAAAAAAAAATCAACCAAACAAAAACCCTCTAATAATCTCAGTTCAGCCAAAACAAATTCTGAAGCAAAATACTTTTAATTACTTAGATTTTCCCCACAAATTGGAATCACTGTAGGAAAATTTAACTAAATGTGATTACAAAAACCCCACAAAAATAATCCTTTTGTCATCATCCATAGATTGTTTTCTCATCCCATTAAGTTTTCACTTTTCTCTGTTACTGTTTCTGGATATGAAAGAATGGAACACAAGCTTGCAAGCTCATTAACCTTGGTTAAGGTCTCTTCCTCTTCCATTCTTTAGCATCCCTGCTAATGGTTAAGCAGAAGTTAACACACAGACAATAGCAAAGCAGACAGATAGGCAGTCAAACATCAGCAAAGAAGCTATACAGCTGCTTCTACACTTTCATATAGTACCTTTCTGAGATAGCTTGAAATGTTACATAGCTTCATTCTGGAGGGTATCTGTGTATGCATACATTTATTATGCAAATACACACAATTCCCTTCTCCCACATCTCTCCTTTCCTCATCATGTGCATGCACCTAGGTATCATTCCAGTGGCTTTGCTATAGGAGCCAAACTATGACTTCATACTTCCTGATCATCACTGTGAGTGGTCAGACCTTTATAGCAAACATAATGCAGTAAAGCAAAAACAAACAATCAAAATCTACTGCCTAACTAAGCCATATGATCTGCAGTCTGCACCTTGAGACACACTCCTCTGTCTATCAGAGCATGGGAGGAAGAAGACCTCACATAGTTTTACGCATCTGCAATCTGTCCTAGCCCATATTTAAACTTGTTCTCTCTCCAGAGGTCAGGAAACCTTTGCTGATGCAACTAGGAGGGAGCCCACCTTCTTCCAAGTAGGGACTCAAAAAGAAGCAAATTTCAGCAAGTGACGGCCTGGTGTGACCCAAGTGAAACCAGCCCACCCTGACGGCATGTCCTCCCCGCTGCGCTTGTTCCCTTTGCCCTTGGAATGCTATCACTTGTTATCACGCTGACTTCTCCAGATGGGGCATTTTGGCTATTGATCTGATAAATAAACAGCCTGCTCGCTCGATCAAAATGTTATTTTGCATTTCAATTACTGTTCGCTAATGCAACCTTCATCCCGCCAAGAGTGCTGCTGGCAATGACACTCGACCTGGCACAGGCGGTTGCAAGCAAATTCGGCAGCACCCGCTGCAAGCACCTAACGGGATTACCAACCTCCATTAGATGCACAGAGAGAGAGGATGATGAACAGACAGGAGTGGGCTGAAGGGGAACAGACACACAGAACAGAAGGTGTGAGCAACCTGGCCAAGGGGTAGAGAGAGGCAGCAAGACAGCTTTACCAGATATTTTGACAGTGAGAGATCTTGAAAGCTAAAGACTTTCCCTCCAGTGAACAACCCCAGCAGCTCATAGAGACAGACTGAGCTCTCTGTGTGTGAGCCATGCAAGAGTTCAGAGCAATGGGAAATAGAAATCAATGTCTGCTGACCAGCCAGCAGTAAGTACTGCAACCCATCGGGGCAAACAGGGTCAATTCTAAAGTAAGTTCTGAAGCCTATCTCTACCAGGGTTCAGTAGGCCCTAGAGATACACTCAGCATTCTGTATCTAAATTTGCAGGGGGAAAACCCTCTTAATCCTTGCTGGATTCTTCTGGGAAATATAACTGCCTCTGGAGAATCTGGTGGTGATACAGGAAGAAAGGAGCATCCAGACATGTTGCTAAAATCTCTGGTACATGTTGATCTCTATTAATTCAGCACTCTGCGTCAGGGAATCCTGTGCCAAATTCACAGACTGGTTTCACTCAACAAGAAACACAACACAAATACTAAGTCAGTGAGCAGCCATCAGCAGTGAGATCAGGCATGACCATGTGGTTATGAGACAGTCCCCAACTTCTAGTCCCCAACTCTTCTGGTCATCTGACACTCTTCACCGGGTGGCTGGTTTTGCACCAGACTCCTGCATGATGCAGAATGTACCTTGCCCCTCTTTCTTTTTACTATCTAAACTCCTAAAGGAAATGCAACAAAGTGACACAATCATTTATCATTGCAAACAAATAGTGGTCAGGGCTTTCACCACCCCATGCACAGATTACCTGTCTGGATTTTGCTCCCAGCTGACAAAATAATATAAGTC
The DNA here is from genome assembly GCF_027579445.1 of Ammospiza nelsoni. Taxonomy (NCBI): domain Eukaryota; kingdom Metazoa; phylum Chordata; class Aves; order Passeriformes; family Passerellidae; genus Ammospiza; species Ammospiza nelsoni. Next base: position 42,354,061 of record NC_080638.1, on the reverse strand, counting down.
AAGTAAATGCATTTCTCCCTATTTCCAGAAAGCTTTTGTCAAAGATCTCTTGCCAGGTTTGGAAAAATTTCTCCCATTCATAAACAGACAGGATTCAGACTGAAACTGCCAGTCATCCAGGAGTTAAAAATAAACAAACCCCTGTAACACCCTGAGATTATATAAACAAAATGCTAAGTATAACACACTGAATGAGATCAATGTGATGCATAAAGACAGGATCTATAACTCCACACACTCACACTTCATCTGCTCTGTGTGCCCAGCCTTCCAGTTCCCTCTGCCCTTGGCAAACTAAGCCAGTGTCCCACACCCATCTCTGTCTACCCAGTCTATACTGTAGACCTTGCCCTCCCAGACCTGCCTCTGTGCCCAACCTTTCTCTGTGCCCACTCTTAGGAGCAGAGTTTTGGGACTCATTCCACATGTCAATCACCACTAGGCAGCCATGCCCCAAACACAGCCCCAAGGACCCACACACAACTTGTGACTCCTAGTCACTGGCTCTGTGCTACAACCTGGGGCAGTTAAGTACAGAGTACTCAGCCCTTAAAATGCAGCCAAAATGTCTCAAAGTCCAATTCCAGCCTCAATGCTGATATTCTTACAGACTTCAGCAAATCATTGCAGCTCTCCAGGACACTGCTTCCCCCAGCTGACATGGTCCTGAAGGACCTACCTCTCAGGAACAACTTGAGAGTCAAACAGCAACTATGATTGAAAGAATGGAGCGTGCAGATGAGTGTCATAACCAGAACAACAGACAGATAAATTTTATGCTCACACGATGTCCCCTGCTCCAGGCTATCAGCAGAATTTGAACCTCTCTGCAGCACCACAGCTCTCCAGTTTGCCTGTGTGAGGCAGTGTGAGTAGCCAGTGTTTTCCTGCATGCAAGCCAGCCAGAGGAAGAAAACACTGGCTTTGCAAATCTGTTTATTTAATACACACCAATTCTGACCTCCTTCTACACCTCACCATACTTTAAGCCCAGACCCCTGTGACCTAGACTACACAATAACCTAATCTCTAATACTGCCTAATCCTATCTCCATCTCCCCACATGCTATTTCACACACCAGCTGCCTCCTGATCACACCTCAATCCAACCCATTTTTCTCTTCTCCTTTGCAATTATACTTCATGTTTTTCATCAAAATCCATTTTTGTTTAAAAATGCTTCTCTGTTTCATTACAGAACTAAGTCAATTTCGGCAATGTTTTTACTGTAGAACTTTCAAAATAACTGTAAAAAATTAGATGTTTAACTTTGTTTTGCTCCTAGCACTTTGTTGAGCCTGTCACGTGTTTTCTTCTGCTGTCTGATGAACTAATCAAACAGTTTCAGGAACATAATGAAACAAAATATTGGAACTTTCTTCAAAATAAATTTAATTGGAATTTCTACTTTGCCTAGAAGTTTAGGTCGCAGTCAGATTTGTGATGAAATAACATTATCAAACAACAAATATTCTTGAACCAAGGTTCTAATGTCCATGCAGTTCCCCTCCCTGTGTTTTCCACACAGCTCTGCTTGTGCTTCACTCAGTAAGTCTCTTTTCTCTACTTAAATGCATTCAGAAATATCTATGTTTTAATGTACACAGAAATGTTTTGACACTTCATGCTATCTTCTTTAGCTAGGCAACATAGAGAGATTGAGACCGGGAAACAAACTGCATTTAAATAATATGAAAAGGTGGAATTCTACATAAAAGTTCTGGAAATTCAAGAGTACCACAAAATCTGTGCCATCAACTCATATAAAATGGTTATCCTGTATTACTCAGAGATTACCCATGTGTCAAGGAGCATCCTGCAGCCAAAAATCAATCCCTCTGATTTGAAAGCTGAGTGCTGTTGGAGAAACACAGTTCCACTTTTCCATCTGGTGCCATTTAAGCTTTACCCCAACCCTTCTGCATCACAATGAAATCACTGCTGGCATGTGATCAGAAGCTCTGAAACCCTGGCTGCCTATCAGTTTACAAAAATTGACCTGGACATTCTATCCACTTTGATGAGAGCCTGAATGAAACTTCTTTCTCATTCACTCCTGGTAAGGAGTGCTACTTCTTAGTATCTCTGTGTATCACAAAAAATGCTTTCTTTTACGGCTCGCTGAGGAAAAAGTGTTGGAATTGAGTATAAGTACCTTGCCTGGCACCTAAACCTTACCCAGAATTTTCTAGCTACAGGGCAAATAATTCAGAACTCGTTGTTACAGTATCCTGGCTCTTCATTTAAGCCTTGATACAACTCCTATTGAAATCAAATTGTAATTCCTATTGATCTGAACACAAACCAGTCCTCAGGATCTGAAAAGCCATCTGAATGTCCAACACTGCAGCTATCCCATGACCTTTACTGCAGTTCTGGAGACTGCTTTCTAGTGTCTAACCACTCCTTCTCCAAACACGCTTTTATTTCAAATGTTCCTGGAAAGGAAATAAGGGCAAACTTTTCCCAATAGAGGACTTCCTCTGAAATTCCCACTTACACTAACAAACACTCTTCTCCTGCCAGTCACACCACACAGATTGATGGCCCTACCCACACATTGCAAATCACAGGGTACAGTGCACCCATTCATACATCTCCATCTCCAGGTGGCATTCATTGGCCTGAGCATCTCTTGGACATCATGTGCTGCCAGTTCTAACAGGCTTCTCCACTCTGATCAGTTCACTTCAGAGAGGAAATTCAACAATAACAGGCTTCTTAAAAACATCTAATATGGATTAGTTTATTTTCTTGGATTCATCCTAAGCAGATAAATCAAAACTCTAAATGACTCTGACAACTTTCCTGTTTGCAAAGAGGAGGCAAATTCTGTTCATGTTAAAGCAATCTTCTCACTTCCCACTTTTCCAGCCTGGAAATAACATTATTCTCAAACCAGAATGAATTTAAGGAACCCAAGATGCAAATCAAAACAGCTACAAGTAGCTAAATTGTCTCCCATGCTGTACCAACCACCTTCACAGAGAGAATGCCAGTCCACAGGGTCAATAGCAGTTGTAGGAAAATCACTGCTCCTCCTAGCTACACCTGAGCTGCCTGTTCTGACTTTCTGAGGCACTGGCTGCAGTGCTCTTCACCCCTTGGCATTGACAGCATATGGTACAAAACAGGCTGAATCAGCAAGGGAGCTACTGGATTGCAGTGCTAGGAGAGGTTGTTCCTGACTGTGCACTAAGCTGGTGAAAACATGAACTTCAATGTTAGTCTTCCTATTTTTTGTGCATAATTTAGCTGAGGTGTTTAAGTTCTTGACAAATCTGCAAACACTTTAAAGTTCCTCTGTCCCTGCAGAACTGCTGGATAGGGTTTCAGGCCACGAGTTGGTGAGAGTGCCTTGTAATATGCTCCTTCCAAAAAAAAAAAAAAAAAAACTGTCAAATTTGGTACAGCAAAAACCTCACTCAACTACGGGGTGAGATCTGTCCAAAGAGACTTACGGCCTGAAACCCTCCTGTTGGATAAGGGACCAGATCATAAGTAGGAAGCACATTTCCTGCAACCTATTGTCTTTGATCAGTTTGGAAGACTAAAACAAAAACAGGAGTTGTTTTGTCCAGCTTCAACAGTGAACAGGGGAAAAGATCAGTTTAGCAAAACCACTGGCTTGCAAACCAGAGCCATTATTAAGGGCCTGTAGTCTTCCACCAATCCAGACAAATGAATTTTGGTCACACTTAGTTAAAAAACAGCAAGAAGGCACATTTTAAAATGCCACTTTGCATTACAATCCCCTGATTCACATTGTGCCTGGAGAAGCCTGAGCTAAAGTATCAGTAAAAAAGGAAGAGGAGTTATGGATTCTGGTGTATCCCATCAGAGCAGTGTTTATTCTAATCAATCAACTGAAAAAATAGTAGCTGAGAGTAATTATTAATAATCAAGTAAAATTGGATTATTTCTCTGCACTGCAGTGTCATCTGGGTGGGAAGGCTGCTGTAAAAGTAAAGTTCATCAGTGTAAGCTGCTGAAATAAAATTGCTGACCCCAGCAGTTCATCAAAGGAGGCGGAAAAAGGAATCTCAACTATGCATATGGTAGACGATCTGTAGAGCACAAAGACTAGCTACAATAATTACTTGAAGGTGGCTCAAAGGCTGAGCTCAGGCATTGAATCAATCCAGTTGTATATCCAAATAAGAGCAGCAAGACCTATTGCCAAAGTCTTCCATTTCTGAGGTATCTGGTTTTGTGATTCCTCATTCCTGAAAGCACAGTCAGCTCCCTCTCCAAAAATGCACTTCTTGAGAGGAAAGGTCTCAAACTGTCTCTGGATACGTTGTGTCCTCTGTGTAGCTGTGGTTGAGGCTGATTTTATTCTCAAGGAATGCAACTGAAGCATGTATCATAAAGGACCTCTCTACTGAACATTTTGCAACATTCTGAAGTCAGGAGATCTGGTGTTACTCTGCCTAACCAACGCAACATGCCATTGCACAGAGAGGGTCACAAACACAAATACTGAATTGTAACTACAAAACATGCACTTTTACTGCAAAACCAATGGCTCAGTCAACTTCACTCACAAACACATAGGTGCAATTGTATTAGCCATTTGTGTCCAGGAGTCCCTTGCCTGTGCAATCAAATGGACATCTTGTAAAGACTTTGCAAACACAAATTAAGAGCCCCCACTGAAAATAAGAGGCAGACATGATAACAATGGCCAGACTGAGAATAACTCAGTAAAGCTTCCTTGCAAAAAGGAGAATTGTACCAGTTAAAAAATTCAAGGCAGCAACTCCTAGAACACTATACTTCTTGCAAGAAGAAGTAATACCCAGCTGCAGGGGGAATATAATACTGCTACTGGAGGAGGCAGTAAACTTGGAGTCTTCTGACATCAGTGTGTGCAAGACTTCAGCCATAAAACCAACTAAACGCAGCAAACATTTTGTGTTCAACAGCTTACTAATTACATTTTAAGATTAAATATTTCCTCCTATCTTGAGAATTTCTAAGCACCCAACAGAATCTGAGTTGCTCCTCCATTTATCGCAACAATTTCTTAAATTAAAATAATTGTTTATTTTAAAAGGGTCGTGGAGAACCTGGAGAGTTTCTTCCCCTCCCTATCCTCCCCCCCCCACCAGTTGGCTGCTTTACAACCCCCACTACGCATCATACAGGAATATGGGATCTGAAGAATGAAGTCTAACAGCCCCCAGGGCTGGCTTTTACATATCACCCGGAGTAGAGAGCTGCCTTCACTGTGCCACTGCAGAGACCAGCTGTGCTGATCTATTTCTTTCTTTCTAACTTTTCTCCCCCCTATTTCAGGAAGGAGGAAGGAAGGAGATAAACATGGCTTAATATTTTACCTCAAGTTAGACCAGTCCTGAAAAGTTTTGATAGTGTGGATCGTTTGCCAGAGCAAAAGCATACTATTACTTCTGCAATGTTAGTGTCTGCTTTGAGCAGGTTAGTGTCTGCTCAGCAGCTCACAGAGCAGGATGAAGGAATGAGAAGACAATTCTACATAAAAAACATGTCAAGTTCTGTTTGCATGGGAAGAAGGGGCTAAGCCTGCTGAGGTTCACTTTGTTCTCCATGGTTTGTGCAAGGCCATCGATCGATCAATCAATCAATCAATCAATCAGTCTTCTCTCTTTCCTCCTTTTTTTTTTTTTCCTGGGACCCACTGCAGGAATATCATGCCCAGGATCTTGTTTAAATCCACGACTCCTCTCTGTCAAGCCAATTCTTCCAATCCTCCCCCCAAGGCCCCCCTCAAGACACCCCCTCCTTCTCTCCCCGAAAAGGGGCCTTCTGAGCTCGTTTTGCTAATGTATTCTCAAACCAAATTAGGGGCTCTGACTCTCGGTGAAGTTCGTGAGTTAGTTGCGGCGATGCACTGAATTAAAGATACCATCTCGGACTCAAATCAGATTAGAGCCCACACACACACATGCAAAAGCCCACTTTCTAATCAATTTTATAAAGGGCCTTCAGCAGAGATACACTAATGGTATTGAGCTAAGATCTTTAAACTAAGTCTGCAAGAAGTCTGCGGAGATAAAACACACACTGTATTAAAGAGAAAGCTCTCCACTGTGCCCTTCCCACCCAGAACCCTGTGCACACTGGAAGAGCACCTCAAAATACAAAACAGCTCTCCCAAACCTGACATGTTCCCTCACATCCTTCTCTTCCTGCTTCAGATCTTTAAATCCCTTTCATTCAAGTGAATGAATCTTTCATTCAGTTCCTGTCAAATGGCAGCAGAAAGTCCCTGCACAGAGGGCAGAGGAGGCAGGGGGGCTACACAGCCATGCTACATGTGAAGAATTAGACATAATGAGAACACATGAACCCTTTTAGGCCTGTCACACAGATCTGTAAGAAGTGGGCAAGGTGAAAAATCAGCTGACCAGCTTCAAGGAGAGCTCCTACTTCAACACAGGTACCCTGCAGTTACACTCAAGGTGTTAGGCACTGACCTGGTGCCGGGCACATACAACTGAGATGCCACAACAGCACATCCCAAGTAAGATGTGACTAAGTGTGTGCTAAAGGATCCCTCCAGAGAGCAGCTGCTCTATATGCCCAGCATCTTTGCATCCTGTCCTCATCTCTCTGTTTAGCAGTGGAAGTTCTCATCTATGGCAGCAGGCTTCCTTCTCTGAAACCAATATTCTGACATGAAAAATAATGTTGCCTAAGGTGGCCCACAGAAGGTGATGAAAGGGAGATAGAAGGGTTTATTAAAGAAGCTGCAACTAAATATTTAATAGACCAGCTATTGCTCAGTCACCACTAACCAGAGAATAAGGCCATCTCTGAATACTCTGGTTATGCCAGGTTCTCTGCATCAGATCATGGAATAATCTTCTGCTTTGTTTTAATATTTTCAGTAAAAACATCTCAAAACACTTCAAACAAATTAGAAAGCCAAATCTCAGACCCCAACATTACACTTCACTCGCTTTCTACGATGACATTTCTAACAAAAGGGCAAGAGGATGCTTCCTAAGGTAACAGAAAGTCTGCATTTCAAAAAAAAATTATCACTGCAAAAATTGAAATTCACCAACTTTCTCTAAGCAAAGTAAAGGGACCTTAGCAAAAGAAATGTGATAGATAGGGGTCTGAATGCTCGGCACAGAAGCCTTGCTGAGAAAATTTTCTCAGGGCTCAAAGGGGCTTCCTTGAGACAGCTTCAGGACTCACACCACTGTGGAGTTCTACAATGATCATGTGCTGAGGATGACGCCAGTTTTCAATGCAATTAACCTTTCCAGCCTAATGAAATGGGTCTATTGGCTGCAGAGGCAGCAAGGAGCCCCTTGACTCTGGCAGGCTCCTCAGGACAGGTTATCGAGGTTGCAGAGTGTTACTGCTCCCCTTCTATTTGCAGGCTGCAGCTAATTGATGCCAGACCTGAAAGGAGTAGGCAATGCCAACCTCAGTGTTGTACTCCAACATCATATTGATCCTTGGGAGCGGGGACTTGGGTCTGTGCCCACTGATGTGCTGTGTCACAGGCAGCGTTCTTCCAGGAACATACCCTGGGCGGCAGAAGCACACAGCTGGGAGAAGGAGGAAAGTTCCTCAGATGGGAAAGCAAATGGACCACTCTAGGGCTGATACTACCCTGTGACTTAGAGAGAGCCAGATCTGGGATGGAGCCTCAAGCTTTTGTGCTGGCTTTTTCTCCAGCTGGGAAAAGAAAGGAATAACAGCCCTCCCAAGGGTGGGGGACAACTGCTGTACTCTAAGGGCTGATATGTATGAGTCCCTTCTTTCCTTTCTAGCTGTTGAACTTTGACAAGTGGTGAGGGAAGAAAAGGGGTGGGATGTAAATCTGATATTATGGGATATGACCACAAACACACACTGCATATGGAGGGAAGGAGGGAAGGAGGGAAGGAGGGAAGGAGGGAAGGAGGGAGGGAGGGAGGGAGGGAGGGAGGGAGGGAGGGAGGGAGGGAGGGAGGGAGGGAGGGAGGGAGGGAGGGAGGGAGGGAGGGAGGGAGGGAGGGAGGGAGGGAGGGAGGGAGGGAGGGAGGGAGGGAGGGAGGGAGGGAGGGAGGGAGGGAGGGAGGGATGGGTACCTTTGAGTCCTACAACAAGCCATCCTGCCAACACAGCCCATAGACATTTTAGTCTTGGAGTTCCAGAGAACTACAAATCAGACCCACATTTACATGTGACTTTAAGAGTGGCTATTGAGATTTACCCTGCAGTGCTCAGTCCACCATACTTCATTAATTTCCAACCAGCCACAGGGATGTCACCAAACTTAAGCACCCAAAATATTAGAATCCAAATTATACTCTTAAAATAATTAAAATGGCATTAAAAGCAAAAAAGAATGCACATTTAAAAAGTAATTTTTGTCTTCTGTGTTTGTTTCATGCTCTTAAACTGTGATACCAAACTTCCTTCTAATGCTGAGGGAAAAATTTGCATTAAGAAACAAAACAATAATTATTTCCTCACACCTTCCTCACTGTCTTTTACAAACTGTTGCTGTATTTTTTTCAAATACCCAGTGTATATTTTCATTGTTCCAGTGTGAAAAGTATATAGCAAGGATATATTCAGCACTTGGTTTCATGTCCTACATGAAACTCTAGTTCTGTTTTGTACACTCACTCACTGGAAAATAAAGAAAGGAAAGAAGAGCTGCCAGCCAGCTGGCTGAGGAGCTTTGAGATGCATTGTCCATGTGCACCTTACATGGGGAGTCTTCCCTGCTTTGTGTGCAGACCTCATGAAACATCACAAACCTCCCACAGTACCTCAATATTCAAAGGCAGAAGAAACAGCGCAGGAGACAGAACACGCATATGGAAATACATTTTGAAAAAAATTAATTATTGTTAACATCTTTAACAATGTAGGGCTATCACACATTCTGTGTGATATCCAGTAATATCTGCTTCACCTGGAGGTCAGTCTGGAGCCTACTGTTACACAAGATGACAATCTTTGGATAGGAATCATTGATTTCCTTGGAACTTTAGACTACAGGAAAGACAAACTGAGGAAACCTAGACTTCTCCACAAGAAGGGACAACAAGAATTCTCACATCTGAGAAGTTCAGTGATGTCTCAGTCCTTAAAGAGCAATCTCCTCTCCTGTCATTACAGAAACAGTTTGTCACATTTTAGCTCCAGTGAATATTTCAGGACAGCTAGAACTGAATCCAACATGTGGAAAAGGATCTCCTACAATCCCAAACAAGCATCATGCTCTCACTGCACTTCAGGGTCAGTGATGTGTGGTCCCATTTTCCCGGGAAATTGAGGGTAGGCTGCTGAATAGCACCCTGTCACAAAAAGGTAAGTGCTGCCAAGGCAGCAGTCTCCAGACAGGTGAAGATGCAATGTTAGTGTTTAAATCACAGCCATTAGGTGGGGAAGGAAGGAACTAGGAAGTAACATTTCTGTTGTGGAGACCATTATATGTTGCTTGGGTCTGAACAGAGCCATATGATTGCAGGGCACATCAGGCAAACAGATGGTGAACTTGTTGAAGCCTCACAGTACAGAGACTTCCAGTGCCAGCCATCCACAGGCTGCCTCCTCTGGTGTTGGTACCAAGGAGAGTCTCCTCATTAGAACTTCCTGTTAAAAGAGCCATTGGCCAGAGGGGAGCTAAATTTGACAAGTAAAGGGTGACCCAGAACTGCCCAGGAGATAAGCCTAAGTAGTAGTTTTACCCTTCTTACTGACCTGGGAAATAATTAAACCATCAATATTGGCTTCTTCAGGTTACAAAGTTTCCCAGAATAGCAGAGTATATAGCAGAATATATAATTCACACTAGTGGAATTCAAACATTTTAACTCATCCAGTCTGGGGCAAGGCAACACTGCAGATGAGGGGGAGGCCTGGCTGAGGTGGGAGGAAAATGAACCTTGAGTGGCTCTAACAGGCATGTGATGCAGTCTTGGGAAGCCTATTTAACTAGTGAGACACAGACAATGTGAGGAAGATGGGAATCATGGGGAGTGAAATGGATGTAGAAGAGAAATTAACTCTGAAAACTCTAAAATCTGTCAGAAACAGAAAAATAAGTTCCAATAACTTTAAGTAAAAGGCAGTCTGGATCAGATTGAAGCAGATAGACTTCAAAAGGAGAAAGCCAACAGGTTAGCAGGAGAAGCAAGAAAAACATTTTGTAATTTATGACTTTGGCACAGAGTATGAATAGACACAGGACACAGACAGTGTGATACAGATGCTGCCAAGATTAAAAGGTCTCTGAAATGAGTGCTTACGCACACACAGAGATCTCCTCACCAAGGAGGATGTTTTGCAGAAATAAGAAATGTGCTTACTTTGTGGGCTTCCAAGAGTGATGTATGTATATATATATTCATTTAATGGTAGGGACAGAATACCTCAGGAAAAAATAACCTCTTTTTAACAATAACAACAAAAAATACCAAAAAAAAATCTGCAAAAACTTTTTGATTTTCTCCAAAACTTCCATTATAAATACATTAGAACAGTTTTCAGGATTTGTTTTCCTTCATGATGTATGTTTGATTTTCCTTCAGTTATTTTAAAAGAAAGATCATTTTCACTCAGAACTGACAACAACGCAGAGACATAGTTTTGCTTCCGCACAGCTTGGAAAAAAAATCAATTTTCTCCAGCTAAAATTTTAGCACTACCTTAAGGAAGTTAGGAAAAAACACCCAAAATGCTGTAGAGATAATCTCCACTCACTGGGAACATGAACCAGACAGCAGAAGAAAGTCCTGGGCAGGAGAAACATCCACTTGACTGTCTGCAAGGAAAGGAAGGAAAGAAACAGGGAAAGGTTCCCGCTGCCAGGCCAGAAAGCATTAACTCCACATTTTGTGAGCACTGCAGGATTTGGGGAGCCTGTGCTGCCATCTTCAGGGATGCTCTCACCTTTCCGTGACCCAAAATCGCAAACGAAGGAAAACAAAAAGGGGGAAATTTCCACAAAAAATAAGGAAGATAAAAACGAGATATCTCATTTAGCTCTGATTGTTTACCTCTGGGATTGCTGGCCGCCTGGTTTTGACTAGCTCACAGAGAAACACAGAAATTAAAATTGGGAAAGCCAAATAAATCCCGTCTAGACCACATGCATGCCCAGGCTGCACTAAAGCAAACGGATCATTGCTGTTTCACCCTGTCTGATTTCTCTCCTCTTCTCATGCAGAGTGGGATTATTCACTGAGCCTCCATGGCTGATGCTCAGTCGATGCTAACTAACCATGTAGGAGATACAAAGCAATTTCAAAGAGACAGAGTGAGAGACCCCGGCCCTTTCCCACAAGGGCTGAATTAAAATGAGTTAATTGTGTGCCCACAGGCTTCTCAAAGTCCTGTTTTGCAAGAACAAATCACAGGTATTCCAAAAACACATGTGTCTGTTACTCTTCCTCAGACAAAACCTGAGGTTTCAGATGTTGTAGGGGTATGTACTGCATAATAACAATGTTACATTGAAGAGGACAAACCCAAGTCTCATTTTTTCTGACCTAGTGGACATGTGTCTATCCTGAATCTTTTTAAAGTGCTTTCTGATATGTGCATTTCTCCCTTGTTTCCCTGCTACAACTCATTCCACACTGTTGTTAATTCTTTGCCTCTTCTCTTACTTCTTACCTTGTTACACATTCCTTACATTTTTCAAATTGCTTTATAGGCTTCCAGCCACAGGGCCCTCACAGATCAAATATTACACAACAAAACCAATCCACTAATATTGCATTTTGAAGCTGAAGATCATGTTGTTCCCTACTTACTATGCTAGGACAGGACTTTCTTTGCTGGTCAAAATATTGACTGAATGAGTACTGTATTCTCCAGATTGCTCTTGTCCTCTGCCCTCACTATCCCCACACCCTCAGCAAATATGACTGCTTCATCTTCTCAATCCATCTAAATGACAAAAGAAGAAATAACATTTTTATTCAAATTAATCACCAAGTATTTGCTCCTACTTAAGTCAGGATAATTGCTGAACGTTACAGTATAAAACAGTATTATTGTATTTTATTAACATTGAAAATCCATTCTTGTATAAAGCTTTTGGCTTTGTACTTTATTTCACCTAGGTTACAGTTATTACTTCACAAAATGGAAGAGTTCCTTTTCTATCTGCTCAGGTCACTGTAAAAAATATTAGAAATTATGATTTACAGTGAATAATAAGCAACATGCAGTATATTTCATCCACAAGGCTACTCAAAATTATATGCACAATAGAAGGCCATTTCACTCATCCCATCTCTGAAGCCTAATACAGCAGCTCTTCTGCTGTGTACAGTCTGAGCTTCTGAAGCAAAAAAAAAGAATTGTTTGTCCCATTAAAACTATAATGGAAAATAAGGAAAAATGTAAATGTCTCAGCTGAAATTTAATCAGTACACTGGAATCCACCAAATAATCAATACTGCAATGCCAAGATGGGCACCAGGGACACAGAACAATCCTGATCCCAGGTTGAGGTGCAAGCTCTCAGAGCAAAGAATTTTTGGTCAGCAACACGAGCTCTTGCCCTGCCTTCCACATTTGCTTGCTTGGCTCCTGCTCAGCTTTGCTAACCTGCAAGAACACTCAGGACCACAATTTAGCATAAGTGTAAATGAAAGAGGAAGGAAAAAGGAAAGGGTTTACTCCTAATTGCAGAGACTCTTACTAAAAAAGTTGACTCAACAGAGTAGAAAATTGTCCATTTGCTGACAGATTATTTTAGTAATTCCACAAAACTTAATAGACAGTCATGTCTCATATTGTCCTGGTCCTCTCTGTGATCCATCACATGCACCCAGCTTGGTCCATCTGTTTTGCTTGTTTCTCAATTACGCACCTGCCTTCCCCACGCTGCCCCTCACTTTACTCAACCCCCTCTGACGTCCTGCAGACAGTGCCTGCAATGCCCCTCTCCACAAGACCTACATCTACTGAAAACACTGGCAGAAAGAAACTCACTAATGGTGGGTGAGATGTGCAATGAAGGATTTATGCTTTGTCTTTCTGAAATCTGTACAAAACATAAACACAGTCTATAAAACCGGACAGATTGTTTTTCTTTTCCCCAGCATAGGCCTGCTGCTGGTCTGAGGGAAAGAACAGAGCTGTCAAATCATCTCTGGAGCTTCCTGACCTCTGCCTCGGTGCCTTCCCTGCTGACCCCTTTCCTTTCCCTATTCTCACCACACCTTCCAGGGCAGCACTGTGTTTCACCACCTCCAATACTAGCAGTGTACCGCAGCCTGGGCCCTGGGAAGGGGCATTCCCTGTATTCCAGAGGGAACCTGCAGATCTGCTGCCTCTGGAGCTCTGGGACTGCTCCCAGGAGGAGCTGCGGAGGCACAGGGGAGGTGTGTGTCACACTGCCTGCACGGATGCTGCTGTGAGGGAGGCCATGAAAGGCAGACTGCAGGAGACAGCAGTGGCTACTGCAGGCCACCACAGGGGAGCATGAGCAGAGCCAGCAGGAGACAGCTTATCCATGCTGTGCTTTGGTCTATGCAGTAATTCCAGCCTCTCACTTTCATAAGTGCTAAATTCACACAAAAATGTTTTTTTTTAAAACCCACCACAGGCGATTAAGCTGTGATCTAGATTAATTAGCTGCCATATTTCATTTTTAAAATCAGAACTGGCCCGTGCTGACACCAGGGAAACTGATAATATTTTCACTCGTACCTAACTGCCTCTGATTTTTCACGCTGCCTAGAACAGAGTGGCTGCTCCCAGCCTCACCCATCCATGCCAGGCAAGTGCCTGCACCTACTGCAGGCACCCATGCAGGGTGCTGGGGTGAGGCTGGAGGACCAGGGATCTCCTAATGAAAGTGCTGACCCTGGTGTAACCCGTGTGCCCCAAGTAGCACTTCAGTGTTGAAAACAAAAGATCGATGAATTGTATAATGTACTTTTACTGCTGTTAATTTTTCTGAGTGCTGCTGGTTTGTGTCTCCTGGAGGCTAACAGGACCCTTTGGCCACAAAGCAATATTTACTCTCTCCTGACAGCTTGGCTGCTGGAAGCAAAAGATGCATCCTTGCTCCCCAAATGATAAGGAAATGATAAGGAAATGCACATCATGAAAAGGACATATCTGATAGAGGCTCAGCACCACTGCACGCAAACATGGCTCAGCCCTGGCTCCTACTCCTGTGAAGTTTTTCCACTTTGCTCCTTTAAATCCTTCCAGAAAGCAGAAGGTAGGCAACAATGCTGTTTAAGCAAGATCTTACAAATTACTTTTTCAAAACTAATTTTTCAGGTGGTAGACTCTCTTGTCCAGCACCATATTGCTCCCTGTCCATTTAAACTATAGCTCCTCAGAACAAGTGCTATTCAACTGACCTCCACAAAGTACCTTTTAGTCCTGATGACACTTTAAGTGTTTGCTCAAAAAGCCCAGCCCCAAATCTCAAACCCCTACTGGAATTCTCTCATGGATTTGATATGTGCACACTCCTGTTACGTTGTTTTATGTACTGTCTTTACAGAAGTCATCCCTACAGCACCTTCCTCAAGCCAAGGAGGTACTCTGAGACTCAGTTCAGTGAGAAGCATCTCCTGCAACAGAGACAGAGCTTCACAGAAGATATCCTTGCTTGCTTTAGCATAGCTGGAGACACACAGGAGGTGTGCAAACAGTGAATGCATAAGGCACACAGGACAGGCAAAAAATTGATTTACACCAAGAAGTAGAAGACAGACAGCATGCTATTCTCCTCATGTTCACTGGCATATGAAGTATTTATATCAATAATAATGCAAAGTATTCCTGTAAAACACAGACCCTTCCATTCCTTTCCCATCTCTGTGTACAATTTCTAGAGCAAGCACTGCACAACTGTAAAGAGCTGCCAGAACAGGAACTACATCAGCTCATGAACTTCTCAAGCAGAAGAGGTTTTCCATGTCTCTGTTCCCTCCATCCCACTCAGCAGGAAGGACTTTAGGTAAAGCTGGGGAAAAGTGAAGCCCTCTCTTGAACCACACTGCAAAAGCCAAAAGGTAAGCAACCTGTAATCCTGCAACACAGCATGAACATTTGAAACCATATTAAAACCCAGCAGTGGCCAGTAGAACATGCCAGAAAATTTTTTAGAACTGATTAGTGGTCCCCAGTTCTCTCATTTTCCAGCTCACTGACTGAGCTTTTTTTCTGGGGATATCCTGCAGTATCTCTATCCTCATGAAAAACATCAGTTAAGATTTTCCTTCTTCCACACCAAGTCAGCATTCCTCTAATTTGCCCCAGCCAATGTGTAGAGCTCTACTCCCATCCCACCTCACAGCAATGTGTCATTCCTGCCTTTTCCACTGGAGCAGAAGTGCAGCACAGGCCTCCTACCAGCTGCTGATGTGTATCTTTCTTCTCTAGTTGCAGGGGTGCTAAACACACTGCAATAAATCTCCTCATCCCAAGGGAGCAGTTCTCTTTCTTCAGGCCCCATGATATTATACACAGCAGCTCTTCCCGATGTCAGAAGCTCCATTTCAATGCTCCTCTTCCCTCTGAAGGATCCTGCTGCTTTATGTCTTACCACAGGGCAGCTCCCATCACCACCCAGCTTTCAGATTCCCCACCACGGGGTAGGCTGTGCTTTCAGCCAGTGACAGAGTCATGACAGGGCTACCAGGCAGAAGGGACCTGTCTGCTTGTGTGGGCAAGCTTTTCACATGTACCTCTTCCTCACCTCACAAGGATGCTGATCACTACTTTCACCTTGCAGCAGAAAGACAAAACAAGACAGTCGGCAAGTGTGAAGGAAAGTCCTATCCCAGTGCAACAGCCAAATGGTGCAGATTGAATTAGAAAGCTGGGAGAGAAACAAAGCAGTAGTTTTGTAAGGTTTGACCCCACTTTTTAAGCCAATTCTCATTCAATTTTAACAACAGAAACCCGTGCATGTGCTAGCAGAATCTTTCTTCCTCCACTGTGATCTCTCTTTTTCCTGAAGCTGTTGTATTCTAATTCCACCTTTTTGCAGAAAATAATGGTTGTGTGTTTTCAGAGGATCTTCAGGAAAGTTAAATGAGAAAAGGTGTGAGGAACAGCTATTTTCTACCACACCTCACACAAAAACCTTAGTCATAAGCCAAAATTCAGCCACAGTGACAGGACCTTGCTGTTGGCTCTTCGGCCAGCATTTCTCTGTCCCAGTGTGACCTCAGGCTCCATGGCACAGGTTCTACCCTTGCTTGTCCTTCCTCAGTGCACCATCTCCAATCAAACACAGCTCCAACAGTGTTCAGTGGAAGTACACTGTTTACAATCCAAAATCAAGATAATTCTGAATGATCAACTCTCCTTTGGATCTTGTGCAGAGCAGCAGAACATTGTCTGACACCGCGTCTTGCATTTCCTTGCAGCATCAGAGTTCTCAGGATACTACAGAATCAGATGGTACTAAACTTAGACTTCCTACCCACAGGGAGCTTTTGCTTAAGGCATGA
Organism: Ammospiza nelsoni; assembly: GCF_027579445.1. NCBI lineage: Eukaryota > Metazoa > Chordata > Aves > Passeriformes > Passerellidae > Ammospiza > Ammospiza nelsoni. Next base: position 42,337,622 of record NC_080638.1, on the reverse strand, counting down.
TTTGTTACATTTGCCTTTTTCTTTATCTTGATTTTATCTATAGCTATAAAGATGCAATTGCTACTCAACTTGATGGCATTATATATACAGATACCTTAAAAGAAGCTTAAAACCAGAGCTGAGTCTCTTCTTCCCAGCTATCTCGTTGCAGTCTTCTCCTTTGCACAGGAGATGGGTTTCATCCATACTCCATGCATTTCATCCTCATAAATTTGGCAAAGGGCATTCTCCTCTGGAGATCACTGGAATTCTCCACATGCTGGAATGCTTCTTTGGAGTCCTGCTTTACTCACCTCTGGTGTGTTTTTATCTGGATAATATTCTTTGCAACTTCAGCGAGTTCACACTTCACCTGCTCTCACACCTCATTTGGCACTTTGTCCTCTGCGCATTTTAGCAATGCATAAAACTGCTCCCCAATCACCACTATGCTGCCTTCTCCAACATACTCCAAATTATTCCCAAAGGGGTGAAAGAATCATTTCATGCATTAGAAGCATGAAACCTGAACTCTGAAAGAATCAGCCAGTGATCTGAGGCACTAATAACACCTGGCAGAGTTTTATGGAAAGAAAATTGCTTGTTTCTGCCACTCACATACAAAGCTTTAGTTGATTCCTGCCCCCTCACTTCAATATGAATTTTTATATGGCTTCTGCATATTTCTTCTTCTACTGTGATGTTGAACTGAATGGCCCAATATTAATCTTGTACCAATTTTACATTGGTGTAACCAATCTGATTTTAGAGTTCCTTGTCATTTACAGTAGCAAAAACAAAAACAGATTCATATTCAAAGTACCTTGGAAGACAGTTATAAAAAGAAAGTCCCCAGGCATGCTCAAAGGTTGTAGATGGCTTCTTCATCTTGTGGTTTCTGCTTATCTAGTTTCCCATATAAATTTTCAACACCAGCCTCTTTGTTCAACAGCAGTGACAGCATTTCATGGTTGTTAGCTGCTCTCAGAAGATGAAGTAACCTGATATAAATTACCTATTGCTGCAAGTGCAAGAGAACCTGTTAGCACAGTAGTCACTTCTAGAAGGCTGCAAGTACTGACTACATTATTACAGGCAGAAGGTTTTCTATCATGGTAGAAGTCATTTTAATATGGCATCCTCCTCCAAGATTTTTCTCGATGGCTATTCAAGGATTTTTCCCTGGTTCAGTAGCCCACATTATGAACAGTGGACTACATTCATGTCCTAACTTTCACATTGGTGATGTACAAAAGCTACCACTTGGATGGCATTCTTCCAGAAGAAACCAGAGGCACTGAGGATTGAGAACAGCAGTCACAGTAATGGGAACTGCCAAATGAATGCAATGTTCCTGGTTAAATCTGCATTTAATTGCTGCTCACTACTATTCATTTACCCCGTTAAGACAAGACTGGGTAGCTGATAAATAAGATGATAAAGCAGCTACTGAGTAAAATAAAAAAAAAATAGAGGATATCTAAAACAAATACCTCTATATATTCATATTGTGATGTGGATAAGCTATATTCTAAAATAGAGGAGAAATCCCTGTATATCCTCATGAGACATAATAGATGCTTTTGGTGAACCAATTGTAATTTTAAGACAACATACTTGTCATTCTTAGCTCAGGCTGCCAGAGCCCAACAATTAAGGTCTCAATTATCTCAATGACAGTTTTATTCCCAAGGAACCAGGTAGGGGATACTTCTTTTTCAGACACATTTAGCCTAAAAGGATCTAAAATTTCTGTGTGCCACTTTATTAGGCAGTGACTGACAAACTAGAAAGAGTTTTAAGACACCATAAAATGACTGGGCAAACTCAAGTAGGAGATAAAAACCCTCAAAGGACACATGAGGCCATAAACGGAGTAGGGTCTTTCTGAACATAAGCCAACACTTTGTGACTGCTATGGGTGACCAGGCACTTGCACAGTTTGCTCAGAGAGGTTGTGGTGTCCCCTGTCTTGGAGATGTTCAAGAGCAGTGTGGACCTGATTCTGAGCAACCAGCCTTAGATGGTCCTGCTTGAGCACAAGGTTCGACCAGATGACCTCCAAAGGTCCGTTCCAACCTCAGCAGTTCTGTGATTCTGTGTGAAAGCAAGAGGTAGCTCCACTTTGGAAAAAGTGTACATATACTCAAATTATGCAGTCATGAAGATTAATGTATTTCTCAAATAATACATGAAACTCATATGCAAAACACTAAAGTTTCTCTTTCCCCATCAAGCTTCCTTACCATGAGATTTTCATAGACTGTGGAATGGCCCTTCTGGCATCCAAACTTACACTAGTAATATGCTGAAGGGAGTGCACAGCAGGGATGACAGAGAATCTCCCTGAAGACTCCATCAGGTCCATGAACATGGAAATGCTCTCTCAATGCAATACTGAGAGCCAAGATGCCCAGGAGAAACCTGCACATACTTTTAGAGGAGGACAGAGTACTTTGACCATTTTCAAGGATCTGGCCTGTGGAAACAAAGGTGCACGGGCTGCTCTGCAGGCCAGCCCCTGTGCAGCCCGGCGCACTGTCAGCAGAGCCCTGCAGATGGCTGCAGAGCTCTTCCAGCGCCTACCTGCGCTACGGCAATGGGCACTTGGAGGCAAGGACACCGGCCAGTCCTGCACTGAAGGAAGCAAAATTGTTCTCCTTTCAAAAGATGGACACCTGTCTATGCTGCCTTTATTTCCACCCAAATGTAACAGCCAGTGGCCTGCAGGCTGAATATCACTGTCTTTAACCTCACAAAGATCCTCCATTTACAAGTTTTCCCACAACACAGCTGAAAGACAGAGATGCTGTGGCTCTCGTATGTGACAGTGAACTCCCCACACACAAGAACAATTTATCCCTCAAGATGCTTTTCTTAACAAGGGTCTGTAGTCCTAAGAAGCTCTTATGGAGCAGATATTTGAAAAGAAGTATCCATTCTTGACTTGCCCATGGCAGCCACATCCTCTTTTTCCCTTCCCCAGACTTCCACCTAACTGAGCTGAAGGGCTTTCAGCCTTCTTATATCTCACATCAGGCTCAAGCACTGTTCATAAAACAAGCCATCTTCATCCACCGTCCTTCCCTTAAACTCTACCTTTAGCAATGAATCCTTAAAAAAAATTAAAAATTGAGTTCTCTGTCACTGTGGATGCCCTCCTTCCTCCAAAGCCATGTCTCCTACTTCCTTCTCCCCTCTCCAGTGTTACACAGCAGATCTGTGCAGGGACAGGGGGTTTTGCATCACAAAATTTTGTGTGCAAATCCTTCCTCTATCTCAAGGGATTTGTGAGCTTTTCTGTGCCCACCTTGTATCAGTGACATGCTTTGAACACAGGGTAGCCTGATGTCTGTGCAGGTCTCTCCACAATTATGGACAGCTCCCCACCACAGGCACACTGACACTCAGTGGAACTCAGTGCCCAAGTCAGATCACTCTGACTGAAAATTCCAGCTACAGTATGATAGTGGGAACCATTTTGTCGTAGTTTATATTTATCTGGTCCCTTTCCAATCTATCCATCTGAATCAAGTAATTGTCTTCTAAGAGGGAGTCAAGAACTTATAACAGACACCAGCTGCCCATTCTCTTTTAACCCATCCAATATTAGACTCGTTAGTCATCAGGATAACAATCTTGTTTGCAAATCAGCTACCTTTACCAGATAACCAGTGGGACCTAGTACAACATCTATTAGTCCAACAATATCACAACCAAGATATATAACTGCTTCTGTACAAAAACCTTTATTCTAATCCTTCTTAAACTCAACAAGACTGATTGGCTTGTATTATTTGTGAATTAATTTTTAACTCTTGGTCCAGCAGGGGAATTGAATCTATAACATTTCGCAGAGACCGAAGAAAAGTAACAGTATGCTAAGAAAGTAAACCAGTCAAAAGCAGATATTTTTTCTTCTTTCAACAAACAATTCAGAGGGCTGAATCTGTTTTTCCCTAAACACCCAAGGGAAAATTCTAGGGAAAATTAGCACATTGAAACATATATAGAGAGCACATCACTGTACTGTGAGAGCTTTTGTTTTTGTTTCATAATTATGTTGTTTTAAAAAGGCTGTGGAATTAAATTTGTTAGTATTTTAAGAAACTAGTCCATGTTAGACTAGGAAATCAAGAAGGGAAATTTCAACAGAGACAGTCCATATTATTAGAGAAGTAATGATCATGGGCAGTGATTAGGGCTTATAGTTGCTCTGTAATGACAGTCCCCTAACTGTAATTGCTAGGAAAAAAGAAGCTGCTCTATAGGAAAATAAAAAACACTTTAAAAAAGAATAAAAAGACAATTGTCAGATACACTGTAGGTGATAAAATTAAAACAAAACCTAAAAATGTTTCATAATCAAATAACCTTTTAAGTTATTCCATAAGGGGAAGCACACTATATTTTGTGGCTTACTAAACCAAGATCGCATTAAAAAAAGAAAAAGAAAATTTCCAAAACCATCAAAAAATAAACAGATAAAAGAAATTCCAAATCGCCGACTTTTATGGCTATGGCATTCGAGCCCATCTTGACAATGTTATAGTTGGATCTCTGTTCTGCATACTGTTTTTCAAATTACCCTGTGATACTCCATTTAAAGAAAATCTCTGTTCCTCTTTAAAAAACACCAGTTCATTGATTTATAAACAGGACATCTAACTGCAGTTATTTAGTAGCACCTAATCCTATATGATCCATAATAATATATATTCCCAGAGAAACACCCAAAGTCTTTCAGTGCAAATGTTCTGTATGGTATATTTGTACAGCATTTTACATTTACAAAACACCTTCTATGTAAGGCCATGAACAGATTTACAAGCTTGAATTGCTAAAGATTGGGAACAATCTTGTGATGAGGACAGACAGACCTACCCTTATTTCTTTCTATACATTTATACACTAATACATGCAGAAATATGTAACCACATGCAGAAAGTCTTGTGTACACATCCAAAAAGACATTGGATGGATAAGTAAAATATGCACTTGATTATATATAAAATTATATTGTTTATATACATGTGTGTTCTGTTAAATAATAGCAGGTGCACAATTACATAAAATTAAGTGTGTACACACACCCCTGCCAAACATCCATCCATGCACTCGCAGATCTCTGCATGCAAGAAAACTCTTTTCTGTCCTGCTCTGGCACATTCTAGTCCTCCACGGCGGGCTTGGTGCCCCTACACAACTTGTATCAATTATTTCAAAAAAGATGCATCTGGCGTCATGGATGTAAAATAATACCTATGAATGCATAATACACTTAAACATCATTTTCATAAAGTCATATCTGCTACAACCTATTAAGGCAAAGAAAACCCACAGAAGGTGAAGTCATCATCCTTCACGATGCCCAAGCACAAAAAATGCAAGTTCCTGAGTGGGGCTTTGCGTGGCTTTGAAGGAGAGTTTCGATTGTACCAGACAGCTGTGGCCTCCTCCCTGTCGCAGTCCCTGGTCAGGCTGCACATCATTGCTCAAAGTCGCTGCATGAGGAGAGCCCTCATCCAGCTAGAGACCTCTGCACTACTGATGAATCTGATAACAAATATTACCTACTACAGAGTGTCAGGCAATAGGCACCGGTGCTTTCAGAATTTTTCAGTGTCTCACTGTACCATTACCCCCTTAGCCTACAAAAATTATCAAAAAAAAAAAAAAAAGCCCTCATCAACAGAAATACAAAAACTATGAAGAAACAGAATTAAACTCTTAAAGATAAAAATAGAAGTAACATCATGTATGTTTGGAAAAGAACTGAAGCCGTACTGAATTTATGTTTTCTAAAGAATTAAATCGCTCTCCCTCTACAGCACTTTCTGAACTGTTAAAACTAAATGGTAATCACATGCCATACACAGTCGTGAAACAAAGAAAAATAAAACAACAGCAAGTCCTTAAAATTAATGTGTTAATTATAAATGATTTTAAAAGTTATAAGTGAACCATGTAAAAAAAATGCACACATTGAAAATGTGTATCCGCTGATTGTGGTTACCTGCAGTAAAAATAAATTATACACCAAATCCGCAAAATCAGTAACATCCTATGTTCTTCACTGCTATATTGCCACATATGTGAAAAATTCATCTATATAAGTGTAATTTCTTAAAACATGAAACAAATATGTTTGATAAAGAGAAACTTGTCAGTTTGACCTGAACAAAACCAAAAACAACACAGAAGTCTTTGGAAAAAAAAATTCTGTTGAAGAATAATTCTTTAGTGTCCTTCAGCTCTTCAATTTTTTAATACGTAAAATGATGTAAATCTCACTGAGAAATTTGGTTTGTAATTATTCATGTCAGTACATTAAAAAAAGTACTTGCGGAAACTGACGGAAAATTGTATTTCTGTTTTATTTTCACCCAAGTGCTTATACAATCTTAAAATTATCTTCCTATATGAAGTCATAATTGGAGAATCGAACATTTTTTAAGCTGTTCTTTTGACCTTTGTCTTGAGTGAAAGGACAGCGAGACAATATGCTCACCAGCATTGTTCCCAGTGACGGCTCCATCACCAGAGATTGAGAGCCATTATTACAAAAGGGAACTTTAAAGTGACATGAGAAAAAGGGGGAAAAAACCTAGAAAATAACACTTCTTAATATGCCATACGCACGAACAGCCTTTCAGACCAGCAGACATACAGCAAGAAAAAATCTTCTTGTAAAAAGATCTGCAGTAAAATACAGACAATCAATTCAAAACAAAAAGTACTATAAGAAATTTTCTCCTGTTATGCAGGATACTCTAAGCTGGAGGTCCCACTTCCATCACCCACATTACAGGCTATGCTAATTTAAGGAAAATATATGACTCTTACAATACATGTTAAAGCACAGACAATTTCCAGGAATGGAAAAGGAAAATTTGGACGGAAAGAAGGGGTGCTCATCAAATAATGTTCTTATCCTACCAAGAAGAAGTTAGAACAGGTTTGCTTTACCTTCCAAGCCTTCAATAGATGCAATATTTGGACATGCCCTTACGGTCATTAAAAAAATTGTATAAAAACAGCCACCTCTGTCTACATTTAATGGATTTCCTTTTATGTATACAAAAATGCAAGAATAAATAGAACTCCGTCCAAAACAACAGCAATGCTATCACAAATTTTATTGCAATTTAAGTCTTATCTTGAAAACAAAACAGACAAAATAGACTATTAATACGAAAAAGTGAAGCAGCTTCTTTTTGCTTCCTATGCACACATAAGTTAGTGACTTTATGAACTGATTCTGTGCTGTTCACTAAATCCATATGGACAAGGGATATCTTTTGTAGGACAAAAAAAGTCATCCTAAGGGTGACTAGGCTGAGATTTGCCAGGATTCCATAAAGCGAATAGGATTTGCTAGATATTTATTCCTCCCTCATTCAGAAAGGGAGTGCAAGAAAATTCCAGCTCAGCAGGGACAGAGAGCCATCGCAGGTTGTGTGATAACAGCTTGCCACCTGCTTTTCGCAAGTTGTCTCTGCGAAGTGCAAGGGGCACTGAGTAGTAACGTTGCCTGTGGTGATAGGAATGCACTGAACAGCTCAGTATGCAAAAGCACTTACTGGTACACAGTGCTCTTCACAAAGGGCATTGCAGAATGCTTTCCAGGCTCTGTCAGAAGTGCTAGGAAAGGAAATATTAGTGCATGTGTCACAGAAGGAACGTAAGTGCTTGCTATCACAATAAAAGAAGGTATAAGCAAATACAGGTAAAATGCTGCTCATAGCCAAAAAAAAAGGAGGAGGTGAGGGAGGGAGTGAGGTGGGGGCCAGGGAGAGGGAGAAGACAGGGAACTTAGCAGCAGTCACATTTGACTGAGCATTTCTGTGCAAGAACAGCAAGGGTTAACAGTGACAAGTAAGCTCCAGTCCAGTCAAGATAGGGTCAAATGATGTGCCGTGAAAGTTTCAAGTCCTCAATCCCCCAGAGCTTGTTTGCTAATTACATTTGCAATTACAAACATGACAAATATATTATTATACAGTGTGTTCCACCTTGAGCAGACATGTTTCTCCTCACGGACAGTCATTGTCAGCAGCCAGACTCTCAAGCACTGGAAGAATCAAAGTGCACTGTGCTCCAGATGCAAACATCATTTTTTTGTGGGCATCTCTATTGCTCTGAAGAGGCAGGGCAAGGCTTTAGAGAGAGGCAGCATAACAAGGATGGAAACAAATGCAAAGAGTAAGTTATTACAATTTAATTTCTAAGAAGTAAAACTTGCCAAGTCAGTAGCTATTACTAAGAAGTAATACTAAATTGTGTTCTGTTCCCAATGACATGCACAAAGCACTTTACACATGCAAGCTACGTAGAAATTACTACATTCAAAACTCAAATGCAGCTAATACTGCAAAGACAGAAAGAAACCAAGTGCTTCCTTTGTTTTAAGGCAAGGTCACCATAACTATCTGCTGCTAATATCTTCTTTATTAAGTTCCTTCACTAAACAAACAACCATTCTGATTCATAGTTTGTCACAAAAACCCTGATCTTTCCCCCTTTTCCCCCCAGTTCCTACAGCGGCATTACCTAAGACGCTCACTGCTGGGTTCGGGGCAGATGCTATATTTACTTGCTCACACTGCGCAGACTAAAAATTCTGTTGTGCTCCCTGGCTGTAACGTTACTGCCAATAGCTCCACAGAATAAAGAACAGGTCTGACTGGGAAGAATCTCCTCATCTCTGCAGTCTACACTGGAATTGCTGATGTGCATCTCTATGACCCCCAACTCTTAAACCAAGGAGCACAAGTTAGAATAAGAAGATGGGGAAAGGATTTTGGCTTTGTTATCCCAGATTTCTCACTACGTTTTTCTACTTTTACTACTTCTTTCCTTAATTAAATATCTCTTAGACACTTCACACTCTGTGGAGAAATTCTACCTTGCTCCTGACAGAACCTATACATTTCATCTACACTCAGGTTTAAACCTTGTTACTTCTCCCTCTTTCTATTCCTTAAGACAATTTGAATCCTTCAAGCTATGGAAAATTTTGTAAAGAGACCCACTGACACAATGCACAAAACTTCTTATTGAACTGAAATAATTTGAAGAATACATGTATTTTCAAACAACATGAAATTCAGAGCAGTAGTGACAGTGCAGAAACAGGGCTGGAAAATAACAGCAGAAAGGGCACAGAGAGTAGAGCAACATTCTCTTGGAGAGGAAGAAAACGGGATATGAAACCTCTATCACAGCAACTTTCTCTGATGCAATCTCTCCAAAGTCTTTCCCCTCTCAGGCTAAATGCAATATTTATTGATTACTTCAAATCAATACAATGAAAAAATCCTATTTTTTAAATATATTGATCTTTCCATATTTCTCAATAATTGATAATGATTAGATCATGTTTATTTTTACAAGTGGAATTAGAAGTGGAGGGAAAAGTTAATACAAATACTCTAAAGGTACTGATTTCCTCATCAGCCCTCCATTCACTAAGCTTAGTGTACTGAGACCCCATTTTATGATGGGAACCCTGTCAGAAACCCTGTAACTACCCCAATTCCTTATAAAGGTTTCTCATTTTATTCTGTCAACGAAACAAACAACTCCATCCTATTTTCTCCAATTAACAACTACTTCCAATTCCAGCCTCTGAGGCATATTCAGAGCAGACAGTTGCATCCAGATTCTCTAACTCAGATTTCTTCCCATTCACAGAATATAGAGATTTCCAGTAACCTCTGAAATCAAGTCACATTACTTCAGTCTATGCATTAGGGTCAGCGACAGCAACTTTGTTAATTCACTGCTGCAGGGTCTGGAATTTGCTCCTTCATTGCCTTAAAATTCCAACATTATACCATTTCACCTCTCTATCAAATACGTAATTTAGTCCTTTCAACTTTTTCCTACTCTTCATAAAATAATTTTTATTTTTATTACATCAGTGACTCACATGTCTTTCTTTTACCTCAGAAGAAACAGTGTAAGAGACATAGCATCTGGCAGGATGCTGTCATTTGCCAGTGATTTTTATTTTACCTTCATAATGGCTCCTTGGTCACTTTCTGTCTGCCATGTAGAATATTAAAAAGAAACAGAAATGGCAATTTTGTAGTCCTGTCAACATTTCTAGTGGCAACTATAATGAGGCAGAAAACAAAATTCTCTGAGATTTCAAAGTTAATTCGGGAAAGTAAAAATCCCGTATTCTACTCTCTACTGAAACAGCCTCAGGTTTGCACATGAGGGAGATACAACACCAGTACTCCACATGAGCATATATATGCATGTGTGTATACCAACACACAAATATTTACAGATGCACACATGTGTTTGAGTGTGACTATAATGACATATTTCATAGGCAGTGTGTACACTAGTGGTGTCTGCACACGCATTCCTTTCCCGCCGTACCGCAGACAGGCGCTGTCAGTACAGTTTAACTAATGTATTCTCACCATATGCCCTCACCTGAGAGACAAACTGCAGGTACAAATCACTGCTTTTGGTAATTTCCTAATTTGAAAATGCTTTAAACAAATTCCAATTCATACAAAAGCTTCTTTCTTGGACCTGCATTATCTACCCCGGGAGCAATTTTCCCAGAGGTCAGTACCAAAATGTAGGAAGCAGTTGCTAAAGAGTGGATTTCTGTGTAAGAAAATAAAACATACATGGCCTTAGAGTACATGCACAGAGAATCAAAATTAGGAAGAAGCATTTTCTTACTCCTCCTGAAGGATTCTGCACTGAGAGAAACCACACACCTGCTAACCAGAACTTCCACAGGTTCTGGTGCAATCACTTAGATCAGCATACACAGGGAATGGAAAAGGAATTTTCACTGCTTGAGCAAGATAAATACAAAAGCTGAAGAACGAATTAAAGGAAAGGAATTCCTTTGCTTAGGTTTTGTTCAGACTCCTTTTGAGTCTGACTGTTACAAAAATTAAGATCTCATCAAACTCCAAGGTGAAAGGAGTCACCTCTCCTCTCCTTTGCCTTGCTCCTTCGCTCTCTGTTTCAATAATTATGAGGTGAAATATAGTTTCCAGGGAAATGTATGGATCATATATTGAGTGACCACATCCACTTCTCTCCCAACATTTTAGCCTTCCTCATATTTTTTCCTATAGCTTAACAAGTAACTAAAGAAGAAGCAGTTTGCAATATTTTAAAATTAGCTCCTAATTTAAGGTTTAATGTGACAGAATTACAAGTGGTATTAAAAAAAAAAGGAGGAAAATAATTTAAAATAATTTCAATAGCTAGCAGTCAAAAGAATAAATCAGTACAGTAAGAATAATGTGCTCACACCGCTAGTTAGGGATACAGGCACAAATACAACACCTGTATTTACTTTGTATGTTCACAGGGCAGCTGTGTTACAGTGGGAGAAAAAGATGGTTAAACAGATATAGACGGGCCAACTCATCCTCAGCTACAGGAATATAATGTGAAATCTAGCCTTAATAAAACCAGAATGTAAATCAAATCAGTACCAGACACACTGCACATATACCTTTATATATACTGTATTTTTAAAGCTGCTCATATCTTACTTCTCTCAGTAACTTTTTTCAGACTTTCCTGCACTGTCATACTCCTTTAAATTAAAAACATTGAAAAAATTGAGGTTGAAATATTTTAAATTATATTTCTCTATTTTACCAAACCTCAACAATGTTAAAGAGAAGGTCAGTTGGCACACAGAACCAAGCACCTCTTAAAACAAAGAGCTCTCCAACAGTTTCTCATCTCAAAAAGCAGCACTCTCTGTCTGCTGTAAAGCCATAGGGGCTCAGTGGCACTTCCCCCAGGGCCACCTTCATCTGTCCACTCAGCAGCCAAGGAGTTGTGCATATGGGTAAGGTGCACTTGACATTTTTGAGAGCTGACTGAAAGCCCATGAAAAAGTAAAAAGGGTGAACAGCAATACAACATGCAGATTACTTCTTACTATTTTCATGTTGTTTGAGTTCCTTTTACTCAATTCCAAAAGTACAAAAAAATAAAAGGAAAAAGTTAAGAGACAACATAGTAAGTGATGAAGATCTAGGTTTTCATTGTGGCATTTTGTTATTTTCTTTTTTTTATGAAGGTAAATACATCTTCTATTTTTGCCTTAATATTAAGATTCCCAGCAGCATACAGAATACATTTCCCTTAAGAAACTGTTTGTTTATTTTTAATTCAAAGTGGAGCAGCCACAAGTGTAGCACCAGTGGGGAAAAGAAAACCACATGGGTTAGATTATTAATTTCTATTAACAATACGAAGTCTCATTTTAATGAAACTGCTGGAAGCTGGGGATTAAAGGAAAGAGAAATGAGTGTAAAGACAGATGGAATATCAGAAAACAAGGTACAGAAAGACAAATAAAAGCTGAAATGAGGAAAGACGGGTATTTGTGGATGATTTGTTTGACTTTAATTATTTTAATTGTACTAAATACAATATATTCTTATGACAAAAGCAATGAAATAGGCAAAATTACTTAATTCCCACCTCTGATGACACAAAACCTGCATAGGTGACACACGGATTAACATGCAAGCACACAAAAGAGGACTCTGCTCAGGGTGGGATTTATCAGAGAAATGCATTTAAAATTAATTGTTCCAGTCAGCTGGATGTAAACGCTGAAAAGGTTTTGCCTTGTTTCCCAACTTCCCCAACAGGATCAAACCAAACTTAACACGCTAAAGTGATTTTAAACACAGCATTACCAGGCACAGCCCACTTCGGAATACAAAGAGCAGTAGCAGGTGCTAAGGTATCAGCCACCAGTCCCAGCTTGGGATGTCTGTTTGCCAGCCCTCCGACTCACTTCACTCTTTTCCCGGGCAGGCTATCCAAAACAGTGGTCTGTGGGAAACTGAATTTCCATAGTGCATTTCAGATGAAAAACAGACTTTTAAAATAAAAGACGATGCTTTAGTGGATCAGGTTCGTATAATTTTATATGCACATCTCTTTATAGGCACCTAGTAATTCATCTAATAAAAATCCTAGCACAGACGGAAAGTAAAACTGCGCAGAAAGGACTGTCAGTGCTCACTGTTAGCTGCCTGTTCCTAGGAGATGAAGCATTAGAGGGAGAAGTTAGACGGCAAGAAAGAAACACACCAGCACGCCTACACCCCCAAGTGCTGTTCCGCGGACTCTTCCGCACCTGCCGGCGCGGAGACGCGCCCTGCTCTGCCCTGCCCTGCCCTGCCCGCGGCCGGCCGCTCCGAGACCCCCGGCCCAGCCGTGCCCCGCGGGGGCGGGCGGCGGCGGCGGCTCTGCGGCACGGAGGCAGCGGGACTGCGGGGTCGCTGCCCCATCCCACCGCAGCGGGACGCAGCGCCGGCCCCAGCCCGCCCCCGACCCGCCCGGCCCCGGCACGGCACACTCACTGGTTGTGGTAGCCGAGCGGGTCGGAGATGCACAGCTCGGAAATGTCCATCAGTCCAGTTTGAGCATTCCCAGTTGGAGGAGAAAAGAAAAAAAAAAGAAGAAAGAAAGAAAGAAAAAACACAAGATAACAACTAAACAACTGCGGCGGGCTGGGAAGGTGGGGAGCGCCGGGAAGAGGAGGCGGCCCGAGCCCGGCGGCGGGGCAGGGGCGGCGGGAGGCAGCGCCGCTCCGCTCCGCTCCCGCACCCGCGTGCGGACACACTGACGGCGGCAGGAGGCGGGCGGCGCGCAGGACACGGCCACGGGGGATTTCGCCGCCCCGAGCCCCGCTGTAGCTTTAACGCCGGGAGACGGATGGAGACGGCAGGGCGGCTATTGGCTCCCGCGCAGGGGCTGGGCTTGGACGGCGGCTGGGGGAGGCACGGCCGGGGGGGCCACCGGACCCGGCACCGCAGCGCGGCCGCCGGCACCGCGCAGCCCCGGCCCGGCACCCTGCGCTCCGCCGGGACGGGGAGGGGAGCCCCGCTCCGGGCCGCAGGAGCCGGGGCGCCGCGGGGCGCAGTGCGGGCCGGCAGCCGGGCTGCCCCTGGTGACGCGGGTGACACGGGATAGCGGCTCCGGCTCGGTCCCGCCGCGGGAGCGGTGGCAGCGGCAGCGCACGCGGCCTTTCCCGCTCGCCCCGCGGTCCGTGTCTGCGGGCAGCGGCTGCAGAGTTTAGGGGTATGCAAAACTTGAGCTAAGCGTGCCCCGTGGCTGCGGACACGGGCGTGCCGGCGGGCGGCTGTGCCCCCACACAGCACCCCCATGCTGGGCACCAGGCACCAGCGTGCCGCTGGAACACGCGTGCCCCGGGCGCTGCTCCATGCGAACACACGGCTCCACAAACACTTGCGCACATGCAGACCCGCGACTCAGCGCGTCCGCAGCGCTGCACTCGGAACCATCTCTTTTCCCATACCGATATCCATTGCCACAAACCTGTGCAGAAGAGTTCCCGAATCCCGTTTCAAAGCAGTGTAATTCAGATGTCACTTAGTGCAGTTTATGAACCCACACTGGAATAAGTCGTGGCATGTGAGATCAGAATCTGGCATTCAGGATAATAGCACGCATTCCCGGGCACAAAAAACATAGCTACAAACCCTCAGAAGTCTTCACATAATCAAAACTGGCACATACAACTAATTTCACGAAGGACACATTTTCAAAGCTCTGCATATGTACTGACTGCTGCTAGAGTCTGTGTCCTTTCACAGTTCCAGCACGCACTTTCACACTCACACAACTGCACTGCATATTTACAGCAGCCCACCAACACCTCTCTGAAGGTCTCTCTCCACAAAGCACGGGAACCTCTCTGGCATGTGCCTGCCACACGCAGCCCTGAATGCCTGACTCACACGGAGCTGCACTAAAGGTTCTGTTTGCCCCTTGCTACCTACTCCCTACCTTTCAAACTGCACTCACAAACCTCACTAGTAGATCTCCTATGCTTCTAGTTCATGTTTAGATGTTTGCTGCTCAAATATATAAAAATATCCTTAAGAGGTAGGCAAAAACCAGAGGCCTTTCTAAAACAAAAAATACATACAACTATACCTGGATAAAAGCTTCATGCTCTTATACCAGGCAAACAAAATTTTTTTAAAAAGTAGAAATCAGGAGGGTATTTTTAAATATAAAACCCAGAATCTAATTTGAGGCAAAGATGTACAACACCAGGAGAAGTGAATGGCAGACTACAGCTTTTTGGATGATGCAGGTAATACAGAATAAAAGAAAAATAATAAGAATAAAAGAAAATGCAATGTGGCTCAGCTCCAAGCAATAAACACAGGATAAACAAGGCTACAACTTTTCATACAATCAGTATTTGTAGAAACTTGAGAATATTTGGAAAAGAGGGATGTGCAAATTCAAAGCCAGTGTAACTATCTCCTCTACCAGAGATCTTAAATGCATATAAAACAATGGTGTGCCCTAACTTGTCCCCAGGCCGTGTGAGGACAAGTTAGGTGATTCTGGTCACCTACCTTTAAAGGATGTCAAGACAGAGGTCTTTTATGGTAAAAGCTACACATGAAGTCAGCACAGAAAACAGGTTAGTTTAATAAATGGAGACAGAGAGAAGATGTATCTGGTTTTAAAGTACAGCAGAATCAGATTACCTGAATGTTGCAGGTGGCACAATTCAGATTATGCATTTTTCCTCAACCAGAATAAATACAAATGAAACATATACACATAGACTTTTGTACACTTCAGTGATATATCATCACAGCAGAAACTCTAAGATGCTTTAAATGTTGCAGAGACAAGAGACAAGCTTTAATAAGGTATTAGCATTAGTAGGGCCCAAGGTTGTAAGGAATCTCACTAACCACCTCGGAGAACACCTGACCAAGTAAAGGCAAGGACAAAACCAGCACCTTTGTGTTTCCAACAGAAAGCTGAGGCCAGAGAGGGAGTGACTGCTGACGTAGTTGCCCCAAAACAAAGATTCCTGTTATGCAGTAGGGTGAGAGGCAGGAGGAGGCACACAGGGTCAGGGTTTAGGCAGACTACAGTTCAAGAGCAGTCAGGGTGTTTGCAGTGAGCTGATTTTGACAGAAAACAATTTTCTTCAGAAAGGCTCAGCCTGACTGGATCCTGACTGTGCAGAGATTAACTCTGGTGTAGGCTCTCAGCAAATGGGAGGCCAGAGTGGGAATGCTTGGCAGGCAGGTCCTGCTCTCCCAATAGCTGATGTTTTAATTTTGCACTTTAACTTTTATCCAGGCTGAGGTGATGCAAGCAGGGAGCCATGAGATTGCCTGGCACAAGGTCCACAGGCTGAATTAACTGATATAAACAGTACAATAGTGGGTTTGTACACTGGAAATGGGCTGTTGCTGACAGAGGACTACCTGGGTGAGGTGGGCATTTGCAGAGTGGTGCAGAAACGTAATATTAATCTCTTCTGACTCAGTGCAAATGGACAAATTGAGCTTTTCCTGCCTTGAGAGTAACCTGTGCAGAGGTCTGACCCTTCCTTTCTGAGAGCAATAGAAAGGAATAGTCTCTGCTGGCTGGGCTTAATCTGCCAACCGGAATTCACTGAGAAAAAGAACAAGAGTCTTGCAAGATGATTTTGGAACTTTAGAAGACTTTATCCTTTGTAAACCTCCACACACAGCTGAGCTCTTCTCACAGCTTTGGCCAATTTTCTTCCCCCACAGAATAAAGAAGGCAACACTGATCTCAACATGGCTATCCTTCAGATATGTGTGGGTTTAAAACAAGTTCCAAGACGAAGTTAGAAAGGATTGTGAGATTAATCTGGTAGATCTGGAAGCAAAAGAGCTCTCTTAGGGTAAATACAAGGCAGAACTCCACACAGAACAGAAGCACCCGGCTTGGTTTGTGAACACAGCCTTTGTTTGCTGCCCTGACCAAATCCTCTGCTGGAATTGCTGCTCTCTCACTGCAGCAGGGACAGGGAACCATCCCAGCCAACTCTGTATGTGGCTCTGAGCAGAGCCTACCCAGAGGTGCTCTGGTAAGTGCCAGCCTTTGGGATGACTTTCATAAGGCAGCCTCTGGCTTTTGGGGTCACCTGTTCTCCTCAGACGTTGTCCCAGTGCACAGCAACAACGCTCCATCAATATTAGACTTGGACAGATCACAATCAGAGCACTACAGGCTGATGGAGTGATAGGCAGCATCAGTTCTTTGAGACATGCAGCATGGAAAAGAAAAAGTAAAAGAAAAAGAAAAAGAAAAAAGGAAAGAAAAAGGAAAAGGAAAAGGAAAAGGAAAAGGAAAAGGAAAAGGAAAAGGAAAAGGAAAAGGAAAAGGAAAAGGAAAAAAGAAAACGAAAAAGAAAAAGAAAAAGAAAAAGAAAAAGAAAAAGAAAAAGAAAAAGAAAAAGAAAAAGAAAAAGAAAAAGAAAAAGAAAAAAAGAAAAAGAAAAAATTGTGATGTATGTCTCCAATTTTCCTGGCTCTTCCAAGATATAATGGATAGAGACTTTCTTTGAAGACTTTTCTCCAGCCTTTAAGGACCAATCTGGTTTTGATAAACTTATGTTTTACTTTTAAAAAAACTTTTATCATGGAATAATGATCAACTTTCCAACAAGTTGACTGATTGATTGACAGAAATTTCATTTGGTCTAATACAGGAGTAACCTGGAAATCATGCCAAACAAACTTGATTTCACTTGTTGATAAGGTGCCTTTTTTTTTTTTTTTTTTTTTTTTTTACTAAGGAAAATGCAGAAGAGGAAGAGATCTAGTTACTTTTAGGGTTTGGGATCGTGTTTTTCCCTTTTATGAAGGCTCTATTATTGTATTTTCACAAGAAAGTGAGTGAAATGCTGTCTGTACAGGGCAAAAGTAAGATAATTAGGAGATCTGAACTGGGCTGAGCAGTTTTGTGTATACACTTTTTTATCTTGTCTGCTGGGGAAGGAGGAGATTGATGACACAAAAACTTTCCCAGCCTGTGTCTCATTTAAGTTACAGGGGGCCATTGGGTTGAATTCAGAAGACAAGCCTTTCACACCTTTGAGGCCAACAGAACTGCCTGACCTCACACAAGTCTCTGTTACATGCCCTGATCCCTTTGCTTTGCAGGGCTATTAGCCCTAAAGAGAAACTTAGGTAACACAGGTCCCTGATGGCTGGTAGGCTCTTGCAGACCAGTCTTCTTTATTTAGGGCTCTAGTCTATTTTCTCTTACCCAAACAAAAGAGTTTGTTCTCCCCACAAAAAGTGATGTCTTCTTTTCTACCAAACTCCAATAGATTTTTTTTTCTGTAAAGATCAAATTGGTCTTGCAAACAATATGCTTCCATCTAAAGATATGATGAAGCTCAACATCTATTTAAACAAAAATCAGTTTTCATGTTGTGATTTTCAAACAATGAATAGCCATCTGAACATCCTTAGATGGGCTTCAAACATTACCTAGTCTTTAGAATGTGTTACAATTCACAACTTTAGAATAGACTGCTCAATCCTGCCATAAAGAGGTTGTGTGGCTTGCCCCAGATAAGTCTGATCAGATCTGTAGCACAACAGTCTGAATATAAGTATCTTAACCCTTACTGTCCTGCTTTAATAAGAATTCTCTGTCCCAAAACTGTGACCTTAAATTCTGTGCTTGGATATGGTGCTAGGAGCTCTGTGCTACAGTGTGACACAGTGCTCCTAACATTGTTAGAAGTCCTGAGTTAAGACAAACATAGTCTCTACATTGCCAGGGAAAAGTCAAGGTTTCCTTTAATAACCATTTATAACTTTTTTTTTTTTCATTTATGGCCAGTGATGTTTTGTGTGGTTGTATACCCATTTTTGTCTTTGCAGTGTTAATAGCAGGACTCAGTTCCACAGCAGACCATGTTCCTGCTGACACCTTAAATGAAAGTTCACTGCAGAGACACAAAGACAAACCAAGGAAAGGAAATCCAACTTTTGTAAAATTAAAACAGCGCATCAAAGAGGCAGGTGCAGAGTATTTTACCAAATGGGAAAGAATAAAGACAATCAGAAGAGAGACATTTCTTTCCAGATTATGGAATAATTTGTAATAAGAAACAGAGAGAGGCAAGAGAGGAAATTATATACCTGGGGTTATGCCTTCTGCTCTTCCTTGCATCATCAGTTAGCTGGGGTATTTCATAAGAACTTCTATCCTACTTGCCCAGAAACATAGCAGTGTATCTTCTTCATGTTTTGGCAACCTACTCCTTAGTCAATCTCTGCCTAACTGTTTAACTAAGTGGACAGAAACCTTCCTCAGAAAAGACAGGTAATTAGAGAGGTAGGTTGATCTTGTAGACGTAGAAGATTTCAATAGAGAGCTGTGATCCGGCTCCAAATTTGGATCTGTTGGTGATCTTTTTTCCATGATATGTTACACTAATCCTCAGCTGGGTTACTGTGGTCAGGCAGAACATGGTCTTGACCTTGACTGGAAAGGGATTTTTATTCACACTCACACCTACACATAATTTACTAGCACAGTAACTGCTACTTCCTATACTCTTTCAATTCCAGCAAAGCTGAAATTAATCCTTCTCCCTCCATGATCCTAGGTGTCCACAGGGCAGTAGCTATTTGCTCAGCTACCAGGAGGAAGGAGAGAACACAAGGCATCAAGGAATCTTTACCTCTGTTTAGCTGTTGCAAATCCTCCATCACAAGTGTGGCCTTCTTAGTATGGTGGCTCATCCTGTCAGATGGGACATAAAGCCAAAGAGCATCTTTTTAACTTTAGCTATCCTAAAATTACACTAGCTTTAAGTCTGGTATTGCAGAAAGCCAAGGAAGATGGTCAGTAGAACAGGGGGTGCTTGTTCATTGCTCTGATTTGGGGAGATGATTCGCTGGTTTCCTCTCCAAGCCCATGCACTCCAAGCCCATCCATTCTCATCACCCTAGGACCCTAATATTCACAATACCAGCTTACTCACTGGACCAATCAAAAGAAATGCCTGTCTTGTCAGTAGAAATAATGGTTATTTACTCTTATGCTGCATGCCAAAAATGAAAACACTTTTGGCACCTGCATTGATGGTGTTGAGCGTCTCAACCCAGAAAAGGAGTGGGGCTTAAAGAACCAACATTTTTCAGAGTTACTATTGGTAAGAAAGTACGCCTACTGAGGGTCAGGCAGTGAGGGCAAAGGGTAATTTTTCCAAGTCTGTGATGTAAACACATGCAAGATAACTTATTTCCCAGCAGCAGCAATGAGGTGGCTGCAGTTTGAATACAATGATGTGACAAAAAACAGTGGGTAAGTGTGCAGGTTCCTCTTAGCTGGGTTCTCTGGGTAGGTAACAGAGTTATTTTAGAACATGAGGTAGGCTGTTATAAAGAAGAAAAGCAGTGAAAGGACTTTTCTTCCCAGGGTGTAAGGGATGAAGAAAGCAAGGAGAAAGACCTTCCTTTCCCTTCAGTAACCTCCATCTGGCCTCATCTGGGCACAGTTGATAGAAGACTATTGACTTCACCAGGTCAGGCAGGCCAAATACAGAGGAGCTCACCAACAGTGGATCTATACAAAAGCATTTAACAGTGAGATGAACCTGCAGGTCCCAAGTGACATTAGCAAACTTGATGTAGTTTCTGTCTGGAAAAAGCAGAGATAACAGATGATCAGGATTGCTCTTCTGGTCATCATCTCCAGCCTCAGAATACTCCAGTTTCTAATAGTAATGGACTACAGGTTTTGGCTAGAACCACACATGAAGGCCAGCTTCATTCTGATATGCTGTATCAGCAGCACAACAACCTCAACTCTCCTCTGCTCTGAATCTCCAGACAGCTCAGTTAAGTACATAACCTTTTTTAAAATTTGTTCTGTACTAACTTGAGTGCTTGAAGTTTTTTAAGCAGATTTTTTACACAGCTCCCTCTTGAGTTTATTTATTACTTGAATAACATTTATTTCACTTGTTGGACAAAAGCAAATTGCTGTGGCAGATTATTTGATTAGATAGCTTTGCCAACAAACCCCATCCCAAGCTTAAGATACTTTTAAGTACCATCATGAGTTACATATCTGCATTGCACTCAGACCTTCAAGTCAAGTGCAATTAGGAAACCACTGTTCTGTCTACAACACATTAACATTCAAACACTATGCCTACACACCATGAATGATCAAGTTTTTGCAGTACATTTTCAAAAATAAAGAGAAAAAATAACAAGAAGAATAATCCTTGCTTATACTACAAAGCATCACTTAGAAGACGCAGTGCAACTCGGGACCATACCTACACAATATATGAACATACAGTGTTGAGAGAGTAGCCAGTCATGAAGAGACAGATGCTGGTTACCAGATAAAAAAGCTCTTCTTTGCAAAGGAAAGGAGAAGTTTCACCAGCTCTGTTCTAATTCTGTTGTGCTGCTCTATGTATTCCAAAAGACAGCAATCTTTCTCAATGTGTGGAAGTACAAGCCCCTGGACATCTTTGAAAAGCTCTTGTTGAATGAGTTATAAGTCTTAAAATTTCTCAGAGATCCCAGGACAGAGGCAGTTGTGGGCAGTAGTAAAATCTTCTCCTGACAGACCTGAACACGTGTCACTGGATTTCAGCAAAAATACCTTCATCATTCATAGTCACATGTTGCCAGCTTCACTGTTCCTATGGCAGCAGTAGAAAGGATTACTTTTCTCTTTCATTGTTAAGGCAAACTCAAATCTCAGTCCCATGTGGTTGGAGGGTGACTTTGGTGCTGCAGCCTCCTAGCAACAGGTCCTCTTGGTCTCCACATTGCTTACAAAAGAAAATTCAGTATTGGTCTTTTGCTAATCTCTCAAACACCTTTATTTTCCTGGTGATCAACAACTACCAGTGCCTCCCCTCTCTGTTCCTCTGTTGAACATAGCAATCTTCCATTAAACATTTCCAGTCAGCTGAACACAGAAGCGCTCAACTCATCTTTTAGACCCTCAACATTTGGCAGTATTTCATAACCACTGCAGTCAGCAATACAGTAATGTTAGGCTTTTGTGATGTAACTTCCAGAAGTTGTTGCTACCAGGTTTGTCCTGTCAACCATACAGTCTGGGGACAGCACTTTCTTTGTTAAACCCATTGCTTTTCCAGAGTAGTAAGAAGTTAGACAGAAACAGAAGGAAGACAGTGGGAAAGACTGTCACTGCTTCAGATACAGAGGTCCACTTAACCACTGATGGTGCAGCACCCAGCGGGCCCTGCCTTGCTAATGAAATAGAAGGTTCTAGGCAACAATACCACCTTGAGATGCTACTTTGTTTCTAGCGGCTCATTTCATGAGGATACTCACTAAAGTGACAGTCAAGGGGGATGCTAACACCAGCAAAAAGCATGAGTTTTTAGCCATCAACTATTTGGGCACTGAATCTGCCCATTTGGCCCTGTAACCATAGGCAGGGCAGCTGCCTTCCCCCCAGACAGAGCAGTGCCTCTTCCAAAGGCACTGTGGGGATGAGGGTCATCAGCCTGCAACAGACACAGCTGTGCTGGTACACACCCCACAGGACAGCTGGCCAGCACTGTAAGGGTGCTCAGATCATGCCTTGCGTGTCCTACTGCCAGGCAGGTAGGTTCTGCTGGTGGAGGTAGTGCTAATACTTCTCTACAGCCAAACCTAGATCACACCCATCAGAGGAGCAATAAGTATCTCCAAGGGCTGCACTAGGATACAAACCAACAACATTTAGATTTGACTATCCTCTTGCTATTTAAGGTTAAGGAACACTTTTTTTAAATCTACTACAGTTCATACACACAAGGTACAAAAGCAACAATATAAGGTCTAAATATTTGTCAAGCTGTCAAATGCCCATTAATGAGATGCTGTAAGTCAGCTGAACTGAAAAGTGAGAGCTTACACTCCTAACTTATGTTCCCAGACTTCTGCCTACACACTGTGGAGCAAAGGATAAGCACTCAGATGTCTCAGTGATTAGCTCTCCCAACAGTAAAACACATACCAAAAATATAGTGTCTTAAGAATGATGTAAGAGTTATCAAATGTTTGTGGGATGTCTGTGAACATCACAGGTGTCCAGTGCTCTCAAGCAAGGGTCAATGCTATCTGCAATACCCTTGGAGGTGTCCTGTAGAGATTTGTCAAAATAAAGTATGGGGCAGCCTGAGAGAACCAGAGAACTGTGGCTTTGCTGGCACTGCTATACTATTTCACCCAGCCAAAACCCTTGACACAACATAAATATCCCCCAAACCCCTCTCTCTAAAAGAAGAAATTGTTCCTCTAAAACTAGGATGAGAAGCTGGGTCATCAGATGAGGGCAAAATTGGTTTAAAAGCCATTAAGAAGAAAGCAACCTAGGCATTCAGGAGCAATCACAGCTGCTGGGGCTGATCAGGAGAGACAGAGGGAATTATTTATTTATAGACTTCCTGCTCTCCCTGAGCAGATCTCTCCACTGGGGAAGCTTTAAGAGGAGTGGGGAGCAGAAGGCAGGTGCTGCTTGGAGTCCTCCAGAGATTTTCCTGGTCTGGGCCTCAGGAGAGTTAAACACAGTTCATGCTCAAAGCGTCCTGGAGCCATCAACTTATCCTTCTCAGAGCAGGAAAGGCAAGCAAGAGCATCACACAGATCTCTGCTGGGATGAAGCACATGGAGAGCCCCAGGCACCCAGACTGCCATGCAGGCTTTGCACAGCTTTCAGCAAGATCCCTTTAGTGCAATAGCACTTGAGTACACAGACATTTCTCTCTTCTTGTGGTTCAGCTGCTTCCCTTTAAACACAGATCAAGTGTCTCTAGGGACCCAGCAAGCATTTAACAGACCTGCCTGATGGAAGGACCTCCAATGAGAAAACCAAGACCTGAAACTCCCAACAGACATCCTCAATTCAATCCACATCTGAGAAAGCAACCCTGAAGTTACATGCAACCAGATTCTAACTGCACAGAAAGCATGTCAGTCTAGTCTGTATCCAAAGCTCACCTAAACATTTTAAACTTAAGGGGAGGGAAAGACTAGTGGAGTAAACATGAAGAAATATGTAAACTGAAAAAGGTCAGCATGGAAATACAGAGTTATTGATATGGTATTAAGAATTCCTTTTCAAGATGCAGTATTGTCTTTCTCAATGCAATTTCTTACTGTTTCCTAAAACTGGAGGATGAGGAGGAGTTATTCCCTAAAATCACAGTTGATAGTCTTCTATCAACTGCTCCCTAAAAGAACACACTTCAGCATTCAGAGATGACCCTTCCTGACAAACTAAAAAAGTTGTAGAGACAGACAGATCTGCCCAGTCAGCCAGATCTGGTAACTATCTTCTTGTTCTGGCCTTGGTCAGAGGGTCAGAGACGGGTACATGGGGTGGAAGCGACCAACCACTGCCAGAGTCTTTCACTAGAAGATGTTGCAGAGCTAGTGTTGCAGGAGGGTCACTGATGGGGATTGAACAGATTATGAGAGAGGTACAGCCTGCAATGTGTCAATTCATGTCTGCCTGCAATTCATTACTGATGAAATGCCAGAGATTGAGATGAAAAGGGCAGGAGCAGATGGCAATCTACTGCTTTAGACACATCTCATTCAACTATCCAGTTTATTTCTGCCCGGCCTCTGCTAGTATATCTTGCATTACTCCACACCAGTGATGCTTTTCCTCAGCTCTGGTCTCAAATCAATACATTTTTTTGTGCCATTAAAGCTACTGCAAAGGCAGTTGTGGTAGCAAAATAACTCATTATGCTTTGGGAAACCTTTGAAAAGGAAAGGACTGAAGAGCAAGAGAGTATCATCTTCATTAAGATCAGTGATCCAAGGCAACCTCAACATCAAAAAAGCACAAAATCTAACCATGAGGGTATTTCAGCAAGTCCTAACTGCCTCCTCCCCAGTCTGCTCCTCCCCACACTTAAACGGATTTCTGCTACTTGTAAATTTATTAAACCAGATTTGTTCTTACCGTTTATATTCCTCCAAACGTAGGGCAGTAAAAAAGGGATCTTTCAATAAAACAAGTCTTACTTGGCCTTTCAAAGGAAAATTCTTCTGCTGCCCATTGAGAGACAGGTTATGTTTTTAGAGTTGTGTAACCTTTGTTTCCCACTCTGGGAAGCACATCATTAAGCACTGACAGCTACATAGCCCTGAGAGGGGAGTGCTCCAGAGAGGGCTGCATCCCCCAGGGAGCTGGAACCAGCAAGCCTCTCCAAGCTAGGGCTCTCCAGGGAGCTGTTCTTCTTTGACCATTGACTTGTGGCTTTGCAGGGCCAAACCAAATACAATTCTAGTTCATAAGGGCTGGAGTTTTTAATTTGTGTGCTTTAACATATGTTGTTTGGGAAATTCAATTCATCCCTTAGTTTGCTAAATACAGCTTTAGGTTCTAAAATCCTTCAGAGTCTGTAGTGTCTTTTACCCTTTCATGCTCATATGCCTTTTTTATTTCCCTTCCAACTTGCTAAAATAAAAAAAAAAATCCATTTTGATTCTGTTCCTGGTCACTTGACCTTGCTTTCAGGTTGGCACACCAACTTTCCCTGCCACAATGGTCAGATTACAAAACCAAAAGAGGAACATTTCCCTCCCTGTTGCTGCACAGGCAGCCCCTGATAGTATTAGTGATGCCCAGTGTTCACCTCCTCTCATTTCAGGCTTTCTTTGCATGAGAACGTTACCACAGTATAATTCAAGGTACAATTTGAAATAGATTAACTTAAGCTAGTGCAAGAGGCACTCATTACTATCGAAACTTAATCTGTTTAGACAACCAATGAGCAAAAATGAAACATCCTCAAACTGGCAGGAGAGCATCCACAATTGGGATTTTCAGTAGTTTAAATGGATTGTTCCAAAATCAATGCAATTTAAAGTGTACATCTTACTTGTGTAGAAAAGATATTCTCTGAATTGAGGAAACAACAGCACTGGTGGAATAAATGACTGCCTGTCCAAGAGTGCAACACCCATTAGTGACTACTACAAAGCAACAGGAAGGAGTAGCTGGGGAGGTAAGGCCACTTTCTTGCACACAGCCTGTTAGGAAATACTGCATTCAAATTGACTGCCTACAAGCACCCAAGAAAAAGCATCCAGAAGTGACAGCCAGGTAACAAAAGTTTCAGAGACATCCCAGTATATTCAGGATCCTCCCTTGCCTGGGAAACAGGAGGGGAAAAGAAAAAGAAAGCACATGTGGGTGCTGCTTTGGAATGTTTTCTGCTGCTCATGCAGCACATGCATTACACAGAGGTGCAGGGTTGCAGCCAGCAGAGGATGCAGATTAGTTCTTGTAAAGAGAGCTGTGGACAGAGCAATAATCTACATCTGGCAGCACTCCTGCCCCCTGTCCCTGCCATCCAGGGCAGCCCACAGAGCCCTGTTGTGAAGAAAAACCTCTCAGAAGATGCCAGAGCCTTTGGGAGAGGCTGGGGCCAGAATCCCCTCGTGTCAAACAGCTCTCCGGCCCAGGATGTGACTGCGGCTGGCCAAACACGTTAGCTAATGAAGACTGAGGCAGGCAGGCAGAGACATCCCTTCAGCCTGTTAATCCACTTAGGGGAGGAGAAGGGAAACCTGAGGTGAATTCCTCTGTTCTCTGCAAGGGACTGTACTGTCCTGGCTTTAGCACTCCAGGCAGAGCAAATCCAGCCAGAGATGGGCCATGGAAAGCTCTGAGTGCAAGCCTAGAGCTTCTGGGAGACAGGAGCAAGAGCCCAGGCAGGAAACCACAGTCCCTAGAGAGAAAGTCAGGGCAGGATGTTGTGCCCACTGGGAATTAATGAAGTAAATTGAATTTTACTTGCCCTCTCATTGGGAGAAAGCAAGAGGGGTATATAAGTGGGCTTTTACACAACAGCATGGTAGGGAGAACAAACAAACACACCTTACACGCTTTTCACTGCCCTAAAATGGTTCCTGAGAATCAGATTCCTGGGCTAGCGAGTCAGAGTGAATATCTGCACCCCAAACACCCTTCCCAACAGGGACAGTATGCCGGCATTGCCTCGCGTCCACCTTAACTGGCAGCTTGTAGGGATGATGGGCGCCTATCCCAGGAAATGTCAGATTATCCTTAACCACCAGAGGGTGCTCCCCATCTCAAAGACAGAGTCAATGTCACAGATGCACCCAGACAGCCAGAGGAGCCCTGACTTCCAGCAATCGTGGAATCTGAGCAAGGGAGAAATTAGAAAATTAATAATAAATAACAATTAGCGATTCCAATCCTGTCCCTCACTTCTGTTTTCCCATCCCTCCAGGCCAGGCAAGCTAAGGCCCCCCATCCCATTTGTCCTCTGTGTCCTGCTCAGTCAGGTGATTTTCCTCACACTGAAGATTAAATCACTTTTATTCATTCCTCCTGGATCGTGGATCCAGAGCAGGAAATAAACACTTTCTGCTTGGCAGGTCTGTAAGAGTGAGACTCCAACTTTCTGCCCCTGGGCAAGGTTAGGATCATAGCCTCTGGTCAAACAGTTTTTGCAAATGAAGGTCTGACCTGTGCCTGCACTGCCGCAATGGTGTGAGGGCCACTAGCCCTTATGTTCAGGTTCATTTACCCCACTCTGTCCTAAGCTAGTTTTCCAGACAGCAGAGTGCCTGTTGTGCAGGGATGCTTCAGGATGGTGTTTTAAAACATCAGTTTGGGGGCACTAACACTGCCTAACTCTATCAATAAAACACCTGTAGGCAAAGACTGCTTACTTTGGTAATGCAGTGACCCACAGGCTCCCTCCTTCTCCCACTGAAGGGAAGCAGAGGAGTGTGACTGGGGTTGTACATTCATGAGCTGTGCATCTGGCAGCACACCACCCTGTGCCTCAGTTCCTGCTTGCATAGGTTAAAAGTAATACCCAAGAGTTGCATCATATGTGGAGAACAGAGCAGTTAGGATGAAATCATAATGGTTATAGTCCACCCTGAGATTTAGAAGAGAGCTTAAAGCATGCCAAGTAAGATCAGACACCTATGCAAAACAGACTAGCTCTGCTGACGTGTCTGGCATAACATCTGTTTGTCCCAGCCCCAGCTTACTTTGATAGTCCAGGTCTGTATATCCCATGGGGAAACCAGCTCTCATTGATGGCTCCCACCCAGCACATGTGCTGCCTCTTGCTGTCTGACCCCTACAAGAACAGATTGTTATATTTTTTAAATTGTTCTTTGCTCTCCTTTTGCCACTAAATGCCAGACCCTGCCTAAGGGGATTTTTGTGAGAGCTCCTGCACTTGGGTACCCTGGCATCACTTTTTCGTGTGTTGTCTTTAAACCACACAATACATTTATCTAATGAAACTGTTAACACTGAGCAGTTAAACCACTGCAAATGACACTCATTCAGTCTCTTACACAGGTTAAAATATGTTTCATAGGTTTGGCTTACTTTATTTCCTGAATGAACCATCATCTGTAGCACATGTGGGAACCAGTGCTTTCCAAGTCATAAACCAGCCAACAGCAATACTAATCATCCTTGAGAGAAGCATCACATTCTACAGCTTAAATAGGCCAATGATTTCTTCAAGTATTTGAGAGAGTTAATAAGGGAGAAAAGGGGGAAAATATAAGAGAAAAATATTTTATGGCACATTTTTAGACATCTTAGACACCTGCAATAGACAACTCTAATCCTTACAAACAAAATGTCAGGGATAGATGACAAAGGTCTACTTCCTCTACCATTTGTAACATTCTCTCTTCAAATTACAGCAAATATCAGACATGGCATGGAAAGATTAACCAGCTTTAGGTTTGTACACTTCTCATCCCAACACCATTAACCTTTTACTTCTCAACTTGATACAGTTTAACACTTCTGCATTACAGTCACTACACACTTCATAGAATCAAAGAATGGTTTGGGATGGAAAGGACCTTGAAGATCACTTAATACCAACACCCTGCTATGGACAGGGACACATTCCATTAGACCAAGTGGCTTCAAGCCCCATCCATTCCAAGGATGAGGCAGCCATAACTTCTCTGGGCAACCTGTTCCAGTGCCTCACCACCCTCACAGTAAAAATTTCTTCCTAAAATCTAAGGTAAATCTACCCTCTTTCACTTTGAAGCAATTTCCCCCTTGTCTTATTGCTACATACCTTTGTAAAATGTCCCTCTTATATTTGTTCCTAAACAAGCACATAAGCAGTCATCAAAATTGTGGTCATTTAAAATTATGTACTTTGAATGTTGTATTTCTACATACTTTCAGCAATTCCCTAAGCTTTGCAATTCTTCCTGCACACGTGACAGCAAAGACTTCTAAAGAAATTTCCTAGCCCTAGTGACATTGTCCTCTTGCATATTGCTGCTGGGGAACTTATTGTTTTAATTACTGTTAGTAGGCTGTAAGTTCTGAAATATCCCAAATTCCTTCACTGTTAAGAACAAGAGCACCTGGGTGTCAGTTTTGCTCATGATGGCAAACTACAAGATCAGATCTGCCTTTCTCACTCACACAAATCTGCACCTCAGTGGAGATTACAACATGTGGAATACATAATATAGAAATGAGCAGGTTTTAACTTCCTGCATTTAGTTGACCTGCAACTACATGAAATGGCAGCACTTAATCCAAATGGAGAGGCTGGGACAAAATGATCTTAAACTCATAGATCTGCATAGCCTGACAAGACTCAGGAAACAAAAACTGTGTGTTAAATAGAGCAGACTACAAGTGAAGTCAAGAGTTAAGAAAAACCACAATTGTGTTTACTTGTGAAAAATACTCTTAACCCTCAAGTACAGAGTATTATTTTAGAGTCCATAATTACAGGATATTTTTTTCACAGTACCTCATCTCAGACTGCACTCAGAAGGGATTTTTCCTATGTAATGAGCAGCTGCTTGAGATGCTGATTTCTGCTCATTGTTCAGGGTGTGGCCCCAGGCCTTATTTACTGCATATATATTCAAACCTGGTTCTAGAGATTTATTAATTTCCTTATATGTTTTTCTATGGGTTTGACATTATACTGTCCAAGAGCTTCACTACCCCAAGATCATTTATTTCCACATACCTCTGTGAGAGGAGAGGGTATTTTTATTCCCATTTTATGGATGAATGACTGAACATGGTGTTAAAACATATCTGTTTTCTGAGTGCCTCCTCCAAGACACCAACAGCCTGACTGATCCGTGCTTATATAGGACCTTGGGTTTAGTGGATTCTCATTCAGTTAATTATCAGCTTTAAGCACTCAGTGTTTCTGTAAAGCAGGCCCTTTGGGACCAAAAGGTCCCCTATAAAATAAGGAACACACAATTAAACAACCCCTGGAATAGCAGCTGCTTCAAAAAACCCCAAAAACTGTCATATAGAAATGGTCACGTACAGAAAAGAAGTCAACTGTCAGGTCAGAATTTCACTGCCTCAGCTGTAAAAGCTTCCCTTTCTCTCCTGCAGTCCCTTGTCTCACTCAATACACACCTGACAAATGAGGCAGGGGTCCTACAGATGGTGTCCTTCACTGTGTAACTCTGATTTACCTCAGAGCAGGTCCATCACATGCAGTGAATGAGGCAGGGGTCCTGTGAAGGAAACGGCACACAGTGATGTAGCTCAAACACGAGTTGTGTAAGATACACAGTCAGGGAGGCAGAAGTGCTTGAAGAGGATAACTGGTCTTTTTCCATTGTCCAGTTTTTGCATTAGTACCATTTTAAAAGCCATTTTTAGAGTTTGCTGTTACTTTTACAGCAAAGAAATTCTATCAGGAAGCATCAAAATGACACTTTTGTGGATTATCAGAAGGGATGAATCCTTCACTTGGGCCACTACAACAAAGATAACAGAGTAAACAAAGGTAGCCCATCCTCCTTTGTGAAAACTGTCATGAGGAGCATGAAACACTGAATGAATTTCAGACCCTGGTGACAGCTGAGAAGTCATGATGCAGAGGCTCCTCCAACCATTCAATCCAAGTCATGCCTCTCTCCTCTCTAGCCCACCCCAGCCCACTTTCTTCTCCTCACTGTCTCTGCCTTCCCATGCTAACCCTTTCCTTTGCCCTCATCTCACGCTTCCAAACACTATTCCCCCACACTCCACAGCCTTAGCCTGTTCTTCATCAACAGCTTAGAGCTATTTGCTTCCCCTCCTCTCCTTTTTGCCCAGCCCCCCTTGCACTGTCTTTCCATTCCTGTTTGGTGGCCCCACTTATGGACACTAGCTGATTTAGAGCTTAGCAAAGAGGAATCTTCTTGATTTGTTTCTAAATGGAAGGAAGAATGTTTTCTTTAAAATATAAAAAGCGCTGTTTTGGATAATAATTTCTGCAAAAATTTCCACAAATAATGGAGAGTGGCAGTGGTATGAATAACTGAAATGAAACCCCACTGGATGAACCAGCAAAGAAAA
This sequence comes from Ammospiza nelsoni, assembly GCF_027579445.1. NCBI lineage: Eukaryota > Metazoa > Chordata > Aves > Passeriformes > Passerellidae > Ammospiza > Ammospiza nelsoni. The sequence continues at coordinate 42,306,428 of NC_080638.1, read as the reverse complement.
AAGATGGTGCTACTAGTCTGTCTGTTGTATGAAGCAGTGGAAACAAAGACAAAAACTAAGGAAGTTGGTTAAGCAAGAAAGAGTGCTGCTGCCATCTCTTTTGAAGACTTACCTGGTTGGATATATCAGCATTTAGATGGCAGGCCTTTGAAGGAATGTGGAGCACTCGTACTCCTTTGTAAACTATCATGGTACCTTACAGATGCTTGTGCTTATTTGATATAGGCACCTGCACACATCTCAAGCTTGCATCGGCTGGTCATACATGTCTTAACAACTCACACTTACAAAAAAGAGGGCTAGGACCAGGTCAGATGTGAGGTGCATCCTCCCATCCCAATGGATAATGCTATATCAGTCTTATTCTTTCAAAACAGGCTAGAAAAACATCTGACAAAAATTTTATCCCCTCTCAGACAGTCTGTTCTAATGCTTCTGTATCAGCATCAGTTTCTAACATCAAACTGAAATCTCCCACATTGCAATCAAAGCCCATTTACTTCCACCTCTGTCAACATCAGACATAGCAAATGACTTTAATCACTTCCTCTTGGACAAAGCCTCTTACTATTTGAAGACTCATTCCCCAGATCTTGCTTAACATCTAGATTTCCAAGACAGAAATACTAACCTGCCCAACAGAAACAAATTAGCACTTCAATCCCTTTAACTTAATTCCTGGGCATCCAATTTTATCACTTGGAAGGCCAGAGAGTTTACAGGAACATCCAGAACAAGACACTACGTTGCAACTGGCCTGCTGGCTTGCAGTAGACAAACCAAATTTCCCCTCAGCTCCTGGGAAACTCACTGTAGTTAAAAATAAAAACAAAAAAGGGAGAGGGGTGGGAAATGTGAGAGCCTCAGTCCTTCACTGAGGCCTATCTCCCACCTGGATTCAATTTCTCACACATTTCCAAAACCTTGATCTGGAATTTTGGGAAACTTGAGAAGATATATTCTGATAAATCAAGTCTATCATATATTACATTCTCTATGTAGAACAGCAGAATCTCTTAGCAGTCTTTGATGAGGCTGAGAGCTGTTCCTGTGTCCTTACATCCAGTGCTGTGAGTACAAACCAGACAGATGCAATATAAAACAGTTCCCTGGAAACTGGAAGTCCACATCCTTGGTGCACCTAAGTATGAGTGTACACAATGGCCAGAACTGTGACCAGAAATGTCATAAACTTAAAAATGTGGGATTTAATATTAATTAGATAACACAAGTTTGCCTCCAGTGTCACAGTCTGTGAGCTCCCAGGGCAGCAGGAGCCATTCCATGAAGACAGGAAGCAGAGGACCCTTCTCTGCCATAGGTGTTGTGGTGGGGAAAGGCGAGCTGGCAGCCCAAAGGCACAAGCAATAGCTCTGCACTGTGTGTTTGCACAACTACTGGGGAGCATATCCCTGGGTGATGTTATTCACAGGCCTTGGCCGACAGTAAATAAGACGGTGGAGCTTGATTCATGAGGGATGACAGGAAATCTATAATGTGTGGGCTCTATAATCTGCTCGCTACTGCGTAGCAAAATGAAAGAACAACAGTCCAATTACCAAGTCCTTGCTGATCCCAAGCACATCCTCCAGATCTTGTTCTGCTCAGAGCAGTGGGAGTTTATTGGCAACAATGGAAACCAAGGTCTGGCACATGCCATCTTCCATTTTGGGATGGCAACAGTATTTTGGAAGTGTCAGACTGCCTTAGAGCGGATAAAAATGCAGCCAAGACTGTGGCATGATCTTCAGAGAAAATTTCTGCTGAGTTTAGTCCACCATAGGACTGTTCTCATGGACAGCAGCTGCTGCACTCCACTACAGGCACTGTCTGTCCCAAGGGGCTGGTTGAGCCAGGGAGCAGTGATCTACCCAGCCTCTTGCTCTGTGGGGGACTGTGAACACCATTCCCCTGTCATAACACAAAACAATCAAAAGGTAGCTCCATGAAACTGAAAACAGGGCTGTGATCCAGAAGGACACAGCAGCCGGGATACAAATGATGACCAAAAAACACCTTAAAGGGAAGGAGACAGAAGATGGGAGGGGTATGTGTATTCTGGGGCCGAACAAAAGAGAATTGGCTGAAGCTAGTATTCATACCAGGTGCTGAATTGGCCCAAAAGACAGCAGGGATCAAGGCCATGTCAGAAGCAACCACAGAGCAGACTGCCCTCATACCGCCAGTGCTGAAGACACATGGAAAGACAGAAGAAGGTGTATTTCAGACAAAACAGCCATGAGGGTAGTGGGAGGGAGGAGGGCTGACAGTTCCAGACAGAAGGAAAAGAAAATAATTTTGATTCCTACTGTGCAGTGCCAGAAAATCCACAGGGAAGCCCAGGCCTGGGAAGGCACAGGACCAGTCAGGTGAGGATCCTAGTAGCTTAGAAGAGCCAGTTCTCTCATTTTTTCTAACCAAATGTATGTTTCATTCCTTGGGTCTCTAGTCCTTAACACCTTTCAGATCTATCTTCCGCCTTCTAGGAAAGGGGCAAGGGGAACCTTTCCCACTCTGGCAACAGGTAAACAGCATGTCAGGGTGGGGAGAGCAGAACAATTTCCATTCGGTCCCTAGCAGAAGCCTTCTTTGCTGAGCGCACACTCTGGGGACTGCCGTCCTTTCCCCCCTTCCCCCCACAACAATCTGCTGCCACCTCCCCTCCCTTGTTATCTGTCAGTAAACAGTAATTAAAGAAGTGGCCTGCTTGATAAAGCTCCCGCCTGCCCTCACACGGTGCTGCCCTCTCGGACGTGTCTAATTAAAATCCTGATGAGAAGATGAAGAAATCCCAGCTGCTGGAGTCTGCTGACTCTCTCTGCGCTCGGCCTCTTCATTACTGACGAAGAGGCAAAGAGATATAAAGGACCCCGGGAAATGCTCCGACAGCCCAATCGATAGAGCCTTTTGTGGAGCGTGCTGCTCCGCTCAGGACTGCCTTTTGAACTGTGTGGATAACGAGGATGCCGGAGCGTGGCCCGCTGCATGGGGCTGATGGGGCCGGGCCCTCCCGATCCCACTCCCAGGAACACGCTGAGGGCCCCACAGCTCGGCAGCTGCTCCCACCATACCGTGAATCCGCTGGTATAATAGCTGGGGCACTTGCCTGCCCCCCATCACGCCAGGAATCGCTGCTTGTAGTGCCAGAACCCTGTCAAATCCCTAGGCACTCCATCAGTTCTGTGCAAACATCTGTGGTGTTGCATACAACTGCAAAATCCTGAGGGCCAGCACAGACCTTCCCTAAGCAAAACCAGCAGCGCACACAGTGTGCACACCGGTGGGTTTACATGTCTGCTTTTACATGAGAAGGCTGTGGTTTCACTGCTGTCCCAGGATTTTGTGCCAGAGGGAAAATGTTGGTGTGCACAAAATAAAACAGCAAAGGTTTACACACGCGCACAGCAATATCGTCATTGTGAGTCACTATAACTATATTTAGACACACTTCATGCAAATATATCCGCTACATGGTTTTATTCATGTGGGAGTTTTTTAATGTGAGATCGGCTTTACCTGGAAATGAGCCATTTTCACTGTCCAATTCATGTTTATCTCAAACACCAGAGATTTCCTTGCTCTTAGGTTGAAGATGAAAGGAACAGTAAAAAGGTGGAGCAGATCTATACTTTCCAAAGTTTGAAAGCACATGTGAGGCACCTGCCTCCACGTCCCTTCTGAGACAGCAGCAAGCCCACAGGAGGTACAGCACCTTGGGAATTCAGATCACGTGCAAGAGTGAGAGTGCATACATGCTTGCAAATACAAGTGCACAGTGTATGTGCATGAAGGACATGCACATTCCACATGTGAAATCAATAAAAGAGTGAGCTTTATTCTGATTCACACCTCTTGCCTCACAAACCACTACTCTTCATGCAATCAGCAACAGTCCAGCAATAGTTGGCTCCCTTTTCAGAGTCTCATCTAAGTCCTTGTATGCAGTTTATTCAACAGACTCAGTCACTTTCTTTTCCATTTCCTCAATTGTAATTACTTTTACAAACCACATGTACTGGGAAAAAAGAAAAAAACAAGAAAAAAGAGAAGAAAAAAGAAAAAAAGAGGAGAAAAGGAAAAAAGAAAGAAAAAGAAAGAAAAAAGAAAGAAAAAAGAATGAAAAAGAATGAAAAAGAAAGCTTGAGAAAAATATATTTCATTAAAGCCTCATGAAGTAAAAAATATTTATTTCTGTTACAATTGCCATAATCTCTCCCCACTGTTCTCCTTGTCATGCCAGGTTCAAGGAAAAGGAACAAATCATTCCTGGACTGGTTTACCGCTGAATTAAACTTGCCAAAAAACCCAAACCATCTCAAAACAAATAATAGCAAAATACAATCAGCAACAGCAGGAAGTGATCAGGCAAATACAGAAGCAGTGGACTCAATGTTAAAAGCTCAGGAATGCCACTACTAAGGGGTTTTGGGGAGTCCATTGGAAAAGACGAACAAAGAGGGGCAGCAGATGAGAGGTCCCACGGCAATGGTGGCAGAAGCACTGTCACTGGGAAGTTCACAGCTTCTCTTGGCCCTCAGCCTCCCCTGGCAAGAGATGCTGTTGTGCAGATCAAGGCAGCAGTGCTGGATGCACAGAGCTCAGCACGCAGTCCCTGCCTGTCCCACTACCTGTGCTTGATGGAATGACACATTGCTGCAGCAGCTAATAAATAGAAGTAATTTGATTAGCTTTCCCTAACTAGTGATAAGATCCTGACAAACCCTTTTTAATGCGTTTCTGGAGCAGGATGAAATTGTTTCATTTGGCGAGCAGGGCCCCACGGGAGTTGCCTCCAAGCTCCTTTAGTGAGAGGTAAAAATATGCCAATCATTAATGAGGGGAGAATTACGGAGACTTTAATGCAATCAGAAAAGAGGAGCCCTGAGGCAGCTGGGGAATAAAACCTGCCCTTAAATCAGAGGCAGGCAGCCGGAGCATGGAAATAAAGGCATACACAAGCATGTACATGCACACACACACACCTACCACACACACAGAGCTTGCAGAGCTGCTGTAAATACACTGGAATTTTGCCTGGGCAATAAACACCTATCTCAGCAAATGGAATCCATCTTCCCTCCAAAAGATTTTTAAAATCACAGTAAACTATACCCATTTGGCAGCCCCCCTCCCTCTGCCAGGAGGGGACCATTGCCCAAGAGAATTGCAGGTTTAAACATTTAAAAAGCCAGAGCCTTTTGTGAAGGAGGCATATTAGCTGTTTGGGTGTCCAGCAGCAGCAAGGCAGCTTTGCCAAGTGGAAAGGTGCCTCTCTCAGGACCAGACTTGCTGCATGAACGCAACATGCATAAACTGCTCACTGTCCTGCACTCGTGCCAGAGGCAACATCTACTACATGGTGAAAGGCACCTCCTCCCATCCCCTCCTCAACCACTTCAGTGAATTCCCTCCCTCATGCACAAATCATGTAACATTTATTCCTTAGTGAAACAGAAGTTTAAAGCTGCTGGCATTTTCTCTGGCACTGTGGCAGGCCCTAGTGGCCTGGCTGGTCTGTATTTTGCAGGGGTGTGTGTGTTCTTTCAGAAACTCCTCCTATGAAAGAAAGCATTCCATCTTTCTGCAGCGATTCTCTAACCCTTTCTTGCATAATACAGATAGCTGCATCAGCACAGACCATCCCAGAGAATGCTAGCTCTCAGTTTAATGGCATAAAAAGCAGGACAGAAGTTTTCCCATATCTTTTTAGCATTCATCTTGTTTACTTGAAAATAATGAGCAAGAGTACTTGTATATCAAACACCAGACACCTTTTCTCCACCAGATATCCAAAACATGATGCTACAAAGGCTGGGCATGAAGTACTTCAGCCCTTTTCCCCTACAGAGAACTGAATGGGTGCTGAAAACTCTAAGAGGAAAATCAGTTCTAATTTCTGGCCTTAATATACACTTGAAGGGATGTGAGACAGCTGTTTTTTCCTCCCATAACTCCTGTACTGCAGTGAGTGTGGCACCCCTGCCTTCTGCTAGGTGGAATGACTGTTCTGCTTAGTGTGCACTGAAACAATACACTCCTGTATTGAGAAAGCAAGGCTGCTGCTTCTTCTGCCCCTGAGATGTATCAGACACCTCTGCTGTGCTTCTGCACCACATTCTCACATGCACAGACAGCTGTGGAGCTAAAAACCCTGGGCAAGTGACTACCAGCTATTTAGCCCTAAAGGCAAAGAAGTTACAAAGTCACCAAACAGAGTAAAATATTAAGTATTAAGTAAAGAGGGAGCTGTCCTGAGACATGGAGCTTGAAGCTAAGCAGGTAAGTTATGGTATGCAGCTGGCACATTCCCAAATATGTATCAAGCACAGAGCTGCATGTCCCACTGCTAAATAATCATAGAATACTTATCCCCAGATAAGGAGGCCTGCACATCCCTCATCAGCAACTCCTGCTGGCCACTTGAACACTATGATGATGGGCTCCCAAGGTAGTATTGCAAAACTGTCTGTAGCTGAAAGTTTGAAATGAAAAGCACCTCAGAAGAAAAGAAAACATCCAGGGTTTTCCCAAATGCTGTGTATCTGAGAAATCAAAGCAACTGTTGGGAATATTGCTCAGGCAGACTGCATGGCTTCAAAAGTCAAAGAAAACACTTTCCAAAAACACAAACAAGTGAGAAGACCCTATTATAGAAACCATCAAGACTGCAAAAATAGCTAGCAGGAAATTCAGTATGGCTATAGCACAATGCTGTCTAGCATCCAGAGATTATTTTTCTGCCCCTTTTGAGTCAGGGCCAATTTTGGCCCAAAGTTCCAATTGAATTCAGTGATTTCTTCCAGTCAAGAGCTTTGGGCTATTCAAGACAGTTACTATACCTCTTCCTTGGTTCCACTTCTAGTGGTAATCCAGGTTTTACTGTCACAGTCCAATCTAGTTTGTGGTGGCTCTCAAGCAAGCAGAGAAGGCTTGTGTCTCCCCTGAGCAGCAGGCAAGGGTCTGAGATGGTGTCACACACTGTGGCTCCACACACAGGCCTGCCTTGCTGCAAGCAGCTCCTTCTCATTCTGGTTTGTTATGATTAAAAATGCACATCACCCAGCGAGGCCTTGGAGTGGAACTCAGCTGGAAATTGGATCATTAATATTCCTTCTCATGCCCATTGCCACAATTTCTTACCTCTCCACAAGCAATTGCTAACAATGCAACAATTGAGGGTCTCAGACTAAAAGTGAAGTCAGGACTAAAATGTTTATTGTTACTCCAATTCATCAACCTTTGTCCATACCCTAGCATGCCATCAAACTTAGGCCAATGTGCTGCATGTCAGCTGTCTTTTGACCCTTTGAACTGCCTTTCCCCAGTTTATCTACCAAAAGCTCTTAGGATCCATATCATCTTAAACCATCAGAAACAGGATTCAAGATTATCCTCATTCCCAAGCAGATGGAAACACAAGGAAAGGAAACAATTAATTCAAAGAATCTATCCACTCCTGCTTTTAACTCTTGGTCACCACACTTTCCACAGAGTTAAAGTACTATAAATGGGTTGGAGAGATCAATGCAAAGCAAGGGTAGGACACAACACATGATGGAGAATCCCACAAATGTTCAAAGGGGGATATTTTCTTACCTAGCAGAGTTATCTAAAGGAGCTCGTATCAATCCTATGTGCTGCCACTGCTGCAACTTATTAACTAGGCAAACTAGGAGATGTGCACATCCTCCACCACTAAAATGATCCTTTGACAAAAAGGATCCAGAAGCATAGAAATGGCACAGGACACAGAGCAAGTGATTGAAATCCCCCATAAGTCTCATTGTATGCATTCATTGGCCTATTTGAATGTACCTTCCTGTATGGTATTTACATTAGACAGCAAAAGGCACAACACAACTAGGACTACAGCACTGATTATGGAAAAATAAAAATGAATAGGCTTGTTTTCCATTGGGACATTAGCATCATCTATGGACACTGATGTCAGGCAGAGGAAGTTTGTTCTTGCTGAAATTCCTTGGGCTGTGTGCTGCAGTGTCCAAGAGGTTGAACATCTGCTTGAGAAGTGGAGAAACCTGCAGGCCAGCACCTAGCATAAGGCAGCTGGGAAAACATCACTGCTCACTAGAGTCTGGACAACAACACCTATAAATTCTGCTCCAAATAGCTGTTAATTCTCCATCGCCTTACTCAACTACTTCAAAAACATCTCCTCCCAGTAAACATTTTGCATCTTAGGTGGATAAACTGTTTGGGACTGAAAGGATCTGTTACATATCACTGAAATGATCCTCAGGCTGAGGACTTGTTTCATGTCCCTCTCCACAACACAAATACAATAAAAATATCTCCAGAATTAAGTGTTGGCTAATTATCACTAGGGCATGATTTAATTCTAAACTGCTCCTGCCACACACAAATTTGCATGTTTGGCACTTGCATTTTGATGTCACTGTTTCTTTAGTTATGTTTTATGTCAGAAATAATAATTTTCAACGAAAAAAACTCTGACAGTAAAACACATAGCTTCATTACCAGCCACTTCAGTGCAGAAACATGAATGGTGACCATCTCAAAGTGACAGGCTTCATGAATGTACACAGCAGTATCGGCTCAAAGGAATTCAGAAAAGGAGCTGGCCCATCAGTGAGATGGAATAAACAAAGCCCTGCCACACTTATTTGAGATAAGCACAAAGAAATAAAAGAAGAACCAGAAGGTCTGAAATTATATGATTGGTCTTACCTACTTAAAATATGCACACTTTTCAAAACCAAAATTCTAATAAATTTGCTGTGCCACAGCACAGACATTTCCCTTCAAGGAAGAGGAAGAAGGCACCACCTCACCGCCTCTGCCTGTTCCCTTTGGCAGCTCAGTCAGTCATGGCATCTCAGCTTACCACTCTGTTCATAGGGGCAGAGCCTTGATGGCTCCTGAAAGCCAACAGAGCTGCAGCAAACACAAATCTGCAGCCCACAGAAAGAGAGGCAAGTCTTACATACATTAAATGTATTTTAAAGAGATGATAGATAAGAACAAAGCTCGCTATACAATTTGTCAGCTCTGGACTCTTCTGAAGATATACAACATTCAATCTCCACACAAGGATCAGTGGCTTCTTGTGAATCACTGAAAGCCACAAACTGTGGGTACCTCAGTCATTCAGCCTTCTATCAATGCTTGAGTGTCAGCTTTTCCTACCTGAGCTGAGAGGAAACTCCTGAGTTTTCCTAATCCTACAAGCTCCAGCCTCCCCAGAATTCCTGGGGCCAGTTTACATGGCTTTCTAGACATCCCTCTCTGTGACCATAACAAGGGCAGAGCAGAGGGTGCTCACGGCAGTCTTGCTCAGGGAGCACTGGCTACCATGCCACAAATTAATTTAACCCTCAATTTATTTAAGGGGGGGAGGCAGGCAGAAAACTATTGAAAGGTTTCTTCTTTCCTGCCAATTTTTCCCATCTTCTACCTCAGTTCTGGCTGGATTCCCCCTTCCCCCTGTCCTCAGCTAGCACTGCCAGGCTCAGTCCTCCTCACCCTAGCCCCCCCTCCCCAAGGACAAGCAAAGTTATTACAATAATGAATTAGCCAGGCTGCTTACTGCTGCCAGTGGCGAAGGCAATTATCCCACTCCACGTCCCCAGCCACTACTCAGCTCCCTCATAAAGAGAGGCTTTTGGGGCCGCTTTGTGCTTTGATTGGAAATGAAGAGATTGCTAATTAGGGAACCCCTGCTGGGATCGGGCTGGCAGGAACAATGGTGAAACGGACGGAGCACACGTCCATTTAGAGCGGGGGGGAGAAGAGAGAAATGTGAGCCCCTCTGTAATGTAGTGCATCCTCTACTCACACCATAAACAACAGGGCAGACAATTTTATAGAGATTTTCACCTTTTAAAGTATGCTAATTTGTTTATAGAAAGCAATAATCTGGTGTGTGTTTGCATAGGTCAAAGCCTGTAGTTTTTGTGTACAGTATGCACTGGCGCATGCGTGCGCACATACACTCTTGAAGAAAACACCTCTGTAAACAGCTGTGGGTATCTAGACAGCTGACCACATCTCTCTTGTTATTCACTGGGCAGCAGGCATCAATCCTGCTTTAACACGGAAAGATGCTGCTTAGAAAAGCCTGTTGATGAGTATTAACATGGAACTTTAATGCCTGATTCACAAAACACCAAAGTTGAAAATGACTTACCGAATTAGTCAGCTCACCTGAGGCTTGCCCAGCAACCACTTCCACTGCTTTGCCCAAGAGCTTTAAAAGACAAGTGGACCTCCAGGAGGAGAAAATTTCACCATTAACACAATATTTTCTTATACTCATAATGAAATTTCTTTTTAATTCAATTGCTCTAAATGCCCATGGAGGGTCACAGGAGCTAAATTCACCTCTCATCAGATAAACTGTGCACCAAAAAATTAGAAAAGACCTCCCTCGCAGTGCACAAGCACACCTTGGTGACTTCACAAAACTGCACCAACAGCCCTTATACACGTAGTATGCTGTGGTGTTGGGGTCTAGTGACTTTTAACTCTTGTCAAAGAAAAAAATATCTCCCCCAACATTTCAACATGTAAATCTCACCATTTATAAAATACAGCCCGTCAACAAAAGCAAATGTCTCACCTTTTTGTGCAAAGCTGATAGAAAGCAGTTGGAACCTATCCTGCATTACTTGGTTAACTAAGTAATTGCATTAGGGAAGCGTACAAATACCATGTTAAAACTGAAAATACAGTTTTCAACCATGTATTTGACTTGCCATGCAAAAAATTTGCATACTGTTGATTAGTGCAATGTATACGCTATACACTAAGCAATTTATGTAAACCAAAGCAAATTTCAAAGTTGAAGACTGAATTTACATTTCAGAATTCCCTTGCAGATACTGAAGCACTTGAATATACAAGTGTAATATTCCCTGAAAATATTTTCAGTAAAGCACAAGTCTTAACAGAAAGCGATTACTAAAGGCAGAAACACAGCTGAACTGAAAATGACTTTCAAATTCACAGACTATTTGTCCCCACTGTTTGTTCACCTCTAGTGTTTATATCCTTTCAGTTGTAGGTGGTTTTCACATTTCCTTCTTAGTCATCACTTAGCCAAGCTTCACATATTTAGTTCTTTTGATCTTCCCTCATAAAAACAATCCCTCCAGCTCTGTTATCATTTTTGTTGTTCTTCTCTTACTACCTTCCAAGTTTCCTCTGCATGTTTTTGCTGCTAGTGCCCAGAGCTGAATATCTCACCAGAACCCCCCTCCTGTTTTCTGGTGTCCTGCCTGCACACAGCACAATCCAGCCCCATACAAAGGCCACTGTCTGCCCCTGCCCACTCTGCTCCCTTGGCCTGTCATTGCCATCACAGGTGAGACTTGGCTGTCACTACCATTCCCCCAGACTCTCTCACTCACTTTTCACCAGTGCTCCACTTACCTGATGGGAGTGTTTCTCCTTGTGTAGGAATACAGTCAGAAAGTAAAACCCTGTGCTAGGCTGCTGAAAACCCTGTAGTTACTTGCTGTTTGCATAAAACCTGACCACTTAAAAGCAAGGAAACATGCACCTAGTGACACCAGAAGCCATCTAGTCATGCGGTGTGCAGTGGCAGAGCTCATTTGCTTTCACTGCAGCTGTACCAGTTTACACCAGCTGAGAAGCTATTTCCATAAGTCTTAGATTGCCCATATCACAAACAATCAGAGTCAGAGAAAGTACAAAGAAGGGTATATTTCACTGCAGCAGCTGTTACTGTGATGCATGAAGCCTCTTTACCTTGATTTCACAATCCAAGCATTTACGTTGTAGGGATACAGCTATACTGAATGTACAAGCAATTCAATATATCCACCAATTGGTGCAGGAATTCTTTGGTAAAGCACTTACCATTGCACTCTTGATAATCAAATTCTTATTTAACAGAAGAGGAATAAAACTCATGGTAAAATTATGGATGGACAGGCCACCTGTATTTGAGCCTGATGAATGGGTCTCATTACTACATCCATTCACAGGGTCTGATTTTGACTAGCCTAAATATCCTAGCAAAAGGGGATGAAAGAAAGTGGCCTTTGCATGGCATTACAGCAGGCAGGACAGGGGGACATGTTGGAAGAAATAATCAAATGTTCTAAAATCCTGAAAGACAGAAGAAAGCCCATTGTCTCTTAGACTGATTCTATTGTGCCCTTAGTAACAGACTACTGGTTCTGTCCTCATGTAAAACTCACTCTCCTTCAGAGCCCAACTTCCTTGAAGTAACTGTGTTCTCAAAATTCATTTCTGTGTAAAGCCAGGAAATATGAACATGAAAGCACCCAAACCAGAACTTCTTCCCCAAATTCTTCCTGAAGCAACACAACCACATTCTGCCACATAGAGTATGGGCAAACTCCAAATGCTTTTGGAGTGTATCAAATTTCTTTCTCTAGTGGATTTAAGCGTAAGATTTTGTATTTTAAATTACCAATGAATCACATCCCTTCCTGCCCTCTGCAGAAGTGTAGATTTTCCCTTAATTTGACACAAATATGTGATACATTCACAGAGCATAAAACTGCATTGTTCCTGCTTTTTGTTTCCTTTAGGAGTTTAACTTTTACAAATTCAGTTGTAGAAAAATGAAGTCCCACTGCTTAAGCTCTTTAATGCATTTCTGTTGCAGAAAGCAGAGATTTTACCATGCTTCTCAACTGAGCCACATTTGTCCTGTCTCCTTCCTCATGTTAACACATGGGTTTGTACAGCTCAGATTGAGGAGCTGGTTTGGGTTAAAAATTCCAAAACGTTACTTAATTCAAACTGACCACATGCAGGATTATTGGCAGTCCAGCTGAACACAAATACCTGTACATGGCACATGACTTGCAACAGATGGGAAAGTTGTGAAACCATTAGCAATGTCAAAGGATTTCTTAAAAACATTCATATATGGGGTATTTTTCTTGGAAAATGTCCCCATTTGTGTAGATAAATGATGACATGGTTGAGACAGAATGAGATTGAAAGACATAAGTTACTGAACTGAAAAGCATGGTGCTGTCAAACTAATACCTGCTTGAAACAAAACCTATCCAATGACAAATCTGAGAAGCATAATAAATTTAATTCCAAGAATAGGCTAAGGGTTGACCTGATCTAATTGTAAGTGGGGGGAAAATTAATCGTGGAAAGTTCTTTAATCTAGCTTTAAAAGAATATAAGACAAGATTATTCTTGGTATCTGAAACCAGACAAATTTCATTTAGGTGTATAGACATTTTTAAACAGCCAGAACCAGCCATTGGGACCACTTGTCATGAGGCATGCTGGTTATTCTACACAATGTCTCTAAATCAAGGCTGTATGTCTCTCTAGAAGATGTTGATGTTGAGAAACTGCCCAGACAAGTGCAGGAGTTGCTAGGTGGATTTCAGCTTTTAATGCAGTTAGGCCTAAAGCATGAGTGGCATGGGTCTGCCTTAAAATCTGTTGAGAGTCCTCGTGGTTCTCTAAGAGCTGTAGAAAACAAGACAAGCGTTCCAAGACAGCTTCTGCTTTGCCTAAGGTGTTCACTAAGTGATCGAGCTGTTTGTCCAGTACTTGTTTATCCCCAATAAGCTTTAATTGTGACAAGTAATACACGGCTTTCATAAGACAATTTCTTATACATTATACTAATCCTGCTATGAAAAATTAAACATTTTTGCCAAAGGATGTATGCTTTATCTACCAGAAAGCATAAAGCATATACAAGGAAAGGCTAAAGGCAAATGCTGTGCAGTGCACAAATCTTGAACAGGAAAAGTGGTCAGTTAAATTTGTCCATGTCTTGAATTCAATAATCTTGGTGTTGGTTAGAGGTGAAAAAAATGAGATTTAATTTTATTTAAAATCTCTTTCACTGTTTTGAAATCTAGTTCAAGCTTCATAGAGCAAGTTGCCAATGAGAACAATACTATAACTTCATCACATCATGGTTACAAAAGGGTGAAGAGATCTGCTTGTCAATCAGTCAAGCCCAATACATTTGTGTTGTATCAAGGCTTGCCTACACTACTACAGTACTCATTTTCAGTGTGGGTGCACTGAAGCCAAGCTGAGAACTTTGTTGTAACACCAGCTCATAAACAAAAGAGGAAAAACTGTTCTTCCAATTTCTCACATATTCTGCCTAACTAAACAGGGCTCTAGTTTTAACAGATAAAACAAATCCATCATTTCATTCAGACTCGTTCATAATACTGGGGAAAACATTGTTCTAGTCTTCTCCATTACATGTTCATTTATACTTTATTGTCCACTGAAGGCTTCTCAAAGGCACACACTGTTGTTCTCCAGCTCCCTCTGATTTGCGTCATTGCAGGCTGTGTTCAAAAACTGATCACCTGTTCCCTCTGCAACATCTCTCAAAAATCAACCTTGCTTTCCTACTACAACTTACTGCCCCTTGGCTTGCAGCAAGGGAAAGCTATATTGCCTTTTCTCTAAAGGGATCACACCAGCCTTCTTATCCTTCTGGATTCTATCTTTTCATAAGGATGACCCAGGAAAAATTATGTTCACCTCATCAGGAAAGGCAAAGAACTTAGAAAAAGATATTTTACATGTATTGAATATTTTTTAGAGTTTTGTTTACTCTAACATGAAACTATTAAATACTCTGGCTGAATTCAGTGAGGTGTCCTTTGAAATCACTTTCTGAAACTCACTGTAGGAGCAAAAGTCCTTGATGATACTGTTAATCTTTAGGAAGCCCAAGTCATACTTAATATCTGAAAAGCCACACTAGCACAGCTTGGGGAGAGAGGGGACAGCAACCATCAAAGTAATTTGTGGTCTCAGTTTCAAGTACCTGACTGAAGAAGCAGTCCCTGAATCCTGGCAGATGCAGACTTCCCTTATAGAGCTCAGTGATGCACCCATGAGGGCTGCAGCAAGGCTGGCCCAGCCCACAGGGGCAGGACTTGCCAGGTGGAAGCCTCTTGAAAAGGTCCTTGTCCAGGCTTGAGAGAGAATGTCCTCCTACACACAAAGACCTGCTACCTTTGACTGGCCTTGAAGACAGGTTTAAAACAGAGAAAGGAGTCACTAAACTCAAAGAGTAAAACATTCTTAATAGAACCACAATAAAGATTATACAGCAGTTCCAGAGACTGATGCAAGGTTGTAGCAAGGGGCAAAAAACAACCCCATAGTGTCTACTGGAGGGAAAGAGCATTTAGAGACAGGACTTAAATCCAAAAAATATCAAAGAGTGTAAACAGTGAGGAAGGAACTGGGCAACATGAGAGAGTACTAGGGAGGAAAAAAAAATT
The DNA here is from genome assembly GCF_027579445.1 of Ammospiza nelsoni. Classification (NCBI taxonomy): domain Eukaryota; kingdom Metazoa; phylum Chordata; class Aves; order Passeriformes; family Passerellidae; genus Ammospiza; species Ammospiza nelsoni. Next base: position 42,291,156 of record NC_080638.1, on the reverse strand, counting down.
AGAAAATTGTTTCAATTGTATAACTATGAAAATTTCATTGGTAGTAGAAGGAATTTACCTGCTCAACTGTGAATAGATGTTTGCTTATGCAAGCAAAGCAAACCAAAGAAAACAAAAAGAATGGAATAACCCAAGAAGCTTTTCCACCTCTGACTGTTGTTATGTCACAACCTGGAATATTTGGTAAACTTAGGAGATTTGTATCTACTATCACAAAACACACACAGAAAACAGAGGACCAACACCTCCCCACAAAATCAGTGGTATGTTACTGTTAAGAAACAGTTTTCCATGCTCGGAAGAGGTTTCAGGCTCCCCCTTTAAGGCACATTTAAGTATGGGACTGTTTTTTCTTCCCTAATAATAGGAGAAGGAAGTGAAGGAGGTCAGAGTCCTATAGATCTCTGTGCACTCCCTATGGTCTAGTTTAGGAGACTTAAAAGGATTCAGATTAACTGGGGTGGCTTTGTTGATTACACACAGAGAGGAAAATGACCCCGTGTGGTAAGTGTTTCCAGGACAGCTGCTCCGTTGGTGAAACACTGCTGCATTCCAGAAATAAACTCCTACAGTCAAATTAGCAGCTCGAGTCCTCTCCACAGAAATGTGCCTTGACTAAAGTTGCAGCGTTTCCCAGATGAATGGGAAACCAGCAGCAAAAATTCCTGCTTAGCTCCGATTTTAAACAGAAAATGATACAAAAAGATGTTTGTACAATATCAAATCATTCTTCATAGTCACGTAATTGCCCCACATTATTGAGGGGCTCCAAAAAATAAAAGGAAGTTTGGAATATTTCTGGGCAGGTTGGAGAGCTAAACCTAGCACGGTTCCCCAACACTTCAAGCCTGTCACAAGTTTTCCAGGTCTGAGGGATTATCAAGACTTCAATGTGAAAGATTTTGGGTTGATTCCCATGTACAGCAGTACCTACCAGTGCAAAGTACTGAAATATGCAAAAGATTACAATCTACATGTGAAGCAGGATAGGAGGCACTGCTGCCCCTTGCCTTACCTCTTCTAGCTCCAAAAAAGTAAAGCACAGCTGTCCTCTCACTGCAGAGGGGAGTTCTGGCCCATGGAAGTAAATGTGCTCAGAAGCCTGAAGTCATTTCACATCTTACTGAAGACATACAGCAGCAAAATTACATGAAACTACATGAACCTCCAAGCTTACACAGGTTTATAATTACAAATTTACAGATGGCAGCTTTGGTAAAGGCCCAAGAAATCCTGGGGGGGGGGGGGGGGGAAGCCAAAAGACCAAAGCACAGTTTTCAGCAAATAAGAGGGCACATCTTCAGTACTCTGGGCTCACAGGATAGGTGTTGTACAAGAGGCACGCTCCACCATATAACCACTGAGTGCAAGATGTTTGTGGTCCTTCCTCTTTCTCACACTGTACTATTTTAAAAGCAAAATATCTTCTTCTTCTCCAAATTCCTCCTCTGTCAGGTAAAACCTGGGAAGGTGTTCCCATGTGCTGCACTGCAGAAAGAACGTATAGAGGGCATACCATTCCCTCTCACTCACAGATGGGGAAGTTGAAGCCAGAAGCCATTGACAAAGTTACAAGGAGCAAGTACCAGCAAGACAAGGGCCCTGCTGGCTGTTCTAATGCAGTGACCATTTGCTTCAAGAAACCTTTGCCAGCTGATGATACAGCAATGCAAAGCTCCTGTGCCTCAACACGCCACCAAACCAAAACCCATCAGGTGACTAAACCTTCTGCAGAGCTCAGCATTACAGAGCAAAGGATGGGATACATGGAAACAAACTCCCAGCTGCTGCATAATGCGGCCTTAAACATAAATACCTGAAAGGGTCCTCTAACCTACTGCCTCTTTCCCTTTGGGCCTAACTTCTGCCCTGAAAATGTTACCTCAAGAACCATGCAGTCAGTGGGAAGGAGCACAGTACCATACAGAAAGGGCAAATTCAGGAAGAGTAATTTCTGCTTAGCTCAGTCGTGCTCCATGGCTGCAATCTTCTCTTCACTGCTACTTTTATATTGGCATAGTTTTCTATCCTAGGGACTTCAGCAGCTTTAGAAACACTACCTACAGCAGGAGAAAAACATTCAGGGTAAGCAAGATTGGGTATCCCAAAATGTATTCTACATATTTGTAACAGAGTATGATATAAACAACTAACTGCAAAAAGTGAGAACACTGAATTCAGTTGCAAGAAAAGTTATTAGCAGAGCTATGCCAGGTCAAGTTGTCACTTTGTCCCATATTCTACCTCTGATATCAAACACTACTATGTGCTCAGGGAAAGACTAAGAAAGGAGAGTTTTCCCCGTTCTTAACCTTGTTGAACCTTTGCAGACCTCATCATCAGTATGTTGGCAGTCTGTGGCTTAGACAGCTGCCTCTAGACCATAACATGTACTTGCAATTATTGAGTCCACATGTCTACTAAATGCCTTTATGGGGATATCTTTTTGAATCCATCCATAGCTTTGTCACTGAATGACACAGGAAAAAAACCCAAGACTAATTTTATGTGATACAGTATTTTATTTGTTTTATTTAAATCACTTCTTTATAAAAAGAAAGATGACTACCTCGTTGAAAAAGTAAGGAAAAGACTCAGGTATTTAAAGATACTGAGAACATGTAGCAGAGCTCTCTTCTCAGCTAAGAAAGTGGAGGTGCTAATTTTGCAAAGCAAAGAATTAGACAAGTGTTACACAGGAAAATAGAGGACTGTGCTCTTTTTGGTATCTTTTTGTTAAGTCCATATCAAGCAAAGTCACCTGTACTCCCAAGAAGCCACACTTTCAGCAATATATTACCACGAATTCCCATCTCAACTGCCCTCATCTTTCCTCTAGCCACAGACTTCCTGGCTGACTCTACCCCTAGTAGTTTCTTGTTTTGAATTGAATTGGAAGCTCTTTCAGACAGAAGCTGTCTCATGGCTAAATGCAGCCCCAGCTGTAGGGGATGCATCACAATACAAACAAGAGCAAAACAGAAGCAACATCCAAAGCCGCCAGTAGAACTCATCACTATAGTCTGAGAGCTAGTTAAGAAGAAGTAGAACAGTCTCAGCATGAGATTTATTAAGTAGTAGATAATTTTACATTACATAACATATGATGTTCCATACTATATTAAATTCATTATTTTGAGCCTTGAATGTTCAGCTACTGATCAAGTCCCAAAAGAAACATAATTATATATTCTATTATGCATTGGTGGTTATTAATATCATCTCTTTTTTAAAAAAATAATATAGCTGGCATTACTTTTTAGTTGTTCCCTGAAATCTTGTGGTATAGACACTTTTCTTCTTTAAAAAAAACCTGCAATTTTTCTCATCATCTCGTTTCACATGGTTGAGATGTAAAGTCAAACATCAAGTGCTGCAATAAAGTTGTTGGCAACATCAAAGAGGATGAAGTACAGAAATGATATGTAGGGTAATTAAATGGCTCTGTATTTTATTTGCATATCTCTATATATAAGCTAGCCTGACTCAACAAAGAAGCATTTCACAGTAGCTTTTTGGCCCTCCTAGCTTTGTGCAAGATTTTGCAATGTGCTCCAAGTGGCCCCAAGATTTCTTGGCCTTCTGACCTTGCAATGGGGAAGCTGCAGAGACCTGCCTGAGATTCATCAAAACACAACACATCCAAAAAGAGAAATGGTGCAGAACCTGTTGAAGTACAAAGCAGAGACAAAAGGATATAGGGAGCATCATGAGCAATCTCCTCATTTTTTTTCTACAGGTGAGAGTCCAAAACTTGTAGTTACCAGCAGTGGTCCAGCATATGGTATGAGCCAGCCCAGCTGCTTGCAGCTGATGCCTCAGGGGCAACAGTGCAAGGGCTTCTCCAGCCCACTGTGCTACTGGACAACTGAGAGCCCAGACACAGTCAGGGCCTCCACTTCTCACAGGCCCATGGTTGTAGAAGCACCCAACAGAAGGTCAGAGCTGACACTCTGCAGTGCTGTGCTCCTTGAACAAGTTTGGAGCACACACAGGGGAGGTGTAGCTGAGTGATGGGAAGCACTGCTTCTCCAGCAGCCCCTGCACCAGGTGGGTGTTTCTCCTTCTGCCACCCTGAGGCCAGAAAGAAATACCTGACTTCTCAGGGCATGTGCTTCAGTGCAAAGGAGGTGGGATGTTTCACCATCCACTTCCCATCAGCCCATACAAGTGGGCTGGCTCCTGGCTAGGAGGTGGCATTGGGATTGCAGGATAAAAAGCACTTGGACCACCCTGGTTCAACAAGTTGGTCAAGCTAGACCAGCTGAGTGGTGACTGCCAATTGACCAGAAAGGCGAAGGGATGGGAGAGATGGATATCCTGTGACATGACAGCCTGAGACTTTGTAGAATCACAGAACAGTTTGGGTTGGAAAGAACGTTAAACACCATCCAATCCAACCAATGCTTCAGACCAAGACACTGCCAGTAAAGACTCAGCATGGCATTTCACAAGCTACAATTTGCAGCCAATCTCCATTAAGCACTATAAAATACAAACACATTCTGAGCTACTGCTGCTCAGTCACCTCTCCCTGGGAGCAGACAAACAAATGGCAAACTCAACTTGTCTGGCATGGTTTTTTTCTGGAATGAGTTAGCAACAGTGCAGCTCTTCCTTTGCACTAGCCTAGGTAAACAGAGGTTGTTGCTGGTACAAAGTGCCTCAAAGTGGCAGGAACAGCATTATCACTTCAGTGCTGTTTCCTGAAGGATCAATAAGCCAAGACAATCAATTCTTCTGGCTAGTCCTTATTCCCCAGGAGAAGCTGTGACTCTCATCCCCCATCATTTAACTCTTCACAAACATAGCAGCAGCCCCATTAATTCTGTCCTCCTTAAACACACATTTCCCAAACCCATGTGCCAGGAGAGATTAAAGAGCTAGAACTGCTGTATCCAGGTCAACATGGTATTACCAAGAGGTATGGCCCATCATTTCAGCACAGTAGTAACATGTCTATAAATACTTGGAGCACATGGAAGCATCCTCACATCTGATTTCTTTGTACAGGACAGAGAGCCCAAAGAAACTGTAGCTCTCTATCCCCAACTACGTCTCTGTGCAGGGAGTGTAAGGCAGAGCACCAGCTGACACTCACAGAAAGGGCTGCACAGGCAGTAGATGGCATGAACAGTCATTACAGAGTCACAAGAGTAGAGCCTATTTAGAGACACACAAAAGTGAGGTTCAATCCAATGCAGCAAAGAGAGTAAGAAGGATGGGATGAAAACTCAGGAAGAATGGAAGGATCATACGATTATTTGCAATGTGAAAAAATATGGGGGCCAAAACAGGACCATACTCAAAGCCTGCGGTAATACAGAGAATTTTGCTGGGATCATGCAATTCTCCACAGAGAACTGAGAATGGGGAAGGAGGAACCCAGTTAAGAGATGGGCAAAAGACATCTTACCAGTGAAGAGGCTCACCTTGAACTGAACAGGGAGCCTGTTAGAGCTAGAACAGAAGAACAGCAGTGATACAGACATCTTGGTCTAAAGATTGGCATGAACATGCTTAAAGCTGTACACAGCAGTTTTCACCTAAAAGCTGTGGGACTTGAGATAGGCTCCTCGAATGTCTTTCTGAGCATTTGAGAGGATGCTGATGCAAGTAATCTCTTCCTAGCCAATGTTGCACTCAGAAAATCCTTGTCTCCCTCTTCTATGCAAAGATAGCATTCACCAATATTTATAACTTGAGTGTTACCACACTCTCAGTGCTACAGACTGTAGATCAAAAAAAGTATCACTGAGAAAATCCTATTCACATGAGCTCTTCACCAAGCTACTTGAGTTCACATCCCCAACGGGGGAAGGTTGGAACCTCCTGTACCAGGCCATGGGGACATGACGCAACAGGAAAGAATTTCTTATTTAAAGGGAAGAAGTAGAAAAATCTGCCAGTGACAATAACTGCAAATTTTAAAAGTCCAAGAAGCCTGTGGGAAAAAAAAAGGTCTAAGGATGAATAAAAAAAGCAAACAAAAAGAAAGGCAAGCCTGGTGGCAGATATACCCTCTTTTCAGCCAGAAAGTTACCTCTAGGTCCTGTGAGCTTTAGAGGGATGTGAATTAAATGCCTGTTTTAGTACACAGCTACCAGTCATTTGTTCAGGCCTACTACAAAGAGGTGATCACAGAAGACTGGGGGAAGAACTTGTGGAGTACATTTCCTGCTGATCCAGCAAACACAATTACAAAGAAAAAGAGAATCCATTCTGAGAGCAGCGTGAAACTCTTGTGAGCAGGATCATTCGCATCTCACATGGTTGGGGGAAAGGAAAGGGCAGCAACTCCTTAATGAATAAAAATAGCCACTTATGCTTCCTTCTCATATATGCTGGGCATATGCTCTCCAGTATCCAAACAGAAAGATTTAGTTGCAAGATTCATTTCTCCAAAAAAAGGGCAATTTCCCCTAAAGATGCAGCACTTTTTCTAGAGATTTTCAAGAGTGCTGAGACTTTAGAACTATTGTTACTTTAAAGACATAATGCCAACTAAACTATGTGCTTTATAGTTTTAGACTTGTATTATTTCCTTCCTTGAAATTCCTATACTATGATATTTTTTAAAGTAGTTGTAGCATGCAAGAACACAGTAGCTTTCTTGGGAAAGTTGAAGAACACTTTTCAGTTTTCCAGTTTTTCATAAAATGTATATATCCCAGGCAAAGCTTCACTGAAATGCAGCCACCTTCAGGGTAAACCTTCATAAGATTCAGCATAGCACTGGAAAGCACAAAAAGAGGAGAAGGAAGTGTATTCTGCCTGAAAGGTCAGCAGGGAAAATCTAAGTATGAACTGGCCATAGCAGAAGAGTGCAGGAGAGGAAAAGGTTGAGGCAAAAAGAAAGGAAACTGCGACAGGAAGGAGAAGGCAGGAAAAAAAATGTTACACAGTTTTCAGCTCAGCCACAGAAAGCTTTTGTTTCAAACCAATCTGCTGTATATTCCAGTGATTAGAGGGAAAAAACACAGTTAATATGTATTTTGAATGCATTTAATAAAGTACACTCTAGCTGATGGTGCTCTCCTCAGCAGGCCCAGGCACAGAGCACAAAGAGAAAGGGGCCTCAGGCATTCACATCAGGTCGCAGTTTTAAATAATTTTAAAACTAGGGCAAGATGCCAAATCTTACCTCAAGGTGCTACATCCAGATAGACATGTCAGCAAAAATGCCAGGTTTGGTGCATACAGGATGACCATTGATACACATGGCTCCAGATGAAACAGTGACTTACTTTTTTAGCCAGAATTTACCACTTTTGGGCAATAAACCTCGAGATTCATGTCAGCAAGGGTCACTAAGACTGAACTCAGACCTAGTGTATAGGACAGCACCACTGAATATTACACAAGAAGTTAGTCAGTCTTGTATTTCCTAGTTATGCCAAAATCAGAAAACCTTGATGGTGACTAGTACAAAATGTATTAAAAAAACTGCAACCAAACAAACCACAACGCCTACCAAACAACAACAACAAAAAAAAGTGAAGGGGGGCAACTCTTGTTCCCAGCAAAAACCCTCTTGTTTTCAACTATGCACCTATGCCAGTGATTCACAGTTTTTCCCACGGGCAAATCAGCCATTTGGGATTTATACAGGATTGTTCTTTGCAAATCTTGGGGTTATTTTGATGGCAGTCACATATCATTTTACAAATAGGGAAACTGAGGAACACAGAGAACTGACTCGGCCATGTGTCGGAAAACAACAGGTTTCTATCCCCATTCCTTTCCAGGATCTCTTTTCTGAAGAGAGGCAGGATCATGGCACAGTCTTGATTTTGTGCAGTTCACCTGCTGCAGACAAGTTTTCTGAGTCCCAGCTCAGAGCAAAAAAGCTTACTGCTGGCTAGTTCACAGCACACCAGCCCTTAGCAGCACAGAGGCTTCCTCTTTTGCAGCCACAGAAAGGTCTACTCAAGCTGCCCATGCATGTATGATGAACTCATCACAAAAGCAATCAGCCATTAATTTGGTCAATCATTCCTGTCACAGCAAATACAGTTCTTCAACTAGACTGTTTGATACAAGACTCCAGCTAAACTGAAGGACAGAAAAAATACCTCAAAAGGTACCAATCTGCAGAACAGATGGAGGACAATTTAGATATTGACTCATCAAACTTCCTTTTTATTTTTTCTTTTTTAAAGAAAAGGTGACCCAAGAGTTAAGTAGAAACAAAAATAAAAAGCATTAGAAAATTAAATTATGTCTTCCAGGCATTAATAATAAAAAGGCGACCCACCCTCCAATCCTTCTCATTTAGAGGAGTATTTCTTTGGAGTTTCTGTTAGGCGGCTGCATGCACTGCGTGCATCCTGCTTCACTGAAGAAGAGCCTTTTTGAAGCATCACTTGACTTTGTTTTAAATATCTTGCTACAGTTTCCATTTTAGCTCGTGAGATGATTATTTTCTCTCAAACTGAAGTTATACAGCAGTTGAAAATGCTGATGGCTTAACTGGTTTCCTTTTTTTTTTCTGTCTCCACAGCAGCCCTGAGGGGTTTTAACTCTTTCTTGCAGCACTGAAATCCTGCTTTTGGAGTTCAATGTTTAACTCTCGCTGGGAGACTCATAAATATTCGGAGTCACTCTCTCCCTCTCTGTTTGATTAGGAAATGAGCCTTTAACTCAATGTAATCCCCAAGCCATTAACAAAAAAGCCCTCAACAGCTCCACTATTAGAATTTCACTCCTAGCCCACAGAGGATTGAATTAGATTAACATAACTACCCGCAATCTGAGTTTATTTTCTGTGCCAGATAGAAATGTGTCTTCAGGAAAGGAAAAGAAGAGAGCTGGAGAGCAAGCACAGCATAATGAAATGTAAAAATAGATGAGAAATAGATGGACAGATGTACAGGTAAAGCGATAAAAAAGGTAAGAGAGAGAGAAAGCTACACAGTCTTTAATAACTGGCTGCTGGCTTTGGGGGGTTTATGCAGAAGGCCCCTCAAAACACAGAATTGTTTCAGGAAGAGTATTTTTATTCTGCTTGTGTTTACTTCATATTCTCAGGGATTTACAGTGAGGCACCTGAGCATGCTGTACTCCAGACACCTGTGCAGCAGATCTGGCACAGGTTTTATTTATAATTCCCCAGAGATGTCATACTCAGCAATGAAAGGAGAGGCGTGGAAAAGAGAATCTGCATGTCAATCATTACTTCACAGTCAAAGAAACAAACTGGGATAAAACAAAAGATGTTTGTTGGGTTTTTTAAGGAATGAAAAAACCCCCATGCAATAGCATATGTACAGTAAGACAGTTCAGAGGTTGATAGGTGCTTAGTCCACAAAACGTGAACCATTAGTGAAGCAGAAACTAAATAACAAACTCTTTCTGCTACATAATGCATTGGCCTTCCCTTTAACCACAGGTAATGCCTTCCCTCCAAATAAAAGTGGTCCTATAAAGCATTGATCATTATCCCAAAGGAGAGTAGGTGCTTGGTGTTTTTTTCCAAAGCAGTAATAATAAGATATGGCTGGTAACAGGGCAAAATATTCACATGTGGTTGAAAGAGAAGAATAAAGTCCAGCAATTATGTGGACACAACTACAGAATAGTCCGAATAAATTCTTAATACTGAACCTTTTATAGCTTTATACTCAGAAAACTTCTTTGATTTCTCAGATTTTTGCAAAATTGTATGGTAAATGGGGGGGGGGGAAGGGGGGTTTGCAGTAATTTCCAAGCACAATCATGCTAATATTGGTTTTGTGTAGGGAAGAAAATAATTCAATTCTTTTTTCAGCATTGTATCTTGGTTTTTAATTCTTAGTGGGACCTCAGACCAGCTATATGATAGATTCTTTGTTGGTTACAGAGTCAGCAATTTTAGTCCTTTAATGCTTTTCAGAAAAATCTGCTTCTTTTATTACAAAATAACATTGCATTATTACAGAGAAGCAATAAATGTAATATCATGGCAAAACAAACAGAAAAGGACTTAAATAATTTAAAAATGTTCATTTTTAAGTAAAGCAGAAAGCTTTACTTAAAAATGAAGCTTTATATGATGACAACGATCACAGTTTAATTTGTGAGAAAAAAGGTTCATAGCAGGCAATGTGTTGTAATGATCTTTTGGGGCATTATTTGGGCATATTATTTCACCTTATTTATCTATATCCTCTTAAAAGCCTTCCTTATATCAGAATACTAGCTGAATGATGGAGTATTCATACCAATTGTTAAAACCTTAGAGAGCATTAATATGTAGTCAAAATGTTTTATTCCTAGTTACTTAAGCTAAATGTTCTAAGTATTATAAAATGTACATTGAAGAAATGCAAAATAAAGAACTAAAGAAGAAGCCTATTTGTCACCCTTCTACAGTCAGTCCAAGAAATTTGTCTCTCAAGTATTCCTCAAAATCGATGTTTTAACTGTGAGGCAGCTCAGGTTTTATTTTTCTGTTTCTATTAGACATTTTTCCCTCAAAATTATTTTAAGTTTAGCTTCATTTCATATTTTGTTACCTTCAAAAATTATACATTTAGGGGGTAAAAAAGTTTTCAAGAACATATATTTAGTGAGAAAATTATGCTAAAAACTTGACATACTAAAATTAAAATAGTACTATTAAGATTTTGGGGGGTAAATACAGCGAGGTTATTTTCCTATGCTTAGAAATAAATATTAACCCTAAATTTGGTAAAAAGATGTAACACAAACCTCTGAAGCAAAACTATGAAACAAGAAAAGCCTCTAATATTTTGACAAAAAAAATTATACTAAAAGCTATTAACAAAAAAAATCAGAGTAATTTTTTTTCTCCCTCTCTTCATATTTCTACTGAAAGCTATTAATAAAAACAATCTGACTAATTATTGTTCTCCCTCTCTTCAAATTTCTGTTAATAAAAATAGAAATATATAATTGTTCAAACATTTTACATCTTGGCTGCTTTAAAGTAAACATCTCATTGGTGATGAGAGAGTAAGTTCCTTCTTTGATTATCACCGTGCCAACTTTGCAAAGACTTGCACCCCTCTTTTGTCACTGAAGATTCTTCAGTTGCTTTGGGACTTTTAAAATTAAAGAAACATCAACTGCTTAGTGCTAAATGCCTTGAGTAAAAGCAAAATTTCATTGCATGTGTCTGATAAGAAAAGATTTGATTTGCAGCTGGGGGGGTATTGGGTTTTGGGTTTTTAATAGAGGGAAGGTTGTCACTTGGTTCTTTTAAGACAGGACTGCTAAAGTTCCCAGGTTTGCCTTTACCAGCATGGGATAAATAGCACCTGTCCTTGGTAAGCCCTTAAGCAGAGTTACGTTATACATTGACCTTTTTGGAATGCCAGCAAACCTGACTGTTTCTATTCCCAAAACAAAACTGTTCCACTCAAACTTTCATTTACTTATTTCCAGAGGAAAAAGCCACGCTCAAATAGTGAAACCGCTAGATTTCTACAAAGTTCTGAACCAACTCCTCTCCTTGTGGGTCGCACTGACCTTCCTCTGACAGAGTGAAAATCAAAAGAATATTACCTTTAACTGTATTGAGATGCTGCCATAATTTTTAGACCAGATAAAAGGATTTGTGCAGAGCAATGCTTGGATTAAAAAAATAAAAATAAAAAAAGAAACAAAACACAAGCCCATAAACGCAATAAAAGATAGAAGTTCGCTACTTACATGCTGCAGGCTGAGAGATGAGGCTTGAGGCTGGAGTAGAATTTCCCTTGCCCTCAGGTGTTTCTAATTGCTGATTAAATATCTTTTGGTTCTGCCTGCACCAGCCGACAGTCCCCTCTGCGTCTCTGCCTCTCTTTGTGACTAGGACACAGTACTCCGAGTCCCAACCTATAAATAGATCCCAGCTCTGTGATTGATATAACAGGCAGCTGACAAAAAAAAAAAAAAAAAAAAAAAAAAGAAGAAGGAAAGAAAAAAAAAAAAAAGAAAGAAAGAAATAACCAGGTCTTAAGCAAGGCAGCAAAAGCTGGGCTTTTAACTCTGCACTGTGCCCAGGGAGGAGTCCCCCACAGTCACCCGTGGGCATCAGAAAGAGAAAGTGCAAGGCAATTACTTTCCCAGCAGCATTACAGCAACTTGAGGCATGTAAAGTGAATGAACAAATTTTCCTGCACAAAGAAGGAGAGTCAAAACACAACTAGCAGATTGCATCCAACTCTTTTGCAATTTAACAAAAATAAATTCCATTTTCAAAACAGGCTGGGAATTCTGACAGAACGAGAGAGGAGTTCAGAGCTGAGTTCTGGGGGTTGGTCCAGGCATGCTTGTGTTTCTGCTGCAGAATAAACCAGTGGGTAGGTTGGCAATTTAACAGCTCGGCAGTCTACTTAGGGTCTCTGCCCACAAACACTATTTGATGAGGCTGTTCCTGCAAACAAAACTGAGGGCAGTGATGGTACCTCCCTGTTGACTCAGCAGAAGTTACTTAGCTCTCAAGGACCTGAACCCTCTTTTCTGCTTAAGTCCTTGGCTACCAGGAGAAAGTGATGAGTTACAGACATCAACAAAGCTCTCTTACAGAGGCTGAGCTGGGAGCCCACTATCTGGAGAGTGACTTGAGAGAGCACATCACAAATGCTTCTGGTCTGGTCCTTATTACCTGACACAGGGGGAATGGTCCTGGATTTTCCCATATTTAGTCCCTACAGATTCTCCTGTAAGAGCCACAGTCCACAGTCAGGCAGGGCCAATAACGTTTCCAGCAGGCAGCTGTTTCTCCAAGCCTTTGCCAGCTCCTAGACATTCATGATCTCCAGTAGAGCCTTAGGGCTAGGGAGCTTCATAGCAAATGGAATCAAAGGGAAGGCAGCTAATGATGAAGACCAGTGGAAGAGTGGGGAAGAAGAGGGAGAATAGTAGATAGGGAGAGGCAAAACAGATTTCATGACACTGCTGTCTTTGGCAACATCTCCTACAATCAACCCTAGTACCACGCTCACTTCTGCCGGAAAAAGTACTAGAGCAGACAGGGTACCAGACACACCAGCCTTCTTTTCAACATATTGCAGGTCTTGCTGGAGCTGAGATGGTAAAGAAATGCTAAACTCAAAGAACAGGATAAAATCCCCAGGCACCAAGCCCATGCTGAACTCCATGGTTCTTTGGCTCAGTGGCTAGCAGTACCTGAGCTATTTAAGCTAGTTTGGGCATGTCTACACCACACTGCAGCTGCTGCTGTTACTGGAGTAAAGAAAGTTAGTTCAACAAGAGCAGCTATCCCAAATCAAGGCAAGAACCCACCACATCAGAGCCAAGGTCTCATTCAGTTTCAGCTATTGATTATATAGGAAGATACAGTAATTTCCTCTCTTTTGGCCAAATCCTACTGCAGGTTTAATTCACCTTGTGCCAGCGTCCTTTGTGTCTAAGCTGATAGGACTTAGTCAAGGATTTTACAAAAAACCACTGTGTTTGCTGGAGAGGGGTCTGATGAAGCACTGGGTAAAGACTCATGAGAATTAGCCATTTTCCTCAGCTGAGCTACTGTCCTGTGTGAAGTCTGGCTTGTCACTCTAACACAGCTGCATATCCCTCAGCTTTAAAAAACAGAGATAACAATACTTAACACTGTGCTTTAAAGCACTTTGATATCTACAGATGAAGACCTACAAATGAAGAGAGGGAAAAAGGTATCTGACAGGCTGAGCTCCAGCATGGAAACACACCCTCAATTGCCTGCTGGATTCTGGTCCTTCACCTAGTTGAATCTGATCTCAGATCAAAAATTACCTGATAAACAATGAAAAATTTTATTTTTGCCCTCTCATTTGGGCTAGCTAGTACAAGATATTTTGGGCTTTAATACTGAGAGCTGTAAAACCTTTTACACTGCCATCAGAAGGAATTTTAAACACTCAGTACACAGAATAATCAGACCGAGGCACGGCAGATGGAGGTCCCAAAACCTAAATCCAAAAGTCACTTTTGAAAAACTCAGCTATAACTGTCAGACTGATCTTTGCTGTTATATATTGCTGACATCTAAAATTCTTCAAATACAACTCTGTCAAGTTTTGTGTTGAATGGAAAAGCATCATCCCTACCCCTTTACATTATCATGGGCCAAACTGATGCTCTGTGGGGAATACCCTTGATGTAGTCTAAACCACAAGGACTTTTTGGGTACATCGCAAGCACAGCTAGGAAGCTGTGCTAGGGAGCTCTATTCAGTTCTTAGGTCCATGTCCAGGGTTATCTCTAGCATCCCATACCTGCACAGTAGAAGAGGTCCTGGCATACACTAGGACCCCATTCTTCCACTTTCTGCTTGAAGGGTGAAGGGAGGAGAACTTGACAGCACACCACAGTTAAACTAGCATAAATGAACTCTGAATGGAGTCAGAATGGCTCCATCCTTCCTCTCTGCCTTTAGACAGCAGGATGTATGACTTTAATTGCACCCCAGTGGGGTACCCAGCAATCCAGAGCAGATCTGCTTCAGATAAAACTTCAAACACAACTTCCCCACCCCCTCTGCCAGTGCCCTTGTGCATAAACAGCACTTAATTCCAGACTCAGGGCAAGGCAGGGAAAGAATCCAAGAGTAGAGGCCATAAGACTGAATGCCCACTCAAAATACTTCACAAAGAAAGCCAGAAGATTTCAAAAGCAGATATATTAAAAACAAAAAAAAATGTACAAAGATAAACATTAGTGACTTGTAGACTCCAGAAAGGCTCACCCGGTCCTTGAGGTACCCAAGTACAAGGTATTCTTGAGGTACCTTTTACCCGTTGTAAAGTGCAAGTGAAGTATTTTCTACTTCTTGCTTGGGAAGGTATTTTTTTTAATGCATCTTGTTAGGGCCATTTTGATCATGCACCATTTGTATTTCAGTCTCAGATCCTCAGTTCTACAGTGGAGGTAAAATTTCAGTGCTTATTTTCCTTCAGACACAGAGTTTGAGTCTTGCACATATAAATTTGGGCAGAATTTGCTCAGCTGCATGCAAGTTATTATAGAGGAATGCAAAATATACTTTTCTTTTAAAGATAAAAACAAACAAAAATTCAGATATCTTTTTTTAGATAGCACCAAGGCAAAACAGTTGAAGCTCAAAAGTACTGGTCCAATCCATGTAATCTTCCAGCTGCCTCCACCTGTACATTAAACTATACAGATAATCTTTGTCCCGTCTCCTGATTTACATTGTTGTAAGTTTAGAGCTCAGAGTCACTGCTGCTTTTGTATCAGGAAATGCAGGTATGAATAGAAATATCAAAACACAAACTGCAAGTCAGCTTTGCAGTTTCCAAGGCCAGCCACAAACTATGAAGAATAATTATAACACACAATAAAAAGTATCTTCATCAGAGTCATGTTACTTTGAAAGAGCCTCACAAACCCAAAATTTCTAAACAGCTGTGTTAGTACCCTACTGGATTTAGTGAGGTGTGAATTACACAGATTTCAGACAGGGACTACTTACACTGAAAATATGGTTTTAAATTTTTTTTCTTTTTTTTTACATAAAGGAATTCAATGTAAAAAAACCCAAACTAACAAACCTGTTCCAAGACTGAAAATTACATGACAAGAAGTAAAAGATAAAAGAATTAAAAAGTTTTCTGTATGCTTGGCACTTACAGTATGACTCTTAGATCTAATAGGAAGTTAAATATACTATGCATTTTGATACAAAATTGTCTGAAAAACAGCAATTGCTCAAGAAGAAAGTCCTGATATTATTGCAAGACTAGTGGTTTTTTAATTCCTTAATTAATTTTAATGCCACAAACTTCATAATGCTTCAATATTCTTTTTCCGTGCAACCAACAGCCAACATTGAACACAAAGTTCATATGTTTGCATCCAGTTTTTTTCCATGTACCCTCCAGAATGCTTCATGCCATGTTGCCATGTCAAGTCTCTGTCATCAGCAGGGAAAGTCACACTGTTCTAATACTCTTGCAAACTTTGTTCCTTCTTTAGTTCTGATATAATTTTTAATTTTTCAGGAATGTAAAAATTACTAAGATTTTAATGCAAGCCTCTTACCAGATTTAACCATTCCAGCTAAAGATGTTAGCATTGTCCAGCTGTTGGCCAGCTGGAGATTAGGACTCTAGCAGTTCTTTGGCAGAAGGGAACATCCAAACTTTCTGAATAGATACAAGTAAAGCACGTCAGGCTAGGACCAGGGAACTTTCCTGGATTAGGCAGCACACAAATCTGTTCTTTCTTTTTCAGACCTGTGGCAGAGAAAGGTCTTCACTTGGCACAGCTATTTGTAGAATTAGACTATGGAGAGGCACCATCTGTGGCTGCTCAAGCAGAGGTTATGCCATTGGCTTGAAGAAGAACAAGTGCAAGCACAGAAGAATGCCCTCTCCCTCATTTTTCTCAGTCTACCAGTAATAACAATGCACTAATGAAAACTAACTTGGCCTGAGCAACAAAACACATACCAGAGTGTGTTCAGAAACTATCCAGAGCAAGCCTTCAGTTCTACATCTACACACAGAAATAAAGTCTGTAAGAATTTAACTAAAGCCTGAAGCACTAGGACAATCATATGCTTCATGACATTTAAGTACACAGCCTTTGTCAGTCCATCACACACAGTATGATAATACAGTCTCTTCCACCCTTACCTCGCTTAGATCCATTCTAAACTTTCACTCCTACTACACAGCTTTTGCCTAAAAGGGCTTCTGTGTCCACACCCGTGAAAAAATAATAATAATTTTATAAAAGACAGAATAAGAATTCTTGGATGTACTCCTGCCTAAATTATGCAGCCACAATATTCACTCACTGGAAAGCACCCCCACCCTCTTCCAGCAGCACACTGCAATGCATTCCTCCAGCACTGGGCTGTCCAATGCATCATCTGGGGCAAGCACCTTCTGCACCTTTTTTTTTTTGCTGCAGATGCTTTGCAGAAGCTCACCACTGTTGTTGTACCGCTAGCTCAGAACCTTGTTTAGCACCAGCAAGTCCATACCTGTGCTGGCAGGGCATTGGCTGCGCACTCAGACACAGCTCAAAGCAGCCCGGCAGCCTGCTAGGGTCGGCTTCAGGCAGCAGATACTGTTTCATGTTCTCAGTGACCTTGGCTTGGTGGGCAGGGAGAGGAAGCATGGGGACTGTCATAACAGAGCTGGTACCAATTCTGATATCAGGATAAGGACGACAAAGTGAGATTTAAGCCAGCTCTGCTACCAGATCAAATAGAGACCAGGATTGCCAGAAACAACTCCCCTTGGGTTTTTATTTTGCTCTTAGTTCAGATTCCATCAGACAACTTCTACAAAACCCAAACAACTACATTATAACCACAGACAGGCCTAACCACGATGTCTGGCTCCAGATCTAAACTTCTTACAGCCAGACTGTTAGCTCAGTTCCCTTGAAAAAGCACCACCATCCTCCAAATTTGTGTGTCAGGGAGTTGTTAGTGCTCTCTTCTCCTCTCCGGAAAATACTCTTTGTGTGTCTTGCTTGATTAAAAGGTAAATTCCTAAAAATAAGAATGATGGAACTTCATAACTGATGAAGTTCCTCAGAGGAAGAGGATATTCTGCCTGCAGACACCCAGATGAGGAATAAGCTTTTCCAGGAGAAGCCCTCTGCCTGCAAGCTGAGGGGTTTCACCTGCTCCCATTCCCCCTGAGGACATGCCAGCAGGCTGGCACAATTCAGCAGAGCTCTCAAAAGAAAGTGAGGTGCTGTGCAAATCCTGCAGCTTCTAAAGTGAGGAAAGACCTATTCTGCAGTGGGTCCTTCATGAGTCCACTCCAAAGCAACACCATTGATCTCAGTGACCTCCCAGCCACATTAACTGTGTCAAAAAGAGCCCTTATCTCTGCTCTGGGGGTGGAACTCTCACCAGTCTAAGGAGAAGGTGCAGGATTTCCCCCTGTCAAAATGCTATCAGCCTTCAGGTGTCACTCAGCATACCCACACCAGGTGTCTGTGGCCAGGTGCTGGCTGTGGGGTGGCTGCAGGGCAGCCTTAGTGAGGAAAGGCTGGGGCTGGTCCATGCCAGGTCCAAATGGCTCCAACCCACCCACCACAGGGCACAGCTGAGCCCCTTGCACAAGATGGTGGGGCCCAGGGGAAAACACATTTAAGAAAAGGCAGAAAACACTGCCCAGGCAGTGAGGAGTGAGAGATGACCCCACAGGACTCAGGTCAGAGCAGGAGGGGAGGAGGCACTGGAGGTGCTGAAGCAAACAGTGCCCCCATGCCCTGCTGAGGGCATGGTGCAGCAGGTGGATATTTCCTGAAGGAACTGCAGCTCACAGCTGGCCAAGGTCAGCCCACCACAGTGTGTCACAATAGACAGAAAAAATCTGCTTCCTTCAGTAGCTCTCCCTCTGTATCCCAGCCCTGGTCAAACAAGTGCTCCCGACCGGGTGATCTCTGGGTGGTGTTGGTAGGGGTTTTGTGTCAGGCTGGATACACCTCAGGGACAGGGAGGAGAAGACAGGCAACCAAAATAAACCCTGAACAGTACTGGAAACTGTCTTGATATTATGGGAGAGCCTATTCTCCCACACAGATCACACCAAATCCCTACCTACAATTCCTGACTGATGAGGAAATGAAACAATTGTTTGGGAGGCACTTGAGGGCATAGATGACTTCCACAGACACAGCAAAGTTTATGCAGATGCCTGCTTCAATTCCCTTGCTGGCAGTGAAGTTCTGCCACCATAATAAACTCCCTCACTGTGGGTAAATCAAACACAAGATGTCTGGCTAAGCATTACTCCCACAGAAATCTCCCTAGCACATAAAGGTACAACAAGGTTCCTTTGCACCCCTACAGGAACAGGAATCTGCATTTCCAGCGAAAGCTTTTCAGTTTCTCTGTGCCATCTAAAACCACTTCTGAGCCCACTATATGGCTGCCAGGCCTTTGGCAGAGAGCTCTAAGCCTTTTAAAATGTTGAACAGGTACAGACCCAGGTAGTATCCTTCTCTCCTTTCTATCTCTTTCTGTCTTTAGGCTAACTATAGCAAGTTCTGCTGAACTTTGGCTCAGCTTCCTCTTAGCAGTAAGTGAGATGGTTTCTTCCTCTTCACTACAATTCTGTTGCACTCTCCTTTGCCCCTCATTCCATCACCTCAAGTCATTTTACATCTCAGAGATGCCAGTCACTTCTGAAACTCTTCCAACCCGGACCCTTCCTGCTCTGCAGCCTGGAGCACCTCAAAACTCAGAGCACTTCCTCTTTAAGAGAGTGGAGAGAGAAGGGGAAAATGGCAAGAGCCTTTTCTTTAGGTGTAGTTACCCATCTATGCCAGAAAGAAGAGTTTCACAGAAGGATTTAGCATTCCTTTTCTCTACCCTCCAGGCAGCCAGAAACTCAGCTCCTCAGCATGGAGTTCATCCCACACGAAGGAGCAAGGCTACAGCACACAGAGGGGACAAGCTGCAGGGGAAGTCAGTGCAGCTGCACAGCTTCACTGCTTGGAAATAATTCACTTAGGATTTGGCCTGAAGATGCTTTGCACTGAGAGAATGAAGGAAGGGGCACACACATGGGCCTAGCAGAGAGGTGGCAGTGCCAGGTGCTCAGACAAGTGCACCACAGCTGTCCCCACAGCCCTAAAGAGCCACGTGCTGCCAGCAACAGAATGTGAGACTGAGAAAGAGCCAAACCACCGCACTTTCTCTGCAGACAATCTGGGCATGTGCCACAGAGAGCATCCCCCTTGTAATGTCTCTGTGGCCTTCCCCCCTCCTCCTCCCCTTCTGTGCCCCTGGAAGTGCCATGGGCCACTTCTGGGCACAGAGCTGTTCTGCAGCACATCACAGGTATCCAGAGCTGCTACAGCCTGAGCTGGAGATCAGGTACAGCATAGTCCATAGCCAACTATACTGCCCTCCATACTCTGCCCCTCCTCCCCATCCCCACCTACCCCCTGTAAAAAGATGTCACATTCACCAAGATTTAACAAAGAGAAGGGGGGAAGAAACATCTGTCAAATTCTTAACTTCAAGTGGATTTACCCAAAGCCCCTTGGAAACAGCTGCTTGAGGAAGGTTTCTGTGGAGCCCGTGTTCCAGATGCAGACATTTGGTTGCTCAGTCCCTTGCTGCTGCTTTAGTCTGTGCTCTTGCCACACCTGGACCTGTCCTCACCTGGAATAACCAGTCCCTTCCATCCTTCTGCCTAGGGCCCTGCTGCTGTTGGGAGGTGAGGCCCAGCTCCTCTCCTGTTCCCTGCTTTAAGGAATGTGTCACAGGCAGGGCCTCACACACTCATCCACTGCCTTGTGTGACTGCCCACTGAGCACAGGGAGGAAGATCTAAAGCACTCATAGCAGCTTCTTCCCTGACACATCACGTACCACACAACTGTCCTGTGCTTACAGCTGTCCTGTGCTTGGGGAAAAAGCCCTCTATAGAATCACCACCCTCCTTTATCACCTCTGTGCACAATAAGCTTTGTGCCAGAAGTGTTGGATTCCGCCCCATGCGTGCTGTCGAGGCTGGGCAGCAGTGTCACTTTGCAGCCAGGTAACAGGAGCTCCAGGAGAATTCCCATTTTCATGCCACACAGCAAATAAAGGTACATTAACAAAATAAAGCTATATAGGCCTATTTGATCATGCTCCTAACAAGCTGGTTTGGATTTCAGCAGAAAGACAGCCTCATTAATTTGGACTTTATATCCAGATGAGATCTGGGCTATAATAATTCGAATGCAAAGCACCATGAGATTGTATCTAGGTTGAGTTATCACTGAGTTAATATACTTTAATATAGACAAGAACAGAACCTCTCTTTCTTGAACGTAATTTGTGCCTTGCCATGAGATCCTGGGATTCATTTACCTGGTGAAACCCCATGGAAACTTGAAGGACAGACTACCTTCTCTTTGGAAGCCTGTTCTCCAAAGCTGTTGAGCCACATATATGTCATTCTCCCCAAGAAATTTCTTTTTGCCACTTTATCAGATGACACAATTCACATTTTTAAATTTGTAAAAATGTGATGTTAGAAAACATATAGCCTGTGGAAATGTTTTCATGTCTCCTTTTTAAGTTTTCAAAGAAAACAATTCATGTTTAGGAAAAAAAAGTTAATTTATTTTTCACTTTCTCCCATTAGGCAGAAAATGAGACTCCAGAGACATGTGGACTGCTCTTTGTAATCATGAGGCATTTCATATTTCTTGACAATATTAACAAATTCCTCAAGAAAATATTTTCCTAGATCTCTGTGGTTCTCCCACAAAATTTAACAAAATACTCAATTTTTTAAAGAATAATTTTCAAGTCTTCTGTGTTAACTACTATTGCTCTGAGTTGTGGCAGTAACTTGGAGAAATTGTTAATCACTCTAGAAAAGCTTAATTAAAGAGCAAACAAGACTTGACTCCCAAAGCCACAAGGAAGCAGTTCCTTGCCCTGAACTGCTCATTGATTCCCTCCTTCAAAGGTGATTTCTTCAGCCAGGTTGTCCATAAATGCAAACACTTATTCAGCTCCTTCTTCACAATGTGTGAGGCTGTGCAGAGAAACTGCATCTGCATTGCTACATTCTGTTTGCAAAATGCTGCCTGTTACCTTTGCAAACATAGTTAAGTGAGTCATGAACAGCCTCAGTGGTCTATGTAATGGCAAAATTGCAAACAAAAGCTCTTCAGTCATTACCTTAATTTAGTGTTCAGAGCAGGCAAAAGTAAGGAAGTTCTCAGACAAAAATGTCATTAAGGTTGTGCCCTGACAGAGATGACTACACAGGTTCTGTTCATCTCTGAGACTTAATGTTTCCAGATGCCTCATAAATGATAATTTTTACTTCAACTAATTACAGACACGCTGTGGTGACTCCTCAGACAGACTTTTAGGTTATTTGTCTTATTATTATTGTTGTTATTATTATAAGCAGCATTCAGAACCTGTGGTCCTTTGACACTTAGCACCACACATATGTAAATATGCAAATATGGTCTTTACTGCAAACACTTCATAATTTGAGGCCTGGTCTGCATCATTTTTGTGCAAATGTAACTATCCCACTTTACAGGAATGATTTTACAAGAATATTTGACTGACAAAAGTTATGTAACTATAACCACATTTGTGTTAGTCTAGCTTACATCTCCAAAGAACCCGTGCTGACCTAAGTATGCCGGACCAAAGCAATATTAATGCCAGAACTGGACCAGGTTGACTGTACTGGGATCCAAAATCACAGTGAAACCAGTACTCAGAGTCTGATGAAAACTGGGGCACGCATAAGTTGAGGGCAGACAATACAGTCAGTAAAGACATCAGCAATTTTGTATTCACTTCAACTTAACTTCTTTAAGAATCTTCTACCTGAAACAAAGATGCCTTGTTTGCAATAGCCTGCTCTGTTGTGTTTGACTGTTTTTTTTAATTCTATTACACTGAGGCTGCACTGTTACTCACCTCTTACTAAATTCCAGGGAATCCACGTGAATTAGCAGGATTATGAATGTCCAAAAAGAGGGAAGCTCATGCCTTACTATTCACTAGAGAATCTGCAAGACACTGACCAAACAATGGATCCTCTGATGCACTCACAGTAAGATGCGAGCCTCAACTGAACTCTTCTGTAATTGGGGCATTTGGACAGTGCCTGTCCCATGTGGATTTCCTGGACTCTAATAAGCATGAGCTCATCTTTCCCTAAGGTATAATAATAAGGTCTCTACCTGTCACCTATTTCATGAAACTTGTCTGAACTTAATACCTTTCAGATTCTGACTGGGTGTAAAATGCATTTGAAATTAGATAACAGATTAAAAAGCTATACAGATTTAACCAGTGTAATCACATACTCAGTATTCCCTTAGAAAAGCAGGCCTAACAATAAATTCAAGTTAAACTGACAGGGAATTTTTCTAAGGAACACAATTATCTGTATTTAATTTTCTACTAAAACAAAACAAAACCAGACACTCACAAGGAACCAAGGCCAAAAAGAGCTGGATGTGGAACCAGCAGCCCTCACCCATGCAGTGCTCAGCTTCTTCCTGCTTCACTCTTCTGGTGCTACCATATCCCTCCTTGGTGATGAGCATCATCCCACCTTTACCTTAATCTGCCTTACATGAACCATAGGAAGAGAGTGGGCAAGGGCTTCATGAGCACTCCTGGATTCTGTAATTGGTGGCAGATTTAGGGATAACAGTTTCCTTGGCCCCTGAAATGTGCATAGACTAAGAACAATCTCTCGTGGGCTGATAAATTGTCACTATTTTGCACAGACATCTGAAATCGAAAGCCAAATTATTCTTCCAGATTTAGTGCCTCTTTTTGCCAGCTTCTCTGTCTTGAACCACCCCTGTTCACTCTAGATCTCTTAGGGAACTTGATGATTTGAAGTGGTGACAGCAGGCTGCAATCTGGATAGCTGTTTTCCTTCTGTGCTCTATTACTCCAAGGAGGGTGGGTAGATCCTGTGCATGTTCCAATAGTAGACAGGTTTCTTGGAAGAAAATGCAGCACACAGCTACATTCTCTAGAGGCAGATCACAGGATAAATAGATCTGGATTGTGTTGGTCCCATATGAGGTATCAATTCTATGTCTTTGTCTCATCACTCCATCCCTCCCGCTTTGCAAACCCAAAACACTTTCTCTGAATAATCACAACTGCACTGATTTCTTCCCTCTGCAACGGAGCCAGGAGCCTGCACTGGTATTTTTAGGTAACCCACTTGCTCGGTTTTCTTTCCCCTCTGTGAATAGATCCCTCACTTATTCTAACCCATAATCTCACACACATTTCTCATCTCTTTCTGTTCTGGCACTCTCTCAGAACTGCAAATGCAGCACCTACTGCTAACATACAGGGGAACACTATTGCTTTCTGCTGGGGTTTTCTTGCATTCAGCCCTCTCCCAGGGCTGAACCAGAAATACAGGACCAGAAGTACAGAGCTAGAGACTGCAAAAAGACCTTGATAAAAGTAGAAAGTGCCTGAATATTGTATAGAAAGCCAATCAAACCTTCCAATGAATGTTTTTATGATTATTCATCAAAGCTGATAAAGATCCCATTCCAAAGGAAGGGAGGTAAAAGAGCCAGCCAGCAAAGGAAGGTAATCTACAACCAAAGAAGTTTCTCATCTAAATTCTCTCCTGTTTCATAGTGACAGTTGGCATAAAATATCACTGCTGTGACATGCAGAAGCCTTGGTGCCAAGTTTGTGGAATCATGAACAACAAAACCAGAAACAAGGCAGGAGAGGATCAGTCAGTCCTTTTGTGGCTGTGTCCAACCCATGCTGCTGTGGTTTCAAAGGAGTTCCCCCTTTGATTCTAACCATATCCTGGTTTTTCATTTTTTCTCATCTTCTGCTTTGGGAATCTTGGGAATGTCTTTTTACACACACCTCCTTCAGCCTGTGTGCTTTGTCCTACCCATCTCCTTTTTTCCTCATGCTTTCCATGCTTGATCCCAGTCTTTCAGTTTCTCTTTTTATTTTGGCCCACAAACAGCCCCCTTCCCCTGCATATCAACAGCAGTGGGAAGTAACCTAATTAATAGTTTCTTGATAGGCTACCCCACACATGCACACACCCATCCCCCCAGTATCCCGCTGGCAATTCAACAGCCCTCTCTCAAGAAAGGAAAATATTTCCATACTAATTAATAACAACATCGGGTAGTTCTGGGCGGAAGGATCTGGGATTCCCATCTGGGCCTGGATCTCTCGAGCTGAAGGAGCAACTGTACCTCAGAGCACATTTCCTTTTCCAAATCCTTGTGTTATTAACTGTTTACACTGTTCTCGGTATCAAACATCATTGCAACCTGGCTCCTGTGTATCGCTGCAACTGAGTTCAGGCTGAATTCCTTCAGCACTCAGGCTGTGCCTCTCATTTAGCACATGGCACTTGTTCAGAAACCTACAGCGCTTCCCTTCTCTCTTCTCCATCAGGATTCACACGAGCCAAGGACCTTTGCATGCTGTGCTTCTCACATGCATGCTGTGCATGCTGTGCATGCTACGGTAGTGTCTGTGGTAGTGGACACAGACACTACCGTATCCATTTAAAATGTCTTTGCTGCTTGACTTCCCCTGACACGCACTGCCCTGTCTCTGTTTCTGCCACAACCAATTGCAAAACAACAACAACAACAAAAATTCAAGCTCTGTTATTGAAGTATTCTGCAGAGGAGTAGTTGTCAGTGTTGACTGAGCTAGAGCACAGATGCTTTTCTCCATATGTAGTAGGACAGTCCCACTCCTGTCTTCACCCAGGAGAGGGGAAAGGTACTAAATGCTTCGCTAAGGACCATGCTCAGAGATGGGCTTCCAGAGAAGAGGTGAAGCATATGAGAATTTTGCTGTCCTGTCCCAGAATCACCAACAAGGAAGAGTTGTGCGTTCTGCCTCTAGAGGGGACCTGACACAACATGACTACTTGCTTCTTCTGCATCACAGACCAGAAAAAAAAAAAAAAGAAAGAAAATCAAAGTGTGAGAAACACTTGTGCTTCTGAAAAAAATGCAAAAGACAGATCTCTTCCCAGTAAGAAAAACAATACAGGTCCTTCACCATCTATCAGCTCCTTAAAGCTATGACAATCAGGCAAGAGTATTTCCTAGAAGCCCTGTATAGGCAGCTTTGTGTATTGAAGCACACAGTATTGAAGCAAGACTGCCATTCCCCATCACTTACACTGAAGGACAACAGGCTGTCTTCAGGGACTGCTGAAGAAGCAGAAACACCAGCAGCAGCTACAGAAAGGCTCACACTATGCAGGAAGATACCCACGAGAACAGGTCCTTCTCCTGTACAGAGTGACCTGGAAAAATACTTGGATAAAAGAAATGTACAAGGAGCACTTTTAAGAAACAGTAGGCCAATGAAAGGCATCTTCAAAACAGAGTAATAAGGAAGGAAGACTAAAACAAAGAAAATGAAGGTAAGTGAGGTGCCCCCAGTTATTCTGTCACAGCAGTGCTGCCTGCTCAGCCCTCACAGCATCACATCCTCCATGCATTCACTTCTCATGCCAGCCTTCTTCTGAAGAGCCTTTCATCCCCCAGCTGCTGTCCAAGCCTCAGTGCAGTGTCACTGTCCCCAGTGCCTGCTTGGCCACAGCATGGCCCAGTCTCCCCCATCTCCAGAAACAGCCCTCCTTGAACAGCAAAGCACAGGTGTCCATCCACAAGGCTGAAAGAAGGAAGGAACGAAGGAAGAAAGGATCCCTCTTAAAGAAGGGGGAAGAAGGATGGAGACAGAGGCAAATAGGAGGGAGAGTGAGAGGGGCCATAAATTCCCTTCTAATTCCAAATAATTCCGATTACACGGATGAGTAGTTTTCAATCAGAAAGATAATCTCAAAGATAGATGGCAGGATAATTGCTCGTCGGCGCGACGTAAATATTGTGTCGTTTCTATTAATCTCAGCGAATCGGGTGTCAGGGTTGTCACTCATTCATCAAAACAAATTAAAAAAAAACATATTAAAAAAAGAGAGAGATGCTGGAGGGAGGGGGATGTGTATCCAATAAGCAGCTGAAGGCGTGCAAGGTAATGAATGCTGCTTACAAGCTGTTTGCATTTTTTGCTTTATAAAAGCTAAAGGTAACTCAGGCAGTAGATCTTTATTAAACTCTTGGTAGGCACTGCAAGAGGCACTGCTGCACACAGAACTGAGCAATAGGGCTGCAGAATGGGACTGTGGTTGTGAAACAAGGGAGGGAAGGAAGTGGACAATACACCCTAGATAAGGGGCTGAATAGTCTGGGCATTAACAACAGGCAGGAGGTACTGCAGGGTCACCATGGTACCTGGAAGAAAGGACACAGATCACAGCACAAAACAAAGGCAGTGCCTCCGTTGCCAAGTACAGGAGCGGGCAGGGAATGGAGAGTGATGTGGAGAGGCCAGCTAGCAGGGACACAGTGCCTTGGTGCAATTTTGCCACACTGGCTGCAGGATGATAGCACATC
Source organism: Ammospiza nelsoni (assembly GCF_027579445.1). Classification (NCBI taxonomy): domain Eukaryota; kingdom Metazoa; phylum Chordata; class Aves; order Passeriformes; family Passerellidae; genus Ammospiza; species Ammospiza nelsoni. The sequence goes on along the minus strand of NC_080638.1, from coordinate 42,264,259 downwards.
ACTGCCCCACTGCTGTATCAACCTGTCTGCCAGGTATTACACCCCCAGGCATTGTGCACCTCCTCTCCCTGCCCTTGCAAACCACATGGCCTTTGGCATCTTCCTCACAGCCCTTTGGTCCCCTGACTCTACTGTATTGGCTTAGTTCATTACTGCTGACCCAGCAGGACAGATGCCCCCCTGCACCCCCAAGCACTCTCCCCCTCTCCTGAAACAGTCACTTGCCTGGACAGTACCCTGGGTCTGGGACCTACAGGTAGGAGCTTGAGTCATGCACTGGTCAGTCACCAATGTTTCCCCACTGACTACACAGAAAATTCCTTGGGAAGACCCTCATTCCATCCTGACATCCATTTGCTGACATCCTGTTTCCTGAGAACACCATCTTCCCCAGTTCAGGAGCCCTAGACTCAGCTTCTGTTCAAGAGATTTTCTGTAGTGGGTGCTGGACTGAAACTACCACTCACATGACACAGCTGGCCCAGCTTTATTGGTGGAGATCAGGTAGGAACAAACAACCTCAAAGAAAAGGCTGCCCATACAACTTTCACCTTACACAAGGATAGAGTGGAAGAGTGGAAAACTTCTGCTTGACAATAACCTCCAGGCATGCCATCCTGTGCAGCAATCCACCAGAGCTGGTGAACTGATCAAGGCTAGATTAGCATTTGAGCGAATAACTTCCCCGGAAAATTCAGCCATGGGCAGGAGCAGTTCAGAACTGTGCAGGAAGGTTCTCTGAGCCAGGACTGTTTGAACCTGCTGCTCACTGCTCTGATGCAACAGGGAGGCCTTTCAATACATCACAGTCATCTGTAGTCACTGAAGTGGTGCTCTTCAAACAAATCACCTCACTTTGCTCTTGAACAAAACTGTTTCCTTGCCTAAAGTCTGGAGCAGTCAAAACTCAGCCTGAAGCTTGTGCTCTTGACGGGCGTATCCTAAGTACCTTGAGATGAAAGAAATGCAAAGTTATTAAGTTTTTAGAGCAGACTTAGTTTGCCAATAAGTCAGACAAGTTTTGCCCTCCTGTGCTCCAGGAAGAAGCTGGAAGGTTTTGGCTGTAAGTTAGCTGAGTGCTTTGCAAACACCCCCCTTACACAAGGGCCTGAACCAGTGCCCAGGGGCTGTCTTCACTAAACGGATTTGAAAAATGCTAATCTTTCATCCCTGGCCACATCACTGTTTCTGTTCATTTACTGCTGCTGTTTGCTAAGTGAACTTTTTTATTTAAAAACCTGTTTTATTGGTAGCTCCTGTTGAAATTTGGAAACAAATTCTCCATGAACATCCTCCTGCCAGGCTATGACAGAACTGGTCCCAGTGTAGGACAAATTCATTAGGATTGAGTGCTGTTCTCAGGGCACAGTCCTCTGGACAGAGGGAGCAGGGATACTTGTCCCAGCAGCACATTTAACCTGTCACTCCAGGCAGCAGTGCAATATCCGCTGGGGATTTCAGCTGCTTCTTGATCCTGCCTTATCTCCCCACATCCCCCGGCGTGCCCACCGCTTGGTGAAATGTCACTTCTCTCTCCCCTTCTTCCAAGATGGAAGTGAACTCGTGTGCCTGGCAGGGGTCTGACAGACATGAGCTGAAAGGCTGTCAAGGACCCACTGAAAAGCAGGCAAGCCACACTGTGTCAGATTTCGGGGTGTAACACTGCAGCCTTCTGTCTGCTCTTGGGCTAACTCTAAATGGAACCTTTGATAGGCAGCCAGGCAGCTGTCAGCACAGGGTCAGCCTCAGAAGCAGGAGGGTATGAGCACCTGGGAAGCATATGCCAGTGAGCAGAGAATAGCAGCAGTGTTGTAAGGCTCAGTACTGCAGGGAACCAGGAGCACCAGAACGAAGGGAGAGTCAAGCATTGGACAGTGAAATAGAGCAAGGGCATCCATCCATAAGTCCTGAGAAAACCTCAGTTCCACAATGACTTCTCAGGAGTGGATGTCCCTCAAAACCAGCCTCCTACTTTCTCCTCAGTTCTCATTTCCTTCTCCTAGAAATTACCCAAAGGAGACTCTTTAAGGGGAAAGACTGCAAAGGTAACTCTCTTCAAAAACCACCCAGTGTCATTTTTCACATCCCATCAGCCTCTGACTTCACTATGACTGGTGTCAGAGCATCTGAACATGACTTAATGCTCAAGAAGAATTTGCCATTTCTCTGTATGTCACACCTTTCCCAGCGAGTCCCTGAATGACTCTCTACAACAAAGGACTGAGCTCACCCATGAAGGATGTGAGGGAAGAGTAAATCCACATTGGAAGGAAACTCCCCGATTCCCTGATTCAATGGTCTGATCCCTATGTCCACAGAAATTTGAGTTAGAATTATGAGCTTAAAGAATTAAAACTGCATAAACTATACACAACACTATATAAATAATTAACTTACAGTACTAATTTAGTCAGTGCTCTCACTCCTGAACTAGAGTTGGTCCTTTGTTTAGTGGACTTCTTTAAAAGTACCTCTGCAACATCTTTGAGAGGTAACCAGCTGACAAACTCGACCTTCAGGTATCACTTTTTCAGAGGCATTCTTGGAAAGCTAACATCTCACAAATGAGAAAATGGATTAAACTGAAAAAGTTAGTATAGAATGAAAATATACTCTTCAGAATGTGTACAGCTCAAAAACTTAGTCACACCAGTGTCTGTGCTAGAGCTACTGAGGTATATTGTGTGTGACCTGGAAACTGAGACAAACAGGTGGTAGAAAAATGCAGAGGACAGATCCATTTAAATTAATCAAAATAAAAGTGGACCAAGAAGAACCTCAGAGTGACAAAGCTGGATAGAAAAAGCAGAAAACTGTTGGTGAAATCCAGCATCTGCCAAAAACAGGCAATGCTGACTGCCCTCAGAGAGCACTTCAATATGCCTGGAAGCTCCAAAGGAACACAGGAAACATAGAGAGTTAGATGGAAATGGCCTTTCACTCCACATTGGTGGCAAGGGGAAAAAAAAGAGCAGGGAAAAAATCCACCACTTATTCAGATACACCAGGAAGGAAATACTGAGTGATAACAGACAGGAATTTTTGTCCCTGTGTTCTGTGCAGTACAGTAGCACTGTCCCCAGTAGTATGCATGGGGAATCTCTCAGGGGAAACATTGCTGTTCTCAGTCCTGTTGGAGAACAGCAAAGTTTCTTCTGTTCTCTCATCTCTTCTCTGGAAGAGAGCAGAAACAAGAATGCAAAGCTGAGAGAGAAAAGTTTCTGGAGAATATAGAACATATGAAACCACATTAACTCATGGGACTTACCCCACCCAGTAGCAGTGAGTTAAGCAGCACAGTTTAGGCAGGATTAAAAATTGTATCAGACAGATATTTGAATTATAGTGTGATATATACAGGTTCTTCAGTCCTCCTCACTGACAGCAGCCAAAACTTGCAGCAAGAACATCATAGTAGTTTAGAACAATCTGCCTCTTCACATAAAATTATCATCATGACAGTCAGAGATTCAGATAAAACTCATGAGCTGGTAAACCTCTGAACATCAGTAACACTGCACCCAAGCCCACATCAGGGACTGGATGCCACCTGAGGGAATATTCTATAAACTTTATCGATAAATTGGGGGGGCAGCTCTTTGACTCAAGTGGTGATTTGTGTACTGACATTAGCTGTTTCTATATCTAAGTTCTTACAAAAAGAGATGAGAACATACAAAGCTGTCCTCTGACCTTGCCAATGTGCCACCAGCTGGACCCACCTTCTTGGAAAAAAGCCAAAAAACAAATCCAAAATTGGAGACTGAAGTCAACCTGTGACCAGCAGACAGAGGAAAACACCTTTCCCCCAAAGTGGACTCTTCTGAAGCATCAGCCAGGCTGGGAAACAGGACTCAGGAGCAGGGAGATAATTGGTGCAAATTGGCATGATAACTTCCATACCTGTACATGTCACCCCACCTAGCTTTATGTCAAGTGCTGGATGGCTCTTTCTGTGAAACTGCTCTGCACCTTCTCATATCTAGACCTCCCTCCTTTGTCTCTCCAGAGGAGGAGAAAGGTGTGGCAGGGTAAGTCTGCCACGTTACCCAGAGGCAGAACCACTGTACTGGCCACCAGAACCACTTGCAGAGGTCAGGCTGGAAAGCACTGCAGGGAAGAAAGAGCCATCAAAGGCAAAATTTATAAACTCCCCTTGTTACATTTCCCATCTCTGCCTCACCCTTCCATGACGTTTACAGACTGGCAACCCAATGCTGAAATCCCCCTCCTGCAGAGAGCATTTCCCACATTCTGTAGGAGCCCAGGATCAGCCAGTTTCAGCATCTAAACTGAGCAGCAATACTTCATTCAAAGTTTTTTGTAAATGTGGTTTTTGAGTCTGTCAGGATCAATGCTACCCTACAAAACAGTTTTAATATATATTCTATTTAATCTTCTCACTTCTTCCTGCTCTACAGCAGAAGCTGTCAAGACTGGTAAGGGGCATGGTACAACTAATCCCAAGGAAAGTTCATTTGCTTCCACTCAGCCTCTGTCAGCCTCTCCTGAGCACTACAAAGGCTATATAGAGATTTTATCACTGCTGTGAGCACCTCTGGGAGCATCCATGACACTGCTCACAGGAAAGCCAACACACAGATATGCAGAGCACTCAAGGCACCCAGCCATCAGAGAGAGACATGCAGAATTGTTCTTCAAGGGGTGAATTTTCAGAGTCCTTTCACATCACCTACCTAACTGACCCAATCTGCCACCTGCAGCTGGTGGGAGATGTAGGAGCATGTTTACGATGTGTCCCTGCTGAACAGGAAAGTCAGGGACATAAGGGAGAACATCCTGCAGCAATGGCTCAAAGCAGTCTAGGCTGACAATGAGGCAGATTCTCCAACATAAAGGGTGAAAACTAACCTCCAAGATCTATACTGTTCTCTTTTCTCTCTCAAATGATAAATGGACAAAACACAGAGAATGATACTCTAATGCCACAACAAAATCCTGGGACTGCCAGGCCTGAGTTTGGCTCCACACAAATAGCTCCCTGCTATTTATCTCATTACTTCCCTGCTCCTCTGCTTCTCCACCAAAGGTTACCCTGGGTACAATATTGACTAGGAAGCCATGCTTGCACACCTCCCTGGAGATGCTGGGAGGGGAGCACTGGAGAAGGCCAGAACAAGTTGGTTAAAGTGCACTTGACCATTGATCTCACTCATTTTCTTCCTCATCATTCAGCTCCTGCATTGTAGCAAAATCCTTCTGCTCCTACTTCTGCCTCCCATTCAGATCCCTTCTGACTCTGTGATTAGGCACTTTCCCCTTGGACACCCTACAGGTGTGGCTGTTTTTATAAAGGACATGGGTCCCCTGATGCAGAGCAGACTCAGTTGGGTGCACACAGTGTTTCTGAGCACTCTCCCACTGGCTCAGTCATCAGCACTCAGACACAGTCTACAGGCCATAACCAAACTTCTGGGAGGTTTTCCATTGTCTTCCTCAAATAATGAGGCCTTTCTCTCTCCATGGAGCACAGACTCAGATTTCCTCCAATGGACAGCAACTTACCAGCTTCCAGACACCAAATAAATACTCTGACATAGCTGCATCATCTTCTGCTACCATGGTTTTTTTGGTTTCTCATGTCCACACACCATGTTCAATGTGGTTTTCTTTTAATTCCGTGTGTCCTGGCAGCAGGGACCTTTCTTTTCTTTTGCTTCTAATTTCAAATCCCTTAGCATCTCCACACTGTAGGCATTGGTTACAATGCTCCAAATGTAGTATCCTTTAATTTAGTATCCTGCACATTTAATTAATGGTCACCTTACCACCTCTCCTGTGTACCTAATCAAAAGGATTAATCATACCAGCTTGAATGGTGATTCCTGTCCCACCTCACTGACCAGCCAGCTTTGCAATGGCAAAGACCAGCTCTTTCTATCTCAAGCTTATATAATTCTATACAACCATCATCATACTTGGATCAGTTTTAAGTCCCTATTCCTCCTCCTATCTGGAGAACACCCACATATTGCTAATGAGGTTTCATATAGTTGAATCAAATGCTTCACCAGTGATCAGATTCCTGTAAAGTATTAGTAAATGAAAGCATGAATAAGCAACAACACCTGAAAGCCAAGAGCACTTTCCCAATGTAGTTTGCTCTCCATGCTATCTTTGCAGATGCTATTACCTCCCCCCAAGGTGTTCCACATTATTCCTATTTCTTTTACACTTCAGTTTACAAGGAGATACCTCCACTACAAGTCCTAAATCTTTCTACCACCTTATCAGTGATCCCTATACCCTATCTAACCTCTCTTGAACCCATTTGTCTTGTGGATGTTCTCTTACTGGGGGTGAAAATAAAAAGGTTTTCAAAGTATGTAAATTACAAAAGGCAGAGCACAAATAACACTGAATAATTACAGGATGAGGATGGTCACCCCACAAACAGGGACAGAGACAAGACAGAGGTGTTCAAGTCCTTTTTTGCTTGTCTTCAGCACTGATGATGGGCTAAGGGAGACACAGTGCCCTGAGTTGGAGAACCATGACTGTGAGAACAATCAACGTCCAGCTGACCTTGACCTTGTGTGGGATCTGCTGTTCTAGCTGTATCCCTGTAAGTCTATGGGGCCTGACAGGATTCATTGAGAATACTCAAACAGCAGCTTGATGCCATTGCAGAGCCTCTCTCAATGATTTTTGAATGATCTTGGGAATCTTCCAGTTGACTGGAAGCTGGCTAACATCATAGCAATTTTTAAGTAGGGCAAAGAGGATGATGGTGGAAACTACAGGTCTGACAGTCTCACTGCAGTGACTGGTAAAATTATGGAGAATATTATTCTGGAAAGTGCTGAAAACCACCTGAAATACAATGCAGTCATTGGTCACAGCCAGCATGGCTTCATGAGAGGAAAGTCCTGCTTGCCAGATCTGATTTCCTTTTATGAAGAGGCAACCTACCTAGTTGATCAAGGGAAGCCACTCCATGTAATGTTTTTGGATTTCAGTAAAGTTTTAGATACTGTCTCTCACAGTATCCTCCTGGACAAAATGTCTAGCACACAGCTGGATAAACAAGTGACAAGACGGGTAAACAACTGGTTCATGGGTGAACCATAAAGGGTTATGGCAAATGAGATGACATCAGACTGGTGACTGGTCACTAGTGGGGTTTCACAGGGCTTCATCCTTGGTCCAGTTCTTTGACATCTTCAGAATGCTGAAGGTACAGGACTGGGAGGAACTGTTGACTCCCTTGAAGGTAGAGGCTCTGCAAAGAGACCTTGAAATTGATGGAGATGGGCAATCATCAGCCACACAAAGTTTAACAGAGACAAATGCCAGGTTCTGCACCTGGGACAGGGCCACCCTGGATGTAAGTACAGACTGGAGAATGAGCTGCTGAAAAGCAGTGCTGCAGAAAGGGACCAGGGGCCCTGGTTGATGGCAAGTAGAACCTGAGCCAGCAGTGCCCTGGCAGCCAGGAGGGCCAGCCCTGCCCTGGGGTGCATCAGGCACAGCATCAGCAGCCAGGCAAGGGAGGAGATTGTCCTGCTCTGCTCTGCACTGGGGCAGCCTCACCTCCAGGGCTGGGGGCAGTTCTGGGTGCCACAATATAAGAAGGATACAAAGCTATTAGAGAGTGTCCAAAGGAGGGCCATGAAGATGGTGAATGGAAAATCTGTGCTGGCTGTGAGCTGACCAAGGAAAAAGCAGCTGGAAGTAGCTGACTTTACACACTATGGGTTTCTCTCTGACCTATAATTTCCTTCTGATCCATTTTCAAGAGGTCCAAAATTCAATAAATTAGGGTCAATCGCCCTCATGTGTGTCCTTGGGAAAATCATGTAGTTAGTCCCCTCAGAATGTATTTTGGGCACACAAAGGAGAAGAAGGTGATTAGGAACAGTCAGAGTAGATATTCCAAGCATAAATCATGCCTGACCAACCTGATTCTCTCCTATGATAAAATGATAGCACTTGTGGACAAGGGGAGAGGCATGGAAGGCATTTACCTTGACTTCAGCAAAACATTCAGCACTGTTTCCCAGAAGGCCTCAAGACTGACAGTAAACCATTATGAGTGGACTATCAGATGAATTAAAAACAGGTTGGATGATGCAGCTCAGAGGGCCATGTTTATACCCTACCTGTAGGCCAGTAACAAGATACATGCAGGAGACCTGTCCTGTTTAACATCTGTATCCATGACCTAGAGGACACAACAAAGCACACTCTTATCAAACTTGCACTTGACACCAAACTGGGGAGACCACCTGATATGCTTAAGGCAGGGTTGCCATCCAAAATGCCCTAGAGAGGCTGCAGGGCTAACATGAACCTTACAAAATTCAGCAAGGACAAATGCAAAAACCCTATAACTTGGAAGAAATAATCCACTGTGACAGTGCATACTAGGGTCTGCCTGCCTGGGTAGCAGCTCTGCTGAAGAGAACCTGGGGGCCTGATGGGTCTTAAACTGAATATGAGCCATCAGTGCACCCTGGCAGCAAAAACAGCCCTGCATGGTACTCACAGGACCATGGCCACACAGGTCCCAGGGATGTGGTTATTCCACTTCTCCTGGCACTTGCCAGACTCCATCTAGAATATGTTGTCTAGATTAGATACCCCATTACAAGAGAAAGATTGATAAAATGGTCCAAGAAATGGAGGGTGAGCGAGGGGATCAGCAGTTCAGAGCATTTGCCCTGTGATGAGAGACTGAGAGACCCAGGTTTGTTGAGCCTGGAGAAAGCTTTCAATAAGCACCTTATCAAGAACACAGGCTCTTTACAGTGGGTCCTGCACTGGCAGTACATAACAAATACAAATGGAAACAGGAGAGGTTTAAACTGAACAGAAGAAAAAGCTTTTCCAGCATGAGGTCAACCAAGCATTGAAATGAGCTGCACAGACAGGCTGTACAACATTAATTTTTGTAGGCTTTCATGATCTAACTCCATAAAGACCTGAGCAACCAAGTCTGAATTTCAGTGTTGATCCTGCCTTAAGCAAGGGACTGTATCAGAAATGTCCTGAAATCTCTTCTAATCTGAATTATTTTGTAATTCAATGATTCTACAAACAGATTGCAGAAGACATTAATTTGTTGCAGAGGTGTTTCTGGAGTAGGAGCAGGTAAGGAAGCAACATGACCTGCCTGCTACTTCCCACCACCTCTGCAATTACTGCCTCTGGACACCAGCTCTTCTCATGGCACCCATGAATAGATGGGCCAGGACCAGAGAGGAAAACAGCTGAGCTGCTCTGAGATGATGACCTGACCCTGGCCACTCCCAAACCCATCAAACTACAGCCAGCTTTTCTAGTTCCAGTGAGGGACTGGCCCATCTTCATCAGAGGCACCACTGACCACTCTGCCAGCAACAGCAGTGGTCTGAATGCAGCATGCTGTACAAGTATCAACTTCCCCATAAAATAAAAATCTTTCAGAAGAAAACTCCTAAAAGGCTATTTGTACCAAGAAATATGCGAAGCTATTTCCATGAGGGCAAAGTAAACTGGGCCTCGGCCAGAGCTGCATCAGAAAGAAGTTTGAACAGTTTATTTCTTACCTTCACATCTTTAAAAAAATGTTATTTCCCAGCAACACACACACAGACCTGTCTCCTTATAAAACCAGATATTGTGGTAGAAAGAATATCCTTGTCTAGGCCAAGATAGTTGGAGAGATGGCAGAAGCCTGTAACTACTAATTCTCTCTAAAACCCAAAGAACACAAGATGGCTCAAGCCATCTTTTTTTTATATATTCAAGACATGAGGAAATATCTTTTGAAAGTAAAACTTTCAATTGGAACAACTCAGAGAACTTCCAAGAACTCACCAGTGATGTCACTTAATGCCTTTGTAAAAACAAAACCAAAAAAAACACCCAAGATGAAACATGACTGAAGTAATGATGATAGGGAAAATCCTGTATTTTGAAAAGGATGAAGGGGATTGTGTCAGAGAATTCTAGATCAGTTAAACTTGATCTCAACCTGGACAAACAACGAAACAGTTAACCCAGAATTATACTGGGAAAAATAAAATCAGAGGCTAAAAATATAGTGAAAAGTAGGTCTTGCTAGGCTGTTAGAACTGGAGAGAGAGGCTTTCTTTTTTTTGTTGGTTGGGTTTTTCCCCACCTTTTTTTTTTTTTTTTTACCATTAATGCAGGCCTGGTAGGCAAAGACAGCTGTGCTAATGCAGAATACCTGGATATCTACAGCAAGGCTACAGCCATGGCCACTTCAGGTGTAACTTCAATGCATTATGCAGGTCCTAACATATTCCTGGCCCAAAAGCCACCCTGTTCAGTGCATGCACCAAGCTCAGCCCCAACTGTCCTCTGTACATAGGAAGGCAGTAGTGGCAGTGGCACTGCAGGGGAAAGCCCTGGACGTGCTGCTTTCACTCAGCCTGCTCAGTGCACTTTGCTCTGCACATCCTGGAGCCTGACAGGCTCTGGGCTGGGCTGCAGGAGACAGCAGCAGAGCACTCAGTCAAAGACTGACAGGCAAGAATGGCAGGGCAATCTATGTTCCCATGGAAGGAAAGGATTGAGCTGGAGGTTTCTGGTTATGGGCAGGCTGCAGCCCCTGTCTCGGAGAAACAAGTGTCATGACAGACTTGGAGCAATGTGACACAGAACAGGAACGTGGGCAGGATACAAAAATATGCCTTGGTCTGGGACAAGGAAGACACTCGGCTGAGTTTTCAGGAACCTCATGAGGAGAGGAACATGTAGGACCAGATTCTTTGTCTCAAACTTCCTTCTGTGACACCTCAAGTAATGAATGCAAGCAACCTATAGGGGTATGTAATCCATGGATTAAAAACAGGCTCCCCATTTGACATTCAAGAGCAGTTGCCAACAGTAGGATGACATTACACACAGGAGCAGAGGTCTGCACTGACCCATTGCAATTCCAGCTCATTGTTGGTATTGGTACTACTACAAATAGATGGGGTGGGTTAAAACATGGAAAAGAGGCTGCTCTCAATGACAAGACTCACATCATTCTCTATAACCCAGCAATGCACAATCCAGGGTAAAATACAAAGGTGGAGGGACAGATGCCACAGGGGGCTATCACAGAGATAAATTTGGGGCTCCCAAGCACAGCATGAGCTCTCATGTAACCCTAGGATCTACAACATGGGAAAGATTAAAAGCACTATGAAACATCTTGCTTACCTCAATGAGGCAGTTGCTAGAGCTCTTGTCCCCCATGGTGCAAGCTTTTTGTCCCCTTGACTAGTCAAGACTGAGAGAATGTGCTTGCCATGGTAAAGCACCTGAGAGCACAGTGCCAGTCTTGTAGAAAGAACTGTAAAGAGATAGAGAGCCAAAAGGCTGAAGCTGCTGGATTCGGTTCAGAATGAAATACTGCCATAGTGCCTCCTAATGGCAGGGGGAATTATGCATCAGCCAAAGGAGAAGAGAACTAACTCAACTTTTCTGTGGCTTCCACCTGTTTATATGAGATAAGTTACAACATAGAATAGTCTTCAGACACTGCTTACCAACCCTTGCAGATGTCCTGGAAGAAATTCTGTTGCAGGACTCTATTTTCACCTGATGAGAATACAATATCTTGGACTGCTGAAAGACAAACTGTGTGCATCTGAGAACATATTAAAAGCCAGCTATCAACAGAGGACCTGCAACAGGACTCTAGAGATATGGAACAGATCACACAAGATTAGTAGAGACATGACTGGATCACAACTGTATCTGAGGTTTCCAATACTTCAGGTCCCCAAAAGACCCCTCATCACTAGCCTTCAGTAATCAAAGGACATGCAGATCCTGTCTCAGAAAATTAAATGAAAGCTGTTTCATAAAACAAATTTAATTTTTACTTGAAGTCATCACAAATTGTCTGTGATGCAAGTCCTCTTTGAAAGGTAGGCAAGAGACAAAGTAGCTTTGAGTGCTCTAGTACCACTCCATAAAACACTGAAAGTCTTAGCCTGCAGTAACTGATCACTAGCTCTCTGTTGCAACAGTTCCCATCCTATTTCCCCATATTCCCTTTTGTCAGGAGGTATTGTCTATTCAGTCCTTGTTGGGATGTTTTCTGGAGCACTGTGATCAGCTCTGAACCAAAATTGCCAACCCTTGTGGACCATTTTTTCCTTCCTACTATCAGAATGAGATTTTATCTTGATGTTCAGAGCTTGGAGACCCAGAGGTCAGAGGCTACCACACGATCCACTGAGCCACCCAGTCCCTAGATCACAATGTTAACAAATCACCATTTATCTTTGTTACTGCAGCAAGTGTCCAAGGCAAAACGGTGCCAAAGATCATATCTGTTGGGATAACCTATTGATTTGTGTCATATTCTGCCCAATCCCTATTTTATTCTTGCTCAGGCAGAGGTCAAGACAGGTTAAAAATAACTCCTTCAGTCTGAAGCACAGGATTGAGGAATTTAAAGCCAGGCTGTTCTTCCCAAGGGTGGGGGTTCAAAAATCACCAAGACAAGCAACTGAATCAGAAATCTACAGCAGTTGTGAGCAAGACCTTGTAGTCAGGGAACACAAGCCATGGCAAAAAGTTTTGCAGCTTTAACTATGAGGGGTTTTTTCTGTGAGAGGGAATAAATCAATCATCTTAGTTCATTCAAGCAACTAAGCATTACAAAACTTTACGTGATGTACATACACAGTAAATGCTTTGAAATACCAGTGCAGATTAATGCAGATGCAGTTACAGCATCCACATCTCCTAGCCAAAGTATACTGACCAACATCAGCATAAATCACTGTCCTTATCTGACAGTATGTTAAAATTTTGACCTTTATTACAGGCGTAAAAAAAAAAATGAAAAATATCAGAGTTGAAGCAGTTACTGCTCTTCCTAGCACTAATGTTCATGTGCTGGTTTTGTCAGAGAACTCTCTAGGTAGATGCAAATTTTTATTTAGATTATTTTATCCCATTTCAAAACCTTAGAGTTAAATTGCCAACACTTCAGAGATATTTTCCCTTCCATTAACATTATGCCCTCCAGAAAATGAAATTTTAAACTAATACACATTTACCCTTCTCTTTCATTAAAGAAACATTATGTACATGCAAAGCAAAACAACATTTCTTTATCTAATCTACATGATCTCCTGAAAATTTTGCCCAGTAACACAAAAGAGGATCTTACCTTTACTCTGGCTTCATATTCCCACTTTCATATATAGATTAGATGATTAAGAAAGGAACAGAGTTTATTACTGCATGTTCTAAAAACAGAATTTCTGACACTTGTACTAAAGCTCAGCCAACTTTAAGGGGCCTAACAGGTGGAAAAGTATTTTTTCTTCTCTCCACAGAGAGACTTATATCTGAGTATCATTCACTTAATGGCCACAGTACTACAGGCCTCAGAAGTCCTTCCTCCACAAAAGAAAGGAAATTAAACCAATCTATGCTACCAGGTGATAAAAATATGGACTCTGAATGACAGAGACAGAAGATAAAACCTCCCACCAACGACCAGTACCTTGCCTGTAGAAGAAGATGGGGGTATCAACTCTGCAACAGGTGTCAGAAAATTCACTCACTTTCCCAATCAAATAAAAAAAAAAAAATTGCTTCCATTTCTATATCGTCCTTGGAATCTGAAGAGACAGTATATTTGAGGAATACACATTAGCCATAGCACTCTGGATAAGGATCAGTTAAGGACTTCATTGCCTTTGCACAAAAGTAACATGGAAAGTGTGCAGCACCTCCATGGGAAATAAACAAAACAGAAACTCCAGTTCTACCAGGACAGCTTCTCAGATGGGATGAGAAAAATCTCTGTATAAAGTAGTTTACTGAAATAGAGCAGTACAACCACCCTAATGTTGTAGCAAAAGCAAAGGAAAAATCAGGAGGGGCTGAAGTTTTCCTGGCCTTGCAGACTGGCACAGGGGAGGCAGGCTGGCTCACTGCACGCAGCATCCTGCAGCTTTGGCAGAGGAGAAGGGCACGTGAGAGCAAGCAGGGGGTACTGGGGCAAAATTTGACAGCACTGAAACAACTGAAAAACATGAATATGTTCATCTCTGCCTTGTCACAAAACTGACCTGCCCCATGGTTAGGCAGGCCCAGAGATGACTGACCTTGCTGAGTATCACAGATAGGTTTCCCTCTGTAACAACCAACAGCTTGGTGGAAGAGCCAAGAGGCAGTTTAAGCCTCAGCAATATCATTACTTGTATGATGCATGCTTCAAAGCCATCTCTTCCCTTTCTATATTCTTTCACCGGCCATTTCTGGAACAGCAGGGCAGAGCCCCACTCTGGACTGCAAGAGTCATCCAGCTGGGGCTGCTCATTTACAGGTTAAAGAGGAGACCACCAGCACAGGCAGGAGGAAGAGCAGACAGGGGCAGGAAGCAGCAGAGACTTAGCAAAGCCCTCTCCTCTCTGCTCGCTCTCTAGTGGTTCTGCAGGCGATTACTCCAGAGCATCCAGCCATACCAAAATCAATAAACAATTTATTCGCAGCCCAGGGAATTTTGCCACACTTAATAAAAGTCTCCAGTCACAGTTATGGCTTCATTTCACCTTAACGTCTTCTTTAACTGTCCCTTCTTTTCAAGATCAATTAGAGGCACGTGCAAAGAGAAAAACAAACAAAAACCAGAACCACACACACACAAACAAACCAAAAAACAGGGAAAAAACTAAAAAGCAAGGTCAAATTGAGCAGCCCTGCTTCTCTTCACCACTTTCCCGAGGCAAACATAGAAATTCAGGGACTGACATGTAACACATTGGGACACTTTGTTTACACATGCTCCTTGCAGCCTCTGGTCCTGGGCACAGATCAGCAAGACAGCAGTCTTATTTAGGAGAGCTAGAGTATTTGGTAAGACACTTGAGTCTACAAAAGACATCTGTGTTCCCTGCAATTTCAATGGAAATTTAGCACCTCTGAAAAATTCCAAATACAAAGGGTGAAACTCTACCTATCCTCAAAAGGGACACAGATCAGACACCTTTGAGTAGCTCTTCATCTTGTGCTAGGATGATCCAGTCTCACTGTCCCAGTCATGATTTGGCTTTTGATGAGACATCCAGAAGCCTGCCACTGAATCATCTTCTTTACTCCAGTGATTTGCAAGAGGAAAGGGGTAATGAACAAGGGTAACTTCCATTAATAGCAATTGGGGAAAAAATAGCTTTTGATCTCTCCTTGACTTTCTGAATTGAGGTGCTAACATTGCTTTGATGTTGTGTATTCACTTTCAAAGTATTAAAAAAGCTGTCTGTGTTTTCTTGGTAACTTGTTTGAAAAAAACCTATCTCTGCACCTGGGATATCTGCACTTGAATAAGACATAAAACAGTCTGGGAGGGCCTGGCCCATTTGCCAGACTTTCAGTCCTTATAAAGCTTCTTGAGTTCAAATGCTTCCTCAGATAGAACCCAAAGTCTCTGCCCTAGCTAAGCTGAGCCCATCACCCACCATAGCTGTTGCAGACAAGAACAGCTGAAACAGCCCTTTTCATTGTTTCACAACTTTTCAGACCCAGAGTGGGATTCAACAGCTTCATGCCCTTGATGCCAGCACTGCCTTTAGGTCCTTAACCAGAAATATACAGCAGAAACTGGCTGAAATCATTACAACTCATCAATTCTTCCCACTACTGCAGGAATCAGCAAGAGAAGATTTGCTTTGCCTTCACGCCATCAGACACAAGAAGGAATCACCTGAGAGCAGCCCTGGCAAAGCAACAGCTGGGGTGACCGACCTCTTCAGGGAAGACACTGCTGAGCTGCTGCCACTCAATAGCACAGGCCCAGAAAATACTATTCCCACAGCTAACAGTTTGGCCTCTAACACTGCACTTAGAAAGAGGCACCTTTTCATTGAAAGCAGTTGTGAAATGCAAATAATGGAGACTGCAGAAAACAGAAGGGCACTTATCACCATGGCACTGTCACCAGCAAAGCACCTTCCCAGCTCAGGCCTCAAACCTGAGAAGGATCTATACTGAGCCTGCGTCTCCTCTTGTGCCTCCTTCACCAGAAAGAAAGAACACAAAGAAGGAAGCCTGGGGACAGGCACACACCATTCTCTAGCTGGCTCCCACTGCATTGGTAGGGCATACACAGAATTAAATGCATGCACACAGTCAGCAGGGCAGTCTGGCTTTCAAAATTAAAAAATACAAAGAAGGTTGACAATAGGTTAAGATATAAGGTACAAAAAATTGCTCAGCTTTCAACCCAAACCATATTTCTCCATTAACATCTCCAAAATGTGAGTTCCAGCTAGATCTCTATTTAAAACACATCTACCTCTTATCTTGGTTCTTCTTCCTGCCTGCACATACCTTCATACATGTATCTTCCCTGATGACTTCCATTGTGCTTTAGCTAGCATCCTGAGATGCCCTGGCTCTAGTCCCGAAGGTTAAAGAAAACTAATTCAGCAATCAAGAGTTCAGCAGCATCTCTTTTTTGCCATTTCATTTCCCACCGATGTCATAACAGATCATGTATCATCCTGCCCTTCCTCACCTTTACCACTTGTGGCCTACACCCACATCCTTCTCTGCTTGGACAGTATGTTCTCTAAACAGTAAATGCTCCTATTCAAAGTCTGTAGAGCCTTGGAGGAAGACGGACTTCAATATTGACCAAAACCTTCTAGGGACTATAGGAGTACAGAAAGAAAGGAAAGACTGAGTTTACACAGATCCCACAGGTTACAGCAGTAGCTCAGGGCACGTTGGTCCTCAGATTCTTTGAAGTACTGCTTTTTCCAGAAGACTACCTGGTCAATTTTCTTTATACAACCCTTTTTGGAGGAGTTTAGAACTCTTTGTCCACCACTGACATGATACCGTGCAGATTTTTCAGCACCCTCACACTAAAATAACCTAAGTTTGGATCAGATGGAGTGAAGTATTTCAAAGAAGGTTATGCAAACCTGCACCTGTTATAGCCTCATAATTTGAAGCCTCTCAGGGAACATTGAGATCACCAATATATTAAAGCACACATCAGAAACTAATAGGGTGTTAAATATTTCCAATTGAGAAGAGCCTACATGTCTGGGAGGAGACATCTCCAGTAAAAAAACTGTGTGCTGCTGCACCACAAGCCTTTGGCAAGACAATTTTCTTACATGCATTATTTTACAGATTGTTCAAGGCTAAAGAAAATCTGTCTTTGTTACTTAAATGCAAAATAGTGACATAGAGCTCAGTGATACCCTGCAACAGAGAATTGGTCATCACCTTGTGCCGCGGTGCTGCTGTCTGTGTCAGTGGGTACACAGCAAGAAGCCCTGGAAACTGGGACCGTCAACAGAATGCAGTCACCAGCTACTTGTTTGTTGGTTTGGTTGGGAGTGTTCGGAGGAAGAGAAGGGGTCTAGACAGAATAGACATGGAGACCAAATAATGAATTCCCTAAGTTAGTCACTGCATGGAGTCACTAAAAACTTGAAACAAAAGAATTCAGTCAGAGTGTCACTGGGACAAAGGGACCAGAGGGATGAGATGCCATAAACAATCCACTGGTAGGAATCAGAAGAGAACCTTCTCCTCCACAAACATGTTACTACTCATTTATTGCACAGCAAGTTGATATCTACCTGGAAGTTTATACCTAACTGGAAAGCACCAGTTAGAAGCAAGGCAATCTCCCAGGCTGTGACAAAGCAAGCTTTCTAATATCCATAATGCCACCAAGAAAACAGAAGGAGCACAGCATTTCCAGAACTACTCAAGATTCTCACCTGCCCATGAAACCCAGTTTTTGCAAGCACAAGTAAGCTGATGAGTGTTTTTGTTTTCCCTTAATGTCCAAACACTTGGCTATATCCAGCCAAGGTCAGGAGGTGACCATGAGCAATAACAGCTTCTTAACTGCTTTCAGGGACCTGATCCTATGGGGATTAAAAAAAAAAAAAAACAAAAAAAAAACCAAACCAACAAACAAAAACAAACACCTCAAAAAAGAAAAAAAAAACCTCACAAAAAAAGCGCCTACTTCTGCAGCTGTACAACGAGACCTATCATGTGAGAAGCACTCTTTTCGCCTTTTTTTTTAAATAAGGAAACTGCCCATATAGAGGTTTTGTCCCCTTGTATAGCCTGAGAATTTCCATATTCAACAGAAAATCTTTCTCAATGCTGAGCCCTGATGCAACCAAGAGCCCTTATCTAGGGATGGAAATGGAGACCTAGTAGGATGTATAAATGGAGCTAGATCATGTAGCCAAAGTGAATGATATCCAGTTCATAATAACATGTCATAAAGCTGTCCCAGAATATGGGGAAGTGGACCAAATGGTTTCCCAAAGGGAGACGCATGTTAGAGCCAAAATGGTAAAACCTATAAACTGAGTCTAAGCACTGCATTGCATTCCCTGGGTACAAAAGGGAAATAAAGGGGCTACCTGACAAGTAGGTCAGTTTTCCCTGATCCCCCTACAGCAGGCAAAGCTATGATTTTATACAGGAAAAACTGAGCACTAGCAGGGTCTGGAATAGAATGGGTCACAACTCTTCTCCCTGCCAAGACGACAGTCCTAAGGGTCCACCAAAGCACCATATTTGCTTGTCTTACTCTTTCAAGGATCACTTCAGCTGTAGCATTTCATTGGACCCTCCCTTCTAACTGGGATTGCCTCCAATAGCTTTAATTAAGAAGAAATAGTATTTAATACAGGAATACCCTTATGTTAAAGCCTTTTCAGAGATGCATGAAGCGCTCCAGGATGCCAAGAGCCCTGACAAATATACAGTCCCTTGGGACAAGGTCTTTTGTGCTTTTTATGGGCTGAAGCAGTCTCCAAAGGTAGAACTGATGACCAGCAATACATGTTATTGCAGCATCTGAAAATAAGGCCATCCCGCTCTTTAAATCAACCTGCTTTATGCTTTCCTAGATGGAAAAATATAGTCACATGTTATGCTCTTTCCTTAAACTCAGACCCTCCAAGCCCCAAGAGCAGACAGTAATTGCACCTCTGCATCTGAGAATTAGTCAGCACAGCTCATTTCTGCCTCAGAATGGCAATTGCATTGCCTGGATTGCCTCACTACAAGCACAAGAGGGCTGGAGAGTCAGATGATCTCTTCAGCTGTGGAAGAATATAACCACTACACCTGTGTGCACCCAGGCACACAGAGTCAAACAGCGCTGAAGCAGTGACACTGCTGCCCCAGACCTGGGAGATGGAAGAAAACAGAGACCTTTCTGGATTTGAGTGCACACCCCAATCAATCAGACATATTTCAGGCATTTGTTGTTTGTGGGGTAGTTTTTTGGGCTTGGATGTTTGGTTGTTATTGGGTTTTTTCACCATTTATTAAATGGCAGTTCTTTCCCCTCTGGCTTCACAGAGTACTTCCAGACCCCAGAATTCTTCAACACTCCCATCTGACAAATTTTCATCTACCTAACCTGCTAAGAAGAACAAAACATTTGTGTTCAACAGGACAGATGGATTTGTAAAGTTGGTACAGGGCAAGCTGAGAGATGTTTGCTGATATGACAGAGAACTTGACGGTGGGCTCAAGTGACAAAAACATGAGAGACTCCTGCATTGCCCAGTATGTCTCTCATTCGGTCTCAGACAATGTTGTCATCTTCTTTCAAGAGTTCCATACCTTCTTGGTGATTTCTCATGGACATCTCCTCACAGCACTAACTCCTTCTTCCTCACAGCACAGCCAACAAACTGCCGCTCTCTCCTCACCCAGCTAACCCACCCTTTTGTAGCACTCTTCTTCTTATTGAACTCAGCTGTGGCCTATTAAGGGCAGGCCTGTTCCTAATCTTTGGTGATTAGTACAGCTGCAACTCCTCGGGTGTGAGACTACCTTTTGCACTATCTTTATTTTCTTACATTCTATCCCTCCACAAGACAAGTGTGTTACTCCTGTGAAATCCTCACTTGGACATTGTGTCCTTCCTTGGTGACTCGAACACTTAGCAAGCATCCCCTTTAGCAAAGCCTAAGCCTCCCTTTCACGAGTGGCAGGCTGCTGTAGAAGGCCACTTTACCAAGCAGTAACACCTGCTGGAAAAAAAATTCCTGTAAGCAGATTCCTTGTGACTGAAGCAGCAACCTTGACCAGTCACTTCAGAGCCCTGTTACATCCATAATGATACTGTCTCCACCTTTCCCTTCCCCCCAGCATGAAAGATGAGTGGTTGTGTGGAACGAGTCCCCGAGCTGTGATGGGAATCCGTCTCGCTTGGCTGCAAAAAATATATATATCCTGGTATGGCTGTGATGAATCCTTTCATTATTCATCTGCAATTGCCCTGCTACTGCTGCTGTTCTGTTCTCACTCTCTCTCTTTCTTTTATAAATAAAAATGGAAACAGATTAATGACAAATATTGACAGAGATTGCTTTTAAAGAGCCACACCTGAATGTGGGCTATGGGGGAGAAGCAGTGGCAGAGCAGCATCAGAGGGATGGGAAAACCAGGAAAGACTAAGTAAGAGATAGGAAAAGGTAAAGATGCTCACTCCAATTGGGCTAGGTGAGTACTGATTGGAGCAAGGTATCCTTCTGGTGATGTGGACCTCAATTTGCTCCAACAAATGAGCTCTGGATTAAACAGAGCTGTGCATCCAAAATATCTGAAGTAACTAGAAGCAGTCAGTTGTGCTGTCCAAGATACTCTGGAGCAAAGTTTGCAGAGACTAGAGCAAAATATTCAGAGGACAAAACCACAAAACATAGAGGGGCAGTTACACACAGATCACCTGGTGATCAATAAACCAGTGTTTGTCCCACTCCACTCCAGGTGACCAGTGACCATCAAGGCTCTAGTTGGCACAACTGCCAAAGCTACCTGGATTTTAGGAATGTGACTCAGATGGACCAAACAAATCTGTAACCAGTCAGGTCACAGGCTGACAGTGAGTGAATGCATCCAATGGAGGCAAACCTGGCCTCATGCTACCTCCCCTGTCTATTCCCACTGTGCAAAGAAACATGGTATGTGTTATAATCAAGTAGCACTCCAACAATAAAAATTGTTTATTCCTATTTAACATTTCATCCCCCTATTGAAGAAAGCAGGAGAGGAGTGGCAGAGATGGTATCTAATCCTAGAGCCAGAAAAATCATCTCACTTTGGCTTTACCTCTCATCTTAAAATAACCTGTTGTAGCCACTCTGAGCAGATGGGCTGCAGGAGACAGAGCTCAAAGTCCTGGCCTCTTGTAACCAAACTATACCTCTTCCTTGTAGATCCTGCTACATTTTTTCTTATCACACAAACACATGAAAGTCCTGACTTACAAAATGGCCAATTCTGCTTGTTATGCCACACACTGCTGCAGCATCATAGGGAAGGGCAGAGAGCTTCAGCCATTGCACTTGCCTTAGCATTTAGCCCAGATGTTGCATCTTAAACCTCCTAGGTGCTGTGTCAAACCCACAGATTGGAATAAGTCTGCTGTCCCACTCAGAGGGCTGATGCCACTCTGGTGTCCTATACACCTAGTGATGCCCTTCAAATCAGCTGAGGGTTCAGAGATGACAGTATTTTTTTCTCCATTCTTCTCTCTGCTTTTAGTGTCTTCCTCATCCTCCACAGACAGCTTGAGTTTTGTTACTACTTCTCTATATATTTCTATCCCTATGGTAATCTCCAGTGATTGCAGTCTCCCCCTCTTAGATCCCATGCTTCCTAACTCAAGCACCATCTATCTCCCCAAAGATACCATGTCTGCCAAAATCCCCTTCTACCAAACCATTTCCAAGGCTATGTCCCCTTCCTGCCATTGGTTACACTTCCTATGCAGCTCCTTATTCCCATCAAAGTGTTTGGCCTCACATATGAGAGCAGAGATGTGCACGGACTCATTGCTGCTCCTTGCCAGCCTCCCACTTAACTAAACCCATTTTCATCCTTCCCTGAGAACTGCTCCTGCTCTTTTGGTGCCAAGCCACTCTCCCACCCTCCTGTCCTCCTCAGAGCACACTGCTCCTTGGACTCCTTTCAGCAGCAGCTAATTCAAGACATTACAGCACAGAAGCCTGTGCCAACATCCAGTACATAAACAAAGATGAGATACATGAGAGGAGAGAACACACTGTCAGCATTTAATAACAAACACTAATTGCAAACAGGGGGATGTACTTCTCCATTCCTGTTCTCTCAGCAGCCTAAAGCAATCTCAGCCAAGGGACATGCCCATTCACAAAGAAGGATCCATTAATCACTAAATGACTCAGTAGCTGACTGACTGCCACCAGCCTGCTTGGTGTCTCACTGATCCACTGAATGGAGTGGAGTTGGAGTTTTATTCCACCTCATTAGTGTAGGCACACAGAAATATAAGGCCTCTAGCCATGCAATTTCCAAAGCCTTTCAGGTCTGCTACAGATCTGCCCTATAATCCTCGCAAAATTTTAACTTCTCTCTGTGCCTCCCATTTCCTGAGAAAATTGCCTTATATCAGATCTCAAAACATTGTCTTGTATCAGATACCAATACAGCACTGTTGTGGGCCTCAACATTTCAGTATTTTTACTGAAAGCTGCTGCAAACAATAGATTGCATTTTTAACAAAATTTTCTTTTACCAGAAAAGCTGGTTCTCATCACAAGCAACATGGCGTAGAGAGACCAAGTATTTTCAATAATTTTGCCCCATCATTCATTGTGCTTCATAGATAAATCAGATCCCAAAAGAGAAGACAGCAGACCCTTTCAGCCATAATCCCTATTTAGGAAGCATATGCAGTTATGTCACAGGAAATGTCTCTTCCCTCCTCAGCTAAAGAGCGTGTCAAAACCCTTAAGGAGCACCTGGGAGAAGAGGTATATGCAGTTTATGGCCATGTGACTTTAGCACCCCCTCAAAGTCCCTCTTGCAGCCTTGCACTGTGTGGATTTCCTCAGAGCTGCTGAATCCCTGGAGACCATGGGGTGGTTGGCACAGATCTGTAAACAACTGAGCCAAAGTTAAAACCTTAGTGCTTGCCAGTTGTCTGAGTTTCCTCATTCAAACCATTATTCCCAGGACTTTCTCCCAGCCCAGCCCATCCAAGCCCCCAGTCCCCGTCCTGCCATCATGCCCTGGGCTGCCTCTAGCACTCCTTGTGCACATCAATCAAGCCAAATCAACTGAATAAAACAGCAGAAACCAAGTCAATTTTTGCAGTTGAAGTGGTTTATGTGACTCAGAGGAGTCAAAGGAGGGAAAGGCAAAGAGCAGGAGCTTACAGCCAAGCATGAAGAAACAATGCAGTGGAGATGGAAGGACAAATGTTTTCCTTCCATCAGTCATAAACCCTTTACCCCACTTCATGGCCTTGCATCCTGTATTTCCAACAAAAAAATTCCTAACATTTCAGTCAACTGCAGACTTTTTAGAGTGCTTTAGGATGTGCTTGGATGAAAAACTAGTGCAGAAATAGAATGTCAACACCCTTCCAAATTTTTACATGCTTTAGGGTTTCAGCTCCCACAGACACTCAAGGAGATGTAGGAAACCCTTTGAGTGCAACTGAACTCACTGTATCCTGATGTGTCCAGCTGCACATACATCACACATGCTACTCTAGTCCTCATGGTACTTCTCCGCTGATTTTAAGCTACACAGCCCTTCAGAACTCAAAGTCTGTCTCTTCAGTACCCTCCCCTCCTCAAGCTCTGGGGCCAGTAGTTACAGCTTTCCCATATATTTACTTAGGGCAAACTTATGAGAGAGTTTCAGCTGTCGTTGTGCCTTGAAAACTTCATTAGCTTTGATGATACTTTATAAATGCACACCCTGCATTAACCTACATGATGTTTTAGCCTTAACAACACTGAGCAGATTTGAAACCTGTAGAAAGACAGAAGATCTGGAGTTTACTGACCTTCACACTCCATTACAAAGTCCACTTTTCACTCAAGCTTATGTTTAATGAGATGACATGAAGGGCTTAAGTAATGGGGTATAGTATTCACATGGATATAAACTATCCAAGCAAAGGCCTACTCCTGCCTGTCTCTTCTTCCTCCTTTATCTTGCCCCTTGTGTCTCACAGCTTTGCCCCTTTGCCCTTGTTCTGACTCCTTCCTGATCCTCCCACCAGGTGACAATTTGAATTTTAAAGCCATTTACATTCCAAAATGTGCATAATCAGATTTTTATCCTGTACTTTTCTGATGTGACTTTTTTATTATGACATCAAGTACTGACCCATAATAAGGATGTAAATGCCCACTTTAATGTCTATTAGCAGTATCTGCAGATGCATATAAAATTATAGTATCATCACATAACTACATATTAACCTCTTGAGCTCCATGACAAACTCTCCAGGGAACACTGCATTCCAATTTTCAATTACCAGCAGTAGTTCAGTGACAAGCAGTAGAAGTTGTACTCATCCATATCCTAAACACTTGAGGTACTTGCAGAATGACAGAGTAGATATATTCTAAATAGACCAGCTCTGATTCTTCCAGTTGTCAGTTATTTGTAACAAGCTTTTGGGTTCTTCCCAGGGACAAATACACAGTTACATTTAAGTATACATACACATGGGATGTAACTCACCTGAAATAAATTTGTGGTTTTCAGCAGTTGTTTCTGAGTCATATGGTAGCGCACCATCATCACTTTATCCACAGCGATTAGCAGAGAGAAGATAAGGTGTGCAGCAACTTACCATGTGTCATCTTTTATGCTTCTGTTGAGCAAACAGTGCACTTTCCTCACAAAATGCCCACTTAGCACAGGTGTGAGGTGCAATGTGGGAGCAAGGAACTATGTGGACTGCAGTACTTAGCTGCAATTGTGATTTTCTTATCCTTGCAGTAATCTGTCCAGTCCCAAAATAGTATTAATAGAAATTCAAACATTTTGATTTTCATCTTTCAGCTTAATGGAATCTCTTTAAATAAGAAAATGGGTATTCAGCTTGCAAACAGAACCTGCTAACCCACATCTAACAAATGAACACAAAAAAAGCTTGTAGAGGGAGGTTGTTTGTCTTTGTCTTTTTGGTTTTTTTCAAGGTGCACTAATTTCTCTACAAGATGTAAACCAAGAGTCCACGGAGAGAACAGAACAAGACTTAGGATAATAAAGACAATAGTTAGTATCATTTTCTCTTTGTAACCTTTTCCTTTTTTCTAATACAGCTCAGTCAGATGATTGATTCTGGTTCCAAGGGCATTCCTCCCAAAATATACACTAAGACATCTTTTAAAACTTTGCTGAATTGGGCATTAGAAGGCAGCCTATCATTTGTTAAACAATAGTGAGGTTTACTTCACTAGACAATCATTACTCTGTAGTTTAGAGAAAATAATCAAGAGGACAATACTGAAATATCTCTGCCAGACATGAGTTAAAATTCATGTCATCCTATGATGTTCAGGTAAAAGTATATGAAGTGTGATTGTTCCATAGCAAGTTTTCACCTACATATTCTCTTTCTTGAGATGTAGTAGACAAGTTACTTCACAGCAGATTCTCTACAATATTATGCATTTGGGGCTGATCTTTCAGTTCCTTTGAAGTCCAGGAATCATAGTATTTCCAGAGACAAAACATATTTGGGGAAGTTAAAATACCTTTATAAGGAAACTCCAATACAAAGTGAATGCATACCAAGTCCTAGCTCAAAAATAAATAAAATATATACACACAGATATACATACATCTGGTTACAGATAAAAATACTCAAAAAGGTAGAAATCTCTTTTCTGCCATCCTAAGTTGTCCCTTGGTCCATACCCTTTACAGTAATGCTAAATCAAATTATTACAGAGTTTATTTTTGAGACTTTTTATACAGAGCCATAGAAGGCATGCCTCCAGAGAGGTGAAGAGCAAGAACTGAAGGAGATGAGCACAAATGAGTCAGACCCAATGACAAAAAGGACAAAGCAGGATGCTGTCTGGGTTCTCATGATGAAAGCAACTGACCATCAGCCCTGGAGAGATGCCTGCCTGCTACCATCTCCTTCTTAGCTGAGAAGCCATAGAAAGACTTCAGCAATAAGGACAGTGCTCCTCACCTCATCAGTAATTGTGGCTGGATGTGAAGAATCTCTGAGCACTTACAGGTGATAAGGAAGTTTGTAAGAAATGTGATTTGAACCCACAAAAGGGTACAAAGTCAGTCCCTGCAAATTGCCACTGTCTGTGTATCTCATCTTAGGCCCTTCAAATTACAAAAAAAAAAAAAAAAAAAAAGAAAAGAAAAGGGTTTTGCTTCAGTCTCAAATTCCTCACTTAGGCAATAAGGGTGACAGTAACATCCAAATGCTCAGCACACAAAATCATTAACAGTCTAAGCTGTCATAGCAGGAGATACCCTGAAGATACTAACAAATATCTTTCCTCTTCAGAGTGGAGTCTGGATGCTGTGCAGTAAATAAAGCTTGAAGTCAGCCTAAGTAAGGGGGAGAAAAAAAAAATCCAAGCCAGCAGCTGTTCATTCAGAGAGTCTCAACTGTCCTACCCTAAGGGCCCCGTGTGAAGGGGGCAGATGGACAGACTGAGACACACAACCCTCAAACCTATCATGCAAGTAAGTGCCTGATTGCATTGCACTGCACATGCAGAAGGGCACTGATTACAGCAACATGGGCCACTCAAATTGCAGCTTTGTCATCAGAGCACAAATGTTCTGGTTTATTTGTTACTTGAGGGGTGGGTGGGGGTGCTGCAGAAGATTCTTATTTAAATGTCTAAATACATATGTAAGCAGATGAAGCCCATGGTTTAGAGTCATGCAGCCTTATCAGTGTGGGGACAAGGGTGAAATGTCACCTTCCCCAGGCAGCTCCTGCATTGTTTGAGTGCAGAACAACAGCCACACCTCATGGCCCCCTCTCCCCACCCAGGAATCAAACCCTGCATGTGTAATTCCCTCCTTCCTATCTCCACAGTATCTGAAAGGAGCAGTAAGGGACAAAAGATTCAGGAAAGCTCCCCTTGCTGTTCACTGGATGACCAAGAAAGAAAACACAGGACTTCTTTCACTCACCATACAACATTCAGTAGCAGGAGTGTCTGGCTCAAAATGGGAACGTGTGTTTCCCCATGGAGGAGGGCTAGGTGAGTCCAAGCATTTGCAAATTATTTTGTGAAGCAGGATGAAGAGCCCTAAGGCAACACTGGCGAACCTCTCAGGAAGCTGGTGTCAAAATTACAAGGGAAACATCAGTGTCAGTGCTGGCATTAGTTTATCAGAACCACTGGTCTGCCATCACTGCACCTGCAGGCAGTCTGTGAGTGATGATACTTCTCAGAGGAAGATTTCTCCAATCTTTAGGTACAATTCTCCAATCTCCAGTACAATTTTTAAAGTGTGTTTTGAAAACTCTGTGTGCAACATCTGCCCTATTGCAGCAACTCCTAAGATCTGCTCACATTCTCATAATTAGACACCTCTCTGACACTCCCCCACCAAAAATGAATTAAATTAATATAGTTTACCACTTTGAAAACCTATACTATATTTCATTAAAAAAAGAATGTATGTATCTGTTCTTACTGGGAAATTACTCTATGCCAGTAGAGAACAAAATTTGTACCCCAGATTGGAAATACCCTTTTATTTATATGTGAGAAGTTCTCCTTTAGAACATAGCAAGTCTACTTGCATTCATCTGTAGTTTCAGTTGATTTTTATGAGCTGAAAAAGCACAAAGAAAGGTTTCATGGCTTAAAAATATCAAAATTGATGAATGCCATCATAGCCCTGTTATCAAACTTACCACCAGTTATTGAAACTGAACTGAGAAAATTCTCAGCCCTGGGATGTAAAATTAAGCACATGTAAAAAAGCACCATTCAGTTTTTCCTTTTTAAATAGAAATTAATCCAATTATCAGATAAAATGCTTAATTACTAAAATTTAAAAATTCCAAAATTGCAAGTAGGTGTAAGATTGAAACAGCTAATTTTTAGACATCTGAAATTTTTGACATTACCAGTAGTTTGCCAAATCTAAGTCCTTCCCATAAGACAATCTATTGCTCCTTGTTCCAACTACTTATACCTAAAAAAAAAATCAGCATATTTCACAGGGAACATTTCACAATTCTCACAGGTGCAGCTTGTAGATGAGAGAGGAAAATAACCACTTTTAAAAACGGGACAACCCTCTACTGCCAATATGGTGTTAAAAGCTTGAAGCCATTTCCAAAGGATCTTGATCTTTTTGTTTAAAAACATTTAGTCCACTTGGGATCTAATTTTTACAGTTTATTCACTGGAACAGTTAAGGTAAAGGGATTCCTATGTTGCTCCTACCACAAATATGCATAGCTATTAATACTGGGACACAGGCATAGGCAAAAGAAAATTAGAAGTCCTCTGTTCATTTGATCTTTGAAGTCGTGTTATCATGGTAAAAAAGAATGATGCCAATCTATCTTAAAAGGATGTTGGTGTTGGCAAAATGAATTGATATCCATTAAACTATCAACTGAAACTGACCTGCTCATTTAAATGACATCCCATTTGGAACTGGGCAGATCTGAAGCAGTGCCTTAGAAATGAAAGGCTATTTAAGAAACTCTGGAATTGTTTCAAATTCCAAACAGGGAGCATCTCACTTGTCTAGAGACAATGTCCTGACAAACTTGGAAACAAAATCATTACAAAAAACCTCCAAAGAATGGACATGATAAATTACCTCAAATCCTTCACTCAGGTTTGCAATTCAAAGCAAGAAAAGCACAGTAACTCCCTATAGACCTTCAGATTACAGTTTATACTTTATACTTACGGAAACGGTCAAGGAAGCATGCAGATTAATGGAGAGCCCAATACTGTAAATCTAGGCAAATGTCAGCAAAACCCCTCTTCCCCCATCTCAACTCAGTTCCTTTATATCAGATAAAACACTTCTTTCATATATTGATTTATTTCCAGTTTCTATAATCAGAACAGAGATTCTGCAAGAGCCTCATTCAGAGAATACACATCTTATTTAAAGCAGAGGAATACAAGCAGGAATCTTTCTTATTTACATGTTACCCTTAAAATAAAGTCCCAAGAACCCAGAGTCCAACCCCTATCAAACAGCTAAATCTTATGACCTCATAAAATATGTGGGACATGCACAAGGCAGCTCTTCACAGACTCTGAGTAGACCTTTTTGTGAGCTATCTCTAGGAGAGCCCTCTTTGACAGCAGGAGGAAGCTGAAATGCAACTGATGGTAGCTTTGGCTCACTATCTGGTGTTGTCAAAACCTGAGGGAAAATTCAAGGACTTCAGCAGTGCCCAAGGACTCTGGTCAGACCAGAACAGTCTCAGATCATGGGCCTCTTAGAAATGCCTCCAGAAATGAAATCTCACATGCACCAATCTAGGCAGCCTAGGTTTAGCTCCGAGTTAATTTATATGCCACCTGCAAGAAAAAAGATGCTTTATTACTTAGAATTTCCAATGCCATAAAGGTTTTCTACCACACAGGCATGACACCTTTGATTTTCTTCTGATAAAACTAAACAGACTGAGCTCTTAAGTATTGCAAACTATAAATACGATTGGTACAAAATTGCACTAAAATACTGCTAAAAGAAATGCAATAGATTTTTGAATGAAAAAAATAATTCTTACTTTCTAGGACCTTGTACACTGAAAAGCGGTGGTAAGAATTTTAGGTTCAACTGCCTGAATACCACCTCCTACAGTAGTGTTACAGCAGCGTTTGGGCAGCAAAGACTGGCAGCATATTTGGGTATATGAGTATAGGAAGCCTGAATAGCAATATCAGAACACTCTATGAGAAGTACCACAAGTGACTCTTAACAGTTACTCTGTAACTCTGAAGAATACTTTAAGTATAGACACTAGAACTGAATGCATATGGATGTGGAATACTGGGGATTTTGATGCAGGAACACAATTAAAGGTTAAATGACAAGTTTTACAGTATGAAGCTTAGGAAAAATGATTTATATGGGTTAGTGGATTACATAGGACTTGTTGACTGGGCATACAAATACATGTCAAAAAAGCATCATTGAAAAGAAAGAACAAAATTTTTCACCCTTGCTGAAAAAAAAGCATGGTAAGAAGCAATGTCAGGATGTTGATATTAGGAAAAAAATATTCCAAGAGAAGATGCTATTTACTTATAAAGACAGTAATTAATAAGAAAACTGACTACAAAAAAAGATATGCTAATCCTTACTTGATGTTTTCATCATCAGGATGTGTCCTTGTAAAAATATATTTAAATCCCATTGCAGGATAAACACAATAAACAAAAGTTCAAAAATGTTTTCTCCAGCCTCAAAAAAAATTTGTACATCTTTTTTGAGGCAGGACACTGGGCTAAGAGAACACTTAAAAAAAGTATCCCTATATTACTGCTTTATCTTTACAGTACCCCCCAGGTAGGCAAACCAGGTCACTGTGAGAGACAGACTACCAAGACAAGCAGACCTTTGGTCTGACACAGTACAGCATTTTTCAGGCTGTTCATCCCAATTCCTTCAGAGTTTATAAGGACAAGAGGGCAGCTTTGCACAACCCTGATCATCCTAATACTGGCATCTCTGCTTTAGGACATTGAATACTCTAGCTCATAACATCCAGGACTCAGCAATACTTTTCTTGATTATTGTCTGCAAGTATATGTATTTTGCATCTTTCTCTGATATAACAGGCTGTACCAGTCCATTTTCCAGTTTTACCAATTCTTGAAGCTGGTACAAGAATTCTTTTGACATAGCAAGCCAGTGAGCACACCTTTTCAGCTTGCTGGACTCACAGTGACAGCCATGCTTGCATGGGAAGGCATTCTCACCACATTAAAGTTGAGAACAATGTTGAAAGTTCCTTCTGTCTCTACAATGTAAATCTGTACTAGATGTCAAATGACTGAGGCCCAGCCACACATGGGTCTGCAGGCACTGCTGCCAGTTTAGTTGACCTGCCTGTGGCACTGTGGCACTTGCCTGTGGCACTATTCACTCACTTAAAAAGAGATGCTTTGGTACAATTAAGCCATTATGTCCTCTGTGCTGAGTTCAAGCCTTGTACTGAGTAAAGTTAATGGCCTAAGATAATCTTTTACCTCCTGTATAGCAAGTGTCCCCTTATGCTTCATGCCTTAAGAAGCATTACTGTAAAGAATTTTTCCTCCACTTGATGGTACAAAAGGATGTCGCAATCACAAAACACAAACTGGAACAGAATACAGGAAACAAAAACACAAAAATGAAGTAAAACAATGAGAACATAAGTTCATCTTCCTTTGATGGTTTCCTAACAGACCATTAAAATACATTTTCTGAACAAATGTAGTATCCTTCACTTTTCCTTTACTGAAAAATTCTCTGGTTACAAACTGTTCCTCAAGACAACAAAGCAAAGTTCCTATCCACTTAACATAATTTCTTTTCCATATCTAGGCACACATACTTTTTGTATGTATCTAGGCACACATGGTTTTTGTAGCATCTTCCTTCTTCAGTACAGAAGGGGTTACAATAAAAGAGGCACTCCATCATGTTTCTTGTTGCCCTTCCTACAATTTCCCTTCTCATCCTCTGCCCACTAAGCAGATCTCTACAACATCCAGAATATAACAGCAAGAGCATCTACAGTTTGAAGGACAGCACTAACCTACTCAATGTCATTATTCAAGAATGATGCTGGCAAGACACACCTCTGCATACCACAATCACAAAGCTAATCTATCATCCAGTAGCACTAGTCCCAGCCTCTAACAAGTTTCTCTCCAGCTCCTGTTTTGCTGCTTTCTCCACTTGTTACTGTACCTTAAAATCATAAATCCATCATGACAGAAACTACATTCTTTTAGTTCAGTCTTCTCCAGGACTTAGCAAGCTTGGCATTAATCCTGACTAGAGTTCACTGAACTACCGGAATATGCAAAGAACAACTAGGAAATGTGCTTCTCTCAGTTTTTGATTTCTCTTTCTGTCCATCTTCTCCCTATAAACAGAAGTGTGTCATTTTAAGATTGGTCACTGCCATCTGTGAAAAACCTGTTGCAATTGCACGAGGTCCCCAGAGACAAGAAGGGGTATGTATCATCAGCTTCACCATCAACCACCACATCACTCACCAGACCTGTTAGATTGGGCTTGATGATCCCTTGGGTCCCTTCCAACTCAGGATATTCTATGATTCTATCATTTAAAGGACTTTAATTGCCTTTCAGTAGCACCCAGTATGATCTCCTCTACAATTTTTCCAGGTACTGGGGCTAGACTAGCAGGTCTGTGTTCCTTGGGTCTCACTTCATGCCCTTCTTGTAAACTAGAATAACACTGCGTAGATTTCAGTCAGGATAAACCTTTCCCAGATTCCCAAAGATAGACCTTTCCCAGACTTCAGTAGGGATTGAGAGAGGTCACGCTACAACAACCACTAGCTCCTTCAGTACTTTGGGATGAATCCCACCTGGCTTTATAGACTTACAAACATTCAGCTGGTCCCTTACAATCTCCATGTGCACAAAGTCACTATTCCCACAGTAACGATCCTCCAAATCAGAAGACAGAGCAGCCCAAGGTCTGTCAGTATTATAATGAGACCAAGGCAAAAAAAAGTACTGAATGCCCCCCACCTTTTCTTCACTCCAATTTGTCAGGTGATCATTCACAACAAATATCAGTCCAATGTTTTCCTTAGACCTCCTCTTGCTATTTATGTACTTCAAAAACCCTTGCTTGTCTAACACAACAATTCTGGCCAGTTTCAACTCTAATTAAGTTTTGGTCTTTAATATCTTCTCCCTGCATATGTGAACTACAGCTCTGTAATTTTTCTGTGAAGCCTGACCTTGCTTCCAGAGATCATAGAATCCTTCTCTTCCTGAGATTCAAGAGGAGTTCCCTGTTAAGCTGGTCTTCTGCATGGCGTGTTTGACTTTGAACACAGAGATCACCTGCTCTTGTGCTTTTAAAAGGTGATTCCTAAAAAACTGACCAGACTCAAGGAACAGCACACTAGTAACTAGCTCACTGAGTTGCCTAAAGTCAGCTCTGTTGACATTCAGGGTAGGAACCTTGCTGACCATTTTTCTCATTACATCAAAGATTTTAAAACGACCCATTTCACGATCCTGTGGCAAAGGCAGCCACCTACCATCATATCTCTCAAAAATCCTTCTTCATTAATAAATAACAGGTTTAGGATGGGATCTTTCCTAGTTGGCTGAGTACTTGTGACTATAAATTATCTTCAACATACTTCAGGAATTTCCCAGTCTTGCTTGTCACTGTAGTATGGTATTCCCAGGTCCTGTCTGCAAAGTTGAAGTGTCCCATAATGACAAGGAGGAAGACAACTAGAGAAAAGACAAAACTGAAAAAAGACTGGGACGTCCTGGTGCACAAAAAGTGAAATATGAGTGAGCTGAGTATCTTTGGAGCAATAATCACATACTGGACCATCTTGGCAGAAGCACAGCAACTAAAGCAAGGCATGTTATTACTCCTTTCTACTCAAGTAATCCACATGGGAAGCAGTATCCTTCACACTGAGTACTGTGTGAGCAGAGTGAGTTCTAAGAAATCTGCCTTAGATGAAAAAAAAGAGGCAAATCAATAGACTTATTTTATTAATCTAATAATGCTGTAGGTACTAAAATATGTATCAAGTTACTGAAGTCTGAAGATATATTTTGATAAATACCCTAGAGTAACAAGATACACGATCCATTTAGGTTGCTTACCACTCAGGAGAATTTGGTTGAGAATCTGACTTATTTGTAAATGGATTCTAACCTTGAAATAGAAAAGACAGGGCAGCTGCAATAATTGGAGTCTCCTGGAACTTCCAGAAAGTTGCCATGGCAGGAAGTATGGCTTGTCAAGACACTGCCACAGTTGCTCTTCAGTACTGCCACGGGTACAATCTGCCTTTAAAGACAAGAAATACCTCCTAGGAGCTTACAACCTAAGTAAGGGCTTAATCAGATAACAGTGCTACTGACCTCAATAGGAAAATATGATAAATTCTCTTTCCCTGCACCCAGAGAAAAATCACATGAAGCATTGCAACCCACCCCTCACCACCACAATGAGATGAAAGCTCTTGATTCCCTAACACCTTTCTTGAAAAAGCTTTTAAGTCATCCTGACATCACAGAAGAGAAAAAAACTATTTGGACAATACTTAGAATGTAGCAAGATATATCACAACTGATTTTTAAAAGGAATACAATGGCTAAAATTGTATGTAAATAAAATAAATTGTATTTATTGCATAAAGCTGAATGGTCAGTAATCTGAGTAAATCTCTTGAACCTCTAAGAGAGGTTGTGGAGGATACTCCACAAGATCAAAACCAGTCAATTTCACAAATGCTCTTTCAGGGAACCATTCATTATCATTAGAGCAGCATGCAGCTTAGATTACAAGGCTTCAAATCCTAAATTTTATCTGCAAGTTGTCAGGAGAACATTATCACCTTTCCCATTCACTGTATTCATGAGTACTAGATAGTCAAACTACTACTCTTTAGTTTTACCTTCTCTTCAGATGTTTTAGATTACAGGCCCTCCAGTGCTGAAACTTCCTGTGTTACCCCTTAGGCATCGTTGTTCAAAATAGCTACAAATAAGAAAAAGCCATGACAACTTTAAAACTTCCTTTATAAACTATTACAGCTTGTCCTGTAATCCAAATGGACTTCTGTATTCCATCATTAAGGTAAAAAGGGTTTCCCCATTCTAATTACTTCTTAAATGTACCACGCAAATAAAAAAAAAATTAAAAAAAAAAAGAAAGAAAAAAAGGAGTTTTGAGAAGGATTTATAGTGACAGATCTGTCAGTTTGCTTGTGCTGCAAAATATAAATCCAATTTGGATGTCTCCCCAGGAATAAGTAGGTATTAGGGGATCAGACACAGTGTGCATGTAGTATAACTAACTATATCTGTCAATCATGATTTACAGTCATTCAGTTTGTTTTGTGTGTATTATGACCATTTCCCATTTTAACACACAGCTAATATAAATCACTGCTTCATATTCACCCAATCAAATCTGTCCCTCAGTCATTTGATTCATAAGAGAACAGAACACTGCAAAATCAGTAAAATCACACAAATTTTGCTGTCTGCTTAAGAGTGCTAGATGAACTGCCACAATCAAAACAGATTTTACAAGTTTAAACAGTCCTGTCTGAAAGCTCCACACAAGGAAAGCAAAAAGTTCTATTCATACAAACAGGACTTAAAGGACTTAAGAAGCTGTGAGGCCACCTGTTCCTTGGTACATGCTATACAAGTACATATTCTGAAAACATAGTTGAAGACAAGCTCCAGAGTTATTACACAGAGAGAAGAAATCCCTGTCCATATATTCTGCAACACAGGAGGTAACAGCAGACCGAGTAGACATTCTGTGAAGAGAATCTCTTTAGTGTACACTGCAGTGTAATGTGCAATTATCAGCAGGTGGAGACACCTCCAGTAGGTGTAGCAGACAATGCTTTTGAAGGAAGAGGAAGCATGATACAGAAGGAGTCTGATCTATACCTATAATGCTCTGAACTCAGGTGACACTTTAAATGGCTTTTTTCTTCAATGGCATGTTGACTTCAACAAGCATCCTTTAGAAACACTAACAGACATTTTTTAAATTATATACTGAGATATGGATGTTTTGTATAATCTTCTACCACACTGCAACAATATTCAAGGCTCTGGGTTTCCATCCAGGACACCAGCTTGCACATTTAGTCCAAGTAGCTCTCCCAAATCCTTATCCAGTAGGAGGTTTAGGAATGAACATGCAATATGCAATAAAGACTGAAGACATTCAGAACGAGGGAGAAGGAAAAGGTTGAATGGACAATGCTGCCAGCGTGTTAATGGCAATTTCTACAAAGACAAGCACCATATTTGCTTTGCCAGAAGCAACATGATTTGAGTCTGTTAGCACATGGCCAGAAAACATTCTGCTAATACAGGATTCAGGTTCCATGTTTCAATGTGTTAGCACTCCCTCCTCATTCCCCAGCCAAGAAATCCTTCTGGTCTGGAAGCAAGCAGAGGGAGACTCCTGCCTCCATGAATGGCAGTGGGACTTTCACCCTGAAAATGCCAAGTACACAAACAAGCAACATGTCCAGAGGGTGAATAAGGATCTGAAAACCCAAAAGAAAACCTGTACATGACCCATACATATGAGTTGGAATCAGGGAAAGAGATGAATTCATAATAAATACAGTGATAGCAGGAAAATTTCTAAAAGCCACTGCAGTCCCAACACTGATTACCTTTTCTTAAACATAGATTCACAAACATGATTTAGGTGTGTGAGGCACACAGACCAGCCTGGATGATGGCACGCACCACGCACCAATACTGAAGATACCACACAGCCAAACAAGATGTTTGGTGCAGACAAACACCAGAATCAAACACTTCCAAAGTCGAGCAAGCCTTTACAGTTGCAGTGCTTCCCTTTTAGCTGTATCCAGGGCTCTTCTCTGGTGGCATTTTAAAAAAGTTACTGGAGGCAGCAATAGTAGATTTCTCAGCTGCTGGTGTTTTCCCAGTCCACTCAGAGTTCTGGCATCTCAAGGATGGTGCTGCTGGTAGCTCTGATTCTGCTGCATCCATGTGGACAGATAAAGTTGCTGAAATATAAAATTGCAGGAAAGGGGAACAGAGGAAGACAGTAAGAAAGGGCAATAAAAAATGTTAGAACAACTAACTTCATGGCAAACTCCTCATATATATAATTTCATTTATGAGGATATTATTTATTGAATTTCTAAAAGTTCTTCATCCAAATTCCTCTGAAACAGAGGCTCTTGATAGCATTAACAATTTTGCTCTAACGATTCACACATTCAAAACTCTAAGTTCACAGTCCACTAACTAGTTCCCTTAGTCAGAGTTCCTGTTGAAAACCAAAAGTTTTAGCTCTCTCATATTTAATGTGAATCAATTCACAATCATTCATCTTAAAATAACTTAAGACTCCTTGCAAAGACTCAATTAACTCTCTACTTGAGACTTTCAAAGTCTCTGAAGCTGTGGTAAATTTCAGGTTGCTGAGCTCATCTAAAGAGGAAAACATACTTCTCTTCACCCAGTAAGGGCAGTACCATGAACCTACACATATATCCAAAATGGTAAATCAGCGTACTATGACAAGAAACTACTTGCCAAACTAGGTTGAAATTCATTCTCATTTTCTCAATACAACCACTGCTTCAAAATGGGACAGGCTATAATAGCCAGAGAGATTTGCAGATCCATAGCTCAACCCAACAGTCACCCAAATTTCCAGAAGGAGTGCCAAAAACCTAGAGATATGAGAGTTTACTCCATTTCTCAGTATCCTGAGATACTGAACCAAGTCAATCCTCACAAGCAGAACAGCGCCGGGTAAAGAAGAGTAATTGCCATAGGAGTCTTTGGAGCAAACAGAATTTTTTAAACAAGTAACTACTTCAATACAAAATGCATTTCTTCATTGTAGTCTCACAACAGATAACAGTTGTTTGTGTGTTTTAATTACAAGTGGCATCTGCTGCTCTGTAGTGGATGAAGGATAAAGAGGCCACAGCAAGCCTCAACTAGAGGAAAGATTGCTTTGAAGTTTAAATAAAAAGTCAGTTCAATGCTTGAGGTTCCACATTCAGTAGATCTGGAACCCCAACAATGCTGCTTCTGTAAATCCAAAACAGTGAGTCATTCCCATACAGCTACAACACAGCTGACAAAAGTACCTTGCAATTTTAGATCTAGCCCATCATCTTCCTCCATCTGAAGGTCATATGAAATGTGAAAAAAACCCCAACAACTGTCAGTCCTTAAACTCACAATCACACTATGTGCCCCTTGCTAGCAGCCTCCACACTCAGGCTCTCCATCTTTCCTCATAAAAAGAGAAAAAGAAAAGACTGAAACTGGCTTATTGTTTCTGGGTATGGCAAAGAGTGAATAATTAGCAAGAAATAGAAGAAGGAAAATTCACCAAATTGCTACTATTCATCAGACTGCTCTCTGATAAGCAGTTTCACAGGCTGCTGTCACCTTTTTTACAAGCTAGTGTGAATATATGCCAAAGCAGACAAAAATCTATTTATGTAGATTTTTACCCTAGACTCACTGTAATAGCTGATTAGGATGCCAGTTACCATGTGCACTGCTACATACATACACAGAGGATTAAACCATATAAACACTAAAAACAACAGTGTAAAGACTGTTAGTTGTTCACCATTTATGACACAACCATCTGTACTTGTGGCCTATTCTGACAAAACAAAGACAGACGTGACAATCTTCATCAGATTCCTTTCAAACCAGAGAATAACTTCCATGAGAATAATATTTTATGCAGTATTTCTCAGACAAGCTCTACTGTGCCACTGGGGATATTATTCCAAATCGACTGTACTGCAGTGGAAATTAACTAAACACAAGGACACTATCCATGCCTTCCAAGTCTCAGATCACTGAAAGGTCAAAGGACCTTTACCACCACAAATCATCTTTCTCCCTAGGCACTGGCTATTGGTCACTGAGTTGGATGAAATTCTGGTCTAATCCAGTACAGTCAACCTTAACTTCCTCCAGATTTCCTTATTCTACTGCCAGATTTTTGCTCTTATCAGGTAAAGGCCTCATGCTTTAGGGCTCACACTGTTCAATTGTGTCGTGTGGAAAACATTAATTTTCAGTCTCTCTAAATATTTGCATAAGTTTGCCCAACTTAATTTTGATAAAAGTCATTTCCTAAAGTGCAAGTTAATTCTGAATTTTCTACCCACGTTTTGTTGTTCTCAACAGCTCAGTTATGGTATTTAGGCCAGTTAGCCTCAAAGAGCAGGATTAATACCAGAACTTTAATACTATAGCAATACAACAGAGACCCAAGGCACTTCTACAGTAATGTAGTTTTTTGATGTTCATGCAAGGGTCTCTGGGAAAAGATACTTTACCAGAACTCATAAATACTCACAGTCTTGAAAGTACGTGAGAAGACATGGAATAAATTTAGTTGCTTGGTTCCCAAATAAATATTATCTCTAGCTGCCTTTTCTCATTCCTGCACTGAGGAGGGAAACAGCATCGACATCTCATCTGCCTTTTATTAGCATCTTCTGATTTCAGCCAAATTCAACTCAAAACTTTCTGTGGATGGTGGGGGGGTGAGGCGACAGCGGAAGATTTGTAGCTGCATGTTTAAGAAAGAAGCTAAATTCATCACAATGACAGGGGATAGTGTTGGCAGAGATTTGAGCTATTTATTCTTTTAGGAAAATCCTATAAAGAATGACACGAGGAAGCCTCTATCTGCAGTCTTGTTCATCACACTGGTGAGGAGTCCGATAACAGATGTATGCAGTAGCGTGATTTAGTGCCGGGAGCTGGCCCCTGATGTGTATTAATACAGCGGCAAAGCGGAACGAGCCCCTCTTCATCACTCATCTCTATAAAAGAGGTGGAATCTGAGATGGCCCGATGTTCGGCACAGCAAGCCCATTTGTTCTGCTGACTGATGAAGCCAGCTCAGGCTGTGTCCTTCACCTCCACGGGGCACTCAGGTTGCAAAAAAGGAGATCACTGAAGCAGGACCTGGTCAACAAGTGAGACGAGAGCAGTTGGACTCAGTGAAGGAGCTATTTAAAGGTGAAGAAATCCAGCACTCTGTGTCTGCATGACAGGCACGGGCCCGTATTCTGATTTACCAGTGCTCCACCTTTAGCAGAAGTAAAATGCCACAAACATAAAAAGCCTCAGAAGTGAAAAAAATGA
Source organism: Ammospiza nelsoni (assembly GCF_027579445.1). NCBI lineage: Eukaryota > Metazoa > Chordata > Aves > Passeriformes > Passerellidae > Ammospiza > Ammospiza nelsoni. Next base: position 42,224,570 of record NC_080638.1, on the reverse strand, counting down.
GACTGCCCTGACTCCTCAGGCACTCCTCATGTGAACCCCAGTATACGACATTTACATGGGGGTGAGTAGATACGTGGCAAGGGAGAAAAATCTTTATCTTATCAGTATCCAACAAACGTAAGAGTGTCCAACTAATTCTACATTATGGCAGAATGATACTATGTATCTTTTTAGACATTAGTAATTCCATAACAAAATCTCCTTTGACAGAAATAAGACCAGATTCCAGAAGTTTCCAAGTTATTTGTCCAGGTTGTGCTTCAGCTGTAGTTATGAATCTGTAGTAGAACATCATTTAGGACACAACTTCAGTTACCCAATCACAAAAATTTCTTTCTACAAGTCAGTATTGCAGCAAACCCTTCCCATAGCTGTTCACTTGGCTGAGGATATTTCTAAACAGGATCTCAGGAAGGGATCTTTGCCATTTCTGACCATTAAGGACTTTGCAGACCTTGTCTCTTGATGATCAGCCTAAGCATGCTGCCCACACTCTACTAACTACACTTCTTCCTTATTTTGTAGTACATAACAATCCTCTCTCCCTCATCCATAGTAAGAAAGCTTTCCAAGCCCCTGTGCTATTTCCAGAGCTAAGTTCCACTTCAGATGCACTCTCAACTCTTCAAAAACTGTTCACTATACAATTTGCCTAATCAGGTAAGTACAACTTAAACAGTACTTTGAAACATGTAGGCATAGAAACAGAAGCTCTCTGAATAATAAATAAATGGACAGGTAACAGGGGACAGTGAGACATTAGCATTCATATCACAAAAATCTAGTATTCCAGCACTAAGATTCTGTGGTTTCAGATACTATCCCTTTTACTACAGAAGTTCAAACATCTCAAAATGGAATACTCAAAGGCCAGGAAAGAATAACCTAAATAAATAATCAATAATAGATGAGACTTTTGCTGAAAAACAGATTAATAATGTTCTTTTCTCTTTATTTTTTTAGTAAAGAACCTTTCCAACAGTTTGCAATCCAGATCAGTGGCCTGGAGAGAAAGCTCAGCTTTCTTCCCTACTTCATTATTCTGTCTATCCACCAGCCCAAGGAAGAAACACAAACTTCCCTCTATTAATCATCAGTTCATTTGGTCTTCCCCACTGTTTTTACACCTCTATTTTTTCCATCATCTTACCCACTACCTTGTTACTGGATTACAAGAGTTATTAATAAACTAGTTGGAAGAACATGTATCAGAGGATAGTCGCAAGATAGGGTAAGGTCAAAGGACAGAAAGGAACATGCTAAAACCCATTGTGTTCACCAGATTAAAGCTTTTTCATATTCTGATGACTAATCAATGACTTTTCAGAAATCTGCCACATGAAAATAGACCAGTATTTTAAGGACTACATCCCCATAACAAGAAAAAACTATTTTCATCCAAAAGAATAAGACAACCCCCAAGGAGTAAGTGGTTTCACCCAATGATTACACAAAAATTGCCAGATTTTTGCTCCTGTGAAATTGTCTACAAATACCCTGATAAAGGACATCAGAGACACCAGCTAATGCCAGCCCAATACTCTGTGCATACTGATCAACTGCCTATTATGAACTCCATATTTTAGGACAATGGAAATAACACCTTACGAAGAAGCAGATTACTATTCACTGTAAGGTAAAGCACTGCAAATTAACTTACCACTGCTACACTGCCAAAAAATTGTTCAGTAGGCAGCTTTTGATGCTATGCAAAAACACAATATGCCCTCTCAACACACTTGATTAGTTTCAAACCAAAGTAATGCTACCTTTGCCTGTGGTGCTTCGCTAAAAAGGGGCATGGCTATAAAAATGCTGGAGGTTACCTGATGTTGGGCTAGACATGGAGGCTGCAGCTGGCTTTCGTTTCCTCTTGATGTCCCTTGAACATGGTGGTCCCAGATGGACATTTGCTTGCCTATGGAGAAAATAAAACAAATTAAACTCAGTTCCCATATCATATTTCTGTAAGACTGACCAGTCACCTCCAGCTCCTACCTTCCCTTCAGCTTCTTAACTAGTAAGTATCACAACCCAAAAGTTTCTCAGGGAGTTTTGCTCACATTCTTTGTCAATATAAATTATGCCCCCATTTCCTTTAAGAGCTCACACATAAACTTCTCAGAAGAATAATTATTCCTTAGCCTTTAAAGCCTTCAACCTTTTGGTTCTGTATTAATTCCAAACTAACTCCTTGCATATATAAAGACGTAACCAAGCAGTGATGTGATATGTGTCCTACCATCACTTCTATGGAACAATAACAAATGTCTGCAAGATTGCTCTTTATGTAAACTGTGTAATATTTGCTCCTTAGTCAGAAATTATTTTGCAATCTATTTGGTACTGTAGAGTCATCTTAGAATGTACATATAATGCCAAATGTCCACACAAGTTGTTTCCATTACAGTAGTAAGTTCATAAAGTTAGGAACACAAAGCTGTCTCATGTGTTTTTAAAATCATTATTTCCTTATTAAAGCGCTGTGCAAACAGCTGAATCTGACTTATGGCAGCCTTGCTGCACCCCTAAACTGGCTCAAACGTTTAATCTGTTCTGTTAACATCAACTGTTAAGTCTGAAGCCTACTGACGGCCATTTCAGTTTAATCATTTGCCAATTAAGAAGTAGCTATTTGCCAATTAAGAATAAATCTGTATGGGTGGAACTGACTTGAGCTGAGAACTCCTCCAAGTCACGTACCTGCAGGAAGCAGAGAAATTTAATTCAGAAATAACAGCCTTTGCAGCAGACTTAGAGAACTTCCTCAAATACTATCCATAATGGATATAAAGGCATAATTTAACAATGACATTGGGTTCAAATCCCTTCTTTGTCCAGTACAACAGACTTCCTTTGGCAAGTTCCTTGGCCACTCTTATCATGAGATCTGATGTGCAAAATGCAGAACTACAGTGCAAATAAAATCAGTTAAAGACTATGAGGAGCTTACATGATGTAAAATTCGTAACCCTACAAGTTTTGATGACTAAGTGCTGAAAAACTTCAGTGTCCTCAAAGCTTGTTACTTTGACTTTAAAAAAAATCCTGAAAGTTTAACAAACACTTTTATCACATACTAAAGCCTTTGAAATATAAAAAAAAAGGACAAACTTAACGGGTTTTATTTTCATGACAAAAATCTATTAAAAAAACCAAACCCACATATTTACAATATGTATCATTTTAGATGCTGCATTTATGCAAAACCAAATTGTGCTTTTGTATCTTTACAGAACAGTGCAGGGACCACAAGGAAATTCCTATACTAGTCCAGTTTATAAATTGTTTGAATGCTGCCTGATCTATCTATTTACCTGAAAAAAAAAGGTGCAACCACAAAAAAAAAAAAAAAGATAACACCTACTGTTCCATCTTCTCAACTAAAATTCAAAAGTTCTACAAGAAGTCTGTAAGATCTGTCCTCTAAATCTGACATTGAAGAACAGCTTCAAAAATTTTAAAATAGCGCTACGTTTCACAGCCAGCTAATTTTTCAAATATGGAAGCACATATGAATACAACCAGACAAAGTCTCCTGAATGTACTCTCAGTAAACTCACCAAGACCAAGGGCTGGGTCCTTCACTTTGGCCACAACAACCCCATTCATCACTGCAGGCTGGGGGAAGGGTGGTTGGAAAATGGCCCAGAGGAAAAGAGCCTGGGGGTGCTGATCAACAGTGGCTGAACATGAGCCAGTGTGTGCCCAGTGGCATCACTGCTTGGATCAAGAATATTGTGGCCAGTTGAACCTGGGAAGGGGTCATTCCCCTGTACTTGGTGAGGTCGCACCTCAAGTCCTGTGTTCAGTTCTGGGCCCCTCACTACAAAGGACACTGAGGTGCTGGAGCGTGTCCAGAGAAGGGCAATGGAGCTGGGGAAGGGTCCAGAGCACAAGCCCTGTGAGGAGCAGCTGAGGAAGCTGGGATTGTTTAGCCCGGAGGAAAGAAAGCTCAGGGAAGATCATATTGCTCTCTACAACTACCTAATAGGAGGGTGTAGCCAGGTGGGGGTCAATCTCTTCTCCCAGTCAACTGGCAGAAGAATGAGAAGACAAAGTCTCGTGCTGCACCAGGGGAGGTTCAGGTTGGATATCAGGAGGACTTTCTCCAAGGAAAGGGCTGTCAAACATTGGAATGAGCTGCCTAGGGAGGTGGTTAAAGAAACCTTCCCTGGAGGTAAAAAAGCTTTCAAAAATAGTGGCTCATCTACAGAATGCACATTCAAATCTCATGTCTGTACACCAAAGTGACTTACCTCTAAGTAACTCAGTGAATGCTAAAAACTGCTTTTGTACATGACTATAATAGTGGCTATAGAGTGTTTTAACATAGCTTTTAACCATGTATTCTGAAACATCTAAACACACATAGCCTGAAGAAAAGATTCCGTTTTTTATTTTGCATCAGTGACACAGCATTAGATTACTAACTGCAAGACTATTATATAATTGTACGTAATAATCCAAATAATTTTAAATAATGTAACAACAAAAATAAATTTTAAATGTTCCCTTTTTAATTTTTTGAACTTATACCAACATTAACCAGTTGATCCTAGGAGGAGTATGTACTATCATTTCCAAGAGACTTTATGCAATTTTTCCCAGCTCACAAATGCTACAGCTAGATTTTGCTCTCTGCTACATATTTTAACATCTACCCTTACCTGATGATTACACAAGGGGTAAAAAAAAGAAAAATGAAAACAGAAGAATCTTAAAATCCCTTCTTTAGTGCACATAAAGACAAATCATACTTCAGCAGAAGATTACTAGCAAGAAGGCTCTATCTAGTAGCTGTATCTAGTAAGATACAAAGGCTCAGAGGTCATAAATTGTCTCTATAACATGTTTTTCTTCCAGGTTTATCCCATACTGATCACCCACACTTCAGTTAGTAAATCAGGAACCTATTGATTATTCACTGGCTCTGACTGACCCAGTGGTAAAAGTGTCATTTCAAGAGGCTGGTGCACTTTACAGGCACCATAAATCTGCAGGGAATCTCCAGGTAGTAAGTACCTTGGGAGAGAGAAGAGCAGAAGATTGCATTCAGGGATGCTAGTCCTCATTAAGGCCTGGACAGAAAGGATGTCTGAGGTATAACTTATGAAATATGGAGATTTTTGGTAGATAGCACACTTTTCAATGTAAATTTCTAATCACTAGCTTGCATGAAGGTCTACATCAGTGAAGTAACAGAATTCATGCATCTCAGTTTAAAAGCGGACTCCTATAGACTGCTACAAACACCACCACTAGGAAAATCAAGTCATGGATATGCACAGCACCCACCATAGCAGTGATAGGCTGAACTATAAGACATGAAAATATCACAAATTGCAATGATGAATTAATTCTCCTTCCAAAGCTGAATTTTAACAACTCTTCTGAACAATTAAAAATTACTCTAAAGCAGACTAGAACAGTAAAGGCTGACAGAAAATGCATATTTGTGCATTGTCACAGCCTTCTGTGAAGAAGTTTGAGACCAGAATTTTGTGAGATGAAAGATTTGGGCCTAAATCTACAAAGTAAAACAGAAGTTACACTGTCCTTACTAGTCTTCACTCTCTTCTGCTAGGCATCCATGCTTTCTTCAATTCTGCATAAACAGTAATGAAAAAATAATTCCCTGGTTTCTTTTGGACTATGACAGATTTATCATAAGAAAAAAACAAAGTTGCAGTGCTTAGTCACAGATGGATCTGCCAGGTGACCAGAGACTAACATGAAAATGTAGTTTACAATCTAGAGATAACAGAAATTCTAACGCTGGAAGAGAAAAAGGAGAACACACTTAGAGAAACAAATCAGGATCAAAAATGTGGCTGTTTTGTTGGCTGCAATATATTCAACTCACACAGCAGTCACTGCCAGGAGTTAGTGAATGAAAAATTACACATATATAGGAAAAATGGCTTTCAACAATATGAAAAGTCTATAGTGTCTTTTTGACAGTGATAATATTTTTTGTAATGACAAACTAAAGGAATTATTCAGGAAATACTTTTTGTCTTTTGTTTTTAACATAGCACTTATGGTACTCAAATCTGCATGCAGATTATGCTGGAGAAAAAACAGGCTTTGTTATGCAGAAAGATTAAATTCATGGTAGTCTCTAATGTGTCAGAAGTAATGCTTCCTTTCATTTTTTTTCCACATACTTATTCTATGACTTTATTTACATGATTTTTAATGATCAGTGCTTGCATACACAGGATTCCCATCTCACTTCTGCAGTTTGAGATGACCATGCGTGGGAGCTTGTCACTATTTCACATCTACCACAGTATTTCAACAGAAAATTAGGATTGGCAATATAATCTGTGGGAGACAATACAGAGCAGAAGCAGATACCATAGCACAAAGAATCTTACAAGACAGCATCAGGACCCTGAAAACTTCACCATCTGTGAAATCTAAATTGTAGCATGAAATCCACTCTTTGAAACTTCAGGATAAAAACCAGCTCAATCTTGCTACAAAGGTCTCTGAAAAGGCCATACAGCGGTAAATATCACAACCTGCGGCCTTCTTGCAGGCAAGAGGCACACTGCAGACTTGGGGGTGTATGCCTCTCACTGTCATCTCACATCATCCAGCTTGTCTGCTTACACTCTTTATTCTAACCCTATCCTCAGAAGAAGCAAGGCATTATACAGTGAGAGGCAGTCATTAGTCTACTACTAGAAAAACAAGGGATGTTATTATCCTCATGTTAAAGTGAATGTTAATAGAGACTGCCTTTTAACAAAGATACTGCTACTAAATCTCCACACAACCCAGCTGTTGCTGTTGTGATGCTTTATTCAGAGCAAACACAAGCCAAATGAAAGGCTCTTTCTCTAAGCCCTGAGGTGTTACCTGAGGCTGTTGATGGTGGCTTCACAAAATTAATAGTAAAAGCAGACTTCTTCCTCCTCTTTGACTACAGAGCCAGCTGGGCACCAGTCTAATCTGCACATAACATGTGTAAATCAATACAAGTCACTCATCCTATCTGCATGCAAACCTCCCACATGCACAAGTGGTTCTTGCTATCACATCCCAGTGTAGATATTCCTGATGCACAGCAGTCTCCTATGCCCTGCAGAGCCTCATGGGAAGGCTTCTAGAGCACATTTGCAGATTCCAAAATCTCTAATAGGTCAACTTACTTCTTCAATCATCCAAATATCATAGATCTTCAACAGCAGCAGTCTGTTCCCCAAGTAAGCATTATAATGATGTGGCAATTTCATTCCTAAAAGTCTGCATGTGGCAAATGCAAGTGAATGCATTTTCTTCTTGTTTTCCATGTAAGCACTCTAAGCAGAGATGTGATCCCATATATTATATTCCCTATTTTCACACTGAATCACACTGTAACTGTGCCAGAAAGACTCCTACTGTTTGCCAGATCTGCTGAGTACATAGATTTGAAATAGCAAATAAAACAAAAAAATTCTGAAGCCAAGGGGAATTTATTTTTCACTCCAGAGAATTAGGATTCATCCAAATGGGAATATTAGGCCCCAGTCAACTGCATGTGACACTAGGTTGATAGCTGCTGTTCATTGCATGCCTGTCAGAAGAATTCAGTTATATTCCCAACTGCAATATTAGCCAGGCTTTAGCAAAGGAAGACATGAAAATCCTCCAGCTAAATGGAAAATGAGTAAAAAAACAGGGAGAAGGGTTGCCTAGAATGAACTGGATACTGTTTTGCTCAAGTGGGAAAAGTACGAAATTGTGGACATCTGTTCACTCTGGCTGCCTCAGAAAAGGCCTGACCTTGCAGGCAATCCCTGTATTTCCACATGCTCAGGGGTAAGAAGCAGAAATATCAAGATCTCTGGGTACACATACAAAAGTGACAGAACAATATTTGTTTTCACAAGAGTATTTCTAGAGCCAGAACTAGAATTTGAGACATTCAAGTCTGTTCAATTTAACAGCACCACTAAATCCAGAGTATGGAGCCACGGGCAGTAAATGAGGAGATCACGCATGCCTTTACATCTTTATCCCATGTTCCAGGCAAGATGACAGACTTGCTTCTAAATCAAATTAAACTCTAGATTTACAGTTAGTATTAACAGAGTATATGCAAAGCATTTCTTTATATGTGCTGTTCAAAGGTCTAATACAATTCTTCAAGTCTCCACCTTCAACATCTGCCTGCCATCCAAGGTCCACTTTTCCTATGACCTCCAGTGGGAACATTTAATTGCTTTTTTTCACTCATAATCCTATTTTCAAGGCTAGGCAAATAATAAATGGCATTAGGGACAATTTATCTTCTACCTTTCTCTCTTATTCTGCCTGCTATTCAAATTAAAGGGAACATCGGTTCTAGGCTCTTCTGAAACTCTTATCCTGCCTCAAAGGAATAGCATTCCATCAACCAACAACCTACAATATCTTCTCAGCTACAGAATATTGAATAACCAACATCTAATAAAATATTCAGCTTCAGCCTATACAAAATCCTCTTAAGTAGAAGAAGCTCAACAACAAAATTCTGCTCAGACCGCTCCTCCCAGAGAGGGAAACGAGCAGAGGGGAAAGAGGGAAGGATCCCTTGAGTTGCCTGTGTAAGTCTCTACTTGCTTGCTTTTAGCAGTCTGCATCATGAAGTCGAAACCTTAACAGACAAGACATGATTAGCAAACGTTTTGTGCTCTTAAAGGAGAGTAATTATAGGCATGTGAAAAAAGAAGAGATCCCTGAGGTACTCTTCCTTGCATGCCTCCCGAGAGGCAGCCGGGCCATTAAAAATTCCATGATGAAGAGGAAAAACAGTCTGGGAACAGCCAGGAGGCAATACAGCAAATTAATACACCAGCCATCCCTTGGGAAGACTGCAAGAAAGCAGAAAACTCTCCTTGCTTCACAAAATAAAATTATACCACTAATGATAACAGTCACCACACACACAAAACTGCTTCTAATGATGGGTGTGAAATTCCCAGTGCTGTGCGTACACTTTGAATGAAAGCTCTTCTCATCACAGACATAAATCAAGATAGGTAGTGTATGATTTATACTGCCTTTCAAATAAGACTTCCCAAGGAACCTTCCACATGGGCTTGTCAGTGTCAAGGAGGAGGTTCCTTCACAATCCACAGCTGCACTCAGTATTCTGGCCTTCAGCTCTGCTTAAAGAAAAATACTGGGTTACCAGTCTTCCAGATAAACTGCACCAAAATCTACTAGTGAGACAAAGAAAACAGCTCCATAGCAGAGAAAAGACTCCATTCTAAATATACTCCACTGGACACACTCTGTCATAGCAAAAACCAAGCAGTGAAAGGAGATTTTGCATGGCACAGCAGGCATCAGGTTGAAGAGACTGGATGGCCACAACATCAAGACCATTTCTTTTCCAATATGTTTCATATTATTTGAGAGAATTTGCTTCCCACACACACGCACATCCCATTCTAACAAGTTTCAGAGCAGAATTTCTCCAGGATGAGGTGTAAGCTGTTAGAAGCTTCCTGAAGAACAAACTACTGAAATTGATCCCAAACATGGCAAAAGCAGATGTTAACTGGGGCAATAGCTTACCAGAGCTTAGAGAGATCAGCTGAACCTCCTGTAAGAAAATGGACTACTAACATGTATGTTTGGCATGTAAAGCTAAAGAAGAACTACTATTAAGATGTTTCTCTGAAGGAACAATCTCCTTCTGTGCCCTTAGCAGCATCTTTACATAAAGTAAGTTCCTTGTACCAAAGCGTTCAATCCTTGCCACATACGTGGGGCCACAAAACACATTCATTCTTTTCACATTTCTTTCTCCTATAAAGGTTCTTGAGTACATCTCACACTAAAATAGGAACTACTTTCTCAAATTCCAGGCATTTAAAAACATGATTGCATCTGGGATGGCACAATTTCTCTGTCAACTCAGTAACAATTCATCAGTGATTATGTTTGTCAGGACACCAGCCATCTGTTCATTAAAGGAGGGAACCAAGCATATATATTAACGGGTTACCTAGGCTATACACTCAGAAAAACCTAGCAAACACAATCCCTCAAGGTTTAGAAATCCCTTAAAAAGAGCTTGGCTTTGGAAAGGGCCTTCACTGACCATCACAGAGGTAGAAATTTTGCCCAGTTTGAATTTGCAAGCAGGATTTGTCCAGCTCACCTTTCTGAAAGACAAACTTCTATAAAGCACCAATTAAAACACTGGAGACAAAAGAAAGGCTATCCTAGCTGAAAATTAAGAGACCATTCAATCTTCTTGCTTCCCAGGCAGAAAACATCCCCAGAGTGGGGCAAAAGCACAGAAAGGAATCAATTTGCTGATGCACAATCTTCTGAATTCCTTTCATTCTCATCCAGTTGAACATTTAAGAGCTGATTTCTTCCTCCCTCCCCTTTTCCAGCTTTAACATGCTGGCTACAGCAGCATGAGGTCATGGTGCGACATCGCAGAATTCCCTGCAGAAGCCAGTGGAAGAGAGGCTTTGCTGGGTGGGTGCCAAGCTTCTGTTCAGACACATACAACCTTAGTACATTTTTCATGCTCTATTTGCTAATTAACAAGGGAAAGAAAGCCATGAAGCTGAAAGTCCAGACATTTCTTTCAGATTGGGCCCCTGGTACAAGTACATAAGCAGAATTGTGTCCAAAGCAAGGCCTTCTCTACTTGCACAGGAAAAAGAGCTCAAGGGCACCTTACCTTTAGACAGTCACCTGCAGCACAAAACCAGGAGTCACCTCTAAGGCCAACACTTGAATTTAATTTAAGATTAGTCAGCAGAAGGTGCCTGAACAGTATATTAACCCAAACCATGCAGACTCAAATAATCTGGCCAAACCAGATCTAAATTTCAGCTATTGCTACAGAGAGGTATCAAGCTTTAGAGGTCACCTCAGGTGAGTTCTTAATCTGCTCAGAGGGTCTATTTTAGACACCTAAGATAGCAAAATGCTTCAGCATGTCACCTACACCAGTTTGTCAGCATTTTCCCTCTCATCTTGTTCCAATTTTAATAGTGGGCAATGATACTATGTCCATTTGTACCTATATAACAGACTTACAGCAACTCATTGCACATTTCAAAAGACATTGCAGTTATTTCTAAAGGAACAGTATGTTCTGCCTGTCTGTCATACACTGTTTCATATACTGTAAGCACTTGGTTCATTGAAATTCTCAAGTAAAGTGCATTGCTACATTTTGTGCTAAGTTTGGACCTGGACTTCCCAGGGAAAAGTGTATTAAGTTAAAGGTCCATTCCTGTTCAGATCACACAGTACTACCGAAGACGTCCAGGAGAGGGAAGTGAGACAACCCCAAGAAAGCAGAGTAAGGGAGTTACCTGGCAGTGCAGTGTGCTGGTGAGCATCTTCGGTGGGAAGCATCAGCAAGCACATCCAGAGAGTAGAGAGGAGATAATGGATTGAACTGGAAAGTCAAGAGATTTTATTTAAGCAAAGCATTAAAAGAAATAAGTGTCCAGATAAAGCTCCTCAGATCTGTTCTGTTCACAAAGTATAAGGAGACTTTCAGCTGTCCACATAGTAGAAGGAGACCTTTCTGGCACCTCAACAGGTAAGACTAGATGAGAACAGACTCACAGTTCAGACAAAAGGCTAGCACAAAGAGTGAAACAGCAAATCTCATAACCACCTTCTCACAACAGACAGCCTCAGCACACTCCTCTTCCAGCTTGCATTATTAAAAATGCTGGTTGATTAAGAGCATAAGTGCTCTATTGCTGCACACCGTGAGAAAAAAAATCTGCTTCTCTTTCAGACAGCCTCTTGTCTGCCTTCACATTGCAGAGAAAAAAGTCACTGTTATGAATTGTGCAAGCACAGAGCAGTTCCTGTATCCCCAGGGGTTGTGTGTATCACTGAAACAGACCTCTAGAAGACTCAGGTCCACCAGGTTAAGCTCACAATGAGCACCCAATTCATTCCATGGCAAGTGAGTTGCTTGTTCACTCTCCTCCAACCTCACAAGCTGTTTTTGTAAACTGCTTAAAACAAATTTTTGAAACAATGCATGGTCAGGCTACTCTAAGCTACTCCATTAGACATACACTAGACAAACCTTGAGGGCATCAAACCTGTGCAGGACAGCTTGTACAAAATGCAGTGGTCAGGATTTTTAATGGTCAGGACAGAAATGGAATAATCTGGTCAATCAATGCATGGAACAAACTTTACTCAACATGTAAACAGAAGCTTTAGACTGGTAGTCTCTCTGAGGTACCTGCTTTATATTTCCATTTATTATTTCCTCTTTATTTATAATTCACACCTCAAGCACAAAATTAATTTCCATCTGCTTTGAAAAGTGCTACACCAATCTCCAGAACAGTTTTCTTGTATTACTAGCATTACTGATGCATTTTTAATTAAGGAAAAAGGAACAATCCACACCTATAGCTGGACTCCCCATACAAGCTGTCTGCAACTTCAGAACTCAGTACTAGGCCTTTACCCCCCACCTTCCTGAGAAAGAAGATGAACCACAAAGCTGCTGCTAACAGGGAGCTCCTCCTGAAGTGGGACTGCTTGTTTACTGTCAGCAACACTGCAACTGCACAGCAGGGAGAATCACCAGGAACCCTCTGTTACTGGAATGGCTCATTCAAGTTCATTTAAGAAAAACAAAAGTTACTTTTGGTCATTTTAAAACTTATGTAGTTACTCTTATCTTTAGATAAGAGTATAATTACAACAATATGAAAGCAATCTGTAAAACGTTCTCACTAATGGAAAACATGCAATTGCACAAAGGTTTGAAAATTATTTCTTGCCATATATGCATTTTTAGTCACCTGAAAGGGAAAAAAATCAGTCCTACTGCTCACCAACCATAAAACAACTCATATAGGAATAGAAAGGAGTGTGCATGGCCAAGAGCACTGCTACAATATGACTGCTCAAATGGAAGAATGTTTTTTTTGCTCTTTGTTATCAAGAACCTGAGCTTTTATATCTTAAAAGTAAAAAAAAATCTCCTACCACTGAAGCTGAGAAAGACTTACTGGAGAATATCAAAGTGCACACACAAGAGTTTCAGTTACAAGAATGCCTATTTCTCTTGCTTATCACCTCTTACATTTTCCTGCTATTTAACTACATTTTACAGCTATTTAACTACAAAATTTAAGCTCACCATTTTTTCCCTTCTCTGTGGACGAGACTCTCAGGTAGAAGCCTGAGCCAAACAAGACAAAACAAAGCATTTAAAAAGAGAATAAGGTTCCAATTCTTATGGAATTTTGAGAGGCCTAAGCTCCTCCTGTCAAGAGGCATCTTCCCTCCCACTCACTGCCAGAAAGGATGGCAAACACTAACCTGAAACAGGGAGATAATTAAAAGTATAAACTGGGCCATTCAGTTTAAATAGTCAATACAACGCCCAGGAAATGGGTTGTGTTCAAAGTCCAAAAAGTTAACAAAATGAGAAGGGACAGGACTGCCTTACCTCAAGTACACAGGCCACAGTGTGTGAGAAATCAGAAGCCAGCACTGTGTCCTTCCTAGAGAGAAGGGAACCAAGAAAATAAAGGAAAAGCAGAGTGTCCTTACCTGGTTGCGGTCTCTCTTCCCCATGGATGGTAACCAAAAACTGGAAGGAGGCAGAGTTTCAAGGACAGGTGGGCACAATGCCAAGGAATGAACATGGAGGGGAAAAGGGATTTGGGAGGGTTTGGGATAAGAAAAGAAGGGGAAAGGAAGAACAAAGATGGAGAGAGAAGGAAAAAGATTAAACATCATCAGGAGTCATATTAAAAACAATGAATTTCATATCCAAGGAAGAAAATAAGGTATTAACAGCTGGTGAAGGCTGGACCCACTGCACTACAGTCAAGACGTGCCATCCTTACCTACCCATTCCCCAGAACAGCATTAGGGAGATGCTAAAGGATAAACACCAAGACTATTTCCACCGCTGACTACAATTTAAATGCACTAATTGTGGAAGGAGACATAACACCAAAGAAAGAAGAAGTAATTTCACAGCTGCCTTGTCAGCATCATTTCTGCAGTCTGGGTATGCACCCATAGTACAGCTCCACAAAGAAGCATTTAAAAAAATGAACACATGGGGCTCAGTCTTCTCTTAATGTCCAAAAGATCCGCAATTACTGCAATGGCACACTATAAGGGAGGATAAAAAAAAAAGCTGACTGTAAAAACGAGCATTTGAGTAGCATCCACACACTGGGGCAGCCTTATATAAACATATACATATAACAAAGGGGAAGTCAGCAATTACAAGTAAGAAAACAGAGCAACTATCAGTAGAATACTGTCTCCCATTCCACAGGTTATGCTTAATTGTCCACCCAGCTCTTCATGTTCTTCACCCCCTGAAAGGGAAGAGGATCCTGTAGCTCTTCTTCCCTTCCCAAAGTTCTATACAACAACAGTTAAGAGCCTTACTCTTTCTGGCGTGGATCACTAACAATGTGACTTAGCCTCTCGGTGCCCAGAGTGCTCATGGAGGTCTCCTGAAACACAAAGACAGGCAAAAGGTTGCAAACCCTCACACAGTGAGCAGAAAATAGCTTGCTGCTGCCAGCAAAAACAGATATTACTCCCCTGGGTCACATCCTTTCCTTACCAGCCCACTCTCAGCTAAACATGTTTACTCCTTCCTTTTAGAACTTCACCTGAGATGATTTAACTAATTAGAATAGCAGAAAATAATTCAATTTTATTTATGAGACTTGTTTTTTCATTTTTAGTGAAGATATTTGCTTGCAGAGAGGCACACCACAAACTGAACTAGAGCAAAGTATGCAGCAAAAGGATGCATGAGAGTGGGGGAGACGGCTGGGAAATGCTTCTTTCCATGTTACTGGGGTCAGTTGGGCTAGAAACAGGCTGAGATAGGACACTACAACATTCTATTAACAGTGGACATTCACCAACCAGCAATTAATAAATTAAGGAGTAAAAGCAGAATGCTTTTACCATTTCTGAAAACAGCAGTTCAGCAGCAGGACCTCCAGCAACGGAAGAAAGGCAGGTCCTAGGAGAAAGGACTTGCTGTGGGAGCTTGTTGCTTCCTGCAAGATGCTGCGCTGTGTATATGCTCGACGCTGGCATACACGTACATGCACAGCCTGAAGCACCAGCTGTTCACATCTGCATAGCAACTGCCTCCAAGAAAGAAGTATGCTTTTCAGCAAGGGGCTGAAGATGAGGGCAAAAGTCGTCCCCAGGTAAGGTTTGTTTGGCCAGGTATATAGGCAAAACACACTCAAAGTTTGGGGGCAGCTGTAGCAGCAGGGGTGAAAGATGGGCTATTTGCTACAGCAGGAAAATTATTAACTTAAAGTGCTATAATGTTTAAATTTACAGTTTATTACTGTGTAAATTACAAGCTGTACTTTTGGTAATTAGCAGCTCGCTGCCGGGGAGCTCTGAATGAAACTCATTATTTATGATTACAATTTCGAGAGAGATGGGGAAGGGGGAGCAGTGACCTCCATTGCAAATGACAAAGATCCCTTTAAGGTGATGAAGATGAATTAAACAAATAAATATTATCCTTCTCATTTGGATCATTAGAGGTGTGCCGCCAGGCCCAGTCACTTGCAGGTGGCCTCGGGAACCCTGCGTAAAGTCAGTTTCTTGCCAGCTGAGGATTCAGATTTTGAATGCCGGTTACAATTAAGCAAGGTGAGTGGAAGAAAGAAGGGGCAGACAAGGATCTTTCAAGTATGACTGAACAGAAGGCAGCTGTCGCACCCCTCTAGACTCCAGGCCCCCCTAACACACCTTGTTAGCAGACTACAGCAGCCAGCTCAGAACTTATGCCAATGTTCTCAAAAGCACAGAGCACACCACAATAAAAAGAAAAGCCAAACACAGCCAACACCTTCCTTTTCAGAACCATCTTTTATAACAAACAGCAGTGCTCAATATTCCATGATGCAGACCCAACCAGGTGTACCCCTCTCTTTTAGACAGACATCCGCAAAGTAGGCAGACATCTGCAAAGTATTGTTTGTTCTATTAGAAGAAGGACTGATATGTTGTTTGGTGTATGCCCTAGTATATTAAAACTACTCAACAGCTTTGGGCAGCTTTGTCTGCATTTACTGCATATACCTTTTTACTCTCCTCTCTTCCCACTAAAATGCAACTGCTGAAACCACCTTCCTTTGCTGCCATTCATATCAGTCTTCTTCCCTATATAAAATTTGGCCTTCCTTCACGTTTGAGGCACCTCTCTGCCCTTGTAGTCTCAGATGAGCATGCACAAGTCTCATACCATCATCATTTTCCCCTACATTCTGTCTAAATCTTCTTGATATTTATGCTCCCTGACATTTTTCTTCAGGCCTCCTCTCATACCGCTTTCAGTGTTGATCAGCTGCCTTTGCCACTCCAAATGTGCCTTAAAATCCACTTAGTCACTCAATCATATTCTGACAGTCAAAGCAGTTAAACAAATCAAACAACACATGAAACAAAAAATTTACAGGACCACATTCTGCAGAAAACAATTTACATAGTATCTTAGAATAGTACTTCAGGGCTGACCAGAATTTGAAATACAAAATGATCACCTTTCAAAAGGTCATACCTTGCCAACCAGCCTCCTCCGACCTTTACGGAGGCAACGGGCAGCAGCTCCTGGAAGGCGATTCAGGCGAGCATGAAATCCTGAAAACCAAATGCAGAAAAATTGAGCAATGAACATAGAAGATTCTTCCTGACAAAGCCACCAGGAAAACTCCTTAGTTCAGTAATCAAATCAGATCCTCTGTCTCTTGTTTTTCAGTTTTGAAGATGTAGATATGCCAATTTATTCACAAATCAAATAAAGTCCTTACATTTAAGAAAAGGAAGACTGCCAATGGGCAGCTGGTACAACTATTTCAGTAAACTCGCCAATTGTGCAGCTTTTTCTTAACTGGATTTAAAAAAAAAAAAAAAAAAAATCAGATCACCAATACCAGCTTAAATGCAACACCTACGAAAAGAATCTACTCTTGCCATCACATCACAAGTTCTCAAATACAATTCCTTTGGACCTCACCTCTCTGAGCTGGCTGTGAGGGCAAAAGGAAGGTGGAAACAGAGAGCTTGTCCAGGCCTGAGTCAATCCTCTCCACTTCAGATCGGTGATCCGCTCCCCACTTGGGAAGAAGGTTCGAGACAGTGAATCCTGGAACACACTCTCCTTCATAAAACCAATCACTTTGCTCATCATCTCCTAAAGAAACAGGATGGAATTAGCCACAAATAACATCAAGTGCCCTGGGACAGTTCCTCAAAATACTACGAGTAGGCATATCTGAATGTGAAACAGTTGAAGTCTCATTAAGAATTCATTCTTGGAGAGCCTTATATTTGTATTCTGCTTCAATGATCCTCAGTAACTACGGGGCCTCACTAAACACTTCAAACTATCCAACTCATCAGTCTCCAGAACTTCCCTATAGAACAAAGCCTCTTTATAGACCTGCCTAGGGCAGGTTTAGCACTCTGTACCAACTGCATCTCATCAACCTTAGTTCAATGTTGTGTGATGTCTTATGCAGAACTCTTTCTCTGAAGTAATTACTGCAACACTGGTAGAGGCCAATCATTTGGCGCATGCTATAGGCTGTCACAGGAGAAATTTCACAAGAGAAGACCAGGCTCACAGAGTAAGCAAAAGAAACATACTGATGAGAAAGACCCCTAGTCTCCTAAGACAGCAGCTAAGACAAAAACACGTAATTATCAGAAATGGTCACTCTGAGTGTAAGTACTAACCATGCTGTGAGTTGCTCTCAATCAACTTCTTAGAATCTCTAAGAACTACAAACCCTTTGGAAAACTAAGGCAGCAGCAACAGAAGTCATGACCGAAGTCTCCATGGAGCCGGGCTGCTGTAGTTAATGCCGTTGCAATCTAAAACTGAACTGCATCAGACACTGTTCATAGCAAATGTGGCCAGAAATTCCCTGAGACCAGTAGCACATGAGCAGCGTATGAAAAAAAAGCAGAAGGAGAGCAAAGAACCTGACACATGTAGCATTTCAGTGGCCCAACTCACAAATAGTCCCATGTAATTCCTATGTCCTTCATCTTGCCTTAAAAAGCTAACACACCTACCTTAGGGAAAATTCTCATTTGCCTACCACTAAGCCTCAACTCAAGCACCCCCACTAACTCTCCTCTCCTCACTGACTTACATTATTCCTGACCGAAGTCCATTACGCCTACTCACACATCTGGCTGGGAAAAAAAAAGTAAAAAAGAAAGAAAAAAAGAAAAAAAAGAATACAAGAAAGTAAAAAAAACTCATCCTAATAAGAATGCTGCAATCTTGCACATAACAGAAGAAGCAACACACAAAACCAACCCTGATCAGCAACAGGGAGGACAGCCAGAACACTTTATCCCAAAGATCTGACATTGTTTTTTCTGCCATGCACCAAGTTGACCTACCAGTTTTATCTTAAAGTATAAAAATCCCATCTCCACTTCACAGCAAATTAAAACTAAGTAATGTTGAATAGTTCTCCTAAGAGATCTTAATTTGTGCAAAACTACTCCTAGAAATTTGGGCATAGTGCCCTGTCTACCTCAAACCACTGTTTCCACAAGACAAACTTTAACCATCAGCATCATATGCTAATATTCAGTCATTTTTACTGTGAGAGATCCCAATGCATGTAACAAATATAAAACCAAAAAACCCACCTTACAATCAAATTATGAACTAGAATCATTCTCTGCTCATAGAAGTGCGCTGGTATGTGCAGTTGAAAAGATGATTTATTTAATTAGCAACAGCACAAATTTTACATGATGCAACTTCAAAATAAGGAGGGAAAAACCCTGCATTTATTTAAGAATGCTGCCAGATTAGGTTTCCCATTATTCAGCCTGTAATTGTGCTGGAAAACTATTTATAAGGTGATGATCTGTGACAAAAAAAATTTTGTGCTCTCTCCATCTTACTGACATGGAAAGCTGTTGGTTTTTTATTTACTTTATGACTAAGAATTGTTAAGAAAAAAAAGGAAAAGGAGATATTTTTTATTTAGTCTGAAAGTGCAACAATATTTTTAACTTTTTTAATGTAACTGTAATCTAAAACATCTTGGCCAGAAAGCTATCACAGTATCAACTCTTTGAACAGAGAGAGACCTGATGGCAAAGATGCCAAACCTCTTCTCTTACCTAGACAGGGAAGGCTGTAATTGGATTTTATTAATTCATCTAAGTCATATTTCTACATGTTCCTGTATATTGAGCACCCTACTTCCAGCAGCAGCCAAAAGTTAATGTCTACAACAGGGTACAAAATCAGGGCAAGTATATAGGGCAAGCATATAGACAAGTATATATATACACTATCCAGTCTCCATCAATCTTGTCTCAGGTGATGAAGTAAAACACTTCAGTCACCACTCTGCTTTGTCATCTAATATACAAGTGCTCACTAATTTCAGCTCCCCCTGAACAATTATCAACAAAAAGAGAGGGCAAAAGATTCTACTCTTCTCTTGCCTTTGAAGAACCAGAGTCTAGAAACAGTTATTTTTCAGCAACAGTTAAAGCTGGCATTTGAAATCCCTACTCTTAAGCAAAGTATTATACTCCCCTAAGAATACAGACTGGTCCTACAGCCTAAAATACCATCAGAAACCACATAAGCATGTTTGCTATCATTGTGTTGCTTCACACAGGTACCCGGGCCATTAACAAGCTAGTGGAAGCAGTATATCCTATTGAGCGACTGGTGCTACTTCCTTTAGCACTCATATATTCCCAGAGGAGACCTCATCCAAATCTTAGCTTGTGAAATGTGACAGAATCAGAGTGCACAGAATTGCAGGTCTCTAGGGTCACATTCCACGTGCTCCAAATGTAATAGTCCTCAATGCCAGTGCTTCTACTACAACCTATTTCACACTGCTGCCCTATCCCCCATCAACTGAACACTGTGCTGTGATTGATAAATAAAACCAGATTGCACTTCACACTCAAAATTCCTAAGATACTATTTCTACAACAGACATTGAAAATACAACATTCAACTAATGCCCACAAGAGCAAGGAAAGAACACATATTTAAAGAAATGAGAACTATCACATATCACCATCATCTTCTCAGCATAGTCTATTAGGTAACTTGTCAGCTTTAAGTAATTTTTTTTCCCATCTTCTCTTCCTGCCCATAGAAAAAACAACTAAGATTTCAGGCACTAATGGTATGTAGACAACCATTAAAACACCTACAGAAACAAATCATAAGCTGTGCTTTTTCATTATGAAGAGCTCTCAAATTCCTCTTGCATGTCTGTGCCTTTCCACAACAATAGCTTCTTATATTGCAAATATTATGGATCTGATACACAAAGTATTTCATCAGAGAAAGTGTAGTGTTAAGAAAATCAAACATTTGTAGCCCTCATCTCATTGGTTAACTTCTAGCTGCTCCCTGCCACTGGCTCTGTCTCCCTTCAACCATAGATCTTTCTTTGCACTTGTAAAGAAAGTAAGGAACTCCCTAGCAGCACATGAGGAAAATCACAGGACACCTGTTACCTTGGCGGCCTTCATCATTGGTAAAGAGGCCAGTATCACTGCTGCTGCAAACACTGCTGGTTTCACTGGAACAAAAACAGAGAAAAAAAACATGGTTACAGTTGCAACAGGCACAATACAAAAACCACTCTACTACATCTTACTAGCTTCTCCAAGACCAAAATGTTTTACATGTCTCACAAAAATTGAATTTCAGACACATGACTGGCTCTAGAACAGAACTGCATTCTTTCTGTTAAAACATATCAATGCTGCATCACTTGAAAAAGAGTAGAATCCTGTATCTAGTTTAGTTCTAAGTTATCAAGAAGTAATTAATAAAATGGCATTTGCCTCAGGTACTAGAATTAAGAACCTAACTATGGCATCATGTGGAATACTCACCAAGAAATTAAGTGCAGTTAAAAACACTGTCCTTGGGTCACTTAACTGAAAACCCTCCTAAGTTTTCTATTTCAGATTCCTTTTCCTCAAAAATGTTACACTATCACACAGCCTCCTCCCCCACCAACTTGTATTTTATGTGGAGTAAGAGCAGCTGCGACATTTACAAATCTCCAGCTAAATACCTTAGCACAGCATGACTTGATCCTGCTTGGATCAACCTTGATCAACACAACCTTGTCATAGCATTTTGCATTGCTTTGCATTTCCTGAAGCAGTTAGAGAAGATTTAATTCTTGAACAAAAGAATAGAGCTAGAAATTAAAATGTAGAAAGCTATTAATTGACTGCAAAGCTAGACAAATATTTGTAGCAGAAGTACCTGCTCATGTCAGAGCCAAGCATCTGAAAGCTTTAATGCTGACTGGAACTCATTCCTCGGACACTTCAGGCAGTACTTCCTCTGATTTAGCTGAGAGATACCAGGACAAGCAGAAACTACTTACTGCCTCCTCCCTGAGCACTAAAACCTTAGATGTGAACACCAGGTGTAAGTCAGCACTAGAATCAGTCTCCAATCAGGGAATGCTCTTTGAAAGTATCTCTGGATGCCACTCTTCCAGGGAAACTGGATCATACTAGAGATCATACCAGAAACCCCTGATTTACAAGGCTGAATAATGAGGGACCACAAAATACGTCACTCCAAAGAACTGCAGGCACAGAATAAAACTCTATTTTGAGAGCATATTGTTGGTCTTAGGAAACACACTCTAAAGTATAGTCAAGTCAACTCATCATGCTGGACATCTAAAATTCTGTATCTTCATCAATTTATAAAGGCCATTTATACTTAAAAGATGAACAATCTATACAGCATGCTCACCTTACAGCATGGAAGTTAATATCAAATTCCAAATTAATCCATTACAAAGCCAAGCCATGCATTCATCCTCCCACATATACACCACAGCAATTAAGGCCAAGGACTGAGAACCACGAATTAATTGTTTCATCCCAAGCTCTCCTACCACCTGACTGTATGACCCTGGGCCAATCCCTTAGAGTGCCTGCTTTCCCTTTTGATAGCTTGGATAAACAATCTTCACAAGCTGCAGATGTGAGGACCGAGTGACTGCTTCATAAGGTTTCTAGCATCCTCAGAGGAAAGGTGCCTGAGAAAGGAAAAAGCACTGACAAGCATCCAGGTCATATTAACTCTACTTTATAAGCATCGTGTTGCACTGAGAGCTCTTTAGTTCCTAACAGATAAGCATCACTGCCAGTGCTTTACACGAACAAACTTTTAGGGATTTCACCCTCTTCACTACCCCTTTTACACTGCAGGGCTGAACATGAACTAGACTCCTATGCAGGCCTTTCTGTAGGTCCAGTAAGTACTGATTAATGACCTCCACTTGCAAAGGAGGCTACTTACCTTAACCATGAAATAATGAATGCTATTGATCCGACAAGCTACTGCTATAGAGGGTTATTGATCACCCAATCTTTGGTTAAAATGGTCCTCATTTAGCAATTTCACTGTCGCAAACACCTGAAGCAAAGCATGCTTATAATTAAATAGTTTGGGGGAGTTAAACTGAGAGGTGATGGACAGAGATCTCAGGTTTCCCCCATTTATTCTTTTGCCTGAGCTATTGTTTGTGTCAGGAGGGATATTGATTTTCTATAAAAATAAGAAAACAAGAGGCACCGAGGGGCTGCAGAAGGTCAGGCTGGGCTGGAAAAGGAGGGGAAGCGGAACACTCTGTCTTTGTCACTTGCCTTCCAAGATAGGAATTTTTTTTTTTTTTTTTTTTTTTTTATGGAGAGACTGGCCTCCAATTCATCAGCTTAGCCAGACTCATGAATGCAACTGCAGACTGTCATCAAAGCAGCTCCCTTCCAAAGGGTAAAGCAATATAACTGCACATTCAGGATGAGCAATGGTCACATTCTCAGGCCAGAACATTGTACTGGTTTTGGCTGGCACAGAGTTAAATTTTTCTCATAGCAGCACTTTGGTTCTATGTTTTGGATTTGTGATCAGTGTTGATAACACAGGGATGTTTTAGTTATTGCTGAGCAGTGCTTACACAGTGCCAAGGCTTTCTCACACTGCCCTGCCAGTGAGCAGACTGGGAGTGCACAAGAAGCTGGGAGGTACACAGGCTGGACAACTGACCCTGGCTGACCACACTGATATCCTACATCATCTAATGTCATGCTTAGCAATAAAAGCTGGGAAAAAGAAGAATGAAGCCAGGGACATTTGGAGTTGTGGTGTTTGTCTTCCCAAATAATGTTACAAATGATGGAGTTCTGCATTCTTGGAGATGGCTGAACACCTGCCTGCTGATAGGAAATAGTGAATTCCTTCTTTTGCTTTGCTTGCACACTGTAGCTTTTGCTTTAAGTAATAAATCAACTTTACCTAAAGCTGAAGAGTTTTTTCACTTTTAGTCTTCCATTTTTCTCCCTCATCCCTGTAGGGGAGTGAGCAGGTGGCTTTATGGAGCTGAGCTGCCTATCCAGGTTAAACCACAACCAATACATCAGCATTAAGCCAGTGAAATCTCACAGCATTGG
Source organism: Ammospiza nelsoni (assembly GCF_027579445.1). Lineage (NCBI taxonomy): Eukaryota > Metazoa > Chordata > Aves > Passeriformes > Passerellidae > Ammospiza > Ammospiza nelsoni. Next base: position 42,201,065 of record NC_080638.1, on the reverse strand, counting down.
TGGGTCAGTAGAATCCCAAGTTGAAAAAGTCACTTGAAAAAGTCACAGAGTTTTGGTTCTTGAAAACAGATGAGACCAACTGCATACTTTTTCCCAAGTAAACACACTACTCAAAGTGATTTTTAGACAGCTCTTGTACTATGGTTTGTTCTGCCCTCAAACCAAACCCAGAACATTCTGGAAGCACTCAGTTTAGATCAAAAAGAGAAAAAACTTCAGCACTCAATATATAATTTGCCTTTCTTTTATTATGGCTGCAGGGAATCTCAAAACATTTAGGGACAGAAAGGCATATTACTTCTAACAGTCTTAGCAGCTAATTGTCACCTTTACACAAATGACTGCTTAAACTAAAACTTGTTTCCTTTGTTGTTTCCACAGTTATTTATAGATTAGGCATTGGGTAACGTCATTACCCAATTCAGAACCACCATAATTTCCTTACTGTGTTCCTGCACATCCATCCTTCTCTGAATTTATGTTCATCTCTTGCTGTGTTTGGCAAAAGATTTCATTATATGTACACTTGGATCACAATACTGCAGCTCATCTTCCTCCAGGAAAGGACTGGGCATAGTCCTACAAGCAGACTAGAAAAAAACCCTTTTCCTTGTTAAGAACCCATATCCAAGACTTTTTCAGCAAATGGGAGTTCATCAACTGAATAAACAGGTATTTGACCTGACTTAGGATAGAAAGCCTTGTAGAAAGCAGAGAAAATACAGGATATTTCAGCATTTACAGATTCATTCCTAAACCAAAAAATTGTCAGTGTAGGGGAGGAAAAATGAGATTAAAAAAACACCCATTCTGAATACAGAACTTAGTTTGCCTGAAAACCCACTTAGTTTTGTCACATTACATATTGTTAGAGGAGTGAACAGTAGTGGAACCAGTTCAGTATGAAAGTTTTGTAAATCACCAGATCACCACAGATTGCTTACAAGTCCCACAAGCAGCATCAGTCACCTTTCATCCCATCAGCTTGTGATGACAACCACACCATTTGCTCTCCCAGGCATCCAATTTTCTTCTCCTTTCCTCAGGATATGCCCTTGTCATACATCTGTGAAAAGTACTTCCCTTACTGTACCAGAAAAAACAGCTAGAGCACAGTGGGAGTGAGGCAGACACAGCCAGTTTCACAGCAAAGGGCTACATTTAGAGCAGCAGAGACCAAAGCATGATCCTTCACTGCTGTGAGGGATACTCTGCAGTGAAGAGGGCTGTATATATTACTCCCTCCAACTGTGGCCCTCCCTAGTGAGTCACAGCACAGATCACACATGTGGTGTTGGAGAGGTTAAATATTCCAAGCACTAGCTTTCCAGAGAGAATCCCAAGGATTTGGCAGCAGATGGTAAGTGTCATTTGATGCATATACTTGCACAATAATTAGTCTGAGAGCAAGGGACAACTGAGACAGAACAAAGCCATCTCCCAGCATGGTCCTCAAGTAACAGTCTGGACATAGCTGACATAGCTCTTTATTTACTCTTTCCAAGGCTGGCACAAATAAAGGCTGGATGAAAGCCTGCTGGTTTAAGTTCAAGTCTGACATGATGGAACAGACTCTGACTGGTGTTTAAAAAATCAACTCAAGGAACACTGTCCATCACTGCCACATCTAGTAAGGGTATCTCTCAGTCCATCACCACTGACATGCACTATTCAGGAGCTACTTAGCACACTTCTTTTCCTGGACTACTAGCAAACAGCTCTAAGAAGATAAAACTACTCTAACAACTAGCAACAAAAGGTTTACATCCACAAGTTTCTTGTAAAACCCCATCTCACACCCACTTTTTAGGAACAACAGCCACTCTTAAAAGAAAAAAGTGACCACTCTGCAAGAGCGATATGCTACAAATCACAGTAAAAATGCAATAGTGGTTCCCAGACCACAGTGAGGACTTACTATAACCTAAGATTTTCACAGGGTCCCAGAAAACAGCACTGAGAAGTCTGCAATTCCAGCTATTATCCACAAAGCCATAATAATGAAGTGCCATCTATCCACTCTGACAAACTGCAGGAGCTAGACTGTCACAACACTTAATTGAACCTCAACATATGAACAATCATACTGTATCAAAGAGTTAGACTTTCCAAATCCACTCTTCTCTGATAGCGACTACTACAGTGCTTGAGAAAAGAACATGACAACATGACAAACACAGACTTCTCTGTACGTTCCTGTAGCTTTTAGAAGTCAGCAGCTTAAGGACTTCCTGAGTGGCATCTTTCATCTGGGCTGTAATGTTTAACAGCCCCTGATATGCCTAATGCTCCACATCTCCCTTTTGAACGTATTTAAATTTTGACCTCTAAAATGTCCTGCAGTAGAGCGTTCCAGACCTCATGTTTCATGAAAAAGAATGCTTTTTGTTTGTTTTAAATGTCTCCTCAATGTCTGCTGTTCTTACACAATGATAATTAGAAAATCAGTGATCACATGTGCTTTTTGTATGCCATTCATTAAGAAATTTCCTCCATTTAATTCTCAGCAGCTGCCTCTTTTCTAACCTGAAAAATCTCTTCTGACAGAAGCAGTTTTATGATCCTAAACCTTAGACAGAGAGCATAAAAGTCACAGTTGGAGAAAAAAATTCCCAAGGGCAACACAAATTTAGACCACGACATTTACATGATTTATTTTAATCCCTTGTATGTGATTCTGCCACAAATTCATCAAAGTTCTCCAAAACTGGACACCAAGACATCAGACTCCACTGATGCACAGTGTTTAACCTGTAAGTAACATAAGTTGCCCTCAACTTCTTCATCCTCTCACCACATTCTCCCCATAGCTAGGCTTTAACAATCAGATCAAGAGCAGAAATGTAGAACTGCAAGGAAGGTTAGACTGAGGTTCACACAGCACCTGCACAGAGGGCCAGCAGTAATGATGGGAGATCTGATCTGTAATCTACCACTACTTAAATGCTGAAAATAAGAAACTGAGATCAGCTCGTACCAATCATGCAACACAAGTGCCATTTGGGGGTTTACTCCCAGAACCACTGGCCACAAGCACGTTGCAAGGCCACTGACATTTCAGAGGACTCTTTGTGTAACAGGAGCCAGAAACCTATCAGCTTGCCAACTTCTCAAGGAAGCATTCTGGGTCATCATACAATACTGACAGGAAAGACTCTGAACAAATCTACATTTTAGAAGCAGCTGAGATATTTCTCATCCTCACAAAAAGAGCAGCATTGATTAATTTTAAGAACTTCAAAAAGCAAGGCACAGCATTTACAAGCAGCTGCAAGCAAGGCAGCCATCTGACTAGCACAGGGAAGAAACTGAGATCTCACCATTCCGACATGTTTTCATCTGAACCCTGTTTCTGATCATCGGCTTCACACTCCATCCGCTCCTTCCTTCCCCCGTTGCTGAGAAAGGGCCTGTTCTCTCCTGACTCGCAAAGGCCATGACTGGATGATGTCCAAGGGGCATTCTCTTTCCAGCGTGAAAGACGCTGTTTCTTGGCAGACTTGAACCTGCAGCCCCTCTCATAGTTCCACTCTGACACCCTGAGCTTTTGCTGAAGACTGGCAGCTACCTCTGATGTCACACGTTTGACTTTCCGTCGGCGCCTGAGAGGTCGGCAGGGCGCATTCTCTGTAAAGGAGTCTGACTCATGCCACAAGTGCTGCTTGCTCCTCAGGGTGGCACTAAGAGCTGGATGCCGTTTGACCACTGCCATGTCATCAGAGTCACTGAAATTAGCTGTCAGCACCTCACGGCAATCCTTGACAGCTTCGTCCAAGCTCGACTCTGAGGCCTCGCTGTAGCAGCAGGCATGTTCTGCCTGATGTGTGAAGTCTGACCGTCGCTTACGACCCCTTCTCTTGCGAAGCTGACGCCGCTGCTGCCGTGGGCTTAGCGCCATCTCTTCCCATAGCTCATCCAGTTTGTTCTGCTCTGAAGTCTGCTCTAAAGCGGAGGCCAAATCATGCACCAGTTCATCCATTGGCAATGCCTACTAAAAATTACAATAATTAGCACCAAAGATAAATACTGTTACCAACACATCTCTGGACTGTAGTATGCTATACCCTTTGTAACATTAAAGGAGTTGGACACTTACTTCGAAGTTACCTGGGAGGACCCAATGCAGGACAACTGCCACTTCTTGGCAGGGTTAAATCCTTTCTGCAAGGATTAAATCCCTCTTCTAGTCATGGTGGCACAGATGTCTCTCTACTGCAGCAGTTGGGTTGAGTGCTCTGTATCTGAAAAGGCCTTAAGGTTCATCTTTTGTGTTGAAGCAGCATGCTTAATTACACATCCCAAAGGGTAAGGAAGCCGGCAACTAGTTTTTGCTACCGGCATCAGTAAAGCAACAGAGAAGGATCAGCCTGCTTGACAAACAGATTGAGTCTTCCAAAAAGTACACAAGCAGCAAAGCTGGGAGTAAAACACGTAGTTTGCAAGCCAGCACCACTTCAGCTGTAAAGCAAGGCGCACGGGACGCTGGGCTCCTTAGAACAGGGTGTATGAGACCAAGCCCCAACTCCTACTGCCAGAAAATACCACCCCTACACCTCAGGGCTGTCAGCGTGCCAATCCTAAAGTCCTGGCCAAATCCTTCATCTCACAACACCCCTCTCCCTATGCATTCTCTTCCCACCGGGCTCAGAAACACCCGCACCTCCAGCCCGGTGAACTACCCACTGCCGCAGGCCGCCTCCCTTATTCCTCAGCGACCCGGCCGCACTGGCTCCCTTCTCTACGGAGACGCCGCTGCTTCTGCCCGATACTCCCCAGCTTCACCGGGAAAGGCCGGGAAAACTGCCCCCACCGCCCTGGACGCGCAGCCTCCTGCCGGACCTGCCCGCGACCCCGCTCACCGGCCAGTGCCCCGCTCCGCCAGCCCCTCGTCAGCGCCGCTTCCGGCCTCCCCGGGCCACTTCCTCCGCCCGCCCCGCCCGCGGGCGGGGCCGCCGCCGAGCCCGGACGGCCCGGCCGGGCCAGCGCCGCCCCGCCGCCCGGCCCGCCCCCGAGCGCGGCCCGCTGCCGGCGTCCGTGCTCCTCTGTGCGCTGACGCCTGGCTGGTGCCGCCCGTGGAGCCATTGCAGAGCCGTCACCTGCCAGCGGGCGCCCTTGCCTATACGTAACCTTTAGCTGCTTGGTTATCGTATTTTATTTGTAATGGACAGTAAATAAACTTGGTACTCAAACACCTCCGTTTCGTTGCTGCCACGCTAGTTGTGTGCATCCTAAATTAAACTTCACAGTGCTGCTCCCCTCTCCTTAAGGCTTGCATCTCTTTTCCCATCGTGCCAGCTTACACATCACCAGCAGCCATCAGAATAAAGCTAGGTGTGAACCTGCCACCATCCAGTTTTGAATAACATTCCGTTTATTTCTCAGCTTTCATGATGCTTCTTCAGCGGTTTGGAGTGGATTTTTTTTCATCGTCGTTTTGTTTTGGTTTATTTTCGGGAATTTTTTTTCTGGATTTTTTTGTTTGGGTGGTTTTTGGAGTTTGTTGGTTTTGTTTGTTTGTTTGTTTGTTTGGGGGTTTTGTTCGTTTGTTTTTGTTTGGTTTTGGATGGAGGTTGAGAGTGGGGTTTTGTTTGGTTTTGGTTTTTCTGATTGGTTTTGGGGTTTTTTTCCCCAGAAGGGTGTTTGGGGTTTTCTTAACTGACATAGCTGCACTCACATTCAAGCCAATACTGGCTCGTTTTTCATGTAATGTTTTACAGTGCAGCATATTGAAAGTTTTGCCAGAGTCCATATCTATATTATGTTTGAGTTATTCTCTTCACTAATTTTGTAAATTAAATCAAAATAAAGTAATCAGATTTATTTAGATGTGATTTATTCTCTGGAAATATATACTACTGCCTATTGCTCACAGATCTCTTTATCTTTTGTATTCTTACTTTCCCCCCCTTTTCTGTTTATTCCATCACGTTGCCAGGAACAGAAGTTATTCTGAAAGGGTGATATTTGCCAAGACCACTGCTGCCTACTCCCACCACAAAAGACTGGTGCTGTGTTTGTTCTTCCTCAGTCCTCTGGCACCCTCCCTAGTTTGTCAAGATACTTCAAAAATAACTGAATCCTTGAGTTTGCCATTGATTCCTACACCCCAATAGGACAAGCTTCATTTAGCTTTGCTGAACTTTCTTCCTGATGTTTATCTAACCAGTCCTTCGTGCCAGTCTGAGCTGCCATGTTAACATTTTCATTTCCTTGTAGTTCTCTATTATTTCCTTGGAAAATAAATATAAAAAAAAAGAAAAGCAGCCAATAGGTAGATTTTGTTTTATCCCATTTCCAATAGCTGACTTGATTAAAGTTACTTTATGTGCACAAACTTGCCTGTAAAATTGTGTCCTTTTGGTTTTTTAACCCTTTCTGGGGCAGTAACTCACCTTACTTGTTAGCAGCATTTTGTTTTCCTGGCCAGTTTCCTATTTCCAATACAGGGGTTTTCTTTTTACTCTCAGATCTGAGAGAAAATCCCTCCTAAAATCTAATCCTGTTTCACCGCTGCAATCCTTTTTCATGCTTCAGGATATAAAACAGCTACAAAATGTCTGGGTTAGAGAGAAACTCCCCTGATGGGAAGGTTATTCTGTAAACATCACTTCAGAGCTTCTTACCCCTTCATTTCAAGCACTCAATACTGGCTGCTGTTCCAGGCAGGATGACAAACCAGACAAACAATTGTGTACAAGAAATCCTGTATTCAGATGTCCTGGGGAGATGGCAGCAGATGCCCATTCTAATTTCTCTTATTTTCCCCTCATTTCCCAACTAGTTCTCTGTTCTCTGTAGGTCAACAAAATGTTTTTCAACTGGTATAAATTTTAATTCACTTGTCCATTATTTTTTTCCACATTCAACACTCAAACCCAAATTTCTGCAGATATTGCCAGCATTTGGCCTGAGTAAAGACAACATACTGGCACATGGGGTCGGTTTTCTTTGAGAGAGATAGGGCAAAAGCAAGAGACAGGATGAAAAAGCTCTTGCAATTGCAAGGGTCCCAAGAACTAAATGGGTACCACAAAGGAGCACTGATGTGGAAAAAAATTTGGAATAGAAGTTCAAGAAATTTAATGAGGATTATAATTTGGAATAGGAGTTCAAGAAATATAATGAGGCAGTTGGGATAATCTGGTTTTGAGCAGTTTATGGTATTTTTGTGCGATCTTACAAGATTCACCCTGACATAGGTCAGCAAAAGTTAATTTTGAATCCTTGTCTGCATTGAACTTCATCCCACATCCCTGGCAAATTGTTTACTCTCTGTGCACTTTGTAAGTTGCTTGAATGGGAACTGTCCCAACTTGTCAGCACTAGTTTTGCTCATTAAATGCTCCAGGGATACAAAATGTTCAGCACTCTTACCCCACATGGATCCATCACTGGGCTTTGTAAGGGTGGGTTTTTTTCCTGCTCAGAGACTGCCGTCACCTGTGCTGAACTGCTGCTGGGCCTGGAGGCAGGAGAGGGTGTGTTAGTGGTGAGGGACATTTCTGAGGCAAGCAGGAGAGGAAGCTTGGCTGGATGCTCTCTGCTTGTCATGGCAGCACCTTGGCCCAGCTCCCTCCTTGCTGGGCAGCAGGAGCCGTTCAGCCCAGTAGGATGGGGAGAGCAGCAGGGTCATTGCTCTACCCCAGCAAATGCTCTGCCTCGTCCCATGACATTTCACAGCAAAACCTTCCAGGGGTTAAAAGGAAAAAGAGAGACAGAAAGGGGACAAGAGACAAAGGGAGGAATAAAGTCAAAAAATGTGCCGTGAAGCTTCTTGCAGCAAAATGCGGAGAAAGTCATTTCCAACTTCTTTCATCTCAGAGATGAAGCCACTAAATAAAAGGGCAGCGCAGAACACAAGGGCTTTTAATCTGTCTCATCTCCTTCATAATAACTGCAAATTTTCCCTGGGCTCCTGGGAGTGAGCCTCTTTCCTCTGTCTTTGCCTTATCTCCCCCCTCCATATTTCACAGCCAGCTCGGCTCCCCTCACTCGGCTGCCCCCGGCCTAGTCTCCGAGAGGCCTGTGGGAGCCGCCAGCTCCCAGGGCCTCATTGTTCCCGGCTTGGGAGGAAGCTCAGGGAGGGAATTGAAGGCAAGTCAAAGGGAAACGGCATCATCGCTGCTTCATTAATGGGAACCTTTCAGCAGAAAACATATCAGAGCGAGGTCTTTTCAGAGGCAGTAATTAGCAATTTGGAGCCTTCCCCCCTCAGGAGATGCAGCTGCGATCTAACAAGTGGGAGCAGTGCTCGCCTCCTTTTACGCTTCATATTTATTGTTTTTCATTTTCTCCATCTTCCTTCCATTGTCCAGCCTCCTCCTCATGGCCAGATAAGGGCCCTTTATTAATCACTCTCTTTTAATTCTTCATTAATGATAATAACTTTCTCTGGTGTGCGAAGAGGAGTTAATCTTTCCTGGGTATTGAGAAAGGACAGGGCTGAAAGGGAGGGAGGGAGGGAGTGAGGGAGGGAGAAGTGCACGGTGGACAAGGCTGTACTGCCACACTTCCTTCCTGCTCCACCACCTGGAAGGAGTTTCTGAAGACTTTGGCAGTCGAGTTGCAAGTTGCCCTCTGGAAAATCTTGGGCTGTCAGTTTGGTCCAGCTGTGTGGGTGTGCTGGGATGTACCCACTCTCAGAGATCCAGTCCTTACCAGAAATAGGTGTACATTGGCCAGAGGGAGAGACCTTCTCTGTGCATCAAACACTCACCAGCATCTTGGTGTGACTAACCAGCACTGTCTACTTGTCTTGGAAGAACACTCCCTCAGATGCCTTCAAAGCACATTTTCCCAAGTCCAAGTTAAAACAGCACCAGAAAGTGACAGAAATGGTATCTGGGAGGTTCTGCACATGTCAAGACCCTTCTAGGAACTTCTCCCTAAGAGCTGATACAGTCTGCCTTGGATTGCTCCCATCTGGAGGTGCCAGTCCACCAACATTTGTGTGAGGTGATGCCAGGCTGGCTCAGCATGGACAGCTCAGTGTCAAAAGCTGGGTGAAAATGGCAAGGAGGGGGAGGAGGCTGTCATGGAGGCTCTGGCTATGTGTGTAAGGCAACAATCACTGAATACCAGCCCCAAGAACATAGCTAGGGAGGACAATCCAAACACACTGACAGAGCTCAGCTTCTTTTCCTGGTGTTTCATACCACTGGGTTCATTCAAACTTCTGCTAGTGAAGGCCATGCAAACTGATCTAGTGATAGCTTTAATAGTGGACCTCATGGTAGCTCTTTCTGAGTAACTGGGCAAGCCACTATCAATTAAGAATATTTTAGTACTACCAAATATGATGAAAAAGGGGAAGAATTCCACTGTCACTAGGATAGGTGGCTCCACCATGTCACTGAGGATTATCAATTTGGCAACAGTGAGAAACACTGAGGGAAGGGAACAAACCACATGCAGAGAACCCAGGAACTTCAATGCAGAAGCTCAAGTAAATCAGTCAATTTCAGAGACAGCTCTGTGTCCTTCCCTTACAGAGTGGGTCATATCCTAGCTTCACATTCCCATATCATTCCATGGGTGTTGCCAAAGAAGCCAGTAACAGTTCAAATTTATGACTCCTATGGGCGTGGAAAAATGAGTCACCACATGCTCCTGTGACACAGGTTACCCCAACACCACCAATATCACTGTGTGCTGATCTGAGGGAGTTGTTTGGCAGCACTGGGAATGGTGCTGAGGGAGTCAGAAAACAAGGGAGTGAGAAACCAAGCTGCTGAGGGAGTCAGGACAGAAGTGGAGAGAGACAGTAGGGGAAAAAAATGTTTTCTCTTTTTGGTATCATTTGCAGGGCAAATATCCAGTTTGCATTCTTTTACAGACCACAGCCATAAATACTTTCTTCTCTACAGTCAAAGCTCTTGCTTTTGGCCCAACATCAGGATTCTTGCCCGATGTCGGGCCAAAAGCCCAACTGAAGTTGTGGAACAGACAGAGTCAGTTTATTTCTGGTTATTGTTCTACAAGCATGAGGTGGTATTTTCCTAATATGCTCTGGTTCCCAAGTGTCTTTAAAGGTTCAGTGAAGTGAAACTCAGGCCTACATTTAGGCTGCCAGCATCTTTGGTATCCATTTAATGTGGACTTTAAGGCTTCCTGATAGTCCTGATGATTAGGGATGACCTGTGTTCTAACATCCTTTGACATGCCTGTGTTTAATTTCCAGTGTCCCTCATACACTCCACAGAGATGTCTGAAAGAACTTTCTAGTTATGAACATGAAGTAATATAGAAAGTGGGCCTGGCTTGTCTGCAAAAGTTGTATTTTGATCTTGCAGTGAGTCAGCCTAGTTCCATTAAATGTGGTCTGCATTTTTGGTTTTATTGTTTTCCCACAGCACCTCTACATGAGGCCAAAAGACTTCACTTGTACCCAGCAAAAGGAAGAGTTTTTCACACTGTACAACAACAAATTGATTTTGTGTTTTAAAACATGTATCTTTTCTTCAGACTCACTGAATCAGATCTTCTCTGGTCTAACACTGCTCCCCTGCACTGGAAGGCCAGTAGGGTCTACCAAATCCTCCTCCACCCTTTCTGCCCCAGTAGATGCTCTGGACCTTCTGGGACTGGTGCCTGCCTTCACACATGAGGCAGTGGATCGACAAAGTCTGCCTGGTGGAGACAGAGTGAGCTGAAGTGAGGGGAGCCAGGGGGTTTGTGAGACCTGGTGTGTACGAACCCTCCTTCCAGTACTGAGTGCTGAGCACTGAATAGCAATACAAATCCTACCTCAGCGAGGATTCATGAGGACTCCATCCCTGCCAGCAGTTGGCTAAGCAATTATCATGTGCAGGATCCAGTGTTGGGTCTTGTGACAAGGTGCCACGCCTGCTGATATGGCCAAATCAAACTCCTGATTGCTGTGAAGAGTACACTAAATATAGGTGTGAGGCAACATAAAACAAACATGATTGTTACTGTGACAGGTGAGAGACAAAGTGTCACAGATGCAGAGTTCCTTCAGAAAGAAATTAATAAAATGGAATCAGCTTTACTTGGATTCTTCCATGGAAAGGACAGAAAGAAGGATGTTAATGCTGTAATTTGAAAGCAAGAACTAAACAAAAAGAGATACAGAGGGCAAGCAAGGCAGGAACTAAAGAACTACTAATTAATTGCGGGATTCCCCCTAATCTTGCAACAGAAAGTCTGGTCATGAAACTACTCATCTCTTATCTAGCATGTTTCATTTTATAATTTTGCTTTATTTAGCAGTTGATCAAGGACTTCATAGGACTGGAATGATCTGGGCTCTTACTGGAGTGCCTGTTTACCTGCCATTACTGGTGTAAAAACAGCAGCCTCAGAGACACCTAGAGGGGCACTTAGCAGTCTACCAGCCAGCTGCAGGGACCTGACTAAATCCCTGAGGATGCTTCAGTGTTCAGAAAAGAAGTACACTTGTCATGGCAGCAGAGAGCAGGCAGTGGTACCAGTGATGCTGGTGAGGGCTGGAGCATTGTGGATGTTAATGTGGTTGGGCAGGAACTGAGTGCTAGCTTGCCCTCAGCAAGAACAAGTGGTGTTTCAAAATCTATAGGCCTCAAAGCAACCCAGCACAGCCAAGTGTGGGCATCACCTGCAAGGACAGGTAAAGCCTGGAGGAGGCTGGAATTATGTCTTTTGCAGTCATAATGATTGCAAGTTTTGCTTCCTGAAAGTCCTCTATGGCCTCTCTTGTTCGTTCCTCTCCTGTTGTCCTTGTGTCTTGTGATTATCTGCCTGTTTGTTTCAGTGAGATTAACTGATGCAAAGAAGAACAGCAGGTCTTACATAGAGCTGTAGGGCATGTCACAAATCTGCAGGAAGTGGGCAGGCAGGGGTTGCTAGAAGGCCTTATTGAGTGTGTTGTCATTGCTTATTTGAGGGGAAGGTAAAGGTGCCCTGTTCCATGGGTGTGTGAACTTTCAGCCAGGAGCACACTTGTTGGCTGGCATCTAGGTTGGGCTGGGCCAGATAGCTTTTTTGAAACATGGAGCTACTTTACATATGGGATCTATCAATGTGTCGTTCTAGAAAGCAGCCGAGAGGACAGCATTTTCTGAGTCACATGCAACAGCAACTACATCCCTGGCCCAGGCTGTCCTTAACCTCCTCCTACCCTCCAGACCAGCCTGCAGCTGGGGCTGCCTTCCTTATCTCCATGGACTTGTTCAGTCTTCTACCACTGCTTTCTTTCAGCACAGGGTATTTGTCACTCCTTGCCTCTTGTTGCTCAAAATCCAAATAGAACTGCTGCAAGTCCCTACCTCTGGAGAAGCTCCTTCTCCCTGTCTTTCCTGGCTTTTGCCTGCTGGGTGCTGTGGCCTTCCACAGCCATTCCCAGCACTGCACCCAGGCATCCCCTTTTCCTACCTCATCCTGTGGCTGGGGGAGCCTGGGGTGCTGACATTGCCAAGCCTTTCGGAGTGTTGAGAGCAGTTCATGGTAAGGAAGAACGCAGCAGCATGGATCTGTGGGGAGGGGGAGGGGAGCAGCCCTGACAATCCCCTTCGAATTATAAACATATCCTCTTTAAATACATTTCTAAGGATAACATTTGTATTACTGCGTCCTGTGGCTGCTGATAGGGCCCTGCTTATCGCCTCGGTCTCTCCTCCTTTCTCTGGGCTCTGCTGGGAAAGGTCCCTATCTGGAACTGAGCTGGCAATCCTCCGCCAAGCAATTGTTTCAGTCCAGGGGAAAAATTAATTTCTGCCTATCATTAATTGAGAGAATTGTGTGGAGAACTGGAAGGGGGGTTGATGGGGGAGTGGGGGATGGAGTGGAGAAGAGAGAGATCGTGTTATTAACAGTGTCCCTTTCATAACCAAATACCCTGATTTCCATCAGTGAGATGAGAGGCTCATTACAGCAAGAAGGTGATTAGAGAACTTGGAGGAGCTATCAGACTAAGCAAGAGAGTGGCAGGGAATTTGGGAGGGACTCCCAGCAGAAGGGCAGCTGCACCAACCAACCATGCCCTCTCACCCTCACTGCCATCTCCTCCACCTCTCTTCTCCATGTCAGCACCAGTGACCCCTTAATCACATCTGAGGAAAAACCAATGAAGAAGTTCCACAGATCAGCAGTTTTAGTGGCTGAAGAGATGCTTTATGTGGTGGCCGAGCCTGCACACTCTAAACAAAAGCCCACTGGAGCTGTTCAGCTCCCAAAGGGCCGCCTTAAATGCCTTTCCCTGATGGCCAAAGAAGATGCAAAGTGTTGGCCTCCCTCCCAGCTACATGAGGAGGTCATGCATGGCTATTCAGAGTGTCCTGCATTAGCTGATCCCTCAACAGGTGGCTAAAAACTAGAACCTCTGACTGAATCACTCACAGAAATTATGGACAAGGGGAGGAAAACTACCCCATACTGTACTGTCATCCAGCTTTTGCACCACTCTTTCTGTGTGTGCTTCCTGAGATATTTCCTCTATTCTAGAGGTATCACTGCTGTGATACAGCCCACCAGCCCCCAAGCCATCTCATGTACCATGTTTATGTCTTCATGAATTTCCCGTCCTTCAGCTCACAATCACTCCCCTGACAAATAGCTACAGAATCCCCTTGATTCCTGACATTGCTAGAAATAACTTTCTCCCTCTTTGTGAAGGTAAGCAGCCTTGAAAATTTATCCAGCCCACATAAGCACTAGTGGATGAGACTAGGATAAAAAGTTGAACTCCCACCTTGAATGTGAATGATTCTATGAAAAAACCCTATCACTTCAATTTTCATTCCTTTTTCAATATAAAACTTTGGTATCCCAGACAAATTTTGAGTGGACAGGAAGATAATAATATTTCAGCTAAATTAGAGTAATATAACCTGTTACTCTCACAGTTAATATTAGTTAATGCTTTAGTTATTATGAATTTTTGCAAATAATGTACTTGAAATGGTCAAAAATCTGGTTTTGAGATGACAAAGGGTCTTTGGCAAGGTCCATATGGGAGAGAAAAGATGCAACAGAGAAGTCAGTGTCGACTGAGCAGCTGCAGATTGAAAAAAACTATGGAGTCTGGACTTTCCTCTTCCTTTGTCAAACCCATTCCTCTAGATTCAAGATGAGGGGCAGATTGTCCCCTATAGGCTGCAGGAAAATCAATCCATCATAAGACTTACAATAAATTGATGTAAAACCAGAAATACTTCTCACCTAGATCACACAGGAGACCATGACAGCAAACAGAAGTGCTCACTGTCACAGTGTATAAAGTTCTGCATACAATGGCACAAAAAATCTCTTCGAACTCCAAACCAGGCAGATCTCCTACCCCTTCTTAGCTTAATCCCATCTATGCGTGACCATGTGTTGAGTTCTAGTAATCTCCAGCTCCTCAGGGCCATCCAGACAGAAGCAGAGAGAAGCAGACCCTCCACATGAGGCAAGGCCTCCCATTTAGCATCAAGTTTCATTGCTGACAAATAGAGGACATCTCCAGGAATATATGGTCTCTTGGAAAGCAAACTGGAGGGCATGGTGATCACCACCAAGATCCATTCAATCATTAGCAGGTTCTCTTCATGCACATATTCCCATAAGAAAATTGTTGGCAATGAGCAAATCATTAGCAGACAGTTAAAAGTAGCTCCAGAACCAGAGTTAGAAAACTTTGAAACCAGAATGATTTATGAAAGTCTGTATATTTAGCTTTTTTAAACAAAGTGTATATTTCTTGCTGTTTTCTTGTGCAAATCATCAGTAAAATGGAAGCGGAGAAGAATGTTTGTCATAAATAGCTTGCGTGTTTAAATTCTGGGTTACTCATGTTGTCTCCTTCTAACGATGCTGAAGGCTTAGCCTAAAATTTCTAGTATCATCAGTCAACTCATTCATACAGAATCTTCCTCTTTATTAAGAGGTAGCTCTGCACTGATAAACTTGATAATAAGGCCAACATAGGCTTCTTGTCAGCCCCTCAGCTAATATGACCTCTGGCCAGAGGGGTTCTGGAGATAAACTACAACAGCACAAAATAGGCAGTCTGACCCAGGGGCTAAGCACTCTGAACAGTCCTGACAGTTGAACCCAAATACACTCTTACCCAGCCTTAAACAGCTGAGACTCCACTGAGACTGCTATAAATTGGTAGCTTCCAGCTTTGGATGTCCAGTTTGAGCTATCATTCTGCACTCACATTGCCCAGGTTCTCTTCAATCTAGGTGTTGCATCTCAAACAAAAAGTGATCGAGTATTTGAAAAACCCTCTGCTACTATCAGTTTTCTTCCTCAGACAGTATTCTGTCACCAACTTTGCAAGGCTTCACCAATGAGGTCTGAGGAAGAGCTTGTATGGTTGCTTCTCATCTCTCCCTCTCTGTCCCTCTGTTTGTCTCTCTCCCTCTGTAGCCCATCAGAAAATAGAGGCTGTGCACTGTCAATTCAATGACTAGAGTCAGATTTAAAGAAGAGAGCATACCTGAATGCCACCAATGCATTTGCATATATTTTAGCGAGCTAGTCCTCTGAAACCCCTCCTGGTGCTCACACTGCCTGGGGACTGCTGGGTGACGTAGAGGCCCTAACAATGGTTAGGTGAGCCCTTGGAGAGAGGGGGATAAGGATCGTGGTACTGAAAATGAGTTTACAAGGCAACTCCATGCTCTGATGATCTCTGCTGTTCCAGGAAATCCCAGAACAAAAGTGAGACAGACCCTATTCTGACATTGGGAACATGCCTTTCCAGCATATTTCTTCCAGTTTGGCCCAGAGAAAAAAGTGAGATTAGTCAAAGTTATGGAGTGAAAGAAGTATGACACCCATACAAAGAGGGACTAGTAAGCAAGCAGAGAATGTGAGAGAACATCAGAAAGAAGAGTTTGAAGAACAGATATGTAACTACAAAGGGAGAAGAGTATGGGTGAATTAGACAGAGAGAGATGGAGACTTGATTGGAGGAAAGAGCTTAACAGGAGAAAGGAGGGGGCAAAGTCTGAGGCACTCAGTGAGTTCAGAACAATCTCTATTCTCTACAGCACTTTCTGTTTAAAAAAATAAAAAAGGAATGATGGAGAAGGGGAGAGAGTCAGACAAGTTTAATGATGTGTGTTCAAAGCTCAGATTGGAAAAATGACAGAGAAAAGCAGCCTGTTTCGGCTCTAATAAATTGTTCTTTGCTGTAAGAGACGCCTGTCGCAGCATTAATACAGGGCCCTAATACACGGGTCAGGGTTAAGTAATTTTCTCCGGCAACTTAAGCGAATAATGAAGCTGGCAGCGGCTAGTGGCGCAGCGGGAGAGATGGCCCGGGCCGCCGGCACTTTGTCTTCATTTATTATGCCAGCTCTCATGATTTGGGTACTGGCTGCAGCGACGGGAAGCCTCCGCCGAGGAGATATCGCTTCATTTCGGCAAGGTAATGAAAGCTGGGATGGGGGGAGGATAAACCAATTTGCTGCCTGACATGGGAAGGAGTGATTTGCAGACCTGGGTAGGGGAGGGGGGTGACCAAGCAAGAGGAAGCACAAGGCTAAACCAAGGGGGGTGCTCAAGGCCCTTCCTTAGATAATGGCACCATGTGTTTGTGGGGAGGGCAATGGAGCTGGACCAAGCAGGAGGGGATAGTGGAGCTGGAATGCAGCAAAAGTCAGGACCTGAGAGTGTGGGGAGTAGGAAAGAGCCACCAGGAGGAACAATGGGTGCAAAAGAGACTGACTGAGGAGGAAGGAGCAGGCACAGGTCCAAGGGCTGATGGAAGTGGCTGGTGAAGTTAAAGTAGAAGTTCATGTAATGGTGGGATGATGGAAGACAAGCAGAAAGCAGACATACAGGGGGAGGCAGGAGCAAGAAGCAGGCTGAAAGGGACAGCAAGGAATGTTATCCTGTCACTGTGGGGAAGGGAAAATGCTCACAAGCAACTTGTCTAAGGCACAGATACTCAGGAAATGCAGTACTGGAGCTCACTGAAGTCTCTCCCCACTGAGCCCATCAGTCTTCTCATAAGGAAAAAGCTCCACATGAAGTCTAAGGCAACCCTGCACCCACACCTGTCCAAGAAGAAAGAAATTCACTCTCTTGCACTCCATCCTCACCACATGGGCATAGGAAATCCATCTTGAAGTGTATTTCCTCAAAGCAGATTAGCAACAATTTTGTGGCTTAATTCCCAAAACGTGTCACTCTGACCAACCTGGCCATACTGTTTGCATGCTCACAGTTCCCTCTGATTACCCCTGCATTGCCATCCTCACTTCTCAACCTGACATCATATATGCCTAGCAGCTAGCATGGCATCTTAGTCTCTGCTTTAAAATACATGGGTCATTCAGAGAACATCCCTAAGTCCTTCAACATCCATGCTCCCCACTCCCAAAACATTGAAGGGAAAGGAGGCATCAGAGCTCTGGCAGAGTCAAATCTGGAACTCTTACACTTTCCTTCCCTCCCCCTCTCCTCGATGTGGGTTAAGGATTTCCAATAAGGACCAAGTGTTGAAGGCTTAACACTGCAGTCTCTAGAGAAGCAGGCCAATTTCACACTAATCTTCCCCATGAAGGGAGAGAGCATCGGAAGCAAGAATTACATCAAAGAGAAGTTAATGCTGAGAAGCAGACGACAAAAAGGAGCTGCTTTCAGTTTCAAATGAATACACACAGCTGGATTAAGAGATCAGGCAGCTCAAAGCCTGTATCACAAGCTTTGGTACCCAGGATTTAGCCAGCAGGGAAGAGTTCTGATCTGGGCACTCTTTTGACAGGAGAGGAGAATCTTTATGGAGCACTGCAGGTATTTGAGAAGAGCTGGGAAGAAGACAGGAAGGCCGATGTCTTGTTCTGGCCCCCACTGACCTCTTCTAATAGATACCATGTCAGACTCAGGTAATGAGGTTTGCACAGCCTACATAGCTCCTGAAGCATTTTAGTTAGTGAACAGTTACCCCATCATCTCCCCCTGCCCGGCGAAGCCGTCCTTCCCTCTTTGGTCTGGGGCATTGCAGGTTTCCATGAGGAATAGCCTTCCAGGTGCTGAAATGCAGGCAATCCCTTCCTGCATAGCAAGAGGTGCGTTCAGCTTCAAATTCAACTTACAAAGGCAGCTGAGCTCCCTGTAATATAAAACACACCCTCCAGAGGACAGGAAAGCAGAGGGTGATTGCAGTAATGTGTCTGTTGTCCCATTTTAAGTGGTGCCAAAGTGAGTCCCGGCACACTCCCCCCGCAGCAGCCTGACAGGTGTAAATCCTGCGATGAATGAAGGCACCGAGCCCTATAACGCTGGTGTCTCTCCACGCATCTCCGCTCTGATTGACTTGTCGGCTCTCTAAGGCTGACTCTATCAGCTCCTTGCTGCCTCCAATTCCAGGCGTGATTTAGTTTGGAGATGAGAGGTGACAGTTAACATTGGTACTCGTCAGTGTAGATCAGACACAGTCACGCTGTCTTCTCCTGGCTCACTTCCTCACCTCCTCCCCCATGCTTCCCACCCCTCTGGTGTCTCCCACTCCGATCTGTTGCTCTCATTCTCCCTGCCTATCATCATCCAGTCCCTCTGTTAACTACCATATCCTTTTGCCTCCCATCACTATTGCCAGAGCTCATCATCAGTAAATTTTCCATTTCACTTGTCTTTTCTCCTCTAGAATAAGAGATTCCTAATACCTTCTTCAAGGAAATATCTTTTGTGCAAAGACTAGGAACAGCTGTTTTGGCATGTCCTTTCCAGTCCCCTGTAAACCTAAGTGAGCAATATCCAGCAAATACTCTATTTGCCAAATTTAGCCCATTTCTCCACTGACAGCTTGTTTGTTGCAGTTGAATTCTCTCAAGTGTATTTGCTGTTTGAAATTCATCAAATGTTTTTGTGGAATGAATCTGCGTTTGAAGACTAAAGAAGAAAGGGATTTTGCACTTAGCGTGCAAGATTACAACTGATTTGTTTGGTGTGGAAGAGGTCTTTCTAGTCCATATGCTGTAATAACCTACATCAGCCCTACAACCCAGGTTTCCAACACAAATACTCAGATTTCACATCTGGAACTCCTTGATTTAAAATTTTCAGTTCATCAAACATTTCCTGCCAATGTCACTACCTAGAACTCTTTTGGAAAAGGAACACAGGGAATCACACTTTTTATTAGGATTTAAGAGTTGCAAAAGATCTGGGATGTAGTCACACAGATTGTTTTCAACCCAAGTAACCTTCTACTCTTTCACTTTTGGTATCATATTTCCCAAGTCCATTCATTTTCAGCCCCTACTGCTACTTTAAGTGACAAGATTTCTTTAAGCCACACTAAAAAAGGCATCTCTTCCAGCATCATCAAATAGGAGGTGACTCAGTGGACACCATATTGGTTAGGTTCATCCTTTTTAATTCCCAGTTCCCATCCTTTAAAATTTTCAATATCTTCTGAGCTGATTTTCAGTAAAGTATAATATTTTCCTCTAATCCTTATGCTCTCCTTAGTGTTACTAAGGTCTGTGTTGGACTTCTTGGCCCTTCCTTGTTCTTCACTCTTCACTGAAGTTCAAATAAAAAAGCAGACAATCCATAAGGCCACAGGGAAGTTAAGAAATAGTGGTTGGACATCTAGAAAACCTGGCCTGCAGAGAAAAGGCTGTAGCCAGGTTTGTTTAGTCTAGAGAAAAAGAGTGGAGGAGGCATGATGGCAATCTTCAAATCCATAGCAGGCTGAAGAGGCAGGGTCTTTGGAAGGTAGGAAAAAATTGTAGCCTTAAACTGCATCAAGGAAGATTCAGAAAGCTCAAATACCTTTTTAGTTGTATATGTAGTAAAGTTTAGAAATAATTTAGTTAGAAAGTGTATAATTTTTCTTAAAGACAAAGGTAGGGAAGAATTTGGAAGGAATCATGTAAGTGTACTGTGGCTGGATTAGATTAATTCTTACCATTTCTGCCTTCTATATTTTCTCTGAATCTGTAAATACATTGACAACATTCTGTTAATGTGACAGAGGCTACCCGTAACCATAGTCCCTTCCAGAAATGAACACCTATCTGAAAACCTACAGTGGAGCCACACTAGCACTGAATGATGATGATGATAATAATAATTTGAGGCATTAACAAAGCCCTGTCTATGGCTCCCAGCATGAGAGAAGAGACACTATACATGTACCATGATACTGCTGAGAATCTGAGGAAATGTGTCTGAAGGAAATGTTGATTTTTCTGAATGAAAGGCAAAGATGCCTGGCAACTTGGACCCTGAATATTACCTACTGCAAATATTGCTGAGTTTCTTTCTAAGTTTAGGTAATTTAATGATAAATTAAGTTCTGAGCTTCAATGAGGTGTGACAGTAATTCTGTAAGAATTAGCTAGTAAGAAAGACAATGTTTAGAATACACTTATCTTTTAATTTAGACTGCATGAATAATATTTACCCTAGCTGACTCAGTGATATTTCTCCTCTAAATATAAATTATTTCTGGCTAATGAATTTCACCAAAAAGTTCCATCTCTGCCTCTGAAAGACAACTACAGCAGTGCTGATGTACATACTCACTCCTGAGTATAAAGAGATGTCATTCCCTGTACTGTCAAAAACAGTAACCAAAGGCTCAAAATGGCACCAGTTACAGCTGTCCACATCACCATCATCCAACTACAGAAGTTTAGGGGAACACCTTAGTGATGGGGCATATCTGCCTGTCTCATGAAACTTGCTGTGGCTCACAGATGGCAGCTCCTGTTAGAGGATGGCTGTGGGCCTACCTGAGCCACACTTGCCTATCCTACAGGGGCATTCCTGCCTCTCGCAATTCTGAGGGCATGACAGAACCATATGCTCTTCACCACCTTCCCAGGCCCGTCCAAGAGCCTAATGCTAAACTTCAGGCTTGTAATGAGAGATACCTGTGCTAATCTGTGGCTCACCATGACAGTTTGAGTCACTGAAAGCATAGGAACTGGAAGTGGTGTCATATACACTCTTGGAGGCTAAGAGTATCTAAGTCCAAGCTTAGGAAACACCTTGATGAAGTGGTTCCCCATTACAAGACCAAACTAGAAACTCAAGCTTAAGCAATGGAACCTTCAAAAGCGCGAATAGAATCCATAGCAAAATTTTAGTACCCCGGAATTACCTAAGTCAGACTAGAGACAGAAACAGTGAACTCTCTTCTCACTCTTGCCCCAAAGCTCAGCAGTGTTGGAATCTAACCATACTCAAAACTTTGCTCACTGCTAAGACAATTCTCAACACCATTTTAAGACTCTCCATCCCATATCTGCCAGTCAGCATCCTTAATCTTCCAATTGTCAGAATCTAAATTATTTCTCTCATTTATATGCCTTTATGATCATTTTCTCCTGTTCCATCTAAACTTCTCTTTTCCGGGACAGAGATATTTACCTTTCAGTTTGTTTTCAACCACTTTTTCCTCATTATTTGCTCTGCTGAAGATCCCATCTCTACCTTGGGGCTCCAAGGGGACATCCAAAGACTGCACAGTGTATCTGGGAGACCGTTTACCCAAAAAGTCTCATCTTGTCCATAAAAGGCTCCAAACAAGGGAGTTGCAGAAGGAAATGAGCAGTGCCAGCACAAGGCACTGGGTTACTGAGGCTGCCAGTTTCTCCATTAAATCATACCAGGAAGACCACACATGTCTGAAGGCACTTTTGTCTATGGTCTGTTATCAGGGTTGAGATGCAGCAATGGAAGGAACTTAAAACATTTTTAAGTGGTCAAAAGCCTCTCCAAACAGAGGGCTGCCTCCTGATCCCAGCAGCTTTCCCAATGCCCTTTCTGTCTTTCTGCAGGGCAGAAGTTTTCAGTTTGGGGAACAGCCAGGGCTTGACACTTTCTGGTTTCTCTGGTTGCAGAAAGTCCCTGCCTCCCATAACCCTACTGCCCACTCTTGCCTTGTGTCCATCCACTCCCCCTCCCTTCTCCAGCACCGCCCTCCCCACCTCCAGCCCGGGTGACGATCCATGAAAGCCCTCAGCAGTATGTCACAGGAGTGATAATTACATCCCCCCGCTCGCATCATGCCGCCTGCTGCTGACCTCTCACCCCTCCTCTCTTTTAATCACCCCCTGGCATCAGTCACTGTGACAGGGCAGCAGCACTGGACACGTGACCTGTCAGCCCAGGAACATGACTTATAGGGCCCGGCTGGTGGACAAAGGGAAGGGAGATAGGCAGCATAAATCTCCAGTAGGAATAAAAGAGAGTGATGGGGCATTCTGCCGGGGCCTACGTTAGCAGATTCTCGGCCTCTTGTTATTCAGCCCAGAGTTATGGTGATGAGGAAGTGGCCGAGAGTGACACGCGCTGGTCCCAATCAACCTTGCAAAACCTGCTGAGACCTAGAGGAGCCTTAATGTCACACATGGCTGGAGAGCCTCAATAAGGTGGGTGAGGGCCAGGGGAGCAGCCAGAGCTGTCCCCAGCCACCAGAGGCATCTGACCAGCAAAATCTTCTGCAGTCAGCAAGGCACTAAGTCACACAGAACAAGGACCCTTCTTCATCTCTACTGAGCACGGTTGCAGCAGGACTTGCACATCAGAGCACACACCATTGGCTCAGGATGCAGGCTTCTCCCTAACTGGAACATTCCTCCAAGCTTCCCACCAGCCTTCTGCTCACCTGCAGACTGCCCTCCCATATATCTCTTTTCCATCTACTCCCTCGCACTCATCTGTCATTTGTTAGGATAAAATCACTGGTACATTCAGTCAGCTACTTCCATTATGAAGTTACAGGACATCTGGAGTTTCCACCAAGGATTGGTCCTCCATCACACCTCTGCTGGGACAGAATTGCTCCTCTTGGGGCTGCAGAGACCTTTAACTTCTATAGGGAGCATAGGAGGGAGTGTGTTTTTCCACTAACACCTATGACAGGTGCTGCAGCAGACAAAGGACACCAGGAAGATCCATATGGATCATCAACTCCATCCTATGACAGTCACTACCGAGGTCATCTTCTCCCCTCATCCCTCAGGAGGGAAAGTGGCACAGGAGAGCTGATGTCCCCAGTAGTGCTATAACTTTTCTGGTTCTTAACCTAGAAGAGAAGTCAGGAATTCTAACCCAGAAGGAGCAGAAATGAGAAGGAAGACCAGAGAGAAGGACTGGGGGAGTTTTGAATATACTGGAGAATAAATTAGGGAGAGGTAACATGTGGGAGGAATACAGGGAAATTTGAAGTACATTTTCTTTCTTTTGTTTGAAAACTGAAAGTAGTATCTGAAATTACAGCTCATCAGCTGAAAGCAAAAAACTTTGATGACTTTCCTTTGTGCATCATGGAACAGAGTAATGAAGCCCCTTTCCAGCTTTGGGTGAAGTTGTTTCCAACTGAACATAAGAAAGGTGAGTCCCAGTAACCAGGAGGGATTTGGCTCCATAAACATCTATATCTGAGAACTACTATGTCTTGGATGCTCAGAAATGTGAAAGCATTGGGGGCAGAGTGGGAACGTAGTGTGCAGATCTTTTACACTGGTGCCATGTATCCTGTCCTGCACTGGCAGTGGCTCCTCTAAACTTCATGTTTCATTTGCAGAGTGAAAACATCAACAAAGCCATCTACTAATGTTGGCTGTTCACTCTGTGCATAAGCACCACCTCTTCACCAACTCCTCGTACTCTTCCCTGAAACCTACAAACTCCAGCATTATGCCAGATATCTCATTTATAAGATGATTGCTAAAATGAGAGGTGTGTCCAGACCAGCGATGGGTGAAGGTCTGCTTGTGCCATTCCCTGAGTCAGAGCTTGCTTTTGTACACTGAGACATCCTCTCCCACGTCACAGGTGAGGGGCCCCAGACAGGGCTGTACAAACCATACAGCTCAGTGCTGGTGCCACCACTAAATAAGAGAGCCAAGAAAGGTGCTGAGACTTCTCTCCTGGAGCAAGCAGCCACATCAGCATCCTACACATCCTACACCCTCCTCTCCCAACAAGTACCCAGTGCTGCTGCCCTCCTCAGTTTCCCTACCACTACCTGCAGCCTCCCAGTCCCTGCATAGCATGAGGCAGGTAAGGCTCTCTCCTACACAGAACAGACTTTATTTAGTCTGGAACCTGAGGATTAGACTGAACAGGGCCCCTCACTTCCCTCTCCATCCTCTCTGAAGGCTTCTTCTCTACTGGCAACTTCCTTTTGGGCCAAGGGGAAAGCCCTGAAGCCCTCAGCCTCCTCACCAGCTGGGTCCTACCCTCTGAGATGGGAGCACATTGCTTCCTACCCTCCTCCCCCACATCTGCCTTTTAACGATGATGGAAGCTGCTGTCAGCGTGCTGCGACAGTAATAAACACTCTTCTTAATAACACAGGGTGTCCCTCTTATTAAAATGAATAGACTTCAGTGGTAAAGCCAGGCTGCCTGCCTTGCAGTCTGGTGTGGACAGCAACCCTCAAGCAGAGCAGTTTATCTGCTGTAATTACTACAGCAGCTTTGGCTCCAGGACATTCCTGGTTACAGCACTGTACTGTACGCCCAGGCAGAGACTCAGGTGCGTGGAGATGCCACCAACACATGAGCACACAGTGAAATGCAGGCCAGTAATTGCCTGTGTGCCTGCAAACATGTACAGCAATCTCTGAGATGCAATGACACAGCAGAGTAGGGTTAAACATATCTACAGCCAGGCTTTTAGGCCTCCTAAATCCCACTGAAACCAGCAGCAGCAGCTGGTGTCACTCTTTCTGCTTCTCTCATACATAACAGGTATATTAATACACCTGTGCATAAACCACACTGCACTGAAAGCAGGTAAAGAAAGGCAAGTGCCTGCTCTGTGGGTGACAATCCTCTCCCCAGCTCACAATATATCTGGCAATTTTTCCAGTTCCCTGGTGGATGAGAGATCACAGGATAAATATATCTGGGTTTTATGTACTAGTGCACCATGTTAAAAAGGACTGATGTGGCAAATCCCTTGTGTCCACCCTTTCTGGGTCTTGGATCTCAGCTAATGTACTGGTTTCTCCCTCTTTGGAAAGCTGTCCATTTCCCAAGCAATAAATTCAGATGATCTTTGTATTTCAAGCACTGACTCTCTTTCACCATGCATACTGTAGGAAAAACCACCAAATTTGGAATCCACAGGACAGTGAAGGATACCATCTGACAATGTTTTGCCAGAGGTTCTTTTTGAGGTATGTTTGGACTGGCTATTACACAGTGGCCTCTGTGAATTCTTGCCTGGGAAACCAAAGCACCCCACTCCTCTGCAAATCTAGTTTATGTTCTTAGCCTTTACTAAGCTGGCTGATTCTGCAAATGTGTCCAATGTTGACCTGAGTGAGCCTACATGTGCACAGAAGAAAAGCTGCCCTAAGAATAATTTTTCTCCTTTTGAGCTCTCTCAAACAGAGATTATCCAAGGGAAAAATCTATCAGAAAGACAAATGACAGTAGCACATCTCAACATCCACTCTGCTCCTAATTCAGAGCAGTTCTCTGAGCTGCAGAGACCCAGCAAGACTAAATCTGGTCCACTGCATCTCAACCTTCCAGGAACAAGCACAGAGAAGCAGTGCACAGCTATTGCATCATTTCTCTCCCTCTTCAGTGCATTGAGGCAGGCTTCTGTGTCACTGTCACCATCAGGCCTCACACACTTACAGCATTACAGCATTCAGAACACCTCACTCCATCTCACCTTGCAGTGCTTCTCACACAAGAACCCACAGCAGGATGCAAAGTTAGCAGTGAACAATTTTGCAGATTTGCCAGAGGGATAGAATAAAAATAATCAATTCACAATGCAGCTAGGAGAAGCAGATGGCAGGACCTCACCATGAGGAACGGGACTCTAGTATGTCTACCTTTATTATCTATGAGAGACAGGCACTTGTTAGCTCCTCTTAGAAAATATTCCTGGCATGGAATATTAGATTCTCACTGGTTTTGCTGGCATTTAGCACAGCACGAGAGCAAAGGAGCAGATAGTAAAAAAATGAAACAATTGATGAATGAACCAGTCATCTCAACCATTGTCTTGCTGGGCTCAGAAGTTAAATTGCATCACAAGAAAGCTGCAGACATTCTATTTCTTCATGTTTCCCAAGTCTCTCATATGCCATGTCATGAATTGTCCATCTTTCTGCCCAGTGGAAGTTTAGCAAGGATATATTGGGGGAGCAGTTGATGAATACAAAACAAGACAAAGATCTAATCTAAAATACTTCCAAAGGGCCAGTAGTATCCCAAAATCAGTATCTTTAGCTACATGCAAGCAGACTGCACCACCTGTGTCTACAGTACTTTCACCTTTCTAGGCTGTGGCAGGGATTCTCTAAGTTCACTTCCCACCACCAGGGCTTTCCAGATCCACATGGCTTATCTTGCTGAATCTCTCCCACCAAGGGCTACAGGTCATGTTGGGGGCTGGCAGCAAGGCTGCTACTCTGGGCTTCCAGAGCTGCAAGCCTGTGTCAGTGAAGAGGGCTAAACCAGCAGTAAGCTCAGAAGAGACTGTGGGAGCACTGACAGAGCCCTGAGAAGCAGTCTGGCTTTGCAGTCTACCTCATAGGTCTTACTTAATCCCAAACATTTCATCCATTTCTCACCTTAAAAAATAAAAAGAAAAATAGAAGGAAGAAAATAAAGGAGAACCTTGCATAACAAGCTGAGCCCAAGAGCTGGGCAGAGCTAGGAAAAGTTGCAGCACATCCTTCACCCTTGCTATTAGTGATTTTATTTAGGGGACACAAGCTCAGCATGCAGCAGGGTAAAGGTGGAAGCCACATGAAGTCTACTTGCACACTCCAAAGGCTGCTTTTGGTATGTCCAGTGCCTAGCTACTGCCTGCTAGGAGTCTGGTTACAGGCTGGGTAACTCTTGCCCTTGACAAAATCACCCTGCAGAACTGCTGCAGGGGTCCTCATGCTGTGGCATTGCCTGCACCAGTGATGGCTGCTCCATATCTCTCCATATGGAAAAGAAAACTATATAGAAGCAAACTTCCCTCCTATGTTGGAAAAGCAGTTGATGCTTCTTTCATCACAGTGCTGGGCCCAGGCCTTCACATCAAAGGGAAGTGCTTGTGCCTGAAGTCACCACCCTGTGGCTCATTGCCTGCCACTGAACAGTTCCTGGAAGACAAGCCACAATGTTCAGACAAAAGTGCTTCTCATAAAAGTGGATACTCTAGCTCCTTGAGAAGGCCTTGTGCTCCAAGTAGCCTGCAAAGCAAATTTTTGTTTGAGAATGTGGCTCACCAGTGTTGCAATGAAGCGAGACATTGGAAAGCAGACAACAATGACCCAAAAATCTTAGCACCAGTCACACAGTTTCCCTCCTTCCACTGCTGTCAACTCCAAACAACATCAATATTTTGCTGCTGGTGCTTTTTGCTGGGATGCTGGAGGACTTTGCAGCACCCATCAAGCACACAGAGGAGTTACAGAGGCATGGGAACAGAAGGGCAAGCTGAGACACTGCTCACAGCTGATCCAGAGGGTGAGGAGTCAGGAGAGGACCGGCTCTTCACTAGATCCTAGAAAGCTCAGATCACGGTTTTGGCAAATCACTTCTGGAGCCTGGATGGGCTGACCAAGGGTAAAGGGCTATTGACGCCATCCAGCTGAAGAGCTGAGAAGGGCTTGGGAAAGAAGATCAGCAGAAGAGTGATCACAGACAGAAACACTCTCCAGAGAAACTGAGCCAAGGAGAACTCAGTCCTATAACTTCCTGGGCTTGCATGCTCTGCAGGGCTGTGACATGTCAAGAAGCAGATAAAGAAATTATTCTGAGCAAGCGTATTTTTCTCCCATTGGCCTGCAGACAAGCACATAAAGATAAAGAGAGACCTCTAGTGATGCTGGAGGGATTTTGCCTGTCCTCCCTCTCTGAGCATCCCTCACAGCCAGAAACAAATATCTTGGTTGCTCTGACTAGTGCAGTAATAGCCTTCCTCCAGAGAATAAGAAAAACACAGGCTTATCACAATAATATCTGCTCATCCATGGAGGAGGTGGAGGAGTGGTATTCAGATTCAGGGGAATGATTATGCCAGACTTGTGGAGTTCAGAAAAACTGACAAAGGCATGAGCTCAGGTCTTGCCCACACCCTGCCTCTCCAATTGCAGCTATCTGAGCTCCAGCATGGTCCTGGGATCAGAGATATGATTCAGCATGGGGGGAATGGATTATTACCAGGGCTGGGAAATGATGTTCATCTCAGTGGCAATGTGGAATGTGTGCCTGGAAATTCACGTTCAGGCAGGAACTTCAGTGGCTGCCAGCTCAGTGTGGACAGAGGCAGGAGCAAGGAACAGCAGGTCCCTGTCTGAGCCCAGTCATACCAGGAGATGTCATATCCCCCTTGCACAACCCTGTCAACTGCAGCATCTTGCACTCAGCTGCAGGAAGGCATGATTTTAGTTTTTGCCAAATTCAGCCTCAAAAACCCCAGTGTCCAGATGTGAACAGAAAAGATGGTGGAGTGTGCATAAGGGCATGCTCATGATGAGCATCCCACGTCCAGCACAGGGAGAAGGCAAGCTATTCAACTTCTCAACTCTTTGCACCAAGGGCTGGACAGAGAGCCCAGAAAAGGGTTTGTTTATTCAGGTATACAACTAGTGCATAAAAGTTTCCAGGTATGAGAAAGGCTTTAAGGGAAACATGAGGAAAAGAGGAAAATGCAGGGGCAGACTTGGCTATGGCAGAGGCACAGCAACTGTGCTATGCAATGTCACAAACCAGATACATAGACCTGTCCTGTTGCTCTCAAACCCATGGCAAGAAGAGAAATCAAGGGCTCCTGCCAGGCAGGAGAGAAGGTCTCTCTGCCTGCTCCTGCCACCTTCTCCACAGCTCTGAGCTGTGATTACTCAATTAGCAGCTGCTGTAGTACCTTCCTTGCACTCAGCAGTCTCTCATTTTGCCCAGCCAGCATGTAAATCAAAAAGCAGCAGCTCTTTCCCTGGGCTTTCTTTTTCTTGTGCTAGCCCAAGCCTTGGTGACCTCCCGTTGAGAGGGGCAGTCATATTTTGCTGGAATGCTTTATTTTCTGTGCTGCATGAAGAGTAATTGTGGAGGGGAGGGAGAGTGCAAGCACAAGAAAGCATGTACACTGCCAGCCAGGCCAATGTCCTTGTCCCACAAGGTCATGGATCCATTTTAGCTCAAAGAATAATAATAATAATAAAGCCTCATAGAAGCAAGGGATTCATAAAACAAAACATGAGCTAGGCATTTGGCAGCAGCTGCCCATAGAGTGGGAAGCACACATTTAAGTTCTGAGGTACAAAAGCACTCAGATTTCCAGGAGTTGGCAGGGTTTGGGATAAGGTGTGCACGTGTGTATGCAGAGAGCTGGCACAACCTCACTTTCTCTTTCCCTGCACACTTCATTGGTGGTAATTCAGACAGTGCAGTGGAGTGCAGAGGTACATTCAGACTGAGGAGCACATCTGACCCAAACAAGAACAAGCGGCAGGTGAGAACAGCCTGTGTGGTGAGCCCCCTCTCTGCCCTGCTGCATCCCACCACACTTCACCACACAGTACAAATGCAACTTTCTGATGGTTGCATAGGACACTTGCACTGAACACTTCTCTTCCCTCTTTAGAGGGCAAACATGAGGCACAGAACAACAGAATAACTTACACCTAAGACAGAAGAGCCTCCTCTGCGAGAATTCAGAAAACTTGGGGGATTTGCAAACGTTCTGATGAAATCCTAACAGGCGTGTGAATATTTTCAAGTGATAAATAAGGCACTGAAGACCAAATTCAAGACTTTTTGAGAAAAACAATGGCAGTACATTTCCTTTTGCTTCATATATAGTGAGCTCTAGTAACAATTACTATTTCTATCTTGTAACAGGCATGCATGACACTTTCTGACTGCAAAGGACATCTCTCTCGCTCATTCCCAGTGTATCAGAACAAGAGGTCTAGATCAAATGCCAAGGGAGCTGGGGTCAGTTAAGATGACTTGGTACTTCAGTGGAGTCAATTATTTAAGAAACTATGGGTTAAAAAAAGGACTCAATAGGTTAGAAATTCAGGCAGTGTTGAAAGATAAGATCCATTTCTTCCAGATAGGTGTTCTTACATTAAAAAGGTCTACAGTTAACTGGGGAAGTTGAAGGCAGGATCTGAGCAGTCGGGGAATTTCTGTGTTCACTGCTCAGAGTGCAGAGGATTATACCATTGACCAATGCCCTCAACAGTCTAGATTGTTCTAGGGGCTTCTGCCCATCAGTATCTCCAGACTACAGGGAAAAAAACCAAACTGGAAAAGTCAGAAATGCTTTCCTAAAAGAAAATCAGCCATCCTTAGCCTGCCAGAAATCTGAATATAATTGTGAGAAAAGAGATTACTTACCATTACTTGGACTTCAAAAAAACCCCGTCACCATAAAGAGGCTGCTGAGAAGCTAAGCCAGGACAAGGTAAAAGTGACAATGAAATTCTGGCATGAGATAATAGCCAAGGATGATCCCAGAACAGACAGTGTCCTCACCAATCAAGGCATAGTTCAGCAGAACTGGAGCAGGTGCTTGGAGGCAAAGCTGAGTGCTGGTTACAGGGCCCACCCATGGCCCTAGCATGGCAAAGTGAGGAACCAGGCCCAGGCTTCATGCAGGGAGTCCCATCAGGACCAGCAAGAGCTGGGGATGAAGACACTGCTGCAGCCTAGGGCTGAGGTCAGGAAATGAGGCCAAGCTAGAGAGAGGCAGAACTATAGCACAGCTCAGGAGGGTGTTGAGTGGCCCAAGCTGAGCTTAAATGAAGCTCCTGGGTGTGGGTCCCAGGTGAGACCAGGGCAATTAAGGCTTATTGGTGCCATCAGAACCTTGTCAATTTTGCTTAACATGCAGACCCACTTTACATGGGATGGGATCATACGCACAAGGAGTTTATGTGCAATTTCCCTGCTCTAGCTGGCCTGAGTGACAGACTTCCTTACACATTCCTGTAACATCTGTCTGCCTGCAGTCATCATGGGGAACAGGTGTAACATGTGTTTGCATACCCGAGGAGAGGATTTAGCACCATCTAGGCAACAGCATTAGGGAAAAAAAGTAAAACTCAAAGTGCATTAAAAATTACATAAATGCATTGCATTTCCATTTCTCCTAAAGAATAAAAAAAAATGGGGTATGTAATGGGAATACCTCATAATACAGCACATAACTAGCCTCTAGCAGTTACCAGTGGTACATGGAGGATATAAGCCCAGGACTTTAAAGAGAACAAGTAATTTGTGAACCTTTCTGGTCAAGGACATGTGGCAACTGCTCAACACCTTGGAAGGAGGAAAACAGCAATCCCTGGGCAGCTTAGCCCCTAACTGTCCATGACAGTGTTTCCTGGCTTTTTTTATCCTGAAGTATTCAATTGTGGCCACTCTAAGCACTGGGGACAAAAGTCAGTTCTCTCTGCCTGAGTAATTCCAATGCTAAGGGAGTGCTTTTTTCTCCAGTGCTCCAAAAGGTGCTGTGGGATGAAAAAATAAAGTGCATTTTCTGTCCTGAGGAATGGGCTGTGCAGAGGGAAAAGAGCATGAAAGCAGGCAGGCAGCCGGGAACAGTGATCAGCAGAGAAGGCAAAGGCAGCACAGGGGCTCATAAATATGTTTTGCTGTTATTTTGGAATGGCAAAGACATGTCCTTGTAGGAGCAAAACCATACAGATTGCTTTATTATTTTCAGTCCAATGAAATTTGCTGGAGTAGGGGGGGAAGTGCAGCAAACAGCAGGCAGGAACAACAGCGATGGGGGGATCTGTAGGATGCGGGTACTTTGTGTTGGGACCGTGCCAACCCCAGTCCCAAACCTGCCCAGCTGAGTGATGCTTTGTGAGCTCCGTGTGGCCTGAGAAACTGGGGATCAGTCCTCACAATCATGCAGCCCTGCTGGTGCCTGGATGGAGCTTGGGCAACAGGGCCCCTTTGGCTCACTGCAGGGGGCTGCATGGAGCCTCCAGTTCCTGCTCCTGCTTCACAGCATTGGGACCCCATAGGGGCCCATGCTTCTCCCTGCCCATTGCCTGCTCCATGGCACACCCTGTTCCCCTTCCTTGCACAAAGAGCAATGAGAGCCAGTGCTCACCTGATATATCCACCCCATGGGATTGGAAGGAAGCAGCATAGTGACTGCCATGCCCATAGGCACATTGGTCACCTATATAGCATTTAGTGACTAACATATTTGATGTAGGAGCCTTTGCACACTCCCCCCACCCCTCATCTCCTTTCACCATCTGTCTGTTTGTTGAGAAATCTGTTCCAGCTGACCTCGAGCTGACCAGCGCTTCCCTCTTCCCTCCATCCTGCCACGGGCTACTCCAGACATTCCCAGCTCAGCTCATGGGCTTTTAGCTGACTATGCAAATGTCACCCAGCCAGCTGGTGTCTGCCTTCCAGAAACACATGTTCAAAGGCCCCCTGGACAGCCAGGCAGGAGAGGGGGCAAGTCCCTGTGCCCCAGCCCAGGGGCTGCCCAGAGAAAGTTATTTAGCCAGGAATTATTCAACAAACAGATGGGAAGAGGAAAGGAAGGTCAGGGAACACAGAAAATAAGACTCTGGTGCATTTGTGTCAGTGTGTGTAGGTGTGGGTGTATGGGGTTCCCAGGTGAGTGTGTGGGAAGTGCAGATGTAATCCCTGTGTGGGGATGGATAGTGATGAAAGGGGTGTGTGAGAAAGATGTACAGGAAAGATGTTTTCAAAGGTTTGTGGCCTCTGCCTCCTAATGACATCTTCTGCAACACACAAAAGGAGATCTAACAGAACAGCACAAAGGAGACACAGCTGTCAGAGGGCCAAACAGCAGGTCCATGAAAACTGCCTCCCAAAAGCATTACTAAAGAAAGGCAAGGCCTGAAGGGCTCATTTCTTCTTCAATATCTGTTTTCTCTCTATCACCCAAGTGTGACCACCCACCTCAGATCTCTAGTTCTCCATTGAGGAAGAGTGTGGAGATGCCAAAACCTGAGGATTTGAGTCTGAACCAAGGAGAAAAGAGAGTAGTAAGGCAGTATTGCCACAGCACCTCACCATGGCTGATGACACTGTAGGACTTACATGCCCAGCCAGAAGGCCATGCATACGCAGCAGTGCAGCTCACCTGGGTATCTTTGCAGGGCTGGGACTCTGTAATTTCCTGAAATGCTGGCAAGGAGCAGTATTAATGTGGAGATGCTTGCTAAATCTTTGCCATGCATGAAGTGAGAGGAAGGCTTGGATAGAAAAGGCCAAAGCATCCACAGTTCCATGTATGGATTGCCTCAGCCAATTAGGGACATCCCCAGCAGTTCTGCTGTGCACCCAAAGGCTAATTCAGCCTTAGTTTCTCAGGCATAAGGAAAGGTTGGGTGTCTGCATGTAGTTACACAGAGCTTGGACACTCCACCATGATGAGAAAGTTTTTTCCTTTACCTCTTTCAGATACTCTCCCTCATCTGACTCCAGGTGTCTGGGTATTTACTTCTGAGTACTTACTAACAACATTTGAGCAGGAGGACACCAAGTCATGTTTAGCCTTCTGTAGGCTAAACAAAAGTCAGGATATTGGCTCAAAATTTAACAAGATTCTTCCTTGCAATTACAAATAGCAGAAGTCAAGGTACCTCTCCCCAACCTAAATTTATCCTGTCACAACTGCTGTTCTGGCCCTCTGAAAAGGACCCCTTGGGCTCCCTGGGAGAAGGCAGGATGGCAGCTCCAGATGTAGCTGACAGATGATGCTCTTCCTGGCCATAGGCAAGAACTGTGAAATGGTGAGCTGCCAGAAGCAGCTTAAGGAAGAAATGCAGAGTTTGTGTACAAGGGAAACCATGAGGTTACAGCACCAATACAGAGCATAGGGGAGTTGCTGGACATTAGAGATGTCTCCTTTATATCCTCAAAAGTGACAATGAAGCCTGCCCATGAGCCAAGCCTAGTGGTAGAGAAAACGTACACCGCGTGAAATAAGCCCAGGCAGTAGTTTGCTCCCCATAATGGACTAGAAATCTCTGGTAACGAGGTCAACTATTCAAGGGTGGAATGGACTGTTTCTGCTTGCATCTGCTTTCATCTCATCTGGATTTAGAGTAGTTCCCAGGTTGTCACTGGGTTTTAAAATGACCAAAATGGAATATATGTGAATGGAAACTGCCATTTCTTATGTATGCATTTCCTGTGGTTGGACTTGGCACAAGAAATAAAAGTGTTGCTGGGTTTTTTTACTGAAGAAGAAATTTGGGTTATATTCACACTACAGCAAGGCTCAACAGAGCCAAAGGTAAGGGAAATCATAGGCAGATCAGTAGACCATATGATCATAGAACCAGATCCTCTTGGTTCTCATATTCTAGATGACATGTCACCTCGACCACCCCAGAGGTTATGGTGGAGGTATCTGACAGGTTTCGCTCCTTCAGGAACAGGGCCTTAGGTTAAGGGGAACCCTGTACTGGATGATGAAGATTCTTCTTCAGAGCAGAAACTTATGAGTGCACACTTTGGGCACTGTCAGAACAGCTGAATGTCCCTGATCAGCATGAGGCTGAAAGTGAAGGTCCGTATCACCACCGGCTGTGGCTTCTTTGGGGCCTCCAGCCCAGCCTGCATGGTAAGCACAACAGAAGCACACCATGACAAGCTGCCAGGAGCATGAGAGAAATAGGCTGTACCTGCTTAGTCCGAAGGGCCACCCAACCCACTATCCTGCTCTAAAAGGCAGACAGAGAACAGCACTGGCCACAGCAGAAGCACTGTTGTACACTTTGATATGAAGGAAAGAGAGACTGCATCTGTCTTCTTTTAGGGCCAAACAAGCATCAGCTAAGCACTGCATGAAGCCAAAAAGAACAGAAGTTACCTGCACTCAGCATGCACCTACATTTTCCTCACAATCTTTGACAGGATCTTTGTGTCTTCTACCACAGTCCTCTCCTGAGCACCTCTGCAATATTTTTATTACTACACGGCTTTTCCCTGGTAACTCCAATATCCTGACATCAAAAGTCACACACCAAACAGGTCAAGAAGGAAACCACAAGGCTGCATCCACACAAATGAATTTTTGAGGGCACAGGCTCTGGTACTGGGGCTTTTTCAGCATGAGCAGGCTCCTGGCACAGTGCTGGCACCCACCAGTGCTGGTGCACAGCCTTGTGCTTTCTCAGGGACAGCCTGGCTGAAATTTGTGGGAAGCACAGGCAATATTCCATTTCCTAGAAGCAGAAGAACAGAGAAGGCCTTGTTGTGCTGTGGTGAGGAAAATTTGGGACATTTCAGCATAAGCCACATCCTACAGTTTGCATTTTCTTGAATATACTTGTATAGGCATAATTGCAGAAGCCCATCAAAGGATACTAAAAGGATCCCATTGCAGTGGGAAACTCAGAAACTGCAAACCAGTGGAGTACCCTCTGATGCTCAGAGCTGAACCAAACCCACTGGGCAAGAGCCAGCACCTGGGCCCATAAATCCTCAGCCTAACCATAAGACCAGAACCTAAGCATCCAGTTTAACAGGAACCCAAGGAGCCGTTCTCTCCTTGTGGCTTGGCCTCCCCAAGCAGCCCCGAGCCGCGGCGGGAGGGAGCCGGCAGCTCGCCCAGCACCCAGCCCGGGCGGGGGGAGCGCGGCGTTCCCACCAGGCTCCTCCGTTCCGTAGGAAGGCTGCAAGGCAGAGCGAGGAGGGGGAGCGGGCTGTGTCTTATCTCTCCTCTCCCTTTGTATGTACCTCCTGGTACGATTATTAAACGCAAATTACAAAAGATGTGACCCAAACGATCTTTATTTCTTCTTTCACCGAGCGGTGCCTGCAGGGTCCTGATTCTGAATTCCGTTTCAATTACCGATGCCACTTTAACACAAAGCGGCTTCTGTCTGCAATTACCGGCACTGACGGCGGCGCAGAGGCAGCTCCGGTGGCAGAACACAAAGCCTGGCACCTTCCGCTGTTTAGAAACTTTCATTTGCCATGATTAAAGGCAGCAGACGCGAGAGTTGTCGGTCTGCAGACGCGCACTGAGCGGCGCGCTCCTTCCCGGCGCATTCCCCGGGACACCAGCCCTCAGCACTCACCTCCACGAATCGCTCAGGAGAACTTGAACTGGTATTCCAGCCGGTATAATGTAGACAAACTGACTGAGTTAACTCATCATGCTTTGGCTCAGGAAGGAAACTCTCTGCCTTTACTGCTGGTAAAACTGAGCAGCCTGAGCTGCAGGGCAGAGACACCAGTACAGGCTGAGGCACAGGGCGATACAAAGATGAGTATTTTCCTTTTACACTGATGAGCTAAGCACTAGTAAAAAGCCTACAAAATACACTCTTCACTCACAGCTGAAATGCAGCCTCCTGCAAGTAGAAGGCGAGATGTTCTACATATATTACTGCCACAAATTAACTCAGGGAGAGATGGTGAGGCATCCCAGAGCTAAATAAAACCAGTAGCAGGAAACATGCACACCTGTCTGAGTTGGCAACTATTTCAGACAAGAAGGGTTGGCACCTGAAATCCATTGGGCTTGGACCCCACTCTGCAACTTGGCACCACCTGAACAGCATC
The DNA here is from genome assembly GCF_027579445.1 of Ammospiza nelsoni. Lineage (NCBI taxonomy): Eukaryota > Metazoa > Chordata > Aves > Passeriformes > Passerellidae > Ammospiza > Ammospiza nelsoni. The sequence continues at coordinate 42,164,616 of NC_080638.1, read as the reverse complement.
TTCAGATTCTCAGGTAAAATTCACAGCAACTGTAGTTTCACAGCTAAAGTCAGACACAATGGAATTCAAAGAGTAAATTTCTGTGCAGTAGCTGCACATCACTCTCTGCTGCTGGACCTTAAAGCCCCTGCTCTGCCTCAAGCTGGGCACTGCCCGCATGCTGACCCACAGACAGGCACACACACACACACACTCAGATCACTTGGGTCGTGGAAAGGCAAGCAGACATCTACTCTCCTTTGCCCCATCATGCAGGTTAATTTTTGCTGCTGCTTCAGTATATGCAGCTGTGCCTCTTTGTCCTTCAGCTTTCTTCAGAAGCTCACCTGGCCTGTGTATGAGGGTCAAGCTACTTATCTTCTAGATCCTTTCCTTTCTTTCTGTCTAGTCTCTCCCAGTGACATCTGCTTAGTGTCCCCTCGCTCCCTTTCTCCACACCATCCATAATGTACCAAGCATATGGGGCTTTCAAAGACACAGGAAGAACCAATTGCAGGGGCTGATGGCTTCTGAGAGGCGCTGTTCACATCTATTGTTACCTTTTGTTTGCCCTTGCCTGTTCCTTGACAGGTGGTCTCTTTTTCTCAGGTGGTGGTTTACTTCTCTCTCCTGTAAGTTTGTTTGAACACGAGTGCACAGCTCCAAGCTGTGAGCACTGCAGCAGCACAGTGTGCAAGGTGAGTGTGCAGCCAGGGCAGTGCTGTTTCCCAGGGAAGGCCAGGCCATGGCTCAAAAGTAGGGAGTGGGTGTCTGAGGTGCTTAAGCTGGGTTGGTGCAGACACAGGGAACACCAGCCATGGCGGCCCTGCTCTCAGAGGTGAAAGTGTTCAGTCAGAGCTGCCAGCTCAGGAACAGAGACCCTCAGGAATCATCCTTCCCTTTAAAACCCTCCCAAAGCTTGTATGGATGGAACAAACCTTGAAACTCTTGGCCTCAAAATATGACTTAAAGAGGTGGTGTGTAGGTAGGCAGGTCATTCGCACCCCTTAGTGGCACAACCCCCATTTTCCAACAAGTCCCTGGAGCCCCTTGGGCTACATGGCCCCATGGGGAGTGAATAAAAGACACTAAATCCCACAACCCCAAAAGACAGCACTGGAAAAGTCTCTGCCATGGTGGTGGCAGTGTCCAATTCCCACTGGACTTCCTGATCCCACGCTGTATCAGGACAGCCCATTTTGCAAGGCCCAGCCAAGCTGCTGTCCCCAGAAGGCGGCAGAGGGTGAAGAGAGGGCAATTTACAGCCCTGCTTATTGAGTGGTGTGTGAGTCGTTTGTCACACTGAGCCCTGGCACCTTGTTCTACCTGTGTTGTGTGTGTTTTATTGGTGTTGAGCAGAGGGAGGCTGGAGCAGAGGGAAGTCTGGGAGGAAAGGCACTCAAGTGAAAAATGAACTGAGCCAAACAGGATTGAGAGAGAGAGATGCAGGGGAAGGGGGTGAAAGGGGCCATATTATAAAACACAAGACAAATGTGCCCACTGGCAGCAGGGTTAGGGAGAGAGGAAGAGGGAAAAAATGAGGGGGAGCAGGGTAGGAAAAAGAGAGTATAAAGACACTGACGTGTAGCCAGCACTGTCCTAGTGGGATCAGGGATGCACATGTAGTCAGAAAAATAATTCTCAGTTTAACAAAGCAAGAAGAGGGGGCGGGAATGGAGGAAAGCTACAGATCCAAACAGAAAGTGCCCCAGGGTATCCAATCTGCTGGGTTAAAAAAAAAAAATTAAAAAATTGCCTCTTCCCCCTCCTTTCTCCACTGGGGAGCTGGCTCCTTCCCTGTTCCCCCAGCGATCACCACCAAAAGGAATGGGACCAGAGAGAGAGCAGAAGGTCTGTTTAGAATCTCACATCTCTTCTATCCTGCTCCCTCAGTGCTAAACTTTCAAGACAAAAATCATAAAACGAGGTGCTTTGTTGGTGAGGGAGATTTAGAGATCTTCCTGTTAGGAACAAGAAAGGGAAGAGAGAGACAGAGAGTGAGACACAGCGATAGCTAGATGGAGGGGTGGCTTTGTGCTTGCAACAACCCACAAAAGGTGCATTTTTAATTAAATTTATACAAAATGTGTCAGTTTTATCTCTATGTTTCAAACCTGACTCTTTTCTATCAAAGTAAAGTATTGATCTTCACTGCCCCGAAGCTACCTGACTGAATTAAACAGAATAAATAGAAGAAGGACTGAAAGGGCTTAGAAACAACTGCAGAGAGGCGAATGTTTAATGGCTCCACAGTCATTTGCTGCAATTAAAAAACAAAACCGTTTAGAGGGGCTGTTAACACCTTGAAGTCTGAAAATTCTCACTTCAAAAAAGCCCCAAAACAGCTTCCAGGCAAAACATTTTAATTGCCATAAATACTTCCAACCCCAGCCATCACTGGTGCATGTGCACATTATACTGATAGACAAACAGATCCCTGGGCCCAACAAAACAGAACCTGCTCAGCTGGTGAGATATAGGTATGCTCTATATGGCACAGGGACACCCTCCACCCAAGGAAAGGCCTGTATGCAGTATGACACAGATATAAGTCCACTTTATGACAACAAAAAACCTGTTTATCTGACAAGTTAAGGATGGATGTTCTAGACCCCCACAACTATTCCAGGTACATTTGAGTAACGTGACATTGCCTTTACTGAACAAATATTCTCCAAACTCCACACTCAATTGCATGTCATGCATAGACATCTTACAGAGCTCTCTCTTTGCCTGTTTTATGTCACAAGAAGAGTCACAGACAGTGCCACAACCAGTCTCACTTGATTAACAACTATGCTAGGGCTGGGACACCCTCTGACAAGAGCATACAGGCCCTGGAACAGGCAGGGCCCATAGTTTTGTTAAAGGCTTCTGACCACCACGTGACTTAAGAAACCAACCAAACAAAAAACCCACTGCATTTCCTTGGTTAACCTTAAGGTAGTGTGATACTGTATGACTTACCAAAGCCTTACTGATGGCCTATGCATCTCTCAGCATGGAGATTTTCCATCCCTACTTTATGGTCATCTTCTGCTGAACCTAGCAGAAGAACTCTCTCTGTAGAGAGAGACATCAGGAGGCTGAAGAGCCCTAATGGCTTCAGACTTCCAGAGTTTGCCCTGGAAAATAGTCAGGCTCATTCACAACTTATCCCTTTCCCTGGCTATTTCTGGGATAAGCAGAGCAGCCTTAAGGAAGAAAGAAGTTTTTGCAGGACATGATTACAGTTTCCTATCTTAGTGGGCATACTACCAGGCAGGCAGTGTTCTGGTGCTGTTCCTGGGGAAGATGTTTTGTACAGAGACTATATTGATTTACTTTGTGTTTATGAACATCTGGAAGGAGATCCATAACCTGAAACCAGCTCTTGGCTGAAAATCAAAATAAACAAATATATCATCCTTGTGCATAATTTCAGCTAGCAATGAAATGTGGCTGTGAAACCGGACGGATGCTCAGAGGTGCTGATTCGGTTCTTAGCTGTGTCACAGTCCCACTGTGGGACCCTGGAGAACTTGAATGATCAGCCTACAGTTCTGGTCCCTCTGTATGAAATGAAGAGCATCCAATCCCCTATGCACAGAGACATGCAGGATCCTAAGTCTCGGGGACTATGGTTTGAAAGCCATGGAAGTGAGTAAGAGTATCTCTGCGGGGCATAGAGCAATACAGAGGCCAGCACTAGAGAAGCTTTAAAGGAACTAGCTCAGGTCCTAGAGAAGAGGACTTACAGCACTCAGCAGGGCAAGTCCAGGCTGTTTCTTGTCCCTCTGGGCTAGATGGGGCTTGCTAACTGGACTAGCTGTGCATGAGCTCAGGTACAGCTACCATAGCCTGAACTATTATTGCCCATTTATTGCCCATGAGGTTGATTCACCCAGCCAACAGGCATCCTCACATACAACCTTGCAGGCCACAGGGAGCCATGGGCTTAGCTCCAATTTGGCTTTGGAATTCCAGGCACTCAGAAGGTTGCCTGAACTGGATCAAATTCTTTGGCATTTTCCCAAGGCATTTTCCTGGCTTTGTGAGTAGTTCTGCTGATCAGGATAATGATCAGAGTAAGACTTCAGTCTATCATATGGACAGCAAGTCCATCTCTTTTGGCTGATTGAAAATGTTCCACAACACCAAATATAGTGTCCCTCATCATTTCAGGGCCAAAAACCATCCTGAGAATTTTCCTTACTTGGGTCCAAAACATGAGTGATTTTTGCCAAAGGAGCAAGGTTAGATAATAAAAGCTGATCAATTAACAGTATATCAGTTTAGGCAAGTGAATCCTGCATGTTCTCATCTTCCAAACATTTTGTTCAACATTAAGTAATAATGAAGAGATTTTCTGTAAGCAGCAGGACATTTCACATAGAAGCAACAGCATAAATATCACCATACACAATTCTTGCCTGTGACTGCTAGAGAACCACATATTTTTAAATGATCTGCAAAGCCACATACATGGGTTTGTACTGGGGCAGCTCCATCACCAACATCTGAACTGCAGGTTAACATTCATCCCAGCCAGCTGCAATACTCACAAGCAACAGAAGCACAAGGACAGAAGCCAGCATGGCTCTGCTTGACAGGATTTCAAAGCTACACTCTCACTTGAGCATGAGGAAGTTCTGCCCTGTACCCTTCCTGGGCCCACAGCCTGTCGGGTGAAACAGCCCTACAAATCTGAGCCAACTGCCATATTCTGTACAGAGGTACATACGCATTCAGTCAGCCTGCAACGTGAGCATCTGAAACGAAGCGTTTGAGAGCCAAGGAATTGGCTTGGTTAGCACTAAGGTTGAGTACTCCTGCTGCTTATGGCCAAGCTCCTGCTGCTGCACTTCAGAGCGTTTTGCTTTGTTACGGACCCCTGATTAACACTTTCTAAGCATTTCAGCCCACACTCCAGTCACTTTGCAGATTGCAATGAATGCAGATTTGAGTTTATGGGTTCATAAAAGTGTGAATTAGCACAACAATTTTCTCCCAGCCTATTTGCACAGCCCTTCCTTGAGTGACCTGTCTCTACAGACATCACAAATATTTCAACTCAAGCAAACTGCCCAGTGAGGCATTTTTAAGAGACTAGAATGAGATTGGTGGCCCCAGGAAGCAATGCCTGTGGGAGCACAAAGCAGGAGCATCATTGTGAAGACCAGCATTTGCACCTTCTGGCAGTACTATAAAGCACTGAAAAACAAATTCCTCTGCCCCTGTAGGAACTGCAGCGATCCCAACAGCCCTGGCCACTCACACTGGCTCTGAGCCTGGCATTGCTATTGCCACCCACGCTAAAGAGAGAGAAGGGAACAGACCTCCCTTGTTTGTGTTGCACTAGTGCAGTGTAGTCACACAGCCCTGCATCAATACATTTGATCAGTCACAGAGACCCCAAAATAAGTACCTCACAATGACCCAGTGCTGTGTTTCTTCTCACAGCACATGTGCCTCAATCTCTTCCAGCCTCTATTCTGACATCCCATATCTCTGGGCTGTGGAAAACACTGTCACCCAGTAATCTGCCCCTTTTCCTGCTCCCTCCGTATCACTGGTGTGATCAGTCCTATCTCTGCATGGAGGAGGGGCTGGCTCACCAAATTTCTTTAATTAAAAGGAAAAGGATCAGGTTTATTTCAGATAAGCAGGCAGGATTAAAATAGACAGAAAGAATAGACAAGGGGCAGCTGTCAGCACTCCAGCTGATCCAGTGTGATTATTAATAATGATAAGCAGGAGAAGAGGGCTAATAAAAGGATAATGAAGTGGTCCTGAAAGTGACAGGAGATGGAGTGTGATAAGAGAGCCCATGGCATGGAGCTGTTGTGGCCCCAGTGAGGTCTGTGCAGAGCAGCCTTCTGGGGCAGATGCAAGTAACAGGGCACTAGGAGGAAATGTTTCATCTCCCCAGGGATCATGGCAGAGGGATTAGTGGGCTCAGGAACTCTGGACATCCATGCCACACAGCATTCATGATAGAATCATTCAGGGTTCCTCCTAGGCTGTGACAGCCAGGAGTGCAGGTTCCCCCCTGGATAAAGCTCAGCCCAGAGAGGACTGGTCTCACCAGGGCACTCAGTTGTGGATCTCCTATGTTGCCCTGCCTTGGCCCTCACTCAGCACAGACCCATCCCTGCACAGCCCGGGACTGGGGCACCACATTTCAAAAGGGAGCACAAGTGGGGAAACTGCAAGGAGCAGTTGCTGGAAGAGCACGTGGGCAGCATGGGGCATCTCTGCCCTGCCTGGGGATCACCCAACCACTCCAGTTCCTACTGGCTCTGTCAGCTCTCCAGGCCATGAAATTGTCCCATATCTCAGGCAGCTGTCCAAAAAGGTGGAAGGATGTGGCTGCAGAAAGAGCAGCCTGGAGGGTTGGCTCTAGATGCCCTTTCCTGAGGGAAAGCTCATGAGCAGATCATGAAGCACAGGCAAAGATTACCACAGCACTCTGTACTAGTGGTCTGAGTCAGTCAAGAGGAAATAAGGTGTGAAAAGTTATTTCCCAGAAGCCATTAAACAGAGAATGAAATCCCATCTAACACCAAATATGTCTGCTCTCTCTCTCAAGGAGAGGATGAAATCATCTGTAAAGATATGGTGGAAAAGAATGAAGAGGAAAACTCATGGCAAGACAGAACAAGTCATATGGCTGGAGAAGGGCGGTCTTGGTCAGGGAATGCTGTGGGAGGAATTTAGGCTGTTTCAGACAAACTGGATTAGCTTTCATTCAAACTGGTCTCTTTCATATCCAAACATCCCCTTCTCCCACCCCAAGCTAGAGCATCTCTCCTTCTCCAAAGGCAGAAATACTGTGGCCCAGGCTGTGACAGTCCCAGGCCAGCCAGCAGGCTGGCAGCTGGGTGAGCTCACAGGAGCAGCCACAGGCAGCAGCAGCAGCCCTGCACGAGGCCCAGCAGAGCAGCAGGGGATGCAGGCCCTGGCTCGCACTGCCTGGCACTCGGCTCCCGCCACTCCGGGTCACCACGGCAGATGCTGGGAGCATATGCCATGAATTAATTCCACTTTCCCTGAGATGCTTTGCAGAGAGGAACAGCAGTGCCTTTCCAACTTATTAACATGGGAGCTGCCCACCACCTCCACTCACTTTATCACACAATAAAACAGCCAGCCAGAGTCCCTCTAAGAGGTTCTTTAATGGAAAGTTGCTGGGCCTGGCATTTTTTCAGCTTTCATTTCCTCCATTTTTCTCGGTGTTTCCTAGGCTATCTCAGCCCCAATATTCCCCTGTCAAACTGCATTCTAGTAAGGCATCTCCACCAAGAAAGCCTATAAATATCATATGTATTATTACAAGCAAAACCAGAGATTTCTAAAACCAATAGAACCTAGATATAATTTTTCATTTATGCACTTCTTTTACTTTATCTGTGATGAGGCTCACCATTTGCCCAGTATTGCTCTATTAAACTTTGAGTCTGCCAGAAGCTATCTGCAGGTAGATATTTACAGCCATCCAGAATCCCAGTGAGTCCCTGGGCAGACACCTAATGCCAGCTCACTGAGCCAAACAAGCTGTTGACACACACACCTTGATGGGTTTGCAGCTCATCCTCAGCAATATAAGTACACAGCAGAACAAAGACTAAGCAAGACTGCTCTACATTGAATTGCTATGTTTGAACTGAAGATGGAAAATGATTGCCAGGTATATGAAAGCCATGTATGAATTGGGAACTTGAAGTTCTTAATTTCTAACCCTGATTCTGCCAAAGATTTGTTATGTGGCCCTAAGCAGACGATTGTACCTTGCATTACCCCTCTGCAATACAAGGTCTGCGGAGACCAGCAAGGGAATACTACTCTATATGCACAGCCCAGAGGGCTGATCTGAGCTCCTAGGAACTGGGGACACTGTTCTGACAACAGCTCCCTCTTCTTACCTCACCTGAGGATCAACCAGAGCAACTGCTTTGCAGTCTACAAGGAGAAGTTACACCTGCCATTTCCTCTCCTGCATGCTCTTTCCACAGGACTTGTCAGAAATGTGAGTTCCTGAGGCAGCTTTGCCACAGCCAATACACACTGGTGCATGAAAGCCTGGGCACGAAAGAGCAGCTCACTGCTCCTCTTCAGTAAGGACAGTAACATGTGTGACAGCACCAGGACCTGAGAAAGAAGAAGCAACAGGTCTTATTCATCTTCCCATCACTGCAACTAAAACACAACTGTGGAAGTAAAGTGGGTGGGAACAGCTTAGTGGAGAAGGGCCAGGAGCCTAACACCCACCTCCCCTCCTCCAGCTGTGCAAGGAATGGGAGAGACATGGAAACAAGTCTCAGTCTATTAAGTTTATTGAAGGAAATTAAAGAGACAACTTGATCCCAGTGCACATAAATAGTGAAGCAAGGAGAAAAGACCTGACAGCATGGCTGTGGAAAGGTGAAGTCAAGCAGGCTCGAGAAACAAAAGATGAAACTCAAAAACTGAGTCTAGAAATAAAGCAGATTTTAAACCATAAGGGCAATCATTTATTAAAAAGTAACAAGGAAAGAGTTTGAAGTATGTTGTCTGCCTTTCTAAAAGACAGGCAAAGCTCAGCCCCCTCTCACAGGACTCTGCCATTGCCTACATTATAACAGGTCAGACCAAATAATCAAAGATACCAAAGACAGCAAAGATACCTCTTCCTGACATAAAACAGATGAGGCTGGCATTTTTTTTTCAAGCCCTTCTCTCCAGCTCTACTCAGGTGTTTGCTGGGTTACCAAAGTCCCAGACTGGACACAGGCCTGGCCCACACACACCCGCTTCCCACTCCAGAGTATTCCTGCCCAGGGTCCCCAGCTGCCCAAAGCACCCATTTTTTTTCCTCTCAGACTAGTTTGTTGTCTGATTTACTAACCTATTTTAGTTTCCTGAATTAATTTTTTTTCCTGGATGTACAAAACATTCTAAATTCTCTTTGGCCAGCAATCATAAGTATCACAGCAAAGTAGATGCTAGCTCAGCTGTGAAGTTTCTGCTCCTACCAAAACAGGTTTTTATGCTCAGAGAAAGACTTTCAGATTATCTTCTGTACAATGGCCTCCCAAGCTAATGCCTCACTGAGTTTTCTAGTTACAGGAGAGATGTCTTGGTTGTAAAAAGCTTAGAGTTTCCTTAAGACAGATAAGTCTCCCATTATTTTTGTGGCCCCAGAGTGGGGCCCAACTCATTCTTTTTTGTTGGTAAAGTTGTTTGGCATGTCAGCTCTCACCTAAAATTCTGGAGAGTAGTGAATTCACAGAGAGCTATTTGACTTGTTCTGCTGTCACAAAAGTGGGAATGCAGTGCTCTGTTAGACCAACCAAACAAGCAAAGAAAAGCAGCACAGCAAGCTTCCTCCCAGCACCTGCACTCCCCAGAAGTATACAGCAAGACTCTCCAACAGGGCAAAGCTTTGAAGGACATTGGTTTAGAAGTAATGTTACTGTTTCCTGCAAATAATGACCATGGTTCTACAGGGACAAGGTATTAACAGCAAAGTGAGTTTTTCTTTAGCTAGATGACAATAAGAGTGAGTTACTTGGTTCCAAGGAGACACCCACCAGGGAGTTATCTTATTTGAGAGCATCAGGCTCCATTCTTTCACATACATGGAATAAACATTTTCCTTGCAAAGTACCTATGGCCTGAAGCAATCTCCATTCAGACTGTGGTTTCGTGTGATTGCAAAAGCTAAGTGAGGTTAAGCCTGGTCAGAATTTAGCTGGGAACCCTCAAGGTACAAAGAGGGGCTGTAAGAAGTGGCAGTTTAATAGGTGGTGCTGCATCCTGAGTCAATACAGAGGTAATGTTCCAAGAGAGAGGTTAAACTAACAAGGAAAGGCTGAAGGCTGCTGGATGAAATATAAATCAGATATCCTGACAACTTGAGGTGTCTGTTGCGAGGAAGATGGTAACCTGGATGTCCTATGAAATCAAGTCATATCAGCCCAAGCTTCTCTGATAGCCATCAGTGGAAACCACACTCCATTGTATGACAGTCCACTCCAGAGAGGCAGCGTTTCCATAGAGAAAAGATCAACCATTGCAGTTATCTGCAGAGGTGCTACTGAGGTGTAATGACTCTTTATAAGCAAATATTTTATTGTGTTTAGAATTCTTAATTTCTTTTGAGAACAAAAATTCTTATTAAAAAATAACCCAAACTTCTCCCAAGACAATTTTTCTATGAAGCAAGGTCCTATTTATTTTCATGTCTGAAATAAATTCTCAAATACAAACAAGTGAATAGAAAATGTAGGTGCTTAACTATTTACAGGAGATGGATGTATGAGACATCTGGGGTGTCAGAGCTCTATGGGAGACTGAGGTGGTCCTCCCTCTCCGACTGTCCCAGGTCCCACTCAGTCACCAGTTCTGATGACACCTCTGTGAAGAGATGGTCCCAATCCCAGCTGACATCATCCTACCAAGAGGAAAAAAGACAAACATGCTGAAATGTTACTGTGCCCCTAAAGTTCTCTGAACAATGCCAGAATAGCAAAGGGAGAAACCAAAAGGCAACTGCCCTGACCAGGGAAGTCTCAGATTTAGCTGTCTAGAGCAGGAATACTAGCCAGAATGATATGTGAATATCTGCTACAATTTTAAAATGTGGACAAAATTATTCATGTTCTAAAATCCCAAAAAGGACATATTTGATGATAATGTTAATATTAGATACTCCCAGGCAGGGAATAGAAAGAAGCCCTTTCACTACTCTTCTGCACTTTTGCTGAAGCATGTGCAGCTCAAAGCTGCAAAAATCCTTTGCTACAAGTCTTGAGCTCCTGCCCACTCAGTTGTATTGAGGTTGTTCTGTCCTGCTTTAAAAACCCCCTGCCCAAACCCAAATTGCTTTCTGTCTTTGTCCCTCTGTGCTTTCCTGTGGAACCACCTGTAGATCATGGTGGCCACCAAAGGACAAAGCACTGTTTCTGCAGGGATCCCTGACCGTACTAAGCCTTGCACATTCTCCTGACCAGCTCCTTCATACTGGCCAATCATAGTGATGCCACCGACTCACACCAAGAAAGCACTATCTATCTTAAAAATCACCTGCTGGGGAAATCAAACCTCCAATAGCTTGGACAAACTCCTCCTCACATCTCTTCTCCCTCCCACTGACAAGACTTCCTTTCCTAGTACAGTCTGAGACACACAAGAAACTTTTACCTTGTTGGTATTTCCACAAAACAAAGACTTACCTCTCGTAGCTCATGCTCTGGAGCCAAAACTTTGGTGAGGAGCTTCAGGTCTACCTCCCCATCCTATGAACATACAGAGTCACAGTCTTACAGACACTGGGAAAATGAACACTATCATTTCACCAGATACATCTGTTAGACATCGCCACATTTGCCTCATAAGGGTCACTCTTTCCAGGACAACAGCAAGAACCTCATTTGAGAAACAGATACCATATCCACATCATTTACAGACACAAGTACAAAAGCCATGTTGCAGAAAGGAACAGACTTACAGGGACACTGCAAGTTCTCTGGATGATAAGGCTGTATATTTTGTGCAGCTGAGTATCACTGTGGAGGATGACATGAGCCTAGAAGAAGAGGGATTCACATGGGCCAGCCCATAGCAAAATCCACTTACCAGAGTCTGGAAGGCAGCAAATTTCATTAGATCTTTGTCCAGGTCATGGTAGGTCAGCACTCGGTTCACCTGCACACTGCAGCCAGAAAGGGTCAGAGAACAAGCCTGTGTCAGTGTGGAAGCACATGTGAGGAGAAGGGGGGCATGAACAGTCATCTGGTGACATCTCGAGTGCCCACATCCCCCATGCAGACTCTTAGCATGGATGTACCCAGACAGAAGCACAGCTCAGTCAGCAAATAAACAGTCATTGACAAATCCATGTACCAGGGTGTGCACACGCATAAAAATAGCATGTGGAACAATCATGGACTCCCTCAGAGAAACCAGCATGCAAAAAGAAGATCCACAGACTATTTGTAAGGGCTAGAAAGAAAAGAAGACCATAGCGAGCATTAAAACAGCTCCAGTGCCTTAGCAAAGGATCCTCTGAGAGCAACACCATACAAGCTAGAGAATAGTAGGGATTTTTGGCTTTTTATGTCTGAGCTGCATCAGAGCTATTAAATATGACTTCCTAAAATGTAGCCTTCCAAGAAAAACATGGTGTAGGGGGGTGATACACTGTTGCACCACCTGCCTTCACAAGTGATCCAACACTATAGAAAAGGCTTCTATTCATTGAATTTTATTGTGTTTGTCCATGAAAATCCTTTGTCTTTTCTACTGCAAGAAAACGATGAACATAGGAGGATCAGATAATTTTATTTAAAAAATTAAGAGAGAGAAAAAGAAATTCATTCCAGTGAGAGACACAGTAATTTTAAATTTACTACATAAACTGTCAATTATTTTTGTTAACAGTGATATAATTACAATATAATTACAGTAATTACAATAACTACTTCTCACCTGTGAGAGAAGCATCTGTGGCCAGGAGTAAGATATCCCACCCCTCCAAATAAGAATCAACAGAAATCCCAGTCTGTGACCTTGGCAATAGGCCCATTAGAGGACAGAAGACTTTCCTGGTATGTTTAAGACAAAAGTCCAAAACCTTTCATTTCTTAAAACTTTCTGGTCTCCCTTGAGCTGACTCCAAGGCTACTGCAACAGCCCCTTCAAACAACTGTACTTTGTAAATTAACTACGCACTTGAGTAAGAAGGATATCCTGTGGAGGGCAAAGCAGCCTACAACCATCAAAATTAAAGTGTGTGGGATAATGCATGTGCATTGGAGACATTTGGGGTTATGCAGGCAATGTTAAATCAAGAAATTCCCTGCTTTTGAGAGTTTGATTTTGCAACATCAAATATGGTATTCTAATGTAGGGGTTTTTATATATAGAGAGAATATGCAGTAATTGCTTTCTCTGTGTAATAGGAAACAAGAATTTTTCACTGTTCAGCTTGCAGCACTACTGTCACAAAAGACCATGGCAAATCCTGCTGAACAGCACTGCTGCTGACATGCAAAGAGCATGAGTAAGAAGGGTTTAATTTCACTAGCCAGTTTGCACTGCTGATGAGAGCCTCAAGAGCACCTGGCAGTGCTCTTACCTGGGGGGAGCTGCCACTTGCATGGCCAGATCTTCCTCCTGGACTTCCTCCAAGTCAGGGATCACAGGAATGTCTGCAACAAGAGAAAGCAGCAGCAGTAAGTGGGGAGTGTTGGGCTCTCCTCTCACTGAAGAAAAAGGGTCCCTTGCTTCACAGATTTGAAGCACCCTGTCTCTTATTAGAGGGAAACACAAAATGGTTATTTAGCAATAATTAAAAATATATTGTTTAATATTTAAACAAGGCAATAAAGCTTTGAAGTCTGAAGTCACAAGAAATCTTGCAAGAGGAATAGATTAATCCAGGTATGGCTCTAAAGGCCATGGACTATGCATCTGAACACAACCTTAAAGCTGAAAGAAGCCACCTGTACCAAACCTTGCTGCCTATGTTGCCATCATGTACTTACAAGAATCTGCTTGTTATGTGTTATCATTTATTCAGACACCAGTCACCTAGACTCTGTTAAAAATGAAACATGGGGCAGAAACTAAGAGAATCCACATAAAACTGCATGTTGAAGGATCTGCTGTTGGGGTCTCAGGCTGTGCAGAGGCCTGTGACCTTCCTCAGGAAGGAAGTGCTGGTGGTCCAGCAGATACAAACACTAGGGAACACAGGTCTTATTTTAGTGTCACAAAACTTTTCCAGGACTTCCAGTGTCATACTGGAATGGCTGAAGGTCACTGGGTATTCCCAGCACAAGGACAATGGCTACTCCAACTAAAAAGGATGCTAGAAACAAAAGAACTGAGGACAGGAGGAAGAACTGAGTGTGCTTTTCATCCTACTAAAGAAGCAAGGCCCTGAAAGCATTACACAGTCTGTCATTTGATAAAGCACTGCAAAAAGTTTGTGCAAAAAACAAAGGAGAAAGAGAAGGCAAAGTAACTGGAAGTACAAAGCAAGAACAGAGTACACCAATACAGAGCTCCTTTAAAGACTCAAGACCACAAAGGCTCTCCAGAGACCCCGAGCCCTCACACCATAGAGAAGCTGGTTTGGCTCAGGGAAAAGGTTTCACTTGCCCAGTAAGCAGGCAGACCTGGCCCCTTCAGCACTGGAACGAGCAGCCTGCTCCCAGCTCTGCCGGCAGTACAGTAACACTCCTGCTGGATGGCAGCAGGCAGCTGAGCCCGGCTTCGGCCCGTTTTTCAGCCCAGGCTGAGATGAATATTCAGGAGCTGGAGAGCCATTCCCACCCACGGTGCCGAGGCCGCGGGCAGCTCTTCCCGAGAAGCCCCTACTCCTGTCAGGCTGCAGGGCCGCCGTGTGCCCCCGCCCAGCTGCAGCCGGGCACGGGTCAGCGGGGCCCCGGCACAGCGGCCTCGGGAGCTGGCACACAGTGGGATTTCTCGCTAATTGGTTGCCTGGAGGAAGGCTGGGACAGAGGCTGTCACGAGCATGGCCGCGGCGAGAGGGGTGACAGCTTGGCCGGCCTCAGCAGAGCTGTGCCTTCTAGCTCCTAAGGAGCAGGTGCCTGTGAAGAGGTTCTCCAACTGCAGCAAACTTCCCAAAGACATTTAAAGGGAAACTGCAGCAACAGCCCCTAGGCTGTCCCCAAGGCAGAGGAGGCAAGTGCAAGGAATGTCTCACCTGTGCATTGCTGGGTAGATCTCCCCACCTCTGCTTGTGAGGACAATATCTGGTAGAAGCTGCTATCCCTCTGGCTCTTCCCTGCAGAGGTTCCCAGCTCTTGGTAAAACGTGTAGCAAAATGCACTTATGGGACAAAAGCATCTCCAGGGACAGACAGACCGACCAACATGTGGAGGCAGCTGGTAAAATCTGCTCAGGGATAATGTGGGAGAAAGTCCCTGTATATAAGCAAGAAGGAGCAAGGAAGGAATAGACTGGTCCAAGGCAGGGAATGAAACTCTGTGCAGAGGTGCCCTGTTAAGTCCAGGAAAATGAGCACGGGAATGAGAAACTGTTTAACTTCTCCTGAACTAATTTATCCTTTTATGACAAGACTGTGAACGTTTCTCAGCAAGCACATGTAAATTAAAAACTACCTGGGAACAGAGCTGTCTTCATCCACAGAGCAGGAGAAGGTCAGATCCTTATTCACTTTTGACAGCAGAAATGTACAAGGTGTTTGCAGGAAACTAATTTCTTCACTCAGTGCTCATTTTGGCAGCTATTTCAGGAGTCTACTCTTCCCAGTTCTCTTTTGGTTTTGTTGATCTCTTTTTACACTAGAAAAAGCTGTAAACTTAGGGCCCTGCTCAGTTATGTTCCTTCCATTTTGCAGGTTCACAAAGACTCCTGAGCTCTCTAGTGCTGATTCTATCTCACTGCCAGTGAATTCCATTGAGAAATTTCTAAACCCCTCGCAGAGCATGACCTCCACTCTGAATTAGCAAAATTCAGGCGATTGCTTAGAAATTCTTTCCAAAAGAAATTCAAGGCTCCAAGATTTTATAGATACTTTGAAAACATTTCAGACAGAAGAGCTGGAAAAGCTCTGGAGGCCCCTGCCAGTCTCTCCAACAAAGGTCAGTGCACGCTTGTTCCTACTGCAAAGTGCAGATGCCTTGCCCATTTCTAGGCAGAAGCAATACCCTTTAGGACTGGGAGACTGACAGGAAACAGTACAGAAATGTCTCACATTTTAAGAAAATATTGGGTCCCTGGGCTAACTATCAGAGACAAATAATTCCTGAAATATTTGGGTCTTTATTTCACTTGTTACTCATAACTAGCTCTTCCCTCTGCCAATTCCCATGGTGCCACTTCAGCACAATCCCTCTCCCTTCTCTCTGTACAGTTTGCAAAGTGTCTCAGCTCTCACTTATCACCGAGAACCCAACCTTACCCCCACGAATTCTCCAGCCTCTTAATTGTTTTTGTTGCTCTTCTTGAGACTCACATCTTTTTCTCCTATAAGCTCTGGTAACACAGCTAAGTTGTGGCACAGTGTCAGCAGCAGGGGGAATAGCACAGCACGGGCTGTTGTGCTGCAGGGCAGTAGGCATATGCTCTACATTTAATACTCCCACTAGCTGCAGGGAGGCTTTACATATAACATTAGTACATGCAGAAATGTTCACAGGACCATGTCCTCCCAATCTCACACTGCATCTTTTTCCAACAACACAGTTGTATTACAAACCCCCACTCTGTGTGCTTTGCTCTGTGACCCACATTTTTCCTCTCCTGTTCAGTGTGGGAGTTTCAGATAATTTGCCACAAACCTGTGCTTCTGGTGCAGAACCTTGACACATACTTTACTGGCTAGGCTCTCATGCCCATGTAGGCAAACCTCAGAAATTACTCCAAAAAAGGACACACCCTCACAGATAGCAGCTCAATGTACTGAACAATGATGTGAACAAATGGCTTGTGGAAGATGAGGGAGCACCACATGCTAGATGACAAATGCAAACTCCCCTCCACCTCCCAGATGGTTATGAACAAGTGAACAAAGAATGAAATCAAAATGAGCTTACTCATATGGAAGTTATGGTGGGGCAGGAGATACCAGTACCAAATGTTGGCTGATTGGGGAGTTAAGTCACTGCACAAAACCGATTGTCCCAGAACATCCAAGTCCCAGCATATAATTAGGAATAATATTTTATTTGAACAGCTGAACTTAGCTAGGTCTTACACAAAAAGACCTTCATGACTAAGTTATGGCAAGGCACCAATGCCATAAGACAGAAGTGTGTGAATGGGAGGAGGAGAAGATGGAGAAGAAAGAGTGAAGGCAACCCATGCTACATGCAGACAGTCAAACAACAAGCAAGGAACAGCAGCTTTTCAAGTCATACAGAAAGGAGGGCTTTATGTGTTCATATTAAAGTACATGTACTAAACATCACCTTTTTTACCTCTTAGCAAATAACTGACAGGCAAAGAAGACAACCACAGAAAGTAACAAGCAGGAGATGGGAGAATCTGTACCAATCCAATACCCAGCTGCTCTTGAAAGTTGGTAAATTGCACCTCCCCTCCCAAGCAGGGCTGATTTTTGGTTTAGTAGCAACACCTGCAGGCTAGGTCTCTTAAAATCCTGTAAACTCCCAGTAAGATCTTGTTCTTGTCCCAAAGAACTAAGTTGTCTGCTAGATACAAGATGGCACATAAATAGGGACAGACAGAACCTCTTCCAGGTCAGGCAACAAATTACTGGCAAAGCTGCATCTAGAAACCATGCTCCAGTTCAGGCTGCAGTTAGTCAGAGTGTGCTGCTTACTCCCTAAGCTGCCCTAAGAGTACCCTCAGCCCCCACCCTGGCACCCAGTAACAAAGAAGACTCCATCTCACACAGTCTGATCCACTTCCCCAGCTGGATCAGTGTTTCAAAGCCCATTCAGAATGGACACTCTTGTGGTGGGTACTGTGCTGCCCTCCTCGTGCACACACCACCATATCCAGAGAACACAAAGAGGGCAGTGGCTTCTGGAGCTGGCAGTCTCCTACCACCAAGCAGATATAAAAATGAAACTATTTTACGTTGCTTGCTCATAAAATGTAAAACTAAAATAATTACAATATCTCTGCTGCTGCAAAACTTTGTTTTACTGAATGCTGTTACCTTCTGCATCACGTTTGGGGAATTTTAAACAGGCAAATGGAAGGTCTGATTGAAGATGAAGTTAAGTGAAAGAAATTGGTCTCATTTAGCACATGACAGGATTCATCTGTGTTCCCAAGTCCACTGAGGTAGCATCATGGGCGTTTCATATTCATGAGCTGCTGCGACACTGTGTCCCCTCATTTACAAAGCACCGTGTTCAGCAAATTCTGTCCCTGTGGACACTCTGTGCATTTCATGGTCTTGTCAGAGAGACATCAAACACTTCAGTAACCAAATACCAGAAAATGGCTTTAATTAGTGCATCTCAATGCAATAAATAATTTTTCTAAGTGGAAAAATGGAGAATTAAAAAGAAAAAAAAGTAAAAAGTGGAAAGCAACAGGCAAAAAAAATCATCAAAAAAACAAAGAACAAGGGACACAGCTTCTGCTGAACACACAAACAAGCTTGAAGCCTCTTGGAAGCTTTCTCAGGAGAGCAGCAGGCAAATGGAGAGAATAAAGAATGCTTCTTTGGACGCTCAGACATAAATTTCATAGGGATGTCTTTCCCTGACTGAAATTGCCCTACTAGCGGGCCAACATGGAGCAGCATACCTGCCTGATCAACCAGCAGGGAGATGAAAACAGTAGAGTGAAAAGCAGATAGTAGCACAGGTACCAGGGCACTGTCTCAAAAGCAGAAGATAACCAGAGAGTCCCATGTCCCAAAGCCTCCTTCTGAGAAGTGGATGGTAACAGCACAACCTGACCAAGCTGATGGGAAAAGTCACCTGTGTGTGGGTGCCAGAGGAGCCACAGGATGCAGGGAAGGTCATACAGCAGATTCAGTACTCACCCTACAGCCTTGTGTTAAAAGGTTATACATTTGCCTTGCATAATATTGCATCTCAGCTAGATGCATGGCTGGCTAGGGGGTGACATTCTACTTGCCTCAATAGTGTGGTGTGTTCAGATTGCAGGGAACAGGCATCAGGCATTTCTGCTGCTTCCCAAGGCTGCTGCTGACACAAAGGTCCTGCCCAGTTTCAGTCATTCGAAGTGTGAGGAGAGGCACAGAACAGCCATGTCAGATGAGTCGCTGGGTGCAGTGCAGGGCTTCACAAGCAGTAGAGCATGGCTTGTACTTATGCAAGAAGTAGAGGCAGACCCTGACAGCTTTAAAGGTGAGGAATCCCTTAATGCATAGGTTTCTTCAGCAGTAGCAGAAGACAGGAGAGACTGGAGGCCAGGCCCAGGACTTGGAGTCCACCATGCTCCTGAGGTTATCAGCATTTAGAGTGATAACACAGCTCCCAGTCTTACCAACAGCCCCCTGACAGAGCACTACGCCTGCCCTCCTTCCCAGTAACATGTGTTTTCCTCTTTTCAAAGGCTGTTCCTCGTTCCTTTGCACTATTCCCCTGCTAAAACATACTCACAAGGTAGTGGGGCATCAGATGAGAAGGTATGTGGTGTCCTGAGAGGGTCTAGTGAACTCAGAAACACAAAACCCTCTTCAACAACGCTGGAGATAAGGGACTTTGCATTAGAGCATTATTAGGGCAGGGAAAGCAGCTTCTCAGGATGCTCCTGTGGAAGTATGTTCAGGAGCAGGCATGCCTGATTCTATTTCATCCTCTTCATGTTACACTGGAAAAACAAGACAAACTACATTTCTTTTATGCTAAATTCTTAGGTTTTTTATTTTTCTTATATATAGTTATTAAAAAATGCCTCTTTGATCGGCAGCACCCATGACACCTCCACATCCAGCAACTCCTCAGAAGCCTCCCTGCCTCCACACAAGGCCACCACTGCTGACAGCCAGCTAGGTTTGATCAGAGCCACTCAGAATCGGATTTTCATAAGACAGATGAGGAATCTTACTGCTGCTTTCTCTCATATCAGATGAGAAACTGAGGAGGAGGGGGGACGGCTCCTAAGGGAACGACACTACAATCAAGGGCTACGCGGTTCTCTCTCTGTCCCTCCACTGCTGCAATTTTCAAAGGAGTTTGCCTCAGGCAGTTTTAAATGATGGTCTCAATTCTGTAATCATCTTTCAAGAGCTTTTTCTTAAAGGGCATTTTAGGTAAACCTAGTCCGTCAAATACATTTTTGGACTCACCAATCACAGACCCAGTATGATTGTGTATCCACCATATCACAGAATTTAGCAACAGAAGATGCTTCCCCAGACTGTCATTCTCAGCCCTCAACAAGCTGAGTGTGCTCCTTGTAATTAAGGAGCCCACTGACCCTTGGCCAGTGGTCTGCTGCTTCAAATAGAACCTCAGACAGTCTCTCAGGACATACTCTCTGCTTTCCCCTGCCCACTGTGGCTCTCAGGAGGGAGCCTTCCTCCAGCACCACAGGCTCTAGATCACTATGCCAGCAATTATTGGAGGAGTTCAAACTGGCCTGGACCAACAGCTCAGCGGAAACCATCAGGCTGGGCCAAGTCTGCCCTTCAGTGACCTTGCACTGAGACTCAGAGTAGTGCATTGGGTGGGGGAGCAGCAAAGGGGAGAGCTGTGGTGTGCTGACAGAGCATACATGAAGTCAAAATGCAGAGTCACAGACACCCAATAACCACTGACACTCTCTGCCTCAAAACCTTCTATTCAGCCCATTCAAACCACTTCCAAAACAGCACGTCTTTCACTCTGTCTTCATTTCACTGTTTTCACCCATTTAGCTCTCCCCAAATCACTCCAACACTGCCTTCTGAGCCTATGAAGGCTTGCCATATCCCTGACTGTTCCTGCAGATTCTGCCCTCTGTTACCCTCATGCTCAGCCACTGCAGCTGTCCTTGCAGCTCATGACCTCTGGAGTCCACCAGTACTTGGTGTGCCCTGTAGAAACAGCAGCTCACCAGGGAAGCAACTGGCAAAACTGATCAGGAATGACAGAGCCAACAATAACTCTCACTGTGCTCTATTCTCTGCTCTTTGGAACAATATCATCATTGGTGTATATTTGCATGCAGCTCAAGAAGTGTTGGATATTTTATGGCCGTGAATTCTAGATCTCCCACCTGACAGATATCACTACCCAGAAGGATTGGGGACCATGGCATCTGCCCACTTCCCCTCTGTTACTCAAAGTCTGGACTCTCATCCTGTTCAAATGCAAAGGAGCTGCTGGCACATGCCAGAAAGGTAAGTCCTCCTAGAGGTTTGACATTGCATAGAAAGGTCTAATCATCAGCTCTGCTTCCTTCAGAAGGCTTCCCAGCAGGCAGGAAAGGGTTCTGCCTTGAGGGCACAGATCTAGCGACTGTCTCCTGGCAGCTTTCCTCACCTGCAGGTCAGGTTCCAGTTGTCTGTGTAGCATAGTCAGGCTTTCATTTCAATCAGCTGTCTCATTCACACACACTATCTGCTTTAAAATAACAAGCTGTTGTTCCTGCAGACAGAAAATCACACATTACATCCCAGTCTTCCAAGAAAAGCCATTTTCTAGGAGCTATGCATCCCAAGAGTAACAGAGAGAAAGCAGACAGGGACTTCTGATGGTGGGGCAATGTGGGAATACCTGGGAGAGGGATAACAACCTTAGCTAATAAGTCCTCATAAAGTGCTGAGGAGAAAAATCCAAGGGCAAAGTAGTAAGGAGAAAGACATCAGACGGAATACAACACAGCAGTGCCGAGCTGGTGGACAAGAAAGGAAAAACAAAGAAACTTCTAACCAAAGGACAAATCAGATTGCTGAGGTGGGGGAGGAATGTCAGCATTTCTCTCCCTGACAGGAAATAGCCCTATCTAGTTCTGTGCCAGAAAAGACACACATGAGCAAAGCCCTCTATGCCCTGCTGGGGAAAAGGAGGAAAGGGAGGATAAAGCCCTTCAACTTTAGCTTGGTTGTCCCATCTTCCCTCCCACCTCATGACAAAGGTAGTCTGCACGTGGCACAAGCTCTTAGCTGCTACAGAAAAGGAAGCAGTGTGCTGCAGATAGCACCTTTTACATTCCACAGAGGGTCTCACATCTCCCATCTCAAGCAGTTTCCCTGCCATACAGAGCTCAGTCACTGCTGCTCATTTTCCCTGTTGACATGGACAGAAAATTGAGCAATTACCCTCAAACTCCTCTCTCTCAGATTGCACAGATTGCTACATACAAAGCATTAAGCCCCCAATTGCCCCTGGCCAAAAGTGTCTTAACTAGGCCTGTCCTTTAGGAATTAAACACTTTTGTGTTGCTTGTGAAGGTTTATTATTCCTCAAGTGTGATGCATTAAATCCTGCTAAAGCAGGTTTCTCACCATGCAGAGGACCTGGTCCCCCATGACAAGGTCCAGTGGGCACACACCCACGAACAGAGGCATTATCCCTTTGCTGTGTCCCAGTTCTCACCAGTACCAGCATGTGCTCAGGAGGGTTGGCACTAAGAGCACGGTGGCTGCTGTAGGAAATCAACCTAGCTATCAACTAGATAATCCAGAGCTACTTTTGGAGAGACACTGCACTTTTTCAAAACTGTCTTCCACCTTCTGGGTTTCCCTGTGCAACCATAACGAATGGCTGAAATTGCAGATCATTCCATGCGTGTCCCTGTCTGGTCCACCCACTTACCACCTCCCATATGGTTTCACTCATTCTACACGGCCTGAGAAGTGGCCATCCTTCTCCCCCTAACTCCCACAGAGATAAGGAATCAGATGCTATTTAATACACAGGCCAGGAGCAGTGAAAGAATTCTACTTTTATTTCTGAAACTACAAGGCCTGTCAAGCCCAGAAGTCTCTACTTGGCTGTGCAAACTTCCCTCCACCTTCCACCTGCCAAACTGGGTTCTCTACAGGCCCTGTACTTTTTAAACACATTCTCAAATGGACTCCAAACTCAGAGCCCTTGGCTGTTAGTGATGTATAAACAATCACAACAAACAAGCACATTTCAAATTCACAAGAACACCTTTTTAAGGGCATATAGTTTTGTCCTTCATTCTTCTAATGAAAAGGTTGGATGGGGGACAAACAATGTTAATGGAATGGTACAGCTCAGCTTTTTAATAGGTTAAAGGAAGGCGATCCAAATGTATTGGTTGACAGCAGCAATCATTACGCAACCGCAGCTGTTCATATTAAGGTGTACAAGCTAAGACATTATGCAGCACAAAATAACCGTGACCCATCCTTGGGGATCCATACACCAATGTCTTGGTTTTTGTTTGTTTAGAATCTGAGCTTTACTGTTCCAGTTAAGGACACAAACTCAAGTACAGTTCTATGCAAAGGGGAGGTTGAAGCAGCTCAATTTACTGCACAGCCACAGCATGCTACTCCCTGCCTTCTACACTAGGCAGTTATTTGTATCTCTCTGCTTATTCCAAAAAGTAATTTTATTCATGTTCTGGAGTTTGTTTATATATCACTTTTCTTCACTCCAATTGCTGAGCCCACATGGAAAATTCCTCTCCCAGAACAGTCTGCCTAATCTCCCTGTCAAAATAGGAACACAACAATGCAATGCACCATCCATTTAGAGATTTTTCTATATACAAAGTAGATCTACAACCCAGCATATTTGTACCAGAGGCTGCCTGGCTAGGAACCATACTATATCTTTCTTGTAATGCATACATTTAATCCAAAGCCAAATGGCAGTTTGCAAACAATCCAAATTCAGCTGCTAACCACAGGTTAGACACAGATAAATAAGTGAAGTCTATTAGGATTCAATATGTCCTCATACCAAACTCTGCATCAATTCTATTCTATATTTATTACCCAAGGTCTTGGAGTGCTGAAAGTCACATGCTGCAAACAAACATGTGGCAAGCATTTTTATGTCTGGTTAGCAAAGATAGTCATCCTCCAAGTGCATGACCAAGGTTCAACAAAAAGGACAGCATGTATGCAAACAGAGCTGTTCAGAACAGACTACCAGCCTCAGTGACATACACTGAAATTTAAGAAGCCCAAGGAACTTCCCAGGGGGAAAATTTAGTCTGTTCTGAAGATGTCAATGCTATAAAGGTGCCACTTCTGGCAGTCATATGTTGCAATGCTTATTCTGTCTGGAAGACCCAAATAAGTCTTCATTTAATCTCATTAACCGTACTGATGTCTGATCCTTTGTGACTCCAGATAATTCTTCTGATACTTGGTGGTATTTTACAGATGCAGCTTTTTATACACTCTATAAAATTCTTAGCCCTTGAAAACTGAGGTACCTCCTAGAGGCTTTAATGAATTTCTGTGCTCCCCACAGTTGTCTAGTGCTTGTCTTGAAATTAATCCTGTGGATTTTTCCTGAGATTTCTCTTGACTCATCCAGTCCTAGAAGAGCAGGTAATATACACTATAAAGAAAACTAGTGCTAGGTCAGGAATCCAATAGATTTCATAGCAGCCTGTAAAGGGATGAAATGGGATTACCCACCAGTGTTTATGTTTAGTTTATGATTTATGATCTTGGATTAGGGCAAGCAGATTTTTTAAATTAAGAATTCCATCATGACAGAAACCCCAGGCAACAAGGATATTGTTACAAAAGAAAACAGATGCTTCTAGCAGAGCCTACTACCACCTAAGTCAGAGGAGAGCAGGGACCTCTTTCTCCCTTCTTAACCTTTTATTGTGCTTTTAGCTCTCATTTTGCCCACTCCACTATTCTCCATGGAGGTAATTACAGAGAAAAGTGCATCCTTGCCACTTACCTGCTTTCCAAGGTCCTCTATAATTCTGTGTTCATGAAGAGCCAGAGTTAGACTACAAGTTCACTTCCTCATCCTCCCTCTCCTTGACCCTTTCTCCCTCATTCATCTGAGGAGACCTAAGCAGCTCTTACATCTGTTTATCCCCAGAGTGGTTAATTTCCTTGCAATTTCTTACAAGATGCCTCTGCTCACTTTACTGGAGACCCCCTAGACATGCATGAGGGCACTTCTTGTGGTCATGTACCTTACCTCCTCCATCATCTGATGCCTCCAGGCTCTGCTGTCTGAGACGATGGCTGCAGCAAAGCACAAGAAAGAATTCCAATTGCAAGCCCAGAAAAACATCATCTTGTGCCCCCTTCCTCCCCACAGACTTCAAAGGAGAAGAGTTTCCAAGTATGCTGTCAAAGAGGGAGTTTCCAAGTATGTTTAGCCTGCATGGAAGACTGATCTTCCATACCCTTCAATGCTGGGCTCAGCAGAAATCTCAGCTTAAGCAAGATGTACCCAAGACAAACCCCTAGGCTGAAGGCAGTAGGGCCTGGGGTGGGAGGAAAGCCGTGGCTTTCTCATTTTCCTTCTTTCTGTTTTAGGGAGTGACAAAGCCATCATCTACTCCATATCCAGGGAACTATAGAATGACCAGCCCTGCTCCATTCTAGGGCACATGATATGAATTCCTGACAGGCTCTGCATCCTTCCCAACTTTCAGATCTTGGTGTACTTGTTAGATGATCAGATCAGATGTGAAAGTTGTGGAAGAAGTCTCAGCAACAATGGGAACTTACTCTTCTACTTCTTCTGCATGCTTTCTTCCTGACCTGCAAGACAAGGATGGCTTATATTTAGAAAAGGCTAGAGAAAATGAAAAACTTCACCTTTCCCCATATCATTTATATTGTGCAAAACAGTTCCTGCATCAGGTCTAATACAACACATCACACCTTAAAGAGTTCTGAGTGACTATTAAACCAGTGTATCAAAAAGTCCCTGAGTGCAACAGACTGAAACAAAACCACTTGGGGCCCAAAAGACATGGGGCCATGCCCAGATATGGCAAGAACCATACTCGCTGGTTCTTTAGTTTCTCAGATACTTTTTTATTCCCTTTGCCATTAGCTGCAGGTAAAGCTGGCCATACCTGGGTAGAGAGGTTGGTGCATTAACGAGTGAAGAAGGTGCTATACTTTGTCTACCTACTCCTGAGAGATCAACAGTTTCCTCCTCCCCATGGTTGAGCATAAAGACTTTCTCGTTGCCTTTCAAGTTAGGAGTCCACATGAGCTGGCCAAGCTCAGGTCAGACATGCAGTTGTGGCAAAAAAACAGGGTTGATCAGGCTGAGTTAACAGGAGTTCATAACAATAACATGGTGGGGAGGCACCGGCAGCTCCCTTGCTCTCCACCCCAGCGAGCCCAGAAGTAATTCAGTCCCGATTAGGGACGCTTGTTCAATATTCAAAATGTAAAACATGGAGATTGCTGAACCAGCACTTTGAAAAGTTAATTAAATGCCAGGTTTCTTTTTAGCAGATACTCCATCACTCACTGATTGCTTTGGCCATTTTGCAGAGTGAAGTTTCATGTCTATGTGTTGGGAATAAATATTCTCCCATCCCCTAAGTCAGGGTGCCATGACAAAGAATACATGGGGCTCTCCCTTATCACATGCATTGTCCCAGGACGCACCAAGATGTAAGAGAACTTGCTTTACTGCCTTGCATTGCTCTTTTCAAAGCACTTCATGACAAGGCAGAGGCCTCTCCTCATCTGCTTTCTGTTCTAGCAAGTCACAGTCCTCATTTGTGAATAATCTACTCTTCTAAGAGCAAGCAGTAGGGCAGAGAGGATGACTAGCTATACAGAGAAGAGGTATAAGGAGAAGAAAGCCCTTTACTTCTACTGCTCTCACTGGAGCTTGCAGTCTGAATCAGTGATTTGAGCCCAGTAATATCAACTGCTGTAATCAGAACTGCAGCTGTGTGGTGACATCTGCACCTGGGCTTTCAGCTATATCTGCACCCTCTGTTCAAAGGCAAAAATGGAGCATAATTGGGAAAAGAGCTCTTCCAGTGAGGATGAACTGTCCAGCTCCATCCTTCTCCCAGTGGTAGTACAAAGCACTTTTTTGAACCTCCTGATACTATGGAGAAAGAAATAGATGGCTTCAGAGAGCCCTCCACCAGCACCCAGTGCCATTTAGTCTCTGAGAAGATAGAGATAGAAAGATGATGCAAGATTTCTCCTATTTTATTCCTCCTTGATGCCTTCACAGAACTGGTTTCCACATAGCCTTGCCTTTTCCATGCTGAAACATCCCAAATGATGGCATTGCACAGTCACACACAGATGATTTCCTGGGGGTTCAATTTACCATCTTCTTGGCATAATCCCGTTACTCTTGATGATTGGCCAACCCCAAGTAACACTCTCTTCCTCAGTACTCACACTCCTTACATCTTTGCTCCTGTCTCGAGACAGGAATGAAACACTCCACATGTTCATACTTCCCAGGAGAAAAGGTCACTAGTACTATCCCTGTAAGCAATTTCTGTTTCTTCTTCCTAAGCTCCCTGTCATGACTGATATCCAGGTGGCCCACAGGGAAGGCAGTCATGTTAATCTTAGAGGCAGAGACTGCTTTGCTTATGTTGTGAGACTTGGGCTTTCTCAACTTTTCTGTGTTGTTAGGAAAGGACTTATTCAGGACAATAAGCAAATACCTCATTATGAAACAGCTGCACTATATATTGGAAAACAAAGTAATCTGGGGAACAAACTCATCAGCAGGGAGGGAAGGAATAGTACTGGCCCAAGTGTTAGAACTCCCACATCAAACAAGACCATTCCTTCCTCTTCCCAGGGCAAGTTACAGCCCCATGGTCAGTGCCCCCAGGAGAACACCTTAGTCCCTGTGCCACCAGTGCCAATGGTGGCACTGGGTGAGGCAAATCTGTCACGCTGACAGTACAGCAGTTTATACAGAGCATTCATATACTAACAGCACTGGAGCAGGAGCTAGAAATGACTGCTCTTCTGTTTAGGAGAGATAAATCTGCTTCCAGTCACCTGTCCTGCATATGTTTGTTAATATATGATTTGGCACAGCATTATATTTGATGAAAGTAGCATTTCAAGTCAGCTCATGAACTCACATGTAGAAACTATCCCAAAAATATAGTATGAAGCTTCTGTAGCACAGGAAGGAATTGTATGTTTTACGCTCTCCGTGGCCCTAACGATCGAGCAAAGAAGATATCACACAACCTGCTATTTCCTCTATTTTTTTTTTAGTAAGTCTTCCTTTCATTTTGTTTGGTGCCAAATTACTTTTTGAGTTCTTGTTTCAGATTGGGGAAAAAAAAAAATCACAAAACACTTTTGGTTTAACTAGTCTTTTGCTTTTTTGGCAAAACTGCAGTACCTAAATCTACATAACAAACTGACTCAGAGGAAAGACAAGCTCTGTCTCGTGTACCAAGGTTAAAAACCTCCAAGGCAGCAAGAGAAATCATTAATAGATCTTCAAAAGGTGCCCCCCTTCAATACTGTCCATTCCATAAACTCAGCTGAGGGCTGCATAGAGATAGTATTCCTGCAGAAACAATCAACTGCTTGTCTCTTTGCTCTCCAAGTACTATGGGCAGCATACAGGATTTCTTCATGATGTTATCACATTGCTTTAAGGATTATCCTTTCCTAAGAATAGTGGAGTATCCTTTCCTAAGAATAGTCTCATCTTACCAATGCCAATTGCTACACATTGAGACCAACGTTTCCTCCTTCAGGAATATCAAGTCTAGGTAAATAGCACCCTCTTCATTTATCTCATGAGCTTTCTAGTGGTGAGTGAAAGCAGGCATGGAATGAAGCTGACAAGCCAGCATACACAGCTTTCCTACCCTTTCTTCATATTCTCAGCAACACGAAGTGCACTGCCCTGCTTTGTCTGCTGCAGCAGCATGCACAGCCCAGGGAGGGCAGCAACAAGGACCTATAAAATGAGCAATTGAATATGAACTACAGATACAGTCACTCAAGTAAGGATAAACAAAGGAATACCATCCCAGGAGCAGAGCTCAGAAATACACTCAATCTGCTGTATTATACACCAGCCACTCCCCATTTTTGTGAGACAGGGATACATCTGGTTTTTTCACTTACGTTCCCAAGTCCATTACATCTGGAGGGGCAAAGAACATGGACTAACTCCATCCACTGGACAGTTCCCTTTAAACTCCCTTTCCCTGAGAGGCCATCAGCACTCCTAAACATAATCATAAGCTCAGAGTATTCCCTCTGGCTTTGGACAGCTGCTCATCCCCTCTCTATTTCAGAGTATT
Source organism: Ammospiza nelsoni (assembly GCF_027579445.1). Taxonomy (NCBI): domain Eukaryota; kingdom Metazoa; phylum Chordata; class Aves; order Passeriformes; family Passerellidae; genus Ammospiza; species Ammospiza nelsoni. The sequence continues at coordinate 42,136,002 of NC_080638.1, read as the reverse complement.
GAATAGCTGTGAAACTGGGTGAAAGACCGTGACAGTCCTTGTGTAACCCCATGGTATGTCACTCCCAGTACAGAATACCTATTGTCTCCTAGCTCTGCCCTGCGGCAGAGGATATAGATCTGATCTCCCTCTTGAGTGTTGTCTTTGCTCAGTTCTGCCCACAAGGAATCCTTCGTCCACATCAATGAGAACGGGTTAAACCCTAAACCCGAGACCTTACTCCCACTCTTACAGTGCCCTGATGTACAGCTGCCTGCAACTTCTGTGCTGAAAGGGTGAAAGGCAGTTCCAATGTAGACATCATCTTTGTTAAAGCTGTTTCTTTCTCATTAAATGGACCACCACGGAGATCTAAATGGAGATAAAGTGGCAGGGCTCAGAGAACAGCCAGGATGCTATCTTTATGCAGCATGACAATGTGCAGTGGCTAATTAGACACCGTTAACCTATTTTAGCAGAGGACATAACTGGGATGAATGGAGAAAAATGTCCTTGAAACCTTTTAATGTCCACAGCTCATGAGAGCTCCAGACACACTTGCGTCCTGCACCGTGCCACAGCCAGGCTCCGAGGAGTTCTCTGTGCAGGAGCCGAGGTTCTCTCATGCGGCCCGGGGAGGTGTGAGGGCGGGCAACACAGCTAAGGAGAAGGGAAGGAATTACCGCACCTTGCTAAAACGCGTTCGGAGGCGGTGGGACGGGAACGCCCAGTATGGCGCGGCGGAGGAGGAGAAAGGGCCAGGAGCGCGGGCCTGTCCCGGCTGGGCTGGCCGCTGTGCCCGCCCCGCTCCGGGCCGCGCCGCCGCCACAGCCGCAGCATCGCCGGGCTGCGGCCGCCCCCTGCCGGGCAAGCGCGGCGCTGCGGGCCCGGGCCGGCCTGTAACCCAGCGCGGCTGGCCCGGGCCCCGCCGGCAGCGCGCACCGAGGGCTGCTCCCATCTTACAGGGCAGCGGGGAGAAACTCATCTGTGTGTGTGTGCTGCCCTGTTTCCTGGCATGCCTCAACCACTGCTACGAATCATGTGGAACCAGAAAGCCGCCCCAAGCATCCCTCTTGCTAAAAGAATGAAACGGGACGGGGGGGGCGGGGGGGGAAAGGAGAAGGTCGTGATGTTCAGAAATGCATTTTGGTTGGAGACATTAGGGTAATCAAAGGGTGGGCAGTGACAGGCTGGGTGCCCTGGAAGCAAGGCAGCAGCCGGCGTTCTGCCTTCCATCCAAAACCATGACCCACCTCAACACCCAAGGCTTGGCCCAGCCCACAGGGAGGCACAAAGCCTTTTGCCTCTCGGGCAAAGACTCTAATTCAGGTCTAGGCCTGAGGGAGGAGGGGAAAAATATTTTAAAAAAGACGTTGTATTTTCTTGCTCAAATGTTCCTTAAGTGCCCATCACCACAGTGAGTGGGTGGTGAGCTAGGAGCTGCAGCTTGTTCAATAGCCTAAGGCACAACTAAGTTCCACATCCAATATGACACACAAGTGCTAACTGATAGTTCTCAGGGCTCTCCAAGGGTGGGTCTCAGTCAATGCTTGTTTGCTGTGGCACAGGAAAAGACACATTCACCAAGGCTGTCTGTAAATTAGAACTGCTACCGGTGCTGGAAAGCACCACAGGTGCCTTCTCAGCTATTCCACTGCGCCTTCCCTGGAGCTCTGATCTGTTAAGTTTCCACCCTCTCTTCCTGGCCTGTGGCAGCCTGGAAAAGCCAAGTTTTCCTTTACAAAAGTAAGGAGTTTAATCTTCACATCCTCTACAATCGAGGCAAGTTTTGCCATTGATTTCAGCATGCTTATGAGCCTTTATTTTCATCGTAGGATGTCACCTCACAGCCCTCCACCTCCTAGGCCTGGAATGCACAGCTATCTGTATCACTGTAACGGGGTTTTGGGCAGACACATATTTTAAAGCTGTCATGGCCCTACCATCCACCTCCTGGCCCCTCCCAAGCTGCCTGTGCAGGCCAGAGTGCACGCCGAACACACTGCCCCAGAGCATGGCTCTGGAAGAGGATAGTTGCAGCAATGAGCAGGCATGCTCTGTGAGATGGGATCTGACACTGCTGCTAGTCAGCTCCAGCTGAAATGGACTTGTGAGGCACTTAATCTCCAACTGAAGTGTTTTTGTTTCTCCTCATGTCCTAATATGTGAGCTTAACAGAAACAACAAAGGAGGAAAGCACTGGCAAGCAGGACTTGAGGAACTGGCACAGAAGAACAAGCTGCCAGAGAGTGCTCCCAAGGATCCCTGAACCTCAGCCCACTGACTGCATCATCCCTGAAGCAGATGTTCCCAGGGCTCCCCCTCTCGCTCTCGGGTAGAGAACTGACCAACAGAGCTGTTCAGAGCTCCCACTGAGCAACAGAAAAAACAACAACACTCAATACAAATTCCTGCTGTGTGGGAAAACAGAAAGCAGTGCTGCAGTTTCTAGAGGTATTCACCACATATCTTTGGTCCCTGAGAACAGGGGCTCCTATCCAAGTGATCGTGTTCTTGGCCTCCAGTAAGCACAAAGCCCAACTTGCACAAAAAATTACTCTTGAGGTTACAGGAGCATTTTAGCTTCCTTTTAAAGGAAAAAAGTACACTTCTGGATCCTCATGGTTATAGGAAAGAACTGACTGCTAAAAGAGACAGAAAATGTATTTAAGATTGTTTGAGTTTTTTCAAAATCTCACATTAGAGAACAAACCCATGATTATCAGATTCAAAGACCTTTCACTTATGACTGGCCTCAGTGAAAACATTTATATGAGAAACAGTAGGAAGAATTAGGTGTTTATAACTGAATGGTATCTTGTTCTGTCACCTGAGAGCAACAGCTTCTGGATGAAGATAATTTAAGAACTTGGATTAAGAATTTGAGAATAGTAGAGGGGTTTTATGGGGAAGGGGCCTGGGAGAGGGGGAAATAGGGCCAAGCAAATACATCAAGTAATCTCAGGTCCCTTTCAACAGGTAAACTGCACTAAGCTAGACTCCACAGCCAACATACAGGTGACCTACAATGGCCAGACAAGCTTTTAGCCTTGGCCATGACAGATACAAAAGGGCTGGAAGTTGCATGTGTTCTTCAAGAAGGTTTTGCTATTTTAAAATAGAAATATTTGGAACGGCAATAATAGCATCCCCTAAATTTGCTGGGAAATTTCTTGGATAAGAAGAGAAATAAGGAAGGAAGATGCTTTGTCCTCAATCATAAAAAAAAAGTCAAAGAGACTTCACCCTGAGAATACTCTGCCACTTCAGCAGCTTACATGGACCATTACCAAAAATGCCACACTTCTGTTCTGTTTTTGTTGTTCAAGTTTCATTTCTAGGGGAGCAAGAGGCTGCAATCCTACTAGACCCTCCATTGCCCAGTACCTTTCCAGAAAAAAGAAAACATCACTAACTGGGAAAAATTTAACAAATCTAGGTTAAAATAAGAGAGAGAAAAAGGAAAAAGAAAAAATGGTAAAAAAAAACCTTGAAAGAAAAAAAAAGGGAGAAAAAAGGAAAAAGAATAAGCAAAACTCTTTTTCCATGCTGCTATGAGCACTGCAAAGACATAAATGGACATGAGTCTAACACTTTCCCCTTGCAGGAAATTCTTGCAAGTAACACTAAGCAGGTTTAAAAGGAATAAAAATCCCCTGTGACAGCCAGGGCACTGAGATATTCTCAGGTGACTCTTCTGTCTTTTAGGGACTTTTCTTTTTCTGCCAGTTATCTTTACTGAGTCTAAACAGAAACACCAAGGAGAGCTCACCCCAGCAATGACATGAAGGGACAAGAGGACAGGGGCTTGTTAGCATTCCTGGAACATCCAGCCTATTAAAAAAAAAAAAAAAAAGAGGAGGGGGCAGGGAGAGAGAGAGGAAAAAACCCACCCCTGGGCCTGCACAGTGCAGCTTACCGCCATCTTGATGTCCTTGACGCGTGCCGATGGCATGGAGGTGGCTGGCACCACATCAGCCCAAGAGAAGGAATGAGAGGCCAATGGAGATTTATGTGAGGAGAGTGAGATGGACAAGGTAAAATTGTCAGGAGGAGTTGTTAGAAAGTAAAATATATTGTGACAATTCCACTCCTGCCGTTCATCAATAAACTGACAGATCATTTAGTGTCAATTAGGAGTGATAGATGGACAAGTCCCCATGATCCTGGGCCAAAATTAATGGCTGGGAGGGAGAGGGTGATTGAAAATGACGGCTGACATTGAGAGGAAAGTCCTGAAGGTCCCCAAGGGGCCATTACTTGCCTCATTCCCTTGCAGATCAATGCAGGGACAAACCCAAAAACAGACACTTCAAGACAAAACTTAATCAGACTTCCTTTTCTTTCTTCTCCTTCTAAGTTGTGCCTCCTTACTTGGCAGCCTTGATCCTCTCTGCCTATACTCCTCACTTCACTGAGGACATCCACAGATGGCTGCAAGCTGCAGAGCAAGGCTGACATCTCCCATGCAGCCAGGAGTCTGGCCCTGCTCCTAATGTGGCAGTGTCACAGAGAAGTCCAGACTGAGACTCACCACAACACTGCTGGATTGGGAGTAGAGAACAGAAGCAATGACACATCTTTCCCCCACTGTCCCAGACCAAGAAATTCATGAGCACTTTACTACTCCCATCTGCAAGACAGGGATTGCTAGGGGTTCTAAAACCAGGCACTCTCAGGGGTCATTTCTTATAGAGAGAATACAGGATAGTTTAAGCCCATATTCTTGAAACAGGAGGTTTTTAACTTTACTTATCTCTAGAGACCTTGAATCATAAAACCCCTTAATCTCTTAAATAACTTTCCACTAGCTCCAGGGTGCAATCTCACCACTGCCCACCGTTCAGAGCCTTAAATGATATCTATGCTATTAGAGGGGCTGGGTTACCCTCCTCTAAAGGTCACCCCAACTGCATCCTCTTCCTTCCTACAGGCACTTAAAATTCACCTTCTTGACAAATGCATTGCTGGACACTGTACCACTTCTGTTCCAAAAAACTTCAGCACAGTCATTTTCCTAAACAAGCCTTGATTATTCCAACTCTGTGTGGCCTGTCAGTCAGAAAGGGGAAATTTCACTTGTAGCTGAAGCACCTGTTGCTAACCTGCCATCAACCACGTAAAAGAAATGAGGTACATGTGCAGGCACTGGAAGGGACTTCCTACTGAAAGCAGCACTTGTGTTTGCTTGCAGGGCTACTTGAACCAAGCTGTGTTTATTTCCTTAACAGCCCTAGCTGCTGCCTGCAGAGCTGTAGGAATTTTAGGGGGCTCATTGCAAGACCAAAGGGATCAAGCATCTGAGTAAACTGAAAGAGACCCAAGAAGCAAAGAAATTACAGTACTGATAAAGAGAAAAATGGAAGAAATTCTATGAGGAAAGTCAGAGAGACAAGATCAAAAGAAGTTGGAATTAAATGAATCATGGAAGTGCCTCTCCTTTATCAAATCCTCACCAGTATGCAAAACTGAGTTCCCTTTTCCTTCCCCCACTGGCAGGCACTTTGTGTTTCTTCCTTTTGATGCATGAGATAACCTGACATTAGAGCTTGCTTTGTTTGTCACAAGTGTCAGCACTGATGTCATTAAGAACATCAGCACAGCTTTCAGAATGGCACTTGGGCTCCATCCAGTGGCTGGAGAGCTGCTTCTGCAGGAAAACCCAGCTGTAATTACTGTTATTTGTCTCAGCAGGTTACTAGGCCCCAAGTGGCTGCCCAGGTTCTTGGCTGGTACCCTTTCTGCTAATACTGGGGCTAGAACTTTACTGGGGCAGCAATGAGAGCACCTCTTCTCATAGAGAATGATTCTTCTCAGTACAGATTTAACTAGATACAGCAGATTCAGGTACAGATGGCCCTGGCAGCATGGAAAAATTAATTTTCTGACACTACTTTGAACCATTTCATTGCTGTTTGCAAAGGACCTGGGGGTTTGCTCAGACACTTACCAGTGGTCCTCATCATTTCCCAGATTTACAAAATGGGACTCCTAGCAATGACAACTGTTCTATAAGAGTACTGGGAGTGCAAAGTAATCTTCCCACATTTGGCATTTGAAAACATGAGTAAAATAGATCATTTTGATAGTTCTCAGCAATTTAAAAATCTGACACTTGCAAATGCTATGGGAACTCATGATAAAACACTATATTTCACACATCATCTGTGCCAATCAATTTAAAAAATAATTTAGGTGGGAAAACTTTAAGAATCCTCCTCCTCTTCCTATCTTGCAACAATCTGGGAGAGCAGCAGTCTGATGGAAATAATCAGCAAGATGGTGAAAATATTTACAAATCTACATAAGCATGACATGAGCTGGGTAGTTAAGGGACTAAAAGAGAGCACAAAGGTAGAACAACAGGTCACAAACTAAATTCTACTCTAACATGTGCCAAATGGAAATAAAAAGAACAATTTCAAGTGATTGTTTCATACTGATAAGACTCTGAACTAGAAATATAGCAGAAAAGCATCCTTGCAGGAAAAGCAATACATATACAGTCATAACTGACTGAATCTGTCAGAAACTGAGCTAAAATATAAGACTTCAAATGGAGAAAGAATAACATAAATAGCTACAAGATCGTTGCACAAGTGGCCACAGTATTCCATCTGACCCACAATATATTTACACAACACAGTAAATCTAACTGTATCCACTCTGCTCATCCTTCCTAAGTGAAAGAAAAAAAAAAATCAGATTTTAGCATTGTCAGTTCTGAAAATCAAATTACTTCTAACAGAACGATTCCCAAGTGTAGGTTCAGTTACACTGTCAAAAAAGGGCTTAAACCTAAATCAGATATAACAACAGAAGCATGTTATTCTAACTACATCTACACTAGTGAACTTGGAGCAAGTTAACTTGATGGGCTTCCAAACTGAGTCAAATTGGTAAAAAAGCTGTGGGGAGATAGAGCCTGAGAAAACAGAAACAACAAAGCTACAGCAACATGGGTATGACATCAGCCGATGACTCAGACTTTTCACATGAAGGCTTTACCCTGGGATATGTCAGAAAGCAAGCCCTACAGGCCAGCAGCTCAGACTTTTTTAAGGGAGAGAAGAAGAGAGATCAGCTTGGGGATAATACAGAGGAAAGGAAATACAGGGGAATTAGTTGCACAAAACCTCATATGTACCTCATATGACTTGAGAAAGTCAGAACAAACTTCTTCATAAAATTTACTCAATAAAAACCCTTACTACAAATGAACACTTCAGATATGACATTTCACATGCACGACTGAGCAAGGGACACATCTTGGTCTCACGTCCCAGTGTGCAGATTGTCAGAGACAGAAGGGTCTGCAACCCTGTGTCCTGTTCTGCTTCTCCAGCTCACCCACATCCAGTGGCACAGAAGCCTTTACTCCAGACACCTACAATGCGTTGTAACCCACACAGCTGAGACGCTGGGGGAGCACCACCTACAGCTGCTGCAAATCTATAGGGTAATGTCAAACAATGGAAAACATGGTAAAATAGCACAAGGCACAGTGCTGTTACATTAGGAACTTGTTCACTGTCCTTCAGGGCACATTAGGCACAGATATATTGCATATGTATTACCTCCAACCCAGTCCCTCACCTAACCAACAATTACATAACTAAACAATGAAATTGAACCTTTTTGTCTGCTGTCACATTTCCATAAAGCTTCTGCTTGGTCCTACAAAGATCCAGGATCTTTGATGGCACTTTTTTAATACCCTGAGGTGGATACATCTTTGAAATGACAACTTCTAGGTACAGCCAGCCTATGAAAAATAACCATTACCAGGGTTAAACTGGAGAGCAACAGGAGTTCAGGCTGAGATCTTTATTCCCTTGCTTTATTCTAGTCTCCAGATTTCCAGACTATTTATTTTTCAGAGACAAATGGAGTGATAATTTTCCCAGAAAAGTACGTTTTTTTGGAAAGGCTACCCCAGAATACAGACCATCTTTCTCCCCTCCCAAAAAACACTGACTGTATAACAGGTTTCTGGATGTCCTCATCCATTCTCAGTTTCAGACAAGAAAACACATAACTTTTCATAACTCAGAGTGCCTCCAAAGTATATATTAAGACTTTTACTATAGGCCTTTAAGTACACAAACAATCTCACATCACTTCCCAGCTCAGCCCTTCAGCTCTCTGAATACGAAATACAACACCAGCATAACTTCTAAGCTTAGAAAACCACAACTATTTGAAAGCAAGTAATCTCCTCCCAGTCTGAACTGTCCTCTAGTTTTCATACCTGTTCTAATACCATGTCCAGATACTTTGTCTTACATGTCCTTCATGTAAGCATTGGGCTTCTCAACACACATTCTACAATTTGTATACTTTTTCCTCCCATCTCTTCTTGCTGACCATCTCCATCCATCTCCATTATACCATAACCCCATACACACATAAGCATTGACAAATTTCACCTTTACTGTCGAGGCTGATCACTAAATCCTGATGTATTCATTGCACTCTTCTCAGTGTGGTGCTGTCATGTGTCACTCTCCCAGAAAGGACAGAACCAGTCAAATTCCCCCATCCCAGCTCCTGCATTTAGCATGCTTATTATGCTCTTGACTCCTTCCAGGCACTGTACCAGGTAAGGAATATGCTGCCTCTGGCAAACAGGGACACGAACACTGTTCTAAACCTTGCCAAGCCAATTAGCCAATGGAACCAAGCAAAAGCAGTATTTCAAATGGCTTGAACAAGTTACATTGATTTTGGAAAGAAAGACCACCTGTAAAACCCAGGAAAACTGTTCCAATGTCTGTGAGAGGAAGGTCCAACTAGTGATGTTCCTTTATTCCACATCTAAATCCCTCTCAATAAGGAAAGAGATGAGGACTCACTTGGTAGATGCCTGCACAGGATCATCTGCCCATCCTCCTTGCCGGCGTGGGGGTTTAGGTGGTGGAACCTTCAATAAAGAGAAGAGATGTTACAGACAGCTCTGGTCAAGCCAATTGAGACACCAGCTCCACACACACTAATGTAATGCTTTACCAAATAATGGAGAGGTAGCATTTAAAATGCTCTTTAATCATAAAATAAAAGGAAGACAAACTACAGGACGGGTTTTTAAGCTTGTCTGTAAACAAAAGATCATAACTGTTGCCCACCTAGCAGTAGGAGGTATCACATTATGCCTTTCCTAGGGTACAAGACAGCATGTTTTAGACATCTTGTTTTAGATGAGGAATTGTTCCTAAAAAGTCTGGTTTTGCCCACTGCTTAGAATAGGAGGATAGATGCCAAGTTCAGACACAGTGATCCATACCCAAACTCTTCCAAAGTTAGTTGGGATGAATCCCGCCACTGCCACCACTGAAATCCAAAGGGGAAGATCATCTGGAGCTAAAGACATTCCCTACTATTTTCTTGCATTGTCTTGTGTGGCACTCTGCCATATGGCAAGAGAAAATGGGAATTCAGCTTGGGGCTTATGATGGAATTGTCAAATGGGGCCATGAATCCCCATCATGTGGAAGCTGCCCATTGCCATTTACAGATTTGGGCTTGGTTCCCCCAGCCTGAGGCACTCTGTACACACTGCCTTCAGTGTTCTACATGGCAGGCAATGATGACAGCAGAGGCAAAGTGAACCCAGCTTACATAGCTCCCAACTGATGGTGCCCAGTGAGGGAAGATCGACTACAGGGACCCGTGAATGGACCACTGTGAGAAAGAGTGATTGCATGAAACACATCCCAAAACAGAGAAAAACTGCTCAGTGCAAAGGAATGGTGGGGGCACAGGTGGCTCCCACAGCTTTTATTAAGGAAGTGAATGAGTTGGATGACTCCCGAGGAGTTTTGACTTCAGAGAGGACCTTGCATGTGTGGTGGGGTCAACCCTGAGCCAAAGCCAAATAGCCTCTTGCCACAGATGAGGACAGGGCCGCGCTGACCCCTGATGGTAGGGGTCTCACATGTTTATTTCTTTAAGTAGAAGCATTGTTTGTGAGTGTGGGAAATTAAGAGACCCTGCCAGGGGCAGCCTCTGCCTGCTGCAGAGAGGGGGTATGACCCTGCATAGCTCTCTGATAGGAGCAAAAATAGTCATCCTCCAAAAATAAACAGGGAGCAGGAATGAGGCAGGAGCTGCAGTCCCAAAATACCAACTTTCTTCAGCAAAGGGAGCACAGGAGGGCAGAGGGACAGGCAGGGAGCGTGAAACGCAGGAAACAGCCTCCTTATATGGGCTCATCCGTGGGGGACAGAGCTCAGCCGACTGGAATGACCATGTCACAGAATGTGAAGCCTTCAGGGGCCCAAGTGAATGGAGTTTTCTGATCTTTAAATGATTCCCCCAGATTCTTAAGATGCCAAACCAGAGAAGAGGCTGCAGTGCCAAAAAAGGAGCATTTTGAATTCAGTTGATCTGGACACACCCAGAGCCCAAGAAAAAGTGGGAACACACACCACATATGGGTGTGCATGCCCACATAAACATCCTTATTCCCATTACATACACCCCTAACCCAAAACCACACTCCTTCCCACACAGATGCTTCCCATGCAATAACCCCCTTTCCCCTTATACTATCCCTCTGATAGCCAGCGAGCCTCTTTCCAACACACAGCCTCACAACTCCTCACAAAGGTGCATGGGGATACAAAAATGACACCAAAGAACTTGGGCCATAAGGCTGAGGGAAAATGCAGCATGTCCAGGGCATATCAATGTCCCTGTAATTTAATTTACTCATCATCAAAACTAGCCTTCAGATCAAAGATAACTCAAGTGGGGCACACCACATCAGAGGGTGATGACAATGTCTGGCCCAGTCTTTGCACAAGGCATGACTCCAGGGCATCTAGGGGTTTGATTCCAATGTCTTACCAATGTTATACCATGTTCTCATTGATCATACACACCAGGCAAGCCTGAATGTCTGTCAGATCCTGAAAAACACCTCACATACACCTACAGGTCATTTATTCCTCTTGCAAAAAATCAGGTAATTCTTTCTGAATTGCCTACAGGAACACTAGCAACAGGAAAGGCAATGTTAACTGTCAGCTGAGGAGAAATAGCTTTTCTTTGTTAGCTGCCTGGAAAGTGCTGCAATAAGGTTAAATGCCACATACACTTCAGTCAAGTAAATAAACTTACCTTCATATACTTTCACAGTTCCAAAATCCTAGCATAATTTACAATTGAGAATGCAATGCTGTGCTTTACCATAATATGGTGACAGGTAGGGATTTTGCAGCTGCAAGCAAGAGCTTGAGACAGAAAGTGGGACAAATGTCAACCCCAGAGGGATGAGAGCAGAAATAGAGTACACGGTCCTTCTATAATGCAGCAAATGTGCTTTTAAACATACCTTTTTAGTGAAAAAGACTGGGGGATTTAAATGATCAGAACTTGTTGGTACCTACTGTTATACCTTAGGCAAGATTTATACGTATGTTCCCAAATGCAAAGCCATACATCCAAACAGTCTAGCGCTCAAAACACAGATTCCACCAGCTCCTGACAACTGTGTTGTCTCTCAGCCCTTGCTGCTCAGTCTCTTTCACAGCATCAGCTAATCACTCATTTGCTGGAATTTTCCTTTCCACTTCAGTTTTGTCCATTATTTATCTCCAGAGGATCTCCTCTACTTGAGTTTCTGCAGATTGTCCCTTTCCCAAGTAAAACTGCCATGGTCCAAGTTTTTTGTTTTGTTGTTTGTGGTTTGTTTTTTTTTCCTCAGAAATTCAGCTCAGGCATTTTTCCAGTATTTCTTAGGCCACCTTCCATACCAACACTTTGATACTTTGATACATCCATAATCAGTATTTTATCTCTCCCTTGGAAAAACTGACTGGCCTGAATTCCATCTCTCCTGCATCAAAGTAGAAACTCTACCTTCTTTTTTATTGTTTTTCAGGCCCTTTCTTATCAGACAGATGCAGAATTCTAATCTGACTTCCCCATTAAAGCAGAAATTTCCAGGCTACTTGTCAGATCACGTCTACAGTTCTGAAGGTGCCAGTTGGATGCTGCTTCCCTCATGGAAGAAAGTATCCTGTGTGTCTCTGAATCCTGAAGGTCCAGCAAAGTTTCTTTTAGGACCAACCACAACAGAGGCAGATTATGGGCATGTTCAGTCCCTCAAATTCTCAGGTGGGTCTGGAAATATGGATTAATTTACCTTCATCAACATGACAACTCCTTTGGAACACTGAGCACTCTGTGCAGGGATGCAGGGACTCAAATGACATTGAGAGCAAGCAACAGAGGACACAATTCTTCTATTATGTCATATTTCCCCTAAAATATGTAGATCTATGTTTTTCCAATATACAAACACTGTGAGATTTTTACACAGTATGTAGGTGTCTTGTTTTTATCCAATATTGACCGAGAAGTGGAAAGAAACAAGTACAGGCAGTCTCAACAATTCTCCTCTCCAGCAAGATGCCAGAGGCTCCCTTGACTGAAGAAAAGCAAGTCTACACAACCAGGCCTGATGAATTAGTTTTGATTGCTGCCATTTAAGGAGCTATAAGTCAAATAGCCCCACTGCTCCTAAACAGCCACATAAAATCATCTATACTGATCTCAGAGCATGTATGATATCAAAACCACATCAATTCCAAGATCCATGCAAGCCTGGGCTTTTTTGCAAAGAACAACCCATCTCTGCTGGCTCTGTTTATCATGTCCATGGATGGTTCAAATAGTGCCTCTGATTTTAATGAATACCCTCCAAGGAGTTCTGCATGTCTTAAATACTGGGCAGAAAATACTGGATTTGCATTTCATCCACAAACTGCCCTTTTCACAGTCACTGGCTTTCCTTTACTAGGGAAAGTGTTACTGAAACAGAAGCTCTTGAGGGCCTTCAAATGTTCTCTGCCACCTATCACAGGTAAAGGAGCAGTTCATATTGTTTACCAACTATCAGGAATTGCTTTCCCAAAGCAGTGGCCAGCTATTTGTCAGCTGACACGCACCCATGAGGAAAGCTGTCACCTTTGCAGCATTTGGCACCTTAACCTGTCTAAGGAATTACTGCTCTCCCCTGCAGGAAAATAGTGAATCAGCACACAACAATCTGATTCTCTGAACAAGGGGTCACCAGGTAGAATCCTCTCACAATCCATAGTCATAGGGAAGTGCCTCTCCAGTCTTCCTAAGCATGAACATTTCTCAGTTTGCTATCACTTTATGCTACTTATGGTCAGACATTTTCCCATCCACCTTCCCACCTCCTACAGTTCTTTTGTTGCCTTGATGTAGGTCCAGAAGCACTCAAAGTATGAAATAAATGTGTGGAAAAGGAAAAGCTTCTAATAAAATTATTTTCAATGAGATTGTCCCTAATCCACTTCAAGGCAGACAAGCAGGCAGGGTACTACTGGAAAGGCTGGGAAACATGGCTGACTAGAAATGCTATTTCAGAAGATGTCATCAAAAGGCAAGGAGATAAGCTCAGAAAGCTGAAAATAACTGCCCTGCCGGTCAGCCAGTCGGGGTGCACGGGACAGAGGCTGCACAAGGCCTTGGGGAGCTCCAGGCCATGCAGTGCAAGGGCTCACACTGGGGAAGTTGGCCTAATTAGGGAACAAAAGTTCAGCTGCATTTTTGAGATTCCTCCTGGAGAATCTGGCCAACTTCCAGACGAGAGGTCCCCAGGAACAGTCTGGGAGTCCAGCATTTCTACAAGCAACCAGAAAACCTCTGGGAAAAAAAAAAGATGCAAATCCTGTAAAATGAAAGCAGGTAAAAAACCCAGTGCTTCCTTGGATGCTGGATCCTTTCAGTGGAGGGTATTTACTAGAATAATGCAAGAATCAAAACACATGACAAACTCTGAGACATGGAGGGACAAATGCAGCTCAGCCCAGGATGGCCACGTAAATGGGAGGGCATTCACAGCGTGCAATAGCTATGGGAAATTCTGCCTCAGAGAACCCTCCCAGGTTCTCAGAAATGCCAATTGCTTCAAGAGCTATCTACTGCCAGTTCACCCTACTCCCAACTGCATGCCTAAGAAAGCAAAACCCTGGCAACATGCCGTATACAAAATGCTGCTACCCCAGCTGAAGGCTCCTCTGCAAGCTGAGGATAACAGGGGAGAACAGGATGCTAGAGAAAAACATTGCAGTAAGACTGTAAGGTCTTTGGGAATAGGAAATTTTTGTTCCAGCCATATACCAACACTCTCTAGATCTTATTGCAGTACAAATTGTAGATATAGAAATGACTGTAAGTGACTGCATTACAATTATGACTTCCTAGGTCATGAACTCTCTAAACCAGAGTGGAAGGACAGTGCCCAAACCATTGTGATTATTTTTACACAAATAAGGTCCCCTGATCAACACTCAGCTGAGTACAGCTGGTGCTGGGTTCCTCACTTGGATGTTTTAGTTTCAGGGAATGTAGGGGAGAGCACTTGGGGGGTGGCTGCTGCACAGATCCAGACCAGACAATGGAATGAGAGTTTGGAGCTGGGTGCCAACCACTGTGCAAGGGTAAGAACTGGGTCAGGAAAATACGGCTCTGATTAAAGGTCCTGATCATATCAAGCCCCAGGCCATGTCTACACCACAGGTGCAGACACACCTGCAAGCATCCACAAGGATCCTCATGAGTCAGCCCAAGTCTGGAAATTGTCTCGTTTTAGGTACTTCTGGTAACAAAGCTAGTACCTCCCCAAGTAGAGCGCAGGTTGCTTCTCACCAGGGGATCTCCACATCATTCTGCACTGTATTTTAGAATGCAAATACACTCACTCGACCTCACCCAATTGGGTGACCTAGCAATTTAAGAACATAATTGGCTTTATATTTCAGGTACTTACCTCCTTTTTATAGTTGTTCTCCCAACAAACATTTAATGAAAACAATTGCTGCTGGCATGTTGACTTAACCTAAAAAGCAACAGCCTATTTTTCCACCCAAATGTTTCAGAAGCATTGGCAACTAGAGCTACAAAAGGACTTTGATGCCCCCTCTGGAAAGGTCAGATCTTCAAATCCTCTTTCCAGTTGTCACCTTAAAGCATGCTGTCACTCAAACAATGAGTGATATAGAGGCACAGAGGCCAGCATTCACCAGAATAAGGGTCAGAAATCAGGTGCTGTCCCTGTTTTTAGTCTGTGAAGGACCTTGAGACTACCTATGGCACATCTACCAAAACACAACTAGAGGATGAGGTCCCCAAGGGACCCATTGGAACTGATGTCTTCCCACTCAAATGTTGTTGCCTTCAGTTAGACAGTCTTTCCCTATGGTATCAAAATTCTTTTGATTCCATTTGCAAAGCAGAGCAGCTTCAGGAGAAAGGACTGAGAGCCTTCTCAGACACAGAACAGCTCATAGACTTGTCATGACATATAATATTCCCTATGGAGGTGGTAAACATTACTTGCTACATCTTTCTCAGAGAAGAAAGAGGACAATAAAAATCAGTGTTTTCCAGCTTAGAAAAGAGATGGCCAGTTTAATCTCTACATCTAAAGCATGAGGTTCCAACACTGAAATGAACATCTGCTTATCAGGAATTGGAGGTCCCTGAAGGCAAGGAAAAGCCCTGCTCTACTTCTGAAGGCTAGAAAACACAGGATGGGGATCAGGGTCCCCCACTGATAGTGCAAGGACATGCACCCCCAGAGCTCACAGAATGGGGCCAGAACTCCACAGAAGGACAGGGTTTCAGACACACTGCCATTCCCAGCTACTCTTTATCATCCCAACAGATCCACCAGTCTATCCTGAGATTATCTACATACTATGCAGGCATCCAGAGCAGGATATAGATTTTGTTATGAGGATAAGGCATTTAAATCCCCCTGTGGGTCTATTCAGGGAATAGTCACAGTGCTTTTGCATAAAGCTCTAGCTTTGCTTTTAGATAGGGACTAAAGAAAACTAGTGGAAGGACTTCTTCAAGGTCCCAAAGAAAACCTATGGCAAAGCCACAAAAAGAAACCAGCAAAATCTTGGCTAACAACCACATTCGTACTCCTGCTTATTCTGCCTCTGCAAATTAACTGAAATATTAGGATACACCCTTTATTATACCATTGATTAGCCTCACAGCCTTTGGCTAAATATCCCAGGCAGTCCTGGAAGGTGATGCCAAATGAGTGATTCAACTGGCAAAAATTCAGATGCAAGACGAGTGGTTTGCCAAAGGATGCAAAACAAGTTTCAGAGCAGGCAGATGTCTGGAGGGCAGGACTTCAGCAGGTATGTTCACATCCACAACCCTGAAGAGGTTGTTTGTTAATATTCAAGCAGCTACAAAGTTATCTTCAGCACAGCAAGAGGAGAGGGACCAAATCCAGGAAGAGTTCAGATTGTAACACTCAGCGAAGCCCAAAGGGAGTTCAGAGAAGGGTTATATGAGCCATCCGGGGGACGAAGGAGCCAACTTCGGACAAATGATTCAAGAAGCCAAGTATTTCAGATTGGCCAGGCAATGACTAAGGGAGGGATATACTGCAACAAGATTTGCATCACACTTTATAACAAAGTTCCACTAGCAGTTGATTTGACAGAGACTTATGATACAATTAACAGAAGTTTGTAAGCATACTGCAGTATAAGTTACAAGCAGCTTACTGATCAGTCAGATTTCTGAACTCAGTTAACCACTTTATACCATTTACAAACTTTTACAAATGGAAAAATACTATAAAGTGTGACTGTCATACTTAAGAGCACAAGCTTGAATAAAAGACACAGGAATTAGCCAAACAAAATGGTTTTCAAAGCAGGAACCCCTCATACTAAGTAAAATCTCCTTGCCAGGCACCATTGCATAACATCCCTGAAGCAACAATTGCTCATGTGGAAGAGTCACATCAGTAAAGTTATTTTAATGAAATTTAGCAGCCAGAAGCAAGAAGGGGCCTGTGGCATGTGACCAGTCAGCACTCAACAGCAGACCTTGGGAATCAATGATTTAGGGCACTGTATAGAGGTGGAATTAGTTCCAGTGAAACGACTGTAAGGACCGGTTCCAGTGAGGCGGGGGGGGGAAGATTAGATCAATTATCAGTAAAAATTTCTATTAGGCAACCAGTCCTCAAAACTATACTCATCAGTGGGAGGTCTCTTTGCCTGATAAATGGAAAAGTGCTCTGGGCATAGTCCTGAACCATCCATCACTGCCAAATAAACCCAGTGGAGCTTTTTTACAATATCATCTCTTGCACTACCAAGAGAAAACTGAGCTAATCTGAATAGTCTTGACTCCTTGTGATGAGCATACCCTTCTGAGCCAGAATTAATGAGATGGGTGATAGGGGTTTCTTTTCTGGGCTTTAAATTTCACAGATGAATCTACTGTGCTACCAGTACTGGAGTGGTCCTTCAGCAGAAGGAATTAAGAGCACAGGAGAGGGTGTTTTAATTATCTAACAGAGCAACTCTAGACAGGAAAAATTGGGCAACACCAATTCCATGGTTAGGAAGAGTGCAAGGCAATTAGCCCAGAGACTTCAACAGAAACAGGTAGAACTTCTCAGGTTGTTCTGAATGGCATTATCCTGGCTCCTAATGCTAAATTAATGCTAAGGTGTATTTTATCTTTAGTGCAGGATAAAAAAAGGATATGTGTATTCCTTCTCTGTGTGTAACAGGAGCCTGGGAAGAAGCACTATGACATTATTATTGATTCTGGCATTCAGTGCTGGTGAAATAAAAAGAAAAGACACATAGAAAATCTAAAGGCACATGTCCTTGTTACTCCTGCCTGGCCCTCTCCTCTGGGGCACTAGCAAGACTTCATCATCCCTAAGGAGAAGTTTTCATGCTACAAGAGCAAACTAACCATACTGGACAGCAATCTAGGTTAAGTCAGGCTTTGTACTCTATTAGCTAATTGCTGTCCTGACTTTTAAATGAAAACAGAGTATCTTTTCAGTGGCCACATATACATCTGTAACCTCAAAACAAGATGCAGCAGCTGATAAGAGCAGCTGTTTCAAAGATAATTAAAAATCCGTCAGCAACAGAAACAGAGGATGCAGGAAAGGCACTGCGTCCAAAGCAAACTTTATATTATTCTCAAATACTAGAGTACCCTCTTAAGGTAGTCTCCAGACAGATAATAGGTTAATCCTACTAGTCCCCTTCAGAGGAGCCAGCATCTACCTAGAAAGCCTCTAGTCTTACACGGTCAACCTTTTCCTGATGGTCTTCATCCTTGAAGGGTCAGAAGGGAAAAAGAGAGAAAGAAGTTAAAAGGAAGCACTATGGAAGCCTGCACAAAACAGCTTGAAGACTGACATTTATGACTGTCCTGCAGCATGTGCTTTGCAACCTTATTCACTTGAGCAAACCACAAAGCTGATCCTACATTATAACATTTTATATCTAGCCATTTATGCAGATGCCAATTGTGATACTTAAAGAAAAAAAACCAAAACCCAAACATGAGCAAGAAGAGAACAGACTTAGTTCATTCGCCCTATAGCATAATAAAAAATTATTCAGGTGTGTAGAGTCACTGCAGCCATGCCAGGAACCAGTATTGATGGTGGACCAGTCATACTAAAGGCTATACACTGTAGCAGGCTACAGCCCTTTTTTCAGAAGCTACTGTTTCTCAAGGCAACCTCAGATTCTCCCCTGAGAGCACAGGCTGCAGCAATTAGTGTAAAATAGACATAGCTACCATCCATGTTTGTTGTCATTACAAGTGTCCCATATTGTTGTTTCCTTATTGCAAGAGTTTCATACCTCCTCAATGTTCCTCATGGACAGCTCTTCTAAGCACTGACTTTTCCTTCTTCTCACAGTAGCCAGCTGACTCCAGTTCCCCTTTCAACCAACCAACCTACTCTTTTTATAACACTCTTCTCATTGGCTACAGCTGTGGCCTGTTAAAGTCAGGCCTGTTCCTAATCACTAATAATTGGCTCAGCTACAACTCCTTAGGGCTAAGACTACTTTCTATACTACCTTTATTTTCTTATATTCTATCCCCCCTTTTTCTTTTAATTACAGAGTTGCAGCATTTCTAGAAGGACATGTTCAAATAAATTAACATTACTACACATTCATATATTTCATTCAGAACTAATAGTTATACAAATGTTCAGACAACATATTATAGTACAAATATGTATATATTTCTGAGTGTTGGTTCCATTTTGCAGCTTTTCTCAGTTTACAAAGTACTTATCTTCAAAATCTTTTATACTCCTGTTTAACAAACATTAACAGCTGCAATTGATATATTTCACCAATCAATAAACACATTGTACTGAATAATAGAACTATTCTTTTTCCAGTTCTTACAGTTACTTTAGTAAATCCTCCCACTCCTCTCTCAGTTTTGTTGCTTTTCCTCATACAGTTCTCTACCCACATCACCATGGAATCACGTTGCTTAATGTTTAAGTCTTCTTTCCTAAAACACCACGGGATCATGTTGGTTGATACTTAAGTCCTTTTTCCTAAATTGCGTTGGGGCCACCATTTGTTATCATTATATTACAAAGGTTCCATATTGTTGTCTCCTTATTGCAAGAGTTTCATACCTCCTTGATATTTCTCGTAGTCAGCTCCTCTAAGCACTGACTCTCCCCTCTCACAGCAGCCAACTGACTCCAGTTCCCCTCTTTATCAACCAACCCATTCTTTTATAACACTCTTCTTCTCATTGGCTACAGCTGTGGCCTGTTAAAGTCAGGCCTGCTCCTAATCACTAGTAATTGGCTCAGCTGCAACTCCTTAGGGGTAAGACTACTTTCTATACTACCTTTATTTTCTTATATTCTGTCCCCCTACATGTGTTAGCTTCACCAGATGATCTAAAGCTAACACTGTAAGGGAGCAGCTTGGTTATATAGATAAGGAACTCAAAAAAATCAGCCTGTTAATCACTCTGAAAGTAGCAAACTGGTTGAGAACCTTTTAGATGAGCAGACTCAGCACCAGCAGTTGCAGCAACCAGAGCTATTAGGCACCAAATGCAAGAAGGTAATTAAGAATCCACTTCTATTCTAGAAATCACAGTGTTCAGAAGCACTCAGGAGGAGAATTTAGAATATCCTAAATTGATCTATGACCCTCCACCAGGAGTATGCATAGGATAGCTGGAAACACTCCACTAACCCACCTGACTTTTGTTCTGGATTAAAACATCTCTCCTGTGGAACATGGAATCCATGTGATTAATAAATTGCATATATCTCTCATGGAAGTGGTTTGGTATCTGAGTTCATTTTGTGTCTTTGCTGTCATCTGGTCTTATCATCTTACTGCAGTAAGAGCAGAGGGGGGCTACATGCAGGTTAGAGCAGCTGGGGTACAAAGGTGTCCTTACCAATGAGCAGCACAAGTGAAATCAGGTTTGCCCAACTGGTAAAAATCTGTTGGAAACATGTATCTGTCAGCCTGCTTCTTCCCACAGCCAAAAGCAGAAAGGCTTCTGTGGGGTCCAACATGACCTAAGCTTCTCCAGATGTACAGAGCCCAAGTGGCACAAGACTTGCACTAGCATGGAAGAAAATCCAGCTGCGCAACACATGTTGGAAAAGTATTTAAATAATCTCTTCTTGGAGCAATTTTTCACTTGTGTTTCACCTTCAGCAATTCTTATTTGCTTTCTTACTACCACCCAAGGACCACAACTAAATAAGCAAGCTTACAAATACCAGCTAGGACAACAAAAGAACATATTTTCAGAAGAGAAAGTACAGAGCCTTTCCCCAGGCTGTGGTGAAATGTGACAGAGACAACCAGCAGGGAACTTGATTTTTGGGCAAACTCTGATATAAAGTAATTTTGTCCTACCTGTGTGGAAATATTTTGAAAATAGGGAAAACCTTCATCCTTTAGGCTGACCATTGCCTAGTAAAGCAGTCTCCATTCAAAGGATCTACAGAGTGCTGCCAGAGACATGCTGGCAAAATCATACTGAGACTGCAAGAGGCAGAAACCAGGGAACTCTTGAACAAGGTCCCATGGGAATCACATCACTGTAGGATAAAGAAAAATAGACCATGGAAGTAGGATAACATTAAAATATTTTTCCGTACAGATTTCTTACAGGACAACAAATAGCTCACTCTTGTTGAGAGAAGAAACAAGAAAGGAAAAATCTGCTGATACATTTTTTAAAAGACTTTTCCACTCAGCTTTCCAAATCAATCTCATCAAGAGCTCCAAACCTGGCCAAACAACTTCTGATGGATGTCATCAAGCCAGCATTCAGGCTGTTGGATGCAGTGATATTAGAGCCAGGAAAAAGGTTTGACTTTAATTCTGTAAAAGTGTCCAGAAGTCCTGTTAGGATGGGATAGCAAAGATCTTCAACAGATCTCATTGCATGATCTGTCCATCTCATTATACAAATAAAACAACTAGCTTGACATTCTCCCATACTGTCAGAAACCTGATAGCATCAAGATGAGTTAATGTACTACATCAAGCCAGGGGATGGGAAAGGCCTCTCAATGGAAAAAGAGATACATTACCCCTCTGAAATGAATGTTTGAAATGTGGTGTTCTGGCATGCAGCAAGCAGATTTATCTCTAGGAATTCCCACTTACAGCATATTCCCCTGGGTGCCCAAGAAGTGCCTGCTGAATTGCCAAGGAGCTCTGAGGGCAGGAACGTACACAGCCTTTGCTGCAGGAGGCTGCCAACTGCACCAATTACGGCAACTAATCATGTTCCATCTTGCCTGGTGAAATAACACATAGCTGCAGTGTTGTTTGTTAGTACTTGTACTTCTGAAAAGGCAGGAATGCTCTGCATGTCACATGGGCAGAGTGTGAGCTTTGTGACCTTTCATGAGCCCCTTGAGGAGGTCTACATTTGATGATAATACAGGTACTTCCACACAGAATGGGAATTATGAAGTAGAGATTTGGGCAGAGGAATTAGAGATTTGCAGCTGTAGTTAAGAATATTCTTGTGGGAGAGACATACAAACAGCAGGTTCTGAAAAAATACTAAGATATCATAGTGTTTTCATAGAGTTTGGGGGAAGTAGATTAGGCTACAAGGCATAAGAGATTGCAGCTACACCCTGGGGAAGGAGGCTTTAACATACATTTGTTGTATAGAACAACACAGAGTTTGCACTGTCTTTTGGGAGAGAGAGCCCAGGCCAAGCAGAGATCAGCAGTAACCTGATAAGATCTGTGCTCCAAGTCAGATGATTTGCCTATTGACTTCAAAACAAAGATCTTTTTAATTACAATAATTGTCCACCCTCTAAGTGAATTTCCTTGTAATAAGCCCAGATGTTGAAACATGGATAGACAGGTACCTTTTGCTTCCTTCAAGCAAGCTGCTGTGACTGGAAAACACTTCCTGGATGCTTCTCAGTGTCATGAAAAGACCAAACAATAGCACAATTGGTATGTTCATACCAGAAATTTGAGATGGGTGGAAACTGGTTGGATTGGCAAGGAATTTAGAAAAAAAAAAAATTAAAAAGAGTCAAGGTGAATTAAATCAGT
The DNA here is from genome assembly GCF_027579445.1 of Ammospiza nelsoni. Classification (NCBI taxonomy): domain Eukaryota; kingdom Metazoa; phylum Chordata; class Aves; order Passeriformes; family Passerellidae; genus Ammospiza; species Ammospiza nelsoni. Next base: position 42,113,590 of record NC_080638.1, on the reverse strand, counting down.
TTTAAAACTCTGAGAAAGCTCTGAAGGCAAAATCACTAACCTGAATGTGAAATGCATATGAGGGTATGAATATGGCAAAGGTTTAAGACAAACCCCTTTGCCTTCAAAATCAGTAATAAGAATAAAACCTTCTTTGCTAAAATTAATTACATAGTGCCTAATCCACTACTGCCAGTTCCAGAAAAAAACTAAAAGGACTGGGTTTGTTTTTTTTTAATCTTGCATTTCTTTTGGGAAGATTTCTTATAAAGGCTTCAAAATGGGCTGAATGAGACATCCATTGTAACCCCACCAATTAAAAGCAAGCCAAGGCCAAGCTTCCAGAAAAGTAAAAGGGGATTGCCAATCTAGGGTGAAGGAAAAAACAATATTAGTTTTGTTAAATACTCACTTTGGTAACAAACGTGGTCACGTATAAAAAGCCTCCAATTTTGGAGCAAGGGAAAAGGCTGAGGATTATTTACAGTGGATTTTGTCTTTCTTCCAGTACCGCCGAGGTTCTCGATTAACACAAACATTTAGCAACAAAGACCTGTCTGAAGGAGACTATTAACACAAACTATCCTTCCTGGTGGTTAAGATCCAGTACTAACATATTTGAATGTTGTAAGACATGTAAGTCCTCACCCTTCTGCCGCTGAAAAGCTCACTGCTCTCAAACAGAACACTGTAAATATTTCTTAGTCTTCCTCAGGACTGGCCCAAGTCCTGGAGCCCCTATGACCTCTTCCCAGCTATTGAAATGGTTGTGATGTGAGCAGTAAGCCCAAGCAAACTGCAGTAAGTCACAGTCCATCAGCTGTACCTCTACATAGTGCCCTGGTCTCTCTAAAACCAGAGAATCAGACCATGAACTAGGATGGCCAGTTCCAGCAAGAGAACCACAAGAGAACAATCTGACAGTGAGCCACCCTAATGTGGAGGCCAGCTAATGATTACACCCCCTTAAACCATCAGTTGGTTCCCCTAAGACTTTCTTTACCTATGAGGTCGATGGTTACATCTCTTTCTTAAATCACATCTTCTGCACATTCCCTCACAGAATCCATCCTGAATGCCTACAGCATATCCAAGGGGAGATTCCCTAGGTGGAAGATGATTCTCCATTATGCCTACCAAAAGAAAAGAGCATACTTTCTCCAGGAAAAAAGTCTGCTCTATGAGGTGTTACTGTAAGCTAAGCTGTAATAGTGCTATTTTCAACAGCATCACAGGGTCTCAAAAGAAAAATCCCCCCTCCACAATCATTTTGGCACAGATGTCTGGGACACAGCTACTCAGTGTAATAGGAAAGTTTTGTCACTGCACAGGGAATCAGGGAGTAGTCACTCCAAGACAGAAGGTCCTAAGGCTCTGAGCAGAGTAGCCTGAAGCAGAGGTGGTGCCAGGGTGGCCAGCAACACAGAATGATTTCCAGTTTAAAGAAGCCAGGAATATGGTATGCTGGAGACCATTGACTGGCATTGCAAAACAGTAAGCATCACCTAATTTAAACAAATATCACTGTCAACAAGGTGGAAGTCAGATGACATTTTTTCCATCTGGTATGTGTCAGGGAGCAAAACTCGTATGTCATTCCTTGAGAGCTGCACCTTCTAGCAGGAGATGTCTGTGGAGGTGCTGTGCTAACATCCAACAGCAAACTTCCAGGAAGGATTTCAGCATTCTGCAACACTAAGCAAAAAAATCAATTGAAACAGTTCAGATCTATTTCTGAATACTTGAGGATGTTGCCTCACTCTCCTGAGAAAGAGGAGTTCCTGACCCCCTTCTACCATTTGAAGATGTACTAATAGAACAGCCTCTGAACCAAAGTTTTCCTCCAAAGACAAGTGGGAGCTGAGTTTGCACATTATTACCCAAGGAAAAGTCTCAGATGCTGCAAAGCTGGCTCCTAGCACGACCTTTGTAGCCGTGCACAGAGAAAATGAAAAAGAGCATTACTACACAAACTTGATAGAGACCATGTCAGATGTACTCTGGCTCTAGCAAACAAAGCACAAAAGTAAGGCATCTATTTATCTGCCTTGCTACTGTAGGTGGTGGCAAAACTGGTCACAAAAGTATGTGCCTGCCCACATTTTAAATCTAGAAATTAAAATATCAGGAAGATATGTATGCACAGAACGGAGGGGCCTCAAGTCCTGTATGATACTACTCTCCGTACTTGACATGTAAGAAACCATAGTCCAATAGTTTCCTGTGTGGAAACTATTCTACAAAGGGCAACACCAGGAAAGGGACAGGGCAGTGACATGAGTCCCAAATTAAGGACAAAATTCAAAGGGCAAAGCACACCATGCAGGAAGGAAATTCAGAAGAAATTAATAATTCTCCATTGGAGACAACAGCAGGACAACAGATAAGCCCTTCTGACAGGACACCCACCTCTCCAAGAGAAGCAGACGGGGAATTCTTCGTGCTGAGTTTTTCACCTGAAAAGAGGTCCTGGCGGGCTCGACGGCCCATCTTTAGTACCTGTAGTGCAGGGGGAAACACGAAGGAGCAGAGGACACACAGTTACTGACAAAAGCTGTTTGAGGGAAGGGAGCGGAACGCCGGGAGCGGAACGCCAGGCACGGCCCTGCCGCCACGCCCCGCCCCGCAGCGAAGCGCGGTGCCCTCACAACGCAGAGGCTTCGCCCGCCGCAGGTGTGAGCCCTCCCGCCCCTCCCGGCCCGCCAGCCGCGCTGCTCGGCCCCACCGCCGGCCGCTCGCCCCGGCCCGGCCCGGCCCTTCCGCTGCATGGTGCCCCACGGCAGCCGTGCCGCCGACCCCGCGCCCCCTCCAGGCCGCGGTCCGAGGCCCCGGGGCCCCGCTCGTAGAGGCTGGGCCCGCCCCGGCCCCGCTCACCCCGGCGACGCCGCCTCTCCGCGGCGCCTCCACTCGCTCCGGCTCAGCCTCCATCCGCCGCCGCGGCCGCCGGTGCTTCCGGCGGACAGCCCGCCCCGCCGCCCCGGCAACCGCGGGCACGGCCCCACCGGCTGCCCCGCGCCGCCCGGCCACCGAGCCCCGCGAGCTGGGCCGAGCACCCGGCGCCTGGCAGCCACGGAGACGTCCACCCCCGCGCACTCTTAACACCTTGGCCTGACTGAGGGGCACACCTGTGCTGCAGCACCTCATGCGGGTACTCTGCTAGCCCTTTCTAGTTCCACTTGCGGTGCGGCAGGCCAGGAACAGTCTGACGCTCTGCCTTCTCCAGCTTGTTGCCGAAGACACTTTTTAAGTTCCCACTAAGGCAGATAAATCCTAGCCTTACACATCTGTCTCATGATAGAGGCTTTAGCCAGTCTCCTGATGGCTTCTGATGCTCTTCCCAATTCTCCCTGGCTCTCTAACACAGCTTTCCAGATGGGGCAGCCGGTCCCCAGAGCCCACGGTGGAGGCGGTGCCAAGGATCAAATGTAAGCACAACGATCATTGCACACATGCTTCTCACAAGTGAGTTGTGCAGAGATTTCCACTGAGCTGTATAAAACGACTCCAGTCTGTTTCTTGGCTGGACAGATGTACAGATTAATTGTAAATAAATCTGGTTTTTGGTCCACATGTTGAACAAACATTCAGTTTTCCAATACTTTGTCCCTTTGCCTATGTTTTCTTTTTCTCCTGTCTCACATTCCTCACAATTTTCACCTATCCTCATTAGCCTAAATAATTTCTTCTGCTGCTACAATAGAGAACTGTACCACACCACAAACAACACTGCTAACACTTTGCCATGATGAAAATTGACTCTCTAAGTAAACTTTTAAGCCTCCTAGGAATACCTTTTACTAATGGCACTAGATTTCACTCTATAACCTGCTTGGCTTTTGTAGAAGCTCATGTTTTGGCTGAGGAACTTTAAGTCATCTAAATAAATTGTATCAAATAATTCTCCTTTTTTCCATTCCTACTGACATGTTGAAGTACTTGTGCTGTGATGATCTAAGGATTAAGTGAAATAAGATTTGTGGGCAGAGGTAATAACTTTTTATTAGACCAACTGATATAGCTGGAAAAGAAAACATAAAATAAGGGTTTCTGTGCCTGAAAGCTTATGTGTTTTTTCCAGCTGTATCAATTGGCCTAATAAAAGATATTATCTCCCTTTACAAATCTTGACATGTTCAAGGAATTCAGTAAGTGAGACATGATTTTCCTTTTTTGAAGCCAGGCTCACTGGGCTTTATGAAATGATGATCTTCCATATACTTTGTTCAAGCATTCATGAGGTAGAGAAGGAGTTTGCACCTAGCTCCATGCTTCGCCACCAAGCCCATGGGAATATGGCCCTGCATTTCTCATTTCTCCCCAGCTCCTCCAAACAGCTGCTGCAACAACACAGCTGCACAGATGCCAGGAGACAGAAGGGACTGTAGCTCTGAGGTTACAATACAGCTGACCTTCTGGTCAGAAAAATTGCATCCCAAGAGGAGCATGATAGCATCCAGAGCAATACCTGCTAAAACAGGAAGGCATCCCTGGGGCAGGAATCCTTGGGCAGGACTACATTGCCAGCTGTGCTCCCACACAGGTAGCTGGCAGGGTGATCCTCCCAGAGCCAGGGTAGAGCCATACAGGGTGCCATCCTGGACAGACAGATCAGGAAGCAGCATGACCAGTGCATTCACTTGTGTGGAACTGCCCTCCCCCTCCAAGCTTCTCCTCACAATTCCCCTGGGTCCCCATCCCAGATGGTATACCTGTACTTCCCATTTTCCCCCAAGCTACTCTGTGCTGCTTGCTGCCTATCCCAGGGAGAGAAGTCTCAGGCCAGTTGAGGGAGGGTGAAGTCCATGTGCAGGAAAGAAAACATGTAAAGACTTAGGGAACTGAGCCTTGCCTCAGAGTTTTGACTCCTGACTTCAGAGATTCTCAATGAGAGAGAGGAGCAGATGTGCAGAAAGAACAAAACCTAAAATCTGCCCTACCTCTAGTCCCTCTGAATTCCACTTATTGGATGGGGTTTGTCACCTACCCCTAAAAGTTTTGCCTGCTTGGGGAGGGCAACAGGAGCAAAAGAGTTTTCATCCATCATTTCATGTTGTGGCCAAAGTGGATTTTGCTTGCCTTAAGTGTTGGGGTTACATTTTCTGAACAGTTTCATTCTCCTCTGTCTTACTGGTGACTCCACAGGCAGTATTTGACCCTGGCCCTACATTGGCTCCACTTAACCAACTGAGCCAGGTACCAGGACAAATGTTTCGTGCTGCTGTGGTTGTCCAAAGCTGTTTTCAGTGCTTGCTTTCTGTCCAGTTCAGGTCTGTGGTGCCAGGGTTTCTCTTTCCCAGTGTACAGTTTCAGGTGTATTCTCAGCTCTCAGTCTGCCTTTCTTGTTTGGTTCTGCCCTCACTGTAAATCACACTGCTGCCACCCCCTCTAGGCTGAACAGCAAGTGAAAACCATGCAAGCATTCCTTTCATGGACAAGTTCTCACATCTAAGCACAGATTCCCTCCATCTGGTTTCAACACAAACCTGATCACACAGAATAGGACTAACAGAGTCCCCTACTAGTGCTGTTTACTGTTCATTTCTCCTTGACTGGCAGACATATGAATAGAGCTTGTGTCTGGTCCTCCTATCCATGAGAAAGTCTGGGAAAGCAATCACACTTGAGCCCGCCCATATGCTTCTGGTCCTAGACCCCCTTTAAAGCAAGGGCACACACATGTAGTTAAAGCTACAGTTATGGTGGAAAGCTCACATGGCTACACAATGTCCACCTTATTCAGAGTGGCCAAATGTTTTCTAAAGCAGGTCTTTGACAGCAGTAGGATTTATGGGATGCAGGGCAATTCCAGTAGCAACAAGTGACACAGCACAGTGCTTTCTTCCTCACCCAATCTTCACATCAGGCAGGCAGCCAGACTCCCAATTTTGATATGGGCAATTCATTAAAACATTAAGTTCCACTGGGAAGTTAAGCACTCAGCAAAGACTGCTGCTGTATCCTGCTCCACACTGGCAGCTCCAAGCATCTCAGTTTAGTTTTTCTGCAGTTTTTTTTTTTTCCTCCACGCACCTCCCAGTCTCTAAAGGGTTTTGGAGCAGGGAAACAACTGCAAATATTTTTATTTCTGTATGCTCCAGAACAAAATCCCCTAACAATTGAAAAGCTTCAAGCAAGACATCCCTCCCTCTGGAAGGTGGAAAGGGCTTTGACAGGCAGCAAAGGCCCACACATTTGCCTGTCTTGATCGCCATGAGAACAGATGCTATTCGTGTTACATCAGCTCCAGTTCACACTGTCAAACCCCAGCCAGAGTTGCCAAGTGTGAAACATTTCCTATGATATATGTTCAGTAGCCCTGTCAGGCTCTCCCTCAGCCTAGCTGGATTACAGCATGTACAAGATGTGCAACCTGTTAATGACTGCTGCTCACAGCCACCAGCATTGCTTCCAGTGCATGTCAGACCATGGGGCTTCCTCACCTCTTTTCAACTCACAGACCAACACTTGCAGCAAAAAGTGAGTGGCCCAGTACTGGAACCAGCAGGACACCTACATCCTTCTCCTGTATTACTTCCAAGCAGCAAGCTCCCACTGTCAGCTTGTAATAAAAAAGTCTGATCTCAGCCATTAGCAATATAACCTTGCATTTTGTACTATTGTATTTCATCCCATTTCTCCTGTATTAGCCTTCAAAATTACCTATTCCCTTGTATAGGATATCCCAGTCCTCCCCTATATTGACAATGCCTCCAGTTTTGGATAAGCAGCCAATTTGATTAGCACATCCCTTTTGGCATGCCAAGATAATTAATAAAACCTGGGCCCAGGACCAGCCTCTGGGAAACTCTCGTAATTTCTTTTAATTTCTGTACTTATCTCCATCCTAACTAATAACTCACCATGTGGCACTGTAGCAAATGGATTACTGGAGTCCAAAGCAATCAATTTGACTGCATTTAGTGGGACCTCAAACCTGGCAGCAGAATAGAGGAGATCCCAGTGTGGAAAAGCATCCAAAATTCATTTCAGAAGTGTCTGGGGAGCTCTAGAAACATCCATCCTAACCTACATAATATTCCATGGATACTTAATGTCAACAGTCAGAATTTGCATCTTACTTCAAGTCAAAATTTGCCTGACATCGTCTTGAAGCTACTAGATCTTGTTACATCTTTGTTACTCCATCAAAGAACTCTTAATTCCTCTTCCCCAAGCAAAGCACAAGCAAACAGCGAGCAGCTCACCCTTACATCTCCTCAGAGCTGCACAAAAAGGCTCACAGGGCATCCAGCACCCCCAGCTGCCTGTGGATCTTCTGTTCCACATTCCATGTCTTGGGTTAGCCGCTGTCCTGTGAGCTTGCAGTGCTCTCCCAGCCCAAGGCCCCCGAACACGCAGGTAAGGGAAGGCTCCCCGCAGCTATTGCCCAGTGTTTCCAGCTGCAGTGTTGGCTGCTGTTGCTGGACACCACCGCTCCAAGGGGCCACATGCCACCAGGGCCCCACCTCTCCCAGAGCATAAAGATCTTGCTTTATGCAAGAGGACTTGCTTCCACAGAGAGTTCTGCCCACATCCCCCTTTGCTTACAGCCTCGCAGGAGCTGTCCCTGCCCCACTTTTCCAACGCACTGCCAACCCTCGGCAGCGCTGCCAGTGCTGTGAGCGGCGGCCATGGGTTGGGGAGGCACAAAGCCGCTGGCTCAGGGGCTGCCCCTCTGCTGGCTCCAGGAGAAGGGCTGGGTGCTGGGGGCAGGATCCAGGTGATGCCAAGAGAAGAGGCTCCTGGTCTCGCTCGCTCCGCGGACCAGGAGCCCCTCTCTGGTCTCTCCGGCCCAGCCCGCGGCACTGAGGTAGGAGGCCGGTGTGGCCGTCGTGAGGGCACGCCCCGGGAGAGAGACCCGAATGGGCCCGGGTTATGAATTACAACCCCATGCACGGCCGGTGCTTTGTCTCCCGCCTGTCGGATGCCCGACGCAGCCCCTTCACCGCAGCGAGGGCCGCCGTGACCGGACACCCCCCGGAGCTCTGGCTGCCACCTGCTTTCAGGGCCCAGGGGCATCGCCCTGACCCTGCCAGCACCGCGCTCGGCCCGCGGGGCCGCCAGTCCCGCCGCAGCCCCCCGTCCGCAGCGCGGCGGCCTAACCCCTCCGCTCGGCCCCTTCCTCCCTCGGAAAGAAACTACATCAGGAAAGTATTCGGGGTATTTTTAGCGGCTTTTAATGCGATTTCGCAGCTGGAAGCGGGAGGGCCCTCCCCGCGCCGCCCGGACCACCGCGAAGGGCCCGCCCGCCGCCGCGCGAGTGCCGCCAGCAGGAGGCGCCAGCACGCCGCTGGCGGAGCGGTGGGGCGGCCCCGCGCGCCCTCCGACGTGGCCGCCCCGCGCCGAGGGGCCCGGGGTGCGCGGGGCGAGGCGGCCCCGGCGAGCGCGGGGGGCGGCGGAGGGGGGGAGAGGGGGGGAGCGGCGGGGGCTGCGCGGCTGCTGCAGCCATTAGCGCGGGGCTGGCGCGGCCGAAGGCCGGGCTTGGAGCTCCCTCCCCCGCCCGAGCCCCGTCCCGGGGACGTCATGGGAGGGAGGTATAAAATTTCAGCGTCGGGGACGGGGGAGCGGCAGTGTGCGCGGGCGGGCCGGTGTACGGACCAGGGCACGACGGTCAGCGGAACCCACGGGCGCGGCGGACGGCCCGGCGGCAGCGCTGCCGGCTGGGCGAGAAGCGCGGCGGTGCCACGCTCCCGGGCGCCAAGGGCCGGGCACCGGGCGATGTAGGGCGCGGGGCCCGGCGGGGGCATGAATGGTGCAGCGAGAGGGGCGGGCGCGGCGCTCCCCCCGCGGCGGCGGGGCGGCGCGGGCCGCTGACACGTGCGGCGGCGCGGCGCGGCGGGGCGCCCCCTGCTCCGCGGGGCGCGGGGCGGCGCATGGGGAAGGAGCGCGGCGCGGCGAGGCACGGCGCCTGCCGCTTCTCCTTGCGGAGCGCTGCCAGCTCTTCCTGGAAGTCCTGAGTCGCGCACGGCGCAGTGAGTTCATGCACCTCCTCGCCAAGCCTCAGCCTGCGGGTTCTGGGGAGGCTGCCGCCAGCACACCGCCCGGTCCCCCGCGCCCTGTCGCCGCCGCTCGGGGGTCTCTCCCGGAGGCCCCCGCCGCCGCCTCCTCACACATGAAGATGTACGTGCAAAGGGCTCTGGTGCTGCTCTCCCTGCTGAGCTTCGCTACCGTGAGCCTCTCGCTGTCGTCCTGCACCACCTTGGACCTGGACCACATCAAGAAGAAGAGGGTAGAGGCCATCCGAGGGCAGATCCTGAGCAAGCTGCGGCTCACCAGCCCGCCGGAGACCGTGGGGCCGGCCCATGTGCCCTACCAGATCCTGGCCCTCTATAACAGCACTCGGGAGCTGCTGGAGGAGATGGAGGAGGAGAAGGAAGAAAGCTGCTCTCAGGACAACACCGAGTCAGAATACTATGCCAAAGAGATTCATAAATTTGACATGATCCAGGGCCTCCCCGAACACAGTAAGTGGGGGACTCCCCCCGTGCCGGCCGGGGTGCCGCGCCCGCGGGGCAGAGTGCCCGGGATCCCGGGCGCGGGGGAGGGGCGGCCAGCCGGGGCCGAGGGGCGCCGGGCCCCCGCCGAAGGGGCCGCTTCCCCGGCGGGGCGCAGGGCGCGTCTCCGCCCGGCCGTGCTCGGTACGGAGGTGAGCGGGAGCCGCGGGGCGGGGGGCGCTCGGCACGGCGCTGGGCTTGGCCGGCAGTGGGGACGGTGGGTGGCGGGGTCCCGGAGCGGCATCCGCGCAGGCCCCGGCGGCAGCGGCGAGCTGAGCCCGTGCCTAGAGCCCTGACATAGGACGAGGCGGGGAGGGCAAGCCGTGCGGGTGGCGGGGTGAATGCTGCGCACCGGGCGAGCAGACAGCGCAGGTCTGCTGTTTGGGTGACAGCAGGTATTCGGCCTCCTCCCTGCTGAAGCTCCAGCGCCTGCCGCAGAGATACAGGCAACTGCCCAGTCCGTGCAGCACCCGCGCCCGCAGTCAGAAGGTGGAGAGGTGCTTACTGAAGAGACTGCTGCTTGGAGGATGCTGATGAAGGTGTTACTCAGATAGTGTGAGCGTTCAGAGAGTGAGCAGAAGACAACAGGGATGCAGAGCAGGTGTAAAGCAGACAGTGATGCCAAAGGGACCCCCAAGGGAACACAGGCGTTGAGGAAACATGACAGATGTTGAGCAGGTGTGAAGCAGATGATGAGCAAGGCCAGATGTGGACACTAAAGAGATTCAGGTGCAGAAGCTGAGCAGATACAAAGAGACTGAGCAGACATGAACTCAAAAGCAGATTGCAGATGCTGAGCACATGTAGACACAAGCAGTCATTTTGGTTTGTTTGGGATTCCTTAGAATTGGAAGATGCAGTCATACCACTATCCAGGGTGTTCTCCTGTGATGTTGTGCCATCCTGGGGACAAGATTTGAACACCAGCAGTTTTGGGGAGGAGCTGTGACTTGGTGGAGGCAGCCACAGAATGCAGTTACTCTGCCAGGTTTATGTTAATCTTGACATATGATGAGCTGGAATAAGCTACAATTTGGTAATGCAACAAATTTTACTTAATCTCTAGCAGACTGCATTCCATATGGTTATATGATTAGCTCTTAGCTTAGGAGACACTGAGATTCAAGGAACAGAAAGGGCAAAGGTTACCTGTATTTCAGTGGTTTTGATCTACTGAAGTGTCATTTGTGAAACTATAAACATATAATATGGGAAAACCAAGTGTCTGCAAAATAGTACAGCCACACTATGCACTATGCATTTTAGGAGGAAGGAGGTGGGGAAAACACAAAGCACAACAGTGGCAAATGAAGTTAGGGGTGTGGATTTGGCTAAAATTGAGGAGAAAGTGGAATGAAGAAACAATGCATGAAAAGGAGTGATGAGTAGGGATTGTGGCTTTGGGAAAATTCCTGTAGAAATGATCCAATCCTGTCCCATGTGCCCATAGGATACTAGGTTCAAAAAACCAAGTAGTGCTGAGACTAAATTTCTGGGAGTGGGCACAGTAGATACCACCACCCAGAGAAAGAGGGAACTTTGTAATTTAGTCCCACTGGGGGAGACTAGCTCCAGACAGATTGTGGTGGCAAGAGACATGCTCTTTTTGAAACCTGGGGAGTTTCATTGCTTACACCATGGCTGAATTTGGCCCCGCATCTTCAGAAGTGGCTGATGTTCAACTTTCCCATGACTCTGTCACTGTGCCAGGTGGTGATCTAAGAGCATGCTCTGAGCCAAAGCCAGTCTCCTGGGGGGGAAGGGGAGGACTACTCCATTGAAGGAACTGCAGTGATGATACAGACGAGTCTGAAATGTGTGCACACTCACACAAACTGTTCTAGCTCCAGACTATTAGTCAACTATTATATTGGCTCAGAGAACTCATCTTTTTCAAAGCTGCAAAGCCCAAAAGTGAGGAGAGCTGAGAAGCAAAAATAGAAGATGAGAGAGCCAAGTTCTCCATCCCTTCTCTGAGCTGATTGGTGACTCACAGAATGGTCTTTTCCCCTGTGCCTCTCAGGTACACTGCCTCAATTTAAAGGGATTTTCTTTCAGAGAATAACTTACTTTTGACCAGCCATTCACTTCAGGGATCTCATAAAAGTCATGTGATCAGATTTGACTTGGTTATGTTCAAGCTTGGGAAGCATCTGCAACAGTCCTGAAAATAGCTTTTTGCTTACCTTCCTGAGGGAAAAACAGATGCCATTTTCCAAGGCAGGTTGAGAGACAAAGCAATTAAAGTCATGGGTCACTAGGGCCAAGGATCTATTCCCCCCAAACCTGTCACCTGCAGAGTTGCAGATGGATCAACTTTTTTCTCTAAAGTTATGCAGCTTTGGCATGAAACACCTTGGTGATTCAGAGGTATAATACAGCATGAGGCAATACCTGCTCACAGCTAGCCTACCCGTCTTTCTCATCAAACTTGAACTGCACAGCCATCAGCCTTCCTGGGGCTTGCCAGAAACAACAGCTGTTTCTGCTGGAAACAGCTGCATGTGGTGAGCCTGCACCTCATGTAGAGCAGTGGTAGGAAGGTGGAAGGTCCCAAAAGAACCTGCTCTATCACATTATCCACACAAGGAGGCTGCTGGTCTCATCACTGGTGCAGTGAACAGCTCTGGGCATGACTCCACAGTAATAGCTGGGTCCAGTTGTGAGGCTGTGTCACACCAGACAGCCTGGCATGGGTGCACAGGGTGTCCAGGGTCCTGGTCTCCAGGCCTGGTTACTGCCACTGAGAGCTGTGGACTGGGAGAGCTTACAGGAATATTGCCTCCAGGCTTTGTTCTGTGCTGGTGGTGAACAGGTCTGGATTCCAGTGTGATTAACACACCTCAGCTGGGCCTGGACCAAATTCCCTGAAAAATCCCCTTGCTCCCTTTGCCTGTGACCTCGTGCAAAAAAGCACTTTGCCCCAAAGCTGTCAAGTTTCCTGGGAGTAAGACCTCTATCCTGAGCCCCGTGCTAAGAGAAACAGGCTCTAGCCTCCCAGGGCTTGGAGTGAAACACCGAACACAGCTCCATTTCTGCATCACAGAGGGCTTGTCCCCAGGGTACAAAGGGAACATGACACTTTTAGGGAAGGGAAAAGAGCTATTACTGTTTTCATTGGGAAGGTCTCCCAAGAGCAGCACCTTGATGGTGAAGTAGGTAGAAAGCAATGTGGCTCTTTCTTTCACAGAAGGTGAATTACAATAGATGTAATGTCTTATCACCATGGCTGTCTAATTTAGCCAAAAACATTAAGGAGATGATAACACATTAGGTGTCTTTCATCAGCTCTGTGCTGTAGGACCATATTTGCAGCCTCTAAAGAGATTGTCAGAAAAAGCACTGCTGTAGGAAACATACTGAGCTGGACTGACCAGTGGTCTGATGCAAAAAGGCATTTCTAATGATAATTGGGACACCCCTTACGGCCAGGCAGTCAGGTCTGAAATGAAAGGGCAGGCTGTTAACAGCACTATTAATAGGGCTAAGTGTGCAAAGCAGCTTCAGGGGCTATTGAAACACAGTATCTGCCAAGCTCTAGGACACAGAACAGTAATCAGTGTTATACTTCAGCTAGAAGATGTCTTTGGGCACTTAATGAGAACTTGGGTTTTTGCTGGGCTTTTCTGCAGCATCAAGCCTTGAATTGGTCACAGGGGTGGAGTCCCCACAGCAGGAGTATGTGTGCGGCTGGGGGTACTCCTTGTGTTGCAGGGTTCTTGGGCTGGGCTGGGCAGGCCAGCTCGTGCCTGCAGTGGAATCTGGTCTCCTGGGATGTGTGAACAGCCACCTCTTCAATAACAGCTAGAGACTTTCCTGTGTGGGAATGCTGATCTGTTCAGTAGTACTAATAACAAAACCTCCTCCAATTAAAACCCAATGTCAGCATCTGGTCATTAGCTTATTGAGTAAAATTTCAGCACCCTAAAAACACATCCTTGAAAACTGGCAGGGTCCTGCTTGCTGGATTTGTGTGTAGCGGAAGAGGAAGACCTTAATCTCCTTTGATATGAGGTGAGTGTACATCAGTGTTGCTGAAATCAGAATTTGGCATAGGAGGTGAACCTCTGCAGTCAGGTGCTGTTTCACACTATCCCATTTTCAGAAGCTGTTTCTCAGGGGAGATACTTACGGTGAGATCAAAAAAAGGGCCTGCAGGACTTCAGGAATGTAACTTGAAGGTTGTTCCAGCTAGAGCTTCTAGCCTATTTGTCAAAGACTGGAACCATGCCTGGGAACAGGTGATAGTTTTTCTTTCTGTTTCTTTCTGTTCATTTGTTTAGAAGCAACTTAAATATCAGCAGATATAAGAGCCTCCTGCTGCATTGGACAACAGTCAGAGGTCATCTGAGAGGCTCTGCAGGGCTGCAAACAAACCTGCATGTAGACATAGAGCAGGAGCTGTTGTGTCTTGTTTGCAGGAAGCTTTCACGATGTTAGAGACTTGAAGGCTAACAAGGTCAATAGGAGAGAAATGACAGCAACGACAAAGACTTCCATGAGACCAAAATGGTCCCTTTGAAGAAAGTGTTACTTGCTATTGAGGACTCTGTTTTGGACATTAAAGGTTTTACCTCCTCTCTTTTGAGGCACCTGTGAAATCGGTTTTTCTGTTCAGCAGGCACACATGGAAGCAGAAAATTGCTGTATTATTTCCTGCTCATGTGTATCTCCACAGGCCCAGTACTATTAGTGAATCCCTTCTCCAGTTCATGAGTGAGAACCAATTTTAAACCCCAGTTCTTTCAGTACACATTGGATAATCGCTGCCCTAAAGAGTCTTTGACACCTCATGCTTTGTGGTTTTTGACACTGGGTTGTTTCCACTCTAGGAGGCAATGTCAAGATTTGTAAAGTGAAGATTCTGAAGCAATGGGATCACTTTGTATGTAGCTTCATGTCTCCATCATGAGCAGAGTAACAGCATCCTAGTTGTTGGGAATAGGTCCCACTAACTGTAAGTGAGATTGTCCCATTGCCTGGACTGGGGTTGTCATTTTGGATGCAGCCAACTCATGAGTATTAGCAACATTTGATGAGCAGAGTTGGAAGACATAAAAATAAACATACTGTGGTTGATCTCCACTGATTTTTCATCTTGTAGCATTGAAGTAATGATGGCAGTAGTGGGAATGTTTGCAAAATGTTGCAATGTAGACCAAATTTGAGTGAATTCATCCTGTGTTATCTTGAGCTAGGTAGCCATGCTTCACAGGTGGCAAGACTTTTGAATGACAAGTCTCTACTGGAAAGCTCTTTCTCAAACAATACTTATTTGAGATCCTGACCCTCAGAGATGTGATTCTCAGTGTTTCTCTGGTTTTTTTTCTCCTAGATGAGTTGGGCATTTGTCCAAAAGGTGTCACCTCCAATGTGTTCCGCTTTAATGTGTCATCAGCAGAGAAGAACAGCACCAACCTATTCCGGGCTGAGTTTCGGGTGCTGCGCGTGCCCAACCCAAGCTCCAAACGCAGTGAGCAGCGCATTGAGCTCTTCCAGGTGAGTATTCTTATCACTTTCCCCAGTGTCTGAGCCCAGAATACCTTGGCTCCTTAATGGTTGTCTCAGCTGATATGTGGAAGCCCATAGAAGAGAGAAGAAATTGCATGCTGTAACCCAGGCCTCTTCCACCATATGCAGTGATACAGTCACCTTCCTTTCCTTTTACCATGTGGTGCTGCCCTTTTCCCACTTGGAAGGGGAGCCCCTCATCAGTGGAGCAGCTCTGACCCTTCTGTCACATCATGTGTAGGACCCTTGGCAGTCTTACTCCTTTGACTGTTGCAGACAGTTGGTGCTAATTCAATGGATGGAGCTCTCTGTCTTGTCATTGATTTACTAGAAAAACAGTGCTTGCTTTCAATGTTCTCTTCAGCAGTAGCTCCCCAGAAGCACAATTCAGGCCACCTGTACTTATCTGGAGTTTTTTTTGAACCTAGGGACTGACAGAATAAGGTATGGTTCAGGCTTGGAAGTGGTAATAGGCTGAACTGGACCACCTAATGATACAGCTTAACATCCAGGCAGCACATTCCCACAGACATTCTCATGTCTGTTCACTTTTCCATAAGAGTGCAGCTAAAATTGTGTTTGGGTGGCACTTCTTGAAGACTTCCTGGAATCCAGCATCAAAGGTCAGAGCAATTCTCTACCAGATGACACAACTGACTAGGAGGTGTTCTCAGAGCTTCTCCATAGGTTCAGTGGTCTGTGGGTCTGCTGGAAGGAACACCTTGAATGTGCTGTGGTTGTTTGTCTGGAAGTGGACAGAGATGTCAGAGCAGAGGCAGAGGTCTCCAAACCTGAACAGCCCTTTTGTGTTCTGACAAAAGTTGAAGAGTGTAGGACACCTGAAAATGCCACAGGAGAACTCAATAAATTGGCTTCCTGGGCAGGTGACTTGTGGCCAGATACTGCATTTACCACTGGTGGTTCTACTCTGAAATCCAGATCCATATTCCACAGCTGCATACAAAAACAAACCCATCCATTAAATGAATTGCCACATGCTTCTGCCTCTCTCTGTGTCCCTAAACAATTCTCAACTGAGAGAGGTGGGCTGCTTAGGATACAGAAATAAGCGCTGTGTAGATCTCTGGAGTTCAAGTTGGTTGTGAAGCATGTCCTTCTCACCTGACCTGGGGTATTCCTGGTGTCTCACTTGCCAAGACCAACTTTCTAAATTAGTTTTTAGCAATCTATGGGAAAAAAAAAAGACTAAAGGCTATCCCTTCCTTCTGCATGGCACTGGCTGATTTTTTCCACCACTCCTCCTGCCACAGATCCTTCGGCCAGATGAGCACATAGCGAAGCAGCGGTACCTCAGTGGCAGGAATGTGCAGACACGGGGCTCCCCTGAGTGGCTGTCCTTCGACGTCACCGAGACCGTGCGTGAGTGGCTCCTGCACAGAGGTAAGGCTCTTAGCTGCACTGTGTGCCAAGGCATCCACAGAAATGGGGATCGATGCTCACAGAAGTATCTTTCTGCTCCCCTTGTTGCAGGAGCTTGGTTCACAGAGAGGACAGGTTCTTTCAGTCTGAGAACAAGCTTTCCTCCGAGAGCCTCCTCAACGTGTGACATTTGCTATATTCCTGCCTCTTTTCCTGGAGGCCCCACCATGTAGCTCTGTGGGCTGAGTCAAAACAAGGATTTATTCCTTGGAGGAAATTCTTTACAGCTAAGCCCAGAAGGGACCCCTCTGCTTGCCTAAATGATCATAGAAAATGACAAATGCTTTGCTTACATTTTCATGTGAATTAGAGCAAATGTAGTATAGGAAAAAGCAGCAAGGATCCTGGTTTATTTAGCTGTGTACAGCTTGTCAGGTATAAATGTGAGGAAATACCAGAGGCTGACACACCTAGACAGCTGGAGGCTTTAACACTGCAGAGAACACACCTCTGCCAGTGCTGGACATCCCAACAGATAGTTACAGGGCAGTTCCCAGCAAGAACACTGACCCCATTCACAGCTGGAGCACAAGGCATCACCACTCACAGCTGGATTGGTGTACACAGATAGAAGCTAGGTGCCACTGAAGACTGGAATACAGGTACTGGCAAGCAGCTGCTCCCTGGAAGGGTAAGCTGTGAGCTTGCAGGCTCCTCCTATTTCAAGCAATCTAAGTTGTGCCCTGATAGCTGAAGCTCAGAGCTGGCACTGCAGCAAGCTCTGGGCAGGCACACTAGCTGACAAGACATCACAGAATATATATGGTGCTAGGCACCTTGTCAATGCCCCAGGAAGCCAGATGTTTTAATTCATGGCACAACATAAAAAAGGAGCTTTCATAAGAGTCTTATGTTCCTGTAGTCAGGCCCACACAGCATGACTGGTCCAGGAAGTTATTATGAAAGTAGATTTGCCTCTGGAAAGTGTGTGTGATTTAGACTGCTAGCAGTTCAATAAAACAGGAGGTTGCAGCTGCTGAGAAGAATGCTTCCAGTAAAATTACTTGTCCATATCCAACTTGCTTATTTTCAGATTTCTCCTTCAGACACTAAGCAGATGGCAGATAATAGGTACTGAGGATTGTGAAACTGATTTAAGATACCAAAAGCCAGCTCTTCAAAATACTTGTTTTCCCAGGGAAGCTCCTTGAAGCTCACAAATGGTTTTGGATGCTGAATAGCCTAAAAAATAGTAACAAGAAGCACCCTTCTTACCTCTCCAGAAAGTTCCCTTTAGCAAGAACAAGGCTTTTGGCAAAGGTGAAGCTAGTGGATTTTTCTTCCTGTTCTTCCCAAGGCAGCATCTGTTCCTCAACTCTGATAACACTCCTGACTTTGAGACCAACCCATTGTCATGGGGTTAGCACAGCTGTGTAAAACTTCCTTAAAACTTCTTTATGCCAGGAGCTGTCCCAGCTGAGAAAGACTGTTTCTCACGGAGTCATCTTCTTTGCAGAGTCCAACCTTGGCCTGGAAATTAGCATACACTGTCCTTGCCATACTTTTCAGTCCAATGGGGACATCTTGGAGAATTTGCATGAAGTCCTGGAGATCAAGTTCAAAGGTGATAAAGAGCTGGGTTAGGGGAGGTTGTTGGGGAAGGGAAAGCCTCAAGCATATAAAGAAAAAAATGAGGTCTTGATTTGTGTATTCAAGCACTTCACATTGTATAACATTTGTCTTAAAACATATCTGGGTTTGTGTGTTCATTATATGGGTATATCCACTATATACATAGGTTACAAAAAGAAGTAAGGGCAGGCTGGGTGGGTTTGCATGAGTGTCTGCAGAAAGGAGTAATTTTATATTTCAGTGTCTCTCTGGGAAATTCAACTTGATGCCTTCTCAGATTTCCACAGAGGCTCTACTCTGCAGTTAGAGTGACTGAAACACAAGGAAGTTAGGCATCCTGTGTGAGGTGGCTCAGAGAGTCAGTGGCTTGGCTGGCCTAAGAACTAGGAACCTCCTGGCTTGCAGCCCTGGGCAGCAGCCACTCGCCCCCACAGGCTCCATTTCTGAGGCTGTTCCGCAGAGTGCCAATTATCTGACATCTTCTTTAAACCATTCATCTTCCTGCCTATCCTGGGATTCAAGCCAGGAGTGAGCGGATGGATTAATGGCCCCACCAGCAGTTTGTAAATGGTAAAACAGGTGGCCCATAAGCCTCTATTTCAGGCCTGCAACAGTCAAATTTACCAGAAATAAAGGGGTCTCTGTGAGGGAAGAAGTAGACATGGTGCCTGAACCTGGTTCAAGAGCAATTGAAAGGTCTTGTTGCATTCTCCACTTCCCTGCTGATTTCTTCTTTGTGGATCCTTTTTTTCTGAAGGCATTGACAGTGAGGATGACTATGGCCGCGGGGACCTGGGCCGCCTGAAGAAGCAGAAGGACTTGCATAATCCCCACCTCATCTTGATGATGTTACCCCCACATCGACTGGAGAGCCCCGTGTTGGGAAGCCAAAGAAAGAAACGGGCCCTGGATACCAACTACTGTTTCCGGTAAGTGAGAAGGAATCCTGCTGGGACCCCTTGCCTGAGGCAGGCAGGCCTGGTGAGACTCCATGCCACCGGAAAAGGCAGAGCCCTCTAGGGGGTTGTGTTTCACCACGGTGTCACAAGGGCCACTGGCCAGCTCAGCAGAGTTGTTCTGTGCTTCTGGCAGAGCCACTGGTTCAAAGAGATCCACAAGCACCTTCCAGGAGCACAGGCTGGGTGGGATCAGCAGCAGCCCCGTGCCAGTTGCTGGAGCAGCCGGGTCCTGCCTGGCAGGGGTGGTGGGAAAGCTGCCTGCCAGCAGCAGTGCCCCTGGGCTGCCACCACTGCCTGGCTGTGCTGCTCCTGGTGCTTGGCACACGCAGCCACCACGTGCCACCAGCACTGCTGCTACGAGTCCTTCTGCTCAGGAAGCTGCAGCTCACAACTGCATGAAGGCCCCCCTTTAGATTCACTGTGCTTCACTACTGTGTTTCAGGAACCTGGAGGAGAACTGCTGCGTGCGTCCTCTGTACATTGACTTCCGACAGGACCTCGGCTGGAAATGGGTCCACGAGCCCAAGGGCTACTTTGCTAACTTTTGTTCGGGCCCTTGTCCGTACCTCCGCAGCGCAGACACCACTCACAGCACGGTACATCCACTAGATTATCCTGCCAGGGCTTGTGGCTATGATTGCCTTCCTCCCTAAGTCTGATCAATATCCAGTCTATTCAAAGCAGCATAAGCAGTTCAGATCAATATTTGTGAAAAACCTTCCAAGGAAACTGCAGAAAAAAGCCTGGGTGGTTCAGCAGGGAAAATGTGCTTGCTTTGGAGTCAGTACTGATTCTGCTTTCAGGCAAATCTTGATGAGGAAGATGCTGTTGTTTCTTAGATAAGATATGAAAGAGTAGAACTGATGGTTTTAGGGTACTTACTTGGCAGTCGCCATAGTATTAAGTGAATTGTTCACATCAAACATCAGTTCTGGTAATTACCTTCTTCCTAAATTTCTCCTGCAATTTGCACTGGACAGAGGATTTTTCTACACTCTGTGCCAGGTTGTCATGAAAAACTGTTGTGCAATGGCATGTGCCTGCCATCTGCTCCTGAAGGGGCAGCTATAGCTCAAAAGTGTAGGGAAATCCATGTCCATTTCCAGAAGTGAACACAGCCACTCAGTAGGATATGCTTTTTCACAGTATCCTTTCCAGCAGCATAAATCCTACCTGACCTACAGCAGGGAGGAGGCTACTAGACAGTGAGATTTTTGAGTGAAAACTTGGCAGAAAGCAAATGTCTTAGGTAACTTAAGCACAACCTCTCGTCAGCCTTTGGGAAGAATGCAGTCTTGAGCCTGGCTAGAGCAGAAAAAAAATAAAAGTAATAGAATAACACTGGCATGGGAGAAGTATTGAGAGAAAGAGACAGATTAAGGATCAGACAGTCCACTGCTGAAGCAGGAAAAGTCAGAGGAAAATCCTGTGTGCTTCTGCCCACAAGAGTCAAAAAGCAGCAATCCAGACAATGCAACACCTCACTAGCAAATTAACTTCAGATTTCATTTAAAAAGTTACTGGAAAAAACAGATTCAGCTGAAAAACAAATAACTAGGTAAGGATGATATTTCAGAAAAGATTCTAACATTTTTTTGACAGTCTGCATAGCAGTAAGGTTCAATGAAGCTCAAGGACTAATATCAGTGGGAACAGCTGATCTGTGGGAATGAAGAAGTGAACAGATGCTGGGCAGTAACCACAAGACAAAGCAAGGGAATTAACAGCTTTGAAAGGGTAATGGGCATGTAGCTTTACCATCTGGTTGTCCTGAGAAGCTCTCCAGAAGGTAACTGGACTGAATCAGTGTGAGAGAAAGGAGACTTTAGAATGACTCCTAATGATCTTAAAGAAGAAAGGAAATGAGCAAGCGTTAAGGTCAGTGAAGTGATCAAAGAAAACTTTAGAACAATATAGCTGCTGACAGCTTGCCAGCAACACTTAGGAAAGACATGATGAAAAGAAAACTCACCAGTCTGTTTAACTTGCTGTTGAGTAGTGGCACATGATACCCTGTGGTACAGCCAGGGCTACTTTGCTTAGGATCCCAGAGAGTTTCTACCACAACAATAGTGATTCCATGGGGCTAGATGATAGAACAGGATGTATCCTTAGCACCTCTCATCTCCAAAGACTGTAAAGTACTTCAAATGGAATGTGCCAGACCCTGTCATTTATACCAGATAAGCACTGAAGAGACCACACTAGTGCAGGTGAGATCATGCTCACTGCTGAGAAGTGGTCACCTCTGGCAAGAACTGTGGCAACTGTTCTGTAGTGGTTACATGGCTGTAGTGTAGAGTCATCTGTGGGCTGGGGCCAGCTGGGAGGAGAAATCCAGTGGGGTCCCACAGGACTGTCCTGGCTCCAGTATTACAGTGTCATGACTTGGAGGATGGAATGGAGGGGCAAAGCATCAGACAGTTCAAAGCTGGGAGGGAATTGTGGATACTTGAGAGGACTGGCATCCATCCAGTGCTATCTGGAGATGTTGGTTGAAATAAGCAGCACTGATATTCTTTCTTCTGGCTTCTTTAATAGAATCCAAGACAGCATGGCCCCAGGCTGGTTACACCCAACCTTGTTAAAAGCAAAAATTGTGACACACTGCTATACCAAATTAGAGATGAAAGGAGACAACTACTTGCACTCCTTCAACCCTTAGGCATCAGTCACAGGGAGCAAGGGTATTACCATTAGGAAAAAAAAAACCCAAAAAACTTAAGAGTCAGGCCAGGGCAGGTGAGACCATTTAGAAGCAGGCCATGATCAGGAAGTGACAGGGGAGTATTACTCATCTCAGGGAAATACCCTCTGATGAGTCTAGTACAAACACCTCAAGACTTGTTGACTTGGCAGCCCCTTCCTGTCCTCAAGTAACTTAAACATATTCCTGACCTTGTCACAACATTTCCTTTGTTCCTGCAGGTGCTGGGTTTATATAACACACTGAACCCTGAGGCATCTGCTTCGCCCTGCTGTGTTCCCCAGGACCTGGAGCCACTCACTATCTTGTACTATGTTGGGAGGACCCCCAAAGTGGAGCAGCTCTCCAACATGGTGGTGAAATCCTGCAAGTGCAGCTGAAAGGCCCCCTGGCCCACCCAAAGCCAAGGAAAAAACTGTCAGCACCCACTCTCCTGCTCCCAGGCTAACACAAAGAGAACTGGGGGTCAGAGACTGCGCATGCTGAGGGCCAAGTGCCAAACCTTGAGAGTCTGGCAGCCCTTGGGGATTTCTTCTGGAACACTCCTTGGTCGTCTTGGCAGTGTAATGTTCCTTCTAGGAAGTACTTTGGTGACACAAAGGCCACACTCTCCAAAATGGCTGGACAGTTGATGCGGAAGAAAAGGATAATGTGGAAGAACTGCAGTGTATTTGAATGCTAGGTGGTTGAGATGGGAAAGCAAGAGAATGAGAAAGCAGGTGAAAGGAAGAATGGAAAAGGGGAGATGTTTTCTATTCTTGCTTTAGCTATCTTAAGACCTCAGCCCTCCCCATTAGCCTGAAGTATTAAAGGTTTTCCCTGTAGGAGGAATTTTTGAAGGTTTCCTTAGAGAAGGAAAATGCACCAAGCAGGGAAGCTGCTAAGAGAAGTGCTCAGAGATAAACTTAAGACTTTTGTTCCTCAGAGCCGTGCTCCAGGAGTCCTGCAACTGAAACTGTGTCTGCAAAAACCTCTAAGTTCAGTTGACAGATCCTGGCTATTGGGTTCCAAATGCAAACTGCAAGGCTCCCAGTCAGCCTACCGAGGGTGGGCAAATACAAGGAAAGAGGGTGCTGAGTCCATTTTCAGTGGGACTGAAGTCTCCATTCAGCTCTTTTAGCTTCCTGGAGTTTCTAAGAGATGATTTCAGGGTCAGAGCAGGAGCATCTGTGGGTACCTGAATACTGGGCCTATTCATTTGTGATCTGACACACCCTGAGGACCTCTTGTCTGTTGTGGTTTCTGAGGTGCTTTGGGGTGTTCTGCACCTGTTCTGCATGATGACCTGAACTTGGTCTCACCTGCCAAGACTTAAAAAATAGTAATCTCAAAAACTTTGTAAAAAATAAATATTTGGGGGGTGGGGGGAGATGCTAACTTTTTCATAAGCAAGTTTTTTGTTGGAGGGTTAGATGATTTGCTGGTTTTAAACTGCTACTGCTGTGGCATACTCAGTCTAAAATTTTTACCCTTTCCAAAATGTTCCTTCAAAAGAACAGATAGAATTTAGGTCAGCAGGAAAATTCCAAAATGGAACTTTCTTATTACTCTCAAACTGTACCTGGTGTAAATGAGCCCCATTCCAACCTAGTCCTTCAGACATGTACATCACCGCTGGCATCTGCTTTTGATAGATTCATTTAAAGCTCCCCTCAAACATAAAACACTTTCAACAATACTGTTTCAATATCCAAGGCAATGCAGTTGCCACAGCTGACAAATGTCATATGTCCATTTGAAGATATATATGGTCTGCCAGTACAGACCTGTACATCCATGTATATAACACACCCTTCCTCTCATGTACTGATTTCATGCTCATAACAAAGATTACAGATGCTGCCCAGGCAAGAAATCAATGTAGTCCTTTAAATGGGCTTTTGCAGCCATAGATAGTCCCAGAGTTAAAATCTCTGGTACTGAATGCCACATGAGACTCAGAGGCTGTCTCTGACTTGCCAAAACACAGCTACTCAAAAGTCCTGTTCTAGAGACCACAGAGGTTCCTCCCTGTCTCCTCCCATTTCCTGGTCCCCAGCAACTGAGTGTAAAATGACCCTTGGCTGGTTAATCACTTGTGGCCAGGGCTCTCCACAGCCAGCTCAGAACCCAGCTCTTCCATCAAGCCCTTCACAACAGTGGCTGCTTCCATATAGCTCATGTGAGGCTGCCAAACTGTGTAAACTCAAATGTCTTAATAAACCATAAACAGCCCTTCCTGAACCATCACCAGCGGGTAGATGTTAGCAAGGGTGGGTCACTGGAGGCAGCCTGCCAACCTGCATGCCATTTTGGCCAGGGCACACATGCCCTGATAGAGGCACTACCCAGTGCTTTATCCTTTTCACCTCTGGGACTCCCTGACACGTTGATTGGTGTGATGATGAAAGCTCTGATCAGCCCTGCAGCACAACAGTATTGCTGTGCCCTGTGCACCTCTCCATGCCCAGGCTTCCCTGCCACCTGCCCAGAGAGGGAGCAAATAAATGCATTATGACTGCAGCACCACGCTGATAGACAGGCCAGAAATTTACTAGCTACAAGAGAGTGTGTGTGTGGGAGAAATTCAGATGCCTTTTGGCATAGGAATTCTCTCTGATCTCCTTTTAGGAGCAGCCTCAAGGGAGGTTTTGGTTTGCAAGCTGCAGTCTGTTCTTTGGTCATTGTTCCTCCTGAGCCCTGGGCTGGCTTCCTTGCTCATAAACAGGGAAGCAAGGAGGGGGAGCTGCAAAGGCTTGAGCTAGAACACTTGCACACTCAGAGTTCTGTGTGGCACTTGGAGCACATCAGAACCACCCAGGATTAACGCTGGCAGCCCCTTGCAATGGGACTGTATTACTAGCCCTTGTTCACTGCTGCTCCTTGGTGACAGGAAGGGGTGGCAGAAAGACCAAGCCTTTTGCCTCTTGGCAAAGGAGACAAAATGGCAATGGAAGATCGGGTGAAGAATCCTGGGGTGTCCAACCAGTATAGACACAGGTATCTCATGGGAACAATAATTTTTTAAATCAAACACATTTCAGTTACTGCTTTTCTGTTCAGCCTTCCATTTCTGTAGCAACATTTGAGAATTAGATTTGTGAGACAGGCTCTGAATTCTTAAAATGGAAGTAACTTTTCTGGGGTGTTTCAGCTGTAATTCAGCAACAAACTATACTAGCTACATGGGGCTTAGTAACAGATTGAACAGGAGTAACGCTCCTGGGTGCAAATGCACCAAAATTTTCAGGACACTTGTGTGAGAAGGCAGAGGGCAGTTACTGTGCTGTTACTAGCCAGCAAATTGAAGAAGACAATGGGAAAGAAAAAGTGGGATCTTCATTGCCAACACTGCATACAGCTCTCAACAGTTCTCTTTTGTTGTTTTCAGAAACAAACAAAAGCTGATGAAAACAATCCCAGCACAGTTTGTCTCTTTAACAAAGATCAATGGTTGGAAAGAGTGAAAAAAACCTATTCTGCAGTGCCATAAGGCAGATCCTACACAGATGATCAAACAACCATCTGTGCAGCCCGTTTCTCTGTGGCAAACTATTACAGTATGCAAAAGGCCTAGACCTGAACTTGAACACCTTGTTTTTCAGGCTGTAGTGCACTGTAGAACTCTGAGAGGAACACTGCTTCAGAAAGTACAGAACGTACATTTATACCTCAGCAAAGAATTGTCTTTGCAGACTAAACGAGTCTTTGTCCCCTGGGCTTTGAATGGGATGGGCTTTAGCAATGCCACTGCACTTACATAAAGCCCATCCCTGTTACCACTGTGTGAACTGGGATATGCTGCTTGGTGTTTCACCTTTCCATATAACCAACAGACATCAGTACCTTCAGTCAGAAAGATGGACTGTGCCCAAAAGTAATAAAAGACAAACATACCTGTCCACTCCTCTGGCAACATCACAGCTCTGTTCTGCTGGGTCCTGGGATGTCTCATATCTCTCTGCTGTGGCTATCAAATTTTCATTTTCTCAGTTCACAGATCCTTTTCTTATCTTTCTGTGCTGCTCTGAAGCTTTCCTTATCTGTGACTAGCATGTCCTCACCAGAGCAAAGATTCAGGAGGTCTGGCTCAGGTTTCTTTGTAAATGCAACCACTACAGCCATCCCATGAAGAGGATCCATTGCAGTGTCTTAGGAGGCAGATGTCTTCAATATGTTCTTAAGTCCAGTGCAGGGCAGGTTGAGTATCACAGTGACCAGAACACAACTCTAGAGACAGCTCCACTGTGCAGAAAAGGTTTTTTCCTCATTACAAGTGTTTATAGTGGCATACAAAAGAGCATCTCTGTAGTACTGGCTTGTCTTCTCTAATAGGTGATCAAAAGGCAATGAAGTCAATCATGAAAATACAGTTTTCAATACATATGGAGTCAGTGTGGTATCTACACACTTGGAAAACTATACTACTTTGTGGTCTTACTGGCTGCCTATAATTTACATTAGTTGTGGTTTAGAATAACAGCAGCAATTTGGATCTAGTGCAAGGATGTAAATATGCCTTCTTATTCTTTAAAAATAACATCTATTATTTTTTACATTCAAAATCAGTAGAAAATATTGGTCAAAAGCTGTATAAAATTCCTATGTTTAGTAAAAGAAAACCTGGACTTTCAGATCTCTGCTTTACCAGTATTTTCTTTTGCATATAGGGAATTAACTTAAATTCTGGTTAACTTCTTATGCAGTTCCAGAAGCAAAGATGGAAACAACAAACCTCAGTGTCTCTTGTCCTCTCTTGAAGAGAGGCTTCAGACACAAATGCAAGATCCTTTATCATGCAACAAGTCAACATAGAAGACATGACACAGTTTACTCATTATGAAATAGATTGTCTTAGAAATGAATTCTGGTGTATCAACAAGAAATACACCAAATGAAAACTGTTAATTAATAATTGCAATTTTCTAAATGACAGTAATGCATTTGAGATGCCACTTATAATTACAGAAAGAATATGGTACAGCACTTTGGATGTCACAGTGTGTTTCCGGGAAAGAACAACTTCCAAGATTAAAGATCTCAGTTACTTGGCTGCTTTGTAACACCCTAATGTAGGACTAGGTTTCTTAGACAGATACAGAGATGGTCTAAAGGCATTCAACCATGAAACTGGGCCCTTTCTGCTACTGGCCTATGATTTAATGAAAGATACACTTAGGGATAAGGTCCTTATCCCTATCTAATGGTATAATGGTTCCTTTTCAGCTGTGGTTTATGGCAAACCATTCTTTCCCTCCTCCCCTCTCCCTCCACCCTCCCCAATATTGGTTTCCCACATCCTGCAAACTTAGTGAACAGCTTCCAGGCAGAAACACTGTCCCCTAGGCTGGTTTATGCTGCTATTGTTAACTTCAACCAAGCAATACCAAGTGGTACCTTCTGAAGACAAAGACTTATTTTTCCCTTTCAGGAAGCTTGTGATCTTTGTAAAGGGTGATATTCTTTGCCTCTCATTCCACTTAGTTCACTAGGAAAGATCATAGAATGGTTTGGGTTGGAAGGAACCTTAAAGATAATGTAGTTTCAACCCCCAACCATGGATAGGGACACCTGTTAGACCATGTTGCTCAGAGCTTCATCCAGCCTGTCCTTGAACATCCCCAGGGTTCCAGCATCCATGTTTTCCCTGGTTACCCTGTGTGCTTCACAAACCTCACAGTAAAGAATTTCTTTCTAATATCTAATCTAAAGTAACTCTTTCAGTTTGAATCCATTCCTTCTGGTCCTGTCACTACATGATGTTGTAAAAAGTCTCTTTTTGTTGTGCAGGCTCCCTTCAGGTACTGAAAGGCCAATTAGGTCACCCTTAAGCCATCTCTTTTCCAGGTTGAACAAACCCAATTCTCTCACTCTGTCTTCACAGAAGTGCTCTGTCCCTCTGATCATCTTGGTTTCCCTCCTCTGCACTCGCTCCAACAGGTCCCTGCTCTTTCTGTTGGGGACCCCAGAGCTGATGCAGCCCTGCAGGTGGGCTCTCAGCAGAGCAGAGCGGAGGGATCCCCGCCCTGGCCCTGCTGCCCACGCTGCTCTGGCTGCAGCCCAGGACACGTTTGGCTCTCTGGGCTGGCAGTGCCCATGGTGCCTCATGTGCAGCCTCTCAGCCAGCAGCACCCCCAAGTCCTTCTGGGCAGGGCTGCCCTGCTCATCCCCAGCCTGTGCTGAGACTGGGGCGTGCCCTAACCCAGGAGCAGCACCTTGCACTTGACTCTGTTAAACCTCACGAGGTTCCCATGGCCCCACTTCTTGAGTTTATCCAGCTCCCTCTGGATAGCAACCCATTGTTCAGGTGTGACAGAAGAAAAGGAAGAAGATGCCTCATTGCTGTCCACATGAGGCCAATACAGGAAAAAAAAAGCAACATGTAGGCTTTAGGTGTGTTGTAGAAAGCAAAGCAGAATCCCTTTTTCTGGTCTGCCAACACACAGCCATTTCTCACTAGCTGTTTAGATATTCACTCATCAGATTCAGAAATGAGGCATTATAACAATATATCATGGCCAGTCCATATACATCACTTGATGAAAGAAACCAGCTGTGTCATCTCAAACCATATTTCCTGACATTTTTCAGGAAGGATTTATTTTTTCTCCTAAGTTATTATCCTCTTCAGGAAGCAGACAAAACAAAGATTTGCTGTCCAGCCAGGGGCAAATCTTACAGGATTTGTGCAATGCATGTAGTGTAATGACTGGGGAATGTCATGGTAGCCATATTCTGGCCCTTTCTTGAAACAAAATTTTGGCCTTTTGAAGTGCTGAAATCCTCTTGCAGGTTGACTAGATGCTTGAGAGAAATCCACTGTTTTTAAGGGTTTGTAAGAAACTCCACTTGCAGAGGAAAGCAGTAGCAGACAGTCTGACTCACAGCTAGAGTCTCTGAAAGACATCCAGCTTGTAACAAGCTGCTTTTCATGACACAATTTGACATCTGCCCCCTCAGAGGAGACTTGCTACAAAAATCTCTAAGTATGCTTCAGGATCTGAAGATCTCATTGAGATACTACCATGCTAAGTGCTCTGTCATGCTAATCTGAAGAACTGGAAAAAAACAAACACAACAAACAAAGAGAAACAAAAGAGATAGCAGTAAAATCTCAGGAAAGCATATTGTGGCAGCAGTTACATAGTGATGAATAAATTGTCTTAATTTTTGTCAATTTTACCTGCCTTAATTCAAAACACCTGGGCCACAATTTGGCAGAGGGAGCCACCAATCTTTATTCCTAGATAATTTCAAAAAGAAGTTTTACTACACATATGAAGACATGAGTTTTGTAGGTCTGTGTATAAGGAAAAAAAAATCCAGGCTGATATCACAGACAAAGTGGATTCCACATAGGATTTCTGGAATTAGAAATAGTGGAGAAAACACTTTCAGGAAGGAAGACAGGCCCAGATTGAATGGGGGAAGCTTCATGCAACTGGAAGCATTAGTAACGTAAGTACTGGCACCAGTGGGATGCTAAAACTTCCCAGCAGATTCACAGCTCTCCATCTGCACCTTGAAAAATGGTGTATTAAGACATCCTAGGTGTATTAAATATATTATATTAAATATATCTGACACAGCACAACTTTTTCAGAAGATCATATAAATAAGGCAAAACCACATGAAAACCATGAGGTAACTCCTATACAATAATTACTGGAAACAGTGTGGAAAAAATCCCTTGCCATTTTTCTTCCCTAGACTCAGAAAAAAACCAGTTTT
This sequence comes from Ammospiza nelsoni, assembly GCF_027579445.1. Lineage (NCBI taxonomy): Eukaryota > Metazoa > Chordata > Aves > Passeriformes > Passerellidae > Ammospiza > Ammospiza nelsoni. Next base: position 42,084,218 of record NC_080638.1, on the reverse strand, counting down.
ACAGTAGAATGAGGAAGTGATGACAGTCAAGCAGTTTGACTCATCAGTAAAGAAACTTTTCAAAGATTCCCTCCTGATTTTTGACATGATAATACTCAAGATATAGGGATCAGCTCAACAACCCCAAAATATTTTTGGGGAAGATTTTATAACTTTAGAACATAACTGAGTACTGTAACTTGTCTCCCCTTTGTGTGGGGGAAGGAGACTACCATTACTATAATTATGGTGATAAGATTTTATAAAGTATTCTTGCAGGGGCAACAAATTGAATTAGTGCTCAGGAGTTGTCTTCTGTTGCCTATCCAAGAACAGCAGGAGCCAAGATGTCAAAATACAATGTTGAAATTGCTTTTAGAGATAACAGCACCTCTTTCACCCGCCCCAAACAAATGATAAAAATTTTGTTAATAAAAGACATATCTTTAACAGCCCCTAAATCCTTAACAATTGCATCCAGTTTCATCTTTTTAAGGCAAATTTGATTTGTCTGATAGGTCAGATAAAGAAGCCACTTCTTTTCAAAGAACAGAAGATTTCTCAAGCTCACTGTCTGTGCTGTAGGCGTGGACTTGTAGAGAAGAGACCTTGGTAAGCACAGTCTTTTCCCTTGGGAACCACGATGATTCACTGAATACCACTGGCAAAGGCTTCATACCAGGGTCTCCACAGTGATCAGTGATTCTATCCTTTTAATTCAAAACAGCAGGGAAAACTCTTTTTCAATGAGGGCCAATAAAATCCTTTTTTGGTAAGTTAATAGAGCAGACTCCTCAGGGCAGACTTGGTATTACTTGTCACCTTCAGTTCAGGGAAGTTGTCCTCTTGCATTACAACTGCAGAGGAAGACTCAGAATCCAACAATTTTGAGATCAGTCTGCATTTCCTAACTACTCATCTCTAAGTCAGCAGGGAATCTTCATTCTTTGCAAAAGGACAGCAGTGTTCTAAAGTGGGAATGAGCAAGTTACCAGGTTCCTAAAGACATGCTGTGGTTGTGCACATTCATCTTGAAGGTGCTCTGCACTTGAGCTCTTCGGAAAACAAAGACAGCAAGAAGAAAAATGTGTACGAATAAGATAACTTAAAAGCTTCAGTTAGTGGAAAAGTTTTTTTCCATATTTAAATGATTAACCATTTACAAGCATTTTATTATGGATGACTTTCATATAGCCACCTACTTTCCTCCAAAATCTCTGTTTGTCTAGAGGTGGATCTTGGTGTCCCTTATGTGCTTTTAAATTTCTGAAAGCCTCTGCAATATATAGTGCCCAGCCAGATGAAAGCCTACACAAGTTGCATGTGACAACTTGGCATATGTCAGCAACAGACACTTTTCTTGAGAAAACTCAAGCACCACAGGATGAATGCTGGTGGAACATGCCATTGTCAGGAAAGAAGCTTTGTTCTCGCCGTTCTAGTAGTCTGTACTGCAACTACCAAGATAAAAAACCCATACAAAGTCAGACTGCAAGACCACATAGCTTAGCCCTTGTTGGACAGAGGTCAACAGCCCATGCCTGATGCACAAGTTAAAAATTGGAACAGCCCATTGTAAGACTTCCCCAGAATAGTAATTTGAAAAATCTTAGAAACTTCCTATTTTTCAGTTTTAATATTTCATATGCCCTAACAGATTACTTTTTCATGGATTTGTCTACTTGTCTTTTCAAACCACATACTCTTTTTTTGTATTCACATCTTGTAACAAGGAATTCCATAGGTCAGGTACATACTGTGCAAAAAAGTTGCTATCTCTCCCCACTTTCTTTATTTTTTTCCTTTGAAACTTGTATCTGTTAGTTTCATTTGATGCTCCTACTTCTAGCGGGCATGATAGTGAACTATTGCTCCTTTTTCAACTTCTCCCTTACATACCTCTTCCTCATCTCTTTTCCAATCAATCACTTTCTGCATGAAGAAAACTATGAATGTTAAGCTGAAGGTATAAGCAATCTCAGTTCTGCAAAGTAAAATTAAGGTTCTCCTGATGTTTGGTGTAAACAAGGATGTCTCAGTTCTAGAAACATGAGGTTCTAGAAGACAAAAAAAGCCCAGCCCCAGATTTAAGTACAGCTCAGCAGCTTCTTTTGGAAGAAACTTATGACAGAACCATGAGAACAATGTGTTCAGAAAGGAAATCATTTGAAGAGGATCAATCAGCCACTTACTGCAACCAAAAAAATCCAACTATTTATACACCAGAAAATAACCCATTCAGATTCAAACAGTGACCCCAGGATTATCAGCAAATATAGAACTGACTGAGGTAAAAAGTCTTTGGCAGTTTTATCAAGTAAATCTTAAAAAATAAAATGGGAGACAGACTACTTTTGTTTCCAGCAAATAATCCAAAATTACAGGAAGTGTTTTATGATCAGGTAACCCGGCTATTGGATGCAGGGAAGGCTGTAGATGTTGTTTTTCTGGATTTCAGCAAGGCCTTTGACACTGTTTCCCATAGCATACTCCTAGACAAACTCGCTGGCCATGGTCTGGATAGGAATACCCTTTGCTGGGTTCAGAACTGGCTGGATGGCCGGGCCCAGAGAGTGGTGGTGAATGGTGTCACATCCAGCTGGCGACCAGTCACCAGTGGTGTCCCTCAGGGGTCTGTGTTGGGGCCAGTTTTGTTCAATATTTTTATTGATGATATGGATGAGGGCTTAGAGTCTTTTATTAGTAAATTCGTTGATGACACTAAATTGGGAAAGAGTGTAGATCTGCTAGAGGGGTGTAGGGCTCTCCAGAGAGATTTGGAATGGTTGGATGCATGGGCAGAATCAAACGGGATGAAGTTCAATAAGTCCAAGTGCCGAGTCCTGCACTTCGGCCACAATAACCCCCTGTACCGATATAAGCTGGGGAAGGAATGGCTGGATAGTGCCCAGGTGGAAAGGGACCTGGGGGTGCTGGTTGACAGTCGATTGAATATGAGCCAGCAGTGTGCCCAGGTAGCCGAGACGGCCAATGCCATCCTGGCCAGTATCAGAAATGGAGTGGCCAGCAGGAGCAGAGGGGTCATTCTTCCCCTGTACTCGGCACTGGTGAGGCCTCACTTGGAGTATTGTATCCAGTTCTGGGCCCCTCACTTTAGGAGGGACATCGAGTTACTTGAGCGTGTCCAGAGGAGAGCAACGAGACTAATAAGGGGCTTGGAACACAAGCCATACGAAGAGCGACTGAGGGAGCTGGGGTTGTTCAGCCTGGAGAAAAGGAGACTCAGGGGCGACCTCATTGCTCTCTACAACTTCCTGAAGGGTGGCTGTGGTGAGCTGGGGGTCGGTCTCTTTCTCCGGGCGACAACAGACAGAACAAGAGGACACAGTCTCAAGTTGCATCAAGCGAGATGTAAGTTAGAATTAAGAAGGAAATATTTCACAGAAAGAGTGGTCAGATACTGGAATAATTTACCCAGTGAGGTGGTGGAGTCATCATCCCTTGAAGAATTCAAAAAAAGACTGGATGTGGCACTTGCTGCCATAAGCTAGTTGAACAGTTAGAACATCGACTGGACTTGATGATCTTATAGGTCTCTTCCAGTCTTGAACTTCTGTGATTCTGTGATTCTGTGTTATTAGTACAAGGTACAGGTCTTAGAGAATGCATGCTGAGACTCCAAGTCTGTTCTGTTAAGCCATCTGCACATCAATGAGCTCCTCCGGGAAAGAGGAATGGTCTAGCACTGCCAGCCATTCAATTCCATGCAAATGGAGTGTCATGAGGAAAAGGCACAGCACTGAGATTTCTACTAGTAAACAAAGTAAACACCAGAACTTCCATCCACAATGTGGAACAGCATCAGAGATATATATGTTGACCTTGCAGGCATCATAGTAAGGAGCATGTCCAAGAAATCACGATTGTGCAAAAAAATACCTAGTCTTGAGAATAGAAATTTCAGTATATCTTGTTGGCATCCAAGACTAAGTGGTTTTTGTTTAGGGTCACAACATGATCTTCCCATTGATGGCACTCACATGCCCTGTGAGGCTGTTTTAAAGGTCAAGATAAAACATGTGAAAAGGAAACTTGATATTTCATTAATTGAGCACAAGTCACCTCTTCCAGAAAGGAAGAGAATTTTATAACCCTGCCCTTAATTTTTATGTCATGGTACGCTCATCACCTAAACAAAGCACAAATGCTGTATGAACTCTTCACTAGCTCAGCCTCCAGGACTCTGATGTGCACATTATTGCTTTCAAGCCTCATTCTCTGTCACTAGAACAGGCTCTGTAAGTCAGAAGTGATACAAACATCACAGAAGAGGGGGATCCTTTGATAACATTTTTCACTGTCAGCACTGAGATAGATGCTGAATGATTGTTGGGGTTTTCTATTAGTAATTGTCTTGCAGTGAAGAAGGACACTTCTGATGCAACCACTGATGAATACAGAGAAAAAATGAACCACACTTGAGGAACACATAACTGTGCTCTCCTTGTGCAACTATTATATATCCAAAAGGGTTTGCTATTCTACTTCCCTCCCTTGTGGAAGAAAACACTTCCTGTAAAATGCCTTTTCTCCCAAGATGAGTGGGAAACAGTCCAATGCTTCCCCACTGAATCTCTTAACTGCAGCACTAAGAGGCTTATGGAAAGGGACAGACATGGAGGTAGCAGAGCTGCAAAGAGACAAAATACATGTTACTCTTCAGTACACAGTACCCACCATGCACAGACATATGGACTCCAGGCTGAAGAATACAGGGAGGTGGAAGAAATAAGCGACTGGAATCACACAATTTGTTCTCTATTGCACATGTTCCCAGTGTATCAGCATTTGTGTTCAGAGATGGGATCAGCAGATGCTCAAGACAAAGGAATACTGCTATGTCATTTGATGCTCTGGCTGAGCACATCCTGAGAATAAACAGGGATTCATGGTCTAGGTGTTTGGCTTTAGGTAAAGGACCAGTCTTGAGACTCCTGGGTTGTTTTTTTTTTCATTTGTCTGAAGCAGGAGAAAAATCTTCTCAGGGAAAAGGATGCAAGTCCTCACTGCTCCTGACAAAATGCATCCCTTCAAAATAAGAGTCTTATCACACTGTGCATTTTCCTGAATATTTAAAAAATCTCAGAAACAGGATATTTAATATGCTGCTACTAAGTCATCACAGTTACAGATGTGGGGGTTGGCTACATCTAACATGCAATACAAAGAAGTTGAGGAAAAATGTCTGTAACCAAGTTCAAATCATTATCCCAAAATGAGTGGGTGTAAGACTGGCAAAACTGACAAAACAATTCACCCGTGTTCATAATAAGCCAGCACTAATTGGTAATTTTCTTGACAAATATGTAAGAATGTTGCTTCTGACGAAGATTCCTATAAGACAATCACCTTTCCTGAGCTAAGTCTTTATCCTACAAACCTCTCTACAGTTTTCAGTAGTGGCTGTGATAACCTGAACAAACAAACTAGTACACAAAAGCAGAGATGAGAGGTCCATAAGGATGTATATCCTACAGCTACTGAATCCTGTATATAAAACCCAGTGGAATAAAGATAACTCAGATCCATTGGGAGGAAGAAAGGAATGGAATTGTTATTTACTGAAGCTCAATCTTACATGGAAATAGCCCCTCTGAACGAGCTGGAGGCAATAGCCAATATCAGCATAGCACAGTAGGCTGTAAGAAGACAGACCTACGGTCCTGAAGCCCACAGCTGCTAAGAATGTGCACAAGTCTGAAATAACTTCTGCAACTAAATTTTCACTAATCATGAGCCAACAAAAATGTGAAGAAAGTGAACATGATCATGACTGTCTAATGGAAATGAAAGAAGCTAAGGAAGGGAACAGCTGTATCAGAGAGCTGCACTTCAAACAAGTGAAGTATTCAGTGTGTCACATGTGGGAGTGTACCAGAAACAGAAAAATGCATATTCTGTCCTATTAATTCATGCCTGAAGTGAGTGATGGTGAAACTAATAAGGTATTAACATAATTATTTAACCTTCTCACAATTTGTCTGGTCTTGAGTGACAGAAAATATGTGGAATTCAAGAGTGAACAGGAACATAATAGTTTCAAGAGAAAACACCTTCCCTCTCTGACATAGTTTCTTTTGTCAGTCCTTTGGGTTGATGACTATCTACCTATCAACAGATTTGAATGACCTCTTAACACTGACTATACAAACTACAAAAGACAGAGGAAAGTGGAGTAAGAAAAGAGATCAACCAGGATGTTGAATCCAATCTCTGAAGACTCTCATACAAGCAATAGAACATTTTTTACCTTTGAGAACTATCAATCACACCCCTTGCTGTTGGACAAGGGAGAAGTTGCAAAATACTGAGTTTTCCTTTAACTTGGCACCAACAAAGAGCCAGAGCTGAAGCTGCTTCCTGTTCATTTTAAGGATGGATGGATCTTCTCTCCAATACAATTTCCAGCTGCTGACATTATTTTCTAACATAAGCAAACTAATTTTCATAACACTAGGCAAATTTTAACTGAACTCCTTCACCAAGACACTACTGCAACTGATAAGAGCCACCTGGGCCTTGGGGTTCAAGCCTGGGTCTGAAAACATCAGCCGATTTTAAGAGTTTACAAAGTCTAAACAAACAGAAATCAAAATACAAAATAAGCCACACAGAATACAAGTATCTTACAGTGAAACAAAGACAGATTTAAAATCCTGTCCAGTATAACAACAGCAAATATTTTGGGCGTGTGAATTAATAACTGAAATTATAACCAAAACAAACAAATGAAATTACTTTATTTAAACTGTTAATTTCTATGGCTCTGTGCCAAAATTCAAGATGGCAACCAACACAGACATCTCCAGTCACACGTTCTATTATTTTTCTCTGCTGATGGTTGCCATGTGATGAAAGTATGGAATCTTGGTTATTACCAGACTAGAACAGATTGAAATGGCTGAGCAAGTGAGACTTTATGTTCAAACCTGGACTTTAGGAAGAATAGCTGCAGGAAAGATCTCTTGTCTTACAGAAAGATCTCACAGTTAGTGATTTGTCCCTTGAAGGGACAAAGACTCAGCAGCAGAAGCTCCCAGAAGCATTCATTCATCTCAGCTTGCAGGTGTATCACCACAATCTGCTTTCACAGATGTTTAGATACTCTTTTCAGTGGGTTGTTCTCTCACCAAGGTCTCCTCTTCTCTCTTTTTTGCCTGATATGGGAATGTGATGGTGTGAAGTCACTGCTGCTGCTTCTTCTGTTGTCCCATACTTGAAGCAACTCTTGGGATTCCTCACCTGGAGTTCTGTGTTAATCCTTCTCTGCGAGTAGAAGCTGGGAAAAAAACCAAAGTTTTTTTATTCAAAGATTTCGAGTAATCATGGAGGACTGTTCAACGGGGAAAACTGATGCCCTGCTCTGCAAATCTCAGCCATCACCAGAAACCTGAGTGTCCTTACCACACAACCTCTCTGCCACAACAGATGAGATCAGAGACCAGTATAACAAAACCTAACTTAGTAAGCTACTGTGTGAAAAAGTACTCTTGGTATTCCTTTCAAGCACCAGAATACCTTCTTCACTCTTGTTTCTGACTCATGTGACTCATCTCTTCACATGCACCCTCCTCTAAATCTTTCTCCCATATCAGTATGCTTTATCTCTTTCTTTGGGTCTTTTACTCATTTGCTTGCATGGGAGTCTATTTCCCCACTCCAGCACATGCTGAGGACCTTGCTGCAGGAGAGCTGAGGGTGTGAAAGGTAGATCTTTAAAAAGAAACAATTTGGGAATATGGAATGTGGCTCCCTTCCCCACCCAATTATTATAAAGAAACAGTTTTGACTTCTACATACTGCAGCATTTTACTATTTAGGCATATTATGGGAAAACGTCAATGTCATCTTCACTTCTTTTACTTAAACATACTTAGCCCTTGAAAAAGAAAAAACCAAAACACTTAGAAATGTACCAAGTTTATTTTGGACAGCTTGCATTTTACAGCTAATCTAGTAGGTAGAGCTTGTCCTGTGTATTTAGCACATCAGCTTGCTCCTAAACATGAGTGACATTTGTTGAGAGATGTTTATTAAAAATATTGCTATATTTAAAGAAAATACAGTCACTCTCCTTGAAACATACAGCATACAGCCAAACATCACAGAACACAGAGGATCTGGAAAGACGTTTAGAAAGTGGAATTGCCAGCTATGTCACCACACAGAAAGCTTGAAAACTGAAGTAGGAACCAAACTGTCAACCATGTGCATTAAGGCAGGATACCAGTCCAGAAACATATCCCTTGGCAATACGCTGAAATTAAGGAAACAAAGGCCCATGAGAGAAAGCAGCCAACTTCAACCTCATTTTTCCGTTTTGAAGATGTTTGAGCCTTCCTATTCCTAGAGAAATGCATTGCACAATTTGTCTTTTCTCACAAACTGAGTTAAAATCACTTTCCTTGAGTTCTTGTACATTCTTGTACCTTGAGGACTCAGCACAGAGAAGGGCATTCCTATGTCTACAAGTAAATATGGACATTCCTATCAAGAGTGGTGCTCATAGCCAATTCATTGATTTCATAAAAATGAATGTATATAACGCTCTGAAGTTTTTCAAAGCTATTGGTGAGCATTCCACCTCCTTGCAGTTGAGTATTTGGAGGTTCTGGTTGAGTAGTGGGAACAGAAAAAGAGCTCATTGCTGACAGAAGCCAACATAAAGGAATGATTCTCCCCAGTGATAAAGAGTCATTGCTGTGAATCACCACGTACAACAGCATGAACCTCCTTTATTCTCTGCCTGCCATGAGGTGTCAAAGTATCTGCCCATATGTCTGTCCACATGTTTACACACTATTATGTCACCCATGACTGCACCTAAAAACTCAGAACAGTCACAGTGGGAAGAAAAGGATTATCTCCCTTTTATGGATAGAATTCTGAATCACAAAAAAAATCAAAGGAGTTGCATGAAGTCATTAAAGAGATATCTACACACTGAAATTCATTGCCATATAGACTTCCCCAGCACAGATGTACATAGCCTTGCTCACAAACCAGCACCTAATCTAGTGTGCTTCCAAGCTGCAGGAATAAGACAGAAACAAGCACAAGGCGAGGTGACAGTACTGAGTCAGAAGCCCATGCTAATATTTTTTACAGCTAGTTGGGACAGTTTCATCTTACCCACAGAAAGTTTGTAGGAGAACTGAGCACCTTTATTGAAGTCTCCTGAATCTAATGTTGAAAGCAGGAGCTTTCTTTCTCCCTGAAAAGCTAAGATTATCCTAGAAATTCAAATTTTTTTTTTACCCCAGAGTGAATTTCTGATCTTAGAATGATGCCCAGCATTCCCTTGATAATACATAGGATAACTAAGAAAGGCAATAAATACATGGGGTTTATTTATATCTACGGGTGACTGACACTAGCAAGCCAGGACAGCTGACAACAGAAAGCCAGCCTTCCCTCCCCCATATTTTGGGCACAATTTCAACCTGACTTGTTGGACCAGGCAGGCAAGAGAAAGCAGCAGTTCCAAGTCATGAAAATTTTCTTGGGGGGTGGCGAGGTCTGGATGTCTGAGTGTGTGTGGGGAATGTGATGTGTATGCCATGAACAGTACATTCAACTGTATTCCAGAGAAGTCTTCCTGCATAAAAAAGCAGCGAGCAGACTCACTGACCAGTGGAAGTCAGCATGAGCCTTCCTACTCCCCATGTAACACTCAACCCCACTGCTAATGCCCTTCTGTACTTGATAGCTTTCTTTTGGATTTCTCTTATTCACTTCTCTACTCCCTGGTTCACTGTGGCTCCCTCTTCTTTGGTTCTTCTCCACGTTTCATTTCGTAACTTCAGATACACTTTTTAGCCTACTCACACACATTTTGGCTTCTATTTTTAGCCTCAATAAAACAATGCCAGATTAAAACAAAATCCAATTTGGATGGGCAAAGTCATTCCCTCTATGGGTAGCTTAATGCCAAAGGACCAGATGTGAGACAGAAGCAGCCAAAATATTATATAACCTCTCCTGTGTCTTTGCACACCTGATATTGAAGGACATTTCCAACACAGCAAGGAAACACAGGCAGCTCACCATCACCTCACTACTGAGAACAAGCAGTGCCCAAGCCTCCCATCAGGCAAAAATCCCAATTGCTTACAACCATCACTTATCCTGCTTCTGAGTTTGTCAGAAGAAAAGGCTCCTAAAATTCAAGTTGAGTTCTAGCTCTTAGATAGGGAAGCTGACTCTAAAGACTGTTCTTTCCATTTTCTCCTGCTTTCTCAGGAAGAGTTCTGAGATGTGGAATGTCCTTTCAGTGGCATGAGATCAGCAGCAACAGGAAAAAAACCCTTCCTTTGACAAAAGAAAGGCAAAAAGTTGAGTAAAGATGTGAGAGGCAGGCTGCTCTCACAAGTGAAAGACTAAATGTCATTTCTGATGATTAGAAGCGAACACCGACCCTCAGTTCTATCTGAGAGGCGATGGCTGAGTTGGATGCTCTCATCTGAGAAGGGCCTGGAATGCTGCTTCTGGCAGCACTTTACACTCTGCTGAGGCTTAATGAGACTTACATACACTTTTCTCAGAACTCAAACATAGTCATGTCCTGCTGATAACTTGTATCTGTTTTAAAGGTAGTCATTCAAAACATCAATATTTGCTCATTGTTAGTCATAAGATAATGGTTTCCTGCCCCTCCAAAGAGCACTAAGAAATGGGGTAATAAGAAAGCCTCTTTACCATTCTCCTTTCCCTTCAGGCCCATCTGGTACTAGAGGCTTGGTGTGTGTGTCACTATCTGACCTGGGACTGACTGATCAATTAAAGAAGGGAGTGAAATTATTTTTACTCCCTTCCTGTGTGCTCTCTTTATAAAACTGTGGAAGTCAGCAGTAATAGAGAAATTATTCAGGATGTTTTTGTGATGCATTAAAAAAACAATGGCTTTAGGACGATAACTTTAAGAACAAATGTGCAACTAAATATCCTCCATTGTAACTGATTCTTTGCCCTCCCGAAAAGAGAGGCACAATAGTAGGATTCAACTCAAGCCCAGCTTTCCAAAGTATGATAAAAGGAACTAATTTCTCAATGATCCTTTCTCTGCATGGAGACAGCATTACAGGGACTTACTGTAATGCTGCTGTAATTACTGTAATTACTGTAAATACTGTAATTACTGCTGCACCAGAAAAGTTTGATGCAAAGTGCTGGATATCACACAGGAGCTCCCTCTTCAATGATTCACCCAGAGCTTCTCAGCCAGACAGGTGGTTCTGAAAGGATTTATGTGGAAGAGCTCATCATGACTCCATTCCCGGACTAGGATAAGTAATGAAGTGACATCAAAAGTTTGTCTTTTGTGTCATAAGACACCTTGTGCGTGGGTCTTCAAAGCAGTCTGAGGTAGAGGTTACTTGAGGTGCCCATTTGAAGGTCATCTTTTGAAATGAAGACCATTTGTGCAGTCAGTCACAGCAACAACACAGAGAACCAGGAGAGTAGCAAATGAAGACTGGAATTAACAGGATTACTGAGAAGGAGGAAGTGTACCAGCAATGTGCTGTGTAGAAACCTGAGTGATTTCTATTCCCAGCTGCTCCTGATGAAGGATTTGGACAGTGTGGTGAGACCAGCTGAAATCATAGTCAAGGTTCCTCCTGGGAATGTGGTAACAACATAAAAATAAACACATTGGTGTTCAACAATCTGCTGCTTTCCAAGGCTGCAGGGAACCTGGCAGAAGCTGAGGAAGTCTGGACAAGGCTGGGCAGCTGGGAATTCCACCCCACTGTAACAAATGGCTGGAAGACTGACACAGGCCATGCACAGTGGTAACAGTGCATATTACATCCCAACCCCACCCTTTATGCTCCAAGAGAGTCGAGACATTCTCATTGATAAAGCAATCTCCAAATTCCACATGTTTTTTTTTTTTGTTTGTTTAGATCTGGCAAAAAATATTAAGTATTTGTATGTGTCTTGTTTACATGCCTGCTGTGTTTACTTGCCCTTTTTTTTTCCTGGACCAGGACAATTTAGAAGCTTGTACATTTGCACACCTGCTAAATGAATCTAAAGAGGCTGCACTTCAAGAATAATGTTCAAGCTGTGGCTAGGCAACAGTCAGTCAAGACTTAGCACCTCCAATGCTAACTCTAATTTCAGGTCTCCAATAACGACATATAACAATATGACCTTGTTTTGAAGGTCCATACAATAATCTTGGATAAAAAAACTTCAGAAATAGACAGTCAACTTGTAGATTTCCTGTAAAATGAAAAAAAATCTAGAGCATATTAGATGGTGAGTGAGTACAAAAGTGCTCATTACTGTCACTGGTTTACAAGCAGGCTCCATTCACTGCTCCACACTGCTTACACAGCCATCATATTTCGATGGCATTCAGGAACTGCTCTCAACCTTAGCCTAAAGAAGGTTATCACGAGAAAATTAAGAATAGCAGCCTGTCTTCTACACGGATTAGATCCAAACCATTTTATTAATCCCCATATTCTTCTAGTCTCTTTGCAGTTCAGGATGCAGTTTTAAGCCCTTACAGATGATAACACAATTTCAAAGAGTTGCATACTTTGTGGACTTGGCATTCAAGCAGATACAGGGGCAGGTGAATGTCTAAAATAAACAGACAACTGTTCATCACCCTGTAACTAAGCACAGCTACAGCACTAAGAATCATGGGAAATATAATCCAGTCTATACCAACTCGCTCAAGAAGTTTCACCCTAGTTTCAGACTGAGTTTTGACACTCACTTTCTGCCTCAAGTATTCTCCAGAGAACTAAAATACAAATAAATTAGTTTTGGACTCATGTTTTCAACCAGACTAGGTAGAGATCCAAGACTTTGCATGAATTAGCAGTCTTCACTGTCAAACTTGAAATGCATATTATTAATTTTGACCTCTAATTCTTATGGTTTTTTTCTCCTCCCAGCAGACACAGTGGAAAAGTTATGTGGACACTAGTAACATAAACATCAGCACAACAGAACTGCATTACTGTTAATCAGTCTGATAAAGGAAAGATGAAGGTCCTGTCAAGCTTGGAGCCATCAAGTCTTGCACAGTTTTAATGATTCATGTTTGTAATTATATAGTTTATTAGTACCTTATATTTTCGTCACAGCAAAACAGAACCCCAGAGGTGTTCTGTCTTCTGAAGCTTTTAAAATAAAAATGTCACAAACTTTAAAGAAGTTGGCAGCAAATGAAGGATAAAAGCCTAAAGAACACAGGTGTCACTCATACAGCAACTCAACAGTTGCTGGTAACCTTTGCATATCTAACCAAACCAAATAAAATCAACTTAAGCATCTACTCTACAGCTGCACGGAGGGGTTAACTATACTTTCAGACTCTTCCTATCTCCAGACTCTTGCAAACAAGAGTCCAATTCAGGAACAGAAAAGCTGCTTGGGACTATGCTGCTATATTTTCATAAATTGCTCTTCATCCTCTGGTCTCCCCAAAACCTCCTCTGTGTTAGTATATTCAAAAATGAAAAATAATCAATAGAAACAATTTCGAATTTTGAGATTGACACGTAACTACAAAAATTCCTTCATATTTCTTGCCATCTTGTTCAAAAGATTCTGGTGGGAAAATGACTTTTTTTTTCTAGACCTTCACTTTCTGGAGAAAACAAATTCCCACATTATTTATCTAATGCCACTAGAGAGGAAAGGAAAATAAACCAGCAAAACATGGCAAAATGTCTCCATACACCTTATATTCTTAAAATATATAGTAAAACAAAAATTACCAGCCTGACCATCATCTGAACTCAAGCACAGCCTCCATATACCAAGCACAGGCTCCTAAAGACAACCCAGACCTGAACAACGAGCTACAGTACTTAGCTGTTACTCAGCAAGCTATACTCTGAAGACAACTTTGAAAAGAGAACTGGTTCCTTAATTCAAAATCACCCTTTTTCAATAATACTAACTGAATTCCACAAAACAGGAAACAATCAATGTCATGCTGAGGGACCCTCAAAGTAACACAGAATAAAAAAAGCAATGTGATAATGGCCCTATTTTCAGAAACCCACTAGCGACTGGGTGTTCAGTGAAAACTCAGGTCACAGCAATTTAAATGTTTCCTAGAGGCAGTAATTCTTAGTATTTCTTTATTAGAATAAATCCTGCTAAACTCCCACAAATTTTGCTAAGAACCTGTCTCTTCAGACACTACAAATAACCTCCATTTGCTATCTTTCAAATTTACATTCCTGTCTGTATAGAGTCATGAGGCTCTCTGCCTTCTGTCTCTTTACACCAGTGACAGACCGCTCCCAAAACTTCTGCCTCTGTGAAATGAAGATGAGGCTACTTTCCTTGTAGTGGTGGTTTGTTTCAGGATCCTGAGCTACCTTGCAGAAATGCTGACTTTTATTTTCCCTTTTATTTCAAAGGATCTGTTCTCAAGAGCCTGAGCCCACTGCACAACAGTGTCTACAGCTGCTATTTTACAGTTGCAGCACTAACCACTAGTGAATTGTCTTCTGGACACTCTAGTTAAAAGTTTCCATACTGCCTGATTCTCGCTTCCATTGAGCAACATCGTGGCTTGAGGTAAGATCACTCGTGACACCTTTATGCTTCTTCACAGAGCCCCATAACTACTCTCAGATGGGCTGTTAGAGGAGAAGGCCTATTCAAGCTTCTCAGACATTTCTGATCATCTGTGTGTATGTGTTTTAACACAGGTTCTGCCTGATTCCTCTTTTATATCAGCAGCTTTTCACAGCCGTCCATTTTTAAATGCTTGCAGTTTATTCTGTGATTTGCTTTATGACTGTGTGTCCAACCTCTCCAGTTGGTATCTAAGATACTAAATACATGTGAAACAGTAACCCCAAGTAAACTGCTGCTGAGGGGAAATTGGCGCCCTAGTGTAAGCAATCAATGGAGAGAGTGAAGAAGAAAAACAGCTGTTGCTGCAGCAGGGACTACTGCTGCAGAGTAGTTTCTGAGACACAAACTGGGCACAACAGCCTCTGACACATACCAGTAACTTGGTGCAAAGCTGAAGAAAATATCATCCCCCAGTTCCAAAGAACAAATGTTTTGCTCTAGTTAGTTTAATCACAGCAACATTTAGCACAGTTCTTGGAGCTATGGACCTCCTTTAGCAGCAGGAAGCTTTGAGTGACCCACCCACCGTGGTTCTACTAACCTACCCCTAGCCAAACCCGGGCTTTACCTAGGCCCTGATGCTCTCAGTTAAATAGCAGGCTAACCCTTTCTTTCAGCTTCAGAAAGGGTAGTTCAGCACAATGCAGCTAGACCAGTTCTACAGTAGGAAACATGAGCTGAAGTTCTCAATTCTCACTGGATTACAAGTATTCACAGAGGAGTGACTACCCTGAAATTCACTGTTGGTATCTAGCCTCTATTATTCCTCCAACTCTGGCTGTTGCATACCATCATTAATACTATCATCCATCTTCATGCATGCATTGTGTGGGTATTCACAGAAATGGGGAAGGATAGCAAAATGCTACCTACAGTTATCATGGACACACATAACAGTATCCAGAGGAGATGGAAAGATTCTCTTGGAAAGGTTAAAATTACAGAGTGGCAACTGCAACAGTACTCTATAAAATGTGAAAAAGAAGGCAAAATCCAGCACACAAAACACCTTCATGTTAGTCCACTCAACAAACCAATTTTGCCAATATATTGAGAACTTCATTTTTACATTTACTTTTAAATTTATCTGTAACCTTGCTTTATGTACTGTACTAAAAACTTAAATTGCACTACACAGTAGATCAAAACTTTTTATTTAGCTATACACATAATGCAGGGTTGACATAATTCTATTTGTTTGGATAATGCCATTATATGCTAGAGTAGACTGTCATGTTACAGTGTACCATACGGTGCTTAATACTGACTGTGGCCATTCAGCCTATAAAATTTCTGGTAGGACAACTGGAGTTTTTGGCAGGTAGTAAAGTGTGGGAGGCAGTTTGGAACTGTATGTTAAGTGCATTAGCTGAATGTTTGTGCTAGAGGATCAGCAAAAAAATCACTGACATAAATAAAGGAAATGTCATATTTTAATTTCAGAGATAAATATCCAAGAGATGAACCTCTCTATAAACTTTTCTTTCAGCCTCTGAAAACACAGAGATCGCTGCATTAGTGACACTTAAGCCATTCACAGTTCTACTTCAAAACAGAAGATCAGAAACATAATTTTTCAAAGCATTCTGGAACATAATATTCCACATATTCCATAGCACTATCACAAATTACTGTGAGCCACAGGTAGTACGGATTTGCAAGACTATGCTCTACCTGCCAATAGGTCTGCAAAAATGACTGGGTCTTCATTTGCTGAGAACTTATCAGCAGATAAACCTGTTTGAATTAATTAGCCACTAGGGAAAGACAAAGATTTGATTCTGTAATTCTCAGTGATTTTCTATCAGATACTTTCACATCTACTACTTGACTTCATTATGCAGCTGATTCACAAGTCTCAGCTATGTCTTTCTGCACTAAGAGCTTTTCTGCAAGACCAAAGAAAAATGTAAAGCATGTCCTGGCCTTTTATTACAGGCCAAGCTTAAACAAGAGAGCATCTTGAGCCAAAGTCGAAAGCAAAAAGGAACCACTTGAGCCAAGGTGTTTTTTTTTTCCCTCCCCAGCCATATTTTAAGGGGGTCTTCCAATTCTATGAAACTCAGCCTATGCTCCCTTCTGTTTAGCCTTTTTTATCCCAGAGGGTATAAATTCCCTGCACAGCTGAACCCAGACTGTTACCTAGGAACCACTACATGTAGGGGAGGCAGCTGTGTTTCTTCTTGCTGATAAGCTTTTTCCCTGCTAGTTCCTGAAAAAGATGAAAGCATCCCAGCATACCCACCCCCACTTTCACGGGCTTTGGCACTGTCACTCACCTGTGGAACATGTCCCTGGCTCACAGGGTGCAGCACTGTGAAGGCTGTTCTGGAATCCATCCAGTTGCTTTTCAGTGGAGGTCAACCTAAGAGGTAACACCATAAAATTAGACAGAGGTAAGTGATATAGCGAGGAAGAATGAAAGTCTTAAAAAAATGAGAATTCCCCTAGTTTATATAATCTCACTGGGACAGTAACCATGAAGCTGTGCCTGAACGCGGTACAAAAAAGGCAGTGGCAGCAACTGACTCCAAAAAGCAGAGCAAGACAAATGAACAGTCAAGCCACCAGGGAAACTTTGATGTGACTAAAACACTTAATTGTCTCATATGCCCTGGAAGCTGATTCTGGAGCATAAAGAAGACAGTAAATGGTATTGGGCCACCAACATACACCGCAACTAGTGTATGCTGTGGTCATCTTAGTCCAACGATTTAAATTAAAGTGATTAAGCAACTGCTGCACAGAAATGCACATGCTGTCAAAACATACTAGATTCAAGAGTTAAGTCTTTGCATCTTGCCTCAGCAGAGAGAGCTCATTTAGCCAAGATTTCCCACTTATCTTGCAAACTGAGACACATGGGATGCATCTAATTTTCAGTAATCCAGTGCCATTCCTCAAGCAGATACCTTATGCAAATCCTTCTGCATTGATCTCAGCACTTGAGTTACAGCAGAACTATACTCTGTAGACTACAACTGTAGTTTGACTCAGAAATATTAATTACCAAACTGAGACCATGTACTACAGAAAAAGTGGGTCTACTCACAAGAGAAGGGCAAGCTATACAGCTGCAAGCATCTCTTCTGTCCTTAAAAACCTATATAATTTATTCCTGATTTGTCCTCTCCTCCCTTATTCTTCCTTGCTGTTCTTCTTTCTGGCCCAACTCATTTCCAATCACTACAGACTTTTCTGCGAGTACTCTCATCTTTGCCAGAGTCCTTCACTCTCTCAGCTCTGCAGTGTTACAGTTGCTGTCAGCTCTTCCCCTGAAGAGCATCATGATCTCCAATCCCCATGGGATGCCTTCACAACTAACTGACTGTTACTCACTGTTTAAATTGTAATTCACTGTTTAAACACGTGTAGTTTCTATGGTTTTATCTGAAACCTTTTGCTTCCAGATTTCAAGGTCAACAAGTTGCCAGAAACCAGGTGCTTCTGACAGCTAAATGGTCTGTGAGGGACTCCTGTGTTTTATTTCAGCTGGATTTCAGTGAAATGGAGTATACACATGAAGGGAGAGGGATGCAGATACATTTGCATTCCACAGCCCCTTAATTCAGTCAGTCTTAACTGGAAATGCTATTGTCAAATGAGGTGCCTGTTTCTGTGTTTATTGTCTCTTGGAGAGAATTTTGGATCTGTATTTATGGGGGTTTTTTTGCTGATATTGCATGGTCCTTCTGGAGGCTGAAAATCTAAATGGATCTTTATGCTTCTTACATAGAGGTTCCATGTTCATAATTAGCATGCCCACTTTGTTAACACAGCACAACTGACAGTCAAATTCAGCTCACCCTTCTGGAATGCAAAACTAGTAGTTGAAAAAGTAACCAAGAATGCCAGCAAGTACTACAACAATATAAAAGCAAAACAGGAAACAGTCACTCTTCCACCTTATTGTTCAGAGAATTTCTTTATTTCTACAGACTTGCCCTTCTTCTCTGCCTACCCACAACACTGGGTACCTTGATTCTTGCAGTTTCAACAGTCACCTCATTCTGAGAGCTCATTCTCAGCTCTGCTCCTGGGATCTCCCACCAGGCTAAGATCACTTCCTCGTACTCTCTGTGCTGTCCTGATGAAAGCTTCAGTGCCAGAACATATTCACTGTTTAAACTGAGGTAATCCCTTTCCACTTTCTTCCTCCTCAGACTGGCTGAAATCCCACTGCTTTTTCTCAGTTTCCTAATGTCAATGTCTCTGTTGTTTTTGCTTCCATTTCTCCAGTGCAATCCATTGTTATGTTCTCCATTTCTTACTCAATATTAACAAAAACAGTCCCAACTGTCCCTCCGTTTTAATATCTGTCATTGCTCTTTTCTATCTCCTATATGGGTAACTCGTCCTCAAAACTGATACTGGCTTCCTTTATTTAGGTACTAGACTAGCATTCAGCTGCCCAGCCTTGGACTGCAAATTCTGTTCCACAGGTGAAAGATATTTGACTGAGTTTTGAACATCTTTGTTTTAACAACTTATTTCTGGGATGCTACAGATTCATCTAGAGGTCCACTGGAACCAGACAGATCTGACAGTACCATATTCACATCACAAAAAGTCCAGATTTGACAAGAGGACAGCAGCAGATGTAAAGACCCAGAGCCAAGGAAGCTTGATCCTCTTTGTTGTTCTTGGATGGGGTACCCTGCATGTGTATCTGGGTGTATGATCTGAGGCTAGCCAAGGGCTACGAGCTACAGGTCTAGTGAGCCCAGCTGTGGCAGGGTGTTAAATCAAGGCATGTCTCTCAGATGCATTGCTTTTACTGCCAAAAATGTCTAAGGGTCAGGCAGCCTGATTAACCCAGATATTCAGGAGCTGAAAAAACAAGTGTGCTGCAGTACAGCAGCAGCAAAACAGTCAAAGGGGTTCCAGTAACTGTCAGATGGGTGTTCTGCTGCCTGTCCTCTTATCAGTGGGCACTCAGTTTCTGTGTGTGATGTACCTGGCTCACTAAAGACACCTCACACATGGGCAAGACAGGATACGAAACAGAGCCATAGTGTTTTACAGAGCCTCGCTCTGTGATCATCATCTGCTTTTGGCACATTTGCTAGGCTTGGCCAGTGGATCCTAGAAAAAAGCTGGCTACTACTGTGTCCAGTCAGAACTCCTCCCCACTCTGGGATGGATTTCCTGAACCCTAGAGAAATGGATCCCCCTCTACCCTATTTCTGTACTAGTTACAATAGAGAAGAACTTTGGCTCTTCTACTGCTGGCACCATGTAAAACAAAAGAGAACATAGAAAGACTTCTGTTCTGTGGTGGTGGGACTTGAAAGGAATATTTATTTTGAAAGTCTTCCTGAATAGAGTTGTTATGGCATTTACAGAGATGTTCAGTACAAGAAATCATGCCATGCTGATCAATATCCCCAACAGTTTGTAGTGTTCCAGTCTACTACTGGTAAACTTGGTCTCTCTCTGACATCATCTTAAACAATATGCTCCTTTTCCCTACCTAGCATTTCCTCTCCTTATATACAGTGGTCTAATATTGACAGATCAATTTTTCTAAGCTATTTTCTTTGACTGATGGTTCTGTTCACAGATTGTTCAAAGTGTTACTCTTCTTGACACTGTCACAGAGAGAAAGTTTCTGAGAAGTTACTATGTGAATGACAGCACAGAAATGTGTATTTATTACAACTTAGGCATTCCTAAAAGCAGAAAGATTTTTCATCTACCACCAGTTCACTCTTGTGAACAGTTGAGCTAATGTATTTTTTCTACTTTGCATGCTGTCATCTGTAATGTGAAGACTCTGTAACACCAAATACTGTTGCCAGGGAATATCTGCTTCATTCCACTGCTTATAAATACTGTATCTGTGATCTCTATCTCAAAATATCAGCAGGTCTCTTCATGGTTCACAGAACCACTACCTGCCAAAAGTAGTGGCAACATGAGCAGTGGGAAAGACCCAGTCTGACTCTGGGAAAGAAAAAAGAGTTTGTTGTATCAGCTGTTCAAAAGCTATCTATTAGTGATACAAGTGCATTTGATCAAAACTATGGAGCCCTGTGACACCATTTTATAGCACCGTATTTCAGCAGAGAGCTGCATACTAAATAATTTCTCCCAGTTAGTCTTTTTCCACACCTTAATACGGGCCCCAGTTTTCCACTCTGTTAGCTGAAGCAAGGAGTCTGCTTTGGACACAATCCATTATAAAGTCAACCTACCACCTTGTACAAAAACAAGAGAAGCCAGGAACTGAAAAGACAAAACTGAATTGTCTGGCTGCTCCATTACTTTTTTCCTTTATGTTTCAACCAGGAAAGTGTCCAAGTTACTAGACAGTTTTTGAATTAGTCAGTAATGTTCATCTTTAGCATCTCATTCTGTTTGTAGTTGAGTTTTCTACTTGTTTCTTCCTTTTCTGGAAGCCACGTGTGCTGGCTAGGGGAGAATTGATAATGCATGCAAGGAGGAGATAGGTCAAAGAGACAAAGTTGATTTTAGTTTTGTCATCACAGTCCTGTCTCTGGAGAAATTCTAGAAACAACTTCAAAAAGATGATCTTTATAAAGATGTGAAACAAAAGCCAGGCAGTGCAAGAGCACACAGAAGTCTGACTTACTGAACTATATGGGGGGAGAAAGAGACATGAGAGCTTTAACAACAGAATGGGATTAGTTTCAGGGAAGTCTCGTGTAAATAATACATAGCCCTGAGATCCTGAGATCCTCTTTGAGGAAAGGTATCAGAAAAACAGCCAAGAAGTATTAGGGAGTGAGAGAAGGCAGCAAATCAAAAGTGACCTGACAGACAATGAAGCAGCCAAAAAGGTGTTATGGAGAGGGATATTTGCCATGTCATAACCTAAGGACACGGTAGTCTCACTGGAAAAGCACAATTTTGGGTGCCACAGCCCAAGCACTCTGACAAACTGGAGAAAATAGAGTAAATTCAAGACAATTAGGGACTTGGCAAGTAGAACTACTATCTGAGGTTAACATACCTCAACAAGTCTAAGCAAAATTAGGTTACTCCAAGAAGTAAAAGAATATTCAAAAGATGGAAAGTATTTACATGAGAAAGTGTTTCAGGTTCAGGAAGTAGGAACAAGGTACAACAGGATGAAACAAAGGAAAAATACAGAAAATAACTCAAAAGAAAAATACAGCACATCAGGAGAAACTAGGTGATTAAAAGGTTGTCTAGATTCCTAACTAGATTTTTATAGCACACAGTAGAGTTTCTACCACTGGACTTTTTTGAAAGCAGACTACACTGTGTCTGAAAATACTCTGTACAACTTATCAGGGATTGTAGAAAAAAGGCTGAAGCATGCAAGACATCTTTTTTTCCTCTAGTCCATGTTCCTTTGACACAGAGGCTTTTCTCCATTCACTCTCCTTTGTAGATGTGTATCTGGTCTTTTCCTGACAACAATGAATGGATTAAATTAGTCTGAGACATAGCAGTTTTTAAACTATCAGCTCTCAGTGTGCTGGAACTACAGCTAGGCACTGTTGTTTTCCATGTAAGTGAAAAAATGTTACTGCAAGATCCCATGAATGGCAAGAATGGGTTTGGAGCCTTGTGCTGGAGACTGAAAGGCAACTTGGAAAATATTTCCGGAGCGGCTCCTTGCAGCCTTCAATACTTGGATTAGTTTTCTGAAATTCTGAAGGAATCTTTTGCTTTTTTTCCCCCTTCTGTGCATTTTTGGTGCTGAACTTTTTCCGGTTTTCCCACACTCCTGCCTGTCACAGAGCAGAAACCACAAAAATGCAGCAAAGTAAAGTCTGTCCAAGGAGCTGCAATTCCATCTCACAAGGATAAACATTTCCTCTGCCAAGAAGTGAGCACAGCACACCGGCATCTTCAAATACACATGCCTGCTGCCCAGCAGAGAAACCCACTGACACAGCCTGTCACCTGTACTAACAAGAGCCACCCAACATGAAAGAAATCAGATAGCAAAGCCACCAGAGCATACCTGACAGACCTGGTGCTCACATCTGCATTCGCTGAGCTGACAAAATTTACTAACATCTTGTTTTCTTTTTAAATAGTTTTGGGGGATTAACTCTGTGTGCTCTCTCTTAAGATAGCAAGAGTACAGGCAGCAAATACACAAACTTCCCCAAATCAGTTCTGTCCAAGTTCCTTAAATATGCCTTGCGGTTCCAGATTTGATTCACACACAGTGACTGCATCTTCATGAGGTGTCTTTCATCAGTAACATAAAACTAAAGCTTCTCTCTTTAAACAGGAAGTGAAAACAGAATCAGGAAACCTCACAGGAGCTTGCTCTGAAAGCTTTACAACTCTTCTGGCTGTATAGTAAGTACAAGGAAGGAAGTTATGAAATCAATTTTTCAGGATGAAACAAGTCTGAGGATATATGAGGAAAAACCTGATGAAGGATTTAGACTAAAGCAGTTTGGCCATTTAAGAGGAGATAAACAGAGATTTGAGGAGGCTGAAAACCCAGAGGAGTCATTTTCACATTTTCTCATAATGCAAAGAGAAGACATACCAAGAAATGGAAAGGAAGGAAGGAAACTTCTAATCAGTAAGCAAAATTTCACGGTGAATATTTTTGTTTGTTTCTAAAGATAGCATTTGTTTTTAAAGATAACTGTCAAATCCATCCACTTACCTTAGAATAGCAAGCATTATTTAACTAAAAGCTTACTAAAAGTAAAGAGAGGGATTTCTATAGTTAATGAGAAAAGCTATCATTACATCAGGGACAAAATAAGCATTTCGAATGAAATAAACACTTATGCTTGAAGGCCTAAATCCAACATGGTGTGTTAAATTTATGGGAAAACTTGGCTCAAGGGCAGATTATCTTGTTAAAGGCATTGAACTGCTTTGTTGCTTTGTTTTGGTTTTTTAATTGAGTTTTGGGGGATTTTTGGCACCCTCTTCTAGATTCTAGCCCCCATCAAAGATTAGACTGAGGGAGTGACTTAAGTGCCTAAACATAGATGTACCTTAATTGGTGCTCTCAAGTTATTTTGAGACAACTGCATGGGACTGACAGATACAACACAAGAACTTCAGAAGACCTGTACTCATCTGGAAGAGCAGCTGAAAGTCAGGTGAAATAGCCCTGGGCATCCAAAATGCCACTAGCAGCCTGTATTTACATTACTGAATGACACTTTCTATGTCCTTACCTTACAGTAAGGTTACAGTTACCTTCCATACCCCTATGAAACACATAACTGCAGCACAGTGCAGTGCTTATTTCAGTATGTACACCTCAGATTATTCTGAGATTTATCCTGGATAGCACAGCCAAAAAGATCTGTCGAGTCAGATGCAGACAGTTTCTTCTCAAATATTCATTTTCAGGGGAACCAGTGCCAACTCCCTATTGTGGATGGAAGAGACAAAACTTACTTGGATATCCTCTGGGCTGCAGCCTTTCTGATCACTGCCTGTCTGTGGTTTGTTGGAGGCTTTGGAACCAGCTGAGGAGCTGTACTCTGGGATGGCATCACTTTGTGCAAACTGGATGCCTTCTGGATACTAGAAGTGGCATTTGATGTCTTGCGGGCATCAGAGCCAGCTGGCATAGATATATGACTGGTGCTGGATTGTGAGTAGTTGGCAAAAACAGCCTGGGTAAAAAAAGAAAAAAAATCCCATAGTAATTGGTGATTACCTCTGTGAACATTGCTGAGACTGCTGATGGAGGTGGGTGACACTTCTGTGAGGGATAATATCTGCCTGGTGAAGGCAATCCCAGGGCTCCAGGCAAAGTCCCACACATAAAGAGTTAAGTTGTTAAGTCAGTGAATTTTATGCTCTTGGAAACCAGGAGTAGCTTCTAGGAAGGCAGACAACTCCACTACTGCCACAGAATTCTACTATTCCAGATTAAAAACAACAGGCCCAATACTCAATCTAATCTTGCAGTGGGCTTGTATTCACAAAGTAGTAAATATTTCAGTACATTGACTTTCTGTGTTATCTTGCTAAATTATTCTTTATGTGGGAGGTAGGATTGAGACACAGTTCTAGGAGAGAGGTTATGGGGAAGATGATACAATGCTCCTTATTTGGTCTAACTGTGTAGGTGCTTGGAGTAATAGAAAAGCTCTACGGTACCTTCTTCTGAAAAGGGAACTTTAACGCCACCACTGACAAAAAGGAAAATCCCAGTAATATGAGGGAACAGAAAATATTTCTATTCCTATAGCATGTGGGAGAGTAAGCTTGTTGAAGATGTGACACTGGGAACAAAAGGATCTGCATGTTATGAGACACTGGAGAACAGAGCAATGGCCTGGCAAAGCAGGGAGTGGAGAATATTTCCACTATGGGAGCTCTGCAGACTGCTAAATTTTCTTCAGAAAGGAGCAACCTGCTGGGAGCTCTGCTTTGTCTTTCCTCGAAGTCAGTCGGATTCCCAGAACAGCGGCAATACCATAACCTTGTAATTTGGCATCTAGAGGTCAGTGATAGGAGATAAGGGGAAGACCTGAGCCCTCTGTGTGACCCTGGGAGCAGCACCCTTCACTGAGTTTGTCCTCAGTTTCTCCTCGGGTGGAAAATACACAAAGCCACAGCAAATGGGCTCCAGGCTCCAGAGCAAACCACAGGCTGAGAGTTGGCTGAGTCTCAGCACACAGACAGGAAAAGCCCCTCTCCCCCGCAATTCTCTGGCAAATGGCAGAGCAGCGCTGTGTGGGAAGGCGTTTCTGACAGGCAGAGCTCTAGGGAGAGAAGGAAGTGCAGGAGCCAAAACAGGCCTGTTTCCTAACTAGAGCTCACTGACAACATGCCCTTGGGCTCCCAATCCTTCTTAACCTCTCCCTTCCCTGAAGCTCTACCTTGATTGCAGCTTCCAGATTCTCAATCAGGAAGCTAATACAAGCGCAGTAGTCTGGAAAATAGCAGTCGCACCCCACCTCTCCCCAGAAAAACAAACTATAATGGAACTTGGCACTTAGACTCTTGCATCTCAGAGCCTGACATGTCTTAGGGTCGGGATGGAGACTCTCAAGTCACTGCACCCACTTCTTATTCAGCAGTGACATTTCACTGTGAAATTATATTATCCATCTTTCCTTTAAGTTATTTTAATATTATGCATTTTGCATTTTTCCTGGGAGTTCTTTTTCTTGTTACTAAAATCACTAAGATCCTGGAGCTCACAACACATACAGTCATAACTCTTTGCCTGTGTTAATATGCACTGGCAAGGAGATCCATGACTCTGAAGAAACAGCAGGCATGGATGCTCCAATGAAGCCTGATCAGCAAAAACTGTGTGGAAACCTGCCTAAAGAAAGGTCATGGATGTTTTTCTTGGGGGTTACAGACTTCTGAAAATGCCTTTGTCTCCACACTGTGCTGAGATTCTGGCTGTCTTCCAGGCAAGGACGGGGAGACTGGAAGCTGACAAGGACCACAGCTTCTGGATTCAGCTACAAAGTATACTGCCCTGCTGTGAACTCCATGGGGACAGGAGGGGAAACCAGGAGAAGCTTCTGTGC
Organism: Ammospiza nelsoni; assembly: GCF_027579445.1. NCBI lineage: Eukaryota > Metazoa > Chordata > Aves > Passeriformes > Passerellidae > Ammospiza > Ammospiza nelsoni. Next base: position 42,058,119 of record NC_080638.1, on the reverse strand, counting down.
AAATAAAGAGGACAGCTGGAGAGAACAGAGCCTGACCACACAAAGGAAGGGTTGGGAAGCTTTCAGCACATCCAAAACATAGGAGACAGACCTTATCACTCATGATTCTGAAAACTAAGGGTCTAGGGAAAGCAGAAGCCTCGACAAATCCTGACAGATGCAGTCCTGAATCATGTAGCACTCTACAACTATTGCTGCTTCAAGAGAAAAACTTTCAATTACAGTTCCCAAGCTGGCAGATTTATGTTGAGGAGACATTTGCTACCCTAAGAAGTCTCTAGAGCTACAAATCTGAAAAATACTAAAAAAGCTGTTAGACATTTTAGCTAAAATTTCTGTAAATTAATAGTGAGTTAATTCTGGTGCATAATTTTCTGGGAAGGAGGAACAGCATTAACCCTGTCTTGCCCATAAAGAAAGAACTGACCGAAAGTATTTTTCCCTACATCACAGGCTGAAGCAATATTTTCTTGTTTCAACATCTACTACACCATACACAAAGTATTCCTTGGACAAAAAAATAAATTTTTAATAAGAAAATCTCAATGTGTACACCTTGTCAGTAAGGACAATGAACACGTAAGAGTATAAGTAGCAGCTAAGTTGGGGCTGTTAGTGATTAAAAGTAGAGGTAGTGTAGTACTTTGAAGAAAAGCAGATATAATAATACTCTTCAAAAACAGAAAGAATGTTCCTGGCACTTACCATGCCTGTATCTAACACCCATCCCCAGCACAGTAATGGAACAAATGTTGCAAGCAGAAACACGTTCACTGTGTGACCAGAGGAGGTAATGAAGCTCATTTCCTGCAAATCTGTCTTACAGTATCTAATATAAAGCATACCCCAAATTATGCCTCCCTTCATGGGTCTGGGCATTCTTGTGCTGTCTAATTTGGAGTGGTCTCATACTGAAGCCATTGCCATAATGGGAACAGTAGCCGAACCCCCTTCCCAGATATATGGCTCTTGATTTTAATGTAATTTGTATGAAACATTGCTGTGAGATTTCTATCCCACAGTCATTCACATTCAATTGGATCAGCAAATCTGAAAAAGACGAGAGACTCAGCAGTGTATGAGAACTGACAGACAGATGCACACACACATGTATTGCATAAAGATCTGTGCAGCTAGTCCAAATCCCTGACACTGCAAACTGAGATGTTTACAAGCAATAAACAATAAAGAGGTTCTAAGTTAAAAAAAGAAAAAGCAAACCCAACAAAACACAAGCAACCACTTTTAGAAAAGCAGTTGTGTTTCAGATAACATTGCAAAAATACAGAGAATTAATAGCCTTGGAAGACCTTTCCAGCCATATAAATTGTTTAGGGGAAATTATTTTGAACACATACTAATGCATTCAGTTAAATCAGTTTGGATGCAATGGTTGGTTGAATTGAAAATTCAAAAAGTGGCAATAAAGAGCAAGCTCAAAATGTACTACTAACTACCGGAGTGTTAAATTGCACTAAAGAGTATATTAAGGTCTTAAAGAAGAAGAAGAAGCATATGGTATGCACAGACTGTCCTGAACCATGTCCTCTTTGGTAAATTCTTCAGAGCAAGAAAAAAAAATATACTTTATTCAGTTGACTTGATGCCTTCTGTTTTATTTCTCTTGGTACTGCTAGCTCTCTGGGGCAAGGATTGGACTGTATCATTGTATTGGAAAGATAGTTAAGACATCTGGGCGTCACCATAATTCTAATAATAGTGACAGGATCAGAAACATGGGGACAAAATTTCAGCTGGTATAAATCAGCTCAGACTACTGCTGTTAGAATGCTTGTTCTGTTTTACTTACACTGAGACTTTGACTCATCAGTATCACAAGACTCAAATAGGAAAAATGGCAGTTAGCACATTTAGTGGGAAAACAATCTGAGGGAGAAAGCTGCAAAACAAGAATGAACAAGAAAAGGAAGGAAGGAAAAGAGATACTGCAAATCTGACAGCAGTTCAATATACAACAGTTTAGAAAACAGTTTAATGATGAGGCTGCATTCAAAGATGCTCTGTATCCTTAAGCAGCAATAATACAGTTCTAGGAACACTAGGAATATTATTCACAGTACTCAGCATTTCCAGTCATAGCTAAATAAATGATAAGTATGTCAGGAGGGAATCAGAAATATTGAAAAGACAAAAAATTTGCTGAACTTCATGAAATGAGGAATATTTCAGAGGACATACAATTTTTAAATGACTGAGAGTAGAATTATTTCATATTAACTCAGCCTAATCTTCTACAGCATAAAATCTACTTAAACTTGTGATTGAAACTGTGATCACGTAACTGCCCACACAACTCATTAACATGATTCATGTCTTACTTAACAGGAGCCTTTTTGATGTAAGCAGGACTGACAGGGATCATTCCACCATACAATTGTACTTCCCTTGTTTTAATTTAGCTTTTTTCCCATGTGAAATGTTTGGCATAAAATTTTAAATCCAGTAGATGCTAGGCTAAGCAGACAGAACATAGCCACACAAAGAAGGAACCTCCCTAACAGCTAATGGCATCTTTCCAGTACAGGAAACAATTAGAGAATAAACAATGATGGTATATTAACTGTCTTGCCAACTGCAGCAGTGATAATAACATCTAGGTCATAACATGTCACACGAAGTCTCCTTTAAACATGAAAAATACTGCTATAAGCCTGTTTTTCTTGTCTTTTGGTTTGACTTTGTTAATTCTTGTTTAATTCTTGTTCCTTGGTTTTACTGATATCAGATTTAAGCTTCTTGTCTCTACTTTAAAACTCTTCCCCTTCCTATCTTTGTTCACTTTTCTCAAGGTCTGTACTGTGTCTGTTCCTAGTCCATATCACTCCACCTATTTGTTAGATTCTCATCCAGCCACTTTAATCCAAGTAAGCAAGTACCTATTCTGCAATCAAAGGTCTATTCCTACCATACTACACTGTGTGAACTAGCTACTGCATACAATGAGTGAAAACTGTTTGTTAGAATTCCTCTTCCTCCACCCACACAGTATTTGATATTCCACAGATCGTTAAATGCCTGGAGAAATCATCATCATTCTTATGTGTCTGGAAAGTGTTCAACCAAGAGTGGGTGCTGCAACAAAGCACACAACAAGCCTTCATGTTTACACACATGATAAGACAGACCTACTGCCTGGTAAATGGAGGGATTCTTATGACACAAATACTTGATTAAAAAAGCCATGCTTTTCATCTCATCTCCAACATACTGAGCAGGTTAATGTACAGGAGAAGCATTTGCTGTGTTATTAATCATGGTGCTTCTGTTACTTGATCACATATATGTAGTTACATGTGTAACTAGTCCCTTTGCCAGAGACAGAAGCAAAGACTGGCACCTAGTCATGTTGCATGGTCATACCACACTCAGGGAGCAGCTCAAGATATATTCATTAATAGATGTACTTCAGCTATTGACAAATGGCTAGTCTGCCTTCTAACCATAACAAGAACCTGAACAATCAGATGAAACAGTCTCAGGGATATCCTGCACACATTCCCCAAAGTAGAGAGATGATGACACTCTTTCAAGTGATAGGTCTTCAGTCTTGAGGGATATATTTCTTCTGCTGAGGGGAGACTGACAAATTTCAATGTAACAGGCAAGACAACAAAGGATGATGTAGATCTCAATACATGAGAAGGAAGAGAACAAAACAGCAGGCAATGGGAGATAGGTAGCATAGGTGACACTGACAAGGAAACGTGGTAAAGCTATGCAGCCTAGGAAAAGCTACATGAACACTGCCTAAAAGGGGAGGACAAATGAGGGTCAGCATGAAAGGATGGTGCAAAAGTCAAAGCACTGTGAATGGGAAGATGTAGGTCAGAGAATGCATAAGCAGTAGAAAAAAGAAGGCAGTTGTTATAAAGGCCAAGTTAAAGGACTAAAGTCTGAGAAGCTAACTAGCAGAATGGTCAGTGATAGAAAGCTAGAGAGGGTGCAAGGGAAGGAAAGGGTAGTGTCATGACTGGCAGGGTGGGCATGAGAGGATTGATGCAACTGTTATTGGAAGAGGAGGGTCGGCTGGCTCCACACAATGTCTTGACAGGAAGTGTCCAAAAGACAATCATTTTAAGATGACATTTTACTCATAACAGAAAGTCTGAAGGCACCCATGTTCAGCAAGTATTTTTCTTCAACAACATCAAATTCAGTGCAGCCTGAGCCCTGCAGCATGGCAATAGCCTCAACAGAGCAACTCCAAAATGCTTGGCTCAGAAGGAGAAGAGAGGGAGAGAAAGGATGGGGGATGTTGTGGGGGTGAGAGGAGGTTTAACAAAGAATCATTTTAACAGAAACTCCTGAGTAATGGCTCTGCCCCAGGCCAAGAATAACATCAGCTCAATGTCAGCAGTTAGAAGAAGGCTCAGCCAGGCCCCATGGCCAGCTCCAGCCTCCTCACAGGCACAAGCCAGTTTATGGCTCTTTCCTGAACTTGTGAGTGGCCCATCTGCCCACCCAGAGCCCAGTGGACAGAGATGAAAGAAAGTGAGTGAGAGCAAGAAGACTGTGAGAGAAGTTGAGGGTGGTAACTACACAGCTAAGTAAGGGCCTTGAAAGGAGAGCAAGGAGCAAAAAGCAGAAGGGCCTCTCTTTCAAGATACTCCCAGAAAAGGATTACTCCCAATTTGCCTATAACCTATTCCCAAGGGCCCTGACTAATGACTCATCTGCTTCACAGGAGGGAGAGTGGGTGTCCAGAACTCCGTGTGTCAGGTCTGTTCATGAGAGTCCAATCATGCCAGACTGCTAACAAATAGCTCCTTGCTACTGGAGACCAAGTTGTTTTGAATGAAGGTTTCATCACCCAAAGGCTTCCTTCCTTTCAGCAGGGAAGCATTTTGGACATCACTCAGAATACACCTCTCTCTCTTCATAATAACAAAGGAAGGTAACAAGTGTATCAATTAAGTCATTATAACCTTGAAAGCTTCTCCCAGCAGAATGAAAATGCTGTTGCACACGCAGTGGTCCACCTTTGGCACCTAGGAGTCATCTAGAACATCAATAACACCAGCCCTTTTTCATACATTCTCTAGCTCTTAAGATGCCAACATAATGGAAGAAGGTATTGGGAACCATAGTATCAAAATGCTATCAAAATCACTGCAGGTAATACTGGTTTTGTTGCAACCCACTTTAAGAGCTACTTCTTTGACAAAATCTCTGCCATCCGTACTGTCCCTGAGTTTGTTTTTACATCTAAGACTCGGCCAGCACTGCTACATCCCAGGCAGGAATTCTTCTTAGTTACCTGTTGCCGTGCTTGGTTTTGCTCCCCCAGCTGTCTCGACTGAAGTTTCTGCTGCTGAAGCTGCTGCACAGCAAACTGAAGCTGATAGCTGGGATGTGCCACAGGACCCCGTGTCACCTTGTAAATGCTGTTCTCCATCTCTCCTTCCAAGGCAAAATGATGATTCTCTGGAGCCCTGAGGAAAGAAAAGAGACCAAGTTTTCACTACTCTGCATCTAAGGACTCCTGCCTATAAGGCACTGCTGCTTCAAAGAAATCTCTTAATATTTAGCCAGCTATGAATTTGTACTACATGGCTTTAGCAAGCACAACACCTGCTAGAGGTGTCATGTGCCAATTGCTTCCTGCTAAGCACTTTCTTGAATATAGGCTGGGACTATATTACTAGACATTCTCTTGAGGAGAAAAAGGAAAGGAAATTAAAAACACTAAACTGGAACATTTCTGTGGTTGATTAGCATTGAAGACAGGCAGAATAGCAGCAGGAAAAAAAGCTGATTCCCATTCCTAATGAGATAAGTAGTTATTTAGATTTGTAGAGACTTTAATACAGTAACACAAGGATTACACTAAACACATCCATGCTGCAGTGACAAGAGAATAGAAATACACATGCAGTACAACATCCAGAGAGGATAAAGGACTGGTTGGGTGAGGTTGGAACTAAGATACATACTGACTCCCTACAGTTACAATCCAAAAGGCTTGGGGGGAGTGAGATAGGCTTGCTTCTTTCATCCTCAGAGAAATGCCAGCTTTTCTTAGAGGACAAAAGGCCTCCTGCAAAGAGACAGGAGCTCTTGCAGCCCAAGCTTACATGGTAGGAGTTCAGCTGTGGCCTGCAACATGATAAGCACCAACAGACGCTCATCAGCTTGCTTTGAAGTTTGTAAGCCCTGGAGAGAAGGCAGCACCAACACGCTTCTACACAAGGCTGAGGGGCTTTGCAGAGAGCAGGTGGCTCTCAGGACTGACAGGACCACTAGGTGTCCTGAAGAGGCTACAACGACCCAGCAATTCACACATTCTGTCCTCACACCACAGATGTTGTATGACCCACTGAATCCTGACACTCTGGCTAATATAACCTTCAAGCCTCAAGGCCTGAACTTCCTAAGTGTCCATTGATCTCTGATGTTTCTCTCAACCACTCCTTCCAAATTTGTCCTTTGGATTTTCAAGGCAGGCCTCCCTTGTATTTCCTATCTACATCATACGTAACAGGGACATAAAAGATAATTGGTGTCTTTCATGGCACGGTTTGGAGTGTAGGTCTTGGCTTTGGCAAGGGAGTCCACTGCAATCTCTGCCTCAGGAACCTACCACAACTTACAATCTAGATTGTTTAAACACATCTCAGCTTGCCTTGAATATGTTGCTCCTTCCCTCAAAAGCTTTGTCATTGCAAACCCTTAAAACATTCAGAAAGAATTCACTCAAGCACTCTTTAAGCTATTTATTCAAGTTATATTATTCATTCTAGAAACTAATATCTGTTCCAACTCCTCCCATATCTACCTCCAGCTCAGAACCTGCAATGCATAAAATTCATCCTTTGATCCAAAAGAATGCTTAAGAAGCTCAGGATTCAGTGATTACTTCTAAAATATAACAGTGAAGACAAAATGGAGGAGACAAAACTGATATGAACGACAACTCCACTAAAACTGGACCTGCCAATAGCCAGATTTTGCGGCACAGAGATAATGTGCAATGACTGCAGCACTATGTGGCCACTATCTAAATGGCAACATTTTAGTAACATTTCCCTGATTCTCATTTCTTCTGTTTTGAGGTATCTAGCAAAAGATTAACTTATGGATTTACAAATCCTTAAATCTGACTTATTAAAAATGCACCAAGATTGCTGCCTTTCTCCAGTCTTTGTCCAATTCAATGAACTCTCAAATTCTCTCACAGGATTTCTAACTTGCTTTAATTCACTTTTTCAATTTCAACCAATATTATGGACATAGTATTGCCCAGGTAAACTTCGCTTATATTACCCAGGCAAACGCTGTTGCAACTACATTATTAAACCTTTAGGAAAAACTAAATTTAAAAATAACAAACAAAACTACAAAACTTTGGCTAAGATTTTTTTGGGCAACAATCTCGTACACAACTCCCTGCAGTTGCAGTACCTTCTCTCCAGATGACACAACAAAAAACCACTTACATTTTTTCTAGACACTATATTGAAAACACTGTTGCTTGCCTAAGCACATTTTATCCTCCTGGCCTGCAGAATCCTTCCTCTGTTGGCTTCTATGGGTTTTCCTTATTTACAAACAGAAATCAAAGTAAATGCATTATTCTGCATTTAGATACTATGCTGCAAAACATAACTTCAACCTTCTATAACAGAAACATACAATCCTTGACAACAGCACGCCAGTGCATTTGCCAGTCTTGGGATCACTTTAATAAAGAGATACTTCATCTGCAGCTTTGTTAAGTCCCCACATAACATGTTATCAAGTGGTGATATTACATCTATAAGGTGATGTTTGCCCTGGTACAGAAGAGGCTTAGGATCTGAAATTCAACACTCTCCTGCCAGAGACAGGCTCCAGCTCTCAGTCTATTTGCCACGCTCACAGGAATGCATCATGGAGCATCTCCTATCCTCAGTCTCTCCTGTTGGATGATTTATTACAGCATGGCAACACTTCTGCATCCTGAAGCAGAAATTAGTTCTGCTTAAGGAAATTACAGTTTGTTCAGCACCATAATGAAGACTGCAAAAAAGCAGTAGAGGACCTCACACCTTAATGGATATTAAAGAGTTCACTTGTTAAGAGGACTGGATAAATACTTCAAACTGAATTAAAAGCTTTCTCAAAACTTACACTGTTTCAGGCAAAGCCAAAAATAACCAGAAAAAACCTCCACACCCCTAATGAGAATTGTAGAGTCAGTACTCCCAGACCTGTGTGTTTTCAATTCAGGATTATTGCTTAAACACTAATGATTGAATATTCATTTCTTCACATGTAGAGACAACAGATTTAGGCAAAGATGCACACACATGCAAATGGGAAATACAAATTCCTGACTGTGCCACCAGAAAAGATTTGGTTTCATTCTGTCAGCCAGGCTGGTTGTGAGCAATCTTCTCACAGCTTGCTCAGAATTATTTATGAGTTGCTTAGTTTAGAGACCTGGCCAGGATTCAGGCCTTCACTATGCACAGGAAATCTCAGCCTTTGGCATTATGGCCCATCCTTTGTAAGCAAGATTCTGTCCTTCCAGCGGCTCTTCAGGCTACTCAGTGTTATTGGCAAGAAACCCACTGTGTTCCTTTCTTTCAACTGTAGTTTTCATAAAGGCTGGGCCAGAATTCTCTCTTCCAAATTACTGACAGAATAAAACCTCTCTGCTGCAGTTTTTTGTACCACAAAAGATACAGGTTTGCTTGTGAGACCATTTTCAACAAATCACCATGCGATTATGATTGGGATCCAGTCCAAAAGCGCTAGAACACCATGCATTCATCTCCAGGTTTTCTGGTTCCAAACTCCCTTTCTACTCTAGTTCCCTTTTCCAATCCATTGGCCCTTTTTCTGATGTAAGCAGCCTTTATGTAATCAACTATTTACACCTGTACTAGAAACTAATGTTAGTGTACTAAAATACTAACAAAACGTTAATGCATTCTTTCATTGATTTCAGAAAAAAAAGATTTCTATGAAATCCAGTCTCCACACAGAAGGGATGTGAGTATCAGCTCTTACAAGAAAGGAGAGAGCTGGCTTCTGTTTCCATTTCAAAATAATTTGAAGACAATTCCAAGGACTGAAGTTGTAGACAAGATCAGATCCCAGAACACCAGTCTCTGAGGACCTCATAGTTACAAAGAACTATAGGACAAACAGCAAGTCTGTACTAAAAGAATGACACATCAGGCTTACATGTATATGTCAGCTGAAGCCTTCTTCCAATGGCACAGCTGGGCACTTGCTTGATACCAATTCCTGTGTGGCAGGCAACAACACCAATTCATGAAGTACACTGGTGTTTTCCATATATCACTCACTAAGCAGGCACTTTTGAAATACTTGAAAAGTGTCTACATCCTATTGAAAGGCAGAGCAAATTGGCTCAAATTATTGTGTAAATGAAACTTTAGCATTCATGAAGAATATTCCTCTGTTTAAGCCTGCTTAGTTTGTCAGAACTGATAGGATCACAGCAGAAATCAGTATATCTGGAGGTCTAGCAAACTGAGAAAAATATTACTTTCCTACTAAACAAGAAAACAAGCTAACAATGAAATTACTTTGCATCAGTACAGTCCTTTCCTGTAAAGACTGGAGCTATGGAGGAACAATTGCTGGCAATAAGGGAACACAGTGCATTTATAAATCAGTGCTCCCACCTTGCCATAGAACGCAAGACAACCTTGGGCACCAGTTTCCTTCCCACAGGGCATTCAGATGCTATGACAAGTCTAGGAAGTTTTCAGTACAAATCCTTGGTGAGCACCAGCTGCTAGAAAGTAGTTGGCATAGTAACTAATGATTTTGTCTAGTGTGGCAGCTCCCAGCATCCTGCTGACTTATGTTCAGGCACTCAGAAAAACACAGAACATTTTCTTTGGCACACTATGTGCTTCTTCCATCCCTAACAATAGGCCCTAGATTGGGGCTGGCTACAGAGCAATGATAAACAGAGTGGGATGAAGCCCAGGACGCTGGGGTCCTGGCTGGGATGCAGGAGGTTTGGGCCTCTCACTTGCCTCAAGGCCTTACTTTGTCTTTCTTCCTTTTTCTTTCCCCTCAGCTTCAAAAGCAATAAATTAAAAACTGAAAAACAGAGCACCAAGTCTTTGAGAATGGTTTGCTCCTGGCCTCTGCTGTTATCAGGAGTGTCTATGAAAGAGTGACTTTGGTGCAGTTTAGTCAGAAAGAGTCTACACTTGAGCAAGGACTGGAGCTCTGTTTGCTGGAACATGCAAGCCTGTAAAAACCTCCTGCTTTGTAACATTGCATGAGCTGTCTTACAAAGGTAAAGAAAAACAGTTTCACAAAACACCAGGGGCAAACAAAGCATTTTGAATATTTCTGTAAGAGCTAAGCCTGGGATTTTGGAGATCTGAGGCACTGCGAGCTGTCCAGAACTCACCATGGTACAGGAACTTGGAGACAGGGAAGGGGCAGGAAGCAGCTGGCCTGTATAAAATGAGGATGCCATCACCTGAGCTGCAATCTACTTTTATACTGATCAAAAGAAGCTAAGGAAAAGCTTCTAAAGTTAATGAGAGGCTTGTTAAGGCTGCATTGGCACAAGAAACCGGCAGAACCGCATTTTGGGTTCAAATCCAGTTCAAAATGAAAAGCACAGTCTCCCATGGTAGACCTGGTGCAGAGATGCAGGGGAGTTTCTGTCACAGACCATCGATCAAACTTTCCTCTATTATTGACAAGGCATCATGAAATAGTTTCAGCCTTAGTTCTTATCTCCCTTTTCCCAGTAGCTCAAGCTACTTTTACTTACAGAAGGGGCTCTTACCATCAGTATATTTGTGTCATGAGAAAACAGAAGATGTGTGATATTCACGTGCAAAGCCTTAGGACTGAGTTGGTTTAGGCAAAAAATATGAAAAGTTTTGTGCATTTAACTGCAATTTCCAAATCCATTCACAGGTAAACTCTAAGAGCTACCAGAGGCACAGTTCAAGCATTCCAGAACATTTTAATATGCATAATATCCAGCAATTGCCAAGAGTCCCCCTCTGCTATTCTCGCACTTCCCCCTTTCAGCTGAGAGAACTCATATTGTTGTAAAAATTTTACTCAGAAACAAATATGTGAGTAAAGGCATCCAGCTTATCTCCTTGTGATGCAGGATCAAAACATTTCAGTGGCTGTAGGAGTCCATGTGTCACATTCAGCTGCATAACTCTACAAGCAGGTACATATTCAGCATCAATAATTTCCCCCAGCATTCCCAATTAAACTTACATTTTCACTGTTTTATATGACATTCCTCTTATTTCAGGACCAAGCCTTCACTACTAGAACTATGCATGCCTCTTTTGAGCTCAGCCAGCCTTGGCACATTTAGCTCTCTTCTTTTTCCTCAACTCAGTCCCTTCTGGCCTTGATTGCACATTGTTTTTCCGTGAACTTTTTCCACTTTATTATTCCAGATGTGCAGGCATAATAGCTATATACGGAAAGCCCACTGCCTTCTTGCTCTTCACTTTTTTCTACAACTACTATCAAAGTCCACAGGCTTCCTTCTTTTCTGGTATATGTTGCTGGATAAATTATTTCCTGCTCCCTAGCTTATGAAAATTATTCTTGCTGTTTCCTTGTCATTGATAAACCTGGGTTTTGGAATATCAGTATTTTCTTATAACAAAGGCAATGGAGATTGGGAATTAAGTGCCTTTTACATCCTAGGTCTCCATATACAGGAAAGATCATGAGTGTTAAGTGTCTAACCTGCTAGGTTAGAAATGAGGTGCATCAAATCAGCCTTCTGATAGTCTAGGAGGGGAAGGGCAGAATGAGATTATGGAGCACTGGATAATCTCTTCAGGAAAGGCCTAAGCTATCTCAGCTACTCCTGGATTTAGCTGCCATTTTCAGTCAGAAACCCTAAACATGCTAGTCTCAGCAAATTAAATCCAATCTTTACCCTTTAGTGGAGACAATTTTTGTTGGGACCCTAGTAGCATCCCTTTGTGCCTGTTAAAAAATACTGTCAGTCTCTCTGGTCTGGGGAATACTAGGCAGGTTAACAGACAACACTTTTATTTTCCTCCTCTTTACACACGGCAGCTCTGAAATTCACTAGCAGAAAGGCCAAATCAAGAAAGTCTGAATCAGCTGACTACAAAGTTCAGTGTCTTCATCCCATTGTGGCTCATCAGGTCACTGGAAAGGTAAGGAAGATAACTGAGTATATCTCCTCCAAGTGAGACTAACAAAATCACAAGCCTTTCCACCCTCAATAAGTGCAAACACAGGGTTGAGCTTTACTGAGTGGAAGGCTCTTCTGGCTTCATGTTTCTTGCACACATTTCCACACCTGCAAACACAGTTAGAGCCTGCAAAAATATTTAACAGCAAGGCATATATACAGTAAGACTAAAATAGAAAGCTGGTATCATTTTGCTATCATAAGGGAGTTTTGGGGGGATTACCTGCTTAACTCTGACATGCAACGGCCTGAACTGTGTTGCGTGGTCCTACACACCCTACTCCCAATTTTAAAGTATTAATTAACTAAGGAAGTTCAGACAGAGCAGGGTGGACACAATTAATTTACCTCACTGTACTGTCTGTATCTGTTTTTATTAAGGTAAGCAATTCAGACTAAAAACACGTGTTAAGTGCCATCTTGAATTTGATGGCTTATGCTAATCCAGGCATGGTTTCCTGGTGTCAATATACACACTTCACAGAATCCAAAGTACAGAAAATTAGATGCAGTATTGCACAACTTAGAGATGGGAAAGGAGGTTCCACTGCAAAAGCCTAGCATGAATCAAGTGGACCAAGTTGATGAAGAGGAGTTGTAACAACATTCTTCTACTTTCTCTCTTTCACTGTAGACAAGTTTATTGAAAACCAAACTGAAAAAGACTTACAGACTCTATTTTTTTCTAGACAGAAAGCCTTTTTTAGTGCTTTATGCAAGCAGATTTTGCATTTCATGGGTGGATAGCAGAAGTAGCACACAAGGATAAAAACAACAAATGGGCACGGTTATCTGTCTAGAATATGCTTTTGACTGAATTAAAGTCACTAATCTCTCCTGAAAACCCATACTCCTTACCTCTCTCTAGAGAGGCAGGGGTTAAGTCAGGACCACTAAATTAGCCCTGCACCCTGTAATGCCTTTGAAAAGCCGCTCACAGAGTTTACAGGGAAAGAGTGAGACTTGTTGCTGTCCCAGCCAACATTTGGTTCCTATTACAGCAAATAAATCTCCCCCTCCTCCTTTTCTTTTCTTATCCCCTTTTTATATTAAAAGTCCATCAAACACATTTTTTTCCCTTTCATATTTTCCATTAAGCTTCCTCCTGTGTAAGCTTTCCTGGACTGTGGTGCTCTTTGCTATATGTGCTCAAGCAGCAGCTGCAAGATCCCAATGAGTACGAAAAGGGGGAATGAAGAAAGCAGCCCAGTCTCCTCTTTAAAAACCAAGAGGCAAGTGAAAAGTTACAATTGGGCTAAACTGGTGAAATCTAGAGCACTTGAGAAGAATAAACAAACAAACAAAAACAGGCTATTGAGTTTTTCAGAGTTAGGATTCGTGAGATGGGGGAAGAGTACTCAAAGCCCTGCCCCTGCCCAGAGCTAAATGCCCCAGCCACATCAGCATCCCAAAAGACATAGCACAGGATGGTGTTACACTGGGGGGGCCTTAAGGATTCCTTAGGGTTGTGCTGTCCAGATATCAATCCACTTGAGCCCAAACAAATTTTTAGTGCCATTTGACCAAGTAGTAGAGACATCTCATGCACTTTACTTTGGCTATTTTGTTGTCTAAATATTAAAGACCTAGTATACTGAAACCTCTAGAGAGCACATCAAGCCGCTAGATTTCACAAAATTTGCACTGGAATTAAAGAGGATGTCAACTAACTTGGCTTGACATCCAGCACAACTTCCACCTTGTTACGTGGTAGATGAAAACTCTTATGAGTGTCTCTTAGAGAAGATTTGATAAATTTGGGAGCTTAGATGGTCTGTCTATGGGGACAAAGCAGTTGAAGCATACAGTTGCCTGACATCACAACTGTACATTTCAAGTTGTACATTTCAACTGTACATTTCAATTATAGCCAGATTAAAAAACTTCACAAAAGAAGCAATACTTTACATTTATAATCTACATACATCTACAGAGAAGGCTAAGCAAACATATACAAATTCATCTAATCAGGGATTGTGGCAAGTGCCACCTCAAAGCCAGCATGCCACAGTTATCTTAATATAAATGTTCCAGGTAAAAGAGGTAGAGAAACAGCATGGCACCCATAAGATGCATCTGCTGTGCTACCATTCAGTAACACAATTGAAGCTGTGTAATAGCTAGCTGCTGAAATAAAGTAAAAGAAGACAAAAGATACAAAACGAGAACTGAAGGTCACTTATCTGGGTCCTTGCTGTGAGGCTGGGGGCTTGTGGTTAAGTCTCTTGATGCTGAATAATTCCCCAAGGAATACAAGGGCAAAGTAAAGGTCCTAAAGAGACTTCTACCCTTAAACAACTGAATTTTATCAACCTACATCCAATGTAATGAAACTGACTTAGTTTGCCAATAAAAAGATAGATTGCACAGTCCCCTAAGCTTGACAATACTCACATGCTGGCCAAAGTGGTGCCTGCAGCATTCTTATCTGCCCAGTGTTAGAAACTCAATTCCATATGTATACATAGTTTCTGCTTTCCTTATCCTTCAAGGGGATTTCTCTAAGGTAACAAGGTATAACACAACATAGACTGTATCTGAGAGTGAATCCACCTGTTACACTGATTTTTTTTTTTTCTTCCTCAGGCTCATTTTGCAGTTCATTTATGGTGGAGCTGAGGGAGAATTCTTCTACTTCCACCTCCTGTACAAAGATTGACTCACCTGCCCTGGCTCCCTGAACATTTATCAATGGACTAGAGGAGGAAGTGACTATATCTGACAGCACACACTTCCTAATGTCTGTTACAAATTTAGGTAAAAGATAACCAGGGGATGTTGGCGGAATATGCTCAGATACACAGAGAATCTAGCGTGGGTTGTTATCTATTAAAGAAGCTGGCTCAGTGACTGTATATGCTGCATAGGCAAGATCATCCTATCCCACATCCTGCAGGAAATTAAAAAATATAAGAAAAAAAGGCTACTTATACAGACACCACAGATGGATACTATCATGATATAGACATTCAGCCATTCTAAGAGCAGCATGGCACACTGACAGCAAGGCAACACCAGAGGTGTGATGCTAGTTGTTTCACAGCTTTTTTTTTTTTTTTTTAAATCACTGCAAGCCTCGTTGATGGCCACAAAGCACTGTATTTGTATTGCAAAAAGTGCTATTTTTCCCTCACTCCACCCAACGTCCTTAGAGGAAATGGAAGATACTTTACAAAAGTGTTTATTATTTCAATCAAGATAGCACAAATTCCTAACAATAATTTTCTCAGGCCAAAAGCGACAGAAGTTTTCCAGGTCTGTAATGCTTCTTCTGAGAATCCCCAAGAGACACCCTACTTGAAGGAAACTACTTCTCAGAAAAGAGCAAATATGTTGTGTTTTGTTGATAGCTAAAATTCAGCCTAAGAAAAATTTCAGAATAGTATGGTAGGTTCCATTTTGATTTAGGTGGTATGGATTTTTAATATGGGAAGAGAAAAAATTTAGAAATTCTGTAGCCAGCACTAGAACAAAGACAAAAAAGCAATAGTGACATTTCCTTCCCAAAAACTTCTGTACATCTGTCCCCCTTATTGCCTGGGTGATGACATATCAGAATTGTATTACAAAGAACTGCAAGAAAAGACTGGAAAGGCTTGTATTTATTTATACAGCCTTACCTGGAAAAACAAGTACTGCAGAGCAAGAATCTCCACATCTTTTTTTACTCTGTCCTCTAGAGATAAATACCACAGAAGTGTATTGCCTTGCCAAAATAGACCACTCCAGTTTACCACAATTTTGGCCTCTGTTTTAAACTACACAGAATACAGTCCCCCTTCCACTCCCACAATTGGAATCTACCAGCCTCTTCACCTGAAAACAAAGCTCGGCCTCCAGTGCTCCCAGTAAACCAATATTTCAACAAGCAATATCAGAGAGGAGTCCACATTACCACAAAGACGTTCAATATTAACATAATAAAATGAGTTACAGCATCTTATATCTGGCAGTGAAGAGTTAAGTAAGTAGAAGGGAAATTCCCAGCAAACTGCCTTCAGCAGATACAGTGGAGTGTTGTCTGTTCTTGCTTTAACAGAGGCTTTATAAGAAGCCTTGTTTCAGCCACTACAGTGCTCTGTCTCCCTCAGTCCTTATGGGAAAGATGATCCAGTCCCTCTAGACTAAGCAAAGAATTCTGGCGCACCACACATGTAAATCTCCCTCTATTTTATGCGGCCGTTACAGAACAAAAGACAAATTACTACCATTATTTCAGAAACAGATATAAAACAGAAGAGGTGAGGAAGAAGCAATTAGAAAGGCAAAGAAAGCTGAAGTGAAATAAATTTCTTTCTCTAACAGACCCGATTAAGTCCAAGGTACTTCCTGGCATGAGACACAAGGTACTACAACTCAAAGTGTAAAATATAATAAAGCAACACTGTTGGTAATGCCCACACTCTTGGTTTATTTTATTTTCTTCTCTCCATTCTGGCAGTATAAAGAAGGATACCATGCCTGAAGGCAGGGGCACAAGTGCTGCACAGGGCTGAGGCACTATATCTAGCAGCTGCTAAAACAGAACATCAAAGTCTCAGCTCCCTTTGAAAACCCATCAGGCAAGAACCACTCCTCCCATTCAGCTTCTTTAGGAGCTGGTACACGTAACCACTTCAGCGTGTTTGGCAATTCTACAACCACTTCCAAAACAGGTGGTGCAGTGGAAAGTCATGGAAGAGCCCCAAATCATGCAGTTATCTCCTTTTCCCCAGCAGGCAGCAACACGCATGCTGACCAAGAAGGCCAGCTGACAGGAAACAATTAAGTATTGAGAACAGGAGATTTGTAACTAATTCTCTGAAACTACAGAAAAGGCTCAGACTTATCTCGGTAAACTGGGTCAACAAAATCTTTCTCCAGGAAACTGATACATCTGATGACAGACAAAGTTTGTCATTAGAGGAAGATGAGTAAAAGGATGTTAAGATAATTATATCATATAGTACCAAGAGATGAGACAGGACATTTTAAAATGCAGTTTCTAGACTTGTCCAGTATTCATTGTAAGATCCCTCTCTGGCAGGTCCTGTCTGCAGAAGATGTTCACCTTGCACAAAACTTACTTGATCACCCACTGACTAAAGCATTTTTCATGAGATTTGTCTCTACCTACAACTGTAAGCACTAGTTTTGTTTGCAACACTTAGCTTAAAAGCTTTTTTCTTATCTCCATTTGACCAGGCACCTGTGTTAGTGATGTTTTCTCCTCCAGCGTGGACAGAGAAGTCTATGATGCAATGTGCCAGCTCTGCTGGTCATCCCAACTGCATATTATACCCATCTTTTCCACTTGGGGATTGAGAATAGGCATCTAGGAATGGTGCTGTTTCTTCAGAGATGCAATTTTGCTGGATTCATTAATAACAAATTTTGGGTAAGCCTTTCAATTGATAGGTCTTTTTGGACTCTATATGGGGTTTGAATATTTCTACTGACTCTGAAAACCAAAATCCAAGAGTAGGTATCTTCAGAGGAAGTGCAATAGCTTTCATTTTTGGAATTTGTGGTAAAACATAAAAAAAGTTATGCAATCCCATATTCCATTCCAACCCAATCCCTTTTTCTAGAGCCAAAATGAAATTGTTTCCTACAAGTACAGAGAAAATGGTATAATTAGTCCGAAGCTCCCAGACTCAGGAACACAGATGGGAAACCATGGAATCTCCACCCCAGGAATTTCACTAAGTGATTGCATGTAATTCTGAGCATGAACACAAAGATGCAGATACTAATCCCTTAAAAGGGCAGGCCAAAATACCCCTGCCACTCATGGAACAATGTCCTTTCAAGACTTCTCTCCTATCACAGATAAGATACATCAAGCAAGGAAAATAACAACAGTGTCCATCAAGAAATCTCCATTATATATTGCTTCTTTATCCTCAATGCCTTTCTTGATGTTTCAGCAAATGTTCTAAATAGAGCAGACTCAAAGGCCATAACTGGCACATTTCAGAGAAAATTCATCTGCAGTACAGGCAAATAGGAGTCCAAACAAGGCCTCCAGAAGGCTTGAGGAGAACACAGAAACACTTGCAGAGAGGTTAACCTTCATGTTGAAGGCAGAAACACTTGCAACCTTCATGTTGACAGTGTTTAAGGCTCTAGAGACCAGTTGGAATGTAAGACCATAAGCAAGCCCTCACATAAAGGTAACAGTGTTAGAAAAAAACTGAAAGTAAATGACCGGAGTAGTCAGTACCTGGTTTTGCTACCAAACAATATACACCATAAACACCACAGTGAGTTTCTGACAAACAATACACAAACAACTATGCCTTGTATAGCAACAAGCACAACAATTCACAATTCATAGTGTTACAGGATACCAGGAGTTTAGGTAATTTCAGACAGAAACATGCAAACAGCAAAACACCCAAGACCACAGCTCTTTTCGCTGTCACAGAAATGCTTCTCAGTAATGTCTACACTCATATTCAGGATTTGCAATTCTTTAGAGAACACAGAATGCTAACCTTTCTTTTTTTCTATTTAGAAAATATCAGTAGAGAAAACCTCTGCACTACATGAACCATAGTCTGTCCCCTACACCACAAAACAGCCTAGAAATTGATGTATATATTTTGTTCTCTTTAGAGCGGAGGATACTTTCATATTTAAATCATTCACATTATTATCAGCAGCAGCAAAGTGGGATTTCAGAAACAAATGAAAACACCACTCTGACCTTTGAAAAAAGCAAAATGAGTTATGCAAACAATGTCCTGAACAGAAAAACAAAATATTTAAATGACTAAAGATGGATTGGATCCAAGTTTCTTTAAATATACCAGAATAATCCAACTATTAAAACTGGGTTTTCAAAATCATTTTACATAATACCTTTAAATGTATTATATGTGCTTACTTGTAGAAACTAAAATAAAAAAATTAATATATTTGTGAACTTTGGTAAGAGAGAAGTTATTATTCCCATTGACCTTTTAGCAAAACTAATTCCACATTAAAACACAGCTCCTCCTTGAGGCTTTTCAGCTTTGAAGAAAGATAAGCAAATTGCCAATATGCAAAATCAATCTCTATGAAAGACAACTGTTCAAAAAAACCCTTAATTGGCAACCTTTGTTGAAATTGTTCCTGAGGGATATGTCTAAACTTCCTGGATTTTCTGGTAAGGAATTTTGAAAACAGAAGGCTAGGGGGATCACTGATAGTAGAAATCCAAATCTCACTCTCCCGGAGATATTATACACAGTTCCTTACTAGAAAGGAATGCGTTCATCAAAAGACAATCTTAAGAACAGCAAAGTCAATGAAGAACCACTTTTGGGGCTGAGTTTTTGTGCTTGTGCTTAAATCTCTCACATATACTGCTCGATTAACTGATTTCTTCAGAAAAGATGAGATTCTGTTCTCTTTGTCATGTGGACTGCCTGAATCAGAACACCTTTAATTGCTGCTCAAATTATGATCCATCCAAAGATATTTACAGAGAAGCCAGAATCTTCAGCATTGTGAGACTGCCAAAGAATCACACCTACGTGTCTAGTGGAGTTGAGATCAGAAATTTATTGAACAGAACATTCTAACAAGTTATTTCACGCTGTTTCTAACACAACAGCTTGAGAAGTTTTAGGAAACTGTAATGGGAAGCATAAGTCACTTCACTAAGGAGTACATTGTCTTTAATAATGAAAAATTCTCATTTGAAATTCAGAATTTGACTGAAAAGTGTTTCTGAACTAAGTACCAGTATCAAGAAACAAAACTCCTAAACTTATTCAATTTCAAGTCTCTGCATCTTCAACTTATGTGAAATGAAGATAAGCTGACACCTCTTTACTCACCAGCACCTTTATCTCAATATCAAAAAAGAAACAGATGGTCCAGACTTGAAATTTCCTCCTCCTTTTTAGATAGTCTACCAAACAGGAAAATTTTCTCAGCTGAATTTTGAGAAAACTCAAATTTCCAGCACTGAAGACATTCATGGCCCAACTTGGCTACATTCTTCACAGAGAAGATTCTATTTGGGTTTTTTTTCCAGCAGCAAGCAAATAAAGAAATCTTTATGCATACAAAAGGTTTAGACCAAGAAAGTCACAGCCCTTTTGCTTTAAAGGATCAATCTTGCCCAGGCAACGTATCCCTGACAGACAGCTGCCAACAGCAGCACTGCCAGATCTTCCTTGACTAACTTTTCAGTCAAGTCCCATGCGCCAGAGAGCAGAAAGATTGAAAGGGGAGTGGAAGACATGTACTGAGCCAGACACAATCTGAAATTCAAGCAAAGAAACCAAGCAACACAGAATCATAGAACAGCCAGAGTTGGAAGGGAACCCACAAGGATCATTGACATCCAACTCCTGACTGTGCACAGGACACCCCAAGCGTAACACTGTGTGCCCAAGAGGATTGTTCAAACACTCTGGCAGGCTCCCCACTTCCCTGGGGAGCCTGTTCACATGCCCAACCATCCAGCAGAGCTCTCTTAGTTTTAAATTCCTCTCACTAAAGGTTCTTGTCTCAGTGCCAGTTTTAAATAGATTTGAATCAGCCAGGCTGGCCTGGCATCTCCCCACCTGGTTTGCTGTGAAGAGTTCTTGGATAAGAAATATTCATAAAAATGCCATGTGTGCAATAGGAGGGTGTCTGGAAACTGGTATCTTTTAGCACTACTCAGCTTTTTTTTGCTCACTCTCCCCTGCTTTTTCTTAAGAATATAGCTTTCAACTACTGTTACAGAATGAAATCCTAGAAATAACTGCTTGTAATAAAGGATTCTTGACATTTCCATCCTGACACTGCACAGTCCAGCCCTAACAGAGCATTCAGAAATTCTTGTAATTGGCACTGGTTCTGGACAATCCAGTAATAAGCTTTTTTGAGTGAGCTTTCTTGCTTATTACCAACCAAAGTTCTCTTACCCAGAGCATTTTGGTCAAGCTACTCAATGGCTGATAGTATCCAGTGTTAGGTAGACACTAAAAAAGTACTTGTAACCAAAAATGTTATTCATTATTATAAACCGCATTAATCCCTACACAAAAAAGTTGGTGCTCCACAGTGGAGTTCTGGTTGCTGCATCTTCTTCAGGTTGTAAAACACATCTACACCTAGGACCTACTGAACAGGATCACCAAGCAAAGCTATTACCACATACACAGGGGAACTGATATAATCTTGACTTTTACATTTCTCCCTTCCCCTTTTTCAAATGACTTTCTTGTTAAATACTGGATCTCTGCATGGTTCACAAACAGCTGCTGCTTGATACCTGCAGCTCAGAGAAACCCTAGAGAATAACAGGCTGACATAGAGCCAACAGCGTGCAATTTGCAAACTTTGGTGTCAGCCACAAAACTTGACCAGTCACAAAGCTAGGGGAAATTAGGTAAAAGCACAATCTTCACAGGAAAGGCCAACTAACACTTTCAGGGACAGGAAAGGGGTTTCTTCGTGCTTTTTCAGGGATTTCCCATTTATATCACAGTACAAAACACCAAAAAGAACAATGTTCATCTGTTGAGGAGGCCAAAGCATGACCTCGGTCTGGATAGAAAACATTGCTGGTGGACTGTGTATTGCTGGTGGAAAGTTCACTGTACAATGGAAGATAGCTCCAAAACAAAGCCTAGTAAGGAAGGAAAACCCTTTGGCCCCTTTTGCTACCTCCTGCTCTGGCATTTGTACTTGGTCACTGAAACCCTTAACTGAGCCTGATTCCAAGCCCTTGGCTGCTGACTTTGTAGGGTTGTCCAGGGACTGGCCCACAGGAGGGCTGCCTAATGGAAGTCTTTCCACATGGAACTCAGATCACACCCAACTCCCAGCACTGGACAGGCCTACTGAGACAGCCATATAACCCCAATTCAACTTCTCTTCCTCAGCTGTGCAACACCAGTGTCTTCAACACAGCTGTTCAAGACCTTTGCTCTCACAAGTAACCAAACTTCCCTTCTCACAATACCCACTACACTTTCATTTACTTGAAATGAGAAGGTACAGGGCAGACTTGGAAATCTCCAAACTATTCACAATGAGTTCAGCTTCAGGGCAGTCCTGGACAGGGTGAGGCAAATGAAGGAAAAGTCACTAACCCTATCTTGTCTTTCATAAGCCTGGCTTACAAAGGGGATTTCTATTTCTACAAAGCAGCATTCTGATAGGGAGGATACAGAACATGCAGCCCCAAGATTTCAGAGTGCCTCACTGTAACACACAGGAATAGCACAGTTCAAAGATGGGCCCACTCAATCCCTCTGTTCTTAGTCCAGATGGACCTGCCCTAAGATCAATGCCAGAAAGGACATTCTTCTGGGAAACTTCCCAATGCCCTTCTCTCAGCTGCACAACTGTGAACCAATTCCAACAGCTATGGCATGGTAGCACAGCTTTCATTTATACTTCACTATGTGCAAGGCAAATCAATGGATAAAATTTGAGATCCTTGTGTGAGGAAGAGTCACAGATGGATAAAAATATTGTTAAAAGAATTAGGGAAGGGGGAAAAACCAGACATTCGTGGGATTCCCTGACAGCTCTGTGCAGAAGGAAGGGCTGGGCTGGAAAAAACAGGGCCTCAGGTTCCTGCCAAGCTGTCTGAGGCCAGTCCTTTCCAAATAGCTCACAGAAACAGCCAAGGCTCCCTTGTAACCCTTTCAGAACTCCTTCAGAGAGGAGGGCTGCTGGAGGCAGAGCCACTCCTACAGAGCACCAGAATATAGGGTCCCCTCATTCCTACAAGAATGTAAGGAGCAGAGTAGATCTCCCCCATGACAACTACAGGCACATTAACCCTCTGAAAACCACTCTGGAAAACAACTGTTTTAATGGTGAATGGGAGGATTAAATAAATGCGGAGGAAAGGAAGATGTGCTGGTCACTTTGCAACATGAAGTATCTAGAACTGATATGGTGTATTTAAAAGACCTCTGAGATCAGGAAAAACTGGGGGAACATTTGAGTCTAGGGCAAGACACAAGAAGATTGCAACTTGTTCCATATTGAATTAGGTGTTTAACAGAACAGAAAAGATCCAGCAACTTCCACCACAGCCAACAAAATCCACCAGTGCAGGAAAAGAAGAGTTGCCTAGGAATGGGGAAAGAAAAAAAAATCCCTGGAAAAAATTAACTACTTATACCTGTTCAGTTCAACATTTACTGTAATAATCAAAGAAAAACAACTGCATATTAATAAAAAATTCAGTGTTTAGCATGGTCAGAAACCAACAAGATATTCCTATATCTAATGAGACAGAAATTGAAGATACACTAGTGTTACTTACATAAAACTAATGTTTTACCCCTTCTTGAGGTACTGTTCTCATCTCTTGTCATCTCTGTACAGATAGCCAGATTATTAGACAATTATTAGACAGCCAGGATAACTTCCATTTAGATTTTGAAAAGAATGGAACTGTTTATTTTAGGAGAGACAAACAAGAAGGGAGACAAGAAAAAGACAGAATAAATAGGACAGAAAATAAATCAAGCATTTCTGTTTGCCTTCATGTGATCTTGTTACAGGTACACAGACTTTTGGGAAAATTTGGGAAAAAAATTACAAAAGGAAACTTTTGCATTATATGCACCACCCATGGAACTCATTGCTACGACTCAACGGGACTACATTTTCTGCAGAAGGCAAAAGATTATTAATGACAAAATCCACACTAGACTATGTAGAAAAAAGTACTGCAAGAAGTACATGCCAGCTGCTAACAGTTAGAGGGCGAAATCTATCTTCACCTCAGAAAGGGAATTCCCCTGCTGCCCATCAGAACATTTTTTGTACTAATGATGTTGGAGATAGCTGCTCTGAAGCAGAGGATGGGAGTACTGAAGAGATTAGCAGCCCAGTCTAGGATAGCAAATCCTGTGTTTACATCAGGGTAAGGTCAGTTTGTGGAGGCAGCTGAAAAGGAAACCCAAAATCATTATGTAGTATTGGTTTGGGAGAAGGTAGGAGACCCCTGTCACTCTCCTCCACTTATCAACTTGGGCTGCTTGCTCTCCAAAGTGTGCTGCAGGGAATAGTAGGAAAGATCCTCTTATCTCCTCTGGAAGTCACACAGTCAAAAAGAAGCTTGCTCCCCCTCAAATTCTGAGTTATTTGCAGGAAATGTAATTGTCCAAGGCCAGCAGACAAAGGCAATGCAGTGGCTGAGCCCCCTTTGCTCAGGGAGGCAGCAGGCTGCAGCTCCAGCAGCGCTTCTCAGAAGCAGCTGAGCAGAGAGAGAGGCCGCACTTGCTCAGCTTCACCGGTGCCCTGCTCTGCCCCGCTGTGAGGCCTCAGATTTTGCCTCCAGCTCCCAGCACTGGCTCCTACGGTCTCCCTGCACGCAGCACAAGCCTCCTCTGCCTCTGGAAAGGGTCCTGTGATTAATCTCACTTATTACCTCGGCAAAGGAACAGCGCGGCGGCCGCCAGCCAAGTCCGACTCAACAGCGTCTGGGGAGCCGAGCTGCGGGGCCAGGCCTCAGACTGTCTGGGCCAGTCACGAGCTCTGCGCCTTCCCTCCCTGCAGCCTCCCCACACACAGAGCCAAGGCCTAGCTGTGGGAAGCTGGGATCCTTGAGGACTCTGCCAATCCATGGTGCTCAGGCCCAGAGCCATTTCCAAGCAGGATGGAGAGCAATTGGCCCTGACAAATTTCCTTAGTGTGACCAATATATATATAGAAAAAAAAACCCAAGGTGAGCCATGTATTTCTGAAGTTTAAGTCAGACAATTCACTTCCACACTTAACAAGTTGTCACTGGTGACCCTGGGAGACATGCACGGGGAAAAAAATACCAAAACAACCTTTTACCTTTAGTTGGTTTGTTTAAGGCAGGAAATACAGGCACAAATATGCATGGATGCACAGGGAGAAGAACATGCACAAACTGGAAACAGACTTGTAAAAATGTACAGCTACGCAGGTAGTAGTTCTATTTTTCACCTGCCCTCCTCAAACCTCTTCTGAGCAGGAAGTAATAAACCCCAAATTCAGGGCTCTCAGAAGTGCTGCCTCTCTCATGGCCCACAGGTAGAATCAGCATGACAGAGACACCGAGGCAATGCAGATTACAGAAAAATCACAGAACCCACCCTGAATTACTTCTCTACCTCAAATAAATGAAATCAAATTAATTCAGGCATTAAGGTAAAGGGAAAAGAGAACAAGCACTGTGGGGATCAAGGAACAGACATGTGGCTATGCTAGCAGAGGGCTGGAGAGTCAGGGCTATTGGGCTGCTGCTGCTCTGGCACTCCTGTAGTACTTAGCCAGGGAGGTGTTAAGGTCACTGCAGTTTGCTCAGACTGAACTGAGGACCTACTGTGTAACCCTCAGTGCTTGCTGCTTTATCCCTTCATTTCCTCCACAGGCAGCAGCATAGCAGAGCCTCCAAATCACCTTACACCTAGATGCTGTGCAAACAAATAGGCCCTGAGCACTTGCAAATGCAGCACTGGAGAGCAGTCAGGTAGTCTCCACTTTGCATGAAACTGCAGGGAGCTTGAAAAAACAATTTTGAAGAGAATAAAGTTACCATCAAGCCAGAACAACAAGGCAACACATACGTTATATAGAGAAGATATTTATTCTTATAAAAACTTGGTGCTAGCTACCAACATCCCAGGAAATTTTCTTGTCCTTACTTCTAGCTGCAAGCCCATACATAATTAACAGTCTCCCACAGCCTCAACTGCAACACCCATGCTGCTTCTGCCATGCTAAGCCCGCCCTAGTCTAGCTCAAGAGTCTTGCAAAAAAGCAAGACTGTCCCATCAAGTGCTCACCCTTCTATCCTTGTAAGAATCACCCTGCACATCTTTTGTCTATTTCAGTCTCCCTTTTCTTATTGCTCTTCACAGCCTGTCTAGTCAGGGTCCAAGCACAATTTTTTATTTCACATTCCACAGCTCCAAAATTTAAAATAAAAACTAAGGAAACAACAAAGCCACTTTCACCTTCCCTGCATGTCAAACACAGCCAGCTGCCTCTCTGACACAAAGGACTGAGACCAGTGAACCACAATTAGCTGCTGATTGCTGTCTGGGGTCTTTCTGACAAAACTCAAAGATTCAGTGAAACTACAGAAGCCAAATAGACCAGCTCAGAGAAAACCCTCCAAAGAGACCTGGGATTCTTCCTCATAAGTCCAGAGGATATATACTGGGTGTGATCAGAGCATCTCAAACCTAGAACACATAGTACATGTAACCCCTAGCAGTAAAAGAAACTGGCATGAAGCAACAGCAAGCACTAGGTGGGGAACCAGAATAGAAAGTACCCACTACCCAGCCAAGGCTAAGGAAGGCCAGCAATTGAAAGGAGGGTCCTGATTTGGGAGACTGTTTTTGTCAATTGGAATGTGCAAGTGAGCAGAGTGTACAATCATTTTGCTGTAGAATTTTTGGGATGTAAATTGATACATATTTTCTATTAGAGCAGGCACAGGAAGCTTTTTAAGTAGTACTGGATTTCCTGCACCTACATTGTTGATCTGTACATGAGCAGTAAATATATGCAATGCAACCAGAAGCATCTGAGAGGATAAAAGTCTAGACAGCATTTTCTGGTTTTCCACCTATTCTATACTTCTAGGAAGGAAAAATAAAAACAAAAACAGCCAAAGCAGAGATTGTTTGAGAACCTGGACATACAGCAAGTACATGTACATGCACCTACCCTGTGAGGCCCTGAGAGTCGCTGCTATTACTATCACTGAGAGTGATACCAGAGTAAATGGTACTTAAAACCTCCTTACATCAGCAAATTGAAAAAGCATGTGTTTATATAAATTTAAACCAGATTAGACAAGTCTACCAACAAAACATTTCTTGATGAACCTGAGCACCTTGGCAGAAATTATGAGCTAAAAAGTATTTCAGACATGTCAAGCAAGGAAAAGAGGAGAATCCCTTTTCTCTGACTGCAGTGGCCCTTCACAGGCTCTGTAATATAAATTCAACTGCCATTCTACCCTCTGACAGATGACAAGGAAGCTTGCCTGCCTGCCCTAACCAAATTAGATAAGTCTGTCAGAAAATCCAAGGGAAAAAAATATGCTGAGCAGTTTGGAAGTGTGAGGTCAGCCTTCAGGTTTGGGAGAGATGTTATGAATGAGCAGGAAGCTAATAAAACAGATCTGAGAACACACTGACCATTTCACTGCTGAATTCTTGCCAATTTACTGCCCCTTTGAGATGAACACAAGCAAGGATGGTTGCTGCTGAATACAAGGTGCCCACTGAAAACACAGAAATCTGTACCAGTTAGAAAGAAATCTTTCTTGCTAGTTTTGGTCCAGGTCTTAAAGATTTTGTGACCTGCAGAGCCCAAGTAATTCTTGGAGACAAAAATCCATTGTCTTTTTCAAATACAAGTGAAACAGCAGCTGCAAATTCCAAAGCCAGAAACCTCCACTAACCTCCATCTACTGTCCTCACAACTTGGGATTACACAGCTATTTGCTAACAGATACTTCAAAGCCAGTTTATGTTCTGAATCAACAAGTTTCATTCTGTCAAACACCTGAGTTTTTACCTTTATTATGAAACCAAGAATGCTTTCAGAAGAATGCTTTTTCAAGAGCAGCTCTAGATTTGGCATAATTTCATTGATATACAGAGGGCAACAAGGCAGGTATGCAGCAAACGTGGCAGAGGCTGACAGTCCCATCACAGTAGTCAGAAGTAAGGCCACATACAATTTGGAATATTTCACTTGTGCAGCCCTGCAGGCTTCTTTGTCTGAGGTGCAGCAACAGGCTAGGCCACCATTTGAGTGGAAACAGTGCCAATGATTATGGAAAGTGGCAAAAAAACCCCTCAAAATGCACAGCAGTGCAGATGTATAAAACAACATTTTAACATACCTAGAACTGCCCTCTGTCTCTGTATTGCAAACCAAAGACCTCCTTTGCCTTTTGGCAAGCAGACTACTAGTTCAGCACCTTATCTCATGCAACACAAAGGAATCAGCAAAAGAAAGGATAACTTCTTTTGAGATACATTTAGGTAAGCCACTACTGTGAGAGTGGGAATTAAGGGGGAAGATGATTTGTCTAAAAGAATAGCCTGAATCCTACAGCTTTGCGAGCATCTTCTAACCAACTTCAGCAGCACAGAGCCATTCAAAAACCGAGTGGGGACTGCACTTCAGAGACAGATGCTTGACCTGGAGTTAAGTGCAAGCCAGATAAGAGATCCATTCACAGAACAATTCCATCCTTGCTGAATTCTGCAACCCATAGACAAGAATCTCAACCTCAAAACAGGAAGCTTTTCTTCAGTCATCCCGTGCTGAGCACAGGCTGACACCCATCAGATGACCCTCTATGAATTGCTTGCTCCAATGTAACAAATCAAGCAGCAAAAAAGGCATTTACAATACAAGACAGTCATCCCCATATACCATGGCCTTGATATTCCTTTTGGAATTCTCTCATTAAACAGAAGTTCACAGACCAAGTAATCCAGCACTGCCTCAAGAGTTTTTTTTCCATTTCCAGATTTACACAAAACCCTTAACTACCAGTATTTTGGCCATTCAATAAAAGCAGCCATGAAGATAATTCAATAGAGAGTCTTAAGACATCTTTCCGACTCTTGTTCTGAGGATAGAAAACAGAGCAACTGAAGTAATGAAAGACTAAATGACTCATAAAAGGTTAGAAGATGGAATCTTCTATCAGTTGTGACTGGAAAATTCTGAAGTATTTTCAGATTGCGGTACAAAATAAAACACAAACTCTAACTAAAGGCACAATTAAACTATGCACACAATGCTAGATGAGGCACCACCCTGGATGTCATTCAGAGTGCAGTTCTGGGCATTAGTGGTGGGGTTTGCAGCTCTGTCTGTGAGCCCATGCAAAGGTGCAAACAGCTGAAAAGGCAATGAAAGCTCTAGGACAGCCTGCATGCTGCTGCTCTTCCAAGGCATGTAGGAGGGGAAGGCAATTTACACCTGTTGGATAGGTTCTGTATTTGGACTAGGTAATAGCTTGCCTGGATGGGGTCCAAGAGCAGAATCACCACCACTTCTCTCAATAAGTTTAAACCCCTGAGGCAAACATTGTGCTGGAACAGAAACAGGCCAGGAATTAATTTCTCACATTCCTCTTCTGGAGGTAGGATGAAAAGTAGTGACTGATGAAATAAGAACAATTTTACTTGAGCTTTCCAAATCCCATTACAATCTTTCTATTGAAGGACCCATTTGGGAAAGGATCACCACTCAGATCACATGCCTTCTGCACTGTGTTTCTCCCTCTCTCACTTCTTTCCATCTTCCAGTAGCATTCAGGCACCAGTGATAAAAATCAGTTTTTTCATGTACATAGTGCTTTCCAGACCTAAATTCACATCTTGGAGAAGCTCTGCTTTATTATCTGGTTTTAGAAGACAAAAATGAACGCCTAGGAATACAGGCTCAGGACTCAATATTATTTACTGGAATGGCAAAGGAAGAACTCAAATCTCCAGCAGTCCTGAGCCTGTATTCCTGCCTGGTTACTGCAGCAAGTTTGCCTTATTCCTAGCTTCCAAGATTCAGACTCCTGCAAGTAAATCTTGCTGCTCTTTGAATCACAGGGAAAATAGTTTTACCATAGAATCAGTCCTCTGCCCTGATTCCCAGGAGTGTATAAGCCATAACTATAAATTCCAGTGCCCAAAATTAATATAAGGTATAAAGAAGAGATCCAAAAAAGAAACTCTGATAAACACTACTCTATCTTTGAACAATCTACACTTGATATTCAAGGAAAAAGCATGAAGATGCTTTAAGGTCTAAGTTTGCATTCTGCATATATGTCTCAATGCCAGCAAACCTAAACTTACAGATACAGGGATGGGAAATAATCAAGGAAAAACAGACATTTCCTTCTCATCCACCATGTTCATTTATGCCCTTATTTCACCACGAACATGACAGTTCTGGGAACACAGCTATTTTCACTGGGCTAGTTTTTAGACCTGACAGAAACCATTACTAAGCCCTAAGAAACAGAATTGTTTACTGCTGGAAAGGATCCTCCTTTTAAGATCCTCAAGTCCAGCTGTTAACCTTAACACTACCAAGTCCACCATTAAAACATGTCCAAGTACCACATCTACACATGTATTAAAAACCCTCAGGTGACTCCATCACCTCCCTTAGGTGGCCTGTTTCAATACTTTAGAATCCTTTTGGTGAATAAATTTTTCTTAATATCTAATCTAAACTTCCCCTGATGGAACTTGAGGTCATTTCCTCATGTCCTATAGTTTGTTACTTAGGAGAAGAGACCAACACACACCTTGCTACAACTTCCTTGGAAGGAGTTGTACAGAGCAATATTGTGCCCCCCGCTCCCCAAGACTCCTTTCC
This sequence comes from Ammospiza nelsoni, assembly GCF_027579445.1. Lineage (NCBI taxonomy): Eukaryota > Metazoa > Chordata > Aves > Passeriformes > Passerellidae > Ammospiza > Ammospiza nelsoni. Next base: position 42,027,575 of record NC_080638.1, on the reverse strand, counting down.
TCCAGGATAAACAACCTCCCTTAAGCAGCTCCCTCAGCTGCTGCACATTAAGACTTGGGCTCCCAACCCTTCACCAGCTCTGTTGCCCTTCTCTGGACACACCCCTGCATCTGAGCAAGAAGCCAAACACAAATTACAAATGACCAATGAGTGCAGTGCATTGCGTTCTTCTCCAAAAAGCTAGAGCAGCAATTTTAACTTACCTGACTGCTGAAGAGACAGATCTTTTGTCATCTCTATGAGTGTCTGACTGAACAGGCCACAGTGACCCTCTTTTTTTGAGTGGTGACCAGTAGCTCTGTGGGGCAGCTGCATTTCCCTTGCTTATAGCTCCACTTGCCAAGTCCAGGTTTGTTAACTAAGGAGGCAAAAAAAAAAAAAGAAACAAAACAAAAACAAACCCAAACAAACTATCAGAGACAAAAGCTAAGAAAAGGGAAAAAGTATCACTAAGTAAATGGGATAGAGTATGTACTACAAGAAGTGAAATTGCTAGAATATGGAAATACTCAAATGCAAAAGCACTGTGCTAGTTGCACAAAGCAGCGAGCAATGACACCAACATCCACCATGCCTGAGATGAATTAAGGGGCCAGCATGAAAATTACAGCTCTTTAATCCACAGAAGTCGGGAGGAGGAAAAGGACAAAGATGGGGCAAAAATCCCAAAGTAAGAAAGGTCCTGCCATGTGAAAAATAAACTCCACATGCATGGATCAAAAGTGAGAAGCTTATATTACACTAAGCAAAGAACCAGAGTACCTCTCCAGTCAGGGTGAGCTGTGTCAGTATAAGCCAACCACGCACACCTGTCATGTCTCTACCCCTCTTTATACAAACATACAGGCCTAACCCAAAGCATAAGTACCTTGGACATAAAATTCAAACCAAAACTCAACCAAACATTCAAGAAACTGCTCACACAACCACCTACAAATACCATGTTCACACAAGTAAATGCACAAAAATCATGTTAGGTGTACATTTGCAATATCAAGCTCTAAAACCTGGAAGTTTTTAAGCACATAACATGTATTCCATTGTTTCTTTCTACAAGCATTCCTCCTGTGCTGCTTATACTCTTGAAAGATCAAACTCTGCATGTAGACACTATCAGCTTATGTACTGAAGAAATACATAATGCAATGGATCTACTACAGCAGTATAACAGCTTACATTTAAAAAAAAAAGGTAACAAAACAATAGAAAAGTTAGCTTTGCAAAGACCTCCCAGTCAGGCTCTGACATACAACTACTTCAAATTATATGATCATATCCTATTTTTTAGGAACAGCAGAAACATCAGGACCTGCACAATGCCTAGGATCATAGTCAGATGAACCTGTTTTGGCCCTCCTCACTTCTGTAGCAATTGGAAGACATGTGTCCAATGAAACAGGACACAAAGAAGAGTCTAACGACTAGCCCTGCATCTGCTCCAGATCTCAAAGGGGATGCTTATTAAGACACTTCAAGTGTGACTTAAGCATAGTTTAACAGTGCTCTCCTAACAGAAGAATTGGTGTGCAATTACTCAAACAAGTACATACCACCTTCACTGCAATACAGGGTACTCACACTTATAATGGGCTTGTCCAGGACTACAGACAGTCCTCTCACTGAACTCTGGACCACAAATATTGCCATGGACTACACAGCAGGTAGTCCCTCCATGTGTTTTAGTAGTACAAGGCACCTAAGGATGTTGTAGGTTCAGAACTCCCACTTGAAGTTCTGGACAGGATTAAATTCTAGTGGCTATACCCTAGGATTCTGCCCACTTCTCCAAAAGCAGCCACTTTTACCTCACCCCTTCTCAGGTCTATCCTTTCCCATCCTTGCTCCCCATCTGTGTGTCATTTTTCTCACACAGTCAGTCTCAGCTTCTGCATTTCAGCTGTCATTCTCCTTGTTTTCCTCAGTACAGTTTCATTCTTACAGACCTCCAGCACTAGTTTCCTCACTACATCTGGACCCTGACCCACATTATTTCAGGTCTGGAACTTTCCACAGGAGTGGAAATCCACTTGATCTGTCTTCCCACACTTCAATTCTTGGTTTCTCACACGTCCTCTATGCTAGTAGTTCGGGTTTTATTCCCCTCCCCAGTCCACTCCTTTTGCCAATCTTTGTTCATCCAGTCCTTGAACGTGGGCTGCTCACTGAGCCACATTTATCACACTATCACTCCATCCATTTCTGTTCTTCTGTCTGAATGGCTCTCAGTGTCCTCTCCTAAATTATGTCCAGATACAAATTTCACAGCCTCCATATCCTAGCTGTTCTCCATACCTGGCAGAACTCCTACTAATTCTGCAGTCAAGTCAGACAGGTCCCCAGTCCAGCATGGAGGCAGAACTCCTACTAATTCTGCAGTCAAGTCAGACAGGTCCCCAGTCCAGCATGGACCAGGTTACTGAAAACACAGGAGAACAGACACTCAAGCCAAAGTACATTTTAGAGGTGCAAATGCAGAGAAATTCAGTTCAGCATCTTCAGTGTGGAGGGAACCTTCAGGAAGCTGAGAAGGTCTAGCAGGTCTTCCTGAGTACATTACACCTGAAGCTTTTTCAATAGTTACTCTGCAATCAAGCATCAACAAAATTCTGAATTCCAAATTGCTATTTCAAAGCATGGGAGATGAAGAGATTTGAAAGAAAAGTTCCACAGATATTAAAATGCACAAAATATTTTTTTAATCCAGCCTTGGTTTTGGCTAGAATACCTCACCTTGCCTGAAGTGTTCTGAAAATTGAACAATAAGCAGAGAAAAAATTAATTCAAATAAATAAAGTTCCAGAACACTGTAAGCAATTTAAGACAACATCTTCCAGTGGGGCATTATCAGGCAAGCTTAGCAATGGGTAGTGTTATCCACCTTATACAGAAAACAATATTAGGTGACATTTTGGTGCCTCTACCTCATCCTTAACGTTGATGTGTTCCGTAGAAATTAATTAAAATTTAAAGCATCTTCATTGCAGTAACAGAAACCTTCAAATGAGATTTAGTTCTGATTGTGCCAGGCACTATACAAATATCTAACAATGACAGTTGCTGGTCACAAAGAATTCATTGTCTGAAAAGAAGGAAGAATGGTAAATGATGCAAACACAGAAGGCAACATGGTAAATAAAACAGGTTATATACAATTCTTAGCTTGTCAGCAACAGCGATCACAACTTTGCTAACACATCCAATGTGTGAAATGAAAATGACTTCATCCAATTCTCTCTCCTCATTATCTTGATGCCAAGAACCATTTAGTCTGATGAATTATGACCTCAATCCTACTCTATTACTGTGACATGCTTTCCTCTTTAATTATCATTGTATCAATGTATCATCGCTTATTTAAAAGCTGTCTTTTTAAGCAGATGAGCAAATAGCTTAGCATGGGTAATAGTGACATTTCACACATTCCAGATAGACAGGTGTTTAAACTACAGAAGGATTAAAAACAGGCAAGGGATTCAGAAAGAGAGAGAGAACACCAGCAAGAATACAAGGTTTATCTGCAGCCAGCCCACCCAGACAGGTGTTACTGCTTGTTACTATGCCATGCTTTGAGACATCTCAGCTGCTATAATTAGCTGGCCAGGATGTTTGGGAGGATTACTGAGGCACCCCCAACACATCTGTGCTCAGCAGTGCCTTCATTTTCTAGTCTTCCTGTGCACCTGATGGAACTGCATTCTTCTTCCCTTTACAGAGGCAAACACTTAGCAGCAAATCAATTGGTACTTTGGTGTAAAAGGTCATGTTTTGGTCACCTGGACCAAAATACCCATATAGAAAAGCTTGTAGCTTCAGAAATAGTACTAACAGAGCAAAACCAAACAAAAAAATCTCTCCAAAACCAAGAAAGGCTAGTGGGGCTCAACAGAGAAGATGGTTATTGGTGTGGATCTATAAGAATTAAGATGGTTTTCAATTTGAGTTGCAACAAGATGGGCTCAAACTCTCCTGCTTGATAAGACTCCTGGTTCTCATTTGCAGTGATGGACTTAAGAATATTTTTCCTGACATTGACAGTATGACAGGAAACCTGTGTGGCCTACCCTGCACACTTCAAACATGCCAATTTTCAAACTTCTCTTGTCACATCTACACATTCTTTGTAGACCTTGCGAAAGGCAAGACAATACGCACCAAATCTCTCATGACAGAAGGATTCATAAAGTTTTGTTGCAATTTTTAAACTGATTGGAACAGCAAAGATGTCAGAAGCTGAAAGGAACATGCTGACTGAAGAATACCATGATATAGCAAATCCCCAAAAGCTTTCACGGAAGGAAAAGAGCCCACTTGGTATAATTCTATTTATGATACAACATGAAAAAATGGGGGGAGGGGAGAACATATGGGTTGTCACAGCCATGTCAATAGAGACCCCTGTTAGAAACAGTACTTATATGTACTGTTACATTTACTTCACTATAATGCTAATAAGCCAAAAGACAAATTTATTCAATAATGCCAAAGTACTTTTCTACATTCATTTTTATTTTAAAATGTTACAAGGTAGGTTTATGACTGCAATAAACTTGCCAGCAAGAGAGACATAAGCTTAAAAGAACTGATTTCTATGGTCATGCCTAATTAAGAGAAATTTATTTCTGAAAAAAAATTAAGACTGAAAGCAAGGCCACAACACAGAACGATATCCCAAAGTGCTGAATGTAGGAGTTGAGGGGTTTGTTTTTGTTAATCTGCTCTTGAAATTCAATATGAAATATGAACTCTCCAAGTACAGATAAGAATAAAACCTTCAGGATAGAATTTGTTTCCAATTAATAGCAGCCTACAGACAAAGCTCCATTGTATAGTACTTCTAAGAAATCACAAGCAAGAGTCAGAAAAAGAGTTTAATATCTTTCACTTTTCTGATCCACATTATACTAGTTCTTCAGGAGTTGCCCATTATCATACTCAATCTTTTTTCTACAATAAATTTAGTATTTTCTTTTTGATCTTCTCTAATGGCTGAAATAAGCTAAAGCCATCAATTATAACAATCAGGAAAAAACCCAATAATAATGAGTGTTGCAGATCAGCCTCCATGGTTTAAGGAACAGCCTCCTGAAGTCCTGAATGCTTCTCTTACTAGTTTCTAGGAGTCAACCAGGGTGAACAGGGACACATCATCACTAGAAGCTGTTACTCTGCCCCCCTCTTGGCAGACAGTGAAAAAGTTACTTAAATTTTCATTACCAACATCCTGAACAGCAGATCCAAAGTTGCACTGGTCAACATGTTACAACAAGCAATACACTATAAATTACCTACTTGATCCTCTCCAGTTGGCAGTTCCAGTACTTTTCTGGCAGAAGCCAGTCATACTGCCTAAAAAGTGGTGGAGCTTGGGGATCTACAAAGTCTAAAGATCATTTCTCTTACTTGGAGCCACACTGCATCCTCTGCAGTTTACACATCTCACATTTCCATTTGGGTCTTTCTGACTGGTGAGGAGGAAAAGGGGTCCAGAGCTCAAGCAACATTTCACATGTCACATATAAAAGATATGCTAAAAGAATGCAGTAACCATACACCTACTTCATCTCTTCAAAAAACCCCTTCAAAATGATACAATTTTCACAGTCAGAAATGGGAGGAGACAGTTTTCAGCACAACAAACCCTATCAACAAAGGCATACATGAATAAACTGTTTAATGAGAAACCTTTTTGTTTAAAGAAGGATTGGACAAGATCATGATAAGATACACATAAGATTACTACTCCTCTGCCTTAGGATCAGACAAGAATCCTTAAATTTTGATGAGTCAGGCAGGACAAGATGACACTGTATCATGAGTCCAAAGAGGGAACCATTCCACTTGAAAACTGAAAATGTGCAAAATGTTTCATCATTTGTAGTGTGTTCTCCTTTGCCTTTCAATCTATTTTTACCATATGCTCTGTAAGCATATGTATGCATAAGTTTATCCAGTTTGACTCCTTCACAACCCTGCAGTCAATCCCTAATTCTCCATTTTATTGCTTATTATTCATCCAGCAATGCCAATGTTATCCAGCAGCTTGCAAATGAAATGTGCTTTTTCTTTCATTACCTGGCTTTCATAGTCACAAGTACTTTCACTTGCCAAGCCTTCCTCAAACACAGATACCCCTAAGGCTTTCAAGATCCATGAAATCTTTAACAGAAGGGAAGAGCTAAGAACTTGCCATGTGGAGGGAAAAAAAAGGAAAGAAATGTTACTGTATTCTTTCCGTTATTTTTCTTCCTTCAGCCTTCAGAGATGACTGAATACTACAACAATATAAATACTTACTGTTAACCTGTCCCCTCCCTAGAGTGTGTTGCTTTTTTCCTAGCTTTACCACAGAGCTCCCAGGTACATCTGGGATCCAGGACAGGCTACCATGACTTGGTCTAACAGCTTACTGGCAGATCTGCCAGTACTACTGGAAGCAGTCCAGCTGCCTTTCCTTCCTTAATGCATTAAGATACAGGAATCCAACAGGTATCCCAGCATGGGGGGGGAAAGAAAAAGAAAAATCACACTATCTTAACGTGCCTCTTAAGAGACAAAGGAAACCCCAAATCACAAATAAGACATACATACACACACAACCACTGTGTGAACAGTGTAACAAAATGTACCACTCCAAATTCCATGAGGAAATCATGTAATACAAACAGATTTTTCTAAAACCACCTTTCTGTTACCCAGAGGCCATCTTGCTGACCACACTCCATATTAAAGCACCTTCATTTCATGTACGGACTTGAATTTGCAGTAACAACTGGCCAGGAGGGAAGAACTGGGGCTAAGAGGCTGGGAAATGTGAAATCTGTGTGTGCACCAAGGCTGATCTGGCCAAAGAAAGGCCTGTGACATTCCTTCTTTGCTCTCCGAGCTTACCAGCTTACAGGATATACATATGCATACAGAGCACAAGTGTTCCAGTCTCCAGAAAATGTTCCAGACAAAGACCTGCCAAAGACATTCCTGGGAAACCTGACAAACTCGCAAATTCCTTTGTAGTGTCTCCAGCATATGCATTCATTTAACAATGAAAAAAGAAAACTCAAGTTAGTGCTGCTGCTGTGGATGGTTGAACTCCCCCCTCTTCCTTCTCCTGAAAAAGTCAGGCTTTCATTTAGACACACTCTGCCTCAAAACTTCCAGTGGGAGTGATTTTTACAAGGCACAATCCTGCCAAAAGTTTGATGATCAGGGTGTAATCTTTCCCATAACATGAGACCTAGCTGCTCAGCCTGGCCTGTTTGGTGACTATCTGCAGATGTTGCTGCATCATAACAAAACCCTCTGCTTCTATTCCCTGTGGAGCCTCAGAGCTGGAGGAGTTCAACATAAGCACTGCAGAAACTACTGTGATATTTTCACTTCCTACAACCTCTGCTGAGACAACTGGTTACATTACTGATGCTGCTAAATCAGTCGTAATAAAAGTAATTCCAGCTCCTGTGTGAACAGCTTGAGTGAGGAGAAGATGGGGCCCTGCAGCAGTGCAGAAGCGTGTGTGTGAGAGGAAAGAAAAATACCCCTCAGAGGTGATTGCCTGCTTCTTGCTTCTCTTACTAGTTACAGTAAGATGCCTTTTTACTTTACACTTCCCTTTCTCTCCATCAGTGGGAGTGTAAAAACCAAAGAAACGGTCACATAAGGAAACTGAAACTAAGACTCAGATAAAGTGGGTTGAGTCGAACCAAGGGATCATCACTGGAAAAAACCCAAAGGTCTTCAGTGGGGAAAACAACATCACTGAATTTCTGTAAATATTTGCTGCACCCTAAATTTAACAGCTCTTGTTGTGCTGTTCAGGTCTAGACAGGAAAGAGCTGATGCCCACTGGGACCTGTACAGGGTGTTTTGGCAGACTGGCAGTTTGCTGTGTCGAGGACAAAGCAGGTGAGGGTACCACACTGTGTAACGAAAACAGTTAAATGAAGAGTGGTGTGGCTTACAATATTGCTGTAGCTCATGTTAAGATGAAGCTCACTGTTTTGGGATTCCCATAGCATATACAGGGTTCCTCTGGGACACTGTAAAATGCTCCATTCAATTCTTCCTCGCTCCCTCTCCCTGGTCCTAAGGTTTAGTAAACTCACCTGCTTCTTTCTCATTTCTACCTTGTGGCTAAATGAAAAACGTAGAAGACGACAAGTGCCCCATCCTCCACTGGATCTGTCAGCATGTTTGCAGGAATCCTGGCTGCTGGATCTTGGGCACTGACTGGCTGCATAGCACAGAAGGAGGCAGCTCTGTATAGCCCTTGCCTGGGTGGTCTGATGTTATCCCTGTGATTAAACTCCCCGGCTGCAAGATTTGGAGCTATTCCTGATGATAGCTGGGACCTGAAATCTCTCACTCTCCCACACACACAGAGTCAGAGCTCCCATCAAGTTTCCCCTCCTTCTCTTCCTCCTCCTCTTGGTCAAGCTGGCCAATTCAACACATTCTTCAGCTCCCTAGCATTAATAACTACGAAGTACTACAGCCTGCTAGATATCAACTCCAGCTCCCTTCCATCACCAGGCACTGATAGGGACCTCACACCGATACAGCCTTGCAGAAGAATTTTTACCTTACAGCATGCTTCAGAAAGAAGTAGCATGCTATTTACAGAGAAAAACACTCACATGCATGCAGGAAGCAGCAGCCTGGCTCTGGATGTACACACATGCTGTGTATTTTCATGTCCTCCCTGCAGAAAGTCTTGCAATGCAAACACATGGAAATATTTTATGCTAAACACAGATGAAATAAAGACTTCAGATTAAAGCCTGGTATAAAAGGAAAAGTAGATAAGCCTGGATAAGCCTTCATCCATCTGTCCATCAAGAAAGGCCAATGGCTTACGCTAGGTGCAGGTAAAAAACCCCTCTTAGCTCAGCAGTGCAGAAGTCACAAAGTCAGTGAGATCTCTACATCATAAAATCAAGGCAAGAAAGGCAATAAAGTTCCTCTCCAATGAAGTGGGCTTGCTGAACTGTATCCCTCAGGTGTCCTTCCCCAACTGACTACCAACATACCTGCCTTGTTTCCCCAATAGTACTGTCACCATCCTAGGCTCATGCGAGCCAATGGGCAAACTGAACAACAACATTTCGGGAAACTGAAAAACTGTTTTACCATGCACCATTAACCACTACACTGCACACATTGACAAAGACATAATCACTCTGTAAAAATAATTAGCAAACATCCAATTGACATAACTAGGGAAATCACCAATTTCAGATACTTGGTTCCTCACAAGTGTCTCAGAAACCCCCTTATCATAACGAAAAGACTGACTACAGCTAAGCTATGTGACAAAGAAAATCTCATAAACATGGAAGTAGCAGCACAGCACATGCTCTTCAGTATAAAAGGTCAGTTCAGATCAATGGCCCAGCAAACTGACTATCCTGTCTGACATGTTTCAGAAGATGAAAACAATTTTGGTTTCCATGCATATAACAAACGTCTTATTGATAAGGCAAATAATTTTTTATTTCTGTAAGACCTAGGGATCTATCATTTGCAAAATGCTCATTATTCTGCCTGATGAAACTATGGCCTACTAATTTTTCAGCCTTAACAGTGTCTCATTTTGGGAAGTTTCAGAAGGCAAATTCTGTGACAATAACTATTCACTTTTACTATAACTTTTTACTCCAATATCTTCCTGCTAAACTGAATATCCTCCTCATATTACGAGAAACATGAATAAAATAAACCTTATTTACCTTGTCTTTCGTTGCTCTATGTAATTCCTTCACACTGATCTCCTCCCTCAAAAAACTTTGTCTTCACCATCTCATTAAAACAGCATTTGCAGTCAATCATTTTAAACACAGTTATTTTTCCTAAATTCACTTTAGAAATGTCACCCAGAAGTGAAAACAGTTTTGAGGGAGGTTGTAATTGGTGCTTACACTAAACATAATATATTTTATCTTGTTCCTTAAACACAGTAATCATTTTTCTTTGCTGACTTTACTGCTTAACTCAAAACAGGTATCTGCACTGAGTTTTCAATGAAATAATTTTTTTTTCTTCCCTAAAGAAATAAAGTTTAGATTAATCATTCAAGAGGTCAAAATTATTGCTTATCATATAGTCAGTTAATTACAAACACTGAACTTCATCTGCCAGTGTCTTGCCTAATTAAGGCAGCTCTTAGATTTCTACTAGTTTTACTCATAATAATCAAAAAAAGAATGGAAACATAGTGACAAATTACCAGGAGCTAGGCTCAAGTTTAAGTTTACAGCACACACCTAACTCCATTGTAACTGATCACGAGACTCTTGCAGCCCACATTACACTGAAGGTAACAAGAAATTACCCCGTGTAGTAAAAATGAGCTGTACAAACATGGATGAACACTACAGAGTAGTTCACCTACTGTAAATTCACACCCTATATTACCTGGCAATAACTTGCTTTTAAGCTCATTCTTTAAGTAATAAAATGCCTTATTAATGCCCTTATGAACCCCCTTCTTACAAACCTGTAATTTTACACTGGATCATGTACATCCTGTATTATGCATTTTCAGTTATCCCCTTGCTATGGCAAACTGACTATTATTTTTTTTTTGTTTACTTTTTATCTGTTTTTGATCTGTAATAAAACTTCCTTTATCATCCCACGGACACCTGTCCATCTTAACAGTACTTGATGAAAGCTTGTCAAAAACCTTTTTGGAAGTTTGAATATGAACAAGCTAAACTGAGTGCTGTTTTTCTCAGTTCAAAGAACTCTAATAGATAGTACATAATAGATAGGACATAAATAATTACTGACTTTCTTTTGGCCATTGGAGATCAGATACCTCCTTATTAGCCTATTCAGCCCCTGCCTTACCAGGTTAATGCTGGACCCTCAAAGGCACATTTACCACAGAGATCTCTGTTGCTTGCTCCCAGACACATTGGGTAGCTAATGAGAGGGACACCCTTCTATTTTTTGATGCTGTAGAGTAACTATAGTCAGACTGCACATACTGCAAAAATCAGGCAGTGTCTGAAATGTACAGTATGGACAGAGGTACCTAACTCCCACTGCTGTCATGATCTCAAAATGAGCTTTTTTATTAGACAAAAAATCAAAATAGTAGAAATACACAACTTAATGAAAGGCAAAGTGTTCCTACACACTTTGTGTGACTGTCTGTGAGGACTGAAAACTGAGTACAACAGAACAAAACTGCACATCAGTAAGGCTTTACCTTCCTACATCTCCATCTCTCATATGCTAAGAATTGTATATGTTATGAGTATCTGTGTGAAGTTCCTTTCTGACCTTCCAGAAGAGAATAAAAAGGTCCAACAAAAGAGAAAGCTGATGTAAACACAAAAATCTTGTTTTCTTCAGAGAACAGATCTTAAACATCTTTTTCAAAGTTCATCAGATACTTAAAATTTTACCTTTGGACATTAGTACTTTAGTAGTAAATAATAAAGTAGTATCAATAATATCAATAAAATTATATCAATAAAAAAACCTCAACAATAAACTAATTTAATACATAGACTAGAAAACAATAGTTTAAAAGAGGAAACACAAAACAGGTGCTTTAGGCATGAGTAGAAAACAGTGAAGAACAGCAGGGACTGGAGAGGGACAGAGGTGGATTCCCAACCAGAATGACACCATTCCAAGCACAGCTGCTCAGGCTGCATTCTTGGGAACCCCAGAGACCTACACTGCTGTATGGATACCAGAAGCAATTCTCACAAAAACAGGAATGGAAAACAAGCTTCCCAGCTGCTCTTGGAAGGAGGCATGTATTCAGAGCACCCCAGCCTACAAGACACAGCTTGGTGCAACACAGGGAACCAATGCATTCAACTCTCACATAGAAGTTCTTGCCCTTGGGGGAAAAAACCCAAAACACACAAACAAAAAACCCCCACAAAAATACAGTCCACAGCAACACCAGTATTTTCAAGTCACTCTTTCATATACCCCCTCCAAATCAATGGTCCTATCTTATCATGAAACATAATTAAATCCATATATCAAGTCCTTTTTGTACCAGCCAGGTACTTTCCAGCAAGGTAGACTAACTCCAAGTTTCTGGAATGGCTTTAAACAAATGCACTATTTTTATTATTAGATAAGTAATGTTCTAATCTTCATGCCAATTTATTTAAGACTGCTTTTTAAAAAAATACCATCATATTTCAAGTTGTTTAAAGTGGTTTTACAGAAGTGAAAAGGGGGAAAACAATTCAGAGTTTCCTGTCTAGAAATGTATAGAAAAGTAATGCCTTGTTTAATTAAGTGATCCTGATATGAGCCCTTTCCTCTCCTCTCCTCTCCGTTTTCCACCCCTTAATTCTCCTGTCCTAAAGCCATCAGTTCCATAACCCAGAACCCTCAAACCCTCCCATCTCAAGCCTTTCCCTCTTTCATCTCATACCAATAGTCTTTGACTTCCCAGTTCTCTCCAGGTGTTTACTAAATCCTCTCCCACTTGTTTCTCTGTCTCATCTGTCCTTGCCTTCCCCCTTGCTGGTTCAGGCCAAATCCTGGTCTGCCCAAATCTAAAACCATGTAGCACACCCAGGTAGCTTCAATAGTACCTGCTGTTCTGCAAATCACTTTCCAAACTGCCAGCCTACTCTGCAATTCCTGCACTTTATTGACTCAATGTCCCTGCTTCCAATGTACATCCATGCCCAGCAGTTCAAAGTCAGATATCCTGGTTCCAGGTCCCTCAACAAAAAGCCCAAGCCTTGCTGCCCTACTATTGTGTTTTATTGTATGCTGATACCTCTTACTGCCCTTGTTGTCTTGGCAGCCCTGTCTTCTCACAAAATCCCTGGGCTCTTCTTGCAAGACAGGATTTAAAATCCAGGCCAGATCAAAAAATAATCAGAATGACTCTTTAACAACTGACAGAAGAGCAAAATATGTCCATGTGAAAGAAAAAAAAAAGCAGAAGTAATAACTGCATGCTTTAGTTATTGTACACTGGGCCTTGCAGCTACATCTGAACCTTCCAAAACATCACTGTTTCAAGTGTGCTTAAAAATAATGGTCTCGGTTTAGAAATTGCTATGTGCCATAAATTCAGTACTGAAGAAACAGATTGCCTTAAAAACTATTCTCAACTAAATTCAAATTTTCATACTAAGCAAACTTCAGATTCAGATTTCATCTTTCCAAAGGCATAATTTAAAAAACAGGGCCAGAAAAATCACAGTAGAAAGCAGATGTCTAAAACTGAGTGGACACAGGCTCAGGAAGGAAATTCTTTGTCAGATAGAACTCCAGCTCTAAACTTCTCATTGGCTTAAGAATTCCTTTCTACACTGATCTTTTTCATGACGACAGAAGATGACAAAGACATAACCCAACATGTTTCTATATTTCACTACTGAAACAAAGTCTGTGCAAACACTGCATAGTTGAACACAAAATAAAGCAGAGTGACAAAATCAGCAGTGTCTAGGAGCTGAGTGTCTATTGTCTGCTTGTTGCAAAGCAAATTAGCATCATCATTTTCCTACTATCCAATTCCCACCTCTTCTGTGGGCAAGTATCTTGGAAGAATCCAGAAGCAAAAGCAATGCAGACACATTTACTGCAGCCAATACACTTCCAGGCTATCCATGCACTTCACAGCCACTTTCACTCCTGAGTGTATCCACAGAGACTGACTGCTGGCTAAACAGTTTTCAGCTGCCAGCAGAGTATATGCTCCTTTGCCACCCAACACAGCTGTGCTCAGGAAACTGCACCAGCCTTCCCATGCAGATCTTTCTGAATTCCCCTCTTAACTCCCCCTTTTATACTTTGTAATTTATCTAGGAGTAACTAGCCATGGTAGGAATACAGGAGTTTAGGAATAATTTCATTTTTGCAGCTACACAAATGGCTGCAAGAAGACACAATGAGTTCTCTAGACAGACCTAACAAACCACAAAGTTGAAGTAGAATGGCTAATTAATGACTTTAGGGAAAAAAAATCTATTAACTTGTTTTTCAAAATTCTTTTCTGGAAAGACTGAAATGAAATAGACACGTTTCAATTTTTCCCCCCCCGAGTACTTGTTTAGATAGTATCTTCTATCCAAGGAGGTAGTTTCCATCATACACTTGGCTTTCAACAAATCAGCATTTCCTGAATGAAAATGTTTCACCATCAAAGTTTTTGAAGAGTTTTACTGACAATATTTCACTTAAAACCAGCTGAGAACCAGACTGATAGCTCTGAGTATTACTAGACAAGCAAACAAGAACAAATTGTCTAAATAGGATCTGGCCTTATGCAAGAGCAGGCCTCAGCATCACCAGTACAGCTGGTGCTCACAGACTCTCCTGAGTCCATCAACAAGATGAGACTTTATTATTTGACATATTATTTAAAAATTAAAGGCCTATCTGCAAAGAAAAATCTATTCAGCTTCCTAAAGTTATAAATGTAGCCCACATTTTGAAAAATATTTCCAATAGCATAACTAGTTATTCAAAATCTAAACATAATAAAATTGAAAGAAGCAAAGAAGCAAATACCAGCAGCTGTTGCAACTATTAAACATGCCTCAGAAAACTCAGGAAAATATAACCATTAAAACAGTAATTCCAAAATACAAGAATCAAACTAAGACATTCAAATCCTCTGTCTCCAGCAAGTTACAGAAAAAAAATTACTGTCCAAGGCTAAGTGCCTATGCTAGAAAATCTGCAGTTGGCATCTTAATTAACTGAGAAGTGTTCAGCTTGAACACCTTTGATGAGTTCAACTATAGCATATTATAAAGCAAGAAAAATGTTTCTGTGTAGCCATTTAGGACATAATTCAACATGAAACAAGAAACCAAGTGGAATGCTACCAGAACTCAATCATGTATCACTATGTTTGACAAAAGGATTATCATGCTAGTAAGTATTTCGTTCTGTCTTTACAGTGTTATTGGAATATAGAATTTTCATCAGAACCCATTCTGCAGACTTTCATTGCCAACACTGTAATGATACACTGGAGGAACAAGGAAGCAAACTGCATGGAAGCACAAATCTGAGAAGACTTTGGTCTATTATCTAGTAAGACAAAGCACAGATTCCATTTTTTGTAACATATTTTCTAATCCTCTGCCTTTTCTCCTATGAAATGACTTCAAGACATTCTTGTCAACTCATAGAAAAATGCAAATTTTGGTGACTGTAAACACTTTGAAACAACAGGACAGAAATGAATTTTCATGACATTTACAGCATGCAGCCTATCTCAGCCAGCCTAGTGCTCACACAGAACTTCTCCCTTGCACAGGGACTCTACTTCAGTGCTTACATACCTGCTGTGTAACGAGACTGACGTGGCTTGGTGGGGAATGCTGGCAGGCTGCTTGTTTTTCTGCCAGCTGCTGCAGTTCTGCTGCTGCCACAGCGTGTCCCTGACGTTTGGCCTGGGCAGGGTGTTCTGCATCCTTGTGCATCCTGGCTGAGCCCATGCACGGCCCGCTGGAGCTGCGATGGAGACCTACCAAACAAACATTGCAATGTGCTCCATGAGCAAGTGTCAGACCTTCAGCCTGCTGATCACAGACACACAAAAGCAGTAAAACACCAAGAAGAATACAGAATAGACATAATCTGCATGGGTATTGCCCAAATGAACAATTAGCAATTCCAAACCCTCTTTATTACAATGTATCTAATGGCACCCAATTCCAGAGATGTTGGCAGCTGTTACCCAAGTTAAAACTGCAGTTTGCCCTTAAAACCAAACGGATCTCTTTAAGTAAGCTACTCAGTTAGGAAGTAAGATGTATTTTAATGCTTGAGGGGTTGTCAATATATACACAGCAACCCTAGCAAATATGTGCTGACCCTGACACACAACCTAGAACAAATAAATACTATAAAAATACAAAATTAGTATCAGGAATCACAACTGTTAGCATGTATGTGGTTCCCAAAAGTTTCCCAATAGATTACAGTCTGCATGTAAATTCCTACTGTTTCTACTATGCTTCAGGTTCTTTACACTCTAAAGCTGCATTGCTTAAGTGAGTACTATGACAGCATGATAGATCTCTACATTTTGGTTTTGGGATACCCTTGGACATGGCAGTGCTAAAACACCCTAGAGAACAAGATATTGTAATGATTCATTCAGATCCTTCTCTGGAGGTCTTGACACACCTTTAAGTATTCAACACTTATGAGGCTTCATTACAATATTTCTCTGTTTGATAGACAACCAGAGTACTAAGAACAGCACATAGACTGAGACAGGACTTCTGCTAATGAAAACAACATTAAACCCACTAAAGATAGATGAGCTCAGTAGCACAGTAAAGAAAATATACAATACTTAATTCCACAGCTCTTTTTGAACAAGTTCAAAGGCCGAGTTCAAAGCACAAGGCTGAGGGGAGACCATATCACTACAACTACCAGAACAGAGGTTTTTTTGAGGTAGAAGTCAGCCCCCTCTCCCAAATAACAAACAACAGGACAAGAGGAAATGACGTCAAGTTGCACCAGGGAAGATTTAGATTGAATACTAGGAAAAAGGATTGTCAAGCACTGAACAGGCTGCTAGGTAGCAGCTGAGTCAGAAA
The DNA here is from genome assembly GCF_027579445.1 of Ammospiza nelsoni. NCBI lineage: Eukaryota > Metazoa > Chordata > Aves > Passeriformes > Passerellidae > Ammospiza > Ammospiza nelsoni. The sequence goes on along the minus strand of NC_080638.1, from coordinate 42,011,016 downwards.
CCACAAAGATACTTAAAAGACATGGAGTAAATGGAGCTCTTAGGAATCTGGTTAATGCTGGACTTGGTAGCATTAATTGTTTGACTTGGTGATCTGAAAGGTCTTTTTGAACCCAAATGATTATATGATTGCCTGTTCATTTGGTCAATAAAAGGGCATCTGCCTATCAAGGGCTACATCCTGTACTCCTGCTTTCTGTAAGAAATTTAGCACCATCCAACAACTCAATTCTGGAAATGTAAAATTTCTACATATTCCACAACAGAAATTTACACAGTCTCTGTACTGAACTAGCAGGTTATTATGAATCCCAGAGCACTCACCTATTTTTGCAGAGGGTATTTGGGACAATCTTTGGCTGTAGATTTGAACAGCTCTCTGAAAAGATGAGAATGGGCCAATGGTGTAGTTACCAGAACGACGATGTAACCCTGCAAGGCTACAAGTCTCGGTGGACACCGAGTTTGTGAGGACAGAAGAGCTGTCAGGAGCTGTGCTCTGCAAGGAGTGCGGCGAGGGTGGGGACTGAATCAGTCTGGGACCAGCTGGAGGAGCTGGCAGTGAAGGCTGACCAGACACCTTTGGATTTTCAGAGGCTGCAGGCTGAGATGGCATCCAAAAACTGGAACTTCTCTGCAACGTGGCACCAGGAACAGAGGAAGAAGCATCAGGAGGGCTGCACTGAGGTAATTTCACTTCGGCATTTAAGGAGCAGGTGAGTCCTTCTGCAACTATACAAAGATAATGAATATACTATATGAGGAAAATCTGCTTTTTAGGTCCTTTGATAATATCAACACATCAAATGCCTGCACTCAGACCCACGGAAGCCAAAATGACCTTATCTACCAGCAGAGACAAGAAGAGGCTCTACATGATAAATACCTCCTTTCAAAGCCTGCCATATCTAGATCATCCCCCCCAGGGAGGGGCAGCTAACTCTTTGCCACTACCTACTCTGCAGTATCTTGTGTTTAAAAGTACAAACTGGGCATTCGGATCTCTGTTTGAACCCAAAGGTTCCAACCTTTCTTTAAAACAGTATATGCAGTCAATTTTTTTTTATGATTATTTAAGTCAGTTTACTTACAGCTTGATTTAGCTTCTTTGGGTTTACAGCCTTTTAGTGCTCCTTCTGCAGACAAATCTGCAACTGAACTTTTGGAGTGATCACCTTTTATGTTTTTCACCATCTCAGGATGCTCTACAACAAAATCAAGGAGTTAGGAAGTAGAACATTGCAAATCACTAGAACAATGCTGCAGAATTTACCCTTGCTGTGATTGACTTTATTGCTAATACTTCCTGTAAACCACAGAACTTCATTGATGACAATTATGCTGTCATGTATAGTAGCATGGACTACTAGATACATATGGCTAGCACACTCGTCCTTCCATAGAATGTGTAATTAGGCTCAAATATACAGTCTCTGCCCTCCAATGGATACACTCACTGCAGGCAGCAAAATTTAAGATCTTGATTTCATTAATCCCTTACTTTGATTTCAGGATTCTCTGTTCATTTCAATTCTTATTGCCTTCAGTTTGCACATTTTCAATTCAGTCATGAAGTACCATATCTAGCTCCTTATAAATACCAGTCTAAGTTCCACCCATTTCACTTCAGGAAAAGAAGGCAGTAGTGAAGCTACTCTAGTCGTCACATAAGACTGAGCTAAAAAAGAACAAAAAAACCAAAAATATATGTAACCTCAGAAAACCCGAGTAATATTGTGGAGAGGCTGTTCTCTTTTCATAGACATAAGTTAAACTAGATTTGTCTGGACAACATCATCTCAGAACTGCCTCCAAAACTTACCACCTTGGGGCTGCTTCTCTAACTGGTGACTGCTGCTGCTGTGTTTTGTGGTTGTGGATTTTGTTCCTAGGAAGACACTTGCTGATTTGTTTTTCTGTGTGTAAAAAGTCAGTACTTCCTCCAGGTCACTTTCACTGCAATAAGGAGAGAAGAATGGATGCAGAGTGAGGACACAGCTTTTCTGCATTCATGTAACAATCAAAGACAATAAACAAAAAGGAAACTGAAGAGTGGAGTGGGGCAAAAAAAAGGTGACACTTGACAAGCTAACGATTTGCTCAGTTCTACAGGGTAAAAGCAAAAGGAAGGCAACATGCCCTGGTTAAACCTGAGATTGCCACTAAAATACCATCTTCTTATGCAGTAGGAAATCCCAGGCATTCAGGAGCCCTCCCAGGATAAATAAAGAGCAAGTGAATACTTCGAACACATCTGGGGAGATGAGCTCAACATGAGAGATTCCATTCACAGCTAAATTTGTCAATCTTCTGCAGGTGCTCTTTAGAATGAGCAGCTATTTTCTCATGAGAGAATTCAGCACAGTCTCTGTTTTATAGTCACCATTAGTAGTTTCTGTTCAGCAGTAGGGGGAGAAGAGGAAAGAAGGCAAAGGCTTGTTAATTAGCCAAAACTGCAGGACAACCAGAACAGTCAATATTTTTGGGAAACTCACAAAACTCGCATATGTTTCTCATTTTCCTTACAAGAACAAAGTGGGACAGCCCCAATATCCTAAACATCTATTGGTCCCAAACCAGTATCAGTTACTTGGCCATTCTTACTAGAGCTTGTGCAAGTTGTAGTTCTGGTTGTTTTGTATCTGAAATGGTTTCCTTTTGCTTCATAGTGTTGCCTCAGCATCAGCAAGTAGCTGTATGGCATGGCAAAGACCAAAGCAAGTACTCTAGTGCCATCAACACTACAAGAAAATGTAATACAGGAGTATAAAGTAGCAGAGCAGCAGTTAGAACCTTTCAAAATATCCTCTGAATATCACAATTGTAACTAGCCTTAGCTAGCTTAAGCTTTGGTAAAAACCAGGTCTAAAGCTGATACACTGAAGTTTGCAGTATGCCCTGAAGATCCAAACTTCACTTTTATTCTGGGAGGAAAAGTGAAAAGGAAATCCAAGAATGAGAAGTTGTATGTGGAAAGCTGCTTTAAGCTTTTAAATGAATTTATCAGTATGTATGTGTTTTTACAATGCACTGAGGATGTTTAGAATCAGTGGTCATAGTATACATACAACTAAACACAATCATATCAACATGATACCAAAGTTAGAGTCAATAAGACCATCTCAATTAAGAAGCAACATTTATTACCCCATTTTCTCCACTGTTGCATTCACTGCACTGCAGAATGAACACTTGAACTGGAAATCTATCCCCTTTGCTTGGTTCCAAATGACTTGCTCACTGATTTAAGTTTGAAGCACCATGCCAAGTAGTGTCAGATATCAGAGTTTTCAAACACAGCTCATACTTCATAAGAAGCAGAAAGATCATCCCTAGAGATCATGTGATCATGGGCAAGCTATTCTATATCACTCACTCACACAACCCAGCAAAAATCTCCAGCCCCAGCCTAGACTGTGCATCAGGCCATGATGGCATGGTAGTCAATAATATCAAAACAGAAGAATTTGCAGATCAGTTCCATGCAGCTATCTCTTATCATTTCTGTTGCAAAAGGGAAAATTACCTGCCTGGGACACAACAGATATTTAATGGCCAGAATGTTCAGAGACCCAAAAGCCTGGGCCCACATAATATGCATTTCTAGCAAGAGCAGTAGATCTATGGTATATGGCAGTCAGGCATCTTTGTCTGAAGATTTTTCTGCAATCTTGTAAATCTGTTGCAGTAATGACTCCATCAATTATATTAGCAAAAGGTAAAATACTTGTTTTCATAAGAATGTATCAAGACAGACTGTGAAACCACCTGAACTTAGGATGCCTCAGCTACCACCCACTTCTAACAATTCACTATTAGTGCTATCCAAAGAGAGAAAGAAAGAACACTTTAACAAGCAGTCACACAAAAGAAGTGACCATAATCTTCACAGAAAAAAGACGATGGACGTGAAAAAGGCAGGTAAACTCTGTCCAGATATTGACTGGGGTTCTTGCCTATATAGGCATGTCATATATTGACCAAATAACAGAGTCAAGAATAATTGTTTTTTGTCCTCAAGAATCAGAGATTTTGAAAACATAATTGTGGTTCACTGAATAATTTCAGACCTCTCCATAGTTAGATAGTTATAATTCCATTGTTTTTCATACAATGCTACAGGCCCTAAGGAATACTCAACTATTTTCAAAATATGCTTCTTAGCAGACTTTTTAAAGTTTAAAGCAGATAGAGGGCACTGATAGAAAATGCTGCTTTTCAATTGTGAAAGTAACTGCTTGAACTGAACTGCCTTAGCAGGCCTAACTCCCTTCCTTGCTCATCTCAGAAAATCCAGACCTGGAAAATTCCTGAAGAGAGGCAGCAAGCACAAGATTTGTTTCTGAGAGCAGAAACTTGAGTCAGAGCTGTAACAACTGTTCAACCACAGCAGCTCCAGATCATCTGAGCAGCAGTTCTAGTTTGACTCTCCTTCTGAAGTACTGCCTTATTTGGTCCAGCATCAGAGGAGAGGAAACCATTAACTCACCAGCAGCAGTTTGAAATTTACAAAGGCCAGGGCAACCACTGCTGTCCTTTGGGAAGTGAACTTGATGGTAAAAACATCTACTGTATGTTCTTCCCTATGCACCAGATGCTGATGTTACAAGTGTTTGGTTGCTGGAAGAGACAAAAGAAGACAAGCTCTCTGTCCCTCAGCAGGAAAAGGTCTTACAGTTAATAAAGGTATGTAGAGGCTTTAGATCAATCAAATCATCTTTAGAACAAGGCTTCAAGGCTGAAAGATCACTTGTCAAGGGGAATAAAACCTATTCCTACCTTGCTCTAGCAATGAAGTTCTCAAAATCTTGAGTATTCACTCCCTCCTCCTCTTCCTTTTTTGATTGTTTCTGAACCATCAGCTCTGTTTCCTGTTAAGAAGCAGTATCAGTAAGTGTCTCTATGTTCCATGGCATAGCTCCCAGAATACAAAATCCAATTGCATAGGAGCTAAGTAAAAAAGAACATTGCTACATGCAACAACATGAATAAATATAGACAGCCCCAGAGACAGCATCCTAAGCACACAGTAAAGTCCATTCCTCCACCTGATACCAATGATCCGCTGAGAAAAGATCAAGTCTTCAAAAATGTGTGCTGTTCCTTCAACTACACTCTTTGCTAGAACATAAGGAAGTATGGAAGGGAAAAAAAATTAAATCATTCATTACAGATATTGGGTCCCCTCTCCATTTTGTTGTTCCTGCCACAGAGCTCCTCCAAACAGCTTTTATCAATGCATTTGTTCCAGAAGTAGACAGACAGAAGGAGGAAAAAAAGTATAAAATTAATCTTAAAGAAACTGAAGGATGTCTGTAGAAAAACCAATAGATTTTCTACTATAAACTAGTAGTTCTCTTGAGTTAATTTCTTCTGTCAAGCAGCAAATTGAGGGCTTACAGACATACCAAAACCCCACTGCTTTAGCAAAGACTAAGAAAGTAAAATAGTACAGCCTATGGCAAATGTGCCTATACACTGAAATATACTGGAATAAATGATAAGCCTTTGTCGGTGAAAATGGGAGCAAATTTTCAGATACAGTCTATTTTACACCAGTAGAACAGGTTGGCACTAGAGGTTGGATTGATACAAACATATCTGTTCCTTAGAAAAACCTTCAGACCTGTCTGAAATACCAGTACCAGTTTAAAAACTTTATCTGATCAGACTTGACCTCCACTTCATTTCTTCCTGTTGTTACCCTGAGCATTCCCAGGAAAAAAGGGTCAGGTACATATTTTAATACATAATTCAAGACAGGGAAGTTAAAGTCAGTTTGGGATATCTTTACCATTTACTACTTAAGTAAATGTCTGGATAATATGTGATGGGTTTAACTTAATTTACTGGAGCTGTATTATTCCGTGTCATTATAGCTGATATACAATGGCAAGTATTGAATTTGCCATTTAATATATTAAATCTACTCATATTAAAACTGAAGTTACAAGTCAATGAAAGAAGTCTGTATGCTGGAATCCAAAATCAAAAAGCCTCACAGCCTAACAGTTTCTCAAGGGTTTAAACACATATGCCCTGAAACCTCAAGTGATATGTTCTCACTTGTTTTAACTGAGAAAATATGTTTATGCACTGATTTATTACCAGCTACAAAGCTTTATTTTGTGAATTTACTCAAGAGTTAGCAGAAAAGCCTATGTTTGAATACAATTTGAGTGGAAATTATATCCAAAGCAGTTGCATTCTTCACTCACCACAGAGCCACCCAAGTGCTTTGTGGTTCCTCCTAACAGAGTACTTCAGTGAGCATTAGGCATACAAGGCACTCCCTGGAACAGATCTGGTTCAATACCAACCTTGATTAGACAGATCAAGTTACCAGATGTCAGTTCTGACAAGGCAATGTAAGTGAACATCCTCTCCTAACGAGTAGAAGCTTGAAGGCCTCTGCACAGCTGCCTCTGAAAGCTGAATTTCAATTACCCTTGTTCTAACACTGAAGAAATGCTAGGGGGCAAAGGAAAGGGGAAGCTGTCCTTGCAGGAGGAAGATTAGGTTGAAACCACTATGTTAAAAACAACACCACTTACATCTAAAGATGTGAAAACTGTTTAAATTAGGACCCACAACTCCTTTACACTGAGCATGCAGAGTACATTACTACAGATATGTAGCAGTCTCTCAGTATAGCAAGTAAATAGTAAAATACATATTTCATGCTGTTCTGTATAAAACATCTTTAAAGAAGCCCCATAAAAATAAGAAGTGGGAAGAGGCATTACAAAGCATTAGAATCAAAGGCAAGGCAAAGAAAAAGCACACTGCCAGTTAAATTCCACTTCATTTCAGCACTTCTTTTTATGCACATAATTACTGGCCTGCACATATTATGTAATAATATTGTTGTCTATCTGACAATTTCAACAAAATACCATTGTTGGATGCACAGCTGCAAGCAGATCATGTAAATAACAGAAGAGTGCCTTTGAAACAGCCTGCACGAAACACTTTGTAAGAAGAAAAGAGGAACCAAAGAACCCATTTCAAAAAGTGTAAGTCACCTTGTTGTAGCAGATGATGAACTCGCCCAGCTGGCGAGCCAGGATGCGCCGCCTGTCCGTCAGTCCTACGTGACGGCTGGGGAGCAGCAGCCTCAGAGACGGCCGCAGGTTGCTGGCAGCTCGCTTCAGAAAGCGGATGATGAGGTCCTGCAAGCAAGAGATGGAGTTAACAACGTGCTGTCTGCAAAGTGTGGGGAGAAGAGAACAGAGACACTACATCAGCTAAGGACTGGCAGGAACTATACACATTGTCCTGAGAAAATGAACTGAAACTGGCAGGCAAAGGCATTCTGCAATATGCACTTTTAATACAGCCCTATAAATCCAACGTGGGGGAGAAAAACAGTGGTGTATCTTGCCTGAAGTGGGTCAGAATTTTGAATATTGGAATATGAATCCCAATATTACCAGTTAGATTGTGCCTGGGCCACTCTGACCCTCGCTGCTAGGCCAAAGGCAGCAACTGCGGTGTATCACCCCAGAGACACATTGGCTTGCTGGAGATTGGAGCTGGGCACTGAACAAGTCCAGGCTTGTTAGGAACCCCGTTTACTTCAGGAGGAATGGCTTCAGGCGATGGTGAAGAGAAAAAGGATGGATTCTGCTGGAGGGTTTAATGTCCAGAGGTTTATTCCATGGTTACAGAGGTCTGAACGTGAGCAATTGCTCCAACAGAAATCTCGCCACATGGTCTGATTCACCTTTTAAGCTCAGGGACAGGGGGAGGGGAGGTACAGGTGAGCCACCAACCAGGTGAGAGGGGCAGGGTCTCAGGGGAAGATGACACCCAGTCAGGCCAATGACCCCTGGGCCTGAGGGGCATCCTTTGAACTTGACCAACCACACGACGCCTTGCTGGAATGTTAAGCCTGATTGACAGGACTCACTCAGCATGGGGGCAAGGGGGAAGGGAGAGAGGTACAGGCACACCTGGGGAAGTGACCTGGAAGTCTAAAATGGGACATTACAGCACACCACAACATTTGAACACTTAGGAAGTGTTTGTCTCAAAAGCATAGCAGATAAAGGAAAAAATAATCAATCAGCAAAACGCAGTGACACACCTGTAAAGTCCAGTATCTTAGGAGAATGTTCCCAAAATCCCACATGCAATGTGTTAAAGGTGGCCAGTGGAAAGTGCACTGACATAAAACTCTCTCAGCAGTACCACAGGAAAGGGGATCTTGGTCAGATATCTCCACTACAGTGGGTAGCCCCATTTCATCATTTTTCAACTACGTGCTATTGCCACATCCTCTCCACAGCACTAGATGTCTACATCTATAGCCATGTAATTCCAGTCCATCACCAGGTCTGTTTGACCTCTGGTGGGGGAAACATATGGCAAGACAGATCCTAAGGCAAGATGCATCCTGTGGGCGTTTTGAACCCTTTCTGTCTCGCCTCTGGATTTGCTTTTGCTCAGGAGCTCTGCTAATGCATAAATGAGCAGCCTCACAGCCAAACTATTGGATTTCACAGCTCGCCTCTCACTGCCATTACTCCAGGCTGGTTTGATCTGTTATTTTAAACGTTAGTCTTTACAGTACAGCAGACAAAGTGACTCTCAAAAAGCCCGTTTTAATTTCCACTTGGAAAGAGCAGAGGTAACATTTTCCACTGAGTTGAATGATTATTCTTGACACACAATTTTATCTCTGAACTACATTTTCCCTGCAACACACACTCAGTGAGAATATATGCAGAAAGCTCAAGAGCCTACTGTACAAAGCTCTTTTAGGAAGGTTTGTGAAAGGATCCGGGATTGCTGTGCTTTTTAAAATGCATACATATCAAACACAGGACTTCAAAATACTGCTTTGAAAAGTCTATCACTTTTGCTTTCTCTTCTCACTGGCTTTTACTTTAATTTCCTCTATCTAGAATGCAAGTAAGATTCATAAACACAGATGTCTGAATATATTACAACAGTACAGAAGAGAAAAAGCTTAACTGGGTACCTGTTCTATTTGAATAGACGAAGGCTTTGCTTAATGCAGCACAAACCAGATCCTAACAAGTACTCTCAAAGAATCTTCTAGAGAAGAATTCAAGAGCAGGTAAGCTCAGAAATCTCAGCATGAGATCTGAGGAGCCTGAATGTCAACAGAGTCTAGTCATTAAGACCTGTCTGTCATTGCTCTGAGGTCTGTTAGCAGTCCTACCACATGGGTATATTAAAAATACAGCACTGGCAGCCAGACAAAGATGAACAACCATCATCACAATTGGACTTCTGTACTTGCAAGAATAGGAACTGACTTCAAATGTCTCAAGGTAGATTCCAACTTGGCTTTTCAGCCTGGCCAACACAAAGCTTCTTACCATTTGCTCATCCTCTTTGGCAACCCAGGCAGGATTCTGGATCTGTTCTCCAGCCTCCTTCACCAGTCGGAGCTGAACGTGCCGTAGATAGGCAGAGAAAGCTGCACGAGCTTGAATCTTGCTGGGGACAAAAAGAATCAACCAGTTGTCTTCAGAACAGGAATGGAAAGAGTTACAGCAGTGAGGCACAGCTTATGAACCAAAGTACAGTCAGCAAGGTCCTCCTAAGTGCAGTAATGCTGAAGCTCAAAGAAAGGAGAACCCCTTCACCCCATCAGCATTTTCAAGCAGACCTTCAGTTCACCAAGATGGGGTGGTAGGTATTGCAGGAGGTACACAAGACAATACACACTCTCTCAGATAAATTCTAAAAATGGAATGTTCTTCCTGCCTTTTACAGCCTTGGTTACTCTCCTCTAAAAGCCAGTAACGTGGACATCAGCAAAACCATATTTTTAAAACAAATTCAAGGCTCTACTGGGCCTCGGTTTTCACAAACATTTTGAACACCACAACAACAGACCATAAAATAAACAAAGGGCTTGGTACTGGTGCCAGAGTTATAACAAAGGCCCTGTAATTCCCATTAGAAATGAAAGAATTAAATCTGTGAAAGTGAGCTCTTCCCCTGCTAGCTCAGGGATACAAGCCAAATTTCATTGAGCAAGGCACCACTGAGGAATGAGGGAACATCAGCAAAATCTGCTGTGCAGCTGGCTGAACATGTTGGGAAGCTGTAAGCATGAACTGAGGAGAAGACTGGGAGGGACACAGCTTCTCATTCCCTTGCAATAGTAGCCACTTTAGTATATGCATCTGTTGTGAGAGAAACTGCTGAAAGCTCTGCCTAATTCTGTTCATTGTCCTCTTGGTCCAAACCTTATCCTCAAACATTCTGCTCTCCCTCATTGTTTTCCCCACAGTTGCTAGAAGCTTTTCATAAGGATATAGCAGCAGATTTGCCTTAGTGTCAGCAACAGATTTCCCTTTCGATCACAGGAAGTGTCCCAATATGCTCTGTAGAATTTTAAATTTCATCTTCAACAAACTAGAGTTTTGAACCCATTACTTTCCTGAAATATTATTCCAGAACTTACTGTTCTAATAAATAGGAATCTCCTTTCTGCCCAGCACAGCTTCACTTATGAGCAGATTATAATTGCTTTTTCTTTCTCCAACATTGTCCTGTACCTTAAATATAATCCCTGACAGATCTCCCACCTTGAATGTTTTTGTTAACAGAGTTAAATCCTTTCATAGTTTTCCTTTTATTAATGTGAACTATCCACATTTGCCAGTGTCCTCTAAAAAAGCACCCACAATGGTGACATGATAAGACCAGCAGCTCACCTCCACCTGTGTTCCACTCACAATTTGCCTTCCATGAATATGGGTGATACAATACTCCACATCAAGTCTCAGAAGTATGTCAAGTGATAAGCCCTGGAACACATTTGGTGTTTTCATGCATGCATGAGCTAGGACTTCACAAACTTCCTCTGATCAACCAGCATGCAAGATATTTTTCCTTATAATTAATTTCTAGCTGATGAACACCCAGCTGACAGAACTTCTGGTGTAAATTATTAGTTCTTATAAGCATCCCATTGTACTCTGTGCTACTGAATTTCATCCTAGTTAGATTATTTATATCCTCAAGGTCATCCAGTTTCTCATATGTAATGCATTACTTTTTTCTCATGGTAATAGCTCCCAAATATTTTCTATCAGCAAATTTCATTAGCACATTTGTACATTTTGTGGCATTACTGAATTGATTATATAATCAGCCTCAGACAAATTCCTGAGGAACCTCACCATATTTTTTCTACTTGTATTCTGCTTCTTACAAATATTCTCACATGCTTATATAGTCCTTATGACTCCAGGGACACAAGTCCTTGAAATGCTATTAAAAACTCTGTGCAGCAATTAAGTCTTTCTGGCTCATAGGTCTAAAAATTTCAGGAACATTATGTTAGTGTTACACAGAAATCATACCATAGCAACACTCAGACAGATCAATGCATCCATTTGGGTAAGAATTGAAGTTAAAATAAAATACATTGGAAGTATCCATGTATCAGCTTAATCATCAACTTTTGATGCTTGTGGAAGGTCACACAGGGCCAGAGAAGGGCTAAACCAATGACAAGTACACATCCTCTTCATAGCTATACTGCAGCAACTACACATGGTTACAATTTCTGCCTTCCAGGAACTTCAGTGAACTCCAGAATGCACAGCAGGCCTTATAACACCTCTGAGCTCTGCATGCCACTAATCACTACCTCTACCTTTTCTTTCTACATGTGTGGAACACTGGGAGAACTCTCTGAATCCCTGCTGAGAACTGATACTCTCTACATCAGGCCACCATGTATCAGAAAAAGCTCTCACCTTGGCTTTCTAGAGCTGCCAGTTTTGGTGTAGGTACAACTCAAACATCTCATTACCAGTTCAAGATTTCTGCTTGATAAGAAGCCCCCATTATCAACATCAGCACAATAATACAGGTCTTTGCCTGCACCTGAAATTTCTGACTAAAAACTACAGAAGGCTTTTGTTTAACACTGCCTCTCCTTTTGTGGGGGTGATATTGAAACCTGAGGCCTTAAATTCAGAAACAAGTAACTTGCTTTTCATTTTACTTCCTTGGGAATGGCAGAGCTGGGGGAACAGGTTTTCTTTGAATATAATTTCTTTACCAGTAACACCCAAAATGTGGAAGGCAGATATTTCCTCATCAGGCTGACTAAAGGAGAGAAAAATCCTACCACTTACAAAAACTGACTAGAATAGGCCTGTTTTTTCTTGGATGAAAATTTTATTCAGCTCCTCTGCCTGTTGAGCCCATAAGCAAAGCTTACATCAATGACATCCCAGATGGGGCCAAGCCCAACACAATCTCAGAACAAGAGGTCACCATAAGCCTTATACCCTTCTGTGGGGAATCCCAACAGTGCTGGGTGCTGAGCAAGATTCTGCCAGGAACATCAGACAGAGACTATGTTCTTGGCAGGAGTCAGTTCTATATAGATATAGACACAGCATTGCTATGTTTATCCTCAAAAGAGGTTTCAGAATCTTCCCTGTCACAGCAGCAAATGTCCTTGCCACAATAAGACATCGGAACAATCCCCAAAGCTATTGAATAATTCATAGTTTCTCCCAGAAACTAAACTAAGAAAACAACAACAAGAAACATTTTCTCTACCTCTATTTTTCACAGAAAACATAACACTGCTTCTTGTCTAGAACATGTGTAGTCTTTCTACTCAGGTATACGTAACCATCCTTTCTTTTTGTACTTTCTGTCCATCTGCAATTAGACAGTTTTGCTAACCACATTCAAGGGGAGGATTGTGTTTCAAAACATCTGGTTAAAACCTTGCTTGGTGTTTTTCTATAGACTCTCCTCCAGTACATCTCTTTTTTTCCAAGAAAGAGCCATGCATCAGAAGACACTCTATTCCACACCGTCCTACTCAACAACATGCAATGAGATGTTTCAGTAATTTGTCATTCTCAAGTTACTTCCTAATTTTGCTCTCAGAAGGCCATGACCTTGAGCAAAGATAACTACCAGAGGGAAAAATTCTATCACCAAAAATAAAAGCACAAAATGAGAAAACTAATTTTACAGAGAGACAGCACTGAAATACTCCTATCCAACCCTTCCTGGATAATTTAATGTATGTTTATAACCACTTCTTGGCAAATGCAAAGAATGCAAAGAAAAAAAATTAGAATTCAGTAGCAGACATCCTGCATTAAGGCAAAGAGGCATTTTAGAAGCCTGAGCTGACAAAGAACAGCTTACATCATCAGATCAAAGAAAAGCAATGGAAACTACAGGGTCATGCTTTACACTGATCCAACAGGTCAGGCACTCGGGTAAACTGTCAGACTTTGCAATGGTCTCCCTTCTGTACCAACAAGATGTTAAGGCAGCCCACAGTTAGACAAAAATCTAGGCCCTTTTCTAGGGCCTTCTTATCCCTTCACATTCATAATGTGCATCCTCCATATTTTAACTCTTATTAGCTTCAAGTCAAAACTAGAGGCAATACGCAGAAAATTCTCACCTCAAATTTCCTTGATTTTGAAGAATCTGAAGCAAGTTAAACTGAGGTCTTGAGTCTGGTTTTTTCAGAAAGAGCTTTTCTCTATTTCCAGTTTTTTTGTTATGTTTTTTTGGTAACCTCTCCTTAGAAGCAGTTTTCACTGAGTCAGAGAGCTCTGGCTTGTTTTTCACTGGAGTGTCCGAAAGAGAGCAAACACTTCTATCTACGTCTTCATCTTCATCCTCATCCATCTCCTCTTCCTCCTCATCTTCTGTGTCGGACTTGAGGGACAGCTTTGTTGGTTCTGATGTGCCTGTAGTAGAGGAGAAATCACTTATGCTGATTAAGAAAAAAAGAAAGTGGAGAGGACTGTCTACTGCTCATACCCTTTGGTTTAGGGGTAAACTCCTTTCTGCTAGGAGGACAGAACACTGCCATCTCAGAACACCATCTCAAGTATGACTGTTCTATGTTATTCTGTCTTTCATCTTGTACATCAATTGAGAAGTCCATTTTCCCAGTATTACAGAACACAGAAGAACACTAAGGTTCTTGTTTTGGCCTTACAAATGAAAAAAGAACGCCCACACAAAATCAAAGAGGCAAAGACATTTTCCTCTATTTTTATCCTGATTCTTACATACATACTGACATACCTACACCCACACTTGATATATATATATATACACACACACAAATTTTTGTATGCTGTGTGTCAAATAAAGCTACAAAAATCTAAACTTCCACATGAGCCAATAACAATCATAGAGCTTAAGACAGCAGCAAAAACCATCTTACAACATCCAATCTCTCCTACTGCAATGAGTACCATACAGCTACTAGAAAGAGTTTAGATAAAGGCAGGAACAGTCAGTTGTGGGGATCATTCATCTCTGTACCCCTTTAAGTTTTTCCAACACCAGCTTGGATAAGGACTTCTGTTCCCAACAGCTTAAGAGTCACAGCTGTCTAGGAGAATCAATCTGAAAGATCCCATCTTTCTCTGAAAAGCTGAAGAATTACAGAGGCACACATACTGTTTAATTCTTTACCCAAAATGCAACAAACATGCTCATCTGCAAGTAAGCACTGTTTACCTTTAATCATACACACGGAAGTGTGGGAAGGTGGGAATGAAATTCAAGGCACTAAACAAACAAGAAGCTCAGAACTAGAATGAAGTGAAAACTATTAACATTTGAAACAGAACAACCTCATTCACACACATTTCAAATGAAAAAGTCCTTTGCTTGCCTTTTTTTTTTACCAGCTGCTCATTTAAAACTCTAGCCATGCATACCTAATGGTCTTGCCTGTGCTGCTCCAACCTTGCCACGGTATCGCTGCCGCTTCCGTAACTCCAGTGAAACGAGCTTCCTCTCATAAAAGAGAGCATGAGAGCCCACAATTTCCATCCTCCTATCCAGCCTTCCATGGAGACCTGCTCTGGGAAGCACAGTACACAGATATCCCTCAGTCACCCTTTATCTTTCTCTCCCTGATAACACAAGAGACCAAACTTCAAGAAACATTCTTGCTGATACACAGAAAAAATATTTACCATCAGTCTAACTCTGCTCTACTTAAGCCTGTAAATGTTTGAAGAGAGTCTTGTATGTACTCCACAGAACATCACCTCTCAAAGCTCCAAGACACAATCACCTAGTGTCACACTTTCATGACTGAGCAGCCTCTGCCCATCGTGCAACAGCTCAGGGCACAATTAACATTGCAAGAGTACAAAATAGGGAAGGGGAATGGAAAGAGAGCATATTTACATGAATCTGGTTGTTTGAACCATTTATGTAGACAGCTTGTTCTTCACTGATCAGATAAAAGCATTTTAACACAATAAAAGTGGAAAATGCCAAACTTTCTACAAGTTCGACCTAAGACAAGGGACGAGGAGCCCTGCCAGATTCCAGAAGGGAAACATCAAAAGTAACAATTTTCTGCCAGTGCACAAAAATCCAGAAAAGTGCTCCCCATGATATAAGTGTAAACAAGCATAGAAAATGCTTATTGTTTCATTTATCTTTTCAGTTCTAACAAAGTGAATATATGAGTATATGAAGTCCAAATCCTTGTGCATGACAAGATCTTTCAAAGAGAGCTCAATAAGGCTTATCAATATGATAGGAATACCAAAATGAGAAGTGTATGAGGAGAAATTTTAAGATCCAATGAAAACATGAGCTCTCCATATCTGGGTATATTCTTTTTGCACTGTATTTATGTTTCTAAAGTTATTTTCAGGAAAGGCATTGACTCACAACTCGGAAGATGAAACTAAGGAAATCTAAATTTGTAATAAATCCTACAGAGTACAAATTATTTAATTAAGAAGCTAATTACCGGGATCTTCCAGTGAGGAACTCTCTTTTCGTCTTGCTCCTACATAGAGAAAAAGGTCAAAAATTACTCTGCATACCAGATCAGCCTTGATTAAAAAGCCTCCCTAGTCTTTCACATGTACAATGTAAAGACCATATTTACAGAATTGCTTGTGAGTTCTATCTCAAAGAAGAAAAAATAAAAAGGGCTCCAAAAGAGGAGCCCTGAGAGCTGTACTACAATTGATGCTTGCATTTGTTTGGCTTAAGCTGGAGAAGGCATTATTTAGAAGAACTCTTTAGACACATCCCTGAACATACACAGAGAAAAAAAATTGTACAGCACTGATGCTGGAAGAACTTCTGTAAATACTGTCTCCTTTCTCAGTCACCTTGTCTTTACTTGGTAGTTACTTCATAGTGGATTTCAAATTTGAAGAAGAAATGCTGATAAGGAAGGGCATTAACCACTCAGTGAAAGACACTGCATACAACTCTCAGTGGAAGCTCAGCTAGTGGCATGAACTGTTCCCACCACCACCCAGAAGAAGAATCATCAAATCATGACTGCACAGATCAAAACAGGGATACTAAACCATTGGACAAGTCAATTTCAGGGCTTACTGTACATGAAGACAAACTTTAATGTGATTTGAAATTTGAAACAAAAGGTAAGCCAGGACCACCTATAATCCTTTCATAGAGAAAAAAATTATATAAGAGCTTGAAGTTTTTTCATGCCTATAGTAATATTAGTACTCCAATGATTCCCATGCCTTTTGAGTATTGTCATTTTTGCCTTTGGTTTCAGAAATGCAACACATAAATATATGACCAACAATCATTTGCACACTAGAAAAGAGATGCACAATTATCAGCACTCCTATAAATCCCAGACTTGTGTTTATAACACTGGATAAATGAGCAATCAATCCTTTTTGTACTGTTTGTGCCCTTTACCTCTCTCCCAAACAGAGAAGCTTTCTACCTGTCCTTAAACAGACGTGTAGCCAGCATATAGTTCATTGATGTCTTGTGCTCTAGAAAAGATCTACGAAAAGGAAAAAAAAAAAAAAGAGAGGATTATCAGGACAGCTCAACAGCTCAACTCAATGAAAGGCAGTACAGTGCAGAAATAAATGGCCTCTAAAACATATCCCAGAAGGTAATTCAGACAACATGGTGCACCACAACAGAAAAGACAAAAGGAGGAGAGCTATCATTTCTCAGCTGAAGTTCCTGGTGATGCAAGAGACAGAAAACATTACAGACTGGAAAAATAAACATAGAAAATTGTAATATAGTATAACTTTCAGAAGGAGTGAGTTCTATATGGCATTTATGGCTTAATGACAAGAGTACACAGTGCACAGCTTGAGGATGTAAAAGTAGATAGCAAAAATCTGAAAGGAAGACATTTTTATTATAACAGAAAAGCAATACCAGAAATAATGTCCAACAGCTTTCCATGGGGTGCAGTTATGCAAAGCAGCAGCTGATTCCTTTTTCTGAACAAGGGATCAGAAAAAAGAATATTCAAGGCTAAAGTAAACTTTGCCAAAACTTTTAATACATCTTTTAAAATGCCAAGATAGCTGATCTACACATTTCTAACACAGAATACCCCTCAACATGGAGCATCAGTGCCGTCCTATCAGATTTTTGTTCTTACCCATAAAGGTCCCATGTTAATGGGGTAGGGAATATCCGGATGAAGCCTCCTCTCCGTTCATTTTCCTCCCTCACTCGTCGAAGAACTTTGATCTGATTAAAAAGAAAAATAGAGAACAGTCAGCAAAATAGATAGCAATGAAAAATAAACCTTCCAAAAATCTCTGAATTCCAGAAAAAAAGACTATTCAGTCCTGCAAATGGACTGAGTAGATAATGATATCCTTAATGACTTTTGTCTTGCATTTAAATTTGGAAGGAGTCTATCACTGCTTCAAGCACATCTCTGCTTGGCATGACTGTGGGCAAGGCAATACGAGCAGTAAAACTCAAATTCTGTTTCAAAAATTACTCTTCTTCTCTCACATTTTTCATTATATGCACCTGCCATTTGTTGAGCAAATAGCCCCACATACTGCATATAAGCCAAGGTAAATAAAAGCTATTTAATAGCCTCCTTACCTCCTCCATGGAGAGGCCTAGCATAGAGCTGTTGTGCCTTCCTGCTGCCTTTTCCCTGCCTAAGGGCATCGAGCTTTTCACATCAGCATCACCAGCAGACAGAGGACGGGTATGCTGTAGAGATAGTGAATCCAGATTTTTTTTTTTCCTCTCTCAATTTTCATATTAAAAAAATTACATTCAAATTCCAGGACCCCATTCCTAGCAGGATCTACACTTCAGAGCACTACAGGCCACAATTCACAATTCCACACCCCAGCTGTTGAAGAGTCCACAGCCCAAGTGTCACTACATATGAGTACTCAGATTCTTAGATTTTAGCACAGCAGGCACAATTCAGGCATCACTGCCAGTGTTTACGCCTCTGGCCTATTCTGCAAAAACAGGAGACATACCAAAACCAGCAAAGTCAGAATGTCATATAGGAAAATCCTCACCCAAGGGGCACTGGAGTCAGCATTCACAAGAACCAAATACATTTGAATTCACACATCAGTGGTACCAGAACCATGATTCTCTGTTCTAGCTGTGCTGCTATACTAGAACAACAGAACTGTGATTCCCCGGTGAGATAAAAGCTGCAGGGAAAAGTTCACCGCCTTTTATTCTTCTGTTGCTATACTGCTCAATTTCAACTTGCTACTTCTCACACTTAACAGACACATTCTGCAGATGTACACAGACACATCATGCAAATTTGCATACATATGCAAACTTTTAAAAATAAGCAATAATTTGCAGACCGTGTCACTAAGTTTATTTTTAACCTGATGGGCAGTCCTGGCCAATTCTAACAAAAGAACAGGAATTCAAAATGTCTTCAAATCATCAGGATTATAGAATTTTAAAATCCAAGCAAAAAAATCTTTGAATTTGCTCTCAAGTACATTTAAGATGGTCTTAGGCTCAGTTTAGATAAACTACTTCTGCAAAAATAGCACTAAAAGAGTCTACTGAGAAGGTCTCAAGCATTTTTACTAAATTCAAAAGTTTATTTTAGCTCTATACTGAGCAAAGAATGCACAGAAAGCCTTAATCTAGAAAGAAGAGAAAAACCTGACAGAAACCTTAAGGTGGGTAAATCCAAGGGAATATCCCATACTGCTCAAATATAAAAAAAAACTCCATGGCAAGATCAGGAAGCATCTTTATTTGTAAAGACTATGGGAATTTAATTCCATTCTCTCCATTTCAACAGAAATGAGAAGCAGCTACTCAGAATCTGTAGACGAAGCAACAACAAAAGCAACAGGCACGGCACTAGAATAGGTAATACTGCAGTGATTGGCACAGAAAAATCCAAAGAAAAAACAGACACAGCAGGTACCAGCTGTAACATTTTGTTAAGTCTGATTAAAAACATAAGAGAAAACAAGACAATCTGGATAAAAAGGCAGGAGACACAACCATCTGTAGAAGAAATAAAATGCCAGTAATCAAACAGGTTTGCTTGATGCTGTGGATGGCACTAAGTTAAAAGACTTTTAGTCTTTCTTTCTAAGCTTCCTTCCATTTCTACTCCACAGCTCAAAAATGTTGCTTAACAACTTTCTCTAAAACCTGAGAGGCAAAAACCATTTCCCTTAAAAACATTTCTCATTTCCTGGCACTACCATAACAATCCATCATCATGTGAGAACTGTTGTTCCGAGAGAATATTACAGGAAATTCTTCAATCTATTAAATTATCTGCTTTACTAAGGAAACACTTCAATGAAATCATTTCCATTGTCTCAACACAACAGAGATGATTGCATCAAATACAAACAGTAAATGTATGTGTATGTATTGGGCAGCTCTGACTCCTCCCTGAGCAAAACTACATGGCTGTCAAAATTCTAGAGAAAACTCTCTCTGCTGGACTTCCTGCACAGTTTTTTCCATATTTCACTACAGAATACCCTCTGGCTGTAGCACAGAAATGTCTCCAACTTCAGAGATCTTGTCTCCTCTTTGACCCAGCTTATCTATAAAAGTATAGATAAATCAAACCAATCAGGTATATCTCCAATTCTGCAAGTATCCTTGGTTCCCAAATCATGATTCTAATTTAATAAGCACTGACAGCAGTTGGCACAAAGATCATTCCTATTCTCTACAAAACCTTGTAATTCAGTAATATTCCTTCCTCTGAACCTCAGCTAAACTTACTCAGAATGACAAACAGCAGGGAACAGACTGAATTAGGTTCTCAAGATGATTCCATCTACCTTTTCTTCCTGATGAGGAAGCCCCATTAAAAAATAATAACTCCTACTACATTTGTGAAGGAAGCCCAGCAGCAAAATAATGCCTAACATGTCTCCACATGGCCAATAGCTTAGAATGGTAAACTAATTTTGATTTGTCTATACAGCTTGTAAGGGTAACAAACATAATACTAAGATAGGTAGATCAGTCTCACTTAGGCTAAAAATAGTCCCATATTTTTCCATTAACTTTAAGAAATCCTTCTTTTCTCTGCATCTATTTTGACCCAGTTCACTCTCAAACTTTTGCAGTGTCCTTCAGAGGACTGCCTCAAAGAAAAGGATTACTTCTCTTGTAGGGCCACCTGAATTTTGTCTGCACAGATTCTTCTGTGCTTACCTTATCATTCAGACTTGTAGTCTTAAAAACTTTGAGGGATTTGATCCAGCTGACTGACTCTCAGCAAGCTTCACCTACTTTTTATTTAAGCTACTAGAAGCAATGTAAATATTTTTTTCAACATTTGTTTTTGCTGCATGGAAACATGCTGGTGCCATGTCCTCTTCTCATGTTGACTTCCCTCTCACCCCCATCCCCCTTGCCCCAGGCTACTCAAACTGTAAAATATATTTGGGGATTAACAATGCCAAAAGCATTGCACACAGTAACATTTGAAAGTGTAGCCCTTACATGGGTGATGGAGCTGAAGGGTACTTACTGATCTGCTGTTTGCTCTTTGTGACTGTGCAGACACAGGACGCTGCAAGAGACACACAAAGAGAATAAAAATCTTGTGTTCTCCAAGACACTACGACCCCTGCCTGACTTGTTGAGGACTGGCAAGTACCCTAAACAAAACAGTATAAGCAAAAGGTGGTGAGGCACTGGAACAAGTGGATCAGAGAAGTTTTGCCAACCCTGGAACTGTTCAAAGACGGGGGACGGGGCTTGGAACAACCTGGTCTAGTGGAAGGTGTCTCTGTCCAAACAGTGGGGTTGCAATTTGATAATCTTTAAGGTACTCTGCAATCCAAAGCACTCTATGATTCTATGATAACTGAAGTGCAGAGATAAAGCTAACCACTTATATCTCCCTCATATCCTGCACAAATGTATCCTGTCCCCATTCCAAACACAGCATTCATTCTAAGCTCAGATGTGCTCAACTGTGCAGAATGCACCTGGACATATGGTTTTCAAAAGCACACTGAACTCAACTATGATGAGCAAAATTCATATTTTTGTAAATTAAGAGTCACCCACATAAAAATATTTAATAGCTATGTATCAAGGAGAAAGAGATGCTGTCAAGTAAAATTG
Source organism: Ammospiza nelsoni (assembly GCF_027579445.1). Lineage (NCBI taxonomy): Eukaryota > Metazoa > Chordata > Aves > Passeriformes > Passerellidae > Ammospiza > Ammospiza nelsoni. Next base: position 41,989,624 of record NC_080638.1, on the reverse strand, counting down.
TTCACAGAACAGAGGAAGGAAAAAAGTAAAAATCCCATAGTTTTGCAAGTACTTTCATTTAAATATATCAACAATATTCCAGTTCTTGTGGAGAAAAAAGATACTACTTAACATTCTAACACAGGTGTAGAAACATCAGAATGTCAAGAAGTATTACTTACCTGGTATCAGGCCTACAACTAAAACCAGTTTAAGGACAGGTTCAAAAGCAAACAATCATCAGAGCTGAGATTTTTCTTGCCTTCAGTGGTATTCAGAGTGTCTTCCTCTTCCAACACCCAACAGGAGCAAATGGTGGAAGAAAGGATTCTCAGGAGACCTATCATTTCTAGCTGTACTACTGACAAGTTCCTCTCTACAGTTGGCCTACTCAAAACAGATCAAGGTCCCTCCATTGCTTGCAATTAACTGAAAGAGCTCCAACCCAAATCCACAAGAAGTTACAATGGAAGCAGCAAAATTGTTCATCTCCCTAGAGGGAGAAATGTTCGAAGAGCCAAACCAAAGTAATTGTACAAGAAACTTGCAGTCCAGTCTGGTGAAACTCAGAAAAGAGAGTAACCATCTCAAGATAGTTATTCAAGAGCACTCTCAAGAGCACAGGCACCAACAGTTCTTTTTCAAGCAGCAATTTTACAATTATGAAAAATGGCCTATATGAATGATCAAAACTTAAAACATCATGAAGGTGGTAGGAAAAACCAAAAGATTCCATATAGCCTTTGCAATAGGAAATTGGAACAGGTATTGAAAATCCAAAAATCTGAGATAGAACATATTCAGCAAAGAACAAGCTAAAACATTCTGGGACCATGAAAAGATCTAAATACCTATCTAGCCATGGGATTTCCACTTAGGTACTTAAGAAAAAAATGCTGTAAAACTATGACTGCATTACAAACCTATTCCTATTAAATATAGGTAGTTAGGGCAATCACCTAATCCTGTCTCATAACCAATGCACTGTCGTATGAATCTTTGCAACTTTCAACCGGCCAACCTTACATCTCTTTGTGGGTATTTGTTAAGCAAAACAAAGTTGAAAGCCTCACTAAAATTCAATTCTTTACAACAGCTTAATTTTCTGAGACTGTCTTGTATAATTTTGTCGAATCATCAGGATCTGATGCCATTGCTCTAAGAAGGGTAATTCTTTTGAATGGTTTCTAATTTATCTCACATACCTTTTGTCTGCTACAAAGAGCACCTATACAGTCAAAGTGATCTGTATTTAAGGCTTATATCTGTCTTAGAAGTTTCAGACATGCATCCTAAAGATGCTCAAATTTCATCTTACCAGCTATTCACCTCTCTCACAGCGACTAAAGACTCTTGAGTTTTACAAGAGACAAAACATTGCAATTTCTGTGAGCTTTCCCTATACCAAAACGCACAGTGTCTTAGTACACTGTCACTGAACAAAAATGACTTGACATTTCCTAACTGAACTTGAGCTACACAGCCATGTTGCATGTCCATCACAGCACCACCAGCTGCAGAGATGTCAAAGAACACCATCTGCCTATTTGCCTGAGGAGAAATGAGTTGAAAGTCCAAGTGATGTAACAGATCTCCCTGCCCCCTTTGTGAATGCTCTATTTCCACAGATATTTATGGAATCCATTTCATAGACAAAAAGAGATGGAGAACAACTGTCCTTCCACATTACAGTGCTGAGAAAGCACTACCTCAACAGAAAAGACATGGGGCAGTCACAGCAAGATACATGAGGCCTCAGTCCAATGATCCATGGGAAAGAAAGTGAGATTCCAAAAGAGAATGGGAAAGAAGCCTTAAACTTCAAATGCAAGAAGTTTTTCACTTAGGAGAAGGTCTTGGAGAGACATTCATAAAGCTCCAGGGTCCTGGAAGCTTGTTATCCACAACAAAATCAAAGTGGTTGAACAGCCCAGAATGCAGGTGTATCCCCTGAGAACCACAGAATGGTTTGTGTTGGAAAGACCTTAAAGGTTATCTAGATCCAACTCCCCTGCCATGGGGAGGGAAGCTTCCAGTAGAACAAGGTGCTCAAAGCCCCATCCAGCTTGGTCTTGAACACCTCCAGGGATACAGAGTCCACAAACTCTTCGGGCAACATGTTTCAGTGCCCCACCACCCCCACAGGTAAAGATTTCATCTTCCATAGTTATGCTAGAAATCCAGATAATCTCACTCACTGCCTCTCTCACCCATGAGTCAAATTCTATGAGAATGACTTCCTCCTATGCTCCTCAGCCAGGGCCTGTAAAAGTCACTTACCTGCAGCTTCTGGTATGGATTTCTTCTGACAGATTCAGATGAATGATAAATGCTCCGGCTTGACCGCTGCCCTGGGTCCTGGCACACAAAGCCTATGGGCACCAAGAGCTGCATGAGAACTTCAAGACAGACAAAGCCTGAAAGATGAATCTAGCATTTCTGTTCACCAACTCAGTCTATACAAGACCCTCTTGTCCCTGCCCAAGGACCAATAAGAATCCTTTTCTTTTTTATACCTTGCTTTGTTTAATCCTAAACTGTAATTGCATTACATTTTTTGAAAAAAAAACTTGCTTCAAGACCAAGTACTTAAATCAATAAATGGGTTATTGAATAGCAGCACAGAGACAGACTTGGTTTTTTAAACAGCTGAGCAGCATACCTGATGACACTTTTACTTCTTTCACTACTAAGGCAAATTGCATCAAGCAACTAAATCAAGATGCAAGGGACACTGTGCTCTAGACAGTACTCCAAGTCTAGTCACCCAACCAAAACCCATACATTCAACTTTAAAAATGCATGAATACTAACTCTGAAGGCTAAAGAGAGTGTCTTCAAATACTAAATGAGGGACTCTTAAAACCACCTAAGCATCACAAACAGATGATTATTCTGAAGCTGAAATATCCACATATCACTTCTCAATGCTAAATACAGCTGCTCTCCTTAACTAGAGTTCATACCTATTATACTCATCTAGTAACACGCAACTCATGAACCTACCTTTAACTGGTTTTAAATGAGGGAAAGACTGAAGGATTTTTTTGTTTCACTCACCTACAAGAGTGAACATATCTGAAAGCATGCTAGCTTTGATCTTCAGGTCCAAAGGAGCATCACTGTCCCCACATGCAACAGAGGATAATAGGAATTATTTGTCTGGCATTAAATGAGAGGAATGCATCAGTATTTAGTATATCTTCCAATACAGCTTCCTTGCCTTCTTAAAACAGGTAAAAACAAGAAAAAAATTAGGTGATTTTCACATACATAGGTAAAGATCAGACAGCAATGGCTTAATCTGTTTATCCTTTTTCCACAGCTTTTAGTGTCCTAATGCAGACACATACAGCTTTGTTTAAACTCTCCTTAGGGCTAGAAGCATTTTCTTTGAATGTACGCATGTTACATTTCATGAAGTAGATAAAAGTTACTGTTGTAGAATTCCTAAAAACTACACTTAACTATGCCTCTTCCACATAAAGTTATAGCTGAGAGATCTACCAAAATAAACCCTCAACTTCCATTAGAGCATGAGGGTCAACATAAGGGCCAAGTCAACACTCACTCTTTAGCATTTATCTGATTAGAGTACTAGACTGAGCCCAAGAACTCCTCTACATACTTGAGTAAAGTGCAACTGATTGAACTCTGCTTGGACTCCAAAATCTAAAAGTTTCTATCAGCCAAGAAGATTGAAATCCAACACAATAGTCTGACAGAGCTCCAAAATTTATCTATAATGAGAGATTATGAATCGTTAACAGTGACAACGGAAGAGAAATAATTAAAAAGTAAATTAAAAAAAGGAATCCCAACTGGGCTCTTTCAAAACGTATTGCTGCAGTAAGTTTGTTTATCCAAAGGAAAAAAGCAAAGGAGTATCCTCTCTGCCAATCAGCTGTGGAACAAAATCTGCAGGCATCAGGAAACCATGCCCTCTTTGGACCACACATTTCCAAGACAACCATCTCCAGCAACAGTTCCTGCCTAATATTATATTGGGAATCACTTACCAGGCCAATGATGGGGACAGGGGAATCACTTACCAGGCCAATGATGGGGACAGGTTCACTTCCAACAGCCAGGGTTTCAGAGTGTCATCAATAAGGACATCAAAACCATAGAGCTCTGAAAACACAGCAGACACCAAGTTTACCTCACTGCATCTTTAAACATTCACATAAGGTCCAACAGTAGATAGAAATGACCTGGTAGAAACTAAATTATACATGTTAAATCCAGTAAACTCTCTAGGGATGAACAAATAATAACATTCCTCAAGCAGCAATTTTCACATCCTCAGAATTAAACATAAATATATTCTGCCCTGGGGGGGGGGGGGGGGGGGGGGAACAGGGGAACAAAAATATTAGGGAAGTATTATGTAGAAAAATAAAAAACTCTTTACTGCTCACAAGCTGTAGTTCATACAAAACCCTACCACTTGCTTTCACATAGAATTGACACAAGCATAGCAGGTTAAATCTACTTCTTCCACTGGATCCTGGAAACAACAAAATTTCATTCTCCTGTCCACTTTTTAATCCCTTTATTCATTGTTCCAGTCAGCTAGAGAAAATCTTGCTTTTTTCAAGCATCAGCTTCTTTTAAATTATTCCTATATGTTTTCTGCAACATCCCATGGGGTTACAGCAGACTTCTCCTCAGCAACTCCATCTACATGGACAACCTTCCATAACTTTAGCTTATTGATAGCTTGCCACTTTGAAGCAAACCACAACAGAAATATTTTTTCCTTAGTTTCTAAACCAGTCATAACATATTACATCTGCTAGATGTGTTCTGCTCTACACAGGTCAGATGGGAGCCAGCTTCCCATTCCAAATCTGATTTTACTATTTCACTCTCTATACACATTTTCTCTAGTTTGGAAAGAGTTGCAAGAAGGATGCACAAAGAGGAGTGTAAATCAGAAGCATGCAATTCCTTCCTTCAGCATTAAGAAACAGACTTTGTAATCATCAGGGCAACTTAAACTTTTTTTTTTTTTAAACACCACTAAACAGGGTATTGGCAGAGAAGGATTTTCATGGAATTAACCAGTTCCCTAGTGCCTGAAATAAAAGCAGGATACTTCTTTGCTATGTTTCTTTCCTTTAGTTCTGGCCCTGGCCTTTTGTCTCCTGCCTGATGTTGATGCTGGCTCTGGGGAGCTGGACTGCTTGACAAGATCTTCCTATGCAGGCAGCTGTGCGAAAGCTCATGCACCTTAAAATGGGAAGTCAATGAGCTAGGGTCAGGGGGGAGGCTTGGAAGGAGGGAAAGGCAGAAGAGTGAGCATTGCCTGCTCACTCTTCTAGAGTCTGTAGCCAGACACTGAATGAGAAACAAAAACAGCAGAGAGTTAAAGAACTGCTTCACTGCAAAGAAATGAGGCTGAATCCACATTTTGGTCTCTTGCTCCCCAGACAGGAATGGCTGCCGTAGAGGGAAAAGAGAAGGTGGGGATAGTAAGGGTAAATATTAGTAAAGCATTTTGACCAAGAGAAACTTCCAAATTACTTTAATACATTATTTCAAAGTACAGTCTCAGGTTTGGTGAAGACCCATGACTATTAACAGCACAGAAAACTCAGCAGCTCATGCCCAAGGCAGAGAAGCAATGAGTGGGCCTGCAGCAGCTGCTGGTCTGCAGCCTCCCAGCCCCAGGCAGGAAGAAGTGCATTTTGTTTTGACTAGCTCCTACTTCTTTTGCTGCTGGCCATTCCCTTCCTTGGCCCCTCGGAGGCCCTTTCCTAGTGTTTTGGCTCCTCTGACTTTGTGCTCCTCTCCCACACAATTCTCTTGCAAATTGCTGGCTCTTTAAAGCTCCATCTTTCCCACCCAGTTAGTCATTCTGTCCATTTTTTCAAATACACATGGGAAACCTTTCGACCTCAGCTAGCTCTAACCATGCTGCTGGAGCTTCACATTCCTTTCCCTTGTGTCTGCCTTATTTATTAGGACAATAAGTTCTTCAGGGTATCCCTGTTGACTCAATTCCATTGTTAAACACAGATTCTAAAGCCACTTGCAATGACTTAGGGTCTCCTAGGAAGTCTCCATTGTTGCTCCATAATGCCCCAAGTTTCACATATTCTGAGACTTCTACAAGCCCTAGAGAGATGTCTCTGCTTGCCTCAGGGCATCAGGAGCTAGATAATATCCATGTTCTGGCAATTGAATCAAGCCTCATAGATTACATGCAAGGCTGAGCAGATCTTTGTGCTAAGAACAGTCAGAAGTTTACTCAGAAATATCTTGCTGGCCCTCTTCCACATTTAGAAAATGCACTTCCTAGATAAAACACAGTAGTCACAGTACCCTTCCACTGTGAAACTCCACTACCATTTGAAATAAAAAATACACAGGCAGGACAAAGATGTGGAGTCACACGAGCATAGGATAATTAAAAGTATATCCTCTGCAATTACCAACTTCAGCAAGGCTGCCATTTCCCTCTGCAGAGAGAGTAAAGAGAACAACAACTGAAAGAGCAAAACATGCCTCACACTGTGGCAATGCTAGATTCATGACAAGCCACCTAGTGCCACTACTGTTATAAGGGAAGAACAGAAGAAACTAAGATACCAAGTTTCCATAGTGCCTTCTCCTGCTACTAGAATCCACAACAGCATGTTTCACCTCTACGGTTTGCTAAAGACTGGAATTATATCAGGAGGTACCAACTGTTTCCAAGACTCAGCAGGAACAGCCTGCCTGTTCCTCCTCTAAAGCCCAAAGAGAAGTCACTGCTGACTGAGCTTCTCACTCCCAAAAGAAGGCCTAGCTTCAGTGTGCAGTCTAACAGCAACAGCTCAGCCAGAGATTTTTTTTGCCAATGACATTATCTAAGACTAAGACAAAGGCTACAGAGATAGTCTCAGGCTTTTTGGTTCTGGTAAACTCCCATGTATTCCAAGTTTATCTTACAATCCTCTCCAAGACTGCACCAGCATTCTCTTTTACAAAATACCCTCAAAGAATTTGTTATTCTCTCTAAGCACAGAAACTAAGTCACAAGTGATAGCACAGTAGCATAAAGAAATTTTTCATGTTTTTCCACAGCATGAATAAGCTCAGTTCCTAAAGGGTCACTGTAATTCTGGTCTTTCTTTGCAGCTTGTTCCCTAGAGGAAAAAAAAAGCTTTACTGCAAAGTACATACTCTACAATTAAATGGAGACAACCTGATGTTATGAAGGGACACAAACAGTGGGAAAAAAATTGCACAGCATGTAACTATTTTTTGATAATGCAATAAAAACCTATCTCCTCATTTTATGTAGGAGCATACTTACAGACATTTCTAATGCAAGGAAATTTTGCCACTGAAATTCAAGTCTTCAATTTCTCCTTCCTATTCATTCTGGTTTTATATTAAGGTTTAATTCTCTTTTTAAGAGAATTTTATTTTAACAGAGAACAGTTTTATCTCTATGTTATTACAGAAAAGGACCCAATAAGAGGGGACAAGTAGCTTCAAGGCTAACATTAAAGAATGGGAGTCTTGGTGCAGATTCAGCTGCCTTTGCAATCCTAATCTTACTGAGTAAATAAATTATCATCCACAAGGTATAAACTTGTTCAACCCAGTGTGTGATACCAGAGTGAGCAGAGGTTAATATTCCAGTAACCACTTAACTTCCCTTCCAGCACTGAGGAACTTAAGAGTAGATACGTGGCTACTTGGTCCTCAACAAACTCAAATGCACAAATCAACAAAACAATACCAGGTAGACTAAAATAAAAGCCATCTGACTCTCTAGATGGATACATGAAGTGAAGGATAAAGAGAGCATGTTTCCCAACCTCATTAGTTCCCATTTCAAGCTCTTACACTCCAAGAAAGCCATGAGGCAAGAATAAACTGGTGTTCCTCACTTTGATGTCATCTATCTGGCGAAGACCCTAATGCCACCACAGGAACCAGTAGCAGCAGAAGACAGAATGAGAAGCCAGGGTTGATTCTGACTTCGATAACACAAGTCCATTGACGATAAATTGACAGTGCTGGTCATTTCCTAAGTCCCCCAAAAACAGCCATAAAAGCTTTTTAGGTCTGCTCCAGCCTTCTGAGGAAGAAAACTGGTGCTACTAAGCTGAGAACAACTTCCTAAAGAAAGTTTCTGCAGCAACAGGGATCTTGAGTCTTTCAACCAAGCTCTGGGTACTAAATAATCAATATCAGACAGGTACCACTTAGAGCCATGAAGTGACAAGTAAGAAAAACAGTGCAGGGATAGACCCCCTGTTCCTATAAAAGCTATGACTAGAAGACCTATCCCTTGAACTCATTTTACCCCTCACACTCAGCTGACAGTTTAGTCAAATTTCAAGATACAGTTACATTATAAAATCTACCTCACCAATCAGATCATCAAAACACCTGTCATGAAGGGTACAGGCCTCCTGAATCTGCTTGTAGCCAGAGGAGTCTACAACCTTTTTCAGATTCCAATGGCATCTTTACATACTGGCTTCAAAGCAAAGACTGATGCGAAGAACAGATTTAAGCTTCATTAAAAAAAAAAAAAGGTAATGGTAGGAAATAAGGAAATCCCTGTTCAGCTTTTCTGTGACATGTCATGTAAGAAACTAGAAAAACACAGGAAATATGTGTGCTATATGTATGGTTGACTTAAGTCACTAAGCATAGGCTCACCTCACATCAATTAAGTGTGTACAGAAACTCCTTAAGAATCTCAAGTTTTTAGAGCCCTGGAAAACTCATGATGGAGCAGGCCAGCACTGTTCAAAACTACAAAAGGCTTCCCCTAAATAGGTCAACTGCCACCACTCAGAAAGCTAAATGTTCATGAAGAACAGCAACACAGGCAGTTGTGAAACTGGTGATTTGGCACAAATGAAGACTTTTTAAAGCATTTAGCTCCAGCTCACCCCCACTCAAGTCATACAACAGTGCATTGTTTGCTTTTATCTCAATATAGATGTGATTAAAAGCAAAAGCCTGACCAATTCAGCCTTAAGACACAGAAGCAGCTAAATAAGAAAGTCATTGCTTTGGTGGGATCAATATGCCCATTACCCTATCCTGGCCGGCCTTCTTAATTGCAGACAAGCTCAACAGTGTCACAGCTGGGTTTCCTAGAACATAAATGAAACAAGAGGACTTCAATCTGGTGCTTCTTTAGGCTCACACTTCAGCGAGTGCAGAAAATGCTGCTACCTGGCTGCTGGCAAAAATATGTGCTGCACCCAGCCACCTTCATTTCCTACCCTACTAAACCAATCCCACAGGGAGATTTTTCATTCTGCCTGAAAGCAGGCCTCACTGCCTTTTCCAGCCTACCCAGCCATGCTTACTTCAGGAGGGAGAAAAACGCAGTCTGTAATCATCCTGGGCATATGCAGCCCTATTGTACCTCCTGTTCCCACACTGAGATGTCACATCCCTTAAATAAGTGCAAAATCTATCTATTTATCTGTCTCTTAAAGAAGGCTCCAGAGGTGACCATTGACTCAGCTGGTGACCAGCTTCAGGACAGGGCAGTGATCTGGAGAGTTGCAGCATGCCCTCCTCTGGAATTACTTACTGGTTGAAACAATTTTTACTACAAGCTTAATTTTACATAAGGAATTATTAGCTAATTACAAAGAACAAAATAGATGACTGGGATCACTTTGTTAATAACAGTGTATGAACAAGACAACAAAATCATGTAGTACTTGCAGTGCTTCTGTGATGCACTTCAGAGGAACAAAACTGAACATCCCAAGTCCTTTGATTATTACTAGAATGCAGTAAATAGCTCACATTACATGACCAAAACGGAACTCAGTCTTTACACAAACTGTCACCAGCACTCTGTTTTGACATGAGAAAAAGGACCCTCCTGACCTAGCACACTCTCTTTCTAGGCATGCATTGGTAGCAGGAATCAGCCTGTCTCACCAGTCCCAGAAAATGAAGCCATGAATAAACTCTCATCCTTTAAATCCAGGAAGCAAGTACAGTACATATAAAAACTTATTTGTGCAAGAACTGAAGATCAGTGCAGTACTAAACAATTAGAGAAATAAAGTGGGCAACCTCATCTGGACAAATAAGTAATTGTGATTTAATTTTTTAGGAAGAAAATGGCAATTGTACAGGAGTTCTATTCCCTATAACAGCATTACAAGCACTAGAGTAGAATACAACTTAGTTATATTTTTTAGGAGTTTTCCAAACAAGATACCATCTCTGCATCTGAATTTCAGATAAAGGTTTCTAAGATACTTTTCACATGATCAGCCCTCCTCAGGACACACACTCAGTTTCACTGTTCACAGCTCAGAATGAAAAAAAAAAATTTAAAAAAGGCTCTTGTCTGAGACTCAACATGCTGCCTTGAAGTCTTCCTTTGCAGCTTTCTCCTTCATGCTAACAACTATGAACTGAACCATTATGAACACTTCCAGCTAGAAAAACTGAATATTTACAAGGTTAAAAGCGATACAACGCAAAAGTGTCAGAAAAGACACACACACAGATGACAAATGAACCATACAACATGATGGAAGTTCAAATCCTTGAGACAAGGACCACCACTTAATTGTGGGAGGAAGGTGGCAGAAAGTACTGAGCTCTGGAAATGCCTAAGTCTCCCTAGGGAAGCAGTATGGCTCCTACTTAAGCTCTCTTTCCTGGGAAGCTCTTAATTTATGTTTACACTGAAATAAATGGAACAAAACAGTTTATTTGTGGGGGAGCATCTGAGAGGGTGGTTAGTGCAGCCCTGGGGAGGCAGCAGGAAGTGGGATAACCTCAGAGCCAGGCCCAGCAGAAAGTACATTAGAAACATTAGTTTCCATATACACAGCTCTGGAGACACAACTGAGGAAGGAAAAGAGAGAAGCCAAAAAAAAGGGGCAGCTAAAGTGGTTTTGGCATGTCTTTTTTTCAACTAGCCAATAAAGTGCCATTTCACTGAGACTATTATCTTACTCATAAATCCCCATGTATCACCAGGTCCTTCAACTTACAAAGGCATCAGAGTCAGTCAGGAGAAACTATGGTTGGAGAGGTAGCTAGTTTTGTGAGGCGACTAAACAACCTATCAGTCATGGCTCCTTGATTCCTGACTGTCTTATCACTCTCAAATATCCAAAGATGCATTTATGCTGGAGTGTTGAAAGTTGCAGAATTATCAGTATCTAAGTGCAACTCAAGGACTACATAAAGGGATCTGTCCTGTCACAGCTAGTTTAAATATAAGCCCCAATACCTAAACACAGGATAGCCTAAGCCAAGCTTGGCCTTTGGTTTAAGCACTGACGGAGACTTCATCTCCGTGCACGCATCCACATGAGTGAAGGACGGCTAGGAGCAGGAGGAGGCCTCTTTAGGGAAGGTTGGGAAGCAGCCACTGGAAAGCGGGAGAAGGCACACGGCGGTACCAGGCGCTGCTCTCTGGAGCCGCTCCCGGCCTGCGCTGGCAGGGAGCTCCGCAGCGCCTGCCCGGGCCGGCAGCGGCCTCGGCCGCCCCCGCGCGGCGCCCGCCCATCCCCGCACCGGCACCGCCCGCACTGCCCGCCGCCCGCGGCTGCTCCCCGTCCTCACACGCACTGGGGAAAGGCAAAACTACACTGCTACCTGGCTCGGGAGGAAATAGCAAATGCTCTAAAAACGTGTTTAATCACCCGCAGCCATTCTTTGCAAGGGCACTGGTAAATCACCAACTTTCCAGCACTTCCCCAAGTTCCCCTTCAAGTCCTTTTTCATAATCCTGTTTTCATTTTCTTGCACGAGACTCTGATCAATGGTGCTGACACAGGGTGAAATGAGATTTGATGCCCCCTGCCCTCACCGAGACTTATGCTAAAAAATAAAAAAAAAAACAAAAAAAAAAAAACAAAAAAACCCCAAAAACAACCAAATAGCATCCAGTTTTCTTGAACTAGGGAATGCACTTTCTCTCTAGCATGACAAAGCTGGAGGTTCCAAATAGTACTCAGCAGGCAATCAACAAAGATGTCCCCAGTGTCTTACCGAAGCAGCTGCCACGATGTGAAAGAAAACTTTTACAAGCTGATGCAATGGACAGCTCAGCAGAAACTAGAGCCTTGATAATCAGGTCCTCCACGCTGGCCATCAGTGCTGCAAGGAGGGGAGGGGGGGAGGAGGAAAAAGGAAAAAAGTAGATTGTGAAGTAACACATAATATCCAGGTAGGCATGAGAATATGCAAATGGAGATACACCTTTGTGAATCAAAGCACATGAGACCCTATGGATGACAAAGCAATGATGCTTGAAAATCCATGCAAGCCTAAGTAAACAGACATGCATACATATCTTAGTGCAAAAATACTCACAAATGAGAATGTGAGAATGATAAACATGAGTATATGTCCAGTGCAGGTAAACAAACATATGGCAAACACACCAGCACAAGTCAGCTGGAGTCTGACCACTGCCCACTCGGAGTATAGGAAGGATTAAACAAAGGTTAGACAGGAGTGGGTTAGTGAGATAAGCCCTCAAACTACAGAGAATAAGCCATAGCACCGAGATAGAAAAATTTTTCTTGTGAACTTTTATGAGATAACTGTTCTGTGACACTGCACCTTCCTCTAAAGCAGCTGTTCCCAAACCAAAGTTCATAAATCTTTTCAAAATTTTGTGACTGGTGATAGCTCCCAGTCCTGCTGACCTATAGATAACAGATAGTAAGAAAGCACTCTCCAGCTCCTGCATGAGCCTGTGAAGAGCTCAGGAACAGGAGTCTAAGCAGACAGAGGAAGCAAAAGGCAAGAAAAGATGTGCATTAGACATAGACCTGCATTCTACACTGGACTTGGGATGAGTCATGTGATAGAAAGAACACCACACTGCTTTTGTTTTCAAGGACAAGAAATAGAGAAGTGAGAGAAAGGAGAAATGAACAAATACTGGAGTCATAGTCTCAGAAGTTAATAAAGATGAAAGGACAGCCTTCCCCACCCCTCAAAGGGAGCACAAGCAAATCCACAGAGACATCTGGCAATCACTACTTCAAAGAGTATCTTCTAGAAACCACTTGACTAGAGAGTTTACTTTAGTTCTACAATTACTATTTCTCATGCTCACATGATGACATGCAGGGACCTGAACAATTACAGAAAGCTCATGCAAGCAAATTCAGATGTGAACTTCTGTACCAGAAAACAACTAAGTGGAACCAACACAGCATGGAAACATCCCAGCACACATAAACAACCCAGAGCACAAAAACCCTGCCAGCCCAGACAAGGCCAGCCCTTCTCAGCCAGCATTCTGCCTCCCTATGGCCAGAACCAGATGCATCAGAGAAAGGTGCACGTCTTGTAATGAACAGTTAAAGAAATCTGCTTGCATTGCTCAGTAGTTTGCTTACTATTTAAGAGTGTATATTCTATACTTGAGATTGGGTTGAGGAGTGGAGATGTATTAATATTAATAACTGCACATTCACAACTGGCTGAACACATATGGTGCAAGGGATTGGACTGCCATGCACACACATGATGGAAAAAAAGTCTACTTCCATCTGAAAGCCAGATTCAAATCCCTTTCTCCAACATTTGAGTGTTCCTTGGCAACATTAGCAATATGGGCCATAGTTGCTATCAGTAATTTTACTGATGCCTCAGTATCACAGGTAAATTATCCCTTTAAGGATATACCTGGATTCTGCTCTGCAGATGCAGTTACTACCAGCAGACCTGGCAAAGGTGTGGAAGAGGGAGCTATTGTATATGAAACACAGACTAAATGAAAACACCCAGCAAAAACCTGAGCCATGGAAAGATGACACCACATCCAAGAGTCATTCAAACTGGCACAGCTGTCCAGAGGTTGGTCACTCATCAGACCGAACAGGCCATGGGAGCAGTAGAGGGAGGGAAGCTTTTAGAACGAATGGAATGACCTTAAGAAAGGGGAAATGTAGGTAAAATATTAAGAAACACACCCTGAGAAAGTCTCAGAACACTAGCTGCAAAAAGGAAGGGGTTAAGCCTTATCTCTGGGGATAGGGAATAAATGCACAGCTCTCATGAGTAAAGAATAATGCTTCCCTCCACCCTGCTCTGGTGCTAAGTGGGACTCACTGGGGCACTTCCTTGACTTCTTAGAATTTACACTACTGAGATGACCAAGATCCAACAAAGAAACAACAGAACAAGATTTTTACTGACCTGCAGTGTCTCTCCCCTCTTGTTTTAAGTACCTCAGCATTGCACTCATGCTCCATTTGTTTCCATAATCCTCTACTTCAGGATCATCACAGCTAAAAATAAATGAAAGGAGGAGACTTACACCACTGGCCTACCTCTATGGATCAGCATTAGACCAACTCAGGTAAACTGACCCAACCTCTGAAGAATGGGCTCCATTTTCCAGCCAAGTACCTGACATAATCTCCACTCTTCTTGTTGACACTGTAGTTGGTCAGATGCATGAACTGGTTTTTAATGTTCTTGGATGCCTGGTCATACCTCACTGTTGCAAATCTGTAAAGAGGAATAAAAATTCACAGTATTTCTTGAGCAAGTGGCATTCTTGCTAAATACAGCAAGCATGTCACTACAAATCACAGACCACCATACAGACCATTCAACAGCAACACCCGGGAAAGAATGCATGTAATGACACTTCATCAAATGCAAAATACAATTTATCCTCAAAGGACACATCAAGAAAAAATAATGCCATAGAATGTGAATATAATGCAATAGAATAGTTGCAGCTGGAAAGGAACTACAACAGTAATCTAGCCCAACTGGAATAATTTTCTTACACTACATATAATCCTGATTCAATACCTATTTTAGGTCTCAGACTTTGGAGAAAGATCAATTTCAAAAAATTGAGGGGAGAAACCAGAGCATCTGGTAGGTAGAATGACCAGTATGAGCCACTGATAATCACCACCACTCATAACAGTAAGCATGCTACAGTTCAAAAAATCCAACAAGAGAAAAAACACCTTCACTCTGACAGTCCTCCTGTACCACAAGAGCTTAAGATGCCAATGTCTCAAAAGAGATAAGGGGAGTAAGAAAGGCTGAGGGGAGAGTCAAACACATGCTACCCCCAAAGAAGCCCCAGCAAGAGGAAAAGTATGTACCAAGCACAGCGGGGTTAGCTGCACAAAAAGGGGAGTAGATATGGGGGAAGCCTCAACTCAGGAAAAAGGAGACAGGATTCTGGAAAAATGGAAGAGTGAGAGAAAGTTGGATCATCTGGTTATGCAATGAAATAATGTTCAGAAAAGAATACACCTCCCATTTTTTTCATTAATAGTCATCTCTCTTCATCCTTTCCCAATTATTGCCCATAGCTCAGAAGAAGCTGAACTACACAAAGGCAGCTAACACATTACAAAAGCAAACAAACAAACACCAAAGACAAAAAAACCCATAATCCTTCCTTTAGAAAGAAATGCCAAAAAAACAAAGACCTTATTTCTCAGTTAAAACTATGCCATTACTGCCCTCACTTGGTAGCCATTTTGAGAAATACCTATTGCCATTAGAACTATACCAGCAAATCCACAAAAAATGCTTAAACTTGTTCTTAAATACATGTGTGGAAGCAGGGGAGGGGGAAACAAACCCCCCGTGATATAACTAATTTTGAGTAGCAAGGTTAAAAGAGGGAAAAATATTTTTCTCAGCTTAAACTACGTACTAAGTCAGAGCAGCTGGCAACAAAAGCATTTGGAAGTTTGGATCCCCTTTCCACATATTTCCACAGCTTCAAGTATTTGAATTTCTTTTCAGTTTAACTGTAAGTTTCCTGGATTTAGCACTTCTGTTTTGAAAACAGTGACAAAAGCCCTGTCATATATTTGGTTCTTATTTATGATTTCATAATCTCCATCTTAACAATCATTTACTGGCAGCATACCAGAAGTATTTGTTGAAATATACTTTCAGCCAGATCCTGGAAGATACTGAGCACAATCAGGGAGCCATTTCAAGTCTCCCTTGGTACTTCCAAGCAGAGGGGTTCACCATGTTTTTCAGCTTATGCTTTTAATTCTCCATCCTCAAATAAAAGAATAGGAACCCCCGGCAGACAGACAGTACTCTAAACAAAAGTGTTTCTGTACCTTCAAATGCTTGCATTAACTTCCTTCTACGAGACCATCCTTAATTACTAGGTGGTCTGAGCTCCATGCTCAGAATTTTACATTTCCATGGGGATTGTTTATTCAGAAGATATCTCACTGTGTTCCAGAGCTCCCAGTAGCTAAGCTTTCTCTTTTGCTAGGATGCTATCTTCTTGAAGGACATCATGGGCAACTTCAGCAATGGACCAAAAACCTCCAAAACATGAAATTACTCATATCTACTATCTAAAAAGCCCAAGCTTTAAACAACATAATCCTATGTTTAATACATTCACCCAGAGCTGGTTTCACGAGCCTCATGCTAAGTGCAAGTCTGCAAATGGAAAATCCAAGCTATTTCTAGAGCTTCTATCAATAGCTTCTGGATGCCAAAGTAGCAACAGATCAGAAGTACAGTGCAAGCAAATAGCCCACACTCCCTACACTTCTGTGTTCTGCACTCATATGAGATGGAAGAGTGTTACTAACTCTGAAATACCAGTCACAATCACCTTCAGTACTCTTCAGTTCTACAGCTTTTAAGAGTATACTTTATTGTATCTTTCTGCCCCTGTAGTAACTATGCTGCTCATCCACCACACTTTTTCTCTCCAGGAAGGAGAAGAGACTTGCAGGCTACAGATTGTCTTCCTTCAGCAGAAATTTACTTTTATTTTAGAGAAACCAAGGTTAGTACAGTAATAGTGAAAAATAGAAAAACAGTGCTTGTAAAATTTTTTTAGGTGTTAACCTGAAATTGGAATAAACTCCTGAGGAATCTTACAATCCTTTAGAAGATTACTTCATTTAAGGGCAACATTCTTTTCCAATTTCATTCTGGGCCACTACTAAGAATAGATTCTATGTTACTCAAAAGATAAGGGCCAAGATCCTAAAGGCAATTCAAAAACTATATGCTAAGCAGGCACAGAAAATAAAGGGCAAGCCTCATGTTTTCCTAGTAACAGAATTTACCACAAGCATATGCTGCAATATTCTGCATGAACTATTTTTCTAAACACTAAAGGCTCCATGCCCAGGTGTCTCATATTGCTATAATCCAGCCAAAGAGTGATGAAGGCACAAGTACACGAGTCCAGATCCCCATCTGCCAGGACAGGACTGCTTCTGAGCCAAGGCATTACTCGTGGATGCTGCTATGTGGGAGCCTGCAACCACACAGGAATCCAGGAGTACTCCTAAACCAGAGGCTGGACTGTCCACATGTGGGGGCCCCCCTTTAGCCAAAAAAGACTATTTTATCAAGGGAAACTCATCTAAACACTATCTTGTGCTTACTAACACCATCTCTTCTTACTCTGCTTCCAGCAACTCTCATTTTCCCCCCACTGTGGTCTGTTCCTGTCCAAGTTCTGGACTACTCCATAGGCCTTGCAATGCAGAGACCCAACATACTTAACAGGTATTGCTGATAAAGTGTGTGTGGACTGAGTGGTTCAACAATTAGATTCACAGTGCTTTTAAATCTTAATTCTTTTAATTCTTCTATATGACTTGTCAAGTGGAAAAAAAGCTAGGAAAAGGTAAAATTTTCCACTACTAGTCAGATAGGAAGGTTTTCTGTCACTTCAGTGCATTCTTCTGTCCCCACTTCATCTAAACCAGCAGTTCTTATTGTTAACAATGTGAAATATTATGCAGGTAGCCAAGAAAGGAATGAGTGTCTGTTCTGTATCCACCATCAGAAGAATATCAACTCTGGTTTGGCCTGAATAGAGATTTGCTTTCTCTGTTACACAAGTTCTAACCACCGGTTTTCAAAGTTGAATGACTGAACCTTCTTTCACCTGCCAATGTACCTGGAGAGGGTGCAGGAGAAGATGATGCAGGAGGAAAGGTCCTCTCTGACAGCATTGACCGGGTCATCTCTGAGATGTGTTACACAGAGGTAAAGCAGTTCACAGCAGCAAAAACACAGAAAGTACCTTCCCATGTCCTAATGTTATGTATTGCTTGTAGTCACTGCTGAAAATGAACTCCAAGTGATACTAAAGATACTCACTTTCACTAACTTGTTTACCTGGCCTTACTACAGTCCCATCCTCCTAAAGATCCTCCCCTCCTAATAAATATTGTCATTTTAATGTCTGAGGAAAGGGCTACGTTAAGAAAATTAAGGATACATTCTAACACAGTCTACAAGAGATTAGATTCCAAAAGCCTCTAAGCAGAAATATTATAGGAGAGTTTCAACCTCAAAACTACAGCTGGAAAGAGGAAAGGTTAAACTGAGGTTGGCTGTGCATTGTTCAGTTTCAGTTTGCTGCCTGTAACACAGCCTCCCAGGCACAAGTAGCTGCAGTCATATTGGAAACAGCCCTGGCAGCCTCCCTCCCTTTCACTGCAGCTTCCAGCAGGACAGAGGAGATGCCCTTCATTTCTGAACTCAAAGCTTAGAACAGAGAAATGATATTCATGCATTCCACTGTTCTGATACCTCTGCTCATGTCTCAGCCAAGTGACACAGGCACATTGCAGCTTGGATGAAGGCAACAACCCATTCTCTTACCAGCAACTATGCACTGCTACACTGCTCACCTTCCCCAACAGCACATTTCCCTTCCCTCTGGCTGTACGTTGTCTTGGATCAGAGAGGAAAAAAGAGCAATCAAAAGCAAGCAGAAGGGTGACAATAGCAGCAGGTAGCCTGGGCAACACAAAAAGAAAATTAAGGGAAAAAATCCTCACTAATTCCTCCAGACTCCAGAACTACTCTCAACCTCCAGACTAATAGTATAACATCCAGAGACATCCCAGCTCTCTGCCTCCCTGTCATGCCTCAGGTTCACCTTTGGTATTCAGACACTGACAGATTCCAATCTTCCTTCCCTTTCTTGTGAGAGTTCATTAAAAGCCTAATAATCACACTTAAGCTCTACCTGCAATAGGTCACCTTCTCTACAAGTGCCATGCAAGCTTTTTCCCTGCTCACCTAGCAGTCTACAAAACATGTCAGAGCTCACACTGAAAAGTCCCCAAATCCACCACACCAAACTTTGGCCCCTAACCCACATCCCTACACTGCCTTAACCTAAGCAACTACCCTTTTACTGTCACAATTTTAGGCAGGACATTACCCAAGGGACTGTATAATGCTCTTTGCCTTATCTCCAGCATTACTTCAGGAAACGAATTAACCACAAGGTAAAGTTTGCAAGTCATTTCAGAAACATGTAAACTGGATCCTTAAATATTTACAGAAGATGTTACATGGTTTTGCATGAAACTTGACAGCTCTGGAATGCTTATTTGAGGCATCTAGTCGGAGCCTGGGAAAAGAAGAGGAGAAGGGAAAAGACTCAAGTGGGAAGAAGGAAAGAATAGTTAATCCTTCTCCTCTCAAATGAGTTCTACAAAAAAAGCACACATTATGATCGACTTTTCCATGACTGCACACAGAGTTCCTGCATAAATGTCCTGGAAATAATCAGTGTAGTGCTTTTACAAGCATGCTCCTCACGTTTTATGCTTGGAGTCACTTTCCCAGTCCCTCACTCCTCCCCATGCATTAAACTTCAGCCTCCCTGTTAGTCTATTAGCTGCCACTTTGTTTAGGGAACATAGTTCCTCCTTACAGTACAGGACAGCAAACAGAAGTCTAAAGACCAACACAATCCTCCTACCTCCAACATTAATATGTTTCACTGCATTCACCTGGTATGTCAGTTAGCAATCAAATATGAACAGGAGCTAAAGCATGTAAGAGAATTACTAAACATAAAAAGCAGTTTTGGTGACACCTCTATGATGGCAGTTTCTCTAATCAAAGCTGAATAAAATTACTCAAACAGTTCTATATTAAAGAACAAGATCCAGGAGCAGTGTTACCAGATATCTGCAGGAACAGGGGAAAAACTAAAGACTTCTTTAATCTTTTCACAACAAATTTGCATATTTTCAATTTATGCATTGACATTAACGGGATTTTGAACCTTCAGAGCACAAGAAAACACCATGAGGATAACAAAGCACTGGCACAGGCCTCCCAGGGAGGTTGTGGAGTCTTCATCCTTGAAGATATTCAAAAGCCATCTGGACACAGTCCTGGGCAACCAGACCTAGATGGTCCCACTAGAGCAGGGGGTTGGACCAGATCCCTTCAACCCCAGCTACTCTGTGATTTGGTGAACCTCTCATGTTCTCTCTCACATTTTCTGGTTTCTCATTGTTCAGACTGTCAGCAGCATCAACAACTGAGCTGACCACATTTAACAACTGCTTAGTAGTCTGTCAGTTAAGCACAACAGAAGGGTCATGTAGTTATACACCTCAGTGATCTGAATCTGATTATCTTCATTAACAAGTAAGGAAGCAACATAAAGCTGTGCGGCTTGATAGTCTATCCACTGGCCTGAAGCCCAGCAGGTACATCTAGTGAATAACACTGCTTCACAGCTTCTGCATGGGGCAGTGGCTGCTGCAGTGGCTGCAGCCCATCCCCAGGTGTCCATGCAGAAACAAATGAGCTGCACTCCCTTAGCAGCAGAGCTGCTGGGCAGGGGTTACTGCAGCTGGCCCAGCCAGCTCTGGCCTAAGCACAGCCTGTGAGCTAATGTGAATTCCTTGGCTCAAAACAAATACCTGAATTCTTTGGAAACCACAGGAATCCAGCACAGAAATGGTGAATATCCCAGAGGAGCTAGTGTCAATTAGGAAGCCAGGCTACTGAAGGAAGGGTGACACAAGGCTGAGTGGTGTGAGCTCAGGTGGCTCATGGCAGCTAGTGGCAGGTGCTGCAAAGCCCAGCATTCTAAGCCCAGAGCAAACCCTTGTGTCCCACTGGAAAGTTCCCCCAAGCTGCAGCTCCTCAGGCCTTTGGCAAGAATGTTGGGGTTTCAGATCAGTTTTGATTCTTTTTCTCTAATCTATTTTTCAAATTCAGTGTAAAACTGAATGGCAAGTCCCTGATGATCTATGATCCTTCCAGCTATTCAAGCTCAGAAATAGAGCTGTCTAAACATGGTTCAGGAGAAAAAGCAGTCAATCAAGAGGTCTCCCCAAAACAAGGAGCCATTTCACTATGAATTCCCCACACTATGTGTCAAGCCCTCATCATGCCTGCAGGCACCAAGCAAGAAAAGGTCCACCAGGCTCCTTTCTGTCACACAGAAGGAGAGGAAGTTCAACAGGAGAGAGAAGCAGCACAACAGGAAGGTTCAAAACCAGCACAAGCTATTCCTGGCCCTATGCTCTCTTCAGCTGTACTTCAGGCACAAGTCAGGCTTGTTATTCCCCACTTACATGACTGCCCCTCCAAAAACCAGCATAATCCAGCACCAATTCAACAGCTGGCTCTAAGTGAAGCCTTGGGACTCCCACATAACTGGGCTTGGTGACTCACTGTCAAAAGTTTATAATTAGACTGTAGTTTATTGACAATGTACCTCTTATTCAATCTAAGATACAAAAGGTATGTCAATAAATATATTACACTGCCTGTTTTGGAAATCTCAGATAAATAAAACTAGCAAGATTTTTAATGTATGATCAGATGACAGAGTTATACCCTCAGGCAAACCTGGACCAAGCTTGCCATGACCATCTCATTTTCCAAACCTATACCTTCAATGCAAGGGTCCCAGCTACAATCCTCCAGGCTGTGATCACAGACAACCAATCTAGATTATAATTGTCTTTTCCAGTACAAAGTTACTAAATATCTGCCAATTTAACATATGTATGGCAGTACACTGTGTCTACTTTTTTTTAACATGTACTAGCAAAGTGTTCAACGCACTTTTCAATCCAACAGGAGGATCTTAAGTCACCCAGTGCTGCTTTATGTCTTATGCACAGCTTCAGCCTTGTTTCAAGCCTCAAGTAAGAAAAGAAAATCCCTGCCCCACTCTACCCCCTCCAAAGAGATCACTGAATATCTCCAAATTAATCTATTAGCAGCATTCCTGCTAAAGGTCCACCAGGCACAAAACATGCAAAGAGTTTTGACAGAGTTTGAAGAAGGCATGACTAGAAAAGTTGTATTGTAACAAAAGATAAAGCCACGGCATGTTCACTGATACCACTCTTAAAAACTCTCCGGAAGTCTCATAGTTGACTCTGCTCACTTGAGGCTCTATCCCTTTATACAGCTTATTCCACATGAGTGGGGTGGAAATAGCTAGAAAAAGAACCTACTCAACATCAGTGCTTCCTACATTCTACTCAGTATTCTTTCAGAGGATAAACAGAAAAAAAACCTAAACAAAAAACCCCAAAAAAAAAAAAAACCAAACAAAACCCCTCTAACACAAACATTTTGAGGTCATTATCATCCTGAAAAACTGCATTAAAAAATTAATAAAAAAGAGAGAGAGAACTTTGTCATAGGCAAACCAAGTAGCTATTTAGTACTTCCAGCACAACAGCTGAAGGCTTTGTTACACACATCTGGGTACATACCCTTCCTACCTCCTTTAGATGAAAACTGGAAAATGAAATAGAAGATACAAAAATGTTGGATCCACAATCTCTTACTTCTCAGCTCTGAAGCCTCAAATTCCACTCTAGATCATGTCATGACAAATCTAGCTGTGCCAGAAGAAACAAGGCCTAAGGAACTATCTCGTCAAACATCACAAATGTTTGGTATACCAAGTCTGTTCCTTGTACAGATCATTACATCTTATGGGTTCCTCATAGCACTCCTTTTCTGGTAGAGGCCACCAAGTTTAACAAAGCAGTCAGGCTCCTCTTGGAATATGCAAAGCATAACACTAGAGAGGAACATGACCTTTCAGACAGACTAAGAAAATGGAAACAAATAATTAAAACACCAAGCTAGGTCATCCTTACTACACTTCACAGACTATCTGCCTTCAGAAAGCAAATTCAAAACATGGAAGTCACCAGAGTACACCACAAGCACTAGCTGAGGCTCCAAAACCAGATTGCTTTGTTCTGCCAGCATTTTTCACCTTGGATTGCTTCTATACCACCTTTGATTCCAGGCCCTGACATTACCTCCCAGTTCTCTGCTAGAAATTGTTTCTATCCTTAAGCAGCATGGGCTTTTTTTTTATTCCTTAAGCAAAGTAATAAAAGCAGCTTCTACTCCCCAAGGTTAAAACATTTCTCTCCCCCTAGAGCTAAATTTTTGTCCCAGCTTTAAACCAAAGCATTACGTTATGTGAGGCAATACAATGGTGTCTCCCAGCATGTAACTCCCACTAAAATGAATGGCAAAACAGCTAAATAGGAAGCCATAACTCAGTAACTCCAGGTTCTTTACCTCCCACCAACTGAATCTGCAAACGCACAGTATGGAGAAAACACGAATCGCTCCAACTGAAGTGCACTAGTGCCATCTGGAGGCCACCCAGAACAGCCCACCTAAAGTTTTACCAGCCTCTGCTCACCTTCAGCCTTGTCCCCCAAGGAGAGCTTGCCAGCACTTGCAGCATGAACACACCAGCTGAACAACCACAGTAGATGGGCAAAGCTTAAGGATAATTAGAGGTACTGTCTGCAATAAACGTACAGCTCTCATGTGAAAGCATTCAACTACAAGTGTTTAGTTTAGCAGAACCAGAGCTACTCCCCATAGCTCAGAAATCGCTCTTGAAACTCCTTTGTTACAAGATCTGCAGAACCACCTTTAAGATATTAATGATGGTGCAAATCCTATTTTTGAAGGCCTGCTACGTACTGCCCATTCTGAGAACATGCTGGAATTATACACCATATTGTTTCCCTCTTCACTTTCCAAAAACATGCAGTTACTAGCAGCTAGCAATTAAGCTGCCAGTTCCCATGAGAAAAGTCTTGCATGACTGGCATGTTTAAGGCTCCCTTTTCCAAGTGAAAACAGTTGTTAAGCTTTCCACTTATAAAGATGAGCCTCTCCTTTCTGCCCCCTTTTAGGGAAAAAATGCATTCACATTATCTTTGCAGGCAGAGGCACATCACAACACACCTGAAGGGCGTTCATCAATTTAATGAATACTTCTTGTGGGATCATTATTTCTGTATTCTTTGGGATTCACTATGCTCTTGAGACAAAGAATTTGGATTCAGTATCTACCCAAGTCAGAGCTATGTCAGGTCTGAACCCTAGAGATATTCTGGATAAATCAAAGGTGCTTGTAAGAAAGATACAGCATTACTTAAAACTGTTGCTGAAACAGTTGTGTGGTGCTCTTTTCTCAAACATCAGTACAGCTAAAATTCTGATCCATAGAGAATTCAGAGGGGTGATTGCTTTGAATCCAGTTACTACAGACAAATACTTTGCTAAATATTAGTTACTACAGACAACTATTAGTTACTACAGACAAATATTTTGCTAAACTTCTGGGACGAAGAAAAACAGGTATTTTTGGCAGACGAGTATTGATTCTAGGTGTCTTTCATGACTTACATGCAAAGGAAAATTGTTATCTTGCAGAGTAAAAACAGTAAACTAGTCTAAAACCACTACGTAGATACTGCAGAAAACATAAATGCTAATCAAAAATTTGGAAGAGTCATTGAAATGAATGAGTCACTGAGCGCATTCATTCAAAGCAGGTCTGCAACTGCTTTTTTTTTCTTTAAGACCAATTTGAGAAAGCTTACATTCCCTTCCTCTCAGAGGATGGATAAGAGGCTCTACAGTATCAACAATCCCAAGTTTCAAGAAGTACTCAGCCTTGAGAATGAACATGCCAGTGACAATCTGTTTGGCCATTTAACCCTTGAGAGTTGAAAACTTGCTTTATTAATTATATATAACACCAGTAAAATCCCTCACTCAAGATCCTATAATCTATATGAAGAAATCTGATGGGACACAGCACAATGAAGTATCATCTATTTCAACTCTGCAGAATTCCTTAACTGGCACTTTCCTCATTTTACTATTGTTTCAGGAGAAGAGAGGCAAGCCAAGAAATGTCTCAATCACTAAATGCAGGTACACAAAAAGTCAAAGACTTCTCCCATACCTGGCCAATCCTTCCTCGTAGAGATAGACAACAAGGGGATCATAGGATGTAACCAGAACATAGAGACGCACATCAAACTTGAAATCTGAAATAGAGTTGTCAAGAGTCAGTGACTGCAAATATCTTTCAGACATCATAACTAGTTGAGGAATTTCAACAGACTCTGGGAGCAATAAACCATTATCTGCTGCTGACATAGGTGCCTGAATATGTCCCAATTGTAAAGCTTCCAGGTTTTAATGAATCTCTAGTTACATTTGTCTGATGCTAGACCACTCAATTATTCAACTAAACTCCTCCAAAGGTTGCAGAGATCCTCAGATGCAGGATTAGGAGAAGGGAGAAAAGCAATTCCTAAGCACACTCACCATCTATGAGTAAGGGATTGCTGATGTAACGAGACACCAAGATGTTGTCTTCCACTACAATTTGGTTTGGCTGCAAAAGAACAGAGTATTTAAGAGTGAAAAAACAGCAGATATAAGGAATAAGAAGAAATTAGGTCAAATCCACCATTTTTTCCTACCTTTCCCTCCTAAAGGAGGTTGGTACAGCCACCCTGTACCAATAACTACGTCTGAGGAAGGAAGAAATAAAACCAAAATGAAAAAACATAACTGTCACAGCATACGCCACAGTTGAGACAGCCATCATACACAGAGTATCACCATACAATATCAGAAGGCTTCAACCCATGCAGAGTAACACCACAACACATCAGAAGGCTCCAGGCATCTGCTCTTCTTGTTCTTTGGCCCAACTTCTTATACCCGTGATGTTGATGCATTGCACCTGTGTGCCTCTGTTCCCTTTGGTGGTTGGTCAGCGCCCCTGGGCACTCCATGGCTCATTGCTGTCAGTGCTGCTCACAGCTGTGCCCACTGGGGATGAGGCTCAGCCACAGCCCCACTCCCAATTACCACAAACTGTACCTACACAGAACTGTCAGTCACAACATATTTAAGGTATTTAGATCCTAAAGAGAATGGTTACATTGCCAAAAAAACTGCTCATTGAATTTTCCAGTAAAATACTCAGTGTAGCATACTGATTTAACAGCCACATGGCAATGATGTAAAATAGGCAGAGAAAAAAAACCCCACATCTAAGGAGAAATTGGTTAAACCATTGAGAAGCAGAGGAACAAACACGTGGAGAAGAGGTTTAGAAGACCCAGAATGGAGTATGCAACTACAGATGGTGAAGAAGCCACAAGTGAGGAAAATTACTCAACTTGTGATCTTTATAACTACATCCTGGGCTGGTATCCAACCTTTTTGCCCACCTTCTACTGAGTCTCAGTTCACAGCAGGAGCTCCTGTACCCAAAAGAAGCTACATTTGTAGGTAAGAACAGAAAGCTCAAACTATGACAAATACATGTCACAAAGTTACGGGATCTGTTGGAAAAGCTTTTACTTTTTGCTTTATGCAAGGCTCTCTTGTAACCAGTTTCTTGCACAACACCTTCTTGCCTTCAGTTTGCAAAAGGGGCAAGAGAATCACAAGATTCTGCCTTTATTCAATTTTGTATCTATTCAGCCACAACACCAGCACAATGAGCAGAAAACCTAAGCATAAAAAATGTTTATATAGAACGTGAGAGAACAAGCTCAACTTCCCTCAGAATATCACACAAAAGCAACACACTGTTATATATGGATCAGGGAAATGCAAAGGTTTGTTATTTGTTTGGAGGGGTTATTATTGTTTAAAAAACTTTTGTGATGAGATTCTAAAAGACACTCTTTTAATGGCATTACACTGAAGGAAAAAGGCCTGTGGGCCAAACTAGCTGCAGTGTTTCTCAAACAGAAATACACAAAGGGATATTGGTCCCAGAAGGGTATTTTCCCCAGGTCATGGCCAACTGCCATGTGAGCCTGAGCTCATTCCTCCCTTTCAAGCAAAGAAAAAACTGAGTGTAGTTCTGGAAATACTTACCTCATACACTTGGCAAATTGCTCCCTTATTTTATGGGAAATGATCCAAGTAGAGAACAGATGAGGCAGCATGACCCCTTCAGTGCAGGGAAGGCTAAAGGGGCTTGAATGAGTGAAAACAAAATGACTCAACAGCCATTTTGCTGTTGAGCATATTTATTGGAATCCCCTCATGTGTTTGGCTCCAGTTCAGATGTATTTGTTATCTATGACAACCTAACTCTCTGCAAAGCTCACAAACAGCAAAAGGCACCACAACCTGCACATTGATTTCAAAGGACTATCTCCATTACACCTCAGGAAGGACACACTGGCTTTTAGATAACATAGCTTTAAGATTGATATACTCACTACTCTATCAAGGTTCATTTAAACTGGTCCTTTTCATGGGCCAGTGAGAGACAAGGGGTCTGTTTGAGAACTGTTTAGGTCACACAGGGAAACAACTAAGGAGAGTTCTGGAAATCTCCACAAGGTCAGCCTACTGTCAGCCACAAAGAGAGCATGAAGCAGCACAGCTTCCCAAACTGTCTCAGGGAGTATAAACTTGCTCCTAATAAGCTAAGACTTGCAGGTAGATTGCAAAATGAGCACAGCATACAAAGAGAAAGACTGCTTTTGGTTACACAGCACAGGCCCAGGCAGGCCTTCCAAGCTGCTCAGGGCTGTTGAATTGCTCACCAATATATGGCTGAAATTGAGACTAAGGCCAGTGTCCAGTTAGATGCCTCCATGCCTCTTGCCTGGAAGCCAACATAGTTCTGAAGGCACTGTTACTGAAGAGCAGCCCTTTCTGTGAACACTTACATTATTTATCAGGTAGACACCCCGACCTCTGGAAGAAGCCACAGGCTTCACTATCCACGGGCCTCTGTCCTTAGAATAGGTATCTGGTTAAAAGAAAACAGCACAAGTCTGCAACATTTTCCATTCTGCTTATTAACAGGGGAGCAAGAATCAACAATGCTGCCTATAGTAAACACTTTAGAGAACCCCACAGGGAGATCAAAGTCTGCTTTTCGAATATGCTATTTCACCCCTGTGGAATCATTGCAATTATTACAGCCCCTCCCTGAAGCCCCCCATGGTGCTCTGATAGATTCATTCTTCTGCCCTATGCCTCCTTTTGGCACTTCTCACTTCAGTACCCCCAGGCACTAGGCAGTGATATTGTGAAGCTGATTATCGACAACACTGTGCACCTAACTCCTCCATTTTGGAATGTTAAACCCCACATCAGCTTTTGCAAACTTACATAGGCATGGAGTAAACAGAACAGCAGAAATGACAAAGAAATCACGTGGACCTTTTCTACTGTCTTCCCAGCTTCCTCTAATTTTGTTACCTTAACCACTGACATGATCAAAAGGCTAAGATATTAAAAATAATTCTCCTCCCCCCACATCCCCTTATTTTATTTTACATTGGGGCATCATCATCCATTCACTTACTGCAGAACTCCTGGTACTCTGTTGGGAGGATAAAGGTCTGAGGTAAGATATGGAATGCCTTGAACCCATGGGTGAGCTGCATTCGGCAGACATTCTTGTACAGTCTGTCCTTCCGTGTCAGTTCATACGACCTGGAGTCCCAAAACAAGAGACTGTATCTATTTATTCCCCAACATTACAGCAACCCTTTGTCCTAGTTACTGAAGTATCTGTAGCTTTGTTAGATGTCTAAGCCCTAACTGACTCTCAAGCTTTACTGCCTCTACCTTATAGCTGTATTAATATCCTCTGTGGCACTTCTTGCAATTCCCAAGACAGACTGAAGCACAACAACCTGTTATAATGGTGGTTATAAACTAACTGGTTATAACAGTGGTATATAAAGTTCAGCAGGGGACATAGGACCATCCCTCTAACTAAAAACTGAAGCCACAAATAATTTATCATCAAATAAAGAAAATAGAATTAAAAGTCCAATATTTGGGATACAAACAACATTTTAATAGATATACTACTATTCCCTAAAAACCCCCAAGACCATTAAGAATGAGACAGCAGTGGCACTGGCCCAATCTGTTGGGATTTTACAGTACCACATATATTCTATTTTTTGGGGAGTATCTATGTTCAGATTTTTGCAAATCACCACAATGATTTTCAACAAAACATGGTATCAAGGCCTTACCTAGGGAAATGGTTGACTTTCTGGACATCTGTAAGGGAACGCAGCAAGCAAGGCTTCAAGTGTGATCCTGTCCACATGAGATTATAATCATTGCTATTAGGGTGAACCTAAAAAGCAGCATAAAAAAACACCACAAACAAAAACATTGAACATGAAAAGCAATGCCACCTTGTCCCTAGATCTACAAGGCCAAAGCAAGTCTAGTCAAAGACAGTTTCCTCTACTATCTCCAATATAGGGGCAACTCCAGCCAAACTGCTACCCTAAGGTATTCCCAGGCTGGGAAACAACCATGTCAGATTTTTTTTAAAAAGTTGTGAGACTGTTATTTTCATAGATGGTTTAAACACAGCAGCTTTAATCTCTTCAGGAAACTTGTCAGATCAATTCCTTGAGTTGCTGTTATTCTGAAAAAAAAAAAATTTAAAAAAATCAACCCTACACATCTCTCAAATTGTCATTAGCTGCATACAGGACACTCTTTAGAGTAAAACAGGCACTAGAAGAGAAGTGTGAAATACTACATCAATACTCCTGAAAGCTTGTAAAGGCTGAGAAATTAAATCCTTCAGATTTTCCCAAGGGTGTGATGCTTTAAAAGCATCACATGACCAAACTTCAGCATTTCTTTTCTCCTGTTTTTGAAGGCTTAAGTCTAATGGGTTCTCCTTTGAGGGAGCAAAATGACCTATTTTCAGTCTGACTAGCAGAATACATTAAAAGACAAAACAAAAAACCTCAAGGAAGGCCACTTCCACAGCAACTTCCTGGTTCTAACCCTGCAGAATTAAAAAAAAAAAAAAAAAACACCACACACACACAAAAAATCCAAAAACATTACCATCACCTCCTAGCCCAGCACAAAATCAGAGAGAAGTTTGTTGCACTCACCTCGTGGAATCCATGGGCAGTCAGAATGCTCCGAACCAGCCGGCTGTCTGTCCGCACAATCTTATAGGACATGTGGAAGCGCTCTGTGAGGAGGCAAAGAGACACAGGATTAGAGTCTGCACCTGGGAGAATAAACCAAAGACATGCTACCAAAGAAAAGGACTCAGACAGTGCAGCTGCACTTAATTCACAGAGAGCAGCAGCACCTAACAGGCAAAGGGAGATAGGAAATGCCAACATCAGCACCACTGAACTGACATCAGTCCTTAGCTATAATATAGTAGCATCACAGAACCCCATCATATAAAATAAAGCACAGGACAGCCTAAAAAATACCCAGACTTTTTTAAATGTTCCATTATATAGACTGTTTTATAACACTCCAAACATTATTCCAGACTTCCTCTCTAGTCAATATTGGTATTTCTATCTAAAAGTAATTATGTCTCATGCCCCTCATTGATATGGCTTGCTTATGTGATCACTTCTTAGATCATGAAAACCCAAAATAAAGCACTGAATTTTTGTTTACATCTCATTCACCTGTACCAATCTTCCAACAAATAACTGCAAATACAGTAAGAAATGAAGTAAAAAGTACAAGGAAATAAACACTCACTATGGAAGTAGAAGGTCATAAAAACAAAAACAATAAGCAGCCCCAAAGGTATAAGATAAACCAAAAGCAAGTAGGAAGACTAGAGGTCAGTGGTAATATAAAAGGATGTGGCAATCCAAAAAAAGAGTTCAAAGACAGTAGATAAAGAAATTGCAGCACTAGAATACAGAACTGCCTAGAAAAGGCAGTTTACAAATGTATTCAAACTGAGAATAAAAAGGTGAAGATTAAATTAAACTTACGGAAATATGTTCTATCAACAAAAGTAAATCAAAAAAGCAAGAAGTATCATAATCAGGAACAAGACAAAGCTGGAGGAAATTTAACATGTTGCACTATTCAGCAGTAAACTTGTTAAACTATGTGAGAAAAAGCAGAAGAGACACCACGCTGCAGTAAAAATGTAAGTTACAATTACCATCAGCTTCTGGCATCATCCAAGTATGTTTGTAACTCACATGAAAAGGATCAGGAGTTTCCACATATAAAACACCTTCTCCACCCCTTACCCCAATGAGCCAGAAGCATTTTTGCTTGGATAGGATATTAGAAACGAAAGCACCAATTACCTAAGAAAGGAAAAGCAAGAGAAGAAAGAAGTGTCAGCACCTTCACAAAAGGGAGCTGAGTACATTTTAGCTTTTCTCCAACTCAGCACATCCAGAACAAGCTCCCAGCTGTACACACCCACAAGTATTAACTTTTCAAATCCAAAGTGACTGTTTATAACAACCCAGCCTCTTCAGAGGCTCTCCCTTACTTGACACTAGACAGATTTGGTCTGCAGGAACCATTTGTTTATGGCCTTCTAGGGGTTGTGAGGCTGTAGACTCAGATTTGTTATTACAGCTTATTATTGTTCAACTGTGGGGCTGGCTGCTTTTCCCAGTGAAATGCTGCATTTCCCAGTAAAAGGCTCTCAAAACTCACAGCAATGATTGATTTTAAGGTCTTAGCTATGGTGAATTTGCATTCTGGTTTTAAGTTCTAGCATGCCCTCCGAGTTCAATTTGCAAGCAGACAGTTCCATCTCAAAACGCATCAGGACCCAGTGGAGGGACAGACACTATCACAGTCCAAAGACATTATAAGCATTCACCAACAGATTAAGCACTTCTGAATGTCTCAGTGGTCAGAGACTAGAGAGGATTCCAATTTCCTACTATGTCCTCTTCCCACCACAAAGTGAAGGGACCATCAGGTTAGAGACTTTTACCTCATGCCTTCAAGCCTTTCAAAAGCTGGCACGTAGTAGCACCCACCTCCAATTAGACGGAGGTAGCTGTCCTTGGCCAGAATGGCTTCAGCATGAAACACCAAGACAGGGACCCGCCTGCAGCCACCACCTGTCCACTTGATACATGGATGACCTCTGCAATGACAAGACAGTCAGTATAAACAACTGCTGAGCTTCATACATGCAGCAGTTAGTTACAACAACAACACAGCAATTCTCCATACTTACCCACCTAGCCTCTGGATGGGACACAAGCAAACATGCTGG
Source organism: Ammospiza nelsoni (assembly GCF_027579445.1). Taxonomy (NCBI): domain Eukaryota; kingdom Metazoa; phylum Chordata; class Aves; order Passeriformes; family Passerellidae; genus Ammospiza; species Ammospiza nelsoni. The sequence goes on along the minus strand of NC_080638.1, from coordinate 41,957,526 downwards.
GGAAAACAGTGGAAGATTGGTGAGGAGAACCATAACCATGCCTGAGTGACTTACAGCTTGGGTGTAGAATAATACAGGTGACATACTAACTGTTGTCTTTGTGTGTTTCACAAGCAGAAACTCTGAAGTCAGATAGCACAGCACTGCAACAGACTTCAAGGCACTCTATCAAACATGCTTGAGACTCCTGCCCTACGGTGGGCAGGGTCAAAGCACAGTGGTAAAATACACCTGCAAGAATCCCTGAAAAATGAGCATCAGCTTCAGTGATTCTCTAGCAAGGACCAAGCTCCACAGTGACTGCCTCTGCTTGCTGCTTTGGGGATCCCTCAGTGAGCAAGGTAATGAAAAGAAATTTACTCTTTGCATTTCAGATGCAGTCTTGTGGCTGTCCCTAAGCCATGCCTGTGCTGACTCAACACACACACATGCTAGGCATCTGTGGTGGTTCCAGGCTGCACCCTGGCTAGGTGCCAGGCACCCACCAAAGCTGCTCCATCATTTCCTTCCACAGCTAGATAGGTCAGAAAAAAATTTATCAAAAGACTCATGAGTCACAGGCAGGGAGGGATCACTCACCAATTACAGTCACAGGAAAAACAGACTCAACTTGTGGAAAGTAACTGAACTTATTACCAATCAAAATCAGAGCAGGATAATAAGAAGTAGATCAAATCTTAAAAAGCACCTTCCCCCCACCCCTCCCTCCTTCCCAAGCTAAAGTTTATTCCTGAATCTCTACCTCCTTCCCCTCAGCAGTGCAGGGAAATGTGGAATGGTGTTACAGCCAGTTCATCACATGTTGTTTCTGCCACTGCTTCTTCCTCAGGGAGAGCCCATTCCCTGCTCCAGTATGGGTCCCTCCCACAGCAGACAGTCCCTCACAAACTTCTCCAGTGTGAATCCTGTCCACAGGCTACACTTCTTCATGAACTGCTCCAGCATGGGTTCCCTCACAGGGCTACAAGTCCTGTCAGCAAATCTGCTCCAGGGTAGGCTCCTCTCTCCATGGGTCTGGAGGTCCCTCCCAGGAGCCTGTTCCAGTGCAGGCTTTCCATGAGATCCCAACCTTCTTTTGAGCATGCCCCTGCTCCAGTGCGGTGCTCCTCCACGAGCTGTAGGTAGATTTCTGCACCCCCACAGCCATTCATGGACTGCAGGGGCACAACCACCTCACCATGGCCTTCACCACAGACTGCAGGGAATCCCATCTCTGGCACCTGGAGCACCTCCTTGGCCTTAGGGCTGCAGAGCTCCTCCAGTCACATATTCTCAGTCCTCTTTTCTCTGGACCAGTGGCAGGTCCATATTGGAGCACAGGCTCTGTCAGACACAGAGGAAGCTTCTAGCAACTTCTCACAGAACCTACCACCAGAGCCCTCCCATTACCAAAACCTGGCTACACAAAGGCAAGACAGCATCCTTGGTACTCAGCTATAAAGGGAATTTCCCAGATCACTCTTTTAGAATTGGTCTTGCCAGTCTGAGTTCTGTTTAATCTTGTTTAGTTCTGTATTTATTTTAGTGGGTACAATTTAGGAGAGGCCTCATGAGCTTTCACAGCTACAGTTCTCTGAATTTATAGCCTGAAAACAAGATCTATAATTCATCATAAACCACAATTGCTGGTATCCACACAACCAGACCTTGCAATGCAGGTTCCAGCCTCCAATTTTAGAACTGCAGATCAGTGCAGTCAGCCTGGCTGTAATATTGGAGTTTGAAGTACACAAAAAACGCAATAATACAGAGTTTGAGAGACTAAAACAGACCTGGCTTAACACAATGGATAAAGCTGTGTATTCTTCCCTTTTAATTCCTGTCAGATACAGTGGAATGCAAGACCAGAATTCAATGCCCCCCAGTGCACCACTTAAGCTACAGGCTCTGTGATGCAGTGATCAGTTCTGTACCAAACAACAAGAGTGTACTGGAAAATATCATCTCCTCAGAGGAATTAAGGACATACCAAAAAAAAACCCCATCAAGACCTGTTATATCAAATTCTAGGATCACACAAAGAAAAACTGTCAATCTCCCTAGGCAAATAAAACTCAGGCTGTTTATGAACACTGCATAGGGAAATTAAAAACATTAAAAAGTTAACTTTTTTTAAAACATGAGAAAACAGAGACTGAGGGGTTGGAGAGACGTCTCTACACTAACAAGAAGAAATACAAAGACTGACAGTCATATACAAAAGCATTTGTCTATAGAATATGAAAGATCATTGTCTGCCAAAGGTTTGAAGAAGCTACACAAGACAAAACACCAACACTCCGAACAAAGGAACAGAGACAGAAGGGCAACTTTCTGATGCTAGGACCAGGGTTCTTAAGAGTAGCCTTGGTCTTTTTAACGAAGCCACTACCATTATCAACCAGACAAATTAACTTCACAGCACTCCTACCTGCTTCTGCTACCTCTACAAAATATTTTTTTTTTTAAATCTACAACTGGGGTGTAATTAGCCATTCCGACTGGGAGGGACCCAAGAAGCTTCCAGAATTCATACTACAGGCCAGAGCCTTATGTAAGTGGAAAATGAGCTGAGGCAACAAGACAGGAGTTTATACTAAGCCTGTCCTGAGGATTTGCAGCAAGGCTCAATCCTCCAGGTGACAGTCATTCATTCCTAGCATGACCTCTGGTCACTTGATGCAGACACACTGATTCCAGGTGAAGCTAGTTCTGGACCTTTCCAGCCACGAGAAACTGGCAAACCCAAGCCAACCACTTGCTATGAAGCAACAATCCTCTAAATGTCTTGAGTCACTGTAGTCTGCAGCTGAGCACTCAGTCACATTGTGCATCCAAAAAAACCCTAACAGGACACAGTGAAGTAGGTCCAGGAGAAACTAAAGTGATTCTGCTATGGGAAAGAATAAGGGAGCAATTCCTTCACAAGCAAAGCTAAAAAAGTTACTAAGCAAAGATGGAGCAAACATTATGACTTGTTACTAAGAAGAAATAAGAAGAAGTAAGAAATATGAAGTCTAGGAGATGAGTTATCACAAGACAGGGTATAAAGCATTGTATATCAATCTACTGTACAGCAGATTTCTAATCTCTGCAGCGGTAAAAACTAAAAGAAAAAAAGCTACAAAAACGACACAAACCTCTGCCCCCTTAAAACCACACATGCCAAAAAAAAAAAAAAAGAAAAAAAAGAAAGAACAGATATCTTCAAAAACATTCCCCTTTTAGGAACATGACAGCATGAAAATATCGACTTCAGAGCAGCCAAAAAAAAGCTGCACATCCAACCCTGATGAATGTGGGGGTCTTTTAGGTTGCAGATGTAGATAGCCTCCCCATAGGTTTAAGGCCCAAACACATCATCTTCTACTTCACAGGTAGGAAGGAAAGGAATGCATCTGTCTTTTCAAACTACTACAGATCCACTAGAAAGCAAGAGACGTAGATACAGTTCAGAGGTTTTTTCCTACTTACTCCAGTGCATCTATAGGATCTTCCTCCTCTGAGGATGAGCCAGTTTCCTCCAGATCTTTAGCCATCCCAACTGGCATTTCCTTTGGGAGTTTTCATACAGCCCAGTCCTAGTTGCAAGAGCAGTTACCTGCAATAAGGATTAAAAGCAGGAATGAAGAGCTGAGCAGGACAGGGAGAGCTATCAGGTAAGTACCACCTCCTGCCAGCACGGATTTCTCACAATACTATCAACCAGTCTGTTTAACATCTGCTATTTGTTAAACATCCCCTCCGAGCCACGCGAGTGCAGCAAGCAGCATCACCTTCCAGCAGCTCATTCCGCACCTGCCCGTGAGAACCACCCGGGCACTTACCGGTAACGCGCGTCCCCGCCCTGCCCTGCCCTGCCTCGCCTCGGGCCGCAGACCCACGCCAGGCCGGCCCAGCCCAACGGGAACCGCCCGCCCAGCCCGGCCCGCCGCCCGGGGACAGCCGGACACCGTAACGCCTCCACCGGCGCAGGAGCGGCCCTCGGCCCGGAGGGGCGGCTGCGGCCCGGCCTACCCCGCACCAGGCTAAGCACGGCGACCTCCGGCGGCCCCAGAGGAAGCAAGAGCGGCGGGGAGCGCCCAAGGCAGCGGGTCCCCGTGCGAGCCGTACCTGCCCCCGCACGCTGGGCCGCGCCGGGCCGGGCGCACAAGGCAGCCCCGGCCCCTCCCGCCGCTTCCCCGTTACTACAACAACCGACGGGCGGCGGCCCCGCCCGGCGCGCAGCCGCCCCCGCCGCCTCACTGCGCAGGCGCGCTCGACCCCGCCCCCTGCCGGCGCTCCCACCTACTCCCGCGAGGTGGGCGGGAACGGGGCGGGCGCGCCTCCCGCGGGGCGAAGGATCCGATTGGCGGGAGGCGGTGTTACGTGCCGTGGCGCGCGCATGGAGCGGCGCGCAACGGCCAATAGGAGCGCTGGGCGGTGGCGCGGGCGGGAACGCCGCTGGTAGCGGGCGGGGACTCGGCCCGGGCCCGGCGGGCGCGCTTGGAGCCGGCCGGGAGGATGAGCCGGTTCCTGAACGTGCTGCGCAGCTGGCTGGTGATGGTGTCGGTCATCGCCGCCGGGAACACCCTGCAGAGCTTCCGCGATCACGGCTTCCTCTCAGAGAAGCTGTACACCGCCAGCCCCGGCCTCGGTAAGGGCCGCGCCGGCCGCCCTGGCGCCTGGAGGCCGCCCTCCAGCCGGGGGCCTTGGACTGTTCTCGGGGTCCCTCCTCTGGGGCTCGGGAGCTGCCCGCTGTCCCGGCGTGCGCCTCCACGGCGGGACGGGGGGTGGCAGGCAGGGCCGTGCGTGGTGTCCATGTGCTCCCTCCTTCTTTACGCAGTGAATGGGCTCCAGGCTCGGACCTTCGGCGTCTGGACCCTCCTGTCATCCGTGATCCGCTGCCTCTGCGCAATCGACATCCGTAACAGGACGTATGTAAAGCAGCACCTAAGAAATCCATTACTTCGCTTGCTAGACACAGCCTGAGCTTAGGGGGCGGCACAGAGGAGGGGGGGAATCAAAAGCTTTTCCTGAACTTTCGATGGCGTTGACAGCATTCTCGTGAAGAAGCTCAAATAGCAGTGTGGGATTTGCGCGGTAGCTGCTGCCCCCTTCTTCCTCTGTGCGGGGACAGGCTGCGCCGTTGAGTTCCGTCCTTAGCTCAGTCAGAAACAGGTAGATCTGAGAACCTCTTCCTTCTCTTACTGTCACCAATTTCTGAGCTCCAGCTTGGAAAGCATTTTCTGAATGCCGTTGCTGCTCTGTTAATTAAGGAATTACCAATGCTGTGGTGTGACTGATGCTCAATACTTTTACTACGACAGCTCAGCTAAAGACTGGGACAGTTTTAGGTGCCCCATTGCAGTGGTCTGAACCAGTTGCTTTCTTTCCTACACTTACCTGGGGCTGACAGCAAGGCCCGAGGGGCAGCCTGATGCTGAGTGGGAGACACACCATTTCTCCCTGTGCTAACAGAAGAGAGGGGTTTCTGAGAGGGATTTCTAAGCAAGATGACTTGAGGTCTGTGCTAGACAAAGCCTTTATTGGAGGTTGCTAAAATGCTTTTGGCAGTGCTTCCCTCAGCCCTGCAGCAGAAGTCACTGTTCACCTGGTGGTATGTGCTTGGATTGCCCAGGGTTATCCGACGTAGGGAGGTGCAGGGACCAAACAATATGTTTTTAGGGGGTGGTGGCAATGCCATTTATCAAGAATCAGTTGTTTCTTTGAGGAATTTTATCTTGCATCTCTTGAACCTGCTCCCTTTTCACCAGCCGTGGCCCATAGAGGGTAGCAGAGCACAGGTGGGAAGACACTGGGTGATGCCGCCTGAAGTCAGCCAAGTCCTGCCACCCTAGTTCTCTGCTCATCCTGTTCTCACCTTCTTTATGTGTGTGCACATACTTCTCATTTCACTGGTGCCCTACTCGTGCTCTTCACCTTCCTTCAGGCCAGATAATGCCTGTGAATTTCAATGCACCATTGAACATGCTGCCCCATTCTCCTCTCAGCTGTTGCCCAGGAAGATTTTGCACCTCACTAGGCAAGGGACAAAGTCCCCTCTGTGCTGCCAGTGAGATCAGATATGGCAGCATGCAGGTTTGTCTTTTTTCCCACTCAGCCATATTCATGCCCATAGTAAGGTACGATAACCTGCTTTTTTCTGCTCTTCAACAGCCTCTATCACATCACACTCTTTACCTTCTTCTTGGCCCTTGCTCACTTCCTTTCTGAGGTCTTCGTATACCACACTGCAGCCCTGACAATTGGAGTCATGGCACCCCTCATGGTAGCAAGTAAGTAGAGCTCTGTATCCTCCCCCTGCATACTCTCCTTGGAGCTATGACAGCCCAGAAAAACTGCACGTGCAGCTATGGGCTGAGGGGAGGGCAGGATGCCTCATCTCTTGTCCAGCATTTTCTACACAATCCATCCTCTATCCCTGTCACAGGTTTCTCTATTTTGGGGATGTTGATTGGACTGCAGTACCTGGAGGTAGAAGAACTATCACAAAACAAGAAGAAAAACTGAAGTTGAGAGCTTTTAGTGGGTCAGTGTCATCTTCTGCCTTCACTGCCAGACTTCCACAAAAGCTCAGCTGAACTTCTCCAGGACACCAGTCCCACTGGTGGGTCGATGTTGGACTCTGTCAATCACTGTCATTACCAAGTTGTTTTTGTCTTGTCCTGGCAACATTTCAACTGACTGATGTCAAAGACCAAGTCCCAGAGGAGTTTGTGTCAAAGCTTATGGGAGGCAGTTGGTGACTGAGTCCCTGGGTAGCAGGCAAAGCCTCTGGCATGCCCAGAGCACTAAGGACTTCTCTCCTAGTGTGCCTGTGGGGACAAGGTGCAGAACTATCCAGGATGTGCTGAACACTTTGGACCAGAAAGAGAGAATGGGTGCTGGCCCAGGCATTGCTGTGTAACTTGCATGTGTGTGTTCCCCAGGGGCCATTTCTAATAAATGAGAAAAAACTGCAGTGGGCTTTGTTTGTCTTTCTGCTACACAGCAGTGGGTAGAAGAACAAAGCCAACAGCACCTTCCACTGTATGCTGCAGAATATATAATCTCTCTTTACAACAAACCTACCTTTCCCTGAGTCCTTTCCCACAGTCCTTGCCTCCAGGTCTGTGTAGCAAGTTATAACTACAGAAGATTGAGAAAACAGGAATAGGTTCCTTAGAACTAGAAAAATAATGCCCAAAACAGTGGGCAGCACACAGAATCCAGAAAAAAACCCAGGAACTCCTAGCTGGGAAGTTAATTCACATGCAGAAGAAAGAGGAAACAAAGGAAAAGAACATAGCAGTAGCACTGGGCAGAAAGATGATTCTTCTGTTCTGCAGAACATTTAATGAGCCACATATAGACTGTTTCCAATGATTTAATATGAATACATCAGGTTTCATTGCACATTTCAGATGTTTATATTTTACATTAAAATTTCCATTGAAAATCATTCTAAACCCCCATTCTCAATCCCAAACTAGCAAAGATAGGACTTCAATCATAGAATATGCTGAATTGGTAGGAATTTATCAGGATCACAGTCCAACTCCTGGGCCTACACAGGACCCCTAAGAATCACACCATGTCCCTGAGAGTGTTGTCTAAGCACTTACTGAACTCAGGCTGTATCAAAATGTAGTGTATAAAAAAATGTTAAAATTTCACCAAAAAAAGTTTTGTCAAAAATAGTTTGTCAGAGAGGAATATTTTTAACCATTCCACCTCAGTACAGCTTTTGTCCCCTGCCTCAAATAATACATAAGTAACAGCATGATTTAAGGCATATTAGGACACTTGATGTCTCCAGCAGGGGTGGGATGCTGGAAAGGATGGAGAAGTGATAAAAGGATCTACAGTTGTGTTTAGAAGAGAAACAGCATACAGATGGGAAGTGTCTGTAAGCCACAAAAGCTGGTAAGTAGGCACCTTCTCCTCTATTATGAAGTGAGAATCTTCCACACTGGAGCAAAGCTGGATTCCATCATACCCCTCTCTGTGGCTGCGAAGAGCAACACAGCCTTGGCTGGTTTTCTCAATATAACACTTCACAAAAGTTTGTATGTAATATTGAAACATGCAAAAAGCACCTTATTGTTAAGGATGAAGACATTGTCCTCAGCCCAGGGAAATAGTGGTTTAAGTCACTTTTGTTGATAATGTAGTGATGAGCTAGATTTAGGCTGCAGAACTAGTCCTTGCCTCAAGCTAGAAGGCATATTGGTATCTCTTAATTACTCCTAATATGTAAGAACATCAGGGCAACCCCAGTGAATTCTGAGTAGAAGTTTATCCAGACTAAAGTGCTTTATCTGGGAAAGCCAAATAATAAAAGAAGAGCTGGCAGCAGCTGGTGCACTGCTTTGCACTTGCTGGTAAGGTACTGAGGCCTCTACTACTACCTGTGCAACACAGAGCACCAAGGGAACCAGGGCAGAGCAACCCCTTTTCCCTAGAGCCAGCTCTTCCAGGGCTGCTCACAGAGTTAAGTGTGATCCAGCTTCTGCCTTCCACCTCACAGCCACATGCAAGGTGCCACCATCATGCTCAGGGTTAGCCTGGTACTGTGGCTTGTCTCTCAGCACATATGCTTTTTCCAAGCATACATGGTGGGACTGGGAAGACACAGCAGATTTTCCCAACTTTTCCTCCCAAACACCAAAACAGCATGATGCAAGGCTAAAAGTGATGAAAGCAAACCCCCCTCTTGTTTTGCTCTTTCACACTTTCCCCAAGCAGTTCACAGGGCTCCTGTCCCAAGGCTGCTCCCCTCCCATGGCATGCATGTGACAGGAGGATGGTGCAGGTGGAAAAGATGGGAGTGAGGGGGGCTGTATCTCCCAGCTTTGCCACCCCTTCACTTCACAGCCGTGATTCCTCAAGGACTATGGGATTAGTGTAGGCTTCTGGCAACACTTTCTGCAAGTCAGAGAAAAACAGTATGGTTAGGATCCTGGCTGGCCAGAGCCTGGGTAGTTCATAGCTCCCTACTACTGCAGAAATCCCCAAAGAAGAATCACCATCCTCAGACAATGCTGCTGGTTCCCTCTTCCTTCTCTTGCCACTTTGACTGCCCAGGCAAGGGGCACTGGGGTAGCAGGGCAGTGCAACATCCAACTGTTTAAGCTACTTGCTGTAGTCCTCAGAGCACTACTGTGGTCTGCTAATTCACTGTGGGGCTGATACCACTGGAGGGATCAGATCCACAGCCAGCTCACCAACAACATTTCACTGTGACACAAGCTCAGCTTCAAGCATGAAGCTGCAGGGCCAGTTCCCTGGGCAATGGAAAGTGCACTCCATGCCATGAGGCAGCACAGTGTCTGTGCAAACACCAGAGAGAACTTGCTGTCTTTACAACCTGAGGAGGCTCAGCACAACCACTAGTTCCCCTGTGTTCTTACTCCAGCCTGTTTGAGGCCTCTTCAACTCCCAGACACATCACTTATCTTGCTCTTCTTCCAAGTCTTTTCATCCCCACCCCCACTGCCCACTGAAGTGCTGGCCCCCTCTGTCCTGCTTCTTCCCTTTCCCCAGCTTGGATTTATGGCTGAGATAATTCCACAGAGCAGTGCCTTCTTCAAAGTTCACTACTCGTATCTTAAAGAGATGTAAGAAATAAGAGGCAAACATACAAAAGATTTTTTTTCTCCATAAATCCTGTAGAAGAACCAACCTAATTTCTTTGAACCTTAAGATGGAGCGAGCTTTTCCCAGAGGAAAATCAAGGAAAATGGAGACTGCTGCCCAATTACCACCCCATCCTCTGTTTCATGAAACAGCCAAACTGTTGTAATTCCAGTTCAGCTTTCCTGGGTGGAGTTTGACAAACAGCTTCTGAGTCTTTCTGGGGTGTGTTAGGATTAAACTTGAGACATTTTTTTCCCCTAGTAGATTTTGGAAAGCATACTTCTCAAGTTCTAATTCTGCTTACAGTGAGACACAGCCCAGCTGTCACCAATTCAGAAGACAGCACACAGACTTGTAAGGGTTAATGTGGAGTCTCCTGCAGCCTGGGCTCTGAGTTTACTCACTGTAAGGCAAGACTGATATCTGAGGCAGAAATCAAAGGTGCACAGGAAAGAGGTTCACATGCCCAGTGCAGTTCAAGAGAAATCCAGGCAGCATGGAAGGAAGAGATAGGAAACAGTCTCATTTTGAGTAGGCCCTTACACAATCTGTAGGTGAAAAGGTCTTACAGAAGTCAGCAGCAATATCCCAAAGCAGAGAGTGAGATAAGGAAAGCGCCAAAAACATGTCTGAAAGCAAAAGCCAGGAAGTGCAAAGAGGGAACTTAAGCAGGAAGGGTAGGGGGGATGCATGAAGTGGTGCAAGAGGTAGGAATAAGGGGAAATCCACACTTAGACTTCAGAAACTCCACCAGAATGCACCATGGAAGCACTCAAGCAACTCAGACCAGGTTTCTCAAGCACCTCTGGGGTCTCAGCACCAGTTATCTGCTGTGGAACTACAGGAGCAGAGATTTAGATCAGAAAGTCTGCAGGCCTCCACCACCTTGGAAAAGGAAAGCTTCTCTCACAGCTGTGAGTCACAGTACTGGAAAAGGGCATACAGATGGCCTGCCTATGGCTTTGGGACAGGAGAAGGCTGCTTGCCACATAGTAAACAGAGAAATGGAGTAGGGAAGTTTGGGAAGCAGAGAATGGGTACACATTGTTTGTGCCTACTACACAAAACTCCAGCATTTTTTTATCGGCAGTATTTCACTAGAGGCGAAGCATGGTGCAGCTTCCAACAGACTCCAGTAAGCTACTGAGGGTGGACACTTGTCCTAAACAAACTATGGAAGGTACTTTTTCTTAATGCAAAAGAACAGTACAAAAAGGTATGCATGGATGCTGCAAATCACAAGCAAATGAGCACAAGCAGTACACAGCATATTCATGAGTATAATGTGCATGCTCAATCAACTGACACTACTACGAAATCTTAAGGCACAACTCTGGAATGGCTTCAGATGCATTTACAACAAAGGCAGCACACAAACAGCCTCATTGTCACATGAAACAGGCATTTGATTCAAGTATCCAGAGATACAGAAAGCTAACCCAGCTGGAGCTCTGGGAACTGAGGCAGAGACAAAAGTGGGGAGGATTGTTGGGACCACATTACAGCTAAATTAATAGAGGACAAGGTGTACACAAGGCCGTTAGGTTAATTTCATCTACTAACTGCAACACTTGTTTAATTATAACCACAGCAGATGAGGGCACCAATAGAAGACAAACTGCTACACAGCCAATGGTAGAGTGCTTCAGTGGAAAGTGAGATCTGCACAACTCCACAGCTCTGCATGCTCTGGAGGCTCACAACTGACTCTGAGTCTTCTCCTTGCAACAACCACAGAATTGTTTATGCTGAAGAAGACTCTTAAGATCACCAAGTCCAACCATTACCCAGCACCACCAAGTCCACCACTAAACTGTGTCCCTAAAAACTGCATCTACACGTCTTATAAATACCTCCAGGGATGGTGACTCTAACATTTCCCTAAGCAGCCTGTTCCAATGCTTGACAACCTTTTCAGTGAAGAAATTTTCCTAATACCCAATCTAAATCTCCCATGGTGTAACTTGAGGTTGTTTCCTCTTGTCCTATCACCTGTTACTTGGGAGAAGAGACTGACCCCCCGCTCACTATGACCTCCCTTCAGGTTGTTGTAGAGAGTAAAAAGGTCTCCCTTGAGCCTCCTTTTCTCCAGGCTAAACAACCCCAGCTCCTTCAGGTGCTCCTCACAGGACTTGTGCTCCAGATCCTTCACCAGCTCCATTGCCCTTCTCTGGATATGCCCCAGCACCTCAATGTCTTTCTTGTAGTGAGGGGCCCAAAACTGGATACAGGACTTGAGGTGCAGCCTTACCAAGTACAGGTGGACAAACCCTTCCCTAGTCCTGCTGGCCACACTGTTTCTGACATAAGCCAGGATGCCACTGGCCCTCTTGGTTACCTGGGCACACACTGGCTCGTGCTCAGTGGCTGCTGACCAGCATCACCAGATCCTTTTCCAATGGGCAATTTTCCAGCTGCTCTTCTCCAAGCCTGTAGCACTGCTTGAGGCTGTTGTGACCCAGCTGCAGGATCCAGCACTCACCTTGTTGAACCTCATAAATTACCTCAGCCCATGGATCCAGCCTATCCAGATCCCTCTGCAGAGCCTTCCAACCCTCCAGCAATACTCCTGCCCAATTTGGTGTTTGGTCTGCAAACTGACTGAGAATGGACTTGATCCCCTCATACTGGTCATCAACAAAGGCATTAAACAGGACTGTCCCCAATACTGAGCCTTGGGGCACAGCACTGGTGACCTGATGCCAGCTGGATATAACTCCATTTACCAACACTCTCCCTGCCCATGGGACCTTTCCTCACACTTCCATCAAAGTATCGCAGCTTCATGGTCCCTGCAGAACATGCCCTAATCTTAGCAGGGTTAAGGCTGATTTTCCCAATTGACTCACTCTTCTTTGCCTGTTAGTCCTGTTGGCTGTGGCACTGTATGATACACACAGTCTATCACACCTTGAAAAGCAAAGGGTAGCATGGATAACTTAGTAGACCAGCCTGTGGCACAGAGGGCAGTGAGTAGTAAAGCATTCCACCCCAAAACCAATTCTTTAAAGGGTTCCTGGTATCACCTCCAGCCAAGAATCTGCACTGTAAAAATGACAGAGAAGTGACTCCAAATGTCTGCACCTCCTCTCCCTAACAAATGACTGACAGCTCAGTTCTTAATCTGCTCCAGCACCAGGCTTTTCTTTGGTGCACCTAGTTGAATCTCTACATCTCTGTCTGACATGAGTCTAGGGGGATCTCCACTCTGTTCTTGGAGGCTGTCTTGTCCTTCCTCTCAGCTGAGTACCTGAGAATACCAGAAAGATTCTTGATACTCTACAGCCATTGCAGTCACCCCAGAAATGCCATTGGCTTCATGCCTGTGACACCCTGGGAACATTCAAAGTAGATTGGTGCAATTATCCTACCTTGGTGTGTATAAGCTAGTGAGCAGGAGTGGCAATTGATGGGGTTAGATTTACAAGCTACAGTCCCATAATCCATGATCTGATTGCTGCCTTGGAGTCTCTGTAATGACAGTCACAAGTCAGAAAATATGGAGGCAAGTAGGAAAAGAAATTAAAGCAGAGCAAAATAAGGAAGGGAAGCAGACAATGGAAGAAACCAGTCAAATCACCCAAGCATGTGTAAGGCAGCTGTGCCACACAGAAAAGCCCCAGTACCTGACTTTGCCAGAGCTCTCCACAAAGGCAGCACACAGCGCCCAAGCCCAGCTGGCTGATCCCCTGGCCGAGGCTTCCATCTTAATGCAGAATACCAGATTCAGCCTACCATCAGTCAGTTGAGCACCTGCAGTTGGTTGTTAAGTTTGAGAATACTCAGGTGAGCTCAGCCATGTGGAGGACACATTTGGGGGTGTTGGTGAGGTGTGCAACATGACTTTTTCCGAGCATGTCTCCTCAGGGGGAAGGAGCTGCCAGTGAAATTTTTGACTGACTGAGACCTGTTATCCCACACACATCCCTCTGGTTCTTACTACTGTCAGTTCTGGAGACTTTGAGGATTATAAAATTGACATTGCACCACCTTTGCTCTGGTCTCAACACTCTTCCCCATGCAGCAGCAAGGTCTTGCAATAGTACTCAGACTGAAAAGGATTAGGCAGAAATGTACAATTCATCTGATGAGAGAAATGTCTGATAAAAGAAAAGGATCTACTACTAGAAGGCATCACCTTCACTCAGGCCTTCCACATCCATGTTATGATTTCAGCTCACAGTGCCGCCAGCATTGGAGAAGGGCAGCACTGTCTTCTGAATAGACAGCAGAGAACTGAGATTTTCACACTTTGCTAGTCATGGTTGCTGATGGTCGCCTAAACATTGAGTGGATATCTCTGCTAACATCCTAGAAGAGGAGCCCAAAGTAATACAGAAAATAGCCTCAAGGAACCAGTCCCCTCCCTTTCCCGCATCTTCTGACAGTATCCACTGCAATTAGTTCACCCACATGCAAACAACTGCATTTATTGCACAGTACATTACACCCCAAGCTCTGGTGTGCAAGTATGAACTAGCAGCCTTGTCAGCAGCACTATGCCAAGTGTGAGCAGCCAGGTTGCTCAAGCCCTCACTTAGGCTTTGGCACCTTAGCTTCCTCCAGTCACATACACTGAACCCCACTTCACAGCTAAGGGCAAGGAGTAAGAGGAATAACCTAACAGCCTAGGGGCCTAGAATAACAGTTACTCAGCTCTACAAAAGAGCAAAGCACTGAAGGCCTCAACACATTGTCAAGGGAGAGAAGCAATCACAGCACTGCCCTACATCTGGCCCTAGCTGGTATGAAGATGTGTGAAACCCTGCAGAACCCCAGAGCCTACAGATTCTGCATGACATTAACACTGAGCAAATAGAGGCCCCAGCAGCTGGCAGAGCTGGGATTACATCCAGTTTGAAAATGCCAACAAAGAGCTTCCCCACAAGCCACCCCTTTTCCTAGAAAGGAGAGAGGTTGGGTGCTGTCCTGAGCTAATAGCAGGGGCACAGCAGGGATTGAAGGGGGATTTACTCACTGTCTGTTCATTTTCCAAATTGGCCCGTTGTCTTCGGAGATCAGCCTTAATGAATGCTGGAACAGAGGGAGGAAGAGAGATGTGAAGGCAGTCAAGTCACCATGCAGGGCCCAAGTCAATTTCCTCGGGCCTCAAAGGAGCAGCAGAAGCCCCAGAAGAGACAGAAACATATTACAATGAGCAAGAGAAATCACTCTCCTGGACAAGGCTGAGAACACTTCTGAAACAGGCAGGATAGAGATTCTTTATTGCAGCTTTAGAAGATGCAACTTTGAGACCCCAGCCAGAGCCAGGGAAAAAAGCCTTGGCTCTTCTTTGTAAGCAGAGCAGATGCTTAAAGAGGAACAGCACTGCTATGGGACTGCTGTGTGGGTTCTGCCCTTTCCTGCAGGCACTGTGAAGCACAGACAGATGACTCTTCAATGAATTAAGTTGAAAAGAGGGTACATTATTACAGCACCGAACACGTGCAGAATCATTTCCAAAGGCATGTGCAAAAAAGTCACAAGTTCCTGCTCTCTATTTATCCAAAAAGTTATTACACACTCAAATGGTTTCCAGGATGGTTTCTACAATGATTATTACATAAATATTAGCTCTTGCCTGGTATTATAATTAGCTGAACATCCATTACAGCTGTGCAATTGTCCTCTTTAATTGGGTCAGTGGCCCTCTGAGGAGGAAGTAAGATGTCTTCCTCATGGTAAACTCTTAATCTGTGTCTAGTTGGCAGGGCTCCTTGACTTGCTGGTCACAGTCCAAACCTCCTCTCATTCTTGGAATCCAGTGGTATTTATGGTTCCTGCACTCTTACAATACTTAATTTATCACCTGTCATTGCCAACCTTGTTTCAGTTATCCCCACCCAGCATCAATTAGTTTCCTTGTTAAGCTCTAATCACAGCATATGATCTTTGCTAACTACATTTCTAACTTAACCCTTTGACTCAACTGCACACAAAAGCCTCCAATGAATATGTCAAGCCCAAGGCAAAGTCAGAGCAAAAGACTTAAAATTTTAATTACCTGTCATAATGGTCCCCAGAAACAGGACAGAACAAAGCAAGAGGTTTCCTGCCTTTGTCTCAAAGCGATCCATGATTTGCCCTTGGCTAACAGTCAAGGCAATACCAAAAATCTACAAACAAACAAAGGTAATGTCAAGCTATACTGCTATTATAAAGCAGCCCAAACCCTTTCCAATCTTTACCAAAGTATCAGAGCATACAGGCCAGTCAAACAGCTGGCCTAGTCAGGCTAAAGTTTGATTATAAATACATTCAGGGGCATCTCCTTGCAGCTAATGGAATGACAGATGACCCTGATGGGTGGAATCTCATCTCTCACTGGAGACAAACCAGAACTCTTAAGAGCTATGTTGGAAAAGGCAAGGATGACTGGCACCCTGAAGTATTTTCTTAAACAGAATGAGTGCCACTACAGAAATGCCATGAGGAACATCATTCTAAAAACCACGTCCCAGGCTGCTTAGATCTGCAGTACATTACACCATAATGGACAAGAAATAGGACTCAAGGCTTGGAACTACAATCTCTCTGCCTAAAAGGAGGCAAGCAGAGGGAAAACAGCACACCTACCTGTGCTGAGACATTAAGGAGCCCTGATGATGTTCCTTCTGATTCTGGGTATGTCAACTCTGCAGCAAACTCAAAGCCCAGGGGAAGGTATCCTGTCATGAAAAACCTGTAATGAAGTACATAGAAAGGAAGACTCAGCAACTGCCAAAGGAAGACTGAAGAGGTACAGTATAGACCGTAACTCTAAGCAGCATCACCCCCAGCACAAACAGCCATGCTAGCCCACATGCTTTTCACTCTTGTCCACTGTCATCTATGGGGCTGTGGGTACCACTTGCTTCCCAAAAGCTTCCACTTACCTGGAACAATTAAGCTGAGCAGGGTCACGATAATGTCCCTCACTCAAATGAGACACATACAAGTGAGAGATGGGAAGGGCAAATAGGAGCCATTCAGATGCCATGGCTCTTCCCAGTCCCTCCCACAGCAGTTCTGCCTCCCTGCTTACCCCCTCCCATCACATGCTGAGGAAAGCAGCCTGCACATGGACTTACCCCAGCAACCCAGCGGTCACAAAGACCACCCAGAGGTGGCCCAGGCTCAGAGTGAAGGTATAGACTATCATTCCCACCAGAGACATGATATAGACAACTAGCGTTGTTTGCCTGCAAGAAAAACCAAACAGGGTTTTATTTAATCCAGTCCTCCTTTTTGCCCACAGATCTTAGTATAGCTTGTAGCACATGGGTAAAAAAAAAAAGCATTTAAAAGTTACACAGTCTCTTGGCACTCATGCCCAGACAGAGGAAATGGACTGACAGACAGCATGGAAAGGCCTGCACACAGAGCAGCACAGCAGAAGAAGAAAGATCCTACCACAGGTTGACAGGTGCCTGGTCATATATGGTACATGGCACTTGAGGGAGAGAACAAGAGCCAATTAAGGAGATCATTAATCTTTCTTGGGCATCCTCTATACTATAGTCGGTTGAATATACTTACTTATAAGCAGGAGCCAAGGAGATCAAGCACTCTCAAGCAGGAAAGTAAAGAGGTGTCAACACTGCTAGAGTCTTATGGGCCTATATTTTTCAGTGCTGTCTGAAACAGCTTTCGTTGCTGCTCCTTTCTGTTGTTTAAACCACCTGCTGTATTTGGAGAGGTGACATGCAAGCCAGGTTGCCCTCACAGCCTCACCCTCAAGCCACGCGAGCATTTAGCATTCAGCCAACAGCAGCTGAGGCACAAGCTCTTGTCTGGGTGCAGAGGAGAGCAAGACACCCTGTGCTCAGGAGGTATGCCAGTCACACCCTGGGAACAGCCAAACCTGCAGCCAGGCCATGCAAGGATCATCAGTGAGCTCAGCACTTTGAGACACAGGCAGCAGCCCAGGCCAGCTTTCACCACAACATTTAGAAACTGTCATCCTTGACTACACACCAAGAAAACCCTTCCCACATTAAAAAAAAAAAGGCTCTTTTTAGTACAAGAGGCAGCAGTAAGTCTTCCCAGTACATAGTTTTGATGAGGAAAAGGAGGGAAAGGAGGAAAAGGTAAATACTTTACCTGACTGAAATTCCACCACGATTTTGAAAGCAAAACAGTTACCAGAGTCGATAAAACCTCTTGATCACAATCTTTTAGGAAGAAGTTACATGTATTACCACAAGCTACTTGTGTACTTTCTCCCAAACTTAAGTCTTAATCCATTAAAGAATGTGTTTGATATCAGTTCCTAGAATTCCACTGAAGAAATTAAATCTCAAACTATTTTCACTTTTCCTTTTTAATGTAAATGATAACTGTCAAAAATCTAACCCAAGTATGCACTAAGTATTACAATGTGTAAGAAAATGTTTCCAGTACACTGAATTACTACAGATAAATCCAGACTGTTCCAGCTAAGGTTCTCTCCTCCTTCACTGCTGCAATGACTGCAGTCAGTGGGGCACATTCTCACCCAAACATAGGCCTGAGAAGCTAATTTCAGCCTTCAGCTATTGATCCATACTTACAAGGTTCACCAAGCTCATTTAATATATTGAAAGACTAAACAACATGCTGTGGCGAGCATGTTGTGTATTTTGTTTTGTAAACTTGTTGTGTATCAAAGGAGTAGTTAAATCTCTTTAACCTCCAATGCTGTATCATTTCTAGAGTATGTTCTTTCCAAAGTTTTCACTAAAGGAAAAATTCAGCTATGAAGACAGCATAAAGGGACTGCTTACTTCTGTTATAATCCATTGCAGAGAGCTGCTACATGGTTGGCACAGTGCCTGGAGGCTGCAGAAGGAGAAGAGCTGAAAGACCGACTGAACAAACAGCAGCCCCAGAGAGTGAAAGAGATGCAAGCAAAAGCTTTTTTCTGCTCAATACAGGTTCCTCAGGTATGTCCCATGAGTTCTTACGCCTCTCATGCCCTGACAAGCAGCCGTGGAGGTAAGAGATGATTACGAAAGGAGTTCAAAGCTAGAATTACAGTTCTATACTTGGGCTACATGAACCAAGTTTGAACTGGGTGCTCCTTCCACAAGCAGGAGTCTCCAAACTACATAGCAATTAGTGCTAAAATACTGTGCAGGCCTCCAAGAGGTGGCTGCAGCCTTTGGTTGAAGTTTAGTCACTGCCAGCAGGGACACGCAGCCCATGGAGTTTTATAATTTTTTTTCTCACCACAGCCAGTTTGGGCTCAGTGCTCAGTGCAGAGGTCTCAGGACAGTCACAAAAAATCTCACTCAGTTTTCTAGTGTTATGGTTCAAGTATTCCAAGGGATTTGTATCTTATTCAGTGTCATGACAGCTGCCAAGTGTTGCACTTCACCCTTCATCTCCAGGCAAAGGTAATGAATGAGACAGTGACCAGATGTGGTCAAGACTTTGTTTCACATTGATGCTATGTCATTAGTCAAGCTGCAAGAGAGGAGTTCAGTTCCCAGAACGTGCTGTGCCCCACAGAGAGCTAGAGCAGGCAGACTCATAGCTGCAGGAAAACTCTTGAAGGTGTTCTTCACTGAAACTGCAGAACTGTGTAGAGGACAAAAAGGAGAAAACTGATCCTGCCGGGGGTACCTCATGTATCAAGTTTTCCTGAGTCATTAGGCTGCAGAAGGACAAAATTAATCAACAGACCTTTGTAAAAGAACAAGACCACAGGCTTGAATGTTGTGGGAAATACAGACCAGGAAGCACCCTGAAGCCATGAACTGCTGCCTGCTCACCACACACCCTCACAGGATCTGAACAGAAAGCAGTGAATGCAAATCCTGCTGCAGGAAACAGCCTTAAGCACACAAGCAGACTTCTCCTAAACCTGAAAGGCTTAAGACTTAGACTTCAGCAAAACCCTCCTTCCCCGAGCATACCACTGATGACAAGAAAAGGAGATTTAGAGCTCAGCAGTCCAAGAAAGACACAAAATTTTGAATAGGGTTTAACTGAGATACTGGAAGACACTGGTGCACAGCAAAACAAAATCCCCTGGGGAAAGACACAGAGGCAGAGCGTTCTCAGGAAGTGGCCTTTGACACCCTGTTCACTAGAGAACAAGAATACTCTGTAGCCATAGGGGCACTGGAGCATGGAAAAATGCCCAGGTTTAGCTTAATAAGCCTCTTATCATAGCCATAAATCTCATGGGAATGAGAAAAGCATAAAGAAGGAGAAGCAGATTCACAGAGCACATCAGCACTGCATTCTGGTGTTTTTAGCAACCTACTGCCATGATGGCTCTACAGGGACTCACAATTTTCATTGTCTGGAACAGGGAACAGAGACTGTCCACTTAACAGGCTGATTAGTGCAGCGAGTACAGGCTGGAAGTTAGGCATCCTGCCACATTACCTTAGAGAAACTGAGATTAACCCAACCCTGTGCTCTGGGAAGGAAGCATTGCTACACAGGCACCAGTGCCAAGTCTCCGTGGCACAGCCAGAGGGAGATCTGTGAAGGACCTGACACACTTGTCACTTAGATGAACCTAACCAGCCCTGACATTCATCTGCCTTCCCAGTCACATTCCCAAACCTTCTGAAGAGGCAGATTAAAGGGCCTGCACAAGGGACTGTGAGAAAAAAGAGACCTTGGGGGAAAAAGCCAGGCAGGGCCAGCACCCAGGGAACAGGGTTGAAATGAAGAACACATCTCCTGCTGTTCAGTCAGCTCCAGAAGAAGCCTCAGAGTAAGGAATGGGTATGGCCCAGCCCATGTCTCACAAGGTCACTTGGACAAAGAAAGCAAGTGACACGAAGGGATTGCAGCTGCAAAAACAAAGTCAAGCAACATCTGAGGCAACAAATGAACAAGCTGGGAGCAGGAGGTGGGATGAGGGGCACAGGCACATACAACAGTTTTAGCTGCTCACAGGGATGTTGTGTGCAGCTCCAGCATGCTCTCCTGTATGGACAGGGATGACGGATGGCCTCCACAGGCTTTGCCATGAGGACAGCACATTCCAGGCTGCACACAAGCCCAAACAAAGCCCTTGATCCTATGCTCCCAGGAGATGTCATTGCCGAAGAGACAGAGGTGTCAGATGTTGGAGAAAGGGATGAATTGGAGAAGACTGCTTTGGTTTTCACCACACCCTTATCCTTTGGCATTCAGTTTTATGCCACTTTCTTCCTGTATGAAGGTCAGAAGAAAGGACAGCCTTGGTAAATTATTTATATAAGACATATGGCAGGACAGAGTGAAGACATATTCACTACACAAGGACTAACCTTGTGTAAAACAGGCTATAAGAAGGCCCAAATTGCTGGTCAGGCTAAGCTGAGAGAGCACTCATCCTCTCACTTGGAAGAGAGCCAAGTGCCCCATCCTCCACCATCTTTTCTCCCTCCCCCAAATTTTTGTACTTTGCATCTGTACAGACCTAAAACACCTCTTGGGTCTTCTGCCTAGTCAATGGAGAGAGAGATGGGTATTTCTGACATCTTGCCTTATAGAGATGCAGCAATGAAGGCAGAGAGTGCTGACTGCAACCAGCTTGATCTGAGGCCATGTGAACACCGCACTTTAAAGAAAAGCATAACCAAAGAGAAGTGCTGATTAATTCAGTTCCCAAACACCTCATTCTGAGCCAGACTACCCTACCAACACCAATGCACCCAGCAGTCTCCAGGTGTCACAACCTCATCTGTCCTCTGAGCCAGGAACTTGATGTCAAAACTATAAGGGTCTTCTCCTGATTCTATGATTCAAAGAGATGGAATGCTCTCAACAAGCCATACCACCAAAGGCAACCCCAATTCTTGCACTGCTCGCTCATCACTACATAACCCATGTGCTTATTTTAATGGACCAAATTTGCACCTGCTATTCCAAAAACAAGAACAGTGCAGGGACTTGCCTGCCAAATAAAAGCAAGAGTGCAAGGCTTATTGGTGCCCGAGCATGACAGATGGGGAAAGCCTGACTTAGCACAGCCTCACCCTTTCAAGGAACTGCTGATGGTACAGTAAAGATCAAACATGCATGTACAGCTCTGCAATTCCTTCTGTTATTAACCTTCCACTGCTCCCCTCAATCACAGCTGGATCCCATTCATTTGCTTCCCTCTCTCTCCAAGCTGACTAAAAAAAGGACTTAATATCTTTCCTTCCTGATTTTCATGTGCTTACCATTTTATTCTTGACACTATCTCAGCAACAGAGGGAAGGGGGAGGGTACCCACCTAGAACATCTGGCATCTTGACAGTTTTTTTAAAATAGACTTTTAAATGGGGCTAAATAAAGACTATGTAGCACTCAGGAAAAAAAAAAAAAGTGCTAGTTTCACAGAAATCCATTTTGTAGGCTGTAATGGAGAACAAATTCTTAGCAGGGTTTTTCCTCACCTAAGGCTAAAACTATCTCCCAATAGGCCCTGGGGTCTGTAGAATAAACCCCACAGGTGACATTGTCCTATTCTTCTGCACTGTTAGCCAGCTCTGCCTACCTATGTAATCTCTCCAAGGAAGGAGTGGACGCAGAACAAATACAGGATTTGTGGATTTTTGTCTCTCTCCCATTCTCCCAAATTTCAAGTCCCAGCTCTGCATGGTGAGTCACAAAGCTCTTTGAGCCTTCATGCTGCAACCTAACCTCACTTATGGAGAACCAGGAAGATCATCCAGTCTAGCAGTGCCAGCTGAGGCTACCTTAACACTAGCCCTGGGCTGGAAAGACACAAGTGACATTGCATGGTTAGCAGTGCAGTTCTAACAGTTGTATTTCTATTTCCCAGGACTCCCACATGAGTACTACTCAGTGCCACAACTATCTAGACACAGCAACAAACAACCTGCCAATCCCAGAAGTCCTCACCTACTGTTATTTCTTATTAGAGAAGCCAGTTTTCTATTTCTGATCCCTGCACTGCACAGGGAGCTAGGGCCAGAGGCCACTTCAGAAGTTGCAAGCTCACAGCCAGCCAGATTAATCTAAGCTGTCTACAAGGAGAATGTGCATTTCTGGCCCAAGATATGAGGTAGGATAATGACAGTAGGACTCCCCCAGATGAAAAGCTGCTGCAAGGAATAAAACTCTGAAATTGCTTTCAAGTCATTACCAGCACATCACCAGTAAAGCCCCCTCTCACCCAACCTGCTCAGACAACAGGTTGTAGCACAGTTCTCAAAGCCAGCACAGAAATCAAAAAGCTAGGTGGACCCCAGTATAATAGACAAGAGTCTCTCTGTATCACCTGGGATATCCTACAGAGGTGTTTCTGAGGACCAGAAACAGTAGGACAAGCAAAGACTCTTAACTGTCCCTTTGCAGATGGCAAAGCATGCTGGCCAGATCTGCCTTCCCAACTCATAGGGCAACAAACACAGCCTCATCCACCCGTAACCCCAATAACCTTGTGCCTGCCCTAAATACAGCAGCACGCCACCAACACAATGCCTCTGGGCACTGGATTCAATGTGCCTTTCATTAACTGGACAAAAATTCACAGAGGCTGGTTTGTAAGGGCTGACAAATGGTCTGGTACAGTCTTGATTCTGCTTGTGCCAAGAACTCTCTCATCCCTGGCAAAGCAGTTATTGGGCCATCTCATCTTCTCTGTGAGCCTCCCTAGGGACCGCCAACACCAGATCTCGTATGGGCCCAGTGCTGGCTAATGCACAGCTCCAAACTTCACCTTACACTAACTGGGTTTGGAAGAACCCTATTTTTTTCCCTACAAATCCTCCCAATGATTCAGTCTCTACAGTGGCAACTTGCAGCTGCACAGGGTTCCTCCTTGCACAGTATTGAGGAAGAGCACAGTCACCAGGGCACAGGGGCAAACAAGGGACTTACTTGTAGGTTTTGGTTTTGTCCAACCAGATGCCAGAGATCAGAGCCCCAGCCATCCCCGACAGTATAATGGTGAGTCCAATCCTGCCAGCATTCACCTCCTCCCCCTGTGGTGAGACACATACACACTCACACAAGTGCAGGAGCTAACTCATAGCCAACAAAAAGCAAAGTGCACAAAACCCAGAGAGGAAGAGACAGCAAAGTTAGTCTTCTCACATGCTTTCTGCTGGTAACACACTAACCAGAACTAGCCTTTGCAGGAACACTTTTGGGCCCACTATGAGCCAGTGCTTTCTGGTCCATGAAAAAAAAAGTGGTGTGGCAATTATGTCTGAGCCAACTATGAGAAAAATGTGTGTATTGGCCAGCGTGAGCAGATAGTCTCAAAGGAGTTAGCATAAACTCTACGAAGCTTGCTGTTAGGATTTGGACCAGACTGACTAGGAAATACTGGGACTCACTATGAGGCAGAACAGAAAGGAGCTCTGTGGCATGCAGCACCAGCAGTGAGCTGTACAATAGCTCAGGTACAGAAGCACCCCATCCTTCTGCCACCAGAGCATGAGCATGGGCAACCTCCTGGAACAGATGTCTCAGCAGAAATCACAGTTAGAAACAAGTAGAGGAAATTACTGGAAGATTTTCTCACAACTAAATGCTTTCAATTAAGGTGCAAAGGAGCTGTCTTTTCTAGAGCTCATCAGCTTTTGCATGGGGTGGTGCAAAGGCAAAAAGGAACAGCCAACTTGTGCTGGACCCAACTTGTGTTGGACAGCAGCAAGCATCAGAGAGGGCCATGAGGGTTGGATGCACTTACTGGGTAGTGATGGATCACCATGCGGTTCAGCAGAGTGGACAAGGCGTAGAAACAACCTACATTCAGACCTGAGAAGGGGATAAAAATGCAGCATATTCAGAGCCTGCTCCTCTCCTTCTGGGCTGTGAAATGGTAGAAATGCAGAGAGAGAAATCTTTGGGACCATCAATCCAGAACAAGGCTACAGTGTCTCAGGAGAGTGAGCCAGACTGGCAGACATAGGATACTGAAAGAAACGCAGACAAACATCCAGGCCTCAGCATGCAGAAGGAAGAACCCTGCAGTTTCAGGATGGTTCCTATCTAAGCAGCTAGAGGAAGGGCTGTGCACATTTCTGGTACTGAAAGGTCTTGCAACTCCTTCACAAAGTTTCAACCCTCTGAGCAAACCTGTGAGCAGCCAGATTCGTCTTTTAGCACTGCAATTTTCTCCTCTGCTCCCAGCCAAGTAAAAAAACTAGAAAAGCATCTGCCTCAGCACCATACCTCGAACAAGGACCTGAGATTCAATTAACAACCGTGTCATTGACCTGTGTATTTTCCTCCCAGAGAAGAGCCTGGTCAGCATTCTCCCTGCTGACAGCCAGTAAATAACATTCTCTCCAAGGCAAGAAATGCCAGAAGACAACTGGGAACAAAGCTGATTGGTGAAGCACTGACAGCACTACCCTCAGGCACCTGGGCTGTGTGTCTGCATGGAAAAAGTCTTGCATTTTAAAAGCTATCACTGAGGCCTGAAAAAACCCCGTGAAAGTAACTGTGTTTCTGAAAGAGAACTTGCATTAACTGCTACAAGGATCAACCACCTGGTGAAGGTTTCTCAGTATCACCCAAGGTGAGAATGAAACTGTTGGGGTGATACTGGTCAAGACCTATTCAGACACTCAGCTGCATCTTACATGTAATTCTCGTTGGTTAAATGCCTTCCCCAAAGGGCAGAAAACCCAACAGCTTTGTTCAGCAGGCAGCAACATACACATGTGCACTGGACCACAGTACTGCAACGGCTCCACTCTCACCTTGGGCGATACTGAGAAACCTTCCCCAGGCTGATGAGGTCTGTAACAGTTAGATACTAACTTTCTTCTCAGAAAGTCATTTACATTTGCAGTTGGTTTATCTTCAAGGCTTCAGTGATTCTGATGGGTGGAGGGAAGGGGACAGATTTTACCACTGCAGCTCGTACATCTATAGGCTCCAAAAGGAGACATGGTTTTAAAGTCTGGCACAGATGCCTGAAATCCTGACAAAACAGATACACGTCAAGTTCCCCCTTCCTACTTTTCCTCTCTAAGCCTCAGCTAAAAGCAGAAACTAAGGATACAGGATACAGAAGTGCAGTCTAGCAGGTAGAGCTCTGACAGAGTGAACAAAGCTCTGAGCTTTGCTAACCCTGAAATCCCCTATCTCAAGTACTCAGCAATCCTGCACCTAGCCCAGTCTTCCACTGAGCACTGGATGTCTTTTGCAGTACACAGCACTATAAACAGCCACAAGATTGGCAGCTGGAGGGTGCATCACACTACCTTCACACACCATCTCTGACAACATGACAATTTACTGTGATGGTGGTGAGGCACTGGAACAGGCTGCCCAAAGACATAGATGGAAATGTTTAAGGCCAGGCTAGACTGGACTCTGAGTGATCAGGTCTAGAGGAAGGTGTCCTGGCACATGGCATGGGGGTTGGAACTAGATGATCTTTAAGAGCCCTTCTAATGATTCTAAACCATTCCTTGATTAAGTAAAGCTCACTCCACAGCTGTATGGCACAGACAACAGACAAAGACTCTTATGCAAGTGATCCCAAATATTGCCCGTGACAATGTTTCCCACTTCAGAATCCTCTGTCAGAAGATTACAGGAGAGGCTAGAAAATTGAGTGACATGCTCATTAGGCAGGAGAATCGACCCAATCCTTACTAAGAGTTACTCAGAAGACTGGAAACTTGGGCAGGGCCAGCAGCCAAGGATGGGGGAGAACAACTGGAGATCTCTCAGCACGGAGGCGCCCTCCAGCCTTAAAAGCTGTCTCTTTGCAACACTTAGCTATGGCAAACAGCTAACACACCCTAATCAGCTTCATCCGACCTCCACCTCTGGAGCACCCCGCCCACTAGGGGACACCACAAGCTGCAGTGCAAGGACACGGGAGTATGGCAGATCAGCACAGCCCTTCTGTTTCTTCACTTCAAAGCTGGGCATAAACATTAACCACTCATTTGTGCACCTCTATTTCTCACCCAGGCAAGAGGACAGCAGCCTTGTGAAGACAGCCAGATGCTGCTCTGGTAACTAACATGTCAGTAAACCAGCTTTACAGCAGCTCTGTGATCCTTGTGATTTCCAAGACAGGGAAGAGCCTCTGCTCCCAAGCTGGGCAAAAAGTAAGAGCTGGCAGCAACACTTGGCACCAGAGTCAAGTAAAACATTCTAAGAATCAAGACAATGTGTCAAATTTGCATATGCGAGGGCTGAGAAAAGTTGTAGGCACTTCATGTGTGCCTACAGGCACAGCTGCTCAGTGAAGCTTCTCTGAGAATTACAGCTGTTTGAATGACCATAAAACAGGTAATGGTTGCTTCCAATGGGAAAGTGGCCATTTGCCATCCAAAAGTGGCCATCTGAAGGTCCAGCACCACCTGATTCTTTAGCTAGTTATCATGGTTTGCTTGTAATGTAGAATAATGTTTTGATACCCCAGTGTCTCCTCTATTTTATAGAGGCCAGAACAGGGAAGTTTATAGCCTACAGCTCCAAACAGAGCCCTTAGTAAGCCTGAGACTAGAACCCAGGTCTCCCACAGGTAAGCAGACTATTACCTACTTGCCAGACTCTTTCTTGTTCACCCATGTAATACTACCCAACAATGGCTCCTTATGCAGGTCCCACTGCCCCATCACCATTCCAAATGCTGATTCTTTAACACTGTCTCATGACTCCCATTCTATTACTCTTTCCCAGAATTTCTCACCCTTTTCCTGCCTACTGCCTCTGACTAGCAACATGCTCTCCAATGCAAAGCCCAACCCCATAGACTTGGAATTCCTTAATGCCCGTTCCATGTTATACCTCAGTTTTATGGAAGCAATGTCAGCAGCCTTGGGGAAAAGGTTCTCTGAGGGTTTCCTGAAAATCAGTTCACGAGCACCTGACACAGCAGCAGTGAGACCACTGTGTCCAGCACTGCAAGTCATGCCACAAGAAAAGAACCATTGGCTGCTGGTAATGCCAAGACCTTAGAGGTCTGCAGTGTTCTGACCTGTCATTGTGGAAGGATCCTCATTCTTTCTACAGCCAGGCAAGATGGACAAGCAGCAGGTTAGCCCCCCTCTCCCTGATACATGCTATGCTAGCACAAAAGCCAACAGGCTGCAGATATCTTTGTGTTAGGTGGGCAGGATGACTCAGTTGCACTCATGTGGCTGCAGATGTCTTAAATCTCGGCCAACATAACTTTTGACTTGAGTAGGAAAAACTGTCACCATAATAAACCCAGACAAGCTAAAAAAAAAAAAAGTTTCACAGCATAGTTCCCTCTCTGAGTAACAGTCACCATCTCAAGTCAAGCTGGAGATTGGCATGAGGCTGACACAGAGAGGAAAAGAAAAAATGCACAGACCAGCAGCAAGGGAAAATGAATAATGAGCCACTAAACAGATTTTCCACACTGTTTGTGACTGCCAGAAAAGAATTATCCCAGGAAGGTCAGATTCTAAACATGTTCTTTGTACTGAGAGCCCTCCTCTCTCCTCTAGGACTTGTTTATACCTATTAGAGCAGATGCTTTCCCCTTTCTTTTTCCTGAAGGGTAAATGTGAACTGAGCAGATGATACAATCCAACTTTAGACACACTCGGCGTGACAGATTTTTCTGTCTTCACTTTCTGAGAGGGTATTATGGTGAAAAAAAGCCAAACCCAGCAGCTGCAATGCAAACCAGGAGAGTTTAAGAGCAATCTGAGAGGGGCATTCCTACTTCAGTGAGGAGGAAGGGAACAGAGATTCCAGCAACTCCAAAGACCATTAGCATCCTCACCAAGTACAAAGCCACCATCTGACTCTCTCCAACCTGCCCACTCATCCACAAGGCCTTTCAGATACAATTGCTGGCAGAATGTGCAGAACCTTCAGCAATATTTAACTGTCCCTCTGAGAAGCTTCCATAGCAAGCTGGTAGGAAGACTGAGGGCAAAACTACCCACAGACTAACTGGCTACAGTATACCCTATTATGCAGCCAGGCAGAGACCACAATGGCCTTTCTGCTAGTAAGAAAAACATTTCTCCATATGCCAATTCAGCATCAGGGAATAGATTCAACACATCACACTGCCCTCAAACAAACATACCGAGACTGTTTGTTTTCTCATACTGAAGAGAAGCAAGCAGCAAATTCAGCATGCAAGGACAGATGGCATAAAATATTCTCTAGTCCTTCCTCCCAAGTGCTTCACAGGGATCGCCTAGAAAGCTGACAGTCTGCACATCTGCATACTCCATATGACCTCTACAGAGATGCCTGGCAGTCATATTCATGTCCTTGCCTTCAGAAATGACTTTCACTCAGTTCTATGACTTGCACTCAGACACTTCCATACATTTCTTATGTAAGCACTTCGATTGGTTTGCTGCAATTAGCTAAATTACTAGAAAAAAAGAACAGATAAGGAAATTCCCTAAACAGCAAACAGTCAAAGACTGGGAGAACAGTTGTAAGGGCATATCATCCTCTGCGTGCTTGCCTTCCTTTTGTTCTTCCCTGCTGCATTCACGGGTAACCACTGCTGAAGAGGACTGGGCTATAAGGATTCCTGGTCTGTGGCAGCACAGGGGAGCTATCTTTATGTTCCCCTAAAACAACTCAAGCCAGTTATCCCAGCAGAGCACAGAGAGGAAGGGAGAAGCTGTGATAACTGCACAAGAAGAAAGGAGACCAGACCTTACCATAAGTGACCATAAGCAGCAAAAAGTTGGCATTGCGGAGCAGGCGGAGGATTGACTGCACGTAAGAATACTCTGCAGCTGGTCTGGACTGGATCAGGGCCTGAGCTCGGCTTGGAGGGTTCGGGGGCTTCTCTTTGAAGACTGAAAGCAGACACAAAAAAGTACACCTGTTTGTAATGGTACAGTTGAGGGGCCTGAGCACACACTGTGCCATTTCAGGGATGGCAGAGGGACTGCCAGAACCAAGTGTACAAAACACACCATTTTCCTTAAGCTTTGATCTCCATGCATGAACTTATCCAGGAACAGAAAGAACAGCTCTCTTCCAGCAGTAGCTCCTGTCTCCTTCCCAAGGGAAACATCTTGTCTTCAATTAGATTTTTGTGTAGGCAGTGTCCAGCAGCACCAAAAGAGTTCTCAAGATTATTATCAGCCTTTGTCTCTAGAAGGATGACCATCCAGGTGCAAAAGTGTTATGTGGATTTACAAATGACAAAGCAGAACTGGACAAGTCAGTTGACAAAGGTGGCCTAGTGTTCTGCAGTGGCCAGTGCCCAGGGAACAATAACCTTTGCCAGGTTTTATTTCAGGCCAAGCCATCTGCTGCCCCTTACTATCATTAAAGTAGCATCCAGAAATCCCAGTCACAGGTGATAATGCTGTGCCAGGTGCTAGACAGGCATTTTTGTACCTTGTCCATTCCCTGCCCCACACTATTTGAAGCTACATCTGATTCAGCCATCAGCAACAGAACAAACTGGCAAGAGGAGCCTATCAAAAAAATTGCATGGAATTCAGCAACTAAACTCAGCTCTCCAGTGAGCATGCCAATGTTTCATGCTAAAGATCTGGCTTCAACTTCATGTGTTAAGCAGGGAATTGCATTTCTAGTGTCCTGCTACTGTCCTTCCTGTTTTTTCCTTTCACTCATAACTGGGATAAGCTTGTTTCTGTGATGCCATATAATCTGCCTCTTTCTACTCTTAAGGGATAGGCAGGTCCCAGACATAACCCAGGGACCTGCACCGTGTTTTTAGGGAAGATGACTATGAAAGATTTCTGCTGGTTTTTCAAAGACTTACTCATGCCTGGAATTTATTATGCAAGCAATGGACAAAACTAAGAATTTGGCAGGCTTGCTGACAACCTCCCTTCAACATGTGCTGTTCATCAAGGGTTTGAAGCAGCAAGATACAGTATTGCATAAGCCTGTCAGCTGCATGGTAGGAAACCTCCCCAGATGGCCTGCCCAGCCCATGTCCTGGCACACAGGCCCCCGTCACACATCGGCTGATCTCAGTCCCATCTGGTTTCATGTGCACACTCCCACCTCCTTACCTATAATGACCAGGATGAACAGGGCTGATGCCACACCTGCAGTCATGAAGAACATGATGCTGATGTGGTAGGCCAGCTTCTCCACATCCTCCACATTAGGGATCAGAACTGGAGGGACCAGAAAGCCTACAGCAATGCCAAGCTGAGGAGAGAGAGGGGATAAACAGAGGCATGACATGAAACCGCAACAGGGCCACTACCCTACAGCTCAGTGCAGGCTCAACTGAGCCTAATCCAATTTCACAACCAAGATGAAATTCTTCTTTACCATCCAACAATTAAAAGTCAGATACCCATTTCAATTAGGCCATAAGAGAGGTTTCCTCACTGCAATTACAACTGTCAGGATATTCAAAGCAAAGTTTTACAACACAATTGAGAAGAATGAATACCTGGCTTCATCAAAGTGGAGGTCTTGCCTGCCCTGACCTCCCCCACAAATATATGCTCCTGTTCACATACACATCCCATTCCTTACCTTGCCCCTGCTCTAGAGCTGGCCTGATCACCTGGTAATCCAGTTTTGCTCATTAAAAATAGCAGAAATCAAGACCATCAAAACCTGGGTTAATGAGTTTTCCAACAACATAACTGCAAGGGCCAAGGCACCTGACCACTCTACATAACTGAGATATTAATCTGTTTCAGCCAACTTTGATACAGTTTCAAATGAGCATCCTCCCAGGACAAAGCTCATCCTATAACCATCAGGAGAACCTAGAAGAGCATCAGGGTGAAAGCAAAGGAAGTGTTGACAATGTCGAGGTTGTTTTAGTAATGGAGCTTGGCAACTGTCCCTGGAAAAACTGCTCTGAAGTGTACAGAAAGCAAGGACTAAGGAAGGCAAGTTCTGGGCAGCCCATAAACCTCACTGAAGCATGTCAGCACAGAGCAGAAGACCCAAGAGCCCTGTAACCCAGGCATGAGCTTGGACAACTTTCCCAGGCTGACTTCTAGCAAAACCTCCTTGCACACATATCTCCATGTTTCTGGGACGCTGACAGACTCATTCTGGAAGACGTGACTTACTGGTCAAGACAAAGATCTCAGAACAAATATATTTCAGTTGCCATATCACATATTTCAGCTAAAAATCAGTTTGTGCCCCCCAGCCCCAGAAAACTCTCCACAAAATCCCTACTCCTCCATCCAGCTGGTGTACCTTTCAGAAAGGAAGAAAGCTCTGTTTGAATCCTAAGCAATCTGCTGCCCTCAGACACCACATTTAGCTTACAAAAAAGTGACTTTCAACCACATCTGGCCAAACTTCTCCTGTGTCACACAGTACCCTCACAGTACCCTGGGACCTGGAATATCCTGGGTCAGAATGAGCAACAGATATCTAAACTACATTCATTCTCTCAGACATTACAGAGAGCTAGTGAGAAGAGCCACTGAGAGATTTCAGATGTGCCCCACCAGCTCAAGGCACTGTCAAGAATAAGAACATTTGAGGTTTGGTTACACAGACTGAAGACAAACCCAAGCTGTGCCATCCCAGATAGCAATTCAAGGACTGAGTTTAGGAGGAAACTTAAAAGATCATTAGGAAGGATAAACCTTCCTAAATCCCCCATGGCACAGCCAGACTCTGACACAGGACTAAACTTGCCAGAGCTCAGTTTTGCTCAGATATGACCTATGCCCAGCCTCTCATCACAGCGACTCGGGCTGACTCTCCTCCTCTGCACTGCCCAGTGACTACAGTGAGCACAACTATCATGGTTTAGATGCTTCAAGCTCTAATCTCCATCAAACTGCATGCCTCCCCATCCCTTCCCAAGCCTGCAGCTGCACAGAAAAGGTAATGGCATCAAGCACAGAAGCTCTCAGAGATGGCTGGTAGGGGGCAGAAGCCTGCTTGCCTCTGCAGCACATTTATTTTGCCCTCCTTGTGGCCAAGTGCAGGCCTGTGCCTCTGGTGTGCCTGGTCAGCCCAGGACACAGCCAGCTTGGGCTTCACTCCTATCTCCAGAACATTTAACCTTTGAGGAAGAGGCTCTCAACAATGCTCCTTTCCATTTGAGGCAAGAGTCCCATTGAGTCTCATAGATCAGGTTTTCCATGTGCCCCTCACCCTTTCCCAAGTAAGGTTTACAAACACCTTACTGGAAACTGACCTTTTGTCTTACCACTGTTTCATTCCTGGAAGAACTAAGCTGGATTCCTGTGCTAGGTACTTCTTGGCTTCCTTCTCTCTGCAATCACATGCAATCACATGAGCTGCTGAACTGCAGCAAACCAACAGGGGAGGGAGGAGAGACCCACGCTTTATTCTGACCTCTGACACAAGTTTCTCCAGGACCACAGTTGAGATTCAATCTTTTCCAATCTCCTTCCAGCTGCTCAATCCTGAAAAAGGATCTATCTGATATAACTAGCAGAGAAGATATTGAGAGTCTGTGTTGCCAATTGTTTAGAAATCCTTTCCTGGGAGGTCCTACAGTCATCACTTACCCAATGGGCCACAGACCCACCCAGCTTTCTTGAACTACTTGTTGGCCTTTTCAGAAGGACTTTCCTGAACAACTTTTCTAACCACAAACAGATGTTTTGTGCTTTCTCTTCTCCTCTCCCAAAAAGAAGCAACTTTTATCCATTAAAACTTCATTATACCTTTCATAAGAATCAGCTAGCAGAATGAACAAAAATCATAGCAATAGGAGCTACATTTTATATTTCAGAGCAACTCATGCTCTTGATCAGTGAAGATAAGGCCCTTTGACTTGACTAAAACTGAAGATTTCTTGAACACTAACTGACCCTGGATTATTCATACCATTTTTAGCAAAGAAGACAAACTCTCAACAACATGATGACTATTACACTGCATATACTTTACCTTTCACAAGGACATTTTTAGCCTGGTTTTCAGCAGGTCAGTGTGCACATTACCATCAGCCCACAGAAACACTGTAACCAATTAACCAGAAAATGTAGAAGATACCTTAGAAGGGGGAAAATCACGTCTCCCTTCTACACACCTTGCACATCAGGGAAAATAAAGCAATGCAAAAATAAGGTTAGTTCTGTAAAAGTCCATGCTACCCTGCTCACAGACACCATCAGTCATAAGGGATCATAACAGACCCTCTTACTAAACTTGCATCTCCAACCTCTATACAGGCAGATAGGTCTCCAATACCTATACAGATAAGCTTGTTCTCAAAATTTGGTTCATCACTCAGAATCCTCTCACCCAAAACACCCAGCACTGTCCTGATCTCTGAGGATCTCTCCAGGAGATCAGGCTGCTGGCATTTTATTAAAATAAGTCTTTGGGGTAATTTTTAAACATACTACCTGGAAAGTCAACAACTACAACAGAGAGCACTGTTCAGATGACTTACTCTTTAGAGACTAGTAAAGGATAGAAGGAATGTATTTCCTACCTGAATTTTGTGAAGGATCACAACAACATTATATTCAATATTTAAGTGTGCTTAAGAACAGGCAACAAAACCAAGAGCAAGTAGCTAAGAAGGTGGTATAAATGTGCCCCAAGTCTTGAAAGAGAAAATGACATGTCTAAGGTTAGCTGCCAAGAGTCTCCTGAAGGAAGATAACCAGTGGTGTATCAGCATAAAAACTGTAAATGAGTGATCAATGGAGGAGTGCAGGAGTGGACCTCCACCTCAAAGAAAACTACGAGTCAGCAGCAGGAACACAGAAGCCCTGTAAAATTCCATACATACCATTATACCTACCTATAAGTAGGTATAAATGTTGACAGAGGGGACCACCAAATACAGAAGGTCAATTAAAATGTTAAAAGACAGAGAGATGCTGCAAAAGCAAAAATACACAACAGTTAGAAATTTTGACAATGCCCTTGCAAGCTAAATAAGCATCATGACAGGGATGATGCAGAGACTGCATTTTTGGATTCCATAAATACCCTCTTCTGAGGAAAACTTATAAGAGGCAGCACAATTTGTGATTTCAACCCAGAACAGCAGTGTGACTATGATCAGTATTACAGAATGGTTCTGTACTGGACTAAAATTCAGTTGCCTTGCAACAGTTACCAAAAAAAAGGAAACACCCTCCAAAACACTACAGCAATATATAACTCAAAAGAGGAAGCTGCCTAAAAGGAAAAGAAGTGTGTTAAATGGAAATGAAGAAGAAAATACTAAGAAATTAAATGCTTTTAAGTGTCACTAAGATTGTGGAAAAACACTAAGTCAGAGGCTCACTGTAAGCCTAGAGAATATTAGCAAAATATTAAAGGAACCACAATTAAGTAAAAAATAAAGACAAAAAACCCAACAAACAAACCTCCCCCCCCCAAAAAAACCACAAAAAAATAAACCACCAACAAGAACATAAACCACCAGCTCTAAAACTGGACATTACTCCTTCAAGCAAAGAAAAATGACAGCAAGCTGGACCAAGCTAAAGTAAAACCATAATTAGGCCAAAAGAAGCACCAGAACAGCTTTACAAAGTCAAAACTCTTCAAACACAACAAAATCAGGAATCCTGACAGAAGGGTCAAAAGATGATCAGTGTGGAAGGAGAACATTCAAGAAAGAGGTCTTGGACCATGATTCATGACATGATACCTTATGAGTGGAAGATATTACTCAATTTTTTAAACTAATTTCTTCTATGAGGCATCAGGACCAGTTGGTATTCAATTACAAGTTCAAAAGAACAACTCAACAGAAAATCCACACTACTGGCATACAAACATACCAAATGGTCTGTTACCAAATATTCAAATTGCGAAGGGAGGAAGAGAAAAGTGATGCTAATTTTTAGGAGGCTCAGCATAAACAGAAGTCCCAGGAAACCCTGAAACCAGCAGCCAGCTGGTTTGGCCAAGTGGACAGAAAGTGTAGCAATCAAAAGATGTATGCTTTGATAAACACCAATACAACAGGCTTTTCAGAAACCATTATTTCAGTATGGTCTTAGCAAGTTCCCAAGCCAAGACTTTGGAGAGTGAGTAGGATACACCCCAGATTCCATCTGGATTCACCCTGTCAAACTCCTTTGAGATGCTTATTCCAGAGCTCTGGGCAGCACAGGATCTTCTTATACTCTTGTCTGTGTATCAAAGCTCTGTCCTAGGCCCTCCCTCCTTTTCTAACTACAGGTGCCCCTCAAACTGTAACCATGACATTTCACCAGGGCAGCTGAACCTTCTGACCTTATAATTCATGTATTGTGACCTGCAGAGAGCAGACAGCTTCTCACACCCTGTGCCTTCCAACTGCACATTGGCTTCCCAATACTTTGCTATCAGCACAGGTCCCAGCCATATAAAAGGCTACAGGAAAAATGAAGATGCCCAATTGAGGTGCTGTTTAAGCAGAAGCTGCCAGTTCCTATACAGTAAACTTACTGTATGAATTGGTGCTCAGAATATGCTTCTTCCATACCACTGACAGCAAAGTTAGAAAAGCCTATTGAAATCCAGATAGTCAGGAAGCCAGTGTACATTTCTGCACAGTTTGCATAACTTTCTTGCAGTGTTTTAAGAAAAAGTAAAGAAGCACACAAGTTGTGGAAGGAAAAACTGTAATGGAGCCTCGTGATGAGAAAAGACAGGGCTTAAGCTCGATTTACTTTCACCCTAATGTGAGAGACACTTTGCTTCTCCAAACCACACTTGCACAACCAAAGCTCATGTGCAAGCACAGCAAACTCCCTTCCACATCACACTTCTGCTTCTGTGGCATCATCTCATAATGCTCCATATGGTGCAATGCTGTACAGCGAAGACCGGTCAGAATTCCCCTGTGCAAGTCATTCAGGGCCTGGCAGTCTTGAATGCACCTTCCCCCAGTCTGTTGGGAAAGATATGCAACACAGCAAAACAACAGCAGTGGACAGGAGGGAGAA
Source organism: Ammospiza nelsoni (assembly GCF_027579445.1). NCBI lineage: Eukaryota > Metazoa > Chordata > Aves > Passeriformes > Passerellidae > Ammospiza > Ammospiza nelsoni. The sequence continues at coordinate 41,921,173 of NC_080638.1, read as the reverse complement.
CAAAACAGAAGGGTTTCAGCTACCTCAGCTGCTACTGGAATCCTCAGTGAGAATATGCTTTGGTCAGGGACCTACTCCAGTCACCTAGCACAGCAATCCTGGATATCCCGCAGGGCAAGTGCTGAGGGTGCTTGCTGGGCCTCCCAGAAACACTGCTGACATTCATTTAAACTCCCAGGCAGAACTTAACCCAAAAGACAAGTTCTTTTGAGAGAAAGAGAAATACGCCAAAGGCAGCTGTCCTGTCTGGGAAGGGAGCACCAGATGAAATGGGTAGAAAAAGTTCATTTCAGGCTCTCATGTCCATTTATAGAAACGGAGGCATTCCTGCAAAAGCCACATTGCTATTTGGTCAGCACACCCTCCCACACTGAGCCACATCCAGGATCTTGGAGAGTTAGCCATGGAGCACTCCTTGAGATCCAAGTGCTCTGATCCACCCTGCTCTTTTTTTGTCAGGGAGGGAAAGGAGACAGGGCTGGAGAATGTCAACCATTAACTACTATCACTACAAGCAACTATGCCAACATTAGCTACTGCCACTAAAATCCTCTCTATTCTGATAGCTAAAACTGAGAGATAGAGGGCCAAGCTAGAGAGCTGTGAGGTAGATCCTGTCCATATTTCTAACAAGGAATCATTTGAAGGGATGGGAATCCTCTAGCAGACACAGAGCAGCCAAAGAAGATCTAGAAGTCCACTCTAAGACTGGAAGACAGGGACTCCACAGGACATGATACCTTTCCAAAATGCTTCTTAGACTTTAAGATGCTGCCTTCCCTGAAGGGCAAAAGGTACAGAACAAAGTTATCAGTGAGGCATCAAACAATGGCACATGAGCAGCACAAACAGCACTGTAGGATCACCAGCTCATAAGCAATGGCTATTCAGATGTTGCAGACCCAACTACATGGCAAAACCCACCTCAGCCACTACCCCAGGCAGACTCTTTCCCCCAATTCAAAACAGATGAAAGGACCCTCCAGGAGTGACAGAGAGAACATTTCCATGAATTTAATTCACAGCTTATCACCAGGTTTGTCCATTTCAAAAGCCATCATCTAAACACTTCAAGACTGGCACTCCTAGAGGCTGCAGATACCACCTAAAACCTCTGCCTCAGGCTGTTTCTGTTATGAAAGCCCTAAATATCTAAAGTCACATTGCAACTATATCAGAACACGGACAAATCCTAAGATCAGTAAGGTGCTACATGATTTTTTCTCTAAAGCAGAGCTTAATATAAGGCTGAAGTTTTCTTTCCTCCCAAATCTCATCACTTTTTTTCAAGCCATGTTTAAAAAAAATTAGAAAAAAAGGCAAAATTACTGCAAAAAGATAATTTACCAGGCCCGCATCCTTACTCCCAAGCCTATCAGTGGCTTGTTTCTTTGTCAAAACAGCAAGAAACAGGAACAAGGTCTCTCTCAACCAACAAAAAACCCAATACTGGTGGCAAAGCAATATAAATCAAATGCACAAATGTTCTTTGTGTGCAACACAGTTATATACTTCTCTGAATGCTGTCCATACCCCTTGCCCATCAAGTGACAAACTGCTGTGCTTGGGTTTTATGTATATCTCACACCAAATAAACTAGTAAGAGTGAGATATGCACAAAACCCAAGCACAGCAGTTCAGCATGCACCATGGCAGCTGAAGGATAGAGCTGGTAACTGGCCATCAGACTCCTGCTTATCAATTTCAAAATGCCACAAAAACTTACCTTGCTACCTAAACATCCCCCCAGCATGTTAGTTCTGTCATGCCAAAGGACAATCTGCCTCCTCATCCCCACATTCCAGAAGAGCACCTGTGCTCAATGGAGGGGCAAGACCTGCTGCTCCAGCAAGCACACACTCCTGCCAATGCCACTATCTCAGGCTCCTTCCCACAGCAGTCCTGTCCCCAGCGAGAGGGACGGACAGTCTGCCATCAGCACAGAAGGTCAGAAGCCTGTTTGCTGCTGCCTGCCAGGTGTGAACCACAGTCCCAAACAGGGACACAGATGATGAATCAATACAACTAAATGGAAACAGCATGGCCTTACTCAGACTGCTCTCTCCTACCTACCTCGTGTGTGGGACTTCACACAGATATCCAGCACTGAGGTGCTCCACAGGGAGCACTGCTGATGTAGCAGGACACTACTACTGACAGCTGCATTTCATAAGAATGTCAGACAAATCCCTGCCAGTATTAAATTATGTCTGAAGAACATTAGTGAACTCTCCATAACACTTCTGCTTCTTTACCCCAGATCTTCAGCATGAGGAAGAGTCCCCATATAGATTTTTCCTAGTCTTTTAAGCAATGAGAAGCCAGTAGTATTCCAATAACATTAATATATTAATGCCAAGGCATCTTATAGGCAAACTTTATTCTATACCTCCCCACATATGAGTTTCCACGACAAGGAAAAAGAATGGAAAAACACCTATGTATCTTCCTGTTAAAATGTGGAAAAGCAAAATGTCATGAAAACCAGCAGGGGGTAAACAAGAGAATATGATCACATCCACAGGTGCTCACACTCTTCTAGAAGCTCTCAGCACTGATTCAAGAGTGCTCAATCTAATCTGTTTTTGCACTTCAGATACCACAGCCAACATATGGCCAGAAACAAGTGAGGTGATTCTAATACCCTACTAGGGATTGTTTTTTTTAAAGGGCATTTAACACCTGGTCTGATTGATTCAATCATTTACTCTTCAGGGCTAACTTTGAGCTTGAAGGTTACCATCAGTCAGCAAGTAGAGGCGGTGTCCTGAGCAAACATGGCCCTGGCAGACCTGACAGGGCTTCCCTCAGGACAGCACTGCTGAAGTGCAGCCTGGGGCCAAGAGAGCAAGAGCAGAAAGAGGGCAGGTATACCAAATAAAGAAGCAGTGACACTTCCCTACTTCCTCATGCAGTTGCTTGCAATTCTTAATGGAGAGGGACAACACTGCTTGGTATTCAATAATAATAATAATTAAACTAAGTGACATGGCAAGGAAAGGAAGACCATGCAGTTGTAGAGAAACGAGCATAGGGAATAATTTACCATACTGCAATTACAAAACCACTGCACTATACCCTTTGCTAACACTCTCTAATACAGTCTTTAACTACAGTCAGGAAAAAATGTATGCCTCTATTTCTTCTCCCTGCCCAACCTCACCAATAAACAAAATAGCTAGTTTTCATTCACTGGGATTATGCCTGACTATGGGAATAAATAGGTCTTCCCTATGGAGTATACTCTGTCTTTAGTCACTACTATTTCTGACTTCTCTGATTCTCTAAAAGGAAAGTCTGGGCTTACAAAGCAAAGTCTATGTACCGAACTGAGGTCTCATTGTCGTGTCAGTGCAACCACCAGAGCAGTGTGGAGCACCAAAAGGGCAGCTAAAGTTTGCTTTTCACAACCGTTACACTAAGCCACTCCTTTTGGGATGCTCATGACTCCACACAGGCAGACAGCCTCATTGTTTGGATTTCTAATGCACACTGTTGTGTAACTCCACCTGAATAATTTTTTAAGTCTGACAGCAAAATGCTCAGTTACTTATTTGCTCATGCCAAGTTAGATGCCTTCTACTCTAAAGATTCATTTAAAAACACGTAAAAAACAGCACAGCCACTATAAGCGATGATTAGAGCAAAAAGGATAGCTTAGGTGCACTCAAGTAAAGAGAAGTATGTTTTCTCTCTCCTGAAGATGCAAAGCAGTCCCCTTAATTCCCTAGTGCTGTTCTGCAAACTTCTGTTCCTTGAATACCCTCTCCAAGCATTCACCTCTTTTTACCGCAGCAGTACCTAAGTAAATACAGAAGCACAGGAAGAATCAGTCTGCACTAGAAGCTACCTGAATTGAAAACCACTCAAATCAGAATGGCAGTCACTCACAGGCTGAACGGTCCAGGGTGCAGCACAGTGTCACATGCAGAGGAGTACACTGCATCTCAAAGTAAGGAGCACAGGCCCAGCAGCCAATGCCACATTCCACTTTCCTCTTCTTTGGGTCAGGGCTGCATAGCTAGGCTTACTTATGCCTCATTGCATCAGTATTGGCTTATTTACTTCATTCAGCTGAATGAGCAGGTGTTCCGGTGCAAGGGTCAAGAAGATATTTCCCTGATCCTTTCAAAGCTGTGTAAAAAATTATCTTCTCTGGATACAAGAAAAGAGACTCACAGCTTGAGCAAGTGTGGGTCACTGGCCTCAGACACCTGTATTGGTAAAAGAGTGCTCAGGGAGCTGACCTCACACTGGCCTGATGGAACTTTTTCTCAGAGCAACTGCTTGTGTAAACACTGTACCTACTTTTAAGAGGTATGAAAGGGCTAAAGTCCTTTTCCTCCAGAGCCCAATGACAATGCTTTCAGCAGAAAGCTAATCTCCTTTGTCCCATCTAGTTGTCAGCAGAAAGAGGACATGGCAGTGTCAAGTCCAAATGCAACTGCAAGTTTGAAAGACACTCTGCCTAAAGCAGTTTCTCAGCACTGTGCCTTCCCCCCCAGGCTACCGAATCAGAGCCCTGGACTTGGGGATTGGCACACACAGGAAGTGAAGGGCACTGGAGAAGAGCCTCAGCCAAAGCCCTCTCAGAGCCAGAATCATACCTAACCCCCATGCTGCCCTGAACTTTGTAGATGGAGGTCCCATTTGCCTCTGCCCACTATCAGCCCTCAGGCTAACACCAGTGGCATCTTTCCAAATACGAGATGCATTTTCCAGAGGGAACTTCATGTAAGTTCGTGTTATCCCTGCGGCTGCCCTCCAGCCCTGTGCATCCCTCACCCTCCCTGGTTTGCTCCCTCAGCACTTCCAGAGTCCGGCCAGGCAGCTGACAGCCCGCCCCACAAGCGCAGCCAGCCGGGGTGCAGCTGCCCATTACCTGGTTCCCAAAGACCGCAATGGAGCAGGCGGTGGAGACCTCCTGGGAGCCAAACCAGACCGAGGCGATGCGTGAGGGCATGCCCAGGATGAAGACCTGGGCCAGGCCACAGATGACCTGTCCCAGGACAGTGACGGGGAAGAGGCGCGGCTTCAGGCTGCCCAGCTTCACCCAGGCACCCATGGCATTGAGGGCCGAGCCGGCCAGGGCGATGAGGCGCAGGCCCTTCTTGTCCAGCAGCCAGGCGACGGGGAAGAGCAGGGGGATGTAGATGAGCATGTAGCTCATGGAAAGCCAGTCGATGGCGAAGGGGCTCACGCCGTAGAAGCGCGTGAAGACGTTGTTGATGCTGCCGTACTGGATCCACTGGAAGGCGTTGCACAAGGAGTAGCTGCTGAAGAGCAGCAGCACGGCCCAACGAAGCCGGGACAGCTGCACCCCGGCGGCGGCATCACCCACTCCTCCCGCCGCAGTCAACGGACTCGGCGCCCCGGCGGGCTCCTGCAACACCATGCCGGCACCGTGGGCCGCGCCCGGTCTGGCCAGGCTCGGCTCGGCCAGGCTCAGCTCCCCGCCGGCACCACCTGTCCAAAACACCCCAGCCGGCCGCTCCCGCCGCGCTCACTGGCGGCCGCCACGCGGGGAGGTGCCCCCGGCCCGACCCTCCCCGCCCTCCGCCCCGCCCCGCCGCCAGGCCGGGGAGGGCTCGGGCCGCTGGGGGGCATGGCGCGACCCACAGCGCCGGGGCACTGACGGGGCCGCAGCCCTGCCCGGGTCCGGCCGCTGCCCTGCCCGCCCCGCAGCAGAGGGGCCGCCACCCCTCCCCACGGCCGCTCCCCGCCCCTGCCCGGCCCCGCCGAGAGGCCTCCCCCGGCGTTCCGAGGGCCGGGAAAGGAGAGGCTTCGGCCGCCAGAGATGAACGGGACGTGGGCTGAGCAGAACTGTGATCTGGGGGAGGCTGTGAGCCGGTGGGCAGTGCCCGACGCCGCCAGAGGTGCCAAGGTGGAGTCCTGGAGGAGGAACCGGTTTGGGTTTCGTTTGGGTTGGCCTCTCATGGTTTTTCTCACAACATGGCACACTTGAGAGTGAAAATATCCAGTGAAGTGAAAATTAAAACATCTCGGCGTCACTGAAGTAAAAGAGCCAAAAGTGGTGTTTGTTTCCATTCTCATGAGGAATTTGCAGTTAATGAGTCAGCGCTTGTTTTCCCATTACTTGAGCAACACACCACTGGGAGATGCCTGCCTGGAGATCATTTATGATCTACAATTCATTTAATTAGCATCATGTTACCTAAATTGCGTAAACATTCCTCAGCACAAGGACGAAGATTTGCTGGTGTTCAGCCTTCTTTCAGCATTTAATACACAGGTCAAAATTCATTTGGAAAAACGGGAGCAGTGTCTTTTGGATGTTGTACTCCTGAAACAAAGGAATAGAGAATATGAAAAAGTGAAGTTTTTCTGCCTTCTGTTTACTTGATAGCTGCATCATAACATAGCCTTTTTACACACTTGGTGGAGCACTGTCAGAGGTTGTTGCTGCTGTCCTCTGAGTTATCTACCTACTGTCAGGGGCAAAGACAGACAGCTTTGATGCCTTTATATTTTTATTTACCATGAAAGAAAACAAACAAAACCCCAAAACAAAAAAGCTTTGCAAAAATTACTGCAAGGAGCACAAATGTCAGTTTAAGTGGTTCTTGCTGTGTATCCTCACAGAGCTTGTTTCTTCTCACCTGCTTGGGTTTCCTACTCCCAGAGGTGGCCCGAAGCAGAGCTGGAGATGAGCAGAGCCAGTGCAGTCTTCCATATGTACTCTGCTCAAAGTTCCATAGGGCAGAGCTGCAAACCATCCTGCTGTCTCCCTCCACAGCCCACAGCTTTGCCAATGGACCTCAGCTGGGGTGCTTCTCACAACACTACAGCATAGCCATAATGTAGCCCTTTTACATAATAAATATGAGAGGCAAATTCAGAAGCAAAAGCCAGAAAAGAGGTTTTCAATCCCATTTGTTTCTAAATTAGGCAACCAAAGTTAACTCGAAGCTCTGCACTGAAACAACAGAACAAACAGAGGAATTTGGTATAACAAATTCATAATCTAAATGTTATTAAGAATGCCATGAGTGACAGCAGTGCAGGTAGGGCAGAGGTGAAATGGAGCAGGAATAAGACTATTATGGTTCAACAATTGCTTAGTCTGAGAACTCTAACAATAAAATAGTGAGATAGTACAGAAGATTAACTTCTGGGCTGATAAGACTTGTAAATGTCTTTATAAAATTCTCCACAATATTATACAGAAATCAAAATTGCACAGAGGTAATCACTATCATTGATCAAAGAGCAGTTGAAAAACAAAGTCAAGAAAATAAATGTACAGGCAACTTTTAGGATGGCAATCCGGGTTTGTTCAGAGCACCATCATTTATTATCCCTTTAGCACTGTAAGGAATAAAATTTGCAGATGGTTAAGACATTACTGAGTTAGTCAAGCCTAACTTAAATATGTCACCTACATGTTGTATTAAGGCTAGAATGACTTTGGGACTGTAGCTTTAGGTGTCTGTGACTGAAAGTATTATCACAGTCCATGGCATCTTTAATTTGTAAACTCAGATAAATGCAGGATAATGGAATTAGGTACTGTATGGCAGACTGGTGTCATAAGGTATCTGGGCAGCAAAGAGGAAGATATCAGTGACTGAATGGTTTTTAGAAAAAGAATAAGCAGTAAAAGTATAAAGAAAACAAATTAGGACTTAAGGACATACTGTCACACACCAGAGAGACACAGAGAACAGTTAAATTTCTTAATGTAGTACTTAGAAAAGAACACACACACAATAGACAAATTATCAGATATATGGGAGATGACTGAGACACACATTGGGTCCTTGGCCTCCTGCCAGCTGTACTCCACACTGGAGTCAAAAACGGTCTGTCATCCTGAGTTTTGTTTTTGTCCCACCTTCAGCTTCTAAATCTCTCTCAAAAATCCTTGGGTTTACTCAGCATCAACATAAGATCTGTAGGAAGTCAGAGCCTGCCAAGCAAGGAGCCATTTGCTCCCATGTCTCAGTCCTGTCAGAAAAGTCAAATGGGAAGTCAAGAATGACTAAAACACAGATTCTGCTGAAAATAACATGAGGACTTCTGCTGAAATGAGATGCATGAAAGCAGTGCCCAGCCACTGGTGACTGCAGCCTGTCAAGTGAACTGAGCAGGCAGAGAAGCAACACTGGCTCCTCAAAGTCAAGTCAGAAAAGGGCTTTTCATACCTATAGGCCCACACTTCCTTGAACTCCTGTCCTTGGATTTCAGGGCTGTTTTGTTACTAACTCTGTGAACTAGTCAATCACCCCTTTATGTAATTTGCCAATTTCTAATTATAAAATACTAAAATAAAACCCCTGTGCTTTGCATTTCCTCCTCTATTGCTGCATCTGTTTCTACTCACATGCCTCTTTCCCTTCTTGAAGCAACAGAGCAGCTGCTTTTGGATTTCCCTCATCACAGCATATTTATATAAAAATTTCTTAGCCATGAAAAATTATTTATATTTCAGGACAACCCCTTAAAGTGGATTTTAAAACTAGAGGGAAATCTCCTTTACATGGAGATTAACAGAAGTGCTAAAAAGCTTATAGGATCCTAGAGCCAAAAGTATCTGTGAAGATTGGAATGCACTAAATCAGAGAAGCAGCAGGACCTAAATTAAGTGTTAGAATACAGGCCATCAGGTAGAACCTAACCTCTGTAATATTCCCTACTGATCTCAAGAAATCCATCACTGACAGTCTTGGAATGTATGCTGCCTTTATGACCAATTAGTACATACAGTTCCTTTATTTAAAGTCTTGCAACAAGCTTACTATTCTCAAAGTCCACGCAATTAATACAAATGCTAGGAATGATGACAGCAATGATAATCCAGATGGCAACAGGCCTCAATGACAAGCAAGGTGATATAAATGGGTGAGGAAAAATAGCTTGGAGGGTGTGCAAATGTATTGTAGAAAATTATTCTGGAAAGTATAATTCCTTGGTGTCTTTTCTCTCCACATTGGTTCAGAGATCCAAGGAGTAGGTGAACAAAAGAAGAAAACTGCTAAGGACAAGCAAGTACTTGAGGATCTGCCAAATCTCCATGCAGTTCTTTAGGTTCCCTTTAAATGGGAGCTTTCTACCCTGAAAGGATCACAGGGTGTCCCTTGCTTTCAAACTGCCAGCCTTGTTATTTGTGCCTCTAAATTTCATCATTGCACTTACAAAGCCTAACTAGCTTACCTCTTAGGTGGCCCTATCACATTTTGACTGACAGCATTTAGGTCTAGAAGAACTGTCAGCAGATATCACACACAACTTTTCACAACAGACATTGCAGGAAAGAATACAAGATCTTTGTCAGTGGAAAGAGAAGGTTTTCTTTTGGGTTCAACACCTAAACTGCTTTAGTGAAGTTCTTTGGAGGTTAGGTAGTTGTAGCATAAGACCAAATGACAAGACTCGAATAGCTGGCAGAGCCCCTCATTTGGGGGCCACACCTGGATGCAGTGCTCAGCTGGAGACACACGGTGAAGCATGGGCCGGCTGGGCTGCTGCTCTGGACAAAGCCAGTGGTGTGCCCCGATGGAGCAGGGAACCCTGCAAGCCCTCTGCTGGCACCCAGAGCTTTCTGCATCCCAAGAGCCACCCAGAATACATCTTATAAAGGCAATGGATTAGTTTATTACTAAAGGCAATGGATTCATTTATTACTGTAGTTTAGATACACAGTTATTTTGATACCCTAAACCCTTAAGAATCTTTCCTGTTACATTTTCAGTATGAAGATCTGGGTACATGAACAGTCATGGACAACTCCATTCATAACAGTGCAGCAGGCAACCTCTGCAGCACTAAAGATTTTGCAAAAATTACTTTCCTCTACACAAAACACAATGGCTTAGTTGCACAGTCTAAAATCTCATCTGAAGAAGACTGCAGACCTCAGAACAACCAAAGTTGTGCAGGGGCTAACTTTGAGCACCAAACCTGTACTGTCCAAAGCTTTAAGCCTTTAAAAAGTACAACTCAGGGGAAGGAAATAATGTTTTGCTCCCCTTCAGCATATTTCATGTGTAGCTCTCACACTCTGGGAGCTTTGGCGAGGATGCATCATCTGTGTCTATTTTACAGGGCCACAAAGAGTTATGGTGATTTGTGTGGCCTTGCCAGGGGCAGGATTTTTTTCCAGTTTGACACCTTCCAGCCTGGGCTGCAAGGGCTTGTCCAAGAGCAGCTTGAATTTATCACTTCTTTACAAATCCAATCTCCCTATTCAAAGCCTGGCTTTAACAGAGCAATGGCTTTAATTTAACCCTGTCCAGTTCAGATGTGATGTTTGTGTGGGTGAATCATGTCAGTCTGAACTCTGAAGGGTAGATGGGAGGGCATGGCTGAAGTGCTAATATTCACAGCTGCCTCCTTGCAGCAAGAACAAGATGTAGAAGGAGTGCACAGGATGGAAGAGCACTTGGGCACGAGGCATCTCAAAGGTGCCTTTTTCTGGTAAATGCACACCCCCCCTGGGCACAGGGTGCTTGTGCTACCTCTGCATGGCCTTCTGCAAACGTACCAACCTGCTCTGCCCCATCCTCTGATCAGGCCGGATGAGAACTGGCTCTAATCTAAAAACTGTGTAGCTGTGGTTAGCCTGCTGTGCTGCTTGAGTATCTAAGCCCAGCTCTCAACCTTTGCTTGTGAAAAGCTGTGGAGATACAGACAGCTGTGAGGAAAGCTGTGCATGAGCTCTTTTATTGGAGCAAACACACCTCACTCCTCTGCTAAGCACCAGGCATGCACATGAGATATGATTCTCTTTGCTCAGCTCAGAATAAAAGAAGTGAAAAAAGATTGAGTTAGCCGAAAAACTCAGCTATAGTCTAGATTTCCACACCCCGTCCAGATCAGGGTCACAGATTAACCCCAAATGTCAAAGTTTGAAGTATATAAGCCCTTCTTACTCAGCATCCTCCAGCCTCCATCTCAGTGGGTCATACTAGTTCATGGCATGAGAAATGACATGAGAAAAAGATTTTAATCTTCTATTGCTTGCAGCTGACATAACTAATAACAAAAGAGTGCTGGAAATGTGCGTAGCCTCACTGCTGAACTCAGGCATGTCCTTCATCTTCCTCCCACTCACGCTGCAGCAATAAAACCAAACCTGGGAAAAGTTCTGAGGACCACAGCACCAAACCACCACTGTTGTGAGGGGAGAAAAGTTGCTTGTGTCTTAGCAAAAAGCACAGAAGTGGTACAAGAGTTGGGGGGAAGGTGCGTTGTCACTGTGTGGATGTTTCTGAGGCAGGAGAACTCTCAGGAGCTGATGTCTGCTGAAAAATTATAGTCTCATATTCTAACCCTAACACACTGATTGTAACCCTGCCCTGGCAAGCAGTGAGTATGCGCTGCCAAACATTTAGTTAGGTAGGGGTTTTGAGTAACCTAAAAAAACTTCATGGATACATATAACTCTGCCTCACTGCTCAAATCTCCTCCAGATCAATAATCAATAAGGTGGCAGAACACAGACAAAGTGAGCACAGGGTTATTCACTCAGAGAAACTCGTGCCATTTCATGGCATGCCTTGGTTTTTCTCTTCTTGACATCTTGTGATTTATAAAAATACATTGTCTTTCAGCAGTGATTCCTGATCTTTGATCTCGGTGTGCTGGAGTATTAGCATCCAGGCAGCATTTTTGTATGACTAGTGCTGTACACTATGATCATTGCAGGAAGCAGAGAGAGGGTCCCTTCTGTGGGCCGCTGCTTTGGTTCAGCATGCAGGAGGTTATCCTCTTGCTGATGCAGGCTGGCAGCTCTAACAGAAGTGAATTCTGAGACGGGCTTTGTGAAACAAGTGCATAAATACTTTGGAGCCGCAGCGAATTGGGCAGGAGAGCTTGTCCCTTGCCGAAGCGGCTGCGCCGAGAGGAGCGCGGGAGCGGCGGGGAGCGCTCGGCTTCGCCCAGCAGAGGCCAGCACACACGCGGTGTTCGCAGGCTGCGCTCGCCGGGCAGAGCTGTCTCTGCTGCCCGCCCTTCCCCGGCTGGAGAAGAGTCTCTCAGCCTCCTGTGAGCCCCGTTTATGTACTGCTGTGAGAGAGGTTTCCAGTGAGGAGCTCTGCAGCACAGCAGAAAGGCGCTGACATTCTGCTGGGGCAGAGACAGGCTTCCACAGGCCCGGACATCTCCCGGTGCATCCAGTTGTGTGCCAAGAAGCATCCCCTTCCCTTGGAGCAGCCGGCAACTCAGTGCTCCTGAAGGCTGGGCATGGCCAGATAACACTTGAGAAATGCCAGATGCCAAGGAAATGAAAATTACAGGAATTGCGTTGCTGGGAGGAGCAGATAATCGAAAGCATTCGGCAGTGATTGCCCTGGCCACCTCCCTGCACCTTGCTCCTCGTTTAGGATCGTTGCAGTTCATTTGCGGGCAGCAGTGAGGGCCACACCAGATGACAGGCGCGTCGCTGCTAAGAAATGAAAAGCAGATGAATTAAATGAAAAGTGTGAGGAGCCTTGAGGAGGGGCCGGGAGCCCGGGAAGGAGAAGCAAGAGACAGCACCAGTACGGAAGTGAAGGAATCTCCTCACGCAGCTGCAGCAAGCAGTTTGTGCAACTCTGGAAATAGCCTTAGGAAAAGATATTTTTTTCCCTACACTGTTTAAAAGGGCAGAAAGGATATATTGTCCCCTGCTGCTTGGCTGATAAGGGTATTCTCCCAGGATAACCATTCTTTCTAACTGAGAGACTGCCCCCCAGAGACCTCACAATTACAGAAAAAAGCAGAGGTTAAAACTGGCTTGAACCATGCAGATCATGTTCTGTGATCAGGTTTTTGTGGGCAAGACTGGGGCAAAGCCAGGTCAGATTGGAAGATGTGTCTCCTAGGAGAGAGCAAACACCAGAATGGCTTGGTTTGGCCAGAATGGCTGAGCACAACACAGGTAGGAGGCCTTCCAGCTCACAGTCAGCCGTGCAGAGGGAGGACACATTGACTGATGATGCCAAGAATATTGTTTAGGTTTTGGAGAGGATGTTGTTGTAGACTCGTCTGCCAGTGTCACCCCTGGCTGTTTATTTTCGTTCTGAGTTGCAGTAATGTGTCTGAGACGTTACCAGTGACTGGGTCTAGCAATTCTGTGGGCATTACACAGAAACCCCACCCAGCCTGAAGGATCTAGACTTCAGCAGCTTTGCAGCAGAAATATTGGCTCTGTATCTGTGTGGGCATAGGTCACATATACCTCACAGTAGGACCTTCTCCATCTGCAGCTAAAACAAAGCTTAGCATTTTATAGCCAGGAGAAAATACAAAGGTCGCAGCAAGGATGGAGATCTCTAATGTATGCAACTCTGCAAGCTTCAATGGGATTCTCTTGTATCCTCCAGTGAAGAGCCTGCAGTGCCCTCCACAGCAAACCCAATCAAGGTAGCAGTAGCTTTTTTCTCTGACTGTAAACCAGGAAGCATAGGAGCATCAGAACCCTAAGGAACAGCAAAAGTGAAAGTGAAAAATCTGGGAGAGAATCCACCAGAAACTCAAGGAGCAGAAGCAGAGCCTATAAAGAGAAGCTCATCTAGACCTGGAGTCAGTTGTCTCTCTCAGGCTTAAAGGGACAAATTCCAGAGAAAAGCACCTTGGGCAGAGCCTGTGTAGCCTGACTGGCTCAAAGCATTGGCTGTGCAAGGAATCAGGAGGTGTTTGTTGAACTGATGGTTAGAGTGAAGCCTACTGGTGTGAGATCTGGCAGAGAGGGGTGGTGTAAGACACAATTAAATTGTTCCTGTAGATGTATTCTGCATTTCATATATACAGAAACCCAGCTACCTGGCTGGAATAACCACCATCATTCCCTATGTCCTTCCCTGAGTGTGCTCATCCCTCATCCCAGAGCTACACAGACAGCCCAGTGCAATCACCCATGGCCTCAGCACTGCTTTTGTAAGTGGTGGCACCCAGGCCAGTGTGCTGGCACCAGGCATCCCTGACCACAGTGCCTCCCATGCTGGCACAGACACCAGAGGTAAGAAGCTCACAAACCTCTGAGCAGATCATGGCAGGAGAAAGCACAGTGCTACCTGCACCTATCCTGAGGACAGCTTGCTAAGACAAGACAGTATTTGGTTATCATCTTGCTAATGCAAAGCAGAGAGAGAAAATATGCACAGCATGGCACATTACAGACCTCACTTCTTGAGGGCTATGATGATGGGCCAAAACCTATCTGGAAATAGGCTGCTTCTCTGTGCCTGCAAGAAGGATATCTACAAATTTGGTCTATTTCCCTCATTTAAAAGCCTTCCTAAGCAGCACTACTTGTGGTACTCCATGCTGAAAAGATTGCAGCTGGTGCTCCTTGAAGATGGCAGTAGTCCTGAGCCACTGTTAGCAGCAGAAACACTGGTAGGTGGTTCAGCCTTGTGTACAGAGTGGGGCTGATAAGTGAGCTGCTGCCTGGTGTGGGGTAAGGTGCAGAGACTGCCTGTATGGACTGGCCTGTGCTTCCAACAAATCAGACTGAGGAGTACTAATCTACTCACTGAGGAGTACTAATCTACTCCTATGTGACCTTTCAGGTTTCATCTGTTTCAATGCATGAGATAGGGCAGCAGCCTTTTGTGGAGCTGTAACTGATGGGCAAGGGGAAAGAATGTAGGCTGCAGCTACATTCCTTAGCAGGGTACCTTGGAGCAAGAGTTCTGCTAGGTCCTGTGTTCTCCTGTGCACTCCAGAGAAACACCACCAGCTCCCTCCACAGCATGATGCTCCTTCCCAGCTCTGCTGCTGGCCAAACTGAAGGCTCCACCAGCCCACCAAGACCTGGAAGCTGACACAGCATGGCAGTGCACCTCCACTCATGCCAGGGAGCATGTGGAGGCATAGCCACCAGCAGCAGGGAGCTGAGAGGGTCAGCAGGGAAGAGACCTGTGGTACTATATGGCATGTCACACTCTTTAGCCAGGTTGAGCCTTGCAGCAAAGAGGGACCCATCCTCCCCAGGGACCTCATCACCCCTCTGCCTGCCCAGCTAACGTGCATGGACCCCCTTCTAAAAGTGGGGCTCTGATTGCTGGCCCTGGGTTAGACTTCTGTGCATACAGGGCTGCTTTCTGGGCCCCAAGTTATCCCATCCTGTTGCCTGTGTCTTCACTGTATCACACCAGGCTTAGGAGTAACTCAAATCCTATTTTAGAAACAAAGAGTTAAGCATTTTCAATCTTTATTTTACAAAAATAAACCAGTTTTGCCCTGACACTCTGTGGCCCGCAACCTTCCCCTCCACCCCTGCTCCCTTTCCTCTTCCTGGAGGTCTGGCTGTTGTGTGCCACAGCCAGCTGCTCTTATGGAGGCTGCCAGAGCTGCACACTCCTGTGAGTCTCCCCAGACAAGGACTAGAGAAGGGGGATGGTGCCCTTTTGTGACTGCCTCTTCCTCCCAGAATCCAAGCTGGAAACTGTCCAAAGATGCCTCGTGGTGGCTCTGTCATTTCTGCACAGGGAGCAAGTCTTAGGCAAATCACTCAGAATACATACTTTAAGAAGGAAGGTCTGTCTGTCCAATTCCTTCCCTTGGATGGGAAAGCAAGCCCCACAAAGTTACTTCTTGCCATCAGTGGAGCTGGCAGGCTGCTGTCCTCCTGGCTGGCTCAGTGCTGGAAGCGTGGGGAGCTGATGTGGGGCTGGTGAAAAGAGTGTGTGGCATAAAGCACTTCTGGAGGCGGTGGAGGGGATGTCAGGATGGAGCAGAACGGTTCATGGGAGCTCAGCATCGAGGTGAAGTGCTTCATTTCCTCTGTCAGCTGCTTGATCTCCCTGCGCAGGGCAGCATTCTGTCTCTCTAAGTCTTCACTCTCCTGAGGAGACAAAACCACAGGGGCTTCCTCAGCATGGGACCCACAGGGATGAGCTAGGGTCATGAGACTTGTGGTCCTTTGCCTCTCTGCCCCACAGAATTTCCAGAACGATATATTTCTGGTAAATTCATCACAGAGCCACGCCTGGGCAAACCCTCCTCCCCCAGCTGGCCAGGCCGGGTGTGGGTGCGATGCCGGCAGCCCCAGGCACGCTCCCCGGGCCGGCTTACGAGAAGCGCCTGTGGCTTGCTCCCGCCCAGGCTTTCTCGCTCCCGCTCATGCACACGCACAGCTCCGGGCGCTTCCCGGGCCGCCCAGCCCCCAGGGAGAGCACGCTGAATAACCGCCGTCTCTAACCAGAAAACCACCTGCCACAGGAAACCTGTCATGGCCCTGGAAAGAAGAGACTCACTGCTTCCTGCTAGCCCCAAGGAAAGCAGCGGCCTTTGGGGAGGAAGAGGAGACGCTTGACTCAGAAGAAAAGAGAAACTAAGGCCTCAGAAGAACTGAATTAATACTGGTATGAATGAGAATAACAACAAAGGGTTTAATAATGATGCTCAGCCTTGTCTCAACAATACTGAGAGCTTCAAAGCCTTTGATACCTCTGCTTCTGCTGAAGTGCAGCCAGCTCCAGGCTGAAGCGTTGCAGGCATCAACTGACCATGAAGCCAGCAGTCTGGGCAGGAGCAGAGGATTGGAAACTCAGCTGAGAGTGCTAAAGCAAGACCCAGCACTTGGAGGCTCTAGAAAGCTGCACCACCACCTTTGCAAAGCAAACTTTCTGCTTGCCCCTCTGCTGCCATGCTGATTCCAGATGGTGCCCACTCTGTGCACAGGTTGAAATGCACCCAGCAATTACAGCTGCTCCCACGGCGGAACTCACACAGGAAACAGCTGCTCTCTCTCAGGGGAGACCGTCTGGTTTGGAAATCATGACTGTTGTTAACTCAGGAACGGATGGGAATCACCCAGGGGCCAGGAGTCCCAGCTTTCCTATGACTCATTCCCCTCAAAACACAATCTAGAAAACCCTGGGGCAGATGGAGCTGGTGGCTCCTTTCATACCACCATAGCTCAAAAGGAGCCATGCTTTTCTGTGAAGAACCACATCAGAGAAACAAAGTCCCTGATGCAGAAACATCCAAGGCAAAGGGCGCTCAGGGAATGAACCCAGGAGCAACAGGGATCACTGTCCACTGGAACTGAAAAGAACCTAGCAGAAATTTACCATCCATCATCTACTTGCCTCCCTGCATTCTTCATCTGCCTGTTGGGATCTAAAATGGACTTAGCCCCACTGCCCCATCCCAATGGGAAGGCAGGGGCTGTGTGCTATCAGTGGTAGCTGAGCAACAGCTAGGCAGGGTTTTCCTGGGGGAAGCTCAGAGCCCGTACCTACCTTTAGGATTACTGTAGAGAGAGCACTGACCCCAAGGAAAGGGTATTTTCTCACCTCTCTCTGACACAGCTGCCCAGAGCCATTGCTGCAGGCTGATGTAATGCAATCAGCCTAGAACCATGTCAGCTCGAGAAGGCTCATCAGCTGCTAAGAAAAGAGTGAAATCTCTCCCTTAAACCCAGCTCCAACCATGGACTAAGGGCACTATGTAAGGAGGAAGGTTCAGAACTGGATTCTCAATAATTATTTCCAATAATGGGAACATGGAGACTGCTAAATCAAAGGATGTTTTTTCAAACAAGAGCTCAGCTACCACTTTTCAAAAGACAGCCAGGCCCAGCACAGGGATAAAGATGGTTTCTGCCCTGCAAGCTGCATGTTCTTCATCCTTTCCATGAGTGGCCCAAAATACATGGGACACATTTATCAATGTGCAAAATGCAGAGTATCCCAGCCCTTATACTCCAGCACTGACCCCATGCACCTGCCCAAACACACACAGCCAGAAGTGACCATCCCTCCTGAAAGGCAGATATCTAATCCTTCACACTGGGAAGAGCTGTTGGGGGTGCCCACATTGGTACAGAAAAGTATCTTTGTATGCTGTTGCACCTCTGCATAAGTGGTGGCATGAATCTCAAACCTGGGGAGAGCCAAGCCAGTTGAGACTATGCTTTCAAAGAGCTCAGTCAGAAGAGGTTGGGAAAGGAAGTCACTAATGAAAGACTGAGAGATAAAGATGAATTCAAAACTAGCTGCAAAACTGAACGTTTCAGTGGCAGTCATCCTGGGCTGTGTGCTCTCACTGCAAGCACTGACTCCTGCATCCTGCCCTAGCCTCACTGCTCCTGTCCTGACTCCACTGAGCATCTCTGCTCCGAGTCCTAGGGGGAAAGCACAGGTGTCTCCCATGAGTCCTAAGCACCAGGGAGGAAAAAGAGTGGGAGTGCTCACCAAGTGCAGTGTGTCTGCTTTCTGGGTCTGCCTCAGGCGGCTCTTCTGGGCAGCAATGCGATTCTTCTCCCTCCTTTGGACTTTCCTCATGTCATCAGAAGAGTCCTAGGGAAACAAGGCATGGAAATGACTGGGTATTCTCTCCCTTACCCTCCTCCTGCAGGGCAGTAGCTGGGAAAGGGACACAGCAGATAACATCATTGAAGCACAGGACACACCCTCCACACCAGTATAAAGCTGTGGTCCAGGGGATGTGTGATGCCTTTAGTACCCCTGTTGCCAGGAAGGGCACATCTGACATCCTTGGGGATCCCAGCACAGCTGGGAAATGACCACTCTTTCTTCACCAACACACTGGCCTGGGATATAGTTTGATGGACCAGAGTAAGGACCTCCCTCTGGAAAAAAGACAATTTGAATTCTACAGAAAACCATTTCCTTTCCTGTCACTCTGCACGGCAATGGCACTGCAGACATCCCAGCTCCTTGGCTATACCATTTTTCCAGATATTCAGCCTGTGTTTTCCTCTTTTCACCCCTGTTGGTGCCTCCCTTCTCCATCACCCTTCTGTCTCAGGCTTTATTTGTTGCAGACCCTCACAACACAATATGGCCCCTGCTTTGTTTAACTAGACAGACTCAGAGCTTTTGTTTTTAACACAGATCTTATTTGTTCCACCTCTCTTATCCCTGTCCTTACTCTTTTCTGGAGTCCTCTGTTAGCAATGCCTGCAGTGCTGACTGCAACACTCCCAAGCCCCTTAGGCAGGAGAGGACAGAGCTCTCCAGGCTTCAGGTCATGAGCTTCATGCACTAGCCATTCTCTGCTGAGATCTGGTCCTTCTGCTGCCTTCTGACAGTTGAAACTGTCACACAGACTTTCATCTTCTATTTTCATATTGCACTGCCCCTCTTGTGGACTCTTTAACATTCACACCACCACTTCTCCACAAGACTACAAAACTCAGCCACAAAAGTTATCTTCCCAGCCCATTTATCTGTCCACATCCTCTCCCCCCTCCCCCAAACCCAAGATATTTTTCTTTGAACTTAACCGTTTTATCCTTGCCTTCAATACCCTGAAAATGTCTCAGATATAGCACCTCCCATATCCTGCATCAAGTGCAGTCCCTATCCTTTAGAAAACCTTGTGCTTTATCCCTGTCTTTACTAGGATGCAAGCCAGGATGCATTCCCATCCTTGTTTGGAAGCCAAAAATCATCTGCTTTGATGAACCCCAAGATTTCTGAGCAAAGTCTCAGGCACTTGCTCTTGTTGCCAGCCCTAGAGAAATGGCAAATGACAGATAAAATAAAGTTTAGCCAGAAATGACAGATAAAGTTTAGCCAGAAAAGGCAGTAAGAATACCTCAGACTCGTGTCTGTGTCTGCCAGCAAAAGACCTACCATTAAGGTATGCTATGCAACAAAACAAAATCCCTCTGTGAAGCATCACTGACAAGAAAAACTGCTGAGGCTGAACAGTAAAGAAAGCAGATACAAAGTAGCAAGGCTTTTCTGGGTCCCCAGTGCTGTCCAGAGGAGCAGGAAGCAGGCAGGTTGCCCCTGAGCTCCACAGCCAGGAGGTGCCTGCTCAGGCTCCTCACCAGAGCACCAAATCACACCAAAACTTCCTGCCTGCCTGGCATGTATCACAGGATCCACCATGCCTGGGGCTCCTGGGCCCCCAGCTGCCCCTGGTGTAGCCCCAGGGACCCAGGCCATCTCTCTCTGCCCATACCCAGCTCAGTGGCTGGAGTTCTGCCAGGGCCCCTGGCTGAGCCTTGCATCTCTCTCCCCACAGCCATTCTTAGAAAGCTCTGCCATATTGCCCTGTGCAAACACAGACAGTGGGTGCCACCCTGCTTCCTGCCCACCCGTGGCCCACCCTGAAGTAGCTGCGCAGAGCTGGGGAAGGGCCCCTGCTTTACCTGCTTGCTGGGAGGGGGAGACTGGCTGAAGCTGCTGGAATCACTGCTGTCAGAGCTGTGGGGCATAGCTGCTGCTTCTGGCTCCCAGGGTCTCTTCAGCTTCCTTTGTGCTCTTGGTGTGCCTGCTCTCTGTCTTGCTTCTCCGCCTCTCTGTCCTCTTGTGTCACCTCTGATGTGGCCCTTGGCTTCCTACTCTCCCCCGTGCCAGAAGCTCTCTGTCCTCCTGCCCAGCACTCCGACACTTTCGCTGCCTCTCCTCTCACAGCCTCTGTAGCTCCCTTTAGGTCTTTAGCTCTCAGCCTCCTGTGGTTTCGCAGAACCTCAGGGATGTAAGCTGAAAGTCACGTGGCCGGAAACTTTAAGGCAAAGAAGTTACAGAAGAAGAAAAATTTTTTTTAAAACCAATTAAAGAAAAAAAAAAAAAAAGAAGAAGAAGAAAAAAAGTACATCTGGGAAAAACGAGCTTCAAAATAGCCTGAAAAACCCCCGAAAAACACCTTCAGGCAGTTGAAAAACAGCACCATGGGTTTTCTCTGAGACAAACAGCAGAGATGGAAAGGAAGAAAAGCCCCAGCTCTGGCTGTGAAACTTGGACCCTCGAAGGAGGGCTGTGCGGAGGAGGTGACACTGGGAGCCCCAGAAATTCCAGGGCTACTGTGTCCCATGCTAACCCTATGCAGGCAGGAGGCCAGTCCAGCCCCAGGCAACCCCAGTGCCCCAGCACAGCTGAGGAAATTCCCAAGCAGGCCCAACGTCCCCAGAAACCACCCACCCCTCCTGCCGCCCCCGGCAGCGCTGACACGGGTCCTGGGGAGGGGACGGGCACCCTCGGCAGCTGCCACACCAACACTGCTCGTGCAGGTGGCTCGTGTGGGCACCATGTAGCACCAGCCCCAGTTAAGAAGAAAGGCTCAGGATCATAGAACATTTGGACTGGTTTGGGTAGGACTAGTATTTTCTGTAAAGCAAAGCTATTTAGCACTTTAAAACATTCATTACTATGTCCCCACTGGCCATAAGGGAATGGCAGCCCTGGCAGACAAAGCGCTGGAAATGTAAGAATCTATGGATCAGCCCATGCAGACAGCAGCAAGGAGAAGCTGCTTTGGATCCCCTTCTTTGTCCCCCAGGCTGTGTTCCCTGGGACTACTTCTACCCTTAGTACGAGTCTCAGAAGACTAAAGATGTGCAATCAGCCCCTAGGACAGCAGTGCTTCAGGGGTACCCTCAGAGTACCCCATGCTAGTGGCTCTAGAGGTGACAATGCAGGAGTAGGAAGTGCCAAAGCAGGGACCACTCGCTTTCTGATCTGCTCATGTCACCAGATCCAGCAGGGTGAGCCACATGCCAACAGGCCCTCCATCCACAGACAGAAGCACACGACTTCAGAGCTCCATGTGCAGCATGAAGTTCTTGCATGTGCAATAAGGAGCAGACCTAGAAACAGGCATGAACCCATGTACAGTAACCCACTCCTGTGGAAAACAGCAATTCCCAGTTACCAACTTACTGTTTTTTGTTGTCTATGGGTCTTTTGGTTGAGTTTCTCCTGCCTCAGGCAGGAACAGCTAGCAAGTCTCGGCAGCAGGACGTAGGTAAGGGCACTTGAGATGTAGTCATCATTTGGGAAAGAGTACTGGAAATAATTTCTATATTGCAGCACAGAAAACACTCTTGCAGAGAAGCATGAGCTTGGAAGACAGTGCAGACTTGCATGGGCACTGCCAGCTTTCTTCCCATCCTTGCCACTCATGGAGCCAACAGAGGAGCAAATATGGCCAAAACCAAGAACTGCTGCAGGCTGGGTGGCTCAGGGAAATCTCCTGATTCAGCTCCAATAGCAAAACTACTCCATTTGACCCATTTCCCTTTTTAAAAACATCCTGTGCCACTGGTGTTCTACTCTTAGCCCTTTTATCTGAACATTTCACAGCAATGAGTGTATTTTTCTTCCTGGTGTGCTGTATGGATATGCTAGGATCCACCACTTATTAACACGGCTGCAAGGGTTTGCTTGGCATTACCCACACTGAGGGACCCAATTTCCTGGAAGTGCAGTGCCCCTGTAGCACGCAGGGCTCTTCTGGTGCAGCTGGCTCCAGAAATGGAGTAGCCAAAGGGATCAGTGAGGTGAGAGGTGTTGAGTTCAGGTCTCCCAAGGCACTGGCTAGCAGCACAACCCTTGAAAGATTCATTAGCTCACTGCATCACTACACTTCCTCTGAACTCTGCAACCCTGTGTGGCTCTTCCTTTCCAGGAAGCACACTGCTGGATTCCCACTCTCCCAAGGAAACCACACTCCTCTGCTGGTGAGCAGCTCTCAGAGACTGCCTGGCCTCTCCTGCTCTGCAGGCTGCTGGATGGAGGGAGCACCTTCCTCAGAGAAAAATATCCTTGCTCCATTATTTGACAGATTAGCTGAACTCATTCCTTTTGTACCTAGCAGGGCCAGCATCTGGGAGGCAGTTGGGAAGGTTGGGAAGGTGGTGGGGCTGTTGGCAGGAGGTAGAGAGGGAAGCTGAATGTCCTGGTAGGAGCTGTCCAGTCAGTGCAAAACTGTCCAGAATGTGGCTATGGCAAAGGCTGTGCTTTGAGGAGGAGGGAGGTTTTGAGTGCACCTTAATTTGCCCAGAGCTGGGCTTTTATGAACAGCTGATGAAGATATGTCAGGAGAGAGCAACAGCATGGGAGAGGATCTGACACTTGGTCTTTCTGAGCAGGAATAAGAGAGCATCTCTTTCCTTGCCTTGTCGAAACACACTCTTTTCTCTTGAACTAGCTATGATGTCAATGAATTCCTGCCACTTATGAACATCTGTAAGAGAGACAAGTGTCTCCTGGTGGGAAGATGGGCAGAACCTTCACAATTCTTCTCTGGGCTGGTCTGGACCCATGTTTTCTCCTCATAGGCAGAGAGAGCCCCCTGCCATTTCTCTGGTCAAAGATGTGATTCCCCCAACCCAGAGCAGCAGAAACCACCAGTATGGCTCCACCAGCATCTGCTCACAGCTTTGTGGGAACTGACCTGGGCACCTGCTGCAGGCACAGCATGGGGAGCTGATTTCCTGCTGCCTCTGCCCAGGCTCACCCCCTCTATGAGGGAGAGCTTCAGGAGTCAGTCTCTTAATCTCTGTGCATGACTTAGGTGTCTAAATTTACACTGTGAATAATATTCCCTGACTTCCTCTCTGGAATAATTTCTTTTTCTTTGATCTTAATCACAGGAGCTGTGAAATCACTGTCAGTGGCACTGGGAAAACTCACCAATGTTAGGCTACTGCCATACCAGCAGCTTGATGGAGAAAGGATGGTTCCAGAGGCTTTTAGGGGAAGGACAGGACCAACCTTGTACTTGTCCCTTGTAAATTACAGCAGGCAATGCTGAAGGAAGTCTCGTTCTCCCAGGACAGAGTGGCTGCAGGGACTCGGGGCCTGGCGCAGCGTGATCTGCAGAGAAATGGTTTGAAAGCAGCAAGATGCAGGTCAGCAAGAACAAATGCAAATGTAAAGTGAAGTGAGCTGTAGGCAGAAGATCTGGGGAATAACCCATGGGGCAGCAGAATAGGAGGCAAAAATCCAGGGGTTGCAGAGCACTGAAAACTGAAGCTTTGCTAGCAGCAAAGGGGTCAGGTATTGACTTGGGGTTCTGGGCAGGGAGGAGGAGATGATTGCCTTGTGCTGCCTGTGCAGGACCCTTTCAGAGTCCCAGGCCAAGGAGTGGAGTAGTCTGGAAGAAAATACAAAGGATAAACACAGAAAAATATTGCTCTAAGAGAAAGGAGTGAAGAAATTGTGCCCATTTAGCCTAGAAAAGAGAAGTCTTGGGGGTGGGAAGTGGGTGGTGAGGAAGGAACAGTCTTTCATATGTTGTAATGGAAAGGGTGGCCAGCTGGTTTCTGTGCAGCCAAAGCAGGGTAAGAACCAACAGGCTCCAACTGCAGCAGGAAAGGTGGAGGTCTGATATTTGAAGCAAGATGAGGTTAGGAAGACCTTGGGATGGGCAATTCAGGAAAGTTATTCAAGCCCCTTTATATGAAGTGGCTGGGAAGAAACCTCTCTCAAAAGAAATCCAAGTTGAATCCTGCCTCTGTGGGATGGATTATGTTATGAATTATGTTCCTAGGGTTTAAATAAGGAAAAAGGAAAAAAAAAAGGGGGGGATAGAAAAAAAGTGTGCTACTAGGATGGGTTCCTCAGAACCAAGAGAGCACATGGGGTATTTTACAACCAGCTTTGCTTCAAAGCCTCTCTCCCTATGTCCCACCTGTGCAACCAGCTTCCTCAGCACAGGTGAGTGATGGAGTTTCCTTGTAAGCCTGCTGCTCCAGAGCTCTTGCCTGCAGCAGGCTTATGACAGCAACATTCAAAACAGCATCTCAGCCTCACTCATCTCGTTTGCAAGGCCATTCAGTGCAGAGTGCTATTTAAAAATCCAGCCTAGAGCTGAACTTCAGCCTCCTGTAAACCACCGAGGTTGTCTGCCTCAAATGTAGCATTTTATGCAAATAATTTCTTACAATATTTGGACAATTGCAATGACTTGTCTATAATTCCTCATTGAAGACTTTTGCAAAAATCAGTGCTGAGAATGGCTGTGTTGAACAAAGTCCCTGCTCTCTACCAGATGCTTCTGCCATGTCCAGCTCTGCCAGCACCTGTTCTCCTGTCTGCATCGTGTGCAGCTTCCCCAGTCTCTGTCACCAGGGCTATTTCATCTTGACTGAGCTGGGTGTGAGAGTGAGGTTGTGCCAGGAGAGCTGAAGCACAGTCCCACCAAATTCATCCCACTTGGCACAGAGCAAACACCAACACCTTCAGTCCTTACTGGGTGCAACCAGCCAAAGTAGAGGAAAACAGGTACTTTACACCCAGAATGTCTGATAAATGACAAGGGCTGTAAGTCAAGCACTCAAAAGCATGGAAATCCCACAATTAAATCCCTAAAGCACACTGCATTTATGCCCTCATGCTGTGTAACGTGCTGTGCTCTGTAGCTGTATGATCCACTAGGGTTTATCCCCTGGGATGGCCGTGTTACCTTCATCTCATCCTGCAGTCAGCATGCTCCAACATCCTGCTTTTCCATTTCTTCATGGACTCCTTCTAATGCTCGGCACTTCAGCACTGAGTGACTGCTTCAGGGTTATTAATGAAGCTGTTTTCTCAGGCACCTTTTCAGGTCCAGAGGTGAGGATGAAGAAATGGAGTTATACCTATTTAACAGGTGCAAAATAAGAGACAAAGGAGATATAGGTCATAAGTACTCATTCATTTTGGATACACAGTTTGAACCAACTAGGATCTAAATTTTTTGATGGATTTGGCACTCTACAGCACTTAGTTTAGTCAAACCCCAGATCCTGATGTCTGTGACTGCATCTGCGATCTTTAGCACTTCTGTAAAGCAGCTTGGGAAATGAGGAAGACGCGGCTGCTCCTGTGAAAGCTCTTGCTCATGTGGCTCACCAACTCACGGAGTAACTTCAAGGCAGGGGTAGACACAGACCAAGCCCTCCAGGGCGGAATCAGCTGTCTACCCAGGAGAACCACCTTTCTTTCTGCAGTCTCTTGCTTCTCCAGCTTGAGTTCCCCAGCCCTGCTAAGAAAGGAGGCAGCCTAGCTGTCCTGCTTATTGCTCCCTCCAGCTAAGGTCCAGCCTGGGTGCTGAAGAAGTGGCAATCCAGGGCAAAATGCAGGAAGTTATCATATGCACAAGACAGCTGAAGGTAGGCTGCCCAGGCAAACCCAATTTCTCGCAATTTCTAGGTCTTTGGTATTTGGCTTTGCCATTTTTATGTGGGTTTTTTTGAATGTCATTACTAATGCTTTTATTTTTTGTCCATATTTTAAAAGAAGGAAACTGTAGAAAGAAAATGCCAAATGTGCTAGCTTTCCAGATGTGGACACCAAGCTCCAGGTAGATGGGTCCATCTGACCCCACTGGAGAGGAAGAGCAAGCTTAACTAGAGCTGAGGGATTGACAGGAGGTTGGCAGGGTCAGACTTCCTGCACATCGGGGAGTTTCAGTCTCAAGACATCAATTATTAGAGTTCACCCCAGGCTATTTTGAAGGGATTAACCACATTCTCCCTCTCCTGTCCTGTACAGATCAACTGGTTGTGTATTTAGTTGAGCAACCTCTAATCTGTTTCTGGCAAGGACTTAGCTGCTCATAAGCAAGTACTCAGATGTGCACTTACAAGAGTCTCCAGGTCATCAGATCTCAAACCCTGGTAGAGTACATCCATTCAAGGCCAAACTTCCTCTCACTTCTGTCTTCACAGGCCTTGCCTACCTTCTGGGATCAGTCAGAAATTAGCCAGATCACCCAGCTGCGCCTGGGACACTGAAAAGGTTCAGCTACCAGACACCCCCAGTCAGCCAGGGTTTCTGTGCTTCCGCTGAGCCCTCCAGGTGAGCTATCCATGGACGTGCTGTGTGCGGGGCGCAGATGGTGTCTGACGGTTTGACTCATCTCGCTGGCAGTCTCGTTCACTGATGATGGGGAAGGCCCAAAGAGGAAGGGCAGTGACCCGTTTAACCAGAGGGGCTGATCCACCCAGGGGTAAACTTACTGGTGATGGCAAGGGGCCTTGGCCCCAGCTTCCTTTGTGCTTCCCAGTGTGTGCATTTCCAGGCGATACACGAGCAGGAGAGGCACACGTGGCTCTGTGGACTCAACCTTGGGACTCTGCTGCTGCTGCAGTGAATCCAGCTGCAGCAACCAAGCAGCAAATATTGTGCTCCCAGGGGATGAACAATGCCTGATGGAGGATTTCATGTTCACAGGGCTTTGGTTGGAGCCATGATCCATGGCATGGGGTGGATGGTGTTTCTTAAATTAATATATGACTCTTGAGTGTATTACATTGCTGCTTCATGACTCCATTCAGAGGAAAATGTCCTTCAACAGCACCCATCACCACAAAACATGTTCAAGACTCCCAAGAATTGAGTACAGCTTATTTAGGGCATGTTCTTGCAGACAGACTCTGAGACACCCACCTCAGCAGGAGATGGCTGTGAACAACACTCATGCTAGTACTGTACTTTCACCCCACTGGGATCTACTTCACTTTTGGATTATGGGGGTGTGTACACCAGTTTTCCTTTCTCTCCACCCCATTTGGACGGAACAAGAGCTTCCCAAATCCTTCAGCTCATGCAGCATGACTGGAGGAGGTGTGCAGCACAAGCAGCTGTGCTGATGGGCTCACATGCAGTGAGCCTGTGTCCAGGCACGTGTGGTGCTTATACCAGCAGTGCTGGAGCCCAGCACATCATCAGAGGCAGTGTGGGGCAAAGTGGCTGTGCAGGAGGGGACAGGGGAGCTGTGCAGAAGGCACACTTGGTGCCTGTGCAAGCAGCACTGAATGGCAGAACCACGCTGGCAGAGTTACCAAAATACACAAATGGGTATAAGCCCCATGGGCCTGGACAGAGCATTGGCACATGCTGTCACACCCTGGCACACACAGCTCCTGCCTGCTGCCAACTCTCTGGGAGACAAGCCAGAGTCCCAGAGCAAGTTGCTGAGGGAGGCAGTGGCAGGGCTGAGCCCCTGACCCAAACCCGGTCCATCCCCCAGAGCCCCCAGCCAAAGCTCTTCAATGCCTGTTTGAGAAAAACACAGGAAGGAGGCCCACGGTCAAACACCCAAACACCAAAGGAGGACTTGCTTAGTGCTGGCTGTTTCACAGGGCTTGTAAAGTCCCACAGGTTTCCTCTGGGGGCTTGGAGCAGCAGATGCAAGGAGGGAGAGGGAGCAGTTTCAGATGATCACCAATCCTGTGCTTTCCACCCTTGCATTTTGGTTCTCTGGCAAGAGAGAGGTGTTCTGTAATCAGCCTCCTGGGACATGGCTACTTTTCCTACAGCTTTGTATGTGGCTGCCAACACCAGTGCCCAGACATGGGAACCTGCAGCCTCCCATCGCACCTCATCCCTCATGGTGCTTTGGAGGTGGGACAAGGGAGATGTGCTACACCTTAAGCCATGCCAGCAGTGATGGTGCAAGGCCCTGATTTGAAGACTTGGTCCTCCTAGTGTCACAAATAATGCCAAAATTGGTTTCAAAGAAGGGACAGGAAAATAGAAACTCCTTGCCACCATTCTTTACCTGAACCCCAAAGTAGATGTCCAAGAATCATGCCATCTTTTATCTTATTTAAGCCAAAGTTTTTTACTTCAGTTTTGGGTATCCTTGTTTTTCATCTCAATACCTGATCCATTGTGAGCCATCTGAAAATGTTGGCCAGCAGGGCATCTTGTCCACCTGCACAAACCAGTTTGCTGGCTCTGTGAGAAGTGTGTCAGTTTACCAGTGTGAAATGAGTTGTCTTTCCATCTCTTTGAACATCTTGTGAGGGGGTGAGCAGAGGAACAGACTTATCTCTAAGCCAGGAATTGCTCTGCACATCTCTATCACGCGGCATTTCACTAGTTGCCACGCTAAACTAGTGGGACTTTTAGTCCCTGCATAGGGAAATTTTCTTGCAGCCCTCATTTAGGTCAGCACCATCTTTGGATGTCTGCTGATTTCATAGAAAGGAAGACAGAAGCAAACACAGTAGCCCAGGGAAGCTTCCTCCCATCTACCATGGCATTACAGTTACAAAGGATGGATGTACTCTTCTTCATCCTATTCCTCATGCAGCCTTCCTCCTTTTCCCCACTGCTGCCCAGTGAGAGGGACCCACCAGGTATCTCTATCTTGAATTTGGAGCACAGCATTGAACCCTTTGACACCCACATGCAAACCACCCAGGTACCAGCTGGCACTTAGGCACACTCCAGAGCATGGCTGGGAGAAGTGCAGAGCTGGTGCTACCCCAGCATGCAAACTCAGCTGCCAGGCAGTGTGGGACCTTGCAGCCACAGCAGATGGTTGCTGCCAGATGAAGAAATGTGCTGCTCCAAAGCCCTGCCTGAACGAGGCTCCATGTCACACAGGCTACACTGGCTGCTTGCATTGCTCCTAAAACTTGTGCACGTGATCCAGCAACCTGCAGGTTTTCAACAAACAGTGGAACAGGTGCCTACATCCACTTTGCAGACATGGAGAACATGTTGCATCTGAGGCTGAGGGGTTTGTTTGGACCAGCGAGTCTGGCTTTGCCAGCCTGTTACACTGCCTGCACGGGGTGCCATCGTGCTGCCCGGTCATACAGCAGTGCCAGCATGCACCAGCACCTGACTACCTCAGCCACTCATCCATTACCTGCTGTCTGGAGCTAGAGAGTGAAACAGGTCACTGCCTCTAAGGAAGGTCTGCACAGAAGAAAAGGGATGCCTCACTTGGCAAACACCTGCAAAATGCAGCAGTGCCTCTGCTTGGCACCCACGGAGTTTGCCTCTGTCATAGAAGTCAGGAGCCCATGTACTGAGAGGCACTTGCCAATACCCACACATCAGCTCCAGTGCAAACCCCCTCTTGCTGCTTGTCTGGTCACTGAGTGTCCAGCACCACCTTGCACAGATGAGCTGTCAGTGGCCATTTCATCCTCAGCCAGAAACTACATGCTAGCCTGCTGGTGTCTCCGTTGGATCTGGGAGCCCACAGCCTGCAGCACAGCCTTGCTGCCCAGTTCTTTCTGACAACCCCATGACATTTCAGCACAAGCAGGTATCCAGCAAATCCAACCAGCCCAGATGATGCTGCTGGAATTGGGGCCATGGCAAAACAGAGGCAGGAACTGCAGTGTCAGGAGTCAGGACTTCCCCTGACAGTGTCACACATGACAACTCAGCAAGTTCATTCTGCAGAAACTAGATAACATCAGCACAAGGTGGCAGTTACTGGCAAACGATCCTGTTCCTGAAGCTTCATCTGAGACGTGGCAGGCTGCTGTGAAACCCTTTTGCCAAGCAGACCCAAACTGCTTCTGCTGAAACCCATGTGGGCTTCTGGAAGTAGCTTCATACTGGTATTTCCTAGGAGCTCCAGGGCACAAAGCTGGGGGCCAGGGCTGGAAAAGTCCATCACCTTGCTAACACAGGGCCTTTTTGTCTAGCAGAGTCCCTTGAACTACACAGGGATGCAGAGCTGCCAGTCTCACCCACAGTGACCCACCTCCTGCCTTGAGCAGCAAAAGCTTTTCCTTCTCCTCAGGGCCCAACCTTTCTCCAATCCCCATGGCACCCCACTTACTTACACTCTGCACAAGCACAGCAGGACACAGGACTGGAGAGGGGAAAGTCCTTCCTTCCTTCCTTCTTGGAAGTGACTGAAGTTCAATAAACTCCTTGGCAGATGTTTTTAATCAGCATTAAAGCCATCCTAGTACAACCGGGCTCACTCCCTGCCCCCTGGGTAGGCTTTGCTCACAAACAAATTTTCAGCCCAGGCAGTCATACCACTGCCTGCTCTACCAAATATGTCCCTGGGCTAAAGTCTACTTGAGTTGGTTACTCCACTTAAACCAAACCAAAGAAAACCCACTTCAACTCCACAGCAAGGCATCTGGAGCAGGGTTTTTCACCACCAAATTAGCCCATCACTTTAGCTAATTGGGAATAACTTCTTGCTGACCCTGACAGATAAAACCAAAGGCTCAACATCATAAAACTCTCTCATCCCACAAGCACACACTGCATCTTCAGCCTAAACGCAGCCCTAGGTGATGCATGGGCTGCAAAGCCTGGTTGTGGCCTTTGTGAACTGCTCTGTGTCTCCCTGCCAGCCTCAGCACCAGCTCCTTCACCAGGTTCTCCCCAAGTGGTGAGGAGCTGAAATAGCTGTGCTGGGCAGGAGACCCAGCTGCATGCAGACAGAGCCACTGAGGCTGTCACGGGTGCTGAGGCCTGGGGAAGCATCACAGGCACCGGCTGTGCCTGGAATTACAGCTCTGTGGAAGTGGAGGAGTCAGCCTGAACTGACAGGGGCTCCCAAGGATTCAGATGCAGAGAAAAGGCAAACTCCAACCATTATGTCACAGGTGCCAGCCCTTCCTGGTGTCCCTGACTGGCAAGACCTTCTGGCTGCAGGGAAGGATCTTTTCCTCATATGGAAAGGGTTGGTGACAGAGCTGCTGACAGCAAGCTCCCTGCCCGTGGGGCTGGCTACACCTCTGACAGCAGCTGCCCTGCCTGCCTCCACCACCCACCTGGGAGATGACCCTGGCCACCCCACCAGCTGCATGGTGTGGGAAGACTCATGCCCCTAACGAGGGACAAGTGACCCACCCAGCTCTGCCCACAGAGCAGTTTCCTGAGCCAGCAGGAGCACGATGCCTCCATGTGAGCACGGGATTCACATGGACCCATTCCCTTCACGTGTGCCCGCCTCCCACCCTCCTGCCCTCCCCCACTTCAACTGCCAGCAACCAGTGATCACAAATAAGCAAAAAGTGTGCAAAGCCCTGGGGAGTCAGGTGATGCTTGCAGGCTCAGGGAAGCAGCAGTTGGTTTTTCTCATTTCTCTGGGAGCATCCTGGCAGCACAGTTCTCCTCAGCTCCAGTCCTGCACCCAGCCATGGGCCGTGCTGGTGCCAGGAGCGCTCAGCAGAGTGTGGCACCCACGGCACTCAAAGCAGTTTCCATGACTCTTAGTAAATATCAAGGCTGGGGATTTCTGGGGCTTGTTTTCCAGCAAGTTGAGTAGAAGAACCAATAAGGACAAAGACAAATGAATACCTGTTGCCCTTGGCTCAAAATGAAACAAGAGAGACAGGTCACTGGCAAAGGTTAGTTAATACCACTTACCACAGAGCTAGGGAGTTGCCCTCAGCTGCTGACAAGAAGGGCAGAGGAGGCATTTTTCATAGACAATGTGAGAACAATACTATGAAAATGCAAAGTAATGACCCCCAAGCATCCTCTGCTGCAAGCCAAGGGAGGGAGGGGCTGGATGCCCCGTCCCCAGCACTGTACACATACCTTGCCTACAAGGGGATGGGGGCAGTGGTTCAGGAGAGGATGAGGAGGAAAGGAAGAGGGGCATGATGAAGCTTTGGGAGCATGATGGCCTGCTCAACCTCTTCAGGGTGAGCTGATTGCAGGAGAGAGGGGAGAGGAGCTGGGAAGACACTTCTGGGGAAACAGAGTTCTCACTGCCCATGGGTCCTGACCCTTGTGAAGGGTCCAGCAAGAAGAAGATAGTCAGGCATGCAGTGTAGAGCACTCACACCAAACTGCTGTAGCTGGACTCCCAGCCAGAGTCCCCCACTGGCTCAGGCCTGGTAATTTTGGGCAAAGTGGTACCTACCTTTCCTTAGGAGTGAAGAGGAAAGGGTGGCTTTGCAGAGGGAACCGGGGTAATATGTGAAGGGCACCAGAGAGCTGTTACAAGCATCTAAACAATGGAAAAGTAATGCAGCTCACCTACCTGGGATTCAGGAAAAATATGGTATCACACCACTCTGGGGAGAGCTCTGGCCTGAACGACTAGTGAGTGTGAGAAGGAGCAAAAGAGTTATGACCTGAATGGGGATCTCATAAAATAGAAGATGGGCACATCCCTGGAGGAGGTTTGCTGGCACCCTGGAAATTCCTGCTGGCAGTCCTGGTTGTTAAGCTACCTCAGGTACCTCAGAAGCAGAGAGGCCTGCTGGTGAAATGGCCAGGAAGCACCAATGTTGCCAGGGGGGCTCACATGTTTAACAAGAACCATCTGATGGAGCCATGGGATGGCACCATGAACCACAGAATGACAGAAAGGTTTGAATTGAATGGGATCTTTAAAGGTCATCTAGTTCCAATCCCCTGCCATGTGCAGGGACTCCTTCCACTAGACCAGGTTGCTCAGAGCCCTGTCCAACAAGTTCCAGTGGTGGGGCATTCATCACTTCCCTGGACAACCTGTTCCAGTGCCTCACTCCCCTCATTTTAAAATGTTCTTATATACAATCCAAATCCACTTTCAGTTTAAAACTTTCTCCTTGTCCTATCACCACAAGCCCTAGTAAAATGTCCCTCTCCAGGTTACCCAGAGACCTTTAGGTACTGGAAAGCTGCTCTGAGGCGCCCCCTCCTCCCGGCTGAGCAGCCCCAGCTCTCGCTGCCTTTTCTCACAGCAGAGGCGCTCCCGCCCTCTGCCCGTTGTTGCGGGCAGATGATGCTGTAGGGCCGTGACCGGGCGGCAGCGGAGCCGGCACCGTCCGGCCGCACAGCCCGGCCCAGCCCAGCCCAGCCCGGCCCCGCACAGCCCGGCCCAGCCCGGCCTCGCACAGCCCGGCCCAGCCCGGCCCAGCCCAGCCCAGCCCGGCCCCGCATAGCCCGGCCCAGCCCGGCCCCGCACAGCCCGGCCCCGCACAGCCCGGCCAGCCCGGCCAGCCCGGCCCCGCACAGCCCGGCCCAGCCCGGCCCCGCACAGCCCGGCCCCGCACAGCCCGGCCCAGCCCGGCCCCGCACAGCCCGGCCAGCCCGGCCCCGCACAGCCTGGCCCGGCCCCGGCGCTCCCGCGGCCGCGCGGCGCCTCCTGCCGGCAGGGAGAGGGAGCGGCCGCCCCTGCCCGGTGCCCGGTGCCCGGTGCCCGCGCGCTGCCGCCTCCCCGCCGGCGGGCTCTGCGCGCCTGTCTGCAGACTCCTCGTGTGCGGTTTGAGCGGGCACGGGAGAGCCTCGGGCTGGAGCTGTGCGCCAGCAGCCACGGCCGTCCTCAGGGCTCTCTGCGTTTCAGAGCCAGCTGCGGCTCTCCAGCCAGCTCCAGCTACCCGCGGGAGGGATCCGCGTGTGCGCCCCGCAGAACGAGGGATGCAGCCCCACGGCTGGCCGGACCCAGGACGTGCGGCTGGCAACAGCCCCAAAGCTCCCAGGCTACCGGCTGCAGCAGCACCGGCACCAAGCCCCGTCCCAGAAGTACGAGATCCCTTCAGCTCCGCTCCAGTAGCGGTCCACGGTGCACCTGAGACAGGGTGGGCTGGTGTGGGATGGCCAGGAGGGGGCTTCCTGGCCTTTGAAAAGTGTCAGTTGACTTCTCCAAGCAAATCCGCACGACCAGTCCGTGCATGAAGCGGATCCAAGTGCAAGGACACTGCCACAGATAGAACAATTGCATTTTAGGTTGGGAGCGTGTTCTGGCACATGGCAACACAGGCTGTGCCTGGCACGTGCCCTCTGCTCCTGCCCGTGCCCAGGAGATGTCACCATAATGCACAAGCCTGTCCAGTGGACCATCTGTCTCATAGAAAAATTTTTAATTCTGAGAAGGTGGGAGCCGGGTTTTGAGAGGACAGATGCTACCAGAGAAAAGACCGTCAAATAGCCTGTCTCCTACAGGAACCAGGAGGGGTTTGCAGTATACAGAGATGGAACTTTGCACTGCACAGAGATTGAACCTTTTCCGTTCAATAGTCACAGGCTGTGGCACATAGGGGAAGAGGCCCAAACCCTCTGCTTTAACTTTATTATTTTACAGCCCAAACAAATTACCTGAAAAATAAATGCCCTAAACTTTGAGTGTCAAACGCCTTGGTACTGACTGCAATAAAGCAGAAGGTTGTTTGGGTGGCAGAATCAGGGAGTGGACTGGGTTAGGAAGGACCTTAAAGATAATCTCATTCCAACCCTGGGCCTTGCTAGGATTCAGTTCCTGCCCAAGCCTTGGCTGGAATAGCTGAGCATTAAACTGATGTAAATACATCACTCTTCTGCTGCTACCTTTGCTAGCTGCTTCTAGCATGCTGGGTTTCAAAGGGCACCTTTTATTTCTCTTCCAAGCCAGCTGTTTCCATAGAAGAA
Source organism: Ammospiza nelsoni (assembly GCF_027579445.1). NCBI lineage: Eukaryota > Metazoa > Chordata > Aves > Passeriformes > Passerellidae > Ammospiza > Ammospiza nelsoni. The sequence goes on along the minus strand of NC_080638.1, from coordinate 41,886,419 downwards.
ATTTTTACTGCAATGTGGCTATTCATCAGAGAAAGGCCATCACCTGTACCCACAGCACTGCCAGTGGAGTGGAGATGAGCACACAGGCTATCCAGGTGAGCAAAAAGTACAAGATGCCTGTGGACAAGATGCCTGGATCATCTGGTACCCCCAAGGAGCTCCCACTGACCACCAAAGAGGGAAATTATTACCATGTACACTTTGCAGAAGGAAATAAAGAGAAAAGACAAGGAGGCCCATCTTTTCAGCAGAGCTTAATGAAAGGCAGAGGTATCACATTTTTCAAAGAATGAAGATTGGCCACTGACAGCAGCTGAGGAATGGGTCAGATCTTTGCCATGAACTCCACAGTCTGGGCAGAAGGAAGCACAAAGGCACATAAAGGGAACACCAGCACAAGGACATCGTGACAGCTCCCCTGTCTCTTTCTCATCCCTGAAATGAGTTCAAACTGCTGTATTTGGGACTGAAACACAAAGGACCAGTTAAGGATGACATGGTCTCCCTCCACCTTTCCAAGTGGCAAGCCATGCCTACCTACCCTCTTTGGTGCAGCACTGAGCCACTTCTTGCTTGACAATAGTCAGAGCTGCCTCCAAGGTTGCCAGCTGTCTAGGGTGAATTCTCCTGGCCCACAGCTGCTAACACAATCATCACAAGAGCTCTGGGATCTGCTCCACTGTGCCACTCAGCCAGGAACCCACTGCTGCAGCAGTGCTGAGCCAAACAGAGCCACAGGAGGACAGCGTACGCAAAGGTAACATTTACTGAGAGATACAGAACTGAATATTATGAAGGACATACATGGATGGAGAGGGCAGCAACACCACTGCAGAGGGCAGCTTGCACCCCCTTCCCAGCATGCCAGGAAAGGAGCTGGATGCTACCAGACAAGTAACACAATGGAGATAACTGTGGCATATGTGTTTGTAACAAACAGACCATTATAACATACATTTCTATGGGATCACATCTAGTGATTATATAAATCCATATAGAGATCACTGTATAAAAACTTTGTAAAAAATACTTTAAAAAAGTGTAAAAATGTGCATTCAAAAGCACGGCCGACACGGACAGCTGGGCTGTAAACATTATACTGAGTGTGCTTGTGGGGGGCGCCTGCGCCACCGAGCCCCGACAGGCCTGCCCACCAGATGGGGCTGCATCAAGTGTTTGTGGTTCTTGGGTTTGGGTTTCCCTCTGGAGCGTGCCAGGAGCAGCAGCAGCCTCTGGGCAGGGCGCTGGTGGGCACTGCCCAGCTGCCACTCCTCAGCCCGCAGCACCTGCTACCCACGGGCTGCCTGCTCCTTGCAGGACACGCTGTGGCTTTGTGGGTCCCAGGGCTGAGAGCAGGCTGAAGGGCTGTGATGATGTATCACAGGGAGGCTGCCCTCACTGGCACCACCAGCCCTGCTCCCAGGTTCAGCCTCAGAGTACATGGTTGGCAGGTTCCTGATCTTCTCTGTTCCCATGTTTGGTCCATAGTTCCCAAGGAAGCCCACTGGGTCCTGGCTGCACCAGGCCTGGGTGCACAGTTCTTCATACAGTACATACATTAGAGACCCTGGAAGACCCTGTGCCACTGTCTCCTCCTCGTGGTCCTGTGCCACCTTCACTTCTTCTCTAGCTGCTCCAGCAGTGGGTTGGCTTCGCTCTCGGGCGTCTTGATGCTGTCTGTCCGCACAATGCAGGTGGGGCGGTGCCGGTTCAGCATCAGGATGAGCTGCTGCCTCTCCTGTTTCAGCTCTTCTATCTGGGCCTTCAGCTCAGCATTCATGAGCTCTAGACGCTCAGACTCCTAGCAGGACAGGAACACAACCGCATGTGACTTTATCTAGCAGGACAAGACACAAGAAACAATTTGGCCAACATGCCACCTCTGCTCAGTGCTGTCCCTCAGCCCCTGCAGCAGGGGAGCAGGCTGAAGACCTGCCAAGGCATCACATCCCTCCAGGCAGTTCATCCCCAGCCCTGCTGCCTCGTGCTTGGCATTTTGTGCCATCACACAGGAACACACAGCCACCACCTGGGGCAGGTCTGTGCTGCCCCCCAGCAAAACCTGTGCCCGGCTGCTTTCTGTGCTCTGGTAAGGTGTTTGGGGACAAACCCATGCTTAAGTTTTCACCCAGCCCATCTGTAAGCATCTGCCCTTGTGAAATGACTCCTTCCAAGTTGTGTCATCTGCCCGTGTCTCACCGCTGTTTGCAGAAAAACAGCAAGGCGCTGTGACAGTTTTTCTGCCCTGGGGCTAGAGGTGGAGTGGGCATCTGGCCTCTGAGTGGGAAAATCTTTAGGACTTCGGTCAAGGGGCCAGCACACTGCCAGCCCCTGTCCTGTGCCACACTCATATGAGTGTTCCTGCTGCAGCACTGAGGCAGAGACATTATTATTCCTCTCTCACCACAAGCCCAGAGCCAACCCCCAGCCCTCTCCAGCCCTGGTACCAGGGGTAAGCTCTGCCTGGGCACGTACACGGCCACAACCTTCACAGCCTCACCAAAAGCAGGGGCTGTATTTTCCCTGATAAAGGCACTGGAGCAAGGGGTGGCAGAGGGGAAGCTCAGGAGGCAATGCTTCCTGCAGCTGGAGCACTGTTCTAGGGAGGTCCCTGCTGTGCCCTGGGACAGACTGGGGCACCCACCCGCTGCAGGAACTCCGTCCTCTCCTTCTTCTTGTTACGACATCGCGCTGCCGCTACTTTGTTTTTCTCCCGGCGCCTTTTCCTCCTCTCTTCTTCCTCATCCAGCTATAACAAGACAGAGAAACCCAGGTCAGAGTCAGCAGATGTGGGCTGGGGCAGGAGGTAGGGGTGAGCATGTGGCAGCCCCAGCCATGGCAGGGCAATGTGGCAGCCACCTGGTCAGGGGCCACCAGCAACATGACTCAATCCTCATGGAACCAGGTATGCTGCTGCTACAGCCTCTACCTCCACTTTGTGGGAACACAGAGAGGGACACCTGTACCCACAGCTGAGGATGTGGCTGGTAGGGGACAGACAGCCCTTCACAGGGCTTCTCCCTCCCTGAGAGAGGGAAGAGACAGAGAATAGAGCTCCCTCCTTGCTTCTACAAAGGTGGTTTGTCACACAGACATCTACAGGCACAGCTCTGTGAGCAGACATTGAAAGCATCGCACACACAGCCAAGGACAAGAGGCAGAAAAACCCAGAACATACCCCAGCTAGGCCTGGCCCATTCCAGTATCTGGGACTGTCTGAGTCACAGAGCCAGCACAGTAAGGTGGGGACAGGTCCTGCATTCCCTGTGAGGGGGCAGGACACAGCAGTACCTGCACTGTTTGCCATGACTCAGTTCTCTGTGGTCTTTGACTCAAACCACACAGGCCAAGCCAATAGGCCCTAGGAGTCAGAAAACAATAATAAAAGTATTTACTGATATATGCTGCAAAGCCTGTGTAAATGGCCTATGGCATGCCTACATCCAGGAACCCAAACTAGCTCCTTCAAGAAAAATCTGAGTGCTGGAAAGCCCTGCAAAGTCAGGTTATACTTTGCAGCATGGATAGAGAAGAAAAGGTCCCCAGTGCCTTCATCCACATTTGTCCTGGGTCTCTGAAATTTGAGGTGTCAGACTGAACTGCCTCATTCCTATCGATGATACCACAGGAACACCCACATGCAGACACACCAGCAATGCCTGATGGCAATGAAGGCTGCAGGGGCCATCCTCCACAGCAGACTGTGCACACTGCTAACAGTCACCAACTCCAAAACCCACTAATCCAAACATCCCAGCGTGATGCACAAACAAGGACTGGACGAAATGTGGGCTCAGCAGAGGCAGGGTGAAGGGGTGGCTTAAGCAAGCTGCATGTCCAATACACAGCACACAGCACGCTGTAGAAGGCAATGTCTGAGCTTTACAGCACTAACAGTTTTGCAACTTTTCTACCTTGCTTGGCAAGCACTATACCACAGTTGCTATTTCAGCTGGGGTGAGAATATTAAGCAAAGCCAGCACAAGCTATGCACAGACTTCCATAATGCCAGGCTGCCACGTAGTGTCCTGGGGCACCAATGTACCACACCTGGGAGAGCTGCATGGGAACTGCACTGATACCCCCAAGTCCAGTCAGAAATGGACAGCTCACACTGCACCCACATAAATTAGATGTGACAGGTTAGCAGGAGTAATCTGGAAGGCACTAACTCTACATTCCACTGCCGGGTCTTACAAAAGTTCCTGACAGAAATGAAGAGGAGGTGGACATCAGGGTAGATGCAATTCCCCTCTGCACATTTACCAACTACTCATCTACCCCTAAGACAGCTTCCTGGTCTGTTAGTTCCAGGATTACTAGGAGGGTGACATAGAGGTCTCTTGTGCCCACAGTTCCAAAGCTCAAAAAACACCCCCAAACTTGGCGTCAGAAGTACATCTTGGGGCCTAACAGCAACTGGAAGAGCAACCAGCAACTGCACCAGCCCTGGAAACTGCCTGACATTTCCATGCCCTCTTGGTCCATTCAACAAGAATTACAGAATAAATGACCTGTCTCTGACCCTGCCTCCACCCCACAGAGGGCCCAGCAAAGGTCTGTGTCCTTTAGATGGAATACAGATGCCCAAGGAAGGTGGCTCAACACAGACGGAAGAAGTTTGAACCCTTGGCTCTGCTTTTTGAGCACAGCTCCTGTAGCTTCATAGAAAATAGAAAGGTTTGGACGAGATCTTAAAGATCACCTAGTGTCAACCCCCCTGCCACAGGCAGGGACACTTTCCAGTACAGCAGTTGCTAAAAGCCCCGTCCAGTCTGGTCTTGAACACTTCCAGGTATGAAGAATCCACAAATTCTCAGTGCAGAGAAGTTCTCTTTTCCAGACAGCAGGTCTTCCCCATCTGCTTCTGCTTGATTTGTTCAAAAAGGTGACACGGCCCTAGTGCTGAGGGTTAGGACATTATTCTGAGGCACATGGGACAGTGATGATGTGTCACTCAACAGCACATCCCAGCAGTTGATCTCCAGGGCATGGATCCCTGGGGGATGCCTCCTGAACTGCTTCAGTCAGCAGCCTCAGAGCCTGAGGGGATCATCTGCCTGAGGGGCAGGGCTCAGTCCCAGAGGAGCACCCCAGGTGGGATTCAGTGGTGGAGGAGCCCAGCAGCATCTGTGTACACCTGTCCAAGAGGAGAGCAGCTTTCCCACTGGGGCTGTCAATCACCCTGCAGAGAAGCTGGCCCCCAACACACAGTGGATGGGTTTTGTGTGTGTCCCCAGGCACACAGACCCCAATGCCAGGAGATGCTGGTGCCCCCAGCAGGGCAGAGAGAGCTGCCTTGGCCAGGCTCATGGCAGGCAGCCTGTCCTGCCAGGCACCACAGAGTGGCACACCAGCACCCAGCATTCCTGGGCTCCAGCACCCTGCAAGAGGAAAGCAGCTGCAGGCTGCATTGCAAAACCGTGCGTGGGCAGCTTCTTGGCTACTCATGGGATAAGCAGCTACTGCTACAGCTCCCTCAGGCTTTTGCTGCAAAGCCTTGCCAAGGGCAGCTCCATTTGCTGCCTTCAACTCCTCAGCTTCATGGGCCATGCAGGGGAGGAACCAGCTGCATGGAAGGTAGCTGAGCAAGGGCTGGCAGTGGGTTTTCTCTTAGCTTTCCTGCACATGCTGCCTCAACAGCTGGCTCAGAGGACACTCAGCAATTCCAGTACCTGCTGTGGGGCAGAACTGCCCTGTCCCTGTCACACAGATGCCAGTGACATCACATACCCATGCTACAAAAAGCAAAAGCAGCGGTTGCAGAGCCAGCTCAGAGGTGTCTAAAGGAAAGGAGCTGGGTCTGGAAAGACAGCATAGCCACAGAGTCACCCTCTGTCTTCCCCTACCCATGAAGCAAGGCAGGCACTGCAGACCATTTGCTGCATTAACACCCAGGCCAAGAGCTTGGAAGAGAATTTGGCTTCAGCTGCAAATCCGTGACTGCTTTGCCCATAGAGGAACAAAAGCCATCAGCATGCCCAGGGCCTTACAAGGGCCTCCCAGAGAACCCCAGCCTCAGCTCTTCCCACTGCAGAGCTGTCCAGTCCTTCCCAGGTAACCTCCAGGCTGCACAAGCTGACTGGACACTCTCTTGGGCACAGAGCTCCTGTGGTGCTCAGATGAGCTACATCATAACAGCTCTACCCACAGGAGTCCATCTCAAATGGCTGGGGGAAAAGAACAGGGATGCTCTGCACAGGTGCTGCTGCTGAGCTTCTGCTAAAAAATTGGGCTAAATCAAGTGTCAACACCATTTGGAGAGCAGTTGCCCCCTGGAACTCCTATTTTACTCCTTTCAGCTCACAGCTCATCACAGGCAGCTTTTCACATCTTCCTGCACCTGCTTGCTCATGCTGCCAGAGAACACACACCACCCCATCCTCATATGGCATCATCTGAGGTAACCTCTCCCAGAGCAAATGCTCTGTTCAGAAGGCTGTTCATTTGACCTTCTAACAGCAGCCAGCACCCTCACCACCGTGGGACCTCTGGAACGGTACATTCCCAGCTCCATCTGCAAGCAGTGGGAGGTGCAAACACTCACCACCAGCTCAGCCAGACTCAAAGAGTGGACAACCAACACAGGGGACATAAGGAAAACACTGTCCAAGCATCTCCCTGGTCCCTTCAGCCTGGTTCTGACATGGCAGCCTGTGGTACCAAGCAGAAACCACCCACCTTCCCCACCCCAGGAAATTTGAGGTGAAGCCAGGGCCCACCCCAAGCAATGGGGCTGGGGCAGCTCTAAGTCAGCAGCACCTGCAGCACTGGCTGAGCCACTGCTCCACACACCCCATTCCCATTGGAAAGGCAACACCAATGCCAGAAGCACCAAGGGCTTGTTGACATGGGTGACAGGCTGTGTGACTTCTACTCTGGGCGCATGTCCCAACCTAGGGACATGTTGGCTGCAGCAGACCCCACTCCACATGCAGGGTTTGAGTTCAGATGGCTGCCAATTGCTGCACTGGACCAGGTCTGGGATGCTGAGGCCACCACTGCCAGGGACAGGAAATCAGGCAGGGAGAAGAGGCAGCTAGTGGAGCAGCTGCCAACATGCATGCACATCATGCACATCACCAAACAGGGAGCTTATAAAACACACTGCTGGCCACTGCTAGCACAGCCAGGCACAGGCAGGAGGGAAACCCAGGCAAACGCAGACACCAGCCCTGCAGGGCCACCTGCAGCCAGCAGCCCCCAATACTCACCTCACTTTTGACAGGCTGGGGTCTCTTGCCAAGCTTCACCTCCAGGAACTGGAGCGGCGAGATCATGGCGCCGATGTTGCGGATGTCGGCGCACTTGAGCTCCTCGGCGGTCAGGGCCGCGCCCGGCAGCCCCGTCAGCGGGCCCAGCCCAGGCAGCGCTCCGGCCGTCAGCGACGGGTCGGGGATCTGCCCTGGCATCATAGCAGGGGACACGGCTTCCTGGGCTGCAGGGGCACAGACACATCCCATTACAACCAGTGACAGGGCCTCGTGACACAGCACAGGACTAGCTCACCCTACAGTCCCGTCACCTACAGGGGTACGAATCAAGGCAGACATTCTCCCCCAGGAAGGGCAAAGGCAGAGAATAAACAGAATCTGTATTATAGAAAACAAAATATATGAATCCTGCCCGGAAGAATAGGCTGCTGGGGTGTAGATCAGGAAGGGAAGACACCTGAGAGGCAAAGCACCAGAAGAACAGGAGCTGGCTGCAATGACAGTGATGTGATCCCATGTGACACATTTCTCTGGAGAACAGCAGATCAAGGTTTGCTTTTAGCTGAATTTTGATTAATGAATGTGTGGATTGTTAGTACAAGAAGAAAATGGCACAAATAGGCCCATAATACGCCCTAGGCTGGATTCCCTCCAGGCAGGCTCAGCCACTGGTCAGGGCTGGAACACAGCACACAAAGACCACAGAAAAAACTGCAAGAAAAAGTACCCGCCACTGTACAAACATCTCTCAGCACAGACATGAGGAAACAAAGGCTGGAGGGGTAGGGAAATGGTGCAAGGTTCAAAAGTCCTCTTCTATCATGAAAGAAAAAAAGTGAGAATAGGATCAAGGCAAACTTCAGCAAGTCACTTATAGGGAGGTGAAAGGGAGTTATCAATAACTATTAAGAACAAGCAGCAAAGATATAATAAAATTAAACCTAAAATGGGAAGTCCATAGAGCTGGAGCTGCTACATCAGTCCAAAAGCCATTGGAGCAGATGGTTGTTGGCTGCAATGCAGGTACATCCCTGCTGTGTAACTGGCCTGGGACACTCACAAGTTACCTACTTACAACATTCACTGCTGTCCACACAGCTGCCATTTGCCCCTCTTCTCAACCACATGTCCCAGTGTATGCGCTGCTCTCCTTGCTCTGCCCATCCAGAGAAGTCCCAGCACACTGTAGGAGCCTACAGGCACCCACCCCATTCTGCCCCTGAGCAGGAGGCACCAACACAGCAGGGAAAAGGACCAGCAATGTCAAGAGAGAAGCAGACTAAAGGAGTGGACACAAAATCCCAGTGTGCAGCTTCCTGCAACCACAAGAGCCAGTTAGAAGGCAGGATTCAACAAACAGCTGGGGAAACTCATGGAGGCTCTCACAGCACCAAGTGTCAGAGAAAGGAGGAGCATTAAATGAGGGATAACAGGCACTTGCCCTGCTCTTTCCAAAGCACCCACTCTCATCTGCTGAGGGACCAGGTAACAGGAGATACAGACTTTTGGCCCAGACAGTGGAGCCGTGCAGACTCACACACACACACAAGTAGCCAAGCAGCTGCCACAGCTGCTCAGCTGAGGCATTTGCCATCCTGAGGTGACAAATCTATGCCAGTTCCAGGCTGAAGACTTGAGTGAAGCTGCATGTGAGATAGAACTGCTGGATCACAGAATCACAGAACAGCTGAGGCTGGGAGGGATCTCTGAAGATTGCCTGGTCCAACTGCCCTGCTCAGGTGGCCTCAGTGGATGCAGGCTGAACAGGGTTAATCATGACAAACACAGAAGTTAAGGATTTCTTGGCACTGGCACATCCCTTTTCCCATGAGATTATTTAATATATTTGTTAATGTGAAGGAACCAGAGATAAGCAGCAGAAGGAAAGGAAAAACAAGCATAGAGGCTAGTCAAGGGCAGAGAGCTAATGCAAGCTCCACAGCATCCAGCACGGGTGCTGTGCAAGCTGTATGGGTGTGACAGACAGAATGATTTGCAGCAGAGAGTGCCTACAACCTGCAACGAGCTGTGAGTTGTCAAACAGTCTAATCTGCCAATGAAGAGGTCCAGGTGTCATCATGAGATGTCCCCTGGCAGGGTTTGCTCAGCTGTGACCAAGAAGACTTGGGAAAGAGCAGGGAAAGCAGATACAGCAAGACAGAAACCATAAAGAGGAATCAAGCCCTCTGCTCCAGTCATCCTTTAGGAGACAGAAAGGGGAGAGCAAGGCAGTGTTCAGCAATGCTGGGAGCACTGCTGTGGGGAGAGGAAGCTGGGCAGGGAGGAGGTGATCTGCATAAGGTCATTAAAGGCTGAAGAGAAGACAGGAAAGACAGACAAGTAATTTCCCAAGAGAAGAGATACTCTCTGATGAAACAGACTCCTGCCCATTTGGGGACAGACAAGAAAGAGAAAATACTTGATAATGATACTTGACCTCAAATAAGACTACAAGTCAACTCCTTGAGACTTCAAGGACCTAAGCTGATGCAAAGTATTATTCTTCCACAGAGATCTCTGAACTAGGAAAATGCAACTCCACATCTGCAGTAGAATGTTGTACTGGAATCTGCACCAACATCTTGTAAAGTGCCTGGAGAAGCCCAATGCAGCTGGGCTCTGAAGCTGCAGGCTACCTCCCTCCCCTTTCCTTTCAGGCCTACACATGGCTGAGATGCTCCACTGCTCCAGAAATAAGTACCAGCACACCCTTAGGCTGCACTCCAGACAGGAAAACACAAGGTATTTAGGGAGTGTGGCTAAATCCCTGCCACCTTCCTCAGAGATCATCCCTCTCCAGCAGGAAGGCACCAGGTCAGTGAGGTGGATGACAAAGGGGAGGTGAATCCAGAGGTTCTTCCCAGGAGCCCCTGCCACAAGACAGAGCTGTATGGGGTTAAATCCAGTCTACCATTTTGGGATAGCTGCATACACTGCAGAGCTGGCCATTTCCCTGATGCTGCCACCCAGGTGACATGCTGTGGCACTGGGGAAGACACCTGCCAACAGCAGCACAGCCCAAGCCAGCAACCCCACAGATGTCCATCCCCAGCTTGAACAGCTTATGTCAAAATTAAAAAAATAAAATAGAAAAATAATCAATAGCAAAAGTATATGAGCATCCATTTGAAGTCTCTCACAGACTGATTTGGGGCCCTGACCCACCCTTTCACAGGCTTCAGCACGAGAATTGACTTGAACCCAGCACTGGACATGAAAATCCATTCTGGACTTGGGGGACTTGGTTTTAATTTATTCATAAAATGACAGAATATGCTGAGTTGGAGGGACCTAGATCATCGAGTCCAGATCCTGACACTGCACAGGATAGCCCAAGAGTCACACCGTGTGCCTTAGACTGCTGTCCAGACACTTACTGAACGCTGTTAGGCTTGGTTCTGTGACCTCTTCCTTGGGGAACCTGTTCTAGCACCCAACCACCCTCTGGACAAAAAACCTTTTTCTGATATCCAACGTAAACCTCCCCTGCCTCAGCTTCATGCCATTTCCTCGAGTTCTGTCACAAGAGTACCTGCCCCTGCTCTTCCCCTCACAAGGAAGTTGTAGACTGCAGTGAGGTCTCCCCTCAGTCTCTTCTTCTGCAGACTGAACAGACCCAGTGCCCTCAGCCACTCCTCCTCTCACAGTTTCCCCTCCAGGCCCTTCACCATCCTCATGGTCCTCCTTTGGATGCCCTCTCATGGCTTCATCTCTTTTCTCTATTGTGGTGCCCAAAACTGCTCACAGCATTCAAGGTGAGGCCACACATGGGTGGAGCAGAGCAGGACAATCCCCTCCCTTGACTGGCTGGCCATGCTGTGCTTCATTTTCTTCCATCATGACATGCAGTTGACAGCACCCGGGTTAGACAATCCAGGTCCTCAGGCAGACTGAATATGGGGTTACTGCAATGTATGAAATAAGGAACAAGGAGAAATCCATGCTTCAGACTGTGGGCCAATCTGACCACTCAGCACCCTCCCCCTGCACTCCTGAGCCTGGGGCAGGTCCCTGGGGACAAGTGGGTAAGGATTTGAGAAAACACTGTTTTTTCCAGCACATCTTCTCCTTCTGCAGCTTTGATCTGGTAGCTTGATATGCCTTGAAATAGCCTCTGTACCAGTGTAACACACAACACAGGTCAGACTAAAGGGGCTGGCCCAGTATCCAATATGCTCTAAAAATTTACCCTGGATCCAGGGACTGCAGTGGCAAAGACCACATCACACCTGCATCAGTGTAAACTAAATTTTAAGCTCATCAAACCAAAGTACCAGAAGCCTTCTGAATAACCATAAACCTGCATATTAAAATGAGCTGAGAACTAGACAGAAAGGGAGAAAAGTGTCTTCTACAGGTGAGAGCTTGCTCAGGGGCCAGAAAGCTCAGGAGCACATTGAGAACTGCTAAGAGTCAAGCTGAGTTAGGCCTTGGAGAAGAACGTAACACCATTCCCAGCAGGGCTATAACCATGGAAATAAAAAGGAATCAGGAGAGGTGCCATCCCTCTCTGCAGAGCAGGGTGCAGTAACAGATCATCTCCCCAGTTCCTGAGGGCCCTCAGCCCCAGGCACTGTCACTCCTGCTGATTGGAAGGACTCAAACAAACTCCAAGTTTGTTCCTTTGCTTCTTCCTAATGTAAGCACAACTTTCTTTTCACCCCAGGTCCCAGATACTTTCCCATTCTTTTCTGGTGAGTGACAGAGGTAAGTTGTACTTTGATCATGTGAAAAAGCCAGAGTATGGAATTCTATTTAATACTTCAGTCTTCCTCCCAAAGCTGTTATCCTGGCTGACATGGACATGCCTACCCATAGCTCCAGCATACTGGTACCATGTTCACATGGAAGGGCAGAACTTTAAAGTTCAGGATCTGAGTTTGACCTTTAAGTTGCAGCTCTTCAACAGCCACATCTGGCTGGATGGGGTGAATACAGCTGGTGCCAATTTTAATTAGTTTCTGGATATTCCCTTGCAGCATTTGCTATTTCTAAGGCACATGAACCAACTCACCTCTGTATTCATTCACTTTCTAACACAGTGCTTTAGATGGGATTCCTATTATATTTTTTTCTTTTCAGAACTGATAAATAACACAGCCTTTTTCCCTCAATGCCAGGTGATCTTTCAACATCTCCTTACATGAGCTTCGAAATGTCATGTCTTCAGTACAACCCAGCTTTCTGGTGTCCTACATTGAACCACACAATTCCTTTGTATGCATTTTATCAGCAATGCTTTTGCACATAATGAAGCCAATAGTAGCACATCAAGGGGAAAGAGAATGTGCAATCTTGCACAAGACCATTGGATCAGCATGACACCAGCTTCTTGAGTTTACATTCACCATTACTCTGCCTTCTGCACCAACACTATTCATCATTTAGTGCCAATACATCAAGGTGCTCCAGATGGAATTAGGAGACAGAGAAGGCTTTCTTACAACTTCAGTTCAATGATGAGTACTTTATACCATTCATTGCTCTGATCAGCAACCATCTTTGCAGCAAAAATCTGGTCAACACATGATTTGACAGGTCAAAATTCGTTTTTATTTCCTTAGCTTTGCCTCTACACTCCCTTATTCTGGTTAAAATGCTGTAACACAAGACTCGACCTCTTGCCGAAATGTCTGTAAACCCTCCTGGTAATTGCAGCAACTTTTGCATCCTTGCTTTGGCATTGTTCTTCCTGTGGCTTCAATCAAACTCAGTTATTTTATCAGCAGTCTCATACTCAAAAAGCTGACAGCAATACAGCTTTTTTTGTTCACCTTGGTTTTGCTGCCTCTTTCCCACCAGTTTCAAGTGTTTGCATGCTTTGTTCCCCAATTATGTCCCTATGGTCAGCAGTCTGTGACATGGTTGATTTAATATTTCTTAAAGGCAGCACCCATTACTCTTAGTTTTTCTCCTACTGCCAAAGTCTGTTATCTTCTGGAAACCACAGCCTAGAGGGAAGAAGCGTTACCAAGTTGTTTCTGTCCCATGCAGTTGCTCAGCTTCCTCAGTCACCCTGCCCCCACATACCTTTCTATTCTTTCTCCTGCAGTTCTAATCTTCATGTTCTTGGTTTGTTTTTTTTTTTTTCAAATGGGTTGGGTTTTTCCTCTTCCTATACTGATTTGGTTGCTGCTTTTTCAGGGGACTCTTTGTTTGGGTTTGTGTTTGTTGTTTTTTTTTTAAGCAGCTGATGTTTGCACAGCAGTTACAGCATAAATCTAACATGTGGAGGCATAATTTGTATAACCCAGGGGTTTGTGCTCCACTTGCTAGCCTGTATTCACACCCCTCCTGCCACCTCTTCACTGCTATTCTTACCCAGACTAAAACTGGCACAGGAATGCCTACCTGTGTTGAAATCATGCATTCAATTCCCTGCACATAGACTGCCTTTGTATCCATCATCCTATGCATCCAGAGGTGTTGTTAGTTTCTTTAAAAACCAAATGCAGCTGCTACTGTTGTACCACAAGCATCATCCTGCAAAGATGACCATGACATCCCAAAGCAGGCTCTGACAGTCACACTTCAATTTAACTTGCCATTACTGCCTTATCTCTGGTGTCAGCTTCCTTGGTGAGAGTGAGGGCTATTTGCAGCCTTATTATCAATTTTGCTGTCTATAATACAGTCACAGTTTCTTCCAACATAAGCTATTTCACATGTGCTGACATTTATAATGGTTGATCCAAGTGCTCTTCTGATGCTCAGAGAGCCAGTCTAGCATCTAATATTGCCAGCCAGCAGATTCTGACACTCTGTACCTGCCAGCAAGTTTCTCTTTTACCCATGTTAAGCACTGCACTAGGGCATAGTCTGTCCTACCAGTCCTTCTCCATGCTGCCTGCAGAATAAAGGCCATGCCTGCCTGCTATTCTCTCAGCAGGCTCAGCCTGGGTGCCTGCCATTACTTGTCAGCTGCCACGCATCAGAGCACTGCTGGAGTCTGTGAGCCCCACACAAGCAATCTTTGAACTCTTCATCAGTGTGTTAGCACCTAGCACGACATTGCCATTTGTGTGTGCTGTCTTGGGGCACCCGAGTCACAGTAACTGGCCTTTCATCTGCTTCTGGCCAACAGGGAACAATAATTCTGATCTGGAGATCAGAAGCAGCACTTCCAGCATATAGTTCCTTAGATTCTATTCTGCTTTGCTGCCATTTTGAAACTTTTTTTTTAGCTCCTGGGTATCAAGCTACCTCAGTCTGTATGTCATACATTGAATCTATCTAGTTCCTTCTGTGAGCAGAAGGATGATTTATAGGAAAGCCCTTTCCTGACATACCAAAATTCTCATGAACCAAGAATGTAACTTCCTAAACAAAGGGCAGTTAGCTACTACTCTTTCTCTGAAGCTCTGAGCCACTTGCTTTTTTCCATCTGGATTCTTCTGAGAAGACTGCAGAGTGCTGATGGTCTGAAGCCTACAGACTCTTCTTCCACTTCAAGGTTCAGGCCCCAGTGGGAACAGATGAAGGCAGAAAGACACTACCCCATATTCCCAGTGCCACAAGTACCTTCCCATGCAATTAGAGCTTTCTTCTGCTATCTAAAACATGAGACTCTCCCATTGCCACACAATTCTATCTGCTCTAGATGTATTTAATTTTGAGTAGCACCTTACAGTCATACCTTCTGGCTAGCTGCTTCTGCTCTGCACTGTTAAAAGCAGAAACTTGCAGGGCCAGTGCCAAGCACCACAGTGATCAAAGTTAATTGCCAAACATCAGAACACAGCAGCAGACAAGCCCTTTGGGGGTAACCAGTCTTTTCAGGTCCCCATGCAGTAGCTCTGGCAAACATGGACTTTAACAACAGCCATGGTGCATTCATTCATGCAGTTGCTGAACCTGTTGATGCCAAGGAATCCACCACCTAGAGCATACTGAAAAGCTGCAGTGACACCAATTGGGATAAAAACGTGTATGTCTGTCTCTACTGAGCACCTAACATGACTTACTGTTTTATGGCATCACAGCAATCCCCCTTGTTGAAAGGCCAGGTAAAGGCATGCTCACAGCATGGCCCACCAAGAGCACTGAGGTGGAGAACACCACCTCAGAATGCAGGACACTGCAGTGCCTCACTGCTCACTGTAGTGCCCCCACACCCCATTTCCATCCCAGGAGGGAGAGACAGCTCCTACAACCAGGTTCTAGGATTGCAGGTCCAAAGACATCTGTGCCCTTCCCACAGACACTCTGAGCTGACATTCCTGCTGTTCCTTTCCTCCCACAGGCAACCCCACGTGGTGAAGAGTTGCAGGGCTTGTGAACACCCATACATGTAACCTCCCACCCCTAGTTCAGAGTGAGTGGGGGGCCACAACGCTGAACAGAAGAAGGAGCTATGAAGAGCAGTTCCTCAGGAGGTGGAATTCTAAACCTACTTCATGAGTGGGAATATTCTGGCTCAGTCCTGCACTTCTAGCTGGCAGGAGGATCATCCAAGTCATTGACAGAGGGCTATGAGAAGCTTTCTAAAAACAGGAACGCAAAGAGCCCTGCTGCCCTCCCTCCTCTTTTCCATCAGGGAAGCTCAGAGCTTCCTACATGTGCACACGGGACAGCCCAGAGCAGACAGCACCTCCTTGGCAGAAATGCCATTTTGCAGCCCTTGTCCAGCTGCCTTGTCTCACCATTAGGCCTCCACACCTGCCTGTCTAATGCTTTGACTTCTTGTCCCTTTTGTGAGGAGGGGGATTGCTGGTTCTCCAGTCCTCACCCTTAGAAATAATCTCTATTTGCCATTAGCAAAGCAGTCAGCTCACAACCCTTCCTCCCTGAGCATTTTCCTCCATACCTTCACAGGGCAGCAAAAAGCTCCAGTTTAGCTGCTCCCACCACTGCAATGCAGCGATTGACTTCCAAGCAACCTGTGACAGCAGGGTTTTGTACAGCACCTACCACAGCAAGGCTCCCCTACTGCCATAGTTAGTGCAATAACTGCAAAAAAATGTCATTAATTATCACAGTATTATTAAGATTGCAATTAATTATTTGAGGTTGCACCACCCACTGGACAGCAGTGCAGAGCAGGAAGGTAAAAGTTAGCCTTTTGTACCTGAAGCAGCTCAAAGGGATTTCAGAAGGAAGGAATATCCTGGTCTGAGAAAACCTCAGTCTCTGAGCTGCAGCCTAACAACTGACTTGTTGAAATCACCAAGGACCTTCCATAGCCACATGCGGTCAGGGCTAGAACCTTCAAGAAGACAATCCTGCTCCAGCACAATGCTCTGCCCTCAGGGGCCAAGGACAGCCTCAGAAATGACAGCCCTCACACCCCCTACAAACTCCTCAAAATTATGCCTTAAATACCAGGGTCATCCACAAAGACCTCTAATCCATATAAAGACCAGCTCTGGCTAGTTTGCAGCAGCACTGCTCAGCTCAGAGGCCCGTATGTGCCTTCAGCTCTCTGTCTGCATGTTAAAATAGCCTGCAATGTTTGGATTGACACTCTGGACAGTCCAAGCAACTGAGAAATGCAGCCAAAGACAGATGGCATCAGGTTTGCAGTGCCCCCTCCTTGCTGCACGGCACTGCAGGACACACACGCATGCTGGCAAGGGGTCCCATGCCTCACCATGGCTCTGCCTCCCTTGCTGTTGGGGCCAGGCCCACTAGGAACAGCCACTGCAGTGAAAAGAGCCTCTTACAGCTTCACATTGAAGGCACTGCATGCTGCCAAGAACCTGGCCCAGGCAATGCAGCTGAAGTAGCAAACACTAGCACAGGGAAGGAGACCACAGAACAGATGCTCAGTGCTCCTTGAGCAGTTGGACACACTGCTCAGATGGACAGGGCAGGAGGAGGCAAGAGGTCTGAGGGAGTATGTACTCTTCCTTGGTAAGGAATGTAGCACAGGGATCTCTGTGAAGATGCAGGGAAAGCGTCCATAGGCATCTCAATGAGGAAGCAGAGGCAATAACCTGTACACTAATTCAGCAGATTTTGTTAATTCCCCAGACACCAGGGGCAACCAATTGCTGCATGATCCAGTAATGATGTGGATGGCAGCTCCTGCACCCACACACTCATCCCCTAGATGGGCAGGTTTTTGCATTTTTAAATCACTAGGACTAATACTAAGAATCTGAATTCCAAAGACTGCCATTCACAGATGCCCTTACACAAGCTTTTAGCAACAAATTCCCAGGGCATGCTCTGTCAAGAGAGCCTCCAGACACAGATTTTTTTGCAAGTTTTCCCAAAACTAGCTAAAAAATCCTGGTTTGAGCTGCAGAAGCATTTGCTTCTGCTGAGCTCTTGGAGTCCAAGCACACACACACTCACAGTTTGGCAGTGGTTGTGTTCCAGGGCTGGTAATGCAAGCCATGGAGCAGGCTGCCAAGACAAGCAAGAGAACGAGCCAGGCCCTGTTTCATTGGCCACCATACGCTGCATATGGCCCTGGAACCAGCCAGCACAGTGTTCTCACCCTCCTTGAAGGCATAGGAGACCCTGTGTTTTCAAATACACCTCCACAGGGCCTTCATTAAAGGAAAATGGAAACATAATGTGGCTCTCGCTCCCCTGGTATTTCTCCCTTTCCCCCAATTTGCTCTCAAACCTATTTCCCTTCCATGGAAAAAAGCAAAGTGCCTCCTGGAGCAGAGCGTGCAAAAGAATGCAACTTCCATTCAACTCCATGCCTGACTGCTAAAGCGGACTTGGGACCGCGCGGCGGGGGCACCTCCAGGGCCCCTTTCCTTCCCCGGGCCTCCCGGCCAGGAGACACGGCTGGCGACAGCAGGGCCGGCAGCGGCGGGGACCCGCGCCCCTCACCTGCGCGCCCGGCCAGCAGGTGAAGGGAGGGAGGCAGCGGCGCCCTTGGGGCGGGGGAGGCCGCCCCCGCCGCCCCCCGGTGCGGCAGCAGCCCCGAGCCGGCACCTCCAGCCCCCGCGCGTTGCGGGGGCAGCAGCCCGGCATCAGCCGCCCATGCGGCGGTGCCCGCCCCCGCGCAGGGTGTCCCCGCATCTCCGCCGTGCGCCCGACCGCCCGGACAGCGGCACCCAGCCCGTGCCGCGGGACACGGGATGCTCCGCCGGGCGCCCCCGCTCCAGCCCCCGCTGTCCGCCACCCCCGCGGAGCCCCGCGCCGCCGCCCGCCCCTGCCGCAGTCCCGGCCCGCCCGGCGCGTCCCCCGCCCGCGCCCGTACCCACCGTGCAGGGCGACCGCGCTGCCGGGGTGCCCGCGGGGCCCGGCCGTAGGGGCCGGGCGCGGGCTGCAGGCTCAGCCCCGCCGCCTCCGCCGCTGCCCCGACCCCCGGGCCCCGCCGGGTGCCGATGTGGGTGCCGGCCGCCGCCGGGGCGCCTCGGCCCGCCACCGCCCGCCGCCCCGGTGCGCGCCTCCCGCAGGCTGTGGCAGGCGGCGGGGTGGGTTGCATCAGCCCCGGTTATATAGCGGCCCCTGGGCTGCGGGGAGGGGTCGGGAATGCGGAACCGGCCGGGCTGCCAGCGCCACACGTCAGGGAGGGCGGGGGAGCGGGGCCGCGGGGCGGGGAGCGCCGCGCAGGGGTGGGACCAGCCGGGGCACCCCGACATCCCGCACCTCGGCATCCCGCACCCAACGGCCAGGCATCTCCGCGTCCTGCACCCCGGGACTCCTCACCCGCCACCCCTCGGCCACCCTCTGCCCTCGCAGCCGGCATCCCCGCACGCTCCCGCAGCTCCTGACCCCTCCGCACCACGGCGCCCCCGGACCTCGCAGCCCGACCCGGGGGCGCGTCTTCCCCGCGCTCCTATTGCGCCCCTCCGCACACACTCTGCTTCCCTCGGTCGCACGCCTGGACACCGTCCCGGGCAGCCGTGCCCGAGCTAGCCTGATTTGTGCAGAGCCTCCGCTCCTCAGTCCCGGGAAAGGAGGCAAAGGACCAGAGAGACTATCCAGTGCTCCCCAGCATCGAGCACACATCACCCAGGGCAGCAAAGGCACAGAGGCAGGCAGGGCTGCACGGTCACTCCACTGGCCCGTAGGAGGCAAGAACCTTCTCATCTCACCCTCCCCCAGCCCGGCCGGCTCATGCCCCACACAACACTGGCTCCCTCATACAAGCGCTCAGGGCTGGCAGCCCCAGCTCCACCACTCCCTTGAGTGGCCTGGAGAGTAACCAGGAGGAAGCAGAGGGGTTCAAGGCGCCTCTTCACAGCTGTTTTGTTTTCTTACCGTCAATGGGACCTCAGGATGGGACATTGCCTGAAGCACAGGCACACCCATGATGCCCAGTGTTCCAGCACCTTGATATTGGATGGGGATCATGGAGCAGGTGACAGAATGGGGCCTTCCTGATAACTGATTTGAGTTTGTTTCTTTCCTCTTTCTCTCTAATATTGGCCTCTTCCCAGCTGCATCAGCCAAACTCTTCTGGGGAAGCAAAGCTTTGCACAACTGGAGGACCATGCTGGATCTGCCATAGGTACTGGATGCTCCAGGGCTGTTGCTCGTACAGCATTTCAGGACAGAAAGGCTCCCTAAGAGTAGTTAACAAAACCACCAGGCTGAGCAGCACTACCCAGCTAAGTGACAGTGCCACCTCTCTGACCCACCTAACACCACAGAGAGGTACCATCCACCCTACCTCGTTTTCCTTCCCCTGACTTGTCAGTCATTGCTTCTTTTCAGCATTCACCAATTTAATTTCTTTTCACAACTGAGGATTCACACTATTCATCATCTACAAGGTCTTGCCATCAGCACTTCCAGCCTCGTCCTCTTCATCTGTACCTCAGCAAGAGAAAGAGAATTCAGTTGGAAAGATCTGAGACTGAGCAGGAACATGGGATCAGAATAGGATATAACTGCCCAAGCTGTCCTACAGAAATAGCTAACATCTTGGCTTGGCAGGACACTGCACATGTATCTTCATTACTAATCTTCTCATGCTGGTGTTGTTTTGTTTGTTTTGTTTTCAGAGAGGCAGAATACTTTTTATACACTTTTGCATACAACCCCAATATTTCCTTAATCTTGGCACCTCCTCTTGGGGGGAAGGAGAAATGTTAGCCAAGATATGTTTTTTCCATATGCATTCCTTCCAGCATCAGATAGGACAGACTTTTCTATTGCCTTAAGCTCCAGGTATCCCAGTGGGGTTGACAAACAACATCTCTCTCTAGCAAATCAGACAAGTTGCCTTCAGGGCATGGCAGCTTCCTCACAACTGCTGCATCCTGAGGGAAGGGAAGAGGACAAACCAGAGGGATTTCAGAAGAGGCTGATGACCTGGTTGAGCCAGGTCCAGTCCAGCACACAGTTCCTCCTGCAGCCTTTCCCTACCCTGGGGAAGGTGGGAAAGTGCCATTTCCCCTTCTTTGCAGGGGGTTGGAAGAAGGAGAGCTCTCCCTGCTCTGTCTTCCACTGTTTTTGCCTTTTTTATTTCCCTTTCACTGCTGGGCAGAGCTGGGAGATCTCATTGCAACACAGACATCTATTGCCCCAGCCTTGAGTATTGGCCCTTTTTCTTCCAGCCAGCCTCCACAGGATGGGAGCAGGGATCCAACATCCACTGTCTGCTGCACTTGCAGCATGTTTGCAGTACTGATTTCAAGACTGTGCAGATGAAGGCTGGGAAATGGGAAGGAGAGCCCATCAGCCTACAATTGTTTTTCCTTCCCTGCTTCCCCACTGCAGGTCCTGGAGGCAGCTGAACCTCCATTATTATAATAATGCAAGTTAGTCCCAACTGGGACTTACTTAACTTACCTATTGAAGAGCTAAGTTCCAGGGAAGCAATCCTTGCCTGGGACAGTGCTTACGTACATGTTTAAAGGGACAAACTTGCATCATTCTCCCTTGACTTGGGAACTCTTGTCTCACAGGGGAATTTTCCCTGCTCTTGCAGCCGCCTGTGCTTGAACTGTTCTTTTCCCAAGCTGGGTTTTGCCTCATGTAAATACCAAATATGTTTACTTTTCAGATAGTTTCACTTTGGCTAGAAAAGACGTAACAATTAATTGAGAGTTTGTGGCTTCAGTGGGCAAAAGTGAACAAAAAAGTCACCTACAACAGTCTGTTTGCTGAATGATGCAGATAAACACGTCTGGCCCTACCAGGGCTGGTCAGTCTTGCCACTGCAGTGGAAACATGTGCTGACAAAGACAAATTAATCAAATGTGAATGGCAACATTTGCAATGGTGACAGGAGCTGTTGAGGAAAAAAGCAAAAGTTCCACTGCACAGAACATAAAAAGCTGTCAGTACCTTACTTCTTGGCAGATGGCTTTCTCTTCAGATGAAAGGGATGATTTGCATATTTTTGTCCAAAATAAAGTGTGTGGAAGGTGAAGACTCATGGATGTGGAAACACAGCCCCTGCAACACAACATGGGGCCAGAAAGTTATCAGGAACAGAGAGAACTCTAGAGCAAAACAGAGGTGCAGCAGCCCAGAAGTTTGACTACAAAGGAGCTGCTCTCAGTCGTCAGGAAAAGTCTTTTCTTTTGGCCTGCCAGCTTGCATTCCTCTGCCTTCTCCTCACTGATGAACTGTGCTGCTCATTGGCTGCGTTTAGGCCTCGGCCAGGACACCCAAAACAGCTCCACAACCACCCCTGTTCTTCCACCCTCTTCTGGATTGTCTGGGGGCCCTCTCACAGCTGGAGTGGACATGGCCCTGGGCAGGCCCGTGTCTTCTGAAGGTGGGCAGGGGAGGCAGAGTCAGTTCTGGTCCCTCCTGTCAGGTTTCTCTCTGGAACCTGTTACAGCCCTGTCTGAACACAGCGACAGGGGCCACAGCATGGGCAAGGCTCCTGAGGGTCCTTGACATTTAATGTGCCCTGTCCAAGTGCACTGAGAGCATATTTAGACCCCAGCAAGGGTAGTCCTCTGCTTGCCCTCTGCACCCTCCTGATGCCACTGTCAGTAGTGATGAGCTCACAGTAACCTCCCTGAGAAATTCTTGGCCAGGAAGCAAATGATACACTAGTCCTAAACATCTCTGTTGCATGACCAAGCACAGTTCTATGTGCTTGAAATTAATCAATATTCTAAGTCTAATCAGGATGTTAGCCATTCCAGTTCACCCTTCTGCAATCTCTTGAGGGCTGACTAGCACAACAACGTGCACGTGGGACATGCCTGGCAGATAAAAAGCCATATTGATGTCCTACATGTAAAATTCTCTCTGGCATTGCCTCTCAGTGCAGGCTGACAGGGTTAATGATCCCCTCCCACCCACTGAGGCTGAGAGAGCTCTGCTGTGTCTCTGTCTAACTGGGATTCCTCAGATCTGCTGCTTGCTCACAGAATTGCCATCCAACATTTGCTATGTGAAACAGCGCATTTCACCTGTTACCCACCAACTTTAATCATCCAAATCCTCATGAATCTGCTTCCCTTTCCCCTGATCTTTGTTTTCAGTATTAGTATGCAATCCTGATGGCCAGTTCTGAAAACCATTCACTGAAGGATGTGACCTAGGACTCATACATTCAAACTCCTGTAAGCCACAGTACAATACCTATCTGCAGCAAGAAAGAGCTTCACCCTGCAGGAGAGAATGCTGGTGATACAAGACATAGCTGCCATTTGACCAGCTCTGGCTACATGTCACACCACCCCTTGGCCACAACTCAGTTCTGATTTAACTGTTTCCTTCATTAATCCCTAACTCATTTCTAGTGTTATTAAAAAACAGCCCCTTACTTCCAGTCATTTTTCAGAATTGGGCGGAGAAAAGAAAAATCGCACAAGCAGTAGGAGTGAGAGGATGGTAAATCGCCCCTAAGTCACTGAGGGAAAGCAGCTGTGTCTGGGCTGGTGGCAGTGCTAAGGTCTGAGTGGTCACTACCACAGTCATCAGACAGTGCCACACAGGCTGATGGGCTGAGTGATCCCCACATTGCTTGTTTATAAAAACAGGACTGATTAGATTAGATACCAGGGATGGAAAATGCTGAGCAAGAGCTTGTCTCTGACAGTGCTTGATCCTTAAGTGAAATAATCTTTATGTTGGACAGTTGTGGAATAACCTCTTCAAAAAGGAATTTCTTTCTTATCTTTGTCAGTTAGACATTGGTCTAAACTTTGAAATATATGTGTCTCCTTAAAAAGTTACAGTTCTATCTAATACATATCCCTTCCCCATTTATCCTCTCTGTAAACTGGTGTTGTATTCCTTGCAGTCCCTGTCCATGTGGAAGGAGTTTCATTTTTTAGTAACTTTCTTTATCTGACTTATTTCCCATTTTTTCCCCAGCATGGGTGATGAGAAGCATACAGAGTCTTCCAGCTGGAGGTCTATCCCAAATTCACTACTGAACTTGTTTCCTTTCTACTATAAAGCCACCCTTGCACGGCTCCCAGAGGCAGGCTGCTCTGAGTCTTCAGGGCCCACAGTTTCTGCTCTGCACTATTTCAGCAGTGCCAGCACAAATCACCTGGTGGCCACTTAGCCTCATCAAGAAGCTCTTGTGAAAGACAGTGCTCCTAGCTTTTGGAAAACCCACGTCCTGCTGTTATTTCCTACAGCAGGAAACATTCCATAACTTCTAGCAGCTCCAGGAGTATGATTTTCCTTAGCAGAGAATCTGAACTGTAAATTTCTTGCTGCAATGTAGCCAGTCAGGTACATGGGGGGCCTGCAGACCCATAATGAACATCCAGCGATTTACTTGGGATGGAAACAAGACCTAAGACTGCAATTCCTTAGCTCTGTCTGCCTTACCCCATTGCTGCACATTTTCTAGCACTCTGCTCCTCAAGTGCTTGTGCCCAGTCCTGAGGACTGCTGTTTTTTAAGACACCACCCTTGCTTTTAGAAGTTCTCACTGCCTGAAGGTGCCTTCTCTGTAGCAACTGAGAAGCACTATTAGGGAGATTTGTCTCTTTTCCTTTTAGGTGTAGGAATTACTTAGCTTCTCTGCAGTGTCATAAGCTTCCTTAGCTACTCTCCTTTCTTCCCTGTTCCCAAAATGTGTCAGTCCTCTCACAGGCTTCCTACTTTCAATAGGCTGAATGAAGATCCTATAAATTTTACTGGGTCTTTGTGTTTTGCATTGTCTCCCTACCTGCCAGGTTCACATCTAACATATTCCCTACTGCAGCCTGTGCATCTACTGGCTGCTTTAGACTTCAGCACTCACTTTCTGAAGGATCTCTCATGCCTTGTGTCCTAGAGGGGTTTGGGGCAGGGAGAAGTGGGGGCTCCTTGCCTTCCGCTGGATATCTTTGTCCATGGCAATAGTATTATTAATAAAAGAACCAATGAAAAAGATCTGATATTTATCCAAAACTCTTTGTCTCCTCAGTGCCCCCTATCCTCCTTCCCCATTTCACTTCTCCACCATCTCTTCCTTACCCTGCTCCCCTGAACACTTTGCTTTCTCACTTTTCTGGCTTTCTTCATCCCCCCCCTCCCCCTTGTACTCCCTCCTTCTTTCACTGCCTCTCTTCTTCCCTCCCTCTTCTTGGCTCAGTACTCAAAATCCCTGCCCATAGCGACGAAAGGAAAAACAACAACACAACACTCCAGCCTGAGGAGGCCAGAGCACGGGATTCCTTCCGAGAAAACTCAGAAACCAGGGAAAGGAGGGAAAGCAAACAGTGAGACCAGGAAGAAATCTGAAGAAAGCATGGATATTTCAAGGGGGAGGGATGAGCTGGTATCTCAGGGAAACTTGGTGGGGTTTGAGACAAACACAGAGACACGATCATAGGTCCAACCCAAACACAGAAATGCAAGTTCTGCTTTCTGGGGAAGGAGCTGGGTCAGGAAGCCCAGTTCACACAGAGAGAACCCCAGTATACAGCTATGCATTGGACAGGGATAACTGTACAGATGGGAGAAACCAGAAATTGCTCTAGGGACTTGCTCTAGGGAGTGGATGGGCCAATGGCCTGGGGACAAGCAGGAGAAATCCATGCAGTGGAGGTAGAAGGGCTGACTTCCCCAGGGGTATTGGGAATTTTTCCTACCAAAGGCAGAATGTGGTCCTGGGGCTGAAGAGTTAATACCCCACAGGAGGGCCCTGGGGAATCCACTGTAAATAGGTGTGGTTTTCTCTGAAACTCCAAGAGGCATTTTCTTTCTGTACCAGTCTGGACAGGTGAGAAATCGGAAGAAGTTGGAGCCTGTGCTTCCCACTAACACAAAGCAGGGCTGTTAGTACAGGTCTCACTGTTTGTTTGCACACTCCAGCCTGGCTGCTTAACTCTGTAGTAGCCAGTGCCAGGAATCTCTGGCAGTCAGCACGGTGATCCCCCAGGTACAAGCACCTGCCTGTTAATGGAAAGCCACAGATTAATGGAGCAGCCCAAGGATCCTTAGTCAGTTACCCACTGCAGAAAGGGTAAGTTCAGTGATAAGCAAAAGAGCCAGAAATGGCATGTGCAGGAAAGGATCAGAAGCAACTCTCTTCCCTTCTCCTCCTCCAGTGTCTCACAGGCTGCTCCCATACTCCAGTGATGCTCTTGGCCCTCCTGCCTGGCCTCATCACCCCCAGGGCCCAGCCTGGCCCTCCCCGAGCCACATCTCCACACTGAAATAGAGCAATTCTCTTTCTTTCCAGTCCAACCTCCTTTCTTGACCTGGCTCTGTAGCCTGTCTGCTGCTAAGCAAGAACCAGTTTTAAATCTCCTCTGCTCCATTTTCCATTTTTAATGCAGAATATTTGAACCTGGAGGATAATTTTCCCTTTTTCAAATGAATTTTTAACATAGCTGCTTCCCAGAAAGGTAGAACTAGAAGAGACACCAAATCACTAAATCCAGCCACAAGGACTAACTTATATAATTCCCTTCATAAACTAACCAGGCTCAATCTTGAAACCAATTGGAATTTTGCTCTCCCTGTCCTCACTAGAAAGCTGCCCAAAGATGTTACTACTTGGAAAGGAAAAAATATTCTGTTACTCTCAATCCTAAATTTGCTCAGGCAAGGAAAGACAGCACTCATGCAGCAAAGTGGTGGGTAGGACATAAGCCTCAGAACAGAATTCAAACAAATCAGACTGAATCACAAAGAATAGCATTGAGGAATGAAAGCAGAACTGTTTGCAAAGCAATTAATCTTGGGCTTGGAAGTGCTGATTCTCCCAGCCATTTCAGATCCTGAAGGCTCCTCAGTCCTGTAGAGTCCCCACATCTCTTCCATTCTCCAAGTGCATATTAGGGCCATGACACCACTGAGTCTCTGGACCACCAGCTCCTTTGGAAGATGCTTCCAAGCACAGCATTTAAATTAATATCTATCCTCCATGCAGTTCCCTGAGCCCTACCTGGCACAGCTGCTGCCAAACTGCAGATTCAGCCCAGGAGAACTGCAGGAAAGGAGAATGCTGGTGCCCACAGAGAATAGAAGGTGTATATTGTCCAAAGTTCAACATATAAAACAGTAAAATGAGGTTGCAGAGGGTCAAACGCTTAAGGATAGTTACTACAAAGCCCTAGGAAACAGAAACTGCAGGTATTGAACTTTCCTTCTGCCCCCTGATGCTAGACACTACTGAAGTAAGTGAGAAGGTTGGGGTTTTTTTTTACTTTTTGGTCAAATTCCATTTGCAGGAAGCCAAAATAGTGATGCTAGACACAAATGCATGTCATATCCCAGCAGAAACATGGCTCCCCAGTTTACATGGGTAGATGCAGCCAGGCCACAGATACTTGCACTGAATCAGAGATTCCTGTCATCCAACTGTGGATGAGGAAAATGGGAAACACAACGGAAGAGATGGGGTAGCCATCTGCTCCTCTCTCTTGATTGTGCTGTGAAACTGTAGGCTCTGTTTGGGATAAACCAGCACTTATTTCCAAGGCAACAAATTGCAGTATCATAAACAACAGAGGACCAGAAAATGCCTGCAGGTTGGAAGCTGAGAGAAGGATCATCCTTCACGAAGGCAAAGGTGGGCTGATGAGACAGGACTCCGAGCTCTTGCCCAGGGTGCTATTTTTGCCAGTGTCACCATCTGAAACCTCTTCCCTGCTCCTCCCAAGCACAAGGCACCCTGACCATGTAGTACAGCTGGCTGCTGTCACAGCTGCAGAGGGCCTAGGTTGCCTTCCATCTTTGTGAGTATCTTTATCTACAACCTGACTGAAGGAACAGCCATAAAAATCAGAGATGCAGAGCATCCTTCTGGTGCCCTGGGTCTAGAGCTACAAGTCACAGCAGAGGGGTTGCTGGGACAAAACCCATGCATTCTGCTGCCCCTCCATGTGACAAGTGCTCAGGCCCAAGCAGGGGATCATAAAGCTGGCTCTGATAGTCTGATACAAAGAAGACACAGCTGGACAATTATAGGCTAAGGCCCAAAGAGGCACAAGATAAACATAAGCAAGACACATTAGATTGCCATGTCTTGTAGGATTGTCCCCTCTCCCATGTGGTGATCCTTATGGAGCATAGCTCCCTAAATTACATAGAAAACTAAGTGCACTTGAACCTGGAGGAAACCAAGACGAAGAAAATCTGGAGAAATAAAATTACAGCAGAAAGATAAGCCTTCTTTAAGGAAGGAATAAGGCTGAGCAGGAGGAGCAGGAGTGACAGACATAAGCAACCAATTCAGGTAAGCCATTGAGTGCTAAGAGATAAAGCCCCACAGAAGAGCACACACAGTTCAAGAGAAAAGAGATCAAAAGGAAGAGAGCTGAGCTATTTACTGATGATGAAGTATGTTCCCTGTGGGGCAGATGGACCAACTAAGCACACTTAAGTTCAAATCATGGGGCTAAATGTGGGGTGCAATGAGAGGGGATGCTAGTGGGTAAAGACAGAGAAGCCAATTAAAGAGGAAATAGGAGTGAGATTCCAATAGCTGAAGGCAGAAGCTGTAGTCACAGCATATATGAACTGCATGACTCCTGACAGCTTAGATATCTGCTTAAAATGCAGGCTTGGAATCTAAAAGACCTGAGTAAATGTGTGTCTGTACATTCAGCTGCAGAATGGGGGTGCCTTAAATGCCAAAGAGCTTGAGGACTGGTGTGCATCTCTGCCACTGCATCGCTGCTGCAGTTCCCAAAATGCTCATCCTATGTCCTCCCAGCAGTCCTGGGACTCTCAGTCCTCAAGTACAGCACAGGCACTCCCATGGTGGGGCCAGGTGAATTCTGCTCCTACATGGCAGAAAAGCAAACCACAGTGCCAAGGAAGGCACTCAGTGCAGAGGGCAGGAAGAGCAGGAACAGTGGGTTGGGGAAGCTGCCCTGGGAGGGGGCTGAAGACCTATAGGTGAGAAGAGGCTCATGCACATGCATGGACACAGGAAGAATCCCAGGAAGCATCGGAATGAAATGGAGAAGGCTAAGGGCCAGAGCTGACCTGTTGAGGCTGCAAAAGCAAAGAAAAATCCCTACAAATTGGAGAATGAGAGAGGGAAGTGCAGGGGTTAAAACTGCCCACAGAGAAGGGCAGACAGCTGGCCAGGGAGGAGGTGCACTTGCCCACAGTCAATTTTACTGAAGGCTCCTCCAAAAAATCATTAGTAGCAGTGTCAGAGAAAGAACAGCTACTTGAAGGAGAGATCCCAAGGCAGAATCAGAGTGGTGTAAGCAAAAGATCTCATTGTGTGAGTTGTCTGTGGGGCAAACTCCAACTCCTTGGTAAGGCTGAGAGTGGATCAAGGGGCAAAGAGAGAAGAAGAATCCCTCGAGATTCTTCGGCGATGCGCCTGCTCTGGAATTAATGGGCTCCCAGTAGGACTGTGTGAGCCAGCACTGTTGTACAAACTGGACTGGACTTTCCAGGAACCAAGGAAAACCACAAACTGCCTTTGTGACGTGGACAAACATGTGGAGCATACAAAAGGCTTGGCTCATTCCAACTGATAGCCATCAATCAGTTCCCCCAAAGGCTGGGGCAGATATAGGCCATGTAAGACTAGATTCTCCACTGGCACCAGTACCTAGGAATAGCAAAACTAATTTTAGCCCATAGCAGCAGGAAGGACTCACTGGCCCCTTTGGGTTTTTTCCCTGAGCACACTACATCCATTTTAGAGCAGGAAATGCTTCTGCCCTTTCTTTCCCTGCTCAATTCTTCCAGACAAAAATCTTCCTCTGTGCACTCTGTGACTCCATCAGGGCTTCCTACTAACAGGCACTGTGAAAAAAGGAAGTCCCTCTGTTGTACACAGCCAGCAGCCCTGTGTCACTGCTGGTTGGATTCATGTGTCACCAGTAGCCCTGAGGAAATCCAGCCTGGGATGTGGTTAGCTGCTACATGGTCACATAACATGACACACAGAGACAATATAGAGCTTGCCCTCAGGTGTTTTAGGGGTTAAGTCCACCAAGCAACTGCTTCTGCTGCCTAAACCAAATTTGCTCTATTTCTTCTCTATCTTGGCTTTCTGTTGGTTTTGGTTTTGTTCAGGTTGTTTTGTTTTGGGTTTGTTTTTTTTTTTTTTTTGGGGGGGGTGGCTGTTTCTTTGTTGTTGGGTTTTTTTGGCAGGGGAGGGGGGTTGTGGCTTTTTGAACTTTTTCTGGTTTTTTGTTGAGGAGTTAGTAAAAAGAAAAAAAAATTAAAAAGAGCTGCTATTTGTTTTGCCCCTGCAGGAGCCATGAAGGGACTGTGCAGAGTGGACAGTACAGTCACTGTGGCATGGCAGCAGTGAGGGAGCTGAACCGGGAGCTGTGAGGTGAAGGTCCCTGTTTAACAGCTTTCCGTTTGTTTACCAAAAAAATATTGTTCCATCATAAAAACTCCCAAAATAGTTCACGTCTTGACAGACTGACTGGCAGCTACCCAGCTCTGCAGGATCCTGCTAAATGAAAGGAAATAAAAAGAGCTAATCTGGTACCCACGTCCCAGTGCTTGCAGCTTGGGAATCTGCAGTTTCAGGGCTCAGCTGTCCCAGTAGGTGCAGGGTAGGGCAGAGCCCTCCAGTCAACAGGCTGGATTTACTGATGGCACCAGCTTTTCCACGACTGCTGGGCAGGCTGATAAGGAAGACAGCACTCACCTTTCAATGAATGATGAACTTCTGCTTTATTTTTAAACCAAAAGTTTTTTCCCCCTCCACCCAGCTCTGTAAAGCTTTACATTCACAAGACAACCACACTAAGGCTTTCAATTCCTAAGAGTTATCAGTGGCTTCTTTGGGGAACTTTTTTGATACAGGCTTCGTTCCGGACCAGTGTGTCTCCTGACCAGCTAATATATCACTTGTTGCTGTGAAGATCTTAGTATGACAACCTACAGTTGCTGCAGATTGTGGTGATCTTATTAGATATAAATGGAAAGCATCAAACAGCACATGACAGCCAAGTCAAAAACAGTCATCATCTGTAGGAAGAGCAATAGGCCACTGTGAAGTCCTGCAGCCTGCCACAGTGACCAAAGGACTGTGCACACTGTGACTCACAGTGCAGAGAAGCAACAAACCCAGATTAGGTCATGCAGAATTAGCAGCCTCTGTGGAAAGAACCTATCCTCACCAAATCGCAGATGTCTCCCCAGCTGCAGAGTTAACTTCTCCATGGCCCTTATGGCATCCAGGGCAAGTCTGCTTTAGGAAGGGAATAAGGGAAATTTGTACTCCAGATCATTCCCAGTATTGGCCTCATGGGATTCTCCATTCATTCCTTAGACATTTTAGTATCCAGCCTTTAAATCAGGCCCAGCTGTAGCAGCAGACTTGCAGGAGGGTGGAGGGATGACCATTCCCCAAGTGCTTGCCCTCATGAGTAGCGTACAGAGCCAGGCTTGGCTGTGGTGGTTCCTCTTCTTGTGACAGGATCAGTTTGGCCTCCCACTGTGCAACATTCCTGAGCAGTGCCACACCAGTTCAGAAGCCAGACACGGGAGATCTTTCACTACAGGTGAGCTCAGAGCTTGCTTGGTTTAGATACCACTATCACAAAAAAGAGCTGGACCTGGTGGGCCAATCTGTCAGCTCTCAGCCACAAGCCAGACACAAGTGACAGGTGACATTGCTAATGGATTTCACACAGCTTTGAGGCTCCTTTCAAAGTGCACATGGTGTTCAGGCTGCCAGCTGGGGCTCTCTTTACCCTCTTGTCACACCTGAGAGAAAAGCTGACCACCCCATTTTGCACTGGAGGTATGCTGCCATTGCAGGCTGGCTCTGTCCCGTGACTGGCCACTCCTCTTGATCCTTTTTTACACACTGAGCTGGCTCTGGGTAAGCCACATGGCTTCTTATGGTGGAAAACAGAACTGACAGCATTGGGTATTACTTCCATCATTTCAGTCTCAAGGACACAGGGAGCTGAACCCTTCACAGCACAAAAAAGAGAGCCTTTAGCTGAGGAGGTGGAGGTACGGGTTGCCCATCAGGGCAAGTTGGAAGCATCCTTAGAAGCAATGGTTTGTAGCCATCCCATAAGATCCTGGGGAAGCAGGGAGCCTGCATCAGGTGGATCTCCACAGATCCAGGGGGATCTCCAAGCAAGCATGCTGTGTTCCTCCTGCCCAGGCTGGCCACCACATTGAAGCCAGCACACACTCTTCACCCTTTATCCTCTCCTTTCAGCTCCCTCATGCTCCACATGGCAGTTTAACAATTACCTGGTAGGAGCACACTGAGGGGCTGCTCATGGATGAAGGCAGCAGGACTAGGGGGAATGGAAGTGTCTCTGAAATGACACAGCCTATTTTGGGGAAATGTGGACAACAGCCTGCTGATCTGGCTGTTGAGATTGCCTGATTCTTGGAGTTTATTTTCCCTTTGTGATTGCTTTCCTGTGGATTGTGAGAGGACTCCTTGTGTACCCCAACAAACGTGCTTCAGGGTAAAAAATGTTTTCAACCACCAGCCCATTTTCTAGTCTTCCTTTCCCCATGTTTGTCCATGCTTCACATTTGCACAGTCAGGTGCTTCCGATCTGACAATTTTGTGCTGTAGGGCTGCTATCAGGCAGGGCTGGAAACTCCTCTCCTTCAGCCCTCACACAGCTTGTTGTGGACAGAGACTGACCCCCATGGAGAGCATTCAGCCACTCTGAAACCAGACCCTGTAAAACAAGTGTCACAGCTGTGTTCCCAGGCCCTGAGTCACCCATTTCCCCTTCCACTCGTGGGGCAGGTGATACACCAGGAGTGGCACAGTTCTCCCAGCACCTCCTCAGTCATCATTTTCCTATTATTTTATGATTACTGTTTAGGACATAATCATCAGCAGACCAAGCATAAGGCCACAGGTGAAGGGCATTCCCCTTTCACATCTTAACACTCCAGGGCTGGCACTATAAACCATGCTAAACAAAACCAAAGCTCTAATTTTGGAGGAAAATGAAATGCTGCCATCTTGCTCCAAAGATGCTTTGGGTTACCAAAGCAAATCAAGGCCTCATCAGTCACCAAAACCAAAAGCCCCCAAACACTGGCCTTAACCCCATCTTTCTGAGTGGTGTATTAATAGGAGACTGTTGCTGGTCTGTTTCCAATAAAGCAGTTGCAGAGAAACCCGGGGTCTTGGCTCTGTAGTCTGGGTGTCTGGGGCTCACTTGGGTCCACCGACCAAGTTGCTCTCCTTACTTACAACTCTGCCTGCTCTGTAGGCAGGGCTCCCTTTGCCAGGGCGCCTAGGATCTTGGCCACATCTCAGAGGAGATGATTCTCACATATTCCTGGATGTGACTGTCCATTTAAGACTCCACTCCACTCCACCCCACCCCTTGGCTCATCTCATAGAACAGCCCCCAACCAAAAATTTGCCTTTCTGCATTCTTTGCTGGGAGATCCTTCCACTCCAAACATCATGTGAATGAATCAAGCTGGTGGGGGCAGGTCTCTGGAATCCCACTGCCAGCAAATAAAGCACAAACTGATCACTGCTGTACCAGAATTCTCCTTCAAATGAAAACCCTCAGAGAAAGGGCCAGGAATTGAACTTATCTCTGCTCTGAAGTATTAAGTGAACAAAAACATAAATACAGGCTTTGTGGCTCAAAGAAGTCAACAGAACTCCCAGGTGCACACTTGTCGGCATCAGACACCTGCCAAGTCCCACCCCGCTCATCCCTGTCTAGTGCATTTGGTTGCTATCAGAGAAATCTAGCTCTTTA
This sequence comes from Ammospiza nelsoni, assembly GCF_027579445.1. Taxonomy (NCBI): domain Eukaryota; kingdom Metazoa; phylum Chordata; class Aves; order Passeriformes; family Passerellidae; genus Ammospiza; species Ammospiza nelsoni. The sequence goes on along the minus strand of NC_080638.1, from coordinate 41,853,229 downwards.
TCAAGACTCATTTTACATTATTTGTTATCATTACACAGCAAGTAATCAAATTCATTATTATTGCTGTTTCCATCTTGCCAGATATGGGACTCCCACCCCCTCCCTGTGGAGACACAGCTCACTTCTAGGAAGTACTTTCCTGATACTAAGTCTAAATTTTCCCCCTCTTGCTAACGCAATCTCCATCTCCTCACAGATGTTTGGAGACAGCAATGCTCCCCCCACCTATGACATCTTTTGGCTAAACTGGTTAGCATTGTGTTCAATCTATCTCCCCTGTCTGTCAACACCTTCCATTTCCCCCAGTTCAGACCACAATATTTGGTAAACTGTTCAAGAGAGATCCTTACTCCCCTCCTCAAGAGGAAAATCCCACTGGCATCTTTCTCGCAAGCATAACGTAACACAGACCCCCTGCCTGACCTGCTCCCCACTGCTGTCCTTTGGGCTGCACTCCAAAAATTAGTGAAAGTTATTAGAAAATCAATTCCTTCTCTTATCTTTCTGTTTCTGTAAGGGTAGGACCTTGCTTGCTCCAAGTAGCTGCTTACAAGCATAAACAAATTCTCAGAGTCCTTTTTCAGCCAGTTGGCAGGCAAGTCCATGCTGGAATCTACGAGTCCAGGACACGAAGTTTTTGAAAGCCACAGTTGTTATCTGCTTTGCCCGTCTCTCAAATTGCCCACAACTTCATTTCTCTTGCATGCAGGAGGGCGGAGCTCCACACTGATCTCATCCATCACAGATGGCAGAAGGAAGACCAGCCCATGCACTAGGGAAGGGGGAAGCAAGTCTCTGTGATTGGCAATGAGCAGCTGGCTACAAGAGAAAGCTCCCCCAGCAAAGCAGATTAACAGGCCTTATTTTCACTTGTTCTCAGTACAACACACCAGCTCAGTCAGGCTACAAGTCTTACTGCATTAAGTTCTTCCTCACATTTTGGTTGAGAAAAATCAAAGAGATAATTGCCTAGTTCATGCAGTCACTGGTTGACATAATTCCTCATGCTCTTTGTGCCATGTGGAGTACTGCTCGCTTAATTCACATTAACTGGCTCCAGCTTTGGACTCTTACTTCCCACTCTTCCAAGGATCTTGTGACAGTGAATAGATCATGATAAAAAAGCAGAGCTGAAAGCAACTAAGCAATCTCTGCATGGTATCACTCCCCACTTCCAGGAGAGAGATGCTTTCTTCAGCAGCAGGCTAGAGCCAAAATGAACAAGGAATATCTTGCAGTCAAGCAGGTCTCCACTGCAGGATTTGGAAGGGGCACTGACGAGGGCTGGTGGTCATGTTGGGTTGGTGTGGAGTATGGAGAACTGCAGAGACAGAGGAGCCACAAAGGAGAAGTAGCATGGGAGAGCTCCTGCAGAACTAAATCTCTTTTTTGCATATTCTGTGGCAGCACTAAAAGCACCATGGCTTGTTTATCTCTTCTGGAAGTGGATTAAGCAAAACTGAAGGATGGTATGCAGAGTTCAGTGTCCTCACAGGGAGCTTGTGCACAAGAGCTACTGCTCTCACACTCTCTGCCCTCAACACTCACTGCTACATGTGGTAGAGAGATTGCAACAGCAAGGACAAGGAAAAAAAGGGAAAGAACCATCCCTTTTAATGCTTGGTGGTGAGAGAAAGCCATTTCCAAACAGAGTAATGGGCATAGGAAGAGAGTGTATTAATTCCTCTCCTATAAAGATCTGGAAAAGCCTTGTGAACATTTCCTTTCCTGCATTATTAACAGTTCTGCAGGGTGATATCATCGGGGCCTTTTCCAAACTCGGAGCGTCTCAGACATTACAACACCAGGTTTTGGCTGCTGATACATATGACCAGCTACACCCACCCCAGGCCCCTCCCTGCAGCACCCCCAAAAGAGACAGTGAACCCCCACTGCCAGACTCACCAGACCTCTGCTCAGCATCCTAGCAGTCACAAGCCTCCAAGTCCTCATCCCTGGACACTGTACCTACACCTAAGCAAATGCTCTCAAAAACTGCTCAGCTAAAAATAGACTGTAATTGCTCCAAAGAGCCTAACATTCTGAGCCCCATTGTTTTTAAGACCAAGAAAGCAAGTGGCTCATGATGCCGACAGGTAGGTTTGGAACTAGGAAGAGGGAGAATAGCAGGTGCCTCAGAAGGATATCTCCAGGCAAAGGTCAATGCAAAGGTCTGTTTCCCTAAAGCTGCAGAGCAAGTCCTAGGCAAATTAACAGCTCAAAAGTTGAAAAGCTGCTCTTGGCAAAGCTACTTGCAAGCTGAAGGAAGGAGAGCAGCTCTTTCTAGTGCCCAGCAGTTATGTGCTCACATTCTGCACTCCAGAACCTCTGTTGCATATATCTTGATAGTTGCAGCTCTCCTCTAGGTATGGTGGGGCTCATGTCCAAACGAGCTCTGCACCAGCATAAAGAGGAAATGTCTCCCTTGACATTAATGAAATTAGCTCAGAGTGTCAAATTAGGCCAAGAGCAGAATCTGGGTATGGTGGAGATTTGCAGCCACAGAGCAGCCTACCAGCAGAACAGACAAAAACAGCATGTCACCGAGGAGGTTTTAGTTTCAATTTGTCCAAGAATCACAAAAAAGCAGCAGTCATTAAAAAAATGCCTGAGCTGGGTTCCTCAAAATAGTGGAAGTTTAGTTTAGTGCTTACCCCAAGCAGTGTGTTAGCAACGCACTCAGGGCGCCTTCTGTAGAGAGAAAAAGTGCCAAAGACAGAAGAAAAATAAACAAACCAAATGCCTGGGCTGTTCCACTGGCCAGCACAGATGTCAGATTTGCTGTTAATAATGCTGATGGTTGACCTGCTTCCCTGCTGCAGTCACGCCCAGGAAGGTGTGAGGAGCCCCAGAGCTGCAGACAGCATGTGCTTGAAGTGGCCCCCAGTGGGATTGCACGACAGCCTGGCAGCCCTGCTCTACAGATGTGCTCTGTCAGTATAAAACATCCCAGGGCTGTCAGCCTGCTCCCAGCAGCCTCATCCACTCCCCCTTATGCTTAAGGATCACAGAATTGCAAGGCTTTCTTCTGTTTACTGTAAGGACATGTTGCCTGGATCCTTTTTGGATGGAAACTCTCTGCTACATTGCTCTCTAGCAACCTTAGTCAAGGTTCCCCAGAGTTTTCCAGCCCACCAGACAGTTTAGTTGCTCCAAAACAAGACTGGGTTAGTTCAAATCCAGTATTTGATCCAATGGCTCAGCTGCATTCCTGCTAGGATATTGCCCTCAGTATCACCACTCTGCCTACTTAGCAAGCAGTCCACAGATGAGAAAGACAAGTGCATGCCAGAAGTTACTCAGTTCACCAAAGCAAACTAACCACAAAGGTCCTGAGCTGGCAGCCTTTCACCAGGAAGAGATCTGCTCCTAAAGCTCTGCTCTTCCATCACTCTGGCAGCTTTCTGCTGCTATTGTTTCCCCCTTCTCTCTCTTCAGAGATTTATTTTAGTACTGACAGGGACAATGCAAGGACCATTCTTTCCTTTCTCCATTCTAAGGCACTTCCTTTTCTCTTTCTCCCACCCTCTGTGTAGACAAGAGGGCCCATTTCCCTGCAGTGATTAATTCCTTTTGGCCCTTACAACTCAGAAGAGATTTTCTTTTACTGCTGGTTTTATCCCTCTCCAATTTAAAATGCACCTTGCATCCTATAAAATAGCTCCAAGCACTTCCCATTGGGAATATGGGTAAAAACCCAGCCTGAGTCCTCAAGCAGACAGAGAAGAACACAGTGGGTAGGGGAAAAGAAAGTAAATGGATGCTAGTGTACATTTCTGGGAAAAGCATCACTTCCCTACTTTAAAATGGATGTTGACCACTGAGGAATGGAGGAGTCAGACAGACTGCAATGGCTGAGAGCTGCACTATTTGCCCCACAGTAAGCTCAGCCTCTTTAGCATCTTGCACACTTAGAAGAAAGTGTCTTTATTCCACTGTAATCCCAGGGAGTAAACATGCAGTACTCAAAAAGTTTTTAATCTCCTGAAGAATGGAATATGAGAAACACAGCCAGATGCCATTGCCAGGCCACCTCTGATTAGAACTAAAGCACTGCTTTGAAGAGTGTGGCTGATCAATCCCTGCACGGGGCAGATTGTCTTCATTGCCTTCTGCACTGAGGCTGCTTAACCTCCCAAAAGCTGGCAAACCCATGTTATTGGGTGTGGTTCAGAGGAAACTGCTTGAAATGAAGGGGCCAGTCTTACACAAGAGGAGAGGTTCGATGATTGCCTGTCAAACCTGGGGAGCTTGTGAATTGCCAGAGCTCTCGTTTTGCCTGTGGCATTTCTGTAAAGCAGCCACTGGTGCTGGTTCAGTGCTGGCATGTGTCCTGGAAGCACACCTTCTCCAAGCTGTTCATTGTTCCAGGTCTGCCAGAGACTGAATTTGCTCCCCTGCTTCTGGCAAGAAAGTTTCAGCTTTCCTTGTATAACCTTGCAGAAGCAAGGAGCATGGCAACCAGAGGGGGCTGGCTACACCCTTGAACCACAGACAGGAGGCCATGCACTCCAGATCCACAGAGGAGGGTGGACAGCCAAGGTGACCCCAGAGGCACTTGGCCAACTCAGCAAACCAGCTCAGATGACACGCACTGCAGTGTGGCACAGACGGAGGAGGAACTCGCAAGGTATGCAAATAATCCCAAGGATCCAGTGGTAACAGTTGTACACCAGATCAACTTGCAAAACTGAGCTACAGCCCTCCCAGAGTAATGTACTAAGGTGCTCCATAAGGCAGAATCTATGGTTCCTGAAGTTCATAAGCAGTAGCCAAAAAAAGTCCAGCTACTGTGTAGCACCCTCCCAGTCTTTGCTGACACATAAACCTGATGCAAGGGGACAACATATATAGACGAGACAGTGAAGACTTCCCACAAAAGGAAGCCATGCCACCTTGAAAACTTGCCAAGAGCTGATGGGCTGCACCTAAATCCCTGCAAAGTCCCTCAGGATACAGGCACTGCTTTCAAGGTTCAAGCCTGATTAAAGAAGAGCTTAGAAAATGCAGCCATCCAAGAAAGTCTTATTCTCAAGTGCATGAAACTGCAGAGAGGTGTATCTAAATCTTCACTCGTGAGCACAGACTGTCAAGATTTCTCTCCAGTATTAAGAAGTACAAGCTAGTCTAGATAAAGATCTTGGAACAGAAGAAAGCAGGTGAGCCAGTTCCCACACTGGTGTCCCCTGCCTTTGAATGCCTCTGCCACACAACACTGATCCTGGCTTCCACCTCTCCCATCCCCAGTTCTGAGGCATGTGTCTGCTGGCTGTGGTACTGGCACACACATCCTCCATTTACAGGGTACCTGTGCATCCCTGGACATGGTTGCCAGACCAAGGGCCAAACCAACTGCACTCTCCATCTTGATTCTTCTGTCCACCTGTAGAACCTCACAAACCCTGTAGAAATGTAACAACCTTGGGAATTTCTGCTCTTATCTCAAATTTGATTGAAACTGTTCCACATGTTCAAAAGTTGCCAGAAGGGCCCCATGGTAAACAGCAAGATTACATAAACTTGGTCACCTTAGGAAACCATCCAAAACCAGCCAAGAGCCTCATACACTACATCCACAGCCCTACAGGTATCTTGCTGCAACAGGACTGGCCAAGAAGGTGCCCTTTGTACATGGAGCACAGGCAGCTGGTGCTTTGCTGCCTTTGCAGCTCACTTGCACATTGTAACGTAGACAAGAAACAAACTGCTTAGTAAGCAGCAACCCCAGGTTTGTCTGGTTTTGCTAATGGTGGGTGTCTGTCCTCACTGAGATGATGCATGAGTTGACACTATTTTCTGTTCTCCCTTCTGTCTCCAGCCAGAGCTCTGATATCCCTGGCTCAAAGCCAGGGTGCAGGGTGAGTGTCTCTCACTTGTTTATAGCAGGGCTGGGGGATGTTTAAACGAAGGTGGCGATGGGAATCTTGGGAACTTCACAGCCCACAACTGCAGCTACAATCCCTCCTGCAGCTGACAAGTTCCACTCAGGCCAGAGAACAGAAATTTCTTTATCTAAAGAAAAAGCCATTGACCAGCTACTTCTGGAAATGAAGGCACTCTCAGGGATCGTACAAGTTGCAAAGCAAATTTAAAAACCATAATCACTCATGGCCTGATCTTTCAAAGGCAGGAGTCCAAATCAAAAACTCTGTGTGCAGCTGCATGCTTAGTAGACACATGCAGCTACCATGATTGCCTGCAAAAAGAAACACTCTGACAGGAGAGAGTCTTGCCTCTGTGGCGAGAGCAGGTCCATGCTGAACTGTGCAGCTTCAGTGCTGATGGGGTCAGAGCACAAACCCAGCTTTAAAATAAAAAATTCTCCAGCCATTAGTTTAGTAAAGAAGCCCTATAGATTACTACTAAAGCTAAAAGAATTTGTTTAGATCCATGCTGTGTTTCACTGTGAATGTTTATTTTCTTTCAGCACTTCATTCAGCCTGGACAATGACAGCAAGCTAATTAGTTTCATATTTGTCCATACTTTTAAGCCTTTCTCTTTTACAGGATTTCATTACTGCAATAAAAAGATTGTAAGCATGATGAGCAAAGGCATGTTTAATTTTTTTGGAAAAAGTCTAAAAGTCTTCACTTGATAACTTATTTTTTTATCATCAAGTGATTCCAATAAGTTTGCTACTAGCTAATGACTACACTAGAGGGTCAAAACTAACCTGATCACGTTTACTTACAAAAAACCAAAATAAACAAAAAACCCCACCACAACCAAAAGCCTAGCTTAGAAAAATTAAATGCTTGCAAGCAGAAAAACTCTTGGAGTCAGAGGAAGAAGAATCAACTCTGACATGATACATTATTATTGTTAATGCCTTACAACTTGAATGCCAATGGTGTACTTGATGCTTGGATGGGTACCAAATGCCAAGAGCCAGCAACATCGCACCTATCTATGTTTGGGGTTCAAGACAACAAACATATTCAGTGCTCTGCAGGACTGTCTGTTGATGACCCTTTTCAAAAAAACCATTTGGACACCTTACAAGAGTCTCAAACACAGGAGTCTGGGAAACCCTAATCAAACAATGCACTGGAGTGCCTGAACTGCTCATTTTTGCAAGGGCAGCTCTGTCTGAGAGTGCAGCTAAGCACTGGTTCAGTGCTGAATTGCTTATTTTCTGGGAATGCAGCATTAAGCACAGGGTCCATCACTGGCCACAAGCACACTACACAGGACCATTTCAGAAGAGAAATAACCTGAAAGGCAGAAGGAGCTGGCAGACAGTACACTCTGACTGCTGCATGTTCCCCACACTGACATCACCAGCACCACTGCAGGAGCAGGGGCACAGCAGCCTAAGTGCTGAACTTTGCCTCATTTAAAGGTCTTGGTTCACCTACCAGGGACCTGAAATTGCTGGGGAATTCCTGGAGTAGAGCTGGGGTCCAGCCACCACATAGCACCCTCAAAGTGCCAACATGGATCAAGTAATTCCACAGGACAATTCTCAGCTACTCCTCCCTGGACCCACACTAACAATTCCCTGTAAAATCTAGTGTCCCACCTCCCATTCCCTCCCACAATTACCCTGCATCAATTTTATTTTCTTCTTTCTGCTTCCTTCCCATATTCTGCCCCAGCTTCCTTATGTCCTATTCAGTCATTTCTAGCGGTGGGTAGTCCTGTTATGTACCAACACCAACCATTTGGGAAGTAAAAGTTCCACACAGCTATACCACAAGCAACCAGAGAGATCCTACAATGCATCCATGCAAAACTTGGGCAGCAGCAATTGTTGCTCTCATTACAAACATCACAAGAGCTGATCCACAATCTGGAAACAGCTGCCTATCTGCAGGCTTGGGGCTGCACTGCCCTGACCAGTGCCACTGCTCTGGCCAAATCACTCAGCTCAACAGATTATCCACAACAGCCACACAGCTGGCAAGTCTTACCAAGCGATGGCACAGCACCAGGGTGACAGGCTGCATGGGAGATGAAGCCAGGTAAATATGTAACAGCTCACACTGGGGATAACTTGGAAAAGAAAGTCTACCTCAGCACCACTGTGATGAGAAGCTGCTGAAAATCTAGGAAAAAAACATCCTCCTGACTTGCCAAAAATCCCCTAAATCTTCCTTCTCTGCTGAAGCCTAAAATAAAGAAGAACAGGAAAGTGGGTTCCTTATAGCAGAAAGCAAGAGGCAAAATTCCCCTCAGAAGAAGTGCAGAATTTTCCACACTGGTGACTGTCTTATCATGGAAAGACATCTGAGACACTTCATTAGTCACTGCCTGCAGTTTGCCTCCTTAAATGTGTCCCCAAACCAGTAGAGACCAAAAATAAAATTAGAAAAGAGGAATCTCTCTACCTCCTCAAAAATGTGGAATTAATTGGAGTGGCAGTTTAGATACCATGTAAAGCATTTTCTTTGTATATCTTACAAGATTTCCATCTGCTATTTTCATCTGCAAATAACTACTTTAGAACAGGAGCCCGGTCCAGAACTGCACTGCTAAAAAGGCCCAGAAGTCGTTTTCTTCAAATAGGTATCTTCACTAGTCCAAATCCTGAAGAGAATTTAAAGCTGCCAGTTCTCACTGGAGCTTCTCTGACAAGTTTGGAGATGTTGGTAAAGAAGCACACATGCTGAAAGCTGTGTGCTGGATGTGAGTACTCAAGGTCCTACCAACTGTGCCCCTAAAGGGAACTGCAAGTCTTCACTGGCAGGGTCAACAGAGACCACTGGGAGGAGCCAGAAGAATGGAGAAAGGAGGGATGGAAGAAGGTACTGCAATGCCTAAAATATTTCTTTGCAAATCTGACGTGTATTTAATTAAAATGTTAAGAATCAATAAGGTACAGGACAGGTATTGCCCTTTTAAATCTCTCCTAGACCCTAGGCTGCACATGCAGCATCAACCCCTATATGAGATAAACAAAAATGCCAAGAGAAGTATGGAAAAAGGCTCAGTATCTTTTCTGAGCTCTGACAAAGGGCCAAATCACGATGTGAGAGTCTTCTCACATGGCATTCTGGCATGTGGTTCTTATCACTAGCATTCTGTGGTTCTTATCTGTCACACTTTAAAATCAAGGAATAAAATTGGACCTGGCCTTCCAGCTCTGGCAAAAACTGCATGTGAGAATCAGAATTATTCAGGCTGGAAAAGACCCTTAAGATCATTGATTCCAACTATAAACCCAAGACTGCCAAGTCCACCACTAAGCCGTGTCTCTAAAAACTGCATCTACACGTCTTATAAATACCTCCAGGGATGGTGACTCTAACATTTCCCTAAGCAGCCTGTTCCAATGCTTGACAACCTTTTCAGTGAAGAAATTTTCCCAATACTCAATGTAAATCTCCCATGGTGTAACTTGAGGTTGTTTCCTCTTGTCCTGTTCCTGGTTACTTGGGAGAGGAGACTGACCCCCCGCTCACTATGACCTCCCTTCAGGTTGTTGTAGAGAGTAAAAAGGTCTCCCTTGAGCCTCCTTTTCTCCAGGCTAAACAATCCCAGCTCCTTCAGGTGCTCCTCACAGGACTTGTGCTCCAGATCCTTCCCCAGCTCTGTTGTCTGTCCTTCTCTGGGTACAAGCAACTCAATGTCTTTCCTGTTGTGAGCGGTCCAAATCTGACACAGGACTCGAGGTGCGGCTTTACCAGTGCCAAGTACAGGGAGTCAATCTCTGCCCTGGTCCTGCTGGTCACACACTATTGCTGACACAAGTCAGGGTGCCACTGGCCCTCTTGCCCACCTGGGCACACACTGGCTCGTGTTCAGGTGCTGATGACCAGCACACCCAGGTCCTTTTCTGCTGGGCAGCTTTCCAGTTATTCTGCCCCCAGCCTGTAGCACTGCAGGGGTTGTTGTGACACAAGAGCAGGATCTGGCACTTGACCTTGTCAAACCTCATACCACTGGCCTCAGCCCATCAATCCAGCCTGTTCAGATCCCCTTGCAGCACCTTCCTAACCTCCAGCAAACCAACACTCCCCCAGCCTGCTGCCATCTGCAAACAGAGGGAAGGGGTCTCCAAACCAGTCACACCTATCAGAGCGGCCACATCGTTTGGCAAGGGAGAGCAAGGTTCATTCACCTGTCCTGGCAATGACCCACGGCCAGCTCTTGCTCCAACATCCCTCCCTGCGACTGATGGAAGGAGAGCTCGAGCCAAGGCAGGCCGCAGAGTACGCTGGCGGAGCTGAGGCGGCTGCCCGCCCCTTGCTTCCCCAGCTGGCGGGAGCGCAGGGCCGGAGTAGCTGTCTGTCCCTGCCGGGGCCCGCAGGCCGTGCCCAGCAGCTGCAGCTCCCGGGACGCCCGCAGCAGCCCAGCCCGGGCCGGGCCGCTGCTCCCGGGCCTGACCAAGCCGGGCCGGCGCTCCCGGGCCGCCGCCTGCGCCCTCTGCCGGCCACGCTCGCCGGCAGCCCGTGCCGCCCTCGCCGCCTCGTCCCGGGACGGCGCCGCGGCACTTAGACACTGGAACGGGATGGGGCCGCCTCAGTTCAGGCGCCACGAGTGTACCCACGGCCTGGACGCGGCCCAGCAGTGACCTGGTAACGCCTCCCTGCCTCTTCTCACTTCTCCCTGGGCCAGGAGCACTCTGCCGACAGACAAATCCCTCCCCTGCCAGAAGAGCAGCAGCCCCAGCTGTATCAGAGCAAAGGGCTCTGTTCTCGCAGCTGCTGCAGGTTCCCGGCTTTTGTCATCAAATCCTCATTGTGGGTACTCATCAAGCCCCAAACCAGTGTGATTTGCTAAATCGCAAGGCCCAGAGTTCACTTAAGAGCAAACATTCTTTCATCGCACCAAATGCGTTCACTTTCGTGTGACAGCCTCCACCAGCACAAAGACTAAACCTCTGCTTAGGCACCTACAATGCCCTCAGTGCTCTGCAGCCTCAAAAGAGGATCTAAGGAGCATCCAGAAAGGAAAGAGGGCACCAAACATTGCAAAGAGGGCAAGGGAAACAGTGATGAATCATTTTCGTGGTAAGGGAGACCCATTAATTGATCAACTACAAATTTCTGGGTGGCGGGGACCTGTACAGGTGCACAGCACTCCCCACAGTTGGCAAGTCACGGTCTCTGCAGGACAGCAAGCTGTGAGACATTATCAGCCTCAACACAAAAAGATTTGCTGTTTTCCTTACCACCCTTCTCTCACAGGGCAGCCTGTAATTCCCAGATGCAGTTAAAAGCAGTCAGTTAGCTGGAAATGACTAGTTGTGGTTTCAGGCTGTGAAAGATGGCACTCACTAGTAACCCTTCCCTCCCTCTCTCTGTTAATAATCCTCCTCCCTCCAGTTACCAGAAAATACAGCAGTGCCTGCCCCTCTCTCCTCCCTCCAGGCTACTCCTTTGGAGAATTGGCTCCACAGCTGGATTGTAAAATAATCCAGCTGTTCCTATGACAACATGCTGGCAGTGGGCAGAGATGACGCCAGCACGCAGTGTCGGCCCATTCACTACCAACACCCAACTCTGTTTTGGTTTGGGAAGCATTTGTTTTTCTATGTGGGCAGCTCTGCCAAGTACATTTCTGAAGGCTGGAGGGGCAGGAGGAGCCACAATCCCAGAGATGCCAAGAAAGTTGCTGGGTCTGTGATTTCCCCTTGTTTTGGTTTGGCTTTTTTTTTTTTTTTTTTTTTTTTGCCCCAGCTCTATCTGATGTGAGGATAAAAACCCCTCCAGCAATCTTGCAGCTGCACACAATCTTTGCAAGACTTGATCCAGAGCCTGATTTAAAAAGCCCAGTGCAAGACTTTGCGTGTCAGGCTTGCACAGGAAAAAAAAATAAAAGCCTTGGGTAGAATCAATAAGGGCCACACAGTCTTTATTTTAATATCTTGCCTGTCAGCAGAAGGTTTGCAGGGTAGAGGGAAGCAAAGGAAAGGCTTGCTCCATATAAAGCATTATCCAAACACCTGGCTGGACTCACCCAGGCTCTCCAGCTCTGACAGGAGCTAGCTCATGTACGGAGGGATTTGGGCAGAGGCCATTAGCAGGAGCAGAAGGACCTTCCTGTCAGGGCCAGCAAACAGAGGAGGCTCCTTAGGTACTGCAGCCATTGAACCTGCTCAGCAAAGCCAGCTCTTCCAGAGTCACTGGGGTAATTCTACTAATTCTTACATAGCTTGGCAACTCCAATGACAGGGCTCTCAAAGGGAAGGTCAGGAATATGCCTGACATTCCTTAGGAGAGGAAGGCAATTTCTCAACAACTATTACCCTCACAAGAAAACTCAGCACAGCAAAATGCCCCTGCTGCCAGCATCAACAGAACAAGAGGCAGCATTTGTTACTGCCTGTACTTTCCACTGTGCCTCCATTTTTATTCTGAAGGACTTGAGAACAGAGCAGAGTGTAAGACAGGTGAGACTCTGTAGCTCAATAAGTCCTCAGGTATTTACTCACCACTACAAGTGCAACAGTGGCAATTTCTATTGCATGGCTACAGCCACTGCAAAGGTTATCTTATTGCAATGACCAGAGCTCACACTGCTCTGCCATCAACATGCAGAGTGTCAGCAGGTAGGGGTGAAGAAAGATGGTCCTTGCAAGAAAATATAATAATTAAAGTGGTTATGTTGTTTTGAAGAGGGACCTCCATGGGCCTCTCTGGAGACAGGACACAAATGGCCAATCAACCCAAACAAATGCAACAAAGGGATTGTATCTCAAACTTCTCAGGGTTAGTGCTCTGATCTAGCATGGTGAGCAGCTGGACATGGCAGATTGTTAGGTACAAGGGAAGCTGAGAGATCAGATTAGCTTAAACCTAGACATGTTTCCTAGATGAGAGCAAGAAAAGAAAAACAACTAGAAGCATGACTATTTCTGGAACTGCCTTAGAAACTGCAGACCCAACAGCCTCCTGTGAATCCTTCAGCCTCAGTGCCACCTGAACATCCAGCACAATAATTGCAGCAAGACACCCCTTCCAGGATCTAGTCCCTGTCAGCTGTTCAGTGTTGGGCTCTCTCACTGGCCCAAGACAGGCTTAACCTATAACCGAAGTTCTTCCTTCAGAACACAGCTCAAAGAGTCAAAAAAAACAGTAAAATAAACAAAAGCAAGGCTCCTCCCCTGACTAGCACAGCCTGCACTGTCCAAGCCTCTTGTGTGGTGTGCTTTAGTCTTCAGCACTTCCCACAAGATCCCAGCCCCACAGCCCATGCCAGATCCCACTTTACAGTCCCTCTGACTTTTTACTATTTCCTAGGGCAAAAATCTGATAAGAGGTTGCCAGGCCCCTGGTCTGAATGGTGTTTACAGGAACAGACCACTCTATCCAAAGCTTCATTAGATAAACTGCACCCAGTAGCAGCACATGTACATATTTGAGAGGATTAAGAACAAGATTCATCAAAAGGCATTGCAATTATCAGACTGCACAGCAGATACACAGCAAGGCAAAGGATTCTGAGAGCAAGCCTGGCCATGTATCAACCACCTGTCCAACCCATGAAAAGTCTACCTGCCTACTTGGTCCTGCCCCAGGTCCCTTGTGAGGCTTGGCAGTCATGGGAAAGCAGGTTGGTGAGAGGAAGGAGGGCAGCCTGAGAGCACTGTCAGTGCAGATGGGAGATGGGATCAGGTGAGTGACCAGGAAAGGGGTTTTGTGGAGAGGACTAGAGGGTCCTGGCAAAGCACACTGCTGCACAGGAGATGGAGCATCAGCTCTTTGCTTCTCACGGAGCCAATAACTGACTTTAGTTAAGCTTACAATGCCATCTACCCCTACAACTAAGCTTAGAGACAAATTAGTGAGGCACATATTTGCCTCATGAACAATGAGGTGGGTTGGAAGCTGTCTGGATCACCACACTCAACATCAGTCAGCAGTATAAAGCCCAAGTGATAACCAGTGGACTCTAGTGGCATCTCTTGAGGATCAGTACTCTGTGATGCCCTTAATAACATCCTGAATGGTGTGACAAAGCTTACAAACAGCAAATTAGTGCACAACACCAAATCAGGGGCAGTATCTAACATGCTTAGAGAGCAGTGCTACCATTTGGAGGAGCCCAAATAGGCTGGAGGAATGGCCGATAACTGTTATCATTATATCACAAAGGTTCCATATTATGGTCTCCTTAGTGCAAGAGTTTCATACCTCCTCGATGTTTCTCGTAGGCATCTCCTCTAAGCACTGACTCTTCCTTCTTCTCACAGCAACCAACTGATACCAGCTTCCCTCACCCAACCAATCCAGTCTTTTATAGCACTCTTCTTATTGGCTACAGGTGTGGCCTGTTAAAGTCAGGCCTGCTCCTAATCTTTAATAATTAACCCAGCTGCAACTCTTTAGGGGGTAAGATTACTTTCTATACTACCTTTATTTACTTATATTCTATCCCCCTACAGATAACAATTTCATATAAAATAATCAAATGCAACTCCCTTACCTGGGAGAAAATAACTCCATAAAACAGTACTGAGTGCCACCTGGCTGAGAAACCACTTCACTGAAAAAGTGTTTGGCATTTGAAAAAAAGTTTGGGAAAGCAGCAAGGAAATACTAACTCTTCAATACAAGTCCCTAAGATCCTGACTATTTACCGTAAGACCGATCAAACACTAGACCAAGTCGCCCAGAAATGTTGTAGAAACCCCATTCCCAGGGATATCTGAAATCCAACTGGACAACACAGTGAGCAACACTCTCGTTGGACCTATTTCCAGCCGGTGGCTGCAGTAGAGACCTCTGGGGTCAGAGCACCCTGATTCAATACTCCCCACCTGCCACTGGCCGCCTCCGCTTTCCTCCCCCGGTGCTCAGCTTCCCGGAGACCAGCAGGGAGCAGTGAAAGGCGAGGAATGAAGACTTACCCACCGGACCAGCAGCATTCCTGCGAGGCTGCAGACGCATGCCGGGACCGCCCAGCGCTGAAGAATGCCCAGCCCAGAGAAGCGGGAAAGGGCCCCGGGCAGCCACCGGCCAAGAAAGGGCATTGCGGGATGCCCCCCCCGGGCACGGACAGGGCCGGGACACCGGCGGCGAGCGGGGACGGAGAGCCGGGCGGGCGGCCGGGAGCGCGGGTGGCGACTGGCCAGGGGACCTGGCCAGGGGACGCAGAGTCCGGGGGTGTTTCCTACAGCCGGGGGGTCGGGCGGAGGGGCTGCCCAGCCGGCTGCACCCACGGTGCCAGCCCACGAGCCTGAGCCCCAGAACTGCGGTGAGTTTCCCGATATTGCTGCTGTCAGCGTTGGACGGTGCTTGTTGCTTCAAGCGTCTGGGGCTACAAGGTTCGTATTGCCCAACTGTCCCCTTTGATCTCGAGATATAAACACATGCTTAACAAAAACCGAAATTTAAATTCTTACATAACCACATGACTCCAGGCACTGGGATGATGAAATCCCAAGAAGCATCCAGGCTCTTTCACTGACAACAGACCCGCCAATACCCAGGAGACACTGGCCATTTTGCTGGTCAGCTTTGCTGCAGGTCGGGATAATGCTCTCACATCCATTGTGCAAATGAGCACCAAGGCCACAAAGACATTTGCATGCTGCTCTCAGTTCCAGGATAAATTTTAAATTACATTTAAATTATATATAATTTATATTACATTTAAATTATAAATTATAAGTTATAAATTACAGCATGTTGATTTAAACTATAGAACTTTATCCACGAATGACACCTACAGAAAATCAGACACAGGACAAAAAGAAGCCCCAGCAAATGGATGTCCTGGGACCCCAAAAATCTGGTGCTTTAACTCTGGGGTGAATGATTATGACTGGGGTGGTTCCAGGCATTCCCATCTAAGTCTCTCCACCCTGCTCTCCTGTCCTGGGCTAACACACCTGTTCCAGGGGAGGCAGAAGAAGAATGGGAACATCAGTCCTTGTCACTGGGCATCAGGGAGCTCTGCACAAGCCCCTTTCCTCAGTCACTTGATAAGTTAATAGCTCTGGGCATGGGCAAGGGTACAGCACAGGCTGTCACCCAGGAGAGCTAGCAACACACTGTAGACAGCAAAGATAGTATTTTAAATTGCTAGTTAGATCTGTCAGAGCATGACATCCAGATCTTATAGATTCTCGTACATAAACATAGAGATATTTCATACATCTGGAGTAGTTCCTTGCCACAAACCCTGAGTGTTACCACTCAGCTGCTTTCACACACACCACCAGGGCATTACTCGGCTCTCTGTGATACAACTGATCCAGCCATTCACACACTCAGTGCATCAACAGAAGTTGGAAGGGGTCTCTGAAGGCCACCCTTCCCCTCGAAGCAGGGTCAGTTACAGAGGGTGGCTCAGGGCCTCAGCCAGCCCAGTTTTGATCACCTCCAAGACTGGAGTTTCTACAGCCTCTCCACACAACCTGCTCCAGTTTGGCCACTTTCATGGTAAAACATAAGGATTTTAGCACATGCTCTGAAGACTGAACACTCCAAACTGAGCTTAGGCAAATCACTTAGGTCCTGGATAATCTGTTCCACAGGAGTTTATACAGTTCTGTCAGCTACAGCACTTGACTGGTTCTGCAGTAACTTTGGTCAGGGATTCAGTGCAGCCTAACTCTCCCACATAAATACATTCATTGTGCCAGTGTAACTTCCTGGACCATTTAATTGAGAGGTCAGGCTAGTAACTGTGTACAAGCCAGGAATAAAACAGAATGAAATGAATTAAGGTCTCCTGAAACTGTAGCTTCTCTGCAATAATGTAATATTGGCCTTTGCAAGGGACACAATTTTCCAAAATTTGGAGAATGAGTTCCCCAAGGACCAAGGACCCTTCAGTACCTGCCCATTCAGACTGCAAGCTCTGCTGCTTACACCTGTAGCACAAACACAATGCAACACAAAATCCGCTGGGGAGGAGAGGGGAACAAACCACACATCTGTGTATTAGTCACTTTTGAGGTTAATGGGAAAGTGTTCAGATGCTGCTTTGAATGGTTCATGGTAAGCTGCAAACTAGAACAGAACGCTTCAATCATCAGTGCCCATAAGGAATTCCAAGATCCTCAGGTGGAAATCATTATGTAATAAATACTTCATTCTCTTAAACACAGATGATTATTTCAGTGCATAATGTATCTTAAAAGGAAATACAAACCTTTGCTTAGAAGTCAGAGCCTGTCCTTACCACATTCTGTGCCTTCTCACCTGCAGGGCACAAGCTGTCATGCAATATCCAGTAATTAAGCTATATTTATTATAAGATTGGAAGCTGTGAAGTCATTCCCTGTGCTAGTACACGTGCCTTAAGCTAGCTATGATAATCATTTTCACATGCACCCAACCCATGTTTAGGCCTTCAGCCACAGTTACACTCTGATGATAAAACAGCAAGTGACAAAGTGGCACAGAGTGGAAAAATATTGCCAACTTTGGTCATAGAGTGATTTGGAAAAGAGAGATTTTGCTCGGTTTGACTGCATGGAGTTACACTCTATTCCTTATATCCAGCAAATGGAATAGGTTGGCACTTTTACTGCAAACACAGAAGTGTCACCATTCCAGAACCATCTCATTGGTTCTAGAATCATCCTTACCTACTCTATAAGGAATAAGCAAATAAGCTGAATTTATTTTGGCATGAAAATACTTGCACAGTAAAATCCTTCTCAAATTATACATTCTAAAAGATATGAAAAGAACCCCCTCAATTCTGAAGTCCTAAAGCTTTCTTGGCAAATCTTGACTTATGTAAATGACATATAACTATATGGCAGGTTTATGAAGAAGCCATGTTAATACTATTCTGGTGTAATGAGCAAGAGTCTTGCATTCCTGTAGTGCCTTTCTGCAATAAGGAGTAAAACAACAACAAAAAGAATTTCATTAGGTCTTAACTAAATGTGTCAGGACTAAGATCCAGTGAAGCATTTGCCCTTGGAACCTAAAATTTGTAGAATATAGATAAAACTTTTCTCAAATAAATATTACTCATCAGGATCATCCCTTCTGAGGGATGCAGCTCATGTGACTATTATTTCATGGTTCTTAAAGGGTGGAAACCATCCCATCAGCTTGCCATGCCCCTTGGCTTAGGTCCCAGACAGAAACAAAGATCTTGAAAATATGCATCCAGGTAGAATAATATGTTTCCATGTGTGTTATTTCACCATGTTTCCCACCAGTTAGAGCTACGTGTCTGCCATTCAGTGAAAAACATCAGTTCATGTTTCCCTTTAATCCCACTCCATATTTACGATGATGTGGAGATAATTTATCAAACACTGCTGTCATCGGGATTCCTTCTGGAGCACTGAACATGTTACACAACCCCTACAACAAGGTAAATCCTCTAACCTGCCAGAGCTTGTTTATAGCCTGGCACAGGCAGTATCTACAGTGCCAAGTGAAGCTGGGCCAGGAACTGTTCTGTGCTGGAAGGGCTGGCCAGTCACTCACCCATCAACACCACACAGCACCTGGCTGGGGGTCACCTCCAAACTACACATGGTCTTAAATAGGTATTATTTCAGGAGTGTTATTTCAAACAGGCAGATTTTAATAAAAGAGAGCTTGTGCCATAGCCCAGAGGGATGATTTACAACATGAAGCTAAAGGACTTGTCATGTGCCACAGCACAGAGGGGTGTTTGACAGTATGAAACCTGCTGGGATGTTGCTGGATCACCCAGAAGAGTGGAGGGGGTCCAGTCTCAGAGTTGTGTTCAAGGCTCACTGGACACATGCTACCCTCTGAGCTACCCCCAACCATCATCTTGGAGATTGCTGCTTGACACATGCCAAGACTGTTTCAGAAACCAGAATCATTACTGTGTAGCAGAGCACAGTGGACAAGCAGGAGTCAAATACCCAAGCTTGATTCCTCCCCTCTTTGATTCGGCAGCACAGGCATAGCCAAGGGACCCAGGCTGGTGGCACCTGGAAATTGCTGACAAATAGCAGCAAAAAACCACAGCCATGGGGGGAGGGGGGGAGAATGAAGAGGATGGGAGGATCTGAGAGGCCTGTGGATAGTTAAAGCTTTTAAGAGCTGAATTCTTTGAAAGTCTTGGAGTGGAATCCTTATCTGTGCCGAAACCCCATTCTTGGCTTTGTACTCAGTTCTTATGTAATGACAGCAAATTACTTTGTTTTATCTCCCCTGGTGTCCTCGAGGTTAGTGACACATCACCATTAGGTTACATTGCTATTTTGATTCAACTGCCATACCACATGCCTAAGTGCTGCAACAGAGCTTGTCCTTCTCCCTGTGCTACTGGCAACTGCTATTTTTCCTACAATTAGAATTCAAAGGCTTCATATCAGGAATTTCATCACTCTCATACTGAAGCACCCAATATACTTCAAAGCAGTGTCAAAATAATGTTTTATTTAAAAACCCAATTACCCTCACAATATCTGAATTCCATGTACCTTTCAGATGATATGCTTTAAGATTAACACTGCTACTGTATTTTATGGCCTTTGCAATACCATTACCTATTCAGGGAAAATATTTAATTTTGCAAACAAAACCAGATAAATACTATATTATGAGTTGCTTTCTCTTCCCTTCTTCCCGAGCATGAGAAGATTCAAGACGGGCTATTTAAAAAGCACTCAATCCTTACCAAGTGGAAGATGCAATGCAATCAGAATTAAAATTACTCCTTTAATGTTGCAGCTGGTTGTCCATAGCCAACAGAGCAAGACACAAAACATTTCTATAAAAACAGAGCTCAAATCTAATCAGTGAAGAAGAGCTGAAAATCTGTTGTGCAGACTAAAGATGCCAGGGGGTGGCAGGGGACAGGACAGCACTCCACAGAACAAGAGCTCCTTAATTGGAAATGATAAAGCTACATTGTCCACATGCTAGCTCCAGCCTTCTTTTGTTTTCCCATGATATCCTGTTGATCTAATTCCAGGTCCCTTGTGAACATCCGCTGGTTCCAAATGAGAAGAATGGGTGGTGTTGGTTTCACTTCAGCACCTCACTGGGTCACCAGCCCACCTCTGCCTGGAAAGGCTCCCGGATGCAGCTCCAAAGAACAACCTTATCAGCAAAAGATCTGAACAGATAAGGCACACGGATATATGAGATCACATCTTCTGGTAATTTAAACAATTCAAACGCCATTATCATATGGAAGCACAGGAAAAAGCAGGAGTTCAGCTAAATCCCTACAACTCCACATAGAAATAGTCATATTTGATGAAATCAAGCACAGCTTTTGCCCCTCTCTGTTATCAACCACAGTGTTCTGACACTACCTGGTAGCAACCACTTGAAGAAAGTAGTGAGGACAAAGTCAGTGGTCAGTGTGCAGTGCTGCCTCACCACTAAGGTCCCAGAAATTTCAAAATCAGGACTTGCACAGCCAAAGGGTATATTTGTGTATTTAATAGCCCTCACTAACTTTTATTTGTGTTCATTTTCTGGAGTTTCAATCTCAAAAAAAAAAACCCAAAAAACAAAAAACCTTGTCGTATAACCAAAATCAGGCAAAAAGGTTTTCTACAAGTACCCACAGATTGAGCAACCTTGTCAAATCTGGCTTTATTCCACGTTTCCCCAGGTTTTGCTTGTTTACATCATTCTTACACTGAAAGAAACCTCCCATAACTTGTGTCTGTGAAGCTGAAGAGCCCTAGTTACCTTACCTGCTTCTGACCTAGAAGCTGTCCCACACTTCCTAACATTTATCTGAACCTCTCAGAATGCTCTCTGTGCTTCTAAAGATCAGAACTGTACACAACATCCAAAGCACTGGCACACCATGGATTTATCCCGTGCCATAATGACACTCCCTGCTTTTATTCTCTTGCTCTAATTCCTTATCTCCACATACTCGATTTGCTCATTTACCAAGCCTTGAACTGGGGTTTTCACAGAGCTATTATTTTGCCAAGAGCTTGTTCCCAAGTGATAAATCAGCTTCTAAACAGGCCGTTTCTGTATGATTGAAACGGACTGTTTATCTCCCATTTAAAACACTTTACATGTATGTACATCAAATTGTACCACCCACTCACTTTGTATTGTGATGTTTTACTACATTTGCTCTCAGTCCACAGGCTCCAAATCAGATCCTTGTGAAGCTTTGAATGTTGGCTCAATCCACGGAGAAATAGTTTTGTTCTGTCTTACAGAGACCTGTCTTTGATGCAGTGTCATCTATCCACATGAAAACTTCTCTTATTTTTCAGTTCCTTCAGAAGGTTTTGCTCACAGATTTTGTTGAATACCTTTTAGAAACCCAAGTAGGAAACACCAGCTGAATGTCTCTTGTCCACATGCTTTGCTGACTCCTCACAGGACTCCAAACAATCTCTGAGGCCAGGAGTTCTCATTAGAAAGGCTCTGCCATCTTTCACAGTACCTCATTTTCTCCCTGCATCCTCTAGTTCAACTTTTAAAGTTTTCACTAACTTGGCTGGTACAGAGAACAGGCTCATTGCTCAGCAGCTCTACAGAACTTTTCAGGCTGCTGGTTTTTTTTTTTTTTTTTTTTTTTGTTTTGTTTTTTGTTTTTTGGTTTTTTGGTTTTTTTTTTGTTTTTTTTTTTTTTTTTTTTAATTGGGATATTAACTAACTTCCCTGTTTCTGTTATCAAAGCCCTTCTAAATGCAATGTTACACAAAAACCATTAGCAAGCAGCTCAGCTATTTCAGTCTTGACTTCTCTTAAAACTCTTGGATGAATATAATGCAATCCAGTTGTTCAACGCTTTTTATTTTAGCCATTTGTTTCACTACCTTTCCTACAAACCTTCAGTTTGAAACAGATCCTCTGATAAATCTTTCATAAAATCAAGTATAAGTATGGGAATATTCTTAGGTTCCTCTACAATGAGCACAGAGCAAAATATTAATTTAATTTTTCTCCAGAACCTTATCTCCTCTGAATAATCCATTTTTATTTTGACTGTCCACTGGCTCTGATACCTCTTTTGGCAAACTTTCTGTTCTATTTTGACGGAAAGCAGTTGAGTCGGATTTTTGTAACAAAATAGTAACAAAAAGTAACAAAAAGACAAATGGCAGGAGGACTAGCGGAGCGAATGTTCAAGGATGTGGGTGTCCGGTCACCCGGTATACTGCAGCCGCGTTCATAGGGCAGCTCTTGTGCTGCAACTGTAGGGAAAAAAAAAAAAAAAAAAAAAAAAAAATAGGTAATTCTTTTCTTCCACCTACTGGAGATAAAACTGGAGATAAAAGCCAGTTGTCAGCTATGGGGGAGGTTGGGGTGGTTAGTTCCATTTTGTTTTCCCACCATCACGGATCAATTCTTGATGGCTGTGGAGGTTTCCGGGTGGGGGTGATGCCACGGAAGCCAAGTTAGGGACAGCGAGAGCTGCGAACCGCCGCGTGTGAGCTCGCCCGGGACTCAGCACCCAGCTCCTTGGAATGCCCACGGCTTCTCCTGACGCCTCACCCCGCAAGGGCAACGGGAGCGCCGGAGGCGGCGGAACGGAGACCGGGCTGCCTGCTCAGCCCAGCCGGGGGCTCCACCTGCGAGGAGCCGAGTGGGGCAAGGCAGGGAGCGGTGTCGCGGGCCACGGGAGCACGGCTGGGGGGCACGGCCGCCCGTCCCGGTGCCCGTCCCCCTGCGGGCTCCTTCCCGCCGCCCGGGAAGCGCGGCGCCGCCGCCTTGCCATATATGGGCACGGCCGGAAGCGCGCGCGTCACGGCGCTGGCTCGCGGCGTCCCCGCGGGGAGCGCGACGTCACGTCACGTCCCCGGCGCGCCCGCGCGCGGCTCCCCGGCAACCAAACAGTAAACACGGGGGCGCGCAGGCGCAGAGCGGCGCGGCGGGGCGGGCCCGGTGCGAGGCGGGAGCCCCGCGCTGAGGGCAGGGACCGGCCCCGGGGCGCGGGCCGCAGGCGGGGTGCGGGCCGTGCGCTCCGCAGCGGGTCGGGACTGCCGCTGCTGTCCGCGCCGGAGCTGCCCTGGAGCCGCAGCACCCTCCTGCGGCCGGGCAGGACGTGCTGCTGGGCTGGGCAGCTCTGCTGTGTTCTGCCGTAAACGCATCTAAGGATCTTCGCGTTGTTTTACAGCTCTGCTTTCTGCTATTCGTAACAACAGTTCCACTCTGCCTTGCGTTGCGTTGCAGTTGCATTTCTAAGAATTAATTACACGACCGCCCTCAGAGGGATCAGGAGCACAGGAGGCGTCAGAAATAACACGAGAGTTCCCTACGTGTCTTATGTCGTTCCATTGTTGTGTTTCACAAAGCGTTGTGCTGGTATCTGCGTGATGGATCAGATACAGCTTGTAATTGAAGCACATGCTTATAACACATTGCAGGCAGAGATTGCTGCATTATTCCCCAGCTGAAGATAGTGGCAAGATTCTCCCTGTTTTAAGTGTGACTTCACTAAATAATTCTCAAATGCTAGGAAACAGATAAATCACGTTCATAACACAGCATAAATTTTATGTAGCATATCCTGAATTCTGGATTGTTTATGGCTGAAGGCAAGGAGTAAGGCTGGAGCCTGGGGTTAGACATAAAGTGTCTCATGTAGTGCCACTCCTGAATCTGACATCTTTGCGTAACAAATGCAAAAGCTGACGCTTAGACTTGGCACTTGCTATTATTTCTGTTAAAAAGAGAAGCCTTGGTTAGGCTGCAGAACTGATCTCTGAATTTAGCTCTAGATTTTGCTTTAGCCTGTCCGATGATCATGAGAGATGATGGGGCCAGGATCACTCCACCTAATTTGAGGTAGAAGCCACTTTTGAACCATGTGGTATTTTTGGACTTTGTGGACCCATTTGCTTTCAGCCTCTGCTGAATATCTGGTGATTTCAGCAGTGCACATGGGTTCCCAGAGACCTGAATTGTTCAGCTCTGAACTTGATGGTGTTTCAGCAAGACAGCACATTGTCATTCCAGATTTGCTGACTTCACAGGGTTACCTGTCACATAAGTCTGACTCCCCTATAGCATCACCCACCACCTACATGACTGCTTCATGGTTCAGTGCCTCTGTGCATTTGCTGCAGCTGGGTGTTACCCGTGTAAACTCAAGTGGCTATGTGAAAGTAGCTGCTGCTTAGTAGCAAGTGGGATTAGTCTTCATCACTTGTCAGCTCTGCCTACAGATTAATGTTGAAAGATGGGGAACTGCACTTGTAATATTTGCTTTTACACAGGGCAGGCCTTGTTGAGCAAGTCATGGAGCTGCAATACTCTGTGCTGAGATGAGATAGATCCTCTGTGTGTTCTGATTAGGAAAGGGGTGGAAAAAGGCAGAGCCTGCTGCAGTGACCAGGAGATGTGGACTTATAGAAACCTGACCCTGAATGCCAGCCTACAGAGACTCCCTGAGACCATGGTGTCAGGATGGCCTTCAGCTGGACACACATGGATGCACAGGTGACATCTTTGCTTTCACCTTGAGAAAGGAGTTCTCAAACTGGAGTGGCAGGGCTGGAAGCTGTCAGGGAGGCCCTGCCACTCTCAGGGGACCCTTCATGTGCAGCCTTTAGGGAGGGAGCAGACCACTGCTCTGCAAGCAGGGATAACCTGGCCCAGCTGCTGTCCTGCCAGCAGAGCACATTTCACTGCACAAGCAGCAGAGCTTACAGAGGGTAGCAGCCTTTCTCAACTGACTCAGCAGGAGAGACCACATTTCCAGAGACTCCAAGGAGGCAGCACATTCCTAGAATGTGTGTGCCATTTGCTATAACTCGTCCATTCAAGGACTGTGGTGGCTTTAATAGAAACTGAAGAGCCAGTGGTTTGCCTTTATACCACTCACCCCAAAGTAAGGAGTGCACAAGCCTTTCTCATCCCCTTATGTCCAAAGAAGATAGGCCATAGCTGCTCCTAGAGGAACCAGACCACATCCAGGGACAAGGAAGTTGAGCTGTTAGGCGCATGGAAATGATCATGTGGGGCCCAGCCTAGAGATGCCCTTTCAGCACTTTCCAGCAAGACCTTGAGCTAGCTGGTGAAAGGGCACAGCAGGTGACACACAGACACAGAAGGGGACCAGACCCAGACAGCTCAGCTGGGAAAGGCCATGGGGAGTGACCTTGGTGCCTGCCGGAATGGGTGTAACCACAGCCAGCCCTGACTAGCACCAGGACAAGGACAGGGCTGGCCTAAATGGTATTACCACCCTTATGTACCTTAGTCTCAGGCAGATTGCAGGTGTCTGCAGTTTATAAAGCCCAGACAAAATTAGAGGCTAGAGAACCCCTTTGAGGTCGCAAGGAAGCAAGTGAGAATGGTAACACAAGGACAGCTCCAGCAGTCAACTTAAATGCTTTTATTGACAATGTCTCTGAACAATAATAAGCAAACAATGCTTAAGTTTCATCCAAATTCACTTTCCACATGTCAAAAAAGACCTCAAGGTAGAAAAAAATAAAATAAAAATATAAATATCTGAGAATCCATCTTAATAAATAAATTAAAAACACAATAAAAACGTTTTCATGGAAAACTTATGTCAGAACATTCAGACCACCTCAACAATGCATGATCAGTAAAGTTACAATGAACATCAATGTAGAACTACAGTACATGGATATAGCTATTTATCTACCTACTAGAAAATAAAATAGAGTCTCTTTCCCCCCACATAAGATGGGTCATTGCTAAGTCATCAGAACACGATATTGCCAGGAACACAGTAGTTATTGTTAATCAGCTGCACTAGATACGAGTTGGAGATACCCAGCACCAGGTTAAATTCCAATCATTTAAAACCAAGAGATTAATTAGTTAATGCTAGTGATACTAAGGAGGGGAGGGAGTCACCTACCCAGCCATGTGGGACATGCTACAGACTACCAGCTCTCATGGATGGGCCACTGGGGACAAGACAAACTCCATGCGATTTGCTACATCTCTGAAGAGGTAAGAGACCTCGGTGCATGACGCTCTGCCAGGCCCCGGGGCGCCAGGCCAGACAGGGGGTGGCGGTGGCAGGGCCCTCCCCAGGCCTGGGGAGCCCCATGGGGCACAGCTGCAAGTCCGTGGGGGTGCGTGGGCAGGGGAGGGGGCCCAGCAGGTCAGTCAGTGCTGGAGCCCTTCACAAAGCCAGCAGGGTGGGGGAGCTGAGGGAGTCGGACGAGGGCTCGTTGCTGCTGCTGCCCTTCCGGTGCGCGGCAGCGCAGCTGGGGAAGGCCTCTGCCTCGGGGTAGGTGAAGACGAAGGTGGAGGTGTAGGTGCTGGGGCACGGGGTGCAGGTCACCACAGGGGTGCAGAGGGGCTCCAGCTCACCGCTGGTCCCGGCAGTCAGCGACTCCCAGTCCGACGGGTAGAAGGAGGCCCCAGGCAGGTCCATGTCGGGCACAGAGCGGGAGGCCTCCCGCGGCCCCGTGGAGAAGAGCAGCTCGTCGAAGGGCTCAGCCTTGAGCTCCAGCCCGCTGCTGCCGGTCTCCTTGGGCGGCACGGCCGGCGGCGCTTCAGGCATCAGCGGCAGAGCAAAGGCAGCCTCCTCGGTCATGGGGGGGCTGGGGGTGCCCAGGTCCAGCGCGGTAGCGGCGCTGGCAGCTGCCAGCTCCTCGGAGAAGCACAACTCCTCGGGCATCTTGCAGGCGGGCCGGTGAGCCGCCAGGATAAACTCCAGCTTCTCCTTCTCCTTCAGCAGGTTAGCAATCTCCGCCTGCAGCGCGGACTTCTCCTCCTCCAGCTGGTCGGTCTCCTGCAGAGAGAGCAGGCTGTCAGCCAGGGCCGGCATCACTCCCAGCTGGAGTCCCCTTCCTCCTGTCATCCCCGCCCCCGGTACTCCCTCTTCCCCCGCCACCTCCCGGGCAGCACTTACCGCCTGCAGCGTGTCGGTGAGCTCCCGCCGCCGGTTGCGGCACTTGGCCGCTGCCATTTTGTTCCGTTCCCGGCGGATCCTTCTCTTTTCCTCCTCCTCCGGGGACAGCTGCGGGCAGAGAGAGACAGCTCAGTCCCGGTGCCCCCCGGCCAGAGCAGCCCGCCGGCGGCGCGTCTCCCCAGTCCCCCGCAACAACTCCGATCCGCACTCACCTGTTCAACTTTGCCCCGGCGGCCGATGCTCTGTCCGCGGCCGCCCGGCGCCTTCAGCACTGCGGGGCGGGAGTAGGAGGTGGTGGGGGCGGCCGCCGAGACGCCGTAGGGGTGCCCGCGGCTCTGGGAGGGGGCCACTGAAGAGATGAGAGTGGGCTGCACCAGCCACTGCAGGTCGGGGCTGGTGGAGATAGCCGTCACCGTAGGCACAAAGCTGGCGCTGGAGGCGGCCAGGTCGGTGCAGAAGTCCTGTAGGTCAGAGGAAGGGGGGCTGCCTTCAGCGGAGCGCCCGGGCCGCTCCCCGCCGTCCCCGGGGCCGCGGCGCCGCGCTGCCAGCGCCGGCTCCACACGAGAGCGGCCTGTTATAAATATCTCTGACGTCCGCGCTGACGCAGACGCTGCTCCGGAGTCTCCTCAATGAACTCGCGTTTTATCAATGAAGCCGCTTTACACACCCGCCGCAGAGCGCGGCCCAGGCTACGGCACCCCCCAACCGCCCCACCTCGGCACCGGGGCCGCTCCCCATGCCAGTCCCCAGCCTGACCTCCTCCGCGGACACGGCCAGCCCCGCGCCACCCACTCCCGTCCCCTCCTGAGCGCTCTTGCCCCGGCCAAGAGCGCAGCCGGCACGCTCGGCAACTCACCTGCGGGTTGACAGGCGAGCCCATGCTCGAGAAGGAGTCCGCCGGAGAGGGATAGTAGGTGAGGCTGTCCCCGGCCGGGGAAGCGCTGCTGCAGCGGGAGGACGAAGCCTCGTACTCTCCGGCGAAGCCCTGATACATCATGTCGGCTCGGTGCGCGCAAGCCGAAAGTGAGAAGTGATGCGACGGTGGCGAAGCGTCCTTGGGGATGAAGCGAGGAGGGGTCGGCTGCGTGCGTCCCTGTGCCGGTCCGCGCCGCGCGTCTCTCCGCTCCACCGCCGGGGCTGCCTGAGCTGCTGGAGTACCGCGCCGTGCCTCGCTTTTATACCCCCTCCCGCCGACGTCACAGGGAACGCGCCACCCGCGCCTTTGGGGGGGGCCGCCCGCCCCACGCTCGCCCCGCGCCTCCCTGGGGCCGCCCCGCACGCCGCCTGCCCCCGCCCCCCCCGGGAGAGACGCAAGGCACGGGGCAGGGGGTGACAGCAGGGGCGGAGGGGCCCCAGGGCAGAACAGGAGGGAGCGGCCATGGAGCTTCCCCCCCCGCGCGGAGTGGTACGGCCGGGCTCGGGAACCCACTGACGCAGATATCCTTATATGGGATACATCCTGTGCGAGGGGGCGTGACTGACGGGAAGCGCTCCAGGCTGCAGCCAAGTGCGGCGGGCGGGCGGGCGGCGCGCGGGACGGGACGGGACGGTTCGGGACGCGACGGCCCCTCCCCCTCCCCCCCTCGCCTGGCGAGACCCTGCGGGGGCTGCCGTGGGGGCGCTGCCGTGGGGGCGCTGCCATGGGGGCGCTGCCATGGGGGCACTGCCATGGGGGATGCCGTCCCGTAGCAGGTGACCCTCTCCCCGGGGGCGCCGTCCCGCCCTCAAGTGATCCCCTGCCTCAGCGGGGCCCCGCACGGCCTTGCAGCCTTGGAGCAAGGTGCTCCAAGGAAGGCGGCGAAAAAGGGGCGCGGCGGGCCGGGGGTGCGCTTTGCGCTGCAAGTCAAGCCCCATCGTAAGCACTGGGCGGGGTCTGCCCGTAGCTGGGCACAGGTACTCGGCGGGCCTCAGGCAGGGAAAGCTCAGCTTAACACCCGTCCCTGCAGCGAGGAGCGCGTTATGCTCATGTGTCACTATTGACTTCCCTATTATGTGTATTTGTAATTATCGAGAGTGAGGGTAATGGCACAGGGCGATGGGAAGCCCTGCCACGGAAGCCTGAGGGGCCGCAGCCCTCCGAGAAGGTTGGGAGAGCTTGGGATGGCGGGGGGGGGGTGGGGGGGCGACTGGGATAGCCGCCAAGAGCATGGGCAAAAGGCCACCGGGAAACCACCGACGAGGAGAGAAAGGGGCGAGGCTCGTCCTTTCCTCCAGTTTGGGTTTTGTTTTGATCCTTGTTGCAGCGAAGCCCGGAGACACCCACCCACGACGGGGATGTCGGCAGCCCTGGCTCAGGTCAGGCTAAGGTGGGAGCCAGACCGCAGACTCGCCTCGCACGGGAGCCAAGAGATCGCGGCTATAGATAGTAACAGGGAAGCTGCAGCAGGGAGCGTGTTTACAGCAACAAACAGAGCCTGCAGCGCAGTCTCCAGGCAGGAGCGTCACCCAGCCAGGCTGGGATCCTGCTGGCAGCCGCTCCCTCTGTTTGAGCTCATGGGCTAAATGCAGCGCTTGATGCTGCTGCTGTTGCTGTTGCTGCGCGAGCAACCTCCGTTCTTAGAGATCTGGGCCACGGGGGCGGGAGAACTGGGCCAGCTGCTATTTCTGAACTGCCCGTCAGAGCAGAGGGGACAGCCAAGGACTGCCGCAGCTCACGGCCCCTGCCGCTCCCTGGGAAAGGACCTGCGGGGGCCCGTGCTGCTCTCAGCAGCTCAGTGCTGGCCCGCGGGCCAGTCCATCCCGGGGCAGGCATCTGCCACCCTAGGTTCCTGTGCTGCCACCGGCTCTTTGCCCCGACCAGCACTCCCCTCACGCCAGTTACTGAAATAATGGGGCAAACATGGTCTCTTTGGCAGCCCCAGGCTGCAGGTGAGGAGACCCTCAGCAATGCCCAGAGGAGGCATTGCCAGCAAATTAGCAAAGCCACAACCCTGCCATCTCTGCCAGCAGTGAGCAAAGGGCCAAACCTCTGCAGCCACAGGGCATAGGTTGACACATCGGTGCCCAGCATGGGCAAGAGCCTCTGACACAGTTTCCAGTCTCAGACATTTGCCAGGCACATTTCAGAAAAACACAGTTTAGCCCTTCTCTCTAGAAACTGCCCCAGAGTTCCTCTACCCAAAATACCTTCCCCAAAAGAAGTGTCTGGAAATCAGGGGGGGAATCCACCTCACCAAAGCCCACAATATTTTTGTGGTGCCCATGCAAACCACCTGTTGCCATCTCCACTGGTGACCAAGCATGATCTGTTTGTACCAAACGGAAAGTGCACGGATGCTGCACAGCTCTAACACGTGGAGGCAACGAAACAGAGAAAGCGAAAACACATGACGTGGGTTTGTTGTTTGCTCCAAACACAGGGTGCACACGTTTTACCACAGTATGTGTGAGAACAAAAAAAGGAAGCAGGCGATACCACAGCGACAAAACAGAGTCAGAGCATGAACCCTCCTGCCTGGGCAAGAGGGTTGCCCTCACCAGCATGCCAGGCAGATGGAGGTTCCTCACCTCCCCTGCCAGCTGAGAATGGGAAGAGGCATTAGACCCTCATAAACTACTGCGATCTGTGGAGTGGACCATGAGTTCGTTGAACACTACAACATTATTAAACCTGTACAACCAGGGCCAGCAGGGTTTTTCCAGACTCTGATGGTGCTTGACGGGGTCTCATCTGCAGGGACATGAGGGACTATTCCCTTGCTTCAGACAAGCCCACTGCACCTCCGGGTCCTATGCTAGTGAGGTGGAAGTGGCTGCTGACTGTGACCAGCAGGGAGATGGCTCTTCCCAGATGCCTGGCCAGACAGAAGAGGCCATTCCCACTGCCCTTCTTGGGCATCACAATGGTGCCGGCAGGGCAGAAGGACAGCATCCATCCAATGAGGATCTTGTCCTGCATACCAACAGAACCCCTCCACTTTACTGGCCTTCACTTTTCCTCCTAACGAGCAGGGAGATGGGAAAGCTTGCAGCTCTGAGGCTTACAGCAGAACAGTGAGATCCTAAACCTCAGAGTGCAACACTGGAACTTGGCCCCACTTTCACAGCCCTCCTTCATCTACGCTTGCAACTCAGGTTGGCCTTGCAAAACCACTGCAGAAAAGCACATGAAGTGTGGGGGCCAGTGCAACTGCACAGCCAAAACCTACTTCAGGGGCAAGAGATGGCTGTGCCTAAATCTGGCCATGCACCAGGGGAAAGTTCATGCCAGCAACACAGCCCTTTGGCAGTCACGTGACTGCCTCAACCCACTCTCTTTCAGCAGCACTGACTGCAGCATGGTTCCATATTCCCTCTCTAGACATACAACGTGATGGACATCTGCTTCCAGCTAAACAGGGACTGTTGGGGTCATTGGGAAGGAGACCAGACAGCCAGAGTTCAGCAGCAGAACTGGCATGCATTGGGCACTGCTGTGACACCATTAATAGCTCCCTGCACTGAGAAGTCATCACTGCTTGGCGAAGCATCCTGCCTACACTAACAGAGGATCAATAACCTGAGCACCTGTTGCAGTACAGATTTTATGGGCAAGATCCAGAGGCATTTGTGAAATTCTCCCCACACACACCTGCACACCCACTGCTCCTGGTGTCCCACAATGCATTCACTCCCAGCACAAGGAATCCCATCCTTCCCCTTGGCCCCAGAGAGGCTTTTAAAGCCAGGCAGAGGCTGCAGGACTTAAAAGAAAACAGGACGGAAAAGCAGAAAAGAGCATTGAAAAACCAATGGTGGGAGCCTGGCCCCTCTATTGATGTGGCTGGGGAGCAAAGGGTGGAGGAAGGGCTCATGGTATGTTATCCAAGTGTCCTGAACTCCCCCCAAGACTCACTGCACCTGTCACCCTCCCACCCAGCCTGGGAGCCTCCAGGAGGGCAGGGTTCCCACCTCTGCTGGTCTTAAAGGTACAGCGCATACCCAAAGCAAAGTATAAATAGTAATTAATAATCACAGCAGCTGGGTGTGTGATGGGGACATCCTAAAGAATAAACACCACGAGCAGAGACATCCCGGCATCTCGTGGTCGCACAGCTGCGTGCCATGGGCCGCCAATTACTGTGACTGATGCTGTTGTGCCATCCCACTCATTGTCACCGCTCTTTGCCTGCACTGTGCTGGATACAAACTCACCAGGCACAGCTGGACCTTGCTGCCCACACTGAGGAACCCATGCACTGCTCAGAGCCAGCAGGTGTGAAAGAGCTTCGCCCATCGCAGCATTTCCTCTGCGCCCTCTTGCCCAAGGCCAGGCTGGCAGCCGTCACCCCACGAGCCAGGGTTCATAACCCTGAGTAATTTGAGCACAAAGTTCTCCAGATAAAACACCAAAACTCCTGCTGCTGCCGCCACCAATGTGCCGTGTGTGTTATGGCAGTGCAACAAAGCCAGAACACCATGGCCAAGCTGGCCTCTTCCCAGCTGCAGCACCACAGGACCATCCCAGGGCATTGTGCATGCTCACAGGTATGGTTCCTGGGCACTGATCAGCTGGGAGGAGAGGAGAGGAAAATGCACTCAGTGAAAGGCAGCATGTTCAAACCCAGTGACAGACAGGATGATGCAGGACTTTTCTGATTATCAGACAAGATCCAAACAAGGCAAGCACAACTGTGATTTATTTCCTTGATGGCACCCCACGAGATGCCTGCAATAAAAACCCACACAATCAAGAGAAAGCTTGAGCTTCCTGTTGTGTCCAAGAGCCTTCTGGAGGTGGGAGCTGAATGGCCACATTACACAAGCTATCTCTTTCCTGTGTGGCTGGGCAGCAATACTGATGCTTGTGCTGGGGCCGGGGTGCAGGGGTCCTGCTCCTCTATTGGTGTAGTGGCTCTTGAGTAAAAATGGGTCAAAGGTAGCAAAGGAGGAAGTGCTGAGAAGAAGGAGGAAAATGCCACTGTGCTTAGCTAAGGAGATTTTGTTACAGATGGAGAACAAAGCAGCTGAAGTGAAGGGGCAGGATGTTGAAGATTGTTTAGCAAAGGACCGAAAGAAACCTTCTAGTTGTTGTGACTGGGGAATGCTCTGGGGAAAAAAAAGGCTCAAGGCAACTCAGGATTGACAAAGGATCGCAAAGGATAGTCTGGGAGGAAGAAAGACACACTGAGCCTTTGTCACTGCCTGGAGAAACAACCCTGCTTCACTGGAGATAGTCCCCAGGTCACCTTTCTCCTGTGCCATTGAGAGTCAGACGCCGGCATGCCAGGTGGGCTGGCTGCCCTGGAGGACAGTCATGAACACAAGTAAGATCTCTCTCTTTGAGTCCTTAACTCTTGTAGTGACGGGGCTGTCACAGGGACTCACAGAGACTCAGCCTGCCCTGGCCCACCGGCAAGTCACATTCAGTTGCTGCTGCTGAAAGGAAATGGCAAGACTTGAAGTGAGGTGTTTGCACCCTTCTCCAACTGAGCCGTGCCTCTGACTGAACAGGCAGAGCCAAAGGGAGCAGTCAGCTCAGTGCAAAGATGCTGTCACTGCAGGAATGGAGACCCCAGGAATGGAGAAAGAGAATAAATAATAAGGTATGGCTACGTGGTGAGTTGGCCTTCTCTGCCCTAGGAACAAACATTGGGAATACCCCAGGAAGCTGAGGTTCCTTAGATGGTATTTAAGAAATGTAACAAATACAAAATTCAGTATTATTAAATCGTCTGGGGTTAACAGTGCCATGAATACATAAACATGTAAACAGTGCAGAGCACTGCCAGCCCAGCCCCGAGGCTTTGATCTTCCCCATGCATTCAGATCTGCCAAGCAATTTGGTTTGGCAGGGGATAGCTGCTGGAAGAGGAAACATCTTTTGTGTTAACTCGTTCCTAAGTATCTGCACAGCCAGAGTTAAGCATATGCCTGTGCAGAGAGACCCGGGAGTAGGGCATTGACAGATCATCTGTGTGCTCTGCTCCACCTCTGCACAGTGAACAGGGTCTGGAGGAGAGTCTCTTGTGCTCATTGCTAGCAGCTCACAGCTCATCCCGAGCTGAGAAAAGCTCTTGCCATCATCCAGGCCCATACCAGACTCTGAAGAGATTGTCCATTTTCTTCGCTGTCAAGGTCACATATTAAACATGTAGACAATAATAAACATGCCGGATAATCTAGGCCTGGAAACTCAAGGACCTTTCACAGAAGGGGCACAGCAGTCCAGTTTGGGACTGTTTGACTTGGTGATTGCACATGGAGAACCTGTCCTCTGTACTTTCCTGCCAGGAGCCTGGCTGCCAGGGGCACAACTGCCAAGCCAGTGGGGTCAGGTTAACTTGCTTTGTCACTGTTTGCTTTAGGATCTCAGTAGAGCTCAACGGGCTGCAAAACTGGCACCTCTCGCCCATGTGAGATACCAGTGGACGGTGCTGGCCTCCCCGGGCACCGAGTGCCAGTGCAGATGTGGGCAGGCACCAGCCTGGAGAGAAAGGCGCCCTGTGCTCCCCAGTAAGGTAGCCCAGAGGGGTCTCTGTCCCCAGTTCCTCTAGTCAGGGGTTCCCTCCTGCCTTCTCCAAGCAAACCCAGCATTTCCCAGGGAGCTGGAGATGGCCTGGTGCTGGAGAGGAACTGGACTACAGAGCTGTGAGTTCGGGCTCTTGCGGCTGAAATGGGGCACTGTGGGCCCCACCCAGCACACAGCACCCCCACAGGGCCCAGTGTCTCCCTCCTGCCATGCACAGCTGTGCAGGACTCCTCCAGGCTGCCAGGCCCACCTGGACTAGACACTGGAGTTTTGGGGTGCTTGCTGAAGTCAACATCCCAGCCAGGCTCCCAGATCTCCCCACCCGGACAGCCGGCAGGTTCAGAGTGGCAGCAGTGGGCGTGGGACTGTATGAGCAAGTACACAGGGCAGTGGACACACCAAATGTGTTTGCACCTTACCCCCAGACAAGTGCGGAATCCAGAAAAACCAGTAAAATATTGTAAAAAGCAATGGTGCCAACCTGGCAACCCCAGAGAGACACAAAACACTGTTATGTGCTGGGGTCTGGCACTGGCCAGCAGGTGGTGAGCATTCATATTGTGCATCATTTGTTTGGTTTTACCTCCTTTCCCTTTTACTATCATTATTTGGCATGATTATAGCATGTAACTTTGTTTTCAATTATTATACTGTTCTTATCTCAACCTACAAGTTTGCCTCCTCCCCATTTCACTAGGATGGCAGGGAGAGAGGGGAGCTGAGCGAGAGGCCGTGGTGCCTGATTTCCACCCCGGTTTGAGCCCCGGCAGTCCGTTCTGTGGCCGGGGGCCCCCCGCTCCCGGGCCCACCCCAGGCGCGGCCCGGTCCCAGGCGCGGCCCGACGAGGGGGCGGTCTCGGCTCGCGCGGGCCCCGCCCCGCGTCCCTCCGGCCAATCGCGGCGCTGTTGCCGGGGCCGGGCCCGGCGCCTGACGTTACCCGGGAGACGGCGGGACGTTGACAACACACAAACCCGTGACGTCGGCGCGTGGTTCCCGTGGAAACGGAATGGCGACGTCATCGCCTCCCCCTCCCACCCCCCCGCCGGAGCGCGCGTCAGCCGCGCGGGAGGGGCGGGGCCGGGCGGCGGGCGGGGCGCGGTCGCCACGGCAGCGGGAGCGGCTGTTGTTTGTTTGGGAGGCGGCGGCCCGGCCGGGCGGGGCCTGCGGCGGCCCCGGCCCCCCCGCCGGCTCCTGCCCACGCGGCTACCGCCGGGGCACCGCGGCCCGGCCGGGCCCGGGCAGCCCCGCAGGCCGGAGTTCCCCGCGGGCAGGAGGCAGCGGTGTGGGCTGTGGGTTAGCATAGGTCCCTCCAGCCGGCAGCCCCACGGGCGGCTGGGCGCCCCTCCTCCGTGCGCCGGGAGGGCGCGGGCTGGTAACCTGAGCAGGGAGATGGGCCCGGGATTAAAATTAATGCCGCTGAGAAGGTGGGTTTATTTTTAACTGGGAACAGCGATGCAGCCCTCTGCACTGAGGAGCCTGGCTGGCAATGCGAACAGCCCAGCTGCAGGAAGAGCCCGGAGCTGGGAGAGTCGGATGGATGGATGGATGGATGGATGGATGGATGGATGGATGGATGGATGGATGGATGGATGGATGGATGGATGGATGGATGGATGGATGGATGGATGTGCACATGAGCTCCTGCCCTGCTGCAGGTACTGGCTGAGCACCCCCAGCACATGTGAACAGGTCTGCTGTGCCCATCATCCAGCTTGCTGAGTGCAGTGTGGATATAAAGTGAATGTCCAGCAAACCTGAGAAATCTAGCCTTGGAACAAGTGGAAAGAAACTAAGAAGTGAATCACAGACGTTGCAGTGTTTTCTGGTCCATCTCTTGAAGAGTGGCCTGATCCCTCAGCATCCTTTGCCAGCAGCATCGTCTGAAAAGCCTGCTCTGCCAAAGTTGCTCAGCAGACTGCCCAGTGCCATCTACACTCTTGTCACCAAGCAGCGGGGGTGCCCGGCAGAGGCGAAACAGAGCAAATGCTCTCCCTGCATTCCGGGGCAGCAGGGGCTGCTCCAGAGAGCCCTGTTCCCGGTGCATTGTTTCCGGCAGCCGGTCTTTGGGTGTTCCTTTGGGCGTCTTTCTCTCTGACATCAGCTTCCTCCCTTACAATGCGTGGCGGCTAGAGCCCTGCTAGGTGAAACACCCCATGGAGAGGCCGCTGGCGGAGGGACCCACCCACCGGCATCCCCGGTTTCCCCGTGCTAGGGCCGGCTGGGTGGCTCCTTGAAATCCCAAAAGCTGTCTTTGCAGTGGGGTTGCGCAGGAGCTGCTGGCAGACGGGAGAGGAGGGAACCTTGGGGCCGCCCCGGCCTCGGCCGCTGAGCCGGGTGCCTGCGGGGTGGGAACTCCCAGCGACTGTTCCCGCCGCCGCCATCTGCTGAGGCCAGCAAACTGGAAACCAGCTGCTTGCCCAACCCTCGCCAGCAGCCAGGCTCTTGTCATTGCTCTTGGCTTTACATCAGCTCTGTTTAGTTTGGCAGGCTGAGGGCAGCAGGTTCAATCCGGGCGATTTTACGAGGGCTGGTTCCTGTCCCACACCCCTCGGTGGGGAACACGGCGTACGCTGAGGATACCCTCGCCCTGCAGCCCCGGGGCAGGAAAGGGCGCGGCTGAAATTAGTGTTTGCTTCTCAAGGGCAAGCCTGAAGTGCCGGTGTTTGGGGAGGTAATCAGCGGGCGTGAGAAGAGGCTTTCCGCACGGTCACGGCAGCGTTCCGCATTCCGGGGGGAGCCGGTCAACTGCTCCCGGAGACCGCTGGCCGTGTGGGAAAGTGTGGGTAGGTGGCCAAAAGCGGGGATCACGCCTGGGGTTCGGGGCCGCAGTGCAGAGCATGTCCAAAGTCACTGGTCGCCAGGGCTGGAGGGATGTCCCACCAGGACATGTCCCACAGCCTTTGCCGCGGGCGCTGCCTGCCACTGACACACAGGGGGGATGCGTCTGATGCATCCAGGCAGCTGGTGCCTATGGCATGAGGGCTTCTCCTCCGTGTTTCACGTTAACACGAGAAAGGAGAGATGCCACTAATTACACCAATTATTCTTGCTGCTCCCCTTGTCCCAAAACAGGCTGTCAGCCCTCTGGCCCCATCCCATCCCAGGGCACACGCAGCAGGGCTGCTAGCACAGGCACTTGCAGCTCCTGGGCTGCAGGGAGTCACAGACACCAATTAGCCCAGTGTTCTCCTCATTTGCGCATGCCTCATCTCGATCAACTGGCCAACTGGGCTATTTTCAGTGCGCCCTGTCCTGCCAGCCAGGGCTGCTACTGGGTTGCCACCCTGTCTGCTATGGGGCCTCACCTGCAGAAAGGGAGGGAGCAGTGGGGCAGAGGACAGGGAAGGACCGGCAGTGCAGAGGACAGAGTTCAACATCCAGAAGTGCGTCTGCCCAACCCTGTTCCTGCTGCTCCATCCCAAATCTCTCCTGTCCTGTGTCACGCAGGCCCAGCTCAGTGATGCTGTGGGACAAGAGCAAGCAGCTGGACACCAGAGATGGAAGGTGGGGGGGGGGGCAATGTAGCCCTGCGGTGCTCCTAGTCCCCTCCTGCTCAAGTCACATGTTTCATTTCTTTGCAGTAGACATAGGAGCATGTAGACCTGTGGCAAGCCAGTTCAGAGAGCTGACCTGGATGGAAACAGAACACTTTATTTCAGCAGGTTGAAGGTCAGCTCAGGCTGCCTGCTGCTCGGGCTTGCCATGGGCTGAACTGTCAGGGTACCTTCACCACTGGGGGACCTCATTCCCATTCCTTGCCAGGTCCAGTTCTCAGCTGTGGTGTGGTAAGTTGCCCTCTTTTGCTAGCCCAAGAGAAAACTCTTTGCTGTTTTTTGTCAATCTGTCCTCTGCCATTTTATCATGGTGAAGTGATTGAGAGCAGAGTCAAGAGTCAGCCAGTGCATGGAGAAGGCTCCCATGGTCCCATGCCAGGAAGAGTGGGAAAAGCCAGCCCACGACAGCTCGGTGTGCATTGCTGCAGAGCTGCAACTTGGGTGGATGGGCACTCGCCTGTGCTGGCACGACACAGGGTGTGGTGCTGGCAGCCACCCCACTCCCTCCATATCAGCTGATTCAAATCTGGGAGGCACAGCCAGCACCTTCCGAGCCAAGCCGGGGTGCCCGGTGCTGCTCAGGAGCCTCGCAGTGAGCTGTGCTGGAAGACAACTAACCCCAGAAAGACAAAAGATGATGGCTTCTCTGCCAGAACAGCTCCTGGGTCTGGTTTGCCAGGCAGTTGTGTATAGTGTTGTGCTGGCACAACAGGGAGGATCTGAGTGAGCTCTGTGGGATTGGTATTGCTTACACCACTTCAAACAGCCTCAGCACCAAAAAAGGGTAAGCATGGCCACAGAGGCAACTTCAAGCTAACAGGGCTCCAGTTATCAGCAGAGTCTCTGAGTTCAAGCCTGAGACTCATCTTCACTGAATTGCTGCACTAGGAAAGGAGAGATGGATCTGAGCTCCTGCAGGAGGACTTGTCCTTTCACACAATATTTGAATATATTTGCACTTCTCTGCAGAACTCATAGGAGGCTAGTTGGCTGCTCTCCCATTTCAGTATATTCCAAGTCTGCAATATTTTCACTCCCTGAAGTATTTTAGTTTCTTCGTGCGTTTCTTGTTTGCTCTGGTGCCAGTTCTGGCAGGTTTAGTGACCTCTGCCCCCGGGCAGCATTCCACATCAGTATTGAGGGGGCTGCATTACTGCATTACTGTGCAACAGCATTACTCCTCTCCTGTGTCCGCACCCCGTGTGTAGGGTCTTACAGGGCTGCTGCTCTCTCCACACAAATACTCTCCCTCCACACCCACTCACATAATCTTTGGGATGCTCCCTCGCATCCTACACTCCTCCTCTCGGCTCTGATTATCCTCTCCCTCCCTAGCAAGAAGGAGCACTCTGGAGTGAACTACTCACTGCGATCGTGACTGTTGTGAAACAGTTTATCTTCCTACGGGAGCGGCAGCCCTTGCCTGTCAGCCTGTGCCTGGCGCTCACAACGCCTCCAGCGCTCACAACCCCGCTTCCTTCTCCCTGACGTGCACAAATGCACGCTCCTGCACGCACACCCGGCCCTCCTCCGGCATGCCTTTTGCGCCCGCCGCTTTCCCCGGGGATCATGCCAGCACAGGGGATGCGGTAGTGTGCTGAGGGGGCTGGGGCTCCTGGCGCCAGTGGGGGATGCATGAGGAAGACAGATATGGGTCCTGTTGGGAACACCCCAAGGATGTAGTTCTCCCACTCCAGCCTGTTGCAGATTGGGCGGGTGGGTGGTGGTTGCACATGGACCACAGCCCCCTTGTCCTGCGGGTTATCCCTGGCCCAGCAGTGCCTCGGGAGCAGCCAGACAGAAGGTATGGGCATTCAGGCAGGCACATGCCCGGAGGGGGAGGGAGTCGGATGCCGTGGCTGCCGCAGAGGCTCGGCGGTGTTCCCAGGAGGTGACTCTTTAGGAAGTGGGTGCGTCCTGCCGGTGCCACGGCGGGAGGCCCAGCGGGAACTGCGTGGGAGCGAGGAGAGCCACGGAGCAGGCTGGGTCCTAGCCTGACCCCTGGTCATTAGGGAGAAGGCGGCTTTGACATGAGTCAGCAGGAGAGCTGAGCACAGAGTAAGCAGCACC
Organism: Ammospiza nelsoni; assembly: GCF_027579445.1. NCBI lineage: Eukaryota > Metazoa > Chordata > Aves > Passeriformes > Passerellidae > Ammospiza > Ammospiza nelsoni. Next base: position 41,813,478 of record NC_080638.1, on the reverse strand, counting down.
CAGAGACCGGAGAAGCAGGGAGGTGCCAATCAACATCGTGACACGTCCTAATTACTTTAGCTTGTGCTATTAAATTTGCTTGCTTATACAAGAAACAAAAGCAAGAGACATTCCTCAAAACTCCCAGTGGGCAGTGGGCTCTAACACCTTGCCCATATGTTGGCAGACTCTTCCAATGTCAGACGCAGAAAGGAATCCTGGTCATGCCGCCTCTTGCCAAAAATTCCCAAGCCGGCAAGCCCAAAGCTTGCTGCCCTGCCTCACTAGCCTGGGACCAAGCACCGGAGCATCTCTGACGAATGCACCACCCGCGAGGGCCAGGCGTGGAGGAGCCACAGCCCACAGGGGCGAGTAGCCCTGCCTAAAGCCTCCGCTCGCTGCGGCTGGGGAATGGCCATCGCCGAGGCTGGGCGCTGTGCTCAGCTAGCATGGGGCCGCATCCAGCGGCTGCTCACCGCGTAGTGCCTTACGTGCGGGGGGGCAGCCCCCGGGCGGCACAGCGCCTCGGCCAGAGTCAGACAGAGGTATCCCCGAGTACCAGGAACCACAGGTAGCTAGGGCACGAGCCGCCCACATCTCCTGCATCCCATGGTAACAAGCTGCCCAGCACCCAGTGCCAGTGCTTGCCTGGCTGTGCCAGGCACCTCTGCGGCCCCGGGGGCCTCCTGCACACCCGCACAGGTTCCACCGGGAGAGCAGCTTCCTCCTGCTGTGGCTGCTGCAGCTGCTGCCACCTAATGGAGCCGCTCCTCTTGCCCGGGAGAGATGAGAGCGGCGGTGCCCTGCGGCCAGAGCGTGCCCACCGCGGGCAGCCTGCAGCCGCTTGTGCCCGCTGCGCTGCCGGGGGAGCACGTGTGAAAATGCTGGCGCTGGAACGGTGAAAGCCCTGGGTGTGTGCCACACCGCACGGCAAGGAGGAGAGCCAGGCTCTCCCTATAGATGGTCGCCCCTGAATCTCGTTGGCACTCTCTCCGTCTCCGTACGCACTCACACACGGCACACACGGCACACGCTCGGCACACCTGGCCCACGCAGCCGCACGCAGGTCTCGGCTGCCGGCAGCGAGCCTCCGAGCCTCGGGTTTGAAAGCAAAGCAGCTCCCAAGCGACGCGGGTCATGGCAAGATGCTTTATATAACCCACCGCCACAGAGAAAACCAAAATAGCTGCCTCCCTGCTGCTCAGTTCGTCTCTTCCATCAAACACGGATAAAATTAGAGCAGGCCGTGACGTGCACCTACGTCTGCGCAGGGACTCCAGGGAGACGGAGGGAGCCGGCTCAGGGCTCTGCCATTAGTGGCACAGCCTGCCAGAGCTTTCAAGTAAGATCTGTCAGCAAGGCTGGTGTATGGCCGCAGGGGATGGATGTGTGGAAGAGGAGGCGGCAGGGGGGAGCACGGCTGCCGAAGGCTCACGGGGACGGCTCCATGCCTCATCGCTGCCTTTGGGGAACGCAGGCTGAGCGCTCTCACGCAAGCTGGCCTTCAGCGCTGCGCTGACCCCCGCTTTTCCAGCGTGGACACCACCGGAGGCGGAGCAGGGCTTCTCTGGAGGCTCTGGATTCACCGTGTCTGAGGCCAAACTCCCGAGCAGAGGAGTACTGGAATAGGAATACTTCTGCCAGAACTTTCCAGCAAACTTGTTTCTGTGGGCTGGAACGTGGAGCTGCTGCTGTCCCCTGGGAGGTGACCTGCAGAACTGGCCAGGTCCCCTTGTCTGCTGACTTTGCAACCTGGTAGAGCCATAGGCTGTGTAGTACTGAAAAGAGGGGAAAAGCTGCCTCTGAAAACACTGTGTGGAGACTCAGATCTTTTTAAGAAAGAAAAAAGAACAGGGAAATAAAGCCAGGAGAAAAGCCTGGAAAGAAGCTGGAAAACAGTCACTCACACTCCTGTACAGACACATAGATTAGGTCTGAGAATTTCCCTGCTGACATGAGAAATCTCAGTTGCTCAAAGCTCCTGATTACTAGGTAAAAGTAATAGTGTCATTGTCCAAAGCACACATAGATGAAGGTGTCTAACTTCTCTTTTGGATGTATTGGCTTTGATATTTTTTGCCTGGTTTACCAGTCTGAACAGAGGAATGTGGTAATCTGTTATTCTGTGACATTGCTCTTGTCTGTGACTTTGGGCACAACTTTACCTGATGTCTGTGTGTCTGTATGGGGGCTTTGGTGTCCCATCCTGAATTCTGGGGCTAATATTCTCCATCCTCATTTAACTGACATGTTGAAGACTTGTGAAGGGGAGCAAGTTAATGCAATGTCATACACTAAAGATGAGAAGAGCCCTGGAAAAAATGGCTGTGTTTTTCATTATTTATGGAAAAACAACAGCAACAACAAAAGACAAAAACTCTTCTCCTACCCTGAGGGGCATGTGCCTACTTGTGAAGGTAATATATGCTGTGTCCCCTGGACCCATGCCACCTTCTCCCTCTACCTCTGTCGTATGACCGTGCTGAATACATCTCCTTTTGGAGAGATGGCTCGGATCCCAGACAGATCCTGGAGACAGGAATCACTGATATATATATATATATATATATATATATATATATATAGCAGCATAGCAAGAGGTGAGTAGGGCAGCCACAGGAGCAGTTCCTCATGCTGGGCTCAAAAAAACCCAAACCCCAAACCACTCAGAACAAATGAAGTCTGTTCATCTTCTCCATGAGTTCCTGGAGGTGAAAGCTCAACAGGAATGAAGTGGCTGGATAAGAGAAGGAATATCCATGTCACATGGTGATGTCCCTGCTCACTCAGTCCTGCCCTCAGCCTGGCAAGGCCAGCTGGAAGTTGCTTGTGTATCCTTGGGGAAATTGTTTGCTGAGTGTCCACTGATGACTGTTATCTCTGGTTTCTGAGGAATTGCCTTGCTGCAATCCAAATGTCAACCATAAAGTGCGGAAGACCTGGTGTGTCCCTCATGTCTTCTGTTATCTTTTTCTCCTTTGGCCCATGACAATGCAATGGGGTATGGAGTGGCTGGAGTGGCACAGACTGGTGTTGTGTATTCAGTGAGGCAGTTCAGAAAGTGTGTTTGGCAATCAAAGGGCTGTACAGCAAAATCCAGCTTCCCTGGGTTGGTACCAAGGTCTGGGTGACTCTCCCAGCCACAAACTCCTCAATGCACAACTCAGTGCAGCCTCACACCCCTGTGATGCTAATCCTACTGCCCATCCCACGCGCAGGCAGAGCTCCTGGTGCTTCCTGCCAGGGGCAGGGGGCATTCATTCATCTTCTGGCTGCCCAGGTTGCCAGGTTCTTTGACTCCACTTAAATTGTGGATTTGTAGCAGAAAGCCTCTGAGAGAGCAGAGTATACAGAAGTGGAAAGGATGGGACAGGCCAGAAGGGGCCACAAAACCTGTCCTTTCCCCACAAGCCACAAGTCAGCCCTGCTCAGGCCAGGCTGGCTGTTGCTGAAGAGTTATGAGACACCTAAGGCAGGTGAGGCAGCCAGGGACCAGCTGCTGGGAAAGGGAGAGAGGGTCACACATCTCCATGGCCCAGAATATTCTAAATTTTTTGTGCTTCCACTGCACTCACACCTTGCCTGTGCCTTCTCTTACAAAGCAGCTCTTGAGGATTGGAAGATGTAACACATGCACATGAAATATCAGGGTGTATTTGCTGCAGGAAAAGGCAGGAGAGCATTGTGATATGGTCTGGGATTTCCCCGAGGCTGTTGAAGGACGGGTTTTACTAGCGGGATCTCTGCTGGGATGAGATGAATGGGAAGCAGGATTCATTTGCAATCCCTCTTACGTCAACACTTGACAGAAGACTTAATGACTGGGATTTCCCTCTGATTATCCTGGGGGAAATGGAGATCATTCTACAGCTCTTGCCCAGTGTCAGGCAAAGAGCCATTCTCAGGCTGTTAAAGTCTCTTTAGATGTCAGGAATAAAAATTGTTTCCTGTGAGCAGCAGCGATGAGTATCCTGGCACAACTGTGGTCTGAAAAGGATACTTATAACAGGAGCATCTTTTTCCTCAAACTCTCAGCATATTCCTCTTTCATAACTGTTCTGTAGCTCAAAATAACCTGTCCTGGCAGCTGGTGTTACTTGCATAAAGAGGAAGCTGAGGCCCTCAATGAGGTCAAAGGGAAGAGCACTCTGTCTAGACCAACATCCCTGGGGATTTCAGCCCCTGCCTCCTGGAAAACCCCCTGCTCCAGAATTGCCCTGGTGAGTCAGAGCACAAAGCCAGCACTGAGACAAACTCCAGAGCTATCCCAGCACTCTGACACCTCTGGGGAAGGCTTCTGCAGGGCAAAGGAAATTTCCACTTTGCTCTTACCAATTGGTCCTCATCAGTCTTCATAGCCATGCTGCAGCATGGATGAGAACCTGTGATTACACATCCTATCCATCTTCACTGTGTGTTTTTCCATTCCCTCCAGCCAGAATGCCCTCCTTGTGCAGCTCTCCAAAGGGCCTGTCACCTGATACTGTCTGTATCAGACATTGCAATGGCCAGCCAGGGCTTTGGTGCTCACTGAGACAGCCACGCTGGCAAGGCTCCCATGGCCCAGCGGCCTTGGGTACAGTGCTTAGGGGTGACTCAGTGCCTTGTTCAACAGTGAGCAAAGCACTATCTCCAAAGTACCTCTTCCCTGGGTTTTGGGGCGCCTCCTGCCCCCCCTCCCAGCCCAGCAGCTCACTCTGCCTTTGCAGAAGGAACTCCTCAATGCAGAAGTTGCCCATCTGCACCAAGTGGCCACGGAGGCTGTGGTTTGGGTGAGCCATCCTGCCCCCAGAAATCTTGCTCTAGAGGAGTTATTAATATTCCTATTGCCCACGTGCCATGCTGACTAGTTTCCAGAGATAAGTGCTCTGCTCATGTGCCTCTGGAGAGAGGGGACTTCCCAGGCCTAATTCGATGCTTCCCATTCCTGCTTTCTTATACACCAGTCTCTGTCAAGGCTATGAATATGTCCTGCTGAATCAGTGTTCATCCAGCCAACTTCCCTTTTTCACAAGGGGAAATATTTATAATCCAACAGTCAAGCTACCACGCAGTGCAGCTGGTGGAAGACATCCAATAAACATCCCATCTAACTGCTGCCTTTGCTGCCAAGCCTCCTCCCAAGAACTGGTGACTTGAGCAGCATTCAGCTGCACTGCTGTCGATATACAAGAACTCATATTCATCATGGCTTTTGCTAGGTGCTGGCCATTCTGATGAGCTGCAGGAAGGAATGTTCTTCATGCTAATCTTCAAATAATCAGCAAGGTTGTTCTGAGCTGAAAAAAATATGTGAGTCTGGAAGAATTCACTAAGCATTCTCTTCAGTGGGGAACATAGCTTGATACTCTCCATTAAATCTAGCATGAAGATATCTTTGAAATAGATATCATTACTGTGCATAGATGTCCTTTTTTTATTCTTATCAGGTGATATGAGGATAATATAATTCAGAAATCATGGCTCCATAGCTACAGCTGAGATTAGTCTTGTATTTCAAATTAGAAATTCCAACTCTATTGTCTTGGTATTTCCTCCCCAGTGTTCTTGCACTTACTCTCTATGTATAAGAAGGAAAGATCTAGGAACAGACAGATAAAAATGTTAAATATCTGAAAAGTTAAAAAATAATTAAAATTAGCCCTTGAAGAAATACAGCCTCCAGTAACAAAATGTTTCAACATTTAATCATCACTGTCATAGAATAATAAAAAGACTTCAGGCTTCCTACACAATAAAAGCTTCTTGCTATCATGTGCAAAGCCTACACAAGAGTATTTACTTTTTTAATTCCTGAATATTTTTCACATTACTTTTGACATGTGAAAGTCTCTCTGCATGGTTACATTAAGAATTCAGTTCAGAATTTTTCTTTTAAAAATACCACTGAAGTCACAGCTTGTCTTAGCTGGGAATCATTTGGAAGAGTTGCCCTTAGACACACTGATACTCAAGCCTTTCCTGGTAGCTAATCTGGTACATTTCCTCATCTATTTCCCTCAGTTGCTGTCTCCTCGCAGCTTAGGCAGACACCTTTCTTGAGAGTGAAATCAACCATGTTCCCATCAGGTACAACTGGAGGATAGGTTCTGTGACAGGATCGCAGTCATCAAAATCTGAAACTGATTCTAAGGAAATACCTTTACAGACATTGGCCAGCACCTCAGGAAAGCATCTGATTAAAGAGTTCAGCAATATTAAAACGCATTGAAATTTATATGGCTGGCAGAAAGATTCAGATTTATAAAAATGAGTGTATGTTTTAAAAAGGATAGTAAGTCTTCTTCTGAGAGCCTAGGTCTAACTCAGAGTTGTTTGATGCTGGAGCAAATATATCCTGTCCTTCTGCTGTGGACTTCTCCATTGCCCTATGCCATATCCACCTGCAGCCTTTATCAGAGAGAGGACAGTGGAGGAGCTGGTCTGAGTGCCCTGGGGATCCCCATCAGTTGGTAGGGACGAGGTGAGTGAGGGCTGGAGCTGAGCTGCATGGAGGTGGACCTGGCCAAGCAGCTGTTATTTAAGATGCTGTACACTGGGCAAGGACAGCTGTGTGCCTGACAGCACAGTCAGACTCATGCAGAGCATCACTACACAAGGTAACTGCTGATTAGACCTTGATTTCAGCATAAATTCAGTTTGAAGAAACCTGGAGTGAGATTTATCTAACCAGATTTAGATGTCTGGTTCAGGATGAGGAGACCTCTCTAGAATAACTTATTTCTCCCCATTGCTTGGAAAGGGAATGCAGCCCCCAATGCCCATGAGATGCAGAGATATGCATTTAATCAGATGGATCTCAGCTACGGTCTTTTAAGAAAAAGTAACTATAAAGTCACGCCCCAAACATAAAATGTACTCTCTTGTGTCTTGTTTTGAGCCTGCACTGTGATTCACAACTGAAAGAAAAATAATGGTATGACTTAACACTGGAGAATTTGCCTATTGAGACAAGACAATACCTCAAGCTTCTATTTTTTTACAGTTGTGGCTTAGGTAACAAAACCTCTTTTGTAGAGATTCTTGAAAGCCTGTGCAAACAGTAATTTGTTACCCTCCCTGAGCAGAGGCATGTTTATCACAAAGGTCAGAGGAGGACAGGGCTGGCACTTGAGAGGAGGTAACAAGCTAGCTGCTTCTTGCAGAGGTTGGGCGTTTCTAGGTGAACTCTGTATTGGTGTTTGCTGGAAAAGTTAATCCCAACAGTGTTGCTGGTGAGTAGGAAAGGCCAGCAGGCCTCTGCTGGACATGGTTCAAGCTGCTGGGGCTGTGGGAGAAGCAGGGCTTTGCCTGGAGCCATCCATTGGGAATGGAAGGCGATATGGGCCTCCCTTGAACTCCAGGAGGGCAGTAGGTGAAAGTTGCTGGGAAGTGAAGTGGGAGGTTTCCTCAAAAAGATGGGAGGGCTGTCAGGCTATTGCTTAAAAGTTGAAAACCTGTCTGGCAGCAGGAAATGCTCTGGGGAGAGATGAGAGAAGAATCATGAATGCTCGCTTCCTCAAAGTGGTTTGTTTGTGATTGAATCTGGGCTGTCTTTGATGAAGGACATTTTGTTTCCCTAAATGAACTCATCATTTAGGTTGAGCCTCATACAGTTGATTTCAAGCAATTCACATCCATGAAGGATTTTGAAGTACTTTGTAGGAGCAACTTTAGTCACTTGGTGAAATGGAAGCAGATACATATAAATATACTGTAACAGTAGTTCATCTCCTCAAAGGATTCAACTCTGAATGATTCTGACTATCTAAAGTTGTTTTGTTCCATGCCTCTTACCCAAATGCTATATATTTTAGCTATATGGCCAGCACACAGTACATGTCATCTCTGGGACAGATTACAGGAGAGACAAAGCAGTGCAATGCTGTTCTATGGCTGTTTAGCCACTGATTTATTTTTAGTTGGTTGAATAGCATCTCTATCTGGATTGTGATCACAATGATGACTGTGAGAGTTATATCCCAGCAATGCGTTCAAATATAGACCCTTAAAAGGAATGGCCTTGCACTTTCTAGAAGTGGTGGATGGATAATTTTGCATGGTTAGTAAAAACACTGATTAGCATCGTAAAGCATTTGTAATTTTTATAGCACTTTCTCAGTAGCTTGTAGTGGATTGCCAGGTGCAAGGCAGAATGCTAAAGGATTAGAACATAAAAGTAAGTCTAGAATAGTTTTTAAGAGGAACATTGTTTCAACTTTTTATTGTCCAAAAGAAGAAAATGCAAAAATGCCACAGCAGCTGACGCAAAAGCAGTAAAAAAAAGGTCTAATTACGTAATTCATACACATTCATACACATTGTTTCATGGAGAAAGCAAATTAGTGTTGCTTTCTGCCATTTACCATAGATAAAAGATACATTTTGGTGTGGCAGGAATTGACTTCTGCTAACACTCTGTGAACTTTGTCAGTTGGGAAAAAAATTAGAAATTTGGTGAGAAAAGGCATATTTTCTTCAATGGCCTTTGCTGTCTCAGACTCTTTAGAAATCCAAAGGTTTCCATTGCTCTTTTGCTGAAACAGATCTGAAAGCTGAATAATTCATTGCTCTTTTCATCACTTTCAAGACAGTGATAAAACTGCATTAGGGATATTTGGAAATATAAAAGATATCTTTTATCACATGAATAAAATGGTTTGAATTTTGTCAGTGCGTCACAATTGGCAGCTGATATTAATGTTTATTTTGGGGATATATCATTTGTCGATGGGTTGGTGGTAGAGAGAAGGAATACCTGCCTCCAGCTGATGCTGAGCTCCCACAGTGCTTAACACAGCAGATTAAGCTAAAATAGGTCATGGCTTCATCTGGAAAGTTGTGTAACAAGTTATCAATCTCTCCTTCACCTCTGTTAAGGGTTTTTGAATTACAGGAAGCATTTAATTTTGTTAGCCTCCACTATGTGGAAATATTAAGGCATGTCCCTGCAAGACTGTTATTTCCTAACCTGCAGCTGAAAGGATCTCCAAATGCTTTCCCTCTGCTCTAAGTTTCTTTGCACACTCAAGGGAAATTGCCCCATTGCATGTTTAAGTGCTTTTAAAAAAAGCTGAGGATTGTGAAGATACTCACAGCAGCTCTGTACCATTTTATTTCATAACACACTGAAGCACTAAAGGATCTCTGAAGGGGTTTTATAATTAGATCTGAACTTGCCTGTGTGGCAGTTTCTAGAATAATGCATCCACAGGAGGAGACTACAACAGAAAGCAGGGGATAAATTTGTTGGTCATAAGTGTAACTCATCTAAAAATGTACTGTGACAAAATGGCCACAGTAGAAAGGGATTGTAGTCAGTCATATATTTGCTTTTTGATGGTTGAGTTCACACTTTGATTCTAGAAAACGAGGCTACTTTAACATGGATGAGCCACTTCCTCTGGAAAATAAGGCAATATTGAATGTTTTAGACATGTTAGAAGGCTGGATACATATCACTGGTTTGAGGGATGTCCTGCATGAAGAAATTTGTCATGCTGTGCCAGCTTTGTGAGGAATTTTATGGTAGAACATTTCATATCTTCATATCCTAGTAATCTGTGTTTCTTAAAGTTTGTGAAATAGTTCTTTCTGCCTTAAGTGCTGCAATGGAAAGAATGTTTTCATTTGCAAATATACTTTGACATATTGCAGAAAGAGCAAAATATTTATTTTATTATGGTTACATTTCCAAATAATTTAATTGTCCAAGTAAGGGAAGGTTTGTGAACTGATAAGAGATTTAAAAATGTATTGAAATGTCCATCAAATGACTGAAAATCTCACTTCAAACAATAAACTGGAGTTTAAAGTAAGGGCAAAGGTCTAATGCTAGGAGGTTTTTGTTGTTTAGGCGGCTTTTTAGTGAATTATTTTTTTGTGAAAGTTTTTTATTTCCCTCCAAGTAATGAGGTCACTCCACCACTGTACATTTGGGCTTAGTGCCTGTTTCTGCAGGAGACCTTCACCATATTTTCTCAGTAAGTGTGAGCACAAGCAGGCAAAAAGCGCTGAACTGTTCTTTAAAATGCTCTGTAGGTGAACATCCAAGCATGAAATTTGCTGCTTAAAGCCTCTTTAGATTAAAGTTTGTACCAACTCCTTGTTATTGCTTGTCATTAAAGATATGTTTTGACCAGAGAGAGAACACAGCTGGTGAGGTTCAATGAATAAAAGTGGAACAATGGTGTAATATTTTTTTACTCAAGCAAACAGAAATAAAAAATATATTTTGCTGTCTAGCAATATTACTATCCATTTATTTCTTCCTGCTTTTCCTTATATCTTAGCACACCCAAATATTTGCAGCTGATCTCAGGAGCTGACTGCAACCGTGGTGATCATAAGCACACACCAGTGCAATTTTCCTCCTCGCTGTTCGCAGGTTATGCCACAGAGCAGTCACTGCTCCCAGCTGTGCCTGTTCTTGCTGGCAGCTGCACTGCCGGGCCAGGAGGCTGGGAATGGAGGGGATGCGGTGCCAGGGGAAGCAGCGGCCCAAAGCTGGTCAGGGTCTTCTTAATGCTGCCTTCCTAAAGAGTAAAATGTATCAACAGGGGGAAAAAAAAGAAAAACTAGATCTGAGTGTATGCTGGAAAAGGAGAGAAAAAAGTAATGCTCTGTCTTCCAAAATCATCATAATTTTATTTGCTTTTAAAAACACTGGGATACTCCTACTGAATGGTATTTGCAAGGCATTGATGCAAAGAAGAGAGACATCTGATAAAACCGAAATTTCTTGTGTGAAGAAGTCAAGAGGGAAGTTACTCTTCAAAAAATGAAAAAAACCCCCACACAATAAACAGCAAGCGTCTCTCCCAGGGAAGGACCTCAGAGATGCGGGCCGCTGGTCCGTCCCCAGAATGCTCCTGTGCCTCAGAGCACGGCTCGGTTTTGCTCTAATTTTCCAATTCTTTAACGAGGGAGATAATTATTACTCGCTCCCCTCCGTTATTACTGGATGAAGTTCATTACTCATTTGTTTCATAACGAAACAGCCCCCTCAGAGTCTCACACCGCGGCCCGGGCCCCTCACCCCGCGCCCGTCAGGCGGCCCCGCCCTGGCCCCGCCCCGCGGTGACGCGCGGCGGCGGCGGCGGCGCGGTCACGTGCGGCGGAGTCAGGCCCGGCCCGCCGCACTCGGAGCCGCCGCCATGCCGCTGCCGCCGCTGCCCGGCCGCCCCCGCCTCGGGCGGGCCCCGCTCCTGCCGCTGCTCCTGCTGCTCCTGCTGCTCCTGCTGGTGGGCCCGGCGCGGCCCATCTCCTTCCAGCTGCCGGGCAAGGCGCGGAAGTGCCTGCGGGAGGAGATCCACCGCGACACGCTGGTCACGGGCGAGTACGAGATCAGCGCCCCGCCGGGCTCCTCCAGCGGACCCTCCGCCAACCTCAAGGTGCGGCCCCGGCCGGCCGGGGGCGCGGGGGTGGCCGGGGCGGGCGGCGCGGCCCCGCCTCCCCTCGCCGGCCGTGCGGGGCGGGGATGGATGGATGGAAGGAAGGAAGGAAGGGGTGACGTGTTCCACGCGTGACACCGGCCCACGCGTGAGCCGACAGCCGCCCGGCCCCGGCCTGCACCGCACCGTGCCAGGGGACTCGCCCGGTGCGAGGGTCTACCAGCCCGCCCAGGAGCTCCGGGTGCTGGGCAGCGAGGGACCAGGGCGGCGCTTTAGCCTGAGCCAAACAGGAGCTTTTTCTCCCCAAAGATGGGGCTGCAGCGGCCCGTCCCGCAGTCTGCCATTTAATCCGCACAGATGCAGATTATCCGGCGCCTGGCGAGATGGGCCGCTGCGATAAAGCTGTAGCCAGGCTGCTGACACCGTGTGAGCAGGAAAGAGTTCTGGTGACGTGGCTTTCCCAGGGCTCCCTCCATGCGGAGGGCCTGGCACAGCGGGATCCTGGCACAGTGCAATGGGTGCTGGGAACATTTTGCTGTACCAGATTCTGGTACCCAAAATGGCTATTCTCATCTTGCTGTGTCGTGACTTGCAAGGATTTTAGGTAGGCAGATATTTGCTGCAGGGAAGAAAATGATCCTGAAGGATCTTCAGGAGGTTCAGAATTGGCAGAGTATTCATAACACATGTGTGACATGCTGCTATGAAACTTCAACATCTTCACTTTGATTCAACAAATTCACTTAAATTCTGCCCACAATCTGCCTTTCCTAGGCTTTTTTCAAAATTCCAGCCTAGCTGAATAAGGTCTGTTGCTACATAGTCAGTTCATTACAAGCTTTCTGCCCCCTTTTTTATTTCTGTCTGCATTCCCAAAAGTTTCAATACTAAGCACGCAAACGGAGACAGAATGGTCTGCTCAGGCGTTTCTGAACTTGGTGTTCTTGAGTATTTCAGACCTCCTGAAACCAGGTTGCTTTTCCAGCATCTGTCTACCAGTGTCTGAAGGCCCTGGCATTATGGACAGTTGTACTTGCTTATGGCTGGGGAAGGCTTCTTCCAGAGTCTTACTTTTTAAAAAATCATGTTGTTCTGTTCTTGCTTCATTTGTTAGAGGAAACTCATCTGTATATAGGCAGGGCCAAGCAGCATTAAGGCTTTAAAATATGGATGTGCCTGGTAAGGCACATGTATTTGAGACAGAGTGCCATGTTCTCACCTGTCTCTTAGTGCTTGGTGACCAACTCTCCTAGTTCTCAGGTTCCCCACTCTTAGGTCAGTTGACCCCAAGGTCTCTTCTAAAACTCAATTTTATGACGCAGAACTTCTCTAGGAAGGTGATGGTGAACCAATGTATCCCATGTTTAAGTCTTAGTTGGCTTTGCTGATGAAGCTAGTATCCGGGTGGTGCTACTTAGAGAAGTTCTTTTTTGTTCAAACCATAAAATGAAATAGTTTGAAAAGCTGCAAAGGAGAAAAAATAATGAATGCAGTTCTTGCTTTCCTTCTTATTGTTCAGGTATGCTGTGTCAGCAGAACAAGCCCCCAGTATGCTGGGCTTGTTCTAAGTGCTGAAACCTCTCTGCTAGTGCCTGCTTTCTCTGTGGTCTGTGCAGGAAGGGTCTGTGTAGTTGAGGGCATGATGCCTGCAGGTACTCTCTGTTCTGCTCTGGATGCTCTGCTCTGGCATCTTGGATTGGGCCAGCGAGCAGAGGAGGGTGGTGGTTAGCGGTGTCCCGGCTCAGTGGGTTCCTGCTGGTGAGCGGGGGTCTGTGTGTGTGTGTGTGTGTGTGTGTGTGTGTGTGTGTGTGTGTGTGCGCTGGCCCAGCGCTGACAGTGCCCCTCTGTTGTGGGGAGCCCGCGGCGCTGCCAGCTGCGGGGGGCGTGGGGCGCTGCCTGGCAGCCGCGTGCCTCTGCCCCACTGTGCAGCCCGACCCTATCGCGCTGTGTGTCAAGGGCAAACAATGCCCTGTCTGTAGGGGATTGTCTTACCGTAAATAACGTTAGAATAGCATGAAAAATTCCTTTCAGGTCGACTCCCCCACAAGCGTTCTGGCCGGGCTATTAGCAGCCTCTCCCGCCCTCGCACCCCGGCTGAATGGGCAGTGTGTGTGGCTCATTTGGGTAATGCTATTCAGTTTTGATGGAAGCGGATAGCAGAGCCTTTACTGTCCACAATGCTGTTCACGAGCTGCAAAGGGCAAAAGTGGATCAGGCTGCATAAAGATTAGCTCTGGTGCCTACAAAGGCATACGAAAATAGTGCTCAGAATAATAGGGGCATATGAGAGCTAAGTTCTTCTAACTCGTTTTTGTGATGGAGAACCTGGTGTACAGAATGTGTGATGTCGTGCTGATGAGGCATCTTGGTTAATTATGACCCCTGCACTAAAACAGCACATGCCACGTTGTGAAACATCCACAGTCCTTTACTGCAGAACGGCCTGCTCACTTGGGCCCAGTGCTTCCCAGTGCCTCCCAGTGCCTGGTGCCTTCCAGACAGGAGGTTGTGGGAACTCAGCACATCACTCTGGATGCCCAGAGTTACTGAGACAACCCTTGGGGGCTCGGAAATCCTGGAATGTTGCCAGAAGCACCTGGTGGTTGGATTTTGACCTTGCAAGGGATGTGCCACCTGTTTGAGGACAAGAGAGTCACTTGGGGATGAATGGCATAAGAATTAAGTATTTACAGGGTGGAAATACAGATTTTAGGATTTTGGTACAGGGAGGTTATGGAGACAAGATGGAGGGATCAGGGCATGTCTTGTCCTTCTTCTTTCTTCGTCTTGTCATCCATTTTCTGTGGTGATGTTGGCACTTTGGGATTGGTTCTTGGTGAAGGTACACTTGCTAATATGGGTGAAAGGTATTGGGAAATAAAGGTAAATATGATGTACGTAGTTTGTAGTATAAAAATAGACGACCGCCCAGTGGGAGGTCAGAGTGCCCTTGGCTGCCTTGCTGGTCAGACCTCTGTCGGGCTGGAAGAAAATTTTGTAGGTGAGAAATAATAAGCAATATCAAAGACTGAAAATCTGAAGAGTCCAGACTCGTCCTTTGAAGCGCAGGCTGTCCCAAGGCCATCCTACGCATGACCGTGCAGAGACGAACAGCCGGAGTGGTCAGGAGGTAGCTGGTGGCTTGTGGCAAGGGGATGGCAGCACAGCTGCCTGCACCTGGCTGTGCAGGCCTGCTTTCATCTGCTTGCCACTGGAAAACAGGTACAGCTCTGAGCTGCTGCATGGGGAACAGTACTCCTCTTTGTTCTCAGACACTTGACAGCATATGGTGCAGGGGCAGCTACAACAAATCCCTTAACAGGCCATTGTGGGATAATCTGTATATAGAGGAAGCTTGTTCCTGAAGTCCTGCCTGCTATGGTTTATACCATAAAGTATGAGGGTTTATATAGTTGATTGTTTTTCCTGTCTAGTGCAGCAGCTCCCATCCATGAGTAGGTCCACACTTGTTTCAAATCCAGAGAGTGCCAGAGAGTTAATTAAGTGATCTAATAAGAATAAAGAGTGTTTCTGTAGAATAGTTCTGGGTATGTAGCCCTTTGGCATGGTGTTTGTACAGGGAAAAGGGCTGGAATAAAAGAGAATGTCTGACTTACCTTTTCCTTGCCACAAATTATATTGTGTACTTTGGTCTTATTATTAAAATTATTCCCAAGCTTTTTACTTTCTTTATCTCTTAAGAGTTTCAAAGAGCCCTAGTAACTTTAGTGTCCATGCTGTTTCAGACATACCTGTTATAAATTAGCATTGAGGGAAAATGGGAAGCACTCCAGTGGATTGCACACTGTTCGTTTTCATGCAGTATTGTAACACCTTCTGTTTTTTTCACCCCTCTCCCCAGTCAGAGTTTCAGCTGGATGGAGCCTTTAATTGAGCACAATTATTCTCAAGTTTGCATCATGAAATTCGTGTCCTTTCTTTTTATACTCTTTGTTGAAGCATTTTTGTAGACCTTCCACAGTTTTTGCCTATTCTTAGTAGTTTTATAGACTTAGTGCAAGGCAGTCATTATTCTGTCTGTGTAGTCTGAATTGTCCTCTGAAGTGGCCATTTTTATGGATCTTGGCACCGAAACCTTGTGTAATTCAGGGCCACACTCATGGTTCATTTCTAGAGCAACAGATGGACCCTTCTCCATTTCACCTTCTGAGGAATGTGACTCTTGTCCCATAAGTCTTCTCCCTATCTCTGTTGCCATGGGAATTCATGATTTTTGCTTGCAAAATAAAGGCAATGAATGACAGTTTGGTTCAGCTACAATTCTTACATGTAGTATATGGGATTCATAGGAGGAAGAGAAATTAGTGGGGGTTCAGTTTGGGATTTTTTTGATTCTTTGGACAATAGATTTTTGTTGGTTTTTTTTTTTTTTTGGGAGGGGGAGTGTTGTTTTTTGGCTGATTGGTGGTTTTTGGATCTAAGACTCAATAATTACTTCTTAGTCACTCTTTGTCACCTCCTGGTGTGTGGATAAGGAGGGGAGGAATTGATGTAGTCACAAAGAAGGAGGGAAACTGTTGAAAGGAGAAAGCAGCAGATCCAAACAGGAGGCTAGGATTACTCTTGCTGCACAGGCAGCGTGAGCTCACAGCAGCAAAGTACTCTGTTTCTTACCTGCATTTTCCCTTTCACAGATAACTGACTCAGCTGGGCACATCCTGTATGCCAAGGAGGATGCCAGCAAGGGCAAGTTTGCCTTCACCACTGAAGACTATGATATGTTTGAGGCCTGCTTTGAGAGCAAGCTTCCTGTGGGTAAGTGAAACAAAATGCTGGCTGTTTCTAGCTTCTGATGAAGTTTGTGTAGCTGTGTGGATTAGGAATATGAGTAAAGTGGTCCACAGAGCACTTTTTGACTTTTAAAGCTGATTTTCAGGAGGTTGTGGCCAATCTCACTGCAGAACATGTGCTCTGTGTGTTGCATTTGAAGTAATCCCCTGTGGTTGTTGTGTAGAGCACTTGGGTTTCCTCTGAAAGGGGAATTGGGCAATTCTCCTGCAGAGGTCACCACAGTTGCAGTGAGTGGCAGTACCAGTAAGCAAACCACACTTCTTTTGCCAGTTCATGCTTCTCCCTGTCTTGCAGTTGAGCCAGGGCAGAGCTGGGTGCTATCATCTCCAGGGCCTCTTTTTCACCCCAGCAGGCCATTTCTTCCCCTTTTGTTAGAATGTGATCTATGCACAATGTGTTCTTGGTAGCTATCCTGCTACCAGGTTGACAACTGTTTAATGAGTTTGGATTTGTGTGTGTAGGGAACGTGTCCTTGATTTGCACCCACAGCTGCTCTTTAAGAGGGGAAATGAACAGGGACGTCAGCTTTGCATATGGCTGCAAGCATGGTTGCCTAACGAGGGCTGAGGCTTGTTTCCTGTGAGTGTGACGCATGTATTGCCTGAGCTCAGCTTCAGGGCAAACGTGCTGAAAGTGGCCAACGTGTGGGCAAAAGTCTCATCAGTGATGCTGTGAGTGCATGCAAGTTTGGAGGTGCTCCATATTTTCATGGCTACTGTCAGAGTTCTGCTCCTTGGGCCTGGTTTTTCTTAGGTCTTATCCTAAAAGATCCCAGAGTGTTTCACAGAGCTTTCACTAGCAGCATTCCTCAACTCATTTGAAAGGCAGCTGCTGTTTTGCTATTTCTGCTCCATATATAAGATGTAAATAGTTTGCAAGTTGAAGAGAACTTTATATAAAGAGAAGGCTATATTCTTTGCTGGGATTGGGAGGGATCTGGCTTGTAACACCTCTTCTATGGTGTTTTACAGATAAAATAGTGATTCGAAATGCTCAGGATTATGTTTTTATTTTACTCCAAAGGTAGGACTTCCAAATGTTCCCTAACACATTGAGACATGCAGGCACTTGTGACTCATCTGGGAGTCACTCATGCTATTTACTTTCCAACACCTGGGTATTTGAGAAGTCTCTAGACAGTCCTGCAGACCTTTTCATAGCTTCCATGTGATCACACACTGAAGTGGGAAAGGTTTCTTTCTTTAGTTGTGTCTAGACTCTTAGTTCGGTGCTTTTGAGTAGAGGTTTCTTGCCTAGACCAAGCCCCTTACAACTGTTTTGATTCTCAAATGTTTGATCCCTGACTGCCTTGTTGCAAGTTTGTTTTAAAGCTTTCAATATGGTTGAGGAGTAAGTATTTCTAAATGCAGTTTCTACCTTGATGACCTGTGGGGCACTGAGCTGCCAAAATATAGAGCTCATCAACTGAGCAACTGGATCCTCTTCTGGAGGCTTTGTTTTTGGACCCAAGTGCCCCAAATTCCACCTGGAGTATCTCCAGACCTCCCATGTCTCTGCTGGAAGTCAAGGAAGTATTAAAGTAAGGGACATGACGCTGTGAGGCTTGATCATCTGCAGGACTTGGTGAAGGTACTTGGAAAGAAGTGACCACGACACAAGGAAGTACCTTGTTTTCTCTGTAAGGTCAGCGTGGGAGTGGAGAAACTTAGCAAGTCTGTTTAATTCCCATGTTTCTCTTTAAAGATTAGGGTCTTTTTTCCCAGTCTCATCAAGTAAGTAATCAGGACTTAGGGCAGCAGCCAAGGAGGATGTTTGTGGAGTATTGAAAGAGACAAACTGTTGGTAGAGGAAACCTAGAGCAGTTGGATCTTAAGGGTCCAAGCAACTGAGATTTCTCAATCCCTAACCACAGAAATGAGGAAGAGGAAGTGAAAAAGAGATCCTATATTGAGGGTTCACCTTATCAGAGTGGAGGAGTTCTTAGGGTGCTTCTTGGAGCTGTGGGTATTTGCATGATGGGCTTTTTACCCTCTTCCAGGCAGTATAGTCCTGTCTTCCTGACCAGTGCTCTGCTCCCAGGCACATTTACTCTCCCATGACATGCTGATCTCAGGTGAACCGCCTGGCCTCACTGCATTCTCCCTTTAGGGCTCTTCTGTGTGCTAATCTTTAGCTGTATGCTCCCTCTGTAATCCTTCTCCTCCCAAACTTTAAGAGTGTTAGGACTCATTTTTTCTGGAATTCCTGTGGGAAAACTTTTTGATATTCAGTTCAACCATCCTGCTTTTCCACTGACTTTGCAAATTAAGAGCTCCCCTAATTTCCCAGGAAACAGTTCAGTGCTCATGTGAGATGACCACTTGAAGACTTGAGGAGTGTAGGTATCAGGAATGTAGGCATCAGTTTAGTTCATGATCTCTGAATCTGGACTGTTTTCCTCTTTGCTGCTGATGCAGCTTGCTCTGGTGAGCCTTGGCTGCCACAGAAGCAAGGGGTTTCTGAGGATTTGATGACTGTGAAGGGAGCTGCCTTGAGCTTAGTAAACTTATAGGAGAGCAGCTTGAGTTTTTCCCTGCCAGTCCCTGACAATGTCAATCTCTTGCAAAATGTCTGCTCTCCATCCCTTTGCACCTGGCAGATTTAAGGTTTCTGGTTTCTTACTTCATCTTGGCAGCTCTCCCTTTCAGTCTAAGAAATTAATTCTTCTAGCTCTGTTCTTCTGCTCACTGGTCTTTTCATCTTTCTCATCTCTTCCTGCAAACTTGAGCTCTCAAGTCAAGTTGCTATAATTTGAGCACCATTAAAAAACCTCTCATTGAACTGTGTGCTGTGAGTTTTTTTCTACAGCTGCTGTTGTCTGTCCTACCTGCCTGTCTCCATGCATGCCAGTAACGTGTGTGGCATAAGCAGTCAAAACTTGTGGTTGGGGAAAGGAGTGCTGGGGGTTGTATACAGCCTGTCTGTTAAAGAACAGTGCTGGGACTTCAGGAGTTTCTTACAGTAACCAGTCTTTTATAAGGAAACAACAAAATCCCATCCTAATCATAATTTATCTGTTGGGCTCTTATTAGTGCATTCCCATAAAGAAACTTAGGAAGCGGTTTGGTAGCTGATAATCCATTTTATCGGTGGATTATTCATTTTCCTGCTAGCAGTAGAAGGTGATTCTGCTCTGGTGTTGAAGAGCTGTTCAGTGAATGGGTAGAAAAAAAAATTGGGGATGTTGTATCAAAAGTCTGGAATATCTTCCTAGCTCCAACTGGAGTGATCCAGCATAACCTGTACATTGAATTTGTTTGTGGACTGAGGGAATGCCCACCTGGCAGCCTTCTGAGACAACATGTGAGTATTGGACATGCTCCTGGATAGAGACTCTGAAATTCATAGTTTAAGTAAATTCAGACGTTGTGTTTTGCTGGCAGCCGGTTGAGGCCAGCTGTATGTCCCAACATGCTGGGATTTGGAAATGTGTTACATACAGACGTATTTTCTTGGTGGGTGGCAGAGAATGATACTCAGATAAGCTGATGTGCAGCATTTTTGAGAGTATCTGATATGACTGTCTTATAATTTTTTTCCCTCTTGTGAATGTTCTCAGATGTGACAGTTTGTAGCAGTTGAAAGAAGCTATAAGCCACAGGTTTCCCTAGCCTGGGGGTATCAGCCTTGAAAGATACCTGCTCTGCTGGTGACTGCAGCCTTATGTGCTGTTAGTGTGGCTCCAGCTGGCAGCTCTCTGGGGCAGTGTTTTCCCAGCTTCAGAAGCCTCTTGCTCTCTCAGGGTTTGCATCAGCAGTGTGGTTCTTGGCTATCTGAGATGGCTGGTGAAGGGATTGCCTTGGCTTCTGCAGATATTCCAGTATGTAAGGCCTCATAGGCCATGTTCCTCAGTTGGAGCAGTTTATCAGTTGCTCCTTTGAATGCCATTTACAGCCATTTCAAGCCATTTACAGCCCCAGTAACCTTGACAAGTTGCTTGTTCACTTCCTGTGAACGTGGGCCTCCCACTTGAATATTTGTCCCTCCGGTGACTTGTCTTTCACTAGGCTGTCTCATAGCAGCTGGTGCTCATGTTCTAATCCTCTGCAGTTTTTACAGTGATTTGCATCTTGTAGACACTCAGTGCTTTTGGTTACAGCTTGTTCTCATTATATTTGGGAGGCTCTCCTTCAGCCAGGATTTATTGTGAAGTCTCTGTATTTTTAGGCTGGACTGCGCTGCCTCCGCAGTTAGCTGCAGACATGGAGGGAGGGGAGGGGAGGGGAGGGATTTGAGTTCTTCCTCACTGGTGGGAAGAGCTGGTGATTTCTTGGCAGACTGACTGTTTCACACAAGGAATCCTTTCATTATGCTTCCAGGAACAGGGAGGATGCCGGACCAGCTCGTGACTCTGGATATGAAGCATGGCGTTGAAGCAAAGAACTACGAGGAGGTATGTCCCCTGGCTGCCTGCACTGCAGGCTTCCCTTTCCCAGCACTCACGTGATGCTTTTGTAGATCTGGGCTCGTGATGGGAAGCTGTTTTCCCAGTGGTGATGAAAGCCTGTCTGCAAACTACAGTTGCGGTGAAGCTTTGTCTGTTACAGGAGAAAAAGAAAAAAAAGACAAACATCAACTAGAATTAATTCTGTACTCTGGGAACTGGAGCCTAATGTGTGAATTTCTTCACTAGGACAGCATGAGCCAGCTTCTGGGCATAGGTATTTAGAGGCAACAAGACACTGAGAGGTGAAGTTTCCCCAGCCCCTGCAGCAGAGGTCGTCTGAATTTAATATCAGACCCTCTCTTGAAGATCAAGTTTCAGTGTTACTAATAATAATTCCTGCCCGTAAGATGTACTGGCTCAGCAGGCCTGAAGTGGCTCTTGTGTGTTTCCAAGAACTGGCAGTGTATCAGTGTAAAGGTGCTTGGCAGAGTAGTAGCTGCTGTGAAGTGGGTATTTGGTTTGAAGGCGTGACATTGGAAATAGGCATAAAAGCCTCAACATTTCCATCTTAGGACAGCTCTTAGGCCCAAGAGCTGGCTGTAGGGTAGCAGTTATTTTGTGGCTGAGACAGTCCTGACTGGTTTGGATGCTGAATTTTTATGGCAGCTATCATGCTTTTGTCTCACTAGAATTTGGGATCAGTCATCCCCCAGTACAGAGCCTGTGCCTGAGAAAATGAGAATTATTGATGGAGAAAGAGTCCCACAGATGATTGCTGTGTCCACTCTGCCTAAGGGAGATGGGAGATGCCATAGAGGGGAGAGTGGGTAGCAGAGGAGGCTGTGCATGGTTCCAGATAGAAAATTAACAAAAAATCTGAGATGGTAATGCTGGTGTTTTTATATCCTTTCAAACTTTGGGCTGTCTGGTCTTGTGTGGTTTAAGTTGGCTGGGAGTACTTCGTATGTGGACTGTAAGGAGGTGCTTGGGGTCAGGGAAGAGCAAAGCAATCATAGCTTAAGTCAGTTGGGAGTGCATCCTACATGGAGAGTAAAAAATGTGCTGGGGGTCAGGGAAGAATGGAGCACTCACAGGGCCAGCTGTTTGTCAACCTGCTACTGAGGGATTGCAAGATGTTGAAATTTTATGGGGTGAATCCCTGAGAGCATAGCTGGGAGGATTATGTTTGCTATATTTACAAAATCCCTTTAAATACCACCCCAAAGCATACTCTGGAGTTACTTTACTGTAGTGCTACCAGAAGCACAATTGCTGTGCAGAAAGGTTCTCTTATGGCTGTGTATCTACATACGCACTGGCTGTACTGATAAAACTGTCTGGGAATGCATCTCTTATGCTCATTAAGGGAAAAGGTCCATGGACAAATACAAGAAAAGAAGAATTTAGACTTGCAGTCCCACTTGATACCAAATGCGGATCTTGGCAGCCCTGGCAATCATCCTTGACTTGTGAGGACCTCTCAAAGTTGTAGACTGTATTGAGCCTTGTTGAACAGATGCCTACAAAGGACTCAAACTGACTTATTATTTGTACAACTGCTGTTCAACCACACTGCTTTGCAATGTGTTTTTTTTTCACTATCTCTCTTCTCAGTTTGCTGTAGTAGTTTTGAGTTTTGACTTAACAGGTTGCTGTAGGGTCTCATAGGGCAGGAATGTTGCTTGGGTTTCTCTTGTGGAATTGCAGCCTTTTTGAGCCTTTTGCTTGTGATGTTCATGTGTTGTTGGGTAACAGTGACCTGTTGTACAGCCCTAGTGCTTCTTGTTGAATTGCTGCAAGGAGACTTGATTCAGGGAGTTTAATGAGGATCACTGATACTGTCCAAGTCTGGCTTCATAAACTTTCATAGATCCAGACATTCTTGGAACAAAGCAGCTGGAATAGTGAGCCAGATTAGAGAATCTAACTGCAATGTCATGTCTTAATTTTCTGGGTTTGGGAGGAATAACTTTATCCATTCAATAAGTAGAAATGAAGATTTATAAAAGTGAAAATATTTCTGGTGGCACTAAGCATGCTTGATGATCTAGGTTTTTTTCCACATTGACTACTTCTTATTAATTCTTGGCTATAGTGTATCTCTTTCTATGCTAGAAGAGAGTTAGGCTTTGACAAATCTTTTAGTGACCACTGGGAAGCTCATTGGGGTTGTTATCCTGGTGCTGGTACTCCAGATGTTCTTTCTAGGATGATGATGTTCCACTATTACAGATGGTTAGTGGGGTTTTTTACAAAATCTCTTGGAGCAGCTGTGCATATTGGGTTCATTAGGGGTAAAAGGTTCCAGGACTGCCTGGGAAAGTTGCGCGTAAGGAAAGACTGGACATGGTACTTAGTGCCATGGCCTAGTTGTCATGTGGTGTTAGGTTGGACTTGATCTAACATGTCTTTTCCACTCTAATTGATTCCACGACGCAGGATACACATCTTAGAATAATGTAGGACTAAAAGTAGCTACTAGATTGTAGCTACAACTATTAAGAGCAGCTGAAGGGGTGCAGATGGAGCAGATAAACCTTGTTTTTTCCCAGTGGAACCCTTGTAGCCTTATGTGAATGAGGAAATGAGGCCTCGAGGAAGATAAGGGAGCTGGTCAGTGCAAGGCAAGCTTGTCAGTACAGCTGCCCAGGACCTTGTGTTTGTTACAGACCTGCTGCTCTAGCAGTGTCAGCAGAGTCTGGGCTGTAGGCATGCAAACTCTGGTGCTAGTTTTTCAGCAAAGGTCTCTGCTGGCAGATACGTGGCCAGGCTGCAGGGTTTTGTCATTTCAATCTACTGGCTAGAAAGCAGGAGGGGGTTAACTTCTCCTTCCTACCCCTCCTCTCAAACACTCCAAACTGACACTGCTGTGCTGGCAGAGCTATAATATACAGCTTGCCTCAGCATAAAACCCTTAGATGATTGTTTGATGGCTTGCTGCTTGCCAGGATATGTGTCATGTGGAGACCCTTCAGTGGAAGGGCTGATTAGCTAGCACTGGCTTGGTCATGAGCATCTCTTCAGCTCTGGCTCTGATCCCCAGGCAGCTGCATCTGAAGTGGCAGTTTGGGGATACCTTTGTGCTGGGTGCCCTCCTGCCTGCCTGTCAGCATGGATCGCTGAGAGATGGCCATCATGCAGCTAGTATCTGAGTAATCCTGTGAGGCTGAGACTGGTGCTGAACTGCAGGTGCTTTGTGTGTTTTCTCTAACTCATTTTTCCTCTGCTGCATTACTTGAGGGCACAGCATCCGGCCTTCATGGCGGGGGCCTGTCACTTCTTGGTAATCGTGACAAATTCTGTTCAAGAACCGCAGTTACCCAAACCGTGGAGAAGTGTCAGGAATTGCATTTAGCTTCCTTTGAGTGTCCTTGTGTCGCGCGTTTTATGTAACACGTGTGTCAGGTTATAGCCACAGCTGGGGCAGAGACACATGTCTACACGTTCCACTTGAACACTTGCTGTTGTGTGCTGTGCTTTCTAATTGAATTTGCGGCGGATTTTTGGTTTTGGATGCCGAGCGTGTGAGGCGCAGCCGGGCGCTGTGCGCAGCAGCGCTGTCCCGCCTGGCCCGGCGCTCCGGGGCAAACGCGTTGTTCCCGACGGGAGCCGGGCCCCGCAGCGGCCCCGCAGCGCCACCCGGCGGCTCGGCGTCCCTGCCAGGAGCCTGGAGGCTCTGTCAGGGATGAAACCCCGAGCTCTTGTGGGATAATGAGGCCGCTGCTGCTGGGACCGGGCTGCCTGGGCTCTCTGGGGCGCTAGCGGTGGGAGTCTCGGTGCTAATGGGTTGTGTGCCCACGGAACTGTATCGAATACATATGTGAGTTAGTCACCTGTATCTCAGTCTGTGCCTTACACTCACTGGAGGTTTTGTCATGTGGCAAGAGCTTCTACCCACTCCTCAGAAGCCAACTGTGAATTAGCTAACATGAAGCCGAATAAGGAAGAAGTGTGCTTGCATGCATGCTGTGCTCCTCCATTGTGTAGGAGGAGTAGTAGGAAAGTGTGTTTCAGAAAACAGGTGGGAGAAGTGATAGTGTTTTATGCAATGGTAGTTTCTGGCTCTTAGAGGTATTTCCCGAGGGGAAGGATGCCCCAGATCTGTAGCGCGTGGGGAGGAGTGGCTCAAACTGGCAGTAAAAACCCATGTGGGAGCTTTTGGTTTTGGTTCAGTGATTTGACTCTCCTGTTTTCTAGATTGCTAAAGTGGAGAAGTTGAAACCCCTGGAAGTAGAATTGAGACGTTTGGAAGATCTTTCAGAGTCCATCGTTAACGACTTCGCCTATATGAAGAAACGAGAAGAGGAGATGAGGGACACAAATGGTGAGAGACTGTGTGCCCCTTCAGAGGGACGGAACTCTAAAACCCCTAATTTCTGTTAAATGTGTTATTAGGGCAGCATTTAGAGATCAAGCAATTATGGTGGTCTCTGTCTGTTCTGTTCCTAGTAAGGGAAACCTGGAGCAGTCACTGAGTCTTGTTGTTCTGTCTCTAGAAATCATTTCTTTCTGTCTCCATTCCTAATGGGAATTACTCTGTTCCATTCAGTGCTGCCCATTAACCACACTTCACCTTGTTCCCTCTTTTTATCCTTCTTGTTGTTCCCTCTGCTTTTATTCTCAAGTGCTGCTGGTTCTCAGGTGCCCTTGCCTTCATGCTATCTTGCTTTTGCACGGGGGAGGAGAAAAAGTCCTGGGAATTTTACTGTCTTGGGTGCATCCTGTGATGCCAGACTCAGGTGCAATGGTTTGTTTTCTGTTTCAGAGTCGACAAACACACGGGTTCTGTACTTCAGCATCTTCTCCATGTGCTGTCTCATCGGCCTGGCCACCTGGCAAGTTTTCTACCTGCGTCGCTTCTTCAAGGCCAAGAAGCTGATTGAGTAAAGGAGCAAATCTTCTTCCCCCTCCTCTCAGACCCAGCTGGACACCACTGGGACCTAGCCATGGCCTCCTGGAGCCATCTCACAGAGGATACCCACTGACTGGAGCTTTTGTGGAGGAACTTGGACCTTAAAGGGGGAGGGGAGCCTGAACATCGAGGCAATGGGGGACTTGTGAAATCCTGTTGGATGTTGAGGGTGGGGGAGGTCATGCTGGGTTTGGTTATTCCTGGGGCAGTGATTAAATAAAAAAAGATGTTTCCATGACAGCTGCAGCAAGTTTTTGCGCTGTCTGTTCTCCTTCTATAATCATGGCTTGATGATGTCTCCCATCTGTCTGTGACTGCAGTGTTACTCAGAACCACCTGACCCCGCTGCGCTCTTTAGGTGGCATGCAGGTCACTCTGGGGCAGAGCAGGGCAATTCCCTGTCCTCACCAGCTGGGATCTAAGCCTCGAGCAAATGGAGATGAGTGCAAAGCAATAGGATTCATCATTCCAGCAGGGCTGAGAATAGAGGGTCATCCAAGGTTTGGTCCCTGTTGTGGACCTCTGTGTTTCTCCCTGTGGGAGCTGGTGTCTTTGTGCTGACAGGTCAGGGCACTTGAGCATATGGTGATTCAGCCTGGAGGAAGGGGAGCCTTCTAAGGCAGGCTTGGAAGTGTATTTGAGCTTGGAAAGAAGCCTGCTTTGCTCAAATAACCTATCCAGCCTTGGTCCCACCCTTCCCCCACATGTTTGTCTTGGATTTGCCTCTCTTGTTTTGAAATGGTGCAGCAGCTTTCCTGAAAACCTTGGTCAGGAACAGGCTTTTGTGCAGGAGGCCTCGGTCAGATGTAGTCACAGAGCAGAGGGGAGCAGGTCATGCTAGGAAGTTTGCTCTTACATTGAGCAGGAGACTTCTCATCTATCCAGGCAGCTGGCTGAATGTCATTTCATGAGACCTCAAAGCAGGGTAAGCTGATGATAACATGAGGTATGAGGGTCTGTACCCTGCATTGAGGTCCGAGGGTACAGTAGTTCTGTGCAGGGTAGCAGAGGAATTGGAAGAATGTGGATGAACTGAAAAAAGGCAGTACAGGGTGGGAATAGGCTAATTCTACATCTGAGGGGGCAGTCTGTACTGTGCCCTCAACAGACCTGTTATTTTCCTGTGCAGTACTAAATAGTAAGAGCCAGCAGCTTCTCACCATTTCTCAGCTGTCCATTGGGCACTATGTTAAAAAAGCGAGGCTGGGAAAAAGCAGGCAGGTTAACTTCCTGGACTTGATGCAGTTTTTAGGATGTGATTACAATTCTGTCATCGTCTCTGCATTCCTTCAGAGCAAGTGGTTCAGCAGCACAGCATTCTGGTGTCCTGTGTCTGGATTCTTCTGGGTAGGTATGGGGTTGTCATGGCCCTGGGCCCAGCCTAGCAGTTTCAAAAAAAGCATAGTTTTATAATTTCTCACCTGAGTCTGATCTATTGCTAGGAAGGAAACAGTTGTCCAGGGTGAGGCAGTGGAAAAGAGGATGTAAAGATGATCTCCTGTTGTCTAAATACATTAGTTCTTTGCCATTTCCCAGTTCCTGGAGTTGTTAATTCCACTGCAAGTACTTTGATTGCTTTTAATTTGTTTGGTTTTTGATAAGGCCATATTAGGATCCTAAGTCCACTCCATTGCCCTTGTAACCATTTTATCCTTTATGTTCTTGAAAGCTGTTATAGTGCAGAACAGCAGCAGTGCCACAGGACTGAATTACAGAAGTCATTTGAAGGTAGTTTTAGGTCCTACAGTTTGAAGCCTGTAGATCTGTTAAGGTTTTGCTTTTGTTTTTATATAACTTGAAAAGACAGTACAAAAAAGGGTCTTTTCCGGTCTTGTCTGTTTTGATATCCTCTCCCCATCCTTATCTGAGTACAAAGTTACCTTAAAAATGATGGTGAGGCCTTAAGTTCCCCAGGTGACTGTTACACTCTAATTGTTCTGGTGTTAATGTTTTGATGTTCACTGTACTGGAGTAGTTACTGGGGAGCAGGTGTGGGGGACTGGTGTGGATTTACCTGTAATGACTGGTTGGGAGACTTTTGTCAGCTTTCTCAAATAAAAATTTTTGGGGAAAAACAACCCACCTCACCTTGTTGCCGTGAGTCTTGTCCTCTCTGTGCATGTTCCTACGGGTTGCTGTTCCCTGAAAGTTGACCTGTTGCAGGAAGTAGCAAGTAAACAGAGTCTCCACAAGCCTTAGGCTTCTCTAGTAACAATTAATTCTAGACTTGGGAATGGTGCACAGGCTTCTCTGTGGAGTGGGACCAGCGCAGCAAGTGAGGTGTCCCAATACAGGTTACCATTTTTTGCCTTTCTCCCTCCCCCCTTCCTAATTATATTGCTCTGTGGGGAGGAATTTTGAGGCTGGTAGTGAAACAAGGGCTGGTGCTCTGGGGTACAAGATCCAATTTTTCACCAGCAGCTCTCACGTAAAATTTTGTTCATTAAGACAAACAGAAGTACTTTCAGTTTTGTACTTCAGAGGAGATTGAAAACTCTTGCAAAGATGAGTTGGTACTATGTGAGTGGCAGATACTGAAGAGGGTGGTTAGGCATTTACTGAAATGCTTCAGATCTCCTCTGCTGGCCCTGCAAGCCTTTTGCTATGCAGTAGCCAAGTGAAATATGCCACATAACAAGACTGGGGACATAAAAATGCTAGATAACTAGTTAGTACTATCAGGGAGGATTTCAGGAAGGGGAATTCCCAGATCCCTTGATAAGGATTAGCCTCTGCAAGTTCTTTCCCCGGATGAATATTTTCAGTATGTGAAATCATACAGCTGCTTGCATGCGGTAGGTTGGTAATGGGTCTTGGTGGTTTTACAGCACTGGGGGTACAGGGCTGGTGTCTTCGTTACATTTCTCTTCTGGGAAATAGCCTCAAGTTGAGCTGCTGCAGATGCTTGGGTGTGAGCCCATCTTTGTGTGTGACAGATGCATCAGTGGTAAATCTGTGATTGCCTGTAGCAAACTGCATCAGACGTTTGCAGCCTCTTCCACCCACTTCTCAATGTGACTAACGATTTAATTATCACAGTACTTAACTCAGCACGTGAGCATTCCCAAGTAAGGTTTATCTTTGTGTGCTCTGCCAGCGTGGGCTACACCCTGTATAGGGTGCCCACTGCAGCTGCTGTTTGCCTACATGTGGGAGGGGATGAGCATTTTACACACTTGCTCATTTTTTAGATGCTGCTCAGGTATGTGAGAAGTAACCCAAGTGTACAACATCTGTGTTACCTTCTGACTGGCAGATGAGAGACATTTGACTCAAACTGGTTTGGCAACTGGTTGTCAAGATCATGAGGGGATTCCTACCCATACATTTTGGCGGGTCCTGAGGCAGAGGTTTGGGAAAGTAGCTTGGTCTCTCTTTACCTCTGTAAATTCATGTGGTATATTTTTGCCTCCCATATCTTTAGTTGTGTCCTTGTGCTGTACTTGTCTTTCAGGTGCCTGAGATGGCCATGATTTTAGTGAAGAAAGTCTTTGGGAAATAAACTCTTTAAGTTGAAGGTGTCTTATTGGGAAAGAGAGACCACAAACCTGAAATGGATAAATCTTTCAGAGAAGAAAAAAAAAGGTTAGGTCTGTTGAAGACTACAGGAGTTCAGTGTTGACAGGTTTTTACTGCTGCCCCTTATCCACCTAGAAAATTTGTCAGACTTGTGCTTGTGTTTTCTTCCCCCAAATCACTGCATGTGATGGTGTGGTAGCTCGGCAGACCAGAGCCAGGTAACTTTTCTCTGAGGAGGCTGGAAAGAGCAGAGGATTTAGAAAAACTGTGAGCTGGCTTTTCTTGGACCTTTTTGTTAACCTGAAACAACTGACCCCAAGCCTTTGCCATTGCACTAAAGCATTTGTATTTGCTCAGTAATGTTTGTAGAAATCCTATTTTGCTTTGCACTAGAAGGATTGTCAGGAGGTAGAAATTCCTCTGTTCAGCTGCAGCTGAAGTGCCTTAAACTTTCTGCAAAACTGTAGTAACAGATTCCTGTTCTGTTCTCCTATTGCCAGAGGTCCATCACCTCAAACTCAATGCATTAGCATCTGTATTTCAGCTCACTGGCACAGCCTGCCAGAGGAGCAGTGATGTCTTGGTGTCCATCCCAGTGATCTTTGCTGTGAGGATCATTGGTTTAGCTCTTGGTTGGAGAAAGCTGCTATCTCCTAAAGGACTAATTTGTTTAGTACTTCAGTTTCTGCAATAAAATGCACATGTCAAATAACTTCCTTTGGGGGCACATAACCCTCAAAAAAGCAATGACACGACCATGTTCACATTGCTTTCTCTCACTTCCGTGGTTTCCTGTCACTTAAATTCCTTTCACAACTGGTATTCCTGAGGTAGCTTTTAAATCGATTGCATTATGTGATCTTTGCATAAACTGCACCAAGATGTTCTGTTGGAACTGTAATGGTAAGAACTTGTTTTTCCTTGATTATTTGGTGGATGCTGTTCCTACAGCTGCCAATAGATGAGGCAAGCAGAGGAGACAAGGTGCTTGTGTTTTCCTGCTCTGTCCCATGGCAGCTCTGGTCTGACCTGCTGCAGAGTTTTACCCTCTTGCATTTTCTCACCCATACCAGCTGCTTGGGCTTTTCTTTCCCCCCAAGTACTTTGTTTGGATAATCTTCCTTCACACATAAAGTATTTGCTATCTATATGCAACAGGATTTTCATGGTGTTGTCTCCTTAACTGTAATTAACTATGTAGATGCCCTGTCACTTCTTTCTCAGCATGGGCTGATTTTCCTTGTAATATGTGAGCTGTTATTTCCTTAGTAATATAACCAATGTAGTGCCTTGACTCTGAAAACCATGAATGAGATCTTTGAAGTAAGGCAGAAGCTTGCTATGGTTTGGTTTAAATGACAGTTTTCCTACCCTTACCCAAATTCATCCTTCAATACTCATTTTGCAAGAGAGAAAATGACACATGGCCCCTTGATGGGGCTTGATGGTCTGATTTCTGTAAATGCTTGAGTGAAAAATACAGTGTAAAGTCAGGTAGGCTTTCTTCAATCATATTCCAATAAACCTAAGTGCACAGTGACTGCTACTTACCTTAGGGGCATTTTGCTGTGAGAATTATTGCCTGCTTCTTAAAGGGCAGTAAAGGCAGTGCTGTGGGGTGGCTAAACCTGATTGTAGCTACTACTGTAAGCATTTTGTGGAAGAATTTGTAAGACACTGTAGATAATAATGGTCAAGATGGCTCTACTTTTCAAATAGGAAAAATGCAGATTGACTTTTTCAGTTAGTCTTCTGATTTTCTACAACCGTTCAAAATTCCTTAATCCCATTTTCATGAGATTTTTGTCATGTAGATTAAAAAAAATTTAAAAATTACTATTTGCCAGGTGACATTTTCCCAAGTACTCTCCTTCCAAGGGAGAGAGCAAATGATCTTTAGCAAGACGCATCCAAGCTTTTTCATCTATTACTGCAAGCTTCCTTATCCTAAAACTGACACACTGTCTTTGCTGCTGCTGAGGACATCATCTTTGTATGGAAATAGTTTCAGTGCACAACAAATAGATGTTGATGTATAACTTACAAATAGGTGTATACAATGCCAACCAGCTCTTTAACCTTCAGCACCTTGCAAGGAGCATTGCTCATTCCTCCAAGCATCTTCCCAAGGTAGTGAAATAAGAGCTGACTGGGCTCTGTTGTGCTTGGGTTTAGGGCTTTGTGCTTCAGCTCCTGAGGTCTCTTGTAAGCATTGGATCACCTGTCTTGGAGTGAACGTTCTCCATCATTCAACTCTGCTTTCTCACCTGTAGTTGTGACTGCAGAACCTTGAAAATAAAACATTGAAATGATGATGGTGTGCATCATTTGTGAAGAAAATGAGTCAAGGCTAAGAGTAGGATTGCAAATACTTCTTCATGACAGAGAAGTCATTGCAGCTTCAGCTCTAAGGTTTATGAAGTTTTTAGTTTATTTGTTCGGTAGAGAAAGAATCATGAACTGTGAGTGGCACAGAGAGGGAGAGGGCTATGCTTTATTAACAGTGTGAAATGTGTATCCACTGCAAGTGCTCTCACTACTCCGACAGATCTTTGTGCTTGGGGTACAGTCGTGGTGTTTATTCATGTGTGTGTTCTCCCTTGTGTCAATTATTTTTCAATAATGTATATTATGTGTAGCACGGCTAAGCAAAAAGAAACATTAACATCGGTACAATAAGAAGAGTAATTACTTTTTTATATAAATCAGTTACTTCAGACAGTTTTTTATTTCTAAAAGCTTCCTAGGAAGCTAACGCTGGAGCTTTTCTCCTCGGGCAGTGAAGCGGCGCGCAGCGGCGGCTCGGTGCGCCCCAGGCCCGGCGGCGGGCGGGGCGGGGGCCGGGCCCGGCGGGGCGGGAGCGCGGAGGTCGCGGCGGCGGCAGCGGCGGGAAGCGGTTCCGGGTCGCCGTCGGGAGCCGACATGGAGCCCGCGGGGCCGCGCTGAGGGAGCGCCGGGCCGAGCGGGGCCGCCGTCGCCATGTCGCTGGGCGAGTACGAGCGGCACTGCGACTCCATCAGCTCCGACTTCGGCAACGAGTCCTCGGGCAGGGGCGGCTCCCGCGGCGGCGGCGGCGTGCCCGGCGAGCAGGAGGAGCTGCACTACATCCCCATCCGCACCCTGGGCCGCGGCGCCTTCGGCGAGGCCACCCTGTACCGCCGCACCGAGGTAGGTGAGCGGCCCCGGCGGCGGCAGAAGGGCTCCGTGCCGCCGCCCCCGCCCAGAGCCCCGGCGCCGCTCCCAGAGGGGCGGGGGCCGCTGCCGGGGCCGGAGGGGCGGTCGGCAGGGCCGGTGCTTCAAGGCGCCGGTGCCCGACGAGCCGCAGCTGGGCTCGGCCCCTGGGGTAACTGACAGCCCCCAGGGTGACATCCCCTGGCACCGCTCTGGGAACAGCCCGGATACCAAGTGACAGCTTCACCCCTGTGTCCGGGGGTGCAGGGTCTGGGCTTTGTAGCGTTTGGGTACTGCCAGTCCCCTGGGTCCCCTGAAGTTTGGCTGGGAGATGTGGAGGTTCTTCCCACGCTAGTAGACTACTCATTTTTCTGTGTTTTGTTCCAGTTACAGAGGACATGGGGTCATCTCATACAGGTAACTCTCTCACATGCTTAGCATTTCAGTGTAATCAGGGGAGACTGGATGAGAAGCCAGTCCTCCCATTGCTCCCAACTCGTTTAATACCATCCAGTTCAATTGTAGTTGTGGTTTTAGTGGCTGTCAAGGAAAAATGCTTTGATTTAGTTCCAAAGGAAAGTTCTTCAGTTTTTTTCTGGCCATCTTGAGGTGCCCTGGCTTGCACAAGTATAAGTGAACACTGTTCACTTAAGAGATCACTCTAGCATGCCTGACAACATGTGTGGGCCTAACAAGGGCAAACTAAATCTAAATTCATTCTGGTTTCCTTATTGGCTTGTTTTGGAGAGTTTTTTTTGTTTGGGTTTTTTTTCTGTTTTTTTTTCTTTAGGCTTTTTCCTTTGAATATTTGTGCTCTTGTATAACATCCTACAGTTACGGCACTAAAAATACAATGTTCTCCCTTTACTGAACAGGAGTAAGTTTAGTCTTTATTGAAATAAAACAAACCCCGTGTCTTTCCCTTGGTTTGGTGTTTTGGTTTTGTTTTTTTTTCCCCCAGAGTGAGTGTTGGCCAGCTAGCAAGATGGCTTCAGGCCATGACTGTTTCTAATGACAAACTGCAAACCTCAAAACTTAAGTTGTGAGGAATATTTTTCTGAAATATGTAAGAGACAGGAAAGTCTTTTACTTTTCCTGGTATTTTAATTCCCTCCTATAAAGGCACATACTGTTCTCTTCATAAGAGTGTGTTTTTGATTGAAAGATGTTTTTGTGTTTCAGGATGACTCGCTTGTAGTGTGGAAGGAGGTGGACCTGACCCGGCTGTCAGAAAAGGAGCGTCGTGATGCTCTGAACGAAATCGTCATCCTGGCCCTGCTGCAGCATGAGAACATCATCGCATACTACAATCACTTCATGGATAACACCACGCTCCTGATTGAGCTGGAGTACTGCAATGGTGAGGTCCCTACTCCCATCTGTGAACAGGCAGCTGCCATGTGTGTGGGTCACCCTCCTGCAGAACCTGCAGAAGTGTTTCTGGGGTCTGGAGAGCAAAGGAGTGGTGGTGAATGCTGCTGCATAGCTCCTGAAGAAGAGACTGAGAACCCTTCTGATTTGTGTCTCAGGTGCTAAAAAAGAAGCCCAGTAGTTAGTGGAGGCAGTCTATGCAGTTGATGATTTCTTGAGTTTTCTGAATGCCTGGTGCGCTGAAAGGAGTGGATTATTGGTGATAAACACTTCCAGTGCATCTTGCTGTGTTCTTTTAGGAGAGCAGTGGGAAAAGACTGGGAGACTCTCTGGCCATCTCTAGCAGTGCAGAGCGGCGCTGTTTTTTCAGTGCTGTCACTTAAATAGGTTTATAATTTGGCATTTATAAATCAGAGCTTAAAAATGTCGTGGTACGCTGCAGTCAGGTTTTTTTCCCTGATTTCTGCTTTCGGCTTTTACATTTACAATTGAAAAACCCCAAACAACAAACCTGGTCCTTCTGGTGGTGGAGAAAGTTTTGAAATTCTGTCCAAGAGTAGTTCAGATGATGGTGTTTGGAGTTGGTAGGGAAGGCAGTCCTAGCTCGGATGGAGCGAGAGCAGGATTTGCAATGAGGCTGTGACCAGCAGCTGCTCTTAGATGTCAGGAAAAGCAGCCCATAGACAGTTTACGCTGCTGGAACAGGATGCATGCCTAGAACTGCAGTGTGGCTTCTGTTTGGGTGAGTGGGACGGCTCCCCAGGCAGAGTATCTGGTGTTTGTATAGGGCTTGCATTAAGCCTTGGCTCATTAGGAAAACATTTTTTGCTGGAAAAGGGTATAGTCGTGTTGTGATCACCTTATACAACAGATTGCTTTCACTGGAACAGGTTGGAGAGCACAACAGAGTTGTGCAACGTCCTTTAGAAGGGTGTCAGATACCATGGTTGGCAGCTTGGCCAAAGCTGGTTTTTCTTCTCTGCTTTTTGTTCTTATGGAGGATGGAGTCCAGTGCAAGCATAGGGGAGTGTTAGCTCTTTGAGGCACCTTTTATTTTAGGCATTCTCTCTCTGTGTCAATTGCTTACTTGCTGTGGAAAGACTGCAATGCTTGAGGCCATGATAAATTTGTTGGAGGGCATAGAGAAAAGCTGTGTAATCTTGATGCCTGTGCACATTTGTAAATGCCTCTGTTGGCTTTGGGATAATAACCAAGAGATGAGTGTATAGCTGGTGTTGCCCGAGTGTGTCTGAATGGCAGAGAACAAGGGACATGAGAAAGAGGAAATATTCTTTGGACTTCCACGCAGTGGTTGTGCCAATGCATAAATAGTTGTTTCTTTGGCTTTTTTTTTACCGTGTACAAGCCCAAGGTAATTTGTGAGTAATTTTTAAAGTAAAGCTGGACTAGTCACTTTCAGACTTCTTCTTCTCAGAATCCAAAGGTTTTACTATTTAATTGGCTTGTCTCTTCTGAAGATCTAGAAAAGAATTTCAAATTTCAGTAAATGTTGCCCCTATTTTAGAGAGGAGGAAGGCGAGTTACGGATTTATTTGCCTTTAGTTCCATGTGTACATCGTGGTACTGTAAGACTTGGATTTACCATGGGATAACATCAGTGAATACAAATGAAATACATTTGGAAAGAAATATCCTATAAAATACAGTAATTGGAAAGAGAATAACCTGTGTTGGAAGGTTAGATGTGAGTAGATGAAACAAATACAAAATTAATTTGGTTTTTGTATGTGTGCATAGAGGTATTTGTTGTATGAGTCAAGAGCTAACTTGTCTCCTTGGGTAGGATTTTGGCAATGTAGTACCTATCGTGCTGCTCTTTTGTTCCAAAAAGCTGCCAAAAAAATGGGAGGAAAAAAGAGAGATGAAAAACACAAATGACTAAAAACCTGCAAAGTTTGAGTAGTTAGAAAAGACATTCATAAGAAGAGGCAGAAGTGAATACTTCGGTTAAATTGTGAGTGTGAAAGTAGTTTGTAGCTAATTTGTAAATGTGAACATAAGGCAGAAAAAAGAAATGCTGAGAAGTTACAGCAAGGCTGAATGAGAAGAAATATATATAATATATGATAATTGGGATTTGGAATAACAACAGGAGGTGATCAGAGTTTTGGGATTTACTGTTTGGGTGCTGATCTGACAGGGAGTTTAAATACCTGCAGCCCTCAGCATAATTTCTTTCACCTCTCCTTAATTTTCAGTCTGCTCTCTTGAATTCATGGGGTGCACCAAAGATTTCTGCTGATTTCAGGCTTCTGTTAGTGGTATAGCTGTAGTCAGTGCTTTGTGAATTCTGCACCAGTGAATTCTGTGAATTCTGGCAAGGCAGATAAAGAAGAGGCCAGTCCAGAGGGAGTAGGTAGGGAAAGACAGTCAATTGTGCTTTCAGGGACTACTCTGACTTAAAAATTGTTTTCTTTCTCTTTTTTAATGTGTTATTTGTATATACAATGCTGAGCAGGACAATCTCATGTGATTTGGTGTACACCTGATACATGTTTACATACCCCAAGAAACACTTAAAAAGATAAATAAAAAAGTAAGGACTGCTGGCTGAGCTTACTGGTTTGCTTTTCAGAGAGTATTAAAGTGTGGTGTTAGAGAATTGTCTCTGCTTAGGCTTAAACACACCACTGAAGTTCTTAGATGGAAGAAGAACTTAATTTTGTGAGTGCCTGATGAGTTTAAGTGAAGAATGCTGTGAGAGAGCTGTAGCGATTGATCAGATCTCTTAGCAGGATTGAGTATTCCCAGCAGCATTTGAGCAGAGTAACTGCTGCCATTAACTAAGATGAACATCTCTGTCTTTCTCACTCACTTATAATTACAGGAGGAAACCTCTACGATAAGATTCTGCGACAGAAAGACAAGTTATTTGAAGAAGAGGTAATTTGGAGTGGTTTGAGGGAGCAGTGGGGCTGGCCTAATGTTCTGGCAAATACACAAATAATCTGTAGGATTATTTGTGTATTTCTTCAATTTTTTTCATTGTGATGGTGGGGAATTTCTGTGTTTATCTGGGGGCTGGTATCCTCCTTGTTCAATATTGCAAGCATTTGTGGACCGTCTGAAACTTATTTTCCTTTTAAACTGTCTATAAGCAGTATATAGTTCCAATGGAGGATAATGAAAGAGAGCTGGCTTTCTTCACCTTATCATCTTGGCAAACATTTAACTTTTAAACCTTTCTGTGTTTCTTCCTAGTGGGCCCTCTGTTTCTGTCCCTTCTTAATAATTTTGTATGTGTTTTTTTTTCAAGTAATTTTGTTGAATCTGTCTTACTCTTCTCATTTTCTGTCTTTATTTTATTTAAAACTTACTTTTTGCCATCTGCTTTCACTGCATGCTGAGCTGATTAGTTTTAGATTACACTTACTTGTCTTATTTAATAACTTCTAAGGCTTTCTGGCTCATGGAGAGTATTTAGTGGTCCCAATTCATATTTTGGAGAGCACAACTGTAGGTGTTTCCCAAGTGGTCATTAGTTGTCATTCTGAAGTCTTGTCACTTATTGGATCTCTAATGCTTGTCAGGACAGACACTATGAATGGAAGTAGAACAATCTACCTATGGAAATATCTGTTTTAGAGATTTCCAAACTAGAAAATTCTAAAATTTTCATACTTCTGAAAGGGCATCTAAATGTATGGCCAGGCCATCTTGCTGTGCCTCAGTGTGACAGGGATGTGTAGGGTTTTGTGGTTTTGAATTTTTTTCAAGCCTCACATTATGTTTATATTCCTTCCTGTGCAGATGGTGGTCTGGTATCTCT
Organism: Ammospiza nelsoni; assembly: GCF_027579445.1. Lineage (NCBI taxonomy): Eukaryota > Metazoa > Chordata > Aves > Passeriformes > Passerellidae > Ammospiza > Ammospiza nelsoni. The sequence goes on along the minus strand of NC_080638.1, from coordinate 41,776,165 downwards.
TTCAAATTGCATCAGCTGTGAGCTGCATTCATCGAGCTGGAATTCTTCACAGGTAAGTGTGGCATGCAGAAAGCTGAGGTAACCAGTGCAGTTCATGGGGGTCAGTGAAGAACTTCTTTGCTCTTTTGTTTGAAGCAAGCACCAAGCTTCTCTCCACAGTGTAATAGCATCTCCTAGATGTCAAGAATCCCTTTTTTATTGGGCTAGAAACTGTCTTGTGATAAATGTGCAGGAAATCTCGTATTTGAAATTGGAACTGCAGCTGTGTGAACAAAGAGTTTATCCACAGAGGAAGGAAGTAAATTTGCCCTTTATTGCGATAGCACATGAATGATGTTTGTTAAAGTGGGTAGGAAGAGCATTTACCACAGGCCAAAGGTACTTCTGAGCTGTTCCAGAGTTAATAGCTGCAAGCCAATGTGTACATCATTCTGTAATTCCTGGAGCCTAATGGTGATGAAGACTCTGCATTTGTCCATTGCTCTAATATAACCCATGTGAAGATATGTCCTGCATTTGTCCGAATCTTATTTCTGTGGCCTGTTACTTAAGGAGCTAGTACAGTCTGTTAGCTTGTAGTGGTGATTTTGACAGTTATTCTGAGATTTTAATGTGTAGTTAATTACCTTTTTCTGTTGCCCTTTTCTGTTTGGGAGCAGTAAATTTCACATCTTATGTGTGTTTCAAGGAGGCCATGATGTTCTGGGGGGTACTGCACATGTAGACAGCCACTTTCAGCACAGTTGGATCATGTGCTGCACTAACTTATGGGGATAGCTGTGTGAGGATGTTTTCTGTAAGATAGCATTCTGGCTGCTGCCATTCTGAATCTTTAGTAATTGGCAAGCCTTGCTAGTGAGGGGTTGGTAGCCTACACTCAGCAAATAGTGCCTAAGTTTTTGGCCTGAGGCAAATGCTATGTCTGTCCTGCTTTGCAGTGATTTCCTGCTTACCACCTCTGAACATGTGTGGCCCCAAATCCTTCCATAATAACGAATTGAACAATTGTTTAAATGTTTGCAGTGATTTCTTTCTGCTCCAGACATTGTCAGAGTGACCCAGGGCTTTGTGATGCCCCAATGGATGAATGCAAAGTGCTGCTTTACTTGATGTTTTCCTGACCTACACTGGGAAGTTGTTGATGGTGCATTAGGAAAAGTGGGTGTTAAGAAGTGTTGGCCATGAAAAGCATATCATGCTGCCAGGGCTTCCTCTCTATTTCCAGCCTCTTGTGTTGATTTGTGAAACTACACACAGATTACTCTGTCTGAGAGAGAGTGTTTTCTATCAGTTTTGGCCATCAGCCTTTTGATCTCTTGGGCATAATACTTAGAATCATGGTATCATTAAGGCTGAAAAAGACTTCCAAGATCTCAAGAGTCAAACTGAACATCGCCATGTCAACTAAGCCATAGCACTAAGTGCCATATCTAGTTGTTTCTTGAATGCTTCCAGAGATGGTGGTTCTACCACTTTCCTGGACAGCCCATTCAATGCTAAACAACCCTTTCAGTGAAGAAATTCTTCTGATAGCCAACCTGAACCTCTCCCAGCGTGTCCTGAGGCCATTTCCTCTTGTGACAACAGTCACCAGTTACCTTGGAAAAGAGACTGACCCCCATCTTGCTGCAACTTTCTTTCAGGCAGTGGTAGAGAGTGGAAAGTTCTCTCCTGAGCCTCCTTTTCTCCAGGCTAAAGACCCCCAGCTCCCTCAGTTGCTTCTCATCAGACTTGTGCTCCAGAGCCTTCATCAGCTGTGTTGCCCTTCTCAGGACACGCTCCAGCCCATCAATGTCTTTCATGCAGTGAGGGGCCCAGAACTGGACTTGAAGTGTGGCCTTGCCAGTGTTGAGTATAGGGGAACAATCCTATTTGTTTTAAACAAGAAGACACACTTCTTCTGATACTAGTCAGGGTGCCACTGGCCTTCTTGGTGACCTGGGCACACACTGGCTCGTGTTCAGCTGCTGTCAGTCAGCATCCCCAGGTCCTTTTCTGCTGGGCAGCTTTCCAGCCGTTCTGCCCCCAGCCTGTAGCACTGCAGTGGTTGTTGTGGCCCAGGTGCAGGACCTGACATTTCACCTTACTGGACCTCTATAATTGGCTTCAGCCCATGGATCTAGCCTGTCTAGATCCCACTTTAGAGCCTACCCTACCATCCAACCAATCTGCACTCCTGCCCAGCTTGGTGTTGTCTGCAGACTGACTGAGGGTGCACTTAATCCTCTTGTCCAAAATATTGATAAAGGTATTAAACAGGACTGGCCCAACACTGTGCCCTGGGGAATCCCACTGGTTATTGACTGACACCTGGATGTGGCACCCATCACCACCATGCTCTGTGCCCAGGCCACCCAGAGTTTTTAACCCAGCAAAGAGTGCACTTACACAAGCCATGGGCCGCCAGCTTCTCCAACAGCCTGCTCCTGCATCTCTAAAATTTCCTTCCTAAAGTGTGTCCAGCCTTCCTAGACCCCTTTGTTTTTAAGAGCAGTTTCCCAAGGGTCTGTCTGAACCAGTGTCCCAAAAAGACCAAAGTCTGCCCTCCAGAACTCCAAGGTGTAGAGGTTTTGTTGATCTCCTTCCTTACTTCACCAAGAATTGAAAACTAATTTTATGGTCACTACCGAAGATGGCCTCCGGCCACCACATCTCCCACCAGCCCTTCTCTGTTCAGAAACAGCAGGCACTGCCCCAGTAGGCTTTCTGACCAGATGTGTCAGGACGTTATCTCCACATCCGTCCTTCAGGAACCTCCTAGACTGCCTCCTCTCTACTGTGCTGAGTTTCCAGTAGACATGCAGCAGGGTAAAATCTCCCACCAAAACTGGTGATCATGAAACATCAGCCCTTCATCCTGGCTGGGTGATCCTCCCCCTGATTCTCACCCACAGGCACCAAGCCGTATTGTCCCTGACCCTGGGCTCTGTGCAGTTGAAACGCTCCCCAACGTTCAAAGCCACCCCACTGCCTGTCCTTGCTCTGCTGTCCCTTATGAAGAGCTGCTCTGCAGCCCTCCAGTGGTGCACACAGCACATTTCCATGGTGGCAGCTGTGTCACAGCTTCCTTGCTGCATGGTGGCTTCCAGGACCTCCTGTTTGTTACCCATGCTGTGTGTGTTGGTGCAGATGCACTTCACCTGGGCTATGGATTTCACCCCCAACACTGGCATGCAGCCCACAGGCTCCTTTCTAACCAGCCTGCTCTGATCTCCTTCCCCCTTCAAATGTAGACTTTGCCTTCTCAGTCAGCCCAGCCAACTCATGGGCTGGAATCTGTGTCATGTTATAAAGAGTTCTTCTTGAGGAGTAAAGACATTATGCTGAAGTTCTAGAGTGGCGTCTGTTTCACACCCTCTGTGTGTGTGTTTATATTTGCATACATACATATTCATACTTATGTTTTTAGTGAGCTCAGCATCTCCTGGCTTGGGTCTATTTATAAAACTAGAAAAATAAGACCTGCTCAATGACCTTCATTCTTAGTAACTGAGAGGGGAGAAAGAACTATCTTTGATCTGTGGCCTTTACATAGGTGTCTGAGCCTGAGCTTCTGCAGCTGTGTTGTGTTTGTGTGGGAATGTGATAAAACATGGACAACTACAGTTACTGCCCTGATACTTGGGGCAAAATTGCTTTTGGAGAACTCTGTGTACATATGTGTGACAGAGTGCTGGCAGAGTAGCAAGTAGCTCATTTTAGGGGGAAAATAGAGTAATCTGTGAAAAACTGTGAAATCTGTAAGCGTATTCAAGTGTTTGAATTTCTTTTTCTCGTTTCAGAGACATAAAGACATTAAATATCTTTCTAACCAAGGCAAACCTGATTAAATTGGGAGACTATGGGTTGGCAAAGAAGCTGAACTCTGAGTACTCTATGGCTGAGACTGTGAGTATCTGCCATCTTTGTGTGCAAACTGAGTTGTAGTTTTTTTCATCTCTGCATGCCTTGCAGAAGACCAGGGATGCTGTACGTTCTTGCTGCTTGTTTTCTGTTACTTTCCTTTCCTTCACCCCTCAGTTTCCCTCAGTGTTATGGTATCATAGAATTAAGGCTGGAAAAGACCTCTAAGATCATTTAGTCCAACTGTTAACCCAGCACTGCTGTGTTCATCACTAAACCATGTCCCCAAGTGCTGCATCCACAGGTTTTTTTTTTAACACTTCCAGAGATGGTGACTCAACTACTTTTTTGGGCATCTTGTTCCAATGCTTGACCCTTTCAGGGAAGAAATTTTTCCTAGAATTTTGTGTAAACCTCCTCTGGTGCAACTTGGGGCCATTTCTTCTTGTCCTGTCACTTATTACTTGGAGACTGGCACCCACCTCGCTAGAATTTTACTTCCTAACTTTGTCTCACTAACTTTGCCATATTTGCTGATGTGTTGCAGCCTCCAGTTATCCTTGCTCCCAGGTTACCTTTTGGAGGTCTGTCTCTCTGGAAAGCAGCAGCAGACTAAAGATAGGTGCCACTATGGGAATAGAATTGTACCAGAACTGGTGTAGCCATGCTAGAGAGCACTGCTCTTCTTTCCCCTAGGCACGATACTTCTAAAGGTGAGTCTGTGTAACAGGAAGGCAGTGTTAGCTGAAGGACAGAGACAGCACTATGGTCACATCACAGCAACACTCTCCTCTGGGCTAGTTAAGGCCAGCTTAACAAATTACAGTAATTTTGTCATACTGCTGTGCTAACAGGTAAATTTTGCCTCAGGTGGATCTGTGATAGCTTGGATGTGTGTGCCTGACATTGCACTGTGCCACAGGCATGTCTCAAATCTCTTTAATATTCAGGCTCTGAACTGGATTGTGAAGAAGCAAGAAAGGCACTTGTGTTTCTTATGGTAGCCAGATGTATGGCTTATTGGTAATGTTCCTGAAGGGGGACAAAGCTTTGTAGGAGAGATTAATTCTGCCAGAAGGCTGTCAAACTTGGCCTTGTTCCAGACCCTGCCAGAAAGCATTTTTGCAGCCAGTTATGACACAGGGTAAGCTGTATTGCAGGCACTTGCAAGGTTCAGCTTGGATTTCTCAGCTCCATTAATTTCTGTGGTGAGTGTTAGGCTTGGAAAGGGAGACATTGTCTGAAGTTCCTGTCTGCTAAAGCCTTTATTATAGTTTGGGACACAAGCCAGCTCACACTTCCTCTTACCAGCCTGTATCATTCAATTTAAGGCCAGGCGTTGGTGTTCTGTTAGGATGTGTAGTTAAATACTTGCCAGTCTCCTTCCAGAACATGAGCACTATTGTGCAGTTCCACTGTAAATGGGAACTCAAGGCTTCTGCATAAAGCCTTCACTAGGCTGGGCTGCAGTAGAGCCACTTCTGTTTTGTCACACTTTTCATGGCCTTCTGACTTTCAGAGGCAGTTCAGTCTGTGCTGTGAATTTCCAGGTTTGTTTTTGCCTGTGTTTTCTGTATTCATCTATACCTACTAGACCTTGCAAACATTGTTTTTTCCTTTTTCACATATGAAACATTTTGAACTACACACCTTCAACCATATTTTGATTTTTACATGCTGGCTATCCCCTGGTCTACTTGCTCAATTTGTAACCTAATGACCAGTGGCAGACTGGAAGTAATTTTCTGGGAAATGAGTGCAAAACATGTTATTATCAGTATTTGTAATTGTAGCAGTCAAATTGTGATTTTTTAGAATGTTCACATCTTTCTTACTAAACGCTGATTTCTTAATTTATCATTTTCTACCATTTACCAAAGATGCAGAAAATACATCTGTCTTACAGAAAGCTTACATTATCCTTTGTTTAGAAAAGGTTTATGTGCAGTGTCCTAGTTCTCTGTGTGATACTCAGAATCTCAGGGCTCCTGAACCCTCCCATGGCAGGGACTCGTGTAGCTCTGCAGTGGTCAGGCTCTGTGACAGGAAATGGGAGGGAGATGGCACACTCTCAATGTGCCCATTAGGTATCCAGTGTACTTGCAGAGCCTCTTGAAGGGCAGGCTTTGTAAAGCTCCTTGGAGCTTTGCTGAGAGAGTTGAAAAGAGGTCGTCTATAAATATTTCTCCTTTTTCTAAATTCTCTCTTACTTTGTTTTGCTGTCTAGTTTCTTTCTAAGGAGTGAGCTCCATTCATCTGGAAGCTTCATTCTTACATCTTTTATCACGTTTGTTCTGTGTCTCCTTGTTGTGACTTTGAGCTAAGCCACTGCTTCTGCAGTACCTGGGAGACCTTTGTGTTTATATGCAGGGGTTTGAATTTTTGTGTGGTGGGGGGTGTTTGTTCTACACAAAAGAATTGTTCAGGAAAGTCCACTTCTGAAGTGAAGGCCTTTTGGGTGGGACTCAAGCCAGCTTTCTGCATACTGACCCAAAAGGAAGCCTTCTTTTTGTTCGAGACAGAGCAGCCTTTGTCCTGGCACTATCCTGTGATCAGCATGGCTCCACAGCCAAGGTCTGGCATCTGTATTTGGAAGCTTTGCTAGATCCTTTATCTTCAGCCTCGTGTGATGGTTTCCATATGCCTGGTCAGTACATAAGCCCTGATTACCCCTAAATGATGTATATTTAAGAGAGGGGAAAGTCCTTGCTGTGTTTTTGTGACTATTACTTTAGTGAGAAGTCTGTACCACATCAGGTACATGAGAAGAGAGGTGTCTAGGATCTCTTAGGAAGCTCAGGGCCAGACAGGTTTGTGGTTGACAGGAGAAAAAGTGTGCTTGTTGTTCCCATCCCTCCAGGACATTAGGGAGGTGTATCACCAGTGCTGTGTCTGGCTCTGTCCTGTGTGAACAGAATGGATACAGAGTTCCTGAATTGAAAGCTGTTGGATCATTCCTGATTTTTAAATGTTTCTTTTCCTAGCTGGTGGGAACTCCATATTACATGTCCCCAGAACTCTGCCAGGGTGTGAAATACAACTTCAAATCAGATATTTGGGCTGTGGGCTGTGTCATCTTTGAGCTGCTTACTCTGAAGAGGACCTTTGATGCCACTGTAAGTCTTCAAACCAACATGGACTGAATAACCTTATTTTTTATTGTCCTAAGATTCACACTCAGCTCATAGTTTTCTTCAGTCATATTTTTCTTTTTTTGTTTAAATCTACTAATTAAAAAAACAGTGGCCTGAGAGTGACAGCTATAGCCAGAGAAAATATCTGCATGATTCCCCTTACCCTTCATGCAGATTTCCCTCCTGCCTTCATGCAGCAGCCTCCCTGGCTTCTGCCAAACCCACCCTTGTCTGCAGCTCATGTTTGTTAGATGCAGAATAATAACTGTGCTAATTTGTATCATGGTTGTGAAGGAAGTGTCCTTTCCACTACAAGGAGGAGGTTTGTGACTGTGTAGTCTTCTTGCTCTTTTAGCATTACTAGCTGTGAATTTTCTGTGTAGCATTCTGTAGCAAAAGGTTCTGGCCTTCACATTTCATGAGATTAGATCCTGTTACTCTTTCTCAAAACTTGGCTGCAAGAGAAGTCTGGTCAAGTTGGCTTAGGGGAGGGTGAAAGCAGCGTTGCTGGCTGACACATGTGATTTGCTAGTTTGTGCCATATGATGGGAGAAGCTGCTAGTTGTTGTAGGCAAGATTTTGTAACCCTGAAAGAAAAGATGTGAAAATACCACCCTTTCCTGACTTTCTCCAGTGATGGCTCTCAAGTCCAGGCTTTGCTGCTGTGGTGCGTTTAAGGGCAGTGTACCACAGAGGAGATTTCATGCACAGAGAAGCCTGATCTTCCTGCACTGTTAGAGAATTTGGTGAAAAGCTGGATGTTGCCAAGTCCTACCTATCAGAGGTACCATTTCTGCAGGAATTGTTATTAGATTTCTGGAGAACCTGCTAGGCAGGGAAGAAGAGGGATTTGTCCTGATCAGAGATGGAGGAAGAAAGTAGTGGTGGCCTATAGCATCTCTCCCCATTGGACACATTGTCCAGTTTGGTTCCATTAGGACTGGTTTCTGGTTTCTGCCTAGAATCCCTTGAACCTTTGTGTGAAGATTGTACAGGGAAATCGTGCCATGGAGGTGGATTCCACTGTCTACTCCTGGGAGCTGATCCAAATGGTGAACTCTTGCCTTGATCAGGTTGGTGAAATACTTTATAACTTTCAGATACCCATTCCCAGCTGTCTCAGCCATGGAATTCATGGGTGAAGGGGAATGACATGCCTGTTTCAGTATGTGAGCTCTTGATGCAGGGTAATTTTTGTGAGGCCTGAGGCATCACTAAGGTTGGGCTTTCTCCAGTCCTCTGAAAGCTTTGTCTCAGTCCTGCAAGATCTGGAGGTGTGCTGGGTTTACTGTGATCACAAGTATTTAATGGGCTGGCAGAAGCAATTATTTTTTAATGCAGTGCTGTGAATGTAGGAGCATCATCTCAGTACAGTCTCTTAGGGCTCTGGCATTCTGTAGGGAATTAATTTATTGAGAGCAAACATAGTATTAATACCTTTGCAGCATGCAAGTCCCTCCTGCACATCTGTAGTATTTATCCCTATTCACTCTAAATGTTTGAATTGATTCCTTTCCCTTCTGAAGGGAGTCAAGGAAGGAAGTCCAGGCAGGCTTGAATGAGTCTTCTGGCCCAAGATTTTGTTGTAGATGATGAATATTTCCCAGAGAATTACTTGTTGCTTCCTTCTTTCAGGACCCAGAAAAGAGACCCACTGCAGATGAATTGCTTGAACATCCCCTCCTCAGCAAACGCAGGAGGTAACCTCAGATGGTCTTCCTGAAAACCTGGATGGCTGACAGGGAACACAGGAGGGGTTGTGCAGACTGGTGGTGTTTATGCTTTCATAGCAACCTTCTGAAGTGGATTTAGACTGATGTGGGGCAGATATTTAAGTACTTCATTTTCCTTAGGGGAAAAGCACATTTTTGCAGTCTTGTCTTCTGATCTGATGTTCTGTTGGTGCATGGGAAAGGTCTCTGCATCCTTAGAAGCTTTTGTATTGAGAACCTTGAGGTATTCCATTCTGAGACTCTTTGAGGAATGCTTCTTTTTACTCTTCAAATTTCTGTGAACGAAGAGTCGCAGAGATCCTCTTGCAGTCATTGGAAAAAGCCATTTTGAATATATATATTCAAAATATATATTCAGTATAGAGAATGATCATTCAGTATAGAGAATGATATACTTTCAATATAGAGACTCCCACTTTTTCCTTTTGTTGTCTCCCTCTTTGAGAGAGACTTGCATTGAAAGTGGCCCCTGTTAGCTTAGTTTAGACCATCAGCCTGCACACACTATCTTGTCATGAACAAGACAGTAATTCTGGGCTGTTTTTATTCCACATTGGTTTATTTGGGAACAGCAGACTTAGTCCTTTACAGCAATACTCTTTTGCTTGGTGATCAGCAGAGCTTGAGTTTTGTCTCACTATAGGCATTGGTCAAAGGCCAAATCCTGATAGTATTTAGCCTTTTAAGGTTATTCTTTTGCAATATGGGTATTGGTTGGCTGCATTTTCATGCAGACATAGTTTGTTGTCCTCAGCTCTCTAGAAGTTTGTTAGCTGTGTGCTACATTACTTCTGCCCTACTTACTGTGTATTGCTGCGAGCTGGTAAACAGCTGCCATGCTTCCTCCAAGAGGCAGCAGCATTTTATTGGAAAGGAAAACAGTCTGTGTGTGCTGCTTGTCAGTAAATTGCATAGACTATGTTGCTGTTTCCTAAAATCCTTTTTCTCCCTTGGCAGGGAGATGGAAGAGAAAGTCACGCTGCTTAATGGGCCAAATAAGCGACCAAGGTAATTATTTAGACATGTGTTTGAAAGGAAGTATGGAGAGAACAGCTCCCCAGAGAGGAACTGAGAGTGTTAGCCTGTGACAGCCTTAATGGAACAGTGTGGTTTAGAAGATCCCTGAATGCTAGAAGATTGACACAGCAGTTGCATGCTTATTGTCCTGTGTTTTACTCTGCCTTTTATATCCTACTTATTTGTATGGCTGGAGCTGTACCTCAGCAGGTCCCATCCAGCTCTAATCTGTCTTACTGAGGATGTCATCTTTGCAGCCTACATATCTGAGTTGTAATGTAAATCTCTCCTTTCACACAGATTCCTTTCATCAGGAGGAACATGATTGTCTAAATGATGAATATTACATTAATATAAATAAATATCTTCTATAAAACCTGATATAGCATAGCTTCAGCATAGTTCCCAGCAATCCTGTAAGCAGGGCTGCTCTGTGAAGCAGTTAGCTTCTGTGACATATATAGCTGGTTGTCTGTTATTTATCAAATAGAATTTGGTTTTTATTTTGAATTTTATTTTTGAAAATAAAAACCATGAATGGTTGTGAAGAGCAAACTGCTTAGACAACAGCAGGAAGAGGGATGATGACAGGGAATGCAAACTCATGAAAGCATATGTGTTTTGTTGGGGGGGGTCTTGTGCAGGTCAAGTACCGTTAACGAGGCTCCCATTGCCGTGGTGACTTCCCGCACCAGTGAGGTGTATGTTTGGGGTGGTGGCAAGTCCACCCCCCAGAAGCTGGATGCCATCAAAAGTGGCTGCAGTGCCCGCCAGGTGTGTGCTGGTAACACTCACTTTGCTGTGGTGACGGTGGAGAAGGAGCTCTACACCTGGGTGGTAAGTGAGACAAGCTGCAGGAGGCGGGTCAGGGTGGGAAAGGGGGGTTCACATCTACTGCTGACTGTTCATGAGCTTGGAAAGGGAGAATTCCAACTGCAGTGGACACTGAGGCCATCTGAGCTGGGGCTGACACAAGTCTCCCAAGGCAAGGGTTTTTCTGGGAGACATTTTCTTTTGTGACAAGAAGTGTCTTGGAGACTTGCTGTGCACTTGAGGTTTGTAGATGGTAGTCTTGCAGGCCCAAACACTGAGTCAAACATCTCTTCCTGAGGTGTTCATTCCATTCCTGACTACTTAGACGTGCAGTGGAGACTTAGTGATTCTCAGTTTTTGTATTTTCGAGGAGGTTTTTCAAGATCAGAATGGGTGGGATGAGTGACCTTTTTGTAATACAGTTGTCATCTGCAAGGCAACTTCCATCTGAAAGCAGAGGGATCTCATACTAAACAGCTCTGCCTTTTATGATGAGTGGAAATTCTGGAATAGTTTAAACTGAATAAAAATGTTGGCATATAATGCATTTTAAACAATCAAATTCAGCTTCTCATGTTGAGATGGTCTCTGACATGGAGGTCATTTCCTGGCTTCCATGGGTTTTTATATTGATGATACAGAATCTGTTAAAACAGGTTAGAAGTCAGTAGGAAAGGAAAGAGATCCAAATAGGAGGAGTCCAGCTTGGAGTAATTTGCTGCATGTTCCTGCAAGATCAACCACTAAAAACTTTCAGCTGGCTTTTAGTAGTTTTTGTTTCAACAGTACTTATTTTGTATAATTTTCCTGTACAGTTACTATGATGGACCATGTCAATGACATTTGTTTCAGGTTGTGCATTTCTTTGCAGCCATTAGGATTTAGAAAAGTAGTTCAAAAAGCTGAAGGATGAATTTCAGTCCTGCAGCAGGGACTAGATTCTGTAGCCTGGCAGATGAGGATGGAGCAGGGATTCCTCACCAGGTGCTGACCTGAGACTGGATCCCTCCTTGTTAGTGCATCACTGCACTAAAGTCTGTGCTGCCACTGAGATTGTTGCCTGCTGTATGTTCAGAGATGTCAGTCTCTTCCCAAGAGCAGACAGAACATTTTCTTTTGCTCCTTGCTGTTTTCTGTTGTTTGCTTCTGTTGTTTACTGTAAGCTATTGACAGCATCTGTGGGATTCTGGGAATGTAACCTCACCAGGGGTTTCTGTCTTGCAGAATATGCAGGGGGGCACCAAGCTGCACGGGCAGCTGGGACATGGAGACCGAGCTTCCTACCGGCAGCCAAAGCACGTGGAGAAGCTTCAGGGCAAAGCCATTCGCCAGGTGTCCTGTGGAGATGATTTCACAGTGTGCATCACGGGTGAGAGCTGGATCTCCTTTGGCTCAGACTCTTAAGGATATGTAGGCATTGACAAATCCTGTCACTTTGCTGAGCTGTTGGAGGTGTTTGCCTTCACCATGAGATTAGCAAAGCAGCTTCATGCACAAAGGAGAGAGCCCCATATGCTACTCATCCCTCAATTTGGAGGATAGTACCACCATTATTGCATTTGGGATAGATTGTATCTCAACATTTGAGATGGGTCAACATTATTTTGACTTCCAAGAAGGATGGGATTTTGCTAAGGATGTGCTACTTTTTGGTGATAAAACTGGGTGTTGACCACAAATCTATGTGTCTGTACAGAGTTTCTGCTTTTACCTGTGGTTGTGTTGCCTCCATTCATGCTCACACTAAAGATAGTGAAGCCTGAAATCAAGAATGTGGGTATATTTGGAACTCTCTTTGGACTGTGTGGGGAAAGAATCACCCAGTGATGAAAAAGAATGTGTATCTAGGATTTACTGTTTAATTCAGAATGCTTGACATCTGCTTGCTGTCTCTAGTTCTAACCCTGATCATACTTTAAAAGGATGTGTTAGGTGTGGTATTGTCTATTATAGAAGAATCTGACTCTGCTTTACCCATGGAAATTATTCTCAAAAAGCTTATTTTTCCAGTGCTGAAAAGGCAGAAATTTGACAGAGATAAGCTCAGGTGGTCATTTTGCGGGAGGAGTGACTTAGATGGCCACAGAATCAATTTGTGGGTTACTGTTAAAGAAATTGGCAGGTTCAGACAAAGGTTTTTTGACACTGAGGTAGCTACAGGTTGTCATGTAAGATCCATCTTAACATGAACAAGAAAGGACTCCATAGTCTCCTGATGACATTCTTCTGCACTAAAGAAGAATATTGCGGGAAAGAAGTTGTTCTGACCATGTCCTAAGAAGTTAATATGCAGCCCAACAGGAGCCCCATGTGCTGACCAAGCTTCCCTTCTGTCCTTCAGACGAGGGCCAGGTGTATGCCTTTGGCTCAGACTATTATGGATGCATTGGCGTTGACAAGGCTTATGGCTCTGAAGTGCTTGAGCCCCTGCAGCTGGATTTCTTTCTTACCAATGCTGTGGAGCAGGTCTCATGTGGAGATAACCATGTGGCAGTGCTGACCAGGAACAGAGAAGTCTACACGTGGGGCTGTGGAGAGTACGGTAGGTAGAGTCTCCCTGATCCCTAAAGGCACTGGGACGTGCCTGCTGGAAAGGGGCCTGCTGCAGGTGTGCAGTGCAGGGCCTGGGTGAGGGCTGCCTGGTATATACCCTGGGGGCAAAAACCATTGTTTCTCTGGGACTTTCTTTCCTTGTAAAAATGGGGAACTGGAGACTGAAGCCTTAGAACTTTGGAAAGCTCTAAGGTGCCACTTCGCTCCCCAATGGTTCTGTGAGTGGGGTTGGTGGGCGATGATGGATGTAGGGGAGCAGGGAGATTCTAGTTCTGTAGGGAGATCATTTTGGGACTGTGGAGAGGTAACACCAGTTCTTAGATATGGGCACTTGGGGAGGCCATTGTAACTGCAGTATTTTCATTGATGCAGGACGCTTGGGCTTGGATTCAGAAGAAGATCACTACACCCCTCAGAAGGTAGGGCTGTGACTACTTCTTAAAATCTGCAAGGGCATAAATCCAAATTAGTTGCTGTTTGGAAATACTCTCTCTCTGAGGCTCAGGTGTTTTTTTCTGAGGCATTATAGAATTTTCAAGGGTTTTAACTTTGCTGCTTCCCTTCATTTTGCTTCATTTCTCTCCTAGCAATCATGTCAGATCATCATACCACTCACAAACCAGACAGCATCATAGCTTAGAGCTTCATTGCTCTGATTTCCATGATGGAACTGGAAATGCCAGATGTTGTAGAAATCATAGTGAGACATACCAAATGGCTTACCTTGGGTCTGTAGAGAAAACTTACAGCGGTGCAATTACTGCAAGTCTTTGAATCTAATATAATGAGTTAAAGATTAGTTGAAAGTAAAACCCTCTTGAAATACAATGCTGAGGTAACTGCAGTATTCCAGCCCTCTGTGCATTAGAAAAAAATAAGGATGTGCCTGGAAGCCGAATATCTGTGATCACATAGTATCACACCCACATGGCACAGACACAAACCCAGTCCTGCTCACCTAACTGTGTTTGCTGTTTGTAGAGCCCATCTGGCCAGGTTGCCTGTGCATCATATTTCATGTTCCTGTGCTGGTCACTGATGTCTGCCTTGAATATCTGCATTGTGACCAGAGTTTCCATATGCTACAGACTTTATGGTATTCTTACAGCTTCATTCAAAGTAACTGTGTTGGCTGTTGATAATGTCCAGACTAGCTGTGCCGCTGCTCTACCCTCATATGTTTTCCACGTGCCAGCTTCCATGTAATAGGTGTTGGGATTTTTATTTTCTTAGGATGTATTTCTTCCACCTAGGTGGATGTTCCGAAGACCTTAAACATTGTGTCCGTTCACTGTGGCTGTGATGGAACTTTCCTGCTTACCCAGACGGGCAAAGTCTTGGCATGTGGACTCAACGAGTTCAACAAGCTGGGCCTGAATCAGTGCACAGCAGGGATAATCAATCATGATGTGAGTGTGGTTGGATGCTTGGCACCAGCTTTCAGCAATCAGTAGTATATGGGGAAATGGAAGTTCTCTGACAAAGTACTCATTAGCTTCATGCCAATGCTTTAATTCCAGTCAAGACAATGGATACTGGGATTATGGGAAGGGGCAATTTGTTCCTCAGTTTTCTGTCTGGCCTGTGGGCTTATGTCAGATCTGAGGCGGTGAAACAGAGTGAGCTGCTCTGGTGACTTATCCAGTGATACAGATTCTGGCAGGTTTTTATCATACTTGTTTTAGGACTGTCTTTAGGTCCTAAAACCTAGACTTTAGGTCCATTAAACCTAAACTTTGGGTTTAATATTGTGGTCAGGCATGAGTAGGTCTTAGCTGATTAATGTGTGATTTTTTTCACTCTGTGCTTACCAACATCTTTTGTCAGACATACTGTGAGGTGCCATACGCCACTTCCCTTACTTTGGCCAAGCAGCTGTCCTTCTACAAGATCCGTACCATTTCTCCAGGGAAGACACACACAGCTTCTATTGATGGTGAGAGCCTTGTGCAGTAAGAACTGAATTCTGGTTGCTGAATTACATTACATCAACTTTGCCCTTTCAGCCTGGCCCTTGACACTGGGGATTTTGCTCTTGGTAGCAAGGTTCATGCCTGCTCCAGGAACTCAGGATTCCTGTTTCTCAGCAGTCTTGTTTCCTGGCCAGCTGAAGCAGCAATGTCAGCCTTCCTGTTTTTTTAAAGGGGAGAAAAAAAAAATTTGGGAAATATGCTCTGGGCTAGCAGAGGAATTATTTGTGATCAACTTAGGTTTTGCCCAAGCCACATCAGTCAGAGAACTGTGAGGAGTCCCAACCCCCAGCATCAGAAAAGGGAAGCAGTGGGAAAAGGAAATGGGGAGGTGTTTCCAGGCTAAACCCATTCCTTTTGGTTGGCACTGTCCCCTTCCAGCCTGGCTGGCCACTCAGCAGAGCCATTCCTGTTGCTGCCTGTGCTCTGTCTCATGGCTGCTTGCAGAGCTGGGCCCTCACTGTGACTGTCTCCTCCTTCCTCCTGGCAGAGCGAGGCCGCCTGCTGACCTTCGGCTCCAACAAGTGTGGACAGCTTGGTGTCGGGGACTATAAGAAGCACCTGGGAATAAACCTGCTGGGAGGCCCCTTGGGGGGCAAGCAGGTGATCAGGGTTTCCTGTGGAGATGAATTCACCATAGCTGCTACTGACGGTGAGTGGCTCTTTGCCAAGTTGTGGTGGGTTACTTTAAACTTAATCTGCAGAGCGGTTAACTGGCTCTCACTGATCGTTTCATTTACCAGCCCTGCAGCACAGCCCTAAAATAAAGAAATCCTCCTGGCCTGGGGCTGTCTTGCCCTGTTAATCACCCCTCCAAGTATTTGCTGTCCCTAAGGCTGCAGAGTACTGACTTGGTGGCTCCCTGTTAGGTTTGTTACTGGTTTGTTCTCCCACTGTCTAAACTGAGCTGGTGGATTAGGTACTTTGGGATAGCAGCTACAGCAGAAAGACTGATCCTTACAGCAACTGCAGGCTGAGAAGGAGGGAGGGACCTGAGCCCCTGAATTTCTCTCTCCTCAGACAACCATATCTTTGCTTGGGGTAATGGCGGGAACGGGCGGCTGGCAATGACCTCGACTGAGAGAACTCATGGCTCAGATATTTGTACCTCGTGGCCTCGGCCAATATTTGGATCATTGCATCATGTTCCAGACCTGTCATGCCGTGGCTGGCACACCATCATCATTGTGGGTAAGTGTAAATTTAGGATGTAGTTTTGGGATCTTGTTTATGATGATATATTCTTTTGCCAGGAGAGTATAAATCTTGCCTGAGAACAGGCCAAATTTCTGGGGGAAATGTGGCAAGCTGCTCTGAGCCATAGGCCTGCACCACTGGCTTTGTAGGAGTTATCCTGCTTTCTGTGTGGCAGTCTGACTGAAAGCATGCCTCTCTCCTTGCAGAAAAGGTGTTGAACTCCAAAACAATACGATCCAACAGCAGTGGTCTGTCCATTGGTACTGGTAAGTAACATGCCCTGAGGAGCTCTGGTTTAAGTCCACTCAGTGGTTAGTTTGAGTGGAGGAAGTTTGGTCCTGCAGCATGGTTTCTCTGTGTTTGAAAGGCCTCACAGAAGAGCTCAAAAGGAAGAAATCTAGTTGGTGCCATGTACAGGAAGAGATGGCCCAAACCCAAGGAAGCAACACTTGAAACAGGAGAAACAACATGGGTGCAGAGAGGCCTTTGTTGTTGAGGAACTTCAATTTGACATGGAAAAGCTGAGAGGAATTCACTGAAGGGGACTGATATGAGAAGGGGCTATAGTTGCTGGAGAGGTGAAGTCCAGTTTCTTGGACCTGTGGGAGGGCTGGGGCCAAGAAACTGCAAAAGACTGCTGCACACAAGCCCTTGTGGAGAGGCCTGCAGGGAACGTTAGGAGCTAAACTGCTGAGGGGAATAATGCTAGCATGTGCTCTCACCATGGGCATACAGTACACATTTATGCATCTTCTCTGCTCCATCTGGGATTTGCAACAGGAATAGCAGAGGTGCACAAACCTCTCTGGTGCACAAACAAAAGTTTTCCCTTTTGTTTGCTAGTGCCTCAGAGCTGCACAACTGGGGGAGGAGAGGAAGAGGATCGTGAACAGGAAGCAGAAACCCCCAATCCCAGTGGGGGCTTTCGGGGAACCATGGAAGCAGATCGTGAGCTGGGGGGCTGGATCAGCACTGCAGAAGCTACAGGAGGCAACAGTGCTGACAGCAGCTCCTGCCCTGGCTGGCTTCGGAAGGTAACGTGGCTTCTCAGAAATACCTTAAAGGGCATCTAGGCTGGGAGAGCTGGGTGGCCCCTTCCACCTTTGAGGGATACTTGATAGGTTCTTAGAGCTGTGTTGCACAGAGCCCTTAAAGCCTCGCTGCCTGTTTAACCACAAGAGGGTGTTGGTGCATTGATTGAGATGAAATGACCTGCAGGAAGTTGGCAGGCCTGAGAGAGCTTCTTTTGTGTATCCAGGAGCTGGAGAATGCTGAATTCATCCCCATGCCTGACAGCCCCTTTCCTCTGAGCATGGCATCTTCAGAGCCTGAGAAGGAGACTCTTCCTTACCAGAAACTTCAAGGACTCAAAGTGGCCTCTGAGGAACCCGTTGGATTAAACAAGCCCAAAACAGAGCCCTGGGTAATGTTATCAAAGTGAATGCTTGGCTAAAAGCTCTTGGGGACCATAAATGGCAATGTTTGAATTATGGGGAGAGCTGAGAAGAGACTGTTGGATAGGCCTAATTCATCTGGATGAGGAAGAGAGGGCTGGTGATAATCAGAGATGATGCTGCAAAGAGAAAAATTCTCAAGGATTTTTTGGGAGTACAAAGCTGATTCTTGGTCAGATTTAAAGTAATGAGATCAGTTCTGTGGGAAAATGTGTATAATGCAATTGGAAAAAAGAGAAGCTGAGGTCTCAGAAGCCTAGCAGAAAACAGAAATTTAGAAAGCAGAGATAGGAAGATAAATTGATACAGAAAATCAATGAGAAATTGCAACCTGTGAGACTACCTAACTTCAGGAGTTTTCTGTCCCAAGGGAGGCATGGATCCTACACTTAGGGAATTGGGGGTAAACTGTATGGATTTTGGTGCTAGGAGGATAGGAACAGGCTTCCCAGGAAAAGAAGGAAGCTAGTGGCTTTGTACAGAGGACAGAAGGAGAAGTATCTTGTTGACCCTGCCTACTAGAAATTTGGCAAGTCAGGGAACAAGCTGGGATAATACTCTGGGCGTGTTTTTTTTTCTTGTGGCATATACAGCTCCTGGCCTTGCACTCAAACCTGGCCTGCCTTCCTTCCATGTCTCTGCAGCCTACTTGCCTGAGTCCAGCCTTACCATGTGGTGAAGGGAAGGATGCATCTCCCAGTGCAGGCTGCATGTGCAGTGCTCTGCAAGTGGAGGTGACACACCTGCGAGGCCTGGTTTTACAGTGTCTGGATGATCAGAAGAAGCTGCAGCAGGAAACCCTTCGTCTGAGTGCCCAACTCCAGCGGTTCTGCAGGAGGATGGAGGAAATGCAGCAGGTGAGAATCCGTCATCCGGGTGCACATCCGTGCTCAGGGCTCACCATGCTCCTGCAGATTGTGGAGGCTGTGCAGAAGAGAACAACTCTCAACAGCCATCTCCATCAGAACAGAATTTGGTGGGACTAAGAAAGATGCCTGTTTCTTTTATAAGCTGCTGATGCAGGCTCTGGTAGTAGCAAAACAGGAATGAAGAGTTTCCTCTGAGGACAGCCCACCCTTTGAGGACTTGGGATTTCCCTTTATTTCTCTTGATGAGAAGCGATGGTCAGTCATATGTTGCAAAGAGTAACTAATGGCTGTGGAGAACACAAACTGGGCCTTGTGCAGCTTTTAGCTTTTGTGCAACTTGTCCTGGTGCTGTTTGGGTAACTGCTGTGTGTTTTGGCAGGTGAAGGTTCATTCCAAAGGAACACAGACAACCAAAGAGGAGATGGAAGTGGATCCAAAACCTGATGTGGATTCAGATTCCTGGTGTCTCCTGGGAACGGACTCGTGCCGCTCCAACCTCTAGTCTCCTGAGCCCACTGGGATCCATCTAACTTCACAGCACACTAACCAAATGCAGAGAGCGGCTTTTCTGGCGTCAGGTCACTCGCGGACAAGGAGCGAGGCCAGAGGCTCCAGAGCAGCACCCATGTACGTTTGATATGAACTAGGAGTGAGTTTGAGAGGGGGAGGGCCCTTGAGCTCTAGGCCAGCTCAGTGATTGAAGCAGCAGCAGCTCCTCTTTGTACCTTACCTGTCAGTTCTGCATGTGAGGCAGAACGGCCCCATTATGGCGATGGTTCCAGTAGCAGCTTGTGGCCCTTTCATTGTTTCACTGTTTCCTGGGAGCTGCCTTTGGGACCCCAGTATTCATCACTGCATCTCTAGATGAGAGGAGGAAACATGTTCTGTACTGAAGCTGGCTGAGCCCTAAGACTTGCCACCTTCACTTCAGAGGGGTGAAGGACTAGGATCCTCTCCTTAACACATGATAAGGCCCCGGCCTCTGCTCAGGTGCAGAGGGACCAGCGAATGTGTCATTCTGGAGGCAGTGGAGATGTTCCTCTTAGGGAGATCATGGTAGACAGCATGTCCCTGGCCTCGAGGCATAGCTTCTGGCCATATGGCTGAGTCCACTGGTCTGTATAGACAGAGTTTGAAGGCTTTATTCTGGGTGCTGAGGGCTTTCCAACTTCCAGGCAATGCACCAAGATGAGTGAATCGGGTGTTTCCCGTAGCAGTAGTGGGGACTGTCTGAGATTGGATCTGTAGTTCTTGGTTTCAGACCACATGTCTCCCAACCAGATGCCAAGCATCTGGGCCTCAGACTAAGTTACCCATTTCTTGCTCCAGCTGTTCAACTTGGTTTGAGTGCCAGAGTTTCTGGTTTCTTGGCATAAACCTGTAGCTGCTCCCTGCTTGGCTTCTCTTCTGCTCAGTCCCTGTGCCTACACTCTGTGTGGGTGTGGGAAAAATCCGTGTTTTTCCACTCAGTGTTCTGATGAAGCTGGAATGCCATTTCCTACCCAGAATACGTCACTACTGCTGTGATCTCAGGATACAGCCTTCCCCAAAGACCATGAATGATCAAATCTTAGTCCAGAATTCACCTTCTTTCAAGAAGTGAGACGTTTTCCCAAGAAAATTGGAGATGGGAAGAGGCATGGTCTGATGCTCAAGATTTATTCATTTTCTAGAGAAAATGAATAAATGAGGTTAGAGAATGAGGTTAATTTTATTCCCCTTAAATTTATTAGCAAACTGACTTTGAAGTAAAGCTAATGGGATTGGTAGGATCTCTGGGAGCAGCTAGCCTCCCCTGCCTTACTTGGTGCCGCCAAGGAGTCCTAAGTTCCTCTCACCTTTGCTGTGAGAGTGGGGTTATCATTTCATCAGGTTTAAATGATCCCCATCGATGGCATGTTACTAGAATTGCCTTAGGTCTACTGGAGGTGAATATCACATCACCTCTGACAGGCTTCTTTTGAGAGACTATTCCGGGGAATCCAGCATTCTCCATTTGTCTCTAGAAGTGGATGCCAAACCATTTGCTCATAACATAATGCTTCTTAAATACTTCTTTGGTGCCTATTGCTAGTATCTGGGAGCTGAATCAAGTGCTGTCTTCCCAATGCAGTGTCCAGGGCAAGAATCGTTCCAGAGTGCCTGTCCACTGCTGCCAGAAGCAGGGCAGGAGGAGAGCCCTCCTGGGAGGCAGTGAGAACCAGGTGCCCTGGTACAGCCAGGCTTGTTTGCCCTTGTGGCTCTGCTTTCCTTTCCCCCCCGTGCGTTGGAGCCAGTTCTCAGGTCAGGGTCCCGGCTTGAGGGTCGTTGGTTAAGTGCAACAGTGCCTTTGAGGACTGAAATGTTGAGCCTGAGCCATGTCCAAAAAGCAAGCACCAAGCTGATGAGAGTCGCTCTCCTGCAGTGCACTGCTATCCTCATTTCTCAATGCTCTGCAGTTGGGAAGCTAGGTGCACAGACTGGATTCCCCTTGGATCTAGTGGAGGATTAGGGCTCCTGACAGAGGATGCCCTGTGCTCCACAATCTCATATGTGCCTTAGAGGATTCACGCTATCCAGGTTGTGCCTGTTACAGACCACAGATTTCACACCAGCCAGCTATGCAACAAAAAAAAGCAGTTTAAAGGTAGCACCTTTGTCTTGGGCTGAAAACGGAAAGGCAGGCAGGCAGAAGTGCCTTTGAGCAGTTTCAAACCCTTTTTACTTCTCCCCTTCTTGCAGTGCTAGTTCCATATGTGTTGGTCTCCTGCTAGTATTGCTACTGAGTGTTGTAGTGGAACACAACTTATGCCTGCTCTGACACTCTGGCTGAAAACTAGTTTGTCATTGTCTTTCTTTGAAAGGTTAAAGGGTGGAGTGGTTTGGAATTTCTGTTTAAATAAATGTTTAAACTCATACTCCCGTGTTTGAACTCCTTTTCTTGTCTTATTTTTTTCCAAGAAAGGAAAGGGAAATATGCATACAGTCATCTGTTTTTTTGGCATTCTGGTTTTGGTTATTTTCTTTTGCTTATAGGAAGAGGGTGAAAGGGCTTTTAGATTCTGTGCTCTGGTTAAAAAAAAAAGTCAGTTTCTGTGTCCCTTCATTAAAAGAAACCAACAACAACCAAACAAAAAACCCATTCTTTTCTCATACTGCTACGTCTCCTCCTAGTGACGTCAGGAGCTTGTGTGTGTGTATTTATTTCCACAGTTTGAATGCCAAGTGGGGAAATGAGTAATGGGAAGAGAGGCTTAAAGGGAAGAAGTACCTGTTTTTCTCAGAATATCTTTACTGATCATTAAGGCCTACAGAAGGGAAAACCTGCCTGACACCTGCTCATCCAACTGTTCCTGCACTGTCACTTTCATCAGAAACGGTATTAAATTGTGAAATATCTTGACAACCAGAGCAGAGTTAAAGATTTAAAATCCACTAGAGATTTGGATGCTGAAAATGCAGCATGTCTCTGAGAGGGGGATTGTACTGCAGGAGCAAAAGAGGAAGCTGAGCTGTCATGAGTAACACAGCTTGAGTAGTGTCAGGGTAACTAACCATGATAGCAAAGCAGCACCCTAAATATCTCTGTGCTGACCCTGATACTTGGTCTGACATGTTACTAAGTTTTAAACCAGTTATCAGAGACTTTCTGGATACTGAAACAATAGCAAGGAGGGGTGAACTGCCTATCTTAGCTCCAAAACATGTAACAATGAAGCCTGGTGATTTAATTTTAATAACTTTTATTTAATCTACAGTGTCAATCTTTTCAATCTCAGCCATTTGCCTGTCAGTTGTGAGAAGTCCCATGGGTTTATTTTACAGCATCAATGCTTTTTAGTGTGTATCCATGTGTCACTATTTACACTGCTGACCTTTAGGGTCCACTAAATATAGTCAATAAAACATAGTGCAAGGAAAACAGAGTTAATATTAGAAGACAGGCAGTGGTGCTGAATTTTTAAACTAGTGTGTTCAAATCACTTGTTCCTTTCATGAATTCAAGGAGGCTGACATAAAGGTTTCAATTTACCCCTTTCCTACCTTTTGCTATCCTGTTTTTCAAAACTCGCAAGTTAAAGCATTGGTCTTGCTTCTCCAATCAGTTTGGATACAGTAAATTATTTTCCCTTCTTTTGAGTCTGCTTTTTGTCTCAGGTTTGTACATGGGTCGTTGGCTGGCATAGTGCAGCAATGATCCTTTCTGGGACCTTCATGCTTTTACAGGGCGTGCCAAGGGACTGAGATTTCTGCTCACGTATCCATAGGACAGAAGCTCTCCAACCTTTTTCAGGAGTCAGGTTCAGTCATTGTGGCTGGTTCACTCATTGAAAGCTGGAGTATTTCTTCATATTCAGCTTCTGACTATTCCAGCTTAATCTAAGTGCTTTAGATCTTTCTCTAGGTTCCCATGAGCTGCTGCTATTGCTACCAGGGACTTGCAAAAGGAGCTTCTGGAGCTTCTTTATTCCTTGTTTGTTTCTTGTTGCAACTTTCTCATACAAAGTAATCATTCTTACTATGAGAACACAGACCACTCTGTGACCATTTAAAAGAAGTTTTACACAAGAGAACTAGTTTAATATATTTAATAATCAGAATCTAGAAAAATAGCATCTCAAGAAGAAAACAAGGGATATATTTTTGTCATAATTCCCTCCCATTGCAGCAACCAAGACGAAATAAGCAGATGACTTCAGGAAGGGTGAAAGCTTTGCTTTTAGAGGTTCCTAGCAACTTGGCCTGCAGGAAGAAAACTCCATTTTTAAAAATCTGTTTGTTATGGTTGTTCTGTTGCCTCAAGGGCCTGGCTGATTCAGAGTATCCTTGTTCTATGCACATGAATTGACTTAAGGATTTAAACAGCAAGTGCCTGCTATTGCTAGCTTTTCTAACCCCTGGAATTTCTGATCCTGAGCTTCTTATGCTGAGGAAAGGGACATCTTTTGTGGGGCAACCTAGGGTGCAGGTCAAAGTATACAATTTCTGTTTTTCAGCTGATTCATCCTGAGCTTTTCACTGGCTTTTCATAGAAGCTTGCAGCCAGTATTGAGACTATAGAAAACACAAATGTGCATAACTGTGGATCTGGCAAAAACCAGGCAGGGAATCACAGCAGCAGATACAGCTGGCACTGCCTCATCAGAGCCTCCTCTGTGGTGGAGGTGGGGGCCTATTCCTTATGTTTTTGCATTTGGGAATGTGCCTCTCAGCTGCTCGGGGAGCAAACTTTCGTCCGCAGTAGGTGCAGGCAATGTAGTCTGGGTTGTCGATGGGAGGCAGTGGGGGCAGGCCAGAGACCTTGCTCCCCTTAGCAAGGGTTTGCTCCACCTGGCGGGCCTGTGACATGATGTGCATGAGAGCCTCGTGCTTCTGTTTCCAGTTGTTCTTTCTGGGTGGTGTTTTACTCTGTGGAAGGGAAAGGCAGTCAGGGCAACTGGGACCACCATCAGCCTCCATCCTCAAACTTACACTCAGAGCCCAACCCATGTCACCTGTCCTGTGCATTCCCTGTTGACATAAAACCCAGCCTGAGAGGGAGTCAGAAAGACCAGTACAAAGGAGGATGTAAAGGAAATACTGATGGAAACATCAGTATTTAGAAAGAGCTTCAGGATAACCAGAAAAGCAAGCAGTAGGGCCAAGGAACTAAAGAGGGTTGCTACATCTCCTTTTCAGGAAGGCCTGTTTCCACTGCCTTCATTAACAGATTGTGCTATTATCTGGATTTTCAGTCAGCTCCCTGCAGTCCCTGATGTCACAGAGCTTTACTGCAGCAGAACCACTCTGCATCCTAACTACAGCAAGGAAGTGAGCTTTCTCCAGTGGTACACCCTTGACACGTTACAAAGCCAAGTCAGGACTCCTGACTCCATCTATGAGATTTTAAATGGATCTGTTTATCCATTTGGCAAGAACCTTTCAGAGACAATATCTGCATTGTATCCCTTGGCCCCATGTACATGGGAAGGTGCTTGCACCTCAGTCAGAGGTTGAAGTGGAAGGAGTAGGAACAGTAGATGTGGATCCAGGGAGGCAAAGGGACTGCACTTTACCTGAGGACTCCTTGAGCTCTGCTGCTGCTGCTGCTGATACTGTTCCAGTTCTGTTCCCCTAGCTCTGGCTTTGCTAGAGTCAAACACTTTCCTCTTGGAGTCTTGATTCTTGCCACAGATACTCATGTGTTTCTCAAGCCTTTCGCAGAGAAACTTACGTTTGCAGAAGCTGCACTGTCCAAAGCCCTCCTGCTCCACAGCACTGGCAGCCTGCATGTGAGGCATCTCTGCAGATGGGTGGGCGTCAGAATCTCGGTCTGAGAGGGCAGAGAGTGAAGGGCTCTGTTTGGGGACCAGTTTTGAACTAGAAGCTAAATGCTCCATGGGGATGTTGTCTTGTATTTTGCTGTTGTTTATTTTGTTGTGTTTTGCGACTACCAGCCACTCCTTGAGATTCCCCACAGCCAGTTCTTGGGGGTGGGGAGTGGTGCCAGGCTTGGGGATGGAGTCCTCTGCAGACTGTGCCCCGCTGAAGGTCCCAACACCTGGCGTGTCTGCAGCTCTGAAAGTTTTCTCTTCAGGGTGCCTCGTGGCCTTTTGCTCATGGGTCCTCTCCACTTCACTTTCTCTTCTCTTCTCTACCTTGATAAGCTCCTTCTCTCTTTGAATCCTCCTAAGTGTCTCCTCTGTCCTCTTTAGCTTCTCTCCAAGGAGGGCCTTTTTCTTTTGAATTGCCTCTTCTAGGTTCCTTCTATCTTCCTCCAGCTTTAGGATGTAGGCCAGCTCTCTCCTGCAGAGATGGAGAGCTGATGGTTCAGGCTGTCGTGTCCAAGGGCAGAGCACTGCAGCTAACTGAGATCTCCCAGCTGGAACCATCTCTTTGCTTATTGAGCTTGATTTACTATTTGGAGCTTCCTGCACGTGGGGGGAACTTCCAGTGCTGAGCAGTGGATCGCTTGCACTCTTGTGGTGAGAAATTGGTTGCAGGGGATATGCACGGTCCACTCCTTCTTTATGTCTGCCTAAGGATTTAGCTGACAGAGTGCAGGTCTGGTTGATGAGATACTTGCTCTCTAGTCCACCTGACTGAAAGCCTCCATGCCTGGGCTTGTCCTGAGTGCTTTCTGCAGACATAGAGTAGGAATATCTTTGGTTCTTTTGTGCATAGAGATATTTTAAACTTTCCTCTTTGTCAAGTATGAGTCTACGCTGAAAGTTGTCCTTCTGGTATTTCAGTTGGGAACCAGGAGAAAACTTAGTAGCTTCCACCACAGGAGCCCCCGGTGGAAAAAAATCCATTCAGTGCCTGAGAAAGAGCCTGAGGTTAGAAGCTAAGCCATTACAAACAATTTTATCCAAAACTGGACAAATCTTCTCCTAACAGTTTATGCATGGACGCTGCAGACAGAGGTTATAAGTATTAGTAAAGGTTTTGTAACTTTCCTGCTTTCTATAAATCTTTACATTCCTTCCATCTAAGGAGTTTCCATGCTGCCTCTTCCAGTCCCAACCGTTTATGCAGACAGAAATAAGACACACTTTTATTTCTCTTTCTGTCTGAGCGTTTCCTTACCATGGTAGCAGCAGAAATATACTGCAATGACAGAGGAATTGTTATAGTACCCAGCCAGTTCCCCATAACGTGTCCCTTCACTTTGTCACACGCATCTGACATGCAGGAGTCCGACCAAGCTCGGCACGATCTTCCTGTGGCTCGTTCCACCACATCCCCTGAGGCGCGGCGGGGCGAGCGGGGTTACCTGCGGGGCGAGCGGGGTTACCTGCGGGGCTGCGCCCGGCGCTCCGCCGGCCTCCCTCCTCGGCAAGCTGCGCGCCGCACGCTGCGCTCCCGGCCCGAGAGACCCGACCCCTCCTGCCGCTGCCCGCGGCTCCCGGGGCCCCGGCGCGGAGCTGTGCCCGCCGCGCCGCCCTCGCGCTGCCGGCGGCTGTTGCCGGGAGACCGGCGCCGCTCCGGCCGGCGCGCGCCGCTGGATCGCTCCCGGCCGCGCGGCCGTTCCACCGCGGCACGAGCGCGGCGCCCGTGGGCGGCCCTGATGCATTATTCATGAGGTGGTCCGAGATGCACTACTCGTGAGGCGACCCGATATGCATTATTCATGAGGCGGTCCTATATGCATTATTCGCGAGGCAGTCGGATGGGCATTATTCATGAGGCGGCGAATGAGGGACCGGCCCGACCCCGCTACGGCTCTTCATTGGCCGCGGTATGGAGGCCACGCCCCCGGCGGCCGGTGCGCGGCGCAGGCGCAGCAGGTCGCGCGGCGGCTGCGGCAGCCGGCGAAGCGGGAGGCGGCAGCGCTGCCGCCATGGCGGACGGCGAGGGCTTGGTGTCCATGGACTACGAGGTGCACGGCAAGGTGCAAGGCGTGTTCTTCCGCAAGTACACCCAGGTGCGTGCCACGGTCCCGGGGGCGTGCCTGCTGTCAGCCCGCTGCGGGCGCCTTGGAGGGGCCGAGCCCGCGGCTGAGGGCTGGGCTCCGGCTGCTGCTAAAGGGGGCCGGCATCGCGGTGCTGCTGGCAGCCCGGCCGGGTTATGTAAGCATGACTGAAGAGAGTTTCAGCTCCAGTATTTCGCGTGAAAGAATATATTGAGTAGTGGAGTGAATCCTCTGCTGCTTTCCTGTTGCCTGACTTCCTTGGAGGTCTGTGTCTTGCCCACAAAATTGTCTCCTGTATGCGAATGCTGTTCTGTTGCTCTCTTACAGTTTGGATTAACCTCATTTTGCTCTGCATTGTCTTCTCAGGCAGAGGCTAAGAAGCTGGGGCTTGTTGGCTGGGTCCAGAATACCAGCCACGGCACTGTGCAAGGGCAAATCCAGGGTCCGGCTGTCAGGGTGCGGGAGCTGCAGGAATGGCTCAAGAAGATAGGAAGTCCCCAGTCCCGTATCAGCCGAGCAGAGTTCAGCAATGAGAAGAAGATCAAGGCGCTGGAGCACAAGGAATTCCAGATTTTGAAGTGACTTTGTCCAGGAAGAAGCAAATTCTGAAGCGTGAGCTGCGCTCATGGAACATTGCCCCTCTTCCTCACTCGTTCAGTCAGCCAATGCTCTGCTTTAGAGAACTTTATTTTATTAAATTTCTAATTTATTGTTTTGTTAGTTTGATGCTCAGCTTTTCACAGAATTCCTGTGGATAGTGGAAGGGCTGTGTTGTCTCTGTTAAATGGGCTGTTCAGGGCCAGAACCTCTGTTTCCAAGTGTATGTGGTTTCGGGAGTGTACATGAGATAAAACTGAAATTTGTAGTGTGGTGCTCATGTGAAGAAAATCACAGGGTCAGTGCCGCTAGAAAACATCACTAAAAATATTATTTCTATGTACTGAATGTCTCAGAAACAATTTATTTTATCCCAGAACTTCATATTTTCTGTAGAATAAAATTGCTTGGATTTCACCTTCTCTGTGGAATGGATGTCGGATGGAGGGGCTGAGTGGATGACGGCCCTCGGAGCGCGGTCTGGTTGCCAAATCTGCCCCTCAGTCTCCCCGCTCGGTGCCGCTGTGCGGGAATGGCCAGGGGGGAGCCGGGCCGAGCTCTCTCTTTCCCCGGCCTCCTTGGGCCTAGTGGAGGGGGGGGAACTACAACTCCCGGCGTGCTCTTCGCCGGGCCCCGCCCGCTCGCGGCTGCGCACGGGCTGTCGTCCCGCGCGAGGGACCCGGAGGCCCGGCCCCGGCGGTCTCGCGCTGCGGCCGTTGCGGGCCCGCCCCTGTCCGGTGGGTGCTGAGGGGCCGGGGCGGGACGCGGGAGCGGGGCCCGGGGCGGCCGGGGAGAGGAAGCAGAGGGCGCTCCGCCCGTGAGGGGGGGGCACGAACAGCGTGTGCTGGCGAGCTGAGCCGCGGGTCCGCGCTGCCCTCCTCAGCCCCCGGGGCCAGGGAGCCTCGGCAGACCTGTCCCAGCGGCGGCACCGGGTCCCCGGGCACGGCTAGCAGGCCCCTTGAATGCCACTAGGAAACCACTAGGCGCCAAGGACTTGAAAACAGTGGGTTCCCTTTTGCATAAACAGCTTGCTCTTTGTGCCTGACACCCATTGCTAAGCGTGCTTTGCTCGTTTCCTGCGTAAGTAGCAGCAGATGCTATTTGACCAGGACTGTCAGTTTTTGTGGGGATGTAAAAACAGGAGAAAAGCATCTTTCTGCCCACTTCTTGGTGATATTTACTCTATAATTCTGATGAAAATTGCAGTAGAAACCTTTTGCTTACAGGTTCTTTGAGTTTTGCCTCACACGGTAGGAGTGTGATTTGGATATGGTAAGTTTGAGAACACAGCATGTTGTTAGTAAGGAGCTTAGGCTCAGGCTCTGGCTGTCTACCCTGAAGGTGCTGACAATGTGTAGTCAGAGCATGAGCATGAAAATAATCACAGAAAAAGCCTCTGAATGCTAAGAAAACTAAGAAAAGTGTATCTATGAGGATGAATGAAATAAATCAAAGTCTTTTCAGGTCTTTAATTTGTATTTATTTAATTTTTCCCCCTTTATCTCTCCGTGTTTTAAGGAATATGGAGCAGTGAGCTCCCTGTGGTTTCTTGTGGCTCTCATCTATCAGATTTTGACATGATCAAACGTTTGGTGGAAGATGTGCGAGCCAGGCTGCGTTCTGGAGTCACTGTCAACTCACTCGGGCAGTGTGTTGAGGAGCTTGTCCTCAATAGCATTGATGCCAAAGCAACATGTGTAGCTATCAGGGTGGATTTGGAAGCTTTTAAGATCCAGGTGGTGGACAATGGCTCTGGGATTGGGAAGGAGGACCTAAAGGCTGTTGGAAAGCGCTACTTCACCAGCAAGTGCAGCTCAGTGAGAGACTTGGAGAACCTGACTTTCTATGGCTTCAGAGGAGAGGCTTTGGCAAGTATAGCCAACATGGCCAGTGTAGTGGAAATCTCATCTAAGACCAGCAGGACAGCAAAAACATTTTTGAAACTGTTTCACAATGGGCAAGCACTGGAAGTGTGTGAAGCTGAGTTGAACAGACCAAGTGGCGGAACTACAGTCACCGTG
Source organism: Ammospiza nelsoni (assembly GCF_027579445.1). Classification (NCBI taxonomy): domain Eukaryota; kingdom Metazoa; phylum Chordata; class Aves; order Passeriformes; family Passerellidae; genus Ammospiza; species Ammospiza nelsoni. The sequence continues at coordinate 41,746,590 of NC_080638.1, read as the reverse complement.
TGCAATCTGTTCCATCAGGTACCAGTGAGGAGAAAGTGTATGGATCCTGTGCTGGAAATTGAGAGAGTGAGACAGAAGGTAGAGGCTGTTTCGCTAATGCATCCTTCTGTTTCTCTTTCCTTAAGAAACGATGTTTCTTGTTCCATGGTGCTTCAGCTCCCTAAGACAAGAGACGTGTACTCTCGTTTTTGTCAAATTTATGGACTGGGCAGATCCCAGAAGTTACGAGAAATAAATCACAAGTCTGGGGGATTTGAGATAAATGGTTTTATCAGTACTGAGGGACATTACAATAAGAATATGCAGTTCTTGTATGTGAATAGGAGGCTTGTTTTAAAGACAAGACTACATAAACTAATTGATTTTTTATTAAGAAAAGAAAGCCTAATTTGCAAGGCAAAGAGTGTCCCTGCAAGCCGACAGGCTAATTCAAGTCCTGGTCGCCATCGCTGTGGGCCAGAGTTGTATGGGATCTTTATTCTCAATGTAACCTGTGCATACAGTGACTATGATGTGTGCCTGGAGCCTGCAAAGACTCTGATTGAGTTCCAGAACTGGGATGTTCTTCTAACTTGCATAGAGGAAGGAGTGAAAATATTTTTGAAACGAGAGCATTTATTTATTGAACCTTGTAGTGAGGACATCAGAGAATTTAATGAACACAATGACTTTTGTTTACATAATGCTCCAGTTCTGAAGCCTTCAATTCTTGATGAGAAGAGCATCCAGGAAAATTTTAAGAAAACATGTAATGAAATTGTGGATTCTTATGAAATACGTAGCTTGCAATCAAAAGATGTCAAGAGGAAATCCATTACTGGGAAAAAAAGTTCAAGTCTTATAGAGTCAAGTAAAAATGTACAGGAAACTAAAAATGCCCCAGTTCAGAACACTGCTGAATCATCTGATCCATGTAGAAACAATAAAGCAGAGATTCCGTTGCCAAGCAAAGATGACACAGTTTCTGATTTAATTAAATCAAATACCTCAGAACAGAAGCCAAAATACACTAGCAGTTCCCAAAAAGTATCTGATACTCGTCTGAAACCTTCAGAACATCTTTGTTCCTCTTTCAGTGGAGGAACCAGATCAGAAATAAGGGAAATAGATGGTTGTTGTGACCTAGAGGATTGTGCAGAGAATAATATAAAAGATGTGGGCAGCCAGCAAGGTCAAGTAATGCAGGAAAGCAATAAGGTTCTTGTCTTAAATAAGGATTTTATTCAATCACTGCTTGAGAGAGAAGACCCCACTGAAACAGCAGTGGGACCTGAAACTGTCTTTAGAAGTTCATTAATAACACTGTGTAATGCAAGAAGAAACAGGGGAGCAGCTGAAGTGATAGATGATGCCAGAAGAGGGGCTGTTAGTTCAATACCATTAAAGTCGCGCCTTACAGACCTTATAAAAAGTTTTGTGCAAAATGAGTCCCCACATGACTGTGAACAGACAGAAACAAATCTTGCATCAAACTCACAGCGTAGGCCTGCCCCTCTCAGTGCCAAGGATATTTTTGACCATAAAGTAAATGTTGTGATTCAGTCTTCAAATGCTAAGGGTATTTCCAGTAATGCTAATAAAGAATATACAGCTTCTCTTACCAGAGAAGTATGCAAGACTGATGGTCATGAGAACAAAGCTTTGTCACATCGGGTGAGGGAGGAGACAGCTCTGCCTGCTGCTACCAATAAACGACCTTATGAAACATTGAACAGTGCGGAATTGCCACTGGCAACTTCTTCAGGTATTCCTCGCAAGAGAATTGTTATCAAAAACACTAGAAGGCAGATAGCTGTGCCAAGATCACAGCCCTCTAAGAAACTGAGCTTGTCCACACAGCTGGGATCATTAGAGAAGTTCAGGAGATATTATGGGAAAGTTAAGTCTACACTACCAACACCCACATCAGAGCAAAATGAATGTGGTCTCCCAGTTCTTAATTCAGAAACTAACTCTGACTTTTCAAAGGATGGGAATGGCAATCATGATAACTTTGGCAGTTGTGAAACTCCACCTGCAGCAGAAGATAAAGATTCTAATAATATTAGCCAAGGTTTTGGTTCCTTGGAAAAGACTTTATTTTGCAGTGGAGAAATGTCACAGGACAAACGAGCCCTTTGTCAGAGTCCTTTGACATTGTCTGATTACTCTCTGGTTAGTAACAAAACCACAAGTTGTAGAAGATCTCCAGGATCATTATCATCCAAACTATCCAGAATGAAAACGGATCACAAAGAAGTAGAACAACTTGGTGAACAGTTCCAAACAGACTCAAATAGAAAAGATGTCCATTCTTTTGATTGTGAATCCTCAAATAATGATTTTTTGTATAATGTTTGTCAAACATACAAATCCTCAGTGGAAAAAATGAGGGAGTGTAAGTCCAGCATTTTTAAGGAGGCCGTGTGCTCGCAATCAGATGGTGTGATAGCAGAGTCTGTGAAGAGTCCTGTCAGCTCATCACCACTCAGCAGTATAGGAGAGTACACAGTCTCTTCAGTTTTAGCATCACCTGCTAAAAATGATTGTACTGACATCATCTGTAAAGTCAAAAGTACATTAGGTGAATCCTCAGAACAAAATATGAAAGATACTGAGGTTCCCCATGTGACCTTGCAAAGGCACTTGTTCTCTGATGACAACACGAGCACAGGCAATCTGAGGAATGATTCTGTCTGGCTCCAAGATTTCGATGCTTTATCGGGTAAGACAGTGTACATCAATAAAGCAACTGGACTCAGCACCTATGGCACTCCTCCTTGTGAAGGATTTCAAACTGCCTGCATTCAAGATATAACAACAATGGCTGTGAATGTTGTTTCAGAAAATGGTAAGAGGGGTGGTGGTTGTAAAAATGGAATGAGGAAAACTCTTCTTCTAGGTGCATGAAATAATCTTGCTGGCAGTACCTGAGAGCTTTTACTGCATTAGTTACTACCTTATAGTTAATAGCTGCATGGAAAACAAGAAAGTGTTGGGAACTATGGAGACAGTAAAACATTAACAGTAAAGATATTAAAAGATCTTTTTAAATAAAATGATAAAAAGAAATGTCAGCAGCATGACAATTAACTGATAGCTGCCTATTTTTCGCTGGGCATCATGACATTCTCTGTGATAACAGTTACATATAGCTGTTGTCACATCTAAAATGAGGAATATACTTCAAAAGAGGTGTACCAGAAAAGTACTGTGTTTTTTACCATTTGTCCTAAATAGTTATGTTTCTAAGAATGTGTAGTTAAAGAGAACCTTATATTAAAATGATCTTTTTTCAAACTGCATACAAAATTTAAAGCAATCCGTGAAAGATAAAGAAAAAATCTAACTTCATTGAGAATGTGTAGTCTCCTGTCCATGGATTTTAGAAGGGCTGTTCTTTCTCACTTTGTAGCAGATGTACAGCATTGTTGCTTTTTTGATGGTGGGCCTTTTCCACTAGTGAAAGAATCCTGCATAGTATTATTTTTTCATGGGCACAGTGTTCATGAGTCTTGCAGATCTGTCTAGGAATATCTCTATATTCCTGATCTAGTTTGTCTGTCTAGTACTGTCTTTGATAATTTTCCCTTTAAGGGAAAAAATATCTGTGTTCTTGTTTTGCATTCTGTCTGTAGGCAGATTGTATGAGTGAAGATGCAGCTATTCTTGGTGTAGACTTTATTTTCTACTACATAAATTATTTTGAAAAAGTAGTTTGGACTTCTTTCTAGTTATCATGTTAAAAATTTGTCTAATCAGTTGTCATGGCCTTTGGTTTGTTCCATTTTTGTCTGTTACTTCCTTGTTTGTCACCAGTCACAGAAACACTGGTGCAGTAGGTGTTTCAGTTGTTGAGCTATTCCCCTTTATGTATAATAATTGATGCCAAAAGCTTTTAATATCTATCTAATTATCCAAAGAAAATGTGATGCAAGTTTTTATTAAGCAAAACTACTTGCAAGTGCAAATATACACTTTTTGACTAATATTTTTGTTTCTGTGGTATACCAGTTTTGTTGCTCACAGTACTCTTTAGTAACCAGCCAAAGCCCTGAGATGCAGAACTTGACCTTCTATCCAAAATGTTGGATAGTGCATTCATGTTTATAGAGATATGTACTCTTATGCTTTCAGATGATGTACAGTGTGTAGGCTTTGAAGACACGTGTTGTATTGCATCTTTTTACCTCCCATGGCACTGTCCTTAGCCTTAGCATTGTTGTTACTCTTTGTTCTATCAGTGGTGCCAGTCTTTCTAACTCTGCCAGTTCTTGGCAATATGTCTGATTTTATTCTTTACTTAGATAAGAGCTGGACCTCACAATTCTTCACAAGGTGTTTGAACTGTGGCTAGATCCTGTAGGTCTTAGGTTTTCAAAGTTCAACAAACACATTCTTTCATATGTTTTTGAAGCAAAGGATGGTTGCTCCTTTCAGCCATAGGAATAAATATAACTGTGTCCTAACACAGCATTCATGTCTCTTAATGTTGAGCACTGTTTTAGACTGCTGTTAAGGCCCAGGAGCAGAATCATTTCCTCACTTGTATGCTTTCATTTTGGTTTTTAGAGTAGTGTCAGTAACCCCATGTTGTGTTAGAATTTGACTTAGAATTTCATAGCCCCTAAGAATAGCATCTTTACACAATTCTAGGGAAGTTACACTGCTTAGCAATAGATGGAAGTAGGTAAGAACAATCCATACCCTCTTTTTCATGACAGCAGTGGCTGTCTGACATCTTTTCCAGCCACAAGCCACATGCTCAACAGAGATGTTGGATTTTGTAGGCCAGATCCAGGCAGCTTCATACTGATTAAACTGATTGCTACAAGAAAATTCATCAAACTTCATTTCACCATTGGATGCCTTCTTTAACAATGCATTTGTAGTAGGAAACTATCCTAGCTCAACCTGGTCTTTATTGTTACGCCAGCTATATTTGCAATTTTTGTTCCTTACATTATGTTGTGTCATTACACTGGAATATCTTCATGATCTAACTGAGGCAAGTGAAAATGAATGCTCAAGCATGGTAGTTGTATGGGGCTTGCCTGCATGAAGTATATACCTTACTATCCTCTCCACCTTTTCTGATGCTACTTGTCAGAAGAATCATATTAATAATATCTCTGCCAAGTCTGAAGTCTCACCAGCCTTGGAGCAAGTAAATCCTAACTTTCTGAGCAATATATATCTTGAACAAGGATTTTTCCTTCAAAAAAACCCCCAGGGAGATGACTCTTTGTCTATCACATGTATAAAATACTGGACTTGTTTTGTTACAGATGGTAGATTCTTCCCTGAACTTGAGAGATATTGTCTTTTCATGACAATAGTTATAAAAGTTATGCCAGAGTCTGAATTAGGCAGCACTCTTCAATTTGCCACAGTTTAGCAGGAACTACATCAGGCCATTTTGTCCTTTCCTCTGGGTTTTGTGACAATGGGATGCTGAGTTACTCTCCAGTGCTGGGCTGCCCATTTGGATTCTTGAAAGGATTCTCAGTCCCCAGGGTCACTAGTCCTCACTGGAATGGAGCCAACAGTCAGGAGTCTATGGACTGGCCCAAGATTTTATAGAGCCTTTTCACACTGAGCTTATCAGCACACAGCTCGTTTTCTTTGGCATTATCACTCTGCCTCTTTTCCTGAATGCACACCCTTAATTTCTTGGTAGAAAGGAACTTTATTAATTCATTATTATTTCACAAAGAATAGAAGACTGAATTGTACCAAAGGAAGGGTGAAATGTTTACCAACGTGCTGGAAATCTGAGCCACTTTTCTTAATATTCTTGATAACAATACAAGTTTGTAATATTAAATCATTTCTGGGTGGGTGAGAACATATTGTTGGACTAACTCTGTTACCTCATGTGGGCTCACTGATTTGTAGTTTTCAGTTTTACAAATTCCTGATAACTGTATTAAATATTGATAGGAATGGTGATAGACTGACAGTTTTGCTGCTCCTTAACCGAGGGAATTCAACAATGTTTTGATCTCTGATAGACTACTATGTGCATCCTTTCTCTTTGGGGAAAACACTTCTGGTTGCACTAATTCTGGAAATAATTATTACAAGTTTAAGGCATCAGCCAATTTTTACATACAGTCCTGCAGAAACCATGGTAATATTTTTACATTTCCTAAGGTGTGTATGTCTGATAATTCTCAGCTTTTTACGTATGTGTTGTTATTTCTCAATGTTAGGTTGCAGAATCTGTGTGATACTTGAAATTTTACAGGGCTAAGCACATGCTCATTTATAAGAATATGGTAGATGTATAGCTTTTAGTAATTTTGCTTGCTGCTTATTAAGCAGCAACAAATAATTATTATTATTTGTTTAGGGTTTCAGTTCAGATGCCATCCCTTCAGAAGTGAGATTGTGCTTCCCTTCCTTCCTAGACCTCAGAAAGAGAAGACTCAGACAAGCCAGAATCTGAGAGGTAGGGCCAGCTTTCCAGGACACAGTGTTCTGTGGTAAAAACAAATAAAAAAATTCTCCCAGATGTCCCAACAGGAACCAGAATTACTCAAGGTCTGTTAACAATGGGACTGTGTGAGTCATCTCAGATCTAGAACTGGAAAAAAAATTTTTGGGTTGAAGGCAGGTTAAAGAATACTTATATACAGGATGAAATACCCAGTTCTTTGTTGAATTATGTCATGAGTTTAAAGAATAATTACCTACTCACTTCTTTGTACTCATTCCAGCCTTGGAATGTGAAAAATAGCTTCAATCCTCACACTTTTTTTTTTTTGCAGTGGAAAGGATGAAATAATCTTTTTGGTATGTAACTTTGTCCAGAGGGAGTGGGTAGCTAAACAGGTCTTTCTTTCCCTACAATCCCTCCACCCCTTTTCCAGGCCTGTTGAATTGTGCTGTAGCATTTTTAGGAGTCAGAAGGATGCACACTCTCCTTCCTAGTTAAAGCAGACAGTACAGAAGCCTAGTGCCATGTTCCATTATTTATTTGTACACTCTCCCCTTTTTGTGAAGGAAAAAAAAGAAATAATATTTGAGTGAGGTTGAGGTCCCCAGTGAACATTCTACTGACAGATGGTGGTAGTTCCTCTATTATCTGTGTGTTCTTTCCTAGAGGCTGAAGGGGAATCCCTCCAGTCATTGCTTTTGGAATGGGATAATCCTGTTTTTGTTCCCTGCCCAGAGGTAAGTATTGCCTTGCATCTCATGCTGAAATAAGAATAATTTTAGATTTTTGTTATTTTCTGACATTGGGTCCAAAATTGCAAATGTAATGATTGTTGCCTATAAGTTATCCACAGATATATTACACTATGGACCTGGAAGTTTTGGTTTTTACAGACTGTTTAGATGCAAGTCATTGTTGTGGGTTTATTCAAAGAGAGGCAGGTATCAGGCTAATCTTTCATTTTACATAATTCCAAAACCAGAACATTGTAAACTGTCTTTCCCTCTACAGAGATAGTCATCTCAACATTAGAAGTTATCGAGTGGCAAAATTGTAATATAGTGTTTGTCTGCTTTGTGGACAGAGATAAAATAACCCAGGTTTGAACAGGTCTTAAAAGTGTATTTTAACATAGCTGTTTTTAAAGCCTGGCAGGGTTACAGCATGTGAGAGGGAAACAATGTTGGAGCTTTTATAAAAACTTCCTTTGCTGTCATGAGGCAGCATTATCTTTAATCCTCATGTTGTGTGTGTGTAAACATATGTATGTAACCATTTCCACCTGCAAACAATAGGCACGGAGTGCAAACCACCTGCTGGTGAGTTTCTGGAAGGGAACACTTCTGTTCAGCCTTGCAGTGACGTGTGCTCTGACTCATTCCGGGGTAATGCAGCCTTTGTAATGCCATCCCCTGAGAGCTCACGTAGGCTGATCATTAACTTCAGCTTTTGATAGCTACTTGGAATCCGCTGGATGCATTGAAATTAGCAGGTAATAGCCAGATGGGAAAGATACGTGGTGGTAGAAGCAAAGGTATTGTCAGATGGTTTTTTAGTTGCTGTTATTCTTGTATAGAAAGCTTGGTTTGTGAAATGCAGAGTTATTTCTAGTTTTTGTTAAAATGGTTCATTGGGAGTATCTGCTCTGTGTGTTTGGGGTTTTTTGCCACACTGTTGAGCTTTTCCTTGATGTGGAATCCTGTTTTTACAGATTGCAGTTGATGTGGCCAGTGGTCAGGCTGACAGTCTGGCTGTGAAAATTCACAATATCTTGTATCCTTATCGTTTCACCAAAGACATGGTTCATTCAATGCAGGTACAATATAATCTATTACTTGCTTTCATCCCCAAAATCCTGCTCAGCAGATGGGATTTGCTGATGTTTCTACCTGCTAGGAAAGAAATATCCAGGAAAACAGTTCACATTCCTAATTTTCACAAGCACTAACAGAATTCTTGGTCATATGTGATACCAGCAGACATGTGTGTCATGCCATATCCTGGTATCATCTCATGGTTAACCAGCTATCTGTAAGTGACTGTAAAGTTACTTGACTAGTATGATTAGATCAAAATCAAGAGATAGCCCTGTTACTGCTGCTTAGAAACATTATTAACTAAATAACAGTTCAAAGTACAGTTTTTATATTTGTTGTTTAGCATTTTCTTAGTTCTTATTTCTATTAAATCTGTGCCCTGTATCTTCCTTTTTTATTTACCTTAGAAATATAATTCCTTAGTAGAGTGATTTCAAAATCAAATCCAAATTTTAATGGAAAAACTTGAAATTTCACCCTAAAATTTATGTCTGCACTTAAAAGTGATCTTTAATAGTGGCATAATAACATCAAGTTTTATTATTTCGGTGGTTTTTTAATCAAATGTTTTGGGTGTTAAAAGCTAATGTAAATATAAGTCTTCAGCTTACATATGCGATGGTTTGCTTGGGTAGGAATGCCAGAGTGGATTCTCTCCCTCTCTTGCATCCCAGTGACAAAAGACCCAAAGGTCCACCTAACACTTCTCTTATGCAGTCAGGCTGCTGACTTTGAGATTGCAGGTTCTGACTCTGTGAGGCATGGTAATGTTCATCTCCAGGGTGGAGATGATTCAAATGATTCCCTTACTTATGTTGTGAGTGCATGAATAATAGGAATAAATAAAGTTACTGTAGTGAACAGGTTATGTTTCACAAAGACAAGAGAGGAAAGATGGAGAATAGAAGGTACCATTTGTCTTTTTTCTCATAATAAGAACTGTTCTTTAAAACTTACTGAATGTTTCTGCGTTTACCTGTATTGTGTTTTCCTTTCTACGTTTTCAAGAAGGCAAAACTAGAGGAAGTTAACTACTTTCTGTCTCTGAAAAAACAAAATACTACTTCCAGTACCCTACAGCAATTTTGAGAATCTCTCTACAAAGATGAAAAGCAGAAAATGTTGCATCATGCAACAGGAAAAGAATAAAAAGAATCATTAGTCTTGTGTCCCTGCAAAGAAATAGTCATCCATTAATTTTTACCTACCAGGTGAACATGTTGTGAAACAGAGAATTCAGGGTGAGCTGTCTATGTAACATTGGGAGAAATTCCTCCATAACACCATATCTGTATATTTGAAATCTAACAATAAGATACTGAAAGCATTGTGCACCTCATCTCAGTATTGCATGTTGCTCTGGTGGATTTCTGATGCTTGAGGGGAAAGTCGAATCAAGTCACAGAGGCAAATTCTGCGTCAAAAATGAAGGGAAAAACTCTTCCTTTCTTCTGCAGATGATTATCAAGTGTAAAAAAAGTTGTTTACATTCTCTTTTGGTGATAGCAACAGATCAATTACTCAGAGTCACTGTGCACAGCTTTCATTCCCAACTCAAGGAGGTTTCTACATGGCCATTTCATTCACCTTAGAACAGTTAGTACTCATGCCCTTATTATTATATTTGAAAAAGTTTATCCAGATTTTTAAAATATATTTTGAAACTTTCTCTTAGATCCATTTAGAAAACTGTTTCGTGACCATTTAATGGTCATTTGACCTTCTGCCAATATTATCTTTTAACTTAAATAATGTCTGCTTTTTCCATATTTAGTTCCCCAATGTATTGATAAAGAATAACTATGTAGCTTCTCAGTCCAGTTTTGCTAGGCCTTTTGGGTTAGGAAAGATGTGGCTTCCAGTCCTCTAGTCATCATACTAGCTATTTGTTGGTCTTGATCCATTTTGATTGTTGTTTCTTTTGTTTGCCTTCATTTTAAAAATAATTGTACTGCCCTATAATGAGTTTTTTGAGTATCTTACAGGTTCTTCAGCAAGTGGACAATAAATTTATCGCTTGTTTAATTAACACTAGGAATGGAATGGAAAAAAAGGCAGGTGAGACTGGTTAATAGCATGAAGTTGAGGTGGCTGTCAAGTGGACTGCAGAGGGAGCACTGTCCTATTTGTAATCTCTTCTTGCCTTGGGCTGATGTTAGTAGAGGAAAACCTTAGTCTTTGCTTGAAATTTCTTGGATCTTCTTTATCTTTATTTTGGACATTGTTGAGTGTTCCTACTGCCTTCAGATTAATGTTATAAAAATAGATGTACTCAAATTGCTAATATCTTTCAGTCTCTGTTCACAGTATCTGGACATATTCATTGTTGAAGCTTTCTGAAGCTGTACAAAAAAGGCATTCAAAATCAGTAGGTTTTGTAACGTTTTAAAAGGTAGTGTCAAACAGAACAGTTTATAGGTGATCTCAGCTCTCATTCTGAAGTTAGATGAACATGTCAATAGACAAGAGTTTCTGACTCAATTTAGTTACCTAATTTAACCACCATTTTGGATCACTGAATTTCTGTTCTATGGTAACTTTATGTTCTGCCAACACAGTCTCCTCCTCACTTTGTTTCTGTGAAACAAGCTGATACTTATGTTCTAAATGTGGCTTCTGGGAAGTGGTTATTCTTTCTGACCCCTGCAGTTGCCTGGTACAAAGTTGCCTATTTCTCATCTGTTGTGGTACATTTTTAGATGGAAACCTCCTGATTTTGGTGGACCAACATGCAGCTCATGAACGGATCCGCTTGGAGCAGCTGATTGCAGGTGAGGATTCAGGTGGTCTAAGAAACAGATAATCAGTGCACAGAAAAGTATAAATGAGCTCTCTGGCATGTACAGAACCAATAGGATATCTATCCATTTAACATCTTTATCCTGATCCCTAGAAGAGTGCAGGCATTCAGTATCTGTAGCAATCATAATATTGGCAGCTGAAAATTCTTACAGCCTTTCCAAAAATAAAAGATATGCTCCCTACCCACAGAACTATTGAACTAAAATAGTCCTGACATAATGAAAGAGCAGGAAGACTGATAGGAAAAACAATGAAGAGGAAATAAAACAACATCAATAAGTTTGTGTGGTTACACTGTGAAGAATAAGACATGGGATGCTGAATAAAGAGTCTAGTTCATTTGGTTCCTTTTTAGCTGAATACTGTGTTTAAAGCCTAAAATTTCCACAGTCTGACTGTTTGCAAAGGGATAATAGTCTTCTGTGTAAGCTCATTAGCCATTGGTTTCAGTGTTAAAAAGCACAATAGCCGTCCATCAAGCACTTAAAAATCATTGACCTTCTCTTACATCAACAAACACTGTGCAGTTCCTGCCGAGTGTTCCAGGAACTCTGTTCCTTTTGGTCAGGTACTGAAAAAAGGTAAAGACTGAAGGGAGAAATGCTTAATGAATAGTATTTTAACTCCATTTATATCTGACTTTCTGTGGAAAAATTGTTCTCTCTGAGTTGAACCAAATATATCAGTAGGTTGTTTTGCTATTTAGAGTGACTCTTTTTTGGAACTGGTGGGAAAAAACAAAGTGGCATTAACCAACCCTTCCCCAGAGACTGGATGTCTGGTTTGTGACATTCCCAGTCCTCCACAAGTTTCAAGAGAAGGCATTCTGTGGTCATTTTTTAATCCAAGCAGAGGATTACATGCCAAACCAGAGGGTCATTAAGGGTAATGCCTCCGTAAATATTTTAAGAAGGATACTTCTAAATGTTTCATTCACAGATTCCTATGAGAAGGAAGCTGCAGCATGTGGCAAGAAGAAAATACTGTCATCCTCCATCTCTCCCCCTTTGGAGATTGAAGTTACTGAAGAACAAAGAAGATTTCTACGGTTAGTAGTGACAAATAGCTCTCAATTTTGGGGGATGGCTCTGTTGATCAGGAAGATATCTATATATTGTGACCATGAAACTCAGGAGAAAAATTGTTGATTCTTTCCTGAGCAGAGCCCAGTTGGCTCTCTCTGTACTGAGGGAAATGGATACGCTTCTTAGGCACGTTGTTACAACATCTCAAGACAAAACCCTGGGGTGTGCCATTTTTGTGCCTTGCAATGTGCTCTGATTTCCCCGGGAAAGTAAACCTTCATGTGTGGGCCAGAAGACTGCCAAAGCAGCTTCCAACAGTTCCTCCTGTCTGGGGCTCAGGACCTGGGAGTGCTCAAAGGACTGCAGTGCCCAGACTGTCGACCTAGGTACTGACTTTACAGGCACTTTCTGAGAAGAGGAGGATGGGATATGGAAAATCTGTATTGTGAATCCTTCAAAAACACATTCCTTTTTCCTAGGTGACTGCCAAGAGTAACTAATGAACACTGTTTCCCAAATGTTTCAGAATGGTGACCTAGCTACAATTAGGATATTTAACTTTTGTTCTTCAAGAGTTTAGATACAGATTTCTTGTTGGACTATTGCAGACCTATTGGACACTCATCATAATTTCTTTTCCCCCACATCTTTGTCTGTCGCCTGCCACATCCATTTGTGAGGTTTTTTCAGTGCATTGTTCTGAATTTTTAGATGAAGTTCTGTCAGTATTACCTCATTACTCTTCTTTTTTCTTTTTTGTGATTCCTGTGGCAAGCTCAACAGCTGCTGATTCAGTCCTTATTAAGATTGTTGCCTACTACAGGGATACACTTGCTTAGTGTTGATCATATTTCAGTAATATTTGGATTTTTTTTTGTTCCCACCTCTCAATGATGTTGTTGCTAACATCACAATATTTGTAATGCCTCTTCTTCAACTTTGATTTATTTTCGCTCTGATCTATGAATGTCTCTCATTTCTAATAGATCTACTTTAGAGAATGGATGGCTAAAACTGAATACAATATTCCAAGTGGGAGAATCCCATTGATTTGTACAGTAGCTTTGCAGCTGTGCTCATGTCTTCTGTTTGTTATATCCACACCTGATATTTTGTCTCCTTTTTTGTCTACTGCTGCTTGCATGAGCTGCTTCTGTGTGGATGGTCAAGGCAAAGAACAGAGTAGGGGGGGTTATTTTTTGAATTTCTGTTGTTTATGTAGAAGCCAGCCAAAAGTAGAAATAGATTAAATTACTTCTGATAATTTGTATTTATTTGTCTTTAGGTGGAGTAAATTCTGGTTTTCTGCCCATTTTTCATTCATCCTACTGATTTCTATTCTATTTTTCTTCTATTTTTCTACTTGTTTTAAATTCTGATTGAGTTCAACTTTGTCTCTATCTAGTCTCAGCTGACCGAAATAATTTTGTACTTTCTATAAATTTGCTTGCTTGACCGTGCTGCTTCTTTTCCACATCATTAATAAACAATCATGAAGATAACAGATGAGGACTCGTGTTGAACACTGACCATCTGTTGCCAGCACACCTTGCTTCCGTAGTCTCTAAATCATAATAGATGTTCCTTCTCTATCCATGACAACCTTTTGCATTTCCTTTTTTATCTACTTTTAAGTGGTGACATGAAAGACTTTTGGAAAGAGCTAATAAATTATGAGAGCTACTATTTTCATCAGGTAAATCACAAACATTCTAGAAAACTGAGTAAGGAAGTAACTCAAAAAGGCATGTGTTTCTTCTAAGGACATTGGTTGAATATTCAGCACAGAGGGATGCCAGTTGTGATTTTCAGCAAGAAGCTTACTGGTGCTAGCTTACTAGTACTTTTATTGTGTGACTTAATAATTTTTCAGTATGTATTAGCAGTTCATCCCTTGCTCTCTGAGACTATCATTACTAAAAAGTTAGGAATTAAAAGTATTATGTGAAAGTCTAAATTCTATTGTTATTGTTACTCTCAGACTGTGACTGTATTCTGAGGTAAAGTTTGGTGTAATAAAATAAAATAACCTGTCTAAAAGACCTTTCACTTCAGCTGTGCTTGCAATTTAATCGTTCAGCTGGACCTCTCGTTCACCTGCAGCTTTGGTTCTGTTATTTATCTACTAGGCATTGTAGTAATGCATTGTTCTGTTGACTCTCTTGCACTTCCTTCTTTATTTTTTCTTTTAATAATAATAAAAAAAAATAGAAAAGCCCAGTTGACTTCAATAGCTGCTTGGATTTTGTAATTTCATTCACAATAGGCTTTTTGTCTTTCTTTCTGTATAGCCTGCTGAAGGCTATACATGTCTTCTTTTTTTTTAAATAGAATTTCATAAGCCACGTTCATATGGAGGCTAATAATTGTACTATTCTCATTATTGATTTAGGTAAGTTTAGATTTGCTTCTTTCTATTTTTTGCTCAAGGAATTTCTTTTCTAGAACTAACCTTTACCACCTTTGTTTTAAGTGAATACTCCCTGAATTAATAAAGTATAACTCCCTGAATTAATAAAGTATATATTGTTACAATTGTTTTCATTTTGGAGATAAGCTCTCATCTGTCTTTGAAGTCTCATTTTTGTGTGTATTTTTCCATCCACAGGCTGATATATGTCATAATTAACTAGAGGTTGTTCTTTCCTGTATTCTCTTTGCTTAACAGGATATAAAGTTCATTAAACCATCATAAATTTCTTAAAATACTTTTTCCATTTTAAGAATTTGCTCATATGTGTTAATTGAAATCACAGTTCTTTTAGATTAGACTTAAAGTAGTCTTTATGCTGTGTAATTTCAATATTTGGAATATTTTTATGTTGAACCAGACATCTCGTGCACCTTCAGAAAAGGCAGATTTATAGATTTAGAAACAAAGCCTCTCTTCGCATAACACAGGAACTCTTAGATCTTGTAGCTGTGGAACATGAAAAATGCACGGTTATTGGAGTGAAAAAACATGTCTGAACGTAAGCTGAAAAGGCAAAATTACTTGGAATCTCATGAGGCATGGATTTCGAAATGGGAAACTGTTACAGGAAGTGATATGAGAAACCATGTATGTGGACAGAAATACAGAAATACTTACATGTGCTATGGAGTCATAGACACAGTGGTTGATGTCTTATTTCTCTTGGTTTTTCTTCCTCAGATGCTGCTACAAAAATTTGGAGGACTTGGGTCTTGAATTATCATTTCCTGAGACAAACAACTCCTTGCTTCTTGTGAGGAAAGTGCCAATGTGTTTTATAGAAAGAGAAGCCAATGAATTACGGCGGAAAAGACAACCTATCACTAAAAGTATTGTGGAGGTCAGCTGTGTATATGGTGAAGTTATGATAGTGGGTCTTGTTCTGTATTCATGGACCAGGAAATTACAGGATCTCTGTTATGAAGGAGACAATAGAGTCCCCTGGCAAATGTGAATGCCATCCCTTTTTTGTAGCTAAATAGTCCCCAAACTGAAACCACTGAACTATAACTGAAATGATAGAAGACTGTTTCAGACTTGGACTAGTGGAGAAGCTAAGAAAAACTGTGTATAGCAAAGATATTTTAACTGATTACTGCACATGGATGCTTGAATGGACAGTAAATGCTTCTTGCAGGAACAGAAAAATTATTAAATGAAGGAACAGTAAAATGAATAAGTAATAACAATATTTATGTATCAGCAATATTAAAGTTGCTTCCATGAAATCTCTATATCAGTGGGGTCAGTGGGGCTTTCTAAAAACCACTGTTTCAGATGTTCTGCAGTTTTAGGGTGAGAAATTCCTGAAATGATTACTTGCAGTGGGAGGTCAGGATTTTCACCTAGGTCTTCTACACCATGGTCAGTACATACAAACAGTATCACTTTTTCTTATTCTGGCAGTCACACAGTAAGTTATACACAGATATGAACAAAATAGGATAGGGGGATGGAAGGGAAAAATAGCAACTGATGACATTACCTTTTTTCTTTCTAGGAGCTTATTCAAGAACAAGTTGAGGTGAGTTGCTCTCTACTTCTAGAGTTGACTATAACATCCAATGCTTACTGCATGAATCAAAGGGAGCCTGTTGAGCTTCAAATGAGAGAGTGGGCTAAATAATCCCCTAGCTTTTCTTCATTTTTAATTTCCTTTGTGTTACAGTTCTTTTTTCTCATATTAGAAGGAAAGTAACCTGATGTTCCCTTACTGCTTTTAGCTATTGCAGACCACAAGAGGAGGAGCGCGAGGGACACTGCCTCTGACGTTTCTGAAGGTGTTAGCTTCCCAGGCCTGTCATGGTAGGGAAACTCTACTTTTCTTTCATTCTTTCTTTTTGGCTTTTTTTTCCCCCCAAACCTTTGTCTCCACACATCATCCTCCCTGGGACAGTGTTTGGATGTGTTTGCAGCTATTGTAGGGTTAAAGACTATATCTTAGGGATGAGGAGGTAATGCTCATGGACAGCACTAAGGGATAAACAATACTCCCCCAATTTATTAATGTATGGGCCTAACATACTTCCCTTCATGTGAAACATACAGTTCTGAGATGCATTTATCTGTGTGTGCTCTAAACCATTCAAATAACAGCTCTATGATGGGCCAACGGAAAAGGTGCTACAATCTGCTTGTAAGCATGCAGGAAAGAACACTTAACCACTCTTTCCAAACTTTTAATTTCCTTTAAGTATCCCAAGTGGTAGTTTAAGTGTGCCCGCAACATTTCAAGTACTTTTGGAAGGAGTGTGGTAAAAATTTACATCTTCTCAGGGAACTGTTGCTTTCCAGCACCTGGCAATGAGCAGGCCTTCTTGGTCTTGACTGCAGTAGCTCCAGCATCTTGTTGCAATTCCTGTGCCATATACAGTATCAATGAGATCACGCTGAAAGGGCAAATGTGAACCAGAAGTATCTGTTTTCTCAACAGTGTCTCAGTTTTCAGTTGGCAGTCAATAGGTTTTGGGGTTTTGTGTCTAAAAAAGTCTCAAGGCTGAAAGCATATTGCAGATGGTCTTTTGCATCTGTGCAGGCTGAAGTTTGCAAACACCTCTGGAATAACTCCCTAATGTTGTGCTTGAATTTCCTCTGGATGCCTTTAAGTGCTCACTTGTGAGAATGGACCCAGTGGCAGGGCTAGCACTTGGTTTCAGAAGTGACACCTGTCCGTGGCAGCCACAGAGAGCCACTCAAGCCTGTGAAACTGTTATTAACTGTTGTCTTGGTTTAATACTTCTTGATTTGTGAACTGTTTCCAATTTCAGCTGTAACACACACACACACACACACACACACAAAAAAAGCCCATTTGCCTCTTGCAACATTACCTGAAATGCCAAATGTAATAATCTTACCGTCCATCAGACTTGGACTACGTTAAAGTTTAAGCCATGAAAAGCTGATCTCCTTGTACAGCAGACTCTTTAACTGAGCCAAGCCTCAAGTCTGCCACACTGCAGCCTTTGGGTTGCCTTTGCAGCCTCTCAGCTAATCTCTGGGAGATGCCCCCAAAGTTTTCACTGAAAACCACAGCTGTAGAAGGAAGTGGAGTCCTCTTTGGCAGCAGGGGCAAGAATGTGTCTCTTTTTCAGGAGCTATTAAGTTTAATGAGCATTTGACTTTGGAGGAGAGCTGCAGGCTTATTGAAGCTTTGTCATCTTGTAAGCTACCCTTCCAGTGTGCTCATGGAAGACCTTCAATGCTGCCTCTTGCAGACATAGACCATCTACAGCAGGAAAAACAGGTACTGTGTGGGACACACCTCTGGTAATCCGTGCTCTGGGGTATCAGAGGCGCATCACGTATGTGTGCTAGAGCTAAGATCATACTGTTTGAAACCACCACCACTGGCCTTATATTACTTGACTTGTTACATATTGTTACCAATAAAATGAAACTTTAGGACAAAAGCCATCTGTCCTGTAAACACTTAAGCAAGGATGTTATCATACATTATTTGAATAGTCACACTGACTTGAAGAGTGTCCTTAAGGTTAAGCATACATTTAAAGTGCTTGCAGTTTTGAAGTGTAAAATTTGGAAAGCATGGAAATTCTGAAATTCTGCTAGTGGCAAAGATGCTAATTAAACTAATGCTTACTTTCCCAAAGTTTAAGATGCTATAAAATGGAGATAAAGCACAGGAATAGCAACATTTATTATAAAATCATAGAATGGTTTGGGTTGAAAGGGACCTCAAAGATCATCTTGTTGCCATGACTACGAACACCTTCCACTAGACAAGGTTATATTTAAATCAGGTTACATTTAAATTTAAAACAAAATCATTACTCCTCCCTTTTGCTGTTACTGTGCTTTATTGTTATTAAATTGGATTCTGTTGAAAGTCAGGTGGGACTGTGAATTAGATATTAACTTAGGAAGGACTGTATTAGGGCAAAGAGTATGGAAACACTGAAACTTATTTACTTAGTTATGACTTGTGCTTAATTTTTCTCCCTCCAGCCTAAACCTAATTTAACTAGACTCAGGAAGATGGCAAGAGCATGGCAGCTATTTGGAAAAAAAAAAGAACCTATTTAAAAAAAGTTAAAACTGTAAACTGCAACCAGTAGAAGCACTGGTATAATCCATGATCCTGTGGATAGACTACCCTGTGTGAAGCCAAGTTCTGAGCCAGTGCAGTCACCAGAGCTCTCCTTTGACTACTGACCGAAGGAGCAGAGACCAGCCAGGAGAACATGGCAGGAGGAGCCCACCCTTGGAGCCTGGAGAAGCATCTTCAACCTTAAGGAATAGCACTGGAAGTCTGGGTGCTATGTCACTGCTGCACTGCTGGGTGTAAGGAGTTGCAGCCACATGCAGCTACTGAAGCAAAGCGCTTCTTTTCTGCAAGCACAGCATAATTCTGCATAATAGAGAGGGGAATTTTAATTAGTGTATTTTGTAGTACTTTGAAAATTGGAAGGTATTTTTTAATAAAGTTCACATTCAACTCACTCCTTAGGCTCATGGCAGTGGTTGGAATGAGGATTAACCAGCTTCATAGTATATATAGGCCAACTTAGACTCAAGAAACACTTCACTTGGCAACAAATGACACACACAGCTGCCTTCTCCAACTCCTTGCAGTTTGTGTTCTTGAGTGAGAGATTCTAAATCCCCACCTATCCCCACTGCAATAACTCAATAGCTAAATAATCCATTTTGAAGACAACTGTTGATGGGTTCCTAGTCCCACCATATTTACATGTGAAAGCACACTGTAAAGCCAACCACAGCATCATGCAGTGAGTGCAGGCAACTGATTACACTGGTAAAACTCCTGCTAGTTAAATAAACAAAACAACTGCATATGGAAAATGTGCTTAACAGTGAGATCACTGTCAACAGCCTTTATTGCAGCAGACTTTGAAGTAACAGCTTAGCTGCCCCAGAGTTACACATATGCCTTGCTATTTCAAAATCAAAGTGGGTTAGGAGCTCCACATGGTTTCTCACACAGCATGTGATTTAAACCTGTACAAGAGCTCTGCCTTCTTTTGCTTTTGGGTAGAAAAGACATTACTGAGCAAATTCCCACTGGCTCCCCACAGCAACTTGCCTTTGCAACATACACTTTAATTAGCTGTTGTATCTTTCTAAAGAGAAAGGTAAGAGTCTGAACAGTGATGTGCTTCACAGTATTAGAGTTCATAGTCATCGGGATGGTAGAGCTCGCTCATCAGGCGGTAGATGTAGGAAGGTGCGTTACCCCCAATGTTAGAAATGAAGAGAGTAATGAGCTCCGGAGGGACGTAGTCAAACACTGGGCAGTGAACATTGATTTTTGCCAGGATCTCCCCTGTGAAGTGAGTAGCAGCAATATCAGTCAAAGCAACTCAAAGTACAGTTAGTCTTTTGCACAGCTTCTGGAGTCCCTAAACAAACTGGCTATGCACACGCCACCCCGAAGTCAGTACCTGAACATCCTGAATACTTTCTGACTTCTTCACTGATGTCATCAAATTACAGCTATACAGCAATCTTCAATGAATGGCAATACTTTGTTTCTGGTCATTTTTGCTGGTAGAAACCCCAGATCCCCTCTGATGTAGACTGACTAATTGCTAAAAAACCCTACCAATATGTAAGACAGTCCTGATACTGCCAAAGTTATTATTTAAAGAAATGCTCAGAAGGCCAAAAGTAAAATCTGCTGCCAAGCTGCTATCTTCATTTCAAAACCCTTTGTCACATAGAAATGGGGCTTTGAAAGAGACTTTGCTAACTGAAAATGGGCTTGGGCACTGAGGCCTTTCTGAAGATGGTGCTTGTGTGGGAAGCCCATGGCAGAGACACTGTTTGTTTCAATGGCTGTATCATGTAACAAAGTTTCAAAAAGTTACAGGAAAGAACGGAAGGTGCCCTTGGTGCTGGGCATCGGCCCTGTCCCACAGAAAACTGCTACCTACCTGGCATCATTATCACCATCCTATAATAAAACAGTTTCAGAGCAGAAGCAAAACTGCCAAGACAGTGTTTAAAAGAAATCCTTTTTCTCTACGTAATATACAGTTACAAACTGGATGGTTCACAGCACTCTTTTCTGTCAAAGACAGTAAAAAAGGATTTTCTCTCTAAGGTTATAACATGCTCTGATGTTTATTTTTTTGTATGAGTTACAAAAAAAAAAATCTGAACCAGCTTGACCAGATGTATAAAGAATAACCAGTACCTTCTGTGAATGGCAGCACCTCCTGTGGTGACACAAACTTGTGGAATGAATCTTCTTCATTAGGGAACTAAATGAGAAGGAGGACAGGAAGATGAGGAAAAAAGTCCTACCTGATTATCCTTGTGAAAACAGATCCTGGCACTGGAAGGAATTAATGCAGAGGAAGATGACTTGCCAGGTGATATTAAGTCTGTTTACAATAATGACATAGTGCCTGTGTCTACAACCTCTCTAACATTTACAGGTGAAAGGTTTTTCCCCAAAGCTTTTAGAGCCTTCTATGACATGGCTGCCCTTACCAAAGCCTAGTGAACTGGAGGAGTGACTTCCTCAGTCTGCAACTTCATATTGACAACATTGAAAAAGTACTGAGTGTAAGAGTCTCATTCTGCATTCTCTGCCTTTCAACACTAATGGCATAAACTGAAATCTGTCATGGTTGAGGAAAAATAAGTGCGGCAATGCCAGTCTCATCAGTCTAGGCAGTGGTTTACATCCTGATATCTAATGTACTGCTTTGCACATGTGGCAGAGGTGCTTCAAGGAGATCCTGAGGTGTGCCAGATTTGGGTAAGGATCTCCTCTCTGAAGTAACAAAGCTAGATGGGGGAGATGGCCCATTTACTGACAGATGGTGCTCTCCCCCCCTAAGCTCCTACAAGCAAAAGCCCCTGCAAGCACAGTCCTGAAGAGCTGCTGTACTTACCTGTGGTGAAAGCTTGAACATGGGGGCACACACAATGAGTGGAGTGGAGTGGTGTTTAGCTGCCAGTGCCAGAGTGTGAGTCCCACTCACAGCAATCAGGGCACCATTGGCCAGGATTGTCTTTGTACCAATGATGACCTTAAAAGGGCAAATCAGAATTAGATAGCATGTTCCACAGCAAACTGGGGAAGGAACACTTCCTGGCTCAGACCCTGACAGATGAGCTGTAGGAGGACTGTGTCGGTAGAGCCAGCCAGCAGCTGGAGTTCTAGGGCAGCTGAATGCCTGATCTGTTTCATCTGGCACTGGCTCTGCACTGAGTTCCTCGCTAACAAGAGCATGACTCCAGCCCAGAGAACTTCAGGAGACAAATGTATGTTCTACTGCAGGGAACACCAAGCAGAAACTGGGCTGTGGTCCCTTTTCTACAAGCTTTGTACAAGTAACTTGACTACTCACTGCAAAAATTCCCTTGCGTTATGCTTGAGGGAGTAATATAAAACAGCTCAAAATATATAGATAAGAACTGATGTGGCTGCATTTTAGTATGTTACAAGTACTTTTATTCTCCCCATTTTGGGGTGCCAGGTTTTCATCTCTAAAAGTACAGAACATGTCTGTTTAACAAGACAAACCTTAATGATTCCCTTCATCAGTCATCTTCTGTTTCAGGCAAAGGGGCGTTTCTTCCCTTTAGAAATGCTGCTTTTTGTTCCATCTCCTTTAAAAACTGAGGCTAATCCTTTGAGGCCCTCTTGTAAGTGTAGCCACTAAGCCAGAAAAACCTGTCACCATTCAGTCAGTCATCATACTGACTCTGAATCTCCACTCCAGCAATGAACAGGGACTATTACAATTCTGAGTCTTCATTAAAGAGACACATCATCACTACTAGGACCTGCAGCTGATTTGAGAGGCCTAAGCACCCAATCTGCCATGAAATCCTCCCCCAGTGGAGCCCTCCTTACCTTGTTGACTCGAGACATGACAGCAAAAATAGCTGCATCACTCATGACAGTAGTTTCAATACCCTCTTTAGACAGTCGGACAGCCATTTCATGACCCTAAAAAGAGGGAGAATCCAATTGGTTCCCTGTGACATAGCTCCTGCAGTGTAACTGTAAAGGTATCAGCACTTAATTCTTGTCTGAATTGCAAAACTACCAAGTGATGAAACCTGAACACGGCCCTTCAACTGAAGGATGCTGGGGTAGGATAATGAGCTATCTCCAATCTCTCAACTACAGAGGAATTTCCATAATGTTCACCCTGATTCCAGACACAAGACTTCAGTAAGAACATGCGGGACAACAGGGTCCAGCCAGCGTGGGCCTTACCTGGCAGAAGGGCGCGCACTCTGCCACGATGACCTGGAACTTGCGCTTGCGAGCGGCTTCCTTCAGGAAGGCCTCGACCGTGCGCGAGTAGCTAATGGTCATGATCACCTCATTGGAGTGGATGTGCTCCAGGGCCTGCATTGCAATGTTATCAGTCGTGCCCTCTGGAACACAAGGAACGTGTGGGTGTAAAGGCAGCCAGCAAAAGCAACACTTGTGCTGCTAGGACTGTCCTACAACAAGAGATTTTTCACTAAAGCAATGTTATTAGCACTGGGAGAGCAGAAGCAGTGTTTCTCTCCGTTATTTTTGCCAATGGAGTGGAACCAAGAAGCTGGCCCTTGAATGCCCCATGCTCCCTAGCTATACCCTCATTATATATAACAACAGCTGTACTGAAAACTCCATTGTGAGGAGAGGGGATTATGTCAGCACTGCTCCAGATAACCATGAGACCCACAAAACTTCAACACTTTTGTAGTTCAATAGGGGGGCAACTTGGGCCTCAGAAGGTGGGTCGGGTGCCTGATTTGTCACAAGAATCACAGAAAAAGAAAACTGTATCATGGTTCTTTGTGACAAGGGTCAGGTTATATGTGCACTTTACACTCTTCTTTACAGGACTCAAGACTTCCCAGAAGACCAAGAGCACAGCCTACAGCCCCCCATATTGCTCCTTCCACAATCTACCCATCTCCCCATAAGCCAAAGAGGACTTAAAACTAATTCATGGGAGCAGCAGGGCTTCAGTCCCTTGGTTCCTTCAGATTAAGCTTCCCAGATCCTTATTGTTTTATTTCACCTAAAGAAGGGGGAACCATCAGTCCCATCTGATAAGAATTTTCACTCAGGAGCAATTCAGACCCATCTGTACCTAGCTCAATTAGCATCTCATTAATAGCTTCAATAACATTAGCTCTGAGGGAGGGATAAGGGGTTCTGAAATCTTCGCTCAGTCCTCCAGAAGTCAGGAGTTTGTGCAGGGATTCTTGCTGGTCACTTTCCTCACTGCGCCCGTGAAGCCTGTGGAGAGAAGTGGCCTCTTCAGCCTCAGGAAAGAGCACAGGGCCACAGCCAGGCTGAGCTGGCACACCTGGATGTGAAGAGACAGGAAGGAAAACCACCCACAGGAGGCACACCATGCCACACCAAAGAGCCTCCCACAGCTGTCTTGGCAGAAAAACATCCAAATCTCTGCCAGAAAGTGCCTTCTTAAGACATGTGCAAACACTGCTGTCCAAAGACAAGGAGCAGGCTCGAGTCTACTGCTCCAGTGGGATGGACCCCCCTAGGCACAGAGAGAGAGCAACCCAAGGCCAGGGCACAGACTTGTCATGCACTCACAACACATACACCAAGGGGTTTCTAAAGAGGAAATGTCACCATCCATAGTGGAAACAACAAGGTTTCCTTTGGTGTTAAACTCCCTGAATCCCTCTCTAGGAGAGGTGGGAAAAGGGGCTGATGGAAACTTAAGGGGTTTTACAGAAGCAGCTTAAAAGGGCAGTTCTGGGTTTTCAGAGAGATACAGGGAGCAAGAGGGCGCTTTACCGGCCATATTCCTCACGAATGACCTTCAATACCCGTCGCACCATGTTGCCCACTGTTGTCTCCGACGGCTGAGCTGCTGTCATCCTCTGGCCCTCTGTCCGGATCAGATCCATGAGCTCCCCTAAAAGAGGGGAGGGCCTTGGTTAGCGCTGCCCAGAGCAAGCCCATGTGAGCATCAAACCAGCGCACCCCCTCAATATCCCTGGGCCAGCAGCTGCTCCAGCACAAGGACCACAGCACCAAGAAAAACCAGCAAGGGGCGAGCAGAGAGCCCTCACGAAGCAGCCGGTTCCACTGGTGGGTTTTGTAGTCGGAAACGCTTGGACACAACACAGACCTAAGAGAAGGCCATCAGCAGTGCATCTGGCCTTTCCTCTGAAAGAGAAAACGGCGTGCTGCTGGAAAGGCCCGTGCTCGGACTGCCGCCGCGGAGGGGAGAGCACGGCTGGAGCAGGGCAGCTCCGCAGTACCGCGGCCGTGAGCGCGGCAGGCCGGGAAGGGCTCCGCCGCGCCGGGGCAGCCACTGCGAACGCGCTGGGCGCTGATTCCTCCGCGCCAGACAGCCGCGACTGGGCCGCAGCTGCCCTCCCGCGGCTCGCCCCCGCCGCCGCCTCCTCCCGGCGCTGGGGGAGCCGCAACCGCCCGGGGAAAGCCCTGCGTCCGCCCGCCGCCGCCCGGCCCTCACCGGCCCGGCTCCATCGCCCGTGCCCCACGATCTTCCGCAGCAGCGAGAGCGTCTGCCGCGCCGTGTCCTCGGAGCGCGGCCGCTCCCCGCCGCGCCGCAGCCGCGCCGCGAAGGCCTCGATCTGCTCGGAGAGCTCCGAGCCGCGCTCCGCGGCGCCCGGCATGGCAGCGGCACTTCCGCTTCCTCCCCCCCCCCGTTCCATTGGTGGAGGTCGCGGAGTTGTGCCCGCCCCCCCGCGGCGGCTCGGCCAATGAGAGGCGCGTCCGGCGGTGGGCGGTGCCGCGGCCGGGGCCGGGCCGTGCCCGGGGCTGTGGGAGCGCCGGGAGCGCGCACGGGCGGGTTTGGTTTGCTTTGCTTTGGAGCGCGCACGGGAGGGTTTGCTTTGGTTTGGTTTGGAGCGCGTAGTGCCGGCCTCTGAAGGGCCAAATCAAACGGGCTGGGAAAGGCGCAGTTCCTGGCAGCCCAATTGTTCTTGCTGGCAGAGCCAGAACCGGCCCTGGATAAGGCAGGAATGTAGCTCCTTTGTGTCTAGTTCCTGGAGCCATGGAATAATTCTCATTGCTCTACTGCTTTACTCTATCGCTCTGGTCTGTGTCCTGTTGTTTGAGATTAGGAAATAAAAGCAAACAGGTTTATGTTGGAAGCTTTCAGTGATTGCTTCATGGTGAGGCCCTATGTTCATGACATCTTTTGTTCATCTGGTTAGCTTAGGACTCACCCTACAGCCAGCTCCTGTCCAGGGGCTCCTGGGTCCCCAGCAAAACACCAACAGCTGGTGTGCTGGCTCTGAGCACTTAATGCAGGTGATTTGTCACCCAAAGCCTGCAGGGGACTGAGAGTCCTTCCATACCTCTCTTTTCCTTCTGCTTGCTCAATGCCCCTGCCTGCCTGGCAGCCAGAGAGCCCAGCAGCCTGGGGCAGGGAGCTCGCTGTATGCCTCCCATGCCTGGCAAAGGGCCACACATCTGAGTTTGGCTGGATGTGCTCGGGGAGTGCAGCCCTGGGTAGAAGTCAGAGCTTCACTCCATGATGAGCTTGTGCCATCCTTTACCCCTGGAGAGAGTCAGTAGAGGGTGACAGGGTTTGCCCAGCTGTTGGCTCCACTGTGCTGGGCCCCACTGTCCCAGCTGGACCTGTCCTGGTTCCCGCTGCCTTGTCTCCTCCTTCCCAGATTTAGGCGTGTGTTTTCTTCCACAGTGCGTAAATCAGAGGCTCCCTGGAGCAAGGTCTGCCCAGCTCTGCATTTGTGCAGGGAAACCCCATTCCCCTTTGCCCCTGTGCACAGCCACTTACTGGCATGCACTGTGCCCATCAGTTGCCTGCTGCTGGTCCTGCAGGGCTGTGTGCCAGCTGCCTTGGTGTGCAGAAACAGCTCCCACATGTGCACCCAGAGACTGGGACCTGCAGATTGGCCAGAAAAATAAAAATCACTGCGTTGGAGCTTTCCTTTGTTTGTTTACTTATCTTGCTAGTAAACAGAGCAGCTCTTGGAGATTAGGCAGGGTGGAGAAGAGGAAGGGAAACAGGGCTCTGAGGTTATGACCTCCTTGTGGATGCTGGGCTGTTTACATTCCCTGCTTTGGTCCCAACAACTACTGCAGGACAGTTTTTTCCCAGTGCTTTGCCAGGCTGCAGAGCTTTTCCCGTTTGTGCTGTTTCTGTTCTTTCCCCTGTGGCACTTTCTGCTGGGCACTGCTGCCACGGCCAGTTTAGGCAGCTGGCAGTCTGGTGTCCCTTGAGGGACAGAGTCCTGTGCTTGGTCTGCTGCCCTGTGTTTCATGAATGAAAGCCTCTGAATGGGGATTTCGGAGCCGTTAGCTCTGCAGAGCTGAGCTGAGCCAAGGCCTGGGGCTCTCTGGAGAGCTGCAGGCAAACCCCAGGCTGCTCACAGGGACCGTGGCTGCGAGACATCCAACTGTCAGCAGCCAGCTGCTGCTGGCAGGACCCAAGGAGTCAGACAGGAACTGCCCAGCAGGACTGAAAAGGAGGCATTGAGGAGGAGGATGGGCAGCAAAGTCAGCACAGGGACTGTAGGGCAAGTGGGGAAGGAAAGATGCATGTTGATGCCCTGGTGTAGTCTGCTAAAATCCCACTGCCTTGAGGCTGTGGCAGGGTGCAGAAGGGATGGGGGTGGGGAGGTGCAGCCCTGTACAGCTGGAAGGAGACTCACCTGCTGCTCCACAGCTGCTGGGTGTAATGGAGCAGGACCCCCCTCTGCTGCCACAGCCACAGGGAGCTGTCTCCTGCACAGCCCACCCGCCTTCCCTTCCTTTCCCTTCCCTTCCTGGGTGTACCCTGGGCAGAGCTGGTGCCTGCAGCTCCCCAGCTGGTGCACGAGCAAGCGAGGAGGCTGGCACAGTGCAGACAGTGCTGGTCATGTGCACAAAAGAGCTGAGCAGGGAATGAGCTGGCCAGCCGAGCATGGCAGCACGTTTTATGGGCCTGCAGGGGAGCTGAAAACTGTCTCACCTCCTTGGAGAGCAGCCAGCCTAGCCAGGATGGCATCCTGCTCTGTACCATCGGGGCTGACTGCTGGAGACACTGCTTCCCTCCAGCCAGGGAATTCTGCATCCCTGGGGGCTGAATGTCATCCCCCAAGTGCTCATGTGAGGGAGGACAAGGCAGGACAGAGGCTGGGTAGAGCCTGGGAGCACTGGAGCATCGTGTGCTGGGAGGCTGTTTGGATTAGAAACTCTCAGTGGATAAGTGGGCTGGATAAAATGCCAGGGAGGAGAATCGGTTTGCTGAACTCCAGTAATTGGACTCATCTGCAAGAGTTGGGTAAGCAAAGTGAGCTGCTCACGCTCAACACAGGCAAAGAGAAGGAGCCAGCAGAGCAGAGCCAGCTGAGCCATGGCCCAGCAGGAGCAGCAGGGCAGGCTCTCAGCTCAGCATGGACTGTGAAGGCTGGGTGGGTGACATGGGAAGAAGCAGTATACTGCTGGGTGCCTAAGCCACTTGCTGAGCACAAGTGACTGAATTAAGGACATCACAGTGCGTGGGTGTGGGGAGAACACAAAGCACAGTCTAAAGGGAAGGATGCACTAAGGTATCTTTGGTGTGATTTGACTGCTCTTTAGAAAACCTGTGCTCAAAGGCCTGGGACAAAAACAAGGCAAGACCAAAGCTTTTGTAGTCACAGATGGAGAGGCAGGAATGAATCTGCTGAAGGGAGCCCAAACCAGTGTTTTCTGTGTGCTAGAGGGGAGAAACCAGGCCACTTAGTAAGTGAAGGGGACGGAAATGGTGAGCTGAACTGAGTGTGGAATGCATGTTTAAAACTCAAGCTTCCAGGGAAAGAAGACAAAAAGCCCAAACAAACAGCTGCTGATCCAGTGCAGGTACGTGAGCAGCTGGAAGACTGAGCTCTGTGGCTGTTCAGGCGCACGCACGTTGTCTGAGTCATCCGCAGCTTTGGCATGCTTGAAATTCAGCTTGACACTGCAGGTACCAGGACACGTGTTCTGCTGGTCCTTGCTGATCACTCTGTAACAGCTGTCTCTAACTGGTCGTGCTCAGGAAAGCCTGGCTGCTGTGGCTGCCTGGGTGGCCAAGGGGAGACAGGCAGGGATTGCTGAGGGGAATGACAGGATGGATTCAGTACCTCAGGTTAGCAAAGGATTTGGTGCAGCTCCTGGCTTGGCCGCCTGCGTGTACGTGTGCTTGTCGCTGCCTGGAAAATGGCTGCTGTCTCATCCTCACGTCAGCACAGCACACACAGGCAGGCCAAGCCCATAGCCAGACCCTTGTGGTACCAATGGAGTCCACAATCCCTATGGAAAATGAGTAGGCGGTTCTGAATCCGGCCCAGGGACCGTCTCTCCTGCCAGCAAGTTTGTAATTTGCGCCCCCCTCCTTTTAGGAGCCTTAAAAATAGAGACCAAGGCTGGGAAGCATGAAGGTTTTTCCAGGGCTTGTTGTGGAAGCAGAGCAGGCTGGGCTGCCTCTTGCTCTTCCCAGCCCCTGGGAGAGGCATGGGAAGCTGGCGTCCAAATGCCTCCCCTGGATGTGGAGCCTCACTCGTCGGCTCATTCATCTATGGCAGTAGCCCAGGTCTCCCCTCGTGATAAAGGCAGCTGGAGGCAGCTGGTTCAAAGGCCAGGCTGGTCAGGAAGAGGTGAGGGAAGTGTGGGAAGTCACTGCATGTCATGTAGGAAAACAAGCTCTAGCAAGGGATGAGAGAGCACGCTACAGAGCTGGGTGGGATCTGTTGTCCTCAGCATTGCTATTAGTGTCCTGGACCTTCACACCCTGAAAAGGCATTGGCTTTTTTCCCTGCCACCAAAGGCACAAGTGCTCAGAAAACCCAGTGGCACCATGCAGGTGTTGGCTGTGGCCTTGCCACCACTTTGAGGGTGCATGGCACATGGCACTCTGCCTGGGCTGCAGAGAAGGTGCTGCTGGGGACTCATCCCTCCGGGCTGGCTTCAGAGGAGTCCCGGAGCAAACCTGGTGTGGCTGCAGGAAGCCAGGCCCTTGGAGCGAGACAAAGTGCAGCCCGGACGCCGTGTGGTCACCAAGGGGTCCGTGACACCAGCAGTCTGGGCTGCTTCCTGGTCACCAGCCAGCTCCCCGCAGTTCCTCTGCTCCTGCGCTGCAGCTGGCCCCGGGCTCGCTCTGCTCATTGTCTGCTGCGGGTGATGGCAGCTATTCAGCGGCTGCCAGGTTTCAGGGAAAGGGAGAGATGAGCCACTCCTCCACCCACATTCTAGGAAAGCCTCTGGGATGAAGCCCTGCCGATACACACGTCCACTCTCCCCATCAGGGAGGGTGTGCTGTGGAGCTTATATTCCCCCTCCGCCCGCATCCCACATCCCCCTCTTATCAGCAGGAGTGATGCTGAGGAGCAGAGCTGGGAAGCAGCCCTGGCTGCTGCCCTGTCCCACACAATAGCGGAGTCTGCTACTCCCCGTCTCCTTGCCTGTTTGCCTTCCAGAGCCAGGCAGAGTCTCGCCATCACTATTATTTTGCTTTGTGTCAATATTATGACAACTAAAAGCAGGAGAACTGCATCCACATGATAAGCGGCCAGAGGCTCTGGGCTGGGCGTGGATTGGGTTCCAGTTTGGCAGGGGAGAGAAGCGCCTGGCAGCCCCTGCCCACCGACAGGCTGGGCTGGGAAAGTTGGAGAGCAGGGGCAGCAGCAGCAGAGCAGCAGCCAGTTTGTGCCTGTGTGCCGCTCCTCTTGTTCAGTGCTCACTGCCCTTTCCCCAGGGTAGGTGAAATGTGATTAATGTGCAGAATATGCTTGATTCTCTGGTGGAAAAGTAACCTCTGTGTCTTTCCTGAGGAGAGGGCTGCTCAGCTCCTGCTGGGAGAATCTCACCCCTCCCACGGTTGCCATTCCCTGTGCCTCCATCTGCTGCGGGCCCAGGCTGTTCTGTCTCTACCCGTGGCAGAAGGCCATGCACACTGCTGCACCAGTCCGTCCTGCTCTCAGCCTTGTTTTTCCCAAGCACAGCACTCTACAGCTACTGGAGAGAAATTCCTGCAAGCTTTCTGGGACTTAAAGCTGCAGCTCCCACCCAGGGCTTCAGGAGAGGAGCTTGGGCAGAGCAGGGTGAGCTGTGCTGTGATTTCTGTCTCTGCCTCCTGCTCTGGTCTCTCAGGCACTTGGTGTGCATGGGGCTGCTGTTTTGACGCAGTAGCTGTGCTCGCTGTCGGGGCTGCTGACTGAACGCTTACCTGTAGGTGCCCACGTATGCTTGGGGCTGTGGTGTGGCTCTCCAGTGCGTCACCCTGCCCCAGGCCTGTGCTTTTCTGCAAACACCCGTGGCCTGGCCAGTCCCCACAGCATGGGTCTGCACAGGCACTGCCACTGAGCACTGAGCAAGTGGCACTGTGTCTGCCAACGCTGATGTGTTCCTGGAACGCTGGCTGGACGAGGGCCGCACGCACCCAAACCAGGGCTTGGGTCTGGCACTCTCAGGGACACCCTTCTTGGTAGCATCGTCCCTGCCCCCACGAGGGATTAGTGTCTGAAAGCAGCACCCAGGCTTGCCAAGGATTCCCCTTGCCTGGGTTCTTCACCTGGAGTGCTCTCAGGCAGTCCTGGTGCTCATTCCATGTCCCTTCAAAACTCACGTCTGACCTAGGCCAGCCTGCAGTGCCCGTGACCCGCGGGGAACAGCCCCTGATGTCCCCAGGCATGGAGCTGGAGTGTCAGGTGCCTGCAGGTTTGGCTGTGGGTCCCCAGGGAGGCTGAGCTCCCCTCCCCAGGAGCCCAAACAAACAGCAGAGTTCCTGCCACGTGCGGCCGGTGCTGACTAAGGCCGGACGCTTCCGCCTGCCGCGGGCCGGGGCTGCAGGCCGCCACCATCGGGGCGCACAGCCCGGCCCATTTCCCCCTATTGTCAGCCTCCCCTCGGCAAACACATCCCCTGCACACCTGGGCTGGGACAGGCGCTGACGCCACCACAGCAGCCGCCAGGGACAGGGGATGTGCTGCCGAGGGCATCTCGGAGTTGGAGCTGCTGCAGCACAGTTCTGAGGAGTCTTTCCGGGCCCAGGTGCCCAGGCAGCTTGTTTGCAAGCTGTTTCCTTGAGGAGCAGCCCTGACTGTTCGGGGGTCATTGGTGCAGCTCTGCTTGCCTGCAAGGGCATTGGAGATCCCTGCATTTCTCAGAAGTCAGCAGCAGTGGCCTGAGAGAGAGGCCTGGGTTACCTGTGCCAAGAGGCTGGAGCTGGGGATGCCCCAGCCAGCCCATTCCCGTCCTCATTCTCACTGCCGAGATACAAACTGCAGATGATTGACCTGGTTTATCCCAGTGCTAGCATGGACTGACTCTCTGGTAGTGGAGCTTAGGAGACTCTCAGAGAAGAGATCACAGAAGCAGGGAAAGCAATCAAATGAAACAGTGAGGGTGAGACCTGGGGGCTCTGGGATGATGGCAGGTGTGAGGAGCCCAGTGCCCTACATCTTCATGCTGCTCTGACCTCAGGAGTCCCGTCACAATGCAGGATATAGGGAGCTGCTGGTGGGGTTCTTGCCTACTGGGGTCAAACACAAGAGGGTGACTGTGCTGGGCACTGGATCATGGATGGACTGGCCCTTCCCCTGGTAGAAGCCTATAGCTTTGATGAGACTGAGTTATCTGTCCTACATAGCAGCAGAACAAAAATAATGCCCTGAGGATTTCAGAGGTGTTCTCCGAGGGCTTCAGGGGTGACACAGGAGGCCCTGGCTGCAGTCAGTTTAAGAATGATGCAGGGACAAGTTTTTATTGGGTTCTTCCATGTGAGATGCCAAAGGTGGGATTTTGCAGAGTATAAGATGCCCGTGAGAGAACTCTGATGCTGACATGGGGCTGTTTTATGGAAAAGATTACTTAGGAGGGACCTTGCCTGCAGTGAGCAGGGTGGGGTTTGCAGGGAAGAGCCGCTGCTTGCTCTGGGCTCCTTCAGTGCCCGGGCAGCCAGGGCCCCTGCTCTTCCCCCTCACCCTGAAGGAGACATGGAGGTGACCCTGTTCCCTGGCAGGGCTGTGCCATGGCATGCTTGCAGCGGAGTGCCAGGGCTGGCCTTCCTCACCTGACAGCCAGGGCTCACCCACAGCAAGGACACTCCGTCATTCCCCACTCACCTCGGTGAGCAGGGCAGGGAGGTGGCACAGGCAGCAGTGCCATATTCGAGGGGATGCTCCCAGTCAGCAGCCACTGCGTGGGGCTCACTGCAGGGAGGCATTTGCTCTTTAAGGAAATGTCTCTGTTTGCCTCATGTCCCTGGCTGGTTCCTTGAGCTTCCTCTGTCCCTTCTCCCTAATGCGTAACTCCGCTCCCCAGAGCCGAGTGGGGGCGGCGCGAGGGACATGCTGGTGCATTTATAGCATCGACCTCCAGCCCTGTCCTGCAGCTGGGGAAGGGCACATTTGGCCCCCCAGGGAGGAGCATGGCACAATGCTCCAGCAGCTGTGACCCCAGCCGGCTTGATGTTTCTCCCATATGCAGGAGGATGTTGCTGATCACAGGTGACTGGTGTCCAAATATTATTCCTCTTCTCCTGTCTCTGCTCCACACTGCCTAGAAAGTGGATGCTCATCCCAGGAATGTAAACTCTGCCCAAGGCCTCTGAGGAAATAGCTTCAGACCAGGAACAGGACTGCACTCAGCAATTAAGGGCTGGCCTCCCCAGCCACACAGCTCCTGGGGGAGAGCCCTTTGCTCCAGCGCCAGAGGCTGGCCTTGTGTCTGAGAGGTGGCCCCAAGGGACCTTCCTACAAGGACAGGCATGAGGCCCCGTGTGGTCACGGTCTTTGCAATAACAGGATTCTGTCTGTCCAGTGAGTTGGCAGCAGCTGCTGCTCAGGGCAGCCTCTGCTCTCGGGTGGGAGGAAATGCTCTCTTCACCCCATCTCACAACCAGCCCTGGGGAAGTGGGAAAGGGGTCCCCTTGGCCCAGGAGGGTCTGTAGGGTGGCAGAGGGAGACCACAGGCATGCTCCAGTCACCACTTTAAGGATGTTACCTGCTTTTTGCTGCCCAGCCAGGAGAAGGAGCATGAACAGGCACTGACACTGCCACAGCAGCCCCAGCAGCTGCTGAGTTGGTGCTGAGTGATGAACTGCAGCACACCCTCCCCGCAGTGGGGCTGGGAGTTCTCTGTGCTTATCTCTGCAGCATCTCCATGCTAATTTGCCAGGCCTTGCTCCAGCAGCTTTGTGACACACTCAGTGGTACCAATGCCTAGAAGCTCCCGATTGAGCCCAGCTCCTGCTTGTGCCTGAGTCACTGCCACTTGCATGGCCCAGCAGGGCTGAGGACAGGCATCTGGCATGCCCTGCATCCCTTGGGGACAGATCCCACAGGCTGGGAGCGGATCACTGGCATCCTCATGCTGCAGGGACAGACCTCACATGGTGTTGGGTAGGGAAGCCCTGAAGCAGCCTCCCCACTCTCCCAGGAGGACGTGAATCCTGGCACGGACACAGAGCTCGTTATTTCCCTGGGACCTGCAGCCCACGGGGGATCGTGTTGCCTGTCGGCATCTCATCACACCTCCCATAGTTCCAGCTTCCCTGGCCTCTGGGGCTTAAAAATAGAACAGAAAAGGCCAACAGAGCTCCTTTGGGTTGGCAGCAGGGTTTGACCCAAGACCTGCTGTGCCCCCTTCCCTTCCGAGCTGTAGACCAGAACCAGGATGCTGTACCTGAGGCTGAGGGGGCTGGAAACCCTTTGGCAGGGGTCCAGCGGCAGGGGCTGATGGAACAGGCACGGGGCAGCTTGAGGGGGAAGGGGATGGGTGGACAGGCACGGGAAGTTTGGGTGGGAACAGGGCATCAGTAGAGGAATTAAGAGGATGGTGGGAAAGGGGCTGTTGTATGGGGGCAGGAGGCAGGTGGGCGCAGAACGGGTGGATGGGCATGGGGCAGCGAAAACAGCAAGCCGAGAAACCCAGCAGAGCCCCGGTGGTTCCCGCCGGCCGGGGATTCACCGGGCACGGGGCGGTGAATGGAAGCGCCGGGACAGCCCGATGGTGCGGTGCCCGGAGGCGGTGCGGGGGCGCTGGAGGAGAGGGCTCCGCCGCGTCCGGGAGCACCGGCCGTGCCCGCGGCCCCCGGGGCCAGCACCTGCTCCCGCCCCGCGGCGGGGCCGGGGCGGGGCAGCGGTGGGGCGGTGGCGGTGAAATACGGCCGCGGAGCGGGGCGCGCTCCCATGGCCCGGCGGCGGCGGAGGCGGCACGGCGGGGCCGGTGGCGGGGCGGCATGCCGGGAGCGGAGGGGCGGTAGTGGCGGCGCCGAGTCTGTACCGGGGCGGCGATGCGGCTGCTCGGCGCCTTCCTGCGGCTGCTGGTGGCCGGGACGCTGGGGGCACCGCCCGCCCCGGTGAGAGCCGAGGGGCGGGAGGGGGCTCGGAGCGCGGTGCGGCTGCTCGGGGCGGCCGCGGGGGCCGGGACGGCTCCTCCCGGCGCTGGGCGGAGGGCGGCAGCGGGTCACCCCGTTATGCCCCCCCAGAGCTCGCCTTTCTCTCCTGTAGGCCCCGGAGGAACGGGGGACCGCCAGCACGGAGTCTCCCGGTGAGTTGGAAATGGGCGGCCGCCGGTGCCACGGCTGGGAGGGGGCAGCAACCCAGGGAAGGCTTCGCGCAAGGCCGGGGTGCGTTGGGTGCTACCCGGGGCTGTGTTACCTCTGGAGCCCCGTGGTGACAGCCGGGGAGGTGGCCGGGAGCTGTCCCGAGGCTCGGAGCAAGCTGACGCCCCCAGCCGTCCTCGGGCACCGGGTACCGCCGCGGGCCGGAGCGGAGCGCAGCCCGGTCCCGAGAGTGCCGCCCCTCCGGTGCCGGCATGCGGGGTGCCGGGTGAGAGAGCTCCGCTCGGCTCTCCCTGCCCAGGGGACGGCTGTCCGGCCGGGCGAGGTGCGGGGGAGCCCCTTGGCGGCGGAGCTCGGGGGTGAGCAGAGAGCCGGGGCAGGAGACCCACTGGCGGATAGAGGAGAAAGAACCGTCGGGGCGGCTGTGTGAGCCCCCGCACAGTGATGTGCACAGTACAGTGACGAACTTACTGGGAGCACAGAGTGGTCCTTTGCTTCCCTGTGCTCCGCGGTGGCTGCAGGACCACCCCGCGGCTGCTGCACCTGCCCGGCTGGGCTCTGCCGCCCTGGGCGCCCCTGACAGTCCCTGTCTCTTGCAGTCCTTACCTTTCGGGAGATCTGGAATCGTAGTTTTTGCCGGCCTCTGGAGCAGCTGGTGGACGTCATTACCGAATTCCCCAACGAGGTGGAGTACATTTTCAGACCCTCCTGCGTCTCTCTGCAGCGCTGCGGAGGCTGTTGTGGGGACGAGGGTCTCCGCTGCGTGCCCGTAGAGACGAGCACGGTCACCATGCAGGTACGAGCTGCTGCTGCGGGGCCGGGGCTGGGGCTGCCGCACGGCTGGAGGGGGGCTCACCAGCGCCGGGAAGTGAGCTAGCAGCTTTGCATCCTCTAGGCATTGTAGCAGTGCTGCTAGCGAGGGAGAGGACTTACAACTGCTGAAATGCGAGCCAAGCCAGTCGGGTCCCTCTGCCTGCTCTTTGGGCTTGGCCCTGAGGTCAGGTGTCACCCCATGTACCAGGCAGCAGCTGTCCTCACACTGCAGCCCCTGCACTGAGCTGCCAGAGATCAACCTGCTGATCCTGCAGGGACCAGGGAAATGCTCTGCTTTGCCATGGATTATGGACTAGGGAATGCCTGCAATAAACCACCAGTGATTTTGGTCTCTGAGGTTGAAAGTGTGTTGGAAGGCAGGATGGCAAAAAGCTCTTGGCTGGGATGGATCAAAAGCCTGGTGTGAGCAGAAGGCAGCTCCCCAAGCACAGGTCTCCCTCTATGGGAGGGATCCTGCTGCTGTGTGCAGGGTGGAAATGCCAGACGCATCCGCATGGGCTAGTGGGGATCACAGAATGATGAATGTATCCTGTAAGGCCCTTGGATGTCCAACCTGAACTTGAAGCTGGGCTGTGACATGTGACACTGCAAATCCTGTACCCCTGGGCTAGGGAGACACTGTGGTACTGACTCCAGTCAATTCCAACTCAGTGCTGTAGGAAGTGTCCAGGAGGAGGCAGCAGCAGTGGGATTGGCCTGAAAAACACCACTGGAAGGATATTTCTGTCAGAGAAGGGAGGTGTGCAAAGGGGTCAGAAAAGTGAAAATTGTGCAGAAAGGTAGAGACTGAAAAATCTTTTCTAAGGCTGGGACCTCCCAAGGCCATGGGACTTAAATTAAAGCCCTGAAGACAAGGGGTGGCACTGGCAGAGCCTCCCAAGCTGCCGGGGCAGCTGGGCCTGGCCAGTGCTGCCTATGTGTGGAGGTGGACTCTGTTGTTGGAGGTCCCGAGGAACAGGTTAGACATGCATCTTCCCAAGAGCCTGGGGTGGCAAGGCAGTGGCTCGGGAGTCTTTCCAGCCCCCTCCTGCTACTGCCTGAGAAGTAACCTTTGCTCTTCTTTCAGCTCCTGAAGATAAAGCCAAACGGGGAGGCACCCTATGTGGAGATGGCGTTCACCGAGCACAAGCAGTGCGAGTGCAGGTAGGGACTCCTGGGGTCCAGCACGAGCAAGCCTGCCAGCTCTCCCTGTGTGCGGAGCAGGGGCACCCTCTGGGCACCCTGGCTGGGCTGGCACCCCTCTTGCTGTCTTTGCACTGGGGCTTGCAGGTGCTTGTGGCCCTTGTCCAGCTGCAGGCTGCAGCACAGCTCTGCACCTGCTCCCCGCAGACAATGGGGTGTGTGCCATTGTGAACACAGGTCAGGCACCATGCACTGTCTGCAGGCTGTGCTCCCCACCCCTGTAGCTGCCTTGGCATGTCTGGTCTATGCTCTTTAGCCAGGGGATCTGCCTGTGGGTAATGGAGCAAGGCTGGTGGCTCTGTGGCAGCAGTTTGGTGTGTGATAGCACGTACAAGGTGGTGGCTCTGCAGGGAGCTCCGTGGCTTGGCGTGCCTAGATGTGACTGTGGCCCAAAGAGAAAGCTCAACAGCTGAGTCTTGGGCCACCATTTAAGGGAGGCTACCCCATACAGACCTGGGGGTACAGCAGAGGTTTACATCCAAGCCAACAAATGAAAGCCTAAAACACACAGTGCCACCCTGGCCTGGATATGCAGCGCTGGCCTGGAATGGATGCACAGCACCTGCCTGCCGCAGACTGCTGGCACCTGTCAACCCCTTGGGGTGCTCACTGTGTCCCAAAAGTGGTGAAAGCCTGGGCAGGATGGGGCCTCTGCAGTGCTGTGGGAGCAGCTCTGGTGCTGCCTGCAGCTGGTCCTTGCCATAGAGACTCCAGCACTGCCTGCATGGGGGGCCCTGGTCATCACTCTTCATCATGATCCCAAGGTGATTTAGTATTGTGAAAACTGGGGGATGAGTGTCCTGCTGGGCAGCCATTAGACATGATCCTTTCCTGGAAGAATATCCTGAGGATTCCCAGACTGGTATTCCCCTGCAGTTTTACGAGCAGCTGTACTGGAGCAGACCCAGCTCCACACGGTCTCTGTCTGTCAGTAGATGCAGAAGGCAGAGTGGGAAGAAGCAGATATATTACTTGCCTCCTTCTCTGCTTCCAGCTATTTCCCATGCAGGGAATTTCCTAAGCCTTTTGTGCTTTTCCTCCCTAGGGTAACTTTCAGGGGATCTCCTATGAGCACTTGTGCAGGCTGCCCTCTGTAGCAGTTTTTGGCTTCTTCCTAATGTGCTCTCCACACCTATATATCACTGCCTTCTGTAGTTAGTGTAGGAATGGCAGATGTCCTGGCTGTGACGCCCACAGGGGAGATAGGTCATGGCTGAGAACCCACCACCAGGACTTTGCAGCAAATCCCCCATGTTTGTCACTCAGGATGCTGCACCTTGTTTCACTATGGGATGTGCAAGCTGCCACTGGGAGCAGCTGAGGCTGAGCTTGCCCTCTCCAGCCTCACTGGCAAAATGTCACAGCCCCAGGGTAGTCACCCAAGCCAACCAGCCCCTGTGCTGTCTCTGCCTGCTGCAATCAGCTCCTGATTGAGGGCTTGATGAGGTCAAGAGAAGAGCTATTTTGTCTGTTTTAAACATGAATGATGACAGGTAGATTGTGCAGTGTATTGGGCATGTCCCGGGGCCAGCTCCTGCAGCTCAACATGCAGCACTGCCCAATAACCACTTCTCTCTGTCATTTTCCAATCTGCAGGCCCCGGCAGGACCTGATGAGGTTGGGAAGGTGAGTGACACCAGGGGCTTTGTTACTGGCTGGGATTGTGGGTCTCATCTCCCACTCATCAGCCCTTCTTGTGATACTTTCCTTCTGAAGGAGGAGGTCCAAGGGCCGAGGTAAGAGAAGACAAGACAAGAAGGGATGGAAAGACTGTGAACTGTAAGTGAGCAGGGGCAGGTATGGGTGGTGTCTTCTGGGTTAATTTTCTTGGGATGTGTCTTCATTAAGCATTTAGATCTTTACTGACACTGTGAGCAGTGAAGGGTTTGTGCAGAGCAGACACAGAAGTAAGCAGGAGGGGACAGTGGCTGTGGGGAAACAGGCCTCCTGCCGAAGACTCAGGAGGTACCTGGTAGTCCCCAGGCTCAGCAGCTCAAAGCTGGGCAGAATGGGGATGGATAGGCTTGGTGACTTGATGGTGTTTTGCTCTATTGCCATCACAGACCATGGCGGATTTCATGGATCCATGAATTTCCAGCTTCAGCCTCATCTTGCTGCCAGTTGTGTCCTTACTGCTGTCCTTGACTGATTGTTGTTTGGGTTACTCTACTCTTTCCATCCTTTATCTCACTTTCTCAAACTCCTTGCTGTCACAGCACAGGCTGGACACACTTTTGAGGTGTGACACCTGTGGCCAGCAGTTTGCTCTGGCATTCCCCCCTTTTGTGTGGAGGCTGCTGTTGGGGCTCAGCAGTGGCAGCCCCACCACCCTCACTGCTCCCCCTGAGGAGGCTGCCTGCAGGCCCTGCCCCTGCGCTCCTGTGTCCCAGGCACAAAGGGGGCCCCAGGGCAGAGCAGGTCCCGTGCTGGCAGTGCTCACCCCGTGCCCTGCTCTCTTTGCAGGTGTGGCACACCCCGCAGGTAGCCCCTGCCCTGCTCCAGCCCTGCTCCCACCATGGGCCGAGCCAGCTGCCCTTGTCTCCAGCACGGGGCACTGTGTAGCCGTGTCCCTCCAGACTCCAGCACGGAAGAGCTGACTGTTACTCCTGCTTGGCCCTGCTGGGAGCACCGCCTGGCACCAAGGACTCCCTTGCCCATCTGCCCCACTGGCAGCAAGAGAAAAGGACTTGAGACCAAGCCTGGGGCTGAAGAGGAGGAGCTCAAGCAGTGTGCTGCTGTTTGAGGACATTCTGGGGACAATGAGGAGCCAAGCTGGTGCATGTGCTGCTGGAACTGGCTGGGGAGGACAGCATGATGTGGCAGTGAGTGGAGATGGCTCACAGGGCTGCACCTGCAAAACTTCTCTGTCCTGCAGCTGGGG
Organism: Ammospiza nelsoni; assembly: GCF_027579445.1. Lineage (NCBI taxonomy): Eukaryota > Metazoa > Chordata > Aves > Passeriformes > Passerellidae > Ammospiza > Ammospiza nelsoni. Next base: position 41,706,672 of record NC_080638.1, on the reverse strand, counting down.
AGGAAGGAAACCTGGGGCAGGCAAGGCTGTAGGGCTGCATCCGTCCCAGTTTTGGCACGGGGCAGGTGCCAGGGATCTTGCCTGGGAAGCTGTTCTGCTTGGGAACAGAAGGGAACTGGGCTCCTCATGTTTTCACAGCTGCATCTCAGCTTTGCCCTGCTCAATAAAAGCTGGTCAGATATGGGAGCTGGCAGCTCCTGTCTGCTTTCCACCAAGGCAGAGAACTTCCCCATGGGCACCCACTCAGGCTGCAATAGGGCTGTGACCCAGGGTTTGTGCCCATCACCAATCCTGCAGCACCAAGGGACTGCCCTTGCTGTGATGCTGGAGATGGGCAACCAGCAGGTTGCTCCCTGGGCTGGGGGCTATCCTTGTGCTGGAGTTCAACTGGGTGCCAGGAGACCCTTGGGTGAGCTGCCCTTCCCCTCCACAGCACAGTGTGGGACTGGTACTTCTCCCTGTTCACCCTGCCCATCCTGTGCTCACCCATTCTCTTTTTTTGTTTGAAAGCTTCAAACAAAAGACCGGAGGGCAAGATCTGCAAAGGTTTCAAGGTTACCCTTAAATGATGGGACCTGTGGTTTATCCTGCTCTGAGGAACAAGAGTGGAGCCTAACCCAGCAAGAACTGGGGTCCAAGGTGGCTCCTTGCCACACCTGACAGAGCTGCCTGTGGTAGGGGTTACGTTATGACTCTCCAAGCCGTAATGCTGGTGTTGCCTGAGGCTGGGGACATGGGGACAGGGCAGATCCCTGCCAGGGGAAGCTGAAGGGGGGTGTTGAGGTTATGTAAACCTGCATACTGCCATCATATAGCAGGGAATTCACTGTGTGAGTTGTAATTGTGCAGCTGGGCATTTCGTTCAGGAGCTTGCTGGATCCCTTTTGGATCCCATTTCCAGGCATCCACAGTGTCCTGGAGCACAGCCTACATGGCCTTTGCCTCAAAAATAGCCCATGAAGTTCCTCCTTCACTACCTCACAGATGAGGGGAACTCACTGCTCCCCTTCCCACATCACTCAAAGTCTGTGTGGACCATGTGCTGGCCTGGTCCACACAGGCTTTCCCTGTCACTGTGTGTCATTTCTGCCTGGCTGGCTCTGCTCTGAGGCCAAGGAGAACCAAGTGCAGCACTTGAGGATGTATGTGATGGTTTCTGTATTGTCTTTAATACCCTGGTAGTATTATGTGTTTAAAAAAGGAAGCTACATAAATCAAGTATGTTAATTAATAAAAATAAGTTTATCAAGACTCATGATTAGGATTAAAACAAATTCAAGCACACTAACACACAGTGGCTTTTCCTGTACACAGTTCCTGGTGTCTCTTTGGCCACTGCCTGGCACTGAGGTGTTCCAGGCAGCTCTGCCCATCAGACGTGGCAGGGCCAGACCCCTGCCTTGCACAGACCCCTGCCTTGCTTCTCTCCCTCCATCACCTGGGTGCAGTGTGTGGCCTTGTCCCCTGCTGCTCCCGTGGCATGGGGTGTTGGAGAGCAAGAATGTGAGTGCTGGGAGGGATGTGGCTGTCCCACTGCAGCCATGGTGAGCAGAATAGCTGGGGCAGGTCTGGAGCAAGGGGAAACATCACTTACGCAAGAGGTTTGGGAGCTGCGGCTCCAGCTGTCAGGGCTCCCTCCAGCTCCATGGAGGTAACAGGAACCGAATGAGCCTAGCCCATGAAGTTCCTGTGCTTGCTGCAGGCATCACATGCCCAGGGCAGTGCTAGCTCCTTTCCCTGTCCCTGCCAGAGGGGAGAGTCCTCAGACCCTCCTCACTCCAGGGTGGCAGGGACTGCCAGCAGGACCTCCCACCCAATGGAAGGATGAGGATCAGGGTGAGGGACTGCTGCTCTGAGGGGCAGAGGCTTCCTGGCTTCAGGGCTTGTGTCCAATGCCCATGTTTCCTCTCAAGGGGACCCACCACTGTCTGCCTGTCCCTCTGTGTGGTCCCTGTTGTAGGTCTTGTTATACCACAAGCTCCTGGGAGCTCTCCTTGGCCACAGCAGATGTGTGAGCACTCTGACAAGATCAGCTACATCTACAGAACCCCATGTTTCCAGGTACTACAGTGCAGGGCTGTAGGTGCCCTTGTGAAGGGACCCTGACATACCTCAGCCCCAAAGACAGCAGCATCCACCATGGACAGGCAGAAAACCTGTTCCAGCCCCAGTGCTCCCAAATCCCTCACCCTTTCTTTGCCTGAGTACCCCTTGCAGCTGTCCCACAGAGCCCAGGAACAACACACCACTGGGTTATCAGCGTCCCTGGGCTCCCTGTGCCTTCCAGCTTTACAGGGCAAAGGTTTGTTTAATAAGGCTTTAGGAGCTGCAGCAAGATGGTTTAGGAGGATAGTTATAGGGAGACAAAACATAAGGCAGCCTCATGCACCAGGAAAAATATCTTACATTTTTTGGGAAGTAACTGTAAAGGTGATGTGGGCATTGGCCCAGAGATGTAGCATTGTAGCTGGTGAAGCCGTGATGTTGAAGCTTCCCTGTCACCTCTGGTGTCCCTGAGCACAGGCTGCCATCAGAGCTCTGCCACCCAGCAGTGTCTCCCAGCCATGCCCAGGCAGGTCTCCAGCGTGTCTCCATGCAAATAAAGAAACACCGAGGTCCTAACTTCACGATTGTGACTTATAAGTCTTTTGCACCCTCACAAAATTTGTCATAATCCTGCCTGTTGAAGCCAATGATGTTTGCAGTCTCAGCATATTTTAAGCTTTTGCCAGCTCTCATGTGTCAGTTTTAGCTTGTGAGAAAAGAGGCAGCTCTCACTCCTCTCCCTGCTCTTGGTCTGTGCTGGTTCTGCTTTGGCAGTTCCCACTTCCCAACAAGGAGCACAAGCTCTTCAACAGGTTAATCTAAAAGTAATCCCCTAAATTTAAGGGACTCTGTCCAGCACTGACATGCAAACCTGGAAGCCCACAGGTAAAGGCAGTTGTGTCTCAGGGCTGGTACTAATCTTCTTCCCCTGCAAGGCTTTTCCTCACACGAGCGTCCTTGAGGCACTTCCTGCTGATGCCTTTGACTCACTCTCTTCTGGCCACTCCAGAGATGTTTAATGAAGAACTTAACTGAGTTTTGTACCCTCTTGGTGACTCCTCTTCCCACATCTCCCTGCCACCATCACCTCAATATCCAAACCACTCTACAGATAGATTTTGCTGGATTTTGTGGTTTTCCTGTGCTCTGTCCTCTCCAGGCCCACACAGATCTGCTGAAGCCAGGCAGGTGAGTTGTGCCAGCAGCACCCCTGCTCTCATCCTTGACTCTCCTTCACTTCTTGCCTACTCAGACTTTTCACTTCAAGGAGGAGCCTCCAGTCTCTGGTGGGAATTAAAAGACCACCAAGACTGTGGGGTGTAAATAGGCTGGGCAGAAGAAATTGGTCTCTGTTAGGCAGAGGCTGGAAAAGGAACCTGGAAGTGTTTTGAGAAGAAACCAAGGAACCAAGCACATCAATTGTGTTTGGGCAGCAAGTTGTCTTACAAAGCAGATGACTTTGCATCCTCCTAGACCTGCCCTCTGAGGCACAACTAGTACTTTCATACTCCCAAAGAAATGGTCTTTGTAAGAGAGGCAGTGTTTGGTGCTGGATGCTGAGCTGTGGGCACAGGCTTTACTGCCCTGTGCTGTTGTTAACAGGCTGGGCTGTGCACAGGAGCTGCCCAGGGCACCTGAGCCCAGGGACATCCCCTACAAGTGTGTGCAGGGTAACCACAGGCCTGGCACAAAGGGGGGCCCCCTCTGCCAGCCCCACAACAAGTACCAGGTCCAGCAGGGGCTGGACACAGTGCCTGACCAGGCTGGTGTGGCTGTGATGGCACAGCACAGGGCCAGCTTCCCAGAATGAAAACCCCCATCCTAGGATCATTTCCTGCTGTAGTGGGACATGCACATAGGTTAGCAAGGGATGGACAAAGATGCAGGGGCCTCCCTTTTCCCAGGCAATCTTAGCACAGTTTTCCCAAGGGTGTCCCTTAGCTTTCATTCCAGCCCTTCTCCCTTTGCAGATCCCCTGCCATGCCAGTGGTAAGGAAGTTATCTAGTCTGGGACCAACCATCCCACAGACACAGCAAACCAGCTGGCCAGTCGGTAGTAAGCACTTGAGCACTCCTGGTTCAGCAAATCTCCTTCACTAAGAAGTGCAGTGATCTAGCAGACCCTGCAAGGCCTCCTGCCCTTCCATGAAAAAGCCAGGCCAGGAGGGCAGGAATACATGTTTCTAGGATAAGCCAAAGACTGGTATTTTTCACACACAAAGCATTTGTTTACCACCAGCTGGGATATCGATTATGCTGTCACTTTGCTGCACCTGAATGCACTTGTGCTGATCTTCCCTGTGCTGTACATTTAGAATAAGTTGGTAAAACCCAAAGAGTCTGCAAGAGCTGGTAGAAGGTCAGGCTGAGAGCTCAGTGTCAGGGCCAACGGCACTCATCTGAAAGAGGAAATCGGGAAGGGCCAGGGTACCCTGGGCTGGCCGTGATGAAGTGGCAAGATATCACCATCGTAACTGGCAGCGGGGAGCTGCTGGAATGGGTGGACGGCAGCAACAAAGGCTAATTAAAACACAGCTAATTTAAGCTTTATGGGAGGAAGGAAACACGGCTGCGAAGGCACAATTTAATGAACGGGAGCTTGGTTAATTAAGGACAATTAATGGTGAATAAGGATGATAATAAAGCAAGTGGAGCGACGCTTACCGCGCGTTAACGGGGAGGAGGAGGGCCTGCTTCGGGCGGGGGCGGGACGCCGGCGGGGGGACCCGGGCGCGGACCCCGCGGGGGGCGATGATGATGATGATGATGATGATGATGATGATGATGATGATGATGATGATGATGATGATGATCTCATCCGCGGCCAATCAGCACGGCCCGCCCCTGCCGCGCCCCCGCCGCTCCGCCCGGCGGCGCCGGGGGATGCAGGCGGCGGCGCTGCCCGGGCGCGGCACGGCGGGGCTGGGGGAGCGGGGCCCGTGCCGGGGGGGCCCCGCGGGTGAGCGGAGGGGCCGGGGCGGGCGGCGCTGCCCGCTGGCGGTGTCGCGGCGGCGCCATGAGCCGCGCGGAGGCCGAGCCCTGCTCCCGGGCGCTGGCGCAGGCCCGCGTCTACCTGGGGCAGCTGCGGGGCCGCGTGGTGCCGGCGGGGCCCGAGGGCGGCGGGCGCCGGGATTACCTGGTGGAGGCGGCGCGGCAGCTGCGGCTGGCGCTGGAGCGCGACGTCAGCGAGGACTACGAGGAGGCCTTCAACCACTACCAGAACGGCGTGGACGTGCTGCTCCGCGGCGTGCAGGGTGTGTGCGGCCTCCCGGGGGCGGCGGACCGGGGCATCCCTCCGGGGACACCAGCCGGGGCTCCGGGGCATTCATACCTGTGAGAGGGCCAAGGTATCCCTGCAGGGAGAATGACGAGGGGACGGGAAAATCCCGCTAGGGGGTGTGTTGAGGGCGCTGGGGCATCTCTGCAGGGAGTGCATCCCTAGCGGGAGGAGGGCGAGAGGGCTGGGGCATCACCTGGCGACTGTGGCCAGTCCTTCGGGGCCGAGCCAGGCCCCTCACAGCCACCCTTTGCCCCGGCCGCAGTTGACCCCAACAAGGAGCGGCGGGAGGCCGTGAAGCGGAAGATCACGCAGTACCTGCGGCGCGCCGAGGAAATCTTCAATTGCCACCTGCAGCGGGCGGCGGGGGGCGGCAGCACCGCCGCCACGGTGAGGGCTGGCGTGGGGCCGCGCGGGGGGACGGCAGCGGTGCTGTGGCACCGGGACACGGGGTGGGGATGGGGACACGCACATAAAGCAGCCCCAGTGGTCCTCCACGTCTGCCTCTGCCAGATACCACGCTAAGATGTGTGGAGAAAACGGCAGGCACACGGAGCTGCCGAGGGTCCTGGCCTGCCAGGGGCTGTAAGGGAGCTGGCAGCTCTTCGCCCTGTCTGCATCAAGGAGCCGAGGTGGGCCCAGGCTGCCCAGGGTGCTCCCAGGACCCCACCCTCCAAAGTGTGCTTAGCTTAGCTTGCTGCCCCCATAGTGGGTATGGACATTTTTGTGGAGACTGAAGCCACTGCAGGGAACCACCCTGTCAAATGTTAGAAATGTGCTCTTCCCATCTGTCATCGTTTCCATCTGTATGGAAACCAAAGGCCGTGGCTGCTTTCTGCGTCGTGGGAAGGAGGTGGTTAAAGAAGGAAGGGCAAGGTCAGAGCCTAGTGGGAAGAATGCAGGGAGAAAGACAACTACCTTTCACAAAGATCCCCTTAATGTTGAAACAGTCCAGGTCTAGCTTCAAATTTTGGTGTGATTTTTAAATCTGCTGCAAGTGCAAGCTTTCCCTAGAAAATATAGAAAACATAGAAATCCAGGGGTTGGCCAAGAAAATGGTTTAGCTGATGTTAGAAATGAATCATGGCCATTGGAGTGTTTTCTTTGCATATTGACCAGCTGGGCAGCATTTCTGTGTACTCTGGAAAATGCAGGGGCCTTTTTCACCCACTGTAATGAACAACAGCATTTCTAGGTCCTACCTCCTCTTCCCTTACCACCCTGCAGGGCTACAGCAGCCTGCGCTTCCGGCCCATCAGAACACTGAGCTCGGCAGTGGAGAACCTGAGACGGTGCAAGGTTGTGGGAGTGATTGATAAGGTAATGACTTCACCTGGAGGGAGGGTGAGGCTGGGGCTGGACCAGAGGGAGCATAAGCTGGAGGGTCCTAGCAGCTGGAATGGGGGTGCCACCCTCAGCACATCCATCAAGCGATGTTGGGGTATCCACCCACACCATTCCCACCCAGAAAAATTCATAGGAGAGGACTCAAGACCTCTTAAGGAGTTGATTGGGAAATCTGTTAATGTTCTATCACTTTTGCTTACCATATCTCCCAAGATATGGTAAGCAGGAAGGTTTATGCACCTCGTTCTTTCCCACATATGGAATTGTGTTTTATGCCCAGGTGCCACAATGGTGGACTCCTGTGGATAATCTAGACTTCAGCAAAAGCTGAACTGTCTGGAAATAAACTAATTAGAAGTTCATTATCTTGGAGTGAAGGTGCCAGGCTTACTATATCCACACACACACATGGCACATTGCTCTCCACTGCTGTTCACACACCTCAGTTTGTCAGGACTGATGGGATCCTCTTGTCCTGCCAAGGCCCAGTTTGAGCCCAAAAAGAGCACTGTGAAACCCTTCAGTGTGAAGGAAGTAAAACTGGCATGGGAGCCTCCTCCTGGTTTAATTCCTGCTTCTTGGCTGCATGGCTATTTCCTTGCCCATTACCTGTGTTTTGCCTTTCAAAAATAAGGGTCTGAGCCTCACAAAACTCTTCCAGTTGGGTGGGAGTTTGTAACAGTTCCAGAGATGAGACCCTTGGGTCATTCCTGTAGGCTATGTGTTGGGTCACCACTTCTGACCATTCTGTATGTACTGTCCAGGTGCAGATTGTCCAGGATCCAGCCACTGGTGAGACCTTTATACTCAAGGTGGGTGTTTTCAGTTCCATCTGCCTGCTTCTCCCTCTCAGCCTGGGGCCACCTTGTCCAAGCTGATGGCTGGGGCAGATGAGAGGATGACAAATAGCTGCTCTCAGAGGCTGGATGAAGTTCATGGTTCAAAAACCTTCTTTTGGCTGCCTCAACCACCCTCTGTGATCAGAAGGGAAATGGTTCTCCTTGGTCATCCATTTCTCTGACTTTTAACACTTCAAGCCTGTGTGGAACTGAGTCAACCCCTGAAACAGGTTGTGAGAGGTGCTCATTACAAGTCCTAGAGTATTTTTCAGTGTCCTTGGAACTAACAATGAAGTACTTCATTAACTGGACAAGGAGGATCTGGCATGAGAGGGAGAAGCATCATTTCCAGGGGAGGAGGAAAAAGGGTTGGGATGGCAGGTTCCTCCCTACAGGGAGCAGGGTGGTTGAAGAGGAGTCAGTGCTGTGGAGCAGCTGTGCCCTGTGGGTCCCACAGTGCAGATGGGGAGTGCCCTACCTTGGCAGGGCTCTGCAGAGCCCTGCCTTCTCACAGCTGGGTGCTGGGGACTGACAGAGCTGTATGAGCCACAAGTTTGTGCAGATGGGGGAGCTCCATCATGGGTGACCTGGGAGCAGCCATGGGGCTTGGCAGAAGGCACATTCTGCCTGTGCTAGGCTGCAGAGAGGCCTAGTCCCTGCCATGCTGTACCCATCTGCCTGTCCCTCTTCAGAGCCTCCCCAAGTCCCACGTTGAGACCCGTGTGCGGCAGACCATCATCCCTCACGGGGTCCCCTTCATGGTCAAGCTGTTGTGCTACTATGTGAGCGAGGACTCCATCTTCCTCCATCTGGAGCACGTGCAGGGTGAGTGAGGACATCCATCTGTGAAGCATCCTGGTTTATCCCAAACTGCCCTTTCTTTAAAGGCCAAAGTATGTTTCTCCTCTTGTTTTGGGACCATTTTTTATGGTGATAATGTATGCTGTCTTCTTCACAGAAGGGTGGTGAAGGTAGCAGGGCTTGGGGACTTAGTGAACAGAGAAGTTCAGCTGTGAATTGCAGAGGTTTGATAAGAACTGGCTGAGGATGTGACCTAGAAATGGGCCTGTGGAGACCCATATGGAGAAAGAAGTTGTGTGTGTGTGTGGGTGTGTTATACAGAAACCAGCCTCAGTCTTTAGAGAGATGAGCCACTGTGCCTCATGGGAGGGGCAGTCATGCCTTTGGGTAATGAAGTTGATGTGATTCAGCATCTTGGAAAGAAAAACCTCTCCATTTTACTGGCATTGTCTGACCATAACAGGAAGGTGATGGAGAAGGAAAACGAAGTGAGGTAGTTCACCTGAATGTTGTAGAACAAAACTATCTTTTGACAAGACCTTTATGAAACACTTTTTTTTGGTTACAAAACGTGAGACTAGATTTTGAGATCACACCAAAGAGAGGGAATGGAAAATTAGGGCTTAAAGGGCAGTGAGCATACTGGGGTTTGGTATATTGAGGAGGCTTACTTGAGGCTGTCCCAGATCCTGGTGAAGAAGTATGACAGGGTGGAGGCTTGTCCATGGAGCTCATTTACTCTGCTGGTTGAATGGATGTGTAGGGAGCAGCAGCTGGAGTCCAGTAATGACAAATAGAGGCTGATGTGGAGAACAGGCTCAACTCCTTGTGCACTGCTATAGGCTGAGTTTGCAGAAAGAAGCCAGCACTGAATGTAGTAAGGCTGGGAAGCCTTACTGGAAGGCAACAGGCTGTGGGCACCAGGCTCTGCTGCTCTGGCTCCTTGCTGACCAATGGCCTCGTGCCATGCTGTGGGAGCTTTCTGGCATTTCTGTCACACAGGAAGGAAAGGCTTTCAGGGGGAAGTGGGGATGGCAGTGGCGTCAGGAGCATTTGTGAACATGTTGCTTGTCTGTGACATGGAAGTGGCAGAGGTGGGATCAAAGAGACTCTGTAGAATGGGGAGAGGGCTGCTAAAGGAGGAGAGAATGGGACTTAGGTGTGCCAGGTCCTAGGGAAGCTGTGGCATTGGGCATGGTGTGCTTGTAGGGCGGTGGTGCATTCTGCATGGACTTGAGCTTTGCTGCTGGGGACATTTATGATGCTCCATCATGACCCCACTATGTGGGCTTTGGACTGGGCCCCTGAATGGGCTATGTCAGCAGTGGGGGAACCAGGGATACTTTCTGCCTCATCACTTGTTCTCCTTTCTGCTTTCCAGGGGGAACACTGTGGTCTCACCTCCACTCCCAGTACGGTGTCCAGCAGGACTGTGCCGATTCAAACACCATTCAAGCCCTCCAGCACCACGGCACAGAGGATGGTGTGGAAAACTCCCAGGGTGGCAGCCAAGTATCCATCCTCCCCGTTTGGACAGGCAGTGGCCTCCCAGGCTTTGTGAACTACCAAGCATTGGCAAACACTGGTGCCTCACTCCCCCAGGAGCAGTCCCCCGGCCCCACGGACTCTGGCTCAGGGAACCACTGCCAGCTTCTCCTGGCTCCTGCTGGTGCCAGTGGGGCTGCACCTGGAGGACAGGATCTGAGTGTGGCACAGACTGTGTCTAGTGGTGTGGACCATTTTCCAGCAGTGTCAGCCAAATGCCCTGACCAGGGCCTGGTTGTCTACCCATGGAATGATCTAACCAGCAGCACAGGCTGCATATCGGAGAGAACACCCTCCCAACAAGGCCTCAGGCTTCCCCAGGGGCTTGTCCCTGTACCAAAGACTGTGAGAGGGGGCCAGCCAGGGGCAGGGCAACTGCCGACTCAGAAAGTGTCTGAGGCCTCCCACGCTCAGCCCCTCCTGACCCTGGGTGAGAGGCAGCTTCCTGCAGGAGTTGCCCTGTCCAGCTCTGGCAAACCCAGTGTGCCTGACCCAGCCGTGTGGGAGCCCTCTTGGGGAACAAGCCTGACCTGTGGCTGGCTCAGCAAACAGCCACCATCAGGACAATGCAGAGCTTTGGCTTCCCATGGGCACAGCCGGAGAGCGTGGGCTGTGAAGGAAGAGCAGGTGCAGCTGTGGGCAGCAGAAATCCTCCTGGCCTTGGAGGGACTTCACCAACAGGGTGTATTGTGCCGGGACCTCAACCCCAGGAACCTGCTGCTTGATACAGCTGGTAGGTAATACCCCAAGGAGGAGGAAACTGGTCTCCCAGCTGGGAGACTGCTGCTTAACCCATTTCCAGAAGATGTGGACTTTCTTGTGTTTGCTTTGGAGGAGGGTGGGAGTCTGGGAAGGTTTAGTATTTCTGAAATTGCAAGTGTGATCTCACTTAGGTTTTCCAAGTAATTATTACAAGAGATGGCTCTGCAGCAGGAGTCAAGGGCCATAGCCACAGAAATGCATTGCCCCTGCTCCCACATGGGGATTGGCTGCCTGGGAAATCCCAGTCTGGGGAAGCTGAGACCAGCTGAACTGTGCCTGTGGTTAGTGGGACTAGTGGGTTAGATTTCCCCTGCTTATAGTAACTGCCTGCTGGGGACCTTCTGGAGCTGTCCCATCCCTCTGAGCCATGTCTTGCTGTCAGTGCAAGTCCCTGCTCAGCTGGCAGCATCTGGGACAAATTGGAGAGCTACAAATTGCTTAAGAAAAATGCAGAGAATTGCACAAGGAGAAAGCTAACCTTCTCCTCCCCTTCCCCTTTAAAACCTTCTTCTTCCCTCACCCCAGCCTGCACTGAGATCTGGGAGCTTGGAGCCTGCCCAAGCAGTCTCACCTGTTGTGCACCTGGGGCAAGCACTGGGAGCCAGCAGAGGGGTGTGTGGTGCCAGGGGATGCTCAGTTCCTCTGGGCTCAGGGCATGACAGAGCCCCTGTGCCCTGGCTGCTCCTAGGGGCAGGGATATGGCTTGGCTTTGTGCTATGACCAGAGTCCCCAGTCTTTCCTAAGCTTCCTGCCTTTGACTCTGGTGCTGCTCTGCAGGTCATGTCCGTCTCACCTTCTTTGGCCAGTGGACAGAGGTGGAGCCCCAGTACTGCAGCCAGACACGGGAAGAGCTGTACAGTGCTCCAGGTAAGGGATGTGTCCCCTGGCTTCTCCAGCTTGCTGCACAGTGGCTCCAATTAGACAGAGGGGGCTTCTACAGGCAGTGAGATGTGCCCAGCACAGTGTGGTCACTAGTGCTCCCTGCCTCCAGCTCTAACCCCTCTGTCTCTTTCTGCAGAAGTGGGGGGGATCGTGGAGCCCACTGAAGCAGCTGACTGCTGGAGCTTTGGCTCTCTCCTGTATGAGTTGCTGACAGGAGTGGTAAGAGGCTGAGGAGCTCTGTAAGGAGGACAGGGGAGGAGGAGGCTTAAGGGCTGCCTGCTGTGTGGGGCTGGGAGGGTGCCTTGCCCTGCTGGCACCTCAGTTCTTGGCCAGGTTCCTTTAGACATGTGATTCCCAGTGCCTGTGCATGATCTCTGGGTGTTAAGGGCTTTTAAATGCTGCTGTGTAGGACTGGGGTTGTGTGGCAATGAAGATTCAACAGGGTGCTCCAACCCTCCTTGGTGCCTCTGCTTACCATCACCCTCTGCCTCCTGCAGCCACTCTCCCAAAACCATCCATCAGGGATTCAGCCTCACACCCAGCTGTATCTGCCAGAGGGCCTCAGCCTGGCTGCTACATCGCTGCTCACTGAGGTGAGGGGCTCGGGTGGGTGCGGGGGAGAATGGGAATAGATGTTGGGGAAAGGCAGGGTCCAGCCTGGTACCATTTCCAGTGTCCCCCTCTCCCCATCCTCCTGTCCCATTGCTTATCTCTGCAGCTCCTGCAGTACAATCCCAAACGACGCTTGGGCTCTGGAGGAGGCGGCATAACAAAGCTGAAGTCTCACTCCTTCTTCAGCACAGTCCCCTGGAACAAGCTGGTGGGCTAGGCAGGCTCTCCTTCCCCCAGGGAGCTGGGCCCTGGGCTGCTTCCCTGGCACTTGTGGCACTGACAGCACTGCTGCTGGAGAAGGCTTGCCTCGAGGGCTGCCCTGAGCTGTGGCACACGAGGTTCTGCAGCCTTACCTGTCCTTCTGTCTCTGCTTCTGTTTGCTCCATCTCCAAAGAGGAGGCGTCAGGCTGGGCCTGTCTTCTCCAGGTCCTCCCTGGGGGGAACAGGAACCTGGGTGCACCTCCAGGAAGTGGTGGTGTTCCCCCTCTTGGGGCATCTCTTCTTCAGCTCAGCACCCTGCCCTGAAACTCCCTCCCTGTGTTTTTTATCTCTGCTGCTACCAGTGACCCCCCCTGCTCTGCTATGTTTTGTGGCTTTCAAGTGCAGCCCCCCTGGGCCCTGCTGGCTGGAGCCCAAGCCTGTGGTCTCTGCCCCTCCCTGACTGCATGTGTGTGTGTGTGTGTGTGTGTGGGTCATCCCTGCTGCAGGGGTGACACAAGGAGCCCTCTGCTCTTCTCCCCCTGGCCCTCTGAAAAAAATAAACTACTCAGTATCACTTAGAGAATTGTCCTTTTCTTTCTGAGCTGCATCAGCCAGGTGTAGGCCAAGCCTGCTGAGTGACAGAGAGCCCCAGCTGTGTTTCTGAAACCTGCCTGGGAGCCCTGGGTTGGTGTCACCCCCAGCCATGAGCACCCTGCAGCCAAACCCCAGAAGATGGTGAAGTACCTGGCCTTCTGTCCTTGTGCTGCTGCCTGCCTCACAGCCTGCCAGGTCTGCACAGCTGTTTGGCTGCAGCTCAGATGTGGGAGAAATGCCTGGGTTCTCTTCCAGCCCTTTGTCAGTGTTAGGTGTTGTGGCTCCAGCCTTCCATGCTGGGTGCTCCTTTCACCTGGCAAGACAGCAGCCCTGCCAACCATGCTTTGAGCACCCTCATCCCTGGTGGACCACACAGTGAGGGTTTGAAGGGGGGGAACTCTGAGAGCCAGCACAGAGGGAAGGAGGCCACATGTACAAAGATTGTGGATTAAAGAAAAAGCACATACACAGGTGTCTGCTGACAGCCCAAGGTGGAGGCTGCTGTGCTCAGTTGTGCAAGTAAAAGCCACAGGCTCAAGGATGAGCTGGCAATGGCAGCAGTTCGGTTCTGGCCCTCCTCTCCCAGCACCCCTCACGCTGCTCACTGATCTCCCATAGCAAGGAATGACAGCCACATGTCTCTGTGGCTGCTGGTTCCAGCTCCTGCTTGCCCACAGCAGCAAAGACACCCTCCCAGGCAGCAGCAGGAGTGCTCGTCCACCAGAGGGAAGCAGAGCTCTGGAGAAACTCATCTACACCAGCAAAGGCGGACACCTCCATTGCAGTGCAGAAACTGGAGGACTGAGCAGGAGCAGCTGAACCTGGGGCTTTTCCTCGCCATGGCAGCCTGCGCTGCACCCTTACACTCCTGCCCATCAGCCTCCTAGTCCTGTGACTCAGGGGAGGTTCAGGAGGAAGGACCCTGTGTCGAAAGCCACAGCATGGCATCTTGCAACACAGTGCAATGAGTGTCACCCAAAGAGTCAAAAGGAAGTTTCAAGCACTACTCTCTTACAGCAAGCCTTGACAGGGCAGATTAAATAAAGCAGTTTGCATAATTTTAAGAGTTTGACTGTATATTCCCTTCCTGATTGGATTGAAGGCTTCATTTATTGCAGCTCCAGACAGAATAAAGGCATCCCCAGGCTCATGTACAAAGTCAAGGTGGACCCTCTGTATCCTAAACCAGCACAGAGGCTCAGTGCAAGCAGCATTTTTTAATCAAAACCTTCTCTTTCATTCAACTGATTTGTGCAAGAATTAGACTCTCTACTCTTCCCAGAACAAGGAAGGGCTTTTTCCTCTTCCCCTAACCTACCTTAGCCAGGGCCAGGCAAAAAAAGCTGACTCTGCACTCAGTTTCCCTAGCTGCCAGGAAAATGAAGGCACCAGTACCAGGAACTGCCCTCCCTTTCATCTGCTTGGCAGCTGTGAGTGCAATCATTTTCTGTTAGAAGGGGCTGCCCTCTTCAGCTGTAGCTGGGAAGGGTAAACCATCTCTGAAGTTGATGTCAGAGATGGGAAAACCCTGCCATGATCCAGAAATGATTTTGTGTTGTCCCAATGACGACATCTTGTTAGGGAAACACCCAGCACCACAGACAGCTTCCACTGTCCCTTGTTCTTGCTTCCTTTCTCCCTTTGCAACAGCCTTTCCACACTTGCATGAATTCCAACTCTTCCATTGCAGCAGTAAAAATTCAACTTCTGAAAAACTTTATGAGCTTGTCTCAGGTCTCCCCCTCTTGGCCATCATGCCCTTTAGCTAACACTGGGAATTCCTCACCATCTATTACAGTTCTGTTGCTAAAAAAGGATGACTTCCAGCCCTAAATCCCTCCTCTTTGCTGGGAAGAGCCAGTTCTTTGGTAGAGGGTCTGAGGCCAGCAGTGTTCACAGGCAGAGAATACTCAATTTAATACCACCAGCAATGGGCTCAGTTCCCATTGCCTCTTTTCTCTCACCACCAGGTAACAGGACTCGCACTACACTCAGGATGCTGCTGATGCCAGAGTCCTCACCCACTCAAACACACCCCACCTTGCAGTCGTTGCACAGTTTTATTTCATTTAAAATCCGCTGTGTTAAATATTTTTGTTACAAGTTCTGTGTAGGGGGTAAGAGTAATAGACTCTGCAGGCACTAGCAACCCCCTCACCCCTCAATTCATGTGTGCGCTATCGGATTCAGAACTGCCCCCCTCCCCCCAAACCAGCACCCGTGGGCTGGGATGTACATTGAAAGGCCTGGCCCCCCAGCTGGGTGTGGGCTGGGGGCACGCAGGAAGCCAGCAGTCACACCCAGTGAGCTGTGTGCCAAGGACAGCTGCTGGGGGCTGGTTCTCAGCCCCCTGTCGGGCATGTAATGGTGAAAGGGCTGTCCCCAGGAACAGTGCTGCCTCCACAGAGGTCACAGGCTCTGCCCACCCCAACACGAACATTCACACCACCGTGACTGGGCTGGTGAGAGACAATCACCAAGGGAAAGTAGGGGAGCTGCCACCCCGTGTTACTGTCTGTGGAGGGAGTGCTCTGCTCTGACCAAAACTTTTCCTGCAAGTGGCCTCGGGGTCAGACCACCCTTGCAAGGCTGATGAGTGTGAAATATTTTCAAGCAAAACATGGACAGGACAGTAGCCTTTCCTCTCCTCTCCCTCCCAGGAACCTCAGTGCTAGGCAGTAAAGCTGAACCTGCCATGGAGGGGCAGGGAAGGGTACCCTAGCACAGCAGCAGCAAGCAGTTTCCAGTGGTATAGGACAAGCTAGAGGTGAGAGTTTGGTGCTGTGAGGGAGAGGATGCCACGCAGATGGCTCTGGAAAGGCAGTGCCATTCAGTGGCTGGCCCACTGCACGGCAAGTTCTCGTGAGATACTAAACCTTCATTAAACAAAATAGGAAAGGAGGTAGGAGCTATTCCCGTAATTCCCTTTGGGACAGCTCCAATCACAGCGGAGGGAGAAAGACTGGAATGACCCCTGCCAGTTCCTGAATGCCCTGCATCGTCCCTGCTGGTGCTGCCCTGTCCTGGGTGGGTTGTGTGGGGGTGTGGCTGCCCTACAGGTCGAGCAGCAGCACGCGGGGATCCTCCACCGCTGCCTTGATCTTGCGCAGGAAGGTGACGGCCTCTCTGCCGTCGATGAGCCGGTGGTCGTAGGTCAGCGCCACGAACATCATCGGCCGCACCTCGATCTGGGCAGGGACAGCATTTGTCAGCTCAGTGCTCCTGCATGCATGCTCCCCTCCTGTGAACCCAGGGAAGACCTGGCTTTTTCCCACCCCAAATCCTGTGTTCAGGCCCTCCTGGATTTGTCCTGCATGGCAAAATTATCTACCCACCCACCCAGGCTGGGTCCATGCCACATACAAGATAAGGGCCCTTCCTGGAACCGCTCCCTATCACAAAGGCTACAAGCTCCTCCTTCCCACACCTAAGATTATAACCAGTTTGCCCACTCACAGATAGGACAAAGTCCCCAGCACAGCTCAGGCAAGTACCAGAGCCAGCAAAGGTGCCCTATACCCATTAGTCTCTGCTCCTTCTTCACACTGAAGTGTTTCAGAAGTGACACCAATTCCTTAGAGAAAGGTCCTCAGTCTGCTGAGCCCTGTCCTTTGTTCCCAAAAACTCCTGTGCAGTCCACCTACCTTGCCTCCCACAGCCACAGGCCTGTCAAAGATGGCATGCATGCCTAAGATGGCAGACTGGGGTGGGTTAATGATAGGTGTTCCAAAGAGTGACCCAAAAACCCCACCATTGCTGATTGTGAAAGTGCCACCGTCCATGTCTTCAATGGCCAGTTCATTCTTCCGTGCCTAGAAGTAAAAAATAAGGCCTTAGGAAGCCACACAGAGCACACAGAGCAAAGAACAAGGGTTTGGACATCCACTCTTTCCAGGAATACTGATTGCAAGAGCTTTGCTTATTGACTTGTTCAGCTGAAAACCAACACAAATTGCTCAAAAATGCATCCTGTCTTTAAAGTGAGCATCTAGTGGCTTTGGGGAAGGATTCTCTTGCCTTTGCTTCCAACTCCTGCTTTTGCAGGAGACAGACACAGGGACTTCTACCCCAGGGCAGTTCAGCCTTGGCCTCTAAAGACAAAGGTGAAGATACACCATGTCCCTAATGCAGACTGCAGTCTTCTGGATGGGCAACGAGTAGAGCTGTCCTAGAAGGCAAAGGCACAGCCAGCCATGTAACTGGATCACTCCCCACAGCACAACTCAGTGTGTTAGACGTCAGAGATGACGACACAGAGACCAAATCAATACATGCCGATCCAGCATTTCCAGTTCTTTCCATTCCTCCCAACCTTCTTCAGAAAACTTTCCTTACCTTCTCCCCCAGCTCGTAGATAGCACGCTCTATGTCAGCAAAGTTCATGTTTTCTACATTCCTAACCACAGGGACCACCAGACCCTGGGGAGAAGCAAAGTCCATGAATAGCAAATTCAGTGCAGCAACACACAGATAGCTGTCATGCAGCAGGAATCTGGACACAGCCCCAGAGAGCTCCTGCCTCCTCCTTGGCCCACAGCAGCCGGTTGGCGGAGCTGCCTCACACCCTGGTAGCCTGACAGGAAACCTGGCAAGACACACATCAAAGGCTGACAGCTTAAAATGAACCATCATCTTTGCCTTTGCTAGCCTATCTCATAAATCAACCAGGTCTGTCTGGAGCCAGCTCCACATTGATAAATTCTCAGGTAAGGCATTGGGAGATTTCAGCTGGCACCTCTTTCTCTCGCCTCTTTTTGCTGGGCCTCCCATAGACTTCGGGAAAAGACAATGACAGAACTTCAGTCCTTGTCAAACCCCTGCTTCATAGCAGAACCTTCTAATCAAGAAAGTAATTGACTAATTCAACATCTGTAACTCCATCCCATACTCTCCATGGACAGAAACATCTCTGTGGAACAGCACAGCAAAGTTAGCCAGAGGACAGGACGTTCAAAGCTTTTACTGCCTATGTCATAGATTCATGACAACAAAGGGGTTCCCTAATCTGGCCCTACTCATTAACAACTGAGATCTATATTGACCCTGTTACTTATTAAGATGAATATAGTGGTACAATAATTATTATTCTCTTATTAAGATGAATATAGTGGTAGAATATTCTTGGTCCTCCACCTTCTCTCAAAACCCATCTAGTAGTCCCTAATGCAGCAGGTGTCTCATTTATAGAATCAGTCTTATCAGTTAATTCCTGCTGCAGCAGAGCACAAAGCTGAGCTGGCTCAAAGTATATGATCATCCTATATGAAAGGCTGCAGGAAGCACGGACAAAGCTCCAAGGTACCTACCCGGGGAGTTGCTACAGCAACACTGATGTCCACATAGTCCCTGTACACAATCTCTTTGGTCGTGTCATCAATCACTAGAAAGAGAAACAACTTGTGTTACATATGCAGAACCTAAGATGAAAGGTTTGACTAGCTAAAAAATCCTAACAACTTGCTCACATCTAGCTTAAACATAACTCCAGAGAAGAATGATTCCATGCTGTACCTCTGGGAGAGGCACCACGACAGACAGAAAGAAAACAGTCCACACTGCTCAGTCCTCCTTAGTTATTCTCCCCTTGGTTATTCTGTTCTTCTGTTTCAGCAAGCCCCTCTGACACGCCCAGAAACTGCACTGTGCCTACAGCAGTCACCTGTACACAACCAGCAGGCTCTGCCCTCTGCAGGCTGCATATGCACGGCCCCAGCCCCACTCCTGGTCACCCCTTCCTAATCGAGCCCCTCTTGGCAAGCTGAACGTCTACCTATGTAAATGGCTTTAGCAAAATCAGCAGCAGCATGCAGGACTGTCCCCATGCTTTCTGTGCATTTGGCTTGCTTCTCCAAGCTACTACTCCTGCCATGGACTTGGCCATTGCCTTTCCCCCGTTTTGCAGCGCTCCCTAGATATGCAAGTCACCAGCAAGGGTCACCACTCACCCGCATTCACAACAGGCTGGTCCTGCAGAGCAAAGGCCGCAGCTTTCACAAAAGCTGACATGAAACCTAGCTTCAGGTTGTGCTTTTTCAGAAAGGTATCCTTGTGTACAGCTCTCATCTCCCGGATGTTGCTGTGAAACACACAATAACAATGGTAAACCGGGAGTCCAAGAAAACACCATTCCCTTTGAGTAACAGATTTCAGTGCCAGCCCCAAGGATGCAAATCTGCACCACCAAATGGGAAACCTCCAGTCTGCTGCAAAAGCCTTCACATGTGACATAAACATGGACCTAAGGTTCCTGCCAAAGGATCAAACAGAAACTGGTCCTGGACCATGTGGACCACAAGCCCCACAACCAGGGTAAACCTGCAAGGCCCACACTGCCGAACAGAAGTAAGGTGTGGCATGGTATATTTCCTGCTTAGGCCTGATGCTGCCACCTATTCTCTGGAGACAACAGTGCTCATACCAGTGTGGCACCACAGACAGCAAATGCAGGTGTGGCTGGACTGACACAGAAGAGTGAAAAACCAGAATGTGGCAAAAGCAGTAAACATGCAGGAAATAAAATCAAAGTGATCAAAGGAAAAGACCTCAACCACTCTGCAAATTCAGCACCAGACAGCACAACACCACTTTTGTACCCAACTCTCTGGCATTGGGAGTTGACCGAATATTAAAGGAATTTTCCCAGGAGCTATAGTAGTGGGTGCGAGTCTACCCATAGCTCTTGACCAGACAAACCATGTTTTCTTACTGTTTCCATTAATCAAAATTGAGGCCATTTACAAAACATCAACCAAGCTGTGGCTACAAGCTCTGCCTATTCTAGCCTAACATCAGATGCTGTGGAATTGCATAGTTCATCCCTTCTCCCTTCAGAGACCTTCACACTTTGAAGAGACAGTTTCACCAAGGAGCAGGATTTTCCATGGTTTAGAGTGTTTGTTTTCCTGTGTCTAACCTTGTTTAGAGTTAGGATTATTGCCCAAAGACATTAGTGCCTCCCAAGACACAAGGGCTGCAGCAATGAGGATACAACCTGCTATGGAACTGCCTCATTAAGGCCACCTCCTTTCAGACACTGACCCCCGTGGGAAGCAAGAGGCCCCAGCACAGGTCTTCACAAATCAACTTCACAGTAATCAATCCAAACCACATTACCAGATGCAATGAGAGCCCCAGGCTGGCGTAAAGCGACACCTCAATGAGCCTCTGAGAGGAGATAAAACTGCAGCACTTCCCTCCAATCAAGACTATTTTGCCAGCCTTATTGTTCTGAGACACAAATATTTACATGTTTTGTCTTAAGGAGTAGCATAGGATTTCACAAGACAATTTGATTTGGGCACAATTTCCCCTTAATGCACTGTAACATAAGCTGCCCACCCTCCAAAGACATTAGAGTGCTCAGTCCATGCAAGCACTTGAGTCAGGAGCCCCCCACCTGCTTGAGAGGATGGGGAAGGATGCTGCTCTGTCTCTAGAAAGCTGTACCATCTGACAGCAAAGGCCTTAGGCCTAAACAATGCTCACCTGAAAGACTGATGAGCCCTGGAGAAGCAACTCACTGCAAGTTAAACACCTCCAAAAGCAGTAACCTGGTGGAGTCGCAGAAAGCAGATGCTACATCTTGCTGTCTTCTAACAGCCACTATATAAAAGTGATACTAGCCCCTTCTGGTCTTCTGCTCAACATTTACCAGTCCTCCACCAAAAAGCCCACAGAAGAGGAATCAGAGACTACCCCTATTACAAGTAGCAGGTGACTCCCAAGGAACAACAGGCCATTAGGAAGCTCTGTAGCCCCTCATACCACAACACCAATGTGGTTCTGAAGAAGCTGCACAGACTGTGGTACATACCTAAGAAAGAGGGCCCAAAAGACATGCTGCCAGTCTCTCCAAAGAAAACCTGCAAGGTTTTGACTGCCATTTAAAGATTACTGCCTTAATCTGTTTCTACTCATAAAGGGAAAAAGAGGTTTACTCCTCACCTCATGTCAATCTCATTGAAAGTGGTCAGCATGGCACAAGTATTCTGAGCCTCTTTCAGCCGCTGAGCAATACGCTGACGCATCCTATTCATTTTCACCTGCAAATTAAAAAGGTATAAGCAGAAGTTGCCTATAGCTCATCCTAGGGCAAAATGCACAAGAAACTCAAAAGGCTCTCCTCTTGCCATCTGATTGACTAGATTCCTAGGGCCAAGGTTTTCACTCTAGGTCAGGAGCACAATAGGCTGAGGAGTTTATTTCACTGCTCAGCTCAATGCACAGTTCACTTGAAAAGCAGTGCTGAAATCACAGTACAGCTACTTCTGGCCTCTGCATTCCTCAAGACCTCCAAGCGTGCATAGCTGTCCATGTGGCTAACGTGAGAAGGGCAAGACTGCTAAGAAAGTAGGCTGCTCAACCATGCACTCTTAAGAATGCACAAGGCAGTTTCAGCAGCCTCAACCCTTTGCTGAGGGCTTGTGGACAAACCAAGCAGATCACACAGAGTCCTTCTGTCCCGAGCCAACAGAGCTCAAGACAAGACTTTTGCCAAGAAGAGACCCATGCCAGAGAGGTCCAGGCTCTTCCTCCACACCACCTGTAAGTGATTCCTGCATGTAGAGAATTTTCCGACCTGTCACAGCCCTACTGAGCTGGGTGAGTACAGGTGGATATGGACACATCCGGCAAGCTCCAGCCAGAACAGATTATCACCTAGCAACAGAAGTGCTGGCAAGGTCCCTGCTCCCACAGCTTACCCTATGCTCTGATCTGGCACCTTTGGTGGGGACTGCCTCCCCAGGAGGGGCTGCCGCTGGGGCTGCAGCCGGCTTCACAGCAGACACTGAGGGGAAAAACACATCAGTCAAAAACAGAAGCCAGGTAGGAAAAGCCCTGAGATAGAAAGCATATTTGAGCTCTTTGCTTAAGTGACAGAGCATGGAAGCAGCCTTGAATTAGGCTGGGAAGGTTCTAGGCATAGCTGAGCAGTCCAGTCTGGAGCAAGCAGGGCAATACTGCAGGAGGCCTTCACCACCAAATGCCTCTGTTTGAGGTCTTTAGCCTTATACTGTGTCCCCCAAAGCAGAGAGACTCGAGAACAGGAACAAATGGCTGTGGCCTCACCTGGTTTGCTGTCGATGGGCTGAGTTGACACAGGCGGCACTGGTGGCATTGTAGTGGGAATTGGTGCTGCAGCAGGGGGAGGAGCAGGTGCAGCTGCAGGTTCAGGGGCTGCAGGAGGAGGAGGGGCTGCTGCTGGTGTAGCCTTGGCAGGAGCAGCTGAAAGACAAGGAAGAACCATGGTAAAGGCATCAGCTTCCACTGGCAGAGATCTGTGAGTCCAACCAACCTAACAAAAGTAAACCCTCAGGCAGAGTGCCTTTATGTTCTCAGCACTACTGAGCTGACAGAAGTCACCACAAGAGAAAGCCATTGTGAAAGTGTTTTACTCATCAACATCCTTGACCTCCTCACTGGAGGAGGCTGGATGCTACAGAGAAGAGGCCACAGAAGGGAGTTAGGGGAATTCTCAACTAGTTATAGCTAACAGTTTAGTCTCCTCCAGAGGGAACAAAAGAGAAGATCCCCCTCAGAAGGACTAAAATTATGCTTCTCTAATGGACAACAGAACAGTATTTTCTCAGGATCCCTCTAAATGCTTTATTGAATGCTAAAAAGCATTTTATTCTAAATGCGTAAATCCTCAGAAAAAACCTGGTGGCAGCACAAGGCCTATGCAAGTTATACATGCCCGACTTACCTCCAGTTTTCCTGAGTTTGAATAGAGGTGTCCCCCCTTCCACTTTGCCACCATCGGGTACCAGAAGGGCTTCAATCACACCAGCTGCTGGGGCTGGAACTTGCACTGATGTCTGAAAAAAAAGAAAGTCAGTGAAATTCTCCCAAACATCAGCTGGAGACCAAGTGCCCAAGAGAAGATGCCAATATGTGCAGATACACATTGCAATTTGGCACAGACAGCAGTTGTGTCTCACACTATTTGCACCAGTTTTCACACCCTCCACCAGGATTTTGTGCCAATAGTTAGAAGCTTTAGGAGATGCTGGCAGTGTAATGTATAGCCTTATCTCCAGGGTACAGTCAAGAACTGACCCACTGCCAGCATCTTCTTGACAGCAAAGCTGAAAACAGAACTCAGCAGAGAATTCAGCAAGAACTTCAAGGCTTAACAGTCCTTTCAGGGGTGGATGAATGTAAAGCCTAAATTTTAAATGATCTGAAGACAACTTATGGCTGGCAGATTTCTCCTTTGTTTAAGCATAAACAGGTTTCAAAACTCAAAGCACTCAAATCGGAAGGAGAAGTAAAATTACAGCTCAAATAAACAACACCACCAGTGATGATTAATCAAATGGATGAATAAGGGTTATCAAGAATTCTCACCTAAGGCACAGCAAGTTTTATATTAGATGAGAAAAGCTTTTCTCCATGAAGAGAGCAGGAGACACAGTCAGGGCCCTGCAGGCTCTAGGAGCTCTTAGCTGGACAGAAGCCATACAGGGTACCTGCTACAAAACTAGAAGAAGTTTTGGTCCAGAAACTCCTACCTTGTCTGTTTCAATCTCACACACCACTTCATCTTCCGCCACTGTGTCTCCAACAGCTGAATGACAGATATGAAGACCACTGTGAGGAGGGAGGTGTGCTCTGGCCTCCCCTCTTTACCCACAGCAGTTTCCCATACTAACCCATAACTTCTTCATCCCACTTCTCCACAAGCTCTAAATAAAAGACTAGCTCAAGCAATCTACTGCAATTAAGAATCTGATTCCGGCTTAGACATCTCCCTTCATCCATCATTACCCCTGACAGAGAGGTGATGAGGCAGTAACTGCAATTCTTAACCCCTTAGGAGAGCTGCAATTAAATGCCTCATTTGTCACAGACTGAAAGGCACAGAGCAGGATGTCAGCCAGTGAACTGTAATGCACCCCCAAGGTGTCCAACACAGCAGTAACAGTGATGAGAATTTCAGGGAAGAGGCAACTGCTTACCTTTCTCCCACCTGACATCTCCTTCTGTGACTGACTCTGCAAAGGCTGGTGTGTTCACCGTAACCACGTCATCCCCTGTGAGAGAGACAAACAGACTTGACTGCTTTCAGAGCTAAAAATTTATGGTATTGCTTCATTCTTGTCATCACAACTTTGCTAAAGGGGGTAGGCCATCAGACATCAATTGTTGTCTGTCTCCTTTCTTCAACACTAATCAACATTTAAACACCAGAGGAATTCATATCTGACTGAAAGCCACATTGTGACAGGAATCCAGACAATATCTTTAGGGCCCTGGGATATAAACCCTGAGTCATCCATGAAGGCAGGACAGCAGAGAGCCTTGACCAAGGATGGAAAGTGGCTGCTGGCAGGACAGCAAGAGGTAGCAAAAGAAGCATCACACTGATTCCTGCCTTTTTACTTACTATGTACCGCAGTGGTTCTGAAGTAGCGGACAGTGAAGACACTGGAGCTATTCACTCTGCACAAAGAGAGAAGAGTGTGAACACAGCAGAACATTCCTCTGCAGGCTGCCAGCACCAAGCTCAAGTACAGAATTTACACTTGCTTAACTGAAGTGAAAGGCTGCTCAGCTGTTCTGATGTATTTGTTGCAAAGGACTCCTATTTACTGCTCAAGCTGCAACAATCCAGCCAGAAAGGAAGCATTGCATCCTACCATCACTAGTGCTCTCAGAAACTCAGTGAGAACTGACACTTATGGAATTTCCATTTAGACACACAACCCAACAGAACCCTCATAGTTTAAATACTGATTAAACGGTGACCTGGCCAGCCTATACAATGCCCAAGACTAGTGCAGCAACAATTTTTTTACCTCCAGATTAGGACTGTCATCTCTACAGAAGTTGTTAGATTGCTCCAAAATAAAAGAAAAGCACGATAAATTGCCTATGGCAATGCATCCAAAAACCAGCTATTTCTCTCCACCATGTTTCTTCACAGGCAGCTGGCAATCCCAGTCCTAAGGACGATTTTTATATCTACTCACATCATATTTGGAAAACTGAAAAGAATGTGCTTTAGCATTTCCTCTAGCACAGGGTACTTTGTACAAACAAAGGATTTCAGAGTATTTCAGGCTTTTATGCACGTACTCTTATGGTTATTTCCCCAAATACATTTTTATACCACCCCATTAGTGCAAACCCTTACATATGAACAACA
Organism: Ammospiza nelsoni; assembly: GCF_027579445.1. Taxonomy (NCBI): domain Eukaryota; kingdom Metazoa; phylum Chordata; class Aves; order Passeriformes; family Passerellidae; genus Ammospiza; species Ammospiza nelsoni. The sequence goes on along the minus strand of NC_080638.1, from coordinate 41,681,615 downwards.
ATGCTGTGAATGACCCCACTTCTCCCAACAGAAAATCTACCAGGAGACCATCATAGAGCAAACGACACCTCTAGTCAGATAATCAGAGTAGAAATCCACTTTTCGTTGGTTTCCTCACTCCTGTCCCTTCCCTGTCCCAGTATCTGGTTGCAGAGAGAGCTTGTTTTCAGTTCTCAACCTGCAAAACCTAGATTTTTTTTTAGGGCTAACTCCATACTGCTACAAAGTGCACAAGGATTTCATGACAGCCAACCATATTCTGTTCCTCAGACCTCAAATCTTATCATGGCTAGAGCAAGAGCAACCCCAGTCTCTCCCCACAGCTTTCCTGTGGATACTTACATAAGCTTCCTGCTGTTTGTGTAAGCCAGGCCTTGGCTCCCAGACACACCTGTGAATGAGAAAGGAGTTATATTATCCAGCTGTCCAACCCTCAAGTATCCCCATCAGACAAAAGAAGGCAGAGGACACTGCTGCCCACCCTGAAAGAAGGTTGGGACCAAATGGGGAATATATCCATGCAGAGACACCTCAGTGCCATCAAACCTGCCCAGAGCTTGCCAAGAACAGTGGTTTTGTCTTCATCTAGATTTGTAGGGATGAGGAAAACAGTTATAGCTTGACAACAAAGTTAATAAGGATAACATTGAAATGGGCAAACGAAGCAGAGCATTCAGAGCAAAATCAGGAAAGAGCTATGAGGAACCACCTCCAGAACTGCTGCGTTATCCACACCCATACGAAATATGGAGCAAGGTATCAGCCCTGCAAGAGGCACCCCTGAAAGCCTCGCAGCCCCAGAGACAGCTAAGGAGGAATAAAAGGACTGAAAAGAGAGTGTAGGGCAGAGAATTGAGCCACCATCATCCCTCTTCTCTGCCCACTCCCTGTCCAGAGAAAATTAGTGTCCAAAACTCACAATAGGGAAATACTTGCACAGCTTCCCAGTTTCACATACCCCACTGTCCCCTTCCCACACAGCTCATATGCCCTGACACTGCATTTTTTATTATGAACTGGACTCCTGTCCTTTGTCACTTACAGGGCACTGGGCAGCTTTCCAGACTGATCTTAAAGAGAGTCAGCGTAGTAACTGGAGAACATAATTATCTCAAATTACACAATGCCAGAGGGAAGAACCATTTCCCCACTTGACTTTTTTAAAAAAGCAGCACAATTTCTACAGCACAGCTAGAAAAAAACAGAGCTCTAAGAAAAAACAGTTTAGGCATTGCAGCGGAGTTCACAGGCACACCAGATCTGACATGTCACTTAATATTCATCCATCATTTTCAAAGGAGCTTATTAGAGAGCTAGGGCTCTGCAACAGCATGTGCTTTGAGCACTGCAATGCCTGAAATACACTGTGCTGCTGCTGTGAAACCTTCACCAGAGCCAAATGGATCAGGCAGCATGTACCTCAGGCAAGGGAGGCAATCCTATGGAAACTTAGCTCATTCCACTGCTTCTTCACTACAGACTGACAGAAACAAACCCCAATCAGACCTATTACCAACCTCCATCATCAGCTCTGTTCTTTCTAGGTAAAGTGTAAGACTCACCAGACAGAGGGGATCTTGCCAGAGTACAGTTCCCCTGTCAGAGAGAAAAGGATGTATCAGTAATGCAAGAAGAAGAAGACAAATCCATCCTAGAAGGACTTTGTTTTTTTCCTGAGATCTGAATCAGACACAGGATCCACCATTCCCATGCTCCAGTCTGCAGGCATGCAACTTTCCCCCAGTGTGCTAGAGCAGGAGAACACCTATGCCCTTCTTTATCCTTTCTCTCCTCCCAGGGTGCTTTATGATGCAATGATGTTAAATTTGGTGCTTGCATCTTCCAGTTCCCGATCCAGAAGTTTTGACCTTCTCATGCACTTTCCTCTTTAAGAAGGAACAGATTTCCAATAGAATTTGCTATGAATGAGAAGATAAAGGACACCTACTGGATATGATGATAAAACATCCCATGATGTTTACTCCTACAGTCATGAATGCAGCATCTAGGGGTTTTAAAATTTTTTTCTAAAGCTGTGGAGCCTTTGAACTCCCAAAGACCAGAATTCCTCTCAGTGGCAAAATTTCTACTGCTGTCAGTTAGTCAGGAATTCCACATTCTTTGATGTTTCACTTCATACCTGTGTAATCATTGACTGCACTCCTAGCTCAGCATAACAGAGCTCAAAAGTAGAACACATTTCAAAATATTCAATTTCAAAAAATTCAATTACTTCCCTCTACTGTTATTACATATTTCTCTCACATCAAACCTGCAGGATTGGAGAAGATAAGAACTCTTTAAAAGCAATTGGAAAATAGCACTGTAGCCATGATGGAAATGCACTTTACTGGCTTAGAATGACAGCAACTCAAGAGCTCAAAACACCCTTATCCAGCAGCTAAGTTAAAAGTTAGATTTCCTTCACACCTTCACGATCTGAAGTTTGCATACAAGCCCTGATTCCAGCTTCAGCAAAGCAAGCAGGATGAGATATAACTGACCTTAAATATCAAAATAATTTGAGGAGCTGTGTGGCAAGACAACAGAGACCAAAGACGAACAATATACTTAAGCTTGGCACACCATCTACAGGACTGAGTGCTGCAGCATACAAAAACAGATTCAATGAACACTTTGTATCAAAACTAACAGGCCTGGAATCAAGCCCTCGGTAGTTTAATTATCAAAGCTTATAAATGGATTTGACTTGTTGGATATTAACACAGAGACAACTCAATGATCAATGGGCAATTCAACAGGGTTACAATTAGCTGAGCTGAGGATGCAGGCAGCCCGTCTGACTTACTGCTAAGCTCCAGCACAACACCATGCAGCCACCCTGCTTGCCACTTCGCTGCAGGGATCAGTGATCCTGAACCAACAGTGCTGCAAAACCAGCTTGTGGCAGGGCCTGCTGAGCCCCTACCCCAGGTCTGGCAGGGTAAGGGAAAGCAGGGAGCACTGTGCAGACTTGGTAGAGTCATCTTGAATGCTACAATGCCTAATCTTGGTGCAGCACTGACCCTGCTGATTCAGATCTGGTTTGTGTAAAGCCAGCTCTAAGCCAGGATCAACAAGACAAACTCCAGTTTATCTCCACTGGGTCAGCTCTCTAGAGCACCACAATCCTCAGCAATCTGTATTGATCATATTTTTCCCACTTTCTGTAGTGTCCCAGATAGCATGGAGTCAATCACAAATTGAGTATCAAGCAACCTGAGTTCCCTTTATCCATTAATGTTTCCCTGGGTGCTTTAACTGGTTAAAGGCATTCCTACCACGCCAGACAATAAATTGTTAAGAAAGGAACAGCCTCAGACTGATGCAAAACCAGTTTACCGTGGAGTTAAAACAAAAATAAAAGTTTAGAAGGTCTGTCCTAAAAATAATCACTGTGAGAAAACATCTGCAGCTCTCTTCCACCAGTGGTGTCAAGTTTGTGTTCTACAACTGCAGCAAAATTAAGGAAAAAATTGGTATCACTCTACCCTTTGCCTTTAAGATTAAGAAATTAGGGCAAGAGCTTAATGTGAGGAGGAAGCCAGTAATAAAAGATACTGTGATTTCTCTGGCTAACATTCTGCAGAACTGTGTCTGTATCTTAACCACAGTACCTCAGATGAACACACAGCTTCAGGAGACACTGGACAGGGCTGCTTCCTGTTCCCTTTTTCCCCTGAAGGAATCCTTCTGACTGCACCTCTTCCTGGATCACTTGGCTAAATTTGCCCTCTGCCTTCTATTGGAGCTTTTTCAGCAAGAATGGAAATGTTTCAGTTTTGCCACGTGGCATTAGCACTTTGGGTCAGTTTAAAAAGACAGCCTTCACTTGGGGAAAAATGTCTTGGTCTAATTAGCCAGTGACTCATGTACCAAGTGATTAATATTTCCCTCTCGTTTCACATGACTTCTCAGAATTGTTTTTATAACTGTTATGTCAAAGTGACCCTGGCATGCACCGCCCAGGCCACACCTTTCAAGGAGCCATCACCTTGCAGCAGGTCACTAGACACTGAAATAAAGGATGGAATACATCAGCTACAGCAACAGCCTGTATACCAACAGTAGGGACCAGCTCAGGCAAGGAATCTGATGAACTTGACAGTGCAGCTCATTTCAACAGAGGCACACCAGAAGGCCAGTGCTGTGCAGCTCCAACAACAGGCACAGCAGCAATTGGTTCTCCAGCCATGGCTTCTTGAGAGCAAAGCAGCTGCTGCTTCGACAAGGATGAGCACAAAGCCCTGCCACACACAAAACCCCCCTGCACGGCTTTCATGGGTATCAAAACATTATGCACAGCACGGGAGGGCAGATGCCCAGAGGGGATGGGGATAGCAACGCTGAGTGGTGGATACTGTTACTAACAGGCTCCGAACTCTTGCAGCATGAGGGGAGGATCAAATAGGGAAGAAGAAGTTTTTTACCAACTCCTGCCCACACAAACAGAAGGATTTGATTCTCAAAGCATTTTACACAGCTCCTCATCAAATCTATCTTTTCCAGACTAGCTTTTCTCTGGATTTTTTCACGTAGCCTTCAAGGTCTGCCTACCCCTGCCCTGACTCTCACGTGCTACATTGATGCACATTCATGGTTTCTACTTGATATAAATTTAGGACCTCTTCTTTTACAGACAGTCAAAACCCAGCCAACCTTTCCTCATCCTCAGTGACTCCACTCTTCTCCAATTCAATCCTCCACTTCTGAATTTTGTACATGTCTACGTCTGCCATCAGAGGTTTGGCAAGTTCTGGAATTTCTTTCCATCTCTCCAAAAAGCCTGCATTACATCATAATCAAAATTTACTTCTCATATCACTGTTCCAATGGAGATCAAACTACTACTATAACTCTTCCAGTACATCTAACAGGTTAACTAGCATTCAGCCTAAAACCTCCTGATTTTCACACTACTTTTGTAAAAGGCTTGAATACTCCACCTGACTTCTTTCTGTTCTTTATAATTACACAGCACCACTGAGAGCTGACAAAGGTCAAATATCACTAAATGCCACTTTAATAAGCTTGTTTAAACTGCATTATAATCAATTTGTCTCTACATTTCAAACTGTAGCTTATACAGTTACTTGTAAGTTGCAGTTTGACGTGCATACACACACATTTATAACACAACGGTGTCTTTACATTACGATCGGTTGTCAACACTTGCTCGCCTACATTTGCAGGATGTCTAAAATCAAGACTCATGCTCAAAGGCTCCAGCTGGTCAGGGGAAGAGAAGCGATGCTCCCCATCCCGTAGGTACGCACACATGTGTGTGTGCACATGGAGCTGGGCATGTTTGCTGTTCAAACGGAAGATGTGTGCGGCAGGACACAGGACCCAGCTGGCCAAGGGCAGCCCCAGGGTTAAGCAGCTACCGGGCTCTGTCAGCCCCCGCTGCAGCCAGCAGAGGTTACCACCCTTTGCCGCGCTTCAATGACTGCCCCAAGAACCGAGCGCAGGATTTACACAACAAACCGCACACCGGTTTGTGGCCGATCCTGCACCGGGCGCACCCGGCCGGGGTGTCTCTGCCAGCAGCGAGGGCCCCGAACGTGACAGCCACTGACAGGCGGGGACGGCGGAGCCCGAGAGCGGCGGCGCTCGAAGCCCTTCCCGCGGGTCAGCCCTGCCCGGTGCCGGGCGCCGCCGCCCTTCCCGCGGAGCCGGGCCTGGCAGCGGGGCAGCGGCACCCGCGGGGAAGGGGCAGCGCCGCGCTCACCGCGGCCCCTGCTGCGGGACAGCCTCGCCGCCCCTTCCCGTGCCCTGCCCCGCCGTGTCCCCGGGGCGGCGGTGCCCAGCGCCAGGCGGCAGGGGACGCGTCCCGGTGCCCTTGGCGCCGCCGACCTCGCCCGCCCGGCCGCCGCCCTCCCTCGCTGCCCCGCTCCCCGCGGCCGGTGCCCGCGGGCCGTACCTGTCGGAGGGCGCGCAGCGAGCGGCCCAGCGCGCGGCCGAGGCAGCGGGACCGCCACAGCGGCACCATCGCGGCGGCGGCGGCGGCGGCGGGAGGGGCCGCAGGGCGGACACCGGAACCAGGCCCGGCGCGAGGCGGAAGCGCGGGGGGCCGGACCAAGCGCCCAGAGCGGGGGGAGCAGCCGGGGCGGGACCATCGCGGCGGGGCCGGGCTGCGGGGCCGGGCTGTGGAACAAGGCCGGGCTGCGGGGCTGCGGGGCAGGGCCGGGCTGCGGGGCACGGCCGGGCTGCGGGGCAGGGCCGGGCTGCGGGGCTGCGGGACAGGGCCGGACTGCGGGGCACGGCCGGGCTGCGGGGCAGGGCCGGGCTGCGGGGCTGCGGGACAGGGCCGGACTGCGGGGCACGGCCGGGCTGTGGGGCTGCGGTACAGGGCCGGGCTGTGGGGCACGGCCGGGCTGCGGGGCAGGGCCGGACTGCGGGGCAGGGCCAGGCGGGACGGGGCCTGCTCATAATATTGCTGTGTGTTACCGTATACGTAATAATGTAGGTATTAACACATCCTGTATAATATATGTGATATTGAATACTATTACTTATAGATGACATACATATATCTATGTATTACATATGCTTATATAAACACGTATGCGTACATATAGATGTTATTACACGTAATGGCATATATATATGTGTATAAATAACCCCGTGCATTACGAGGAGTGCCGTTTCATGAGCTGTGCTCTGAAGCAGCCCTGGGTTGCTGCAGGGCAGCTGTGGCCGTGTTTTCCCTGCTCGCCTTGGCAAACCGCGGCGCTGAGCCGGTGTGAGATGACATTGCCGCAGGCATCACCCCGTGGGATGCTGCATGGTTAGAAACGGGCAATGAGGTCATTCACCATGGCAAACAGGAAAATGAGCCCACAAGTAAGCCCTGTTGCTCAGCAGCACTCAGTATGTTGAAAACATTTGAGAATTCCCCAGCCAGCATCTGTTTTCTGCCTGCTTCCAGGCAGGGAACCACAGGTGGAGGAAAACCCAAGGAACCTATTTACAGATTCTGAGAATCAGCCGAGGACAGTTACAAAGGGCTGTCTGGCAGCCAGGCATCTCTCAAGGAGCCAAGTCTGGGTTATGCACATGTGCTTAATTTAGCCACTGTTTAATAATATATGAATGGTTAACTGCAATCTTCAAAATATGAGACCATTTTCAAAGGAAAGAGGTTGAATAAAAATCAACAGGAGATAGTCTCCGAGGCTTTGAGGATGAGCTGACTGCTCTAATAAAAGGTAACTGAGCCAGAAAGGCTCTCTGCCAGGGATATCTCTGTGATCTGTCTCTCGAAGGCTAATGTCCTTGCCTTGAACAATATTGACCACCTGATGTCAACTGCCTTTAAGCACAGCTTCCTGCCTCCCCAGTGAATACACCAGACATTGCCATGCTCAGTTAGCCTGTGGAAGCACAGCAGATGAAGCCCCAGGAGTGGCATGCATGGCTAGGCTTTGCCCACCCACCCACAGCTCCTACATGAGGATAAGTGTCTGACAACCACATGTGCTGCTGGGGCAGGTGGGTTTGTCCTGGGGCTGGGGTCAGGACGTGCTCAGCTGGGAGTGATGCCAGCTCTGCTGGTGCTGTCTGTAAAGCACCCTGTGACAAACAAGGGACTCTGTGCTGCTGCTTCTCCTGTGTGGTCCCATTTTTTGCCCATGTCCTGTGCTGCAGACCTCCAGGACAGCCAAATTGCCTCCGTGCCCCCATGGTGCAGGATATGGGAAATGCCTGGCCACCTTCCATGGAAGATGGGTAGCTGCTGGGATCTGGGCCAGCTCCTTCCTTGCCGGTGGCACGGCTTGTCAGCCTGCTGTGTTTGCATTGTCTCACCAATAATTCACTATCCTGAGTCCTGAATGGGGCTTGCGGCCAAATTCCAGGCCAAAATTGCTCCTCTGGGCCTCTGCCCACCTGGGCAGCCAGCAGCTCGGCACCTGATAGCCCTTGCCTGACTGGCTCCAGGGGCTACGAGTGCGGCACACAGCAGGGAAGGTGGCCGGACGCTGGTGTTGGACCGGACCTCCTGGCTGTCCATCTGCATATTCAGAAGTCCTTTCCAGCTGGTTGGCTGCCTCCGGCCTCCCCACTCCCTCTTTAAAGGCCCTGAGCGCGGAGGGAGGACGCGCCGGCACTGCCTCTGCGACTGCCCGCGCTCCCGGGGCTGCCCGCGGGCACCGCGCTCCCGGGGCCAGCCTGCGGGCACCGCGCTCCCGGGGCTGCCCGCGGGCACCGCGCTCCCGGGGCTGCCCTCGGGCGCCGCGCTCCCGGGCCCAGCCTGCGGGCACCGCGCTCCCGGGGCCAGCCTGCGGGCACCGCGCTCCCGGGGCTGCCCGCGGGCACCGCGCTCCCGGGGCTGCCCGCGGGCACCGCGCTCCTGGGCCCAGCCTGCGGGCACCGCGCTCCCGGGCCCAGCCTGCGGGCACCGCGCTCCCGGGGCTGCCCGCGGGCACCGCGCTCCCGGGGCTGCCCGCGGCTCGGCTCGGGCACCGGTGCCCCCGCCCAGAGTCATGCGGCGGACGGGGAAGGCTCTGCGGGGAATTGCCGTCCGCAGGGACAGCCCGCCGCTCCGTGCACGGCTGTCCCGCCGAGGAGCACCCAGGGAGCCCACGAGGGGCGGCTTGAGTTTTGGAGAAAGCACACTGCCCTCGTCTTCTGAGCATCTTCGTTCCGTTCCTGTCTTTTTCTTCAGGTAGGAGAAGTCTCGGCTGCTTTTTAGTGTTCTGGAGGGTGGCACTAGTGAAAGCTGCCAGTAAGAGTGGGAACCAAAGCACGCACCCGCTAACTTCGGGGGCAAAGAGCTGCACCAGCAGGAGGAGTTTGCTGAGGGCAGCACCTGCTGGTCCTGGGGATGCTGCGAGGGGGAGCCAGGGCCACCCACAGCGGGCTGCCGTGGCCTGGGACGGGAGGCTCTGCTCCCTCCCTCCAAATCTCCAGAAGAAAGACGGTGATGCTGGAAACCTCAAGCAGGTGGAGGTCACCTTGCCAGCTCTGAGTTGATCTGTTTAAAAGGAATGTATCACAGGTTCCAGGGGACTGGGAAACAGCCCAGGGGACAGGCAAGTTCCTGACTGACCCTGCTGTTGAGCACAGCAGATGAGAGAAATTGTGAGCAAGTGTCAAAATAAGGTGTTTCTGTAGAAAAACAAGTGAGGTTACAGGACCACACCACTGAGGAAGGATTAAGGCTGGATGGAATCTGTGACTGCAGTGTGTTTGCTGTGTGACTGTGCTGGGAGCAGAGGGCAGGCTGAGAGGCAGCTGCAGGCAATGCTCAAGCTTGTAACACAAGGGCAAGGCAGGATGGTCAGAGCTGCTGGCACCCCAGCCTTGTGCTGGCTGAGGATAAACTGAGCACTCTGAAAGGCCCTACACCAGACTCTTGTGAAAATGAAACCCTAATCGTCAGGATGGGTGGGGAGGCAACACAGATCAACATGTGGTGTCAGATAACCCAGAAAATACTTGGTTTGTCAAGACTATGGCTCTGCAAAAGGTAGAGCCTCCCAGGCACCTGCCTGCAATTCAGGGTGTTTGAAGAAAGGCAATCGCTAAAAACCCTGAGAAGAAGCCCATTTTCTACACTGCCTGGAGGACTCGGCCTGGAGCAGCTACAGGGACAGGAGACTGATGGTGTTGAAAATGATCAGGTATTTCTGGGAAGAGCAAAAGAATCTCAGACTTTAAAGGCGTCCGGAAAAGACAAGAGCTGTCCTAATTTAGCGGTGCAAAGCTGCTGCTAATTATTGCGGATAAGGAAGAAACATCCCTCAGGGATGGTTACTGTGTAATCGCCCAGGATACAATGTTTTACACTTTTGCAAAGCTGTGCAAGCGGGGAGTGAGCGGAGGGGGTGAATCCCTGCTCGGAGTCAGCATGACAATTTTAAGCCTGGGGCTGCTGGCTCAGTATTTTTTCTCTTCCCTGATAATCCCCATCCTCACTTCTTTTATTCAGTGTTTTGCCAAGCCCTTAGGAACCCCATGTTGCATTAGCCTGACCATCTCGATGCATCCTGCTCACATCAGGTGACATTGCACTTTTACCCTCTCCGTGCCCTCCTGCACCGGGCTCTTTGTGCTGGCCCAGCCCGCAGGTGCTGCCCCCCATCCCCGAGCCCCGGGGGCTCTGTGGGGGTGTTGGGGCCAGCAGAGCCGGCAGCACCCATGGCCCAGGTGCCTGTGTGAGTACCTTCACCAGGGGTGCAGCTGCTCCTCTGCGCTCTGCCAGCACCCAGGAGCGCCAAACCCACCCTTTGCCCGGGTGTACGTGGCAGAGGGCTCTGCCTGCTGCTCCCTGCCCTCACAGCAGAGTCCACAAGCCCAGAGGGCAGTCTCCCCAATGCCTCTGGTGCAGATGCAGCTGGTGATGCATGAGGTTTGTGCTGCCAGGCACTGCCGGGCCCAAAGCAGGTTGTGAAAAACGCCAATCACTTGTTTTTAAAATTTTAAAAGTTTAATAGTAATAAAATTGTTATAAAAATAGTAATACAATTAGAGTAATAATAATTTGGACAATTTGGATTAGGACAATATGAGACAATAGTAACAAAGAGTTACAGACATCCGAGTACCTTTTTCTGGGCAGCACAAGCCCAAAAAAGGACCCTTGTTAACAAAGGATTAACCCTTTAAAACAAAAACCTGTTGCACATTCATACACCCCATACATGATGCATAAATTCCATTCAAATACAGGATTCTGTCTGGTCATCCTCACCTTCTTCCTCTGAATCCTAACAGTGTCTTCAAGGTGCGAAGAAGTTCGCTTCTTCTGATAAGAGGGCAATAAATTCTTTTTCTCTGAAAGATTTAGGTGTCTTGTGGCTGCTATCTTGCTGTGAGTCCTTTCTTAAAAAACAAGTATCCTACATAGCATAGTTTCTATTCCAACATTTTTTTCATAACCTAAAACTATATTTAACACACTACTTAAGAGAATTAATACAGCATTACTTTCTAACACAACACATATAATATTCATTTTAGTATTTGTGAAAAGCCAATCATAAAATACCCATTTTTCACAAGGTGAAATGTACTTTAGGCATGATGAATGCCTGGCTGGTAGGTGGATGGTGGGGTGGTGCCCAGGGCATTGCTGCTGTCATCTGTGACATCTGACAGTCTGCTCACAGGTTTTGCAGTGCCTGGAGATTTCTGTCTAGGTCATTCCCTGGTAAAATAGTTTTTGCAGGGGAGCAGGGATGCCATGAAAATCTGGGAGAAAAAAAAATCTCTGGCCCTGTGCTTAGAAAACTGCTGTATGAGGTCCTGTTTCTTGCTCTTTCTCCAGTTCCACAGCACTAGCAGGCTGAAACATCAAACATCTGGAAGGCTGCCAGTCTGTCCAGGCAGGAAGAAGATACGATGGACAGCAGGACTGGCTTTGAGCGGGATAGAGACCGTGCTGCTTCAGGGCATGGCCAGGGGCTGAAATTGGAGCCCTGTTTCCAGACTGACTCTCTCTTGCCTTCCCCCAGTGCATCCCTGATTCCACAGCTCCTCAGCCACACAATGGTTGGCAGGAACCTGGATCGCACCGTTCTCTTCCCTTCCTCTCAGGCAGTGGCCCTGCCTCATGACTACAAATGTGGTGCAAGCCTTGGAGAAGAAGCACAAGCCCTGGCTTTCCCCAGGACCCGCGCCCCAGCTCCCCTGCCCTGTGCTGGTGGTGGGGACCAGCTCTCCAACCAGCACCCACGGGAGCAGCTCTGTGACCAGCACCTACAAGCCAAGCGGGCCAGGGTGGAGAGCATCATCCAGGGCATGAGCCTCCCACCAACCCCGCAGGCATCTGACACGAGCCTGGGGGCAGCTTTTGGGCATGAGAGGGAAAGGGGTGGGGAGATGCGCCAAGAGAGCAAGAGGAAGCCAAGAGTGCCCCAGCAGGGCATGGGGGCAGCTGGAAGAGTGGCTCCCACAGGGGGCAGCTCCCATGCCAAGGGCTGCCAGCAGCTGAAAGAGCAGCTCTGCTTCTTAGAGCAGCAGCTGAGGTGGCTTCAGGAGAAGTTCTACCACGTCTGTGACACTGAGGATGCTGCCCAAACACAGGAAGATTCAGAGATAGTGCAGCCACTGCCTGGAAAGCCCCAAGACAGACTGAACAAGGACAGTGGCACTGCCACCAGCAACGCACGGCGAGTGCCTCTCAGGAGCAGTGTCCTGGAGGCGTGTGGGCTGGAGGAGGCTGAGGACACAGGTGACACAGGTGGCCTGCCCTCGGCAGTGAGGGTACTCTCACAGGCACTGAAGCACGAGCTGTCTGTGGTGACATGCCACGTAGTGGACTCTGTCCTGAAGACTCTCTGGCCAAAGGCAGACAGCCACATCCAGAAGCAGCACCACAGCCCTCCAATGCTGGGGCCAGATGCCAGGAGAGAGTATTCTGCTGGTGGGAAATGCAGAAAGCCACTTGTTAAGCCATCTGCCATGAATGCACCGGGCTCCCTGGGCTCACCCGAGGCTGAGGCCCTGACAGGATCTTTGGGGAAGAGCCTGGGCTCTTATGCTGCCTCCTTCAGCTCAAAGGGGGTCAGAAAATCCACTCGGCTACCCAGCATGGGTTATTCCCTGGGCTCAGCCATGCCTGTCCAGAACAACCAGCTGCTGAGCCAGCTGTTGGGCCGTGGCCAGCACAGCCCCTGGGGCAGTGACTCTCGTGAGAGCCCATCTGCTCTGGAGAGGGGTTGTCCAGAGCCCCTCAGGCTGCCCTGGGGATCTGTTAAACTGAGGTCATCGATTGCGAGACAGCAGCAGCACCATCCCCTGCCCCTGAGCCCTGCCAGCATGGAGAGCCTGGCACTGCTGCCAGCTGGCAGGGATGGCCACGGTGAGCTGCCAGCTGCAAATGATGGAGCACCCTTTGCCTCGACCCACATATCCTTTGGGGGCAGCTAGAGATCCCTGGGGAATGCGCTCCCCTTGTCCTCTGGAGCCACAGCTTGGCACTGCCCCACTGCTCTCCACAGGGCCAAGGTCCCTGTTCCTCCCTAACAGGGCTAAAGAGGTGTGGGCAGGAAAGGAGCCCTAAGCCATGGAGGGGCATTGCCACTCCTCAGGGCTTGGCCAGATGCTGTAGCATAGCTGTGGGTACAAGCCAGGAGCTACCAAGCCTCCTCTTGGGCTGTACTGGGGGTCCTGTCATCCTAAACCATGAGCAGGAGTCTCATAGAAATTCTGGCTCTCACAAGATTGTGAAGGGGAGCATTAACTTCCTCAGGGATTCTTAAGGGAAAAACCAGTGGCTGTCCAGCCAAGGATGAACCCCCTCTGCCCCCCCTGACAGGCCCGGAGGGGCTATGGAGGGCACTGGGCATGGTGTGCCAGGGGTGGTGCTCAGGGACATGCCGGGCTCGAGGTTGGCTACGTGCAGGCTTTCCTTGACCCCAGGGCAAATGCAGGAGGCGCTGACCCCCGGGCACCTGAAGAAGGCCAAGCTGATGTTTTTCTTCACCCGCTACCCCAGCTCCACTCTGCTGAAGACCTACTTCCTTGATGTGCAGGTAAAAGAGCAGCAGCCAGAACTGCTGCTGGGCAGGGCTCCCACGTGGTGTGGCACCTAGCCTGCCTCCCTGGGAACCATGAAGAAAGGACTGCTCTTGTGTCCTCCTGCCTTGCTGGCAGGAGATGGGGAACAATAAATAAACAAACCCATTTATTTCAGCATGAGCTGCCCAGGAGCAGGTGCACAGGGTGGTGGCAGACATGGGCTGTCAGCTCTTCACTCTGTGCAATGGAGTTATTCAGATTAAAGCACCCCATGGATGTGCCTTCTCACTGCAGGGCAGCTGGGATCCGAATCTCAGTGTGGACAGCACCTGGGACACGCTGATATCACTGCCCCAGCTTGGGGCAGGGCTGGGTTTGGGCCAGCCCAGCAGCACCTGGCTGGGTATGCAGGGGCTCGTGGGGAGGGAGGATCCAAGCTGGCCTAACACCACCCCCTGGCTGTCCCCCCACCAGTTCAGCCGCTGCATCACCTCCCAGCTCATCAAGTGGTTCAGCAACTTCCGTGAGTTTTACTACATCCAGGTGGAGAAGTTTGCCCGGCAGGCCCTGCTGGAGGGTGTGGTGGATGCTTGCAGTCTCCAGGTCTCCCGCGACTCGGAGCTCTTCCGTGCCCTTAACATGCACTACAACAAGGGGAATGACTTCGAGGTGAGGAGGGGGATGGGGGAAAGGGGGTGGTGGTGTTTGTGGGGGTCAGGAGGCACCATGGCATGGTGGTGTCACTGGCTGGTGCCTGTCTTGCTGCAGGTGCCAGGGCGCTTCCTGGAGGTGGCCAGCCTGACACTGCAGGAGTTCTTCAGTGCCGTCAGGGCAGGCAAGGATGCCGACCCCTCCTGGAAGAAACCCATTTACAAAATAATTTCCAAATTGGACAGTGACATCCCAGAAGGGTTCAAAGCTGCTGGCTGCTCCCAGGAACTGCTCCACAGCTGAGTGTCTGTGAAAGCAGCTCTGGGTTGTGTGTGCAGCCACCATGGGCACCTCATGGGCACTCTGTACAGTACCTGTTATTTGGGGTATTCTCTCTCTGAGAGCCATGCACTCTCTGTAAGACAGCTTCTTAGGTGAGGCCTATCACTTCCCTCATGTGCTGGGATTTTATGCTGCATTGCATATGCTGCATTATGTGCATTTTATTCTGCTGCTCAGAACTGGTGAGGACTGCCAGAAGGGAGGGACAGAGATGAAGCCATCAGGTTGGAGCCTGAGAAGTTGCCCTGTTCCAGCTCTCCCTATGATCCTGACTGAGCTGCCTTCATTCTCTCTTCCAGAGGGTCAAAAACCAGGGCAAATAGCCTTGCTGTTTATAAAACAGAAAGAGGTCCTAGTAGTGGGCGAAGTTTCCTTGGCACAGCAGACTAGCGGATGTACCGAGTCCAAAAGCATGACTCAGTTTCTGTCCAGATACAACACACCAGCGTCCAAAGAAAACAGCTGGTGAATTCCAGCACTTCAAGCACTCAATGGGGATAGCTGTTCCTGTCTGGGATATGTAAAAACTATGTTTGTTGTAGCCAACAAGAATAACAGTCTCCTCCACCTCCCCTGTGCTGTTAGACCAGATCCCCCCGTGCAGCTCTGTGCTGTGGCCAAGCAGTGTGTGCTCTCCAGCAGTGTTCTCTGGCATGCTGGAGGAGAGCAGGGTGCACAGCCAGCTCTGCTTGGCACTCCAAAGAGTCTCCATCAGCCCATCACCTGGGAGGAAACCCCCATATTAAACACCCATCCACATTCCCTCACACCATGCTCCTGCTGGCAAAACTGCCCCAAGCATCTCTGTCCTGTACTCTGTCCCTAGTGAAAGAGGAGAATGTGACTTGAGATCCATTAGTCCCTGTGGGTTTAACACAAGCTGGGGAAGAACTGGGCCTTGACATCCATAACCCCATTGCTGTAAGGGCTGTAAACTCAAGGAAGTTTCTTTACCCTGTGGCCAAGACTTAGTGACCACTTTTCTACCTGATGGAGAAGTGTTTTGTGTTAAGGGCTCTCCAATCCTGACAGAGGTGGCAGTGGAGAGGAAAAGGCTGTGAAGAGGAGGGAGTCCTGACAGAGGCATGGCACGAGGGCACTGGGAGGGCGGTGATGAGCCACAAGATACTCACATAAAACCCTCAGGGAGAAGAAGACTGGGAAAAGGCCAAGGTAATTTTGGGTGTGCTGTAAGGTGTCAGCTGGTACTAGAGTGCAGCAAGTGACTCTTGAGAGGAGAATCACAGCTCCAGCATCAGTCAAGTGCATGGGGTGATCCACAGGCAATGCATCTACAGGAGTAAAGAAGTGGAAACATCAGGACATAATGGGGAGCTCTGAAATAGGGGCAGTTTGACAATGGGTTCCCCCATTACGAGTGTGGCCACCCAGATTTCCTGCTTCTTTTTGTATATTTATTTCTCCAAGTTTGTATATTTTACACCACCAACACAAAATTTACATGATTTCTTTTTAAATAAACACATTGTTTAAGTTACCACTTTACATTCCTGATGACCTATTTGATGATATCTGTTCTAAAGAGTTCTCCTAGAAATTTCTGGCCTTTTGTTGGGAAAAATAACACTGCAGAAAAAGGGCAGTCCCTCTGCCAGCACTTCTGTGGGGTCAAGCAGGCCCCACTAACCAACACCAGCTCCTTTAAACCTGCCCCCTCACCCCAGTGCCTCATGGTTATTCTGCTCTGAAGTGCAACTTGTGAGGATCAGGAAGGGGGCTGGAGGTACAAAGAGCCATATCCCAAAGCTTAAGGGTGCTGGACTCAAATGTACAACATCAGATAAATGCTGTTGCTGGTACCATGAATGTGCCATTCCTGCAGGCAATAATGACCCCAGAGCTTAAGTAATGCTTTGGATAGGCAAAACCAAAGCTGCTGGAAAGGGGAATGATGGGCTGGCTCAGGGAAGGGTCAGCAAATTCATCTGTTGTAGCTAAATAATTAGGGAACATAAGGTACAGGCTTACTGGAGGCATCCTGCTGAAACAAAGCCTTTCACACACAGTTCCTGGTGGGGGTACCAGCTTCTTGCTTGCTGTGGTAACATGCAAATCAATGAGTGTCAGTAAAACAGCAGATGGGGGACTGAGGACAAAACAGTGCCCCAAATCGCAGTCATACAGTGGCTGAGGTTGTAGGAGATGTCTGGGGGTCATCCTGTCAACCCCCCTGCTCTAGCAGGGCCACTGAGATGGCTGCCCAGGACCATGTCAGAGGGGTTTTAAGTGTCTCCAAGGAGGCAATGTTCGTGAAAGGGTCCTTCCCTCAAACACACATTTATGAAGACATTTAACAGGACTGGACTATTTGCAGCAGTATTTTTGCTCCAGTGGTTGCCCTATAATTACAAGTGGGAACTAGAGAGCTGTGTATTACACTGGTTTTTGGGAAATGTGGGCCAGTATGACCACGACAAACAGCATCTGGCACCAGTTATCCTTTGCCTGTGCTGAGGTCTCACTACTTGTATCCATGGGTTCAATTCTTACCATGTAGATTTCCCATCCCACAAAGATGTTAAAAAAAACCCCAAGAAACCCCAAAATAGACAAACAAAAAACCTCCACAACATCCCCCCCAAAACAACAACAACAAAACCAAAACAAACTCCCAGAAAACAAAACAAAAGGCCCCCAGCATGGCTAGAGAGACTGCAAAGGACTCAAGATTACAGGCCACTTGAGCCATTGGCTGGCATCTTCTTTGGCAGCTTTTTAACCTCTGTCTACCTTCAGCCAAGTGCGACAGAGACCACAGAAGTGTCAGAGGTGCAGAGGTAGAATCTGCCCACCTTTTTGTCACCCTGTGGTCCTCCCGCAAGTAGAGATCCTGCCTGGGGAGCCTGGAGTGCAGCTGCCTCCTCCAGGGCCACTTGTCTGTTTGGAAGCAAGGGGGTTGCACTCAGACAGACACAGCTCTGCTGCTGAAGCTGAGTGAGCTGAATCAAAAAGCCTTGTGCTCCTATGAGAGCCTGGGAGAGCAGCAGGCAGCTGAGAAAGAAGGAGCTCACACTGCCTTCCCTCCTACCTAAGTCACAAAGTGCTGATATGGAGAAGGCAGTACCTCTGCTGGGAGGTGGGGAAAGCTGGAGTTACTCTAGGGGCAATGGAGCCTGAAGAGTGAGGGAAACAGGGAATGAATTCCAACACTGTCCAGCTACTGGTGGGGTTCTGCAGGGCTCCAGTTCTCTTCAACATCTCAATGACTCAGGATCAAAGGAATACTCAGAATACTAAGTTTGCCAATGTTAACTCCCTTGAGGGCAGAGAGGTCCTGCAGAGAGACCTCAACAAATCGGACAGATGGGCACCAATTGTAAGAAGCTGAACAAGGGCAAGTGCTGGACTCTGCACCTGGGATGGGGTAAGCCTGGCTGTGTGTCTCCACCATCCTCAGAAGGTGAAGCAGAGGGGCAGGCACTGCTCACCAGATTTCTTCTCTCTGGTGACCAGTGACAGGACTGGAGGAAATGGCATGAGGCTGAGTCAGTTTAGGTTAGATATCAGGAAAAGGTGTTTTAGCCCGGGGGGTGGTTGGAAACTGACACAGACTCCCCAGGGAAGAGGTCACAGCCCCAGGCTTGACAGAGTTCAAGAATTATTTGAACAATGCTCTCAGACACATGGTGTAACTCTTGGGGTGTCCTGTGCAGAGAGGGGAGTTGAATTGGATGATCCTGATGAGACCTTTCCAACTCAGCATATTCTATGCTTCCATGAAATGAAGGTTTCACTACCTGTGCTGTGCAGGGTATGCTGTGAAACATCATTTATGTTCTAGTTGTACCCAAGACATAGAAGCTAGTTTTCAAACAAAGCCTAATGGGTGCCACCACAGAGAGAGTCCTACTTTGAAAAAGTGAGTCTGCTTGGAGGGCTGAGGGGAGAAGGGAGAGCTGCTGCCCACACAGAGACTATGGTCATGAGTCCCAGGCTTGGCTGGGCTCTTGCTTCACCATTTCCCACTAATTAGCCAAGGAAGTAATTTGGGTAGTGCAGTCACTACGGCTGAGTTTCATCTTTAAATAAAAAAATCCTTTCCTTCCCTCTATCCGAATTTCTGTGGTACATGCAGAAAGCCCACAGGCACTCATAACTATCTCCTCTGGGAACAGTTCCTCAGGGCTATCCTTTAACATTTCCAATTGCATTCCCAGCCCATCCATAACAGCACACAGAGTCCACACAGCTATACAGCAGCAAAGGCTGCTAAATATTTAAAATCACTGATTTCTGCCTCCAGGCTATGGCTGCTGAAAGAGGGAGGTGTGACCACACTGACTAAGCTGGCAAGGGCCTGAGAGCCCTTATGTACTCCTCTATGTTAATACCTACTATAAGAGCCCTTATTACTCATGTGTAGCTAATTAGAGCTTGAAGAAGTTCCTACTGAGTGTTTGCCCTGTATGCCAAAATAGTTTGGGGGAAATTGACAATAAAATATATCTGTTTTTTCATTTATTTTATTTAATGACTTGCACCTGTCTACAGTGACTGAACCAGCCCCAGCTCAAAAAATGTTTGTGAAAGGGTCCTTCCCTCGAACATGCATCTTAGATTCTTATTTGACATCAGGGCAGCTCTCCACAAAAGTATCCCTTAGTGAGCAGTGGCCCATGTTCATGAAAACTTGGTATTTGCTGTCCCATTATAAGCACTGGAAGGACAGATTAATCCAGTGTACAATTACCACATTTGAGAGATGTGACTTTTCACTGGAGAAGACAGCCCTTCCTCTGCCTCTTGAGCACAGTGCTGCCTGTGCTGCAGACCAAGCACCGCCTGGGGAGTAGGTGAAGCAATGCATAGAGAGACTGTGGAGAGCAGTCTTGAGAATAAAACAGGCTGTGGGTCACTCAGGCCAGACTGGTATGTCTAGCTGATAGCAAAAGCTTTTTCCTTTTGCACACCAAGAAATAATGTATGACTTGAACCACGGACCAGGACACGTGAACTGGGGCTCTGCCAGGCACCACTGCAGAGCAGCAGCCAGGTGAGCTGTTCTCTCTTGATTTACTCAATGAAAGCCCTGTTTTGCCAGCGGGAAAGGAGCCACACAGCCATGGCTGCCCTGGCTCACCAGCCTGCTGTAGCAGCTCAGGTGGAGAGATGAGGATGCTGGAGAACGGAGATCGGAGCTTTGCCCAGACATGACACCACAGGCTTGACACCGTGACAGGGAGGCCATCCTGTAACCCAGGGGCTTTTGAGGGAGATACTCTGATCAAGGGCACACAAAGGAGTGAGCACAGCCAGCCTCTGCTGGAAGCTATCTCCACCACCCAAACCCCACAGGCTGGTGCTTGTCTTGGAGGGGGGTGGCTGGGGTGGGAGAAGAGGACAGACAGGCTGCGAGAGAAAAAGCACACATGTCCATGCATACATATACACCAAACCAAGAAATTAGTTTTTAAAAGCAGGCCTGGTAGAGAAGGATTGAGAATGGCTATTCAAGTAAAACAGGGAGAGCTGTGCACAGATCTGAAGAAAAAGCAGATTTAAGTCAGCACTCAACACTTGTGAGGACAAAGTTCATATTCATATACTAATTCCTTCTTATCTAATGATACTGGCTCTGAGTGGCAGGTGAAGTCTCATGTTCAACATTTTCCTTTTTCCGGTAACATAAAAACATTAAACCTAAAATTTGAGAAAATTTCTGTTTTTCTTTCCTTTAGATAGCTTTTAGCATCTTTACAGCAAGCAATCCCACCTGTCATCATCTTCTGCAATATTTCTACAGGCTTTCCAAATTTAGTCATGTTATTTGGCACTAGGCTTTTAATCAAAAGTTTAAAGGGTAATTTTCACTTTATGTACAGGGGTTAAACACTGTTCTTGTTTTTGCTAATCCAGTAAAACAGGCACTACAGATGACCTACTAAGCAACTCTTAATGACACAGCATAAAGTCCAACTAGCATGAACTGAAGTGGCAGCTTCCCTCCTGGTGTTTATTGCCTTCAGATTAGTTGTTTTACTAGATTTAAAAGGATAATTTTAAAATGTGCCAGTCTGTACCCAACAGCTCAATCTTTTAATCTTACTACAATCATAGAAAATAACCAGCTAAAACTAAGTGGTGAAGTGAAAAGGTGAGTATATGAAAACTACAAATGGAAGAAAAAAACCATGACACTTCAAGGAAGATATTTTACTGGATTTCCCAAAGCACATTGGTGTCACCCACAGCTTTACACAAAGAAATGACAAAAAATACTTTGCATTATTTAAAAAATACCTAACATGTACACATATAAACATGTATCTATACATCTCAATAGAAAACCTCTCCTCATTTGGTTCTCAGAGAGCAAACACAGAATATACCACAACTTAAGTAATTGTTTTTTATGTCTAGTTTCCAGATTATTAAGAAAATTAACCATAAAGAGAATAATAAAAGCCACAAAGAATTCATGCTCAAGGGAAAAGTGAGGCCAGCCCTATAGATCTCTGCATGTACTGAATCCCTATTATTGGCATTGCAACCTGTGTTGAAATAAGAACAATTACAAAGGTTCGTTTTAGATAAAATGCTTTAGGGATAGTACCTACAGTTACAAAGAGGTAGTGCTGTAAAATGGTGTTTTTCAAACCCAGAGTGCTTGCCCCTCTTGCACAATCATTATAAAGCTGAACTATCACCTGTTCATGTTTCCCAATGTCCGAGGCTGCAGCTGTGAGCCCACAGATCTTCAGTTTGTTGGAAGGCTGTGCCCATAAAAAGGCATTTCCTTCTGAGCACAGAACACCAGGTGCTTTTTACTTGGCAGTGCTCTTCAAATAACCTCTTGGGAAAGCACAAGCTCCAGTGTAGCACCCAGAGTCACCGCTGCTGTCAGAGCTCCACTGCTCTGTGACTTCAAACAAAACATTTTTTATTTGACTTCAAACAAACCACTTATTCTGCAGCTATCTAACCCCCGAGCTTCACAGCAATCACCTCCATTTCTGACTAAACTTCTAGTAAGCAATGTTATCCAAAAGACCAGGGCAATTCTTACAGGAACTGGAAGCATCAGGAAGTAAGAAACATCATCTTAGTAATGGTCTTGTCAGTGACAGCATTCATGGCACAGTTCTTGGCTGTAATGAAGTTGTAGCGGACCAGGCCAAGGAGGGAGTGTGTGATCTGGTGAGAAATGTTCTGCTTCAAAAACTTCATGTAGCTTTGATTATTTATTGAAATGTACAGGAGTGACAATACTATACTCACCCATGTGTCAGCATGCAACTGGAGACATGTCCATTAACACTGTATGACTTGCTTGTGTAAGCATCTTCCAAACTGCAGTGTAACCAGGATGCTGCTGGCAATGTTTTCTGCATTTGAATAGTCATACTGACCAGGGAAACAAAATCCTTGCAGGTCCTGGGCTTACTCATAAAGATGACTGCACGTCATTTTTTAGAAAGGGCCACCTCATGCTAGGAGGAATTACCTTTGGATTGGTGTTACTTGACAAGCCACACTGGAGAAGATTGCAGTGGCACAGAGCATCTGTTTGGTGCAGAACAAATTGTTGTTGTGTGAACTCTTGAGTAGCTAAGACAAAACTACAGAATCATCTTTCTCTTGAGCTCCTGTAAGGCTGTTTCTGTAAAACTGCTTTGGGTATGTCAAGGAAGAAAAACAAGCAATTTCTTTCCTTTACACCCTCAGCAACACCAATGACTATCCCATTCCCTGGTATCTAGTGGTATTGATACACTCCAAACACCACATCACCTTTGGTGATGATTTGCCTCCAAATTTATTGCCAATGAAAAGCTAGTTTAGCTCTTCACTGTGTCATGAATCACAGGCCAACACTTACGTGGGAATACTCTAACTTGACAAATAACGAGTATGAAGGCCTCAGTCAGTAACCACAGTTATCAATACAAGATCTTACCTCTCTTAATATTACTGTGTGGCCTGTTATGTCAGCCACAGCCAACCATCCACCTCAGGGCCATCCAACTGCTTTTTTCTGCAGAGGCTGTTCTCTGGCAAATAGTGGCAGTAGTAGTCCTTTGCAGAGCAGCTTCTTATTGTAAACGATGCTGGAACCAGTGTGGGAGGTGTTCTTTGGGAGCATTGCACTGACATCTCCTGAAAGCAATATGTAGTGCCCCAAAGGCCCTCTTAGAAAAGTTTACTGTGCCTTGCATCATCCCTGAGACATAGTCATGATCCAAAGATCTTGCTGCTTCAGCAGTTCACAAAACAGCTCACCATTTGTCAAAGCGGCTCCTATAAGCCTTTTGTGCCAGTTCAATTGTCTTTATTCAGTCTATTATTGAATGGAATTCAGTCTATTATTGAATATGTTTGCAACCATTCAGTGACTTTTTCCACGGGAAATAAACCATAGAATTGCAAGTCCACACCCAAAACATAACATCTCTAGCACACTGAAAGCTAAAGCCGAGGAAGGATTCTCAGACTTAGGAAATAATAATTAAGAAATCTGGGGGAGAAGAAGGTAGAGAGGATAGAGAAATGCAAGCACTGTTGATGTAACTCAGATATCATGCAGGTGTAAAACAGAAATCTGTAGAAGTAATGAAGTAATGACAAGGTAAGTATGGCGTTCCAAAAAATCCGGTCCTACCTGGGAAAGATCTACATGTGATAGCTCTAAATCCTGTTACAAATAAAGGAGCACTGAGAATTAACAGGGAGGAAGGTTTTGTGCAGATGCCTCTCCAATGTCTGTTTTTCCCCAATAAGATATTTAAACACAGCTGTAGCACTGGGAAAGTGTCCTGCCATGACAACTGATTTCTGCACTGATAAGACTGAGCACACAGTTATGTTATCAATACACTTGACCATAGCATGCCTTCAGACATTGGGCATGCCTCAGCACATGAATCCACATCCCACACAATTCCAAATGACAAGACACTCATCCACCATCCTGCATGAAGATGGAGCATTCCCCCAAATGCAAAATGGAAGAGGGAGATCCAAAACATCAGTAAAATAATTGCTTTAAAGGCATCTGAATATTCTTCTCAAGCTACATTTGAACCACATACACTGCAACAAGACTACCACAGGTAGGCTTTGGAGTAAAAATGAGGCTGTTTATGCCCAAGTTAACTTCAGGGCCATCCCTTCAGCCTTACAGCAGACTTTCTCTGGCTATTGAGAGAAGGGAAAGGAGATACAAATAGTTATATTCTTAATAAAGCAACATGTAGATTGCCAACTTCTTGGAAAAGAATATTCATGTTCCTCCCTAACTGTAAAGCACCTCCTGCAAACTGTGCAGCACTCATACTGCACATTGTGCAAACCTATTTGAACAGCTGGCATTACAGCTGCAAGTTTGTTCCATTGTGACAGATCTCCGTAGTGCCTCTGGATCCAGCTGAAGTTCTGAGTCTTCTTAGCAGAGAAAAGTTAGCAGGTTCTTCTACAAGAAGTATCCTTGGTGTTTTGGCTTGGATATTTATCCTTATTTTTCTTCACACCAAGAAGAAAAAATCCAAAACCAAAACCCACAAAAGATGCAATAAGAAACTCTGGAAGGCTTCAGAAGCATTATTTCTTACTACAATATATTTAAAGACTTAACACTCCAAAAGCAGGTATTAGAAAGTTAAAATCCATTTTCCATTAGAAGTCAAGCTTTGTAAAGGTTTTTAGGAGGATATATACGACCGTTCAATTTTGATGCCTCTTATTATAGCAGAAGAAAGATCTTGTTCCATGTTTATACTCAGCAGGTTCAATGAAGCACAAAATCTTGACTGTGACCTGCAAGAGGTACTCTACACAGTAGTACAATGTTAATCACTGATTTTTTTTTTCATAGAAAAGTAGCCTTTCCTTCATGAAGTAGAAGTTACTGGTTTATAACTGTATCAGGCAATATGAAACCAGAAAAATCAAATTATTCTGTAATCATAGCATGTTTTTTTCCCCCGATTTAATCCTAACATGAATTCAATGCTTTAGTGCCATCTGATTGTCATTACCTGAAAAATCTTGATTTCTGGGTGACTAATTGAGGAGATCTGGTATCAGACTAGTTGATCCGTCCACGCCTTCAAACAAAAGAATTAGGCAACTGTAGTTCAAGGGAAATAGGACCTCAAAGCATAGCAGTAAAGACTCATTACTTGCACAAGTTTTGAGCATCCACAGATGAATACATTGAAACAATGTGGGTGTTTGTCTGCAAGGTTTTCTGGCCTTCAAACAGTGATATAGTCTTCTCAAAAAACCAGAAGCCACATACATACAAAGGCTTGTACATGGGTCAGTAACAGCAGTCAAATAAAACTTTTATTACTATTTGCATCAAACTGACCAAAACAGAAAAAAAAACCAACCCTGAACTGCTGTTTAAGATATCTTGTCATCCACATACAGTGTATGTCACCACTGAAGTAATTTTCAATAGAAATATTTAGAGTTTCTGCAATTAAAGGCTATTTACACTCTGACATGGAAGACTTGCTGCTCTGTTCCCTTCCTGTGCTAATCCCAGAGAATTAACATCTTACAAGATTTAAACACAAAACATTTTAGATTTCAAAGACTTTTTTCTTTCCTTTGGTAATGTTTCAGTTTACATGTAACCCTTCAAAAGCTTCTTCAAGACAAACTGCTTTCTAAATCTGCTTGCTCAACTATACTCTTGACCTGTAGGCAAAAAAATGGCAGGGATTAATTTAAGATTCTCCTCCATAAACATATATGCAGCCAGTAGCTAAATCAGACATCTCAGACAGTGGAGCTGCTAGCACATTCTACCCACACAAGACAGATTCCAGCTCTGATAATTAGAGTAAAAGTACATGAACTCTTTTTCCTTCTTTGGGTTTGGTTTCCCCCCCCCAAGGACCACTGCAGTTATAATTTCTCTCCAAAGACAGCAACATCACAGGAATTGATGATGACAACCTTGCAGTCTTCAGGTATTTTTAAGAGTACTAACTGTTCAAACAGTAACTTCATATAGGAATATACTGGTCCCAGCAGACAGTTCAGATGCCCTCCTAAAGCATAGCATGAGGAATTTCTGGTGTAAAGCTGAACATCCATTCATACAGGTGTACATTGACCAGCTATGGAAACAAAAGTTGTCCCTGTACACACATACAAGGGAAACAATATAGAGAAACACTTGACTGACAGACACTCCAGAGACAAGCTGTAGGGAGAGGTCTCCCCCCGCAAAAAGATTCAATCCAAGAGTTCCATGAGGTAGAAAAATCTTAGGAAAAAATGAAACTGTGACATTTTCACCAAGACAACTTTACATCTTTGGTTTTGCATATTGAAATACTAAATCCTACAATTCAAAGAGACTAGAGCCTTCTGTCAAGAAACCTGACACAGAATAGAAAATATAAGCAACTTCAAAACACTTTTGCCTCTCCATTTGCACTAACTTGCTGTGCCTTTGTTTGGTAACAGTACTTCAGCTTACCTGATTTAAGCAAAATTGTGAATAAAAATACATTCTTCTTCCAAAGAGTATTAATCAGCTAGAAGGTGATAATTTACCTGAATGGAATATTGTTGTTACTAATTTTCCAATTTACATTCAAGAGGAAGACGTAAGGCTCCAGGCTACAGATTCAGTACCATGCAAATTTGGAAGAGAAATCGCAGTTGCTGGAACACTCCAGAGGTAAGAATAAAACAAAGCAGTTTCATAATGAAGAAGTAAGTGATTAATCCTGAGCAGAAATAGTAAGTGTTCCTTGGAGTAAACAGTCCTTTAGTTTGTTGAAGGATTCTGACTCACGCATGTAGAAATAGATGAACAGAAGAGAAAACAATTCTGATTTAAGTTTTACAAGAGAATAAAGATGATTGTCCTAGAGGCTCAAAACCAGAAATGTGCCATTCATATTTTAAATTCTATGAAACTTTTGTTCTTTGTCTTCTCATTTCTCTTATGACAAGAAAACTAAGTATAACCACAGTTTAAGAATAGCTGATGCTGCAAGTGCACAGATCTCAAGTGAGATGGCCACCTCTGCTCCTCAAATTTTACCTCATAGTATGCAAGCTGTCCTGCTGCAGTTTGATCACAAATTGTCAGTGGACCTAAGATCAGAATTTAGAACTCATTTTCCAGAAGTTATCTGGGAAACAATAAACAGGAAGAGAGACATAACAGAAAGAAACCATGTATCTATTATTATTTAGCTTCCTGAGGATGCATGCCATGCAAACATTCCATAAGCAAAGAAAACGCAGTACTGTTTCTCCTTTCCAGTCCTTGAATGCTGAATTACAATACTCCTAGGAGAGTTCCATGCCTTCAGTTCAGTCAGCTCACAGCTACCTAGCTGCATGCTGCCAGAGACAGCGTGAACTTCATAGCAAAAAAGCATCTTTTGCTTCCAAACCCAGCTCAACTACATTTCTTCAAATCCCAAGGTCTGTCCAGTATTGCATGGGTGGCAACAACATGAGATGGCACAGTCTGCTAAGGGAAATTGTCTCCTAAGGGCTCAAAAAATGATTCACCATGACAGCTGCATTTATATAAATGAACAAAATATTTTTTCTTCTGGTAATAATAAATTTGTTTAGATGACAGCAAGGTGTCCCACAAGCAGAATTACTTTATTCCTTTAAAAAGGATTCTCAAAGTGTCCTGATGATGTTGAAATCTCAAACTGGGAAAAACTGATTTTGGCTGGTGAGGTCATGCTCTTCTCTCTCATTTGAAAGCACACTACCAACAGACTATACTTCTGTAGGAATCACACTTTCTAATGTGACTTGCAACTTACAGTTCTATGATAATTTTTAACTATTCAACTGCATTAGACATGGGCTTTTTGGGGATAGGTTCATATTTGCTTCAGTGTAATGTCACAACTCTATTTTTCCGATTCAATCCTTTCAGAAAAGATTCTACTGAAATCTTCTCAGTATCCCCATGGTTACCTGAACAGTTGCTCAGAGATTAAAAGGCTTCTGAAAATATTTAAAACAACGCCTTACAAAGAGAAAAGAGCAGTGATGTATTCTATGTATCAACAGACAGGCAAGGAAAAACTAATGGACAGGGTTAACAAAGATGATTGAAGCAAAGTCCAAAAAATGCCAAACTCAACTTGATGTGTGAAAAGTAAAACTAACTTGTACCAATACCAATTCTTCCCTTCAAAAGACTCAGAACTAATAATGCAAAGTAAGTTATTTATCTTTGTTGATGTAAAAATTCAAGGAAAACAAAAAAGCAAATTTCTAGAACTGACCTGATACTCTCAGCTATTATTTTACTCTTTCTTACCATAATCAGACCATAACACTTAAAAAGCAATCCTACAGTAAAACACAAGGAGACTGAGGATGACAACTGTGCTCTATTCACATAGCACAGCATGTTGCACATTCCCTTGCAAAAAACCACATGTACTTATCTCATGAGACAGGGTAGCTTCAATATTAAAAAAGCAAACTGACTTGAAAAAAACCTGAAGTGTCATAAGAAACTATAATTCACAGAAAATACTGTTTTAACAGTCAACTTTGCTGAGAAGGTAGCAACTCCATTCTGCAGTAGCTGATATTTTTTTCAGAGCTGAATTTTTCAATATGATGCACAGAAACAGCTCAACTTAGAGTTAGCACAATTGCATGCATGGTCAAAGATTGATCATTACATGAGAGTGCTAGATGCATATCTTCCTATTTAGATACCAATGAAAGCTGAAATTCATTCTGCTCAGTGCTGTGAAGGGTTCTACTGACAATTTCAGCAAGCATAAGAGTAAGAGCTAAATCAGGATCAGGACAATGTATTCTGTACTTAAGGACTTCCCAGACAAAAGCAAAATCACTAATTACCAAACTCTGGTTAGAAGCCAAGCAAGGGATTAGCTAGCTATTCTCAATTCTGCCAGCATCAATGATGAATTTTTCCTTTTTGCTTGTTTTCTTCAGTCACTGAATGTCTGGAGTATGTAGAATCTGCTATAGGTTGTAGTTCTGGCGTAAGTTATTTTCTTTCAGAGCCACTTCCCATCAAGAAGTTGAAGAGTGGTCTGCTAAGCATTCAAACCAACTGAAACAAATGGCAAAGATTATGGATACATTGATATTTTTGTACTAAAGAAGAGGAAAACAACTGAACTTCAGGAAAACAACAAAACCCAAGCCTTTCAGACTTTTCTGGTCAAACAGTCCGACAACAGTCTACAATGGTATGTTTTCATAAGTGAATTTTGCTTTAAACTTCAAGACTGATATATTTTCTGCCAGTTCTTATCAGAGTAAAATATAATTTTATGAATATTCTCTGCTCATTTTTCTTTAGTTCTACATGCACCACAGAATAAACAGCATGACATAACCTCTCAGTATTATCTGCTAAAATAATATAAAAATTTGTAAAACCAGTAAAACATTATAACTTCTGACAGACACTATCCATTTGAATGCTCCAGAAGTACTCTTTAGTCTGAAAAGAAAAATGTTAGAAAAGGATCTGGGTACAGTTGTATTACCAAAAATATAGGCAAAATCACTATCAGTTCTTAAGAGTCAAGAAGCAGCATCAACTCATGGTGTGCCATGAGAACTTCAGTTTTGTTATGAAAAACTGAGTATAGACTGAAATCCATTTTACACATACCTGAGAGTAACTTCTCCAAAGTGAAGCTCACCTGATTTCCACAGCAATACACAGTACTCATTTCTTGTTAGCTATTAGTTTTCTTTTGCCAACAATTCTCCGTCACAATTCAAAGAGTACTTACTGAGCAACATTTTAGAAGCATATATGCTATGTAAAGTAAGTGTATGCAGAAGATGTACATTTAATACCTTCTATTTTAAAAATGCTGCATTCAGGGAGCTCAATTTTCTTGTATTAAACATATTCGGGGCATAATACAAGTTCAGCTATTCCCCTTGTTTTCTGAAGAACTTTTAATCATGCACCACAGAGAAGGCTGAGAAGCAGCCAATAAACCAAAACATTAGAATGGTAAACAAACCCATCTATTACAACCATGCTCTCCTTTAACAACCTAAACTACACCATCACACCAGAACAAGCTGATTTACCAACCTAGATGCAAAGCACAATGTAATCACACAACAGAGAAGGAAAATTCAGGACTTCATTTTCTTTCCTCAGAAAGATCAGGAGGAAAATTCAATTCAATATTAAAACAGCAATTATTTTCAAATTTAAACATACTTCCTGATATGACATCGTAAATGCAAAGCATTTGCTTTGAAACCTGTGAGGACATAAGAAAGTTTTCATCAGCAAACTCAATGCTCTGCAGAAGTGATATCCCAGCATCTATGAAGAATCTGTACCACTTTTAGTAGTGTGGACTGTTATTCACTCATCTTTTTTTTCATCAAGCTTAACACATTTATCAAAGGTAAAGAAGGGTACAACTTCTGGTCTTTGTCACTTCTTTTAATGATGTATCTCTATGACTCAGTAGACTTATGAATGGAATTAAATACACTGATAGGGATTAGTGTTGAATAAAAGACATAAGAAGACCAAAACAAATTTTCTAGGCTGCCCCTCAGAAAACTCTATAGTACCTGTTTTCATATTGAGCATTAAAGACAAGTTTTTCATACACTGCTACCTTGAACATTACATAACCACCCAAGAGAATTCATACTCACGTAGTAACGAAAATTTGACATAACTGAGAAACTAGGATCCAAACATAATGATATTCCTGCTTTCCAGGAACATGAACTCCTAAAGGCCAGCAAGACCTGGGGTCTTAATGGATCTGTCTATGAGAAAAGAGCAGGTGAAAAACCTAGAAGACAGGACACATTCCAGAGTATCAGCACAGTATGTCTTCCAGGTAAGTATGGTTCTGAGCACTAACATGTGAACACAGACCACATTCAAAATGTCAAACAAAAACCATACTACATGGTCCACCAAGAACACTGAGTTTATAGTGAAATTTATTGTTCTGCTTCCTAATACAATAAGCTACAAGGTACATACAGTATAAAACGAGAACATCCACAGAGCAAAGGTGATAAACATTCTGTGATGGTACAGTGGAGGTAACATCTGTCTAATCCTTCCACTTTATCCCACAAAGAGCAGCTAAAACTACTGACCCTCCCCCTCCCTCCCTCCCCTTCAAAAATATTAAGAAGTAAACTTTCTCTCTCACTTAGGAGTAGTGGGATTCATTGAGTTTTTTGAGGGCAGTGCCAGTTATCTGCCAGTATCTCAAGAAAATTGCTGAAATTAAAGTAACAAAGAAAAACTGTGAAGGTGGGAGTGACATGACCCATGCAAGATGCTCATGACACCTTGGTTCACTTCTCCGCAGAGAAAATGGCCTGTAAAGAAAGGAAAAGTTTGTTATGTCATGTAAACCAGCAATTAACATGGTTAGAATTAAGATATAATAAGCAACATCTGAACTCAACAGGACTAATAGGCACACAGCTAAACTACTCTAAATGGAACCACAAGCTTCCTGTAATAAGGCTGGGAGATCTGAGAGCTGATAATCCTTCCCCCTTTATTGTCAGGTGATGTACAGAAGGGTGCATGTCAACACAGGCACAGCTGACACCTACTATACAAAGTTCCAAATCAAATAACCTTGTCTGGGAGAACTCAGCCTCAACTCTTGAAAAACAGCAAGGCTACTAACATTGATGGAACAATGGAAGATGAATATTTACCTCAAAGGCACGAAAATCCACTTAACCACTTTTTCAGATATACTTGGTGCGGTTGAGGGCTCTCTCGGCAAGGTGACCACTTTCATCTGTTATCTTCTCCCAGTCAGTCTGTCCAACAACAAAACCGATGGCCCTTTTCCTGTCAGCATCTTTTTTTTCTTCTAGATCTGCCCATCGCACCTATGGAGAACATCCTATCAGTACAATAATCTTCCAAGAAATCCTGATATGAATCTAGGCTTTCCACTGCAAGTAAGAATATAAGAATGCTAATTTCTACTAATTTTCCTTAGAACAGGTAAGTATTATTTTTTTCTGATAGGTAAAGAGGGAAATTATTTTTAACTGAATGGACCAGGTGTTCTACGGAGCAGACAAAAGGTATAGATGATAAGCTTTTTCCATTTCAGTGCTATAGCTCTGAGAGTTGAAGTGTAACTACTACAATTATTTCTCTGTTCAAAGCAACACTTTCTGCAGGAAGAATTATCCAAGACTCATTTACTGTTTTATTTTTATGGAAAATCTGTCTTTCAATTGCACAATGGAAACATCTAGAAGATGACTATGAAACTACAGAAAGACAGTGTTAAAGAGCAAGTCAGCAATGAATAAATGAATGGAGTTTTCTTCTCTAGCTTTCATGATATATTTCTATTTAAAATTTTCCACTATTTCTTTACACTAAGTAACTTTTTCATACGTATGTTATTTCCCCATCTTTACATCTCCTTATCTGCACTGCACCTCTTCGTGGCAATGCAGATCCCTTTAATTTATCCTGTTTAACATACACAGTGACACTCCCAAAACAAGACACCAATGGGAGGGAGCAACAGGAAGGAGGGAGGAAGAGGTGCAATGGAGAAACGCTCCAGGCCAGAAACTCAGCTGAAACACACCATTGCAGGACAATGAAAAACAGTAAGTGAAAAGCTCTTCTCTGCACACTGATTAGTCTCACTCAGGCCTCTGTGTTACTGGGAAACGTAGCCTTATCAATTATCTGCCAGCACCTCCCTATCCTCAATCTACCTGGATTTCCCCGGACATTCCTGCTGATAAGCAATGTCAGTTTTCTTCCACCATCATCTCCTCTGCTAGTGCCTTAAGTACCTCCATTTCTCTCAGACATGCTATCCAGTACTACCAGTTTTCTATTTGACATTACAGAGCAAATCAATACCCAAACACTGATAGCTAATTCAAATTACTGCTAGTGGCAAAAGCTGGCCTTTCTATTTTACAGAGAAGAAAAAAAAACCACATTACCTCCTTCTATTACATCTCTATGTCATCTCCCTCTATGATTTTTCCCCTTTTTTCATAACAGAATTTAAACATGCAGCACTTGGTATTCAGATCATGTCACCCATAGTTAAACTGTATTATCTACAATTCCTAGCTCTGTTATAACTAATATGTTTACCTCTGGAAGACCCTACTTGCAGGCATAATTTCTTACAGAATCTAATGGAACAGCAAAATGAAAAGGGAGTCAATGAAATTCCCATATTCACAGACAATGAATGACTTGATATAAGTTCTCTTTCACAGAGACCATTAAAGGGTTATATACAGACAGTAAGTCATTTGAAAATTTATTACCCTTTTCTTTCCAGGTTCAGAAGCACGTGTATCATAGTCATCTGGAAGCTGCAGATAATCTTCTATTCTGCTGGCAATTGCTTCCCAGTCACGTTTTCTTTTAGCGCCAGTCCGCAATCCGTCCAGCTTGTCTGAGAACAAACACAGAGCCTCAGCGTTAAGGGAGATTATTTTTTCTATTATTCACACAAACAAGACAAGAGTGGAAAAGTTTTCAAAAGAATGAGCAGCAGAATTTGTACATCCAGCTTGTCTTGACAGGTGTAATGATGAGAGTTGAAATAAACTAAAGAAGACTCAACACAGTTTTCAAGTTTTATTGATCTTTCATGTTAACTGTGTGGCAATAACACCCAGTGTTGTTTTCTATATGAGGGAGAAAAGGTTTGCTCTTCCGGATCTACATGGAGTCTGCCCTTACAGGTACAATACAGCCAACAATAGCTGGGAACCACAGATCCATCTTTCTGTATTTGAACACAATACTAAAGCTGTAGCATTTTTTCCCAAATTTGGGGATCAATACTGTGTCATACATGGCATACATGCAGTTTCAGGGAACAAGTGGCAATTATATAACTTAATGCATCAAAGTCAAGTTTTTGAGATACTGTTTCTGCTAAACAAAACGCTCCTTGAAAAGCCTGATTCTCCCCTTTCTTTTTCTCTCCCCATAAGGCAAACCACTTAAAAAGTCTTCCAGGACTGGGAGAAAAATATCTCAGAATCTTTTCTTTAATGGTGTAAGAGGTCAGTCATGAATATTTGAACAGTACATTTGTCCAACAGTCCTCTTTTTCTTCTTTTTCTTATTGAACCGATACATGAGGAGAAACAATTCCGTTCCTAGGTTCTAAAATTTTGTTCCACTTTAGACACTTATTCTCAGTAAAGAAAACAACACCTTCTTGAAATTATGTGGCAAACTGTCTTTGGAAAGGAGATGAAACATTCATTGTAAGATTATGAACAACAAAGCATGAAAAGGAAAACCGGCTCTACAAGTCAAAGGAAATTCTGTTACTTCTGTCCATGTAAACTACCAATTTATAAGCCAACAATTCAAGTATGTGTAGAAGGAACACTAAGCTTGGCAATTACATTCATTAAACCATTACCAGTGATGTTAGAAATACTGTTTCAAAAGTCACTGTTGTAATTAAATTCACCCACAAAAGGCCTCAGAAATAGACCAGATACAAGGCAGCATTATTTTCTGGATAGCAGAAGATGATATTCAAAGGTATGTACTTAAAGAAACTCAGTTCAGAGATGAGTTTTTTACTTAATATGGGAGAGAGAAGAGTAACAATGGAGATAATGTGAGGCAATGGTACTGTAGACATGCTAGTATAATTTAAAGTCCATAAAGTTATTTCTCCCTCACATACCTCAAAACCTTTTAAAGACTCCACCTCTGCCCCATTTCACTGGAACAGATACAGAACTTCTTCTAAAAAAACATTATAATCCCCCTACTTCTTAAAATAGCCAACATTTAAGAAAAATGTTTGGAATATTTGTATCTATTACATCATTTAGTTAAGGTTCTTCTTTTGCTCTAAGTTAAATCTGCCAAATTTGATGCTCAATCTCCATAGAAAGGTGACACTCCCTCTAGAAGACAAAATTTATTTATACAATATTCCTCTATTACTCCAGCTACATTCAATCAGTGTAGATCATTTGTGGCATTAAGCATTTTCCAGAAAAAAATAACATTGAAGAGGAGATGAACAAACTCATTGAGGAGCATTTAGGAACATGAAAAAGTGAAAATGTAGGAGTTCTCTGTTGGCAAGTACCTGTAGACAGACATATTCCTGTTGGAAGGAAGCTATGATGCAAGCTCAGCTCATTACCAATGTGAAAGTAAGTTAAGTCTCCCACTCCCTGCTGCACATCAAACAACTGAAAACATTGCCAAGAAATGTGTAATGCCCAAATGTCAGTAGAGAGCTCAGAAGCTGTTCTGAATATGCAGTTCCTCTCTGTCCCTTTTTGTTACTGCTACACAGGATTTATTTTAAAAAGTTATGTCCTTCCATGTTTGAAGCTGGATTGCTTTTCCAGAGAGGTCTGCTTCCATCCATACTATTGCAGTTCAAGGTACATGTGTCATGCAGCAGATACTACACAAATGTCAAAAACCTGCCACAAAGGATTATTTCAGAATGTTCTTTTCTGAAAATGAGACAAGGTGTCATTTTGTAACACTGGTGCTTGTGATTATTTATGGCTGATGATTACTTAGTGTTAAACTACTGAACATCATTTTATCATTTCATGTTTAAAAACAACAAAGCAGAAGCATTTCTGAAAACCTGCGAAACTTAAAAACTCACCTGTAAAATTTTTAAAGTAACATCTGAAAGCAACTAATTTAATTAGCTCCTTCAAAACCTAAATAAATCAATCAGTTAAATTTTGCCCTTCTTACACAAAAGTCACAAAGTTTTATGTAGAATCCCATTTGTATTCCAAAGCAAATTTTACAACGGTATCAAAGTCTCAGGTACACCAGAGCCCATTTCTCCATTCCTGAAAGTTTGTAGAACTTGCCACTAAGCCACACCTTGAAACAGAGTATTGCACTAAACACTACAGTCAAATTTTTAAAATTAGAGCCCATTACTTTAAATTTCAATAAAAGAACCTTTGTGCACTATGCACTGAGAAGACCCATGAATAGACTTTCAGAATGAAATTGTGGCTGTGCACAGCATATAGGAAAGGATAAATCACACACATACCCAAGAGGAATATAAGAATAAAGTAAGTCTGTGCTAAAGCAAGAGCTCTGGGTCATATGTTTCGCAATTGTCCCAAGTCACTGTTTGCAGTCAGAACTCAAAACTTTTCAGACATTTTCTGAGGTTTATTACAATCAGCAAGATCTTACTGTGCTCTTACTAGATGTAAACAACATCTACTCAAAAAGAAAACAAAAAAGGAAAACAAGACTCAGAGCATCATTTTTGGAGTCTGCACTTACGTCATTCTGCAAATGTTCACCCTCTGGGACTAAAGAAATAAACCTAATGGCCAGCTCCCAGGAAATAACTCAGTCTTGCAGTAACTAATGCACACCACAGCTTACATGCCTTTCCAGAAATAATTATAATTGATCATCTACAATGAAGCCTTATTGTTTACTAAATATAGTAACTCTTACTCACAGACTACAAGTGCTTCTAATGTACACCTTAAGCTAAATGTTCACTGTCCTGGCAGAGTAATTTTCCAAAGAAACTGTATTTTTTACATAGGAATGCCTGGCTTTTTTAAAACCTAAGTTCTGTCAGAATTTATTTTTAATCTATAGACTTACATATATATGAAACCGAATCTAAAGAGTAGTTATAAAAGTAAAATTGTAAATGTGGATTTAATAGAAAGCCCTTCTCAGCACCTGGATCTGTCTTGCAGTATGCTAACATCCAGTTTGTTAATGAAGTTTGTATGTTAAAGGATTATTTCAACAGCCTTGCACGTAACTTACTTCAGTATAAAAGTGACCCTGCTGCTTGCTCCCCATTTTACATTTAAGTGGAAACTATGTAAAAATCCTGTTTTTTACATGATGAAGTTTTCATTACGGAAGGAAAGAACACAGTTCTTAGCATGAATTTCAGAAATAATTGTACATTATTAAACAAATCACTGCTTATAACAAAAATACAGACCAATCCTACCTTAATTGTCTAGCTGCCTAGCTGCTTGGTATGCCAAAACCATAGAGTACAAGGTGCCTCTGCTTGTACTGCAGGTGCCACATCATCGATATAATCCACAACTATTTCTATGACTTAAAAGAGAGCACAGCAGGAGAAGAGATGGTGTAGCTAAGTCCTTAACAGCAAAAGGTGAAAGGCTGCTTTATGCAAACCAGACCTCCTAACTCTATTTCTATAGTGCAGTTGTGATTTTGGCTATTGGAAAGTTATGTACAGGGCTGTACCACACATGAAGAAGCAAACCACAAAATGTTAAGAAATATGTGTCCCATTAGCTATTTGTGACTTCTCAGGGACATGACACAAAAACAGCAGTTCTGAGCAGACTGCCTAGATAAAACCTTCATTTAGAACTTATACTGTTCAGTAAAAAAAACCCCATAACAAAACTGATCATAATGACCAGAAATCCCTTTCCATGAATAATCCTTTCACCATAGCTGTGGTGCATGCATTTCTGCCTGAAAGTTGCTTTTGACTTTGACAGGATCCTAATATCAGCACTATGAGAACAAAAAAGTACAGCAAAAATTGTGCCCTTATGCTCCTGGAAAGTCCATTTTACATACTACTAAGAAGAATTCTATTGCTCTCCTGGAACTGCAAAGCATAATGAACTTTAAACTTTTCAATGCCTAAGATGCTGAAAAGATGTACTGACACCTAATAATTCAGAACCAACTACCAAGCATGCCACTACTTTGTCCTCACAGACATGAATTTTGAAAAGTGAGAAGCATCTTCAATACAGTTCAGCTATGAGGCATGTCTCCAAGAATGCAAGAAGTTACTGATGACACTTAGGAAAAAAGGTATGCAATATGAAAAAGTACAGTGCGATATGAGTTGATTGTTGCTTATATAAAAATAATAAACACAGAAAGATGAAGAATATAAATACTGTTTTTTTCAAATTTGAAGACAAAATACTTTCCTTGACCAGATGGAACAACAATTAATGAATATATAAAACAGTGATGATTAGAAAGTAGTAAAGTCTCCTGCCTCTGGCAGAAGATGAATTCCTGTTCTGTACAGACACTTTTGCAGTTTCAGACACATGTATGAAATCAACGCATTTATTTGTCTTTGCGAGGAGGCACAGTAAAAACAAAAATTCAAGTCTTGCAAACATCATTAGATACCAACTATAAGAAACAGGAAAAAATAAATACCCACCTAGCTTTGCCTCAGAAGTGTCCATCTCCCATTTGCTTTTCGGAATGTAACCCTAAATCATACACAGAAAGAAGCTCGGAGGATTAGAGAGAGACACACATGCATATCACTTTTGAACTGGAAACAGCATTACAACGGGAGTTCAAGGTATTTCTTTTTGTAAGGCACAATTCCCATTATCAGATGGAGACCAATTACTTGGTATTTCAGAACTTCTGCATCCACTTGCCATTCAGTGATTTCAGTAGCCCTTGCAAATCATTACATGAGTGCTGCCCTCTGCAAACACAGAACTCCAGAATGAGTCTGACAGACAGCAAAGGCACACAAAAGTGTGCAGTTACTGTATTGTATTATTCCAGGTGGCAAAGTCACACAACTTTCAGGCATAAAGAATATTCAAAGCTTTACAAACACAAATGAAAAAGTTACCGTAAGTTTTTATGAACGCATTCCCAGATTTAGTACACACAAGCTTCACTTACTCCTTTTGAAGGGACATACTAAATTAATGTATGAGTGGTTAATCCACAATTAAACAATTTTTTTTTGTTTAAATGAGAGAATCTGCTGAGTCACTAGGATTTAAGTATTACTTTTAATTTTAAAATGGTACTCTTAGTGCAATGATTCTTATAAAACAATTTTGTCCTACAAATAATGTCACCATGTGTAATGATCTTTAGCCAGTTTATTCTTTGTAAATGAGCATAATGAAAATGAATTTGGCAAAAAGGTATTTATTTAAGTTAGCCTCTTGTTGTATTTTCTTTTTATATTCTTTGACAAATAAATTGTTACTAAGCAACCCTCATTTCAGCTGTTCAGTTTAGGTATAAAAGTACTTATGTTCCTCTGCAACCACATAAAAAAGCTCAAGGTAGTGAATGGAAGCCCTCCGAGAGAATTTAATTATTTTTTAGAATATTTTTTAATAGAGAGGGAAAAGAACTACTCTAGAAGATTTCAAGAAGAAAACAAACAATCCACAAACCAGTTTCATTACACTAACTTCTTTCTTGCTTTATTTATTGGTTGCTTCCACTGTGGTAAAAATATATGTGTATTTGTTAATACTATGTGTTACCAAATTCGTGTATTGCAGTAAATTCCAGAGAGCCACACTGCATTTGATTATATTCAGCAATGCCCTTAAAAAATCCTTGAATGACCTTTTTCTATCAAACATATATCAGTGACTTGAGGTTATCAGATCTCTGGATTTTCTTGGTTTTAATCAAATCTGTAATTAATGCAAACCAGAACAGTTTGTGCTGCAATGTTTTCTTGTAACAAATAAATAAACTTCATGTATATACATATGTTTATACATTTAAATCAAGTTGCACTTTAAAGCTTGCTCAAAGAGTTTACACCACAGCTAAAAGCCTGCATTAAATAAAGTGATGTGGGAAACACTGGTGAGAACACTAAGTTAAATGTATCAATAATTCATATCATCAAGCACAGAAAAGCAGGAATTGTCTGAATGCTACAAACAATCCTATGGGAGTTGATAATAGCAAGAAGAGTGACTTTGATGGTGTGAAATGGCCTATTGTGTGCTGAATCTATACAATATCCTGGTCCTCAAATAGGATAAGCAAAGATTCAGACTTTATCCTTTGGTACAAGACAGTTGGATATTTCAAAGATATCTGCCAGATGGCAGGAGCTTCAGACCTCCCTTTTCTTACAGGATTAAATGCAGCAAAATGAATTGCATAACCCTTATCAAATGCTCTCAAAAGGGCAAGAGATACCAAATACAGTGTCCTGTTCCACTTTCTGTCTGACATAATTCTCTGAGATTAGCCATCTGACTGAATTCAAGAGATTACCCAGAGCAGATAATGCTCTTTTTCATATCTTGTGCATCTGAATAGAACACATTCTTATATGCAGATTACTTTTTGCTTTCTCTTTGTCTCAAAGAAAAGGCCTATTGTTATAAGTGCTGTACATTAGGACACTCCCCAGAACCCATAAACACACACATACACACACAGATTTATGCACAGATGTCTCAAAAGCTAAAGAAAACTTTCTCTTTTAACTATAGCTCATAGAAATGGGACTAGCAGCCATATTCTTGTAAACATGAATGCATCTTTGCAATATTCTAACCACACTTTATGCAGTCTCATATTCTGCACCAAAGAATAATTTAGTAAAGAGAATAAATCAGTCATGTTGAAAAAAACAGATGTTTATTAGAATCCACTTTTCCTAAGCTTTTTAAAATTCTGATTTCAACTGCTTTCTGACCTGCCACTCCTGACGAATAGTAAATTTCCATCCAGGAAAAACACTTTGCTCAACTCAGACATTTTTGGTTACTTCCTGTTTATTGAACTTTAACTGCTTGGTTGTGGGCACCAAGATTTGAGACATTCAGCTCATCAAGCACAGACCAGTTGCAGCTCCAACACATACCAAGAAGTTACAGCAGGAAGCCTTTCGTAGCCTTTTAAACACATACCTAAAAAAGCCAGCCCCCAGGGCAATTCTGTAACCTTTATTTATCCAAGAGACCTAATGCCTCACCTTGGAAATACCACCTGACAAACAAAGTCAGTCAACCATGGCAGAAAAAGCAGTCTTCATAACTGTTATCATGTACTGTGACAGTTGAGGAGAGTTCTTTAGACACGTGAAAGGAAATAAGCTAAATTAATCTTTGCCCATTGTTCCCATCCCTCCACTTTGTGTCATTCTTAGATTATCTGGAAGACAGTACTATTATGTACTGCAATTTAAAACATCTCTATGAGGCATGTTAACATGCTCTGCAGACAATACTGTTTGTAGCACATACTCACATATTCTTAGAAATAAATTAGGAAGAAATAATAGGAATAGGATTTATCATTAAAATTCTCCTAGAAACGCTTAAGTAAAAAACTGATAGAAACATATGTGTTAAGACTGCACTGCTAAGAATGGCAATGGGTTGGCATTTGTAAGTCTGAGATTCTCTCTCAAACACATTAATGAACAATTTGTTAGGGATGGCTGATGTGTCTCCTACCAGTTCACTTTCTTCTTCCTCTGCTGTGTCCTTCTTTCCTTCTTCTTTCTGGTCTTCAATATTTGCATCAAAATCCTCCATCTCCACCTGTTCCAAAGCACATGCACAGACTTACAAGGCTCTGTCTGGATTTGAATTATCATCTTTTTAACACAGAAAGTAGAGATGTCCAAATTCAAATAGAAAAGAAAGGATTCATCTTTGAAAGTATGATGATGCAATATATAAGAATCCTGTGTCCATTCTGGCTTTCCTAAGAAGCATGTTCTCTTCTAGCAACAGAGTGACAAAGAATATTCTTTACAAAGATTTTCTGGGGAAAAGCAAAAATTGTTCATTCCTTCCTTCACACGCATTCCTTGCATTACCACTATCTGTGACACCAAGATACTTTCCTTGCTTCTCACACAATCACATTTAAAAACTTGCAATCTCAGAAAAAGTTCTTAAACTTGCCATCTCTATATACCTGGAATGGCTGCCTCTGCATAGAACATCTCTACTCTACTGAGCCTTTATCTTTTATGGTTTTTTTTAATCACAGAAAAGAATAATAGTAACCACAGAGTTCAGCATAACAAAATAGAAGAATGATGACATAACATCTAACTCTGCTCATCTAATGCAATACTTTCTGGGCTCCACAGCTGTACTGGGGACCCATGCATATACTCTGGAATATGTAGAACTCCCCACGTCTGTACAGTCCTTTACATAATTTGCAAAACCTTGTAAATCCCAGTCTGTCGTTCTCTGAACCTAC
The DNA here is from genome assembly GCF_027579445.1 of Ammospiza nelsoni. Lineage (NCBI taxonomy): Eukaryota > Metazoa > Chordata > Aves > Passeriformes > Passerellidae > Ammospiza > Ammospiza nelsoni. Next base: position 41,640,151 of record NC_080638.1, on the reverse strand, counting down.
TTTATTGTGGAACCTTTTGCTGTCCTCTTAAAGATTACTATTTTCCAGTACAAAGAATTTGGAGATGCAATAATAACTTGCTAACATTGTGACAACCTGCAAAGACTGTCTGTCTACTTCAGCAGTTCATCAGTTTCTATGGCTGTGTTAAGAGATGTCTGACAGCAACAAGTGGTTCATTCAAAAAGACCACACAACTGAAACACTAATTTATCCCCACAGCTCCTGACAAAACTGCTAAAAAAGAATGCAACAATACAGTAGGCTGACACACCAAAGATGCATGTCATGGCAAACTGCAAATGAAGTGAAAAGGCAACTTTAGCCTTCTGCTACATGTGATTTATTTCTCCATTCTCTGCTTAACATCTGTATTTCTCAAAACAAAGACCGAGTTCAAATTTGTTTATTTCCTTATCTTACTTTCTCAAAATATGATCTAAATGATTCAGTAACCTGTAAAAAGTGCTGAGCTTCATCTAAGAGTGCAAAGTTTCTCTTTAATCTTCTTAATTGGTATTCAACAGCTGCTAAGAGCAAAGTGACTTCAACTCTTGCTCAAAGATGCCCAAGTCTGAGCTTCAAAAAGGTGATAAAAGGTAAAAATATACATTTATGTTTGGGGTAATGCATAATAACAAAATACACTTTCCTGACAGTGATTTTGGCTTTCTAAAGGGCCTTGCTGTGATCACATCTTTGTCAGCTTCATATTTTCAGTACAGTGACATTGACCTAATCTGCAGTTTTAACAAGCACAGAGATTCTCACCTCTTCGATAGCAGCATCCTGCAGCAGAGAACGAATGTCCAGGCGCATCATGTGGCGTGGTGCTGCCTCCCAGTGATCAGACATCTAACAAAACACACAAAAATGAAGCACCTCTAAAAATCTAACAGATTCATTGGAAAATTTCGTTCCTGATTGCTAACAGGATGTATCTGTACTTCAGTAATTTTAATCAATCCCATGAAATAACTACCAGTACTTCTTAGAGGAAAAGTGCAAGCATTATGTAGTCTATAGTTTTCAAACAGCAGCAGCCCCAAAAGCAGAATATGACTCCAGATGTATATAGTTACCCTGCTGATATCCTTTAGCTTGCGCCCATGAATATTCCTCTTGGAACACGTCTGGTTATCTGCACTCATTTCAGCTAAGTACACCTAGAAAGAAAATGACTGTTAAGTACTGTAAACCAATTTTTAGAGTTCTTTTCTACCTTGTAATACACTCTGCAGTTATACACTTAAAGAAAGGTCAATTTGTAACTGTAAACCACAGCATTTTTCCTGAATGTGGGAGACTTTTCCATTCAAAAGTTTAGAAACATCAGCATATGGCTGTCAGCAGGTTCAAATGCTATGCAGGCTCCATTACCTCAAACCCCTTTGTTTTTGCAGCACTCCAAAACTGTTCAAAGTGTCGCACTCTGTCATTGATAGCATCAAGGATAATGAAGGGAAAGAAGCCGTCGTCCAAGGTCTTTTTGAAAGTTTTAAACATGCTGGTACGATAGGTCTCCTCCATATCAGCCTCATATTCGTACTCCATCACCTTTTTACCAAGGACAAAAGCATTAAGAAAGAGGACATCTATAAAATGGCTAATATTCAACACCTGAATGGCATGACCACAAAGCACACTGGTGTGGGAAAAATACCTTTCAGATCAGTTTTTAAGAATTTGCTCATACCACCCTAATATACCACCCAATATAAGTTATATTGGCTTGTTTTGAAAAACAGCCCAGAGGCTTCTGCACTCTTCCCAACCCACAGACTGGAATTCTGATTGCCACTGTTTTTTCAGAATGTCTTGTTTCTTTGTCAAGAAAAATAACAGAATTAAGGTTACCTTCTTTTTAACTTTTTTCCCTGTATCTGGGTCTCTCTCCTCTTTCTCCACTTCAGTGATAAAGTAGTCATCCAGGCTGAGCACTCTTGGTGCAGGTCCTCCACATTCTACTTCCTTATCCTGGGAAGAAAGCAAAAAGAAAGTATATACCTTTGCTGTAAAAACTCCATTCTGCTACACTTCAAAATACTTTTGGTCAACAGCAGTTCCCTGCTCAATAGTAAAAACAAAAAGAGAGTAGTATCCCTCCTGCTTGCTAACACTGGTGGAGATTCACATAGCACATGAAGACATGGAACACAAAATAACACCAGACTTGAATTCTAGGCAAACACAAAGTAAACAGTAGAGGAAGCACATGTAAAAGACAAGCAACACTACACAGTGAGTGCCTTTTTACATACCCTGATGAGTTTTGCTACATGTGTCTTTCCACTGCCAGGTAACCCTCTCATGATGATCACAATCTGAAACAAAGATCATGTAAGCAGGTATGATACTGTACTAAATTTAACAGACTCTTTTGCAAATATTTTCTTCCGGATAATTATGTGCTGTGGGCTCACACTTTTGCATATCATCAAGCACTCACTGTCTGTTTTAGAAACCAGGCTGTGAGAAATGGTAGTAGTTCCACATAATTCAGAGTTTTTGATGTTAGTCATGACAGCAGTTTAGGCTGCTTGCTATAGATCTGGTTCAGTTTCACTAACTTCTTTCATTCGACTGAATGAAACTTACCTAAATGTTTTATAGCCTAAATTGTGTTCTTTCTTATATAATACATGCATTGCCAAATCTCTGGGTAAAGACAAGTCTTTCCCCTGATACATCAAAAACCAAAGTGAAGACCTCAGAAGAGCTCAAAACACCTTAATATTACACACACATTTGCTTTGAGAGTTCCAATCAAGTTTACCTCTCCTGTGGACTCCTAATAGCTGTGCTACAACACTTTGCAAAGGAACCAAGCTAATTTCCAGAGCCTCCTCAAATGTACACTTGTTCCCAACATATTACACCCACCAGCACTTTATCTGAATACAGACCTTGTTCAAACTGATTGTTGCTTTCAGAATGTACACTCACCCTCTCTGGCCTGCTATCCCGTCCTGGTGGCTTTAAGATATCATCTACATTTTTAGATTCTGGCTTCCTTTCTACTCGTGGAGCAGGTGGTGGCTGACGAGGCATTGATGGAGCAGAAATAGGAATCCTTTCCTCAGGGTAATTTCTACGATCACCTTCAAATTCCAGTATTTGGACAGAAGAATTTTCTTAGTTCAGTAAAATAAAAAAATTAAGATGTTCTGAGCTGATTTAAACAGACTTTCATTATTTTAAGTTAAATTCACAGATATGTCCTCATAAATAATTAAAATTTCTATTCTTAAACCTATTGCAATCAAAGACAGTTTTTAGCAGAGTATATAACGGTTTCATTCATGATCTCAACGCCACTGAGAAACAAACCTAAATATCACCACCTAAAGAGATTTTCCTGCATTATATATTTTGAAAAAACAAATACTGCAAATCAATCTTCTACCAATTAATCTTCACCGCTGCATGTTCATTATTTTTTAATAATATTCTAGCAAGACTTTTAAGATAGAGAAACTGTACCTCCAAACATGGAAGGCCCATGATCATATGCTGGACGATCTGTCTTTCGTTCATATGGTGGTCTGTCAAAACCACCTCGCCTGGAGGATGGATGGTCTTTCTTGTCACGGTAAGACTGAGTCCTTGAAGGTGTGGTAGGAAGAACCCTGCCAAAAAAGTATTTTGTGCATTTTTGTGGATTTTCACTGTGGATTCCAGAGTGAAAGGAACATGTACCTCACAGGCAAAATGGACAGCCTGATACACAATACAGCCTCAACTGTATCAATGTCCATAGTGCTCCAAAGCCACGTACCTGTCGTCTCGGGGGTGCCGCTCCTTGTCAAACCGCTCTCGTTCGTAGTCCACAGAGCCTCGGTCTCTGTGCAATTCCCGCTCCCTCTTGAAATCCCGGTGATCTGTGCTGGAATTACCCTGACGCTCAAAATAAGGCTCACGGTCTCTTTCTCTATTGTAGCGACCTGGATGCTCTGGAGGGAGAAACCCATAGAAATCCAAACTACTGTTTTGGGAAAAGAAGGCAACAGGTAAGAGTGCAAGAAAAGTATATGGTATGTGAGCTAGGATGCACTTTATCAGACACTCTTTTCCAAACTGTACAAGAGACAACCATATCACGCAGTCCTACTTAATGTTACAAACTGAGTTTTTAAAGTGGCTAGGTTATTGACTCCTCTTGAAAATACAAACTGTTATTCTTATGGACCTCTGAAGAAAATAAAGTAGTTGAAGCGTAAACAAGAATTACTCAGTCTGAACAAGCTTTTAGCATTTTACAACTTTTCTAAGAGCTAACTAACTCTTTGAAAGCCAGCCAAGCACCTCCTACCTTTTTGAAATGTTTGCCTGTCTGGTAGAGGTTCTGGACGAAGGGTTACCCTCTCCCCATATGGAATCTGTTCCACTTTACTCGTGGTTATATCTGGTTGAAAATAAACAAAAGAATCCTAAAGTTTTAAAACACACGCTTGTATTTTCTTTCCTCTTCTTGAAAAGTAATCAGTCAATGGCACTAAAAGTGACTAGAACAAACTACCATAATTTCTTCTAATGGAAAATGCAAAAAGAGCTTTACATAAATAAACAGCACCATGGTTTTTAAAGGCTGAGTTTGTGTGTGTGTATGTAAACCACTCATCTTAACAATGGGACTGCCTTTTCAGGTGAGTTCAGGTAGCATGCAGTGTCAGAAAATTCTAAACATTAAAACGCTCTGTAAGTTTTAGTAACTCACAGAGTTACTGTAAAGTCAAGAATAGTATCTGAAAGTCTCACAACAATGACATTTTTTCAAATAGCTTTTAGTAAAACATCTACTTAACGGAACAGATACAGCTTCCAGTCCTGTTATGGTACTTTAGAGAGGGGGAAAAACAGTCTTTAAATGACAACACACAATTTAAGAACTTTTTTATGACATGGTTTCACTCCTGTTAAAGGAGGGAGATAAATTCTATTAAAAAGTAGTGTTGAATTTTAGCTTTGGTAAGTTCAGTAGTAAAAAACAGAGCCTCCAGTATTTACTTATGTGTTAAACAAGTGTATAGGGTGCATGCCCTTCAGAACCAGACTCTGCCTCCTCCTCTGGGTAGAGGTACCTCACACCCATTATGCAGTATATAAATAATGCAAACACCAGCCACATTCTGTTTTAAATCACTAGTCACACCTAAGAACTCTAACCATTGGAAGTACCTTCTAGTCCAGTTATTTCCATACTCACCTACAAAGGGATTAAGGAAAAGTAACACTATCAACCTAAAAACAGTACATCATTTTGTACTTATTAGAAGCACCCATGGCTATACACCATGCATGGAATAGTAACCATAGAAAATACACTGTTCACCAACGTGAAATAGTTCTTTCTAAAAGCATCAAGAAAAACACTAAACTTAGAGTCATAACTGGTTAAAGGTTAGAGACTCCTTATAACTGCACTGATCAGCATTACATCATTAATGCACACAAGCCTACACATCAACTGCAGAACACGCATACTTTGCATGGCACACTCCTTTAAAAAAAAAAGGTCAGGAAGACTAATTAGCTCTTTGACATATATGAAATGCACTGTGATACCCACCTCGCCCGTGGCCATAATCCACCGTTTGCTGAATGATGGGTGCTTTGGGAACTGCTGGAATAACAGGAGAAAGGGACACTGGTACAGCTGGTGGCATGGAGGTGTGGACAGCAGGTACCTTCACGGGTGAGGAGACAGGGGGAGGCATCATGGACTCCTGCTTACACAGCTCGTACTCCATGTTGGCACCTTTATCTTCATTTGTGTCCCAGAGTCCGTGGAAAGAGTCCTCATCCCAGCGTTCCTGTTCCACAGTAGAAGGTGATGGTTTTAAAGACTGACCATGACTTGGGGTTGTAGTTGGAGTAGAAAGTGGAGCATGTGGCCTTGTCATGGGTGTAGTAGGCCTTGCCAGTGGGGCACTTGGTCTTGTCACAGGGGTGGGCTGTCTGAACAACACAGGAGGCTTTATAATAACAGCAGGAGAAGGTTTAATAGCTTGGGCTTCTACTGGTGCCTCTGAAGATTGCTGAGAAGAGATCTAGATGCAGAAAGCACTTTTAATGTAGATCTGCAAACTAACCTTCTCTCATCCTCAGTATGTGCAATGGCAATCGGTAGTCAAACCACACACGTTTTCTAGTACCTCCATCAAGGTGCTACAGGTAGGAGGACTATTTTTTAAAACTGGTGGCCTGATTTAATTTTGCGTATGCTCACTATGTGAAGGCTTAAACACTGCTGATTTTCTTCAAAATAACCTTACCAATTTTAGCTCCAGTAGGCCTATCTCAGTTCAAAAGTGTCTACTGTTTATTTCCAAAGACTCCTGCTGTCTGCAAAGATTCCTGCCGTCTGTGTGAAGGCTGAAAATCTGAAAGTAGGGCAGCTTGGTGAGATGCAAAAGGATTGATAAGGCCAGTTTCTTTGTGGAAACCACTGGAAAAATTCAGAGAGCAGAAATACCTGGAAAACCTTAATAAAATAAATATCAGAAGAACATAAGAAATTGAAGGTCTTGCCTAGTCGAAAACCAAACCAAACCAAATCCTTCATGAACCAAACATCCACAAGAAACCCCACACATTACAAGACTTTTCAGCATCAGAGCAGATGCCAAGTTACAGGCAGCCTTATTAGCAACATACAACAAAAATTGCAGGATGGTTGTAGATACAAAGCTGAGCTCTGTAATAACAACTCAAAGTCATGGCAGAAATGTCTGGAAGGAAGAATTCCAAGAAAGACAAAAGCTGTTTGAAAACCTCTAGACAAGTGAAGTAGTCTGAGATACAAAATATCAAAATAGAGCAAAGTAACTTCCTAAAGGCATCAACATATCTGCAGTTCTTGGTAGCTAACCAGCTCCATTATTTTACTTTACAGACACTGTAAACAAGGAAGAGGACACCTAAGCAAAAAGAAAACTTGCAGTGCCTCATTCACTGCATAACACTTCCCTGGACGGAGGGACAAAAAAAGGTTGGTCTGGCTAAATGTCAGAGCCAGAAGACCTTATGGCTAAATTTATTGGTGTGAGTAACTTTGGGGTTAAGATGTGATGAAGAACAAAGATGGTGCATCAACTCAGACGTCTCCTCCAATACACATTTAACAAAACTGTTTACTCATTCTAGGAAGGATTTATAAACCTGAGTTAGCACGACTGCAGAAGTTCAGTTGATTTCTGAATTACCAAAAAACCCCAAATATAAGCATCTGAGAACAGTTCCCAGAACTGCACAGGAAATTAAGCAGTACAGGAGTAGTTGCATCTCAACAGGATGGAGGTACACAAACATGAGTTTCCAGGCACTTCATGATATTCTAGAAGGTAATAAAAATTTCCAATTAAAACAGCAAACAGAAGGCTAATGCCCATGCTACATTGAAATATCTCAATTTCTGATGGATGTATCCTCAAGTTTTCCCGACTTCAAAGAGGAGATAGCTCCTGAAGTAGGAAAAGCAGTGCAAATTGAAAGAATTTAAGCAAGGAAAATCAGGGTCTTCTTGTGAATCTTACATCCCTGTTTTGGGAGAGCTCGCCTCTTTTTGCACATTATCCTACAGCAATCTAGACTGTTTTATGTGCAACCATCCCTGATGGGTCATACTCAGAAGACATGGTGGATTTTTAGGTGGAGAAGAAGGGATTACAAGGGTCCTCGCCCTTGATAAGTCACAGTTGTACTAATTACCAAAGAAGAATAGCCTTGCCTTTAATGGGCTCTGATTAATAAAGGTGTGATAGAAGGGATGGGTTGGCCAGTCAGGGAGAGCCTTGAGGAAGAGGATCTTGGAAAGGTAGAGGAGGCATGAGGAAGTAGGAATGATCCAGAGAGACACAAAGAACAAAACAAGGAAGAGAGTTGCTGCTGCAAAAGATCTGCTGCAAGGTCAGTCTGGGTCTGATAGAGTTAGAGCCTGCTGTTGGCGCCTGCAGTCAGAGCAGTCACTCTGTCAGAGAAGCCAACAGCAGGAGTTTGCTGTGGTCAGTCAGGATGGCTAAGCTGTAAAGAAGAATAAACCAGGACCCTTTTCAGGTTTTAAATGAGAGTCTGTGTCTTGGCTCATTTCCACCCCTAATGAGAGATCTGCTGCAACAGACTGAGCAGAAAATGCTTTGGAAAATTTAAAGAAATGAAGAAGTTGTTTTGCCTCAACAGAAGATAGCTAAGGTTGTAAGATTGCTGGGGAAGCACTCCAGAGAGAAATTTGGCCATCAGTGTGTAGAACTGGCTCAACATACATAAACAGTAACTGCTACCAATATGTTATCAGTGTAAGATGAATTTACCTGAAAGGCACCTGGCCTTGTGCTTGTGTTCTGTGATCTTGGAGACTCTTGGGTGGAAATGTCAGGTTTGAACTCCTTCAACTTCTGTAGCTGTTCTTTTTGCTCCCTGCACATGCATCATAAGAAAATGTTATCAGTCTATAGCTTAAATGAAAAATAAAAGAAATCAATGCTCATGGTGAGAACACATATTACACTAGTACCAGAGACAAAACCAAAAGAAGAAAAGGACACAGCAGGGTTTATATGGGCAATGCTGTGAATCAGAAATCCCTGTTTCACATCTACCTAACTATGGAGGCATTTAGTGCATTAGCTGCACGCTTTTTGATCACAAGTTTCCTGAGACATGTAGTTATGCTTTTGTGCTTTGCCAGAGCCACTCCATTTGAACAGTAAAGAGAAAAGCTGGATTTTGGTTTCTGTCAACACCTTCAGCAAGCAAGAAACCCCTTGGAAACACATACCTAAGTGCTCTTAGTTACTTGCTCTGGTTCACATGGTAACAGGACTAAGGCCAACAAAGCACAAGAAATTCCAATATATTAAAAACCAAACAATGAGTCTAACTTTTGCTTCTTTGGTTTATATATCAAAATGCTATTTAATACACAACCAATACATAGTCTACAGAGCAGAGACCAGGTTCAGCTGTGAGTACTATAATCACTGGATTACAAAGTTCTAGTGAATATAATTTCCTTTCCCTTCAGTTTTTGTTAGCATTTTTAATCTAGGTTTTTCAATTGCTAATAACTCTGCATTGAAGCAGTTTTTAAATGACAACTAGGAATGGGATCCTTCTGTAGCAAGACATAACAGAAACCACCCTAACCAGTAATGCATCAATTGAGTGTTCAGCAGAAGGGGAACTTGGCTCAAAGAAAAGAATCCTCAGTGTTTTGTAAATACAAAAGAGTAAACTGAGCACTACACTAAATCACAAATACAGAACAGGCTACAGCTGAGACCATGCTGTTTTAAACACAATAAAAGCAAAGCCAGATGAAGGCTTTAGTTTTGGAGATGAAAGCAGTTATGTACCACACTACTGGTATAACTCTTCACTCAAAAAATCCCCATAAAAATTAATAAGTAATCTCCATAAAGTTGTTCCTACTGTTCAGACTTAAATCATCTGTCTATAAGAACCAAATGAGAAGTACCAGTGTAACTAATTTGAAGATCACCCTCATATTCTATTAAGAATCAGTATCATGTTTATATTTCCGCTTTTTACTGGCTTTGAAAGATGTATATGTAACTACTTTTTACATAAAATATTTTAGTGACTATGTTTAAATTATTTAAGCCCTAATAAATTTCTCTCGTAGTGATTCCCAGACTATGTTCCTTAGCCTAAGTGACTGGCTTGCAGCAAGTCACAATAAACAGCAAAACACATGCTGGGCAACTGAGGCAATGGGAAAGACAGGAAGCTGAAAATAATGTAACTCCAAACTTTCAGCAAATACTGCTTTACAACATGGATTTCACAGTTAATAACACCATTGAAGTAATCTGATTGCAGTAAATTATTAAATTATTCAGAATAAAAGTTCTTCCTTTAAAAAACAAATTTTTCTTGCATTTTGGCATGCATCCAAGGCCTTCTGTATGGGACAGGTGTTCAGCAATCTTACAAATATGAAAACAAAACAGTCTGAAGAGAACTGCAAAACATCTCTCTCATGAAATGGCTTGGGTTGGAAGGGACTTCAAAAATGATCTAGTTCCAGCCTTCCTTTCACTAGATCAGGTTGTTGAAAGCCTCATACAGCCCCATCTCTCCTATTACTAATTTCATAATAAACACTTATTAAAGCCTTAGGAATGCTAGTAGCTGCTTTCTAAAAATGCAGTCCTGATAAACTCTGGCATTCATATCTTCCTAACTGTTAGATCACTTCTTTTATGCTGATTCCCAGAACTTAAGATCAACCAAATTTGACAAAACTTTTCACCAACAATATCTGGTTTCAAATGAGGAGGTTCTGTAAAAAAACCAAACAAACAAGCAAAACCTATGTTTTAACTTAAAAGTGAGCAATATAAAAAAATAGGTCTTAAGAACCACATTAATGTATGTCTTGAGGGGTAAGTACTAAAAAGCAATTATCACTAAGCTCATCTGATACCACCAATAATACTGAAAAGCAATTATCCACAAGTTTGTTTGAAGATAACAAAAAGATTGGTCAGATAATGGGACACATCTCTCCCTGGAAAGGGACAATCACTTATTTAAGAAAAAAAGTCCATCTACAAAAACTGTGGTAAAGGTACTCCAAATAACTTCTTCCACATGAGCTCCTGCTATCATGCTGCAGGTCAAAGAAATGAAGCCATTACTTTTACTACTTTACTTATTGATTGATCCATTGATTCAAATGGATCCCACAGAACAGGATTCCTATTCAAAATCATAGAACCAAACAACTCACCGAAGCATTTTGAGCTCCTGGGCAGCCTTCAGAATTATCTCATGCTGTCTTTGGCTTAGGACCATCACTCCTCCCAAGGACTGGTCAGAGTCCAGGTTTGAATCTGCTCCCAGCATATCAGAGGAATGTGAAGGGGGAGGAAGGGATGTATCTGAGTGGTCATCCAGAGACCTCAGTCTCTCTCCATCATCTGGATACCACCTATCTGACAAGCGTTCTCTCTCCCAGTCAGTCCTTTCAGGAAGGTAGTCCTGCTTCTCCCGCCACGTGTCGTATCTCTCTGGATATTCTCGAATCCTAAGCTCGCCCCTGTCTCGGAGATCTCGGTCATAATGATCTCTGTTCCTATCGTCCCTCCACCTATCTTCACGATACCTGTCCAGAGGTGGAAGGGGTGGTAATGGTGGTAGAGGGGGGATATCCAGGTCACGATTCCCCATTTCTCTGTCATCCATATGTCTCATGTCCCAGTCTCTATCCCATTCTTTGTCTAAATCTTGATCATAAATATCTGAGGATCTTCCAATTCTATCTAGATCTCTCTCCAGTTCCCTTTCTCTTGGCCTTTTCCAGTCATCCCACCACGAATCTCGTCTGTCGTGATCAGATGATAAAGGAGGTAGTGGTGGTAGGGGAGACAATGGAGGCAGTGAATGGTGGGATTGCAACCTGTCATCTCTGTCATACACATGTACAGAATCATCCTGATAATCAGAGTTGTGATCTCTCCAGTATTGTTCTCTTTCCCACTCATCCAACTGCTCATGCTCCAAAGATGGGTCACCTTGACTATCTAAAGGAAATTCCTCCTGCATTGTATCATCTTCATGACCCCAAGAACCCCTGAATGTTTCATCTCGATGATATGGAGGCAATTTGTCAGGGTCATCTCCTAGGTGAATGGGTTTACCCATACTGCCTGTTTCAGATCTTCCTGCTTCCCTCTCATGGCTATCTCCCCTTCTGATGGGACACCTCTCCCGGCTACCTGCCCGCCTGCCCAGGTCCCTCTCCCGGCTCCCTGCCCGCCTGATGGGGACCCTCTCCCGGCTCCCTGCCCGCCTGACGGGGACCCTCTCACGGCTACCTGCCCGCCGCATGGGCTCCCTCTCGCGGCTACCTGCCCGCCGCACGGGCTCTCTTTCCCGGCTAGAGGCGCGTCTCACCGGGCCTCTCTCCCTGCTTCCTGCCCGGCCCCTGTCCCAGCTGCCTGTCCGTCCAGGTGGCTCTCTGTCTCGGTTAGAGAATACCCTCTCATGGCTATCTGACCGTCCACCCGGCCCCCTCTCCCGGCTGCCTGACTGTCCATCTGGCATCCTCTCCCTGCTGCCTGACCGTCTATCTGGCATCCTCTCCCTGTTGTCTGCACTCCTGAATGCTCCCCTGCCACGGATGGATGGCTGCCTAGCCTGTCCTCTGCCTCTGTATACATATCCTCTACCACGGCCATCATCCATCCTGCCCATTCCCCGGCCATGGCCATCATCCATCCTGCCCATTCCCCAACCACCGTCCACCCTTCCCATTCCCCGGCCACCATCCATCCTTCCCATTCCCCGGCCACGGCTCATTCCCCAGCCACGGCCATCCCCTTGCCCTCTGCCACGGCCCCTTCCTCTGCTTCCTGGTCCCTTTCCTCTATCTTCATGCATGAATGGCCCTTTTCCTCTGCCTTCTGGTCCAGGCAGGCCCTGGGTGCTATCTGGAGCAGTCAACTGGATATCTGGTGTATCCAAATCCTCATTTCCTTCTGCAGAGGGTACTGTATTCTGGTTCTGAATAGGTGGGGTGGGTGCCTTGGACTCTTCTACTTGCTGGTTGGGATCATGTGAACTCCATGTCCACTTTTTAGGAGGGTCTGAAGTAGGTTCTTTGACTTCAGGTTTGGGTGCTTCCTGTTGAGTGTCTGTCAGGTCCTCATTTGGCTCAATGGGACCTGCACTCTGTGCGTCAGGAGTAGACTCAGTTCTGCTCACAGACTGCTGATCGCCAGCTGTGTCTGTAAAAGGCTCTTTGCTTTCTGACTGTGAGTCTATCTGCGTCTGCTGCTGCTGCTGCTGTCCCAAGTGAGGCCTGGGCCCCATCCACCGTGGACCACTAGGTCGGGAACCGTGTCCATGTGATGCATTTGCTGTATAAAATTGTCCTGCTGGTCCTCGTGGGATAGAGCCCCATCTGCTTGAAGACTGTCCATCTGTATTCTGTCGGTCAAAACGTGACCTGTATCCTTCTGAGCGCTGGGAGTCAAAACGAGGTCCTCTCTGCCTTGAGCCTTCAAACTTGTCATATCCTCTTCCTCGAGGCCCGTCAAATCTACAGATGATGCAACAGAAATTTTATTCAAATGAAGATGTCATATTAAAGTCCTATAGAATAATTTCACACAAAATAGAGAACTCATGTCTAAAGTCAAATTGCTTAGATGTCTGGGATTCACAGTTGTACATCACCAGATGAATCAGGAAGGCCAAAGCAAGGCCATCAGCCAGAAAAGAAAGGTCATAGAAAGTGTACCCCTTGGACAAACACAACTGGCAAACTGGTAAAAATGCATGAGGAAAAGACTCAGATACTCAACAACTTTTTTGCCTTAGTCTTCACTGACAACTCTACGCCTCCTGAGTGGATGGACTGCAAAACAGGGACTAGGGGTGCAAAGTCACTCCCACAAGAAGAGATCAGGTGATGACCTGAAGAACCTGAATATATGTAAGTCTGTGTGACCTGATGAGATACATCCCAGAATACTCAGGGAATTTGCTACCATACTTGCCAAGCCATGATATCTAGAAATGGTCACAGTCAGTGAAGCACCTGGTGACTGTGAGAAGGAAAACACTGCACCTATTCTAAAAGAGGGTAGAAAGAAGGACCCTGGAAACTAACCTGTGAGTCTCACCTCTGTGCCTGGGAAGACCATCCCAGAAGCTAGGCCAAGGCACATGGAGGACAGGAAGGTCATTGGAGACAACCAGCACAGATTCATCAAGGGCAAGTTCTGCCTGATCAACCCAGTGGCCTTCTATGATGGAGTGAATAATGGATAAGGAAGGGGTATTGATGTCATCTGTCTGGACTTTTTTAAGGCCTTTTCCATGCACCCCCAAAACATCCTTCTTTCTAAATTGGAGAGAGGTGGATTTGATGGATGGGACTATTTGGTGGATGAGGAACTGGCAGGATGGTGACATCTAGAGGATAGGGGACAATGGCTCAATGTCCAGATGGAGATCAGTGACAGTGACAAGTGGTGTCCCTCAGATGACTGGGCACTGTTTTTTCAGCAAGTTTGCAGGGGACACCAAGCTGAGTGGTGTGGGTGACATGCCTGATGGACAGGATGCCATCCAGAGGTGCCTAGAAAAGGTTGAGAAATAGGCCCATGGGAACCTCATGTGGCCAAGTACAAGGTCCTGCAGCTGGGTCAGGGCAGCCCCTGGTCTCAGTATAGGCTGGGTGATGATGGGATCAAGAGCAGCCCTGCCAAGAAGGACTTGGGATTACTGTGGATGAAAAGCTGGACATAAACCAGAAATGTCTGCTCACAGCCCAGAAAGACAACCTGGGCCTATCATTGCATATCACTGAGCTCTAAACCAACACACATAAAAGACATGCACTAGCAAGTCATGAAAACACTCTGTTCAGAACTGTACATCCAACAAATCCACAGGAACCGAAACACTTTTTAAAAACTACCAGGAGGTAAAATTGATTCATTTATATAAAGCTCATGTACATTGCTAGCAATTCACAAATTATTATTCATGATTGATCACTTTGGAAGCAAAGAGAAGGGGAATAACCATGAAGATATTACTGTAAAGTCTAGCAGAGTGCACAAGGATAGAAACAATTGAGCAGAACATCACTGCCCTTTGATTCAGCAGACATCACACCAACCCATCTTGAACTAATCAGCAGATAGAACAGATGTTGTTTTTGCACCCTGGTATCATGTATTAAAGAAAAACAAGATCTTGGATTAAATTATATAGCAGGTATAAAATCAGCAAAGACATATAAAATATTTACAAAAGCTTTCCTATTTTCAAAGAAGGAGCATTGTGTCTTTGTGACTAAAAAGGGGCAGCATCCTCAAGCACTTTACCAAAAAAAAAAAAGCAAACTACTACTCTAGATTATGTTCAGGTGAAAGCCATCTATGTATCCTTGCTTTAAAAATATTAATACAGAGAGTATGGTGTACATACATTAAAAACAAAACCTCCACTGAAATACACACTTCCCACAACCTCAAAAAGATTTGAGAAAAAGATATATATTTCATTTCTTAATAAATCTCTGAAAATCTTGTAGCCTGGAATATGTATAGATCAACAAAAACTTTCTTACCTAGGGCCTCTAGGGCCTTCAAAACGTGCTGATCTGGGAGGATCTGGAAGCAATCCACCTGACCTCACCGGTTTATCTTGCACAACAGGCGTGTGTGTCGAAGACACTGCAGAAGTGCCTTTCAGTTCCCCACACTGCTGTTCAGATGAAATATTTACAGTTTGTTTACTAAGATGACCTTGAGATTTTCCATGGTCAGATGAGCCAAAGGATGAACCTACTTGAGAATGGTAAGGTGAATAGCTAGTTGAACTAGCTATTTTTGATGCATAGGTACCAGGGGTGGGAAGGAGAGCTGGCCTTGGTGCGTCAGTAGCTTGACTGCTTTGAGAACCAGATCCTGAAGGGACAGATGAATTGGATAACTGAGAAACAGAAGAGAGAGGTGGGGGAGCCAGTGGAGGTGTAGTTGAAGGTAAAGTTGGAGGCATAACAGGAATGCCACCTTGACCAGTTTGGGAATATGGAATAAATGGAGGTGGCAGTGACACATTTGCAGGATACTGATTCTTCAGATTTTGGAGTGAGGTCACTTTTTCCTGCAGATGTGACTGAGTAACCTTCATCTGTTCATCCCATGCTTTCCACTGCTTCTCATACTCTTGAAGCTGGTCTTTGTGAGGGTAGGTTTGAAGCTGATGCTGCCACTGCTGGTTCATTGATCGCTCCCAATCTTTATGAAGCTGCTGGAACTGTTTTTGCTGTGCCTCATAATGTCGCAGCTGCATGTCCACTGACATTGTCTGCAATGAGATGACAAGAATAGGTTCAAAATACCTTAGATAGTCAGTTACTCTCAGAGCCATGTATTTCAGTATCACTTGTACTATCACAATTTCTGATGACTTGGGTGCAAGGCTGAGGAAGAACTACACTGTAACAAAAACAAACACTAACAGTGACATCTAACGGCATTGTGAAAATTTATATATTTTATGACCATATACTATATCTATGTATAGAAGACTCCAACAGGACAGCTGAAGAAACCTATAATCTGTATAAACTGTTTTATTACTGCATCCTAACAATGGCTAAAGCTCAAATCAATCTTCACATATATACATTACGTGACTATTTCTCAAGGCTTCAGTTTTTGCTATTAACCTGCTCAGAATTCCCTCAGCTGTCTGCCATTATTTTTCTCTAAGCCTTTGCCAGATCTTATTTGCACAAATGAAGCTTCTTTCAAATTCTGTCCTTCATTATGTGAAGATATCAGGCTTCATTTTGCCTGAGATTTTTAAGGTTTACCCAAAGAGATTTAAAAGAAAAAACAAACCAACTTTGTAGGTTGGGCAGACAGCCCAACCTACAAAGAAATGTTTAATGTATGAACTCTACCAACTCAATAAGAGTTGACTCAACCCTCTAATACAATACTTAACTTCTACTTAAAAGCTTAAAGGTTACAATATTGGTTTCAACTGATTACTTGAGTTAAAAATAATGCGAGATACTGATTCTTAAAACTACATTTCCTGTCTATTTTTGTCATGTACATTTATAATTGTACATATTTATTTCTGTAAAAAAGAGCAGCTTCCAAATTGCTCTGTGCAATCATCTGTTTACATGACTTTGCTGAATTGTTTCTCCAGTAACAAAACACTCAAAGCTGAGTAAATTCAATATTGTGTTCAGCTTTGCTCCTCTATCACCTAGGTACATCCAAAAAAATCTCACAAGAAGTGTAAAATATTGTATTTCTCATCTGACTGAAGCTTCATCACCATCTGCCAATGTTTTTTTCATTCGGAAGTTGAGTGACAGTAGGGAAAATGGATATAAACTTCTACCCAAGCAGAAAAAGTAGCCAGACAAATGAGCCAACCATTACAAATTATTCAACTATGCATTTTTCAGCAGACTGTGAGTGCTGGGTCACCTAGGATGTATATCAAACCACCTCCTTAGTGTCTCACCTCTAAGTGTGGAGGCTGTTGCATGATCTGTTGATACTGCTGTACTATCTGCTGCAGCTGAGCATGCTTCTGCATTATTCTCTGATATTGGAACCCAACCCGCTGATGGGGGTGCTGCTGCCATTGAGCTGCTGCTGCTTGCAATTGCTGCAATCTCAAATCCTCCTCAGGGTCATCAGGAGGTTCAATATTGAGCTACAGAAAAAGGTAAATACTATAAACAAAGGAAAGTTGCATCTGTCAGAAAAAAATACACTTGGTCACTACACATCTTACAGGAACTTTCTCACTGTTCCTACTTTATCACTTTATTTCAGCCACCCACAGCTCTTGGAAGGCTGATTTTTACCCCACCTTTTCTAGATGTGAACACATATTTTCTTAATGTGAACAGTCTAATCTGAAGGTTAGGCTGATGGCAATTAAGTTATTCATGCATAAAGAAACTACCTACAGGAAAGAGCTTAATGAAAATCTGTTATCTGCTACTCACAGTAAATGTAATGAGAAACAGGTTTCTCACAATGAGGTAAAGTAACTCCAAGTGCATTATTTCTGCCACTTTGTAGGAACCTGCATGCTGTAAGTTAAAGTGGAGCACATACTGTTCAAACATCAATCATGACCTCCATCTATTATGCAGTAACTGTTACTGAGCATGCTGACTAAAAAAAAACTCTGTGCAAAATTCTTGGCTTTCAGACCAATTCTAACACACAGAGAGAAGGGGAGCCAGAATTCACCAAGTGCCAGTGAGAGATTAAGAAATAGTGTCTTAAACACAGCATTCCTCAAGAACTGAGTACCTACATGGTTTTGCACTTCAATATCATGAGGTGTTCTCACAGACAACGCTGTGGATGGTGCGGGGGACTCAGCTCAGACTGGTTTGGTGCACGTGTGGGTGAATATGTAATTTTATACACAAAAAGTGTATTTTCTAATTGGTGCAGCTTTAGCAAATGTTTTTTTTTAAGACTGCTTCACAACATTTAGTTGTTACAAAGTATACAAGAGAATTTGATGGCATTAATTTTCCTGGGGTTTTGGCTCATCTAGGACACAAATGGAGTGGCATCGCTTTACAAAGCCTACCTGAGGTTCAGTGGATGTAAGAGAAGACTCCTCTTCTTTGGATGCTGGAGGCAGGGATTCATTAAGAGCAGGAGGTTCAGACTGCTGATTTGAAGCACTCATTTTCTCTTCTTCAGACTTTGCTCTCTGCTCATCCTTCACTACGGGGCTTTTCATCTGCTGCTGTCCCTGAGCATGGGCCTTTGCCCTTTGCTGCAGGCTAAGCAGGTGCTGCTGGTACCAGTATTGCTGCTGTTCCTGTAATAGATACACATTTTCTAAGTTTCACAAGAAAAACAATAGAAAATCATTAATGTTAGCCATTAGAATCATACTGTAGAAAAGTTTTTAAAACTGTTGTGAGGAAAAACTCACTTCTTCAGGAACAGTATTGCAATGGATGTCAGAAAATTAAATCAAAATTCATAAACCATTGTGTGATGCATAGAACCCACAATAGAATTTATTTTTTTACCCCAACAAGCTTACTATTCTCTAACTATAGCAAACAATACTAACAAAAATCTGGAGCACAGGCAATAATAAGCAAAATTACTACAGACATGCTATAAGTACCATGTCTATTGGTTTTAGAGCTTTTTATAACTAAGAACTACAGTAAAGAGAAAAAGAAGGAAATGTACAGAAGAGATTAAGAGGATGAACAGGGAACACAGCTATCAAGTAGACTGAAAATAGCAGCTGACAAATTGTGGTGAAGATGTCTGAACAAAGCTATGGAAAGAAAAAGAAGAATCAGAACCAGTATATAGTGAAGATTATGTATAATCTGAACTCATTAATTCTGACTCATTCAACAGCTGAAGAGGGAAGTCAATATGGTTCCATCCCAAAAAAAAATTATCCATTTAATAAATAATAAGCTTTCAGTCTTAAATATTTCAGGGTAGAATTAAGAGTACTCAAGCCAGATGACAGAAGCTTCAAAAAGTAAGCTACCACTAACATAAAGAACAAAAGACTAGAGATAAGTATCTCAACACTTAAGCAGTAGTGTCTTCAAGAGGCATGAATAAGAACCAACAGTTCTGTATCTCTTCCAATATGAGAAATATCAGTCATCAAATTAATAGAAAGACATCTGTGGGAGGCTACTCTTCACCTGACATGGTCTTGTGCCACCAGAGTCCCTACTAGAGATCTCTCTGAGGGCTAAAATTTTGTGGATTCAAGTCATAGCTCAGAAAAATCTACATATTTTGAAAATAAATACACCATTTACAGCTAAGGCAGCTCCTGTATCCTAGGAAAGTATTACTATACCCTTGATTTTTAAGTTGTTCTCTTAACATCTGCTTTTAGTCACCATCAAAGACAGAATGATAAAGTACTCTAAGTTTTGGTCTAACCTAGTGCAACCATTCTTGTGCTCTCAATTTCATTACCTCTGAGAATCTGTGACTGATCTCCATCCTTTATACCTTCTGTTCTTCCTTTCCACCCAAGCATGCACAGTTAAGAAAAAAAAACCTATATCAAGCCCAGTCAGAAAAGAATCCAAAAGATGCAGGGATTTCAAAATAAAAGCGTGACAACATCAAAGCAGCAAGTGCTGTCTGTTGAGATTTCTCAAAAGTGAATCACTGCCCATCTTAAACAGGTTTAGAAGAAGAGTAACTTTCTGCTAGAAACCTACCTCATGCTCAGATCAGAAATGATGTTTTCTCTTGGTAGGAAACACAAATATGGAGCTGCATTTTTAAAAAAAATACTTCTGTAACTTGGAAATGAGGTCAATGAAATGAGAGACTATGCTTCACAGACTTTAAATTGATCATGCAATTATTCCTGCCATGAATCTTTTTAACAAGAATATGTCTCAGAAGAGTTCCATAGTTTTGGGTGGAAGATATGCATTCACACTGCAGCACAGACTGTCAGAAACATTCAACAACCTGCTGAAATAAGTGCAGCTCAAGGGAGGAACATACTTTGCCAGCTATACAAAGCCTGATTCAATTATCTATCTCAAAAGGCACTCACTATAAGGTGATTTGTCATCATGGTGCTAGATGCTATGATGGGTGAGCACATATTCTACTGCCACAAAATTGTTGTCTCCACACATCCATCTTGTTTCCTCCTCGTTCCACCAACTGGACATAGGGCTAGAACTCATAACATGACATGGGCTTTCCAGAGCTATGGTAATATAACTATCTATTATTTTCAGCAGATGAGTCTGGGACAGCTATTACTGTGCTATCTGGAAAGTATAAGAAAAACAGAAAGGTAGATCTTTACAGCTTAGTTGTAGCAGCTAGTGTAGAAAATTTTTCATTGATGAAGAATTCAGTTATTGAGTGCTCACCTCCTCACAATGACTTGTCATTCAACTGGACTTGTCATCTTTCAACTCCAATTATAATCCTTTAGCCCAAGGAAAACACGAGCATCAACAGAGGCCTTTTCCCATCTCTGGCTGACCAAGAGACAATGCCTGTTGCATTTTACAGGAACATGAAACCAGCAATATCAGCTCCTGGCCACAGGACATAGCACCAAATACGTTAATGTGAAGTCCACACCAAAGGACTACTCCAAAGCTAATACAGGTGACCCTAGGCCATAACATAATACCTGTTTTGGGGGACACTATGTCCTTTCCAGGTGAAAACTGCAAAAGAATGGTTCAGCACCCTCTACAAAACAAAGGGGCTGTTTAAAGAGAGCAGCAGTCCGTTAAATGGTGAGGTGGTAAAGCTGAGGTAGCTTTAACAGATGTAGATAAATGCATATTTATGGGTACAGATGTACCCATGCATCCTTGGAGTAGGAAGAGCATTGCCAGCAGGTTGAGGAAGGTGATCCTGCCCCTCTGCTCAGTCCTAGTGAGGCCACAGCTGGAGAGTTGTGTCCAGTTCTGGGCTCCTCAACACAAGAAGACTTGGAGCTCCTGGAAGAAGTCCAGTGGAGGGCAATGAAGATGCCAAGAGAGTGGAGCATCTCTCTCTAATAAGAACAGGCTGAGGGAGCTGGGACTGTTGAGCCATGAGAAGACAACTGAGAGGGGACCTTGTCAATGTGCAGAAGTATCTGAAGGGAGGGTGGCTAGAGGAAGGATCCAGACTCTTCTTGGTGGTACCAAGGAACAAGGAAAGAGGCAATGGGCAGAAACTGATGCAGAGGAAGTTCCACCTGAATATGAGAAAGAACTTTTTTACATGCAGGTGACTGAGCACTGTAACAGATTGCCCTGAGACACTGTGGAGTCTCTCACTGAAGATATTCAAGAACTGTTTGGAATACACAACTCTGTGCCATGTGCTCTGGGATGAACCTCCTTGAGCAGGGAGGTTGAACCAGATGACCCCCTGTGCTCCCTTCCAACCTTACCCAGTCTGTGATGTGATAAACAAATAGCAGAACACATTACCCAAGTCTCAGATGGAACATTAAGGAAATACCACAGTTATTTTAACCAGATTTGATAAGAATCCAGCAATTTAATCCAACTATATACCCATGGAAGAAACTACACTAAGCTCACGATACTGTCAAGGCAAAGAACAGTATCTTAGACTGGAAAGGTAAATAATAAAACACCAACTCATGGCAAATTGTGTAACATCTTCTGAGTTAAGAGAAAAATACTGATATATTTGTTTGCAGCCACTGTTACTGTGGGATGAGGAACAGAAATAATTGCTCTCAATTGCCAGTTTAAACAACAGCTTAATAGGATACTACAAATGACAAATTACAGTTTCTTCATGTGGCTTTTCAGAATACTAAAAGGCATGAAAGCCTTAGCTTTTCCTATTCCTTATAGTGTAAAAACTTGTTACTCCAAATCCTGTCCCATTTTACAGCCTAAGATAGCCAAAAATGTATCAGTCTGTTATAACAAAGTTATGACCAGGAAAATATCATATTCCTTTTGAATTAACACTGAACTTGAATGAGAGCAAGCAAACTACTCAAGATAGAAGCTGTTTGTATAAACACTCATAAATCAGACAACATAAACTTCAGCAGTATTCTGCTGCTTCCATGTGTGCATACAATAAAGCATTATTTGCAACTCTTCTGGAGATATTTCATCAATATTTTATGATTGAGCTCAATAATTTAAGAAGCCAACAAGCTGACTCAATGCCATATAAGCACCACTTTCTACACATGACTTTTTGAGGTTTTGGTTTTGTCATTAAAAAATTAAATCTTGTTGTTATCACTGTAAAAGATCAATTAGTACTGTCCAAAACCTTCACAAAAGTAAGTGAAATGAACTGAAAGCACTACTTTGCCAGGCAGTAATTAGTTATATGGTACAAATGTAAAAACGGCATATCCCAGCAATCAGCAAATTCAAAGTGCCAGTGACTTCAATATGACACAATAGGACTTTTGCAAACCTAGCTTTAAATAGATTTAAATAAAGGAATTTCAAAGAATGCAGCTCAATTTTGTTCTTGCAGGTGGATGCCAATAAGATCCCATGCAAAAGCCTCAGTGAATCTGCCTGACCATGTACACAGCTGAGGGCCTCACAACACTCGTGCCTTGCTGTGCATGCTGAACTTCAAGCTTGGATTGTCCCTGACAGCGCAGATGAACGGGTCCCATCAAGTTCACTGGAACTGGTCTCATTTAGGAAGTGAAGCACACAAACATTTTGCAGCATTTTGGCCCTAGTGTACACATCAAAATCACACAGCTATAACATTTTTCACTTAAAGGCATTTCAGAGCATTTCCCTCCAATGCCCTATGCAATTTTGTACTGGAAGATCAAGCACGTGTAGCACAAAATGCGGATTAAGTGTAAGTAGAGGGCAAGTAGGTACTGCAACAGAAACATTTTTGCAGCTTTAGCTGTGTGTGATAAGACTAAAACAGTCACCATTCTACACTGATCAGGCAGACAACTGCAACTCAACACCTTAAAAAAACTATAATAAAGAAATCACTGAAGACAAGTGACATCCCGCAATGTGCAACAGGGAAACCGACTGCTGCATCTCACAAGTGGCCAGACAAAGCCAACAGGGGTTAGGGGCGGGTCACACACATGCTGTACTCTGGAATACATTCTCCAGAGACCAAAGCACGCTCAAGAAAATTAAAGCCAACCAGGATTTACATTTTTCCCTAAACAATTTTTCTCGGGAAATGACAATTTGTTACATCCCTACCAACCTATCAACACCACTGGACAAATCAGCCTTTATGAAGGTTCCCCTGAGCTGTGCCATTGCCACACTTCCACGGATTGCGTCCAACTCCTTTCAATAGTATGCAAATACGGTGTGTTTATTAACTGCCCTTACTCGGGGACCTTTGTAACACTCAGTACCCAGCGGCTCCTCGCCACCGCTGCCCTGGCGAGTCCCCGCTGCCCGCCGGCCGGCCTTACCTGGGGAGTCATGGTGGAGGGGTCCGGCTGCTCCGCGCCCCCGCCCTCCTTGGCGGCACCTGGCGCTGCCTCCGGCGGGGCAGCGGCGGGCGGGGGCAGGGACGTCTGGGGCGGGGGGAAATGAGCCTGCGATGGCTTCACCGGGGGAGGGACGGAGGGGGCCAGGGCGGGCTGGGAAGGAGAGGCCTGGGAGGAGAGCAGGTAGGGCTGGGCATGTGCCATGTAGCCCTGGGCAGGAGGCGGCAGGTAGGGCTGGGAGGCGGTGGCCGTCGGGGGCTCCAGGTAGGAGGGCGGGGGCTCGGAGAAGGAGGGGGGCGGCTGGGAGGGCTGCGCCCGGGGCAGGTAGGGCTGGAGCGGCGGGGACTGCGCGGGGGGCGGCTGGGCGGGGGGCAGGTAAGGCTCGCTCTGGGGCGGCGGCAGGTAGGGCTGGGCGGGGGGCAGGTACGGCTGGGCGCCGGGCTGCGGGGACTGCGGCGGCGAGGACAGCTCCATGTCCATGGGCACCGGCTCGGCGGGCACCGGCTCGCCCCAGTCACCGTGCCCGCCCGGCGGCTCCTGCCCGTCGCGGTCCCGGGCCGCGGGGGGCGGCTTGCGCGGCGGCGGCTCACGGTGGCCGTACTGCTTCTGGTAGCTGCGGACCGGCGGCGGCACCGGCGGCACCGGCGGCTGCTGCTGCCAGTCGGTGAAGGAGCCGGGCAGCGGCGGCGGCGGCAGCCCCGGCGGGGGCGGGCCCGGCGGCGGCGGGGGACCCAAGAGTACGGACTGCAGCTGCTTCTGGTGCATCTGCTGGAGCTGCTGCAGCTGGGCCAGGTGCTGCTCCTGCAGGCTCAGGAACCCCGAGGAACCGGCGGGCGGCGGCGCGGCAGCGGGGGGCGCGGGCCCCGGCGGCGGGTAGCTGGGGAGCGGCATCGGCGGAACGGCGGGAGGCGGCACGCTGGGGGGAGGGATGGGCAGCGGCGGGGGTGGGATGGAGGTGGGGGGCGGCGGGTAGTGCCCGGCCGCCCCGTACAAGCCCCAGGCCGGGTACATGGCGGAGCGCGGAGCGGACACAGGCCGCGGCGGCGGGCGGCGCACGGCGCCTGCGCGGGGAGGCCCCACCCCCGCCGGGCAGTCGAGCGTGAGCGCCGCGCCAGAGCGCCCCGCGGAGCGGGTGGCAGCGCCGCCTGGCGGACAGCTGCCCGCAGCGCGGGTGAGGCGAGCTCGGAGAGACAGACAGACAGACTGACAGATCGCGCCCGCCCCGCTCCCCGGGGCAGGAGGCGGGACGGAGCTGGCCACACACGGGAGCCGCTACGGGCCCGTCGCCGGGGCTTCCGATGTGTGTAGGGTGCCGCCAGGAGCTCCGCAAGCTAGGCTGTGTATAGCGGGCCCGGCGCTCCCGAGGGCCGTGGTGTCCCTGGGGCGGCGGCATCGGTGCCCTCAGTTACCCGCGCTGAAGCACGATTTAAACGTACAAATACGTTCTGCAGGCACTTAGCAATGACTTATGGCAAGTGCTGAACGCCTGTGGCAGGGCAGAGGTGTGTGTGTGTGAATTCCAGTAGCTGGGCCTGGTGGAGCCTGGCAGCTCCAGGTCCGCAGCACAGCACCCCGGCGGTGCCCCCGCTCCGCGTCCTCTGCAAGCACAGGAACCCTGCGCAATTTTTGTTATGTTCACTCTCTAGTTCATATCTGCTGAATTAAGGATCCCTTGCCAGTGGAGAAAGGCGTGGAGAAAAGGTCCTAAGACTTTTCAGTCAGGAGAAATATCAAGAAAATCACATTGTTCGGTAGAGAAGAAACTTTATCCTCTCTGGTGGAAAAGCTGGACTTCATGTTCATTTCTTGCTAAATTTCAGGAAATCCACAGAAGAGATACATTATGAATCTGTAAGAAAATATTTGACTAATTCAACTGAGATGCAAAACTTTAAGAAAACTATCTTAATACTTCTAGAACTGCCTTTTCTATTCTTTAGTATCCCTTCTTTTCATTTAGAGGTGATTATTGATCCTTTTCTGTTTAGGATGGTCTGTTTAGATTTCTCTTGCGGTGAATATGACTTTCAGATAGCATTTGTATTTTTAACATCTACTGTTCATTATATACCTATACTTAGCATTTATATACCTGAGTTCTATGGGCCAGTTTACTCACTAAGCTTTTGAAACCCTGTCCTTCCAATATAGGGAATTCCTGTTGCAAACATCCTTTAATTTATCCTCCTGATCTATTCACTCCATGTAAGTTCTCTTGTGATCAGCTTACTAACAGTTATTTCCTGCAGGCAGGTTTCTCCTACTATTTTTGCTGTTTGTTGTAGTTACTCAATATTGTCAAGAGACTTGTTACTTCCCTTATGAGGGAATATGTGTACCTGAACACTTTCAGGGCAATTGCTTTCCAGCCTACATTGTGGAAGCCAAAATGTAACTTCCAAATAACTTTACAGATACTTATTCAATATTCAAATTGGTTTATGTTGCAGTACAGTTGACTCCCACCAGACAAGATAAACTACCCAATCTACCAAAAAAGCAACCCTCTTAAGTTCACATTATGCCCTCTGATTCTTCCATTCAGAATATTTTTATTGTTTTATTCTGTTCAGTCTGTAATATTAATGGGTGTCATCATGTTGGTTTGGGTTATTTTTTTTTAATAGCTCATGTTCTTCCTGCTTCTAAACACTATTATACCACATTTAGTTACCCCTCAATTAAGCAGTGTCACATCTTGGATCAGCAGCTTAAATTTCTTCACCTGGTAAGGCTGCAGTAATCTTAAACCTGGTGGCTCCAGAAAGGAGTAGAAATTATTTTCTACCATTCTTTGCATATATTCAGATTTTCTTTATGTGGTGCTCCTGTATGTTCTCTGTCTTCTGAAGCTATGGAAACCTGCTACAGCAGGAGACAGGATGTTAGCAGGGAGGCTGAATTCTCTAATTACACTGCAAGCACCTGATATCTAAGTCCTGTGAGGTTTAAACCTACTGCCAGAGTTGAGTCAGGAAGGAATTTCTCTTCTGGTTTGGACTGACAGAGTTCTCCATTTGTGGGAACATCAAAATATTCTAGTTTACCAACCTCTTTCCTGTGATAATGGTCTTTCCTCCTCTGACACACTGTAAATTGGATCAGACGCTGGGATGCCATTGTGTGTGTGGAGTAAACATTTTCCTCTGAACCTGTTTGGTAAACAGGTTGTCTGACATTGCAGGAGAAGTACCTGATCATTCAGGTGGTCCTCTCCTGTCTAATTTATCTTCTGACCAGGCTCTTTGAGTTAATAGCCAAGTTTTTTGTCTTACCAATTATACTCAATTAATGAAAATTTCCTAATGGGTGTGCTCACTGCCAATACTTTCTTCTGCTCGTCCTCCAACCCTCCTAACACATCTCTAGCAATTGCCTTACACCTATTCCAGATTCCTCCTCCTTTTACTAAAACAAGGCAGAGTAAAAGATTTCAGTAAATAAGCACATTAGGTTGATCCCTACCCACCGTTTGTACTAAATACATATATGTTCATGAAGTCCCTGCAAAAGGCATTCTGCTGGCAGGTATATGTTCCCCAAATTCATCAGGCTGCTATGCCTTTGACCTCTTCTGTGCCAGAAAGACTATTTTCAAATGTTACCCTAAGTGCCCATTCCTTTCTTCTTTCTTCTCCAGTCCCCTTCCATTTAGGTTAATTCAAGTGAAGTTATTTGCACTGGAACAATTCTAGTTAACTACTGACTGAAAGAAGTCTTTCAAAACTAGAATTATTCTGAAAAGCAATTTACAGAGATGTAATACTACAACTGTTTCTCAGTCCTCACTTGACTAAACATGGGCTTCAATTGTTCATGACAATACTTGATCATTAGCTTAAAGAAATATGGATTGGATTGAGAGAACAAAACTAAGGATATAATTTTTGAAACGTACGTATTATATACTAACTGTAAAATCTCTCCATTGTTGGTACTTTCTTCCTGGCTAGAGGTGGAGAAAATTAATTTTGATTGTGATAGCCTGGGAGGGGCTAAATTTTCAAAGTGTCAGTATGCTGTTATTTCAGGGACGTTTAATAGGGGAGCCTGCAACAAGCACAGGGATAGCACAAGAGGAAGGTCTGATGTGTTCCCCAAGTTTCCTGCAGTATGGTGCAGTCAAGGAAGTTACCAGGATGTCAGAGCATTTCCCAGAGATAGGAAATTATCTTCACTGCATGCTGTCCAGCATACACACAGCTAAGTTTAGCTATTATAGAGTTGTTAAGGTTGGAGGAGACCTCCAAGGTCATTGAGTCCAACCATCAACACAGCAGTGCCAAATCCACCACTAAACCACGTCTCTAAGCACCACATCCACACTTTAACACTTCCAGGCCCAGTGATTCTAGCATTTCCCTAGGCAATCTGCTCCAATGCTTGACCACCTTTTCAGTGAAGCATTTTTTCCCAATATCCAATCTTCTCATGGCACAACTTGAGGCCATATCCTCTCATCCTGTTATCAGGGAGAAGAGACTGATGCCCACCTGATTATACCCTCCTTTCTGGTAGTTGAAGAGTGATAAGGCCTCCCCTGAGCCTTCCTTTCTCCAGACTAAACGCCAGCTTCCTCAGTTGCTTCTCATCAGACTTGTGCTCCAGGCCCTTCCCCAGCTCCACTGACCTTCTCTGGACATGCTCCAGCACATCACTGTCCTGTCTTGTAATGAGGGAACTGAACACAGGACTCAAGGTGCAGCCTCACCAGCACCAAGTACAGGGGGAGGATTTCCTCCCTAGTCCTGCTGGCCACACTCTGATACAGGCAAGGATGCTCTTGGCCTTTGTGGCCACCTCTGCAGCCAAACCAGTGTAAGGGACTACAGGATAAAGCTCTTAAGGTTTGGAAATTTTCTTAATTATACCAAGAATATAAATTTTCAGTCTTCTCCTGTACTACAGATCCAGCATTTTGGCCAGGAAGTGTGCTTTGGCATGTTGGCTCCTGGTGACCCTCTCCTCACCACACAGCAGATATTGAAGAACAAATTATATTGCTAAGAATGAAGGAACCGTGGAGGAGATATGAGAATGCTGAGTTATGGCTTTGAAATACTTTCCCCCTACATTTCTTCATGTGGTTTAATAATTTTTTTTCCCTCCCTCCCTGACCACTTCCTTCCCTACAGCAAATTCTGCAGATCTCTGGAAGACTCTTTATCTGCAACTATTGCTCCACAATGACTGTGCTCCCAGCCCACATTAATACCTTTGCCCATCAGACACTTTCCTTCTAGCCCCTGATACATAACAAAAGTGATAAAGCTTTGAGGTGCATAGGACCCAAACAAACAGGAGTGAAAGACTTGTCCCAACCCAACCCTGCCCTGCCCTGCACCACTCTAAATGTAAGGAAAGGACTGGGCTGCCAGCTAACCAAGGACAGAAAGAGCAGTCTGAGAGAACACTTAAACTTCATTCTCTGTGCAGTTGAATAAAAGCCTATTAATTCTGAATTAAAATCTAGACTGCTTTTCCAGAGAAAGCCACCAAGTGGTGCAGATCTGATGTCTTTTTTGCAGAATGCAGATGCTGATTTGACTGAACAGGTGTGACGTAGCTTCCCAAAGGAATACCTGTCTCAGGTATACTCCAGGTGCAGCAGTAAGAAACTTAAAATCTCTTGTGGTTTCATTCTCAGAGTTGCATCATCAATATTTAATTCAGAATGCTGAAATCATGTTTTCCAATGGTCCTGATGCAGAGCTAGGCACATTCTTGGTCCTGCTGCCCTCTCTTTCCCATATGCTTCTCCCAGCTGTAGGTAATCAGACCAAGGCAGAGAATGGATGAATAAAACCAGACTCTTCAAAATAGCTTTTTCTTAGAAAAACAAGGTTAAGAAGTTGGTTTTGTGTCATCCACAGTCCTATGAGCAGAGTTCCAACAAAAGAAGAAAGGAGGAGGGTAGAATCAGAAGGACCCTTGTCCTGGCTCACAGTCCGGGCATTGATGGCTTGACTGGACAGGTTAGAATCGGGGAGCTCCATAATCATCTGGCATCCTCTCAATATTGTACCTGAGAAAGAAGCAAAACTTATGAAGACAGCCTACTCCACATCACTCCCCTCCCCACTGTGGTGGTGAATCTACCCCCTCTTCCTCAGGGCTGCACTGCCACCTCAGGGATCCCTGCTAGGCCTTGGCCTTTGTGTAGTGAGTTACCTGGTGAAGCATCCCTTGAGCATACCAGGAAGCCTTGCATGACTCCCAGCACTGACTGTACTGGGAACTCCTGTTGCTGGTCTATGGTGAAGGATGAGATTGCCAGTCATCCTCTGACAATCCTATCTAAGTCATGGCCTGAGTGGAATGGTACCAATGCTACCAGAGTTTTGGAAATTCTAGTAGTTACCAATCTGGATTATGGCCAAGGTGTAAAATTTATGCCTGACTAAAAGCAATCATCTTGTGACCCTATAAGCAGTGGTCTTAAGTGAGGCCCTTAGAGCTTTCCTGGACTGCTATGGGCTGCACCAGCACCTCTTCCTGAGCAGGAAGCCTCAAGGTCTCAAGGCTGAGATGGCTGAAGGACCATCACTCAAGCCCTGCCAGTTGAGAAATGCAGAAACATTCCATGTTTTTCACTGAAGCTGGGAGGAATTTTTAACTGGTACCTTTATACATTTACCTACATGTCTATGTCAATGTGCAAGCATGTGAATTAGTTGAAATACTTTTTACTGAGTATAGTATGAATATTGCTTCCTGAAAATATAATTAAGTCACTGTTATAATTGTAGTAAACCCTACTGAATCACTTTATAAATGTTAAATTAGTCAATGATTAAGTGCTTTCAAAATCTAATTAAGACAGAGACTGTTGACCAAGTCTGGGACTAAGATTGAATGCAGCTGCACCTGGACTCCATCAGGAGTTTGAAAAGCAATCCAAATGACTGGGAGGGTTGTCCTTTGCACTTCGTGTCTCCATGCACAACCTTCTAAAGTGATTTTAAGTCAATTTTCCTCTGTATGTTTCATCAGTAATAGAAGGAACGTTGCCATTAAACTCAGTTAAAGTCACAGTGCTACAATCTTATATTAAAAGCTGTTTTTGCTAGTGTACCTTTGACAGTGATTCTTCAAGTGGACTAAAGCATTCATTTGTGACACCCATGCAGCTACAGGCTTACAGGTAAACTGAATAGTCAGTTGTTGCATTTCTATCTGCAGCTCAGATCCCCAGCAAGAAAAATATTACTTCTGAAAGTAAAAAGTCTTCAAAAGGTTGCTGTTATTCTTCGCCGTAAACTCAGCATCAGGCATCTCAAAAACTCACCATCTCCAGAGAAAAGAAAAACCCTGCAGTTTTGTAAGATCTGATTTAGGATTTAAGAGCAGATCACCACAGAAAATAAATTTTTTAGACACTCAACTTATAATTTACAGAATCATTTAGATTGGAAAAGACCTCCAAGATCACTGAGTCCAGCCTTTGGCAGAACGTCACCTTGAGAATTAGACCATGGCACTAAGTGCCATGTACAGTTATTTCTTGAACACCCCCAGGGATGGTGACTCCATCACCATCCTTGGTAGCATTTTCCAAAATGGCCACAGTGAATAAGGAGAAAAGGTGTTTTGAAAGAAAAATCTTTTGAGCCACATTTTCTAATTATAGATCAGTTAAAACTTTACATATCTATAGCAATCAAGCTCCTAATTTCCAACATGCTGCAATAGTACCCTTCTGAGTTGGTTTGGTTTTTAGTTAAGAAGCAAATTCAGTCTCTTAGCTGAGGGTACACAAAGCTACCAAATAAAATAGGGAACAGGAATGTTTCTTTTCTTCAAGAACCTGTAGAATATGTTTGCCTGGTAGTCCTGCTATTGCTGTTGAGCAAAACTGATCTATGGAAACACTGGACTCAAGGGAACTACTTCTTCAGGTAAAGACAAGTGAACATGTAGACTGCAATAAAAATGGGTCTGTGACCAGCCTCTTCCCAGCAGTAGCTGTACTTCAACTTCTCTGTAAACACCAGGCCTTTACTGCAGCCTGCACTATAGACAGTGAAGGAGAGAAGTATGTGGTGACAAAGTCCCTGTCAGACAAGGACTTCACTGGGCAGGATTCCTCCCTGTCAGGGGGCCCTTACCTGTGCCTGGAAATATACATTATGGGCACTCCAGGGATTTTTCGTATTCTCCGCTTGAGCTCTTTATCCACTGTGGCCACAATGTAACATTTGTGCTGCAAAAAACCAGAAGGCAAGTCAGATTCAACACCAGTGAACCCCAGAAAGGAGTCATGGCTGACCGAACGTTCCTATTCAGTGAGCTCACTGAACAAAAGGAGGCTGAGAGTCCTTAGCAAGGCATTACCAGGACTTGTACAGAATTCCACAGCAGACTAATAACATCCTTCTGCCCATCAAAATAGACTCAAGAAATCTCTGAAACTTGTCCAGCCTTTCAAGCTGACAGCTTTCCCATCCTAACTGCTTCCTGATGCTCTCCTATACAACAAGAATGCTCAGGGAAGATAATACCTTGCATCAAATAAGTTGTTTTAGAACTAAAAATGCCCCTTGCTGAGATTTTATAGTTACTCTGTGGGAAATGTAAGTCAGTCAGTAATTAGGAGGGTTCAGGAATTTTTAGTTTGTTAGCACAGTACAGAAAATGTCAGGAGGGGAATACCTGAGTGACCCTCTGCACCAAGCAGTCGTCGGCGTAGGTTCCTTTGTGCATACATGGCAAGCGTTCAAAGCGAGGGTCCTTGGCAATTCTGTGGGGACATAAAAAGCAGCATCACAGCGATCAGACCAGAGCACAGTAGCACAGCATGGAGGAACAAGAACACCCCTTTCTGTGATATACAGAACACTGTTCTCAAAATAAGGGATGAAGGGATGGAGTAAAAGGTAGACAAAGTTCAAGTGAAATGACCTGCAAAAAAAAATAATGCAATTTGTCTAGTTATTATAAGTTAAGTATTTCTTAGTACCAAGTTCAGGACCCTGCAACAGCCTAACCACCCTCTAGTGCAGGAGCACCAGTCACACCATGTGTTTTTCATTTATTTATATTAGAGCATTAAATTCTAGAAACAGAGAAGAACACCCTGCACCTACCTTAATGCCACACGGTACTTCTGTCCTAACTTTTCAATTTCACCCATTACACAATCTGTGATACATGGAATACCTAAATGCAAAAAAAGCCCGCATTAAAACAAAGCAGTATTTATTCCCACACCCCTACGTACTGCCCCACATGCCCTAGAAACATCATGGAACTCTATAATGTATTACTTACAGGGACAACTGATAATGTTGCAAGGTGATAAAATGTAGAGCCACCAAGTTTAACCATGCCATGGTAATTTTAGATTTTTAAGCTAACTCTACCTTTGTTGAGATTAGCATTTTAAAACTGTTACTTGACTGAAACCAGAGGCATTGCCAGGGTTACCACATCTCCATGACTATAGCACATATTCTTTCTGCAAGATTTCTGTTATTCTGAGTCAGGGGCATGAGGCTGACAAAGCACATTGCGAGCAGACTGGCACTGTGTGGTCTGAAGAAGCTGTGAGTGGTGCAGAAACTCACACTTGGCATAGAGACAGTCCATCATCGACTGCACT
Organism: Ammospiza nelsoni; assembly: GCF_027579445.1. Classification (NCBI taxonomy): domain Eukaryota; kingdom Metazoa; phylum Chordata; class Aves; order Passeriformes; family Passerellidae; genus Ammospiza; species Ammospiza nelsoni. The sequence goes on along the minus strand of NC_080638.1, from coordinate 41,607,045 downwards.
AGGTCCAGTTTGGCCTTGATGGAGAAGTTGATGAAGTTAGTGTCAACCAGGATGTGGTAAGGGGGGCCCAGCTGTGTATTATATTGGAAGAACAAGCAAGAGGGATGCTGGGGCCTGCCAGGAAGACAAAGAATTCAAATCAGTTAATTGCACTTAACATCACATCCAACCCTACAACTTGCATAGAATGGAAGAAGGGTAATGAGCAGAAAAACCCATCAGGCCTCCTGCTGCCTCCCAAGTACAATCCTTCGTTTTGGGGCACCACTTTTTCTTCTGACAGTATCGCTCAAACACCCTCAGCTCCAGCCTGCAGGGTGGCCGCCCTCCCTCCTTCCTCCTCTCCGTCCCCAGCGCCTCGGCAGCACTTACACCTCCCGCTCTTTGATGGCACTCGGGTCCTCCTTCTTCTTCACAGGGGCTTTTGCGCGGTCCTTCTCTTTACTGCAAAGGAACACAGGCATTACTGGGGTACAGCGATAGGGAAGAGCTACCGGCGGCCGAGTTACCTGGGCCGGGACCTCCTCCCGAGCGGGACACGAGGGCGCTCCGGGCCCGGGCCCAGCCGCAGCCGCACTCACAGGCGCTCGTCCCGGAGGCTGATCATGCGCTTCATGACCGCGTACTTCCGCGCCTTCTTCTGCTTCCCCTGCAAGGACACGGACACACAGCCGCGATCAGCTAAGGAGAGATTCGATCCCAGCCCCAGCCCGACCCCGCTCCCGGCTCACCATGCTGACCCTGCCGGTCCCGCCGCCGCCGCGTCCCCGGTGCGTCACCGACCCCGCCCCGGAGCGCGTCACCTCCGGCTGCCAGCGCCGGGCAGCGGCGGCGCGGGGCGGCGACAGCGGGCTCGCGGCCGCCGTCGGAGAGCAGGTAACAGCGGTGTCGCGTTCCCTCCCCGCCGCGGGGAACGGGCCCCCGGAGCGGGGAGCTGCAGCCGCAGCCCTGCCGCCCGCCGTGACGGGCGTCCCCCGGGGCGACGGCCCCGCTGCCGGCCCCGAGCACCCGCGGTCGGCCTGGTACAGCCGCGGCGGGGTCCCGGCGCGGGATGGCTCCGGGAGGGACGCGGCGGGGCCGGGCAGGGCCGGGGCTCCCGGCGAGCGGGAAGGGCCGGCTCTGACTGCCCGGCGGCTCCTCGCTTCGGCTTAGCCCGGCCGGCTGCGCGGCGCTGCGGGTGCCGGGGCACGCCGGTAGGTGCGGGAGAGCTGGCGCCCGTGGAGGGGCCGTGGGGATCGGTGGCCCCGCCGAGCCCGCCGCTGCTGCGGGCTGGACGGGGAACCGCAGCACACCAATCGCCCTCCTACCCCTCGTGTTCTCTGTTCAGCAGAGCCGGGACGGTACGGAGGTCTTCAGCCCACCCACCTGAGCTTGCTGGACTGTTTTGGTTGTTTAAGAGTTAATGTAGTAGTGGTGTTGTCACGTTCCAGCTCATGAACTTCTTCATTATCTTTAGATCTTACCTATATTTCTGATCAGAGGTCTTAGCTAATGAGCATAATTTCAGCTGTACTTTGTGCAGCTATAATGGTGTAGTGTGCAAAATGTCTTTTCTGCACACGAATGGAAATGGTCTCCAAGTTCTCGGACTGGTCTGGGGCACTTGGTTTCTTGTGCCCTGTGCAGGGAAGAGAGAAAGAAAGGCCTTTCTCACGAAAGCTTCTGGGATTAGTGAGATCTTGTAGCTGTTGGTATCTTCCAAATACAATCGGTCTTATCTGGTGTGCTGGTCAGAAAAAGCAGCCAATGAGGAATCACTCAGGATTTTTTTATCTCAGGAGTGGTGACCTCTGTAGAACTGCAACTGATGCTCTGACAATGAGAAAGAAAACGAGACTGAAATAAAAACTATATTTATTAGGAAAACCACAGCTGAGCTTTCCACCTGAGTGATCATACCTAGCTTAACTGTTGGTTGAAGAATTGCAGTTGGTAGAGCTCACATGATGCTGTTCAAGTGACCCTCACTGGTTTGGGAAGAGAAATAATTGAGGAAGAAGGGGGTGATCTGCTTTCCCCACTGATGTGCAGCATGGCAAGTGGCTGAATTTTGTCCTGGCTCAGGAAGCAGATTTGGTGTCAGGATGAGACTGGCCTGAAAGTTGCCATCTGGCTGGCTTGCTGTGTTTGAGGAGGACAGGAGGAGCTGACAGTGCTGCTGGGGGCTCATTTGCAATGAAAAGGCCTTAGACTTAAGCGGTTGACAGAAGACTCTTTTTTGTTTGTTTGTTTTCCTGTTGTTACTGTTTTATATAGCTTATATGTAAATGCATATGACAAACTCCATCCCTAATAAGAGAATGACTGTTTTGTGTAGACACTGACCATTGATGCAGCTTTTGTCCTTGACAGCTGATACCGGATCCTGCTTAGTGCTTTTTGTGCTGACTTTTCAGTTTCCTGTGAATGTATTTTAAAGTTAGGTTCTCACGGGCATTCCTGTTTGTTGGTTTGTGCCTGCTTTACTTAGTATAAGAAAATACAGTCTCTTTCACTGGAGAGTAGTCCTCTGTGCCTGGCATGAGACAGACATGCCATTTGTGGTAGACATTTGTGCATGGATTGACAGAGATTCTGCACAGAGATAAATGGTTCTCTTATCTTGATTGGATGAGGTAGTATTAACCTGAAAAAAGGCTTTAAAATTAAAGGTTTGTTGTTAAGAGAAGAATGGCAATTTATCAGTGCACCAAATAAAATCGAGGCAGATTTCCTAGGAACTCAGTACATCTGTTCTGTGTATCATGTGCCTAGCTGGTTTTGTAGCTGTAGCCACATGAATGTGCCATTACTGTGTCACAGTTCCTTTTGTGTGTGTTACACTTGTTCTTCCTTCTGGAGCTCTGCACTGTGTTCCTCTGGCCTCAACAGCAGCAGTAACACAAACTAAATATATTCCCATTACTGAATTCCTTTCCTTGCTGACCTGAGGCAGCAATGGCACTAATGCACTTTATTTTATGATTCCACGCTGTCTACCCTGATTATGCCAGTACCTCTGCTAGAGTCAAAGGAAGGTGAAGCTTTCAAATCCCCATTTTCCCTGCAGGTGGCAGGAGACCATCACTTGCTCTTCCTTGGATCAAGATTACTAAGACCTGTTGGATAATTCAGCACATTTTTTCCAGCCTAGCTGTGATGGCACCTTACATTGCCACTTTTCAGAATTTATTTCCTGATTTTTACCCGGCAGTTCTTAGCACAGATACTGTTTTAATTCACATCTGCATTCTGTTGAGTGAGTGGCAGTGTATCTTGGATACCACCCACTTGCAGCTAGGTTCTTTACCTCAATGAATTCCAGCTGCAAGAGCACCCTTAGAGCTGCTGGCAGTGAGTAAGCTGGAGGGAAGGTGATTGTATAACAGCCACTTCAGCTCTGGTGACCCCCGAGATGGTGTCTTGTTTACCACGTCATGTAGGGATAATGAAATGACAAATTGCTGTGCTGATTAATTAACGTAACTGAGAGAACTGATGTGTCCAGCAAGTTCAGAAATTCTGCAAACCAGATCAAGAGTTCAGGTTCCAATAGACTTTAAAAACCGTGAATATTAATGATGGATCTTTCTATGCTTGAAAGAGAGGCTGTGTGACACAGAAGGCAAGGAGTTGTGGAGTGAAGGAGAAATAGCTTGAGTAAATGAACCCACAGAGGCAGCTTTGTGGGGTGTTTGTGGTGTGAAGAGACTGGTTCTGGAAGATGCTGGAGGGAGATCTTGTAGATTCCTACTATTGATAAGTTGCTGTGAAATTCCCCAGCTGTGTGGGGAGCTGTCACACACTCTCCACAGACAGGCCAAGCTGGAGCAGAGTTTCACCCAGTCATTTGTAGCACATCTTAGATATGTACTGTGAAATGACTAAAATACCAAGGAAATCGCTAGGTCTGTGGTCCTTAACACACACAAATTTATGAGTTTATAAAACTGATGCTTTACCTAGGAGGAGAATGAGAATTTATGCCCTGGGGACTGCAACACTGTTGCAGTGAGGAAAAGTAGAGGAAGGAGGAAAATAGATGAGTGGGTGGGACTTTCCTTGAGATGTGGGTGAGGAAAAGATGTGAAAATCTGGCTGTTTCTGCAGCGCAAGGAAAAAGCTCTGCTCAGGTTTGCTGGTTGATTTTCATGTGCATTAGAAAGGTTAGTAGTAGAAGTGTGTAAAGGCAGCCAGATCTGTATGATTATTGGCATGGAGGGAAATAACAGCCTTCTGAAGAGGAAGGCAGAGGAGGGGGAACTAAGGAAGAAGTGACAGCTGAGGTGGTGGCATGGCAGGCAGCAGGAGCACATCACATCCCCAAAAGAGGTGACTATCTTAGCAGACAGCTGCCTTGGTGAGCTTGGCTCTGTTTTTTCCATTCCCACTCCTTTAGGTAATCTGTGTTCTGAATGAGCAGATACTGATTGTGTAGGCTCTGTGGTGTTTCTGCTGGCATGTGTCCTGGTTTTTGTGGGCTGCGTCAATCCTTGCTGTTAAATTTTAATTTTTTTTATCTCAATCCTGACAGTAAACTGTAATTTAGTGGATAGTGCTGCTGAAGTTGAAATCCCTTAGAAGGATTTCAATTTCCTGAATATCTAAAACAACAATACCAAACCCAAAATCTAGTTTGCTTCATGGTTCAAGAATTCTGAAAAACTTTCTTTTCTTTTATTTTGAGGCTTGACTATAAATAGCCCTTTAAATCTGGGCAAAATTGGTTTGAGAATAGTATATAGCATTTTGTTGGGTATAAGACTTGAAAGGCTACCTGATTGTAGAATGGTTTGGCTTGGAGGAGACCTTAAAGGTCATTTGATTCCAACTCCCCTGACATGGACAGGGATTCCTTCCACTAGACCAGGCTGTTCAAAGCCCCATGCAACTTGGTCATGAACACTTCCAAGGAGGATGCAGCCACAACTTCTCTGGGCAACCTGATCTGGTTCTTCACTACTCATATTGAGGAATTTCTTCCATTTACCTAATCTAAACCTACCCTCTTTCAGTTTGAAGTCCTTCCCTTTGTCCTATCGCTACATGCCCTTGTAAAAAATCCCTCTGATCTTCTAGTACTGGGGGCGGTTCTTCATTCTCTCAGTCCCTGCATTTGTCTTCTGTGACTTGGTTGGTATGCTGGAGCAGTTGCTGGTGAAGACTAAGGGTGAAAAGTTGTTGAGTACCTCAGCCTTCTCATTGTCCTGGGTAACCAGGTCTCCTGTTTCCTTCTGGAGAGGGTACATGTTTTCCCTAGTCTTTCTTTATCACTAATGTACCTATAGAAAGTTTTCATGGTGCCCTTGATATCCCTGGCAAGGTTTAGTTCTATCAGGGCTTTAGCTCTTCTAACCTGATCCTTGGCCGCTGAGATAGTCTCTCTGTATTCCTTCTAGGCTATCAGTTCTTGCTTCCATCTCCATGAAACCTATGGAGGCAAGGATGTGTTTTGTTCCATCTTGAATGTGCTAGTTTTAGGGGGTCATGTAATGAAATGAGATTGTGACAGATAGAGGTTAAGGATGTGATAAAACTTTGCACCTCATCTACAGTGGTGCTTTTATATCACTTCTCATGGATTTGATGTCTAGTGATGCTCTTGCATCTTGCACCTCTCATGTGTTTCTGCTTGCTAGATTTAGCCACAATGTAGACATCTAACGTTTCTCTCTCCTTTTTTTGCTTTTTCAGGAAACCTAGCAAACTGCAGGCTAAAGGAAACAGCACTGCAGGACAACGCTTTTTCCACAAAGAGGAAGAAACTGCTGTGCTCAAGTCCTTATTTTGCAGGAGTGATTCTGTGATGCCAGTTCCAAGAGTTACCCTTTCTGTGAAAATCTTCTCTATGGCCTCTTCTTGCTGATGTCTGTCCCAGTTCTGGGCGCAAAGCGGAAGGATGCTGAAGAATGGGTACCTTCTTTATGGCTTTTAGAACATGGACACTTGTGTAAAGGTATGTGGTTGCTCTGTGGTTGGAGGGCTGGACTATGTGCCAAGGCCAGCAAAGGGGATTTGCTGGGCTAGAAAGTTGTGGCTATTGTTGGGGGGAAATACCTGGTTTAAGCTTTCTGCATGCTGATGTCAGTTATTGCTGCTGTTGAGATGACTGATGAATAACTCCCCTTTTGTGTTTGTTTAAAAAGAAAAAAAAAAGGCAGCTTGAATGCACAATGTAGCTTCTCACTAACTGAATGGTGACATGGTGAGCTATGTTGTATGCATTACTGTATGCCAAATCCTTTGTCTAATTGTCACACGCGTTCCTTGCTGCTGCTCTTGTTCCATCTGTCAGCTATGTCTTATCAACCCTACAGCATGATGTTCTGGGTGTGGTATTTTTACTACATGTTTGTTTAGCAGTCCCCTCAGTGAAAACTTGAGTCTAGATTGGTGTGAACTTAATAGTGTACAAATAGAAGGTTTTAGCTTTTGTGCTGATCAATCAGAGTTTCAGCAGAGAGGCTCCACTTCACAGAAGTGAGAAGGGGACTCTTTTCCAGTTGCATTCATATGTTCTGTAGTAGACTTGCAGGGCAAAAATAGGTTCACTGCTGCCCTAGAAGGATTTTGTTTGTTCTGAACAAATGGGGATGGTCTTGTCTGCAACTCTTTTATTCCATAGCTTTTTCTTCCAAGGCTGCTGGCTAAGGTTCAGCTTCTGTCCATTTTGGTGGTGGCTCTGTAATGTGTGCTTTTGTATCAGAGCAGAAAATAACTTCATGGCTTGCGAGTAGGTGTGACAGTTTGGATGAGTGGCTTTGGCCACTGTTGTTGGAGTTGGTGATCCTGCAAAAATATCTCCTTCCTGCAGAGCCTTACCCAGAGCCTCTTTGCACTGTTTTTAGAGGAATGATATGTTGTCCTTCTTACAGATCCCTGAATCTGAATGAGAATCTGTGACGGAGGGAGAACTGTTAATTGTAGCACGTTGTGCTGTTCACATATTTCAATCTTATGGAATAATGCTTTAGGGATGTCCTTGGACAGGAAGACAAGTGATCAATAGGCATTTTTTCTGAGGAACCATAGATGAAATATAGTCCAGTGTGTGTGAGGAAGTCACTGGACTGGACTTGGCCTATTTTGTGTTCTAGATGCAGCTGTGATCCTCGGCTGTGTGTCTCACCGAAGGGACCTGATGTTTTACATTATTGGTAAGTGAAGGAAAGGCTGCCACTGTATTTGATGACCTCTCCATAGGCTTTAGAAGGGTTTCTTGAAAGCCTTTGATTTAATTTTAGTTCAGAGTTTACCTAACAAACATGAAGTTACTGTCACCCCACACTGTGCCCTCCACCTGGCAGATTTGCCTCTCGACCATTTTTCTTGATCCAAAAGTCCTTTCATTGGCCTAATTACTAAGCCATCCCCTTACTTTTTCTTTCGAGAACTAGTGGAGGGTTGTTGCCTCTGTGATGCTTCTTAATCCAGCCATAATGTGATGCGCAGAAGTTGTCTGCTTATCTGTTTCCCTTAAAGGAATCTTTGTAGTTCTAACTTGCAACTTGAAGGGAATTCCATGTCTCTGTTGGGATGTCTGCAGGCCTTACCTGAAACTCTCTACCACCTTTAACTATTTCCTTTGTTTGCAGTCATTTGCAGAGTTTTAAGAGACTTGATATTTTCTAACCTTACTTGTATCATAACACAAACCATAAATGTTCACACAATAGCATCTGCCTTAAATACCTAATTTGTATTTGAATAGAACACCATTAACAGAAAGGCATTTTTGGCTGATGCAGAGGGGATTTTACAACCTGACTCAGCCACCTTGGCTTCTGCAACCACCCTTTGTTGTCTCCCTGCTGCAGGTGGGATCACAGTGTCTGTTGTAGCTTTCTTCTTCACCATTAAGTTCCTCTTTGAGCTTGCCGCACGTATCGTCAGCTTTCTTCAGCATGAGGACCGGGAGCGCCGAGGGGAGCGGACCATTTATGACTACGTGCGAGGCAACTACCTGGATCCCCGGTCCTGCAAGATCTCCTGGGATTGGAAGGACCCCTATGAGGTGGGCCATAGCATGGCCTTCCGAGTGCATGTAAGGCAATATTTTTGTTTCCATGCGGCTTTGTGGGCAGGAACAGAGGTCTGAGTTAGGGGTGGGCTCTTTAAATGTATTTTTTTGTTGTTGTTGTTGGGGATAAGCCAGATATGACTGAGGAGTAACTGGCAAGCTATCTGTTTATGCCTTCTGCTCTGTTACAATGTTGCAAATCTCTGTAAGTGTATATTTGAGGTTTGCACTTCTTAAAGTCTCCTGACTGCTACTTCCTTTACTGGGAAGTGAGTAGGCTGAGCCTTGCCTTCAACAAACGTGGCGCTGTCTTTTGGTTGTGCAGCTGAAGTTGAGCGTGTGGGAATGGGCATTTTACCAACCCAAGAGCTGTAAAGCTTCATGACCACTCCCCATTAACTGCAAAATGGATGTTATTCTGTCAGACCTGGAAAAACCTGCAAGGACTCTTGTCTAATCCCAAAAGGCCAAGTCTAGGGGAAGTAAGCTGAGTGAACACAGAGAGTTTGGAGCTATGTGGAGAAAGTCTGAGCAACTTGAAAGGTTTTGCTGGGCTTATGTGCCTATCTTTCTATCCCTCCTTCCCACCCAGGAGGCTATTAAAATAAGAAGAAAGGTTCAGCTAGGTTGCCATACCCATCCCTTTGGGAAGGTCTAACTCCAGGGTGCAGGCAGTGAAAAAAGCTAGGGGGAAAGGGACTTGTTCTGTTACTATTATTTAAATTTATTTCCTTCACCTTGCTGACACTCATGAGCCTTTCCACTTCATGCTTGTGTGCCATTTGCTTGGCCCTTTATTCATCAACAATAGCTTTGCATACACTAGTTTCTCCTGATGTCAGTCAAGATGCAAACGACTTCAGGCCCCACACCCTCCCTTACTTTGAAACAGGGAATAATAATAACTTTTTCCTGACTGCATTCTGCTGATTGCAGATGCTAGGCAGGCTCTGGCCAACAAGCTGCTGGCTCTTGAAGAGCCATGCATATAGAGTTTCAAGGTGTAATTCTTTCCTTGTAAGGAACTAGTGGTTGAGGTATATTACCTTCTGAAATTGTCCAGAAGATCACTTTGGTGATTGAGCTGCCTGTGATTTTATCTAATGGGTTGTTTTCATTACGATGCTTCTTAGCAGTAAAGACTGGGTCAGCATCTTCATCACACTGTTTCCTGTAACAAATTGGTAAGAGTTTTTTCAGAGCTTAGCTGTACAAATGAACAAGATCTGCTTGTTTCTCTGAAAGGGTATGGCTTTACGTTTTTCCTTTTGCTAGTGAGTTCTCATGATTTCTGCTCTAATATTGCACTACAAGTGCAGATGGGAAATGCCTAGAGGCATGTTCCTTTCAGGGCATGCATGTGAACCCCAGCACAAAAGAGACTGTTCAATGCCCACTTGTCCTTGTTCATTTTGGAGAACACTGTGTGACAGAGCTGTCTATTAATTATTTTTCCTTTTCTGAGCTGAGGTACTTGCCCTTTCCTAAGGCAACTTGTTTTCTCTTCCTCTGTGTGCTGTATGTCCTTGCTGACCTGGACTTCTCTGTTTCCCATGCAGTTATTCTATAAAAATGGGCAACCCTTCCCTGCTCACCGGCCTGTGGGGCTGCAAGTTCACATCTGCCATGTGGAGTTAGCAATTGATATTCCTGTAACCCAGGAAGTTCTTCAAGAGCCCAATTCCAATGTGGTGAAAGTGGCTTTCACTGTGCGCAGGGCTGGGAGATACAAAATCACTGTAAAACTTGGTGGCTTGAATGTGGCCTACAGCCCCTACTACAAGGTTTTTCAGCCAGGTAAGATCTAAGTGGCCCTGTAATGATTCAAAGTAGATTTGGAGGTATTGGAGGCCCTTAGGTAAATATGTTTCCAGCTAAAATAGGTAGGTGGCAGGGAAAGGGTTACCCTTCACCATTTTCCTCCTGCCATGTGTGGATTCCAGCAACAGACCCATGAGTAAAACATACTTGTGACTACCAGTACATAACAAAACAGAAACTGCTTTACAGAACAAGTCATTAGTGCTACTTCAAGTCCCTATCCCTATTCTGTCACGTTCTCCATTTTGCAGTAACTTCTTCATAATCCATCTAGTAGTCAGAGAGTGCTTTTGTGAAAATATTGAGTTATTTGTATCTGAATTGGAGATGCTGTCATAATTTGCCTGTTCTTTTTCTGAACACCCTACTCTATTCTTGTAAGCTTCTGGAGCAGCTGATACCTTTGATTACACACTTAAAAACATTTCCTTTTTATCCATCTAAAATTTCTTTTCTTCTACTTCTGATTTTTTGACCCCACTTGGCTTCTTTTATGTTTCATGTACATGTCATTGAAAGGACCTCTATTCATTGCTTTGTGAATAGATACAAAGCTTGCTAAAATGTCCCTTCAGAAAGAAGAAGCTTAGGTTTAACCCAAATAAAGTTTTTTTGGTAAGCTGCATTTTCAGGTTTTCTTAGGTGTCAGCTAGTTTATATTTTGTATGTACAGTGGGAGCAAGTTCCTGAGCAGAAAGCTGGAAAATGGAAAAGCATTTTTTAGAGGACTAGTAACTTAGGTTGCTTTATTTGTATTAAGTCTCTGATCCAAGGCACCACTCTGTGCACTACAACATATACTTCAGTGCTCAGATACTTTGCTTTTTTAATGTAGGGGCATAGAATGTGTTTAGATTTGATCAATTTTCAAGGGTATTGTGCCCCTAGTTGCTTTTCTTTTGCTTTTTGTAGCTTTACCTTGGAATTTATTTGACTCTAAATTATTGTTGTCTGCTTCAGGAATGGTTGTTCCCTCCAAAACCAAAATTGTCTGCCATTTCTCCACTCTGGTGCTGACCTGTGGGCAGCAGCACACTCTGCAGATAGCTCCCAGAGATGAGTATGACAATCCCACCAGCAATTCTGTGTCCTTGATAGATGAGCACAATTACAGCCTCTCCATCCATGAGGTGAGTTCAACCTCACCCCTTGCTGCTTGTCTTCAGGTGAGCTGGAGAGCTCCTTTTATTAGTTTGTTTTGTGTTTAGCTGGGGCCTCAAGAAGAAGAGAGCTCTGATGTGGTGTTTGAGAAGTCTGTGGTGTCCAATCGGCAGACCTGTGAGGTGTTCTTCCGACTCACCTTGCACTCCAGGGGCTGTTTCCATGCCTGCATCTCCTACCAGAGCCAGCCCATCAGCAATGGTGATTTTGACATCATTGTTCTAAGTGGTGAGTCAAGACCTAATCAGTATTGCTTCTCCAGGTGTCCTCTTGCAATGTGCTTTGCACACTCACGTCGCAGAGAATCTGTGGCTTCCCTGCAGGCTGGCCATGCTTACTTGCTAAAGGAAAGCCTATTCATTTAAAAATGTTAAGGTAAATGAATTTGCTTCTAACAAGGGAGGTCTCTGGGAGCTGATACTCTCTGATCCATCAGCAGATAAAAAAAGTGGTTTTCCCCTATTTCAGGAGGTTTCCCTCTGAAATTAGGCAATTTTTATTGCTTGCTAGTAGCTGGTATCTGAGCCAGTCATGTATTCTATGTTAAGTTATATGGAGGAGGAACACCACATGTAACCTATGTGTTTTTTGGGTTTCTTTACAATGCTATAATTCCTGGTTTCTTCAGGGGTCAGCCAGACTTCAGTGTGGCTGTCAAGTGGCTGTACCTTCAGCCTGGTGCTCTGGAAGGGAGGTTCTCTATGCCTTTTTTCTTCAACCAGTCACTAACAGACAAACAGCCATCTTTCATCCTACTCCTGGATTCTCTTTATCAAAATTTCACTTGACCACGTTTTCCTTTGGATATATAACCTTTTCTTTAACATTAAAGTCACTGATTTGATGGTGGCCTGTGCATTCTTTTTCATTCTTGTCTCCATTAGGATTTACACAACTCTTTCATGTCTATTTCCCTCAGAGAATGAAAAGAACATTGTAGAACGCAATGTGTCCACTTCAGGTGTCAGTATTTATTTTGAAGCTTACCTTTACGATGCTCCTAGTTACACCAACACTCAGTGGCAACTCCCACCAGTGCACCTGAGCTCCTCCCAGCGCCGTCCCTCCACTGCCATCGAGGATGAGGATGAAGATTCTCCTTCTGACAGCCAGACCCCCGAGAAAGTGAAGAAGCCTAAAAAAGTCTACTGCTATGTGTCACCTAAGGTAGATATCAGAAAGTTGCCACACTTGAGTGCATGTTTAAAGTATGCTGAAACTGAAGAGCTCTATATCTTAGCTCCAGATTCAGGTGCCTCAGATGTGGTTAAATAAAAGTTTGCTTATGGCAAACATGGAGCTTGTGACTGAGAATAATGTTAAAATAAGCCTTGCGAGTTTTAGGAGCGTGTTTTAGAACTTGAAGCTTTAGGATTGTGTTTTCAGATTTTAGGATCTTTCTAGGTCTGATCCAAATCCTACTGGGAATTTTCTTGCTGATTGTTCAATAGATATTCTGTTTGCCTTTCCTTTGCTTTTCTCAGGTCACACCTGCAATTCCTATTCTCAATTTCTGATACCTGTGAATTTCAACTTAAGAGAATCTTGCCTTCTCAGATTTTATGTCTTTGTCCTGTTTCTGGAATGTTTTGCTGAAAAGGGAAAAAATGGTCAGAGAACAAAGAGTAAATTCATAAGTAGAAGAAACAGGAGAAACTGAGGGTTGTCTTATAATAAGAATATGTTAACAGTAACTATTTTCCATTATTATTGCCTAAAAGCATTCGGAAACTGGAAAGAAAATTCATCTAAATCTAATAATGCATTTAAATTCATTTTGTTCATCTATCTCTTCAAATGCATTCTGAAAAATGCAGTGATAAATACCAAAGTGAAAGACTAATCCAGGAATTGCTTTCTTGCCAAAGGGAGAAAGAGGGCTGGGAAACAGTTGCAGGATGGAGGGAGCTGCTAGAGATTTCTAAATCTGTGCTGCACAAAGAACTGACTTTGAGTGCTATGTCCTTGTGAGCTCAGCATCCTTTCACCCTTGGTGTATTGTTTTAGGCTTCCATACTCTTTTCTATTGCATTATCTGGTAAAGTAGATCACCAGAAGCATGTGCTGTTAGAAGCTCCCTTTAGGTGCCAAAGTTGTTAATGTGATTCTTAGCCTCGCATGATTGTATCCCTGGATGTCTCTATGTATAGAAATAGAAACAGCAGAAAACTGTTACCATGCTGCTATTTTAAAGAGTTGCTGCTCATATTTGGCTTGTTTGTGGACAAATGCTCATGGTCAGCTTTTCCAGTCATTGCAGCTAGAAAGGATTTGTGCAGGAAATGGTTTTCTTTTGTCTAAAGATGCCAAAATTTCATCTTAACTTGCTCTACAGAAGACAGGAGTTGTGCAGTTAGTCAGTTGTTCTGGCAGAAATACACTGACAGTAAATTTCTGCAAATCTCATGGATTTAGCAATTGCAAGTGCTTTTTAAAAGATGTTTAAAATTATAATGAAAACTGGGGAGTGGTAGGAGTAGTCCGTTGGTGTGACTTTTGGTAAGACCTTTTTGGCAGTGCGTTACAATCTTGTCCTGAATTCAGCTTCCCAAGTGTACTTAAGATTACTTTCCAGTGAGGCTGGTGACGTTCTGCTGAGCACAGTGGCTTACTGCTGTGAAATCTGTGTCGTGCTGGCATCCCACACACGTCATAAATGCACGCAGTCAAGTCTTACTGACAAGTTCCTTACACGTCTGTGGAGCTTTAAAGCTTTTCTCAAGTATTGTTCCAAATGCTGCAGAAGCCTGTTCCTGGAGTTAAAGGGAGGGCTAGCCTTATAGATCTGTCCTCTGCCTCGTGTTTCAGGGACAACCCTTAACAGATGTGTGACATTTAACATTTTCTTTTCCTTGTGGTTACTCAGCAATTCTCAGTGAAAGAATTTTACCTGAAGATCATTCCATGGCGCCTTTTCACCTTTAGAGTGTGCCCTGGCACAAAGGTGAGACTCTTTCCATGTACCTGTCACTGCACCTCCATGCTCTTAGCTTGTCATCCTTGTGAATCACAGTCTGTTTTTTCCTTTTGAATAGAAGGGCTTCCACCCACAGAACAACATTGTGTGGCATAAATTTCAACTCTGCAATTCCCTCTCAGTGCATAAGTTTTGCTAATATTTGTGACTAGGTGCCAGTCTTATCACTCTTTCCTGCCTCTATCCCAATGCTAGGCAGAAATCTTGATTTCTTTGCATTTTTCTTGGTTATTTTCCTCATAACCTTCCTAAAATGCTGTGAATGTGTCCATTGAAGCCCTCAGAATTGTGTGTGAAGTTTAAAGCAGCTTCCTAAATGGAGTTGGGATGCTTGAAATAGTTTTCCTGTTAACTGCATACATGTCAGGGAGCAGAGAAAGTCTTAAAAGCACAGGTGGTGTTGCTCTGTCTATTGAACATAATGTGCCTTCTCCATGATGGGTTTACCCTTTCTTGCATCTTTTTGCTGCTAGTTTTCATACCTTGGTCCTGATCCTGTGCACAAATTACTGACACTGGTGGTGGATGATGGAATCCAACCCCCTGTGGAGCTCAGCTGCAAGGAGAGGAACATCTTGGCAGCCACTTTCATTCGCTCTCTGCATAAAAACATAGGTAAAGGGACAGTGAGGTGGGTACAGTAGTCAGGAAGTTAGCACTTGGGTCTGCTGGTTTCCCTGGGGAATAAAGATTGCTGGCACTGAATGACTTCTGATGAGAACTCTGGTTCCTGGAGTATCATGCTCTGTTCCTATTGGTGCTTCCAGTGAATGTACTTCATCACAGCAGCTGTTCCTTTTCAGCCTGGCTTATCTGTCAGGCTCTTTGAAAGTGCACCTGTGAGTATGAATACCAGCAACATTAATTGCAAAACTACCTTGAGAGTTCTGTTTCCAAACCTTGCCGTGGTAAATGCACTTTTGGGTTGTGAAGCTGATCTGTGCAGTTAATCTTAGAAGTGCTCTGTAGATGTTTGAGATGTTGACATCTCAGGCCTCACCCAAATTGTCACTCTTCTCAGGAGGCTCTGAAACCTTCCAAGACAAAGTGAACTTCTTTCAGCGAGAGCTACGTCAGGTGCACATGAAGAGACCTCACTCGAAGGTCACGCTGAAGGTCAGCCGCCACTGCCTGCTGGAGTCGGTGAGTGAACGGGTCCTTTTACTTAGCCAAGGCTTCCTCCATCCTTATTCTGCTCAGGGCATAAAGAAGTCCAGACTGGAATGTGCTAGGGCAGCCATGCTGAAAATGGTTAGTCCCTCTGTTTCAAGGCAGATGCCAGCAGGCAGCTCTAGAAGGAGTTGTTAAACATAGGAAAGGACTGCTCAGGGAGGTTGGGGAGTCACTATCCTTGGAAGTGTTCAAGAAATGCCTGCATGTAGCACTTAGTGCCATGGTCTGGTTGACAATGCAGGGACCAGTCTAAGGTTAGAATTGATGATCTTAGAGGTTTTTTCCCAACTTGAGTGATTCTGTAAAAGGATTCATAGCCTGCAAAAGTAGGAAATCTAATGATGCTGCTCTGTCTCTACTTTCCATTGGAACTCGAGGCCTGGAGAGGGACTGTCTACCTGGACTAGAAATGGGAGCAGAACACAGAGCTCCTGAGTCTTTATCTACTGTTTTTCTGGCACACAGCCATTCAGCAAGATAAGCTGTCAAGTCAGATGTTCCTGAGCTGCATGCAATGAAACTCTTGCATCAACAGGCTACTAGTAGTGGTTCACAGTGATGATAAAATATTCTGTAGAGTCCCTTAATAAAATCTTCACCATGTCTGACCTGAAGTGTTGTGTTTCCAAAATAGAGCTTAGTCATTCATATAATGTAGTTCTTAAGTGACATTCTAAATACTTTGTATGCTGGGGAAGCAGTTATCCTGACTTATTGTTTCCCCCTGTGTCTCACAACAGTAATGTTGCAAAGATGGAAAGAACATTTCTGAGAAAAACAGGAGTGGCTGAGATTTCCCTTGTTTTATACTCAGCAAATTTGTGTTTCAGAATATTTTCTGCATGTACCAGTTTGCAGTGTTTGAGATTATGTTTCAGTTAATAGCTTGGACAAAATTACTTCATTTCTAAACAGTATTTCCATGACTACTTTTTCCTGTTATTTTGGAAATTCCTGCCCTGTCTTGAGCATTGTTACAGTCTAGTAAGACAAAATAAATCTAGTGCCATAATAATAATGATGATTATAATAACAGTAAAAATAAATATAAGCTCTAGTGACCAAGGTTGATAGGCACAATGGATGTATTTAGTCCAGAGATGTGAGTAGCGTGATGCTCTAACCTGTTTGAGGATAAACTGTCTGTGTGACTGAAGACTATCATGTAGCTTTTTAAATTTTCTCTAACTGGAGTCCAAAATCAGAGCACTGGAAATATTAGGCACTTGGGGTATTTTATTACTTTTTGCATCGTGACTTGCTGTAAGTATGAACTCACTAATTCTCTTCAAGCTATTTTGTAGTGCTCTTTGAAACATTCCTATTTTAAATCTAATTCGTGGGCTGAAAGTGCTTTACAGAAATTGCTCCTTCCCACAGGCATTTTAATACTTCAAACAATACTTTACTGCAGCCTTGAGAGTGATATTTCTGTGCTAAGACCTCACACTGGTTTTAAGATGAGCTGTATTTTATGTGGGTAATGTCTCATAACAGAAAATGAGGAGTTGGTTTTGTGGCTTTGTCAGATAAGAATTGGACCTTAGGTGTCTCTAATTTTTACTTTTTATACTTTCAAGTGCTAAGCTATTGGGGTTTTGTTTGCCCATTCAATGTACTGAACTGCATATTGGGTATGGGGTGCCAAGCAGTAACAGTTGTTGCTATTTTCTTCTGTTTTTCAGTCATTTAAAGCAACACGAAATTTTTCTGTTTCTGACTGGAGCAAAAACTTTGAAGTGGTTTTTCAGGATGAAGAAGGTGAGTTATCCTGTGAATAGAAATGCAGAGGAAGCAAAAGGAATGATGGCAGAGTAGTTTTAGTCTGAAATTCTGGTTTCTTGTAGTATGTCCATTCTTTTGTGGCTTTCCAGGCCTTTGATTTTCTCACAGATGTTAGTGAATTATCCTGCTGGTGCTATTCTAGAGCTACTTCACATAGGGACCTAAAGCCTTATGTAAATCCTGTCCCTCTAGCCCTAAAAAAAACCAACCAAACAAAAATCCAACTAGGAATAGGTCTTGGAGAAGAACCTGTAGTTTTGCAGTCCCTGCTTATTGCCACGTTGCTACAGAGCTATTCAGAATGATGAACTCTTGTGTTGGGTAATACTGAACAGCATGCATGAAACTCTTGAACTGATGACCCAGTTTGGATGACCAAGCTTGTTTTATTTTGTAGCTCTGGACTGGGGAGGTCCACGCAGAGAGTGGTTTGAGCTCATTTGTAAGGCGTTATTTGATACCACCAATCAACTGTTTACTCGCTTTAGTGATAACAACCAGGCCTTGGTGAGTCTGTAGTTCCTATGCTCAATGCACAGAGATGTGGCCACTGATGGTTAAACAATGCTGCTGTTAAGTGCTGTGCTACCTTATTCTTCTTTAGATTGCTTCCATAATCACTTCCAGTGCCTTTCTCAAAGCTTTGCTTAAGGATCTTAACCCACTGAAGCGTCAAAGAACTGGCTGGATGAGCAGTAAAGGGTGGCAAATCAGCAGGGAAGGCTGGATTTTTGGGCAAGAGGAGGTGACATCAAAGTGTTTAGAGGTTTTGTTGGGTCTGAATATTTCAGAATCCATTTCTGCTCTCATACAGCTTCTTTCCCGTGCATGTGAAGCATTTCACGTTCCTCCTACACTGGCTTAGGCATTTTATTTCTAATGCTTGGCTTAGAGGACATTACACTAAAGCTCCTTGGCCAGCTTGAGAGATGTAGTGAGTTGAAATGATCCCATATTTGCTATTTGTGCTGGTCAGTCTGGCAGCTGAATATTTCATTTGCTGTTTCTTTGCAGGTGCATCCGAACCCGGGGCGCCCCACGTATTTACGGCTCAAAGTGTACGAGTTTGCGGGCCGCCTGGTGGGGAAGTGTCTGTACGAGTCATCTCTGGGCGGGGCTTACAAACAGCTGGTCCGGGCTCGCTTCACCCGCTCCTTCCTGGCCCAGATCATCGGACTTCGCATGCATTACAAGGTAAAGCTGCCCAGCCCTGTCAGCTGAAGCCTGTGCTGCTTTGGGGAGAAGTTGAATGAATGTTGGTGTAGTAGCAGACCCAGAATTCTGGCTGACAATGTAAGGGGTGTTTTGTTCTTCCTTCTATGCCCTTGCTTTCTTACTCTTTCACACAGTATTTTGAAACGGATGACCCAGAATTCTATAAATCCAAAGTGTGCTTCATACTGAACAATGATGTGAGTGAGATGGACTTGGTCTTTGCTGAAGAGAAGTATAGCAAAACAGGACAGCTTGAGAAGGTGAGGGAAGCAATTCCTGAAAGTGGGAAGGTTTAACCCCTGATACCCGCAGCAGTGGGGACCAAGAGCTCTGCTGTGCCCCAGAAAATGGAGCTTACTCTGGGAAGTAACCCCTTTCTTGTTTTTTTTGTGGATGGGAGTTCAGGTTTGGGGAATGCTACTGGTCACACTCATGTCAAGTTTTCTGTTTTCAGGTGGTAGAACTGGTGGCAGGCGGGGCTCAAATACCAGTGACCAATGAAAACAAAATCTTGTACCTAAATCTGCTTGCACAGTACAGGCTGGCGAATCAGGTTAGAGAGGAGGTGGATCACTTCCTGAAAGGTAACATACTGCCTGCTCCCTGTTCCTCTCTGCCTTTGTGTCCCAGGCCATACCACATGCTGCTCTTCTCTTCCAGGTCTTAATGAATTAGTTCCTGAGAACCTCCTGGCTATTTTTGATGAGAATGAGCTTGAGGTAATTCCTGCCTCCCTAAGCAGCTCTACATTTACTTCCCCTCCTCTCTGACAAATTGAGTGCTTTCTGGATCTGGGAAAAAACGGAAATGTTTCTTGTCTGAGCACTTTAAACATCTGCAATTTGCACAGTAGCTGTTGCCTTGTTTCCTGGGCTCCTGACTTTCTGACTGCAGTCTCTTGCCTTTCAGCTGCTTATGTGTGGTACTGGAGATATCAGTGTCTGTGACTTCAAGGCACATGCTGTAGTGGTAGGAGGATCTTGGCACTTCCGTGAGAAGGTAAATGAAAGGCTTTCTCCTTCCTGCTTGTTGAAACTAGTTATTCCAAATACATCAGAATTGGTTGGAATTTAATTTTTCAGAAGGACAAACTGAAAAATTTAGGGGTCAGGTAGGACTGTACACACTATGATATAATGTTTCCCCCTAGAGAGATCCCTTCTGGCTGACTAGAACTGATGCTTAATCAGATACCAGCAAGTAAAAATTGTCAGCAGTGGTCTCTTTAAAAACATCCACCACAGCTCTAATGAAGAACAGTTCATCAGGAAGTCAGGAGGAGTTGGTGGGAATTACTGCTACTGAAGATGTTCATGGTGATATACTTATCTCTAAGAGATGCTTGAAAAACATGCTTGCAGCCCACATGTAGTGTTTGGAGTTCAGTGCTGTGGTACTACTGATGTAGTAGCCTAAATTTGTACCTCCTAATGGTTCTCATCCCTTTCTGCATTTCCCAGTGGGAGGGGTATGGGAATAGTAGCAGCTTTGTTTAGAAAAATAATGGAAGCTGCCAAAACACCCCAGATAAAAACAGATAGAAACTTGTGTTTTCAATCTGTAAACACTGGGATGGTTCCACTTGCCTGCAGAAGTACCAGATTATGTGAAAAACTAAAAAATTAACAAAGTGCAAGAAGGAAGTGCGCTTTCTGCATTGTAAACCTACCTCATTGCCTATGCAGGTATTTCTGAAAATAAAATCTCTGTGGGGAGAGCAGAAGCCTTTCTACTTTAAGGGAAAGGATTGGTGGGAGATAGTAGTGTGGGATGCCTCTTAACTGATTAGGAGCTATGTAATACTTGCCTCTGTGTGTCACCCTGGTAAAACAAATCAAGTCTAACTGTTAATAGAACACTTGCTTGTGACTGCAATTGACTGATATTCTTGTAAGTTGCTGATGTGCTTGCTTGATTTCCTTGGCTGACCTGTCTTTACCTTTCCTGGTTTGGAACAGGTCATGAGGTGGTTTTGGACTGTGGTCTCCAGTTTCACACAGGAAGAGCTGGCCAGGCTTTTGCAGTTCACTACTGGTTCCTCCCAGCTGCCCCCAGGAGGGTTTGCTGCACTCTGTCCATCTTTCCAGATCATTGCAGCTCCAACTCACAGTACTTTGCCGACAGCCCACACTTGGCAAGTATCCTGGGGTGGTAGGACTTCCTGCCTTGTGCTTTTGGGAATGACACCAGCCAGTTGTGGTGGGCAAACAGTGTAACGTGTGTGATGCTTGTGTCAATCCATCTAAAGGCAGCTAATGGGGGTGGTTCCCTCTCAGCTCTCAGACCTAGTTTGAATGGAATTTTTCTTTTTTTTTTTTTTTTTACAGTTTTAACCAGCTGTGCCTCCCTACTTATGACTCCTATGAAGAAGTGCACAAGATGCTGCAGCTAGCTATCAGCGAGGGTTGTGAGGGATTTGGCATGCTGTGATTGCCCCTCCCCAGGGGACCATTTAGCCTCTCAGCTCTTTGTGGCAAGACCCAAGTTCAATCCTCTGCTTGTTCTCCTTCCCTTCGCTTGGGCAGTGGAGGCAGAGCAAAGACTCCATGTAAAGGAATTTGTCATCCAGAAGATGTCATGTGGCCTTTCTGTATCCCAAATATGTCATCAAGAGCTCATTTTTTCCCTTTTCCTCATTCTCCCTTTGGTTCAATGTGAAAAAGCAAAAGGACTGGTGCGTTTGTCAAGGAGATACTGCACTTGATTTCCATGCACCCTGTGTGCCCATCCTTCTGTGAGAAGATGAAGTTCATAAGCAGAAGTCACACTGAGGTGCAGGAGGTCTGCTGAGCTGCCTTTACTGTAGCTCTCTAGGAGGAAGAGGGAAGACCAGCATGGAGCTCTGCTGGAAGCCTTGGCTCATAGGAAGTCTTAGTAGCTTCCTTTACCCTGGCTCAACTCCCCCAGTGATGCTCCCTGATATCTCACTATGACTCGTGAGGGGAATAGGGTTGTCCATCCTTTCAGCACCTGACCCAGAAGGGTTTCTGGTTCTCCTTCTCCATCTTGCTCTGGATGCTCTTGTTGCCTGTGCCCCAGAGAAAAAAGGGCAGTATCCACTGGAGGGAGTAACCCAAAGAGGAGAACAATCTAATTGGAGCACAAATGCTGGCCCTGACAGTGATCCTGTACTACCTCGGCCAGGGTCCAGCAGCAGAGGCGCCCTTCTCCAGCAGTGGCTGGTAATTAGCTTCTGCAAACTAACTGGAAGAGGAGTTTCTCCTCCACTGAATGTTTCTGACAGTTGATGTTGCACAGGAAGCTATTCCATGCCCTTGCATTCTTTTCCCTTCCTCAGGAGAGAGCGTATGGGCATGAGTGTGATCCCTCAATGCTGAGCACCAATGCCTATCCCCCATTCACCTTCAGGGTATGTATGTTACGTGCTAACAGTGACAGATCAATAAGCAGCTACAGTGTGCACTGTGCTTGCATTTGTTGTTGGGATGATGGTACTGTGCAGAACACGGTACCTCCACCCCAGCATCCCATAGGATCTTGGCTTCTACCTCTATCATGCAGCAGCCTGAGGCTTCTCTTTCTCTACTGCATTTCAGGCAGAGTGTCTGGGGAGTTGCTGGTGCCTGGAGACCAGCTAGATTTCTGCCCTTCCAACCTTCTTACCATCTTTCTTCATCTTTCCTTTCCACATGTTCCATTCAGTGCTGTTAGCTTTCCAGCACAAAACGTTAACTAGAATTTCACTTAAGTGGTCACTCAACAGCTTGCATCTGCTATTGTCTGGCTTGTGGGGAAAGGAGTGGATAGACCAGGATGAGAAGTAAGCTTATGACTGGGGTCTGTTATATTTAGCAATCCATTCAGCCCTTCCCAGGGAAGTAAAGGGAAGGGGAATCTGGGAGCCTTGATGAGTACTTCAGTGAAGCAAAATTCAAGATCTTTGCTTTCTACAGTCTACAAGTAAGTCAAAGGCATGCAGGAGTCATAGTGGGAGAAATGCATTGCTACTATCTGCAATGTAAGCTTTCAGTGGATTATGGAATTGCTGGATGTCTTCCAGAATGGATTCTCAGACTGGCATCCCTGAGCTAATTTTAGAACCCTGTATTGGATAAAATGTCAAATCATCCTCTTCAGTCCCCTTCTGCTGTCCTCAGGCTGATCCGGTCAGACTTGAGCACAGTATGGATATTTTAAGTTAACTGTGTGTGCTTTTCAAATCTAGCTTAGTTGAATTGACTGGGAATTTGTGGGAAATATTCTACATCTATAAAATGTTTTTAAGGAAGCACCTTAGTCATTCTTGGGCTGAGTGTGCTACTTCTGTACAGAAAAAAAAAAAGCCATTTTGGTGCCAAAAAGCAGTCAGCTGAACTTTGAGACTACTCAGGGGGATTTCTTTGCCTTGTGAATTCATCCTTCAGTGGCACTGAGGTGCTGCAAGGCTGCCGGCTTGATAGTTGCCACTGTTGTGCTCTGACAGATCACATTAGTAGTGGCTGTTCTCCCTTTTTTAGTGCAGGCTGCATTCTGCAAGGTTCTGACCTTCTTTGGGTGGAGAGTATGGTACCATTTTATTTATACTGCAGGTGGCTTCCATGGTCAGTAGAGTTACAGCTCCTGTGTTCACCATGCCACCGCTTCAATGCTTTCCCAGGGGACCGAGAGGAGGTGGTGGTGCTCAGCTTAACTCCACTTTGTTGGGAGGAATGGCTTGGTGTTTTTCCCATATTGTAGCCTCACCTCGTTGAGGATGTTTTCAGTCCTGTAGCTGTGGGCCAGCTCTGACAGTGACATCTCCCTCAGGAATCTTTTCCCTTCTTCTCTTGAACTGGCCTTTTTTTATTCTGAGGATGCTGACCACTGAGTGGACTTCTGCTGGAAAAAGCTCCTAATGCTTCTTGTTCCATTGCAGCTGGCACCCAACACTTCCCAGCAGCTGTGAAGATGCCAAGGACTTCCTTCTTAACACAAGTGCAGTCAGAACTGGGATGGGTACTCTTAGTCAACTAAACCCATCCCCTCTGTGTGCACAGGCCCCTAGGCTGCCCCATGTTCCTGAGTTCCACCACAATATTTCTAAACTTTTCTCTAGCTTTACACCCTTTCCCAGTTACAGTCACTTTGAATGCTGCCCTTAGCTCTGGCAATGGGGATGTGCTTCTGTCACCTATACTGTATGTTCCTTCTGGCTCATTACTTCCCTTTTTTACTCCTTATTTATTGCCACTTAATAGAGGCTCTTCTGTAGAAATCATTAGGATCCTGATACCATCTTAGACAGGTTCTCTGCTTCCTGAAGCTGCTTTGAGGTGCAGGGGGCCTGGCTTCATCCTGCACCTGCAGGCCATGTTGCATGTTTATAAAAACCAGGAGCTGTTGATGATACAGGTCAAATCCTACTTCCCTCTGGTGAATTTCTGGCAGAGTTCAGCCAAAATTTGGAAGCCTGTGGTTGTAGTAGCTGATTTTGTAAATAGTTTGTATAATAAATAAAATATTTTAAAAATTATGTCTTCTCAGCTCAGCATTCTTTCTGGGCTTTACAGAGGGAATCAAACTGGTGCTGTGTGTGGGCAAGGGGCCTCTCCAGGTCTTCAGATGTCTAGCAGAAGTCTGGTGCAGGGGGGAGGGTATGGTTCTCCACCTGCTGCCTTTCAGGATGACTGACTGAAGCCAGGACCTGTGAGCTTTTGGGAAGAGGCAGGACTCTGGGCTGGGGCTTGCAGACCTCTGTGAGGCCTCACTGCAGGTAGGCTGGAAAATGCTGTGAAGCAGCTAATAATGCTAGAAAGAATTTTAAAGACTCTTTAGTGTAAATTAATAGTGCAGTTGGTGCAATCACTTTTTTGTCTCATTGCATATTACCTGCCTCTGAGCTTCAGGTACTTGAGGAGCTTGTGCTTCACAGTAGTATCAAGATTAGGTGAAGCCAGCAGAAGAGGGGGCTTTTGAGTCCTTTACACCTTAAGGATTAAAATCATAACTTTAAAACTTGAGATGATTCTGCCAGATGATTCTGTGTCTATTAGGATTTCTGCCTGTGAAATGATGAAACACTATTTCCTGGCCTGTACACGATTTAGCCTGTCCTCAGCCAGCAGAGCACTGGCTGGCTGTGTGTGTTCCACCACGTAATTAGGTGGATGTTCTCACATGTAAAACCATCTAGTGCTGATTCTGGCTTTCAGGCCACAAGCACTGGCTAAAGAAGAGAGAGTGGTGCATGCAATCCTTAGGGATTGCCTGTAACACTGTGTGGGGTCATAGTATTACTTAAAAAGCTCCTGTGGCAACAGAATTGTCTAATGCTGCACTCAAATGAGGGAGGTTTCACAGAACAGTGCTGACATTACAAATACAGAAACTGAAGTTCCAGTGTGCCCTGAAAATTGCAGAGGTTATTAGTGGATCTGCTGGAATTGGCCAGCAAACTGATATACAGCAAGCCATGTGGACATGCCTTTACATGCCATGACCAGTGCAATTCATAAGAAGGGGGCCAAGTTGAGCCTGGAGTTTTCAGAAACTGTCTGTTTGGGTGTGAAGGAGAGAGCCCAGCATGCTGGATTACTTCAGCATGAAGTAAGTTCTAAAGTTTCAGCTTCTCTTTACAGGATGCATGATATCATCTGGGTGCTCACATTGTCCATCCTGATCTCCAGTTTCTTGTGATTTCTTGGACTGGTGACAGTGCCCTGTTGCTGACTCCACAGCCTCCATTTATCCTGGCACTTGGCATGGAGTTGGGGCTCTGAGAGAAATCATGCCCATGCACTTCATGCTGGAATCCTACGTGCCCCAGCTTGTATATTCAGCAATAGCAAAGAGTTGATGTCTTTGGATCCTTGATTCCTTACACAGCCACTTGCCCTGAGGTGTATCATGATGTGCTGCTTGGAAAAATGCATTTTTGTACATTCAGTTCCTCTGTTCAACTTCCTTTGCTTCAGTTGTGGAACTACAAAAAATTAATTTCTTCAGATACCTAAATAAGAAAATGGGGAAATGATGCTTGATTTGGATAAGATCTGTTCTTCCTTTCATAGTGTAATGGCTGAGTTGGTCAGTTGAACCAAGCTGTAATTCCTGGTTCCCATAGTGAATTACTACATTTTGTATGGTTTGGGCTGTTCTGCTGCCATCTTGTGTCTGGCTGACCTGGCACGTGAGCACAGAAAGAGTTTGAATGTTTGATTAGAGGACCTCTAAAAGGGAAACACTTATGGAAAACAGCTAAGCTGATCAGAACCTCAGCTTGTCTTGGCATCAGTTGTACTGTGCAGAATCTAAGATTTAGAATCTTCCTCTTAAACTCTTTGGTTTTCTCTTTGAATGTATGAGAGACACTAATCTCTGCTTTCCAGGGCATGAAACTTGATTGTAGGAGAGGAGGTGTTACTGCATGAACGTGTTCATTTTTAGACATATTTTGCTGTAACTTCTTTGCAGTAAAACAAAACAGCTGTAGCTGAAGTTCACCCAAAATTCCCGATGAGCCATTTCCAGCTACCCTTCTGCAGGAATGGAGTGCTACAAAGTGTGTTGAGGCATGGGCTGTTGCACACAGGATTGGAAGTGGGGAGTGAGGCTGAGCGCCAAGTCTCTCCACCTTGGTACAAAGCTGCAATGAATACAGGCAAAGGAAGTGGAGCTCTTGCAATGTGTGGAGAAGCTAGAATGGAGAAACTGGAATTGGCCTAAGATTGTTCCAGAGTTTTCTCTGAGGCACATGAAGGCCAGAGTGAGTTTAGGTGGTTTTGCGGGGAGTGACTGCATGGCCAAAACCAAATTCTTCTCATCCTCTTGAGGCAATTTTCTGCTAAGCTGTATGTTGGCCCATACCAGCCCCTTATTTTGGCGATTTGTGATAACATAATACTGAAGGCCTGTAAACCCATGCAATTTTATGAGTAATTTTAGAAATCTCATCCCTTACCAGAAGGAACAGCTGTTTGGGGCTTTCTTGTGCTCCAGTAGCTGAAGTGTGAGGTTGCCTTGAGATAAGATAGTGCTGCTTTTACAGCAGTGGGTGAAGATATGCAAGGATATAAAATTCCCTGTCGTCCTCTTGGAGGAGGATGAAAGTAGCTGTGGGGGTTTCAGGTTTGTCTGAAGAAGTGGCTTGCTGAATAGAAGCTAGCTCAGATTTGCAGAGGACTTTATTGCTGGTGTGGAAAAGACTCAGACCATCACTTAAGGAAAATTGGCAACCTCTTCTTGTCTGTGACTAGAGCAGTCAGCAGGGCTATTCAGCCTTCTCCTAGGCCCTTTTATATGGGGAACAACACTCAATACATTGGCAGCAATTGTCTACATAGTTGAAACTGAAAATTACAGGCCAAAAATGTTGCCCTGGTATCTTCTAGTAAGACATTGAATGGTTGCCTTTGTGCTCACACATTGAGAGCATCTCTCTGACTGCTGTCTTCTGTGCTGACCACTGCTGTCCTATTTCCTTCTGCTTTCTCATTTCCTGTCTATCTTCTATTCTTTCTCTCCATCTTATTCCCCATCCTAAACAGCCTATAGACTCTCTGTGTCCAGATGCTGCATTGCCCCATGCACAATGGGGCCCTGTTTCAAGATGGGAGCTCCTGGTGCTACACAGAATTGCTGTTAAAAACCAAGGGCTTACTTACAGACAGGGCTGTCAGGGTGGAGGGACTGGGCAGCTCCTGGCTGTTATTCCAATGAATCTTTTCAGATTTAGAAGGCTCCTATGCCATGCTGGTGTGCCCCTGCCTCAGCCCCGTGCTCTGAAGCCTTGCTGCCCGGCAGCTCTCCTGGCCGAGCCGTGCTGACGGCCCTGGGATGCTCGGGTGCCCCCTCGGTGCGGGACAGTCACCTGCGGCAGCTCCGGTGTCCCGGCAGAGCCCGACTGCGGCTCACGGCCACCAGAGGGGGACCGGCGGCTCCCTGTAACAGTGGCCAACTCCAGCGCTCTTGAAACCGTGCGGTTTGACTCACACTTGTCTGGGTTTGTTGTTTTGGTTTTGTTTTGTCTTTTTTTTTTTTTTTTTTTTGTTCAGCAGACCTCTTAATCTACCAAACAAGCTGGCTGGTAGAGTCTCTTGCTGTGCTTCTAATCCCCAAACTGGGGTGTGTGGGAAGTGAGCATCTAGAGAGCATCTGCTGGTTCTGCACATGTCCCTGTTGCACCATCCCCCTTGGCCTTTTGTTTTCCAACAGGCAACACGTTAAAAATGCATGAAATGAAGCTGGAATTACATATGTATTATTAACCTGCAGCATTCTCTCAGGAGACTCAGTACAAATAGCTTAGTAAGAGTAATGTGCTTAATATGAATAAACAACAGCAGTAACACTAACCAGATTAGATGTGCTCCCTCAGGCTTTGAGACACAGGTTAGTCATCAGTATGTGAGGAGAGAGGGAGTTTTAATGTGTGGACCAAGAAAGCAGAATTGAGCTGGTGCACAGAAAGAGCTGATATTCTCTTTTTAGGACTCATTATAGCATAATGGACTTTTAAAATTAACTGCAGGCACCTCTAGCCTTTCCAGAGAACCTGGGAGAGTGGAAGCTGACGTGAGTTTGGATGAGTTGCAGCAAGTGACTGGAACAGTGCAGTAGCTCTAGGGACAGGAGGGAAAAAGGACCCTGCTGCCACCCCTGGGGGGCAACTGTCCTGAAGTGGCCCCTGCACAGGCCAGTGCCTTCCTTGGATACTCTTTGCATCAGGTTGTTTTTGGGTAGAGGAGGCTTGGGCCAGCTAACCTTACACTCAGCAGTCAGTGGTGTCAGTAGCCTGTTGGCAGTGCCTTTGGGAAGTGCTCCAAGAATGTCTTTCTAAAAGATGGCTCTGCTGTGCTCATCTCCCGTGGTTCCTCCTCCTGGGCAGGGCTGAGCTTCGTTTCAGGTGTGAAGGGGCAGAGTGTCAGAGGAGCTGTGTAACAAAGACATTACTGAGGCGTAAGGCACTTGATGCTGTGGAGCCAATTCAGGCCTGAGGCCCTGCCCTGGGCAGGGCTGCTCCCAGCAGTGCAAGGAGCAGAGGGAAAGGCACCAGGTCAACAACAGCACCGGGCTGGAAGGTGGTAAAGAGTCATGGCACTGGTCATGCTGGACTCAAGAGGCATCTTTGGATTCTAGTGCAGAAATGCTTCTGGGCCAGAAGGCACCCGGACCTTCTAACTGCATTTCTCAGCAGGATTCCTGATTCTTAAGTGCTCCGTTTAGTGCTGGAGGTTTAGGATTGCATGAGCAGGTAGCCCATGGAGATGGGGAGAGGAGCAGAGTTTGATATGAGGTTGTGGTGTTGAAGTTTATAAGAGACTGAAGGAAACACACCACTTCTCATGCCTTTGTCTTGTTGAACAAGGTCACAGTGACAGCCAGCAGGGATTGAAAGGCAAAAAGCACGTGGCTAATCAAAACTGTCTGCTCCACATATGGACTGAGGAAAGCCTGAGTTTTCCTGCCTATCCTCCTAAGGGCAGATAAAAGAGTGTGACATGCATGTGGATAATGAAAACATCCATGTCTAAATAAGATTTAAAGCAAATAAACATTCCTGCTTCAGGGCCAAAACCTGTCTCTGACAGACAGAAGTCAGAAAGGAGTTTTTTTCTGCTTTTCTTGAAGCTGTCCACTGTCCTGTGCTGGATGCTGATCAGGAGGAGTGTTTGGTAGGTGGTGGCCCTAGGCAGGAAGAAGAAGGTAGAATCTGCTTTAATCCTGTCATATATATTGTGCTAGTTAGGCTTGAGTCAATTTAATACAGGAGTAAGGATATATCCTAAGGCATATCCTTCACAAAACTGGGTGTTAATGTCTTTCCAGAAAATCCCCTCCAGTCTAGAGGAGGGCCACCCTCAGCATCCTGCTGTGTCTCTAAGAGGGACTTCATGGAGAACTGGCTTTTCCTCCTGCCCTGTGGCCCCAGTGCAGCACTCACCATGTTCCTAGTGGATGTATCACCAAATATGGTGAGAAGTCTTTGACATGTTTCCAGAGTGTCTAGGAGTCTGCTGTTAGTCAAATTTCAGTATTGTTGCTCTGTTTGCTGCATAGCTTATTTCCTTTTCACTCTCTGAATTGTTGTATGGGTGTGGGATGATGACAGAGCCTGAGCCTGGAAGAGAGCTGTGCTGTGGCACTGCATCAGGGAGCCCCACACTGTGCTCTTACATGTCCGGGAGCTGGCAGATTCATGGCAGGCAGTGTGCACTGCTCCATGAGGCCAGCACCTGCCCCATGCCCTTCTTGAGCTGTGAAGCCTGCTTGCAGATAAAAGAGTACCTCTGGTCCTCTGTGCCCTCAGCCCAGCACAGGTGTGAGGAGAAGGAGGGTTGTCTCCTGAAGCTCATCCCGGGTGAGCCCCATGGAGAGGTGGATGCAGCTGTAGTTCTTTGCCTCCTCACCTCCATGCCTCTCCCTGCATCTCATCCTCTGCCTTTTTCTCTTCCACTATTGCCCCTTCTACTCTGTTTGCCAATATGGCAGTGGAGAAGACAAAGTACCCTGATGAACTCTGGCTTGGCCTTCTCCCATCTGCCCAGGGAGAGCACTCTCCCCAGCCTTCTCTGCCTTTTGCCTTTCTAATCAGTCATGGTCATTTACCCTGGCACTCTTTGGCAGGGGCTGTACCTTGGCATCATGAGCAGCCAGGGTCAGCTGTCAGCCTCTGAGCCATGAGTGTAATGCAACAGAACAGATGTAGGTATTTTTTCCAAGTTTTTCCTGGGCAGCAAGATTAAAGTCTCTGTTCTCAGCTGGGGTCCCCAGTGTAGTCACTTCCCTCTGTGTTACACAACACCCTATTAAGAACAGCACAAACATGTTCATTGGGATCCCTTCCCCCAACCCTACAGGGTCAAGGAACAAAGGCAAGGGAGGTTTCCAAAGGCTGAGGAGCAGTCTGGTCCAGGAGCCCTGGGATAATCTTGCCCACTCCTGTGAGAGGGCCCTGCCTCTCTCTGCTGTTCTCCATCCTTGTGGTGCCAGAGGTAAGAGGGAACACACAGGGTGGTGGTGGTGGTAAAAGAGCAGCGGGTCGTGTTCCTACATGCATCTGGCTGTAGGCAAACTCGAGTGAGCACCAATGCAGGGAGAAACTATTGTGGCAGCAGCATCCCTGCCAGGCTGGTGTCTGCCCATCCCACTGAACTGGAGGCTTCTGTGAGTGTGTGTGTGTGCATGAGCACCAAGCAAATAACAGCACATGTTGAGAAACCCCAAGGGGTTTCTTGGTGCTAGCAAGGCAAAAGGGGAAGGTGCAGTCCATGGTCTAGACTTGCTTGAGTTCAAAGGTGTCATGTCCTGAGACAATCTGTGTCTTCTGATTGCAAAAGTACTGAGAGAGATTGCTGGAAATGGAGGCAGTGCTCTCCCTAGATGATCCTGAAGTGTCTGGCCACAGAGAGGGGCTGCAGGCACCCTTGGTGAGCAGGAGAGGGCTTCCCTAGCAGCCCAAAGGGAGCAGTCAGGTCCATGTGAGCACACGAGGATCTGCTGCTTGTGTGCACCAATTACTTGCTTTAGTGACAAAAGACCATAAATGAACAAGAGAGTTAATTAGGTCTGCAGCAGGCGAGGTCTGGAAGCCTGCAGAGCTGAGAAATTTGGAAAGGGTTCAAAGGCTCAGGGGGAGGAGAAGGCCCTGGAGCTCTGGGTAGCAAAGGTTCTGCTGGTTTTTCCCCTCAGAGAGCACCAAGAAAAAACATCTCTGACCTGAAGGACGGTCCCCAGGAGGGGAAGAGGCCAGCTCCTGGCAGCATCTGTTTCTTCAGCCTCCAATGAAGGCCTTAAACAGCTTGTTAATTCACTGCTTTGTACAGCTGCAGACCCTTCATCATTGCAAGCAAGCCTCCAGGCAGCGTGTGCAGTTGTGAGCCAGCTCCTTCACCCTGGTACTCTGTGCACTGGGGCATCCAGTGAGCTGTCAGCAGGCTGGGGGGCACACTGCAGCTGTCTGGCCCATGTCTAGTAAAATACTCACAGCAGGTCCTTTCCATCTGTCTTGGCCCAGGAGTGACCCTTGCAAACCTCCTCTCCCTTGCAGCCGCCTCAGCAGATGGTGGGAAGGCAGATGGGAAGAGAAATCTCTGAAGATTTAGCAACAGAAAAGTCTGACCTTGTGATACCTCTCATCCCACCACCCACAGGTACTGGGTTCTTGCAGTGCCACCTTAACCCCCTCTGTGTCCCTTCTCCCACCCCCTTGGAGCACCTCCTGCTCCCTTCTCTGGACCTCAGTGGAGGTCTGCATGGCATCCAGTTGGAAGAAAGCCTGCCCTAGCTCTGCAAGCAGGGTGGGAAGGGGCAGCCGTGTTATGAGGGAAGCTCACAGCATGAAGAGATCTGATGTGCTCTACGTGATGTCCCTTTGGGGTCTCAGGGTTTATGGTTTGGGGCTGAGGGTGTTCAAGTGTGGTGAATCTCTGCAAACCACTTTGAGCAGCTGGTCTTGACTACCCCCTCTTGTACCCTGAAAGCATAAAATTTGCTTTGGGAGTGGGGCAGAGGGTCCTTTCTCTATCTGCAGTTGTGGGGACTGCAGCAGTTCGAGGAGGTGAAAGGGGCACTTGGCCTGTGGGAGCAGTGGAGGAAGTTCCAGCTCAGCAAGGGTGCTGGGGACAGCTGAGTCGAGTATTGCCTGCCAGACTGCACCAGCTGCTCTGGAGTCAGGACTCAAACGCAGGCTTGGTCACTGTTCCAGACTTTTCCTTCACCTCATTTGTTAGTGGCTTCAGATGCAAATCCAGTGGCCGGTATGTGGAGCCTTGGTTGGTTTGCAGGGCTCCTGTCCAGCTGCCCTCACTCAATCTGCCTCCCTGGTGGGCCTGGCTGGATGTGAGCACTGCAAAGGTCCTGGAGGGAATGTGTGGGGCATCCAGGCTGTAGCACTGTCACCTTTCTCTCTGTGTGGTGGCAGTGGCTGGCTTGGACAGAGGACAGGCCCTTCCCACAACACCAGTGGTGTTGATCCAAGTACAACACAGAGGTGGAAGGTTTGCTCTGCAGAGGCTGTTCACCCCACCTCACATCAGTACACACAGACAGCTCATGAGAGATGACCCTTCTTCCTGCAAAATAGCTTGTGCAGGCAGTGTGGACAAGGAGCAAGAAACAGACTGAAAAGAAATAGCAGGATAATGGAGAAAAGCTTGGAAAGGTCTCCAGGCCTGCAAGTACAAAGATGTCCAGGGGCCATGTAGAGGGGCTCCACTGTAGGGTTTGGTACCATGCCCAGCCTGAAGCTCTAGCACCATTTAGAAGGCTGGACCAGCCTTGGCCTCAGTCTTGTTTGGCTGGATGAAGCAGTTGTCATCATGTCCCAAGTACAGTATCATCATTGCTTTTTAATTCCTCCAATGAGGTGTTGCAAACAGATATACATGTGCTGTAACTGTAGTTTGGAATTAGACTTGTCTCTGGGGGCAGGCAGTGATAAGTGATAAGAGCTGTTTGGTTCCCAAACTCTTGTGTTTCTGGACTGGTTTCTAACAAGAGCAGAAGGCACAAAGCTGGGAAGAGGCTGAGCTCCCCACCAGCACAGCCCTATGGTTGGGGAAGGGATGCTAAGCTGGTGGTGCCCCTCCAGCAGCTGGGGTTAATAACCACTCTAAGGTCACTGGAAGCGTTACCTGACAGCTGCTAATTGGGTTTGCCCTTGTTCAGTGCCTGCCCCTGGGGTTTCCTTGGCAGCTGCATGGGCAGGTCTGGGTCTGTGGACATGGGACCCCTGTGGGAGGAGGCTGCTGTGATAAATGACCATTGGTGGATAAGAGGATAAGGGGTAGGAGGAGAAAGTTGCCAAAGCTGTAACTCCAGTGAGTGCAGAGGTTCAGCCTGGTTCAGGTCTGCTGGCAGGCAGGGAAGTGTCCTTGGCCAGCCAGGGTGTTAACCAGCCAGAGGTGAGCTTGGGTGAACAGGACACCAGGACATGTTGCATAAGTCAGACTTAAAGTTCCAGAGAAAGCCTCCAGGGAGATAAAATGTCTTAAGTGTCATCAGCTCTGCAGGGATAATGAGAACCAGAGAACAGCAGGAGGTGAAATGGCACAGACTTGTGAAACCAGGCTTGTGGGCCTGGGATCATCATGGCTCTGTGCTGGCTGGAAGGGCTGGAAGGGACAGTGGCCATGGGGTACTCTGGTGTTTATGGAGGGGCTGAAGAGTTAATCCTCCTAAATCTTAGAGGCAATCAACTCTGAAAGAAGAAAGTCCTTCTCCCAAGCGATGTCCCCTGCTCCTCACCCCTGCTTCTTCAGTTGTCTTGAACAGAAAGCAAGAAACCAGGGAAACAGCAAGGGCTGGATCTGCTGTCACCGTGTTTGCATGGTCAGGGAGACATTCTCAGGCTCCAGGCTCAGCCTCTGGGCCAGCCTGGGGGCTGAGGGAGCCCCTTGGCACTGGAGCCAGCAAGTGCAGCTAAAAGCATGTGTGGGTCCAGTGTCACAGCCCCAAGAGGGGCACCTCCACCTCCTCTGATGGTGACAAAACCCATTACAGCAAAGTTGGTGGATGAGCACCTGTGTTAGAGGTCAGAAAAGAGTTAACAATGCTGGAGCAAGTTGCCCAGGGGTCTGTGGAGCCTCCATCCGTAGAAGGGTTCAAAAACTCAATCGA
Organism: Ammospiza nelsoni; assembly: GCF_027579445.1. Lineage (NCBI taxonomy): Eukaryota > Metazoa > Chordata > Aves > Passeriformes > Passerellidae > Ammospiza > Ammospiza nelsoni. The sequence goes on along the minus strand of NC_080638.1, from coordinate 41,573,356 downwards.
ATGTGACTCCAGCATCCTGGCCTGAGCAGGGGACTGGGCCCTTCTCTAGAGGTCACATCCCACCTCAGCCAGCTTGTGAGTGTGTGGGAGAGCACCAGGGAATGATCTCCACTGCCAGGACAACCTCTTGCTTGGCTGTGGCTGAGAGGTTCACAGCTGGCTGAGGCAAGGACAGTAGGAACTTTTTTCTCCTTACCTGCACTGTGAAACTAGAGTGAGGGAGTCCTTCACCTCTCCCTTACCTGTGTCAGTCCTTGCAGGGCTGTGGTGAGACCTGCAGGGCAGGAGCACTCCAGGGCACAGCAGAGTGCTTTTGGAAGCCATCTCAGCTGGGCCCCAGGGTGTAAAACTGACTTGGTTCCACACTCCCAGGGGGAGGCAGGGCTGTAAGGCAGCTGTGGAAGTTGGGCACCATCTGGCTGTCTTTGGCATCAGGCCTGAGCTGGTGAGGATGAGGGCAGGCTTATTTCACAGAATAGTGATGAAGTACCTGCAGGGGGTTTGTCTTCCTAGCTGGCTCCCTCCTGGTGCACTGAAGACCTGTGGTGAAGGACAGATGTTTGCACTTACACCTGTGCCTCAGGTGTGTGCCTCCCTCTGCCCACAGAGTGTTCCCAGGCTGGAGAGAAGCTCTGTGTTGGCTGTGAGATCTCAGGCTGGATTAAGTGGCAAAGGCAGATCCTCAGCTTTGGGAAGAGCACACTTGACCTTTGCCTCTAGAGGGTTATGCTCTCCCTTGGGAGGAAGTGTTGGCTCAGCTGCTAAACAAAGCACTGGCTGTCATGAGCAGGACCTGCTGCCTCAGGGAGGGCCGGCCTGGGCTGGGGGTCACATTTATAGTCCAGGGGGGAGGAGGAGACAACACACTCATTGACCTGTAAGCTTAGAGGTGACCAGCTCAATTTAATGAGAAATGAGAAGTTATGCTGCCTCCTCTCTCAGTAAAAATAGACCATCTGGAATGGTCTGGGCAGATGGGCTCACTGGCACATGCAAAAGCAAAAGGGAATTTTGCTTGGCAAGATCAAAATGATATTTTGAATCCCATTCCATTATTTTCCAACCTGTTCTTCTCTGTTATGTCTTGCAGTGCCTCTTAACCTGAATTCCTTCTAGCAACTTTGTAGGTTCTCAAGTCCCATGGAAGAAGAATCCAGCAGTAGAACTGGGCCCTGGCATGGACTGCAGACAATGTTATATGTGCTCAGTGGAAGGAGCAGCTAAACAAGGTGCTTCCCCCTATGCAGTGACCTGTGTACAGCTCTCACACTCATTCAGGTGTTTTCTCCTGCCCTTTGTTCTATGCAGTGTGGCTCACTCTAGACCAGAGGGCCTAGCAAGGTATGTGGGCAAACACAGAGTGGGTGTGTGGGGTGGTCTCTTTTCCACTTTTCCCTCAAGTTTTTAAAACAAACAAGTAAAGACATAGAAATTGACTGAGTGCAAAGAACCATAGAAATCTATTTGTATCTTCATCACTACAGGTACACTGTTTGAAGGTTTGGGGTTACCCCTGACCATCACATCTTTCCCTATCTCCAGGCTCCTCCATTAAATCCTCTTGAATTTGGAACCACTTTGAATTAGTGACTCTAAAGAGGTAGTTCAATATTACTGAGAGCATATGAGTTTGGGAGGGAAGATATTCCCTGGGGTGGAGGTGATGGAAGAATCTATGTTTGCCCCAGTCTCCAAATGGCTCAATGGTCTCCAACAGTGCTCAGCCACTATGTTGGCAGAGTGGTTTCTGTCAGGGGTGATGGGAGCATAGAGTGGTAGACAGCACTGCAGGACAGGAATGTTGCCTTCACCTGCAGGTGGACTGTCAAATTGGAAGCAGATGAGAGGATTGTTAATCAGTCACTGATTAACTTTGGCCCAGACCATCTGAAGATCTTGTGGGAAACAGCCACCACACTACCAAAGCTCTCCTGCATACTGGGGCTGCAGCTACCTCCTGCCCTCTCTTTACAGGTTGTATGTGTCTCCTGCCTCTGTCACCCACACATCCCAAAGTATCAGCTGTGTTTCTGTTGGTGTGGATGACTGGATAGAGACCAAAATCTGTAGAGTGTGTTACTGAACACTGATGTGGGAGGTCTGTTGTTAGCACCAGTGTGAGTGCTGCACATCTGAGAAACAAATACGATGAGAGGGGCTGCACACATGAAACACTCAGGGCAGCGGGGCCTGCTCCTCCTTTAGATCTGCTTGGTGCTGACAAACCCATTAGTGGCAGCTTGGTGCTGCTGCTCAGCAGGACTGCTGGGAGAAGCAGCCCTGGAGCCTGTTGGCAGCTGAGCTTTGCACAGGACCAGGCTGGTGGAGCCAGTTACCCCTCCCAACCCATATGGTGCAGATTCACAATCAATTTTCTGAGCACGTGGAGTTTCTGGGAGACATTTGGCTGAGGTCTAGGCTTTGTGCAGCTGTGTCAGCGGGTTCTGAGGTGGGAAGGGCACTGGATTTCACTTCCCTGTTTCCTTCCTAGAGCCTTGCTGACACAGCTTCCTGGACCACTAGTGTCAGGAAGGGGCAGTTCAGTTTCTAGAGGAAGGTGGGAGGGAGGAGAGGCTCAGCCCAACCTGCATGAGCTGTGAGAAGGGCACCAAACCATCCTTGTAGCCCAGCTGCTTCCTCCACTAAAGCGACCAGACAGAGTTTCTGCCATACTCAGACTGTTTGGAAACATGTTGATAAACTTCCAAATGTCTATTTTACAATCCAGATGTGCTGGTCTTGGCTGTAAACCCTCATCTGAAGAACAGGTGTGCTATAATGTTTCTAGCAGTGGCTCTAAAGCCAGCTGGAGGCTTGAACTGAGCAGGGGCCAAGGGGCTGGTGCCATATAGGATATGGATACTAGGGCAGGGACAGGTGAGGCAGAGAGCTGTAGGTCAGCTGTAGTTCACATCAACTCAGATTCAGACTGTGCGGGAAGAAAGGGACAAGCCAGAATATCCCTCAGCCCCCAGGCTCTGCTCAGCAGCACTGGAACCGTCACTGAAGAGGCTGCCCTGCTTGTATGCATCCCTGGGGTGCATTGGTCTTGCTTGGATCTGTCCTGGTAAGGACGCACAGGGCTGGAGCTGGCCACCAGCCTCTGTGATTTCTCTTGACATCCCCAGGAGTTCTATGGTCTGGGAGGCACTGCAGGTCAGAGCCCCTGCCTGCTGGCATTGCCTTGGGAACTGAAATAAGTGGGGCAGCTGCTTCCTTGGGCCAAACTCCGCATGCACCTTTGTCCTGAAAAGCAGGTGTTCCTTCTGGGCTGGGAAAGGTGTCTTGCTGGGTCTGGATCTGGTTTCTGCAAGCTGTGCTGAGGAGAAGCACAGTCCCAGTGGAAGGGCTGGTGGCAGCAGTGGGATGTCAAAGAGGAGCAGCAGTTCTCTGGGGTGGGAAGGACAGCCAGCCCGAGGTGCAGGCTGACAGGAGGAGGCAGGGCACAAGGTGCTGATACCAAATCACTCAGTTACACGTGGTGCCTGTGAACTCAGACACGAGGTGTGTGCTCACAGCCTATTGTTCTCCCCAGGTCCCCAAACTTGCTCTCACATGGGATTTTAGCTCCCCTGTTACCTCTTGGTGATTTGTGTAGCCTAAAGCTTTTGTCAGTGGTGTTCATACCCTGCATAGCTCCCACAGATCCAGCCAAAGCTGCAGGGAAGCAGAGCCTGACTGAGAGCAACCTGCCATAGGAGCAGCTGCCTTTGCTGACAGCGGGCAGCAAGGTTGGCATGACTCACGCCAGGGGCCATATGTGTCCCGTCTCCTGGTGGAACAAGAAACCAAAGTGGCATTGAGAGGGATCCCCAGAGACAGCACTTCTCCTGCCACCTGGGGTGGCCCTGGCCATGCTCTGTGCCCAGCCAGGAGCATCCAGCATCCCAATGTCCCTTACAGTGGGCATAAGGCTGGCTAGTGCTGTTGCTTCATTTTCATCTGCTCCCAGATTGCACTCTTGGCTGGGGAAGAACTTTCCTGCCTTGTAGCTCTGCCTTCCTTCCTTCCTCCTGATGCTCTGCAGCAGGAGCTGCCCAGAGAGCAGCCCAGCTTGCACGGCCTCAAAGCAGGCAGTTCCGACCTGATGCTGTTGATGCAGGGATGTGCCCCAGAAATACCAGGAGCTCCCCATCTCCTTCACTCCTGCCACCCTCCTGGAGCTTCCCTTGGCTCAGGGGTGCAGGGGGCCTGGCTGTGGCAGGGAGGAAGGAGAGGGTATCTCCCTCCTGCCTTCCTCAGCTGCCACCTCTGCTGTCAGGGCCTCCCAGCCTAGAGAGAAAGCAGGAGGCCCCTGGGCTCTTGGCATTGCCTTGGGCTTGAGCTGTGCAGCTCTTCCTTGCCTGCTCAGAGGGGCTGAAATGGGGAAAGTGAGAGGGTGGGAAGGCAGAGGCACAGCCTGAAAATGCAGGCCAGAGCTGAGCACAGAGGTAATCACCATCATCAGAGAACACTGTCCCTGCTTTTGTCTTTAACTCCAAACTCCTCTGGGGGAGGTAGAACAATCATGAATGCCATCCCTTTAATCATGTTATAGATTTCTGTGCCTGGCATGGCCCCTGTCTGGGTGGGAAGTGGATGCTTCCTCATCTGAAGTTCCTTGCATTTCTCAGAAGATTATGACCGGATGTGGTGTGGTAAGAAAGGAGGCTTTGCTCATCTTCTCTGCAGATGACCTGCATTTATCTCTTTGTTAGACTCCCAGTCATCATTATTCTTATTTCCTGTAAGAGTGTGGGTCCTTGCTTAAGGCTCTGTGCCACCTCCATGTAGTCACCACCTGACAGTAGTCAGCATGGCAACTCGTGAGGGAGACTGTGGAGCTGTGATGTCACCAGAGAGCTGGATTCCCAGCCTGTGAAGTCATAGCTGGGAAATTGGGTACTCAGCCTAGTCCCAATGATTACCCAATGGGACTGTAAAGTGTCAATGCATTAGTCTCCTGCATGATGACTATTTAAGCTCTAACACATGCCACCTAATAATTGCCACTTTTTTCAGTTCCCTAAGATTCACTTATTAATAAGCTATTAAACATCCCCTTGAAATCATTGCATTGTAATGAGCTGAGATCACAGCTCACACAGTGATTGCAGTGCCCAAACTGGTAGGAAAGCACCTAAAATCCTGTGATGGGTGTGAGCCCACAATCTCAGGATGGTAGAGTAATCAAATTAATATGCAGATATAACATCACTCCCACCAATCATTCTTATTTCAGGATCTACCATCATCAGTTTTACTCTGTAATGCAAAGCTGAAGAGCTTGAAGTCCAAGGTCCCCATGCCCTGGGCAGCTACAATGAGGTTCTTAGGGAAGGAACAGCAACCTGAAAGAAACTAATTGCTTTTTAGGAAGATTGCTTTGGAATCAGAAGTAGGAATGAAGCTACTTTAATCACAAACACTGTAGAATTCAAAGTCTGATTCAGGTTTGTTTTTTCTGATGTCTTTGTTGTTAAGAAGATCAGCATGGGAGGAATTTCTCAGGAAGAGCTTCTTCATCACAATCTGGACATTGCCTGGTTTCTTCTGTCTTCACTGCTGGATCAGCTGGCTTGCATCTCTTATATTTTCTACAGGTTGTGGTTTTGTTCAGAGGTGCTGCCTGTGAAGTTGTACCAGACACCAGGAAGGGAGACTTTTCCCTTAGGAGAGCACCTCAGGCTCCCTGCATCCCCTCAAGCTGCAGTTCCTGCTTCCCTGATCCCTTCCAGTCCGTGACAGGCTGATGTTCAATAGCTGCCACAGGAACAGCCTCCTGGCATTGAGACCCCAGGGAAAAGGGGAGAAGAAGGTTATGGTAATTCACTATCAGAGCCCTTTCCACTGTTTTCAGCAGTGCCCTGGCCTCCCAAGAAGAGGGTCACAACCCATAAAAATGGGAAGATGTTCTGCTTCCTTCTTCCCTTTCCCTTTCCCTTTCCCTTTCTTTCCTTAGTGAGGACAGCTGACAAATGAGTGGAGCAGCTGAAGTCCCCCATCTGGCTGATGTCCTGAGCAGGCTTGTTCCACAGGGAACATGTGATGGGATGGATTTCCTGGTCAGGGCAGCCTCTGTGCTCTTAGGGCATGATCAGGCTTTCCTGATTTTCAGGCCCTGCTCACTGCCACGCTCAGTTCCAGCCACAGGTACTGAAGAAGCAGAGAGGCCAGACCAGCCTCTTGGGAAGAGGGAAGATTGCAGTCAGATCATTTCAAACAGGACTTCATTAATTATAAATGAACAGACTCCCTTGAGCTGCTGTAGCTCTGCATGAGTCACATTCGAACTGAGCATTCTTTTTTTCCTCCAGAGGAGTTGCCAAACGGGCTCTAAACAGTGTGATGGATAAATAAGGAACCAGCTGTGCTCTGCAGCCAGCCCAACCAGGGCATTTCTACAGCAGTAGCCCACAGCAATCTCCTCTCTGCCTCACTCTGCACTCCCATCCCTTGGGCTTTGCCACCTGATCATTCTCTCCAGGTTTCATTTTCCTGGTGGCAAGTCTTTGTGTTCTCTTGTAACCTGTTTCTCAGCACGTGGTCTCAGCCCTTGGCAATGCATGGACACATGCTTAGACAGCAGCATGAGCAGCACATCCAGGTGTAGGACACCAGCTGCCTGGTCTGGGCCTCCATCTCAGAGATTGCCCTGGTGAAATGAAAGCAGAAGGAAAAATAAAACCAGCAAGTCTTGGCTTTAGACTAGGAACTGGACAATTTCTCTTCTGTTTTCTGACAACAAATCACTGCTCACACAGCTCTCAGCTGCCTGCTGGTGGCCTCCTCCCAGGGAGAAGCCAAGATGTGCCCAAGGCTTTGAGGGATGCACCAGGAGTGCGTGGAGGTGGCTGAAGGGCCAGGCTGTGTGTCTGGCTGTGGTGCCTTGTCTGTTGGGTGGGGATGTCTACTACCCTGGGTGCCCAGAAATATGGGTGTGCTGAGCTGTGTGTGTCTCATGGCAAAGGCAATGGGTGCAAGTGCTGTCCATGGAGGGTTTGCAGGCTGTGTTTGCAAATTCAGAAGCTGCTTTTCCTGCCTCTCTGATACCCATGGTTACAGAGATCCTCTCCAGAGATCTCTCTGTATTGCTGCCTTGAAATTGTTTCTCTATCCAGCTCCCCACAGCTGCCATGTTCTCCCTCCTGGTGTGAGATGGCTCTTTTCAGAGAAGCTGTGAGTTCTAGCTCTACAAGGCTGGCTCCACACCCCCATTTTTAAGCCAGTGAGCCTGGCCAACCTTCCCCTGCCCTTGAGCCCTGAGCTATGGGAGCCCTCCTTCTTCCTCTGTGGGAGCTGCAGGCAGCTTCTGAATCCATGGAATGTGTCCCATCTGCAGCGTGTTACGGGTGTGCTCTCAGCAGAGGAAGAGGCACATGTGGGCTGTGAACCCTTCTGAAGAGAAAGAAAAGGGGCTAATTAATCTAAGGGATACGGTGCCAGGAGCCACATCTGGGGGCCAACTGGCCCTGGAAGCATGGCTCCCAGGTGTTAGCACCCCAAGGGAATTGTGCAGAGCTGCTGTGGACCCAATGGTATCTCATGGGTGGGGTAATGGAGGTGTGAGGGGGCCTAGCACAGAGGGGCCCCCATCAGCACAGTCTGGAATAGTCCCTTCTCCCTGTCCTTTGAGAGGGCTCAAGATGGTGTGACATGCATGTCCCTCCAGGTCACAGCCTGCTGTGACCCCTCTGCCTCTGGCCCTGTGGCTTTGATCCTCAGCTGCCCAAGAGCCCCACCCAGCCTGCCACAGACCAAGCAGGTGAGACATGTCATCAACGCAGGCCACACGTGCTCTTCTCTGCAGGGTCTGATGAGCCCTTACTTTCTGAACTGGCTGCCTCATTCAGCTCAGGGCCCTGGTCCTGGAAAGCATGGGCTTGTAGGGGTGCTGCAGGGGTGTCTGCCCTCAGACCCTCCCCTGGTGCCATTTCTGTCACCTAGCAGGTCACTTGGTGAATTAAGGGAATGAAGGCAGCAAAAAGCACTTTGAACTGCCTGCCTGCAGGTCATGTCCCCAGAGGTGCCCTGTGCTCCCTGCTGCTGGGGGCTGGTCTGTCACACCCTGCTTGCCAGCTTATTGCCCCATCCTCACTCTGCTGCTGCTGCTTTCTCTTCCCAAGCGCGGGCTTGACCTCAGAAGCAAGCAGCCCAACCATGCACACTTTGCCTGGGTGAGTTCCTGAGCAATGAGGTATTTCATGTTTGACTGCTGAGCCCCCACTGTGCCGCATGCTGAAGCCCAGCCTGCACTGCACCCCTGTCCTTCCCCTTTTCTAATGGGTTTTGTTTTGGGAATGGCCAAATACCTGCACCCCTGTCCTTCCCTTTTTCTAATGGGTTTTGTTTTGGGAATGGCCAAATATCAGCCATCTGCAAATAACTCCTGTGCCATCAGCTCCTTGTGCCAGACAGCCTCAGGTGGGGGGATTGGGGGCACTGCCCTCAGCTGCCCCCTGCTCTGCTGCAGCACTCCCCTGGGATCAAATGGCAGCAGCGCATCCCTGAAAAGCTGAGGAGTGTTTGCCTATGAGAGGCAGCAAGGAGCTCAGTGTCCAGCTCCAGGGGGTCACTGTAAACACGGAGCTAAGCTGATTTGAGGAGGGATGCCAGCTCCCTAGGCCAGGCTCCACCGCAGCCAGGGGCAGCTGCAAGAGGTGCCAGGGGGCTGTTCATGGCTCTCATTGCACGTCATTGCTCAGCCCCATCAGGGGGCACAAGCCCCTGGAACCCACTACCACTGGTGCCCCACGTGCAGGCTCCTGTGCACATGATGTCCTCTGGGGATGCTGAAGTCATCTTTTTCTCTGGGGTGATCCAACACCTCTGGGAAGGAGGAATCCACTTGTGCCCCCTGTTCTGGGGTCTCCTGTTCTGGCTTTGAGCCTACCCTGGCTCTTGGCTGCTTTGTTTATGGCTTTGTTTATAGTATTGATAATTTTCTCATGTCAGGTTTAGGCACAAGCATTCTTTCCATTGCTGCATAAGAAAGTAATTAGGTGAGGATGGAAAGGACATTCTTCTTCTTCAGAACAAAGAAACAAGCCACGGCTGTTAGTGGGCATTGCTTATGACATCCACTGCCATGCAAACCCCTGCCCAAGTGACTGTCCCTGCCCTCACAGGACAGGGAGGTAAACTGATTGCACCCCAGGGAGTGCCAAAGCACCCTCTGAAATTTCTGCCTGCCCTTCAGCTGCCAGCACCAAGGTAAAGCCTGAACCCACTCTGCCCATTATTCTGGTCACACTTACTCACCTGGTGGTTGCCTCCCATCTCCCCCGCTTGCCATCCCCGGCCAGAAGGAATGTGCTGGGGTCCTGCTCCACTCCAGAGCCAGCATGCTTTCAGGGGGATTCATTCCCTGTGCTTTTGCTCCTTTCCCAGCTCCTCTGCACGCTGGAGGGTAGGCAGCAGTGCTCCTATCCCATGAAGGAGGTGGCTGTGGTCTGAGAGTGTAAAAGGCAAGGGGCAATGAGAAGAAGAGAGATGGAACCACTGGTTTCAAATAGGAGAGGCTTTAGGAGCACAACTGCTGGAGGCTGGAGAGACAGAACTGAGTGAGCTGGACACACCCCTCTGCCACAAAGCTGTTGGAAAGCAGACAGCTTGGTGAGGACCTGGGAGGGCAGCACCTGTAGTAGGAGGCTGAAGGGGGAGGAGCATCAGTGGGATGGGGCTGTAATGGGCTGGGGGAGCAGTGGGCACAGAAGAGGAGCCAGCAGTCCTATGTTGCAGTCACCCCACAGATCAAAAGGAACAAAAGAAATCAGATAAAATCATGGACTGATATGACAATTTGCCTTTTAAACCCAGTGGCTGAGCTGCAGCAGCTGGCTGAAGGAGCCCCTACCCTGCACACTGCTGGAAGATGTGAAGATGCCCCTGAAGGATCACTCTGTGCACACAGTTCCTTGTGCTCTCCTGCAGACATCCAGCTGCTGCACTCAGGGCCACCACAGGACCCACTGCAGGCACATAATCCAGTGTATCTCCTTCCTGTGAGCATTTCCAGTGCCCTAGCATGTCTCTTTGCATGTAGAGATGCAGCAAAAGGCCTTTAGTCACCCACTAAGGTAACCAGTGCTTCTGTGGGTTGGAATGAGCCCACCCCAAATAAAGGACAGTGTCTGCACTCCAGTGGGAGGATTTGCTCCTTGCCCAAGATGGCCAAGAGCAGCAGGATCTGTAGAGATGTGGCAGAGCACGAGGTTAAACTGATGTGTGTGGCTGAAAGGGGATTTGTGCCCCTGTTCTCCCTCCTCCTACTCTTCTCTCAGTCTTCCTCAGCACATATAAAGCAAAGCAGTCATTTTAAGTCCTCCCTCGACCTCTTGGTACTCAAGCAGAGGCAGACAGAGGGAGAAGGATGGGCATCTGCTCTAAGCTCCTGGAATACATCCCCAGAAAGATCTGTCAGGCTGAAGGACCTGGAGTTTCTGAGTAGGTCTTTTTCTAGCCTAAATTTATACAAGGAAGATTATAAAACCCTGGATGGGGTTGAGAGGATCCAAGATCTCTGGAGCCAGCGTGGGATAGCCAACAAGGCTCTTCCCATTGCCGTGCCTTTCTCCTGGTCGATGCGATCCGGAGCAGCGAGAGGGCCAGCGGTGCTGATGCAGCTCCAGAAGTGCCCAGATGCTGAGGGGCAGCGGTGTATTCTTCTGGCATCCGAGTCTTCTGCTCCGTGCCCTCAAAGCCGGGGTCACTCCCCCTTTCCCGAGCGCTCCCAGCTGCGGCGGTCGCTGCGGGCCGGGCGGCGGGGCGGGCTGCGGGGGCTGCACACCGACTGCCGGGCCGGCGGCGGCCGGGGCTCCCTGGCCAGGCAGGGGTTAAGGCTTCTCTGTTGTAGTTTGTTTCCCTTTGCCAAAGTGGGTGTTGCTGGAATGTCTCCTCTCCCAAGAAGGGGGGCCGAGCCGTGTCCTCTGGAGAGGGGGGATGTCAGCATCAAAAAGACACAAAGGGGGAGGTTTCCAAAAATAAAACCCTCCATCCCCTCCAGGCGCTGCCAGTGCCAGAGGCAGGCGCGAAGGTGCTTGGAGCTGCCTGCGGAGCGCGGGATCTCGCTGGCAGCCCGGATAGCGGGGCCGGCCGCCCTTCTCCTCTTCCTCCTCCTGCGGGGGCCGCCCGGCAGCCCTCTCCCCGGCTCGGCACCGCTCTCTGCGCCCCCGGCCCCGGTGGGCGGCAGGTCCCGCCGGAGTCCCGGAACGGGATGGGGCGGTGAGCGGGGGCGGAGAGCCGGCGGTCCCCGCTGCCCCGCGCCCGCCGGGGATGCCAGCCGGGCTCTGAGCGCTCCGCACCGCCCGTCTCCCCTCGCCACCGGCTGACACCATGCGGGGCGCTGCCGCCAGCCTCCTCCCGCTCACCTTCGCCGTCCTCCTGGGCTTCTCCCGCTGCCGGCCGGACTCGGCGGCCCGGCTGGAGCCGGGGGCCGGGGGCGCGGCGCGGCTGCGGAGCCGCGGGGCTGCCCTGGGGGCGGCGGGCACGGCCAACGGCCTGTCCCCAGCGTCCCGGTCCCCTCCGCCGTCACGGCCCCTCCCCGCAGCCCTCCACGTGGATCGCGGCTCCGCGGCCGCCGCGGGGAGCCCGAACGGTGCCCACGGCCGCAGGCAGCGTCCCGACCGCGGGCTGCCCGCGCCCCGGGGCCAGGCGGGAGATGCCGGGCTCGGTCCCGGCGCGGGGCAGAGGAACCGGCAGGACTCCTCCCGCCAGCGGCAGGGCGGCGGGCTGAAGGCGCGAGTGGTGCCCCGGGCGAAGGAGCCAAGCGGCAGAGGGAGGATGGCGGGGTAAGTGCTGCGGCCGGGGGGATCCTGCCGGGGCTGCGCAGCGTGAGCCCCGGTGGTCCCGGCGCTGGGCGCCCCGGACAGAGGGGCAGGGTCCCATCCCGAGCCCCGTGTGCATCCCCTCTTCCATCCCACGGGGCTCCCGGCGCTGCCACGTCCCTCGCGGGATGGCGGGCAGTGTTCCCCGGGACCGGGTCCGGAGCGGCGCAGGGCACCCCGCTGGATGCTCGCTGTCCTGTGGCGCCTCTGTCCCGCACCGCTGCAACCACTCGTGGTGCCTGTGTGTGTGTGTGTGTGTGTGTGTGTGTGTCGGTGTGCACGCAGGCGGGGCGCGCTCCCGAGTGTGCGTGGGCCGCCGTCTGCCGGGCGAGGGGCTGCGTGCTTCAGGCGTGGTGGGATGCAGTGCCCTGTGGCGGGTCGGGGCCCCGGGCGGCAGAGAGCTGCTGTCCCCGCTGCCCTCCGAAGCTGCCCTGGGAGGCTGCAGCGTGGGGAACTCCCGAGGGGGATCGAGTATGATTGAGGTGTGGAGCAGCTGGAGGGGCTTGCTTGGCTCTGCGGGACGAGGGTGTCGTCTGCCGCCCTTGCTGCAGGTACCTGGCCTCTTGGCTCCTTCCTCCCATAATGGGCCCCTTGTAAGCACTCCACGCCGCAGCTTCCCATGGCTTGAGCTGGCTCAGCCGAAGGAGGCTTCCTATGACTTGCCTGGCAGGGCTGCTTCCAGCTCCAGCCTCTGGCTGCAGCCCTAAGGAGGTGGCGGGGCCAACTGCTCCATCGTGAGGGGAGCCTGCCGTCTGTGCAGGGCTGATGGACTCCTCAGCCCGGGGCCCCTTCTTCGGCAGCTCCCCCACATCTCGTGGCTGATGCCCTTGGAGATCAGCTCCTTTGCATTTGGGCAGGGCTGCCAAAACCATCGCGCAGGAGCTTGACCAGCCCGTGTGGCACTGTGTGTGTGTCTGCTCTCGTGTGAGCCTTGCTAGGGGGACTGTTGGGGGCAGGCTCTGGGTTACAGCCCTCTGAAATGGGCAGAAATGTCTTCTAACATCTGGTGGGAAGCTTCACTAGAACACAAAAGGTCTGTCTCTGGGTTTTCTCTCTCCCTTACTTGTCTCCTTGTAAAGTTTGGAGACAGAAATTTTTTCTGTGCCACTCTGTGTACTTTCCTTCAACACATCCACAGAAGCACCAAGTTCACTCTACTTCTATTATGTTTGATATATAAAGTATCACTACTATAGGTTCTGAGCTTACCCAGCTCATTATCTTGGCTTGTTAGCCACCCAGAGAGGCAGTCTTGGGAAGATTCAGTCCTGCTCAGTCAGATTTGGGTGTTTTTGGGCTCAGAAAGATTTTACCCTTTCTGCAGTTGGAATGTTGTCAGTGTTGCTTTGGGATCATGTAGCAGTTTGGTTGAATTGGAGTCATCTGATACCCAGCATGTTTGTTTTCAGACTGCAGCTGCCTCTGGTGACAACAGCTGGCCTGTGCTGCTGTCAGGAGCGTGAGGGCAGCCCCAAGGTTCACACTGTGCTCGGAAGAGCCCTGAACCTTTTTGCAAGCAGCTCTCATGCCTTAATCCAGGGTGTAAACAGGGATGATTGGTCCAGCACTTACACAGTTTACCTGTTATTATCTGTATCTGAGAGTGCCACTGCCTCCAAGCTCAAAGCAAGGAAGAGCTGTGTCCTACCACTGTGCTTCTCATGCAGGCTCTGCTGCACTTTCTGCCTCTGCTCTGCACTGGAAGATCAAGGCTGGGGATACAAAGCTTTCTGCAGTCCCCAGGAGCCTCAGTTCTGCAAAGTGTCTGTAATGGCTTTCTGTCTGTTCTGGACTCCAAAGCATCACTTTGAAGATTCTCTATAACTCACTGTCTTTGGAGCTTAAGAGGAAGCCTAGCTGCAACAAGTGCCCATGAGTAACCACATGGTGCTGCTCCTCATGGAAAGCTAGCTGCTGCTGCCTCCAGCCACTCTGGGGGCCTCTGTCCTTCCACCTCATCCATCTTCTTACACCCCTTGCTGCACCAGACACATTTTCATCCAGGAAACTCAGGGCCCCTAAAAAACTTCAGTTTGTGATGTTTCATTGTTTTGCCAGGTGAGATATTTTCTGTTCTGCTATTTACACTGAACTCCTGCAAGTCTCTGGTATGACAACCTTCATTTTCCCTTACTCAGGTAACTTTTCAGGCACACTAAACCCCACTACTATTTATACAATTATTTTGGCTAAAAATCACAACTCCTGCATGTGTTGCCTTTTCAGATTCCCCAGTGAGAGCTCTCTGCTGGTACCTTCAGGGGCCCTGCAGAGTTCTGTGGTTGAAAAATCCCCTTTTATTGGCACTCTATGTTTTTCTAGATAATTATTTTCTCACCTTGTCTGATAGCTGCATACCCAAGATTGAGTTTCTTTCCTGGGGACTCTTTGGATGCCATCCTGCTCAGTCTCTTTCTGACCTTTTTGCAGGTGTGACTTGTACAAACAATTTCATGAATGCATCCAGCTTCAAGACTTGCAAGAGCTGGGTTTTAGTATTTTCCCCAGAAGACTCACTGTGAGGTGACTTTTGGTATCCCCACAAACATCACAGAAAATTACTGACTCCTGACTCTGAGTGAACAAAACAATCCAGCCCTGAAAACATCACTGCTTTGCTCTGCTCAGCTTAACATCCCTGTTTCTCCAGCTCCCCTGACTAGAAGGATTTTCCTCTTGAGTGTTGTGGGGTAGGGTAGCTGTGACACATACCAGCTGTGACTGTACTTGTGTGCTGGATGCATCCCGAATCTGGGGTGGCCAGTCCTGCTGCGAGGACACTGTGGGCATCTCCCTCTACACCAGTGTCCCCTGGGATGTGTCCCCTCTTGTTCTTCTGCCCCGTGGCTGGGAGGTGGGTCACAGTGATGAGGAAGGTGGGTGATGGGAGAGTAATCTGGGGAAGCCTCTACTTCTGGTACCTGCCTGGACACTAGCAGGCAGAGAGTCCCAGACCCATTCTTTCCCCTCCCATTTTCTTTTGGGGCATTCTACACCCCAGTTCACGTTTTATTGCTGTTGTAGACACCATCTGTGGCTGTGTAATCCTGCATTACCCAGGCTTTGTGGTATATAGGCTCTCACTGCAATGTGTTTACAGGATTGCTCAGGAGTGGAGGCAGTTAAGTGCTGGTGTGGACTTGGCAGAGGGTTTTCAGAGACTCATCGATGCCAACAGCCTTTTGCTAATGTTCTTTACTGGGTCTGACTGCAAATATTTCATATGCATTTGGATGAAGTTCACTTTCCTGCAGTAGAAAGGCAGACCTGATGATCTAATGGTCCCTTGGCCTCCTGTGAGGATGCTGTACATGGTCTGAGTGGAGTCAGCATATCTGGCAGCACAGAGTTCTGTGTGAAGCTGAAAGATGATGCATAGATTGCTATTAAAATAAGTGGTGGAAAAAAGGGTTCAACTGAATGCTTCAGAAACAGCATGTGATCATTGCTGTAAAATCCATGATCTTACTTCTGTTTTCTTGTTTTCCTTCCCCCTGGTGCCTGTTATGGTTGCTTGGTCTTGTTTAAGATAACACTGCAAGATCTTGCAGGCTGTTCTCATCCTGGGTACCTCAGCCCACCTGAGTCTGATCCTGCTGGTGGCCTCTGGCTGCAGCAGCAGAGGAGGGGATGAGGGAGAGGCTTGCAGCAGCTCCTTTGCTCACGTCCAAGGTTGTGCCAGTGCATCAGTCAGGGCTATGAATGGTTCTTTGGGGTGCAGGGAGATTTCATGGCACTGGCTTCAGCTCTGTGGGGAGTTTCAAGGAGCTGTCTATCCCAGAAAAGGAGCAGGTCAGTGAAGAGTGCCTGGGAGCTCCTGTGCACCAAGCTCACCATGCCAGGGATTATACCTGGGCATGGATGGTGCACGCTAGCCACAGAATGAAGAAAAAGCTTGGTTTGCAGTTGCTGGCTGCTGCCTGTGCTCTTTGGAGACCTCAGGGTGTACCTGGTACTTGAGGCAGAGGCTGAGATGTGGATCCAGTGCCCCACTCTGCATTTTCCCAGAGAAGTACTGAGTTCTGCCTTAGGGTTTTCTCTGGTACTGTGTCTATTTAGCTGCCTGAGCTATTCAGTGCCCTTTCTCTTCAAAAAGGGGGAACTGGCTGCTGGAAATGGTCTCTGTCTGCTTTGGTCTGAGCTGGGCTGGGAACTATTTTGGAAGGTGCTAAGTAGACCATGAGCCCTGAAGCAGAACAGTGTTACAAGCAATCAAGTTCAGTGCCTTTGAATGCTCTCAGCAATGTTTCTTTTCACAGGATATGTGCTAGTTGACCTGACCCTTAGGAAGGCTAATACATTATTAAAATCTTCCACTGGTATGGAGACAGAGATAGGAAATACTGATTGTTTGCTGAAGGCTTGTTTTGGCATCAGCATTAGGGCTGGGATGAGGGCATCCCATGGAACGTGACCAATATGAGGTTCAGTGGAACTTCAGTTTGCAAGGCCCCTGTGAGGACATGTCCTCCCTTCTGCTTTGACTGTTGAGTTTCTCTCCAGCTGGGAGAGCTGCTGACCCCTCCACCTGCCCATTCATCCTCTGGTCCCCCTGCAGCCCAGGCTGCCCTGGATGGGGGTGTGAGTCATGCTCCCGTTTCCTTTCTGCTCTGCTTCCTGTTCCAAGGAGTGGCTAAGCAGGAGAAAACCTGCTCAGGCAGCTGCTGAATGCTTCAAAGTTCCGATCGTGGCTCTGGCCTGTGCCATTGTTGGGTCTCCAGGGGCTCGGTGTGTCACTTACGGCACCCAGCAGCTCCTCTTGCCGGGCTGTTCTGCCCGATGCCTTGGCAGTCCTTGTTCCCTGTGCCATGAGGGGTGACCAGGGGCTGCTCAGTGTCTGCAGGTGGCTCCTCAGAAGACACCCCCATTGTGGTGACACCAGACCTGGGGGACCCTGCCACTTGTTTGTTCTCCAGAAGCAGCCCTGGATGGAGAGGCCAAGGGCTGGGCTTGCCCCACAGGGGCCTCGTGCTTGAGCCACATCTCTGCCTAAAGTGTTTGTGGTGTCATGTGCAGCAGGACAAATGGATGTGGAAGCCACCACTCTCTCTCAAGCACCATCCCACAATGCTGTAAACATGCCATGCTCCTTAAATTTCCTTGGATTCATTCTGAATTCTTTGCAAGGCAGTACAAACCCCATGGCATTCAAACCAGGCAAATGACAACAAAATACTTGAAGTAGAACCAGAAGTGCTCAGGAATGGGTCCCATGCAGCAAAGCTCCCATAGCTATTTTCTTGCAGCTGATACTCTTGCTTACCTGTGCCTCATGCTCTGTGAGGCCCTGCTCACTGGGCTTTCATCAGGAAATAGTTGTGGTTCTTCTCTACCCTCCAGCACTACCTACATGTTGTTCCTTCCAGCTGCTTATTTCCAGTCTAGGAGGTCCTCCCTGCCTCCTGTTCCCATTCTCTCATCCAGGACCTTATGGTAGGAAGGAACATTCCTTTCCAGGCATTCCTTCTGCCCCTGAGGGCAGCCCTGCCAGGCTGTCCTCCCTCCAGGAGCATTGCCCTGGTTGGTGCTGGCATCAACACCAGCCCTTCCCCTGGGGCTGGCAGCTCATGTCTGGAGCTGGCAGTGACACAGAGGGGCTCTGTTGAGGAGGGAGCTGTGCTGAGCCCAACAGGGGTTTCATGACTCCAGGAGTGGCCTTGTCTGCTCAGCCTTGGGCCTCTGTCCGTTTGAGCCTCGGATCTTTTCTCCTATGACTGCTGGCTTGGTGTGGGCATTGAGAGCAGCTATTTTGCCCACAAGAAACATGATTTTCTGGATAAGTTGAGGTGGGAAAGGGCAGGGGCTTTGCTCACTGAAGAGACTGAATATGACTTATGAGATGTGTTTCACCTGTGCCAAAGGAAGAATGGGAGCTGTGACAGTCTAAGCAAAGCTGCTTATGTTGCTGCTTGGAGCAGAGTCCCTCTCAGGACCTTAATTATCCAAAGACCTGCTCCAGCTCAATGGTTTTCTCTTTTTACTGATCAGGACACCTTGAAAGTGTTTAAGGCCTTGTAAGCTCTTATGCAGTAAATAAAGGAAGGTTTGGTTTTTTTTTAATGGATGCATTCTGAGGATGTGTTAAAGAAGAGACTCATACATCTCTTTGAGTTGACCAACAAAATGCTGGAAATTGGTGGTTTTACCCAGCTAGAGCAGATACGAGTGCGTGCTAGAATTACTTTGGCTTGTTCTGCATGCAGGAAGTTGCACCAAGGGAATTTAAATGCTTTCTCCCTATAAAAATTTACCTAGATTAATACAATATTGATCCTGAAGGACTAGGTAACACTTTTAAATGATATGTCTTCTCAGACCACTTCCCTTTCCCACATGTAGCAATTGTACCTCTGCAGGCAGCTGCATCTGTGAACACCAGAACAATCCTTGGCATACCTGCCACCCACTGTCCTTGGCTCTCCTAAAGAGAGCCCCACAGCTCGAGCCCTGGCACTTCTGGAGTCCCATTTCAGGCCATGTGGATGCAGGAGTCTGGACGATGCCAGTTTAGAGCAGGATTTTCCTCTGACCCTGCTGTGTTCATGTTAAAGTCAGCCCAGAAGATAAATGCGCATGTTTCTGTGGTTCCTGTAAATTCTGTCAGCAGCTCTGACTGCCTTGTCCAGCATTAGAAATAAACCATACTTTCCACTTCTTTTCCAGAGGATTTCCAGAGCTTTCTGGCTATTTCTAAGTTTCTATCTTTTGACAACTGTTCTTTCTCATCTACTTTGACATGCAAAGGTTACCTATCTCTAAAATCTTCCCTCCATGATGATTAATACTCTTGGAGAGCACCCTGCAACTTGTTATTCCTTCTCATTATAGACACTTAAATATGATGTGACCAGAGGAAGCAGCATTAGCTGCCTGCTTGGGCATTGCAGAGCACCCCTTAGATGCCCAGCACTGTCTGTGATAGCTGTATGTTGACTGTTATCCCTACCTGAAAAGAGACAAGAAAAGAGAGGTGGGGATGATGTCATTTATGTAAGGGCAGTCAAAAAGTAACTGCAGCTAAATCCTGGACTCAACACTCATGGATATGATTTCAGCATCTTGGAATTAATGTAGCTCTGTGCACATCAGGTAGACACAAATTTCATAGCACCAGAGAGTCCTCAGAGCCCTGGGTCACTGCACTAGAGACAGATCACAAAGGAGGACTGGGGTGCTTGCAAAGGGAGAGCAAGCTGGGGAGCATCCCAGAGTGTGGCTTCTGACGTGCCATCCCTGCCAGGGCAGGGCTGGGCAGTGAACAGCAGCAGGCAGCAGCAGTCAGGTGGAGAATGGAGTGTTGTCCTCGGCTGGAGCAGCTCAGGACATTGGCAGGGGCAAGATACTATGACCAAAGTTGAAATTGAGCCAAATTTACACCCCAATACCATGAAGAACCATGAGATCTTTAATGATCTCTGGCTGCTGGCCTCCAATTGCTCTCAGGAGGAAAATGGTTCCTCTGAGTGCTGTGCCAGGAATCCAGCATAATGCCAGTTCAAAAGGGAGCTCCTCTCTCAGGGATCGCTCACACTGCAGCATTCACAGTCCTTGGGGGTTTCTTTTCCAAACACTTAAACAACTCAGCCCTTGTCCCATTGGTTTTGATCTCAGCTGCTGGTCCATCTGGAAGGAAATATCAGATGCTGCAGGAAATAATTTTGTGGGTGACTCAGAGGTGATGGCTGCAGCAAGACCTCAGCTTCCCCCTCTCCTAACCACATTGCTTTGTCTCTCTGCTTAGGCCAAATGTCTGTGGCCGACAGTGTTGCCCAGGATGGACCACAGCTCCAGGCACAAACCGCTGCATCAAACGTGAGTATGAGAGTCTCAGCCAGTGCAAGTCTCAGGATGCACCTCTAAAAAGTGCTTGAATACTTCTGTGACCCCACACACTGCCCATGCACTGTGCCAGGGCGGGAGATAAATCCTGGGGTCTTTGGAGGCAGTGCCAAAGCCTTGCTGTGGGACTGCCAGGCTATAGGTCAGCTCTTCCCGTCTGCCAGCAAAGTTGGAGTAGAATAATTATGGTTTTATTTCATTATTGTTATTAGTGTCCATCCATGGCAGGATCTTGTTGGGGCAGAGCATTGCAGTGGCCAATTTGTGTGTGAGTTTTGAGCCTTGGGCTCTCACCTGTCCTGCTTGGAGCAAAGACAGGTCTGTGAGAGTCCCAGCAGCTGGGAACCAGCACACTGGGGCTGTGCTCATGTGGGTGAGCATTGCTGATGCTGAGTGGGGAATCAGGGCTGCAAATTATCTGAGTGCTATTAACAAAAGCAATTAATGGATTTGGCACAAGGGCTGGGATGGGTGGGGCTGGAGCATGGGGTGCCTAAGATGGCAGTGAGGCACAGGGCGCTCCTGCAGTGCAAACTGCCTGGCCAGGACCCTCCTGCCTACCCACAGAGGAAGCATGAAGTGCTCTGCTCACCCAGGCAGCGCTGGTACGGCCCTGTGGGCTGTGGTCACTGTGGGCTCCCTGACACAGCCCTGGAGAGAAGATGTTTGGGTAGGCACCAGTGCAATGCCCACCAGAGACAAGTGAGCTGCCACCTCCATCCTCAGTAGCTCCTCAGCTCTGAGCAGCCCTTGTGTGGCCCCTGTCCCTGAACAGCAGGGCTGCCCCAGCAGCCCATCCGTGGCCTTCGGAGGCGCTGCTGGCCCCGTGCACCTGCCTGGTGCCAGGGAGGTGCGGGGCTGCCTGTGGCTCTCTGTCAGCTCTGGGGGCTGGAGCACGGCCGGGGGGAACGCCCGGCCCACAACAGCGACAGCATCTGCCTCTGCTGGGGCGGCAGCAGCAGCTGCCCAGATGTGAGGCAGGGAAGGAGGCTCAGCTTTGTTTGCCGCGGGATCTCACGGCGCTCTGGCCGTGCCGGGGTGATTGCATTCGCGATCCTGTTTGGGAGCAGGGGGCCAAGGGCTGACTCACCTCCCTTCTCCCTCTCCCCCCTCCGGCAGAAGCCAAACGGTAGAGAGCGTGCTGTGCTGCCAGACAGTGTCTGTAAACACAGCGCGGGCCAACCATGGCAGCATCTTTCTCTCATTAGGGATTTTGGTAGGAGCCGTGGATCTGGGCTTGCAGCCACGCGGGCTGCCTGGTGATTGCTCAGGTGCTGAGCCCTTGTTCCCAAGGATTCATTAAAAGGACAGTGTCAACATGATCAGGCCTGACAGTGTCCCCCTGACCGGGGACGGTAAAGCTCAGCCGGGACTTCGGTGGAGACTGGTGATGTGTAAACATAATTTAATTCCCAGCTACCTCCTTCCCTGAGCTTTTCTGCTGGAACTCAAGCTGCTGGAGACATACAGCTGTTTTTAAAGCTGCCAAGGCAAGCTGGACAGCCCATCCCCATTAAGTTTCTGCAGTGTAATGCTGTTTAATATCTGTTCCCATGGTCTTTGATATGTGGCATATCAAGGAAGTCAGTGGGGTAGAAATGCAGCCAGAGAGACCCTCTTAAGAGTGATGAAACATGAAAGAATTAGTATTCAGGCGTTGGACAGATACTTGGTTTTCAAGGATATGAGCCTTGAGGTACAAGACAGAGGACATGTCAAATTGTTGCCATAATCTACTTCCTCTCACCTACCAAGGGTGATGGTTTCTTCCTTCACCCATGCTTTTGTAGGCACTTTGTTCTTTCAATATCCCTGCATATAACTTAACTCCAGCCTTAGAAAAGTGTCTCTCCGTATGTTTCAGATTTGAGGACCAAAGTTGCAGTGAGGACTTGTGGAATTTTCAGACAGTCTGTGACTGGGAAGATAAAAAGAGAAATATCTTTCCCTGGAGCAACAACATCTCCTGGGATGGTGGAAATGAGCTAAGGGAGTTTAGGAGGAAGACCTTGGCTATTTGCAGAGATCCCTGTGACCTCTGCCCCCAGGCTGCCAGGTGATGCCATTGAGCTGCATACAGAGGACCTCTCACAGAAGGGGCCTTTAGGGATAGTGAGCTGCATCTGAATGTAGGCCTGAAGGGTTCAACCTCCTGCCTGGTTAACTTTGTTCTGGAGTGAGATTCTGGCCATTATGTTCTTAGTCTGGTGGAGAAGAAACCTGTATACACAAGTAGCCAGATGCCCCCTTGCACTGCCCACATTTTCAGGGCTGCAGTGGCTGCAGGGTACACTTGTCAGTAATTTAGCTGCTGCCTGTTAGCTCATCATGCTCAGCCTCCCCATGTTAGTTTATCAGCCTCCACTTCCATCAGCATTACTCATGATAGTTCTTTGCTGCTTCCAGAGATAGTAACCTGGGCTGGGAATGCAGCATGAGCTTTTTTCCTGACTGGAATATTTTAAAATTTAAAAGAAACATTTTTAATCAGTGTGTCAGGAAGGACTAAATAAACTAATGCACTTTCCAATCTTATACAGATGGTCTTGCAGTTAAGATGGTGAATAAAGGTGCAGGGATTCCAGGCTGAGACTCTGGCTCTGCTGTGGCCTCACAGCGTGACTTCAGACAGTCCCATTAACATCCCTGGGGCTTTTCCACATCTGCAAAATGACATTCACATGCCTCTTCATTTGTCTTTCTTCTGAACAGTGGCTATAGGGTTTTTTGAACCCTGGCTGTTTTTCACTGAAGTTCTGTTTCCTCTCTGTTATTCCTGCATTGCTGTTGATCCACCTCCCTGTCACTCTGCACAGATCTCACTTGTGGTAAACTGTCCATCCCTTCTGGGAGTGCTCCCACAGTCAGAGCCATAAGTTAGAACTGAGAAGTTCTAAGTTAGAACTTTTCCATGAGAAAGTGGACTGAATAACCCCAGTGGTACAAGTCCTTTAGCACCTTCTCAGTTTTCCTATGGAGGCCTTAGCTGATGGACAGGTTCCCCTGCATTTTAAGTGGAATTGCACAGGAGCTGCTTGCAGTGAAGATCTGCATCACTCTCCTAGATGAAGAGCATGAGCAGAGCTTCAGGGACTCAGTAATTGAATGTTACCTTACATGTCATTGCTCAACCCCGGGCCAGGTGTGCCTGCAAAGCAAAGCTGGGCTGAACTTGGTGGCATTCCCCTCTGACAGGCCTGGCTTGGTGGTCGAGTCATGCCACAGTCATCCCTGCTGTGTGACCTTGCTGGGAGGACTTACCTCATGCACTAAAGACTAGACTTGACCTGTGAGGGCACTGCTAGATGGTCTTGAACAAACTACATTTTCTATTAGTGATACTTCAGTAATGTTCCAAGTTATATTATTTTATTAAGAGTTTTGGGATGGCTATTTTTGTTTTCCCTAATCCCCAGCTCCTGGAAGAGGTGATTGCATGAGACTCCAGTGAGAAGAAATGAGTGCCTGTCATCTTAACAGAAACTGTTTATAGTACCCTGAGTTGGGGAGCAACGCCTCAAAGTAACCCCTGAGGTCAGAAAACAGAAAGCAAAGAGAAAGATTTCAAATATATATGTGTATTTTAACCATCTTGTTTCTTCAGCTAATGTTATGGTTTGGGGGGCCTGACTGGTGATTTCACACACTTGTCAGTGGCAGTGCTGCCACTGACTGATCTGCTCTCTTTGTATTGCATAGCTGAACTGAGTGGAAACCAGCAAATTTTAAAGCTCTTTCAAGTTTCCCCCGAGTCTGTAAAGGCAACTAGGAAGGGGATTAATCCTAGAGCTGAAATATTTCAGCTAGGGCAGCTCCCCATTCATCCTTCTTGAAGAGACCAGAAGACTAATCTCATTCCCTCCTTCCTCTTCTCTATGTAAACTGCCTTAGGGGCTTTTTAGAGTGCCTGGTCACTTATCAGCACTTTCCTGCTGAAGGGTACAGTTGAAGGTGACTCTGTTGGTGGGAGAGGTTGTGAGAACTGCTGTGGTTCCAGGTCCCAGCATCGTGGCTCTGCAGTATTTCAGCATGTGAAGTGGTTGTTTTCAATGGCAGGCTTCCTGGGCTGGTGGCCTTTGTTAAAAACCAGGCATTTATTGGGAGATAACAGTAGGGACTGGCAGCCTATTTAAATCACAGCTGAGTTTTGTATTATAAATTACATCAACTTCTGGAGTGCCAGACTTCCCAGAGACGCTTAATTCCTGCCTGACTAGGACCTTGTCCCTGTTCCAGGGACTGCAGTGTTGGCTGATTTATTTTACTGGGAGATTTCATCAAAACCTCTGGCTTTAACCTATACAGCCTTACGTGACTTGGGGTCTCCTTTTCCTTGAGATCTCCCTCTCTTCTTGAGTGTTAACATGGTAATAAATGTCGCATGAAGCATTCCAGTGAGCATATCCTTGATCTAGTTAGGAAAAGTTGATAGCAGGCTAGTTTTGGGATGAGGGAAGGGTTGTGGGGGCTATGCTGCAGTGAAAAGAATTCAAGTGTCTGCATAAGGACTTCTCTCACTTGATGACTGCAGGATGATGTGTGGATGGCACACGAGGAATGAGCTCTCTGTATGTTTGTTGTCCAGAAGCAGTGTTTCTTACAGGCATGCTTGTATCTCACAGGAGTGGAGAGTTGCAGCCAGAAGGGGAGGGACATGCTCTTGAAAGCCCTGCAGCTGTGTGTAAAGGTGGTGAGATGCCCCTGCAGTCTCCCTAGGGCAGTCCTGGGAGAGGGGATTATCAGCAGAAGCAGTGGCTTCATGGGTTGAAACCCATTCACAGGGTTTCCATGTGACTGGAGGTTGGTGTCCACCTTGTGTTGTCCAACACGGTTTTATTACCCTTTGACCAGCTGGCATCTTCTTTCTTTGAAGGACAACACTGTTTTCCAGTGCCTTTTCAATTACCCTTGCACAGAACAATGAGCCCAGTCCTACTGGAGCAATCTGTGGATTCCTGGCTGCCACTGCCTGGGTCATAAACCCAATTTGGCATCTGTTGACTTGGGAAGTGTTAGGGTCCTGTGTATAATTAATAGCACTTTCCTCCCAGGGCACAAACTGAAGCTGATGTGCTGTAATTAGGAACACACAGGCTCAGAGGTTGATTTAGGCATAAGGTTAATGAACTGTAAGTCCCCGTAGCAGTGGAGGAATTTGAGTGACTCCAAAATCAGCCGTGGAAGGAAAGCTGGAGAGCACTGAAAGGGACAGGCCGGGGGCATTGTGCAAATCAGACCCCAAAACTGACTAAAGGTAACATGCAATCCCTTGCTTTGTGAATTAGGAACCTATTCCTGTCCAGAGCACTCTGGGCAATGCTAGCAGCCATGTGCTCTCTGCAGGCCATGCTGCTCATTTCTGAACTTTCTGAAATGAGCCTTGCTGGAGAAGAGCTCTGCAGAGACCAGTGTGGAGAATAGAGGTGACCTTGTGTTAGGGGCTGACAGCATTGTAACACCAAAGCTGTGAGGGTCACCTGCCTGTAGAGATGAGATGGGACTGTCCCAGTTGTGCTGCCCCAGCTGGGTGTCACCACCATGGGGCTCAAGTCCTGTGTGCACTAACTGCCTTTCTGTGTCTCCTCAGCTGTCTGCGACCCGCCGTGCCAGAACAAGGGCTCCTGCAGCCGCCCCCAGGTCTGTACCTGCCGCTCAGGCTTCCAGGGCTCCCGCTGTGAAGAAGTTGTTCCTGAGCAGGAGTACCACCCGCCTGGTGCCGCTGCCTTCCAGCCCCCCGCAGGCTCCCTCCGGAGGAGGACCAGCACAGTGGGGCGGGATGCCTCCCAGCACGGGGCTCAGGCGCCCATCCCACGGCACGTCCCAGCTGTGTAAGTCAAACTGAGTCCTGGCATCATGCTGTGCCCATCCCTCAGGCAGATAACACCTTGGTCAGCTGGGCCACGGCCTCTGCTTCATGAGACCAGGCAACCTGGCTCTTGATGAGCACTCCTCCATAGGCTGTAGTAGCTGACATAAGGGGGTCAGGTCCTGCTGTCCCTCCAAGGGACTCAGTTTGTTTCCAGCACTTTGTCACAGTCCCCTGGCTACACAGGAATGTGATGGGCTAATGATGATCCCATGAGAGAGGAAAACTGTGAAGGTCATCAGTTTGCCCTTGTCCTGCTGGTGAATAGCCTTCATGGTAGCAGCAGGGTGGACAGACGAGTGGTGGGTAAATCTCTTTCCCAAGAGGGTATGTTTAGAGCAATATATCCAGGTAGTACCGACAGAAGAGAACACCTGAGGTGTGCTTGTAAGTGCTGGTATTAGCAAAACAATGACACTCACAGATGTCTCCTGGCAGACTCTAGCAATTATTGAACCATTTGTTCTGTATTTCTGAGTAATTTTGCTTTGGTTTGGGTCATTTTGGCACTCAGGCAGATGCCTGCATATTGGGTACAGAAGCAAAGGTGGAGCTGCTGGAGCTCAGAGGTCCATGCAGGGGGGAGTGTGAGGAGTGTGTTAAGCTCAGAATGACAACTGTGGCATCGTCTGGTCTTTTCTGAGAGGAAGGACCTAGGGCTTCAATGCACCTGCCTCAGATCAGTGCTGAGATATGCTCCTGTACCTGAGCTACCACTGCTTCACAAAACTTTGTGTTTTGTGACACCCTGCTGGAGCTGGAGCTGTTTTTACTGAATGAGGCAGTAAAGATGGGAGAGGTTATTAGAGATGCTTCCCCTAATAAGCACTACTACTGTGCCAGCAGCTTTTTGGGGATGGAGCACTGAGAGTAGTGCCTGCTACAATAACCCACACATATTACTTGTTTGGGTTTTTTTAGACCATCTCCACTTCTCTATAACAGTCCATGAATGTGGGAGCAAATTGTTAGACTGCATCACCCCTAAAGGCCCCTGTGTTTCTTGGAGCTGTTCAGTCAATTGCTGGGCCAGAAAGACTGGTTTTGTTGGTGGTCATTAAAGCAGAGAATTTTCTCATGGCTTCCAGGAGGAGCTCCTCTGTCACAATCAGGAAGACATTACAGCAAATTACAGGTGTTTAACTGGGATGTAACTTCAGTTTTTCCTTCATCTTCTCTGAACTTTTGGCTTTCTCTGTCAACATCACTTTGAGCTGCCTGAGGAGAGGGCAATTTGGCCTTTGCTTTTCTATTTTCCTGCAGGTGGTTTCTGACATGCCCATTGCTCCTACAGTAGCTACTGCCTTTCTGTCTCTTTTGAAACAGAGGCAATGCACGGGCTGGAGACAATTCTAGACCCTTGGCTGTCAACAGTTTTGGAGAGGCTCAAATGACTGGCTAAGATTTTACTGGCACCGAGTAGTTCACTGAAGCTGACTTATCTTGTGCCCAAATGGAAGACTATCTGATAGAAACCAAACTGAGCAAAGGCAGAGGTGATGCTGGCAGGGAGAGGTGACCAAGCCCCTGTCATTGCTGCTCTAAGAGAGGCTTGCTGCCCACGTGAGCACACAGCCCTCTCACGTGCCTGTAACCCTGGGCATTGCTGCTGAGTTTCCCTGTGGTGATGACCTCCTCCTACCCCTCTGTGCTACCACTCTGTGAGGAGGGGCTGGAGGGGAGGGAGAGCAGTGTCCTTGGAGATACAGCACCTGTTGAAGGCTTTCCCTGTAGGGAACATGACCTCAGGCTCCGCACAGAGGACGGAGCGCTGTGCAGGCACTGGCAGAGCATTCTTGCCCAGTCAGTCAGACATAGCAGCTAGTGATCACTGAGCTGGGATTGCTGAATGCCCAGCTGCCCAACGTACCTTAAATCCCCTGGCACTATCCCAAGGAAACAGGACTCCATTAAGGACCGTGCTCTGCTGTTCCTCCTTCTCTGTCCACGAAGGCCATAGGATGTCACCTTCATCCCATGCTTCAGCAAGAGAATTTGACTATTGCCCTTTGCAATGGCCACAGTTAGGACACCAGGACATGTCCACCACTGATGGCCTTCTGGAGAATCCTGAAGGATTCACTGAGGCTGCTGTGTGTCTCTCCAAGAGGGAGTTGTCACCCCCCTCTGAGTGCTGTGCTGCCCAGGCAATGTTTGCCAGCCCTGCTCTGCAGGCAGGTGGAGGGCTGCCTGCACCCTGCCACTGGTCTGCATTGAAATACCTCTCTTCAGCCCCTGGGTGCTCTTCTATACAACTCAGTCACTTGGATTTTTTCTGTGGTCTGTGCAACTTATAACATGGTGTGGTACTGCATAACTTAAAAGCCTTGTTGCTGTTAGAAGAGTAGTTTCCCAAAAGTTTTTGCGTGTCCCTTTCAGCATGCCAACTTCTGGGCTAGCTGCAGAGCCTACTGTAAGAGTGAGCATCTGCAGCCAAAGGCATGGTCTTGGCCATACCCTCCCATTGCTTCACTTGTTGGTCCCCACCTGGTCTCTGGGTGAGTTGGCTCAGTTCAGTAAACCAGCAAAAAAATTAATGCAGCAAAATCAAAGATAATTTTCTGCCACTTCAGGGGACTAAATTGGCTTATTGGAAGATCATGAGACCAAAAGAATTGGACAGAACTGCAAGTCTAGCAGTGAAGGGGAGGAAAGGAGGGTGGGGAAGTCACTTCTCTAGGTTGGTTATTTGTATCATGAAACCACACTCTTAGACTCGTCTGAACTTGCAGTGACAACATCATCTCTTTCCACTGAAGTACATTCTGTGCTTTTGCATGAAGCTCTCTTCATACAGTTTTGTAGCAGCAAAAGCAAGAAGTTTGTCTTAAAAGAGCTAGGTAGTGGTTGTTCATGTTTGCAGGTGTGAGGATTGGCTTTTAGGCACTGCAAACTCAGAGCTGCATTCAGTGGAGTTCAGTTCACTGTAAAGTGTGAGAGGAACAGCTTGGGTTGTCAGGTCCATGGTCTGCTCCAGGATAGGGGGGTTTTGCTGGTGGACACTGATTTTTTCTAGTCAGCCTGGCATGATTTCACAGGAGCTGGCTTACTCATCTGATTTGTCTATAAGGAAGAGGTAGAAGAAGTTCTTGAATGGTTCTGTGGATGGAGGACACTGGTGATTCTAGGTCAGTGTTGTGAGAAGACTCTGAGTTCCAGGACAAATACCCAGTCCCCAGCCTCCATGTACATTTGAATTGCTTACAAGCAGGAGTTGCACAAGAGTAGGAGCTTATAGACATCTTAGCCTTGTCTTGCTATTTCAAGACAGGAAATCAATCCTCACATGAGTGAATTTGCATTCTCTTTTTGTTTATTTGCATCTATATTGCCTTTATTTGTGTTTGCTTGTACAGAGCTAAGTATCAGAAGCTCTGAAGCTATACACTAGAACAGTACTATATTAGATTCCCTATAAACATGCAACAAAACCCATGAATCCACCACAGAGACCTGGTCTCTAAGAAGTAATTGGGTTGCTATTGGTTTCAATGTGTTTTGAAGTGAGTCTTCAGAGAGAGAGTTAAGAGAGCAGCCAGCTGAATTAGTTAGGAACTGCCTGGACCAAAATATTCCCCACTTACCTGAGTGATGGGACTGCTTTAAAATTATTTCTTGTCCTCATCTAGTTGGATTTGCTGCTTACCATGACTGCTCCTTCATTGTGGGGACTAACTTGGTCTGGAGGTAGGAAATTTTTGGGGGTCTGTAGGAGCCCATAAAGTGTTAGTGAAGAGCATGACCAGACAGCTGCCTGTTTTCATGGTTCTGCTTCTGGTATGCACATGCTTCTGGTTCTGCTGCAGAACCACAGTAGCCTTCTGTGGCTTCCCTGCCAGGAGAGCCCAGGAAGCACAGCTGGGACAGCAGAGATGTTACTGTCAGTCCTCTACCCTCAGGTACCTCCTCACCCTTGGTGAGAAGCAGCAGCTCCTTGAGCAGCAGGGCTGTACCAGTCATATGCCTCTGGTTGTACTGCTTGGTTGGCACTTTCACCTGCCAGATGTGAGGGCTAGTGAATGGACCTGTGGGCATTCCCACTGCAGCTGTCATAGATCCTTTTCTGGGTGTGCTGGCAGTCTTGGAAAAATATGGATTGAAGGTCAGCTTGAATGTTGTGCTGAGCACAGGCATCAGTGCTGCAGAGTTACTTGTAGCCCTCAGTGTTTCTGTCTGGAGAGCTACTGGGTAAGAACCACTCCATCCTGGGCTGGCCTCTATGGTGTGCATTCTCTCTTCCTCCTGGGACTAAAGAAGAAGAAGATGTATTCAGTCTTACTTGAGCTCAACCCTTGCCCAGGGAAGGACAAGGCTAGGAGAAAGGCAGCTCTGAGTCTACTTTGCTGACACCAGAGCTGGTGATGCTCCAGCTGTCATCCCTGGAAATATAGGCTAAGCAGTGAGTACCACTTCCCAAGTCCCTTCAGCAGTCTGTGGCTCAGTGCAGATTTGGAGTCATGTGTCCAAGAGAGCCTGTGGAGACTTGTTAGCTGCTGCAGAAGCTGAGAGGGCCCCATTCTGTGTTGGGTGGAACAGCAAGTGCTCTGGAGAGCAAAATCCTGGGGGTGTTAGAGGCCCTCCCAGCATGGACTAGCTGCAAACCCTCCCTCTTCTTGATCTCAGCCTGAATCTCTGCCTGGAGAAGCAAAACCCTGATGGATGATTGTGCGGGTGGAGTTGCACCTCAGCCCAGAAGCTGAGCTAAATGGAAACAGCTTTGTTTTCCTAAGGCTGGAGTATCAGCAGAATTCATGTTTATTTAGCAGGGGGTGGAAAGGGTTTGTTCCCTTGCCCCTTACCCTCAGGATGGCTGACCAGATGCCTTTGACTCTGGCAGGGTGTGTGGAGGGTCCTGTTGCTGCCCCCTGAGAAGGTCCCTTCTGCCAGGGATATATAAATCTGTAGCCAGCATGTGTGCAAGGGAGCTGTGCTACCTGGATGGGAGGTGTGTGCTGGGTGATGGCTGCTTGCAAAGCAAGGCATCCTTCCTCTGGGAAGAGAAGCAGAGATGGCTGGGACCTGCAAAGGATTCCCCCAGTGATGCAGGCAAGGGAAAAGGACATAGCTATGGTGTCAGGTGCTGAGACACTGTGCAGACAGCTTAATGCAGCTAAGCTCTTGAGGGCAGGGAGCTTCCTGCTCTGAGAGGGTTCTGTTTAGGCAAGGCAGTTGTTGGGAGTTGCCTGGTGTTTTCAGGGTGGAAAAGGAAGAAGGCTGAGTTGCAACATGCCTGGCCCACTGATTTCTGATCCCAGACTCTCTGCAGCACCCTGGAGGAGACACCTCCTCCCTTCCTGATCAGAGGAAGTGCTGTATGCAGCCCTTGAGGAGCTGTGGCAAGCGCTCCTGGCCTGGGAACACTGGGAACCTCATGCCAGCAGGCAGGCTCTGCCAAAAATCTCTGTTCTCTCTCCTGGAAGCAAAGGATTAGAACAGCAGGGAGCAAACAGATGGGAGGATCTTGGGTGGGTGGCAGAGGTTGCTGGATGGAGAAAGTGTATTTCTCCCCATTTGAAAATTGTTCTCTTTCATTTGAAAATCCTGTCCCGGTGGTAGTCAAATGTCAAGCATGATCCTTTGCAAAGGGGAGTGGAGCCCATGGATGGATACAAAGCTGTCTGCCCTGGGGTCACCACTTAAACCACGACATTGAGAACTGTGGCTCGGCAAAATCAGTTTGATGAGCTTGTTGTCATTGAGGACTAGCAGATAGAACAAAAAGTTCACTGCAAGGTCACTTGCTTTTTAAAGATGCTGCTCCAAACAGAGGCAGATTTGTCTTAATTGTTAAAGCAGGATCTGGAGCCTCCTGTCTTGCCAGCTTTGAACTTTCCACATTCATGAGAAAAAGGGGAACTTGCTTACTGCCTTACTTGAGTTGCTGACGAGTGTCCAGGACTGTTTATCCACCATATGTCTAGCACTAGCAGGAGGTCTGTACTAGCTACATACTTATTGAATGCATCTTTGCTCTTCTGCTCACTTATGATTGTCACTCAGTCCACATTTATGAGTGTTGCAATTTATTAATATCCAAATATCAGAGAAAAAAAAAGCCAGACCTTGATGAGAAGCATCCCCCTGTTTAAGTGCATTCCTGTGGCATAGGCTGTGGCAGCTTTCCCACTTCATTTGGTATGGGACCAGCCCAGGAGATCCATAGTACACAATGTTGAATTCCCGGGGTAGAACACCGGTGCCAGCCTTGTGCCACTACAGTGTCTGTGCTTGTCACTCGAATGGCATATTTTCTCAGTGCAGATAAGCCCTAACTGCAGCTTTCTAAGGTGCTTCCCTTTGGCAGTATGGTTTTTACAAGGTAGCCAAACATTTACATTCCTTGATCCAAAGCCAACTTTGAGTAGATATCTGAGACATTGTTAAAAAATTGGAACTAAAAAGCCAGTGCCACTCCGGGTGAGAATATGTGAAAAGGAAAATATGTCACTCAGGACAATGGGATCTCCATAAGCTCCAGATCTAGGCCCCTTTCCTGCTTTGACATAGTCAAAAGTCCTTGGCAAGCTGGATGAGAAGCCTAAAGGAAAAACTCAAGCTACTCAAGAGGAGTGTAAATGCCATTTTTCTTATATTAAAAAAACCCTCCTATTTTTAAATTACATTATATACCTTCTCTAATCTGGCACCAGATTCAGTTGCTTTATTTTCTAGTGTTTTAAAGTTGTCAGCACCCTTCTGGTTTATATGTTTTATGTATTTACTTTCTAGGGGGTTGCATACCCTTCAGAGCAGCAGGAGAATAGCTGGCTTTCAGGCCCCTTTTCAAAACTCCAAATATGGTCTTTACATTAGACCTGGTTTTTCTGCACCTCCTTGGGAGCCATTCATGTAGCTTAATGCAGCCTTTAGGCAGTTCAAATGCACTTTTCCTTCTAACTGAGAGTGCTGCTACTGTCAGCTCAATCTGAGACTCCATGCAAGAGAGCAGGGTGCAGGGCAAGTACATTGTACATGTGGTAGGTAAGGTAGTACAGAAAATCCAGTTTATAGCCTATTTTATATACTATACATATATCATTTAGGACATTTATGACAATACAATTTATATAGCAGTTGTATAAAAAAGAAAGTTGTTAGAAGAGCACTAAGGCCACATGATCAAATACTGGGAAGAGCTTTCCTAATGCCTGAATTTGGATTGCCATCTATCTTGCTTTCAGCTCCCTTGTGCCTGTGGATTGCTGCAGTTTCTCATACCTGACTGTGTGTTGCCTTTTTTGGTTTAAACTGGTACTTCACTAAAATCAAAGCTGCTCTCTTTAGTTGAGAATGTTTCACATAAATCACCGGTGCTAGCAGGAAACAAGGGATTAATTGAAGTTTTAATTTGATACAAGAAGTGGTTGAAATGAAGATCTAAAAGTCTTCATATAAAATTTACTCGTTCTCTTTTCCTTTCTTCAGAAGCATCCTGAGAAATGCTGCCCTGAGTTCTTGATGCTTGGTGGGATTGGTACCTTGCTCTCCACACCACCTCATTTTTTTTCCACCTGTGTGAAAGCTCTCATTTAGGCAGAAACTAAACATCTAGACAGGAATTAAGAAGACATTCAGGCTGGAAGAATCTTATTTATCTATTGCTGCTGAAGGAAAAATATCCTCTATGCAAGGAAGAAATCTGGAAGCAAAGGCTAGGATTTTTCAGGGTAGAAGTGAAAAGCAAATTAGTCAATGGTGGGTAATTCATGTGGTGCATACCAGAGACTGACGGTGCTTAGGACCCAAGTCAGATGAGTTTTTTTCCCTGTACACCCTGGGCTCCTGCTCTGAGTCAAGGTATTCTTTATTGCCAGAAAAGATCTTGACAAATTGGAAAGAATTCTGAGGGAGGGAGGGAGCTGAGCGGAATGGTTAACAGACCCACATCTGCAAAACTGAGCCAAGTGTTGGCCTTGGAGGATGAGGAACATACTTGGAGGCTGAGGCTATCAGGATGGGGCAGAGTGTATTAGGTTGCCTGTAGCCTTGGCAGGGTGGCCATGATAATATTTCAATGGTATGGCTTTCTAAAAAGCAATGTGCCAAACTATTCCAGGGATGTAATGACAGGTTGATAATGACACTGAAGCTTTGCCTTCTCCATGACTTTGGAGCTCTGTT
Source organism: Ammospiza nelsoni (assembly GCF_027579445.1). Lineage (NCBI taxonomy): Eukaryota > Metazoa > Chordata > Aves > Passeriformes > Passerellidae > Ammospiza > Ammospiza nelsoni. The sequence goes on along the minus strand of NC_080638.1, from coordinate 41,539,726 downwards.
GTTGCTGAACTGGAGTCCAGGCACTGCCAAAGCAGGTGCAGGGCTCCATATCTCTTCTCAATGAGGAGTCTGGGAAACCTGTTCCTCCCTTGTAGTCCTTGGTGTGGGTGCTGAGGGCTATGTGAGAGAGGTCTAGAGCAGACTGATGGTCATGGTACTCCTGAAGTCACTGGCTTTGCCATCAGGCATCATGCTGACGTGGCCAGGAGTGTTCCTGGTTCCCAGACACCCACTAGGCATTTGGCTAGTGAGCACGTGGAGGGATGGAGCCGGTGCAGAACAGTACAGACTAAAAATCACCGGGATGCTCATTCCCTGATCCTCATCTGGAACGAGACTTCAAGAGTGGATAGCAAAGGTTACATCTCAGCTCAGCTCTCATGGATTGAGTGCTGAAGGTGCAGGAATCCTGTGTGTGGCTGGGGATGGAGCAATGTGAGAAGACCTAACAACACTGAGGTAATAGATCCAAAGGCCAGGACATCCTGCTGGGTGTTTAACCATGATTTTAGCTTAAAATATGTCTTAGATCTACAGTGTTCCCAGGATGAGTGGGAGACCACCTGCTGTAGATGAAAAGCCTTCACTTCTTCAGATGAGAGCACTACACACATCTCTTCACGTTGTTGCTCTCATGCTGTGTGTGTGTGTTCATCCACAAACTCCTCACCCCCCTCACATGCCTGGGATGAGAGAGGCATTTCTAGTCCTCTCTGTGTCCTGTGTAGAGCAGTGGGCAGGCAGCTGGCTCCCCCCACTCCCAGGGGTGCATGTGGGTGCAAGGATGAATAGGCTAAAGTGTTTTCTCAGGGCTTTGAAGCTGGCAGCCGAGTGAAGGGGGTGGGTGTTGCTAGTCAACAAGATGGAAATGAAACTCAAATGTGCTTGTTTTCTCACTGTGTTATGGGGAAGATGAGTGACCTCCCTGCAGCCAGTGTTGAGCTTTTCTCTGCCTGATGCTTCTGCAGCAGGTTTCATTAGATGGCAGCCAGGCCCTCAGCTTGCAGCTGTTGTGTCTTGTGGAAACAGAGGGCCCTTTGAGATGGAGATCTGTGCTCTGTGTGTACAAGCACAGGTTGATGTGTTGTCCTCTCCTCTTGTATGCCACTGCCCTAAGCACAGATCCTTCCCTGCCAGGTAGGACCCTGTACTGGGGAGTGTGGGGAGCAGGAGAGGGGCAGAGGAGGCATTGCTGTGGTTGGTGGGGGGTTGAACCTCGGTGGGGTGGTCACAGTGTGTGACTGACAGCTCATTGTGTGACTGACAGAGCCCACTGTGTGACAGACAGCCCATTGCTGACTGACAGCCCATTGTGTGACTGACAGCCCACTGTGTGAGTGACACCCCATTGTGTGACTGACAGCCCATTGTGTGACTAACAGCCCATTGCTGACTGACAGCCCACTGTGTGACTGACAGCCCACTGTGTGACTGACAGCCCATTGTGTGACTGACACCCCATTGCTGACTGACAGCCCACTGTGTGACTGACAGCCCATTGTGTGACAGACAGCGCACTGTGTGACTGACAGCCCATTGTGTGACTGACAGCCCACTGTGTGACTGACAGCCCATTGTGTGACAGACAGCCCATTGCTGACTGACAGCCCACTTTGTGACTGACAGCCCATTGCTGACTGACAGCCCAGCTCTGGCTGTGCCAGCAGCTTGTGCCAGGGCTTGTGGTGGAGCACAGGCTGCGGCCATGGCGTGATGGCTGCAGTGAGATGGTGACACTGATGGTGACCTGCGTGTGATGGCAGCTGTTAGGATGCTTCTGCATGTGTCTCTAATCACTAAGGTGTGAGACTGCCTGTGTGACTGCATTTGGCAGCAGTGCTGTGCCTGTTGATTGTGCTGCTCAGCACCAGCCCCTCCATGCAGCAGGGAAGCCAACTGAGGCAGTTTTGTCACTGTTCCAGCCCAAAGGAGTGTGCAGCTGAGCACCACAGGCCATCCTGGGCAGTTCTGACAGAGAGGTGGTTCCTTGCCTGGTCTCCCTCACCACTGAAATCCCAGTTTTAGTCTATGGAGTGTTCAAGATATGGCCCAAATGTGGCATTTGTAATCAAGTAACCTGGCATGGTTCCTCTGTTGGCTCCACTTGGAGCTCAGAGCAGTTGCAGGCTGCATTTTTATTTTTGGCTTTGGCCTGCACTTCAGCTCTGGAGACAAGCAGATTGCAGACAGCTCTTTATCACATTTGGCATTTGGAAATCATTATTCTGGCCGTTTAATGGATCAGCACTAAGGTCTGATGGATGCACAGTCTGCAGCTCCTAGTGACCACCTGATGCCATGTCCTTGAGCAGGGCATGTTTCTGCAGCCTCACTGGGCCAGGCAGGTGCTGTTCCCATGCTTGGAGAGTTGGACTTCTTCCAGGGAGTCAGTTGCTCACTGCCTAATACATGAGAGCAAAGAAGAGCATTCAACAGAGTGGCAGGTGGCATGTGTGGCACATGTGGAAAAGGAAGGGCATTTAATGTCAGCAGAGAGCTGTGTGGAGGCATGTGAGCAGCCACTTTGGCTAAGGAGAAAATTGGATCCCAAGAGACTGGTTGAAAAGGACTTGTTAGTTGTCTGTGGGCTTAGAGGGGTTCAGTTACGTATGTGGTGTCTGGCAACTCCTGAACAGATAAAATTAGAGTTCACAGCCCTCTGTCTCTCTGTTCTCACACAGTACATGGCAGGCTGGGAGCCAGCTAGGATGGCTCTGCAGCACTGGCACTGCTTTGGGGGCCAGAAGAAGGTAGATGCCAAGGTGGTGGTGATGGAGTCTGAGCTTGGTGGCATGAAGCAGACAGCTGGTGATTCTGCTGCCCCATGGACTTGCACATCTACTACATCAACTGCTGCTACAGTTTGTAGTGAGAGATTCAGAGAAATCTTGGCCAGCCACTCGCACATATGTCAAGTGGAGCTGGAGTTACCCCTGCAACATGGCACAGGTGAGAGCCCAAAATAAGAGCCATGTGGGCTCTATGAGAGCCTCTTCATCACTGTGGTAAAGGATAGGGCTGGCACCTGGGTGCTGGATTGACATGACTCTTGGCATGTGCCAGTGACAGAGTGTAATGTGCATCAGGGAGCCTGACACATGTTCTTGGCCCTGCAGCCCCACTTTGTGGGTGCTGTTTGTGCCCTCCCACACAAAGGGTGTCATCAGTGACACTCTGCCAACAGCAGCTCTAGAGGTCTTGGAGGGGAAGAAAGATTTTAATGACTTGCACCTTGATGTCCCTGCGATGGTCCAGGTGCCAGTGTCTCGTGTCCTGTTTTGCATGGCATCTGGCTGTAGATGTCTGTGGACCTGGCCCAAAGGCACCAAGCAGTCATTCTTGTGGCCTTCATGGTACATAGATTCTGCTTGGCTCTCCCAGGAAGGTCTTATTCCTGTGGAGGCTGGCAACTGCTTCTCCTGTGCAGGAGAACTTCCCTTGCCTTCCATCAAATGCTGGGGAGCATGAGCTTCAGACTTCAGGGACTCCTCATTTCAATGGTAGGTACCAGGGCTGAAGACACCAGCAGGAGGGACAGCAGGCAGGTTTCAGTGGTATTTCTGCTGCTCTGGAGATAATAAACTGAGCCAGGATTTATGGACCTAATGTGGGTGAAGTCAGGTACCTTGTACAGTGTGGTTTTCCCCCTCCTCCCAGAGTCTTAACAGAGCTGTCTTTCTTGTCATGTTTGTGAGCTAATTGATAATAAACTGGAGTGATCTCTAAGCAATGCCTCTCCTGTGCCTGAGCCCTGAATCCTTTCTGCCTGCTGAGGAACCTATTTGGAATCCAAGAAAGGGGAAGTTTCTGGTTTGCAGTCAATTTACTGCTTTCCAAGGCTGGCTGCTTCTCTTTCCCCCATAGACACAGATGCTGGTGTTAAGGCTGCCCATTCTTCTGTTATGCTTTAGTGGAAAATCAGCAACTGCTGAGCATTACAAAGGGGGAAGTGAATCACTGATTTTGGTCCCTGTGGCCCCAAGCAGGGAGGGCATCTTGCCAGAGGGACAGGCAGATGGACAAGACAGACACCAAATATATTGTTCAGCATTTAAAATCCAGGGGAGAACCTGCCTGTTGCCCTGGCAGGTTATCAGGGATTGAGCATGACTCAGTCCCTGTCCTGGCTGAGCCCACTCATGTGGAGATGCACATGCAGGCTGCAGTCTGGAGTAACTGGGGTGCACTGACCATGGACTCTGCTCCCAGCCCACGGGCAGCACATCTTCTTTCTGGGTACCTGGAGGCAGCAACTGCATCCCAAGCAGCAAGCTGGTTATATTTGGAGAGATGGAGCTTGTTGGGCCCTGATATGGGGTTTTCTAGACCCTGGGAAGATATTTTCTTCTCTGATATCTGCTTATCTTCAGATTGGTTTTGGCCAGTGCTATTGTTGCCCTTCTGAGAATTGTCCCTTAGGTCTCAATAGTCTCTGTCATCTTTCCCTGATCTTCAGCATGAACATCAGAAGATTTGTTTCCAGCTGGAAGAGTAAATTTCCAATCCTCATCTCCTCTGTCCGTTCCTTGTCTGGGGTTAGTGCCCCTCCCTGCTGACCACACTGCCCAGGACTCACTCTCTCCACAGTGCCTCAAGCCATCCACCCTGCTGTGGTCTGTCAGGCTTTGGCTGGGGAGAGGGTGAGGCAGGCTGGATGAAAAACCAGTAATACTCTTGTGGTACTTGGCTCGGCATTTCTTTTACACAAATAGAAAAAAGCCCCACCGTTTCCCAGCTCACTAGCACTCTGGCCAAAGTCAACAGCTGGATGAAGAGCAGCCGATAGAAGCTAAATCCAGGAAAGACTGAGGTGTTGCTGCTGGGGAGAGGGAAGTGCTTTGAAGAGTTTGCCACCTTTGCCTCTAGCTCCAAGGAGGATGCCTGGTGTTAAGTCACTAAGAGAACAGTTTGCCCACCTGTACTCCCTCTGGCTTTTGCTTACCCAGAGAATCGTGATCACCAGGAGTGATCAGAGATTTGCAAATAGTTTCTATATACAGTGGGTTAGGAAAATAATATTGTTTTCCAGATACCTCAGTCTCAGTGATTTAGACTTGGTTATTGTGACTCTGCGTATCTAATCTTGAAATTGCAGGCTTTAAAAAAACCCTGTTGTTGATTCAGAAAACAGAAGTCCTCCTATCCATCTGTGCAGTTTCTGGGAGTCTGCCAGCTCAGCCCTCAGTGGAGTGACAGGAAATCACTCACCTGCTCTGTTCAGAGAAAGGGCACCTTGTAGGTTCATCTGGGACTGGCAGCAGAGCCATGATATCCAGAGCATACAATATTTTTGTACCTTCTCTACCCTGCTAAGACTGAAGTAAATATAGAGCAGGGTTCAAGTGGTACCAAAATTCATTGAAAATAAAGTGTTTACACACAAAAATGCTGTGGTGATGTGTGGGATCGCTTGGTGAATGAAATACAAGTGTTATTTGGGTCCTGCAGGGATATGTAGCACAAGAATGTAGGGGACCAGACCTCCCTTAGTTCTCTTGACTTCTACCATGTGTCCTCAGGCTTACAGAGGATCCAGGCCATTGACCTGCACCTCAGAATAGGGCAGCTAAAAGTGCTTGTTGGATAGTTTTGACCTGTTGCAGATGTGGGTCAATCTGTCTGCACAGCTTCCTCCCATCCCAAATCTCTTAATTCTGATAAGCACCCAATACCTATAGGTGTTTCCATGGGAAGGTGACTGAGGTCTCTCAGCTGGACCTTTCAGCTGGTAGAAATCAGCAGGAGTGCTCACATCCATGCTCCTGGAAGGAGAACTCTGCTCCCTCTGCCTTCCCTCCTTGCCCCATGTTCTGTCCTGGATCACTGCCACCGTGAGCTCCAGAGGTGGGTGCTACAGGACAGCCCAGAAGGAGAGGGGTCCTCGGAGTCTGCATGCTGATTTTGCCCTACAGGCTGTCCCTGACACAGAGAAAGTTGTCAGCAGCTCTGATGGAAGAAGAGCAGGCAGTTGTCTGTAAAAGGAGAGACCACTACCTCTTTGCAGAGATGTGTGCTGGCCACGTGCCTGGCTGAAGGAGTGGAAGTGAGTGATACCATGTTGGGGGAGGCTGTAAGACTGAATGAATATGAGGCCCTGGGACTTTTAGTGACTGGAACGTAGTGCTTGAAGTGTCAAACTCCTCTGCCTGTTCATTGCCTCTTCTCAAGCAGGTGAAGGCATGGAGTGTGGCAACACAAGCTCCACACTGCTGATTTGGAGCTACCCCATCTGTTTCCCATCCTCACCCTTCCCCCTAGGACAGCCACACCACTGAGAGAACCTGTGGCAGTGCAAATCCCTGGGAACTGGCCAAGCTCTGGCCCTATGTTTATTAGGATCCATGAAGTGGAAAGGGATTGCTAATGGCTTCTGATCAGATCTGTACTGCTGTGGTGAGCTCAGGTGTATTTCCTGAGACACTTCAAGCAAGCCAGTCCCTGTCTGCCCAGCATGGACTGATTCTGAAGGTTTGGACGGGAAAAAACACTGTTTTGTTTTCCCTGACCATGAGCCAGCTGCTCAGCACGACAAATTGAGATGGAAGGATGCCTTTTGCCATTGACTTCTGTAGCTCAGGCTTGAATGGTATTACTCAACTCAGTCCACAAATCCCAGAGCTCATCCGCCTAGAATAGAACCAAATAAACAAATTAATTCAAAGCAAATCTGACCCCCCCACACCTCCTCCCTGCTTCAACTCACACTGGAATGCTTTGCCAATGAGATCTCAGTAGGATGACTTTTCCTCAAGTGTTGCAAACCATAATGTTCCTACTCTATTTTTCCTTTGTGAAGTTGGCACTGCCCCTTGTAGTAAGGTCATGTAATCCCTCTTTCTTTGGAACTGAAATGCTAATGATTATTTTATTTAAAACCCTTCTCATGTTGTTGTTATGGGGTTTTGTGGGTTTTGTTACAAAATTTGGTAATCCTGGGAATGACAAGAGATATTCCTAAAGACAAAGGGTGAAGTTCCCTCAGGCAGGCAGTGCGTAGAGCCCAGCCAAGCTCTGCTACTTGCACACAGCATGCTCCCTTTTCTCAAGGGTAGACGTGATGTGAGGGTTTTCAGGCAGAAGAGCTGATATTTTCCTCTGTTATGCTACCTGTCACCTTCACTCAGTGACTCTTCAGATGCCAGGGCCGGCACTAGGACAGTCACTGTGTTTGGGGGAATGCACTTCTTTTCCTCAGGGTGCTTCCATCTCTGCAGGAAAAGACCTTGGAATCCCAGACATGTTCACCCATATGACTGTGCTTGTGATCTCTTACTGGAAATCAGAGAACAAATGTACCTGAGCTTCCAAGGTCTGGTAGCTCCTCCCTAGCCTCCCTAGAGTTCCATACGGCTTTTCCTTTGTCACTAACAAAATTAGCAGTAGCACACCAGGTGACAAAGCAGTACATCAGAAATTCCTTTTCTGGCTGCAGGGCTGAATTAGTAGCTCAGAAATGTGTGGGCAGGCCATGCCTGGCTGCCTTGGCCATCTGGGGTGGGTGGTACTCTGCAGAATCTCAGGGGAGCTTCTGAAAGGGACTGAGGCAGAACTGAAATAAGGTTCACTTCTCTTTAATTATTCTGGCTAGCCTTGCTGATTATTGAAAAACAAGCGCTATTTACTGTCCTCATCTCAGTTTAAATCTTGATTTTAGCAAGACAAGAAATATTTTTGTCAGCACACTCTCCTCTGCTGAAGGGATGTATTGGGAGTTTGGGAATCCACCACTGAGGTTTTTGCAGAAGGAAGAGATCTATACTGCTGTATGTAGGCCTGCTTTCTAGTAAGGAATCATTTGGCTTCAGTTTGCAGATGTTGTCAGCTCTTTACACTTGGTATTTTGTTCCTGTGGATAAACCTGTGCCCTCTAATCAGAGCACCTTTTCTTTATTCTAAATTGAAGAGATTGAATACTTTATGTTTCTTACAGAAAGGCATTTTCACTAGTCCCCCAATTATTTCCATCATGTTTTTTCCTGTATTCTCTCCATATTTTTCACATCCCTTAGAAGATGTGACATATTTTACATCACAGGTAGGGTGATATTATAGCATGTATACACCCTCCTGTGATGAGGACGTGTAGGGAGGCAAAATACCTCCCTGTTCCTGCAGTGTTTCAATGTCCTAATGTCAGAGCATTGAACTGACAGTTCATATTTAATTGCTTGTCATTAGCCCTGAAATCTTCTCTGAATTGCTGTTTTCCAGGATCATCTCCAACTATCTGCAGCTGCTGCCTGCATTCCTTCTTCCTAGAAGTGTAATCCTGCATTTGGCTCTATTAAAATCCCATGTTGCTTGGATGTATTTACCCTCCACAGAGATCCAAACTGCTCTGTGTGATTGCTCTGTTCTCATCACAATACACCACATTGCAAATTTTTGTGTCAGCAGCACACATTATCAATGTGGATTGTATGTTTATTTAGAAATAAAAATATTTATTTCCAGATGAAATTCTTGAATCATGCCAGGCCTCATACTGATCACCCTGGAACCCATCTAATTCCCTCCCCAGTGACAACTACTTCTTGTGTTCTGTTTCACAGCCAGTTTGTTATTAATTTTGCATGTGCCTGATTGACATCGTACTGCCTGTTTATTTTTTTATGGAAATAGCATAGGCTCTCAGATGGTTGGTGTGCATGTGTCTAATTCTATCAAATTATGAAAATGGACTCCTTTGACAAGAGTGGTTCTTCACAGACCTCCTTGACTCCACATCAGTTTGTATTCCTTTGGTTTAGTTCCCAGATAATTGACCTGTGTGTCATCTTTTCCATTGTTCAGGGCTGATTTTGGGCTTGCTGGCTGACAGTTACCTTGTGTGTTGTTCTTGACCTGCTGGAATACCAGCACAGCATGAGCTCCCTTTCCATCTCCCCAGATCTTATTGTTATTCCAAGCCATCCAAGGAATGTCTGCAAGGCAGAGCTGCTGTCAGCCAATTCTCATTGAATCACCCAGACCTGTTTGGTTTAGAAATTTGCCTTTCCTGTAGACACTGTAACACATCTCCTCTGCTGACTGTGACAGGGAAGATAGTAAAGACCACAGAATGGGAAAGGCCTCTCTGGGCACTTCAGTGGGAAGTGCCACTCTTTGCCTCAGCCACCTTTGTCAGAGATGGAGGTGTTGGACAGGGTACGCAGAAGAGTTGTCAGTACTGAAGTTCAGTTAGAGAGGCATCCAAGGCTGGAACTTTCAAAGAAACCCAAGGAGCATGTGGGCAGCCAACTTGTTTTGGCCATTGGCTGTACCAAGCCTTTTTCCTTGCAGGTAGTGCAGGTGAGAGTGAGATGATTTTGTTGGAAAGCAGAGTACCCTCTTGGAGGCTTAGTGCTGCAGTCAGTAAAAGGAAATGGGAGCAAATGCAGTAGATCAAGATCTTTAACACAAAGAGCTCTGCCTTGTGGCCTACATGGCTTTGTAAATGAGTGTGTATGAGATTGACCTTGAGAGCTGGATGGCTTCTCTGTGCTTAGTCCCCCGAGAGTACCAAAAGCCATCAATGCAGTTAGTGCAGAAAGTTGTAACTGCTCTTACAGACTTCTTGGTCATTCTCTCGTTTGTGACTCTCAGGGGCCAAGTTTTGTGTATTTGCTTGGTCTGGCCTCTTCTCTGACTGTCTTACTGTTTTTAGTGCTTGTTTGGGGCTGGGAAGGCAGGTCCTGAGAAAACTTCCACCATAAGAACATGTGTATTTGGAGCTGCTTACATTTGCTATGGTCAAGGAACAAACTTGAGTGTGACGGGCAGGTAGAGGTTCTTCAAGGCAGCCAAAGCATCCCTGTGGAAGGACAGCCTGATGTGATGGTACAGAGGGGGTGTCTTGGTGAATGGCGTGTCCTGCCAGGCTCAGGCCATGGGGCATGGTTCCTAGAGGGGAACAGTGTGCCATGGTGATGACTGAAAGTAGGGGAGGAGTGGGATCCTGCACAGGTGGATGAATCTCTGTGTCCAGGTGGCAGCTCAGGCAGCTTGGCAGTGGAGGTTGTTGTTACATTGGTGGACAGGCACTGTGGGTTAGTGCAGTCACCTGTGAGGCATATTGGTCCATTTTTTCTCTTCCACAGGATTCAGAGCAGAATTGGCTCTCCTGTCTCCCCTCAGCACACAGTGTCCTCAAGGACTGTGCGGCGTTACCCAGCCAACAATGGCCAGCTCACCTCTAATGCACTCCCCAATGGGAATGGACATGAGCAGAGCAGACCTGGCCCACACGCTGTTTCCCAGGAGCACACCTTGTCTGCCAAAGGTAAGATCTGTAGGGCTGTCACTCCTTTGGGTCTTCTTGTTGGGGTCATGGAAAGGGCAACAGTTTAACTGGGGATTCCCAAGAAACCATGGATTCCCAGGACTGTGCTGCTCAGTGGAATGAAAAGGGAAGGTCAGCATGGGCATTGCTGGGCTTGGCAAAGAAAGGGGCTCTACTGAAGGAGGACACATCAGGGGAGCAAAATGCTGATGGCTTGAAACAGGAGCCAGGGCTTTTGCCAATTGCATCTCAGAGATGTTGAACATCACCCCAGCCCCGAAGAGGAATTGCCTCAGTGTGTAGGAATGGTGTCTCCCAGCTTACTCCTCAGTCTGAGCAGCTCTCAAGGTCAGATTGTGCAACCACCATCTATTTCTTCCCTTTGGCTGCTGCCTTGATGCCTTCTGACATGAGCAGGGATTAGGCCAGGCTGCTGGGACATGCAGATGCTGAGCCCAATGCTTTCCCAGCTAGGACAGATGCCAGTTGTCTTCTGCAGCTTGGTTCCCTCCTGAAGCTATGGTTCCCCAAGGAGGCACCTCAGCCCCTGTGAGTAGGGCCATGAACCCAGCTGAAGCTGTAATCTGAAAGTGGGGATTGAAACAGGGAGTGGGGTGAGCACAGCAAAGACAGCACATGACTGTCCCATTGGGGTGGGATGGAAGGCTCTGGTGTCAAGCCAGATGGATAAACAACAGTTCTGTCTGTTGACCATTTTCCACAAGTCCCAAAGAGCTCTGAGTGTGATTTCCCATCATATGGGAGGATGGTGAGGGAGCAGAAGAGGACCATAGATACCTGCAAGAGTTCAGGGGACACTTGTAGGGTGACAATGGTTTTCTTAAGACCTGATGCTCTCTCTTCTGAATGACAGTGTGTTTATGTGGGAAGACTTCCAGTGGTTTAAGAGCAGCCAGTCTTCTGAGTACTGATGTGGCTGGAGAAAGAATATTGCCTGAAGTGCCATTGTTCGTGTGTTGACCAACTCTTACAGCTGCTGGAGCAGAAAACAGGGTGGCGTGAGCAGGGGCAAGGAGAGGCAGAATCACAGAATTGCAGAGTCAGCTAGTGGAGAGTTGGAAAAGATTTTTAAGATCATCAAGTCAAATCAATGATGTAACACTACCCTGTCAGCTAGGCCATGGCACTAGTGCCACATCCAGTCTTTTCTTAAACACCTCCAGGGATGGTGACTCCACCACCTTGGGGAGGGACATAAATCCCTCTTTGCATTGGGAATGCTTTGGAGCTTGAGCTGTGAATGACAACTTGAGCTGCAAATAACAGCTCCCTTGGCCTAGAGATGCTGTTTCCACTTAGCACTCTTTTTCTTTCATAGGGGCCAACCTGACAGAGAAGATTAGGAAGATAAAAATTGTCTTCACACCCACCATCTGCAAACAGACGTGCCAGAGTGGGCGCTGCTACAACAGCTGCGAGAAAGGAGACACCACCACTCTCTACAGCCAAGGGGGGCAGGACCACGATCCCAAATCTGGCTTCCGCATCTGTGAGCACCCCCATGTCCTCCACATATTTTCTTGCCTGTCTCCCCACTCTATCTTCCTGCTTTTCCTGACTCTACAGACTAAGGGCTTGGGCTGCTGTAGGGAGAGGAAGCAATGGCTACTCTCAGTGCCTTCGAAGGTCTTTTCTGGGGTGTTTGGAGCTTACTCTCTCTCTGGGGGAGGAAGAGAGACTTTGCCTCATTGCTCTCTTTCCTGAGCAAGCAGATCCTGTTTCCATCTCACCCTGGGTAGAGGGGATGTATGTGTTTGAGTCAGGCCTGCAGCCAAGCCTCACCACCTCCTTCTTCTCAGAGCCAGCTCACTGCTTTAGTTGGCATCCAGTCTTGGGGCTGACTTTCATCACCTAATTTCCTCCTGTTCTCTCCTTTCACTCACATGGCAGCCAGTAGAGCTGGCTGCAGGTTGCAAACTGTTCTTATAAACAGGCCTTGCTGAAATCACTGCTCACCCTTCAGAGCCACTGGGATTGCTCATCAAGTCACTGGGATATCCAGCTGTGGGTTGGTCACATTGTCTTGGAGCAAGCTGGTGGGAGAAGCGTGCTGGACTTGTTGGGACTTGTCCTTTGAGTGCCTCTGTATCACTCAAATTCTTCTACTCAGAGAATGAAAAGTCTTGCTGTTGTGGACACTGATGGAAGATTGTGTTCACAGAAATTTCTGCCCAGGTCCCAGTTCAAACATGTGTCTCCTCCCCTTAAACTGGGTGCTGGGCTTGAGCATATGAGCTTGAAACAGGATGGGTGTTCATCCCCTGGGATGAACCTGACAAGCCATCCAGGAATGTGGAGCAGCAGTGTCTCATCTCATACTGAAATGAGTCAGGATAATCTGTCAAGGCATCCCATGTGTTGCTTGAGTTTAGTTCACATTGAGAACTGCTCTGGGTTGCTCCAAGCATGATGAGGTCAGAAAGGACATGACTTTGGTTTCATCTGTGAATGCTTTTTCTGAGCCTGTGCGGATGAATTGCTCCTGATTATTTTGCCCCACTCCACACTTCTCCCACATGAACTGCTGGCAGGGCCAGGGCTGGATGTGAGACAGGCTCTGAGGATGTGGCTCTCTGCCTGTTCTGTCTGCCTCTCCCATCCTGCTGAGTTCCATTCTGGGCTAGGAGTAAAAACCCTAGCCAAGGTGGGGAGGGGGCAATGCAGAAGGGAAGAAATTGGGCAGACTTGGCTACATATGGCTGCCATGGCCTCTGACCCACTCCAAGAGATCCTGCTGTGTCAGCAACACCACCTTGGCAGCTCCCCAGGACATGGGTTCCCCAGCCTGGCTGTGGCCTCAGAGCCCAAGGGAGGGTTCATCTTCTTCAAGCCATGCCTCCAGTTGTGAGCAGAGCTTGGGGAAGATGGTGTTGCCCAGCAGGGACCTGAGCCTGCCTCCAGGCTGCAAGTGCTGACCCCAGCCCAGTGCTGGGCCTGGTCCTTGGGACATCATGGGGTTAGTGCTGTCCAGGTGCAGCTGCCTGGTGTCCCCCAGCTGCCCTTGGCTAGAGCCAGTGTCTCAGTTTTTCCTCTAAGCAGACCTCTCTTTGCCTTGCAGACTTCTGTCAGATCCCCTGCCTGAATGGAGGGCGCTGTGTGGGCCGCGATGAATGCTGGTGCCCCTCCAACTCCACGGGGAAGTTTTGCCACCTGCCAGCTCCGTCTTTGGAAAAGAAGCAAGGAGGAAGAGGCCCAAAGACCCCAACTGACAGCTCCATGAGGCACTCCACATACACCCTGCCCTTGTCCAACCAGCTTGGTGAGCATGGCCAATGGCTCCATTTTTCTCCTACTTGTGTGCTCCTCAGAGCTTTTCTAAGAGGCCTGAGGAAGCCACTACCTCCTTATGCATGTAGTTTCAGGCCAGGTTGTTAGACAGGAGGTTTCCCTAGTTTCTTGTGGAGATTTTGGTAGGTTTGTCCTCTTTTTAGACCAGAGAAATATTTTCTCTTAGATGCAGTCTTCCTCTAGATTTCCTGGCGGGCTCAGTCTACCTCTCCTCCCGTTTGACTTTGTTCATGATGATATTCTTTGGGTGCCAAATTGTTGCCATATTGTCACAAATGTGGTGTAAACTCATCTTCCAGCTTCCCTAAACCCTTCTCTGGTGAACGTCCACATCAACCACCCTCCAGAAGCCATTGTGCAAATTCACCAGGTGGCCAGGGTGCGGGGGGATGCAGAGGCGTCGGAGGAGAACAGTGTGGAGGCAGTGCTGGTGCCTCAGCTGGCTGCTGTGCCCTGGTACACCTATTCCCATGGGAATGGGAACAGCATTGCCACTGAGAGCAGACAGCAACAGCAGAGAGCCCCAGGGCTGCTGGGGAGGTGCTTTCGTGAGGCTCTCCATGGGCAGGTAAGAGGACATCTTCAAGTGTTGGTGTATTTCTTGTTCTGGGGTAGGGGAGCGTTGGCTTTTGGGGCATAGGGGGTGGCTTTATTCTGTGAAGCTGTTCAGCATCAGCATGGGCATCATGCAGGTGCCATGGGCACAGGCAGCAATGTGTTACTACTTGGGAAGAAAAAATTTCCTTGCTTTGATCCAACAGACAGACCTCACTGCCTTGCCCTGACCAGGCTGTGCCCTGGGGCAGCACAGCCCAGACTTGATGGCTTTCACACACAGTCTGGTTTTAAAAGGGTGCCCTATTTATAGCAACATTTACAGCCACGCTCTGCGATTATTATAGGAAACGTATAAAACATAGGAAAATTCCTTTCCCTCTCAGACGATAAATGGAAGTCTGATTTCCATGGAACCATGCCTTCCTGGAGAGCTCAACTGGGGCTTGGGAAGCAAATGCACGTGAGGGACTTTCTCACCCCTGTCCCACAGTCATCATAATTTCTTATTTTGTCTTTCCCCATATGTTTCTCTTGCGTCACTGGAAAAGCATTGGAGGTTTTTGGCACCCACAGGAACACCTGTGAGCTCCCCCAGTGCAGTTCGTGCTCAGAGAGACCCCCAGCCTGCCAGTCTGGGACTCAGCCCCCTCCCCGCTGCTCCCCAGCCTTTTTGGGGGGACTGCTCCCAGTTCCCATCCCACCCTTCAGTCACTCCCATCCAAGTCGTTTCTAGCAGGAAATATTCTTAGCCATTCTCTAGTGCAAGAAGAGAGGTCAGAACCTGGGGCTGGAAAAGCCCTGCTTCTCTGTGGGGGAATGGCAGTGCTGCGACCTTAGGAGCAGAGAATGATGACGCACAGAGATGCTTACTGATGCCTGGAGAGGCTGTAGGAGATGCTCTAGGGGCGGCAGGGGGTACCCTTGCTGTGCTCACAGCTCACTCAGCTGGGTGATGCCGTGCCCGGGAGGGGGTGAGGAGCGGGGCGGGGAGGGCCTGCCTCTCCCGCCCGCCTGCCGCAGCCCCGCGCTCGGTATGCAGCGCTGGGCAGGCGGCCACGCGTGCCTGGACGGGCGCCAGCCCCAGCCCGCGGCCCAGCGGCTCCGCTCCGATGGGGGAGCCTGTAATCCAGAGGGCCTTGCCGACACTGGGGGGAAAGAGAGACTCATTCAGCAGAGGAAAGCGCCTGACAACAAGCTCCCTGCCGGGCTGGAGTGGTGCGCCCATTTCACAGGCTAATCAGCCGGGCAAGGGGCTGATTCTGGGGCTTTGCCAGGTGATATCATCTCTGGTTCATCTCTGCTCTGTTTGATGGCCCCTTCCCCTCTGAAGGGTGCAGTCAAGGGAGGTTCTGTCTGCACAACTTTTTACTATCTTAATCCATATCCCTGGACCCGCTGTGTCCCAGGGGGAGCTGTGCCAAGAGGGCCATGCCAGCCTCTCACCCCAGACAGCTGTTCCCTCTGCTGGCTCTGCTGCTGTCCTACCAGCTGGGCACATGTTTCCTCTGCATCCCACAGAAGCCTGATCTGCTCTTCTCTCCACAGTGCACCAACCCCCTGCCAGGGCTTACCAAGCTGGAGGATTGCTGTGGCAGTGTGGGCCTCTTCTGGGGCATGGACCAGTGCCTGGCCTGTCCCCCCCGGCCAGGTGAGTACTGCTACTGGCCAGGAGCTGGGACAGTGTGAGGGACAGCCTGCACCCTTGCTGAGCTAAGAAAAAGGGCTGCCGCATGTAGCTGAGGCAAGGAGCAGAGCTGTGGGTCTTGATACATGGCTCTCCTTGGCCCTTGGGGATGAGCAGCATGTCCCAGGTGAGTGCAGGGCCATGCCAGCTGCTGCCCCAGCCCACCAGGAACAGTGCTCTGGGTTGGGTGCTGGGCCAGGCTCGTGTAGCCAATGGTTCCCACCATGCTAGCCCCATTCAGAGGTAGAAACAGGAAAAAAGCAGCTGTGGTTTTAGGAGGTGCAGTTCTAGGTTGGAGAAGGAGGCTGCAGACTTGGCCCTATAGAGTTACGGGCTTGCTCTGGGCCCAACACGGGTTTGGCAGGGGCTCTGGAAATAACACTACATCAAACAATTGGCAGGAGCACACCCGGGGTCCGTTCCAGGGGCATGGGCGTCCAGCTCTGTTTCTGCTGCACTTGGGAGCTGGACAGACTGATCTAGCAGGAGATGGGGATTCCTCAACTGCTCTGCTCGGGGAGCTTCATGACGAACATGGCCCCTTGACCATGGTCACATCCTGTGTTGTGGTGGAGAAGCCATACAGGAGGGCTCCTGGCTGGAGAGGAGGCAGTCCCCTGGGCACAATGGCTCCAGCATCCAGTGCTGAGTGGCTGTGGTGCAGGGCAAGGTGCACTCACCTGGTGGAATGTAGGCAGGGAGCTGCTCACCTCTTCCCTGCCCATCTGCCTGCCTGCCCCCTTTCATTGCTGCCTGCCTGCTCAATCACATCCCTTCACTGGATCAAAGAACTAAAGAAAACAGACCCCATGGTTCAGGAGACTTTGGACTCCTGAAGTACAGTCTAGGTATCCAAGGTAGCAGGTTTTGCAAGCAAGTGTGGTGCTGGTGACTTCTAGCTCTGCTCAGAGTTTTTCCTGCTCACTTACACACACATTCCCAAGAGCTGAATTTGTGTCTCATTATCCTCCCTCAATTCGATTCCTACTCAGCCAGGGGTAGGGCTGACTGGAGCCAAATTCCTTGCAATCACAGACGAGGTTGTCAGCATCCTGGAACCCAGTCCAGATCTTAGGAGCTCTGATTGCTGTCATCTTCCCAAGCTGCATGGCTGTGCTGTGGCCCATGCGCCAGCCCCAAAAAAGTCTTGGGCATTTGTGGTGTGGGGGTGACCCTGGGGTCTGCAGGTTCAGTACAAACAAGGAAATGCCCCACACAGGCCTTAGTCCCTCTTCTTTGTCCCTCACCTTCTTAACAACAGTCATGGCTTTCTCTTCCCCATCCTATAGCAGTCTCCCTGTTTCTCACCCATCTTTCTGTGACCCCTCCATTAGAAAGCAGGGGGCTGCTTAATACTTCAGTTGTGCTGCAGACTGCTGCAAAAACTCTGCACCTCCTTTCTTCCTCTCCATGCCAGGATGCAAGGTGATTGCAGAGAATGCAGCCGGAGCTGCAGCAGTGATTTGCTCTGCTGGACTTAGTGCTTCACAATGTGTCTAATTACAGACTTCTAAGATGTGAAAACAGACACAAAATACTCCCATGTGCTCCTTGCAGTCAGCCAACCAAATGCACTTAAGACATGACTCGAGCTGCCAGCAGGCTCCACAGCTCATAGCTCAATGCATGCTCTGTGTCCCAGGAGCAGCTGCAACTCAAGGCAAGTTGTCACTGCTGGTTTTCACTGAGAGGACAGATGCCTGTCTGGCTTTGTTTTCAGTCTAATTCCAGGGTGCTATGAAAAATGTATGTGGGTCTTTTGTATTCCTGTGCCACAAGAAATTCCCTCTGGCTTTGGGTGATAAAATTCCTCCTTGGAGACTTAATGGCTCTTGTAATTTTGGCAGGAATTCAGGCTAGTTGAAGGAGCCATTTTCATCCTGTTCTATGGTATGCAAGTATCTTGCTGCTTTGGCTGCCTCTGGTGTAAGGAGCTGTAAGGCAGACACATGATGGAGGCAGCTTAAGAGAGCCCGAGATTGTGGAGTGAGAAGCCCAGGTAGATGGCAGGCCTTTCTCTGGCATGTTGTCTTCATACACAAGATAGCTGACTCCAGAGTGGAGTCAGCAAAACAGATCTTTCTCAGTGACCTTACTTCTTTAACAGCGCCACCAAGCACTGTGACCTTTCATTGCCTTGTGCCTTGTCTGCCAGGGTTTCCAGTTCCATGCCAGTGTGAAGGTATTGTTCCATGTACTTCCTGCTTGTAGACCACATCCCACACTCACATTCCTTCTGCCTTCTGGTCTTGCTGGCCTGTATTGTGCTCACTCAAAGTCACTGGGCTGTAGTTCATTGATCTGGTGTCTCGTGCACAGAGATAACGTGTCCAGTGTCTGTTTCCAGCTTTCTTCTTAGCATTGTGATCTTCAGAGACAACTTATTGCTCTCATGAGTGCCAGGGAAGCATGCAGCAGAGCAGACTTGACAGCATTGGGAATTTAACTCCAGCAACTAGAGACAGAAATGGCAGCAGCTAGTTCAGTGTAAACACTTAAAAACGTACAGAAGTGCAGCCAGGCAAGAGCTAGACAAATGGGGAACTTGTTTGGATTGACTGTCTGCCCGAGACACTGATTGTTAGTAGAGTCTGGATACGTCCGGATGTCTCCATCGTCTGCAGCTTTCATGTTTGGTACGTGTTTGTGTGCGGAAAGACATCAGAGAAGATGAATAGGAGGCAGGCATCTGTCTGAGCAAACTTACCATGACCAATCCTTGCTATTTTTTTATGTTTTGCTCAGCATCAGAAAAGCCAAGGCACTCAAATGCTTTGTCTGCTTCCTAACGAGACCATGTTAAAAGCTGAGTTCAAAATTAAGGGTTGACCTAGCCAGGATTGTCTCTGTAGTGAGAGTTACTTTAGTCTTAGCTATTTCCTTAGGCCATGCTCAGGCTGTGTGGTTTGCTGCTGGGGGGCTGTACATTGTTAAGTGTCTTCAGAGAAGTGGGCACAGAGGTGGGTTGGGTGTTCCAGCAGGCTATAGTAGAAGTTCCTGGGAGCTCATGCAAGTGAGAACTAAAGATAAGACCCCCATGACATGTCAGAATCAGCCCTGGGAGAAGGGGAAGATCCAAGGGCTTGCTCCATGAGCTGTTGGAGCAAAGGCTGGTTGTTGCCTGGTCCATGAGAGAAAGAGATGAGCCAGAGACAGGTCCCTGGAGGGTGGCAGGACACCTGCATGTTGCCATGCAGCTGCAGTCCTTCAGCTCTGGCCAGAATTTGGTGGATGAAATGTGTTGTGTTGCAAGATAGGATAAATCAGGTGGAGACATTCACTGACCCTCCTGGTTCTTTAGTACTTGGAGAAAGCAATGGAGCACACACTGAAAGGCTAGAACAGAAGGGTAGGAGCAAACAGGAGCTGGAAAGTAAAACCTGGAGAAGACTGATAGTAGGGAAAGAGAATTAGAGGCTGATGAAGCAGCTGAAGTAGACACACTAGGATGTGACTGAAAGGGAGCTCAGGAACAAGCACGGTAGTTGAGCGGGGCTGGTGAGGAGCCTGCCCTGAAGCAATGTCCTGTCCTGTGGCAAGCTCAGGAGGTGTGACTAGTAGCAGGTACACTGCTGGGCAGAGCTGCTCCTGCTTACCTGCCAGACCATGTGTCATTTTGGGGGATACAGCGGTCTGTGGAAAGAACATGTTGGAACAATATTAAGAGATGGTCTGTAGAAATTAAACCAAATGAGACTGGAGCTACAGGTCAACACATACCCCATGGCAGTTGTGGATTTGGATACTGGTTTTCCCAAAGCCTTGGCCCTTCTCAGGCACATGGGGATAAAGGAAACTGGTAGCAGAGAATTCTGTCCAGAGGGTATCACAGCCCTGCTCTTCTACCTCCTCCCTGTCCATGAGACCACCCACCTCTGGAACCAGCAGCATTCCAGGAAAACACCCATATCAGTGGACACCATCTGCAGTACTGCCAGAAGCTACAAGTCTCATCCTTCTGTGCAAATGACAGACTTTCTGGGTGCAGGAGTAAACCTGCATTTTCTAGGTCCTGATTTTTCAGTGCCCCCTGTCCCTTATTTCCAGCTGCAGTCAGCCTGAGCATGGACCAGGTTGTGCACCCACTCATTGTGCTCACTGCAGATCTTCCTGGGCTGCTTTCTCTCCTCCTATGGGTTTTAACTGCATTAAGAAACAAGTCTTTGAAGGCTATTGTTTTGTTTTTATTCCCACTCCACGTGTTTTTTCAAGTTTTTTGTCCTAGAGAAAAGTCTGAATTTCACTGGAAAGTTGGATCTTGTAATGTCTGGCTTGGCACCCGCAGCACTCTCCTAACAGACCTCCCACTGTGAGAGGGGTGGCAGCTCACCCATGGAGCCGTCATGTCAGAAACGCCAAGGCTCTGCAAGCCTCCCCTGCGCTGTGCCTGCAGGCATTGAAACAGCCACAGGCAGCCCCTTGGAAATCAACCCCCTGCTCTGCTCCTGGGAGCAGATGGGGTAGGACACAGGAAAAAAATCCCTGGATATATGGGAAGGAGGCCACTGTTACCATGTGCCACAGGGAGTCTGTGCAGAACAGTAAAGAAAGGCTGGAGGTGGGAAAGAAGCTGAAACCTCTGCAAGGTTGTGCCAGTACTACAGAAAGCAATACTTAACCTGGGAAAGCACAGCATTTTCAGGAGTGCTTTGTTCTGCACAGTGCTTGTTTTGCTCATCATTCATGTACAGCATTGTTGTAGCAGCACGCAGCAGCACAGTGTTACAAAACTAGGGGTTTTAGGTACAAAGCATCTTCTTGGAGTTGGAAGCCACCTTGGGAGCAGAATAAGGATCTTTCTGTTGAAACAGTAAATGGCAAAAAGGAAATATCAGAGTCTTTTTCCTTCAAGCATCTTTTGCACCTTCAAGACTGATCATGAGTAGAGCCAGAGGACTGCGTTTTGTATTGCACATGTAGCACTGGTGCATGCCCTCCCCACCACTACTATCATAACCCTTGTTGGGGCATTGGACAAAGTCTTGCTGGAGCCTCCTTACAACAGCCCATCCAGAGAGCAGTCATGACAGACCTGGCCAGAAGGATTTATCTCTTTCCCTCTGTCCATTCTGCGTTAGAACTCAGCTGATGCCCACAGCCACAGCCTAACTTCTTGCCGTGGCACCTCTAATACATCTCCGGAGGCTGCTGTGGGGCCCAACCTGCTCTGATCTTCTGCCAGTGAACTCAGCAGCACATGTCCTCTGTGCAATGGAGGCTGATCTTCTCTGCTTCACACTAAAACAGGCTATGGCTTAACTGGGTCCACCACCCCCATTTCTCCAGGCATCATGAAACCATTCACTCTGGCTCCTTTCACCTCCCAGGACTAGCAGATGCACCACAGCCACCTTCAAGGTTTCTCAGTGAGTTGATGTCTTTGGTAGGGTAGATGGAAAGACTCAAAATAAATGGGCTAGCTTAATGGACTAATAAATGGGCATTTCCTCACTTCTCATCTGACCAGAGGCTTGCTTCTTCCCCTTTTAACAGAGTGGTATTGTATGGACTAATGTAATGTAATATCTCATCCAACAAACATTGTCTCACTTCAGACCCTTGTGCCTACCACCGCTAGAAGAAGTTTTCCACTTCACCATCACCCTGAGCTTCTCCAGACAATGTTTGGGTAGCCAGGGCTGTTGGGTAAAATCTCTTCTCATAGGAAGTGATGAAAAATTAGCCTAATTGCTTAAAGACTGCCCTGCTAGGTGACAAAATCCCTCTGCCCAATTTCCATTTATTCATTTCCTTTCATATTATGATCTACTTGAGTATTTTTCTAGCTGGGGACAAAGATGCTGATGGAAGTCTGCTTCACACTCACCTCCTTTCTGAGCCTGTGAGCCTATTGCATGCATGCTCCTTTGTTATGAGCCCAGCCCTGACAGGGATGCCTGGTGCCTGCAGAGCTTGCAGAGAGATAGAGGAAGCAATGAGAGCCAAGAGGGACTCCTAATGTGCAGCTTCCTGGTGACCACATTGGTTTGGCACCGTGTCCTCAGGGCTGAAATGCCCAGGAGGCAAGGTTCTGAAATCACAGCCTTCAATGAGGAACCAGAGCTCTCTGCCCTCAGCAAGCCTGAAATCTGTCTGCCTGATAGATGCAACTCAGCTGCTCCATCCCTAGCCTCAGGCTCTGGGAGAACCCTTCTTGGAGAGAGTGTAGACAGACAAAGGAGACTGGGCCCCCTTCAGCTCTGGATGCGACAGATTTCTGCCCTCTCTGATCATCAGATTAGCTTTTTCCTTTTGGTGGGTTCCTGAGGAATAACCTCCCAACAGCTGCATGAGGGAAGGTTGGATGCTGATCACCTTTGCAGGAAACCTAGGTGTCCTAGGCTGGTTTTTTTCAGGAGGTTTTGGCCATCTCTGTTGTTGTTTGGCCACATCTGAGTGTGTGGAAGGAAATAGTCCTCTACTCAAGAAACCAAGCACAAAGCTGAGAGTTAATAGCTTATATCCTCCTGCAGCCACACACTGTCTTCCCTTGTGGATAGATCCTGGCAGCCTCCAACCAATACTTCAAAACTTTCTTGGTTCCCTCTTGGTACAGAGAGATCTGCTTACATTACATTACAATTATTCTTTCCAGGGAACATGGGTTTCTTTGCAGAGTTAAGACGTTTGTCCATAGCTTCACAAGTGATTTGCTGAAGTAGAGAGGTTTCTCCAAACTGGAGTTTGGTAAGTGCTAAGGTGGCACAGACCTGCAATTTATCTGCCCACCACTGGCATTTTCTGCCTTGCCCTCTCCCCAGCAGCATCTGTTGGAGGGATGCTACACAATCTGTTTCTCTGCAAACTTTCCAGAGGGGGAGCATGGCTCTGACACGTCATCACTGTTTGATCTCCACCACACTTGGCTTCTGCTCAGAGGGCTTGCACATAACAATGGTGCTTCATTTGAGTGTCTGTTATCACGTTGTGCTGAGGTTGACAGATGCTTCCAAGCACAGTTAATGCCTGTCGGCAGCCCCGAGCCCACAAGCTATGGTGTGGGAGGACCTGAAATCCCACTGGGCCACTCAGCCTGGAGCCCATAAGCCAGAGGGTTTTTTACCTTCCCAGAAGGTTGGAAAGGTACCTTGGGATTCCCAGTATCACCAGGAGCTCCCTCATCCCTAACATCCAGATATTTGTTAGCACCTGCTGCCTACAATTCATGACTAAACTGTAGAAGATAGATTTTTTTTTGTCTTTGTCATTCACTCAGCTGCTGAGGATCAATGTACACATGGAAAACCTTATAGCTTCATTTAATATAACTGAGAAAACCAGGTTTTCTGTTCTCCTTCCTGGTACAGGCTGGTAATGATGTGTTCTCCTGGCTTTTATTTCCTAAGCACCTTTATCTTAGGAGGCTGGTCTCTAACTTTTGCCTTAGAAGAACTGTCCTAGAATGGCTTTAAATTGCTTTATAGAGTTTAAGTGTTCAGGAGAAAGAGTTGTGGACATGCCTTCTCTCTGGCTCCAGAGTGTGTTCTTAAACTTTGCGGGCTTTCTTTGTGGTCTTAAACTTTGCAGGCTCTTGTCAAGCATCTCCTGCTCTAAGGATGGTCTCAGTTTGTCCCTGGTTCTTGAAGTTGCAATGTGTAAGGAATCTGCCAGACCTTGATATGACTATTGCCATGGAGGGCTTTCTACATATGACACCAAGGAGTGAGCTACTAATGCCAGGCAGGAGAAATTAAGAGGGGTTGGAATCTGCCTGGGCAGTCTCTTAACTGTTGCATGCACTCCTTGTTCCCAAGCAAAAGATCCAGAAATTGTAAAAGAAACCCCACCCTGGGAAAATCCCAACCTTAGGCAAAGTACCCTTCTTCCTACCCCCCACCCCATTCTTACTCATTTCCCAACCCATCCACTCAGATTCCCTGTTCCTTGCTCCAAAATTCAGTGCCTAAATTTGACTTCCTAGGAATTTATGGGCCACATTTTACTTGCCTTTAAAAAATTCGGAGAGGTTTAATTGTGCGTGTTACAGAACATTTTGAAACCCACAAAACCATTTAAAGCAGAAATCTGAATTTTTCTTTGATGAGAGGGATTGGGGCAGGAAATCACATGCAGTATAAAAAGAAATGTAATAAACAGGGCCTGAGTTGTTATTTCAGCAGCTTGTCAAGAACCTCAGCCATTCCTTTCACTCTTGTCTCCCTTGTCATGTGCCACCTGGCTATCCAAACTGACGTAGAAGGAGACAAAGTGACATAGTGGTAGATATGAGGCACAGGCAGCACCTCTGGGTCACCAGTTTGGCACTTGCCAAGAAGCAGAAGGCACTGCATGAATAACGTGGCTGCTCTTACCTTTCCCTCTGCCCTGGGAGTCATCAGGAGCCCACCCAAGGCAGGCCTAGGGACACTTTCCCCTCTGGAAGGAAGGCAGAGAAGGGAGGGCACCGGTGGCTGGCTCTAGTGCCAGTGTCCCACACTGTTTGCTTTTCTCCCCAGCACATCCTGTGATTGAGAATGGACAGGTGGAGTGTCCCCAGGGATACAAGAGGCTGAACCGGAGCCACTGCCAAGGTAAGGATGCTGCTTTCATCTGTTTTTCTCCTTCTCACATTCTCTGTTAGAACTGAAATTATCTACACAAAATACATTTATCTAAATCCCTGGTTTTGGTCTGCAAAGAATGTGACTTATAAAAACCTCCATGTTCTTATCAAGAATAAAAGAAAACCAGGTAACACAGGACTGTGTGACTCTGCTGACAAGCACAGTGAGCACTCAGTTGGGCCAGTACAAGGAAACTCCCCTGTTAAGTCCCACTGACCCAATAAGAACCTGTGTTTATGCTCTGTTAAATGGGAGTGTAAAAACACTTCTTCCATGGTCGGAAGCAACAGAAATTCTGTTTCCTAAAAATATTTGTGAAGGTTATCAGCTTGTTCATTTGTTCATTTACAAGTAGGACAGTACCAATTTGAACATTTACAAGTGGGAGGGGGCCATAAAAGTGATGCCTTCTGTTCTGACTGTGTCACTTGTTCATGCTGCTAGGCTCCCCTGCCTGCCCCAGGCTGCCAGGATCGATCCATTTCTCACTTCTGTGGTCCCTCAGTTCCATATGAGGAAGGCACCAATCTCTCCCCTTTTCTCTCTTGTTCATGTTTATTAGACATTTCTTGGACCCACACTGTGTTTTTCTGTCCTCTGACTAAAGAGGAATTTTATTGTTCCCTTCTCATGATCCCCGAAAAGCTGAGAGGTGTCATCTCACATGCAGCAGGGAGCAAACCCAGGGCTGGCAGTCCAATGACTCATCTCTTTCAGCTGGGACTTTCCACCATGCTTACTTAATTAATGATTCAACCTGCCCACATTGTCCTGAGGGAGAACTTTTAACAACACAACAACTATTCAGCTTGGTGCTCAGATCTCATCCCTTATGTGGCCACAGACAGTGCTGTGATTATGAGGAGCTACCCAGAGGCATAAAATACAAGTTGGGGGAACAAAGCAGCTGCAGGGACTCATGTCAGAAAGCAGAGATCTGCAGTGCCTGCTCTGGATTTCTGTCCCCTGTGGATCAGGAAGGAGCAGAGGGAGATGACAGTGTGGATTTGGCTAGGAAGATGTTTTTGCACAGGAAAAAGCATGAACCAGAGATTTGTGCCTCTGGATACTCCTTTGTAAGCTGGACTGGAGAAGTTCTGTTCTTCAGACACTACTGCTTCAAGGTGCTATTCCCATTTCTACTGCTGCAGCAGAACATGTGTCAGGAAGCCTTAGCACTTCACTTTAGGGCCTAGAGTGAGCAATTTGGTGGACAGATGTAGGAGAGGCTACATGGGGTCTTTTTTTGCCAGCCCACGTAGGAGGGGAGACTACCTGGCTTTGTGGGCTATTGTTAAAAAATTGTGACTGGAGGAGGACCCTGGCAGAAGCCCACTTTGCTCTGTTCAGTATGGACAGAAGGGGTTTTGTCCAGTGCCTTCCAGCAGAGGAAGGCACTAGAGGATTTGGCTGCCCTACGTTGTGCAGCGAAATCCTACTCTTCCTTCCTTCTGCAGATCCCTGTAGCATTGGTACCCCTGACTGACTTAACTTCTGGCCTGTTCTTCATGGCCCTGTGTGTCTCACCTGTGTGTGGAGCAGCTGGTGGGATGAATGGAGGAGTTTTAGAGCACAGGACTGGGGAGGACCTCTAGGTCATTAAGTCTGAACTTCAGCTGTCATTGCTGGCTGTGTGACTCACAAGACAGCCCCCTCCACCAAGCAGTAGTGCTTTGACTCTGAGGAATAAGGCAGTGCTGTGAAAGCTGTTCCTGAGTCTTCCACCCCATCCATCTTGAAACAGTTCCTAGAGCACCACTGGGTGCTCTGAGGGCACTTGAGGTCTCACCAGGGCCATGTACACTGGCCCTGGGACTGCCCTGTGTCTTTGGCCTAGCATCACGTTGGCATTTCTTCGTCTTGGCAGCTCAGAGCTGTCCTGTGAGCAGTGAGTGGGCCCTGAACCCTCTCACTGATGGCTTTCACCTCTTAGCTTGCAGTATATGTTCCTGTGGTTTGTCTCAGGATTGTGCTGAGATTACTCCCAGTCCTACTGCTCTGTGTCTCATCCAGCTCTTCCTGCACTGCTTGTGCCTCTTGACACTGCACATTTTATCAGCATTCTGACTTTTTTGGGCCAAGATCTTTAGTGAAGATAGAAGGCTACATTATTCCATGAGGACACCTTCCTCCTTACTCTCTAACTGAAAACTGCCCTCAGCTCCCCTTAATGCACTGTTTGCCAATTCCTGTCTTCTCTGGCTTAGCTCATACATTCGTACATGCTGCTGCAGGAGAGCCTTTACTGCAGGTCAAATGGATGATCCCAATGGTGTTTCCCTAGGATAAACCCAGCTTTCTTCCCAAAGACTGTGTCTGATGAGTGCTGAGTCAGGGGCAGAGGCAGAACTTGAGGCAGGGCTTGAATGTGATGACTTCACACTTGCTCACCCTGTTCTTAGAAGAAGGCACAGTGAGCCACAGCTGGCCCACCACCCTTCTGCCTCTGGATGGGATCTGTCAATGCCCTCCCTGCATGCTGGCGCCAAGTTTCTCAACAAGGATCCTCTGTGGGTGATAGCTCTATGGAAGCAGTACCAGGAATCAGGAGAAAGGACAGGACTCGCCATTCCTGGCTTGCAAACGGCCATGATAATAGTGATCCTGACAGAGTTGCTCACCATAGGGGCCACATCTGTTTTCCACAAGGACCAAAAAGCAGAGCAGTCATCTACAAGCCATCCTGCAGCTGCAACAAGCAAGCTCTGCGGATGTGGGACTACTGTCACCACAGAGGTCCCCTCTGTGCTGCTTGGTGTAGAGGCTGCCTCGGACACCAGCCCAGCTGGGACCCCTTTGGTTCACAGCACCTGAATAGGAGGCACTGTGTAGGGAGTTTAGCTCACCCTCAGCTTCTTCACATCTCACAAGGTTCTCTTCTCTCCACAGATATCAATGAGTGCTTGATGCAGGGCCTCTGCAAAGATGCCAAGTGTATGAACACCCGTGGCAGCTTCCGGTGTACCTGCAAGCCTGGAAGCATGCTCGACCCGTCCCGCAGCCATTGCGTCTGTAAGTGCTCCAGGGCACCCCTCGGTCTGGAGAGGGCCCTGAGCGTGACCCCATGGCTGAGTTGAAGCCACAGCCTGCTTCACATCTCCTTTGAGTGTACCTGAGCTGGGTTGTTCTGCACTTTTGTGCACAATGGGTTCCAGCCATGCATTATCATTCTCAGTGGACATTGCATGGTCCCTGAAGAGGCTGAAGAGAATGTGCATGTGGTGTGGCAGCAGACAACACAGCCCCCTGGGATGAGAGAACTCCCACACGAGCTGGATTTTTTGGGGATGACACTGTTGGGGTAAAGGCCCAATGGTTGATGGCCAGGCTGTGTCCTGGAGAGAAGACAGGGCAGCCCTCGGGCAGGCTGGGAGGCACAAGCAGAGAAAGAGCCCAGGGGGAGAGCTGAGCGTCCCCATTGTCTCTGTGAGAGCTCGGGCACCTCCGGCCCTGACACGCTGTTTGTTTCAGCGGACAAGGCAGTGTCCATGGAGCAGGGGCTGTGCTACCGCTCGGCCGCCGGAGGCGTGTGCACCCTGCCCCTCCCGCACCGCATCACCCAGCAGATCTGCTGCTGCAGCCGCGTCGGCAAGGGCTGGGGCGACAGCTGCCAGGAGTGCCCCATGCCCGGCTCAGGTGAGATGGGCCTGCCTCGGCTCTGCTCTGGTTACTCTGGGGCTGGGGCTTGCCTGGGCACAGATTGGGGTTGGGGCTTGCCTGGACACAGACAGCTGCAGGGCCCAGAGCTGAGCAGTGCATATGCTGTCCTGGGAGATGGGTACAGAACCCAGGAAGCAGACCTGGATAATACTGGGAAGATGAAGAAGTCCGTAATGGGAAACCACTCTGTACCAGAGGGAGAACACAGCCATGTGTGTGCCTGGCTTTATTCAACAGCCCTTTTCTGTCCTACATCTTTTGCTGGGAAGAAAGGCAGGTGAGGATGAGTTTGAGTATCTCAGCATGGGATTGAGTGGAAGGAAAAGCACAAAAACCCTCAGGGACCAGAAAAATGTTCAGGTGGTTTGTACAGAGTATCTTGAGTGCTGTGCAGAGTGCTCAGTGCTGAGGTACTCCAGGTTTGCTTTTATCTGCTCCCTTGGTCAGCTTGGACCTTCCTGTGGCATGATCTCTTTCTAGCAGTACTGACCATGGGAAGGGATTTCATTTTTGGGGTCTGGTAATGCCTGTGAGAAACCCACCCTGCTCTGTGAGCACATTCCTTATGCTTGAAGCTTCCACCCACTGCAATTGAGATGTGTTTCTTTAAGAATTTAACTCTTAGAAATTACAGAAAATTATAGGATTGGGGAAACTGGCACCTGCACTCACATACATGCCTGCCCATCTTCACTCCTTTATTCCACTGTCCCACTATCATGTCTGGGTATGGTAAGCCAAGTGATCCCTCCACCAGCCTACAACCTCTGCTTTCTAGAGTTTTGATTTGATTTTCCTTCACAGAGGCCTTCAAGGAAATTTGCCCAGCAGGACATGGCTACACCTACTCCAGCTCTGATATCCGACTGTCAATGAGGAAAGCAGAGACAGACGAGCTGCCCGTCAGCTTAGAAGGGCAAGGGGAGAACAGCAACTGGACTCTGGACTGGACAGCGAGGAGACAGCAACTGCAGGACAGCCTGCGTGGCAGCATCCAGGAGGCATTCCTCTACCCTGGCACCTCAGCAAGACAGGGTAGTGTGGGGTTCTCCTGCTTAAAGCTGCTCCATCTGGGCCCCTAGCAAGGGTGGAAAACTTCTCAGGTCGTGTCATATACCATGGATGGATCTCTGGCTGTAAAGGGCTCCCTACATCTGTATGACTGTAGTGTTCCTGAGGCATGAGGCACTAGGTCTTCAGGTCTTTGGAAACAAGGTTGAGTGTTTCAGGCTTCTGCAACTGCATCTTTGCAGTTGGTGCTGACTGGCCAGGCTGCCTCCACCAGGACCTCAGGCCTGAATGGCGAGCCTAGGACTCCAGTCCTTGGGCTTCTGTCCAGCCCAGCTGGAGGGCAGTGTGACCAAGTGCTTGTGCCAGTATTTGCTGGAGCAGTTGTTCCTGGGGTCTGCACAGTGCCAGGAGTCCAGGTGTGCTGGCTTTGGGAACAAGCTCTTGCAGACAAATGTGAGGGACCGAATGGCAGTGTCTTAGAGGTGAAGTTAGGGCAGTCAGGGTTTGAGGAGGATGCCTGTCTTCTCTCTACTCATCATGCACTGTTTCCTTTTCCAGGTGAAATTTCTCCTGCTGTGCAGGTAAGGTTTGTCTGGCTGGAAGGAGGATGTCATACAAATTAACTAAAAGAGTGGAGATTTAGATTAGATATTAGGAAGAAGGTCTTTACTGTGAGGGTGGTGAGACACTCAAACAGGTTGCCCAGAGAAGTTGTGGATGCCCCAGCCCAGGAAGTTTTCAAGACCAAATTGGATGGGGCTCTGAGCAACCTGGTCTAGTAGAAGGTATCCCTTCCTATGGCAGGGGGAACTAGATGATCTTTAAGGTCCCTTCCAACCCAAAACATTCTATGATTCTATTCCTGCTTACACTCTTTTTACTGTTCAGCCAGGCAGGTATGGGAGTTGTGGCTCCAGCCATGTCTACACTGCATCTCTCAGGGACTGAAGCTCTAGATGGGAGGGATTATCTGTGATGAACTCAGTCCTAAAGAGCAAAAGGGTGAATTACAGCAAGGATCTATCCCACTATAAAAGGACATCATGAAGAATTTTGGTTTGACATTCTGTTCTATGCTGCATATTCAAGTTTGCTCTGCTTTCACTAACTTAATATCAGCTGTATTTACACAGCTGAGTTGTGGGCACTCACTGTCAGACTGGCCTGGCTGTAGGGCTGATGGGCAGCAGGATAAGGGGAACTGCTGTAGTCAGCTTTAGGCATGCTTCTCTCATGGAGCCCAGTGTCCTGCTTAAGCCCAGCTCACCCTGTGTTGATGTGAGTGCAGCAGGAACACCACTGGAGCAGTCAGGGCAGGAGTCTCCAACACTGGCTGTGTGAATTCACCCTGTCTGATGGAAGCAGCCTGGGGACTGATTTTCTGCTAGGCTCTCCTAGGGCTGTGTGACATCATTTGAGTCTCACTTGAAAAATGTGTGCCTCTTGATCCGTGCTGTCAGTAGAGGTCTGGCCATATCCCTCCTGAGCATGGCTGTGCTCCCTCTGTGCTCTCTTGCTGTATCAGCTCATCCCTCGGACACATGCAGCACCTCTGAGGGAAAGGACAGCACTGCCATTGTCACTGCTTCATAAACATGAAGTGACGTGGCTCAAGTACATGTGAGAAATCTCAAGACAGGGCAGAAATTTGAACCAAAGCTTCCAAATGTGAAGTCTACGACTTACATTGTTCAGTTACCTGTTTTCTTCATCCATTGTGGAAAGCTCCACAGAGCAGGGACTTGGGACTCAGGTTGTGCTCCAGCATTTCCTTTGGCAGCCATAGGTTTGCCTGGAGGGGATGCTGAGAAAGAGCTTCTAGCACAAAACACCCTTCTGGTAAGGGAGCACTGTTGAGGCTGGTCAAAGCAGCAGCTGTCTTCAGCACTCCAGAGCTGCTGGTGACAGTGGCAATATTTACCGTGCCTTGATGACCTTCCTGGCCACCTTGAGGAGATGCCTGCCTGGCAGCAGTGCCCTGGTCTCACCTGCACAGTGTGCTGCCACAGCTCCTCTGTGGGTGGCCCTCGGGGCATGGCCTGAAGCTGTTCTGCCCAGGATGACAACAGAGCAGCCCTGCCAAATGCACCCAGTTGGGACAGCTTCTCCTCCTAGGATGGTGATCCTGGGGAGAAAAAGGAGCCAGGAGGTGGATGGGAAAATGTCACAGGGGTGCTGCATCCCAGTTCCATGCACAAGAATGCTATGTTTCTGTCCCTCAGGGAACTGCTGATGCCACTGCAGAGCCTGCCGTGCGCAGAGGTGAGTGCCAGGCTGGTGGGAGGGCAAGGCATGTGTGGGGAAGAGAATGGGGCAGTGAGGAAAGTGGAGAGACTGGGAGCTCATGCCATGCCCCAAGGGCCACCCCTCTCTTCATGGCAGCCCCCAGTGCTGGGCAGGACAGGCTCCTGGCTGGGCTGGCTGTGAGCAACACAGAGGACCCCATCACACTGGGTGGCTGATGTGGGGCTATTGGAATGTGGGGAGGTGATGAATATCCAGCAAGTGAAGGAGGCTGTGTTAAATAATAAGATTATAGAGTTGCAACCACCCTGCAGCTTCTTCCTATGTTCTTTTTTGGTGCTGTGGTTGCCAGGACAGCCAGCACAGGTAAATTTTGGGTTAGCATCTCTGCCTGGGATCAGGTAGCTTGACCTTCCTCTTTTCTTCTTCCACAGCAGAGGAAGAGGAGTTCTGGCATGGTCCTCGCCAGCCTGGCCCCACTCCCACCTGGGATGCTGCTGCTCCAACACAGGTGCCAGCAGGTGGGTGTGTGTCCACCGGTCATGGGGATTTCCTGCCACAGCCCCTCTGTGCCTGGTACTACAGTGAAATTATGTCCTAAGTTCTGCCCACGGGCTCTCTCCCTTAACCAGTCTGTTTATCTGCCCACATGCCTCCTTGATTTCCCAAAGAAAGGTCCCTGACCTGCCACTCTTGTCCCAGCCTGGGCCCAGCTGCTGCCGGCCGCGGGGAGTCACAAGAGCAAACCTGAATGGGGAGCAAAGTGTTTGTATCTCCGGGTCCTTCCCCGCCTGCAGCTGCCCTGGCCGGCACAGCGGTGGCTGCCGAGCAGGACAATCCCACACCCGCTCGGTGGCTCTGGCCCTGTGCTCCGGCCGAGCCGTGCGCTGACTCATCGGGCAGGGGGGAAAGGGCAGCCATGTGGCCGCGGGGCGGCTTGTTTACTGCGCCGGAAACAAGGCCGCTGTTGTTCCAGCCTTGCTCAAGTGTCTGGGAGTGTGGTCCCTGCCCTGCGCCGGGGGCTGGAGCACCTTGGGGAGCGGGCCTGGCGGAGGCACCTTGCTGAGGAATGCGTCTCCTCAATAGCCTTTTGTTTGGGTTGGGCTGCCCCTCACTCTCCCCCCCCCGCTGGCTTTATGCCGAGGGGTGTGTGGTGCTTCGCTGCCCCTTCACTGCTGCCTGTGCTCGGCTTAGCAGGGTGGTGCGAGGCAGGGGGCCCTGCCGTCACCCCACAAGGAACGCCATCACAGGTGTCAGGATCTGCTGCCAGCTCTAGTTTAAGG
The DNA here is from genome assembly GCF_027579445.1 of Ammospiza nelsoni. Lineage (NCBI taxonomy): Eukaryota > Metazoa > Chordata > Aves > Passeriformes > Passerellidae > Ammospiza > Ammospiza nelsoni. The sequence continues at coordinate 41,507,152 of NC_080638.1, read as the reverse complement.
CACAGGGCTGCAGTGCAGGTGAGAATATACAGCACTGGGGCATGCCAGCTCAGGCCACAGGAGCCCCAGGAGGTGACAGGCTCTGCTGTGTCCTCCCTGCTGTCCCGTGGGTGCAGGCTCTCTGAAGGAGAGGAGCAGGCTCAGCATCGCTCTCCAAGAAGGGAAAAAGCAGCCTCCTGGTATGGTGCTGGGGACACAAAGCAGGCACCAGATTCCATGCACCCTTTTGGTGCTGCTCCCAACCCTGTGCTCTCTCTTTGCAGGGGTCAGTGGCTGTGCCTCCTCACCCCTTTCCTGTGGAGCTGGTGCTTGTGTTCTGACCCCAGAGGGATACAGCTGCTTGTGCCACCCTGGTTACACCTTGGACCCCAGCCGCCTCCACTGCATTGGTAGGTTGGCCATTGATGGTCTGACTGCTCTGCCTTCTGGGCCTCAGCAGCCCATTCAGTCCTTCTGGGGAAGGTCTTCTGGCAGCTGTGCTGAGGCCCTGCCCACTGCTGCTCTGCGGGGCTGGCAGGGGCTGCAAGCAGAAGGTGGTGACTGCTGGTCTTCCTTCCCTGCCTGGTGGTAGATGAAGATGAGTGTCTGAAAGACCCTTGTGCTGGAAAAGGTCGCTGCATCAATAGTGTGGGCTCCTATTTCTGCCTCTGCTACTCTGGGTACACCCTGGCTGTTTCAGCGGGCAAGCAAAGCTGTGAGGGTAAGTAGTGTTCACCTGGCACAGAGCTGCCATCTCTCCAGGGCCTCTTTGTTCTCTCAACCTCACACTCTCTCATCAGTGTGCACACACACGTGTACACCTGCACATCCTCCCTTCCCACAGGCCTGCCACAGACAGCTTGATCATGGCAATCACTCTCTCCTGCTTGCTTGGGGATAGGACCTTGCCCATGATGGTCCAGGCAGGAGTCTGTGATGCCAGCCCTGATCACTGCTTCATGGCTAGGAAGATGCTGGGGCAGGTGGGCGATAGAGGAGAGCCCCAGCACAGATTCCTTGGGTAGAGCTAGCTGCAGGGGGAGTATGTGCTCTCCTGCACCCAGCCTTCCTGGCACTGGTGGAGGAAGACTCAGGACTCTCTCCCTGTGTGTTCCCAGACCAAGATGAATGTGAGCAGCCTTCTATCTGCCGAGGACAGCAGTGCATCAACACACCTGGCTCCTACCACTGCCAGTGCAAGGAGGGCTTTGCCATGGGCCCCAGAGGACAGTGTGAAGGTAAAGCTTGCTGCTCCCAGCAACCCCTGCGCCTCCAATCTACCCTATACACTTCCTTTTCTCATCACTATGTGTCTCCTCCTGTAAGGGAGGTAGGACACTCCCACATTTGTCTGCCCTGTGCCCTCCCCAAGGACTGCCTGTCCTCTCCTTTGACTGCAGGAGAAACAGTCTTTCCTGGCCAGAGGGAATGGAGCTCTCCCAAGATTCTCTCCCATCTCTCCATGGAGTTCCCCAATGACCAGCCCATTCCAGCTTCCCATTATGGAAGGACATGCCTATATATTTTCATGCCACCTTGGCTTTGTCACAAAATTGTCATGCTGGCAGGTGGACTGCAGAGAGAGCAGGCTGCAGAGACTCAGGCCACCCATCCCCATTGCATCCCATTCACATGTCAAGACCTGGGCCCTTCAAAGCTTTCACTCTTGTCAATGTATGTTGTGCTTGATCAAAGACTCCCCTTTCTCAGTAGCTCATCTCCATCACAGAGTGGAGGCTATTTTAGGAGGCAGCACAGGAAACAGGGCATGCACAGAATGCTGCTTCTCCCCACACAGCCTCCAGAAAGCACTTGCCTTAAGGACAACTGAGCTGGAGGTTGCTTCCTAATCATAGTTACAAAACTCCCTGATGAGATGGCCCTGCACAGATGTTCTCTGATCCCTTTCTCTGCCCATGCACATTCCTGGCCTTGGCAACACCCTGCAGCAGTGAGTTTAGCTGCTGACTTATGTCAGCTCTCAGATGTGGGTGTAGGATCCTGAGGGATAGGTGGGGCCAAAAGAGATTTTGTTTAAGCCCCAGCAAACACATCTCAACTCCTATTGGGTATCACTGTGCCCTGGAGGGAAACTCTGAGGATCCAGCTGGAAAGGACATTGGAGACTGCTGCACTGTTTACCTTTGGGAGCCTGAAAGAACTGTGTTTCTTGGCAGATGTCAACGAGTGCATGGATCCCAGCTCTTGCCCCAGTGGGAGATGTGTCAATACACTAGGATCCTACCAGTGTGTCAGCTGTGGGGCTGGCTACCGGCCCAGGAACGGAAGATGTATTGGTGAGAAATTTGGGCTGTCTCTGGGCAGCACCCCTGCCCCCCACGGCAGCGCTCCCTGTAAGCCTCAAAAGGAGCAGGGGCACAGGCAGCATCCTTCTCCTGCAGTCAGCCAGCCTGTTTGGCCAGAGCATATTGCACTCATAGCTTGTGTGGAGGGACTGCTGTGAGCACCCTCCCATGCCATGGTGCCTTCTGTGTCACACAGATGTGGATGAGTGTCTCGTGGAGGGGACTTGTGCTCACGGGCAGTGTGTCAACCTGGATGGCTCCTTCCTCTGCTCCTGCTACCGCGGCTACGAGCTGGCGCCTGATGGGAAGAGCTGCCAAGGTACTAAGGAGCCATGTGTCCAGACACTCTGAAGTGTCACATACTCAGTCCAGAGGGTTCCCTAGGCTCTCCCTAAGCACTTGGCTCTGCCTGAGTCCTGGCCATCATGCTAGCGAGTTCCCCCAGCACATGTGCCCCTTAGTCATGGTTGCTCTGCATTTTTTCCTCTTATCCCTCTCTCCCTCATGTGTTTATGCAGACATTGATGAATGCACAGCTCGGGTTCCCTGTCCCTCCGGACTCTGCCTCAATACTGAGGGTTCCTATTCCTGCATGTCTTGTGACACCGGCTATGCTGTCTCCAGAGATGGCAGCATGTGTGAAGGTATCCCTTCCCCAGGAACAGAGCAGGGGGTGCTGGAGGAAATGAAGGAAGAGACATTGCCATAGCTGGGTTACTGGTGGGGCGGGAGGGCTTCTTTAGCCTCAGGATCCTTTTCCAGCTCTTTAGCTTCCTGTTCAGCAGAGAGCATGGAAGGTTGCGAGCATATGACACTTGGAGCAGCAGGAAGGTGATTTTGCTCACACAGGAAGGGATGGGGGAAGGATTCATGGACCAATGTTGATCTAGAAGATGATGACAAAGGCCAGAGGAGTACAGGGGGCCTGGAAACATTGGCAGAGTTGTGTGTCTTTTAGTTCAGAACTGTGTACATATACATCAAATGTAGGCCTTCAACAGAAGGAGAAACCTTGGGTCCACAGCCCATGAAGAGACTGTGAGCACCCAGGTTTCATAATTTTTCTCCAGTCCCTAATATAACTTGGACATGTTTAAAAGGAAAAGCTTAGAACAAGGTCTCTGCTGTGCCAGGTATGCTGGCGGAGACTTAACAGCAGCACTAATTTGTGTTGGTTGCAGTGCTGAGACATGAGAGTGCTCAGTCCCAGCTTTACAGCTCAACTGCCCCAGCACAAGCAGGAAAACTCCATCTCTGATGGCTGACTGGAGGGGGATATCCTGGGCTTGAAATGGCTTGATGCAAATTCCCTGTTTGGAGCAAGGAAGGGAAAGGGCAGAGCTGGCAAAGGTATTTGTTTAAAGAATGGCCACGTGCTGAGAATTTATCTCTGGAGCACTGCAGAGCCCTGCAGCCTGCACGTAGCTGGCAAATGTAAGATCTTGCCTTTGATGTGACTCTCAGAAGGATCCCCCTGTAAGGAGGCCTCCAGGAGGGGAGTAGAGGGAAGTTTTCCTCCCTTAATTCTCTCTGTTTTGATGTCTGAGAAAGCCAGTGTGAAATGAACTAATTTTGCATTTGATTTTTGGGTGTGATGGAAGAGCCGTGGTTTGATGCCTTACATCTGCCCTCCCCTTTTCCCAAGACTCCACATGAGCTGCCCCAGCTCAGCCACCTTGCCCCAGCCATTTCACGAGGGCATCTTATCAGGGTTTGATATTGTTTGGGTCACACTGACCTGATGGCAGGATGGTATGTTCCTCCCTGCCTTGGCTGGTGGCCTTGTCTGTGGATTTAGGTTTCATATTTGAAACATGATAAGGGTTTTGTGATAGTTTTTTGGTAAATAAACTAGATTTTGGTTCCTGTCCAGAAGGATTCAATAATACTGCTTCTTGCAACCCTTTGAGAGTGAAAAGCTGGGAATCCTCCCTGAGGTGGTAGGGATCGATGCTCTTTGTGCCTGTGGCATGCTCAGTGCTCTGCAAAGGGGAAAGTGTCCCTCCGTGCCTTCAGAAGCTGCCAGTCTCAGGGCTTTACCTCCTGTCAGTACCATGTTCTCCCGTGCTTGCCCCTACCTCAAGGGCTGCAGGCAGTCTGCTGGCATCTTGCAGCCCTCTGTGTGAGAGAAGGTATCCCTCTCTCCTCTGCTGTGAGCAAAATCCTCAGAGTGACAGCAGATTCTGGCCAAGGCCTGGGAGAGTTGGGTGAGAGAGGGTTTGTGGAGAGCTCTGCAGTTGGGTAAGAGTTGTTGTAGGCACCTGGACAGCTCTTCCACGAGAAGGACATTGTAAACAAGTCTGGCAAGTGAGAAAGCAGAGCCTTGGAAGGTAGGGCTGCTGCTGCGTTGCTCTGCTGATGTTTGCTCTTGTGCAGTCAGCTGAAGGGAGGATTTGTCAACAACTGTGACTCTGCATTGGCCTCTTGGTGGTTGTTGTATGCAGAGCAGAGTTCTGCTGGAGACAGACACTGGGGTTAGCAGTACCCCTGTGCTCACAGAGTCACAGAATGTCTAAGGCTGGAGGGGACCTCTGGAGTTCATCTCATCAACACACTGCTCAAGCAGAGCCACCAACAGTTGCCTGCCCAGGACTACATCCAGATAGTTTTTCAGTATCTCCAAGAAGGGAGACTCCACAATGTCTTTGGGCAACCTAGGCCAGTGCTCTGCCACTGTCACAGAAAGTGTGTTCAGGCAGGACCTCCTGTATTTCAGTTTGTGCCCCTTGCCTTTAGTCCTGTCACTGGGCACCATTGACTTGGGGCTGGGATAGTGTTTTGCTGGTCCCTGTGATGGAAGGGAGTGAAGAGTCTGGGCTGAATCTGCACGGCCCAGTAACAGGGAGTCTCTACGCTTTTCTCACTGTGATGGGATGGTCTGGGAGGACAGCTCAAACCCACTTTGCAGGCCAACAGCTGGGTGATGCTTCTGTGGATGGGGATCTTCTCCAGTGGTGGCAAGAGCTGGGGCCTCACTCTGTGCTGTGCCCTTCCTCTTGGCAGATCTGGATGAGTGTAAGGACCCTGCTGTCCAGTGCCTGGGGGGAGAGTGCAGAAACACACCGGGCTCCTATGAGTGCCACTGCCAGACTGGCTTTGAGCTCATCAATGGCACCATATGCAAAGGTATGAACCCCATCCATGCAGCCCTCTGGGTCCAGGACATAGTGGATCCCCCTTCTTTTTCAGCAAGGAGGCTGCTGGTGCCAAGGCAAGTGATGCCACTGTGCATGGCACATCGATAAGGCTGTAGTCAAATTTGGGCTCACCATGGACAGGGAAGATCTCTGTTTCCATGATGAGAAAATAAGGGGCCAGGAGCCCTTTGAAGGCTGCCTGTACGAGACTGGGAACAGGGAATCCATGTGGCTTTGGTGAAGGATGAACCCCAGGGCTGGGTGCATGGTTCTGCTTCCTCTGCAGATGTGAATGAGTGCCTGAACAGTGAGATCTGTAGTCCCAATGGCGAATGTCTTAACAGTCAAGGATCCTACTTCTGCATTTGTGCTCCTGGCTTCTCAAATGTGGCTGGTGGAGTCAGCTGCCAAGGTGAGTTGAAGGGTGGCAGGAACAAACCTTAGGTCCTGCCCTCTGCTTCCTGCCCTGCTTTGAGATCCAGGCTGATGTTTTTGTCTTGATTTCACAGATGTGGATGAATGTGCAGACAAGTCCCTGTGCTCACAAGGCCAGTGCCTGAACACAGAAGGCTCCTACAGATGCCTGTGTGAAAATGGATTCAAACACTCCCCAGAGACTGATGATTGCGTGGGTGAGAGCTCATTGCTGGGAAGATCAGCCTCCCAGAATTTGAGGGGACGAATGAAGCCAGTGCAGGGGGAGGGCAGTTCTGCTCCCAGCACTCAAAGATGCTGGTGACTTGTAAGGAGGACTAGCACTGGTTCAAGACCTCTGGCCAGCCAAAGCAGACCCAGGTGCTGCATTGAACAAACAGGGTCCCCATCTGACCATCTTCATCCCCTTGCTCTCCTTCCTGCAGATGTGGATGAGTGTAAAGAATATGGGGATGCCATCTGCGGCACTTGGCGGTGCCAGAACAGCCTGGGCTCCTACCGTTGTATCATGGGCTGCCAGCCTGGCTTCCACTGGACCCCCTTGGGTGACTGCATTGGTGAGTACAGCCCTGGCTCTCCCTGCCCCTCACCCTGGCAGGAACAGGGACATCTCTGCCAGAGGCGCAAGGGAGAAGGAGGAGGAGGAGGAGGAAATGTGTGGCTGGTGGAGAAGCAGATAATGCTGAGAATTTGTTTTCTTGGCTGCGCTGCCTGCTTGCGTCTAGACTTCTCTCTTCCTGGCATCTGGAACAGACACTGCATTGTGCTGCTTTCCGCTTGGGGAGAGTCCTGGGCAGGTTACAGCCATTCCAGGCTTGGGGCTGGACCACAGCTCCCTGTAGGCTGTGCTTGCTGGGGCCACTGCCAGTCACCTGCCTGGCAGGCCTGGGTGAGTGGAAAGGCTGCTGGTACCAGAGCATGCTAGACTAGTCAGTCTGGGTTTCAAGGCTAGGCTTCAGCAAAGAGGAAAGAGCAAAGGGGTTTTTGCATTTTTTGAGGCTCCCCCCAGCTCAGGGAAGGTTGCAGCAGGGAGGAGCTGCTGCCAGCCACTGGGCTCTGGGCTGCACTAAGACTCAGCTTTAGCATGTGGAGCTGCCCCTGGCCTTGGGAACCTTGGGTTGTGGACACACAGCTGTTCTGACTGCTCCAAGAAAGTTTCCATGCAGCAGCTGGAGCTTGTAGGCTCTGTGTCCCTTTACACCTCTGCGGGAAACTGCTACCCTCAGCCACTCCTGCCAGTCACCTCCCATACTTCCCATCAATTTCCCATTCCCTCCTGCCCCTATTGCTCTTTTCACATGGCTTCTTTGTGGCTCTCAGTGTTGCAAGAAGCTTCTCTTAACATGCATACTCATAGGTAATTGGAGCAGCCAGACCCAGTCCCTCACATCAAGGAAATGCCTGTCCCATTCCCAGATCTTGGGGTCAGAGCCAAAAGACCTGAGTAGGGGTGTCCACTGGGAGAAGTGGCGACTAGGACAGTTCTTGTTTTTGGCTTTGCTGCAGACATTGATGAATGTGCCAATGAGACGCTGTGCGGGAGCCATGGCTTCTGCGAGAACTCGGATGGCTCCTTCCGCTGCCTCTGTGACCGTGGCTATGAGAGCTCACCTTCCGGGCACTACTGCATTGGTGAGTCTGCAGTCAGCAAAGGAGAGCCATCCCTGCTGGGTAATGGCTCCCAGGCCACAGACAGGGACTGCTCTCACGCATTGAGAATCACACACATGGACAGGGAAGCTCATGGAGTCAAAACCCCTTCCCTTATCACAGCAGATCTTTGGGATTGCAAAGGACCAGGCTCTGAAAAAGTGAGTGTTTAACCATGAACATGGAGCCCTATTCTGTCCAGGTGGAAAGGAGGTCCTTGGGGGATGGAGACAGTGAAGGTGCTACAAAGGTACTTTAATTGGTCCCTGTAGAGATCAGGCAGGGTGTATTACAAGGAAGAAAGTTTTCATTGGAAAACTTTCAGGTAGTGGAACTGTTGCCTGTGATGTTTGTTCAGTTGCCATGCTTGGAGATTTTAAAGACCCAAGAAGAAAAAGCTCTGAGCAGCCTGGTGGGGTCTTGTAACTGAGTAGGGGATTGGACTGGAGTCCTCCAAACCTAGACCATTCTGTGATCCAGCAACCCACTGGATTTCAGCAAGCTGGAGTTCAGGCTCTGGATCCACTAAGAGCAGGGCATGAGGCTCCTGCCAGACTTGTGTCAAGCCACAGTGTGAATGTAGTTCTCAGCTCGTCCCTAGCAGCTTTCATCTCCCTACTGCAGGGTAGCTTCATGCTGCAGACCATGCACAGGCTGCCCATGCAGAGGCAGGGCTCCTCCTGCCCACTGCTGCTCTTTGCTTTGCAGATGTGAATGAGTGTGAGCTGATGGTGGCCGTGTGCGGAACTGCGCTTTGTGAGAATGTGGAGGGATCCTTCCTGTGCCTCTGCCCCAGTGACCACGAGGAGTACGACACAGAGGCAGGGCAGTGCAAGCCCCGAGCTGCCGTGGGTGAGTAGGCAACTGTGACACAGCATGGGTGGCAGCTAGAGCAGGAGCGTGATAGCCCTGGCTGGGGTGAGATAAAGATGAGGGGCTGACAGGGCTGTACAAGCCTGCACAGATAATGGCCAAGTGTTAGTCTGGGGAGAGCTCGGGAGCCTGAAAGTGAGGACTTGGGAAGGCCACACTGCTGGTGAGGGGTGTGCTCTGGGACCTCCTAGGTGTGGGATGCTGCGTTGGGGCACCAAGGACCCCATCCCGTCCCTGCTCTGCTGTTTTCTAGAGAGCTCCGACACACGTGCAGCCCACGTCTCTGACAGCGCAGAGCGCAAGCAGTGCTACTACCACATCAGTGACATGCGCCTGTGTGACAGCGTCCTGGCCAAGAACATCACCAAGGAGGAGTGCTGCTGTACGGTGGGGGCAGCCTGGGGTGACAATTGTGAGACTTACCCCTGCCCCATCCCAGGCACAGGTAGGTCTGTGACCCCACCACACCAGGCAGGGCCAGTGCTCTGCCTGCCAGTTCCACCTTGATTGCATCAACGAGCTGCTTCTTTTCTTTCCATCTCCTCTTGGCATCTGTATCGTGGTCAGTGGAGTACCAAGAGATCTGCCCTCTTGGGAAGGGCTATATTCCCCAGGAAGATCTGCTCTCAGGAAAAGTTTCTTTCACAGGTACTAGAACCATTTTCTTTCATTTCTTCCAAGGGAAAGAGGGAGAGCAGTATGTAAAACCCTGCATGAAAATGCAGTGACAAAACTATCTCCCCAGGCCTATCATGGGGGGTGCTAATCCTGCTGCTGCTTTCCCCATTCCAGAGAAATCCCAGACTGCCAGTATTGTTGGGCTGGAAGTGCCCCTGCCTCCAGTCCTGCCTGGTTGCTGGCAGTCATTCTTTCTTGGTGCAAGTCTCCCATTATGAACCAGGGATGGGGACCATTAAGACACAGCTCTTCCAGTTACTGATTAGATCTGCCAGTGGCCAGCTCGCTCAGTCTTTGGCACTTTGCCTCCATGGGGGTTGTGTGCTTAAGATACACATGAATTTGTGAGTGTCCTGCTCACACCATCCCTCCTCCTGCTCTGCCTGGGGGTGCTTCTCCCTCTGCTCCCAAGCATGGGGCCTGTGGGAGAGGTGGGGGGCTCACTCAGGGACCTGTCAGTGATCCAGGCAAGGTGCTGTGACAGCTTTCTGCAGGTATAGCACCCAGCACACCTTGCTTCCAAGGCTCTGCTTCCTGAGACACTTGCCCTCCCTCCATCCCTCTTTCAGACATGGATGAGTGTGAGATATTTGGCTCTGAGTTCTGCCGCAATGGACAGTGTTTGAACACGGTGCCCGGCTACAAGTGCTTCTGCCGTACAGGATACTTCTATGACTCCAGCAGGCTTGAGTGTGTTGGTAAGATGGCCTCAAAGAGCAGTGGGCACCCCACTGCACAAAGGGGGACGGCTGTGCTGCTACACTCAGACTTGTCCCTGCTGGGCCAGGTCTAGGTAACAGGCTTCCTGGGACCCTCCTGGGGAACAAGAGAGGAGGGCCTGAGGGCCATGAGGTCCCCATTTGGGCAGGGAAAGGGTCATATTGCTCATGTCTGCCAGCCTGAAACATTGCCCTGTCCTTGTGTGTGGGCAGATCAGGATGAGTGTCAGAATGAAGTGTACTGCATCAATGGCGAGTGTCTGAACACAGAAGGCTCCTACCACTGTTTCTGCAGCCTCCCTCTTGTGCTGGATGCCACTGGCAACCGGTGTGTGAATTTCTCCAGCAGGGCAGGTGAGCCTGATCCCCCACTGCAGCACACCTTTGCCCCACACATCCTGCCCCATGGCTGGGTCCTCCAAGAGGAGCAGTGGGTGGGGACTTGGTGCCTGGCTGAGGTGTGTCAGCACCAGTACAGGGTGCAGCCAGGGCAAGGAGGGGGCAGATCCTGGTGCACATGGTCATATATCTTGGGACAAGATTGACAGGCACTCTTATGGATGATTTCCATGGCATCCTTTGCTTGTGTCACTCACAGATACCGTGGAGGAGTATGAAATCCACCTGGACGTCTGCTGGCAGACCGTTGCCGACTACATCTGCCAAGACCTGCTGCATGGCCAGCAGACCACGTACACTGAGTGCTGCTGCCGGCTCGGCGAAGCCTGGGGCCAGAACTGTGCACTTTGTCCCCACAGGTCCTCTGGTAAGTTGGGTGGCATGGGCAACCATCTCCCAGCAGAGGTGGGAATGGGCTGGGCTGCCACTTGTCATGTCATGCATAAGATGTCTGCACTGTTGGAGCCAGCCCAAGGAGTAGGTAACCCCACACACACTTCAATAGGGCTGAGCTGCACCAGTGGGTAGAATGTGCCTGAAACTGGTTTGCAGCAAGTCCAATGTATTTGAGGGGAGAGTTGCCCTGTGCATCCCACTGCTTCTGCACACGTTAGGAGGCAGTGGTAGCTGGGGATGGGAGCACCCTGGGAATTGGGGTTGTTGCTGCTCAAGAACCTGCTGGCCCCAGATGGGAGCTAGTCTTCTTGACAATCAACAAACTACAGAGCTGCAGCTTTGGAGGGCACTGAAGGTAGGTCTGGCTCAGCTGACCCAGTGTGGATGCACACCCTCTGGCCATATAGTGGACCTTGAGCCAGGCTGCACTGACCCTTCCTTTTCCTCACTACCTGCAGCTGATTTTGCTTTCCTGTGTAATGGGGCCAGTGAAGACAGTGAGCGAGGGGGTGAGCTCCGAGAAAGACCTAGGTATGAGTACGGACCGGGCTTGGAAGACCCCCACTATGGCCTTCCCAGCCCCTACTACAACTACCTGGAGTCTGAGTACGGAAGCCCCGAGGCCAGTTTCCCTCGGAGGGTACCCAGCAGTGAGTTTCGTGGCAGCCCTCTCCACCATGGCCCAGTGCGGTCTCCACCCCGCTACCTGCCCGGCCAAACTGGTAAGTACTGGAGACACAGCACTGCCTCCCCACCCAGACTGTCCATGGGGACTGACTGCCTCCTGGTTCCCACCCTGGCCGGGCTGCGCCAGGGCTGGAGCAAGCTCTGTTCCTGGCTGTTCTGAGTCAGTCCTGAGTCAGTCCCGGTCAGTCACTGTCTTGCAGCATGCCCGATATTCCCTGTGTGACTGGGCTGAGGCTCACCCTGCTCTGACTCCGCCTTCGGCCCTCCAGGTCTCTACGAGGGTTTCGAGGGGCTGCAGGCGGAGGAGTGCGGGATCCTCAACGGCTGCGAGAATGGGCGCTGCGTGCGCGTCCCGGAGGGATACACCTGCGACTGCTTCGACGGCTTCCAGCTGGACATGACCCGCATGGCCTGCGTGGGTGAGTGAAGCCCCGCGTCCCCTGGCCGCGGCTGCTCCCTGCCGGTGCCGGCCAGGACGGCAGCAGGAGCGCTCCCGCTCTTCCGATTCCTTCCCATACGGCTGGGAGGGCCCTCGTGGAAGTTCCGCCGGCCACTTTCTGCTGGCAGCTAGGTAAGAGCGGCTTGGGGCATCACCGAGAGCGGCTGATGTCTCTTGTCTTCTCATACCACTCTTGTACATCATAAGCCATTGTTACTTTGATTAATGTCCTCTACATTTGCCACTGCCCTGGTGAAATTCCTCACTTTCCACCTTGCCCTATGAGACATGCTTTCTAAATTTTCTCTCTGCATTTCCTCTAAATCCCTATGCCATGTCTCCATCCTTTTCATTATATGTCTCCAAGCCAGCTGAGACCTCAGGCACTCATCAGAGCAGATGAAGACACTCTTTCCTTAGGCACAGCACTGACTCCAACTCAGGGCATCCTTACTGTACAAAACAATGGTGCAGCTTCTTCATACAGAACCCATGGTCTATACCACCCCAAAGGCAGCTGTGCAAAATGGCAGCCTGAGATGTTACTCCCTCTTCTGCATTTGTGCACTGTTTTCCTTTCACTGGCCATAATGTTTTGCATTTGCCTTCAATGAATTTTGTCTGGTTGAATTTGGACTGCTACTATATCAGAGTAAGTCTGAACCCTGCAAAGTGCTTGCAGCCTGGTGTCACACACATATATTTTATAAGCATGGGGATTTTTCCTTTGTCTACCTTAATGACAATATTTGCTTAGAGTAGGGCTAAGGACAGACCACTGCAGCCTGTGCTTTAAAGGGTTTTTGTTGTAACAGCCAGGTATTTCTAATTGTCTTTGAAGTGCAGCTGTGTGGTCCATTGTGCAATTGCCACAGTTTAATCTAGAGGGTATTTTCTCAATCTGTTTGAGTGTGTCATGTGAGAGTGTGTTGAAATCCTCACCATGGCCAAGGCACATCATATCCACCACTTCTCTCTTATCTGACAGGCCAGTTATCAGGTCAGGGAAGAGAACCAGATTGGCTTAACGTAATCAGGCCTTAACTGATCTGCACCAGCTATTTAATGATCTTGTTATTCTTTAGAGGGTTATGACCTAATCATTCACAAACCTGAACTGCTTAGGGGTGAGCAGACTATAATTCTGGATTTTCCCTTCTCTGTTTTTGAAGATGGTTATGAGATTTATCTTTTGTTGCTTTTCTGAGGCCTCCTTTATGCTCCCACCTCAGAAAGAACTGTCAACTTTTAAGGGGCTACAGGCAGCATTAACATATGAATTTGTGTTGCCACAAAACTTTATGGATGTAACTGCTTTATTTCTGGCTGTTGAACCTCTCCATCAGTGTGACCTTTCTCCCCCTGTGCTCCTGCACCCTTGTTTAAACACTTCAAACATGGTCTGTGCCCTGCCTGATCACCACTAATGTTTTTATGATGGCTGGAACAAAACCCATGTTAGCTGCTCCAGCCAGCTCAACTGGCTGTTGTTTTCTCTGTTGATAAGAAATAGACTGACATTCCCCATTGTTTCCTGCCAACATATTTATGGAGCCTTTGCTTGTTGCCTTTTCTATCCTGAACTAACTAGCCCTCATTTTACACTGCAACCTGTTTTTTTCCTTTCAGTTCTTTTGCTTGATTCTTAGTCATCACCATGTTTTTACCTTGCTGACTTCAGGCCTTTAGAATATTCCTGCAGCTGCTGCAGCACTTCCCCTCTCACTTCCCTATGGCAGCAGCTTAGCCATGCCCTGAAAGTGGGCTGTGTGTCCCCACCCCTGCCCATGTGGGCAAACTGCAGGACTTGGTGCAAACTGCTAGCAACACTACACTGTTGCTTCTGGCTTTTGGGTCTCTCTAGGCTAAAGTGTCCTTGTTTCATTTCTCCTCTTGATTTGGTGGCCAGACTGCAGCCTGTCTGCTCTTTCAGCTTTTACTTTCCCTTGCTTCTGAGGCTGCAAAGCACATCTCCCTCCCTTGGTGTGCCTGACTTCTCCTTGGGCTTTCCAGCAAGCCATCCTGTTCATGGCAATGTCTGATCCTGAGGTTTAGTGTGAGTCCATAGTGTCAGTTCAGCAATTGGTTTGGCTGTGTGTGAAGTCTACCTTGTTCTTCAAGCTCTCTCTTCTCATGTTTCCCCTCTCCATCTTCCTCCTGTGACTGCTGTGCTTTCTCTTACCTCCCTTAAAATTTTGCTTCCAGCATCTCTCCCTTGGGTTGCACTTCTCTTTCTTTGTCAGATGGCCCCCTCCACCTATGCTAGAGATAAAACAAGGTCCCTGGGGTGGCAGAGCACTTTGGTCCTCCCAGGGTCCATTGGCTACTGCTGGGGCCTTCTTTCTCCCTTGGGTGGCCAGCTGAACCCATCAGCTGCTCCCCACTCCCTGCTGATCAGTGGGGATTGAGTCTGGAGTTTGTGGTCAGAGGGGTTGGGCCTGCCTTGGTAGGTGAGGATTTGGGCTCTGTTTGCACCTGTGGGTGTAAACAATGGTTCTGGGGTTGTACATGGGTGCTCTGTCCTGCTCATGGCCTCACCACAAGTGGGTGTATCTCAGGCAGAGTGTTTAGGTGAGTACAAGTAGCAGAGCAGACCTGTCACAGGAGGGCAGCTGCTGTAGGGCTCACGTGCACACTCCAGCCTGACAAGCTGACCAACTGAGCCCTTTGGCACAGTTTTTCAGGTTAATGAAATAAGCTGTTGTTTGTGCAGCACAAAATCCCTCTGTGTTTTGGTCCTGGAGGTGATAACTGGCTTCTCAGGGCCACCATCATTTGCCTGGTTGACCTTGTTGGATCAGAAAAGAACATTTTCCAAGGCTAGAAGTGGCCTTTTCCCCAGATCTTAGGCTATTATAACTTGTTAGCCAAAAGCTGCTACTCGGGGGTGTCACCAGCTGCAGAGCTTGGAGGGACTCTTGTCTGGTGTACATGGGGCAGGGTTCAGTACTGTGCTGAAGGACACTGGGGATGCCACCCTTGGATACTACAGATGCTCTGCAGATATGCTGAGGGCATGGGAGGCTGCTGGGGTCACTGTGGACATCCTGAAGGTACTGGTTGGGAGACAGGGCAGACAGAACGTGTGTGGGAGGGCTAGTGGGGACAGCAGGGGCACAAGGAGATGGCTGTGGGCTGGGACTACTCACTGTGCCACCAGCTCAGCCCAATCCTTCTCCTTGCAGATATCAACGAGTGTGAGGAAGTGGGCAACCCTGAGCCCCTGTGTCGAGGTGGCACCTGCGAGAACACAGAGGGCTCCTACCGCTGCCAGTGCCTGCCGGGCTACGTGGCCCTGGCCCGGTCACACCACTGCGTGCCCCAGACAGCCCAGAACCCAGCAGCTGCGTAGCTCTAGAAGAGCAGGGGTGAGGCTGCTCCCCTGCACATGGCTCTGGGACCTGGGAGCACACAGAAAGGCCTCCCACAGCTGTGGGTGCTTCGAGGCTCTTTGTTCCTTCGCCTTCGAAGTGCACAGCTTCCCCACCACCTCTCTCTATAGGTCAGGGCTGAGCTCCCAGCCTCTGCACCCCTCTTGGCCCTGCCAGCCCCTGCTCTTCCTGCAGCAGAGCCCACCCCAGCCCTCAGCACCTGTCACATTGCCCTGTGTCATGGAGGCTCACAGGACACCTTCCCTTGCCACACAGCCCCTGCCTGTCCCCCTCACCCTGCAAGAAAGGGGGTTCACCTCCCTGCCACTGCTGCACTGACCTAGTGACAAGCCTTACCCACACTGTGGGTGCTGGCCCCACTCCTTGTGAAGCGTCCAGGCCAGAGCTAAGATGGGGGTTCAACCCCAGCTTTCTAGAGCTGCTGCCTAACCTTGGGGCATGGGAAAGAGGCCTGAGGGGCCCCAGGTGCAGCTCTCCCTGTGGCCTTTAGCCCTGTACTTTGTGCCCCATGCTAGCTGGGCAGGGGGAGGGGAAGCAGGTCCAGCTTCCTTTCTGTAAAGTTGTTGGTGGTTATTTTTTTAAACTGAGTCTGCTGGAAACTTCTCTCATGTTGTTAAATAAAACATTTATTTTGGGCCCCTGTGGCTCAAGACACTGGGGCTTGTCAGAACTATGCTTGTCTTGCCTCTGCCAAGGGCACAGCCATCCCACTTGTAAGCCAATTCTTGGCCCTCTCAGTGGGCACATGGCCTCCTCCTGCTCCCAAACTGGAGTAGGGAGCTTTGCCAGGCCAAATATCCAGCCCAGCACCAGTGGCAGGAGCCAGCTCCAGTCCCTGCAGACAGCACGGAAGTTGTAGCTGTTCACACCCTGCCTTGTTCTCACACAAGGGAGCAGCAGCTCCCACGTGAGAAAGTATAGCTTACTGCAGTTGGTAAGGGCTGTCTGGCAGTTGTTTTTCCAGCCCTGGAGCCCTTAGTATGAAGACCTTTACCTATGCTGCAGCAAGCAAGGCTATGTTCTATGCCACCACCTCTTCAGGGAGCCTTTGCACAATTTCAAGCCTGCATAGGACTAGCAAAGCAGGAGCACAGCCAGACCCTGCCAGCTGGATACCAGCAACAGAGATGCTTGGCTGCTTCCAGGTTACCCACACTTAGGCCAGCATACCACCTTTATTCATGCCTTCAGCTAAGAAGACCAGCTGAATCCCAACTAGAAGATGCCCAGACACTCTGCTTTTCCTCCTGATCCTCTTCACTCACAGAATACAACACAAGCAGATTTTGTCTAGCCTTTATTAAAAGGAAAGTTATAAAAAGAGATTCAGGAGCTCACAGCAGCTCCAAGTTAGTAGTAGTGCAAAACATTGGTTAGAGAAAGAATCATCCCTGCAGAGACATTGAATGCCATTTGGCTTCGCATCCACAAAACGGAAGTTTTCCCAGCTGGAGTCCTGCTGTCTTGAGCAGAAACCCAGGACATAGCAGGCTGTCAGCTCAGAGAAAGACTCCTCCCCTCTGCTTCACTGCATGGATAGCAAATGCAGGTCCTGGGGGCATCCCAATCACAACAGAGCAGGAGAAACACAGGAGGGTGGATGCAGCTGGCATTCTAGAAGAGGCACTGAAGGGTTATCAGGTAGCTCAGACAATAGCCAGGTTCATCACTGAGAAATTCCTTTGTGAGGACAGACAGCTCCATGTCTAACAGATAAAGCGCCTCCGCAGAGCGGCTGGAGGATGATGCTCAGTCACTCCTGCAGCAGACACTGCTGCCCTTTGAGCTGCTAGAAAAACACCCCAGGGGGGTCACCTAAACACAGTAAGAGCACTCTGCCAGCGGCTGATCTTGCAAGGAACACAGTGCTGGCTGCTCAGAGGCTGCAGAGCTCTGAAGGAAGCAGTAAGAAATGTTTATTATATAAAAGAATTTGGCCTGTGTTGTTTCCAGTTTTCCCCTCCCCAAACCCTACTAATGGCAGAGCTCCTCAGCTGGTAATCTGCACTGGTATCTTCCAGCAGAACAACATCTGGTCCTGGTCATCTACCAGCTCCCACTTCACAATCAGTTTAATCTGAAAGAGAAAGAATTAGAGGGAAATAAGAACATTCAGGAAATCTTAAGGCAAGGGCATCAGGAGAAAAGTTTTCACTTGTGTGGAGCAAAGAGGTCCTGGGGGCTCTGCACAAAAAGGACAGAGCTGGAGCCTTGCCCTTGCGTGCAGTAGATGGGCCATGCTCATGCACTGATTCCTGGAGCACCATCTGTGGTTGGAATGCACCCAGTTACATGACACAGGAGACCTCCACACACTTGAATTCCCACTCCCTGCAAAAGTAGAGTAGAAGCACCCTGCAGCATCCCTAGCTGAACTGCACGCCAGAGTCAAGCGCACCCAGTCTGGGAACATTCAGCTGCAGGCAGCAGGCTCTGGTGGGAAGCATGGTGCAGGAAGCACAGAGCAGGAAGATACTGGAGCAGCTGAAGCCACTTCTCAGCTGGAGCTGGGCTGCTTCCTTAGCTGGGCCTGTCCCAAAGTGGGAACTTGAAACTAGGGTCATACAGCAAAAAGAACACCAGGCTGTGTATGGAGTCTACTCTGTCTCACCAGAACAGAACAGGTGTCTTCCCTTAAAGGCAGGTGGTGAGACTACTCCAGTATAGGTGGTAGCTGAGAAGCTGACCAGCTGCCTGCATACTTACACTGGGGTACTCGCTCTTCACAGGCAGTTTATTCAGGTAGCTGTAGGAATGGCCCTTCTGAATGGGGCACTGGATCCCAGACTTGCATCCATCAGGCTCAGGAATAGGGAAGGGTATGTCCACGTGCAGCATCTCCCCATACACCCTTGCTTTACTGCCCTGGCTCTCGATCTCTGCAAAACATGGAGAACACACATATACCACACGTGCCCTTCACACACCCCAGAGGCTGCAAGAACACAACTAAGGGACACTCTCCCTCCACCCAGATCCTTCTCCAGCCGCCCTTCTCCCGTCCCAGCAGAGGGACACAGAGGGGATCCCCTGCCCCTGCCCACTCCCGCTGGGGATGTGCTCCTTACTGCTGGCGAAGGTGACGTTGATGCTGTAAGATGTCCCCTTGTGGAGCAGGCAAGGCTGAGTGGGGCAGGGGCTCACGTTCACCTCCTGGATGCTGCCGTCTATGGAACCTGCAAGGAAGAGCCGGGATTACCGGGCCGTCTCCGCCTGCTGCTCTCCTCCCGCTGCCCCGCGGGCCGGAGCCACTCACCGCAGTCAACGAAGCGGAGGGGCTCGGCCAGGGCGGTGGCGGCGGCGCCCAGCGCCAGGAGCAGGGCGAGCGGGGAGGGCACCATGGCGGCAGCGGCGGGCGCGGCAGCGGCAGCGGCGGCTCCGCGGTGTCACATGAGCGCGGCGGCCCCGCCCGCCGGTCAGCTTGGGCGGGCCCCGCCCCGGGGCCGGGCCGGAGCCACCGAGCGATGCCCGGGAGAGCCGGGGGGAGGAACCGCCCGCCCCCGTGGCCGAGGGCAAGGCTGCAGCCGCGAAAAGGGCGGTGGGAGCTCCTCACTACGGCCCCCGTCGTGACAGGGGACGACAGGACAGCCCGGGAGTGGTGGTGGTGCTGGAACTACAGCCCTTGGACAGACGGACTGACACCATCTCCAAAAGCGCTGCCACTGGCCATGCCCACTCCCGGGCTGTCCTGGGACCGTCAGTGTCAAAGGCAGCAGCCGGAGGACAGGCTCAGATACAGTGCCATGGACCGGCAAGCTCTTTTGCTGCCCCCGCTGAAAGGGGATAAAACATAACGCCCGCAAAGTTGCTGTGGTAGACTCGTCCGTGGCCTTGTTCGTACATATCCCATGCCTCCTGTTCTGCATGTTGAAAGCTGTTTGCGCAACACGAGTGCCAAGAGTTACATCTGCTGAGTACCTGGCGTGTCTGCCGCCTTTCACAGAGCACACACACGCCAGTTCTGGTTCTCAAACTGGTGAATTGCTAGACACTCCCTGCTTTGTGCTGGGGATGCCGAGGCAAACCAGATGACGCTTCAGAAAGCATTTGACCCAAACTGTTTACAACTTTTCACCAATTTCACATGGTAGCAAATTTTAGCCTTTCTGGGATCATGTTAGAGCACAGTAGAGAGGCACGTGAGTGCTGATTTGGTAGGAACGTGGCAGAGCTGACACAGCGTCCCCATTCAGACCTCTGTCCCGGTGAGGTGTCTGCTGCTCAGCTGCAGCTGCACAGCCCAGTGACTCAGAGGTGGCACCCTACGCTTTGCTCAGGCCCTCTGCAAAGGGTGTCACATCAGAAAGGGCTGTGGGGCTTTTTAATGGGTGTTTTTTTAGACTTCAACTAAGCATTCCGTTTCAAGACACATGCATAGCAGGATACTTACCAAAGCTCTATTAAAAAAAAAAAAAAAAAAAAAAACAAAACAAACCAAACAAACAAACAAATAAAAACCCCCAAAAACCAAAAAACCACCCTCAAAAAACCCCTGCTGAGACTAAGCCATGTATTTAACACTACCTAGCACACTTTATAACTGACCCAGATAAAGGCTTTTCCTTGCACATGGAAAGCATGCCCTTCAAAAGGCTTCCCTTATTCACATCCTTCAAGTCTTACAGATGGTAAAGAAAGTTGCCTATCTGACTGCTGGTAACAGAACTGCTGTCAAGTCAGAGCAACACCATAAAGTGCCATCACACATTCACAGGATAAGCAGTGCTTGGAATTTGCTTGGGAGCAAATTCCACAGTCCATTAAATCAGGATGCCTCCCTGTGAAACAACTCACCAGGTATCTTTGCTTCACAGATGCTTTTACACAATGGCAGTGACTATGTACATACAAGTCAACACATATTTCAAAGGCTTTGAACTAAAAATCATTGCATCTAGGATCCAACTTAACATTTTCACAGAAAATGTTTCCCTCCCTGCACCCCAAAATGGAGTAGTAAAAAGCCAAATAAGTGTATATCTGTAAATCTACAGCCAAGGCCTTTACAGAGGAAAGAAGCAGAAACCTTCTGCCCAAGGTTTTTAGCTGATATCATACATTACTATGGTGTCAGTTTTGCAATAACATCACTAAAGCTTAAATTCCCCAGGGCAGCATAAGCACCTTGGGCCAAACAGACCTTGCTTTTAGGCACATGCCCCCTGTGACATCTGATAACAGGCATAAGCCTCCAGGTTCCCTTGGAGCCAAAAATTGCTTAAGAAAGATTCAAATCAACTTCAGGCAGATCTCATTATTTTGCAGATGGAGGTCCTTTCAGATTACCAACATCACAGGGAGCTTATGCTGCACTGCAGAAACACCAGTGGAAAAGGCTAAGAAAGCTAGCAGACAAATTCTCTCCAGCAAGACTGAAACTGGACTTGTTAATTTTTGTAGTTCAACCAACTCAACTTTATTACACGAGGATAAAGCCTGAAGTTCCACTTCATCAGCCATCTACACCTGATTAATCCAAATCCCTCCAACACAGCACTTGCAGCTCTGTAAACAAATGTGCTTGCAGGCACTACAGTAGCAGTGAATACAGCAGGCAGGTTCTCAAGAAAATCCACATACAGACACTAATCAATTTAACTGTTCTTTCAGCCAGAACATGTTCCTTTTGCTACAGATCGTCAGAACTCACATTTAAATTCATCACATCCACTCTTGTATTCAACACCACGCCTGAGGTTTTATTATCACCAGTTTCTGAAGCACGGAAAAAAATTTCGTTTCCCTTCAGAATAGATAAAAGATGATTTTAGCATCATATTGCAGAGGAGAAATGAGCAAAATAGCTAGAAAATTCAACTTTCAGATAAATCTTTTCAATACAGTGCACTTAAAGAGAGCTAAAGGAACTCCCCAAACCAGGACACCACAAACCAGAATAAGAACAGAAAATCAAAACACAAACTTAAAAACAGATTATGTCTACCTATCAGAAACAATATGACCAAAAAATTATAAGAATCCAAGAAGGAAGAAAAACTAGACTGTAACTCCATGAAAAAAAAAAAGTGACTAACCATCCCTGTACCACATAGCTGATTGAAGGAAAAATGGCCAGTGATGAGATGCAAGGGAATAGCTGTTCTCCTTAGTTACCCCCACCTCCCCTTGTCACACCAAAAAGTTGTCCCCAGACCATGAGTCTCTCAGCACAGCAGATTATTAATTATATTAACTGTGAGTGATGATAGTTGCCCGTTTCCTCATTCTTTCAGTCTGCAGTAATCATTTCAGCAATGTCCCAAAGACCCTTGAAGCTGCACGCCACATTTCTGTCAATTTAACACAGTAAAAATGAAGGCAACTCCAAAGTGTCGGTTTTTTGGGGCTACATCCATTCTCCACAAGGTGTTCACAGTGAATACAGCCACAACATGGAGAAATGCAGCAAGGTCAATCTAATACACCCGACAGGAGTGAGAAAGAAAGCTAATGCAATATAGAAAGAAATCAGGCATGATCCCTCTGCGTCTTTTCTCCAAGGAGGTTTTCATTCCCTCCTCCAAAGTTGTCAGCTTTTGGGATGCCACATTGATAATAATCGAGAAACACCCTAACATGTTTTTAAACATTCAGTGTTCCAATATTCCTGATGAGGATTCATCAACTATTGCAGGTGCCTGCATTAGTACCAGTCCTGCTGGGACCTTTGCCTGTGATACTTTCCTGGCTTTACCCTAGCATCATCAGAGCTAACCCAAGAGTAGGCAAAATTAAACAGCTCAAACCAGTCTTTATTTACATGCTCAGGGTGGAACAAAAAGCAAAACCCCGTGGTTACAGAAGAATCACTTTGCTTGGAGCAGGATGGTGAGAAAGCCAACTGTGACAAGGTCCTGAAGTCCTCTGACGGTAAATCACCCCCTCCTGCTGGGATGACAGGTTTTTTTCCACCAGTCTTTCACACAGTCACTGTATGACTCTCCACAGGCCTGGCTAGGGCTGAGGAACAGGATTCCTCCCCCAGAAGCGCAAGAGGAACAGAGATAAAACACTCTTTTAACCACAAGCGCTCCGTGATCGACCGGCTAGGCCACTGTCACACGGCAAACGAGCAGGAGGAGCTGAAAACACCGTGGCAGGGCAGTGAGCCCCGGGTGGCTGCAGGGGCCTGCCCGGAGTCGGGGGGGCCCTCCGGGGCCAGGGCCTCCGCCCGCCCTCGCTGCGGTGGGAGGCGAGGGACGGTGTGGGGGTGAGAGCGCCGGGCAAGCGCTCCAACTGGGGACGACTGGCGTCCAGCTGATAAAGGAGAGCAAAGCAGAAAAGCCGGAATCAGGGAGAAACCCTAAAACCCCCGTGTTTGCTCTTCAGCCTACCCAACTGCCCTGCGGCGGCACCTTGATCCTTCTCTGGGTTCTACTCAGGATAACCCTACGGCTAATGCCGTGACAAGCATGCGCGGACAGACTGCTCTCGGTGCTTATTTCATTACTCTTCACTGCTTCATGGCTGCAAACACCCCCAAAGGCGAATAGCAGCTTCGTGCCTTTGAGCACCTGTAACGCGTTCACCGAAGCTGACGCCGAGGACTGCCCGCGAAGGGGCACGGGCACGGGCACCGCCACGACCGCCCCGGTGCCGCCCCGCCGTGGGCGCGGCCGCTCCCGCCCGCCACGGCCGCATTTCCGCCATGGCGGCGGGGCGGGGCTGGGCCGGCATGGCGGCGCCGGCGGCGCTGCGGCGGTGGTGGATGTTGGCGCTGGGCGGCCGGACGAGGTACCGTTCCCTTGGACACTCGACCCCTCGCACCCTCCCTCGGGGGCACAGAACGTCCCCGCTGCGCCGCAGGGGTTGGTGGCTGCAGGGGTCGGGCCCGCCGCCCGCTCCGGCGGCGCGGACCCCTCTGAGGCGCCCCCTCTCCCTTCTTCCCGAGGCAGCCGCTGCTCCGCTCCGCCGTGCCCAGGCCGAGCGCTGCCGAGGCCCCCGGGCGGCCCTGCCCGCCCCGCTGGCTCCCTGCTGCGCTGGGCGTCGTCCTTCTCCGAGCCGGGCCCGACGGAGAGCGGCCCCAGCGAAGGACAGATCTTCCTCAGCGAGAGCTGCGTGAAGGTGGGGACTCGGAGCGGCCTGGTGTCTCTGGGAGGGTTTCCACCCTGCCTGCCCTGCCGTCACGCAGAGGAGGCGTTTGTGTGTTCACTAGTTTGTTCAGCAGGGCTTTTAGTCCTCTTCCTTTTATTTATTTGCAGAGGCTGCTGGAGATTGCAGAAGGATCAGAGTTTCTCAGGCTGCAGGTTGAAGGAGGTGGCTGCTCTGGCTTCCAGTACAAGTTTTCCTTGGACACAGTTATCAATCCCGATGACAGGCAAGGACAAAGGGACATTTTGGTGGTCAGGTGTTACTGTTCTTGGCAAAAGTGACAGGAAGGGTATGTGTGAGATGATAGTGTCTTGAATTGAAGGGAAGAAGCCTGTGAGATAAGGAGCATGCTGAGGTTGTGCTTTTCTGTAAGGTCTTTGGCACAGTTAGTGGTTAAATATGCTGCTTTTTTTTGCAGGGTGTTTGAACAAGGTGGTGCCCGTGTGGTTGTGGATGTGGACAGCCTGGCCTTTGTGAAAGGATCCATGGTGGATTTCAGCCAAGAGCTGATCCGAAGCTCCTTCCAGGTGGTGAGCAACCCCCAGGCAGAGAAGGGTTGCTCATGTGGAACTTCCTTCTCTATCAAAATCTGACTGGACTTACCATGGATGGACACTGTTTGCAGACACTTTTGGCAGAGGGTTTATGTTTGTCCTTTTCTCTGCTGCTCCCTCTCATCTCCCTTACCCTGCGACACAGCTGTTACAGAATACTGCAGCTGTGTGTGTGTTTGCACTGAGCTTGTCTCCAAGACTTATTGGCCTTCCCTTCAGAAGCAATGCAGTAACCATGAGCACGCACACAGAAGCATCTTCAGCACCTTGTGATCCACTGGCCAGGTGGTGCTGACTGGCCAGCCCTGTCCTGATTGTGGAACTACTTAACTGTCTCTGCGAGAGAAGGCTGTATATGTATGTGTGTATGTGTGTTTATTGAAAGGTCTTACTAAAAAAAGTCTGTGAGGTTGATTGGTATTGCTTATGCATTTACATGCGAGTGGAATCTGGGTTCTTTCAGGCTAGTGTTGCTTATTCCTTACCTTCCAAGCAAATGGGACTTGGAGTCTTCCTCACATTTACTGCTGACTCTCCACTGCCCAGCTTACAGTGGGCTTTTCCAGATGCTTTTCTTTTTTCTTGCTGAACAGGATTCTCTTGGTCCCAGGAACCTGTGGTGTCTTTGCTGTAAGTTCCTGGGATGATGGTTTTTACTTGTTCAGAGTAAGTGAAACCAAAAACATTGAGGTTGGAAGAATTAATATCTTGTGTCTTTTATCTATGAAAAGAAGAAAAATCTTTATATATATATATATATTTATATATATGTAAAGTACACAGCTCTCTGTGTGCTGTTTAATGCTTCAGTGCTGTTTAAGCCTGACTTGGAATTTTAGGTCGTACAGGCTTTCAGGTTTCACAGTGTGGTTGCTGCCTTCTCTTGCCAACAGGAAGGGAGGTTAAGGTGATAGAGGAGAGCAGGAGTACTGCCTAAGGCTTCACAAGTCCTTTTGACTTACAGTTGTCTGGGAAGCTTTTCCATAACTTGGTTTATCATTTAGTCTCTGTCTAACATTCATGGTTTAATGAAAGACTGGAACTCCACTCCTTTCTAAGACTCCATGGAATGGGAAGTCTGGAAGTTTCCAGAATAACATCCTTTAGATTAGTCATTTTCTATAGTTTTTTATCTGCCACTAGATGTCTTTTAAGTCAGTGATTCACCTGCTTCTGGATGAAAGGAGAGATGGGGAAGCTATTTTTGTTCCCTCTTTTGTGTTTTATCTGATCATAACTGAATTGTTTAAGACTTGAGTCTTTCACGTGAGTGTGGGAGCACTGCATGACTTTGGTCTCGAGGGAACTGCCTGTGACAAACGAGCTTTTCTAGACCATGCCACAGGCATTTTTTGTTAAGATTCCTAAAAGCCTTTTTAAACTGTTTAGTAGTGCCTATGTTCAGCTCTGTTTTGCCTGTTTGTTTCTAGTGCTCAGAGCTGATAGCCAGCTAGTTTCAGTTTCATCCGCAGATGTTACAGGAGCTCATATACGATCTGCTCCGACTTTGTCACTTGGGGATGCACATGGATAGGATGTGGAGCAGTGGCTCTTTCAGTTTAGCCCTTTCCATTTCCTGTAGCCAACAACACCTGCCTAGTTATGTTGGTAAAAGGGACTAGAAGAATGTGGTTAAAAGATTTGTCTAAACCCCTGCAAGGTATTTTAACCCTATCTTTATGCTCCCAGATCTTGAAGGTGGTGTCAGCCAGAACTGCCTTTGAAAAGTGTAAGACCTTAAAGCTTGTGTAGGTAGAATACATTAGATAAACTCAATTTCTTTCAGCTGGGATAGCTACAAGTAGGCCAGAGGAGTTGCTTTCTGAACCAGGAAGATCCATTCTTGATCCATTTCACACAGACTGACCTAGGTCAAGTCTCTTGAGATCTTTTATGGGAAATAAAAGTGCAGCAGTAGTGCTGGAGAGGTAGCAAGCCAGCAGCTACCAAGGCTTTTCTTCCCTGGCCTAAAGCCAGCCTTCAGCCCCTATAAACACACAGGCTTCATCTTGATTGCTGTTCTTGCTGAATGTAAATGTGCCGTGTCTGTTCAGCCTAGCCAGGTGCCCACACTTGCTCTGTGCTGATGCAGTAGGCGGAGCAGGTGTTGTCCACGTGGCTGCTGCCCCTTGCAGAGGGTGTGCCTCTCGCTCCAGGGGCAGAGCAGAGCCCCAGGCTTCGCTGCCCACCCGTGTCACCCGCAGCGTTGCTGTGCAGCTGGCCTGAGTGAGTGCTGTGCCCGCGGTTCTGGCAGTACTGCTCTGACTGCACTAGGTGGACCCCTTTCTCCTTGGGACTCTCTGCACTGGACAGACACAGGCGTTCTGGCGTGAGGCTGGATCTGCTCCACGCAGGACCTGAGCAAGAGCAAAAGTTTCTTTGCAGGTGTCTGTTTTGGAGGCAGGCTGGTATTGCTGCAGTGTGGTCTTTAGATCAGAGAAACTGCTAGGAGCCAGAGAGATTCCAGCCCATACACCATGTTGCCCTTGGCTTCCTAGACCTGCTTCTTGGGAGAAGGTGTAACCTATTGGCAAAAGCTACTGGTTTTCCAGTTCCCATTAGGGAATGGGTGCAAAGGGCTGTCTGTCACCTCCAGAGTTGTCCTGCCTCTTTAGAAGTGTGTCAGTACATCAGAACTTCTGTCAATGTTGGGAAGTCAGCAAAGGGGCTGTTGTTGACACAGGGTTACAAAGGTGATCTTGGTGCATTTTGGCTGTATAGGCAGAAAGGCTAGGTCTTGGTTCCTACTGGAAAAGTCTAACCTGGCAAGTTTTGTGCACTGAATAGGTGACAGAGATGGCACCACACTGTAGCCTGTGGGGCAAGACTTGTGGTGCGAAGAGAAGGACACAGATGATTAGACAGGGAATTTGATGCTGCTTGGACCATGAGGGGCTGGCAAGGCCTGTCTGCAGGAGGTCTGCACTGTGGGAATAGTTGGGAGCCCTTGTACTGAACCACTGAGAAAAAGCTGAAGGAGCTGGAGGTGCTGCCTTCATGCCAAATGAGAAACTGCAGTGGAAAACCTTTCTCTGCTCCCACATAAAGCAGGAGGATTCTCTCAGTTCACCCACCTGACAAGGAGTGAATGATCAACAAAGATATTTATGGAAACCTTAAGATGAAACTTCAAGGGAAAAGGGCACAATCTTCAGTGTCACTGACAAGAAGGTAGAAAAAGATGGAATAGAAATTTTCCCTTTGGTGGGAGCTTCTGGGATCTCTGTAGAGACTTGTTAGTAGATGACCAGCATATCCTCAGCCTGTGACTGGCTCTGGTCTTCAGATTCAGTATCTATCTGTCTGTCTGTCTGTCTTTACAGAAGGTCCCACTTCAAGGCCTCAAGCCAGGCAATGGTAGGGAAATAGGAGATCTTCATTATCCCCTTTTATTTTGTGGTTTAGGGATATGCATGTGTGCTGTGCTTGTGTTGGTGGGCCCCTGTGTGGTATCATTTACTACAAAGAGCATTTTGAGGTGAGTAGCTGCAATAGGAGCAATGGCCAACCTGGGGTGAGTGTTAGGGGAATAGCAGTCCATCTCACCCAAGATTTTCATCTGTAAAATTTCACTAATGTCAGAGCTTTCTCTTGTGTCATTATTCATCTGTATAGAGCTGTCAGGAAGACAGCTAAGGTTGTGGAACCAGTACCCTATGGATGACACCCACTGGGACTTCTGCTTCTCCCACACAGTAGTGTCATTTCTTGCCACTTTAAGGGCTTGTCTGAATCCAGCACCTGGGGGAGGAATCATTGAACAGTGGAGGAGGCAGTAATGGGAAGGCAGAAATGCATGAAAGAAAGCTTCTCTTGTCTGTTTCCCACGCTGGGGAGGCACATGCTTTGTACTAAGGCTGCCTTCAACATTACAAACATTTCAAACATCTGGTGGCAGCTGCAAGTAAAAATCAGAGTTTTTTAAATTGAGTTTTTACACTGTGAACAGTTCCACTGTTCATGCTGTAAGCTGGGACTGACTGGTCAGTGGAGTTTATTGTATTATAGGATGTCCTGAGTTGGAAGGGACCCCCAAGGATCATTGTGTCCGACTCCTGGCCCCACACAGGATAGCCCCAAGAGTCACATGTACCTGAGAGCATTGTCCAAATGCTTCTTGAACTCTGGCAGCCTTGGTCCTGTAACCATTTCCCCATGGAGCCTAATCCAGTCTCAGTCACCCTCTGGATGAAGAATCTCTTCCTAATATCTAACCTAAACCTCCCCTGACACAACTTCATGCCATTTCCTTGGGTCCTATCACTGATCACAAGGGAGATCAGTGTCTACCACTCCTCCTCACAAGGAAGTTGTAACTGCAGTGAGGTCTCCCCTCAGTCTGCTCCAGGCTGAACAGTAACCAAGTGACCTCAGCCACTCGTCATACAGCTTCCTCTCAAGGCCCTCACCATCTTCATGGCCCTCCTTTGGACACTCTCTAATAGCTTTGTATCCTTCTTATATTGTGGCACCCAGAACTGCCCCCAGCCCTGGAGGTGAGGCTGCCCCAGTGCAGAGCAGAGCAGGACAATCCCCTCCCTTGCCTGGCTGCTGATGCTGTGCCTGATGCACCCCAGGGCAGGGCTGGCCCTCCTGGCTGCCAGGGCACTGCTGGCTCAGGTTCAACTTGTCATCAACCAGGGCCCCTGGTCCCTTTCCATGGGACTGTCTTGGGAGTTCAAGCAAAAGTTCAGAGCAAGTGTGCTGTATTTCCTGATGAGCTGCTACAATATATGCTTCAGGACTAAACCAAACATTGCCTCCACAAGCAAACTCCACCATCAAACTCATTGGCAGAGATCATGACAGCATGTGCAGTGTTTTGATACTCCCTTTTCTTTGCCTGTTTTCATGCACACCAGCCAAAGCTCTGACCATGCTTCTCTGGAATGGGCCATAGCTGCCAGAGAGACTGGCAGTAGAGGAAGGGATAGCCTTGTGTAATGGTGTGTTTGCTACAACTATCAGCCAGCCTGGATAAAGAACCACCATTCAAGGACACAGAGCACTGGCAAGAATAAACTGCAGCCACCTGTATTGTATCAGACTTATATTTGGGAAGCTCTTTATTGGCTTCTTTTTTGTGGTTTTTCTTTTTTCTTTTTTCTTTTTTTTTTTTTTTTCTTTTTTTTTCTTTTTTCTTTTTTTCCTTTTATCTATTTTTCTTTTTTTTTTTTCCTTTTTCTTTTTTTTTCTTTTTTCTTCTCTTTTTTTTTTTCCTTTTTAAAGTTTTTTTTTTCTTCTCTTTTCAAATTTTCTTCTTCTTCTTTTTCTTTCTTTTGGTTCGTTTTTTTTTTAGAGGATGGATCCTTGAACCAAATGCCATTAGAAGCTAGGTAGAGGCTTAATGGTGCAGTTCAGATCCTGCTGGGTTCTAAGGAATATGTTTGCTCTGCATGGTTTCCAGGATTAGGCTGCAACTGGCTTTGATCTGTGCAGATACCTGCCCAGGAAGCAGCTGAGTAGATCATGAACTTTGGGTTGGTTTAGTATCCAGCTGTGGACAGAAATACCGCGTGAGTCAGCTGAAGCTGTTCATGACAGTGAGATGGGCCATTACACCAAGGCTGTGATTCTGCAGCCCGTGGGGAGCAGTTTGTGTGCAGTGCTTCCTGCCACTGGCCTTCCCAGAATTTGTATGGTTCTTAATATCTCCTGCTTGAGCAATAAGAGTTTATGGTCCTAGTCTTTGTTGTTGATTAGAACCCAAGTTTGTGCCCCTGTTTTAATCAGTGCTCATTTACCTTTGGCATCCTTCAGAGGAACAGAATGGTATGTCTTTCAGTTGCCATGGAAACAGTGAGACTAAATGCACATTTCCATGGCAACCTGCCATTATCTTCAGCTCTATCTGTGGGTCTCATTTTCTGACCATGGGGGTGGGGTGGTGAAAATGGAACTTCATCTCTTAAAAAAAATTTAAAAATAAAGAAAAATGCTACCAACACCATCATCACCACCCCCTTTCCTCCTCTGACTCAGGCTTGGGGTTGAGAGAGACCCATAACTGCTGCCACCATGCCATGCACCAAGGCTCCAAGGTATTCTCTTCAGCTCCTTCTCTTCTTCACCCTCTAAAAATAGATACATTCAGAACAATTTGATGACAATATTCCAGCACTTCTCTGAATTCTTTGTTTCCTCAACTAATGTTCCTAGCAAAGGCCCTTGAAGTTAATTGAACTTTCCAACAGGTTCCAAAGGTCAAAGTGTCCCAGCTTCTTTTGCTCCAAAGGGCCAAGGGTTAATTACAGGGTCTAAGACTCCAAGGAGAAGAAGCTTTTGTCTGCTGTGACTGGAGGCACCAGGGCACATCACATTAACCTCAGGAGTGAGAGATGTTCTTGCAAGGGGGGCAGCTTTGACTGTGCAGGAGGCAGCACCCATCAGAGAGTAAGGGATGAAAGGCAATGCTTATCTGTTTTGTGTGTGACTCAGGAGATACAGGGCAGAGAAAACAGGTATATGCTTATGATGCATCTAACAGTCCTCTACCCAGAAGTGCTTTTGGCCACTGCTAAAATTTCTGCCTCCCCCAGACACTGAGTCAGGAAAAGGACAAAATCTGCTGTACTTTGAGCAATTGCACACAGCTGTTCCTTAAGCCCGCTTTCATTATTCTTGTTCTAGCTGGCTTGACCTTTAGCTAATTCCTATATTCATGGTCTAATCTTGGTTACTGAGGGAAAAAGCTTGTCTTGCACAGTTCTAGCCTGATGCAATAGTTATCTGGGGAGGGGATGTGGTAGAGCTCTCCTACATCTGCCCCACTAGTCTTTACCACATGCTGAAGCAGAGGGTGATAGAGCTCTGTGCATTCAGAGGTCAACATGGAGACAGAGGTGATCTTCACAACAGGTCTGCCAGTTAAGGCAGGCACTGCTCAAGCAGTTTTCCTTTCTGTAACAGATCATACATGACAAAGAGCTGTCACAGTCAGCCTGGGTTTGTGCTCTTTGATCAAGGGAAGAACAAAGACCAGTGAGTCTTCTACAGTGCTGACCTTGCAGGATTTCAGCAAGATTACTGCCTATTCACATTGCCAGTGTTTGGCTGGGAGCTATTTCTTGAAAGCACTGAGAATGTTCTCTAAGCTGTGGGGACCTCCTTAGGTGCTGAGCACTGGACAAACTCTGTGTGGTTTGCATGGACAGCAGCTTGCTGGAGGATGTGCTGCTGGACCAGGCTGGCTTGGCCCCATGAGGTGTCAAGGTAGAGTGTACAGAGAAGGTTTTGCTGTACATGCTCTGTCTGCTGTGGGGAGCTAACCTGCTGTGCAACAGCCTGAGAGCAGATACAGCCTCCTCCTGCTGAGGGCTGGTGAGTTTGTGCTGCAGGCTAGGACCCACAGGAGGTTTCTGTGCTGGCTCAGTCCTAGCCCTGCAGCTGTGGCTCAGAGCCACAAGCCAGGGCGGCTTGAGGTGCTTCCCCTCCTCTCAAGCAGGCACTGAGTGAGGGAGTGGCAGGACCCCCTGTCCAGCTTCTCCTTGGCATCCTGTGCTGTGTCCAGGTGAGCAGGTTGGGCAGGCTGCGTGGCAAGCTTCCCTTCGCCTCCCTGCCTGTCCATGCATGATTGCCACAAACTTCAGACATGGAAGATTTACATTAATATAGAAACTTTAGAGGGAAGAGCTAAAGCATTTTGGGAAAAAAAATCAGTAACTGCCTTTGGTGACAAAGGCAGAAGTAACGGGGTAATGCTATTGTTAGCAGAACTTTATCTACCAATGTCTGCAAAAGCTTAGTGGGGAGCAGGAAAGCAGTAGGACCGTGTGGCAGATACCCTGGCCTCTTAATAAAATGCTTCCCCCTGCTGCCACTGTCCTATGTTCCCTGATAACAGGCACAGGCAGAAATAGGACTGCCATGGTGAAAGAATTTACTTAATCCTCTTCAAGCTAAGCAAAAATGTATCAGTGAAGAGCCGATTCACAGGGCAGAGCTGAATTGCATGAAAGAAAATTGTGTCTGCAAATCAAATAGAGCTCAAAGGATTGTGAGAGAGCAAAGGCAAAACAGGATGGTTTGGCAGGAGGAATAGCCCAGAGAGATGCTTAGGGGTGGAAGGCAACAGGAGGAATATGCTGAGCCTTCCCCAGCTCTGCTATGGAAACACAGTTTGGTGGGTGGATGAACCTCTCAGAAAGTGGGAGGGCACTGAGAGCTGGCCAGGTATTGTAAGAGGCAAAAGAACCTGGTGAGACCCATGAGACCCTGAGAAGACAAGAACTGGTGAAGGGTTGGTGTATAGTTCAAATAGACAAAAATGAAGGGGATGGAGGAACAAAGAATAGGCAGGTGGACCAAGGGAATGAAAGGCCTGAGGAGAGCTTGTGCCCATGCACATGCACCCCCAACAGCTGTATCATGGGCACCTGTCACCCCAAGATACAGCTGTTGGGGGTGCCAGATCCATGAAGCATCCAACCTGCTCTTCTCTGCGTTGGCTGAACTTTGAATGGCAGCAGTCTGTGCAGAAGGACCATCAGCAAACTGAAACTGCCAAAGTCTCAGAGTGAAAACCTGCCAAAGGACTGGAACATTGCCTGCTTTTCAAGAACTGGGCCCCACTGGCTGGGAGAAAAGGTGGCAGATCTGAAAAGCAAGGGTGCACAGAGCCTTGGTGATTGTTTTATATGCTTAGAAGCAAGGGCTAGTTCTCAAAAGCAGTCAAGACTCCTGTTGTAAGGATTTGAGGAACAGACTTCTGTTGCTTGAGAATGCCTACTTCTGCAGTATCCTGGGCTTTGTGGGTTGATGTCCTTTTGATCTGTGCTGGATGAGATAATTTTACATGGCAGATGAGACTACTCAGTTTGGGAGACTTTGTGAAGACTGAGCCCTGGGGATGGACAAGGAGGTCCTAGCTCTCCTGGAGGTGCTCCAAGTACTTCAGCAGAACAGCTTATTGAAAGAGTTGTTTATCCTAAGACAAAATGAGGGCACACTTTGCACAGCATGTTCGATGCTGGGCACAGAGAGGTCTCAATTACCGCCTGAGCTCCTCACTTACTGATCAGATGTGAAGGGCTTGCTACACACGAGCCTGCAAGCTACCTCTTGCCCAGAGGGACCTGATTGCCTCCTCCCAGGGAGGTTGATTTATGTAACTTCTTTTGGAGTCTGTGCTCCTTTTGTCCCCTCTCTTCTTGTTCGTGTTTTTCAGATACATTTGATTTATACGTGCTCGTTCCCTTCCTCACAGGAATGAGTTTTGGTGCGTGTCAGTTGCATGAGAGAAAAATTTATAGAGCAAGCTGCAGAGGAAAGCAGCTGGGATCTTTCTTAGGAGAGCCGCAGTCGTTAATTATAGGAGTCTAACTAAACCTCAGCTCAGGCAAGAAGCGTTTTCCAGATCTCCCTGCTTTCTTTTGTACCTTCCTGCACAAGTTGTCACATCAAAGTCAGGATTCAGGAACGACTGAAAACAACACCCACCTTTTTACATAAAAAAGGGATGTTGGGTGCCAAGGAGCAGCTCTCTTTCTGGCTCCCTCTTCTCACAAACTGGTGTGAGGGGCACTGCACCATTCCTCAACAAGGGCTGCAGACAGCATTTGTCTATCCCTTGGGCTTGGTCATACTTCTTCGCTGCCTCAGGCAGCATGGTGATTCAGCTGCTACCTTACTAAAATCTCTCAGGTCTGATCTAAACACCTGCTTTCTCTCTCCAGCTCAATTCTGTGCAGGCAGGCCTGTCCTTGGGACAGCAGGTTTCCCAAGAGTACATTTTATTAGCAGAGTCACAGTAGAGCTGGGGAGCTGGGTCCCAGACATCTTCATGGGTGCATTGCTGGCAGAGCCAGCAGCACTGCAAAGGATTTTCTCTGTATGAATTTACCCCAGGGGAAGAGAGGGAGGAGACATAACCTGGACATTCTTAAAAACCTAAAAATTCCTAAGTGTGTGCCTCTCTGGTATGGTTTTGGCTGATGATCCCAGTGCAGGCCAGGCTATTCAGAGACTGCCTACACAGATAGCTTGTCTTAACTTTGCCAACATGACCTTTGCTCATGTCACCTCATGAACTGTAATGCTGAGATAAGAGTATCAGCAGGAGACTGCTTTAAGAGCTAGGAGATACTAAAAGGAAAGAACTGAGAACATGCCTAGGGTAGATAAAGCTGGTTTGGGGTCTTTGACAAAGAAAGTTGTTACATGTTTTCCTCAGAGTTTCACAGGGCTGCCAGGACACATGGGTGTCCAACCAAGGGCACTGTCATCAGAAGCTGATTTTGGTGCCCCACATGGATGTTCATGGCCTTTTGCTGGGGCTTGGACAAGGACAGAAAGAAAGGGAGGCACTGGCTCACTAATTAAGAGGCATTCTCTCTCTGCTGTCTTTCTGCTGCTCAAAGGGGAAGGCAGAATCTGTGCCTGATGAGAGCCTCTCACCCATGCTGAGACCCCTCTTAAAAGCTGCTTAACATTAAAAAAATGAGAAAGAAAAAAATTCTGTGAGCACTTTGATAGTCCTCACAAGAAAGTCAAACAGAAGAGCCTTTGAGCTGCACATAAGAAAACCTCTGTATATTGGTAGGGGAAGAAAGGCTGGTGAAGCTGAAATCTGGCAACAGTTCCCAGCTGGTGAGGGAGGTGCTTTTCTGCTGCAAGCTCCTGTCATGACTGATGCAGAGACAGAGAGAGGAAAAGCACAGAATCCTCTGCAGGCAATAACTAGCACCTCAAACCCCCCTCCCCCAGGGTGTCAGGGGGATGGGGAGGCTGAGCCAGCGCTCATCTTCTCCCTTCTTGCAGGGGCTTGGCCCTGGGCTCACCCCACAGCAGCACCCAGCCTGCCCATCCAGCCTCCTCCTGCGGGACCCCTTCCCACTGCAGGAGCCTTCCAGCCAGGCAGCTTTCCCCTGCCTCACATCCTCCCGGGTTTCCATAGCAATCGCTGGTGGCAGCTGTGCGGGGAAGTCAATGGAGGGAAATGAGGCTTCATCCTGTCCTGGGCCAGCTGAAGGCTGGGAGAACAGGACCACCCTGATGCTTCTGATGAAGGTAGCAACACCCAGGCTGCCCCAGTTCACCCCCAGCCAGGCCAGGGACAAGAATGTAATGGGGATGCACAGGTCCCAGGGCTCTGCAGGGCAGGTTTTGGGGGACTGCATGCACCCCAGAGCCATCCCCACACACACTCTGCTCTGCTAGAAAGCTACTGATATGGAACTGATGCCACCCCTGATTTTTTTGTCTTCTTCCATAGCCTTCATGTCTTTCACTCCTCAGCCTGCACCATTTTTTTCACCCTTGGCACATTGTCAATCAGTGAGGCCAGAAATTAATCTTTAGCTTTAATGGAAAACACTTTGGAGGGAGACAGGGAGAGTGGGCACAGGCAGCCTTGACAGCAGCTGTTTTTATTTCCAGGATGGAGCAACAGGGCAGGAGAGTAAAACCTCAGGGATGGAGAACAGCGTGGGGAATACAGGTATTCAAGATAGTGCTTCAGCACAAAGACAAGGAGCATCCTGGGTAAGCTCCCTGTACTCTTGGCTCCATGGAGAGACTAAATTTCATCATCTGCTAACCCATCCCTGTTCCTCCATACACAGATAGGAGGAAGGGGGAGACCTGTCCATTCAAACCAAATGGAAAACTTGAGGGGTTACTTCCAAAAATAAAACTAAAATGTCAATTTGAACCCCAAATATTTCATATTATTTAGCTTTAAAAAATGATTAAAAGGTAGGTTAGTTTTGAGATACAACTGTCATGTTGAAAGCAAGCCAAGCTACTTCATTTGTTAAATGTCCAAACATAATGTTTTGACATTTTCAGGAAAAAAATATTCCATACTTTTTCAGATAAATCTTGCCACAAATGTGTCTGAAAATTTGGGCATCCTGCAAACTGCATTTTGAGGCAAGCTTCGTTTCACATGTTCCTGGGCACAACCCAGGCATCTGAAGCACAGCAGTGCTAGGCAAATCCCAGAGACCTGCATGGGGAGCAAAGCTGCTTGACACAATTTGGGCAGGTTCCATTTGTGCCCAGGGCAGCTCCATGTGGCTGCCTAATGGTTTCCCCCTGCCCCAACTCCCACCAGCACTTCTGTGCCTGCAGTTGGAAGCATGGCACAGGTACTCACAGGGTGATGTGCCTGCTCCTGCCTTTGGCCCAAGCCTCAGCTCTGCTGTCGGTTGAAATTGGGGGCCTGATTATTTTTAGCTTATGATAGTGGGGAAAGGAACTATAAATAAGCTAGAACCATCCTTCAATTGTTCATGCAGCATGGGGAAAGAAACACAGAGGTTTCTGGCATAATCATGTTCATAATCAAGGGGACCCTTGGAGAGCTTGAATGCAAGATTTGTAGATTGGAGAGAGGGGAGCAGGCACAGGCACTGAATGCTGTGTCCTGTGCAGCCTATTGAGAGATTTATGTGCTTTTCAGCAGCAAGATTAGATGTCAAGAGGAGATTACCATTTACAACACAGTGTACCAGTGCACACTGAGACCTCTGCTCTCACACAGCACCTCTGGGCCGGGCACTGGCTGCGGTACAGCTTTGACCACCCACACACCTCTCACCAATTCCCACCCCAGGCCTCAGCATGTTAGAGGGGCTAAGGGCACAGGTCTGGCAGGGGACTTCACAATTGCCCATGCCAGACAGGGCTGGGCTGTCTGGGGCTTATTTTGAGCTCAATAACACAGACCTTTACAAGATACATCCTTGAACTGGGAGGGTGGCAAAAGCTGGTGCCAGGCAGAACCCTCTGCCTCATTTCATGGCTTACATAGCTTCAAGCTTGCCTGTCACTATAACCTGTTCTGGCACACTGTGAGACCCGAGAGTCTCTGACCTATTTCCATGAATCCAGCATTTTCCTGTCTTCGCTGCTCCTTCTCCTGCAGCCTGGAGGAGGGAAAGAAGGGCTTGCTGGAGGAAGTGTGAGGAAAATACATCTGCAAAGGTAAGAGAGAAAGAAGCAAGCAGCAGTTGTGACTTGAGCTGCCTGCAAATCCCTAGAGGGACTGGAGGACTGCTGACAGCATCTCCACTGAAGCAGCTCACTCCTGAGAATGCCTTGTGTCACTGCAACAGGCTTGACACTAGCACTCCCAGGCCAGAGCCCTGAGGACCTCTCAGCCCTGACAGCTGCCAGAGACATTTACTTTAAGCCAGAGCAGGTTCCAGGGTTAACATCCTTTCCCCCAGGGGGGCTGAAAACATTCCCTGGAGCCCGATTCCTTCAAATTAGGCCATACATAGCAGCAACAGATGGTGATAAAGTTTTGTCTTGGGGCACAGGTCTTCTCTGTATATATTCCTGCTTTAATACAAAATAGCTCAAGAAATAAAGCTGTTTCCTGCCTGCAGCTGAGGCCAAGGCTCCTTGCAGCAGCCAAGGACCATGGAGAGGTACAAGACAGCCCCTGTGGCAGCTGTGTAGTCCAGAGTAGACAGATGGAGCTGCACTCCCTGCCTGCCTGGCTCCCAGCACCACTGCCTGCAAGCTTTTCAGAAGAGAATTCAGTTGTTCTGACATTTAGAATAGATTAAAAATCGTTACAGGTTCTTCTGGAACATTTTAGAAGGTGAAGCTATTGATTTAAAAACTCAACATCAGTTTTGTAAGAGAGTTGAAACCTTCCTGGTTTCCAACTGTGAGCACCAATGCCTGGCCCTGGCTGACAGCAGGAGTACATTTATCACACTGCCCTCTGTCCCTGTTTCGTCTCTGCCCTATGCCTTGTGCAGGGTTTTGTGACAGAGCACTCAACTCCCCAAAAGCCTCTCAGTATATGAAGGGTGCTTGGTCTCTTCTATTTTGTGGATCAGCTAGGGACTGGTGTATTTTGACGCCAAAAAACAGCACCATGTGAACCTGCTGCCTGGTGTTGGGAGCATTTTGGATGCTCCTGGGTTCCAAGGACAGGCCACCTTAGCCAAACCACTCCTATTTCCTTCATAAGGATTGCCCCTGATGCAGGATGCAACACTGCCAATGTTTTCCAGTTGCATATTCCAGCTTACACTGTGGCAGGCTAGATTTTTTTTAATATATGAACAATATTACAATCTGTGAAAAATTTTATTTACAGCTCACAGAAATATGCCTGTAGACACTGGCCTCAAAGGAAGGGTGTCAAACTCCATGACCTTAGGGATGATGTTGTGAAGACTGGCAGCACTGTCTGCATGACAAGCGTTTGTGCTATCAGGAAACAAGTGGCCTGGTCCTCAGTGCTCCACATGTCTCCTCCTCCTCTGTCCCCACTCAGAGGACCCTGTGTTTGAGGAGCAACTTCACACCTGCTGTCATTTATATCTCCTCCTGACTTTGCTGCCTCAGTCTCAGATGCCACTTCCCCCAAGTCAGTGTAGCATCCTGCTCTAGCTCATCATGCTGATGGCAATCAATAACTTCACTGGTTTCACTCCAAGTACAGGCAAAGGTCCTTCTTTCCATGCCTCCTGTTCATACCTACACACTCACCTACTCCAGCTTTGGTTGCAGAGCTGGAGTTTTGTTGCCCAATTTTTCCCCACTTGAGCTTTGCCCTGTGGGATGCCAGGATGGATGCCAGTTGGATGCCAGGACTGCTCAGAGCAATTTGGTCCTGGCCAGCTGGCCCCTCTGGGTCATGAAGGACATCCAGCCTACCATGGACTTGCTGCATACCTTGGACCGCTGCTGAGGACAGAGATGCTCAAGCACATGTGCCCCTGCCGTGACATGATTTGTGTTCTGACCCATGTGCAGAGCTCACTGTGCTGTGACACAGCCCATTTCACATGGTCTGTGGCAGCAAGACAGCCGGAAAGCAGCAGGGACTTGAGTTCCAAGAGAATTAGGCAATATATCTAGTAAGACATTTTGTCATGCTGAGCTGTGAAAGACATCACAAAAGTGTTACACATCTGACACAGGGTGACACCAAGCTTAAGCACACCCATGTGCTATGATGGCTGCAGCCTGACTTTGATTTTCTTTACCAGTCTGGGTGTTTTGCACTTAGGATGAAGGAGCAGACGCTATGAGGTGCCAGGTACCACCAGCACAGGCAGCAAGGGCCTGGGAACCCTCTGCCCTCCAGGTGCTGAGCAGGAGGATGAGCATCTCACACTGCCCCAAGCCCTCATGCTGTGTTCACTGCCAGATGACAGCCAGCTGGCATGATGCCTTCCTGGCCGAGTTCCTCAGCATCCCTGAGCTCCTCAGTGTCCCCATGCCCACTGCGAGCAGGCAGGTCCCTCCTGTGGTGACATTAATGCAGCAAACTGCAGCAGTGCTTAACCCCTCAAACTTCTTTCTCTGTCAGCAGAAGTGAAATGAAATTGCCTCTGCTGCTGGCTCTGGAGCAAGCTCATATCTGCTAGCCTTTAATCAGGGCAGATATGAAATTTCTTATCTGTTAAGTAAAACGGTGCTGCACTTCAATCCATCCAATTATTTTTTCCAATAAGTGTGAGTGAGGGGGCTGGCAGGGCCAGCTGTGGGAACTTGTACTGTCAGCAGTGTGCTGGCAGTGAAGGGGCCCTGCCTTGGCAGGCACTTCAACCGGAGCAGCCCACACAGGATCAGCTAAAAACATCCCAAAACACATATTCTCCTGGGTCCTGTGACCCAGGGAGGGGCCTGGGGTGGGGTGTTGTGGGGGCAGGCTGGTGAGCACGTCCTTGGAAGCTTGTTGCCCACCAAGGTGATTTCCAGGAATCCCCCCACCACAGCGTGGTGTCTCTCCCTGTGGCCTGGAGAGTGGGCACTGCAGGCTGTGGGCACTCTGCTTGGCACTTGTAAAGCAGAGGTAACAGGCTCTCTGTCCAACATCAGTCTGTCTTCAAGGCCAGCAAAACTGTCATTGAAACCTGCCCAGAGGAGACCCATCCATCTCCAAGAGGATGCCTGTGCTCAGCCCCAGAGCCTCAGGATCACCTCTAGTGGGCACTCAGCTGAGAGCACGGAGGCCAGCCCAACAGAGACAGCAAAATCAATGACAATGAAGCAGCTTTCCCATCCTGGATCAGAGCTGAACCCTTTCCAACAGCATCCAATGCCTGGGTCACCCAGCTCAAGCATTTCTCCATTCCCAGGAGGGCAACTTTTCTTTCTTGCCTCTTGGAAGTCAGCAAATGTGGTTAGGTGTGAAGGAGGATCAGAAAAGCTGACCTTGTTACATGTAGCATTGATCTGTGGGCATCTGGAAACTCCAGACAGGGATGTGGGCACAGAGAAAAGGGAAAAGTAAGAAAAGGAGGAAAAAAAGTGAGACCAACCAGACGGTGGGAGAAGGGATGCAGGAGTCCTGCAGTAAGAAGAAAAGGGAGATGAGTCAGAGAAAGAGGTCTTGTAGGAGAAGACCAGGCAAGGTAGCAAAAGAGAGATAAAAATGAGACAAATGGAATTGTCACAGAAGAGTCCTCCCTGCATTGTCCTGCTTGCAGTCACGCTGAGGAGCAGGTCTAACATCACTTTACTCAGTGTGGCAATGACTGCAGCCTCCTGCCATTTCCCTTGTAGCTGTCCCTGCATATCAAGGCACTAGCTGGGTGGGAGTAAGGCCTCCCTTCTTTGGCACTCCTCTGCAGGCTGAGCAAGCCCTCAGGAGGGGTACCCAGAACTTGGGCTCTGCAGCAGTGAGGCTAAAGACAGGGTTAGGGACAGCACTGTCAGCCACTACCTGGACTTGGGTGCTCAGAGCAGCTCTGGACAGGTTGTGCTTCCTGTCATCTTGCACCTCACTGTAACATTTGTCTGGCACCTCCCTGTTCCCCCAAGTCCTCTGCATTGCTGCTCCCCCTTCCCCAGCCAGCGCTCCCCCATCCCAACAGCTGTGCCAAAGCCAGTCCTGGGCTCTGTCCCCAGCCCCTCTAGCCCTTATGGGATCAGGGTGCTAGTCCTCTCTGCAGTCTTATGGATCCCTCACAGAACCTTGCTGCACCCAAATAATTCAAACAGTAACCAAAGTCCCTCTTTTGGGAGGGGGGAGCAGGCACCAGCCTCAACTTTTGCTGGTGAGATCTGTATTTCCTAACAGAATGATTATGGAGGCTGCAAGGGGCTGGAAATGCTGGAAATCCCCTGCAGCAGTAGTTCCTATGGCAAGCACCTTTACAGACAGACCTCCACATCAGCAGCAGAAAAGGGATGTTCATATGGAATAAGGGAAACAGTTCCTGATAGTCATGCTGCCCTTCCCAAGCCATCGCACTGCGCTGCTTCACCAGGTCCAGGCAGTTGCCTGTGAAGATGAGCAGCCAAAACACTGGGGAAGTAGAAATCAGGCCTCAGCTTCATGAGATGACAGCTAAATTTTACCCCAACTTTCCAATAATGACAATATAGAGTCATAATAATTTAATGCAGTTCAGCAGTTAACATGCATAGCATCCCTACTTAATTGGCAAACTGTTCTGCAAGCTTCTGAATTAGCAAGAGAAGAAAGAGAAGCTCATTCAAGGCAGAGAAATTTGATCTCTATGTAAATGATAAAAATAGCAATTGACCATTTTTTTCTCTAATCTTCTGAATTTCTGACTTGGAGTGAGACAAGGAGTCTTTTCTTTCCAACTGAGATTGTGGGAAAGGTTTTGGGAGAAAAGCCCGCCATCTTTGCTCTCTGAAATAAGGCAGGAGGGTAGGAACTCTGCCCAGAAGAGTATCTCCAGTGTAATGCTCAACACTGAGTTTGAGTCAGCCCCATCAGTGAAACCCCTGTTTAGTATCTGTTGCTTTCAAGGACCATGAGAACAAGTACCAGGAGATCACCCTGGAAAGATAGCCTTGTTCCTGAGAAAAGCAAAGCTGGGTGATGCAGACTTTTGCCATGGTGGTACTGATTCTCACAATTTTCTAAAATGTTTTCTCTATTTACATATTAGTTGCAAAGTGGATTTGCTCTTGAACTCTCTGACTGAGCAGCAGGGGAATTAATACAACAAAAATGTGGCTATGTAGAGCAGTTCTCCACTGACCTCTCAGCCTTCCTCTGATGGTAGGCTTTGAGTCTGAACAGGATTAATTTGGTTTCCTTTCCCATTAAAGAGGACAGCTCCAGCTCACCCCCTGCCCGCCAACAGCAGAGCTGAGCTTTTACTCTGTGTCCCACCTAATGCTGCAGACACTGCCTGGATGAAAAAAGGCTGCAGAAAATCTAATTTTAGGGAATAGGTGGCTCCTGATTTTCTGTGATGAAACTTCAGTCAAGGGTGCTCATTCAGAGCCAGGGTTGTGCATCATCCCCAATCTTTTAATACCTCTGGGCACTTCACTGAAGCACCTCACAGGGATGAAGGATTTTTTAAAAGGAGGATATAAGTGCTAAAATCTGTCTTTAATATTTGGACGTAGCTGTTTGAATCACAAATGGACTTCATCACATTTTTCCTCTCTTTCTTTTTTTTTTTTTGTCTCCATTACTTTGTGACACATTTTTAAAGCAAGAACACCCATGTAC
Organism: Ammospiza nelsoni; assembly: GCF_027579445.1. Taxonomy (NCBI): domain Eukaryota; kingdom Metazoa; phylum Chordata; class Aves; order Passeriformes; family Passerellidae; genus Ammospiza; species Ammospiza nelsoni. The sequence continues at coordinate 41,465,002 of NC_080638.1, read as the reverse complement.
ACAAGGGAGCAATTCAATACCTTGAAACTTCAGGCTAGTTTCCCTTGTGGAAGAGCACTTTACATCCTGTGCACTGGTTTTGTTTCAGACAGAAACCCCATATTTGTTATGAAAAGTAATCAAACAGCTATGAACTGCCTTGACCCAGAGAAAACAGACACAAAGTGATGGAAACAGCCCATTCCCCTGTGACACCAACCCCTAAAAAGATCTAAAACACATACATCCTTCCAAAGTGTCTCTTTTTCAGCAGTAGCTGGTAAAGGTCCTTCTGACATGACATTTCAAACAATTGCATTTTAGAGAAGCCCAGCTCAAGAGCACTCTAGGGAAAAGTCAGTCTGGGCTCTGCTTTAAATAATGCATGTGCAGGTGACCTCCTCTTGCCAGCCTGGCAGTGCTGTGTGTGTGATGGCCCCTTGATGCTGCTGGCAGGGCATCCTCCTCCAAAAGAATTGAGGACACAACTTAAGAGTGTCTTCATCACCAGGGAAAATGGCATGCTGAGAACTGTGGTCCTAAATTTTGAAAAGAAGGCTTAACAAGACAATTTTTTAATTAAAAAAAATGGAAAAAGAATGTGGCTAGTAGCCATTTCTAGGTAATTCTCAGATGAGGAAGCCTGTGGGCCTAATGCTCCATGCTGACACCTCTCCTGCTGTGCTTAGAGGCTATTCAAGCCTAACACACATTCTTCCAAAAAATGGGATGCTGACATGGTGGACAGCCCCAGCACACTGACTGTCATTATCTCTCACCAACCAAAAAAGTCTTTGGCAAGGCAGCCAGGGCTTCCTCCTGCCAGCAGCAGGGCACAGCAGTCAGATCAGAAATGGTTCATCCTCCAGCAGTGATGCTGGAGAGCTGAGACCCACATCCCATCCTGGTCAGGGGCATGATCCCCCCCAGGTCTCCAGGAACCTGTGTCCATAGGCAGGAGCTGCACTCCTCCTCCTGTTTGCCAGCAAATGGGGGTTTTGGGAAATGCTAACCACTGACTTGTCACTTTGACAACAATGCTTTCTTGATGGCCTGTCGACTGCTGATAATAGCAACATCCTCACGCTTAGGAACACAAATCCCAGCATAATAAATCCCATGCTCCTGTCTCAGGTTGAGTGGTGGAGAGAGATGAAATTGGGTCATTGCTGCTGCAGATTTGTCAGTGGAGTTGGAGGCGCATTCAGCCAAGAGCTGGTGTCTTGTGAAGGCCCTAATCCCCAGCTCTGATGGGCCTCACAAACATCCCTGGCGCTGACAAGCTGCCGGGCTGGGGCTGTGAGGTGTGTGAACCTCTGAAAGCAGAAAGCAGAGGGGAAACAACAAATAGCAGTGTCCTCTGCTGGGAGAACTAAGGAGGGGTGGCATCTTCAGTTGTCATGATGGGTGATCAGGAAACACCAAGTGTGGTGCAGACTGCTTGGTAAAGCAGATTCAGGCAATGTTCCGCACACCCCAGGGAAGTGGTGTCAGGAAAGGATGGGTCCAGCACTGGGGGTAGAGATAGAAACAGGAAAGCAGGTGAAGAAATCCCTGCTCTGCCCCCTGCACCACAGAGCCACAGGGGAAACAGTGCCATGTACACCTTCACAAAACTGGGGACTTCCCAAGGATTCAGAGTAATCCTGATTTGGAGAGGCAATGACTTTGATTAGAAACATCTCTCAGGGTAAGTTGCATCCTACCTGCTGGACCCCTTTGCCTGTTAAGAGTTCCACTGGAGTACAAGGTATATCAGTGAGTGAGAAGATGCCCATAGACACAGAAAGCAGTTTTCTGAGAGATGAGAGTGTGTTTTCAGGGCAAGAGAGACAATTAGTCCAACCAGCCCTGGAGATTCAGCACCAATCCTAATCAAGTCATCTGTTGCTGCTGCAGAAACCAGATGTAAAATTATCTGGGCTAATGTGTCCCACCTTAACCTATCCCCAGCTTCAGACAACCATCTTTCTACTACACTGGTCCACCCCAGGCTGGCAACGGTTAAATGATTTTTTTTTTACATGACAGATGTGTCTTTTTCTACTTGCCATACATGCTTCAGAGGAAATCCAGAAACCACACAGTCTCTTATGGTCTATATGGACTTTGAATTTTATGGGCTCTGATCTATAATAAGGGCTCAGAATTAGAGAGCTGCTCCCACTGTGTGTAGGGGCTATTTCTGCTCCTTATAATTGTTTCCTGTGCCCCATGATGCCCTGACTGAGTTCACATCAGACAACAAGGAAAAAATGTAGCATCCCAGGGAGAGAAGTGGGGCGAAGAAACTAGAGCATTGGGTGTGCAACCTTGAAGAAAAAGAATGGGCTGGGTTATAGCTTCATACCAAATAAATATAGCTTGTACCCAATAAAAGAACTGCAATACAAGATAGCCTCAGAGCTGTAAGAACAATGGAAAGACCCATACATTCAGGAGAATTACCTCTTTTTTATGTATTGGCGCAAGTGGCAAGGATTTCAGCAGCACAAAGCTGTGCTAAGCCTAGAAACAAGACCCCATGGAGTGAGCAGCATGGGTCTGTGCTTGATGTTTAAAGCTGTGAGAGGCTGGACAAGAATAAATGGCTAGAGCCTGACAGATACTAAATAAGGGTCCTGAGAGCCTGGCTTCATGCAATCCGTCTGTGAAGAGCTGTAGCTTTTGGATTCACAAGCAGAAGTATCAATTGATCAACTTTTTATAGAGAGTTTGATCTATGTGAATGTAGCCACTGAGCCTCCAAACTCCAGTGTTTGCTTTTATTCCAGAAATGCAAGTTGTTTGGACACATTTTTTTTTTCCACAGGGATTTCTGATACACAAAAAAAAAATCTGTGTTTTTTTTTTAATTTCTCCCTACAGATATCAGGTGAAGCTATCATGGCTTTGTATCACATGGTTGAGGCAGCACTGACCTGTTTTTTTGAATTGGCCCTCTTGAGAAGACATTACATTTCTCACTCAATATTGCAAATGGGCAGAAATATTGGATCTAGGTGTCTGTCCCTGACGGGGTACCCACACCCTTGGGCCACTGCCATGAGGGTGACCCGCTGTGAAGGTAACCCTCCATCCTCATGTCACACTGTGCCCTTGTGGAGAGCTGGGCATGCTTGCCACAGAGGAAAGCAAACAGAGGACTGGTCTCTGTGCTCCTCAGGACCAACACAAGAACAACCACTGGCTTTGTGGATCTCACACTTAGTGCCCAGTGGCGCTACAAGAGGAGTGGTGGGGAGACATTGAAATAAGGAGGCCACCACTTTCAATGCACTGGCCTCCTGGACCAGGTCAAGAAGTTTTCTTTCCATCTACTGAAGGCACTTGCTGCAAAGTGTGTCTGACTCAGCCAAAACAGCCCATGGGTGTCTGCAGGCTTCAGTTTGTAGCACTCAACTTGGAAACTGTTATGAAGACAAATGGTACACGTCACATCAAATCAGCACCATAGCAGCTAGCAGTGGCTTTGCAGAAAGATTTGTTCAAACAATGAAGTGAGCCCTGTGTTCTTCAGTAGGAAGAGCATCTGTTCATGAATGCTTGACTAATTTCTCATTATCTTATTGTAACAGCTTATACCACTGGAAAAACATCTCCAGCATGGCTAATGTTCAGCCAACAGTTGGTTACCTGCTTGATTTACTGAGATCGTCAAGAATGACACACGCAATATAAGGACAGGTCCAGGTATTTCAAGAGGAAGGACAGCCAAAAAGCACTTGAAGAAGAGAGGTGACTAAAATCCCCTCCTTTGAAGGAAAACAGGATGAACAGGGGCAGAACTTGTGGCTCCGTGAGCCTGGCCTGTAGCTACATCCAAGGTGAGACGATGGGCTGGGTTTGTCCAGGGACTGCTGGGATCAGCTTCCAGTAAATCTGTCTCTTCCCTGGGGTCCGGGTAATGAGAAGGTGAGAGTTTCTGTGAGGCTATGTGAGCTATGTCTGCCTCTCACGGCATTTGCTATGCCAGGGTCATATCCATTGCTGTGTTCATTTGCTCTGTCAGATTCCCTGCTGAAGGGCTGCTGCCCTCAGCTTTCTCCAGCAGGCACTGAGCTGCAGCCAAGGTCCAGCCTTGGCATGGGCTCCCAGCAAGTCAGCCCTCTGCCACCTCAGCAGCAAGCTGGAGGCAGAAGGGTGTGGAAGTTTAGGCTGAATTTCACATTGCAGATTCCAGATTTGCAGTGAAGAGTTTGCTACTGCTCCCACTGGGAGAGTCAAGCTCAGCTATGGCTGGTCCCTGGGGCCAGGGCCCTTGAGTGATGTTTTTCATCAGAGCATAAAGGGAAAGCACTCTGCCTGTGTCCCTCTCATTCATTACAGATCCCAATGATTTGTTTCAACTTCTCCATCTGTGTCACAGAGATAAAGCAATTTGCCTATCACTGCAGAGCACTTGGCGATGGCTGGGTGCAAAGCACTCTGAAGCCAGCCCTCACCTTGCTCCAGCTGGAATATCACAGCTTCCCAAAGGGGCTTAGCCAGGGGAGATGGCCCCTTCTGGCATCCTTCATCAACTTTGCATCTGCTGGCACGACATGGATGCTCCCCAGCCAGGCTGGATCTCTGCTGCTCTGGCTGTAGGACACCTGGAAAAATGAAATACGCCTGGGGTGTGAGGGGAGGAGGGAAGGGACAGGTAGGAAATTGATGCCTGATGTTTCCACATCTCTGGTCTTTCATCATCATTACAGTTGTAAATGACAGTATGCAATTTATTAAGAGATAGAAGAGATTAAGAGATAGAAAGCAGAGTGGAGAGGCTAGAAGAGGAAAGCAAGAAGTGGTAGAGAGTGACAAATAAGAGAATTATGGACACAGTTTAAGGAAAGGAGCAGAAGGAGGAACATTGTCAGACTTTGGAAGCAAGACAGGGACAAGGGAGTGATAGAGAGAAACAGAATCTGGCAGGGCAGCAGGGGAGACAGGAGAACAGTTCTCAGGGAATTAGCTGGAAGAAGCAGGAGATGGCTGCTTCCCTGGTGCTCAGGAGTACTGATGGATTATCAGTCAAGGGAACCTAATGTGTTTCATCCAGCATATTTCATGGCTGGGAAAAGCAGGTGATGTTTGGGAGAAGAGGGAGTGGGGACTGTGGGCAGCCTTCCTTCTGGCTTTAGACAACATTAGCACTCCTAGGGTTAAACCTGGATTTCAGAATGTAGAGAGAAAGAGAGAGAGTGAACAGGGATTTAGGAGTCATTAAGCCTGATGGGACAGCTTCAGAAATAAAAATAAAGGAATTAAGAGGTGCAGAGAAACACAAGGGACAGTGAAAATTTGTTTGTCTAACATGTAGCAAATCAGGGCTTCTCAAAGAGGTCAAGTAACCACCTACAGCTGCAGCCTGTGAATAATGTAGTGATAGTTATTTGATGAAGAAATATTTTTTATTTATGTGAGCCTCATGAGAATGCATACAAAATTACAGCATCTACAGACACAAGCAGAGAATCTAGGATGCCTACACTGAAATAAAGTGACCAAAGGACAGACCCAAGGCACTTTGGTTCACATCTGAGGGGCAGAAAATACTAAGATATCTGGACTTCAGCCCCTGACTGAGGTGGCTCATTAGCTTTTTGGCCAAATGTCTCTAATCCTGGGACTTGATCCCAGCCTTGGTCTGAAGAAAGACCCTTGCAGAGTTCACCTGGCCAGTTTCTTCCATTTCATTTCTCCCTCTTCCAGCCTCCAAGGTATTTTTTCCTTTCAGTAGGTGTTTTATCACCAGAGCTGATGTCAGGGCTGTGCACTGGCTCTCTCTGCCAGAAGGGGCTGCCTCTCCAGGCAGCTAACAGCAACTCCTTGGGCAGCTTATTACGGTGTTCTCTCAATGCTTGGTGAGTGTTGGATTAGAAGGCCAGAGCAGCATCAGGTGCCAGCAGTAAGCCACAAGCTTTGCCCAGGTGTGCAGTGAAGTGCAGGCTGTGGTGGGGATGAAGGGTCTCATTGAGAGAAGTGCAAAACCAGGGCTGGTTTTCTTCAGGAATATGGTGGCCCCTGGATTTCTTGGGGCTTCTTGGGTGGCCTCCTGATCCACAGGCAGAGGCCAAAGTGCCATAAAGAGGAAGGAGTTGCACATGGCTGCTTAGCCAGCAGCAGGCAGCGTGCTGGAGGAGGGTGGGCAGCAGCCAGCCAGGATGGTTCCCATGTTTGCTTGTCACCCTTATCCTTCCTTCACAGAGGCATGGAAGTCTGCTGGCAGCCTGTGAGCTGGAGCTAGTGTCTGGCATGCTTCCAGCCTGGAGAAGTCTTGGGAAGCTGAGAACCAGCGTAGCTCCCTGGGTAGATGCTGTGATATCCCAGAGTCAGGAGTGCAGCTGGGGCCCTTGGAAGGGTCAGCTGGGACAGCCCCTCCATCTGGTAAGGAGCTGGGCTCTGGGCTGTCTCCTCATGAGCACAGAGCGTCTTTTGCATCCCTGGCCCCAAAGAGTGGTGAAGGGTGGATGATCACCACCAGAGCCCTGGGTGAGCAGCACTGTTGCCTTCCCCCCAGTGCAGAACAGGCAGCAGCTGCTCCCCGCTGATTGCTGCACTGTTTCAAGGCTTTTCTGTGAGAGGATTTGGAGGATGGCAGATGGACACAGCACAAGATAGCAAAGGTGAGGCCTGCAGGATCACAGACCAGACTGCCCTGTGCCCACAGTCTGGCTGTGGGCTGAGCTGCTGGGCATGGCAGCTGAGGGAAGCACCCGTGAGCAAGATCGTGTCTGTGCGGCAGAGTACCTGAAGGAGGTTGAAGGATGAAGAGAAGGTGAAGCAAAGGCATTAGCTGGGCACTTCCTAGCATCTTTAGCTCCATGCTGCCTCCTTCACCTGCCCTCTGCTCCCTCAGCACTGGCACCCTTGGAAAATGGAAGGAGCTACAAGAATAAAACCATGGGGAGCTGGAGGAATTCCCACCAGCTCTGTAGCCACTCACACCCAGGGATGTCATGTTCCCAGTGGGCTCCACCACCAAGTTGTCCCACTTTGCAGACCTGGCCAATTTAAGGTCAATTTAAGGTGGCATTCCTTAGCCTCTCAAATAAGGCCCTTTTCCTGACTGGTCCTTTCTGCTACTTATGCAAGTCTTAATGAATTTCAGGGTTTGCCCCTTGCAAAGCTAGGATTAGACAGAATTTTAATGAATATTAAGAGTAATACCTTTGATTGAAAGATAGAGTCCATCTGAGGTGAAATCTTGGCTCTGCAAGAGCCAGTGAGAAGCTTGCCAATAATTTATTAGAGCCAGTATTGTACCCATTAGAGTTCAGGGCAATTTCAGGGCTCTGGCTATTCCACAGGTTTAAAGAGAAAATGCCCCAATTTTTTGTAATAACCCAGCTCCCTTTAATGAGCAAATTAAAGGAAATTGGTGCAGAACAGGAGGGGAAAAGAGGGTGGCAAGGAGAATGCTAAAACGCTACCATAGCAGCGTGGTGACATTCTCCTGGTGATGCTCCCCACACTGCAACTGAAGCTTGAAGATGGAGTGAGCACCTTCACCCATCCTCCATCCCTCTCCTTGCACACCCAACCCACACCCAAGTTGTGCCAATCCTTTGTGCCTGGCCTTTCTAGAGTCTGGCTTGCCCCAGTGCATGGACAGCTCTAGCTCTAACCAGATGCTGGTCAAAATCAGGCTTTGATAGCCTCAGCTTTGCAGCTCCCAACCATGCTCTTTTATCTCTGCCTTCTTCAGCCCGTGCCCTATAGCACCTGCTTCTGTTTCCAGGATGTGATATCAATTGCTTTCTCTCTGCTGGCTTCTTCTTGAATCAGGTTTGAACTCTTCATCCTCAAATCCCTAACTCTATCCTTCCTCTATTTTTTTTTAGCTTCTGATCATTTTTCCTGGTCCACTGACCACTCTAGCTCTGAGCTCTCTCAAAGGCACTTCTGCTGAGTGCTATTCTGAGTGCACTTCTGGCTGTGTGCTATTATGTGCAGCATCCCAGATATGCCCTCTACATTTCCCTTTTTCATGTCCAAGCAATACCTGCTGCCAGCATACTGCCTGTCACTGACATCTCTGGGTGTTAGAAAATGGTAATTACTTCAGCAATTACCATTACAAATTACACTGCAGCTGGGTGAGAAACAAGAATAATACCAATCGTGCAGTGTCTTCAGGGCCCCACCCTTCCTGCTCCATGGCAGCGCTGCTGAAAGAGCAGAGGGGGATAAGGTGAGGACAGAGGTTTGACAGGACTTGACAGGCAGTTCCTGTGTGGATGGAGAATGGGATTTTAAGACATCCACAATAAACATTGATGAAGGCTTTAGGCACTAGTGAGACCAAGTCGATCAATCCTCTGCTTTACAGGTGGCAGAAGGGAAGATGATATGATAATGAAGCTCCAGCCAGCAAAGCCGGTGTGCTGCTGCTTCCAGAACAACCTGCAAGGCACAAAGGAGAAGCCCTGTGGAGAGGGAATTACAATAATTGAGCCAAATGGCCATGTAGGTGTTTACTGCTCTTGCATGGTCATCAGGGGGTGCAGTAAATCAGAGCACAGCCTGTGCAAATTGCACTACTGGCTCAAAACAAAGAGTGCACTTTGGTCCCCCACCTTCCCCGTTTCCAGAGCCAGGACCCTGATGCTTTGAAAGTACCCTGGTATGGGGTGCAGTGCAGGGCAATGATACTCAGTTGTGAAGAGCTGAATCAGAGCAACTTTGCAAAGCTGGCCCATCAGTCTAGAGCAGAAGCTTATTTTTAAAAACATGGGACCTTTGGACCACTGAGAGATGCTGCAGTAGGGAATGACCCCTGAGAGATGCTGCAATAGGTCATCTCATGCTGCTGTGAGGTGCCCCTGGCTGGGACACTTGAATCCAGAAGCTACACAGTCATTTTGGTGCTCAGGCTGTCCTGCTCAGGCCCAGAGCTGAGACCCAAGCCCACAGGGCTGCACATGTGGGTCTCACCAGCTGGGGGAGGGGGGTGAAAGAAAAGGGCAGCAATGATGCCATTTACGCTGATGGGTTTGACATGCTGTATTAGAAATGCTGTATTAAAAATGCATCAATGAGAGAGAGGCTTGTAAAATATTTTTATTTGTATTCTCAGCTTTTAGAACTGTTTTTATGAGATTGTGTCTCACAGATAACAGTACCCTGAGACAATTGATTATAGCACAGTCCCTCCAAACTATACCCATTTATGTCATAGCCTGGCACATTCAACTCCTGAAATATTTTCCTGTTTATAAATGATCTCTAGTCTGAGGTTGAGGCAATTAATGATATAGCTAAATCTATAACCCTGAGAAGGGACCCAAATAAAAAAACAAATAGCTGTATGGACTTCATGCACTGTTTGCTTTTACAACCAAGCATCCACAAGAAAATAAATATATTGGCCACTACTTAGAGTCCAGCTCCCCAGCACAGCATGTCTGCTTGTGAAGGTGCTTTGGAGCTGGTCTGCAGATGCTGCAGCCTCCTCACAGGTCCAGCCTGGGGATGGATGTGCTGGGGTTAGGGAGGCAAAGCTGAATGGGCAATTTATATGGCTGCTGTTTCCCTCTGGACCCCACTGCTATTGTATTTTTGTCTCTATCTCCAGGCAATCTCACCTCCCAAGGTTTGTAAGAGTCTTCCTCCTGCCAATCTAGCCTCTCAAAGGTATTTCAGCAGCTGATGCAAATGACTATTGGCCTGCTATGGATTTCAGATGGTGCATCAGTGCCACCCCTGACAGCATTTGCTCCTCAGCAGGGACGGTACTGTCCTTGTCCTGCTGCAATGATTGAGAGGGAGCTTCAAATGCAAGCAACTCGTTCTTGTAGTTCATCACTTTTTCTATAAATATTTCCCTTTGAGATGCACTTTCTCTTGCTTCCTTCAGCCCACAGGTGGTATATTTTGTAAATTTTGATAATAATTTTTTGGCTGATCTGTTTCTTCAGATAGCAGGGTAATGTGTGTTTAGCACTGCAGGTATCTTCCAGATTGTGTTTTTTCTCTTCCTGCAGTTTGATACAGTAACTCCAGCATAGCCCTCAGCCACTCTGCTCACACCCAGACTCGATGTTGTCATTATGCTGGAGGTTGTGAGAAGAGGTTTTAAGCTGACAGCACAATATTTAGTTGGGCCCAGAGCCGGGAGGAGCCATTGCCCTGAGAGCAGGAGGCTGACCCCAAAGGCAGCCATAGGAACTCCATCTAGCACATCTGCTGCTGCTCTGCACCAGGGCTTCTCACCCATCTCTTCAAAGCCCTGTCCCAGGCAGGGGAAGCAGGAAGGTCTCAGCTACACAGAGGTTTCTGAACAGCCTCCTGTGGTGTCCAGCCTGGGCCCTGCTGCAGGCTCCAGCAGCCACTTTAGGGCTGCTCATTGTAATCCCCCACAGAGGGCTCCATCCTGAGTGAGTGCTGGAGCTCCACCAGCACACAAGCAAGGCAACCGTGGCCAACAAGTGACATCAGCTGTGCTTCAAACCCATGGCAGCCCTCTGGGAAGTGGAGTTATGCTGCCATCAAAACATAGCTGTGGTGTAGGCACCCAAAACTGCTCCCCTGGCAGCTCAGTGCATCCTTGGCTCATATCCCAGAGCTACATCTCTCACATTTCCCCCTGTGACAGGTTGTTCCTGGGGATCTCCTCACCTTTACCTCCTATTGCCTGGTAATTTTCTCCCACCACTCACCAAATTTTGATATAATTTCAGTATTTTGGCATTAGAACAGAGGTAATGGTTCATTAGCATTGTCTTGGGTGTGCTTACTGTCCTCCAAACCCGTCCCAACAGAGTGCAAGCAGCCCCCAAAACAGCCTGATTGACCTCATGGGGCAACAGCAAGGCTGAAATGGTGGAGAGGACTGGTCTGATCTATGAGCTAACATCATCCCAGAGCCAGGACACTTTCCCTGGCCAAGTCTAATGAGCTGAGCCCACAAAAAGTGCAGCTTCTGCTCTCAAAAAATTGAGGTTGTCCTCAATGAGTTGCCAATCTCCTGCATTTTTGGCCCCCCAACCCATCCATCCTTGTATCTCATCTCTTGTGCAACATTTCCCCTCCACCTCTGACTCACCCCAAACCCCAGCAGCCTCAGAGCCCAGTTTTGCAGGGTGAGGGGTCAGTGCCAGCCCTGCTCCTGGCAAGTGCAGACCAACAGAGGCTCGGTGATACACGGGCTGAGTGTTGGCTGAGCAGCTTGGGCTGCCAGAGCTGATGTCCATGCCTGACTAGCAGGGATTTGCTCATCAAAACATTTGTTGGGAGGATGCTGAGTGGGTCATAAGTTTATAGAAAAAGAATCCAAGGTCTTTCTGTGGAGAGACAAAAATGGAAATTTTGACCTTGTCTGAAGATCAGAAATGGGCTGAAGAGCCTGGTTTGACATTAATGAGCTAAGAGCAGAAGAATGGCCTCTCTGGAGGTGCCTGCCCTCAATTTATCCATTTTCTCCCTACTAAAATCATGGTACTCTTGAGGATGACAGCTACAAAGCCCATCTCAATTTGTCACTTGAATGAAGAGTTTGATCTGAAAATTATTGTTGTTGTTATTATTATTTTAATATTTGGAAGCTGATAATGCCTTTAACAGTAAGACAAGACTTATAAACAAGACAAGTTCCCATCCCAAGGCTTTGGGAGCACAATTCCAGCTTCCAGTTAGTCACAGGACATCAGAATGCTGCTCTTAATGAGAAGCGATATGACGCATATGTGGTATGAGTCATTATAATGTTAACTACAGTTACTTCAGGCCCAGACATCGCCAGAATTGCTTCCCTCCCTGAAGATGATTCATGTGCCTCATGTGTGACAGCTCAGTCATTTTTTTTGCTTATTCGAGTGAATTTCAATACTTTTTAAGGGTTTGGGGGGCAAAGTCCTTCTGTTCCTGTTCGACAAATTGAATTTCCTTAATATGTTCATAGTCAGTTTCTCAGAGATTGGATATACCAGAAATGAGGAAACAAGGAGAAATCGAGAAATTTGCAGGTCTGTGTGCATGGGGTTGCAGCAGGAGGCTGCCCTGGTGCGAGGTCCACTCCCCACTGCAGCCATGAAGTGGAGGATGCCCTCAACTGCTCACAAATCGAGCACAAGCGCCCAGGGGAGGGCAGAGGGAGGCTAAAGGGTCTGCAGGAGACTACAGGATCCCAAAGACAGGGATGCAGCCCACCACTGCTCCTCTGAGCCAGCAAGGGACTGAGCACAACTGGGGAAGGTCCCAGTGGTGCTCACACAGCTGCTCACTGATAATTTCCTCCTAACCCTGCTGCCTGCCTCTCTTCTGGGGCTTCAGCAGCCTGGTAAAGCTTCATTTCCAGAGGCATTGCCTCCTGCTAAAAGCTGCATAAGGAGGTCCCCAGGGATGATTCTGCCAGCTCTAAAGAGGGTTTATTCAGCAATTAGTCAGTGGCAGACCTGCCATCATGCAAGTGATGGCCACCTTAGGTAGCAGCTGTATTTCCTGGGGTTGGACTTAAACCCTCTGCTGCTACATCACAGCATGTGGACAGTCTGAGAGCCCCCAGCTGCTGTGGCTGTCCGTGTCCCCCATGCATAGGCTGGGACACATCCTCACTCAACATGGGGTTTTTTGGGCAGAGAGGGACAACTTTGGAAAGTGAGAGGGAACAGGAAAAAACAGTGAGTAGAAGAATCTTTATTGAAGTGAAGCACACACCACAGTGCAGGCTCTGGTGAGAGAATAGGATTGAACTATGTTGTCTCAAAGCCAGCTGTGGGACATGAGGAGTTTTCTCTTTGTCATCTCCTCTGAAAACATGGCTGAATCCTGCTATTTGCTCCATGCCCTCCAAGGCCCTAGGGACTAGTAGCTGCAGTCTGTACCAGCAGCAGAACCAGCCCTGGTAACAGGAAGGCTGGATCACATCTGTCAGCCATTGACCTCACTTCTCTCACAATCAGAGATGGGCAAGATTTGCCAGGCAACCATGTGTCACAGGCTTCTATTCTTGGGAAGAGTTATGTCAAAGTGAATTCTTCAGTTTATGTCTTAAATTCAACATAATATGGTGCAGAAGTGCACAGAGAGGCCTCAAACACTCTGCCCTGTCCCAAGCACATCTACATTTCTACAGCTGAAGCTCACTGAGGTTTTTTTTGTTTCAGGCTACATGGGAGTAGAGATTTGAAGTGGTGTGGTTTTCCCCCTTGAATTTCAGCCCCTTGATTTTCTTCATAACTCACCTAAGTGTTACCTTCAGCAGTTGCAGAATCACAGTGAATCAGGCTGGAAGGACTGTTCTGCGGCCATCCATGGTGGAGAAGTAGTCCCACCAGCTCAGCATTTTTAGGAGACTGTTATCTTTCATGGCCAGATTTACCACGAAGCTCTGCTGGCTGCGGGCGAAAACAGCCAAAGCATATGGAGCAGCTATTCTGGGTTTGCTTTGCTTTTCCAGAGCAATGCAAAGCAGCTAGACAGCACACAGGGTTCCCTTCCGTATCCCACTCGTCCTCCAGATGTCTGCTTTCTCCCTGAACATATCCCTCACACGACATGACTGCACCCATACACACCACCTCCTTCTCCCTCCTTGCCCCCTTCCTATCCTTGAAAATCCCACACTGCTCCCCAGCTCTGCCAGCCAGCACCACAGCTGGCTCTGCTCCAGGAGCATCAGCTCTGGTGGGGATGTTTGGAATTCATGGAGGTCTCTTGCCCTTTTCCATAATGACCTCCATGTCCTATCCTCCTAAGCAACTGCCCAGGAGAATGGGAGTTTCTAATGCTGTGAGGAGCTGGAGATTCTGCCACATACTTGAGGCATCCAGAAAGATTTCATAGTTGGAGCAAGGAAAAGGTCACGCTGAATGTCTATTCACAGCATGTCAGCTGGGAGCTAAATCACTGCAGAATTCAGGTGCTTTCCTAAAGTACCTCCTTCCCACATCCAGCTCGTGCCAAGAACAGTGCCTGACACCTGAATGCTGCCTCAGCACCACTCACAAGGGACAAGAGGCCCCCTTGGACATGGCTGCATGAGACACTCAGGGCCGTGGGTGACAGGGAGCAAGGGAGGGATAGGAAGGGATTCCTTGTGGATTTTACTGCACTGAAGCATTTTAGTCTCCAGCCTCCTCAGAAGACAACGTTTGCTGAGAAGGAGGAAAATTACACTAATTCCAGAAGGATGCTATTCATATATACTGCAAACACAGGCTTCTCAGGAGCTTTCACTCCACGTGAGGTTGGAGTTATCCGTGTTATCAGGTGCTATTCACATCATATCAGAGTCCTGACAGGATCTGATGCTGGGTGCCATGTTTCGTAAGGGAACTGCATCTTATGTGTTGTTTACTGGTGCCTCCTAAATGGCCAGACTTCCTCATGAACACTTTAAAAACTTCATTCTTCCCTCCAGGGCTTAATGCTTCACTTTTACAGAAGACTTGGGGTTTTTAAACTGTATTTTTCACAATAAATGATCTGAATTTCTCTTTTAATTGAAAAATCCCAATTTATCCATAACAGCTGAGTCATGACCAACACAGTACTGTAATTTTTTTATTATTTTCTGTATCCCTTTATGAAAGCAATCTGACAGCATGTTCGGGGTTTTTTTCCTCACCACTGTACATTAACCAGATGGTTTTCGCTCTATTGTCCACAGATACGCCCACATAATTTTTTTGCCTTCATGCTTCCAGTTAATTTAGAAATCACTAGTGATTATGAAGCACTGAACTTGTTCCTTCCAATATGTTTTACCTTCCCCCTGTCCATGCCTAATTTCTTCTCCCATCACGCTGCCCAATTAATTAGCTTTGGCTTATCCCTCTGAAGCTTCTCTCTTGTCTCTAGATTTCACTAATCTGATCATTTTTAATAGCTGCAAATATAACTTTAATCTGCACGGTGCTCTCCTCAGCCATCACAAACAGGCACTTCAAATCCCCCACATGCCTCACCTGCACAGAGTGCCTCTCACAAGTGAGTCCTGCCTGATGTTCTCCTGTCCTGCCGATGCAGTCACCTGAGCAGCAATGCTCAGCCATCTCAGGTGTGGCTTGTGTCCCTTTCATTGTGTTTTCACTCTCTGTTTCTGTTTCTTTGAGGATGATGTGCAGCTGAGCCCTCACCTTTGTGGAGATCTTCCAGTTACTGGGCGTTTTAGTAGTGTCTGTCCATTTCTGGCGCGAAATCTTTCATCGCAGCACTCTGCTTGTGATTGTTTGGCAGGAGTTCAGGCTTTGAGTGATCTGGGGTTTTTTTTTTTGGCTGTCAATAAAGTAATGTTACCAAATTTGTCATGGCATATTTATCTGTTGCTATGTCTGTAGTTAAATGAAGCAAGTGAAGCTCAGAATGTATTGGCAGGCAGATTTTAATGTTTGAGAGAACATAATCAAAAACAAAACCCCACCTTTCCATGCCAGGCTGGCCTGAAACACAAGTATAGCCTTTTCCTTTTGTATTTTATGTCTCCAGCAACATTTTTTCTAATTATTTTTTTAAGAGGTGCATCCTTTGGATTGTATAACAAGTCCAATGGGATAGTGCATCAGCTAATATTTAATGTAATGAGATCTCATTTTCTTCTGTTGGATGGTTTCTCAACAGTCTCCCTTGCAGCCGAGAGCAAAGGGCCATTTTGATATCCATTTTCATTTCATGCATCCCAGTGGATGCATAAATACAACAAGAAGTTTCAGTGGAGTGGGAGGCTCTGTGCATTTTGCTACATTCCCTTCAGTCTGTCCCTTTTCTTTTTCTGGGCAGGAATGTTTCCAACTGGCAGCTTATCCTCAGTGCCCCAGAAGTGTTTTATCTCTGGCTGACTCTTCTAGGTCACACAGCCTCTTGCCTCATGTCACCTCCCAGGGACACTGCCCATCTCTGGTCTGGACTCAATGGCTGTGGTTATAAAAGCAAAGCCCCAAACCACATCATTTAGGCTGATTTTTGCCATAACTCCACAAGCATGTACATATCTGTGTATGCATATGTTTCTCTCGGAGCCACCTGAGGTCAGAGAGGCTTTGATTTGGGATGCTAATGTCCCCTTCTCATTGTTCAAACAGGAGAACCAGTGCTGCAGCTCTGCTGCTAAGCAGTGTACCTGTAAAAGTTGGTGAGGGCTGATCTTCTGCCTGGCCAGGCAACTGCTGCACCTGCTCATTACTCCAGGGATATGTGTGGCTCTGGTGAAGGATGGAGCAGCCATTCCCAGCTGATGGAAGGAGCTGGCCAGAACTGTGCAGGGATGCTGTGGTGGAGGTGACCATGCACACCATGGTGGCAGTGATGCCCCTGGGAGCTATCCTCCATGCTCCCATCCTTCTGCATGTGGAAAAGCCAACAGAGCTCTCTGGGCCTCAGCAAGACATGGATCGAGATGCTTCATCCAGCAACTGAGTTTTTCTTTCATGCTCCCCCAGGACAGGGAGAGATGGGCATGTCTTGCTTCCCTATCGCTCCACAGCCTCTCCATCCTTTCCAAGAGGCTGTCCTTGAGGAATGGGGCCTCTTTGCCTTTACTTATCCCATGCTGGCTGGACAGGGCTGCATGGGATCTCATAACTGAGGCAAACAGCAGGACTGGGAAGGAGGCAGTCAGTGGTCACTGCATCCCCACAAGCTCCCAAGGACGTGAGCAGGGACCTTATGGGGACTTTGTCTCAGGGAAGGTGACTGTCACCAAACCTCTTTGTTCCCACCCGTGCCACAGCAAGTCCCACTGATTCCCCTGCTCCCTCACAGGGCTGCAGCTCACCCCACTCCCACACTGTACCTTGAGGTGTGCAGAGCTAGAGCTTTACATCACACCTCGTGGGACTTTGCTTTGGAGTTGGAGTCAGCAGGGCTGAAGGAACCCCTACAAGTCATCTGCTCTGTTCCTGCATCCCAAGTCACATCCTGAGGCCACTTCCAAAGCATTCTTCTAATCTGGATTGACTGACCTAGGAAGGCAGAAATGCATGACTTCCTTACTTCTCCCCTAACCCTTTCCTGTCTGTCCTGCTCCCTAGGGACATGGGAACAACTATTTCCTTCTTAGATTCCCCTCAAAGTGTGCTGGCTGTGTCTGGCCACAGGGACCTGTTTTCCCTGAAGATTGCTCTGCTCATAGCAGCAGCCTGTGTGCTCTGGCTGACATCCTCAAAGACAGCTTCCCTGCTGAGGCCCCCAGCCTGGGGCTTGCATTCTGGGCTCAAACCTCCCCAGACCTGCTGGGGTTGCCAGCAGTGTGACACAGATATTACCCCCAGGGAGGGAAAGCTGGCCACCTGTCCCTGCTTCTTTAGAGAACACAAGCATTTCAGTCCTGTTGTTAGCCCACGTAATTCAGTCCTTTTAGCTTTTCAAAAGGGTGTCTCTCTGCTACTGGACAGATGTGCAGCTATCTGAGAGAGCTGGAGCAGAGGGGAGGCTGCCCTGCCCATCTCCTTCCCTAGCCAGTGCCCCAGCCCCTCGGGTAATGGACCATGAGACCCAGCTGCCATGGTACATAGCCCGTCAGCTGGCAGTTCAGCTCCTGGAAGAAGCTGGGAGGTGTCAGAGACAAGCCCGGACCTTCAGAAATTCGCGTTGTGCTGAGAAGACACAGCACAGCCCCACGGGAGCCTGACCGTGGGCTGCAGAGGGTGACAGCCGGGCAGCACTGCCGGTGGCCAGGGGGGCTGAGGCACACCTGTCACGGGCTGCTGGTGGCACAGCAGCGCTGAGGACGCTGAAGGCGGGCGGCTCTCTGCCGCTCGAGCAGGTCGCTATGGCCAGACCAGGCTCCAGCCGAGTGCGTGTCTGCCAACAGCCGTCTCGGGGCTGGGAGGTCCTGAGGTGGGGAAAACCATTAGGGGGACATCTGGGGAGTTAAGGAACAGCAGGGCATCGGTACAGGGCTCAGGGAGCTGCCGAAACCCGAGGGAACATCACGAGCTCCCCGGGACATTTGGGGGAGCGGGGGAAAGGGGCTCGGGGAGAATGGGCTGGTGAGGCTGTGGTCTTGACTCTTGCCGTGCTGGTGCAAACCCGGGTTACCTCCAGCAATCGGAGCGATGCCCAGATGTGTGTGGAGCGAATCAGCCTGCCCCCCTGATTCTTACGGAGCAGGGCAGAAAAATACCTGACTGAGCAAGCAAACGAGCTGCTGTCCCTGGGGTGCAGCCCCCAGGCCGGGCTGCCGGTCCCCGCAGCACCGGCTCGGGCAGCGAGAAATCGCTTTTATCCTTTTCCTTTAAAGTCTGCTCGCTGGCACCGGGTCTTTCCCTCGCTGGGGGAGTGGGAAGGGCTGTGCCCTGGGAAATGCAGCGATCCGGAGAGAAAGGCGAGAGTTTGTGCCGCGCTCTCGGAGGCAGCAGGAGAAGCAGTCACGTCGGGAGCAGCGGCGCGGCTCCCCTCGGCCAGCCCTCGAGCCGCTGATCGCAGAGGCGCCGATCGAGCGCGGCTCTGCGGAGGTGCAGCGGCTCCGGCCGCGCCGCTCCCGCCGGCCCCGCCGCGCCCCGCACCGCGCACCGCCCGGGGCTCCGCGCTCCCGCCGCTCCCGCCGCTCCCGCCGCGGCCCGGCCCGCCGCAGGGCCGCCCACCCGGCCACAGGCCGCGGCGGGGCCGCCGAGCGCTGCCGGCCGCCGTCATGCCCGCCGCCGCCTCTCCGCTCCCGCCGCCGGCGCTCCAACTTGGCGGGTGAGCCCTCCCTCGGCACGCAGGTAAGGACCCGCGTACGGCTCTCGGGTGGGGGCACCCCCGCTGGCCCCGGGCCGGCCGGCGATCCCGGGGGATCCCGGAGCTCGTCCCCAGCGTGCCCAGGCTGCTCCGGTGGGATGGCAGCGCGTCCCCAGGGAAAGGCGGCCCCGCGCCGAGCTCGAGTTGGCGCCAGGGGGTCAGAAAATACCTTGGGGGATGTAAAAATGAAAGGTACAACCGGGACAAATTACCTCGTCAGAGGCTCTCTGGGGTGGCCAAAATGTAAGGATTTCAACCAAAGTTTTGGAGGCCAGATATGTCGGAGCAATTGCAATGACACCTTGGACCCGGGCTGCCTTCAGGACTCCCTCCCCGGGTGGCAGCTCAGCCGCCGGCCGAAGTTTGGGGGTGGTTTTGTTCTTCTGAGAAGCCTGAGCAGCCGGCGGGAGCCGCGCCAGTGCCGGCCATGGGCGGGATGGGCAGGGGAGCAGCCCGGGGACCCCGGCACACACCGCTGCTGAGGGTGCCGTGACTTGTGCCAGCCACACGACTTCCCTGAGCTGCACCATCTCCCTGTAGCCCTGAGGATGACCTCCCATTTTGTGTCTGGGGGAAAAAGCCACTCGTTCAGGAGTTTCAATGGGAAGCACTTTCCTTCTCTACCCGGTGCCTGTTTATAATTCCTTCTCCGAAGCTGCTGCGGGTTTCACAAAAGCCATGCTGCTCTCCCAAACCCGTTTTACTGGGCTGCTTTCTTTGCTTCTGAAAAAGATAAATTCCCCTTTCATTTAGCTTGGATCTGCGACCAGTAAAAACCTTTTTCCCAGGAGGAAGGTAGCACTATATAAATACCAGGGGAAACCAGAGAAGTGGGGTCTGAGCCTGCCTGCCACCCGCAAGGAAAAAAAATAGCTTTGGTCTCTGAGGGATAGTTGCTGGTTACTTTGTAAATTGTCAAGAGAAGAAATTACCCATGTCAAAATGCAGTGACTGCATTTCTCTGGCAAAAGTTTCTTGTGCCATAAAAACAGCTGGCAGAGCTGATGCTTTGGGGAGCTGAATCCACTTCACTTTGTCTCCGTGAGCCACCGTCAGAGGCAGGTAATAAACACCATTATTAAGGAATGAGTAATTTGCTGCAGCTCTAGCACAGAGAATTTGTACAGCAGATCCCTGCTTTTGCATGGTACCCAACTCCTTCCTGCCCTCAGCCCAGCCTGCGGACGTCACCATCACTTGCAGAGAAGTGACCAAGTAATCAGAAAAATAATTGGCCCTTAAAATCTCCCTCTACCACCTACAAGCTGCCTGGAGCAAGCCCCAAAAGGGCCATTCCTGCCTAACCCAGGAGATTATGGCAGAGCAGTCTGTGGGGCCCTACAGGGCATGGGCACTTCAGGCCATTTTGGTTTGTCTGCCCAACTCACAGCCCCTGTGCTTGTGTTGGGATGTACTCACATCTTCGCAGGACCGTCTTTGACTTCACTAGGTAATACAAAGCTCTGACCTTTCTGCCCCCCTTTTCCTGCCTATTTTCTGAAGTTCTGGACCTGAGCCTTGACTGGCAGTTATCACTTGCAGGAGATGCAACTCCATTGCTGCTTTCAGGGTGGTAATTTCAGGCAACATCTTTAGACAGATTTTCTCTATTTGTATAGCTGGAGATGGGCAAATGATTGGCTTTTCTGAGTGAAGGGCCAAGGCACAGCATCAGAGAGGGAAAAAATTCTGTTACAGGTTTCCTCCAAATTGTCCTTCTGTGGCTGTTTCTGTGTCAAGTGAAAAAGTCAGCAAGCTTTGCTCAGCCTGGAAGGGAAGGCTTCAATGATCCCCAGTGTTTCTTGGGTGCATCACTTAAACCAGCTTCCTTTTGGAGTAAAACACTCCAGGTATGTTTTGAAAACCAGAGCTGGTTGCAGGATTTGTCCCCAAGCTACGTGTCTGGAAGCTCAACAGCTGGTGTGAAAAACTGGCCCAAGGCACATCAGAGATTCAATGCCACATGTGACAGCCACACTGATGCTGCTCCTGAGCTGGGCAGAGCTTTCTCTGCAAATCCTTCCCACTCTCCATGGCTTCCATGGAGGCATGGAAGGACAAGAGGGTCCCCACCCAGCAGGAACATGCTGGGAGGGAAGCACCACGAGCAGAATGTCCTCCCTCAGCCCACCCAGGACCAACAGCGCAGCTCACCCAGTGCACAGCTGCCCCTTTCAACACACTGTGATGCTGGATGGGAGCAAGAAGCAAGCTGAGTCCTCTCCCAGGGGGTGGTGTCATGGGCTGGGATGAGAAATGGCCCAGGAGGAAATGGAAAACATCCACACAGCAAATGAAGGAGCAGTCCAGAGGAGCATCAGCAAGGCAACTTGACCAGGTCATGGAAAAGAAAATGTGATATTGTTTTATAACAGCTTTGTTTCCATATTATATGGAAGAAAATTTAGCACTATCCTCTGCATCATCCTGGAGTCTGATACTGTGGGATGGACAAGGGTTGTGGGATGGCTGGGGGCAGCTTCTGCCTTTCCTCTCATTATATTCCTGGCAACAGAATAAACCAGTGTGAACTGCCCCTCCTCAGACTCAGAGGGCACATCTCCATTTTAGTATTCCTTGGCAGTATGGAATTTTGGAATATGGAAGAGTCTCAACAACTGGTTTGGATTGCACTTTTTGACCCTAGTAATAATTTTAACACCTTGAAGTTTGTCTGGGCCTGCAGATGTTTGCCAGATGGGGAGACAGCAATCTATTTATTTGCTGGACCAGGAAAGCATCTTACTGCTGATAATTGGAAACTTAGGGCTTGGAAAAGTAAGCCAGAAAAGTGTCATCTCCACAACTTAAGTTCACTTTTAAAGGGAGGGCAGATCATTGGCAGATAAATTAAACATCTGAACAACAGAGGAGCCTTGTGAATCCCCAGGAGAATCAGGACACGGTAAGCAAGGTGGAAATAGCCCTGAGCTGATGCAGGGAGATATGGATAAAATAAACAGGGCAGTGGGGAGAGGAGGGTGCTGCATGCACCAGCCTTCAGGGTGCTAATGAATCATTTGAGTACGGATGTGTTCTGAACAGAGACAAATGAGCAGTCCTTAACAGACGCTTTGCATTGCCAGCTTCAGTTGATAACAGGGGGATTTTCAGGGAGATGTGAGCATGGAGCTAGGTGCTGTGGCTAAGCTGCTCTATCAGCAAGGCACAGCTGTGAAGGGGAGGACATCTTTCTGTGCCCCCGACAACTGCTGCCACCTTGAGTGTGTCCCTGTCCCCGTTTTGGTCTTGGATGGTGCAAGTCTCTCACCGGGAAGAAAGGCAGGTCCCATCTGCCTGACCACTGCTGTGCTGGGTGCCAGGATGTTGAAGGGAGATCATCCCTGGGATGCAGACCTGCAGGTGGTCCCAGGCTGGGCTGCAGAGCAAAGGGGAACACGGCTGGAGGGGAGCATGAGGCACAGGTCTGCTCCAGCACAGGGCACTGATGCTCTCAGAGTGCTCTCTGGGGACGATGGGGTGCAGGGTCCCATAGTAACAGCAGCCATGAACGGCCTGTGGGACCTCATGAGCAGGAGAGCCTTGAAGCAGAGATGATGGGACTGGAGAAAAGGGTCTGGGTAAAAGTGCCTACTTGGAGAAGAACATGGAGCCATTTAGGATAACCATTGTGTTCAGTTCAATACTGGGTATAAATAGTGATGGAGAAAACCTGATGTGAAATCGAGGACTGTAGTCATTAGCAGAGGAAAATCAGCCATGAGCAAAATTACAATCTGCCAGCAAGAGCTTCTGTGCCTCTTCCTGCAGCAGAGAGAGTGTCTTTATAGTAAACACATCTTGAAGGACCTCTGTGATGAGTCCAGTGGAATATTTGTTGTCCCTTTGGGCACTCTGAGCAAGGAGCCTGATCTGGGGCAAGGGGCTGGGCTGCCTCTGTGCTGGAGGCATTGGAGCCCAGGTGTCAGTGGGTTTGGTTCTCAGCACCTCTGCATACATGGATCTTTCTAAGTAGGTTTTCTACACTGAGGGCAGAATGCCAATGCCCCTCTCCCCAGAGAGCAGTCTTAGTGTGATTCCTTAGGGTGGTCCTGAACTGAGGAAGAGAAGGTTGAATCCCAAACCCAGTCTGAGCTCATGTTTCTCCAGGACAGTGATTTAGATGCTGTAGCAGGCAAGGGAATCAGTCTCCTCTGACCCTCGACTGGTATTTTTTGGCTCAGATGAGAAGTGAAATCCCAACAGCTTCCAAAACTGTCTTCACTGGCTAATGCCTCAAAGGGCAGGAGATGCTGACAGTCTCAGCAGCGACCACACTTGGGAGTCATTGCCCTGACTCCCACTGTCTCCCAGCAACCCTGCTGGGTCCCCATACAGGAAAGTGAAGAAGCCTCTGGTGAGAGCAATCCATCAGCTTTGTTTGGTGTCATGTGCCCCTTTAAAGCCCCTCACAGGGGCTTCCTGTTGAGGGTGCTGCAGGGCTGCTGTTTGTTTGGGTGCAAACCCATCAGGAGTGCTCTGAGGCTCAGGACTGTCCCGCTGTGGCTGTTGGAATGTCAGAACTTGCCCATCCCTGATCCTGTCCTGGTCCACTTCCCTGGCCCAGTGCTGCCAGTCAGGTCACCCACTCTGCTGTGCCTCGGCTGGGCACCCCATGGCCACTCTGCTGCCCTGCAGCTCCGGACCAGCCGCAGGAGCAGCCCCCGACCCTGCCTGCTCTCCCCCCGGTCCATGTACACAGAACAGCCTGCAGAAACTTCCGACAGCACCTTATTTACTTGTTTGCGTCTCCTGCTTAAAAAAGGCCATGCCGAGAGAGTCCAAACCTGCTAATTTTACACCTAACCACCCACACCACCATGTGCTTTATTTCCATCACCATTTATGCTTCCTTCCCGCGTCGCCGGCTCGATGAGCCTTTCCCGTACCTCTGGTGCCCGAGGGGCACGGCGGGGCGCGTCCCGGCCGGCTGGCTGAGCCCCGGGCCGGCTCCGTGCCCTCGCTGGACGAGCCAGGCCCAGCCGTGGGGCGCTGGGCCGCCGTAGCTGTCCCCAGAGATTTGGGCACTGGGACACCGGGCCCAGGCTGTGCCCGCAGCCGCCGGCCCGGCCCCGCTGCGCTGGGGGTCGGGAGCGGCCGGGGCGGTGCGGGACTATGCGGGATGTGCGGGGCTGTGCTGTGCTGTTGGTGCGGGGCTGTGCTGTGCTGTGCTGTTGGTGCTGTGCTGTTGGTGCGGGGCTGTGCTGTGCTGTGCTGTTGGTGCTGTGCTGTTGGTGCGGGGCTGTGCTGTTGGTGCGGGGCTGTGCTGTGCTGTGCTGTTGGTGCTGTGCTGTTGGTGCGGGGCTGTGCTGTGCTGTTGGTGCTTGCTATTGGTGCGGGGCTGTGCTATGCTGTTGGTGCTGTGCTGTTGGTGCGGGGCTGTTGGTGCGGGGCTGTGCTGTGCTGTTGGTGCTGTGCTGTTGGTGCGGGGCTGTGCTGTGCTGTTGGTGCGGGGCTGTGCTATGCTGTTGGTGCTGTGCTGTTGGTGCGGGGCTGTGCTGTGCTGTTGGTGCTGTGCTGTTGGTGCGGGGCTGTGCTGTGCTGTTGGTGCTGTGCTGTTGGTGCGGGGCTGTGCGGTGGGCGATGCGCGGCGCTCCGGGGACACCTGGTGGCCGCCTGGCGAGCGCCGGACGCGGCCGGGGCGGGGGACACGGCAGCCAGGACCGCGCTGGGGCGCCGCACAGCCCGTGTGTGTGCGGGCACTGGTGTTGTGGGAAGGCTGCCCGGAGGAGATGGAGTTTCCAGTGCTCCCCTGTTGATGGGATGCGCACCGGCAGTGTGTTCCTACCAGAGCTGGGGACAGGGAGGGGTGGGAGCCCCAGCCCTGGAGAGCCCCTGGAACGGCTTCTCCAAAACCAGTCCCTGCAGCCCCAGGGATGGATTTGCTGCTCCCTACCATCAGGAGCAAGACCTCAGTTCTGAGCATAGCTGGGTCAGAACACTGCCGCAGAGAAACGTTTCTATCAGAGACAATAAAGACCCGGTTTCCACCTGGAAATTGCCCAATTTGACTTGTGATCCTTGAAAAGCAGCCCATGGCATCCCAATTCTCAGAGCAATTTAGTCTCTGTTGGAGCCAGCAGCCCTTTGGTACTGGCTTTCCACCTGTAGGAGATCAGAACAAGCATTTTATTCACTCCTTTCCTGCTCTATCAAACCAGCTGCATCAAAGGTGTGAATCTGATTCTCTACATACAAATGCCTCAGCTATGCTCTCTCTAATCCAAGTCCAGGCTTTGTGTCACCTTCTTCCTTCCCTCCTGGTCCTCACCAGCTCTTTCGCCTCCAGCAGCTTCATAGTCCTTTTCTTCTCCATGTCTGTGACCAGAGTTCCTCTCTGCCTGGCTCAGATGTCACTTTGCTTCCCTCTTGCCCACCATTTCCCTTCCCACTGCTCTCCTTACCAAGCTCTTTTGTTTCTCCGGGTACCATCTCTGCCAGCCCCATGGGGGCCATCATGTCTCACCACCCTTCCCTCCTGCCCCACGCTGAGACCTGCCTCCCCCACATCACTCCCCTGACCTTTCCAGCCCCCAGCCCACCTCACCTGATGCCACAGCATCCCAGCACTGGTGGAGGCTTTGTTACACCCCGGGCATGAGCAGCCCCTCGATGTACACACTTGTGCTGTGCCCAGGCCAGGAGCAGCGGTGTCAGACGAGCGCCCATGGGAGTGCTTCAGTGCTGACTGGAGCCAAACTGCTTTCTGCAGTCGTGTCTGTGGGGCTGATGGAAGCATTCCTTCTCCCCTTGAGCTGTGGTTCACCCTGCAGGGCTCAGGGCTGGGACATGCCAGGGATCCATGCTGCTGCACATGGCTGAGAGGGGGCTTGGTCCACTGCTGCCAGACACACTGTCCATGAGCTCTCACAGCCATTCCTTCCCCCCCTTCCCAAAATGACAGCTGCCCAGGCAATGCTGGGCAGAATCACAAGCTCGGATGCCCTGGGGCAGAGGTACTGTGTCCTGACTGGACCTGGGCCTCTGCTTAGAAGATCCAAAGCACCTCCTGAGAGCTTCTAGGAAGGTCTGGGCCCAGGGACAGGTGCTCAACAAATCTCCTATGCTTTCCTCTTCCATCAGGAGTGGGTCCACATCTGTCCTGGGGCTATGGCAGCTGTACCTGGCCAAGAACAGGACCAGGCATTCACGCTGTCCCCTGCCCTCAGACCAGCCAGGGCATGGCAGTGCAGCAGGACACCAGGGAGGGCACCGACCTCCCCTGGTGTTGTCCCAAGGGTAAAGCCTTCAGCCAGGGTGGGCTAACCTTCTCACTCTGGAGTCTGGGGACATGCACCACAGCCACAACCTGCTAATGAGCCCGGGAAGCAAGGCAGAGTGTTTGCTTGACAGGGCAATTAAACGATGATTGATTCCTGGAACAGCTACTTAATTCATCATTAGCTGGCTTATCATAGCCGGCATCTGTGCCAAGGGTCCCTCTGAGAACTGCCACAGGGGATGTGGTGTGGAGGTGAGATCTCTGAAATACAAAGCTAATTTTGCTACCTCTTTATTTTCGTGCCTTATTTTGGCTCATTTTACCCAGCATTTGCCTTAAGAAGCTGAGAGTACACAACACAGCTGTGCATTTCCCACTCTGCTGGGGGCTGCTGCAGCCAGCCTGGGGAGTGTGGGGGCCCGCTCAGGCAGCTGGTTACAGGAGCAGCCGTGCTCCGGGGGAGGCAGTTCAGAGGGAGCCAGCAGCTGTCAGGCAGCAGCAGAGCCGCAGCAATGGTTCAGCTCAACTAGGGCACCGCAGGCTGCCTCCTCCCAGGTGTGCCCAAGCTGTGTGTGTATGCTTGTGTGTGCATCCTCCTGTGCACCCTGCAGCACATCTGTGTGTGTGCATCCCCCCCATGCACCCAGCACCACATCTGTGTGTGTACATCCTCCCTGTGCACCCTGCAGCACATCTGTGTGTGTGCATCCCCCCCATGCACCCAGCACCACATCTGTGTGTGTACATCCTCCCTGTGCACCTAACAGCACATCTGTGTGTGTGTGCATCCTCCTGCGCACCACATCTGTGTGTGTGTGCATCCTCCCTGTGCACCCAGCAGCACATCTGTGTGTGTGCATCCTCCCTGTGCACCTAACAGCACATCTGTGTGTGTGTGCATCCTCCTGTGCACCACATCTGTGTGTGTGTGCATCCTCATGTGCACCCAGCAGCACATCTGTGTGTGTGCATCCCCCCATGCACTCAGCAGCATCTCACCTCCATTTCCTGCTGCCAGTACAGCCCAGACCAGCCCCATGGGGCTGATGGATGCTATCCAGGCTTGCTGGCAATCAATGGCCATTCTTTGACAATTTTGTCTTTTCCTGTGTTCTTGCTTTCATCTTCTGACTTCACTCCTCTTTCCCCAAGCTTGGTTATTAACAGGCTTTCCTTCTCACCAGGCTTATTTTATTACTAGGCTTCCTTTTTTAAGTCTCTATGTAGCTAAATTCCCTGTAGGATTCAGATAACCCAAGTGGGGTTTGGGGTCATTTGCAGGGCTGGTCTGACTCTCTCCTTCCCTGCACATGTGCATGCAGGGCTGAGCCTCACCCTCTCTGCCATTCCCTCTCTAATGTCATCTCTAGAGGCTTGATGGCCCTGGTCAGCACCTGCAAACCCAGACCATTGTGTACACAGCCTCTGTGTGATGTGCTGATCCTGGTCACTGAGGAGGGGGAAGCATCTCTAACCCCTCTGGTAGTGGCACCTTTCACACTTCACCATTGTTGCAGAGGAAGGTTTCAGCCTGGCTGCTCTCCAGCAGGGCTGAGCACACTGCTGTTAGCGTGCTGTGACACTGGCCCTCATTGTCCCCTCCCCTCTGCTGGCAAATGCCAGGACTGGGCACAAAGGCTGCAGTTGGTGACTCCTGTGCTCATTTATCAGAAGCACAGTGAGACTTTCTTCTGCCCTTTTCCCTTGTCCCTGCAGTCTCCCAGCATGAGCCCCAACTCCCAGGAGTGGAAGGCAGCAAGGAAAAGAGACTTTAGTACAAGTAAATATTTTTTTCATTCCAGAGGGTTTAGGACTAGCACAGGCTAAATCCTTCTAGCTGTGTCCCTGCCCTGTCCATGCTCTGTGCAGCAGCTCCAAGATACTGGCTCTGCTCTAAGGACAGCTCCAGGACAATCTGAGTGACCAGAAAGGTTTGAGCTCACTCCACTTCCTTGGGATGAAGCCTCAGCCCTGCCCAGCCCACATTCACAGACGTCCCCATACTTGAGGAGTTTTTTCCTGTGATTTCTTTTGAGTGTTACTTTCCTAAGGTATGTTCAGCCTTGGACATTTGCTGCCTGCAAGCCCTTGCTGCCTCTTCCCCAGAGCCCAGGTCAGTGAGGCATCTCCCACTAGCCCTTCTAGCATCCTTTGGGACCCAACAGAGTGCACGTCCAGCAGCAGTCCAGCTGCACAGATGCACTCCTCCCACACTGCTTCCCTGGCACCTCCCAAACTGCCTTTTAGGTTCTGCCTTTAATTTCTCCCAGCTCCTTTCCCTTCTTTCCCCCTCCCACTCTCCATTTCCCAGTGCTTGCTGCTGTGAGTGTGTGGTTTTTCTGAGCAGCTCTGCTCCTTCTCCCGCCTGCTGCTGAGGACCATGGGCAGCACAGCCGGTTCCACATGGGCAGCACCGTGCCCGGGTCCCTCTGCTGGTGCTCCTCGGCACATTTGGCACTGGCTCCCTTCAGCAGTTCTCAGCAAGATCCCATTCCTTCCTACCCTAGCTTGCTGCCAGAATCATTTCTTGAAATAAGGCATGGACACTGTACTAAAACTGTCAATTTTCTCTCGCTAGTGCTGGGCTCCTGCTTTGGCTGCTGCTCTCAAATGGCACTTGGTGACTCTCCTTACAGTTTTGTTAAAAAATAGGCTATTTTATTAGAAATCTAATTTGCATGTTAAGGTAAGCAAAGAAGAGGGTTGTGGTTTCCTTGTCTGAAAACTGGGGTGTAGCTTTGAGCTTCTCCGTGTCTATGCAGAAAATAAAACCATCTTTGCTATAAATATGCATCTCTCTTAAATATTTTGAAAATACTTAATGGCCATCTGCTGCACGAGCCACTACCAGCTTTACAAGTAAGGTGGGAGACTGTGGAAGGCAGGGAATGGTTTTAGGAAGGGAGAAGTGAAGGGCATTCACCAAATGCACAGTGTTTTAGCAGCACGAGAGGGCTTTTGAACAGTTCCATTTTCCTGAGCAGATTCCCAAAATGTGATGACCACTGCCCAAACAAAGCCAATGGATAGGTCCATTTAAAACCATGCATGGCTCTCCATCTGCATGGTGTGGAAGAGTTTGGCCAAGGAAACAGGACCACTTGGGCTTTTCAGTTTCTCAAGTCTTCATTTTCTCTGATTATATTTCCCTCTTGAGGCTTAAAGCCAAGATTATGTGCTGTCTATCAGAAAACCTAGTGCTCCTCAGGGACTCTTACAGCAGGAGGAAGTGTGACCCTGCTGCACAGGATCCTGCAGAGGAGTCAGTGACCCAGGTCTCCAAGGAGAACAAGAACATTTGAGGTTGCAAGGCAATAAGGTGGCATGGTCTGGGAGCTGGGAAAATGATAAAGAGATTGTAGAACCTGGGGCTCAGGGAGTGAAGAGGGCAAAGTAATTGTTTCTCTCTCCTGAGAATGCTGATATTTCACTGCACTTTTTCATTGTTCCAAGGTGGGTTGGGAAACCAAAATAGTAAATGCTCCTCTGAAGGAAAGGGGTGGAAATATTTCATCTGAAAAATTTTCATGGGAAAAAAAAATGAGAACAGTACAAGCCCTCAGCACTCTGAAATGGAGGAAGGGAGAGGGAGGTGAATTTCCCTGAGGAAGAAATCCGTGTTGACATTTGTGGCTGAGGATCTCCTCTGGACTCAGCATTTTCTGAAGCTGCTGGCCCAGATCCAAGGATGTCTGGCTGCCGCTGTACCCAGAGGTGGAGCTGGTTTAAACAGCACTTTGATGTGATGGATCATTTACTCAAAATTTCATCATTTCAAAGTGATGACCAAACCCCATGGAGTCTCCCCTTTAATGTCCACATCTTTCTGTTCCTCCTCACAGCTGGCTGAGCATCCAGCACTCCCATCCTAGCCTCCATGTCCTCTCAGCAGACCCCTGGCTTCCCTTGGTGGCTCACTGCACTTGCCTCAGCCCCAGTTCAGGCTTGGATGAGTCCTAGAGAACTTCCCATGCACCTGAAAGCCAGCTAGGTGTATGTGTAATGTCCAGTGGAATATAATTCACCATGCAACCCTCTGCTTTGGGGAGTCAGGGAGGCTCCTTGAATGATTGTCAGTCTCTTATCTACTTCTGTGCTGTCAGTCACAGTGCACATTATGAACCAGCAGAAAAGATGAAGTAGGTCTTTCCCTGTCAGGCTGCACATGGCCAACTTAAGATGCATTATAGATACAGCAAGTCCTCATGCTAATCCAGCCTGAATCAGATAACCTTACTGCAGGGTTGCATCCTTATCTTGCTGCCACCTGGGGAGATAGCGCTCAAGCTGTGCAGAGGTGGGGAGGGATCTTGTTTTCTCCAGTATTGCCAATTTTTTCTGTTCCCACTAGCCTCTTGACATTGGCTGTGCTTTTGTGCACCCTCGCCTTGCTGCAATAACAGCCTGCTCCCTGCCACCCCTCTGCTCCTGCAGGATCTCCCCCAGCGCCGCCGGCAGCATGGAGAGCGTGCGTGAGCTCCAAAACCCGCTCCTGGCCAAGCCCAATGGCCACCTGGGCAGCAGCTATTCCTACCACCAGCACCACAGCCAGGACTACCCCAGCCATCGCTGCCAGGGGAAACTCTATTCCTACATATTCCAAAACACTGGTGGTGCCAGGACTCACCAGCTGCTGGATGCCAGTTCCCTGCAGCTGGCTGTTGAGGCTTTGTACGGCCCCAGCTTCATCCTCGTGAAGGATGAGACTGCCCTCAAGGCCAAGGACAGCAAGATGGAAAGCTGCGAGACCACTTTTACAGAGAGCAAAGAGTCTTCATCTGAAGCTTCTGAAGGGCAAGAGGCACAAGGGTCCTGCCTGGTAGAGAGTGACATCCGTATCCAAACTGTTTCCTATGAGGTGGAGGAAGAGGAGCTCCAGGAGTATGAGGTGAGCTTGAACAGGTAGGATGGCACTAAACTCCTGTGCTCATTCTTTCTGGAATTTGATTCAAATTCTTGATAATTTATTCTCCCTTCTTTACCCAGAACTCCCCCCCAAATCTTGTCATCTCCTGCCTCACCAGCCTCCCTGTGCACCCAGTATTTTTTCTTCCTCCTTATAATTTTTGCTCCTTTTTCCTCACTGCTGACCTCAGAAGGAAGTCAGCTTCCCTAAGAGAAGCCTGGCTGCCTGCTGCTGGGAGCAAAAGGGATGTGGGTCTCTGCAGGACCCTTGGGAAATGAGAATGCTTTGAGAAGGGCAGCCTGCTGCTGCTGGGGCACTCGAGCTAAAGAGAAACAGCAATTCTTGCATAACAGCAAAATTCCCATGCGTGATGGCAGCAGCTGAGAGAAAGCTTTATAGATATAGATAAAGACAGGATGAAGCCTGCACAGGAAGAATGAGAGCTGACAAAGCAGCCTCCTTGCTGTGCTGTGCTTGAACAGTGGTGCCAAGGCTGGGAAACATCATCCAGGATTCTGAGAGGTGGGAGCGGGTCTCAGAGCCCACTGGAGCTGCTGCCTGATGACCCAGCACAGCTCTGCTTCTTTTGGTGTGGGTGACGCAGCCTGTTCAGACGGCAGCAGGGATGTCCCCACCTCTGTGTCCCCTCCCCACTAAGGCACATCACCTGCAGGGTGCTCTGAGGCTGGCCCAGCAGTGCCCCAAGGCAAGAGGGCTCCCCACAGCCACTGAGCAGTGACTCATTAAGGGCACAGGCCATGCTGCCCTGCAATGGAAGCTCCACTTCAATTGCTTTCCCTCACTTCCTAAATTAGTTTAGCGAGATATTGATCTCCTAGACTCTAATGGGGATAAGTCACTCTGTTTAAGTTTGTTTAAGCTGACAAACAGTCAGTTCTGCCAAAGCTGAAGATATTTCAGTTTAAGACTCTCTCTAATGCAGGGAAATCCCAGACCCCCAGCATTTGCTCTGGCAAGGAGCCGAGAATCCAATTTGCTGAGCTACGTTGTTCCTCATCAAACCATGCTGAAGAGTCTAAAATATTTCTGAAATTTACTCCCTGAATGTGCCAGTGGGAATTGTATGAGAACATGTGATGGGATCAGGAGAGAGGGGGAGCTGGGAGGCAGGGTGCTGAGATGCAGCCTGCAGCGTGGCACGGGCAGGTGGGCATGTGCTGAATCCATCTGGTTTTGCAGAGCGACTCCTCCAGCGACAGCGAAAGCGAGGATCACTTCCTGATGCTGCCCCCTCGGGATCACTTGGGCTTGGCCCTTTTCTCCATGCTCTGTTGCTTCTGGCCCCTGGGGATTGCTGCCTTCTACTTCTCCCAAGGGGTAAGGAATCCCTTTGCTTGCCTGCATGTGCCTAGTGTTACAGCAAGGGCCCTGAAAACCTCAGCGGCCCATGGAGGTGACCAGCACCTTTCTGAATCTAAGGCTCATCTCTGTGCCATGGCCATAACTCTGAGGGTTGACACAAAGGGTGCTCCTGGATGTCTCCACAATTGTTGTGAGGTTGGAACCCCTCCAGTTCTGGTGTGGGTTACTGGAAGTCAGGCTTTTCCTTTGGGTTTTCTGGCTGTTATTTACGGAACTGGGGCTCCTCTTGGCCCCTTGCCCAGCTTCTCACTCTCAAGCCAGGTTCAGGAAAATGGCATTTTCCCACCTGTCCTCCCATTCTCCAGTAATGTGAAGGTTCTACACCATGACCCAGGCTGAGGCAGCTCATGCCACAGGAGCCAGGCTGCTCTGGAGGCTGGAGGCAAAGGGGAGCTTGGTGTCTGTATCACACTACAGCTCCTCCTTGCACTCGTTTCTGATGCACATTGGCTGACCAATGTCAGGCTGGCAGAGGCTGGAGAGGCAATGGCCCTCAGGCTGCAGCACTCACAGGAGCTGCTGTGTCCCTGAGGACTTAGCCTGGAGCCTGGGCTCACTTACACTGCTGTTGACCCAGAATAATTCATGCAGAGCCAGAGGATTTACTCCACATTTGCATAGATGCTGCTGTACCAAGAATAGATGGGAGGAGGCATTAAGAAGTTAAATCAAGAGGATGGGAACAGAGGTGGAAAAATATATTACATGAGTTCCTAGAACAGAGTTGGTGAGAGGCAGGGGAAGCATTAATTGATTAGGACCCAAAGGAGCAGTTGATTTCACATTTTCAACATAGTGCAAGATAGCACAGTGCACTCTCCATGTGGTGATGTTGTTGGGGCAGTTTATATCTAGCTCCATTTT
Source organism: Ammospiza nelsoni (assembly GCF_027579445.1). NCBI lineage: Eukaryota > Metazoa > Chordata > Aves > Passeriformes > Passerellidae > Ammospiza > Ammospiza nelsoni. The sequence continues at coordinate 41,432,003 of NC_080638.1, read as the reverse complement.
CTATAACTACCCCCTTTGTTCACTCACTGAGGCAAGGACCATATCTTTGTTTGGTGTCTGCACATTGAGTGCATTGATGCCCCCCTGGCAACTTGAACTCAAGTAGTAGGTAACAAGAGCATATTGGGGTATGTCCTGAGCACTCAGAGAAGATGGAAGTTGCCATCCTTTTCCAGAGAGACAAGGATCTGTCTCCACTGCTAGTTTCATCAGCCCTTCAGAAGCAAATAGGCTTCAGCTGAAAACCCCATGCAGGAAAAAGCCCCATGCAGGAAAAATCAGGTGGACCAACAGACCATGCCATCAAGAGTCAGCTCCCTGAGCCTAGGCAGTTTCTCATTACAGCTCTGTATAGGGTGCACTGGTGTCTGGTCAGTACCACACAGCCATCACCCCATGCACTGAGGTCTCACAAGAGTTCAGCCACCTTGCTGTCTCCATGGGGTGCAGTGGCCAGAAGCACTGACTCAGAAATGAAACAACTGCATGCTGGTTAAAGGCCAGGTTGGTACATGTTAAAGGCCAGCTGTCAGCAACAAGCATTTCTTCTCCTTCCAGACCAGCAAGGCTGTCTCCAAAGGAGATTTTCACCTGGCCAGCTCAGCTTCCCGCCGAGCCCTGTTCCTTGCGGCGCTCTCCATCACCATTGGCACGGGAGTGTACATCGGCGTGGTGGTAGCACTGATTGCTTATCTCTCCAAAGGGGGCCACGTGTAGCTGCCACCTGCATGTCACTGTCATCTCTGGCCGCTGACCCTGCTGGGATTGAGCTTTCCTGTAGAGCACAGAGCACCGGGGCCTGCGAGGGCTGCTTGCACAGCAGGGCCCAGCATGGATGTCCTGCGCAGGTTTCTTCCTCTTGCAGACAAACAGTGGACTCCTGTTCTCCCTGAGGCTGTGGCATGTGACCATCTAACAACAGGGAATTGAGCACCAGCCCGGCTGCTGGGACAAGGTGGAGCATATTTGCCCAGTGGAAGATGTGCAGGAGAGAAACCGCACGCTGCTGCTGGGCTGGTGCAACCACCCCAGTCGGGGGCTACAGCTTCCCCTCTCAGCCCTGCAGCTGGGAGATCCATCCCTTGCCCAGGCTTGGCCCATGAAGGGTACACACAGGGAGAAGAGGGGGTATGGTGCCAGGGAATGACTGCTGCTTCTCCTGGGAGGCCAGAGTCCTGGTGGGGTCTCCAGACTGCTGTGATGGGGACAACATTCCCACTTCAGTGCCATGGGGTGGCCTGACCCCTCAGCTGCAGTGAAGTAGGAGGACAGAGCATGGACAAGACCAACAGACATGCTCTCTGCATCCCTCTGCAGACAGACAGACCCCTGATCCACAGGAGAACATCCCAAGGAGGAAGGCAGGCTGGTGGCTGCACACCATCTCTCCTGTTGTTGGCACAAGCTGGTAGAGACAGCAAGGTTTTCTCTGTGTTAATAGTGACTGCCATGGTGATCCCAAGTCAGAGCCCTCATAAGGTTGCTGTTCCAGAGTGCTGGGCCCTCAAAAGTTTTGTAATGGAAATCTCTACCCAAGAAGTGTCCTGGGAGGCGTGCTGGCCTTGAAGAATTCCACTCCTTGTGCTAGGTCAGGGCCCTGCACACAAAGAGGGATGGGAAGAAAAGGCTGACAAAACCTGCAGAATCTGGGTGGGAGTGCTGTTTGTAAGGGGATGAGATCCAGAGAAGGAGGAGATGTGGAAGGAGCCTGAGACACAGGGTGACCTCAACACACTCCTTCCCATGCCTTGGAGAGAGGTATCTCCATCCATCCAAAAGCCTCTGGTAACAAGGAAATACCAAGCACCCCCTGCCATACATCTTACTTTTGCTTATTTGTATATTGTCAGCAACACCCGAAATGCTTCAGAAGTGGGTATGAAGGCAGTGGTTGCCCCAAAGGGCTGGAGTTAAAAGCCATGCCTCACTCCCCATCTCCAGCATCCACCTTTGACCACCCTCCTCTCTCTGGCTCTCCTGCTGCCTCTTTCCCCATGTGCAGGAGACTGCAGGCAGGCTCTGGGCATCCCTCACCCCCTTCCCAGAGTTTCTGGGCAGGCTGCAGCCAGCTTTGCAAGAGATGCAGCATGTTCCTCCAGCTGGGTTCCATTCAAATGTACATTTCATCCTAAAGAAGCATGTCAATGTCTGCAATTGCCATTGTACTTGAGCCATAAAAGAGAGAAGTGCATCAGAGACCTGTACAGAAGCTGGTCTGAAAGTTCCCACTATGTTTTTTAACATGGAAGAACTAATAAAAAAAGCAGGAGAAAAGACTCTGTTTGTAATAATGTGGAGCTGGCTATCAAAGAGGTGAGCTTCACAAGAGTGCCACACTCACTTAAACCTGGAGGTGTTTATGCTGTTCCTGAAGGAAGTTATCATCTAGCTGTTGTCTGGGTATCCTGGAGGGAGGTGTATTTCAGTGTAGATCACAGTGGGCAAATATCACCAAGAATGGTGGTGTAGGCTTTTTTCCCCCTGTGTAGTTGAACAAGAATTAGGGACAGAGACTGGAGCATCTGTGTGAGTAGGAGTAGCATAAAATCTGCTTGAAGAGGGGCAGAAAAATACAAACATCAGGAGGAAATAAGCAGATCTTGCTTCTGATCTGCAGACAGAGAGGCAGAATTTGCAGGACTGGCATGTCCAAAACAGATGAGGTGGCCTTAGAGAAGAGTAATAAGGGGCAGACTCACCTGGCACCTATGTGATGGTTTTCATTCCCCTCTCCTGCATGTGCTCAGCCTTCCTGGATGTCCATCCCTCCAAATAACCAGGCAAGGGCTCATCTCTCCCCTTCAAGTACCCCAGAATCAGCAGGGGTGGGAGGATCTCTGCTGATTCTGGTCGAGACAAAATTATTTGGGCTGCCAGACCAGAATCTACAATAAGATACAGCATTTGCTTCTGAATTTGTAATTCTTCCAGCTGGTTCCCTGCAGGGGCTTCCAAGAGTGGGGGGTCCAGCAGTCTTCAGCCCACTTCCCATGGGCAGTCCATGCCTCTGAACCCCAAACTGCTTCTTTGTCTTTTTTTAATTGGAGCTGCATGGGGAAGGAGGAGGCTAAAGGGCCAACAGAATTAGAGTCTTTTCCACTAATAGCCTGAATCCCTGATGAACTTGTCAAAGCGGGGGAGAAGGGCTGTGCCAGAGCATCCCTAAGGGGGGCATTATGCAAATGCAGAAATTAGTTGGAAACAGCCTGAAGGGAAACATGTGGAAATTTAAATCCAAGAAGGAGCATGATCACTGCTGAATAACTTATTATAGACTCACAGCCTCTGCTGTAGCTGCCTGAGCAGAAGGGAAGGAAGCAAAAAGGCAACAAGACACAGCAGTTAGGGAAGGTTCAAGCTCCAGAAATTTGACCGAGCTTAAAAAAAAAGTTAAATTAAACTACCAGTGGGTGTGGAAGAAGTGACTCTTCACCCCCTTCCTCCTGCCCTCCCAGAGAAGGGGTCCCTCTCCCAGCCAGGACCCTCAGCTCAGCAGCAGAGCTCTGTAATGGTCCAGATCCCACAGGGGATACTCAGGAATTTGGGGGAAAGGAGGAATAGCCTCAAGTTCTGGCCTGGCAACATGTCTAGCTCAGAAAGAAGGAATGGAGGGAGCCTGGCAGGTCACTGCTGTGGGAGGTGATGCGGAGGGCAGAAAGTGCAAAGATGACCTTTGTCTGTGTAGAGGAGCAGTGACAAAGTGACATCTCTGGTGGCTGATGAAGGAAACTTTGGGGTCTCTGAGATGGGGATGGAAGAGGGTTGATGAAACAGTGATGCCAATGCCCATGCCCTGGCTCAGTTTCCCCACCAGTACTACCAGCCCTCATCCTAAGCCAGTGACACTGAGTGACAGATGTGGACAGTCACCAGAAAGCCCATTCCCTGCCCCCTTCCCCAAATCTGTGCACAAACACCCCTCTCTCGTTTCACACACTCTGTGGCCTTTGGGTTGCCACAAGTGCCATGACCAGGTGTCCCAGATGACCTCCTTGCTATGAGGACAACAACTTGGGGACCAAGCCAGCCCCACTTCCTGGACTGGTTGAACATCCCCTCCATCCCTCCCCTGCCTTGGAGATGCTCCTTGCTCAGCCAGGAGCTCAGAGCAGCACTGTCTGAGATGTATTGGGACTTGGTTTCTTTTCACAGCAGTGGAAAACACATTGTCTTCCAGCCTGAGCTCCTTCTGTAACTTCCACAGCATCAAGGTGAGCACTTCCTGCAGGCCATTCTCTTCAGAAGCAGCTGAGGACAGGGTGGATGAAGCATGGGGGTGGCCTTTGAATCCTACCCCCTTCTGCATGCAGCCAGGAAGAAAGCTGCTGAGGAAAGAAGCACCAGCCCCTCAGCACAGATCTGAATGATCAATATGTCTGAGCTGTCACCTGCTCTGCTGCCACTGCTCACCCCTGGCAATGCTCTGGTGTGCCAAAACAGTCTCACTGCCTACAAACAGGAGCTGGGAGTACTGATGGGGGATGCTGGGATGGGGCCATGCTGGATCTCACTCCTCTTCCCACAGGTGAGAGGATGGCAAAGGGGAAAAATATGGTGTGGTTTGTAGGGGACTCAGAACCCCTGTGGGACACTGTCCCCAGCCAATGGGATCCACTAGGACACTGGTCCTCCCACACACCCCCAGCCAATCTGCCCCTCCCTGGGGTCAGCCCCAAGGTGGGTGATGTGGAAACTACCAGAGCAGGATATGGGGTGTCCTTCCTGCTGCACTCCCAGCACCCTCACTCCCTGGGAGGACAAAGCCACCATCTGCTCTTCCACCAGCACCCATCGGGGGGTGGGATTGCAGCCATGCTGGTGGAGCAGAAATGCCTTTATTTCACCCCCATGTCTCATCTGGAGGATGGGGAGGAAAGAGACATGGGGAAATAAAAGCAGAATGACTCCTTTGCTCACTTAATAACATAGTGAGTGTTTTCCCTTCACAGTAATCCAGTAAGGAAATAGCTAATTATCTGAGACAGGGCAAATTTTTATTTCTGTCAAAAAAAAACCCTTTAAAAATCATGTAGCAGTGCATCTCTTCACTAGTTTATCTTTTCCTCCTTGCTCCCCAAAACCAGCCTGCAGTGGAGAGAACATGGGGAGGCACAGCCTGTGGCAATGCCATCTCTCCTGGGGCTGGTGAGAGAGGATTTTTGCAGAGAGAAGCCAATTAAGAGCTATTGCTCAGGCAGGCATCAGCTGCTGGGAAATCAGGAGCTTCATTAGCTCTACTCTCACCACACACACAGGCACCAGCTCACTCTTGCATAGACTCTGGCAGCCACACGTGCCAGAACACACTGCTGGGGTCAAGCTGTCCCCATGGGGCAAGAGGACAAGTGCTGTCAAGAGGAGACAGAGCACCAGGGGGGGACACCTTGCTAAGGACAAGGCATGGTCTCCATGGTCACTGGCAAGTGACAGGGCTTGCAGTGAGGGTGACACAGGAGGGTGTTGGCACCACCCTCCTCTGCCCATCTATCTCTTGTGGTGCCAAGGGGCTGTACCCAATACAGCCCCCTCTCCACTGCTCCACTCCATGTCCTGCTGGTGTCCAGGCACAGGGACATTTGGGGACCAGGTCTGCAGGTGTGCTGCTTGTCTGAGCTGACCCTGGTTTTGCTCCAGTTGATGTCTGGGCTGGATCTCAGAAGCAAGGAAGGCCTTTGCAGGTGGACCACAAATGCCCTTTAGCAGGTGTATGCTGTAGATGCAATTTAAATATTCTCATTGATGGTACTTCAGAAGATTTGGAGACTCAAGACTAACAGGTGTCAGAAGCACCCAGCTTAGGAGTTCCTGGGCCAGACAGAGCCTGTGTCTCCCCACCCAAAATCAGCAGGGTCTCCCCTGAGCAGAGAAGCTGGAGCTGCCCCTCCAGCTATGACAGAGAGTGGGATGGGGATGAGGATGGGATGGGGGCAGTGGTGGAAGAGCCTCTCTTCTCCCCCCACCCTGCCCATTTCTGCTCAGGAGCTTTTCAGGCTGCAGGGCTGTGCTCAACTTGCTCCCATCCTCGGAAGGCTTCCTAGCAGAAATGCCCCTGCTCTGCAATTGCTCTGTCTACTTTTGAGACACAATGCTTAATCAGTTTGTAATATTTGCAGTATTTGCTGACTTCATCTTTAAATAAATCTTGTTGTTTAATCAAAATGTCAGGCAGGATCAATCCCAGTTTCTCACAGAGGTCAGAGTGCTGCCTTCTCCTGGCACAGGGGGCAAGGGGCCAGTGGGCAAGGGCCACCCAGGCAGGCTCCCTGCCCAGACTCACACAGTTATGGAAGTGCCTTGAAGATATAAGTTTATTCTCAAGCACCTGAGTCTGGCAGGAGTGTGTGTCCATCCTGCCACAGCTCTCCTACCTTTGCCAGCACTACAGTTACCAAAGTGATGGAAAAGGGATGGGGAGATCAGTAAAGGAAGATGACAGGGGAGGAGAAATGAAATGCAAATATAAGTGCAGTATCTGCTGAAATGCCATCCTCAAAATAATGTAGCAAAGTCTAGGCATAGGCACCAAACTCTTGACAATATTAGGCTAGAAAAAGGAAAGTTTGCTTCCTAAAGTGCTTTCATACCTGAGTATTTTCTCCAAAACTGCAGTATTTTCCAGATGTTGACTGTGCAAAAATAGCCTTGCACATCAGGTTACTTGTTTTCTAGAAGAGGAAAGGCTGGAACACTGCATCTGGAACTTGGCCAAACTGCTGGGATGGAACCACGCCAAGAGTTGTCAGGTGGGGGCTGGTCCAAGAAAGCTAAGACAGGTATTAATGGGCTGTTGATATTTTAGAAGATCAGTTGGGCTGGAGGATAAGATCCTTGAGGATCTATACAACAATTGATCTTCCATATTTTCACTAGCAAGCTGGCATAGGAAAAAGTGTCATTTGCTAATGAGACAAATTAGGAGGGTTCTGAAATACAGAAGAAGAGTAGAGAGACTGCGCTACCTTGAAGGCAGGAGTGGTGGAGATGGGATGAAATGCAGGGAAACACAATGAGGTGTTGCCAGCAGGAATTGCTGCAGCAGGTAGGGAGGTCCTCAGCTGGCAGCAACCAGGGAAAGGCCTGAGCCATTGCTCTAACATGAAAAGGGCAGATCTGATGTTTGGGTAATTGGTTCAGTAAAAAAAATATTCATGAAGCATAATGGCAGGGCAGTGATGGGCCACAGCTGGACTCCAGAAGACATTTTCAGCCACAGCACATGAGATGAATTTTAATGGAAAGGAGGCAGAGCGGGTGGTAGAAGAACAGGGAACAGTGACAGTGGCTGGCATAACCTGCTGGGACAGAGGCAAATGGTTCCCCACACATACCCCTGGGGCACAGGAGGAAAAAGATTCTGTTTGAACAACTGAATTGGCTTGGCAGCACTAGTTGCCTGTAGTCGGAACCTATGGAGGGAATTATGCAGGGGACTGGTAAAAATGATCCCTTTTTTTCCTCTCATCTTTTTTCCCCTCCCCACACATATATTTTTGATAATGAATTGCTGCTATGCTTGTCAGCACGTGAGCAGTTTTGAATGGTGGCTCTGGCTTCTCTATCTTCCTGCTGCTGCTACTTCTCTACTCTGATGATCCCAGGGAAGCACAGGAGCTATCCTGTGAAATGCAACCCTTTTGCCACCTTGATGTGCTTTTAAGACCAATACTATTGCTCTTTGCACCAACAAACAAGCTGCCTGTGCAAAATCTGGAGGTAAAGCCGTGCTTGAGCTAACATGTATCAGCTAAATGTCGGGCATAATCAACTACTCAGCACCTGGGCAGGCTCTGCTGCACTGCACTGCCCACCTCCCACACTCCTCCCAGGGATGCAATGAGATGCCTTAGTGGCAGGGCAGAGGAGAGCCCCGAATTACAGGTAAGCTAAAGGCTGGCCCCTGTGTGCTTGGCAGCCCCCCAGCTCCTGCTTTTCAGTCACCTTTTAGTTTTCATCGTTTCTGAGCTCAGTATTTATGAGCACCTGTCTGTGAAGGAGTTGAGGTGACACCTGAGCTAAAGCTCACTGCCCAGGTGCAAAGGGGCACCGTTCACCACCCGGTGCCTGGCACTGTGATGTGGAGCAGCAGAGCCCACCCCAAATTCACCTCTCAGCACCAGCCCAGTGTGATAGCAGCAAGACATTCACCAATCAATTCCTACAATTTCCCCCCATTTAAACTGTGCTCAGCCACAAATGACATCAATAATGAAGGAGCACTCACCCTCTAGGTGGTGCCAGCTGGCAGTGATCCAACATGGCCTGCTGCCATTAAGGCATAGGGAGGCAAATAAGTATTATTCTCCCCACCATGCCTCACCCAGGCATCCAGCTTAGGGCATGGAAAATATTACACCCAGATCTCTTCATCAGGGCTTCTAAAATTTGTCTTGCAAAGGGTTGTGGAGCCCAGTACCCAGAAGAGATTCATCCTGCAACTGGCCAGGTGTGATGCATGCAGCATTCCCAGTTCAGGGAGAGTTGGGTGGTGTGAAGCAGAAGCCATTCCTTCACCCTGCAGAGCACTGGGCCACACCACAAAGGCTCCCCCAGGCTCTCCTGATGCTCACCTGCCCCCAGCAGCACCTGACCACCATCCATGCTGATGGATGCCCCAGCCCTGCTGTCAGGCACAGGCTGCCCCAGCCTCATGGCCATCCAAACAGGGCCCATGTTGGCACCAGCCACTACCAGAAAACCCACCCTTCCTGCTGCTTCCACACTCTGGGGGTGGGTCTTCCATCCATTCTCACAGCTGCTGCCACAACCACCACTGCTGCTGAAAGCAGCTATCTCTAGCCTCCAGCAGTTTGGAGACATAGGTAATCTTTCTGCAGTAATTACCAGCTCAGTCCCTTAGAGGAGTTCATGGATGAGTCCTCCCTGGCAGCTAATTACTTCAATTACTTCCTGACACAGAGCCCAGGGCTCTCTGCAGCAGCACACAGCACTGCCTGGCAGCTCCCTGCTCCTTATGTGCCTCCCTTCCCAAAACAGCAAGTGCCACAGAACCTCTCCTCTGGGACCACAGAGGATGTGCCAGACCGGATGGGCAGTGGTGAGACCCCACCATGACCAAGGACAAGGAGCTAAATGGTTTCTTAGACATGCCCCAGGTCCTGGTTCAACACAGCTGCCCCACCACAGGACAAGCCTGAGCACCCCTTTCTCCTGCCAGGCTGCTGCAGAGGAAAGCTCAGCAGAACTTTCTAGCACAGGGCCCCTCTGCCTAGGAGGCTCACAGGGAATGAAGCCAGACTACTCAGGAACAGGACTGGGCTGCAGCAGCCAGTGACAGGTTCCAGACACCTTAAGGAAAAACAAGTAATTTGTGAGCAGTTTTGGGAGGAGGTGGGGCAGAGCAGGGGGATGGATTTGGGACAGACATGCCACGTGTGTTATGGCATCTCCTCTTATCATGGTCACCAAAGCTCCTAATGCCCTGTCAAAGGCCTGAAAGTAAGACAAGAGTCAGTCCTGCTGACCCAGCCTCAGGAGCTGACCTTGTAAATGCAGAGCTTGGGAAGCTCTCCCCACGCATCTGTAGGTTGCTCTGAGTTCTGGGAAGCAAGACCAGGTACTGCAGTTGGTGACAGCCAGTGGTGACAGCCAGCCCTAGACATCCTACAGTTTAGTCCTGCACAGCCATGCTGACAGACAGCACAGGAGAACTCACACACTAAGGGGATGGGGGTTTTTGGAGTCAGGCAGAGACCACCTCAGCCTTACACCTCAAGATGCTCACAGGGCAGAGGTACAAGCAGGTGGTTTCAGCCTCCCAGTACACCACCACCACTTCAGGGCACGACCACCACCATCTCAGACATTGTCTGTGCACCCCTGCTGTCACACAGGGCTGGGCACACTGGGTTATCTCCAGCCTTGTATCTGTTCTGGAAAGCAAGCCTTAGGCTCTTACCAGGGAAAGCACAGCTCCAGCCAGGCCTCCAGAGAGGCAACATCAAGCAGCAGACACTCCTCACCAGGAACCATAAGAGGACCTTCTCAGGAGCAGGGACTGACGTGTGCACAGTCTCTCTCTGCCCATTCAACAGTTTTAGAAAGCAGAGGGGGAGAGGGAAAAAAAGCCTTGCCCAGAAACCATGCAGTGAGAGTGAGAAACCACACAGGACTAGGAGTGGAAGAGTCTTTATTGCTTTGGTTTCTTACAAGTGAGAAATACACATCCATGTTGCTTGCAGCACAGCACAGGGGATGCAGGGACACTGGGCACACAAGTTGCAGTCTCTCTGCATTCTCCTAGCCTTCAGGAAGAGAGACCCTAGAAAAGTAGGGTAGCTGCCAGCTGAGAGAATAAAGGTTTGTGTGAAAGGTTATTGCTACAAGACCTGAAAGGTCAGGGACAGCTTCTGCAGAGCCTGCAGAAGACACTGACTCCTGGTTTAGCATTCCCAGCATACAGATTACAGTGAGGACACAAACAAGTCCCCTCATCTACCAGTCTCTTCTCCATCTAGGAAAGATTAGAGCAGCCAGAGGCAGGGACTAAAAGCAAGAGCTTCACTCATCCCAAGTGAAGCTTTTATTCTCCTTAGCTGGGAAAAGCCCAAAGATGCTTCTTACATAAAGCTCAGCACTCCCCAAACCTCTCCTCACCTACAGCTGAGCCAGTACTACTCTGCTCACTGATGAGATGCTAGGCACCTCCATGCTCATCCTGAACATCCACATTACTCATTCAAGCAACCACCTGGGGCAGAGAGACTTTCACATCCTCCATCTCATGAGGCCCAGCAGCATCCCCTGACACTGGCACAGTATTACCTCCCTTGCTCATCCTCTGAGCACAAAGAAAGGAAAATTACCTGGCCTCTCTCCCTTGGGATACTCAATGCCTTCTCCTTCCACTCCTCCAGCCTCTGGCAATAGGCACTATGAGGATGCTCCCATACCTGATTGAACCACACAAAAAAGAAAGCCAGAGACTAGGAACAAAACAAAACCAAACCAGAACAAAAATCAGCGAGGCCCCAACCCGGGCACTGCACCAGAGAGCCAAAGGGCACAGCAGCAGAGGAGCTGTGGCCAGCTCAGGCATCCACCAACGTCAGCCCATCGTGCAGGGCGCGCTTCCACATGTAATAGGTGGAGCGGGCCGTGAGTGGGAAGCGGGCACTGAACTCCTTGTAGGTTGGGAAGGTCTTCGACTCAAAGCGCTGCTGCAGGAACAGCTTGGCCTGCGCCTTGAACTGGGCAGTGGCAATGACATCCATCACAAACATCCGGCTGCTGGCTCTCTCCGACATGGCATAGCCTGAAATGCTGGTGTTGCATGGCACAGCAGGCACTGGCTTACCTATGTGCTTGGTGGCTACTTCCACAGGGCACTGAGGTTTGAGGCCTGGCTCTGCTCGTGGAGGTGCCAGGGAAGACACACGGTTCAATGGCAGGCTGGAGCTGCTCCAGGGCAGGGGACGCTGCCAAATGGTTTGGCCACTGCCCTTCCAAAACCAGTAGGCTGTGGAGGAGAGAGATGGATAGCGCAGGCGGTACTTGCAGAACGGCAGCTGCCATTGCTGGACCTGCCTCCTGGCCACGTCTCGCAGCTGCTTTCTCCAGCACAGAGAAGGATGGAGCTGCAGCAGACTCCTGGATGCTGGCCGGTCTCCATTCCGTCTCTTCCTAACAGGCACACTGCTTGGCTTCAGCTGCAGGAATGGCTTTCCTATAGCTAGAGTTTTCTGGTTATCCAAGGGTGACTGGGGGTGCTTGAAGTTGGGGTTCTCCTTGATTGCTTTTCTTCGCCAGTTGTAGTAAGTGGACCTGGAGATGCCTGGGAAGCTGCGTTTGAAGCATCTGTAAGGCACTAGAGTGTTCATAGAAATGCATTTCTCCAGGTAGGATTTGGCTCCTTGCATAAAGATTCCTGCTTGAATGGGATCTGGAGAAGTACTTGAGGATTTCAAGCTCCCCTGCGGATTTCTTGGCTCATTCACATCAGCCTTTTTTGGGACAACCCTGTGAAGTTCCTGCAAGCTGTGCGCCTCAGACAGAGCAGAGGTGTCACCATTGACCATGCTCTGCATCTCATGCTTCCAGGCATAGTACGTGGATCGGGAGATTTCTGGAAACATTTGTCGGAAGTGCTGGAGGGGGATGACATTGCCCTCCTGAAAGCAGGACTGCAGGAAGTGTTTAGCTGCAAACCTGGCAGCCGCTTTCTGCCGGTGCTCCCGAGACTGGCGCTTCCAGCGGTAGAAGGTGCTCTTGGTAATGCTGTAGCGGTCACGCAGGTTGGAGTAGGTCAGCTGGGGGTCACTGTTCAGCAGCTCAAGGGTCTTCATGGGCTGGACAGGAGGCTCTGGTGAAGGTATTGTGGGTTCCAGCTCCTCCAGGCCAACCACAGCCACAAAATACTGTGCTTTGAAAACCTGCCGGGAGAGCTGCTGCCCCGACCACATGATGTGCAGCGTGGAGGTTCGTGGGCCACACTTCCTGGGCCGGATCAGCCGGTTAAAATAGGGTCGGATCTTCAAGTTGCTCATAGGATAGATGGAGTAGATGTTACACTGCAGTACTGAGGCAAGAGCATAGACGTGCCACATGTTGGCAAAGGTGCCAGGAAAACAGGTAGCTTTGATATCAGCATCAAAGATGGCTTCCAGGATAGCCATGGGGAGGCTGGTCATCTCCGGGGTCTCCTCAGTGCAGAGGGAGTAGCGGGCAGCCTGCAGCATCACTTTGGAATCAATCATGCCATTCAAGTAGTATTGTTTGTGCAGCAGCATCTCCACCACAGTTCGCACCTGCAGCTCCAGGCTGAGGCTGGGGTTGCCCCAGAGCAGCACACTAGCAGCCTCAAAGAGGCGGTTCCCCTCGCCCTTGCAAACGAGAGGCAGCATGTTACTTGGAGCATCCTCAGGATAGAGGCTCCTGGCTACCCGGTCAACCTCCAGCTCCTCTTGGAACTGACTTCCACAATAACCAGGCAGGGAGAAGGATGACAAGGTCCTCTCTGCCTCTAGCGCAGCACTGGTGAGGCCCTCCAGACCAAAGCATTCGGTGGCTTCCTGTAGCTCCTGCAGCACAGACTGCACCAGCTGGTGCCTCTGGATCATCCTGAAGGATGGCAAAAATAAAGAAGTCACTGGAGATGAAAATACTGCACACTCCAGACTGGCAGTGACCCGGCCTCCAAGTCCAGCTCCTGCGCAAAGGACAGGATGGGGGAAAAAGGTAGAGGAAAGGCCACCCTGCACATTCCAAGGACACAGGAGGAAGCCCCAGTCCTCACCAGGCAGACCCGGGAGTGGAACAGCTCAGCTTGCTCACCAGTGACCTCCTGTGGGCAGCACATACGGCACACAGCCTACACTTGGCAAGGCGAAACTAAGGATTGACTGCTCCCATGGGGTGGGAAGCCAGGTCACCTCCTACCACGGCATACCTGGTTTTGGCCGGGCATCACCCCGACACCGACCTCTCCCTGTAGTGGTTCCATCATTTCCACTTTACTACTCCCCTATGAGCACCCAGAGAGAAGTTTCCCTCAAAGGGAAAACATTTGCCATCGCTGCAGGAAAGGACCTGTGACAGAGCCCCCCTGCACGGGGTCATGGGTGCACCCGGTTCAAGCACAACAGAAGATGGGGCAAGGAGCTTGCCTTGTCCCTCAGAGCAGGGCACTGCAGCTGCACCCATTGCAGGCACCAAAAACTGCCACAGAACCTCAGATGGAAGTGACAGAGCCAAAGCCATGGCTACAGTACCTGAGCCAACACTAGATGTCACTTGCTGCACAGCCGGCACACACCACCGGCAAAGGAGAAGGCACGAAAGGAGGGCTTCTCTTGGATGAGCTACCAGGCAGGAGGCAACCCAAAAGTACAGACAGAGTCCAAGCACTGAGTGGGTACTATAGACTCTTTATGGAGCACTCCTCCCTGCCTGAGCCGGTCCCAGTCTCGTCCTACGTCCCTCTGCATGCCAGAGAGAGGAATGGAATGGAATACATGGAACTCATGGAATACAAAGGGTCAAAGCTTTGTGTTTCTACTGGATTCCACATAGGAATCCAAAAGCTTTGTTCAGCTTGTGGAATCCAGTAGGGTCCCCACCACTCCAGGGGCTTTCATGATGGCTGCACAGCTCTTAGCTCTGGCTTCATCAGTGCAGCCCTCTTCAGCATCCTTTCACAGTCAGACAGCTCAGGCCTCTCCCCAGCCAGCCTACTCTCCCCCTTTTGGGCCAGTTTTCTCCCAGGGACCACAACACCTCACTCAAGAAGCCAAATCTCCTCCATTTTCTCCTAATCTTCATTCTCATATCACACCTACTATGTACAGCATCACTTTGCAGCCTGCTCAGTTCACAGCCCAGCCAGAGCTCACCTTCTCTCAACACTTCACAGGTACGACTATGCACTCACAGCTCTGTGGGTACATGAGGAACAGCAGAAGCAGGAAAAGCAGCAGCTCTACAGTAAAGCAGATGTCCAGCCAGAACTCTCCCCATTTTCAGCCCTGCTGCAGATATGGTTATTAGTGTTGTGACATCTATGGCCCCCGGCCATGAACAAACCACATGAGGTGCCACAGAATCACACAGACACATAAAAGTTCTTCTTCACAAGGAAGCCTCCGTGCTGCTGCCACTGAGTCTTGCCTTTAATCAGATCACAGGTAATCACCAATTGCATCCCTTCCCCTGCTCCAAACTTCTCCACAATCTCCTGCATGTCAGAGGCCAGAGCGTTCTTACAGCTGCTCCCACAGCTGTAGGGCATCAGTTACTAGAGACAAACACAGGAGAATGCACACAGCTGTGAAGCAGGGAAGATAAACCTGTCCTAAAATCCTGGTCTGAGAAGGTATGGAATTGTCACTTCAGGTCAGATTTGCATTGTTATTTTCCTAGAAGTCTGTAGAAACTTTGACTAAGACTATGTTGAGTGACATGACCTTGAGGAGCTGAAACAAAGGCACAACTCAGGACAACTGTAGGGCTGAGAGAGCCCAAGTCCTCCCTCTCTGTGGTCTGTCAAATGCTTTGGGAGCCAGCCACCTCCCGTTCCAACAGCCAAGGTCTGCTGAGCACTGTCCCACCAGAAGAGCCAAGAAAGACAAGACAGATGCCTTTCACCCAGAAGAGGGTGAGGACATAGTTGATATAAACTAGAGAGCATCAGCAACAACCCTGGTATTTCTGTCCTAGTAGGCATTTCCCAGCCCCTTAAGGACTGAGGAAGAGCTAGAGGCACAGCTTAATGGCCATTAATCCTTTTCTTCAGCAATAAATCCACAGCCTCAATGTCACTGTCAGCTCCTGCCTCCCAGAGCAATCCTAAGGAAAAACCCACAGCTGAATCAGCAGCAGGGAACTCCTGGGGCAGGTGGAGAGAGGCTTGGGTAATCAGAAACAGAAGTCAGAAAAGCTGGAGGGCTTGGTTCATGGCCAGATCAAACCCAGCAGCTCTCAGCACAGAGGACCTGATGCAAAGGGAACACTTCTCCCTGCACAGCCCCAGGGAAGCATGCTGAACACGACAGACAAGTGTTCACTAAACCACCTCAGCACCAAGAAGTAACTAAGGGCGCTCTCTGCTGCTGATAAAGGTTTTACCTAACCTGGCCACTTTTGCATTGTAACAGATAAGAAACAGCTGCAGATCACGTTCCCTCACCTAAACTGATGGGCTGGTGGCATCCAGTAGCGCAAGTTCCCCCAGCCAGTCCCAAAATTGCTCCCACCAGAAGGAATCCAGGAGACTTCACCCCCAACTGCCCAAGACCCCATGTACCCCAGAGGAGCAGGGGTGCTCATGCACCCCAGCCCACCTGGGTACAATGGCTCACTGCCCAGCCCCAGCTGGGGTTCACACCACCCCAGTGGTACCGGCACTCATTTGAGAGGAGGATATTTGAACCAGCGGGACCGTACGGCAGGAGCACAGAAGTAGTAGCCTCCAGCAGCTGTCTAGGCTAGAAATATCACCGGAGGAGCTCTAGGGGCAAGCAGCAAAGGCAGCAGGATGCCTGCTCCATCTGCCAATATTCACAGATCCACCGAAGTTCATAAATGGGACGTAGCTCACCAAGAGAGGGAAAAGCCTCAGACCCACCTTAACCTAGGCCGAAGCACTGCAGCCAAGTCCGGCTTCGTCCGCCCCTCGGGCGGGGGCACTGAGCGCTCGGTGCGGGCGGCGCCTGAGGGACACCCCCAGCCCGGCACCCGCGGCTGCTCACGCCTCTCCCGAAGGCGCCGGGGGTGGCTCCGTGCGGCTGCCCCGCGACGGGGCTGGCTCCGCACCCCCGGTGGGAGCACAGGCGGCCGCTCCCCTCGCCAGGAGACAAAGGGACACACAGCCCCGGGCCGGGGGAGAGGCCGCCGGTGCCCGGGCAGCTGCCGAGCGGAGACAGAGGGCAGAAGGGGACTGGACGGACGCCCGCCCGCCCGGGGATGGTGCCGCCACAGCGGGACAGCCCGCGGCTTTGGAAGGGATGGCGAGGAGCCGCGGCCCCGACGGCGCCCAGCACGGCTCGGCACTCACCTGACTCCGCGGGTCAAGTCACGCCCAGCCCGCACCCCGGGCCGCCCCGCACCTTTAAGGGCGGCGGCAGGAAGCGGCGCGGAGCCGCGGCCGCCCCGGTGCCAGCCCCGCAGTGACCCCCGGGAGCGGGCGGCCGCGTGCGGCGCCGGGCCGGGCCGAGCCGGGCCGGGCCGCCCCTCCCTCCCCTCCCCTCCCCGCCGGCCCCCGCCCTCCCCTCCCCCGCCAGGAAGCGGGCCATCCCCGCGGCCCCGGCCCAGATGAAAGCGGAGCGGGCCGGGGGTCACTTCCAAAGCTAAAGTGATAATGGCCATTGTGCCGCCGCCGCCGCACTTAAAGGGCCCGCCGCCTCCGGCCGCCCTGCCCCGCTGCGCCCCAGAGCGCCCGGGCACCCCGCGCCCCAAAGCATCCTCATGCCCCGCATGGCTTGAGCCGCATGGCGAGTGGCGGAGCCCATGGGACCGCGGGGTGGGAGCTGGGCGCCTGCCCCCGCCATCGTGTCCCACGGGGAGCAGGCATGTCCCGAGTGAGTGTCACTGCAGCCCAAGGATTGGCACAGCCTGTATCTGTGTCTGAACCCTTCTCCTGGCTTGCTCCTGACGAGGCCATGGTCCTTCTGTCCTGCTAGCTAGGACATGCCCTTTCCTCTCTCCTTCCCAAGTAGAGCCCTTTCACCAGCAAGGCCAGGCTGGTGGGACCTTTGGGCTCCTAAGGCAAAGCTGCCCGTCAAAAGCTTCTCATTTGTCTGGGAGGCACCCAAATTACAGAAACTTTGTCTCTGTCCTCAGCTCTGGACAGCCTTACATCTGGCTACTGATGCCTGGGCCCTCAGTGGAGCTGACTTTCTCCCCATTATCTCTGCCCTGCTGCCTCCTCAGCCTAATCTCAGGGCCGAGGTCCCCCTCCTTAGGTCCCGATCTCACAATGCCTTCATCCTGTCTCTTGGGCATCACGTGAGGCTGTGCAAACAGCCAGCACATCAGGCACCTCGTTCCAGCATCGATCCAGCATTGCTAAGTTGTCAACACCACCTCCACCCCTATGGCGTCTGCACACGTCCAGAGCTTCCTCCAGAACCTGTCTCATCCCAAAACAGGAACCCAAGGAGCCCATCTGGTCATCGGTGTGAGGCCTGGGTGCATTTTAATGACAGAGGTCATAGTTTGGTCAAGAGGGAAGAGCCGGGATCTTCACTAACTGTGTCAGTGCTTTCACGTCCCCTGTGTGTGTGTAGCTCTGGTTGCAGGTAGTATCTAGCCTCCTCTCCCTCTCCCCAGCCTATCCCTGGGGACCAGCCTGAAACCTGCCACAATTGCTCTAGATCCGGTGAGGAGCACAGAGTAACTCCTGATGCCAGAGACAGCAAGGGTTTCCTGCCCCACATGCCACTGCCCTTGGGGAACCTCACTGTGGCATCATTTCTGCTGCAGCATTTGGCAATAGGAGGGCTCACAGAGACACCGTGTACAGGATTCCTGTGCAATTCAGGAAGCAACCAAACACAGATATTTCAGTGGGTAAATGTGCCCAGCTCCCTCTCCTGCTGCCTTTGCTTACACTGCAGTCCAGGGGCAAGCATTGCTGCACAAATCAAGGCATACCTTTGCTGCCCTGAAGCACATATCCCTGAGCTGTTTTTTCCCCACTTCTCTTGTCTCACATTTGATCCCAGGAATGCCGGGAGGGTTTGACAAGAGGAAAGGGCTCCCTGGAAGCTGTGGACTGGCCGATTGAGAGTCCTCCCAGCCTCAGGAGTCATCATCCCAGGTGACACTGAACCCTGGCCTTCAGGACTCAAAGAGGTCACTCTCACTGGACCCAGAGAAGCTACAGTTTAAGGAAGAGAGACCTAAACCATTCCCTGGTAAGCTTTATCCCCTTCAGACAATCTTTCAAAGCCAGCTCCACTCTCTCTATCAACCTGTCCAGTCCTGGCTCTTTTCCCCTCTGGCAGGCTGGTGTTCATATCCACAGCTGCTGAGCTCCCTTCTCATCCTTCATCCTTTTAACTTCTTCGGTTGCAAATGCAAAGCGGTGCTCACAGGGCAGTGAGACACTGGTAAATGCCGGAGTCAGCAGGGTCAGTGATTAACATAGGAGCTGGAAAACACACAAAGAGACAGCTTGGGCAGTTCTGTTATGCAGATGACTGCACACACCCGCTTCCAGCTTATAAACAAGTAGTTAGCATTTTTCTGTTCCTTGGCGGAGTTCAGTGGGGCACCAGAGTGCTTCCTGCTTTGGTGCAGGCTGCTTCATCATTACAACCATGGAGACCTTTGCAGTTTGGCTATGGCTGCCAGAAGCTTTTCTGTCTGTTGGGTTTTAACCTGTCTGCTTGCAGCCCGTTCTCTCCCAGACAAGGCTCAGAGAAAAGGTGCAGAGATGTCCAGCTGTGGGGGTCTCCAGGCACACGTGCTGTAAGGCAGGTTTTACTGCTCCAGGTTTGGGCACAGAGCTTTCTCCCAGGTCATGAGCAACCTCTTTGTTTAGCAGAGAGAATTCTTGTTGGCTTGAACCTCATGAGGATGTCTCAAGGACTTAGTGCTGACTTCTTGTATAATAAGACAGGTCTTGCTCTGGTTCTGTCACTGGAATGTGACAATCTTGACAGTGTCACACATGGGGACAACATTTAAACACTCAGCTATCCACCCCATCAGGAGAGTTACCCACTCCAACCTAGGGGATCTCCAGGAGTGGAGGGAGTCAGAGCACCCTACCTACTGCAGAGCTGTCCATGGGTGGACCAGATGAGACTATTCAGAGAGGATGGGATATAACTGAAACATGTGGGCAGCCAAATGCCATTTGGGGCTGGCCAGACTGTGGACCAGTTGCCAAAACCACTTCTGGAGCTGGAAAAGGTTGACCCACACTACTTTGTGACCCATTTATATTCTATACATGGGCTAAATTGGCACATCCATCTTCTTAAAGTCATTGCTGGTACCCTGGCTTCTTTTTCCCACCTTTCTTGCTCCAGAGCACTGCAGAATTTGAATATCTCCGGGAAGTCAGGGGAGGTGGGACTGTAGAGGGGCTGATGGAAATGAGAGCATGGGAGCTCCTAGGAGGGTCCAAAGTGTCTGCTGTCCTGGCTGCTTTCTCTCCTGTGCCTTGCATTACTCCACAAGGAAAGAGCAATGAGCAGAGCTTGCAGCCTGAACTGGCAAGAGAAATCAGATTGCTGCAGCTGCAATATGCCCATCAGTCTTAGCGAGAGGGAACTTCAAAGGGTTCTGGTGCAATATTGCTCAAGAAGGACCTGGAAAACATGAACTCTACCTCAATTTTTGTAGTAACTTGTTTACTGTGAATGACAGAAGTCCTGTTTTGGCATTCACATTGCCTGGTACTTCTCATTCCCAGGCCTGAAACCACCTTTGAACCCACTGCCTCATGTGTGTGCTGAAGCCCTCAAAGTGATGCTCAGAGAGAGTGATGGGGCTCTGCAGAGAAGTCCTGTGGGGCACCCTTGGGTCTGTGCATGCTTGGGACAGTGCTGGACCAGCAGACAGTTCTGCTTCAATCATACTGAAAGGGAAAGAAACAAACTATAGGAAGTTTTCAGCCAGGAGTAGCAGAGCTGGAGTGATTAAATTATAAATAGGAGATGATGTGAGGAAAAAATCTATTTAGTGGTGCTGAGGTGAGAACTCTCAGGCAGAGATATTCAAGTGCATCAACCTCAGCAAGGGACAGCAATTAACAGGAGTGACTTCAGCTGAGAAAAAAAGGAGCAACACAGACACAGAAGTATTTGGCCTGAACTTGAAGACAGCTTAAGGGCAAGGCCCAGTCAGGAGTTTCATCTCCCAAGGGAAGTGGGCAACTTGCCTACACATTAGATCCCACCTTGGACAAGAGACTGGAGGCCCCTAAGTCTCTCTCACACCCTATATTTCTTTTCCTTTGCAGTGAATCAGAGCTCAGGGTTGTTCCCCATCATCCAGCACTCATCAGTGCCTCCTCCTTCCCATCCTGCAGAGAACACCAAGGGCTCTTCAACTTAAAATAACTCCTTGTGGGACATGGGGACATCAGTGCTGTCTTCTGAGAGCCACTCCCTGTCCCTCTCCTAATGGTTACTGCTTCCTAGTTCATCTTCTGGGTCATGTTCAGCACTGACCAGTCTAAAGCACTGGGACACACAGGAGAGCCAGGTCTGCTTGATCCCCACCCTGGGGAACCAGAGCCTTGAGAATAGGTCCCATCTCTAATTCACCTCTGCTCGTCTCGGGGCTCTTTTCCCTTCTGGCTTCTGTCCAACTGGGCTCCCTTTCTCTTCCCATTCTGTGAGATAGGGGGAAAGTTTGAACTTGGTGTTGGCACTGTGCTCTTGCTCCACGAGACCTCTGTGAGGCTCCCAGGTGCACAGGAGGACATTGAATGTGAAACAGCAAGTGAAGTACCATAGCACTGAGCAAGGACCAGGAGTCCTGGCCACATCCTGTGGTCCTGGCCATAGGTGGGAGAGTGGGGGAGAGCTGGGAACTGAAGGAGATTCAAAGTCAAGATCAAAGCATTTCCCTCTGAAGCCCTAACACTCTCCTTCCCTCCCACTTGCACATAAAAGCACTCTGCCCTCAGCGGGCTCTCCTCTGGGGAGGGTGGGTGGGTGGGCGGAGGAGGGGTCTCTTCCCCCCCCCTTTTTTTTCTTCTGTGTTACTAATAATTCTTCTTATAGGTGAAATGCCGAAAATCCTTGACCTCTCCTCCCCCGTACCTGCTTCTTACCCAGATCCAAAGGGCCCAAAGCCGTTTCAATGACTCTGAGTTCATGGCAGACCTGGCCTGCTTTGGGGGTGTTACCAGCCAATGCCAGCATGGGGGAGATGCAGCAAGCAAAGCCTTTGAAGTGTACAGTAGAAAGACACTGTTAGAGGCAAAGCACAAGGAAGGAGGATTGAAAAGAAAGCAGAGCAGTTTGGCCCACAGGAGGGGGAAAGGCTAATTAAGACAGAGAGTGTGGAGAAGGAAAAGGCAGAATCATTAAGATATCACAGCAGGAGCCCGTGGTGTGGCTCCATGGAGGTTTAAGCCATGCTGAGCCTGGCCTATGCTGTTTGCTCCCCCTTGGTTTCCCATTCCCACCCTCTGCTTGGGGGTGGCACAGGAGTGTGAGGGACTCTCAGTCAGTTCAGCTTGCTGATCCAGCTGAAAATTATCTGGTTTAGTTCACACCCTAATATAGACAGAGCTGAAACTCAGGATGGGAGTTTTTATTACCCCTGCCTTACTAATGATCTGACGGAGGGCTAAAGCTTGTAGGTGATCCCACACTGAAGAAGCTGCAAGCTCTGGTGAGGACAGGTACATATGAGGAGACTCGAAATTGGAAACATGGGCAGGAAATGGTGGATTCAGTTTTGGAAAGCCCAGGAAGGGGATAATCTTCTGGCAGTGCTTCATTACGCAACATCACAAAGACAGCAGCATTAAGGAAGAGCTGGGAAAAAGGGAAAGCAAACTACAAATTCAAGGCTGCAGTTTTGTGTTTCTTTCTGTGATGACAAACTGCTGCTTGCTTCAGAGGACACCCAGGACCACTTACCACACAAAGGCAGCGCAAGATGGGTTTGTCAGGCTTCTCCCTGCATCCCAGCTTCAGGCCAGCAGGCAGAGAGGGACCACAGGGAAATGGAAACATGGAGGGGCAGTGGGGAACGACCTGAGCCAGGGGCTGGGAGGCCAGGGATGCAGGAGGATCTGGCTTCCTTCACTGGTCCAGGGCAGGGCAAAAATGCAGGGAACAGGCAGGGGAGGATGGGGGATGGGATGTTTCACACCTAGCAAGCAGGAGCAGATGGGGCTGCGGTTAAACACCACAAGGAATTAACTTGCACTGCCTCAAGGAGCCCAGGACGCAGCAAGCCAGGCCCAGCTCTCCCTTCCCTGGCTTCATGGCATACACTTCGGTGACAGGTTAGCAATGCAGAGGGGGTTTCTCTTGGGTCTGTAGCTAGTCAGGGAGCTGAGATATGGCCCTTCAGTGCAAACAGACCCATAAAACTCTGCTCAAGTTGTGATTCCCCAGTCCTTTCCCAAGCCCTGCCCCCAGGCACACACTGAAATGGCCATGGTGTTTGCTGGGGGAGAAACGTGAGAAGTAGAGCTGGAGTGCTGTAAAAGATGTAAATGTTTCTGTGCTGACAGCAGCTGAGTGTCTAGGGCACAGCCTCGGAGGGGGGATGGAGACGCACTGAGAAAGCACTTCTCTTTTGTTCTTGATCTTGGCTGCCTTAGGAGAGTTCCCAGGAAAAATCGTGAAGCTGATACGCCAAAGGGAGCTCACAGCTTGTGCTTTATCAGGGGGAGGTCGTGGGGTGCCAGTGACAGAACAAAGGGCTGGGAGAAGGAAGAAGTAGGAGGGCGGGCTTGGGACAGACAGTTGTGGCCATCTCATCTCTGTGTTAGATCCTCTGACTGTCCTGGCGCTGGAAAGCCATTTCATCAGTCGAGGAGGGAAGGGAAGGGAAGGAATATCCCCTCATCATAAAGTGGACAGCAGAGCAAAGGAGTCAGTTTAATCCTGGTAACCACTGACAAGGTGACTTACACAATTGCCACAGCTCCAGTACTGCCCCATGAGAGGATGTGACTGCCTAGGAGCAAACGTCACCCAGGTCTGATGCAACAGCTGAGAAAAAACCCCATGATTCTTTTAACATAAAAGTTAGTCATCACTGAGGTCAGGTTTTCACAGGGCTGATCTCTGCCCTCTGGAGCTTAACCTTTAGGTATGACTGATAGCATTGTGAATTCCAAAAGAGATGAGAGAAGGGAGATGAGAGCAAGGAGAAAGGGACACTGCTTAGAGACAAGGCCATTTGCTGAGGAAACACACTGATGTGTCTTCTTTCATCCCTGAGAGCATACACTGATACACTGATTTTGTGAAGTGTGAAGTATGAATTATCTGGACCACTGAGCAGGTAGCAGCAGAGCAAAGATGAAGGAGATGAGGGTGAAGGAAGAGAAAGAGGGCTGGGAGGCAGGGAAACGGCAGAAGAACAAAGCTACTAGGCATATGGGAAAAGGGACCCACAGGGTACACGCAAAAGCCCAAAGGCTCTGCAGAAGAAATGGCATCAACTGGATGGTAGAGGAGAGACACATGAGTAAGGAAGGCATGGCAGCTCATAGGATCTCATCTGTAATCACTAGGTTTGTCCAGAAATTTACTTGTTCTGAACTATTTCATGACTTTTTGAGTTATGAAACCAGGTTCCAACCCAAACCCGACAAAAAAAAATTAGTTGGTTTCTGTATTAAAACCAGGGTCACTGAGAAGCCAGAGAGGGTCCATTCCCTGACACTCATTGCTGCTTTCTTGAAGTCCCTCCCTCTGCCGGGGGTTCCGCACTGCTTCGTTCGTTCCTGCAACAGGGTGGGGAGCACGCCCTGCCATCACCATCGCGCTGGGGATCGCTGTGTCGCAATCCCAATGTCCTGGCCTGAGAAATCCCCTGCAGTGGTCACTGCCAGTTGTGAGTCCTTTGGAAGCAACGTGAAAGTTCACTGCCCACCCCAAAATAAGACGAATGTGCACAATCAGTACTGGTGCTTCTTTCTTGTCTCCCCTGTAACAGGCGGGCAATACCTGCTGCCCAGGGCGACTGTCCCTCATGCCCTGGGATCCGCAGAGGGATCAGTTCGTGCCTGTCCAGCTCCTTCCTCAAGAGAGGCGTTTGTGCCCGGTTCTGCGGCGCTGCGGCTGCGGCTCGGCCCCGGAACCTGCCCGGCACCACGGTCCGGCTCTGTGAACAGGCGGGGGCCAGAGGTGAGGAACACAAGCACGCCCACCGGGCCGGGATGGCCGGCCCGCCGGGATGGCCGGCCCGCCGGGATGGCCGGCCCGCCGGGATGGCCGGCCCGCCGGGATGGCCGGCCCGCCGGGATGGCCGGCCCGCCGGGATGGCCGGCCCGCCGGGATGGCCGGCCCGCCGGGATGGCCGGCCCGCCGGGATGGCCGGCCCGCCGGGATGGCCGGCCCGCGCGGCTCCGCTGTGTGCTCAGCAGCACACCCGCCCGGCGCCGCCAGGGGGCGCTGTGCCGCTGGGCCGCGGGGGAGAGGCGGCGCTGGGCGGGAGCTCTGTGGTGACGCCGCACGCGGAAGCGGCGGCAGCGGCGGTGGCCCCCGGCGGGGCGGATGCAGGGCGAGGAGAGGTGATGAATATTCATGAAAAGCGCCCGCGGGGGCGGGTCTGGCCTGCCGGGCCGTGCCGTGCCGTGCCGGGCCGGGCCGGGCCGGGCCGGTCAGGTCCGGAGGGCGCCGATGGCGGGGGGCAGCAGCAGCGCGGGGCGCGCCGGGGCCCGCGGGCGGTGAGGACGGAGCGGGCCGGGCCGCGGAGGGGAGCTGGGGTGGGACCCCCGAGCTCACTGCCACCCCCCGCTTCTCCCGCCGTTGCAGGGCTGGCTCCCGGCTGGACGGGCTGTTCCTGCGGCGGTTCCTGCGGCTCCTGGCTGTGCTCTTTCCCGGGTGGCCCTCCCCGAGCGTCCTCATGTTCCTGACGCTGCTCGGTGTCGCCTTGCTGGGTGAGCCCGGGTGGCGGGGATGGGGGGCTGCACTCCACGTCTGCTCCCTGTGGTCCTCACTCTGCCTTGTCACCGCAGTCCATCAGTTCCTTCCCCTGCTTGCCTTTCTTCTCCAGAGCAGCTGGTTATTTACCAGGTCGGCGTCATCCCCAGCCAGTACTATGAGGTCCTAGGGAACAAGGACTTCTCCGGATTCAAAACATTGACTGCTGTTGCTGTGACCCTGATCATTGTGAACTCCACGGTAAGAGCAGAGGCTCGTGTGTCTTGGGAGAGGAAGAGAAAGCTGCCCATGGTGCCTGGCATGATCTTGGTCAGAAAGGATTCAAGTCTGCCCATACGCTGGGTCACTAGTACAAACTGCTGGTTTTTATTTCATTTTGGAAAAATGTTTGTTCTCACTTATCTCTTCCCATCCATCTCTTTGCCCTTGTTCCAGCTAAAAAGTTTCGACCAGTTTATCTGCAACATGATGTATGTGAACTGGAGGAAATCCCTCACTGAATACCTCCACAGGTGCTACTTCCAAGGCCAGGTCTACTACAACCTGCTCGTGCTGCGTGAAGACATCGATAACCCGTAGGCTGCTGGCAGCTTCTTTCAGTATCTTGCTTGGCATCTCCTGGGCTGCTGCGCACCTTTTCCCGACTTCTCTTTGTCTCTGGGTAGGGGCTTGAGCCCTAGAAGCTTTTACCATCCAGGCACAAATCTAGGCACCCTCTTCTACCCTGGTGGGAGGTGATACCTATTGCTGGGAATTCCTGTGACTGCCAGTTTTAGGGGCGGGATGTCTCAGCTGCAAGGAAAGGGGATGCCCATTGGAACAGGGCTCTATCTAGTGCTGCTATAAAACATGCTGTCTGCAAACTCAACCCTTGACACTGTGTGATGTTGCAAAGGTTGGAGTGAGCAGTGCCTCTCCTTTCTTTCACACCACTGGTGCATTAGGACACTCCCTGTTCTGTTTGAACTTCAAACACCAGGATCTGCAGCTGAGCACAGTTCAGTTGTATTTTTGTGGTTTGATAACCCATGGGAGCCAAATCCAGGAAGGGCTTTGTTTTGCACTGTATGAGGGCTGCATTTCCCTTTCCTGTTCCTAGGAAGGAAGTGACAGTGGTGACTTGAAATATAAGAGGAGGAGCATTCAGTCTCCTTGTGGATCCCAGACCCACCCCCAAGAGGTCTCTCTCCAGTTTGCTTTGTGCACTGCTTACTGCAGAGCTGTTGATCTGCCTGGGCTGTGCTGCAAAGGTCGAATGCCCTTCCTCACAGCTGTGTTTGGACCTTGGCCTTCCAGTTTGTCCTCACACACAGGGCCCTGCTGTCATCGTTGCACACTGTGAGAAGCTAAAAATTCTATGTTAGACACCATGTGAGAGGTCACAGAATCACAAAATACTCTTAGTTGGAGTGGACCCACATGGATCATTGAGTCCAACTCTTTAACTGAGTAGTCCACACAGGATTGAACCTGTGGCATTATTAGCACCATGCTTTAACCAGCTGAGCTAATCTCAGTGTAGAATGTCCCTGTTTCTTCCCCCTCCAGAATTTAAATTTGTTATTATTAAATACTAGCTGAAAAACTAGAAATCAAAGGGGAATGTTTTCCAAATAATGTGTTGTTATACCATTGTTTTGAGACTCCAAACTCTCCTCTGCTGGAGTGGGCGCCTCTGATCTAGTGACTGCATTGGTGACATATCTCATGTTGATGGCAAGAGGAGACCATGTCCAGGGAAAAAATTGCTGTCTTGCAGAAACTCCTAACTCTTGCTAATAGCAGAAACTTCAAGAAACTGAAGCAGCTTCTGCAGTTCTGCTGCCTGTCCTTGCTCCTTCATTGCAGAGCAGGGTGGTTTGTGTGGCTGCTGCAAGAAAACATGCTGGGTATCTAAGGGGGAGCAGCAAGCAAAGAGAGAGGTTCAGCTTGGGTCAAACAGCTCCACACGTTGGGCAGTAGGTCATCATTATCAAGCTGATGCACTTCCAGATTGCTGTTTTGTTTACTCCCAATATCGTTAAATGTTCATTTCTGATAGTGTTTTCAATGGCATGGAGTTAAAGGGAGAGGTTAAAAAAACATGTTTGTCACCAGGGCATGCAGCACAGTGAAGCCAGAAGCTCCTGCATGCCTGTCTTTTTCTTTGGGGGCACAAGTGGAAGGGAAGGACAGAGGCCCCCTCACCACATGATTATTCTGCTCAGGTTTATTTTTAACTAGGGAACATGTTCACATTGTGCAGTGAAATGTAGGAGACAACTGGGTCAGTGTGCCCTGCAGCAAGAGACAGCTCTCATGGCCTTTGCAGACCAAATGTGTGGGATTACTGTGGAGTATGTCTCATTACACCTTGCTTCTGCTCCAACTTTCAGTCTTACTGTTTAGTGTGGTTTTGGTGCCACTGCCAAAATTCTCTTCATCTTGCAATTCCTTGATGAGAGCTTTTTCCCTGTAACAGGTACTTAGAGAACAAACCAGAGCAAGAGAGACCTCCCATTATGCAGTGCAAACCAAACTGAGTGTTAAATGCATGGAGTCACCCACTTTGAAGGAATGAAGAGCAGGTTCTGAGTGGCATACAAGCACATACAGCACCTGCATTTGAGTTGATACTTTCATGTATTTTCATTACATGTTACTTAATAACTTGTAAAAAGCAATATCATTGGATGAGACTCTAGCACAATTTAAGTTACAGTTTTGTGGGAATATTACAGTCTGAGGAGAAGGAAAAATGATGACTTGAGAGGTCAGTCAGGGTGAGAGCTGTCCCAGAATTAAATCCATTGCTGTTCCAGAACTGCAAAAGTGTTTAAAGATGAGTGCCTTTGTGGCAGTATCTGCACTGAGACTATCCAAGAGTCCATCCTTGCTCTTCATTCTGAACTCCAGCATTACATTATGCCCTTTCCACTGGAGCTTAGCACAGCAGACTGAAGACTTCATCCATGTGCTCTGGACAGATGAGGTGCTGAGGAGTAAATACACTGAAATTCTTCCTAGTTGTCCCAAGTGCAGCTCCTGCTCAGCAGTGGGATAGATGGGACTTGAGGGTTTGTCACCCATGTGCTGCTGCTAGTGAGGTGAGAAGGCTTGGTGTGCTGCTTCCTGCTCTTGTGGGCTAGGGTAGGTGGGAGCACTTCCTTCTTTGCAACAAAGGAACCAGAGGCACTCCATGCAGAGCCAAGGGATTGGCTCTTGTGAAAGGGTAGCTTTGATTGAGGTGTTTGCAAATATCCAGTAGCTGGTGAAAGCCTGGCCTGTGCTCTGGCCTGTCCTGGTGGGTCTGACGGCATCTCAGTCCAGTACTGAAGGTTGGAGGGAGAGTCAGTAGTTTCTCATAGTATGGGGGTTGTTCCAGGAGAGGAGTAAAGGACAATGATGCAGAGACCTTCAGCACAAGTGTTGAACAATGTTGAAAGTGGAACAAGGGATAAATACAAGGACCAGGTTGAAAGCAATGGCAAGGGTTGTTCTTCCTGGGTGCCATGAAGGCCCTTTGGCGGGTCCTGCTGGGTCATGAAAACGGTCTCCTGTGGGGAATCTGCAGATCCTTCCCAGGTAAGGTTGTTCACCTGCTGCCTGTCCCATGTTCATGCACTGAAACAGCCTGCTTTGTGCCCTGTTAGGGGTTTAGTACTGGTTCTTGCTTCTGGGCTGTAATGGTGCCAATGGCTCTTTGTGTTGAGCAGGGACCAGCGCATCAGCCAGGATGTGGAGAGGTTCTGCAGGCAGCTCAGCTCCATGGCCAGCAAGCTCGTCATCTCACCCTTCACACTGGCCTACTACACATACCAGTGCTTTCACAGGTAAGGATGTATCCTGGCCCTGCTTGCACACCTCTTTTCTGTGTTCTGTTTTTGGAGCCTGCTACCCATATTATAACTCCCCAAATGGATATTTGTACACATGGGTGAGTGGTCTCTATACTCCAAGGAGAACTCTGCCTTGGGGATGCTGGGATGTGCAATGTTGGCCCCAGACTTCTGCTGTGAAAGCCAAGAGAGGTGCCAGCTGAGGGCTCTGATTGCTTGAGCCTAATGGTGCAGGAGTGTCCTTTTGCTTGGATTATTGGCTGACTTCTGTTTCTCCTCTGTAGCACAGGCTGGCTAGGCCCGGTGAGCATCTTTGGGTATTTCATCATTGGGACGATGATTAACAAAGTGTTGATGAGCCCAATTGTGTCTAAACTTGTGCAGCAGGAAAAACTGGAGGGAGATTTCAGGTGAGTCCCAGCAGAGCTCTGTTTTCACTGCCCCTTGGCAGCTCCTGTGAAAGCTGCTTTTTTGTCCCGTTCAGGGCTGTGTATGTAGCTAATTCTCTTGTCTGTGACTTTCCCCACTCTCAGAGAAGGCTGCCTGTGCAATGGTGCCTCAGAGTCAGTGTACTGAGCCCCTGCCAACCACTCACAGCCTTGTGTCATGGCAGGCAATGCCCTTGGTTCAGTCTCAACCAGTCTTTCCATATGCTCTGCAACTCCCCTCCTCCCCCTTGCTTGCAGGGTTGGCTCTGTGTGCAGCAGGGACTTTGTACTTTTCCCTGGGGTTCAAGGCATCCAGGGACAGCAGCATAAGCTGTTGTGGCCCAGGGAACCCAGCCCAGGGAAGTTGGCTGTGGTGATTTTGTATGGTGGAGATGCTGGACTAGCAGCAAAGAGTAAGCCCAAGGGCTAAGAAGATGTGCAGAGAGAGCAGGATATCAAGCAAATGTACCACTGAGCTAGCCCGAAATGATGGCACCTCATGTTAAGCCTTGGTCTCTGGTGCCTTTCTGAGCCCGTTGAATATTTCTGTCAAGAGATGCCTCAGATCACTGCTCTAACATGCAAGATAAGTTTCCTCTAGGAATGGTTTTGGCTACATAATTCACTGAGCATTTGTGCACAGTTATGTTTTTTTGGTTGTACAGGTTCAAGCACATGCAGATTCGTGTCAATGCAGAACCAGCTGCTTTCTACAGGTTAGTAGTGTTAATTTCTTTGTATCCTCAAAAGGATTGTCCCAGTTCAGAGTGTCCTTGTTGTGTTCACATATCCCAAAGGAGCCCAAGTTCTGTTGCTGCAGCTTTCTATCCCTTCCACTGCAGCATCATACAGCCCTGACACTCGGTTCTTTGTATTCTGTGCATCATATGCAGAAATAATCCACAGCAACTGGAGACAGCTATCTTTCCTTTGCCTCCCTTCTAACATCCTCAGAGGCAGATACAGATTTGGTGCTGGCTTAGAGATCATTACTGATGTTTTGTTTGGTCCTTACCTGGAAGATTGCTCAAAGTCTGATTGCATCTGGTTCTGCTGAGGAATTGTTGCATGTTGCTTCTGGCCCCATCCTGCTGCTGCTTGCCTGCATGTCTTCTGTGGGTGTGCTAGCTGCTCCTTGGCCACCTCAGCTCTGCTTTGCTCCTCTTGCTCAGTCTGTGCCCTCATCCTCCATATGCTGTACTGGCACTCTGAATTTTCTCAATGCCATTCACCCCAGAGCTGAGCACACAATCAGGAGCCCAGCAGCACCTCCCCCATTTAGTGATGCCCTGAAGCCTGTTGAGCTGCTGCTTGGTTCAGCAGGAAAAGAGGCATGAATTTGGTGTAGCTTGTGTTGGGGTGGCAGGAGGTTGTTGCTGCTCTCTTGTCATGAGTCTGGCTTTGCCCTATACATTGTGAAATTGCACTTCTTCCAGGAATTGTAGCACATGTCCTCTCTCTGGTCTTCCCTGCCCATGATCTGTATTTGGCTCCTTCATGCTATATTGAGTGAGCATTTCAAGTGTTGTGCTGCTGTCCTCACAGTGGTTTCATTCAAAATCACTGATTTCATAACAACTTACATTGACAGGCATGAAACTCATTTAAATAACCAAAATCAATCTTGGTTTGCACTGGCAAGTCTTGAGTTATTTCTTTGTACTCTGATTCTTACTGGTTGATGATAATTTTTGTAATGAAAAATATACTGTAATTACATGCCCTTATTTAAGATGCAGTACTTTCCCTCACAATTTTGATTTTTTTTTTTTAATTCTATTACTAAGTAGAAAATGAAAAGTGGATTATTATACCAGAAAACAGAATGTTTTGGTTCAGTACAATGTTTTAGTAGAAAAGTGTCATTTTGTGTGCAACTAGAACTTAGGTGTGTTGCACACAACCAGGCATTTTCATGGTATACATCATAATTAAAAATAAAGGAATTTTTTAAAAGGTTGCATTCCTAGAATCCTGCAAGAGGAGGAGCATATGGTGAGTGGCTGGTTTTGATTGCTCAACTTCTCTAGTTTGTGATCTTGTCTTCTTAAGACTGCCTAAACGTTGCTTTGGTAAAGGAAGAAACAGAAGCAGAGCACTGCCACCTTTTTACTTCTTTTGTTACTAAGTCCTTGGCAAACTTGCTTTAAAAGTGAAATGAATGGGAGGAAAAGAGGAAACCAGTACAGCAATCTCTCCTCATCTGCAACAGAATAATAGCTCTAAAACAAAGGTCCCTGGTTCCTTTCTCACCTTTAATTCCTTGTATCCAAGCCTTTCTCTTTTCCTAATACATGGAAAGTAAACACTGCAGCTCAGTAGTTACCTGAGATGTGCTGTAAGGCAGTAAAGCCAAACTGAATTCTAACCAGGTGCATTTTTGAGAACAAAAATGTATTTTTCTATGAACTGAGAATCTTTAGAAATGAGACCTCAAAAATCTTATTTTGGATGTTTTTGTGCCTCTTCTGGCCTTATCTTCTTGGGCCCTAGTGACCCCCTTGTTGCATAGATCGTGAGTAGTGGACACAAGCCTGTGTTGGATGTCAGGGGCAATAGGTGCTATGGCAAGTGGGTGACTGGAATGAGACGTGGAGCGCTCTCTGCATTTTGCCACCTGAGGGCAGCCCGGGCCTTGCAGAGCAGCAGCAGGAGCTGTCACACTTGCTTGAAGGTGGTGGTTTAGGAGATGCCTCCTTGCTCCTGGCTCAGCCTGGCCACTGGAGTATCACCTCTAACATGTGAGGTAGGAGACCTGATGGAGATAGCCCTGGGAAAGGGGAAGTTGTGGAGCTGGGGTACCCATACTAGGGGTAGCACTGCTCAGGACTTGCCTTTGTCCCATTCCTGTGGAGTGGGAAATGGGAAGAGGTGGGCTAAAGCTGCTGGCCATGCAGGCCATGTGAGCTGATGATCACCCCTTGGACTCTCCTCTGCCCTCTCCTGTCTGGATTCAGCTGTGTAGCAGTGCCATGCCTCTTTTCCAGCCAGGCTGTATTTGGGAACTGTGTTTGACCTTGGGTGTACAGTGCTTTAGGCTGGAGCCTTCTGACAGTGTCTGGCCTGGCTTTACCTGCTCCTGCTGCAACAGCAGCAGCCATGGGCTCTGGGAGAGATTTGTAGGACTGCTTGCTTCAACCAGAGTTCCGTGATGATACCCTTCAGGAACACAGTCCTGGCTGTTCAGTTCCTGGTCAGTAAAGAGTTTGTTAGTCAGAGGCAAAGGTGCCAGGCCCGTTCAAAGCTTCAGTTTTA
Source organism: Ammospiza nelsoni (assembly GCF_027579445.1). Classification (NCBI taxonomy): domain Eukaryota; kingdom Metazoa; phylum Chordata; class Aves; order Passeriformes; family Passerellidae; genus Ammospiza; species Ammospiza nelsoni. The sequence goes on along the minus strand of NC_080638.1, from coordinate 41,399,453 downwards.
AAGCCCAAGGTCCTAGGATGTCTGGCATGTTGCAATGTTGCTTTTACAGGGCTGGGCGAGTGGAGCACATGCGCACAAACCGGAGGCTGCAGAGCCTGCTGAAGACCCAGAGAGAGCTGATAGGGAAGGAGCTGTGGCTATACAGTGAGTGGGCACACTGCGGGGGGGGGAAGTGGGATGTGTGGTAACTATTCTGGTGGCCCACACACTGGGAAACTCTACTGGTAGAGCAGTTGGGTGGGTGATGTGTTTTCTTCTTCTGCCTTTTGCTGCTCTATGAAAGCCCTGAGGGTGAACAGAGGGTGCCTCCTGCAGTGCTAAAGAGGAATCCTGTTGTGTAAAAGCCTCATAAAGAGGCAAAGTTGTGGAGGACCCAGAATCTGGCTTTTTTGTGGTGCAGGTGTTCACACGCCAAGAAAAGAGGGAAGGGCTTGAGCTTTGGGCACTCTATATGTTGTTGGGAGCTTGGAAACTTTCCTATAGAACCTGTCCCTTAAGCATAGCTGTTCCCTGAAAATATTCCTTTTCCCTTTTTTACTGAGTTTTTTCTTTAAATTACTCCTATAAAGACAGCTCTTCCTGATCTCAGCAGAACAGCAAGCTTCTGGGCAGTGTAATGAAGGGAGAACTCTGAACAGAAGTGTCTGTGGGAATTTGGAATCTTTTGTTTTTCTGCCTGTGTGCTCCCAAGACACACTTCATGGCAAACTGTCTTACCCCAGAGCTTCCTTTTTGCCCTTCCCTCCTGTTTACTGTGAATCAGTCAGGCCCCTGAAGCATAGCAACAAGCAGGCAAAGTGCCTTTTGCCCCACAGTAGTCCCTGAGCTGTGTGTCTGGATGATGATTCGCTGCTCAGGGGCCTGCCCCAGAGTGCTCTTTGCTTGGCAAATGCATTTTCACCCTGGTGCTTGTGCTATCCTGCAAAATAGGTTTTTCTACTCTGGTTCATCATAAAGAGCCAAGGCAAGAACACGGTTCTTTCTCTGACGGGGCTCAGGGTCAGCACATGGGCCTGACTGGGACAGAGGTTTCAACTTTAACTCACTGTCTTCTTTCAATGTGCTTGTGCCCAGTTGGGATCAACACCTTTGATTACTTGGGCAGCATCCTGAGCTACGTGGTCATTGCCATTCCCATCTTTTCTGGTGTCTACGGCGACCTGAGTCCAACAGAGCTCAGTGCCCTTGTCAGCAAGGTGAGCTAAGGGTAATCTCTGTGACCCCATTGTGGAGGGTGAGCAGGCACTGAGGATGGAGGTTTCATGTGGTGCTGGTGGCCCTGGGACTGGATAACCTGCAGCACTTGATCTTCAGGTTAGACTGTCCCAGCTCACAGTGTTATGGAAACAGGAGCTTGTAGGCAGCTGGTAGGTGATTAACTTGGGTGTGAGAACTGTCAAGGACACATTTACGTGTTTCCTGGCTCTGACCTCAGTGTCTAAAAAAACCCAGGAGGTCAGAAAGCCTCTGGTTTCCAGCAGTGCAGGTGGAGATGGGGCCTGTGCAGTGCTGTGAATCTGGGTTATGCCCTGGGCTACTGCCTGTGGTGAGCCTTGCCCCCAGTGAGGCTGAGCTGGCTTGCATTCACCTTCCTGACCTGACTCTTTATGGATACTCAAAGCTGGCTTGTGATAGAGAATGCAGAGCTAAAAATAGCTAAGTGGGCACTGCAGGCTGAGACACCCTGCTCTGAGCCATATACGGTGCTGAGGCAGGGCTGGTGGTGTGGATCTGTGTGACTTGGGCAAGCGTGCTGGGCCCTAGGCAGGCCATCAGGCACTCTGCAAACACCATCCCTGGGTGACAGGACACGTGTCTATCTGGCAGAAACTGCTGCACTGAGCAGGGAAGCCCTGCTTCTTTCAAATGTGGTCATCTTCACTCCCACTGTCCTGTGTGACTTCACCACTCCTCATTCGTCCTCCTGAGACAGCTGATGTGGCCAAATGTGTGGGCTCCTTGGCTGCCTCTTTGCAGTCGTGGAATAAGGGTCAGGGCCCCAGCTCAGCTCTAACCCTTACTCTGCCATGTGATTTCTCCCCAGAATGCCTTTGTTTCCATCTACCTCATTGGCTGCTTCAGCCAGCTCATAGATCTCTCCAGCACTGTTACTGATGTAGCTGGCTACACACACAGGTGAGCTTATCTGTGGGCACATCTCTGGAGGAAAGGGCAGTGCAGAACAAGACTCTGCCCAAGTCTGTAATAAAAAAAAACCCAAAAAACCTGTTGTTTGTGTGCAAGCATGGGCAAGTTTGGATATTGTGAGGAGGCTGCTGGAATTGTCCCTGGCTTTCATGCAACCTCTTGTATGTCTAGGATTGGTGAACTACAGGAGACCTTGCTGAGCCTTGGCAGAAAAGAAAATGGTAACTACTCAGAAGCCAAAACCAGCTGGGATTTGGACAGGTGAGTTGCCTCTCAGCAACTGGCTGGCTTGCAGCTTGGATGCCAGAGTGTGGGGTGGCCATGGGAGGGAGGTGGCCCTTGGTGTCAGAGTCTGTTGCATGCTTTTGGTTGGAGCAGGCAGTGTTCACTGTCAGTTGTCATTCTCAGGGTGTGTGGGGCAGGGCTACTGCCAGAGGCACAGGAGATATTAGGTCCCTGATTTTTGCCAATCTCAGCTTGGTCACTTACCCCCAGATCTCTTGTTCTTTGTCTTGGTGGTGGCCCAGCAGCCATTCTGGGGAGGACCCAGTGCCAAGGGACACAGCTTTCCTTCTGGAGCAAGTGACACTCTCAGTACCATCCTCTGGCAAGCTGCTCATCAAGGACTTGAGCCTCAGGATCTCACAAGGACAAAGTGTGATGATTGTGGGAAACACTGGTACAGGGAAGACCTCTCTCCTGAGGGTCCTCGGAGGGCTCTGGGAGAGCACACGGGGTGAGGACTGCTACTTGCCTCGGCCATCTTCTTCTCAACCAAGGCTACCCTGAGTTTGCAAGGTGGCAGTGTGGCAGTTTGTGAGGCCAGTGCCACCATGTCATGGTGAATGTGTCACTGATACACTGTTTTGAGCCACCCATCTCTTGTCACACTCTCTGGCTGTCATTGCTTTGCTCTGTGTTGCAAACACACTTTTGTGGGGTCTAGTTGACTACTTTATGGGACAGGACTACAGGGGGCAGTGGGAAGTTCCTGCCTGATCCTGCAGATGTGATGAGTGTCTCTGTGCAGGGAGCATCAGGATGCTGACCTGCTTTGGCCCCCGAGGAGTGGTGTTCCTACCACAGAGGCCCTTCTTCACTGATGGAAGCCTGCGTGAGCAGGTGAGCCCAGGGTCTGTCTTTGCTCTGGCCTCCCAGCTGTGGTCATGCCCTGCAAACCCTGCAAGAGGGAGAATACCTGTGGGTGCTCCTTCCCTTGTGCCTCAGTTCATGTTACTGCATCTCTGATGTTACTGCATCAGTGTCTAGCTCCCTCTGACATGGTTTCTTTTGCTCTGTTAAACAGGTGATCTATCCCCTGAAGGAGATCTATCCACTTTCAGGTTTGTGAAAATCCATTAGAGCAATTAACCAATGCTATGGTAGTGCCTCACTGTCCTGTACCCAGTGCAGCTTCTTCCCTGCTGTAACCCATCAGGAACATTAATCCATTTTGCTTCTGATGCTCTGGTGTTCCCTAGATGATTAGTGTGTGTTAAGGTCAATTCTGTGTCCCCCTCCTTTTGTGAGAGAGCATACTCACTGGATAAAAACTTGCTGTCTTAGTATAATGAGGACAAGTTGGCCATGCTCTTCCTGCTGTGCTAGACATGATAAATTTTGCTGTTGGGATACATCTGATTTGTTTGGTACAGTCTGACTTTCAGCAAGCCGTATTTGCCTTAATCTTATTTTCCATCCACCTCCATCTTTTCCACTTTTTCAAAATGATGTCCCATGGCTTTGCACATTGTTGTGGTCAGAATATATGGATCCTTTCCCTTCCCTACCCTTTTCTGAAGCCAGACCACGTGGTCTGCTGTAGCTTGGGAGTCACAATCTTGCTGAGAGTAACTACAGCCCTCAGCTACTGCTGTGGCTCTCCAGCAGCTTCAGAGAGGTCCATGGCAGATGCACAGCCCTTCCTCTCAACTTCCATAGATGCTAACTGTACCAGCTCAAGTGTATGTTCTGCTCCACAGCTGACTCACCCTGAGGTATTTCTCTTCCACATAAGGTCCTTTTGCTGGCTCTTACCTGAGCCCTGTTCCCATGACTCCACTGCTTGTAGTGTGCAGTCTCAGCTCTGAGAGAGTGACTGGGCAGGGCCTTGGCAGTTGAAGCCTAGATCCTTGTGTTCTGGCTGTGGCCATGAACTGAGGCAAATCTCAGGTGTATCTGTGGAGCCCAACTACTTCCTGGTATGCTACTCAGGCACAGTTGACACTTTCAAGGAAGGTCAGTCTTTGGGGCTATCTCTGCCAAAGCTCAGGATCTGGTATAACTAAGTGGTCAGGTCAACCACATTGAGCCTCAGGAGATATTCCAGTTCTTCCCTCCTGCCTCACCAACTCCTTCATTCAGCAGTGGCCCCAGCACACACTGCCTCTCCTTATGCTGCATGGCTTTCTCCCTAGGGTCTGCAGATGATGAGAGGATTGTGCGATTCCTGGAGCTGGCTGGGCTGGTGAGTCACTGATAGCACTGCTGCCTTCTTTCGTGGTGCCACCAGCGAGGGAAGAAGGGATGATTCTTGTGGCAGCACAGCATGATTGTGTGCTAAACTTATGTGGGGACATTGTGCCTGGGACACAGTTGTCTATGGGACAGAAAGAGGAGGAGAAATATGGTACAACTTCAGCTCAGCTTGGGAAAGTGAGACTGGGAAAAAGCGGGTGGTTATGCTCAGGGCCATAGGCTTGCAGGGTTGGGGACTGTGTTCACAAGTCTGCTGTGCTCTCTGTAGACTGATTTGCTGGCAAGGGCTGGAGGACTGGATGAACAGGTGGACTGGAACTGGTAAGGGAGCCCACTGTCTGTGTGCATTTGGGTGATTTCTGAGTGGGGAACACTTCTAAGCAGATGCACATTGCTGTTGGATTTATCTGTGTCTATCTGTGTTCTGTGAGATGTGGACACTATACATGAGCAAAGCCTTCATGGCCCAAGCATCTGTGCCAACAATCACCTGCTGTGGTGTTCTGCAGGCAGTTGACCGTTTACAGGGGTGCAGAGCCAGTCCCAGTATGTAGGGGGGCACAAGGGACACACAGGGACAGTTGTTTGCTGGTCTCCAATATCAGAAGCCTTAAGATTTTCAGCAAACAAGCTCTGTTTCTTGAGGAAGGTGTTGAATCTTGACCGTGCTGCAGGTATGACATCCTGTCCCCAGGGGAGATGCAGAGGCTCTCATTTGCACGGCTCTTCTACCTCCAGCCAAAATACGCAGGTGAGTGAGTGACTACAAAAGAGGGGAGAAAAAACCACAAGGCCTTTGGTGTATAGAGAAGCTGGTACAGAGACAGCTCATGAAATCCCTTTTGTGCTAGGAACATGTTTTGTCTTGGCTGTTATTTTAGCAGCGTAGCACACAGAGGATTCATTTGTGAAATGTGGAAATGTTTCATTATTTGTGCGGATGGTGGTAAATCAAGAGGCTGTACATAAGACATTTTCTTCTTGGAGAACTGGTGATTAATGTTCATGGTCCATGTCCAATGGCGCCAGAAGAAGAACTCTGTCAGCCTGCTCACCAGTTGCTATGCAAAGAAGTGCATGTGTTGGGGAGTGTGGCAGCAGCTGTCATATCTGAAGCTCTCGAGCATCTGTACAGTTGTGGAGCAATATGGAAAATTTAGCCCTGATGTGGCAAAAGAAGACAAGGAGCAGTGGGACAAACAGTCCTGAGAGACCACAGAAGCATCTGTGATTAGCTAATGGGGCCAGTTCCTTAGGCTCTGGTGGGGGCTTGAGCCTGTGGAGGACTTGCCATGAGGGCCAGGTTGGATGTGGGTGAACAGAGCCAGTTTCAGTAGCAGGTAGCTATGTGTAAGTACCTCTCTTTCCCCTGAAGCCCGTGACACAGCTAAGTGATGTCTGGGCAGAAGGAACCTGTGGATGGCAAACTAAAAGCTGCAGAGATGATTTGAATTTATTTGCTCCAGGTCTGTAGTATTTACCCTTAATAGTCAGGAAGGTGCCACAGGCCATCCTACCTGCTCCATGTAGGGTCTGTGCTGGAAGAGTACACTGACTGCTGTTCAGCCTGGCACTGCAGCACGTGGGCTGCCTGGAGAAGCTCATGTCTTGGCTTTTGCCATGATGGGGATGAGGCAGTGGTGGGCAGCTGTTGAGGGAGAGGAATGAGGTGAACGGTGTGGTTTGGATGGATTCAAGTACTTGAGGGGAAAGACAGCTTTCCTAGTTGCCTGACACCAGCTGTGTCAGAAGAATACCAGAGTCTTAGGTTTCTCCTCACTTGCTTTCTGCAGATGCTCTTGGTGAGCTCCAGTTAATATGTGAAATGTTCTTGGGTGTTGCTGTTCTTGCCTACAGGAGATGTCTGGTTGGGAGAGGATTTGTGGGGCTCATGGCTTTTCTTTCAGTGTTAGATGAAGCCACCAGCGCCTTGACAGAAGAGGTGGAGCATGAACTGTACCGTATGTGCCTTCAGCTGGGCATGACTCTGATCAGTGTGGGACACAGACCCAGCCTGGAAAAGGTGAGACAGGGAGGCAGTGCTGCATGCCTCCCTCGTGGTGCTGAGGTAGAGAGGGTCTCTGGCAAGCAGAGGGGAGTGACTAAGGCTGGAGGACCTCACTGGGGGTGGACCGTGCCCTTGTAGAGACATCCCTCAATGCGCTGTTGAATTGCAGTTCCACAGCTGGATTTTGAAACTTCATGGGGAGGGAAGATGGGAGCTCACTCGATGTGAGAAATTGAAGCGTCTCCCCTCTGAGGAAGGATACTGAAGAACTTGCCCTTGTCGGGCCAGCCACAGAACCTGCACATGTGTGGAAGAGCTCTCAGTAGCAGATGTGGAGCTGCCAAGCCAGCAGCTGTGTCAAACAGTGTAAGACCAGTTCTGGATTTTGCTGATGGACACAGAGTATGTCTGAACTCCAGAGTATGTCTGAACTCATGGTGTGGAGTTCTGCCAAGAGTAGACACAACCATGCCACCCTTCTCCCAACCTCCTTCTGCCTCCCTGGCACTCACAAGAGAAAGGAGCTGAGCTCCTAGGCCGCCCTGAGAGAAGATGCTGCCTCATGGGTCTTGTAGAAACAACAGCCAGAGAAACCTCCACTTTGTCTGGAATACATTGGTGTGAGGTTAGAATGCAACCTCCTTTTCTGCTCTGTGTGCCTTGTGAGGAGCTCTGTCTTGGATACACAGCTCTGCAGAACAGATTTATGTACCTTGTGGCTCTGTCAAGAATTGTGTTTGCCAGCAGGAGACAAGGGCATGAGAATGCTACCACAGGGCATGTCTCTGCTTTCTTTGTAACACACACTACAGGTGAAAGGAACATTTTTGTATTAAAATCTGGGGCCTGTTTTCAAACTGTTTTTACGGAGAAGAATCAATATTTGTTAACTGGACTGTTGCATGTTTTCTTTCTGGGGTTTGCTTGGAGGAAATGCTTGTATATTGGCAGTGGTCCTGGACAAGACTATTTCAAAAAAGAGCAAAGCAGAGGTAGGAGTAGTATCCCTATCCAGGGCTGGAACATCCTGCATGCTGCTACCTCTGCAGCTACTGCAAGGCACAAGGAACCTCAAGGAGGGCTTTCTGCCTTCTGCTTTCATGGAATGAAACAGCTTATCTCCCCTTACTCTTTGCCTATGATGAGGCATGTTCTCTCCTCTGTCTACATGGGTGTATAGAGACAGGTTTTGAGGGTCTCTTGTGTTGTGGAGAGGTCACTTCAAGACTGGAATGCAGGTGTGATCTGAGAACTTACTGGCCACCACTTGCTTAGTGGCTTTTCTGGATGTTTCCCTGGTTTTGCAGTGAAGGAGGAGGAGGTGGCTGCTGGCAGAGCCAAGCTAGTGGCCCTTCTGCTGTTCCACAAGGTGCTTGTGTCCCTCTATGATCTGCTGCACAGCCTCATGGTCATCCAGGGTGGTTAGGTCCCCAAGCTCACTGGCCTTGTCCTCCACAATTTTCTGTAGCACCCGACGCATAATCTTCCCTGAGCGTGTCTTGGGCAGCCGGTGTGTGACCTGTGACGGGGAGGAGCAGAGTCAAGGCAGAGAGAAAGGGTTCAGCGAATCTGCCAGTGTGGGTGTTAGACCAGTTTGCTTGTGTTACCTGAACATAATCTGGAACTGCATACTTAGCAATCTTCTTTGAGATGAGCTCCTGCAGCTCAGCAGCAAGATTCTCCTGTGTGTAGTCACCGGCCTTCTCCTTCAGCACAACAAACACATAGGCTCCTGGCAGGAGGACCACTAGGTCACTGAGCATGGTGCATACCATGCCCCTGAGACCTGCCTGGACCTAGTGCCAGGAGAGCCCCTCTCTGCTGGTAGCCTCAGGGGACGCTCTGTAGCCAAAACCACGTGCTTTTGGCCACACAGAAGCACTGCTGCTGCCACCGTATGCTGCTGCCACCTGAGGCCAAGCCTAGCTGGTTGGTGAGCAGGTGCAGGTTGTGATGGATGTGCTGAGATCCCCACTAACATGCTGTATGGTGTGGACACAGCACTGCTACCGGTCCCACTTCCCACTGCAGTGCCATAGCCCCAGGAGATGTTTTGGGGCAGGAAATAAAGCATCTTACCTTCTCCCTTGATCTCATGTGGATAGCCAATGACAGCAGACTCTGCCACTGCCACATGGTGATTCTGGAAGAGAACAGGGCAGGGCTTTGACTCAGTGCTTTTGGCAGGCTGGCTGCCTCCTGGAGCTGTCCTGACCTGACTTGGCTGCTGCAGCCCACAATAATGTAGGGGAATAAGGAAGGACCTCAGACGGCCTCTGCCCTTTTTCCTTCCTGCCTCAGTAGGTCTGCAAGCACTGATCTTTTCCTCCTGTCCCTGACTGCTTTAGTTTGGATGGCTTTACGTCCCACCCACATCTCTTACCACAACATTCTCCACCTCTGCAGTGCCCAGCCGGTGTCCACTGATGCTAATGATGTCATCCAGCCGTCCTGTTAGCTGGTAGTAGCCCTCACTGGTACGATACACACCATCCCCAGTGAAGAAAAATCCTGCAGTAGCCAGAACCATGCCATAGTCACTCGTTGGAAGGAGCATGTGAGCTGCTCAGCAGCTATACTCAGCTGTATTTCCCTTCCTCCTCTCTGTTGGCTTCAGGGCCCATGTACTCTGCTTCTTCCTCAGCTGCTCAGGGTAAATGTGCCCACCTTCCTTAGTCTTCTGCCTGTGTTGGTCCTGCTCTATCATCAGGCTCCTGCCCTCATTCTGCAGTGTACTGGCTAATGCTGTGCCTGTCTCATCACCGTGTGCTGGGGCACTTTGCTCCAGTGCAGGTGCCTGTGGTCTTGCTGATTCTCTTCGCATTACATCAAGCCAGAAACACACTTTTGGGCTTGCTCAGTGCTCTGGGTGAGTCACAGAGACTGACAGGGTTTGCAAGAGATGCAGCAAGGGGTCTGTGCTCAAGGGGACTGGAGGCAGAAGGACAAATCCACTGCCTTAAAACAGTGTGTGATCCAATTGGGAAGGTTGGTGAGGGGCAGTGCTGTGATATCAGACCTAGGGAGATGAAAGGCCCCAGGACTGTGGAGGGTCTCTGGAAGAACAAAGGAGCAATACCAGCTCTCCTGAATCCTGCCCCATACAGAAAGCCAGCAAGTGGACCCAACCATACCCAACCAAACGTATGCAAGTATCTTGCTACATGTTTTCCTTACCTGGATAAGAAGTCAGGTAAGTTTTCAGAAATCTCTTGTGGTCATTGTAAATGGTTCGTGCCATACCAGGCCAGGCTTGTGAGATGCAAAGAGCTCCTGAGACATCATTTTCCAGAAGGACATTTCCCTGTGAAATAATTACCTTTTAGTAACCATGGCTGAAGATACTTGGGATGTTTAGGTACTGCCTGTTTAACAATGCTGTGATGGAAATCAGGGAGGGCAGTGAGGAGGGTCCTGTGTGCCTCACTTCAACAGGACAGGCTTAGTCTCTCCCAGCATATGCCTGCAACAAAATGCCTCCCATGGTGGGATGCAAGGCCTCTCCAGGGAGACTGGCTGTCCCTGCCCAGCCCTATCCTTCCTGGAAAGTAGTGCCAGGGACCCCAAACACAGCCTCTCTGGTCAGGACAGTGCAAGCTGGACAACAACTCAACTTCTGCACTAGCTGGAAGACCAGCTTCCCTGTTTGTCCCTTTCCAGTAAGGATGGTTGCTGTCTAGCAGAGATGAGCAGGAAAGAGATGCTTACAGATTTCCACTCCCATTGGCAAGTACGCACAGCAAGCACCTGGGGGAAAGGGGGCTGAGCCAGCAGCTGGACTGCAGGTTATAAACATATCTTGTCATCCAGGAGGGAAGGGCTGATCCCAAAAAAGGGTCTCATAGCCATCCCTGGAAGGATTTCAGCTCCAGGATTAGAAGGACGGGGTGAGATACAGATGCCTCCTGTTTCTGAAAGAAAAGAAACTGTAAGGCTCATCAAAGTCAGGGATAAGATGAATGCCAAGTAGCACTGCTTGGCCAACAGCATTTGTCCTGTCACTTACTACATACTGCACAGGCTGGGGCTGGCTTTGCCAGAGAGCTGGGGAAGGAACTTTGCAGAAGCATGATTATGCTCATTTAGTTCAGCAGGGATCTGTTGAGATGTACCCTCAAATCCCCATGTTTATCTAGGTTAGCTTTAAAGGACATTTTTCTCTTGTATGTTTGGGTGCTCAAGGGCCCTTACAGCCTTGCTCATACAAGACTGTCAGCAACAACCACTATCACTTGGCCAGAAAAGCAGCAGGTCACTCCCAAAGCCTGGGAGAGCAGAAGCTGGAACAAGGAATCAATGCATCTCACCAGTTTGCCACCAAGTGTCAACTACTGGGCATCGTGTCTCGCCAACCACACGGAAGTACCATTCCCACGCCTCCTTGTTGATGGGTTCCCCCACTGCAAGGGGAAAAACAATGGGGCAGAGCAGAAATAGTGCAGTCTCCTGACTCTGGGGTCTCATGTGCTGCTACTCTTGGCATTTGTGTGAGGAGGCACAATGTGATGTCCAGGGATTTGCTGCCCCAGCCCACTTTGCTGCACTTACCTGAGCCAAGCATTCTGAGAGAAGAGCGGTCGTACTTCTTCACCCATTCATTGCCGTACCTCAGGAGCAGGCGGATGGCTGTGGGTGCCCCATAGAACTGGTTAATTCTTAACCTCTCCACTGTTTCCCAGTAGCGGCCTGGAATGGAAACAGGGCCACTAAGCATCCACACAGGTCCTCCCAGCCCAACACCAAGGTAGAGAAAGAAGAGGTGAGAGCAAAGGCTCTCCAGCAGCACCAGGACCCCCAGCCAAGTTAATTGTATGGTGGGAAGGATGGAAGCAGTTCAGGAGCAGCAGCCCCTTTTTCTTCACATCACCTAGCTCTGCTACCGTTCCTTCTGCAGGGAAGGAGAGGGATTAACAGTTCCACCCCTGGAGAAGCAGCAGTGGCTTCCTAAGCAGAGGAAACGACTTCCCCTTGCAGCTCCCCTGAGTCACCTCACTCACCAGGGTTAGGGTAGACAGGAGTGCTCTCAAAAAGGACAGTGGTACCACCATTGCAGAGGGGGCCGTAGACCACGTAGGTGTGTCCCGTGATCCAGCCAATGTCTGCCACACAGCCAAAGATGTCCCTGTCCTGGTAGTCAAACACGTACTGAGCAAGAAAAGAGAGGCAGTGAGGGTTTCACCTGGGCCTGCATTCCTGCAGGGGGCACAACAGGGAGCAGTGTACTCTCTGTCAGCCCTAAAATTACTGTGTTCTTCTGTCTTCCTACCACCCCTGCAGGGACACCTTCTTCCTGCAAAGAGTTTCTTTAAAAAAAAAGGTCAGAAAAAATAAAATTAGGTAAACAAAATTGAAGTTAAATAAAAACCAAAACTGTGAAGATGCAGGAGGCAGACACTTAAAAAAACCCACATACAAATTTTCTCTTTTCCAATGGTAAGAGATACAGCTTTTCTTTCCTTTTGCTGGTATCTAGACAAGGCTGATCCAAGTATCCTGTAATACCCAGAACCTTCTGGGTAAGAAAAATGCATCTGTACTTATGTGACCATGTGGAAGGAGAGGAGTCGTAGGCAAGGGCAAAGTGGTAGAGGACTCCATGAGCCTCCTGTAGGCGCTGCTGGACTCCAGATGGACAGTAAACACTCCAAACCCCCTGAGCTCAGCAAGGAGCCCAGCACAGGAGCAGTGAGGCAGCAAGCAGAGGGACCATGTGATGCCTTGGCCCAGAGCAACCCCAGCTGCCCACAAGAGCTGGAATCTCTCCATCTCAGCTGGGTGAGTGCAGGGCTGTGCCTGAAGGCAGAAAGCAAAACAAGCTCTTCTTCCCACTGCCCCATTTATTCCTCAAGAGACCCCTGGCTGCAAGGCTGGAACATGAAGGAATGATGACTACGCTGTGCAGGGCAGAGCTGAGTGCTGTCACATTGGCAGCAACACAACCAGCTTCTTAAAGCACTCTTCATTTACTCAGTGCCTGGAAAGCTTCCTAGGGGCTACTCTCCCACTAGCCTATCACTCCTTGCTGTCTCCTCTGATTTCTGTGGTTTCAGACCCCACTCTTTTCTTCCTGCAGCTCCCTGCTGACTTTCATCTGGGGACTCTGGGGCTTCAAGTGGTCAGAAGTGCCATGATGGAAGCTTCTCTTAGTTCTTCTGTCTCTTTTTAGTGGAGCAGTGAGTTATGGTAGCATCAGTCTGCCCCATCCAGCTGAGGGATCTGAGTGTGCCAGCCCTGTGTCCAGGTTTTCAGTGCTCCTGGGAGCTAACATGGCCACACGCTGCGCTGCCATTCTGGAATGACAACCCTAGCTCCTGCAAACCTCTGAGGGTCTTGAGAGGGTCACCCATCACACTGGGCACAGCTTAGTTCACAGGAAAGCCAAGGGCTCCCACGCCTCTGCACACCGCCAGGAGGTATGGCCTTCAGCACTCAAGGCTAACAGAGAAGAACAGCCAGTCCTGAGCTTGCTTTGTCCCAGGGTGTGTGCTCTGAGGCACTACTGGAACTGCAGTCACACTCAGGAAGAGCCAGATCCAAAGCTAAGGGGCTGTTCAGGTAAGAGCTCCCTCTTACATGGAACCTCATATTATGTCACAGGAATGCTCCTTCCAACCATTCCTACAGCCAAAGGCATCTCTGTGCTGGGCTCAGTGCCCTTTTATCCAGTTCTAAGTTTGTTTTGGGCATTTGTTGTGGTTAAAGGTTTTCCTCTTCCCGAAGATGATCCACACTCTTCAGATACAGACCCTTTGTCATGAGGGCACTCACCAGCTTTTACAGGTATTGCACATGTGCTCCTCCCAGAAGCACTGCCTTTGCTCTCCCACCTGAGCTGGGGTGGTTACACTTAGGAAAAGCCACAGTTTCTAGGAACCAATTAGCTTTTTCCTCCTAACTCAGTAATATAAAATCATTCTTGCAAGGCTGAGTATCCTGTCCAATAGCTCTGTTTAGTGTAGGACAATGAAAGAAGAAAGCCAAGAAGGTAGCTCAGAGCTCAGTATTTATTTGGGAGACCCTGCTATGGAGCACTACCTATAGCCAGATGTGGTCTGCTGGGGCTTGGAAGGCTTCCCAGAGGCTTTGCACTGGATAAAGCTTGTAATGAGCAACAAGGAGCATGTGTCTTCCCTGCACTACCTATGAACTGCTGGCTTATGAGCACTTTGTGGCTGGGATCCATTACCTTGTGTGTGAGAGCAGCAAACAGCAAGTAACCAGCCTGGGAATGAACCAAGCCCTTGGGTTTGCCAGTGCTGCCTGATGTGTAGAGAAGAAACAACATGTCTTCGCTGTCCATGACAGCAGGCTCACAGTATGCATCCTCCTTCATCATCTCCTGCAGGAAAGAGCACAGCAGTTCTTTCAGGGTCTCACAGCCTCCCTTGTGTCATCCCCACACCTGCTTGTGCACCTTTCTCCCAAGTCTCCCTCCCCTCTGAGCGCTTGTAGAGAGCACCCTGCTCCCTACAAACATCTTTCAGAAGAAATGGATGGCAGGGGCTCACCTGTTCAGAAGTTGTGCTCCGTGCTGGCAGCCTAGCCACCCTGTGTGCTATGGATAATTGGCACATGCCAGGTCAGCCAGCAGACCCCTGTGTGACAGTGTAGTAGCAGTCCAAAGCTGGATTCGCAAAGTAGCAGCCCATGTCTCATGTGTTTCTAGGCCCCTGTCTACCCTCCTATGTGCTCTGGCTTGCACTGCCTGCCCCTGGCATACAGGGCTGGTAGTGTGGGAAGACACACCAGTGGCCATTCTAATGCTTACGGGGACTGTCCTGAACTTGTGTGCAGCTCTGACTGCCACTGCTGCTATGGGACAATGTCCCCAAATTCTGTTAATGCCAGCAAAACTGCCATGGCCAGGTGAGATCCTCTCCACCCAGTGTCCCTGCACGCAGAGCAAGCACTTTGCCCAGGAGAAGTGGCAGAGTGGCTGGGCAGCCTCTCACCTCCTCCAGGGACACATCTAGAGCTGTCATGGGAACCTTGCTGGTGGTCCTCATGGAAACCAGAACCCGTTTCACTCCAGTGCACTGCTTCACAGCCTGGTCCACTGTCTTCTTCAGTTCAATAATCTTGCCACCTCTTAGCCCCTGGTTCACTGTAATCACTGTCTCTGACTGGGCTGCAGAAGACAGAAGAGCCACATAAGCAACCCTGCCCCTCTCACCAGTCACAGAGCAGTTTGGCTCTGCCATGACCTTTCACCTCTCTCTCTGTATCCCAGCCTTAGTACTCATGTCTTCACTTAACAAATACAGCAGCTTTGCATCTTGGTTTTCCATTCATTTCTGCCTGTGTTGCACCTCCTTACAGGAGACATTGTATCCCAGTCCTTGAGTCCCATGCATGAAAGAGAAAACCTGTTCACCCCATGGGCTGGAATGTATTTAGTAAGCTCATGCCATTTATTGGGCTGCTAGTACCTGCTCCTTGACTATACATTATGTCAGGACACTCTCAGAGAGCCCAGGGAGTCTCACTCAGAAAACCTTTGCCATCCCCACAACCCTGAGCCCCCTGAGCAGCTGAACCAACAAGCTCAGCACTGTCCCCCACGGGAAACATGTCACTGTTACCCATTGCCTCTTACCATCCCTGATCCTGTCAGCCAGAGACTCTGCACTGAAGCCAGCAAACACCACAGCGTGCACGGCCCCGATGCGGGCACAAGCCAGCATGCTGGCCACTGCCAGTGGGCACGGGGGCATGTAGATTGTCACCCTGTCACCCTGCTTCACCCCTTGCCATTTCAGGGTATTTCCCAGGCGGCACGTCAGCTCCAGCAGCTCCCTGCCCAAAGAAGCAATGGCACTGTTAGAGGCTTTCCTGCAGATCCTACCTGCATGCATAAAGAGTCACAAGGACACAGCTTATGTCCCTACATACCCTAACCCTCTTCACTCTGGAAGACCATGGGAGAGCTGTAAAAATCAGTGGGAAGGAAAGAAGAGAGTGTCTAACATAGACTGCTATTTATGGAAAAGACATAAATTAGAATGATTTCTGTACAACAACAGCCACTGGCAATTTGTCTGGCTCAGCAAACCCACAACACCTCAGCTGACTTTCTCAATGACAGCCTCCACATTTCTTACCAACCTGCACAACCAGTGTGACACTACCCTGCACATCTGGAGGTTACATGTGAGAAGTTAGATATCTTCCCCCAAAACAGGGTCCCATGCTTAACTAAAGCTGAGGTCAAGCAAGAACAGCAGCTGTAGGAAAGCAGTGAGCAGAAAGATGCCTCTCTCAAGAAGCATCACTCCCAGAAACCACAGCTTGGCTGTCAGTGAGTTATTTTATGGAAGGGCTCTCCATGCATAGGGATTGGCAGGAGTCACTGGCCATATTTGTTGTGTGAGGCCTGAAGTCAGAGAAGACAGAGGAACTTGTTTGGTGTGCAGAGGGATTTAAGTGAATTCTGTGGCAGTGACTCAGAGAGCAGGCAATTTAAGCTGGAAGGTGGGAGGCCCCAGACCAACCTAGCAGGGCCGGACAGGCAGCCACCCCAGAGAGCCAAATGCAGCAGCACTGCTGACATGAGGATGAATGTGGGATTTCTCAATGCTCTTGCAGCTGTGAATTTGCCTTCCTTGCAGACCACTGACCCAGAAGTTTAGATAACAGGAACCTCGGTGAGAAGGCACACATGTGACTTTCCTGTGTGTCTTACCTACAAGCATTGCAGGGCTGCCCCAAGGGGCTTATATCTGCCTCCCCAGCTGGGCAGGGACTCCTCAGGGCCCAGGAGATTTCATCAGGCCTGAAGTTTCAGACCAGCAAAAGCAAGCCAACAGCTGCCATACTCTGAATCTGTGTGAAGGGACACTGCATTCCCTCACATGACAGACATCAGCAGATCAGCCCTGTGCAGTGTTCATGCATGCTACCACATGCCTCTGATATGTTGAGAGGTGATTACTGACCTGTATGTCACCCGTACCTCCTCTCCAGGTTCATCCTTCTCCCAGATTAAAGCCACTTTGTCTGGGGCTACATGGACGTGACGGTCCAGACAATTCACTGGAAAGGAAAAACCAGTATAATTGACAGAGCAACACTCAGTGCCTCTTACCTCTCATAAAGCCAGCACTACCTGTCCCATTTTCAGGTCAAAGTCAGGGCTGTGTGTGAGTCTTCTCAGCATTAGCCTTGGGCAACCTTTGTGGATAGCAGCCAGGAGATAACAAGCACCATCCCAAGCCTGTTATGTTCCTCACCAGTCCAATACCTGCCAATCCCCACTGTCAGCTTCCTCCTTACCTGTGACCTCATGCAGTCCAGAGCAGAAAACACCTGAAGAAGTCCCTTTGGGGGGTCACATCCCAGTGCCCTCAGAGTGCTGACAAACATTAACTAAGCTGCCACTCCATCCAGCACTGCCTTGCAGCTGCCTCTGGGGTGAACCAGGGCAGTTTTTAGTGGTGGTGCTCCTAAATAACAAATGTAGGACAAAGGGAAGCTCTGCACTGGAAGGCTGCAGAGTGCATTCATCCAAGATGGAAAAGAGCCAGGGTAAATACGGAGTGCACAGCTCCTGGCTTTCCAGGGACATTGTAAGCTGAGGCTTTGGCTGCAGATCTTCCATGTAGTTTCCCACATTGCTGGCAGCTGCAGTTTCCTCAGAAGCCTTGTTCCACTCTCTGTTTTCCTTAAACCTGCTAAAGTCATGGGATGATGCAGCAGCCCCAGTTTGCATACCAACTTTTTTCTCCTGACCATTTGTAATTTTCCGGGAGAGAAAGAAATGCATATAAAAGGAGAAAAAGTAAGATGTCAAATCCCAAAGGCAAATAACTGCTGCTCTTGTTCCCAAATAGATTACATAAGATCTGATTTTCTCAGAGGTCTGTCTTATATTTTGAACACAGGGACCAACAGCACTGTGAGCAGGACACAGTGTCACCACTCCGTGTCTTATTCTGACAGACACCCTAAGCCAATAGCCCCAGTGCACAGAAGAGGCTCCCACTACAGTGGTGACAGTATGGCTCATTTCTCCTGTATTTTGCCTTCCACAGATACATCT
The DNA here is from genome assembly GCF_027579445.1 of Ammospiza nelsoni. Classification (NCBI taxonomy): domain Eukaryota; kingdom Metazoa; phylum Chordata; class Aves; order Passeriformes; family Passerellidae; genus Ammospiza; species Ammospiza nelsoni. Next base: position 41,381,781 of record NC_080638.1, on the reverse strand, counting down.
TGCCTCTTCTGAGCAGGAATGACTTAGAGCAACCCTGCCTGCTGAATGCACAGGGTTTCAGGCTTAGTGCCTATGGTCCTGCAGGACAGAGCTACTGCACTGCAGTGGGATCTACAGGGGCCGAGGGAGAGCAACCCAGCTCCCAGCACACTCCAGTCCAGCTGTGACCTCTCCAGTGAAACCCAGCTGCTTCCTTAGGGTTAGCCACACTTACACTACAGCCACTGCAGGACAACTGGAGCTTTTGGGGATCCCCCTCTCTCCAGACCTTTAACTCTGTGCTCTGCTGATACATTCCCAGGGCTGAAGTCACACACATGGAAGCACCTGCAAGCACTTGGTATGATCCCTTGTCCATCTCCTTCCTTACCTGACACATTCAGCTGCCCCCCCAGGAACCAGGATACTCTGCCCTGGCACAAGTCACAGTCCTGGACAGAGTGGAAGGGGGTGATCCAGGTGAGCCGGCTCCTTCCTAGTGTTCCCCAGAAGATGTCACTCTGCTCCACTGACAGCTTGTACAAATCCTGGTGGTCCTTGGGTCTGGGAAAGGCAACAGCTTCAGGCATGTAGGCAGTGAGAGGCCCGCGGCTCCAGGGTCTGGCAGCCACCAGCCCAGAAGGGCATCTGGGAGCCTGAGAAAGAGCTTTGGAGCAGCAGGTCCTGGCCAGCAGCCTGGCCATCACTGCAGGTATCTGCCTCTCACTGAGGAGATGGATACCTGCAGCCCTCACAGCTGCTCGGCACACCTGGCCCAGGCAAGGCTCAGGCCTCTGTGCAAGGTGGTCCTGACTGGACACAAAGCAGCTCTCTCACACAGGGAGCCCGGGCACCCCTTCTGCCCTGCCTTGTTCCTCTCCTCCTCTCTTCCACAGCACTATGGGAAAAAAGAAATTCAATCACTGTAAGGGAGGGGAGACTGTAGAAATATTTGACTGAAAGTAACCTTCATGCTAATCTGATTCCTGACAGCAGTTCTTGAACAGGAGCCAGGTTAAACGTGTGCCTGGGCTCTCCTCAGGGGCCGAGGTACCTGGGCCAGACTCCAAGAGCCTGCTCCTTCTCTCCTGGGGCTGCATTGCATCCCCAGAGCCATCTGTTTCATCCTCACTTGCCTCCCTCACCTCCATCTATTCATCACCATCCTCTCCCTTGCCTCTGCATCCCCCCATCCTCTGCTAGCCACAAAGGCACCTTGGGGCAGATCCCTGTAAATCTTAGGGCCACCCCCATGGTAGTCATGAGTGACGACCAGAATTAATGCCCATTTCTGGCACAGCACTAGGCTGTGGTGGGCCAGGGAAGGTTTTTCTCACCTAGCTGTCAGCTGCAGGAGAGGAATATTGCATCCCATCCCACCCACCTTGCTGGGTGGCTGTCAGAACTGTTCCTCTGGCAGGTTGGGCTGGGCTCTCTGCCTCCTCCCAGCCACTACAGACTGGCTGTACCACCCACCAGCTGGGCTGGGAGCATTCAATGAGGCCATGGTGGAGCAGCTGGGGGTGGTTTGACATGAAGCATTGCAGCCCATCTCCTCATGCTGACCTCCCACCACAGCAGACCTCAGCTGCCTCCCTGCCTCCAAAGAGGGTTTTTTTTCCTACCTTCCTTTCCTTCAAGCCCTATATAGATAGGTTTTTTAAGGTAGAATTTGCAGGATTCCTTAATGTCATTGACCAAATTCCCTTCTCTTCCTAGGGGGCACAAGAGAAGAGCAGAGAAAGGCTCTCCCTGCAAGTAGGGTTGTTCTCAGCCACGCACATCAACAGCAGAGATCACAGGGTTAGGAAATCTCCTCTTTGCTCTTCAAAGTGCAACACCACTCACAATCTATGGAGCTGGTATGTCTGGTGGACAGGCTTGGACACCAGTGTGGGAGACAGGCACCACTTCCCATCAGGTGCACTCATCCCAGACCAAAGACACCCCAAGCTTGGTGGGACCTACAAGGGCCCTGTCCCCTGGGGAATCACAGACTTCGGGCCTACAGCCTCTCCACAAAGTCAGGCCAAGCAGCCTCATTGTTCCACAAGTCTCTTATTTCCTATGCACCTCAGCATTCTCCCTGTCCCTGGAAGCCACTAGGTGTTTGCAGCAGAGCAATCCCAGATTCTCTCAGCAGGGTAGGCGGGGCCTTACCTGGGTCCTGCCCTAACACAGGCCAGTTCCGTTGGGGAGGAGCCCAGCGGCCGCAGAGGCGGGTCCCTGTGGTGCCAGCAGAGCCAATCAGCTGGCTGGTTGTGAAGATTGACACCTGGATAAGCCACTCAAGAAGAGTTGCACACGCCTCTGCGGAAAAGCGAGTTTAAAAACGAGCAAACCCGAGCCGCGCGAAGCTCTCTTGGCTTTCGCCATTTGAGCGCTTGCCTGGGTGGGCTAGGCTGGGCCGCGCCGGGCACTGCTGTGGCGCTGGCCCCTTCCCGGGAAGCCCGCCGGGCCCTGTGCCAGTGAGGCAGCTGGGGCCTCTTTCCGGCAGAGCCTGTTGGTCCTTTTTTGCCAGGGGCTTCGCCAGGCTGTGCCGCTGGGGACCGTCCCAAGGCTGGGTGCAACCATGAGACCAGGACCAGCGCTGGGAGTGACCCCACAGTTGGCACTGGGTGCAGCCCCAAGGCCAGGAGAGCCAGGGAGTGGCCACTGTCAGCCCGAAACGGGAGCAGCCACATGGCCGGGACTGCGCGGCCAAAATCGGCACGACCAGGACAGCAGAGCATGGCCGTGGCTCCTCAGCATGGCTCGCAATGAACTTTGTTTGTTTAGCCGCTTTTAGCCAGCCATGCTGTGGACAGAAGGACAAAAATGGCAGCAGCAGCTTTTCCTGGTTTTGGTGCTCCGTGTGAAGAAAAGCACTGAGTAGAGCCAGCGGCCAGCACAGCTCGCACAGCGTCGGCAGAGACCACATAATCAGCATTGAGAGGCACAGTGAGCGATCTCTCTGATGTAGGGCCTGGATGAGATCAACCTTTCAGCACTGCAGAGCTCTAGAAAAACTGTTTCAATTGATTAAGCATGAGAACTGATGAACCTACAAACTCCAGTTCTCTCCCAAATCAGTAAAAGGAAAAGGTGAAGGCACGTAGAGAAAACAACATGGGACACTGAGGTCAGTGAAGGAGTCACTGAAACTCTAGATGGGAGAGGATTGAGGAGACGCCTTAGTTTTGGGCTGAAATTCTTTTGTAAGGCTATGGTGAAGACATATTTGATATGTCAGACTTTGTTTTTTTCCTGTAATTCATGGAATGCATTGGGGGGAATGTAGCATTCTAACCACAGCCATGAGGAGAAGCATCCGTGTTGAAATAAGCAGATGTTGCAGCTGCTGCGATCCAATGAGAAGCTTGAACAGAGAGAGATGAGAGAGAGGAGAAACCTTGCCCAGGAGCAGAAAGAAGAAAACCTCCATTCCCAGAGATGGACGAAAAGAATTTTTGCTTTTATACTAGAGCAGCTCATCCTTAAAATAATACCCTATAAGTTGACATGGCCCATGAACACACCTGTGGGAAGGCTGCAAGAGATGGGAGGGACTTCATGATTGCAAATTTCCAAGCGGTTGCTATCTATGGAAATTAAAAACCATGAGAGAACTGTTTCTTGTGGAGAAGTCTGCATGGCAAGAGAGACTCCTCTCCCTAAGAGAACTGAAGAAAGACTGTTTTAGAGGTGACAAACTGACTGAAAGTCCCAAATTTCGTCTCTTTACATTTTCAGTGGGAAAGAAAAGAGGATGTTGGGAGAGGAGGAGTGTTCTGAAGTATTCTCATTTTCTTTTTATATTTTTCTTTTGATTCTGGTAATAAAGTTTTCTTTATACCCTTTAAAGTTTTGAGCCTGTTTTGCCCTGCTCCCAATCCATCTCACAGCAGGAAATGAGTAAATAATTCTAGTGGATGCATTGGTGTTTGGTACTAAACCCACTGTGCCTGGTAACCCAGAACAGGCTCCCATTGCTCTCGAATTGGAGCTCACCCTAGCTGGAAATCCCCTGGGTGCTCTTGCCTCTCAACCAGCTCCCCTGCACTTGTGGTATCTGGCTGCTGCCCCAGGGCCTCAGGCCAGCAGGGCCATGCAGCCTCTCCTGGCAGAGGCTGAGCCTGCCTGGAGGTCTGTCCAACTCTCTGAACACCAGGCCACATGTGGTATGGGGTGACCCAAAGCACCAGGGCTGCTCCAGATGCTGAAGTGACTTTTCTTTCACCAGCTGTATGCTGTAACTTCTGCTCCAAGTACAAGCACACCCCTTTCAGTTTTGTATTTCACTGCAGAGAGAGACCCCATCTCTTCCATGCCCCAGTGGGGAGGAAAGTGCAGACCTCTGGGCTGCTTTGGATCTCTAATGTCTCTCTGGCTACAGCATGACATCCAACTCCCTCTGAGCTCTGGCTGAACTCGCCCTTCTAGAACATTGGTGACTGGACTCATACACAGTATTCCTGTTTAGTTTTATTCTTCTTCATATCTTTACAGAAAATGGCACATAAATCACAGATGCTGGATGACTAGAAGTTGTTACAGCTCCATATCTCAAACACCTCAATACTGAATTATTTTCTCACTGTATATACATTATTTACACTCCATGGGCTATCATCTAACACGTCAAACGATCGGGGGACAAAGACAAACAGGTTGGATGCCTGGGCTTAACCTCTGATGGAAGAGAAACAGTAGCTCTGGGGAAAGGGTGCTCACAGCTGAAAGCAGGACAGAAAGGGTCACCTGGAAATCACTGTCCTACGGCTTTCAGAGGGGGAATAGTGCTTTACTGGGATGGGAAGGTGATGGTACCATGGAGTGAGTTTGGCTGTGTGGGTCTGCATGTGCTCCTGTGGGATGTATGTACACGTTACAGGGTGTGTCAGGCTGGATGTGCATGGCTGTCATTCCCTTTAACACTCAGAGGGTGCACTGGACAAATTTAATTCAATAAATACATTAGGTGGATGTTGTTGTCTCACCTGGAATAATGTATTCAATAAATAAATTCACCATTCATCCCCTCTGCAGGGGTGTAGGGTTTTGGTGTTTGGTGCAGAGTCAGACCCAGCCCTGCAGGACCCAGTGAAATGGGCTGGGATCAGCTCAGGGTGCCAGGTGGGACCAGGGTGTCGTGCCTGTGGGCTAAACCTGCCTCTCCCTGCCAAAGAGAGGCAAACCATAACTGCTCTTTAACTGCAGTCCCTTCCCTGCAGACCTTAGTGCTGGGCAGGGAGAGACGGGTGGAAGATGCAAACCGCCCTAGATGGATGGTGATCGTTTCATGCAAGCTCTGCCATGGGTTTGTCCTGCTGCAGCCTGGGCCACAGGCAGAGGTGATGGCCAGCAGAAGGTGACGTGTCTGCCTGGGGCACAGTGGGACAGGGCACAAGAGGAAGGGCCTGGGCAGCACTGGGCAGAGCTGTGCACCAAGGAGAGGTGTGGCAGCAGGGAATAGGCTTGCTTCAGGAAGGCCAATGGGGTTTGGGGCTGCAGCAGAAGGAGAAAGCCCCAGAGCCAGGTGTGAGGCTGAAGGGACCAGAGCCTTAGTGTCATTGGTGGCAGTGATGATGTGACACTTCCCAGTTCCCCAAAAGGAAGGGGTGGGGGGTGAGGAAGGCCTGGTGGGGTGGAGGAGCGAGGGGCAGGGGTATGCTCAAGGGGAGCAGGCGGTGGGCACCCCTGCCAGGCAGCCCCAAACAGAGACCAGGGCCCCTCTCCCTGGCAGGGGTGGCCAGGGATGCCTGGCAGTCCAAGGGGGAACATGGCCCCCAGAGGACACAATGTCTGTCGGGGCTGGCTTCTGCCACCTCTGTTGCCCCTAGATCAGCTTCTCCTCCTTCTGCGATGAGTTCAGCTTCTCCGTCTGTCTCTCATCCTCTGCCACGGCCGCCTCCTCCCCTGTCTCTGGCTTCCTGCCTGGGGCTGGGCTGTCCCCGGCAATGGTCCCCAGGACTTTGGTGCTGTGCTCCTGAGCTTTGGCCCTGAGGGCAGCAATGCTGTTTTCTCTCAGTTCCTCCTGGGAAATGGTGGTTTTGGGATCAGGACCCCTTTCTTCCTTGTCACCTTTGTCAAGCTTGGGCAGGGCCTGGCGCTCCACCTCTGTCTTCCTCCCCGCCTCAGCCGCTGCCTCCAGAGACTTTTTGTGCATCCCTAAAAAGAATTGTTGGTATTCGGGTTTAGAAAAGCGCCTGGGCATGGGAAAGCCATCTTGAACTGAAAACAGCAAAGATAAAGAGAGGCCAGAATTAAGGAAAAGCAGAAACCCTTGCTTCACACAGCAGTCATGGCGAGCCACTCACTCTGGCCCCCGCACAAGGGCAGCCCAGCATCTGTGGACTGTGGCTGGTCCCAAAGGTCTATAATTACTCTCCCCTTCATTTCTCTCTGTGAACCTGAAGCTAACTTGTTCCTGCATGGAGATGAGGGTCTCAGACAGCAGCATAGCTGCCTGAGCTTCACCGAGGTTGGGGAGGGAGATCCCTCATTAGGAGGGATATTTTTATTTCTGTATCAAACCACAAACACCCTTCTGCCTCTCTCTGTTTCACGGGGACAGAAGGACAGGACAGCCCATTGTCAAGATGCCAGGTACTAGTTTTGGGGCAGAACCAGCCTGGAAGGTCAGAAAGATGGAAGCAAAGAGCAGGAGTGTGACAGCGTAGCTGCTACTTCCATGTCTGCACAGAAAACCAAGCGAAACTTGGGCAAAGACAGAGCATTTGGGAGTCTTAGCACCCTATCCAACATCACAGGGCTGGAGGAGTGAGACTGGGATGACCTCCTGCCTTGGGCAAGGATTGGAGCCCCTGCTCCAGAGCTGGGCATGAAATATGCTTGAGCCACGGGAAGGGAAGGGAAGGGAAGGGAAGGGAAGGGAAGGGAAGGGAAGGGAAGGGAAGGGAAGGGAAGGGAAGGGAAGGGAAGGGAAGGGAAGGGAAGGGAAGGGAAGGGAAGGGAAGGGAAGGGAAGGGAAGGGAAGGGAAGGGAAGGGAAGGGAAGGGAAGGGAAGGGAAGGGAAGGGAAGGGAAGGTCAGCACCAGCCTGAGTGTGTGGGCAAATTTGTTTCCAGCCAGATTCTGGAGGTCATGATCCAAGGTCCAGCAGAAATTTGGTGGAACTCTATTGACAAGGGTCATTGGCAGGTGGAGGCATTGAGGGTGGCAGGATGGGGGGACCTTGCCCTGCTGCCCCTCACCTATTTTCAACACAACTCTGATTTCTTCCCTGCATCCCCCTGTCTCTACCCATTTGCTATCCCCCATGAAGTTGGCTGGTCTCTTACCCAGGAGCCAAGGGGCACAGGACTCCATGATGCCATCCTTGGCAGACTTGAGGATGGACTCAGGCAGCGGGATGGAGTGACGCACCATGGCACCGTAGAGCCCGTACTCAGCCATCACACTGCTCCTGCCCCAGCACTTCTCCCTCTTCCGCCATTTGGCCCGGCGGTTCTGGAACCAAACCTGGAGCGAGCAACAAGGAGGGACACAGGTTTTGTGCATGGAGAAGGTGTGCCAGGCCCTTTCCCACATGGGAACATGCACGTACTTCTGCAGCATGATGAAAGCAGGTGGGTGGATGTTTATCCCAAAGGCAATACAACCTCTGCCACCATGCAACAGACATTGGGTATCTCTCCCTCCCTCCCTTGAAGGAGTGGAGAGGGCCAAGTGTGAAAGCAGGTCCCATCCCTCTCCACAGGATGTAATTAATTTGCCATTGCAACGTCTTTTTTCTAGTGGCTTTTGGCTCTCGTGCCTGGGATTTTCTTTTATTATTTGCTGTGTGTCTGAGCAGCGATACAGGGCTGCAGGCAGTGGTGCCTGCAGGGAGGGCTGGGATGGGGGCGGATGCTCGAAAGAAGGGGGAAGCTGCTCTGTGCGCTTTGCCCTGAATTCCCAGTTTGAAAAACCCCTCATCTTCTCAGAAAATTGGCAGAATAATCTCTGAGCTGTGACCTGGGGGGCAGTGAGCAGAGAGGCAGGCAGCAATGGCAGGGAGGGGGTGATACTCGCAGAAATCTATTAGTGCTCTCTCTCCGATTTCCATTCCTCTTGTCTCCCTCACCCTCCTCCCTCCCCGGCTCCCCTCCCTTCTCCCCCCCTGCGCAGAGGCATCAGCTTTAGATGAAAAATTGCTTGAGGTCTATTCAGAAGGAGGCAAAGGAAGAGTCAGCCCCAGGGGCAGCCCAGGCCTGATTGAAAAATAAGTTAATTTCAGTTTGAATCGATGGGCCTCAGGCACTGAAATATCACGGGAAATTAAAGCAGCTGGTCCCCGGGGAACCACGCCATTGACCTGCGCTAATTAATGCCATGGAGTTACCAGGCCCCTCTCCGAGAGGCAGTCCCTCCCTCCCGGTGGACACCCCAAACACCTCCTCATTTAACTAATTAGACTCACAGAAAATTGGGTGTTAATTTGTTTAGGATTTTTTTTTCTTTTCTATTTTTTCCCTCCCTTTCCCGGAAAGTACACGGCGGAATGGAAATGAATGTCGGGGTCTCGCTGGCAGATGGATGCTCGGGGTCACTCCGCAATCTTCTCCGACTTGATTGCTTGATTAGGTCGTTAGCACATTAAAAAAAAAAATTGCTTGCCGTCTGGCGCTGGCCTGATGAGTGGGATGAGGCGGGAATCGCCTGGGTAATTTATCTTTTTATACTGCAAAGAATTTGATTTCAATCTGCAGATATATGGAGGTGCCTTTGACACCTGTTTAACATTACAGAGCTGACAGCTTAACCCTCTCTTGTCCCCACTACTCGCAGCTGTGGGGGACTCAAGCTGCAGTGGGGGGCACCGGGGTTCTGTGCCAGTCCCCCAGCTCTGCCATGGGGACCATAACACTGATGCCACTGAGTGATCTCAGGTGGCAAGGCAATATCATCTCTTCTACCAGTGCAGAGGAGAACTGCCCAGCACTGAAACCTTATGGTAGGGACAGAGCTGCAGGGTGGGCAGGTGGGTGGCTTGCTAGCACGGATGACAGCCACTGCTGGCCATTCCCAGGAGCCCAGCCAGCCTGCTCCCCCAGACAGCTCTGTGGAATGGGTGGGTGGTGGTCCCACTGGCTGTGATCTCAGCTTCTCCCAGCAGAAGACACTCTGTGCATGTCAGAGAGGATTTTACCAGGCAAAAGGGGGCTTCACCACATGTCACCTCCTCTGCATGATGAACGGTGTGATTTACGCTTTCATACTGCCCCTCTGTAACCCCTGGACCGGGGAGGGTTGCAAATCCTCCAGGGCCTAAGCAAAGACCCCAGGAATGCAGAGCTTCCTCTCTTCTCCCTCTCCTCCATGCCTGTGTGAAACATGGGTTTGCTTGGCTGTGCAGCCAGCAGGACGCTGGCAGAGGGTCTGCAATCCTCCCATTCCCAGAGCACAGGGTGCAGAGCTGCAGGGGCCTCTTTACCGATGCTTTTACCACTTGCCCTTTCTCTACCCTCCTACCCTGATGCCTCTATCATATTCCTGCCTGCCTCAAGCTCCTCTTCCTTTTCCCTGGCTGGGTCTCAGCCTGGCCCAGCACTGCCCACTGCCACAAACCCTGCTACCCTGGAGCATCCCCTTTTCCATGGCAGTGTTAAACCTGCTACCCTGGAGCATCCCCTTTTCCATGGCAGTGTTTTAAACCTGCTACCCTGGAGCATCCCCTTTTCCATGGCAGTGTTTTAAACCTGCTACCGTGGAGCATCCCCTTTTCCATGGCAGTGTTTTAAACCTGCTACCCTGGAGCATCCCCTTTTCCATGGCGGTGGAAATGCTGGAGGCAGCAGAAGCTTTGCCAGCTGGCAGCCCAATTTTGACTAGAGCTGGTAGAAAATCTTCAATCAAAAAATGCTGATTCAATCACACAGGAAAAACTGTGTCCAGCCAGTGGAAGTGTAATCAAAATTATCTATAGCTTTCTTCTGAATGCTGTATTTTAATCTCAGCTGCCTAAGACATGCAAAATCTATGCATTAAAGCCAAATGAGAAAATCAAAATTGCATCAACATCTCAGTAAGATCATTCTGAGGTTTCCAAAACTAATTTTTGTTATTTGATGGGAATTTCCTCCAGGTTTTGATTAGGAAAAATGAAAGTTTGAAATCCCAGAATGTTTAGCAGAGCAGAAATCAGGAAGACTGACAATCTAGGTTTAATACTAGGAACCATATCTTCATCTGAGTCATGAAGTGAAACCAGTGGTGCTCAATACTGTGTATTGCTGGGATCAGATCCCAGTCAAGCATCTCTGTCACAAGCTCATTCTGAGGAACATTGAGTGACGAGCTCCAGCATGACACTGGCAGTCCTCATGCCATTTCAAATCGGCAGGATTGTCCCCTGTGTCCTGTTTCCATGATTTTGTCCTCATTCAGATGGCTCCATCAGTGGGGCTTTCATTTACAAGAAGATCTCAGTGATTTCTTCAAATTTATCAATGTGCTGCCAAAATTTTCACATGCCTTGATTCTGAGCTGAATTACACAGTGATTTAGTAACTCAGAGCTATTTTCAGCTGTGTTGGCACATCAGGCACAACATCCAAATATGCAGTTATTTAGTATTGGCCCCTCACTTTTCCAGGAGAGGGTTTCCCCCTTAGACTTTATTGACCTTACACATCTCTTGTGGTTTTGGCATTCTTTGGCTGCTTATTGTTCTTTCTTGGATATATCTACTCTACAGCTTCCTCTGACTGTGTAAGATTTGGTCTGCCTCCAACAATGTCTAGGTTTGTCCACATTTCCTCTTTCCCCTTCCCACCCTGAGGATTGGCTCAGCTTTGTGAAATGCTTTACTGGCCTTGCTCTGTACCCTGCACCTTCCTTCTCACTTGTTCTCATCTGGGTCTCTGTTGCACAGCCCAGGCTATGGTGAAAGGACTGTGCTTCTGCTTCCACACCTCATGGGCAGTGGTGAAACCTTCTGATTGATTTTAGATTGAAGTATGTCACATGTTTGTGCAAAGCTGCCACAATGTGATGTGCAGAGGTGTCTTTTGGACCAATGTGTTACACCCCAAAAAGTTTCACACCTCTATTTTCACACAAACACCCTTTGTGAAATCTGGCAAACAGCTCCAGGAAGCCTGTTCTCCAAAAGTGAACAATGGAGAAAAATGCACAGGTTTGTCTTGCAGTAGTATTGCGAAAAGTAGGAATGTTTCTGACTTAAATCATCACCTAACACTCACCTCCAGTGCCCACTGCCCAAAGCAATAAAAGTTCAGGCACTCTGTACTTGACTATAGAGTTGCAAGGGTTTTGGAGTGGGAATTTTGGAGTCAAGACTGGCAAGGATAATCTCAACAGTTTCCTCCTCTGAATCACAGATGACAACTGATACTTCTCCAGATTATTGATGATGCAGAAGAGCAAATTGGAGGAGGAGAAATCTCTCATTTTGCAAGGGGACATAATACTTGACACATCCTTGTTATCCACATTCATCATATTAGTTTGTTTACCAAATCAGTGTCTGAAACATTGTCTGCTGAAGAGAGAAATCTCCCTGAGGTTAGCCATAATTCAGAAATCTGAATTAGTGAAGGGATATTTTAAAACATCTGTGGAATTCCTGTGTATTGTTTCTGGTTTTTTCAACCTAAAATTTTCCACTGGTAACACTCATTTTCTTGGCAGCTACTTTCCAAGCTAGGGTAAAAAGACAGGAGAATTTATATTGTGTCACAGGGCTTGCAAGGGTTGCAGGATGAAGAGAGAGGCGAGAATGTTGACCTCATGTTCAGAAGGCTTGATTTATTATTTTATGATATATATTACATTATTACTATGCTAAAAGAAATAGAAGGAAAAGTTCTCAGAAGGCTAGCTAAGCTAAGAATAGAAAAGGAATGAATAACAAAGGGCTGTGTCTCAGCAGAGAGTGAGACCCAGCTCTGCCGTGAGTGGTCAGTAAATCCAAACATCCACCCGAGACCAATCATGGAATCACCTGTTGCATTCCACAGCAGCAGATAACCATTGTTTACATTTTGTTGCTGAGGCCACAGCTTCTCAGAAGGGGGAAAAAATCCTAAAGAAAGGATTTTTATGAAAAGATGTCTGTGACAATATTGGATTTTTTTTTCTTATCAGTATAAATATATATATCTTTTCCCTGCCCAAGCATTCCTCATCTATTAAAGGAAAATTCCAGGCTTGAGAATTGTGAAATTTTGCTTCAACCGAGGTCTCGTCCTGCCTGTGACGGAGCATTCCAAGAGGGCGTTTCAAGGAGCGCGGTTTGTGGAGCACAAGCCCGGAGCAGCACAAGCCGAGTGTCCGCCAGATGGCCACAGGCAGGGCCCGCCGCGCCCGCGGACACACGGACACGGACACACGGACACGGACACACGGACACACGGACACACGGACACGGACACACGGACACGGACACACGGACACACGGACACACGGACACACGGACACACGGACACATGGACACACGGACACACGGACATGGACACACGGACACGGACACACGGACACGGACACACGGACACACGGACACATGGACACACGGACACACGGACACGGACACACGGATACACGGACACGGACACACGGACACACGGACACACGGATACACGGACACGGACACACGGACACGGACACACGGACACACGGACACACGGACACGGACACACGGACACCGCGTGCCTGTGCCGGGCTGCAGGAGCAGCTGCGCACAGCTGTGGCAAACAGCCCCGAAGGAAGGAAGGAAGGAAGGAAGGGAGGGCAGAGCCCCAATGCCCCGTAAGGCGCTGGGAGCGGTGCCCAGTGCCCGGTGTGCCCTCTCTTTGTCCGGCACTTCCCTGCCCGAGGCGCTCCGGGGCATCGAGCCAACACCTCCGGGATCTGCCCTCCCCGGCCGGGGCTGTTGGTACCTCAGTGCCCAGCTTCTCCTGACAAATACACCTCTCCCTTTCTACCCTGACCAACCCAAGACTTAACAATGATAGTGCTCAAAATTAAAATCTCCTCTGGTAAAACAGTGATGTCCTCACCCTCATATCAGACAGGACCTGTAGCCCTGGCTGGGTTCAGTCTGAAGATGTGAACACTGCAGAGAATGGCCTCATATCTTGCTTGGAACACGTCCCCACCAATACCAGGGCTGTGTAACAGACTGCCATGAGAGCATGAGCTCTGACTGTGCCCTGGGGCTTCCTCCAATCCCTCTGTTTTAGCAATCACTACAGAAAAGCCTCCTGACTGCTGGTGGAGACTGCAGCACCTGTGTAAGCCTGGAAACAGTTTATTGCTGTCTTTTCAAATGTAACGTCAAAGTTATTGGTACTGTTTATGGTGACATCACTTTCTATGGCAGGTGTAAAGTGGTTATGAAGTTAAATGAGAGCAGTAAAGGTTGCACATGGGCTGCATGGCTGATCAAAGGACGCATCATCCCTCCTCTTGCTAAACACTGGGAAAGAGCTTGCTGAATTCACTTTAGAAAGGACTATTCCTATACATAACATAGCAAGAGCCCTTCTGATAAAAGCTGGAGTTGTGTCCAACCCACTTGGCTAACAGGTCCAACCAGAGGTACAAGATGAGCTGTGATACAGTGCTCATCCCTCTTGAGTGAAGACACAATGATGCATCATGCTTGGGTCCCCTCTAAGCTAAAAGAGTAACAGGGCACTCATTGAATATGGGCTTAATGAGCACACAGCAAAAATGTGCATGGTATTACCATGCCACCAGTCCTACAGGCTACTCCTGTCTCTGAATCCTGCTCTTAAAAGCACTACATGGGCCAAGAATAACTGTTTGTTGCAATTTATCTGACTTATGCAACCAAAGCTATAAAATCCCTCTTCACTAGGAAACATGTCTTAAACTGTGTTCCTTTGGTAAATCTGGGGTTTTCACCTGGCCTCACGGGCAACATTTTTTCACTTCCTGTAACCTTTCAAAGGCAAAGAGCTTCATTTGCTGCAGGGATCCCATCTTCCCCAAAGGAAAACGAGTGTGCACACGACGTGCAGGGTCAGCATGGTGAGATCAGTGGTTCAGCACACACTCAGTCTGTGTGTGCATCACATCTGCACAGCAAATGCATCTCTGAGACACTGACTTCACCACGGCCACACTGTGATTCCAGCTGACCAGTAGCTTCGCTGGCACTACAGAATAGGCTCCCATATGCTGGGACCTGGCAGATCAACACCCAAATTCCTCTTTTCCTAACATGCTGAGTGAAAAACAAGAAAAACATCAGGGTCATAGAAGCATGATAGTCACAAGAAAGCTGACAAGAGTGCAGTCATCATCCTAATCCACAGAAACCCAGGGAGACATTTGTCATTGTCACAAACGGTGATAGTGCACATCCATCCTTTAGGTGATCACAGTACCTGACTCCATTAACCAAGCTGCTATCCTGCCTGAATTATTTCATTTTGCCTTCTTTTCCCCCACTAACACTGCTCTGCAGGTCCTCTAGCACAGAGAAAACCTTAGCATAGATCTTCATAAACACCTGTAAGTAATGCACTCTGTAATCGTGCAGGGACACACCACATTATCACTTTCATGCTAGAGAAGGTGAGCCAGGACAGCCAGAGGAGAAATGTCACATCCCCCTCACAATGCCTTTCAATGGGCCCTGAAATCAGACCATGGGATGCCAGCATTCCCCTGAGGCTGTGGAGCACTGCCTGTGCTCTGGGACTGCCCCCTGCATGCCAGCAGCAGCTCCCTGGTGCCCTGCCCAGACCCTGAGCAAGGGGCAAAGGTGCTCTCTGACCTGCTCCAGAAAAACACACAGGCACCAGAGGCTGTGCACCAGCAAGAGATGATGTCTGCAGTACTGCTGTGCCCACTACTCCCTGAGACAGGGCTCAAGCCTCACAGGTATGGGGACAGTCTGCAAAGTCCCCAAGCACCCTTGAACATTAGCTGGAAGATATCTATACAAACAGGACATTTTGTAAAATGCTGTAAGATGTAATCAGTTTCTGTGCACCAGCTTGGGGGGGCCTTCAGCACTCTACTCCTACCATGTGTCTGCTCCTGGCTCTACTGTTCCTCAGCTCTGTGTATCCTTAACCTTTGTTGGGTAATTCACAACTCCAGGGGTTTTCACATGACAATCTTCCAGCTGCAGAACTGATTCTGCAGGCACTGGCTGCTGCTGTGCCACTGACACCTGCAGCCAACACTTGGGCACAGCATAGCTGATGGTGTGACCTGCAGAGCTGGTGACATGCAGGCTGGCCAGGAACGCTGCTCACACCAGGACAGCACAGTCCCAGGTGTCTCCCTTAGCTGTCACTTAGACTCTGAGCCTTGATCTCAGTCATGGTCATCATATAAGCTGAAGAAGTTGATCCAGTGAAATAACAAATGGCAGTGGTTGTCGTGACAGTGATGGGGCACTCTGAGTTGGAAGGCTGGCAGTGAAGGGACCCAGAGATGTCAGAAAGATGTGATGGACATCAAGCAAGTTGTCTTGGAATGGACATCACTGGCACGTCTGGCTATGACAGGAATTCCTCATGCATGTTCACATGGATGGGATGGCTAGATCCTCCCAAGAATTTTTTTCTCAAGGACACTCACAGCTCAGCCCTCCCTCTGGACGAGCCAAGCAGTGTCTTTAGAAAGGAAAGGGTAGCACAATGAAATTGTGCTGCCATGTGGGTCCCCAAGCTGCAGGTGACCCAGGCTGGTGGGCAGCCTGTCTGTGCTGGCCTGCCCGAGCAGCACAGGCAGGGGCTGACCTGGCCTGGCCAGGGGCTGCTGCTCGTCCACCTTGGAGCAGGTCAGCCACAGCAGCCAGGCACAAGTCAGTCACCAGGGAAGGAACTTAACCCCTATGGTTGTGAGTGTGCAACATGCATGGCATGAGCGTTTATGTAACTCACAGAAAGGCAACCAGTGCTTGGCTTGCATTCCCCTGCTACAATTTTGAGGAGAAGGCTGCAGCTGAGAGCTCTAATAACTGTGGGAGCCATAGTTTCAGCTCTGCCTTTGCTCAGACATTTGGGACCCTACCAGCTACCTGCTGAGAGAGAAAGTAGGGAGCAAATGCTCCTCACACTGGGCAGGTCCTAAACTGAACACCTCTCACTGCTCCTCCCAGGACAGTAACACTCAGGGTAGACAGAAGAGCACCCAATGCTTTTCACAGCCTCCAATAAAGCACCCTCTGGAAATCATCTTTGTCGTAAGATACTGCAGAAACAGTTTGTTTCAGTGCTCAGTTCCTCTTTTCTGCTCCACAGAAGGACCTGCAGCCTCATGCACGTGGAGATTGAGGCTCTTGGTGTGTCTGCTGAGGACTGGACTGCTCTGCAGTGCCTGGGCAAAACCCAGCTCACAGAAAACCCACAGAGAAGGGCAATGAAAAGGAGAGCAGGTTTGTGCTTCCAGAGAAGAATCAGAAGAACTTGTTGAGATCTATCAGGGTAAAACAAAAACACTACAGAGAGAAATAGATCCATTAAGAAATACAGGGAAGAGTAAATTAACTGAGTGTCTAAAGTGCCTGTGTTATTGAACTGTTAGAAAAATCTCTATTCAAAGCCAGGAAAGTAGGAAAACTTTGTAATAAAGGGTCATTAAAGGAAAACATGAACAGAACCATCAGCTGTTTCCTCTGCCCGGTGTCATAAGGCTGGAGAGGAATTAACTACTGGAATTGCTGGGATGACCAATTATTTTTAAAAATCAGACGTGAAAAACTGCAGTGGTATCAGAAGAGAGAAAAGAAAGTTCATAATTAATTAAAGAAGTGAATACAAGTGCTCCCAGCACAGGGATTTGGGATGGTATTTCCAGAAGAGCTAAGTGACCGAGGAACTGCATGCCTAAGCTAACTCAGAGAAGTGTTAGCCTTAAACTACTGTTGTTGAGACCAAGAAAATGGGGGGATGAATGCAGGGAAGAGTTGTCCCAGCCTGGCATCATGCCTGCAGAGCTATTCCTGATTCTCTTGGACATGATGGGGAAGGCCTTTACCAATGCACTCCAGAGAAATGGGCTTCAGGATGCCCATTTTTCCTGCCTATCTTTCCTCTCACAGGGAACTCGTGTGACCCAATGCTTGCAGGTGTCAGATCCTCGCTGAGAGTGTCTCCAAACCATGGAGAGAACAAGCAGAGTAAAGGCCCCTGTTTTCCTCCCAGTTCTGTGCAAAAACATATCAAATTCCCAGTCCCTTATCCTGGGACAGCCATAAACATCTCGTAAGAACAGAGCAGAAGGCAAGAAGAGGCAAGTTTGGTTTTATTTGGTTTTTTGTTTCATTTAGAAAATTGATCAGTGACTAAAGCAACTCAGGGACTGAACATAGAGGGATAAAGCAGTACCTGGGTAAAGAAAATATTCATAACTCTATACCTTCACCTCTCCACCAAAAGGACCTTTTAAAACTGCACCTAGCAGCCCCAGCTGTAGCAGGGTAAAATCCCACAAGATAAGCAGGAATCTACATGGTCTAGCAACAAGCAGGAGAGCCCCCACTTCATTAAGCTAAAGTGTCATTCCCAGCCCTCCATTTTCCTTCTTTTCTCCTACCACATTTTCTTTCTCTGTCCAAAAGCATGTAGTGTAAGACTTTTCAGACAAGAATCCCTTCGGAAAACTTGCCTGGGCCCCTGCTCTTGCCCATCACCCAACCCCTCTGTTTGCAGCTCTGGTAATTAACTTGTAAACGAAGTTCTAGCACATGGGCTGAAAACAGGCCATAGATAAAGGGTAATGAAAACAATCCATTAGAGAAAGGGCCAAATTAAACAACTCTTAATTGAAAAATGGAAATGAATATGAATTTAGATCAACTAAACAAGCATGTTATTGAAGAGGCAGAAAAGTGGATGAACTCCTAACATACCAATTAAAGACATGGAGGCAGAGATGCACCATATGCCATGAGAAAAACTCATAATAATATTCTCAGTGAGCCACTAAGTTTGATTAGTTTTATTACTCTCACTTGTGTACTTTCTACATTTCTAGAAGCATAGGGGAAGTTTATGACACTTATCTGGTATCACAGAGCCATGGCTTGCCCCAGTGCTCATGAGTTATTGGCAAGGGTAGCCAGCGCTAGCTGCTCAACTCTATTTCATTATTAACTCTTTGCAGGGCTCTTAAAATGTATATATTTTGAAACAGTTGGCTCACACAGCAGCAACACTTTGGCTTGTCCTTCACCTTGGTAATCTACCTCCAGCAGCCCTACCCAGTGTGGCATTTCCTTCCAGCCACGTGGTCCCCAGGAATGTGCTGTACAGAGGTACCCCTTGGAGCCCACTGGCACTGTGCCTCATGCTGGCCTTGCTCTGTTCCATGTGGGACAGTCACCCAAAATTTTAACAGAAGTATACAGGTCCTCACTTCTTGGAGAGCTAGTGATAAGCTTAGAAAAGCCACAATCCCACTCTCTGCAGCACTGAGTAATGCTTTGGCTGCATTTCCAGCACACACTCAGCAAAGGTCACCAGCTGCATGGAGCAATCACAGCATTCCATCCTTACACCCTGGGACTCAGACTACACCTCAGCACTCTGCAACCAGCAGGAAAATCTGGCAGGAGGGGGAGAAGCCAGGGCTGCTAAAGCTGCATAAAACTAATTTTTCCTTCATGCTTTCTGTCATGTTTCTTGAGGGGGCTCCTGGGTTCACTCCTGAGCTCACACTCAGTGCAGTACAGGCTCCTCAGGCCTTGTCAAATTATCTTCATCTCTAAACAGGGAACCGTTTTGCAAAACTGAAGGAAGGTAAGCCTCTGTCCTTGCAAAATACCCTTGGTACTTGCTTCCCTCTAAATGATTACTCCTTCTGATTCCTCCATCCCTGTTCAGCTCCTAAAGGCCTCACAGTGATACTGAAATGTGTTAATCTGGTAGCTAAACCAATACTTTTTCAATTAGAGATTTAATTGACCTTGTTTTGTTTTTAGCCAAAATTGGCCTCTTAGCTGCCTGACAAAGCTTGCTGGATGCACAGACAATCCCCACTCTTCACACAGCACCAGCCTCTTCTTGGGATTCCTTTTGCTTATGTGAGCAATTTCATTTGTCCCAAGAATTGTCATCCAATAATTACCATGCCCCTTTTAACAGCAAGAACTGACAATTTTTAGCAGTTTTATTACCTTTTCTTAATTGATTACTTCCCTTAAAAGGTGACTCTAATGTCCCTACAATAGCAGTCAGGATCTTATTTTTTTGAAGCACTGATTAATCAATTTGTTTGATTAATAGGAGACATACTTTAAGGACAAACATACAAAATCATTTCAATAATCCCCAAATCAAACTGTTACTGAACTTTCATTTTGTAACTACTCAGTTTAAAGTTTGGAACTGTTATGTATGAATAAATTCACTAGGGATAACTTATCTAAAATCTACATGTTACCATTAAGAGATTTGTTATGAGAAAAAGCAATTTAAGTCAGATGTCACAGTATTTGTCAGCCTCAGGACATTTTTAATACTTCATAATGTTTATTAAGGATATACTTCCCCACAGGAATCTACTTACCTCTCTTGGATTTTACAGAACAGCCTGGGTTTATTCCCATACTGGCACTTCAATTCATATGAATATTCTTTCAAATACATTGATTAATGTGGTCTGTCTTGCAAAATGGCCACAGTGACATCTGATGTGACTTGTGCATAGTATCTCACTATTATAAAAAATTATTTTCCCATGCTGCCCAATGGGAGGATGCTCATTTTCCTTCCAGGAGCGGCCAGCTCAGTGTGGGAGTAAAACACACACAGTGTGTGTCTGCCTTGGGGAAAAAATACACTTTCATATCCTCTTTAAATGGAGGGTTTGAATATTTTTTTCCTATATTCAATGTTCTCTTAAACCAGTAACTTTCTGGCCTCTGATGGCTATTTGTAGTGTTCTGCTGAAGGCTTTATCTGCAAACAGTTCCTATATATCATTCCTTCAATTGCCCTCTTTGAATTTCACTTTCACATCAAATTTCGTAGGTGATTTACTTTCTCTTTGACTAATACCTCCTGAGAAATGATTCCATGAATGAAAATAAGGGGTAGACATCAGTCTTAGGTGAGGATCCAGTGGGAAACCACATGAAATGCTGTAGAAGTCCACAACATATGATGCTCACAATATTAGAAAACACTTTCATTAATGACCTACAGGAGGGAGAGAGCATTGCTGAAAGATGAGAGGAGCCACAAGCTGCAATGAAAATGCAAAACTATAGAGCTCCCTCAGGCAGCTGGAAACTCATGCAAGGAAAAAAAATGTGATGATGTGAAATTATAAATATTATGAAGATGGGAGTAAAGGTTCATTGTAAGCTGTCTCTTCCAAGGAGCATTAAATGATGCCAAGAGATTCAAAGCAAGATCTACTGCACTCAGGCAGTTCTGCTGCACAACCTCTTGCCATGGGATATTAAGAAATTTACATGCATTCAAGATGCCAGGAGACTGACAAAGTGCTCAGTATCACTGGAGAGCTACCCTGTGTGGCACCCGCCTCTCACCACTGTCAGAGCTGGTAGGACTGGTTTTATGCTGGTCAGCCAAAGGTAACAAAATATGAAACCCAGAACACTGAAGGGAAAATCCTGAGCATAAAATAAAATATGTCTAAAAGAAGTTTGAAGCAGCTGAATTAGATAAATGTAAATAAATAAGGAAGCAAGCAGACCAGTGCTAATGCAAGACTATTTTTGCAAAGGCCCCCAAGTCCAGCTGAGCTGCTGTGAGCACACCCAGCATGCAGCTGTAGGCATGGGGTCCCTTACCTCCAGGAAGGCTGACAGACAGGATGGCTTCATGTAAGAGCAACCACATGATTAAGAGATGAGCATGTGATTTATGAAGGATAATTTAAGGAAAGATCCTTGCAACTTACTTAAGCAATGATGAAAACCAAAAGTGACCAGGGGAAGAAATATCTTACATTTATTCAAGGAGCATGAACTTTATAACCAAGGGGAAATAATTAGGCTTGTAACAAAAAGGCCCAAAGTTGAAAAGGAATATGAGGTAAAATATCAAGAAGTATGATCAAATTTGGGAATCACCTTGCCATGGCTTGTCACACACAAAAAATATTGACAAGGAGATTTCATAGAATGTGTGGTAAGGGACAGTGGATTGCTGACCTGTTGGAAAGAACAGTGGTGCTCAGGACTCCTCTGCGAGCCTGATGCTCACCCTGGCAATGTGCTCAACAGGTGCTACAGAAATTCTGTTATTTCTCATTATTTCCTCTTTCATGGCCCGCAAAACTGTTATTCACAATCACTTTTTTTCTGGAATACACGTGCCACTAGCTACACCTGATGTTGAGAACAGCCATACCTTGGGGTGCTTCTGCTGCCCAAGGCTAACGTGATCTCAAGAGCAGAGGGGTCACAGTAAGGAGAACTCCTAGGTTAAAAAGCTGCAATACAGGAAGAGTAAGCAGTTGCTCATTAGCCAACTGCAGAATGACATGGCAGACCAGTCAGGGGCAGCTAAGATGCTTTTCCTGCTATTTAATTTCCAAATCAGTTAAAATACTCAGGGTGTTCCAGGTGCTGAGGCCCTACAAGCTGTGTCAGCTCTACACGGTGTGCCACACACCTGGCACAGAGTGAATCTCTCAGCTCTGGCCAGAGAAATGGGGCCCCTGGAATTCAACATACACTGTGCCACTAGAGGAACCTCTTCCTTGGAAAGGTCTTTTATGGGAAATCAAAGGATCTTCTTTCCAGCCCAGCACCAAATTGTGGCTGTGGGCAACAATAAACTCCCAACAATCTCTCCTCTCTTGGCCTGATGTCCTACAGGATCACAAGTGGAGAAGTGACCATCTATCCATTTCACTCCTTCTACAGGCAAAGCATCAGGGCTTGTTTCTCAGAGCAAAGTCCTAATGCATCAGGTAGGATTTGAGATGGTGGGCCATTATTTCTGAAGACTGGTGGAAATCCTGTTAGCACACAGGTTATCTACAAGCTGTTAGATCAGCAGGAGTCCTGCCAGGGCAATGGGATAAGAAGCATGAGCTGCTTTTATTAAAATGTTATTTTTGATTGAGCACAAGAATAATGGTGGTGAGGGGGGCTCAGAACAGAGGGGGAAAAGGCTACACCTTTGTTTTGGAGGATCTTCCTGTCCCTGCACTGGGTCCTACCTCAGCAGCTTCCAGCATCAGTGTTATCCTGCTAAGTGCCCTCTGAGCTGCATTCCAAACCCACAAGGGAGCAGCCTCCTGGGCCATCTCTTCAGCAAAGGAAGAGCAGGAGCTCAAGACACAGCTTGGTGGGTGCTGGGCATGCATGAGGGATGAACAGAAGTAGGAACCAGGGAAACCAGGACCCTCCCAACACCACATGGCACATAGGACAATGTCTCTTGTAGAAACTACTGCGCACCAGTCACAGGGGCCAGCCACTGCCACTGTGTGGAGAACCAGGGCAGGTTAACTTCCAGCCAGACCACAACTCCACCTGCTCAAGGCTTGGCCATTACAGTCCTGTGCCTTGTGTAGAAACCCGGTGGGAGCAAGCCATGGGGTAAAGCGAGGCAAAAGGGGCTGCTGGAGCCCACCCTTGTGAACATCAGTTAGCTCTGTCCAGTGTGCCTCCCACACTGGAAACAGCAGCTGTTGAGTCTTCTCCAGCTTTCTGGCTGTCATGCATGCCAAAGGCTGGTCCTGGCCCAGCCCTGCAGCTCAGGCTGCTCCTTCCTGCTGCAGGATTCCCCACACAGCAGTGATATTCCACACCCCCTTGTTCCACCTCCTCACAGTACCATGACAGGACTGACATGCAGCTAAAACCTTAATGTTAAAAGCTGTTACCTTAATAAAATTTAACAGATTAACAAAAAAAAAAAAAACAAAGAATTATCCCCAGATACTTCCAGGGTAACGTCACTTGAGGAGGCAAATCCAGTCAAAGTGCAGACGTAGTGCAAACATCTCGCTGGGACTCACCCATCATTCCCACACTGCATCCTACCCACAGCTGTAGTAGCTGCCCACGCCATCCCTGGGCATCCTTCTGTGGCCAAAGGAGCAGAGATGAGCCCTTTCCCTTCAGGCATGGTCTCTGGGAGGCTCTCTTCTTGCTTTTACCAAGACCTTGAAACACTGTCATCTTTTCTTGCATGCCTGTTGTCCTTCTCTGATTTAAGATTCCCTCTGTTGCACCCCCCAGACCGCTGGAACCACACACCAGGCACAGCACATGTCGACATGCAGACACCAAATACAAATCTGCCAAGAATATCTGATCTGCCTGCCATCAAAAGCAGGAGAGTGGACAGCCTGGGGAAGTTTATTCAGAAAAATGTCAACCTGCCCATGCCACTACCTTTTCTTCATGGGGGGATGAACATGGCTGAGAGCAGCACAATAGGAGGGTCCAAGAGATGTGATTACCTGTATCCTGTCTTCTGGCAACTCTGTTTTCATGGCCAGCATCTCTCTAGCATACACGTCAGGATAGTGGGCCTCATTGAAGGCCTTTTCCAGCTCCTCCAGTTGATAGGATGTGAAGATTGTCCTGAGGGGAGTAAAACTCTTTGATCAAAACACGAGAAGCAGCAAAGATGATGAAGAGTCAGAGAAATGAACACTGAAAACAGTGAAACCTGGGTGACCGGCTAATACATAGCTTTTCCCCACCTCCTGTGTTTCTGTGCACAAAAGGTCAAGTGCCAGGGTGAAAGGAGAACCAGAAAATGCCAGAAGACAGCATTTTTAACAGTTACAAATCACCTTCCCTTTCAGGGACTTGCGTCTGGAGACAGTGCCCCCCCAGCAGCCAGCACCCGCAGCGATGGCAGCTGATCGGACACTCGTGAGGATCATCACATCCTCTGCATCCCGTCTGGAGAGGTGCTGAGCCCTTCCCCAGCTGCTGGTCCTTAGCCTCTTCAGTCTCCAAGAGCAAATAATCCTTCACCTTGAGTCTCAGTCTTTGGACAAATTCTCCAAATGTTTTCTCCACCCTAACCCACCAATTTTCACCAGTTCTTCCCCATGAGAGCCTGGACCAGCTCCCTTCCTTTGCCTCTCCCCTGGCCGCTTCCACTCCAAAATCTCCTTAGCTGCTCCCTGCCAGTTTGCATTACCCCATTATCCTTTAGAAATCCTCCTGGGCTGCCCTGGGCAGGCAGCAGCCCAACCTGCATCACGCAGCCGTTCTCAGTTTGGGACAACCAAATTGAAAAATCAGCAGCTGGAAAGCCGAGACAGATGAAAGCCCTTCCCTAGCAGATGGATGAGAAGTCTCGGACCACTTCCACTCCCTGCGGGTTAAAACTCCCACCCTTCAACTCCTCCAGTACAAAAAGCACAATTTTAGATAAAAGCTAAAAATACTGCAATGGCAAAAAAACCCCAAAACCCTAAACAACAAACAAACAAAAAACCCCAACCAACCAAAAACCAAAACCAAACCAAAACAAAAAAACTCAACCAAAAAACCAAATCAAACAAAAAAACCCTCAACCAAAAAATCAAGTCAAACAAACAAAAAAAACTCAACCAAAAAACCAAACCAAAATAAAACAATCCTAAACCAAACAACGAATTGCAGCCCTTGTGCAAAGTAAATGTGTAAATTTAGCATCAATCGAAAAAACATGTATCTCCCAGAAAGAAAGAGGAAATAGTCATTTTCTAAAATACATCCAAATTTCAGAAAAGCCTTTCAGTTCCAGAGGGCATTAACAGAAAATATCAGAAATATCCTCCGCTATACAAAATGAAAAGGATGCCACCAGATCGATAGTAATGCTAACAAAAGCAGGATGCAAATGCAAGGGACCTGCCTGCGATCAGACCCTTCTTTAAATTCACTTTTAAATCCATTCTCTTTTCAAACAGTTTTTCTTCAACTCTGACAAATCTGTGAACTCTAGGGACAGCAGAGGCACACTGAATCGTGTATTTTCTCTCTCTGCGACCACAGGAAAAATTATTCCAATTTTGATCCAGTTTAGATTTTAAGCATTCCCCTCCATCTTCCTCCCACAAGAGCTCGGAAGCCGGTCCAGCCTCACCGGCGGGAGGGTTTTGCTGGCATTCCGCTGAAGTTTCCCCTTTTTCCTCATGCCCGGGTAGTCCCCGTCTCTTCTGCAATTCCCAACCCACTGCCCATTCGGTGTTTCTATCCTGCAGCTATTTGCAGGCTATTGGCCAGTCATCTTCCAGCCCTTCCTCGGTACAATTAGAGGTCTTAACTGTTTACAACGTTCAACTACAGACAAATGTTGCAGGTCTGTTTCTGTCTAGAATTGAAAATAAAACAAATCTGAATTTCGTTTCCTATCTCTCATCCAGACCGGGACCTGTGCACCAGTCCCAGCTGTGTTATCGCCCAGCCCCGTCTGGGGTGCAGAGAAAATGAACTCGTTCTTATTCCAGAGCACCCAAAGTCGGAACATTTGCCTGGAGAGGGGTCCGGCTTTGGAAAGCAGCCCTCCAGACCGAGCCTCCTGTTGCACACACAGCAGGATGTCTCCCGGGATAGTCGGTCTCCTTCCACCCCGCATCCTGCTAAGCTTTCACTGGAGCGTCTTTTAATCCACCTTTCCTGCATCGTGGCAGGATTGATTTAATTATTCCTAAATCACCCTCAGTGGATGGTGTTTGGCCTTCCTTTGTCCTGGCGCTCTGGCCGCAGCAATGCCAGAACCCAGCACGGGATTTTTCGTTTCTGTTTATAAAGCGCAAACAAACCAACTCCATTTTAACTGTGGGAGAAGTCAGGCAAAGTCTACTACCCTGACCGTGTTTATAGGAAACCAAATCCTAAAGTGGATCTTCGTTTCCTTAAACAGTTTCCCAGCCTTCTTCAGCTTCTTTGCAGGCTGTCTCTGATTCCCAACTATTTAATCTATTGGCAAAATATTTATTTTTACGTAATAAAATATTTAAATTATTGATAGGAATTCTATCTTGCTGACAGCCAGTATTAAGATTGCTGCATGTGGAGCTGAAAACGGCTTTTATTATTTCTGACAGGTTCATGATTTTCCCTTCCAAACACTGATGATCCGCATTCCACCGCAGCTCCTAGGCTGCACAGGATTGCGACCCGGGATATCTAGACCCGCAGCCAGAAAAAATTAAATAAAATTACACCTGTGGTCGAATCCCCCACTCCCTGTAGGCACTTCCCCGTATCCGATTTATTTTGGACCGGGGAAAAGAATAAGGGGAAGGAGCCGCTGGAGAAGCCGCAGGAGTGCCGGGGCGCTCCGGGGCCGGGATGAATGTTTTGCTCCAGGCCGGAGCGGGCCGGGCTCGCCGCTTCCCCGGGGACTGAGGTGACGGGAGCGGGAGGGGTGGCCGCCGCTGTCTTACCTGTGCCGCCTCTTCTTTCGTTTCTTGCTCTGATTTAGGGAGGATTTGGACATTTTTCGGTCGCTGGAGGAGACATCCTCGGAATCTGCGGAAAGACAGGCAGCGGCTGTGGGCCGGAGCTCGCTCCCCGCCAGAGTCCCCCGGGCAGGGCCAGGCCCGCCGGCTCCGCTCCCTCCGCCGGCTCCGGCCGAAGATTTCGTTGCGATCGCGCCGCGGACGGGGCCCGACGCCGGCTGCTCCTCCAGCGCGGCACCGGCGCCGCTCCCGCTCCGCAGCGGGCAGCTCGGGGCGGTTCGCCCCAGCCAGGGAAGGCTCCGGGCCGGGACCGGGCTCTCGCTCTCGCCTCTCTCCACCAGATTCGTTTGCTGAGGCTGCTGTTGCCTCGCTGCCAGCGCG
Source organism: Ammospiza nelsoni (assembly GCF_027579445.1). Classification (NCBI taxonomy): domain Eukaryota; kingdom Metazoa; phylum Chordata; class Aves; order Passeriformes; family Passerellidae; genus Ammospiza; species Ammospiza nelsoni. The sequence goes on along the minus strand of NC_080638.1, from coordinate 41,355,091 downwards.
CTGAGCCCGGCGAGCTCAACCAAACCGTAGGAGAACGGGAAAGCTGCAGCCCCCGCTCCGCGCCGGGCAACCGCGACCGCCTGCCCCAGCCCGGGGATCCCGGACTGCGCCCCGGAAACACCGGAGCGGGGAGGGAGAAACGGAGGTTTACGGAGCTACCAAGCAGCAAAAACAAGCCCCGGGAGGAGCTGCTGCCTATCCGCCGCCCCCGGCTCCCCAGGGATGCCACGGCCCGGGGGTGCTGAGGGCAGGACGCCGCCGCCTTTGCCCCGAAGGAGCAACCGGGGGACGGATCGGGGACCCGTATTTCGATGCGCGCTCCGGTCCCGCTCCAGCCCACGGCGCCGCGCCACCTGCCCGGGCTCGGCCCCGTGCTGCTCGGCCGGCCGTACTGCGGGCGGGGGCGACGGGCACGGCCCGGGACGGGCGCCGCTGCCGGAGGGAGGCCGGGAATCGCCCCCGGAGCCAGGGTCCGGCGCTGCTGCCTGCCTGCCGCTCTGGGCAGACCCGAAGCGGCCGCGGAACGGGGCCTGTAGGCAGAGTTGTGGGAGGCTGCTGCCGTCTAGGAAAAGGATGCCAAAAGACCCCCAATTATCCGGCAAGACGGGGTCGCGGGGGCCGGTCCGACGGGGCTCTGCGCATCCCTAGGCCGGGCGACCGGGGCCGCGCTATCAGACCGCGGCCGCAGCCCCGGACGGGGGAAAATATGGTCCCGCCCGCCCTTCTCCTCATTCTCGGGATCGAAACGAAATCTCCCTTCCACCGCCGAGCAAGCGGCCTCCCGCCGGGACACGGGGTGCGGGCGGCGGCTGGGTGCGGGCGGCGGTGCTGGCGGGGCGCAGCGGCTCCCCGGGGGCCGGGGCCGTGCCTACCTGAGCTGGCCGTCTGGCTGCTGTCCAGCTGCCCGGGGGCCCGGGCCAGCGGCTGCAGGTGGACGCTCTGGGGGTCGGAGAGCACCTCTAGGAAGGTGGGCTGGGTGTAAAAGCCGGGGATGCCGCTGGCGCCCAGCAGCCCCATGCCCACGCCGCCCACCCCGGCGGGACTGAGCACGGAGCGGGCCGCCAGCAGGTGCCCGGCGGGCAGAGAGTCCAGGGCGGCCCGAGGGTGCGACGGCGGCTCCTTGTTCAAGCCCAGGATCTCCTGGATGCCGAAGCCGGTGCAGCGGGGAGGGGTGGGCCCCGAGTTGGACTTGACCCCAGCCGCCGGGGGCGGCGGAGGCAGCGGCGGGGCGGCGGGGGCGGCGGCCGCGCCGTCGGGCTTGGGCTTGCCGGGCAGGCTGGGGGCCAGCGCCGCGCCCGCTTTGCCCGTCATGCTGCGCCCAGCGGTCCCTGGTGCCCGCTCCGGGAATGCCTGGGAGCCCCCGGCTCAGGCCCCTTTTATCCGCCCAGCCGGGAGCCCGAGCGGGGTCAGAGCCGCGCAGCCAATCACAGGGGCCAGCCGCGATTAGGGATGCCAAAAAGCCGCACCGGCGGCGGCGGGGCCGCTGCTCGGCGGGCTGGGGCCGGTGCCCGGCAGCGGACGGGGGCTGCCGCCCGCCCCTGCGCAAAGAGAGGGCGGCCCGGCCCCGCAGGCCCCGGCCCCGCTTCGCCTCCAGCCGTGCTGGGGAGGTGGGGTTAGGAAGGGAGGAAGGGAGGGAGGGAGGGATGGAGGGATGGAGGCATCCCTGCTTTCATAAACACGCACGGCGTGGGGCACCGGCCCTGGAGGAGAGATGCGCAAGGCTTACGTGTAGGGAAACCTCTGCCTCTCCTGCTCATCCCATATTCTGAGATAAATAAGAGGTCAGAAGAGAAATTAGGCCCCACGCAGGTGAGCTAAGAATTAAAACTGAGCAATGTTCCTTGAAAAGACTGAGCTGGAAGATTTGACGTTGGAGAAGTGTTCGGCTCCATGCCATCAGAGGAAGTGAAACGGTTGTTCGGACTCTCTAGACTCCCATGCCCACGAGCAGGGTTTCTGAACCACACAGTTTCCTGTTAACTTGCCTTTTTGCATCTGTGGGCAAGACACCACACACCTCATCCCTGCCAGCATTACCCCAGCCAAAGACACTCAACTAAGAGAAACCACAAGGCTTCCCCTGTTCTGCCCATCCCGAGGCAAGGGGAGCCGCCCCAGCACATGTCCTGCGATAGTGGCCAGCAGGGCTCCTGCAGCCTGCTCATGGGCCAGCTGATCAGCGGGATACCACACTGGGGCTGGGACTGTAGCTCCAGGTCAGCATGGAAAATCCATCCTCTGCCTCAGCTTCGAGGAGAAGCAGCTCCCTATTGCTCCCCTTCTCTGTTTTGCAGGCCTCTGGGGCGGTTCATCAGGATAAATGTCACCAGCCTTCCCATGAAGGGAAACCTGTCCCCAGGGGAAACCTGTCCTCCTGGTCTCTGGAGAAGGCTGTCAGGGCCAGGTGCACGTGAAACAAGGGCAGGGACTCTCTCTGAAATTTGTATTATCCATCCAGGATGGCCACAAGTGTTTTGGATAGCCCGAAGGCCATATCCTGCATACTTTGGAAATCCTGGTTTAGAGTCTTGGCCAGCCAAAGAATTGGGGCTGCTGCAGATGCTGAAAATCATGCCTTCCCTGAGCAAACCAAGGGTACCTCCACTGTGATGGCAGGATTGCTGAGACTGTCTCATGTTAGAGCAGAAAGGTAGTCATGTTCCCAGCCATTATTTTAAAGAAATTCATGTCTCCACAAAGATGGAAATGGTTCAGAAGAAGTGAATGAAGACTGCCAGAGCACTGGGGTGGTCAGCTGCTTTCTAAAGGACAGGAAGCTGGGAGCCAAATGCACTAAGAGTCATTGGAGCAGGTTTCCCCCAGCCCTGGCCCCATCTCACTGTACCTGAGCAAGGCAAGCAAAGCAGCCGTGGGCTGTAGCCAGACTCAGCCTTCAGTCCAGATCACCAGACAAGTTGATGGGGATGAGGCAGCTCCAAGTTCTGGCCATGAAGTCCAGTCCCTGAGTGGGGGTCCGGATCAGTAGGTGCATGGCCTGGTCCAGGCCTGTAGCTCAGGCAGGAGCCAGGAATGAGACCCTCAGTTTAAAAGAGCTGCCAAGCAGAGGAGGGAGGAGCCCCTGCTGGGGGTCCCTCCAGGGCTTTCCCAGCAGCCCCTAGCAGGGCTTTCCTAGCAGCTGCCTGTGTCAGTGAGCTGACCTGGAGCAGCCAGCCTCTCTCCTAGGGTGGGGAGGTTGCACTGTACACCTTGTCAGGGACATATCAGACAATCCTAACACCTCAAACTTTGGTTGTGTCTTGTCTGCATTAGCCAGTTCTTGCTTTGACCTCTGTCCCACCCCATTGGGTCTCCCCAGGTATGGTGTGCAATTTCCTTCCCCAGCATTCATGTGGAGTTACACAACCTGTGCCTCAGCATGACTGGATCTGTTAGGGTAAAAATTCAAGCTATCATCTTGCCAATAAATTATTCAGAACTTTATTATGATTTCTCTTATTCTCAAGTTCTCTGTATACTGATCCAAATTTCTCCAGAAACAGTTCCTCCCCAAACATCTCTGAGGCAGAATGACATTGTGTGGGTTATGTGCCCCAAGCTGCAGTCTGCTGTAGAACTAAACCCACCAGTTATAAAGCACTCTGAAATGTTGTAATACCTCTGTGTGGTGCCAGCATCAGTGTGAGGAGGTGTCCACTGTTGTTCTGCCTGAAGAACTGCCCAGAGCTCACAGAGGGTGTGGATATGCACAGGGGCTGCTTCTCAACTTGAGCCTGTGTTCTGACAGCTCTCTGTGCACCACAATTTCTCTCTTTTTCCTTCAGACCCAGCTCTGCATCCCTGCCCAAGGACAGGTAGAGGGGTGTGGGTTATTTGGGTGTTCTAGCTCGAGCTAGACACAGAGCCCAGTTTGTCAAGCCCATCAGAGTTTATCAGCCTGAGGTCCACTCTACAGCATGTGTCACCTTTATCATTTTTAGCCTCCTTGATGGGTGATTAGAAATAGTTCATACCAAGTTAATGCTCTGACCACTGTCAGGATATAAAGGTATAGACATAGGGGCCTTGCTGATATCTACTGAAGTTTCTTATATATCAGTATTTATTTGTATTACTCAATACCTCTCTAACTAATTTCTGACAATATTTTTACCCTGTCTTGACCAGAAAAAAATCTGGCTTTACATAAGCTTTCCTCAGCTACATGACTCAGATGGTTTCCTGGGGAGAGAAACGTTAGAAACCTTGAATTCTCTCACATTTTTCTGATCCAGCTCATCCTTTTTCCTTTTCCATAGTTCATCTGTCTTATCCTTGGGGTTGAACTTTTCCACTTCTCCCATTTGTTTGCAAATCTATCCTTCATCCAGGCACATATATTGGGCTGACTTGGTTCTTTCTTCAGTCTTAGCTTTACTTCAGCCTTCTCCTGTGTCCTGGAAAACTTGAATCCCAGTAGAAGCAATGTTTGTTGTTAACCCCTTAGTCTCTAAAGAAGTGTCACTTCTTCTCCATTTCTCTTACAGAAGTGTGCTCTTTGCTGCCTCTGTCAGCACTGGGTTCAAAGCTGTCCTTGTCTAGACAAACCTCAGTGGATAAAAGTGCCTTAAAAAAGATGGAGGGCAACTTTTTACATAGGTAGACAGGGAGAGGACAGGAGGGGATGGTTTCAAATGGAATGAGGAGACATTTAGATTAGATGTTAGGAAGAAATTCTTTACTCAGGGAGTAATGAGGCACTGAACAGACTGCTCATAAAATTGAAAGTGTCCAAGGGCAGGCTGCATGGGGCGTAAAGCAACCTGGTCTAGTGGGTGACATCCCCGCTCATGGCAGGGAGGTAAGAACTACATGATCTTTAAGGTTCTTTTCGACCCAAAACATTCTGTGATTCTCTGATGATTCAAACAGATAGGTCAGAACAGATCTCCCTGGGCTCCTCCATCCCCTCTCCAATGGCTTTTGGGTTCTTCCAGCACTACATCAGTTATCTTGATCTCCTCTGCAGTGCAAGGGCATGCAGCTCCTGCCTGTCTCCTTTCAAAACTTAAATATATAAAAATACTATGAATAAAAGTCTCTCTTAATACGTTTTTATTTTAGCTAAGTTCTTAAACTTTGGGGAGCACTGATGATCCACTGAAGTCACAGTCACTGGACATTTTTACATTATCCTTGCACCATATGTTGCACTGTAGATGGATATAAGACATGATAATGCTAATATTACAAGAAGAGACTCTTGCTGTATTAATCAAAACTGCTAAGACATGAAGGCTGACCAGAGCTAACTGCCTACAGATGTTTTAAATTCTGTCTGTCATATAAAGTCTTCAGACCAAGGCTGGAAGTTTGTAAGAGATGATCTATAACTCATCCAGAAGATATTGGCCCGATGCAGAAATTATTTGGTTTTGTAGCCTATTTTATCTCAAAGTTCAGGCTAGAAGGTTGTAATGTTCCCTTCAGGCCCTAAAATCTCAAATTCCATGGAGCTCATAGTGTCTGATAGGGATGTTCTTGCTATATAAAAGCCTTCCCATATAAGAAGCTTCTGATGTCAAGTGTCCTATTGAACATCCATTTTTCTTTACATGTCAGTCTATGGATGTCTAAATAATCAAAGATACAAAGTACATGATGACAGGAGATTAGGGCACCTGTCATGCCCATGGCCAAATGCTCCCAGCTGGCAGCTGCTGGCTGAGTTACTGCAGCCCTGAGCAGACCTCTCTATTTCTGCCTGCTCTGAATCATCCTGGGAGTTTTGAGCTGCACCTCCTAACCCCTGGGTGAAATCTTCATCCTACTGAAGACGGTAGGACCTTGGTCACTGACATTTAGCAGAGCTAGGATTTCACTTTGCTTAGCACTTCTGACGTTTTCTTTTTTTTCCATTATAACTCTCTTCCTCACCTGACAGAGATGCATCCATATTTCTCATATTTTCTCTCTGGCTGAGCACCTCCACTCATGCCACGTGGAAGATCCAGCTGCTAGGACACAGCCATGCTGCACCACAGGCAGTTCAGGCAGTTCCTCTGTGCTGCAGTTTCCTGTGGCAAGGTCAGAATAACTCAGGACACCTCTCCTCTGGCACAGCTTGAGGTGTTGGGTGGCTCTGCTCTGCTTATGGCAAGGGGTTAAACAAAACCTTTTCTGCATGGGGCTGCTGAGCAGGTAAGGGCTGGATAGCAAAGCTTTCTGTTAGCTGAATATATTAGTAACTTCCAGTTGCCTGGAAATCAGAGGAGAAAAATGTAACCGTTTGGGCCAGTCTGGAGTGGGTGCTGCATGTCAGAGCCCCGTCACATCTGTGTCAGTTCCTCTCTCTGGGCAGTGCTGGATGGGGAACACCAGAGGTTTATTGCCACTCTTCTCCAACTCCTGAAGCAGAAGAGAATATTATACAGTGGATAAATGTTTATTTCTCCTTTTTAAAGAAGCTTACTATAAATTACTTTTTAACAAGCTAGACCCATATGTAGACATGCTTTTAATTCTCCTGGAGCAACTGAACTTATTTTTGTTCAACCAGTTTCAAGAGTTCCAGTGTTGATTTATTAGAAAGTAACAGAGCAGGAAGACATGGGCTTTACCATGTGGACTAAAGTCTGTTCAGCAGATATCATTTTAAAGTCAGCTAAAGTGTGCTGTAGGAAAGTAATGATGTTTGACCTGGACATCCTAAATGAAGCTGCCATAAATGTAGATAAAGATTTGCCTGATTCACTATGAATGTTGGCCACCTCATTATCATTTAATTATAATAATTAATTATGATATCATTTTTGGCTGAGGTTGTCCTGCTCACTTCTAAATAATGCTTTGGCACATTACTTCAGGTACTTTATTAATTTACCTGAGTACTTCAGGTAAATTATACATTGTATCAAAGGGGTTTGTCTGATGCATTTTCATTTAACTATATTAGGTGTTCCCTTTTCTTAGTTTGTGAGAAAGAGGAAATTTGGGAATCAATTTCATGTCCTTTCCATCATCAGGTAATTAAATACTCTGCCTTGTTTAAAGAAAAGTATGTGTTTGTGTTAAGGGGGAAATCCCAGGGAGATCTAGTTTTGTTACAAGGTATGGAATCCTTAAGGAAAATAAATATATAGGAAAATATTGCTAGGTTCAGCTTCTGTCCATGGGTGAGTACTTGTCCTGGGGACAATATGCAACATAGAGTATCCAAAGCAGCTTTTTAGCCAGCCTGTGGCCTGGGTTGCACTCTGCTCTGCCTGTTCTGCATCCTGAGCTTCAGGACGGATCTGGGCTGATTGGTGAGGGACAGCAGAAAAAAAATGAGATATCTAGAAAGCATACATTTCATTGTTCTACAGAGAAGATGACTGAAGTGAGATGCCAACAAGTCTTCAAATACATTTTTAAAAAATGTAGCAGTGGTGGTCTTCCAGAATTGTCCACTATATCTACTGAGCATAGCAGATAGACCAGAGGCATTACAGCAGATGGCTTTGTCTGTGGCAAGGCAGTAGGAGAAACTCCTTAACAGTCAGGAAAGTGTCAGGACAGGATGCTGATCCTGCAGGCATTAGGATAGGGGAAACTTCACAGAGTAGGTTTAAAGGCAGGTGGGTTTAATCTCACATGACTGGTTTGTGTATTTTGGAAGACAAGTGGCTTTTTCCCTAAAGGAAGAAATCTTGCTTTCCAGATCCTAATCATTAACTAAAGAAAAATTATTTTGCCTATAAAATTGCATCAATAATCTTAAAACTGCAAAGTTAACCTAAAATGATGCTAGGGAATCAAAGCAGCCTGAAGCTCTGATGCTGTAAAGAACTGCTCTTACTCATGCCACAGATTGCTGGTGAGGACATTTCCATTTGTTTTACTTTCTCTCTTTGGCACCCTGTTTGCATTTCATGCATGGAAGGAGAAGTCTGAGCAGGTGAAGGTGTGTTTAGTGATTTACCAGATGTCTTTCATGAAGCTGGCTGTGAGGGAACTCAGCATCTTCCCAGTTTTGGCACACGTGCTTGCCTACAACCCCATTGCAAACGGCACCTTGCCTGTGAGCGTGCCCTGGGCTGTGTTTTGGAAAAAGCATTCCAGTGGGATTTTCCCAAAACATTGGTTTGGGTTTCCAAAAGTGGTGGAAAACAGACAATCTCAAAGGGATTTAACAAGCTAGTGGAACCAGCTAGAACCTTCTCCACTGTATCAGTGCCCATGGGGATGTGTGTGGAGGCAGGATGCTGCAGCAGCCCCCACCCCAGCACCCATCAGCAGCTGCACTGCTGCCCTTGCCCACATCCATGCCCTTGCCATGGGGCTCTGACCCTGCTGCAGGTCCAGAACAGGCAGCTTGTGCCTGGAAGCTGATTCCTATGTGCAGGGTGGGAAGCTGTGGGAAGGGAAGGGGCACTGTGGCTGGGATGCTGGCTCTGTCCAGGCACAGGGCTTGGGAAGGCAGCAGTGCCCACAGGTTTCCTCTCTGCCTTGGCCCACTCCTTTTAAGCTTCTCAGATAGTAGGAAAGGAGAGGAAGTTCACAGCTCCCAGACCTCTGCACAGGGTGCTGGGCTCAAACCCCACCCAGGTGCAGCTCCTCCTGGCAGGCAGCAAGCTCATTTTCCAGGTCCCAGAGGTGATTTTTGCCCCAGCTGGGTGAGCTTCCTGGGGACTCTCATCCTCAGCAGTGTTCCCACAGACAGATAACCCATCCACTATGCATGGGTTTGGGGCCACGGCAGGATATGGGTAAAAACTGCCTCAGAGAGATGGGGTCAGGAGCAGATCTCCCTCCCCACAGATGCTCAGCACTCCACCCTGCCTTCCCTCGTGTCCTGAGAGGCTGCATAAAGCCATGCACGCCAAGAAGGGCCAAGACCATCCAGTGGCCTCCTTACTCAGAACCCTTTCAGGAGTGATTTTAATTCGTGTAAATGAGTATTTTTAATTTGTTATACTGGCCTTTATCTCTATTACCATCTCATTTGCTTTTAAACCTAGTTTTGCCATCCTGACTGAATTCCATTTGATGCATTAGGAGTAATTCTCTTCCCAAAGGGTTAGACATTTTCTCTCCACATAAAAGTCGCTTATTTTGGATAAAGAGACGATTAGATTTATCTTTAATATTTTAATGGCAGCCAGGATTATTGGGTGGGCAGCCCCGGTTTCGGTTGTTGTTGGGGGATTAGACTCTAATAAACTCTTCAGATTGGGATTTTTTTCCTGTTTTTCACAAAGTACTTGTATTTATTTTAAAAATTCACTTCTTTTTGAGTCATAAATTCCATTTGCTGTTTCCTATTAGTATTAAATCAAGTTGATTAAATTCATAGTGACTATTTGCACATATATCTTTTTAATTTTAACATCCACAACATAAAATCTTTAATGGTGCAATTTGAAATACCTGCAACAGACATTGCTGTTGCTGTTTAAACAGATGGAAATGAGGATCCAGAGGGAAGGGAGAGGGAGAGAAGAAGGGATGGAGAGATGGACAGATGGATGTTGAATACTGGGGTGAGCTGACTATTCCCATCACACACAATAGGAAAGATTTGGGGGTTGATAAGGATAAAGAATTTGGAGAAAGCTCCCTCTCCTCAAAATCAGCAGCATCCTCTTGGTGAGCAAAAAGAGAGAGTGCAGCGTGCCCAGGGTCACAAACTCAGTTCCCATCACAGCCCCTAGTGCGGGAGCCGGGCAGCCCCCGAAGGTGGCATTTGCTCAGAGCGGACGCCTGCGGGGCTGGTGCGGGGCATACCCAAGAAATGAGTTGGGGCTCCAACCCCTCGGGGCTCCGCACCCTGCCCTGGCTGTCACGGATCCTAGTTCAGGCTAATCGTAAACTTGGTAATAGAATAAAATGTCAGCAAAGTAGAAATCAATAAGTGTTAATGCTCCAGGACTTTCACTGCTGGGCTCCCCTCTCGGGCTCCCCCCTCCCGCACCATCCTGTCCCTTTGATTTCAGTCCCTTCTCTAATCCCCACCTCATCAGCTCCGGGAAGGGCTGATCTGCAGCAGAAAATCCCTCATTCGGGGCAAAATCAGCTTAATTTGCAGCAATTTGTAGCAGGTCTTTGCTGGGATTTGAGTCTCAAAATTATTCCGCGGGTGGGGGCCGGAGCCCCTTGCAATATGGGCAGAGATTTCCCCGCTCCTCCGTTCGCAGAGATTTGTCTGGGCAGTAATTACAGGCGGGGGCGCAGCCCGGCCCGCGGGGCCTGGCACCGCGCGAGCGGCCGAACACGCAGCCGCCCGGATTAGCAGCATTAGCGGCCAGCGCCGAGCAACAATTAATCATTTGCTGGAAAATACAAGCGGGAGCCTCCCCCGGCTGCCGGGGAGGGAAGGGGAGAAGGGGTGGCCGCCCTGGCCTGCAATAGAGCAGTGAGGAAAGGAAAGGGAAGGGCTGGCGAGGGATGGAGACGCCCCGGGACCTTGTGGCCTCGGGACGGGAGATCAGAGCAGGCAACTTTCCTTCCGCTAATGCCGCTAATTACGGGCGGCAGCTCCGCCGCCGGCCGCGGAGGCTCCCGGGCGCGGGGACCCCCGGGGCAGCCCCGCAGCTGGGATCCTGCCTTTCCCCGGGCAGCCCCGCAGCCGGGATCCTGCCTTTCCCCGGGCAGCCCCGCAGCCGGGCTCCCGCCGCTCCGGGCTCCTGCCGTTCCCCGGGCTCCCGCCGTTCCCGGTTCCCGCCGCTCCCCGGGCAGCCCCGCCGCCGCAGCACCAGCTCCGGGAGCCGCTCGGCACGGCGGGATGCGGAGTGCCCGAATCCGCCACCCCGATAATCGCGGAGCATGGGTGCTCAGTGGGGAGCGTCACTTAGAGTGCGGCTTGGTTTGCGGGGAGGGGCAGCCGCTGGCCCCGCGCGTTTGGGTGCCGGGCCAGCGCTTCACTTGGCACCCCGTCACTTTCTCGGTAAAAAATTAGCTTGAGGTGGAATCGGAATTACACGTGTTAAATGAATTAAAAGCTGACTAATTAGTGCTTCTGACAAATTCACTGGGGAATCATCCGCTGCCAGAGAAATTTCAAAGATGTGCTGTCTAGAGATCAGTTCTTGGTCCACACCATGCAATATCTTTGTGGTGACTCAGAAGAAAATACAAAATCAATGCAGGTAATGATTTCAACTTGACATAAAAATTGGTGGAGTGATAAATAATGATGGGAGTAGGTCAGTTACACAGAGCAATCTGGATTGCTTGGCAGGCTCTGCTCATTTGAACAATATGTGATTTTAATATAGCCAAATGCAAGACTATATATCTCAGAACAGAAAATGAAGGTCACAGGCTGCTGTCGTGGGAAGCAGTGGCTCTGAGGAGGATGGAGGAGATGTGGCAGATAACAAAAACTAAGCATGGATTTTTGGTGTAATCTGCTCTATCAGAGCTATGCCATTTTGGGATCTATTGGCAAGAAAATGCTACCTAGCACAATGGGGGTGGTCTTGGCATCTCAAAACCATAACAGACTCATACTGTGTCTCTTCTGGTGTCCACATTTTCAATAAAAAAACACCAAAAACTGGAAATTATTCAGATAAGAACTTCATAAACAACCTATGAGTTAGGAGAGACACTTTCAGAGGATAGAAGGTTCTTTAATTTATTAACAAAGGCATAACAAGATTTAGCACTAGAAGGTCAAGCTAACTAATTCATAATTAATTTAATTAAATATAAGTATTAATATAAGGCCTGAATTTTTCACAGTGAGGATAATTAGTAGAGTAGACAAGACATTTTAAAACCAGCTTCTTGTTGAAAAAAACTTCTTTGGATGGAGGTGTTTGGGCTTTTGACAGAAAATATCTAGTTGCTTACAGAAATCCCTAGAGCAATATATTTTGAAACTGTTTGTTTTACAAAATTGTTCTGAAGTGTATTTTCTGATGTTAATTTATGCATTTTCATTTTATGTTATTATATCACTATCACATTATAGCATGAAAAATCGTTTAAATCTATTTTCATTTTAATTTTGAAACTGTTAAGTCAGTTTTGCTGTTAAGTCTGATTTGCTACGTAGTACTGAGTAAATGCTAAATTAATGGAAAATCCTTTTGTTATAACACAGCAGAGAATCTTCATGCTGCCAAAAGTGTGAAATATTTCATGTGTCATGAAATTGCAGAAGACCTTAATGATTTTAAAATATAAACTAGGAATCGCTATCTCCATTGTCAATCAGTGTCTGTATATTGCAGTATATATTGTTTGCTGTCAGCTGTTCCTGATGACCTGTAAGACTAGTTAAAAAAAGAATCAGTTGCAAAAACAGCATTTTAAAATTACATTAATTCTCCATGGAAAGAAATACTTTAAAACGCTAGGATTTCCCACAGTATGAGAGAACCTGATTTACAGCCATGTCTAATATTCCAGCATTAAAACTGTTTACCTGAGGAATGGTCTTTCCCACTTAGACCTTCTAAAATACATGCTCCAGCACAGACAAACCTTGCAGTCTTGGCTCAGGTCAGACTAATGAGTCTGTCCACATTCAGGGTGGGTTTTGGATCCAGGTTGCTCTCTGGATGCAAAGGTCCCAGTTGCCTCAGCTGCTGCTCTGTGTTGCAGAGGGATGGCAGGAGGCTCAGCCTGGTGTCTTGCAGATGAAGCAGCACTGGAAGATGATGTGGTTTGAGCCCCCACTTCCAACACCTTCCAGCTGCTAATGGGTCCTTGCTCCAGAGAAGAGCTAAGCCAGACAAATCGCCCCAAACATCTACAGTGGAGGTGCCAAGGCTTCAGCAACAACAGTTTTTAGTGCCTCCCAGTGTGCCCTAATGAATTGATAACCTGCAGGGCACTTAGAGCCATGCAATGTCTGAAGCAAATCCATGGAGCTACCACTGAATGTAGTAATGGGAAATGGAGTGAAGGGATGGAGTCAAAGGGTTCCCCTATCTGGGCAGCCTTGGTTGGATCTAAACAGGGGACATTCCCAAGCCAGGAGCTGAACTGTGGTGATCCCTGTGGGTCCCTTCCAGCCCAGGGTACTCTGACTCGATGGAGCTGGGGCTGTGTGGAGGCTCAGTGTGACCACGGTGAGCCCATGCCACCCCTGCCGTGTTCTGGCTGCACAGGCATCTGCCAGCATGTGTCACTTACACTGCTTTCCTCTGAACCACTGGAGTCCCACCATCCCTTTGCTTCCCCCTTGGTGAACCAAAGGACAGAGGAGGCACAATGAGCCCAGGGTGCCCTTTGTCTCCTTGGAGACTGTATTAGCAGCTGGGATACCTCATGTGTATCCCAACTTTGGGTTGCTTGGGATAAGTTCATTGTTTATGAACACTCCTGGGCCTCTTTCTAATCTTGCATACCTTCCCATGTGCATCCCATTTTGTTGGAAGACTTGTCCTGTTCTGTTGCAAAATAGTCTCTGTTTAGCAACACATCTCTGCGTTCATCCTTGTGTGGAGCTGAGCAGCCCACCTTCAAATCAGCGTGGATTCCTGAAAGTGCCACAGTCTCACTCCACAGACACCTTACAGTTGAACTTAGGAGACTTTAAAGAGCATTTTGACAGTCTGGGATGAGAGAAGCCTCTGCCACTGCTGCTGCCTTTGTGTGGCACAGCACAGGCAAAGCTGGCTCTCAGCCAGCTGCCAGGGGTTTGGTTTGTGTGGCAGAGGTGGAGCCCAGGGAGACGAGCCATGCGTGTTTGTTAGATGGGAAGAGGTTAAGGAGATAAGGAAGCACTCAGAACTGAACTAAGGTGTTTACAGACCCTGGAAAGAAAGCTGTGCTTGCTGCCCAGGGATGAGGCTGGGCAAAGCCAGTGGCACAGGGTGGTGCCACTGCCCCTCATGGGTGACGTGCAGGAGCATCACCTGGAGAAGGTCCTGCACACGGGGTGGTCTGCAGGAGTCACTTGGCTCTGGTGTGCTAAACCCACTGTCATTGGTGAAGTTATGGGAGGACTGGATTGCAGTGCTCCTGGTCCCTCCGCTCATGTCATGTCCTTTGTTTTCAGACTTCTAACAAAACCTGGACTAAAAAATGAAACGAAACATTGCAATTTGTTCTTAGATTTGTTGTAAATGCACATCCCTTTCCTGAAGATCCATATAACAATCATCAAGAAAAACAATTTCAAACTAAGGCTGCTCTAGAGGATTATGAACACTAGAAAACCAATGCCAAAACCCTGATAGAAACAATGCAAAAAGAGGGAGAATAAAAAGGTAACGTGTGTTAAGCGTTTGATCATGATTACAGTTGACACATCCTCTAACATAAATCTAAACCTGGGAAAATTAACAATAAAGAAACATTTCAGTAATCCCTTTAACTTTGAATTTCTGCAACAGAAATACCAAAATGCAAAATGTTTTCATGTGGGCTTTAGTGATGGATGTATAAAACAGAACAAAACACTTTTTTCAAACTGGAAATCATTAACCTACCTTCAGTAACTATGGCTTGTCTTGCATTAACCTAGGGAACAGATTTTCTACCTCTCCTCACATTATCATATTGAATAGTACTCATAGAAGCCAATTGAACTACTTGTGGGTAAAATGTTACTCAAAAAAATAAGGCTATCAAAGCCAAATCATATGTAAATAATATCCTTCAAAGTCTGCTGAACACATCTTCTAGCCACAGAGCGATAACATTTTAATTATCAAAATATAAAAATGCTCACTGCAAAAGCCCAAGAGTCCAAAGTTTTTGAATTAAGTCCATAAAAAAGAAATATATTAGGTTCAAAATTGTAGAAGGCTTTAAATAATGTATTAAACTTCTTTTAGTTTTTTCAGCAGTAAAATGGCTCCAATTGGTGTTGTGAAACCTTTTGCACCAGCAATGTTTTTTAATAAAAGTTGAAATTTTCTTGTATTCTCTTCATTCTTAGAGGTTTTCATGAAAAGCACAAATATAGTGATATATAAGGCAGCATTGTAACATTTGCAACAACACATAAATTACAGTTAATGAAGAATTTTAGTTGCAGTGACCTGTAAATGAGACATGTTACCTTAACTAGCTCTTGATCTTCCATTGGAACTGGTGGTCCATTCTGGAGTTACCAACTAAACAGGGAAAAAATACTGTGTGCTTCCAGCACTTACACAAACTAGCTTACCAGAATAAATTTTCATAAATATTTTTGAAGGTCAGGGTGGTGTTTCTTGAAAAAACAAGACTATTTACCCAAACTGCATATTAATGGAATGACAAAATAAATCTTCATGTTTTCATTTGTGCTAATGAAAGGGGTTGAATGACTGGGTATTCAAAACTTTACACATTTTGTAGTAATTAATTTCTACTGCTTTTGATATGGTTGGGGTTTTTTGATGCTAACATTCTCAAAATTTATTTTGGGAAACATTTGCTGCTTCTAGGTGAAGCTTTAACTACATGTAGCTTTAACTACATCCTTTATGTCTACAAATATCCTTCTCTTTTAAAGAAATAGAAGGTACATTAAGGGGTAAAATAACTACCAACTACCATCACAGTGTCATTAGTGAGCTCACCAAAATGATCTGTGTAGTATTATATCATGTAGGTTTTACATGTAGTATTACATCATGTAGGTTTGCTCTCTGGGCCTCAGACCTTCAGTCTCTCTGATTTCTGCTCCACCTTGGTAGAGCCAGTCAGCTGCAGATGGCTTAGTGCTTAGAAGAGGCAAAAAGTGCTGCTGTGAGCACTGCTCTTAAGGGTGATGTATGAAGGGAGAGCAGAGCTTTTAATTCAGAAAGACTGCATTCACACATCAAGCCAAGACATTGGAGATTTTAAATATCTGGTATCTTAGTACAGGGAGGTGAGTCTGTGACAGTGAGCATATCTGTTTTCAGCTCCATTTTTCTTGTAAGAGTGTGTCTGTAAGCAATATCCCTAATCATCACTGTCCCTGTCCTACAAGCCCCATGTTGAACTAGTGGGGAAATCTGACTTAGGCTGTTACTGGCTGATAGTGTCCAAATCATGTCATGAAATTACCTGAAATAAATCGTACACTAACACTAGCAAATTATTTTTTTTCTTGTTCTAATTTACAAGATGAATACAAATAAACTAATTATAGTTTTTAGTTATTCAGCTTTGTGCCATTGTAAATCACAGCGAGTGGTGGAGGTTTGCACCAGAAGTCCCAGCTGACACAGGTGGGTGGCACCTGGGAGGGAGGGAGGGAGCTCTGTTAGACAGGGTGGGGATCCCCATGGAGCATTCAGACAACAAGGTGCTGTATTTTTCTATCCAATTTTCTTCTGCTTCCTCTACTAAGTGTGGCACTCAGCCTGGCTCTGGCTGTATGATTGGGAGAGGAGAAAATATCACTGAAAAAAAAACTGTGGCAAGTTTCCTACAAAAGTCTGGGTGCTTTTTTTCAGGAGACGCCATAGGAGCTCGGGGACTTGCTGCTGGTTCTTCCTGGTGCAAGAGGAGAAGCAGAGCCTCTGTGCTCCTTATGATTTTAAAACATCCAGGACAGTGTAGAAATTGCTCTGCATGACTCCAAAAGATAAGAAAAGGAAAACCTTTAAGAGCCTGCCTTATGAACCTATGGAAAAAGCAGTGATTCCAGAAATGTTTAGCAGAAAAGTGAGAGTATAAAGACACCATCATTAATATGGCTTGAAAGACAGGATGCTAATGCAGCTGAAAGCTATTGCTGGTTGGATCTGCCAGGACATCCCCAGCTACACGGGTGTTTCAGCAGCCGGAGGGGCTTTGACTCTGTTGACGTAGGTAGTTATAATCAGGAGGAGAAAGTGGAGAGAAGGCACAGGACGGATGCAGACCAAGAAACAAAAAAGAAAGAGGGGGGAGAGAGAGAGGAAAGAAAGGACAGAGGGAAAAGGGAAAAGGAGAAAGAGAGAAAATGTGGGGGGAGAAGAAGAGAAATGGGAAGGACAGCAAGCGAGACTGTATTTCTATAATTACTGTGGATTGGCTCGGATTAAGGGCAACTAGCTATCTCTTGGTTTTTGCTTTTTATATAACAACTAATCTCCTTCTAATCAGTTATTATTAAATTATATTCCATTTTTAATTCATTCACAGATCATTGGTGGCACAATTCGGACATCTGGACAGATAATTGAATAGAGATAATTTATGTAAATGAGGAACAGTTGTGTACCAAGGAGGGGGAGGGGAGATTGCAGCTCCCAAGGCCGGTGACCTAATGAGGACTCTCCAAAAGCTGCCCTTGCTCCCTGGGAGGACTCAGGTGTGAGGGGGTATGCTAGGAATATTTGGGTATTGTGTCTTGGATATTAACACACATACAAGAGGCCATCAAGCCTGACCTGTCTCACTTTACCTGAGGGACCCACTTGTATTGAACATCATTTCTCTGAAGGCTGAAAACAGTGGCAGAATCAGCACCTGGAGGTGCCCTTTGCCTCCCAGGGAGAGGTTGTTTCTAACCAAATCTCTTAATGATTTCCTGTGTGATAGCCCAGAGCTGCACTGATCTGACCATAGGGTGGAGGCAGCAGTGAAGGAGCTACTCCAACTCAGAACATCAGCCTGCTGCCAAGCCTAGTACCTTGTGCAGGCCTGACTGGAACCCTGGAGCCTATTCCTTACTCCTCAAAAATGCCTCCCTGCTCTTTGATAGACATGGTCTAATATTTCATTGCTTGTCCCAAACTCTGAATTTTGGAATCAGGAAAAACTTTTGTAGGTAGACTGTTCAAAGAGAGGTTCCATGATCAAAGGCAGTAACCAAGTACCACAGAGGAACTGGACTAAAGCATTGTGACAGCAGCAATGTGAAAGAACAGCCCCAAGATTCTGGCTCATTGTCATCAATATGGGCACTGTCAGAATGAGCAAATGCAGAAATGGAGTCAAATACTGTACAGAGAGAGAACACAATGTGGCAGTGGAATACATCAGATCCAGCAGGAATACCTGCAGGGCAGGGAGTCTACTTTGGGCATACTCCCATTGTAGCCAGAGGACTCTGACCAATAGGCTCAGTAGAGCCTAGGACACGGCTTATCTTACCTTGATACAGGTAAGATAGATACCAACTAGAGAAGTGGCCCAGGACTAGCTCAGGTGTGGGCATCTAAAGTTAAGCAAGATGGATCCCACTATAAGGGAAGAGAGATATTTCTCTGCTTTTGCAGTAGTGGAACAGCACAACTGCATATTCCTCTGCCTCAACAAGGGAAGATCAAAATGAAGTTCTTGTTCTGGGCTATGGTTACATTACTTTTCTACAACATCTGGATGCCACAGACCTAGGTGCTGAAAAAAGAAGCATGATAGATAAATTTCTCTTCCAAAGGGGGAAAGAATGCTAAACTCAATTGCTACAGCAAAAATCTACTTTCCATCACTCTGTCATAACCGGAGGAATTTTGCTGTGCATAATGAATTGTCTTAGTATTATGGAACTGTTGGAGGAAGGGAACACCAAAGATGCATTCAGTGTGTGGGAAGACTACTCACAAGAATTGTATGTCAAAATAAATTCAGGTCGAATTGCTAAGAATACAATGCAAATGAAATTAAAGTGGTTCAAGTGACCTTCTTGCCCAGTGTCAGAAATGCACTGGGCTTTGTTCAGCTCTGCAGGGGTTTTTTTGTTGATTAAAAAATTCCCTTTTCAGGTCGATTCTTGGGGCTCTAATTAGCAAAATGTGAAATTGCCAGTGGAAGAATTATTGTGAATTTTTCAGATAGGAGTTATCAGTGATAACAAGAATGTAGCCATATGACTGACTACAGCCATAAAGTTGGGACAAAAGTTCTCAGCAAGGAGGGTTTAAATCAGCCCTTCTTCAAGTCTTCATAACCAACAAAGAAAGGTGACCGAGGAGTGTATTAATGCCATTTG
Organism: Ammospiza nelsoni; assembly: GCF_027579445.1. Lineage (NCBI taxonomy): Eukaryota > Metazoa > Chordata > Aves > Passeriformes > Passerellidae > Ammospiza > Ammospiza nelsoni. The sequence continues at coordinate 41,336,316 of NC_080638.1, read as the reverse complement.
CAGGATACTGAGTTGGGAGAATTTATGCCCATGAGCAGAAGAAAACCAGAGTGCTGCAGCATGGACAACATAGGTGGGAGTCAATTCAGCAACCTGCTTAAAGGGAAAAATCCCAGAGCCAGAAAATGTGCCTCAGAGACAGACAGTAGGACAATGACAACAGCTGGCATAATAGTTTGGTATGATTGCCATGTACTTTTGAATATGACAAAACTCTAAAAAGGATTGAAATAACTCCACATTCAGAAACATGACATTGTGGAGCAGCCTATTAATGTTGTATTTCTCCAATATTAAAACTCAAATTTTCTATGCAGTTTTGCAATTTTCTTTTTTAAGGAAATACTAATAACTGGAACAGAGCATAGAAAAGAGGAAAGATAATGCCTGGGAGCTTGTGGTTTTGGTGAGCCATGCAGAGATGTGTCTGACTTAAGTGATAACTGAAGAGACAGGAATAGGAATCCCTCAGCTACCAGACAGGTACAGAATCTGATGAGAAAGACTAAGATTTGGGCTAGTACCAGGAAAAGGAGTACCAGTCACTAAGTGAAAGTCAGATCACAAGTCACCTATGCACAGGATAGAGGTGAGCATTGAGGGGGAATGGAGGTTGAACTGTAGCCATTTCTCCAGAGTAACTGGCAGGACTATGGGAGCCCTGTCATGGGGAATATTCAATAGATTAGATGTTTTCACTCTCACACATTTTCCCTCTTACTGGTAGTAGCCACCACTGCAAGACACAGGAGCTGTGCAATGCTGCTGACTCCTTGCATCCTGCCTGCTTGGCGCATATAAATCCCAGGGAAGGCAGGAAACTCCTACATAATGTACCATGTCCTATCCCAACCTCTTCGACGTTTTCCTGCAATCTTCTGCATGCTCTGTGTCTTTTCTGATGCTGCCTTCCCTTAAGCATACTGGGGGCTGCTACATGTCTCAGGGTTTCAAACCAGTTTTCCTAAGGACTATTAAACTAGTTTGGTAATTGGTTATACAGTCTATAAAGAAGGGACTATTTTCTTTTTTGTTTTAATAATATTTTATAATATTAACCTTCTTTTCTGTTATGGTGAAAAAGCTTAATAAGAAAGGGAGCACTGCTGTATGTCCTAAACATATCTAGTGTGGGGTAGTGTATTTCCTTGCCAAAATTATTCAGTAGCCAAACCTCATTGACATTTATCTCCATTTCATCTCCAGTTTTCCCCACTTCATCATGGACTTAGGCCACTGCATTTTCCCAAATGAGCAGGTGGGCTGTGATGAAAATGCAGACTCAGACATAATTGACTCTGTGAAGCTCTGAAGAACAGAGCTAATATCCTGGCTTGGCAGACAATGCAACCTGAGAATCAGCACAACGCCTAGAACACAACAGTGAGCTGCTCATATTGACTCAAAGATGGATCCTGAGAATGTGTCCACCTTTAATCCCAGATATAATGGATGTAAGTCCAAGGCCCATCTGGCCAAGGGACCATTATCCTCTCATGGTCTGTCCCTCAACTCAAATGAAAAGGTTTGTGCTCCTCAGATAGACAAGGATGTGTGGAGCACCAAGTGTGATACAAGTGTGTGGTACAAGTATCCTGGCTTGTGTCAGAAACAGCGTGTCCAGCAGGACCAGGGCAGTGATTGTCCCCTTGGATCACTGGCAAGGTCACACCTTGGATCTTGTATTCAGTTCTGGGCTCCTCACTACAAGAAGGACATTGAGGTGCTGGAGTGTGTCCAGAGAAGGGCAACAGAGCTGGTGAGGGGTCTGGAGCACAAGTCCTGTGAGGAACTGAGGTTGTTTGGGAGAGAACTTATTTCTCTACAACTGCTTGAAAGGAGGTTGTAGCCAGATGTTCAGTCTCTTCTAACAAGTAACAAGGAATAGGACAAGGGGAAATAGTCTCAAGTTGTGCCAGGGGAGGTTTAGATTGAATATTAGAAAAAATTTCTTAATAGAAAGAGTTGCCAAGCACTGGAATATGCTGCCCAGGGAAGTGGTTGAGTATGTCCCTGAAAGTATTTATAAGACACAAAGATGTGGGTTTTAGGGGCATGGTTCAGTGCTAGGTAAATGGTTGGACTCAATGATATTAAAGGTCTTTTCCAACCCAAATGGTCCTTTATTTCTATTCTATTATTAAGAATCCATGGGTCCAAGGAAGGTAGGTGATGAACGATAGTCATACAGACTGAAAATAGCTGGGAATAGAGAGAAAGGGTAAAGGAAAATTTTCCAACCTTTACTTGAAATTCCATTACTTGTGGTGGATACTCATGCCAACCTCATACATTTACAACCTTGCTAGATTTCCCAAAGGAAATTCTGCAGAAATAGATATTTCTATTAAGGTATATAGACAGTTTATTTTAAGTCTTCAAGGCACCACTTGATTTAGTTTTCCTAGCAGGGAAGAGCAAGACCAGCAGTCCGGTTTGTTATCTGGTGGTGACAGGGAAGCAGATGCTCACAGCACTCTTTAACTCTCACGGCAATGCTCAATCAATCACAGGCTCACACGACAGTGATCTGGGTGGCACACCCCTGCCCTTCCCTTTAGCCACACCCAGAAGATGGTAAGGGCCAGTACTTTGTCCATCTCCAGAGCCCAGTCAGCTCTGGGGTTTCCATCATTTTTCAGGTCTCCATCCTGTCGTTGTTCCTGGTTAGTAAGAAACAGTGGGGCGTGGGTAAGGAGAGCAGTGGTGTGTTCAGTGAACCTGTGTCACTTCCTTATGCCTCATTGCCCTCTGCGTACTTGCATCTCAAACACTGCTGAAGGTTAGATGGTGGATGTCAAATCAGGAGATGGATTGCTAGAAAGCCAGGACTAGTGGGAACCCAGAGAAGCTGTCTCTTTGTCCTTTCTGCCCTGTGCCATGAGCAGTTATACCCATCTCCTTCCTGACAGAGGGACAAGCATCTAAGTAATCTCTTCCAGTGTCCCTCTTGCAGTCTGCTTTGCTCCCCCTCCTCATTTTTCTTAATTTTGTTCATAGTGTCTAACGCAGACCTTTCCTGCTACAATTTCCTGTGCCATGAGCACAGAGGACAGCTTTTTCTTCCTTCTCCCTGTATAGCTTTCATGCCTGGGGACTTTCTTTTATCCTCTCTCTGTCTTCCCTCTTCAAGTTCCACAGCACCACTTCTTTCAGGTTTTTCTTTGCAGGACGCGTATCAGATCTGTGATCATTCTTACTGCCCTCCATTAGGCACTCTCCAATGAGTCCACTTAGAAAGGCAATTCCAAAACCGGGCTCAACACACCAACTGGTCTCACCAATGCTGCATACAAGGAAAGGTAATTTCCAGAGGTCTTGACAGTTGTAGTCTTACCCATTCTCTACAGTAGGAAGTCTGATTTATTTGCAACACCATAGTATTTTTGAGAGTGCTTGTAATCCCTTCTAACCTCTACTGCTTTTTCGGAAGAATTGCTGCATAACAAGTTGTTTTCCAACCCCTGTTTATGCATTTCATTCTTTCTGCATCACTGTGATTCTTTGCATGGTTTCTTACTGATTTGCATCTACGTTTTTTCAACTACTTTCCAAAATTGCCAAGATGAATTTGAATGCTAAGTCTGTCCTTCAGTGTACTTAAAGTGCCTTCCAGGTCTGTGTCTTCCTGATGTGCCCACTCCCCCTTTTGTCATCCATGTTGTTAATTCATCCAGTGAGCAGAACCATACTCAGAAGAGATCTTCATGAAGCCATGCTCAATACATCCTTTATTTTGATAGTAAACCACTGAGGACTATTTGCTGAGCACAGTTTTTCAACTAATTTTTCACCTATCTAACGTTAGTTTCTGCTAATTTATATTTTCCTACTTTACTCACAAGGATAGCTTTTGAAATGGAGCTTAAGCAGCTAATGGAAGTAAAGATACTCAACCTCTTCCCTCTTTATCTACAAGACCTGTTGCCTTGCTACAGCAAGAAATTAGATTGACTGAAAGGGATTGATCCTTGACAAATTCACACTGAAAACAATTGTCTCATTTTAGCCTTTGATATTTAGAGAAAACTAGGTAATTTATTCCAGAATTTTAATGAGAAAGGGAATTAAGCTGATTGGTCTATAATTACCCATCACCCTTTCCTTCACTTCTGTAAGAGCAATGCCTGTGATTTTCCTGTACTCCACTACATCTCAGCAGGTTCTGGAAGACAGCCACTACTGACTCTGAGACTGCTGTAGCCAAATTTCTAAGCACCTTCAATGAAGCTCGTTATGCCAAATAAATCTGAATGCACCTAACTCAATAACATTACCTCTCCCATACACTTTTCTTATTCTATGCCAAGATTTTACTTCTTTATCACTGTTATTAGTTTCTCTAATATTATCCTCTGTCAATAATTTTCTCTCCCTGTTGAGCAGAGATCCAATATTTTGCTTAGTCTTCCTCTTGCTACTAATGAATTTACAGAATGATTTCTTGTTCCCTTTGATTATCCTGCTACTTACAAACTTATTTTATGCTTGGTCTTTTTGATTATATTCCACCTTGCCTCTGCTGTTCTTCTGTACTCACCTTTTGTCCACCAAGCTATTTCTTATCTTCTGCACCCTTCCTTCACAGGTGTAAGGTCAATGGCAAATTTGTGAACTAACCAGGTTGTTTTAATTTTTTCCCCTATTTTATGATATGACAGCCCCTCCTGGAGCAGAGGAGGATATGGGTTCAGAGAAATAAGGCTGGTGTATCATGACTTTGCTGCAGTTGAAGAAGAAGGTTAAGGGGTAGGTTGTAGGTAGACAATTAGGATTAGGACATGCCAGAGGCAGGGAAATGCAGGAGAGCTCTTTTCCCCACAGTGGTACTTGTGGTAGCAGCAATTATTTTGAGCATTATTAAATATCATAACCACAGCTCTAATGACATTTATGTGGAGGCAGTGAGGCTGCATCCTTGAATTCTGCAGTGAGGTGTTAGTCTGCTTCTCCAGCCTGGAGATGGTTGGTGTGATCCTCAGCTCACTAACACTGAGGGCAGGTTGAGGAGGGGTGGGAGACAACAGTGCGGTAAGGAGGCCCTGCACTGCAAGGTACCCAGGGATAATGCCACAGCCCTGGTGTGCCCCCACATTGGGGCCCTGTCACCTCTCACTGTGCCACCACTAAGCCCCCACGTACAACACCAAACCTTCCTCCAGCATCCCACCTCGACAAAGCCAGGGGTTGAGTGCACGGGTAGAGGGCTTGGGGTCCTCATCAGTGCCCTGTCACATCCCCTTGCCAATGTTGCCCCATGCCCATGTCTTCTGCAGAATCCTAGTGTCGGTGTCCTTGCCCCTTTATACTCCCCATTTTGCCTTGACAACAGGTGCTCCTCCTCCTGCTGCTGCCCTGGGCTCTGTGCAGACAGTTCCCCTCCCTGTGCTCCTTATTAACACCCCTCCTAACCGGCAGGAGCAGACACCACCAACAGCTCCTTTCCCCTCCAATCCCCTCCCCTTCCCTTCCATAATCTATCTAAATATTAAAATGAGTTTGTCCCTGATTTACATGCGTAAGAAGGGATGTAATAATGAGGACGTAGATTAGAAGATTTAGCACAATCGTTTGTGTAGATTGTGTCCCATCAAAGGGCAGCTCTGACAAGCCGAGATTAAGGAGCAAACAGCTGCCGCTGGAATTCAGTCCATTTGTTTGTTTGCTGTTTTCTCTCTTGACTCCAGCAAACAGTCTCATTAACATGCAAGTGATTTGCCCCTTAAGCCTTTTCCTGTTTATTATTGGGGGAGTTGCTGACGAGGGCTTTGTAGAGTCCCTGGCCCAGTTCTGAGAGATCGACATGCAAATCAAGATTAAAATGGGAAGTAATTAAAAACAAAGAAGGGGCCACAACACCTTGGTCTCCTCTTTCCTTTGAGGGATCTTAAAGTTAAGGCACTGGGAAAAGGTGTGCAGTGAGGGGAAATGGAGCACTGTCCACCAGGCCTGTGTGGCCTTGGCAGGCCCCTCTTGGTTGTGGTGTTGAGCTCTCCCTTTCTCCTGCTCTCCTCCACTCCCTCTGCCTCCCCCTCCTCAAAATGTCTGTCTGTTAAACTCATTTGCAGCCTTTGCTTCAACGGCCTCATTTAGCAGCACCTTCCATATGGTCCCTGCTTGCTGCCCACCACAGCCTCTGCAGTACTGGACCCACTGCTGCCTTCATGTGCACAGCCCCTGGCCCAGGGCCATCTGTGCCCTCTGCCCCCTTAGCAGTGGTGTCCCCATCCAGCATCACGAACCTACCAACACTTGCAGCTTTTTCAGCATTCACAGTGGGTGAGGGACTGACACACGCAGGGATTGTGCAGCATCCATGCTCACAGGCATTGACAGTGATGCAAAGGGTCTCCTGAACACATACAAGGGTCTCCTGAAGGGTTGTGAAGGCTAGCTCAGGTCACTGGAACAACACTGGCAACAAACCAGCACAGTGTGTCCTTCAGTAGCACCCAGACTCAGCTGGTGAACGCTGCCGGTTGGAGCAGGGCAGTGACAGCGTGCTCATCTGCTGGCTCCCCAAGTGCAGTGCACCCTGTCTACAGCTGTCTAGGGATGACAACTGTAAGGAACAGCACACAGCATTTCTTGGGTTGAGAGAGAGAGACTGTCACATAAATCTCCTGCAAAGCAAGCAGCCCTTTCTCTTCATTTATCAGAGCGCTTGCTCTGTCCCTTGCAAGACAAGTAAAAATATAATGAAGCCTAGAAACTCGCTCTGGGAAGCAGCCATGGTTATTCAGTGTGTGTCTACACAGACAAGCAGGGACAGATGTGGCTTGCTCTGCCTGGCAGCTGACTGTCTTGCCTGGCAGCATGGAGCTGTGTTGGAGCATCTCCACTGCCAGCCTCTTGTCTTGGTCACCCTCAAGGCTCCTGGCTTGGGCACAGCTGCTCCTAGACCCTGGGATTCCTGCCCAGGTACATAGCATGCTTCACCTTGTTAAGCAGACTCGCATGTGTTCATGTGTGCATATCCTCAGGATAAGGCTGTTCACCAGGTGTGACAATGAACAGTTCTGAAATTTGTGACTTTCCTTCATGCTTTTCTTAAATCCTGGTGTTGACAGGCTGCTGTGTACCTTTCTGTAAGGTGCAGGGCAAGCAGGAGCTGAGAAAACGCAGCCTGCTCAAGGTTAGCCCAAAACCCTTGGCCTTGGGGAGTGGCTGCTGTTTTCAGTGGTCACCCAACTGTTACTGAACTTTGTTTCATGCATGGCCAGGAAGAGACTACAACACTACAGATCTGTGACTGCAGATTGTGCTGTAATGAACACATGTAGGAGAATCACGATGTTTAAAACACTTACGCATGCTGTAAGTACTTTCTAACCTGAGTCCTTTATAATCATGGAGTAGAGCTGCACAGAGGGATTGGTCAGGAAAATCTCACTCTCCATCTTGCCCCACTTAGCTGCTAAGTCCAGAAAAGCTCATGGCTTTTGTAGAAACGACTGTTTAGAGCTGCAGCGCCTTCCCCTCAAACTCCTCCTGCTGCTTGCCAAGGCAATGCAATAAGGAACGACCAAACCAAAACATGGCCAGCCTCAGTGTTACGGCATTGCACAAAGTAAATGAGATGGTGACCATGATCCTTGCAAACAGTATTGTGTACAGACAGAATGACAGGCGAGTGATTGTGAATTCCCTGCTGTTGTTTCCAACTCATTGGTCAAAATAATTAATGAAATAGTTATAGCTTTTGTTTTTTCAAACTCAGAGAATGGCACAGCTTCACTGCTTACCCAGCTTTTTTTGCTGTTTGTTATGACAGTGCCAAGGAAGAGAAGAGCATTTTCCCAGCTACCTGCAGGACAGCATAATCTGATACAGCTGAGTGGCCAATCAAGCTCAAACAGTGTCAGAGATAGACTGATAGATAGGCTGATAGATAGATAGACAGATAGATAGATAGATAGATAGATAGATAGATAGATAGGAATATATATCTTTTTCCAACTTGAACTTGAATAGCCGCTGGACTCCTCTGATCAACTCTGACCCTGCCCCTGTACCCCTCCCCTTCCTCTCCAAGAGGTGGCTCTGCAGCCAGCAGCCAGGCTCCAGGTGTGCCATGTGCAGTCCCAGTCAAGCCCCTGCTTCCCTGTGGGGCAGCCTTCAGCTGTGCAGTGCCTTGCACACTCACTCACCATGCAGTCCCTTCAGCAGCGAGGTTTCCAGGCAGCAGCAGCAGCAGCACCCCAGCAGCAGTAACACTGCCTCTCTCAGCAGCATTTCTTTACCTGTAACAACTCAGCCCTTGTTGCAATGGATTTTCAATAGATCATTGAAAGTTGCTTCATCATTTTAGTCCTAACAGACTTCTACTCCCTGTTTCTCTGTTGTTTTGGGTTTTTTTCTTTAATTTCCACAAAGATAGAGTTTTGGTTTATAATGGGGTAAGGATTCTGTGGCTTGGGCACTTAAAGTCATAAATCCCTGGGCCATTTTTGTTCAAACACACCACAGTCAAAGCAACCACTGCTTCCTTGGATAGAGATTAGATCTGAAGATCTTCACACTCCCCAACCAAAAGTGTTATGAGTGATTAAAAAGGCCGCTAATAGTAGAATTGAGTAGTCAACCTTGATGTAAGTAATTTGAGTGCTCCAGCTCTAAATGGGAATGAGCAGGTGAAACCAGTGTGCATCATGCTGGCAAATAAGCAGGGAACTGCTGGAGAGTGCTGTTTGCTGCAGCTCACGTCACCATCCCTAACACCATCATGCAGTGCATCCCTTCCAGCCTGGTCCTCGTGAAAGTGCTGATGGACCCCAAAGAGGAGAATCAGTGCTTCAGCCAAAGGAAGACATGTCATGGAGAAAGGGGTCTGGGAAAACGATGCTCATAAATGAGGGAAATGAAGATATTGGAGTTCCTGATTCCCAGATAAGAGAGGTTTTTCCCCAGAAGGATCTAGTGATCACCCTGAGGTGGCAGGTGCAGGAGAAGCTCTGGAGAACAGTGGCCTTGACAAGGGGACAGAGGGGACACTGAGTCCCCCAGCATCTCATGGCTCTTGCAGTATGTGTGCAGAGGGGTCCCTGCCCAAGCCTCCTGCTGCAGTAATAAGTGCTTGACTGAGACCAGGGCAGGCAGGGAATAAAAAGGGGCTTCCTGGGCCCAGCTGCAGCGTGTGCCACTGCGTGAGCTGGGGAGCTGGGGAGTCTCTAATCCCTCAGGGCCAGGCCAGCTGCCAGGATCCCACTTGTTCCCCAGCACGGCAACTCCGCAGCCTCTCTCACACCAGCCGATGACACCCTTTGCAGGGCAGGGGTTGCTGCAGCCTATCCTCTTGGGACTTGTGTTCCAAATAGCTGCAGGAACAGGAATGCCAAGTTTTCTGTACACCTTCTTTTGGGAGATCCAGGAAGCTTTTGTGACCTGTGTAGACACTTAGCAAGGTCCAAGGGGAAAATTGCACTGCCTAACTTGTCACCATAAATGCTGGTGGTTTCATGCACCAACTTTGCCCGACCTGTGCTGGGCTGTTGTTTTTCCTCTCTGTCAGGAAAAAGAAGTATAAAATTATACTTGTGGACATAATGATTTTTTTAATCAAAGCCACTCCCATGCAGGGAGCTTCTCCCTTCAGAGCTGAGATATTCAACTTGCCCTCTACTGCATCCTTCTTTTGACTATGATTATTGTTGCATTACTATTGCTATTATGTCATAAATTGACGTCTTGTGTTCCTGTTTGTTATCTGGGGATTCTGTTATAATCTTGACAATCGCTAATGCAGTGTAAATCCAGCACGCTGGGTGATAATCTGGCTACATAAAAAAGAAAAAAAAGAGAAAACAACACACAAACAAATAAATTTTAAAAATAAAAACAAACAAAAAACCAAACAAAAACCAAAACAAAAAAAAAACCTTTCTAGGCATAATCAAAACCTTTCACTTTAATATTGAGTAGAATACTTTTACGATGAAATTGCATTTTCCCCAGCTCTTCTCTGCAGCTCAGAAGGATATCATGCTGTTTGCCTCCAGATAAAGCGGGTGCTCACTGGGATTTAGCGGGCAGGGTGCAGGATCCGGCCCCGGCACGGTGGAGAGCAGTTTGCCTCCTGAGCTCCAGTGACATCCAAGAGCTGGCGGGAGCCCTACTCGTTCTCTGGCCTCGGCGGGGAATGTCTCCCCGTCGCCAAACAGAGCTCTGCAGGATGGGCTTTTTTGGATTGGGTTAATTCCACACAAAAAGTAACTCAGTATGACTCATTTTTATAGGTAGCAATTAGCACCTGTTGAAACCCGGTTTTCCACCCAGATATATCTCCATGCCGTTGAGTTGGTGCGCTCAGATCCGAGGAGGGCCGGGTCAGGGAACGGGCCGTGTGTTTCAGTCCCTTTCTCAGAGAGACATGAGGGGGGTACGAGCGCAGAAAGCACGGCAAGCCGGGGAGAGAAAATGCGGAGGGCGAGGTGGTGCATTAAGGCTTGGTGGTGCGGATATTTTGCAAGATCAAACGCCCCCCCTAGGCCCAGGCCACGGCTCTTTGCGGGCCCGGGCCCCCAGGCAGCGCCGGGGCCGCCCCAGGCCGGCATGGCGGGAGGGCCGCTGTCCCTGGGCCCGGCGGGGCCCCGTCCGCGCTGCCCCATCACGGCAGGCCGGGGTCCCGGGGCCGGGGTCCCGGGGGCCGGGGCGCCCGCGAGCGGGGCGGGCGCCCGGGTGTCGGTGGCGCGGCGTCCGGGAATGCGCCGCTGATCCTAAACAAGTTTGCCAGCCATGCTTTTCTCATGGCTCCCGCACAATGGCCCGTTTTCTGCCCACCTGCCGATTATGCTTAATTAGGCGAGGAGTTGATTAATTTGAGGTAATTGACAGCTAATTACAGGCCTGAGGGCTCATTAACTTGACGTCCTGTCTGAGGGAATCAGCTGGAGGGGGTCAGGTGATGTGCAGCCCCGCTCTGTGCCCGCTTGCTGCCCGCTCACCTGGCGGCCCGGGCTGGGACAGGGAGCCTGCCCGGCGGGACAGGGGACGCCGGGAGCAGCACCAGCCCCAGGGGACGCAGCAGGAGGGACGCTGCAGGGCAGCAGGGCTCCCTGTGGTGATAAAGCAGCAGGAGGTTGGTGGTGGCCTGGGGGCTCGAGGACGAGAAGCCGAGCATGCAGGCAGAAGGGGAGAGAGATGTGCGTGGGATGAAGGCTGCCAAGGCTACAGCTCCCTGTAGGCTGGGCCAGCAGTCCCGCGCCATGCCCGTGGCCCCAGCAGGGTGTCCGGGGTGATGGAGGGATGCCACAGGTCCATCACTCCAACAGGAGTCCACAGCAGCTGCTGGCAGGCTGAAAGCACTTGTGCTTGCTGTACTGCAAGACATTATTAGTCACTTCATGTTTACATCATACAAATGCTGATTGAAATAGGGTATCTTTTTTCAGTACAACTTTTCTCAATTGCTCTTTACTGCATGCAAATTACAGGACAGCAAGAGAACTCTTTACCTAACAGCTCATTGATCTCCCTCACTGGAGAATTCAGGCATGTCCTCTGGCTTTACAAATGTATCCTTATCTCACCTTTCTAGAACTGGCGGAATCCCTGCATAGAGAGAGGCTAACTGACACAACCAAGGTTACTTTGAAAATCTAAGCTGGATCCAGCTTTTTGAGCCCTACACCCTGGGCTTTGACCATAAAACCATCCTCATTTTTGACAAGCACACGGCTGGTTACCTGAAGATGACTGCCAGAGGTCTGGCCTTATGGCTACTCTTCTCCTGGGGGACTGGCAGCTCACAGATCTGAGATGTTCCTGGCAATGCTGAGGAGAGGGGCAGAGGATGCCTTTTTAAAAGGCTACTGTCTAATTATGTCAGAGAGGACGTGGCTGGAGAAATGTACTTGAAAAGTCACAAAGGTTTGTGATGGCTTCTTGTTTCTGTGGGAGGGCTCACCACCCTCAGACTCCATCTCATCCTCAGGAAGTCTTTCCCCAGACATGATGGAGGTAATGCCTGGTTAGTAAGCTTGGATCAGGGTTCAGTGGTAAGCCAATACAAAAAGTGGCTGAGAGGAGGAATGAGAAGTAAGCCATGCTGGTGAGCAGAATGACTACAGGGCACAGTAACAGCTGGACTGTAGGGCAGACACAGGCTTCATTCATACCAAGGTGTTTTGCATTGCTATGGGCAATGAAGGCTTGGATAACAGAAATCGAAAGAATGGATCTCCTGGCAAAATTGTAAACAAAAATGCTCCTCTGTGAGCATATGGAAGTCTGGTGAAAAATCTAAAAAATCATCATAAATCACAGTTTGACCTGACCACTGGGGCTCTTCAGCCACAGGAAGCTGCATTGCAACTGAAGCCTTCTCAGACACTTCCCTTCGCACACTGGCATCATTCCTCTGCCTTATTTTAGCTTTATTTCTGCCTCTGGCTCCTCTGAAAGTGCTATGCCATCCTCTCATTCTTGGTGTGATCAGAGAGGATGAAAAATATAGGTGTGTCATTTGCATATTGCTGACAGTGGCTTTTAGAAACCTGACTAAACAACTTGCTTTCATATTCGGTTGTTACATTCCACAGCTAACTTGTACACTGCCCTTTATCCCTTTGAAATGCACTGATGCTTCATTTTCAAGCTCTCTTGCTTGAATTTCATGGAGTTGGGTAAAGCTGACTGGTCTCTATGGCAATTATTATTTAATACCCTTCTCCCATTTGTTGTTGCTTCTCTCTACCCTAAACACACCCAGCCTGGGTGCTGATTCATGGTACAGAGGCCAAATGGACCCATGTGACAAATAAATTTTGCTCACTTGCTTAGAACCTTTCCCATGCCTGTCTCTTTCAGGAGAAGGTGTCCATAATTTAAGTTGCATTTGAGAGGAGATCACCCCAACAACTTTTATAGTGGCATTTATCATTTAGAACCTGGGAGAGGAGTTATTTGGAGGAGCCCAGACTGGTAGTTTCCTCTTTTTCTCTCTAAATCCATTGTTGAAATTGGCTAAACCATGGCCATTTCTCATCTTGACTCATACAAGGCTGTTGCCTTGTAGTGTAAATACAAAGAGTGTACATTGGTGCAGTAATATTAAGCATTATGCATAGTACTGGGTTACCTCCTCACGAATTTCTTCCTCTTTTCTCTGTTGACACAGATTCATCAACATGATGAAAGAATCTTATAAGCAAGGATACATTTAACCATGTACATTTTCTATGAGCTTGTGTAATGTTATCAGCTTACAGATGGAGTGCTAGGACAGAGGTAGATTAAGTGGTTGCCCCCATTTAACAGGATGTCTGAGGTAGATCCAGATAGGAAAAGTGCATTCTGCATGTTTTAACTCACTGAACCTTTAGAGCTCTCTCTTGCTGTAGAAAGCCTCACCCACCAAATGCCACACTGTCGTGCTGAGTTTCTTCCAGAAGAAGGAATGTTTCATAGGGTCCATGACTCTTCTGAGGTCTAAGTTTTAAGAAAACTTCCTTTTTGTTACTGAATGTTTGCCTAAATTGCCAAGAAGTATCTGGAAGCCACAAGTCCCACTCACCATCCCTGGAAGTGTTCCAAAAGCATGTAGATGTGCTTAGGGATATGGTGGTAGACCTGTCAGAGTTACCTTTAGGGTTGGATTCAATCTTAGAGGTCTTTTCCAATTTTCATGATTCTGTGGTAACTGAGCCAGGAGCTCCTTCTGTCTGTACAGAAATTGCTGAGTCCAGTCTTAGGGGGTTAGTTCTACTAGCAGGAAGTTTTACAAGATAAGATCTTTGGGAGGGAGTGGTGAGTAGCCTCACTAGGATTGTCATACTGATGTAAGAATCAGTATAGCATAGGATCATCTATTTGAGAGGTGTTTCCTCAGAGAAATCTATCCTATAACAGTATGTGGTGGCTTAGGCTGATGTAATTTCAGCCAGGGATACTGGTTGTTCATATATAGCAAGCTATTGGTATTTAAATACAGGTCACTTGGACATCCAGAATTCAATTAAATTTAGGGAAATTCCTTTCTGTACTAAGTCTGTGGATGCTGGAGAAAAAGAAAATTGGCAGTGTGTAATACCAGTAGTTTGTTTTACAAGTGTAAAAGTGCAAGTAATCCCTACACAAACTAGACATAAGCTTTCTAAGTCAGTTAGCAGAATGGAAACTATTGCTGTGATCAATGACAGGGTAACCCGTTGGAATTTAATTTACTTTTAATCTCAGAAGTTTTGGCTTTGGAATTATTTTGGTTTTGGGAATCCAAAATAGGGGAGGAAGTGTCAGCAAATTGTTTGTTCGAGGGAAGACTACCATATTGGAAAGCAATCTGGACTTTCAGCAGGTTGGAGTCTTTTTGAAGATGATTACCTGAGCAGTAGCAAGGATGCTGACACCTGGGCCAGCACAAGATGCTGAATCAGTCATTTGTGTCACTGGATGAGAACTGTGCTCAGATGGCAACACAGCTTGTTCCTTCTGTGATAGCCTTCCTGTTGCTTTCCTCTTTGGACACAGCTCAGGCCATTTCAGGGAGGAAGAGCATTAGATGTAAAACACTAAAATTTTCTTCCCTACATCTCTTCTTCTTGGAGCTGGCAGATACAAGCAGTTTCCAGCGCTACCAACATCCCTGCAGCACATGTGCAGCCAGAAAGGCCTATCTCATAACTGCACTTGCAGCTGAAGCTGTGTCTGAACTTGTCCCCGAACCTGTCCCCATCACCATCTGTAATCAGTGACTTCTAAAAGAGCAACCTGCTGATTCTCCAGTGTCTCCATTTAATTTGGGTACCTCTGCAGCAAGAGATAATACAACAGGCTGAGAGGGCTGCTCTGAACCTGAGGAGTAGGAATGGTTGGAGGGAGAGCTTCTTAGCCCTGATTTTTCTAAAACATTTCCAGCTTTTTTTCATACCTAAGAATTTTTTCTATAACATATGGAGGGCATGGCCACCAAAAATAAACTCTATTGAGTCTGGCTCCAGAAACAATTTTTTTTCCACATACACAGAGCCTGTACGAAGTAGCTCAAAATTATGATACAAACAACAAAAGCTTGGTGAAATGTTGCTTTAAAATCCATGTCATAACTACTATGTATATGCCCGTGTTTGTACATCTGTATATTGGCACCTTCTCTGCAAGGCTGGATGACAACTCTCCCAAAGCAATTAGAAGGCTGAATTTTAGGTCAAAATCTTGCTAAACAGCTTCAGAAACAAAGAAATATCCATAGCCCATATTGACACCAAGCAGGTCTATCTCCAGTTGTGAAGTTCAAAGAAAGTTATTTTTCTGGTGCTGCCTATGTGAGTGACAATCACCAGAAAACCAGCTTGTATTTTAAGCTTAAATGAGACCTCAGCATCAAAGTTCTACAGTTCCTACCCAAATGCAGTACATGATGCACAATTTTCTGATCCACATTCTTAACTTCATGTGCCTGAGAAGCCAGTTAGCAGAAGAGTATACACAGGTGCACAGACTTTTTATATCATTTCGAACATCTTTCACCTTAAAGAGCTGATAAGTAACTATTCTCTATCAGTATCTGGGTTTCAGAAGAGAACATGCCTGATTGACTGCATTGCTCAGGAGTAAGAGGGTTACTGTAATGATCTTGTTTGCAAGAAAAATAAGAACATTTTTCTCATTTTAGGTTAGCAGACGGAATAGAAATTGTGAAAGTTATCACTAGCCCAAATGTATTTTTATTTCGCTGATGAATAAACGTTGAATGCCTGACCTTTGTGCCAGTGTTGTTCCCATTATTTCTGTAGGAATTTTATATTAAATTTTCCATTAAATGTTGGAATTTTTGAAAATATTTGACCAACACAAATAAAAACAGACCACCTTATGTGTCCTCCATTTTAACATATTGAGGTGCGAGAACCAAAAGCCATCAGTTTCCATGCTGTAGAAAATAAAGAATATTTTTGAACATTTAGCTTACATGACACTATGTTCATGCACAGCAGTGCTGATCTGTTGCAAACTTGTTTGAATTAAACTGAAGAGACACAGGGGAGATCTTATATCTAATTTGTCTGAAGATGCTGCAAGGCAGTGTGAACCACAAGGATGAAAGAGAAGGAAACCTTTCTCTTTTTAGATCAGCAAGTCTCCAGGAGTATTCGTCTCCTGGAGTGTCCCAGAGCTGTTGGTCATCTTGAAAAGAGTAAGAGACCAAGTGAGTTCCTCCTTTCTAGAATGCATCTCTCTGTACCTCCAAGTAAGGTACAGAGTGAGGAGGGCACTTTGGCAAACCTGGGACTGGCATGGGGGTATCGGATGAGCAGCCCTCCAACAGCACCAGTCAGGTACAAGCAGCAAAAGGTTTGGCACTGACAGTACCTCCTGCAGATCTGGAGAAGTGATGCAGGAAAGAGCACAAGAACAGCTGATTCTGAGCACCTATCCATACCTTCTCCCAAATAAAGGTATTTTGAAGCTGTGTAAGTGCTAGACATGAAAAGACATCAGATACTCAGCCCTTGAAAGTACAGACTGTTTACTTGGTATAGCTCCAAGCTGGGATTTACGACCAGTGTGGTAGGACAGCTTCTCAGAATTTATAGGGGCTGACTATTGAGGCACTATTTTGATGACCAGTCTTCAATCCAGTGCTGAGACAAAATTCATTTACTGCTCTGACAATATGGTGTTCTTTTTGTTAGCTTCCCTCAATAATACTTACAGCTTACATATGTATACAAATATGGATGTAGCTTATTTGGATGCTATTTTTATTTCATGTTAGTTAAGGCTTTCATGAATATTATAATAAAATCATGTACAAATGCCCTCCTGACACTTCTTCAGTAGGCAATAACAATTGACCAGAATGAATATTATCAGGCAAAAAGCCTGACTGGATTCACTTAAGAAGTCAATGGTTTCCACACATTTGTTTCACTGACAGCACATTTGGCTCATCAGCCATATAACACCCTGCCTATACACTCAAGTGTTCAGGACAAAAGAGACATCTCTCCACTTGCTGCAAGGAAAATGACAAATGTTACTTTTTGTCATGGACAATAATTTTGTTAAATTACAAAAACTAGGACGCTGCCTAGGGAAAAGGAATTGTGCTATTGATCATTAAAACAAAACAAAAAATAAGCAAATGTGGAGTTCCTAGGAATATCTATGGCTAGTAAAATAAGATAAATTTTAAAAATGGCAAAAAAATTGCTAGCCACCCAGAGATAAGAAAACAAGCATTTGTACTAGGGATTTCTGAAGACTAAATTGTGCTGGAGAAACCTGATTGCTTTTTAAAATAGAATTACAAAATTAGTGGATGACGGGAACACAATGGATTTGATACATTTAGATTTTAGTAAAGATTTGATACATAAATCCTACTCAAAATTAATGCAAATGGGTTTGGCTACACTACTAGATGGAATGAAAAATTGGCTGGAGACCCACAAATAAAGGATAATGATGCATTAAAAGGTATTGTGCTAGAGGGAGAGATCTCCCTCCCCGAGATCAGCAGTCAGCTCTGTCCTATTTAACACCTCTTGACATGACACCTTCGGCCTGAAAATCAGGAAATTTTGCTAAGAGACTGAAATATGGCAGCACAAGAGGGATAGAGCAGCTGAAAATAAAATGGCATGGCAGTAAAAATACAAGTATTGTCCAAACCACAGTATACAGTCACAAGGAGGTCCCTAGAAAACACCAGATGAGACTAACTGCAGCAGGAACCTATGAGATAGGAATTAGCTGCGTAGCACAGCAGAAAAACAGCTGAAGTGTTTGAGTAACAGAGCTGCAATTCACCCCAGTATGGAAAAACCAGAAGGCTTTTGCAGTATCTTGTCCCACATATGCTTTCAGTGAAGTCCCAGGCAGGTTTTGATGGTGTAGCTGGTAGGGCAGCTCCTGGAATCTTTTGTCTGATGCTGGAGACAAAACTGCTGTAAGATATTTTTCTCCCCAGAAACAACCAGTGTGGATACAGTGAAGTCAGCTTGATTTGGGAGGAAGGCTTTAAACAAATCCTTGTTTATTTTTTAGAAATTGTAAAACCAGGAAAGGAAATGGCAGTAAAGCAAATTAAATGCATTAACAGCAGACATAAATCCCCATTTTCCTAATGTTTTCCTGTTCTCTATCACTCACTCTGTCCATTTGCAATTTCAGCTATTAATCATCTAATCTTAGCATCCATCCACAGGTGTACATGGGTGTCCCAATGACTTTTGAACCTGTAAGCTAATTTCAGACAACTTTCTAGGTAGAGAATGCATTTCTGTACATTTTTTACATTAATTGGCTAAGAAAGCAATCCAGTGACTGCCTTTGCTGAAGTGTGAGCATACCTCCTGTAAGGCACCAGAGAATCCACACATGATGCAGTCTTGAGAGGCACATCCACAAGGAAAACCACACTTCCTTGGCTGGTGCAACTGCTCATGAAACTTCTGTTTTTCTCTGACCTCCTTCTTGCTGAAAACAACCATCTCTTCCTATTTTCTTCCCTTGTGTTTTGATTTTTTCACTATTATTCTTCTTATACTGCATTTATAACAGTCTGCCTCCTTCATTCCTTTGCATTTGCTCCAACCTCCTGCCCACGCCTCACTGTCTTTCAAAATGTACTTTTTTACCTGTCTTGGTCTCCTGTCCTCTAAATCCCTAATTCTTCTCACTTGCCTGTATTTTTCTTTCAGTCTTCCGTATCACTTTAGTTCCACAGTTCTCTCCCACCAAAAAACCTTGCTAATAAATATTTTGATACTTGCTAGTAGAATTCCTGTAAGCCTTACCCAGATGCATACACAAATGGGGTACACTAACATCTATTGTAGCAAATTCCTCCCTCTCCAAATTATTGAAGTGAATGAGAAAAATTATCTCTCTTTTGTTAGAGAAAATAGTTTTATGCTCCCTAGAGAGCTGCAGTGATCATTTTAATAATGTTCAGTGTGAAGGCAGGATCAGATCCACAGATCATCAGAGCAATAGCAAGATTTTCAACATGGTAAAATTAGGAAAATTACATTTTTTCTGCCTTGGTTTGTCAGCAAACATTTGGACTAATCAAGTGTGGAATTACATGAAATCTGCAAAGTAGCACTTACACCCTCTGTGCCTGAGTGTAAAAGGCTCAGCAAAATCAGAGTAAGTGTTCTACATCAGTGAAGATGTTATGATTATTTGTAGGGTCTCTATAACAATGTTCATGGCTTTCTCCTAAATATGTGGGTACACCATGCACACTGTGGCAGTTAACAGTGCTGTGAGAAACCTTCATTTCTATTTTTAAATTCTCAAATCTTTAACACTACATAAAGTCACTCAAAATTAAATCCATAGAATAGTTCTTACAGGTCTTGAAAAAAAAAAGATTAAAATGTCTGGTATTGCACTGTAATTTATTGTTATTTAAATTTCTTATTCCTGTTGGTTGCTTAGATATTTGCATTTTTATTTATTTATTTACTTTAAAACCCACATCTATTTAATGAAACAACAAAGCAGATGGGAAGCAGTGGAAGGGCCACTCAACTGTGGATAAGAAGTTACGGTGTTTGAACTGTGCTGGATAACCTCTAACAAGACTCTTTACATCCTGACATCTCCTTTTCTTCTCCCATCCTTTTACTGTTTCATCTTCTTATAACCTCTCGAGGACAGAAACATTCACCTAATGATGTGTTTCCATGATGCAGAGCACAATAGAGTTTTGATACTTGCTGAGGTCACCACGAATTGAAGGACTTTGGTGGTGCACTTGAGAACTCAAACTGCTGAAGAGATGTCCTCCAAGCACCACTCCAGCCCACGGGCCAGGCACCACCCAACCAGGGAGGGTTACATGAATGCCCCGAGGTCTCGGTGACAGCCACAAGAAGCCATTGCACCCTTTCCCTCCAGCTGCATATTTTCACCTCTCTTCACAATGTTCTTGAGTACTGCTAATCTGTATGATGGATGTTCTTTATCAGAATGCCATCCTCACAAGGACATAAAACCAACAATTTTTTTATGGTCAGTGGATTCTTATTTACATTTGGAAGTCAGAAATTTGACATGATATTATCCATACAGCAAGATGGCAGGCCAGTCAGATAGAGATGTTACAAGCAGGGATACCAATACTTCCTTGGGCAAAGAAACAGAGATAAATTGGCAAAACCAGCAGTGTGTCTTTTCTCCTGGTGTCTGCCAGTAAAGCCCAATCTCTCGAGGAAGGCCTGACATGGGAAGAGTCACAACCTTTACACAAGGAGGCCACTCGACTCCTGAGCTTCCAGAGCACAAAAATCGAGATGGGTATGATGTTCTTAATTTTCTGCCAGTGACTTGTGACTCCCCCTTAGACCAAGACTGAAGTGGCCACATGGTGTAACAGGCAGTTGTTTTTCCTTTTCAGAAACTGTTCTGCTGTGACACTGAAAAGTAGTGCAGACGTGGGTTTCACTGAGCATCCAGGAGAGAGCCTCAGCTCAGGTAGAGTGCTTGTGCGCACACCTTTGCCTCTTTCTATTCATGAAGCAACATAAAAGCTGCCAGCTCACTGGGGTAAGGCAGGAGCAATAAAGCTTTTCTCCTTTCCTCTCTGTGTTTTAGTAAGAGGATTATACATCTCCTCCTTCTAGAATAAACCTCTTTGCAGAGAAGATACTTCTCAAGCCCTCTTTGGAGATCAGGCTTCTAAGATCAAGACTCCTAAGATTCAAGCCATCACAGCAGCCAGTAGGAAATGAACCCCAGTTAAAAGGGAAAGGCTTTTACAGCTCTGCAGGACTATAGGGCTTGGACACAGGGAACATGCTGCTATGGCAAAAAGGATCCTTGTTTGGTCCATAGCTATTGGAGAGAGAATTTTAAAAAATGAGGCACAAGCACAAGGCAGAGTTCAAGTTCCATCCAAGATGACAGGAGACTGTTGCTGGAGACTTTGAAGGACACAAACCCTCCTGCTGGAACAGCTTCACCACCAGGGAAAAATAAACTATGAAACTAAAGAGGGAACCTCTCGCAACTTTAACCCTTGACAAAGGATGTCTGAAAACAGTACCCAAACATGCCTGAGTGCATGCAATGAATATATTGTTAAAAGAGAGAAAGCAAATCAAAATGTTTAAGACATGGTTGTATGTTTTACTACATTTAGCCCAAGGATACAAAGGACCTTTAGAACAATCATAACATCCAAATCAGACTTAATCACTAATACATGCCCATAACTTTGGAAATATCAGCCAGCAATTAACTTGTGCAAGTTACTGTTTACAAAACACCTGTGTATTAAAATGAAAGTCTGTGTGATGAGTTAATAAAACTACTTTTTTTCGTTGAGCCTCCTCAGCACACTCTATTCTTCCCTTCCCTTCTGAGGTCATCTCAGCAGCTGTGACACTACAGACCTGCTCTGGCTCCTGCTTTGTCCTCTATCTCTCTCTACTCCCTCTGTAGTAAGTCACTATCTGCTGTCACTCTCTTTACTCTCACTGTATTAGTTTCAGGCTAATGACACAAAAGCACACATTTTGGTTTTAGCATTTTCTATGGCTCCTTTGGTCATCATGTTCACCTACATTAACTTTTGTGCATCATTTCAATATTGCCTAAATGGCTTTTGGAGCAGAAAAATCATCCTGATATGTATGTACATCTTGCTTTTCACCTCAGACCAGAAGCATCCCATCTTCAACACGGAGAGGGATAGTCTGATTCACCTCCATGTCACCTCTCATCTTTCCTACTTTCCCCTTCCTGGCCATATTGAGAGCTGTGATGATTGTAACAACGCTCAGGAGATTTCTTTCTTGATGGCACCTGGAGGTCCTGGCAATTCCTCAGCTTTCTCCTTGCTACCCACTTTCCAGGGGCAGAAGCTGACACATTGTGCTGTATGTGAAGGGTAACTGGGGAGAGGGGCTGCTGGAGCTTCACCTGCTGCTATTGCAGCACTACGTCCTTTCCATCTCTCTGATGGCCATTTTACTGGTTCTGCACTTTTGGATGGCTGATGGATGCATCATACATAACCCCCTTTCTGCTCATACACGCAGCGTTTGCCTGGCTTGCCCAGCGAGATGGTTGGGTTTTGGAAGCACCAGGTGCAGCTGCTGGGACTGCTGGTTGGAGAAACATTTGCCTCCTGAGCCCGTTAATTAGCACAGTAACGGTAACTGTGCTCCATTAGCCAACCCATGTGGTCAAGTCCCCTCTCCGTCCACCAACCTTGCCCTTAATGAGAGCTGGAAGAGGGACACTCACAAAACACTGCCTCAGAATAATATTCGGCTTTGTGCACGCCGGTAACGAGAGCTGACAGGATCACTACGTCCATTTCTCTTCTAATTAGCACACTTCCAGCTCGGCCTGAGCCAGCAGCCAGAGAAAAGCGATCGGACAACCGTACCGAATCGCAAACACAAAGAGGCCCATTCCCCGTAATTAGGTGAGACAATCCCTCAGTCTTTTCTCGGCTGGAGCTTGCCGGTAAGACTCTCGCTGTTTTGGTAAGTCCCAGCAACACAAGTTACACGTCTCCCCAGGACACTAATAAGCCCCTAATTGTCTTCCGCTTCACACGGCTCGTACCATAGGTCTGACTTGGGGGAATTCTTCTAACGAGCGGCAGCCAGCGCTCCCTGCGCCGCAGACGGACAGGGAGCCGCCTCCCGGGCACCGGCAGGAGAAGGGGGACGGCGAGAAACAGCCAGAAAAGCATCCAGGCGCTGGGGCCCAGCTACATGGCACGGGGCCAGCAGCTGGGCATCAGCCACGGTGCTGGAACATGGGCCTTCTCTATCGTTTCTCCATCTCCAATGTCCACCTGCATGGTGGAAACCTGAATTCAACTCTCTAGACTGTCTTATCCTCTGTCATCTCCAGGGGTACACAGGTACCATTGCACTTCCATGCAGAAACACACCATCAAACCCAAACGTCTGACTGCAAAGATTTGCCTCAAGTCTGCACTGAGGCTTGCTGCGAGCTGCCCTTAGAGAAATGCTGCAGCTGGCATGGGCTCTTCTCCAGTGAGAGAGGCCTTGCCATGGGTCTGCCCCAGAGCTCAGGCTGGGAAGGAGCATGTGAGTAAACAAGATCCTCTCAGCTCTCATGTAAAGGAACATGTGCTGGGTCTCACAGGACAGGTTTCTAAAGATTCTAACAAAATTATTAAAAGCATGAGTTGGGAGGTGGGTAGGAGACCCCAGCTCAAGCGCTCTTATTAAAACAAGGCAAAGAAAGACATATAGTCACTCTAATTTTCAACCTGACACTTTCTTCAGAAACTGTCATCATCCAAATATTTTTCAGCAAAAACATTTTCCCTAATTTTTGATTACAAGCTCATATTGAGCAAAATATCAAAGCTGATCCTATAAGGATACTCACAGCCTGCAGATCCACTTGCCTCCTGTGCAGCTGATTACAAACTGATCCCTTCTGCAAATCAGGGCTCACCCTGATTCCTCCCACAACGAGCCTCAGCAGAAGCAATTTGTCCTGTTTTCACATGTGCTATTTGGCTTCAGTGTGCAAAGCTAAGGGAAAACCTAAGACAGGGTGACAAGCTGATCCATGCAGAGTACAAGAGAATGACAGGTGCCATTGCTTTCTCTGAAAGGCAATTTGGAATAATCATTATACATATATATGTGTGTATATATATATATATAAATAAAGTAACTACAACTAAAAAGTTACTGTACTATAGAGAGAGGAAACAAACTGAAGGCCACAAAACCAGGCAGCCTGAGCACCTGTGCCCATTTGGGTTGCTCTGCTGGTCTCATCCCTCATTCTCATGTAGCTGCTGAGCTCTCTTCCTGCCTTTTCATAAATAGCCTCCTGCATTTTGGGCTATCCTGGTAAGAGGAAGATGGCAAATTTCTGCTGCTTCAAATTAAGCTTAAAATTCTGTGATCATGAAGAAAACAGAGCCTGTTATTTTTGAGAGGGAAATCCTCCTTGACATATAAGTGTCTGCAAGTGCAAAATTTAATTACCCTATATTATTACGCCTACTCATCAGCTATGGGCCACAGAGCCAGCCTTTCAAGTGATACAGAACCAAGTCAAGTACTTTGTCCTCACAGAGATCTGGTCAATAAATAAGGTGCAAGGTCATTCTTATTACCCATTTTTTCTACTAGCAATTAAGTAAAGGCTTTCAAGCTCAGCCCTCTTCCTCTTTTCTGTTCCTTACTGAGGTGTCTATAACAGAGACAGGCAGGGAGCATTCTGGCTTCACTGGTCACTGATCTGTATTATAGGAATCAGCAGGCAGGGCAGAGGTCAACCACACAAACCCAACAAGAAAACGCCTATTCTGTACCCTCATCAGCTGCCTGGAGTCAGTCATCCTCCTCAAAGAGACACGTTGGAAAAGGTCAAGTCTAAAAACCAGCACTTTCAGTGGATGATGAAGTCAAGATGCAAAGGGATGCTGCCATGCTGAAAATCTAGCAAAATCTAAATAAAACTGGCATTGTTGCACATATTCTATGCAGAATGTGGATTACATTCTATAACTGGATCAGTCTGGATCTCTGGCCACTTAACCTTTTAACTATCTTTATGTGGACTTCATGATTGGCCACAATGATTTGAGTTCAGAATATGGCATTTCACATCCTCCTGAGAGAAACTCAAAGCACTGGTGTAAAGATTGGCCTGTAGAAATAACGTGTTTCTAGAACAGGTTTGATTCCAAGAAGCACAGCATTATGTAAAACCAAAAGGATCCAGTCTTTTTCATCTTTGATTTTCTTTGTCTCTCTTTTTAGACTTTTTTTTCTCTTTTCTTGCCTTCTAAAAATACCAAGGTGCATCTCTTATCAGGGCAATGTATATTTGGCACCATACATGCAATACCTTTTGGATGTATCTGGCACCCTGGCTGATGTATGTGTTGTGATGTACATGTAGGAGTGGGTGTAGGTTTTGGTATTTCTGTAGT
Organism: Ammospiza nelsoni; assembly: GCF_027579445.1. NCBI lineage: Eukaryota > Metazoa > Chordata > Aves > Passeriformes > Passerellidae > Ammospiza > Ammospiza nelsoni. The sequence goes on along the minus strand of NC_080638.1, from coordinate 41,311,418 downwards.
GGCAAGGTTTTGCCATAATAGAAATGTGTTTACAACATCTGCATTTGTTCTTCGAATAATTTTTATCCAGCTCAGAGTTGTTGTTCTATGAGAAGTTTCTGTCCAACTATAATTTTCCTGGGCTGAAGATACAGAGACAACCTGCTAGAAAATTGTCTTTCAATGAATTATCACCTTCTACTAAAGATCATTTAATGACTTTTTCAAAAGTGTCAGTACAGACTGGTATATGAAGATGGGGATACAACACTAAGAAGTGAAGATTATTTTCATGCTCTGTGAAGTTTGTATGCCATGTTCAGATAGCTCACTCAAAGAAATGACACATTTTCCCACTACAAGTACCCTTGTTGCCTGAGGTTCTTACTTAGGAGAAACTCAAACGTGAAGATGCTTGAAGTGCTACACCAGAGATTGTATCTGGTGGTTTTGAATGATGCTGGTTCTAGGGGAGTGTATGCAGTGCTGTGGACTTTCTGCAACAGTAATTTGCAAGCTGTCTTTTTCTTTGGATTGTATATACTAAATATTTATATTAGGTTTGAAGTACTATAGAAATGTTTATGAGAAGTTACTGAACTTTTGGGAGAGCAGGATTTCAGGCCATGTGACAATGATGAAATGTACCTTTTTCACATGCTGCATAGGCTGATGATGGAATTGCCAGGTGTCAATTCATCAGCACGGAATGGCTGGCATCACTATCACTGTGATTTGGAAAAATCATTGTTTGCCCAGCACTAGTTACTGCAGGTGACATGGATGAGATCAGCTGCAAATCTGGTTGATGATCCTGTTCTTAGAGATACTCAAAACAAGATTGAGGCCCAGACGCTGTGAAAGAAAACAGCAGAGTAACAAAGTATGAGCTGCAATTAGGCCATACACACTTCACGGTATGCTTGCACTACAACTACTCTGCAATTTTAATTATGCCAGCTCAGGCTGTAGTAGAAGACAAACCATTGAACATTGTGAACACAAGGAAAGTGAACATAACCACAGAAAAAAACCATTGTAGAACCTGAAAAATCATGAGTAGTGCACAGATAGAAAGGAAGAAAAAATCCAAACAACTGTTGCCAACAATAAAATAAGTGAAAGTTTCAAAATGGAATTATCAGCAGATTTAGAACAACTTTCCCCCCACCAAGCTTTTTTTGTTTGGCCTTTTTTTTTTTTTTATTTTTTAACCTTTCTTTGTATAACTGAATTATGCAACTCACTATCCTGGGGCATTTTTCAGGTCAGAAGTACAGAAAAATTAGGACTAAGACAAATTTATGGAGGGTAGGGTCTACTGTGGACCAGATTCAACTAAAACAGATTGCTGGAGACTGTGTAAGTTACCCTAATATAAAATCACTGTGTAAGCCTTTTGTTTATATCCTTCCCTATCCTTCTACAACTGCTTATAAGCAAAGAGAAGATTACAGATAAGACTGGCTTGTGATTTGACTTGTAACAGCACCTTGCATTTTTACGTAACATAAAAATCAGTAAAACCAGAATAAGGTTCAAATGTTATCTCCAAGCAACTTTCACTAATCTGTCATTCCTAGGTGGGAAATATTAATCAAAGTTGAGAACTGTGAGTTACAGGACTGTTACAAGATTGTTGATTTTGTAACGGCAAAACACAGAGTTTAATGGAACATCACGTTATTCAATTGCCAATGCACACAGACTTTTATTTTCATAATGATTAACATAACAAACAAGAATTTCTTCTCAGATGGATTAGATAGCAAAGCATTTGATAATTCAAGACCAAAGCGAACAGCCTTCATAACTGAATGTGTGTAACACTGGCATTTAAAAGGAACCAAATAAATATTGAGTTGACTTCTAAGAAACTCAGAGTAGCATCTAATATACCAATACATGAAAACATTTTATAAAACAATGCATCAGCTTGATTAATATTACCAAATCTTGATTTTCTTACACTCTTCATTCCCATCAGTAACAAAAAGTCACTCAGATTTTCTTGTACAAATAGATAACTGCATGGATGTCAGGAAAGATAGCACTGAAGGAAAAAATTGGGTTCAAAAGGGTACAAAACCCCTTAGTAGCATTTGTATATTGACAAATATTTATTTACTGATGGGAATGGAACATCCACAGGCCAAATCCTGAGGTGGTGTCATGCAGATAAGAAGAGCCTGAAGAGTAGTATTGCCTAAGTGGCCAAGGAAAAGCTTTTGCATCTCAGAGGGCTATTTTGGAAACCCAAACAAACCTCTGAGATTTGCATTTGCATATTATTAAACCAAAAAGCAATAACAGACCGAAAAAACTTCTCTGGCTAACACACAAAAATACATATCAATATTGTCAATAAAAAATAACATAATTGACTCACCTTTACAGATGATAAGTACAAAATCAAAAAACATCACAATTCCAAAGCATATGTTAATGGCAGGCCTATAGAAGTTGATTACTGTGTATAACAAAAGGAGATTTTTTCATCTTGTTGTTCGTTTTTTTTTTTTAAACATATGTATGTTACTAAAAACCACCTAGAGTTTGAAATTTCTTACTGCACATATCAGAAAATACACATATACTTCCAGGACAGGCTTTCATATATTTTCCTTTATCCTCCTTTCAGATCTCAATTCCTTTATGTGTTGGACCAAGAAACCTTTATAAAATACTGGTGATACAGATGAAGTATCCCATTATGTCATATATGTGTACATATATTACATATATAGTACACAAACCTAAATTTGCATTCCAAATCTATAATTCAATGCTTAAAGCTACATCAACATCAGTTTGCACCATAGGGTTTTTTTCTGTTTCTGAACTACCACTTTCAGCTTCTCTTTTCATTCATCTGTCTTAATTCTCATGTTCTCAAAGGATGGAGTTCCTGTTAAGCTCAGCCCTGCATAAACTGTGAAGGACAGAAATAAGTCTGTTAAGTCTTAAATCAGGCTCCTGATATTTCTAAATTTGTGCAGTGTCTTTCCAGGATGTAGAATTTAACTACTTAAACTTAGTTAACCAGAGCTGTTCAAAATAAGCCTAGTTCTGATGGACATTAACCAAAAACCACAGACTGCAAACCAAAGGGTCACCAGCAATTCAGTAAAACTCAGAAGTCTATTTTATCAAAAAAATCTCCCCCTCTTTATTGCACACCCAAAAGGAGTCTCCTCTCTCTGCAAAGCCAGAAAAATGCAGTGCTGTAAGGACAGCCTGTTACATGTAATATTTCCAAACAATTTCTCCTCTCATATGTGACTACAGCCTGAGAAATGACACATTTTGAAAAGTCTGCATGGTAAAAATAACATTATGTTATGTTATGTTTCAACATTATGTTGTATCCTAAAAAAGAACATATTTACTAATGCTTAAAATGTTTTTTTTCTAGGAAAAGGAAAGAGGATGAAATGAAAACAAAATTTCTCATAAATAAAACAAAAAGTCTGAACATGCTCTATACCTCTTCCAAGGGCTGAATATGTAGAAGTGCATGAACAGAAGAAAAAGGCATTAAACTGTAATCACAGTGTTCTGAAAGGGAGAAGCTCACAGAAGTTTCTATCTTAAAAATTCTGGGGTTGTAGGAGAAGAAAATTTTGAGTTGCTGGTTCTTAAGCAATTAAAAATACCACAAAACATTATTTTCAGAAACATTGAGATCTTGTATAGACCAACCTTTTTCACAATGTGGCTAACAGTCCTGATGCCACTTCTTGGAGTGATAACTTAAAACATTACCATCTTTCAACTTTAGAACTCTTTCCAGTTTCTAGCCCTGCAAGAAGCAAAGAACTGCAGAGGACTGACAAAGCTGTTTCTTTGTGTACTGGCCAAAGCTTCAGCGAGGATACCTTCCTGGAGACACAGTAACACTACTCACTCCCCCCCCCCCCCCCGGTCTGTTAGTTTCAATTTCACTTAGAGAACCACTCAGAGGTGAAATGAAGCTCCAGGCACACGGGAGGTCTGGAGCTCTTCCTCGGGGTACCAGATGTGCTTCTCTGAAGGCAGTGGGCAACTGGAATCTAATGCAGAGACTGCACTTGGCTTCTGCACTAAAAGCATGTGCTCCTGCTGAGCCAGTGCTCCTGGTCAATCCACACCCCAAACTACGCTCAAATCCTTCAGCACAGGCGTCGCACACAGGAAATCAATCTCAGACCAAAGACACACCAAAGGGTCAAGGCCTCATGGTGGACACTGGCCAGGGTCAGATCTGCTGTGTACCTCAAACAGGCTGCCCTGAGAGCAGCTGAGTAAGGACACTGGCTGTTCACTTTGAACTGCTGACTGAAACAGCTAACTGTGTCACAGCATGTCAGGGCCAAGTCCTCCTGCTGGACATCCAGATGAAGTCTGAATTCCAATGCAACCAACTGCAGTCCTTGTGACCTGTGCATATTGTACATTTCCCCCATAAAGAGATGAGCTGTGGAAGCAAAATGAGATGCTTGCTTCTGAAGGTGTAGGGCGAGAGCTTTGTTCTTCTTAGACTTTCTGGGCTTCATCTGGATCTGCAGTACATGAAATGACTTAGTTGGGGTATTTTCATCCAAATGTTAGATGTAGCTACTTTTTGGGTTTCTCCAGGATGTTCAGGAATTTCCCTCGAGTCATTTCTCTGGCTGAAATCACAAGGGAAGAAAAAGAAATCAGTATTTTTTAAAAAGCCAAGAAACTCAAACAATTGTATAATCTGTATAATTGTATAACATAGTCTAACCATAGGACAAGAAATTAATTAAGATTTGTGCTTGTACCAAAACAAAGAATTATTTTATTTATCTATTAAAGTGGAAAATAAATAAAACCGCATTTCAGCTTGAATTCCTGACATGCTACAAATGCAGGCAGGGTCTGGAATCTTCTAAACTCAGCAATAATTCCCACAGGCTGTCTCATTACATACAATCTATGCTTTCTATTCCTACTGCATAATGCTCTTGCAGCACCTCCTTTTCCCTGTACTATCCATCTCTGAATGGTGAAATCCAAATCTCCATCACTCTATCTCAGCACAATTGTTCCTGTATGTTATAATCTGTCAGAGATTATGGAACTCTCTCTTTCTCTGTTTCAGGATTATTGGTCCCTGGATGATGTGATCTTCAACAGAAATTAGGCAGCATTTTCTCTCTCTCAGCAGTGTCAGTCCCTGGATGCTGTAATATAATGAGGTTTATATTCCTTCAATGTACTTCGTATATGGATAGGGTAATAAAGTAAAGTTTATAGAGCTTTGGTCTTCTCTTTCTCTCTGCGTTGTCAGTCCTTCGATGTTTAATACAGCAAGGCAAGGCTTATGTGTCTCTCTCTCACACTCAGCACCATCAATCTCTGGTAGCTGTATTACAGCAGGGTTTACACAGTCACTTTTCTGCATGAGACATTTCTGACTTGAGAACCCACAAGCTCAGAAGCTGGCAGAGCAGTCTCATACTGTTCTTGTCTTGCAATAACAATACAATGCATCAAAGACAGCACCATTAGCAACTGAGGCCTGGAGAAAGACAATCTTCCCACTGGTGCCCCTCCATTTCTTTTCAATAGAGGTGTAAGCTTTGTGCTGGACTGGCAGGCATCAAAACATGGAGGGTTTTATTCACAGGAATGCTGAAAGCATGCATGTTTCCCACACCTAGTCTCAAAGACAGTCTAGAAGGAGAAAGGAATTAATTTTCTGTTTTATCCATTCAACTCCTGACTTCTCTACTGAGACAAACATCAGAAATTAAGATTAGCATAAAAACTGGAGGTGGGTTTGTTGATGTTGGGTTTTCTTTTGACATTATTGATTGTCTGTCAGAACAGAACTAAAATGTAATTAAAATGTTCGGCTTACAATACTCAGTGTGCACTCGGATAAAGACATTATGTTATTGTTTACATAAAAGTTAGAATTTATGTCTTAAGGCCTCTTCTTTAAATTACTACATTCTAACTTGTTTACACAAAATTTTATCACAAGGTATTGTCATCAGCAAAATTCCTGTAAAACAATTAATTGTATTTAAGAGTATATAACCTGTTACATACTGATACTTGCAGGCTGCAAAGTCCACTGTCCTGAGTGGAACATGCTTCAGACTGGCTGCAGGTTCAAGCAGATCACTGCACTGTTTTCTTGCCTCATGCCTCCAGCTGTGAGTTTACATCACCCGGGATCCTGCTTCCGATGCACAGCATGAGCTACCACAAAAGTACTCATTTGTACCTCTACCTCCCCAACCCCAAGATAACCTGTATGTCTTAAGTGCTGCTGAAGTGACCCAGGGGTAGAAGGTGCTGCAGAAGAACAGACAGGATTGGTATTTTGTCAGGAACTAAGTTGTTATGCCCAAAGAACATGATTAAATAAAATGGAAATATTTTTAAATTTCAGTTTGGAATAGATTCTTAGTTCTCTGATACCTCCCTGCCTTGCTCCAACAACAGTGCAGGGTTTTAAAACACTCTTAACGAGAAAAGTACGTAAGCTGAACTGCAGTTGATAAAGTGGAAAGTTTTCCAGAGTGCAAGTCCCAGAGAGGAGATATACGAATGCATGACAATTCTGTTCCCCCAAAGAGGGCTGCACCCCATAAATCAGGCAGAGAGCACAGACTCCTTCTGTGTGCTGAGTGAAATTACTGTGGGTTGGAGGTTGCTCCAGAGCACGAGCACGTGCCTGCCTGTTCACTTGTCATCGGAGATGTTAACATTTCTGATTAATTCACAGACCTCTCATTTTATTCTTCATTCCTTTATCCTTGCTATCCTGTTCTGCTGCAGCTTAAAGATTCTTACCGACCTGCTACAATAATCACCACCCGCTTCCCCCCCTAACCTGGTGAAATTGTTTAGTGATGCCAACCGCGCTTTTAATTTGCAAGACATCAGACACAGAGGTAATTTATACCAACATCTGTTCATTTCTGACTTCTGAAACAAACTCGCACATGCTGCTACAAAATCCCATTAGGAGCAGGAGACAGCCTTCTGCTATTCTGTATTCCTCGTCTCCTCACAGACTCAGCCTTGCAGCAGGGCTTTCTTTTTAAAGATATGATGCCAAACTGAGAAAGAAAAAGGACCTTTTATCTTTGTATATGTATGAAAATGGCCAGGAAGTAACATCCTCATTTGACAGAAAAACCACAGCCAAACTAAGGGCAAGTTTCCACAAGCATTAACAATCTCGTCTTCCCTGCTTCAGCTGCTTCTCTTATTTGTCCAAGAACCACAGTTCCATGTATTCTTGGTAAACACAGGCCAAATTTCTACTACATGGTATTGCCTTCAAACATCTTGGCTATTCCTTCACCTTTGTTTCTTTTTAATCTGTGCTGGAATATGATTTGATGGATTTTGCACAGTAAAAGGCTCTATTATTAAACTGACTTCTCTGCTCAGTATTGCTTCTGAGAAATTAATTCTTAATAATAGGAATATCATTTCCATTGGGGTCTTATGGAGCTTGCTGGAGTGAGGGAAGAGCTTGTGAATGAAGAAACCATCACCCACATTCCAAATACGATTGCAGGCTAAGAGAGATGGTAAAACCAGCTTTAAGCAACTACCCAAGGGACCAGCAGAAGCCATTTGAATAGTAGATAGAGGTGGATTTTTTAATTAAAAGGTTGGACAAAACTGTAGTGAAAACCTCAGGGATTTTTTCATTTACAATGGTAGTTTAAACATGGACTTCAAGGGAAGAGAGGTTTGAGCACAGGTTTCATTGTAGCAGCAGACACACACACACTACAGAGGCTGCGCAGCACAAAACAGAAACATGAATCTGCATGACAAGTCACGATTTACAACCTTGCCTATGCTGTGCATCTATGACAATGGAAAAATCAACGATGGATACCACTGCAATAGCTTGGATACAAATTAACCCCACCTATTAGGGAGAAGAAGACACTGAACTCCACAAAAAAAACCAGTTTAGGTTGATGACAGCACTGGTTCTCTGGAAGTAGTGCTTGAATAAACTCCATCAGATAAATGCATTGAAAAATGGTATCAGGCTATTGTAATTAACAGAGAATGCTGTACTGCAGGAATTAAGTTTGCTGCCTGGCAAAGATCTGCCAAGCAGATCTCAAGAACAGGTACTGGATAGGAAAGGCTGGGGCTGAAAGGAGGAAGAGATATTTCCACTTGATAGGGGAGCAGAATAAGGTTTAATATAATCTCCTCTTTAGAACTTCAATCCCTCAATCCCACATTTAGCCTTGTTGCCTCAGGCTCTGTTTTTACTACAATTGTCCCCAAGCTGCCTCTCCACAGTAAATTTTATAGTTGCTGGTTGAAAAGATTCAGTGGTACAGATTGATTTCCTACAAGTGAGGAGATGAGGGATTACCAAAAGCAGTCCTGGTTAACAAGATTGGGTGCAGAATCTCCTGCTAGAGCAGCCCACTCTGCCAGTGCTTTGCATCCTTTCACTATGACATATGGGTTTCATTACACAAAGATTTTCCTGATTTTAACTTGGAGGCGATTACATTGGAAACTCAGAGCTATCTTTACATCTGTAGCAATTTAAAGGTTAAGTAACTTTTAATCAAATGACAAAGACTCATAATGTTTTTTCCTCGATTGAAAATGAAAACTGCTGTTCCGGATATTCCTTCCACTGACAACTTAATTAGAAAAAAACCGACTGCATTGGAGATTGGGGTCCAGCCTGATTGCTCCCCATAAAAAGCCTTCTCACACATACAACAGCACAGGACATACTGTGTCATAAGGTCTGGATAGCCAGGAAATAATGGAAGGATTTACTGCTTTAAAATCAGCAAGGAAAACAGTGACTTACATAAGCAACTTTCACCCAGGAGAATCCTAAGTAACACACATACTTTCACACTTCCTAAACATAATATACACTTAAATATATCCACAACATACTTGGGGATAAAGTCTATGTAAAAAATATATATGACAAACTGTATTTATCACACATTCATCATTCACTGCTTACCACTTCTGGGCTTATCTAAAAATCTCAAAACAAAGCCTGCGAGTACCTTCAAATTATAGATATTTTAATACAAAGTCACTTGCTAAAGAAGCACTTCTTAGCTTCTCTCCCAGATGTACAACTTATGGGACAAATTTGACTGTGATCCCTCTCTGACCTGAAAATGTAGTCTTGCTGAAATCTAAAGGTCTTGCTACTAATAAAACCCAGAAATACAATTAATGTTTTTAGCACTGAAATGACTTGCAGTGCCACATTTTGAATGCTACATTCTTGCCTACAAAAAGGCTATTTTAGGCACTGTTATACTTTGTTAGCTTATCGGTTATTCCTCTCATGCAGTTGTACTTATGGTAGCTAAAGAACTTGTTTTTCAGCATGGAAGGATTCCTTTAAAGTACTAATCATGCACCCTCAAATACTGCTGTGTCCTTGGACTACATAGAAAACAAAACTAGAAAGGTTTATTTCTGAAGCACTGTCAATGCAAATTACCATTTTATGGCAAAGAATATGAATTGCAGAAAGACAGCAGAACATTTCTCTGGTTTTTAACCTTCTATCACAAGAATCTGTTGCATCAGAAATTATTTCTTATGTGCTGAGATACAATGTTAGGATAAGAAGACACAGTGATTCTTTTTCTTAGTTGGCAGGACATAAAAAAGGCCTAGAGGAACCTGCCTGTGAAGGACTGTAGGAGTTTTGCTTGACTGAACTTGTGAAAGCCAGCTGCAAAGACACACCTTGCAGTTGGACCCAACTAATATTGCATATGGAAGGAAAATAAAAAAATAAGTCAGGGGATGAGGGCTGAAGGCAAAAAGGTAATTTAAAATCAGTAAAAATATTTAAGACTGACATTATTACTGAACAGCCCTCAAAGAAAAAAGAGGCATATGACGGACGAAACCAAGGGAATATTTTTACCCAGACAATATAATCTGAACTTCTGTCAGAGAGACAGAAGCTGGTCCTTGCAGATCTATCTCAAACCAGATCCCCAAAATTCTATCACCACCTGGCACCAGCTCACACCTCTTTCTTCATGGGAAGAGCTTCAATTACTCTGCTATCTGCTATTTCCTAATCTAAGCGTCAGATGAGCTGCTAGTTGAAGACTGCTGGCCTTTGACAAATACTTACCAGTGAATGCTACCCCAAGCCCAGTTTGAGAGAGAGTTGAACTGCCATCTCAGGAGAGCAGTGGCTAGTGAAAACAAGGTCAGTCACCTTCACTGGAGGCACAACTGGCACATGCAGACACTCTAAGTTGTGCTTCAGGAACTGTTACACTGAACTGAAGATCACTGCAATCACCTAACACTCCTGAAACACATTTCTCAGGTAAGACAATACAATCAGTGTAAACCTCCAGGTGGAATAAGCTTGCACTACCACGGCATCTCTCAGTAGTCAGTATCAAAGCACTTGCAAAGTTTGTCAAAGCCTCACAATATTCTTGAAACACACAGTGATTTAATTCCCATCTTACAGATGGGATCACAGCCTCAGTACAGATTGTTGTGCTTTCACCTCAGCCAGCAACCAAGCCCTATTCAGCCATTTGCTCACTCCTCACCAGAATCAGGGAGAGGATCAGAAAGGTAAAAGCTGGGGAATTTGTGGGTCAGGATTAAGACAGTTTAATAGAGAAAGCGAAGCAAAACAAGGAATTGATTCACTGCTGTCCATGGCAGGCAGGTGTTCAGCATTTCCAGGAGAGCATGACTCCATCACACATAATGGTGACTTGGGAAGACAAACATCACCACTCTGAACATCCCTCCCCTCCTCCTTTCCCCCCCCACTTTATCCACTGATGATAATGTCATGTGGTCCAGAATATCCCTTTGGTCAGTTTGGATCACCCATCCCAGCTCTCTCCTCACAACCTTACATGCACCTTGAGCCTCTTTGCCAGCATGGCAGTACAGGAAGCAGAAAAGGCCTTGGCTCTGCTCACCAATAACAAAACCATCTCTATTATCAACCTGTGTGCAGCACAAATCCAGAACACAGGCCCATACCAGCCACTGTGGAGAAAATTAACTCTACCCCAGCCAAAACCAGCACAAGATGTATGCAAAAGGATTCAGCAATTGTGCTAGAATTCAGGCTCTGAAAGATGAGCTGTCAAGTCTTGCTGCAGCATTTTTAAATAATAACACCCCCTTGGTACAAAACATCAGTGTCTTTCCCTTGGTGAATGAGCCAGCAGAATGTGCCCTTACCTCAGCTGTACTTCACAGTCTGGCATGGCTTGTTTTGAAATGCCAAAGGCAGGCTGTGAATTGGAGCAGGTGAGCACACGGACTGCTCCTCCCAGTATGCCACGAGAACAGTCCTCTCTGACAGAGAAGTGGTAATAGCTGAGACTGATGAAAGTTTTAAACCATTGAAACAGTTTTGTGAGTGTTAGCTAGAGCCTCAAGAATTGTAATCAAATACCTAATGCCTTCCTGAATTGTGAATCCTCATGTGACCTCTTTCCACCTTGTTTTTCTCCACATATAGTACTCGTGTTTTATCTTATACCTGATAAGAGATCTCAGAGATCATTCAGGATTATCCAGTGACAACATATCTGCTGCAGATTAATAAATCCTCAAAAATGTTATTGTAGCTATCAATAAATACTAACATTATATCTGCTGTAAGAAAAAATAGATTCCTTCCCTCAGAATAATTTACCTTGTTCTCCTAACCAGATTTCCCTACCTTGCAAGGAAGTTACCATTCTGTTTGCATTCAGTTGCAAACTGTGATGTTCACAGAGCTTTGAATGCTGAAACTACAAACAATATTCACTCACATACAGACAGGCAGAGTCAGTCAATGAAATGCAAGGGGCAAAGACAACCCTGCCAATGACCAGGGAGCTACTAAACTTATGTTCCAGGCCACAGATACCAGGATGTGCAGGTATTTTGTCCCAAGTGATCCTGATATTACAGTAAACTCTTAGAGTACCTCCCAATTCTAGGAGTGGCCTGCAGCCAATATTTTGTAGGGCCAAAGATCTGATCCCTTTGACCCCCAAAGCAGGGAAAGAGTTACATCTTCTCTCTGCAAAGCCAATAAAAACCTCTTGATTATAATTTAGATAAGAGCCACTGGATTGAATAATAATGTCTGAAACTCCCCTGGCTGTTTCACCTTGAGACGTCCATCACTGGGTTAAACATGATGCTAATTGCATTTGGATTGATTAATTTCTCTCACTCCTGTCTATTCGAATAATGCTTAACAAAATAATCACAGCACCCAGAGCCAAATCTTCTCTGTCAAAGGAATGAAGCCATCAGAAGCAGCAGAGATGAAAGAAATGAAGATGACCCGTAATTACTGCTACGGTGATATCATTACCATATTACAGAAAATGAGTGCACGTGGGGGGAGCGGGGGCTGCCATTATTATTTATTTTTTAATGGAACCTCACATCCTAAGAATACAGATCCAACACACTGAGTGGAGCATACACAAATACAGAACTAAAAAATTATTGTGCATTAAACTGCAAAATACAGTGAACACTAGGACTCCTGATACATCATGCATCCTGTACTGTGAGCTGCTGTTTATTCACTTCACTATTTTTTCATTGCAATAATATTTTGTGTATGACTAGCATAGAGATTTAAGATGCCTCTTTTCCCAAAAAGATCCTCGAGGGCCTGCAGCAGAACTCACCCATAACCTTGATGCAAAAGCCATTCTTTTTTAATATTATTACAAGTCATCTTATTTTCAATGCTGGCATTCAGATTTTTAAACCACAAGACCTAATCTGATGCTCAAAGAAAAGCTATTATGCAAGAAATTTTTATTCTTCAAAGCTGATTCCTCTCTGAAGGCAGTTATAAACTGCATCCCCAGCCACAGTAGATCACTTTCAACCATTCAATATGTTGGTTCTGTAAAGATATCAAATGTATCAAGTATGGAAGAATTTAAAGCAGGATTTGAAAAAAAACAAAAACAAAAAACCCCAAACAACCAAACCCACAACCCTAACATGCAAATTGAAGGCCTTCTGCTCCCTTTATTCTCCAAAATACACTCCCAAAGCCCCTGTCATTTGAGAAACAAATAGCTTGGCAATTGTGTAAGATCTACAGACACCTGTGCACTGCAATTCTAATTGTGGTTTATACACTTCACTTCTCTCAGCGCTCCTTATGTCTGCCCCCTAGACTCAGACCAAAGACAAAAAAAAAAAAAAAAAACTACATACAACTAGCAGCTTAAAATATTTATTCTGGAATAAAGCCAAGGTCAAATACACAAGAAAACTTTGCATGCCAAAAATGTCAAGACCTAAGACCAGGCTCTGACTCATGAAGCTAATTAAACACAGAAAAATTATTTTCAACTATTTTGTAAGGCTGAAATAAAAAAAAAAAAACCGAGTTACGCTTCTAATATTAAAAGTAGTAAGAAAAGCAATTTTGCATCAAAGTTGAGGATATTTTCAAATATACCTGAAAGGTACTTTACTAGCATAAGTTATTATTGGAAGATCTCCAATTTGGGAGAGCTGTGACCACCAAATCCCACAGATATCACAAATAAACAGCAGAATAGGGCCATGCTTTTATAAAAAGGACTCTAAAGGGCCTTTTTCTATTTGCTTGTACCAAAAGGAAAATAACCTCTTCCTGGCTTCCAACACCTGCAGTGGATCAAGAGTTCTTGATAATTTAGATTTTCTCACCACAGGATCTAAAGGAAGAATCTTCCTTCTCAAACAACATGCAGAAATGAGATCAAAACTCTTTGCACTAGAATTCTCAGGCATAAAACACAAAGCAGCTCAGCAAAGAGGTCTGCGCTGAACATACACAGAGAGCCAGGTATGAAAGGTTTCTGCAGGTGAATGGGCCTTTCTCATAAGGAACAGAGGCAGAAGTGCTGTGCATGCTCCCACAGCACAGTGCCCCTGCCTGCACTGGGCAACACGTATTTGCTGCTAGGAGCAAAGCAGGTGAACCCTGAGAGTAACAATTTTTTCAAGTTTTATCAGTGGCCAGGGCATGGAGGCCATGGCCAAATCTGAGCTCAGGAGCCAATAGAAACAAGGGGATTAAGAGTTATTAGGAGCAGAGAGAATTACATATTTACAGTACAGTTACTGAAAAATAATCGTGTAATGATTATGTAAGTCCCTATATTCCTTTTGGCTAATAACGCTGGGATACAAGCTGTATGGTTATGCAAGCCAGGGCACACAAATCCAATCAGAAGACATCAAGGCTTGTTTACAGGGAGGCTTGCAGCACTGGATCAAGAATGGTACAGCTTCCTTGACCTCCAAAAGGTAGAAACCAGCCCTTGTCAATAGGTTAGCTAATGGTCTGAACTGTGAAGAAGAACTGTATTTTAAAATTTAACTTCCGTCAACAAACGTAATGGAAAGAGATATCTAGATCAAAGGAGCTCATAATATGGTTATGTATTTATTTGTCCAGAAGTATGTCTTTACTTTAAAGAGCAGACTAAATCTTTAAAATGTTTTATAAACCCAGGATTCCTTATTGAAACATTTTTCTGTTTAGATGACTGCAGCCCTTGACAGAACAATGCGTTATCAGTATTGAAGGTCTCTATGAAAAGATTTATGGGTTTTGACTGAAAAATACTATTTGATTTGCACATTAATTAAACCAAGATTCCTTTTACAATGAGTATGATACAACACATAACATTAAGACTTCCAAACTTGCCAGAAATCCAAGGAAGAAGTCTGTATAGCTAAATATATGCAAATGACTGAAATCTAAGTGTTCCAAGGTCAAAGCCTCAGGCTTTGTTAAGACAGAATTATGGAAGAACAGCAATATGCAGTTTGTGGGCTGCAGAAGAAAACTTTCACAAATGCCTCCATCATTTTATTCTTTCCTTTGTGTGAATCAAAGGTACTTCATGTAACTATTGCCCTTACCCCTATCCTCATCCTTCCCAGTATATTCACTGTCTGCTTTATTCCAGCATTTTAAGGTATAGTTGTATAATTTAAGTCATTTTAACTTGTTACATTTCATGTGTTCTGCCACTACAATACTCTTCTGGCAGCAATACCCTGAGCTGAGGAGTATCTGAGAGACCAGAAGAGGATTCAGGAAATTCAAAACCATCTTTACCAACTCCAAGCTGGTGACAAGACACCTGAGGAGATGCACTGATTTAGAAACGCTACAGATTTTACAGCATCCAAATGCTAGGAGAGTCAAGCTTGAATGATAGCAAAAATCTGATCTACTTGATAACAAAACTGTAGTTAGTTGTAATAAATAAGGCTGTTTGGAATGGGTATTAAAATCTAAACAATGTAGGTTCTGTGACAATAATTACAATTTAGCTGCTATCAAGCCTAAAGGCAACTAGGCAAGGCTTAACTGTAAAAGCAGATGTAAAAGATATACCCAAAAATACCCTCCCAGATTCAAAAGGAAATGTGAGAACATTTTTCATAAACACCCTCATGCTTTTAGTATCTATGAGTTTTGAAGAAAATATTAAGAATCCAAGAAATACAGAGGGTATTGGAGTCTGAAGATATCTCCTGAGAGTAGGGGCCAGAAGAAACTCCTGTTTTCTGAAACCCAGAAATAAAGCCAAATAAAACATCATTACAAAAGAAAAAAATCATTCTTTTTCTCTCCAGAAGGTCTACTGAGAGTAGCCCAGTAAGCTTTGGTACTCATCTGCTTCCAAAAATCCCTTCATGTTTATTTACAGTCCATGCATACGATGGGTCTGAGGCCACGTCTACCATTAGGTACTTCTCTTATGAAAGCTAAATGCAGTGACACTGCTGTCCTTTAATGAGCACAGAACTGGTTTTCATCCACTACCAGAGGAAAGAACAGAGGCACTGCAGCCCAGCAGACAGCAAACCTTCTACAGGACAGCTCAGAAAGGAAAGCAGAAGGCACTGGCTCTGCTTTGCCATGAAGAGTCTCCACAGATTTGGTGACTGGAAGCACTGCTCTGAGGGTTGAGGGGCACTGAAGAAACTTTGGAAGTCAGGAGAACTCTGAAGAGTCCATGATCCAGTGCCAATGGAATTATCAGATGTATTTAGAGTTAGGAAGGTACAGCAGAGTAGAAGAGGTACAATAAAATGAGGGTACAAGGAAAAAGTGCTTAGTGATGAAAATTTAATCTACCAGAAGAGAACATATCAAACAAGGTATACAGTACAATATAATATGAGGAAAATTGTACAGAAAATGGTACAGATTTTATAGAACCTTGGCAGGTCTCCAGTTACTGTTCTGTCCAGAACATACACACTGCTCAAGGCTTTATCCAGCCAAGCCATAAAAACATCCACAGATGGAGACTGCACAACCTCTCTTGACAATCCTTCCAATACTTGACTGTTCCATGCTGGAAAAGTTTTCTCTTGATTCCAGTCAGAAACATTCTTGCATCAATTTACAATTATTGTCTCTTGTCCTCCCACAGCCTGACTCCCTCTTCTCAAGTAACCTCCCTGCATGCTCTAGCAGCAGCTATCAGGTCCCTGGGAGATCACCTCTTCTCCATGCTCAATGAGCCCCATTCCCCTGGCCTCTGCTCACAGGGCAGGTGCTCCAGCCCCTGATCATCCTGGTGGCCCTCCACTGAACTCACTCCAGATTACCAATGTCTTCCTCATGCTCAGGCACGGAGGACACCACTAGATGTGGCACTGCAGATGCAGATGAATCACTTCACGGATCTTCTGCCCATATTTCAATCAACAGATGCATATACAATCCCACATTCCTTTTCCATATACTACTTACTTGCTGTATTCATTTTCAACACTGTTTCCTTGCCTTTAACCTTCTACCTACCCACTGCTTTGCTCAATGTTCCAGGAAACCCAGGTACCATAGGTAAGAGTGAGGGCATTTTATGCCCTGAGACAGGGAAGGAACTCTTTGTTTCTTTCAGTTTTATATGCATACATTAATAAACAAAAATTTTAAGCTTTGTTTTGTTTGTGTTTTTTTTTTTGTTTTTTTTTTTTTTTTTATTAATGTGCTCTTTATTTTCAAGTAAGCCAGATACTAGACATGAAAATCTTGGGGCAACCAAGAGAACTGTCTGTTAAAAACCAAATGAGAGCTTGGCCTGCTACCCAGAAATATCCATCACCCAGCCCTTTTCTGCTGGGATTTGTGTTGAATGACGTCCTCTGCAGGTTAACAATTAGTTTTTAGCATAAGAGTCCTGTGTCATCGTCATCATCTCCCCAGGAGACCAAAACAGGCTGAGTGATTTTTAGATTATATGGTCTGATAAGACACAGGCTCCTGACTCTGTGCTTGTGCCATGCAGGCCACCTGCTCTATGGAGCTGCCACCAGGGACACCTTCAGAAAGGTTTAATAATGACGTTTTCTCTAGAGATGTAACTCAGAGCATGCTCAGAATTTGCATTCTATACCACTGACTAAAATCTTGTATACAAAATCCTATCTATAAATAGGAACTATGACTAGTTGCTAAAAGAGACTGTAGAAATGTTATTTCCTATTAAACAAGAATCTCTGTGCTCTGTAGTCATAAAAAGTGTAAATAAGCACAGGAACTGATAGAGCAAGGCAGATCAGTAATCTACCCAGTCAGATATCCTGTCTGACTGCAGCCAAGATCAGAAACACCACAGGAAAAGATAAATTAGGGAGCCACATCATGAAGACATATGGAATAATTATTACTGAAAGATTCCTCCTCTTCTTAAGTGCTTATTTTATATCCTGAAACAGCTGATAATTCCTACTTCATTTTAGATTTTTTCTGCTCTAATTAAAAACATTGTCATTGTCCATTTAATTGCCTGATTCCTCTTCAATTGCTGCTAAGTACTTGGTCAAAAAAAAAAATCCCAGTGTGGCAGAAAGTCCCATATCAAATAATTCATCACATAAAAAGCATTTATTTTTGCTAATTTTAATCTGACTAACTTCCATTACTTGTTTTCTGATTTTCTCCCCTCTCATTCTTTTCAGGGTTGGGAGTCAATAGGCATTTTCAATTTATCTTCTCAATTGAAGAGATGTAAAATAACAACTGCACGACCTTTCAAAATCAAAGAAATCAAAGAAGTCCTCTTCCCCCCCCCACAATCTCATGAAGAAAACATTTGATTTATAAGCAGCTCTCTAGAAGTGAACAGTGTATTCCACACTATCTCAAAATTATTCCTACCAAAATACTGCCTGAAGTGACAGAGTATCCAAAGTTACAAAATAGAGAATGAGACTTATTTCCTTCCTAGGAAAAGATTGTTGGACCTTATACAGAAATACGGGGTGTAAAGTATAAACAATTATTAAATTCAAACAGAAGAGGTGGGACATAGCATAATAATTTGCTGTGACTTGGAGATTCACTCAAGCCTGAAGACATACAGGAACAGAACAATTTGCTCAGCTTCACCATGCTGAGGACCTGCCTATTCTGGACCTGGCTGTTTTGGATGATCCCAGGAGCTCAGGAGGTTTAAGGGAGACATGCAAAACATTATTAAATCCTGCCACATCCATCAACCGTGCACAAACCCAAACTCAATTACTTTGAGTAAATGAGTAAATTCTTAAGCAAGTTCAGACAGATTTGTCAAGACAATTCTGCCAAAGACTAAGTTTTTCATCCAAAACCACAAAAGTCATGTAAAAGCCCACAATATACAGAACATCAGAACAACAATAAAAAAAACACGACGAGAAAGAGAAATGGAGAAATGGTCTGATAAAATAGTGAAGTATGTGTAGGAATGTATGGAGATCTTGATCACAGCCAAAATACGGAGCTCATCTTTGTGAGTGGAACAAGATTTGATAAGATCAAAGTAAAAGACTCTGAGAAAGGTATAATATTATAAAAACTTGGATAAGCACTATGTGGATATATAGGAAAGATTTTATTCCATAAGTGTTATATCAAAAAATGGAAGAAGATTTAGATTATGGCTTGGTGCTTGGACTTATGGCACTAATCTCATCTCCCATTCTAGAAGAGCTAGTACTTCTTTCTGAGAAGAGCAATGAAAACATCAGAACACAAGAAGATTTTTTCCTCTTGCCTGAAGAGTATTTTTCCCATTGGAAAGACCAACAATGGAAAGCATTCACTCAGCAAAATGAGTAGAAACAGACTTGTATTTCACAATAAAATGGAACAGCCAACTGCTCTAAAGAGACGGGTAAATTCTATTCCCAGTGTAGTCCAACATCAGATATCCTAGGATTTGGGAACAAGTATTTATTAATTCAGAGCGAATAAAACAAGTATTTATTAATTCAGAGTGAATAAAATATTGGCTTGATCTTGAACAATTTTCTGGCTTTTGTGAATTATGACATATTATGGTCAATCAAATTGCAAAGCACTAAATGTGTCTCAAATGTTCACAGAAATCACTGACAATATGGTATCTGCAATTTCTCATAAAGGACATCTGAACACATTCCCCTTGTGATAGTGATAGTGTAACCAAAGGACTTCTGAAGACTTTGGCAGAATGACCCTCTTGCTCTATTATGCCATTTAGACAGCCTACTGGATCACCTAAACTGAGTAAAAAAAGAGGGGTTGGCATGAAATGAGGTCTGGCATGAGGTTGATATAACTCATGTAAGAGATGCAGGAACAGATTGCACTCCTAGGTCCTCAAATACAAAAATCGTACTTGCTGACGTGAAAAAACAACAATTGTTAATAAACAGATATTCTCCTCTTCAACACTCCATATGGCAGTCTGATGGATTAAACACCAGCAGAGTGTTGATCACTCTAAAAGCTCACATTGAGATGATCTGGAAAATCTGTCTATCTACAATTTACGAATTCTGGTTAATTTAATTAAAATGTTGCATCACTAAGTGCCTTAATATGGAAAGCCATAAGCTTGTGAGGTTCCTGGCACATGCCTGCCTTCAGAAGAAGCAACAGAACAAATTAGCAAGAGTCTCCTTTTAAATTTGGGATATATAAAGGAAGGAAGACTCCTGAGCTAGAAAATTAGCCTAAGTGTACAAGCAGGAAGAAGAGGGCAGAAAAATCTCCAAAACAGGCAGAGGCAAAGGTGATACAATAAGGCTAGGAATGTCCATAGCATAAGAAAAAAAAAGGAGATAGGCTGTCAAAGTACAGGTGACTTTTGAAAGGAGCCAGCTAAGGTTAAAGGAAAGTAGATGTGTTATAAATAGCAGACTGAGAACTGGAGAGAGAGGGGTGGGGTTCAGGAAAGGAAGTGTCCCCTTGCAAGGAGAACAAAAGCCAGGAATTCCAAAAAAAAAAAAGAAGCCCATGGTCAACATGCTTGACCAAAGGTAAACCCAGTGGTGTAATCTCCCCTTACCAAGGGAGGCTTGAGATCTGGCTTCTTCAATTGAGACAGGCTCCAGCACATACACAATCAATTACTGCAATTCACCTAAGAGGTGGTACCTGTTCATTTTCAATTTGGTGTCAACACTGTGAAAGAGAATTTTTGAGGCTAAGCCAGCTTACAAAGTTTTTTTTCTTCCTAGAAGCATGGCTGGATGAAAGAATACAGACATTCCCCAATGCAAAACACCATCACAAGACAAGACACTGCACAAAAGTGTGTGACAGTGTCCCAGTGCAAGACACTGTCACAAAAGACAAGTGAGGAAACTGCTAGGATGTCGATGCAGATCATAGTTTGGAAAACAAATAGAAAACCATGTCTGAATGCAGCTTTAAGTTAATGGAGGACAAAGCATTCCCAGTATGCTCACTACCATCTCTGGAATGGCATGTGTGTGTTAATACTTTTTTGTACTTAACAATATCTACTGTTCTTTTTAAACAAAAAATGAACATGCTGAGTTCACTTCTTAGCAGTTAAAGCTGAAGATGCAGCATCAAGGATTTTCTGGGCACAACTGCTAATATTTGAGAGAAGTCTGAAAACAGGAAAGTAGTATTATCAAGGAGATGTTGTACAAGAACAGACAGAAGTCCCCATGTTACTACTGTCTCAGTCCACTGTAATTCAGTGTTTTGGGATTTCCTCCTAACTTGTTTTAAACTGAGATATTCAGTAAAGCACAAAACCTTCTTTTTCTCTTTCCATTTTCAAAACTATCCAGACTAAAGAAAAAAAATTCTAGATGGAAAGAACAGCAGTTATCTCCAGGGAAACACTGGTTTAGGCTAATTTCTTATTCCAAATAATTAAACAGAAACTATTTTCGATTTTACTCTGTCGAATTATCATCTTACTTGGAAAAAGTAGAAGGAGCAGTCTCTTCAGTATAGCAATAGGTCTTCTACTTGTACAGGCAGATGAGGTTCTGCCTGCAAAACCCAAGAAAATCTGTTGACCTTCTGCAACAGACAATAGGGTATGTGAGACTGTGAAGAAGGCCTGGTTGTGTTCTATGTCTAGCACAGTATTATAAAGAAACACTGTCACCCCTTGAACACCATTTTTTCTATAATTCACTGTGTGACAAAAAAGAATATGGACCTTTTACAATGCACATCCCTATACTAATCTTTGCCATTGGAGTAGAATTCAGAAAATTTGATCTGGAGTAAATAAAAAACAAAGCCATGTGCTTAGAAAATAAAAACTATTTCTAAAAAGTTTGATCATATTTACACATCCACACTTCCCCTAGACTATTTCCAACTTCTTATCAGAACATGTGACTGTGTCAGAGCCAAAGTTAATTATTTTCATATTCAAATACAAGAGTACTGATCTTCTATACTATTATAAGCATAAGAGCCACTAAAAAGTGCCAAAGAAAGCAAGGTGGGAAAATAACCTTCCTTCCCCTAAGTCTTCTCTGCTTCAGAGAGACCAAGCAGGCTGGTTTCAAAACAAGAGCAAGTGATATAACCAAACAAAAGCAGATCTGAAAGGTGAGCAAACCCCACAAGCCACAGAGTCATTATTACTGTGTCGACAGCACACTTGTTAAAAATGTATATTTTAATTTTCTGTATTGCTTAAAGGTCCCAATTTGCCCAGGGATCTAGCTAAGCTGCCATTTTCTACCACGACACAGTCTAATCTTTATTTAATGGATTTAGCATCTATCTTCACTAGAGTGGTCTCTAAGGGGAAGGGGAGGGGAGTATGAAGGGGCATGAAGAGATGATCAGGGCCCCCCTCTCCTTCATCCATCCGGCGCTCATGTTTGTGTTCAAAATTCAATTACCTCCTTATTGATACTTCACAGAGATATTTAAGCTGCAAACATGAAGCCCTGATTTCCCAGGGGGCCATGCCCCTCTCTATTTCACTGCTCTGCTTCCCCCAGGGTGAATTCCTGAGGCGTCCATATTAATAGGTAATCAGTCACAATTCATTTATTAAACAGCTAGCAAGGTTTATCAGCCTGCCCTGATTAGCCGGAAGAAGCCACTGAATTTCTAATTTATTTATGGAAATATAAGTGTCTTCTTGAATTCCATTCATGAAAGACAGGGGTGCCGTGGGTCTGGCACACTGAATTCTAACAGGGAAGCACCAGGCAACCTGAGCACTGAGGACTTTGCAACTTCAGCCTGGTAAATGCACTGTGGTGACCCCAGCATGACCAAGAGATTCAGACCAGAACCTCAGACAAGAATTCACAAGCCAGCTCTTCAGCAAGGAGGCATTGCCACCCACTGCAACTAGGGAATTACCATCCACTGATGGCTCAGTGTGTGGAATAGCTGCAGAAAGTTCACTAAACAGAGCCATCAGTGCAACAAAACTAGGGCAAAATAATAATGAAAAAAAGATGCATTTTCAAAAGTTTGAATAAAACATTCAGACCAGAGCTGAAAACAACTGCCAGGTAACATCAATATATGCATTTACACAGAAAGTTCAGCTTTTTGAAAACTGCATGGTGTTACAACCTTTACATTATTTCTGCTATAATAATTTCAACTAAATTGTTTTTAAAATGGAACATCACTACTGTGCACTCAAACTCAGCCACAAAAAGTCAGTGATGCTGTTGATTACCAAAAAGTGAAAATGGCTAAAAACAATTTAACAAATAATTTCTTTATTTTTTTAAAAATGAGATATGGAGTAATCAGTAAAAAGCAGACCTTGAATGAAAAGACTTGTACATGCACTGGATACACCTCAAGGCAGTTAAAATACAGCTTCATGTAACACAAAGCTTATATACATGGGCCTCTGAAAGTTAAACCTCCCACTGGTGAAAAACTTTTTTATCCCTGTCAGCTGTGTAGTGATCTCCAAAACTCATATGCACCTGAATTTTACCCACCATAGCTACTTAATCAGAAAACAACTAGAAATGGAAGACTATATAAAATGTTTATTTCCTTTTCTTTCTCAATACAAATTTGTACTAAGTAAATTTCAATGTGTCCCCCTCTGCCTTTGGTCACTTTCCTGAATAGCTCTACAGGGAAGTAAACATAGATAAACACAGTAAATACAGGGATTCTATTTTCAAATGCTCCAAATGAGGGGGATGTCCCTCACACAGATGAAGTAGCCAAAAGGGTATTATTCTTTCCTAAAGGGAAATAAGGGACTTATTCTTTCCTAAAATATTTTGATCTCAGAACTGATAGGATTTAACAATAGGCAGTGTTACATGAAACAGAGATGGAGGCATGTTTAAACATATCGAGAGCATTTCTGTTAACACTAATTCTGAGACACTGTTATGAGACATTTTGTTTAGCAACTCTAGTATTCTGATCACACTATTAGCTGACTACAAAAGTACTCAAAACTAAAAAGTCAAAGCATAGAGAGGATGCAGATGCCACCCCACAATACTGTATCTCACAAAAAAAAATTCAGTTCAATCACAATTACTGGAAAATATATTCCAAAAAATACTGCAAAATCTTATGTAGTTTAAAACTGGCTATGCCTATATCCTCTGAAGTTACAAGCAAAATCTCAATAGTTACACAAAAGGTTTTAATATAAAATTCCATTACACAAAAATTGCAGTAGTGCATTAAAATATATAAAATTCCCACTTCCACTGAAGTAGTACAACCCATAACCTTAAATAAAAAATATATTATTACCTCTCAAATTACAGTGGTTAGACATGAAAAGATGAAGTACATGCAATAAATACATCCAAAATGCTAGGAGGACTGAGTGCTTGAATTCATCTACAACCAGAACTTGTAAGTTGCAGGTGTTTGAAAATGAATCCTGAAAGAAGCATCTTTTTACTGCCTGAAAAAGTGATCAATAGCTTAATTGTTATTAGTTTGTGTTTTCCTCAAATAAGAGTGATTCCGTGTATTTTTCCTACTACGTAATGCAGTTCCTAGAAGAAGGAAAAAGACACAGAATTTACAGGAAAGATTTCTCAACCCCTTTCCTCCACTGTATAAGGAGGATTTTCACCTGGCACAAGAGGCAGACACCACAGGATTTTACAACAGACCCAAACATCTAATCAAGTTGTGGCTCTCCAAAGCCAGTTTCTGCTGCCTGCATTGCTTGGGGAACTGCAAATGCTACCAGTGAAAATAAAACAACCTCTTCCTTTCCTGAGTCTACCCATACTTCACCTTTTCCCCCTTCAGCAGTAAATTCACAAGGGTGATTTCAAATGAGGGCTTTGCAGAATACCCAAGACAGAACTTACCACCGAGTAAAAATAGGACACACTTGCATGTTTTCAACTGGGAAGCTCACTGAGCATCAAACTCAATGTTATTTTCACTCCCTCAATATCTAAGCTTCTTATCATGCAGCACACTGCAGCACTGTCCATAACATCCAACCCATGATGCCCAAAGGTGCTGCAAAATGTAATCTGCAATCATGTTGCAGTTATTTCCAGTGTAGACAGACGTTATTTCTAGTCTTGTAGTTTTCACAGATGTTACTCCTAGTTATTTCTAGTTTTCATTGCTTTCAAAAGACAACTGAACGAAAGCAATGTAGCACTGGCACATATACAAGAAAAAACCCTACAAAACTGTAAGAAAATAGAATTTACTTTTACAACAGAGAAAACAACATTACAATCTTTAACTGCTTGACTGATTTTCAAACTAACCAGTCTGAAGCCCATTTTAATGCAACCAAGTCTGATGCAGATACCCAGTCAAACCCAGCCCACCACTGCCCACCCACCAAGCAGAACTGGAATTCATGTCCCTGTATAACATCCAAAGGGTATTAAAATAAAAGCAGAAGTATTACCAGAAGGTAGTCCTTCCCTTCTAATGCCTTCATAGAACTTGAGGACAAGCAGCTATTACTCTGCTGAAAATTACTCTGTATATTTTCATCCTGTCCCATCTTGTCCTCCATCTTATACATTTATTTCCAATTCTCCTGAAACAATGCCTGCATACTTTTAAGGCTACTACAGTAACAAACTGCATGATTACAATAAAGCCTGAGATGATTATCTTCTCTCTTTCTTGCAGGCAGTGCCACCAACATCATACTTTTACTGACTTAACAAGGAACGTCACAAACTTCACACACAAAAATTACTTCCTACACTACTTAAATGCTGTAACTTAAGTGACAGACACTTACAGGCAGAGTACAACACAGTTCAGAATAAAAATTAGACCCTTTAATTGACACTGGAGAAAATTAGATTCTAATTGCATATGCTATATTTTGCTGATGACAATGAGGGTAGCATTTGCAAAAAAAGTGTTATGAGTTCCTTAACAACCAACAGGTTATTAAGACCTTTGTCATAAAAGTCATTAGAAATGTGACATTTCCAACAGCAGAGAGCCCTCTAGAGCTACCACAGGAAAACAGTTCAGCAACCCTCCAGGAGAAGGGCACCAATGCTGCTTAATGCAACACCTGGGCTCTTCAGGGAATCCCCTCCAGCTACTGACCAAACCTGACTTTACCTGTTCAGTAGAACAGACATCAAACCCCAAAGTGAGAAAACAGAAGTCACATTTTAATTTGAAGAATATGGGAGCTAATATTTATTGTATTGCCAGTAAACTTGGAAAGCTTTAAAATGTAATAATACGTTTGGGGAAAGTCGTGCAAGGACTTAGAGATACTTATTTATAATACGTATGTTTGTAAAAAATCACCAAATACCTGACAAGCAAAATTTTACATGACTGTGCATAGTGATACCAAAATAACTGTCACTTTGTGAATTAAACAATATGTGGATATATTCCTCATAGCACAAAAAGCTGTCCATATGAAAGTGCCCTATCAATTTAAAATAATTTCTACATGGGAAATATATTCTGCTGAATATATTATAATAAAGCTTACAAGCCCTTCACTAAAACAGTGCTCAAAACAGCACATAAATGAAATCTACTTAATCAGTTATTAGATGTCTTTCAATTATCTCTACTCTTGTGTTTGTGCTGTAGCAACCAATCAGTATAAATAAATTACAAACTGAAACTCTCTTCTTACACAGCATGGAGTTTCCTATTCCTACCTCCTCAATTACAGTACAAGTTATAAGATAAATTGCAAGAAAATAACTAAATTATATCCTTTAGCTTTACTGTCAAGACTTAAAACTGTGAAAAGCAGTAAACACAACTTTATTATCTCCTCATTGTGACCAAAAATAGCAAGCATAAATTCACCTATTTTCTCAGAACCAAAACCCATTGAAGCATACAATTTTGGGATTCACAACTAAATTACAGTATACCAACCATAGGTTTGGGTTCACATTTTAAGAGCCTAAGTTAAGCACTTAAAGTTATGAGCTTAACTTTCTGCACATTAATTCATCAGACTTAATTATGATACAAGTTTGCAGTGTGCTTAGGGAACAACCATCTCTTGGACCCTTTAAAGAATCCACAAACAGCCTTCAAACATGCTTTCATGGGCAAGTATAAAGTAATGTTTTATTACCAAAATAAATTTCTAAGAGCCAACATTTCACTAGAGGGGGGAGGCGAAGAACAAACTTGCAATGAATATGATGAGAAGAGGTAGTATGTCTACCCTGCTGGCAACGGCATCAAGCTTCCTTTTTTGATCTCCAGCTAGAGCTCAAAAAGTCACAGTAAAACCTTCCTGTAGAGAGAGAGGCAAATCAAAATATCTCAGTGCCCTGACAAGTTCACGTTGGGATCCTGGAAGTCAGGAGTACAGTACCCCATTGGGGATATTTTCATCTCAAGCCCACTGCTATATTCAACAATGCACTTCTAAATGAGAACATTTTCAGAACAAAACCCATTCTATTTTACATAAATTGGTTACTCCTCTGCCCTAGACTTCCAAAATCTCATGGCCATAAACTCCAATCATATTGGGACACATGGATATGCTATGCTTTTACAAGATTTATCTTACATTCAGTTTTCAATGCCTAAGAAAATGCAAATAGTTTTCACTGCTTCCATGCTATTAACAGCAGCAATCCTTTAATATTCTTAAATAAAGTTATTGTCTTCTTTAAGAATCAAGTACAATCTTTGTGCATCAAGAAGACAAGGCTTAGACACAAAAGGTACGTCCAGGTGTAATCTGTTGTACATGCCTGTGCAGACACCAAGCAGGTCCACACCAAGACTAAGGGGAGCAAGGACACCACTGAAACACGTCAGGACAGAAACTACCTGCGTACACCGAGGGTCACAGCAGAGTCCTCAGCTCCTTGTCCTTATCCTTAAAATGTGCATTTCTGCAGGATATATATGGGAACTAGTCATGAAAGTCAAGCAATTAAAAAGCATTTCTGAGGTATTCATGGGACTGTACCAGCCACAAGTGCCTGACAGCTCTGCGTGTGTGCAAGTCCCTGGAGAGCCATCACACTTCAATTACTATCACTAACATTAGTCATTATCAGGCTGGCTTCAGTCCCTGGGGAAGGCAGCTTGTGATGACAATATCCAGCCTCTCCTTGTAAAACAATTCATTAGGCAAAGCAGAACAGCTGGGGCAGCCACGTGGATGTCTGCAGAGTGGCCCTCCCACTGGGACCTCCAGCCCCCCTCTCCTTTTGGGCAGGAGCAGCCACTGCCCCCATGGCAGCTGTAAAAGCCTCTGGGGACGCTTCAGGTTTAATCAGTGCTCCTTATTCTCAGGGGAAGCATTTGATTGCAAACTTAAACTAATGGCACTCAGAAGGTTACAACAATCATCAGATAAGAGGCTTTAGGGCATTTTTATCTTGTTCTAATGCTCACAAGTTAATGAGGCAATAAGAGACAGACACTATCAGACTTGGTCCAGCAACATTGTACAGAGAGGATGCTCGAAGCTGCATTTACTGCAGATGCAAGAGGTAAGGTGGCAAGTTCACTATTGATCTTACAAAAGACTTCATGCTCTGAACGACTGAAACCACTCAATAAAGCGACAAAATGCTTGGCAAATTTTCACATAGCTTTGTATGCGTTATCACTGGATCCAAAATGGAGGAAACTGAAGAGGAATATAGCAAACCAAACAGGTAAATAATCTTTGGCATTAGAACAGATACAGACTAATAATTTCTAACCTTTATACTGCTTGCAAATAGAAATCCTTTTATATATAAAATGTCTACAAATGGCTGAGAATAGCCTTGCTTTTCTTACCTACCCTGCTTGGGTCCCAGGCTGAAGAGCACTTGATACTGGGATCTGTTTTATTATAATATTCTCATTTTACTACTGATGACTGACACAATATTCTAATGATACATTCCTGTGGCATATAATAGCAGCAAGCAGGGGGAAACAACAAACAGCAGTACACAGCAAAGGATACTTCACAATCAATGCTTTATATACTATTTTTTAAAAATTCATTATTTTTTCAATGCCTTGCAAAACCAAATTTACATGAACTCCACCTTACAGCTGGGGAGATAGGAAGAGGTACATAAGAAGCAAATATATGAACCAAGTAGAAAAGGGTAGTAACAGAAACTCAGCCAAGTCTCCAAAGTCACACTCTAGTGAGATTTTTCACTAGGATCAGCTGCTGCTCTGCAAATAGGTCCAGCAACCCGTACTGTGGAAGAAAATTCTCTCTTCATTCCTGCCAGAAGCCAAAATTTATAGGAAAACATTTCAGACAGAGATGGCATACAGATAATCTTTCCAATATCTGTACAGAGTAAATGTTCTAGTAACACAGAAGTGGAAAGTTTTAATTGAATAAAGGCATATACAAAGCAAAAGATGTTTAAATAATAAATACAGACCAGTTCTAAAGAATCAAGAGTCCCTGCTAGAATGACTCCTGAGATTTGTTAGGCATTTTTGTGATTTTAAACAATAATAGAAAAATGCACATAACCTTATGCTT
The DNA here is from genome assembly GCF_027579445.1 of Ammospiza nelsoni. Taxonomy (NCBI): domain Eukaryota; kingdom Metazoa; phylum Chordata; class Aves; order Passeriformes; family Passerellidae; genus Ammospiza; species Ammospiza nelsoni. Next base: position 41,282,178 of record NC_080638.1, on the reverse strand, counting down.
GATCAAACTTTTCCCCATCCTCAATTCCTCCACTGACAGTAGTCTACAAGTTATCCTGTCAGGATAAGAGTAGCAAAAAATAGGCTTCTGACAGTATAATGTAAGAACATTTTGTTTGTAGTCATGTTTCTTTCTGTGCCAAGCATGTGGCAGGAAGAAATGCTTTAATGTGACAGCCCATTCCTTTACTTTTGTGGCTAAAAGCTCTTCAGTCAAGCCCCACTGACCCTCTACTTGTCTAGACAGTTGAGGGTGGTTTCACTGTTCATTTCAGCCAAGACACAAGAACCTCTGTGTATGCTGAGGACCATTCTTCTGCTCTGCTTAAAGAATTGTACTGAATGGACTGTACCTTCCTGTGCACAAATATGGGCTATGCAGCCCACACTGCACAGACTTGTAATCAGCTGTCAATTGCAAGTATTTGAAAGTCCATTCACCATCCTCCCAAAGCCCAAAAGCCATCACTGTGACACAGGAATTCTTAGATATCCTGTTCCTAATCAGCTGCTCCCACAGAGGCAGATCAGAGAGCTGCACCTGCCCAAAGCTCATAAGCTGAACTGTTTTGGTGCCTCTGGGGAATGCAGGCCTCAAATACACTTCTAGAAGGAGAACATAGATTAGAGAAACATGGAGCCACTGCATGGTTGGGGTTACAAGGGCTCAGGAGGTCTCCTGCTCAAAGTGGGGTCGATTATGAGGGCAGATCATGGTGCTTAAAGCTTTGAGTCAGGTCTGGAAAACCTCCAAGAACAGAGAATGCAGAACTGGTGACTGCACAATGCGTTCCACTGCTTGATTGACCAGTGCTAATATTCCAGATGTCTTTGCAAAGCACAAATTGGTGCTTGAGGAGCATGCCAAAAATCCTGCAGAAGTTAATAATGATGAATCAGATGCCTGATTCCACAGTCTTCAGAGCAGTTTGGTCAGTTTTCAGATTAATCAGATTTCTTTCTCTTCCCCACTAACACTTCCCTTTTCTTAACCACAGGAAGTATCTAGATCAACCTTCACTCTATCAACATAAACTCAAAAAGTCTTTTCCAAAAACTATCAAACCATTGCAGAATTTCTTCCTTCTACTCAACAAACTATAGGAGACAAGGGGGACTTGGAGAAGAGACATTCTTAGACATAAATACCAGGGTATAAGAAATGTTTTGTGGGGGTTTTTTAATTGGTTTGGTGTTTTTATTTTGTAGTTCTTGTTTGTTGGTATTTGTTGTCCTGGCTTTCTTTTTGGTGGAGGCAAAGGTGTTGTTTTCGTCTTGTTTTAATAGAGCAAGTAATACATTCTGGCTGAAGTACTTTTCAGAGGTAGCCTTTGTTTTAACAAAATCAGATTCACAAACTAGGTACGGGCACATAGAAATGGTGAGGAGGACAAGAAAAGGAAAAAAAAAACACATTTCAAAAAAGATCAGGTAAAAAGTATCTCATCAACTCAGCTTTTATTTAGAATTTAGCTGTTGCATTGAGCATCACTCACTTCAACAGCAATTATCTGCCAGCTTTTGGGCCACTCAGCATGTGATCCTTATATATATATAGCTTTGGAAACTCAGTTACCAGAGATGGGGCTCTGTCTACCACTGGAAAAACTCCCCATTGTACTCCCAACTTCAGGTTCCAGAATTAACCATGAAATGGCAGGTGTCATTTTAGCATTTCTTTTATACCTAACCACATTTTAAAGCTATCTACGCAATCACAGAGTTTACATTGTTTATGATAATCTCCCTTTGGTAAGAGGTGTCCATCAGAATTAGAAAAATGCAATCAGCTGCATTTAGAAGTCTCAATGAATACCTGCTAAAATGGATATTTGGGATTTTACAGTCACTTTGGATATTTTAAAATAATTTTGTGGTAAAATAATTACCTTATTATGACAAAAATTATTAAGTCACAGACAAAAAAATCCAACCTAAACTGTAGAATTTAACAAAGAAGATTCCACATAGACGATTACCTACAACAGGCATCAAACAGAAAATAAAAGCACAGAGACACTGTAGAAGTTTGAACTTGTAACACATACAAGAGAGTTTTAGAGATTTTTTTTTCCTTTTCTCAAACTTCACAAGTTTACACCTCCTTCTGCAGCAATCAGAATCATCAATGCCTGGAGACTATGATGATGCCTTAGTACTCACCATCCATGTTCAGCATAGCATCTTTCCCTAAGGGTAAGGGAAGGGCAAGAAGGCAAAGATGCAGAAATTTCTTGGAACTTACAGAAATATTCATTCTACTTAACCAACAGACAGAGAACACCCTAAGGATCCATGCAGTATATATGACAGTTACCTAGACACAGCATTTGTTTTATGGTAAGAATGCACTATCTATGCATATGGGTAGAATCACATCTGATAGCATCAGTATACTGTCTCTTCCTGATTTTATATTTAAGAATAACCTGAATCTGCCTTTTTTTTTTTTTTTTTTTTGCACACAGAGGGCAACTCAAATACATATCCACTTATTTAAAAAAACCCAAACAATAGCAGCCATGGTCCAAACTCGATTTCCATCCTCACCATTGCAACCTAATCTCCTGGCACGTTAATGCAAATCAAAGTGAACACTTCTCTGACACTGGTAGCAAAGCGTGTTCCTCTCCCAAGAGAGACCTGTAAAACAGGACAGTCACTGACAGCAGTACAATTACTGACACAGATACAGACTTTATGGACATGTTTATCTCTGCTGTAAATCCACACTCTCTCTCCACTCCGATTCATGAGTCATAAAGAAATTGCAGATAATGAAAAAGTTGGAGAAATTTACAGCGTGTCGGAAACCTCAGACAGCCAGAAGAAATTAAAGAGCTGACTGAGGATAAATCACACAGGTACAATTAAAACTTCCTATGCCTCCTTCACTTCCAAACTGGGGCACAAGCCAATGGAGATGATGAAAAGTTGAGGTCATGACTCCTCTGACTGTAATCATTTCTTAACTACCTACATGTCAGAATTAGCTAATTCACAGATCATGTATGAATTGCAATTTCAGGCTGCCATTCTGATGTCTCTCTCTTCCAACAGGAGATGCCCCTGAAAAATCCTGCCTGTAAATAAACCACCCAGCAAACAGTATAAGAAAAGGTGATTTCCTTGTCCCTCTGCAGATGCAGAGTATCTCTTACCACAGCAATGTGCATTAAAATGAAGCAGTAGATCTACAGTGTGGGAGGAGAGTGTAAAAAGAATCAGGAGAAAGGCCAAGGTTTCACATGGAAATCACAGCACCTCGGATATTGCGGTGACAAGCCATATAAACATCTTAACACACAATTTAGGTGTTCTTTTCACCTCTCTGAAACAATCAAATAAGGCCCAAGAATTACTATGAATGTAAACTGAAAATAGCCTCTATATTTTTCCTACTGTGAAAAACTAAAGCAACCATTTCAGCTGATTGTGAGCTCCTGAAATTCTCTGTGATCATCTCCTAACCCAAAAATGAACCACCTAAAATGTGACCCATTCCATGGGAGCAGTCTATTAACTCTAAGTAACACCTCAAGCTAACTGTGTATTACAGAAATCCCGTGTCCAAAGAGCATAATTTTGTTGTGCAGATGTAAAACTCTGCCTTCGAGCTTTGAAGCACATGAAGTATACTATTTCACATAAAGTCCTTGCCAAACACAGTACTAAATAACAAAGTAAGTGAGAAATATGCTTTCGAGCAAAAGTGAAACATGATGAAGATTCACTCAGCAAGGCAGGGAATGCAGAAAACTAACCAAGAAAAAAAAACAGTTGCTACAAAGAAAATTCTAAGCAGAGCAGAAATAACTGAAGCACACATACCTCAAACTGCTTCTTCTTATGCAGGACAGTTCACCTTGCATGTAAACTAAATTTTGTTTAAGAACATAACAAGCACTAGACTTGGCAGACATTGTTCTTTTCCAAGCCCAGCATATTTAGAACAATGTAGGCAATCCAAAACATATTTTCTTCTATGATGTTTCAGATTAATACAAGTACACAAGTGCTAGAAGCACAGTAGTTCTGGAGATGCCAGTTTTTAACAAAGAAAAAGTGAGCATCTTCCTCACTCTTTTGTCAGCAATCAAGCTGCTAATAACACTGCTATATCTTCATCGTAACTGGCACTGAGACTGCTCTGGGATGTAGATCCAAATCACACGCTACTCTTTCACTTTTTCCTTCCTGCCTCTCCAAAAGGCAGTACTCTTTCTCCAGCTCCACCACAACACTTTAGATAGTCTTATTTCCCAAGGAAATAGGGAAAGAGTTCATGTTATAGAAAGAGTCAGCTCTTCTAAACAGTTTCAAAACCTCATTTTGACTAGTAAGAAACCACAAGAGTCAAGTTTAATTTTCCGTGCAACTCTCCAGACTACAGAGTGGACATACAGCTTTTACTAAAACAAACCAACAGCAGATTTCAGATGTCATAAGGCATTTTAAAGCACCTTTTACTTACACATCTGTTCATATGTTGGTTTCCTACAAATGTAAGAACCTGAAACATTTTGTTGCAAACAACTATACATACACACCAGAAAGAGCACCAGGCAACTGTAATGCAGAAGTAAGGCCGTGTTCACGAATGTAGACTGAGCTTAAAAAGCCTCTGTGTGGCCAGAACTAAAGAAAAAGTGGTTATGATCAGAAAATATTTTTATCTGATCAATTACATAACTGATAGAAGCCTGTTTGGGTACAAAGGCCAGGTGTTTTGCATGGAAACTAAAAAGCACATTCATGCTACAAGGAGACACACCCAGGCAATCCATTACACAAAAGGAAAAAGATATTTCAGTAAAAGGGTACAATATCTTCCCTAATTTCCTTATTTTGATTCTAATTCAGCAATTTTGTATATACAAAGTTCAAGTGTAGCAACTGTCATGCCCTGTTTCCTAGTTTGGTAAGTTCAGTCCACCAAGGATGGAGCCCAATTTAAACATATCCTACCTATGATCAGCATCAAAAAGTCAAAAAATAAACAACATCCAAAACTCAATGACAGTATCCTGCAAGGATCATTGACAGAACTAAGGGTGTATGCTCAAAAAATGCTGCAGTTAAATCCTGATTAACTGCTCTGCCCCTCCAAACCTACAAAAAAGCTGAACTTGCAGGCAAGAGATCACAACAGCAAGCATTTATCTGAAATGAAAAATGAAAAATCCAAGACCACCAATCTAAGGAAAAGTGGTGATCTGTACATAGCTTGGAATTCAGAAGGACTCCTTTATGATTTTCCAGAAATTTCAGAGGCTGCTGAGGTTGCAGAGCACTACAATTCAAACCCAATGACAGCCTAACTTGAGAGCAAGGTAGTTGTTCCTCATTCATGTGCCCATCCATCTCTTGCTGTCTCTGGAAGAGTCCCTCCATTACAGGGAACCCTCAGAGATTTCTGGTAGGGGCTGCTTAACTACCAGGCAGTTTAGCTTATTACTAAAATAAAATAAATGAAAATATCCATTTTCAAACAAAAGGTCCTTCCAACCCACCACCCTGACTGACATGCCAATGGCAAACATCTGTAGAAGAGTGAAAGTGCAGGGAGGCACCCAGCTGTACCTGCACAGTATCTCTCTCTGCTTTCTGCATCTCCAAGATGTCCAAGGCACTGGGGACTCCTCAGCAGTCAGACATCCTGGAAGGATTTATCTTCCAATCATTTTTGTCATTACTTTTGTCAAAAGTAATGACAAAAATGTCATTTTGTCATGAGTGAGAAACTCCATGACCACAAGCTCCAGTGGTGATGTGTTCTGGCTTCAATGCACAACACAAGCACCTCCTCAGGTATGTCCCCACACACTCTTTCATTCTCTCTGGCTCCCATACTATGAGAAACCATGAAGAGTCATTCCCTAGTCACACTTGCTCTGCATTAATGTTTTACAGCCCTTTTTCACATACTACATCAGCTGTTTCTCTCCAGGCCAAAAAACCCTAGCCATTTACCTATTCCTCATATTTAAGAAAATGATCACTGGCTGAGTAAGCTAGACTGGCTTTTCCTCTATAAGTCTGGTACTACAAGATGACCAACTTTTTGGTGTTCACCTGCGATCTCCCAGGTCATCCAGGTCTAACCTGTGGGCCCTTAGTTAAAGAGCTCTTCAGCTGCAACCTTTTTTTTTTATTTGCTTGAACAGATATGGAAAATAAATCAGCCTTACAAAGAAAATAGGAGCAAAGTTGCTAGAACCTAGTGAAAGCCAGGGTGCACAAAACAATGGGAAACTATAAATAAAGAGACTTAGTTGAGCATATTTGGGAACTGTCCCATTCCTCTTGAAAGAGTATGAGGATTTGACATTGAATAACACAGTCATTCCTAATTCTACAGCAAGAACATCACAAACTACCTTCAACTCCAAGTAAAAATTTAACCTAACACAAGAGATTAGACCAGCAAAAATCACTGACAAGGAAATGATAAATGATATTCATATCTGTTTGGTCAGTTATCCCACATTTTCTAATATTTAAAGCACACACAGCACCCAGGCACCATTATCCTCACAAAGATATTGGGTCTTAAGAACAGGCTTTGCAGAAATCTCACACTGACAGAACCACTGGAGCAGTACCATGATACCAAGTGGCTAAATAACCATTCTGGCAGCAGTGAGATTTTACAAACATGGCTGTGATACCAGCTATCTATATTTACATTTCAGGACTTCTGAACCAATATAGCAGGTGTTATCTGAAAAATATCAGAGATGCACAAGGAAACAACAGCAGGGCCTTCAATAGTCCCTGGACAACCACATTCCTTCAGTGACACAGTGCCTTTCCCATGATCCCATCCTACATATATTTTATACACAAGTTTTTTTCTGAAGTTTAGAAAAAAAACAAACTTTAAGGTTTTTTTTTATAAAAAAAGCATTTTCCTCTGTGTTTGTAGTTCTCAGATATTTCTCTCTGTATACCTACATACCAAAGGATGAGAGGACATATCCTTAAATGCATGAACTTCTCAGAGTTGCCAGTTCATGAAACCAAGACTTCAAAATTCTAAAGTCAACTTTGACTCAGACACTCCAAAAGGTGCAATGGGTCATACAGTAGAAAAACAGAGCTTCCAACCTAAATTTGCAGTTATTTACATTAAGTGTTTTGAAACTTGCTGCTTTATGTCTGTGACTGTGTTCTCAAAAAAAAGAACTATTTCCCTCTTGCTTGCCACATTAGCCGGGGTATGCTCATTCTGCAATGCTCACTACTCCACTCCAAGCAAAGCCTTCAAGTGGAAAAATTAAGGGACACAGAGGGGAGGAAGAAAGTTCATAACAAGACTTTTATATCTTTTTTCTTCCCTAAACTCAGAAATGAGACTCACTGAGTGGCTGCAGCCCACTTCAGAAGAGCTACTATGCCTCCCAAAGTCACCCTAACTGTATGAACACTAAAAGTCAGCATATTCATAGAGTCCAATTCCTTCTCCCTTAAAATAACCACATTAACAGGAGCAGTAAAATTGACACAAAGCAGGACTTTAAATACTAAAAATGATTTTGATTATTCTAACCAATAAAATAATTAATTAACCGAAGGAAAATAGAAGCTCTAATGTGAGAAGGTTGGACTTCATAATCTTGGAGGTCTTTTCCAGCCCAAATGTTTCTATGATTCTGAGAACCAAAGCAAAAAGAGAAAAGCAGCTATAAGCAAAATAATGAGGTAGAATTTTACAGAGCTTAAAAAGCTGACAAGGAAACACAAGCTGAAACCTCAGAAGTGCTGAAAAATAATTTATTTTTAAAAGACTTTCTTGATACAAGGACCTGAGCCTGGAAGCTTTCAGAGAACTCCAGAATCAGCTTTTAACAAAGAATAAATACACAAAAGAGACCCAAGCCTGTCCTTAAAGAGGAAAGTAAAAATTTTCTTTTAAATGGTTCATGCTACAAAAATTCTGCTTCATTCAAGGAAAGCTATTGACATGAATCCTGTGCTAAGGAATGGAAGAATATTCTGTAAGGGTCATTTTGAGCAAGAATCCACCTACTAGCATGACAGGGAGAAAGTGGTAGAACAAGCTGGAAAGAAAAGCCAAATTATATGTTGATAAATTAAATTGATTCACAGAAGCCACAGGGCAGTCAACAAACTAGAGAGGGTTTCAGAAAGTAAAGGTAATCCCTCCCCTATGGGAAAAAGAAGGGAGGAATTCAGTTGTATAGAAAGGAAAGCTGTGAAAAGCACAGAACCAAAGAGGAACTGAGAAAGCCATGGCCAAAAAGTTTGGACAGCTGAGATTGTAGATAATAAAAATGTGGGATTCAGATAACAGTATTCAACCTTTCCTAGGTGAAAGCCATCCAGATGTCTCATCAAGATGGACAAAACATTCAATACATCTGTTCCAAACTTGTCAAGAAAGTCCTCTTATACAGACAAAATAGTAAGAGAGTTCACATGAAATCAAAAAATAAGACATGTAAGTCAGTAATTATTAATTTATCCAACTACATCATGCCAAATCAATTATTCAGATTTCAATGCTAATGTTGCAATAGTACCTCAATAAATAAACTTTTAAAAAGGTACCCTGTCCTAGAGCACTTTGCCTAATGAATTCTAATGCAAAATTGATGTAAAGTATTGTGAACTGGGTATAACAATAACAGATCTCACAACATGATTGCAATGTCACTCAACAGATACATTTTTCATGGAATGCTGCAGGAATCACCCTGGTCCTGCACAGTACACAATTAATAACTTGGATGAAAATAAAAGTCTTTGAAAATACAAAGGATTTGAGGTGGGATCTAGAAGAGAAGAGTTGGAAGGAAAAGTAAGTTAATACAATGAAGCAGCATTGTCTCTCAACCTCACTGCTGATTAAACACTTGAAAATACCATAAAAAAAGACAGCACACATTTTGAAAGGCAAATATGTCACAAAAAACAATCTTGGGAAGAACAGCTTTAAACCATAAGTGAAATGTCAGAGTTTTATAAAAAAGAAGGCAAACTTCCGCGGGAGGCCTCATGCTGCCATCTAGAGGAGACAGGTCAGCAGCAGGTTTGGTCCTGCTTTTGACAGCCAGTTTCAATGACCCAGCCAAATCAAGAGGGGGTAAATTTCAGTACAGAGATATAAGCAAGTCATATACATCCAAGACCAAACCACAGGTCCCTTAACTTTAATGAACAGAGATTTTGGATTTTTTTCTTGTTCTCTTACTTATCTAAGTTCATAAGAGAAAATAACCTAAAGACAGTATTAGGAAAAACAGTCCTCAGCAGCTTCTGTTCAAATTCCACAACTAATTTTTGGTAAAAATTTTCCAAAGATAAATTTATATTACAACACACAAAGTATTCAATGGATTACAGTAAAGGAAAACTGCCTTCAGTGACAAGAAGTTACAAGCATGGAAACCTTTCATAAAGGCTGAAAATTCAAGATTTAAGTTATAACTGTTGAGCCTCGTATTTCAGTTTTCACTCACTTTGCCTTCTTTACATATGCACTTGTTCTCAGTAAAAATAAATGGAACCACATGCAACAAATATTGCACACACAATAAGGAAACAAACACCTCCCTAGCTTTACTGCAGCTCAGGCTCTGCTAAAGTCCATCTAGCAGAACAACACTGTCTGACATCAGAGCCTGCAGCTCAACTGAGAAAGCCAACCATCAGCCAGCCTTTGCATTTGACTCAGTTTTACACTGTTATACTTTACCTGCTACTCCACCAAATGCTTTACACAGTCTTAACAGATGTTAGCACTGAAAATAAAATAAACTTGAAGTATATTAAAACCAGCTTAGTGATTTGTTATTAAGAATGCATTAGGCTATCCTGTGTTTGCAGTCAGAAAGCCTCTAAAGGTTTATTACTAAATCGTGTTACCCACTGAAAGGAAGGTGAAAGACTTGAAACTTTTGGTGCTTTGTGTAGCCCAAGAGTAATTACAACCAGGGACTATGTCAGAGCATAACTAAACAGAACAAAAAATTAATGTGGCAGTATGTATGGGTAGCATTAAAAATGATACAATACTCTTGAAATCCTCAAAGCTGGATCAACTTGTTAACAAGAGCTCTAAAAACGAGACAATGAAAGAAACTCTTCAAAAAACCACAGTAAGAGTTGGCTGTTTGCAATTGGCATGAAAGTCATCTTTATTCCTCAATGACATCACTGCCTGCCACAATTGAGTGTAGAAAAAAGTAACAGCAACAGAAGCAGAAAACAGTATGAAAAGCAAAGTGACAGCAGAATCCTATACACAAGTGCAAGTTTCCCTGTGGAGCAGTGCACAGAATTAGAGAGAAGTACTGCCACAAGGATTCTGAGAAATACCTTTAGTATCTGAGTGGGAAATTAAGCAAAGTGACCTGATTTATCTAAGACAATGCTAACTCAGGAACAGAAGTCTGTGCCACTGGGTAACACCAGACTGACACACACGTTTTCCCCCATGCAGGCAGGCTGTAGGTTGGGGATGTAAGCTCATTCTCTCATCCTGTTGCAGGAGGTGACTGTCAAGCACTTGCCAAATCTGCCAACACACTTTTCCAGCTACCAATGTACAAGCACATGCTTTAGTGGAAAGATTTGGAATGCAGTCAGTCATATCTGTGTACAGCACTTACATTCATCCAGTCCCAGCTGATAAGCCAGGTTCTGCAGGCCACGAACTTTTTCCATCAGATTAGCTGTAGTAAGGCTCCCCAGCTCTGAAGAAGAGAGAAGGTGAATTTTAACACTGTCTATAGTCCTCTAGTAGCAGCTCACCTGTTTAGTACTTCACAGAGCACTTTCAGGCCATACTTCTGTCAGGATCTGTTTCAGTGAACAGCGTATGGTCAAAATTCAAGCTGACTCCACTGCTAATTTTAACATAAGGAAAAAGACACCCAGGACCCTAGTTCATGATTTAATCTGCCACCATGGCAAAGAGTAATTTGATCCATACTTTGGAAGTTCCTGTACACCACACTGCAACATGAGCAAGCTATATAAAAGTATGTAAGCTATATAAAAGTATGCAAAGGAATGGACTTATTTCGCATTAATAACGTGAGTTCAAGCACATTTCTTCGAGCAAGTCAGAGTTAAATCATCTCACTTTCACTCTGCAGCTGTGACATGTCACCATCCAGAATTCATGACAGGCAGAGCACACTGAAGGATGTTTACTGCAAACTAACAGCTGCAACATGCAGCAAGTGTACATGCTAACTAGTCCTGCTGTAACTTGCTCTTGCAGCCTCACTATTGCATTGGAGCTCCTGGATCCATGACAGAACACACACAAATGTAGAGCATATCTGAACAAGTCAATTAACGAGTCTAAGCTACTCACCACCTGATCAGCTGAGCCTTCCAAAAAATCCATGCTACTTCTCAAAATGCAGGAGATGCTCATTGTACTTAATACAGTGATAAAAAAGGCTAAGGCAGGTGACTTAAACATGTTACACTACCTGTTTTGAAAAATCAGCCTCCTACTGACATCTGGATAGGCTCTTGGAAATAACTGGTTTAATGAACATGGCTGTCATTAACAAGATGAAGAGACTTCTGAGTTGGAGATTCTGCAAACATGATGGCTAGAGACCTCAGGCCATAGGGCCACCACCAGAACATTTACAGAACAAGTGCTTTAAGCCTCTTAAGCAAGTAGTGAATTCACATCTGCTTTGGCAACCTCAATTCCTGCCCACAATATTCATACTCACCCTTCAGCATATCAATATCATCATTTTCTAATTCAGCCATCCACTTGGGAGGAGAACTTGTAATTGGCTGTTTTGAAAAAATAGAAGTTCATATTCAGAAAAGTCCATTTTTAGAATTATACAATGAAGTACGATCTGCATTGAAAACTAATTATGCCGACAGCAAAAATATGAGCATGCGCTCCATAGAAATACTTTTATGTTTAATCTTGTTTCTTCCTGGACATTTTAGAGTTTAAAACGGCATACCACTTTCCACAAGCCAAAATCAGTATGAAAAATAAGATTTTCTGAAGTTTAAAACCCTTTATTACTTCCAAAGTATAATTCCCATACACAGTGAACTGCGTAAAGTATAAAAAAAACCCACATATATAAAAGATACATTAAAACCAAAAGGTATATGGTAGCATACACTGGAGTTATTACTGAGATACGGTCCATAGAAGATGTAAAGCCCGCAAGAGAACCGGCAGATCTACCATTACGCGGAAGGAGGAAACGCGAAAGGCAAGGCAGCGCTCACTCACGCTTTTGAAGGAGGCGGCGAACTCGGCAACGCCGGGCACTGCGGAGAGAAAGCGGAGGTTGGCGGGGGTGAGCGTCCCTGCGGGCAGCACCGCCACCCAGCCCGTGCAGCTGCCCCAGAGCGGCCCGGCCCCGTCGGGCTCTCCCCATCCCACCCGGAGTTGTCACCCTCGGGGCCGCGGGCCCGCCGGACTTACGCTGCTCGGGCCACAGGTCCGGGGAGGCGCGGTCCAGCTTCTCGAAGCTCAGCAGCGAGGCCTCCAGGTCGGTGCCTGCAACAGAGAGGGGGTGAGGGGAGGCGGGGCGGGAGCGGCGCGGGGCAGCGGCGTTGCCGCCGGGCCCTCCCGCCTCACCGTCCGCCGGAGCCGCCATGGCGCGCGCCTCACGTGACCGCCCTCACGCCCGCGGCCGAGCGGGAGCGGAAAACAAGCCCCGCCCCCGAGCCCCACGTGCCGCTCTCGCGGCCGCCGCGGGGCGGCGCTGGGCCGGGCGGGGCCGGGCCTCGACGCTCGGAGGGCGGCTCGGCCCCCTCCGCCAATCGGCGGCCCGACACGGGGGGCGGGAGCCGCGGGAGGCGGGGCCGGAGCGGCTGCTGGCGGCGATTGGCCGCGGGCCGCGCGGGGGCGGGGCCCGAGGCGGGGCGGGGCGGGGCGGGGGGCGCCGCCGGGGGCTCGGAGCGGGGACCCTCGGCCGGGATGGCGGCGGTGGCGGCGCGCGGAGCGTGGGGCGGACCGCGCCGCGTGGCGCTCAGGGTGAGGCGGCCGGCCCCGGCCCGCTCGGGGGGCGCAGGGGGGTCGTGGCTCACCTGGCCCCGGGACCCCGCGGGGGGGTCGGTCCCGGGCGGGGAGCAGCCGGATGGGGGTCGGGGGGAGGCGCTGCCTGACCCGCCCTGAGGTGCTCTGTGCTTTCCCCCCCCGTCCAGCTACCGCGGAGAGCCGGTGCCCCCTGGATCGCCTCAGTCACCGCGTCCTTCTCCTCCTCGGTGGTGAGTGCCCGTCCCGCGGAGCGAAGCCGGTGGGCGGGGGAGGGAGGCGCGCAGAGCCCCGGGCGCCGCCGCCCGGCGGACGCTGCCCTCAGGGCGGCTCCGCTGAGGCCGCTCCCGCCCGCTCGGCTGGAGCCCCGGTGGGTCCGGTGGAACAAACATCGGCACTGCCCCCGTGCTCGACGGGAGAAACGGAAAAAAGTTCCATGTCCGATTTGTGAGAGCTGGGAGCTGAGCGGGGGCCGCCCGTCACATCGCGTTCCTGCCGGTGGCTCTGGACTGGCCTCATGCATCTGTTTGCGACAGAGAGAGGATCTGGTTTCCTTCGGACAGTATCAAACAGCTTTAGTTGTTGAACTGTCTTTTTCCCTCCACTGTCCATGGCTGCACTGTCTCCGAACTCCAAACCAGGGTTCCATAAGTAGTCTGCTTTGCTGCCGTCCATGTTTCCACAGCAGGTGCATTCCCTACATGCAAAAAGGGTGGCGATCTTATGGGAAAAGTGCAATTCATTTTAATCACCATTTCCTGGCTTGCTTAAAGTATTTTTTGTTGCATGTGCGATATTTGAGATACACTTTCTAAGCAATTTGAAAAAAACATTAACTTTATTGCACTGAAGTCTGTGTGGGTCATAAAGCCCTGGCGTTTGCAGCTCCTTTCCATTAGCCTCAGTGAAGCTAATGGAGTGATTGACAGCCATAGGAGTTTGTCATTCTTTAGACCAGCGCTAGACCAGCAGCTTTTCTGACAATCAGGAAATTCGGTCAAGGCACTCAGATTTCCTGTGCTTCCTTCCAGGTTCTAGAGGAGATTGTGTTTTCATAGGCACAGATTTCTGCCTCTCTTTCCCAAGTGTGATTCCAGCTACATAATCATCTGCAACTTTTAAATTTTTTTTTTTTTTAATTCTCTTCTAGTGTTGCTTTCCAGATCATTAAGTTTTGCTTGTCCATTAACAAACTTATTTTATACTTCTGATCCTAGCTTTCTCATCTCAAAGCTTTCTCAATTTGTTCCAACTAACATTGCTGCTTATTTTTTTTCATTTTCATCCACTTTTCACTGTCATTACTTGTCCACCCAATACCATTTATGTTCCTGATTCTTCCTCTGATCTCTTTCTCTTCATTACAATTTGGATAGCATCCAAGTCCTCATCTCCCTTTCATAATTCCACATCATAATTTCTTCAGTTTTCTGATATATTTGGGCTTATATCCCAGTTCTGTTGACCTGTCCCATTTCTGTTATTCATGCAGAAGATCCATTTCCCCTTTCTCTTACCTCTTCTCCCCAAGTCATGGATTTGTGTCATGATTAACTGGTTCTTGCTTTCTCCTAGTTCTCTCCTTACCTACCAATGTCAACTCATCTTTTCTAGTTCCTTAATTTATACAGTCACAATTTTTTTTCCTGCATGGTACAGTTTTGTTGCCTATCTAATGCTAATCACAGCTTTTACCTCTGCTTTCTGTTCTGTTCAATGTTTGCCTGAACTTCTTATTCCAAACTTTCCTTGTCCCTCCTCTTCAACTGAGTAGGAAGGTTCTGGTTTCTGTGCTGCCAGCCAGGACAATCCACAGATACAGGTTTCTTGCTCTTAGACCCAGCAGGGGGTGGGGAAAGTCCAATTTTCTGCTTGAAGCTATAAACTGGAAAGATGAACCTGCTTAGTGGCCTGATGGGAAGGAGGCATGTGGGACAGTGGTACAGTCTGCACTGGGTTCATGGAATTCCCATGAAGTGAATTATTAACTGTTTCTTCTGAACATTTATGAGTTGCAGTTTTTCAGGTTTTGATTAAATAGATTGAAACAATTCTGAACATAAGCAGAGCAATGTTTTTTTTTATTCTAAAACTGCTTTTAGAAAGAATTTTGGCCATTTTGGTGTAAAGTGAGAGCAAAATGGGGCAGAGAGCAGTTAGCTGGGTCTTGCTTGAAGATTGGATCCAGACTCTAGTGATTCACATAGCAGTAAATGATGAAGGCTTGCATGTAAAACGGCACACTGGTCTTTAGGC
Organism: Ammospiza nelsoni; assembly: GCF_027579445.1. Classification (NCBI taxonomy): domain Eukaryota; kingdom Metazoa; phylum Chordata; class Aves; order Passeriformes; family Passerellidae; genus Ammospiza; species Ammospiza nelsoni. The sequence goes on along the minus strand of NC_080638.1, from coordinate 41,266,917 downwards.
ACATTGAGACAAAAATAACTCACTGTCCAATATTTTGCCCTCCACAGCCAACAACCAAACTCTTCATTGATGGGAAGTTCATTGAGTCCAAAACTACTGAATGGATTGATATCCACAACCCAGTAAGTGAATGGTCTCATCTTATGTAAACGTGATCACTGTGAAACAAAGGTCTGTGCCTCTCTTCAGGGATGTGGCAGAAGAAAAACACATATTTCTTAGGAAAGGTTTGGACTTGGAGCTTAAGGCAGACTACAGCTTCTCAGTTTCCTTCTCACATGAAATCTGTCTCAGAATAAGTTACTATCACCTTTACCTCTCTCACATAGTAAGCCCCTGATCTCCAGAAAGGAAGCTTAAATTTTGGTTAATTTTTTTTTTTTTTATAGAAAGGCTCTGTGATGAGTATGTCAAATTTCTGACGGGTGTCTTTCACCCTGTATATGAAATCAACTGGGTGTGATTTGATGCCAGCTGAAAGTGAAATCCTGATAGAGGCTGATATTACTCTCAGAATAAAAAGGTGAAAAATCCTGACAGCTGAAGCTTCTCTCCTTTCAGAGAGCTTCTATCTCTGACCCACAATAATCACAGAGCTGGATGCTATGCAGTGCAAAATAGATAAGTAGCACTTGTATTGTCTATGTATTCCACCAAAGACAAATGGAAATGAGGTTGCACTCAGAATTCTGATCCTCCTGGCCTCCCTAGTAAGCATTTAAACAGCAGTTTCTAAATCTTCTCTGTAAAGCTCAATTTTCATTTGCTTTGTGGAAATGATCAGAGCAGCAAGTCATGTTCAGGAAGCTCATTTGGTCTCTACATAGCAAGCTATGTTCTTGTTTAATTTTCTTCCTCTTGTTTTGAGTAGTTTCTTAGTGAGATATCTGAAATTTTTGTCATGTCAAAGCAGGTTTAATTTTTAAGAGAACATTAGAAGGAGGTTAAACTGGCAAAAAGCTTGAAGTTAAAATACTGTAGAGTTAAGGTTGTATGTAAATATAGTACTTTGGCCTAGGGGTATGGGTAAGCTAACATGAATGGCAATTGCACAGTCATGTACTGATTTTCACTAAGGAATTTTACCTCATTTAGTGTGCAAGAGGGACAGCCAGATGAAGCAAGACAATGGAGAGGTAAAAGACCATGGCCCACAGAAACTTTTGCCGTATACTCTCTAGAAGTTTCAAGATAGACAAGTCACTTCAACTCCAGCTTGGAAATCAGCACTGCATTTGTAGTTTTCTGAGTGCCTAACTTGATATATTTGGAGTGCAGGTTTTCAGAACTACTCCAGTTGTAGCCCAGGCCTTTTGTGTGCTATTAGGGAAAGCATTTCCTTTGTGCTCTGCCCTCAGAAGTACAGCTCCTTGTAGAACAAGAATATTAGGTGTGTGCTGTGAAATGGTTGGTGGGAGCAGATGGGAAAAGCTGAGTTTTGATGCAATTTGTTTTCTGTTTCAGGCCACAAATGAGGTGGTTGGCCGTGTACCGAAAGCCACAGCCAGTGAGATGGAGGCAGCTGTGGCTTCTTGCAAAAAGGCTTTTTGGAACTGGTCAGAAACATCTGTTTTGAGTCGCCAGCAAATCTTTCTGCGCTACCGACAACTCATCAAAGAGAATCTGGTGAGACACCATGGCTGTGTGCGATGGCTGTGGCTGAATGTGTTGCAGCTGATTTTAGGAACTAAATTGAGAGACTCAGGGTTTACAGAGTCCTTGATGAGGTGTTGCCATGATCAAGGAATCAACTGAGACACTGTTGAGAGCTGCAGCAAAACACCTCCCATCCAATGGTAACAGAGAGGCTGCACTTCTTAGGGAATATTATTCTGAATTTGTCCCTTTACCAAGAGACCATGGAAGGAACTTTGAGCCTTGATGGAGCATGTGTCAGTTGATGAAGACAAGTATGTTACGATATTTTTGGGTTTCCCTAATGGATTTTTTGGTGTGTATGTGGTGTCATACCTGAAAGCATTAGAATACAAGCCATCCTAGGATGATTTTTTCTAAAATGTCACCTATGTGGGTTATTGGCTTCTTGTTTATAAGGAGCAAATAGGTCAGCATAGGTTTTTCTGGATTCTGTTCAGTCTATTCATTGTGATGTTCAACTCTCTGTTAATTTTGTCTTATCCTTGCAATCTATTTCATGGGTGGGCACTTTTCTAACATTCATAAATATTGTGCTTTCCATTTTCAGAAAGAACTTTCCAAACTCATCACCTATGAGCAAGGGAAGACCCTGGCTGATGCTGAGGGAGATGTTTTCCGAGGCCTGCGTAAGCTGCTGGCTCCTCCTGTTAAAATGGGGGTTTGGGAACCCACAGGAAGGGATGAGGTCTCCTGAGCAACTGATTGTTCTGTATATGTTGATCCCTTTATAGTCCCCTAGTCAAAGAAAAGTGTCAATTGTAGCTCTGATCTGAAGAGTTTTCTAGATAGAGTATCTTTAAATCACTTCCAAGTTGTTAGAGCTTTTTCTAGGGGTGACTGTAAACTACTAAAAAGGGATAAGAACTTCTCACCTGTTTTCAGATATCTAAGGTTGAGTCCCAGGTGGTACAATAGTGCTGTGCCTGTGCACTTTGTAGTGGGACTGTTGTGTCTGTGCTTCTATCATAATGATGTGTAGTGTGGTCAAGAGAGAAATCCATTCATAATTTGTTCACAATGCTTGGCAGAGAGGTTTTCTGGAGCACAGTGAGTTTTAAGTTGTGGGAGAAGAGGCTGGAAGAAAGAGGTGGGTCAAGGCAGTAGTGAAAAGGAGGTTTGGGGACTAATTGTTAACAGATCATCCAGCAGCATATTTGCCCTTCCTGCTGCAGAGGTGGTTGAACACGCTTGCAGTGTGACATCCCTCATCCTTGGGGAGACCATGCCCTCCATCACTAAGGACATGGACACTCACACCTACCGCCTGCCTCTGGGAGTGTGTGCTGGCATTGCACCATTCAACTTCCCAGCCATGATTCCTCTTTGGATGTTCCCCATGGCCATGGTTTGTGGAAACACCTTCCTGATGAAACCGTCTGAGCGTGTACCAGGAGCACTAATGTTCCTTGCCAAGCTGTTTCAGGATGCTGGTGCCCCTGATGGGACCCTAAATATTATCCATGGACAGCATGAAGGTAATAACAACCCCTCCTGGGAGATGACAAATGTGTGTGTTGTGGTGTGTGCTCAGTGGGAGGTACCAGCTGGAGAGTCTGAGACTGCTGCTGTTAGATGGGTTTGGACAGATATTCAGCTCTATTGATGAAGCTGAAAGGTGAGTGGGAGATTTTCTGTCACCTTGCACCAGATCTTTTAGGAGATATGGTGGACAAAATTTTGGGGATTGGGGTCAGAGTTCCCAAGGCATGTAAGTGCTCAAATTCTATTTAGCAACCCAAACTGCAACTAAAATAAGTAGATAAATCATCTTGGTTTCACAAGGAAGCCTAAACAAGAACTAAATGCCTCACTGACTATACAGTGGATGCCAGTATCCTGGCTCATAACATGCTATTTTTTACAGTACACAAGTAGCTTCAGGACATGATAATACCAATAGAGAACAGTAACTTCACTTTGACATTGCTCAGACACCTTGGGAGGTGCCCAGAGCATGAAGAGATGTAAGAGAGCCAGGAGAATGAAGACAGGGCAGAAGTATGTGTCCTAAGAAGTGAGTGAAAAGTTACACAGACAGGCTTTCAGGGAACTCAAATGTAGGAAACACAGAGGCAATAATTTCAATGAGAAGAAAGATACATAGATTTAGTGCTGTGGGGGTGGGAATGGAGGGAAGCATTTGTGCACCACAGTTACAATGTATTATTTCCTATTTGAAGCTGTGAATTTCATTTGTGACCACCCGGATATCAAAGCAATCAGCTTTGTGGGATCCAATCAGGCTGGCGAGTACATCTATGAGAGAGGATCCCGGAATGGCAAGAGAGTCCAGGCCAACATGGTAATGTCTCTGAACAGAGCACACTTGAGCACATAGACCACCTCTGTCACCTGTGAATGTTAAGAGACACCACACCACTCAGCAGCAGAAGCTGACTTTGCTGCTGATAGCTAAGTGATAAGGCTGCTCTCTTGCCAGCCTGTTGGTAGCAGAATCATAGCCACTATAAGAAATCATTGCCAGAGGGCTGGAGAAGAACAGGTCTGGGGTGGTTTATAATGGGAGACTGTGTGTTATGTTTCAGGGAGCCAAGAATCATGGTGTGGTGATGCCTGATGCCAATAAAGAGAACACCTTGAACCAGCTGGTTGGAGCTGCTTTTGGAGCAGCTGGCCAACGCTGCATGGCCCTGTCTACAGCAATTCTAGTAGGAGAAGCTCAGAGATGGCTGCCAGAGCTTGTAGACAGAGCCAAAAATCTACGTGTAAATGCAGGTACAGACTGAGATAATTTTTATGAGGTACTTCACTTCTGTACAACCATGGCTTTATAGGTCAGCTTATCTGCCATACCGTGTTGTGACCCTTGGAGCTATTGGCACCACCATTGATGTGTAGGGGTAGGAGCTAGCAGATTGTCTGGATTGGGAAACCCAGCTCTAGACTTGGAGGTAGGAATATGTTTTCAGATGCTGGTGGGACTGTGATGCAATGTTTACAGGATCAGTCTTGTTTTAACTGGAGATTTGAGGTTAAATCCTATGTTTAACTCATGTCTGCCATTTATATAGCAGTCTCGCTTTGAAAAAGCAAGACTGTTATTAATTCATGGGGAATTATTTTTTGTCTATATTCAATAAAGTGCTGCAAAGGGGAAAAGTTTCCTTCCTGAGATTAATCTATTGTTGAATTTTGGCTTTCTGGTGACTCTGTATTGATATGAGAGCTGCAGGCTATTGTTCCTGTTCATCAATGTCTCAAATCTGTGTTCTGTGTCTCAAACATCAGAATTTTCAGATTTTTCCTGCCAGTGGAGTTATCTCCCACATGCCTATGGAAAGGAAGTTATCAGAGTTAAAACTTGGTGTCTCTGCCTCTTCACAGGAGACCAGCCTGGAGCAGATCTTGGGCCTCTAATCAGTCCCCAGGCTAAGGAACGGGTTTGCGGTCTGATTGAGAAAGGAGTAAAAGAAGGTGCCAGCCTTCTCCTGGATGGACGTAATGTCAAAGTGAAGGGTTATGAAAAGGGCAATTTTGTTGGACCAACGATCCTTGCCAAAGTCAAGGTAAGGTGACCAAAATCAGTGCCTGCAAAGGTGTATTGCAGGGTCAGCTGAAAAATGGGTTGGCCAAATCAGTCAGGAATCGATGATCACCAGGTAGAAAGGCCATAAATGGCTCAGCCTTCCCTTGCACAGTGTCAATGAAGTACTCCTTGTAATGCAGGCAGTAAAAGCTGAAAGCACTCTGTAGATGAAAAGTGCTGCCTTCTTTAGTGTACTAGATAGAGGACAGGGCATGGGAAATGGTGAAGAGGTAAGGCCTGTGGCAATGCAGTATGACCAGTAATCCTGGGAATATCATGAGTACCAACAGCACGTGTGTTTCTTGTATGCTATTTACTATGATATTTTTATTATATCTTTATACAAGCTGCTTTTTCTACTGTTTGTACTGGCAGCCAAACATGACTTGCTATAAGGAGGAAATCTTTGGGCCTGTCCTAGTGGTGCTGGAAGCAGACACTTTGGATGAGGCCATTGAGATGGTGAACAATAACCCCTATGGGAATGGAACTGCAATCTTCACCACCAATGGAGCCACAGCTCGGAAGTATTCTCACTTAGTAGATGTGGGGCAGGTACGTTCCAGCTAGGATTGTTGCTTTTAGCCCTCACCATTTACAGTGGGTAACCATTCAGCTGTAATCACTGCCTGCTCAGCAGCAGTGCCAGCCTCAGACATAAGAAAACAAAATGCAGAAGCATTTGGAGAGTGCTCTGCAATCTGCTATTTCTTGTGACTAATATGGCAGCTTTCCTTTGTGTAGGTGGGTGTCAACGTTCCAATCCCAGTACCTCTGCCCATGTTCTCTTTCACTGGCTCTCGTGCTTCTTTCAGAGGGGACGCCAATTTCTATGGCAAACAGGTAACTTTCTGGTTCAGAGCACTCCATTGGGTTGAATTGTGATAAATCTGAATTGTGATAATCATTGATATAAGTGTTATAAAAGGCAATGGACAGATGGTCATCAGACCTCATTAGTGAGGAGACTTGGAAGGTATTTCAACCAGGAGACTGAAAACCAGCCAGTGATCACAGCACCATAATGCATGTCACAATCATAGATAGCCCATTCCTCTTTATTTTTCCTCTAAGTAAAAAAATGCAAGTCTTTTTAGGATATTTGAGAAGGTAGCAATAACTAGCAAGCTTTCTCACAGAATCAGAATCTTTGTGACACTGGTAAAAAGAATAGGCTGACAAGAATTGTTTCCACAGAAGAAAACTCACTCCTGTTTAGATAAAGCAAAGACTGTTTGATATACCACTAGTGTAGACCTGATGAATTCATAAGGCCAAATATCTGATATGTGGATCTCTCCTCCAGGGAGTGCAGTTCTACACACAGCTGAAAACGATCATTTCTCAATGGAAAGAGGAAGATGCCACCATTGCCAAGCCTGCTGTGGTTATGCCAACTATGGGAAACTAAACCAGCCTTTGCAGATGCTCTTCCTGGTGCCCTTCTATGCTGCACTTTCCAGCTTTGTCCTGACTATCACCCTTTACTTGGGAATGAATAGAAAGCTCCTTTGTCTCAAGGATCTGTTACTGTGCAGGCTCATGTGACTCATGGTCTAGATTTTCTGTTGCTGTGTTTTTTTGGTTAGCTGAACTAATGTTTTCCATACAACCTATCAAAGACTAAATAACCTTATCTAACTGAAAGGGCAGCCACTGAGATAGGTCTTAGTTTGTGTTTCTTTCCAGACCCCGTGAACTTGAACATAACTCTGGTTTTCACTTCAGTATCTTTAGCCTTAGTGACTCACTCCTGACTACATCTTGTAGCAGGTTTATTTACCTCTTTATCTTGCATATTAAGATTCTGAGTTCACCTTACTCTGAGTACTCATTTTGAGTGACATAACTGGGACATCTTGAGTGTCTCACAGAAGTGACTTTACATATGATGAAAACAGCAAGTTGTCAGTCTTTCACCTGTCAAGCAGTTTCCAAAACACTAGGAAATAGCTTTGTATGGATTTTTCAGGAAAGCATATTTGATTGCTTGTCTGAGGATGAAAGAAATTTCTTTATGGTACAGTGACCTTCACTGTACCTTTGACAGCTTGTAAACTTCTGTTCCTGTTCTGTCTGGAGCTTGTATGCTCTAGCTTGCCAGCAATTCCGTTATAGCTGAAAGTTGTTTGGTGCCTTTTTGCTGTGCTAGGGGATACAAGCCTACATGTCCTGTACCATAGTGAAACTGTGGAAGCAGAAACAAAACCATGTGTGTGTGTCTTTGTGTCACAGCATCATGTGCGTCCAGATAAAAGGGAGCCTAAGTAGACAGGTCAGTAGGAAGAAAAAACACATTTTTTAATAACAAAGCAGCCAGGCCTTGTCTGTTTGTTTCCTGATTGCAGCTGTCCTGATTGTAGCTGTATTTGTTGTGTTGGTTGATTGACTCCTTGTCACATTCGCTCAAACACAGTCATGTACTCTTGGGACTGCAAGTTCCTGTTGATACAGAGGAGTAAGACTTGGTATATACAATGTGGTTTTAAGAATCTGCATTTGGAGTTGGAGAACCTATATTTTTATTTCTGGTTCCTGAAAGATGATGCAGCCATGAAGGATCTGCAGGGATCTCACTCAAACATCCATGGAAAATAATATTCTTCTAATGATTGTAACCATTAAGTGTTCTAATGAAACAATCTGAATGTGAACACTTTTTATCCTGCCTTCTGGTAAAGATGCCTTGTAACTGACAGCTCTATATTAGTGCAATTGCTGTGCATTCACTAATGTTTGTATCTTGTTTTTTTTCCTCTGCTATACACTAGAGGGAAATTCTCACCTTGCAATTTGATTACGAATTAAAAACATGCTTATATATTTCTGCAGAGCATGACTGTTCCTTGGTAAGACCTTACATAGGTGTGATGTTGATTTTATTCCCGTCTTCACAGGAGATGGTCTGCAGCTCCTGTAAGCCATGTATACATTTTCCTTTTACAGTATTTCAGGGACCTCTGTACCAGTTTTCTTGCACAGCATTTCAAGGAATGCCTTGTTTCTGTTTCCATGTACATATAATTTGATCACAGACATCTCCACCAAGTTATACCAACACTTTATACACAGGTTCTAACCACTAGTCCAAATGGTAGTGCTCTGTACAGGGTCTTGCAAGCTCCTGGTTTGGGGAAAAAATGAGGTCCTTAAGAAGGAGAAAAAGAAGTATATTTCAGATGGATTTCAGACACAGAGTCAAAGCAGCAGTGCAGCAGACAGGGGATCTAGAATTCACAGCCTTACTCAGAAGCTAACTTTCAAAATGAAAAGTGCAGATGAGTTGCTAATTGCTGGCTGCTGTTTAAGGAAAGTATATAGCTGCCTTACTTGGTCTGTGCTGTTAACATCTGAACATGTGGAAGGATCACTGCAGAAGAGGATGAATCTGATAATGTGGCCTGCTGTGTAATAAATATTAGGTTGAGAAAAGTATTTTCTGTGTTGCAGAGGTAAAATATTCTAGGTAAATCACTATTAAGACATTGGCATTCACTCAAGTACCTAGGAAAGAAATACTAATTAACAGCCTCTAATACTGTCTACAGTCATTTACTTCCACAATGCCTTCATTTTCTCCCTAATCAGCATTGCTATTCTGACTTTGCTGTTGTCCTATTAAAATCCATTGTATCCTTCTTTTAGAAATTCTAAAATCCATCTTCTCCTGTAACAAAAGCAGTCTATTATCAAGGTTACCTGCTCCCTGAGGTACTGCAGGACTATTCCTGCACTTTCTCCAGATTATCTTCTACACACCTGTATGATCTTTTCATTTGTGTGCAAACATCTTTTCTAATTATCTACATTTCCAACAGCATTTTAACACAGATAGTTTTAAATAATTGAACTAGAAATACAAATCTTGTGTGTTCCTTTTCTAGTAATGAACTGCCTTTTTTAGATCAAGCTGCAGATGCTATTTGATTGTAATTTACCTGCCTCATCTCACTGCTGTTTCTGCTTTCCACTCATTCTTTTTATTTAATATTTCATATAAAGATAAACTAAATAATGTATCTTCTATGTTATACAAAAGTAGAGTCTAAAGTATCTCATAATAAATTTCTTTAGACTATTAAAATATAATTTTATAGTCAACACTTTGAAGACTATTAAAGTTTCTTGCTCAGAAAGCACTGAAATCTATATTCTGAAAGCTATCTAATATGCTACAGTCCAAAAATTGTTTTTAAATGGCCTAACTACCTCTGAAAATTTGGCCCTGTGACTTCCACTCTGAGGGGTTTTTTTTCCTCTCGATGTCAAGAAAAAGGCTCCAATCCACTTCCATGTCCGTTTTGGAAAGTGGCAGCCTGCCTTTCCAAAGGAAGTGTCTCACATCTTTCTATATCTTTATGTATAAATGCCTCCAGGGCTCCTGCTGATGAACTTTATCTGGTAATTTGATGTCTGAGTATTGCATTTTGGCTCGTGTGCTGGCTGCCTCACATCTGACAAGCTGAGCATGCCAGAACCCCGCCCTACCTATTCCTCCAGGGTAAGCTGACACTGCTTGCCTTGGAGGGTTATAATTAGCAATAAAGTTGTATCTGAGTTGGTATCTGAAAATCAGGCACATGAATCTCCATCATGGTCCACCCTCTGTGATCCTATAATGAATGCAACATCAGCTGCAGAGATTTTGCCTTTTTAATCAAAACTCACTGTGCTAGGTGAAAATGCACCTCCTTGTATGATCATGGACTTTCACAAGAGCATCCTCTAGAAAACATAAATCTGCTTTTCAACAAGAGAGGGCTTTAGGAGGTAATAAGATTTTTTTTTTCCATGAGAACTGTGTCTAAATGCTGAAAGATCAACACAAAAACAAATCTTAAAATCAATTTAAAAATTCCTCATTTTTGTCACACAAACATTCAGGTGCAAATAGATACCTCACTACAATCTTATGTCCCAATTCACAGCTTATAATATACTTAATGCTGCTTGGACTTTGAATTTCCAGTGTAAGCCATAAGTATCTCTAAAGTCCTGCTCACTCCCACACTTCTTATGCAGATAGCAATGAACCATAGAGTAAGTAAACTTTTCATAATCTGGCTGCAGATATTTTTACTTTTTAATACTGGGAAGTTTGCTTTACAATACTCTTATAAGGAAATATACCTGGGGAGTGCTACTGTCACAATAGACATTATATACTTGTTTGGTAAAGATGGATAGGGCTCCATTAATGACTGAACAAAATAAATCCCACTGCACTGAGCAAAGTTAATTCTGACTTCTTGACCTTAGCAGTATCAAAATTTATTTCCACTCATTCTTCTTTTGATACAATACACAAAGATCTAACAGTATAGTCTAGTTCATGTACAAAGTCAGTATATAGTGTACCAACTTTTTGAAAAAGTTAAAGTACCTCACACCAAGCCACACAGCTAGATTCTTATGTTAGATTTAGAACTTACTGGAATCCTGTGATCAGCTCAGTTCAGTATCCACCTACCAAAGAAACAAAAGATTACCATGGATTTGTCCCATCCATTTGGACAAAAAGCAATCACAAAACATGGGTGTTTTTTTCTCTCATGTCAACTTATTGATATCCAGTTTTTCAAAAATTTTTCTCCCTGAAAAACATGGAAAAGATCAATCTATTAGAAGAAAATTTCAAAGGCATATCTTTAATGGATTCCGTATGTGTAAAGCAGGTTTAAAATTCTAGCTCTGCATTGCTCTTACTCAGCTTTTCATAGCACATAAATTTAAAAAATAAACATAAGCACAGACTTGTGTTTTCAACTTCTAAATCTATGGCTCTCTAAAGTAAATAGAACAAACCCAATGACTTCTGTTAGTGGTTGTAAATAGGGAGGGGGAGGCCTTGTACGAACATTAACTAGTTTCAAATACATTGTCCTTTCCTTATCTCTCCTTCATACATAAAAGGGTCAATACACAATTTTCTCTCTCAGTTCCAGTCTCTCCCTTCTCCAGGCAAGAAGATTCCTTGGACCTCAATTACAGATTTCACCCTGGTTTTTCAGGGAGTGTTTCTGCTCTATCATCTTTGAGATAGCCTGGACAAAGCATTCCAACTGACTGTGTGTCACCAAGTTATTCAGTAGCCAATCCATCCTAAACAAACACTTTTCTGAGGTTTAGGATCACGTTAATCTCTCACCAAGGATGTATGAAAGCTTCAAATTCTATGGCTTAAAATCCAAGTGCTCAGGCACTGCTGCAGTTGGTAGGTACAGATGTCTAGCATGAGGCTGAAGATCTGCAATCCTGGCTACATCCTGCAGCATGTGTAGCTCTAATTTAATTTAAACTGCATCCTAACAAAAATTCTGAGATACACTTGTAAATCTGAGAACTTGTTTTACTCCCTATAAAATGTAATCCTGTCAATCAGTACTGCACTGCATGTGATCCTGTTTTCAATATGTCAGTGTCTGTTTCATGTAATTAATTTTTAGATTATTAGAAAGCTTGAAGAAAATGGCCTCTAATACTGTCTACAGTCATTTACTTTCAAAATGCCTTCATTTTCTCCTAATAATTATTAAAATGAAACTATAGAAGCATATCTGTACTGGAAGTTCTCTATAAAATTCCATATGACATGGCAGAATATGCAAATAACTCTTTGAGTTTACCTTTAGTTTAATCCATAGAAATAAGGACCAAAAAATGATAACCTAGTTGAAATTAGGTTTCCACAAAGTCATTGCTAATTTATAAGATACTGAAACTCATACAGTTATTCTTACTACAGAAATTCCAAATCCAAAAAATATTATCATACAAAGGACTTTTTAGGCATCTGTCTAGGAAGATGGACACTAGTTTTCAGTTTCCATACCAACAGCACTTATGTGCTTCCTCTAGGTCTCTGTGCACATTATTTGTGCTATTTCTGTTGCTTTTGAACATTTTGATTTGGGGAAATTGCTTCTTTGATGCACATGCCTCTATATTTTTTTGTTATTGGCAGTTTGGGCCTTTTTCTTTTAATGCTTTCTACTGGATATGATCTCCTGGTTCACATCACAAAGCATTTATATAGAATCTATGTTTTTCACTCTGTCCATCTCTCAAGCTCTCATTTCTAGTAGTTGCTGCAGTTTTTTGATCCCCACCATACTTGGTGGGTGCTGAGTTTTATCATTCTCTCTCACAGATTTTCTGGTCATGTACTGTAAGGCCATTTTGTGTTTCCACTTTATCCTGCAGCTGTCTGCTACAGATGGTGGTGCAGTGCTGAGGAAGTTTAGAAAAGGAGAAAAAATAACAGATACAGAAAGAAAATTGGCCTTCTGGAAAAAGGTCCAGGATCCTTTGTACTAGATAGGCTGAAAGCAAGCACTGGCACTTGAGCAAGAAAATAGTTTCCTACTAGCTGACTTCATCAATGTCAGAGGATCAGACCTTTTATCTTCTTATTCAATAAATTAGATGTTAAAATAACTGAATTTTCGTTTCCATTTTCAGGGGTTTTATTCTAACTGTAAAAGGGATTTGCTTGGTACTTGGATTTAGAAAAGTAGGAATAAGGGTAAAGTGAAAGAATCTGTGATAGAGCAAATAGGGGCCACAGCATACGGCTTCTTTTCCACTATGTTCTGAGCAGAGTTTGGCTCCGTTTTCTCTAAAGCCGCCCCCAAGGAGCCAAACCCAGCACGTTCGCTCTCAGCTTTCTCCCTTTCCGAGCTGAACGAGCGCTCCAGCCTCTCCTTAGCCATGGCCTGCTGAAGGCCCCGATCGCCGTGCCGTGCCGTGCCGTGCCGTGCCGTGCCGTGCCGTGCCGCTCCGCCGTTCAGCGCTCCCTGGCGAAGGAGCAGGGGGGAGCCCCGGCGGGATGGAGCGGGCGGCGGGGGCGGCACGGGGCTCGTCCCGGCAGCCCGGCCCGCCTGGCGCCTTCCCGCCCGCGGGGGGCGCTGCCGCCCCACACCACGGCTCCGGCGAGACGGGCGCTGCCTGCGGGGAGCTCGCGCCGTGCCTTGCCGTGCTGAGCCGAGCCGAGCCGAGCCGAGCCGTGCCGTGCCGGCCGTCGGGAGCCGGCTGCCGGTGGCCGCGGGCCGGGCGCGGTGTCGGGGCCCGGCGGGCGGGCCTGACTCCCGTTCCCCCGGAGCCCGGGCGGCGCGCGCCCGCCACGCGCAACTCCCGCGACGGGCGGCGCGTCACGTGGGCGGGCGGTGACGCGGCGCGCGGGGCCGGCGGGATGCGGCGGCGCGAGCGGCCGGTGAGCGCGCGCAGCCGGCGGGGGCGGGGGGAGGGGCGCGGCAGCGTCCGCGCGCTGCCATGGACACCGCGCGCCCGCCGTCCCGTTCCCTCCCCACCCCCACCCTCATCCCCCCGGTGCCAACGGCGCCGGGATCGGGAGCGCCGCTCCCGGGCTGGGTGAACGCCCCGAGCCGTGCTCGGTCCCGATGTCCCGGGAGGGCGCTCCGCTGGGTGCGAGGCCGGGCAGGCGGCGGGAGACGCGAAAGCTGCGCCGGCGTCCCCGTTATCCCTAGGGGCGGGCGGGAGGACGCCCCGTCCCGGTCGAGTGATAGCGCTGGCGGCCGGTGAGGCGGGGACGGGCGGTCCTGCGGGTGTTCCTGCCCAGCGGCACCGCGGCCGGCTCCGGGCAGGGCTGCGGGACCCGGGCACGGGGCGGACCGCGGGGGCTTTTGCCAGGACAGGGGGAAGGAAGGTAGGGAGGGGTTCGGGCGTGCCCGGGGCGGCGGTTTCGGTCGCGGCTGAGGGAAATGGAGCGAGGCAGGACGCGCTGGCGCCGGGATGCGCGGCAGGGACGGAGCCCACAGCCCCGTGTCCGGCGCGTTCCCGGGAGCACGCAGAGCCCGGGGCCCCGAGGCTGCCGGCAGCCAAGGTCTGTTTTCCAGGAATAGCGGCCGCGCCAGGGAAAGGGAAGGGAAGCGCCGTTAGAGCCCCTGCGCGGGGCCCGCTCCGCCGGGTAGCGGCTCCCTGGAAATTAGCCTGGGGCTAATTAAAGAGCAAAATTGAAAACCCACTTGGCCAGAAATGTGAATAAATAAATAATGGGTATTTGGAGCCTCAGTATGGGGGAAGAACGATTAAAACTTCCGATAACGGATGTTTGTGAGTTGGTTCTACTTTTCCCCCTGGAGTTTGAAGCTCTAGAGCCAGCATTTTACGGAAAACATATGTGCGCATGTTCCACTATTTTTATGGAAATATTGGGAAATTTTGCCTTTGAATTCAGTTATTCCTTCTATAGTGTTTTCTAAACAGCGTGCTTTTAAGAAGTTTAAGTTTTTGTCGAAACAATTCATACAGCTATTTTTTTCAATAGCTAAAAGTAACTCAGAAAAAAATGTAATAACTTTTTTTTTTTCCCTGGGGAAAGAAAGGTTAAAAAGTATTTATTTAGTCATGAGTGTTAAGTGTTAAAGCTCTCATCTGGGAAATAGATTTTGTGACCATAAGAGCTGCTCATCTGGAAAATAGATTTTGTTACTGTTTGAGCACAGAAGAGTTTCCATTCTGAATGATTTCTGGTGTGCTTCAGCATGGAAGAATATTAATTGAATTATGTAGTTTTATTTGTTTCCTAAAATAGTTATTTTTGTGAAATATAATTTCTATTTATAATTATTTTTGAATATTTTTGTGTACCTCCAAATATCTCCCAATATTATGTTAGGAAACAGAAGTGAAATTCCTGTGTATCTCTGATGCACTGCTTCTCCCTCCCCTCCGATCACACTCGTTTTTACAGGGAGATGGTTCTGTTGTGTGGTTTGTGTTTTGCATGTTATTTTGTCAGAAATAGTCAAGTATAGAATATTTCTTGTCTTGAAAATTACCAGTGTTTCTGTGTATGGTGAGCTCTAAATAAGGTTGTGTTTTGCTGTCTTAAGGTTAGTTATTATTATGGTGCAGTTTTTACTTTTGTTGTTTAGGGAGACTTTGGTTGCTGGGGTTTTTTCCTTCTTTTTCATGCTTTCAGTCTTGGAGGTCTCTATGCAACATCCCAGTATTTCTGGATCATACAGTTTGCATACCTCCCAAATTTTTTATCTTGGATGTTTTTCATGTGGTACCTACAATCTGCTGTGTACAGATGGCATTTACACGTGTTTCTCTGCTCTGGGAAATGAGTGTTCTGTGCTGTTTTGCTGGCTCAGGCCCCAGCGGTGTTGAGGTCAGCTGCAGCGTTTGTGTAAATGTTTTACTAACGTGATCTCAAGTTAACTTTCAACTTCTTGAAATTCATCCTGCGTAGTTATATAATCGTGTTTCACTGCTTGCATTGAGTAATGATAAACTCAAATTTGAATAAAACAACTGGATTGGTATTTGATGTGCCTCCATGACCTCATGACTTGCCTGATGCATAGTCCATCCTGTTAGCTGGAGCCGCGGTGACAGAGTGCAGGTGCAGTGTCCCTTGCTTGGTGCTCTGGAGGTGCTTTCCTTAGGAGTCCCTGGAGTGGAATAGCTGCTGTTGCTTCCATCCTGCTTCAGGTGTGTGCTAACGTGTTCGTGGTCAGTGCTGATTATTGCTGCTCCTTCTCAAGGACACTAACTGAGCCTAGTGATAGGGAGCCACGGGCTTTGCCTCGCTGACCTGCTCGATTGCATTAATAACCTTGTGCTCACACAACAATTACCCTGTCTTCTCCTTTCTGTTTATTCTTCATTTTCTCCACCCTGTTGAGTTCTGATACCAGCTAGAACTTTTAAGTTGTTTGAGAGGAGCTGTTTTGAAAATGTTTTTCCTTCTCAGTAACCTATGTCTTGTCTATTTCTACCCTGATTTTTTTCTTCCATACTTTCGATTCTGTCTTTCCACATTTTTTCCATTTCCATTTTTGGTATGCTCTGCTGACTTCTCTCTCTTGCTCTGATTTCTTACTCTTATCTGTTGTCATTCTTCTTGTGGACATTGTTTTGCTGGTGTGCTTGATTAAATGGACTTCACCAGTCATTGAAGGGGCTCAGTGTGTGCTTTTCACCATGGGATTTTATTTTTCCTCTCCCTCATTCATTCTTAATGAGGGAGAGGAAAAATAAAATCCCATGGTGATTGGTTGTAAGTTTGTTGTTTAGTTGGGATTTTATTTGTCCTTAGAGGTATAAAAGGAGAAAGAAAAAAAGTCAGGGGAAATGTAGAAAACAGAAAGTGGTGTATATCTGAGAAGGGATAGAGAGGAGAAGCTTTGTGAGGGAATTTCATGTGAGACTAAGGTTCTCATAGGTCTGGTAAGGAAAGTATGAGTTAATGATGGCAGTTGCTCAGATATTTTCGGATCATCAGAGATTCTGAGGCTTACATAACTGTCACATGTGCTGTTTGTAATAGGACTCTAGAGTTTGTTCTTAAGACAGGTGCTTGGGTTGCATTTGTGATAGTTCATTAAACAAAATCCTTACATTGCATAGAATAACACCTCTTTGAACCTGCTGGAAGGTGGCTCTCACTAAGGCACCTTATGTTCTGTTAAAAGAGTGCAGCTGCTTGGATTTTCAGTGGCCCTCCTTCCTGTGATGAAGCAAACCTGGGTAACGCCAGCTGCATCTTAGTACAAATCCATGGCCACAAAAGTGTCAAACTGCTTGGCACTTCTCATCAAGCCTCTTCAGGAGAGCACTTTTGTTACAGAACTACCTATTTACTCCTTTCCACGTAAAATGTGTGTACTTTAGAAATTACTGCAGCTGGAGTTCAGGGCTGTTGTCTGCTGGTGGAATTGTGGTCAGTTCTTTTCAGAGTGTGCTTCTAAGGCAGAGAGGATCAGGAGTCTCTGCCTGCATTTCTGCATTTGTTTGAAACAGCAGGATAAAAATAAAGGTCACAGCAGGCAGGCGAGGTTACCCATCTGCAGTGGGCTGTGCACTTTGTGACTCTAGACAGAGCAGAATGCTGGCATTACAGAGGTGTCTGAGAAATGTGATTTTTTTTTTTTTTGCTGGGGATGGGTAAAAGTTAATCTCCCTTTGCTGTAACTGGGGACAAAGGTGAAGAATGGAAATAATAAAAGTCTTACAAGGGCTGAGTCTGGGATAAAAGGAAGTGGAGTATAAGTGAGCTTTTTGGGTGTGGGAGAAAGATGTGAGGAAATAGAGGCTATGGTAAACACACATAGAAAGGAAAGGAGAGGATTTAGGAATGAATACCTGTAGGATAGAGACAGCAAGTGAAGATTTCAAGAGACTGAACACGGTGGGGCTGAGCAGATTGCTAAAAGGCAGTCAAGTGTAAGAGCAAGCAGTGGGCAGGGGTCTTGGGCACAGCTGATGAGCAGCCATATAAAGTAAAATCTGCAGTGCTGTGGGTGGATGCATGTGTTACCAAGTGTCTGGGAAGTGATAAGGAGCTGTTTGCACCTTCTGTGTGCAGAGTGCTCTGTGTGTGGGTTGGTGCAGGCAACACTGCATATGGTGGGACATCTGGGCACATGCTCTTTTCTGCTGTTAAAGATGCCCAGAAATTGTCCTTCTTTTTAGCTGGGCACCCCATGATTTCTGGGCCCATGTCTTTTATTAGCATATCTTAGGAAAGATACATGCAATGGGATAGGTGTTAAGGGACAATGTAGTTGTATCTTGATATCCAATACTGTGTAACACAGCTGTGGGACACTTGTTAAAAGCTCTGTAAGCAGCCTCAGTGTTTGGGGCAACTGCTTTAGGTTTGTGAGAGTGTGTGGGTTTTGCTATGATTGATTTTTTTGTTGTTGTTGTTTATAATTCTAAAAATAAAAACCAAACCAAAAAGACAGAAAAGAAAAATATGAAAAAATACGGCGAGGCAGAGCTCAGGTGCACTTCAGTTCTGCCCCTCTGGTGCAGCTCAGGCTTTTCTCAGAGATGGGGATGCTGCTGGAAGGACATGCCTTCATTCTCTCTGTGTGCTAATCTCTCCCAGCAGCTGTTCTTAGCCCAAGATGAAATTCTCTTTGTTTGTGACTCTGAATAATACTTGTGTTCTGCCACAGCATCTCAAGTGTGCAAATGTTAAAGTGATTCTGCCCAGAGTTCCCCTCTGGCACCGCTGTTTTTCAGATAATATTTGGGCTTTTGGGAGGAGGTACTGCAGACTCTGAATATTTAAATTCTGCAAGACAAGAGAAAGAAATTGTCTAAAAGTGAAAACTAGAAATACTGGAAACCAAACTATTCCTTTTCTTCTGCGCTTGGGAAATGGAGAGACTTTACCATGAAAGAACAAATTAGTTTCATGTAATTGTAGCACTAAGTGCAATAAACTCTTTTGGGTGAGGTGTTGGAAAGCACCTAAAGGGAGAATTTATGTGTACAGAATTATTTATTTATTTTCTTTTTTAACAGAGTTTTAAAGGAGAGAGAGCTCTTGGTAATTTTCATTCTTTCTTCTTTTTTTTTTTTTTTTTTTTTTTCAACTCTTCAGGACCTTCTGCAGCCCTGTGATTGCTAATACGTGCTTGGCAGCCTCAAGGGGTCCATCTTGACAGCCTCAAGATGGCATCTTCCAGACTTCCCATCCTTATAGCATTGGCATTTTCCTCTTTGCCCTTTGTTCTTTCACATTCAAACAAGGAAATGTGGTTTAAGGAGTTCTTTCCATCTGATGTGTGCCCTATAAATGCCAAAGCGAACACTTTTTATGGCATCATGTTTGATGCAGGAAGCACTGGAACCCGTATTCATATTTACACCTTTGTGCAGAGGAGCCCAGGTGAGACCCCCATGTGTGTTGACTTAGGTTCCAACTTCTCAAAACAGTTTTGGTTTTTTGCCAGCTCAGCATTTGGGAGCAGCTGAAGATTTCTACAGTTTGTCCTTCAAATGGTCCTCCTGCAGGTGTTTGTTGTCCATTTGTCATGGTGTTTTGCTGTGTTCATACCTTTTTTGTAGGTCTTTTGAGTCTCAGAGATACAATTCTGGGTATACTGGAGAATTCTGAATTTTCAAACATTTTCATCTATGCAGCTGCTTAAAAGGAATATCTCATTGAGATGAAAAGATACTTAGGCTGGTTTTGTCAGGTTGCATGTTACCTTAAATTTTATTACAAGATACTTGAATTCTGCATATGTTTATGTCACATTTTGTAGCAAATTAAAATCAGTAAATTAGAGAGCTATTAAGTACTGAAGGTCAGAGCCATTTCCAGGAGAAGTGTGCTGAGATGCACCACACTCCAGTGTATCTGGTGCTCACATGGTGCAGAGGTGCCCAATTTTGGCTGCACGTGTGACAGGATGGATTCAGGAGGATGAAGTAGCTTGGGTACAGTGAGCCAGCGGGTTTGCAAAGGTTGGGGGTTGCTTGCTGGGACACAGTGCTTGTCTGTCTTTGCATGACTTCATCCATGGTTTGGAAGGACTGGTACAAGGTCCAGATGTGTTGGACTCAGCCTGGATTGCAGTGTGCAATACCCAGGGACAGCTTCTACACCCAAACTGCTCTGGGAGCAGTGGGCAAACTTGTTTGGCTTCTCAGCCAAGTACTTGAGCACAGTCAGCTCTGTTCTATCTCAGTTGGATGAATCACCTAAGGATAATTGGAAATTGATGGTGTGTGTCTTAATATGCACTAGTATTTCACAATTTGTGTAAGGACAGAAAGGGAAAGAAATTTATTAAGAATAAGTGACAGTTATGCTGCATTATTGTAACTTACCGTGGTTCACAAATGCTAAATGAACATAATTTTAATTACAACAACATGTTTATTAATAAATTGTTTGTGAACTTGGAGGGTACAAGGGCAAGTTTCTGCTAAATATGTTCCTGATATGAAGGAACAAGTCTTGTTTCAGGAGGGGACTAATCTTGTTTGCAAGGAGAATCAAGGATAGTCACTTTCACTTTGGAAATTAAAGATTAAGATGTGAGTTGTTGACTGTATCATGTAATGTTTTGTTTGTGCAGAAAACCTTCCAGAGGTGGAAGGGGAAATCTTTGAGTCTGTGAAGCCAGGTCTGTCTGCATATGCTGATCAGCCTGAAAAGGTAGGACTGGCCTGCATTCCCTGGGGGTTGGTCGTGCTTCTGTTATAATCATTAGATTCTACCAGGTTCAAGTATTACTGATTGCAATTGCAAAAAGTCAAGAAGAAATGTGAAAGTTCTGCTGCTGTCTCTCTAAACCTGTTCCTCTACTTTTGTGAGTTAAGTTCAACATGGTGAAATAGGAGCTGGTGTTTTACATATTTCATCAGTGGAACAGTGGATTAATTAATTGCTTAAATGTTTATATAACTAGACTATATGCCTTTGAGAATTTCAAAGACAAAGTGGTTTTTGTCTCTAGCAGCATCCAAATTCAGTGTTTATTTCTTCTACAGCTACCCCAAATATGAGTAAATGCATACTCTGTCTGATTTAGAAATAATTTTCTTAGTTCTGAAGTAAGCTGTCATTTTCCAGACCCCCTGTGCTGACAGGAAGGTCTTTCACAAACTAAAGCAGGTGCCAGAGAAATGACAGATTAGATCCACTATTTTGTGTGCTTCAGCAGCCTTGAAGTTGCGGGCTAGAATTATAGGGATTTCAGGTTTCTCATTTTGCTCAGCTGGATTCCATGCTACAGGAATTTGAGTGTGACACTTCATGGAAGAGTGAATGGATTTGGGATTTTTTAAAAACTTTTATAAAATCACCTATGATTCCAGTAAAACTTGGTTTTGGGGTAGGAGAGGAGAACTCAGCCCAAAAGAAATTTCTAGGCGTTTCACAGGAGAATGTTTATTGCTACTGCCAAACTGTGATTGCTAGAGCAGTGGAAATAATTGAGAGCCAGCAGTGATGTCTGTACCTTGTGTGGTAACCATTGCACAGCTGGCATTTTAATTACAATAATTGCTATGGACACACTTGGAATTCCTATGTTGCATTTAGTGAAATCTACAGATTTTCCCCTTGCTTTGGTAGCCTCAGTCAGTAATTGCATCATTTAAGTTTCATCATACTGCAAGATGTTTAGGTTTGTCAGGTAATCTGTTCCCTCACCTCCCTCCATCCTTTCAAAAAAATACCTTCCACAAACAATGATATTTATCTTCCTTAAAATATATTTGTGAATACACCTTTCCTTCCAATGCAGACATTCTGTTTAATGTTCTACTGAGATGTATGGCATGGTTTTTGTACTTGTCTTGGGTGTGGGTATCTTCTGCTAGTGAATACTGCTCTCACAAGTTTTGAGGGGAAACTGAGAGGCCTATTCTCTGATGGGTGTAGAAGGAAACCATATAAAAAGCATATTTTTCCTTTTAGGGTGCTGAAAGCGTCAAAACATTGCTGGACATGGCTGTCGATGCTGTGCCACCTCATCTCTGGAAGAAGACCCCAGTGGTGTTGAAAGCCACAGCTGGACTTCGCTTGCTGTCAGAGGAGAAAGCTCAGGCTCTGCTGTCAGAGGTAGTACTGAGTTGTTTTGGGTGCACTGGTATTGTTCTCCCTGTTTCATCTTCTTATTTTTTAATTCAGTTCTCTATTCTGTTTAGCATAAGAGAATTCCATCTCTGAAAAGAGACTGTAATCCCACGATAGCATAAAACTCACAGAGTATCTTGTCTGGTCCTGAAATCCTGTGTCTTGCTGTGGTGGAAGGCATGGAGAGAGACCTACAAAAGTTCTTTCCTTTCTTTCCTACTCCACACACTTATCTTAGTTTCTGCTGCTGCATAAAACAAAACTTTGTCAACCTCAGAGCAGAACAAGTCTCCAAAGACCAAGAAATCTAATCACTGTTTCTTTCCTCAGGTGAAAGAAGTCTTTGAGGAATCACCATTCCTGGTTCCAGAGGACAGTGTTGGCATCATGGACGGATCTCATGAAGGTGTGTTTTAGGAGGGGTAAAAAGTAAAAGCAAAGAGAAAAGGGAAAAAGAGGGATATCTTAGAAACATGAGGGAAAGAAAAATGGTCCCTAAACCAAGCCGGAAAAAAGAAAGATTTCTGGCCCTGTTTAAAACAATGCAATCCTGTCTTTCTGAGGTGGTGTTCATTACTTGATCACCTCTCGGGCTACAAATGCAGATAGACAAAAAGATTTCACAAGATTCAGAACAAAACTTTGTCTCAACAATAAGCATTGCCTGATGCAGGCTGACCAGCTGAAGCCTGCTCCTGGGAACTGGTGCAGAAGAGGTGGTGTCCACCTCTGAAAGGCTACATGACAATATATAGCAAGCTGGTCAGCCTTGGAAAATGCCTTGTAAATTCTGCAATATTAGCATTAAAAATAACCTATTGTGATCGGCTCATCAATTTTCAATCTAAAATTGGGAGGACTGTAAATATTAAAGGAGAATGAAGGATAATTGGCAAGTATTGAAAATAGATAACTAAATAATAAAATAGTAAGTTAAAAAATATGCTGTTGGGAAAAATACTGCTAGTAAAGTAGCAAACAAGTACTGTAAAATACAGGAAAAGGTGAAATATGTTGTAGGTTTGGAGTGAGCAATGATTTTGCAGTGCAGAAAACAGTGTAACATTCGGGCTACATATCTAGACATACTACCTTGGAGAATGGGCAAGTAATAATCACCTGTATGGATGCCTGATGAAAAGAGCCATCCTGGCATGTTATGTTCAGTTCAGAACTGTTCCTTATGGCAGATAAATTGCTCCTTTGGAAGGTGTTGAAGGAAAGAATTATCACAGTGCTTAAACAACTAATAAATGGAGGAAGATTAAAGAACAAAATCTGTCCACATGGGCTGAGAGAAAAGGAGAAGTATCATAAAGTATTGAAGTATTTGATAAGTATGGTGTAGTGCATAGTTTGTGACTATGGATTAATGGGTAAATTGTACAGTAGGGAGAACTGTTGTATTGACAGGGGCAGGATCTATGAGGCATAACAGAGCACAGGGTAGCCTGCCAAGTTTATTTAAAATCCCTACCTCTTCTATTGTCACATGTTTGGGTGAGAATCATGTAAGTGTCAAGCAAGCCACTGGAATCAAAGGAGCTGTTTGTGTTTTACTGGTTGCTGCTCTGTCTGTAGTGTAATTATAGAAACCTTAAGATTAAAACACAGTGGTGTCAATGCAGTTTTCAGATTAGGAGTTGAAATGCTGGGCTGCAAAACCAGGCCCAAGGAAACTTGTGCATTGTGTCAGCTCATTACTTCTTTGTATGTTGTTTGGACAATAGATATGATTTATGTATACTGCAGTTACATGGATATTACAAAGTCGTACCTATTTCAGCTCATGAGACTTGTATGAATCAATAATGCATCATAGAATTTAATTATGAGTTTGAATTCATCTCTGAAGTCTGGGGTGGTTGGGTTAAGCTAGTGATGACTTCCAGGCAAATAAATAACCTGTGGAGGGCTAGTTACAGTGGGCAGGAGATTGTGGGAGTATTTAATGGTGACTGGTTTGTTTTTGGTTTTTTTTCTTTTTTTCACTCATTGCAGGAATTTTAGCCTGGATCACTGTGAACTTTTTGACAGGTAATTATTTCTTTGTAACTACTCTAAACTTGAACTTGAGTAACTTCTGTGGAGTTGATCACCCTAAGTTCCTCTGCCTTGGCCTCTCACCAGTGCTAAAGCAGAGGATTGCCTTGGGCAGCCTGTGTTCCAGGGTCTGTAGTAAGAAGGAGGCATCTTAACCCTGAAGGTGCCAGAATATACTCAGATCTTGGAGGCACTGGCAGGCTGGTTTCCCTGACGTGCTTTGGGGAGTGGTACTGCTAATTTGTGGGAAACAAGGCCTTGCAGTGTTCTTCCTCCCAGTGTGGGCTGTGCAGCTGCAGTGGTGCTGCAGGGCATGCTGCCTTAGCACTACTGGCTCTGAGAGTTCTGGGAGTGCAATCTAGTGAAAAGAAAATCAGTACCCTAGTAGATAGATGGGCAAGCAAAAAAGCTGCTCTGGGTGAAGAGAAATTACAATAGCTGGTTTGGCTCTTACTGCCCTTCCTTCCCCTACTGCTTTTGCCCAGTTGTATGCTGGTTACAAAATTTGTGTACTTTTGCTGACAGTCTTCTGCAGGAGATACTTTGTCTCTTACTTTCAGCTTTTGCTTTATACCTGGAAATTTGTCTGTTTTTGTCACTTTGGAGGAGAGATTGGAATGAAAGAAGAAAGTCTGTATCTCATTCTGTAATACCTTCTGTTTTCCTGCCTGTTCTCTCTGAGGTTTTTTCTTTGAAGGGCAGCCCAGCCCTCCTTGTCTTGCTGAGATCACCTGGGGGCTGCCTGAGCATCCACACAGTGTCTGCATTTCAGCATTTGTGCACCTGGGGCTGTTCTGAGCACGGTGTTGTTTGCAGGGCAGCTGTCTGGCCAGAACCAGCAAACTGTTGGGATTCTGGACTTGGGAGGAGCCTCAACCCAAATCACATTCCTGCCACGGTTTGAGGTGAGGAGTGGTTAAAAGTGCGTGGGCTGGGACTGCACAAGGCTGGTGGAGAGACCTGAACACTGCTGCACTCTCTGGTGCCACTTTGTTAGCAGTGGCACAAGCAGAACATCTCTGGTTTACAGAACATCTGTATTTCTGTTCCCTTTGAGATCAGCAGTTGGCTCATAGGCGCTTGCAAACAAAGCAGCCTGAATCATGAGGAAATAAAAAGAAAGCAAATGAGTAAAACCAAAAAGAAACAGCTTTTGTTTTCTGGACTCAGGCTGGGAAAGCCTCATTCATGTTGATATTGCTGTGTATTCAATAAATGTAGAACATTTCTAGGTAGTATTCTTGAATATTAGAAGAAATGCAGGGGCTGTCTTTTTTTCCCCATTCGAGTCTGATAACAGATCTTCACTAAGTTTTGGAGGGGGAGGAGTGTTGTATAGGGTAAATTTCTTTAATAGCAGCACTGTCAGTTCTCTGTTTTCTTATCAGCTTCTTCTCATTCCTTTTAAATATTCTGCTCTCTGTCCCCCAGACATCTCTGCTGTATTTTTTAGAAGTTCCATAGCTGTTTAGAAATAGTTTGAACTGTGACCCAAGTTTGCAGTTTGCATGAGAAAACTACCTATTCTGTACCTTCATATTGTGATGTGTTTATGTCGCTCTTTCTGAAGGAGTAATTTCTTTAATTTTTTTTTTTTATAGAACTTAAGATTATCTTATCAAAGGATTTTTGGTGCCTACAAAACACATGGCTTTCACATCAGGATATTCTAATTCTGCAACTGTGTGTTATGTTGAAACATGACATGCAACCTTATCCTGTTCAGCAAAGCCTCAAGTGTACTGTGGGCTGGTCCTCTGTTTTGTGTTGATAACACCTGCTAAAGTGGGCACTGGACCAACAGGAAAGGGTGTTGCATGGCAGGGTTTTGGAGAATAAATAGAACCGTGAAATAGGCTGAACTGCAGCTCAAGACTCAAATGTCCCCTTCCAGCCTTGCAGGAAAAGGCCTGGAGTGTTTGCTGCTGACCAGGACTAATGGTGTGAATTTGTAGGGCAGTGTGGAGTCAAGGTTCATGCTTGTACACTATGTCTGCTTCTCACCTGTGTTGTCAAGTTCAAATAAATAAGCTCAGTATGTTTTTGGGAGTTTTTTCCATCTGACAGAATTAGTGGGGATACCTCCCTTTGATTTGCAGTGGAGATTTTTCCTTCCTGCAATCCGAGGCAGTCACATGCTTGCTCTTGTATTAGTTTTGAACAAAATACTGTGAGAGATTTTTTAATTAGATATGAATTACAAGCAAGTAAAGAACATATAATGACAACTGCAGGGAGCTGATTTTAATTTCATGGCATTATTGCCAAAGCTAAAAGCAACTGAAAACCAATCATAGTAATTATGAAATTGTCTATCTGGTGTCTGTCTCATTTTTTGTGAAAGTATGGCATAAAAAAAGACAATTGTTTTCTCCAAACTAATTTTTTTGAGGATCTCTCCTCTAAATAGTTTTTGTGATGTAAGGTTTAGAAACAGAACTCAAAATATGGCAGTCTGTGTGTATGAGGCCAAGGATGTGACTGCCATTTCAGTGATAATCAACTTGAGACCCAAAAGAAATTTTGATTTGTATTTGCTCAGGAGAAGCTCAAGCTGAATACTGTCAAAATCCTTTCAGCTTTGAGCAGGCTTCTGTCTAGGACTCTAGAAAAAATAACCCAGATCTGGATCTCTTACTTGCATGGCAACTGCAGGACTGTGCAGTTTGAGTTCTCTCTGACTCTGCTGCTTGGCCCAGAAAAACCACGGGTGATAAAAGTGCATGGAGCCAAGAAGGGGTGGGAGGATGAGGCATGAGGAGAGGAGAGACTGAGACTGAGAGCTTAGGGAGGGGACACAAAGAATCAGTAAATGATTGCTGAAGCGGTTCAGCCTTGCAAGAGTGTGAGTTAGTCTGTCAGGAAGCCAGGGCAGGGTACCAGGGGGATGGATGGAGGTGTGCGCAGAGAGAAGACTGAGAGGAAGAAACTGGAGGTGGTGAGACAAGAGGCTAATTTAGGTGAAGCAGCCCTAAGACTGGGAGTGAGTAGTCACAGTGTTTCCTTGAGTACCAGCAAGACTTTTGACATGGTGAAAATGGGGCCTATACCTTGTGTTTTTAATTCTTCTGAGTACCTCAGTTTAGGTGCCTAGTGTGACTTGAAAAAGTTCATAGCACTTGTAGTGCAGCTGATTTCTGGTAATGGGGATGGGGACTCTTTACATGTAGAGTAACATGTAAGTACTCTGAAAAAATTCAGGTTACCTGAATTAGAAAGTGTTTTCATCCTGATATGTTGTGCTTCCCTATTATACATTGAAGTAGCACAAAGATGCATATAAATAAAATCAGTGTTAAAAGCTGCAGATATTACAGCAGTGGCAGCATTGGAAAGCTGTACTTTGTTTTCAAAGCAGGTCAGATGAGTGTGCAGTAAACTGTATGGGTATATCTCTGTTACTACATTAAAGTTGGTTATTCTTTATTGCATAATATAAATGAAAACTTTTTTTTTTTTTACTTCTAGGAAACTCTGAAGGAAACCCCTGAGGATTTTCTTACCTCATTTGAAATGTTTAATAGCACGTACAAGCTCTATACCCACAGGTGAGGAGCAAAAGACTGCTATTTCCACTGGGGAAATCAGCCCCTGAGCTAACAGCCACATCACCCTGGTACCAGCAGCAGAGACCGTAACTTTTTTACTACTTATCTGCATGGAACAGTAGAAGTGGAACATGACATTAGCTGGCTGGAAGCGTTCCAGCATCATGGTTAATGTCACTGCAAGGGAATATTAAGCAGTCTTTCAAATGAAGGGACAGCATTGTGAACCCATATTTAAGGAAAAGAATTATTACTGGATTCATGCCAAATATTCTAAAACAAGCAGAAAGGTAGATATTGTGCCAGTAGTCAGAACTAAAAGCGATCAGAGATTTGGAAAGAGGATTTCCTGAGACCTAGTGGAGTGAACACTACCATCTCAGCCAGTTATAGAATCTGCTTACTTGACAGCAGAGCTGGTCTAATAGTCATTCTCTCCTACTCCTTACATTTGCTGATGTAACTAATTGCTGTAGTCATTGATACAGTCCATTAGATCACCTAAAATAATTGGGATTGAAAAATCATCTCCTAAAAGTTGAGAGAGAGCTGGAGGTTAGTTTAACTCTGAATATTCTGGAAACGTTTAAAATGACATGACAAAAGTGGTAAGTGACCAAACACAGAGATGGGAATGAAAGAGTCAACAGGATTTTAATCTAGCTATGTTGCTGCAATGTGTGATGACATTCTCATAAGCATTGTTCATGTTCTAGCTTATAATGAATGTAGCAATTACCTGTGGGGTCAAAACAGGTGAATTTCACACAAAGCCACGGTTCCTATGTTGTGGGAGGTTCTGCACTCTGCCCTAAGAGCACTTAGTTTTGTGTGTGCTGCATAAGAGTGGCTGCCCTTTTCCCCATGCACTCAGCACTTACCCTTCTTCCTCCCTCATTTTTAAGGTGGTGCTTTTTTGCTTTTCATTATCATCTTGTATAAGTGCCACATCAGCTCTAACCACTTCCTGCAGGTTTAGATTCACCCATTTTACAACTCTTTGTATTTCTTGGGTTTGTGTCACTCTTTTGACCCTCAGGGTTGTTCTGGCAAAGGGAACTCTGTTTTAGAAAGGAAGCCTTTTGGGAATCAGAGAAAGGAAATTTGGTTTGGGTGTTCCAGGACTTAGGAAGAGGGCTATGGGTAAAGCATACCAGATATGCAGGAATCAAAACTGTAACATCTGTCTTTTGTTGTTCACAGCTATTTGGGGTTTGGACTAAAAGCTGCAAGACTGGCAACGCTTGGAGCTTTGAACATGGAAGGTATGTTCATATACTAAAACATTCAAGATTCATGAAGAGATGCTTGGACTTAGCCTTGTGTCAGCAGCCCATTTCCTGTGTGTCTTCACTTCAGTATCTTGTGCTTTACTATGTTGCTGATGGCATATGTTTGTCTGAAAACAGCTACCACTTGTTCAGGGGTTGTCTTGTGGGACAGCTGCTTTTCCCTGTTTTTGAGATCAGGCAGCAGTGACATGCAAGTGCAAATTCCAGAAATGCACATGTGGGAGCATACAAACACCGTGGCCAGCCACAAACTCACAGCTTTACAAACATCCACAAAAGCATAAGCAGCATGAACAGATCCTTTTCCTTAGGGTTGCTGCTTAGGCCAAACCCACTTTGTAGGATCTGCCTGGCCTGTGGTGTTCCCCAGACCTGTTGTGTGCACTGCCCTAGTCTAGATGGAAGCCCAGGAGCACATCACATGCTCTCACTCAGTAACCTGAGTGCATACTCACATTCCTGAGTCTTTCCAGCCCCTCACCCAGAGCTTGGGCCTTTTGTCTAGTCTCT
This sequence comes from Ammospiza nelsoni, assembly GCF_027579445.1. Taxonomy (NCBI): domain Eukaryota; kingdom Metazoa; phylum Chordata; class Aves; order Passeriformes; family Passerellidae; genus Ammospiza; species Ammospiza nelsoni. Next base: position 41,237,961 of record NC_080638.1, on the reverse strand, counting down.
GGCCAGGACCCGGGGTTTTCCACCTTCTGGATTCTTACCTGACAGCTAGATGGACTTGTCATAATTACTGGAATGTACTCAAATCAGAAATAGTTGGGAGTAGGGATTAAGAAGAAGATAGGACAAGACTGCAATGATTGGTCACAAGGCTCAGACAGAAAAACACATGGACCTGCTTACTTGTGACTGTCTTGTTTTATAGTCTCCTCTGGTTTGCCGTACTTGCACTTCCCTGATCCCTGAATTCCCCCTTTTCCCAGCCTTTGAGCCTTTCCCTAAGCATCCCATAGCAAATTTTGCTATCCCAGAGTCTGCCTCAAGCATACTGTTAGAAGTTTGCTTTTTCTGTGAGACCTGTGTGTTCAGCAATAATCATGTTTTCTTCTTATCAGTTACAGTATTTCTGGTTGAACCCCTCAAAGGTTACATTCAGTGGATGCTGTAGTGGCCATTGATCTCTGTCTTAGGAGGATTGCTCAGTTGCTTTATTTGTCTTTGTTATCTGCTGTCATTAGGGTTTGTGCATCTGTGTGATTATTACGTCTCATTTCTTGTCTTTTGTGGTGAACAGCCATTATCCAGATACCTTTGTACCATTTATCTCATTAAAAAATGACAAGCCTGGCTGCTCTGCTATTTGCAGGACAAAACAGACACAACTTTTCCAGACTTGAAACTGGTCCTTAATTTGTAATCAGTTAGTGCCACATCCATCAATTCAGATTTTTGTACTTTGGCTTAAAGACTTTAATGAAGATCTTTCAGGCTTTTCTGGTTCTGCTATTGATTTATAGCTATGTAAAATCCTGTGCTTCCTGAGTCTCCTCTCTGCTCTGTTTCCAGTTGTGGATGGACAAATATTCCGCAGTTCTTGTTTGCCTAAGCAGTTGGAGGCAGAGTGGCACTTCGGGGGAGTGAAATATCAGTATGGTGGCAACAAAGAAGGTAAATTAAGGAGACTTGTTTCTTTTACAATAAGTCTTATCTCCAGAATCTGAGTTTTTCCTTGTCAAATATTTCCTCAGTTAACTGATGATGATTGGGATATGAAGGATATCTGTCCAGTTGCAAAGGTTGACTTCTGAGAAATCCAGATTAAAATCTGAAGCTGTAAGAGTAGCTGACCTGTACCCCTGTCCTCTGACTGTGATCTCTTATTACAAATCATACCTTTATAGGAAATGTTTAGAATTACTTGTACAAATAAGAGAGGTTTTTCTGAGGCTTTGAGCAAAGTGCAAAAATTCTGTTTATGTTAGGGTACAAACATTTTGGCCTACCAGTTAATCTCACTTGTGGAATTGTTTCTTAAGTCTCTAATAATAATAAATCTCTAATGCTGTGTAGAGAGAGTGAGTCTGCTGCAATCATAGACTTGAACAGACTGGAGACATGAGAGCTGAATTGCAGATTTCATATGTGTGGAGTAGGTTGGTAAAATTACAGTGTGCTGGGGAGAGAAAGCAAGGTTTTATCTAACAAGTGGCAGCAAATGTAGAAGATTCTGCTGGCCACAGAACATGTCAATGGGAGTTTTGCCTGACATGGAAGTAGTTTGTGTGGCCCTTCTTTCAGACACAGCAGTGATCTGCTCTAACCAGTTCTCCTTGATGAGGGGCTTTTAGAGTCCTTGCCTGTGTGTAGATGCCATGTTGGATTACAGAAGGGATATGTAAGCTCCTGTTCTGATGCTTTAATCTCTGCTTCTTTAATTTTTCATCCTGTTGCCACTATTGCTTCCATCTCTTGCATATGCTCTTTGGCTCACCCAGTCTGTGTTTTTCCTGACAGGAGAAACAGGATTCAAGCCTTGCTACTTGGAAGTACTCAAGGTTGTCAAAGGGAAACTTCACCAGCCAGAGGAGATACGTGGAAGTTCCTTCTATGCTTTCTCCTATTACTATGATCGAGCAGCTGACACCAACCTAATCGGTAAATTTGGGATAATCTCCTGCATGTGAGCATGTCTTCCAGAAGGTGACAGAGGAACCCTGGTGGCTGGAGCCATGGGGAGCAGAGGAAAGCAATGTTATTGAGAAAGAGGAGATACACAAAATGCCTCAAGGGAATGACATTTATCTGTCACTGCAGTTTGGTGTTCAGCACATGAAATGTGCTCCGGGCTCCAGTCACACCTGCAGCTCTGTCTTCTGTTCCAAGCAGGTCTCACTCCTAGTGCAGCATCCCTGAGTTGCTCTAGGGTCAAGTTGGATAAAGAATTCAAATGCTGTCAGGTCTATGACGATATTTTCTCACATCTTTTTCAGATTATGAACGCGGAGGTGTTTTGGAAGTGAGAGATTTTGAAAGAAAAGCCAAAGAAGGTAATTGTCATGAGCAGGGAAACTGGTTTGGACAAGAAATAACAAAAATATCAATGTGTGGGCAGCACATAATGTGACTTGGAAGAAAAGAAAATTTATTTAACCTTTATTGCACTTTACACCTGTCATGTTACTTTTATTAGTCAAAGACTAACTAATGCAGAAGACAATACTGATAGAGCAGTGAGGGGTTGGTGGATTTACAGCTCTATTCAGGAGAAGGAGGTAGTTCATAGAGTCACTACAAAAGAAAATTAATTTGCTGCATCAAGAGCTTCTGTCAAACTGCAACTCTGAGTTAAGGAGAGCACTGAATTCTGTAAGTTTGTCACCTTAAATCCTATTTAATCTCAAAATGGAGGGAGAGGGTTTTTAAGACTGGCAACCTCTTCCACATTCCTTTACCTCCCCCTGTCTTTTTTCCTGAATGCTTGTTCTAGTTTTGTACCTCCTGTGGATAAAGAGCTCCCACCTTGCCTGGCTGCTGATGGCTAAAAGCAAATAACCTCTGTATTGTGATCATTCTCAAGACAATGAGAATACCATATTTTTCAGCAGAAGATGCTTAATTACGTAGTTCAGGACTGACTTTTTTCCTAAAATAAGGCCTAAATTTTAATGATTTTTCAGTTAAACTTAATCTCCCTGGAAACTTGGATGATTTTGAATAGGGGGATTAGGCTCTAAAGTTTGAGTGTGGGTTGGTTGTTATTTTTTCCCTGGATAGTGAGAGAGCTTATTTCCAAAGACATAGCTAAGATCTTACCTAACATTATCAAATCACTTACTTAGCTTTAGACCATCAGGAGATCAATTCTGTGAGCCTTAACTAATTCTTCTCTATCTCATTTCAATAGTAGAAGGATGCTGCTTATCTTTTCTTAGGAGGAAGTGAACTCTGCTCTTGCTGCTGCTAGAACAGGGCAGTGACAGTAGGAGTAGAACATGACCCTTAGTGTAAATACATTTCCCAGTCACTGCCACCCTGAATACAGAATCTTGACTTAGCTGCAGCAAGGGAGTGGGTGGTTGGGCAATAGCCTCTTGCATTTCCTTAGACAAGTGTGGTTGGAAAAATAAACTCAACTGCCATCCTAGAAAGTGGAATCCATTACTGGATCCATCTATGGAGGAGAGATGAAAACAAGTGATGCTGTGTTCCTGAAAAAATAAGTAATCCAACACCCAGCTAGTTATCAGTTGAGCAGAGGTTCTTCAAAAGAGCTGTGTGGATCATGTTGCTGTAATAAAAGATGTAGTTTTGATGGAGTTAAGAGAAACTTGATGTACTATATGGTTTATTCTCCAACATTGTAGAACATTGATGTACTATATGGTTTATTCTCACTACATTGTAGAAGCTCTGTAGTGTGTACCATGTGTCATGCATAACCAGTAATAGAAGAGGGTGCCTTGTTTTAGAAAGCTTTGGCTTGAGTTCAGTTCAAATGTACATTGTGGATAAAAGTTCTTATTTTGCTGAGATCCCTTTGTTTTTTCTTTTTTCCTTCTCTAGTCTGTGATAACATGGAGAGGTACAACTCAGCCAGTCCTTTCCTCTGTATGGATCTCACTTACATCACTGCTTTATTAAAGGAAGGTTTTGGATTTAGGGACAACACAGTCTTAAAGGTGAGAAAAAACAGTTAAATCTCTATTGATTAACATGCATTAGTCAATTTTTCTGACTAATTATCTACTGAATCTTTCCAGATTTGTAACATGTAGTTGCTGTCATTTGTGTAACTTATGAATCTAGAGAACTGTCAGGAATAACTTGTTTTTCTTCTTTTATAGTTGACAAAGAAAGTAAACAACATAGAGACAAGCTGGACTTTGGGTGCTACCTTTTACCTGCTGCAGTCTCTGGGAATGACTTATTGACTTGTGATACTGCTGTGGACTTCAGCATTTCTGAAAATGCTGAGAAAGTAAATGGCAATCTCCAGGTATGGTGTTCAGCTGGACTGGTCACAGAGCAGAACATGGACCAAAAATATATGATAGCTCTTTACCCTGGATTGGCGTTGTGCCTAATGAGAGTATGATTTATAACTGTGATTGCCATAAATGATCCAGAATCTGCCTTAAGAAAGTCAAAAGGTCTAAACTCCAGCAGAGAATAAGCAAGGGGCTCAAAATCAGCTTTCACCAGCAAGTTTGTTAGAAGCACAGAGTTCCTGGATGTGGTGGCAGACTACAGACACATGACTTCCCCTACCCCCTTCTATTTAAACATAAATAACTTAAATTTGCTTGTGAGATGTTAAATACAGAAATTAGGAATAGCATCAACAGTGATGCAGAGAAAAGTGAACAACTCTGGATGCTGCCAACCTCAGTGTTCCAAAAATCCAGCTGCTAGCTTAGCAAATACATGGCAAGAATATTCCAGTCTTTCAAGGGCCTGCTGTAAGTACACTTTGGGCATGGTTTTGGGAAAGGTGCTGGCTAGAACATAGTCATTTACCAAGCAGTTTTTAGGCAGTAGGCATTTCCTAAGCAGAAGGTGTGCCTGTGTTTCAGTTTTGCTGCCCTTTCCAAGTCTGTGCAGCTACACCATACATCTGACTACCAGACTTGATAAATTTATTCATTTAGCATGTAGTCATAACACATAGTTGTGCTGGCACAACGAGGCAGCAGTGCCAGCTATTGAAACTGCCAGAAGATGAGCTTGTCACATTCCACCCACAAGGAGATTGCAGTCAGATGAAATGGCTGATCTGACAGCTCAGTTTGCTGTGAGAGCCAGCTGTTTCTCTGCTCTCAGCAAGGCACATCCACAGCCTTCTTCCCTCTGCTGCTGGTACTCCTCAGGTTCTTGTAGGAACTGATTCAGGACACCTGACCTGAGGTGGTGCTCACCTAAGAGTCAAGTCTGGTGCTATCCCAAGGACAGCAGGCAGGGCACAGCCCAGCATGGCCTGCTGGGCCAGCAAGAGGTCTGAGCACCACAGTCCCTTTTGCTGGAGTGAGCTCTAAGGTGTGGTCTCCCATTTCAAACCCACCCATTGCCCTAAGTAAAAACAACTGTAGAGATTTCTTCCCCCCATGAAATAATTGGCAGCTTGCTACTGTCTTCACCTCTTCAAGGGATGTGTAAGGTACAGGTGAATTTACCCCATCACAACAAAGAGGTATTGCTCATGTGACTGAGGGAAACTTCTAGCCACTGATGTCCTGTGATGAACATTTCCCTGGTGGGCAGTTGCAGTTACCAAGTGTCTCAGTTGCTCTAAAACACCTTTCTGTCAAACCAAAGACTGCCCTCACGCTGCCTTCTCTGCAAACTGGATTTGAAAATAATTGGTAATTCCCAGCAAGGGGAGGAAATCATGCACTCATGTCTTCAATGGTCTTGCCAAACAGTTTGGAGACTTAGAAATTTGCCTTACTGTGAACTTACTGACTACCTATTAGTCCTTTTCCTCTAGTTAGCAGTGCAAGTTTGCCTGTGGCTGATGAAGCTACCATTTCTCATATCTCAGGTTTTACAGCACAAGGATGCAAGGCATGCTTTTGATTGAACAAGTTCAGTCAGCAACAAGAAGCCAAGGGTTGCAGATGGAGCCATCCATACTTATCACTGACACTTTGCCATAAATTCAGGCTGCTTTTTTGAAACAGGACATGCTCATCCTACATGTGTGGTCCTTACCAGAATCTGTTTGAGATCCACATTGAGAAATTCCTGTGTCACGCCTAAGTTCTGTTCCTTTCTCTCTAGAAGTTTCTGTTTGAACATGAAGGAAGTAATTGCAGCCTCTTCTCAACCATAAACATTTCTTATTCCTCTTCCTACTGTTGGCAAAACTTGGTATATGGTCTGGTCTGCAGAACAAGGTGACTGCAAATGCATTCATTATGTCTTCAGTGAACACTTCTGTATTCTCAGAAAACACAAAGTAGGGTGCAGTGGTTACTGGCCAGGCTGAGTTACCCTAAGAACAAGCTAATTTAATAATCCAGAAATCATCTTTCAGTCTGAGCCAGTGCTATGACAAACTCTTCCTGGATCTTGGGGCTAAGAGCTGGCAGCAGTGAGGCTGTGTTTTGAAGGTGGGATGCTCTACCCAAGGGACAAGCAGCAGTGTTATCTGCCCCCTGAAAACACACCAGCCCTGAGGAGGGCTGGAGGGGCTGGGTTTTGTCTGAAGCAAGGAGGGGCTATAAGAAGGGTACCATGCAAAGGAAGTTGTTTTTTCTGCATTCTTTTCCTCAGACTCTGGTACTACAAATGCTAGGGGGTAGCATCTGCTTCCCAGTACCAAAGTTGCATTTAATCTGAATGCTCAGGGCCTTCATTTGTCAGTGGCACAATTCGTTAACTGAAGCAGAACTTCTGCTCTCTGTTACTGGCATGATTCTTCAGTTATGGGAGAAACAAAAAACTCTGTTAAAATGTTTATTTTTGCAAGAATTTGCAGAATTGAGCCCCTGCTGTTTACATCTGAACTGAAGTGGGTGGGGGGATTTGGACAACCCAGTCAAGTCCTCACACTTACCCTAGTGCAATGAGATTATTTATTACCTAAAGAGTAAGCAGCCTTTTAAGAGAAGAGCTCTACTTGCAGCCCTGATTTTTATCTCTTCCTTTGTAATGTCTTTGAGCCAGGCACTAACAAGGACTGCCTAATATGAGTGACTGCAGAAGCACAAGTAATAGCTTTCACTTCAGTTTCATTCTTTCTGATGTTAATTTCTGATACTGGTCACCCATATGTGTAAATCTTGCCCATGGGCAGTGCTTAGTTTAATGTTGTGAGTGGCAAATGTCTAATGCAAGATGCTGGTGTTTGGAACCGAAGACAGAATATCTTGAATTGTCTATTTTAGTAATTAAAGCATTTTTAACAATATTGAAGATGTTGTGGTATAGTTTTCTTTCCTAGATATTATTGTTGCCTTGTATCTTTTCCATGGAGCCCTTAGCCATTTCCACAAGAAACACCATTATTAAATAAAGCACCAAGAGAAAGGCAGGGAAAAGGGTGAAAGAACAACAGACAGAGTTTTAAAATACATCTGCCACCATGTGTTGTTTCTCTCTGCTGCAAACTACTCTTTCTGTCTGAGCTGAGGTGCCAAGAAGCCAGGAGTGATGTTACAGCTCTAGCAATCATATCAGAAGAAACTGAAAGTAATTAAGCAGCAAAAGCTGTTAAAAATTAGCCAGCAGTTGGCAAAATTCAGCACTGTGTCTGCCAAAAGACAGACAGCTGTTTGCACCTTAATCTTCAATTCAGGAGGCCCAGATTAAAAGCACATACTGTACTTAGTTCTGTGGCTGAAGACATCATGGTACTATGGAAAGAAACCCTAAATCCTCCTGAGGAGGGCATATGTGACAGCTTTTGCATAAACCAGTGGATGGTGTAATACACAGCTCAATCCCTCAATTTTATTGTAAATTAAAATAAAAATTCAAAGATTCAAGTAAGTCACAGTCCTTTTAAAGGCAATGCATTCATTGGCAAGCTGCTGACAGGCAGACTGACAACAGATCACTTGCTGGCAAAAGCCATGATTTGCTCCTAAAAGAGAAGAAAAAGAGAAGTAATTCATAAGCATGTGTTTTAGAAAGAACCTTTAGGCACATTCCCATTCATATAAATGAACAACAGTTCTTGGCCAGGCTTTCTAGCCACACACAGAGAACCTATCCAGATGTCCTAGAAAATTAACAAAATTGTAGCATTCCTGTCCTTCCCAAGTAGTACAAAACTGGTAATTCCAATGGGTTCTGTGCTCAGAAAAAGACATCTTCAACTGTTTTTTTTTTCTTTTAAACAGAGAAAGAGAAAAAAAACTTGTGAGCACTGAAGCAGCAGCATAGTCTTCCTTAATGAAGACAGTGTCAGTGGCAGCTGCTCTGCCTTAGGAATGTACTGATTTTTAGTTGAGGAAGTGTCTCAACTGTGACCATGACACAAAGGAAACAGGGCACCTGTGTTTAATATAAAGATGGAGAATAAATGAAGTAAAAATTGAAATCCAAAGATGAGAATCTAATTTGCTGGTGCTTGGGAGCTTTGAGAGCAGAGGGCTTAAGGAACCTCACAAAAATCCAACAACTGGGTCAAGAGGGTGAAAAGTTCAGGCAGATGGGCTGCAAACAGAGGGTCTAAGACAGAAACTCACCACCACCCTCCTCAGGTAATTCCCATTTTAGAGACTTGAACTTCTGCCATGAGGGAACAATTCACAAGGCAAAACAGCACAGAAACAGTTAAGTGTGGGCTGCACACTGCCTCTGGGAAGTCACCCAATCTCTTAGTGAAGATGTTTCTTCACAGGCCTGTCTTCTCTGTGCATTGCTAGAATATAATTCAAGGTTTGACACTAATTCCATAGCAAAATAAAGCCAAATATTTCTGATGACCTCTAACTCCTAATTACTGATACAGAATATAAGACACTTAGATCTTTTATATCCCTTGTGCTGGAAGGGGGGGAAAAAGTCTCTACTGAGTCATCAGTTATTTAGGAACTCCTCAGGCCCATTCAGGACACAAACCCCCCAGTTTAAAATAGTATTTTCCAACCAAAAATGTTTCATTTTAAACAAACAAAGATCTTTATATCTTGTGCATATTTCATGAATAGTAGAATAGAATGAACTCCTACAGCCCTCACTGAAGTGAGATCCTTACTTTGACAGGAGGCAGGGCATTTGTTGCTTGCAATCCCCATGTCCTCAGCAACACCAGAGGAGCCAGTGTGGTAGAGTACAGCCTTTTTAGCATATCAGTAGCAGCTAACAAGGAGACATTATGCCTCTGACGTTCTGTTTCAAACTTGAGGAGGTGTTTTAAGGAGCCTGGAAGAGATAATTGAATGTTTCTATTACACTTGATGTGCCACAAACAATTGTGCATCTTAACTACAGAGCAGTTTCCTCTGGGAACTGAAAGAGAACAGAGAAATGGTTCATCACAATAAAGACCTCTTTCCACCAGCTAGTGCTCTTCATCCCACCACATCTCTAACTGCCATCCTGCAGAGCTTTATTTTTTTTAAAGCAGCTTTAAGATTCGTGGGATGGAAACTGCATCCAAGAATCAAGAACTGCTTCACTTCACCAAAGCTTTCAAACACAAGACAGCAGCATGCTAACCAGAGGGACTGCAGCAAAGGCCTGGGAGACTAATCCTTTCCTGCCCCAATGCTGGCTTGGAGCCTTACCCAGATCGCTCCCGTTGAAGGCTGCTGCACTGAGGTGATGAGCTAAACATGCAATATCACCAAAGCCCAGGTTCACTCCTTGTCCTGCAAGTGGGTGGACTCTGTGTGCTGCATCCCTGGAGCAAGAGAAGACAGAAATTTATTTCCCTTCTTGAAGAAAGCCACAGTGGCTGACAAACCCCAGAAGGGACAGTGTAGCACTCCTCACCTCTTTGCAATGAACCACCTTAGAGCAGCATATGCACTTTATCCAGTACCTCCTTGCATGCTATGCTGAACTACCTGCCTGCCTCTCCAGTTGTAAGAAGCAAGACATAGGGGAGGTAACAAAAAGCAGGTCTGGAAGGAAAAATTATAAAGAGGTGACTAGCCAAAGTCCTCTCAGATACATGTGGAACAGGCCTTTATGTTTTTGTAAGTGACCTCAGCACAACAGGCGCTCTGTCAATGGCACATTGCACAAACACAAGTGGACAGATATCATGAGTATAAAAGAGAGGTGGGGTTATCATTGAATAGAAACAAAATCAGGCTCTTCTATGAACAGACTTATCTGTAAAGCTCAAAGACAAACATTGCTGTGGGAGTCACAAAGTAAAAGAAATTAGATTAAGTTTTGATATGAAATGCAAGATCATGTGCTTTACCAAGCTATAAAGCACAGTGTGCTCCTAAGAGTGGTTCATAGGTTGGTAAGATGAAAAGTGCACCACACAAAAGTGTAGCACAGCATCCAAGAATTATTGAAAGTTACCACCATACTGCAGCTGGGGCAGAGAAGAAAGTACATGCAACCTTAGAATATAAGAAATGAGGTATTTTTCTGTTTGAACAGGCCACCATACAAAAGTCTCTGACATCCCACATGGGAGTAATTTTTGTCATTTGTGTTCAAAAAAGGTGAGTTAAAAACTCAAAGTGGTGCTCAGAATGGCTGGTATAAGGTAAGAGGAAGTACAGATCCAGCATGAGATACTGGATTGTTTCACTAGACTGTACAAACCCGGGAAGGGAAATAATTATCTTTCAATTTACACAAACAGCACAGATAATGGGCAGAAAGCTACTCATAAAAAGGACAGGAGGGCACCCAGAACAAACCGGATCTGGGTAAAGTCAGAGTGGAGCAATGTATCATTTCTAACATCTGAGTTGTTGGCGGGGAGTTGCTGTCCTCGGGTCATTCCTAACCACGTGCCCCCGCTGTCCTCGGGTCATTTCTAACCACGTGCCACCCGCCCCCCAAGGGTGGCGCTGAGCACCTTACCCGATGAGAGCCACGCGGGGCCGGACGTACTCTGTGGCGTGGCCCAGCCCCAGGGGGAATGTGGCTCTGCTCTCTGCATCCACGCCAGCAACGCTCGGGGGCAGCTGACGGACTGCAGTCCCCGAGGGCTTCAGCAGCGAAATGGCAGAACGAAACATGGCCCCGGCAGTGTCAATGAAGTCAGAGTGGTTTATGTTGCTCCACTGAAACAGACAAACAAATCTTTGGAAGCTGACCCAAACTAGACCCATAAAAGAACCCAGTTGAAAAAAAAAATCTGAGTTCCAATACTGAATTTTAACCACTTGGACAAAACTATACAGTAGAAAAAACCATCTTCACCATTTTAGGACATACAAATTTCCAACTAGGATGAGCCTACTCTTCCTACCTTTTGGAAATTTAAGTTAACTTCTGTGACTTTCAGAACTAACTTAATTCAGTCCCAAGGGGTCATCTTTTCTTTGCTAAGTGCCTCTTTAATATCATTCTCATCAGAGGAAGGAACTTCAGAACGCACCTCTCCCATTACTGTTGTTCAGCTACAGAATTCGGTTCTATTTCTTTAAAGCCTCTTCCCTGCCATGAGGCTGATACTCACAAAGGCAGAGTTGATGCTATCCACAAAGCTTTCCTCATCCATGGCAAGAAGTTCCGATGCATGGTCATGAGATGTAGACCAGACCAGAGAGCTGGCAGTGTCAGACAGCTAGTTTAAGAGAATTTCAAGGGTAAATATCAAGAGAAAAAGAAACAAAATAAACATTCAGTGCAAAGGCTTCTCCACTGCCCTGCCTCACACTGCCTCTGAAAATTACAGTTCCTGCCCAACTTGTTACAAGTGAGAAATGCCAAGGATAGAATGAGATGGCAGGAGGGGAAAACACAATAAATTACAAGTGAAGGGCAGATGTGCAAATTCTTAAGAGACAGAACTAACACAGAAAGGCATGAAATAAAGTTACTAGACTACAAAAGTTTTCAAAAACATTTTAAAAAATACAAACACCTTACCGGAAGAAGAGCAATTGGCCCCGTGGGAAGGAACCGCTGCCATGCTACATTGTTGTCTGTGGCCTACAGTGGAAAGAAGCAAGTGGGCAGCAAGCCAGATCACCCTCTTAGGTTCTACTGCTTATGGAAGAGTCAGTTTAGCAGAATTTTACCTCAGATAAATGGAGAGTTGCCACCACAGCTGACTGGTCATACTGATGTTCAATGTTCTTAATTTCAGCTTCCTTCCGGACCATAGAGTTATGACCATCTGCACCAATCTGTAAAGCAAAGAGATACACAGCAACTTCTTCAGCAGCTCCTAGAAACATTAGGAGCTAATATTTCACTCTAAAAACCTCAGACTGCATCTGCATATTGTCTGCTCATTCAGAAAAAAAAAATCCCCCCAAAACTAGAAGAGGTGGCGCCTTCTGCTCTTCTCATATTCAGCAGCATCTCCTTGCAGCAGGCAGAGAGAAGGCCATGCCCAGTGTCCCACACCCTCACAGACAGGGCTAGCCACTCACCTCACTCTAGCGCTCCACATGGGTGGAGTGGCACACATGGAATTGGAACCAAACCAGTGGAAAGGACTTGGGTTAGAGATGATGCCTTATGAACAGAAATAAAGAGCTTAGTTACCAGCAGCTTGGTCTGAAGTCTGCGTCCATCAGCTAACTCAACTTGGACCCAAGGGCTTGTGTCACAGCCATGGGAAGGAAGGGGCCAGGTGTACCCAACTGCTTTGCTCCTGTAGAAGACCTCCACACGGTCTGATGGGAACACAGAATACCATGGTCACAGCACAACACGGACAGGGAAAAGGAAACATCGCTACAACAGCCAAGGCCATGCAGGTGTCCTAACGGCACCCTAGGAGCTCACCCTACAATTCTCAAGGCATCCCAAAAAACCAGATATGGACAGCCCCTTGTCACTGTAAGGCCTGCTCTGGACAAGGAGGTACAGATTTTTTAATTAAGTCAAATTTTGAAGTATTTTGGAGAACTACATATCCTGCTCTGTAGCCTTTGGAAGTCAGATTTCTCCCTCCTTCCCAATTCCAGAAGGTGCCCATTTCTCAAGAATTACTTGTTAGACAAATTTCTCCCTCTCAAGACTTAGCACACAACAGAAGGCAAGTAACTGAAAGCTATCTGCAGGAAATAAAACATTGAAGAAGTTGTCCTCTACCTGCTACTGCATCTAACTGTTTTGTGAGAGCAGACATAATGACATCATTCTCCACTATGTAACCCATGTCATCTAAGTCATCTTTCTCAAAAACGATCATGGCTTCTGAACAAGCATCCCACACCTACGAAGAAAAAATACATTACATGAAGCTATGTGATAAAGAAGTCCATTTCAGGGACTTAACAGCAAAAAGACACGGTAATCTAGAAATATAGAACTAGACGAAACATCCTGGATTACTGTTCGTTCCCAGCTACTAAATTGCACCACATAACTAATTTCATTAAATGATTTAGCTTAAGCTCAAAAAGTAATTCCAAGTCAAGTTTTTCATCCCTACTTTTCTGTTACATAACTGACATAGGAAGCTGTGCTACAGCCTTGCTGTAGGTTAACCCCAGCAGGCAGCTCAGCCCCACACAGCTGCTTCCTTTCTCCCCTGCACTGAGATGGGGAAGAAAACTGAAAGGATGAAAGTAGAAAACTCATTGCTTGAGGTAAATGCAGTTCAATAGGAAAAGCAAAAGCCACACATTCAAGCAAAGCAATCCAAGGAATTAATTCACTGCTTCCCAAGGGCAAGCAGGAGTTTAGCCATCTCCAAGAGAGCAGGGCCCCATCAAGCATAATGGTTACTTGGGAAGACAGACACCATCCCTCCAAACTTCCCATGTTTCCTTCTTCTTTTCCTCAGCTTTTATTGCTGAGCATGACACCATATGGTATGGGTTATCAGCCAGGGTCAGTTGTCCAGCCTGTGTACCTCCCAGCTTCTTGTGCACTCCCAGCCTGCTCACTGGCAGGGCAGTGTGAGAAAGCCCTGGCACTGTGTAAGTGCTGCCCAGCAATAACTAAAACACCCCTGTGCTATCAACAGTTTTCAACACAAATCTGAATCACTGTCCCATACAGGCCACCTTTAAGAGAAGAAACTCTATCCCAGCCAAACCAACACACCCTTTATCTCCTGGCTAATACCCAAGCCTCCATATCTACAGCTGCCACTAGGAATCCACCTTTCAGCCTGTAACATCAAGGCCCTGGGGACAGGTATTTCTGAGCAGACTGCTACCCACAAAAAGGAGACAGAAATGAACATAAGTATGACCTGCCCTTTACCATAGGAATAAAAACCTGTGTCATTGATGCAAGTACTTTTGAGCATTCAGAGTAGACAGACACAAGGTGTATCTGCAGCCCTAAGGCACCTGCATTCGCCGGAAGGGTTTGAGTCTCAGGCTGCAGACGTGATCCCAGGCACCACAACCTGAAACAGAAAAAGGACAGAAATGCACAGAGATACAGGTTCACACGGGACACTGAGACCAAAACTAAACTGAAGCTCACTCCACACTCTCCTCCACTCTTCCCTGACTACGCTCAGGCTTGGCTCGCACCTTCCCTAGACAGTGCCAGGTCTGCCTCGGTGCTATCACAGCTCCAGAATCACATTGTTTTACTGTTAACATAAGCCAGCAGGAAAGAAACAAGAGCTCTCCATGAGCCTCTGACCTAACAGACAGCTCTCACTGTTCCATCACTGGGTAATAAAACAGACATAGAAATGCACAGCCATTATTGTAAATAACATTTCTTTCTCCAAAAGGATTCAAGGCTCACATATCTCTTTAAAATGACAATTAATCCTCATTAATTGAGGACTGAGTTACCAGACTACAAAGTATTAAGCTTCTTTTGTGAATAGAACATTCCAGGTGCTGTAGAGAGCACTTTACAATCTTTCACTGCCTAAAGTCACAAATATTTATTTGATAACAAATCAGACCAAGATACCAGAACACAGATCCTTGTTATCAAGAGAATTTGGATTTAATAACCACAACTCAGCGTGTAGAGACAAAGGCAAATAATCCTAATGATGTTAGGATGAAGGCAACACATGGTCAAAAGGGTTTTTGTTTCAACAAAACCAGCTCAAATATAAATGTTAAAAATGCAAACAATAAAATCATACTTACTGCTTAGGAGGGTTGCTGATCCTGGGGAGATGGAACTGACCCTGTTGCTGTAACTGTCTGGCATGTGATCATATTCTTTCCTAGGACCAGCCTCCAGCAAAGCAATCTTTTTATCATGGAAGTGGATGTCATGCCCTAAAATAAGCACATACATGCTTTGTTACAATGCTCCTGCCAAAAATATCAAAAGCAAAACACTTGAGTTCTTGTAATAAGACACAGTAGATGCAACACTTAATAAATAAAGAACTACATATACAGTACAGGTGTTGACCAGGCAGGTAAACTTTTGTATGTTAAAGCTTTATGACTACAGTCCTGTTACTGAGATGGACAACTCTTTTGCAGCTAAAGCAAGGATTACATATTTCCCTTTTACATACAAATTTGTGTAATTTTTAAGTGAAAATTTATTACTGGAGTATTATCAAGTGAAATCTTCAATATTTACTCCATGTTTACTCCAGAACACATTTTCCAGAGCTTAAACATAAATTCTGCTTATAGAGGAAGAGATCAAAATAAAACTGCTGTGATATGTAGCAATTACATTAATATTTTCCCTGTCCTCTCATTCTGACAATGGAATAGCACAGGCAGTTTAGACTTTAAACTTCCACATAAAGAGAACTGAAAAGAAAAAGAAGACTCAAGTAAAGTGTAAAAAACACTGCAGCTGAGCTGGCCACGCCTGCAGCATCCCAACCACCACAGATGCAGAAGGCACTGAGGACAGAAGTGGTGTCCTTCATCATCTAGAGTTTACTACTACAGCAGCCCTAGAGACAGCAGTGTCCTGGGCATAATCTCCAGATTATGCACAGTAATAATCTCATCTCCTGAGAGGTCCCAAACCTGCTTGTCAGCCTTAGGTACCACTGCTGGAGGGGATCCTTCTCAAATCCACTGGGCTCTTGTTTAACAATACAAGCAGAACTTAAACTTGCCAGGTAAGCCCTTATACTTGCAAAGCACTCATCGCTCAGCATCTTTGATCTTCTGGGCACTATATTTTTAGGTTTCTGTCACTACTGCAACCTTCTGAATCCATGTTGCAAATAAAGGAGCAGTCAGTACTCTCAGGATCTCTAAGGATACAAAGCAATGGATCTCAAAGGCTCCATTTTAACTTGGTATTAGTGTTTAAAATACTGGGTTAGAGAATGAAACTTGGGATCAGATAATAATGATTAGATGGATGGAGCACCTCTCCCACAAGGAAAGACTGAGCAAATTTGGTTTGTTCACCGGGAAAAGAGAGAGCTTAGGAGTGACTGAATTGTGGCCTCACAGTACCTGAAGGGAGCCCACAAGAAAGACAAAAATGGACTTTTTACAAGATCATGTAGTGACAGGACAAGGAGAAATGGATTCAAAGTGAAAGAGATTAGATTGGATAGGAGGAAGTTCTTTGCTGTGAGGATGGTGAGACACTGGAACAGGTGTAAATGAAGAGAAGCTGTAAATGTCCCAACCCTGCAGGTGTTTGAGGCCAGGCTGGATGTGGCTCGGAGCAACCTGGTCTATGGAAAGTGTCCCTGCACCCAGGACGGGGTTGGAACTACGTGATATTTAAGGTCCCTTTCAACCCATTCCGTGATTCTACAATCAGAAAAGCATTTTAGCTAAGGGTGACATTATCCATCAGCTATTTAAGGATTAGCATGTTTGACAGAAACACTACAGTCTATAAAACTCCAGTTAACCGCCCCATTAACACTGGACAGACACAGAGATATGGCCTGACTCATCACTGACCGGCTCACCAAACAGCCTCCGGTGAACTTTAGAGCAGGATCCCTCAAGGATCCCTCAGCAGACTCCGGACACTGAGATCCTATACAGGGTTACCTCACACTGCAGGGAGTGGGTCACAGCCTTACCCAGCACGGCGGCCATGGCGCTCCCGACCATGCCCCCGCCCGACACCACCACATCGTAGAGCGGCGGGCTGGAGGCGGCGGAGCGGAGCGGGGCGCGGGGCCCGGCCCTGAGCCGCGCTCCGAGCGGGGCCAGCAGCGTCCGCCCGCGCAACGCCGCCATCGCCGCGGAACTGACGGCGACGGAAGTGGCGAGCGGAGCCATGACAACGGCTGTGCGCGCCGCCGGCCTCGCGTCTGATTGGCTGCGTGCGGCCGAGTGGGCGGGCCCGAGCGCCGCCGGCCGCGCTGATTGGTGCAGACCGGGGGCGGGGCGGGGCGCGCTGAGGCGGCGGCCCGCGGACTGGAGGGGGCCCGGCCGCGGCGCTCCCGGGCGGGGAGGCGGGATCGCAACCCCAGAACCCGCTCCGCCCGGTTCCTCTCGTTTTGTCCAGGTTACGCGACGTCCCCGCAGGCTGTAACGCGCCGACTCCTGCGTTTCCCGCCGCCGGGCAAGGAGCTGGGACCATCCTATCGGGATGGGGGGCCGGCGGTCTCCGTTAGAACCGGGCGTACCGTGCCAGGCAGAGTTATGGGGTGACCTCGGGGTGTTCGAAGAAGATGAGGAGCTGGAGGGTTTCAGGAGGGAGGCGGAAGTTCTGCGTGAGAAGCTGAGGGAGGCTCTCAGGTAGGACGATACCTGGTACGGCTGGCAGGATGGGGTGCAGGATTCCTTCTCCCTCTGGCCAGGGAGGAGGCGGAGCATGATGTCCCAAAATGCGGGTGTACAGTGCCAGAACACGGGCCACAGGTGGAGTCACAGCAGGGAGGATGGGTCAGTAGGTGCCCACTAAGCAGCTTTCACCTAAAACACGAACAGCACAAATCCCCGCCTCATTCATCAGCTAATCATGCTTGCAATGTGCCAGCCGATGACACACATTCTTATCCAGTATCCAGTCTTCAGAGCTGTGGGCTTTCCAAGGTCGAGCTCTCAGATGACTTTCCTTGTGATTAATCTAGCTTTGCATTCACTAGCAGGTCACACGTGCACTCTTATAAAGGAAATAGTTTATGAAGAAGAAGAGACTGCAGCAATTACCAGCAAGTGTATTGACCAGGAGTCTGTTCACACATGATCTGCACCTTCTGTCTCCCCCCCCTCACTTTTTTCCCCTTTGCTGTTCTTGGTCCACTCTGATTCACCTTGATCCTTCCGTTTGCCTGCATTTATTCCATCCCTAAAATCTGTTTCACTCACTTTCACAATCACCCTCAGACATCCTATGAGAAGTTTGCCATTTTAATGAGACCCAGGAGAGTCTCAGGTGGGTTTTCTTATTATCAATAATATGGTCATCTTCTCAGGTACAAAGTTTCTAGCTGAATCTCTCAAACATCACACTAAAGCAGTTTCTTGTAATGACATTCCCATCAGCCTCTCAGGAATGCTAGTGTTTGGTACTGTTTGTTGGGATTTGTGCATATCTGTGCCTGATTGCCTCTCCTGCATTTGTCTGTTATGTTGAGTAGCTATTAGTAAGATAACCCTAAAGCTGGAGCTTTATGGTTTGCTTGTGGCCTTTCTGGCAATAGAGTGCTCTCAGCATAATAAATTGCATGACAAAGCTAAGTAGGCCTAACTTCCATTTTATACATGGAAAACAAGCAAAGCTCTGCTCACAAACTTTGGTAGCAAAGCAAAATATGGAGCCTGAGAATGACAAACCCTAGGCCTGTCCTTTACAATCAGCTCAGCCTGTGGTGTCTTTCTCTTAATCAGTAGTGTCTCCCTTCTTTTAACTCTGTTTTTTAATAATGTCACTAATCTCCCCTTCATAATGTGTTTGTCTTAGTCACACATCTGGTAACATAAGGCAGTCCAGTTCTTTGACCGACCTCACCTCAGACAGTTCCTGGGATCAGCAAAAGCCTCACTTGTTTCCTAAGTCCCGCTTGAGGCCAAAAAGCGCTTCATCTCCCTGGATTCCTTCCATCACCATCCCTCAGCCTTTCAAAATGACCCTGCGGGAAGCTCGCAAAAAGTCCGAGTTGCTGAAGTCATACATGTTCCTTGAACTAGACACACACAGAGACAAAAGGCAAAGCCAGGATGAAGCTGAATGTCAGAAACAATTCCGGGCACAGCCTGTACCTGCCCATGTGTTTCTGCCCCTTTATCAGGAAATAATGGAGCAGAATGAGATTCGCAGGCAAGCAGCAACACAGAAAAGAAAGGAGCTGCTACTTTCAACGCAGCGGCCCTTCAGTTTTGTGGAGAAGGAAGAGAAAAAGAAAGAAGCTATCAGACAAAAATTCCTGGCAGCAGCAACCCCAAATGAGAGCTCCAAACAGAAGCAAGCCAGTAAAAAAGTTCCTAAATCTACTTATGACTCACTTCTTGGAGATAAACTGAAAGGTAACATGCCAGGGCTCTTTCTGTAAAAGCACCTCCCTGCCTGTCCCTTGCTGTCTCCATGCTGGGAGGTAAAATCATGGCTCGTAGGGCACCACTTGGAGCCTAAGGCCGGTGTCTCCTGGTGGTGATGAGTCTCCTGTGTGTCTCACTGGTCATTGCATTTTCTTTAGATACCCTTGCAGTAGAGTGCCCTAAGTTCAGTAGTGTATGAGTGTCAGCAACAGCAGTTCTGTTCCACTCCCCAGAAAACATGGGCACATTGAGTCTACAGACAGATTTCCATATCCACTTTGCTGCCGATTGTGACAGTCTGGGAATCTTTGCCTGCACTGGATTTCATACCTTTGGTTACACTAAAGGGTCTGAGATGATTTGTGGCACAAACATGAAGACAGATGTAGTGCCATAGGTCTCCAAGGTCTATGCAGTATCTTAGATCTGACAATTTTACTTCTACCCAAGTGATCTATTCTACACAGAACCCCTAGGAGAGGAGACAAGTATTTCCTGAGCCCAAATCAGGCAATTAGTTTGGTTCTAAGTGATGGTGTAGTAGTCCAGTCTCTCCTGCCATTCTCTGATGTTTCCAGTGGCCTTCCCATTTGCACTTAGCTGGCTCAGTTGCTAAAACAGGGAAAGCAGGTGCCAGGACCATTCTAGTCAGGGCAGCCAAGGAAATGTTACTGATGCTTGCCTGCTTTCAGATGGCTTAAGCTGCTGCAGTTGAAAGTTTGAAGTAAGCAATTCAGACTTCATGCTTGAATGTGAGAACTAAGCCAGTCCTTAATAATTCTCATGGATTTTCTCATTCTTTTCTCCTTTTTTACTGTTTCTGTGATTTCTTCTTGAGGATACACCAGTTCAGTTTTCATCAAAAAACATTCTGTTTTAACCTAAATAGATTAGAAAGGTAAAAAGCAGCAAAGGACAAACCATTGTTCTATTTCTATCTGGCATATGAGAAGAGAGCAGAAATTAACATTTCATACTTCAGGCAATGAATACCTATAAATTAACTCAAAACCATCTTATTTTGCAAACAGCAGTATTGATTTTTTTCCCTAAAAGCAAAAAAAACAACCCTCAGCCAACTGTCTGCATTTTCATAAATATTTAGTGCTGCACAGGGAAGGACTTCAGTTTGATGCTATAATCTAAAACATATTCTATGAAAGTTTACCACAAAAGTCACAAAGTGATCTATCCATCAAATGTTCCTTACTTAAAAACTTTTCCAATGTAGACAGTTACTGCTGGAGATTACATAGAAAAGCCATCATCTGTTACAACTCATTTGTACCACACAGTCAACATGGCTGTAAATCCCATATAAAAAGTATGGGACTAGTATGGAAGATTAGCATTTCTGCAAGACAAAGGAGACAAAGGGCACAAGTTACCTGGTACTTTTAAGAATAGGAGAAGTCCTGCTCAGTTATTGCTCCAATAAGTAAAAGACATATCTAGAAATGAATGCCTAAGAAAGAGACCCTACCATCATTTTACTGGCATCTTCGAATTATTTTTCCCTGGGAGGCAGAGAAGAGAGGGGCTGAAAAAGGGGGGAAGGAGAGCACAGGATGTTTGGTCTCTCCTATATCTGTAGCTGTCATTGTAATGGAAAGTTTAGACTTGGGCACTGGCAGTTTCACAGCCTTTTATGTCACTCACACTGTTCTCATTGCTTTCCTTTTGATCCTTTAGAAGCTGAACTCTGCAGGGAAATCCGCATTCAAATGAGAGCAAAGGATTTGCTGGAGAGCTCTGTAGCTCCTATAGACACCAACAACTGTCGGAGGGAGCCTCAGTCCCGAACTGCCACCAGAACTAAGCAGGAAAAACTTGGCTTCTTACAGGACACAAGTTTCAGCTTCAAACCACAGATTAATCCAGCAATACCAGACTTTGAAGAACTTTACTGGGCGTTTCAGAGGAAAACAGTGAGGAGACAAGAAATCAAAGAGCCAACTCGTAATAAGCCATTCAAACTGAGAACCTCCAATCTCCATGCCAGGCAGAGGCAGACTAATGAAAAGATAAAGGTGAGATAGCTGGATATTTCTGTGGTACTGCTTTCTCCTATCAAGATACCAACTTCTCAAGTTTATAGCATTTAATTATTAATGGTTAACATCCTGTGACATCTGCCCTTGTATTAAGAGTACTGCAGAATTCTAGGCCAAACAAGAGAAAAAAATTATACACAAAATTAGCTATGACAGCTAAGGCTCAGTCACCCTTTCATAGCTCTAATCATGTCTCCTTCCCCTTGTCCCTCAGCCCATCCACATGTAAATCTCTGCTGATGGAAGGGAGAAGAGTGAGTGCATTCTCATAGCCCAGCTGTTCTCTTTGGTAGGCAAATAACAGAGGAGATTCTGTACTAGCAACTGTCTCTGAACAAATACACTCAATAAAGTTTCATTTCTTTCAGGATTCTCAGAAGCTTTCCAAGGTTTCAGTGCAAAAAAGTCACTCTCTGCCTGGACTTTCCTCTCTCTCTTCCAACACCCTTCCTGTGCATATTACAGATGCAACTAGAAAGAGGGAATCAGCTATTAGGTAGGTAGAAAGTTTGTCTATAAGACTGTACAACTACTGACCAACATGGAGGAAAAAACACCAGTGTTTTCCCTCATCACATCAACTACATCAACAATACATTTCCTAAATGTTTCTCTGTCTTCTTTCTTTGTTAAGTCTTGCTCTGTCTTCCATTGCATTGGAAACTGCACACTTGTACAGCTGAAATTTTAGTTTTTCTCCTTGGAGGGCTACAAAACTGAAATTCCCACCTAGCATCTGGCACCCTGTCATCTACTGATGACACATGGGCTCATCAGTAACTTTTTTTCCATACAGATATGCCCAAGATAACAAAAAGGAAGGGGACAAAGAAGGAATTTATTGGCTGGAGAAACAGAAAATGAAATGTCAAGCTATGCAAAAGTCTGTGAACAGCCGAGCAAAAGCACTGGATCCTCATAAAAGTCTGGAGGAAACACAAAAGGAGAAGTTAAAACAGAACAGGTCAGTATCCTACTCTGCACAAAAATAACCTTTTACTCTAGTAACTGAAGATGATCAGATAATTCTTTAAGACAGATTGGGTATAAAAACATTCCTAGCCTAACCTTTTTTGGTTACTGTATCCATTCTACATTCATTTGGATATCTTGACAATTCCATGCTTCTCCTTCCATAAAGAACGGTTTCCTTTAGATTAATGTTTGTAGAAGCTAATTTGTACAAGCCAGTCAACTGTAATGTGTAGCTTGGTAAAGAACACATAAGGGACAAGTTTTTCTAAAAATGTGAACACTGTTTCTTGCTTGCAGTCTAGAAGAGCTTTGCTAATAGGTCCATAATTTGTCAGCAATAGGGTTTTTTTTTCCCAGCATTCAGAATCAAGAGAATTACCAAAGTGATTTAAAGAATGGAACACTCACTGAGAATTCATCATTCCTGATCAGCTACAGTCAGAGGTAACCTATAGTAGACAGGCAATTTTTCCATTTCAGGCAAAATATGCGAGACAGAACAAAAGAATACAGAAAGGAGCTGGAAGAAATGAAGCTGCGAGTCAAGAACAGACCATTCCTTTTTGAACAGGTCACCAAGGTAAGTGGTCAAAGTCCCAGAGTATTTCTGGGCAATAGGATAAATTGTCTTTCATTTAAGACAGGCATTAAGAAATCTAGTCTCAAATTAATTCATGGATGAGAAGGTACAAACAGTCTCTTAAGTCTCTGGGGTGCACTCAAAATAACACATGGAAAAGCCACCAAAGTATACTTTAAATTCCTTCCTATTTTTGCCTTGAAAAAAACATTCAGGCTTATTTCTAGGAGCTTGCCAGTTCTTAGTATATATTGCAATCACAATATATGGTCTGATGAAAATCAAGGCCTTATCACACCAGAAATTAAATAAATACCTATTCTGCACCTGAATACTATAGACTACATTTAGGAGATGCAAAATTTTTTCTTAACACCCTCTCCAGTTAAGCACTTTTTCTTTGTACCTCTGCTGCTACAGAAGAACATTAATGATGGTCATGTTGCTTTTATCACCTGTAGGCTTTGTAGTCTGGGGCTGCATTTAACACATCTCAACCATCACACAGTACCAGCTGCAAATCTCTATTGCACCTGAGGTGTAGATACAATCTGTACTGTATCTTTTTCCCTGGGTTTTCTTTCACTTTCATTTCCTTGCAGGAACTGCAGCTGGTTAGAGACAGTGACAATACATTGACAATATGCCGATTTAAAATTTCTCAACAGAAAGTACCCTCCTGCATCAGGCTTTCTGTTCTGATAATGGAGGCAGAGAACACACATGTGTGATAAATACTGGTAATATTGCCATGTACCTGATTGGTAAGAATTCACCATTATCAATAGTGTTCACTGATGTCCATACTAGGTTTCTATCCTTCCATATAGAACACCTTAATCTTTAGGGCCTGTCCCTCTGGAGAACCCTAATCTCAGACTACATTGATTTGCAAGGTTCATTTGGAAATAGTGAGGATATAGGACTCAAGATGCTTGTTTTTCAGTTGAGCTGATATGAAGCTATTTCACAGGCACTCTCCATTTATTAACTTTTTTCACTGTTGTTAGTTCTTACCACTTACAAGCAAATGTGTTTACAGAATTTCACATAACTTGGGTTTTGCAGATGTTTTTGATTTGAGTGTCAGAGTTAGGACTCAGACACAAGTATACCAGTCTGGTAAGACTGGAATGTGGTAGAAGGAGGAAAACAGAAGAAAAAAAAGAACTGAAGCAGGAAAACATGAGCTCTGGCTTTGGGAGATATAAGACATTGTCCTAGTGTTCAGTTTTGGTACTGTACTGTATGGATTACAAAAATTTTGGACAGGAGGTTGTGATGTCCTCTTGTCCCCATGAGGAGCATCAGATGTACACTTCAAACGCAGCTGACTGTTATGGGGAATCCCCAGATCTCTGCATTTACTGTTTAAGTTTTGGTTTCACAGCATGATGCTCGTCAAGGAGCAGAGCGTCGCTATAGACGCACCCTGCAGCAGGTCGGCCTAAGCGAAGAATTTGTAAAGAAAAAAGGGAAAGATGCCACTGACTTGCTAGAAGAAGAATCTGATGTTCAAAGGTAATAAAAACAATGCAGCATTGCTCTTTTGTCTGTGACTAAAAATATTTTCCTTGTTCATGAATGCATTCCAGTTTCTATAATCTAGTGTAGGAAAAACTAAATTAACTTCACTGCTCTTATTAAGCATTGTGGCTTCTCTCTCTGAATTCCTATAACTGCACCCTACTTCATATGCATGGGGCCAACCATTTCTGCCATTAGCCCATCACTGTTTCTGCAGGCTGCCCGAGCCTCGGGGTGAAAAGGATGCCTGTACCAAACAGGAAGGAGTACCTCAGGAGGAACTGAGCACAAAGGAAGTGGCAGCATAAAAGCTTGCAGAAGAATCCATCAATCAGTTCTTGACTTCTTTCGCTCAAGATTCTCCTGGTTAATCCTCAGGAACTTAATAGTTTAAGCTGACACCTAAGAGTTACTGTGGGGTGAGATGGGAGAATTTAGTAAAGGGAAAAAAGCAACTGTTGTTTAGAGCATGTCTTGTTCAGCCCAGCAAACCCTGCAGCCTCCCTTAGTCTTCAAAAGTGTCCCTTGTGTGAGCTCTTTCCTTTAATGGGCAACAAAACAAGTTAGAGAGGTTGAAGCACTATCTTTGGATAAAAGTAGATATGAAAGATTGAAGAGGTGCATCCTCTACTGTCAGCTCATTGCATTCATGCCACAGAAGCACACAGGAAAGGGAGAATGCCTTCTACTGTGCTAGAGCTTTTTTTAGACACATGTGTGGTAGAATGCTTTCAAACAAGGTACTTCTACAAAAACAAATATCAGGATTTGACCCATCTTGGGAGAAGACTCAAAGGGAAGTCTTTCTCTGGTGTTAATTCTCCATTCACCCACTACCAGCTCAGCTTCTTCCCCCTATTAGTAAGAAGCAATAGTCTTCCTATATTAAAACATGTCCCATGTTTCATTATTTGAAAGTGTTTCAACACCTTACCAATTTAGGTCATTAATTTGGCCCAAAAAAACAACCAAAGTTATTAAGAAGGTTGTAATTAAACACTTTGAATGCATCACTTTGAATTATTGTTGTCCTAATTGTATGATTACTGTGATATCAAAGATAGATTTTGGAGGAAAAAAGGTTAGGTGTTGCCTGCCGGGACTTTGCACTCAGATGCCTAGTGCACCTTGAAAGGGGTATTTCACACTTTAGTGATCTCCCTTTGCCTGACACTAATAATAATTTCAAAAATAACAATCCTTACCACCTGGAATGTTTTCTGAGAAATTTGCACTTTGACATTAAAGTATTTTCAACTAGATATAATGTTTCCGTATTGCTCAATTTTCCTCATCAGTCATCTTTTCCTCACTTACTTAAATACAAGATGTGTCTCTTTTTGTCACCTTAATCCTTTTTTCCTTACACTGTAACAACACAGCCTTATCATCAAGTCAGAAATACAGTACCTGTCAGAGCTACCACATTAGACAAAGATATAAAACTGAAATAATGACATTTTTAATCATAACAAAGTAGTAAATCCAAGGATTTTTGGCCCAGGGGTTTCATTACAGACTGAATGCACCAAACGGCAACATCCTCTTTAAGTGACTCAGTCCTCACGCTGAGAACAGGCTTCAGCTCCTTGGAGGGTTCCAGAAAGGCTGTTACCAGTGTACCAGTTCCTACACAGGTGTAATTGTGTAGGGCAGCCAGAGGCTGCTCTTTCTCTGGGTACCCCCTGGAAAAGAGCAGTGATGTAACCACATTGTCACCGTGCCTCACCACATTGAAGGAGGAAGGAAAGAAGATTACTTCCATGCTCTAAGTCTGTGATTTAAAGCCTCTTTGTATGGATATATTTGGAGCAGTGGGACTGAAATTTTAATACATACATTTTAAAGGGTATTTACTAAAATTCGTTGCTGATTTCCATAATAATAGTTAATGGTGCTGAAAAAAGAAATTTCCAAGTATGTGAAGTGAAAAGGGAAACCCTAAGAAAGGAGGAACAAAAGTTTAAATTATTATGCCATATCCTTTTAACAAATAGTAAGGTGACATGCATGAATATAATAACAAATAAATTAAAGCCTTCATATTGGTCCCTAAACTGAAATTGCAGAAATGTGAGAAAAGTAAAAGCATCAAACTAAGTAACTGAAACTCACATCTCTCTTGCTAAACAAAGTTTTGTTCTGAAAGGAGGATTATGTTTCTGTAATCCTAAAAGAGAGCTGTGGTCTCTTAATATGTCTCAAAAATTGTATGAAAATAAAGAGTTTCAACTATGGTTCTGGATTTTCACATTTTATGAAAGTATTTGGTTATTTTCAGTTACAAGATTTACAGCCTGTTCAGCTAACCTACAAAAATACTGTAGAAAAGAAGACATCTCACTGGAGTATCTCCCATCAATTGCTGAGATGGCAGCCAAACTGCATCACTTTGACTCCCAGGTACCTGGAGGATCTTCTGCAGGAACCTCCAGGTTACAATACCTGCACCAGCAGCAGCACTACCTTTCCATTCAGCTAGGGAGCAATATAAATTCTAGGCATTCCCTTTGCATAGAAGCTATTACAGATACAGAGTACCTTACCAAAATCGGCATTCTCAGTAACACCAGTTGTGAAGGCTCTTTAAGTTAACAAAGTATTCAGAACACCATGTGGAAGTCTCATTTAAAGAGCTTGATATACCAAAAACATTTTGGAGAAAAATGACTGGGAAAAGCAGGAACAGAACACAGCAAATGTAACCAAATGATATCAAGTAGTACATTTATTTCGTATAGTAAGTCAGCTTCTGACAGTGAGATGTATTAGAATATAGTCTCTGAAGGTAAAGGGTGGAAGGAAGGCCTGTTGCTCAAGATACTGAATATTTGAACAGTGCCTAGCACAATGAGGTCCTGGTCCTTAGCTGGGCTCCTAGGTGCTCCAGCAAAACAAACACTTTAGGCTTTAGGAGATGGACTGCATAAGCAGTTTTGAAATGGCGTTCCACAACATGGGCTAAGTGACACCTAAGCAGACTTCACCTTTCAAACTCTGCAAGAGAGAAACTTGGTCCAGCAGATCTTCTCCAACTCCAGTTTCAGGATTCATCCACTATCTACCCACCCCTCTGTGCACAGTTAAACCAATGTTCATTCATCACATTGCAATATGGTGAGCCTCAAGGAAGAATGATCAATCCCATCTCAGTCACCACATATAAGAGGGCGGAAAAAAGAGCAGCTGGTCTCACCCTCTTCTACTCCAATAATTGACTCAGTGTCTGGCAGGTGCAGAGACTCAACACCAAGGCTGGGCTGAGAGTTCATGGAGATGAGATTCTTACTATGCACTGTCGATTCTTCCAGCAAACTGCTGCCCATCAGTGACTCTATAGTGAAAAAAAACGTAAAAGAGAATTTCCATGATGCAATTACACTGCAATATAAGATCCAATCCCTGCCCCACTTCAAGTCATACTGAATTCTTCCCTAGACACCTTCTTTATCCATTCCTACTCTTTGGGCAGCCAAGTGCTCCAATGGATGGAAAACACCATGTTTACTGTTTTGAACCTTACTATGGTGGGATGTTATGCAGGATTGGCTTTCTCTTTAAATAATTCACATTGTGTAAAAACCCAGGCCACTTGCAACAAGAAAACATAACCAAGGGAAAAAAATCCACATAAAAAAACCCCAACTAGATTCACATTGATTTTGAAAACAATAAACATATCTGCCCCTTGACTGCCATAAAAAATACACCTTTGTCTTCTGTCCTAGAAAAAGGAAGAGTAACAGTCCTTATCTCCAAGAGGAACAGACTTTTGTTTCTTACTGGCTTGTGGTCTCATATTATCAGGACAAACATCTTTTCTTCAACCATCCACTCATTCTTTTCCTGCACTTTTCCCCCAGAGTGTGTGCACTCCCTTCTTTACCTGGCTGTTCTCGCTCCCTGCTGCCAGCTGTTCCAATTCGGGAGTGGTGTTTCCTCATATGCACATTTCTGCTACCACTCTGGGAAAAAGTCTTCCCACAAATTTGGCACTGATGAGGCTTCACTCCTTGGAGTCAAAGGGGGAAGAAATATCCCAAGAATTACCATATTGGGAGAAGAGACCTCATCAACTAAAAAACTAATAACAGTTTTGAAATGGCTGTTAATACCACTGGTGGTAATTTATCAGTAAAAACCAAATAAGACGTATTCCCATCTCCTTGAGGGCCATAAGCTTCTAGAACAAAAGAGGTTTAGATATCAGTGATGGCAGTTGTCGGATAACTCAAGTCTGAATAGTAACAAAGTCTTCAAGTCAGACTGATGAGAGGAAACAAGTTATTTGAAATCATTAGCTCATTGATATGGAAATACTTGATGTCCCACAGATAGAATAAAATGACCAGAGGCAAGGAAGCTGTCTCCTGCCATCACACAATAAATTGCAGCACCTGCTTTACTTTACTGAGCAGAGACTTGATGATGACTTGTCACTGTGAAAGGATTTTCATTTTACAGAGCAGTTCATCATTTTCAAAATATAAGCATGCTGTCCATACTTCTTGGCTCAATGGCATGGAAGCAAAGGAGACAGGACAGAAAGAGCATGGAGAACTCAATCCCAAATGTTATTACCTCAATAAAATCTCCCATTCCCCACATACCATTTTCATTGTGTGCTGATGATATTTATGACAGATCAATCAAAACAGAAGGCAGAAGCTTTGAAAGACTTGTGAAATACATTTCCACTTAAACCTTTGTCCAATTACAAGCATGTAGTAGGAAAAAAGAACAGAAAACTCTACCTATGGAAGAAACCCACTTGAAAGAGATATCAGATTCAAATGGATGTGGTTAATATACAGAGATGCTGGAGTCTCTCTTTTAAAGAACCAAATGGCGGCTATGAAAAAGATATTCAAGTTCATGGCATTTTAGAAAAAAAAATTTAGAATGGAATTTCAGTTGTTTAAAAATAGACACAAACTAAAAAATTAAAGTGTACAGGCTACAGGCACTACACAAGGGTAGTCAAAAAACACCATGACCAGAAGCTCTCTAGAAACCAGGATTTTTCTTAAGGAAATCAAATCAAAGTCCTACAATAAAGGTCTTTTTTCAGACAAATCACAGAATGTCAGATGAAGACTCTTACCTGAGTGGACAACCAAATGTTTGCGAAGACTGGAGTATTCAGCAAAGGAGCGACCACATCCCTGTGCCTGACACAGAAAGGGTTTTTCCCCTACAAGGGAAAAGTAAGTTCTTAGATTTTGGGATCATAACTTAATCTGGTTGCCCAAGTCCCTAAGAACAGCCTGGACATCTCTACACCATTCTCCCATTTGGCCTTATGCATATCAGAGTTCCATGGAAATTGCACATCCTTCCTAAGTTTCCTAAGGCTCTTAGAGCATTCTCTTCACCAGAGGAAACAGAGGCATTATTTTAAAATATTCTTAGACTATCATTCATCAAAACTGAAGCACTGTTTCTAGATAATCTTCCAAGTATATAAATAATAATAGAGTAATATAAAACCACTTGATGTATGATATATCTTCTATTTGTAGTTTTCAACAACCAGCTCTCTGTTCCACACACTCACAGGGTCCTGCTCCCTTTCTGCCTCTCAGTGCCAAAAATCCAATTAACTGTATTTCACTTCATATCAGATTCTATACTTTATTTCAGATCAGGCTGAACTTGCCAAAATCCTGTGAGAGATGTGTCAGTCATTTATATCTATGTGAGGAGGAACTGTAATTCAAGGCACAAATTGTTCTCATGGGCTGAAGTTCATATCCCAGCTATTTTGGATTTATTTAAGTTATGATAAACTGGGAGGTTACTACATTAATGCAGTGCCATAAAATTAATCTGTTTTGAACACTCTCTTAATAAAGCTAGACATAACTTTTGCCTGCAACATCCCACTAAAGAACTAAATATACCATGTTTAACACTATGATTTCAAGTCTTTAACTGAACCCCTGTACAAGAGTAATAGCAAGACCACAGGAGATAAAGCAAGCTATTTTAATAATTTATTGTACAACATATATGTAGTTCTTTCAGAGTAAACTTGTTTTTAAAGATATTTCTGCTGTGACTTTGCCTTTAGAACTCTTCTCCCAACAGCTCATTTATTAGCCTCTTATCTACAATAGTATTTGACAGCTGTAAGCAAAAAGGATCAACACAGCATGTTCCAATTGGTGTTACAAAGCTGAAATATGTAGCAGAGTCTCAAACACTGATTGTACTTTCAGGCTTGCTATAAATCTTTAAAAGTTTGGAAAAACTACCGTTGACCTAAATAAGAGCACACGGTTCCATCTAGAAGACACCCTGGAGCTATTTACACCTGCAATTTGATAACACCTTTGGTCTGATCAAACTCTTGATTCCACTTTATCCATCTGCAGTTTAGAAAGCTACTATTTACTCCTCCAGAAGCTACTACTCTGCTGGCTGCAGAATGCTCTCTGATCAGGGAGGATTGTGCATGTATCAGCTGGGCCTATTAACTTAATCTGGGAGCTTGCCTGGGAGCTGTAAATGCAAAAGAAACCGGCAAAAACTATGGCTGCTGTTACTACACATTCAAAATTTTATTATTGGGATACACAATTTTTAACTACATCCCAACATCTGCCCCCAAACCATGTGTTGCAGCTAGACTGCACATACTTTAAAATAGCAGCTTTTTCCCATGTGCATTGGCACACCACATACCATACGGTCGTGTTTAAGGCAGGCAGAAGGCACAAACAGCTGCTGGCGACCCACATAATCTGTAATTTCATTTTACCAGGGAGGCCTTGTTCTCTCACACTTGTCAAGGTTATTTTGAAATGTTAACCAACTGTAGTACAATGCTTGCAAGGCCATCAGAGAATGTCTAACAATATTCCAAGAAGCCTGAACTGGGCCATTTGTTTGAGTGTTGCGATAACCCTGAGGCTTCAAAAACTAAACAAACAAAATCACCAGATTATTCACTATGAACTTTGCAGGTCATTATTTAAATTGCTGGTCATTATTACATTGCTGGTCATTTCAACACTAACTTCTGTGCCTCTCTCAAACAACTTTCTAGTACAAAAATACCTAAAGCACTTTGGCTGCTATACCAACTTCTAAAAATACTGACAAGGCAGGATCATATTCTCCAGAGGAGCCATCATAAACAAACCATGTATAAAATACAGCACTACGAAATAAAGTTCTTATTTTATTTACTATAAAAAGCTGAGCATGAATTGAGAGTGTACAGGCTCCAGTATACAGTAACATCCCAAATTAGCATTGGCACAAACAGCAGTTTGCACACCATAATGCTGCCTTCTAATTAATGCTTTTTGCTACTTTTCCTTGCTACTGTATTTTTGCTACTCATTCCACTGCATTCCTCATTTCCCCATATGTCCCAAATGTAGTCATTCTACAAGCAGCATAGGTAACACAAGCTAGTCAGTCAGGCAGATGTCAGTACAGCTCCTACTGTCTAAGCTATTGAGCCTTTCAGGAATTTCAAATAACCTCTTTACAAAACACAATTTCAGAAGTCATGTTCACTAACTATTCCCTTGGTAACAGTCTAGTCTCACACACCCCTCCCTCCATCACACTACTGGAAGGGAATCTTCAGAGTATGTGTCTGAGCAGAATACAGCATCACCACACACCATTTGAAAGGTAAACCTTGTGTGAAACTATACAGGATAGTAAGAGATTAGCACTTGATTTGGCTGACCTACAGATCAAGGTGAATTGACAGAAAAGGGACATTAATGGAGGGCAGAGGTAAACAACATAATACTTTCAATAGTTTGAGGACAGAGGAGGAAGTGGTTTATTCCTCAGGAAAGACCCCACCTCAGCAGACCACAAATAGGTGAGGTCTAAAACACACCAGTGTGAATTCGTAGGTGGTTCTTCAGATTTCCAGCTGTTGTGAACTGTTTACCACAGCCCAGTTCTGTGCACACAAAGGGTTTTTCACCATTGTGAGTTCTCATGTGCACCTTCAGCCTCTGCAAGACGTAGAAACTTTTCCCACAACCCTCTGCTGGGCAGGTGAAGGAGCGGTCGTTACTGCAAAGCAACAAAAAGCTGTTTCATTACCAGCTACTGCAACGCACTTTTTCATGAACACTTGACTTCTTTCTTTTATTAAATATGAATACCTGTTAAAATTCAAAAATTCTAAACAAAACATAACAAGGACCTGCAAAATGATCTAAATCTACTCCAAGTTTTTCAGCATAACTGACTTAAAGCACTCAACAGACCTAATATTTCTATGAATAATGCCAGCTTCTTAATGTCAAAACCTAACATTATCTCAAATACAGAGTGCAGTTTTTCAAGGCCATAACAACAAATAGCTTCACTCTGCTCACCGGTGTGTTTTCAGATGATACTTGAAGTGAGCTGGCCATACAAATGTCCGATCACAGCCCTCAACTGTGCACTTCAGCTTTCTTTCCACACGAGATAAATGAGGAATGGGGCTTGAATCTTTTGGTTGCCCATCTCCTGTGCAAAGATGAACATTTTCCCCTGGAAAAAAAAAGCCCACCAAAAAAAAATATATACAGATTACTATAATGTGTCAAATTTAATAGAAAAAACAGCATCATATATGATACAGGATTATAAATCACGTGTGTGTCTGGCTACTAACTTTTTAGGATGTCCTACATGCTGCTGCCTAGCCTGTAGCAGGGATCAGACACAGATTTACAAACCCTACCAGGACCATAAACTATTCCCAACAAGCCATCTGGATAAGATCAGCTGCTACCAGATAAGGTTTATCACAAAAAGAATAGAAAGCCAATGCACCAGAAATGGTAAAAATGGTCTCTATACCAACATCAAACAAGAAATTTTAACTAGCAGTCAATCTCACCTATTAGCTAAGCTGCTTTTGAAAACACCTCAGCTAAAATAAGAGGTATTGCATTTGTGTGCAATTATTTATTAAAATAATTAAGTCTGAAGCATGTGACTAAATCCAATTATGAATTCTCCAGAAAACTGATCTTCAAGCTCAGTGGAGCCAAAAAGAAAGTATAATTCACAGTATGTATTAAAAATAGGCTCTTAAAAGTGAAAATGAAAGTTGAAAATCAAGCAGATACTGTCAGCAAGAAGATATTCTTTACATGTACTGGAGAACTAGTAGGCTACAATGAACCGATGGTTCCACTAGAGTTCATTCCCCAAGAAAAAATTAGAAGCCTATTTATAATGAAGAAAAATGCATAATTGTTTTGTATAATTCTGTCACTGATGATTTGAAGATGTCATAAGTGATTCAAAGCAAGAGAGAAATAGAGGAAGAGACAATGTGAAACTAGGAGTCTTGTATGGAACATTCAACTTTGGGACACAATCTGTGGATCTCCTACCATTACTGCTTGCTTTGGCATTCTTTGCGAGCTGTGCCCGAGTGGCAGCGATTAAACTGTCATGGGCCAATTCCTGCACTCGTAGAAACCACGGGGTACTGCTGTCTGTGCTGTCATGGGAGAGAAAGTCATTGCCAGAATCTTCTGCTTCATCTTGAACAAACACCAAGTGCTCTGTGGGAGACCCCAGCCCTAGAAAAGACAAATTTGTGAAACAATAATGCAACAGAGGGGAATTTCTTTTGTTTCTCAGATATCAGTGCTCATAGCATGGATGAAATAGCTGCCCTGAAAAAGTCTCCAGTGACCTCTACATTGTAGAAAGATGTTGATGACTAAGTGCTCCTAAAATATCCAATAATGCCCAGCAAATTTCATTATCTTTCCTCTTTATAAGCAGCAGGGACAGATTTGTACTTGTATCTCCTGCATTCTGCTGAGACATATCCAGCCAGATGACAAACAGAAGGACAATTACCTGCTCTTGTTAAGTTGAGAAGAATGAATGAAGTGCTGTCGCTGGGCTGAAAGTCTTGCAATAAACTAGAAGTTTCTGGAGTTGACAGAAGTTCAGATGGTTTCTGTACATTCTGTGCCCTTGTCTCCTCTCCATCAGGGCCTACATTTACCTGGAGACTTCTCAAGACAGCAGATGAAGAAACATCTTTGGAAGAATTAGTGTGACTTGGAGAAGTGAGATCTCTTTCATCATCTAATGAAGAAAGTGAAACCAGAGTAAATAAAAGTAAAAATATACTGTGACTAAAGGACATCTATGAAATTATTTTTCTAAGATAAAAAACCCAGAACTTGAGAGAGAAGGGAGGAGGAAGTTTCTAACTAGTCAGACTTCACTATTAATTGAAGAAAGTTCCGTCACTCTGCTGAACTTGTTCCTCCATCCCTGGAATGTCATGTCAGCAAGAGACAGTGGGGCCAGAGTGGTGAAGTAAAGACAGTTGTACGAAGGGCAGGGTCACAAAGATCTGCCACATAGATCTTACCTGGCAACATGAGTCTGTTGCATTCTGAGGTCTCAGTAACAGGAAGCAAAGAGAGACAGGTAATGTCTTTTGGTTCTGATTCCACCAGTCCTTGTCCCAGTGGAATAGAAGTATTTTGAACAAACTGAACCAGCAGCTGAAAAAACATACTGAAGATTAGGTCAAGAGCAGCACAAATCATTTAAAAAGGTACTAAATCCAGTCAATCCAGTAGTCCCTACTGTCTTGTAGGAGACATTGAATATAATACCATGAATACACACAGATATAAATGTAAACTTCTCAATTTAATACAAGGAAATAATTGTTTGTCATCTCTGAAATACCTACAAACTTCTCATTCAGCATATAATAAACAGCTCTGGATCATTGCAAAATAAGTCTAAGTAGGCTATATTTCTTTTTAATTTTTTACCACTTGATACTTTATTATGGTCTAACATTTCAAGGTAATGTTTTCCACATTCAGCCTTTGGTACAGGTATTTTTTTACATCATTGTCTTTAAATACTTAACTGAAAGCTTAATACTTAACTGAAAGGCCTTTTCTAAATTAAAAAAAAGCAATCAGAAAACTAGTTACAAAGTTACAAAGATGTCTATCATATGGCTATTCAAAAGCAGATAACAGTCAGAGAAACACGGTTGGGATGACAAAGGGAAGAACACAGACAGCCTTACCCATCCAAATCAACTACTCCTAAAACCATCAAAGATGGACAACCAACCCACCCACTCAGGGGATTAACAGAAGAAACCCTGTCCAAAATACTACACAAAACAAGGGGGACTGTTGCATAAAGAGGTACAGGACTTAAACTGAGATGCATTCCCTGGGGAGGAATTTGGGACTGGTCAAAAGATTTGGGGGGATTTGTACAGGACCTTTTAGGCATTGTTTAAGGGAAAGGCCAAAGGCAAGAAAAGGAAAAGATCAAGATGGATCAGGGCAGAACAAACATAAGAAAATGGAGAGGGAAGGATAAAAGGGGCCCATTGCACATAAGCAGGAAGTTGGCCAATTCAGTTGTCTGGCACAGCCTAACTCTTACACTCCATCCTGTCCTCTTATTAAACTCCATTCTTACCTGCTTCCTGTGTGATCCTGCTCTCCCCAGTGAGTCTCCAGTGGCACACACTAATTTCTAGTGTGTGTCATATGCTAATGAACCCCAAGCCAGCCTAGTTAGCAAGTGAAATGAGAAGTGTGGGGATAGATCCCAAAGAAATCCGTGAAGGTTTTCCTTAGGCAGCAACCCTTGAACACAACCAGGTACTTTGTGCTGCCCATGTTTCTGAGGATAAAGCTACAAGCACTCAGCCTGTATTCATTTTGATTTAACAAAGGAAGTGCTGCTGGGAGTTAGGAGATAACACAGTCTAACTTTTGCAATAGACAACAAATTCTGTGAACTGCATGAGCTTTCCTAAACACAGTCTCAAATCTCTCCCCTGTAGGGATTTACACTTCAGAAGGACAGAAGGGGGCCAGTTGTAACACACCCAGTCACATACTCCATATTTCAGAGAAAATACTGCTCAAATCCCACACGTAGGATCTATTTGTTAGCCTTTAATTTCTGTCAAACAAATTAACTCATATACTCACATTCTCAGGGTTATTTTTAAAACACTGAATGAAGAAATATGGACAGTAACAATACACTAAAAAGTTAAACCTCGAGTTTCTTATCTCTAGGAAATTCCTTGACAAAAATCCCGCATTCTGCGGATTCTACTGCTGTCTAGCAAACAACTGTAGCAATTTTTTATCTTTGGCATTTAGATGGAAATTGTACAAAATAGTTATTCAAAAGCTACTAGCCTCATTGGGACACATTTTAACATGCAGTCACAGAGAGCCCAGATGGAGCTGTCTGTGCAGTGAGATAGTTCATCAGTGTCTAAAGAAAAAGACAAAAAAATCCTGACATTCCTATTGTATATTTGTGATTAAAACCCAACAGTCACAGATAATTTGATTCTTATTTTGTATGTTGTGATTGTCTTAGTACTTCCTTTTCAGAACTATTGGCATCTAATTCCAAATTATTCCTGTGGCAGACAGCAGCCTTTTGAGTCTCTCTTACATCAAGAGAAAGTCTGTTAAATCAAAGAAACTGTAAAGAAAACAAACAAAATTGTATTTTGTGCTCTGATTTCTCTATGTTGATTTCCTCTCACAAAAACACTTAGAAATACTGATGCTTTCTCAAGCACTTTTAATCAAAGAGCTGCTGCTGCTGTAGGAACCCTGAAGCTTTAACAGCCCTGATTGGTCTCCCTGGGACCTGCACCCACACTGTCTCCCTAGGGACTTCCTTCTAAGCTCAGCCTGGGCCAGTCATTTCCTTCCTGAGTTGTGCTGTAGGTTTACCTGTCTCAAGCCCTGTCTGCTGCATGAACCTCAGATTTTTACTGTATCTGTCTCTCCAGCTCCATCTTCTGCTGCTCCTACCTGGACTCTGGGTAGACCCTGGACTGGTTCACCACTTTGCCTTGTCTAGGGCTGAGGGCTGTGGATTCCAGCACCTGCCTCTGCCTTCCATGCTCAGGTGCTGCAGTATTGTGCCCTGGTCTGTGAGGGCACTGCCTGGGCTGGGATCACCCTGGACTCCCTGCTCACCCTCCCTTAGGAGCAGGCTGTCATCACTGACACTTAGGAAGCTACAAATTAAGTCCTGCAGTCATTCAGATGGCAATGTGCCATTTGAACTAGGCCACAAGCCAGATGGCAGTTTGAAAGGTTAGAATTGTTTCATCTTAGATATAAGAGTATCCAGAGGACCTAGCAAGAAGATGAATTTATTTTTATGTTATCAAAGATATGTAGGCAATAAGAGACAGTCTCCCTCCCCCCACACCCAGGGCCATGCATTCTAATTAAGGATTGAAAAATAGGAGAAAGAGAAGTAAAAAGAAAGTTAGGAATAAT
This sequence comes from Ammospiza nelsoni, assembly GCF_027579445.1. Taxonomy (NCBI): domain Eukaryota; kingdom Metazoa; phylum Chordata; class Aves; order Passeriformes; family Passerellidae; genus Ammospiza; species Ammospiza nelsoni. The sequence continues at coordinate 41,200,274 of NC_080638.1, read as the reverse complement.
GTGCAAGGCAAGTAGAAAAAAGAAGGAGAGACTAAAACTGTGAGCACTAAGATTTAAATTATAGGATTGTCTTTTATGCTGATGAGCCCTACTGCTTCTCATTCCACCATGAAATACCCATTTTATGGACTTGCCTATTTTTATACAAAAGGTCCTAAATGAAACTTGCCTCCTACAAAAAAAAAGCTTTGCTTCAAACCCTCCACTTCAACATAGCAATATTAAGCCACTAGAGAAAAGCAAAATGCAGCAACCACAAACAGATGGTCAGAAGAAAGAAATTCCTTTTAATTTGCTTTGTAAAGTAATGACAAACTAGTACAGAGAATTATGAGAAGGCAAAAAAAGCAGAAGGAAACAAACCAACATGAATCATGCCCATTATTAAAATGTGGAATAAAAAAACCTCAACCCTGCACATAAACTAAAGCAAACCAACCATCACTCAAATAATTTGGACAAAATAAAAAGTTTTCATGTTAGTTTTATCTTGACAGATTTTTTCCTAAACCTTCCTATTCAAAATCATTGAATACCTTTGTGAACAACCACAGCAACTGGAATACAGGAAAGAACTCATTACAAACATTGTGTCATGCTGTCTTCAGCTTCTTACAATATGGTTTTGTGGCTGCAAGTAAATAGGAAATTATAAGGGTATCTGGTAATTGGCTATTCAGCATAGAAATCCTAGGAACAGGACAGGTGATAAATTAAACACACAGATACACAAACACTAACAAACTCCAGCAAACTGCAGATAAGAGAGAGTAAAAATACCCAGAACTCCTGGGACACTGATGGATGGGCCAGTACAGGAATAACTTGAGTGTGACCTTGAAAAAATTCAACCAGAAACTTTGTAAGGAAGAGGAACAATGCTATCTTGGGTTACCAGAACCCACATCTCGTAGGCAAGAGCAAACTTCCTATGGGATATGGGGCAAATTCTGGGACTGGGTAAAACATATCAAGGTATCTTGAGTGGAGACTGTGGGACTGTGGAAAACTTGTGGATGTTTAGGGGAAGGACCAAAGGCAAAGAAATGGAGGAATCATAGGTCAGAAACAACTATAGGGAACTGAAAGGGGATTGGGGTAATACTGATTGACCACATCAGTAGGCTGCAGGTTGCTGCTCTGCATCCCCACTGGGGTCTATCTCATACTTTCTGCTCCTAAATGGTTTCTGAGTACATTCATTTGATTAAATTCACTTTGGCATAGCTGTGAAACAGAGAAAAACACCATCTGGAAACCCAAGATCCTGGCCAGAGGTTGAATTAAAAAGCCCAAGGCCTGGAGATGGATACTGGAAGAACTCAAGGTTTGGCAAAGAGTGGACAGATGCATGACCACAAGTATGCATGTCAGCCAAGGGAAGGCACATGTGATATGCTAGCCAATGTCAAGCCTTTTTACCTGATAAGTAGGGACAGGATTAGGCCATTTGTGGCCTTTCTTTTCCACAGGAATGCCATTTGTGTTTGAGTTTGCTGGTAAAAGCCCTATCCTGCCACACAGCCATAATGTCTGTACTGTCTGTGTGTGCACAGGCACATTTTTGCAGTTCAGGCCCAGGTGCTCTTCTGTGTGCACCTGGGAACAGTCTGGTGGTCTCATGTCTGAAAGACCAGGAAGGCAGGAGCCTCCTAGATTACACAGTTTGACAGATCCCATAACCAAATAACATCTGGCATCACAAACAGGCCCCAAATAGGCTGTAAATATTCCTGAGATGGTGACTGTAGAATGCCTCCCATAGGGAGGAGACTGATCCACTGTGACCAAAGTGCTAGAATTTGTAAGCAAAGCAGAGAAGTCATCTTGGGACACCAGAATAGGCATAGTTAGGGAAGCTGAATGTACAGAAGATTACCAAAGGTGTGAGGTGGCTTTACTCTACAGCTAAGCCATCCCTTGGAATTTGAAATAAATTTTAATATTGCAAAAGGACATCCTTGACTCAAGAGACTGAAACTTTATGGGACAGATGTGAATCATACAAAGAGAATCTATAATCCTTGGAGGCCAAAGTTCATATGATGATAGAATGATATAATTAATGATATTGATATAATTAACTTTATTTTGATCTGCCATATCACCTTCTTGAATATACTCTCCTTTAACTACTTCAGCTGAAATGCCACATAACTGAAAATTCTGTAAATAATACAGTGAAGGTATTAAAAAATGTAAAATATTTCTTGGCTCTGGTCACTAAGCAAATACTTGTTATCCCTGCTGGTCAATAAGAAATGGTTGGACAGGATTATGCCAGGGTCTATCACTGCAAGCAAGATAGAATGTTTGTGTTACCTAGAGACTTAAATAATGTCCCTGACCTGAGAGAGAAAAAAAAAACCCACAACAAACAACAACCAAAAAACTGTTTAAATAATTGAGAACCTCTACTAGATTAACAACAACAAAGAACCCAACAAAATAAAATCCAAAAAACCCCAAATCAAACCAGATACACACAACAAAAAACAAATCAAAAAACCAAACAAAACCCACCAAAAACAAACAAATAAACAAAAACTGAAAAGAAAACCAAACCAAAACCACAACCAACCAACCCAACAAAACCAGAAACAAATGATGATATGGCCACCTGGGATGGATCATAAGTTTGTCCCATAATAGATGATTCAAAAGGCAAGAAGTGTCAGGCAGCTGCTTTGGCTGAAGTGGGGATTGCTGGGAGGGACAGGGTAAGAAGGTTCTCCAGAACCTCAGATCTATCCTCCCACCAGACAGCTGGAGAGCTAGACTAGGTTCCCAGAGCAGCAGGGACCATGTCTTTAATCAAAGCCATTCCTGCTCTAAATTTAACCAGTGAACCACAACAAAATAAAGAGGTCAAAAGAAAATTTAGTGGAGGGGGAGGAGAAAGGAGGGGCTGGAGCTGAAGGGTGTGCAGGGCAGAAGGCTTGTTACCTAGAAACTGGGATGTCCTCCTCCCATACAGCCTCTGGGGAACTAATTAAATCACAAGTGTCTCTCTCTGTGCAGCGCTGAGGAGGAGAGAAAGGAGAGGCTAAAATACCTCTCTTCACCCCCTTTTCAAAAACTAATTCAATTCACAGAACAGAGTTGTAATTCATTTGATTATGCTAGGAGTTACCCCAAGAGCAGAAAGCATCCTGTACCGGACCAGTATGGTGGAGGTGACTGGAAATACGTGCAACTGTGATAAATCACCTCGAAGGTTTAAAGCATGCAAAAGGCAGATCTTAGCAGTTCCCTGAGGGATGATAGTTACATAGCTTTGGGGGCAGGGAGTCCAGAAGAAAAAGCAGATCCATCTGTTCTTACAATTGTCTCCAAGCAACTTTGTAACTTCTTATGAAAGCATTAAATATTTAATGGTATGTTGGTGGCTTCTTTAGGGATAAAACCAGTAGTAAAGAAGTCTATGTAATAGAGACATAGTGCTTTGATTCTTATCATCTAAATGTCACAGAAATACAGCTAGCTCTTAATTAATATACTTCTCACATGGTAGGATATATGAAAAAACATCTGTGGCTATAAGAATTGTGGTGCCATGGCTCACTAGAGGATATAAAATCATTATTTACTTTCAGAGATATTTGAACCGCTCTTTGGGAAAAGTGTAAAAAGGGTATGTACCAGTTCCACATCAAAGCAATAGAAAATAGTACTAACTTAACACCCAAGTTTCATAATCAGAACTAAAAAAAAAAAGGGTATATATACATGGAAATAAATCAAAATTTTTAGTATAAAATAGCCTAATCAAGATTGAGGAATATGGTTTAGAAGACAGCATCTACAGAAAGGATGCCCTCTCCAACAACCACTATAACGTTTTTATTTACCAGGCCTGCTTCTTCTGGAGAATAAACAGCTAACTCTTATTATGGGCTTGCTGGGAAGGAAATGCAACTCTGCCATGAGGAAATAGGACTATTATGTAAACAAGCCTAATTAACTAATACCTTACTCAAGTTGAGAAAAGACAAAGCCCAGTTACAGCTCCTATTTGAGGAATGAGCATTCCAACTGTCCTGGTCCTTGGCTGTCAGAAATAACCTAAGGGAAACCACCCATTCACAGACAAAAGTAACAAAGTCCTCCCACCTTAAGAGTCAGAACTCAGAGGGAAATTGATAGAATGTATGAGATATACCAGTGACAAGGCAAGAGAGAGGAACTCTGCAGATCGTGCTGAGACTACTCAGAGCTGCCAGGAATCTGCAGCTACTTTTCCTGAACAGTGTGATTGGAAGGGCTTTGGCTGCTCTGTTGAGAAACAAATGCCTTAATATATCACATGAGCTGTAATGAATTACCAGCATGGATTCATCATTCTTTTTAGAGTACCAGTTAAGACACATGCTGCACTGTTCATAGGGGTAGAAATGCAAGACTTTTGTTCAGAAGACTCAACAAAAACCATTCAATTATGTCTTGCAAACTTCCCCAAAAGGTATTTCATAGCTGTACCATATCCTCTGCTCTAGGACTTCAGCATCTGCAGAGGTAAAGCTGAGAACCAGGAAAAGCAAGAACACCAAGTGATAAAACCCCTGCATCTCTAAGTGGGGATCTCTAATGCTCAAAGAGCCAACTAATGGCCATTCAACCTCAAAAATGGGCAAGAAATAGGAGAGGCAGGAGGTGGGGGTGGTGGTGTTGAATGTAACAAATTGCAAACACTTGTATCTAGCACATTACAGGTAAGAGTAACAAAACCCAGAACTCCTCAACAACTGATTAGTGAGCCACTGCCAGAGTGACATCTTGTAAAGGCTTAACCAGAAATTTTAACTGGTAAGAAGAAAAGCTATTGTGGCTTATCAGAATGGTCTCATATGAGAGACCAAACTTACTATCCAATACAACAAAGACACCAGGATGTGTTAAGCTTATTATGCTATGTTTAGGGGGAGGATCAAAGGAGGAATCAAGGTAGATAAATGAAGAACCAGGGGTAGGGGGGAGAGAAGAGACTCCAAACATATGTTTGCTGTGCCTGATCACTGCAGTCCCTCCTATCTAATTACCAAAGACATTCCTAAATATTCTACCCACAAGTGAGTCCACTGCTAGTGAGCTTCTAGTTGACTAATGCAAGCAGGAGGCTCCCAGAGTCTGGAAAAAACCCAAAAACTATTCCAGCCAGAAACTGGCTTAAAAGCCCTGGCTCTGGGCAGAAGGACTGTAGGCCTGGCAGAGATGTGAATGTGAGTATGCACGAGAGTCGAGTGATGAGGGCACAGCTATAACCCACCAGCAAACCATGGCTGTTCTTGCCTTCCCTGCACATGTCATAATCTGTATGTTCATGCTTCACCCGTTTGTGGCCAGCTGTGCCTGCACAAATGTCCCTGCACTTCATGCCCAGCTGAACCTGGAACAGTCCAGCAGCCTCACAGCGAGCAACTGGGATCCCCCGTGTGCTGCTGCCTACCACTTCTCCAACTGCTGAATGGCAACAGGAGTACTCTGAGGAACAGGACTGGCTGATGCTGATAGAATAATTCAGATTGTCCAAAATGAAGTAGAGTCAGTTTGGTTTGAGGAAAAGAAATAGTCAATTCATTAATTTATTTTATTCTCATAATAAAATAATGCTGTAATAGTGGAAAAAATGTAACCTGAGAACAGGCAAGAATATTGGCTGATACTTGAAAGGAGGTGAAAAAAAACTTGCAATATTTTCTAATTTTTTACCATTCAAATCAAAGCATGGAAGCATTAGAAGATGTCACTGTAAACACTTGGAAAATTAGTATGTAAGCAGCAATCTGAATAAACTCATTGACTCTAAGTGTTGCCCATAAACATTCCTGGGAACCAAACTCAGTTCATAATTGCTCACCTCAGGTTTGGATTCTAACTCATCCGATAACATTGATTCAAGTGTCCAACTCCTGCAGCTGTTCTCAGCAAGGCACAGATTTTTTTTTTAAGTTTTTTTTTTTTAGTTCAGAGAGAACAACACTCCCTGCTTATTTTCATATTTTCCTAAGTGCAAACCAGTGTGGCGGTCCTTCTGCAAGAAGCTGTGCTGCGGAAATAATTAATTTAACCTAAAACAACAAAAAAGGAAACATAAAGAAAGAGGAACTGAAAAACAAGAGCAAAGCAAAAAGAAGTGAACATGTGTTGATGCAACTATAAAATGTACTTTGAGGTATTGGTAAAACTCATTAACTAAGGTTCCTGGATTTCTATTTTCACTGAATCAACGAAACAGCCTTTAAAAATTAATTTCACAGTGTTCAGATATTATTTACCACATTTTCTTTGCAATCACTAATTTTTAATGCACAATTGCCTTGTCTGTTCTGGAAACTTATGGGATCAACTGCAAATCACATAAAGTATGCAAGATATGAGGAAGCTGAATTCCCAGTCCACAACACAGTGGAATTATCCAAATTATTGATAAAAGGGACCCATATACAAACAAACTGTCAGCAGGAAACATCAGTTCTTCCTGTCAGCCGAGATATTTCACAGAATCAGAAATTTAATTTCTTGATGAGCCCAGATAAATAGAACTTATTTCACAAATACACATATGATGCTTGCGCTAAAAGGGGAACATGAGAAAAAGCTTTTCTTGCTTGCCCGGACAACACTCAGACACTGCTGATGGGAGAAAAATGTGAACATACAGTTTTTTCCCCTTTCCAACACAACTACCAGTCTATCGACTATGTTAAAAAGTAACGAGAATACCGGATCAGCTAAAAAGAGAACCTAAAAGCCTTCCTCTCACACTCCTGACAGCAGCACTGCAGCACGGAGCTTCACTCGCCGTGGAGGGGCAAGACACCGCACACAGCGAGCAGGCACAGAGTAACTCAGCCCTGCCTCGCAGCGGGCCCGGCGCTCCTCCCGCCGCCCGCTGCCCCTGCCAGCCCGTGCCCGGCAGGGCGGGCCCCGAGCGACCCACGGGCACCAGAGCCAGCGCTGCCAGGCCCGGCTGCCTACGCCCCGGCCGGGAGGAGCCCTGCGGAGGCCCGGGGAGGAACGGGGGCAGGGCGGAGCGCCGAGGCCCGGCGGGGCAGGTGCCGCCCGCCCCAGGGCGGGGGTCCGGCCGTAGCCGTGAGGGGCGGCCCCGGCAGCGGGGACAGGAAGGACAGGAGGACCGGGGCGTCTCCCCGCGCCTCGCTGGGCTCCGCACCCCACGGGGGTCGGCAAGCCCCGCAGGATGGCCGGACCACCCCCAGCACCCGCCTTACCGGCATCTCCGCCGCCCGGACGTGACGAGCCCCGGCCGGAAACACCGCGCGGGCTCGGGGCGAGCGCGGGGCGGGGCGACGGTGCCGCCGGCTGCTCCCGTCGCCCCGAAAAGAGACGAGAACGGCTCGGTGCCTGGGATCTCCTGGTTCCCTTGGGATGGTTACCAGGACTGCAGTCTTCAGCTGCAGCCTGGTTCCTCTTCCAGTAAACCTTTTTTATATGGATTGCTACCGTACAGTTGAACGTTATGCCGGAACCTTCAATCTGCTGAGCTCCTTTTTCCACATAAATCAATACGGAAGACACATTATCCCAGGTTGTTACAGCACACGTGGAAACACCGGTTTCCTACTAATACTTTGTTTCTGTTTAGGCTTTGCTCTGACTTGCTGCTCGGTCTCTTCTTGCTAATGATGGAAAACTCCAGGAGTTCACTGTAGCCCACAAAAAAAATATACCAAATCAGTAATTCCAGAAACATACATGTCTTTGCAATGTACTTAAAAAAAAAAAAAAAAAAAAAAAACAAAAAAAAAAACAATAAAGGACTGAGTAATTTTAAAAAAACTTGCACTTTGGTTTTAGCTTGTTATGTGTACATGACCAGGACCGAGCACCTGAAGAAGCTGGCAGCCTCTGGTCCTGACATTAGCAGCTGAATCAGTGACCTTCAGGCCCTGTACACTTTAACTCGGTTATGGCTAACCCATAGCTTTGGAGCCATGTGTGATTCCTGACTCCCGTGCCAGCACAGCTGCTCATGGAACACTCCTGGTGCTGGTGCTGATAACTAGTGAAAGCCCTCGTGCTATGGAAGTGACAGCAGCTGTCAAGGCTAGCAAAATCAGGTTTCCTGAGGCCCCCTCAGAGCACAGCCTCTTCTGATCCACAATGGACTGTAAAAAACCCTGTGGTCACTATCTGGTAAATGGCTGTAATCTCTTGCCCTTGAACTACTTTGGAATGGTTTCTTTTTTCCAGTCCCTCCAAGATATGCAATATAGCTGCATGGCCTTTCAGAACATTTGAAAATTTGATTTGCAGCATAAAGATTCACAGTTATCTCCCTCAGCTTTAAATATGCAGTGAGTGGCTTAATGGAGGAGTCATACTGACAGCCTAGTGCTTCAGCAAAAAGACTATTGACAGCTACCTGCTGGAACCACCTGGTCACTCCATAAAGTCTGCAAGCAAGTTAGATGCATGTCTTTTTCTGAGGTAATTAACCCATCAGCTTGCAGGCATTGCATAAATACTAACAAAAGCCTGCGCTGTGAAATCAATTTTCAGTCAAGCTGAAGCACATTTCTGTTGTACAAGGCAGGGAAAAGTGATTCAACACCCAGAATCAACAGCCTCAGAGACTGGGCTGCCTCAGTGCCATGCTGGCCCTGCAGATGGATTCTATCAGGGAATCCATAAAGTCTGGCATTTATCGTATTGGACCACTCAACCACAGTTGTGGTGGCCTGAAGCTTTAGACAGATTCATTTATTTAAGCTTACAAAAATGAAAGTAATAGCTTCTGAGACTGAATTTTTTAACAGAATCCCAAAAAGCTGGAGCTTATTAAATGGCCACGCAGCTGTAACAGTAAAAGACCATTTCCCTGTACTGTGGAAATATATTGAGGAATATATTGAGGAATATATTCAGTGCAGGTAGCTTGGTTTGCACTGCAGTGTAAGCAGCAGATTGAGCTCTCTGGATGTCTGGAGTCAGAGGTAAGAGGCTGTGAACTGCCAACCCTTTGACAAGCTCAGGGACCTGTGGCCCAACCAGGTGACTGGACACTCAGAGACATGGCAGGAGCCAAGGCCCCCCAAATGTTCCCATGCTCAGACTTTGAGGGTAAAAACCCAGGGTTTCCTTTGTTCAGGATCCCAGCTCAAGCTGTTTAGTTATTGCATCAAGACTGAATTATTTTAAGGACTGGGACCAGTGAGACTCTGCTGTGGGAAACCTGGCTTTGAGATGGTAAAGAAACCTTGTCTGACGGTGTGGGTATGGGGGTGTGTGGGGAGTCAGCCTTACTGGGGCTGCCCACTGGGAAGGGATTTCGGTCCCATCTTAGGTGGGTGAGAGTGTGACTGCCAGAGTAGGTCCTGGATGGTCAGACAGGAAAGTTTTCCTAACTCAGCATGCTATTTTATTACTGATCCAATACAATCTAACAAAGGCAGCAATAAAAGCAGAACTACTAACTTCATAAACCAACTTTTCTTGATGCTACTTTGGTAATCCAAAGGAACTGAATCATAAAGCTTTATGCTGTTTTACATTAAGATGCTCAGTAATCTTGGAAGTCCTTTTACTCATCACCAGCTCAACAATGGGGAGTCGTTGAGTAGATATTAAAATATGGAGACATGTAGGCACATAAGTTCCTTTCATTTGCATCCTTCCAGGCCAGATGAGTTTGGCTGCTGCAGAACTTGCATCTTGACTGCCTGGGGAATTTTGGTGGAATACACAGTGGGAGTAGCACAGCACTTACCTGAGTTGTTTATGCTGGTTCAAATAACTTGTGCAGGTGTGTGAAGCAGCACCAGTCCCTGATGAGAGAACTGGCCCTGGGAATTTTCTATAGTTTTGCTTTCATAGCAACACCTGCCTCTACAGGCTCCTTCTCTCCAATCAAGGGGAAATGGAAGACACATATCCCCCAGGACCAGATTAAAGAAAAGCTTTAAAGAAAAAGTGATGCTGTTTTTTCACCCCTGCTGTGAGACAGCAGACACAGCTAGTCATGGAGTAAAGGGAGAGAGCTGATTTGGATGCTAATGAATCTGGTTATAAAGTGTGCCTACTCCATATACAGAGGAGTCTAGACTTCATTTCTATTAGCGCATCTTTTATTATTTTGTGCATGCATTTCTGAACACTCAGATATAAAGTTGTTAAAGAAACTGTGTCTATTATTCCAAGATACTGACAGTACTCAATTTTATTTCGATAAGTTGTTTTTCAATTATAAAAATATATGCAATTATCAGCACTTTGTTGTTCAGCCTTTCAGCATCAGCACGTAACAGACTTAAATTCTCTCAGAACTCTGTATGCACAGAAGTCACCCTTACACACCTACAGCGGATGTTGGCACGGGTGTTATAAAAGCGCGTGAGATGTAAGAAACTGAAGAGTGCTAAGATTTGGAGCATTTTCTCCTGCATCGCCCCAGGCTCGCACCCGGTTGTGTCACATGTCGGACTCTGCCGCGCTCCACCTTTCCTGCGCAGTCAGCGCGTTTCCCGCGGCAGCAGCAGGAATGCTGCTGAGGTAATTCTGCTGGCTCAAAGGCGTACGTGCGGTCCCGTACGGGCCTCGGCGCCGCCGCCACCAGACATCACCAGACACCCTTCCCAAGTTTTCCTAAACACCGGGGGCCGTCCTGCGCCTGCCCCCCGGCAGCGGCGGCCGCTCCCCCTGTGGAGCCCACAGCAGGGAACGCGGTCCCGGGCGGCGCCCCGGGCAGAGCCTCCGCCGCACTGCGTTGAGAGCCGCCGGAGGGGCGGGGAGCGGGGGGGCCGCGCCGCCGGCACGGGGGGGGAACGGCCAACGTCCCCCGCGAGGCGGGCGCGCCGGCTCCGCCTCCCAGGCCACCGCCGGCACGTTCCATTTTCTCCGCGGGGGAACCCTCCTCCCTCCGCCGCGGCGGCTCTGGCTGCCCCGCATAAACAGAGCGCGGCGCCGGCGGTGTCTTTCTTCGCACGTCGCCCTCAGGCCTAGGTGGTGCGGCCCACCTCTCCCCGCCGTGCCGGGCAGTGGTAGCGGCCGCTCCTCCCCTTCGCCTTCCCCCCCGGCGGCGGCGCTGGTGGTGCGTCCCGGCAGCAGGCGCGTCCCGGCCGGCGCCCGCCCCCCCGCGCCGTGTCATTGATGTTGTTGTTTGTGTCGCAGGAGCCGCAGGCCAGGCCGGGGCCGCCGCCCGGGGCCGCCGCCGCGGGGCTGGGGCCGGCGCCAGGGATGTCGGTGTGCGGGGAGGCGGTGGGCGCCGGCTCCCTGCCCAGCGAGCTGGTGGTCCACATTTTCTCCTTCCTGGCCGCCCCCGACCGGCTGCGGGCCTCGGCCGCCTGCTCGCACTGGCGGGAGTGCCTCTTCTACCCGGCGCTCTGGCCGCGCCTCCGCCTCAGCCTCCGCGTCTCGCCCGCCGAGCGCCCGCGCCTCGAGTTCCTCATGCGCAAGTGCGGCTGGTTCGTCCGTGAGCTCCGCGTACAGTTCGCCGCCGACAACTACCCCACCGGCGGCGGCGGGGCGGCGGCGGGCGAGGGCGCCGCGGTGGCGGGGGACGGGGAGGCGCCGCCGCCGCTGAGCCCGCGCTGGCTCGACCTGCTGAGGACTTACCTGGAGCTGGTGCTGTGCGTCCTGAGCAGCGTCCGCAACAACAGGTACGGCCGGGGGAGCGGCGTGCCGGGCGGGGGGGCAGACGGAGCCCCCGGGCCGCGCGGGGCCCGGTCCGGCCGTCCCGCCGGTTTCTGCGGGCAGAAACAACGCCCGAGCCGGCGGCGGCCGGTTCGTGCTGGGGCTCGGAGCTGCGCCGTGTGTGTGTGTGTGTGAGAGAATCTCTGAGTTGGGCAGAAACGGGGACGCGCCGCTTCAAACTACCTAATTTTTATCATATAGTGTAGCTTGAGGAGGAGTATAGGCTCAGACGTCCAGTCGGCGAGGGGGCTGGTCGATACGCAAAACAAATACAGCTGCGGTAATAAGAAGTTCTTCGTCTTTTGGATGGAAGCGGGGAATGCAGCTCGAACGGAGCAAGTGAGAGCCAGGAGTCTGAATTTACTGCATAACAAGACAGCTTTCGCACTTAAAATAAGCCTTACTACGGACAGAGTTTAGACCTTGTGTATGCTTGCAAAAAGGTATGAAAAACTAGTAAGGGGGAGTTAAAATTACAGCTCTGGCACGCTGAATTACTGCCCCAATAACATACCTTTGCCTTTCCAGCTGTGAGGTCTTTCGCTGTAGAAAAGCTGAGCTTTCATGCCACCTCTCGTTTTAACTGCCTGTCTGAGGTTTGAGGAGGTTTTATGTTCTTTTGTTCATTGAAAAATATGTTTGCATGTAGGACTTTCTTGGCCCAATTGAATTTAAATGGTAGAAATATTTTCGTGTGGTTTGTAGTTGAGATGTGTTTTCCACACACTTATTTTGGCAGGTTAGCTAATTTCCTGAGCTTTGAGGTCCTTAAGACAAAAATTCTCTTCACTGTGTGGGGGTGTGATAGATAATAAGATGATAATCAGATATCCTAATGTGTGGCCTCTAGTCAGCCTGTAAGGAAAGCAAGGATATTACAGTTTGGTTATGATGAGTTTGGAAAGCCATGTAGGTTTTAGGATAGGAAATAGTTAATATTATTTCCCCTCTGTGCGCATGTAGCTTCACTTATCAAGGGAAGAAAAAAAGCTGCAAGTGTTTTAGGGCATCTTTAGGATTAATTAAACCTTGAGGATGGCCTTTAGAAAACTAACTGCACCTGAGTCATGATCTTGTTACCATCCCCTTTGATTCCAGAGGTATGAGAGAGTAGCTTGAGGCCTTCCTTGTGTCTTTATTATTTTGAATTGAAGCAAGAGAACTTTAAATGCAGTTCCTCGTTGGTTTGAGATGAATGCAAATGTGGTGTGTGAAGTCTCGCTTTCAGTTCCTCTGCTCTGTTGCCCCCAGCAGGTCCTTCCTGTGGTGCAGCTGCGATGGCTGAGAGTTACAGACCTCACTTCAGAAAACAGCTCGTTAGTCCAGCTCACCTTTATCTTAATTCATTTCTTGCCCTGTGAATCCTTGCTGTGTGAATCGTGATCGTCTGGCTTGATTGGTCTCCTCTTGCATTTCAGGAGCTTTCACTTAACTGTGGACTCTGTGGGAAATCCAGCTAGTATTATAAGAGGAAAAAATATTGAGGTGGTTGTGGTGATTGTCTGATCTGAGGCAGATATCATGACATGGGCTTGGAATTTTAAAATAAGTAGTATCTATAGGAGCTGTTGCATGGGGATGTTGTTAGAAAACTAAATTGTTTCTTTTTTTCCTCACTGAAGTTGGAGGCTGTCAAAATTAACTGCGATGTGAGAAGGCTTTTGATACACTTTTTCTTTTGAAAAATTCTCCATGGCCTTATCCAAAATCTGTACTAGGATACTTGCTTTCTGAAGTTCATTTTACAGATTCTGTATGCACAGTGGGACTCAGGACTGCAGTAAAACACTGTGCAGAAGTAGTTGTTTCACCAGTACCTATTCTCTGCTATATTAGTATCATTTTGGTGGTAAAGCAGGGAAGAAAAGTTACCGACTTTGATAGGATTTTGCATTGCCATACTCTCTTGCTGTCTCTAAATCATTTATATGCTGCTCTTTTGGCTTGAAATGAATGATGCATGACTGGGTAACACAGGGTACCTGATTATTACAGCAGGCTTTTTTTAATGGGCATTTAAAAAATTGGGGGAAGAGTGGCATAATTTACATTAAGTACTTGACCTTTTTTCAGTTTTACTTTCAGAATAGAGATTTTTTTTTTCCCTTGAACAGACTAGGTTTTTAGTTTATTTTGATGTTTGAGGGGTTTTTTCCTTGCAAAGTAACTACCTATAAATTATTAGTTCTTTGGTAGAACACTGTGTTTTAGTTCTTTAAGTAGATCTTTGAGGTTGAAAAGAGGTGAGGAGGAGTATTACCACGTGCCAAATTGCTGCTTAGTTCTTACTGTGACCACCTAATGTCTAAACGAGAGACCTTGCCACCTGCTTGATGCTTAGTTTTGTCTAAGGAGGGACTGCAGTCCATAATTAATTTCTCTGCTTCTCTTTATTTATCTGTAACTCAAGGGCTGTTAATAATTCCTTCTTGTTTTCACTGCATTTCACTGTATGCAAGATAGCAGTTGTAATTTCCAAAATAATGGAAATGGAAATTTTTAACTTCTTCAGTGGCTGAATTGCTGTAAGTGCATTCCTTTTGGAATTAAGTTTAGAACAGGACAGTCTTTCATAACTCCTGTCAGCCCTTGTGATAGCTTTTTGGCAGATAAGTTCAAAAAATGTTCCATTATACACTTCAGAGCTGAAAAGGAAGAAATCTGCCTTTGTGATGCTGTTTCTTAACTGTGTAGAGTTGTTTTGGAGTTTTAAATTTATTATTAAGCAATGCAGTAGCAACCTTCCTCCTTGCAAGAAAAATCATGTATTTTAAATGGCTACGGATTTCCTTGAGGATTTACAATACTGCAGGACCTAAGAAAAGTAATTACTAAAAGTAATGAAATTTCTAAATGCTCTCTTGGCTAGAGGAGAATGATGTATGGTTTTGCTACTAAGAGCATTTTCTGTACAACATGAAATTTTTAGTTTCTAAGCAAATCTGTGTGTTAAGTCTCAAGAAAAATATTTTGGAGTGACCTTTGCTAGTTCTGATGGAATTAAAGAAATAATAACTTGTTTGCTACTTGTTTCAAAAACAACTGAAATTTTTTTGACAAATATTCCTGCTGCCAGCCAGTTACCATCCAAAAAGGTATGTTCAAGGTCTGTCTCTCATTTGAAGCCGAGCTCAAGTTGTTTTGTGGGTGGCAACATATGAAGTAATAGGATTGGGACCTTGATGAGCTCTAAGAATGTATCATTTATTTAATGAAAAGTTACTAAAATAGTGCTTATAGTGATCTGTAAGTTTTCCATAAGCTTTTATGTTTATGATAGCAAATGTAGCAAAATAACAAAGCTTATAACTGTTTAAAAGCTGATGTTCTACCTACTACTGAGAAAAAGGGTGTGGGTGGGCATGATTTTCTTAAGTCCTTGTGATCTGCTTCTTCTTGGTCTGATCTTTCAAAATTGAGTTCTAGAAGGCAGGGTGGGAGTGTGACAAACTTTGTTTGCACTTATGTGTGTACAACAGCTAATAAGCACCTTGTGATCATTCAGTAGGAAAATCCTGTTCTTTTATGTAACTCTAAGATTCCAAAGTATTGTCTCCTCTACTCCTCCTTCCTTGCTTACAAAGGAAGATAGGAAGGTAGTGACACACACACACACACACCCCTCTTTTCCTCTGCAGCATGTTAAATTGTGTGACTTGATTGATCTTTGCTGTGGAAACAAAAATGCAGGTTACTATAAAGCTGTGGTGTCTTGCTGAAGTATGGTATCTCTTGGAGTTACCAAAAATTGGTGAATCGCTCAAAGCAGTAGGCTGCATCTGGTTTTGATGTTTTGTAATGACTGTTTTCTATTGGTCTAAAGAGGCAGCTGAAACTGGCAGAAACTAGTGCAGTAATACAATATGTGCCTTAGCACTTTGTTCGCCCTGAACGTAAGCAAGGACATTTTGTGCTTTTTTGTAAATTGGGTATTAAGAAAGACTGGCCAAAACTGAAGATGGAGCCTAGCAAGAAACTTTTTATTTCTAGTACGCTATTTGAGCTAGTGGAAAATAAATGTTTCAGAAATCCTTCCAAAACACAAGTTTTACCCCCAGCTGTATGTGTGGATGTTGCACAGGATTAAGATGCCATTATGACTTTTAGCAAAAGATAAGTAACTTTTAAATAATTTTATTTAAATATCAATCACTTTATGGACTCTCTGAAATGCAGATGAGCAGTGAGCTGAATGTCATGGAGTTGTATAAAAGCGCAAATAGTAGCAAAAATCTAACACTGTGTTGAACTGTGATCAGATTTGTAGATGGTAATAACTGTGCTGTGAATAGAAGAATAATAGGATATTGTTGTTGGTTAAGTTTTCAGGCAGAGAACTTTTCCATTTGTCTCTGTACTGCATGAAATGACAGTCAAAAAGATGAAGGAAAAATATGTGGGGTGCTGGCAATTAGTGTTCCATGTGTGCTGTGCTTTGGTGGTGCTCTTAATGCCTGCCTACATCTGCTGTAGCATTGGCTGGTGGTATGAGTGGCACAAACCCAGACCTGTGTTTGATGTGAATATGGAGGTGATTCAGAACTGTTCTTGAGACTGCATTTTGGCTCTTGACTCTCATAAATAAGTCACCAAGATCAAAAGATAAAGGTTACTTACAGCATTGTCTGTGAACACTACTTTTCAAATCTGGTGGAGGTTTCTGCTACTTCCCTGTCATACCAGATTATCTCTTACAGCTTTTGAGGAAAAAAGAGCCCAAAATACTCTCAAGTTGGGTGTGCCAGTGTTTTAGGTTTCCCTGCCAAACTTATTCTTTAGTATGGTCAGGCAATGTCTTAGTGAGACAATATTCTACAAAATATGTAGAATATTGATCATATTTTAAGGCTTAGTTTATTTTAGTGTATCATCAGTACAATAGGCCTGTATTTAAAATACAAAATATTAAATGTTTGGAATTTCAGACAGTTGTAAATCCTAGGTGTATGACTCCAGTATTTGTCAGACTTTATATGGAGCTCATGGATCTTGCTATTAAGTTGTTGTTCTCCTGTAGAAAAAAGTAGCAGGTGCAACAGTGGATAGATTTGAGGCAATCAGGATGCTGTTTTTGAGTACAGGAACTTCACAATAGGTAAATTATGATTTATGATAGGTAATAATTTAGACTGCAACTCATACTTACTAAAAATGTAAAACTTGGCTACTTAATCCTTTTTTGCCCCGTCTTCTCTTGGTAGAATATCAGGTTTTACTGTGGAGGTAGTGAACTGTACCAGAGCTTCCCTATGCTTTGAGCATGGTAATCATATTGCATTTTCATCAAGGCTGATTTGAAATACTAGTATATGCTTTGTGAGCCAGAAGAAATAAGGATTTATGCTAACTCATGTAATTGTGAGATACAGGTTAATTGGCATCTACTGTTTAGGATTAATTTAATTTATGTGTCCATTTGTGGTGAAACTGGAGTTTCTGCCTTGTTAATTATCAATTGCAGACTAGTCCTTGCATGTTAGGAGTAAATCTAATTTATAGGCTATATAAATAAAAGAAATGTTGACCCAAAACTTAGTCAGCTACAAGAATAATAATAGTAAATGCTACACAGCTACTTTAAAACTGCAGTCATTTGCATACCTCTTTCTTGATCTGTTTTAGGAATAGAAAACAGATCTGATGCAAGTCAGAAAACTGACCTAGGGAAAAGAAAAGTGACTGTCTAGTGCACTGTGTCATGTTCAGCATCAACTCAGAGGTTCTTCTTTCACTTCTTTTTAGGTATCCCTTCTAAAGGTTAAAATCATATGTCATGGTGGAGCACTATTCCTTACTGATGGGGAATATTAGAAAAGCTTCCCCTACTTTGATACAACAGAAATTAGACTTTTGATTAGAGTGTGGGGAACTTTTGCTTTTCCTGTCTGAGGTTTATCATGCCTTGATGGAGGCGGGTTTGGGCTCCCATTTGTAACCCAGCTGACATCAGTTCTCAGGCAGGGTTGTTTGTGGTTGTATTCTACCTGGGCATTAAATGCAGTGTTAAATGTTGAAAGGAGTAACTATTTGATGTTTTCATTGTGAAACTTAACACACATTTTCCAGGGATTAAAAATTGTGTGGAACCACTCCTGAGTTTTCTTTGTGGTGCTCCAGGCTTGCTGAAAATACTCCAGTGCAGACTGAAAAGCAGTATTTGATCTTACAGCTGCTTTCAGCAGTTTGTGTAGTCCTCTTCCCCTTTGGTCTCATTTGCTGTAGTTCCATAAGTGCCTGCATAAGTTTCCCAACAGAGGCTATGTGTTCCATGTAATAGTGGGGTTTATTGCCTGTGTTTGTCTTATCCAGAATGATTTCCCTCACTATTTTAGTTTTGTGTACAAATTCCTTTTTATTTTGTTGTTTCCTAGGAACCTCCAGAAGTTAAGTCTCTTTGGGGATATAAGCATTCTGCAGCAACATGGAACCATATCAAATACCTACCTTGGAAAGGTTGATCCTGATGGCAAGAAGATTAAGCAGTAAGTTATATTTGTAAATTATCAAATACAAGATATTAATAATAACAACAACAACAACAACAGGACTTTCAGAAGTTCCTGAAATACGTGACTGAGAAGCTTTAAGTTTTTTACCAGGGTGAAAATCTAAGTTCTTGTTCCTGCTATTTACATGAAGTAGTCTGGTTTTTTGGCTGTTGTATTTTTCTTGGGTTTTTTCCCTCCATTCTCAGTAGGATGAGAATCCTTTTCTCTTTTCATTGTGTTCTAGAAACAATATTATATTAATGCCATAGAAGGGGAGGAGGGGTGAGGAGCTGTTACCAGCACCTCTTACTATTGCTGTACATGAAAAAAATTAGAATAGGAAGTAATCTCTTGTATTTCACAAGAGTTAAAAACATATTTGTGTTTATGTTCTCTTTCAAGTTTGCTCAAAACTTGAGAGAGAAACAGAGAAACTGTTGAAACATGGAACTGCTACAACTTATTTCAAATTGCATCTGAAAACTAGGTTATGTATTTGCAGAATTCCTGAAAGATCACAGCTCCCAGTGTGCTTGTATAGTTCAGAGGTGTATTTTAGCTTGCCATTACATTACAGGACAGTCCTTGAATGCTTCTAATCCAAATAGTTATTTGTTCTTTTTGGAAAAGGTTAAGTACAGTATAAACAGCTACTGACTTCTGGAATAAATTACCACAGAGGGAGTGATGCAGACTTAGCTATTTTAGCAGTACTGCTAAAACTTCTGATACAATAAAACCTGAATGCCATAATTTTAATTTGTGTCAGTTTAAACATCTTTCACCCAGTAGCTTGGGAGTAGAGTAAGTACAGCCACTCTAGGTGTTTACTATTTTTTGTTTTGAGTGATTTTTAGAACCAGTGTAGGTATATTATCAGATTAATGTATGTATGTGAATACAGTCATCAAACTGAATGTTTGGTCCTGACCTAAATTTGCAAACCAGTGCAAATAGAGCTGTGAGTCACATACTGTGTCTTTTTCATGTG
Organism: Ammospiza nelsoni; assembly: GCF_027579445.1. Taxonomy (NCBI): domain Eukaryota; kingdom Metazoa; phylum Chordata; class Aves; order Passeriformes; family Passerellidae; genus Ammospiza; species Ammospiza nelsoni. The sequence goes on along the minus strand of NC_080638.1, from coordinate 41,181,146 downwards.
TTATGTTTCCAGTGCAGAACTTGGAGCAGTTTGTGATTCTGTCTAACATATGTACTGTAGTGCTGTGTGCAGGTAAAAGGCTCATTTAGTAAAAGCTCCTTTGTTTGATACCCTTTGTGAAAATATAAGTATATTATCAAATCTTTGCAAAGGAACTTGAAGGGAGCCATCTAAGCAGATGTTTACTCAGCTGAGTGCATGGTCAAACGTTTCTTCAAGCCAGTATTCACATTTTGGAACCATAGACATTTCAGAACTGATTATCTAACTTGTTTGTCTTTTAGATTAATATTAACCTTTGCACATTTTGGAATGAGCAAATAAATAATAAATGCTACTTCTTTTTAGTTTAGTTAATTTTGGTGTTGGGTTTTTGTGTTTGTTTGTTTCTTGTTGTGAGTTTTTGGTTGGTTGGTTTTTGGGGTTTTTTTTGTGGGTGTGGTGTTTTCCTTTGTTGTTTCTTTCTTTTGCGGGGGGGGTTATTGTTGGTAGGTTGTTTTGTTTTTTTTTTTTCTAAAATAAAACAGTGTATTTGGGACTTTCTAGTCCTTGTCTAAATTAAAGGAAAGCTGACTGTTTTATTCAGTTGTCTGAAGTCTGAGAGCTAGCAGCAGACTTAGTTCAGAAAGTAAATCTTTATGGCTTCTTAGCCTTGTTTTTTGCACTTGGGGTTTGCATCAGTAAGTTGCAAAATGTGAATGCTGATAACTAAGAGTGAAAGGTGTAAGCAATCTTTGGAGCCTGTGTTACTGGTAGTTGAGGATTTTTGGAACCTGTATGGTGATGAACCTTATTAGCTGTTTCAGAAACTTCCTGCAGTTAAAGCAGTCAGGGAAAAAAAAGTTGATTCCTGAAATGTGACTTTGAGCTGGGTGTAACAGACCGTAGGTGCAATCTCAGCTCTGCAGAGCCATTAGGATGCTTCCTCAGGTTTAAGGCTAAGCGTTTTCCTGAGGCAGAGGAGGCTTTGGAGCATATTTTCAAAAACACAAGTTTGCATAAGTTTGTGATGCTTATTCCTTTTCTATACACCATGTGTGTCCCTGGTTACTTTCTAAACTTCTCTTTACAACTCTGTTTCTTAGTGTTGGGATGCTTGGTGTAAACAGTTCATTTGTCTTGAGTTGAATAAAGGGTAGTTGTCTAAAATTTTGGCTTTCTGAAATCTGCTTCTCATGATTGATCCATGTGGTTCAGATAGTTTGGTTTCCAAAAGAACCAGTTTAGCCTCTGTTATTAAACAAAATATTTTAATTGATAGTATTTAATTAAACAAATGGCCTCCATATGGACCTTAGTAATCTGTCTGCTTCCTGTCAGGGCCATGGATGTGCTTCAGTCCTGGTTAGGACTGGTTTGGGAGCTTAAACACTAACTGTGCCTGTTTAGTCAGGCTTTGGTCTGTCCTTTGGATAAAAACACCATTTGGGACATGAATTGTGAAAGTACATTAAAAATATTTTAAGTTGTTTGTTTCAGTATAATAATGTGTAGATTACAGGTCAATGGTGACCATCCCATAATTGCTGCCTGCAGGGAGCAAAGGGGGCTGATGGCACTTGTTGAGGCATTATTAGGCTGCATTGCTTTTTGGCATGTGCTGAGTGAATTCTGCTTGCATTTTCTGTTATATGCTCAAATTTCAGTTTTATAAGTGAGCTCTGAAATAACTGTGTAAAGTTAGCATAGATGTTGTAGTACCTGCTGGGCAGTTGGGGTAAAATTAACATGGTAATAGAGTGGGTGTTAATTTCCAAGAATTCACGTGTCTATTTTTCAGAATGCAGTTCAGGCTATTTTTGCAAACTGAAGTGAGATGCAATCTGTTTATGAAAAATAGAATGTGCATAAGAATTTGCAGGGGAGGAAAAAACCAAACCTGCTAGGCTGTTAAAAATTATTTGAAATATATTAAAATTAATTACTTCTGTCTTATATAGTGCTTTCTGTCTGGCCTTTTTAAAAAGCAGGTATTAAAAACAATTCAGAAATTATTACTGTTAAATGTTCTCTATTGACATGTTTGATCTCTGTCTGGCTAAAAACTGAAGAAAGTTTTCTTAGGACCTACAGTCATTAGAGTAGCAGCACAAATCTGCATACTTGTGTAAATATTTTGATGCTTGCAATAAAAAGTTGATTGCATTAAATCATATTCTCTCTTTTAAAAAGTTCTTTACTGCAGTTCCCACTGGGGAAAAAAGCTACTCTAGAGCTGCAGAGTTTTGTGTCATATTTCTCTTTATTAAATTTTGCTGGCACTAAAACAGTATTTTTCTAAACTCAGATGTTTAAGGTGTATGAGAACCCAAATTTAAACAGATTTTTAGTGTGGTGAGGCATATAGATGGTAGCATTCTACTGACCACTTCAAAATTAACTTGTCATCAACAGTTCTGTAAAATACTGAAAGCACTATTAAGATTGATTACCTGGGCTGTTACAAAATAAATCCTACCATTGCTGCAACCATTACAGCACCTTTTGTAGATGTGTCTGGGGGGAGGGAAGAGTCTTTGGAAGAAATTTGGGATTGCTGTGGTAGAATCTTTTTCTTTGGGGGATTGTGAGATAATCTGCCTTCAATTGAGCATTGGCAAGAATAATGATGAAACAAACCTTGCCAGGATCAAGTGAGTTTCTTCTTAACTCTAAATAAATCCAGGAATAAAATAGAAAAACTGCACTGTTCTGTGGGTCTTACCTGTTGTTTAAAACAGTTTCATTTGTGTCACAGTTGTGAGTCCTCAATTTTAAATAAAAATATTTGGAGAAATCTGGAAATATAAGTCTTTTTATCTGATGACTATCCTAGGTAAAACCTTGGGAACTGAGGTGTAAAATAAATACAGTAACCACACCAGCCTTTCCATTTGGGTGAAGTCAGGCCTTGCAAACCCAGTAACTTCATAGGAGAAGGAAGAAAGAACATGTAGGCAAGGGAGGGGATGAATGAGGATTTGCCAAGAGAGAGGATGAGTGAGCACTGATCTTTCAACTTTATTACAACAGAAGGGTTATGGGGCATCAGAGGTAGTAGGTGACAGGTTCAGAGCAAGCAAGAAGAGGAGATAATCACACTGCAAAGTTCTTTATTACTGGGTGTTATGGTTGCTAAACCCTTTTTCCCCTAAGGGGGGAACCTGAATGAATTTGTAGAAGTGAAGTCTCTGAGAGTTGCAAAATATATAAAGCCACCTCTGCTCAGAACTGAGTTCAAAGTTTTGGAAACTAGAGAGATATTTGATAAGTTGCCCCATGTCTGTCACCTTAGGGTGCTAGTGTTTCTCTGCTGTCAGTCAGGATACTGGCCTAAACCTTTTAATTTTGCCTGGACATTATCTCTATTAAAGTTATGTGGATGAGAATAAAATGTTTTATTTTTTTTGCTTAGATGTATAAACTATACAGATCCTCATAGCAGTAAAAGAAGTGTTCTGTGCAAAACCATTACCTGATTTGGGGAACAAAAGTTTCTGCTGTTTTTATACTGGATCTTATTTCTTGATATTTTATGGTTTTATGGCATCTTATTTCTTGATGTCATAGCCTGGCTCAACTGCTTCTCTGTAATGCTGACCAGGGCTTGAGATCAAATACTTTCCTACACATGTGTCTTAATATGCTGAAAGAACACTTGTCATTTGGGCAGGAGGACTCTTTTGGGCTGTTACAGCTTTGGAATGGAGACTGGAAAAATCCTTACATGGAGAAAGTTTTTTTTAGAGTGTGACTGTACTATTAGAATTTAATATTGAAAAATTAAAATACTTCTGTTGCATTCTTGAGCAAAATATCTTAATGTAAAGAACATCTATTCACTTATAAAAAGGGGTAGGAGAGGTGAGTGCATCAGAATAAGTTCATAGTAATCTGGCACTGATAATTTGAAGTTGAAATGTTACTGGGTCTAAGTTGTTTTGGTAAAGCATGAACCTGTTGGCTCTTGAAAATCCAGTTAGTTGTACGTTTGGAATTACTTTAAAGTATCTTCTTGTATGTTTGTTCCTTACCCTCTGATGAGCAAATTAAGCAGGTAATGTTACATCATTCTAACTTACTCTCAACACCAAGTTTTTTACTTTTCATTGAAAATTACTTTTTTTCCATACTAAATTTGCAGTTTTGGACAAGTTAGGAAATACAAAAAGCTGCTTTTAAAAACAAGAGCTGCATTTGAAAAGCATTACAGGTTTTCTTATTTGCATAACCTTAAAATGTATGTGGGAGGGTGTTAAATATATGCTGGAAAATACATGAAGTGAAGGCTCATGGTGTGTCACCATTTTTGAAAGACAAAGTACCTATTTCTTTTAGTTTACAGTTTTAACCTTTTAAGTGCAGTGGATGTTAAAATGCTCTGGGAGGTCTGCAGCCTGGTTGCAGTTCATAAGAACTATAATAATAGTATCTTCCTGCAGAATAAGGCTATAAATGAGGGAAGAGTATTTCTTGAATGAAACAATTGAATGGTATGCAGTTGGTAAGACTAAACCATGTTTAATAGGATCATTGTCTGTTTTGTTTACTTACAGAATCCAACAGCTGTTTGAAGAGATATTAGGCAATAGCAGGCAATTGAAATGGCTGTCTTGTGGGTTAATGCTGCAAATAGTAACTCCCACATCATTGTCCTCCTTATCAAACCCCATAGCCAACACCATGGAACATCTGAGCTTGTTGGACAACCACATCCCTGGTAATACCACTCTTATCACTGCGGTCGAATTGGAGCGCTTTGTGAATCTGCGTTCGCTCGCTTTGGATTTCTGTGATTTCACAGCTGAAATGGCAAGAGTCCTGGCTGACAGCAACCATGTGCCTTTGCATCGACTGTCTCTCCTGGTCCACAGTGTTTCCATAATGCACAAGTCCTTGGACAATATGCCAAAAGATGAGAATTGGCAGGCGCTGACTCGCAACAGCACTAATCTTCGGGTCTATATAATGGCCTTTGATGTCAAGAGTGATGATATGTTAAGGATTCTTAAGCCCAGTATCCCCCTAGAGAGGATTCACTTTGACAGCTATGTCACTTGTGTTTCAGGAGCTGTTGTTGATCTCATATCCAGGCAGTATGACAAGTTCCTCACTCATTTTATACTAATGAATGATGTGATAGATATGTCTGCCTTCCCAGATCTCAGTGACAACCGGAATGAAGATCCTCTTGTCTTGTTAGCCTGGAGGTGCACAAGACTGTCTCTCCTAGCTGTTCATGGTAGGTAACACATTGCATGGGCATAGTATGTGACTTTTAAATGCTTACAAGCCTTCTGCCTTTCTAATCATAGTGTGTTTTAGTGGCATGTTATACAAAAGGCTGCTGCACTGTTGCTGTACATGCTGTTGTTGAAGGTGTTTTATGTAAATGAGTTTTAAACCTGCATGTGTCTTACTAACTTCTGTTGAGAAGTCACATAGGATTTTATTAAACTCCTCATAGAAATGAGGATAACTTAAGAAGTGAGCATTCCAGGAGGCTTATCCTGCAAGTGGTCTGCACTGTGCAAGTTCCATTAAGTGACTGGTTACGTGTACATGAACTGAAAACATTTGCTGTTTTTCTGTGAGGTCATATGCTGGCAAGATTAGATGATTTTGCTTCCCATTTGTAAATAACACGGGTTAAGTGGCCCAAAGCTGAGAAGAAGAAACGTGTTACCAATTTGGTAAGACTACCAGCAGATGAAGGCTGAAAAGTATGTAGAGGGGGTTTCCTCACTGAGTGTGTTGGTTTCACCAGTAATACCAGAGCTAGGTTTATCCCACTTATTTATTTGCCATATAGTAGCAAATAACTTTTAGAATTTATTCAGCTCTGTCATCAATAGAGAACTTGGTGGTAGAAGTTACAGCAGTCTGGCAAATTTTAAGGCACTCAAAACTGAAACAATGCAGAATAATGTTTTTTATTTGTGCTGGAATCAGCTTACCAAGACCAAGTTTGCTGATGCATGAAGGAGTTAAGCAATGGCTATTGTGTTGCATAAGAATAAATGTGTTTCATCAGTCTGCTTGGGGGAGTAAATCTCCAGTTGTTCAGTGCAAACAGGAGACCTTCAGCAGTAGGAGGTGGACATTCAGATTTCCATCAGTTGAAGTCAGAAGGTCCTGCTGTATTTTCTGTTTTGCTCTTTTTTTTTCTTTGGTCTTTTACTGAAAAATCATTGCTGGGGGCAGGGAAGGTATGATCAATTGGGCTGTCTCTCCTTAATAGTTTCCCGGTGAGACAGATTTTGGGTGCTGGTAGATGATTGTGCCAACCTAGGTGTGGCTTTTAGCAGTTTCTTCTAGAATTTGGATCAGGACATGTTTGAGGACCTTTAAAAAAAGTTAAAATTGTGTTACCTTAAATTATACTCCTGCTACAGAAAAGCCCTCTAATATATCATCTAACTTTAAAAGCTAGTGAAGCATCTGAACATAAGCTAGTGTAAGTATCATATCAGCATGTGTCTCTATTCAGTAGAAATTATTAGTCTGTGCAGAGTATTGGGAAAGCAAACATCCCTTATGCTTCTGTCTAGCAAATGGTTGTTGCTGTATCGCCTGTCTTTGGAGAGATGCTGTGTCTGCCTGTGTGAGAAAATGGCCAAATATCACCTCACTGTTACATTGGGATTTGCATTCTTTACCCTTCTTTTCCCCCTCCTTGCAGCAGAAGCTGGCTAAGCTGCTTTTAAATGCCTCCTGATCTTTTCTAAATTGTGGACATAACTTTTCTAGTACTATACTGCAAGCATCGTTCTTGGAGAGTAGCAGCTGTAGATGGAACACTATTAGGAAGAAATATCCAGTACAGTGTCTTAGCCTCATGCTTGGATTCCCTGAGATTTACCATTTAATGTTTTCTGGCTCCACTTGTCATATTATATTGTGAAGTTTCCTTCAGGAAAAGAAGGTGGTTTTGTTCAAGGTGCCATCATTTGCTTGAAGTGCTCAGGTTTCTTCTTCTGTCTCCTGAAGTGGTTATTCTTCAGCTTCCAGTGCTTCTCAGGGTTTTGTGTGTGTGTGTGTATGTTTCCTCTTCTGGTATAAGTTTGCTTTTGAAAAAGCTTTTATTTCCATCTACTTGTGGCTGCCACTTGTCATTGACTGAAAGGGGAAAACATATGCTAAGGACACTTCCCATGGGCTGCCTCAAGATTGTCTTTTGGGGGAAGTCATTGTCTTGCCACTGACAAATGGTGGAAATGTCCAGGAGCCAGAGGAAGGCAGATGTTCAGTACATTCTTGCAGAATGAAGAAAGGGTTGTAAAGAGTGTGTGACCATTTGGGATGGGATGGAGACAGTAAGATATCATAGTGGTATGATCTGGCACTGAATAAAAAGCATGGTCCATTTGTGAGAACAAAGGCCTTTTTTATTTTTTCTTCCTCCTTAAGGGAAGGATACTTCCACATGGATTTTTATGACTCTGTGTTTTAAACATCATGGTGAAGTTTTATTCTGTCCATGAGTAAAACTAAAGTTGAAATTTTTACTAGCAAGGAAGAATAAATTGCAGTGTGCTCATGGTAAATTTGTTGTTCAGTGATACCAGTAGTGAAGTGATCATTTACTTCTGAATACTTAGCTGGCAGAGACTGTTTGGCAGCTGGGATGCCACAAAGAAATTTCAGGCAGAGCTTTTGAAAGGAGAGTTCATTTAAAATGAGAAAATGAGATTAAGTTGGGAATAAGATGGTTGTTCTAGTGCATAGAGGACCTCACCATTAAAAGTTACAGCAAAAGCCATATACCTGCCCAAATGATGGTAAAGGGTTTTGTGTACCAGGCTTTTTTTTTTTCCTTTTTTTTTTTTCCTTTATTCTTGGACTTGCTTTCAAAGATTTCTTTGGTAAGTTCCTTTACAGTCAAGATAACTGGAAGGTGGTGTGAGCTCCATGTCCTGACAGGAGTGTGTCATCATACAGGGAGGAATTTTCCATTGAGTTCAATGTCCCTGTTAAGGAAGGGACACTGAATTAAGCTGCCTGAATTAAAACAGTTTCTGTGGACGGTTGTGTTGGAGGTGAAGTATCCAGTAGATGAAGATTGTGGGAATTCGTGCATTTGTAATGGTTAATATACCAGAAATGAGCCTTACAGATATGTGCAGGCTTCTTTGTTGAACACCTACCCTAACCAACATACTTCCAGAGACATAAAAGAAAACAGAACAGAAATTTCTTTTATTCATCTTTTCTTCGTTCTCTGACAATCTATTTTGATACATTATGATGTAGAGGATGTTAACTGCACTGTTGGAGGACCAAACCACAGTTAACTTTTACTGCTCAGCACTTCATCTTTCCCAGTTCAAATATTGTGCAGACTGCAGCTTTACTTGCAATCTACGTGGTCATCTCACCAAGAAGTTTAGCACCTGCAAGAATGATGATCATGGCAGAAATGAGCCTTTCCTTTTGCAGTGAAAGGGCTGATTTGGCAGAGCTCCCCAAAAGGGACGTTCCCATCTGTGGTTTGCATCTGAATAGGGAGGAACTTTGCATTTCTCTTAGCCAGGGCACAGAAAGTTTACAGGTAACTGGGGGGGAGTAGGAATTTTTAAAGAGAAATGTTAATATACAGGGTCAAGAGAGGGAATTATATTTTGTCTTGGACAGAATAAAAAGATACATGTAGTTTATCTTACATATATTTATATATATATATATAATATGTACATAAACACACACTGGGATGACATGAAGAGGCTTTCAGTTTGTGTGCATGCTGACTTTGTTTGGTGGTGGCTTTGTTTTTTTTTAATAAACCTACTTTCTAAAGCAATGAAAGCAAATACTTTTTTCTAGCATAAGCAGAGTTTTAAAGCATTCCTTTTATGCATTCAGTTAATTAATAACTCACTTTTTTTCATTCTAATTTTACTACACAGTAAATCACAGGAGGTTTGAAGTTTTATATATACTTACAGTAGTCCATTGCTCTGCAAGTTGGAGAAAAAGATCTAGAAAAGGTTGATTAAATGATCTGAAATATTTTTATACTTACTTATTCAGAGTGTAAAATGAGGGCTTCACCACTTGAAACCAGAAAGCCCCCCACCATGCCCTAGGGGAATTCTGCCAGATGGAACATGATGGAATGTTGGGAATTTAGCTGACTAGAGACTAGAAAAGTACAAGGCTGTGGCTAATTCCAAGTCTTGCACCTGCAAGATAGCGTGTCTTTGGGCCTAGCTGGGTATGATAACAAGTGGGCAGAGAGACGTAAGAAATAGAGAATGTAAGCCCAAAGGAATGAGGAAGAGTTGATAGTATAGTTTAACCAATAGATCACTTGGCTTACAGAATATTCATGAGCTTATTACTTGCTGTATAAGTGTCTGATGCTCTCTTCAATAAACGGAACTTGCTGATCACTCATATTGAGTGTCCGAGTCTCCCCTCACCGACAAATGGCTCATCCCCGACAAAAGCCTCATTCTGCGACAATGGAATAGGTTGGGAGAGATACTGGGATGGTCTGGTATTAAGTACTAGAGTAAGAAAATACCTTGTAGGAAAATGACAGAACAACTTTGTTTTTCTTTCCCCATAGGTTACACAGTCTGGGCTCATAATCTTATAGCAATTGCTCGTCTTCGTGGCTCTGACCTGAAAGTACTGGAAGTCACAGAAGAAAGCATTGAATTCGACCAAGGAGAACTGGCTGATCAGGATGTGGATCCAGTACACAATTTCATTGAGCAAGTGTCTCTCGGATTGGGTCGCCCTTGGCACGCCGTCATGGACATAGAGCTGCTCAGTGTCTTCACTGAGCCAACCCGTCACTTTTACAGAGAGATGCAAAGCTTCAGTGAAGGCATTTAGCTCCTTATTTACAATTCCTGTGGTTACATATGCAAGTAGGGTCCTATTATGTTTTTTCGGTAGTGTGAATTAACCCCTTTTGTGCTGTGTTTAATCAGTATTAGCTATATAGAATTATATATGTGTATTCTACTTCTTGATCAAAGAACGTAGTCGGGTATTGGTTTAGAAGCTGAAAGTGGCAGTGTTTAGGGTTTTCACGGTTAATGGACTTGTCTACCAAACCTTGCAAAGATACAGCCAAAGGCTGTCTGAGGTTGCCGGCTAACTTTACTTTAATTGAGTAACTGCATTTTGAATTCTTTTGCTATTCTATTGGAGTCCTGTGCTCGGGAGCCAACTGTTTTTAATACCCATATCCATAGCCCAGTGGATCTCTATGCTGTCATGTGTGCTTAATCCAGTAGCATGCTACTTAATAGGCTTAAGGGACGAGAAGTCTGTCCAGGGCTGTTCACTGTAAGACTCTTACCTTGCTTGATTTCACGTGCGGGTTCTGCAGCATGGCTTAACTCCATTCTCGGCTTTCCTTAGCTGCTAAGCGGCGGTGTGAAACACTAGCAGTTCAGGTTCCTGCACTTACACATCCACTCCATAAAGCTGTAGTCTTTTGGATTCTTTGCAAGCTCCTCCTTGTTTGTTCTCGCGTTCTGTCATCTTCCTTAAAAGTTAGCTTTGGGCCAAAGTTTAAAAGGAGAAAGCAAGAAATGTGCGCTCCGGTGAGGTAAACGCATAACAGTGAAGATTTCAATACAAAGGTCTACACCTGCAAACAAACATTAGTCGTGAAATCCCTAACAACCAAGTCACTGGATTTTCTCTGTCAGCGCCTGTGTCAGCTGCCAAAGAATAGATTAAAAACGAAGAAGTGCCCACATGCTGGCAGGGGCAGGCCAACTTTTGGCCAGCCAGATACTGCTAGATTGTAATATATAAGGTCGAATTTCGACCTGTGGTACACAGCTGTGCTGTGGCTCAGTCAGCAACCTCAGAACTCTTAACAAACATGCACCTGTTTCACTGTGAATAGTGAATGTAAAGGAAGGAAAGGAAACAAATACAAAGCTTGTTCTATCACAGGTATGAGCTGCTATGATGCATGAAGAACATTCCATGAAGTATGTTTTAAAATCTTGTTATATCTGAGAGGCTTTAGAAGCCGATGTAACTGTTTCAGGGCAACCGCGGTACAGACGTGGTCTCTGTGAGACTTCCACCTGACCCCAGTTTTAAGTGGTACGAATGTTGTGCATTTAATGTTTAAAGGACAGTCTGCAATAATAAAGTAAGTGGCCAACGTGGGTGCCCAGCAGTGCTGAGACCTGGCTGCTATATTGTAAGCTTTGGAAAACACAATTTATGCAACAGATGTCCAGATATGATTCTATTTATGGAAAAAGTTTATATGTGTTTTACAAATGGTTTTACCATCTTATATTAAAATGACCTTTTGACAGGTGTGCGCTGTTTTGTCTCCAGTGAGCACATACCATGCGGATTTTATATGTACATCAGTAGAGTGAATCCACTGGCACAGTGTGTGTATATGCCAGATGTGGTGAGATTTTATCTTATAAATGTGATCAGATTAAAAAAAAACTCCTGACAGAAAATGTAAGGAAACCAGCTGAATGTTTGAATTGATGACTGATGTTGTATGGTTTATGTTAAATGTTATATTCTTTTAATCAATGAATAAAGCATTAAAAATTGATCGCTGTATAAAATACTTTATTGTTATCAGCATGAAGATTTCTAGAATTACAATGCAACATCGTTCATAAGATGTGTATAACTAGTAGCTCCCATTGTGTTTAGGTCAGCAGAAAAATCTAAAATAAGTCACACAATTTTTTTAAATTTGGCTGAATTTTGTCAACACTTTTTGGGGTGGTGGAGGAATGGGAAGGATGCTTTGCTAAAGATCAGACCAGTTGGCACAAACAGAATATCATTATATGACCTATTAGACTGATACAGTAAACTGTGGATTGTAGAATATAGAAGACTATTTTTGAGAAATTACTTCATCAATTGCAATTGCTTAAATCAAAATCTAATGTGCTCAAGAAAAATGTGTAGTATTCTTTGGTGTCCCACTATTAAATAGATTATGAATACCTGCAACGCTTCAGTTTGACGTTTTATCTGTACTCAGAGTACACAGCTGTGCCTTCTGAATGAAAGCTGCAATGTCTGCTCAGCTGGTGGAGAGCTGCTGTGCCCTGCAGTGGCTGACTGTGCTGTGAGGCTTGTCAGAGTGGCTGGTCAGTGTGTGCGTGCCAAGCACGGACTTCATTCGAGCTCCTCAACTTCATGGTACCATAGCCCAAACTGCTGCCAAGTGTGAAAACTGCACTGCTTGTTCAAGCAGTTTCCTGGATCTTCCAGATGTGGTAAGCAAGACTGTTTGCCAGTGTACTGAAGAGATGCTGTGGGGGATTAAGATAAAATAAATACAGTTACAGCTTTTAATGTTCCAGGAAAGTGCAATATTGGGACTTGTTTCGGTGCCTTTCAGGGCTCGGCCTCAGAAGGGAGGTTTATGTAGCAGATAAATCTGATGGTGATTGCTCAGCAGCATCTGAACCTGAAGTTTGGTTTTGAAGGGTTCAGGATTTCAGGAAGTGGCACAGAAAAAGCCAGAAACAAAGCAAATTCTGTGTCCTCTGGTTTAAACAGTTGCAGAATGGTGATTTTATCTCTGCAAGCTATGGCATTTTATGGGTAACTGCCTTACTAAATAGAGTTGGGAAGTAACCTATTTGCCTTTCTGTTGTATAAATGTGGTTTTAATCTGTTTGGTCTAACCTATTTTCTGCTTTGTTTTAATTAACTTAATCTTGAAAGATATGATGAGGAGCAGGGGAAGCAGCTCATTTAACTACAGCAGGGAGTGTGCAGCCCTTTCACTTGCTGCAGCTGCAGCCAGAGCTGGCTCTGAGCAATGGCTGTGCATTGTCAGAATGCTCCAGGTCTGATTTGTTTCATACAGCCTGGAGTCTGCTCACTGGCTGTGGCTTGTGTTCAGGGATGAAGTCACTGTACCTAAAACAGATGGCTAGAATCTACCTTGGAAGTTTCAGGGAGTCTGTTAAAGCAGGAGGGTGTGGTGAAAGCCATACCTTGAGCAGTGGTGGAGAAATGCACCCCTGATTTTTCTCCTCTCTTAGGAATAGATAGAAGTGAGGTTTGTTTTCCTGCCTGTATTTTCAGCAGTAATCTTTATTAGTGATACGAGGATGAAGGGATTCAAGCTGAAGTGATCTGTAATTGTTAGGAAATTAAGATAATATTCTCTTGCATTTGGAGTGGGACCTTACAAAATATTGCAAAATTACTTTGAACTTGCATGATCCCAAAAGGAGTTTTACTTTTGTTGTTTCTTTGTATTTGCTGAAGAGATGGCAATGTCAGTCTTTTGCATTCTAGGCTGAGCTGTAGGAGCTTGGAACACAAGCCTTCATCTGTCAAAACTTTTGCTTATTCTTTTGGGGGTGGCTGAACAGAGACTTCCTCACATACACTTTTGTGTGGCCTTTCTGCATTTGACAGGTTACCATCTACCTGCTTCCTGTTACATGAACCTGACCTTGCCTCCAAATTTGCAAATAAAATTTTGGACTGCTACTAGGGAGGGGAAAAATGTCTCAAATTATGCCATTCTCTCTGCAGGATGATCCAACCCATGCTTTTCCTGCATTTTCTTAGTTCAGCTAGCTTTCCTTTTGCCTGCAGCTTTCAGTACCATTGTGGGCATAGACTGTTTTGGTGGAGGAAGAATTTTTCAGAGTTAACTTAGAACAAATATTTCACCCACATGGAGAAAATACTGTGTTTGCTCAGAAAACAGAGATACATTCATAAATAGTTTTTGCACCTCCCAGGTGAGTTGGGCAAGGAATGAAAAAGGTTTATGGCAGTGTTATCAGCCCAGGATTTCTGTGCTATACCCTGGTTCTCTGTGCAGGGGCAAGGCTGTATTTGGCAGTTCTGGTTGCTCCTAGGGCTGTTGACAAGGACAAGGGTAAAACTCAGTAATTCCTTTGAGAATCCATGTGAAGTCTCTCAGGCAAACTCATAGCCATCAACTAATTCAAGCTGATGCAACAGCCACGTTAAACTACATGGTTAATTTAACAGGGATGATGCTTTAAAATGTCTGTTGTCAGAATCTGTCATTGAATCACTGGAGTACAAATGCTTAACCTAAATGCTTTGAGGGCTAAACTAGAAGTAGAAGGGATAAAGAAATTGTAGGAGTGAGCCATGGAAGAGTTCTACAGCTGAAACAAGCCAACGGGGAAACAATGGTAGGAGCAGGAAGACTCAGCTACAAGAGAAAATGCTCTCTTGGCAGACTCTACCTAAGCAATTACAAAAAAAGTGGGCTGGAGTTTTTTTGGTAACTTCTAATTATGGGGTGTGGTGGCTGCATTTACATTAAAGCCTGAAACTGTGCGTTATGTGTGTGTGCATGCAGAGAATGGAGGCTGCTGGTTGAACTGCTGCTGACTTGGGGCTTGGTAAAACCAGTTTGCTTCTTTATCTTAGAGGGTCCCTTACCAAGTGACTGAATTGAGTCCTTACATTATTTTCAAGTTGAAGCCAAGCTGTCAGAACAGCCAGCAGCTCCTGGCAGAAATCTTTAGATTGTACTGTCACCAGTGAAAGCTGAGCTGGGCTCTGCCCAGATGCAGCCTGGCACTGGGCAGTCCCGCCCCGCACTGTGCCTGCTGGGACAGCCCCTCCTGCCGGGGAAGCACCACACAGGAACCTGAGGAGGTGAACCAGGTACCACACCAACTCCTTTCATAGACAAAGACTTTAATGCTGCAGTTTGCCACTTCCTTCTTGTACTTTTTAATTCTGCTTTTGTCCTGCCCAGCATTTTCCTAATACTGGTGTTAAAACCTGAAACCTAATAAACCAAACTCATGTTGAGACAGTAAAAACACACCCCTCCTACTGATTTGCTGCAGACATATGTCTTCAAAAGCAAGGGCTGGGCTGTGCTGGAGCATATCCTAGCTATGACTCCTTGCTCCCAGGTCATAAAAAGCCCCTGTACACATCTTCAATAAACACTACTCCACTCCAGCTTTTGAAGAGTAATGGGAGAGTTGCTCAGCTGTTCTGCTGCCTCTTGCCCCTCAGTGTCATGGCAGGAGAACTGCCACAGTGTAGAGCTTGAGAGCTGAAAGATCACCCAGGATGCCATTAACAGAGGGGACTCCAGTGGAGAATCATGGTTATTCATCTTTCCCTATCTCTTATACCATGTTACCAGTGACATTGCTTTCATTTTCTGTAGATTTTTATTAACTGTTTCCATTTGTTTTCACATCCTATTCATAAAGAAAGCAGCAAGCATCACTTTTGGCATGCAGAGAGACTCCCTGTACAGCTCAACCAGCACAAAGCAGCTGGACTTTTACAATAAGATTCACATGATTTAATTTTATACACCTCTGAAGAGACTACTCAAGTTAGAAATGCGTAATTTAAAATGACTATTGTACAGTGGAAATCACTTATTCACAATATTCATAGGTATTTAATTCTTTATTTACAAAATACTATCCTGAGAATTTTTCCTATTAAGCTTCAATTTGAGCAAAGTACTTTGTATAGACCTAAGTAACAATGGTTACTTAACATAAGGAAAAATGCCAGTAGGAGAGCACAAAACTGGTTCAGGACATTCCCCAGATGACTGTCAAGTCTCCTGCTGTGGTTCTGGTTCAACAGCTGATGGATTTGAGTGAGATGGTTCAACTCTATTTTCAGGAGGAGGTGGTGGAGGCAAAAATCCAGGTCGTGGAGGTGGATAGTGAGGATAAGGTCTCATTGGAAATGGATTTCTTACTGTGAAAGAATCAGAGTAATGCAGTTAATATCAATCAAAACAGTATACATGTACACCTGCTCTTCCTGCTGGCTTACTGTTCAGCTAGGCCCATCTAACTAGAAGTCACATGTCAGGATCCAAAGAGACAGATGCCAGGCAAGAGGAGGGCAAAACCATCACTTTTCTTGGTAGTTACCCACAACAGTCTCAAAGCAGCAGCCAGCCACTGCCAGCTCCTGGGCTGCTGCTGCCCCTTCAGTTTGCCACAGCAACCCTTACATGCCATACCTTACAGATATTTTCACAGTTCTTTACACGTACTCAGAACAGCAAGAGTCTGAAAGAAGTCCTGCAGTCTGATACTTACACCTTGCTCCAGTTGTGCAAACTCCAAGGGAAAACAGTTGTTTTGGGACTGTCCCTTTGCAGGGCACCAGCACACTTCAGAGCCAGAGGATGAAACTTTTAAGATTTATGGAAGATACAATTTCATAGGAAGAAAAGGATTAAGGTAACCTACCAACTTGCTTTCCTACCCCCCAAAAAGAATCCTTTAGATGCTGAACAGTACGTGTTCCATATTTTCCAGCCAAAGCTAGTATTTGTTACAAGATCAAGATAAGCTGTTGTGAAAAAGGAAGTGTACAACACAACAAACCTCAGTCAGAAAAGATGCTCCCTGTTAGCTGAACTAAGCAGTTGTGCAAGTATGCACACATCTACCCCCTGTGGCACCTCAGTACCTGCACAAGGCACTCATGCTCATCAGCTAGAAGCAAAGGCTGCTAAGGGCACGTACTTGGCAGCGGAGGGCGCGGAGGGCGCGGAGGGCCGAAGTCTCGTGCTGGAAAGCATTCCCGTGGCCCGTAGATGGCAGCAGGAGGAGGGGGAGGAAAAGGAGGGCCTCTCCTCATGAAAGGTACTGGTGGTGCTCTGGGATCCACAGGCATCAGCGGGGGTCTGACTGGAGGGAAAGGTGGGGGTGCAAACCCTGAAGCCACAGCTTCACTTTCAGGTGCCAGCGACTGATCAGGGAGCGAGTTCTGCAACACAAGGAAACCAGGGAAGTCAGGGGAGGGAAAGAGAATATCTCCAGTGCCACCAGGCCCACTTTCACGTGGCTGTGACACTAGCTAAGAGCTAGTTCCAACTCTGCCTTAGCTGAGCAAGGCTATCTACATGTACTGACCATATGCTTGAGCATAGTTTCGTCTTTTGGGACAGAATTACTTTTCAACAGGGATTATATTAGTAATACATCAAAGTAATTCACAAGGCAATAATTGTTGTGGCAAAGTATACATATAATTTTATAATTTGCACTGAAGAGTGCAATATAATGTGACCAATGGACTACAGACAAATGTTTCTATGTTTTTGCAGAAAATTAAAGCTTCTTTAAATCAAGCCTCTCTATAGCTACTTACACTAAGGTTAGAATGATCCTTCATCCCCTCTCCACTGGGTTCTGTTCGTGGACTCTGTTCTGAAGATGTCTGTCCATCTGTATGCAAAAGTTTAAAGTTATTCAGTGCTGATCTCTTTCCACTGATTTCAGTATTTTTTTCCTGAAATCAGGATAGACTGGCAACAAAACCAACAGCAAGCAGCAGTTCCATTTCCCCCTCCCTCCCACTAATAAGCCCCATGCTGGGAATGGCTGGGCCATGATATGCTTTTGGCACACCAATCCTATTCAAGTATCACTAAAAACAATTCCCTTCTTGGCTCACAAATATCAAGGAAACTTCCAGAACTACATCAGTTTTGGATGAGTAGTCAGGAGAAATTATAATAATGACCATCATCACGATCATCCTCCTCCTCCTCTCATTATCCTTATTTACTTTATAAGTAAAGAGATAAATAGAAACTTCAGTCTTTTTACTGTTAAACTTTGCTAGGAACAAGTATTTTCAATAACAACTAGAGAAAACTATTAAAGGAAATTGTCAGAGAGTAGAATCTGACTGGAAATAAATATACTAAATATATACACTAAATACACTTTCTTTAAACAAACAAACAACCCCCCAAATCTGGATTTGAAAAATATTGCTTTCTTACACTTCAGCTTGAATAGAGATGATTATACTGAAAAAGAACAAACCAAAACAAGCCTTTTAACTAGTGACAGTGTTTTTATGTACATGTTGTATTTCTACTCCTTGAAAGCAAACAAAGCTTTTTTTCTCAAAGAACAGACAGCTCTTTTCAAAAACTCTAAATTACCTGTCATTTCAAGGAGGCCCGGCCTTGTTGATGATATTGTTACTCAATCTAAAACACTTCAACTCCTATGTCACACAAAGAGAATACTCGTGCCTTGATATTTACGTTGCATAACACTTTGCATTTTAGGTCCTTAGAAGTTCCTCACAAACTCTGACAGCCTTTAACTCTTCTTTCTGGCAAGATGCTTCCTGCTCCAGGTACCTCCTCAAGTGAAAAGTTTTCATAGTTTACCACACCATCTTAGGAAAATCCTATTCTTTTGTTCACTTTAAATAACATTTTGATTCTCTTCCTAAGAAATGTAACTTGTTAACTCCACTGAGTAGGAGCCTTGATTTCAGTACTGTGAGACACACTGCTGTTCTGAAGTCAGATGTGCTGGATGGGCTGTTTTTTGGTGGTTGGTTTTTTAATTGAATGGCTCTTTTTGGGTTTTGGGTTTTTTACAAATACTCAGCCAACTCTAGTGAAATTATGTGTCTCTAAAAAGCAACATTCACAAATTCTTAATAAATGCTTGCAACAAAGTTATCCAAAACCCTGTTTCCATTCAAACAGCTCTGAATTGCCCAGAACTGACTACAACGTTTAAAAAAAAATAATTGTTGCTTGGCAGTGACTGAAGAAAGGGGTAAAAAAAGGATACATTAATAAGAACAGAGACAGTGCACCTCTGCTGTCCTTCAGTCAGCTGCCAGGTGCCAGAAGAAAGAGGTCAGTGGAACACGAAGTATCAGAAGGCAGTGTAGGGGCCTGAATATATGTATTGTTATAAAGGAGTCCTTGTGAATATATATATATGTAGTGAGAGTCCTATGTATTAGATAGGTGGGTCCTGTTGCTCTGGATGAGCTACAGCTGTGGGATCCTTGGTTGGGTAGCAGCTGTAGCTCATGAAGGGCTCTGGGATAAAAGGGGTTGGGTCGAGAGCCCAGGAGGAGCCCCTATGGAAGCCATGAGGAACTGTGCTGCAGAGAGGAGCTGCATAATAGGACCATCAAGAAGGTATGGACTTTAAGATGGGACTCCAGAAATATGAAATACAATAAGATAACAACAATAATTGGTGACCCCGACGTGATGGAGGTATGCAGCCTGAAGAGCTGTGGAAAATAGGACAGCCTGAGAGCTGTAGCAGCCTGAAGAGCTGTGGAAGATAGGTGTAGCAGCCTGAAGAGCTGTGGAAGATAGGTGTAGCAGCCTGAAGAGCTGTGGAAGATAGGTGTAGCAGCCTGAAGAGCTGTGGAAGATAGGACAGCTGAGAGCTGTGGCAGCCTGAGAGCTGGGACAGATATGGATATTGTAACTGTGTAATGGAGAAATTGTTAAAAGAAAAGGGGGGAAATGTAGGGGCCTGAATATATGTATTAGGTATGGAATCCCCCGGACAGCCGAGAGCTGTGGCAGCCTGGGAGCTGGGACAGATATGGATATTGTAACTGTGTAATTGAGAAATTGTTAAAAGAAAAGGGGGGAAATGTAGGGGCCTGAATATATGTATTAGGTATGGAATCCCCCGGACAGCCGAGAGCTGTGGCAGCCTGAGAGCTGGGACAGATATGGATATTGTAACTGTGTAATGGAAAAATTGTTAAAAGAAAAGGGGGGAAATGTAGGGGCCTGAATATATGTATTGTTATAAAGGAGTCCTTGTGAATATATATATATGTAGTGAGAGTCCTATGTATTAGATAGGTGGGTCCTGTTGCTCTGGATGAGCTACAGCTGTGGGATCCTTGGTTGGGTAGCAGCTGTAGCTCATGAAGGGCTCTGGGATAAAAGGGGGTTGGGTCGAGAGCCCAGGAGGAGCCCCTATGGAAGCCATGAGGAACTGTGCTGCAGAGAGGAGCTGCATAATAGGACCAGCTAGAAGGTATGGACTTTAAGATGGGACTCCAGAAATATGAAATACAAAAAGATAACAACAACAATTGGTGACCCCGACGTGATAAAGAACATGCAGCCAAGGAGAAGGTATGGAATCCCCCGGACAGCCGAGAGCTGTGGCAGCCGGAGAGCTGGGACAGTGGAAGATAGGACAGCCGAGAGCTGTGGCAGCCGGAGAGCTGGGACAGTGGAAGATAGGACAGCTGAGAGCTGTGGCAGCCTGGGAGCTGGGACAGATATGGATATTGTAACTGTGTAATTGAGAAATTGTTAAAAGAAAAGGGGGGAAATGTAGGGGCCTGAATATATGTATTGTTATAAAGGAGTCCTTGTGAATATATATATATGTAGTGAGAGTCCTATGTATTAGATAGGTGGGTCCTGTTGCTCTGGATGAGCTACAGCTGTGGTATCCTTGGTTGGGTAGCAGCTGTAGCTCATGAAGGGCTCTGGGATAAAAGGGGGTTGGGTTGAGAGCCCAGGAGGAGCCCCTATGGAAGCCATGAGGAACTGTGCTGCAGAGAGGAGCTGCATAATAGGACCATCAAGAAGGTATGGACTTTAAGATGGGACTCCAGAAATATGAAATACAATAAGATAACAACAACAAGGCAGAAGTGAGAAAGCAGAAGCGCAACTGCCAGAAGGCTTGGGAAGAGGGAAGGTCAGTAGCTGCACAGGAACAGAACTGTCTTCCAGTAAAGAACAACTCCCTGTGAAACCTGAACCTTCAACTTGCAACTACATTCAGCATTCCCAGTTCTCACACACTGTGACACCGAGTAGCAAAAGTTCTCTCTCCTCTGGCCAGAAATGGTGCAAGGGAGATGGCAACTTCCTACTGACCCTGTCAGGAACTGAGTCCTGGGTGCTGAAGTTTCTGCTGGGAATTTAATGGCTTCACTTCACTGATGAATCAGACACAAGTGACTTACCAGGGCATTACATAAAGATGAAAAATGCTTACTAAGTATGAAGCTCTGTGACCAAACTTTACCTATGAGCTTCTGCCAGTTGCCAAGCGTCACAAACTAAAATGTCCATAATTGGCAAATTCAAAACTAGTGGGTCAGTGAAAGGTATGATTAAACTGGGGCAATTCACTGTGAACTACAAGAAGCTGCCACTATGGTCAACAGTTTGAAGGAAGAGGCCTCTGTGCACCAAGCCAGTGGACACCTGAAGATTTGGCTGTTTCTGTTTCACTCTCTGTGAGTCCTAAGCCTTTCTAACTTTACCTTGCATTTCTGTACCACTTTAGATGTGGTACAGAAATGCAAGTATGGGTTTGTGATGTTTTAATGCTGTGATAAACCTCATGGGAGGGACCAAAACAGACTCTCAGCCAATTATGAGTGGTTAACACACAGAACAGTGAGGGTAGACCACAAAAATACCTGATGACTGCCAATGACAGAATCCTGCCCACCTGACAGCAGGGAGGGCTATTGCTCCAACAGGAAATGGCTGCATCAAGGCCAGCAGGTGTTCAAATGTTTCTAACACAATGGAACTTCATGTCTGTGGTAGCTAAAAACCTGTCCTCTTGCCACAGCTTACCATAGGATTTTCCATTCTAGACTATCATGGAAGCAACTCCCACCTGTTTTATCAAAAGACTGAACATTGTAAGCTCGTAGTTCTGCTGGTCCAGAAAGTCTTCCAGTATTTGGAGGATTAGGGAAAAATCTTTCTTGTCTTCGAGCAGGAAGAGCTGGATCAGCATAAGGCTCACCTAACACTGGAGAAATCACAAAAAGCAGGTCTGTGAAGATGTATTCCTTCCATTCCACACAATTTTAGACCAGGAAGGTTCTCTGAGTATCTTAAGCTCTTGTAAATGTACAAAGTGTCTATTAATCAGGGTGAGCAAACAAATCTTAGATAACACAGAGGAATCCCACCAAGTATATCCAATTGCTTATATTTCTAAAGAGCTGCAAAAGAAAAAGTTCGTTGATTTTTGGTTTAACTTAGGCAATCATAACTTTCAAAATTCTGCTGTAACTTATAAACAGAGGGGCCTTGAAACAAAGGTTCAACCTAGCAAAGATGGAAGACAAAATAAGTAACTGTATGTTTTAAGCCATTCTTAGGTAAGAATACTATTTTCCATTATGTTTCATAGTGCTGTAATATGTTTCCACTAACTTGCCAGCATCAGATCTAGCAATCTGTCATGCAGCTACAGGACAAACTGCATCAGTGAGATCCAGGGGCAAGGTGGGCTAAGAGCAAGAAGGAAAGGCCAAGGAAACCAAACTACCTCTCTGCAGGATCCTGTCAACAGACCACACCTGCCAGATGAGAAACTGCATCCTGAGAGGACCTTGAGTTCTCCCACAGATCTGTATTGCTTGCTGCAGTAATAACTGAGGTTACCTATTTTTTTTTTTTTCTGAACTTGTAACATTTTTTCTTCTTTACTACAGGTACCCAGGAAGGTTGTCCATACCCCCAAATTTTTCCTTGAGAAATAATCAGCAGAATTAACTCATCCCTGCTTTCCCTGAGTGGTTAAGTGCAATACAGATGTTTATATGAAGAAGTGAGAGTGAAGACTGATTTTGCTGCTGTTAATCATTGAAGAGATAGTATCAACAGGAAAACACATTCCAGACAGGATGAATGTACCATGGTACTCCTGTACTATTAATATAAATGGGTTTTTTTTGAAAAATAATTTTTTTTTACATTGTCTAATTTTTATTTAAATAAATTAGACTTAAATAAATTTTACTTCTTAAATCTCTTAGTAATTTACTTCTATCCAGCCCATAGAGGTCTTTTAATGCACTAAACAAACTCCCAGTAAAATGATGAAACCAAACAGTTGATTGTCCCTTGATAATACCAATATGTACTTAAAAGATAGCAGAGAAGTGCAAGTGAATCACACTGTTCAAGAAGAGGAAAAAACTACTATTAAAAAAAGCCAGTTCAGTTGCACGTGCAGGTCCAAGAAAACACTTAATATTTTTAAACCCAAAACAGTTAAATATATAGACTGCAAGTCAGTAACTGCTCTTTTGCATGGATACAGTAGCTAAGCAGAGTTTTTACCTGGTGGAGGCAGAATTATCCTGGGTTCTCTCTCCCAAGGAGGAGACAGGGATCCAGTATCTGATGGTGGTCTGTGGGCATCTGTTAATCTATCGGAATTCAGCTCTCCTCTTTCACTTCCAGCTTCGTACATGGCAGCTGGTCCTCTGGATCCTAATTGAAGAAATGGAGTAGTTATTCACCCTTGTGTTTTAAATCCTGTGCCATGGCTCTCCTCATTCAGTCTGGAAACAGTGGAACAGATCATGGAATGCCAGCAGTGCCAGGACACAGGAGGTGCTGGCTCCACGGGGCGCTCGGCTGTTTGCTACCGACCACGAGAAGGGTTCCAAGGTGTGCAGTGACAAGTCTTAGCTCAGTAACAGCACAGAGGACCTGCAATGCTTTTGAAAAACTAATCACTGTACAAGTTTCAGTTAATGTTAACCAGACACCAGCACCCTCATGATAAATAATCTTCTCAGTGATAAAAACCTGCTGCTAATCAAACTAGCAATTAGCATGCTGAGAGTTAATATCAGTATCATAAAACACCCATCTGCATTCAACACTCTTCTGGTTCTAATTCTTTATTCAAGAAGAAGGAAAAAAACCAAACCAAAAAATCCAAACCTAATAAAAAAAATCCTCTAAGGCCAGGTCAACACATAATCAAGTGCAATAAGAACCGTAAAAACAAGTGATTTTAGATGGCAAGCTTCGTCTAAAACAGACTGGGTCTGAAAAATTACAAAAATACTGAATTCTGCTATCATTCCCTAGATCTCCATGCTATAATGCAACCTAAAACTTGAAGCCATTGTGTGTCTTGTGCACTCTGAGATAAGTACTCTAACTGCACTTACTGAAATACTTATAGAATAGAAATTTAGACATATTTCCCACTAATTAAGTAGAGGCTTCAGTGGGTGCAACGGTAAAAATAAATTAATTATTACCTGTAACAGATGCTGAACTTCACTCTACAGAGCATTTACCTACACTGCTTCCATCAGCATAAGAAGTATGAATGGAGGGTATTTTTCTTCCCTTACAACCCATGCTATCCCAGCTTACTTTCACCTGTTCTAGAATTTCTGAATTGTACTCCTTACACACAACCCTCTTGGTCCCTTCTATCAGTAGGGAAGAAACACTCTCTATGTATGATGGCTACTTCAAATTTAGAACAAAGGGAAGGGAGACAAATTACTGAACCAGTAACTTTCTAATACCACAACCTCCAATAAAACTGCCTCATGTTTTTGACAACATTCTCTGACAGACTGTAGACCAATTAGATGGAAGGGGTGGTATTCTTTCTTCAGAAAAATAATTTACTCCTTTTTACTTTACAATCACACTTAGTTCAGCAGAATCCCATCTGTCCAAGAAAGAAAAGACAAGGGATAAGTCTGGCTTTTTACTTCTCTTAATTTATGCTTCTAAAATGAATCCACTGACCAACCTACCAAAAAAACTAGATTTCCAATTGCACTGTTACACATTAAAAAGCTTTAGAAGCAAGCTGTAAAGCAGGAAGAGTTTGTTCAATTAACTGTTGATGTTGAATTGGTTGTTTTAATACTTTATGTCACTAACAAGAGGAAAAGGTGTGACAGGTTTATAGGAGAGGAGAGAGAAATCCAGAATAGATACATTTTCAAGTTTAAGAATTGTACCTCTTCCTCCTCCTCCACCTGGAAGCATAGGTGAAAGCCTTAAAGGACCCTCCAATAAAGTTGGAGGGGAAAGAAAAGCTCTTGTTTCAGATGAAGGCCGGCCCATTGGTGAGGGTCCATATGGGGAATGCTCTGGAACAGTTAAAACAAAATACTCAAGTTCACAATACTTAGTTTAACAACTGCATAAATAACTTCTCATGTGAAGTTAAAAACTAAACTGTGTAACTAAAATGAAAACTGTGCTCTCATTACCATGCATAACATATTCCCAGTCTACTCTCATCAAAAATACAAATGTTCTTAATTTCAACAAAATACTTGATGTGACCTAGAGTCACTTATGACCCAATTATTTTTTTAAAATGACTGGTATTGTACATACACATAGCCAAGATAGTTTTCAAACAATTAAATATGTGTGGTCTTGGGAAACAAAACCATAAACCAAAAGAATTAGGCTCTATTTTACAATTCAATACTGTACCTCTGCCAAATGGTCTCATTGGAATATCAAGAGCATAAGGGTCTTTTTCTAAAAGTTCAAGTTTAAATTCTGCTTCAGTTAATCTGCAAAGAGACAACAAATAAGTAGTAAGTGACTAATAAATGCAAAAGCTTTACCAGACTACCCTGTTTACTGCCAGGCTGTCTACCTAACTGGTTAATGAAGCAAGGTATTTTATTTCCTAAATAAATATGATAAAGGTTGTCACAGTACTCTGAACTTATGCCTGAGAGTATTTCTCTATGCTGCTGTGTTTAAACTGTAATTCCGAAGTTGAAGTTGCATTTTAGATGTCACATTCTTAATATGACATCACTCTACTGCCCTCCAAGTGTGAGTTAACCTCACACCTGAAAGTTCCTCTCAGTGACCACTGTTAGTTCAGCATTAACTTCTGAGATAAGCTGTGAAATCATTTTACTAACTTAAAACAAACAATCCCCCCCCTCCCCCCCAACATTTGTGTTCTAGTACTACATTCTGCTTCTTTCCCCAGGTATTTCAATACTTCACATAGTTCCTCAGTTCTTACTTTCTTGCATGTCATTATTACAGGAAAGCTCAAGTGACTCCCCTTCTTTCAGAACTCAAACACTGTGATCTCTCTGCTGTATTTGGGCCACAATACATTAACAGAAAACATCAATCTGCCTAAATCCAACACATGCCAAACTGCATTTGTTTAGGAGTGGAGAAGAACTGCACTTACTTTTGTCTGTTATGTGCATTTTCTTTTTTTATATCATTGAGGTGTCTTTCAGCTGCTCGGGCTGTCAGCTTTGAGAAAGGACAAAAACCAGGCTTAGATATTGCTATTTTTTGATTAAATGCTTCATAAATATGACAATTCCTAGGTCCAAGACATTTTATGTGTAGTGTATAAATTGCATTTTCGCAAGAGATGACTCATATATGGAGCCTCACATATGTCAGCAAATTATATTAGCAGCTCTAAAACTCAAATTTTGGAGGAATGATAAGGCTTTCCTGCAGGTTCTTAAAACTTCAAAAATTGAATTCTTTGGTTACACCTGCTTTGAAGCATTTACAGAAGATCTGAAGTCTCAAATTCTATGTAAGAATTTTATAATTTTTGTATTTTAAAATCAGATAGATAAAATCTCTGGAATTATGACCACAAAGCATCACAGCTTTTAGCAGGATTTTATCTCAGATATTCTGTGAAAGTGAAGAATGTATTAGTCAGGAGATAGTTTAAATTTTCCTGTTTGGAAAAAAAGGCAAAAACAAATTTTGTAGAAACATTGTTAGGAAGCTGTCAATGGAACATACTGTTCTGACAGGACATAACGTGTTCTACTTGTAGATAAAAGAAGTGAAGTACACCCAAAGAAAATATCAAAATGGCATTGAAACAAGGCCAAAAGCTTTCATTATTAGCAAAATGTCACACATTTGTTATATGGTGTCATGTTCTTCCAGCAGACTTATTGCTATAACAAATGGTATAATATTATCATTCTACTGTGTTCATAAGTGTCCAGTTCAATTTCTCCAACTATTTTATATAATAGAAGTGTTTTCAACATGCTTTTGTGTATTTATGCAAGAAATATGTTTCAAAGTGAAAGGTTAGAGATAATGTTGATGATCTGTTTTTAGTATGAACCAAGAGGTGATAAAGCAAACTTTTCAAATAATGAAAATGCAGAAAACACAGAAAATGCAGTATTTGGAACTTACCCAATTATCATGAGCTTTTTTCTCATGTGAAGTAATCTGTGAAGGAGAGATTAATTATTCACCTAAACCCCAAAACTTAGGATTATATGCTCTTTTTATAAATTTAATGTGTGTGGGCAATTTATAATGAGGTGCCTAAACTGAAAATTCAACTTTATTGGAAAGTTATCTGGTGAGAGGGAGCGGGAGGCAAAATTAGACACCCAACAAAGCCAAGCCAAGCCAAACAGAGTTCACAAGCTAACAGCAAGTGGTATTCCAGTTGCAGTAAATCCCTCCTGCTGGGATGGATGTAGTCACACAGCACAAAATACCTGATTCTCATAAGAGCGAATGGTTCTCTCCAGCTCCTCTTCCAGGTCCTTTGCTCGCTCTCTGTAACAAAATGAGAATTTATGATATTGTAATAAAACGTGCAGGAAAGTTTGGAATACAATACACTCACAACAAACAAGGTGTAATTGAGATTTTTTTAAATCCAAAAGACAGCATTGTCACTTAGGGCCATGGGACATAAAAAATTATACTAACAGTGGAAATTCTAGCCTTACATTTGAGGCAAACAGGGATGCAAACAAGAGAACAGAACCCAAACCCCCAATTTTTCAGTGGTTTGTGATGTTTCCAGCATAAAGGCTGTCCTTCCTCACATGCCCTAGCAGCCAGCCTCAGCCAGCTCAGCACAGGAACTGATGTGGCTGGAGCACCACACTGTCACAGGCAGCCCTGAGGGACAGGCACCTGCACTGAAGTTACTTCAAGACCACATGTCTGATGCCACCTTTGCTGCCAGCTGCCTGTGCACAGCCTCTCTGGGTTCTACACTTTCTCAGCAGGTGGGACAAAGACACAGACAATGCTTGGTTATACTCAATTTGCAATATTAATATTATCTTTAAAATTGGGATGCCTACAAAATGCGTGTTCTGGATAAATCAGGAAGAGTGAATTCTGTCTTCCTGTATGGATAGTGAAGAATGTCCACAAAGAAGTATTCATCACTACTGTTCAGTCAGGCCTAACTAACTGAACCATACCCCCATAAACACTGAAGTAAAATGGCAAATATACATTACATATTGAAAAATTATGCCACAGTGAGAGGAAATGCAGAAAAAACCCAGAGGTACACAGCTGGTGTAACAAAAACCAGAGGAAAGCAGTTAGGAAACAGCTACAGCAAATATTCACCCCTGACAATATTTTAGTAAATAATTTCTAAGCAACAGGACTATCTGAAAAGCTTTGAGAAATAGAAATAGAATACTATAACTATACAGCAGAAATGCTAGCTCTGTATGAAAACTGAACATTCCATATATTTCACAACATTCTCTTAACTTTTTATTTTTAGCTTTGTTCATTAAGGAGAACTAGATTAGAGACCCCCTTCTACCACACCATTAAAGCTACTGAACCAGTACAATTAGGATTCTAATGGAAGAGCAGATGCCATAATCTTTAACACCCAAATGTTTTAATATTTTAACTTTTTTAAAACGTAAAACCACCCATCATCTGTATTATTACACACAAACCAGTGTCTAACACACATACGCCACAGAGAAACTGGAAGAAAATACATTTGCTTATGCTGTGTTTTTTTAAATTCTTTATTGCACTTTCTTCACTTTGGAACAAGTGATTACAACAACTAAAATCTGCAATTACCTGTAGCTGTTAAGTTCTTCAGCAGCATGAGTAATTTTTTCATCTACTTTAGAAAGCTTTTCTTCCTTCTGTAGACGTTCCCTCTCTTCTACTGTCAACTTCCTTTAAACAAAATTCAAAATTATGGTTAATTTTGTTTCAAGTCAACAATTTTGAAAGCAGCCACAAATCATATCAAACAAACTAAAACCCAAACTACGCTAACAGTCAGAGATTTGTTCTGGTATTTTCTAAAAATAATTTTCTAGAGGAAAAAAAGAATGCTACTAGCAATTTAAAAAAAAAAAAAGAAGTCTTTCCAGGTCCTCCTTTTTTATCCTAATGCATTATTGGGCATTACAGAAGAAAAAACTCATGCATAAGATAGTTCTGCAAAACACACATGGATACCACTGCTGACTACAGCCCTGAATGGATAAACTGGACATTTTCCTGTGAACAGCAGCTCTTAACAATCAAGCTGTCTAAATCATAGATCTTGTGAACATGATTTAAATTTATTTTCTACTCAATCTTCGTTTCCTACTTTATCATTTTCCCTATTTGAACAGATTCAATTTTTAAACATTGCTTTAATTAATTCTAAGGGTTTTTTTGTACTGCTACATCACCCCACCTGCTTCTCCCCACTCCTTTTTGGCTTTTCTAAAATTCTTTGATAAGCAGTGTACATTTGCTGAGTTTTAGTGAGGTTATTTTTAAATACCACCCACACAGTCTGCTTTCTGCCTGCTTATTGTATCTTTTTTTAAACAGGTTCCTTCCCACTCCCTCCCTGTTCTTTTTTAAAAAATCAAAATACTAACGCAGTGATTTCTAGGATTTATTGCATCTACAAAGATGCTAAATATCTACACAGATACATGCTACAGAGCAGATTACTGAAAGTAATACTTCAAAAAGGTCCTGCACACTGCTCAGTACAGGATCTAGTCTTGCGCTGATTCTCTTGCTGCTTTCAAGATTATGCCCACCCTTTGAAGAAATAATTTCTGATTAGTAAAACTAATTTTACACATGGCCTAAAGTGATGCCCTCTGCTGCCACACACATACACACACACTCCTGAAGGTTACCACATGCCCTGAACCAATCAACTTTAATTTCTAGTCCTAAACATATTTCTGATTTCAATCACTAGGTCATAATCCCTACTAACATTCTGACTGTGAGGCAGATAGTACAGTCTTCATCTCCTGGTTTTCCTGGTGAGGAAAGCCTGATTCACAAGGGTTCTATATCGCTTACCACCAAGAGCTTGCCTATGTTGTGTTTAGTTTTATATCTATCTTGTCATTCCTCTCACATTCCTTGCTCTATTATATAAAATACATCTCACAGTTAAAGCACCTACTTATTTTCTTTCAGCAACTTTGACACATGTATTACATCAAATAATAATTCAATTAAAGAAAAAATAATCAAGCTGTCCTACTTTAATTGCCTTATTTCACAGATTAAAAATCTGTTACTTTGTTTCTGTACTTGCTTATGGTAAAGTCCTAAAATGAACTGGTTCATGCAAACAGTTTCTATAAACTTCTGTAAACACAAATGTGCATGAAAGTGTAATAAATTGTCTACACAATTCAGAAAATTCTGGAAAGCAGCATGCAAACTTTCAATAATTTTCAGTCTCACAAATCAGAGTTACATTCAAATCAAACAGCATTGAAGATAAGAAGCATTCAAGATAAGAAAAGGAACCAGCACCTGTGTAGTTTCATTTCATTCTCTTGATAAAGCTCAGTCATTACTTTAAGCTTCTGCTGAAGCTTTTGAACTTCGCTTTCAAAAGATTCATTTTCAGACTGCAAGGAAGCTTGCTGGCTTTGGAGGGTTTCTATGCGTTCTGTCAAAAGTAGAGATAATTATACTGGGATAACACATTGGCAATATTTCAGTACACAAAAGTCTGTAAAAACCTTTGATTCTATGTTGATTTAGTGACATAAGATACAAAGTTAACATATTTCAATATATGACACAAAATGAGAAACCATCAATTATACTCTCTACCTGCCACAAAGTGCAGCCCTGTGTGTGTCAGGCCTTTGCTCTAAACCACGTAACTTCTTTGAAAACAACACAGTTTTGTAATTCAGAATCTACATTTTCATTTAGGGCTCTTACTATTGTAATTACTTGACTGAAGGAGTACAACCAGCACCACACCACATGCTCTTGCAGATATACCTATACAAGGTCCTCCTCAACAGCCTGAATGGGTAACTCAGATTTGTCAAACTACCTTTATCTTTCCAAATTGAATTCAAAATCATGTTTCTTTTCCTATTTATTATTCCTGTGCCTCTTTTCAAGAAATATAACAAAGCTTCAAATAAGTTTGAACATCTTCATGGGACAGAGCTACAGTCAATTTGGAGAACTCACTAGCACAAGGAACATGTTTAAAGGACTGTTAAGAAACTGAAAAATACAGTCTGACAGAGCATTTAACATTTAACCCAAATAACAAAGCCATACATTCACAAGTGATGGCTACTCTGCCAGCTATGATTTTGAAAGCAATAGCTAATTACAGGTTTTAATTTTGAACTTGAGTTGTTTTCATTTCATAAGGTTTAATTCACTATGTCCTACACAACAGAGGAAAAGAAACAGAGCAAGATGTTTTTAAGTTCAATTCTCTAAATGCAGTACTTTATATTTTAAGGATTGAGCTTGCACCCATTACAAACTATCTATAATTAAGCTACCCTTTTAATAGATGGTTTTAAAATTTAGAATAAAACTTTACTGTTTCATGTCCAGAAATTATGTAAAGAAGGTATTATGTATTTATTAACATTACTTTGCTCTTGTATTTTAAGATTCTATAGCTAACTTTATAGTTACAGAATATTCCAACAGAGTGCAACCAAATTACGACTTTGATTGCTCCACATCTAAAATCATGTCTTTAAAATAGCTAAGCAACTTAAAAATTAATTTTAAAAATCAAGTAGTTATTACTATAAACTTAATTCAGTTTTTACTGGAATTAATACTTGCAGCCTGTAACACCATTTTACCAAAGCAGCATCTTAAAGGCAAAACAGAATTTAATTACCCATAAGTTCTTCTTTAGCTTTATTTTCATCAGACAGTTTTGAATACATTTGATCTCTTTCTGCTTCCATGGTCTTTAAACAAGCATTTAACTACAATCAAGATTGAAAAAAAAGGAGAACATTATAAGATTACAAGATTAAGAAAGTGCTTGCATGCAAAAATATCTAATTAAACTTTAAAATATGCTAAACTCTGATACTGGTATTACCAGAATAACTACATATTAGTTAGTTTCCCCTCTTCTACCCACAAGCTTCTTAAAATCACGTACCTTTGCAGCATAGATCAATTTCTTTACAGTTCGTTTTTGCTCATCATCTGCTTGAAGGAATAGAACAAGAAATCATGTAAAAAGCATGAAAGGGTTTGTGACAGGGATTATTGCTATTATTTGGTTTTTGTACAAGAGCAATGCCAACATAAAACATAGGTATGCTAACAACAGGCACAGCATACTTGGAGGATAAAGGAGCAAAACCAAAGCAGGGGTGTGAGTAGAAGATATGCCATTGTAGTGCTTTGTTTGCCAGTCAATCACAACTCAGACTGGTCATGCTAACAGTGAGATGCTGAATACACACTCCAAGATTGATGGGCTTGTGCCCTGTGGTACCATAAGTACCAGCACAAAAAGAAGCTGCAGCAAGAAAGAGGAGGAAGAAGAGCTTTTCTGTGTTGCTGTTTAAGGGGACTCACATCTACACCCTTAGATGACACTGCTACCACACTGCCTGCAACAAGCAACACCTCTGTAAGGATAAGGAAGAAAAAATTAGGCTCTAAGGACCCTCACTACTACTGCTGGGAGGAACTTGAAGAATAAATAAAAGGAAGATTTCCACCTAGAAATGCCACAAAGTCACTGCTTAATATAGAGACATGTACTGCAGAATTCTGCAAGAGACTGACCCCTGAGTCTTTACATTGCTCTATGACAGTCTGTATGCCACACAGTGCTGAACAGGAAAATAGGTTGCTATTCCAGAGATGTCCAAGCATCAGTTAACTGTCCAACATGAATGACATTGGGTGAGAATTAAAAATCTGACTTCTACAAAGCTAATCTTGCAACTTTCCTGGCAGTTAGTCAGTTCTGTACTTCTAAAACATCTGTTAAATATTTAAATAGGGAAACCATACCTAAGGGCTCTCCATTCTCTGTTTCCCCCTTTATATCTGTGTCCCAGTGGTTGTCTTCAGTGTCACCATCTTCTTGTATTGCTGAACTCCAGTCTTTCATGTTCAGTATGTATTGTGTCAGCGACTAAGAAAAAGCACACAAGAACCTCACAACCAAATAAAAGCAATGAAAATGTAGCTATCATTACAATTACTTTCTAAGATTTCTGTCCTTTATTTAGTTCCCTTAGTAGATTAAGTCAGGCCCACATACAAGATTCTAGATGCCTGATAACACTTTTTCTATCAAAGCATGTATTTGCAGGTCAACAGGCACATCCTTGTGAAGAATTTTCAGAGAGCTCTAAGCATGGATGATTTTAGTGTGGCTTGTATATGTAAGGTACACAACTATAAGAATATACACTCAAGTTCCACACTACAAACTGGGGACAGGGGGAAAAGCCAATATTCTATCAGAACTAAAAGAGTTTTTCCTTAGTTGTCTTTATCAGACAGCTCCATTGTGTTGCTAAGCAACCTTTTTTTGCTTAGCCAGAAACATTACATTAGAGAATAGAGACAGCAAACAAAAGCCCCAAACAGTCTAAGGCATATTAAGACAAAGAGAGGTTGTCAGGCTTTCTTGGAACTCTATGATTAGCATCAGTCTGAATAATTTTATTCAATCCTAAATGTCATAATTTTACCTTGATTTGGCTCTCTTTATTTTTCAAAACTTCTTCTACATCTGTTTTAGAAGACTCAAACATCTTTGTTTGTTCATTTAGTTCACTAAGTCGTTCACCCCATCCTTCAGCTTCTTGTAAAAGCTAAAAAGGGAAATACCAGATTAGTGTGACAGCCTACAAAACCAAGAATTGAGGATAAATAGCACTGAGCCTGTTACAGGTATTGGCTACACATAAGTGGGACTTAAACCTCTCACCCATCAGTAAGAATTAACAGAGATAAGAGCACAAGAAAGTTAGCCAAAGAGTTGAAAATTAAGACTTCTATGTTTAGTTCAGTAGCTTTAGCTGCTATAGCTGTCCATTGTAATTAGTTGTTAGGATATTTTGAAGCATTTATAGCACATGTTTAGTTTATTCCACTGAAGTTTAAAAACCTTGATGTGACAATAGCAATGAATATAAAATAGTGACAATTTATTTAACAATGACATACACTGGAGAATGGATGGAAAACACACCCCAATAGGAATACACACTTCTGAAATGGTGCCTGTGCCTTTTCAACTTAGAAACAGTCAAAGAAGTAAGGGAAAACAGGAAGCTTTTAGGCAGTTATTTATAGTCATGTGAATTACAAAACTGTACTATTTCTCTTCCTCCATACCTCTTGAAGTAGTTTTAAAATATTATTTTAAGAAAGCTTCCCCATTAATGAAAGTCACAGATGTATGTAATCAACACCTACTAGTATGTATCTCTGCAATTGACTCTGCTTAACTAAAATGATAGGTAGGTTCCAAGGTTACATTTTACAGATATTCCTTAGTAAAATCTCATTTCACAAAAATATTTTACTGAGTAAAGGGATTAGAACACCTTATCACCAGCTATTAAAAATAACCACTGCAACAAATTAACTCATGACATTGTGAGAACAAAACTGAACAAATGCAAATTTCTGTTAAAAAAAGGCTTCTTCTGCCTGAAGTTGCAGAACAGGCTATCAATATAAGAGCAGTAAAAGTACAGAAAAGAGTAACTAAGTTGAGCAAGAAGAACATAACAGGCAGTTGTACTAAAAATACAACCAGAAAATGGTAATTAAACAGGGGAACTGCCATGCAAATAGATAAGCAAGCTTGAACACTACTTATCAAAGAGAAACCAGACAGCACAGAACCAAAGGTATGTGACTAGAATTGAATTAACACACATTGCCCCTTGGCACACAATTGCACTTTCCAAGCCATAAAAGCCATGTATGAATTTGCAGCATCATGCAAACAACATATTAGAGATTAGAAGACATACACAGACAACTATTTTTATCATTTCCATCATCAAAAGGTGACTTTTAAGAGACTTCTTCTTCATGAAGCCAAAGAGAAAATAAATTTACATGACTTTATACACCTGTAAGAATTACAATAAAGAGAAACAGCAAGGATTTGCAATGAGCTAAAGCAATATATATTTCCAATGATCCTGAAGAAGAAAAACAAACCAAAAAAACAGCAAAGCACAGAAGTTCCCTTGTTCAACCTAAAAGGCCCAATCCTCTCTCTGACACATCACAAACCTGAAACAGCACATCTCCTATAAAGTTTAAGCTATGATGTGCCAGAAGATTATGACCCATTTATGCAAATGAACAGAGGAAGAAAGGACTCTAGTTTCTGTGAACAAATAACACCTTTGTTACCTTTGGAGCATATGTAAAATTCCATCTTTGAAAAAAAAAGTAAGAAACAAAAACCAAGTAGGATATGTATATTCTGATACAGTTAACTAACACTCAATTAGAAAGCACCTCAGAAATGAGAACACAAATAAATAAAGCAGACACTTTCTCTTTTTTCCTTACCAGGTTCCAGGAACAAATAACATTAGATTATTTATCTACTAAAAAGCACAACAAACTACAATATGCACAAATGTTCTCAAGCTACTAAAAACTGCAACAAACCTCAGTTAACAACAAAGTGTAGCAAATAATGTGGTTAAGGAAATAGTTATACCCAGGTTGTTTTATCTCGAAGGAATACAAACCAACTTTTTTTCATCTAAGAACGTGGCAGTTAAACACTGAAAATTGTTTTTACTGATTTTTTCCCCCCCTGGTTTTCCTTGATGTAAAATGATTGCCTAAGAAATATAGGCAATTGCCAGCACTTACTATTATCTTTCTCTAAGTACTATTTTTTTACTTTATAAAAAGGAAGGAAAGTGAAGATTTTTGTCACACACAAATAATTGGATTATTTCTATTTGAACCCAAGAAATGACCATGGGGGGGGGGGGAAAGAAAACTCCTCTCTATTAAAAAATTTATGTATTGCTTCTCAAAATTTATTACATAAGAATACTGTCACATTTGAAACACAGCACTGAGACCAGACTCTTCCTCCTCACAAAAACGAAGAGGATGTAGAGGTTAGAAAAAAAAAAGACTCCTGAAAGCATATAATTCTCAAGTAACTTAATCCCACATTTATAACAGTCAAATCCACTGCTTCTCCACCCACAGCTCTTAATAAAACTGTCTTCCTTTTTTGCTAATCACAAACATAGACTGCTTCTAGAATTAGGGAAAAAGACCAAGTTTTACTAACAGAGTTGTGCAGAACTGAAATATTCCTCCTGCAAAAAAAATTTTATTTCATGTATCCCTTTCTTTTCTCCTGAACCACTAAGTTTGACATACACCATGTTTTGACAGAGAGGACTAAAGCACTCCCCAGCTTTTTATAAAACTGCTAAAAACCAACAGGCCTGTACTTCCACTCCCACCACTACTCTTTCCCCCATGCAAATATCTATCAGGTTATTCCTCAGACAACAGGGTGATAATATCTCTCGGATCACCAATCAGTCAGGAAAATAAGCACATATCCATTAAAACTACAATAAACCACCTCAAACCAACATTACACAGAACATTAAACGTTCATAGAAAATATCTATTTATTAGGAAAAAAGAAATAGCTGCACTGTAAAACAACTACTGCATATACTAAATATTTTAAAATATTCAGTGTTCTTTGTGATCTGGCTACAGCACTGAGGAAAATACACAATTAAATTTGGGAAGTAACAATCTTTTCTGTTCCTCTCTATTACATACCTGACTTTCAATTAATACATCTACAGTGGTACCACAGTATGTTTTTTACCTGTCTTCAGAATACTCTGCAATTCCTCAATTTCCTTCGTTTTCTAGACCAAGTAAAAGAATTTTCTCTCTGCCTCTGTAGAAAATCTTAGCAGTGGACTTGTTCAGGTATTCCTGCTTTCCAACAGGTCTCAGCAAAGTTCTTACCAGAATTATATTACCACATGCTCTCCTTCCACTGAGCTCCATGCATGATTCCCCACAAACTGTAACTACTGCATTTCTTTTAAAACAGAGTTATTTTATACAAACATAAAATTGTTTTAAAAACCATGTCCTCTTCCCCATTCCATTTGCTAAAACACACAAGAGGTTAGTACACTTGTTGAGGATGAGCTCTTTGGAGAAACCATATTTATCAGTATCATAGGAAAACACAGTATTTCTAAGGATGACTAGGAAGAACCTACCTGTTTCTCACTTTCCTGGAGATGGCTGTTTTCATCTACTGCATCTTGAACAGATGTCTTGAGTCTCTCAGTATTAATCTGATACACTTTTAGGGTGGACTTGGCCTAAATGAAATTAAAAAGTCTGTTGCTTAAATGGTATTGGTGAAGATATAGGCAGGGTCATGATGGTATTACCAGACTTGTCTTAGGTTTTCTGGCTGTGCTACATATATATTGTCACATTTTCTCTACAATTTCAACAGTTTTTGCTGATTGTAGTTTTACATTCAGCAAAATTTCATTGAGGAGTAAGAAAACTAAGAAAAGACAAGGTAACTACTTCTCAATAAATGCCAATCACTATATGAAATTAAAAGTTGCTCAATCAAGCCAGACCAAAGTACTAAGCTTTACAAACTCTTTTGGTTTACACAGCATATGATCTCTGCACCCCTAACAGAACAAAAAAAATTAAAGCACTAACTACGTGGCAAACATAGAAATTGCAAAGATTTGAAAACAGAAACTATAAAGGTTAGACATACCTCATCAATTTGTGACTGGATAGATTTTTCTTCATTCTCTAAAGACTCCACTTTCTCCTGAATTTCAGCCACCTGAAAATTATTAGTTGTCATACACCTTCTTTCACATATTTGACTGACAATGTCTAGGCAATTGATAAAATTATTTTTATTTATAAACTGAGAAAGTTCTACTGCTGAGTCAGTAAAAATGTGTGTAAAACCATGTTGCAACAAAACTGGCTTTTCTTCTTTCGACTATTTTCCTTTATCATTTTTCTAATGTTACAGGGAAGACAAAATGGAAAATGTAGTTTTTATTTCAGAACACACAAAGAAAATAGTTTGTCTTATCTGCAGAGATTTTCTTCTGTGAGAACTTTTTCTTAAATGAATAGAAAGAAAGGATTCTACTTATTCTTACCAAGGTATCATTTTCCAACTGCTTTGATTTTTCTTCTTCCAGTTCTTTTTCTAGATTCTCTATTTCCTCGTTGAGTTTCAAGTTTGACTTGTTCAGCTTTTCATGCATTTCCTAAATCAAGTTGGTTTGTGAGTTAATAAAATGTGATATTAACTACATATGAAGACAATAAGTATATTTTAAATATGACAGAAAAGTATGTTTTACTCAAATACTCTGGAGACTCCAGCATGAAGAAAAACTAAGAATTAGCTCTGCAGGATCTGAGGTGCAAAATGAAATAAACCTACTTGCTTTTTTAAACATTAATTTTATAGAGCCTTGGGTATTTGTTTCACTTATCCACAACTCTTTTACAAATATATTCTCAGTTTGGGGGATATAAACAATGTAGTGGTAATTTTTCTTTAAAACTGTAGACTGTGGAAATTATTTTAATTAGATAAGGCGAGGAAAAAAAATCATGCACTACCCTCTCTCCTGGAAACGGGAACAATTTACTCCTTAAATATTGTCCAATATGCCATTTGTTCTAGTATTACTCATCCTCAATGCAATTGTTAAAAAAGGCTTCTCTTAATTTAAATGCTTTGATTTTAAGTCATTTTCAGTAACCCAATTAAAACTATTGTGTTGGAGTTTTTGGGTTTGCCTGACTTTTTTGTTATTGTTTTTACTTAGTTTGTTTGGGTATTTTTTAATATGGGCCACATTTTTGCTAAAATACTGCCTTATATTGTAGAAGCAACAATTTCCATTAATCTTTTACCTCAATAAAAGATGCATCTGTTGATTCTTTCAGAGTGTTACCATCCTTCAGAGACAACTGTAAATCTTCAAACTGAAAAGGAATTACTTTATGTCAGAATATAGGTAAATAATTGACTAAATACTAGCATTAATTTGGAATGCTCTGAAACGCAGATATCACCTAAATATTCACAAATGCACCTTGCTGGAAATCAGGAAAGCCTTAACCCTACTACACTATCCCAGTGATATAAACAAAAAAATATGACATCTTGAAGCTGATTCCAGTGAAATATATCATACTGATAGTTTGAACTCAGAACTTGCTAACACCTTAACTGCTCTTAAAGACACTGACAGAAAAAAGCATTTGAAGAATCCCTTTGTAAGCTTTAAAACATCTTACTTTTCTAAAAGTTAATACTTTACTTGATAGAATCCATTCCTACAACACATCTGAAAGCAATAAATGAGGACCGTTACCTCTTTTTTGCAGAGGCTGAGTTTTTCAAGAATTTTGCATTTTTCTTCAACTAGTTCAGCAACTTTATTGGCAAGCTGTTTTTCCCTTCCTAAAAAGTGAAAGACAAGCAAATGTTGCATCATCCAAATAATTAAAGGTGAAAAAAGAAAGAATAAAGTCACATTCCAGAGAAATATGAAAAATTAAGTATCAAAAATAAGCTTACCTACATAAAGTCGACTTCTAACCTGGAAAAAAGAGAATAAATATTGAAAATGTCTGATCAACTAGTCTGACATATTATCTGAAACTGATCTTTTAAGCTGTGATTCCATGCCAAGTTTAACCATGGAACTTAAAAAAGGAATATAAATATGGCTCCTACTAAAAACAGGCAATCATATCCGCTGCTCTCACCCCCTCCGTGTCTGTGTGTTTGCCCTGTCCTTCTCCCACTCTTATCAGACAAAAGAGGGGAAAGGAGATTAGTTTTCACCTGGATCACTTTAATAACACACCTTTGTATATTCACCACATAGAACACAGTCAGAAAAGTAGGAAAAGGAAGGGAGGGGAAAGCTCCACACTGAGCTCAGATTTCCTATTGGGAAAGATCTCTCACACATTACAACACACAACAGCTAAAGCTGCAGTAAGGTACAACCTGATGGGCATCCTTCAAGTGCCAAGTGAGCAGCTGCCACATAGGGTCTAGTGCACTAGAATCAAAATCTAACAAACTGCAGGACAAAATCTGTCACAAATGGCCTCTACAAGGATGCAGAACTTGGCTGAACCCACAGAACTGTTACAACACAGCATTTCTCTCACAGCTGGGCCTGGGTCATGTGCCTCATGTAACAATGGGCCCCTCAGATCTTCCCTGTTTCCTCCTAATTTAAAGCTAAGGAGCCCAAATAACGAAAAAAGGGTAAGAAAGTTGTAAGCATGCTTTTATCCTATCATCCCCAATGGATGGTTAGTTACTCCATTACTTTTCAGTGACCATCAATTCTTCAAGGAGCAGCCAGTGCAGTTCTAAGTATGGATGACTGAAAAAGCTATCAATAACTTCTGTAATATCTCCTGCCTTAAGTGGCATGTGCAGGAGGAAACCATACCAGGTTAGCTTGCTTGCATGATTTCAGCTCAAATGCCTTTTGTATCACCCAGAGGGATGCCTCTAAACACTAATACCCTTACAGAGAAGGTCAGTTCATGTTAAAATCCTAAAAATGCAGTTGCTCATAACTGAAAAACTAACCAGTCTTAAAATATGAGTGTCATTACACCTACTACCCAAATCACAATGACTGTATGAGAGTATGTGAAAAATGGGAAAAAGTTTAGAATACTGAATTACAGATACTAACCCCATTTCCATAGCAGGGAAAGTATGATAGGCAGCTTTTATTACTCAGATCTTTACTTACTCTCAAGAGAGGACAGGCATTACCTCAAAAATATAATCTGATTTGTGCATTGGAAGGTTTCAGTACTGCAACTCTCAAAGTCATCAGATTAGTGCTCACAAAGAGCATGCAGTTAAATTGGTTCAGTGTTGCAGTGTTGCAATAAACAGAATCCAGGTGTCACTGTTCAAAGAGTTGTAAAATGCCTCCCTTGACAGGAAACCACATGGATTGCTTTTGCTTGAAAGACCTGAGCTGCTCTGGCTATGGCCAGGCTAGTCACAGAGATATCAATACACACAGCAATACATACACCCTAGGGAAGACATCTGTATCTTGTGAAAACAATTTAAGGGCTGACTTTGAAAGTTCAGTGTAAAAATAAAAAAGAGGAAGCTTTACTGCAGCAAGTTTCATTGCATTTCCTCTTACAACAGTCACTCACTACATATTCAAACACTTATTATCTTGACAAAACAGACTTTTCAACTTCTCTTGTAGAGAGATTCTAAATTCAATCACAATAGATTTAAAACTCTGAAGCATTTTCTATCTTGAACAGGAAGGATAACAACTTCAATGCAAACTATTAATGCACTCTACATATCTGCAAGTAACTTGAACACTTTCTGTGCTGGTTTTGTCTGGAATTAAGTTAATTTTCTTCGCAGTAGCTGGCATGGGACTGTATTTTGGACTTGTGCTGAAAAGCACTGAAAACACATGGATGTCTGAGATACTGCTGAGCAGTGTTCACACAGAGTCAAGACCTCTTCTGCTTCTCACCCACAAGGAGGCTGCAAGCTCACAAGAAGCTGGGAGGGGACACTTGACTGACCAGAGGGATAATCCACACCATGCTGACATCATGCTCTGCACATAAAGCTGAGGGGAAGGAGGAGGAAGAGGGTGTGTGTGGAGTGATGGAGTTTGTCTTCTAGAGCAACTGCTACATGTGATGGAGCCCTGCTTTCTTGGAGACAGCTGAACACCTGCCTGCCCAAGGGAAGCAGTGAATCAATTCTCTGTTTTGCTTTGTTGCATGCACTGCTTTTGCTTTTCCTATCAAACTGTCTTCATCTCAACCCACAAGTTTTCTAACTTTTAGTCCTCTGATTCTCTCCCTCTTTCCAGCCTGACAGAGGGAGCAAGAGAGTGGCTGTGTGGTGTTTATTTACTGTCTGGGGTCAGACCACAACACTTACTGATTGATAACTTCTGTACAGAAACAGCAGAATGGTCAAGGCTCCAACAATGCCAGCACAAATCACTATTTCCCACGGGAAACCATACAGATCAGGCCCAGGTCTCATATCTTCAGGCAGTGAAGCCACAGCCTGAAAAGTAAAGTGAAAAGCTTCAGCTAAAGGAAAAGAGGCTAATATTATCCACAGAAACAGACATTAAATGTTGACATTGTTTACTTCCAAGGCTTGTATATCTATTTTTTTCCAAAACTCTGCGAAAATGGTTAACAGAAGCATTTGATTTTTAAATGACAGATTTACCAGGTGAAGGAAAAAAGTTCCAATAAGACATGAAAACCGGCAGATAAAGCTCAGAAACCTTTTCTTTCTGAGACTATCAATTAGCACAAAATTATTTGGGTTAAAAGGGATCTAAAAGATCTAGTTTCAATCCCTCTGCCAGTGGCAAGAGCACTTCCCACTGGACCTACTTCCCCAAAACCCATGCAGCCTGCCCATGAACACTTCCAAGAGATGGGGCATCCACAGATTCTCTGGACACCTTGCTCCAGCGCCTCATCACCCCCACAGTAAAGAATTTCCTTCTCTTATCTAACCTAAACTCATCCTTTCCAGTTTAAAGCCATCTCCCCTTATCCTATCACTACGTGCCCTTGTAAAAAGTGCCTCTCCAGCCTTTTTGTTGGCCTCTTCAGGAATTTACTACAGAAAACTCTCCTTTGAGTTGTCTTACACATTTTACTGCTGTCAGAAACAACAACAGTAAGTACTTCTTAACTGTCTGGTAGAAAACTTGCTTGGTAGAAAAACCTGTTCAACCAACCTGATGCTAAAATAACATACTCAACACACCGGTGATTTAACACATTTTAAACACTTCGATACACTCGCGTTTCCTTTGTAAACGGATCTATTTGCTCAAAGATACGACGCGCTCCATGTGGCTCCAATTTACCACACGTGAGCCGTGCCTAAGGACCCGGCGCTGTGCACTTACGCCTTCATTTCGGTTTCTCCCCTGCCCGAGCCCCTCGGCAGCAGCGCTGCACAAGCCCCAGGCCCTCGCGGGGGCTGCGCCGAGCCCGCGTCACTCGGTCACTCACCCAGCGCAGCCCTTCCCAGGCCAGCCCGCAGTAGCGGCGGGCGCTGTCCCGCAGCCCCGGCCACAGCCCGGCCGTGCCGCCGCCGGTGCCGGCCCCGGGCCCCCCGCGCCCGCCCGCCGCCGCCATCTTCCCGCGGGCGGCGCGCGTCCCTTCCGGCCCGCCGCCTGACAACCGGCCCGTACCACCGCCCGCCGGGGGGGCGGGGAGGAACCACTGCTGCCGGGGGGAGCGGGGGCGCGCCGCGCAGGTGGCAGCCGCGGGGCCCGGCGCGGCTCCCGACCTCCGCCGGCAGACCCTCCCCGGGTACGGGGCCCGGAGGCACCGGCAGTTGCCCTCGGCGTGCGCCCACCGGCACGGACGTGGCCCCGCGGAACCTGCTCCTGTTCCTCCCTGAAGTTGCGCTCAGAGAAACTCACCTCCCGAGCGGCGCTGGCCGCCTCCATGCCCGCCCGTGGCACGGCAGTAAAGCTCCCCGGGCAGGCCCGGCTCCCGGCAGGCCGCCCGCCGCGCGTGTCCCGGCCCGGGCGGCGGGGCCGGCGGTGCCGGTGGGGCGGGCAGGGCCGGGCCGGGCCGCAGGTGGGTCCCGGGAGCGCAGGGCTGGGCGGGCCCGAGCGCTGCCGCGTGCCTGTGCTAAAAATGACCCTGGCGGGCTGCTGGTAGCAGGTGTAAGGGGAGACGCAGCGCCACATAGCAAGGGATTCTCCTTCGTCTCATTCACTAGGATTAACGCTAATTTGATTTGGGTTTTGTTTTTTAACTACCTAAAAACAAATAAACAAAAACCTCAAAACAAAAAACCACCACCACCAACAAACAAAAAACAAACACAAAAACCCCAATAACATCAAGTAAAAAAAAAACCACAAAAAAACCCCAAACACAAACAAAAAAACCCCCCGTGCACTAGCGACTTTTACAATGCAAGGTGAGTGACTGGACTGCAAAGCACCTAAGGGACCAGGATAGGTGGAAGGTGGAAATGCCTTTTTTAGCTTTTTTATCTGGATCAAACAGTACAAGAACGAGTTTGGCCGTAGCAGTGAACTGTCAGTGAGTTGCAGTCAGTCCCGAGGGACAAAGGCCCTGCGTTTTCCTCATCCTAAACTACAAATTAACCGTAATCTATATACATACACTGGAAATCAGAAATAAATTTATGTGGTTCTTAAACTTCAATTACCCAATCTAAACAAAGTTCAACCAAAGCACCACAGTGAAGTTTACAAATGGCACTGCACCGGCCACCATCTCTTATTTAGAGCAGACAGTGCAGGAACCTTTTCCTCACGGTGCTCGGGCAGTGTTGTTTCTTGTGCAGTTCTGCCCCTTAAGGTTCACCTTCACTCTGCACTATGTTTCGATGTTTAAGACACCCCCATAGCAATAATAACCCCATTTCTATTTTATATATATATATATATATATATATATATATATATATATATATATATATATGTTTTGCATAGAAACGTATCTTTAATTCAATTACGAATGTGGGGAGGATTTGTGAATCAAGGCTTTGAAAATACACTTTAAAAACAAGGGAATTTGTCTGGTTATTTTATTCATCATAAGCCCAGTTTTTAAAGTCTAAGCAAATTTAATGAGTACTGTTCTGAGAACTAGAGGGAGCTATTAGTTTCATTAAAAAAAAAAAGAAAGAAACAAAACCAAACAAAAAATTAAAAACACCACTCAGGTGTTTCCTGCCTGTTAAAAAAGCCCACAAAACAAAACCCCAAATCCTCACATCCTAAATTCATCAGATTGTGCACTGCAAAGGGGCAGATGATGAGCAGCTGACCTAACACTGTGCTCTGTCTCATTTGACATCAGATAACCCTGGAAGCAGAGAACTGCAGAGGGTTTATTTAAAAGGATTTTTTTTTAGGAGTTTCACTGCAGAACATTACTTGTGGCTGGCTTAAATTTGCACTAATTGATGTTATAACCTGGAAAGAATTCTTACCGTTTGGATGATAATCACCACTGCTGATGATGCAGATTTTATTGTTTCTCTGAACTCAAGAGCATTCAAGCATTCAAATATCTGATGTATCCAGCCTCCTTCTGGTTGGATCATAAGGAATAAAACAAGAGGTTTTACATTACTATTGTCAACTTCATATAATTCCAACTGGATTAATTGATTTTTGTTTTGCTTTTTTTTTAAGATTGCAAATTTATTTTCCTCAAAATTACAGAACTTAGCACTTACCATTACTTGGAACATAGTTC
This sequence comes from Ammospiza nelsoni, assembly GCF_027579445.1. Classification (NCBI taxonomy): domain Eukaryota; kingdom Metazoa; phylum Chordata; class Aves; order Passeriformes; family Passerellidae; genus Ammospiza; species Ammospiza nelsoni. The sequence goes on along the minus strand of NC_080638.1, from coordinate 41,136,169 downwards.
TGGATGGCATCAGAGAAAGACATTTTGACATCAGCCTCAGAGTCAGATGCTGAACTGTCCATTTTTGTTTCAGAATTTACTGAAGCAATGGCTGTTGCTTTTGAATCTTGATCACTGTCATGTTCACTGTCTTCAGCTACATACATTTCATGCTCCTTCTCTGGTGTTTCTTCTAGTAGCTTTCTTCTGCCTACTCCTGCACATAATTGTGAAGGGAAATCATGGTTACCTTTAGAAGATTCAACTTATTCTTATAAGATATTAACTTTTACAGAGATTTTATTTTTTTTGTTTTTATTTTCCTCAACTTAAAGCCCAACACTAGAGTAAATGGGCTACAGATGTATGACTTAAGAAACACTATACAAATAATGGTCTCAGGATTTGAAGGATAGAGCTTTAAGCAAAACTTACATTGTAGTAAAGTAAGTAAAAAATAAGTGCTCAGGAAAAAATATGTTTGGTTTTGATAGTTTTTAGATTCCCTGGTCAGGATTAGTAAGTCTCTTTTTTATATCCAAATACAAGTGGGGTAAGCTTTAGAGCAAGAACAGTTGAAAGTACCATGGAGGATTAAAGATTAACAAATTCCAAGATACCAAACTTCCCTGCAAAATACAAGAAACCACAGGCATGTTCATGTAGAAGTATGACTGAAGGCACCTGGCTGCCTCAGTTTTAGTAACTTGGAATAAATGCCTGAAGCCAATAAAATGTTGCTTGCAAAAAAACCCACACCATGCTTACCCACAAAGAAAAAAGTTACGGATTGTTAAAGTTAGTCATATGCTTCAAGACAGTACTGGCCAAAGATACACATCTGAAGTAGTCCAGTAGTTCAAGAGGAGTAATTTGCTCTGAACCTGTTACCATTATATTAATTCAACTTATGTTATCAGATCCTTGAAATATCATAGATCAGTCCATAACTGGTATGAGTTAGGCTCACTACCTCTTCATTTTAAATCACCAGAAAGAGACAGTGTTCCATCTGTTGTGGTTTTATTTTTGCCAACAAAGGATATTTTGTTCTTGCTAAATCACTGTTAGTGAAACATTGCTCTAGTAACTTGAGCTGCAGTTTGGGCAGCACACTTAATTGTTATAGCAGACTAAAGCTCTGGCAGCTCTAGAAGAACATTCATTTTTTCTGTATATTTTTCCTGCTCAGTGTCCAAATTGTGCCCCCTTTGTGCAGACACAATGACCTGTGCCCTCCACACAGCATTATCTTTAGTTGAGTAAGCTGTGATTTCACTGTGAATCTTTTCAAATTGCTGGTGCTGCTGCAGCAGCTTGCTTCCATCACAGAGATACTCTAAGAGTTGTTTAACATCTTGTTTTAATTTAAATAAAATTGTTGAAATGTAATTAATGGGGTTGGTAAATCTATTTATCATACAATATATGCCTGTATGATTTCTGATGATGTTCATCATTAAAAATGTCCTGACTGAAATATTTGATGTATTCATAAAAACTCTGTGAGACACTTTTATTCTGTGGTTTGTGAATTTCATCTTTTACAGTACTATCCATTTTGAAATGGCTTTTGGATGCTGAATTTTTTGTACACCATAACCTTTGACTAGTTTGGATGTTTTCAGACTAAGACTTGGTTCACTGTCACATGAGGTCTTCTTGATGCCCAGATGATTATTTGTAGTTCTTGGCAATTCCCCATAATGCTGTACTTGCCCTTCTTTGGTTGTTGAACTCAGAAATTTCAGTATATCCTCAAAATGCCTAAAGAGAAGCTATGGTTTTGTTCTTCAGATATTTCAGGCTTTTCTCCTGTATTTTTTATGTCTGAGGGATCACAATTTGGAGGGGCTCATGAGAACTAGACAATTGATTTGATGCAATTGATTCATATTCCTGTTGATTATCATGTGTGCCCATATTATAATTAACAAAACTATTATAGATATTTGTATACCAACCTGATTGGCCACGTCTGCTTTCTGACTCCTGATTTTTCTTTTCAGCTCCACTATTTCTCAGCAGTTGGCTTTCTGATACCAAGTCTTCTTCTGAACTGTGAAGTTCATTTGGCTTCTCTTTGTCATGTGTTAGTGTATCAAAAGATGATTCTCTGCTATTTGAGGTGTTTTTGGTGTCATTAAGAGTATGTGCACATGCTGGTACCTCCCCAGGATTTGGTCTGTTACTGTTTGAATCTTTTATTTCTTGTGCATAATTCTCATCTCCTTCATCTGTCACCGCATTAAATGTTTCCTTTGATTCTTTGCCCATATGTAATTCTTTCTGGTCTAAAGTCTGCTCTTCCTCATTCTTATTTGCTCGATCCATTGTTTCTCTGCTTCTCTGGTCCTCTGTAGCAATTGTAGCTTCCTCAGCATGGCCAAAATTAAGAACATCACTTAAACCCAAATTAAACCAATTTGATTTGGATTCTTGGCTTCCACTCATTTCTTCTTGAGGCAATACCTCGGTGGCTGTTGTTCCCTGTTCAGTACTAGAATGCTCGGGCACACCAGAGACATCATGGGTTTGTGGATCATTCTTTTCTGATGCCAAATCAACATCTTCATTCTTTTCACCAAAATACAGAAAGCTTGTCAGTCCACCTTCAAACCAACCAGATGCAGGGGGTTCTTGTTCCTCCTTATCATTTGACTCCTGTAAATCTGCAAAGCTGTAATTTTCAGCTACTACCTCTGTTTCTCTGCCTTGATAATTACCTGCTTCTGAAGATTCAGTAACAGCTTTTAAGGGCTCTTCATCATTTTCACTTTCTGTGGTGAACCATCCTGAAATCCAACTAGACTGAGTTTGAACAGGTTCTACTGGGAGACTGTTTTGCATTTGTGGCTCTTCAGTATCATCTTTTGTAACCAACTTTTTGTTTATAGACTCCTCAATGTGAGATTCCTCTGAGTCATTTTCAGAAACTGATTCAGTTCTTTCTTCCTTTTGTATGGGGTCTTTTGTATATTTTAAGAGTTTGTTTTCATGCAGCTTTGATTCTGCATCAGACAATGAATATTCACTTTCTTTTTTGTGATCATGTAATGTGTCATCTTCACTTTCAAAATTGTACTTATCTTCATTAAGACAAAGGAAATCGGTTTCCTAAAAGAATAATATTAACTTTTAGAATGTTCTAATGTGTAATCCTACAGCAAAATATATCCTTGTTCTTTCTGTTATAACTTTACACAAAGAACTGTAATTAATCATATTATTCCTAAAGGTTATACATCTAGATCTAGATATATTTATATCTGTAGAAGTTATTTTAGAGAACAATAAACATGCAACTGGAACAATTATAAAACATATTTTGAATAATCTGAAATAATCCACCAACAGTTGAATTTCTAACTGGATATTAGATTTTCAATTGTTGTAAGCTACCTTGGAAAATCTAGTAATGTTGATTTACCTTAGTGAGCACTTCAACTTCTTCTCCAATTAAAACTTCTTCAACCTCCACAGCATCTCTTGGGAAATAGCCAAAATCCTTTCCTTTCTGTAAAAAAGTAAAACTAATAAGAGCATTTAAACTTCAGTGATATGTATATTAGGGACTCGTACATATGCTGGAAAAGTATGGATGAACAATAAACTTATAGAACAGCCCCCTATCTCCTTAATTCTGTTTTGTCCAATAATTGGTTTATTTTTCCTTCATGGAAGTGTTCCCCTTGCCATTTTAGAAAGCAAAAGGAAGGATATTACTCCATGCTATTATATTCTATATTATTTTTATGAACATGTGTTTGTGGAGTACCAAAGCAGTAGCCTCAAAGCTGCTTCAGCTGAAGACAGTGGTGTGTGCACTGATGGTCACAGTCAGATCCTACTCAAATTGGCTGCAAATTTCCCATTGTCTCAAGTGGGAAAAATGTCATGCCTTAATAACTAATGACCCATATTGAGTTACAAGAAAAGTAGGATATGAAATTCAGATATGAGACTAACTTCAGCTCAAGAGAAAATGACAAAGAAGATGGCAACACTACAGAAAATAAGTTAGTGATAGGGCCCAGAAGAATCAAGTCCCTCTGGCCAAAAAACCACTGCTGTTTGTACATCAAACCATTGCATGTAGCCTTTAATGGAAGGATATATCTTGGAAAGCAAGGAATAGTGAGGTACCTGCAAAGATGCTCTTGGATGAAAAAGAAAGGAAGACAGAATGTCCCTGTTATACAATAGATGTGACAGATTATTTACAGAAAAAAACCCTACCCAAAAATGTACCAATGTCTTGTAGTTTTAAAGCACTTACATGGTTTCACTAGCAGTAAAACTTGATTTGGATCAATGCATCCATTAATTCTTAAATGACTGTTCTAATTTCATTGACACTTGTTCCAAGTAATTAAATATGCATGATAACTTCTCTGGGAGCTTTCCTTAAGCACTGGACTGTGAAGTCAGGTCCCAGTCTGACCTGGGATGTCTTACTCACAGACCTATAGGTAGGAACCTGACCTGACAGATCTGAGTGTTTTCAAGGAAACTAGATTAAATAATTACAGCCAGATGATAAGATGAAGGAAACAGAAAACTTGTATTTGGATCTTGACTTTTTTTCTCTATGAGTGATCTTTGCCAGGATTTGATTTTCTCTTTCTGTATAAAGATGGTAACAATGACCCAAATACTGTATTCATCCATGGCTGGTTAATATTCCAAAAGAGATAGAAGATCCTTAGAAGCAAGCAGACTGTGATTGTTATGCTATTACTATATCTAAAATATTTATGGGGCAAGTCTTTCAGATTTAATTACTTACACTTCCTGTCCACAAGTTTTCATTTTCCCTTGAAAGTTTGGAGTATACGATGATCTCCTCCCCTGTCTTGAAGTTAAGATACCGGCAGTCAGGCCCTAAGTAGTCGGTAGTGGCTTGAACTCGGCTCATTGCCTCTGGAATAATGGAAAGAAATAAACAAATACAGCATCCATTTTATCTGAAGTCACTTTACTGAAGAAATCGGATATATATCTAATACTGATGAATTGCAGTAGCAAACATTTTTATGTATGTGCTTTGTTATGATATTAATCCATTTATATCATTGGGTGGAAATCACTAACGCAAAAAGCAGCCCTGTCTTGTTTTCTTTCCCATGTACTGCAGACATCAAGGGGAAAAGCTCTTGTCCTATATGGACATTTTTAAGTGCTTGTTTAGCCAAGGTTTCAATGCTTAAATAGAAAGAATGTATGCAGGATTAGCAATTACTAATCTACTAAAGTAATTAAATTAACATTAAAATTTATTTAGGCTAAACAGCTAAAAAGTATTTCCCAGGCATATTTATAACTTTATAGTTCAGAAATTCTAATTTAGATCTAGTAATTATTTTAGGGATTTTGTCCTCTTTTTTGAATACATTTATCTTGTGATGAAAATACATAAATTTTAGGAATATAAACCTTAAACATGTTGTTAAAACTGAAGTGTCCAGTTCAGTTTGAATTATTTTGTTTTCTTTGTCTCCAACCCAGTCTCCCCACAGAAACCACTCAGTAGTAATGTGCTCTGGTCAGTTTGGAGGCCCTTGCACATGCTCTTCCGCAAAGATAGAGGAACATCCTTCTGAACATCCAAAACCTACTGAAGTTGGTACTGAAGTTGGCTCCCATAAGAAAATGGAAATCCATTATGAGAGGAAATCTAAGGTTCTCCAACTTCAGGGGAAATGGAAGATGGAAAAGACATTGAAAATACAACACCTAAGTCTGCTAAACAAATGGAAACAGGTTAGAAACAGCTTCAACTATGATTATGACAGGTTTCACAATGGTAATCAGTGGTTAGTAAACAGGACATTTGTCCACTTGTGATTCAGTGGCTCTGCCTCCTGCAGAGTTATTTACTCTTTGAGCACCACAATAAATAGTTACAGCACTTACTTCATGTAAAACAATAAATAAAGAGTAAATATTAACTGTGTTTTGTAAAGAGTGTTTTGTAAGAAGGATTACAAAAGAAATCCCAAACCAGTTTGCCGGTAGAAAAAAAACCTCAAGAGTTCTGCAGAATGGGCTATGAATGTACTATGTAGACATGAGAAAGTCTTCTTTCTCAGTTTATAACCCACCATTTTAATTTTATTTATATTTTATTTCTTTTATTTTGTACCTGTTAAGAATTAGTTAAAAATACTTTAAAGCTGTTTTATACTGCCTGTTTTGGGGACACCTGAGGAAAACGAGCTAGTCAAAAATATTTTTACTGAACTTTGATATGTATAACCTTACACAACAAACCAGCAAGTCTTTTTTTTTCTCTTTTTATTTTAAAATTTCAACCTTATTGCTCTTAAACGTAACCACAAATATTTGCTATGGCTACTCATTTTTAGTCTGTTTCATTGCTAATTTCAAATTATGATTCCCAACAGCTGCATATACACCACAGACTCCCTTTGAAAAAACCAAATTTTTACTTACTCTCACATTCCGGATCACCACACTTCTTCCATTTTGAAAGTACCTTTGTACTCTGCACACTTGCTGAAAATGAAATTACTAACAACAGAATTCTCTGATCCAAGATCCTTGACATTTTAGATTAAATCCAGAATGCACTGAAACTGTGGAAACTGCATTGATGGGCAGTTAGCAAGAATATTTTACATTTTCCTTAGTCTAACAAAGCATTGCAAGTAAACTTTCAATCCTGTTTTCCTTCTCTGATCTGCTTAAACAGAAGTACACTATGCTAACCTACTAACAATCTGCAGAGTCAGGTGTCCTGATTATACACATGCATTAATAATTAACTATGTTCTGATAGCTTGGCTGATGTTTTGAATACAAAGAAAGTAGTTCTGGTAAAATCAAAATTTAGCCTCTATCAGAAAGATTCTTCTGTACTGAGTTTGTACAAGGTTGTGCCAGGGGAAATTCAACAGGAGTTGTATTAGGATTATTTCTGGATTATGAATGCATTTTTAATGTACCTCTTTCGTGTGATTTTAAGATGGTGTAGTGTGATGACCAAGAAGCCTGGCAAGGTCTAAGATAGCCTATTATCTACAGCCTACCCCACATTCCTTCTACTTTATCTTTGCAGATGGATTTCTGCTTAGCTGACATCAAGAAAGGATGAGTGGGCTGGAGGAGGCCCTGTGGAGATAGGATGGACCTGTTTTGGCTCTGAAGAACTGAACAGAAAAGAACAAAATCATATGACTGGAACTTTGAAGGACACCATGGCCAAAATCTGCCTCAGTAAGGGTTTAAATATTTAAATATTAAAGCACACACCCTGAGTATGCTAATAAGATTATTGAAGTACATGCTACCACATACATGACTATACTGCTCAATCCTCTATCTAGATTGTGCTACATGTAAAGAAGGAGGAGGAGAATAAGATGGGGCTGTATGTAAGCTGGATAGAATTTTCATGTACTTAGTGAAAGACCCAAAAAGATCTTGGAGTCACTTACTCTTGCTGACTTGGTAAGATCTTGGTGCGTTACTCTCCCCTCTTCACAAGCAGAAATGCTGGCTTGGTAAGATTCTGCGTAGGATTATTGTCATTAGCTAGGCTAACACAATATTATTGTTATTGTTACAGCTCTGTCACATCTCGTGCTGTTTATCAACAGCAATTCCAAGTCTGTGCTTTTGTTGTTTCAGTAAACCAAACTCTGTGTGCTGTGTGTGAATCTGGGACAGTGAAGGTTCTTACTGAGCACAGCTTGACCTGTAGTTTTGGATTGGTAAATGGTAAATTTGTGAATCTGGGCTTGTGAAAGTTCTTATTGAACACAACCAGACCTATAGTGCCAAATTGATGATAATTATAAATCAGGCCCAGCCACATTCTGATCTCTAAGGTCCAGCTGGAATGCAGAGGTCATTATTTTCTGTCAATCTCTATATCCTTAACACGATAGATGAACTATCAATTTTATGCTTATATTGATTTGCATTGATACTAACCTAGCTACTGACAGTCTTTAAGGTTTTTTTTTTGTTTGTTTGTTTCTATAATGAACTATTTTTTTTATATTCACTGATATATTTTAGATAATTTATAGGTGGTCATTGGGAACTTGGAACAGCAATGTTTTCCACATATTCTTTTGGAGCTTTCTCATGCACTACATCTAAGGACAGTCCATCCTTTAGCACAGGGAATACTCACTTGGCTCCAAAGTCTTAAAGGTGCCTGGCAGTTTTCAGGCTTATAAAACAAGTAGAAAATCCATATGCTATCTCTGCATCATATATCACAGAGCAATACAGCAAAGCTAAGCAAATGACAAGCCCAGCTTTTTAAAGAATAGCCTGTTTCTTAGCAACCTGTTGTCCAATATGTAGTTATAAATATTTTTTCTCAAATTTGTTTTACTTTAAAGTAGTAATTATGCCGGGAGAAGTACAATAGTTATACAGGCATGAAGTTTTGCTATAAATGAAAACCTGCAGAGAATCAGAATACCAGGTTGGGAGGAGGCCTAAGGTTTATCTGGTCCAACTTTTCTTGGTAACAGCATGGTCTAAACAAGATGGTCTACGTGAATCTTAGAAGTGTCAAAACATTTGGCTATCCACCATTTTATGGGGAGATTGTTCCCATGGCCAATTGCTCTCACTGTGAAATATATTCCTCTTCTGTCTAATCAGAATCTCCCCTGAATTTTGTACTCATTATCTTTTACATGTGACTACTTGTAAAAAGAAAGTCTCCACCTTCTTTGTTTGTATCAGAAGAAGGTTTTGCTTCAAAGGCTGCATGTAATTGTCCCAGACTTCTTTGGTGAGCTAAACACAGTATCTTATTAACCTATAAAACAACTTCACTTTTCCTTTCCCACTGTCCTGCATGAGGGAGCCTTTTCTTCCTGCCTTATTGATAGCACCCCAAGAATCTGCATTACTTCCCAACGTGATCTTTGCAGTCATTATGGTTCCTAGTAAGCCTACCCCTCCTTCAGTCCTGAGTATGACTCATGAGGTCACTGTATTCTTTTCCACAAACCTAAGCTGTATCCTACTTGCAGCATAGTTTCCTTCTGCTCCACAGCTCAAACCTGCCAGACACTGGTGCTTAGCCTCATCTACAGAGCCAGCAAAAAAGGGCACAAAGTGAGCCAGGGTCACCTTAACCAGCAGTGGCCTGCAAACAGAAACTTCACAGAAATTACATGTCCCCCACTTGCAATCTAACACTTTGGCCCTTCCTTTGCCACATGAGCTGATAGTCAGGCAGCCTATCCTATGACCTGTCACACCAGCTGTCTCTGTTAGGTAATCCACCACAGAGCACCAAGGAATACACTGCAGATCAGCACCCCTGTCACTCCTGACTAGCCTTATTGCTGCCCCTTTTTTTTCATTCCCAAGTCTCTGCAGAAAAGATTGGTGAGAAAGAATATACAAGTAATTTATATTGAAAGGACTTTCTATGTGCTTAGTGTTGTACAAATTAAATAAAGAATAAAAAAGGAAAAAAAGGACTTTTTTATCAAACTGGTCAGAAGTCTTTCATAGTGTTGCACACCAGCCATAGAACATGGGACAAAACCCAACAATGGACCTAGAAGGGTTAACAGTCCCTTTTCAAGCCTGGCAACATGGAGCCCATTCACCCAAAAATAGAAAAGTGAGGTATTCTGACATCTAAATTTACGTACTTAAGTAGGTTTGTGGGGGAGAACAATCAGACCCACGCCTTGAGGTCTGCACAATATTACTGTATTTGTGAAAATACCTCTGAAAATGGCACTGATTTCAGTTTCATATAGATGCTAAACTTAGTCCAAATGTTTACGTGGAGGTAAAAATCTCAGCTAATCAGTTAAAATTGCATTTGAAATTTTCAAGTTATTCTGGGCACTGCTCATTGTGTTGCTTATTCTCTATAAGCATTCTTCAAGGCTTAAGCACTGACAAACCCTGCTTGATCTCTGTTCTATCTTATTTGTTCCTCTAGCAACTTCACTTGTAAATCTTTTGGGTGCAAATCCTATACATAGCATAGGCTATCAAGCATGACTTCTTATCACCTTTGAACTGAAGTCAAAGATTCATGGAGTTTATTATAGCTAGATTCCAAAGGACAAAGTTGAAAGCTTTATAGCAGATCGAGTGAGACTTCAGTTAATTTCTGTTGGAGAACTGAAGCAATGAATATGAGTACTATTGCACATGCAAAACCAAAAAACAATAATGAAAAAGATCTATTTCCAATATCTTTCATTAGAACTGAACTATTTTTATTTGCAACAACACCTTAGTAACAGTAACTACTGAAGTAGAAAGGCAGACATCTCTTAAGGCATACTAGAATTCAAAGAAGAATCAGAATTAATGGAGTAATTGAAATAATCTGAGGAGTATGGAACACTGGATGGCTTATTTAAGACATGGCTTTGTAGAAGTGAAGATGTCACATTTCCTAGACTATTCAGTATCTGCATTGATAATAAAGACTAAAGCATGTCAGAAGTTGGTAGAAGTTATCCTAATATCTATTTCATACTAAACAGAATATACAGCTGTGGCTATACTGTTTTGGTAGCACCAAAGGGCTCCACAAAGGATGCAGTTTCACAGTGTAGAATATTGCATAATATGTGGAAGATTATAGTCCATAGGTAAAGCACGTTTAACAATATAGTTCTCTTGACTTTGGATATTTGAATGAAAATACAAATTGACTTTTACATTTAAAATGCCATGTCAGCAAAATTTTGTTTCTTTAAGCAAGTATCTTTTAAGAAATAAGTAAGAGGAAGTAATACTAATTCACTCTTCCAGTTAGACAAATCTAAGCAGTAACAGTCATTCATCATCCAGACACAAACCAACTTTTTCAACCAGAATAACAAGTAGCAAGAAAAAGCCACTGTTACTTCTCTGTTACAAAGACAGTTACAAACATGACAACTGACAGTGCGTTTCAAAAAAATCATGGAAGTTGCAACTTTTATTACGTTGAATCTTGAGAACACATTTCCAAGCTTTGAACACCTCACATTTTGCCATATAAGAGAATACGGTCATGTAATAAAAATTGCCTGAACCAGGAGAAAAAACCAAGACTGAACATCCTCCATAACACAGATCTCTATATGATACTAATGCACCACTGCTGCAGCATTTGATCCCATCATAAATACACATATTCTCAGAGAAATTCTTCTTTGACCAGGCAACTCATTTTGAAAATCTCTGACATACATTAAATGAGTATGATTACCCTGTTGTACCACAGTAATTGCTATAAAATCAGCAGCTGAACGTGAATCTTATATCTGGGGCCTAATCACAAGACCATTACTTTCCCGAGAATCAAAGATGTTCCAGAAATCTATTTGTAAATTTACTGGTTTTGAAATTAATTTTGTTGGAGGGGGGTTGTTCAGTTCTCTAACACCTACTGTCTGCAGAAAAATTATGTTCAGGTTTCCTTTGAATAAAATATAAAGAAGGTGTTCCAAACACAAAGACATCACTCCAAGGAACAGAAATTTGAAGAATTATGCCTTTTATTCAAAGTCATGTTTCAGCTTATATTCAATGAACAATCTGTGTAACATCTACTCTGACAAGCACTCCAAGTGGAGCACTGTGGAAAAACACATTATTGGAGAATTCCGGCTTATCCATGCATCAGGACTGAAGAAAAACCCGGCAAATTATAGTACAGAGTCAGTGCATAGTGCAGAGGTTCTAAAACAACCAAACCACCAACTGCCTTCTTAAACTATACTGAAAGCTACAAGGGAGCACATGATGGAAACACTTCAAAAGACAGGCATAGAGCATACATGGTATATTCCCTGCTCACATAAAGCATCTCTACCTCATTCTTAGAAAAGGGAAAAACTACTGTTCCTTTGTCCACTTTGCTTGAGTGAAGAGTGAACAAGGCCTTTTTCATTTGATCTCCACTCACCATTGTGGGGGAGGGATAAGAAAATGTTTCAATCATTTCCTACCCCTATGCTATCTGCACTAAATACATAGAAAATACAAACTGTTCCATCAAATTATGTCTTAAAGTTGTCAGCTATTTTCATGGTCTCATTACCATCCACAGCTGTGATATTGTTTCAGGATAAGAGGAGGGGACCTTGAAGGAAAATGTAACAATTACTAGACACACTACCGCTTTATGGTGCTAATAGTACATTACCATCTTGCACTATTTCTGTAGTGGAATATTCATTGGAATATTTAGCTTTTAGAAAACTTTGAAGTTATCACACACTGATGTTCACATTACACTGAGCTGCTTAGATCTAGCAATGCTAACAATTAATGGCACTGCTTGACAATGGCAGTTAGTAAGTTTCTTCTAATAAACATTAAATTAACAATTAACATCATCAGCTTCCTATGCAGCAACAAAGCTCCTGTATTTTCACAGTCAAAAATACATTGCAGCTGGGAATATAACCTAAAACAATGTGATCAATCCAGTCCTCCTTAGTTCAGCAACCAGACTCACCGTCCTATTGTTTTCATAAACCCTGTTAATGTGTTGCTCTGAAACAAGAGGTCAGATTTGCACACTGACTCCAGTACCAGCTATTTAAATCTGTAAATGCACTTCAGCAGTGAACCACACAAACTCAAAATAAGAAATGTTACAATTATTCAATGTTACCAAAAAAGTGTAATTAATTGAAAAAACTACAATAGCTTCCAAAGGCATTCTGAAACCTGAAATTAGTCAAAACATGTAGACCAGTAACATTTTGCTCAGTTAGTCAGTATTAAGGTTTTTTTTGGTAGAACATCGTTTAACATCTTCAATAAGGCATTTGAACTTTTGTTTGTCCTTCAGAAAAGATACCACATTAAACCACAAGATTCCCTGAAGGAAACATTGTTGGAAAATACTGACAAGAATAAAAATTACTCTGCTGTAGAGACACAGGCAGATAAGATATTGAAGAAGCAAATGGACTGAAGAATCTGAAGTCCTTGAGTAAGGGGAAGCCTGTGTTTTCCCACTGCCTATTTGTGCTGCACTCTATTCCTTACTAGACACATTTCTTGAAGTCATGACATCAGGCATTTCAGAACACATAAATCTGTCACTAGCGTTGAGTTCAGATGAAAACTGACACCCTCCAAGCTAGAACTGGGCAACTACCTTCCAGAAAAACAGGGTGGACATGGCATTTCGTACACTAAAGCCAGCTTATGTGTCCTTCCATATTGAAATCTTTCTAGGATTTCCTGGTCTGTGATTTGGTGTATCAGATAACACAATTCTCTTCCTGTCAAGACAACATAGATTAGAGCACTACAGTTTCATAGTCAGTTAATAGACATTTAAAAGCTTTAAGAATAATTGTGGAAACAGAGCTTGTAAGGTACAGCCACCTGCAATTACAATTCATACTTTAAATGTAGAAAGCCTAAGATAATACACCTGTTAATAGAAAAGATCATAGGCAACAAGAGAGTTAAGTAGTCTACAAAGCCACATTTATTTGCACATGTACAGAACAAAGCAACAGATGTTATTGTTTTCCATACAAAATTATATAAAAACAGTATTCACCTTCATAGATAACACTATACCACCTTAGGTTTATTAAATACATTCAGAAAGCATTCTTGCACGCACACAACATTAGTATTAGGTAGTCCCAGGTAACTCCAACACTGCAATGTAATTATTCCTAGTGGTATGAAGGGATCAAAGATTAGTCTGCAACTAAAACAAAAGGAATCCTGGTCAAGAAGCAAACAGAAGTCTTTCTTCCACTGACCACCAAAACAAGGATCATCATTGAAGAGATTATCTATATCTAGAACATAGATGTAAATACTACCAAAGCACCTGCAGAAAGCAGGCAAGAGTGGTTTTCCAGACTTGAGGACTTGAGCTACCTTGGCCAGTGTTAACACTCCCATTTAATTACTGCTTGCCTATGGATAAGAAATTTTTATAAAACTGGAAGATAGACAGAATTGACTAAGAGCCTGCAGTTACAGAAGAAAACAAAAAGTACAGATCCAAATCAATTACTTTGCCTTCCTACCCAGCACTGGAGAGATTATTTGCTTTACTAGGTCGTAAAATGCTCATTCTTGCAAGGAATAGAGGGGAAAGGCAAAATTTTATATTTTCTGCAATGCTGCCTTCCTACATATAATCTAAAAAGGGGAATTTAATTGTCAACAGGACATCTGAAACAATTTATTTAAAATGCACATTTATTTCTACAAAAAAAAGTGTATGATACAGAAGAAATGATCACATCTACTTTAAAGGTATACCTATTAAAATATACAGAGAATCTTAATGAGTACAGGATATTTAAAAAAAAGATGCAAAGGAGTGTTAATCTTTTATTTTTACATTTTCAGGAACTTCACATAATTTTGGTAAGTAACCTTTTACAAAATTATGTAAAAAGTACAAGAATGCCTGGTAAACAGTCTGCATTTTTCCAAAAGATTTTTTACAGCATGCAATTCTTAAGGCAGCCTTCTCTTCCTCCTTACAAGGAATCCTTTCACTCAAATAATCTTCTGCTGCAAAGATTAGGCTAGGGAAGCTTGGTCTCTTCTGTTAACGCCTTTTGTCTTTCCTGTCTGATTTACGGTCTCTTTCACTCCGTGAAGTTCTCTTGCCTGACCGACTACTTTCTGATATAGATCTCTTTCTGTCAGACCTCGAACTTTTATCCTTTGAGCTTTTAGTATCTCTACTACCACCTTTTGAGGACTTGTGACTTCTATCTACTCCTGAAGCATCCCTTCGCTTCCTGTCTGTGCTCCTCCTGCGCTTTCTATCTCTGTTATGGCCCCTGCCTCGGCTCCGACTCCTGCTCTCACTACTGCTCGAGCTGCTGCTGCTGCTGTCCCTGCTCGTACTCCCACTGGTAGTGCTGCTGCTGGTGGAACTGCTCCGACTGGAACTGCTGCCAGTACTGGAACTACTTGCACTGGTAGTACTGCTGGAAGTGCTACTGCTACTGCTGCTGCTGCTACGGGTATGACCAGTTTTGTTCCCTGCCCTACCCCTGCTCCTACTCCTAGTCTTACTCTTACTTTCTGCACTCGGTGTCTGATTCTGCTCTGCCTGGGCTTCAACCACCTTTACAGACACCACAGCATTTTCATCTTTGTCTGTCTGGGGCTCTGTATCCTGAGTGGACTGAGACAATTGAGGTGATTGTGCTAGGGGCACAGACTGCGGCTGAGATAGAGCCTCAGCCACTGATTCTGTCTGAGCTTCAGGTGTTTTCTCCTGTGTTTCTTCCAGTTCAGCATTATTTTCTGTTTTGATACCTTTCTCCTTCTTGGGAGAAGGAACATTACACACTTTTTCTGGCTGAGCATCACACTCTGTTTCTGCTTCTATTTCTTTGCCATTTTCATTTTCTACGGGTTCTACACTATCTGCCTCATTCATTTCAGCCACATCCTGATCATTATCCACAGGCTGAATGTTTTCACCTTCCTCTTTTATAACTGTGACCTCCTCATGCTGACCATCCTGTTGCTTGTCATTCTCCCTCACCTCAGTAGGCTCTTCTACTTTCATCTCTATGTCATGTTTCTGCTCATCCTCTTCCTGTTCTTTTTCTGCATCGCTATGCCCTGAACCTGAACCTATTTTTCCCTTTTCCTCCCCTACCTCCTCCATTTCTACATCATTGTGCTGATTACCTGTCTCCATCTCTTCCACCTGCTGAGCCACCTTACCCTCTTCCTGCTCCTTGTTCTGTTCTTCCTTCTTTTCTTCATTCTGCACCTCCTGATGTTCTTTTTCCTTCACAGATTGTCTTCTGGGTCTGGCCTCCATTTTGTTAATCTGCTCTGCAAATTCATTTCTCCTGCTTTCAAAGAGCGCTAGGGAATAAATGCATAAATAATAGTTAAGATAATCTACAGACACTGAAGTCTACTTACCCTTTAACTATGAGCTAGTAAGTTATCAAACTGTTCAAGTTATAAATACTGCAATCTTGTCCTTTCTGAAGTAGCAAGCCATTAATGCACAATGGAAAAAACTGCTAGTTACCTTAAGAAAACAAAGCACAGGGGAGAGTAAGCTCAGCTGAGTATTCGAACAGCAAAGCCCTAAATCTAAGCTAACAAAAACTTTTTGACCTCATTAAAATCAAACCAACCAACAGTATATCAAAAGAACACCTTAATTTCCCAGTATTTACCTATTAAGGTTATACTTCTAAGGCAAACAAAAGACAGTAAAAAAAAAGGCAAAAAGCTAGATAGGTATTAAGAAAGCTTAATTACTGTAGGCTATCCAGACAGGTGAGCTATCTTCTCTTACCCCCTCAACCCCACAAGATAAAGAAAAGCACCTAAGAAAAAAACCAAACCAATACATTCTTAGTTTAATAAAAGAAGAACAGTAAGACTACCATCAATCGGAGCATTTTAAATTGTTCTCCAAAAGAAAAATATAGTCATCCTGTGAAACAGAAATGAACACACATTGAGGTAAAAAAAATCATCAGAAATTTCTAATGGTATGCTTAAGAAAGAACTTCTCAAATGCTTTGTAAACACCTGCAGTTCCTTGCATCTTCACAGAATCTGCCTTTTCAAAAATGAAGCTGCTGCACTTGGATACATCTGGGTACTAAAGCCAATATAAAGGACTGTTTAAAACACATACCTCTGAAATTCTGCATACGCATCTTTTGACTTCTTGAAAGAGAATCAAATCCCATTCAATATAAAAATAAGTCACTGAAAGAGTAATTTCCACTTATGATGAACACCCGTGTAAGAATATAGTTTGTCTTAAGCATGAAATTCATGTATTTAAGCATAGACTTAAAATAAATTTGTATGGCAAACAAAGGGAGGTAAGAACATGGACCTCTGTACTACAAAGACCCTTACCATTCATCTTTTTCTGTGACTCGTCCATCAGCTTCTGCGTAGCAGGACACATTCTACCAGGTATGTAGAATAAATGAGGTTTTGTCTTTGTTCTTATGTATTTAATTATTTTAGCATTATGTTCATTCCATTCTTCTTGCTGAGAAATAAAAGAAAATAATGCTGAGATACACAAGAATAGTTGAAACAAGAGAAAGATCGAGACCAAAACAAAAACTCACCAACTGAGCAAGCTCCACCTTTTGCTCCAATAACCGCAGCTCTGTCTGTTTAGCACGTCTTTCTTCAAACAGTTCTCGCCTCTCATTTTCTACTTGCTTTCTCTCTTCCTCTGCCTGCACTTCAAGTTTCTGCTCAATTTCTTGTCGTCTCTTTTGCTAAAATAAATGAAATAAAATCTTTTTTTTCCCTCTACATTAAGAGAAAGTGTTCTAGTTTGATTCACTTAAAAATCTTCAATTATTTACACCATTAAAGGTATTCCTAAAAACACATTAGGAAATGCCTCCTAAACTACAGCTAATGAAAGAAAGGAGTGTCACTGCTTGCTGGCACCTAATATTTTGTTGGTTTAACTATATAGTTATGGGGCCCCATGAATTTCTGTGTGGTTTACCATCTTTCAGTTTGGACTTACATTTTCAATATAAGCTTGGGTTTTTTCCCCCAATGGCAGAAAAATAAAAGGAATATTTGAGCTATCAGGGAAATCACGTAAATTTCCCACTTGGGAGAGAAAGAACTAAATTCCTCCAGAAACAAATGAACGACTGCAGGACAACAAAAATTAGATTGTGAACACTTCCAGCATATTAACTGCTAATTATATATATTACTACTATCCAGGAATGCTGTTTGTACACCCTAGACTGCCATGTGCTCAGATTCTACAATAACTGTTCATAAAGATATAGAATTTACTGCCTGGACAACAAAATAGCTGTGTTATAAAACTCCTCAGGCCTTGCTTTTGATTTATAGCAAGTGTATATGTATGAAAAAAAAGATCTCCATAGGTACTCAGAAAAATTTGGTAAGGAGCAGTAATTCTTCAAAGTCTCTTTGTGCAAACACACAAAGAGACAGGGACTCACACAATTAGACAGGGACTCTATGTTTCTAGACCATCCTGATAAAAAGCTTTTTGTTCTAATGCAAGCAGGCAAAAGTGAACTTTGGTCTTATGTGCCACATGACAAGGTAGGTAAACCACCCAAATACTGCATCTGAAAGCAATCAATACCAGCACTGTGAGTCAGCTCTGCTGTCATTATACAGAACACATTTTAAGTTTAAATCTTTCTGTTTCAACTGGACTGCTGAAATGCGAACTTTAAAACATTGTTTTTAATCTCAAGGTTATTAGTGTTAACTAAATAATTCCTTTAGTGAAACAGTAAACAAATACCATAGCCTTCACAAATTAAAAAGGAATAAAGTTACCACCATCCCATATACAAGTTTTTTGAAGTAATCACTAAGCTACGCAAAGGCTTTGCTTCAGTACAATCACACATTTATTTATTACATCAGAAATTCAGGTTATCTGTACTGGAACAGAAAAGAGATTTCTAGACAGATAGCATAATATAGATTTCTGTATACTTGGTTATAATTTAAACATCTGGAACACACCAGGGTAGGCACCGCTTCATCAATACTGCACTATTATTTCCAGAAACAGCCTATGATTTCTTAAATAGTTACCTGATTAAATTCCATTTAACACTGCCTTTTTGTTTCCACGAAGGTGAGAAACAGGGTTACAAGGTCATGGTAAGAATGCCTTTCCTGCCTCCCACCCTCATTCCCCTGAGTTGAGACAAAAAAAACCTACATGCAATCTCACCAATTTGCTGCACCTGCAACCTACACTGTAGGGAAACTTTCATTCTTACTTGAAATAACTTAAACAAACAATTTTGCTTTATTATTTACAATCTGATAGAATTTAAAGTAAGTACCCTCTCAGTAGCAATAGCAACTGTGGACTCCTGTTTGAATTTTTGAAGAGTGCCCATCAGCAAGCCAAATATACGTCGATTCCTGAAAAAAACCAAACCCATAACAAAAAGAAATTTGAGATTCAGTTCAAGTACAAAGATTTTTATTTAGATAAATAATCAGAGAAACTTTCCATCTCAAGGATACTTATTTTTAAAGGCCCAATAGTACCCAAGGCCATTAGCAACAGAAGACATACTGACTGTGCCAACAGTCCAGGATATAATTTACAGTGACATATCATTTTGCTTATGAGTAAGACACAGCTCTTATGTGTAACACAGAACAGCTAGCACTGGCAAAACTGGAAGCCTGAACATTTTTCATTTAGTAATAATAACACTAAGATTTTTAAAAAAATCTTAAAGCAGAGAGTACTGAAAGAAAAAAGTCAAGTAAATACAGTGTGAGCTATCAATAAGGGAGCAAACTGGGTTTTCTAAAAAGCATACACTCCCCCTCTCCACAATCTGCTTAGACTAAGGAGAAATGGAGCCACAGGGGAGTGAAAACTTATCTATCAGAGCTGCCCAACAATGAGACACTGCACTGTGGGATGAAAACAGAACTGCTCTCATCCAATTAGGCGTTGTTTTGAGAAAAATAAGTAAAATTCTTCAACAAATTCCCTTCTTCGGAGCAAGAACTAGTTTCTTGATTTTCACCTTCAATTTATTTTCATTCAATCCCAAATTAAGTCTTTAAAACCTGATGCAGACTTTCTTATTTGCCTTGAACCTGATAAAGTGAGAAAGGAAATGCTACTAGTCTTCCCTAAGTACCACTCTATTACAGTGGCCCAAACCTCACATGGAAAGGTAAAAGTATATTAAGTAATAGAAACAGGAACAGATAAAAATTGAAAGCCAGAGATCACTGAAAGTGCACTGAAAGTTTGTGTATGAATGACATCCCAGAAGACACTGAGCAAAATCAGGAGTTCAGGGGATGGTGTCCTCTTAAAGAAGCTCCCTCCACCACAATTCATAGAGACTAATACTGGTTCTCATCTCCCTGGGGACTACTGAACTAAAAAGCAGTAAAACCACAATTCTGAGGGAACAAGCTTTTGGTGCCTGAAGCTCTAGGAAGTTCAGTAAGAATTTTGAGGTCTCCCTGTATGGGAAACAATTAGAACCTAGTAAAGGAAGACTAAGTGAGGTTATAATTAAAAGAAATAAGCAAAGTGCCAGTTGATCTGTGGGGACTTATCAGAGAAGATTTCTATAGCTCCTTATTCTGGTTCTAATTCTTCTGTTTATTTGGTGTATAATTACTAGTGCACCAGGTGACTTGCATTCTGAAATGGACAGAGGCCAGGAGGTCAAACACAGCTGCAAATTTGGTTTTCCAATACATCTTACCAATAGAGCTGCATTTCAGTTAGAATTCTAATAGCCCTGAGAAAAATAAAATATAGGAAAAATGAGATATACATAGGAAGAATCTAAAAAGCAGCAGGTGAAATGAAGGCAAGACTGTACACACAACAAGAAATCAAAGTAGTATGAGAAAAGAAACATGATGGAACTAGTTCATTTAAAAAGAGAGGCAGAGGGAGTGAGGAACCATACCCAAAATCCTACTTCAACCAACAAAATAAATGATGAGCCAAGACAGCTGTAATAATCCAAGACATTAAGCAACCAATGAAAGTACAGATATTTCTGTCTTACTCAAATGACGTTAAAACACTAGCACTAGCAAACCTGCTCCTGTAGGTGGCCTGAAAAGTAGAATCCATGTCAGTTATGTGAACAATGCACAGATTGCTGCTTGTGAAATATTTTCAGAGACATATTTAACTTTTAAAATTAAATTTTATACCATAATGGTAACTCTTCAACATAATCTTTGGCACATAACAGCTTGTGTGCAATATCTTTTAAATCTAAAGCTACTTTCTATGACTTTCTAGAACTCAAAAGTAGCACGTTAGTGTAAAAGAGATTTCTGCATACCTTTGTTTTCCTTTCTCATCCATATTTTGATCTTGTATAAGGTCTCGACGTGTTCGCTCTTTGGAGGTAGCAACAACAGAAGATGGCAACGCTGGCTACAAGAAAGAAAAACAAACTACTTTGTTCATCCTGCTGCAGGTGGGTTTCCTCTTGCACAGCTCCATTTACTATACATTACCTTTTTAATATCATCATCCTCTGCGTCGCTTTCTTGGCGTGATTCTCTTCTTGTCCGACGTTCTCCACCCAGCCTGAGGAAGAAAGCCAGTGGTCATTAGAGAATGATTATTTAGGAGAGAATCCCTTCCAGCATGAGAAAAACAAAAGTGTGTCTAGTCAGAAGAACCAACACTTGGGTGAAAATCTCCCCACTGTTCCAACAGCCAGTAAGTAATATTTTACAGAAAGAATCTATTGTTGATGAAAATCAGTGAGACAGAACAGTTTAAATTTTAATACAACTTGCAGAGTAATAAAAACAGAAGAATCCACAAATACCATATTTAACTTCAAAAAATACATTTGGAATTTATTCTTTTAAATGTTTGTGCATTTCCAGAAACCTCTAAAATGGCTACTGGTATAAAGGGCTCACTAGACAGATTTAAATGCATTGAGATGGAAAGGTTGGTATAATTTCTTAAACAGGAAATGTCGTTCAAGTTACCTACCAAATGGGAGAGAGGCAGATGGATTAGCACTTGAAACATGTATGAACTAAGGCTTTAACAAAGAACAACTTAAAATAAATAATTTAAATCAAAGAAATCCTAAAATAAATAATTAAAGCTTTCCTTTTCAGATTTGTGGCACAGCACTTTCCTGTTTCCCAGCTTCATTTTCCGCTAACTCAAAAATTCCAAAGCAAGCTTTGCTTTGGTTGAGAACTACCACTGCACATTAAGTGTGCACAGCACTTAAACTCACAATTATCACTCACATCTGATGGATTTGCAACCAGATGTGAAAGTTCAAAACCCGAGTCCATTGTCAGATTGCCTGTATTCAATTTATTGAACAGGTCTCAGTCATAATGAAATTTGTGTTCGCTGCAAACAAATGTCACAACTAAGAAGAATGTAATATAGCAGACTGTACGCCAAATAAAACCAAAAAAATACATATACCTTTGTATTCCTATATCTTTATATTATTGCTACCATCTTTACATTGCTCTAAGGTAGAAAGAAATTTCATGGAGTGATTTGCTGTCACCCAAATTATTCCCAACAAGTCTTCAATAAGTAATCTCCAAAGAAGACAGTGAAAGTCCCCAGTTATTACCAGTTTTTTGTTTATTGTTACAAATTCTCATTCAGAAAATCAAGTTGGCTGCATTAGTTTTTGCACTCACCTACTGGATGCACCTTCAAGATCCCTCTGTTTGGCTGGGGGTCCTCCTCCACTATCCGAGAATCCACGCCTAGAAAGAAAACACTTGTGGTCTTAGAACAAGTTAGGTTAATCCCTAGACCACTTCAAGTCTGCATAATTGAACTATAATTTTGCTTTATAGTCACAATTATTTTACTCAGTTTTATCACCATTTACTGTTAGCACTGCAGTGAAATGTTTAAACATGTTGCATCTAATTTCACCTTGAATTTCTGCACTTATTGAACTGAGTAGGTACACTGAAACAAGCATCCCATTGTGTTCAAATAATCTTATCTGCAGTAATTTTCAGGATGTGGCTTTATCCACATGTGTTTTAAAATCCCTCCTAAAACACCTACCAGTTTTTACATCCGCAAGAGACTGATTTTGAACGATTTCAAAGACAAGGTCCCAGCCACCACACAATATCACCCTTCATTTTGACGTTTCCCCTTATTTTTCAATGTAACAGCTGAGAAGGTCGGGGAAAGCCACCCATTTAGACTTGTTGCAACTCAAAATGAAGAGCTGTTTTAAACTTAACCACCAAGGCCCGGTAGGGCAGCTCTGGCGCTCATTCAAACAGTACCGCAGCGAGCGGAGGTAAACGAGGAACGCACGACACTGAGCGCGATGGCACGAACCACTGCCAGGGAAGGGATGGATGAAACTCCGCTGCCTTCCTGCGCCTACTTACCTTAGCAATAAACTCCCACGGCCTCTACCTCCACCGGGGCCTGCGAGGGCTAGCAGCCTGTTTTGGGGGGGCCTGCAAGAGACAGCGAGCGCTGTTAGTGCTGCCCGCCCGGCCCAACGGGCCTGCGGCCGTTCCGTCCTGCGCCCCGCGGCCGTGCCCCGCCCCCGCGGGCCAGAGCTGCCCCATCGCCGCACCAGCGGGGCGGGCACGGCCCGCACAGGGACGCGGGGATCCGCGGCCGGCTCCGCGCCGCCCGCCCTGCAGGCCCGACGCGCGCCCCCCCCGCCGCCCGGCCTTTCCTTGGCGGGACAGCGGCGCGCCGGGCGCTCCCCGCCTGGCTCACCTCACATCATTGGGGTCCCGGCCCGTGAGCTTGCGGATATTCTCGTCCACGTGCTTGAGGCTTTCCTTGGCTTTCTCCAGCTGCTCCTGCAGCGCACGCACCGCCACCGCCATCCCGCCCGCCGCGCGGCCTGGCCGGGCCCCGCGCGAGGCAGCGCTGGGAAACAGGGGGGACAGGCCCCGCCCACTCCGGCGGCCGCGGGCCCGGACGGCGCAGCCAATCGCACCCCGCTGGCCCCGTCTGACCGCCAATCACCGGGCACGAGAGGAAGGGGCACGCCCGCCAGGGTGGCTCGTCAAAAGCGGTCACCAATCACAGAGCCCAGAGGCAGACTGGCATCTCGGCCGCCCAACTAGAGGGACGCTCTGCCTGCTAGCTCGACGAATCAATGAAGGGGGCGGCCGGAGTGACACGACACAGAGCTAATAAGAACTCAAGCGTCATTTCTTCGTAGCCCAATCAGAAAACCACTTCGGGGCCGCTTGTTCCCACCCGCCCAGGACACATCCTGCTTTCCTCTATGAGGCCGAGGAGCCGGCATGCTCGGGACTCGGGAGAGAGCCAATCAGCGCTGAGCTACCAGAGGCGCCTGTGCCCGGCGAGCCAATAGACGGGGCCGTTAATTAGCGCTGGCTGTGGTAGAGGCCTGACGGGGCCGCTGCTGCCCTCACATCCCCCCGGAGAGCGTGGCAGGGCAGCTCGGCGCTGGGCGTCAGGCATGGCGCCCGGGGCGGCGGCGAGGCGTTAAACCACGCTCTTCCCCAGCTGCAGCCGACGTCGCTCTGCGGCTCCCGGCGCACGGGCGCTCTCTCGGAGGCAGTGACACACGCACGCCCCGCCTGCCTCCAGCAGTAGGGTGGGCTGAGGGGCGCGTTTGATCCCCGACCCTCGCTCAGGACTCTGCGCTGCCGGCGGCGCCCGAGTCCGCGGACTCTACAGAGCCTTAACCTGAGAGCCGCTTTCCTAGAGCTTCCCCGGCCCGGCCGGTACTGCTGGGCCTCGGCCGGGATCTCCCGCGGGTGTCCGGGCCCGCCCGGAAGGGGCGGCGGCCCCGGCGATGGCGGACGAGGCGCTGTTCCTGCTGTTGCACAGCGAGATGGTGGCGGGGCTGTACCGCGCCGCCGAGCAGGGCGAAGGGGTGAGTGGGGCCGGGGCCGCCCCGGGGCCGGCCGGCAGCGGCCGGGGCTGACGCTGTGGCCGGGCCCTTGTGTCTTGCAGGAGAACGGGCGCTGCACCACCAAGCTGGAGAGCATGGGCTTCCGCGTCGGGCAGGGGCTCATCGAGAGGTGAGTCCAGTCCCGGCGGGCCCTGGCAGCCGCTGCTCGTTCTCGGGGCTTTCACCGCGCCGGCAGAGCACACCTGCCCGGGCAAGGTGCGCTGGTTTGGCTGGACGGAGAGTGCGTTCCTCTTACCATCAGTCATTCTGGCGTCTCCTCTTTTCGTATTTCATTCTTGTGAGGACCTGTGTTTGTGTATCACGGGACGGTTTTGGAGTGTGTTGTTTTCCTAGTGCTTCCCGTCATGAAGACCGAGTCAGGGTACACGGTTACTTTTAATACTTAAAATTATCTATAATTCTACTTTGTGTAGACTTTTGCATGTTTCCTGCTTCTGGTACGTTTTGTGACTTCATTCTTTTTCTGATTTACTTCTTGAGCATAATTTTGTGATTGGTCCTCACTGTATTTCATTTTTGTAAAGTGCCCTCAGCCCTTGCGACTCCACGGCTGAGCAGCTCTGGCCCTCTGGGGACGGGCGGTGGCACTCCAGCGCCCTCCGTCCGAGGTCGTGTGCAGACTCCTGGGTTTCTGAATCATGCTTTTGTTGAATAAAGTGGGCCTTTAGTGCCAGATAAACACCTTCATGAGGATCTGAAATAAGCAAGAGAAAGAAGTTCCTTCTGAGAAACGGGAACAAGTTTTATATACTTGGGCCTATGTTAGAGCTCTGTTGCCTAATTGAAGGACACCTTTCAAGAAGTAGTATAGATGTGAGCATTTTATTTATCTTCTATTTAGTTACTGTTTTGAAGATAAAACTGATGGAGCACTTTCCACCTTTCTGTATGTCAACTATGTTTGATAATAATGGAATTAAAACTATTTGTTGTGCTATCATATTGCAGATGCTAAGATAACACTGTGTTGCTCTTAAACTAAAGTACTTGATGAACGGACAGTGAAGCTACAATGATACTGTGCAATGGTTGGAAAACTAATTTCTATAATAACTTTAAAAATTATGTTGTATAGTACCATTAAAAATATTTCTATGTTTAATTGGTCAGGTTATGTGTGCCATCATTATTGATATATTTCTCACTTTTCTCTTAGGTTTACAAAAGACACTGCCAGATTCAAGGATGAATTAGATATTATGAAGTTCATTTGCAAAGACTTTTGGACAACGGTATTCAAAAAACAAATAGATAACCTAAGGACTAATCACCAGGTACTAATGCTGTAGATTTAAATTTAACTTAGAAAGGTGGTGAGAGTTTTGAGTTGCTAGTGCATTTTTTATTTTTCTTGGTCTAAAACTAATCACCAGATAAGAAATTCAAAATGTTCCGTATTTGTTTTGTTTAAAAAGCTTGTTTTTCAATATTCATATTATCATGTAGCTTTAGAGTACAATTTAAAAATTGCCTATGATGTTTTTATTGCCACCCTGTTTGAAAAGACTAAATGGTTTGAATTTCATAAGCACTGTTGCAGTGTGACAGAAAGGACAGTAATGATTACAGTTGATTAGCATTTAAACAAGAACTTTTTAATCTGTCTCTTAATAAATGTTAGTAAAAATAGTGAAAAAGTGATGTTATTGTCTAAACACCTATTTAAATAAAATAGCTGCAGCGAAGTGATTTTTTTAGTTTAAAGAATGTTGAGAGCTTTCAGCAGTTGAGACAGTTGTAGTCTATTGAAAATACTTGTATAAGAAACAGTGGAGAAAGTTCTCAGATTTGCATGTTGGTGACATTGTGCTGTATCCATGTGCTTTCCTGTATCAACAGCCACAGTTCTGAAAGCCAGACCAAAATAACTTAAGGAGCCATTTTACTAGAGTAAAAAATCTTTTTCCTAATTGAATCACTTGGTTTCCTTATGGCCATTTCCCTGTTGTGTCAAATTAGGAAGAAGAGAATTTGTACTAGGATTGTGCCAAATAAAATATTTTTCAGTGACTTATCAAGTAATAAGAGATAATTATTACTTTAGAAATCTGGGGTTTAAAATCAAAAAAGCTGCAGTATTGAGCTTCAGGGTCTTAATTGTATATGCAGCCTTAATTTAAGTTCAAGTGTTAGGAAATTCTGGAGTAGCACAGTCAGTAGCAAGGAAATTAACATGGCAGGTGTAGCTAAAGCCATACTGTGTTTATACTTAAGATGCATATTGTTGCACTAAATTGTATTGTAGAAAACACCAGACTTTAACTTTGATTGTCTGCTAGGTGTAGTTGCCTGTACTGCTATTAAGAAAATAATTCCCACTGAATTTGAGAATAAGAATAGAGATGTGCAAAACCCTGTGAAGATGGATATTTGAATGTAAAAATCAGTATGCATTTGATATATTACCAAAGACTTTCTAGAAGGAATGTACATAAACATTTTTTAGAGGTAACTGATCATATTATTATCTAGAGGTTTTTTTTGGTATACTCACAATTAAGAAAATTATCTTTTGATATTCCTTAAGTAAGTAAGTAAATAATACAATCTAAACTTAAATCACTTATGTCTTAATCTACAATTTTATTTTTCAGCCTGAGATCATATATATTTTATCTACAAATCAAATCCACAGAAAATGTGGGTTTTATATTACTGCGCATTTAACTAAAACCCTCAATTTTTTCTTTTTAAACAGGGTATTTACGTCCTTCAAGACAATAAATTCCGTCTCTTGACGCAAATGTCTGCAGGAAAGCAGTATTTAGAACATGCACCAAAGGTACCCTTTGATTCTGTGCGGAGGAGGGTCTGCCAGTTTCATCTCCATTACCTATCTGTTAATAACTTTACATTTTGTAATTAAATGGATACAAACTCTTCTGAAGGGCACCTAAAGATCTGCCTTCAGAACCTGTGTGCTTCTTAGAAAGGCACCCTGTTTTAGAAGAGTGGATTTGATTTATAGTTCAGAAAATGGTCTTGGTTATTGTGAAACTTGCTGCTGTTATATTTGAGTTACTTCATGGTGCAAGTGCTTGTCTGCCACTACCTGCTACTGTCACACAGATTCTTTCTCTTCAGGAAGTATGTCTTCAGAAACTTTCTTTAAAATTCCCAGAACACATGTGGAAGATGCTATTTGTTACATAAAACAAGGTTCTGAGATGATGTGAATGTTCAGAAAGATCTTCCACCAATTAAAAATAGTTTTGAGTGCAGATGCTGAGTTATGGTAATTGTTCAGGTAAAATCAGTCCCTCTGCAAAACCTATCATAGAGCACTTTGGCTCAGGTGGATTAAAAAATGGGGCATTCAGATCTATTTTATGGTTTCTTAATTCTTGATCTTAGTCCTCCCAACTGGCTGTGTCCTTGGGATTATTTTTTTTTTGTGTTTGGTGAAATGTTTCTTCTATTTTGCAACACACATTTTAAATATCTGCACGTGTTTGTATTCTAAGGTATGGCCTGCACAAGAATGCTGTCTTGGACTGTTTGTCCTTTGTTGACTTCAGTACCAGTTGCTAATTTCAGCCAAGTCTTGGGAATAATTGTTTTAAGGATATCAAGTTCCTACAGGTTGAATGGAAAGAGAAGATGACTCAAAATACAAAATAATGAGAACAATCTATGTAGTGAGCTCCACTCTACCAAATATTGGAGCTTTCATCTATTAGAGACCTGACAAAGTCTCTCAAAACCTCCATGGTTTTCTGTTGTCCAAGTATTGTGTGCTTGAGTACTTGTTTTCCATCTTTATCAACAAGCTTCACTGTTGACACTCATTTGAAGTGCAACTTTTTATTCAGTATTTAGCATTCACCTGTGGACTAATCAGAGGAGGCCTATCAAATCTGGGAATAAAGAGTATTGTAACAGCTGAAGTTTCATCAATGCCAGCATGTAAGTAGTACTTGGAGTATTCAATTATTAGCTCACTTGGTAACTTTCCTGACTTTGTGTTGCTGTTATAAGCATTTTTCAAGGTGGGATTTGTTTGAAGCTGCTGGGCCATAGGAGTCCATGTGAACTTCAGGATATGGCTTGTTCCTATATCCTTTAGTATTTAGAAAATACTGGTAGAGGATAAGCCTCCATGATGTTGAGTGAAAAGTAAAACTAAAAAGTTGTATTTAAATTTAGAAGCATCAAATGTGTAAGGATGTGTGTCCAGAAGGTTATTTGCACAAGCTCTTTCTCTATAGGACTCATTAAGGATGTTAGTAAGTAAAGACCATTGTAACTACATATGCTGCTCAATTAAAAGTTTCCACAGACTTAGCACAAATTTTAGGTTTAGCTGACAAAACTTCTGTGGTGTGGGACACAGTCAACTTACAGACAAAAAGAAAAGAGAGAAGCTGTTCAGCGCGGAACTGAAATTTAAATGCTAAATTTAAATAATGGCTCAATTAATTATTTCTTTGAACAAAATTTTACAAGAAAATAATTACTTGGAGAAATAATTCTAATGGTAATAATGTGATCTGACTCTGCTTTTCCTGCAGGTAAATTTCAGGTGATGATACAGAAGATGTAGAGCATGTTCAAATCTGGGTATCTACTTTAAAAAGCCTTTGTATGTGGATTCAGTATCTTGGCTCATTCTTGTATATAACATGTAAATTATTGCAGTGTGCAGCACAATTCCAAAATATATAATAAATGCTCATAGAAATAACTTAATGCTTGTGTCTTGGTATGATATTTATTCTATACTAAAGTAATAATTTATACATGGTAAAAACCATGTACTCTACATATTCAGCAAAACCTTTCAATTACCAAAACAGCCTGGAAGACCAGAGACAGAGTTTGAGAACAGAGAAAAATCCTGACCAAGACTAAATTTGAGTAAGAAATGAATGTGTGTTGTGTTGCCTGACTTGAATGCCCAAGTGCTACCTTTGCCCTTTCACTCTGGGAGGCAGCCCTACAGGGAGGGCTGCAAAATGGGTGATACAAACCTCTCACTTGGGGTTTGGACTTTGGACCACTGTGGCTCAAAAACTTGGCTAGTCTTGAGACATGGGCATCTCTACTCTGTTTTTAAGACAGCTTTTGTATTTCTTTGATGGAGCCTGTTAACACATGAGCTAACAGCTCACACATCATTAAAGATACTAGGTGGAGACCTTTGTAGTGTTGTAGTTTGGGGCAGTAGAAGAAAACTTGTTTTTGCATAGTTCAAGAGTTTCTCCTGTCCTTTAAATTAGCAACTGCTCCTTGTGTCAGAATGTGTTATACCTAAGGTTGTCTATACTGGCTAAAGAAGGAAATTTATTCTGTCTTGTTGTGTATAAATTCAATATTAATGTAATTGTTTTTAATTGCTAGCTATGGTTTACTTCTGTAATGTACTGCTCAAAAAGTAGTTATGTTTGTTTTACTGAAACAATTGTTCCAGTAACATGCTGGCTATTGTTAAACTGCTATGCAGTGCTAGAGCTCAGGCACCAAAACTTGAAAAAACACATTCAGCCCTAACTCTAAATTTCTATAGTAAGGCTGCTGTTAAATAATATGGAGTAAGAAAACCCACAATGTTTAAGAACAGTCTTTAAAATCCTTTAGTTTTATTAAAAAAGTCCTCAATAAGTCTTTTAAAAAAAGAATAATAATTTGTAATGTAACCTCAGACTTCACCTAATAGCAGTGTCCATAGATTACTCAGATTGTAGAAATTTCTAACCAAGAATGTAGTTTACAAAGACAGGAGCTTGAGAGATGATGCTGGACACTTCAGTTACCACTTTACAATGATGGTGATGATGGTATTGGAGACACTGACAATGTCAGCTAAAACTCAGCTGAAGTTATTCACAGCTGTCCCAAATGCATTAGTGTGAGGGTGTTCTGAAGGGATTGTGTAATACTCCAGGTCTGAACAATGCAGTCTCTTGCTGTTAACTCTGATAATGCTCTTTGTACTGTGGCAATGCAAAATACTGGATATTCTCAAAACAGCCTAGGAAGGCTCGTCAGCCAGGTCACGTTGATCAAAGTACCTAGGAATGAAGTGGAATATGGTAAGAAACCTCCAATGCAACATATTCCTTACTTCAAGTTGTCCACCCATTGCTTTCTAGCTCATCTTTTAGTGTTTCTATAATAATTATGGCTTCATGGTTCAGGGGACTCTGAAGACAGGAATAAGCTTACTTTGTTCTTAGGTGTATTGAAAACCTTTCAGCTAAATATATTTGCTGCATTGGCCCAGGGTACTTTTCTTTACTTTCACATTTAAAAGGGTTTAGGTTAGTACAAATAATCACAAATTTATGCTGGACATACATTACTGGTTGAGGTGTATAAGTTGCATTACCTACTAACTAAGCAGATTATCAAGTTCAGAGCTGATATTTGTTCTTCATTCTTGCTCTCCTGGAAAAGAGAGAAATATTACAGCAATTCTTTTGTTAGCTGTGACAAATAGAGAAGCTGTTACAAGCCATGCTATGTGTATTTGTAGTCTTCCCTACATTCTCAGGCAAACTTTAGACATGAAAAATTAATTATTAAGACTTCTGAAAAGTGATCCTCCTTACCTGCTAAATTCACCAAGTCCTCTGCACAGTTATATTAAATCTTACCTCCAGTGCCCTGACTTCTGAACATCGTCTCGCCAGCTGTCGAATAAGGGAGTGAGCTTCAGGTAGCAAAGGTTTTTCAAGGCATGCCAGCAGTGCATAAAACCATCTACCCTGTGAGGATTCAAATAACAGAGTTTTAATTCTGAGCATTTCCTTGAAGATTCAAGCAATTCATGTTATATAGAGCAGGACTGAAGTGTATGTCTCAAAACTGCATTGAAGTGCTATATGCAATAATTAAATTTTCTAAACCATATTAGACACTACATGGTAGAGTTCTGTGTCTCTAGATAAGATTCTTGTGACCCCTACTCCTGGGTTTCCTAGCATGTTTTTAATGCTGGCTAAGATATAAACTATTACAGCTGATGCTATTATAGTCCTAAAGAAGGATTATTTTAATAATATCTAAACCATTACTTGGCTATTAAAGTTTTAACTTCACAATCTGTGAAAAAAACATTCCTGAAGACAGAATGCATGAACTCAGATCTTTATGGAATTAGTGGTTAGATCTGCTCTAAGATTTGCACCACTGTGAAAAGATGTTCTTTGAGTTTACATCTCTGAATTCTACTGCATTCTTACAAACCTAATTTCTGGTACCAGTCTAACTTCATAATTTAATCCCAGGGTCTAGTGGCCTTCATTTTGGGACCTAACATAAAAGTCATTGTGCACATTCTCTGTCACATACATACTGGTTAAAAAGAAAACAGTCTTCTACAGGAAAGGACAGAACATGAAAGGTCTTTAAGTGACTGAAGAAAACCAGTGAAACTATGCTAAGCATCATGTAATTATTCATTACTCTTTTTCTTTGTGGTACTGAAGGAATGAGAAGCATCCACCAAGGTCTTATGTAGATATGGTGCCCTTACACTGCTGGTCAATCTAGTTGTGGCCAAACTCCATGCCAACGTAGCCTGTCAGTCAGGAGTCCTTAGGTTTGATTTGTCACCACATGAATGCAGCTAAGCCTTCTGGTCTGTGCTCAATGTGGAAAGATTAATGTGTCTTTGCCAGCACACTGTAATGTGCCTCCAAACTAAACTGGAGGTATTGGTAAACAATGTGCAGCGCCCTGACAGAACCAAAGCTGCTGGGATCTCTCTTCTCTCCTGAACCTTGATGCTCAACAAGCCTCGTGGCTGAGGTTATGGGGTGAGTGATACAAAGGGAGGATACAGAGGGAGTTTGGGTAGTACTTTTTATGTGTGTATCTGTTAAGTTTTGTAATTTTAGCCTTCCTAAAACAAATGTGAATACTCATTTTAGTATCTAATCAAGAAAGTTTTGAAAGTAACAATATGATACAACCATCTAGAGAACTCTTTAGAAAATATGAAAATAATTTAATAGAAAACTGCAAACAATTTATTCTTTGTTTAATGCATTCATATGCAAGTAGTTAGAATAAATTAAAAATTACCAGTTCTGGAGTAAATTTTTTCTCTCCAAACCAGCTTATCAGGTATTCTAAGACACTGGTTACTGTTGCCTTCAAAAGAGGAACAGAAAGAGACAATATAGTATCTGCAATGTTTTGTTTTGCTGCTCTTCTACCTGAAGGATTTATTATATAAAAAGTATTTCTACTCCACAAGTATTTATTCCAGTTTGAGGTTACATGTAAGGGTAAAGTAAGTGTTAAAGTACTACATTTGGAAAGAACTTTGTATGAAATGAATTAATTGTGTTAATGAAAAGTTATGGGTAAGTAGCTACAGATTAGGAAAGAAGCACCACACTGACTGGTTGGTTGTGTGTAATGGTGGCAAGTGGGAAACGTGGTAAAGGAAAGATAAGTGTGATTCTTCTAGCCTTGCAATGTACATAAAAGTTCACAATCAAATGGAAGAACTGCACTTAAAACACTGAGAGATTTAAAAATATTGTAAAGCAACTATTGGGGTATTCAGCAAAAATTCAAACATTAAATGTGCTATAGAGGAACTACAACAACAAAATACTTTCAGAACTAGTCATGAAAAATCTTTGCTGGTAAAGATACTTGTAACTGAATGTAAGATAATGAATACATTCCTTCTGAGTGTACAGTTAATAGAATTTGTAATAAACAAATGCCTACTCTAGGCAAAGAAAAATAGGTAAGCCTTCTGCTACAGAACATGAGAAATAATGATTTAGGCAATGTCACTATGTGATTCTAAGAGGTAGGCTTACCTGATTCATCCTGCTTACAATACTTAGCAAAGGGGGAAAGCCCACCTGAAAAAAAGCAAGTTGGAAAATGCAAACATTATCACAAACATCTTTGTTCTAATTTAGAACATACTAAGATTTTAATTTGATGTTCAGACAATGGTAGTGATTTGAAAGTCTGTTCTGAGCTTTGAAATTTATTAAAAAAGTATCTTCAAGAAAGTTGAAGGTCCAGTGAAGTATCAGAGCACCTTGCTTCTACTGTTACTTATTAAAGTTTTGGTTTGACAAAATGACATAGTAAAGAACATATTTGTAGGGTATCACATATGAGGAGGGTAACCACATATCACTATGCAACAAAGCACTAAAGCAGACTATGAAGAAAGCTTCCATTCTGTTCAGTGAGAACAAAGTAATGACTTCAGCTGACAAGAGATGAAGGAAGTCTTCAAATTTTGACTGAAAACAGAGACTTAATTCCTGCTTCACTTGGTTTCTGCATAAAAAGAATGTACACTGGGACTTTCTGGGGTTGCCAGAGCTTGCTTTCTATTTGGCACAAAGTGGTAATAAACAGTAGGACTGTTTCTGGCAGTTAGTCTAGAAAATAGCTGCTGAAAACTAACTAGAAGTCCTATACTCACCTTCAAGTAATCAATTCCTAAATTTTCATTATCAGATAGTGCATCTATTTCTGAGTATATTCTTTCCCCGAGGCAGAACTTCTTCCAGCCTTCTTCATCTTCTGATTTTGGCTGAAGTAAATAAAAATCAACGAAAACTGTGTAATGCTGTGTCCTGAAGACACTGGAGAAAAGACTTAAATTGTTGCATGCAACTATAAAGCAAGATTAACCGTGGATTCAATAACTGGGAAAACAAACCACAGAGCAGTGTTATGAATTTTACTCACCATAGTAACATTGCTGTCCAAATGTTGTGATCGCCAGTGATTCCTGTGCTTGTTCAGGCTCTGAGTAATTAAAACAAAGTCAAATCCCAGTTTAACTCTGCAGATATTTTATCCTAGTCACAAATGTATGAAAAGTATATTTTATGACTTTCTATAAATCAGTAGGTATATAGCCAGCACAACTGGCTAAATAATTCCCATGCCTCTTAGCAGAAATGTAATTAAGAATCTCATGCTGGGATTTTGGAAGTAATGTTAAAGCTAAAGGCATTCTGAAGTCTTATTACATAAGGTTAAGCTGATGTAGTAAGCTTTTACAGTCTTCTAGACTTTTCTTGTTAGAACAATCTTAAGAAAAAACCCACTTTGATTTAATCCAAAAGCACTCATAAAGCCAATATCTTGTTTCCTAACAGTGCTGTATCTGTATCAGAGGTCTACAGAATTGTATGAAGGAAGGCAAGTGTGCTTTCTTAGCACATTTCTTCTACCTGGCTAGACAAACTGGCCTGCTTAACAGTTACTTGTAGAGAGCTGTAAATGTTCTGTAGCAGAAGGAATTTGTCTCCCACTCTGGTTGTTCCTGTAGCTGTATAAAAGACCGCTAAAAATGCTCAAAGTAACAGCAGCTGATGCAGTGGTTGAACAAGTGAATTCTGATGCTCTTTTTAAAATACTTTTTAGGATAGTCTCATATTTTACAGTGTTAATTCTGGCACAGATAAGACAATTGATTTGAGCATAAGAGAAATACCTATTCAGTGAGTAAGCCTTTAGATGTCAGTCTCCTTAGTACTGCTAAAACCTTAGACTAAGCCTAATATACAGGATGCAGTGTGATCCCTCACATAAAGAGGGGTAGCTCAGTTACTGTTTACAATGTAGAGGCAGTAGTGCAGATCTCCTCCTTCACTAAATTTTCCTCCCTGACAAAGACATGGTACATGAGCTCCTGCAGAGCTCAGTGCTAGTGACAAGCTCATGGCTGGTCACACCTCAGTACCTGAGGTACTCCTACAATGTAGCATCAATGCACTGTAAACATGCTGTCTGCAGCACTGGAGTCACAAGTGATCTCTACCTACATTTTTATTATATTTTCCATTTCACACTGTTTGAACTGTGCATAGAGAATAGAAGAATCATAGATTTGGGTTGGAAGGGACCTTCACAGGCCATCTAGTCCAACCCCTCTTCCATTGGCAGGGACATCTTAACTAAATCAGGCTCAGAACCCCATCCAATCTGACCTTTAGTGTTTTGAGGGATGGGGCATCCATCTGTCTCTGGGCAACCTGTGCCAGTGTTTCACCACATTCATTGTAAAAAATTTTTTCTTATATCTAATCTAAATCAACCCTCCTTCAGTTTAAAACTTTAGTAAAGCTTAGCTGAACTTAGAACCTTTACCCTTTGAGACTGCTTAATTTTCTATTCTTCTTGTGTTACTTCAAGCAGGGTGCAAATGTATCAGGAAAGATTAAAATCTGTGCTAACTGTACAACCTTACAAATACGTTTTACCAAATCAGTATGTCTCCTCATAATGGTTGCCATCTCTGTCAACAGGTCCCTAAACTGACTTTATGAAGGGACTTTATGAATCTCCTGGTGGGTTAGAATCCACTTGGTTCTTAGTTCATGTTGAACATTTCCTGCTAACACTGTGTTTTAATATAACTGTATAACATTATAGGGGTTTTTGTCCTTCCTCAACTACACCATAGCATTTAACCTAAATACGGACATATTTTTGTTGAAGGAGGATTTCTTAAATGTGACTCTCAAGAGTTTTATCAGAGGTTTAAAAGCCACATATGCTCAATTAGCTTTCAAGAACTTAAAACGCTTGCCTATAAACATCTACCCCGCTACAAAATCATAACACTTCTATACTAGATATAAAGTTATCCCCTGTAAAGCACAGAAATGTTCTATCCAGACAGTGCAAGACTCCTCACAGACTATCTTGTACCTGACGAACAGCTGAGAAATTGGCCACTTGCTGCTGCTGCCACTTGAGCGTTGGAGAGTATCCTTCAGGAGCAGGCTGACATCCAGAAATCTGAGAAAACACTGGCAATAATTATAATGTAAAGAGAGCTTTATAAGAAGAATCCTTAAGAACAAGAGAATCAGTAAATGTTTACTGTCAGGTAAAGAATATCCTTGAAATCTTCATTCAAGAAAGGTAATTTCATTACCATATCCAAGGATGAGTTAAGATTTTGGTTTAGAGAAATTTTTTTTGTTTGACTTTTCTCGTATGTACATAAGGAGGAAAACTAAATGTTCGAAATACATTGTCAAAGAATTACTTAATGTCTTCCTTTCAGCAATTGTTCTGCTTTAATCACCCTGCTCATAAAAAACAGGACACTGTTTCCTTATCTGCGCCAGATACTATCAATCTTAGGCATTCTGCCTGTCAAGACAGTAAGCTGAGGAAGACAGAAGACCATAAAACCATCTAGAAAATTAAGTTTGATAGTTAGGTAAATATATAACCCCTTTAAAGATTGTCATGAAAGGGTTATTAAACAAAATCTTTCTTCAAGTGTTTAAGAATGTCACTAGACACAGATGAGACAGACGAAGAGAATGGCTGTAGAAGTTACAAGGTCAGATCAGTATTAGAAACTTTCTCTGAGAAATCTAATAGTGAAATTTCAGATTACATCATTGTCATTGGAGAACGGCAAACTATTTGAAAATAGATTAAAAACTGTGCTGGCAAGGCATTGCAACAACAGAAAAATCTGCTTCAACAGATTTGTTGGAAAAGTAAGGAAAAATTCCAATAAAATATTCTTCCCAAAAGGAAAGAAGTGGTGCTAGAATTTCATCTAACTTTAGTCAAGCTTAGCTGTACTTACTGCAGTTATGCTAGATACAGACTTAAACCCAAAGACAGGTATGGATATATTTTTCTTCCAAAATGTAAATATAATATAAATAATACAAAATAAATATAAACAATATATAAATAATATAAATAATAAAAACATAATTTTCTTCTAAAATGTAAATATAATTAAATTATTGTAAAATTTAATGCAACATTTGATTTCCTCAGACAGTAAAATAGTCTGTTGCATACTGAATAGTATGGGGATTATCAACTGAATTGGTTAGAAAGACTGCTGTTACCCAGCAGCTGAGCAGGGGTTTCTTCAAACACAGACATTTAATTCTGTAGAAGCTTTTAGAATCTAGCAGCGCCATTTGGTTATGCCAATGACCCCCCAAATTAATACAAACATCATTATAGTAGCATCTTCCCCCTTTTTTTCCCCCCTCAAAACACGTAAAAGCTCTCAAACTTACTGAAATGTTTACTGTCGGCTTCTTTTTCAATTTTCTGGGATCTATTTGCGCCACGACCACGTCAGGACATCGAGCTGCTTCAATCCTACAAAACAGAATCAAGTGGGCTGCATTTTTCCTTTCCTGTAACAGGTCGATACATACCGGATGTCTTTGAAATACTCATAAAAGCGTGGAAGGACCAATCAAGATCCTTGAGTCGAACTCCAGGACAGCCCAGAAATCACAGGGCGCTGTCCAAATGTTTCCCGAACTCTGTCATGCTTGGTTCTGTGACCCACTGCATGGGGAGCCTGTTCCAATGCTCAACCACCTCTGGGTGAAGAACCTTTCCTGACATGCAGCCTAAACCTCCCCTGACACGGCTCCATGTCGTTTCCTCGATTCGTGTCGCCGGTCACGAGAGGGAAGAGATCGGTACTCGCCCCTCCTGCAGGTGTGTAAAACACCGATTATGCCGGCGAAGGGCAGGTCCCCACGGCCGCCCTGGCGCGTCCGGATACGGAGCCCGGCCCCGGTCCCGGTCCCGGCCCGTCCGCGCCGCCACTCACTGGACACGCTTCAGATACTCCTGGGGTGTCCTGGGAGGCACGGTGGGGTCAAAGTCCTCGGCCAGGTCACAGTCGCCCACGGGCA
Organism: Ammospiza nelsoni; assembly: GCF_027579445.1. NCBI lineage: Eukaryota > Metazoa > Chordata > Aves > Passeriformes > Passerellidae > Ammospiza > Ammospiza nelsoni. The sequence continues at coordinate 41,098,122 of NC_080638.1, read as the reverse complement.
GCAGCCGCGGCATCAGCTCCTCCATGCCCGGCTCCATGGCCGCGCCGCCCCGGCGGCAGAGCCCGCCCGCTGTCGCTGCTCTCGCGAGAGCGGCGGGGCAGGCCCGGCCGGGGCGGCGGTGGTGCCGCGGGGCCCTCGGGGCGGGCCGGCCCCGCTCGGGAGACGCTGATCGGTCACGGTCTGCTCCGGGCGTCTTGGGTGCCCTGGAAACCACCGGAGGCGAATAAAGGAAATACAGCCAAAGAGCAGTGCCAGCAAGGGGTTTGCCAATTCACTGCCCATCAAACTAGGCCTATTTTTGTGGTGAATAGGTGTAAACCTTTAATGACGTCCTTCAGTAGGCTCTGTGCCATTATTCTAATACACTGTAGTTTTTGCCAAAGGTTCTTTAAAGCTCACCCATTAGTACGCTCTTATTTAACCTGTGAACACCCAGTATTCATAAATTGTCCCTTCCTTGAAATGCTTTGAGATCTGTGGTTAAAGTCAGTCACATAGAAGTTAATTATTATAAATTTACACAGAGTTCCCATTCTGGAAGGGTCAATGCCTGAGTTGCTGCTGTGTGAGTTTTTCTGAAGTTTATAATGTGGGAGCATCCACATGGCAGAAAGCAAGGTAGCATTTGCACAAAGGGTCATTGTTTCCCGGGTAAAATAAAAAGCAGAAGGATGATGCTGTAATTGTTTACATTGTGTATTATGAAATTCCTGTTACACAAAATGTCCATCAATATATTGCCTCTCCAATTAGTTCTGCATGCAAAGTCTATTTAGATCTCCTATTTCAGAGTAGTTTTAGATACTTATGACATAAGTTGAAAAAATAATAAATTTGGTTTTTAATCCCCTGCAAGTCTGTATTTCAGTAGTTCTAAATAAACATCTACCTTAACTCCTCCTCTCCAATGGCTTTTGTTTGTTTTAAGGTGTTTCCAAAAGCACCTACGTGTACCAGGGATTTTTTTTTCTCAAACCCGGATCTAACATCCTAGTTGAGTATGCAGCAATTGCAGTCACCACTAGAAATAAAACCTTCCTACTTAAGCCTACAGTGCTAACTCTGGGAAGGCTGATGATCAAGACAAAAACTTTGGTGAGTCCAGCTATATAAAGTTCTTTTCTAATACTTTAGTAATATTCAGAACTTATTTTTCCTATGTGTTGTCAAGTCCAGAACTATGAACCGAAAGAGAATCCACAGATATAAATCCACTTTAAATATACTTTCTATCTTTAGATTACTTTTTCTGGAACTTCCCACTGATACTTGTTAAGAAAAGCAACATATTTTTAACTATTGCAGATCGTCTTCCACAGGTAATAAAATTGTTCCTAACATGTCTTACCAACAAAGCTGATGCAATGGCTAGCAAATATGACTCAGTGGAGAAAGAGGAAAGTGAAACTGGAAATGTATATATTTTTCCTCAACTGCTTAGGCATAAAGGAAGAGTACTTTTCCAAAGAAAGAGTGACCTGCATTAGTGGATATGCCTCATTGGCTGAAAAACCAAACCAAAACAAGGTAACAAATAAGTTCTGCATTATGAAAAATTAAAATGCTTTCAAGTCTACATTCTAGATATGAATATAGGGAGCTAACAAAATGCTTTCTTATAATGAGTAAATGAGTTTATATCTATTTTCTACTTCTTTTCTTTCTCCTTGATTTTCTCTGTGGTTCACACTGTCATAACAGCTGCATGACTTTTCTTCAAGTTTAGAGCATTGAATTATTATGTAATGAAATTTGTGCTGATGATTAATTAAAATATGGAATATATTTTATTTGTAGTGAACTTTCAGAGTAGTATACTTTGCTGTTTTCCCTTCTTGCCTTTTGAGTGTCTTTAAATGTCAGCTGCCTCTTTTTCTCTTATTTATAGACTTCAGGTCTTGCCTATTTTGTAGGTAATTTTCTGAAAATGTTTCACAAGGTACTGGAATGCTTTTGAAATTACAACACTGAGCCACTTTCTGTGCATCTGTTTGAAGTTCCTAGCGTTGTGGGGTTTGGGGGTTGGTCTATTTTTTTCTTTTTTTCTTTTGAGTTCAGAGTGAGAATGGTACATGTCATTGGTAAGCTCTTGCTTAATACTCCCACAAATGGCAGTGTTATTTGTGGATGAGAAAATTTAAAATCCCTCCCGTAAATTCTGCTGTTGCTTAACTGTTCATGTTTTTAGTCTGAAGAGGACTGGTAAACCAGACTGGAGATGGTAATGGCAAAGCAATTCTATCATAATCACATTTGACATATAAGAAAAGAGGATAAGGTTGTTTTGGTAATTTGTATTTGCTTGGTGGTCACAGAATGTTTTCCGAGTTGCAATGAGGGAGGGAGGATCTGGTAGTCAGTCAGCAGAACGTTATTCCGTCCTTCCCATGTCTGGATTAATAGCACTAAGACATCTCAGGAAAGACAGAGCTTACTGTTCTGGCCTTTCATTACAGGCTTGTTAAAAACAATTCCTGAAACTGAAGAGTCCCTGTAACTTGAGTTTGGGGATAAAAAATTGACCACACTAACAAGATAAAGGATTGTTTCTGGCTAAAACCCTCAGGAATATAATTTCAATATATTTTTTTTCCCCCAGGCACTCAGAAGAAACATGTAAACAATATTCCAGATTAAAAAGTTGCCATAAGTACACACGGTGGAGGATGGGAACAGGCAAGGTGAGCTCAAGGACTGCCGGAAGCCCGGCTGTTTCGATCCCGAGGAATGCCGTGCCGGACAGAGCAGCAGCGGCCAGAGCAGCGCAGCCACCGCCGGGGCCGCAGGCAGCCCCGGTACCGCGGGCACGGGCGCAGCACCGGGGAGCCGAGCGCTGCCGGCGGGGAGAGACGGCGAAACTGCCCCCGGTGGTCGGGGTGCCTTTTTTCCTGAATGGATTTGGGACCGAGGTGCAGGCGGCCGACCTTCCGAAGAAAGACGAACAGAGTAGCGAACACACACACGCGAGCAGGAGCTGTCGAGGCGGCGAAGCCACCGTCAGAGCTACGGGACGGCGCAGGCCAGCCCCGCTGGATGGCCGGGGAGGCCGGGGAGGCCGGGGAGGCCGGCGGGCTGCCCCGGGGGCGGGGGAGCGGCGGAGCTCAGCCCGCCCCCGCTCTCTGCCCCTTGACGTGGCGCGGACTCTCCCATCAGCCATGTTGATGCGTCGGCAGCGCCGGGGCGGCTGCGAGCGGGCGGGCGGCGAGAGCGAGCACAGCGGGAGCGGCGGTGGCGGCGGCCGGGACGCGGGTGAGCGGGCAGGGCAGCGCTGAGGGGGCAGCCGAGGGCGCGGGGAGCCCGAGCCGGCGGAGCTGCGGTGCCTTGGGGGGGAGAGGCGGCAGTCCCGCGCTGGGAGGCACGGGGGGCACCCCGGGCCGCGGGGCCCCGCACGGCTGCCGGACCTGGAGCGAGCTGGTGGGAGCGCTCCGCGTCCCCTCCGTGGCCGTGGGGGATCTCCGGGTGCCCGAAGCTGCTCTGGGGCCCCCGGCGGCCGGAGGGTCCGGGGCTACCGCCGGCCTCTGCTCAACCCTGCCCGCGGCCTCCGGTGCGGCGGGGAGCGCCTGCCGGGCCGGGGCTGGGCGAGCGGCCGCCAGCAGCGCCCAGCTCGGCCGGGGTGCCGGCGCTCGGTGGGCCGGCGGGGCACGGCCTCTCCACGGCCGGGGGTAAAGGGCGGCACTCCGGCAGCGCCTGCGGTGCCCCTGTCCCGGAGCTCCGCTGTACAAACGCCGCTGTGCCGCTGACGGGGATGCCTTCCAGTGTAGGTAAAACTAAAAGAAATACAGGCCCTGCTGCGTTTGATTATGTGTTGGTTTTTCAATTTAGGTGGGTTATCACATACCGTGGTTGTGTAAAAAGAAGAGTTTTCAGTGAGAGGTCTGTGAGAGCAGATTTGGAGGATGACTGTGTTTGAGTGGTGAAAATGTCAGCAATTTGCTTTAGACAGCTATTTAAACCATTTTGCTCGTGTATTTAAGTTCCTTCTTGGAACTGAAATAGATTTGTATTTGGTATGTAATTTGGGCATAAAAAATTAATTAAGGGTTTATTATTAATCTCTTTTACCAGGTTGTTAGTGCCTAATAAACTGAGAGAATAGGTCTGTTGTAAGACAAATGTGCAGGAGCTGTACTCACTTAGTGGTCGTTAAATACATGGTACTGTGACGGATTTCTGTCTATCTATGCAGCACTTCCCTTTGCTTTATGTATTTCTATCTATGCTGGACCTCTTACAGCGCTGTAAAGAAAAATGTTTTGATTTTGTATATGTATGCAGGGATTAGGGGTTATTATTTTGGGGTTATTCTGTATCGGGACATATTTATCTTTGCTATGTAAACATTTAAAGATGCTGATATTCAACCAGTGACTCTCAATGCAATTCAAGTGTGGCTTCTTTTGCGACACACAGTTGAGATTCTCATGGTGTAGGGTTGTGAGGTACATTCAGCCCTAGCAGTGGGAGGAAGGAAACAAACCAGAAAGGGCTTCTTTTTTTTTCTGGATATCCTAATCTGCAGCAAAGGTAAAGCAGTGACATCCCAAAGTGGGAACTGTTGCTGTTCAGCTGCTCTGAAAGTCCCTTCTCTGAGGTGAGCAGTGTGTATTTTGTGGCATTTAGGTATCCAAAATTTGGTGTGTAGCCTGTAGGCCAGGAGAGTTTCTTGTTCTTGTATAATGCAATACATCTCCACACCTATCTCAGAAAATGTGTCTGCATAGCTGTAGCAATGGTACTGAATGTAACTTGTCAGACCAAGAGTTCCATATTTGATGAATGATGAAATAGGTAAGCATTATTGGCTCTTGAAAAGGAAGAAAAGGATAGAAGAAAAGGTGGAGGAGAACTTGATTATTAGCCACTTTTGCCTTCTGAATAGGAAATCCATACTTAATAGAAAATGATAGTATTTAACACTAAATCCAACAAGTCGTTTATATATCTATGTGCATGTGATTAGTCATTGCACGGTGGTGTTTGTACATTGCCCTTTAAGGAGCAATAACTGGGTGGTAAAAGTAATATCCATGTACAGCCATTTCAAACAGAGCTAGAGCAAAATGTGGAGAAATGCTTTGAAGTCCAGGAGAGAAAGTGTGACATGTTGCAGTGCTTGGAGCTGGATTTTGTGAGTCTATAGTTGCTGCCAGTGAATGGCTGAAATAGCCTTAAGTTGCAATTTTCTCTGTCTTCTCAGGAAATAATTTTTAAATTGAGAGGTTATTTGTGGTTAGAGTGGAGATAGTTGTGTTGTGCAGATTCTTGCATTAATATCCAATTTTTCAACTTTTTTTACAAACATGGATGGATTTTGATTTATTAGGAGAGACATTTCTTAAAATCTATATCCTCTTCAAATGCCAGGCTGTTCTTTCCTCTCTTAGCTGAGTTAATTTCTGTCTGATTTTTCTGTAGTAATTACAACTTCCAGATATTCTCTCTTTTGCTCACTTTTGTCCCCCTGCTTTGCAGAAATTTGAATAAAAGCAATGGGGGAAATGCTTTTATGCACAAAGTCCCTCATGCTTCCTGTGTTGTAATTGCCATTAGGAGCAGATTTGCTCCTAAGATCAAGATGTGTCCATTAAAATATTGGCAGTTGATTATTTCTTAAGGATATTAACTGTGAAATGCAGCACTTCCCTTTGCTTTATGTATTTTGTAATTCTGTTTTCTTAAAAGTTACAATTAGAATAAAAGTGTAAATTTAGACTATTATTTAAAATAACTTGAAAAGATTTTAGCTGTTATAGAAGCTAAAGGTGCAATGCTATTATAATTTTGATAGATAGAAATAGGTTTTGATAAATTGAGAGTTTCTGTGAGTCTCCTTTATGTATGTAAGGTCAGAATAAGAATGCCAGTGTGCTTGGGAGAATTCCTGATTTAAATTCTAATTCAGGAGGGTTTCAGCATTTATAATAGCTCTTCATTAACTTGTTACAGTATAAATTGAGACTTAGGAGTATTTCTATTTCCTTTTAGGTGGTTCATGTAAGCTTTTACTGTAAATCCTTAATTATTAAGGAGTGTGAGTTTAGATATCCTAGTTCCTGGGAAAGCCTGTGCTATATGTTTTATAAAGGTACTGTGTAGCATGCAGCAGATATTCTGGAACAGTGTGTGTATAGCTGAGGAGTTTGGGATTGGAGGGAGGGAGGCAGGGAGTGATCCTTGCTGACTTTACCAGATGTTCAGAGGTACCTGTTGAGCTTTCCAGATGTGTCTGTGCTCCCCAGTTCTCCAGCTTCTGAGTAATCAGAGCAGAACATTTTGAAAGCCTTAAGTCAATGGCCAAAACGGTAAATTTGAATTCAAAGACTTGTTGAAAAGTGCTTCTTGGTACATAATATATTGGAATATGGCACTTGTATTTCTTACAAAGTTACTTCCTGGCATTGCTATAGGAATGTACTCTTGTGGAATGTCATGTTGTTATCCCTTTATGTTTGCATGTAGGCTGCATCATGAGATACCAAAAATATGGTTAGAAACTCTTAAAAAGTTTTATACAGCAGTATTTTCTTTCCCCTTAGAATTCTGCATGTTGCTTTTAGGATTTAGGAAGCTCTACTTTGTTTTATTGACTGTAACTCAGTTACAGTATTTGAATGTGTGATTGTTACTACCTGCATTCAGCATTTAGTAGTTAAAAGTCTTTGCATCTCAACATTCTGTTGACAGTTATGTTTTTCTTTTCGTGTTAGAGAGAAGTTGACCATGACAACCTTCCTGGAATTTATCCAGCAGAATGAGGACAGAGATGGAGTTAGATTCAGCTGGAATGTTTGGCCTTCAAGCCGTCTGGAAGCTACAAGGATGGTGGTCCCTGTGGCTGCCCTCTTCACGCCCCTGAAGGAGCGGCCAGACTTGCCTCCCATTCAGTATGAGCCGGTGCTGTGCAGCAGGACCACGTGCCGAGCTGTTCTCAATCCCTTATGGTAAACTTAAAGCATATTGTTGTTCCAGTTCTTTGCTTTAGAATCTTGGGAACAGTGCTAGCTGAACTGTGTGCAAGATCTGGTGCATGGAAGTTCAAGTACTCCTCACATCATTGTACAGTGCAGACTTTCTGCATATAGATTTGCATATGTAACATATTTACTGAAAGCATAGCTTTCATTTAATGAGTCATTTCAATGTACTTAGTATTGATTAGGTATGTTATTTTTCTGCAACTATACATCTTGGGATTTAGTATACTTTTGCATCTTGCCTCTGGAAAATGACTTGGGTAAAATGTTACAATACTGTATCTTTTGAACTGTTGGATCCTGGTATAGTTTAATTTCCAAGTGAAATAAACTATGTTTATTACTGACATTAGTTCATCTGTGGACCAAAGCAGGTTATCCGTTTTAGTTAACGTCAGAAGTAGGCATGAAAAAGGGGAGAAAGCTGTTTAAGCTGCAGGGTGATATTGGCATGAGCTCAAATGATTGTGGACCAGTCATGGGTAAGGTTGGGTTGCAAGCAGAGGAGGTGTTTCATATGTCATTCCTGTCATAGAAGTATGGAAAAGAAGCAGAATGATTTCTAGGTTGGAGTTTGATAGGCAAGGGCCCTGATTGATAGAGGTTAGACATGATGTCAGAGAACCTGTAGAATAAATTTAATGTTATGAATGACTTGTCCCTGCTTGGGAGAAAAGACAGCTTCAAAGCAGATGTAAAATTGTGATTCAATATTAAATGGCCTCAGTGGCTGGTTATGCTGGGAGTCAGACTTAGTTGAAGTTAACTTTTCAGAAGCATTATCTTTTATTGAGGGCTGGAAGAAAAACAATGAAAAGACAAAGTTATAGAGTCAGATGCCAATATTACAGTGAATTGTGTACATTTTTCCTGTGTTGTATGTGCTAGTAATGACTGGATTTCTTTTCCCCTGAAAGGGTGGTTAGAGGCTCAGTGTCAGGAGACTTTAGAAGCCTGTGTGGCACTTTGGGCTAGGTAATTTGCAGCCTCTATAAAGACAATTAGATAGCAATAGATCTGTGTTTTGTGTAGAGCATGCTGGGACTTACCTGAAGATTCAATGATATTTTAAAAATGTTTTTGCTCTTGTAGGCAGGAGAAGATGTAATAGCAAAAAGTGTACATTGAGAACTACTAAGGTGATTTTCCCTTAAGATGTGATTAGGACTTTAAAACATCTATCTGTGGTGTGAAGATAGAATTTGCATTTTTTTTATCTTTCTGAATACTAATAAAAATGTAGACAAAAGAAGTAGACTCATCATTTGAAAGCAACGTTGTTTTTGTTTCAGAGATAGCTGTCATGTTGGAACCTGCTTTTTTTAGGGCATAATGTATATTCAGGCTAGTCCCACACTCTGACAGCTATTAGATAGAGGCAGAAAAAGATGAAAAATTCAAAGGTCGGGAGAGTTTAAAAGATGTGTGAAAACCATGGACAAAGGCTCTAATATAGGTGCTGAGTCTGTATTTTTAAATTTCTTATTTGCATTTTTTCCTGAAGACCATTCTTTCTCCCTAAACACAATACTTTGCCTGATACATCTGTGTAAGGCTCCACTTAACTTTCTGTTTGTAATGTGGGTATTTAGGAGAAAGTATATTTGAAAGAACCTTTTAGACGTCAATGTGTTTTTCAAGTTTTAAAGACATGTATTCTAGGGACAGTGGAGGAAAATGAGTTGTTCATGCTATATAAACTTTCCCTGTTGTATTTTTATAGCCAAGTGGATTATCGAGCGAAACTCTGGGCTTGCAACTTTTGTTACCAGAGAAACCAGGTAAGAAAAATAAAAAATGCAATATATAGAAAATTTTTTTATGAGGTGAAATGAAAACTTGGATTTTTCAAATTACAGTTGCAAACTGAAATTGACAGCAAGAGCAGGAGTGTGCAATTTTATCTTCAGACATTGCATTGAGATTTTTTCCATAATAGCAATAGTGAATATCTGTTGAAAAATGTTTGTTTTTTTTTTCCTTTGTAGAAATTACAACCTTTTATTTACATTTAATTTCTGTGTTTTTATTTGCAGTTTCCTCCTACTTACGCTGGCATATCTGAAATGAATCAGCCAGCTGAACTTTTGCCTCAATTCTCCAGCATTGAATATGTAGTACAGGTAAAACCATTAAATAGAATACTGAACATCCAGCACCTTGCAATATACAAAAAGAATAAATTTCCATTTTGCTTCTTCACTCTATTTTAGTGACTGTGAGTATTTATGTGCTTATTGAACACTGATGCCATCAGTTGGAAAATACTTTATAAGAGCACTAGGATGGCTTATAAGATTGGTTTCAAAAGAAAAAGAGAGTTCTTCTCTAAAGTTGATACTTCTATTAGGTCTGTTTCTTTACAATGAATTTAATTTGTGTCAGGAGGCTGCTTACCTCTGTTGCTTGCTGAAGTAATTTCAATTCAGATTTTACTGTTCATTACCTCATTAACCATTTGAATTTAAGTTTGTATTTGAATGATGAGTAGTTAATTCTAGTGCTGTCTGGTTTAGAGACAACAGCTAATACATACTCAATTCAGGTGTTTGAATTTTAATATTCATCCTTTTTCAGGATAGAGGTTACTTGAATAGAAATAAAAAATGGGCCTAAACCTCTAAATTGCAAACATTTGTGATTTCAAATTTTCAACTCTAAATTAATTTTTGAGGATTAAAATTTGTAAGACCTCAGTGAGGCAAATCATAATCTGAATCCTCACTGAAGTGTGACAAATTTTAATGAAAGGAAGGGTGAATACTGAACAGAATCTGTAGTTTTTGCTGACTACTGTAATGCAAAGTAAATTGAATGTTTGCTCATACTACAGCAAAATTATTTTAGATAGAATAAAAAGTACTGATGATCTCTAGAGTAAAATCAGGTGGTGAAATGCCACGGACTGTCATCAGGCTAGAATCTTTTATAGTTGTGAATAGTTTTATGACTGTTATGTTTACTTGGAGCAGTAAAAGGTCATTGTATTTTAAAAGATGTATACAATTGGCTCATGCTTCAAAATTACTTGATATCCTGAAATGATTTTTTCTTTTCTTCTGTTGTAAGCATTTCCTTTTTGTACAGAATTCACTTTCGTGGGGGTTTTGTTCTGGATCCTGATTACCAATTGAGAGTTAAGTTAGATGAAACATTGACATTACTAGTATGACTAAAATTACAACATTTGTAAGATTTGCCTTACTTGTTAATTTTTGATCCTTTAAATATTGCAAGACTTGTTTTTCATATGGTTCTAATTTTGTTTCTCAAAGCGTGGTCCTCAGATGCCATTGATATTTCTTTACGTTGTGGATACGTGCATGGAAGATGAAGACTTGCAAGCTCTGAAGGAATCCATGCAAATGTCCCTGAGTCTCCTGCCACCAACAGCATTAGTAGGTCTCATTACCTTTGGCCGAATGGTGCAAGTTCATGAGCTTGGCTGTGAAGGAATTTCCAAAAGTTATGTCTTCAGAGGAACAAAGGACCTCTCTGCAAAACAGCTTCAGGTAATGAACAGAAGCAAGCAAAAAGAAATCATTAACGTGCTAATGGTGAAATAGTCCACAAACAAATTTTGTAATAAAATCTTATTTATTTGGTGACAGGAAATGCTGGGGCTTACAAAAGTAGCTGTTGCACAAGTCGGTCGGGGTCCTCAGGTGCAGCAGCCACCACCTTCTAACAGGTAATCTACTTTAAACATCTTAAAACACATACCTTGACCCCACTAACGTACTGGAAAACGTAGGTTTTACGATCAATAAAACAATAAACTGACAGCCAAACTTCTTGGTCAGGCACAAATTTACTAGTAGACTGTTCTTTCCTACAGTTTGTACTGGGAAGTATTGACTCAATGGGTAATAGTAATATTATCTGGGTGATTTTTGGAAGTGCTCTGAGAGGCACGTTATAGATACATAAATAATAATAATGATTCTTCTGTTGACTGGTGTGCTGGCAAGTGTTAATAGATGCTTTAGTGCCCCTTATGCAGATAGCCAGTTGTGCCTTCCTTTTTTCTCCCTCTTCTATTCTTCTTCCCTCCCATTTGGTCTCTCATTTGGAAATTGCTGGCTGGTGTTTGATTTTCCTGTGTATTTCACTGTGGCAGAAGAACTTTATGAAATTATTGAAAGACAGTTTTGCTGTCTCTGCCCTCTAAAAATTAGCTGCGTATGTAAACTGCTTGCAGCAGCATGAAAGAGATCTTACTGTGTTAATTTTTCTCCTGATCTTTGATTGTTGCTGAAGCAGGGGAAACATGTTTCTTTTTGGAATTCATTGGTCATCATCTGTTCTGTTCTTTTGACTAGTTAAGGTTCTTCTGGATAATGGTGGTATCTGTAAGTCTGCAAGTTTCAGTTTTGCAAGCTCTTTGCTCAGCTTCTTAAACTGAGTGTGTATGTAGTAATTCCAAACTACTTTATTTTGATGAAGCAGAGACACTGGTCTGAATTCAGACCAGAATCTAGAATTAGACATCACAAATATATGTCTAATATATTGCTAGTGAGCAATTGATAAAATTTTTATTAAATAAACTTAAATCTAAACTACTTCCATGTATTTGTTTCCAGATTTTTGCAACCAGTGCAGAAGATTGACATGAATCTTACTGATCTTTTGGGTGAGCTGCAGCGGGATCCTTGGCCTGTTCCACAAGGAAAGCGGCCCCTGCGTTCCTCTGGAGTGGCCCTGTCTATAGCTGTTGGGCTCCTGGAGGTAAAAGCTTTAGCTGCAGCTAGGCTAAATTACAGCTAGATAATTTTCTTGCAGAAAAGCTTCCACAATCAATATGTAAAAGCATTTCTAATTGATGTGTATGAGTTTTGTAGGATGATTCTGGTGAATCTCATCCTTTGCATGCTTATAATTTCATAGACATTTATATATTTTTAATAGGGCAAAAATGAGACTTTGAATTACTGGCAGATTAAACTTCTGGGAGTGAAAAAATGCTGTTATTGTTACAATCCTATCAGTGTGATAAATATCCACATATCTAATTCTTTTGTTCAGTTTGTAGCAAAACCCAAAGGTTTTCTTTGTCTTTTATTTCCTGCAGTGCACTTTCCCTAATACTGGTGCACGCATAATGATGTTCATTGGAGGACCAGCGACGCAGGGACCTGGCATGGTTGTAGGGGATGAATTGAAGTTACCTATAAGATCATGGCATGACATCGAGAAAGACAATGCAAAATATGTTAAAAAGGGTACTAAGGTAAGAGATGGTCATGGGATCTCATACCTACTCCTATAAAGTAAACATTTAAGAGATTAAGAGATTAATTCAGAGCGTCCCTTGGGAAGCTGCCCTTAAAAATAAAGGAGTTCAGGAAGGGTGGGCTTACTTCAAGGCAGGGATCTTGAGGGCGCAGGAACAAACCATTCCTGTATCCCGAAAGATCAGTCAACGGGGCAAACGTCCAGCCTGGCTGGGAAAGGAGATCTTGGAGGAGCTTAGGAATAAAAAGAGGACATATCAGAGTTGGAAAAAGGGTCAGGTCTCCAAGGAAGTATTCAAGAGGGCTGCTAGAGTATGCAGGAAAAAAATTAGGGAGGCCAAAGCTCAGTTTGAACTCAGGATAGCGACTGTTGTTAAGGATAATAAAAAATGTTTTTATAAATATATTAATAGTAGGAAGAAAGGTAGGACCAGCCTTTGTTCCTTACTGGACAAAGGTGGGAAGTTAGTATTTGCAGACGAGGAGAAGGCAGAAGTGTTCAATGCCTATTTTGCCTCGGTTTTTAATGGGAAGATGACTTGCCCTCAAGACTCCCGTCCGTCTAGGCTGGTGGTTGGTTTTAGGGAACAGAATGGCCCCCACATTATCCAAGAGGAGGCTGTAATAGAACTATTGAAATCCTTGGATATTCATAAATCTATGGGACCAGACGGGATCCACCCTAGGGTAATGAGAGAGCTGGCAAATGAGATTGCAAAGCCACTCTCTATCATTTACCAACAGTCATGGATCACTGGTGAGGTTCCGGATGACTGGAAGCTGGCCAATGTGATACCCATTCACAAAAAGGGTGCAAAGGAAGATCCTGGCAATTATAGACCAGTCAGCCTGACCTCTATACCTGGCAAAATAATGGAACAGTTTATATTACGTGCCATCATGCAAAATTTGCAGGACGGCCAGGGTATCAGACCCAGCCAGCACGGATTTAGGAGGGGTAGGTCATGTTTGACTAACCTGATCACCTTTTATGATCAGGTAACCCGGCTATTGGATGCAGGGAAGGCTGTAGATGTTGTTTTTCTGGATTTCAGCAAGGCCTTCGACACTGTTTCCCATAGCATACTCCTAGACAAACTCGCTGGCCATGGTCTGGATAGGAATACCCTTTGCTGGGTTCAGAACTGGCTGGATGGCCGGGCCCAGAGAGTGGTGGTGAATGGTGTCACATCCAGCTGGCGACCAGTCACCAGTGGTGTCCCTCAGGGGTCTGTGTTGGGGCCAGTTTTGTTCAATATTTTTATTGACGTTATGGATGAGGGCTTAGAGTCTTTTATTAGTAAATTCGTTGATGACACTAAATTGGGAAAGAGTGTAGATCTGCTAGAGGGGTGTAGGGCTCTCCAGAGAGATTTGGAATGGTTGGATGCATGGGCAGAATCAAACGGGATGAACTTCAATAAGTCCAAGTGCCGAGTCCTGCACTTCGGCCACAATAACCCCCTGTACCGATATAAGCTGGGGAAGGAATGGCTGGATAGTGCCCAGGTGGAAAGGGACCTGGGAGTGCTGGTTGACAGTCGATTGAATATGAGCCAGCAGTGTGCCCAGGTAGCCAAGACGGCCAATGCCATCCTGGCCAGTATCAGAAATGGAGTGGCCAGCAGGAGCAGAGGGGTCATTCTTCCCCTGTACTCGGCACTGGTGAGGCCTCACTTGGAGTATTGTATCCAGTTCTGGGCCCCTCACTTTAGGAGGGACATCGAGTTACTTGAGCGTGTCCAGAGGAGAGCAACGAGACTAATAAGGGGCTTGGAACACAAGCCATACGAAGAGCGACTGAGGGAGCTGGGGTTGTTCAGCCTGGAGAAAAGGAGACTCAGGGGCGACCTCATTGCTCTCTACAACTTCCTGAAGGGTGGCTGTGGTGAGCTGGGGGTCGGTCTCTTTCTCCGGGCGATAACAGATAGAACAAGAGGACACAGTCTCAAGTTGCGTCAAGCGAGATGTAAGTTAGAATTAAGAAGCAAATATTTCACAGTAAGAGTGGTCAGATACTGGAATCATTTACCCAGTGAGGTGGTGGAGTCATCATCCCTTGAAGAATTCAAAAAAAGACTGGATGTGGCACTTGCTGCCATGATCTAGTGAACAGTTAGAACATCGGCTGGACTTGATGATCTTATAGGTCTCTTGCAGTCTTGAACTTCTGTGATTCTGTGTGATTTAAATTGGTGGGCACTGCAAAATGCTATTAGTAATAGCAAATGTGTAAAGAGGTGGGAATTGTGTGGTTTTGTTCACCGGGCTCTGAATAGTGGTATGTCTCAAGAATTTCTTCAGAAATGTCAGGATATTGAGTTAGGACTTGTTTAGCTCACATTAAAGTTCTTTGGAGTGTTTCTCTGGTTTAATTCAGAAATTTATGTGACCAAATGGTGTATTTAGTGTTGTAAGGCTGGTGCTTCTAAGACAGGTGCTCAAAACTGTCTCTTGGTTACCTATAAGAGTTGGGGAAAGATTAGGCTGTAGAGTTTAGTCATATCTAAGTTAATTTAAAATGTACATTTGGGTTGGTGAACTGCATCCAAAACTTGAAGTCATCTTGACTGATTATAATGGGAGCTTAAACAATTAGCTCAGTTGCAGGCATCTCTCATTGTAGACACTTGAGATTAGAATAGTAAATTCAGTTCTGTGCTGGATCTAGCACTAAACACAATGTTTAAAGGAAGATGATCAAATTTTCTAGTTTAAATAGCAACCATTGTTCTCTTTAGTGGTAGTCAAGCTCTCAGCTGATCAGGAAAAAAACCCCAAGTGTTGAAAATTCCAGTCTTATTAACTTTAGGCAAGATATGCTTTTATGTGAATAGAATCTGATAATGTTTTAGAAAAATTTTGGGACTTTAGGATTTAATGTGAAGATGAGGAGAGTTCACATTGTAAATTGCTATGAACTGCATTTTCATCTTGTATTTAGCATTTTGAAGCCCTGGCTAATCGAGCTGCAACAAATGGTCATGTTATTGACATCTATGCATGTGCATTGGATCAGACTGGTCTGCTGGAGATGAAGTGTTGTCCCAACTACACTGGGTATGTGTCTGTTTGTTTTTTTTGGTAGGATATAAAGATGCAGTTTAAAATTGTTGAACAGGAAGCGCTTGCAAACAATTCTGCTATTTAAAAAAGTGTAAACAGACAAACTCTGTTGGCTACATTTGTACTGGAATTTTAGAATATCTTGGCCTCTGGCAGATTTTTCGCCACAATTTTTGGTTTAATCAGAAGCAGGTTTGCTGTTTTCTTTTAATGTGATATTTTTGAGGCTTGAATAATATGGATATCTTTTAAACAAACATTTTATCAGATACACGTGTTTAAAACATATCTGTGTTTCTGTTTTTCTGTGTGTATCTGTGTAAGTGGAAGGTTCCAGTAAAGATAAGGACATGTCCTTATTTTTCCTATTCTTCGGGGTGGTATAAAACCTTCTATTATTCTTTCTGTCTTACTTATGCCATTCTTTTATATATTTTATATATATAATCTATATATGTATTGTATATATAGGTTCAGCTAGTGGTTTAGATGGCTGTCAGGTACAGCTCCTGAGTTTCAGGCCAGCTTGGCCATGCTAATCACTCCTTCTCTTTGGAGCTGTGTGTATAGCCTTAGCTTGGGAGCTTTCACTGTTCAGGATATTTATGTTTAAATTTGATTTTATCTGCATATTTGACTCCTGTTCCTTTTCTGCATCAAACAAACTGGAGTTGTGTTTTTGTTTATACTGTTTTGCTCTTTCTGTCTGCTCTTCTGACTCACCCTATTTCTGTAGCCTTAATGTATAGTTTGTTTATTTCTCCTACAACTCTTCTATTTTGGTTTTGGCAACATCCCACATACAGGGAGGAATTTCTGATTCTATGTATGTCTGTTTTCCTCTATTTTTTAGTATCCACCTGGAAACTTCTTTTCAGTGTAATATTTGACCTATTGACATATTTTACTAAAATGTTTTAATTAACAGTTTTTGATGACTAAAAATATCTCTCATTAATATTTTCTAGTGGCAGGGTATATTTCATGACAAGTGGTAACTGTTGCAGTTACATCCACAGAATGTGGCTAAACATAAAAATAAATCATGCTTCTTGAGCATAGTTTTAACCCTGAAGTAATGAATGAACTACACAAAATGCTATAGTATGGAATAATAACTATCAGAAGTAAAGACTTTGTATGTCAGGATCTTGAGGCATCCTTAGTTTTGAAAGTCCACCACAGTGTTTTTCCAGTGAAAGATTTTGTTACATAATATAATGACTTTAAGATGCATAGGACAAGGAGCTCACTTCAAACTTTCATCTTTAACATTGTAGCAAAATACTAATTTAACATTAGCCTATTTTAAGAAGGTAAAAATATGTCTCACAGTGAATTGTCTTTAGTTTCTTTAATAGAAATGAACTATGTAAATAATCTAATTTAACTCATGGGTTTTGTTTGTTTGTTTTTGTTGTCTAGAGGCTACATGGTAATGGGAGACTCTTTCAATACATCATTATTCAAACAAACTTTTCAGAGAGTATTCACTAAAGACATGCAAGGACAATTTAAGATGGGATTTGGTGGCACATTAGAAATAAAGGTAAGCATACCAAAAATGCAGTCTGTTAGTGAAAAAATGCAATAGGATGGCAACAAACTGGAATCTGGCTTTTAAAGGAATTTTTAGAAGCATGCTAAACAGATCTATTAAGTGTGGGCTGTACATAGCTGTACATAGTCCTAGCTATATTTTTGTAGTTCTGGGATTCTGTAAATGTGAGTTAGGTATAATGGTAGTTCTTCTCACCTTGCATTCAATGTGAATGTATAGATTTTGATATCAGTGGTTTCTTGGTTTTAGATAAGTCAGTTTCTCTGTGTACTCCAGGACAAATTTTCTTTCACTTTCCATCCTTACCAGAATCCATTCTGCATTTTAACAACATTTTTTGCCTCCACCATTGTAATAAGCTTAGAGCTGAATATCCTGTAGGTTCAAGCACTGCCTTCCTTGATGTTTCTTGAAAAATGTTCCAATCTCATATTGTAGAATATGAGACTATTTTAATTTTTGGTAAAATTCTGTTTAAATTTTTAGTAATAGGACAAATACTTGAACCCTCTTTTTTTTTGTATACATATTGATGTGAATTCTGTTGAAAGATCCCAGAGAATGTAAAAAGGGAGCCCCAGTTCTAGAGGGATATACAGATCACTTCAATGAGGAAAGTGACATTGGAAGAACATAAATAACTAATTTAGCTAAATATGTTTAGGACATAGAGTAGAAATTCTTTAACAGGTGTGTGTAGGCTTATCTTACAGTACAAAGTATTCAGTTTTAATCTTACCTTTGAATATTTTAATCCTTTCATTAGGAAGGAAGCATTACCCTGTATACTTTCTAGGCTTCTATGTTTATAAATCAAGCAGCTTTCCTCCATGTTTTAATTTATGTTCATGCTGTTAAGATATACTAATTAGTATAGCAAATAAACATAATTAAGTGTAGAAACTGAGGACGTGAAAAGTGTCTCCAGATGTATCAAGCATTATTATAACCTTTCCCAAAGGTATCAGTAATGCAGTATGCCTTGAGGTTTTAATTATCTGACAATAAAATGAGACTGAATTCTTTAACATGGCATGTTAATGTATATTTTTATTTGAAATATGAAGACTTCAAGAGAAGTAAAGATTTCTGGAGCGATTGGACCCTGTGTCTCTCTCAACTCTAAAGGACCTTGTGTCTCAGAAAATGTAAGTAAACTTTGCTGAAAATAAAGGTAATGTCCTTCTATGGAAAAACAGGATTTAAGATTTCTGGATTTGAAGAGAGGCTGAAACTTCCATAAATGGAACAAAATAGTCACTTTTGACCAATTTTAAATTAAATACATGCAAGCTTACATTCATTAGTAGGTCAGATTCAATTGTACTAGACCTTGCAGATCCCTTGTTACTTGTTTAGATTTGTCCACTTGTTTAGATTGTTTAGATTTAGTTGCTTTAAAATTATTTTACAAAAGTTATATGATGATGTAGCAGAAACCAAGTAGAAAATGAGTTAGCATGCTTTATTGTTAAAATCAGAGCTGTGTGCTTTTATCCATAGTGAACCATAAAAATACATTTTTAGAAGGAATTGACAGAACAGGAGGACATAAGACTGGAAATACCCCTTTTATCTGAACTCTCTCTTCCCATTTCTGTAGCTGTTTCACCAAATGCACATTTAATTAATTGATTGAAAGATCCAGTTATTGCAGGTTCCTGAAGTAATACTTCTAAATTATATTAGACTTAAATGTTAATGTGTTTTCTTATAATTTAATATTACTAACTTTTGATTACCGATAAAAAACCAATTTCTGCAAGTGACCAAAATGTCTTATATTTGAGAAGTTTCACTTTTGTTCCTAAGAATCTGCATAGTAGAGCACTTCCCAGTATGAAAATGCTCACAAATGGCCTTTAATCAAGCACTTTTATTCCTTAAATTTTCCTTGTATTTATAACCGCATCTTTGTGAATGTAAAAAATTCAATATAACCAACAGTTTTTTTCTTGGTGATCTGGTACAGATTTTTTTCATTTCATTGAATATATTGCAATAAAATGAAAAAAACTCAAAAATAAATTGAAGGTACATATCCTTATTTAAGTTACATATCTGTTTCATAGGAGGTAGTAGAGATTCACTTGTGAGATTGTCTGTTGGCTTTGCAGTTATATCATGATTAATTTTTATTCCAAACCCCATTTTGTTGAAATTATCTGAATTCAAATTTGAATATGAAAAAAATGAGAGTGCCTGCAGCTCATTTCAGTGGTTACTGGACAAGTCCTCTAGCCAAAATGCTTTCAAGTGAGTACAGGCACAGTGACAATATTGCCAGCATAGCTTTCCTTAGAAGTTTTATTTGGTTTCCCTGTGTCCATTATGGATGATGGATTGCTTTAATTGGTTTTGCTGGATATTTATGTTGCTTTGATGCCAAAAAGGAGTGGTCAGTTGAAATATGTTGCTTTCAATTGTCAGTTGAACTACGTTGTTAGTTACTGGAGACTGTGTAACTAAGTAAAATACAGTGTGTAAGCTATTACTTAAAGTTTTACTACTGTGCCTTATAATAATGATTCCACTTGCATGTGCTTTTTACCTCTGCTTAAGCAAAATCTGGTATTTTCCTGTTTCTAACTTGCTTTTTCAGTCTTTTTCTAATGCCAGCTTCTGATCTTTCTAATGTATTAATTACTTACAAAAAAAATATCTACAATCTCTTTTTTCTAAAATTATTCCAATTTAATTATATCCAGCACTGCAGTTGCTTTGCAGGAGTGTTTGTTTGAGAGGGTGACAGAGTGAGCAGGGAGAAAGCTTGTGAGAGTAGTTGCAAACAGTTCCCTGTAATGGCTAGATGCTGTATTTCACAAACCAGGAAATACTTCTGGTTTATAAAAGTATTACAAAATCTTTCTGCAGGAGATTGGAACAGGAGGCACTTGTCAATGGAAGATTTGTGGTCTTAATCCTACTACAACACTTGCACTGTACTTTGAGGTGGTAAACCAGGTAATAAATATTTGTCTACTTGTCTACCAAACACAGTAATCTTACAAGATTTGACAGACATATAAAGTATTTTTATGTGATTCCCCCAAGCACAGTAGCAGGGATAAAAATGATGTTGCCATTTTGTGTTGTTGAAGTTTAGAGGTGGACAATAATTGCCTAATGACGAGCTAATCTTTGTGTTTGTGATAATGAGCACTAAAGAACTCTACAAATTTTGATTAGAATTCATAATCTAACTCAATTTTTTCTTTCAGTGTTTTACTTATTGAATGTATTTTAATTGCCTTATGTAGAAATGCTGTAATCTGTGTATTTAAAAGTGCTTTTCAGTATTTCTCTGATGTTTTAGTTACAAGGTAATTACTACATCCTGTTACATTTTAATTTACTGCTCAGTATTTGCAAGCAAAGATTGGTTTCATTGAAATGCATGAAGGACAAATAGTCTGATTTCCTGTTTCCCTGAGGAAAAAAGAGGATGAAAATATGAGGAGCAAGTGTGGTACTCATTCTCACACCATTTCTTATTCCAAGAAGCAGCTTAGGAACTGAGCCGACTGTAGTTTTTATATATTTAGTGTGCTGTATTTCATAGTTTGTTATTTTTGCGAAGGTTTGAGAACTTGAACTTATATTAGCCAGGTTTTGATTTTACTTCTTGTATGTTTTTGTTGGGCTCATTTTATTGGTAGCTCTAAAACCGGCCTATTATTTAGTGTAGTAGTTGATTTCAACTCTCCTTCTCTTTTGAATTGTTTATATAGCATGTTAGCCTGTATTTTCACTGAGCAGAGTTTTGAAATTTCAGTCTACACCTGGATTCCAATCTTTGTTTTGACAGTACTGTTGGAGATCCACTGATCAACATTTTAGATTAGTATCAGTTTTCTATCCTGTAATTCCAGTGAGTCATACGGTGTTCAAATAGAATGTGGTGAAACCAGGAATTGTAAGGCCCCTTGGAAAACATTATCTCTGTAAGGGCATGTGTAAGGAGAGAGCATTGGTTGCTTTAAGGATATCTGGTGAAGCCAGCAACTGCTTCTAACATCCCTAAACAATCTCCAAGTTGATTATCTGTATGTAGTAAAGGCACTCAATGTAACAAAAGCACCAGATGATGCATTAATATAACTTGGGCTGTCTATTGGAAAGAATTTCTAGTAATTAGTTATACATTTTCAAATCATACTGTAAAATCTTGAGATTCTCTTTTATTTTCTTTTCCTTTTGTACTTAGCACAATGCTCCCATTCCTCAAGGAGGACGTGGTGCAATCCAGTTTGTGACTCAGTACCAGCATTCCAGCGGACAGAGACGTATCAGAGTGACCACAGTTGCCAGAAAGTATGTTTTACTTGTGGTGAATAATTTTTGAAAAGTCAGGGTGTATATATGCCTTTTACTTTGTAGATTTTTTCAGCAGTCTCTTGTTGGAGACAGTTTCCTCTCTTGTCCTGTGGACTGTTTTTTCTCTGAGAGGTTACAGTGGCTGTATAGTGTTATTGTAGGAGTGCTCTGAGGAAAGCCAAGTGATTTTAGACAAAGGGGAAGATGTGAATGAAATTCTGTGGCCTAAACTGAGGATATGTTTGGGGTTAGAGAATGGCAAAAATCACTTCATAACTTAACTGGAGAATGCTAACTGCAGTTCAGAGGGCTGTAAATACCTGGTATTCCATGTATAACCTTTACCTACAGTTTCCTTGAATCAATATACTTCACAATTTTAGGAAATGATGTTTAGTATTTTGAATACATTTTTCAGTGTCCAGTGACATTTATTTACTCTAAGCTGAAGGAGATTATTACTTGGTTAATTCGATGGAAAATTCAGCTTATTGAAAAAAGCATTGCCCTAATTGTTGAAAAGACTATGTTGTTAACTTAATTAGTTGTATTTGTAGAATTCTGGTGGCTGATGAAAGGTCTAATTAGTAGTTTACTCTGTAAATTAAAAAGAACTGGCAAAATGCACAAGAAAATTGCTTATGTGGGAGTGTGTGATTAGATTAGTCCATGGTGTTTTCTGTAACAATCTTTCATCATTAATTTTTAAAAAAATATGGTACCTATTCTATTAGTGACATTATATTTTATTTCACTGGTTGCATGGTATCTGTGCAAATAAGGAACATTTCTAATTAAAGAATGTTAACTGGGAGGCTGCTCATTCTATCTGCCTGGTAGATTTTTTGAAGCTTCAGCATGAGTTTGTTGAACTGCTAACTGCTAAGGTTTCTTTGCCTTAATTTTGAAGGGATGTTTTGGGGTTGGCTTTTTCCTTTCACTGTGATGTAAATCCTTGTATTTTTGTTTTCCAGCTGGGCAGATGCACAGACCCAGATTCAAAACATTGCTGCATCTTTTGACCAGGAAGCTGCTGCAATTCTCATGGCCAGATTGGCAGTGTACAGGGCAGAGACAGAGGAGGGCCCTGACGTGCTGAGGTGGCTGGACAGACAGCTTATACGACTGGTAAAACGAGCTGTACTGAATGACTCAGATGGGTTTCTTGCAGACACATACTGTTCAGTGATAGTTTACTTGAAAATAAAAGTAAAAAATGAACTGAATGCTTAATTTCCACATGAGGTTATACAGAATTAACTAAGATTTTCTATTTAAAATGTAAAAAAGAGCAGGTGTATTTTCAGTTTATTTTTCATGTATTTTCATTTATTTATGTTTTGTCAACATATTATAATTGCCAAGAATTAAGAAAAATTTTGGCATATGATTAGCAGAAATTAAAGTTTTCTCTGCTTTCTGTTGTCTGTCATGATATTGCAGAGTAAATATTTTTAGCAAAAAAAAGGCAAAGTATCTAGAAAACTATATGGATTTTTTTAAAGTTCCATTTTCTGTTTGTTTTTAAAAATGTATTTTAATTTTGATTTTTAAGTAATTAATTTTCTTCTGGTTGGTTTAATTGTCCAGGTCTGCTTAGTGATTTTAGAGGGAAAAACAACCAACACACAAAGTTCTTAAAGCCTCTTAGATAAGCCAATCACTGCTTGTTAAAAAGAGATCTTGTGTCAGTGTTTCTGCTAGGTTTCTGTTTGTTTACAAAGTTGCAAACACCTCAAGTCATGTGCCTGTTAAAACCAAACTTACAGTAATGGCATGACCATGCAAGTATATTTCTTAATACAGATTTTCTTTCTTGTTTACTCCAGTGTCAGAAATTTGGAGAATATCACAAGGATGATCCAAGCTCTTTCAGATTTTCAGAAACATTTTCACTTTATCCACAGGTGAGTTTGTCTGTAGGAAGGTTTGTCTATAGAGATGGAAGAGAATGCTCAGTGAAGAAAGAGTCCTTGTAGCACTGAGTACAATAAGGCATAACAGGATGAACAGACTCCTTGCCCCTTACTACTGTCTGGCATGTGGCATTAAGAAAATAATTTCTGTTGTCTGTGCTCCTGTGTCCTTTTTGTCCTCTGCCCTTACAGTTAAATGTCTAACTATGTATATTTTTTGTTTCTCCTACAGTGAAATCCTTATCTCACCTGAATTTGTAATTCATATAATGACACTCCTAAAAGGGCTGCTCTAATGAAGAAATTCAGAAAACATGAGGAGGATAAATGGATTTGCTTTATTGTTTCTCTCCCATATGATTTATGATACTGACCAGAAAACAGACACTTCTCTGTGAAGTGAACTTGACCTTGACTGTATTGAACTTCAAACAGTTTCTTTGTGAATAATCTGTTCTGATAAATTTCTCCCTTCTGATAGCTCCAGATACTTCACTTTTGGACACTTCACGCACTGCCATGATATTTCTGTTTCAGTTATGCACTAATCTGTCTGTAGGTGTTAAGTGTTGTGTAGAGATTGAATCAGCAGGTGGAGAATTTGTTTCAGCAATGAAAGCATATGCTTTTACTAGCAAAGTTTGACTTTGCTGTGGTTAATGTTCCTTTTTCTGTTTATGTGCTGTAACTTACTTAGGTGTAGAACAGCAACCTCCCTCATAGGAATGGTGGAACTTATAGTGAAGGGAGCATTTCAAAGCTGCTTTGTAGGTTTACCCATTCTGATACCTCTCTTACTGTCATGGGAGTGTGTAAAAACTAGCAAAGGTGCCTGTAGAGATTCAAAATGTTAAAGGAGCTGGGATTCAGTTTTGTTCTGGCATTGGTCTCATGCAGTTTGTGGAAAATATTTCTCTCCTTGTTCAACTCTACTTTTGATCTGTCAGAGTTCAAAACAGTCGTTCTTGTTTTGCAGTTCATGTTTCACTTGAGGAGATCTCCTTTCTTGCAAGTTTTTAACAACAGTCCGGACGAGAGCTCCTACTATCGTCATCACTTTATGCGTCAAGATCTAACCCAGTCGCTTATCATGGTTCAGCCAATTCTTTATGCCTACTCTTTCAATGGACCTCCAGAGGTATCAGTAAAATAACTCCATTGTGGGTTAAAAGGTGCTTTGTTGAGAAAGAGCTGATTGCTGTCTTCACTGTTACATTTTATAAAATGTATTGGTTTAAAATTTATTGTATGAGAAATAACATTCATTTGATTTAAAGCAGCTATGAACAAGGCATATCTCAGAATTTTGATGTAGCAGTCTTGAGAATAAAAGTCACTTTGTAAAGAGATTATTTTTTAAACTTAAGGATGGTACTTTTTTGTTAGTTTTTGAGAGCTTTGTTTGGCTTTGTGGAGCCAGAATGTAAATATAAACAAAAATAATTTTATTTAAAAATGTACTTTCACTGTTACCTGAAAGAAAAGTTGAGGTTTTTTTAAATGTAAAAAAATTTCCTCAATTTTAGTGCCTTAATCCAAAGCTTCTAATGTTAACATGGTTCCCATTATGTGTAGATTTAGTACAGAACCTTCCCGCTGACCTTGTCATGGCACGTTCTGTATAAACCTAAAATAAAAAGCTAGTATTCCAAGAAGCTTCTGAAAAAAGTGTCAGGCACTTGTTTGTGTCAGCAGATAACAAAATAGTCTGTTACATAAAAGAGAGCGAGGCAGTGAAAACAAACATAGTAGTTGAGGATCTTGGCAGATTGTATTTCTAACTTTTTTTAGGACTTTTTTCTTTTAGATTATTCATGAGGATACAAAAAAAAGACTTTCAGAAGTGGAGCTCAAATAAAAATAATAAGGTGGTTTGTGAAGAGCAGCTTGCAAGTCTCCCATGTATGAAAAACAAATAGTTCCATTGGTGATTGAAGGATAAATATGATTAAACAGGAGCTAATGTCTCAGCGTAGAATGAATAACATTTTTTTCTTGATTCTTGGAATAGTTAACATTTTTCTTATCTCTAGTAATTTTGATTCAGTTAAATCATATAGCACTGATAACAGTGTCACTACCCTTAAAAAGGAGACTGAAAACCTTAAATATTAGATTTCATTAACCACGAGTATTTACTATATACAGTATGGGGGATATATATGCATAGTACTAATATGCTGTGAACACAAGATGTAAAAAAACCCCAAACAAAACCTTACACTTGAACTGCTGAATCTTTATGCATTGAAATACAATTCAAATTAATGGCAATGTGTGGGTAAATACAGAGGTACATGAAAGACCAGTAAAGTGCATAATAATGAAAGGGGTTTCAGCTCTTGAATACATTTTTTATTACTTTCCTGAAGTATCAGGCATAGAATCAGGCAGGATAACTTCAGAATGAAATTGTGTGGGTTGCAGATGTATAACATGAAAAGGAGCAAATATGGAGCTTTAGTAAGTGACTGAAAAAGTTCCTAAGTTACTGATTAAAAAATCTGGCAATGCCATTTGATTGGTCAATTCTGCCTCAGTTGATAATTCTTAAATTTATTTTTAAATCTTAGCCTGTTCTTCTGGATAGCAGCAGCATTTTACCAGATCGCATTCTCCTTATGGACACCTTTTTCCAAATCCTTATTTATCATGGAGAGGTAAGATTGTAATTTCTTACATAAATACTTTTTTTCTGTAGGAGTGATATATTATGGAAATCACTGGAAGTCAGGCTCCATGCTCAAGCACCTCCAGTGCTTGACTCTCTTATTTGCATGGCTGACAGCAGAATCCTAGTTTGTGTTTTTGGTTTGGTAGTTTAACGTGTCTATATGCACATACCTGACATGACTTGACATCTTGGTCCTGTTTCTTATGAAGAGTTTGAGATGAATGAGCTTCAATATGCAGAGTATTTTTTTAGATCAATATTTTTCCTACTTTAGAGAGTGTTATACTCTTCCTCCCCCTCCTCCCTGCTTTTCACTCATTTATTTTAGACCTTTAAATTGGTTCTTCAGGGATGGGTAGTCAGAACAGCAAGTTTATAGTTACCCTTTGTCTGTACTGTCCTGGATGAATGGAACTGCTCCTGGCAGTTTGGTAGGTAGACATTTCTTAGTAATAAAGTGCTTGTGAATTGTTACTGCTCTGCCTCCCTGGAAGAACTGAGCTGCTGCTTTTTACTTCTTTGCAAATGTAAATGGTTCATAGCTGAGAATTTGAAAAATACTATTCTGGATCGTGTCCTTGTAGCTACACTGATAAAAATATTTACTAAACTTCAACACTTCTTAAGTAGCAGAATATTATCTTATCGTTGTAAGGTGCTGTCAGCAAGCAGCAGTGGTGGGCTGCTCCCTGAGGGAAGGGGAACAGGGGCTGAGCATCTCTGCAAGGCAGGCAGGGTCTTGTCACTGAGGACCTGTCCCCAGTGTACCTGAGCAAGGCAAGCAAAGCAGCCGTGGGCTGTAGCCAGACTCAGCCTTCAGTCCAGATCACCAGACAAGTTGATGGGGATGAGGCAGCTCCAAGTTCTGGCCATGAAGTCCAGTCCCTGAGTGGGGGTCCGGATCAGTAGGTGCATGGCCTGGTCCAGGCCTGTAGCTCAGGCAGGAGCCAGGAATGAGACCCTCAGTTTAAAAGAGCTGCCAAGCAGAGGAGGGAGGAGCCCCTTCTGGGGGTCCCTCCAGGGCTTTCCCAGCAGCCCCTAGCAGGGCTTTCCTAGCAGCTGCCTGTGTCAGTGAGCTGACCTGGAGCAGCCAGCCTCTCTCCTAGGGTGGGGAGGTTGTGCTACAGACTCTGAAAGGTATCAGTATAAATACTTATTTCTTATGTGTCATAGACATGCATATTAGAGAAGTGTAAATAATATCTTTGACCTCCTCCAAACAAAATACTTGACTTGTAAAAGATGACCAAAAAAGAGGAAGTACAGATGGACCACAAATTGTTAAGAGTTTGAAAAAAAAAATCTTAGTAGCATGTTACCTGCACATCTTGGCTTTTAAAAATTAATTTCCGTACTATAGGACAGAAAGGGATGAATGATAGAAAAGAGGCCAGCAATGGCACATTCTCCTCTGAAAAGACCTGTGTATACTCTAAGAAAGTTTGGTGAATCAGTTCTAAACTTCTTTGTTTCCCTGTCCCCAGACCATAGCACAGTGGCGTAAGTCGGGGTATCAAGATATGCCAGAATATGAAAATTTCCACCACTTGCTACAAGCTCCAGTAGACGATGCCCAAGAAATTCTCCATTCCAGATTTCCAATGCCCAGATACATTGATACAGAGCATGGAGGAAGCCAGGTATGGTGAAGTGTATGTTATATAATCTTGGAAATGATATGTTAGTAATTTTGTGAGATATCTTTGGTAGTAAACATCAATTTCTCTGCTAAAATATACATAATTGCAAATCAATGTTCTGACTCTTAAAGCTTTTACAGAACAAGATATTTAGGAGTAGCTTTCTCCCTAATTTGTGAATCCTACTATGTATTATTGTTTTAATCATACTGACTTGGTCTCAGATTCTTTTGTAAACTGTGTAGGGCAGAAAAGACAGTCTGCGTCTCTGAACCAATACCAGAATTACTATTTGTGTCTTTGTAAAAAAATTTATTAATTAATGTCTTGTTGATATTCACATATGCTTTGCTAGTGCTCGAAAAACACAAAAGCTTACTTTCGGCTGCATCAGAAAGTTTTTAGCAGTTCTTCATTAGAGCTGTGGAATCAGTGAGTGGCTTTATTTGCAGAGGTGCTGTTTGCAGTGTCTGTATCTCTGGATAGTAGAAATGACATATTTCATACATATGCAGTTTTTTTCTGAGTGCAGGAAAATTCTGTTTGAGAAGATCAATTTCTTGTCTTTATTTTTTAAAGGCTCGATTCCTGCTTTCAAAAGTAAATCCCTCTCAGACTCATAACAACATGTATGCGTGGGGACAGGTGAGTATGAATCTGCTGACAAAGCTTATATACATGATTTTTTTCCCCTTATTTCAGAAGGGAAGTGAAGTGGCACATAGGGTACATATCAGTAATAATGTGAAGTTTTTGAAACTGAAAAAGAAATGCAGTTTTGGTCTGATGTGACCAAAATTACAAAAGTTAAGAAAAATGGTCTTTATTTCTTCAGACAGAAATGATCTGGTTTACTATTTCAAGCTTCTGTCAGGCTGCTTTCATGTCTAGCCTACTTTCTTAGATGGTGTTATCTTAAGACTATGGGTTTGATGTTTGCCTGACAGAGCCCCTCAAAGGACTTTGACTGAAACAGTTTTGCAAAGTTAAAAGCAGATATTTTGTTGAGGCAACAGATAAAAAGATTTGGAATAGTCACTGATAAGAGCACTTACTGCCTTAGTACTAAATATTTTGAGGCTAGACAATGATTGATTTAAGCTAAGTATACCATTTACAATTCATTAAGCTTAACTTTACCAGTAATTAAGTTTAGTTTCATTCTGCTTAGTAGCAGAGATGCAGATCTTACCAAACAGTGTTTCTGCTTTTGAGGGAGAGAGGAGCAAACCCATCAGCCTGAAAGGTAGAATCGTATTCTTGTCTGCACCATGTTGGAATTAAAATAATTTTATACCTGCTGTAGTCAAATAGGATGTTCCCTGTTGCTGCTGTGAGAGATGTAAGAAGGGCAGCCACTTTATCATATTTTCATATTGGTGGGTGTGTTTTTTCATATATAAATGAGTGACAATGAGGGTTTAGGTAGCTTTGGTCAGGCTGAGCTGTCTTGTGGATGAAAATTGCTCAAGGGCAGAACAGAACAGTAACACTTCAGTATTGCTTCTTCCACCTGGCTGAGCCGTTAGAAAGGCTGCTTGACCTTTGCCTGGTGGCCCTCTCTTTAAGTCAGCATGTTGCAGCCTTGTATTGTTATCTTCCTGTCCACCTGTATCACAGAGCTTTAGATCTCATTGCTATCAATACCTTAAAATACTGGAAATGAGGGTGCTTTCCACACGTGAAGTCTAAGGGACTTTTTTGCAGTAGGGGAGATAAACGTTGAAGGTAGTTATAAGAACTGGCAAATACACCAGTGCCAGTGTACTGATGTTTTCCAGAATTTCCAGAATTTCTGTGACCAGAAATCAGTTTTCAAATCTTGTCTTTAGGCAGAAAGTTTTATTCAGAAGTTAAACACTCTGTAGCAGCTTGTATTATTGAATGGTGCATTGAATGGTTCTATGATCTCCTTCTACATTTATCTTCTGTAGTGAGTAAGTGCTAGTGCAGTGTCATCTTCTCATGCAAATCTAATGGCATCAGACATTTGAAGCTACATATTAACTGTGCTGTTAGAGTATTTTGCTAAATGGTGTACACTACTGAAGTAATGAGTGAGAAAGCTCTATAGCAATTTTATGGCAGTTACTTTGTCAAATAAGTTTTATCAGGCTGCATTTTCATAGGGATGAATTGGATCTAATGAAGCTTCTGGCAATGAACATCACTGAGGTCCAGAGTGAAAAAACTTGAAAATTTTGTACTGAGTCAGGTCCAGCACAATTTGAACACAAATCCCAAATTCTTTTGTTTCCAAAGTTGGTAATATAACCAGCAGTTCATTAGTGCTTCTCTTCATCTTGTTTCCCCTCAACATACACACAAATGCTGTAGTTTAGAAGGTCTTATTTTTAATTTAAACATTACGTGGAATTTTTTGAAGTTTCCACATTTCCAGCAGTACAGGACAACTGTTTTCTGTTTAATTAATAAGCAAATGAAACAGTATTCCAAATGTAAATACAAAAAATAAATCTTCAGCTGATCTGTAGTATAATGTTTCATGCTGGACAGGTGAGACTGATACCTCTTGCAAAAGATAGCCATCCATTTTAATGCTAAAAAGAATTCAGTTCTAGGGTAACATAAGAAATGATGTATTAACCTCCCCGGGGGCACTGCACTATGTGTGCTCAAGGTAATATGCTAGTACTTGATATGGTAACATTTGCAGGTTTTTTTGCAAAAAAAAAGTTGAATCAAGTACTAATTATGAAATGAGAAGTGTTATATCTGGGAGAAATTTAAAACTGATTGGCATCTTGCTCTTTTTTTTTCATGACATTCCTGGATTGTTTCATATTTTATTTTGTGCACAACTAAAAGTCCACACTGACCAGAAGAGGGCGCCCACACACCACTGAAAACATTCAGGGAGTGATAAATTGCCTGGTTGGTTTTTAATATTCTAAGTAAAGATTTTATTTAACCTTTAGCAGGCAGGTGCCTTAATAGTATAGAAAGCATTTTCAGAAAATAATGATAAACTTTTTGTGCATCTCCATTATGTGGTTGGTGTTTGAAGATGCAGAAAGGACCTGTGAGTGCTGATTGACAGCTGCTGAACATGAGCCTGTATGTGCCCAGGTGACAGAGAAGGTCAATGGCACTCTGGCTTGGATCAAGAATATTGTGTCCAACAGGACCAAGGGAAGGGATTGTCCTCCTGTGCTCACCACTGGTGAGGCCACACCTTGAGTCCTATGTACAGTTTAGGGCCCCTCACTGCAAGGAGGACATTGAGCTGCTGGACTGTGTCCAGGAAAGGGAAATGGAGCTGGTGAGGGCTCTGGAGCACAAGTTCTGTGAGGAGTGGCTGAGGGAGCTGGGGGTGCTTAGTCTGGAAAAGAGGAGGTTCAGGGGAGACTGTATCACTCTGCACAGCTACCTGACAGGAGCCAGGTAGGAGTTGGGCTCTTGTCACAGGTAACAAGCAATACAAAAAGAAAAATTTGCCTCAATATGCCAGAGGACATTTAAAGTGAATATTAGGAAAAATTTCTTCATAGGAAGGGTTGTCAAGCATTGGAATGTGAGGCCCAGGGAAGTGATAGAGTCACTGTCTCTGGAGGTGTTTAGGAGTTGTGTAGATGTGGCACTTAGGGACATGGTTTAGCAGTGGGTTTGGCAGTGCTGGGTTAATGGTTGGACTCACTGACCTTAGAGGTCTTTTCTACCTAAATGATTCTATGATTCTTATATAAGAGAGCTCAGACTTAGCATTTGACAGGCTTGGAAGTAGAGCATCCTTTAATCTCATCTTGCTGCTATCAGATGGTAGCTAATTTAGTGTGCCTTCCCTGAGAGTGGCTGTATATTGTAGTGATCCAAGAAATCTTGCTGCACTTGGATTTGTCTCTTGGTCATTCACTGACAACTGTTTCTGGCCAGGTCTCAGAAAACAGCATCTCATTAGGACTTTTGAGTTTTGAGCATCCTCATTAGGACTTTTGTGTCTGTGTTTTGGAAGATTTTCCAAGAGTTCCAACAGCTCTGGATTTATTTGGAAATATGGATGCTTTGTACCTTTGAAAAGGTCGAATTGTTGAGCTGTACAGGAATTCTTCCTGTATCTGTAAATGGAAATAGTGGTAGACTGGTCTCAAAAGACTTAAGGGAGTTACTGTGTAATATTTGCAGAGTTGCCAACTGCTTGTTTATTTTGACTTTGTTAAATTTGGTAAATTTGTTTAGAAATAGTAATTAAAACATGACAGTTTTGAACTTCTTGGATTTGTGAAATTGCAAGAATCCACGCAAAAGGTTTTTTTTGGTTGTTTTGTGATTTGATTGCTCGTGAGTTTCAGCTGCTTTTGGCCTTTCTCTGAGGTGGTAGAGAGCCACAGGAGAGAATAGGCCCACCTCTCTTTGGGAAAGCCAGATGACCTTTGCTTGGTGTCAAATCAGACCCTTAGGGGATTTGTTTCCTTCTTTCACCATTTTGATACGTCTGAGCTTCACTGGCATATACTGATTTGTTGGTTGTGTCATTTGCATATTACTGTTTCTCTCCTTTTTGCTCTGCTGAGGCAGGAAGGATGCAGGAACTGTGCTGTGGACATTTTATTTACATGTAGAATTTTGTAAATTAATATTTGGCAATTCTCGAGTTTTGTATGGCTGGTGTAAAGATCTTGCTATACAGCAAGTCATTGCTCTGTGTTAATGGAAGAGAATGTAGTTGTGGTTTATGCTTGAATTCATGTAAATGTATGAAAATTTATGTAAATG
Source organism: Ammospiza nelsoni (assembly GCF_027579445.1). NCBI lineage: Eukaryota > Metazoa > Chordata > Aves > Passeriformes > Passerellidae > Ammospiza > Ammospiza nelsoni. Next base: position 41,066,003 of record NC_080638.1, on the reverse strand, counting down.
TACAGTCTGCTGGGTTTTTTTGTCAGAATTTCAGCAATGATACACTTCTAGGATCTTGCTAAATTTATGAAATGTTTATTCAGTGGAACATATTGTGTCTTAAAATGCTTTTTCTTCACAATGTGTATAATCAGTTCTCTTTTTTTCCCTTATTTCATAGGAGTCTGGAGCACCCATTCTTACTGATGATGTCAGCTTACAAGTATTTATGGATCATCTGAAGAAACTCGCTGTCTCAAGTGCTGCCTGAAATTCTGCAGTGCATTAGAGGCACAGATAAACTGCAGCCATATTTCAGCTTTTTTCTCCTTTACCCTTTTCCATGTCTCTCTTGACAGAGTGCTCTGATATGCACAAGCTGCCTGACTAGATGTAAAGCAGTGTTGTTTTGAAAGAAAAGCTTTGTTATCAGCAAATGTTTTAATGTGAACTGCAGTTTGTAAAAATTAGAGGTACTAGATTTAAGTTATAAGCAGAGGAAAAAGAACAGTAATTTTGATTACTGTGATACTATAATTACTTTGAGATCATTTGCAACAACTTTGAGATGTGATTTCAGTTTCTTGTTTGAAATGGTTGGGGTTGATTATGCTCTGCAGTACAAAGGCCCATTGAACAATAAAGGAAATCTTTGGTGATGTCTGGCTTTCCAGACTGCCATGTGATTACTTTTGTTCACTCAATCTGAGCCTGAATGAACAAAGCAACAACAAAAAGCCTATAAGAAGAGTATTAACTCAGTCTTTTGATTTAGGCTGATGAATTTCTATTTCCTGCAGAGATATTGCTTAGGGGTATTTAATTTCAAGTATTTCTTCCCATTTACCCAATTTGATTCTTTGGGAACAGAGTTTTTCTTTATTTCAATGTAAAGATTTTGAACTAAAAACATATAAACTCCACTGTTGCACAAAATTTAAATCCACATCTGTTTTGACCAAAGTATCTCTTATCAAACACAGTAACAGGTGAATATGCTAAAAGTTAACACTTTCAACTTGAGCAAAGAAGAAAGCCTACACTACCAAAATGAACTAAGAGAACAGGCTTGATTTTTGTCTTGGTGAGTATAGTTAAAAATAAAACTTACCATTTTTATTATTGCCTTATAATGTTATTACACTAATGCATGACACTGCACATCTGCTTTTTGTTTCTGCATCTTTTTTGTTATGAATTCAACAGGCTTTCGTTCTTGTTGAAACAGTATTACATAGAATATGATTTAATTAATTTGATCTTTAGTTCATACTTGCTTTTTTGGGGGGTGGATAAATTAGTAGGCTTTCCCATTTACTTGTTGAAGTTTACACATAAAACAGATGTTTACATAGGTAATGTGACATTTTGACAAGCAAAGATGTGAAGTGTGGTAGTGGGCAATAAAAAATGTGCCAAGTGTAAAGGAATAGCGAGTTCATAGGAAATTCAGTTGTTTATTGGTCTGATAAACATGAAGATGGTTTTTCTGTTTTCTGTAAATTCTTAAAAACTTGATTCAATCATTTGCTCTCCATTTCTTTGATCTAAATGAGATGAGCTCCTTTTGCCTCAAAACAAATAAAATACATGTTTTTCTCTCACTTTTTGTATTTATTGGGCTGGTTTCTGTCAGTTCTTGAAATCAACTGTGGAAATAAAGGTAGTAGTGATAAAATTTAGAATAACTTTTTTTTTTTTGTTCTTTTAATAATTGGTATCAAACTAATTTAACTTCCAGTAGTTAAATTAGTTAACTAATTTTAACTAGTTAATTAATTTAAACTAATTTAAATTAGTTAATTTAAATTAATTTAATTTAATAAGTTAGAGTATTTTAATTTAAACTAATTTAAATTAAAGTACTCTAACTACTTTTTTTGTAACACTAAATATGTCCAGTTTAGTTGATAGTTAGGTAGTTTGCCTTATAAATAAATTCATCATAAGGTCATGATAATGAATGGGTTTTTTTGGTTTCCTTCCTACCCTTTTGTGGAGGGATAGAATGTAAGAAAATAAAGATAGTGCAAAAGGTAGTCTCACACCTGAGGAGTTGCAGCTGTACTAATCACCAAAGATTAGGAACAGGCCTGCCCTTAATAGGCCACAGCTGAGTTCAATAAGAAGAAGAGTGCTACAGAAGAGTGGGTTAGCTGGGTGAGGAGAGAGCTGAAGTTTGTTGGCTGTGCTGTGAAAATGGAGTAAGTGCTCTGAGGAGCAGCACATGAGAAATCACTGAGAAGTCATGGAACTTTTGAAGTAAGTTGACAACACCCTTTAACCAGGTTCCACCTTTTAATAGTTCTTTTTAATCCAATTTCTTAGCAACATTAGCTTATCAAGTATTTAACATTGCCAAATACTTTTTTTAGATCCAGGTATGTCTGAACTATCACCTTTTTCCTTCTGCTTATTCAACTCTTCCAGAGACTGGAAGTGGTTAGTGAGAGAGGATTTTCCTTCTGAAGAAGCATGTAAATTCTTTCCAAAATGTCCATATCTATCCATAGGCTCATAACTCTTATTACAGGCTCTACAATTTTACCAGGGATTGAGATCAGACTCATCAGTCTGTAAGCTGCAGGATTCCTCCAACAGCCCTTTTAGTGGATGAGAGTGACGTGGGCAGTGGTCTGTCAGTCATCTGTCTCTGATGGTCCATCCAGTCCTGGTGGTTTGTAACATCTCCTTCATCTACTTGATCCAATACTTCTTGCATGTTGGCATAGGTCAGGTGCGCTACAATAGGGAAAGGAAGCCATTTGTTCACTGAGAATTGATTAACATTTTAAATTAATGTGTTTTTAGGGTTGTGCTGTGGGAGAAAGTGGTTTAAAAAAGATAAATTGCTACAATTTGAAGTCCTTGCAAGTGTCTATTACTGGGTTTCTTGGTGAAGAGTTTCTACTGATCTGCAATATTCATGATGCTCAAAGTTGACCTATTTGTGATTCCTTTGAACATTTGATTTTGGCTGGAAGCAGATTGGAAATCAGATGAAGAGTTGGTCAAATGTTTTTGAAAGAAAGACTTGGAAGAGCTAACCTGCAGAACAAGGAATAAAACAGTGCTGACTGTTCTGTAAAGGACTGGCAAGTTAAAGACTGAGAATAATCCATGGCAAATCAGAGGGAACAAGCAGCCAGGTACTGCTTTCTTCATGTTGTTGGGCAGGCTGTGGGTTTGAGAACAGTGCAAGATCTGTTCTTGGTCTGAAGTTCCTCGCTCAATATGTGTAAAACTGAAGCATTGCCATCTAGGAAATACATTTGTCTCAGAGAGCAAATGGGAGATTCTGAAGTTAAAATTTTGCCAGGATCATAAAATCAGATGGAGCTCACAGCAATATAGCAGCTGTTCCTGTTTTTTGTTGTTTTTGTGTCTGCTGTTAAGACACATAGAAAAGCACATTGTGATTGATAGTGCTTATATAGTGCCTGGTCTATAAGGTGCTTAGTTCTAGCCTGCTGCCTGTTTCTCTGCACACCTTTACAGGTTCTGCATGCTACACAACCATCTAAATTTTTCTTCTCTTTCCAGTGCCTTAAGTCTTGAACTCGAGTCCATTTATTATGGACTACGGCATATATATATATATATATATATATATATATATATATGTATATATGTGTGTGTATGTGTATATATATATATATATAAAATATGTATATGCCATTAATGTGTTTAGATCATCCCACAACATAAAGCTCCTATTGTCAGTGTCTTAAAGATTAGGTAAAAGTTTTCTGGACCTTGTAAGTGTGAGAGCTACCTTTCGTTCAGGAAGAGAAATGGTGGTTAATTATTTTGAAACAAGCCATTTAGAGCAATAGAAGCCATAATCTAAAATGTGGATGATAGTTTAATATGTATTAAACTCTGCAGTATTTCTGACTGGACCTCAAAACTAGAATTGTTGCCATCCACATAGGTATTTAAGTATGCTGGAAAGAATCTTTGACAGTGCTCTGTTCTTTCAGTAGCAAGACATCAAGTCCCAGCTCTTTGGTTTCTTGCTGACTCTGAGCTGTTGTGATAAATGCCCTGGCTTGGCCTCTTGGCTGCTCCTGCTTCACAGGATTGGAGCTGGTGCAGTCAGTGTCTTAAGAACCTTTGGAAATACTTGATAGTAACTTAATCTGTTGCCATTCATCTTCGAGATCTCTCTTTTCTGGAGAGTCTGAGTTTGTTTTTTTTTTCTTTTTAGCTACTCTCAGTTTTGTATTTTTTGGTGTTTTTTTTTTTTTTTAATCAACTGTTAATAATTTGCTTTCTTCTTCCTGAGGAAAAAGTACTGGATTGTGAAGTGTGGACTGTCTTCTCCTGCTTGGATGGGATAACTCCCAGGTTTAGACACAGATTTAACAAGGTCAGCCAAAAGTTGAAGTGTAGTTGCTTAAAGGCATGTGGAGTTGCCTATAAATACAAATACTGTTAAATATCTAGAACTTCACATCTTGGGGTGTGGAACTGCAATATCAATGAGTGGTCTTATGGCTGCCATCAGTGTTAGGGAAGTTGCATTTCTCAATGTTCCCTCTTTTCCTTGCTTAAATAGAATAGTTGGTGAGCAGTGATGAGAAACCTATCCTATTCAACCCAATCTGAGGCAAATTATTAGATTACCTTCTGTCAGATTGTGAAGCACAATAGAATTGAGCTCAGTTTAGCTTTTGGCATTTTGTGTTCATACAAAAGTTAAATGTTACATGAAAGCCAACAAGCCTGAACAGAACAGATGGAAAAATTAATGAAGCTGTTGCTCTGCTCTGAATTTAATCTAAAATCTTGTTTAAAATAGCAGATTGTTCCTAATATTGTAAGCTTTTGTCTGAATGAAGAACTGCAATGCTAAAAGATAAACAATTTAATCAACCTCCATAAATTGATTTTAGAAAAAATTAAGCAAAATAATCCCCACATACTTTAATAAGGGAGGCTGTCCCCAGTTCCTACAGATTGTCCATTTTGTGTATCCTTCCATCCTTTTCTATGACTGCCTGGAGATATCCAGCTGTGTGGTACAGTTGCTATGAAGCAGGGTAAGACTTTGCTTGCTGGCTAATGTGTGCGGAGCAAGCTTTCTTGAAGAGAAATATATATGTTGTTTCATGATTTGCAGTCAGCTCAATGTATTAGAACTGTTCACATTTAGGGAATGTTTTTTTGGCTAGAGAATGGCCAAAGACCAATATACCAATATACCTTACTAGAAAAGGAACCTGTGTCTTACAAAGGCCAGGCATGGCAGCCCTGTCATAGTTTCACTTCCTAAATACTGGGAACAGACAACTGCTCAAGGGATTTACCACTTTCAAAGCAAGTGTATAAATTATGTGATCGGGATAACTTGGAACCACAATGGTTGTTGAAGTGGGGCCAAAATAAAATTGGGACAGCCTCTGAACTCCCTGAATGTGCACTTCCTTCTGGGTTAGAACTCACCTCTTTGTGGTTACCAACCTTTCAACCTCAGGAGACATGCCAGTGACTCATGTACCAGAGTTGTATGGCATGTACCAGACATGCCACTGTACTCATGTACAGTGACTCATGTACAGATAGCTGATGGAACTGCATTGCTTTTATAGGGTTGTTAGTAAAAGCTTAGCAAGGGAGCAAAGGCATGTGTGAAAAGCTGAAGTGAGGCAGAGACCCAGAAAAGCTTAGGTGGCACTAGATTGGTATGAAGTAGCCCTTGCATTTAATAAGTACCAAAGAAGAGGATTTTATGTTTTTAGCATTCAAGTGTGAGATCCTTTTCAGCTGCATACCATGAGCTGGTGTGGATTTTGCTGTTTGCTGTAGCAGCACAGATATGTTTGAGTCTTGGCTCTGAATTGTGAATGTTTTAAGGCCCTATCCTCCATGACCTGAAGCAAATGCTTCCATGGGAGAGAGATTGTTTTTTCTTTTTTTTTATTGTGCTTCTTCCTTGCTAGATATGTCAGCATGACAGGGTGGCTTGCATTACTAGTTGAAACATGAACAGTTTAAACTGAGCTATCCTAATCTGCAAACAAATCACACCTGGCTAATGAAGTATTTTTATAAGGACTTTATGGCACTGCTGGTCTTTATTCATCCTTGGGTGTACTTTTGTTAGCCCTGTTTTGCAAAGGACCCGAACCTTTCTAGAAAACTCACAGGAAGTTTGTAGGTGGGCAGAACACTACTTGCTGTGTTTTTCTGGTGTGCTGTGAAATGGCCAAAAGAGCAGTGAACAACCCTCAGATCTCTCCTTGCTGTCACAGTTGCTGTCTGCATGGAAGCCAGCTGCTGACACTTGTTTGTCCAAGAGCAGATGTGAGAGACAAACTGCAAGGAGAGGTACTAACAGCTGGCCAAGCTGGCTCTTAAGGACCAGGCTGGGGCTGTTGTTGCTCTTGGTTTCAGGCAATGCTGCCAGTCTACTTTAGACTGAAATGTGACCCTCCCATACAAGTTGCTGTGATGTTTCCTTCCACTCTAGGTTTACACACTGCACTGAGGGGGAAAATAGCCCAGATGTGGTGTGAGCAGTGCTTGAGCATGAGGGGATATAACTTCTCATTTCAGACTTGCTCCCACTCATCTGCTAGGGGAGGAGGTAAATGGTGGTGGCACCCTTTAAATGATGGCATTGAACCAGACAATGTTCTCTGGTTTTGGCCCTGTAAAAGCAGAAATGAGAAAGCTAACTTCCTGCAGAACTCTGAAGAATGTATATTTTGTCATTTAGAAACCGAGAGTTTTATCACAGTTTCCTTGGAGTTAAAACCATTTGCAAAGCATCCAGCATTTTCTCACTGGAGTGCAGATGGGGCTGGAAACAGAGATTGCCATCAGCTTAGTCCCCACAGCTGTACTTGCCTAACAGAGACTTTGCTCAGGTGGGTCAGTGTTTTGCTGTTTCTTCTGTGAATGTCAGCCACAAAAGATATTTTACCATCTATTGAAAAATCTAATTTCTCTCACAAAAATGTAAGATAAAATTTGCTCTGTGATGTGGCAGAAAAAGCAGCTGAGATTGAAAGCATGTGACAGTGTCTGGGATTCTCTGCAATAGCAAAGAATTTTAAGTGAAATGCCCAGGTGATGGAACAAGCTAGCCATGTGAAATGAAGTACCTTGGAGGTCCCTGCCAATCTAACCAGAGCAGAAAAATCCTTGCTATGTTCCAATCAGGAAGCTAATTTAATGTGAAATGCTAGCAAGACACCCTGGAGCTTTCATTTGATTATGAGAACCAGTTTGGCATCCTAGAGCAAGCAGTTGTTAGTGGCTGTTTCCAAGGAAGGCAAAAGGGCCCAAGAAGCACAGCTGTGCTGTGAATGGGTGCTGGAGCAGACTACTGCAGCCCTTGCAGAATAGGTTATACAGTATGTTCATGGCAAAAAAATTCTTAATTCTGTTTTCTGATTTTTGGCCCATCAAAAGCAAATTGAGCCAAGTACACTGTGATTGCTATTTTTATAATTTGGCTGACTACAATAAGCTAGATGGTTATGCTGAAATTTTAGTGCATAAATGTTCTGCTGTTACTTCCTTTCCTTTGTGAATACCTGAAATTGATTTACTTTGCACTTATGTGTTAGTCATGTGTTGACAGGATATTTTCGATCACAGGTGCACAAACTAATGCCTGCAGCCTCCAGCCTCATATTCTCTTTCTGGCTAAGGAATATGAAAGAATTTTCCTTAGGAAAGGGAGAATACAACCCTGATAGGTAACTGTAGAAAATGGATGGATTTGGTAATTCAGATGTGAACTGCTGCAGGGTAGAGTATCCTTTTAGTGTATGTGCTACTTTTCACAGAATCACAAGAAGGTGAAGATTGGAAGGGACCTCTGTAAAGGACCTTCTTGATCAGCCTGTTCAAGCTGGCTCACCTGCAGCTGGTCATCCAAGATCTTGTGTAGAGGGCTCTTTTTTACTTCAAAAGGAGTTGAAAATGTACAAACTTAAAGACAAGTCCTGGCACAGGCAACTGTTATCCAGCATAATTGTAGCTGAAATGGAAATAGTCCCATAAACTCCAGGAGGTGGACCAAAATCTCTCTGCTTTCTGTGCTCTTTTTGGCATGGTGCAAAACTATATGTATAAACACACAGGGAGTATTTTTTGAGAGATGATTTTAACTGAAAAGGAAACACATGTGCAGGATGCTTTCAAAGACTTAATCCATCTTAATAAGTAGATTTAAAGCAGATTAAACAAAAAACTAAATTGTTCCCTATGTGTGAGTATCTTAAATACTTGAAGTGATTGGTCTTCAGAGTAGACCAATTGCATCAGTATGAAAAATTATACTTTGTCCTAGTTAAGTAACATATATAAATAAGTCTGGATTTATTTTTTGAATTGCTATATTTGGTAATGTATGATATAATGCCATTCAAAGCAGAGCTTGAAATAACTTGGAATTAAGTTGGACAGAACAAATAGGACATCTGTTTTAGTCAGGTTTCTGCAACTTCTTAATCTTAGATGCAACCATTTCATTTGCTGATAGAACTATATTTCAGAAAGATGTCATATTTGAAATATTGTTGCCCATTGCAATTGACAGTTCCTATGTCCCTGCAAGAAGCAGAGAATACTTTTACAGCTTCTGCCTCCAGTTTCACAAAGGAATGGAATAATTTGATTTTGCAGCTTTGATCCCAATGGAATAAGTGGTTGCTTTGCTCTGTGTGCAGATCAAATGTTTGTGCTAATCTCCTGCAGAATCAGAGCTGTGGTTAAAAGAAGACGTTCTCTTCTGAGATGAGTGTCATTATTTAATGCTGACAGCTAAGCCTTTCCACCACACTCTGGCTGCTATTCCATCTGTTGTAGGATTGCAGTAGCAGACCAACTGCAGAGAAAATAGTAATATGGATTTGCAGCTTCCCAGTGAGTGGGAGTATTTCCATCACTGCATTACCTTGAGCAAACCTCCAGACGGCAGTAGATACATGAAGCTTCTGGTCTGATTCTTGTTCCAGTTTCTTACTGGTGTAATCGAGTGTTTTAGATTGTTCCTCTTTTGCATCCTGCTGTGGTTTGACTCCAGTCAGCAACTGAGTACCACTCAGCAGCTTGCTCACTGCCCATCCTGCCTCTGGCATGACAGGAGGGAGAATTGGAAAAAGGTAGAACCCATGGTTTGAGCTAAGAAGAGTTTAACAATTGAAAAGAAACTAAATGAAAGTTGCCCTGCTCCTGTAGTCCTACAAAAACACAGAATGCAAATGAGAGGGCTTATCTTTCTTTATTTAGCATTAAGTGCTGGTACTTGCCTCACAGTGCAACATCTTCCTTTAACCACTAACAACAACGATAATAGTCATGAAGAGAAGGAGAGAAAGGAATAAAACCCAAGAACAATAAGTGATGCACAATGCAGTTGTTCACTTCCTGCTGACTGATGTCCAGTCCATCCCTGAGCACCAATTGGCAGCTCCTGGCCAGTTTCCCCCAGTTTATATACTGGGGACATGACATTCTATGGTATGGAATATCACTTTGGCCAGTTCAGTCAGCTGTGCTGGCTGGGCTCCCTCCTGGCTTCTTGTGCACTAGGAAATGTCCATGACTTTGGCTAATCACTACTTAGCAGCATCTAAAACATCAGAGTGCTATCAAACATTTTTCTCATACTAAATGCAAAACACAACATTGTACCAGCTACTAAGAAGAAATACAATTTTATCCAAGCTGAAACCAGGACACATCCATAAAAGCATGGACCCAATCAGTGTAGAGTTTCACTTGAATTCACATTCATTCAGAAAAGCACAGGAATATTTATTTCTTTCTTTTTTAAGTTTGAACTTTTTTGATAAAAATGACAACACTTTAAAGGGAACAACCTGTCATAAAGATTTTTGACATTATATTAAGAAATAATATAAAGAGTTACAAAAAATTAATGTAAAACTGAAATTCCCCTAGGTATAACATAGCATATTGTTTTAAAAAGGTAAACTTTTGAGATGTGCACAAATAAACACAAGAGAAGGAATTCAGCACAATGATCCTGTTTTTCCATCCTCATCTTCTAACACATATACAAAATGAGAAGAAACTGAGTACACAGACACTGATTTGTGTGCATATTTTTGCTTTTTGTATCTGTGGAAAGAGGAAAACAGGCTCTGCTTGACTAAAGGAAATGAGATGTGTTGTGTCTAGGGGCTGGTCACAGTCTTGCCCAAAATGCTTACTCAACTGAAATGAGTATAAGAAGAAAATTAGAAGGTGTAAAATGACCTGAAGAAAACTTCTTAAGTTAGGATTTTTAGGATTGATTGAATGCGTCTGATAACTCCAGGTTCATTTTTGGCAACAAAACCCCATGGAATACATAAAGAATCATTAGTTCATAGAACAAGAAGACCATCACACCTGATCACTGTCCTATGTCTTGTACAGTTAAGCATCTCTCAGAATACTCATCTGGGGGCTGTCCTATGGCATGGAAGAGGCAAAATTAGACTCGTTGGAGCCCTGTCACTAACCTTGGCATCCCAAAAGGTTCAATGGTGGGCCCTGTACTGTTTAACTTTGATGCCTTCTCAGCAAGATCACTGAGGACACAAGGTTGGGAGCAGCTGATACCCCTGGGAGAGTGTCAAGAGGTTGGGTTTGGGCTCTTTGTGGTGCTGAGCAATAGGACAGGAGGCAACGGGCGGAATGTAGAGCACAAGAAGTTCCACTTGAACATAAGGAAGAACCCCTTTACTGTGTGGGTGGGTGAGCACTGTAACAGGTTGCCCAGAAAGGATGTGGAGCCTCCCTCACTAGAGATATTCAAGAACCCTGTGGGCACAAATCCTGTGCCATGTGCTCTAGGATAACCCTGCTTAACCTGGGAGATGGGACTGGATGACCCACTGTGTTCCCTTCCAATCTTATCCACTTTATCATTCTGTGACAACAGGCAAACCTGCAGCAGGTGGTTCAAAGGGTCAGGAAAGAGAAGCAAATGATTGTGGAGGGCTGGAGCAGCCACAGGTGTTTTTGCAGCTGAAGCACGGTACTTGTGACTTGTAGACATTGTGGGAGAAGTTCTTACAATGATAAAACTGGTGGCTTTGATGCATGGAGTCACTGTGGTGTGCATGTCCTATTCACTGCTGCCTCCTTCTCCACATAGCAAGTAATTTAATTAGAAAAAGCAGATTATCAGCTCTGATCTGCCCTTTGTAAATCCACATTTTTCTCACTACCTACTTGTCCTTCAGTTGTTTGGAAATAGATCCTCAAGAGTTGTGCTGCATGGTCTTTCTAGAGACTGAGTTGAAGCTGGCCAGCATTTAGTTCCTCAGATCCTCTGCAGCTTTCTTAAAGATGACTGCACTATTTAGCCCCTTTCCATGGACTTCCCTGGATCACCAAATGTGCATATAATGATGTGCTTCACAATCATATCCCCCAGGTTTTAATCATCCTTCCATGTGTCCCATCCATCTCTGTAATCATGAATATACCCAATGTCTCCAAACAGTCCTTAACTCTCTCACTTGCGTGTTTCCTCATTCCTCAAACTGCAGGTAGGTATGGAGGACTGGAAATATTTTGAAGACTGAGGCAAAAAAACCTTATTTGCCTGTTAAACAACAGTTTCACATTTCCTTTGAACCTCAGTTTGCTACTAGGCTGCTTAAAGGATTCATTTCCTTTTATCTTTTATGCCTCTGGGCTCTGTCTTTACTGACACCATCCCTGACTGCCAAAGCAATACTTTACTGCCTGTCATTGTTTCTGCTTTTTGGATTTTTTAAAAAAAATTTAATTCAGTAGCTGCTCCTTGCTTTGTCAGTTGAGCCTTTTGCCAAAGTTTTTGGTAGTATACAAAATTAGCCTTTAATTAGAATTCAAGGTTTGTTTTTTTTTTTTTTTTTTTTTTGGTACGTGTATACATTTATTATTTTTAGACTAAATTCTGCCATTGGCCAACTCACAGATCTTGTGACCCAGTTTTTATGACAATCCTGGCCTGCAGGAGCCACTTTAAATCTGAATGATTCCCTTCTGTTTCTTTGTTCAGTAATTGGGAGTTTTTACTCTAATGCAATGCAGATGTAGTTAAGGTGACATTCACTTGTAACCTTTGCAAGATGCAGATGTAGCTCAGATCTAGCTGACCTATCTTATTCAGATTGCTAATGCATACTTCAATATTTCCAAGTCTTTAATGTCATACACCACAGAATGTGTTTATTGTACATGCATATTGCATAAGGCCATGGCTTTTGGTGGACTCAGCTTTTGATACAACAATGCTTTTATCTTTGAACACAACACTCAAGGTACACAAATTGGGAGAAGAAAACCTTTGTTCCACAAATATCAGAGTCTCTGTTCTTGGCTTGGAAGGCTTAGGTCACAAGAACTCAATTTTGATAGAAGGTTTTTATGTATGTGAGGACTATGGAGACCTTATTAAGTTCTTCCCATGTCAAACAGAATTGAGGATTTTTCTGTGGGAAAAAAGAGGTGTTGAAGGTCAGCATATCCAGTAGTGTGAAGTCAAGGCTTGTTCCATACCATGAGTAATAGGCAGAGTGGGCTCAGCAATGAAAAAAGGTGATTTTGACTCTAGAAGAAGAAGAAAAACCCATAGGAACAAGGTGATAGTGGTAACTTGTGATCATGGAATGAATTGTCAGATTCATTACTAGTAGTAAGAATATACTGACCCTGTGTTTTGGGAAATAGCTTAAATATATAGCTTTAAAAAATAATTATTTTAATTCAAAACAGAGAAAATGATATAATAAAAAAACTACTCAGAATTAGGCAATGTAAAATTAGCTTCTACTAAAGGATCATCCAATGATGACTTTGGTAAGGGCAGGATTTGATTTCACTTGCCAAGCAGCTGTTGCATGCAAAGGTTGGGCTGCAGACAGGAGCTGCTGCACCGTGAGGCAGCAGTTCTCAATGTGTGATTGAATTAGCTGATTTCCTCAACTGTGGCTGCAGATGTAAAGGCTCAGGCTTGACTTACAGCATGAAATATCTGTTGGAGGGAGTGACCTGTGAACCCACAGAGCTCTGTGAACAGGCACTAAGGCATTTGATTTGTGTAACATCTCATTTTGTTTACTGTGTTGGATCAGGCACTTGCCCTGGGCCAGCCTGGCCTTGTCCTTGCCTCTTGCCCTCCTCCCTCCTGTGTGAGGGCAGCACAGCCTGCCTGCTCTACCTTCAGTCTCCTGCTCTAGCTTGGGTTTCAGGTGGAAGGAGCATTTGTCAGGGCATCCTGTCAGAAACAGGTATTTGGTTTCTTCAGTCTCCAAGGAAGTGCAGGAGCTCCCATTTCTGCAGCAGACCCAGCGGTGGGTTCACTCCTGCTGTGAGGTAAGTCCTGAGCTCCTGTTGCTGTGGACACCTCAAGCACAAAAACAAGCTCCTTGCTGGAAAGCTGCTGGGGTGCCAAGGGCCAAACGTGCTCCCCCGTGCACTCCAGGAGCACATCTCCAGGCACAGGGCTCCATGCTGGGAAGGGGCTGGCACAGCTGTTTTCTCCCTGGAGTGTGGTCAGCAGGCAGTCTGACCAAGGCCCAGGTGCCACATGATGGTGACATGGTGAATGTCAGCTGTGTGAGGAAATGCTGGTGGCTGTACAGTCCTGATGACTCCCTTCAATGTGGCAGCAGGACCTGAGAGAAGGATTTATTTTAAGCTGCCCCATGACTTTATAGCGAGGGATAGCTTAGAGAGCAGGTCTGCAAGGCCTGCATATGGTGCCACTCTTATATTGATGCCATCGTTATTCACCCAAGCACCAGACAGAATCCAAGTCTACTCTTTACAGTGATATTTTCATTACAGAAAAGAATGCTCATTTTGCTATTTGCTGGAAATAAGGGCAGTTTTCAACATTATCGTGCAACCCGAGAAGGAAGAAAGGAAATAATTTGGAGAGAATTTCTTCTTTTCCAAAGTACCAGTGGCTGAACTTCTTTGTAGTTTTTGTACTGCTGTGAAATACCTCACAACTGTGGCCTGATCTGTACAGCAGATTTTTGTGCAGCATTGTTCTTCCTTCAGTGCAGCTCCCTTATTCAGTGTGACTGCATCCTCAAACGGGATTAGATGAGAGCCTGCTTGAAGTGCAGTGCTGATTAAAATCAAACCCATCTACTTCCTTGTGTATTCAGTACATGGCTTTTGGAATACAACATGACCTAGAAATTCTCCCCGAAAATCTGTGCTGCTACTTTCTCAGTGGTTCCATAGGAGACCAATAAAGTTCTTGCAGGATTAAAGAATGCAACAGTGAACACAATTATTTAGCATTCACCCAGCCCTGTAAGGTCTGCCACTCTTGATGCTGATGAGTATTAAGAATGTGTCAGAAAGAGTTTCAGCTCTGAGACTGATGTGGCAAAGTCCTGGTTGCTCTAACTGTGCATGCATCTCTGGTTGAAGACTATGTATACTTCAATGTGGAAAAGGATTGCTTTTTTACTTCAGACTTTCAGGACACACACACAGCTGAAGACACACTCACACCTCTGAGTTTTGAGTGGCAAGTCACATCCTGGGTCTTCCCCCTATGTAGGCCATGACACTTGGAATTCCTTTTATCCTCCATGTTGTAACCTGTTTTCATAATGCTTTTCACAGCAGATGTAGTGACAGCAGTCCTAATCTTTTGGTAACACTTTTTCCTTGAGTTGCAAGATAAACCAATGCTAACTTTTACTATCAATGCTGGAAAACAAATCTATTTTCTCATTATTTAGTTTAATGTTACCTGAATGTAACAGAAATCCCGTGACTATTAGTCTAATATATATTGTAGACACAGAGGGAAGTGAAAAAAATATCATAAGGCTCTGCAGAATTTGAATACAATGGATTTTTTCTCCTCTACCATCAAAGAGTAAAACAAAAGTTTCAGGTTCACAGCTGAAGTACTTAAGAACAAGGAATGAGACTGAGGGAGCTAGAGAACAAAATGTCTGTGGACCTAGTGAAATATGCATGAACATATGGGAAATATGTATCAAATAATTTCGTCTACCCAGGGAAGCTGGGAGCATTGTCAGTTTAAACAGCCTCAGTGTTTAGAATTGGGAAGCTCTTTATTTTAACATTAGCGACTAATTGTCTTAGATGCCTTTCTGTTTAATAACTTAATGTTTGCAGAATGGAAGATGGATGATGCTCTATTAGCAACAGAGTTTGAAAACAGAGTAAGAGAACAGAGGCTGGCTTAAAATTTCTTGAATGTCAGAAATTTTCTGACTTTTTGAAACATCTGAGTTTTTGCTGCTCTCTGAAGTCTAGGGTTCCTTACTGGCAAGAAGGGCCATTGTTTAAATGTGTTTTAGGTACTCTGAGTTACAGTTGCTCTTCAGTTCTTGAGTTTGCTGATATGCACATGAGTCCAGGAAATAGTCCAAATTCAACTCACCACGTGGGGTGAATGAAATATTGTCCCCACTCTGACACTGAAAGAGGCACAGAAGATCCTCTGGACATGAAACTCCTTAGACGTTTTCTTTGCTCTTGTCAGTATACCGCCTGCAGTTAGGAGTGCTGAATGTTTTCAGCCTTGTTGCACTTAGAGCAAACCTCCAAGAGAACAGACTGAAATGTCATGATAAGCCTCTGGTGGTCCAGCTGCAAATCTGAATTTTGGTGGTTAGGGAAATTCTTGCCATCCTGCACGATTCCCATTCCTATTTGTTCTTTGCCCCAGCCCTTCTCTGTTTCAAAGTTTTTGGGGATTTTTATCCTAGTTGAAATCCTCTTCAAGCAAGATTTAAGCAATATTTAAACAGCCCTTACCTATCTTGAAAAGTCTTCAAGTAAAAAAAAAAATTATGTGGTGTGGAAGGGAACCAATATTACCCATCAGCTAAAAAAGTGGAATAACAAGTGGTAGATGCTGCTGATGACAGTAGAAACAGAAATTGCGTAATGAAATATAATGTAACTTTTTCCATTAAGGAAATGTACCACCACCACATGATAATCTTTCATATAAAATGAAGAGTCCACTCTCTCAGCTGTGGTTAGAAATCCACCACATGTGTTTTGTACAAGTTGCCTCCGGCTTGGTTGTGCAGACCAGTTGTTAAGAAATTCCTCTGGGCATGGTATGATGTGGTGGGCTGCAGGGAGAGTTTTGTCTGTGCCACTGTAGATATTTCCTGACTCAACGAAGGATGGTGTGTGGATACAGGCCAGGAACAAATTGGAGCAGCTGCCACTTAGTGCTAGGAAATAATTTTCCTTGAGGCATTTCTGGCATGACTGCATGGTCTTTCTGCTTGACTTGACAAGAGGAACGAAATCTTTATCAGTCTTTGGGTATCTTAATGGGGTATCATGTAGAAGGAAAGCCAAACTGAACTGGTAAACTGCTTTTTCCACAACACTCAAGTTTTAACATCAAGAGGAAGGTAATCTTATCCCAAGAGAATGCTCCCCAACTTCTTAAGGGGAAAGTGTGACACCTCAGTATTCTGGCCTGAAACATATGTCAATGTAGCAATGATCTTCAAATGCACAAAACCAAAGCTGATTGTCATTCCCTGTAGAGCTTCCTGTCTAAATTCAGTGCTATCATACAATTATTACACAACTCCCCTCAGACCCGTAGTAACTAAGGTTGCCTTCTGATGCTTTTTGGACAGTGGACTAAATTCTATTTCTTCTTGAAGTGGTAGTCTAGAGTACGTCCATTACATTTAGGGATCTACCTCAGATCATGTCATTGTACTGATTAAAAACTGAGTAAAGGTATAAAGAGTTAACTTGTCTGTTCCCAAAATGGGTCTGTAGCTTTTGCCTAGGCCATAAATAGTGTTGTTCTCAAAATGGGTCTGTAGCTTTTGCCTAGGCCATAAATAGTGTTATGGTAATAGTTTTTGTGGTAATAATTTAGTCAAATCAGGCCTTAAGGTTTAAATTTAGTTTTGGCTCCTTTTTTGCTTTTCTAATTTTCAGCTGTATTGCTACAATTGTTTTGAGGAAATTTTGATTTGCTTTTGTTTATGATGAGGTGACCACTGCCTCAACTTCAGTAGCAAAATCTCAGAGTGTGCGTGTTGCTTACCCAGTGTTTTCTGGCCTGTTTCAGTGAACTGGTTCACAAGTTTTGTTATGAAATGATTGTTCAGATTTAATGGTTCTTATCCATGTATAAACTGAAATAGCACTGGATATGTGCTATATATAGCACTGGTCATGAGCTTGAAAATATTGTGTCATACCTGTATAGGCATTCCTGTTACAGAAAAAAAAAAGTTTTTAACAGCTCAGTCATTATGATGGGATTTTTTGTATGCTTGGAGAAGCATATTACCTTGAACAGAAAACAGATAAAATAGAAAAACTTGGCGTTCAAAACACACCAACAAAATAACAAAAGAAATAAAATAGTTTCTTTAAAACCATTCATTACAAATACAGCTGTACAACAGGAGATGTGAAATGGTCTTTCAAATATATAGGGATTTAAGTTAAATCTTACCTCTAAGAGTAACAGATTTTCTATGCAAGTATCTTTCAGTCTTCGGCACATGAATTTCAGCTTTCCAGATGACCTTTGCTGAGTGAGGGTGGGAGTTCATGTGTGTTGCTGTATGCAGTGGAGCAACACACAGTGACTCGGAATGCCATCTAGAGGTGCTAGCTCCAATAATGCTGAGATTTAATTGTGCAGGGATTCCTTGAGTAGGGAGGCTGGACCAGGTGGTCCATACCAGCCTGACTGATTCTGTGATTCAGCCTGAGCTTTCCCTTTCACTAGCTCTCAAATATAAGATAAAGTGAGCTGTGTTATCATTCATACCAATAGTTCCTCCAGGACCATTCTCCTGCTGCCATGTTCCCAAAGTCTTATTCTTGGTGGAGTATGCAAGATTTTCACTAATGCTGATAAAATGAAGAGCTGTAATTGGGTTCTAATGTAGCCCACTTTTCTTAAACTTGCTAGACTCAATTATTTTCCTACCTGGGCTTATCTGATTTGTTATTTAACATTTTTATTACTGCTCAGTATCCACAAAGGGTTTTCAGTGAAAGAGATATGGATAGATATCTGTGCATGACTCCCAAATCTTACACCAAATTTTTGACTATGACTTAAAACATTCAAGTAAGTTCTGAAACTGCTTATAATAGCAACAGTGACTGTTGCATGACCTCATCTCTGCTATATAAGCTGTTCTGTGGAATTTTCAGTCTGAAGCTTTAGTGGGTGAAGCAGACCTTTTTATTAGCTAATCCTATGAAAAACTGACAAAGATAGGAAATATTCATGACCATGTAAAATTGTCATGTAAATGCAGTATTATGCAGCTTCCATTTTAAAAATGCATCTACACCTAGGATGATCTTTCTACAATAAAAAAAGTAAGTTATTATTTCTGCCCTTGTAACTCTTACACTTTTCAGCCAAGTCCCTGAAGAAGTTACTGTTTGCTTTTTACCTTTCAGATACCTCACACAGGACAGATTTCTGACCATCTTGGTAGCTTTAACTGATTCTCTCACATGGGTTATATGGGAAAATCCCATTTCTTAAATGTTGTCAGTAAAACAACATTACCAGAAAAGACCTACAAGATACCTCTTCTATAGCAGTTGCCCATGTACAAGTTCCCACAGGAAAAAAGGACAGCAATCTTCCCTGTGTGCTGATCAGACTGAGATTTAATTGGTTAGGTTTTAAGTGTACTATATTGACTGACCTGCTTTGATAATGTTCTTTTCACTCTTTTTCCTCTTTCTATCAGCCCTTCTTTGTGTCCTTAGAAGTGGGAACGTGCTTTCAGTCACAAAGTAAACAGTCAGACATTTCCAAACTTTGCTGTTGAATGGAAGCCAGTATGTTTTACTGGGAGCTAATTGCAGTGGTTGGGAGATGGCTCAGTGACAGGCTGAGAACTACAAAGTCATTTTGTCAAGTAGATTGGTGTTTTAATGATGGCTTATCCATGCTGATTAATTTACAAATAATGTATATTAGAATGAATTCTATTCCAGTAACAGGAAGGATTTTAATTCTCCAATTAGTTTCATTTTGGCTAACACAATGGTATGTTTTGTCTGGCGCTAGTTAAGCGCATTGACAAGGAATGAAATAGAAACACTTTTTATTCTTATAAATATTCCATTGACTTCTGTCTGTGTGTTCTGATGGTTGAATGCTCTTTAGGAGGGTTCTGAACAGGCCCCCATGCACTGATTCAGAAGTTGGAAGACTTCCAGATGGTGAGGTCACACTTGGCACCTCCAGCATCTTGAACTTATTTGCAGATGTTTTGTCATTCACCTTGGGTTTTTAAATTAGTACTTCCTCACCCACCTCATCAAAGGAAGCCAGTTGGCCCTGCTTATCTGCATGACTGGTTTCTCCCTGCTTGTCCCCTAACTCCAGCCCCCAGTTTCAGTACTTCCTCTTAAGAAGAAAGATGACCTTTTAATTCTTACCTTTCCTTCTTCTATTAGAATTAGCCCTCTCAGTAACTTTCATATGTAGTTACAGTAAATATATCTGCACAGCAATAAAATAGTCACTGTTTTCATGGTAACTTGGGATAAGTCACTTGAAGCACATCTCTACCCCCAAATGTTTACCACTGTGCAGATTCATTTAAGGGCAATAAAAACCAGGTAGCCCTTATTCTGTAGGTGTCTGTTTTGCCATTTTGAGATGGAAAATGGAATGCTATGTTTATTTCATTCACATAACCAGACAAAGTATCAATGTCTTATATTTAGCTTATTAACCTTCAGGACATTTACACATTCTGTTTCCTGCCAGAGGTGTTTGCATTTATCTATACAAAGTTTTATTAATATTTTTGGGAGCCAAAATACCAAGGGGGAAGTGGAAAGAGAGTAGAAATAATCTCTGTGTGCAAGTAAAACTTCAAAGTAATGCAACCAGCACAAGAAGAGACGAATCTCTTGAACTGAAGGAAATAAATGGAAGTGTTTAATTTTTCTGTCTATTCATATAAAAATGTTGAAATTACATTACTTATATTTTAATTTTAATTAATTTTAATTTATTTTTATTTTTAAATTTATTTTTATTTTTAGCATAGCCTCTCTTTAAAGATGATTTTCCAACATAGCTGGAAAGTATTTATGCAACATAGCCATATTTATTGTGTTTTTTGGTGGAAGAGAAGTACCAGTATGGAAGTTGATAACAGAAGAATTCCCACAAGTGAGACATTTCCTCTAATAGACTGGTGACACCAGTAAAAATAGCAAACAGAAGGACAGTAGGGGGATGCTTAAACTGAGAGCAGTAGGAGGAAAGTTTAATATGAAAAACTAAGAGAACTGATGAAAAAATGTGGGCTGGAATATGTTTAAAAAACTACTAATCCCATGTCAATACAGATGGTGTTGGGAAGAAACTGGAGCATATTTTTAGGGCTTACTAGTAGGTTTTTCATCACATCAACATGCACACACACTTATTGCTGAGTTAGTACAGCCCTTGGGAGCAGAAAAGATCATTTGATAAAACTGTTTAAGCAAACTATTAAGCAATGTGCTGAGGTTCTTGGCTTCATAGTGACAGGGTTTTTGCTCACATGCTGTAGTCATTATTTATTATATTTTCTAATTTTTATCTGCATATATCATTGCCAGGATTCATGACTTGTGGTCTAAATATTACAGACACTATTAAATGTTAGATTTGAGGCTTCAGCATAAATTACTAAGGAAGCTCGTGCTGAAAGCTACAGCCTCCTTGATAAACACATCCAATCTATCCTCCCTGACCTCCACTAGCTACCAAGGAATTTCTAAAATTAGTACAGGGATGATCTGTAAAGGAATTTTGCATCATTGACACTTATGCTGAAATATTTAGGTTTCTCTCTGGAATACCTGAAATTATACATTTAATTGAACTGCCAGCTTTGGATAGATGCAATGCAGTGGTTAACAACACAAAATCCCAAAGTATTTCTATGGAATGGTAACATGTGTCCCTGTGCTCTTTACTGATCTGTGCTCTCCCGAGGAGTGATGGGCCTTGAGCTCTGTCACTGTGCAGCACCTCGTGCTCCGGTGCATTACAGGAGACTGCTCCTGCTTGAAAGGTTTAACCCATACAAGTGACTGAGGGTACAAAGTACCTGGAAGAGAAGCATTATGACGTGTTGTGAACAATACACAAAAGAGGCAGACCTGTTGAACAGTCTGCCAGTCCCTGAAATGGTGTCTGGATTGGGCACACCTACCCTTAAGTCCTTGAGATTTTCTGAACTGGAATCTGACACCTGAGCAATGCAAGGCAATTATGAAACCTGCTCATCCAAGCCTCTGCAGCAGTTGTAACAAAACTCTTCATGGAAAGGGAAGAAGCAGATCACTGAAAAGTTAATTCCTCAGGGATGCCCAGGCCAATGGAAAAAGTTAGCATCAAGTTATAAAAAACAACCCCAGCCAAACTCCCTTCTGCATCACGAGCAGAAAAGCAATTTCATTTTAATTGGAGGATTTTGCTGTGTGGGGTGTCAATAGATAGGAAAGCCAGGCACTAATGTTCTAGCTCATGCCAGATTGGATTGCAATTTAACATTTAAATGGGTTAGTCTGCCTATAAGTCTATTGGTGGCTATTTCTGATCTTCCCCTGAGAAAAGCAAGGAAAAGTGATCTATAAATCATGTTGTTATGAATGTCTTTTATTTTCCTGGTTTCATGAAGAGAAAAGGTGCATTTGTTTCATCTTCCCCTTCACTTATGCTTAAAAGACAGCTTTGGTTTTATCTTTGTTAAACAGAAACGACCTTTCTGTTCGTAACTAGGCTGATAGTGTTGTGTAAGCATTTGGCATTGGCTGTGTGCTCTGCAGTTCGTGTCAGACGAGGGTAGGTCTCCTGTCAGAGCACCAGTAGAAAGGTAACTGCACACTCACTTGCACCATGTAGGAACAAGCATGTAGGCTTATCTGCTCTGCCTGCTCAGCAGTGATGTGCCTGTGCTGCTGCTGGGGAGCTCTGTGGTTCAAGTTTCTGGGGTATTAGATATAATTGCCATTTGTGTCCTTTAGCACTCATTCTCTGACCTGCCAGTAAAATAGACTGGTTTTGGTTGTCCGGCCATCCCTAATCCTCTCCTGGCATTTAGTTGCATGTTAGGGGCAGGAAGAGAGGACTTAGCTTCGAGCTGTTCCAGGGGAGGTACAGTTTGGAATCAGGAGGAATTCCATCATGGAAAGAATTGTTACATATTGGAATGGACTGGCCAGGCAGGTGGTGGAATCACCATCCCCAGAGGTGCTCAAGAAATGACTGGATGTGGCACTTAGTGCCATCAAGAAGTTGGGCTCAATGATCTGAGACATCTTTTCTAATCTACACGATTCTGTGATTATTCTTTCTGTCTTTTACAGGGACCAGTGTTAAGAACCTGTATTATATGGGATAGTGTTATAAAACTGATTAATTTAGAAAGCAGAGCTATGTACTTGCAGAACCTAGGGAAACAAGACCTTGAGTGGAGCTGTGAAAAATGGAATAAAATCAATATTAATTTGTTTCAATTAGTCAGTGCCCCAGTAATGCTGCTGTGCCAGGTTCAGTCAGCTGTGCTGGAAGTGGTGGAGTGATTACATCTTCCCCACTTCCCCTGTGACCAATCAGAGATATTTGTCTGGAGTCCAGGAAATCTTACATTGTTAGCTGGTGCTGGGTGGAGGAGACCTTCTCAGACTTCTATTCTAGGGTAACACTGAAGGTGTTTTCATCTAAATACATGTTGCCCAAATATATTTTTCTCTAAATTGCAAGCTTTATTATTATGACTTTTATTTTTTTTTTTTTTAAGATGGATGGCATGTTTTGTTTTCCATGAGTGTTTGGGTTTTATCCCCCTTTGTTTTGGGACACCAGATACTGGTGAAAAGAAAAGGATAACTTTTCTCTTAAAACCTCATAGTAAAAGGAATACTCTAACATTTTATGAACTTTTCATGCTGGCATTATAAATATTGGTTTGCCAGTGGCTGTACTTAATCTCAGTAGAAGGATGTAACTGGAGTTTTTTATGTTTTTTTTTTTTGGTACAATAGATTCTTTTGTTTTGTTGTTGCCTGTTTTGTAGGTGGTGAATCTGTTTTCTTATGAGCAGGTTTCTTTTGTATGCTGAGGTTGTGCCTTAAGGGCTTTGGTGAATTAATTCAGTTTGTTATATGTGGCTTTAGGAGTGCTTCAACTAAAAACCCAATCAATGGAGAAAAGGACCAAAAAAAAGTATATCTTTGTTCCTTTAGGGAATGAATAGCTGAGCTGATGACTGCAGTAAAGGGGATTGCACTGGTCAGCGCAAAACCACAACGGTTTACCTGAGAGCTGACAAGTTACCAACACAGATGAAGAAGGAGGGAATACAAAGGACAGCAAAACATGAAATCTATTGTCCTTCATGAATGTTGAGGGTGTAGGTCAAAGTTGGTGTGGGGAATGAGGGGAGCATCTCTGAAAGAGTAGGACATATTGTTGGTTTTCTTACCATTTTGTTACAAGGCTGAAGAAATCTGAGCCTCTGTCTGTTCCAGGTGAAATGGAGCCAGGAAGTGTGTTAGGGAGCCGAGGCCAAGTACCACAGCTTACTTGTAGTAGATGCCATAAATCTCTTGCAAGCCCCATGCAGAGCCTCAGTCCCACTCAGCCATAATCCAGGGTAGAAGTGATGAATTTAGAACCGGTGAAATGACATGTCTTTGCAGCATGAAAACCTGGAACTTGGCACAAGAACATGCAAGTGTGCTTTAGGGTGTGAAGCTGTCTGGGATAGTCTCAGAGGATGGGAGGAAGCCAAACCTAGTGCAACCTGTCCACACTGCCAGCTGGGAGTGGATCTTGGCATTGATGTGTCAGCTCTGAGATGTGTTTGTGCGTTTTGCTGGAACACACCAGCTTCAATATGCCAGAATAGTGCCAGGCTGACAGCAAGCTGCAGTCCTGTAGAAGAGCTTGTCCTGTGCATTTCTTCAGAACTCCATAACTCTGCTTCTGAAACAGACTTGAGAACATCTCTGCAAGGACATCAGTCCTTTGGAAAAGGTCCATAGATGTGGAGGCATTTATATCAGCTGGGATGTATCAAGCAACTGTGTAATGGTGCAGAAGTTCTCAGTGGTTGTTGGAAAAACACTGTTGGAAGCCTGTGTTGAGAAATACAAGCTTTGATCAGTTTTTGGGACTGCTGCTTGTATGTATTTCTTTATGGAAACGAACATTTGCCATACCTTAAAGGGTTCTGGTAAAATATCAGTTGATATCAACTGGTTGAGAAAGGGAAAATTGAAGGGTCATCTTTTCACAGGTATGACAAGATGTTTTTGGTCTGTAGAAATTCAGTCACAAATACTACAAAATATATATATCATGTTCTATAGCAGAAATGTCTTTTAATCATGTTGTTCATCTTTTCTAGGACATCTATGAAATTGCAGTGTTTTTCTTCTAAATAATTTCCCCATAAAATCTGGTAGCTTTAAAATAAAAAAAAGCAAAAAAGGGATAAAAATCAATATTCTATATTTCTAGGTTTCCTTTTAGTTTGTGTGGAGTTTCTAGACACAGCTGCAACTTGAAAATATAGCCTAATATTATAAACAAAAGTGCAGTGAAGCAGAAGAAGCTCAATGAGGCACCATGAGGGTTTCAGCTTACACCAGATGTTAAATGAATTTATTGGTACAAGAATGTCTCATAAGCAGGCAGCTAGCTCTCCTATGACCTTCCTGGGATCAAGAGAGTTCTGAATTCACTGCCAATGTTTCCTAGGTAGAAATCCAAATAGGTAGTGAACATAATGCATTTGCTATCTGAGGTAAAGTGTTCTAAAAACATGATGGGAAGGTGTCAATTCTCTAACCTGAATTTCCAAAAACTATTTATGTCCACTTACAACTGATCTCTATCCCACTTGGATCTCCTATCTTTTTTCTTTTGGTTAGTGCTTGTAGCTGTGGTTGGGTTTTTGTGTGTGGCCAGATTAATTTCTCTAATATGTGAGTAAGTAGTCTGTAAGATCATGCCTCAAATTCATAACATAAGCTTCCGTTGCCCAGGGAACGGTGAGAAGCTTGAAAATCCTGCTGAATAAGTTAGAAACCATGAAACTAGGAAATAATTTTTTCTCTAGTCTAGATTCCTTACAACACCTTTTTTTCTTAAGTGTCTGTGTCTTAAACCAATTTTCTTTCACTTGGGGAAGATATATATTTTTTTAAATAAAACTAAACTTGTATAGATATTAAAGAGGGAACAAAACTTGATGATTTCTAACTATGAGATTGCATATTTCCAATGTTTAGAATGTTACCCATGGTGAAAATCATGTTCTAAGCCAAAGAGCTAAAAAACCCCCCTGAAATTGTAATAATAACTGAAAGCAACAGAACTTCTGAAATTGCATCATATCCGTGATAGTATTTGGTATTAGGGAACAAATATTCTAGAAGAGTTTTGATTTATTAATTTACCTTTAGTTTTTTATTTCACACTCTTGTTGCTTCTTTAATTCTGGAAAGATTAGTAAATGCATGACTTGAATTTCTTCATTTTTATGACATGGTGACTCATCTGTCAAAGAGTTTAGCTGTGTTATGGCAAGTTGTGTCATTCTGACTTCTTCTCAGACAACAACTAGTTTACAAGGTTGAACATCTACAGGATATAATAATATGTACTTAATTTAATTAATAATAATTTAAAATAATTATCTTTTCATATCTCCCTGAAATTGACTTTTTCTTCTTAAAGATTAATATCGGTAGGTCTGGGAGGAGAAATGAATGGAACATTTTACCATTGACACAGGATGTTTTGGCTTGATATTGGTTTGAACCGATAACTTCAGAACCTACTCAGACTGCATGTGTACCATTTTTTCTTAAATAGAATGCTGCTTTAAAAATTAATTATATCTGCCCATTTTGTGGTGGAAAGAGTGCTTGCCAATGATCTCAACTAAGAAAGCTTAAGGGTTAGACTGCCTTCCCTATATCCAGGAACATACATTGAAAAAACTTAAGTGTTCCTAGAACCTAAGGGATGGTAGAAGAAGACTAGAGAGTCCTGGATGGCCCTGGTAAATGTCAAGGATCTGCAGCTTAACAATTGACAAATATTTGACTTGCAGTTTAATGACTAAAACAGCCACTATTGCTGTAGAGCTGATAAGTGGGGATTTGTATCTGTTTTACTAATGGTTGCAATAATTACCAGAAACCACAGGCATTTTTCAAGTGACTTCAATGTATTTTGCTAAAAAGAAGCTTTTACACAAATTTTTAATAGCTTACAACTGCAAGAAACTTTGCTGTACCAAACATGGAATGCACATTTTCCAGAAGAGCTGGGTTGTCTCTAGGCTAACATGTACTTCTAAATATCAATCTTGTCATCCTTGAATCAGAACATACAGTGCAACAGTGATGTTCCCATTGCTTCATAGTGGCAACAAAAAGTCCATGCTCCTATTGCAATGCAAGCAGTAAGACTTATGGTTAGCTGTCCCATTCTGAGGTAATAATAATAGCTAAGTCATGAATTTGTTACTGGAGTAAATGGTAGAGGAGGCAGCTGAACTTTTTATCTCCCCTACTTGCACTGTTTCATACTAAGTCTAAAAAGCTTTGTTGTCCTCACTTACAAATCTAACATGGTAATTCCAAATAGTTACTGGAGATTTTTTGTTTTGAGCAAGAGATGTTAAAGTCAGCATGTGCAAATGCTATCTTTTGCCAGTTATGATGAGAAAAATCTATTTTTCCTTAAATAGAAGCAAGTTCCATCTTAAATTGCATGTGTCACTGCTTAGTTGTTGTATGGTCAGACCCTTCAGAAAGTAGGACTATATAGGCAGAGGAATCTTGCTGTATAGGTGAAAAAAGTGGGGAATGACAAAGAAAAGTAGAAAACTTAAAATTTTTGTACAGAATTGTACAGAACACAGAACCTCTGAGAGAAATACTGGATTTCAGTGTTGAGGATTAGATACTGACCAATGGAAAAAAGCTGAAGATTTCAGAAGAGACTTTTTTTTCCTTTTGAGTTCTCTCATACTCTGAAGAAATAGGATTTTGTGTGTTCCTTCTAAACAAAGATACCAGATTTCATTATGTCTTATCTTCAGTAAAATCAACCCATATATCTTTGTTACTTTGGTCTGCTTGGATCAGGTAAGTTACAGTAATTGTGGATATTTCCTCAGAAAAGATCTTTGCTTGCATTTGTCCTGCCATTTCAATGTGCCCCCTTGTTGTTTGGCAAGACATTGAAAGAAACCATTTTGATTTCTAGCAGCCACTTCTATCTCTGAAAATATAATGAACACTGGTATCTACTGTGGCCAACCTAAACAAAGAATCCCCGAAATTCAAGTCAATTATATAGTGAAATATTGATGTGGATGTATTATCTCAGGGGAAAATATGAATATAGGGCCAAATTTTCAGTTCCATTAAAAGAAAAGATGGATTAGAATAAAGGAGAATCTGCTTTGTTTTTCAGCAGAAAATGTAATCAGGAATCTGTTTTGTGGACAGTTGCTCATATAAAATAGAAATATGCAGTTACTAGCTGAAAAGAATTAAAATCAATGAATCACAGGAAAAAGGGGTTTAATGGCATAGTGAAAGAGGTAGCCATGTGAAGGAGGCCTTAGGCTGACAGAGGAAGAATATATAAAGGAAGGGAAAAGTAAATGTCACAGAGAACAAGAAAGTCAACACGTAAAAATTACACTGCAACAGCAGATTGAATGTTTAAGTGTATTGACTGTATTGAAAGCTGAAGGCCATAGAAAGGGTTGGAAGTCTGACTTGCAATGCAGGTACCAGGCTGAACGGTTCTGTCCTCAGGTATCCATGGGCTTGTGCAGATACAACATTCTATCTCTGTTGAAAGAATAATTTTTGGAATTCTGTGGCCATTTTACAAGGGTTGTCAAAAGATTTTCTTTGCATTCAGACCTTTCAGCAGTCTTTGAAAGAATGTGATGATTGTTGGTTACTACTTTTACAATGAACAGTAACTTTACTTCTACATCTCCTAAACAATCTCTTCTTTATATTGATGCTAGTTTATAAATAATATACTCTGTAGGATGCTTTTAAAAGAAATTGTTAATAAATCTAGAGGTGAAGACTCAGTTTCAAAAGGTGATGTATTTTTTCCTATGTCTGCACATCATCAGACAGTCAAAATATCAGCTCAGTGCTTCTTTAAGTTTGTTTTTAATACATTTAGTTTTTTTACAACTTTGTAAATCTACCATTACTAGCTGTGTCACATTACCATTCTCCCTTCAATATCTGAACCAAGGGAAGTTTAGGCTGGATATTAGGAAAAATTTCTTCCCTGAAAGATTTTTCAACCTTTGGAACAGGTTCTCCAGGTAAGTGGTGGAGTCACCATCTCCTGCAGTTTTGGTACTTATGGATATGGTTCAGTGGTTGGCCTTGGCAGTGCCAGGTTAAGGGTTGGATTTGATGGTCTTAAAGGTCTTTGCCAACCTAAATGATTCCATGATTCTATGAAAATAGAATTGGTTGAGAGAGGAAGTGGTGTTGGTAACACTGTAAATGTTCAAAATTCTTCTTGAGTCAGGCAGTGTTCACGATTGAAACTCTTCCTGTTTCTAGGAACAGGAACCCATCTAGGAATTCACTGTTCTTGGAGGGCAAGCTCAGAGCTGAGGGTGGGAAGAGCTGGTTTCTCTTTTAAACTTCACAAATAGCAGTGGTCCCAGGGCTGTAAATCTGAGCTTCCTGCAACCTGGAACACACAACTGTAATATGGAAGAGGGACTCTGTCAAACTCTGGGATTTGTGCTTGGGAAATCACAGTCCTAACTGCAATTTATATACTTTGTTTTTTAAATATGTGAGGCAAGCAATCATTTTAGGGTGAAGAAAAAAGAAACTTAAATTTTTTATTGTACACTTGCCACACTATTCCCTTCCTAGGGTGGTACAGTGACAGTGCTTTGGTACTGCAGTACAAAAAGGTCGTTTTTTCTGTTTTTCTGTGTTTTGCTTCTGAAAGTTTAAGAATTTTTTTTCAGTGACATAAAAAATGGGCCAAAGTTGTTTGTGATGAGTGCAAGTAATTGAAGTTTCTGTGATTGAACACATGACTGTAGAAGT
The DNA here is from genome assembly GCF_027579445.1 of Ammospiza nelsoni. Lineage (NCBI taxonomy): Eukaryota > Metazoa > Chordata > Aves > Passeriformes > Passerellidae > Ammospiza > Ammospiza nelsoni. Next base: position 41,036,888 of record NC_080638.1, on the reverse strand, counting down.
TATCTCTTGAGTGCAATTATTTCAAGATGGAACATGCTGATTGGAAATGAGCAGTGCAATTAGCAAGCAGGAAAAGATGATGATATGAACTTTCTCAGGGTCAATAATGCCAATCCAGAATGGTTTTGCAGACATGTGAAAACTCCTTTTCTCGACCCCCGGGCAGTAAGATGGTTTGGGATTTGTCCAGTAAGTATTTAGTCCTGCTGAACATATGAATGGCCATGTAATCTCTGTGGTGGAATCTTAGTGCAAGGGAGAAAATGGAAATGAAAGCAATAAAATAAGCAGCAATACACTAAGGAAGCTGAAATTTGTTTTGGAAAGAAGAAAAATGTCCAATGATAAAAGCTGTGAGGTATTAAAAGAAGCAGAATTGTATAAAGTATTGTGCAGTGAATCTTGGAAATAGATTATTTTTAATCCTGAAATATTTCAAACCACTGATGTTCGACAGAAACTCCTTCATTGTTATATTGGTCAACTAAGAGAAGGTACTGACTAATGTATGAAGATGTTTCTCCCTCTCTGTGGTTTTGGCCTGCACATTTTGCCTATGTGGATATAAGTATAGTGAAAAGTATGCCTTGTGAAAGCAGCCAATTCAAAAGTTATTTGGAATGGAGAAGGTAAGAGGCAATACAGAAACTTGGCTTTTTTCTGAGTTCCTCTGGAAGAGGACATGGTGACCGTCACTTTATTTGCTCTCTTTGGGTGTGGATACTTTCTCCTCATTCATGCCTTGCTCCCCAGGGTACTCTGCTGAATGGGCAGGGTACGTTTTGATGATGTGCTTCTGGGAGAGGCCATGGGAAAGGAAATAGAGTGAATTCTGGGCAGGTTACAGAAAACATTCCCTGTTCTAGGTGAACTGAGAGGCACAGAGGATTAGTACAAAGAAATAATTCTCTTCTTGCCAAATGAGTCACTAGAAGCAGCCTCTGACACAATCCTGAACTCTTAATTTTCCCCTAGCACCCCATGTCATGCTGTTCCCTGGTTGGTGGTTCTGGTCTGAAACTTTTGTTAACTGCTTTCTGCAGTCTCAAGCTCTGCAGAGTTCAAAACCATCTACTTGCTTTTTAATCACTTAGTACAACTTAATTTTTTAATTCTGTGCATGCAACTGTACAATTTTCTTAAAAAAATACCTTGATGAAAATGAATTATGTTGTTTAGCTGTTGATTCAGTGTGTAAAATGGACTGGAGATGCAGGTATATTTTTAGATCAGTCATCCAGTAAACTTGAACTTATGAGTAATGCTTTCATATAACATAGGAAAAGAAGTAATTAGAGTGAATAATTCAATCTACAGTGAATAGCTGAACCAAGCTGTCATTTATAGATATTTAAAAGCTTATAAAAGCAAAAAAGAAGTTAATCTGTGTTAAAAAGGCAAAATAACACCGACATTAATCCCATCAAAAGACCCTACCTTGCAATCTTCAGACACAGCAACCCTTCTTAGCATTCCTGATGTGTTGCCATGTATGAAGTATTGTTTCCAGGATGTCTGTTTAGACAACACGTCTAAAGGCAGAATTAACAGGTGCTAGGATTCCATTTTCATATAAGCACCTCCAGCTTAACTGCAATTTTGGTTTGAACAGTGACTAGTGATTATCTGAGTCATATTTTAATACCATAGTAGCTATGAACTTAGATAATACTTTAAAAATAATAAGCAAATGCTATTTTAAATGCTGTTTCATGCCTTGGCTGTCACAGATTCAGAAGCTAGAGCAGACTACTGTCAAATATGCAGCATTAGCATATTGTTAGCAAAGCTGTGTGGGAGGAAATACCATTCTGTATCGACTTTTCCAAGATGCAGTTTCCTGCCATTTTTCTTCTACCTGGAGCATAATTGCATTTTTAGTATAGTCTTTTGCATATTCCTTCAGTGCACTTTCCATTTTGCTTACAGCCTTTCTCCTAATTGGAAGCAGAGAAAAACTTGATCTTCTTGTGCTTAATTTCTCTCTTTGCTCCCACTTACAAGAAGAGCAAGATGGCAAAAGGATGAATGATTTTGAGGAAAGAGATAATATCATGCTGGGAGGGATATATTGCATTAGTTACTTCTGACAACCAAGGCAGATATCAAGGCAGAGCAGGCAAGGTAAGTATTGCTTGTATCTGTCAGGGCCTATTTTGGAAGATCCTGACCTGACTGAGCCCTTTTTACAGCCTGTGCAAACTCTCACAAGTAGCAATCAAACACTTCTGCAATTTATGAAATATTGCCTCTCAATAAGTAATTTTTCACAATATAAAATATGATGTTTTTGGAATGTCATTGATGGATCCAGGCAGCAAACCTCAAATCCTGACCTTTATTATCTCTTAGAAAACCTGGTTTGACACCATTCCTTGAAAGCAGTGGTAATATTTGCATTTAAAAAGGTCTGTCTGTCTGGTGAATTAAGACTGGAATTGCAACCAAAATTCTTCTCACAATGTTTTTATTCCCCCCACCAAATGTAATCAACCAGCTGACCAGAGCCAGAAGTCATTCATGTCCTGTGCTCATGTAACTTTATTTTTATTGAAATAAGTTTTTTGGTAGCAACTTTTACTTTGAATTCAGTTTCATTTATCTTAATAGACTTTTCTTTTAACTTGCATGTTCTGATTACTTATTCTACTTCTCTGGATATCAGATACAAATAATGCCATTTCTCTTCTCTGCAGTGGTCAGCGGATAAGTTTGGGTAGCTGAACAGCTTTTAATCGTAACAGGAATATCCCAAGTATTTTCAGAGATTTCTGTTGGAAAAGAATCAGTTGTTACAAGTCTACATCTTTCTCCTGAGATCAATAACTTCAGTACTTTTTCATTCACACTGCCCACCATGATTTGCTATTCAGATAGCCTAAGTATACCTGCTGTAAGTGAAAGCAAATATTAACACAAGTGTGGTAGTTTTCTTTTTAAATGGCAAACAGAGACTCGAGTTCCCTTTTGTCCATGACCTTTTCCATAGCCTTAAATAGAATTCAACTCTTCCACTGAGTAATCAACATGAAGAAATAATGAGGCACACATGAAAAAAGTTAATATAACAAGGAAAAAGACTTTTTATCATAGCAACTGACAGTGCTATTTTATCATGTGGGAGACAAAACACGTGGATGTGTGTTTATTAAAACCAGTTTATTGTTGTGTGTGTGTATGGCATTGGTCTGATTAGGCAAAGACAGCAATGTGTAACTTGAAGAGCATAATATTGTTGACATTAATGGAAACTTAATTGTGAAAACTAGTTATCCTATAGTGTTATAGTGTTAGCTTTTTTTTTGGCTGGTGGTTTGGTTCGTTTTTTTTTTTTTTTTTTTTTTTTTTTTTTTTTTTTGTGTGTTTTTTTGGTTTTTTTTTTTTTTTTTTTTTTTTTTCACTTTCCCAAAAAGCCAGTTGTATAATGGAAAATCACAGAGCTAACTCACAGAATCACAGGATGGGTAAGGTGGGAAGGACCACAGTGGGTCATCAGGTTCAACCTCCCTGCTCAAGCAGGGTAATCCCAGAACAAATGGCACACAGGGCTGTATCCACACAGTTCTTGAATATCTTCAGTGAGGAAAATTCACAACCTCTTTGGGCAGTCTGTTCCAGTGTGCATTGCTTCACACAGAAAAGAAGTTCTTCCTTGTGTTCCAAGGCACACTGCTGGCACAGGAAATTTTAGTCCAGGCTCATAGAATTCAGGAAGCTTATCAGCATTGAAAATGAGACCTTCAGTTGGAAGCCCTGAGGCAGGTTTTTCCAGAAGTTTCCATCCTGCAATACCCAGATGGGAAAAAACACACAAGAATAGAATTGTGTGGTGTCAGTTAAGGTGTTTAGAGTCCCATGCATTGCAAATCTAAGAATAATATTGCCAGTAAAATATAGTTATTCTGTTCCAAACTGTGGAAATTGTATCATTAACAAACAACTTCAAGGCTTTCTGAGACCTTTATGTATCTTGATATGTTCTGCTTTAATAGTGTTGACTGCTACAAATAATCCTTTTGTTATACTCCTCTTGGCTTTGAAGCAGAAATTCAAGGTTGGTGTGCTACAGAAGGCAACTTTCTTCCATTGTCTGTTTTAGGATTTTCAATTGTGGGTTGAACAGATACTCCAAATTACTTATTATACTTCAGTGATTCCTAAAAAGTCAGTGATAGAAAATGACATAATAGGGTTAGGTAGAAGTAAACAATTTAAAAAATGTTAAAGTACAAGGAAATTCTACTCCTGTGAATGTTGTTTTCATATAGTTGTTGCTAAGAAAATTGCTGTACTATGAATACACTTCCCCTGACTAGCAATGGTTCAAGTGCATACTCATCAGGCAGGACAAAAGAGATAATTTAGTTTTGATGATTATTCCATTGTGATTAGTAATAGAAACACAAAGGAAATAAGTTTTTTTCATTTTTGGGTTGGGGCTGGGGAGGTGGGGGAAGACAAAGGACTAGAAAAATACCATCAGCTCATCAGCAAGGGGTACAAAAATCAGACAAATTAACAGAACAGGCTGTTAAAGAGGGTTTACAGAAAAAAAAAAAAGGAAGCACAGCAGAAGGTTTTGTTGGCTTAAAGTGTTTGGTCATTCTTTTGAGGCAAGGGCTAGAACCAAGCAAGAAAATTTCTGCTACTCAGAGGACATTCAACTACTTGTACCAAAAAGCTCCATCCATTTATTCCAGTCCTTCTGTTCCTGATTTTTAGTCAACTCCTGATCTGTGAGAAAACTTGCCTTTTTGTCCTATAGTGTCTTTAGATCATCTAAGAGCTTTGAAGAACAAATTAACAAATAGGGAGGAAAAGGGAGAGACAGAGACATTTTTAACAAGAGGAGAATGGAAGTAGTGTGTAGGAAAGATCTGTGCATGTACATAATAATTTCATTCTACTCATACATAATCCTGGGAGCTGAGTAATGATGTGGCAAAACTTAGCTATGACACTAGATTTTCAAAGCAATCAGATGAAAGGTGACTGTCAAAAAGTCTCAGTTTTTGTGTTATCACTTTCTGTGTATGGGTCAGGAGCTTTCTGCCATCTATTACTACCCAGTAAAGATCTTATCATCGCTGCTTTTCGTACTGTGAAGTACTAGGGAATAGTAGGAAAGAAGCAAACAGAAAATCTGAGGTTACCATTATGTCTTTTTCTAAAATGTGTCTGTTCCATCATATGATTTGAGTCCCCTCTTCTCATAAGAAAAGTTTAAACAGCATGGAGGTCTTCGGTGTTGAAGAGAGAGGAGGCAGACACATGAAAGGGATAAAAAATCAGAATGCTTTGAAGATGTAAGTACAATAATCATCCACTGTTGAGTATAAGGGTTCTCCAACAGGAGATTTCACTAAATAACAGAAATGCAGAATTTTTGCATAGTTTTGCAAATCTCATCAAGATTTTCCACAGGACTCCAGAAATATTTCTCAAATTCTATTAAATACAATGCTAAAGTGTCTGGCTTGAGAACAAAAATTATATCACTAAACTTATTATATTCTTACAGACCCTTGCTCCTAGGACCAAGGGATGACTTTTGGTGATTCAATAAGTCCCCACTTTATGAACTGAAGTGAAAGAAAATTAGGGAAAATGTTTGTAAGATCCCCCAAACTCCACCCTGTCCTAGCTTATAGATCCAGTGATAGAAGGAAATTTTGTCTAAACACTGCTGTTATAGATACAATTGTGTCTTCCAGGTTAAGGCAAACAGTGTGTGGATGTTATTATAGCCAGGTAGTTTATTTCCTAACTGGCTGCATTCTTGTATGCTTTCTCCTATAGGGAAAGAGTAGAAATTCCTTAGAATATATGTAAAGCCTGTTATCTGCATGTACCTTTCTGTGTGCATCATTCAAATGCTTCCTGAAAAGTTCAGCTGTGTGCTAGTGAATTTTCACCTTTTGTGCTTAGAGCTCCAAATTTACATGAGGACCCTATTCTCTGACCCCAAAACCAGAGTGGAGAAATTTGTATTTCAGGAAAGTATGTGGGTGAGAGAGAAGAACCTTGAGGCTCCTTCAGCTTGGAACTGTTGCACCCAGACCTGCAGTGCAGATGGCTTGAGCCATCCATCTCTTCTTTCTTTAGAGAACAGATGGGGAAACACCTTTTGCCAGAAAAAGGGTACCCAAACCACTGGATTATACTGCTTGCTGTTTTTATAGGTCCGGGCTGTTGGGAAGAGGTGGAAAATGGATTTTGGGATCAGGAAGGAGGAAAAACTATTTCCCTGCTCTCTAATACTTCTGACAGCTTCAGCAGTCTGGATTTTTGAATCAGGACTTGGCAAATACAGAAGGTACCTTTGCTGTCACTGAGGCAAGGAATAGCTGCTGCTAGGGCTAGACAATATCCATTCCTTCCTTGGTTCCCCTGGATGCTGGATGCTGGAAATAGCCAGATACTGCTGCTGAGGTCTGAGCATCCTGAAATGACAGAGCAAGAGGAAGGCTGTGACATAAAGCCTGTCATATCAAATTAATTTCCTGAATGTGGAGAGAGTGTGTTTGCTCACTTAAAAAACACAATAAACCCCTGGTTACTCACCAGGTGTGTAAGTGATCTGCCATGCCAAAGACTGAGGGGCAGTGGAGAAAGGGTGGGGTACGAGACAGAAGGCAGGAAACTGCACAAAGGATAGCAAGAGGGAGGGACAGGTTTGGAATAAGCAGATACATGTTGCTAGGAAGAACTAGTGTGGCTAGGTCTAAAAAGTCTTTTTGACTTTTTATCAGTTGCAGGTCCTCTCTGCATGTGCTTCCTACAGCTGAAGAATAGCAGCCTAGTGCCTCCTGCTAGGCATCTGCTGAGCAGCTCTGGATGCAGGAGATGAGCAATGACTTTGTACATCTCCATGCAGAGTGACCCTTTCTGAAGATTTCTTGGCAATCTGTGTCTTTTTGCATAGACTTGCTGAGATTCATTTATGCAGGGAGAGTTTTGATATTTGCAAGAATATAACATGCTTTTAAAATAAAATTAATCTGCTTTTCTAGACTGGTTCTATACATATACTCTCAAGTAGTGCCACAAAGAGAAGTAAGTGCCTAAAAAATGTATTTATGATTTCTTTTGATTATTGAAAGTTGCAGTGCAAAGTACAAATAATCTTAAAACTTCCCACTGGCCTCGTATTAAGAAGAGTAGACTTTGGCATTTTGTGTGTGTGTATGCTACAGAAAACTGATGTGACAGTCTCCTGTTGAAAAACAGCTCAGTTTTGGTCCAGAGCATATGTGAACATACTGTCTCTCAGCAATTAAATCAGTGCTCATATGCTCTTTTTATGACAAGAGAATTTGTAAATATTAGTAGTCTATCATGAAGCAGTCGTGTGGAAGAAAACCAGTTTGGCACAAGTTTCTTGCTGTTTTCCTGTCAGAAATAATTAAATACTATTTTTAAATTTAAATTATTAATAATAATAGTTTCTGCAGAATTTCTTGGAGCAGATTTACCCTTTAAATGTGTGTTTAATATTTTTTGCTTTGTTTGAGATAAAGTTCACATAGTACTGTAAAGGAAATATTAGTTAGTTTTGCTTATGTGATGTCCCTTAAACAGTAGAATTAAAATACATGTTGATTGCTGTTGTAGCAATGGTTGTAGTAAACTGCAACAAAAACATGCAAACTGCACAGCTTTCTAGGTAAACTAAGTAAAATTATCCAATAAAATGATATCCAATAAAATTATCTGGAAATCTCTAGTGGTATTTAAACCATCACAGATATAGGCAACTTAATGTTGATGCCAGGTAAATTAAACAAAGTGAAATTTAATAAAACCTCAACAACCTTAACCTCAAGTATGGTTACTTAACCATGGCATGAAAAACCTCCATACTAGAATGATGATTGTGGCGTGTACTAACTGTGATCTAGGTAAAAAATATTCTTCTGAGTGCATGCAAGGTAGTAAGACAGCGGACAGACAGCCCGTTGGTGGTAATGTGCAGGTGGAACATACTGAATTAATACTTGCTATCTAAGAGTCTTTTAACAATTATTGTGATAGATTATACAGATTTAAAAATTAATTCAGAGAGCTAAAGTGAGTTGTATGCCAGACACTTAAAAGAGAGAACCAGTCTTGCAGTTCCAAGAATTCTCCAAAAATTTCCATTTTTGGGGAAAAAAAAATCTAGTTGCATTAGTAATTAGTTATAATTAAAAAATATTTTTCTCCTCCTTTCTTCTTTTTCATCCTTCTTTTGCTGCTCCCACATCATGCTGTCCATTTCTGTCCTGAGCTGTTGATCATCCTTACAATTTTTTTCTCTTATAATTCCTCCATTTCTGTCCTCCATCCTGTGTCATGTTTTCCTTCTGGGCCAGCAGCCTGGGGTGCTCTTGGACCAGTCTGGAGACTTTGCAGTGCTGCTTCCTGCAATGCTCATTCTCCTTAAAGGCAAAACAAACAAAATTTGTAAATTCAAACAAACCACACACAAATTAACAAAATATTCAGAGAGCACCTAAAAATTAGTCACACTCAATTATGCTTCCTTCATGTGGAGACATAACTTGTTCGCTATTTTTATTTCAGTATAAATGTCTAAGTGTCCTCTTCACATGTTCAGTTCCTGTTTGGGAGCGAAACCTTCTTCAGTTGGTTCTCCTCTGTGATATTCCAGAGGCTCACACTCCCCACTGCTTTTACACCAGGGCCACCTTCTGCTCTAATGTGCTTGAGTTGACAGGTGCTAAAATCTGAGGCAACAGCTAAGCTTTCAAAAGTAGAGCTTATAAACATTTCAAAACTTTTTGAACTTCCAGAATTATTATTAGTATCTTATGACACCCTTGGAGACTACACCAGAGTAGTCTGCAATTTGACTGTAGTTCCTTCCCCATCCTCCACCTCCAAATCCACAAAACTTTTGAAGAAGGAAGTTCTTCCTTGATCTCCTTTGCTATTGAGTTATGCAATGTAGCAGTTCATAGAGATTTTTAAAGGAACACATCAGACAGACTATATTTCTGTGATCATTTCCAGCCTTCAGTTTTTCCAGGAATCTTATTCATGTCCAAATGAATGTGTCCCATAGTGTTGAAATCTTTGATATGCTGAGAAAGGGTAAATCATAGGGGTTAAATTAAGATTATTAAATAGGGTAGCACATATGAAAAAAATGGAGCTGTTCTGTAAGTGGATTTTAATGGGAGGAAAAAAAAAATCAGTATGTCCTTCATCCATATATTTTGTAGGAACAGTGATAATAAAATATTTAAGAACTGAGCATATAATGCAGTCTTCTAAGCATTTCAACCTGCTATTATATTTTCCCCTCTCTTTTAGAAGTTGCATGTTTTAGTTGACAATCAACCCATTCACATGAAATGCCTTTTCATTTTATTCTACCTCGTCAGTTGGAAGCTTAGTACTTTAGCAAATCCCAAAGTGTCTGATTTTTCTTTTGATGGTTGAAATCAGAGACAACTATCCCCATTATTTCTGTGCATTTGGATTACCAAAGAATTGGGATGTATTCAAATGTTATATTGAGTGGAATAATAACCATAGAATTGCTAGGTTTGGAAAAAACCTCTGAGATCATTGTGCCCAACCATTAACCCAGAGCTACCATGTTCACCACTAAACCATGTCTGCAAGTGCCCCATTCCCAAGCTTTTTTAAACACTTCCAGGGATGGTGATTCCACCACAAATAATGATGATAATGATGTAAAAAGTAAAACAATAACTTTAAACAACCCTGCCAGTGATGTATCACTTTCAGAGCAAACTTGGATTGCTTTAAGTATGGTACCTCTCTGCTCTTTATTCCTATCTTGCCGAAGCTTAGATCCCATGGAAGGAAACTTGTCCCTATAAGCACCCTTTATTGGTCTTCCTCCCCTTAAAAGCCTAATTTCAAAGAATTTCTTAATAAAATATGCAATGATGCTGCTTAAGGTGTTAATAACTCTTGGTTATGTAGGTTGTCTACATTGTGAGATCATGGCATATGAACCTTGTTCTCTTTTGCACTCTTGAGTCAGTTATGGGGAGTTGCTCTTCTTTTTAAGTTGATAGCTTTTCACTATTAATTGTTTAGAATATACTAGGGCCGATGACTAACTGGAAACTGAAAAGGGAAGTTGGACACTAGGAATAACACGGTCAGTGGAAGACTTTATAGCACTACGTATCAAAGCTGAAGGCTGAAGCCTGATCTTATCCGTACTCACGGTGTGGGAAGAGGAGCAAGGATATGAGCTACACAGAATGTGCTTTGTTTCTGATGCTGGAAATGGGGGAGGTAGGGAAGATGGTTATTTTTCCTAGGAGTAGCTAGCTTGATTCTGGCAATGGCTGTTCCATATACCCAAACTACTCCAAAATGACGACCAATGAAGACTTGTATATGTAAGCAAATGTCTAATCTTCAGAAGTGCCATGTATGTAGCAACTCTCTCTAGAGCAAAATGACTGGTAAACAACATAAAAATCTTTATGGTAGCTCTGGTGCTTAGTATATGATGTTGCTGATTTGATTTTAACTTCAAATACTTTTTTCCCTGTATTTGCTGTTATTTCAATGAGAAATTCAGTAAATAGTACTTGATTTTTTAAACATTGACAAATTTTGCTAATTTCAAATGCTCATGGACAATTTAAATGCCTAGTTAAAGCTTTTAACATTATGATCCTGAGAGCTCAACATCGTAAGCAACTTAATTATTTTGTCAGAAAAAAGTGCAAACATTTAAGATACTTCTGCAGACTAATTTGTGGAACTGGGTCTTACTTCACAAAGATCACTTTTAAGAAGTGCTGATTAAATGGAAGCAGATTTCCCTTAAATGATTTTCTGCTCAGGGGATAATATAAAAATTTCTTTTGGCAACTTATTTTTAAGTTCTAAACTGCATTCCATGTGTACTTCCAACACATAATCCCTGCTTAAATTTTGAAAGGCAATGTACAGATGTCATATAACTAAATAATAAGGATTTAAATTTGTATAAACTGTAAGTAGAACATGAATGCTACTTTAAACTTGTTCCCTACCATAGATTTAGATCAAGTTGGCTTTCTTACTATTCCTATCTTCATATTCTCAAAATGAAACTATTGATAAAGTATAGAGCTCTTAAAAGGTGATAGGACAGATACTCCTATATTTGGATAAACTTGTATTGAAAAGGGAAATGAGACTGAATCTTCTTTCATGTCAGTGGTCATTTGCTGTTGGCTTTTATTTCCCAAATGTTGTTGTGAGGGGAGCTACTTAAAACCTTGAATGTATTCTGGCTTCGGGGGCATTCTTCACAATTTATTCATTGTTCCATTGACACATGCTGCTACAGAACTGGCAATAGTGACACAGTTTAGACACAGGGAGTTGTCTGGGTCACTTGATCATGTCGTGGAGCAAAAATTTCTGGTGCAGGCAGTGTGTAGTCCTTGAGCAGTTTAAGGGCAAATGCTGCTGTTGGTGCAGTGTGTGGGAAGGTGGATAATGCTTCCTTCAATTGCCATGGCAGCATGGTTCAGCTCTCCAGGGCCTTCCTGTTATTCACTGTCACGCTTCCACCCTTTTCCAAGGCAGAATTAGCTTACTTTAATCTCTTCCTCAAGGAGGGTTCTTGTTCTGGGCACACAGCTATGGAAAAACATTAAAAAATAATCTCTAAGGAATTTCAGCCTGAATGCCTGGAAATACTCAGTATGAGGCATGGCTAGTGATTAGAAATGTATCTGGCAGAGACTATGGGACTTCTCCATCAGTCAGTTTCCCTCTTTGTGAGCACAGGCAGGTTCATACCAGCATTCATATAATTTTGTTTTAACTGCTGCTGCTTGTTAGTATAAAAAGACTTCAAATGTCATTTTTCTTACTAGCCTTCCTAGCAGACGCTCCCATGGCACCTAGGATCTGGGAGCCTCAATATGATGAATTAGTCTCCCCCTCCAATATCTTTACAGGCTGAAGATACCAAGTTGGTAAGAAGAATTTCATTAGCTTCTTTCCTCTTGTGTGTGTTCTTTCTTTTTCTAATGTTTTAGTATTCAGCCTTATGAGAAGATTACGTAAGGTTTACCAATATTTGCAAGCATAGTGATTGCTAGTAAAACAAACCTGGCCACTAAAATCTTCTCATCTTGGTAGAAAAGGATAATAGGGAACCAGGAAAAAGCAGGACTCTTCTAGACTTCAACCCCGCAACCAAGCAAAGATATTAAACATATCTCATTTAGCACACCCACCCATTTGTAATATTGCTATAATTTGAAAATTAGATGTAGCAATATAACGAATGGCAGGCAATTGCAGGAGTCCCTATAGGAAGAAACAGAGGTCCCTAATGTTCTCTTTCTTTTGGCACTGAACTCCTTTGTCATGGGTGAGTAGAATGCTGCATCAATCGACTTTGGTCAGAAATAGACAAGATTTCTCAGTTTATGACTATTTGCTATTTTTTTCCCACTCAAATTTACATATTTACTTGTACCTGAATGAATTCGTGAGATATTTAGCGGAACCTATTATGAATGTAGAATATTTTTTTGTAAATAGGAAAAAATATGAATACATCCTTATTTTCTTTCCTGTAGTTGACTGGATGAACTTACAGGGACCTGGAGCAGTTCAGTGACTTAGTGTTAAACCTCTGTTTCTTCTTAAGAGGCACAACCAGTAAGTATGTTCCTCTTATGTTCATAAAGTTTTTGTGAACCTTAATGAATACTAAGAATTGCAAAGCAGCAGAATCAGTCAGCAGCTGTTTGTATTAGGTAAGAAAATGTTATTTTAATTTTTTCAATCACACAGAAGGAGATATATTTGCTACAGATGAAAGATTCTTAATCAAATGTATTTCAAAATCAAAGCTTTGGCAATTGAGTAGTCTAATGCAGCTGATTAGACAGGTCATACTTTCAAATATTAGGGCATTTTAATCACCAGAGGGCACTATCCTTCCAGGCTAAGATTAAACGGTTATATGGGTTTACATATTTTTGTCTAATCTAAGAAAAGGGATCCCAGGCAATATAATTGGGGTTTTTTTCTTATGTATATATTCATTTAAATAGCTTAATTCTGATCATCCTCTCCTTTAAGTTTTCTATATTTCTATATGAATAATATCCAGGTTGAAGTTAGACTAGTTTAAGAAACCCCAAAGTATTTGCAGAAAATGCAAAAATTATATATATATATGTTGTTGAGCCCTGACCTGTTTGTCACAATCCAGCTGCTATTATAGGAACAGACCTGCATTTGAAAATATTTGAAAAATACTTTGTGCAGAGTATTCTTTCCTGTCTCCCTACTGAGAGATTCTTCAGGCTGCTGGTCTGGTTTTATTCTCTCCAACCAAGCAGAGCTCAGCAGCTGGCAGGAGAGGCAGCTGGTGCGTAATGCTGACCACACCTCAGCATGAAGGCCTCCTTTTTGCAGGTGGCTCCTGCTGGGATTTTCTCTTGCTGGCTATTATGTTCCAGTGACCAGCACTGCACAGATTCCAGTTGCTAGTTGTGCTCCTCTCAAGGGAGTATGGGAGAGAGTAAAAGTCACAACTGATGGCCACAGCGGTGGCCACATAGCAGCAACAGTCTGCAGCAGCATGAATCCAAGATGTTGTTTCCTTGTAGCATACAATGATATTCAGCCTTTTGTATGTAGTGTTATGCACTAGAAGCATTCATGCTATGAATATATAGATGATCTTTAAGTGTTTTATTTGTATACTGCCTATATTCATGTAATTCTCTTATTAACCAGACAGACAAGATTTTATTTAGTCCTTTGGACTACAGACATCTTTCTTGTTGGTGTCATTACTAGCCATGTGTTAGCTCTTCCAAAGTTCTAGTAAGTCATCTGCATGGGTGTAGCAGTAAGATATCATATCCCTTAGATTTGCCTGCATAAAACATTAGGTGTGTTACAATTCTGGACTGAATTCCTTTCTCAAATATTCCAGAGGTTATGATCTTGAACTGATCATAAAAAGGTGATTAAAAGTCACCTCATTCCTAGCAATGATGAACACCCACAGCTCTTGCCTGTAACAAGATACTTGTAATTGTCAAGTTATTAATCTAAATTTGTGATTGACAGAAAGAGAGATAAGAGTGGACATGGTTCTTTGTTGCCTTCAAATCGTTACTGTTTAGTTCCAGGTAGTGATGATAAATACTTCAAATTTAAGAGACCATAGGTCCCCAATCCTACGTAATTTTGTGTTTCACCTGTAGCAGCAGTCTATGTATGAAGAAAGGAGTTCTTGGTGTTATGTGATGGATGCTTCCACAAGGGAAGGGCCACTTGTGCAATGATTGCCTTTATTACTAGTCCTGCTGTGTTTATTCTTGATCTGGATATTGGTGTCTTCAAAACTGGGGCAAAGAATTATGCTGTTGGAGCTTTCTGTACCTGCAGACCATTGCCTAGGAGAACAGACAGCAAGAAAACATGCTTTCCTGATTGACTGCAAATATGATCCTTCTTTTAAGGTCAAAAGAAGGATTTACTTTGTGGAAGGGAACTCTCATGAGGAATGGTCTGAAAGGAAAAAGAAATTTAATTAACCTTTGCTGCCCATAAAGTTTCCCGTGGTGTTCATGGGAATGTCTTTTAGTAAAGCAGTAAAGCAGATCAGGTGAAACTACCTTTTCTCTCTTCCCTGAGTATATCCTCTAAGCATTAGGCCTCAGTATGCCCCTTATGCCTGAAGGGTTCCTATGGCTGACTCCTTATTTTCCTGAGTGCTTGATCTCCTTTTGACTAGTCAGAATGATAGCTCTGAATCCAGAGCTATCACCAACCACCATGTACAGTCACAGGGAACTGCTTGCACAGGGCAACATGGGATTTGTCTTCCCACAGGAGTTTTGCAAGCAATAAACAACAAATCCTTAGATGCACACAGCCTTATCTAAATCTAGCTATTCTTTGCAAGCTTAGGCAGGTCCTTGCTGCCCAGTTACAATCTGCTTCTCTGCAGAATCTCTTTTTTCCATTCTGTGGTTTTTCAACTGTTTCCAAATTCTGTTTACATTTTCTGCTGAAGATTTCCTGTTCAGAAAAACAGTTTTTCTTCATGCTTTTAATCTTCTTGAAGAAGAAGCTGTAGAAAAGTATCAAAAGAACACATAGCTTCAATTTGCTGCATGATTACAGCCACCAATGGCTTTTGGCTCTAGCTCTCCAGAAGTCACTCAAGCTGATGCAACTCCTTGGTTAACTCTTATCTGATTATTGAAATCATCAAAACAGTGGAGGTGCAACATTTGTTAGGCCTATGTTTGTCTTGCCATACCAGAATATCAAAAACAGGGATGTGTTTTTCAAAGTATTTCTAGCCATGATGTAATTAAATGGTTGGGGGTATTCTAACAGTCTACATTGACAGTAACAAATGTCAAAATTTTTGTACTTTCCCAATTCAGAGAAATAATTTATTTATATTTTATTTCTCTAAAGTACTTTTCAAGAGGTCTAATCCTTTACTTATTTTATGAATAAAGTGAGTGGTATAATTATCTTCATTTAGAGCAGATTTGAGCAAACTATAACCACTTTTAAAAATCCCAATCAGTTTCTGAAGAACTTCTAAATAATATAAAATGCAAATATTACAGTACCTTGCATAATACCTTACATTATTAATGTCCCCAGAACTTTGCAGTCACTGATATTTTTTTTAGTGAGGATGACATTATCTTACTCTGAAAAATATCTTGCAGTTGGCAATGTGGGTGACTACTGTTTGAGAACATGTCCTTTCTAATGCACAGTGGAACTTGCAAGATCTTAGCAAACTGACAAGATAAGTTTTTGTCTTTAAAAATCCAAAATGAAACAGAAACCAACTTTATAGGAAATTCTGGCATCAATATGCAGCTAGTTGCTCACTTCAGTGAGCAGTACAGTTGGTTTTGTGCCATTTGCAGCATTTGTCACTGACTTCTGTGGCAAATGGATACAACTTTATGGGTACAACTAGAGTCTCTTCCATTTTATAAATATTTATATTTGTGTATGTGATAGATATATGTGCATGTGTATGTATGCAGCTGCATAAAATTATCTCCCTCAGTCACTGATTGTAGCATTGTAAGGCTGCATGATTGAAGAAAGTGTTTGGTGAGAGTTCTTTTACTATTTAAATATCACATTGAGGTGGGCAGACTTTAGAAGGAGAGTTCAATCTTCAAAAACAAAGTAAATTCATTAAATACCCTCAATACATTTCTTCCCCAAGAGGACAGCAGTGGTGAAACCTGCTTATGGTTTTGGTGTTTAACAGCTGCAAAATTGCAGTTCATCTCATGAGTTCTTGGAGTGACCTGGCTTGAATATGCCAAAGAACTGTTAAGGATTTGAATACTTAATGATGAAAGCTTCCTTCTGCCTGTTTTTCTGTGGCAGCAGATATTCTTGGTGTATAATCCATCCAATGAAATGCATCTGAGTTTGAGACTGTGCAATTTTCAGTACTGTTTACAGATTCCCACCCTAGCTTTAAATGA
This sequence comes from Ammospiza nelsoni, assembly GCF_027579445.1. Lineage (NCBI taxonomy): Eukaryota > Metazoa > Chordata > Aves > Passeriformes > Passerellidae > Ammospiza > Ammospiza nelsoni. The sequence goes on along the minus strand of NC_080638.1, from coordinate 41,020,383 downwards.
GGTAACTTGAGTACTGGTAGAAATCTTGCTGCAGCAACACAAGGCTTACCATGGTAATTTTCTTTTCTTGGAAGTGAGATAAATAATCCTCTGCTGAGCATCATGTGTCCATGTCTGGGCAGACTCAGACTCAGGCTTTCTCATTTCAAGCTTGCTCGCATCCCTACACCATATGGTAATCTGCAGGGTAGCTATGGCCCTTTGAATTGAAATAGAACCAAAGCTGAATACTAGAAAGGTAGAATTTTGAATGACAGTCAAAAAGCAGCAATCATGGAGTAGTTGGCAATGATAGACACTGGAGGAAGCTTCTCTGGTTTTACAGAAGACAACTGTTCTCTCTCTGATGGGAGTCTACATGGAATAGCTGCTCTGTGTATGAAAGACATAAGGTAAAGCAAAACTTCAGAAGGGAAATGTTTAGCCAGATCTGACTGTCCTTTTTTGCCTCCCTCCCAGTTTACTTTTTGCAAGCTTAAGGGCTGGGTCAGAAATGCAAGCTGAAGTAAACAGTTAAGGATATGGAAGTCAAAAAAGAAGACAAAAAAGAGAAGAAAATGTTATATTCTGCTGTTAGTGCAGAGCTCTGGTTTGCAACCCACCCACCTTCTGGATTACCACTCAGATCTGATGCTTTCTGTGTCTCAGAGTTATTTTCTCCTGCACCTTCCGTTATGCAATAACAAGTATCAAATATGATCTGCTCAGCTATGTAATGGACAGCTGAAGTGAACTTGTCCTACTACTGAGGTCTTTGTGCAAATTTGCATAATGTTCTTACATCTGTTCCTGTTGTCTCAGCAGTTACTCTCTTGGTCCTCTGTTCTGAGCAGTCTACCCTTAAACGATAAGCACTGCAAGGGCTGGTTTAAGGGCAGGAAGTAAAAGTTTTCCTCTTCTTACAGATTGTGCTTTTGTGATTTAGATGTGCCAACATGGTGTTAATTACTGCTTCTTTAACAGCTTAGGTGATAGAAAGATTGGCGTCAACCCTTCCAAATTTTATTTTCTTAAATTTCAGATGGCTGCACCACATCAGTAATTACACTCAGACTTTGAAATCTCACAGAATGCATCTTGAAAGGAAATAAAATCCCAAATAATTTGTGAAAGCAGAAACAGTTCTGTATTCCCCAACACAGGCACTCAAGTATACAGAGTCCTGATTCTTCCCTGTCTCCTGCTTATATAGTAATTTGCACCTCTGTGGGAAGAAAATATCTAGTAGAATTGGGTAGCATTTCAGCTGAAAACCTGTCTACATGATTACAGTATGTGAGGCATACTTGGTCAGGCTGGTAGTACTTACATGAGAATCCAAAATTTTAAAATAATATTTTAAAATAAAATTTCCATCGGCATAGCTGTCATGCTATGGTATATAGAAGATACTGTAACATCTCTAAATTTAGAAAAGAATATATGTTCAATGTCAAAAGATTGTAGAATCTCTCCACTTAAAATTTCAGGGTGAGATCCAGAGTTCTTTGGCTTTGGCTTGCTACCTCTAGTCTAAGGGCTTTGCTACACAGTAGAACTTATTCTCTGTTGAATTTTTTTGAATATAAAAGGTCTTACCTTCTCTGGAAAATTCACTCATTAGTGCCATACTGTGTTGCTTGGAAGTAGCAGTAAACTCGTCCTTGTGATTTATTATTGCCTGCTTACATGGCATGCTACTTTGGCAGGTCTACATTTGCCCTCTCACATTGCTCGGACCACCTGGTCGGTTACCTGTGTGCCTGTAACTGCTCTGCAATTACACCGATAGAGCATTTGAGCCCATATTTGAATGCTGGGGAGCAATGATCTTCACTTCCTTCCTGCTTTCAAGTTCTGGCGGTCTGTACAATCACCATGGTTTTCTTTTCAAGTCTTGTTTTCTTGCCTTCATCCAACCAGTTCAAAAGCAACAAAAAAAGATCCCCAGAGGACAGAGTCGGCAGAGGGAAGCAGTTCTCCAAAATTCAGACATCATAATGTGGTGAGGATGCTCATGTTGCTAATGTGGATGGTAAGAACAGAGCCATGAATTCAGTACATATGTGCTGTGTCAGAAATCATAAATGTGAAATCACCTTGCAGTAAAACTGGACATCTGCTTTTTGAGGGGAGGTGGAACAGGGAAGGGTTCAAAATATGATGACGAGGAATTAGTACAATTTTAGCACAAGTCTGCAGTGACTATTTCACCTTAGCATTGCTGGTTCTCAAAATGCAGGCAAGGCCCATGGGTGAGGTCATGATTTTAGGTTCAGATTATCTGGTAGTCAGGAGGCAGCCAGCACCCTAATGCCTTGTCCATGTTCCCCACAAGGCTGCCACAGGCTGGCAGAGGGACCAGAAAGCAGCATGGTACTGGCTTCTGCTGTTAGTCAGTCCTACAGTGAACAACCACCCATTGTTTGGTTTTCTTCCCGCAGCCAGAGGCCCCCTGGTTCTCCCATAGTATGCCAGGCACTGTGTGCCTTTCATGCTGCCTTTCTCCCTCTCTTCCTCCCAGCGAGCCCTGTCTGGCCGTACACTGCGTTCAGAAGCTCTCTGTGCTGGCACTAATTGAAGGAAATCTTATAATAGAAATGTGTTTGTTGAGGGCATGTCATTCTGTAGGTCTGCAATAAAATATGTAGTACATAATGTATTTTAATTAAACCGGAAATTAATTCAATTCATCAGAACAAGTCCACCCACCCTCTGCTTTTTAATATCGCATGCTCCAACAATAAGGAAACTCCAGATAGGAAAATTGCCCATCTTCCTCAACAAGACACCAACACTGTTAGCATTTGGTGTGCTGGGCACTCACTGCAAACCAGCATTTATTGAACAGGGCCCTCTGAGTATGTAAACAAAACAGATTCTTAGACTCATAAAGTAATTGAGTTGGCCCTTGCTACTGAAGACCAAGGTGCTTTTGCTTTCCCATCATAGGAGCTGTCTATCTTTACCAGAATGTCAGGGGAGGAACATTTCAGTGACTCATAGCAGCTGACCTCAGTTGTGCTTATTTACTTGGGAGTCTCACATACAATTTTTTTTCCTTGCTATTCCTGGTCTTAGCCTGTCACAGATGCCCAATCTGTTGCATTCATTCATTTGGATTTTGTGGGTAGGCACTTTCTTCACTTTACTGACTGAAGACACAGGTCAGGGGTATGTCCTCTAGTATTAATTGATCTGCATGAAATTAATTTTTTGCCTGTCTTCAGCATCTGTGTCATTTCTGATAGCACCATCAACACCTCTCTTGGCCATGTATTCCTTAAAGTTTTGGCTACACACAAAGCTGTGGCTGCAGACATTAATATGAAATGGAGTTTAAGAAAGTAGCCATCCAACATGCCCAGAGCTCAGCCTGACAGTTACCCCACTGTTTGAGTGTGTAAACTAGAAAGTTCTTCTTATTGCAGATGCTGGCAAACTCTGATGTTCAAAGAAATTGCCCAGTTTGGTTTAGATAAAATACAATAAACCTCTCAAATGCCATAAAGCTGAAGGCATGATATGGTTTTCCAAGGCTGAGAGAAAGGAGACAAGACCGGAGACACCAGTGACCTGCTGAGACAGATGAAGTGATAGGGAAGATTTTTTTCTGTCAACATGGAGAAAAGAGAAAACTCTCAGTGACAGGCAAACTGCCAGAGAGAGTAGGCAGCAGATAGTGGGGATGAACAGGCAGATCTTATTTCTATAACACATACTCTGTGGAAGCTGCTCTTCCAGTGAATGAAAGTCAACTTTTGTTGGGACACAGGCTTTGGGAGAATGTCCTATTCTGAGCCTCAGTGCCCCATAGCCAGAATATTGATTTTTGGCTTTTTTGGGTACATTTTTCCTTGAGACAAGTCACTGCACAGCCTGTCACGTAGCACTCCTGTACACGTAGCTCTCCTTACCACCAGCACCAGTTTACAGAAAACTGTCCTGTCTCAATTAAATTTCTGGCAAAACCTTTAGCTTCATGCTTTGACAAAGGCTTTTTGGCACCTGTAGCTGCAGATGAATGACACTGTCTGGGATTTGGTACAGTAGGCACCAGGCCTCCCAAGACTTGTGTCTTTGTCCTATTGACTGCTCTCTATGATGCACTAAGGGAGCACTGTAAGATGAAGGCGTGTCTGTCTGACCCCCTGGGTAGCCTTGGTGCTGAAGGGATGCTTGGGTGGCACAGAAATACTGGAACTCTTCCTGCCACTAACTTTTGCAGAATAAATATTTTTCATTATTTGTGCTGTATCTACATATCTGGGACTTTGAGCTGTGACTCAGGAGATGTGGTAAGTCACAGGCTGCTAGCAGTGTTGTATTGTAGGTGTCTGGATCAATAAAAATTGGTTACACCTTTGTCTCCCTGTGTGCAAAGCCATGCCTAACTGACTAAAAGATGGAGATGGCTTTCTGGGAGGGGAAATTCTAAGATCTTGGCACTATTCCTTGTATAGATGCATTTGGCTGCTCATGTGTCAGCAAAGTGAGCTCTGTCTTGGATGCTCTGAACTGAAGCCTGGTATTTACAACATCCTCCTCTCTGGAGAGCTGGAAGGCTTCTGTTTAAACTACATAGAGGAAAACACTGTTCAACAATTTCCATGTCATATATTAATGTCTGGCTAATCAGAACAATATCCAGACAGGTTGTTTTGGTTTTGTTTTGTTTGTTTATTTTTCTGGGAGAAAAAAATAATTTAATAGTAAATATGTAATTTAATGAATGGGTTAATGTTTAATGAGTTCTGACTTACATTAGATAAGAGATAAACATTGTAAGCAAAGCATAAATCCTAGATTTCATAGCTACTCCACAGTTATTAAATAAGTTGTATTACAAAGCACAGAGAAGTTTTTTTCCTAATTCTGCACGATTTTTACTGACTGAGAAATTAATTTTGTTTTCATCAACTTAGACAACAAACAACAATAAAGCATAAATGCAATGTTAAGTTTAGACATGGCAGAATATATATATAGCTTCAGTGAACAAAGAAACTGGTGAGAATAATAGGTCAATTAGGCTGCTATTACTTGCTTTGATGAGAAGAATTGAATTTTCAAGACTGATATATATCACACACAGTGTGCCCAAGGATTATACAAACAGAATTGAACAGCAGATCCAGAAGGTTATCAAGGGACAGGATATGAAACCTATTGAAAGCTCTTCTTTCACAATTTTTTTTTCTGATTCTAGCTAAAGATTAGTAAAAAAAAGGGAAGTTGGAAGAAACCCCCATTTTTAAAAAAATATTGGTTCTGGAAGTTGCAGTAACTGCAAATACTCAAAGACAACTAATACATGTTTTCTGGTTATCACACTTTCACCTTCCACTTGTAACAGTTAGAGAGACCTGTATTGCTGTTGTTCTGATAGGAACCTGTTTCTAATGATCTTCAACTTGCTCTGTGACACTCCTACTTATAAAGGTTAGCTGGGTTTTTTAAAGACAAAGTTACCTACCATAATTACATCTTTCTGGTTGCCTAGTTTGAATGAAAAATCTGAAGGTCATGTCAAAATGCACAGCTTCAGCATGGATGTTTATCTCTGTGTAATACTGAAACAACTATTGACATCTATTTCATTACTGCATCTGACTCAGGGTTTGGGAAAAATAAGAAGTTTCTGAATTTCTTTAAGGAACCTTGATATAAGAATTTTTTGCAGTGTTTTCATACAAAGTTACTGGTGTCAATATTAGCTATCTGAGTTATGATTCATGACGCTGAGAATGCAGACTAGGTGGAAATGGTTAGGAAAGACAGCTAGAGAGAAAGTGGTCTCAGGTTGCACCGGGGGAGGTTTAGATTGGATATTAATAAAAAAATTCTTCACAGAAATGTTGTCAAGCATTGGAACTGCTGCCCAGGGAAATGACTGAGTCACCAGTCCTTGAGGTATTTAAAAGACATGTAGATGTGGCCCCTGGGGACTTGGTTTATTGGTGGACTTGTCACTGTTACATTAGCAGGTGGATTCGATGATTTTAAAGGTGTTTTCCAACCTAAATGATTCTGTGATACTATGAAAATAAAATAATCTATCAGTGTTATGTTCTGTAGCAGGAGGGGGTTTTTTCACCTGCCTCCTTCTATCTTGTTTTAACTGTAAATATAATTGAAAATTACTGTCAATAAGAAGTGGGTGATTTTGTTGTATTATTTTTGGGGCTTTTAAAATACATTTTATTTCCTTTTGGACATGACTCTGCAGTCCTGCAGTAGCAGAGCTCAATGAAGAGGAATAACAAAGCAAGCAGTCTTTCTAGGTTTCCCTTGCATTGCCCAAGGACAATCGACTTTGTGTCCAAAAATGATTGACTTTTAGTGTTTTTTAAAAGACTTTTGACCTTTCTATTGTCCTTTTTGTCCAGCTATTTCAAGGCTGTCCTACTTGAGACATGACTTTTGACATGCTAAGACTATTTGGAAATGCATTAACAAAGTATAATGCTGCTGACTCTTTTGTGACAGGAGGCCAAATAGTATAACACAACTGGGCAACAGTAGGCATGTCCCTGCAGTGATGTTACAAGCCCCATGAATATAGAATATCCCATCTGATTTCTTTGTGAAACAAAATATTTGCCAGGTACTCAGCTATTGTGAGGCATATCCTGTCTTGAACTTTTGGGCTTTTGGGAGGGAACATTTTTCTTATTGTTCTATCTGTTAAAATGTACATGGTACTAAATAAAACATGCAACTTAAACCTGCACCAAAAACCTAAAACAAAAATTGGTTTGCTCAATGCAAGTCAAATAAATGTTTGTGGCTTTATTCTCCACTTTACTCGGGGAAGAAGAGGTGTTCATATGTTGTGATTCAATTCTTCCTGATGTGGTCTCTGGAAAAGAGGAGGGTCTAGTTCTGATCTCCTGGTTTTACTTAAGCAAAAACCCTCAGGAAAATCCATTCAGTCTGATTTCTGTAGTGAAACATTTGAAGCATGTCAAATATGTTAATGATTAAGGATGAGTGGGTCTTGTTATTTTGATGGCTCTGTGCCTTTCAGGGAGGAGGATGGCAATGCTGTGGAGGGGATGGGCAAGCCTAGCCATGAATGCACAAAACTTTTGGTGTAGAGAGATCCCTTTTTCATTATATAAGTTGTAGCCTGTAGCCTCTTATAAGGTGAGTTGCTGTGCTGCTTTTGTTGCATCGTTTTCTCATATGCCTCTGGTGTACTTGAGAATCTGTGTCCCCTTCCCTTGCTCTTTGCCAATGATAAATGTCTTGATTAATACAGTTTCACCAAAGCAGCTAGAGTCCAGATGAAATCAGCCAGCATCAAACATGTGTGTAAAGGCCTGTATGCAACAAAGCATTTATAGGAATTAATTTGGAGTAAGTAAGTAATTAATTAAAAGTGGGCTACTTAAAATCTGCAGGTGTTGCTATTCAAAATTAATAAAGTCTCACTATAGCTGAATTAGTTCACTTGAAGACTAAATGAAGGTAAATCTTTGAGTGTTTGATTCTAAGTACTTGATTCAGTACAATTTCTGTTCAATGACAGAGGTGAAACCCATAAATGCACCCCAGTGCTCTTCCACAGCATCCTCCTGAAGTGTACTGTCAAACTGTTCTGAATTCACTAGTCTTTGGGCTAGCTTGGTTTTTGTACAGCAGTTATGGGTGTGTTAGCAGATACAGCTGCTTCTGACCTCTCTGGCACACAGGTGTGCTGACCTGGGTCCCCAGCTGGGCAAAGGGAATAGAAACTTTCTACGTATCTCCATCTGCTAACATAATAGTCTTCAAAAGGAGGGCTCCTAATAATCTTTCTACCTTTCTTGTCAGTATAAAAGCAACATAAAAAGAAGGAGCAGATGAAGGACTGCTTTCAGTGTGTGCATCATCTTGACCAGATGCAGTCTTAGAGTCTTGAAAAGGAATAAATTCACAGACTGAGGGCCATCCCTCCTCATTGTGATTTATCACTGCAACTCTTGCTGACAGGTTTGGGGACTAATCTAGAAAATCAAAACTAGACATTCAGAAGTAAAAATCTTGCTCTTGCCCATCCCTTTTTGTAATTCTTATTAAAATAAAAAGAAATGCCCTCTGAAACCAACATTTGAGATGTTCTGATCATGTAGTAATAGAAAACTACTTTTTTTTCCAGTAGAACTTCCACTTCTTGTAGAAAGGTATGCAGTGAGTATGTGTGTAGATGAAACAGTGGATCATGCCTCATATTAAAATTGAAGCCAGGAATGTGTTTGAGGAAGTGTTGAGATGGTAGGATACATTCATAATATTATGGAAATGTATCTCTAATTCAAGATGCTATCTTAAAACAAGGGATGATCTGATCCCAAATGATGAGTTGCAATTTAGGAAATAAAAAGGGAGAGGTGGGATGCGGCTGAAGGGTGCTTATTTCTGATATTCCTGTAATGATTCATACCACTCTTTAAAAGGGCATTGCTATTGAAGACAAGTGATCCATACTGTATCCCAGTGTTATCCTCTGTGAATAACTGAAACAAACACATTTCTCAAGGTTTATCCCCTTCTTTTCTTTCCCAACTGAAGTATTGAGCACAATCAACTCTTGGGCAGGCTGCCTAGGAGAATGTAGTATTTAATTGTTATACTGAAGGGACTAGTGTGAGAAGAACAAACAATTAGATAAAAAGGGGTTGAAATTCTGACAGATATACTAAGATAATCTTTGCTATGCTAAGGGTTACAGCTGCCACTAATTTAGTTGCATTATTCTTCTAATTGCAGATGTTTAGAGATGGGTGTTCTAAATTACAAAGAAGAAAAGCATTTCCACTATAAAAGCAAATATTATAATAAAAATATAATTTATAGGATGATAAAAGCTTTTGATACTGAATGATTTGATAGATTAACAGGAAAAATAGAATATTTGCACAGATATTTATCTAAAGAATAAAGTGGACACAATGACCCCAACCAATGTATTTCCATTTCTGTTGCTTCTGAAAGAAAATGCTTAGGAACAAGTGATTGGGCTGAATTAATGGTGTCAGGTGACATATCGATACCCAATCATGATTTGTTCATTAACTGTGTTGTCCACTAGTGATAACTAGTTAGCACTGTGACAGTTATAATGGAATAGTTTGGTTAATGTATGCAGCTCCTAACATTATCATAAATCATTCTTGCAAACAAATCAAAGTCAATAGAAGAGTAACGTGACCACACATAATTTTACAATGTATTTTCCTCTCTTACTCATTGGTAATGTGTCCTTCAGCAATGGTGAAATATCTGATGGGTTTAAAACCTCTTTTGTTTGCTAATTTGGCTATCATCTTAAAGAAAGAAAAAACCTACACCTAAAATTTATTATCCTTAAAAAAACCCCACAGGCACAAGCTGTAAGCACAGATGTTAAACTAGAGGTAAATCTATGTACTAAAGCTCATGCTAAGTGGAGGCACAAAGCTCCTGGGGGCCAATTTGCTCTACTTCACGGTACTTAGGCTGTATCTGATACTGACCAAACTAGCTTATTTGGAGCTTGTTTGGAGATCTTGAGCTACATGCTAGTGTGCAATGTAGGTAAACCATTATTTAAGATTTATGCTAGTTATTTTATTACTCAGTCTTCAGAAAGGCTCACAAATCTGTAAGTGTAGGTTGTGGTTAGAACTGCTTTGGATCATAATCTGACAAGAATAATTTGCTGGTGTGCCCATTGCCTGCCTTCTAGAATACATGGAGTTTACATTGTAAAATATTACTTTTACTTGTAATATAAAGCAGTATGGTACAAATGTTTTTATGGCAGCAACTGCACTTATAATTTAATACAAAGCTCTGACAAAAATCAGAAATAAAGGATTCGCAAAACCCTTTCATTTTTCTTTGCAGCAGTGAAATTTTTAAATAAGCCCTCATACAAGAGAGGCTGAGTGTCAGAGGATTAGTCACGCAGTTGTAGTTCAGTGTCCTTGGTCCTACAAACCTTTAAGAAATGTTTAACACATCACATCTATCATGTCAAACAGTCAATGGAGCTTATGCAGAGTGAGGTGCAAGGAATTAGATTTCAGCTATGGGCTCACCATGGCTACTATGCTTTTCCCATGGCAAAATCCACATGCAGCAATAGGGACTCACAGCAAAGCCCTAGGGAGAGCATCACGTTTCTGCACATGGGGACACTGTGCTGTCAGGCTGAACAAGAGAAGCTTGCAACCAAACGTGGTGTGCTGCAAAAGGGAATGCTGATGCAATTGGGCTCTGGTGACCATTTCTGCATGATGTGTACTCTGCCATGAGGCACATGGGCTGTTTTAGGGCAAGGCTGGATATCTCCACGGTTTTTCATGTGGTACTGTGTTGATGCAGAAAGGCAGAGTAACAAAAAGATTGCTGAAGAATAAAAGTTGAAAAACAAATCTATCTCTTTGGGCACCATCTAGCTGGAAAATTTAAAATAGAAACATTACCAAGGAAGACCATGTCTGTTGGATAGAGAGATATTTTTGTTCAGAATACTCCAGAGAGGGGATCTAAACCTCCTGTTCAGAGCTGATCATATTTGCTAAAAGAGCTTGTGTCTTCCTCTCTGAAACTCTTTGTGAGGGGGAAAAAAAGGGCTTTATATGCAATTTTAAATTAATTCTGTGGTTTTTTTCTTCCTCACTAAATTGAGTAGGAAAAAAATACAGAATCCTCATGTTTCCTCTTTTTTTTGTCTTATTTTTTAACTATAAAAAATTTAACTTTGACCATAATGTCAGTGTAGTAGAATGGAACTGCTGAATACACTCCTCCAAACAGAACAGAATACACTCCCCTTTTTGCTGGAAAAAAACCCATCCATCCTGAAAATAGAAAATTTTCATCTTTGAAAAATTGAATCGGGATGAAAACTTTAGGTCTAAGTAAACTGAATGCTGTAGTTTTACAATCTCCCTGTAATTAGATAAGATAATTGAATAAAAAAAAAATTCTTGGAGGAAAGAAAGGGAGACAAATGTGGGTTTTTTATCAGTTTCAACCTTTATGGATCATGCCTTCAAGATCACGGTTCTGCTTTTTTCCTTTGATTTCATCTTGGTGTTGCAGGAGGCTACTGATACCTTGACCTTTTGTTTCTTGGAGTACCCAGTGGAAATAATGAAGCAATAAGATCCAGGAAGAGTCACCTGATGGTAACTACTGACATTTGTTATTTGTTTTGTGTGAATCTTTCACAGAGTAAAATCTACATTAAGAATACAGTGGTGTCAAAAATTTTCATTGCAAACACAAAACCGAATTTGTTTATGAAATGTGCTTTAAAATATATGAATCTATTTAAGTTTCCTGCTTAAAACTAGTTTTGAGATGCTGGTTTCTGCTGTGCCCCTGACTGCTTTATGCTGGGTTTTAACAAGCAGGAGTCAAACATAGTCCTCAACAGGAGACTTGGAATAACAAGCTAAATCTTGGGCAGATATGGGGCAGAACATGTCCCTGTAGTAGGGAGTCTGTAACTTGTGGAAGCTAATTGAAATATGTGGTTGTTTTTTGGGGGTTTTTGGTGGGTATTTTGAGAGGCATTATTTTTTTTTTTGGTGTTTTTGAAAGGCACTCAAAACCAGTTCTTGTCTTCTTTTTTTTTTTTTTCATCCAGCAACCAAACAACTTTGTTTTATAACTAAAACAAAGGTTTTTTTTCTTTTCTACCACAGGTTGCAAAGACCTCAGTCTCCCACTGAGAAAAAGAAATATCTTTGTGATTCACATGAGTTACCAGCAAATTTCATGAGACGCAGTGACATTTTATTTCTCTTCAAAGGCAATCACTAAAACAGAAAAAGGTCACATTTTGTTTTCAGCAGAAAGTGCCTCTGTGTCATAATTTAAAGTGAACAACAACCTCTAGCTTCATGCAGGAACATATATATATATGTTAGATAGAGTTTCAAGGGAAAATTTTAATTTTAAGTTCATTACAGTTTAGAAAATTAAAGTGCCTATTTCTTAATGATTACTCTTCAAGAGTTTTTACACGATTTTAGAATACTTTCACTTCTGTATGATTTTTTCTGCCATTGAATAATTCCTACCATATTTTGGACAAAATTAGAATGATTGACTATTGATGTCATGAAAAAAGTAATTTCACAGAAAAAGCTCCATGAAATTCAGTTATTGGAGTCATATAACATGACAAACCAATATGTAGTCTTTTTTTGGATGCAAACTGAAATTTTTCTGTTAAATAGGACTTTCCACAGTTTCACTATGGATCCAGTTGCTTCTGGTTTTTGGCTACGATTTTATAAACACTTGAATGTAAAAGTTATTTTAGAAATAGAGAACTGATGCCTTGGATGAAATTATTCATATGCAGGGATTAATATTTCTGGATCAGGAATATCCTCAGTATCTTCAAGACAGCTAATCAGTGCAAAAACTGAGAGAAAAATATCAGTGATCTCAAAATGTATTTTATTGAAGAGAAAAAAATCTTCTGCAAACAGAAACTTCCTGCTGAATGATTATTAAAAATTGCATTAATTGACTTGAGACACATTATTTTCCTTTTGCTGTAGTAAAACCTAATTACATCCAAGTCTCCTATAGATTTGAGAGGTTTGAAGAATGAAATAGGTTTTTTTGGTTATTTACTGATGTTCAAGCTTATTCTTGTGAGAATCAGTCTAGGACTAGGCTGAGACCTCAGACGTGTGCTCTGAGAATGAGAACAGTGTGTAATGCACCACTTTGAGAGGAACTCAGATTACAAACAAAGGTTATGAGTGGATCCTGTGAGCTCTAAGGGAACATTCTGCTGGATGCTGTTCACCCTTCCTTCAATAACTCCACTCCGTTGAAGAATGCTCTGCAGATTGAAATCTTTGAAAGTTTCAGATGAGAAACTGCAGAAGGGAAAGTCAAAGAGCAAAGTAGATTTGTAAATGAGACTTAGAGAGAAGATAAGAAAATGAGGCAGAAAGGTACAGTTAGGTTGTGCCAGATGGCAAAGGACATGGAGTAAATTAGTCTTTCCAGAAGTGGGAGAAACAGCTCATGGGCCTAGTGCAGACTAGGCTAAAGAACTTTTCTGACTTAGTTAATTTTATGCTGATGTGATATAGCTGCATTTGGCCCTCTGAAGTGCAGAAACATGGCAAATCTGGTCCACAGTGTGGTAGAAGTTGAGCCTCTACTGAGAAAAAGACTTAATTGCCTTACAGTGTGAGAAGGAGCATGAGGCAAATAACTTTTTACTTCTCCTGGAACTCCATTTACTGGTAGGACAGGAAAAAAAAACCGGGGGGGGGGGGAAGAATTATCTTCAGCTCTTAATGAACTATATTTACTCTCCTCCTGCATTTCTATGCAACTCTCCTTATTTTTTTCCCTCTAGGTGGCTGGCCGGTATTTTTGATTCCTTCATTAAGCACAGGTTGAAAATTGATGTTGAGTTTCAGGTCTAAGGATATTTCACTGGTAGCTTCTCTGAAATCTCCACATTTTCATAAACAGTATTTTTGCAGAGATAAATATATTTTTGAGCTGTTTCACTTGTTTAAAAGTAATCTCATTCAGCCATCAAAGGAGAAAGGAAAATTTAAAGAGTTGTTTGAAAATCTCAGCAAGAAAGGACAGTGTTATTAAGATGTACATAGCTGTGTGATAGCCTGTGAAGCCCGATATTTTCATAAATAAACTGCCAGACAAGTCAGGTACTTTGCAAAAAGGTCTCACTTTAGAGCTTGGTAATTTAGCTCATTTATTCCCCTCTTCTTCTACCTTCATAATTTTTTTCCCCAGAGGTTGGATTTTCATTGTTTAATCACTGTGTTTCAGAACTTTGATATATCATCATTAATCCCCCTCTCTGATTTCCCTATCACCATTTTTAAGAGAAAAGTTTTCCATTTTAGGGCTAAGTTCTATAAGGTCTAAAATAATAATGAAGAGGATATAAATTAGTGAACCTAAGTCTTTGGTCCTAAATCTGTTTCACCAATTACAGCAGAGAACCATGAGTGAAGGCTGATTGCTTGAGAAGCTCCTCAGCCTGGCTCTATGCATTATTTCCCTGTTAAAGACAACAATAATGATAATAATAATTTCTCTGTTTGTATTTCTATTGCATAATTATGCACTTCTTTCTTTTACTCCTACACATTCTTTTGTGCTTTGAGCCAGTCTTGGAGCTTGCTCCCTTCTCTCACAATTAGACTGAGGTTGGGGAATAAAAATGGAAGGGATGTTTGAAGCTTTTTAATTGTTCTGCTAAAGAATGAGTGAATGTAAATGCAAGAATTAAAAAATTGCCTAGAATGTGAGTGGTGCATAGATACCTTCTTTACAAGAAAGGTTTAAAATCCCTCTTGAGAAGAGGGATTTCCTTTGTATGGCTTGTTGTTCTCTGAATTGCACTGGATTATACAGAGGGATTTAAAGCTTGCAAAATATAGTAATAGGCTATAAGGCAGCCAGGTTTCAAAGTAAAACATTGAAAGCTGAGCAGAGGAAAACTAGACCTAGGGTTTTATTTTCAGTACATTATGCATCCTTCCTCTAAATTCTTTCCCAGCGTGTATGAGCGTACTGACCTATCCTTCAGTACTCTTAGGAGTATATTCCTTGTCATCTGCCCCTGCCTAGCTGTGCAGTTTGCAACATTGAGCACTTGATGTTGCGCAGACTCATTAGGGAAAACAGCCATTTTCAAACATTGTTCTGGGAAGATGGCTGAGGGGTTAACTACTGCAGCATAGCAATAGTACAGACATGAAGAGATAAAAAGGGTCTCAAGGGAAGCAAGTTTCAGACAGAAGGAACTCAGCCTGTTATGGAAAATGGTATGATCTTTTTGGCTGCCATGTTTTGAGCAGACACTGTCTAGACCAGCACTGCAGTGGCACAGAATTGGCCTCCTACTCTCACACTGGAGGTAGGCTGACCTCAGCTGAATGCCAGGCACCCAGCAAAGCCACTCTCTCTCTTCCCTCCTCAACTGGAAAAGGAAGAGAAAATATAATGAAAGACTCATGAATTGAGATAAGGGCAGGGAAAGATCACAAATTGTCATGAGTAAATCATGCTGAGCTTGAGGAAATCTATTGAATTTGTTTCCAATGAAAATCAGCGTAGATTCAGGAAAAGTAAAACTAACCTTAAACCCACTTTTCTCTCATTTCTCCCGCCTTCCAGGCTTAACTTTTTTCCTGATTCTCTGTTTCTTTCCCCCTCTTCTCCTTCAGTGGTACAGGGGGATGAAGATGGGAGTTGCAGTCAGTTCATCACAGGTTTGTTCTGCTTCTTCTTCCTCCTCAGGGGAAGAAGTCCTTCCCCAGCTCAAAAATGGGGTCAATCCCATGAGACACAGTCCTCCACAAACTTCTCTAACATGAGTCCTTCCCATGGGCTACAGTTCTTCACAAACTGCTTCAACATGGGGCCCAACAGGATTACAATTCTTACCAGCGAACTGGTTCCAGCGTGGGCCCATTTCTCCAGGGTTCCAAAGGTCCTGCCAGGAGCCTCCTCCAGTGTGGGCTTCCCACAGGGTCACAGCCTTCTTGTGGACATCCATCTGCTTCAGCATGGCTCTCTTCCACAGACTGCAGGTGGATCTCTGCACCTCACAGGTCTCCAAGGGCTGCAGGGGGACAGCCTGGCACTTTGCCTCCCCTGGTCTTCACCACAGTCTGCAGGGGAATCTCTGCTCCAGCTCCATGTGCTCCATCTTCACTGACTTTCGTGTCCACAGAGGTGTTTCTCTCACATATTCTCTTCTCTGGCCACAATTACTTCTGCACAATAATTTTTTCCTTCATAAATAAGTTATCACAGAGGGTCTACTACCTTTGCTGATGGGCTTGGCCTCGGCCAGTGAAGGTTTTGTTTTGGACCTGGCTGGAATTGGCTCTGTTGGGCATGGAGGAAGCTTCTAGCAGCTTCTCATGGAAGCCACCTTCTCATCCCCCCAACAGAACCTTGCCATGCAGACCCAATCCAGCAGTTTCTTGGACTGAAGTTGTTCATGTGTCAAAAGCCATCCTTAACACTTGTCACTTCTGAATTAGAGTAGAAAGAGCTCTTTAACAGTCATGTACAACACAGCCTTAAGAGGTGTTGGTTATCTGCAGCTTCCACTAGAACTGAAGAGGCAGATCCTCAGTATCACTGTTCTTTTCTGAACAAAGAAGTTTGGTGATTTCAGAGGGCAAATATCTAAAAGTTCTTCTCCTTTGGACTTGAGTCAGTGGTAAACAGTTCTATTTTGCCACTTTGCCTATGATGAAAGTCCTTTAAGCTTCTAATGGAAGACCAGGTGTAAGACTTCTGTGTGACTGCTACCACAGGCACTGGGGGAATAAAATTATTTTGGTTTATTTAGCTTCTTTAATTTTCAGTCTGAAATTTCTCTATTGGATTCTGAGCCAAGATTCATTTGCAATATTAAAGCACTTCATTATGTTTTTTCTTTTTGTAGGAATGAAGAGACTTTATGGAATGACCTGAGATTTTACAATTTTTTTTATACTAAAGCCAACAAATTATTCAGAAAGGAGGATTTACTATAAAAATTCCCACTAGTGAAAAAAAATCATTGGAGTTTAAGTAT
The DNA here is from genome assembly GCF_027579445.1 of Ammospiza nelsoni. Taxonomy (NCBI): domain Eukaryota; kingdom Metazoa; phylum Chordata; class Aves; order Passeriformes; family Passerellidae; genus Ammospiza; species Ammospiza nelsoni. The sequence goes on along the minus strand of NC_080638.1, from coordinate 41,003,819 downwards.
TTTGCTAATTTTGCTCAAGACTTTGGATTGTCTTTTATTTGTCCTGAAATTCTTTTTTCCTATAGATGCTGAAAACTCCCCTAGTACTTTATTTGGCACAAGAAAAATCCCTCTATGCAATCCCCCAAACCCATTCTCAAAACTCAGAGCCTTAAATGGGTCTATGCCATCTGTTCTGCTTCACTTTGGCAGCTCTGACTTGACATCTGGCAGTTACAGAACTAAGTGTGAGCTTGTAATTAGAATTGGACAGAGATCTCAAGTTCCTTGTTTTAATAAACCTTCCCTGTACTATGTGATGTTGCAGAGATGCTATCTGAATACTGGTATTCAGCGCTTGTATGTTTTTGATGACTCATGTAGAGTATGTAGAAAGAAGCAGCTTTATAGTAATGACTTTTGATTTACTTCTTTCAGTCCTAATTAGAGCATGTCTTAATGATGACACTGGAGTAATTTTTGTTGGCTTTGTAATCTTTCTCTGGATAAACAGGCTATATGACTTCTTCCATGGGGAGAGGTCTCAGCTAAGGGATAGCAGGATTAATCCCTGAGGAGGTACTGTGTTCATTCGTGGTACATAAAATGGTTGGGAGCCTCTAGAGGGCAAACCACAAAGAGTTTGGAGACTGCCAGTGTTATGAACTGTGAAATTAAACCCAGTTGCCGGTGGAGAAGGGAGGGGAGAGAAAAATAAGGACAGGCAGCAATTGATTCAAAGATGAAATTATCTGGTAGGAGGGTAAGCAAGGAGAACGTAGATGTAAGAGAGACCTGAGAACCAGTTAAGGAGTTCTTAATTTCCTCTTTTTTTCTATAGCTATCACTCTTTCTTCAGTCAGGATTTCTGTTCTGAACACTTTCAGATATGCTCTTTTCATTCATTTGCCCTTGTTTTCCTTTGCTCCAGTAGTGGAAATCATTTGGGCAATATATTTTTTCTTCAGGGAAGAGACAGAAGTTTGGCTTTTTACTTCAGTTAACAGCTTGAGCCTGGTTCTGCAGGGGATCTTGAGAGTGAACCTGAGCAGCTGAATTTGACTAAGAACATAGATTAATGTGCTTCTGCTGCCATTTAAACCCATGCTGTTCAAGAAGGTTAACAATTTCTAAGAAATTCTCCCCACTGCCTCATCCCTCACTCCTCATGTCCCTGTACTCCTCTTTAGTTAGTGACACTGAATTTGTACCCTCTTAAAGGCAAGAAGATGATGTTTATTTTCCTCTGATTTGTATGATGTCACTTTTAGCAAAATGGTTCACTTTTTTTTTGTAACAGCTTTTAATTTAATACAGACTTGGATTTGGTTATATCTATTACAGTCTGTTTGCTTGTATGTTCCTTACGCAGCTCTAAATTTGAAAGAGAGCCATCATCTTGACATTTTATTTGGGCTAGATTTTGAGTAAATGTAATTAGGCTTTGTCACGCTTTTTCAGACAGTCAACACAAAGTTATTTCTTTTCTCTTTGATATAAATAGCTCTTTTAGACTGGTTCTCTTTTAATTACTCTTGAAGATGTTCATATTTTTATAAGGCTGTAAATGTCAAGTCTGGATGAGTCAGACCTAAAATATTAGAAAGCAAACTATCTCTTAATGTTCTCACTCTGTCCCGATCCTTGTGAAGTGCCAAGAACTTCCTTGTACGTGCTGAGATCTCTCACAGCATTGAACACAGGGAGATCTGAAATTGCCTGGCACCTCTGAACACAATCCCTTACCAAACAGGCTGCACCGATACCAAGTAGGCCCAATCTCCATGATGAGATGAGATAACAAAAGATGCTATGACACTTCTTTGAAGAATTTAGTATCTTATTATGATTGATGTTCTCATTTTTTAAACACAGAGCCAAAGCCAGGTTGCATTTCGTGTATTCTTCCCTCATAACCTTTTTGGAGATAAAAATTAAATTAGCAAGAGCTACCTGTACAGAGAGGTGGCTGCATAGAGAGGGGTCAGTGGGAGGTACATGAAAAGAGAACCACAGAGCTGTAGAAGTGTGCTTAGATATGTGTACCAATACTAGCTCTGTTTGATAATTTCTTCTCCCTCCCATCTTGGCCTTGAATTGCACTGTGGGATGTTAATCACAATTAATTTTTACTGGAAAAACAGGTGCAGCCAACTGTGGTAAGTAGGAAAAAGAAGTGGACTAAGGGCCTGATTTTATGAACATTCTCAGTTCTCAATGCTTCTGTATTTACAGTATTAAAGTCAGGAAGCAACCAGGACTTTTCACAAAATCTTTAATTCTTCTTTCATTGGTTTCAGTTTTTTTTCCAAGCACCAAGAATCTTAAGATAGGTCTCCTTTTCCTCCTGTCACCTGACTCCTGCTCTGCTGTGGATATATATAGGGAGAAAACCTGCAGAGCCATTCTTCTTCCCTAAGCACATGATGATAAAATCAATACTAACTCTCTCCTAGCTTCTCTAGAAGCATTCTAGTGATTCTGGTTTTCTATGGAGAAAAGGCTTCAGCCTTATAAATTGCTGATTTAGTAATTTTTGTTGCTTCTCCTCAAGATTTTCCTTTTGGTTTAGCAGGCAGTGAAAGGCTGGGAAGGTAGAAGTAAGCTGGAGTTCCTTGCTCAATGGAGGGAAAATAGCATTTCCTTCCATTTGCATCAGTCCTTTCACTCATCACTGAAATATTTTTTCGGCTGCCCAACAACTCCAGAAGGCTGAGCTCATGCAAAGCAGTGAAAAGTGGAGTAGAGAAATCCAGATTAGTCTCAACCAAATTTATTTTGTAGCTCCATGACTATTCGTATCAGAGTTTAGATTTCAGCATTAACTTCCTCTCACTTGTTTCTGCTGTGGCTGCTCCTCTTCTATACATTTAGCACAGATTTCTGATCAGAAATGTTGTTAATATCTGTGCACCAGCACCTTTAACTTGCTTGTGTGACAGGAGTTTTTATGTCCCAACCTCTGTGGTAGGGTGGTAAAAAACTGGTCTGTAGGTTTAATGTGTTGACAATTTTTCTAATATTCATGTGCCCATATTGAAAGAATAGATTGTTTGCCTTCTCCATGTTTCCTATGCAACTGTGCTTGTCTTTTGTTTTACCATTTTACAGTGCCAGCTCAGGTTTAAAATGCTGCTCACGGTAGCTCTTGCCAAGCATTATTTTTCAGGTGACAGCCATTCGATAGCTTTGCTTCACGCTGCAGCTTTTGCAGGTGTTCTAATATTCTGTCCAAGGTGACTCATGTTATATTGCAAATTGTCTTTCTCACTTTAGTATCCAAAGCATTTGCAGTTATTCTTTCCTTTTAGTAGACTTGGAATTGTGACTTACATTCTAATCCATGAGTTCAATTTTTTCTATCAACATTAGTAAATTATCGGTTTGTCCAGAGCCATGGCTCCCACCAGTTCAGGTTTAATACTCAGCATCAGTTTACTGCTTCATTTTTTTTGTCAATCCTTCTGTATGTATCTATTGTGAAGGTAATTTAAATAAGTTTTTTTGTCTAGGAGATTCAGGATATGGTAAATGTATTTCAAAATGGTGATGTTTGTCACTTCAAATTACTATGCTAGGTTTTAAAAGAAAGAAAGATAACCTGTCCTCAGAGTAAGGGGTCTGAACGTGAATGGGAATCATAGAAAACTTCTAAAACATTTGAATGAACATTCTTTATACAGCTGTTAAAAGATTCAATAAAGGGAATGTGGTTGGTGGAAAAATTAGAGCTCACCTCACATTGTTAAACCCCACATTGTTAAATTTGGGCACTCTGAGCCATTAGATGAAGACAAACTTCAGGAAATACTGGCATGATGGGCAAGATACCACTAACATTCAACAGAGCAGAGGTGATACCAGAAAACTTTTCTCCATGATGTTCAGTGCTTTCCAATACACTCCCCATTTTCAGTTGTTTGTATTTCTAGCTCCGAATAAGCCTTCTGGCTGAAGTATTCAAGATTTTTTTCTTGTCTCAGCTTGTATTTTGAAAATTTTGGATTCAGTGGCTTCTGCATGGAAAAAAAAATTAAGGCAGCATAATTAAAAATAGATAGTATTTGTGATGTTGAAAGCTCCTGTTGTCTGTTTGATTTGATGCTTTTTGGTTTAACTACTTTGGTATCTTGCCTTATGTATATACACATTACATTTCATTTGGCCTCATGTTTGTTACTGTAAGATCTTGGCAGGCAGCCCTCCCCTTTTATAGGCTGGATTATACATCAGCAAACTGCTTCACAGGAGGCTTCATCTTATTTTCCAGTTTTTTAATGCATACATAAGAGACGAAATGGGCTCAGAAAAGTTCCCTGTGAAATTTCATTTATGACTAACAAAAAAACCCTGACAATTTATTTCTGTCTCATTTTCTAATTTCTAAGGAACTTTACTGACGACTATTCTCTTATTTGTGAGGCTCTGACATAAATGTTTCCTATACTTGTCAATGCATTTGTTTTGCAAGCGCTCAAATAGGAAGCAAGCTTGATGACATTGATGCTATTGTTATTTACTGGGGGGCATGTAGAGCAGACTGATGTTTTGTAGTGCTAATTCTTGAACAAGATCTGTGATAGTTAATGGAGGTTCAAATATCTTTTCAGACTACTGTAACTATCCAGTTATCTATTTAATTCTTGTAGTCTCCTGCAAAATTTATTAATTTGTTTGATGAGACCTATATTCTGTAAAATTATTTTGGCTGTCAAAAATTATTATTCTGTATTTATTAATTGAATTTCATATCAACATTTCTTTTTTTTTCCCCTAGGTTTTTGGCAGGCTACCAAGCCTATAATTACCTGCCATTACTCTTGTTGAGTATCAGCAGAGCACCGGCATCCTTTCAGGCTTCTTGAATGTTCCTGCAATTCTGAAACCAGCAATATGCTCCTCCAGGAGTTTTGAGGTGTAAATTACCAAGGGCTCAATTTTAAAAGTGTCTAAACTTCACAGGACTTTTTGAAATTTCCTATTACTAGTGCACTGTAAATCAAACTTTAAATCACTTCACAGAAAGACAGAACATTCTGAGTTGAAAGGGACCCACGTGAATCTTTGAAGTTCAACTCCTGGCCCTGCACAGACACACCAAGAGTCCCGCTGTGTGCCTGAGAGCATAGTCCAAATGCTTCTTTGACACTGTCAAGTGCTGAGACCACTTCCCTGGGGAGCCTTTTCCAGTGCCCAACCACCCTTTGGGTGAAGAACCTCTTCACAATATCCAACCTAAACCTTGGGTAGTGTCACTGGTCAGCACAGAGAAGAGATCAGTGCCTTCCCTCCTAAGGCAGTTGTAGACTGCAATGAGGCCTCTCCTCACGCTTCTCCAGGCTGAACAGTGACCAAGTGACCTCAGCCACTCCTCAAAGAACTTCTCCTCTAGGCCCTTCAGCATTTTCATTGCCCTCCTTTGGACACTCTCTAAAACCTCTCAATGTTAATGTCCTTTTAACATTGCAGTGACTGAAACTGCCCCCAGCCCTGGAGGTGAGGCTGCCCCAGTGCAGAGCAGAGCAGGACAATCCTGTCCCTTGCCTGGCTGCTGATGCTGTGCCTGATGCACCCCAGGGCAGGGCTGGCCCTCCTGGCTGCCAGGGCACTGCTGGCTCAGGTTCAACTTGTCATCAACCAGGGCCCCTGGTCCCTTTCTGCAGCACTGCTTTCCAGCATCTCATTCCCCTGTCTGTCTGTACATTCAGGATCTTCTTTGTAATACCTAATTCTGTGTTATTTTTAAGCACATATCATAAAGCTAAGAAGCACTTTTCAACTTCATAGTGAATATCAAAATCCACCGGTGAGACTATGCCACTACTAAAATATATTTTGCTCTAAGTATACTTTAAAAGCTTTCATTCTCATTTGCTTTGCCTTTACTACCTATGAGTTTTCCCAGAGATTAACTTCCCTAAACAAACATTTTACTCCTTTTTCATTTGGTATATCAATATATATATAACTTAAAATATTTTTTAATCTCCTGTCTTCTTTGAATATCTCTCTTTAGCAGCTACTTACACATAGCTATAACTTTGCTTGATTCTTCTCCTTAAAAAGAATGGTATTTAGATTTAGAAAATTAGCTTTATTGAAGAATATAGTTTGCATTGGAATGGAGATCTGTCTTCTTTTAAGAAATTTAGGTTATATTGTAGCTATTGATTCTTAGATATCCACAAATTTCAGTCCAGCAGTTAATTTTTATGTATTGTGTGATTCTGTAATTGCATCATCACTGGTGCAATGCAATTTGCATTAGAAAATTATCATCTGTATTATTTAGCCTAAACAGTTTCAGATTTTGAATTCAATAATGGAATATGCTTAAATTAGTAATGCAAAATAGTTTTGCGATAAAAAACACAGGCTGGAGAAACTCTGGTTTTATACCATGAATCCTTGTCAGATTTCGATGTAACAAACTGAACATAATTTAAAATTATGCCTAAAAGGTTTTTTATTGTGTTTTGAAAATATGATTTATATGTTTTATTATCCTCAATTAAAATTATGTGAAAGCAACTATGTATAATTGTTCTTGAAGGGTGTCACAAAGGGGAAAACCATGTAAATATCATAGGAGACATTATGTTAAAAGTATATTAAAAGGATTTAATTTGTGCATGGTTACCATAACAACCAGATGCATGTTTGAAACTTTTTAATTCACTTAGCTGAGGTGTATCACGTTCATTGTTTGTGATCTCTGCCTATTGCCTCATCCCAGGTCCCACCCAACTGCTGTTGTCAGTCTGTGAAGCCAAGAGGAGTGAGGGTGACAAGAGGTTACTGCCAGCTCACTGAGGGATGGTGCTGGCATTGTGGATGGACACTGGTTTGTTAGGCACTGCCTGTACAGGTGGGTTTATTGATGCCTCTGGAGAATGGGAATGTTTGACAGAACACCAAAGCTTTCATGACCCCAGCCACTGTAATGTGCTGCGTGTCTTAATCATGTACAAAGTAAACCATGAAATAAGCTATAATTTAATCTTAGTTTTGTATGTAATTGAAGCAAAATTTGTAATGGCAGAGTCTAAAAATTATGTAGGCAGAGTGGGTTGCCCATTTCTAATAAGATTTATGGTTCAGGTGGGATATTCCAAAAGGAAACTTATTTGTAATAACAAATCTCCTAAATTTACTAAACTTAATAGATCTTGAAAATAATTATAGACTGCATTGGTATGAAATATATCCTCTATATCAAATACCTTCAAAACAAGTAATTCAATTCTGCTTCTTCAGTGCCTGATTTTGTTACTTTTTTTTCCTATGGCATTGTTATTATTTGTCATTGGGGTCCTCTCCTTAATACACAGTGAATATTAGATTGAATTGAAATACTTGCACAGTGAAGAGGTATTCAAGACTCAGTGAAATGTTTAGTGAAAACTAAGAATTGTTAGGCAACAATCTTAAATACTTTTTGTCTTCTGAACTACTGTCCAGAGAAGTCATGAATGTAAGGATAAAAAACATTGCTGATTTTGTCTAGATCTCCTCCACAGATCTGGTTTAAACAGAAAGACTGAAGCCAACAATAGAAAAAGAATAGTGATAGGCTAAAGAAAAGGCCACTTTTCAGCTGAAACCTGGCCAAGATAAGAATCTCTTTGGAGTTACTTACATGAATTTCATTTGTGCTCGCAGCTTTAGAAAAGGGAGCCATATGCACAGATTTTGTTACAATTCTTTTTCTCATATAATTGATTTTAAATCAATATGACGAGAATAAAATAACTTCTTAGGTAAGAATAAAATTTTTCTTGACTTTTTGTGTTCCGGATGGAAAATACAAAGTTTTGGTGGTATGCACTGCATCCTAGGGATTGATTTAAGAAGAGAACCAGAAATGGTAAAAGCATGAAACCTAATTCCTATGTGAGTGAGCCTGTGGAGAAAAGTAAAAATTTCAGTACCTTTGGAAGATATTCTGCATGATTTGAAACATATGCTACATGCCACATGCTAAACTGCAGTGGAATTTGGATGATTCCACAAAGCTTTGCTTTCTGTAAAGCCTGCTTCCTTTCCAGATTTAAAGCAAACAATAAAAAATGTATTGTACCTTAAAAATGTGTATGAATAAAACAAATACTAAAAGGGATGTAATATATCCTCCTCTTCCTCCTCCTCCCCCCCCTTTATAACTTCTACATTGAATCCCCAAAATGTCACCCATCTGCTGGGTTTGGAAAACCTGTTTGAATTCAAGAGCTCTGGATTGCACAAGAAAGTAATGTAGTAAACTTGAGCCCCTTCTGGTAAGTGTGGGAAAGTTGGTGAAGCCCACAAGTATTTCCTTACAAGTCAGAAAAACTTTTACTAAATTATAGAAATTAAATATTTTGTTAACACAAAGAGGAAAGAATCATAAAGTTAGAGAAAACTGCGGGAGCAGAGTATGTTCCTGTAGATAACAAATAGAGCAGCTCCTTTTTCAATAGTTTTATCAGAAATCCACCCACTCCTTTCTCATCACAAGGCAGATGAACCCCACAGAAAACACTCCCCCAGCTTCATGTCCTTCTCTCTTGGACCAAAGGGTAGGAGCAGATTAGGTACCTCAGTGTTTGCCTGTCACCGGGTCTGAAGGAAGTTTTATCTGAGTTTTATCTCATAAAAAGGGGCAAATATTTGTCATTACAGCCATGGGAAAACAGGATACATACTGAGATTCCATGTAAAGAAATGGTTCCATTTCTGAGTGTGTTGCATTGTAGGAGAAGTACAGAGGTCCTCCAGCTCTGATTGTGCCCTGGCCTTTGGCAGAAGGGGAGGGAGCACACTGCCCCTTTAGATCTGTTCTTCAGAACATCATATTCTACATATCTACTATTCTTCATATTCTACATATTCTACTGTCCTGGAAGGTTTGCTTTTGGCACAAATCCCGGTCTCTCCTTCCTTTGTTAAATCAAGGATGTTTCAGATGGCAGCTGCTCCCACCTATCAAAAATTACCCCACATGTATACCTAGGGAAAGCCTGGGCTTATCCATGCTGCCAAAGCCTGGCATGAAAGATCCTGGACTATCGTTCTTATTGTAAAAGGACATCCCTAAGCTTCTCCAGGAAATTTTAAAAAGCATTTCAATCAGCATCCTGCTTTAAATTGCCCTCCAGTTCTATACAGTGATCTGAAGGAGCTTAATGCAAGGAAATATTGAAACTTATTGCATCCCATTGTTAGGTAATTATCAAATGATTTTCACTGGTAGTCCTGACTTCAAAGAGCCATTCTCACTATACAACTGGTGTCACAGAAATAGGGCTTTGTTTGTGTCACAAAAATAATCTTGCAGACCTTTTTCTCCCAGATAAATTAGTATTTTATATTATTGAGTTGGGTATTTAAAATCCTTTGAGCTTTTTTTTTTCTTCTGTTTTTTATTTTTTGAGTTGGCTTTTGAATTCCTTTTATTTGAGTGAAATAAGCTGAAAAGGAATATTTGAATATTTTGATGCAATTTTCATTAAAGCTCTATTCTTGGAGGCATTACCTTAAAAGAGGTTGTAAACATTGTAAACATGGCTCAGAATTAGCATAACTGAAGTGGGAGTAATTTTTCATTTTTATCACTCTCTGCCATGCTTCACTTACCTACTTAGTGCAGTCTGTTCTGTGCAGCCTTGATAGATGAAGCAACATACTTGTAAATAACAGATATATTTATATTGCTACTTCATCAGGAAAGAAACACATCATTTGCACAACCATGTATCCATAGCAGCTGTAAGACTCTCAGATCAGTTTTTCAGTTTTATATTTTTACAACATGATGGAAAATAACAGAGCTACAAAATTACATCAAAGTTAATTTTACTGTCAACCTTTCTGCTTTTTTCAATGCTCTCTATTAAAACTATTTTTACATTCTTCACAACAAAGAGGGAAACCTTGGTTAGGACAGAGTTTAAATTCAACTCTTAACTTTGCCTTTTAGTCTCATCAAGATGCACTTGCATGTCAGTGACCTCTGTCACTTGTCTTAAGAGAAATCTAGAGGTCAGTCCATCAGAAAACCTAGATCCACCTGAAAGGGCTGTGTGAATATTGTAGTTTACAAAAATTCAGAATAATACACTGCACTCTGAAATATCAGAGCTACCTTTCAGGGACATTAAACTGTGTGGTTTTGTTGGCTGCTAAAAAATGAAAACTGTTGATTGAAACATTGACCTGTTAAGCAATTCATAAGTAATTGCAAAATATTATACAAAATTCTAGCTTTCTCTAAGTTATTAATTAGGAGGTGAAAAACCACAAGAGAAATATTAATATTGGAACATTCATATGTGCAATTTCATATTTAACAAATTTTTAACTAAGGAAGCTGACTGAGAGAAGGAAAAGTAAATTTTTTCTAGTGTGAAAGAAGACTTGTATTATATTGATAATTTTTCGAAACACAACTTTTGGGGATTAAGATTACAAAATCAGATTTTTCTTGCATGCCGTTCACAGGCAGCAGATTTTGAAATCTTCAAAGTAGTTTGCTGGTTTCATGAAATCATCAACTGAAATTTATAAGCAAGTTTTTCCTCTGCGTACTTACAAACAAGTGGCCATTTTTCAGATTAGAAAGAGAAGGAAAATCTAAATTGTCCATTGCCAATCATGAAGGTCTTGGTTCTTTTAGAGGGACTTAGGAAAGACTGTCACAGAGATAACTTTTATTCAGAAGATGACAGTGATATGCAAGAGGCAATTTCAGTGGACATTTTATGCTCCCATACTGTTGGAATTTCTGTCTTAAAAGGGAGCCTATTACTACTCATTCATTTAAGAATCTGCAAGAGGTTGAGGGGTCTGCCTTTTGTTTTTTTTCCCCTTCATTTGAAGTCAAATCCTTTTCTTTTCCAGATGAAAGGTTATAGATAAGAATTATTTGATTATTTGATTCTACAGAGCAGTTGGTGTCCTCAGAGGTTTCAGAGATTTTTGCTTCTGCAGTAACAAGTGTGAAATTTGCATTTTATTATCAGATTTCAACGAAAGGTCTCTCTCTGGACAAAAAGGTCAATTTGTTGATCTCAAGGGTGTGTCCAATTTCTGTCTGGATCAAGAGCTTGGTGGGAGGTGAATCTGCTCATTCCTGATTTCTGCTTTGGTTTGCATTTTGAAGCAGTTCTCGTTGATCTTTTCAGTATCCTTTTTTGGATGAAACTAATCTGGAAGATGTGGTCAAGATGTAGCTTCAGATACAAATTGTCATTCAGTCAGGCCAAACTAGAGTTATCCCAAAGTTTAAAAAGCAAACCCCACCATGCTGGAATGAGTATCGTGTGGACATTAAATCCTTGTCACCAACTGTTTGGCTTTACAGGTCTCCTCTGATTTGTCTGCATTAGTTTCTACTGGATGTATCCCTCATGAGACTATGCTGACTGAACAATGCTTGCACTATTGAAAGTAATATCCTGACAATCCAGTCATATCTTATTACAAGCAGATTCCAGAGCAATGTGTACTTGCAAAAATTTAATTGCATACTTGTATTAAAACAAGTTGTATTTGCACTGTAATATAAAAGAAATGAAGAATGCATGTGGTTGGTATTTTATTATTTAAAAGGAGTACAGTAATATAGTCATTAATATATTTTTATGCATCACTCACTGTAGAAATTTAAATTAGTAGTTCACTATGATGAGTTTTAAGGTAACATTTCTTATTAAAAATGGAGAATCTGAAAGTTTTAGGTTCACAAAGGGTTTATAATTAAGCCATGAAAATTAATTTAGCCATGTAAAACGGATTGCTAATTAGTTTGCTAATAGGGCTGTCACTTCCAAACTCATTGCAGAAGGTGAATATTAAGTTAGATTGTCTCTGGAGGTTTCAGGGAAGTTTATGACATTCCTTGTAAAAGGCATTACTGTCCACATTTTTCTTGCGAAGAGAACTTGTCTTTCCTGCCAAACATTTAAGGAATATTATTGAGAATAATGATGATTTCTCTTCTGCTTTGTCTGCTTTTTGGAATAATTTCCTGGGTAATTGATGTTTTTTTTTCCCTATGGGGCGCTGATGACCACAAATATTAGAACAAAATGGAAGTGACAGAAAATCCTATCTAAATGCTGGAATGACCTTACTATACCCCAAGCTTGGAGTACACCAAATACCTCCTTAAAGAAGATGAACTGAGTCTCTTTTGAAAGAGTGTATTGAAGAAATTAAGTTGTATTTATTGCAATGATATTTGTTATAAATATTATGCCAGCAATACTAAATCCTGAAACATACAGTGAATCTTAATTCATGTCCATTCTGCACAGAGGTCGGAGTGTATACAGTGTACCAGTATTTTTCTACGCATCCCACCTACAACTAAGCCCTTCAAAGTGACAAAGATGGGGTTTTTGGGGAAAAGGCTTCCCTTCTCCCCTCTTAGCTGTTGAGTGCTCTGGTGGCATTAATGTGGTGGGGTTATTTCTGTCATCTCTTTGACTGAACAGAGCTAAGGCAACTGACATTTTAAAGATTTCTGATTGATCATCCAGGTTGCTTCAGACACAATCTGGCATTATGCTACTTTTAGGTGAATTTGAAATAATTAAATCTGCCACTGTAGCCACTAGAAATTTTAAAAGAACTATAATTAAAACTTAACCTCTACAAATTCTAATTATAGAACAAGAGTTTTTTCTGTAGTTAACTTCAGTTTGTCATGCAAATTAGCTTAATCCAAGCCTGGGCTATGAGATGAACTGAAGGTCCATGTTGTTCCAATATGTTAAGACGCAATATACTTGGGAACAAAATATATCTAAAAGATGTATTTGCTTTTTTTTTAATACAAAGGGAAATTTTTTTGCCTTGTGATTTTGTCAGTTTTGTTACATATATAATCTATGACCAGTGTCATACCTGGAGTTTCCATAAAGTGTTTCAACCTCATCTTAAGTTGGTCAGTATAAAAAAAAAAGAGAGAGATAAATATATATACTGTATAAAGGATGTTACTGGAGTGAAATAGGAGATTCTCCAAAGTGGGGAGTCATCCTATATAAGAACTGTATTAAGGAAAAGAAAGGAGCACTGGATTACTGTTGGAATTATTTGGTGGACTGACTTTAACAACAGAATTTCAAATTATAGCACAGATGAGAATTTTTCTAACCAAACATATAGAACTCCATCTTATTCACCCCTTCATGGTTAATCTACTGATGCCCATACACCATGTTTGTGTCATAAACAGGCCTGGTGGCAGAGTGAGAAAATAATCAATGTCAGTTCTCTTGTTTCTGTACTTGCTGTCACTGGCAGCATATTCATGGTGTTTTTATATTTGTCATGGCTGTTTTAAACTGGGAAAGAGGAAATTACTTAAGCAATAAAAGGAGAAAATTTTAATGGATCCATTTCTAACAAATAAAATACATTTATTCAATGCAAATCAAACACTTCAGGTTTTGTAAAAGTCTCGGTACAATTGCATTAACTTCATAGGGATTAAAAAATGCAAGGAGTAAAAAGCCTGAAAGTATTTTTAACCTACTTTCTGAAGCTACACCAGCTTAATAATTTTGGATTCTTTCCATAAGGGAAATATTACCATTTTAGAAATTGATTTTCCCTTTCTGCCTTTATCTTAAAAATATTATTGCTTTTAAAAGTGCTTTCCCAAAGATTTCTGTAGTCCTAAAAAAAGGTCCTTGAATTCTTTATTGGTTTCTGAAGAAAAAAAGCCTGAGAAATAGAAATTTCCTTCAATCTTTCTGTTAATAATTAATACAATTAAACACAATGCCATGCAGAGATGTAGGGTCATGAATTCAGTGAACAAAAATTACCATAAAGTTCACTTATAAATGAAAATAAATGTAGATCTTCAATACTCTCGTTTTCAAGGATGGTTCTGGAAACAGCCAGAGAAAAGGAATGCATTAATAATTCCAGCATGAGTTGAACTAGAACAAAGCTTGTGGTTGTCTATTTTTTTGGAATGGAAAATTTTAGATGGGAGCTTGTTAAAGTGCATAGAATAGGATTCCTTATTTTGTAATTTGGACAAAATTATTGAAAGAGAGTGTAGAAAAATATGTTAATGAAAGATTTACTATCTCTTCATCTCACTTTGAAGAAAATGTCCTCAGTATGCAGATCTCAGACTATTCAGTGACAATAAGCCACATTTTAAAATTATTGACATTCAAGGTGGAACCTTAATGCTTTTTATTTTCTGATCTACTAAATAAATGATATAGAATACTAAGGCAAACAAATTCAGGTTTGCTAAAATTCTTAAAAAGCTTCAATTAGCTGTTAGCATAGATCTGCTTTTAACTTATTTATTTAGAAAACTTTACAAGTGTTAAAGAAACACAACAGATTAGTAAATATGGCAACAGATGATTAGGCTGATGTGCCAAGAAATAAAATTGTTAAAAAATGAATGAGAATTCTAAAACTTGAAAATTATTACCAATAATCTGATATAGTTTATATTCTTTCTGGAGTATTTATTTTTAGCTGATACCTGCTAATAATGTACTTTTGTGATAAGAAGATTAAAAACACAGTATTGTTTACCCACCAAAACAAATATTGCATATTGAACATATTACACAATTTATGTATACAAAATTTAAAGTATATGTACATTTTTTTCCTTTATGCCTTGCTATAGCTGGAAAAGTGAAGTCACTTTTTTTTTTTTTTGCAATATTCCCACTTTTTAAATTAAAGCACACTATATTTGTGAGAAAATAAACATATTTATGTTCTGGGAGAGGGAGTTTCTGCATGCTCTGCATTTGACACAGATGGCTCTTATTTTGAATCTCACTTTCCAAAGCTGTATTTTAATAACTAAAGTAGCTTCCTACATAAAGTGGGGGGAATATGTGATTACAAAGGGGTAAGGAATGGAAATACTAGGGCGTGAGGAAAGCAGAAAGGCTTCATCTTTGTTTTGCCTTTTGATTCTTTTTGTAGTTGCTTTAACTTTCCATCATTGCATTGCTTGCAAGTGCTGGATGTTCATAACCTTTTTCACTTCCTTTCTTCATATTCCTTGCTTCTATATATCCTTAAACCTAAGAGAAATCAGCAACCATATGGCATCTTGAGTGGTTTTTCTTTGTTTTCTTTTACACAGAAATAATTAGTCATCAGCAAGTTCTCCTGCTCTGAGGTAATTGCCCTCATAATGTCTGTGATTTCCACAGTCAAGCATGAATACACCTCTAGTTAGCTCTTTTACTTGCAGCTTTAAGCCTTTTGTCTTTCAGCAGAGTGGCCAAAAACCCCTGATGGCTTTCTAGGTGGTCACATCCTCAGTGATTCTCGTGCCACAGACACAAACCAGCACCTGGGTACAAACCAGCATTTGTAACCTGCACCACAGACACCTGTGCTTCCATACACCTCTGTGGTGTTTCTGTTGTAGTCAGTTGTTCCTATTAACCTCCAAAAAGGAGTCTAACTGTTGCTGATATCTGTGGTAAGTGAAAATTGGCTGTCTTACCTATACCTCCATTGAGGTTTCAGCTAATCCCAAAATAGCAATTTCATCTCGGGACAGAAAACCTAATGTGAAAAATATTGAAGTATTAGGCATAATACTGAAATTAATTATGTCATAGAGAGAATTCATTATTTATATCCCACAGCAAATCAAAATACTTTCTATTTTAGGGCCTTGAATGAAGAGCTTTGATGAAGACCCAGAGGCTGCACATGGCTCCACAGCAATCCTTTCTATATATGGTCAGCAAAGGGGAAAAACTCAAATCCTGATATGATTTTTTTCCTGGTGTTTCACACTGCAATGTGTTTTTTTCATAGTCACTTATTTTTTGTTGCATTAAAATGATCAAATTTAAATATTAAATTAAGTTTTTCTGTCTTGTCATTTAATGTCCAATTTTTGTAGGAAAGAGACAGGACACTGCATTGTCTAAAGGAATCTTATTAAGTAGGCTATTAGGATAGAAAGTAGCTGTTTTCATTTTAGTCTAAATACATATTCCATAATGTTTTCAGCTGTTAAAATGGAGAAAACTTCATAGATCACTGAAAAAGTGGTGGAAAGGTATTATATAACTAAAATCCTTATGAATATCAGGCATGAATTTAAGAGGAAGAAAAAGAGAAAGTGCTTAGTCCAGAGACCAAACTGTCTTGGAGTTTGGGAAATGAGTCACTGTGTTATGAAACAAGGCATGGACGAAAACATGTGCTTTATATTATTTTACATTCAGTCATTCACTCCTTTCTCTCTGCCACCCCACTCCTACACCAGCCATCCAATCCTGTCTGATATGTTCAGAACTCTACTGCAAGATCACAACCCCATTTGTATCTGAATTATTCCTAGGCTATCTTTTGTCAGCTGGTGAATAAACAAGCTATTTCTGCCTACCCAGGTCCAGTCCCTTTTCAAATTCTCTTTAGCAAGTCTAGTACCTTTTCTGTATTCAGATGCAGTTGGACGAAAGGATTCTTTCAGCCCTTTTTGCAGCTCTCTGCAACTTGACCCACCATGTTTCTCCTGTGTCAGATTCTCTGACATTGTCCTTTGTATCTGTCCCAGACATTTTCATCTTTTATAGAAAAGACTGGGAAGGGTTTTCAAAGTCTCCACATGATCTTTGTTATTACATCCTTTAAATATCTAATCTTTTTTCCTGAAGCACTTACTTTGGGAGACATTTTAGATATGCCTGCACTATCCTAGGATAAAAACCTTATTTCATATGGTAAAGATAAGTTTTCACACTGATGTAACCATAAACAACACTAATATAAATGACTCAATCTTTACTATATTCCCACTAAAGCACCTCTCCTCACTATGTTAGTTGTGCCTGGAGAGGATGAGGTGTGTTTACCTTGGGTTCTGCTCCTTTCATGTACCACCCAGTGAAACTGGCAGTGTGCAGAAAGGGGAGGAAGCTGCTCTCAACATAGCTTTTGCTGAATTGAGTGTAAGTGGAATGAATTTATAAAAGATTTCTTCTCTTTCTTTCTCGGAATTATTAATTCCAGAACTCATTGGATTGTTTAATATTTCTATTTTCTAACAAAGGAAACAATAGCTAGAGGTATGTAATAAGTGTATTTACATATGCATCTGTAAATACAGCATGTGTATAATAGAGTGCATTTGAATATAGAAGCAAGAATGGATTATTTTCATGCTTTTTTACACCTGTGTTTATATACAGCCATAATTTTTTTGTTTGTCTCTGGCGATACAGACATAAGGTCCTTTTGTACAAACATTTATTAGCAAGATTTCTGTCCTGTAAGTTGAGATACTGCTCTGAGCAAGGGCAGGTCATAGACTCTAGGTTGAAACATTGGCTTCATCTGAGTTATTTTACTGTAAGAAAATGAATGCTGAATGGAGAATATAGACCTCAGTGAGACAGAGAGGCCACTGTCTGATACTAGCTTACAACAGCTCTACAGCAGAGTCAAAATTAGAGTGAAAAAAAAAACAACTAGTGAGCAGTCATCTCAAATACAATCTACTTTGATTTGAGGACATCAGATAACAATGGAAATTCCTGCAGCTAAAACTTTGCAACTGGTGAAAACATAATTTGATTTCCTTGACTGTAAAAGAAATTCTATCTTTTAAAACTTTGCTGACATAAAAGAAGACAGTGTTCTGGTCATATTTTGCCTTGCTTATATAGTGATTATGCTTTAGAAACTTTAAAATCACCTTAGTACCTACTCTAAAGATTTCAGTAATGTTACTGCAGGCAAGTAGTATGGCAACATTCTTAAATAGGACAGAAATAGTGATTTAAGATTGTAATAGGCCATTTCCATAGGGATCTATTTGTGATCCAGATGGCAGATGCTGTTAAAGCTATTTCATGAATTAAACAGAAGAGGCTGGTTTGGGTTGTTACAAACAAGATGTCTCTCAGCAAAAAAGGAAATCAGATGTGGTGGTATTTTTCTTGATGACTATTCTGAAATGTTTATTAGCAAATTCTCACAATTTCTTACAGGAAATGTGTTTTTTCCTGCCTTCTCAGTTATAACACAACTTCTCTATCTATAGAAAGAAAATACTTAATGTAGTCCCTATTGTGAATACCCTGGAATGGAGCCACAACCAGGGCTGCCATGGTAGGTCTTGTTTAATAGCAAGCCTTTGTGTCATGAACCTGAAAGAGGCTTGGTACATCTGTCTTTAGCCTGGCTGATGTCTGTCCTTTGATGAAAGGCAGGAAAGCCTCCTTTTTTCTTACAAGTTGATTTGCCTGTGCAGGGTTAACATAAAGGTGTCTAACTCCTTCCTTAAACCTCACTTTCCCCTTGTGAACAGTCCCTGCTGTATATAGATTTTTATTACCAAACACTAACAAGTACAAGTATGAGAGGGTTCATTAAAATTTATGTGTGTAGCAAAGTCTGCAGCCCCTATGGAATACACTTACTTTGAAGAGCAGTCATGAGAATAACAGCTTGTCTGAGCTTATATAGGTCTTTATTATTCTTTCAAGTATGTGGAAGCAGAAACTCTTTGATCTACTGGATCTATACTGCTAATAATTATGAACATATTTCCACATTAACAAAAAATTGTCTCTAGTAAAGAGCCCTGAAACAACAATAACTAAAACCAATCAGATGAATGAGAAAGAGTCACATTATCTAAAATAACTTGTGCTATTTTTCCAGAATCTCAAAAGCATATTATAAAGGTCATCAGAATTGTGTGTACTAGAATCCATTTGTTTTATTCTCAACATTCTCTTTTTTAACAGTAAAATAACATTAAATAACAATTTTACTATTTAGTGCTAAATTGTCTTTCTTAGTTCTTGGTCCAAGAGCAGTTACTATAGAAAAGGAAAAATATTTTAAATGTGAAAATCCTGTTGTACTCATATGTATAATACAAATGCTTTCAATAGCTCCACAGTCAAGCTGTGTTTAAAGAAAAGAAAACAAGCAATACTATTAACTTCATTCATCCACTAAAATATAATTTACATTGTTTAAGTGTCCTTTTACTGCCATGCTAAGGTGTTTTTACAGGAAGATTAGTGACTTTGTGGAGGTTTCCTTTTCTTTAAATTGGACTTTCAGCTGTTTAATAAACTCTGGCAAGACCAAGCCTGTAGCCTTTCAATAGTAAAATCTCCTGTAGAAGGGCATCAGGCCAGAGGAAGAAAGGTGTATTCTGTCTTTAGCCATCAATAGTTGCAGAATTGGCTGCTCTGACACATTCACTAGCTGGTTTCTGTTTCATCTTGGTAGTTGAAATGAGAGCTAGTGAAGACCATACAACTGGCTGCTATTCCTAGTAAAGCTCAGGTTTGAAAATGTCTTCTCCCTCAGCTGTGCCCTTAAGGATGAGACCATTTGGATTTTAAGATATGAGCTCAGATTCTGCGCTCTAGAAAGAGCGCTCATCCTAAAGATGAGCTCTGGCCTTTCAGACTAGAGTGTCTACTTATTCTCAATTGTTGTATTGTCTATCCATGTTTGCTGTTTGTAGTAAGATGTGCATGCTGTTGTTTTGGCTTTGCTACATTATCTGTTTTATGAGTTATTCATTTGTGTTCCTGCAAGTTGCTACTCCAGAAAAAAAAGCACTTCAATTCCTGACAATGAGTCACAGATTTTCTATTTATTTTCACTCTGTTGCTACAGTCCAAGACAGATGACCATTAGATTAGCTTTTGTATATAGTTGCAAAATCCACAATGCTTTTAAAATTATCGCCCATTCTCAGAGGAACATATCTCAAATTCTCTTTAGAAAAATGCTCTCAGATGACCCTTCTATGTTACTGCTTTTGATGGAAATCTTTAAGCTCTAAGTCTGTTTGGAAATCTAGGTTTGTAATCCCGACTACCTCTATTGTAATCTTTGACTGCATCTAAATTCCTCATTTTTAAATTCCTTTTGCATTAATATATCTTAGTATGTTCTTGGCTTGTGAACTGCTCCTATATTGATTTTGGGTGTTTTATTTGGAGCTTATCTTCTCACCTTTTTTTTTATGTTTTTTTTTTTTCCCTCAGAAGTTCCTACATTTCACATGCTTTCACTTTCAGAAGGTAGCAAAAGAGTCATAGGATTATAGAATTAAGGATCACTTAGAGGATTTCTTTCAGGATTTTAAAATACCTGCAGAGAGATGGTCTTTTGGGGGAGTAGATATAGTTGTGAAACACAATCTACAATCAAACTATCATCATCTTGTAGCTTTCACTGTCTATGATTTGTTCCTGCAAAGCAAATTTCTGCTATAATGATTTTCAAAGTCTAGAAAATTTTTCAGGAAAGGGAAAGTCTATTAGCATTGCTTATTAACAGTAAATGGCATAATAAAAAGGTGAAGACCAGGCTGCATTTCTAGCAACTACAAATTGACCCTGATTTCTCAAATCCCCTGAATGATACCACACCCTTTTCTAGAGAAGATGTAATTTTCATTTAATTGGCCAAATTGTCACAGTTTCTTTTTTTTTTTTTTTGTGAAATTCAGTCAGGAGGGTTTACAGATTCAGACTAGATATAAGAAATAAATTTTTTACAATGAAGATCATCAAGCACTGGCACAGGTTGCCCAGAGAGGTGATGGATGCTCCATTCCTTGAAACAATCAAGGGGAGGCTGGATGGGGCTGTGAGCCTGAGGTAGCTGAACATGTCCCTGGTAATGGCAGGGGCTTGGACTAGATGGCCTTAGAGGTCCTTTCCAGCTCAAAGCTTTCCATGATTCTATGATTACACTCAAGAGGTAAGAACTGAGTAAATTATTTCTGTATGTATAGAGGTAGAGCTGGACTGAATTACTTTTTGGTTTGTACTTTGCAATTTTTACTGCTTCCTGCCATGTTGCTTCTGCCATGCTGCTTTCCAAACTAGAGGACCCTTGTGATGTTTCACAGCATTGTATTATGATGGTCAGTAGAAGAAAAAATGGAACAGGAGATTTGCAAGAGGTATTAAACTACCACCATGTCACTCTGACCTATGCAATGGGAAGTCAATGGCCCAGAAAACCATTTAGCATATTCCATTAAAAAATCAATGATAGTGAAGACAATGTGCTGTACAAAGAAATAAAGCAGAAAAACAGTTCTGACTAGTTCTGATTTTGCTTCTGGGATATAACAGCTGGGGTTGTGAGTGCAACAGCTGCTCAAAAAAATTAGCAGGGAGAGACCAGGAGGGACTTTTGCAATTAATGGATCTGTTTCTGTGAAGCATATTTGGTATTTCTCCTAATAATTCCAGCATTCAACTCACAGTCCTCTCACTTGACTTCTGGAGTCATGGCTTGCGTTGGTTTTTGTGGCTAAACCCAGTGCATCAAATTACAACCTGAATGTCATGTTGTGCAAGCAGCCTCCAATAATCTAGGTGATTCAATGATTGTAAGAGTTGGAGGAGCAAATGAGGAAATGGAGAAGGAATTGAGTGGCAGAGATCTCAAACTTAGGCCTTTTTTTTTTTTGAGGAAGAAAGAAAAAGAGGTTGGACAAAGAACAGCTCAAATTTTTGAGATCTACTGAGCCAATTAATGGACTATCCATTTGCCTGCCATTTTACTTCTGGCTTCAAAAGGTTATACTGGATGGACTTTAGAAAAACTTGCTTATGTAGAAGTATCTCCTTATTGAGAACAAACTATGATTACAAACCTGTTAAACTTATACATAAGTGTCACCTCAGGAAAAAAGCAGAAATCTTACTTCCTCTCACTAATGTATGTTGCTGAATTCCCCGCAATGACTTTTCTTGTTGTAATCCTTAGCAGTTGGAGAAGCACACAATCCATTTAATCCACAAACTATCAGAGACACACACTTGGTTTCATATCTGCCAGGGATGTGAAACCAGTTATCATTAAACTGAACTGTCAGGAGAGGGTTGTTCAGCTCACACACTCTTGTCCTGTGCTCTATTTCCCCCTTGGCATCCATCAGTGTTTACCTTTACTGATGGAGCAGCTGCAATTTTTTTCTGAAAATGAGGCTGTTTTTTTGTAAGACTCTGTACAAGCATGTGGCTAAAGGTGGTCTGAAGACTAAAAAGGCTTCAACTACAGTGATTGCGCAGTTTCCCCTATGCAACCTATTCTAGCAGGTTTTTTTCCTATTCTCACCTCTATAAAGATTATCCTAATAATTAAATTTGCTGAAACTTTTTTCCTTATTGCTAAATTAGAGCATTTAAATAGGTTTCTCTCCCTTAATTTGAAAAGTTATCTGCATGCGTGTTTTACATACCTGGACATATTACACTGTCTTTTAGCTTTTCCTTTTCTAAACTGAAAAAGTTGTGCTATAATTTCTTTCCTAACAGTTTGTCTCCTAATTATCTCCTGATCATTATCTCCTTGAACTCTTCCAGGCTCTGTCTAGTCTTTTACATCTTTCTTGGGGGCAGGGATAACAAACAAAATTCTCTTTCTGGAGCCTGAAGACTGGAAAGTTTATCTTTTACAACATAGTGACAGAATACTTGTTTGTGCATTCCAACATGAAGTCATAACCCAGACCTTATTCTGCAGAATACTGAACTGTATGTTGCTTTTCCCTGCATTTTTTCAGTTTTTTTTTACAATTGTTCTTAACTGCAGCCCTTGACTTTTCCACATGCATAGAACATCTTCTAAATGTACACCTAGTTTCATCCAACTACTTAATAACAATTAATTGACCCAGAAAAGACAAACGGCCTTTAGTATTTCTGGTTTGAGAGTTGAAAACTATTGCTTTGCATGTGTCTCCTAGTAATTCTATTTATACCCTGCTACCTTATATCATGCAAAACCATGATAAAATCCCCTTAAAGTCAGGGTATAGGGTATCTGTAGCCTTGTACATTTTTCCTTTTATAGAAAGGAAAATTGATTGAAAACTAAAGAATAGGAAATCATCTAAGCAGTTTCCTATTCCCTCCTTTCTTTCAGTGCCTTGAAGTGAGATATTTAATACAAAGAAACACATTTTCAAATATTGTTTGTTTCATCTTTATTTCCCCAATTTAATTGGCAATTGGCTGGTCCTTTCAAGCGCTACAACATCTGTTCACCTGGTAATATTGGCTCATTTCTTGTTTTTGTAGAGAAAAATACTGTAGAAATAAGTGAAAAGTAATTACTTTGAAAAATCAGTTCTTCATTTTTATTTATTTTTTAGGAAAAACATTCCATTTTAAAGGAACAAATAACATAAATTATGCATGAATGATCTATGTTGAGCTGCATTGTTACTTCTACTGAGTTACTGTGTCTGATAAGCTTGAAAAGGCACTACAGTTGATTGAAATATTTTTTTGGAAAACACTTCAGGAAAAAAATTAATATATACTTTATTATAAAGAATTCTCTCATTGCTTTTGTAGTAGTTTATAGAAGACAAATTTTTGGGTACTGAAAAAATTAGTTATAAAAGGTAACTTCTATTATAAAAAATTCATAATTCACACACAGACTATTGGTATGGTCCTCAAACATGGACAAAAATTTTTGTAGCACTGAACAGGTGTGTCATTTCTAGAAGTTTTAAAATACTCTGGAAAGGCAAGAACATGTTTCTTTTCAGTAGTTGTCTATTTTTATCCTGATTTTTTTTGTCAGTCATGACAATTTTTGCTTTTCTTAACTCCCTGTCTTCAGCTCTGAGAGCCACTTCTCCCTCCTTGTTAGCATCAGCCATTGGAATGAAGAACATTGCTCAGGACTTCAAAACAGTCCAATTTCTGGTTATCCTAATTTTCAGTTATTGCAGTAGTTTGTATGAAATGTCTTTTCTCTCTGCTCATATCAATCTAGTGCCTGTTGATAGAAATCTTCACTGGGCTTCAAGATACACTGAATGAGCTTCCACAAGTAAATTATATCAGATTAGGAACTACATGTTACTTACTCCAGTGAGGATAAAGGCTCTGGGCTGGGTGGGCAGTATTTCTTCAGGAGATAGACTAAAGGAAAAAACAAATATTGGTGGGAGATACAACAATAAGCAAAATAATATTAGCTGGAACATTTTCTTGCAGTCCTTAGTGCTGTGCTTCCATTTAGAAAATTTGTCCATATTTCTCCCTCTCCTTTCTGTATGCCAACAATATATATTAAAATTATAGAAAATAAAGTTTGACAAGAAATGACACTGGAATTTACACAGGTTCAGGGTGTGACTCACTCTTTCCTTCTAGAGCCAAAAGAGAAAACAATTGTTAGGCTTTTCATTGGAAGGACTTAGAGCCTAAGAAGCTAAGAATAAAAGGGATTCTGTTGTTCTGAGAGTAGTTGAGATATCTTGCCCTAGTTTATTATACACTGAAGCCCATGAAAGTTTTAGTTTTGGACATGTTAGAAATGTTTTCTCTCTCTGTTGTAAAGTTACGATATACTTCAGAGACATTTATAGCTATAAATGCCCTCCTTTTGTCTGTTTTAAAAGAATATCCCCTGCATCCTCTAAAGCCAGTGAGCTGCATAGCATTGTTCTTATGGTTTTGTTAACAGTGAAGGAAACAAACACTGCAATACTTGAAATAGGAATGAACTCCACTCTAGCTGGGTATTAGAACAGGAGAGAACATGAAAGCCTTTAACAGATGAAAGTGAAAATGCGTCTGGTGTTTCTTTATCAAATCCTGAGTTTAAAGAATTAAACTTCAGAGGGGATGTGCTATTACAGTACTTTAATGAAAGTTAAGCTGTCAAAAAAAGAGGATGCTTAAGTTTCTTTAACAGAAGCTGAATTGTTTTAGCCTGAATCATGGTGCTTAAATTAGATCCTTTCCCAAAAATGACAGTTTTTGAAGGTATAGAATAGAATTTCAGATCAAAAGCTCAAAAGCATCTGGGAATCGGATCAAAGTCTCAGAAGGAATCCACAGTTACACTGTTTTATGATATATAAATGACACAATTTTGTCAAACTCTATAACCATTAGAAAAATTAAACTCTTCCAGCAATCTTATAGTTCAGTTCTTTTTTCCCCTAAAATTCCTAATGCTTAACAGGAACAGCCCTTTAGAAATTCAATTGATCTGGTAGAAGATATTACCTTATCTACAAAGCTTGCCTAGGTTGTATTCTTTAAATATGACTGCTACAACCCAACCACTGTTTTCTTATTGTTTCAGTTCTTGGGAGATGAAAAGGCATTTAATTTCTGGTTTGACTTCTCTGCCCCTGCTTTTATGAGTTTTCTTTTCAAAGACTGGATCTGAAACAAGTGAACTGATAAAAATATTCTACTTCATGTGTCCTGTATCAAAATAACTTCCTTACTGTGGTTACTGAAAGAAAAGTTAGAAAATATTCAAGTTGAGATTATCATATCTTATGATAGTGAATACTAAAGGAATACTAAAAAATAAAACAGAATAAAATAATAAAAAAGAATAATAAAGGAATAAAACAGAAACCATGTCTGCAGCAATTGAATGTGTTTTGACAAAAGAGTATTAGAAAATACAAAGATTTTAATATTTTTTCAGAAACTATGTAATAATACTGGATAATTGAATGAAACTCTATCACAAAATTGGAGTTAAAAGATAAATAACAGTATCATTGATGTAAGAAAGACTTTCAGTCCATTTCTCTAGACTTTGAGTGTCTTATACTCTTCATGCATTGTAAAAATTATTCCTTGTCACTCAGGCATTATAATACCTTACTGAAAATGTCTTACAACCGTTCCTGCTTTGTTTATATTAATATTTCAGTACACTAATTTGAAGGAGAAATGTTCTCCCTCCACCCTAGTGTATGCATGGTACATGCTTGTTAATCTTTCATCAGGATGTGTACAGAATATGAAAAGAAATTAATTGCATAATGAATCAATGAACAAAGTACCTTAATTTATTTGAAATTACTATTTTGATAAAAAATAGGGTAATGACAGTTTAAATCTTCACTGAAAATACAAAATGTTCTGCAACTTAATTGTTAGTGAAAAAAATTTGCATACTAAGAACCAGACTAACAAGAAAATTACAAAATCCCATCTAAATGAGAGATATCTAACACTACAAAGGAATAAGCATAGAAAACCAGCAGTAATTTAGAACCACGTAGTATCATTTCACAGGAAAGAATAATTTGGTGTGGGACTCATATGAAATACAGAGATAGAGCAGGATATGAAGAGCTCAAGATGAAGTTATCTTTGTTTAAGATTTTTTGTATGCGTGTATCCCTCGATCAATATGTACAATCAGTGTATGAAAGCAGTCAGATATTAAACAGGGAAGGACAAACTTTACATTCCTCACCACAGATTTCAACACCTCATTAAGCTTTAAGGTTCTATTGGTTCAGTAAGATGTTTCCAAACTGTGAGCTTCTGGATGAGTCTGCACTTCCCTTGTGCAGGCAGATACCCCTGCTGCATCTTGATTCTGAGCTGGGGTGAGATGTATGTGTGCATCATCCCCTCCTTCTGCCCTGGCTTCCATGCAAGGAAATCCAAGGCCAGGGCCTGGAGAAGATTTACTGCTTACCTTGCCTGGTCCTGCTGACCTTGGCTGGGTCTCTCATTTGGATGACTGAAGGACTTGGTCTTGCATGTTCTTCATGGAGTATGTTTTCCTGTCATCCATTGAAAGAATTAGCTATAATTTTACTTATATACATCATGCAGCACAGTGTCCATGCAAAACTTGTTCCTGTCTTGGTGCCCTTAGGAAGCACAACTCTGTAGGATGTGTGGAAGACAGATGAGATGAGACAGGGCTCTAGCATCATCTCAGAGCCCCAGAGCTACACTTCAGAACCTTCTGTCATTCTTGGATCTCAGCCATTGTGGGTCAAGCATTTGGTTCAAAATATATTAATGAGATATTTAAAACAATATGCTGGGTTTTAAAAAATTATTTTACTGTTGTTATTTGACCTTTTTTAAAATTTATGTTTTCAAGCTTTGCTCTTCAACTACAAAGCATATGTATTTTTCTTTCACTTGAGCCTCCCACATCATTGCAAATCTCTGGGGATTAGGAGACTCTCTGGACAAGTACCAGGTCTCTGAAGCTTGTGATAAGGCAGTAAGAATGAGCAACTGTAGGAAACCTGTGTAAGGCAGATCAGGTGTGCAGTGTGACAGATGGCTAGGAATATGTGCTGCTTTACAAACAATGGACACACTCTGTTTCATTTTAGTCACAGTGCTTGTTGCTATTGACTCTCGCATTTTGTGTCTGTCACTTGAATATGCAAGATATGCATCTATAAGCTTTGAAGCTTTCTAATGACAAAATAACTTGAAAATTTTCCCCTGCACTCTAACTTTAATCGGATATTGTCACTCTAATAACACAGCTCAGGTGTGCTTGAGCCTGTGCTTGTTGCTTATGTGCAAAGGAAGCAAATGAGAATAGACCTGAGAATATGTATTGCCCTGCCTAGGCATTTTGCAAGGTTCAATGATTGGATCATAGATGTTAGAATCTATTTTCTGTTTAAAAGGAGACAATTATTTCTTCCTCTTCCATCCTGTAAATTACCAGTTCTCTTTTTTTTATCTAATATTTGATATATAGTGAGATAATACTATTGCAACATCTGTCGTGATCTCAACATATCCAATTGTCTTTCACATGTCTCTTAAGTTACACCAAGCTAAATGATGTAGTGGCATATTGCATCTCTAAGCTAGGTTTAAAAACTAATTAGGATGCAAACAACAATGAATGCATAATGGTTTCTTTCTGAAGCTGAGTAGAAACTTGACTGCTGTACAGTTAAGCAAATAATTTCCAATGAATAATTGATATCAATGTCACCTTTTCTGTTTATGAATTATCCACTATCCCATTAAAAATTTCACTGGTTTGTTAATTTTATCCAATCTGTGAATTTTTAAATTATTGGTAATTTCTTGAAAATTGTAAGTGAACAAAGATAATGTATGCATGTTTCTTTTATCTGATGACTTAGGTAACAAAACAGTTCTGTGAAAGGTAAAAAGTTTTGCAAATAAAAAGTGCAAAACATCTGCTTGGCAAGTATTTCTGGATTTTTGTTTTGAAGCCAAGAAAATTTGAATGGCAGAAGTACTGGTAATACTCAACTGCTCTTGAGAAATTGTTCACAAGAGGATTACAAACAGAAATAAAAAGGAATTCTGCTTTTATTTAGGTTTGAATGAGAATGTCTTTCTACTTTTTGCTCTGTGCTGATTCATAAGTCAAGCCACCAAAACATTCCCCAGCGTTTTCTGCTAAAGAGTGCGACAAGAGAAATGTATTGTATGAGAAGAGAATACTATAATCATTACTTAATATACAAAACTTTTTCATCAAGGCACTCCTTACAAATTCCAAAACAGAATTGCAGCTGGCTCTTTGAATGGTTTCATAGAATAAGCAAGGCTGTGTAAATAGCCTTGCTATTTTGTGCATCTTCAGCACCAGGGACTGATCCTCCTCTAATCCTTGCTGTGTATCAAGTCTCTCTCTTTGCCCAGGGGATGTATATGAAAGAACAATTTCTCTTGTCAGGAAGAAATTGGGCCACGCTAGCCCAATAAGTTTTGACCTCTTTGCTGTATGCACTGCCAAAATCAGACAGCTTTTCTGTGCTCATCAGGACTACTCAGAGGGTATCATGACCCTTAATTAACAGGGCAGCTGGTGAGCAGTGTTGCTGTTGTCCTATTTCCCTTCACAAAGCCAAATCCATAAGTTAGTGCAGACATTTTATTCTGCTCCTCCTTTAACTTCCCTCTTATGGAGCAAGGTGTTGACACTCTTTTTTGCCTCTGTAAAATAGTAGAAAATACGGTCTGTGCAACTGCCTTCTTCATCAGTGGCCTGATTTTAAATAGAACAAATCTTGTTTCTAAACAAATGTAGCTTCACTCATTTCAGGGAGTAACTCACCTCCAAATGAGTGGAAAGAAACAGTCCTTAGTATCTTCCAGAAAATTTGAGGAGAGCTAAGGTACTGTATTCAAAGCAAATTCTGTGGGTGGAGTAACATTTGCTAAGGAAAGTTCTCAGTCTGGAACAGAGAAACATCATTACTCCTTTTTAAATTCATCATACTGAACTTTTAAGATGCTCAGAATAATTGAGATTTTTGGGCCATGAAGCATAGAGCCAAGTGCAAAATTTCTGGATGCACATGCTGAATACAAATAATTATTATTTGTATATGTACTACAAATAATACAAAATTCTTGGAGCTTCTAAAGATAGGTGCTATGGTAGTTTGACTTTCTCCTATGCTGCTTCACAGGCAGTATTTTTGTCATATTTACCTCTTAGTTGTTAAGAAATGTTAATTGACAGACAGAATCTCTATCACTTTTCTCAGTGTTAATGGCTTTAGCAAAATGAAAAATAGCCTTGTATTGGCTAAACCCTACTTTTTCTAATTCTAAAGCAAGCAGGGACAAGATGCATTAGCATGTTAATAGAACTTTGCACCCTAAGGCTCTGGTTTATCAGATATTAAGAATGCATTAGTGATTCACAAACAGTGATGGACAGGATTTGTTAGCATGCTAATGCTACCTGAAAATAAATGGTTATTGTGGTATCTAGAATCACACACTCACAGCACGAATAATTTAAATATGAGCTTATCATTTTAGTAAGCTTTCCCTGCAGCGTAAACCACATTGCAGTGTTTTCAAAGATAATTGTTGACTTTAAGCATCTTAAAATTGAGATATTATCTTAAGATTCTTTGAAAAAGCCAGAATTTCAGACGCTCATGTTTAGATTATGTACCACATCTAATCTAGTGATTAGATCTCTGCATAATTGAGATACCCAATGATTGTTATCATGTAACCATAGTGAAGACAGCCAAAATCACTAGCAATTTTTGTTTGCACAATAAACCAGTTTAACCTCATTGTCCTCTTACACAGACAGGATTTGCTTTATAATGGTTTCCAGCTCACTGACAAGATTTCCCAGCCTCCTGTCATATATTGTGGTTTTGATGCATAAGCATGTGGATCAAGCTAGAGAAAGTCTGTCAAGATAGGTGAATTTGAGTTAAATTGTATTTGGGATTCAAAGCTCATTGGAAACACAATATTTTCGCTAGATTTGATCTTGTTTGAGGCTGAGTTTCACTTAGCATTTTTACTTTGTCTGATTGAGGGAACTTAAATGCAAATACATAGAAAACATGCAGCACATTTCCATGAAATTGGCTGGTGTAAAAATTCTGAGTTTCCCAATGCTGTAATGAATGATAGTTCTATTTGATTCATCCTGGTGCTTGAAGTGAAATTAATATCTATCTTACATAAAAACAGGCAGATTTACCACTGTGCCTGTGGTGTTTGCTCTTCTTTATCTTTTTCTTTTTTGTATGCTTTTGATTCATAGTGCACCTGAAGCTAGAAGTGGAGAGACTATCACTTGCACAGATAGATGCAATTCTGAAATACTTTTAATAGGTTTATGTTAAGATGACAGGGAAAAGGGACAATATAAAATATAAACCATACAACAATTGTTGGTAAACATTAAATTTTGGATGTGAAATCTTACCAAGGAAGTTGCCAGGAACACTTCTGGAGCTATAGTTGATTGAACATATGTACCTACTACTACTACTACTACTATTATTATTATTACCATTATTTTTCCTAAAAATAATAACATAGCTTCTACACTGTTTATGTAGATTAACAAATTCTCTTGGGACCTCTCCCATATAGTCAGCAAAATTCCTAGTCTTCAAGTGCAGAAATGCAATTAAACAAGATATGGCAAATGAACCAGACACATCACAGGCTGGCCAGCTCTGGGTACCTTACAACAAGCCTCAACTTTTCAGTCACCATTTAAATAGTTTCAAGTGTAGGCACAACTTCATTTTCATACAGACTTCCACCCCTCAGGTTGTGCTGACCCGGGATGATGGGCCAGTGGGTTTCACATGGGGACAATGTTGCCATACCTCAAGCAGATGCCACCTCCCTACACTGCTTCTTCCAGCGTGTACTCACTCCATTAAGAGGTCATTAGAGAGAGCAGATCTAGGTCCAGGAATCCCACAGCAGCATTGTGAAGGAGCAATGACAAAACTTTGTAGGATCTGTGGATTTGTAGGATCTGTTTTCACTTTTCACTGCTCTTTAGGCTAAAATGTTCCATCTCTTCTAGCTCAGCTACCAGCAATTACAGCGTTAAATTGAGTGATGTAACACAGCTGTAATTGAAAGGGGTTTTGTTATGCCCTCCCTGACTTTTCTGTGAGTCAACTCAAGTAGCTCTATTACTTATTTGCCCTCAGTGATCTAAGAGAGTTAGAGCAGCGGGAGAGGTGAATGTGCCCATCAAATTGACAGGTGAGGATGGCTCATCTCTGGTCAATAAGCAGTATCTCTGGATCTTAACCAGCAAAAAGTGCTTCTAACAGCTCAGAAATCCAACACGTTTACTGCTATGTCTACATCACCTGGGCTAGCATGGAAAAATATTAGGAAGGATACAGGTAAGCACTTTATATTATGTGTGCAGCTTGGAGAAAAAAGAATGATTAGTGCTATCTCAAGATGTTATTTAATGGTGTACCTGGTATCAGAAATCACTGTTTTCTACAGAGAAGGGTACTTTATTTAGTCCTCCACAGGTAACTCTAACCACATCATATATCAGTAAAATCACTACCCTTTTGTTTTATGACAACAGAGCCACTGGTACTGCACCTATACTTGGGAATCTCTAAGTTTTTTCTTAATAAGTTCCTCGGTATAAATGAGTATGGAAGTAGTAGGAAATAAAGACTTGGAGAAGGAATGCTATGTTCATATTAACATTTTTTTTTTCATTTAGCACTCTTACATTGAAGTGCCCAGAATTTATATGTTTTATTTGTGTCTGAACATGAGCCCAGTCATTCCACTCACCATAAAAAAATCTGAATAAAAGACATTTCTTCCATCAGGAGGCAGCAATAATCATGCCTCATTTTTACTGAGGATATTTCATCCACAGATCTCAATGCATTGTACAAAATATTTTAAAAGTAATTAAAAATTATTGAAAACAGGTTTATGCTTTATGTGATTTAATTTTTCCTTTTTTTTTCAGGAAACTTTTGACATTTCTCCCATAACAAAAACTAACTGGAGGCACACAACCCTGAATATTGGGTGAGTCAGTGGTTCAGATACCCTGATATGGCTGATCTACTGTTGTAGCTTAAGATGTAGCTCAGGACTTGCTGAACTTCCTTCAGGCCTGGGGCAGCAGAGATTTGTGCCTTTATGTTAAGCTCTTTTTAAATCATTCCCTACATGAATGTAGTGAAACACCTAGCTGCAAATAATTAATATGATCAGTTTCAGTCTTTTCTTTTTTGCTTTGTAAACAGACCTTGGATCTCATTAATTTGTTTGCTATTCATTATTGATTGGCTGTATCACAAGAATGAATTTCAGTTTGTGTGAATAGTGTTTATTGGCTGCATCTGCTGTTCAGCATTACTGCTCTCACTGATATGTGGGATTGGTCACTCCAGCCCTACAGCTTTGTTTTTCTCCCTTGATTGGTTTAGTGGTCAAAACATGAGGCTAATTGCTGCCTTGGGAAAGGGAAGGTAGTGATTGTGGTGTTGTGGTGCTAGAAACAAGGAACTCTTAAATAGTGTGAATTAATAGATGGTCTGGCAATATAAAACTGGATTGAGACACTCCAGACCATTGGCAGCAAAGATGTACAGCCACTGAATGTGGAGTTGGCTGTTCACATTTCCATTTGCTCCTTTTGACATGGATGGATACTAAGTAGTTGGCTGAAGCAGAATAAGCTTGCAAACAGAGCATGAAATCACTAGTGGGTGAGGAAGGGAGGAGAAGGAATAGAAAGAGCAGAGGAAGCAGGAAAAAGCAAGAGAAGAAGAGAACTATAACCTAGATGAAAAGAATTAGCAGTTTTATTTCTCAACACTCTCCTGTGCAATTGCTTTCTGTTCTTTCCTCTGTTATCCTGTAAATTTGTGGCAACACTTTTAAGCTGCTCAAGTATTAGGTTTTAGCTGTTCAGGACTTCCAGACTGGTTTTTAAAACTTAAGTAGCTGTTATACTCCCTTTGCATATATAGGGCATCATCATAAATTATATCCTGTCTCTAATGTCTCTTATAAATGAGATACGGAATAAAATGGAAGAGGAATTGACTGAATTTGTTTGAACAAACATAACTAGTGTTATCCAAATTACTTTTCAGTTTAAATTTAAGCCATTTTTGTTCTTCGCATATGCCAAGACTATGATTGCACTGGGTTTGCTGGTCTTTAAAAGAAGCAAATCTTTGATGATGCTTCTCTATCCTAAGTATCCTGTAGCAAAATCTCAAAAAATTTAAGTGCAATAGGATAATTTATTTGGGTGATACAGTGGTAGGAACAGCTTGAACCATATGACTCTGAAGAGGGATCCCTGGGCAACCATACCCTTCAGTCTAAGTTTCCCACCCCTCATGTGAAATTGGTCCAATTACAATATTAACATGTGGAGTGTTGATCTCCACTGGTTTTCTTTGTTGTCTCTACATGGGCTATTTCTTCTCTTATCCCTGAGACTTCAACCTCTGTTAATGGGGGTACTAGCCTTTCTTCATTCTTTATCTTTGAGGATCAATTGGCTCTGAGACCTTCTTTTACTTGGGTAGGTAAAAAGCTCAGGGTACCTAGGTGAAATTTCACAAGTTGCTGCCTCAATTTAGTTCTCCAACGAAGACTAAACCACACTGCTTCTTGCTTGCTCCTCTTTCTCCACCTCCATTCTGCTCCTCTCCCCACCCTGTGAGGATGGCCATAAAGGAGAATTGGAGGCACAAAAGGCAAAGAGCAGGGGTTGAGAAGAGAACAATCTACTGGAAACAGCAATGAGATAAGAAAATAGACAACAATACTAATAACAGAAGTGTACAAAAGAGGAAGTGATTTACATGTGAAATGCTCACTAAGGACTCCAGGACTGTGACCATTGGTGGACAATCCTGAAATTCAGTTTTTCAAAGAGAAGTCAGGCTCTTCTTATCAGAAGCCAGAGGCAGTCCCTTTCTGACCTCCCTGGCAATGATGTGGGGTGATACTGAATGACACCATGGTCCTGCCTGAAACTATGACATTATGTGACACAAAACCGTTAATTTCCTTTACTTCTTTACACAAACCAAACTAGATAATATCCAATCTCTCCTTTTCATGTAATTGCAAAACTGCACTAAGTACTTCAGTTTAGAAATTATGTTGACAAGTTTCTGGAAATAGTTGATCAGGTCTACTTTGGTAGATTAACTGTCAACATCATTGCATTGTGACATGAACATCCAGAGCAGCTAAAATACTGTTGAATTTGCTAGCGCTAACCATTTCTCTCTCACTTTTAAAAATAATAAATTTGCAGAAATTAGGCTCATAGTGTACCTGAGAAATAAAGTTGATAAACTCTGAAAACATCCATTTTCCCAGAATAATTAATTTTGCAGCTGATCTTTCAGTGTTTCATATTTGCCTGGAGATGGCCAGCAATGTTAGGATTTCTGTGGTTGAAGGAAGAATGATTATTTGCTCATGTCATAGTTCTGTATCTTGTGTCTAATTACCTCTTAAATAATAAAAGACTGGCAGTTCTGCCCAAACTTAACTGATACTCCTATTGTACTGTCTTTGGTGCATTGCCTTCTGTTTAGGTAAGCATGTATCAGTGGGAGAGCATGAGCTAAGCTAAACAGTACAGTTATTGATCATATATGATTGGCTATGATTTTTTTCTCTTATTATGTTTTCTGACAACACATAATTTCCTTCTTTAAGGGGACACAACTTTTAATGATGATATGCCAGCTGATCTATTGTTGTGGCAAGCATGAAGAGACTAATATAGTGGTAAGGCTGTTCATTTTAGCAGAAAGGAGTTGCTTGTTGCTTTGATGGAAGCCTGTCTTCTGGTACTGCCTCCGTGTGACATTTCTGGCTCAATTCTCTGCTACTCTGAGTTCAGTGACTATCCTTCCCTTTAACTGCTTTGAATCACAAAAGGAAGCTTGGTTATGAAAATTAACAGAATGTCAGAGGAAGAAATATTCAGCTATTATACAGTTGGAAAAGAGAAGCCATTTCAAAGTGTATTTTCTAAAGTCTGAATTCAAAGACTAAGCCCTCAGCTGCCATAAAGTAAGGTTTGCTGTTAGCTTTTAGTTTTAACTAGAGTAACAGCATTCATTTACCCTAGCACGAGGTGGCTCTGTGTTTTAGAAAGAAAGTGTGCTCCCAAATCCCAATGGATAGTACTTCAGCAACACTCTAATTCTACTCACTGAGCCCTTTGCAGTTTAGAAATCTTGGGTTGTGCTAAAGTGATGTTAGGTTGGCTGTGTCCTGGGGATCAGGAAAAAAAAATATTTAAAGAATGAGACTATTCAATGCTCACAGGGTTTTTTTTTTTTTTTTTTTTTTAACTCTAGCAGATGAATCTACATCACTCAGATTTTCAGCAAAAGGGCTAATATGCTAGAAGGACCAGGAGTCTGTCATAAATGTATACAATATCATAGTTATTTTATTTATTTAAATGCCCTTCAGCAGCAAAACTATGCTATCTAGCAGCATTTAGAAAGAAATCTTAAACTGATATGAAGTGGCATGCTTACTGCTGCTTTTCCATATTAAAGAGAAAATTCTGTTTTTGAAAGCTGACTGTCATGGTTTAACCACAGTCAACAAATAAGCCTGGTACCAATGTTTGCTCAGTTTCCCCCTGATGGGATGGGAGAGTGAATCAGAAGTGCAAAAATGAGAGAACTCATGGGTTGAGATAAAGGCAATTTAATAGGTAAAGCAAAAGCCACACACACAAGCATAGAAAAACAAGGAATTAATTCACCACTTACCATGCACAGGCAAGTGTTCAGCCATCCCCAGGAAAACAGCATTTCATCACATGTGGTGATTACTTGGGAAGACAAACTCCAGAACTCTAAAGACCCCTTCTTCCTCCTTCTTCTCTTCCCAGTTTTATATGCTGAACATGGTATGATACTCTATGGAGTATCCCTTTGGTCAGCTGGGGTCAGCTGCTCCACCTGGATTCCCTCCAATTTCTTGGATATCCTGAACCTGCTCATTGATGGGGTGGTGTGAGAAGGAGAAAAGGGTTTCATTCTGTGTAACCACTGTTCAAAAGTACCTAAATATCTTTGTATTATCTACACTACTTTCAGCACAGATCCAAATGTAGCTGTATACGAGCTACTGTGGATAAAATTAATTTTATCCTAGCCTGAACTGACTCAATGAAATGTGCTGCATTCTGTGATTCAGAGTGTGAAGGTCCAAAGAGCAGCTGCCTTGTTCCAATGTATTCAGAAATTGTTACATTTTTTTTTTTGTGAGAAATGTGCTTTGTGATAAATTGTATTGGTTGCCCTTTCTTTCTTTTTTTTTTTTTTTTTTTTTTTTTTCCCAGAAGTTCATTGGCTGTTTTTCCTGTTTCGCTTATTTGTTTCGGGCTATTATGCTACAGTTTCTTTTCCATTCCTCTCCTTTCTAGGGATTACACTGAGCCTTTTTCAATTTAGTTATTCATGACTAATACTCCAGTTGCCTATTTCTTATTGAAAAGTCATCTGTCCCCCTTTTTGCTTTATTTATCTGCAGTTAGAGCTATGATAGTTAGGTCTGTGTTAATTTTGCAAGTGTCTTCACTGCAAATAATCTTGTTCATTTAAAGGAATGAGGTTCTGAATGAATATAGTAGAGTAGAGTAACATGTTTATGCACAGCACTTCACTAATCATCATGTTATAACCACTCACATGTCACCAACATTACATTTTCATCCAACACATGCATAATATTAAAAAGATGGAATTTTTAAACTTTATCTTAACAGGAACTCCTGAGTATATAATAGAAGTGTTCAATAATTTAAAGAATGAACATCTGTGAACCATCCAAGGCTTGGTCTCTTTTGAGTTATAATGGGAATGAAGTTCTTGAAAGGGTGCCTGAAAGTAACCTGAAGTGCTCAAATATCAGTGATTCTATTCAATATTCTATTTGAAGCAACTTTTCTTTCTGTGTTTTGATAAGACAATTTGTTTCCCCATAGTGAGGTTTCAACCAAGAGACCATGCTCTAATTTGGATATACTTCTATTAATGACATAAGGGTCTTCTCATGAAATAGAAGCCTAATGTCCAGGAAATCTGTTTGGTTGCAAAGCAAGACAAGAATTTTAAAAGAATTATTAAATCAGCTAGAGTTTGATGCAACATAAAGGGTGAGAATCTAATTCATTCCATAATTTGACTCACCCATTGAGACCTTGATGCATTTCTCATTAGTACAGGGTTTGACAAAATAATTAGTTTCTGCCACTCATTTATACAAGGTGATGTTATTACAGCAAGTCAAAATAAGGGAAAAATACCTTGCTTTATATTTCTTGACACTTGTGGGGTCTTTGCCAATAGAAATAGGCATCTAACATGTAAATTCATCATTGCCTTTGAGAGTTCTGTCAGATTTTGGGTTTGCCCTATTCAATTTCCTTCCTTTCCCCCCACCCACCTTTGCTGCTATGACCTTTGAAACAAGAATGGGAACTGACAGACTGACTAGCTACAGAAAAGAAAATAATTAAGCTGACCACCTGCAGCACTGTCAGAAGCAGAGATGGTAAACTGAAGGAGAAAAAAAAGGGAGAAAATCCATTTTTCCTCTGATATTTTTCCATCATACTTCTTCTGGGGTATATATCACTCTTTAAAGATTCTCTATTTCATCCATTAAAAATGGCATGTTATATAATATATTCTTAAATTAGAATGGGTATAATAGAGGTCTGAATTGTTTTGATATATTTAAAAAAAGCATCTGCAATGCCTCGTAACATATTCACTTTAGAGAGAGTGTTAATAAATATTCAGTTTATTACACTGTCCTGCCATGCATTTTAAATATCTGCAGAAGGTATTTATTTAAATAATTGGGTACCTGTGCAATTAACAACAGCTGCTGCATTATGCATGATTCTTGGCTACTAATAGTGAGGATCAACTGCAGTGTTCCATTAGTGGTTTTCAATTTGTTGCTGAGTTTTCTGTAACTGATTGATGCTACTTGAGACAGTCCTCAAAGCTGCAAAACCAAAAATAGTGTGTCTCCCATCTCTAAGAAAATCCTTTCCCAAGGGTTCCCTTTCCTTCACAACTAGAATGAGAGTGGGCTAGAGAGAGTGAGAAGACATGATCTCACATTCTCCATCATGTGTCATGATAGAAAGCTGCTCCTGCTGCCCAGCAGGCAGTGACATTCAGTTATTCCTGCCAGTTTGCTGCACAGGAACTTGCTCTGTGGGCTGTAAAAAGGTCAGGGCGTTGTCTGTGATTCTGTGACTGTGCTTATCCCATCATCCTGATGGGAGCAGCTTCAATTTGGACTGCAGAGTTCTATCACATAATCTGGGAAACATTTCACACCACACACTCAGTGTAACACACCCAAGTGTGAAGACCCAGGCTCTGAGGAAATGGCAGAAAAAGCTGTAAATTTAACTTGTGATTGGGGGCACTTGGACCAGCTGTATGAACTAGGCAGCAGGAGGTTTATGGATAACAGGTAGGAGTGTGCTCATGGCTAGCTTTATAGCTGGTAACTGAGGGGATCTGGGGAGCTTTCTTGTACCTTGCTCTGTCAGACTGTGCTCTGCAGATCTCTACAAAACACCACTAAATCCAACTGTACTCTGACCTAAATGCTGGTGCAACTTGGGGAAGCTTGAGGTAACAACTTCTCCATGTTAAGTTCTGCTGATTCTGAAGATGTGCCCAGACACCATGCTGGCCTGGTCTGTGGCACCAACCACTTGCATGTCTTCTTAACACCAACAACTGGAGGGATACATGGGAAAATCAGTTCATAAATCCTCTTCAAGAATCCCGAAATTTCACTTGCACAAGGCCTAAAATAGTGCTTTTGCTGCCATATTTATTCATGGCACTTGTAGAAACTGCAGACTCCTTCCAGGCATGTCTCAATATCAAGGGCAGCTAAGAGAATTCCTGTGTGGGTCTGCTTGCAGAGCTGAGCTGTTCCCTGGGTGTGATAGCATGCTGCCAGACATGTAAAGGGGGAGAAGGGGGTAAAAAAATCATGATGAGAAAGGAGGAAGCCGAGAACTAATGTGTGTCAAAGTGTTATCTGGAGCAGAGCCTTTTCAAAATGAACATTGAACAAGGCTCTTCCCCCTTGGGAAACTGGATTATTTTTTATTGTTTTCTGATGTGGTATCTCCGTAAGAATTTGAATATCTCTTTGTCCACCCTTGGGAGAAAGGATTTTTGTCTGTCTCTAGGAAACTTGGCATTATTCAGCACATATGATAATGCAAAATTTAGCATGCTGATAGTAGATGTTCTTTCCCTAACAGTTATAGCTAATGGAATTTCTACTGAATCATGGATGTCTTGAGTCAGATTTTAATTCTGTGGATGTGCTGGTTTTAAGATCAGCAGGGAATTAAAATCCAAATAAGTCACTTCCCTTTCCATGACACTTTCAGTAAGTGGGGGACACAATTAAAAAAAAAAATGTGTCCCCCACCTACTAGGGCAATAATAGGGCTTGAAGTAACAATTTACTGAAAACACAAAGCAACAGAAAAAGACACAGTAACAGCAGTAACATTATTAGTAAAAGTATACAAAACCTGAGCAGGTGTTTTTTCCACAGAAAGAGATTCTCCACTGAGAACAAAACCAAGATGGTGGATGCTCCGTGTAGGATGCATCCGTGTGGTTTCCCCAGACAAAGGCAATACGGACATGGATGGATGGATGGATGGATGGATAGATTCCCATGCCCTGTGCCATGTGGTATTTGGGGAAAAAAGGCAATATGGTTGCATTGCCCATGTGGTATTTGTGAAACAGAGGCAATATGGTGGGGGAGCTCCCACAGCATGAAAACAATGAAAAACAAGGACAAAGAAACACCTCTAAGTGAGGTCGTCTGAGTAGGCACCTGCAGCCACTTCGCTGAGCTCAGACCCATGCAGTTGCTTCAGCTGCTACTTCTACCTCTGAAACATTCTTGCTCCAGGGCTGACTTCATGAGCCACCTCAGCCTTTTTGGGTTTGGCCATGTCTCACTGAAGAGCTGTCCCCTCAGCACCGTGTCTGGGAGTGGCGCCGCTGTCCCTTTCAGCACCAAAGGTCTGTAGTCACACTGGAGAAAAAGCGAGGGGGCAACGTGTGGGTGGCAGAGGAACTGTCTGCAGGGGTGGATGGTGACAGTCCCTTCACTGAAGAGAGTGAGGGATGATGACTCACTCATTATCTGCACCCTTTCTCTTCCTGCTGAAACCCACAGCCACAGCGATGATGGGCTTGGTGTAGAAGAAATAACTCTGTCACAGACAGAGCATTAAACCCCTTTCTCTGTAACCAGGACAGTAGAAAAGCTCCTAACCAGTAGAAAAACACTTTTGTATAGCCAATTTTTTATTTGATGCCAACTCTTTGTTGACACAGCACTTGCAGACACCCTTGAACTAATAGATGTATTAACTTTGAAAGCTTTGCACAACAAAGCAATCTCTGCATAGAAAATGTGTGCTGGTATGCAGAGTATAGAATTCCACAAGCCTGAAACCCTTGCAGCACGAATCAAAAGTTTCAGCTCCATGTAAGGCCCCAAGAATGAGAATGGGATTTCTCAGGAGCACGACTCAGCCTGAGATCAGTAAGTGGTGAGGTTTTAAAGGCATTAGGCAGCAAGGTTTACTGCTGACAGAGTAGTCTGGCACCATGCCTGTATTATTACAGAAATGTTACCAGTATATTGTTTTCATCTACACACAGACCTACAATATCTGGTTCAGTTATTTCACATATTTTATAGTGTAGTAGAGCATTGAGGCATATGGTAATAAAATAGCCAGTTGTTCTATATATTTTGTCTCTTTTGCTGGTCATGCAGTGTAATTTACAATATATTCTGTAGGTCTGTAGATGTAATAGCTGTAACTGCAGATATGTTTTCCTTTGTATTTTCTGAGTTGGCTGAGTTTGTGTGGGGCTTTTTTGTTTATTTTTTCCAGGGCTGTGCTTTTACATATCAGACTTTAAGCATCATAAAAAGGGTTGCAAGAGAAGAGTTTGATTTGGCAGGGTGGCCAGGTTTTGCTGTTCAGCTGCGAGACACTGCACAACAACCCTCCAGCTGAAGTTGTTCTTGTGGGAATTGTGTTGAGAGAATGGGCTGGTACAATATTGTCTTTCAGGACACAGATACTAGGGAGAAGAAGGGTATTTTCAAACCTCAGAACTGCAGAACACGTTCAGTGCTCTGGGTAGCACTGACTACTGCTGGGAACAACAGAGAACCTGACAGCTTAGAGCTGCTGCATCTGGAGGATCCTAAATCTTGGACAGTGGTAGACAAAACCCTGCTCTACCTATTCATTGAAACTTGATGGTCCTAAAGTTCCAAGACTCCGATTGGCACAAAATGTTGAGATAGCTGACATACCTGAATTTGCTTCTATCAAGAGGAGACAAGGATAAGCAAGAGATACATACAGCTTGTGGAATGGACACATATGGATCCAACTGAGCAGCAACCTGCACATCACACATCCCTGGATCATGAAGAGTAAGGTTTACCTACAGAAAGACATCCTCATAGTCCAGTAGAAGAGCTCCAAGCAAAAGGCATAGAATGACATCATTTACATAATGGTGTTACGTTGTCTTTAATCTCAGGTAAAACATACACTAGTCTGGTTTCATTATATGTGGTCTCCTTATGGATGATAGCTATAAGTATCCAAAAGCAAGAAATAAAACTATTTATTTAAATGCATTATCTCAGGAACAAGGCTGAGAGATTGATAATAATCTATAAAATTGTATATGCACACATAAATATATATTTAAAGCAGTTATACAGCCAGAGGATCTCCAGAAAAAAAGGCAAGTTTCTTCAGTCCCTGCAGGAACCTGTTGCACATAAAACTGCAGCACAGGCACAACAAGTGGACATAAGCCATGTGATAAGAACAAGGACAAGAGCTCTGTTCAGTGTTCCCAATGCCAGGAATACATCTGGCAGCTGCTGCTCACTTGCAGAACAAAAGCGTACAGAGTACATGCTGTACATTGGAGTAGAGTGAACTTATGAGATGGACTGACTGATGATGACCTGCCCTCACAGGACGTTCTTTGGTTCAGTAAGCAGTGACAGCCTATTCTGAGCACATTGCTTGTCAGTTTGCCATGTGAGTAAGCCTGCATGGAATGGTCCAGATTCACAGCACGTGCAACACGAGGTGTGGGCACCTATTTGCATGCAGGACTGCCTCGGACTGAGATGATGAAGTCCAGCTCCTTCTGTTCCTTCCCACACTAATCCAGTAAAAGTACCCCAGGCTGCAAATCTGATTTTCCTTATGTAAATTGTTTTAGGAATTTTAATTTTCTTAAAAGCTATGCACTTCAGTATAGCAAACATACTTTAACTCTTGGGAAATTGGCATGTAATAGATTACAGAGCTTGGAAAGGTAGTTTGTTTGGGATGAACAGATTCTTCATGTGATGATGTGTCTTAGAGTCCTCAAAACTTCTCTGTGACATCAACTGAAATTTACAAAGTGCTGAGTTAGTGAAGGTTAATTTGAAAATATTTACTTGCTATCTAGCATTCCTTTTACAAAACAGACAAAGAGAATAGAATGAAGAATTAATGGTAAAACACATAATTTTAAGGGAAGATAATGAAAGATTTTACTATGAAAAGATAAACAGAAGACAGTTTTAAAAGCAAATTGTATAAGAGGGAGGCTGTCTGGCAGATAGAACATCCAAATTATGTCTGATAGGTTTTTCTAAAGCAAAACCACAAAACCAGCTAGCAACCACCACAGCCTGCAAAATTCTGGTCTATTTTTCAGAAAAGCATTTATAGATTAGATGATAAATGGTTATAAAGCCAGTCAGTTCTTCATACCACATCCCTGCTGCTGGGTAGTGATGTTGCTTAGCAACACTTGAACAGGAGGAACCCTGGATTGGCTTGTGTGGAGTGTCAGTGGAGGTTATGTTATGCATCCAGAGAAGATACATACTGGGTTCATGAGCCATCTTTTAGGTCTTTCCTTAAAACATAATTTTTTTGTAAATAGATATTTTGATTTTTTTCTTTAGCTACCTGTCCATGCTAGATATTTCTGCATTTCATATACATGAGGAACTCCTTGACTGGGCAGAACATAGCAAGTGAATTTTGGAGCTATGGAGGTAATGGTCTACATTTTCTGAAGATTTACTACCTCTTTCTAGGATATTTGCAAATATACCCACTCAGTAATATAAAAGCTCACATTTCCGTTCACTGCTATGCCCCCCACACCACATGTATATTATCTGGTTTAGTGGGATAAACCTTTAAAGTACTTACTGGTTAAACAGGCATTTGCTTTCCCCTCTTCTACCCCTCCTCATCCTCTCACGCCACCCCCTCCTGGCTTGGTGTCTGTCCTGCCCATTAGTTGTTTGTGACCCTTCCTATTCACATGTAATCACAGAATCACTAGGTTGGAAGAGACCTTCAAGATCATCGAGTCCAACCCATGCCCCAAAACCTCCACTAGTGCTAGTCTTTTTAGTGCCAGTCTCTATACTGAATATTTGCACATATCTACCACTCAGCTCTGGGCTTACTCAATGTAATCCAAATTAAGCTGAAAACTGGGCTCATTGTGAGAGAGATCTCTTGTAGATGTCTAGCCATAAACCCAGAATATCTAAACCAGAACTCTTAAATGTCTTCCTTAAACCCTCTCTATTCCCTGATTTCTCACTTAACATTGACCATAGTAACAGGCTACTTGTCATGATGATGCACTATTTGAGAGCATTTTCTTTCTTGGTCCATTTGCCCATCTGACTTATCAGCCTTTTACTTCTGAAATAGAAAGCTATTTCAAGTTTTATACTCTCAATCCTAAAACCCTTGTCCAAAATATTTGTGTTCTGAGTATTGCTCTCTTTTGAGGCTTGACAGACGTGGTTTAGTCCTCTCCCATCCATTCAGAAAGTTACTGCAAAGATCATCTCTCCACAGCAATTTACTGTGCCTTGCTCCTATCAAACATAAGGTCCTGCTCCCCACATGGACTCTTAGCTCATGCCCACTCTTGCATTGCCGGTTTCCTACTCTGGTTGACTGTCACTTAATGAATTCCTCTAAGATATATTTTAGTTCAGGGTAGGAACCCTAGCAGCTGTGAAGTTTCTGAGTTTGTCTGACTGGTTCATTCATATTCAGGCCACTCAAAAAATCTACTAATCCTGTGGCTGCATTCTGTGTTTGTTGTTTCCAGAGCTGACACTGAGGAGCACAACAAA
The DNA here is from genome assembly GCF_027579445.1 of Ammospiza nelsoni. Lineage (NCBI taxonomy): Eukaryota > Metazoa > Chordata > Aves > Passeriformes > Passerellidae > Ammospiza > Ammospiza nelsoni. Next base: position 40,959,471 of record NC_080638.1, on the reverse strand, counting down.
GCTGTTTCATTATGTGATGTGGGTGGCAATACTGTAGGCATCCCTGCTCTCAATTCTCTGATGTCAGCTGCTTCTGTTTTGATTGTTTCTGACCTGATGACTAAGAGATTGGAGCATCTGACATTTGAGAGGAGGCTGGCATATGAGGAGGGAGCTGGGATTGTTTAGTCTGGAGAACTCAGAGAGGATCTCATAAAGGTATATAAATACCTGATGGAGGAAAGTAAATTAAACAGACCCAGAGTCTACTCACTGGTATCCAGTTAAAGTACAAGAGGTAAAGAGGAAAAGATAACTTAAGAAATTCCTCTCAAACAGAAGAAACAACCATTTTTTACTGTAAAGGTAATTAATGCTTGAACAGGGCACCCAGAGAGGCTCTGGAGGCAACATTCCTGGAGAGCAACGTGTTCCAGATGATCATGGATTCGAACCAGGTGATCTCCAAAGGTCGCTTCTAAACTCAGTAATTCTGTGTCCTTCTGCTTCTGCTTTGAAGTGCAGCTTGCAGCAATTTAAAAAATAAAAAAGTGAAAAGCAAAACCAAACCCCATGAAAACCCGTAAGATCTTTTGTTCCCCTTGTTGAGTGAGTAGTTTTTTGAGGGATTTTTTGGGACCAATTTGGCATTTGCCATTCTTTTATCACCACAGACACCTATGAAACTTGGGTGCTCCCTTCTCTGTAGGAGTTGGATGCAACATTTTTACTGGCCTTTTCTTGAGAAATGTCTGCACACACTGTGTAAGCAGAGATGAATGCAGAGACCACGGTTCATTGGTGGGAGGAGTAAGAAAGAAAAGAAAGTCTTCTGGAAAGAAACAAAAAACTTTTGCCATATTGGGTTGCACAGTTCAAAAAGCCCACAAAGAGAGGTGGTGGGAGAAGCCATTTGTGGCAAGGCAGCCACTGTTATCAGCAGATCACCTTGATGTGTAAAATCTCAGGTGAATGTTGGCCTGGCTGCTGATGTTCACTGGGACCTGGGAGCAGAAGGGAGGCTGGATCCTAGCACAACTCTGGGAGGAAAGGATTTTCTAACTCCCAGTGAGGTGCTGGCTACAGGGTGAGTGGAAGGCAGGTTGGCCTTCACTGCCACAGGCTTTGACTCTGTATAATTCTCACAGCTTCTGGATGCGCTGGCAGTGCCGTAATTACTTATTTTATCCAGCCAAAATTATCCAAATGAAAGAGGCAATAATACAGATTCAATTTTGTAATTACCACTTTTTTTAAAAAGACTTTGTACAAGTGCCTGCTTCTGTAGGTTGTTTTTAGAACATAACTGCAACCACAAATTCTCCCACATTTTCTTTTGAGTTGCTGCTTTTATAATTTATTTCTTGAACTGTATCCACTGCATACAGCTAGCAAGCCTTTTTCCATTCAGAGTACCAAACGTCATGCAGATTTGCTCTCATGGATCAATCTAATTTTCTGCAGTTTTCTATGTCTAATCTGCAGTTTTCTGTGTCCAATGCATCATAAAGATTCACTGAATTATGCAAGAAATATTTGATTTTTTTCTGAAGGCTCTAAACATGAAAGGAAAATCAAAACATTTAATGACATTTTGGCCTTTGGATTATTTTAAAAAATGGTGCAAAGTTTTCAGCTAGACTTTGACAGCATTTAAAAAGAAATGCCAGAAATGCATTTTCTTGTATCTTAAACTCTTTAAGGATTTTAACACTGTTGAGGAGAGAATGGTATTATAATTTCCAAGATCACTACTCCTGCTCCAAAGTCTTCTAATATGTTTATAAGCTCCCTTGTAAAAGAGTTGGATATAACTTCAGTATTAAAATTTTCTTTGCCTATATAGCACAGGCACAGAAAACCAGACTATGTTACATTGATGGAATAGACAAGTATTTAAAAAATGTTTGCCTGAAGGTATACAGAGCATTTGTTTTCTTTACTCTCTTCATAGATGTAACTGATAGCCATCCCAAATATACACTTTCTCAGGGGACTGGAATCTACCTTGGGCATGCACTGGAGCTGGATGAAATAGAACACGTAAAACAATCAGACACAGCAAAAATAGCTTCTTTTATAGGTTTAGAGTCTTCTGGACATATTTGAGAACTCACAATTTCCTAGTTGCTAACTAAATCCACTATCAGCATTACTGGACACTCACATTAAAATAGCCACAAAAGCAGAAGGTGAATTTTGCAGAGACTGAGAATACTAAAACTTTTCTGTTCCTCCTTTGGATTATTTAAAAGTGGGGTTTTTTCACCTTCTAAACAAATACTGTAATGTAGCTATTAAATCACTGCACAGAACAAAGGGAAACTATAAATAACAGGAAATTTGAATAGGGAATTTTAGGAAGCATTACTATATCTGGTTAGTAGTTAACATCTCTGGTACAAGGTTATCTTTTATGGCACTGAAAAATATACCAAATGTCACCAAAATCTTGAGTTTTTTGATGCTGTATATCTTGTGTTTATTTGTATGCCACAGTGCATGAGAGGCTGTTTCTAAGCCTAGGAAATTTGTTTCTCAAAGCCTAAGGGAAAGTTCTGTTTTCCCAAGAAGCCTCAATAAGAAAAGATGCAGTGTGATTCAGTTTCAGAAGTTCAGTTATTAAAAAAAGTTGAATAATGTGTTTTTAGGCATATGTATAGATTTCACTAATATATTATTTGATAAGATATGTGCAAATGTATTCAAAAAATTTGAAAAGGAGAAGGTATTTTTTTCTCATGCAGCATCTTGAAACCAATTATTCAGCAATATTGGTGTCTGAAAGCTTAGGCATCTTCAAAAGAATTTTGATTAATTTTCTAAGTCTTCCTACATATTGAAATCCTTCAGCTGTATTTTCCGAATCAACAATTATATATTTTTACACTTTTTTTATATAATATAAAACCTTCTGGTTTCTCAAAAGGAAATCTCTGTTCTCGTGTACAGAAACTAAGATAAATAGTCATATAAAGTATTTTCTTTACTAGTCCTATATTTCCCAGTTTCAGCAATATTACTTGCCAAATGACATTACAAAGGTATTCCAACGTGACTGCTGAGTATGAGGATAATAATAATAACTGTGTTAAATCTCCAAGTGAAAATGGGCTAAGCTAATGGCCCTTCCACAGGTGTGTTTGGGGCAGGCAATTAGTACACTTGTTGGCTAATTTTTATATAGTAAAAGAAGAAATAGAAAAAAAAGAAATAAATTTACTGCCTATCACTTTTTAAACTATTTTTCTTAGGACATTTCCAAAATTGGGTTTTCCTTTTTTACTATGACACATACTACATAAAAATATTGATCACATCATCTAATGATATTTGTATGGAATGGACAAACCTGACACCATTTGTTGTCCATGTAGGAAGTTTTATATTGTGCCTTTTAGCACAATATGAGCCTTTCAGAATTTATTTCTTTTTCATTCTCTTCTAGGTACTCTTTTGAGTCCTGCTGCTTTCAAAGAATAATTGTAGCAATTGTATACAATAAGACAAATCCATGGAGGGGACAAATTCAATTTTTCAAGGAAATAGGACTCATCAAATATTATTTCTGCCTGCTGCCTTGTAAAAAAAAAAAAAAACCTACATAAACCACTCAAGAAAACATCAAGCCCTGAGATTAAAAACAATCCTACCAATACCCTCAGTGATAGGCTCTGCCTATGTGTGTAAAGTCAGCTTGTAAGCATTAGCAGAATAAGGCTTTAGTTTATAAATATAACCTGCCATTCAGAGGATTTTGATTTCAAATTCACATAGTATTAACATTTCTGATCATTCTTGAATACACACTAAGGTACTAAGGTAAAATATGGCTCATACTGGCACTTATTCAACAGATGTGCCCTGTGTCTTGTGCTTGAAGGAAGGATTAATGAAAACCCTCAGTGGTGACCTATCTTTACTCCACCTGAATCCAGTGGGCACTTTGCCTTTCATTTCAATAGAAAATCTGGGTAAATACTATGCATGTCTGAGACTCTAATGCACTTGTTTAAAAAGAATCTGAGTTCTTAAGCTTTTCTTACCATATTAAAAAATGAGGCAATTTTAACAATGGACACGAGATATTCGAAATATCAGTGAGCATCCTTGTAGATTCAGATTCAAATAATAGTTCTGCTAGAGAAATATCATCTCCAAGGCCTCCTGCAAAAATATGCTATATAATTAAAAGTAAAAAAATCCAGATAAAATTCATGTCATTAAAGCTGGAATGAGAGTAGAGTGCAGAGTTATAGGGGTCAGCAATATGATCAGGCAAACACTGATCACAATTAAAAGCACTTTGTATTTTATATTCGTCTTAGTCGTGTTTCCATCATCTGACTTTCAAGAATGCATAAATGATTTCATGAGGAAAGATTTATCTCCTCACCTTATAATGGTTAGCTCTTACTTTGGCCTCCAGAAGTGCACACAGTGTTCTGGGACCTTTGCCATACCTGTGCTGAATAGGGTGTGTAAATCATGAAGTGAGACTCTGTTCTATGTTTTTTTTTCTTTCCGCAGTTCTTACTGCTTGCTTTGCTTCATTTTTTAAAATGGACACAAACTGGGTTAAAAAAACTCCATACTTGTATCCTTAGCAAGCCTTAAAATTCAATTCTGATAATGCAGTGGAGACTTATCAACATTTTCTCATCAAATAGATTTTGGCTACAATCAGATATTTTAAAAGATGAAGTAATCATGACCCCAATATAAAATTAGGTAGTTGGAGCAGCTTTCATTTATACATTGTGCCTGGCATGGGGAATTTGACTGGTATCTGATAATTTATAATCTATGGATAAAAATGCAATTTCCAGATTATTAAAATGTGAAAAGGTCATACTTCAATAACTGAATAGCTATTAAAAGATTTTTCAGAGGACACTTTAAATCAGTGCTGTTGACAACCTAAGACAGAACTATTTGAAAGAAGAATGGTCTTTGCTCTCCTAAAACTGGAGCTCCTGCCTTCTTTGATTTTGCATTATATGCACTCAGAAGTGTTGTACTGTTGTTTATTCTTCTTAGAAATGAAACCACTGATGCACTGCATTTTTAATTGTTTGTTTGATTTTAAAATCTGTAATTGTTTTATTAAGTTCAGAAATAATATTTTCAATTTCTTACTGATTTTTTTAAAATGTAAAGCCTACAGCAGCAAAGGCAAATTTTCAAATTAATAATAGCCATCTGGGTTTATTTACCCAGGTAACTTCCTTTAAATCATATTGATATTTCTGAAGAAGGCAGTTTAATTTCTTGGCTAGTAAAATGAAATGAAAATATTAAATAGAATATGAACTGTTTTAATAGAAGTCATCAGAAATGACTTTGAAAACCAAGGACACATTGTTATACTCCATAGCTATTACTAACAATGCATTCATTTTCTTAGAGCAAATATTTTTGCTCTAAGATATTTTACAATATTGGCCTCTGAAGTGCAGAGAAGATCTAGCATAATCTAGGGTTTGTTTTAGGATTTGATAAAGTGTTGCTTTGGTATTTTGCCTGTAACTGACCCAGAATAGGGAAATGCTCCCTACCTGCCATGTTCACATCAGTAAACTAAAGAAGAAAGAAGGTTGGAGGAGGAACCTGGATGCCACAGTTGTCCTAATCCTTTCAGTCAAGAAAAACAATGAAGTGGCTGCCCTTTATTGCTTAAGGGATCAGTCAGCAGAAAGCCATGGTGGGACAAAGGTCTACAATGAGAAGCCATTTTTGAGCATCCAAAAATGCTCAATCATTTGAGCCATTGTGCGCTCCAATTACAGTGGCAGAAAGTCATATGTCAAGTGATTTTCTAGCATTAACTGGGGATGTGCTTAGCTGGCATGTGCAGTGCTTGGCTAAGCTGAGACCAGTGGCACTGTTGCCACTGTTGCACTGTTGCTGCTTTGGGTAATATCTGTTTAACGAGCCCTATCTGTGCAAAAGCATGGAGCCCTTGAAACTTTCTTGTTCTCATTGGCTAATGACAGAAACCAATTCTTAGGTGAAGAACCTTAGAGCAATACTGTCAAATCCCACTACCAAATCTCAACAGGTAGTTTTCTTTGCACTAGCAACTTGTCTTCAAAGACTTGAAGTTCTGGAAAACTTATTGAATGAATGCCTTTAAGGCATGGGCTACAAAATTCCTCATCAGAAGAAATATCTATCTAAGGAGTATAACTATAGACCCTCTGAGACACCAAACCCCAGCAGAAGGCTGAGTAAATGAAGTATTAGCTATGACCAGGGACAGCAAGGCAGAGAAACTGCATAACAAGAGGGGAGGTGCTACCTCATTAATTTCAGGTATCTACAGGCAGGCTGTAGATAATCAGATTGTCTTAGGTAAAGCTTAATCACTGAGATTTTTTGTAATGAGAATTGGTACAGAGGTTCACAACCTGGATATTTGGACAGGCAAAAGAGAAGGCAGAAGGTGCTTGTGGAGAGCTCTGGTCTAGGTGACTCTAGCACTGTTTGCAATTGCAGTCTGTGTGGCAGTAGGTGAACTTCCTTTGCCTGGCAGCGATAAGGCTTGCCCAGCACAGAAGCGTTGTGATGGATCGAAGCTTCTCCAGCAGTGTGCAGATGATGACAATTCTCAGAAGAGAAAATGTTGCATCTTTTATGTTTCTGCTTTCTCTCTCTCCCTTTGAATATCCTCATGTATAGTTTAAAAGGAAAAAAGAAATAACTGTATGAGCTACTTCAATATTTTTCTTTTCATCCAAAGGGAGAGATACTGTTTTCTTACCAATTAAAGGCACCTAAAATGGAATCATTATCAATGCACATTTCCATGCAATCAAGGCAAAGTGGAATGTTGTTAAAATGAAGTAATAGTATTTTACAGTTCACAGATTTCTATATTTTAAAAGGTTACGATGTTCAAAAAGATATTGCAGTTGAATCTAAAACAGAAATAATTTGAAACAGGTGCAAAATGCATTTAACTATTTGATGTGGTAACAATTTAATTCTAATTAAATTCTAATTATTTTGATTCTGGGAGATCTAAAGGCAAATAACAGGTTAGTAAATTTCTCTGTGTTTTGAGAGTTTGGAAATCTGATCTATGTTATAGTCATGCCTGTATGGGCTTTGACTTTAGTGGGCCAACATTGCAGTTCTTAGACAGCAAAGAGTTTCTAGTATGGACTATCTTTATGTTCAGCAGACATCAGGGTCAGGCTGTGCACATCAGCCCCAAACTGTTGTGTAAAGTGAACTATGTAAGTAAACTATGTCTTTAGCAGTGTTTGGACAAGGCTTGTTATTAGTGGTAGATTCATTGATGTCCCCAGAGATCATCTAGTCCAGCCACCTTTGATAATGCCTATGGTAAAATAACTCAGCAAACAATAAAAGAAAGGCTGTTTCCTTTATTCAGATTGGAATTTCCCATCATACCTCATGTCTGTTGCCTTTCCTCCTTCCAAAATGTATCTCTGAGAAGAGTTTGGCTCCATTCTCTCTATACCTTCCCACTAGGCAGTTGTAGACAGAGATATGATCTCCCTTGAGCCTTCCTATTTTTAAGAATGAATAAACACTGTTCCCTCAGGCTCTCCTCACCTGTCACATGCTATTGGACTTGATGCACTGTGTGAAAATCTTTGGAGAACTGTTCCCATAAATACCACAGAGAAGGGAATAATCACTTGACCAGTTATCAGAGCGCAGGACACAATTGCCTTAATGGCTGTGAGGGGACAGTGCTGTCTTCTGTTTAGTTTTTGTTTTCCAGGACCTCCAGGTCATTTCAGCCAAGACATCCCACAGCCTGTACCATTGCATAGGACTATTATACTCCAGATTGCCTTTATTGATCTTCATGAGGTTCCTGTCAGCCCACTCCTCCAGTCTGCCCAGGTTGCTCTGAATGGTAGCCCTGCCCTCCAGCATATTGACTGCTCCCTCTCAATTTGATATTATCAGCAAAATGCACTCTTCCATTGTCAGGAGCTAAGGCTGTGCTTCACAACAACTTGGCATAATCAGGTGGCCACACCTACATGCCTGTGCTGTGCAAATAACTGTATGCTGATGACAATAGGATGCTCTAAACTATGATACAAAGTTATGTAAATAATTCCTTTTGTTGCCAACCTCTTTTGCATGGAAATAGATTCTAGAGTCTATTACATTGCAAGTCTTCTTCATATTAAAGATAAGTCGCAAATAACAAGGAATTTTATGTAGAGATATTAGAATACTATAAAAGAGGCAATTGAGAAGTAATTTTCTCCAAGGATACAGGGGAAACTTCTAAACATTTATGCTCTTGTGAAGATGTTGATAGCTTTTTAATCCTCTTAGAGTGAATTTGCTCTTCCTATATCTGTGAGCAATTGACCTCAGTGATAACACTTGCTAACTACTGTGCTCCATCTGGGCTATCAAATCTTGCAAACCTGTAGTGGTCTTTGGGTGAATCAACACAGAGAGGTAACCAGGGCCACCTCCGAAGAACAGCTGAAATGCAGACTTTATTTCATTACCTCCCTAACAACGCTGAGTGACAAAGACACACATGGGGACACAGGCTCTGTTAGGCTGAGCTCATCCTAGAGAAAAGACACACATAGGAACACAGGCTCTGTTAGGCTCAGGTTACTCACATGGGCAGCAGCAGGCAGGGCACTGCCTGCCCCAGTAAGTCCAAGGGCTTTACCATGTGCCGTTTATCACAAGACTCTGCTTTTATGACCTCTCTCTCTCCCAGCAAAGGTGTATGGGAGAGTTCCTCTGCCCAGGAATTCTACTCAAAACAGGCAGCGGATCAACAATACTACACATAATCAATGAAGTTTTCCTAAACCAACATTCTCAGCATTCCCTGCTGCAAGGTCACTCTGACCTTGAGTGAGAACTATTCCCTCCTCACTAAATCTTTAGGCTTGACCCTTTTCTCCCAACATTTTATGTTAAAAGGACTTTCAGTTTTGTGTGTTAACAAGATTTGATCGTTAATATTGTTAGGCATTTAATGTATATTTTCAACATCTCTATTCTATTCAACATGTGAAATGTTTAATCTGCCTTGATCTGACTGGATCCTGACCTAGCTCTACAAGCTAGGTAATGTGACTGTGTTCCTCAGAGGTACAGCACATATTATCTTAAATACAGTCATATTTTAGCAAGATTGTAGGGTTTCTTTTCAGCTAGGATGGAGATTCATTCGTGGTATGCCATCCTGTCTATTGATAGCCCCTGGTACACAGCAGTAATGACAGAAACACTCTCCACTGCCCCAAACCACAAAGTAACTCTGATTTTGGTGAGACATCCTTAAGAGAAACAAATCAGTTCCCTTCTGGGAGACTCCTCACCTGCTTTCCTCACTGGTTAGGACATTTCTTATTAGGCAAGTATGACATTTTTCCTACAGAAGCCTACATACTCAAAGGGAGATTTAGCGCTCATTCGTATAGAACTTATTGAATCTTTCTAAGTCTCAATGATGTTTGTTCACAGGAGGTTTTGTTTAGGAGTGTGATTTCATTTTATTATTTGTTCTGTTGTGTATTTTAACAGTTGTGCTATTATGTATTTTAACTACAGTTGGCTTTTTTTGTACAGCAAGAAAAACGTTAAAGCCTTCTTGAACAATTCGGTTCTTTGTGAGGTGCCTCTGGGGAGCCACTGCACTGAAGGAATTTATTGTATTTTTGTGATTTGTCACAGGACAAAACCATAAAACTTCTTGAAAATGCTTGTAAATTATCAAAGCAAAAATGCCTGATCTGTTCTGTGTACTAGGGCTGCAGTAGTCCCATGGGTGTTGTGCTCAATGTCAAAGAGACAGACTGATATTGACTGTGTCCTAGAAAGTATGGAAAACACCCCACATGTGAGGCCAGCTCTCTAATGACTACCAGCTTCAACTGCTGACATAGCAATCTCTTGGTTTAGTCAAGTGGGAGCTTAAAAGACAACTTCAATCAAAAGAGTAGTTAGCAATCATGAGGCAACTGCAGGGAAGCAACTTTTGCTTTAAGTGGGAGCAGCAAACATGCAGAAAAGTTTTATATAAGCCAGAAAAACCTGATGTTTTATTGAAAAGATGAAAGACTACTTTTTCCCTAATCTAAAATAGTGGCATGACCCCCATCTCTATGAATTTCCAGCCAACATTTGATATGATGCCCTTCAGGAATTACTCTTATCAGGGAGATTACACCCAGAGCTGTATGGCTGAAAAGAACTGTCTCTAGGGAATTACTGCCTGGAGGCAAGTTATCATTAAAGCTCTGTAAGAACAGACTTTTTTCTTTTTTATTTTTTTTACCCCCTTGAAATCTTTAAAAATTATATTCATGGTCTGCATACTAACTTTTGGTGTGGTCCTTTCTCAAATGAAATACTGCAGATTTAAATAATTTATTGCAGAGTGGGGAAACATAGGATATCAAAATTGTATTTTGTAAATTTTTGTCTCTTATCCAGAGGAAAATTCCAGATACTGCCTGAACATTTGTTCTATATTACTTCAGGCTCTCCAAGTGACTAAAACCAAAAGTGTTATAGGGACTGATTGTTTCATGCAGTAGAAGACAGGAAGACTTGTATCTGGATTACACACAGGGTTATGAACTATAACTTTTCATATTTATATGTAATATGAATTATATTCATACTGCACACTTACATATATACATACATGTAATGCATATATGCATTCAGTTACATTTGTGAGTGATAAGAATTATGTAATAGCAGTTTAACTCTGCACAACAGAGTCCTCATCTGTAATTGGAACTACTCCAGTACAAGCACAGACTGCTGGGAGGTCTCTAGGCTTTTTTTTTCTTTTTCAAGATCTGATTACCAAGTTGTTGTCCATCCTTGGCAATAACTTCTGTTGGTTTTGCTCAACTCAAGGCTATTCATGATAAGTGTTGTAAACTCAGTAAGGCAGTCACTGGGGTTGATGCTCTAGTCAGAGTTCTTGAGTTTTGATCTACCTTGGTGCAATAGATTTGAACTTTGATCTACCCTGGTGCAATCAATCCTGGGGATCAAGGTGCACAATTAGGTTTAGGAAAGCAATAACATATAGAACTTGTCATCATGTTTCAATTCTTTGTTGCTACTTTAGGACCTCTGAATCTTACCCCATATTCACACATATTTAATTATTGCCAACCCAACATTAAGCTTTTATTCTTGAATTTCTGATTTTTTTTTTTAATTTCTGGAAAGCCCTTAGTCTATCTATAATGACTGTCTTTCTTTAAACTCTAATAATGATCACGATATCTGAGTGCCAAAATTGATTTAAGAATATATGCTTTTAGGACTTTAGGATTGGGTTGAAATATTTAGATCTAACATGTGTTAAAATCTGAAACTTCAGAGTAGCTGTAGCTGTCAGTCAGACATGTGAGGAATACAGCATATGCCTTTTCATGAATCTTCAGGCACTGGCTTTAAAACAATTTTACAGTTATAACAAAACAAACAAGAAAAACAAGAGAGGACAACTTGTGTTCCTTTGTGTGAAAGACAAACACAAGGTTGCAAAGTGATTGTTGTCAGTTTGGCCAGAGACCATCTTTTAGGAAGTAGAACACTTCTGAAAGAGCAAAAATCCAAGCTTTGCTACAGAGGCAGCTCATCACATGGGTAAACATGCATGTGCTGTCTGCCTCCTGAGATAAACTTTCTCTTCAGCTTTCTTTTAGCAGCGCTCATTTGCCATCAGTAGAGAGCTGGTGTTGCTGTAGGGAAAGGTGGTAGAACCTGACATAATAATATATATGTTTTATAGCATCAGAATGCTTTGATGCATTGTAACATCTGACACAAGTACAAAGGAATTTCTGTTACTCTAATCAAATCCTCTTGGAATGACAACATTAGGTATGTACATACTGGTACATCAAAGGCCTAATTTATCATTTATCAGGAAACAGAAGGGAAAACTCAATTTTTATGTAAATGCAGACAAAATGTTAATATAAAGCGCTTAGTCAAAGTCTCAGTATTGATATGGAGTATAATAACTAGCTTGACTTTTTTTTTATTTCACTGTTTGCAATGTATTATTTGGGATGTTCTAACAAGTATTAGGTGTTAAAATCTGATTAACATAGCTGGACAAACAGAATTTTTGTTTTGATATGAAATGAAAATAAGAGTTGTCATTGGCATACAGTAAAAAGAAAAGAATATATGGGGATTTTTAAGTGTATAAGGCAGAACTGTTGAAGAATACTCATGTATTTCAATTTGCAAGTTAGGATGGAGCAAGGACAAGAGATACTCAGAACAGTAGTTCTTTGAATCCTAATCACAGACTTGTGCTATGTATCAGGCAAAACTGGAAAGTGATCTTGAATCTCTCTAATTAGTATGTTGTTGGCTATTAGGTATTTTTCCTCAATTTTTAAATGGTTTCATTTTTATTTTAGAACAGGACAAATTTTTGTTTTCTTACTAGTCTACATATTTCTAGTAATTTTTTTTGACTGGTGATTTCAACAGTGCAATAAGACTCACTGTGTCAGGCAGAGTCACCCTAATTCTACTTGTGCTCAGAAAGCATGCACTTAGCCTCAGGTTCAAACAGCTCATCAAGGGACACTGATAACTTTCAAATATAGGGACACAGAATCTCATGCTACTCAGATAGATGAAAAGCAAGATGCCATCCTACCTCTGTTTCAACATGGATGTTAAAAGTGCCTGTTTTTGCAGTCACTGCTCCAGAAAAGAGATGAAAAGCTCATTCCATAAAATGGATACAATTTATGATAGTATAACTGAAATTCCTAACCTGCAAAAAAGCCAGACAGTGATCTCTTCCCTCACTAGACACAGCACTTAACTGCTGTGAAAGAAAGCTGTCAGTACTGTCCCTGATTATTCTAATTTCACTTTCAAATTTTTTACATACCACCTGCTTATGGATCCTTTATCTCCTTTGGCATAGAAGATGATATTCAAATAAGATATTTTTCTTTATCATATTCAAAGATGATATTTATGGTCTAACACTCTGACTCTGAAGCTCCAAGTACCTTTTGTAATGTGGTTACTGAGAGAGCCTGAAGTAATTCTGGTGGCATTTGCAGCCAGAATTCAATGAAGAACAGAATGGTTACTTCTCAGGAAGTTGCTGCTGCTGTCTGTCCCTGTCTAGAGAGAAAATAAAAGTCTTTTAAACTTCTCATGAAAAAAACAGCAAAATATGACTTCTGAAAACATTTTCGGAAAAAATAGTTCAAATAAAAATTTTTGAAAATGTCTGCCTTTAAAAAACCATTTTAATAACAATATAGTCATCCTGTCAGGAATGATGAAACTGTTGCTAGCAGTTGCATTGTGTAGCAATGTTCTTCCTGTTGTTTATAGCTTCATTCAAGTCCTGCTAGAATAATTGTGTGCAGTATAACATGAAATATAAACGTGCTGGTATCAGACACATTTTAATTTTGGAAAAAATGTATCATCTCAGAATTTTCCTTAAACAAGAGCACTTCATAAAGCTCCCTAATTTAATTGTCTCAAAATTACAGTTCCAAAACTGCTTTGATGATCTCTTATTTAACAGTTCATTTGACTGCACCTTGATTCTTCAAATAGAACCAAAGCAAAAGTCTTTGTTCTAATAAATAGTATCCAGTTGTTTCAAAGACACTATGGGGTTTTGTATCATGCATTTTCAAGAAGTTTTCTGTTGCTTTCTGTTGAAATGTAAAGCTCCCTTTATTAAAGGACTTACACATCAGATGAAAATTTTGTAAAGAACATACCTCAAATTTACATGCTTTTGATTTAGCCAATGGAAACAATATGCTTTTTAGTCAGACTTAGAATAAGAAGATACTGACTCTGAAAAATCTGGTGCTTTCATTGAACCTCCTCTGAAAGCTCTGTCTACTTGTTTCCTGTAGCTATTTAAAGCACTCTTACTTAAAACCTCTTATATACAAAGACTGGGAATGAAATGGCCTTGTAGAAAATAGACTTTTGTGTAGAATAAAAAGAGAACCAGGCTGAGTAGTTGGAAGGCATTGAATAATTGGAAATCTTCACCTATTTACCACATTTCTTCTTTGCCATTCTTGAAGTTCTGTAGACAAATAGTTGGGTTTGAACAGCTGGCCCATGAAGACAAAAGACCAAAGACTTGAACTAAAATTCCCGTTAAAGATTTTAGCTAATAGTTCTTAGAAAGGACCATCAATGCTGAATTTCAATTATCATTTGGTTTACTTGTGCCTTACTGCAGGTGCTTCAGTCCCCTATGCCTCATGCATCCCATTCAGAGCCTGTGCTAATCAGACTAGGAGCCAGTGTTGGGGCTCTGTTTTGGCATTTAGCACATGCAAACAGACTCTAAGTGGGCACTATGCAGTTTAAAGGTATTAGCTGTCATTTGTTGTCCAACAAAGGGTTGTTTCTCAACCTGATGAGTGTGTAACTGTCCTTGCAATATCTTTGCAGATTTTCACTTTGTAGGCTTTCATATAATTCTTGAGGTTTCCTAACATCCACTGCACTGCAACCTTGCTATTGAAGAGCTGCAACTCTCGTTTGGTCTGAAGATAAATTGGTCTCTTTATGTCATTCATTCCCACTGTCACCAGTTTTATGCTTACTTTGTCAAGTGTTACCTTCACTGACTCTTTCTGTGGAGGAAAGCAATGCCTTCCTGTAGCAAGCTGGTAGATATGACCTGGCACAATCTGAATTGTGTCAGCTATTCCAAACCCTGTCCCAAGGGTTGATGACTTCTGTGTTCTGCAACCTTATTTATACTGCATAATTTTTTTTTCCACACTGAATTGTCTTCTAGCATACTGAATGACCTGATTCACAGCATGGCCTAGCTTTCATCATTAGTTTTGAAGTGTATCCAGTCCCTTCCAACTGCTGATCTAACTGCTTGGTTACAATTTCTATGACACTAGTTTTCTTGCTATGCATCATGTTTTGCCTCACTTTGAGCTCGCTTTACCAGAGAGATTGACCACTAGGGACCACCAAAGGGACTCCCAGGACTGAAAAATGCATTCATAAAGGGAGGGGAAATATGTTAATGATTTCAGGAAATTGATTATCGTATGTATGTTCATTCTGAGACAATCAATGAATATGTATGTACAACGCAGTATATAAATAGGAACTCATCATGCACAATATTTTGGAGGAGATATCCCCTGGTGCATCTGGCTGAATAGAGCATGCCTACTTCTTAATCTTATGTTGGTGTTATGAAATTTCTTTGATTTTTACTAAAATTTTGGTTACATATAGGTTCTCTTCTCTGGAGGCACACTGTTCAGCGTAACACATCCTCTTCCATCTTAGCAGAATGCTTGATTTTTTTTTCTTCCCTTAGCTATGCACAAAGTTTCCATTTTGCCTCTCTCCAGAATCCTATCTGTGCTTTCAGACCCATTTACTGTTCTTGCTCTTTTGTTATTTTTTCCTCTCCAAGTTCTCCCTTCAGTACCTAATTCAGGTAAATTAGCCACAACCCTTCACAAAACTCATGGTAGACAATCTCTTAGTATTGTCATTGGTTGAAACTCACAGCACAACAGATCTGTCTTTTGCCATTTTTTATTCAGTCCTTCTGTTTTCTGATGTGGGGCTAGCCTTAATCATACCAGTTGCTCAGGCACTAGAATCTAGCCAGGCTTTGTTCTTTTCCCATCCATCTTGGATACAGCACTGGTTAACCAATCTCTTGGAAGAAAAATGTCATGGAGCTACAGCCTCTCTGTTGCACTTTAATAAGTGCAAAATATAATTAGTAGGTCTAAGGACTTTAGGCATGTTAGGAGAAGATAATATATTTCTGAGATGATTGGATATTTTTGATGTTTACTACTCCTACAGGGTTTAAATTATAGATTCACTTCAAAAGATTTACCTGCTTTATATTTTCAAAGCATTTTGTTCCTTCTAAAAGCCATATGAGACTGTAACAATTTTGGAATTTTCTATACCGTTTGTGGACATGTTGTAGGAAACTTTATTGCTTTTCTCTTAAATGGGCACGGAAGGCAAATGTAAAAATCTGGCAATTGATAAGTTCAGAAAAACTTTGGCTCAAAAAGACATAATTGATTCTTATGAGATTGCAATATATCTTCATTGGGACTTCTCAGTTCCCATGGGAAAAGATCAGTCATAAAATGTGTCTATCTAGGCTGTGATGATGTCCTGCAAACAATATAATTTAAAAGATATTCATTAATATGTTTTTCTTAAAGGCTGAATTAGAAAGCTTTAGCCATGAAATATACTACTTGTGCACTTTGAATAGTGTATTAACCAGTGCAATCTTTCTTCACACTGTTTAAACAATGCTGTTTTGCCAGTATGCAATGTCCTTTTCAAATGACCTTTTTAATAGAACATGTTGAATTCTCTGAAAAGTCGAATTTAATTTGAGGACTTGTCTGTGCACATTGAACATATTGCCATTTTTTTCCTGGAGGAAAAGTACCTTGTCTTTGGTTAATTTATGCCCTATGTGGCAAGGAGGTACAGACCTTTTTAATAAATCCACCTATCATATTAAGAATATGCACAAGTCTTTATAAGATCATGTTTCAAATAAAGGCTAAATCTATCTCTACAGTCCTTGCTGAAAGTGAATATCTCTGAAATAAGCAGGCTCAGGAAAAGTAGCAGTATTTATTATGCAAGAAGGAGGAGTTATCTTAATTAATATTTGATAATATTGAACAATTAAGCTGAAAAATTTATGCATTTTACAAGAAAATAATTGTAAGGATAATGATATGCACTGTGATGAATGTGATATGATTTATTTTATGTATTCTAAAACAGGTATAAACTTTTAATTGGAAAAAATATTTAATGTATTAAGACTAGTCTATAAGATTCTTACTCAAAAAAACCCCAAATACAATCAGTACAGTGCATTTTGTGTGCAAGTATTCATCACTGGCGTCATGAATAAATCATAATTAGATGCACTTTCACGACTGTAGAACATGTTGGGTTTTTTCCTGTGCAAATTTCTGGAAGAAAGGTTACTATGGTGACAGAATACTCATTTGAATGATTTTATCTCAATTGCTGAGCATTTTTATTCCTGGCTTCTCCAGTATACCTTTTAATTCAAAACCATGATTTTGAAGCTATGGGAGATGTTTTAATTCCTGCTGCAAGGAAATGATGACCAAAACATAAGGAGTCCCTTAAACAAATAAGCAAAGAGAGATGAGAAAAAAAAAAGATGGGAAAGTATGATTAAACTTTGTGCAATAGCTAACTCACTCTGTAGAATCTGTTATCTCAAAGTAAAATGACAATAACAGGTAATAATGTAAGAGTTTCAATATTCTGTAGAATTACTCATGAATAGTTTGAAGTTACATGACTGGGTACACTATGTTTGAACCTAGGATATCTTCTGGAGGTCTCAAATGCCAGGCTTTCAAAATCCAAGGAAGGTCTAATCAGCATTTCATTAAAATGTCTAGAGCAACATAGAAGTGAATCTCCAGCCTGCAATTTGGTAAGTCTCAATTTTAGAGACGCCTCTTGGCTGCAAATTCTTTCCACATGACTCACAAAGCTAAATATGGTTTTTATAATCATGGAGCTGAAAAACTGTGAACAGCTGAGTGGTCAAAACTGTGCATTCAGCAGAGAGCTACAGACTAGGAATCTCTGAGAAGTTGCTTAAAAAATACTGGTGACTAAAGGAGAAAAGTGGGAGATGGAAAAAATTATTTTTCTGTGTGATTCCATTTTTTATGACCTAACATACTTTATCTGTAGAAGTGCAGAAATAGAAATATTGCTTATGCAAGGAGAAGGTGAAAATTACTGCATCAAAATCTTACTTGGCAGAGCTGCCTGTTACTGAAGGATGTACACGTATGATGGCATAACATCACAATGTGCCTGGGAGGCCAAGGAAGGTGATGTGTCCTGTCTATGCAGCGCTGGTTGTACCCTGCCTGGAGTGCTGGGACAGGTTCTGGGCCCTCAAGTACAAAAGAAACATGGACAAACTGGAGTGAGTCCAGGAAAGGGCCATCAGGATGAGTAAAAGAGCATGTATCATATGAGAGGAAGCTCTGATGTGTAAGGATATGTTTCCATAACTAGAATCAAATCAGTTTATCTGTGGTTTCTTCCCTGTACTTGTGGAATAAGAGCATTATTATTAACATTGCCCATGAATGGAAATCTGTATCTATTGATAGGTTCACTTATTTTTAATAAAAAAATACCTAAATCTTAGTTCAAAGAGGAATTCTAACTTGACTGTAGCTAAACCCAAGTATTGTATTGAGACTGGTAGAGCCAATAAGTAATACCAAATATTATTTAGGGGTCTAACTCCATAATTGTTTTTTGGGAGAAAATAATCACATGGACTGTCTCTTGTTTTTATAGTTATTCAGTCTTATCATTCACCTTTGCTTATGTAAAACAGTACTGAAAAGATAGCCAAACAGTACCAGAAATGGGAGTCCCCTTACCTGTGTTATCTATTCCTAGAATTAATCAGGAATTTGCCTAAAAATTAGAGGAACAGATATATCCAAACTCTTTGACAGCAAGAGATTACAAGTTCATTGAAATGCATCAGATGGCATTGACAAAAAATGCTAATAAGGAGCAATGGCCCTAGGCCCATCCCTACTTTGGGCTGCTTAGGACATCTCAGCAGTCAGTTATACTTGGCACCAAAGCTGAACAGTGAAAGAGTATTGACACTTACAGTATTCCTGATTTTGCTTGTAACCAAAATTCTAGTTAATTCTGTTTAAAAATGCTAAATATTGTGTTAGCTTAATGACTGAATTTATAATTCTGCACTAAAATATTATTTATGCAGAAAAATAAAAGGTTACTTTAACTTTGTTATCATTATTAAACCAATTATCTTAATGAATTTTGCTATGTTGAAACCTTGGTAGAAATTCATGACTGTAGAGAAGAAATTCTCCAGACTTCTTCACCTGTAAGCATCTGTAAGGTAATAATAGTCCTGAAAACCCACAAATGTCAATGCCTACTTCAACCCCTATTCACCTAATATTTTGAAATCTGAAATTCATAAGTAAAATAGTTAGAAGAAAGATGCAAGTTTGAGAAGTCTGGTTCGAGCCGGCAGCTGTAAAGTCTATGCAGGAAAGAAGATATTTTAGTCTGGTTTTAAAATTAATGTAGTGAGATATTACTAATACTAAAGGGCTAGATGAAAAAGTGAGTACTTACTTTCCAAACTGACAAGGCTGTGACCAAAACAAAACAGAAAGAAAATAGGCTCTTCCAACATGAGGAATATGTTAAATGAAACTCCTCAGGAGATTACTTAAAATACTGGATGCTCAGTTTTCAATTTCTCACTAGTTCCCTCTTTGCTTCATACATAGCTTCTCTTTTTGGTCCTTATATAAAGACCTGAAAAGATGTGATATATTGCCTCAAAAAAGGCATTCCCTGCAGCAGTAGTTTAGGCTGGGAAGCAGCTCCATGTTGGAGATGCAGGCAGAGTCAAAGGCAAACAAGAGGGAAGCACATTTAGCCACAAGCAGAACTTGGAACAAACATTAGCAAATAGTTATTTTTTTTCTCTCATGATCCAGCTTCTCCCATGTTGTGCAAGTTACAGCCACAGAAAATGCTCCACCTGATCTCTATCTTGCTTTCTCACAGAGACCTGCTCCATCTCTCTGCCATGGATACGTATTTCCAGTCCTCACTGATTCCTTTTTGCTCTGCTCATTTTGCACTCTTTGATGATCCAACTTCCCCAAGCTATCTTCCTGTGAAAAAAAACAAGGTTTTTTTTCCTTAAAAAAAAAACAAAACAAAAAAAACAGTAAAAAGAAGAAAACGTTCTCCTTCAGTGCCTGAATTCCTCCAGTTTGAGGCTGTGATTTCCAGTGCTTCTACCAAGACTCTTCACCGAATGCTATCAAAATGATGTGCTGTCAGGCTGTGATTTGTTTGGACAAAATCTTAATCTCATTTCCTGAGGTAAAAGGCTCCCTGTCCTATCTTTTGTGTTGGAAATTATCTCATTCTTTTAAACTCTGATGTTTTGTGTTGCCACTGCTGCATTGTCACAATATCCTGTTGAGCCTGGTGAAAACTGCACTTGCCAAACAAAGTTAACACTTCACACATTTTTTTTCTTCACTCCATAGACAGAATATCTAAGATGCAGGATTTCTATGAAATCTTTATGTCATTTACTTTAAGAAGATGAGGCAAGGATAATAAAAACCCCAACAACCAACCAGCCAAAAACATCCTAAACCCACACCCTATGAAGAAAACAACCTGCATGGATTTCAGGAGGGAAGATCTAAATTATCAATATTGTACATCAGGATTGACATCTGATTTATTGCTCAATAGTTTTTTAGCTAAGGGCTTGGATAGACAGAGAATTCTTGCTATACAACACTAGAACTGAACTCACAAATCTTCTCAGAAAAAGAAAAGTGGTTGCACTTCCAAAAAAATCAGTATCAAGTACCATATCTTTTGAGAAAAACACCCTTCTACATGTATCTAGTTTTAGACCATAACTTCATAACAGCCACAATTCTAAGGTTACTAACAATTGTACTTAAATCTCAATCTTCAAATTTTTTTTTGCGCATGCTTTCTATTGGATTTGCATTAAGAACTGAGACAATTAGACTTTTTATTATTGTAAGTTTGCATCCTATTTTAATACATGAAAGTTAAAATGGGCTTTTTTGCTTAGTCTGAGTAATGTATGGATTATTAGACTTCAGACCTTTCAAGACCATATGTAGTCCTCTTAATTTTTATAGTATAATAGTAGAGACAAAGTAAACATAGTTGATTTAACTTGATGAATTTACTTTGATCCTTTCCTGACAGTTCATAAGACTTCCACAATACATGAATTTTAGAAAAAAAATAATAATTCTATGGCAGTGATCAATTTGCTACCAGGTGGTTACAGTGAAGGTCAGTGAATTCCTGCCAAAAACATAGAGAGCAACTGCAGGGAACTACCTGCTTTGGAGACAAAGTGATTTTGTTGTATGTACCTGGAAAGTTTGGTATAATGTGCGTTATTAATCACATCCATCTGAAGTGAAACTGAATATTAAACCAGACAGAGGAAAGAATTAAAATGTATATGTTGGATTTGAACCAGGTGGGAGTTTCTAGAACCTTCTTTTACCTCGTGTCTGCTGTTGATGGTTTGATATGTTCTCTCTTACCACCACTGTCAGCAGTGTTGTTCTGTCCTTATTGCTCCTATCTTGCTTATTTAGTGACAGGAATTACTGTGTTCTTCAGCTTGGTGGAAGACAAGAAGAAAAATGGATAGATTAGCTGGTGTGTAGAGTTGAGACTGGGAGGGAACAACATGCCTTCTTGTCTTTGAAATCCAGCAGATGGGAAGGTGTTTATTAGTATTCACTGTAGTGGCCAGTCTGTTATTAAAAAGACTAATTAAAGTGGTCATCCAAATGCAGCATGTCACCAAGTGTTTGCACCTCACAGTGAGGATGATAGGGCACACATAGTGTTCTCAGTGTGAGCAACACATGGTTATTAGGCAGAAAAGTAACAGTTACTAGACAGAAAAGTCCAACAATTTCCGACTTTTAAAAATCCGGTTCAAGGAGTTTTTCCATAGAAAAACTTTTGTCATGTTTGCTACTCTTTCAAAACTGGGTAGGCAGGTTTTTAAACTTGTACATGTTAGAAACTTCTACTTGTTAGAAACACAAAACTGAATATTTTACAAATTTTATCCTTTTTATTCAAGGCTAATAACAAGAGTTTTCAAAATTTCATCCATATTTCCATCTTCTGACCCCGCACAGATTCTCCACTTTCATCTTTTCATATGCAGCTCTTTGCAGGGACAGGTAATGACAAAAAATTGTATCCACAGTACAATGCAGACTTTATTTCTCCGCTTATAATACTGATTGATGTAGGTGATGAGCAGTTCCATGACCTCTAAAGAAATAAAACCTGTGTTTACACAATTTGGGATAAAGAAAAATGGACAGTAGCAGCCTCAGAGATTGCTTGAATCATGCACAAAGAGGGAGCAGTTGCACACACTCATGGACAAATGGATGTGTAAGAAGCTCTGGCAGAACCCATTTAGACTGATGTACAAAACTGAGCAGTTAAGTGACAGAAAGTGAAGCCAACTCTCTGACTCTGGCTTTGAGTGATGACTGTTTCAGAAATAAACTGTGAGAACATTGTGGACAAAGAAAGGAGCAGTCAAAAGTTTCAAATTGCAATGGACAAAAGAAGACAACTCAAACTAAGTTTACCAATTCCAAGTATTGTTGCTAAAAAAAGAAATGGCCCATGGGCAGGATATTTTTGTTAATGAGGAATCCTAAAGTGTGTGATTGCATTTGGTGGTTTCTTCAAGGTTTATTGCAAAATATGGCTCTAGATATATCTATATGCCTCCATATTTTAAAGTTCAATGGTTATTAGGAAGAGGACATAATGAAATGTGTGATTAAAAGACTGTAGAATTGTTACTGTCTATACCTATACTTTTTAAATCACAAAGGCACCTACAGCATTTATCTACTGATAAGATTTTCTCAATAACCAGAAATCAATGGTGCAATCATGGCAACTGCTGAGATTAGCCATCAAAGTTGGTCTAGATGCTTCTCTTTTAAGTACCTCAATAAGATGGCTTAATCTAACTCAGATAAGGTAATAAAAACTCATAATTCTTTTGGTTACTGTATCTGGTAGCATCTTCATGACCAGTCTGTACTCAGAGCAAGTGGCCATTTCCAAGGTCTTAGAAAAACTTAATTTCATTTTATAAAGTATCTCTGCTGTTTAGAATTAACGAACTTCAAACCACCACACATTCTTCTTACAATATGAGGGACATGCTTTGTGGAGAAGGAAGAAAATTGACTTTCAACAGAATTTGATTCTCTTGCACAGCATTTTCATAACTGAGATACTGAGAGGTCAGGGAATGTGTAAGCAAGTGGCTGAAAATTCATACTGACAGTAGCTATCTGTTGCTCACAAACTGAAAAGAGGAGCAAAGCAAAGTTTGTCAAGTTAAGTATTATTTGCTGTTTTCATTAAGGGTTTGGACAGCAGAATAGAGAATGCCCTTATTAAATTTTCAGAAAACAACAAACAAACAAACAAACACACAAACCAAAAAATGAGGGCAGGAAAACTACAAGCACTTGGGAAGATTAGAATGTGAAGTGTTGATTGATTGGAGCAATAGGATGAATCAGACACAATGTAAATCAATCAGAGAAGGGGAGAATTCCCACACATGACTGTAATAAGCTGTGTATATGCAAATGGGAAATACTAGAAAAGATGAAGTTCTAAAGAAGAGGATCTGCAGCTTTTAGAAGATCAACAGCTAAGCAAGAGCGGCTTGGTGCCTTGCCTTGTGATAAAAGATAAATGGCTTAAACTGAACCAGGGAAAGTGCTGTAGAAACTGGTTTTGGAAAGGCTAAGGGTAGTCAAGTCCCCAAACAGGACAATTGTCACTGTAGGTTTTTTGGTATACAATGACAATCACAAAACACAGCACTACTTTAAATGCTCATCAACCATTCAAATTTCCAGTGGTTCTCTGTCAAGATGCTATTTCTTTTTAAATGCTCTTAATATATTAAACATATGTTCTCCTGGACTGTATATAATGAAACAATGACAGATTATGCATCAGTATATAAGGCAACACATCTGGAAAAAAGATTTTGTCATCATTTCAAAGATAGCTGATGAAATATTGGATTTGGCATTTCAGATATTTTTGAAATTTCTTCATATAGAGATGAAAAATAGGGAAAGATAGAACTGGTTCATAATGCCTCTAGGTGCCTATCCCCATTGTTGCTGCACCTGTGGGTGCTGTCTGCCATTGCCTAGTGCATCTGTATGGACCATAACACAGGTGGTTGAGCTATAAGGACAGCTCCAGTTAGACACACAAATAGTTTCAGTGGAGTCAGAAGAGCTGGTTCACAAGAAAAGCCATTAGCAGAGCTTAGTGCTGAATTCTGGTATTCTAAGTCTCAGAAAAGCCCTTAAACCACAAATTCCTTCTGTTCATATTATCAGAATGAAAGATTTTTTTCTGTCATTGTTATGTAATGCTTAATTATTAGCAACAGAATAACTGTGAAAAAAATCTTGGGTAGCTGGTTTGCAACTGCTGACAAGAATTCCTGATATTTACAGGGGTATTTATAATGTTACTCTAAAATTAAAAATTTAGGTTAAGATTTTTTTTTTTATGATTCTTTCAGTATCAAGCAAACTTACCTAACGGGATTCTGGACAACAGAATGTGAATGTGAGATATGTTCTACCCTTGGCCAAGACAGGAAGAGGTTAAATAGCTGCACTGGGAATAGGAAGGAGGACCAGCCTTTTCCAGTAAACACTGTTGAGTGCTCATTTTCTAAAGGGAAGGCATTATTGCATTGGCTAATTAGAAATAGGAAGCAAAAGAAGGAAGCCAGTTAAACTTGTGTTTGCACAGGAATGGGCAGCAAAAACTTTGTAGCTAATTATGGAAGAAATGTTGCTCTCTAGCTGCAAAGTTCAAGTTTGTCAAGAGATGTAATTTGGACATAAAGAGTAATGACCTGGGAAAAATTAAAAAAGAATACATAATCGGGTCTTAGAAAAAGTTAATTTGACCCTGGAGTAAAGACCTGAGTCTGATTGAGAAGCTTTTTTCATAATCTTATTTCTTTCTTGGCAAACCATGTTTGTATGCCAAGAGCACAATAATTTTCTTCTTTTTCCTATTACTCTAAAGGTTGATGTACAGAGTGTTCTTCACTGAAATGGAAACATTGTATATGCTGGCGTGTGATTTAATGCAGAAATATTTGAGGGATTTATGAACTTTCTGGGAAGGTGCAGACAAGTATTTGAATGAATGCATACTTGCATATGCAGAAATCCTTGTGCTGCCCCTTTTTATTGTGCTTCATTTAATAAAAGCTTTAAGATGCATGTTTCAGTCTTAGTACTTTGAATAATAAGTAGCAATATTAAATTTCTCTTTCCCTGACCTCTCCCAGGTCAGATTACAGTCCAGTGACATTACCAGTAGATCAAGGAATCTTGTTAAGTTTCTAAGGTAGATTTGATGGTAGTAACTTCATTATCCACCTTTCTAATAAGTCCAGAAGTTTCCAATTCCTTGAAGGTGATGGAGTGCTTACTTATTATTAATCACCTAACTAGCCACATCTTGATGCTTCAGATGGCACTGGAGAGGAGAGAAACAGAAGCCAATGCCCAGTTAAAAGACTAATGGTTCTTTTAGTGCACCATAGTCAGAACATGCTTCTCCTGCAGAACTGTTTTATTTTCCACACTGGCCCACACTCACAGGCTATTAAAACACCTCTGATCTGTTTGTCACCTTCTACAAGTTACATTCTACACACTGTGCACAACCCTTGAAAATACTCTCTTTTGAGTGCAATAGACAATGTCAAAATAAAGGAATAGGATCAGCAACATGTTTTAGAACAGGTCTGTTGCCGTCTGAAGTGTTAGCAGAGAAGCTTTTCTTGTCTCTTCTGACAAGTGAAAACAAAAGCCTGGTTACATAGACGTCAACATAGTACCAGAGCAGCCTCACAGAGCTTTTCTTTCTGTGAACCGTGTCACACTTTTTTTGGAGAGTTCTTTTCCTGTGTAATGCTGGTGAAACATCCTTAGTGTGTAGGATAGGGAAAATAAATTAAAACTTCTAGGTGTTTACAAACAGGCAAAATCAGATCCAGTGAAGGGAAAAGTGTGCTTCTGTTCATTACCAGTCATTTTTTTAATCTGGCTTGTTTTTTCATGTTTTCGTAGCTGACATGAGGTTCTTGACAAAATTTTCTTTCAAATCTGTTTAGAAGACTTCTTTGTCTTTAGGTTGCATTTAACACAAATGATACAAAAAAGAGATACTGCACTGAGAGATAATGGCTTGAGATCCACAGCTAATAAACAAACAAAAAACAAATCCTGGCTGACACAATGTGCAAAGTAGCCAGTTGCTGAATGAATGATTCAGTTAATGGGGCAGTTTAGCATTAGTGGCTTCCTTCTATGAAAATACTGACATGGCAATTGGTAAGAACTAGCAGATGGCAGCTCTGGAGTAGGATTGACCAGAAAATAACACAGTTCTTTAAAAAAATAGTGAGGTTTTTAGACTTCTTTGGTACTTTGAAATGAAAACGATACCTTCAAAATGTGAGCACTAAATGTCTGAGGGATTGTGTGAAAATTTGTTTGTACTTTATGCTAGGGAATAATTATGTGGAGAATCATGGTGGCAAGTGTCTCTTAGCTGCAGTCAAATGTTGTCCACTTTGTACAAACTAACCATTAATTTTCTCACACAGAGATAAAATGTTTTAATGAGAAAGCAGATGAGAGTCAGGGTCTCCTGGGTTATGGGGAATTGTCCCAGACAGAAAATTTACCAGCTGATGTGAACAGTCTCTTATTTTTGAATAGAGCTGAAATCAGGGAGCTAACAAAACTTTAGCTACAGCTGGTACTTCCTTTTGGAAGTTTGGATTATTTTTTTCTGTAGGGATGGCAAACAACACTGCAAACAAGTGTCTTTAAAAGCATTGACTATAAAATTGAAGACATAAATATATGTGTAGTTGTGAGGTGCTAGTCTTCCAATTTTCTCCTCTGTTCTTTACAATTGCTTTCATTTTATGTATGAATCTCCAAATAAGGATAACCTTCCCCCTCAAAAAAAAAAAAAACAACAAAACCAGAGTGAACCATCCTTGGCAGTCTGAGAAACTGGATCTGAAAGGGCCATCAAGTGCTCTGTGGATTTACTTTCTGGCACAGAATTAGGTAATTTCATGGAATCTTAGGTTTTATATCTCTTTTGGATGCAAAAGAGATCTCCATTCCAGCAGCAAAGCTCTCCAGAGCTTTACTGTTCACTTCAATGGTGCCTGGTTTTAATTGTTGTGTGTTTTTGTTGTCTTGCCATATGCCAGATGAATGAGTGAGTCACTGATAGTGACTTCGGACCTTTACCATTAATTCTATTTACTTTTGATTTTTGAGATAAAGATTTATTGGGTTAGTCAGTAGGTTGTAGCAGAGTAATGCACCACTTTTAGTGTCTTCTAGACTTTAATAGGCATGATGACACTTCCAAATGCAGTCTCATTCCTGCCGAGCTTATTAGCATCGAACATGAGCAACTTAGCCTCTGTTTGAATAGCAAACAATTATGGCTGTTGTGAATAGTTGTTTATAAAATGATACTTTATATTTTCCAGAAATGAATGTTTACACAGCAAAGATTTAGAGGTACTCAATGTTTGAATTCTGAGGGGAATGGTCATGTTTATATCTTTATCTTGAGATCCTGCCAGCTTTCTTGCTCAAGGTCTTCAAATGGGTGAATTTTCCAATAATAGCCCAAGACTGAATGCTCATCATGGTGTGAACCATTCATTACAATATTTATGAAAAAGCAGTTCAGTATGGAACTAGCACAGAATGAGCTAGTTTAAAATCCCCTATGTTCTGTATGTGTTATGTAGTATTTATTTAGCTCTAATTCTGATCAGTGTATCAAAACATGACTTAGAATTCACTCCATAACTTAGTGTGGTTGGTTGGAAACCTGCCTATTTCTTCTATTTTTATTTTGATTTCTAGTCTCAATGGGAGCTCACACTGCATATTGAGTAGAAACACGCAGCACTTTTAATGGAATATCCTATTGCCCTGACATGAACAAGAGCTGCTACACATTTGCAGGGTTCTGACAGTAAACACAGTTCTTAGCTACATTATTTGGGATTGAGTCTAGCATGGGAAAATTAGATACAGACCTAAAGTTTGTGACAGGTTTTCACTGTCAATTTACCCATCTGTTGTGACTTTTCATGGCGGAAATCTGCAAGGATCTGTTTGGCAATGCAAATTGGTATAGAATTTGATTTTGCAGTTTTCAGTGGCTATTTTATTGGTCATTTTCCATAACTAAACAACTAGAAATAGTATTAAAGTAGTATATTTAAATGCAAATTGGAGTATAGACATTTAAATATTGTACTTCTGTATAAGTGAAGACTCCTGAATATGATTTGTTTCCTTGAATTCTTTCATTTATGTTTTATTTTAATTCAGTACTTAACATTCCAAGTAATATATTCTACTTTCCCAAACTTCCAAAGCTTTTCTGTGACAATTGTACTGTACTTAACAACTAGACTACTGCTACTAGGTGATTTTGATTTGGACCTTTGGAAAATGTTTATGGAGGGAAAGAGTTTTGTACAATATGCAGAGAAAATGGCCCATGTTGAAAAATCCTACTTTGAGTACACAATGCCATTCAATCTCGAGTTTGCAGCTCATATGAAAACAAAATTTCTGACTTACAAAAGAGATTATTTACTAAATGCATTTCTTTGACTTTAGTATTTTGCAATGTGCTGTATTTATTTTGACAGTATTATTGGAGTTACCTATTGCAGTTTGGAGTAACCTATATATTCTACTATTCAAAAGGCTGAAAGGGCAGCTACAATCTGACAAGGCACTTTAGAGCAGGAAGAGGACATGTGATAGGACACCTTGCATAATGACCTTGTGCAGAGGTGCAGAGCTGATATGTGGACTCCAGCTGAATTAAGAATGGCAGAGGACCCATGAAGAGCCAGCCTGGAGGTCAATCCATACAACCCAGTATTCTGTCTCTGACAATGACCAAAAGCAGATGTGGAGAGAAGAGTGTAAGAACAAGGTAAATGCGGTTCTCAAAATTATTCCTCTGCCATCCAGTTATTTGCAGCTCAGGGCCTTGTGGAGACAGCTGTATTTTCTCTTTATTTTATAGCACAGCGAGCTGTGAGCTTTGCTAATCTCTCCTGAAAATCCTGTAAATGTTTACACTTTACAGCACCTTGTGGCCAGCAGTCCTGTAGCTTAAGTGACTGTGTGAAGGACAACTCTCTTAGTTCTGGACTGCCTTCTTCAGAGTTTAATTTCACGTTCTCATTTCTTTTCTTGGGAGAGTTAATGGCAAATCAATCCTTATACACCCTCTCTATGACACTTCTGATCTGTTGTATTCCCCTCAGTCTTTACTCTCCAAAGAGTCCTCTCCTACTTATTTTTGGTACAGAAACTGCTCCTTGACTTTGTCTTTATGATCTTTACTGGAGCTTTTTCAGTTCTATGATAACCAGTTTGGGATGAATAGCTCAGGAAAATCCAACTCTTCATTGTCTGCTCCTTTCCCAGACTACTTAGTAGTATGTTAAACAACACAGATGCCAGCACATATCATTGAACTCTATCAAGATGTCCTACCACTGTGATCACTAAGCATCTCTTCCCCCTTCTCATCCCATGCTGTCAAAAGGACACACAGTCATGAGAAAAAGGAGCAAAATATAATCCCATATGAAGAGGCTATATTTGAACTGACATTAAATGAAAAGTGTTTGACTTATTAGCACACTCTTATATGCACTGCTGCAATGGTGATTATGAAGAAAGCCCTAAGAAGAGGAATAGGAAGAAAGTGGGAAAGAGAACCACAATCAATGGCTGTGCTTTCAACTCTGCCATTACGAGAATACCTCCCTGCATTAGACATGTCAATATTGGGTGACCACATCACAGTGAATAATAAATCTGGCTGACATTATAGGCAGTTGTTCCAGTTTACAGCTTTAATAAAATTCCAGTGAAATGTAGTTATGTTTGGTGTGTTTATTTATATGTGTATCATCTACCTGCTTACTTATTACAATTGAGATCTTCACTTGCTGACAATCAATTCCTCGTCTGAGTTTGATTTATGAACTATGGAAGTAGGAACAAAAGGTTCAGCTTTAATCTCATGTAGGCAGTTGAAAATTTAACAAATATCCCTTTCTCAGAAGTGAGCAATGTTAGTTCCTATTTTCTGAAACCTATGTGTCTTGAAGATGCAAACCATTTGTGTCCTTTGGGGTGATTTGATATTCCACTGAAAATTGGTGCTGCTCCTGGGAATAGTGCTGTGTGTTTCTGCCTTCCTATCGGAATTCTGCAGTTTGATTTCACCTTCTGTAACAATCCCTGCTACTGTTGTGATTGCTCAATTTGCTCTTGGTGCTGTAGTAAAAGTGATAAGGG
Organism: Ammospiza nelsoni; assembly: GCF_027579445.1. NCBI lineage: Eukaryota > Metazoa > Chordata > Aves > Passeriformes > Passerellidae > Ammospiza > Ammospiza nelsoni. The sequence continues at coordinate 40,929,307 of NC_080638.1, read as the reverse complement.
AGATCATAATGGATTGACTGCCACAACAGATAAGCATCTGTCCTCCGGTGTCTGGGAAAAGCCTGTGCCAAGTGCTATAAGGTACAGATATGGAAACATCCCTGAACTCTATAGATTGTTTCATGTAGAAGTTCAGAGTTGGTGATTGCAGTGATCCGTAGCTGCACCTTGCTTTCTGCATAGACAAATGTCAAGACAAACATAGGGGAAACAGGAAAACATTATTTTGACTTATTAGTGTGCAAAAAATCTCTCCTTCTCATTTTGAGGCTCTGTTGTTAAAAATCAGAGTGGAATTCAAGTGTCAGATTAGATGGGTCATGCAGTGGTGAGCTGGATGATATTGTATCCATCACGAGTTCATTATGGCTTGTCAGGATCCATGTGTTGAGCCAGCATGCAAAGTTATTGAATTAATTGTCCTGCTAACTGTTGAGCAGTTAACATTATTCAGAACAATGATCTTATTCAAGTGAATCCAGACCTCAAGTCTGAGTAGGTTTTGATTAATTTAGATGATTATCAATCTAGACACAATGCTCAAGAAAGGAAAGGCTCTTAAAAACATACATTTTCTGTAAAGGGAGTCCAGAAAACTGGCATAATGTAGTTTTGATGCATTTATATGTCAAGTTGTGTTTTAAACAGTTGCTTTCAAAAATATATGTTATTTTGTTTTGAAACTACAATAGAGTTTTACAACTCACTTATAAATCAGTGTATAAACTAGACATGGCTATCATGGCAGCAGTTCTCACTGCAGTGTGAAAGGCAGTACAACCACTGCATATCAAAATGTTCATTAGGTGTAAAAACCTAGAGCCACTTTAGGAGTAAATTAGGTACACAAGGAAGCAACAAAAATGTGTCTTCAAAATAATTTAAAAAGTTTTGCCTTGTATCATATATGATACCATCTTGATCTTGTCATTTATTTAAAAATTGAACAAAATCTGCCCGATCTGATACCATTCCTGCTCAGGAAGTGTCTAAAGGTCACAAATTCACAAATAACTTCATGGCAGAGATGTGACAATATACTTAATTTCTTCTGACCTATTACTGCATGTAAAAGAACTTAGGTCTTCCTGTACAGGAGCAGTGTGTCTCTGCATCCAGTGGGGAAAATAAATGCCATGTAGGTGTAAAATAAACCCTTCCAGGCCAGAGTGTCAGACCAGATTACTGGTTTAGGCCCTCTGGGAATTGTCAGGCACAGGTTGCAGCATCTCCTCCAAATCCAGGAACTGAAGCATGATTTCTTACAGAATTGCCCAGCCTCAGAAGAGACTGTGTCCATTGATCAGGCGAAGAGCCTAAAACCTAATGTCCTGTCAGGGCTAGATGCCCATTTTCTAGGTGTTCTGATGTCACTGCCACAAATCTTCAAGGAATATGAAATCCTTGATCATCTGTAAATGCAAATGGTGATTTTTCTTCAAATATTGTTGGTTAACAGGCCTTACATCATGGTGTTTTAGAGGGAAGCCGAAGACTTCAGTAACCTGAGAGCATCTTATAAATTTGCCCTGTCCTTCCTCTATGTAGCATAATCTGCAGTGTGAAGTGCTGTATTTTATATATAAAGGAAAACTTACATTTTAAACTGAGTAGGTTTGTTGAAGTAGACTTCTTTCTGCTTCTTTTGTGCCATTGATTCCAGCATTCTTAAGAGGGTCTTGGGCATATTACCTCGAATTCCAGAAGTAAACCTCCAATAACTTTACATGTTCAAAATCCTAGTAAGAAACCAGCTTTGAGGCATCATTAAGGATATGCATAGTGTATGATGGAAGAAGAAAGTTTCATAAGCATCTTTCAGTAATCACATTTTTTTTCTGTGAATGAGAGCATACCACGTACTGCCTTTATGACAACTTTTTAAAATGTGTATGTAGCAGCTTAATCTTTAAAGCACTCAAAGTCCTTGAAGGCACTGGGTAGTGGGTAAGTTAGCCAAGTAATCCTTTCAAATAAATTGTATTCACTATTGGATCAACTTGAGTAGAGGGTGGATGAAAAATTGTCTGGCTCAATTCTGCCAATCCTTTTTTCTCTGTCCAACTCTCTAATCTTCCTATGTCCTTCAGTCTCCCAGTGTGGTCTGCATGGACTGTTCCATGTGCCCACAAATAGTTCTTTGAAGGATCATGGTTTTGGGAAATTGCATGCAGAGGTTTTCTTTTGGAAAATACTGCTGTCAGTGAAACACTCACTGGACTGGTCTTCATTTGCTACTTGTAGTGCACACCGAAGTGATACTGTATTCATCCCAAATTCCATAAACAGAAAATTATCTTGATCTAATAAAAATAGTAATGTATGCTGAGTTGAATTTCCTGGGCATAATGCAGCACACAGCCACATAATGTGGCTATTTAATTAATATGATATATTCCTTTCTACATGCTGCTGCATGATTAACAGTTCCTGCTGAGAAATGTACTGTAGGAACAATTGAAATGGATGAGACCAATGAACGAGGATATTTGCATTTCATTACTATGTTGTATAATTTCACTAATAAAATTTTATGGAATTAATTTAGCATTATTTTCTGCAGATGATCATAACCATAACTTTTTAACTAATACAAGAAAAGTTGATTCAAAACACAATCAAAAAGCACTCAAGTTCTTCAAATCACAAAAGCTTCAGATTTCATGTGAAACCCAGATTTTTGTCTCTAAATTCTTTTAGGGGGCTTTGATGATCAAGTACAGCTCTAATATACTTTTAGCTGAAGTGAAAGGCAAGATTCTTGTCCACTTTATTCTCTCATCTCTCTAATCTCTAATGATTTTTTAGAAGAAAAGAAAGGGAATTTAATTCTCAAAGCAACCATATAATTTGATGGAAAAGCTCTCTGGAAAATTAATTATTTCTTGTGTAGAAAAGGATCCAGGCATGCATTGGATGTAAATGTAATTTTCAGTTCTGTTGTTGGCAATTATGGATGTGATATGCTGAGCTAAAGGACATAAATTCTTGTTTCAAAAGCAGCCCTTAGAGACAAGATCACAAATGAGAAGGAAGAGGTTATGAAGGGAATCAGCTCTGTCCAGATTAGTCAAATGTCTATTTGTAGACAGGTGCACACATTTTGTAGCAGACCAGAAAAAGGCACTATAACTGAAAATGACTCCCCACATTTTAATCTCCTTCTCTGGTGTGAGAGTGTAAAAAGTTTCATTTTGACTTTTGGTGAAATGACACTTACCTTGACATGAGGTTCCCCCTAATGAAATTCATCCTTCACTAGCAGCTGCCCCAAGGTGTCACCTGGGGACCAAGCCATGCTGGACAGTAATGACCCTCCTCAGGGCTTCCCCCTCCAGATGTGCACCCACTGCTCAGCTGGGTGCCTGCCCCTCTGCCCTGGGTTCTGTGGCTGAAGGGAGCAGTGAGCCTCAGTAACACGAGCTCTCGTGTGCCATCCCTACAAAGGACATGCTGACTCTGCTGCAGCTTTGCTTCAAGGCCTTGAGCAAGTAGACTTGTGGGTCTCCCACCCAATAACATTTTGCCAGAGCCAGCTGAATGACAGTGTGGATGTCTGGGTGATGTCAAAAAAGCAACAACAGAGCCATACATTTCTAGTGGAAGAAGAGCTCTGCTCACTGACTTCACCTGTCAGGATATTTTCTATTGGGAACAAGGGAAAAGATGGGGCTTAGGCATTCCAACATTTCCCATTACTCCTGAAGGAAATTTCTCCACCTTACTGGCAAAGATCCCTTCAGTGATGCAGCTCTGTGGATGCTGTGGTGTATTCAGGATTTGTCTGCACTGCAGAGGTTAAATGAATAAATCTACTTTTTTTGTCTAGTGGGTATATGTGTGTTGCAACTAAATCCTTCCCTCCCTGCAAGAAAAAAATGCCTAATTAAAGTGTAGCAATGCCTACACAGTGGTTGATCTGTCTGTGGAAAATTTCCTACACAAAATTGCCCACTCATCACCACAAGCACAGGCTGCTTAGTACCATTTTTTGTTCTGACTTAATTTAGACTAACTTGTGTGGATTTAATGTGAACATCCAAAACTCAAACTGATTCTTGAGTGATGATTTATTATTAGACAGTGGTAGAAGGTTCCCATGTGAAGTAAAATCTCTTCTTATGAGTAAGTAAAGGCAGATTTTTGCAGTGTTTAAGGCCAAAAAGGGACATTGCTTTTTTTTTCTTTTTTTTTTTTTTTTAAATTTCAATTCACTTACTCTTAAATCAAAATCCACATCCTGTGAAAGAACTAGAGCACAGATGTATTTCACACATGTAAAGTTCAGGCTCACAGGAGGAAAAAGAAGCCAGAGAGGCTTTTAGGCTGATGGGTTTTGAGGGGGTTTAGCAGATGTAGAAAATTGAAAGAGATAGCAGAGCATTCCATTTCTTTGATGTGCTGAAGGTTTGTAAAATTTTCTGTCTGCATTCAGCTGTTAGGAAGTTAGAACTGACACAAGCTCCCATTTTAATGTGAATTTTGATTGACAAGGTTGTTTGTTGTACTTAACTCAGGTGTCATATCAGTGTATAACAAGGCTTTTGACTGATTATTATGCTGGTTACATTATGCTGTATCTCAGAGAAGAGCTTAGAAAACTGCAAAGATCTGAGTATTATTCAGGGCATACAAAATCTTGTGTTTCTTAACAGTTTCCTCTTTAAAAAAGAAAGTGGAAATTTGACAAGCTATCTTGATTATGTTTTAGCCCTTGGTTTGATTTAAATAGTAATGCAGAAACAGTGTGTGAAAGAGCTAAGTCTAAAGCAAGTTTTCAGAGTAATATTTGAGGATTTATTGTTACTGTGTCTGTGGCAGGGTAGCATGGTCTCTCCCTCAGCAGCCTTAGCCACTTAGCTTTTTAAAAACATAACCTATTATCCTTTCTAAATGTCAAAAACTGAGAAGAAATACACAGCACGTGTGCCCTTTCCTCAGCTATAACATGGCCGCTACCGTGGAACACCACCCATTGCTCCAGGACACATCCCCGGTGAGGGAGATCTGCCCAGGCCTCACAACCTTGGATCCTAAGAGAATTCCTTTCCTCAAACACTAGAAGTCAGCCAGCAATCTCCTGAGCTTTCTGGAAACGCTTGTTCATGTTTCCTCTCCCATGAGAAGCCAGCTGTGATTGTCTCCTATATGGCTGGCCTTTACATTCAAGCCATTGTTTTCCAGAATGTGCTCATTTCCTCTGGGTAATTTCAATGAAGAATTTGCTAAAAGTATTTGCCACTTTTTTTTCAAGTTTACTCCTTTTTGGCAAATGAACAGCTCTATAGAAAAAAACCCCAAAACAGTTAAATTGAGAAGTTTAATTTCCTGGATTCAGTTATTTCATATTGGTGCGTTTATTTGACTTTGCTTTATAACTACTGGCTTCTTAACTAAATTGGACTATCTGAATTCTGGTTTACAAAGTTCGATGACAGAGGAAGAAGGGATATGCACATCTTGAGACCAAAAATGGTCTCATCGACTAAGGCTGTATTTCACCTTTCTTTATTTCTTTGACTACTTTAATTATTAGATTTCAAGCTCTTGATTTCTACTTTTTGTAAATGATCGTGGAAAGAAGCTGCTCTAGTAATATCTAGCCTTCATTTAAGGTGTGTAAAATGTTCAGGAAATGTAACTGAAATATTTAGATGATTCTTCAAGTGAATTCATCCAAAAATAACAAAGACCAATGGCTATAGTACTCAGCTTTTATGAAGTAGCATGGATTTCTTTAATGAATTTGCCACAGAAAAATGTGAAGTCATTTAAAAATGAGCTCTCTGATTCAGTTTCATCCTCTGGAAGATAGATATTTTGCTACTTTTTTCTCTGAAAACATAAAATCAGAATGCCTACAGAAAGTAATGTGCTGACAGGAAGAGAGAGTATTTCTAGTCTGTTAATGCTAAATCAGAGACACACCAGATAAAAGAGATGTTAGAAGATGATGTTAGAACTTGACACCTTTCTTTTATTATTATGGCATTCTCTGCAGGACAAATACATTTGTCACAAAGACCTCTACAAACTTGGAGAAACCAAGTTCCAATCTGGTCTTCAATTTTAACAGCTGAAGTGAGAAATATTTCTAAATTACAACAAAACCATATTTTCCTTCTCACATAAAGATTTCAGTTGTAATTTTTTTTGAGGCTGAACAATACTTCTAGTGAGAAGAGGAAATCCAAGCAACTCTGAGTTACATCAGTTCCCTGAACTTTTCAGAATGCTGTCCTGCCTCTTTGGTACCCTCAGAACACAGGATATTCTGAGAGATTGTCTTGCAGATTTGAGGAGAAACCATCTCATCTCCATTAAAAGCATTAAAAAAAAAATACTGTTTCAGTATGTCCAACATGTTTTGACTTTAACAGCTATATTTTCTGAAGACAGCATCCTCACTGGAAGCTCTCAAACCTTTGCCAGCTCTGGATGATCCAGCTCATATATCTTAAAATGAGATGAAGGATGATACTGCCAGAGTTTTTAGGAGCCAGATGACATGGGGATATTTTTTTGCAAGTGTTGTTGCCAGATTTTAGGAGCTCTCTAAACACCGACCAAGAGTCAGTTTTAGAGAGGAAACATTGTTTGTTCTGCACAGGGTGCAAGGTGGAATTTTTTAAGAAATTAAGGCAAGTGCACCTCAGGCTGCAGAGAACACAAGATTGGGTGCCAAATATGATGTGATCTGCAGCTCTGAAGCCATGCCTTACTAAACAATTGCCAAGCAGGACTAAAAATATAAAAGCTTTCCATAAACATTAAGCAACACCTGTTTAACACACCGATAGCATCTATTTGCATTCAAAAGAGGGGTTAGAGGTGAGAATGATACCGTCAGCTTCCAGCTACCACAGAGATCAGAGCAAGTGTTGTGGTTTAGAAATGGAACTCCCCAGTTTAGTTCTCCCAGAGAGACTGTCCCAAACCAGGCACTCCTCGCTCACTCCCTCTCCTTCCCCTCCCTCTTCCTGCTCCGGGGATGGAGTTGAGAATTGGAGGCCCATAAAGGTGAAAATCATGAGCTGAGATAAGCACAATTTACTGGAAACAGCAATGAAACAAGAAAATGAGCAGTAACAGCAACAATATTAACAACAAAAGGTATAAGAAACTATTACACAGAAAGTAAAACACCAGACTATTTGTCCCCCCTCTGCCCCCTCCCTCCATGAGGGATGAGAGAGCCCCCAGCTCCTGCTCCTGGCAAATGACATGGGTGGTGTTGAAAAATGTCAGGGTCCAGCCAGATTCCCCTCACGTTCTGTAAAGATTAACCCTGTCCTGGCCAAAACTGGAACTGGGAGGGATGGAGAGTTGTGTGTGGAGAGCTGGTTACGTGACAGAGGTCACGTCAACAAGCTCTGGTTAGCTGACCAAGGGCTGGAAAAATCCTAAACTCAGCTAATCTAGTCTCTACACCTGCAAGGACATGGTGTCCTTGAATCATGGCTGTATTATGATAGCAAGATGCTGTAATTGAGAAAGAGACATGAGAAAAGAGAGATGTAACTCCTAAGGTATGAGGAAGAGCTGGTATTGTAGTATAACCAATAGACTGCTTAGTTTACAGAATATGCGTGAGCTTATTACCTATTGTGCATAAATACCTGATGCTCTTATCAATAAACGGAGCTTGCTGATTCTCACATTGAGCGTCCCAAGTTTTCCCTGTGCCGTGACAGTTGTGCTTAAGTGGGATGAAGCTGGGCAATGGGCTGTTCCTCCTGCTAAATTGATAAAGGAAGCAAAGGGAATGAGAGAAATGAGATTTTTCAGGCATAGGAAAAATAAATTTGAGATGTGACAACTATGAGTCTAGTCAGGATTGGGGAATAAGGGGGATTACGAGTGAGAGGAGGTAGCCGGGCATATTTAGAACCAGGTAGCTACAGGTGTAATAAATCAGATAAGGCAGGACAGACTGTGTCACAAGGCACTGTAAGCCTATGGCATCTTTCATTGTTGAAAGGCAATGATGGCATTTCAACAATATGTTATAGGATAATTATTTAGTTTGTAAGTTAAATTATTTATGTAGAGTAGATAAGTGTCAAAACACATGGCTGTGTTTCCTGAGGAATCCTTTGCTTTTCCTTATTTTTAATTACATCTCTTTTCTGAATTTTCATGGCAGTTATAAATTCATCTTGTTCCTAAACATCTAATTTACTCTTAGTACAAAGTGCTTTGAAGAAGTTGCTTAATGAATCTAAACTTTACTGCTTGCCACATGTCCAGCAATCACAAAATGTGTGTTTGTGATTTGCAGATGTTCCTGAAGATAAGCAGTCAGCACGTTAGAAATTTTATTTTTACAGGTGGCAATGTCACATCCATTGCATGTCATTAGTGATTTTTTCCTCACTGGATTTTTGTTCTCATAGTGTTTTGGATTTGGATCTGATTGTATCTCTAGCTTAAATTCCACTGAGTCTTCAGAGATTTCAATTTATATTCACGTGATGTCCTTCTTGGCCTGTGTGTTTTCATTTGACACATAAATATAATTTTGTACCTTATTCATTAATTTCAATCCCTACTAGCAAAAGGGATGTTGCAAAACCATTACAGTTCTTCTATTTGATAATTAGTACTGTTACAAATTTCTTTTAAACCAAGACAATAGATCGGTGGATTCTGTCAGTAGTTCCACATAATTACTAATCATTATTAAAACAATTAGTTTAAAAATTAAATTTAAATAAAATTAAAACAGTCAAACCTGTAATGAACCCTTACGGCATAAATTGACACATTTGTGTGACACTACAAAAGGACGAAAATAAAAGGAGAGATGTGAATAGGAAGATAAAAACAAAAAAAAAAAAAAACCCAAACAACTCTCATGCAGTAAGAAACAGAAAGCCAAGGAAATAATATAGAAAGAAAGGTACTGTTTTGTCATAAATGGCATTTTCATTGGACTCAGAAAGAAAGTTGTGAAAAGCAAGGCCCAAGGGACAGCCTGTTCAGTTTAAAACTTCAGGGGTGGGAAAGTGTTTCATAGAGTAATCTCTTTGTAGCTATATACAAATAATTTTTCTTATACACTTGATACTAACACAGAAGTGGGACATTCAAAAAGCTATAATGATTTTTTTTCAATAATACTTGAAGCTGCTCTTGAAAAGCTTGATTTCCTCATGTTACCATAATTGTCTCAAGTGCTGCCATCTTCAGCTCCTTTCCTACTGCCTTTTTTGCTGAGTTAGTGGATACACAGATAAGTACCATGAAGATAAGACAGGAAGAATTTCCCCTGTTCTTGATTGAAATTCTACAAGTCATGTCAACACACTCTTCCTGCACATTTGTGGAGTAGAAAGTCTCCAAACATCATGTTATCTCTCCCTGGTGTAAATAAATACCGACAATACAGATGAGTTTGTAGAACCTTGTTGCCTTTTTTATTTAGCTGATCTTTCAAAACACTGGGATAGAGGGAAATGAATAAGAAACCAAGTACCCATTAGCCACTGCTGCTAACTGAAAAATACTTTCTCAATACAGGAAGGAGAGTTCCAGGCTGAGATGCCTTTTTGGCTGTTTAACACTGGTGGAAAAGACTCATCCACAGGGGCCCTTTCTTCTCACAGAAGAATTTGTGGAGAGTCAAGTGTGCCAGGAAAACACATTTCAGAAGGACAAGAATCTGGGAACATTGAAGATCATGAGTGTTTAGTAGGCAATTTAGAGGAGGGGGGGGAAACAGGGATGTAAATGATGGGAAGACTGAAAGGAAACAAATAATTGGTGGAAAATCAAGAACTAGAAGAATTTATGAAAATAAAAAATAAAATTAGAGTGGAGGAGACACGAGACTTCATCAAAAGGAGATATTGTTACTCTTTAGGACCCTCTTCCTAGTATAGTGTCGAAATGGTTTTTACCTTAATAATTGTCATAGGTAGGGGAACTCCATAGAAATTTGGCATTTTGTGGATCATGTCAAAGAGTCTTGGGAATCTGTAGTATTTTTTCAGGAAAAAGGAAAAATTAATTGATTTTTTTAATGTTGTTTCGCTGTCATGAAAATCTATGTAATAATTATCTTCCTTGGCAATGGAAATCGTATAGCTGGAAAAAAAAAGCAAATAAAGATGAAACATATATTTGCATATTATGATTTTTGCAAAGCAAACAGACATGGTCATGCAATTCTATTTACTATATTTTACCCAAATACAGTGTATCTACAATAGCTTGTAATTTAGGTGACAAAAGCCCTTGGAAAGGGCATTGCTGAAAGACAGAAAAATAGAAGCAGTAGTCATAAAAGAACAGAAACACAAATGTTTTTATCTACCCAATCTTAGGCATCAGTCTTCATGATTTTTGCTTTAATTCATTTTTAGTACCTTCACTCTTTAAAAAAAAATTATTCCAGTGCTGTTTTATTCAATAGTAGTATCAATGTGTATCACCAAAGATACACCTAAGAATATAATGAAGAGCTAATAATTTGAAGCAAAAAGGCTTTGGTTGTTTCACAAAATGAAGAAAAGTAAAGAAAAATAATGCTCAGATCCTCATGCAGTAGACCTCCAGGACATTCAATTTTGTCAAATTGAATTTTGTGAGCATCAGACCAACAGCTCAAGCAGGCACAGAAAAGGCAGGAAACACTCTACTTTCAAAATAGTGCAAGTGCTCTAACAATGCAGCTGCAGAGAAAGGAGGTTTCAAATCACACCCAAAGCCAATCCATGCTGAATTTCAGCAGGGAAAAGCTACTGTGAAGAGAGCTTGTCCAGAAGAGAAAATGATCTTGTTATTAAATCTCATTTCTAATAAAGATGGATTCAAAACCTTGCATCTAAACAAGCTTGAATTACTTTGTTTCCAGAAATCAAATCCACCATTTGGAATTCTGCCAGGCCAAATGATAAATGTGAACAGTTACATTAATCTTAGCTTCTCCAGAATAGGCATGAAGCCTCAGGGAAGAAAATAATTTATAAGCATGGAGGAGGAAGGAGGAAAGAATTAATGTAGCCCAAAGGCTGCTCACCAATTCTTTAAAAAAAAGGAAAATACTTTTAATTATTTAACTTCCAACATTAGTTTTTGACTCCAGATCATATAATAATGTTTTCTGATTTTAGATATGATACTCTTGATTATTAGAATTCAGAGGATTTTCTTCCCAGAAAGTTAATATGCCATCAATTACAGATCACTATGTGTTCATGAGCACAAATTAACCATTGAAGATCTTGCAGCATTGTAAGGATGCACTACTTTGGAATATATGGTATTTTGCAACATAATCTGTCATTCTGTATCTCCTTGAGTCCATCAGCTATTTTAAAACAAACTTCTGGACAGAAGTGTAGAGGGCTTAGTAATATTAAATTCCTCCAAGCTGCAAGAAAATAAGCTGCTGAGAAGAGGAAGAGTCAAATTGGCATTGTACCACTGTGGACCCCACAGAGTGAGATCAATTATGTTACTAGAAACAAAAGATTCCCCTGGAGAGAGATACTATGGACACTGCAGTCACAGGAAAGCTTCAAGAAGAACTTGCATTTTATCAGACATTAATTAATCCAAGCAATACTCATATGAAACCAGACTTAGGAATTTCTACTCCTACAATGATTTATTTAGGTATTGAACTGTGACTTCAACAACAGATCAATGAGAGAGAGCTGTTTATCCCTTGGTATATTCCTATTTTATTCACCACATGCTGTAGAAGGGGAGTGTTAGGACTTGGTTTTCTGTGTGTGGTGGGATTGGCTTCCATCCTTATACTTAACTGGCTTTTTTATTTTGTATAGGCCAACAGTTTCTCTGTAAATGACAGGAGATTTACACTGAACTATAGAAAAGGTTTTGCAAGAAGAACCGACCAGCAGTCCTCTTCAAAATATTTGTAATAATCCAGCAGAAAGATCATTATGTTCATACGAGAAATAAATATATAGCACAGTCTGAAAATTACATTTGAAATAAAATTCTAAATCTTCTGTGTGACTTTTCATAACCACAGGTTCTTGTAAGTTCTGGCCTAAATGAAAGTAACAATGTTTATTAAAAAGCATTTCAGTGAAAAATTTCAAGCCAGCTTTTTCCAGAAGGTTGAAGATTTCTGAGATAAGTATGTGGTAGGATATTTAAGAAAATGGTTCAGTGAAGCCATTCCTGATGTTAATAATATATCTGATTCTTTGCCTTATTTTCATCCCTGCTTTATTTTAATCACTATTTAATTACTATTACAAATGTCCACAGTCTAAAATCAGTATGGCTTCACCTAACCAAATTTTCTGGAATATCACATGAAGTGTAAAGTGAGGACAGCAAATTTTCTCTCCATAGCACAGTAAAAGTAGGCCACTCATGCCCATCTGTGTTGAAGGAAATTTTATTAATGTGTGTAGATTTTCTTCGCTCATACCAATATATCCATTCTATCAAATCTGCCATATAGTCCCTCTGTAAGACATTTAAATTAATGTGCCAAGACACAAAAGGGTTCTATTATTTTAAAATCATAGTATTATTCCTTTTTCACATTAATCTGACACATTGCTGCAAATACAATGGGTTGCTACGTTCATCGTATTTCATGAATTAATATCCATTTGCTTAGTTTTGGACAACTGTAACAACACTTTATAGTTTACCTCTCCTCATATACCTTCCTTACAATCAGGAATAATGTAAAACTTTTCCCAGAGGTTGAAGAAACTTAGCAGAATATGCAGCTTGTTTTACACATCTTTAATTTCCCTTCCTAATGAAAAAGATTCTGTTTCCTTGTCAAGTTTTAAAGTTAACACAAATAAAATACACAATATTCCCCACAGATCTGCTGGTCAGTGTTGCTCTCTGAATAATAAGTCTTACCAGTGCCAATGGTCCTCTTATGATATATTACACTAGCATATTTATATGAATGCATTCATCCGGATCCTGCTCATCACCCAAGGAAATCAGAATATCCAGATTTGTGGTGACAAATTATGTACTTGGCAAGAGCAGGGCTCACCTGAGATGCATTAGGAATGAAGACAAAATGCTCATTATCAAATCATTTGTTCTCATTTATATGAGAGAGAATCCCACCTGACTTTTGCAAACAAAAGCAGAATTTAATCTTAGGGAATGGATTATATTTCACTGTTACAAACATCCTTTTCTCTTCCTGCAATCTTGTCTCAATGTTTATTCCCTGTGGCGTAATACAAATGGACTTGTTTAATTTTCCTTGCCCCACATTTTGCCACAGATGTTTTGTCCTTGCTGTGTGTAAGCATATATTTCACTTGCATAGCCTTTGTTTCATCCTGGAAATTGAAGCATAAAATTATTTCAGAGCCTGGGTTTAAATACTGAGTTATCCTGAATGCAAAGCACATCAATTAATCTTTCATTCTTTTTTTAAGTTAAAACTTCTGCCCCAGCAATCCTGTGTGGTTCTAGAAGAAGAGTCCAGCGGTGCTGTTTCTGTATCCATATTACAGTCAGTCCTATTTAATTTAAACTAGAAAAGTCTTATCCCTACTATTTATTTTATAACACATAATTGAGCATTTACCTACCACTAACCTTAAACTGTTTAACACCGGTATTTTTACAGACACCAGAATTGATACAGACACGATAGAATATAGATAAATATAAGCTGAAAAATGTGTTGGAGAAGCAGGATAGCTGAGTTTGCACTAAGCTACTCTTATTGTTTGAACAACTTGTTCAAATGTGGATAGTTTGTCTAGTCTATGTTGCAGTGATCACTCTGTCCTAAATCCTTAGGAGTAAGCATGTGGAATAAGTATTACCAGCTTGGCTCTTTTCCTAAGGTGTACAAAATAAGATCTATTCCAGGACAGATGTACTTACCATCATGTTTAAAGTGTGCACCTGTGTTTTAATTCAGGAATATTACATCTTCGTCACCATTAGAGTTAAAAAAAAAATGAGAGAAGGGGCAGATTTCATTGATTGTTAAAGTAAATGTGACTTTCTCACTTGTCTGTGCACCCACCCACCTGGTTGGTCAATGAGGTGATGGAAATCTTGCAGGAAAATTAGTTAAAAATATCCCTGGTTTTGTTTCAAAACTGATCAAATCTTTACATGTTTGTGACTTACTTAATGAACAATGGACTGATGAAAATATGTAGATAGGGGCTCTGAATATTGTTGTGTTGTGGAAAAAATATAGATGAAGCAGAGCAAGACAGCTTACAATACTAGAGGGATGTTGCATGTAAATATGTACAGTGCATTAAACCATAGTCGAATAACTTTGTTCTTCAAGGGAAAGAAATGTTAAAAGAAAGTGCATAGAGAAGGCTCATTAAAATTGAAAAGACATTGGGGATTTTTGAGTATTTCAGTTATTTTCAGTGGAAAACACATTTCATTTTATGCGCTGTTCAAGGTGACAGCAGCTAGGGTCATCAACTGCCTGAAAGGAGCTGCACTTCAGATCAAGTTTGTGGTTTGGTGTTTGCATTGTGAGTGCCTTGGACTGATTATCAGAACCCAAATATGAAGTTTCTACTGACTTCTGTTTCAGGAAATTAGGTACCAACCATTCAGTGAAGCTTTTATGGGAACCACCTTTGGGCAGATGATGTGGGAATGGCTGGGGGGAATCTCCATGCTGGTCAGGGTGAGATCCTGTTAGGCTCAGCAAGGAAGGCTTTTTGTGTGACTCCTGCCTGGCAAACTCCTCAGAGCTGTATTGTGAAATCCAGCCTCAGCTATAACCTTTTAAAGAGCTTTCAGCTCAGTCATCTCCCCGGTGATGGCAAGGGCAGCAAGGTAAGTGTGTTGAGCTGTGATACAGCACTAAATAATATGCCTTAAACATTATATACAGTATGAAATTCAGTGGCTCCATCCAAAACACCTAACCTGCTCCATGCTTAAGATGTTTTAAATCAATGTTTTAAAGTTCACCACTTTTATTTGTCTCACATTTTAGACATGATCTTTATCTCCAGGAAGTAACACTAGAAACCATTCTTCTATTTCCTCCAGCCCAAACTTGTAAATGTTGTAAAGGAACTCAGGAAAACAAAAAGGGAGGAGAATGCATAACCCCTGTAGAATGAAATTAATCAGGAAAATTATGCCTTTATTTTTCTGTTTCAGTTTGGGTGTATTTTCAACATTGCTTGCTTATGCTGCGAAAGCTGAGGTTAGAGAACCAGCAGTCCCAACAGCCACGGACATCCACAATGGAACAGATATTCGTGTGCAGCCCATGGAGGAGCCCACGCTGGAGCAGGTGGATGTGCCCAAAGGGGGCTGGGACCCTTGTGCTTTACCTGGCAGGTCCTGCGGCCCCATGTGGAGGAACCCAGGCTGGAGCAGGTTTGCTGGCAGGACTTGTGGGGGACACACACCACACAATCTGTTCTGGAAGGGCTGAACCACATCCAAAGTTCCCAACTGGAGCAGTTTGTGAAGAACTGTCCATTGGAGAAGTTCATGGAGGACTGTCTCCTGTGGGAGGGACCCCATGTGGGAGAAGAGGAAGAGTGTGAAGAGCCCTCCCCCTGTGGAGGAAGCAGCAGCAGAGACAAGGTGTGATGAACTGACCATAAACCCCATTCTCCTCCTCCTGCTCATCTGGGTGGGTAGGAGGTAAAGAACATGAAAATAGAGTAAAGCCTGGGAAGAAGGGATGGGTGGGAGGAAAGTGTTTTAAAGTTTTGGGTTTATCTTTCCTTATCCAACTCTGATTTGATTGTAAAAAATTAAATTAATTTCCCCAATGAAAGCAATTGATGAGTGGTTTCTTCCTACACTTATGAGGGAGAGAACCTCCTAGCCTTTCATTATTTTTCTTCTCCTGTGCCCAGCTGAGGAGGGGAGTGACAGAGCAGATTTGGGGAGCACCTGGAGTCCAGACAGGGTCAACCCACTGCATTCTTTTGCTAGCTTGTCCCCAGTGGCAAAACAAATGTTTTCTGCAATGCAGTTCTTTGTAGGGTTTGTTCACTATCACTGCAGAAAGGTGCTGTATTGCTTTGGAGAGCCCAGACTGCTTGATTTGTTAGGATAATATTTTCTTGCAGCCATGGTTAAGTGCTAATAAGCCTAACTGTAGGTTTCTGCTTAGGAACTGCCGTCAGTTGGCACCTTTCAGAAGTATTTCAGAACTGAAATGGCAGGGCAGATATTTCACTATCAGATGAAGAGAATGACAGAGTTGCTTATGTTGGGAGGGAGATAATCTGGATTAACCTCCCTGCTCAAACTAGGGCCACTTAGAGCCAATTGGACTCTTCCTCTAGCTCAATTCACCAGACACTAATCATTCTAATGCAAACTTGTTAATTGGGGACTAGACATGTTTTTCAATTAGTATAGGCATGTGATGTTTTAACAATTGTTGCTAAAAAAGAAGTTGTTTGGAAAGTGTTGCCTTCGTGGAAATTAACAAAGAATGTAGCATGTCTGAATCACCATTTCTGTGTGAATGCCACAAATTCCAGTTCTCATTTGTGAAAAGGGCTTCTATGCCTGATTATCCCAGTAAATTCTGTGCACTTGCACAGAGCTCCTGTCATTGGTAACTTGTATGTATTTCCTAGTTCTCTCAAGGAGCAAGCTGACAATACAAGGTGCTGAAAAATTCTTAAGACCTTTGTTTGAGGATGCAATAAGGCAATAAACATTTTTTGCACAGGATAGTAATGAAATGCAGCTGGAAAAAGAAAGCAAATTGGAAAAATAAAATTCTTTCAGCTCTTAGGGCGGAGTACTCTGACTAAAGAACTCAGACTTAAAGATCAGAAGCAAAAAAGGTAACAAAAAATCGACCTGCAAATGCATACACACATCATCTGTGCACTCCAAAAAGGAGTATTCAGGGAATATGATTTTACCCGCACCGTGGCCACCACCTCGTCCCCAAGCCCCATCCAATGGCCCCACCCCTGCTGCAGGACCAACCCACCATCCTTATCCTTGCTGCAGTCACTGGCAATTTAGAAATAGAAATTAGGTTGTAGAATTACCAGACTCTCCTAAGGAACCATTGCTCTTAACTCAGACTCAGCAGGACTGCCTTATTTAGCCTACAGAAAATGTCAGGTAATTTCAGTTACCATGGCTTTCAGATACAAAGAACCTGGCCAATTTAAATTTGCTAAGGCATGCAGATGACTGTCTTTACACATTGGCTGGTATAAGGTAACTTTTTGATTCATGTTAGTTTGTGTGGGTAATACTTTTGAGTCAAAGTTTAATAATTTTTTCTAGCTTTCCCAATATAACTTTTTTTTAATGGAAATCAGGAGAGATTTGTAATATAACATTTCAGATTTTCAGTGTCTTTTCTTAAAGATTTTGATGCCATTTTTACATAAATACCTCCATAATCTGCTTATATAAACAGGACATTTATGACCTGCATGAAGAGAAACAGCTCTAACTTTTCTTGGCTTACACAGAGACTAGATAATTTAGCTTGTAATAAAAGGGAAATATTTTCTACATTATGGTTGACGTTTTTTGTTTGATGGAAAATTGTATCCTTCATTTAGATTTTAAATGAGCAGTGAATTTTAAAACTCTCTCTGATAATTATCCCTTTATATCCTAAATCTACCTACTAGAAGTACCATAACAAAATTATACTGAGTTTAGTATTTAACCCTCTGATACCATTTACCAAAGAAAGGGCTGTTTGGCCAGCTGTCGTAACAAGGGACTGCAAAATGGCATCCAGTTCATGTAATGAAGATCTTTGCCTCCCAGGTGTTTGTGTATTTCCTATCACATTAGAACAATGTCAACTGAACACTGGATGCTGCTGCAAGATTAATCATTCCTGCTGCAGTTATCCGTGCTTGGCTGGCACCTTAACCGTGCGGGCAAGCAGCTCTCATGGCTGGTGCAGCATCAAGGAATCAGCATCAAGGAATCAGCAGCCAGCCCCTGCTGTCACCTCGCTGGCCCTGCTTCCTTCCCCACAGCCATTGCCAAGTGCTGGTTTCTGTCAGTGCCATGCTGAGGTTTGATGACTGTGTTTGGTAAGCAACAGGAGCCAGGGAGGCATTTTCCCAAGTCCTTCCTAGGGGGTTAGCACAGAAACCCAAAGCACTAGTTCAGTTTCTCTGCAGAGAAAGGAATGGCTCCTGTCGAATTTAGCAGCCCTGATCCAGACTCTCATGCCTGACACTGTATTTTGTATCTGCTGGAGGGATGGGGGAGGCAGAGGGGGCAGCAGCTGCATCAGCTCCTCTGAGTTAATCTGTGATCAGGAGTGAGCACTGCTGCATACAGCAGCATCAAAGAAAGGGCTGCAAACATTTCCAACCTATGAAATTCAATATCAGATTTGCCTTGCTTTTTCAGAGAAACTGGTAATTGCTCGTTATAAGGTAGTGAAAATCATGTTATCTTGAAACAAACCTCAATAAAATTTTTTTCTGATTCAACTATGGATCCTCTTTTGGCATCAGCCTGTGCAGCAACTCATTCCTACTTCTGCCAGCATTACACAGCAGTGTGTCTCAGGCAGTGCTGAGGTTTCCTTCTCTCTGTCTCTCTGAAAGCAGCCTCTTGCTTTTTCACCTGAGCTGTTGTCCATCCACCAAATATCACACAGTCAGCAGGTTTCACTGTTCAGATCCAGCAGTTTTGAGTGAAGAAAAGTTTGGAGTAAAACTACAGACTCTGACATATGTCCTTTATCAGTATCATATATAAAGGCCAGTGGCTTAGACCTATGAATTTAAAGCAGTTTGAATTGCATATTTATTCATTGAGGAAAATATAGACTGGCTCATTTTTTTAATGTCTAGCTAATGTACCTACTCTAATAGCACCCAGTGATATGTTTCTAATGTTGGCATCTGCTTGCACCCAGAAAAAACTTAGCAAGCACATAAAAAACTCACTTCAGGTTCTGCCCAAATTACTTCTGTAAGCTGTACCATATGGTCAAAGATAAAATCTAATATTGGAAATACCAGTTGTTTAATTGCTAGCTCTAATACACTTGGGAAAATAAGATATTTACTCTGAAGGACTCATAATTTGACTTCATCTCTTCTGGTTTTATTGCGTGAATGTCAGTGCTGCCTTTTCTGATCATTCAGCTACTCATTAGCTCCTTGGCAGATGTAATGTTCCTGCTCTCTTGCAGTTAAATTTTAACAATCAGACCTCTCCCTATCTATCACAGCCCTCAAGCAATTAATGCTATCAGAAGGAAAAGTGACTTTTCAGATAACTGAACCAGCCTCACAGCTGAGCATTCAAAATAATTTCTCCAGTAAAAATGATTTTGTAAGGATTTTTGGATCCTTTCTGAGCTGCATGAAGATTTTATATTCCCAAACTTACTTTACTAGACAAATTTCCCTGAGAGTTTTGTCAAGTCTATTTCAAAAAATGAACAACTGCCTAGTAGCTGAGGACTTTTTATTGTCAGTATTAAACAATCCCATCAAATTAACAACGGATGTTGCTATTTTATATAAATTTGAAGATAAAAATATGGTGATTATATATCATATACATAGTATATGACATTTTGCAAAACACAACTATTTGAACACAGCTCCTGAAGACATTGTATATGACAGAGGTGCTCCTTAAATTCCACAAGACTTTTAGCTACAAAATAAAAGATTATCTATTTTAGATCCGTGTGAAAGCATATCACTCTGTAGATGGGTTTGCATAGCCATGTAAAGAAATGAAGGAGAAATATTCCCTCACATACATAAATACCACAGAAGATTGTCTTGAGATTTTTTTTAACTGGGATCTTTTTTCTCCTTAATTTGAGCATGTTAGGTAAGACAAAAAATTTACATATGGAATCTACTGCAAACTGGCTTCTCTATTTACCATTTTTTATTAGCAAGTCACTCAGATGAGTCCATTCAGAAAGTACTAGAGCTCTCATTATAACTACTATTTCTATTTTTATCTTGATCCGGTTCAAATGCAATATAAATCAATTCTTAAAACATTGATTTGCTATCACTCTATAGAGTAGCAGTTTTAAAATCAATTTACTGCTGACAAAAAAAAACTTACAAATTATTGGATCTGGTCCGGTAGAAAAATTGATTAAATATACTCATTCCAATTCTGAGATTTGGGGTTTTACCTTTTTTTTTTTTTTATTATTATTTCTAAGGCAGTCAGGATGACAATTACCTACTCCTTTAAGAACAAGAACAAAAATATCCATTAAAAATTCATGCTTACTGAGGTGCTTTCTTTGAAACCTGATTTGCTAATGATTAAAAATAAAGACTGGATAGCTGTTTGGAGGGGCTTTTCAGTATGTGTCAGGGGGTGCCTGGTACCAGCTTTATTCAAATGGTCTTTTCAAAGCTTGGGTTATCAGTGTTTCCAAGTGTTTCCCTTGAGCTGCATGAAAGAGATGAGAATTGGAAAAGGCAATACTTGAGCTACATTTTTTTCTTAGGTACATTACCCATATATTTGTGTCAGCACAGCTTTGTGTTGAAGCTAATAAGCAGGAGATGTGAACAGCTGAATTTCTCTGAGATGGCAGTAAATGAGATAAAAAATTATGCAAAATATCAGATTTCCTAATGTCCTCTGATGGCTCTATGTAGACAGAACTGGCAGCATGTTATCAGACACAATTATGGAATGATTTGGCTTAGGCCTGCTGGGGACAGGGAAAACCAACTGTTTGTATACTTACATACACACATACACTACAGCCACATGTACTGCCACAGCCTGAAATCTTTAGTGACAATTTATAAAATATATAAACTTTTTTTTCAAACCTCCCACTACTAAAATATCTCCCTCTTGTGTAAAAAATGTTCTCTTTGGCGGTGTTGCAGTACTGGTTTCAGTCAACTCACAGTCCTTTGCTCTATCTTAATGTGACTTCTAGAAAATTTCAGTGCATGTTTTACCAAAGTTTTTTCTTTTTTCTGGAAGCAGACAGGGAAAGTTTTTATTATTTTTCTTGATTCTACTTTTTTTTTTTTTTTAATTTCTAGATTTTTAGTTATCTAGAATAACTAGCAGACATGCATCACTGACTGATGGGACCCTAATGGTCCATTGTGGCTGTGAATAATTGGTAGCTGTGTAGAACTACAGAAAATTGTATCCCAAATGGTTGTCTCATTGAAAAGAGACAGCTGGTACCCAGATCAGCTATCCTGAATTTTAGAGGATGGAGATTGCAGGATTAAAAGTCTCTTGTTTTTGCAGCAATCAGTTAAAAGTTCCAGGGAGATTTCCCTACTGAGTATATCCAGGTATTTGACAAAATGATGACTCTGTACATAATAGTTATCAAATGAAGATCAGCACTGCAGTCATATCAGGATGGAAGAAAGAAAGTCAGAGGTGGCATTTCTAGCATAAGCAGCTGCTTGATAAGATTAAATTTTCCATATAAATAAATACATTTGCTACCTTGATAATATTCTCACTTGAATTCAGGATTGGTTTACAAGACTACACCAAATCCTCTCACAAAAACATTTTGAAAAGAAATCCTAAAACTGACCTTTTAGCAACATAAACGCATAGTCACTGACACAATGTTAGTAAGATTACAACACATCCCCCTCCACAAGAGAAAAAAAAAGCAGCTTAACTTCACATTTAAGCAAAATGAAATAGCTGTGATTTCATTCCACTGAGTTGAGGGCCAGCTAGAGTTTGCTTGTGGGCTGTGGATGAATTTTCTGCTAAATGAGAAAAGAAATCTTCTGATTAATATGTTAATTTGAGAAATAAAATATATTAGTATAGTCTTTATCTATTGATGAGGTGTAGCTGTGGGAGTATGACAATCATGTTTGGTTGCTCAGTTGAACATCTATGAAAATAATGATCAGTATAGATATCCTCCTCAACTCAGCATGACTTATCATCCTGGCAAAGAAGTATCTGAATTAGTGGAGTTTTCTGGTGTCTATGTTTTGTTGGTTATACACTTAGAGAACTGTCCTGTGGAAACATTTATTCAAATTGCACCTCCCCCTCACCTCCCCAAACTGTTCACATATAACTATATATCCTTGGCATTTATTTGGCAAAAAAAATTCATCTTAGAAAAGAAATACTACGCTAGTTTCTTTTTTGACATTGAAAAATAATTTGTCCCAGCAGACAATGCTGTAGATTAGATCATAAAAATAAAGAAAAAAACCTCATTCAAATAATTTGGACCTGATTAGATTTCTAAAAATGGGAAAACTTCTCTAGTTTGCAACATTTACGGATGAAGAATAAGCTAATAGAATAAAAAAGGTGATTCTGATTGGAACTTTGTAATGCAGTATATAACATCTAGGACTACAATCTGATACTTGTCAGTTATTTGTGTGCTGCAAGGTAGATACACACATTCACATAAACTTTAACCAAGCTATTACAGCTTTTCAATAAGAGAGTAATCTTGAAGAAATGAAAAAGCTTTGATGTTTTATTGAAAACAGCACTGTTTTGAAATAGCCTTCCCTGAGGATCTAGCAAACAAAATTAACATCAAACATACTTCTCTGGCAAGCATCTTTTTTGCACCATAATGTATATAGCTATAAACACATAGATTCACATCATTCTAAAATTTGAATTTAAAATGCAAACTTGCTGTTCAAGACTGTGGAAAAGATCATTTGATAACCATGATCCTCGTGGGGAACCCTTGTTCACACTGACAAGAGATTTTCAAGTGTACAAAGAAAATCACTCATTCTACAGTCTGATAGCCAGCTAAATAACTTGTGTTTAGCTTTGTGCCTCAGGAAAGTTTCCACTAAAATAATGGAGGTTTTAAGTGCCCTTAGGACTTTCATTAAGGTTTTGTGATTGTTGCTAATACCAGATTAGCACAGGATACTGAGGCCATGGCTTCACATCTTAACTCTGCATCTTTGCGCTGTCATATCAGCCATCCAAGCTGTGTTACGTCAGCGAGCCTTTGTAAAAAGAGGTTTGAAGGTATTTCATATCACATTTATGATGATGCATATAGAACAAAATGTGTTATTTGTTGCACTGTAGTGTTACTTAATCTACCATTGAGCTTCTTGGTAAAACGATATTTTGACAAGGTTTGAGCATATTTTAAATAGCAAATGATGTTTCTCTTTTATGGGTACTGTGTATAGTGCAATTGCAGCATCTTTCCTGCCATTCTGTTGGTATGGGCACTGTAAGTCAGTGAACCAGTCAGAA
This sequence comes from Ammospiza nelsoni, assembly GCF_027579445.1. NCBI lineage: Eukaryota > Metazoa > Chordata > Aves > Passeriformes > Passerellidae > Ammospiza > Ammospiza nelsoni. The sequence continues at coordinate 40,906,120 of NC_080638.1, read as the reverse complement.
TTATCCTCTCAGCTTTGGATTAGGACTGGAGACAGTCAGTGGCTGACACACCTTTGCTTTAGCTGGAGCTGTGCCTGTGAAAAGATTTCCACTGGATAAAATCACAGAAGTTAATCTGTTCCCCCTTGCAGTAGCAGCCAGGTCTGTTCCAAAAATAACTAGCAATTTTCTGTAGCACAGGGTAAAGCTCAGTTGTGAAAATAGAAAGTAACTGACTTTTGCCATGGAACATTTATAATGAAAATGTGCAATCAAAGCAAGCATTTGGTAGAGTTAAAGGAATGTGAGGAAAGGTAAATTTAAAAAATTCAGTGCAGTATTAGGAGGATTTATGTAAGAACACCAGTATTACTCGCTTACACATCTGTCCAGTTTTCCTGATTGCTCAGTGACATTTTGGATATTGGCTTATGCAACAATTATGTCTTGTCTTTTCATGTTTTTGACTCTCCAGTCTATAAAGGATGGCATGCAGTCTTGTATAGCTACTGTTCTCTTATCCCAATCCAATAATTTTAATTCCCACTATATTTTTCTTCAAGACCTTGACTGTGACATGAAGGTGGACCTGCAGAAAGAAGAAAATCATGCTGCACTGATCCTCCTGCTCTGTTCAGCAGAGAGGAGCACAAGACCCGCAGAGTTCATCCCAAAACTCACCCTACAATTGCAAAAATGAGAATCCTGTTAGGCAAAAATGTTTCAAATGACTGAAGAATTGTCACTAGCACAGCTGGAAAACAACAAGTCATAATACATGCTGCTTTTCCATTAGAATCTTTAGTTTTAGTTCCAAACTAAGGACTTTGGAATAATCATTTCAGTGAGGTTTACAGTAGTAGCTCTAAAGAGCTTTAAACTCAAACAAGAAAATACTAAGTAAAGAAATAAACGAAAAGAGGCAGAAGGCAATCTCCCACTAGCACCACTTTCTTTGCAGTTAACCAGAAGGTGGCTGTGGGAAATATATGGTGTTCCCAGGCTCCTTTGCATGCTTTTTTCCTCACATAATTCATTTCCCATGTCAGTGAAAATAAATGCTCCTGGTTCAGTACAAGGTGTACCTTCATGGAACGTGTGGAGGCAAATCTTATGGTTTGGTTATGCACCCTGATACACTCCCTAAAGCAAACAATTATCATCATAACAAATCAGTTTCGAGTGGAGGATGTCTTGTTGCAATCCAGGCTTACTTTTAAAATATGTCTAGGAGGTGTTAAAATCAAGGGATCCATCAAGACACTGATTTTACCTCCTACTGTAATTTTCCCACAATCATTCTTTCAGTGATCTAGATGTGATAAATACCTGTTTCTATTTCTTTGAAACACAGGGGTTAGCTACCTTCTCACCTCTTGCAAACATCCCTTTCTGCTTCACAGCTACCAAACACTTTTTTCATCCTGTGGAGTTTGCCACTTCTGTTTTAGACCATAACAATGTTCCCTATGCCAAAACCAACTTTTTCAACTGACTGTATCTATCACTTCAATAAGAGTTAACATATTTCCTTGAACATGTATTCATCATCAGATACTGTTTCCTGACAGACAGAGTGTTTTGGAACTTGCATAAGAAATCGTTCCATTGCTTTGTCTTGGTAGGTTTTGCTGAACATATGTGGGGCTTTGATACACAGGGACCTATTGCTTCAGGGTGAGGGTAACAGCAGATCTGAATGACCTCCTTTATATAGGAAAGAGTTGCAATATTTTTGTGTCTATACAAAGATAGAGAATTTAAGATCCCTTCTACTAAACTTGGAAAGAATTAATTCCTATATAACAAACTGTGTTACACTTGCATATGCGCATTTCTGGAACATGACTTTTCTTGTCATTATCTCTAATTAAAATGTTTGTAAACAGGCAGTGCTTTTGTGTAATGTGCCATGCAATGTGTGCTTGGGGAATATTTTTTAGCCAAACTAGTCTCCATAACTTTATGTGAGACAGCAGGGAGATGGAGTCCTTCCAAAGTATTGGAATTTGTGAAGACTTTGCTGTGAAGAGACTGATAGTGGCTTATCTTACCCATTATACTGGAACAGAAAAAGCTAAACTAAGAAGCTGGACTGGCCCAGAGCCAGTCTGAAAGAAAGGAGACATTGTTACAGCAATCTGAGAGGAGAAACTCATGTTCATGGAGCTGTTTAGAGATAGGCAGTTTCAGAACGGAGCATGTACAAGAAGATAACAAAGACGGAACAGTTGCAAAAGGGATGGGGTTTTACAAGGATGGTTATGACAGATAATCCAGAATTCCTTCCTTCCTTCCTTCCTTCCTTCCTTCCTTCCTTCCTTCCTTCCTTCCTTCCTTCCTTCCTTCCTTCCTTCCTTCCTTCCTTCCTTCCTTCCTTCCTTCCTTCCTTCCTTCCTTCCTTCCTTCCTTCCTTCCTTCCTTCCTTCCTTCCTTCCTTCCTTCCTTCCTTCCTTCCTTCCTTCCTTCCTTCCTTCCTTCCTTCCTTCCTTCCTTCCTTCCTTCCTTCCTTCCTTCCTTCCTTCCTTCCTTCCTTCCTTCCTTCCTTCCTTCCTTCCTTCCTTCCTTCCTTCCTTCCTTCCTTCCTTCCTTCCTTCCTTCCTTCCTTCCTTCCTTCCTTCCTTCCTTCCTTCCTTCCTTCCTTCCTTCCTTCCTTCCTTCCTTCCTCCAACCCAACAACCCCCCATCCCCACCCAAGCCCAGAACCCTTTCTGACAGCAGTGGAAGGAGCAAGGATTAATGAGTCACAACAGGTTTGCAGGTAGGACTCCATGTCACTGAAAGACCTTGTGGAATTTGCTGCTGTGCCTATAACCTGCCATCCCATACTGCACAGGTGTTCTTTGCCTGTGAAATGAGATCAAGGAGGCTTTCCTCCATGGACTATCCAATATTTATACAAAGTGAAACAGCTCCAAGGAGTCAGGAGAGCACAGAGGACAAGAAAGGAGTCATACCCAATGTCCAGGTGTTAATTCATTACTATCAAATAGTAAGAGAACATTGTCCTACATTTGGGTATCAGAACCTAAATGATGTGAGAGGAGAACAGTATGCTCATGTTACTCTGAGATGCCAAATGACAACTCTACTTAGGGCAGACTATAAGAAACTTTGAATTAGCATAGTATTGACTCAAGCTTCAGCTTCCAAGGGGTCTGGTAGTGCATATCTAGAAACTCATGATGGAGGATCTTGGTAAAAAAGACCCTGACAGGTGAAGGCAGATGGAAGTAGACTCGCTAATGCAGTTTAGATACAAAATCAAGTGTTTAGTAATAAAAGCTATATATATGTGTTGTGGATGAATTAAATAATTTTTGTGGTTTTGTGTTGTTAAAGCCATTAGCACAAATTAATTTCAGTAAAACAGGAAAGACACTTGTAAACAGACTGGACTAAGGAGTTCTGCCAAATAGAGGGATAATAGTATTATGTAGGTATATGTCTGACACTGCTGGAAAGAAAACATTTCAGCAGCTAGAAGGCTCCTCTTTTACCATAGTGTAACTTGCCAAAAAATATTCATCCTGTTCTTGCCAGGGGCTCAGCTGAGATCTAAAGGTATGATGGAGAAACTTGTAAAATTATAATGCTTTATGTATGTAAAGTAAATAAATTATTATGCAAGAAAACACTCCTGTTACACTTATATAGGAATTGCACACAGAAATTGCCAAGTTTATGAAATGCTGGCAGTATTTTTGTTCTTTGTACAACCATATTGTCAAAGTTATTAATCCTCATTGCTGTTAATCCCCTTACAGCACTAACTGAATATTCAGAGTGCCTCCCTTGCTTTTCCAGTGCTAAATGAAGGCTAATAAATTTTTAGTTCAACCTTTTTTTTTTCTCTTATTAACCATATAGCTTGAAACATTGTAAACAGAGAAACAAATGTAGATAGTAGCACACTATTTGATTTAATTAGTATTTGACAGAGCACATTCAGATATGTTTTTATCTAGCACTGACTTTAGCAAATACACTTTATTTTATTTTGTTATTGTTTTTCATTACTATTTAATGATTTACCGTTCAATTTACCCTAATTTTGACTTGCACTGTTATTAATCATTCTTATCACTTGAATATATTTGGACTCCATGGCATGAAAACAGCATTTAAATTTTGCTTGGAATTTGCTTTTCCTTGACAATAAACAATAAAACAAGAGCAACTCTCATCTAAATTTCTTATTTTTAGATCTAATTTTATTATTTAGCCTTATCTTAACTTGAAGAATACAATAGCTAATGTTACAGAGGTCACAGTGTACCTTCCTCTTACTGTATGTTTTCAAATTTTAAAGAAATAATTTAAGAAACATTACTGTATCTATTCTTTTCACATTTCCTGTTGAACTTAAAAGCTATTTCACAAGTGAGTGATGAACCTCTTTGACTTCAGATTCAGTTTAGAGAATCCCAACTTTCCCACTGCAGCCTTTCTTGAGAGAGGAAGAAGGGCTTCTAGAGTCTCTAATTCAGATCCTAGCTCTGCTTTTTCACCAATAATCAATTATGTTATAGAAAAAGAAGTGCTAGCTCCCAAGAGCTTCCAGAATAATAGACTTGAGGCAGAAAGGCAAGCAGGATTACAAGTCTGCTCTAGGATCAGTCAATGAATGCACTGTTTTCTCATCCTCCCCCCTAGCCCTTCTGCTTTTTCTGAAAGAAAATGGAGGGGCTTACAGCAGGTGGAATAGAGTACATATTTTGAGGGAAAATATATACCTCTTGTTCTCATTTAACTAAGTAGTTCTTGATATGGTATGCTACTGAAATGTAATTGTGTGTGAAAATTTTGCGGTGTTCCCAAATCAATCATACTATAACCTGACATAAATGCAATAAACCACATGCAAATAATAACCCCTCCTATGACATCATCTTCTTGGAAGAACATTTCTCCTCAGACAGAGAACAGACTCAGAATAAACCAGAGACAGCTTCTTTCAGTCTCAAACAGAAGAGGAAATAGAAACAGTTCTAATACTCCCATGCCAGATAAAGAGTCTTCATTCAGCTGTGTGAAGGCTGATCTCTGGGAGGAGGTTTCTGGGCTCCAGCAATGTATTTGTGTGACAGCGCTCAGCCATGCCAGCGGCTACTACACAACTCTGTTTAAGACTTCACCATAACTTTGTCAGAAATAAGGAATCCAGAGGGATCTTGAGAAATGAACACATGCAAACCTCGTGAGGTTTAACAGAGTCAAGTGTAAGGTGCTGCTCCTGGGTCAGGGCAAGCCCCAGTCTCAGCACAGGCTGGGGATGAGCAGCCCCAGGGCAGCCCTGCCCAGAAGGACTTGGGGGTGCTGCTGGCTGAGAGGCTGCACATGAGGCACCATGGGCACTGCCAGCCCAGAGAGCCAAACGTGTCCTGGGCTGCAGCCAGAGCAGCGTGGGCAGCAGGGCCAGGGCGGGGATCCCTCCGCTCTGCTCTGCTGAGAGCCCACCTGCAGGGCTGCATCAGCTCTGGGGTCCCCAACAGAAAGAGCAGGGACCTGTTGGAGCGAGTGCAGAGGAGGGAAACCAAGATGATCAGAGGGACAGAGGAACTCTCCCGTGAGGAAAGGCTGAATTGTAATTGTTCAGCCTGGACAAGAGAAGGCTTCCAGGTGATTGCATTGCAGCCCTTCAGTACCTAAAGGAGGACTACAAGAATCTGAAGAGGAACTCTTCAGAAAGGCCTGTGAAGATACAGCAGGAGGCAATGTCTTCAAACTGAGAGTAGGATTAGATCAGATATTACAAAGAAATTCTTTGCTGTGAAGGTGGATAGCACTGTAACAGGCTGCCCAGAGAAGTTGTGGATGTCTCTTCCCTGGAAGTGCTCAAGGCCAGTTTGGATAGGGCTCTGAGCAGCCTGGTAATGCAGAAGGCGTCTCTGCCCACAGCAGGGGAGTTGGAAGCAGATGATCTTGAAGGTCCCTTCCAACCCAAACCATTCTATGATTTCATGCTTCTATGGTTCTATGTTTAACAATTATCAGAATGAAGAAATTATCAGAGTAATTTCTTTCCTACCATACTGCAGATTACCACACAGGACATACTAGTTCAGAGGTCAAGAAGACCCAAATTATTTTGCCAGTCTGGTACAATGTACTCCTTTTTTTGTCAGTATGTGCCCTGCAGGAGAGTATTCACCATTTCTACATGACTGGAAAAAAAACTGGTTTGGTTTTTTCAAAGTTTCTGTGCCAGTTAGTTTATCCATCCATATTTGTGTAGACAAGGAAGACTCAGTGCATGAAAACTAAACTAACTCTTAATAGACAGATAGAGTAGTTGCCATTAGTATTCTGGCAGAATGCAATTCAAATACTTTTTTTTTTTTTTTGTTAGCTTCTTTGACAACTGTGCCAAATGAAGGAAACTGTGAATGTTTTCAGACTTCTTGGTTAATGGCTCATTTTCAGGATCTGTAGCTGGAGTATCAAGACAATATGAGTCAGCTGTAGTTACATGTTTGCACATTGTACAAAATAAAATTAAGATGGGTGAAGTTTTCATTCATTAAAAAAAATAAATATAGGGAGTTCTTTGCAAATGACAATAAAGGTTTGCCCATAAGAGGTACTGGTATCTTGTTTAGCTGAGCAATTTGTGCTATATTCATAAGAGGATGTCCAAGATTAATTAGATAGGCATGGCAAGCATCATGGACTCATTGCAAAGTTTGTGCCATGGTATTCTGATCGTGCTACCAATTCTTCATGTCACTGGATAGTGGGAAAAGTGCATGCAATAATATAGCCATAAGTTATCTATTACTGCAGAAAAAGTGAAGATTAGAGAGTCTCATGCATCTGTCTCAAGGGAAGAAAGTAAAATTACTTTGTGAATCCTCTATACTTGCAGTCTTGGCACAAGCATCTAGAGGAATGTTGGAAAAATCTTCTGTAATTGTGACTCACTCTATGGGCAAATGGGAAAGGGCAAGGAAAGTGATGCTAAAAATCACATATTTAAGAGGAAAGGAAGAAAAATTATCAAAATACAGAGATCTGTGCACAAAAGACATCATACCACTGTGGTCAGTAAAACTGAGGAAAACCAGTGTGATTAAAGGTGCATCAATAAGTCTGAATGTAATTTCACTCTGAGCTGCTGGGATTACAGATAAAAGGAATGTTTGAAGGCATTTGATTTCTGCAGAGAAAACTTTAAATTTGTCAATGCTCAAAATCTATTTTAGAGCAATTCAGTGTTAGCAAAGATAATTTTTTCAACTGAAGCTATTCATAGACTAATAACAGAGCATCCATGAGATGTCACATACCCACTTATTACATGTAGTTCTGTGAAAAAATGAATATTTAATTTGTATTGAAATCAATGGAAGTTGTGAATTTTACCTCTCACAGAATTGATTTCTGTCTGAAAAAGGTGCTGTTAAGCTCTGTGACATTCACCTTTAGCATTGTAAATGTTTGTGGAAGAAATCTATAGACAGTTGTGCAGTGAATACTACATCTCTGTTATAATCTGGGGGATAATACATGATAATTAAAATGTTTTATTATCTTAAGAGAAGAAATTATTATTGGCATGCAGTCACACCAGGTTATATATATGCTGCTTTTCTAAATGTTATTAAAACAGAATGATTCACTGTGAGGCTTCAAGGACCACCCAAGTGCCACCTGGATCTCACAGGAAGAGCACTAGCAAGAGAGGGGGGATTTTTTTCCTGGATTTTGTCACCTACAGCATCGTCTCACAGAACCCTGCACTTCTGGGAGTTCTGGTTGAAAAACTTGCCAAACAGAGAAGTCAAAAAGTTTATTGATTTAGAGGGATGGAAATTCTTGAAAAAATAAAGACTGAAAACCAGTTGCCAAAACATTGGTTTATTTAGATTTGTTTTCCCAGGAAGATTTTGTTGAGATTAGCCACAATTTTTCATGGTTAGGCTTCTCAAAAAAAAGACCCAGTCAAAAGCAGATGGCATGTTAGATAGGTTTTGATAGAATTTAGGTCATATGAACTTGTCCCTAAGAGACTGCATGTTAAATTGGAATGTATAATTTTTTTCATGTCATATGAGATTTTGTTTTGATGTACATTTTTATCTTCGTATTTTTAATTTTTTTAAATGTTTTGTTTATTTTTATTGTAAAATCCAGCATATAAACCCAGGTCTCAAATCTGTGACAGCAGGTAAAAAATTCTGTGGTAAATGTTTTTGAAACTTGGATAAGAGCCTCACCACAATAATTAACTCTATATCTGAATTTCCTGAAGCTCATTTAGGGAAGCTAAAACTGCCTAAGAAATATTGAAGATAATGGAATCAGAAAATTATCATAAGCCTATTTAGTAAATAAAATACATCCAGGAAACTATTTAATATGTTACCTGATTTAATTCATTAAGTAACTAAACTGGGCAACATGTTTGTGCACTGGTCATTACATGGTTTTGAGTGTTAAAGAATGGTTACAATCTGGTTCATCAATATTTAACTCACATTCTGATAAAATCTGGGCTGCCTGATATCTTTAGGACACCCTTCTGTGTTATAAATATCGTGCATCTTACTAAAGACTCAAGATCTTTCCCTAAAGCTATTTATGTGACAGTCCAGCTGTGTGACATCATCACTTTTCATTTTTGTTTCTCAGTGTGATCTGAACATTCTAATTTTTTAGGCAATTCAGACCTCTCCTGTCCCTAAAGGTAACAGTCTTCATTAGATTGGCTTAATTTAAAAATAAAAGCAAATCTAAGTAGCTTCTTTCAAGTGATGTGCTGAGTTAGCAAGAGCTATTCCATTGTAACCTGCCAGACATAAGGCAAGGACATGCAAGTGACCAGCAGCTATCAGAGAGGACCTTCAGCTGAAAATGTCTTTAAAGGCCACATACCTTGTAAATTATATTTTAGGAGGTGCTTTTAAATGTTAACCAGTAATAGCATCCATGGCCCAAAAATGCACTATTATGCTATTAAGGAGATTTATAAGCAATTGAACTGATACATATGAAATACATTCACTACATTGGTAAGTACCTTTTCCTCTAATTTGACACAGACAGGGTCAAACTTTTAACATAGTAATACCTCTCCTCAAACCTTCAGCTGGGTTTTGGGATAGTCAGAAATGTTCTAGCATGAAAAAGAGTATCTATAAAAGCTCCTGGAGCAGGAGTCAAGTTCAGAATTTGATTCATTAAATGAAACTCTTACTGAGCTATAAGGCTTTTGCAATGTTAGGCAATTAACTAGAATTTCTCTTGGCTCCTGTGCCAGCAACAAACAGTAGTCAGAACACTTCTAATTACAGAATGCTGTAAGACAGAAAGCAAATGCAGATTCTGATTGATTTACATACTGAATGAAGCCCATTTTGCATTTTGATAATTCTTTCTCCTAGATGCCTCCGAGTTTGTTTTATTTCTTCTTTACCCCTCAGCACTTTATGATTGCTGTGCTTACATGATTTTATTATCACCTCTTTGCTCCAACACACTTCAGTGAACAGGAACAGCATCAGCCCATGGAACCTGGACAGTTTCTGAGTGGGTTTGCCTGTGGGTCAGCAGGGGTCACCTCAGGACAAGGCACCACTACAACACCTCCCCGTCCTCCCCTCTTTCTATGGGAGGGAAGCTCAGGTGCACGGCTGAGATGAAGCCTGCAGAATGATTCAGCAGGTGTGGGGAACCACCTCCCACGAGATGCTACATCATGTCTCAGCATCAAAAACATGCAAAAGTGCACTATTTGTATTTCTGAACTTGCCAATGCCAACCAAAAAGACAAATCAGGAAATGCCATGGGAGTAGTCATTGCCCTGCTCTTTGCAGTCCAAATTCTGAAACAAACATTAGGCTTATGAAAATATTTTCAGGAGTGTTTCTACATCTTTGCTCTAAAAAGGCTGAAAAGCCAAAAGAGCCATCCACATTGCTAATTATCTACTAAACTGCAAGCACTTCTGTACACACTGCTAGTTGTTGCTTTTGTGGGATACACAGTTTAAATAAAATATGAGGGCACAATGGGACTTATATCCTTGTGTTGAGAAATACAAAATGGGAGGGAAGTAATACCTCCCCTGCTGTGCACAACCACATACACAGGTCTCCCGTAGCTCTGACATACAGAAATCTCAGAGGGATATCAGACCAATCACAAACTTATAATAAATACACTTTACCCAAAAGTTACGTCTTGAAGTAATCCTAGTGAAAGTTCCCCCAAAAATGTTGAAAGATGTGTAGAGAGTTTTGAGCAATTAATGGATATATGGTTTTTGTACAAATAGAATATATTAAACATAATTCGCACTTCAGGAGATTCCCTTTCCCTTTCAGGGCACTCAGCTTCAGCTGCTCAGCATGTTGGCTGGAATGTTGGCTCACCTGCTGCTGTACAGAGAGCAGTAGAAACATTTTTGTACTTTTGCAAGTCTCAGCTAATTCACGGTCTCTCAAGTCCTGCAGTTCTTTCTCCTTAAAGAGCACAATGGCTTTTGGAATACAAGTTAAATCATCTTTGGATTTATTATTTCTTAATATTACATGTGTTTACTATTATGGTTTTCTTTACTGCAGTGTCTTTGAGGCATTCCTTGCGACTCTGAGTACACTTTATGTCTTCACATATTTTCACATGCAATGAAAATTCATTAAAAAAGAAATTCAGACAAAATCTCTCACTTTTATATGCTTTTCAGGTTAATTGGAACTGCATTCCCTATTGTCATAGAATCATAGAATGGTTTGGATTGGAAAGGACCTTAAAGATCATCTACTTCCTGCTGTGCATGGACACCTTCTGCTCAGAGCTCTGTCCAGAGGCCTGTTCCAGTGCCTTCCACCCTCACAGCAGAGAATTTTGTTCTAATGGCTAATCTAATCCTACTCTCAGTTTGAAGACATTACCTCCTGCTGTATCTTCACAAGCCTTTCTGAAGAGTTCCCCTTCAGGTTTCTTGTAGTCCTCCTTTAGGTACTGAAGGGCTGCAATGCAATCACCTGGAAGCCTTCTCTTGTCCAGGCTGAGCAATTGCAATTCAGCCTTTCCTCATGGGAGAGTTCCTCTGTCCCTCTGATCATCTTGGTTTCCCTCCTCTGCACTTAATTTGCTTAATCAATGTCCCTCCTACGCTGAGGATGTTGTTACTGTTCTAGCCTACTCCTTATAAAAATACATTAGTATTATTAAAATTTATTGTACCAGAATTACTATGGAGTAAATAACATGCTATCATCATGCTTCCTCTTTCAAAAGCTTTTTTGTGCTTTCTCACAGCTCCTGCCTTTTGATAATCCAACTTTCAGTCAAAGGTCTAGCCAGTGGTGCTTGTTTCATTTCCATTTTCAATACCAATATTTTAAAGGCTCATATTAAACTCTGCCATCACAGCTTCCTTCCAAAACAATGGATATCTGGATGTAATAGCTGGAATAGATTCTACTACCTTTCATCAGTACTTTGCATTATTAATTTACTCTTACTTTGGTAGAATATTGCTTCTTCTCCTTCTTTGTCTTCATCTTGTTATCAATGTTATTTTTTAATATTGTTATTATTTTATTTTATTTTATTATTATTGTTATTTTGCTGTTGCTATTGTTATTATTATCACCAACATCCTTATCTTTATTATTACCTCAGCGTTTCTGGATATGAAAAATTTTCAAGCAAAAACAACCCAACATGGCTAAATAATTTTAATTCATGCTTATCCAGAATAGCAGTGTGCAAAACTGCAGGTGGGAGTTAAGTGACAAGTGCATAACTAGGTACAAATTGATTGCATATTTATATAAAGCAAAAAAAAATTAAATAATGACATATAAGAGCTTTAAAGGAAGACTATCAATATTTAAATGTCATAACTGCCAAATAATCATTAGTCATTTTCTGTCAGATAAAGCATGTGAGTGCATTTTTGACAGTGTCTCTTGGATTAATCTACATTATCCAGGATGTGAAAGTAATATTTCATGAAGACTAGAAGCTTTTTTGCAGAGTTGTATCCATGAGTACAAAAGAATGGGGTCTAGGGAGAACAAAAACTGTCTTCCAGAAGTTCTGGGGTTTGGGATGAAGCCAGGAGGACCTAAGAGCCTTATGAAATACTATGCCTAGACACATAATTCAGCAGTGTAAATGACAGTATGTGGGCTAGACACATATGTTAGGTTCAGCAGTGCTGAGCTTTTCTGTGCCTAAACCTCCACTCTTGATCTATCAGCTTAATAAAGCTGACTTTGAGTGCCTCAAAATAGCTTTGAAAATGGAAGGAAGTATTAGAACATCACCTCCATAAGAAGGAATATATCTCTGGGATAGTTTATTGAACAGATGCCAATTTCTGCTAGTGAACTAGAAATATATTCTAATCCACCGTGAAATTGAAGACACAAATGTAAAACACTATGGTGTAGTAACACAGAAAAAGCAATCAGTCATTGTAGCTATCTAAGTTTATGTCCTTCCTTTATGGTGAAGGCTGTTTCTAAAATGTGTAGGGAGTTTCACATAAAAGGGAAAGATAATGACCCTGCAGTGAAGCCTTCAGGGAAAGATGACAGAAACTTTTGCCACTTAGTTTTCTCTGAAGTTCAGAGGTCTGTTTTATTCCAAGTCTTTCCATGGCACACCTTGCTTAGGTGCAAATGTATTTGTTCTGTGCCTGTCCTGCTGAGATCCAGCAAGAGGAATACTAGGAGGACCAAAAGTGACTAATGAACACTGAGAACATCAAGCTTAAGGGTTTAAATCTGGGCTTTCTGAAAGAGATTTGTTTTTAACTTTGAATTCTCAGCTCGTGTAACTACTCCATTCATTACAAAAGCTAATAACCATGGCATTGAAATTTTAAAAAAAGGAAAGAATGGGAAGGAAAATATAGCATTTTAAAATTATTTGGTGCCTCCTGCATATTCTTAGCTCCTTTTCTAGGAAAACCAGCTTAAAATTTTTCAAGTTAAGACATAGAAATGTTTTTAACTCTTGGCATATGCCACTGCCCAACACAATAGGAGAAACCCCTGACCAGAGAAAGAGAGGAATCCAGATTTCCTAAGCCTAAGCCTTCTCCAGTATCAGAGCCAAGGAATGATTCTGTAACCATTTGCAGGATTTTAGGTCTTTATGGTAAATGTAGTGGCTGGTGAAAATCTACCTTTCTCAATGAATGATATCACGGCTTAGTAAGACTTCATAAAAACAACTTAATGGCTTCACATAGGAAAGAGAAGGGGTTTTTTTTGATGTAATAAAGGAACAGTAGCCATAGAAAGGACATGAAAACCAACTGGCAATCATCACAGTAGAAATAGAAAGCACAAGATTTTGCTTCCAAAGTTGAAGTTCTTAATGTCTCACAGTACCCTATTTTAATGGGTTTTTCAGACCAACAGTAAGTTAATCCACCAGTTCATCCACAGCATCATATTGTCAAATGAATAGATATGGGAATTGTATTCTGTGTTAGTTTGATTCACCAAGTAAGAGAAATTAAGGACATAGTTTTTCTAATCACAATTTGTACCCATAAAGATTTGTTACCACTTTTCAGCAGGTCTAAATATATCTTCCTGAATTAATATGACCTATTAGCAGCAATTTTATTCTCTACTTCTATCCCAGAGTACATTATCCTTATTTCACTTTTCTGACTTGGAAAATAAGTTTCTTGTCTTCCACAAATTTCTATGCTCTCTTTGGCTTTTCCTGCCAAAACAGCAGACCCTGCTCTGTCTCATCACTCTTCACTGCTGACACTATCCCTTGAGCTTTTAGGGGCACAAACTGATGGGTTTTGGTGGTTTGATGTTTGGTTAAACAGCCTTTCTTGTTTTTAACTTTATTCAACCAAGAGTCAAAAAACTCACAGTGAAGAAAACCAAAATGGATAGAGGAGTTTGTTCCCAGCAAGGCCCATTCTCAGTGCCGGGGTCTGGCACAAAGGCTGCTCAGGACATGTCATCTGGGATGTATGGAGCATTGCTGTGCTGGCTTATGGGCTCAAGGATGCCAGCCGTGTGTTGGGTAATGAGAGAAACCCAAGCTCAGGACTGACTGGGATTGTGCTCATGAGCAGGGCTTTGCTGAGTGCCAGGTATAACCAGATGGCAAACCCTGATGGGCAAGGTCTGTAACATTCTGTCACAGGGGAGAGCAGAGACTGAGGCTGGGGTGCAAATGCATGAGAGGAAGCTCTGGCTGTGTGGCAGCAGAACTCAGGGGTTAGCTACCTGTGAATGCCTGCTGGACTCGATATAACAGGGAACATAAAGACATACTCACAGAGAATGACATATCAGACTAGAAAGATCACCATTTTATCCTCTTTTCCCCAGCTGTTACCTCCTCTTCATCCTCTTCTTTCATAATGCCTACTCAGCATCTTTATAATTAATGTTTATTAATCAGTCTGCCAGAATTGAAGCAGATTAAAGAAGATTTAAACTACACACTGTAATAACATTGAAGGAAACCAGAGGGCAAGTAAATGCTTTCAAAAGCCTAATTGGGATGTTGATTAGATATCTGTGTGATCAAGAAGCCATGAAAAAGTTAACCTTGTAAAAGTGGAGAATATTAAACCATTTTCTAAAAGTTCACATGTAAATTACTACAATTTGGTTCATTTTAAAGGTATAGTGAATTTGTTGTCTTGAGCACCTAGAAAGTTGTTTATCTCTCCCTGTACAGAACATCTTTGATTAGGCAGTTTGTGTTTGCATGAGTGCTTCTGTCTGTGTTAATTTGTGTGCCTATCCAGGCTTAAGTGTGAGTATCAGGTATACACACATGTGTTCCCACAAGGAATACATGCTACTGGCTTGGACAAGGAAGCTTGACCATGGAGCTGCTCCAGCTCTGCTTCTCTCAGGCTACTGGTCTCAGTGTCTCCTAACAAAGGTGACCAAAACCACATGTGTACATGAACCAGGTAATTTATCCATATATTTATGCATGTCTAGAAGTTTAAAATATGTCTGCATGATTAGAAATTACACTTAGACTCAGCAGGAGTTTTCCAAGATCAAGTCAATTTGAAGAATATCTGTAACAGAGAAGCTTGTGTCACAAAAAAAAATTTCTCATTTTAAGACTAAATGCTGCTAAAGCACATCCTTGTGACAACTAAAAATTATTTTGTTTCACCTAACTTAGACAGACACTTCCAAATAAGAGAAATCTCACAAATGTTCCTCTCTTGCTAATGGGAAAGAATCCACCAATGTGGGAATGTTTGGGAGCCATCTTATTCTGCACAAAGCAAAAAAGAGTCCTTGGAATATGTTAGGTTCCATGCTAGTGAGATGCTTTTATGTATCAGTAATATATGCCAATAGCCATGGTATCAGAAGATTGAAACATGGACTTTTTCTTCTTGTGTTTTGTTTAATTTTGTTTATATACTGGAACCCAGGTGGAGCTATCTGGTCATTTATTTTTAATATCAAAAGATAATTGTCTATAGAAATTTTCCACAACTAGGCAGGATGTGATAAGAGGTCAGTGTTCTCAGTGTGAAAAAGTCAGACATAACCCAAGACAATGATCTTCAAAAATACATGTTTAAACAAATGTATTTTAAAAACCTTCCCATAGGAACTTGGCCTGAAGAACATGATACTAGTTTTATTCCTGTTCTTAGGGCAGTTTAGACATCAGTACATATGTTTTATTTTTCTGCACTCATATGAAAACTTATATGGCTTATCTAGAGTGCTTATGACCCAGAATTTATTCTTGGAAAGCTGTCTAGTTTCTAGCCATCTGCCATTATGACAGTGCAGGGTTGTTTTCAGTACTGTATTGAAGGCATCAAGCAAATAACATAAAAAAAAGTTTAAAAGAAATGAGGAAAGCCTGAAAGAAAAACAAGTCTGATAAGGTGCTAAGTTTTATGTGTGTAGCTTTTCCCTATATTTTAAATTTTTTACTCATACTTAGACAAAACTTGTTATTTGTTATTTAAATTCCAATCCCTTTGATTTGGACTACAAAAATCATACTTCAGAGGAACAGTGCCATGGCTATGAAACAAATTTTACATATTTCTGCAGTAATGCAGTACTTGTAACAACCGTGTAGAAAATGCCTTTATCTTAGGTTGGCAGTAGTAAAGAGTGAAAATACTGTAGTTCTTTTCTAGTGACCAGTTTCTGTTACAACATAAATGAAGCCTGCTGTAACTCAGATCTTGTCAAACTCAGAAGCAAACAGATTGGTTTGCCCTCTATACTCCCTATAATAATGTCTAAGGTCCTCAATAGCAATATACATTTGAAGTCAGATTTCAAAGCATTACTTTATCTTCTCCGAAGGTGTTTAACATGCAGAAAATGAGAGACCAAAAGCTTTTTGCTAGAGTCACTATGCAGATCTGCAAAAGAACAGGAAATAGACCCCAGTTCTAAGCCCAGTCCAAAGCCCTGCCTTTTAGGTCACACTGCTAAATTTATAGCAGATTATTTTATATAAAAGTCGTACTTAGCAATGTAATTGAAATTGCCAAGTGTGCCATTTTCCATGCAGCCCCATCAACAGCCCAAGTGAACATCTCTGCCAGCAACTTCTGAACCCACCACCTAATTCCCCTCACATTTGGCAGAGGTGGTGAGATAATTAGGCTTCTATTATCATTATGCTAATGATGAGAAACACTTGTAATTGCTCTGAATGAATGAAAAGTTCAAACCTGGTTTTACACCTTGAGACTCCTTCAGCACGTTCCTACTGGCAGAGATGGGTTTTTTAGGTTTTGTCCTCCTGTAAAAGCTCAACACAACCCAAGGAGGCAGGCAACATTGCCTCTCCTTTGCGCCACTCAGCAGCCTTGGAGAGGAGCCAGGGCTCAGCCAAAGGATTGCAAGGACCTACTGGAGCAAGCAGCTGTGAGTTTAATTGTAAAGTGACTCCTTCAGCCAGATAAAAATTGTCGTCCAGACCCCAATACTCAGATCAAGCTTATATTAAAAGATCCTTGGTGAGGATATAAATATGTGAGAAACATGACAAAACATTTTACCATTGAGTCATTTCACCAGTTTCTTTAGGACAAGAGTTTTCTTTTGACACCTTCACAAGTCATAGTGAAGGTGGACAATGAGGAGAGGAGGAGATAAAGGCAGATATATAACTGAGAAAACATATAACTTGTTGCTTAACATTTTAGAGGTAAAAGGGAAGACTAATAGAGTAACAAATTATTTAATTAATTGAATACTTGTTCAACTTTTCATTACACAAAGTTCCAAACCAGTTGTTATCACTTAAGGGAAGTGTTTTCATTTTGACAGATATTTCTGAAATTGGTCTTTCCAGGGTGACCTGAAAGTTTGGAAAGGAATTCAGTAATTCAGGGACCTGAAATGAATCGTGGTCTTTTTGTGTTGTATGTTGGGTAGTTTGGGTGCATTTGGGTTTTTCAGAGGAACTTCAAGCAAGGCAGATACTACCATGATAATCCTGACTAGCTGGGCTCAACCATATCCTTATCTCTGATTTTTACACAGCATTGGGACCCCTTAAGGGGGATGCTGATTAAATGGGTTCCATGGCAAGGTTATACTGGGGGAGGGGGGACTGCAGGGGTTGCCTCTGTGAGAATGGACCAGGGGCTGCCCCTTCCCAGGCAGAACCAATTCCGGCTGACTTCAAAACAGACCCTTGGCTCCACAAAGCTCAGTCAGGCTGGTGACACCTCCAAAAACATTTTTAAAAGGGTAAAAACCACTTCACAGCAGCTGTGAGAATGGAATGATAAAAATGTGAGAGAAACAACCTTCTAGGCACAAAGGTTATTCCTGCTTCCACATTGAAGCAGTTTATGAAGGACTGCATCCCTCATGCTGGAGCTGGGGAAAATTAGGAGGAGGAAGGGCAGCAGAGACAAAGTGTTATAAGCTGCCTGCAGCCCCCATTCCTTAAAAGCCATTGCACTTGCAGGAGGGAGGAGAAGGAAGAAGAGTCATGAACAAGGGAGTTAAGTTGAGCCTGAGGAAAAGGAGAGGTGGGGAAAGGTAGGTTTAGTTTTGTCTTTTAGTTTTGTCTTTGTGTCTTACTATTATATTCTAATTGGCAGTAAATTAAATTAATCGTCCCCCTAAGTTGAGCCTGTGAAATGATGGTAATTGCTGAGTGATCTCTCTGTTTTTGTCTTTATCTCACAAGCTTTTTCATCACACTCCAACCCTCTGTCCTGCTGAGGAGCAAAAGTGAGATAGTGGCTGTAAGGTGATCTGGCAGCTAGTCACTCTCAACCCACCACAGCTGGAGCCATGAGACACCAAAGCATCTAGCACAGGGGAAATCAAAATACAGTAACAAAAATCTTCCTTTGCCATTGGTTAAATCTTCTGTCACACACATATTTAAATTTCTTGGGCAATAAATGTAACACTTCAGAATAAATTCTGGAAGAAATGGGAAGGTCCAGGAGTCGACAGTTGCTGCATACCTGTGTCATTTTTTTTATCCCAAACAATGTGCTTTTGGCTGAGGTCAGCTCCACCATGGCCCATTGCTTTCTGGTTGCAGTCTTATAGTGAAATGTAAACATTTCAGACAGATGTCTGGCAGTAAATTGTCTCTTCAAATATTTCCTAGCTCCTGTGTAGTATCTGCATGTGGATGTCTCAGATACCCCTGGGATGTCTTGAATGGCACTTACATTTAGACAACAGCAGTAAACCCCACAGAGCCCAAGCAAGTAAGACTCTTGGGAGAAGGCTCATTCCCTCCTTTCTATGTCATTAAGGTCTAGGCCATTCATAATTCACCTATGAATCTGAAAGGGGAATCCATCAAGAAAAAAACTTGCATTATTATATGTTTCATTAAGACTCACATGCTCACACTGTTAAGCTGTCATCTCAATGTCAGAGGCTTCCCATCCACCAGGATATTATGACTGAATTAATTTCATAATTTTTCACCAGTTTAGCAAAATTATTGCCACTTTCTTTTCCCTTAACCATAAATAAACACCATTCCCATATTTTCCTTCTGTTCATCATGGAATTCTCGCCAAGCTTCCTCCCTCCCCCCTCTCCTTTTCTTCTCTTTACAGGCAAGTTTTCAAGGGCATTTGAAGACAATGTTGAGAAAAATCATGAATGATCTACTCATGACTTCTAGGCAAGAACTGCTGCATTACAATTGCATGGGAAGACAAAGGCTGACAGCCTTTTTATGTTCCAGCAGCAATTTAAGGCTGTTAACCTTGAAGGCAGTGGCAGCTGCTGACCCTCGAAGGCTGAATCCAGTTAGCACTGAGCCAGAGAGTGAAGGGCTGAGCAGCTTTAGAGCCAGCCAGGTCAGCAGCAGCAGGAGGGCTCAGTGCTCCAAGAGTTTGGCCCATGACTGATGATTTCTTAAAGCTGCCTGGGCTGAAATATTGATTCAAGCCAAGTGACTTGTTCTTGCAGCTTGTTTCAGGTAGCAAAGTAAGGTACCCCATGACTGTACAGCTAATAACTCAATTTAGGAGCTATTCTTGAAGGGCACAAAGTGACTCAATTCACCAGGACTTCCCTGGGAGCTGATGGTGTTTGGCACTCTGCAGGGTCAAGCTCTAAAAACAAGTATAATTGAAAGACTTCTCAGTTGACTTTTCATAAAGTGATGCAGTGAGGATTGGTCTGACAGATTAAAGTGATAAAGCCAGCTAAAAGTTATGTTGTAATACTGAGTATTTATTGACCTTTTGTGTCTTGTAGCTGACAGACATCTGGCAAAATTCTATAGCGGGTGGGGATTCATGTATAAGGTTGGTTAATTTCACCATTAATTTGGCTGAAGCAACACCAGTAAAGCCAAGTTAATTCCATGGCAAAGCTTTGAAGATATTCAGATTATGAGACTAAAAGACTTAAGCTACACTCTTCTGTCTTTAACAGCTGATTAGTCCCTTGAACTAAACCCACTGAAAAATCTTCAGTGCTACACTTATTGAAGCCTTTATTATTTGTTCTGGGTCTTTGTTATAGGTTGCCCTTGGAGCTTTCTCTGCTTGATTTTAATTAAGAATATATCTGAGCTTGGGAAAGTAATACCTGAAACAAAAAAAAAAAAAAAAAAGAGATTTGTAATGACAACAGTACAGGAAATACTAATTTGTATTCAGAGCATGGAAATGATGAGTGTAATTGCTAGCTGGTACCCTTGATACCACAGCCATATTGTTCATCCCTATACAATCGTGGTTCAAGTCCCATTGTCATTGTTGTTATTGCTACTTCTAGGCAAATGCACTTCTGAGTTTTAAATCAGATCTATTTGAAGACTTTAATATTTTCTTTTTTGCTTTCCTCATTTTCCCCTTCCAAATGTTGTGATTCCAGTCACTTGAGGGGGAAGGAGTTTACTGAAAGGTTATGCTCCAGGACTATGTTAGCTGGAATTGTCATCCTGCCAGTCCTGTGCAAATAGGAGTTTCATTCATCAGCTGCTAACCAGCACAGCACAATTAAGAAACCTGTTTCCAGTTCTTAATCCCACAAAAGTACCCTTTACACAACACTACACCCTAAAACTGTTTTGCACATCTCTGGGCTGAGATCTGAGTGGTCTGCCCAAGAGTTCAAAGATATTTTGTGAGAAGGAGAAAAAAAGGAGGATGAAATAATTAATATTGTTTTTTCAACACAGCTTGTCCCTAAAACCTGTGGACAGAATAGGATGTGATGAGCCTTTCATGGTGTCAATTTCTGAACATTGTAGTTTTCCCTTACTAATTTTACTTATATGTAGCCTGATCCCAGAGTAAAAAGGCAGCTATTAAAACCATCTAGTTTTCCTTAAATGAAATGTGTTATAATGATGACTGCTGTTATGAATATTCATGCAGTTCTTAATACAGCAAAGGAATTAGAAATACTTACTGGAAAACAATATTAGTAGATTGCATTTACTGAGTGGAAGGACATGATGTAAATTGTTTGTACTATAACATGAAGGTTTAACATAATGTAAACTGACATTTTTTAGCACAAAAAAAGTGGCAGCGTTCTCATATCCTCTTGTTCAGAAAATCTGTCAAATGAGCAAGTGTTAACAGCAGTTTGAAAACAGTTCATGCCTGTGTTCACATTTTATTAATCACCACAAAAATATTTGAGATCAGATAATCTGCATGAAGTATTTTGATGCTATTTAAAGACACAAACTTGAAAAATTATATGTCCAGTTCTGATTTCACTCAATTTTTAATAAAAATTATGATCATAAAGAGATTTGTTGAAGTGTGTTAAAATACCATAGAGCCCATTACTTACATATCACTTTGCTTATATCACTGGAGACAAGAATCAAAAACTTGCTGATTCTGCTTGTGCCACAAATGGTGCCACAAATGGTGCCACAAGAGGCCCTCACTGTGTCATCCAGGGAAAAGGAATCAGCCCAGTTCCCCCTCAGGAAGGCATTCATTATTGTGACTCTCCCAGCAGAGAATTCATAACCATCTGGCTTCCAATTAAGCAAAACATACAAAAGTGCTTTTGCTGCTCTCAATTGAAGCTGATATACCCTCCCTGCAGAACTCAAAGAACTTACAGACAAAGACAACATTCAAGAGCTGGACACAAGACACCGTGCTGGAAGTTCAGATGTTTATTAGAGAAGGAATAGCATTGGGAACTTATTTCCAAATGTGTTTGAGTTTTACATTAAACAGCCATATGGTAAAACACTGAAATGTTAATTTTAGGCAAGGACTAGAAAAATAATCACTCCTATCCCAGGAGCCTGATTTCAGGATAAGGTCAAGAGCAGTGATCTCCACCAGGGAAATGAAAGCCTCCTGCCAGGGCTATGGAAGCTGTTGATGCAGCTCCAGAAGGCATTTGGATGTAGAACAGCAGCACGTCTGGTACTGCCTAGTGAGTAACATGGAGCTATGTGCTAATTTCTGGTCCCACAGTGTACATGCAATCTCAGCATTTGTTGGAGTGATGATTTATTAAGATTTGAGGGCATTTCTCATCTGGCAGCATCAGGGCCTTAGACAGCAGCACATTTTCTTGTTCACCAAGATGCTCATCCATAGACAAGAACTAGAGAAACAGGAAGAATTATTCAGCAGCACCAGAAACAACAGATCTGTACAGCTTGGCAAGGCATTTCTGAGCAGTACACTGAGCTTGTAACAGAGCCCAGCTATATTTCAGAAGTAAAGACAAAATGTTTGTTCTCAGATAAAAGGGAGAAACATTGCAATAGTCTGAGACTGAGACCCAGAAACTACTAAAAATGCTCACTTCTGCCTAAAACCACTGGGATCCTGCTGTACCTGGATGGAAATTGAGCCTGAAATGTAAGCAAGAATTGATATCCAGCTTTCCAAAGGGAAAGGATTTATGAAACCTATAATGAGTCCTTCCTCCTGGTTTCTCAACCTTATCACATGGCATTAGGAAAGGAAAAGCACTAACAAAAGCAGCAATAAAGCTAAAGGCTGTGGGATCTAGCAGGTCCCCCTTCCTTTGCAGCTCATTCAGAATTCCAGAGGGAGATAGCTAAAGGTGTCCTATGGACCCATGCATCCTGCTTGGGCAGGCTGTGCTGGGGTGGTGGGAGGTGTTCGAGGAAGGGAAGGCTGCCTGTGAAACCAAACACAGGTGGCACAGTCCGCTGGGGAGGAAGCTGTGCCAGAGAGCAGAGCCTGGCCCCACCACCCACCCTCCAGAGCAGCTCTTGTTCTCGTGTGTTTGGACTGTTATAAAGCAATTTTGATAATGTACCTGTGGGAACTTCATAATTAGATTTGAATAAAATATACATCTTAAAGCACTGCAAGTATAAGTGCTCCTAAGCACCCCTGTTGTGTAGAGGGAACTATCAATGGCTCTGAGTGAAAATGCATGTAAATGTGAACTGTAACAGCTTTCCTGAAACTATAGATTGAAAGTACAGACACAGGGTGACTCAATAGACACTCAAATTGACAATTTCTTATACAAAATAATATAACACTGAAGAGAAGCTGCTGTGTCTCCCTCATCTGACCAGACCATTGCAAACCTTTCTGGAAGTTTAAGCTCTCCTCAGAGCAGCTAGTCTGAAACTTCAGCTGAACTTTCTTTAAGCTTCTCAAAATGAATTTTTCATGTCTGTTACCTCGAAGCAACTGAACTGACACTCCTGAAATTTTGCATTAGTACTTGTTTCTAAGCTTGTCAAGCATGAGAAGAAACACAGACTTATCACTGGCATGAAGAAGAGCCTTATCCCCCAGCTGTAGCGCTAGAGCATGATGGTGTTGGTGTTTAGCAAAATTCTTTAATGCCTCAAGCAACAGCACAATTAAATCGTATTTTGCTTTCCCTTTTCCTTTGTACAGGTATGAAACTTAGAAAGAGCTGTAACTGTTACAATATTCCAAGTACCCAGTGGATAGAGACTTAGGGAGGTATGAATAAATGTAAAATATATATTGGATTGTTCTGGAACAGTCTAAGAAGAAGTAAGCTCTCCAGATTTCAAGGAAATAGTGTTTGAAGACAATATCTTTCCTTATTCATAGAATCATAGAGAGGTTTGGACTGGAAGACATCTTCTAAAAGATAACTGAGTCGAACTTCAAATCATCTAGTCCGACAAGGTAAGCTTTGCAGAAATATCTGCAGCAGACTCACTAGTCTTTAACTGAAGGGTCTTTTTTGCCCCTTGGAAGCATTTGGTGTTGGCTGCTTTTGGCAACAGGATACTGAACAAGACAATACATGTTTCTGTATTTCCTTTTTTGAAAAAAAAAAAAAAAGGGGAGTGGGTGTGACTTACATTCAAATAAGTGTTATGTACCTGTCCCAGGAATAAATTGCTTTCACTATGTACCGCATAAGTAAAGTAACATATAAGAAATTTCTTGGGCTCTACTGAATGTGTAGATCTGTGCAGTTAAATGCATTGATTGTATCCAACGAAAGTAAACAATATGACGTTATTTGATTTTGAAGGACATGAGAACAATAATGAGTTACTAACCATAAAGGTAATTTTCACTATCTTCCTGCTTAAGTAATACATTTGACAAAATTGTCCAGTTGCTTATTTTTCTAAGATTAAAACCACAGCATGAAACCACATCATTAACTGACACAGAGAAAAATAAAATGGCTCACTATCAAATAATTATGTTAGTCAAAATATGGAATAACAAACAACATCAAATCTAATATTAAACATTGTGTTTTCATACTCAGTCTAATAATGCAAGAAGGATAGCTACACCTGTAAAGAACAAACCAAGTTAAGCTTAATAACAACAGTATGCACTTCTGTAATTAAATAAATATTAATAACTAGCAGTTGAGAAAGTCACAGAAAATTACAACAGTCTGATGTTTGGCTCTGTTGCTTTTGTTTTTATAATGGTTCCTGTTAATTAGGGACAATATTGACATAAAAATCTTAAGCAAAAGTGGCACTATTTCAGCACTAAAATATTTTCCTCAGTCACCCATGTTTATGCATTCACAGCTCTATCTGACAAAACCTTGCCTTGAGAGTTGGAGACACCATCATCTACAGATTATTTTCTGTTCTGGTGTTTCAGCCACAGATGTAACTCCCTGTGCCTCTCCTGCCCTAGTATCTGTATAGTGATTTTCTCTGACCACAGAGGATTAAAACTAGGTTAAAATTCATTGGAGCAGGTATACCATTTCTGATTTGAAACAAAGTTTTCACTTCTGCAAGACTATTGTCAGTTCTGTTGGGATTTTACATATTTAATGGGAAAGCCTCCAGAAATACAGTAAGAAACATAAAAATCATTTGTCACTCATCATGCCTTCAGGAAGATAATTGTATTTTTGGTGCAGTGCTTTGTTCATTTTAATGAGACGTGTGGCTACTGCTTGTGTTCTTTGATTTGATTGCTATGCAGCAGAGCATTTTTACATCTGACATGAAGGTTATGGAAGTCAGCACTAAACTTCCAAGGTTTTGCCCTGAAGGTAGACCTCAACACATAGCTTCTAAGGGTTTGAAAACAGCTGTCTTCTTGCCCTTGGGGATCACTAGTAAGGAGCTGTAGGACTCAGAACTGGAAATACTTCCTGTATGCAGTCACCTGGCAAATACATGAAATCAGAGCACAACCATTTCATGTCAGCTGAAGTTTTCCCTGTTTATTTAAAAAGTTTTGTCAAGAAGATGCGCAGTGTAAGAATGTTTATGAGTGTCTGAGTAAGGTTGCTGGGGCCTCTGCACTAGGGCTGTTCTGTAACACCAGCTCCCCAGCTCCCACCACCCCAGCTCCTCTTGGTCTTCACAAGTTCCACAAGACTCCATTTCAGTCTATGAGGCTGGTTTCACATTTTTCTCTCTCCTTTTCATCCATTTAAGTGTCTAAACTTCCACACCATACAAACCCATGAATGTTAGTCAATCCCTTCCAGATAGGCTGCAAAGAGACATTTGAAGATGCATAACTGTCTGATTTGAAGAAAAATCCTAAAGTTCCATATTTTAAAAATAGTGTTAATCATTTAAGGACATGCAGTTTTATCTTGCTTTGAACAATAATGAGGAAACCCCTTTATCTCACCATCCACCACATGTCTGTTATTCCTCACAGTCTTTGCCAAGGTAAAATAACAATAAAAGTTCTATTTAAGAGACAAGGAAAATAAATCTAGAAATAAATTCTATGTTCTTGAATGTTTATAAATTTGGGTTACATTTTTATAGAAAGACTCTCCTTCTAATATGGAAAAATCTGAGCTGATAGTATTTTGACAGAATTTTAAATTGCCTGCTTTACATGTAGCAAGAGCTGTTGACCAGATAATGAATTATAATATATTTACACTGTCAGCTTGTCACGATGCAAGGGAAGAGGAAATTCCTGAAGAAATCCTTTAATATACTGAGTGCTTTAATCTTCATCATCTTTCACTCTCACCACATTGCTCTTCTACCACCTGCTCTGATCTTAATCAGAATGACCAGATCATCCTTTTTTATAAGCTTGCTTGATTAATTCTTTTTCAAGGTAATCTGTGAATTGAGTTTAGTAAGAAATTATAAATTGGATGATATTTTAATAATCTATCCCATCCCTGAGCTTTAATCTAGAAGTGATGAGAGACAAAAAGAAACCCAAAGTGCATTTTAGGAAGCAAGAAGATGAATGTCATTATCCAACACCTTTATAATTTCTCCTGCCCTGGACACCCTTAGCTTTCCCATTGAGTTCAAAGGGAGTTGAGGGAAATTCAGCATCTTCCAGAACAGTGCTTTTGTCTTTTAGCTAATATATCTTCCTATGATCTCTGGAGAAATCTGATGATATTGGTATTTAAGACACTTAAACCTGGCATTCAGAATTTTGTTCTGTTACAAGGCATTTCTACTAAGGCAACAGAAGCTCTCTGTCTCCTTTCTCTCTGATGTTGCCTTTTTAATTTTTTTAATTAAAAAGCAGTATTTTCCTTCACTGTATTTTTAAAATAATTTGAAAGATTTTAGGAAACTGAGTTTGGACTTATCACCCAGCAATAAACTTATAGATAGCTGCAGAAACTTGGCTTCAAAGGGCACAGATTGTGAGGACCAGCTGAATAAGGATTGCAGATCTACTGGTTAAAGCTTTCCAACTATTTTCTAGAGGAACACTTACCACATATCTGTGTTTACACCCAACTACAACACGTGCTCTTTAGCAACTTTGAACATGACCACGCTAAAGCAATGATTTCACCCTAAATGACACTTTGGTTTGCTTTCCAAGCACAGCAAGCAAGGTATGGTTTCTCTCTGAACCCTCACAGACCATCAGTACAGCTGCCTTTGGTTTCAACTGGTTTGTGAATTATTCATAGTCCTTTTTCAAGACTATGAAAAAGCTATACAGCAATTCTGTTTTTTCAACTTAAAAGACAAACAGAATGACAACTGGGCAGTATGGTTGCAATAGAATGTATTCCTCAAGGGGTGTATTATTATTTGCCCATGAGGATTCTGCTAAGGGTTTCAGACTGCGCAAAGGAAAGAGGAGATGTTTATGGTGCTATCAGTACACCTAAACATCTATGACCTATAAAGTCAACAGAAAAACACAGAAGGAAAATTTGCTCTATTTGCATTAGTATTTTGAGGAAGCAGTGAGTTTTGTTAGGATCAGGACAGGCTTGGATCATGATTTTGATGTGGAACTATGTCAAATTCTGGGGTTTGCTGGGCTTTTGCTCTAAGCCACAAACAGGAGATAACAGCTGCTTAGTATTTTAACTTTGTATTCACAAGAATTGCAAACAAAGAACAAAAGAAACAGCTTATACCGTGAACCTTTGTTCTTGCTCTGTTTATGACTGTTGATTTCACTGTCATTTAGTCCTGCCAAGGGTTGATACACATAAAATCAAGACAATAAATGCAACACTTGTCTGTCTCCTCTCTTTATAGTTCCTTTTTGAAGGTATCTGCCAAGCAGATAGCTCTGGAAAAATAACTGCATGCTTTTTTCATCTGAACTTATCATGGGTTACTGCAGTGCATAGTTCTCCACACTCATCCAGCCATCATTAGGCAAATAACTGCAAGAATGAGAATTAGGCTCCATTTCCTGCCTAGACATAAGCGGGACATCCTGAGACTATCCAATTTAAGAATTATGACATTAGGACAATGAGGCAGAAGAGGCTTAGGTTCATATCATCAATATGATGTTGCAGTCTAGGGAGACCCAGAATATATAGATAAGGTTTTTTAATGCTTATAATCTCTATATGCTCATAATCTGAAGATAATTAGAAAGTTGCCTGTTACTCTATACAGCCATATAAAATCTTTTATCTAAAGAACAGACGCCAGACTTAGTGTCAGGCAAGCTGGAACAAAGCTCCAAATTTCAGTAGCCTACTTCTATGTCACTGGATAATAGCCACTTTTCATTCCTGATGTAGGTAGTCACAAGAAAATGTCAATTTAAGAGATTTTTTTTCAAATGCATTCTTCTAAAATAAAAATGCTTATTTCTTTCTTTTTTTTAAGGAAATTTTGACGTTACCATTTCAATGTCTTTTCCAGAAACCATTAATTATACTTTCCAATAAGCCCTAGATGGCAATCGAGCCTTTCTGAATCTAGTGTTAAAATTCCCACTGGTTTTAGTGGGGGTAAGGATTTTCTTTTCCATGTATGCATATTTACACAGGTGTTCTTAAGGCCACACACTTAGGTAGATGACTTCAGTTCAGTGTTCAAGTATGGTTTTTCCAGAATCCCTTCTCACTCAGCCCCTTACCCTGCTTTTCAGACACAGAGGATGTTGTTTTAAGTAGCATAGTCTACATGCATGGAGACCCTGTGAATTCAAAAGATGTATTGCTTATGCACATCAAGAATAACTTTCAAGGCCGAGAGAAGTTCCTTCACTTTAAGGGTGGGTCATCAAAATATTCTAAAAACATCACCCTGGAATGCAAACTGGGGTCAAATAAGTCACTTTAGAAAACATGGCACTACAGTGAAAGATCAGTACTTGGCTCCAAAATTGTTGTTTTTCTCCATTCATGCTTCAGAATGAAGCCATTCCACCCGAGCCTGCTCACTCTTTGAATTCACTTAATGTCATCACTAAAGCAATAAAGTTTTGCTCATGGAGAGTTTAAATTTTGTGCTCGTATGCTTGATATTTGAGATGTATTATACACTGCATGTAGCCCCCTGACACAGCACGGGGCTTCCACCCTCCGAGCTGTGCCTAACAGAGGAGCCATGAAAATGAGCAGTCTGTGCCAGGCCCAGCTGCAGCCACAAACAGGTTTACTAGTGACCACTGCAATGACCAGGACATCTGGATGTGACAGGGGTATTACCAGCACCCCTGAATTTGTGGCAGCCCCTGAGTTTACTGTCGCCGGCAGTGAGCAAAAGTGAGGCTGTGCATGGAGGTTGGCAACACCTCAGATCAACACAACTTCAGGATTCCTGTAAGTCCATCTGCAAAAGCTTTGCTTGCAAACACAGGGACTGGGACAGGGTATGCTGAGATGTGACACATCTTCCAAATGCTCACAGCTCTGAAATCCACTTCCATCAGCCTCCTTCATATCTTTTGCCCAGAGCTCTGGAGCACAGAGATAGATCTAGAGTGGCAAACTGCTTCTCTTGGGGGAATTTCCTCCCAGGCAGGCAGTGCACTACTGGTCCCAGTCATGTAAAAGACAATTCTCAATACTCTGAATGCCTCTCCTCTCTCTCTCTTTCTCTCTCTTTACCTATTACTGGAATGACAGAACTCAAAGTGAAGGCTTGGCTGGGAGGATGTGTTTTCAGTCTGAGGTTTTTGCACAAGAGGTGTCTATCAGTGATGCAGCTGTGTTTCCTTGGACACTGTGTAATTTGAGGGTCTGCACACAATGCACTGCAAAATAGCTTATTTTTATTTTCTAACATGATGAAGAAACCATAAATCTGCAGAAACTTACACCATGAGAAGAGTGAGCTCCAGAATATCAGAAAGAGAAAGAGGATCACACACTCATTTATTTTGCTGTCCCATTTCCAGCATTGTGTGAATTAGGGCTACAAGTTTCACATTGGTATTCAGGAGGTCATTTGTCACACACAGAGAAATAAATTAGAGGGAACATTAATGGTGACAAGCATACAAGGCTACTGAACAGCAGAAGCATTTCAATCCAGTTGGGAATGAGACAAGCAAAGTTTCACAGACCTCTGGTCCAGTTGCCATAAATCCAGCATATCAGCAATGAATGCATTCAAGCACGCATCTGAACTGTCATTGCATAGATTCACATATTAATATCTGTAACTATACAAGTCTAAAGGTCTACATAAAGCCTACTATTCAAGGAAGGATGTTTCATATAATATTTGCCTGACCTAGAAAGAAGCAATTTAAATTATTTTAAGATTCCTTAATCCTGTTAATTAATTTTTTTTTCCTGAGAGCAACTGAAAATCTAGTGGCTGTTAAAGACTTATGTTTATGGCATAGTCCCTTCACATTAAAAACAAAAAGAAAAAAAAGGGAGAAAAAAACCCTCTGTATGTCACATGACCAATTATAATTAAACAGTAATCTAACCTTCACAGGTTCAGAAGGACAGGATAAATTCTCTCTGTAGTGACTAGTACGACCAGTCTAGCAAGAGGACTCAAAATCTGAAGGTTTATCTCATCTTCTTTCTCCTTTGCTTCTCTCCCACCAAAGGAGTCTGGCTAAATCAAAAACATCAGCCCAGCTCCATTCCTGTTTCCCTGGAAATGTTAGCTGTTGTGAGCAGTGACTTGAAGACACAATTACTTGGGAATCTTTGTTAAAATATAGTGTTGAGATTTTAGCTAAGATTAAGTACATTCATTTTCCTAAGTTTTCTTATGCTGGCATGGAAAATCTTTGGGAATTACCAATGTAAGTAATTTCAATTTTTTTTTTCCTTTAATATTTAAATGCTGAAGAATAAAAATCTCTCTTTTTGTACCTTGGTGCAAAGCATGAGTAAGACAAAAACCAACACATTTAAAAGTAGATGATTCTCGCTGGTTTTATAGCAGCAACATTACCACCCTGGTCCTGATATAGCAAGAGACTAACACAGAACATTTCAGCAAAGGCACTGTTTCTCTAGATATTTCTGTAAGAGCTCTTTCCTTTGGAATACAAATTCAATATTGCAGACAGGCCTCAATTTAGTATTGACTTCAAAGGAACAATCTCTGTCAAATGTCCCATGTTCCCAGCTTGTTTGAAGATGGAGACATACTGACGCCCTTCCTGTCAGGGAAGAAGGAAGGAAAAGAGGTTTGTTTAGTCCAAATCCCCACTGGTTGCTTTCCAATACATCAGAAAACTGGTATTCAGTCAGTCTCTCTAAATAAGAAAAAGGAAAAAAGTCAGACAGCTCAGTGATTAATATGCTTACTTGAATGTCAGAGATGTATGTTCAAATCCTTCTTCTGTCAGACTGTGGAGCAGGGATGTGAAGCAAAACCCTGTGCTTGAGGAGAAGATCAGTCAGTCTTAGTTGGGTTTCTGCATCT
The DNA here is from genome assembly GCF_027579445.1 of Ammospiza nelsoni. Taxonomy (NCBI): domain Eukaryota; kingdom Metazoa; phylum Chordata; class Aves; order Passeriformes; family Passerellidae; genus Ammospiza; species Ammospiza nelsoni. Next base: position 40,875,135 of record NC_080638.1, on the reverse strand, counting down.
GTCTCTCCTGACAGTTGGGTTCTTTTTTTTTCAGTAGATATAAAATACAGAAATAATCACTGCAGCAGAAGTAACTCTGCTTTGTCATGAAAAATGCCTTAACCTCCAGGCTACAGGATTTCCTTTCCCTGTCCTTTTGCGATCTGACTGCATTTTGTGCAAGGCTTTGTGCATCAGGCGAATTAAGCTGATTTTATTCATCTGAGATCAAAGAATAAGCATAATACAGAAGGGACAATTCTTGTCAAATGTAAAGTCAAGCTGCACACACGTGTCTAATGGGAAAAATGTAAAGTAATTTACAGGAAGGAAAATCAGTGTGTTGGGGAGGTGCCTCTAGAGGGTTAAATCATGGCATAGCAGAGGCTTTGAAGATTCTTTAATTGGCAGTGGTAGCATGATGCCTAAACTCCTTTATGAATCCGGTTGTGTGCTCTCAGGGTAAAATATGAAGTCAGAAAATACATGGGATGGAAATTCAGTGTAGAGCAAATCCATTGACTTCAATCCTTTCCCTCACCCTGCCATGTGAGGGCACAGGTGCATTCCCATGAACCTGTCACCTCATCCTTATCCAGTCTCCTTGTACCTGACCTCTCCTCCCAGGAGAAGTGTCTTTGGCACGCCCAGACTGCCCTGAGGGATCAGACATAAGCAGAACGTGCTCTGCCAAGTAAGAACACCTTATTTGTACCTGACACACAGGAAATATTGTTCTTGGGTTGTTTATGCTTTATTCCCTGTGGCATCTGCTAATATATTCTTGGTCTGATTCTTATCTCTTACTGACACACATCAGAAGCATTTCTAAACCTCTGGGCGGAGAAGGGTTTGACATTTCTAGTTCAGATCAATATCACATCAGCAGAGATGAGTCAAACACTTGCAGCTCTCATTCCTGTATTATTTATCCACATTCAATTGTCTCTCACCTCTTATTGACCTTTTCTATTCAACTAATATGAAACCAAGGCCCTTTGATCCCAAGTGCCAAGGAGTGCAGCTGGATCGCAGGCTGCCTATTGTCCTGAGTAATGGGCAGCTAAAGCAACAACAAGCAACATTCACCACTCATTCATGCCTTACCTGGGGAAATACTGCTGAATGTAAACCAGTCTCCCAGGGAACTTGGCCTGCTGGTGGAGCTCATCAATTAAATTAGATTCCTGCAGACCCTAACCTCTCCCCCCAATTACAGTGTGTCTGATGAGCACCAAGCACAAATTACTGTCACTGTTTTCATACCACATACAAGTAGACAAAGTTATGATGGCTGAAATCTGAAACCCGCAGAGCAGTGATGACAGTCCCTTCCTTCATGGGCAGTCCCTGAACCCTGGTGATCTTCAAGGGCAACCTCTGGCTGGCATCACTCTGAATGACGCCAGGAAATGAGGCCACTTTTTGTTTTCACATCCTATTATTCATGGCTTGTTTTAAATATGATTGGACACTAGGGTTGTTTTTTGTCTTTAGCCAAACAGTAGTTAGGGCTTTATTTTATCATTTGAATAGATGCATATCTTTCTCAAGTGTTCCCAGAATAATAGAGGAAGAACAACTACAAGTGTCCAGATATGGGCAGAATGGGCATAATATACCCACCAGGTACACAATTTGCAGAGGAGCACTTTTCCTGTAACATACACACCCACCACAGAACAGATTAATGACAGGCTCAGGTGGGACTCAGTCTGCACAGATCTACAGGAGACACAGGATGTTCATGTGTTTTCTGCAGCCCTGAGATATTCATATCAGCAGTACAAGGACTGTATCTTTGCTGCTGCTGTCTGATATAATTGAACAGAAATAATAAATCAATCAAACCTGGCCTGGCACACAACCATATTAAAAAAAAAATTTAAACTATATTAAAGCAACAGAACCTGCTCATGGATGAAAATGTGATCAGGTCTACCTTGTGAATGCGTAATTGCTTATAGAATACTTGACTGTATTCTGAAATTACTTTTTCTTGATGTCTTTAGTGTTGATAAACCTCAATCTTTGAAAAACAACATCTTCTTATGTCATAACAGAGATATTTGTTTCATTTAAATTGAGAAAAAACTGGCAGAGTTGCTAGGATTTTAACCTTACATGAAAGAAGTGCAGGTAAGGCACATCCAGTACTTAGACCATGAATCATTTCTGGAAAATAAAGTTAAGATATGGATTTAATTTTCCTATTTTAATTAGACACAGAGTAACACCTCAGTCCTGAATATTCCACATACTGGTGTGTGGGAAGTCCAAAGTCAGACACTAATTTTTTTTTCTTGAGCCTATCTGCATTCAAAAGGGACTTCTTCCAGAGCATATAAAAAACTCCCTTGTCTTTATTTCCTGTGAAATTTCAGGCTCCTAGGTACCAACTGATAGAACCATTTAGGATAGCAACAGTAAGTACTGCTGAACATTTAACACACAAGTGCAAAGGAGAGCACTGTTGGCCTTTTTACTATGATAAACAGGAAAGGAAAAAAGCCATGTGCCATTCAGCAAGATTCTCTTCTCCCCCTTCAGCAGATACTCTGCTTCTATGTCTTGCAAGCAAACAATGAGGAATATTTAAAACAGACTTTCTTGAGAAGGAAATGTTTTAAGAATTGTCATTATATAAAAAGGGAAAGGAGGGAAATGCATCAATAAAGTGAACTAAAGCCTTTTTAGTCTGTCTAGTCTCACAAAAAGAATGGCAATAAATATTTCCATAAAAGGTATGTTTACCTCCCATAATCTCCATGACAACAATTATTTCACTAGGCTCAGAATTTTCTTCCTTCCTTTTATTTTTTTCATTTTGAATTAGCTGCTTGTGTAGACAAGCATCTGCTGCCTCTCCATCTCACAGCTGCTCCTTCTTGCTTTTATTCTTACTAGTCTGTATCCCTCACCCATTTTCAAGCAAATAGTACGAGACTCTCTGAAATGGTCAATCTGGGCAAAAGGCCAGGAAGTGAAATCAGCTCTTTACCAATAGATTTCCTTCTATTTTACTTTATTTCCCTAGGAAATTTTGTCTCATCCCAAAAAGCTTGCCAGTCCTAGAAGTTTTTTGTGGAATTACAATACTATAGGTAGTTACTAAAAATGTAGATGTTTCTCACTTCAAATGAAAATTCACTGATTTCAAAAAATGCTTTTATTTAGGTCATAATCTGATAAAATACTAGAAACATGTAATAGGACTGGGGTAAATCTGAATTAGACTCTAATTCTCCTCTTCTGTTTGCTTTTTTCCTAGGATGAGGGGACATCAGAACTCAGCATTTTCCCAGGCCTCCAAAACCTATGGTTTGCATTGGCTACTGATAGTACCCCTGTGGACCAGGAAGCAAATTGCATAAAGGTGGTGTTGAACTTACCACAATAATGCTTTCTAAGGCTGGCCTTCAAGCCACAAAATAGCTTCAAGGCCACCAACATCCCTCAGGACACAGTGCATCTCCTGCAGCTGGCTAAAAGGATATGCTTGAACACCCACATGCTCAATTTATGTGGTAACTGCCTCTTTGGATGTGACTGTCCTTTGCTCTTGGCCCACAGCCTTGCACCACGTGGCATCAGGCTGCTGTGGGGGCTGCCCAGCTGTGCAAACACAGCTGTGGGCGCCAGCACCAGCTCACACGGCAGTGCTGCCACATCGGGCAGTGGCAGCACAGACACGGCCCCCTGGCTCCCTCTACCACTCTGGTACTTCAACACTGGTGAATGATCTCACTTCTCTCTTTTCTTTTGATTTCTTCTCTATTCACTTCTTTTTGTGTATACTCCTTATTTTCCTGCCTAGTGGGTTTTTTTTTCTGTGCTACAGCTCTCTCTTCCTTTAACTTACCCTGTGCTGATTCTCTCCTCTCCTCTCCTCTCCTCTCCTCTCCTCTCCTCTCCTCTCCTCTCCTCTCCTCTCCTCTCCTCTCCTCTCCTCTCCTCTCCTCTCCTCTCCTCTCCTCTCCTCTCCTCTCCTCTCCTCTCCTCTCCTCTCCTCTCCTCTCCTCTCCTCTCCTCTCCTCTCCTCTCCTCTCCTCTCCTCTCCTCTCCTCTCCTCTCCTCTCCTCTCTTCTCTCTTCATAATCATTTGAGCTTTTACTATTTCTGCCATTTTTTACAGCAAAATAGACCATATGGCCATACCCACCTCCATTTCTTGACGACCCACTTACACCAACATATACACAGCACAAAGCTCATGTGGGGCCTGACCATGCTACATAATAAAGGAAATGTGAAGAATTTGAAGCCTGGGATGGAACTAGTATGAATTATCCAGTCAACAAAAGGAAGGGAGTAAGCTAGAGTGAGAATAAAAAATATTTATACTCTACAGTATTTTTGGAAAAGATTTAGTGTGTTTAATTTAAGAGTTCTGGAGTTCATTTCCCCTAGCTAATTACAGAATGGAATCTTCCTTAACTCATTAAAGGGAGTGGAAGTAGTAACAGAATACATTTTTTTCTTGCATACTTAGCAATGGAAACATGAACATATAAACGGATCAGGCTTTAAGGGGAACATACATATGCATATGGAGTAATGCTACAGCCACATCAATGCAATTCATCTAATAAATGTCCCCTTAGCAGGTCAGGATTAGTTGTATTTTATGTCTATGTCACAAACGTAACAGATATACCACTGTGTTCATACCAGCAGTTAGATATCATTCCTTGTTATTAAGTCCCATAGCTATGTGATAATGTCACTGGAAATTATTATTACAGTAGACAGGAACTTGCATGACCCCTGCTGGGTTGTCTTTTCCAAACTCTGTATGTGAACCTTGTAATCTACAAAGTCCTTTTGAGAGATGAATAATTAAATTCTTACGATCATGCAATTTGTTACAATAAGGCAGAATTCTTTTTTTAATTTCCTATCCTGTTCTCTGGAAAAGTAACAAAAAGATGCTGGATTCCACCTGGCATTTTTACTCCTTGTTGCAAGTTGTTTGCCTGAATGCAGAGAAATTAACGAGAAATCTTGTCACACTGTTGAAATAACACGGTTGTCATTGACCTCAGGACGGTCTTATTTTTAAAATTAAAGTATTTTCTTAAAGAATAATATAGCTGTTTAGTGAGAAAATACTTTGCCTAAACACAAGTTACATGTGAAATGTAGGGCTGTCTTATTTGATAAACCATATATATATATATATATATATATATATATATATATATATATATATATATGTATTTACATATTATACCACAATATATTAATATATTATATATATTTTTATATGATATAGATATTGTTTCATGGAGAACTTAGTGACCAAAGGAGGATTTAACACATAATTTTTGAGGCACACTGCCAAGTGACAGCAATTTTCACTTGTTCAAAATACTTGTTTACATTAGGTTGTTTAAATTATAACCTATATCTTAGCAGAACATGGAAAGATGGGAAGTAAGTTTTGACTTTACCCACAACAAATTCAGCAGAAAGGTGTCTGGATCCAGTAGAGATACCAGTTGGGATCAGAGGGAAGGAGAGAGCTCATAGGGACTGTACAACCTGACCACAGACAAATGGCATAGACTCTGCAAGGCTGCAGCAAGCTAAAAGGCTGCAGCCGTGCAAAGAGGCAGTGCTCCCTGGACACTGATCTTCATTTCTTGCTCCCTGTCCATGGTTTCCAGCCCCAAACAAATTTGTATCATGCAACAGACCAGGTGATAAATGGAGGTGCACATCAGCAGCCCTCCTTTACACTAGCAGAAAAGATAGCTGCTTCTGATATTAGATACTGTCTCCAGGTTTTGTTGCATAATAGGTAGACAGATCTATTTCCAGACATTTTCTTGTATCCCCTTTGGGGAAGAGAAATTTACTGTCCTTATGTTCTACACATTTTAGTGTGACACGATCATTTCACATGTCCCCTTGAAAGCAAGGCATCCATACTGTGCCATCCATCTACCTCTGAGAAGTAAAATATGGCTCTTAGCAAGATCTGGATGCTGTATCCCTCAACAAGACTCCTTCTAATGAAATTACAGCCCCTTAGGCCCTAGCAGTAGCAAAGTGTGTGCTGATATACAGATGACATATTTCCTGGTTAGTTGCAAAAAGAATAGTTGTAATTTACCTTATAAAAATACAAAAGGAATCCCCCCAAAAAGAAGAAAGTAATTTTATTAAGTCAGCACTTCTCAAACAGCTCCTTAGTAAAAATGTAAGTATTATTATAAGATAGATACAGTTACATAATGAAATAAAAATAAAACTTAATGGCACCTATTAAAATACAACTAAAGCAAACCACTGTGTTTTCAGGGGCTATGATCTTACAGGAAAAAGACTAAGGGATGACTATGTCTAAATAAGGCTTTAACTGTTGAAAGCAACAGCTACATTACAGCTTATACACCCATCAGTTGTAACATTCATGTTTGTGTAAAAAAGCCTTCTTTATATGTTGAAGTTTAGTTGCCTCACATGTGTGTGGGAGTAGCTAGTCCTTTCTTTCAAAAGAGGACTTCTCCAGAAAAAGCCCCATGAAGACTGATTTCTGATTTACCTAAATGTAAGAACTACAAAGAACAATAAAAAAACAGAAGAAGAGCTGTTTTCTGAAGATCCATCAGACCTGCTATTTTTAAAATATTTTGCAGGACATCCAGGGGCAGGAATAGGAGAGGAGAGCAAATTACAGGCAAGTTAAGTAGGTGTACAGCCACCGCCTCTATTTTCAGCTGGCAAAACCCTCCAGCTTTGGCAACACAGTGTTTTCATCTTTCTGTGCAGTACAAGTTCCTCTGATGAGACTGGACTGCCCAGGGCACTGGTGGCTAACCTATTGTTTCTAAACTGGTTTGCCCGTTTGCCGGTTCATATATAGCCTAGGAAATTAAAGTCGTGGCCTGTGTGAAATGAGCCACTAATAGCCATCAATTACCTGGCAGAGGCCAGCCCAGATCGCTCAAATCACGCTCTTGGCTGACAGCTGAGAAAAGATGCAAGACTGAGCTGCATTCTCCCCCTCAGGTTTGTCCTAGGTTTGAAGAATAATATGAAAATTTTGGGGCTTCTACATCATTCCTTCTATTTATAAGTTTAGCTTCTGTTTGGCTATAATAAATGAACTCAATTTTGAAAGAGAAAACAAAGTGAAGCTGGAGGATTGCAGTGGAATATTAGGCAAAGCCTTGTAAGTATTCCCCAGTAAAATGTCAATTGTAAAGCTGTAGCAAACTCTCTTGTCTCCCAAACCTATCAACCAGATTTGGGGAGAATGGCTCAAGATACTAACAGGTAGTGCAGAAGCACAGCTTTTGTACATCATCAAGAAAAACAGGGGGCTCAAGGAACAATTCATTTCGTTTGGGCACATTTAAAGCCAGATCTGGTGAAAAACTAGGGATTTAAATAGCAGATGATAAAGTTTCCTGATGCAAAATGAATTGCATCTTTCCAGCCTAAAATGCAGGGAGGCAGTAAGAATCTCCATGTGCTGATCCACACAGGCAAATAGCTCAATGCTCTGCCCTGGTGCACCATGGAGAAGAATGAATGCAAGAGGTACAATTCCAGTAAACAGCAGAGCTCTGAATACACAGCTGCAACAACACCGTAAACTTTGACTTAGGTGGCTGTTACCATCTCAACACTTTAATTAACCAAAAATACAAATTCATCTAGAATTAAACCAACAAGCTCTTGTTTTGCTATGAAAAACTCTTTTCTACAAAACCAAATCTACTGGCACCCAAATGGACTGCAATTACTGAGAAACCAAAATCAGATTTTGTGACTCTTAAATCACCCCTGCATCCGGAGCTACGGAGTTGATGGCACAGCCTCACTACCAAGAAACCTCCATCCTTCAAGGAAGAGATAACTGAAGCTGGACCGCTTTTCTCCGGTAAGCGCTGTGCAACAAGCTAGCAAGATGGCCCGGGCATCTCGGGGACAGGGGCCTGAAAACAGGGCCGGGTGACCTCAGTTCGGCAGCTGCGGCTCGGGACTTCGCCACCCGCCTGCCCCCTCCGACAGCGGAGAAGGCAGAGTCCTACCCGGCGGCTGGACACCCGCCCGCCGGGCGGGGCGAGCGCTTCCTGGCGGCGCCGGGAGCTGCTTGTCCTGGGCCCTCCAACAAACGGAGGATGCCGAGGTCAGCCACGGCTCCCGACACGTTTCCTCCGGCAGGTCCGGGGAGGGCCATGGCACTGGGGTCGGCGCTGGAGAGGGACGGCGCGGGCAGCAGAGGCCAGCCCAAGCCGGGGCCGAACGCCAGCACAGCCGCAGGGGCAGCCCGCGCCCCTCAGCCCGCCGCGTCCCGCCGCCGGCATGAGGCGGGCCGGGCCCTGGTGCCTGCTCCTGGCTGCGGCCTGCGCCCTGGGCCGGAGCCCGCCCTCCCCGCGGGCCGCCGTGCGCTGCCTGGCCGCCGGCACCTGCTTCAGCGCCCACCTCGCCAACGTCTCGTACGCCGAGGCCCGCGGCGCCTGCGACCAGCTGCGGGGCAGCCTCGCCTGGGTCACCGGCAAGCAGGAGCTGGACCTGCTGCTGGAGCTGCTGGCAGACGCGGCGGTGCCCGCGCCCGCAGTGTTCTGGGTCGGGCTGAAAAGGAGCGCGTCCGCCTGCACCCACAACGAGCAGCCGCTCCGCGGCTTCTCCTGGGAGGGCGTCGGGGGTGGAACGGCCCCGCAGGAGGTGCCGGCTGCGCTCGGCCAGTGGTGGCAGGAGCCCCTGCCGTCCTGCCTCACCGCCCGCTGCGCTGGGCTGCACCTGGCTCCTGACCCTGAGGACGACCGCAGATGGGGCTGGAAGGAGCAGGTCTGCCGGCTGAAAAGCCCGGGCTACCTCTGCAAGTACCAGTACGAGGGTGCCTGCCCCGACCTCCGTCCCGCGGGCGCCCTTGAGCTCGGCTATCGGCTCCCCTTCAAGGAGCACAGCGGCGGCCCCGGTTTCAGCCCGCCGGGCACCGTGCTGACAGTGGCGTGTCCCGGCGGGGAGGTGCGGCTCACCTGCCAGCACGAGGCGGGCGGCTTCGCCTGGAAGGCGGCAGAGAAGCCCCTCTGCCCCTGCCTCTTCGGCCGCACGACCCCCGACAGCGGGCGGTGCGCCGAGGCCGCCGGGTGCCGCGATGCCGCCGGCGGCTTCGCCTGTGCCTGCATCCCGGGCGGCCCGGACGGAACTCCCTGCCCGGGCACGGGGCCGGCCCCCACCGCTACAGGTGGCCCCGCCGAACCGTCGGGTGCCAGGCCGGAAGGGCAGCGTCCTTCTATCCCGACACCCGGTGGTTCCACGGAGCCGCCCGCCACGGCCGCCGCCGGCGGAGAGAAGACGGCTGCTCCGCCGCCTTCCTCCTCCTCCTCCTCTTCTTCCAACTACGTTTTCATCCTGGTGACGGTCGCTGTGGTGGTGCTGGTCATCCTGGTCATGACCGTCCTGGGGGTGTTCAAAATCTGCTTTAACAAGAAGTCCGAGGGCCGCGGGGACAAGGAGCCGCCGGAGGCCGGCAGCAAGGCGGAGGCAGGCTCCGCGGAGCCCAGCGGCGCAGCGGGCGGTGAATAGCCCCGGACCGCCGAGGCCGCGTCCCTCGGGGCTGCCCGAGCGGCAGCTGCCACCCGGGCCAGCGCTCGGCTGCCCACGTCCCCCTGCCCCAGCCCTGCTGCCGCGGGAGCCGAGGGAGAGGCGCCGCGGGACTTCGCTGGGCAGGGCTTGGACATTGCCAAACGCAGGAGCGCACAGCGGTGTTCTTTTGAGGGGATTGAAGTCTTTGGACAGCCGGAGTTTTTATCGGTCTGAAAAACAGTTATTTCGGTGCTGATTTCACTAAAATATAAATAGATCAGCCTGGCCGACAGAGCGATTGCAGCTGCAACAATTGTGCATTTTTATCCTCTCAGAAGCTGTTCGTCTGGTGCCTTACTTGGAGCAAGCATAAAGTGGGCCACTTTGAGCACTTGCATCTTGTAATTTAGAATTCACTCCTTGCATGAGTGGTACTTGGAGGCTCTCGCTTTCAATCTAATTGCTGGAACTTTTGGAGAGGTGAACTGCCATAATTTTGGGTGAAACTGCAACCCATGTGCTTTCATACTGACATTCTTAAAAGATGAAAGAGCATTTCTATACTTAGAAAGTCATTAAACTGCTGAGGAAGCGAGAGGTTAATGGGGAGTCAGTTTTATACTTCAGCTGATGAAAAAAATAAAGGATGATGTAAATCACTGCCCTGTTTGTTACTTCATACTCATTTTTATTGTAGCAGACAATAATTTTTTCAGTTGCAGTTTTTCTCCTAAGTTAGGTAGTTACAAAACTTGCTTTCTGTGTGCAATATGTGGCTCCCTTAGAATCAGACAGGGTGCTGACACACCACACTGTGAATTGGAACGTGAGTCCAAATACATCATACAAATCTCATTCTCTTTAGTCAGATATATTGTTTTCCATGGGGTCCCTGGAGAATAAGGAAAGATTCACTGTTAGTGCCCTTTTCTAAATGAGGTAAACACTTCCTCTGTGATTTCCCTTGGGAATTCCTGTAGGGGAGCTTTCAACCTGGCTGCAGAACTTGCTTTCTGTGCAGTTCAGAGAGCTGATGCTCACTTATTGTTATTATGGTGTTGGTTTTCAATTAAAGTTGTAATATTAAATATTGATTCAAGGTTTTCTGAGTGCTGTTATACATATCTAAGTGGTCTCATCCAAGCCTTTTGGGGTGCAGGGAGAATAGGGAAATATTTTCTTCCCTTAAGAGAACTTTAATCTCTGAAATGTCTCTGTAAATACACTTGGCTTTTTTGTTTGTTTTCCTCTCTTGAGAGCTGACATTCTTACTACTACTTTAATTTTGACACTTTCCTGTTGAGTTTGAAGAACTCTGTTTAAAAATAATGTGTGTTATTATTACCTATTTTTCTTGCAAGCAAAGACTTGATGATAAATATGGTGTAATCATCTGCTATGGATAAATAATTACATAAGTAGAAGTTTTTTATTTCTCTCTCTCTCTTTAATGATGATAGGCAGTTGCCATCTGGGAAACAGTCTTTTGCTTTTGGTAAAGAGGTCACTGGTATTTGTGAGCCATCAGACTGACTGTAGCCATAAATTCTCTTGTATCATGACAGGAATTAAATCCATCTAGGTGAGAATGCCACTCATTACAAGGTTACTCATAATCTGCATACTTTTAAAGTCTGTTTATCTGACATTTATATTTCAGAAGGCAGGCATTTTTGAGCTTGGGCAGGAGGCTTGATTCTACATTCAGATGTGCAAAGATTTGGAAAATGACTTAGCCATTAGTGCTTTATTTCTTAATAACACCTCTGTTGCTGTCAGTGTAAGTAATTTCTTTTATGGGATGGTGTGTGTGGAGCTCTCTTCTTCTATTGGGGCTGTATAAGCAAATAGCAGCTAAGATGAATGAGAGCCTCTCTAAATTATATTTTTTGTATGTTTTAGTCTTTCTCTCGTATCAGATAGCTGAACTCTTCTGACAGTCTGATGGGACTGTCCAGGTGTGTTTTTTGAAGCTCTAGAAACTCTCTCATTCTCTGTTTCTGGAGTCTTACCAAGCACACAATTAAGTGCTGAGTTAAGCACCTGCCTACTTATTTTGGCATCTCTCAGTATGTGACTCAGACTATTTAGTTAAAATATACAAGTTCATGCCCTTGCAAGCCATTCACCTGTCTCATAATTCCCATTTCCCTCTTCCTGTGAAATTATGTTTTGATTTGGGAGTTCTGTTTCTCACACAATTCAGGATCATTAGACATTTGTCTAGAGGACTACACAAGGGTTCTACTATGTTCTCTCCAGCTTATAATTTGACTCATGTGAAACCAGGCTGTTTTGCATATGAGGATGGGATCCATCTTACCGTGTGTAGATATCTCCAATAATTGATCTGGACTTTTTTACTCACCTAGACACCCGTACTGCCTATCGAGAGAAATATGTGCTGGCAATTAATCTCATTTTAGACTAGATGCTGAAAACAGGACCTATGAATTACATCCTGGAAGTGCCCTTTCTCTGCATTGACTGTAAAGAAGGCATATGGAGGCTACTTATATTTAAATGCCTGTAAAATACACATTTAAAATTAAATCAGAAAAATCAGCTTACTTAAGTCTCCAGCTGTGCAAGTCACTTTTTTAAAAGCAAGCTCATGGTGCCTTCTGCCTCTGCGAGGCATGGTTAAATTGTCATAGTTTTATTATTGCTTTTATGTTAGAGATCTTGTTCAGTATGTCTGGGTTTTTTAACCTTATTTTTGCAGTCAGTAGAATACAAATCAAATAGCATTTGGATTTGTTTGGAACCTGACAATCTTTGAAATGCATGAATTTCTCTTTCTCTAATGGTTCAGACCAAAAAGAAGAGGTTTTGGGAGAAAGGACTGATCATTTTTGCTTTCCACTCTTGACCAAATTGTGTCTTTAGTGAATAAGAAACCAACACATACCTGTCATGCAACCACTGGTTGATATCACAATCATGATTCACTGGTCTGCTAGGCAGATTCAGAGCAGGGTTTGCTGTTTACATCCATAGAAGGAGAATAAGTAAGATCATAATGAGTACAGATAATCATAACAAGTACTGAGATAATAAAAGTGTCTGATTATGAAAATGGATGCAATTTTAATAAAAATTATTATGTAACACCCCATAAAAAACTCACAATCAAATGCAAGCATTTTTCCAAAACATGGCAAAGATAGAGAAAAATCTTTTCTCTCATGTTGTACACATGCCATAGAATAAACATTATATAAGCACATTATATTCCAACTGTTTTTCCAGCATAGGAAAAAATATTATTTCATCCCACATTAAAGCCATATAAATCACATATAAACTTTGTATCTGTGAGTCTTACAATGCTTACATTTGTAATGAAATAGTGATAGCAAGAAACCGTTAGTATACATTTGAAAATGGTGATTCCTGCAAAGAATAGGAATGTCCAGATCTCTTGTCTATCACAGTTATCCAAAAAGTGTCCCATGTTGCCAATTTCAGATTTCCTTAATTCCTACAAATACAGTTTGACTGGTAGGTATATAATTTGTCAGCTGCACGTTTTACTCATGAGCAAGTGATGAATTTTTAATGGTTTGTTTCATCAAATAATCAGAAATAAAACTTTAATTTCCACATTTTAAAAAATTATTATTTATGCTGCTAAAGGCTTAATTTTGTGTTCTGTGGGATTGAAATGAAATCTATAAGTGGACGTTGGAAAAATTTGAGTACTTCTGACAACACTTCTCCTTGTTTAAGTGTATCCCATAGCTTAAAGAATATTAAAAATATAATGGATTCTGTGCTTCCCCTGGAAACTCCCTATCACTTAATTTTTTTTGTGATTTAAATCCCAATTTTCTTTTCTCATTGTTACGTGGACGTCAATCCATTGGTAGATGCAACGTAGTTCCTTCTAGAAATATTATTTTTTTATTTCTTCAGTATGTGGACGCTTAGCAAGGCTGTAGTGTGGCAATTCCTATATTTCACTAAAGATATATAATTGACTTAAAAGGCAAACACAGCAGGGCAGCAGCAACAGTAACCACATTCCCAGGGCTTCAAAACATTAAACTTAATATCTTTTCTTCTTCCCCCAGTTCTTCTGCCCAGTATGCAGCCTTGTCTTTCTCCTCTGGGCTTGTAGTCTGGGACTCGAAGACTTGGAAGTGGATGTGTAAAAGGAATCATCTGTTAGCAAGCAAATCTTTTCCCTTTTCTGTATTGCTGACTAGAATCACAGAATCATGGAATGGTTTGGGATGGGAATGGACCTTAAAGACCATCATGTTCCACGGCCCTGCTGTGTGCAGGGACACCTTCTACTTGACCAGGTTGCTCAGAGCTCCATCCTGGCCTTGAACACTTCAAGGGATGAGGCATTCACAACTTTGCTGAGCAAACTGGTCCAGTGTCTCGCCACTCTCACAGCAAAGAATTTTTTCCTCATACCTAATCCATGCCTACCCTCTTTGTTTGAAGCCCCTCCCCTTTGGCCTGTCACCGCAAGCCCTAGGAAAATGTTTGTCTTCAACTTTCTTGTAGGTATTGCGAGGTTGTTTGTAGGTACTGGAAACCTTCTATTTTCCAGGCTGAACAACCCAAACTCTTTCAGCCTGTCTTTGTAGGAGAGGTGTTCTGACCCTCTGATCATCTGGGTGGCCTCCTCTGGACTCCAGCATATCCACATCCTTCTGTTGGGAGCTCCAGAGGAGAACACGGTACTCCAGGTAGAGTGGAAGCAGCGGTGGAGCTGGGCAATGCAGAGATGTGGCAGTGGTCCTGCATTTGTTATGTCCTTCCCCTCCTTCCACCTGCCAGTCTTTTTGCATTCTAAGTCAGAAAAATGGGGAAACAACCACTCTTATGTATTTTAGGGGTAATATAAGAGAAAGAAGACTGCAAGTCCATAGAGAGGATGAGCTGAGGGAAGATGAGAAAGACAGGCAAGCATCCATCTTTACCAGGGTGTATCTGTCCTAACCATCTTCTTGCTGCATATGTTTTCAGGTGTTACTCAAAATGTGGTGATTTGCAAACAAATAAATATTTTCAGTCATTAAGGCAGGAACAGCACATGGGTTATAACCTGTCAGAAAAGCATGGTTTTGTTTTTTGGAATGTGACCAGCTGGCCTTGTGGTTTTGGCTGATAAGAATGACTTACTCTGTTCTCTGGAACATAAGATTATAATTACAGATAGCTGGAGTGGGATTATAAGTGATCAAAGTCTGTAATGTCTGTGCAGAGGAATGTGTTATATTACTTTTCATTTTTAGGAGTATATCTTTCTCTAAGGGAAAGGATTTTTCCCAGTCATTGGAACCTGAACAACTTTGAAGATTCTGCTCAAGTAAGAAATTCAGTAAATTTTACTTTATGACAGTGAAAGAGAGTGAAAATTCTTCTGTATTCAATTTCTGTCTTGTCAATATGAGATTCTTCTTGGTTTGTATTAAGCAAAAAATTATTAGATCTTTTTCTCTATTTTAATGACAAAGGGAAAAAATTGTGAAATTCAAGGCATCTAAAAATCCAAAATAAATTAACATTCAGAAAAATTATTATCTATCTGTTTCTGCCTTGTTTTCCTGAGTTTTTAGTAATTCCATAAAGTATCTAAATTGTCATTTAGTTCTTAGAAAAAATACCTAGATTCTTTCTAACCTTCAAAAATAACAGTCAGATTGGAAAACAGCACCTGACATAAAAAGCACTACTTCATATTTTTTGCTGAGTTGGGTTTGCTGTACTCTAAACAGTGGTAGTTAATTATGTGAAAGAGCCAAATTCCTGCAATGCCTGTACTGGACTCTACTTACTTTCTTCTGTTCTTAACAAAATGGCCTCTCCCAGCCATCACATACCTGATTTTTCTCCATATCAGATTCCTTCTCTCTCAGTCTTCTCAGTATCAAGTACCCACCAGTTTGGCCTTCTTTTATATCTGTTCTCCCCCAGATATCCAGCTTTGCCACGTTTTGGACCACTCCAGCTGAGCGGCAATCCCTTGGGCTTTCCATTGTGAATCTGAGCACAGGCAAGTGCTGTGTGCCTGAGTTGAGCTTGTGCCACACTCAGCCCGTGGCAGCAGCACTGGTGTCACCTGGCATTGCTCAGCTTTATGAAGTGCAGTGCAGTCCAGCACCCTCCAGCATCTTTCCCTGGGCTGGCAGGGCCCACACGTGCACTGACAACAGCACTGTCACCAGCAAGGTAAGTGGAGACCATACAATCCTGTTCCAAGTCATAAATACAACACAATTCAGATCCCAAGTCAGAAATCTGGTAATTGTTATCTGTCCTACAATTTCCCTATGCTGCGAATTTGGGCACATTTATTTGAGCCTTTCTAGTTAGGAAGCTCCAGAACCCACAGAGTAGCCCTTAGACATATTACACAGTGTAAGAGCCTGTATAGAAAAGACATTTTTTTGGGGGGGGAGGGGGGAGGTGGGGGGTGGTAATGCAGAGTAGAAGGAATTTTCTATATATTTATATAGTTTCCAAGGTGACCCTACCCATCATAGACACGACAATCATATAAAGACAAATTCTGTATTCCAGACTGGATACAAAAACCTATACACTTCAGGCAGGATACAGCACCTTGCTATTTCTGCTTCATAGCTGCTTATTGCTCTGCCAAATCCAGATTTTAGGCTTTTGGAGAAAAAAAGTTGGAAGGGAGTGGGCATACTTAGCTTTTATTGAAAAGCATCTGTCTTGTCAAAATTTTGCTTGGTTTGTAGCTGTCTAATGATATACTTCTAAATACTCTCAGGTCCACCTATTTTTCTTGGCCATTTCTCTCCACAAAAAGTATATCTAAAAGCATTTTTCTTAAAGAGAAATCTAATTAGTAAACCATTCTTTCTTCCTGTGGCTTAGCCTGAAGTTATCAGCCAAATAAGGCTACATTGAAGAGGATGGAAGTGCTAAATACACAATTCAGTAGAAATATTTTACTCTCCTCCAGAGATTCATAATTCACATTCTTGTCTGTAGAGCGCTGGTGTCAAGTAAGATTCCTAGGGACTAATATCACAGAGTTTAGAACACTGGATTGATATTTCTTTCTTGGCTAATTTATTCTGTTTTTTTGAAATTATTTTTCTTGGATCTTTTTTTAATCAGGATTATAAGACATTAAATTGTCACTGTTCTAGAAATATGGTAGAGTAAAGTCAAACCTTATATAACATGAATGTATGACATCACTGGGTTCTCTTATTTCAGTAAGACTTAGTTTCATATTTAGAATTAGGATGCTGATTTTGGTAGCAGGTTAAAATACAGCAAATAGTCAGTGTTAATAGGGAATGCCATATACATTAGAAATTAAGATTTTTAGATTTCCAGAAACAACCAGAAAGGCTGTTTTAAAATTCTGATTCACTGGAAAGCTGGCATTTCAGAAATTCTTTCATCACATTCAGAAAACTGATTCTCATTCTCTGTGAAGATATCAAATGGGTTCTTTAAGAGTCGAATGCAAAGAAATCATACTCTGTGTAATATTCTCTGCTGTAGGGACCATCTGAAGAGGCAGAATATCTGCATGCAGCCATCACGTTTTTCATCCACTGTCCAGATATAAAGGGCCTCTGTGACCAGTCTTGTTCAATTCCCCTAACTGCAGGCAGCAGCCAGCCTCAGGATTCTGAGACGTGTTGTCTTTGCTACTGCACTGGGAAGCCTGGTGAGAGAGTGATTTCCTGTGCACCTTTCTTTGAGTGGGAAAATGCTGCAGCTGATGTGTGCTGCCCACCTGGTGCGAGTTCCATGTGAAGGCTGTTCTCTGGAGTACATGCCACAGGAAACAGTCCAGTCCATTGACTGGGTACTGCTTGGTGATGTCCCACTGCTGGGTATAGGTCTCAGGCTAAACAAAGTGCAAAGGTTGCCTGTGTTTCAGTGGCCACAAGGCCAATTTCCATGACAAAGTGGATGCAGTATTTTTAAAATAGAAACCAAAACTCATGGGGAAATATCAAAAAAATTACTACTGTTTACAAATTACAATTCACCTACTTGCAGCTGTATAAAACGGTCAAAATGTCACCAAGAAAAAAACCACTGTACTATTTTTTCAGTGAATTAAGCATTAGTTAAAATAATTTCCATATGAAATCTGAATACTCTTATTTGCCATTTGGAAAGTTTTAAAAAGAGTTCTGTTTATTTTCTGGTACATATTATTTCATGAGAACAACTTTTAATCTTTCCAGTGGTTATATTCTACTATTCAGAATAGTAACACAGAATGAACTAACTAACTTTATTTCTAAGCTAAATTGAATGATTTACTGCTGTTGATCACCTCTCCCAGAGTGAAAATAGCAGGAACAACTGTTAGTTTGGAATAAACAGATTTTGTTTCCAGCCGAAACCACACAGAGCCAGGAATCATAGGGGCAGCGCTGGCTGGGAGGGAATCAGCCCATCCATCTGAAGGCAAGCCTGCCATCTACTGAAGGCCCAACCCAACCTCTGCGATGTGCCTGGGAGAACTGAAACTAAAGTGCATATGCTGGAAGGTGTGCAGGCTTCCATTGCAACCTTTGCAAGGCAAAGAAAAAAAAAAATGAAAGAACAAAACCCAGTTCAACTTTTCATTAAAGCTGAGCATGCAATATGAATCTCTATGCTTTTTCACTCTTGTTCATCGTGTTTGATGTGAAATAAATTCAACAGTAAAAAGTAGACTGACTCTCTGTTTGGCTGACTAATCTGATCATACATAAGGATATGCCTGGGGGAAAAGGACCACATAAGATTATGAGATTGATGCCATCTTGAACATACTGTGAGTGAGAATTCAAGTGAAGCCCTGGAAATAGCATCATGGATGTCATGGGGCATTTTACTGTTTTGACAGACATTTGATTTCTGTGAAAATTTAATTGAGCTTATAAAGTGATTTCATCCTCATTTCCCCATATGTACATGTAAAACATGACAAAATTTATTATTTGCAAGTTTTCTTTAAAAATCGTGCCCACTAGGAAGTAAAAGAAAAGAAACTGTACAATTGTTAAAGCTTTTCATGAAATATTTTAATAAGGATGTAACAGTTTCCACATTAGCAATTTTTAGACTAAAAGGAGCTGACTCACAGTCCATTGAAGGGAATTAAGACTTTTTTTCTCTCATTTTGATGGACTTTGAATCAGACAACTTTGAAATACTAAATTTATACATTCATTTAACAGTACCTAAGTTTCGGTGAAAGAAATGTACAAAGTAGCATCCTGCTTTTTGCTGCTGAGAAAATTTAAAGGGTACAATTTAACAAAAAATCTGTAGTCAATCCACCACCACAAATACTAGATGCCTTAATTGTCAACCTTACACTTTACACTGTACTTAAGCACTGCAGCTACGAGTACAATGCTATGGGTATGCTGCTACTAGAGATTTTTCCAGTCTCTTGCTTCATATTGCCAGTAGTTATAATTGATACAACCACAGTATTGTGATAGAGAAGTGATTTGTTACAGCTACTGGGAGACTTGCCACTGTGTGACACTGTTAGCATAGGTGGTAGAAAGCAAAAAACATAGCTGCTTATTTCAACACAGTCTGTACCAGCACTTCTGTGTGGGATAAAAGGCAGTAGGGATAGAAGGTTTCATTTAATCAGCTGTCATTTATCAAAGAAAGCTTCATCTGTCTATATGAAATTTGTTTTGTCATAAGAGGAGAAGAGAGAAAATTCAAGAGAGAATTTCTGTGGGGGAGACAATGAAAATGAAAGAGTTAGAAAAAAAGACAACGTTTTTATCTGGAAAGAAGCCTTCTTGAGCATCACCCATTTTAAACGCAACCTTGCAAGTAGCCACCACAGACATAAGTACACAGTATAAATTGCTTCAGAAAAACACATTCACAACACAGTGACTAGAATCAAATAAAAATCAAACAAGAAGACATCTGGCACACATTAAAAACAAGAATTCTCAGAAATGAAACATTAAGAAGCTCTGGGTCAGTATATTACATTGGCAACATATGAAACCCATTTTGTTGGGTTGTTTTAGTGCAACAGAAGAAACTGGAGCTAGGGTAATAGCTATTACTGAACAGCTACTTTTTCTGTCAAGTATTTATTTCAGAGACTGGTGGAGATTTTTAAATGACTCCCCCTTTTTCCATATAGGCTAAAGTGACTTTGCCATCATCCAGGTAATTCAAAAACTGTCTCAGCTCCCTTCATTGCTGTTTCACGGCTGATGGAGCAGGCTAGAGATAGCAGATTCACAGTCTATGCTCCCTTTAAACTTTATTATCAGCACACTTTTTATTGTGTGTGGACAGATTCAAACATTTCCCAACTCAGCAGTCCCCCCAGCTCCCATCTCAGTGAGTCCCAGCTCTCTGCTCCCTGTGTGTCACGGGACTGCTACCTCCCATCATGAGCAACCTGCTCCAAAGCACAGCAATAATCAGATTTTTTCCTAAGACCTTTTCTACTCTGCTTTGGCCAAGTAGCACAGAGAGCCAAAGTCCCACTGAGTTGGAAGCTGTCTGCAAAACAAAAAAAAAAATCTCCGTGACTATGCTGCTTCTTTCTCAGGGACTTTTTGCTCCCTGCTTTCTATTTTATTCCAGGGGAGGGAAAGGTAGGCACAGAGAGAGGCTACTCACTCCTTCCTGGGTGAGGGCACGGTATGTGTTGGGGGGAATTTTTCCAGCATTTCTAATCTCTGAAGGGGAGGTGTGTACTGACAGATGTTGAGTGGGGTCATTTTCAGCTGGGGGGAGTCTGAGCCTGAATGCTGGGGCTTGACTGAAGCAGGCTCGACTCAGTGGCCTGGGGTGTTTCACCAGCCAAGGGGAAGGGAAAACTGTACAAAAGATGGAGGGAGAGAAGTCACTGCAGGACCTTTACAGCCACTTGTCATACACAGAGAAGAGTGGCAGAGCCAGGCCCCCAGACCCTAAGCTACCAAACCCACGAGAGCCAAAATTCCCTCAGTGGATGTCACAGCATCAGAGAATGCACTGGCTTTCAAGGGGGGGCAACCAGGGTGCAGGGGGGTAGCAAATCAAGGATGTGGGATTTTCTTCGCTCTTTCTTGCACTAAACACTGGTGGGAGTGGGCAGGACCAAAATCCCCTCCCTCCCAGCCTCCCCATGCCACAGCCCTGGCTTCGCTCACCCTCCAGCTGGGGGGCAGTAAGGGAGCTGGGGGACAGGAATGCTTCCTCAGAGGGTGGTAATCCTGGAGGTGCAAGTGCCATTCCTGTACATGCTCCCTGACTCCAAGTTGTCTGGGGGAAAGTCCTCCACGCTGTATGCCCTGCTCTTGAGGGCAGTGGCATAGTAGTCGATGGGTTCCTCTGCAGCATTGTCCATCCAGCTGAGGCAGAGCAGCCTCTGGAAGGACCGCTTGAAATTGTCTGAGAGAAAACCATAGAGGATAGGGTTGGCACAGCTGTTGGCATAGCCCAAGATGACAGAGAGCTGGCTGATGGTGGCATCATCCTGCTCTACAAAGACATTGACCAGCTGCACAATGTAGAAGGGCATCCAGCAGATGACAAAGACCATCACCACCATCATGACCATGAGGGTGATCTTGCGCTCTGAGCGTTTGCGTTGCTGCCAGCCAGCCTTCAGGGCCACCATGCGCATCTTAGCGATGATGAGGATGTAGCAGAGGCAGATGGCCACCACAGGCAGCAAGAAGCCCATCAGAAAAGTGTAGACCACAAAGACCACCAGCCATCTCTGGGTGGGCTCTGGCATGAGCATGTTGCAAGCCACTGTTCCATCGCTGTTGGCTGCTGTGTTGGAGAAGATGATGATGGGCAGGATGATGAGGATGGAAAGTACCCAGACACCCAGGTTGACCATCTTAGCCACCGTGGGCCGGCGGTACCTGGCCGCCTTGATGGGGTGCACCACGGCGATGTAGCGGTCCACACTGAGCACCGTCAGGCAGTAGATGCTGGTGAACATGTTGATGGCATCCACGCTGAGCACCAGGCGGCAGAGCAGGGAGCCAAAGGGCCAGTGGTGCAGCAGGGTGGAGGTAACCAGAAAGGGGACGCTAAGCATCAGCAGCTCATCCGCGATGGCCAAGTTGAGGATGTAGATGTTGGTGGCAGTCTTCATCTTGGCATAACGCAGGATCACGTAGATGACCATGGAGTTCCCGCACAGCCCCACCAGGCACACCACAGAGTAGATGAATGAGATGAGGATGGCGCTGCCCTGAGACTCACTCAGGGTGCTGTTCGGAGCGCCAGAGGAATTCCTGCCGCCCGAGTCCATGCCCTCCACCGCCGCCTCCTCCGAGGCGCCACCGGCTCCGCCGCCACCACTGTCGCTGCCGCCGCTGTCGCTGTGGCCGCTGTCGCTGCCTGCACCGCCCGGAAGCCTGGGGCAGGTGCCATTGGGGAGCATCCTCTGCCCGGACCCCCACGCCCCGGCTCAGAGCAGCAGGCGTCCGCCGCCGGCTGCGCTGGGCACCATCCCGTCAGGGATGCCGGCGCGGCGGCTGCGGGACGCGGGCATCGGGAGAGAGGCGGCTGCAACTGCTGCTCCCCGGCTGGTGAATGATTAATAGCAGCGGCGCGTCACCAGCTAAGGAAAGAAGGAGGGAAAGAAAAAAAATACAGGAGGAGACGTAAGTGGCTGTCCCTTCCCACCCCTCTCTCCCCTTGCCCGCCTCCCATCCCGCCCTCCGGCTGTTCGCAAATCCGGCAGCTCCAGGGCAGCCTGTTCCCACTGCCCCACGCTACTCAGTGCCCCCCTACCCCGCACTTCTCTTCCCACCCAGTATTGTTTCCCCCACTTCCACTGATCCCCTCCCCGTCCACCGTCCTCTCCCTCCGTTCTCCGCAGCTCGCCCTCCCCGGCACCTCGGTCCCGACCAGGGGCACCCCTGGCAAAGGGACTACCCTTTGTCCTTTAAGAAAAAAGCCTGGGTCTTGCATGGGTGAGCAGCGTTACCTAGGCAAGCATGCCTCATGTCTACGCAGCTGCTGTAACCCTCTCCTGTCACTGCACCGTGTGCATTGCCCATCTCACAGCGCTGGCACCAGGCACGGCACCGAGCGACAAAGCACAGGACATTCAATCCTGGGCACACAGCGCTGTCCGTGCCTCCCACCGCCACGCAGCTCCACGCCCCCGACCTCGTCCTGTCCCACCACCAACAACTCCAGATATCACTCACGAGCAGCCCTGCCCCACTCCACACACTCTGTCCCGAAAGATACCCCCCCATCATATTGTAACACCCCGGCACATGTTTTGCCTCTGTCCATCACATCCAAGAGTGACTGAGCAATTTGCATGCTGCAGCTCCACATGACTATTTACACCGCAGTGGTGCCAAGACCATCTCCTGCTGTCCACGCCTCTGTCCCCACACACCTGCTTCCAATCATAGCATCACTTCAAGCTCAACCACCACATGCTGTCTCACCAGTGTTACAACCCCTTCTCTTAAAATATACTTAAAATATATAGTATATTTATATAAAATATACAAATATATACTTAATATATACCTAAAACATATGCATATCCCTGATAGGACTGTATCCACACCAGGGGAGGCTATAAACCCTCCTGAGCCTGTACAGTGATACAAACCATTGGTACCATCTCCATTCATATGCTGCATATATGCACTACATAACTTCTTCCAGCTGTACCCACCGACCACTTCTATACATTGACTTATACTGTGCTGTTTTTTACATACCCCCCGATTCTAGATGAACACACATACACCTGTAGTTCCTTCCTCTTGTCATCTCTCGGCAGACACTGACACCTTAAACACCTCATCCTCACCACCAGTTCTAGACACACATGGATATCTTCAGGTAGGCCTAAAGTTGCATCTCTTCTCTGGCAAGCAAATTTTTCTTAAAAAAAAAAGAGCATGACCTTCCCATACATGTCTCCTGCTGGGCAATATGTCTCTTCTCTCTACATGTTATTTTTCTGAGCATACCATCTGTCCTTACATGCGTGCACATAAAACTAAATCCATTTTCATATACCACCATGACCATTCTCTATATACCAGCCGACCATTCTGTATTAACCAGACATGGTTACTCACTAGTTCACATAGACCCTCACACTTGCTCACTGCATCAACATTCCCTCAGCACCGGCATACCCACAAAATACTCAGTAAATGCTTATTTATTCTGTTTGCTGTAGCCCCCATCTGTATGAGCAAAGCACACCTGTATGGGTAATGACCTGTCTCTTCACATAAACTGCTGCCCAAGAGCACCACCTACTTTTGTCAAGAACAGCAGGTCCACATCACACAAAAATCACCACGGTGCATATGCTGCTATATGCTCCCCACAGCACTGCTATACTCAGCATCACACATGCATCCTTGCAACCTACTCATTTTACCGTGCACACATACCCATCACCTCCTACTGTTCACACATCTTGTTATCACCGTCTGCCCACCATCACAATTATGCCTATTATCACTACCCACCACTTTAATATGCAGATACATGCAGCATTACCATCAATTGATTACAACCCATCGTCAGGAATTTATTCTCTCTAGAACCATATATATCCTTATACCCCTCATCAACACCAGCATCCATTTAAACACATGCATGTAACATCTCTGACTGAATGACTTTCTCCATATCAGTCATCACCTCCAGTCATACACACCTAGGCACTCCCATGTGATGGGCATGTGCTCTTTGACACCTTGTCAAGGGTATTACATTTAGCACACGCATACTTTTGCATGACCCTTACCAAGCTGTTTCTTTCCTTCCGTGTTTGAAGAGCAGATTGTGAAAACATATAGATGTATATATACACCCCTACACATTATATAAATAACCTTATTCAGTTTTTAGTAATTGCACAAGTTCTATTTGGATGATACACTTTGTGACTTTTGAGGACATTTTGTATTTATTTTCTAATATAGAAATGCATTTATTGTGCAGTTTTTGCAAATGATCTTACCATTCCTATAACTGTTCCTGTATATGAGGGTTTAGCTAGATGTTTGAGCACTTGGGGATGTCACACAAATTAAAATTCATGCTTACACTTGGGTTTTAGAGGTTTTATATTCTGATGTGTTAGCATCAGGGCTTTCAGCATATAGAGAAAAAAATTATATTTAACACCATGGAAAATCCTTTCTTGCAATGTTCTATCTGATACTGCTCAAATTTCTGCAATTACATAAATTTAGCTGAAGAATTATCTTCTTTAGAGTTTGTATGCTAGAGAATATGAATCAGCCTTCAGTCACTGATATGAGAGGGAGCAGAAGTCAATAGCTGCAAAACCATCAACAAGAACATCTGGTTGGTTTCAGCACTTCAGTCTCTTGGAAAACCTACAGTTCAAATACAATCCAATTTTTGTTTACATAAACATTTGTTTTGAGGGTCATTTACTTATGGAGCACAAACCAAAGGATTTCCTTCTTTCATATTGTTATAAATTGGCATTTAGACATTCATGCTATTGCCCATTTCACATTACTTTGCCATGCTTGGATTGGTCCATGCCCTGCACCCAAAAGGGTTGGTAAAAACTCTTCCGTTGAAGTAGATGTGAGCATGGTGTTCTTTCTTACTGCATTTATTCAAAATAAATCACTTATAAATTGTGATTCCTGCAACTGTAGTAGCCCCTTTAGGCATCACACAGATACCTACTTGACATAAGTGCCCAGTAAAAAGAAATGCCATCATAGGCATAATTATAATAATGTACCCTGTGCTATAGCATACACTCAGAAGGTTAGATATCTCCATTCACTGAAGTTTCCTTTGGATACAGAAAATTTCACAATAGAGAATGATATCACCTTCCAAAAAGGAATTGTTTGAGTGCCTGCTTAGTCTCTTAGATCAGTTCCTCTAACAAATATTATAGGTATTAATTTACTGAGAATTTATAGCTACTGATCTTTACAGATGTTCAATGTTGCTCAAGATTTTTAACCTCACCTATTTGATAAAGTAGAAATGTTTGATCAGAAATAATGCATTTTATTATCTCAGTAATGATATACTGCCATTTTAAATACCAACACTGGCATAGTTTTAACATTCAAAGATTTCTTTAAATCAGAAATTCTGACATAAACCAATTCTAATTTGGGAACGTGCTTAGAAATTTTGTTCTTTTGGAATTCTTTCTTTTGCCTAAGGACTTTACTGTAATGAATAGACCAGAGGTCTAAACTTGTGTTTGTAATCCACCTGTCACAAACTGGGGAAGGGCAGCTTGACCTTCTCAACACAGTCTGCGGGTTGGCCAAAGACATACACAGAGCCTTTCCAATTGCCCATTTTTGTTGCAACGCCTGCCTCTCATGGAAGGCAGGAAAAAGGAGTTATCTCTCAAATAAACTTCTGGGCCATGCTAGGAAGTCTAGGACTAAGGCTTAGGCTGTGCCTGGGGTTAGAGTGAGGATTGAGACAAGAAGCCCATAGCTCCAGGTGCAGTTGGGGTTCAAGAGGGAGGATCAGTGGTGGGGTAGTCTGTGCAAAGAGCTCACACCAGAACTCTTGGGTGGACATCTCAGGATACAGTTCATCCCATGCCTACGCTTATGTTAGGGTCAGGAGAGAGCCAAAGCCAAGAGCTTCAGCTGAAAGGGGTTGAAAAGGGTTTAAAACCTGAATAAGGTAGGGGAAGACTCCACAGATGCTATCCCCTTACAATTTTCTCCTCTTTGCTGTAGGATGGGGACTCAGGATAGGGTAAATCTTGACTACTTGTCAAGCCCCCCCTTGGACTGGGGTTAGAAAAGAGACAAAGCCAAGAGCTCCAAGGGAGCTGAACTTTAGGAGGGACTGGTAAAAGGTGAGAGGAAGGCTGCAATTTTTTCTCCTTCCACATTCTCTTACAGGAAATGGCTGGGCTGTCAGGTCAAGGTCCATTCCAAGCACACTGCAGGGTTAGACCTAGGTGAAGAAAGCCCAGAGCTCCACATGATGAAACCCTTCCCAGTGATAATCAGAGTTCAATCCCTTCAGCTCCATCTGAGCTATTTGAGGTGAGAGTGCCAGTGATAATTAGAGTAGCTGGCAAACCTTTCTCCTGATGGCCGTGTAAGGCTGACACTGAAAATCACCAACTCAAAAATGCCTACAAACAGCTCCCAAGGCAGATGATACCTTTTCTCTCTGTCAAGATGCATTGCACCTGTGTCACTCTGTCTTGAGTATTGTGGCAAGGAAAAGGAAACAGTCATGACACTTAAAATGAGGCCTATGGTAATTCATTAAATATTTAAACCTGAGATGGTATATGAATAATTTTCTTCAGTAGCTTTCTTTTGAGCACAGAAGTGATATGGTAATACATGAGACTGCTCTAATTTGACACCATGAACCTGAAGTAAATTCAAAAGAGTTTTTGTGGGCTAAGTCATATCAATGAGGTCCCACTGACTAATTCAGTAAAGTGTCGCCTATTTAAACTGTAGACATCCTGTGCACCACTCAAATCAAGTGTTTCTTAAATCTTGGTGAGAAATTAATGAGTGAACACTCTTACCACCATATATTTCTACAAAATAATAAAATATAATATAATTTGGGTAATCAATTGAATTATATCTTGCTATAGTTTTGTTAAAAACCATTCAGTACCCATTTCAAGAGCATATCTTTGGAAGTCATACATTTTTCATTACCTTTTGATTAAGATGGAAAATTTTGTGCTGCTTGAACCACTCAGATGTAAATTCTGTTCTTAATTTTTGAGTGATATCATTGGATGTGCTTTGAGTCAGCAGAGATTTTAACTTTTCATTAGAATGTCAACATATTTTTAAAAGCTCCCCTTTTAATACAGATATTTTATCTTAGATGTCATGATTCTGGTTATAATTTTACTTTTAGCAGAGTGACTAAACTTTAGATTGAAAATAGACAGATGGAAGTGGCTCATTATAGTAGTATGTTAGAAAGCATTTTCTTAAAGAAAAGTTTTATCATTTATACCTTACTATTAATTGAGAAATTAACAATTATTCTGTTAGAACAGATGTGTTAAACAAGATTCATAAGAGAAAGAGTCAAGCTGTTAGAGAACACACAAATGAATCTGTCTCTTGATCCAGTTGCATTTATCTGAGACCCAGCTGCTCAAAAAGTTCAAATCCCATGGCTGACAAAAGCCGTGTTACATTGCAATTCTTCCCACTTCATCATGTTTTCTACTGTAGGAGTTAATAACCGGTGCAAAGTACCATTATTTAAATCAATTATCTAGAAAGCATACATCAAACTGCTTTGTGTCATTAATATTTTTTCATGCAGGCTGACAGCTGTACACACCTGCTGACAGCACCCTCCCTCTCAAGAGCAAGGTGGCTGCCCCAGCAAACAAGATATGATACAGTACACAAATCTGATCTCAGACACACTTTTTCAAATCTGAATGATTCTGTCTACTGGTAGTTAACCACGTTTGTGTAAATGTGTAAGTGGTTGGTTCTCAGGTTTCATCTCTTGTCTCCTGTCAAAAAGTTGCTCAGTGACAAATGTCAGCAGCAGCAGGTGCAACCCAAAAGCTACTGAGTAAGTCTGGGCTGGAAACATAGCCAAGGACAAATTGTATTTAGCAGATTTCCATCATGCCTAGCTAAAATGTGCCTGGATCAGGGCAAAAGCTGAAGAAAAAGCCGTTAGGTTTTCTGCTTCTTGGCTTTTGTTGAGATGTTCCCCTACGGCAGATAGTGCTCTCTGCTGCTTCATCCAGCCTGATTTTGGAAAGGCTCTGTTATTAGTTCTCACCAGAGTCTTTACAGTAATTGCTACATTTAATGTGTGCTGGTTGGATACTGTTTTCCAGTGCTAAGTATTTATTTTGGCAGGATAAATATTGCACTAAATGTAAGAGGAAAATAAGGAGTGATCAATTATGAATGGGGTGGGCTGGAGAGAAGGGGGGTGATGTTTGCAAGCAAATAACTTTAAACAAATCTATAAATATTTCTATGATTGAAGAGAGCAAAGTAAATTTGTAGGATAACCATTGATGCTATATGGCACCCAGTTAAATTTTATTACTTATTTCATATAGGTTGTGGAAGGAGTCCTCAGAATGTGAGTTTTCATTTAAAGGTGATATGAATAAATGATACAGATCTTCCTGTTGAATAGCTTCTCAGCCTTCTGAAACATTTATACAGCAAGCAATTATTAAACTCACAAATCTTGTTAAAATTTGATTTTCATCACATTCTGATGTGTGTTTCTTTTCACTTGAGAGTAATGGGAAGCTATTTTTATAATAGAAATTTTTATAATAGAAATAACACACAGTTAAAGGGAAATATTACTACTAACAACTGAAGTAGCAGTAGTGTCACACAGCGACAGCACTGATTTAGTTTGTGCTGCCTGAAGCTTAAGTCCAGCTGCACAAGACTGACTAAAGAAAAGCCTGATCCTATAGTTAACTTTGGTTATCTCTATTGCTTGTATACCTCTGGAAATGATTTAGCATTTGGGGAACATTATTTTATACACCTAACAATCACTGAAAATATTTCAGATTTTTGTTTTTTAATTTGTTATCTGGTATTCTCATGTCCTGTGCTTTAAGCAGCCACCAATGCTACTCCAGAAGGGTACACTGCTGTGTTCTGGGTTCAGTAGGAGAATAATGATAGCACTCTAATGTTTTAGCCTTTCCTAAGTGTTGCTCACCCTGAGTCAAGGACTTTCCAGTGTCTCACGCTCTGCCAGTCAGGAGCTGCACTAAAAGCTGGGAGGGAGCCTGGCCGGGACAGGTGACCAAACTGGCCAAAGGGACACTCCATACCATAGAATGCCATGCTCAGTTTATAACTGGAGGGAGTAATCAAGGAGCTGCTGAAATCTGCTTGGGCTGGACATTAGTTAGTGGGTGGTGAGCAATTACATTGTGAATCTCTTGTCCTTTCCGTCTCCTGTTCATTACAATTATTGTCACAATCATTATCATTATTGCTATTATTAGTATTATATTATATTTTGTTCTAATTATTGAACTGGTTTTATCTCAACCCAACAAGGTTAACTTCTTTTTTTACTTCTCCCCACTGGAGGGATGGGGAGAAGTTTACCTTCCATGTTTACCTTCCTATATTAGTAATGACTCACAAACTTTTTGGCTCCATTCAGAACTAATCCTTTGGTAGTGGGATAGAGCCTGGGCTAGCACAAATACAGTGCCCTGATTTAGTGCCTGTTTGTGGTGGCAGTACATGAGGGGTGTTCCTGGAGCACATACTCAGGTTTTGCACCCAGGCACCACTGTGCAGTGTGAATAAAAGAGAACTGAACAGAGATATCAGGAGATACACTTTAAAAGTGATCCAAATTGAACCACTGATTTAGACATGTCCAGAGGGGCTTGGTATGGTATGTCGTGCTCCACTGAATATTAAAGGCAAGCCCTGGATTTTGTATATACAGAACACTATTTTGAGCAGGAAGTTTGTTAGCATCTATACAGGGGATGTGAGACACTCTCTGCTCCCCTCAATCTTTCAAATAGTGTGTGCTAAGAAACAAAATTTTTAGATCACCATTCAAAAAGAACTTTCATTTTTTCTCTTTTCCTGTTTTGCTGTCATGCTGTGCATCTCTTCCCAAGTAGTGTGTATCACTCCATTTTTCATGCCAAACAGTCTGTGGGGATTTTACTGTTGGGTTTGGTGGGTAATAAGTCAAAGCATGTATTTAACATACTTCTCATCCTGTGAAACCTGGTTGTCCACAGATGCTGAGCCCTCATTCCCCCCAAAAGACGACTTTTCCACTGG
This sequence comes from Ammospiza nelsoni, assembly GCF_027579445.1. Lineage (NCBI taxonomy): Eukaryota > Metazoa > Chordata > Aves > Passeriformes > Passerellidae > Ammospiza > Ammospiza nelsoni. Next base: position 40,844,824 of record NC_080638.1, on the reverse strand, counting down.
TGCTTCTGAGATCAAACACATGAATAACAGAAAATTAAGAGCTCTGCAGTGTGCAAGCCACCTTAGGAGTAGCCTATGTAATCGAATATTCTGCTGTCTGAATGAATAATGGCAATCACTACTGCAGGGGCTGTGCACTGAGCCCTGGGGGCTGTGGCCATGCCTGGTTTGTCAGAATGCATTTCAGTAGCCAGCAGTTCCTGCCTTTAGCTGCTGGGAAATCTGGCTGCCAGCCTCTAAGCTCCGGGGGAAACCACAGGGAGCAGAAGTCTTTATGTGTTCTCTAGGCATGGCCAAGGCTCCTAAATTTTACCCTACAGCTCAGACACCAGCAGCTGTACACAGGAGATGAGAAGTGGGAGACAGCTCTGTTTTTAAACTACAAACAGGCATACCAGTCATACCCAGATAAAATAAATGTTTTGCGGCTTTTCAGGATTCCCACAAAGACTCCCTTGCAAGAGAAGGGGAATAAACCTAGATGTGACTACTTCTTTCCCTTATAAAACCTATAATGACTAAAAGATATTTATTATTTTAAGGTTATCAAAATAAAATGTATTGTATGCTGATCCAGCTGTGGTAATTTTTTCTCTGAATTACCCAAAGCGAGGCAGACTGTGGAGAATGAACAAAGAACTCTACATTCCCTCTACTGATGGTAATAAACACATCACATTGTGCTAGCACATGATTTTCAGGTAATAAATCCATGACTAGTTAGACTAGAGAGAATATAGATATAGTACACCACATTGCAGCTTTTCTAGCTTCCCCAGACTAGAACAGCCATCTGTAAATATGGGAGAATGTGTGGAGAAAAGTCTGAGCTACAGTATAGCATTAGAAGTGGTGAAAAAACCAACTGCCACTGCAGTTCCTTCTCATTTCTATCTCAGCATTTATTTCTGGAGCACTTTAAAGGAGCAGTGGGCAGTATCCTGGTGTCCTGATGGACAGCAAAGTTTGGAGTTTTTAGTTCTTGGTAGCTGTGGTCCCATGACCTCTATCATGCTGTGGGATAGGCAGAATTATTTTCACACTTACAAATTTGAATTGATCAGAAAGTTAGGATTTTATTTTATAACAACTACAGAAGAACAGGAAGGGGGAATTTTCTGAAGGCATTTCTTCTGAATGGCCTTTATCTGTTTCCTTCTGTCATTGTTGGCCCTTACTCATATCAGCCCTGATGCTGCAATCTTCATGCACTTTAGGTATCATCTAATGCCACAGAAGCTGGTCTGAAACAGATTTTCAATGTTTAGCTTGGTTGCAGAATTGTCCCTTTTTAAATAGGTGTTTGGTATTGAATATTCCTCTGATTCTGAAATTAGGTCTTCCAGAAAAAAAAGATAGGAAAATGTTCATTATTGACCATGCATCATAAAAGCCCTTTGCATATCAATAGTATTGGCATTGACTTTTCATGCATTAGCAAATCCCATGGCAGGTTTAGAGTGCAATTTAATAGGGACAATTCTACTGACTTCAGTCAAAGCAGCACCAGACTAATTTTCTGATATGGAGAGAAAAATTTAAAAAAAACTTTGGAGACTCCTAACATTTATATTATGAGATCATTTTAAACCTGCTGTCTTATCATCTTTAAATAAAGTCCCTTCCATAAAAGAGATATAAAAGAGATGAAGGAGACTGTTAGAGAAGCCTGCCTCATCTTTTAACTTCTCATAAGCTGATAACATTCCATTTGCCAAAAAAATTTGCCTGAAACATTTGTAATTTGTATAGCATTTTTAGAAATAAAAGACAAGTCTTAAAGTTACAATGTCGATATTTTAAGCCATATAGCTCTGTGGAGGAATATTCACCTTTGATATCAGCAAAGCGAGCTATGTATTGATTAATGAATCAGATTTCTGCTGAATAATGAGTGACACCAGTACCTGACATCCTAATGGATAAAATTATCATCAGACATCTTTAACTTCAAAGGCCTATCTGAATTTCCCAGTTTGGTCCTAATTTTTGTATACTCTGCTAAGATTACACGGCTGGAGAGTTACTGAAACACACATTCCATTTTGTTTCAGGTCTGTTTAATTAAAAGTCATTGTAAAGAAATGGTGTTTCTTTCTGCAACTATGCAGATATCCAGTAAATACACCCAGGCTCTCTTCTACCAGGGTCCAAATTTCCTTTTCACTGTGTTTCAGCAGTTGTAATTCACATAAGCTTCCCTGTGGACTGCAAGTTTTCATCCTTTCCATGCGTGGCCAGTCCAAGAAAACAAAGAGGAGGTAGCTTCAACAACATTACTTGCTATACTCTCTCAAGAATGAAAGATTATTTCATCATCTATACATTTTTAATTAAACTCAATACATTCCTTGCACTTGTGTGGTATTAGTCCTGCAGTTTGTAATTTGTGGACATCTATTCTGAGCTGGAATTGATGGTAAGCTCTCAGTGTCTGAATTTAAGATGCACACAAATGGGCTGGTGAGAGACAAGGGTATGTGGTCCTGTAACACCTGATAATGTGAAGAGTTCTTATTCAAAAAATTATGAATAAAGTAAAAGTGAGATGGGTTTTGCAACAGCAACCATTGACCTTCTTTCTCCTTTTAGCAGTTTAATGAAGTTGGTAATGAATCAGCTGGAGCAGTGGTTTCTTGCTTCACTGTAATTTTTGTTCTATGCACATTTCTTATATATTAAGTCCCTAATTTTAGCATCGATTTTGCTCTTATGATTTTATAGTCTGCATGAATTTATTTTCTTTCTCATAAGAAAGGCAGTAAATAATCCTCCTGAGTGCAGTTTGATTTCACATACATGTACAAACCAGTTTCCTCCTGTATTTGTTGGAAAGGCTTACTCAAAATAATTTAATCTTTACTATGGGTTAGTTTATTTTAAATGAATATGCAACATACACTACAAACCAATGTGTGAGTACTTTTAAAGCATTTAGGATAGAGATAGGAAATTATATTTTTAAACTTTTAACTTTTAAAAAACAATTTGAATTTTTACTTAACATTTTCAGCTCTTACTTTGGTGAACTTCCAGATCCACTGGTCTTGTACATGGATGCAGGAAGATTTACTGGTTTTTAGAGGCCAATAAATATACACCAAAAAGTTTCTCTTCTTCTCTTTATAAATTGATAATACTTTGAAGTGTACCCTGAGGTACACTTCTAAGGGGTAGGGAAAAAATAGGCCCATGAAATGTGTAGAGTAAGCTCTCATGGATCTGCCACTGGTTCATCACTCATCTTCTGATACATTTGGAATTTGAAAATATTTACACTACTGGAAAGTATCCAATGCTGCTTGGGCAATATGAAACAGAACACAGGCTGCAAGAGAAATTAGTCATGTGTACTTTCACAATTTCAAGGCCGGTTACATGCAAGGAACATGACAAGTATGGCTCAGAAGAGCCATCCTTTGCTTTTGAATATGGTTCCTTGCAGGCAAGAGTGATGTGGGTATTCTCATGACAAAATTGGCCAAAAGTCCTAGAGACACTTCAGAGTTCCATGGCTGGCACTAAATGCAGATATTGTGCTTAAAAAATTTGTTTGGAACAAACAGAAATTTGAAGATACAGTTTGGCCAGTGTGCTGATTGATCCTAATGTTCGTTTTAATCCAGTGCTCTGGGTAGAACAGCTGAAAGGGTGAGGCTTATTGTTTCATTGTGGTATCATTCCAGCAGTCTCCCTTGTTCTTCCCTCACTGATGTAAAAACACAACTCCCACAGTGCTGTCAGGGCAGGGAGCTTAATGACACTGAGACTGCTTTAGGCATTCAGGCTGCCAGCTTTGGATGGTAGCATGCATGCTGGTTTGTGTTTTCTTGTCAACCTCAAAATTTGACCAAGCTTTCCTGTTATTCATCTCACCTGTTCCATTTGATTTCCCAAATTTAAAAATTTGGGGAAGATTTAACCTCAGTTTTTATCAGCAGCTCTATTAGTTTTATATTCTACATTAGGAATTTAGTTTCACATTCTAAATTTCTAGTCACTAAGATCTGAGAGGGAGCTGTTTTTAATCACATACTGCTCTTACAGACTATTAGTTTTACTGTAGCAATAATACTGGTCAAATTGATTTATTACAGCAATTACGCCAATTTCAGGTTTGCTACTAAGTTAACTGCTGTCAGCATGCCCTTATAACTCTTTTACCAATTCCTTAATTATAAATAATAATTATGTAACACAGCATGTTTCACTGCTGACAAAGACTGACAATATTCTAAAAATGCTGTTATCAATATGAGGGCAGCTGGGGTAGTTGAGCACTGCATGATCATTCAAATGATCTCTATGACTTGCCAATTAAATAAGAAGTTAAATATATTTTAAAATGGCCTGGAAAGCTTAGCTCTTACCAAATCCCTGTAGGCAAAGATCAGAAATAAGAAAATTTTTCCTACATTACAGTCTACATGCATTCCACAATTTGTTTCTCCATGTTTACATAAAACATTGTGCCATCTGTAGAAAGACAGAGAGCATGGAGTAGAACAGCACAGCTTTCCCAAGACCTGAGATTATCAGTTTTGGTTTTGTGTTCTAGTAATACCTGATTAATTGATAAAGTATTTTCACAGAAGTGGCCGGAAAAAGCAAAATTCTCTTTTTTCTCTGCATTACATGCTAAAGGTGTTGTTCACCTTCTTTGATCACATCAATACCTCCCTGTCACAAAAATATTGTAAGCTCCAGGACTGGCAGTGCTTTATGGTCTCCTGTTCTCTGCCCATAACATACAACAATTAACTCTTCTGAGCAAATAAAGACTTCAGATCAATTATGCTTTGTGGTTTGAATATAGAGAACTTATTTGTTCAGCAGGGGTTTTGACTGCATGATCCCTATGAGGTGTAATCTCTATGAATCTATGAAAACATCTTTGCCATCTCTAACAGCATCAACTCTCCCTTCCTGAGCTGAGCTCCCACCATAACAGAGATGAAAAGGGAGGGGAGAAGTGGGTGAGCCTCCTTCCCTTCCACCTGCCATGGTAACACATGATCCAGACAGAGGAAGGTGAGCAGCCGTTCATTACAGCCTCTGTTTGGGGTCTTACATTACTTATTTTTGTAAAGACTGTACTGTAATAACATCCAGTGAGCCTGAGGAAAAACATTGTCCTGTGATCCTGCATAGAGACACAATGAAACAAAACTCTCAGCCTCAAAAATTTACAATCCAAAATGACAGAAAGCAGAGGGGCAAAGAGCATTACAAATTCTCAAGAGGCTGGAGAAATTGTGAATGAACACTGGATTTTTAAAGGTATTTTGATGTTTATACATTGAAATATTGGTGAGCTAAATATACACAGGAATATAAGACTCAGACCCATAAATTCTTTAATTATTGTAAATTAACTGCAATTATACTCAAAAATATTACTAGCAATTTAAAAAAGCTTTTAGATTAAAATAGTTTAAGCCAAAGGATTGTATTAATACAACTTTATGGTTCTGTGCACTAGCTCTTAATTGGGTGACCTACAGGAAGGACATTTGCTTGTAGCCATTCATATGAGCTTTATAAATGCAAGGCAGCAGAACAGTAAAAACTTGATGAGGCATTCCTTTGTCTCAATTTTGCTAGGCAGAAAAAGGATTCCCAATAATAAGTCACAACAATGGCTCTGTGGCCACCATACTTAGAGGGAAAAGGGCTGTTTTGAGTGCTTGTTAAGGAAGATTAATTCAGGCTAAATGAAATAAGAAAGATTCCAGCTTTCCAAAGCAGTTACAATTAAACCTGACTAGCACCAGATGTCACCAGTTAAAGGAAGCACAGAGAGAGCGTGCTCAGCTTCATGAGATACAGTGAAGACATTTAATAATAAAACTCACCTCTCCATAAATTTTAGGCTTCTTCGCAGCTGGGCACCAACTGAGCAGGGTTTTGGTTGTCTAAATTTAATGATTTGACAAAGGGAAGGATTCAAAAGCTGAAACAAAATCTAGAAGGAGAAAATATACCAGCAAGACCAGACTTATGAATTGAGTTCCTGGAATTGTTCTGTAACTACGTAGGAGAATCAAAAATCTGTGGGTATTATAAAAATAGTCATTAAAATTCTCCAGAGACGTGGAACCTTTTCCACGCAAAATTACAGAACTCTCCCATCTCTTCAGTCTGTTGCCCAGCCTAGTGTCAAGGCTGGCAGGGTTCCACAAGTCAGCAGCCTCCTGAGATCTCCCAGCAAGGACACAGATATCATCTCTGTATTGTGAGAGAAAAAGCTAGTGTGTGCTGTTAGACTGAGTTTCTTCACAGAGACTAACCTGCTCTAAAACACGGCCATATAGACCAAAATTCTTGCACAACAAGTGGAAATCCTCTATCTTGAGCATAGATTCATATGAACCATCATCTTTTAATAAGACATACTGTGCAGGATACCTGCTGTTGTGGATAGGGCAAGTTCCATCTCAGATTGTTCACTCAGTTTTAAGATGCTTGGAAGAAAATGGTTAATCACTGCTGTAATCTCAGTGCATTTCATCACAATCTATAGAAAAGAATCTGTGGTGGGGGCGAGTTTGCTTTATTTCTGACACAAAGCCTTCTCTCTTCTGCATATCCATGTGGTTCAAGTCATAAGGTAGATGGGTGTAAAACACAAATGGGAGCTGGTATCCCAATGCATTTCCTGACCCATCTTAGAGTCCATACAGATTCTCGACTTCTTTAGTTGCTGCAGTTTATATTTTTAGAATACATTTGCATTTGTATGCAGCAACAACCATGCTGAACACAGATTTATTCATATAAACAGTATCTGAAGACAACTTATGACAAAAAACCTGAAGAAATAGATATAATAAGCAGCTTCTTGCTATTTAAGACTTTGCTGTTGCAACCATTTAAGCATGTAATTTATTTTAATAAGTCCACTGTTTTAACTATGATTGTAAGTGCTAACAAATTTAATCACATATGTAATAATTTCAGGACTGAGGCTGAAATCTAGAAATGACACAACTGCATTAGTATCTGTCATTGCTTGCAGAAAAAGGGCATGGTACTTTTAAAGTATTGAAGGTCCATTTTCTGCCAAAAAAAACTTGAGGTACAGTTGTCCTTTTGCTGCATCCAGTTGGTAACTTTTCTATGAAATAAAAAGCTGCTGGATGGCATAAATATATCAGACATGGGCACGTTAGGCTTTATTGTGAATTCAGCTAAAACACATTAAAATGCTTCTGTTTCATATCTTCTTCTTTTTTATTAGAGATATTTTTAAAACATGTCTTAGCATCATATCTGGCAGAATTCTTCATGAAAAGAGCTAATAATACATTTACCAATGCCAACATGGGGTTTCCTTTGATAGGAAAGTAATGAAAAACTGTCATAACTGCATATGGAGGAGGATTTTGCAGATCATGTTCTGTGATGGGGAAATCTGAATTCATACATTGCAGTCTAAAAGGGAAAAATTATAAACTTGGGAAATGGAAAGAAATAATACATTGTGCCACTGCCTCCTTCATCTTTCAGTCTAGAACAGAGAAGTCTAAAAAAATCATCAGCTGCAGCTTCATGTAAGCAGGCAGAAAATAGATGTTCTCAGAGTCAACTAAATATTAAGGCTTTAGAGATAAGGAACAGTGCACTGAATTAAAACCAGGCTCCAATGAGGAGCCAAAGGACAATTTATAGATTGGTATAATGTTTTTCATCTATCTTTTCTGGCAGACCACTGCTTTTTGAATCAGCTTACAGGAATCCTGCAAGCTTGATCCTAGCAGGCGTCTCTACCTCCTGTGACAAAGATGTCACCATCAATCCATGTATGTAAATTTGCATCTTAAGAGGGTATCTGCAGCATTTTAGCCTGTCCAGATGGTAATAGGCTTTTCTGCTACAGTTGCTATTGGAATACAAGAGCAAAAATGAACTAAATCACCCTGGGAAAGTAGATGACTGAAGAAACATAAAATGTTCTGAAGCTTGAAATATCATCCAATGATGTTAAATCCTATATCTGTGTTGTTATTTTATTATCTTAAGAGTGGATTTTTTCTCAAATATCAAGAAGTAGTGTGAACAATGGCAGTAGCAGCTTACTGTGAAGGTGGCATTCATTGTATTTGTGAGAAATGCGCAAATAGTAGTAATAAGATTCTATAAAAGGACAACCAAATGGAATGGGATGAGAAAGGGTTTTGTTATTTTGTTGGGGGTTTTTTTTCTGGGAAAAGGAGCCGTACAGATAGATATATTGTTCTACTTTTTATGTAATTAGCTACCACAGCACAATATTGTCAAAATTAGACTTTGACGATACTAAGAGAGTAAAGTGGTACAGATTTGCTACACTGAAAGTATGCAAGTTCTAATCACAATCCTCAAGGGAAAATCCTCTGTTTGATGTTCCAGATGAATCTCATTAATCTACAACTACCTATTTCACATTATCCCTTCGTGCAGTGTACCTGAGAGAGGAGGCTGTCTAATGGTGTAGTTACTACTCTCCCAGACTCAGCTGAGTAACCTGACTCCTCTGGGGATTTTCAGTGTTCCTTTGCAGGTCTGATCCTAGACTGTTCCACTAAGTTACCTGGGCTTAGTTTCTCAGAATAACACAGGGAGATGCTTGACACCAATAGAGCTGCAGTCATGGTGTTTAGGGGAATTCAGAAGAGGTCCTCATGTGCCTTGGACAACAGAGAATGAAACACATGTAATCAGAGGATTTCCAGAAACCAGGGAGCTGAGGAAGAAACTCTGGCATTGCCAGCCAGGGATGCTCAAGAGTAATATCAGCAAGTTGTGTCTCTGGAATGAAGGTACACATTGACTCCAAGCCTGTGGGATATGTCTGCTGCTGCTCAAGCACCACCTACTAAATAGATTTCTTGGAAGGAGATAAGCTCATTTAAAAAAAAAACTGGATTCTCCCCAGAATATCCTGTTTCACAGGGATTTAAGTATGTCACAGGAAAGCAAGAGACACATTTTAAAACCTTCCAAATTTTATCTTAAAATACAGACTAAGTCCTACCTTGTATTCTGACACTAGAGTATCTCTTGCTGAAGCCATCCCACTTTGTATAAATAATTAACTACTCATTAACATCTTAGTAATTAGCAGTTATTGTGCCAGTACCAAGGAAAACACAGTGCAGTGAGAGGGTCAGTGTTTTTGGGGCTTGTTTTTTTCTTTAAGGAAATGCTGCTTCATAAATAATCCTTACCTCCTTAGATCATTGCTGACATGCAAGCTGATTCCAGGGAGTTTCTGAACTTATTTGCTCCCAGGATGTCACATCAAGTCTCAGATTCCTGCTTTCTCTGTAGAGAACCAGATCTGGGGCTGCTCCCAGGAGTGGGGAACATTATAAGAAATCTAAAGTATCTTCCTGACTGACAGCATCCAAAAATCAGTATAGCTATTTCTGTTCTCTCAGGAAAATACCCCAGCTAAACAAAGAAATTATTTCTAAAATAGACCACTTACAGAAACTTGTGTCTGTGGCAAATTTTTTGGAAACTTATGCATTTGGTTCCCAGATAAGCTATATATTTACTAATATCAGGGTTTTCTGGAAGTGGGAATTGGGAATTCAAAACAGCTGTGCAGGCTGGAGTGTTCCCACCTTTCCAGCGATAAAGTGGCAAACACGGGTGTTACAACCCACACAAGGCAAGGTGTTTGTGCTATGACCTGAGTTCATGGAGTCAACCAAACTGTTTTCAGCTGCTGTCATTGTCTCTCAAAGCAACAATTTTGTCAGTATTTAGAGAAAAGAAAAGAGTTGAATAGAAAATAAGAGAGAAAAGCTGGAGCTAAGGTTGTGAGCAAAAGTTGTCCTTTTCATTCACAGCCATAACAGTATCGTACTTTGAAGCCTTTAAATATTAACCAAGAATAAAGAATTTCCTGCTGTTTGGAGCACTCATGTTAAATGATAAAGGTCTCTTAGCAGTTGAGAGGATTATCCTGACTCTTTCATCTGCCTCTCTTTCATCAGACACAGTACTATCACTTGCAGGCTCCAAGTCTCCAAGCAGTGAGTGGATTGCCTTTCCCTTGAGTATTGGGCATCCTTGAAGTACTTCCACTCCTCTTTTTATCCTTTTCTGCGCATTATGTAGAGATCACACAGCAATTTAGGAAGGCAAAAATAAATTTCCTGTCTTGGATTGTCATGGAGCAGCAAGGATAGGATCCTAAGGAAGAGTGAGGCAGGAGCTGAGGGATCCCAGCCCAGACAGTGCTGCCACTGACCAGGACACAGTCCTGCAGCACCTGGGCACAGCAAGGCAGCAGCAGGTGCTGGGAACAGGGTGCATCCACAGCCCCATCCAGAGGGTTCCAGCAGGAGACAGGGCAGCAGACAGGACTGGACACATGACTGCACTAGAGGTCCAAGGGCTCCAGAGTGAAATGGGACCGGGAACAGACATCTCTGCAGTGTAGCTTGCACAGGGACTGGGGGCTCAGTCTGAGGTAAAATGGGTTTCAAGGCCCATGGGCAGAAGATGTGGGTGGGAGTCCCAGGAAAGTCTGGTCAACATCATCAGGGTCACCAATGCTCTCAAGGCTCTGACATTAATGTTCTGTTAAATTCAGGAGACACCCAATTCCACACATTATATTCTATTCCTGGTTTTGCTTATAACATCTGCCCTATCCCTGGCTTTCTTCCTCTAAGTTTCACATGCTGATTTCACTTTCAAATTGTCACAATGAAAGTTTTACCATTGATTCATTTTTTTGACAATCAAAAATTTGGGAAATTTGCTCTTTTTAAAGGTGTCCTAGTGCTGGAATACCACAGTTAAACCAGAGCACCACAGCTCTCAAATGCAGGGTAAAGTGAATAAAAAGAATTACAACTGAAAAATATTTTGTGAAAACTTAATTAATTGTAGGGAAATTAGGAATTGTACAACTCTATGTGAAGGCTTTAATAGTAAATTCCATCAATGATCAAGTATATATAATTCATCCATTCACAAATTGAAATTAATAACCCTTTGCGTAAAATTTTAAAATAAAATGTGTTTATTGGTGTTTTTCTTATATACATTGTATGTTTCAGCTTCATCTAATTAAAAGCCTGAAATACTTAAGATTATGTTGCTGTGCTTTTTAAATAGAAAGCAAAATTTTGTTCACAAGAGACCACAAAAGCTTTAATTAAAAAAAAAAGACTTATGAGTGCAGAATGACAATGCATAGAAGGAAAAATATATTGAACTGAATAAAAATGCAGATAAAAGCTATTCAAGGGCTGTGGTTTTGTTATTATCTTGGTTTACTTTTTTCTAAACATGCTGGCTCCTTTTTCTCGCTTGAGCTTGCAAAAATAAAAACTGCATTTTGATTTGTGTCTCATTCAGGGGGTTTCTAAGACAGCTGGTAAACAGTAAAGCACACTAGCACAGTTTCCAGAAAGCTGCTGTCGGTGTCAATGATGAAGATACAGCTGCTTGTAAGTGGACCTATCTGGAATTTCAGGCAGGGAAAAGACTTTCCTGAAACTCCTAATTCCTAGAATGTGTGTGGCAGTTACTTGGATACATGGAGAATTCTGTATGTTTTGCTGGTTTTCATGAGGAAATTCTTAAACTGGTGCAAATTAATTGCATTTAATCTTCAGCCAGCAGTTATTAGTAGTTAATACAAATCAAAAACCAGACTCTCTGATTTCCTAGGAATGTGAAAGAAAGGTATATCTGCAAAACAAGATTAGATTTGGTGTTAAGCTTCAGATTTCCTGCTAAGCAGTTTGATGGAAGGTTAAAATTGGTTATCCAAAACACCTTGACTGCAATCAGTCCAGCCACACATAGTCTGTTTGCCAGCATTCCTTGGAATTGCATGTACAAATTCTCATGTTGGCAGCTGAAGGCTACAGAAAGGGAAAGAGTCCAGGACTTTAAACCTCATCCTGGAAAAACCTGTACCTTTGTCTTTCTATTTTTGGTAACTAAGACCTTTGTTGTTGTTGCTTTCTCTGTTGCTGTCATTCATGAGGAAGTATTTATGTCAAAAGAGTATTTCCTTGAGATTTCAACCCACGCCTTTCCTATGGTTCCATTGGGATAGTAGGTCACCTCTATTTGCTACATGACACCCTGGAGAGGAGAATGAGGTTACCAAATGAGTATTTTCTCTTGTGAGTTAATCTCAGTTTCTCAACTTGACAAATTCAGAGGTTATACACGACTGTTTTGCTAGCCAAACCTAGATTTGTCACAAGGTTGAAGTTTAAAAAACAGACCGAAAGATCTTGGCCTGAGGAGGATCCATTCTCTATATTAAACATAAATGTAGAGCAGATATCTCCCTTCCTCCACACAAATATCAGTGATTTTGCAGGACAAAAATACAGCTTATAAAATGCTAAATTAGCATTGCAAACCCTTTAAGAAATTCAGCTTGCATTAAATTAACACTTAATTTGAGTTTTAGAGCCCACTATACAGGAATTAAGAAACTTAGCAAGAGCCCCAGCACAGATTGCATCCCAGACTCCCATGCTGAATCCTTTTCTCTAAAAGAGCCAGCAGATCCAACGCCCCCAAATTCACGTATCAGCAGGCACAAATTATTGCAGAAATAATTTGAATCCTTGAGCAGAGATTATATGATTTATCATGTGGGATTTTATCTAGAGAAATTAAATGAAACTAATGAATATTAAATGCAAGAATGTGCATTTTATAAACATCACTCAAAATTGTTAAGTGAGGAAGCTGAAGCTCATTTTGAGAAGTGATGGTGGTTTAGACACTACAAACAGGGAACAGCCCCTAAGGTGGCCTCTGACAGGACATGCATGTGCGCAGGACATAGGAATCTTCTCTCCATGTTCCCTCTCTGCTTTGCATGGAAAGGAGCAATGTAGGGCTCCATGGGATGGAGGGTCAGATGCCTCACGGAGCTCGGGCAGCAGCTGGCCCAAATGCTGTACTCAGCCTCTACAAGCTGATCACCCCTCCTCCCGTGCCAGCAATGAAGATAAATTATCTCCCCCCTCTCCAATCTGCCCGTGCTGTACATCTTTTGCCCATCGTTCACACAGGCCTGGGACAGAACCAGCACTGCAGAGCTTCTCATGCTTCCACCTATTTATAATGGAGAGCAAAGAGGGGAAATCTCTGTAACTTGTTCAAAGGCTTCCAAAGGGTTCATGGACACACTAGCAGAACTAACAAGAGTCTGATGTGGCTCTTTGTCATTTATTGCTGCATATTCCCAGATACAGCCTGAGAACTTATGTAATCCCTGAGGTCAAGAAAAACAAAAAGCAGTGGTGCCATTCTTATATTATCCATTTTCCTGAGCCAATCTTAATGGCTTGCAGAGTGTGTTTTCTTCCACAGTTCTGTTTCACCACCCACACCTCAAACAACCTGTACCCAAGGCTTCTGTTTGCTACAGACAATCCTAAAAAAGGGGAAAAAGTGAAAAATCCACATGAACTGGCCCAGTGGAACAGAGTGGTAGATATACATCCTAAACCTTTTCTTGCTTTGCCATTTTGAGGTTTTGGCTGATCAAATGGAGTTTGCTGCTCCTACATAAAACAATGGCTTTCTTTTTAGGCCACATTTTCAATTGCTTTAGAACTTTCAACCACAAACAATTTGTTGGGGTTTCAGTTGAAAGAAACACTTAGGCAATCTCAATCACACAAAATCATAGTTTTAGTGTGGCTGTCTGAGTTAGCTCAACTTTATAAAAATCTGACAAGGAGCCCTTCAAAGCAAGAAAAAGCACAAACTATTCCAGAGCATCCAAAAAGTAGTTTTCATGGTATTCTGAAGGCCCTGAAAATGGGACTGTTATCTCATCTGTGCCTACATATTGCCATGAATATGAATCTGAAGCACTCTAAATTCTTCACAATCAAGTCTGTTTCTTCTCAGAAGATAACACAACCTAGAGTTGTTCTTCTTTCCTTTTTTTTCTACTCCAGATAAATATGAAATGCTCTGAGAAAATTCACAGTCTCTAAATTCAGTAAGATCTTTCACCAAAGTTATTCAGGTAACTGGAGTAGATTCCACCTTATTTATAGTACAGACAAAGCTATTCCAAAGTAAAAGTCCCAAAAGAAAAGTCAGAGCATTTAAAACAAGTATATCTTGGAAAAAATCACTAGTCCTTGTGAGCCTTTACTAGCATTTCCAGGGTATCAGACACTGAATTGAAAGTTCTCATGGGTGTGGGACACTGGGAGATCTTGGATTCTAGTTGGTTTCCAAATGTGCAAGTACAAAGTAACAGGGAAAATTGCCAAGACTTTTCCCTGGTATTTTCTAAAATATTTAATCAGCAAATTCAAAAGACGGCTGCCTCTTTCAAGATCCATACTTCATTAGTGTTTTGTTGCCCTCAAACTTATAGCACAGATGTGATGTATATTTAGGATAAAATATATTGTCCAAAGAAAGAAGTTATTAACTAATCAAAACTGATATGCATATTTAAGCAGTTTTGGCTTTTTTCACCTACATTACTTCAAAGTGGATGATTACTCTGTCCATCTCTGAAGAAAGAGAATGTATCTGGTCTTTTTTTCCCTGCAGTTTGTTTTTTCTCTCTCTGTTACAGATCTCAAAAGCAGCCTTTTCAAGTGAAATGAGAATGAGCAAACTTGTTATCCAGCATTTAATTATACCAGACCTAATCTCTAATATCATTTTGATAATGTGGGATTTAAAAACTGCTGACATCAGTAATGAAAGAGAAAGAACAAAAGAATGCAACTGCCTTAGAAGTAATTCCTCAGAAGTTTGGAGCAGCCATAGCAAACCAGAAAAGATAAAAGAGCAGTGTGTGTGTGTGTGTGTGTGCATGTGGACATGCACACTTCTGAGGAAATGCCTTGGTTTTCAACCATTTTCTTTCACCTGTCAGAATTCTATATTAATGATGAAAAACAGCCACATAACATTCTGTACCCACAATGGCCACAGGCATTCTGGCCTTTTATTCCTCTCATACTGATGTGCCATGCATTAATTGATGATTTTCAAAGGCTGTGAAAAGTTCTTCATGTTCCAGGGGGATCTCTGTAAATGCAAAGGAGTACTGTAAATGCAGAGTTTATAAATTAAGCTTTTCCTTGGTTTCTTGGTTCCATTTATTTATTTACTCCATTTTGTAGCATTGGTGAGATCCAGTTGACAGCATAAAGCAATATTTTTCAAACAGTAATGATTGACTTTGTCTTTAAATGAAATTCATTTCATAATGTTACAGACAGACTGGAAACATGCTTGGGCTAAAACAGCCTCAGTGGTTTGGGTATTAATGGACAGCAAGATATTCATCTTTCCATGGCCCAGATGGGTGCCCATGCACTGGAACCTGTAAAAGATGGAGCTAAATGGAAGAACTGACGAAGGGTGTAAGAGTTAGTTAAGCATGTAGTCCAGTGATTTCTGTATTCCTGGATGGCCAGGCAGAAGTTGAAGCAAAAGAAAAAACATTCAAGCTCTGTAACATCTTCTTCCACGCTCCCTCTGCAGTAACAGGGAAGAAAGAGATTTCAGGTAAGTCTCATGCAACAGTGCACGAATTGATCCATTTATAACCATAAATGGAAGATGATGCAGTTATAACCATATTTACCACTTGCAGCAGGTAAAACACCTTCAGTGAAAAAAAAAAAAAAGTAAAAGAAAATCCTTTGGGAACTGTAGGATTTAAGTTTGCAGTGGACCTTCAGCAGGCTTCCTTTCATTTGAGGTGCCTAAATATTTTAGATTTCTTCCCAATTTTCTTAGAAACCCTGAACTCCACTTCTTTTTTCTATGTGGAAGGTATCTGGAGGGTCTAAACCATTTGCATACCTTTCTGAGGTTCTGACTTGGTGTTAGCTCATGGTCAGGCTCTTTCAGAAACCAATAAGGTCTAGCAAGATTTCCCCATGAAATCATAAATACCATGTGTGGATTTATACATTTGTGCCCATTAATGAGTGGGTAAGTGTAAAGGAAAGAAAGGATTGGGAAACAAATGAGAAAGAATGTGAAAAAGATCACTCTAACATGATGGCTTTTGTACAAGATATGGACACATGAGTCATGATTTGGACTCAGCTGCACTGTGGGATGTTACAACATACATCAAATAGAGGAAGTGATCAAGAGGTGCTACAGATACACCATACACCTGAAAGCTTAGATAATTGATCCAGATGAAGGATGGTTAGAACATAAAACTTGAATGTTAAGCAGTTGACTTCAATTGAAATAATGCCTGAGCTGCAGCAAAAATTCAGTCTGACAAACAGACAAGATATGATGCAGGTGAGAGGCTGGTGAAAAAGAGCAGATTTATTGGTCTGATACAGCTGCGCCAAGTTACTGTAACAGGTGACCTGGCTGGGAGTGCATTGACAGACACTGGCTGAAGCTTTAAGTAGAAGCAGTTACAAGTGATTAAAAGTGTTTAAAACAACCTTCAAAATGAAGTGCAGCTACATGTTTCTCAATCCAATAGGTGATTATTTCTGAAGAACAAGAATATATTTTTATCTCAGTGCTTAACCTCCTAAAAGGAGACATTTCACACTATCAAGGAGGTAGCAGAATCATAAAAACCAAATAAAATTATGTCCATTAGAGAACAAGACTGTCTGTTTAGCTAAACATGTCTGAACTGCAAAAAATAATGCATGCAAAGCAATTCAATTACTTCTTGGCATAATATCCAGTATTCATCTTTAAAGATCAAAACATACACACATTTAATTGCAAGACAAAACGAGTCAGCCAAATATAAAATTATTCAGGACTGAAAGACTGTCTCAGAACAATTATCTTCATGATAAAAAATTGTGACATTGGCACAACATAAATTTGTAAATACCATTAGTCATAACATTTAGGTAAATGGTACATTATAACTTTGCTCTTTTGCTTTTCAAAATGAAGAAAAAATTCTTTCATCTCCCACCTGCTTTTGAAGGAAATAGAGACCTGAAATAGTAGGCTGAGAGACAAAGAGCGTTTAATTCTATCCCACACAAACATCCTTCTGAGTATTTTTGATAAACAACAGCTTGCACTCTATGTCAAAAACATATCCTCCATAAATTCCTAATGAAAAGTGTTTTATGAAAGAATTCACTCTGATCAAAACATGCATCACAAAATAATATAATTAAGATCATCCACTATTTTAAAAACCTGCAGGAAAATTTAAGATACACCTGATTTTTCCTCTCAAGCTGTGTGCAAAAATGTTCAACAGACACCAAGGACTTGCCCATTAACTCAGGATTCCATAGACTGTCAAACCATCCTTTTTGGGACAAATCCAATTATGAAGGCTTATCTGAAGGGAATGCCAAAATTGCTGATTTTACGACTCTCTTAATTTTCAGGCAATCCATCACCTCTTACCTGTAGGGACACTTGTACACTGCAGGTGCAGAGCGCCCTGCTGGGTCAGCCTATAGAGAATCCCAAACCCACATCAAAAGGGGAGTGTGAAGCAACAAATTCTGAGACAGAATGTGACCAGAAGCAGTAGGTAATTTCCTGAGTGCACATAATATTTGATGCATGACTGTACAATCAACAGCTCCTTCAATAGCTCTGCTAATGGAAGTAGGAGCCCCCCAGTACTCCCTCTCCAGGGGATAAACTTGTCTTCACAGCTCTGCCGCCTGAACCAGCTGTGGGAAGACTCCTATATTTGCTTCATGCAGTCAGGAATGTAATTATGAAGACAGTGAAGATGATCTAAATGAACCCAGCTGATTTCTCAAAGGAGATGAGTGTGTCCTTTGTTCCCAGGCAGTCTACAGGGACCTTGCCAGCCATAATAAGTAACTGGAGAGGTAAAACATACCTAACATAGCTGGTTAATGTCAGAAAGAGTGCCTCTTCACTGCCTAAGGAACTGCTATCACTGAAAATGGTGTGAAAAGATAAGCTTATTTGTGTCTTCAGTATTTCCTATCAGTGGTCACCCCTCCAGGACGCTGAATTTGCTGATCCCTCTCTTCAGGTACTCTGATGTACTGTGTAGTGAGCCCCATTCCTACAGGGCTAGAGATTGTACTAGGCAGCCAGGCATGTAAAAGCTGATGTATTATCACTGCTAAAATCTTGTGTGGATATCGGTACAAATTCTTCAGAAATAAGCTCTTGTGAGTATACCTTTAATGGTTTCAGGTATCTGAAATTCAGTAGTGTATTATGTTTAGTTGGTTAGAGGTCACCTGTAAATGATGGTTTGCTCACACAGTAGGAATGAAATGCATTGTTAGAAGGTGGAAATCAGAATAACAAACATAAAGAAAAGAGGCATTTTTATTCTTTAGTTCCTTGTGCAAGGCTGTGCACGTCACTTTGCAGGGAAATGTACACATTGGTCTTTTAAAATACATGGTGCAGAGCTTGTTGCCTGTGAAAAAATATCCCATTTCTCTTCAGACCACAATCATCAGTCTCTCCTTTAGGTACAAATGCTCTGATCAGCCATTTGAAAAAAGCAAAAATTGAGCTGATTCTTAGCAACCCAGTTAAGAGTGGCATGGTACAGATTCTTCCAGGACAATATTCTAAGCATCCTTTCTGATATTGTGATTTGAAAAAGAAGATCTAAAAATGAAATTCTAACAGGATAGAAGCCAGTGGGGGAAACATCAGTGATTTTACTGCAACAAGAATTTCAGTTTTCATTTTTGGCATTCTGATATAAAGAGTTTCTCTGTTCAATAGTATGTCCTAGGACACATATTTTATGATCATTTACATGTGCAAAGAGACATCTGAGCTCAAAGCAAACAGATGCACGTGTGATTGTTCAGCCTGCCTGCACAATAAAGTTTCCAGGTATGACAAGCTTGTGTGTAGAAAATTATATTTGTTTAATAATTTTTATTCAGAATCTCTTTTTATAAAGTGACTCTTCTAGATTAGCTCCTGCTTCCTTAAAAATCTTTCTTTTAGCAGAATGAATTTCAGCCTCACTGCTTGTTGTATCTTCAGAATACTGTCTACTTTATCATTTCTATCTGAAGGACAAAACCAAGAAGGATGAAGTTAAAATTTTTCTGTATTTTCTGTCTAGAGAAAATACATCACTCCCTTGGTGTTTGTAGGCTGTTGAAAGAACATGCAAGCATGATTCCATGGCCCCTCACAATGGCTCTGTGACAGTCCTGAAAGCATTGAGATGTTTTTCTGAACTAGACTGTTAATTTCAGCATCATCATAATTTTGACTTTTGGGTTTGTTTTAGCCTTTAATTGCCTTTTTGTACAGGCTCCCTTTCAAAGGAATTAGACAATGAATACATTATAACCATTTAAATGTTTTACTGGACTCTGTGCCAGGACTTAAAATTAAAGTCTGTCTGATCCCCTTGTATGCTGTGGGATCAAATATAGTCTGACGTCGTGACAATTTGCTTGGCCTTGTGTGACTTAGTTTACAGACCAGCTGGAGCATAAACTCACTAGAAATGCCCACAGATTTATGTAAACAGAAATGATGAAGTCACCTGTGCCCTATTTCTGTACGACTGAGCTAAAGTAGTCACAACACTCTAGAACTGGGTTCTGTGCCCAGCTGGACAGGCAGATATTGGGTAACAATGCTGGCTCTGAGACAGCAGAACAGACATGGTTTAGGCTGGAGTGCATTGCTTTTTTGTTCAACAGAACACGAGATAATGGTCTCAATTGTGCTTCCAGGTCTTGCTGTGCAGCTGCGGTAGCTTTAGTAGGAACCAATGAATTACATTTGCCTGACTGATTCTAACATCAAAACTGTATGTCAAAAGCAAGGTTCTCTGCTATTAATCTTCATGAATCCAACTCAACCCACACTAGCCTGAACTGGTTAGTGAAGAGAGAATAGATGTGAACTGCAGTTGGAAGTGGGAAGGGTCTTCAAAAGTTTAGGCTCTCTAAGAATATGATCTTACTGCTTGTATGAAATAGGATCAGTAATGTAAATGGAAGGATGGTATGTATGTGCCTATTCTCTCCTTTGACTTGGGCCTTTCCTGTATTACACCAACATATGGATTTATTCTGGCACTGGAAGACATCTCATCTGACCAGATACTTAATTGCTCCCTGATCATGCAGTCCCACCAGTGCATCACCACCATGGGGAGGAGCAGCTGTGTGAGGTGTGTGACACGTGGTGGGCGCCTCTTGGTGAGATGTGACACATGCGAGCATCCAGCTACCTGCCCCGGGTGGATGTCAGCTTCCTTGCAGGATGGGTGATCATCTGACAGGACAAACCCTCAGAATGTGTTTTTGGGCACTTCCAGAAGCCATCTGTGATCCATCCTGCATTCACTGAAGCTGCAGCTTTACCTGAGTTTTATCTGATGGCGGTACAAAACAATTGTTATGAATATCTCCCTCCAGTATTGCACAACTGTCAGTATACTTGATGGACCCACAAAATTACAATAGCAGTAGGGCAAATATGCAGCAAGCCGATGTTTTTTACTTGAATTAGCCCTTATGGTAAATATTTCATTTTACTATTGCACTGGTTAAGAGGTAAAGGCCAACACTTCTCTCAGCTATGCTCATTTCAAGTGATGCTGTCTCCATAATAAAAATTCTCACTAGATGCCAAGTTTCCCTGGACCAGCTCTACCAAAATGCATTTTTACACTGTCAATAATTTTAGTTCTGAATTTGGTTCTTATAGGTCAGTGAGTAAGGTGGCATTTCATGAGCCATAAGCCAGTGGAGATCCAAAAAGACACTTTTTTACCCAATTAAATATCTCATCTGACAGTACTAACTTTGGAAGAGATATGCCGGGGACCATCAGTTATGGTGACCTTAGGTATTCCAAGAAGAAGTATTTGTGAAAGTGAGTAGAAGTGTACTCAGTAGATGACAGGCATATTTTCCAGTGGTCAACAGGGACCAATTCAAGAATTTTTAGCATAAGATGCAGCACCTTCTTAAGTAGAAACCTCCTTTGTCAGATGATACATGAGGGATGAACAGAGCTTACATGAAAGGGAACAGCAGAAAATAAACTTTAGAACAGGTGAGTAACTCTGCAGTGCTGTACCCAGATTCAGGTGCAATTAGTGCTCTGAGGTACAATCGATATTTACCAGTTTTCTTGCATCTGTGTTTGCATTTTTTTCATTTTTGGTCAGCTCTGAGTAGCTATTTATATTCAGAGATCCCGTAAGTTTTACCCTCTATTTATTTAATAACTTTGTCCTTGATAATTTTAAACATTTATTTCCATTGTGCAGTTGCTTAAGATTTCAAGTCTCATTTGGTGGCAGGATGTTCCATCTTCTATACCTTAACTATTAGAAAGTCTGCTCCAACTTAATAGTAGTTTCTACTTCACCACAGCAATGTTTTGGAATGTGACTGGTAAGGGTGTGTCAGAACACTATTTGTATCTCACCCTTGTTTCCACTTGTCAAAAGTCACTGGATTGCATCTGAAAAAGGACATTTTCTTCCACATATGCAGCATTTGGCATCATCAGTCCTTGAAGTGGTTCTTGCAGCTCCATGACAAATATACATCTCAGCTGTTTACAGCCCTGTCACACATTTTGGGTAATCGCTCCTCCCCGAGCCAGCAGCGGCAATCCACTGTTCCCACAGCAACGCAGCAATCTTCAGCCTGACTGAGAGGCCAGGCTTATTACCAGGCAGACCTTACCAGTAGGAATGCATCCAGTTTATTGCTCTAGAAGGTCACCTTTTCTACAGTGATATAGGCAATTAAGTGTCATGGTTCAATTTCAGCTGCCAAGTAAGTACCTTAAGTACCTTGCAGCTGCCCACTCATGCCCCTTACCCTGCTCACCCCCACCAAAGATGGGGAGGACAATCAGGAAGGAGAAGAAAATAGAGTTCATGGACTGAGATAAGAACAGTTTTATTGCTGAAATGAACATAACAATAATTGTAATAAAAATGAGAGGGAGAGAGGGAGATAAAACCAAAGAACAAGTGATGCACAGTGCAACTGTTCACCACCTGCTGACTGATGACCAGCCTGTCCCTGAACCACAATCACCATCCTGCTCCTGGCCAACTGCCCCCAGTTTATATTCTGAGCATGATGTTCTGTGGTATGGAACATCATTTTGGCCAGTTTGGTCACCTGTCCTAGCCAGGCTCCCTCCCAGCTTTTTGTGCAGCTCATCACTGGCAGAACTTGAGCCACTGAAAAATCCTTGACAGAGAATAAAGGCTGCTTAGCAATAACCAAAAAATCAGTGTGTTACCAACATTATTCTCATACTGAATCCAAACCACAGCACTGTACCACTGTACCAGCTACTAAAAAGAAAATTAGTTTATCCCAGCTGAAACCTGGACACTAAGTTACAGAAAGTAAAAGTTAACTGAATATGATTTTAGTGGCTACCCAGAATTGTACCTTCACTTGCATCCATCAGCCACGAGGCTGAAGGTGAGACTAAGTGTTCTCCCTAACAGCAAACTTTGGTTACAGATGGAATTGAAGGAATAACTAATGAGTATAAAATGAAATCACATAATCCTGAATTGGAAGGGATACAAAAGTATCAATGAGCCCAACTCTCAGCCCTGCATGGGACAGCTCAAGAATCACACCATGTGCAAGTTGCAAAAAACTTGTCATTTTACTCTCCTTTGTACAGTAACATCAACTCAAACATGGGTTTTACTTTATCTGGTTTGTCTTGGACAGTGATGTTCACAAATGTGGAGTCTATCACCTTTGATTTTTTTATTTATATAACAAAGCCAACTTTATTCAGTACAAATGCTGCAGGAGTTTTCATTCTTCCAGGGGCTGAATTTTATCACTTTTCTTGTGCTTTTTAGTGTCCTAAGACAAACTGATTTTTTTCATCCAGCTGAGCATGCTTTTACATGCTGTTTAGCTCAGGGCACAGTAACTGCATGTCCCAGTATCACAACAACAATAACAACAAAATCAGCTTATTTCTGGAGTTTACAGAATTAATCATGATACATTAGTGTACTAAGTGCTGAAACTTAAAATGAGAGGTCTTGACTGAACAGCAAGTGCAGTAGTGAATTGTAAATTTTAGAAAATCTTAGCACAGGTAGTGAGAGCTGCTCTGTCTTTGCCTGCTGTTCTCATTGAGCAATGACTAGTAAGTGTCCTAGTTGAGCTATTTTGTTTTCTAATTTTCTTGGCTGTACTAACTCCTTAAATGTGCCAGAGAAAAGTACCAGCTGAAGGACTGAACCATTCTTTTCCAACAAATACTGAGGTTAAAATCTATTAGGGCATTGTGCCTGGAAAACTCAACAACTGAAATAACACTCTGGAAACATTCATAGCACAACATAAGCAATATGAGATATTTTATTTCTCCACTTACCATCCTTGAAGAAGGTAAATATCTTACTTTGAATATGGTAAAGCACACAGCAAGATCCTTGTGAGATAATAATTTCTTATTTTAGCCCTGCTTACTCTAA
Organism: Ammospiza nelsoni; assembly: GCF_027579445.1. Classification (NCBI taxonomy): domain Eukaryota; kingdom Metazoa; phylum Chordata; class Aves; order Passeriformes; family Passerellidae; genus Ammospiza; species Ammospiza nelsoni. The sequence continues at coordinate 40,821,378 of NC_080638.1, read as the reverse complement.
ATCATGAATTCAAAGGTTTTTTCATACTGACCTTTTCAAATGTCAGTGTTTTAAAGCAAAATTTAAGGGGTGTCTTAATGCATCATTGGATTTACTATGCACAAAAATCCTGACCCAAAGCCCTTTGAGACTCATTAGAAGTTCCCATTGACTTAATAACATTAGGTCAGGTCAATAATTACTAGAACTGAGGCCAACTCATGATCTTGTGCCTGAGCACAGACCATCTTTTAAGAGCGTGGAGAAGCGGTGCTAAGCTGGGAGCTCATTCTCATCTTGAATATTTGAATTGTGTGTGGTAATAATAATAAACTGTTTGCATTTTTTTGTATGCAGACATGTGTGGATCTAGAGGGAGCATTGAAATGAAGGTGCTAGCCAAGATCTCAGATTGCACAACATGGCAAAGTCAAAGAAAGAGCTTGCAGGAAGGAGCAGCTGTCCGACTCCCAGTGTTATTTCCTTTTCTCTCATGCTTTAAAAGCAAAAGGCTTTCTGGCTCTTCATAGTTTTGAATGAGTCTCTCAATGCAAAGGAAAATGCATTTTCACAGACCCAGCCTAACTTTCTTTCTAATTATTCCCAGAAAGAAAAAATTACCTACAAGAAAATGACATACCAGGAATCGCAAAGAGAAAATGAGGTGATAGAATCTTTCCCTTATTATACGATCTTTGAGTCTAGTGATAGTGAAAATAAAGTGCTCAGCACTCCAAATTCTGTCTGCTTTTTCTTTGAAGGGCTCAGCTTTTCCTTTGTGTGGAAGCAGAGACGTGCAATTTAGCAGTGGGTTTCTTTTATGTCAGACAAGCGTTTTTCATCTCTCTCAGAAAAATCTGTCTGTATCTTGGACCTACTGAATAGCTCAAGATGATGGCAATTCAAGCAATAAATCCCTTCAGATAATTGATGTGTACAATTCCAAGTACTGCAAGTGAACAACAAGTTTTTGCTGCATCCAAATTTACAAGCAAAATCAGATTATGGAAGTGTATAATGGAGCTCTGCACAGCTAGAGAGACTGCATGAGAGACTGACTCAGATCCAAGCAATGGCAGGTATTTAGTATTGTCATACCAAAAGGCACAGCAGAAAGGACACATGGCACTGGAAATAAAATTATAGTGATCACTGTCAGAAACATGAAAAATTTTCAGACAGCATAGTCCTATCAGCAAAGTGATGAAAGGATAGTGCAAGTGAAATAAAGATCACATTCCATTGTTCAAGTGATCATTAAAGCCTCAGCAGAGGGTCATTGTACTAAGTATTGTTTTGTTTTGGGGAGATTTTCAAATATTTCTTTCATTTGATATAGGCAAACTCATTGTTCCTAATGAGTAATTTTTTGTCTACTTAGGGAAGTTTTGCCTTCTAAACAATCACTTGAGAGAAATACTAACTTCAGCCCAGGCTTTCAAAAATGTTCAGAATGCTCAAAATAGAGAATAATATTTCCAAATGGTTCAAGTACATCAGCAAACCCTCAGACCAAACTGCCTTCATCACAAGATTACAATGCAGTATCTCTTTGACTGGGCTTACATTATGGAAGTGTTTTCACCCTCAGTTCTATTTCTAGCCCATTTTAAATGTCAATACAACAGAAAGGGGGGTTTAAAATTTGGACTTGGTTGATGTAAAACAGCACTTGCTCCTTAGTTCTTCACATTTTTCAAAATGTTTTGACATAGAAAAATTGTTGTTATTACTTTTTCATCTATTAAATTGATCCTAAAATGTTTGCTAAAACATTCCCAGCACAGAAAATATGGTTATTAAAAAGGCTGGAAAGCATTGTATTAGAAGCAAAGGTGTACTTTTGAGGTGTTTTGGTTTGATGTGAAAAGACTGGGAGGCATTATATTGTCTTTACACGTCTATACTGAAGTGCTATTGATTTTTCCTGTTGAGGTACTAATCTCATAGGCATTACTAAACAAATAGAGTAAAAATGGCTACAATTCTACTTAGCAATATTAAACATTAAATAAAAAAGACAATAGGTTATACTTTGAAAATTAAACCTTAAAAAATGCTTTTAAAGAAATCCATTCCCTCCAAGTAGTGGTCTTCAGAAAGCAAACATAGGTCTGTCTAACACCTCTGTGTAACTTAGGGTGCCTGGATTTGTTTACTGTCCAGAGGCAAGGCAGTGGTGCCATCACAGAATCCAAGTTGGCTAAATACCTATGGAAATCTGGGTCAGCTATGCTTCACCATGCTACATACACAGGCTAAAACACAGCCAAAGAATGCAAAACAGGTTTTTGTTTAGTGCTCAGTTTGACCAAAAACAGGGTTGAAAAAGAAAAGGAGATGTATGATACAGTAAAAAGAACTTTTCTTATTTTTACCTCAACAAACATTTGTTTGCAGATCAACAATGGGCTGAAGTGGGACCTGTTTAAAAACAGAGTGCACAGCCAAGGTAAATCTGGGAGAGGAGAGGAGAGGAGAGGAGAGGAGAGGAGAGGAGAGGAGAGGAGAGGAGAGGAGAGGAGAGGAGAGGAGAGGAGAGGAGAGGAGAGGAGAGGAGAGGAGAGGAGAGGAGAGGAGAGGAGAGGAGAGGAGAGGAGAGGAGAGGAGAGGAGAGGAGAGGAGAGGAGAGGAGAGGAGAGGAGAGGAGAGGAGAGGAGAGGAGAGGAGAGGAGAGGAGAGGAGAGGAGAGGAGAGGAGAGGAGAGGAGAGGAGAGGAGAGGAGAGGAGAGGAGAGGAGAGGAGAGGAGAGGAGAGGAGAGGAGAGGAGAGGAGAGGAGAGGAGAGGAGAGGAGAGGAGAGGAGAGGAGAGGAGAGGAGAGGAGAGGAGAGGAGAGGAGAGGAGAGGAGAGGAGAGGAGAGGAGAGGAGAGGAGAGGAGAGGAGAGGAGAGGAGAGGAGAGGAGAGGAGAGGAGAGGAGAGGAGAGGAGAGGAGAGGAGAGGAGAGGAGAGGAGAGGAGAGGAGAGGAGAGGAGAGGAGAGGAGAGGAGAGGAGAGGAGAGGAGAGGAGAGGAGAGGAGAGGAGAGGAGAGGAGAGGAGAGGGCTATCCCCTTGATGTCCAGCTAGAGTATATCAGCTCCCTTTCTGTGGAAAACAGGTTGGCACAAGTGAAGCACAACATGCCATCATGCTGTTGAGCCTTATGGAGCGATTGAGAGAAAATTGTTTGAGTATTAGCTTTGTGTTTTAGGAGTAGATGCTCTTTGTCCCTTGTACATAGGCTGTGAGGCTCATGCAGAGAGAGGTTGCAGAGAAGCCATGAAAACTTGAGAGATCTGGATCCAGCCCCCACTGATTTGTTTTGGAAACACTGTCATACAACACCAAGCATTCAATAGAATCCCTGGTACAGGGCAGTGAGATGGGGTCACAGTTTCAACAAGACTGAGGCAGGGAGGAGTGGAAGGAGAAGTTTTTCTGCTGTGCACATTATGATGGACCTGCTCTGTGGAAGGGTTGTATGACTCTACTGCATGGCTGCAGCGAACTTTGGAATGGAATGTCTTTTCCAGGGCAGCTCTCAGGAGTTATTTTGTGAAACAATTCAGGTGTGAACAGAACTCCATCTTGTCCTTTGGAAATAGACCTAAGCTGGGTTATGTAGCCAGTTCCACTAACAGTTTTCTGCTGTTATGTTTTAACTCCAAACAATTGTGGCTTAATAACAGAATAAAAAAAACTGAACTGAGGTTTGGTTCCATTTTTCTTTTTACCTTTCCCAACCTCACTCCTGCACTGTCCTTCTTATTTAGAGCTACTGCTGCAGTCTGGGACACCTTGATAAAGCTAAAGCCTCAGAAATTTAGAGGACATGTATTTACTGCTTTAGTTTCTGCATCATCTATTGCTCACTTGTCTATTAAAGAGGGTATGGAACATAAAACCACATACAATGACAATAAACAACAGACTGTGGGATAAGTAGAAAAGCTTTTCAACAGTTGAATTTCAAGGGAAAAAACCAAAACAAAGCAATGACATGCACTTGTTCTTGTGTTACTGCTCATTTGTACTGGTTATGTGCTTAGTCCAAATCTGCAATACCCAGGTGAGGGTTTGTGTCTCAGCCTGACCTTCCTGTCAGGCCAGCAGCTCAGCAGTTAACCTCCCTTCTTCTGAGATGACTGGGGGTCAGGAGAGCACATCCTTTAAAAATTGTATAGAAATATTCTCTGCACAACACTCTACATGGTTGTAAGAATGAAGAGATATACAAACAGATTAAGCCTCAAGGAATTCAGTGTTATTCCAACATAAAATATTTCAAAATTTAAGAAAGAATAGGAATCATGGCTAAGTTCATGACACAGAGGAATCTGACTTACAAGACTGACAGTAACTAACATCACTACTCTCCAAAGTCAAGGAGTACACAATTCTTGGTAATAATAACATTTAATTAGGATCAAAATATGCAAAACACAGAGAAGCCTTGAAAAAACAGAAAAAGGAAACCAAAAGGAAAAAAAAGGGCTAGTTTAAAATGGAGAACTGATTCATCTATAAACCAAAACTTTGAGGAATTGAGACAAGTATTTTGTAAAGACAGAAATTAATATACATAAATGAAAACCATAGGCTTCATATATTATCCATAAGCAGATGATGCCAAAGGTAATTTGTTGATATTTCTTATGTTAACTCCATACATAACACAAACAAAAAGCCTTACCCCACAGGAAATCTGCTTCTCGTCCCTTTTTGTGAGGTAAAATGTTACCATTCCTGTTGCTTTTTATGAAGACAGCAGTGCAGTGGTATAGCAGGACTTCTTCATGTCAGGTTCCAGAAAGACTTTCTATTTTGAGGTAAGTACATTGAACAGTTCTCTGTTCCTACTGCAGTTTTGGCACACATACTTTGTCAACATTTTATGTTTCTGCTAGACATGCCAGTGAGCTGTGTAGGAATACTTTTGCCACTGAAATAGAGGCACTTTCTATCATTCACATTCATTATTGTTTTCCCTGCATTGTTTGGCTGCTCAAACTCTACTTCTCTGAATTATTTTAGCCAGTTAGAAACACTTTAAAGTCTCCTGTTAAAAAAACTCTTCTAAGTGACTATTTTGTAGTTGGCAAGGCACAGTTATACTCTCCATCTTCTACCTTAACCTTCTTTCTCCCTTTCTATGAACCACATGTTCATAGAAATTCAGGTGCTTATTAAATTAAAGCAGTAAAGGGACTTGTTGCAGCTCTTCACTCACAGATAAATTGGTGGGTGGGTGTCCTATGGTGATTCTTCAGGTACTCCTAACTCCTGATGTTTGGATTTCTCTTTTCCCACTGATTTATCTCTGCACTCTCTTACCTTCTTACCAAGCTATTCCACAGCCACAAACATCTTCAGTGCCTCCCAACTCACACAGAGCTCCTCAGACTTCCTTAAAGCCCTGCAACCCTCCCAAATCCAATTTCTGGGTCTCCCAGGAGTAGTCCACACTTCTCACTAAGACCTCTTTCATGTGTTCCCCAAGTCCTTTCCTATTTCAGTCTTTTATAATGGAATAGGCCCAGTCTTTAAAACAATCTGCCCCAGGTCACTTTACCAGCTCTGATTTTCTCCCCCAGTCACAATCCCTAGGTACATTTTGTGGCCGCCTCCCAGCTGAGTATGAGCACATCTTGCTGTACTGCCCTCTCTCCACCTGCTGCTATGCCCACACGTGGTTGCAGGTTTCTAATTTCACAAACACTCACATTTTCTGTTAGCTGCTTGTATCTCCTGCCATCTCCCATTGCCAACTGCCAGCCTGGCTTCTCTGCTCCTGGTTTCCTTGGTCACCAAAGCTTCCTGTAGACAGCCATGACCAACATCTAACAGAGCACCAATTAGGACTCTGAGGGCAAAAATAAATACATTACACAACAAAATATCTTTCTGAAGGGGAAAGACGTGTGAAGAAGGTGAAATATTTCCACTTTACCACTCCACTTAAAACATCACGAGTGTTGGCAGCTGCAGCCAGGGCAGGAGAGCTCCCTCAGCTTCCAGTTCAACTCTGCTGGCTGAGGAGCATGCAGGGTGTTCTGAGAGGTGTGTGGCAGAGTGCATCACAGCAGAGTGGGCTGCAGTGCTCATTTCAACACTTGGGCCTTATTCTCATAATTACCTCTAACTGGGAGTTAATCAGCCACCAGAGCCAATTCCAACTGTCCCAGTTATCCAGTGAGAAGCCTTAGAGGTGTCCCAATTAAACACAATGTAAATACTACAAAATATGTGCATAAGCTTGGCTCCTAGAGAGACCTCTTGATTAAAAAGACATCATTATTTCACACCTCTGCTAATTAGCACGGACAGTTATTCTGATTTCAGAGGAATTTGATTGCTCCCAGCACATTACCACACTGACAGCTGCTGCAGTCCTGTACTCTACTCCAAATGTTGATCTTGAGAACAATACTGTAAAATGACCTCACATCACCCCTGATAGTTTTGCCATGAAACACTGGTGCATAAATATTCAACATAGCCAGAAGTCCTCATATCAAAGGAAAATAATGATATAACTACGGAGAGCAGAAATTTTGGTTCTACAGTTCACATAACTTTAATTTCCTTACTGCCCTGGTTTTGTATATCCTGCTCTAGGTCCTGTTGTAAGTTAATCATAGAGTGCCTATTAATCGACAGTGTAAAAGAAAAAAACAGTGTAAAATTAAACCAAGTATTGCAGCTGAAAATGTATCATCATCTTTTAATTAAAATCTTCAAACTTCTTCACATTTACATTAAATTAAGAGAAACAAGTAAGATCTGGTTTTTGTGGGTTTATTTATTTATTTATCTGGTTTTTGATTATTTTATTCTGAAAAATAATCAAATGGCACAGATTACATCTGTCTGTATATTATTTAATCACAATGTGAGCAGAACAACTGAATAACGAGAAGTCTTCCTGAACTGCAGGACCATTACTAAATCAGGTTTTTTAATAGATTAAAAAAAATTCAAAACAACAAAAATCCCCGCTCATTTTCAAATGAAAAAGAAAGACTGACATTCTCTAGTATTTAGAGCACTAACCACACAAAATCAGGAATAATGGCACAGCAATTTATTTTATTTCTATCTTATTTACAGTGTAGACCTTACTGAATTTAGCACAGAGAACACGGCAATGTCAAATACTGTGTATTAGAATATATATCCTACTGGTAGTATTTAAAACTTTGTTTGAATTCTTGCTACAAATATCAAAGCCATATTGAAGCCATCAGACTACATGGATTTTCCTCTTGTGCAGTTTTCTAGATACAGAATGTGCACATAATTTCTGCCTTAAAGCGAAAAATACACATAAAGCAAGTTTGATTTTTCTCCTGCCTTTGGCTACAGGGGAACAAATCTAGGTGAATTGTAGCAGTACTCAGGGCAACAATTTTTTTTAAGAGTATTTTTTCAGAGTAACCCTCCAGCTGCTAACAGTGTCTTTAAAAGGCTGATTGGCACCTCAGCTTTGTGAAGCACCTTTGGTCATAACATCTTACCTAGGCTACCTGCTGGCACTTGAGCAGCACTATAGCTCCTGCATTATGTCTCAGCAAACCCATTCACAGCAGGAAGCTCTGGGGGTACGCCAAGTTTAACCCCTTGTGTGTGAAAAGATGGGTTGATAAAGTCTACTGTACTGCAATAGGAAATATTCTCAGTTATTCTGAACCATTTAATGCATCCAAATAACTGTGAGAGTTCTTCATGATAATTATTCTTCTCTTCTTGTTGTGACTCAAAAGAGGTGATTGCCTGACAGCTTTCTGGTTTTATAACCCAGTGCTTTGAAACACACATTTCAAATTGCACCATTTCTTGTAATTGCATCTTGCCTGAAAATGAACTTTAAAGACGGAAGCTTAATTCCACGGTGTTGGTATCATTTGCTAGCTGTCTTTTGTTCTGTAAGTACCTGAGATAATTTCCTGTAAATATGGTAAGCATTTTGGACCTGAAAAGATGATACTTCTTTAAGTTTTTTAATCATAGATTTGGGGTATTTTTTCAACCATAATGAACTCCCAGAGCACTAAATACAAAAGAGACACCAATATAGTTTTCACTGAATTTTCTATCTTTTACTTAAAATTTATGGTGAATCAATTAGGTATACAGTACCTGTGCTTGGAGATGGAATGCTTTCAGTCAAGCCAAGCAAAATTTGACAATTTAGCCTCCAAATATTATCCTATAAGTCTGGCAGTCAATTCTGCAATCATTTTGTGAGCAGTGTGCTATTCATATGGTAAAAACAACTTGGTGTTTCTTTCACACATTTCCTAGACTTCAGATAATGTGTTTTTCGCTGACCTGGGAATAGTTGAACATTTCCAATTTTGTGTAAGTCCAGAAGGGATTAAAATCCCCGTGATTCGGATTGAGATGTTAAAAGAAAACTGCAGCAATTGAACAGCTCTGTATCTTGTTTCAGTGACTGTAAAAGTGGCTGAGAGGACTAGCCTAGAAATCTGTGCTTTTATAGCAGATATCCATAGGCAGGTAATATGGATTCTATTTGACTAGAAAGGAGAGAAAGACAGCTAACTAGTGCTAACAAAACATTGATGTGGCTGGTACTGGAATTATGCAGAAGTTGTTAGATGGGCATAATAGAAGAGACTTCAAAGTAATAGAGGAATCAAGGAGGATATTAGGAGTTCTCAATAAAGTGGTTTGTAGGGGAATAAATTAAATATGTGATAACACTTCAGACTGCATGTCCTATGGTCCATTTTGGGCTTCAAGTCCCCATGTGTCTCAAAGAACAGCTTCTGGAGTGCTGAGGAATACAGCTTTCTTTAACAGCTGCTCTAGCCTCCATCTCCATGCAGGTTTCTGTGCATCAGCAATCTGCCCAGATGTGTTCAGTGGTAATAAAAAGCAGAGAAAAAAATCCACCCAAACCAAACAAAAACCCCAAACCCACTATAGCTAATAAAGAACTCATGGACTTCAAATGGTCTTTTAGGATATGCTGAATGCTTGGCTACAGTTTCATTAGCATCAAAAAACATAGTACCATTGAAGATTATATCATGCTGACTGCCCATCTCTTCCAACTTCTGAAAGAATATTAATTCTATTGGACAGGTAATGGTAAGGATGAAATGCATAATTATGTTCAGTTGAATATGTTCTGTTGAATAAAGAAATTGGATTTTATTCAGGTTGCAAATACTTACATCAGAGAGTATTTTTAACTGAGGTGCTAAGAAAATAGGCTTTAAGATAAATAATCAGTATGATCGTCATTCAGAGTAGTGGGACTTTGTTCCAAGATTCTTGGAGGACTTCAACAATATTGATTTTGTATGCTTCAAAACACTGCCGAGATTGCTTCTACTCAGAAACTGTGACTCTGTGCTCTCTTTGGGTCATTATTTACACTAGATGCAAAGTATATAAAGAGTACAAGGCTCTACTTGCACAGAACAATCTTAGTTAGCATGTACTCTGCACAGATGAGAATTACTGCTGCAGTAACACATCCTTGCTGAATGCTCCAAAAATAAAACTAGCATAAATTAGTTCAGTACCCTAATCAAAGAGCAGGAAGAAAGCCTGTCTCTAGTTCAGTGGCTTAGTCACATATTTTTCATTCTCCTTTACATTATATATTAACCTCAATACAAGTACTTGCACTGCAAACATTTTCAAGTGGTAGAGTAATCCCAATGGACCAATTTGTGTTCATCAGGTTAAACATATGAACATGGTTAATAGGATGAGAAAGACCAAGTTGTTCTAGCGTTGGGAGATAGTGTAATATCAAGTTCTTTAAGCAGGGTTTCCCTTTGCAAACAGTGAAGAGTTTGGATTCATAATTTATTTTCATAGTAATACTAAAAGTATTTTCTCAAAGCATGCCACTGAAATGTATGAAACCAAAGTTATGGTGTTTATATTCCAAACCTGAATAAGAATATAAACGTTAATATTGGAAACTGTAGAATGGGCAAATACCATCTGGGTATAATCAGTAGTAAAAAAGAAGAATCTTTAAAATACAATGGACTATAATTAAAATAAAAACATGTTTGCCTAGACTGCAGTCATAACTTGGAACAGCAACATCCAACTTTAGCTAATTATTTCAAAAGGCTCTGGCATATGTGCTGAGGTTTGCTGCACTTTGTATTTAGAGAAGCTTATGTTCCTTGACTAAAAATTCATGATGTTCAAAAACCACTACTTTCTGGGTTTTGATGTATTTCTTTACAGGTTTGACTGGTAATCTTTATCTTTGCCTCAGCTTTGTGAAATGGCAGTATGGGTGGAGCAAGTGAATTCCCTATTACATTCAAAACTGATAAATCAAGGATCTCCATCTCTTACCATCTACCTCTTGAAAATGTTAAATATAGTCCCTCATTATATTTCAAAATTATCTATATCATTTACATGTTACCCATCAGCCACTTGATGCAATGGCAGGCCAAGACTCCAAAAGAAAAATAATTTTAAAATATCTTTTCTGGTTATCTGTGAACTGGTTGTCAGTAACTTTTTAATGTCTTTGAAGGATTACAGCAAGCCAATGAAGCAGTTACATGGAAGGGGGAAAAAACCTTTAATAAATCTCAAAAGAAATGTAACAGTTTTTCAGCTACATTGTCACAGGACATGGACAGCATAAAGGAAGCAAAGTCTTTTCCATTGCTTGCACAAACCATGAGTTTTATCTCTTTTATCTTGGTTTATCCTCCTAGCCTAGTTTATAGCTGTATTGATCCAAATAATGCAGTAGTGAAAAGCAGTATAGGAAAAGAGAGCAAAAAAATGTTCCAGCTGGCAGACAGGTAGGAGAGGGGAGAGAACTCTGTGAACCAGAATTCCAGGTGAAGAGATGGGCAATAGAACCACACCCTTTGAGCTGCAGCTGGAGATGTGGGTGCACTTTGGTTTCTGAACATTCTACCCCAACACTGAAAAGACCCAAAAATGTAGGAGGAAGTATGTGGGTCACACACAAGAGAGAAGAATGTCTCAGTGTATCTGCCACATAAATACTCATCCTACTCTAACCTTGGCAGATTAATCTTGCTAATGTATCATTTTATCACATCTGGCTGTCCCACTCTTGATTCCCCTTCCGACCTCTGTTACAGCCCTTTTCCCTTCCATTCCCCTCTCAGATACCTAAGTATCATGGGGAGGTGGACAGGAGAGGTCCACGACATGGGCAGCTAGCCCTCACCCCAGTCTGCGTACGAGAAAGGGAGGGAAAAGGACCCCAGAAGAGAAGAGAGGCCAAGACACATCAAGCAGGAGAAGGCAGAAAATCTATTGCTCTCTTTTTTGCTTTGCACTTTCCTGAGGAAAGAATTCCTGTAGGAGCCAAAGAAAAATCACCACCTGTGCCTTACAAGACCCCGGACTACAGCAGGAAAATGAATAAATGAAAAAAGCCTCAGAGAGCCTGGCTTAGATTGTAAGCAATTTCCTCGCTCATTGGTGGTAGAAGGTTTGTCTTAGACCTTTTCTTGAGACCTGCATGGTGTGGATTTCCTGGGCTGTGTGGCATTCAAACAGCAACTTTATGTGAAAGATTAAAAAAACCTGCTTATCTTTTTAAAGAGCAGACAAGCCAAGAAGGATTTTCCACTCCCTGGCTGAGAGTAAAAGTGGGCAGCCACCTGCTTACCTTTTGAGAACATCTGTACAGTGCACCATTAGCCAAACTCCTTGTGAAGAAAATTTCAGGTTTCAATTTATACATGTACGAGCTCAGCCAGTGAAAGGTGTATTGCAGTTAATTTACTTTCCTATTTCCAAGTCCCCCAAAACAGCCTCTATAGTATCACAAAATTAGAAAAACTCATTGTCTAAAACACTGTTCCTGCCTTTTGATGATGAATGGTGATTTAGTCTTCTGAAACTATGATCATCTTTCTCCTGTTTTCTAGCATATTCAGTTGAGGTTACGCTTGGCTGTTAAAATGGGAAGCACTGTGCTTTTAAACTATTTCCCTTTCTCTCTGGCAACCATTTCACACTACAATATGACATTTTGACACATACAACATGACAAAAACACAAACAAACCTCTGATGATTCTGTGGAACAGTTAAACAGTTTTGTCCTTGGTTAAATAAATGCAAAATCTAGGGTGTTGCAAGATGATAATTTATCGATGGAAAACAAATACTCTAGCTGCTTGGTGCCAGCCCTCTGATCAACTTCAGGAACTCAGGCATGATTCAGAGACAGTGGTGTGCAAACTGACAATGCTTTTATTCCAGCATGGCCTTGCATTTTCCATTTCTCCAAGGAAGCCACAGAGTGGGTAAAACAGTGGCTCTGCTGCAATTGTCACTTTGCTTTTCCATGGCCCATTTCCACGCAGCCTTTAGACATCCTAGTGAGGGGATCAAACAGATCCATGAGGGTGAGTTCCTTTTCTGAAAGCCTCCTCAAATTCATGGAGACAGTGAAAAGACTTGGATTTATCCCTTGGTATTTAATAGGCTTTTTCTTCACTCTACTGTGGTATCCGGTCCTGGAAATTCAATTATATTCCACAAAGAGAAATATATCTAACCTGTAAAGGAATGAGGAGTGTTCTACTAGTCCCATGGCAAATGGTAGGACCATCACCACTGTGCAGAACTACACCAAAAAGTAATAAACAATATACTCATAACTGATTTTATAATTCATCAAGTTAACCAAAAATACTGGAAAGGTTTGTTCAAAACCTTATTTTGCTTTTCGATAAAAACAGACCAAAGATATTTCATAAGCAAATGAAATTATGCATAACATTCACAAACCTGTTGAAAGAAATGCTATAGTTTGCAGGTAACAATCATTCAAGGCTGAGCAAGGTTAACCAGAGAGGAGAAATTTTGAGCTGGTCTCAGCCTGAGGAGATCCAGACACAATTCTTACTGCCCAAATGACTGACCTAACTGCTGAGCAACTGGGCAGAAAGTGGTAGCAACCAGTCAGCCTCAGCTGCTATCACTGCTATATTTTCTGATCGGTACAAAATACTGACTTTGTCTCTAAGATAGATCAAAAGTCTGAAAGATCTGCCACTCAACAAGGAGGCAAAACAGCCAAATAATATAGAGAATGTTTAATTGTATTTACTAAATAAAACAGCTCAAACAAGCGACAGTGAGAAGCCATGTGTTTCATCTGGAAATAACACCAGAACACTTGTGGCTCAGCTGTTGTTCCCTGAAGGGGAACCACAGGTAAGGTTTAGATCTTGGACTGAATCATGAATTGCATTTTCTGCTAGACAAAAGGAAGATGAGAACATCTCCACCATTTTTGTAATTCTAGCCCAGAAAATGTATTCCAACTTACATAGCAAATGCCACTTCAGATCGTGATATTAGGGTTACTAAATATCAAAGTTTAAATTTTGTCACAAGCTTAGTCTTAGCTGAAAGAAAAAACACTCAGCTCCAATGATAACACTGTAAAATTGCCTGAGGGTTAAAATGCCCTAAAGAAAGGACTTGTATAATAACAGTGACTAATTTACTGTGCTGGAAAGGTGTGTGAGTTTTTCATTGTTATTAACTGTAGCTTTTTGAGGTCACTTTGAGAACCTGTCTTATATGAAAAACGTTTAACTATTTTCATGTAGCTATCTAAAGCATATATCAAATTTAGCAAAAATAATTTGAAGGTGCAACTACTATTAAGGAGTATTGTGGCTAGTCTCTGATCTCCTATATCATTTGGCATAGAAAAAGAAAACAGAATTTAATGAAAATAAATGTGTAGTATTAAGTCTGAGGTCAGTGAAGCTAATAGATAGTATATACTTAATGTCACAACTACAGAGTACATTGACCAGTAATAATCTTCATGCCATCATCTCAGCTCATCAATCATGGAAAAGTAATTCATAAGGATACTAAGAAAGCACAGCAACTCTAGATTTTTTTGCTAACACAAATGATCTTCTGGACTGGGGATATGTAGTATCCTAAGCTAAGTAAAACAAAGCTGGTTATTAATTTAGCAAAACCTGGACTGGAAAGATTAGTGCAAGACTGTAAAGCAAGGCAAGACTTAACTGGGAAATAATGAGAGGCATCTGTTGTGATTTAACCCCAACCAGCAGCTTAGCCCCAAAGCCACTCACTCCTGGTGGGATGGGGGAGACAATCTGAAGAGTAAAAATGAGAAAAGTTGCAGGCTGAAATAAAGATAGTTCATTAGGCAAAGCAAAATCAGCACATGTGAGCAGAGCAAAACAAAGAATTCCTTTCCCACATCCCATGGGCAGGCAGGTGTTCAGCCATCTCCAGGAAAGAAGGGCTCCAGCACATGTAACTATAACTTGGGAAGACAAATGTTCCCTCCAAACATCTCCATTTCCTCCTTCTTCCCCCAGCTTTCTATGCTGAGCATGACACCCTATGGTGTGGGTTATCCTTCTGAGCAGTCAGTGTCAGCTGTCCCAGCTGTGTCTGCTCTCAAGCCCATGTGCACCCCTGTCCCCTCCCTGGACAGTTCCCTGTAAAGGCCTTGATTCTATGCAAGCACTGTTCAGCAGTAACAAAAATATTTCTGTATTATCAACACTTTTTTCAGCACAATTCAAAACCACAGCCCTGTCCTAGCTACTGGGAAGAAAACTGACTCTACTCCTGACAAAACCAGCAAAGACAGCACACTGGCTAAAGTGGGGTTACTTTTGATGCTCCTCAAGGGTAGATGGAGGCACTGAGTCCAACATTTCCTGTAAAGACATTGGTACAAAGCACCATGTTGATGAAGTTTCCTGAATATTCAGTGATGAGCATAAAATTAACACAAGGGACAGAAGGGTTATATATCAAGAAATAGAACTAATCTTGAGGATTTAAATATTAGGAGCAGTTAAAGTTAGCTGTATGTAATACAGTATCACGCTTACTAGGATTTCAGGTGTCAGAGGCAGTCTCTTTTCTGCCTCCCTGTTGTTCCCAACTGGATAACATGCTTTGGAAGGCACAATCAGAGCACACCCGTGTCCTTCAGCAGCAAGGAGCACGACAGTCCAGCTAGCAGCCTGTGCTCAGAAGCCTGGGCGAGCAGAGTGGGCACCCAGAGTCAGGGCTTCCTCCTGACAAAGAAGATTGGCATCAAAGCCATTTGTAACACAATTATCAGCATCTCTTGTTGGAGCTGTTTTGTGTTCTGTGAAGCAGTTTCATGCTAAATGGAAGAACAGGAGTTCTAGTCCTCTCTTAGCAGACAGATGGGTCCTTTCTAATTTACAAGGTCATGTCCTGTTGTAGTGTGTTCATTAAGTTCATTTAATTCCTCCCCCATTTTATGTATCTGCTCCCCCCCATTTTGTGTAAAATGGTTCTGCCGTCCTCAGTTTTCCCACCACAGCCCGGCCAGTTCTATTGTCAATCTGTTAGGTTATATAATTCCTCCTCCCCATTTTCCCTTATATGTATGCTTTTTCTCCTCCCTGGGCCAAGTCAATCACCCCCCACTCCACCTGGTATTCCAGAAGCTTCTCCTCTTTGGGGGTTGTGGTTGGCTGTGGTCCCGGGGCCCCTCCCATACCTGGTACCTATTGGGCTCTCCACTATGTCATTTGTGTTAAGCTCATCCCCTCTTCTCCCCCTGTTGGTCTTCTGTAAACCCCTCCCGGGTCCACTCCTTCCCTTTATAACCCCTAAGCACCCTTTGTTCTTGGTCATTCGCTGGGGCATTGTGGGCTTATCCAATAAACCAAGTTTAGGCCCCGGCGAGTGTCCAGCTCCTTCCTTCTCGTCGTTAGCAGCGATCCAGTCCGCAGCCAGCACAGCCCGAGGCCTTATGATGCCGAGGGGCGCTGGCAGGTTATGCAGCTGGGTGTCAGCCTTAACCTCAGCTAGCCGGACTCTGACCTTCTCTGCTCTAGAAGGCTAGATACTCGTCGCTGCAATGTCCATTCTTTCTACAGCTTAATGAATACTGAGGGACTGAATAGTTTATGTAATATTTGATGACAATTCAGCAACTTGGTTGAGAATTACCTGCTACACAATTCTTATGGATTGCAGCATTTCTTTCAGTGATGACTGTCAGGAGATTTTTTATAATTCATAGAGAGCAAGTCCTTGAATCTCTCTTGTATTTCCACATTAATGCTATCTGATGAGTACAAAGCTGCAAACCTCACCCATTTTCTGGAAAGTAGCTGAGCTCCAGGTGAAGCAGCTGTTTAAATTTAGCACAGAGATTTGTAATGACTTCTGTGCTCTTCTCTGCAGCACATTGTATTGGGCCGGCTGGGCAGCACCCTGCTCAGCTTGGTGGCTCCCATGAATTCCATTCTGTAGTGAATGTAGGCCACAGAGCACAGAGTTGACCAAACTTGCAAGGCATGCTTTATCCCAAACAGCCACGATACCACAGGATGCTCAAAGCATGCATGTCTTCATGCCTTTGCTCCTCCTCCATTCACTCTGAAAATAGATCCCAAAGCATTAGTTACAGCAGTACTCCTCAGTACATAAGACAGTAAACAAAATAATTATGGTTCTTTCAGTATAACCCTTTGAAGGCTCTTTTCAGTCTTGCTAATGCTAAATTGGATTCTTTATCCCATTTATTCTTTTCCAGGTAACAAATCTAATAATGCCATCTGTACCTCTCTTTCCTCTTCCCTACCGCTCTTCCCTCAGCTCTGCAGGAAAAAAAAAAAAAAAAAAAAAATTCTGTTTCAAAGTGCCAGATCGCAAGACAGCTGCAAAGCAAGTTAACTCTGTTATTTTTCCCCCTGACCTTTGGTCCTTGCATCTCATTTCACTCCTGTTTTCCCTCAGAAAAATCTTTCTTTATATAAAAATAGAAGACAGTTCACAAAAGTGTTTGATGAACTAGTCCATGGAACCATGTAGTGTCCTTCTGTTCATGTCTACACTCAAACCTCACTCAGGTCTGATGAGTCCGGACACAGTGATTTAGACTCTTGCAATTGAGTCTAGATGGAGGCCTGTATCTATTGGAGGTCCTAAGTTTCCATACTGGCCCCACCATTGTTCAACTTATTCATCAATGACTTGGATGAAGGGGAGAGGCCTCCTCAACAAGTTCACTGATGACAGGAGGCTGGAAGGAGTGGCCAATGCCCCCTGGAGCTGTGCAGCCCTTCAGAAGGACCTCCACAGGTTGGAGGGATGGACAGAAGGGAACCTTCTGAAATTCAGCAAAGGCAGTTGCTGGGTTCTAGGAAAGAATAGCCCCATGGACAGGATGGGAATCATCTTGCTGGAAAGCAGCACCTGGGGTCCTGGTGGACAACAAACTGTTCATGAGCCAGCAGTACCCTTGGGGCCAAGAAGGCCAGTGGTATCCTGGGGTGCAATAGGAAGAGCATTGCCAGCAGGTTGAGGGAGGTGATCCTGCCCCTCTGCTCGGCCCTTGGAGTGCTGTGTCCAGTTCTGGGCCTCACAGTACAAAAAAGACATGGAACTCCTGGAGCAGGTCCAGCAGAGGGCAACAATGATGAAGGGACTGCCGCATCTCTCTGATGAGGAAAGGCTTAGGCAGGCTGCTCAGTGGTGAGAGGAGACAACTGAGAGGAGACCTTGTCAATGTACACAGGCATCTGAAGGGAGGGTGTCAGAGGAAGGATCCAGACTCTTCTTGGTGGTGCCAAGCAATCAGACAAGAGGCAATGGGCAGAAACTGATGCACAGGAAGTTCCACCAGAATGTGAGAAAGAACTTTACTGTGGGTGACCACATGAAACAGGTTGGCAAGGGCATTTGCAGCCTCCCTCACTGAAGATATTCAAGAGCCATCTGGATGCAATCTTGTACAATGTGCTCTAGGATGACCCTGTCTGAGCAGGAAAGCTGGACAACTTTGCCTATTCTGTGATTCTGAGAATGGGTTTCAATCTTTTGACTGTCCCTGAAGCTAGTTCCATTCATCACTCATTTACAGTACAACATCATGTATTCTAGGATCCCATGTCCCAGTTGCACTTAGCTGTCTGTTTGCAACCTACCACAGAGTGCTGAGGCATAATCTTAACCCATCTCCACATTTAAAAGAGTCACTCCCAGATGCAGCCTCCTCCTGTCACAGGATTGACGCACAGACTCTTGCTTAAGAAAGAATGTGTCTGAGATCTGTGATTTAGAAGGTCTGGGGATCACAGCTTTTATTCTTGTCTTTGTCCTGGAAAGCACTATGCACAGAATCTAATTGCAGCCTGAGTACTAAATAAGAAATAGATCATTATTGATGACACAAGCAGCCCAGCATCAATTTTGAAAAAGTCCCGGGTGGAAACATACAAACCTCGCCTAACATTGTTCCTGCTTTCAAAGAGGCCCTTAAACTGCCAATTTGTCTTGAACAGAAAAAAATCAGCATTGCTTTCCAGACAGCTACCCAGAAATGGCTGTAGGCATTGTGGCTGGATGTGTTATTGGTCTGCATCCCAAATAACTGCTGTGTCTGGGAGGCAGGAGGGGAGAACAGGACAAACAGTATGAGTCAGAAACACATTTGACACAGCCAAAATTTAAACACACTTAACTTTTCTCCCTTTTGATATTTGGGGTCATCTTTGGAGTTTGTCCGAACAAAAACTTCTTGTTTAGATGTTTTCCCTAGAGGTGAAGGAGCATTCTGGAGGGAAAGGATCATTTCCTCAGGCTTGATCCATTTCCATTTTGCACACATTGGAGATCCCGTGACATTTTTACAACTATCTCCGGGAGAAAGGTTTGGAAAGGTCTTAATGACTTCTATGAAGCAATCAAATACATACTGAAAAAAAATTAAAAAAAGCTTTTCTCCATATGTTAAGGATCACTAAGTAACACTCAAGTTGCCCAGCAAAATACTGTATGCATCAGCCTTACCTCATGCCTTCCCCTCCTTAGAGAGCAAAGCCTTTTAATGCTTCTCAGTCCTCACTAGCTGCTCTACAAAAACACCAGAAAAATAAAGGCACCAAAGAAAATACATTAAAAAAATCAAGCTGGACATCAAGAACTTTTTACTGAGAGTTAACTTTATTAATTTTAAGAAATGTGAGATTTGATTTTATTAATCAATGTGATTTTATTTTATTCCACTCTCTTTATTAAAGACAGATTTATCTCCATTTTGGATTGGCCACAATACAATCATGGAGGTGAAAAAATGCAAAAGAAATGTCAGCTCACATTCTTCACATTCATTAAACTCATGTGCTAGCAGTTTAAGCACTGTCTTAAAGATACAGTTTCTGTAGTATCTTTTCTGTATGTCTTGTGTTCAGACAGGTTATTCATGACAGCTGCTGTTAGCAGCTTCCATATTTCTTCACTGTCTTCAATAACTCAGTAAAATTTGTGTTTGGACACAATGTAGCCAAGATCACAGCACGCTACATGAAAGGTAAAGTTGCTGGTAATCAATGAAAACAACAAAAACTTTTTTATGATCAATTATGAGAAAGTGGTCTGGTAACATGTGCAATGTGTTAACACTGAGATAGGAAATACACCACAGGAAAATAAAGACTGGTCCTGTAACTGAGGAACTGTTTCCATCGTCAGATTGGATTAAACTGTAACATGTGCTGTGTGGCTGTGCATGTGAGCACCAAGGGCCATTTTATGGTCCTTTCTATTCAGTGGATTATTCACCTTGCTATAGTTGTTCCTATCGAAGTAAAACACATTCAGTAACTCAGAATTACCAGTCTAAAAAAAGTATTCTTTTAGCAGGCTCTTGCAGTCAGTTTCACAACGGAAAAATTCAAAAGATGAAAACATTACTGCCTTTATGATTAGAACAACACCAAGGAGAGGAGTTAGATTCAAACAGTGATTCTTTTAATCCTAGAAAACTAGTGAGAAGTGCCTGAAGAATTTCAGTATCTATAGGATTAAATGTATTTTAAATACTCACCAATATTGTGAAAAAGACCAAACATCAGAATAGCAAAGGAAGTTGCAAATGTTCAAGATCTGTATGGATTTGATGTAGCAGATCTCTGTAACCATCACATACTCCAAATCCTAACAGTCATCATATTCATGGGTTATTCATCTGGGGTGGTTTCTGTCCCTTCTGTGGAGTAATTCTTCACTCCTGAAGTGAATCAGCAAAGGGGTGGCAGCTGCACCACACAATTTCCCTTACCACATTTGTGTTTCCTGCATGTCTCTCATTCTTGCTCTTGACATCCTTCCCAATGTTGCTCTTCAGCCTTCTCTTTCATTTGAATCCACGAATATAGGAATCAAGTCCTTCTAAAAGGGTGAAGCTCCTGTGAAGCTAAGACTGGAAGGAATCCTCATTCTATGATCAAGTAAAGGGAGAGAAATACACACAAAACATCATAGAACAGTAAATAGTGAAACCTGAGCAGCTTAGTTTGAAGACTCTCAAAAGCAGTTTTGAGAAGATGGAAAAGTTATGAAAAATTATATATTTGACAGAGAATGCAAGGTGCACTCTTGAGCTCTGTGGAAAAACAAGAAAATATTATGTCATTTGGAGCGAAGCTAAACCCAGTGCTTCAAAACCAAACAGCTGGTTCTTCAAGCAATGATATTTCTTAAATACATGATATTTTTATCTCTGCTTCAGCCTTAAATGAGAATTTAAACATCTTGAGAATTCTTCTCTCCCAAACCACACGCTCTCACAGAGTTAAACAGATTTTAGGGAACTGCAGATGAAAGAAGGGTATCTGTAAGTCATGGGAGTGTCAGTACATCCTCAGTGCTTTATGGCTTCTCAGCATTATAAATCATCTTCTAAGCACTGTAGATAAAGTCTAAGTGGCTTACTTGCCATAAATAGAAACATTAAAAAGAATTTTATCCTCTGTGTAACTCTGAGGAAGCCAGTAAGCAGATACTGCAGTTGAACTGAGGTAGCAATGTACAATTTTCTAAGCACACATGCAATTCACCTCATGCTAATGGCATGTTTCCCATCAGATATACTACATATGCCCTTTTGCTTTCACTGGTGTTTTATCTCCCTCAAGAGACCTGTTACAGCCAATGAGTAAAGGTTGTGGTATGGGGAATTATTGTTGTTGTTGTTGTTGTTATTACTATTATTATTATTATTATTAATGAAATATAGAAGGAAAAATATTATTTATGTCAGTTTAGTGAACCAAAGCAGCCTAACTCCTACTCTTGAAGATGTGGGGGCTAAAATGCCAGAACTGAAGTGTTTTTACTTCAGTCTCTCCAGCATTAAACTTACTGTGCTCCCAGAGAAAAGCACACTCCAGAATGAACAAAAGTGATTTTTTTTATAAAAGAAAGGACAGCATGTTCTCACTTCTTTCTTTAAAGGCCATCTTTGATGTGAACACAAATTGACTACTCCAGATGATGCCATAATTTTGTATAGTACTTACAGGACAACAGACACATAGCAGTTCTTTTACTCAGCAGCATTTAGCATATGGTAGGCATATTAAAAGGGTCATATTTTGTAATAAATAATATGTATTTTCTCAAATCCCTCTCTGCTCTCAGCACCCTGTGGAGATGGCCCCCTGGCACTGAAACAGGCTGTGTGTCTCCCTGGGGAGTTGGACCTGAGAGACAGACAGGCAGTGTCCCTGTGTTCCCCAGCCCCACCAAGACCAGATTTGTGGAGCCCTTGGATTCCACTCAGTCACCATTTCCTGATGGAAAACAATTCAGATGAAAACATTTTTAGGAGCTCCACTGGATAGACAAAAGTTTTGATATAAGAACCTTTTAATCCTAGGTTTGTTTTCAAGCTTGAGAGTAAGGTGCCAGCAGCCGTAAAACTGCGTAGCTTTGTCAGCATTTGCTGAAAGTAAAGATTTTGCCTGCAGAATTATTAGTTCTTTAATTTGCTTAGCCCGACTGTGTTTGGGATAATATGCAAAAATCCAACCAGTCCTACTGCTGACACAAATCATCTATTCCTGTCACTTTGATCATTCTGTGACCAAAGTGCAGAAAGTTATTTGTTCAGGTCTGAGAGAAGAAATTGACACTGTTTCAGAAAAACTGATGCAATTCTTACAGTGCCTGATCCTGGAGGAGGCTGAATACCCTGGGTTGATGGTGACCTCTGACGGGAGACAGGAGATTCACGGGTTCCACTGTGTTTCTCTTCCTACAAGCATTGAAGTGCCCTTTGAATTCTGGCCATGATTCCTTAGACAAAAAGAAGATAGATGGTAAAATTTTTTAATTGGGATGTTGTGTTTTGCTGAAAATAAAGGGGTTCTGCCCTCAAAAAGCTATAAAGTCATTATCACCTTCCTCTCTGCTAACATATGTCTTGAGCTTTCTATTTTATTCTTGAAATGTTTTAACAAGCTGATAAGAGAAGAGGAGGAGGGGAAAGAAGGGAAGGGAAGGGAAGGGAAGGGAAGGGAAGGGAAGGGAAGGGAAGGGAAGGGAAGGGAAGGGAAGGGAAGGGAAGGGAAGGGAAGGGAAGGGAAGGGAAGGGAAGGGAAGGGAAGGGAAGGGAAGGGAAGGGAAGGGAAGGGAAGGGAAGGGAAGGGAAGGGAAGGGAAGGGAAGGGAAGGGAAGGGAAGGGAAGGGAAGGGAAGGGAAGGGAAGGGAAGGGAAGGGAAGGGAAGGGAGAGAAGAGAAGAGAAGAGAAGAGAAGAGAAGAGAAGAGAAGAGAAGAGAAGAGAAGAGAAGAGAAGAGAAGAGAAGAGAAGAGAAGAGAAGAGAAGAGAAGAGAAGAGAAGAGAAGAGAAGAGAAGAGAAGAGAACTGCTTTCAAAATTATTCTTTTGAGCACTGAAACAAGTACCTGGTGAATCCATCAGATACAGTGTCAGGGAGTTCCATGTTTGGTTGCTTTATTTTTTTACACATTACTTACAGAACATTAGAATGGAATCTGCTTTTCACAGCACTGTATTGCTGTGTACAGTGAAGGAGATGCTCACCTGCAGCTACACTAAATAATGTGGGATCTTTCCCATGACGGGTTTGAAATAACTAGTAATATATATATTTCTGAGAGAAGAGAGAAAAAAAATGGAGAAAGACAACAGCCTTTTTTATTTCCTTTATGAAATCTGCTTTGATTTAACTCTCAGAGGAATACATTAAATGCCTCTGGGAATAATTGTTCATGTCACAGAATAAAGCTCATGTAGCCTATGAAAATGTTGAAGTCTTTAGATTAGAGAAGTAAATAAAATTGTCTTTTTAAAAAATTTTAGTCTCATAAACTTGAGTTACTCTTGCTGAGTGGAGCACTGAGCAATAAAACCATAGGAAGAAGAAAACAATTTACTGGTCTCTGCAAAATGCCTCCTTCTTAAGTGTCAGGGATACCTATAAACACAGCTGGGGCAGGAATGCACAGCAACTGGGCACTGCTGGAAAAGAATTTTCTCCACTGTCCATCTCATGGAAACTTCAGTCTCCTCTGAGGAAGGCAGCCATACTCTGAGTAGATTATTCCTTTGTAATGAATCAAAGGAATCAAGATCAATTGTTTTACATGGTCTAGTAAAAAGCCTAAAATTCATGTCCCTCTTCTGGTGATCCATGGAGGGCTGGCCTCAGTTTCCCTCAATTTCTGATGCGCCGTGTGTGGTGTTTTCTAATATTCTGGTTATACAGATCATCCCACTGTGTTCCAGTAATGCCAGTTAAATAAAATTTCTTCTCATTAATGAGAATTACCAGTTCCCCTAGCTCAATAGTCAGTCTTGTAACATGGGTAAATGATTTAGTGAAAAATCCCTTGCCACATGAGACCACAGTGTTTATGAGACACAGGCACTGAGTTTAAATATGTACTGTCTTTTCTGCCTTTATACCCCTTGTTCTTGTTTCTACTTCTCTTCCTACTTATTCAAGCTGATTTGCAGCTGAGAAAAGTAAGTGTCTAACAGTCTGTGAAGGACAGTGACACCAATTCTCAGTAAACTGTGACAAATTACAGTGCTCCACAAAGCCAAAACCTTCTGTTTTCACCAGTCATCTGTCCAACTCCTCACCTTCAAGATGTTCTCTTTTTTGATTTTCATAAAACCCAAAACATCACTTGAATTTCTCTCTGCTTTTCTAATCTTCTGCACCTCCCACACCTTTAATATTTATGCTTTTCCATGTAATATTTTTGTGTATTTTCAGCAGAGCAAAACCTGCCTGACTGATCATTCCATCCAATATTACTGTCACATTTCTTCATTTTTGCACTTGGAAAACAGGACATTTGTTGAGCCTTCTTTCTTCTTGGATGTTTATGCATTTATTTTCATTTAGATTACAGACTGATGTCTTTCTTTTTAAGACATCTCAAAAAGCTCTTAGTTCCTGTTTCCTGTAGTGACAATGTTTATTAGGGGAGTCTCTCTTTTTTCCCAGCTGGTAACTCAGTAAGTGTCTGATACTGAGACAATACTATTAGACAGATTAAACACCTCTTAGTTGCAGATCACTGGTCCACTGCATCAGTTTGCAACCTAATCAGTTGCCTTGCCACTGTGGCAATGAGCTCCAAATCTGCTCCCCAGAAAAGCAGTTCTTTAATTCTGCTCTACGCTGAACTTGGCATTTCTAGGTCGCATATCTTATCCTCTGGAATAGCCATTAATTTGTACTTGGTGCATCATAAATCTCCCCAGTCTTTCAACAGAGTGGTATAAAACTGCAAAATCACAATAAGGGTTTCTTTATCAATCATATTAAGCAAACAGCTCCCCAGCACCTTTTCCCTACCAGCACAGGCTCTGTGTAACGTAAATACTAATGATGAACATTTATGAGAAATTAGTATGGATCCAGATCCTGATTGATTGAGACCTGCAAAGCAGTGTCAGACAGACATTATTCACAAGAATGTTTTAAAGCACTTTTCCAAAACATTTGAATCAATAGACCTTGTCAACCTTTATCCTGTCCTGCAGAACACTGTGAAACTAAACAACTCTTAATGTGTAGTGCTGTTGAAGCCACCCAGACAAACCCCACTCAGAAAAGAGCTCTTATGCCTACTGCTGCTTTGTATGATTCCTGCAGGCCACTGACCAGAGACACTTTTCAGAAACAGGTTTGAAGATCAACAGCTCTTCCTATTAGCCCTTGTGCCCTGAGAAAACTAATAATGATCTCTTGATTGGAGTCTGGAAAAATCTGCTTTACCTGAAAAGATTTCATTGGCCTCTTGTGTTAAAAAATATAATTTTCACATAGCAATACATTAGTACATAAGCTAGAATAAATTTAAAGTGTAAAATAAATCAGTGTGAGATAAAACTCAAAAAGCTTGGATTGCTGTTGGATTGCTGTACATTACAGCTCTGACATGGCTTTACAGTCTTGCTCTCCTAGCTTATATAAGGAGGACAATGACCAGAAAAAAATTGACATTAGCAATGATCCTGTTGTGAAGTGGGTATCAGCTTGGACATAGAAATCACATACTATTGATTCCTGTTTTCTGTGTTTGAGTGTTTGGTTTGGTTTGGTTTTATTTTTTAAGATACTAATCAAATTACAATAGAGGCTTTATTTATATTCCAAGATTTAAAACTTTAATTAAAAACCTTGGCCAAAATCACCGTGGTTGTACTGCACAAGCTTAAGAGTTTATGTAACTGAGCAGAGATAAGGCTACCAGTAAGTGCTACCATTGGTGGTAATCCAGCAGAGAGTCAAAGTTACTTGTAGGTGTAACAAGAAGCCCTGGTATCAATTCTTCACAATTCTTCTGCAATTTTGAACACGGTAACAGAACATGTTGCACTTGTCTTGCATCTAGCATCATGAATCTTTCAGCAAGCCTTGCAACTTGAAGATTTTTAAACTCCACACTTCACCTGTGGACATGTGCTTCTATTTTATTACCTACTTCATTCACCCACCACTTCAGACTAAAATCAATTGTGCCACTTTAGAGGTATTTGCTGTAGAAGGTGCTTTAGTGTGGGGTTGCTGAAGGAGACAGCAAGAACCTTGGTTTAGTGACAAAAACATGGAGAAACACTGTTAAGTTACTCACTTGTGTAACTTCATGCATAGCTCGTCTTTCTGGGCCACGGTTTCTTTATGATTAATGTAGAATTTCAGCTGTCTGCATATCTGTCTATGCTACAGAAAACTACTAAAATGTTATCTAACAAAAGACAGCACACATGGAAACACACTGATTTCACAAATGGAATTGCACCACAGAGCCTTTCAACACAGCTTCTTTTAAATTTCTAGACTTCCTTAATTTCTACTCTCAATCCAAAATGAAATGAGTACCAAAAACATTTTCAGGAAACAGAGATGGCCAAGAGGAAGATGGGCAAGGCCTGAGACAAGTTTTTGAAAACTGTTGGAGGAGGCTTCCAAAGAGGAATGAAAGCAGTATGTGATGTTTTCCCCGGAAGGCCTGGCTGATAGCCTGCAGACAAAAGCAGTGCTTTTGCTGTTGAGGCAGCCTTAAAATGTGTCCTGACAGATTGGCAAACTCAGCTGTAGCACCAATCTGGAATGGAAGAAAGGGCCAAGAATAAGAACTGTCTCTTCAGGAACAAAAGTTACCAGGAGCACTGCAAAGCTCTGCTGGGGGATTTCAAAAGCATCCAAATCAAATTTAAGGTCTTGAATCTTTTCTTTGAAGCTCCTTTTGGTGTGGACCCAGGTTATATAAAATATCTACTGAGATCTGGAAAAGCCCAACAGCACCTCCCACAAGTGCAAGGTTTCCTCTCTCAGGAAAACACTGCAGTCTCAGGAGCTGGTCCATTCTGTGGCATGAACTCCCCATGAACTGGGAACTGAGTGCATCACTGACTTCCTTACCTGCTCTAAGGTCAGGGCAGGTTTTTGTCTATTTTTACACGCTCGTAAAAAATCTATTCCAACAAAAATCCTATCAAAACAGGGCACCTTACTGAGCACATTACACTCCCTACAGAGAGGATCAGAGGACAAACACATGACAGATGGCAGGTACAATGCTTAATGCACTGGTGAATGGTACTCAAATAGTGTGGTGATAAAGGCTGTAGAAGAGATGATATAGACGAAAACAGGTAGAATACAGGGTGCTGGGGTTATGCAATAAAGCCCTGACAGTGGGAAGAACAATTGCTGTGTGGGCTCAGCATATAGAAAAGTACAAGCAAAGGATTCAGTTAGCTGCACAACAAAAACACACACGGTTGTTAGCAGGGTTTCACTGATCTCTGTGTGTGTCTAACAGGTTTTACCCAAGAGGGTGACATATTAGTTTTAATAATTTCAAAGAGGACTCTGCCCTCAGAGAAATCTTTTTTCCTCCATTCACTACCTTACATCTGTGTTGTTGTCCATCTGGCAG
Source organism: Ammospiza nelsoni (assembly GCF_027579445.1). Taxonomy (NCBI): domain Eukaryota; kingdom Metazoa; phylum Chordata; class Aves; order Passeriformes; family Passerellidae; genus Ammospiza; species Ammospiza nelsoni. The sequence continues at coordinate 40,794,150 of NC_080638.1, read as the reverse complement.
GTAAATGTTATTAAAGAGTAGTTGGTAAAATGGTAAAGTTTGATGAATGCATGAGGGAAGTGCAGGCTCAGCTGGTAAGTAGTCTGATACAGACAATTTTATTTAAATATATTTAAAACATTTGTGGTCTACTTGCAGTTTAAAACCATGGGGGATGAAAAGGAAAGGGGCAAAGAGAAGTAGCTTAATGCTAATCTACATTTAATTTTATTTTCTATTCTGCAGTGAAGCATGGGTTCTCCCTCTTGTTGAAATTAAAGATGAAAGCAAAGTTAAAACATGAAGGGGAAAATGTCAAGAAGCTCAGAAATGAAGTGTTGGGCAAATGAAGCCATGTTATTAGCTATCTCAAGTTTTATTGAATACAAAATATCTTCCCCCATGACTGAATGTTGCTGGTTTTCATAATAAATCTCTGGGAATTCTAAACCACCACTGTGTACACACAGTCAACACATATAGATCATGTTCATGCTAACTCTTGGACATTGTGCACTCTCCCTGCACTAATCATGACCCCTTTCCAAATTTAGTGACTCCAGTTGCACCTTCTGTAGTCAAGAGGTCAAAGTCCAGAATGCAGGTGAGGGATTTGAGACTATGAACCACCACCTATTAGCCAGACTCTGCATTGACTTCAATGTGTATCCTGACTGCCAGTTCTATAGGATGGGCTGTCTGTGCAGTCTCCAGATCAGACATCAGCATTTGTTCCCAGTGAAATCACTCCAGCCTTGCACCACTGAACTCTGGTGAAAATTCCCCATTTATCAGCCATTCACTTGGTGCTTCTATCCAAGATCAGCTGTCCATGCCAGCACCTGAGCCCAAAGCTTGTGCAGCAGTGCAGCCCCCGCACCCACAGGGCACACAGGCAGTGAGAGCCACAGATCCCCTTCTCTGTCTGGGCCAGCTCAGGGACACAGGAGTGGGAAAAGAAGAGAGGGTAATGTTTGAGATTTTTGGGGGTTTTTTTTGTGATTATATCTTTCACAACAAAATACCATGTTTTAAAATGTGAAGAGATGGCAAAAGAAATGCATTTTTGATTCCAAACTCACTGAAGGCAATGGCAAGAACATTTGAGTTTAACAGGCTTCAAACTGGGCCATTGGTATGACTTGCTCCATCATCTTGTGTCCTCTCTGTGGATTTAAGTGATATTGCTGTGATTTCCACTACATATTGCTTTGAACCTCTTACCCTACTGTTATAGAACAAATGTCACTTTTGAACAAAAATATATTTGGAAAAGAAGCTTGACACAAATTTCTGTTCCCCTGGTCCATTTTTCATGACTGATCCAGCTTTATTGAAAAAAAAAATTAAAATTTCCTGATCTGTTTACTAATAAAATATTTCTAAGGAAGACACTGACAGCCAACTGTGTCATAAAGCCCATGTATTTTAGAGGAAAAATCTAATTAAATAAATACTAAACAAAAGCTATTAGACAGCCCACAGCAAAAATAGTGTGGTTATTGTTTCCTCCAATCTCACTGGTATTTATGTTGCTATAAAATCAGTACTGCAAGTAAACTAATGTAAAAACAATACTCAGTATAATATCAGTATAATTAATATATCATGTGATTAAACTGCACATGCAAATATATTGGAAATTAGTCAAAATGTTGTTCTATGCTAATATGTACACACAGGCTAGGTTTTATATTCTAGTGCTTACTGGCAAACTGAAAAGATCCAGGTATTTTAATTTTTTCCTTAAAAATATTTGCTCCAATGGAAGTTTTGTAGAATTATAACTGGCTTTCTTTTTTCTCTTAATCTACTTTCCTGAAGACAATATTCTAACCTTTTCGTGTAAAATAAGCTGAACTGAAGCACCATCACAATTTCAAAATATTTGTAGACTTTTTTAGAATTTGAAGACCCAGTCACTAAGAGGACAAAATTGGGAGAGAAAAAAAATAGACAAGAAAAATAAGATCAATAATGAAGAATTGTCAAGGAAGAAATTAGGCTAACAGAACAAACATATAAGCAAGCGGTTTATCAATGAAAAAGACATTTAGACAATGTAAACCACAATGGGTAAAGATTAAAACTTCTTTTGACAGAAATAGCAATGGAACTTCCAATTTAATGAAGTTTGAGGAAAAGTATTTGTGTGGTCAAAACCACACATATGGACGTTTTCAGAATAAAGTTTCTGTCCCTCATCTAAGATGAAATCTGTTTTGGAATTGTATTTTTCCTGTCTCAAGAAAAGGAAGGAGAGATTACATGAGATCAAAAGTAGTGCAAACTTCTCAAAAATCTCGAGTCAGCACCCTCTGGTGCTAATTAACTGTGACAATTAGGGCTTCACAGTCCATTTTAGCATAAAGGGTGAAAACCTTGTAATTTCGTACCCTTTTGAAATGGGAAAATTGGTTTTTTCCTGCCTTACTTTGGAGCAGGGAGATCCAAGGAAGGACTCTGTGAAATGTTTGGGTTTTTTTTTCCCACAGGAGGAGCTATTTGTTGCCAGCATTGCTCAGAATATTTGCTGCTTTTACTCCTCAGCTCCCAAACCTGATTGTTTAGGATACCTCCCACCCCCTTCTGGAACAAGAGCTTCTGTACTGGCCCTCACACAGCCACAGCCTCTGAACCTCCCTTTCCTCCAAATCCCTGCCTGTGCATCACAGTCACACACCTGTCCTGGCCATGCACTGCACCCTCCAGGGAGAAGAAAGGAAGAAAGAGGAGCTTAGTTATGGACCTGAGGCTGGGCTAAGCTCATGAGGAGCCCCAATTTCTGCACACAGACATGAGAGCATGGATGGGAGGGGCAGCAGTGGGGCCTTATGGTAACACCGTCTTCCAGAAGCAGCCAGGCCTTCTTAAAACACAATGAAGTGACACTGCTAAATGTAACGTTCAGTTTTGCAAAAGAGTTCTGCATTATCTGGTAATTTGTTTTGTTCCGTGACATTTAATTTCTTCCTACTTTTCCCAGGACAAATGCTATTCTCAGGGATGGCTGCATCAAAGGAAGTGACAGTGAAAACACATGCAATACCTTATGTGCATCTTTGTTGACCTGGCAATCATAAAGTGGAAAAGAAATGCTGCATACTTTACAGGACGCTCTAAGTGTGCATGGCACTAATAGTACACAGTACGTACCTGCAAATAACTTTTCTTTTATGAGATGGCCGTTCTTAAGAAGGCAAAGTCACAAATCACACCTTTACAGTCTAAATGGTAGTGGTAAAACAAAAGTCTTCAGGTACTGGAGTCATGTGTAGTTGCACACATGTATTTGTAACCCAGGAGAGCAAAACCATAGGCTGGGATAAATAGGATATATGGCTATGTAAAACACAGGCCTCCAGAAAGAATTCAAAGCTGCAGCGCTCGCTTCTTTTTCTAAACAGAGCACTGTCATATTTATCAGGTGAATTAGATACAGAGAAGTTTCTTTGTTATTTAACCAAACTCTGCATAGCTGGAGGCAGCCCCTCACATTCAGGAAACTACTGAGGCACTGATGGTGGGCAAAAGGAGGAGAAGAGAGAGAAGAGCCTGTGAAGGGAATGAGGAAGGCAAATCAGGGCTCAGGCTATCATATTTATAATAATCTTGAAGGGCTCTGTTGGAGATATACAGTCAGCTCATGACAACTGAAATATAGTTTAAGCAATGATATATTTTCTGACAGCTTACAGTCTTAGCCTTGCTCTGACCAGCACAAAATATCCTCATCAGCAAATAAAATTACACTGTCCCCTCATCTTAAATATCCATTACAGTCTGGAAAATTGAAGTTGATATCTGTTTCCACAGTAAAACACTGTTTTTGCCAGATATGTCTGAAGTGGTGTGTTTTGGTAGTAACTAAAATTAAATCATGCACAAATAATAAAAACAAGACTCTCAGCCCTTATATTTTAATGCAGAAGATGCAATTAAATGAGAAAACCCTAAGCAAATGTAATTTCAAACCAGGAGACCTGGAAGGTGTCTATTTTGTTCAGAAAAAAAGATGATTTAATGACTTGAGTTAAACAGAAAACTTCAAAATGTTCAAATTTATTGTGAAATGAGATTATGCCTGTGGCTGCCAACCAGCTGGCTATAATATGCAGGCTAGCTGCCAGCAGTCTGCTGTTTTAACAAGAAATGTAGAGTCCCTAGGCTTGTGGCATCATTATTCATTCTCCCCTTCTTGGAGAGAATACTCTTCTGCTTTACAGATCTGTTTCAGCAACATCCAGTATCAGGTACTACTAGTTCTATCTGCCTGGAGTTTCCACTAGAAGGAACATGTTTCCTTGGTCAGTAATTCCATGCACAGCTTCAATAAGAAGTGAAGCCTTAGGAACTCTGCATGGCAAACTGCTGAAGCAATTGTAGCACAACACAATGAAGAAAGAGAAAATTCTCAGGAAAAAGGTTGGTTTGCCTTCAGCAAACAACAGCCTGCAAGTACTGCACTGTGTTAGAGGTCCAGACCTTAAAATATATTAAAATGCCTCTTATCAGTTTCAAAAGAAATTAGACAACTCTGCATGTCTGTATGGATCAAAGGTCCAGCAAGTCCTAGATTAGGTGTAAAGCCACCAAAAAAAAAAAACAACTCCCTCTTGAGAGCTTTTTCCTTAAGATTAATTTCTAGATCCTAAACACTTTAAGTTAACTCCAAAAACCTTTAGGTTTAATTAACAAAATTGAATTTTGAAGTATAAATTTGAGAAGCCATTGTAGTATATGAAGAATACAACATATGAAAAGATATGGTAAAGAAACAACAAATATCAGGCTCATTGATGGGAAGGCTGATATACTGTGAGCAAATTCATGTCCTCATAAACCTTCAGAAAAATTTGTTATGATCGGAAACTCTCTCCAGACAAAAATCTCACTCTGTGTTTTTTGATGCTGTGTTTGTACTTTCTGAAAAACATTGTCTTGTTCCTCTGCAGTGTGGAAATACTGTTTACTTAATGTGTCATTATAATTTCAGCCAAAGCCAACCATGCTGCATAAACCTGAAAGACATTTGTAACTGTTCAGATTTATGAAAACTGGACATGACACTTTCCTTACTACAGAAATTGGTCCCACTATATCTTTGGGAATTTTTTGTTCTTGGAGGCACTCATTTGCATTGTACTATCTCTTATTCTTATAATGATGAAATTAATTTTGAGTGTTAATTGCACATAACTCAAGGTTTTCATTCCTCCAGAAATTTGAATTGTGTTTGTAATCTAGCAGTTTTGTCCCAAAGTGCTGAGCAGCAGCCTGCCTCTGTGGAAAGGGAAGAGCATTAGAAAGAACTGAAACATTGTCTATAGCAAATTTATATTTGGGACAGAAGCGCCCTCAGGACTCCAGTCTGCAAGTCCACAGTCTGGACTGCAGTCAGGGTAGGTGCCCCACGGTGTGAGCTGGCACATCAGCACGGGTGTTCTAGACCAGGGTGAGCCAGTGCCTGGAAATGCCTGCTTTCCTCACTGAACAGACAGGGATCTTGGGCAGCCAGCTTAGAGTAAGCATGCAGTTTTGAAGAGGAGAAAGCTAGAGCCCTAATGAACCCTACCCCATTTGAGAATCACAGAATCACAGAATGGAAAAGGTTGGAAGGGAGCACTGGGGATCATCTAGTTCAACCTCCCTGATCAAGGAGGTTCATCCCAGAGCACATGGCACAGAGTTGTGTATTCCAAACAGTTCTTGAATATCTTCAGTGAGAGACTCCACAGTGTCTCAGGGCAATCTGTTACAGTGCTCAGTCACCTGCATGATAAAGTCGTTCTTTATATTCAGAACTTTCTGTGGAACTTTCTGTGTATTAATTTCTGCTGGTTGCCTCTTGTCCTATTGTTTCATGGAGAAGAGCCTGGATCCATCCTCATGGTGCCTTCCCTTCAGATAAATGTATACATTGGCTAGGCTCCCTCTCAGTTTCCTCTTCTTGAGGCTGAACAGGCCCAACTCTTTCAGCCTGTCGTCCTGAGTGAGATGTTCCAGTTCCTTAATCATCTTTGTAGACCTCTCCACAATCATCATGAACCCACAGCAAAATCTGCCACTTAGTTGAGGGTACTTAGAAATTGTCTTATTACATCAACATGAATTTGAATGGAGCTATAATGCATATCCTTGAAAATATCACTGTAATTTAGGACAGATTAAAACAGAACAAGTATCCAAGGATCTCAGTTTCATTTTCAGATCCACTACTTGTGATGCTTTCCTCAGCAAGTCCCTTAACCTCAATTCCACTTTTCTAGACAATCATCAGTCTTCATCCATGACTTTTGAAAGCTGTTCTGAGTGCTTTAGGTCATATAACATGCTACAAAAGAAAAGAGAAAGAGAAACAGTAAGTAATAATGATTGCTAGGAACTGGAAAGAATTTGCAATTATTTCTTTGACAGCCCAAACTGGCTTTCACTAAGAAAGCTGCATTTAAAACCAAATAAAGTGTCTAGATTAGTTCCTCCTCAAGCAGAGTCAGAGTTGTGTATAAGTGATTTCCAGGCCATTATGGCACAGCCTGGAGCAACTCTAATGAGACTGTCTGCCTTGTTGGATTATTTTTAAATACACTTTTTCCAATTACTTTCTAAAATGTCGGTTTCTCATGTAAATGAAGCATGAAGCTGGAAAATCCAAAGGCTGTTTTGTGGGGGTGTAAAGGGAAAGAAGCTGGCAAGCAAATCAGACTCTGAACTACTGGCATCACTTATTGTGCAGGGTTGAGAAAGGAGCAGTAATTTATCAAAAGTACAGAGGAATCAAAGTACTTTTCAATGTGGCACAAAGATTTAGACCAATAATGACCATTATACCCAGAGTAGGGAGGCCTGTTTGGTAGGCAAAGTGCTCGTGTGTGTGCATGTGTAACTCCAGATCATCTCCTCTCCAGGTGACCTTCAAAGGAAGGCTCTAGGCAAGACAATCAAAAGGATTTCTACACGTGTTTGTTATGAAATTGATTATAAAAATAAATTTGTTTCAAGCCTAACAGATGTTGGCATTTTTTCCTTTAAAGACAAAAATGAAATAGATCACTGTCCTAAAAAAATCTCTACATTGCAACATTGCAGGAAAACACTTAAAGCTAATGTATTTGCTGTTTGCAATATTGATTTTCAAAATGTTTGCTTTTTCCTTTGCTTTGTACAGGATCCATGTCATGAAAGTAAAAATACTTCAGAAGGACTATGCCTCTTCAGTTTTTAAAGCCTAAAAAACAGATTTAAGGGCACTGACACATCTTTTTTTGTGCTGTAATGGGAACCAGATGCATAAACATCTTTCCAGGAGCCTTTGATTTTGACTCTGCAACTGACAACAGTTCTGCTGAAGTCAATAATGATACTGGCTTACACCTACACTCAGAAACTCATTTCCTTCATGTTTAAAAGAAACAAACAAACAAATGTAGATTCCTTTAATTAATTTTTCTTGCCCTTTTAAACATTTCAGTGTGTTGCCAGCATGCATAGTCCTGATCACAATCAGAAAAATCTGTTAAACCCAGTTTGCTGGTGCTCTGTCTTGCCATTGCAGGAGACTTATTGAGGCTGTCATCGCTGGGTGTTATTTTCAGAAAGTGAATGAGATGCTTGTACATGAGAGCTATCATGCTTGAAGTAGCTGCAGAAGAGGCAGGGAGTAGTTCACCTTCCATTGAAAATGCATTTTCCCCTTAGACTGTGTAGCTGTACATTTTCCTTACTATATAGGAATATATAGGAAATACATACTGTCTAGAAATATAGGAAAACAGCAGTGGCATCCAGAAAAGTGTCAGTATTGCTCACTAGAGCCAGGGGATGACAGCTAGTAGTGGTGACACTTCTCATTTTCTACTTTTGGCAGCACTAAGAATTCAGCAGGGAGAAAGTGCTGATGCATTTTATGCCTGCTTTATATGTTTCAATCTACTGTAGTTAATGTTTACTGTTTGTGTAGCAAAAGCAGTCACGTATTTTTCAGCTGTACAATGATCACAAGACTGGTGAGAACAGAGTGAAACATTGAAGACAAATCCAGATAAGGGCCTAGAAAATTAACTATTTCCTTCTAAACTGCCTGTCTATACTATACAATATGTGTAGTATTTTGGTATACAGTCCATGGACAGACAGAGAAATTAGAGACACTATGACTAAACAAGGTGCCAGAAAGTATCAGTCAGCTTTCAGTCAGACTTGAAATAAAACCTTTGAAAGAGATCTAAGGTCTGAGTCCAAAAGCCAGTTTGCTTTTGTGTGGAGCAGTAGGGACAATCCTATGCCAAATTAAAAGTGCTAAGTACACAAACACTTGAGGCCAGTGCATACAAGACAAAAGTTTTATTGCATTTATTAAATTATCTTCTTCCTGACATACTCGGAAAGATCAGTACTGGCTTAGGTGTCTTCTGAGTCATGGTGATGAAGGATACCGTTCTCTTCCCTGAATCCTCTTTTCTTCTTATCTTTCACATCTTTTTCTCTCAGATTCTGCAACATTCATTTCCTCCTTTCTCACCTCTTCTAGCTTCCGTTCACAGCTAATCAAATCACAGATTCTCAGTCTTTCTCATAGAGAGCCAGCTGCCATCTCTGTCCATCCAAGAAAATGTAAATTTATTAACTTCCCTACAGAGAAGGAAAGACATAAAGATTTGAAAAGTATGTCAGTCATTGAGGAGAAAGAAATTTCCAAACAATGAGAAGGAAAACAGGACCCCTGGACTGATGCCAAGACTGTGGTAAGGGTAGAAGAGGATAAGGGTGAAAGAAAGGTAAAGGTGAAAATTCAGCTATAAAACTGATACCTAGGAGGAAATCCATAGTAACTCGAGTCTTGCTTATCATTAACTTGTGATTGTTGAGGGGGTGAAATGTTTCTCTTTGCTTTTTCAATTTATATTTCTTCTTACTTTTTACACTGTACAGGAAAACAGTTTTAAGTTCACATCCACTTTTATTTTAAGGCAATATGTGAGCAGCAAGGCTGTCCAAGACGGGTGTATGATATGTTTTCATGCAACACACTCTGCTTAAAGGGAAAAGCAGACATTTTATATATACTAAACTGTGAGTATCTTCCCAAAAGGATGATTCTCCCTGGAGTCAGATTAGATAATTCTGAAATCTGCCTACATTAACAGATTTTAGGTGTGTGAGTATCTGACATCTTTCCAACACATATTTATGTCCATTAGGTACCATATGACTGTGTCATAAGCCTAACCCAGATATCAGGGAAAAAAATTGTGACAAGCTCTGCCTAATATGCTAGGAAGTGTTTAAATCCTATCCATTATGTTGAGGACAGTACATTTGTTGTGGTTGACATGTCAGCTGCACTTGTTTTCTCAGTGCATTGTTACAATACATTTAGGTTGTCACTCAATTTCTGTCCTCTCTAGAAGAGCAACAGAAATTCAATGGATATGTAATTATCACCATGACATTTCTTCTCACCAGGAGCATGATTGATTTTATTTGTAGTTTTAGTATGACCAGAGACATAAGTGGTGATTGAGATAGAAAGAGGAAGCCCTTTCTTTTTGTGTACATAAAGGAAATGTGTGGCTCCAGATCCACAATTATGGACATACAAGCAGAGCACCTTATATCTGTAGACACCTACATGGCTGAAAAAAGGCACTTCACCAGATGCTAAAAGTCATATTTCTCAAAGAAGTTTGTCTCTAGCAAACATACCCTATTTTAGGCACTGAAAATTCTTCTTTCATGTATTTCCATTCAAAGTTTGGATTTGGTGACCATAATGTTATCATTCATTATAAAGGTTTCAGTAGTGGCCTTAGAGAGGATGCAAAGGATGGAGGCAAAATATTTGGGTTTATCATGGATACTGGGAATTTTAAACTTCATCCTAGATGAAAAAAATTCTGTTATACAAGCTTCTAAATAATAGGCAATGTTTAATCTAATTAATTAATATTTTAGTATCTTACTAGCATACCATAAGAGTTACTCTAAAGAATTTGGAAATACATTCTCAATCACCATAATAGTTTACATCCGGACATTAAGCATGGAACTCTATTTATAGCATTCAAAGCTCTTAACAAAAGGGCAAGCAAGGCAAAACTAATTAATTTGTATTGAAGATGAAGAGTAGAGAGAAAAAACCAGGATGATAATTTTAATTTGAAATCTCCACAGCATTTGGCACATGTGATGAAACATGAATGCAGGATATTTGAAGCATGTATTATTCATCATTCAAGCAACATTTTAACCTTCCATAACTTAATTTCATGGAAATTAGAAATGTCTGCTCTAGAGGCTGAGATTGATCTAGTGTACAGTCATTATCTTTCCTCCAAACTCTCATTTTAACAACACCCTAAGAAATGTATTCCAGATTTGTTTGGGATGCAGAAAGAATCTACTCCTAATATCATAAGGCTGCATTTCTTGCTGCAGTTGAATGGAAGCTTCACTCAAATTTCAGTAGCATTTTAAAAACAGATTCTGCTTTTGCTTTTTACATCTGAACTCAATTTTTTCTTAAAGGGAATTAATAACTTGCTGAAAGAAACTATAAGCCTGAACATGAATATTTACCTTGTTCAGTCTTCCTTGCTGTGGTCTCACACATGCAAACTTCAGGGCATGTTTCTCACTCATGTCAGGCTCTCAAGAGAGACAATTTGGGTGGTTTTTACTTTTGTACTGATTGCCACCGGGAGCTCCTTAGGAAGTGAGTTCTGACGCTTTCCAATCAAACAGATTATCCTGTAGTGTTTAAAAGTAATAGGTTAGACAAGTGCCAGCCACTTGTCACTTCTCTTAAATCCTTCTTTTTAGTGTATTAGCTGGGTATCAGAACCTTAGGAGAATTAAGAAGGCATTTGTTTTTTCCCTAGCTTTGTTCCCTAGCACTCACTCCTAGCAGTGTGAGTGGTTTACCTCACTGAGGTCCAGGTGGCAGTCCCAACCTTGAGAGAAATAGCCAGTTCATGGCAAGAAGTCCTGGCCTTGCCCTCAGAGAAGCAAGGCAGGACATACCTGCTACACAGCAGCACTGCTCCAAGGCAGGACATCAAACACAAGTGTGCCTCGGAGCACTGGATGTGAAGCAGTGCTTGTGCTCAAGTGGCTCTTCTGCAAACTCCCTGCCAGCTCTCACATCTGCAGCTGCCTTGTGGCAATTCAGCCTCCACATCTATCCATTGTAGCTCAGCACAGCTTGTCCTGCTGAAAGAGCTCTTAACAGCTGCTCTATATTACAGTATCTTGCTTAACTTTAAACGCAGGGAGTATTTCTTTTCCAAATGCAGTGCTTTCTGTAAACTGTCCAAAAATCCATTATTCTTCCACATACAAAGGATCTGTACCTGTCCTGTGCCTCCCATTGCTGCTGCAGGTGGATGGCACGGTGCAGGCACAGACACACAGCTCTGCAGATTGTGATGTACTGCTGGGTCTGCTTCCAGTCCTCACAGTCTCAGCTCACGCATAAAGATCAAAAGCTCTGCAGTGACACAGGTAGACACATGGGTCACAACTGTAAATAAGTATCGGAATAAGAATCCCAATATTACCGGGTAGATTGTGCCTGGGCCAGTCTGACGCTTGCTGCTAGGCCAAAGGCAGCAACTGCGGTGTATCACCCCAGAGACACCTTTAGCTTGCTGGAGATTGGAGCTGGGCACTGAAACAAGTCCAGGCTTGGTAGGAACCCTGTTTACCTCGGAGGGAAGGCTTCAGGCGATGGTGAAGAGAAAGGAGACGGATTCTGCCGGAGGGTTTATATCCAGAGCTTTATTCCATGGTCACAGAGGTCTGACTGTAGGCAACAGCTCCAACAGAATCACGAGCACATGGTTTGATTCACCTTTTAAGCTCCAGGGGGAGGGAAGGGGCAGGTGAGCCACCAACCAGGTGGGAGGGGCAGGGTCTCAGGGGAGGAGGACACCCAGACAGGCCAATGACCTCTGGGCATAGGGGCATCTTTTGAACTTGACCAACCACAGGATGACCTTCCTGGAATGTTAAGCCTGATTGACAGGACTCACTCAGCAAGGGGGCGAGGGGGAAGGGAGAGAGGTACAGGCACACCTGGGAAGGGACCCAGAAGTTTAAAACAGGCTATTACAACACACCGCAACAAATAAGAAATCTCTGACTCTTTTGCTAGCAGAGGAAACTAGATTGTTTTCAATATCTTCCCAATGCTCTCATTTAACAATAGTTGCACGTACACTATTTTGCACAGCTTAAAAATTTAGTTCTTGATCATTGTGCTAGGACATAAAAACAAATAATCACGTAGTGTAGCAAATTCCTATTTACTTACTGGCAGATTTTGCCTCATCAGGTAGCAAAAATATTGTGTCATTTTTTGTCATTTTCCAGGAAAGACAGACACATCCTGGCTGGAGGGTATGAAGGGAAGAACATTATTTGCTTTGAACTGGTTATGATTGCCTGAAACAACAAACCTAGAACTGCAGTGTAAGTTTCTGTCTCTTGCATGTCATCATGTTTTCTCTGGGCAATCTAGAAAAATATGTTTTGACTGAGTATAAACATTCATCATTTAGTGTCAAGCTTGATAGCAAATAGTATGACACTTTTTAAGTGAAACACCATTGTAAACCATATAGACTCATATTCACCACAGGAACTATACATTTTATTCCTAAAAAAACCCCATAAGCTTTACATATGTGTATGCTGGACAGTAGATTGCAAAATCAAATGAGATTTGCTTGTAACATGCATAGGTGCATATACAGAATTCCAGAGCTCTACTGTTGTCAGGAGCAACATGGATTAAATAGGAGAGAAAGGCTGGGTCCTAGGTGTGCCCCACTAACAGGGAAGTTTGTAATGAAACCTTGGATCAATTCAAGCTGTGGAACAGTAAGTCCCTGTCCGAATGCCACAGCATGCTCAAAATCAACTGCAGAATCCATTTTTGACAGAAATAAACACAGCTATAAAGGAAAAATATATAATGGTGTAAATGAGGACAAAATAAAGTGACTGGGTTCCCAGAGAGCAAAATCAAAGCCAAAGTATTTCAAATTTTCTTCTTCATTACCATTTATTGGGAAAACAGATGGTGGTAATGAGAATTCCAGAAACATGAACAGGACCTACACAGGATTATAAACCTGTAAAATACAAACACTCGCCATAGAAGTAGAACTTGTGTCATCTGGGTCCAAAAGCCACCAGTTTCATATTTAAAAAAAAAAGAGGAAAAAGTCCTCAATTTCCTGCAAAATATGCTAGACATTTTTGAGCAAAGTGTTAAGTATAAACTTATTTTAATAAATGTCACCCTTAAAGCCTACTTTAAATAAAGGTTGCTGCTTGTGTTCACCCTTAAAACTTGCTTTAAATACAGGTTGCTGCTTGTGGCCCTGGGTGTGCCTAGCAATGTTTGGAGCATATTCATTTTCCAGCACAGCTTGTGGCTTAATACGGTGCAGACTGTGTTAGTGATTGTTGTCATGACATTTCCCTCTGCAGCATTAAAATATTTTTTTCATTTACCCGCAGCTATTATTGAAATGACATAATTTCCAGGTTCCATGAACTCACCCCTTGTCTAGAATAATATGTTGATGAGGCATTTGTATGAAGAACAATGTTTTATTATTAGCAGTAAAAATACATAGGTCTTCACAATGGACTTCGTTGCTACTTGTGCATGGCTCTGCTTTATTTCTGTGTTCTGATCTCATGAGAAGCAGCAGTTGTGCTGTGGTAACACTTTACTCTCACAGCAGCATCTGCAGTGCTCAGCCATCAGAGAGTGGTGGCAAACCCCAGCGGTGCCATCTGAAACTCTCCTCCTGTGGCTCTCCTCTCCTTGGCAGCCGCCTCTGCTCTCTGAGCCTGCTGCCTGCGCCCCTTGCTGGGTCTCTGTAGGGCACAGCTGATTCCAAGGAAAATTTACTTTTTTAATAAAACTGGAATTTCCAGCCAGCATAAGAGTGAAGGCAGTGGAAGCAAAATATGAAGCAAAATGAGCACAGAGTGGTTGGTTCAGGAGCTGGGAAGGCTTCTGCCTTTCTCTGCTGTCCCCAGAAGGTGTTTCTGATGATTCCATTCTTCTGTTGGCTGCCTCAGGTAAACACCCAGAGCCTCCACTGCATCCTTCCCACAGGTGCCTGTGCTCTGCTGTTCTACTCCAATCACAGATGTTATGGCACACCACATCTTGGTCATTTAAGACCTTGAAAACCTCTTGCAACAAAAGATGAAAAACCCCACGATTTTGAAGTACACCTGTGAAAGAGCAAAAATCAAAAGAAAATTGAAGAGCATCTGGTTTCCAACATTTTTTGGAAAAGGGAATGCAAATTAGATTATCTGAGACCCTGTAAAATTGCATTTTTGAACACCTCCAGTGGTTGAACTTTACCAAGTCCCTAGGAACATTGTTACAGTGAATTACTGTCCTCACAAAAAAAAAAAAAATTCTTTCTTACGTTAAGATGAAATGGCTCTAAAGAACCTTATGATGTCAAAGAACTTAACAAATCAAGATCTAGTGCATCGCAGACAAAGCTGGCTCACTCTTTTTCTCTTTCATAATGAAAAAAATAATTGGATGTGTAAAATCATGTTTCCAAGAAAACTGGATTTTTTTGGAAGCCATATTTCCTGCTGGAAAAAGCCATTCTGGAATGCCATTACCTGTACACCATACAACTATGTCTTTGAGATAGCTTCAAAAGGGGCAGCACAACACTGAACTCCTTGTCTCTAATCCTTATCTGTAAAGTGCAGCTAGTGAATCTTTCCCTCTACTCCCCTAACCTTTTCACAGGTTGTCAAAGTGGATTAAGTTATATTTTAGGCATCTATTTCCTGGCACGTTCAATCTGAGTTAAATGTCACAATACACCTGAAACCCTGGCTTGTGTTCTTACAGCTGTGGCTTAGTGGAGATTTTTATAGTGACTAATACAATGAAACTAACTTTGCTGAGATTTCTATTTTTATAGGGAATAAATATTTAGGCTTGCCAGAAATATACCTCTTTCCTAATTAAATTTACAACTATTTATAAATTAGAGGAGTATTTCCAAATACATGAAATTAAGAAAACATGAACAGGAGAGGGGAGAAAAAAGATGGCGTTTACCAGCTGACATTACAAATTTCAGAGACTTCCTAGAGATAACAGTGCTGAGCAAAATCCCAGTGTGATCACACAATGCTCGAGACTTTATCAATCCTTACAGCTGTTTACTGAACATTGTAGCTTTGCAGTCATCAGTTGCAGCTTCATTGCCTCAAATACTCTCACAGAACTCAGGCAACAGTCCTGGCAGTGTCTGGTAAGCTGTTAGTGGTTTGGCTTAGCAAGTCACCCTGCCTAGAGTCTTTTTCCCTGTAGAGGCAGATGTGCTTATGTATGTCTGATGTTTTTCTTAGAACAAGCTGCTCAGATAATGTCACTGCAACTAAAAAATTTCAAGGACATACTTATATCCAAGTTGAAATTCACCTCATTAAAGTGAGTGATTGGCTCATTTTCGAGAAAACTGCATAATTGACTGCCTCTGTGTAAAGCCCTCACTTTTCTCTCTTAAGAAAAACTCACATTCCTCTTAGTGCCCAAAACATAGATCTCAGCTGCTGTAAAGGTAACTCTAACACTTCAAACAAATATTGGCCAACCCTGACTTGCTGGCAGGTTTCCATCTCCATTATAAAGTTCACTAGTCAAGGACTTGTAAGCATTTCATTTTGAACTCTATATAGACAGCTGACTCTTCCACTATTTAAAAAAAAATAGAGCAACCCTACAGGGTAGGACAATTCAATTATACATTTAACCTTATGTGCAGAAAACTTCTCAAGTTTTCTCTCCAGACTAGAGAAAAAAATGCTGCAAATTTGATTTTGAATTTCCTGAGATCAGAATAAGTCAAAGCATTTTTGTTGTCCTGAAGAGGATAGGATTTAAGGTGATTTGACAAGTTATGCCAAATCAGCACATAGGATACATGTCCCACATGAAGAGATAACACAAAACTGATTTAAATAGAGCCCTGGAGACTACAGCAGTAATTCCTACATGCCACACAAGCCAGTCTAGGACACCAAGAGGTGACCCTGCCACCCTGGAATCAGCCCTTACATACTACCCTGCAGGCAGGTCTGAAGTCCAACTCTCCTTTTATGGCTGCAAAATTCAGAGGGCCCAGACACAGCCCATGCAATGGGGAAGAGCCAATGTGCTGGAAAAAATTTACTGTGTGCCCTGAAGCATTGCATTTGACAAAACTCTGCCACAGCTTATGACCAACAGCAGTCATGTAATGAGGCCCCATCCTTCATGGAAAGGCTGTGAAAAATCCCCTCCAGAAGGAAGCTCAGTGCAGAAGCAGGTGCTCATCCTTCCCCATGCAGTGCATTTCAATTGCAGCTCAGTAATAAAAAACTTCAGAAAGAAGGAAGTTTTTTTCAGGATGTTCACCTCTATTTTGCTTAAACTTTTCTCCTAAAATATATCACTTTCAGACACAGCCCTTAATGAAGTCTGAAGTGATGCATTGTGCTCTGTCAGCCTGGAAAGAGGAGCTTAAGAGCAGATAGTTAGTCAGCTATTAGCTGATCAGCTGTTAATTCTAGGCTAATAACACCCCTTGATGTACGTGGGCTGTACAAATATTTCCTAAACCTTTTGATTGTTTGACATTCAGGTGAATTTAGCCAATTTAATAGTGAGCAATTGAGTTTCACAGATGACATTTTTTCAGCCCTTGCTTGGCTGCTTGTTCACCTGCAAGACATGGAGGGGGACATTTGTGGAGCCTGAGTATTATTTGCACAGTAGAACAAAAGCTTTCTCTGGGATTGTGAGTAATAAACACTGACAAAAATTAACGAGTAAGTCTCAAGCTGTGTTGCTGAGTAACTACATTTATAGCTACATAAAAAACAGACTGCAGCTATACATTGCCTCCCTGCCAGGAGGTGAAGAATCACACAAAACCCCTTGTTATCCCCTTGTAAAACCAATTGATTTTCAGACTTCAACATTTCAAAAAGCACAGCATCTTTTGGGAATACCTACCATGATTCCTGACACAACTTGACTTCACCAAGTAGGAATATTGACAACTTAAAACAAAGGAAAAATGAGAAACGTGGGAGGATATTTAAATTAGGAAGGGCCCAGTGGGGCGTGTAATTGCAAGAAAACCTTTTGTGGTTGTCCACTGCACCAGTGGCAGGAAAGGGCACTGTTTTCAGGATTTACATGAATAAGACAAGACAACTTCATAATTGTCAGAACTACCCTGGATTAAAAGCTGAAAAGAAATTGTTAGAAAAGCACAGGAGTCAACTCAGAAATTTAAATGGCAATTGAGGAAACCCATTTCTTAGTATATTTATTTGGAAATAATTTATGGGGAAAATTAGGACATTCACAATGGGTTTTTAAAAGCAGTACCCATGCGTGCAGTCACAGTTTAGGCTAGGATCTGTTAACACAGAAAACTCTAATTTGTGGCGTATGTTTCCAAATAGTGCCTAAGTACCTCAGGAATTTCAGTCAGGAAAAAGTGAGCCACTGCTGAAGGTCTAGAACATGATTAGTAGCCTGTCTAACTCAGTGGTACCTTCAGAGACTATGGGAGGTGTTCTGCCTGTAAATGCACATTCGCTGCCTAAGGGCCTCTGCACTGAGGTCTTACAGAGACAACTGGTAAAATATTTAATAAGACTTTTTTCTTCCAAAAGCACAAACACACAGAGGCATTTTAAAATGCAACAGTAGTGAATGTTAGGATTCCACACAGCAGCTTTTTGATACTTCTTTCCAGCCAGTTATGAAAGTACCAGTCAGCAGAGCCAAACTTCTTAAAATATACATATTTGCTCATAAATGGTATACTTGTAAATGTTTGCTAAAATAGACCCAAAAAGAATTCTACCCAGATTTATGATTCCTGTTTCAAATATATGAGATAAGAAAGAAGTGCTGCTGGCTCTGACTGGATTTTGCCTAGATTCCTGTGACTTTAATAATCAGAAAGTACTTTTGTTAAATTCTGGTTCTCACATTGCAGAGAAATGGTGTTGCTCCAGGTGCCATTAAATTTTTCCACTGGTCTGCCTAGTCTATGAACTGCCAATTTTTTTCCTTAGTTAAGAGCTTTAAAATGGGGCACATGGCTGAAGTAGATGCTTTAATCTACTATTTTTATATGTTATATAGTGTACTAGTAAGTATCTTACAGCAAGAGATTCATGGCTTCCCATGAGAATGAAATTAGGCAGCTACAGTAATCTTACTCACAGATCCCTTCTGTGACCAGGAGTGGCTCCTTCCATCTCCACTCTCAGAGCAACTTGAATTCCGTATGTCAGCAAAGCCTTAGCACATTTCCAGGTTTCCTGCTCATCCTCAGCACAGCAGGCAAGGGAAAGTAATTTCATGAGAATGCGTGGATAGGAAGTAGCTTAAAAATTCTAAATCCCTTGCAAAAAACTTCCTACATCTATGGTTTTCTGATATGGAAGTAATGACATATTTAGGCTGGTCTAAGTATCCTGGACTACCTTACAGCCTCTGACTTCTTTCCAAAGCAAGACAAGGAATGATACCAGCTCTAAACAAAACAGGTCCATTCAGAGGAAACATCCAGTTCCGACAAGCCATAAATACTTCTCTACCCTGTCTGCAGTTGTCATTTATTATGTAGATATTTCCTTGTAACTATGTGCTTTAAAATCTGGACCTCCTCTGTACCAGTACAGCAACTACACAGGTAAAATGACAAATGCTTGATCACCAACAAAGCTGTTTTTCAGAGGAGGAACCTGGCTACAGTAAGAGATCTCTCCTACACTTTGCATGAGACTAAATGCCAGTTGCCATGTGAAATTTGCACATACCTCTTGGAGGGGCAGTGTCACACTGGTGACATTCTCTGAATATCCTGGCAAAGCAGGGTGGCAGAAGAGACAAAGGCACTGTAAGCTGTCCAGGAAATACACCAGAAATCATGTTTTGCACAGTTGTGAAGGCGTGGTTAAGTATTTCCTTATGGTCCTCTGAATGTGAGTGGGGAAAGGAGGTGTAAATAGGAAAATAACCTCTTCTTTGGAATTACCAACTCCTTTCAAAGACAAATGAGCAAAAATGAAGACAGAATTTTACAATAATAGTTTCAGGAGAAATACAGCCTCAAATTTCATTCATTCAGAAAATGTGCTTAATATCTGGGAGGCTCAGGGTAAGAGGAGACAAGTTCTGAAATGTGTCTATCAGGCAGCCGAACCGCACAAGCATTTCAGGAAACTCAGGTACCTCTGTTCCCTTCCTGCCCCCCTGTATTCTCCTGGGACCCTGGAAGGGGGCGAGTTGAAGGACAGAGCTGCTCATTGATACAGTGACTGGGACATACACATTATCTTGGAGAGATGATGATAAGGAACCTTGCAGGACATTTTTCTGTCACTACCAACTGTTCTGCAGACCTAGATATGACAGTGTGAAGCAGATTTCAGCAAACAATTCTAATTTAGTCTTCCTGTATTACAATGCCAAACATTATTTATGATCTTTCTAAACAGAATTAATGGCAAGAACCATTAAAATTGCAAGGACAGACTTCAAGTCACCGTTGTTGTACAATTACCACATATATCAATCATTTATTGTATCTGAATGATTGCTTTTAGCATGAAGGAAAGCCATAGCAATTGCCAGCTGTGAGTCAAAGAATCTGGAAAATATGTATTAAGTAATCTAGGCAGTACAGAAATCTCACTTTCTTTTCTAAAGCTACAAACATTTTCTGAAACCTTGTGGTGGAGCCCTGAAAGTGACACAAAAAGAGGTCATGGCAGTCACAGAACACTGCTGTTGCTGTGTATTTTAGAAGGACTTCAATTTGAACCATGGAGCTGTTTAATTGACTATGCATAATATCCATCTATCTTCCAGTTGTCCCTAGTTACAAATAATTCTGACATGCACTAATAAGCCACATATTGCTGTTGCAAACAGATACACCCAGATTAACACAGAACAAGAGACGCTACTTTTATACTGCACAACCTGCTTTCTTGTTTCCTGGTGTGAACTGTTTGTGGTTTATGCTAGAAGCACTTTTTAATGGGAGCATACAGAACTCAATATTACATTCTTGTTTTAAAGTATGTGTTCTGGACTTAACAGTAAGAAATTCTGGGGCTTATTGATTTGGAATGATGGAAACCAAGCTAGCTGTTTTTGGCATCTATAAGCCACCAACACAATGTTGTGAAAAACCCCTGAAATTTAGGAATATCTCAGATGAAGCATTCCCACTATATATAAGCAAATTTTGTTCAATATAGATAAATCTTAAGAACAGCTGGAGAAAAGGATTCATAAAATAGCCTGTAGAGTGTAGAGACTTTTTAACAGGAGGAAGCCAGAAAAAACCCTCACATTTCTAAGAGTTATTATGCTTGATGAAGTACAAACAACTCTATAAAATCCTTGGTGAAGCCAGGCTCCAGGGTTCTCAAACTCATGATATCACAGTTCTATAAATGTGTAAGAGGTGTGATCCTTCATTTTACTCTTCCTTCCATGTTCTTACAAGACAAGAGCAATCCCACTCCAAAAAAAGAGGAATGTTTGCCTATAATACATCTAAGCACTTTTAATAAATATTTTACAAAGTTAAAAGATAAAAGCTGAGAAGGAGGGATTTATTTGCCGCAGGGTTGGTTGCTGGCTAAATGCCATGCACTCAATCATGCAGCATTGGAGAAATAAGATCCCAAATGCTGAGAAATACTCACCCTTTGCATCCACTTGTCTCAAAAGTGTTCTGTTATGAACCTACACCACATTTATGGAAGTACACCAAGAGCAATGAAAAACAGGCACTCAGACTCCAGAGTTCCACACAGGTAGGAAACAAATACACTGAAAAACCTTTTACCACCCATAAGCACTGCACAACTGCAGGCTCTTGGCTTCTACCAGAAGTTTTGCTGGAAACAAATCCACTTCACTGCCCAGTAAAACTGAAAGGAAATTTAAGAGCTAAGTGAATATTGAAGCACTTTTCTTTGAAGTTCTTACCAAAGAAGCAGCATCCACAGCTGAAATGTTCTATGAACAAAACTTCTGCTTGGATATAAGTTGTAGCTAATGCATCTGTTCTACTTTTTATACTTCTCAGCATGGATACATGTAGAGTAATAAGTTTACACCTGTTCCTGTGAAACTTGGCTTCTGATATGTGAAGAAAATCTGTTCTAGAGAAAGAAGAGAAAATCTAAAGAGTTGGAAAGAGTTGCTTCACTGTTTCCTTTTCTGCCTCTTTATAATTTCCTTGGAGCAGATTGTATTAATAGAAAAATGGAGAACATGCACAGGGAAGTGAACTTGCTTGTGTTCACAAAATTTAGATGACTTGTTAGTGCATTACAGGCAGTATATAAACCCTGAGCAACGCAAGAGCCAATACTGAGCTCTGCAGGGGCAATAAAACACTTCCCAGTTATCCTTGAAGATCCAAAAGAGACTGCTCACACTGTGTTTGACAGCAGAGATAAAATAGACACAGTTAGTAGCTAGGAACCTGAGGTCTGTGCTAATGATATGTCAAAAATAGTGTAAAGTTTTCCTGCAGGTGGTCAGGCAGATAAAGCATTATAAATTAGCAAAAAAGAACTCTGATTTGAGTCTTAACATCTCATGAAAAATAAATTTCTTCAAGGAGAACTGTGCAGAAGCAAAGTCAGACTGGCATGCCTTAAAGCCTTTTTGACACCTCTCTATACATCTGCATTTTATGAAAGCTGTATTCCCTATGAAAAACTTGACTAGCCTCTTTAGGACACTAATATTCTGGTATTCTATCTGATTTCTTAATTTACTGACTTTTGAATCTAGTTTTTAAAGCAAACTTGCCATGCATGAAGGAACTAGAAACATTGTTCATTTGGGCAACTCCTGACCAAGTATGCATTCTTGATGTTCTGTGCATCTCATTGGTTATTTAAAGATGATACTTTAGTTCAAGGAGGAGATAGAGTGACTCTTTTAAACAAATTTAAATAGAGATACATGCTTTAATAAAGCATAATAGCCTTTTCCTTTCACT
Organism: Ammospiza nelsoni; assembly: GCF_027579445.1. Taxonomy (NCBI): domain Eukaryota; kingdom Metazoa; phylum Chordata; class Aves; order Passeriformes; family Passerellidae; genus Ammospiza; species Ammospiza nelsoni. The sequence goes on along the minus strand of NC_080638.1, from coordinate 40,772,065 downwards.
TCAGTTTTATAGCTGCTCAGGTATAGTGCTAATTTCTCTCTTTCTCTGGCCTTTAATTAAGTTTGGCTCTATTGTGTCTGTGGAACAACAGTTCTTAGAATAACTTCCAATTGCTTTTCACTTTAAAACAAATTCTGATTAATTTACAGTAGCTTTATGTAATTTTCTGGACTGTATTTTTGGTTTATGACAATTAACTTCTCTTTAAACAGATGGATGCTAATACCTCACATAGTCTTGAAATCTTCTATTACAGTGAATCTACCTAAATTAAATCCAGTTTAAATCCAGTAAGGTTTACCAGGAGGTGTAATACTTACATTATTTTGTATTGGGGTTATAAACTTATCTTCACTAATGCTTAGAATTGTTCTGTGAAATTTCTTTCTAATGTTCCAGTTATGGCTGGGAACACCGAGTTCAGGAACAAGCCTCTTATGCATTAACATAAAATGTTCATGAAATAAATGTTCATGAAATGTTCAATACCTTAATACATTTAATTATTATTTATGTAAAACCCAGTATGATTGTTTATATTTTCTTCTCATAAATACTCTTTGTTAAATTAAATACTTTGGTGTGCTTTTCTGAAGCACACGGACTAGAGTCAGCTCAGACTTCCAAATTAAAATAGCATTATCCTATACTCTGAGATTTATCCAATAAATTTATATTTCAATCTAGGCAATTGATTTCTAGCTCTAACACAGTCACCATGAAAAATCCCCAAGTAATCCGAAGTCTTCCCTATTCCAAACCAGAGATGAGAAGCACCGTGGGCTTTAGGAAAGAGATGGGAAACTCAGCAGAGAAACCTACAGGTCTCTCTGCACTGAGTTAACCAAGAAAATGTACCTCTTATTCCACCTGGCTAGCCAGCTCTGTGCCCAACACACTGGACCTGAGAGGACTTGCACACAAGAGCAATTCCAGACCCCAGTTTGTTCTGTGCGTTGCTGTGGTTTCTAGATTTGCCTAAATCTAGGTTTTTCTAGACATTCCCAGTCCTGGAAAGTGGGGCAAAAATAACCCCAGAATTAGGTAGCAAGCACAGAAATGTTCTCTTCATCTTCCTGAGCCTGAAAACACAGAGGTTTGTCCCCATGGTGAGACATGCTGAAGGAGCTGAAAATCTGTCTTGTTCCAGTGTCCTTGGTACTGTGGTGCATTAGTCATAGTAATGGTAAGAAATTACTATTTACAACTCTGTGATCTTATACTTAAGCCATTGAGGCAGCATTTCCAAGGCCTCTGTGTCAAAATCTTCCCCTTATACTTCCCATCCTATTACAGTCTTATTGTTATTCTCACATACTTACACCTTCAAACCTTGATGGTGTTGTCATGACAGGTTCTATTTTCAATACCATGGGCATCACTGGCATGTGATGCCTTCCTCTCCTAGCTTCCCCCTTTCATTCCTTTTTTTATTTTATACATATATATATTATATATGTATATGTATATGTATATGTATATGTATGTGTATGTGTATATGTATATGTATATGTATATCTATATCTATATCTATATCTATATCTATATCTATATCTACATCTACATCTATATCTACATCTATATCTATATCTATATCTATATCTATATCTATATAAGAAAAATACAAAGCACAGGGCACATGGAAGCAGTTAAGAGCCATCTTAATCTTCAAAATGTATTATTCCATTTTTTTATGTGTACAGAAGCATAACTACTAATCAATGTGCAACACTGGCACCTTACCAGCATACTTCAGTTAACACTAAGAACATTCTAATTGGAAAGAGCCCAGAAGGAGTTTGTGTGGATCCTAATAATAAATATACGTAGCATTTGGGGAAAGATGTCAAAAATTCACCAGAATCATTATCACTACAGTTTACTGCAATTCAGAGTCCTCAGAGGAGGATACTTGTCTGGGATGCTGTCCCTGCTATTCTCAGAGAGACATTGAGTAGAATTTTCCCTTTTCTGTTTTTTAATTTTCTGTCTTTCTCTTCCTTTGACTTATTTGTCCCCAAGAGTGCCCTTAATCAGAATATCCACCAACTGTGAACTGTCCCCGCCCATAAACCTTGATGAGAGTGTCTCAACACCTTTCCTGTAAAAGTCTCCTGGGCTATTCCTAGGCACTCCTGCTACAATGACATAAAGGATTTATTTCTTGCTCTCCAACAGGCATGGTATCTCTGTACATCTGCAGGCATGTATAAATTCATAGATATTTATTTGTGCTTGCAGGCACGTTATGCAAAGTGCTGAAAGAAAATCATAATATTCTTTTGGGGCATCCATCTGTTTCTGTGTGTCAGCATTGATGTTTCAAGAAGAAAATCCTTCTCTGAAACACTTTGAATTTGCTAGTATCCTCTTTTTTCCTCTCTAACTCAATCTCAAATTTGTAAAGGAGTTGACACCAGATGGTAATGCAAAATTTGTTTTGTTTGCTGTGATAATGTTATGAAAGTGAGTAAAATATGCCTTTCTAAAGTTTCCTACAGCCATATCCCTCCCTCTGCCCTAAAAAATGTAACCTTGCTTAGCCAGGTTGCTTTCGGTCTTCAAAGCTGTGATTTTTTTGGTGTTGCACAATGAAGCACTGAACTCATATCTGAAGAGTAACTACCTTGTCTTGCTTACAGGTAGCTGAAAACAGCACATTCAAGCCCAATATGTCAAATGCAAGTCCCACATGATGGGATGAGCACTGGAGGCAGTGGTCATCATCTGTTCAATTCGTTACTTGCAATGACACATCCTTGCCCTGACAGAAATCTTCGAGGCTCCTTTCCTTTGTTCTGCAGGCTGGGCCACTTCTGCTCTGGGTTGAGGCAGAGCCAATCTAGAGCACAGGGGGAGGTTGAGTGGCCCCTTTCCCTCTGCAGTCACTCGTTTTCATTTGACAGCAGCACCCAGACACAAGGAAGGCAACAAGACTCAAATCATGAAGGATTTCACCTGGGTATCTGCAGCTGAGTCTCCACTATGAGCACAACTGCAGTGCGAGAGCAGACATAAGTGACCTAGGTCCAAGGGTAAAAGTCAAGCTGAAACCTCAGTAAGGAGTCTCCTAAAATGCACACAGTACCAGGAATCATTTGAAGGTCTTAACACAGCAATCATATACCTGGAAATCTTAGGAGCAAACTCTATATGTCCCTGGAAAGAATTGTTATATCATCCTACCTACAAGCTTTTTTTACATCAAGTGTTCTTTTAAAATAATTTACATGTAAAAGAGATTGGCTAAAAGTCAAGTAATATCTTGCCATTTTAATGGTTTTGCAGTTCTACTCTCCCTGTGAGAAAACAAAAAAAAAAAAAAAAAAAAACAAACAAAAAACCAACCAACCAACCAACCAAAAAAAAAAAAAAAACCAAAAAACAAACCACCAAAAAACCACCCCACCACGTTTTCTCAGCTGCTTCAGGAAAAGCTAAAGCAGTGATCACATAATGTGTACTATTTGGGTAAAAAGGCACAGAGGAATAGGTTATCTACAAGGTCTTTCAGAAAAAGACTGACTCAAAAACAGAGCAGAGGTCAGGATTTCCACTGAAAAGTCTTAGATTAATTTAGTATATTCCAAAGTAGCCAGTCATATATGAAGAATATAGAATTCTTTTCAGTTTTTCTTGTGGCTTCTCTGAGGTAAAGCAGAGTCCAGGCACTGGCTGCAGGTAAATGAGGTGTGTTTCATTTTAGATGCATATACAGGCCAGGCAATTTTAGGTTAGATTTCTGTAAGATCCCTCTCTGTGGGAAAGGCCATATTGTAATGCATCCTTCCCTGCCCCCTGTAGCATTTCATAAATCCTTCTCTGCAGGAAACTGAGGTTCAGCTGTCACATTCCAAAACCTCTCAACTGGTATAAATTTTAAGTTGATGATGATATACCCAGTCTTAACTATTCCTTTAATAGCAAACCATGTTTTATTACTTTAATAACTAAAAATAAGATTTATAAATGTTTTTTTTTCAACAATGAGAGCAATAAAATTACAATTACAATTATGTTACAGAATTTTAAATGGTTGTGGATTTTTTCCTGAAGAGATAGAAAAACAAGCCAAATAATATGATACAGAAGGCAGTTTCACAGAAAAAAAGCAATCCCAAAAATGTTCATAGCACCTCCTTTTGTTTGCTAACGTGTTAAAACGGCTTTTGTACTTGATGACAAAAGTATTATTGCCATATGATAACAAAAATTCAAGTATACAGATTATATTTTAAAATACACATCCAAGAATTCAAGTAAGCCATCTATTAGCAAAGAGTAGATACACATAAAGGACCTTGGAGTCTTTCAAACCTATTGTCTAAATCAGAGTTCACAGTGAAAATTAGCTGCAAGGCTATCGAATCTATCAGAGGAGATATATAAGTTGCTACATTTCTATAACTCAGGATCCATTTTCTCCCCTTCTTGGACTAGTCCGGTAATTCCAGCTGTATTTGAGGAATGTTTCAATTTAAAATTAATTCAGAGTAGGAATCATAAACATTTTCTTACTGCCCAAAACAAAAAATAGCAACACACAAGAGATGTATCTCTTCCTTCAGACTGTGACCTCTGCCCTAACCCAGCTTGCTTTTCCTCCATTGCAGGGCTCAGATTTTCCTGGGCACATTGTTGCCTTCTGGGGCTTCCTGATCATTTGCACTTGGCAGGTATCAGGAACAGTAACCTCCATGTTTCAGTCCCTAATCAATTTTTTTAGGATTGGATTATTAATTTCAGTCACAACTGTAACCAAAATGTGAAAAGAAATGCAAGCATCCTGCCTGCCAACCACAGAGGAAGCTGTACTGCAAGACCCCATTTCTGCCTGGCATGCAGCCCCTGAAACTGTTGGCAAGAAATTCCCCTTAAGGCTGCAGTGCCACAGTGTCGCAGACATTTTTTCATAGAAATCCTTTCTTTGGGATTTGTTCATCTTCTGGGAAGCTGAGGTGCCAGAAGAAGAATGTAAACAATTGTTATCGGCTGGTGTGGAATGCAACAGGTGCAGCGGTGATTGGGCTTCTGTGAGTGTTTGGATTTGCTAACCACTCACAGGAGAGTTTGTCCTTGTTTCTGCTGGACACAGAACTTTGTTATTCATTCTTTTCTATGCTATTCTTAGGTTAGCAGCCTCTGCAACTTCTCTCGTTATTCTTTTTAGCATAGTTATAATGTATTATATATCATATATCAATAAATCCAGCCTTCTGATCATGAAACAAGATTCTCGTCCACTTCTCTCACCCATGAAGACCTCATCAGGCCGCTGTAATACCAAAGGACTTTCATTGCATTTGTGTCTTCTGCTTCCCCTTCCTCAAAATAAAAGAAAATAAGACAGAAACCAAACATCTAAAAAATAAGTCTAAAAAATACCCAAGGAAAATACTCAACAAAACAAAAACCCCAGTTAATTAAGGTGGTGTGCTTGTGAAGGGGATATTGACTGCTGATGGACAGAATAGATTGAAACCCTATTCAGCTTCTCACTATTTCACTTTCATCCCATAAATCAAGTAAGGGAAGATGAAAATTACTTATCTCACTATTAATGCTCTGAATTGGATGATGATCCTTGCCTATGTAGAGACGATGGATTATTGTGGTCTTGATTAAATGATTGTTTTAGAAAGTAAGAAATATGACATACTACACTTCCTCTGATGATGACACTGAAAGTGCAAGGTGTGAACACGTGTTTATGGCAGGCTGTCCTGAGGGCTCTGAACCTCATTTAAAAGCAAACTTATTAAAAATCAGAAAATAAGTATCTACCACCCTGAAGACAGCAACACATCTTTTGTCACAATGCAAAATGCATGGGTGGAGAGCTGAGAAAATCCTCTGCAAGAATGTGGCTTTCAGGAGACTTCCAAGAAATCATATCCCCTTGATCTCCTTTTCTTTGCCTTTTCCCAATCTTTGAAACTCACGCTAAAATAAAGAGCTTCTACATAAGTACAATCTACACAGGAGTCCAGAAAACAGCCTGTGGTGCATTCTCACCTGCATTTTAATGTGCTTTAAGCTGCCTTTATGTGTCTTTCCCAAATTCACCAAACTGAGAGCACAGCTTTACAAAAAGCACTCCAGTTCCAATTTACTTCAGAACATCAATTAATTTTTTGATTCATGTGTGAAGAAGAATTTATTACCTATCTTCATTTTTAGCAGATTACTTAATTTGCTGAGGCAAACCAACCAACTGTAAAATCAAATTATTTAAGGAAAATTACAGGATAATAAGGTAGTTGGCATTAGTATAATAATCATTGTAATGTGCAGAATATTGCATATTTTGTGTTTTATTGTAGATAATACTGCAATATGCTAGTGGAATTTTTAGTGTCAGAAATATGCTGGCCATATATTTATCTTTCTAAAGTAAATTTTCCTTTTAAACCTCATTCAGAGAAGGAAGGTTGTAACACTTGATTGCATCAAAGACATCAGTTTACAGGATAACATTTGGGTGACTCTTTCCTGTGATTCAATCTAAAAACAGTGAAAATCAACAAAAGTCAGCAAAAGGGGTTCTGAATTTATTTTGTGTGCTTTACCTGAATACCCCAGGCAGAGTCTGGTCTGGAGTAATCCCCTGAAGGATCAGTGAGCCATCATCACCAAAATGAAGTGAAAGGCTGCTTTTTGGAAGTGGAATATTCAGATTGAGGCCATTTACAGTACAAAAGGAGTTTCTTAACCTGCCTGCCTGGTAGATGACATTAACCAAGGAGTGGGCAGGGACAACATTGTAGAAACAATATGTGCATGTGCTCATCATGGAGATGCACCATGTATCTCTCTCTATGGGACAGTCTTACTTCAAAGAACAGTTTTAAAAGCTTTCCCAGAAAAAATAATTACAAAATTAAATATACAAAATTATGCATATTAATATGCATTATATGCATTTTAAATGCATATAGTATGCATTTAAAACACAATTCTTACTTAGGTTGACCTTTTAAGGTTGAACACATGTAAAATAATTCTGGATGAGAGGTATGAATTAAATTCTTGCATAGATTTTTTTTTAATTAACTGATGTGTCAATTTCAATTTTTCTATTTTAAAATGAAGTACACAAAAAGTACACAAAATGGTAAATAAAAAAAGAACAAGAATTCCCACTGAGTACCTCAAGACAAAATTGTCATTCCAGCAATTTTTTTCTCCTAGCTATCAGGAGATGTCTCTTCTCAGAGCTTGAAAAGGTGCTTCCAGATGTACTCATATATGTTTATACTGATCTAGTCAGGAATTTTTAATAGAGAGGAACTTCCAGTTAGATTTGGAAGCCACATGTAGGCTACTTTATCCCTCTCCTGAAATCTTACCTACAGAGTTATGGCAAAAGGATCCATTTTCAGCAACAGCAGATGCTCTTGTTGGTGGAATTCTTCAGATCAAACTATTCACCTCTTGAACGTCTCCATTTGTACTACTGAACAGAAATCTCATATATGCACATAATATCTTTCTGTTTTCACTTCACTGATTCCCCTCTTCATGTGGCTATGTCAATGCTGATGTTTTCATCATTCTACTATTTATCACTGGCCAATTTTATTATTTTGAACACAAAACCAGAACAAATGTTGGAAATTTTTTCACAGCACGTATTAAATCTTTGAGAAATATTATTGAATAACTTTGGTTTTTTTAAATCATGGATTTAATGAGCAATATTCACTAATGGTTCTCATACTTCTTCAAACATATTTAAACTAGGAAACCTCTCCTCAGCTTAATGCTGAATTTCATTCTATTTATTCTGCTTATAATAGAATCAGAAACTTTATCATCATTATCAGACAGATCTCTCAGACTTCACTAGGACTTAGTCACAGGATTAAAGCTCTCCTGAGAGGGTTAGAATTACTTGTGTGAAAATACTTTGCTCTTCTGTGCTCACAGTTGAATTCCCTGATCCCATAGATTAAAAGATTTCTGTGTCAGTATCTAATCCTAACGTCCTGACCTACACAGTTTCCTCCCTCTAAACAAATTTCAAAACTGGGAAAATATTTGACATAATTAGATTATTTTTTTAATGTGATGCAATCTGATCCCCTTTACCATTATTCCTTATTGCAAATACTTTATGAATACAGATATATATTTGCACACATATATACACATCTAGTTGATTTAAATGTTTATTTTACATGTATATATATGTGCATTTTTTTACATATATATGTACATAGATGCATTTCCCAATGTTTTTCTTACATTTGGCTCATCCCTATGCCTGGAATTTTCTTTTGTGTACTTCACATACCTTATCTGCTGAGAAATTTCCCTCTTTTTCATCTCAATACCGAAAGAAAATTCTACACGGAACTAGCCAGAACAGTGCCTTCATCACCATGTTCCTCTCTTCATCTCCCCTGCCTGAGCTCTGTGTGAAACACACAGGGATCACATCTCTATTTCCTTATCTTCTACACAAAAATACATCAAAACCAGCAATGGATGCAGTGTAGCAGCAACAGAGAGTCTACTTAAGCCTCTCTCTCAGCAGCACCATACAATTAGGAGATGAGAGATGGCAGAGGCAGCACTGATTTTTTAATAACATACTGTGATTCATTGGGCTACAGAAGATGTGAAGTACATTGCCCAGACAGTCAATAAGTACAGCTAGTTGAAGTACAGCACAAGGCTAATTTCTAAATAGAATTTCAGACAATCATTGTTTATCATTTTGCCAGCTACAGACTCTAATGTCTTTGGGGCTTGTCTGGAGCAACTTGAGGAATCAATCAACAGTTATCCATTAAAAATTATTTGTCTTTTGTTTATAAATAAAATGTACATGGATTATTCACAAGTCACAGAAATTAAGTCCTGCCCTTGTCTTATGCCATATCTTCCCAAATAACAGACTTTTGTTTTACTCTCCTCATTTGCTTCCTGTTTGTTTACATTCTAAAGCTGTGGCCTCAGTGTCTGATCTCCAAACAAACATACACTGAGCCTGTCAAGAAACCCTACTGACAGAAAACTTTAGTCCATCAAAATATGAGTCAGTTCCATCTCTAAGTCAACAAATAGATTGCTCTTGATTTCATGAAATGTATAATTAGTTCAAGAAGCAGCTATTGCCATCCTGTATCTTCCCTGCGTGCTCACAGCAGGTCAGCCCTGCCTTTCCTCACCACTCCTCCATGCACACCCCATATAAACACTTATTCCTGAAACCATTCAGCAATTTGTTTTCAGTCAGCAGCACACATGCAACCAAAAGTAGGGTGGGAAGAGAAGGGAGGGAGAGGAGAGGTGGGGTGAGGAAAGGAGAGGAAGGCCACAACATAAATGTTGTGGGTGTGTGACATCTACAGCTTTTCACTACCAGTTGTACACTTGTACTTTCTTTTGGGTTTCATAGTAAAGTGACAGAAACCTGTGAAGCTGACCTGATTTTTCAGCATATGAAAGACCTGCCAGAAGTGCTTCTACCACCAGGTCACTGTTTAATTTATTCCCTCTTCCAGTGGGGAAAATGTTTGGTGTTATTTCAATGTTTCTATCTTTTTTTTCCTTAGTGTAAGCAGCACATCAAAGGGATAAGAAAATATTTATATTCTGGATTGACAGGGTGAAACAAGAGATGTTAAATTATTTTAAAATGCCCTGTTTTGCTAGTGCACTTAAAACATTATATTTTCTAAAGATATATGTCTCAAAGTGTTGATGTTGTCGTCCAAATGAAGAAACCAGTAACAAAAGAATTTGCTTGGATTGTTCTGAAATTAAATTTGTCTCAGACCAAGCCAGGTGTATTTTTGGGGTTTTTTTATTGTGGCTGTTGTGCCAAAATAGTTATTACTCCCACAACTCTAGTCATCTTTCTAAAAATAACCTTCTCAGAGACAAAAAAATGTAACATTAGTAACATTTTCCAAAATTATCCATGAAATAAAACCAGAAGTACTAGAATCAAAGTCATCCTCTAAAACCATCTACAAAATCACAGACAAATGAATCTTTATTTACAAGTATTTAGGAGGCCATACTGACCTTCACAGTTCTATAATACCTTATTCCAGACATTTCCCATTTGAAAGTCTGATCTGGTTTACCCACTTAGATGAAGCTGGATGATTCAGCACTGAGCTGCAATTTCTATCTTTATAAACAATTTAGAAATGTGATAAACTGCCTGTGAATTTAATCCACAGAATCAGAATTTACTTCATATACTGGAGAATTAAAAAATGCCAAGTCTTAGAACACCAGCCCAGCTACCCTTTTGCTTCTCTGCAGCTCCCCAGGTCTCCTTCAGCTGTGATGTGATGTGATGTGCAGAGCAGCAAAGCCCATTCCCAGAATGTACCCATGGATCAGGACCGCAGGGATGTGACAGACTCATTCAGACTGTCTGTGAAAGAACATTACAGACAAAAAATAGAGGCTAATTAGCAAAATACAGGATGGTGCAACAATGAGAATCTCAAATCAGCTGGAAATAACTGCTTAGAAAATGTCAGGGCAGGAAGGGGCAGCTGTACTAAATAAGCTGCAGGAATGGGAGGTGAGATAGTCAAGCTCACTTTTCATCTTGACTACAGACATCTTGAATAGCTTCGGACAATTCAAATTGATCAACATTTTCAAATTTGGGTCCCCATCTTTGTGCATTAAATCTCCTGGTTTCACTAGTTAATACTTCTGCATGTCTAATAGCCACACATTAAAAATCTAATGTTTGAGCACCTCCATTTGAAAATGAACATTTTTTCAAGTGTCAAACTGTCAGTTTTTCTCCTGAGCAAAGTATACTAAAAGAGCTGTTGTGTCAGCTGAGAAACTGATAGATTAATAATGATAACTGAAGAAAAATATGATGAAAACCTCAAATTAAATACTCTACCAAAACATCAGCATTATGGTAAGGCTTCACACTGAGTCCCTGAGGAAAGATCATTCCATTTTACACAGCATTAATGTGTCCATTAGAGGGGTAATTTAAATTATTTGCAATATTGTATCTTCTGCTAAGTATATTTCAAACTGAAAATACACCAAGAGATAGTATATTTTTTAGATTAACAAATTCCATCTAGCCTTATTTGGAAATAAAATTTTTAAAGGTGGTGAGTAGGTCAAGGCTGGATAGCAATTCCCTCCCTCCACACTCCAATTCTCATGCATGCCCAATGGAAAAGGACACAAAAATCTCCTTTATTCACATCACCACTGTCTATGATCACTTTGTGATCTTGCCTGGGTTGTTCAGGAGGTGCCTTAGCTGTGTCCAATCATAGTCATCAAAGACCGTACAAGCTTCACAGCTGGTGAGATGGGGAACCTTCACAGCCTCATCAAAGAGAAATATAAGCACAGTAACAGTTTTGTAAATAAACCTCAGATTAATTCTTCATGCCAATTCTTAACTATAGATCTATTTCAGATTTTCATCTGTCATTTCAACTTACTGCTGACACCTGTTGTCAAAACACAAATACTGTCAGAATTTTAAACAACCTTGCAGGCTACAGTGAAGGTCACAAAATGAAAGGGACTTTTCAGCAGAAGCATCTGGACAGAAGATGCAAAATAATGTCATGCTACAGCTGAATAACTTTTATTTCTTTAATGTCTGGTCATTTTGGAAACAAAAAACATATGTAAAAGGTAAGACTTCTACCCTACTAACAGACTCTTATGCACCTCTTTCTCCTATTTCAATGTTATATGCATTAATTACATTTATTGTACCTGTTTCTCTGTGTTGACTGCTTGTCTGTGTACAGGACATTACCAATATCACTATAAATATAACACTATTCACTAATAGCTTCCCCAAATTTCTTTTGAGGGTTGTTCTTTGGTTTTACTGGGTTTATGTTGAGTTGTTTGAGGGTTTTTTGCTGTTGATTTACTTTTCCTTTTGTTTGATTGGTTGATTTTGTCATTTTACTGTTTATGTTCTCTTCCATCAATTTAGACAATTAATTTATGTTTAAATGCACCAGGCCAGATCCCATCACACAGAGGGATAGTCACAAATGCTAGGGAAGATAGATGTCTCCTCTGGATCATGAAGATCAGCTTCCCCAGGCAAGTAATGAGTGCACAAGGCTAATTTGACTGGACTTTGCAAAAGCTCCTCTCCATCTGACCCTTGCAAGATCCTATGTAGATTAGGTTTCCTAAGCTAAAATACTTTCTAATATAATCCATATTTCCTAGGGAGCTTCATAATCATCTTATGTACAATTGCCTTTCAGAAAATAATTTTCTGTATAAATCAGCTCTGCTTGGCCTTTGATCTTTTCCTCTTACTGTTCCACAGTCTTCAACTGGATCTCTAAACCTTCTCATTGCCAAGCAACACAGGTGGTGGTGGTGCTGCTGCACTAAGACAGGATGTATCAGTATTTACACCTCAGATATGGCACTGCTTTTATCTTTTACTCATGTTCACAATTAAAATATCAGACATTATGAATTCTAGTTTTACTTTAGAATAGCTTCCTTCCAGATGCTGCTATTTCATTGATGTTTTTCAGTGAGTATATTTTCCAAGAGGTACCTGCCCCTATTTGCCACTTCTATTTCTGTACAAGGCTTACATAAGTGCTTGTAACTTGCCAGGTACTTTTATGTTAGGTATATCTGTGAGTTAACTCTTCAGGAAAAGAAAAATGAACATACCTAAAAGCAATTGCCTCAGAGTAGTTCACATCCTCAGTTTATCTCCTAGTAAAGGACTAGTTTTTCAGTATTCTGAGTTGGATTCTTTCACTGACTTTAAAGATACTTGCTTATTTGTGTTTATCATCTGCCCTTTTTTTTTTGCCCAGACAAACTATGTTTTGTCCAGTTACATCTATTGAAGGACAAATTGATTTCCTACTCCAATATGTCAAACACCTGTTCCACCAAAAAATTTTTATGTGTTAAGTTTTGCTAATGACACTTCTAGGGAATAACTAGAAGTTACTAGAAAAACCATTTGATCAGTTTAAATAATTAGCATAATGGGTAGAGGCAATTCTACTCCACGCATTACTCCTTGCTGTATAATGGATAGATGGTCCCAAATACAAAGTGGTCATTCAGAACACCATTAAGGGCTCTGTTTTAGAAATGCTCATAAAACGGAAAAAACGTGTTAATTTGTATAATAATGAGACAGACTAGCAGCTCCCTAGCAACCCCTTTCCTAGGTCCTGTGAAGAGAAAAAGGATCTTTGCACAAGTCTGTACAGAGGATCAAATTATTCTTAGCTGTCTGCAATGTGCTAGACAAAAATCTGCCTGAGGTACATTCCCTGCTCTCAAAAGCATCAGCTCCAAAAGTGCAGTTGTAACTATCTACAACTGCTTACATTTATCTTATCAAACGTTTATGGCCCGTGTTACAGAGAAGGATAAATTATTCAATGTCATGGTCAGTTTCGGTGTTACAATTGAAAAACTCTATGTTAACAAGCTAGCTTAAAAAAGACAAATTTGGCCTCACAAGAAGAATCACTAATGCCATAAAATCAAGAAAAAGACAGACTGTCTTATAGTGGGAGTAGTTTTAGTTACATTGATGGCAAATAACCAACATTCATGAGACATGAATAATTTTATTCAATATTTAGTATTATATTATTCAATAGAAGTTAAATATATATTACATATTATATGTATTATTCAATATAATGTAATTTAATATATTATATATAATATATATTATATATTATATGTGTTCAATATAAAATAGTTAAATGTATATTATCAATATAAATCTGTTGCACTTATTTCTAAGGATCATAACACCTTTTCCTATAACAAGTTTAATTTGAGACTATCATCATTCTTATATTTTACATGACTACCTGAAATCTGTCCATGCAGTGGTAAGGCTTTCAAGTTCTTGATTAACTTCTTTTTTATGCACTGTTAATTTCCACATTATTCATTTTCCTATCAGAAAATTATTACATTGACTTTTACTTATATATTAAGCCAGCATTTGGATTTGTTCCGTTTCCTGTATGGATTCTATACAAAGCCACCAAAAACTGCCACAGTTTTAAAACGGAAATGTAAAAATCGGTATAAAGTTGGCCATCTCCATCTATATGTCTTAATTTTCCAGTTGATTCAGAGAGATATACATTGTTACTTTCCCTTTATGGCTCTTAAGCATTCAGGATTGGGCAAATATAACAATTTCCAAGCTTCATTATAAAAAATACTCCATGAGTTCTGATCCTGTGAGGACATCTAGTGAGCAGTTCCATATAGAAAGAAAACAGTAAATGCTCCTACAACATGGACAATTATCAGATTTTGATCAAGACTTTTGTTGTTGACAGATATTATTTTATTTGTGTCATAGCAGCATCTAAAGCCCAGCAGCAGTTGAAGGCTCCTTATATGCTTTCCTTTAAGCATATAAGAGAAATCTATGCAGAAAAGAGAAATCTATATCCCAAAAGTTCTCACTCTCAGGAAAAATTATTTCACACATTTTCATATGCAGCTATACAGCTCTGGCAGCACACCTTTCACAGCCTGTTTGAAACATCTATCCTGATATTATTGCTGTGATTACCACAAGGTAGACAGACAGCTCTGGCAGCAGCAGGAGCTTTCTGGGGGGGCTCTCCAGGGACGGGGTGCAAGGAGCAGCTGCCAGTCAGCTGTGCCTGGCACTGGGACCTCTGCACAGAGAAACTCTGGAGCAGCAGGGAAACCACATGAGAAGTAGTGGAAGGGAGTAGAAGGTCTCATGTTTCACACAGACTGCACAAGACTAGATAAGTCTGTTTATGGAGAAGAAGAGAATGACTGTGACATCCAAAGCTGAGAAAATGTCTGGATTCAGTTAAGAACATGATATACAGACAAGATTTATCTCCCTTGTTTTCTCTTTTTTTCCCCAGGTAGAGAGATTCTCCAGGTCACTGGCATATTTCAAGCTGAACATAACATTTGAATGTGATTAACATCAACGCTTTATTAGACTGAAAAAGTGAGGCATTACAAAAAATTCTCAAAGTTTGACTTTTTGATAAATAATTCTATTTGCAAACTTCATACCAAAAATGTAATATCATTCAACAAATGATCAGCTATAGAGTGCCTTAGCTACAAAATATGCTGTATCACCTTAGTGACATTTTGAAGGAAGGAAACAACATTTTGAAGAAAGTCTCTTACATTGTGCCTACTTGTAATATCTTAAAACTTGGAAGATTTAGAAGAATACTACATTCAACTGTCAAAGACAAAATTTCATTTTGTACACTACATCAACATCATGTTAATTGACTTTTGTGTCCAATTGCACTTTCTTAACCCTCTTTTTGTTCTCTGCAAAGGCAATGGCCCTCTCATTGAAAGACTGCATATAAAAGACTCAGACTATTCTAAATTAAAAGCCCAAAACTGTTTATAGCACAGGTATTAATTGATAAGGCCTCCAATTTCCATCTAATTATTGTTCTAGCCAATTTCTCCAAATCCTCATTAATATTTAAGAAGTTGACAGGTAATTCAACAAGCTTAATGAAAACTAGTAATGAGATACAGAAGGTATTTTTGCTATGTCTCATGGCATGAGCATAGGGAATCCAAAATACCTGAACACCCTGTGAAAGGAAGACCAAAAATCAGTAAATGCTTTGGTAAATTCATTAGTTATGACCTGTGCTAAGGTTTTGCATGTGTAATATTTTTTAGTCATGCAGACACATTTACAGTTTCAAGAAACTCCCAGTCTAGAGGTCTGCCATTACACTGAAAATCACCCCCTGATGTTAGAGGAGCTAGCAGAAAAAAAAAAAAAAAAAAAAAAAAAAAAAAAAAAAAAAAAAAAAAAAAAAAAAAAAAAAAAAAAAAAAAAAAAAGAGCTAGTTCTTTGTTAGTTCTTTGTATTTTAAAAAGTAATTAGGTATTGTTGGAAAAATATCTTTCTCAATTCCTTTTAAAACGATTCACAGAATAAATGGTAATGGATGTGTGCAAATAAGCAGGACTTAAAACTGGATATGGAAATTCTGAAAGCATATTTCTTTTTTTTTTCCTACCATGTAAACATCTAACAAACAGCACATACTGAAATGATTGTCTGAAAATGTTTTGACAACTTCAGAAAAAGATACTTGATGCTGATTTGATTTATGAAATTTTGTTAAATATCTGAAGGACAACTGCTGTTATGTGATTTGATGAGTTATTTTTTTAAGAAATCTAAAATAAGCTTATTATCTGGTATTGTCTCTCCTCTGAGACTTTTAAAGTCAGTCATATATACTTGAAAAAACTAACACTAGGGAAATGAAAACATTTAAAAATTGCTGCAGAGATACTTTTGGCATGAGTCTTCACACCAATAGTCATGAGTTTTTTGGACCACCCAGAAATAGTAGTGTCATGTACCTATAATTAAGTGAAAAGCAAAGGTTTGGAAGAATGTAAGAGAAAAATAATTCTGATATCAACTACAGTATTCAGTGACTGTACCCAGTATAGTAGAAGAAAAATCCCCGTTCATCAGCAAAACATCATTGATTCTGTTTCTCACATCTAAAAGAAACCTGACACATTTAGCAGCTATCAAGGGCAAGAGCTACTCATTCATCAAAATAATTGCCTCCTAAATGGCTGTGAAAAACTCACCCTTGACAATCATTATACAAAATGCATAACATGCATAGACCTGCACATAAAAATGTTAGTGTCTTGTTTTATTGTAAAGGAAAGGTTAAAATGTGACCTCTCATTTTACTCAATATCATTCACAAAACTGTGATTTTATGAAAAGATTACTTAACATCACCTCTGTTGAATCTAGGGCATTAAATTCCCCAGAACAATAAATATGAAGATCAAATGAGCTGAATAAGCAAGGAGTGCTTTCCGTCAGAACAGCCAACCTACCTTAACTGCATCAACTCATTAGTTCAGGCTCTCATTTTTCTTACAGCTTCTGATTCCTTGCCATGGCCAGGCATCCTCACCCAGACCCAGGCAAGCTGGATTGAACTATCCCTGCCCTTGCTAATGTATCTCCTCGGCTCTGTTTGAACAGGGGTAATGATGTGCCCCGTTAAGCTGTGCAGATCAGAATGACTCAGAGGAAATGAGTGTGTTCACCTGAAGTAGTGGAGGAAGTGCTCTCACCATCTACTTCTTGAGAGCAAAGGTGTGAAATCTTCCAATGCTCCTGACAGGCTGAGGAGGGATGGCATCATTTGTTAAGCAGCTTACTGCCCTGGAAGTGAAGCAGTTCGGGGGAGTGGAGCTTAATTTAGGCAAACTGCTTTGCAAATACAAATGCCTTTACATGAGAGAACCAGGGGGATTCCAGGGGCTTTATTCACACTTCTACACCCCTTTCTTACTATAGAAGTGCTAGGAAGCACAGCGGAGGAGCTCTGTGTAGCATGACTGGGGTCAGCTGTCTGAAATCAGTCCAGCCATCTCTAAGGTGGTGATTCCCAAAGCCACCCTGAAGTCTGTTTCTTTGACTTGCTCCCTTGCAACTCTGTGTTCATGAGTTTACTTCAGCAGATGCAGTCACAAACAGCACAATGATTCAGCTTGTGTTCATTGCTTCATCTACTTTTGCACTTCTTTTTCAGAGCACTGATGAGTGGATAAAAAGGTGTGGCTATACAGGACCCAGCCTACATCTAGTGCTACTGCTTTGCACTGGATCTGAACCAAGCTGTTGGGACATCACTGTCATAGGATTATGTCACTGAGTTTATCATCTGTGTTTGTGTTAGTAACTCTCCTGAATAAATCCACACATGGTTTCAGGAGAACTTTTATATTCATGCCCTTATTTTGCATCAGTTTATTAAACTACTCACAGCAGTATGGCCATTTTCACACATCTGACATCCTACTTCCATTTTGTTTGCCATTTCCCTGCTTTTCACTACAGCTGATACGCCTGATTTTTCACCAACCCTGGGAAGTGGAAGAATAAAGCAGTAATTCTTCCCTCCATCATTTTCAAAGCTGAATACATGATATTCTCATTCAAAATCATACTAAATTATGGCATGTAAAAAGATGGCAAGTAAATACCCACCTTCAGTGCAACTTACATTTGTGGTTTATGCAGTCATCATTTATGAATGTATTGATCTTAGACTTTCACTAATTTCAATAAAAATACCTTGCATTCAAGAAATGAAAGCTATATAAAAGCTTAAATTTGCTCACTGTCATAGAACTATAAAATTTTAATACCAACTGCAGATGAAAAAATGCATTAAAAATTCAGCTGCTGGGAATAATAACCATGCTACACTCTAAAGGACTTTTATTTGTTTATTTCCATAAATAAAAATATTTCCATCAACATAACACTTCATTGTGTTTACAGCAACTCAGTTGGTATGTTTTCATACTCCTGTAGGTATTTCCTCTATGATGTAATGTAAATCCTCACTGCTTTGTTTGTTCCTGACACTGAATCTTTCTTTTTTCCATATAAGCTCGATTACTATTTTTTCCCCCTCTTGTTATAGCTAATTTGCCTGGTTAACTTGGACCTTGAGCTCATGCTTGCTTCTAAAGACAACCATCTGGATCACATGCTGGGAGAACTGAAGCATGAGGATGAGAGGGGAAAAGGAAGGAACTTTATTAAACTTCTGGCTGAATTTTGCTTTAATTTCTATCTTTCACCACACCTATGTTCTTCTGCAATAAAACAAAGTACTCACAGGAAAACAGAAATGGTAAAATTAAAAACTTCTAAAAATTACTGATTTTTCTAGATATAACTCCAAGAACACAAAAAATACTCCAGATTTTAAATACTGAGCCAGGAAAACTAACGCATTCATCACTTTCTGGCAATGTGTCCCAAGAAAAAATCACAAGTATGAGTAAATTTTTCAAAAAGAAATAGACTCACATTGACTGAAAAAAACTAATTTTTTTTGTTTTGCAGAGAATAAAATTGATTGGAAAGCTTTTTACTGTTCAGAGAATAAACAGAAAAATTAAACACCATTGAGAAGCAATATTCCAAATCAATTTTTTTTCCTAATGGACTATGATTTTATTTTAAACCAATTAACATGGTATTACCACATTTAAACTCATTTCAGGTTTTGAGTAAAGTAAACACAACTTCTCAAAACAGAAAAGAGCTGTTTTAAAGCTTTTAAAGTCAAAGTATCCTATTCTGTAAATGTAAAAACATAAGGTAAATAAATCATTATGTATTTTGCTGGTCTTTTTTCTAAACAAGAGTTCACTGAAATGGGCATGCTTATACTGTCAGAGTTCAACAAAAACAACATTTTTAAATGAAAAGCATACCGCCCAAAAGTTTCTAATTTACACTAATATTACTGTCATTAAATGGAAGTTAAGCTAACAATCAGCTACGTCCCAGATTTTCATATGTATATGTATAGAGAGAATATACAGATAGTGTATGGAATGTTTTAAAGTACATAAATGTACCTGCTGCTTCTGAAAAAGGAAATTAGCCATCTAATTCTTTCTGACACCTTTGAGAAATTAATTCAAATCTAATTTTGCTATCACATTTTGAATTCTTTCCTCCTAAGGGGATATGCAGAAAATTCTCATTTTGCATGAAACAATTTCATTTTCTTAATTATATTTTGTTTAAAGAAAAATTGTTGGGGAAAATCTTGGCAAATGTTTCCCAGAACATAGGGTAGGAAAATTTCACCATTCATGTTGGACTGTGTTTTGTCACTCCTACTAGACAACACAGAGTCACATCAGTAGCTGGACTAATGGATCATTAGGGAAAGACTGGGATATCAGCACAGTTGTCTCTGCTCTCCCTCTGACTGCCTTGTTTGTTCTAAACAAGTAATCCACCTGTTATTTTCCAAAACTTAGAGGAGAAACTCATAATCAGAGCTAGGGAGATGCAGTTGCCATGAGGCCCCTGGCTAGACTGAGCTGGCTTCTTTACATGTCATGTCAAATCCTGGCAAGTGACAGAAAATATTGCTGGAGTTCATAAAATAGCCAGCTCTGTTAGTCTGGGTCCAGCTTTCATTTCTGCAGCATCTCAGACTTTCTCAATATTTTTGAATGCAGCAAAAGTATGTTATTCTACATTTTTCTATAGAATAATGAATACCAGAAACATTGAAGTAAAGCAAAAAAACAGAGGAAAGAGGAATTGTGTTTATCTATTATTGCCAAGTTTCAGGAAGAGGTATCTACCTACATCTGTACAGGCCTCATTTTTCTCACTGACCTGTATATTTTAGCCCATACATCAGTCATGTTTTTCATATTTGATTGCCATTCTTCTGGTCTGTGCAGCTCCACCATTCTTACTTCTGACAGTCAGTACACACACTGACACCTGCAGCAGCTGTCATGACCCAGCATTTCTGCCTGCAGCCTGAACTGTCTCACCAGAGGCATTCATCACCTGCTCAAGACAACAAGCTACTGCTGTTCTTTCCGTTTCACTCCTTTGCCTTTCTCAAAATACAAGTCATAAGGTCATCAGCAACTGGCACAAATCTTTGTTTGGCTCTGTGCCTCCCTTCTAGGGGAGAATCTGTGAGTTGCCACATGGAGGATGCCATGCCAGAAGTGTTTTAGTTTACCAAGCTGATGGGTTAGGAGCACTTCTGCACATGGGAGTGGATAGATCTTCTCCCAGAACACACTCTGAAATGCTACAGGGAAGGGCTGCTAAGAGAAGTACAAAGGGTTCTGAATTTTGAGTGCCCAAAACAGTGCCTATCTGCAGTTCCTTTATGAATGCAACTACATGGGTATGGCTCACCACTGTAGACACACTCCCACCTCCCAGAAGATGGGGAGACAGCCCTTGCCATTTGTCAAACAAAGATGGCAAAGTATAATTTAGGTGTTAAAAGCCACCAATGCTACAAGTGTCAAGCAAGTGGCACAGTGTCCCCTGGATTCTCAGCAGTGCTGCAGATCACAGACTTGCTGCAATCACCTCCCATGACCTCCTAAGACCTATCTTAGCACAGCAGCTACACCAAAAGTTGCAGTCCTTGTAGGTCTTCAGAAGATGGTTCCCTGAACTCCCCTGCACCTGCTGCAAAGGATGTCCTCTCCTGATCAGAAACAGGAATATTGGGTCTCCTTTGCACTGATCCTGCCCTTTTACACAAAAGCCATGAGAGCAAGAACTGCATCCTGAGATGGAGAGCAACGGCTGGAAAAAAGTAGCCTGCATACATACAGCACAGTCACACCCACATTGCTTGGTTTATATCAATAAACCAATTTTATATCAATAGCAATCCTCTGTTTCCTGCCCTTTTCTTAAATGTATGTCCCATTTACCACTCTTTTAAAATATATGTGGAAGAAGATTAATATTTACACTGTAACGTCTGACACACCATATCACTGTCCCTTGACACAGAAACAAATACACTGTACGTGAATTATTATTGCTGTTAGGTAATAATAACACTGTAATCTTTAATGAGATTGGACAAGTCAGCAAGTTTTTAATATTGCTGGAAAATAAAATGCATTTTACCCCTGCAAGCTCATGAAAACTAGGAGAAAAGAATTGAATATTAGATCATTCTATTACTAGAAAACAACGCTGATCATTCTTGTTCTGCTTACTCCTTATTAAGACTACCTTAGTGCATTTATTCTGTTTGATACACCATTAAGGTACTAAAAAGCCAGTCTTTATGCAGGTTTTCATTCTTTACTTCATAGCTTCTGAATAACTCTAACTAGACTTAAAGTACTATTTGGAAAGCCTGAAGTTAAATAATTATCAATTTTCCTAGAAAACAGGTTATTTTAAACTTGTGTATGAATTTCTTATTAAATCACAAAATAAATGGTTGGTAACTGTGTGGACACTAAATTGATCAGAGTCGCCAGAATATAAACTAGAACTAGGCAAAAAGCTTAAAAAGAACAATGCTTTAAAAGTGGGGTTTTAAGCAATGGAAAATAGTCTGTGATTTTCACATTTCAAACCTGTCTTGATGGATTGTGGTTAACAAGATTATGCAAGATATGAAGTTTATGCAGGACATCACTTCCTACAGCTGTAGTTAATACTACAAATTTGCCGCCATAGTTCCATAAAATAAGGACATTTATGAAGTCATGGAAGAGTATATTCTGAGTTTCATTTATGGAAAAAATAAATTATTATTTATCTCACAATGACTATGCCAATCAGTGAGGGCAATGTTAGTTACCTACAACAGATTTTAGAGGACTTTCTCATCAAGCTTTTCCAGGGAAACATTCAGTTATAAAATCTGAGAAAATGCAACCAGAGGAGTTACACCAAACAAGTCTATTGTGATCTATATGTGTTTTTAAAGAAGCAGCATCAACCTGAAATATTTAATTTTTTAAGCTTCTTTCATTCAGTAATATTCCACTTTTAACCCAGCTGTGACTGTGGCATACACTCAAACACCCAATGTATCCAAAACTCAGAAAAATGGCTGACACCAGACTTCAGCTGAGAGCACAATGCTTTCATTTACTTTTCTTCTGTTTTATTTACTGTCATTAAAATTTTACTGTCATTTCAATCTGTCACTTCAATGTCAATTTTCTTATGATATTCTTCTGTAAGCTACAGCCAACTATATTGCTGATGCTAACTCCAAAGGGAAGATAAAGATTTTTCAAGAGGTTTTTAATTTAAAAAAGGTTTTGCCTACTTATTTTACAAAGGAGGACATCTTGAAGATATGGCAAAATCAATTATGTTCATAATTTATAATTTTTGAAAGTCCTTTACTTTTCTCTAACAGAATATCCATCTCACTACCACAGCTTGTCACATTCTTTCTTAGGCTCCATCATTGAACTAGAGATTCTAATACTATGCAAATATTTTCTGACTTGAGAGGTAAGTAAATCAGATTTATATAAAAATTTTGTAAAACCTAAGGCCTCATCAATACCAGGAGGTGAAGGGCTGCTGCAAAACACCTGATAACCCCAAAATAATTTTCCGAAATATAAAATAGTTTCCCACTTTGTTTCAAAAAGTACCACTTTACTTTGCTTTTTAATGGACTTAAAAGATGTGTTTCATCATCATTTTTGTGGGTCATCACATCCAGAAAGTCTAAATTATAGAAGGAAAATGCTTTAACAGCCAGTGTGTACATGTGTGACTTACTATTATGTGAAAGATTATTCGTAACTTCTCATTCCCTAACAGCAAAATAATTCAAATGAAAATATCTTCCTTGTTTCCATTTTTTTTGACAACATGTCCTCTATTGCATTCTCTGTTAGTCAGCCAGTGTGTCTGTTTTCCAGCTGTGCACATAGTGTTTTACAGAGGAAGAAAAAACCTGCATGCAACTGAGATTCCTTAGGAACTGAGTATATTTAACTAGAGCCTATCAAAAGGATTTTCTAGAAAAAGAGATTGAAAGGAAATAAATGCTTAAAAAATAGACCTCAGATTTTCATATTCTAAATCCTTAAAGAATTAATACTGCCACAGAGCAAGGGGCAAGAGCTACCTACGCTTAAACTGCATTTGAAAAGTAAAAGCACATTGACAATCCCCAGTATGAAATGCTACTGAATCTATTGCTAGCAAGGGAAGTAACCTCAGAGTTTAATACCTGACACATCATGAACTGGGCAAAATTCAAAATGTCACAAAAATACTGCAGTCCCTACTAGTAGAAAAATTCAAGTGCAAAATGCAGTTGCAAATTACTTGTGGAATTTTTTACAGACACTAAAGAAATATAAAAATATTTCAGACCACTTTTACAAACGTTTATAAAATATAAAATTTCTTCTAGGTCAGAAAAAAAATATAGAAGAAAAATTTGAAGACAATAAAAAGGAAGTGATAATGTTTCATAGAATGCAGTTAGCTTTGATCATGAAATTTGAAATTTTCATGCTCTATTGTGCAAATAAATCCTCCATTTACTTCCCACTTTCTTTTAAAAAAAATCTAGCATTGTCCCTGAATTGTGAATGAGAACAATGCTGAAGGCTGAGATTGGAAAGACAACAGGACACCAGCCATTTCCTAAGCATTATGTGGAAGTTTAAATATCTAAAAATTTAAGTCCACAGAGCCAACCATAGAAATAATAAATAATCGGGTTTTAAGGATTAAAAAAAAATATATATACATACCCATAGTTTAAAAAGCATAAGCAGATGAGAGATTAGTATAGCCCATTTTATTTAAATTGTCACTTTACTGACAGTCGTAAGTTATTGTATCTGGCTTCAGTTTTTAAATATGAAGATAAAAGCCTTTTAAGTATCTGTTTCTGAATGGCATTCAAAAGAGATTAAGCTGAAGAAAATCTACAGTGAATATTACAAGAAAAGGATCCAAGGGAAAGGTTAGACCACTCTTCATTCTGATTTAAGTTTGATGATGCACTATACATGATGAGGGTACCACTATCTCACAACCCATCAGCAGGTAATTCATAAGGAGGTCAAAGAAAGGAAAAGGCCATAGAATCATGCATAATTTAGCAACTTCATCAATAAACAATTCTTCAATAATAAAAAAGAGCACTGAAAAAGGCATGTGGAGCAGGAGAAAGGGAGCAAAAATACCATCAACACAATCTGCAAGCAAACTTCAACTTTGTGTGCATGGAGAAAATTACATAAATCATTCCCCAATTTCATCAACATGATAACCATGCATGGAAATACAGACACACATATCTTTATACTTTGAACCTTATACTTGACACACTTGGGATGATTTCACAAAAATAAGTAGGGTAAATAAAGAAGAAAAAAGAACAAGACATGGCAGAAAAACAGTAAACATTCAGTTACCTTGATCTTCACAAAGTTAGCTTTAGTAATATAACAGTCAATATTAAAGGCAAAAAAGCAAAATCTTCCAACAGTGAAACTGTTCATAGAAACACATAACTACAATGGTCTGATCAGACCTGACATAGCTCTTTTAATACTGGAATTATGTCATAGTCACAAAGGATTTCACCCCATTGTGTGTTGCAGAGTAACAGATCCTTTTTTATAGCAATGTGGTGAAATGAGTATTTCCACAAGCTATTTGTGTTACAAATTTGTATTACAAATTACTGGAGAACAGATCATCCATAGTAAGATCTTCTATTTTAATTCCAAGAAGAACTGTCATTCTAAATAGGTTTCTGGTAACATTGTTGTTTAACCCAGCTCAGGAGTCATGCCCCATACTGCCCCTCAAACACTCCCCCACCAGCTGGACTGGTGAGAGAATTGGAAGAGTAAAACTTAGAAAACTCATGGGTTGAAATAAGCACAGTTTCATAATGAGAACAAAAGCCATGCATGCAAGCAAGAACAAAACAAGGAATAGATTCACTGCTTTCCATGGCAGGCAGGTGTTCAGCATCTCCAGGACAGCAAGGCCCCATTACACAGAACAGTTGCCTGGGAAGACAAATGCCATCACTCCAGTCATCCCCCCTTATTCCTCTTTTCCCCCATTTTATATACTGAACATGATGTTGCGTGGTCTGGAGTATCCCTTTGGTCATTTGGGGTCACCTGTCCTGGCTGTGTCCCACCCAGCTCTGTGACCAGCGTGGCAGTACAGAAAGCAGAAAAGGCCTTGGCTCTGTGTAAGCCCTGCCCAGAAATAACGAAAACATCTCTCTATTGTCAAGCTGTGTTTAGCACAAATCCAGAACACAGCCCCATACCAGCCATTGTGAAGAAAAGATTGAAAAAATCCTTTCAGGAAAAACCATAACCTGTGCAATCAGCCAATGTTAAAGTCACATAATGAAATTTTGTTTCAATAAAAATAATACAAATAATGGTAGATTTTGTTTCTGGAAGAAATCTGCCTCTGTAACCAAAGCTGCTGAGTCTCATGTTAGTTGCAATGACTAAAGCAGCAATGAAGGAATAGAACTTAGCAATTATGAGCCTGAACAAAAAGGGTTGATTTTTACTGAAAAGACAATCAAAGTTTTATTCAGTACCTCTGCTCTATGAATCATGTCCATTCCCAACAGGAAAACTTATGAACGACAAATACAGTTTCAAAGTTTGTTCCACAAAGACCATGTTCCTTAAATTTCATGTTTATAGTCAACATAAGCTACCTGAGTATCTTTTTCTAGGCACCCATATATCTCAACCCATACACACAAAAACTCACAAAAATTTTCACACTTTTTAAGTGTCATAATTTCCCATAACTTCCTGTCACAATTTTATTTAAAATGGGAATTTGCTCAGCTGCTAATGACACACATTAAATGAAACATTTTACCTTCTAGATGACATATTCTTTCAATTTTGAGACTGGAAAAAACACATATTAAACAGCTTGCTTATTTAGTCATCTTTTTAATTACATCATAACATCTGATCAATTTAGGTAGAAAACATACACATACTTTCTGATTCATCAAATAAAACCAAGTAAATTTTTATCATGATTGTTGGTATGGAACCAAACATAATCATAACAGAGAAATAAATATTAACTGTTGAAAAGCCTTTCTCAGCTGATTGATATCCTTTCAAACCATTATCAAAATCTGCCCTGTTAAAATACAGTGATGTAGAGAATGAGCAGAGTTCAAAGGATGGAGACTCCACAACCTCTGTGTGCAATCTATTTCAGTGCAATACACACACCTTTTCTGCAGCTGTACTTCTACTTCAAGTGATTTTTTTTCTGGAGAGTGATAGCAAAAATCAACTTTTATAATATCTTATTTATAAAGGAACAAGTGTCTTCACAACATAAGCTTGACCTTCAGTCACTGTAATCACCTATTTTTCTTTATCCGTTGGCATCATTCTTGGCCAACTGACCTCTAAGCACAAATGCTCTTTGCTCAAGTTCAATTTGACTTGACACCCGAGCTCTAACACTTAGGAACTAGCACTGTCTCAGAAAACATGCCTTGTCAAAAAGACAGTTCAACATAGCTGTGTGTTCCCAGGCTGACGCTGCATGGGGCCTTTGTGTGCCCTGTTGTGCCTTCACTTTAAAGCCAAGGTAGAAACACACAGAGGCAGCTCACAGAGAAATTGAGCAGCACAGGAACCTAATGTCACAGGAAAGTTTTGCAAGGTGCTGTGCTTCCCTGTGATGAAGGAGATGGGTTGGCAGGTGGAAGACACACAAAGAAGAATCCTTCCACAGCCACTTCTACTCAAGTTGGGGAGGGATCAGTTCCAGCATAAGATGTTTGAATTAGGATGTCAATTTTTAACGTACATGAATGGTAGGTGCCTGCCTTTTCATTACAGTTGATGAAGATCTAATCTATATAATCCAAGGAGAGGAGAGCAAATAATTCCTCCCAAAAATATACACTTCTTGTCTGTTTAGCCTTGTTTTACCTTGGCTGGCCTTGGTCTATCCTGGAGCCAGCTGACATTGGCTAGGTCAGATGTGGAGATGTGGAAGAAGCTTCTGGCAGCTTCTCACAGAAGCCATGCTTGTAGCCTCCTCCTCTGCCAAAACCTTGCCATGCCAACACAATACCGAAAACCCTATATAGAAAAAAGCTGTTCTTTTATTCCACCTACCTAGAGCTTACTAACTGTCTTGGTTAGGTCTCTAGGTGGTAATGGCTCCTCAGACACCTGCATCCCATGGACAAGGCAAGCAGATATTTCTAAATTCAAGTATTGAAATCTTTTATTTCTCTTTTACATCTATTTTCATTGATACAGAAAAGAATATAGGAAAAAATCTAAGTATATATTTATGAAATGTAAGTATATATTTACGATTTTTATAAACTTTTTCAGTCTTTGTAAGTCTAAATAATCCTTATAATTCAAAAATAAAGATGATTCTTATTCATAATTCAAATTTTAATGTAAAATATTAATTCAGCATAATGCTAAAACTAGAAGTGCCTAGGCAACCAATGAAAATTAGTCATAGAACTATGTAATCCTTAAGGGCATCTGTCACTTTGAGCATCTATATAAATCCATCTCTTTAGAGCAAAGCAATATGCACATGTTTAAGTCCAACTGACTCTATATTTGCTTTACTCCAGTGGGATCTGAACACATGGTTCTGTGCTTAGTTAAATTAAGGTCTAGGGACTAATCCAAAGTCATTAAAGTAATACAAAGATTCCCCAGAGAATACATTTCTATTACACACCTCTTTGCAAATGCAATTGCTTTGTTATTGTTTAATGCATATTCAGTCTTCTGTATATTAATATTATTTTAATAATCCACTTAAAATTCAAATACTTTTGTCTCATCTGAGCATTGCTGGGGTTTTCCTCGATCACAGCACTCAAATCCTGAACAGATGTAAAAACTTACCAGTAAAAGGAACATATTCTGTTTAATAAATGCATCTTTTTGGGCAGGGGGTTATACTGAAAATCCTGTAATGAAAAAAAATGCAGTAGTACATTATGTTATTCCTCATTCTTGTTATTCCTAATAAGAAAGGAAAGTCTTAAGCATTAAAACAATATATTCTTTTATTCTCAGATTTTTAAAAATTACTTTCTCCTTTAATTTCTATTTAATTTCCATTAGCTCTGAAATGAAATTAAAAAGTAGAGATGCAAGCTCATTAGTGGCCGCTAATTTGCAGTCATTCTGTAATGTATTAAATTAGCCAGCAGGAAAAATAGAAGTTATTTATTTATTCCCATAGCACTGACTTTTTCAAATGTATTTTATTTGAAAATATAAGTTTTTTCTTATAAAGAAGTCTCCATAACATTTACAAAAAAGACTTCTCTCCCTAAGTAAACTAAAAAAAACTATTCTAGAAGTAGAGAAGTAACTAAAATTTTAAGCTTTATTTCTTTACATTATCAGTAAAAAATATGTAAAGAGAAGTGTTCTGAAAGTTTTGTACTAATTTTTATTACTCTTTTAATGACTGTTAATAAATGTCCTTTATACCCTTTTAATGCTTTAAACATACTTTACTTTTCTCCTAATCCTACCTCACAATAAAAAGTAAATACACTAATAATTAACCAACAATAAAACCCACCATGCTCATTAATACATTACCCAAAAAATCTCAAAATTAGCAAAATCTCAAATTAGCAAACCAAAACCACTACAGACTTTTATCAGCTTCAGTCCTCCTTTCTATATCTATCTATATATATCTATATCTATATCTATATCTATCTATATCTATATCTAGTTATATATCTATATGTATATGTATGTATGTATGTATGTATGTATGTATGTATGTATGTATAGTTATTTGGTTATTTTTAACCACACTGAAGCGCTTTATTAGAAAGCCAACTTCTTTCCCAAGACTTTGAAGATCCAGGTCTGCTTCATAAGGAATAGAAGAACTAACGTAAACTTAAAAACATACATAAAACCTTTGTGAAATTGGGGCCAAAGGCAACTAGAGAAAAAAAAAGCTTTGAAAACTTAACTTACACTTCAGTGATGGTTACCAGCTTTATTTCTGCTCTACTAATTTGTAAAATTCAGGTTACCCAAAGTTCTGTCTCAAAAGAGGTAAATCAAATGCCTATACCAGTAAGCATTGAACAGCAGCGATTATAAGCTTGCAGCCTATAAACAAAATAAGTAAATACTTATATTGCAGAAGGAACCTCTCAAATGTGCTAATAATGGTACACAGGAAATGAGAACATTTTTTAAGGTATTATTTGCATTTTTAAGAAAGTACCTTGATCAACAAAATTTGATTTAATCTAAAAATCTGAAAAATTTTACTAATCTTTACACATATGCGGAATCAGACTTCAAGCTACCAGAATATTCAGCACAAAATATTAATCCACTAGGATATTACTGTAGTTTAAGATTTCTTTAAAGGACTTATTTGTTTCTAGAAGTCAGAATTCCTGTATTTGAAAAAAAGAAATAATTAACCTTTCCCTGCAAAAAAGCAATAAGATTTCAGGCTACTCTGTAACAATTCCTGTGGAAAGTATTTAACACTCCCTACCGAAATTCTCTTGACAAATATTTATTTTTCACATATGTTCATTATGCATATAACGCAAACTTAGACGCCCTATAGAAATGAATGTAGAGGCATGCAAATCTGAGACTGTACTGCTGCATCAGTAATTCTCAAATTTTGGCCTATAACCTACCTATAGGATCCATAAATTGCATAGGAATTTTGTTTATATCTCTTAAAGACAAAAATCAATAGTGTTTTCACTTAAATATGCAAAAGCAGTAATTTTGACAGTTGATATTGGCACATTGGACAATGATCCATTTTGCCAGGGTGTGGAAATTTTAGGCTTTCAGTGCCTTGACATTCTGTTTCTAAAGTTTGGAGTGAATAAAATAGGCACAAGATAATAACTGAGTTTCTTCCGAGTTTCTGTATCTAGTCAGTTCTCTGGTCAGATAATTTATGAAGTCTGGAAGGCAATAGTTAAGTACTGCGTATTGCAGGTGGGTAAAATAGATACTATGCCTCGTGAAAAAGAAAAGTTTTTTCCCTAAGAAAAGCCTTAACAAAATGATGTAATGAGTGAAAATTTCACCCTGGGATAATGTACATTTTGGTAAAGGCATATTCAGCAAAATAGAGTAAAATCTGAAGGCTGGATCTCACTGCAGGACACACTGTGAACCTCCTTAGAATTTATTGTGGCTTGAAACTGCTGGGTGAAAGGAATCCAGAAACCAAAATGTGAAGCCAAGCTCACTTTGTACTTCACTGTTTCATTTCTCTGTACATTTCCAAGTGTTCCAATGAAAAGAGTGCTGAATTTTAGCATAAGAAATGCTATTTGCATTATTTAAACGTGGAAAACAGCAATATTGACATAGAAAATCCAGTTCAATCTTGCACTATCAAGAACTCCAGTACAAGGGTCATGAACTCCAAAGCAGCTGCTGAGGACTGCTCCTCCAAATACCAATGCTGGGTTAAGAGCTGAGATGTTGTTTAACCTTTAACTGTGTGATGTTATTTACAGGGCAAAGTACTTTGGGGTCCCAACATGGTTATCCCTTGCTGTGTGTAATATAGATGTTACAGAAAATACCATAGGAAAGTACAACACACGACTTCCCTGGCCAGGTTTCACAAACACAGACAACTAAACCATTGCTTAAAGAATTCTTTTGAAAGCCTTTAGGGCTTCCACATTCAAATTATAGACTTTAAAAATACTATTTTCATATCTGTTTTTCAGCAATGTTTTTATTCTGTTTTGATCATTTATTGCTAGTTGTGCAGGGTTTGGGCAGAAGCAATGGCAGGTTTGTAGCACTAGAAAGAAAATTTAAAGGTGCTGAAAAAATAGACATATATAGAAAAACAATAGCCTTATTGCATAAAATTGCAGCATCAAATAATAATGTCATTATAAAAAGGAAATACATGGCTTTTTAATTTACTTGCTTGCTATGTTTTGCAGAATATGAAAATACATTTTTCCACTTTGCCAGCAGCAAAACTTGAAATGAAAACCTTTCTGTCCTCTCTGTTTATTCTATCTCCAAGTCCATTTAGAAGTGTTTTATCCTGAGCAAGGGTCTCTGGAGAAGTATTATTGTGTTTGGAGACTATTAGGGTAAATAAAGACAGTTTATTAAGAAGAACATCTTCATTCTTTGGGGAAGAAACTCAGACTTCTCAGATCTTTTTCTAAGTTTCCACTACAAACTGTTGCACTTTGAAGAACAGGCTGCATAGAATCAACAAGTTATACTTTTATATTTGCTTCTTGGAAGCAAATATATTATATCAGTTCCTTTCAGTAATTCAGTATCCTTCTCCTCAGAAGTAGTCCCAGTGGGAGGAAAAGTTTCCCCAAGGCAACAATTCCATATTTGCTGATCCACATGCAAGCAGAAGTTTATTTTGGAATTCCGTCCCCTCCCTTCTGCAAACTTTTCAAAAACTAACAAACAAGAGATGCTGGGGCTCTGATAATGTTTGGTTGCTGAAACCACTTTGGTATTGAATTTATCATGAATAGGAAGCCTTCCTAGAGATACCGTTGTAATGAAAATTATATTAAAATTAACCTAAGGTTCTCAGACATATTAACAATATCAAACTGCAATCTTCCAGTCAGCAAACACAAATGTTAGTTTTCTTGTTAATGACAATATTTTAAATTCACAACCATTTATCAAAAACCATTATGGAAGCTGCAAGTAAGCTGAATTTTTTGGTTCATGATTCACGCCCCCTGAACATTCAGCTCTTACTCGCAGTTGTCTGCTTATTTCCTCCAAAGCTTTTAACTTAGGTTTACAAGCTCAGTGCTAAACTTAAGACAGGATAGTATTTCAGAGTGCACAATTACCAACTTGGCTAAATGATCATAAATCCTAGACAGATGAATGTATCAAAGAAAAATCCCAGTGTTAGTAGGAAGAGGCCATGAGAACAGAAACAGAAGCAGCACCACCCAGAGGTGGAAAAAAAAAAGCTCTTGAATTTACAAGGATATTTCCAAAAGGGTTATCGGGAAAAAATCCAACATGAGAACCTTCAGATACATTGAGTGTCAATGTCTTCTTTGAGATGTCAAAGTGAAAGAAACAAAATTCTTTAAAAGAAACAATCTTTGACACAAAAAATACTAACCCTTCTAATACAAAAGTGATAGCAGAAGGGAATAGAGAGAAAATATTTTACAGAGATATATATTTAGAATACTATGTACCTCATTTATAATATTTTACACAAAAGGGTCCCAGTAGTGAAAAAAAAATGGAAAATTAAATAGAAAATACAACAGGGTATTGAAGAAATGACATAGAAAATAGTAAAAAGATGAAATCCCTTTGGTTTAACAAAGCTAATATGAAAGCTTTAAACAGCAAGGAACATACAGTAGTCCTGTCTAAAACAAGACATTGGGAAAGGTCTCCTCTCTTAGCCACAACTCACCATAGCAGTATACTTACCATTTAAGTATCTTTTATTTTTTAACAATAAATCTTCTCAAAGCTCCCTAAAAGCAGAAAAAATAAGAAGCTGAATGGAAAAGTGGCCTGAAGAACCAGGCCTGAGCATCAGAGTAAGTACAATACATACACATGTAACTACACACAAAACCAGATAATACTGGGGGATTTCTTTGCAGGTCACACTTAGAACATAAGTATTTAAGTAGCACCAAAAAAACAACAAAAGCATTACTTTCCCCCTCATCTTTCAGAGGAAAAAGTTTGACCATTTTAACAATGCTTTTGCATTAGATAAAACGTTTTGTGTCATGTCATGAAGCAATGCTATTTCCATTTAAATTGCAGTACATTCTAAATATCCTAAAGATAACTGAGCAGTATGTATTTTTTTCTCTGCATTAAAAAAATACATAATTTCTAAAGAAATAAACTTTTATTGCTTAATCTCTGAGAAGTTTCAACATTAAAAAAATTAAAATTACCTGTAATTAGGTGATATAGTTAGCAATTAAAATCCATTTTTAAAAAGGCAATACACATTAATTAAAAAACACTTTTTAAGAATCTTTGAGGCTTGTCTTAATTTTTTAACGACAGTTTCTAATTTTCTAGGGTTTATTATTTTCTTTGATTTCTCTGTTTTCTTTCTTCTTCAGAAAATAGTGTATTTAATCCCAGCCTTTTGAGGTCATTTCACAAGAACAAAGTCCTTCCCACCATCCTCTTGTCCAGTCAAAGTAGGTGTTTTTTCTTCATCTGCCTGGGTTGTCTGAGGATGACCACAGTAGATGCTTGATTTGGGAGATGCTTGGTAGGGGAGCTTTTCCTGATCTCTCTCTCAACCTCTGGCTCAGGCATCCATTTCTTCATAACCTTCAATTCTTTCATGCTGATTTTGAAATTAGCTGACATATTTAACGTAGTTTCATCTTTGAAAGTATTCATCTCCAGAGCCGAGACTGATCTTTTAATCAAACTTTTCTGTTAAAAAAGGAAACTTAATTTATTTAGATGTTCATTTGAAATAAGATTTATATATCACACTCCCTTAGTTTTAATAGACTGGATTTTATTTTATATAAAGTTGTAAAGGGAAAGAAAAAAAAGAATTACACGGGGACTACGCTGTTGGGAAAAAAATTATTATTTAATAGGAAGAAAGATCTGCATATCTCAGGATATGTTTCAAAACAAAGGGATCTGAAACATTAATTCAAAGTTATTTGAAGCTCATAGAGGGCTAAAATCAATCTTCCTTAAAAATTGTCCCAAGAAATTTGAATTAAATAACCCTAGTCTTTGTAGGAAAGTTACATTTTAAAATAAAAAATATATGCCACTGGTGGTGACATTTACAAAAAATGAATTGAGGCATATTCAGAAACCAGGAGAAAATACAGCAAGACTCTCTATAATGTTTACAAGTATACATGTATTATATGGAAATATAGTCAATATCTGAATGGAATTATGCACCCTTGTACTTTGTGCCCTCATCCCTGAAGTTATTATTTTGTTTTTGGTGAACTCAAAAACAAAAGAATAACTTTTATCCTCTGGTATTTAATTTTTATTAATTATTAAGCAAATATTATTTCTGAAAACAAATGTATCACTTCTCAGTCTTTTTGTGATTTCCAGTTCACTAACTTGCACTTTAATACTAGGCATAAAACACCTTTGTTAAAGAAATGAAAATGCAATTCCATGTCAACTGCCTCAAATTTACAGGGGGAAACAATTCTTACTAATAATTAACAGGAATTTTAAAATAAATGAAGCATTGAATAATTTTGAAAAAATTTTAATTAGATCCTGACAAAGCATAGGAAACAGAAAGATCCTTGATTTAGAGTAAGCACTACTTAGTACAAACTAAAACATCAATGATTTATCAGAACAGGAAACCAGTCAGCTTCATCTATTCAGCTACCTGTACATGTATGCAAATTAAAATGTATGTTAAATGGAATGTTTGACTTGTCTCAACACATTGGAATATGCCAACACTGACATCTACTGGTGTTAGTCGGGTTTGGGGTAGTTTTTCTGCAAGCACTAAATTAGAAATGTTTTTTGTGCATTCATGGACCTAAAGAATTGTACTTTTGTCAGTTGCAATTTCACTGTCAGATGTATATTTTAGAGAATTTATATATTCTCATTTCTGCTGATTGCAATGTATTTCTATTTAAAGGTCTATTAAATGATCAGAATATTGAGTAAGTGGCAGAGGGGAGAGGTTGTCTCTCCTCTGAGAACCGGCCATTTGATTTAACAAAAAAATGCCTTCTGAAGTGCATTTGGGAATTAAAAAGGAATTCTTAAAATGCAGCACTAACCCATAAGTTGTAGCTCTTACACAGAAAAAAAAAATGCAGGTCTAGTTTGTTAACTCTTTCTGGAAGTTCTTTTTTTCAAATGGAAGCTTTTACCTACGTCTCAAGGAAAAGAGAAACAACAACTGAAACCTTAACTTCTGACAAGCATTTTTCTGACAAAATTTTTTTTTGATATCTAAACATTTGGTGGTTTATTGGATTTTAGTGGCAAGGTTTTGACAGCAGAGCAGCTGCACTGTGACTTCCATGAGAAGCGGCTAGAAGCTTTCTCCAGGTCTGACAGAGCCAATGCCAGCCTGCTCCAAGATGGACCCACCATCGGCCAGGGCCAGCACCATCAGCAATGGCAGGATAACTTCTGGGATAACTTATTTAAGAACACAGAGGGGAAAAAAATGGAGCAGAAACAACTGGAAGCAGAGAAGAGAGAAGGGAGACTATGTGACAAAACCAGCTGCAGAGACTGCAGACACCAAGATGAGTGAAGAAGGAGAGGCAGGAGGTGCTCCAGCCCCGGAGCTGAGATTCCCTGCAGCCTGTGGTGCAGATCATGGTGCGGCGAGATGTGCCCCTACAGCCCATGGAGAATCACAGAGGAGCAGTGACCTGCCTGGAGCAGGAGCCCCACACACTGGGGAGGCCCAAAGGCAGCTGTGATCCTGTGGGAAGCCCACACTGCACCAGGCTCCTGGCAGGAACTCTGGTGCTGAGGAGAGGAGCCCATGCTGGAGCAGGACTTGCAACTCAAGGGGGACCCCATGCTGGAGCAGTACACAAAGTGGCCCATGGGATGGACTCCCTTTGGAGCAGTTCATGGAGAACTGTCTCCCATGGGAGTGAATCCATGGTAGAGCAGGGGAAGAGTGTGAGGAGTCTTCCCCCTGAAGAGGGAGCAGCAGACACAACACGTAATGAACTGACCTCAATCCATGCTATACATCCCCCTGTGTCATTGGGGTGGAAGAAATACACAGTTCCAGAGTAAAATTAAACCCAAAATGAGGAGGGGTGGGGAGAGGGTGGTTGGGGGATAATTTCTTATTTTCCTATTCTGATTTAATTGGTACTTAGTTACATTTCTATATCTCCAGCTCAGTTCTGGTTTCCTCATGATGGTAAATGGAGTGATCTCTTCCTGTCTTTATCTCAACCCATGAGTCTTTCATTGTATTTTCTCTCCCTTGCCCAGCTGAGAAGGAAAGGGATCAAGCAGCTTTTGTGGGCGCCTGGAATCCAGCCAGCATCAGCCCACCACAGGTCATTCTGACTCTTCAAGATGTGTGTCTGCACAAAAGGAATGTCCATTAAAGCTATACAAGATACAAAAAGGTATAAAACAATCAAAATATTCCTTATAATTTGGTGGTTAAAAGTGATTTTTAAGGCAACAATCCAAAAGAGCTGTCCTTCTTTTAGGGCACTTTTGTCATAAATAGTTTTCAATTCAAGGAGTTTATCCTAAATAATCAAATGGGAGTTAATGTAAAACAACAACTAGACTTTTCATTTCTGGAAGAGGGAAACAACATGGAGGAAAAATTGCAGGTGATAACAATACTGATCTAATATTGTTTCCACCTGCAAGCAAAAAAGGGTAAAATCAGAAGTCTCAGGGAAATGCAGGAATTCCTGTATGAATGAATCTTAACAAACATATCATGAAGCTACAAATCCTGTTAAAATTTTTGTAGGATATCTGCAAGAATTAAGTTTGACAATCATATATAGCCTTATTAAAAATATATTTATCTTAGTACTGGTTTTCATAGCTAAAAAAGTAGCTTTTTAACTCTCAGATAACCGATTCCTGTAGAGCATGCAGGCCTGCCAAGATTAAACAGGAGTGCAAAAACAAAGCGCTGTTGCTATCTGTTTAATTAAACTTAATACAGTCAGACTCAGGAGAGAATTGTAGCTGACCTTGGGAAGTTTAAGTCTTGATAAATTGATACATCCTGCTCTCCAAGGCGTTTTTTTGCAGGTATGAATGAAAAAATATATGTATTTTTAAGCCTGTGCATATTTTTCATAGGGAAGACAAGATTTTACAGCAAGAAAATTATTGCTTTCTTGATCTGAGTTACCATAAAAAATCCTGCAACTGTAGGTGTCTTTGGACTTTGTTGCAGCCAAACAAGATTCTTTCAGAGAAGAGCACAGAATTGGAAAAAGAATAGATCTGCTGCTGTTTAAACTATTAATGAAGTCATTTGAATTTTACTATCTGCTACATGGAAACCATGCATGCCCCTACACAGATCATTTGCATTTGTGAGATTATCCAATTTCAGGGAATTGTTCAATTATGAAATGTGAGCAACTTTAACAGAATTAAATTAGTGTCAGATAAACGACCCCTTTGACCTTCAAGGCTCGCATATATCAATCAATATTTTAAAAGAGAGCCGGTGATTGCAGCTGGTGCCACGAGGTGGCAGTGCTCCAAAGAATTTGGTTCTCTGGATTTCAAGGATTAAACGAATTCAGCAAAGAATTTTACTATGGGCTACTTTTTTAAACTTCTCTTCCTTTCTGGGGAATGTAGCTCTCAAAGTAAAATTTCCTTCCCCAGAATTTTTACTAATTTATGAATTTTACACTCACCTTCATTTCCTCAACCTGTTGACAACTTGAAAAATTAAACCACTCTCATCTTCAAATCCCATCCTCCCATAGATTCTACAATTAATCTCTTCTAGTTCTACTCCCATATAACTCCTTCTACTTCTTGCTTATTTTAAGGGGTTCTGTCCTTCACTCTTCTCTTCTTCTATTCAGTATCTAGTAATGTCTAGTCAAAGACCCTGTACAAGTTCCCTTTCCATGGTAATCAATTATGGTATGATTAATTACTGCTCTGTACCAACAGAAAAGTCAGATGATCTTTCTCTTAGGGGTGTGAAGCTGCCACTTTTAGCTCAGCTAGGCTGACAGAAAATAATCTAATGAGCCTTTACCTTTTCAACTTTCATGATCTCCTCACTACTTTCTTTCTCCATTCACTATGTCTAGCAGAGACTCAGGACACAGGTATCATTCACAACACTCTCAAATCAAACTCTTTTTCTAATCTCTCCACAAAGCTAATAGCCTGGTATCTCATTTCGTACCCTGCTTGCTGCAGCATCAGTTTCTTTAGCCTAGACAAACATCACCTTGCTGTGTTCACAGTCACTCAAAGTGCCACCATAAAGATCATAGTGCTTCCTTGGACAGTTATCCCATTCTTT
The DNA here is from genome assembly GCF_027579445.1 of Ammospiza nelsoni. Taxonomy (NCBI): domain Eukaryota; kingdom Metazoa; phylum Chordata; class Aves; order Passeriformes; family Passerellidae; genus Ammospiza; species Ammospiza nelsoni. The sequence goes on along the minus strand of NC_080638.1, from coordinate 40,733,610 downwards.
GAAGTAACAGAAGGAAAAAAGTTTTAAAAGATGCTCCTTTGCTTTCAAAATCTTCACAGCGTTTTTGGGGGGTTTTTTTGTTTGTTTTTGTTTGGTTGGTTTTTTTTTATCTCTAGAACAGTAAAATGATAACTTCTAAGTTTGTGACTTCTAAGACCATCAGTGAATTCCTAAGTTTGCAGGATTCCTTTCTGAACACATTTTTGCCCACCATCATAGTGCCTCTTACACCCAAGAAATGCTCACAAAAGCCGTTGATTTATTCTCACAAGAATTTCCCTAATTCCTATCCCACCATGTCCTGCAAAATAATTAGTGACTGGGTTACTGGTATGCTGAGATCCCTATTTACAATGCTGAGCAGAGTCCTTATTCTCACGGAGTCCCTATATTCTCTGAATATATCTGTCCAACAGACAGAAAATGCTGCTGAATCAAAGGCAAATAGTCTAACAAAGGCCATGAATGATGTTTATATGGTACCCAAATTGCTGACAAAAGCAGAACACACAAAAACCAAAGGGAAACATCAAGGCCTAATCCTGTAGCCTGAAATGATGCCATCCTTGATGCTTAGGATAATCTTGACTTCATCAGAAGAATTCAATTACTAAAAAATTCCATAAAGCAATTTGTGGATTCATATTTTAAAAGCAGAGAGAAGCATCATTATTAGCAAACATGACCTTCTAAATAATACAGATAATAAAATTTCATCAGTATACATGCACCAAGCTCAAAACTGGCTGGATGAAGCTGAGGTTATACCTCAGAAAGAAATCTATCCTTGATATGAAGGCTGTAAATAATGGATCACTGCAGAACCTGCTACTTTCATTGCTATACATTGAAATATTATAGCTGCTGTCAATTTGCCTAGATTGAAGCCTCAGCTACTGGATTTCTTATGTTTTTGTTTAGCAAATCCTGTTGCATCAGGATGTATGCCATACAGATACCATATTCACCTCAACTCTGTCTCTGTCTCGTGTAAAAGCTACATAATGCACTTTTAAATCTTAATACAGAACTGGTAGTCAAGAAATAGAACACACAAGAATTGACACTTCTGCTTGCTCCCCTGGAACACTATTTGAACGCTCTGTTAAGGGCATTAAGTGCACAACATTCCTGAAAACATTCCTATGGAAGGAGAATCACAGATTTAGACAACAGGAAATCAACTGCCCCTCTCTAGAACTTAGATCCTCCAGGGGCTGCAGGCAGATATTTCCCTCCAATTCAAATCCAGAACATGGAGCCCTCTTCTAAGGGTTGATGCATCCATTCTTTCAAGAAAGGGCATGGTGATTTTTCTTTCTTTTATAAGAGGAAAAAGGGCAGAGATGTGATTTTCACCTGTTTATGATATTATTGAAACATAGAGTCAGGGTAAGAGAATTCATTGCTTATCTGAGGATTCAAAACTCAGCACTAGATCATTTGACCATTCTGGGTACAGGAAGTTGTGTCATTGAACAGAAAAGAATGCAAAAGCATGCAGCCAAGAAAAAGAGCAAGTGCTGACATGACTATCTCACTTATTAGAGCACTTACCTGGAGCAGAAAAGTTCTGTATAATATTTCTAATCCCAAAAGTTCTTTTCTATATTGTTGGTAATGTCTCACTGCCTTTGTTTTAAGATAAACATGTTTAATTTAAAGTTCAGAGATTGTTACAGAGACATCTTCTGTTGCTTATCTTTCAAGACTGTAAAGCTCCTTTCAGAATTACTGCTTTTCAGGATACAATCTCCCCTCCTACAAAGTATGACCCTAATTCCCTATTCTTGTCCTTATGACCTTGCATTTGGCTGCACTAAAGTGTGTGTTTTTCAAGAGAACCCAAGTTAACAAGCTACACAAATTGCCTTGTAAAACTGACCAAGCCTTATCCTTATTTACCACTCTACCATCCTTTAGTCACTACAAATTTTATAAGCAATAATTTGGTATTTTTTGAGCTGGTCACGCACAGAAACTAGAAGTTGCAAACTTCCAGTCTCAAAAACCATCAGGAAGACCTTGGGAGTATTATGGCTCCAATTCTGAATTTTTTGGTATTACTATGTGAACAAAAAAGACACAAAAAAGGAAAAAAGTAATAAACAATGAAAAAAAGAATATGCTTCATATTGATTCATATGTACATTATTGATGCAAAACACATTAAAATTTTTAAAACCATTTTGGAATGCACTACCATCAAAGATAAAAATTGGTATCTAATAACATGATAGAACGGGGCAGGGTTATTCCAAAATTCATTTATGTTTCATCACTTTTTGTAGAACAAATTTTTTGAAGGATCCCTTCTTACATGCTACCTCAGCCTTAGAAAAATTAACTATGGTATATTTTGTTCCACTTCAGCTCCTCATTCATTAAATATTCTTCAGTTACCACGACTACCTATTATATATGCAATTAATATTTTGAATACAAGTTTTTCTAGGTCCCAGTTCTGTATGTGCTTCTTTTTGTGCATGTGGGAGCTCAACAGAACTACACTCAATTAGTTAAAGTTATGCCTGTTCCTGAGTGTTTGTAGAGTCAGGACTGAGGCAAGACTTTCTGTGATAAAGAACTGGTACGTGTGTACTTTAAACCTTTTACTACTGCAGAATTTTACATTCACAGAAAGCCTACTGTATTTGTTTAGTATTTCTTCTCATTTCAATGGGACCTCATGTAAGTAGAATATATTATTAACCTGAATTGTGGAATATAACTTATAAGTCAACAGAGTGCGGTTTATGTTTAAAAACAAACACTTTTGCATTCTAAGCAACGTACAAGTCTTTTAGTACCCTTCTTCTACTTATTTTAAGACACATCTACCAAGTAAGGGAAATTTTAAAATCTTTTTCTTTGCCACTTTAAAATTACAAAATACTGAAACACCATGAACGTTATTTTTCAACATGTAATCCTGTACATTAATAAAGTAATTAAGTCATAGAAACTCTGAAAATAAGTAAGTTCATACCTTTTTCTTTCAAATTGCACCATCAATTAAGGTTCTTCCTTCTTCGTGTCCTCTGCTGTAAGTAACATCTTCTCTCTAAAACATGATAAAACTCTTGCAAATAAGGAATATGAAAATTAGAAAAGCAGATGATTAATTCCTGGATAAAATTTCTAAAAATGAAAAAAATACATCAAGAATCTTAATCTCTAGATTCTTATGTATGTTAGCTGATCAAATATTGCATCATGACATACATCAGACCATAGTATATAAACTGCAAGCAAAACAACTTGGTATAAAGAGACTAGTCATTTCTATTTGAAGTAAAGATCATATTATTTAGAAAAGAAAGAAAGGTAAAAGTTAAATAATTGGTAATAAATCTAAAAGAAAAAAATAAGTGCAGCAGTCATAATTTTCCTCTCTCAGCTTAAGGTCTTTCCTTTGTTGCACTGAAAATTTAAACGAAGTAATGCAGATTTACAGCTTAAATTGGGTATGTGAATTAATGTTCTGTGAAAACATTAAATACACATTAATCTTTAAATACTCTCTCGGGACAGAATACCTTGCAAATAGCCTTAAAATTTTGAATTATTTTTATTATATGCTATCAGTTGGAATTCTTCCTAGATTCTCAATTCAGCTGTTGATTTTAGAGGAAATACTGGGTCTTTGACTATCTTTGAAAAGTTAATAACTGAAAAATTCTGCTATTTAACTCTTCAATCTAAGTTGTAGTAAAGGTGATGAAAGTTTATTGACTTCCACAGGCCATGGATCAAATTCTAAAAACAGTCTCCGGCTTCTGTATGGACTCTACAAAGTTAATAAATGTCTAACGTGCAGACAGTTACAATGTGAAGAGCAGTGAAAAATATGAAAACTGCCTGAGATGTAAAAAAAAAAAAATAAACCACAAATTATTCCAGAAATATATGGTACTTTAATTCAAGTTTGTAAGTGCCTTCATGGCACTGGAGCAGACCCCAGATTAAAAAGGTTGACAGTCCATTTTGAAATTACACTGAACAGTTTTCAGGTTTTACTATTTTTCTGTGCTTCTCCTGAGACAATGACACTTTCAACAACTTGCTTTTTTGTTATAAAGACCTATGCCTTATGCTATAAACAGATATTATACAAAGGATATCAGCAACAATTACAAAATGAAGTGAAGAAAAACACAAGATTGATTTATCATGCAACACATATTCATGTCATAAAAATATTTTGTATTTCCTTACAATAAAAAAAAAAAAACAGCAAGAAAAGAAGTCACATATATAACAAAATTTCAGCGTAATATGGTAGAACTTTGACCATCAAAAAATTATGACATGAAGTATATATAGGCACATATACTCTCTGGGCACGTATACTCCATCCTATGGGAAAGACTGAATAAATCTCTTCATTTTAATTAAAACTACTCAAAATAATTTTTTCAAGTCATTCAATTTTAATATATAGAAAAGTGCCTAGCTGCCTTATACTTCAACACAGCAGTTTCACAGATTTTACAATCCAAAGCCTCTACTGAAATCAATTGCTTTTTTGCCTGAATGAAAACAGCATCAGGGTTGTGAAATAAAATGTGAAAGTTAAACATGAAAATCAATCATATAATCAAATCAATCATATAATTCATTAGATTGATTAGCATTTAAGGCATTCTTACAGCAACTCCATATAATGCAAAGGAATTTTTTTTAAATAATTGAACAGGTTAGCAGAATGACTAGAAATAAGAGAATAACTGTTATAATAGAATAACTGTTATAATAGAATAATTGTTCTGATGTATGAGATTAGAGATCAGTGCTTTATAAGTAGATCATATTCATTTAAAATTAGAAAGAAATATTTCCCACTGCTTTTTTAACTCAATAGCAAGTATATAATCTTCATAAGTGTTTGTAGTAGTTTAGGATTCTCTAACACAAATCACTTTCCCTACAATGCAATTACCATACAGTTAAAATTTAAAAAGAAAAATGTCAAAAAATTTAACTTTGAACTTACAACATTTAGAATGATTTTTGCGAACAATGGCTCGCTAAATAATTTTTAAATTTCTAGGGATTTTTTCTCTAAGTTTTATCATTTACTTTAAATAAATTTAAACCAACCAAAACCAATTTGAATACTATTTTAATTGCATTACCATTGCTGCTCTTGTGTAGAAGTTATCGTTTCATTGAATGAACTAAACGAATGCTTTATCAATGTAAACTGAAATATTTGGGGCATGCTGCAGGTAAAGGTGAATGTTTTTACAGCACACACTCTCCTAAAACAGACTATTTATCATGCTTTGGAAAAGGGGACATGAAAAAACAATACTATGTGTGTGGCCTACATTACCTTCACTTAATGCACTAAATACAGGTTTTTTAGAAAATCGTGCAGTTTCTGCACCATTGATAATCTGACAGTAAGTATTTATTGAAGGTAAAACACTCATTGTCTGTTGACACTATTTGTTTTAATATATAATCTTGCTAACCAAATGATCTTTAAGCAATGCAGATAAGCAATGGCATGCAAAGGGTCACTTAAATGCCAATTTGACTGTTTCATAAACGTAAGCATTCTTTTCCCATGACTATTCTCAGCTACTTAATTGAAAGTATTATCCATTTACAAACTTAAGGCCTGCCATAAAAAGGCTCTCTTCTGTATCCAATAGACCTTTCAGGACCCTAAGAACAACAAAATCTAATAAATAAAGGTTCTTTTTCTTTTCCTCTTTTCTTATAGAGAAGAGAAGAAGTAACCTATGGTCCATCTAAACAAAGCTATCTGTAAAGATCTTATTAGCAGTGGGGACCATAAAACTGAAGAGTCTGACTTGGCATGGGATGGACAGGATCAGGTAAATTAGGACACAGTCTGTACTGCTTTTGTAATCCACACTGCTACTAGAGAATGACAGATACACCCTATGACAAGAGCAAGGTAATAAGCAGTTGTCCTTAAATTACAGCTCTCCATGTAAAATCTCCTGAATTTCAGACAAGCACTGACTGTAATACAAATTCAAGTTAATGAATTTTTAATACATCTTCTCTATTTAAAGATGATGACTTACAGCTGGCATTGCTTATATTAAATTTGTGGTATTTTCCATTGTTTGTTTTTAATTATTTTGATTAGATTATTCTTGGAATTGTATGGACAAAAGCAACCCCCACATAAGCAACTTCAGTTTCTGCTGCAGTCAAGAGAAGTTTCATCTGCATATAACAGGACTGGACGGCTCCTATGGGTTTTAAAAAACATAGCACAACTATTTCAAGGAGATAAACAGAAAATTAAACTAGAGATACCGAACTAAATCTGATCATTTAGATCAGGAATGGTAATTGTTCAGATCCAAACTTGAAGGATGGCATCATTTCTTTGTCACACTTGGCAATATTGCTATGCACCAATAACTTCATATATTTTCAGTAATTTTTTTATAATTATGAAATTAGTATTAAAAATTACTTGACATTTGAAGCCTGAGGAGCCAAATATTTTGGCAGGTCGTGCTCTTCTTGTAGCTCTTTCTGAGCTTTGTCTGGTTTAATTTTTTACATTGCTTTTCTTCCTATATGTAGCCTATTCAAGGATAAAGGCAGTACTACCAGCTGCTGAGGTACACAGATATTTTCACACCCACTCTGGAGCAATGGCACACAAATAGCTCTGACCATCAGAAAAATGCAAATGAACTAAACTACAGAGGTTTGAACTGCTGTCATTACACATATCACAGCAGTGCCCACAGCTATTCAGTACAAGGAATAAACAGAAAACTGTAATAAAACAAAATTTCCAGTGTGCTCTACCTAAATTTTTCTTTCAGAATAGTATATAAGATTGGTGCGTTTCATAATATTACAATGTGAATAATCAAATTAGCATCAAAATAACATTAATATGCAGAACTAATAAACTTAGAAGAGTATGAACACATCTGCAATTTTTGGTGTGTTTTTAAGCAAATTCAAACATACATACAGTTTAAAGGATAATACTTTTTGAAAGTTTCTTCAAGGTTATATTTACTAAATACAGGAACTCCAGTAGGAATATGTAAGGAATTCCTACTGTTTTCATCCACAGCTGCTCATTCCTTATTATTAGTTGTGCTTACTTTCACCAAAACTGGTTTTACACGCAGCAAAATAAATAACAGGTACATGTTGAAAAAATAATAATAAAAGAGAGTTGTAAAGACAAAAATTCATCTAGATCTTTGATTCTTTTTGTAGAATACCCCCACAAAGGAAGTTTGCCCAGTACGGCTCATAGTAATCTAGGATCAAAAGCAAACAGCAAAGAAAAGGCACTACTGAAGTCATCACTGCTGCCAAAGTGTCTGCATCTGATTCACAAAACTGAGCCTCAGAATCTACACCCTTGTGCTGCTTTTGCCATGTTGTGATGACCTCCAGAGATCTAGTCCAACCTCAGCGATTTCAGAGTTCTGTTTCCTGCATCTTCCTAAATATCTTTAAGATAGACTAGCAGTGCCATCAATAGAAAGGATTCTCCTGAACTCCACCTAAAAGCTTGTATATGTAACAAAATAAAACAGGTTCAAGAAAAAAGAAATAAGTATAATCATAGCATCAAAAAGAAACAGAACAACACAGTGGGGAAAGTGAAATTTGAAGTGCTTTGTTTTGAAAAAGTCTATCTCAATATAAAAAGTAGGTCCACTTTTGGGCACAGCTCTTCCTACTATACCATGGTAATCACTTCTGCAAGTCTGGGAAGGCTTGCAGAAGATACCTAAATGAGTCACTACCTTGTGAAGAGTCTTATTCAAAAGTAAAATTGCTTCACATGTTGTCAGTTTATTTTTGAAGCAAACAACACTGTTTATGGTAGCACATCCATGCAAAAAAGACAAAGGAACAAAGTTAGATTTTTAATGTTTAGCAGAGAAACAGAAAACTGATCAAAATTTTACACAGACAGAATAAGCTAACAAAATTCTAGACTACAAAAAAGCTTTAAAGTAATATGTTTACCTGAAAATATATCAATAAAATGCACCAAATATAAGACTATGATCTTTTCATTTGAATGTCACATAAGTTTCCATCATGATCTCTTGTCAAATTTAAAGGAAAAATAGTAACTCAGATTCATTGCCATTTCCAGCTTTTGAAATGTCTAGATACTAATTTTTTTTAAAAAAATCTACTCAAGTGACGTCCAAAGAAACAGAAGATACTCAAAAACATTTGATGTCTTAGACATCAATATAGCTAATTGAAACAGCCAAAACTAAAACTACAGCAGCTGTTGCTTTAAAATCATGATTCAAAGTTCTGTGATCTCACCTGTTTTGTGAAACACACCATGGAGAGGGGACTTCAACACTCTCTTGTTAATGAATAATGGAGGCTATACTAAGCAGAGGGGAATTCCATTAAAACTAAAGTCAAAGAACATGACCCAACACTCTTACTATTACATGAACTCTTTAAATTTATATAATCTCATATTCTATTCAGTATTTTTTGTAGAAACACCAGTGAACTAGCACACAACCTTTTAAATAAAAACATTTATGCAATTCAGTTACAAATGTAACATAAAATTACAGTGACTAAAGCAAATAGCTGCATTTTTCATCTGACTGCTTTGTATATAATCAAATTTGCGAGTTCATCTACACAATCAATCAGTTTTTCTTGAAATTACATGGGGTCTGGAAGTCACCAAGGAAAGCAAAAGAATTTTGAAATCATACGTCACAACAACATGCCAATGAATAGTCTTCTATAGAAATATGAACATATAGTACATTGTCATTATTTTCTCTAAAAATAGTTCTGCTAAGGATGCATTAGAGCTTTTAGCTAGTTCATATGCGATTTTAAAACCATTTCTCTTTATTTTTTCTAAAAATTTATCTCCATTCATCTTTCTGTGTGTAAAAGTGAAAGCATGCACTTTCAAGTTCAATAACAGATTTGAATTATGTAGTACTTGTGTTAAATACAACCAAATGTATGTCATCTTGTCAGGTGCCAATCTTGCAAACTACTTTCTCTTGTAAGACCACTAAACACACATTGATGACTGTGGTTGCAACAGCATCCCCACACTAGCAAAATGCCAAGCTGCCCAAAATATTTAATACTGTCTAAAAAACATCATCACAGTATCCTAGTACTGTTAAATGACTAGGAAACTGTTTTGCTGTCAAATACTACTATATAATTTAGAAGCAATAATTATAGTCTTTAGTATAATAAAAATTACCATCAATGACACTGTAATGTGTATTATTAATACATCATTTGGCATATTTAGACTAGCAACCAGCAGATGAACTGATTTTGCAGAGTATACTCTTCAAACTACCTACAAACACCATTATTAATGCCTTCTTTGCCTCACTCTTTGACAGTAAGACTAGCTCCCCTCCAGGTACCAAGAGCCCTAATCTGAAAGACAAAATTAAGCCCCCATGATCCAAGGCGAGAACATCAGTGACCTGATACATCACTTAGACACACAAAAGTTTATGGGGACAGATGGGATCCACCCAAAAGTACTCAGGGAACTGTTGGAAGTGCCCACCAGGTGGCTTGTAATCATTTACCAGCAGTCCTGGCTAACCAGGGAGATCCCAGTTGACTGAAAGGTAGTAAATGTTATGCTCTTCCACAAGAAGGGACTGAAGGAGGATCCAGGGAACTACAGGCCTGTCAGCCTCAGTGCCCAGAAAGGTCATGGAGAAAATCATCTTAAATGCCATCACGTGGCATGTACAACAAGGGGATCAAGCTCAGCCAGCACGGGTTTGTGAAAGGCAGGTCCTGTTTGACTCACCTAATCTCCTGTGACAACATGTCCTGTTTGGTGTGAAGTAAAGGCGGTCCATGTTGTGTCCTGGACTGTAGTCAAGTTTTTTTCACCATTTCCCACAGCACACTCACTCATGGAGAAACTGGCTGCTCATGATTTGGACAGATGCATTTTGCACTGGTTAAAAACTGGCTTGATGGCCAAGCCCAGAGAGTGGTGGTGACAGGAGTTGCACACACCTGGTGGCCTGTCACCAGTGGTGTTCCCCTGGGCTCACTATTGATTTAAGTCCTGCTAAACATCTTTATTGATGATCTAGATGAGGGGACAGAGTACACCTTCAGCAAGTTCTCAGACAACACCAAGTTGGCTAGGAGTGATCTGCCTGAGGGTAGGAAGGTCCTAGAGAGGGATCTGGACAGTCTGGATCAATGGGCCAAGATCAATTGTATGAGGTTCCATGAGGCAAATTGCCTTAAATTTCAGTCACCAGTCCTGCCCTTGTGTCACAATAACCCCAGGCAGTGTTAGAGGCTGGGACAGAGTAGCTAGAAATCTGCCCAGTGGAAAAGGGCCTGGAGGTGCCAGTCAACAGTGGCAGGACCTGATCCAGTGTGTGCCCAGGTGCCGAAAAAGGCCAATGGCACCTGGCCTGTATCAGTGGGGCCAGCGGGACCAGGGCAGGGATTGTCCCCCTGCACTGGAACCTGGTGAGGCCACACCTCAAGTTCTGTGTCCACTTCCAGACCCCTCACTGCAAGAAACACATGGAAGTCCCGGAGCGTGTCCAGAGGACAGCAGAACTCACAAACCATCTGGAGCACAAGTCTTGTGAGGAGTGGCTGAGGGAGCTGGAGGTGATTAGTCTGGGTATATGGGGCAGAGGAGACCTTATCACTCTCTACAGCTACCTGAAAGGCGCTTGTAGTGAGGTGAGAGTCAGTCTCTTCTCCCAGGTAACAAGCATTAAGACAAAAGGAAATGGCCCAGATTGCACTGGGGGAGGTTTACATTAGGCACTAGGAAAAATGCCTTCACAGATAGGTTTGTCAATCTTTGGAACAAGCTGCCCAGGGAAGGGGAATTCCTGGAGGCATTTGAAAGAGATGTAGAGGTGGCACTCGGGGACATGGCTTAGTGAAGGACTTGGCAGTGTTAGGTTAATGGTCGAACTCAATGGTCATAGAGGTTTTTCAAAACTGAATGATTAATATTAATTATATGAAACATTACAATCAAGTACAGATGGCAAATGAGATTTCTGAAATATTGTACTTCTACTGAAGTACTGGAAACATTTCTGACATGTAAACAGAAAATATTGTAAGGAAAAATTAATTTTTTTATTAAGAATTTTTTTAAATTATATAATTTCATTTTCATCCATTTTCTTCAACAGAACTCTAAGCCATTTAACAGAAGTAATTTTGCTACCACAAATCTTCTAGGTAATATTAATCCTTCTCTGTAGAATAATGCCTGCCAGCTGAAACTGCTCAGGTGACTTAGGGCTCTGCTGCAAGTCCACTGTTGCCCCATGGCAGAACGCAGTGCTTGGACTGATGGGGAAATTCTGTCATCTCCTTGTGACTCACTCCTAGAGACTCCCTGTCCCTTACTCTTCAGAATAAACTTGTGCATGTTTGGTTCTTGGCTGACCAGGAAAATTGGCTGCTAATGCTCTGGAATTCTAGACATATGCCCAACTTTCTTCTTTTTCCACTCAGCTTGAAGACACACAATCAGGGTCAAACTACAATCAGTGGAAGGAGCTAAAAAAGCAGCTGAAACAAGGCCCTTAGACATTCAGATGTTTTCTCACTTGACTAGACCTCTGCTTTATGACAACTAGACCTTGAAACAACAAATTCACAAATATTGGGCAATCAAAAAACATTCCATCTCTGTCTGTCTCATCCTCTTTTCATCCTGATCTCTTTCTTCTCAACACCTGTATGTGTGTTTCCATGTAGCTTTTCCAACCTTATCTCATTTATTTAAGTTTAGGCCAAAGCTATCTGGTACCTCTGCACAAAACACTGCCTGGTAGAAACATATCCATTCTTGGTTGTCCTCTCACTATATCATTGTCAATGTAATAAATAGTGCTATTTGTTTCACAATAAGCATAAATAACAATTGTAAGGCAAAGTAATCATTTACATCAAAGCTGTGGAAGGAATTAAGTTAGGGTTTTATTTTAGTGTCTGGTTATAGTTTTGGAATACTAGAATGCTAAAAACTGACAACTTATGAGAAAAGACACTATTCCATCTTGGCAACAAATGTGTCCTACTGTCTGTATACACTTCATACATGTTCTCTACTGAAAATTCTAAGCTTTGTGGAATTGGCAGGTTTTGTCATGTGAAATATCACAAAACTTAAAGGATATTGAGGATTAAACTATTTTCTAGGAAGGCATCCACTTGTTAAATGTAGATTAGGATTCTATTTATACATTGTTCTATGTGTAATCTTCTTTCCAATCTCATAAAGAAAAGCCTAACCCAACATCTGACCGAATGAACCTTAATTGGTTTTTTCCTCTAACCATAAGCTGCAAGACCAGTATGAAGACCTGTTTTATAGAAAATCTTTTTTTTAAAGAGCAGGTGGTAAGAAAACAGCTTGCAGACCTCTGCTATAAAGTATCAGAACCCTAAGCATGGGAAAAACAATACCATCTCACAATAGTACTAAACCTGCTTCACCTGCTTATTATGTGTTAACAGCTCATCTTTAGGCCAAGATTTATTTTCTGCTGCTTGAGATTCTTTCTGAACTTCTGAGGGAAAGAGAAAAAAAAAATGGTGTAAAAGATGAATGTAAAAAAACATTTAAAATATTTTTGTCCTTCCTGACAGGTAATTCAGTACAGAATTTATTATATGCAATTATTCTTTCAAAATCTACAAAATACCTAGAACATTGTATCAACTTTATCTGAAGCCAAATATTTCCTCAGTATTTCCTCAGCTAATTAGATTTCCAAAAATAAACATAGTAATAGGAAAAGGACCTACAATGATTAATACTAAATAATAGCATTTATAAAATTTCTTATCAAAAGTCTGGTTTGTTTCTCCTACAGACTGCACTGATAAGAAAAAGAGCTAAATATAAGAAGAAACATATATGAGAAATTTATATGAACAGATGTATGATCCTTTAAAGCAAATAAATCAGTAATGCCTCTAAACATTAAGCAATTCCCCAAACATATCTAAGTTCAAATATTTGAATTTTGAAAACAGTTTGAATGACAAGAATAGAATGATGGGTACTAATACATATGAATATAGATGGATATCTTATGATTCCATTTCCCTAATCAGCATGCTACTTAATAAAAGCCAAATTCTTTATAACCATCAGTTGGAAAATCAAATTCCATATGAAAAGAACAAGAGGCACATAAAAAGAGAAAAATAAGAGTACACTTGTGATTTATGAAGTACCAAAATGTTTTCAAGGAGTGTTGAATTTCCTTTCCATTTTTATCAGTTTAAAATATGAACTACCTATCTTAACAACTCACAAGCAAATAGAAGCACTATAAACTTATTATATTTTAACATTCCTAGATAATTCAGAATGTTACCAAGCTTGCTTGGTGAAAACTTGGCAGGACTTGAGGTCCATTTTTTATTTCCTCATGTTCTATTGGTGCCGATTGTATAAGCAAAAGAAGAAAACTAGTGTTAAACAAGAATGCTAAAATAAAATTATATTACTGCCTTACAGAAAAAAACAGCATCAAAGGAAGATATATGTGTAAATTAAATTTTGAACCTTCATTAGACAAATTAGTTTGAAAGAAACAAGTGCATTCAGAGACAAACGATCTTAGGCTCATCTTTTGCAAACATTTACATACATGTTTAACACTTTAATATAAATGACTCCTCCATGGAACTGCTCATAGTAGGGAAGTTTGTGTGTGCAATTCTCAGTTAATCATTTTCTCCAGAGGAGAAAATTATAATTCCTGCACTAGCAAGAAAGCAATTACAAAATTTAAAGTTGTTTTTACTTCACAAACATACTATTTGTGCTCGTCAAAGCAGTGTTCAATAATTTCTCTTTTTGGATGAAAAAAAAAGAAGCAGAAATAAAATGCAGCAGCAGCTCTCAGCACAGGTGGTAGTTTTAAGGGCATTGTGTGTTCTGAGCTCCTGGTCAGCACACAGACTTTACCCATTGAGCCACACGCTGCCTTGAGGAGCCCGGTGCTAAAGATAGCAACAACAAACAAGTATCACATCTAAGCTACGTTTCCTTTGAGAGTACTGATCTTTAAAACTGCTACTGAAACATTAAATATTTCTGGGGAAAGAAGCCACAAGCTAACGCAAGCATGAAGTAAAGCTACCAGTTGAACTTGTATTAGAAACAGTCTGATACTTCATAGTTTACTGACACTATAAATGTCCACTTGCTTTTTAATGTAAGAATCTTCTACTTGGTAGAATTTTTATTCCACTGAGTGGTTTGTCCTCCTATCAATTTAAAAATATTGGTTTCCAAGGCTTAGTCTTTTTTGCAGAACTTTAATACCATGTAAGAATGGTTTGAATTGTAACATTTTTTTCTTGTCTATTAGAAAATGAAAAGGAAAAATGGAGTCTGTGGCTAAAAAAAAGTGATGTATAAAAAGTGTGGCATATAAAGCCAAAAAAAATGTAAACTAGAAAGCTATAGAAAGCTATGGCCTTGCATGTACATGTTGTACATGTTAGTGCCTTACTTTTAACCAAAGCCTTAGTAATTTATCTATCTTTGACAGGAAAGACAGCTTAAGAAAAAAACAATTCATATTACTTGTTTTTTTTCATCACCTTAAGAACAATGCACTAAAGTAGAGAAGTGGAGAAACAACTCAGACTAAAAGAAAGAGATTCAGCATTGTCTTCTCAAGCTATACCAACCAACCTCCCTCTTCTTTGCAATACATACATGTTTTCAAGCATGGTGATTACCAAGGACTATTAATTATTACAGTCCATCTAAGCCAACTGTGATTCTTTCCCTATGCAATTTATCCAACTCATGGAAGCAAAGAGAAATTTTCACAAAGCCCTTCACTCAACCTGGCTGGATCAACTTATGTTTCTAAAGTATTGCATAATATGCAAATTTTACATATTAATTTTCCTGCTCTATCAAAACCAACAGAATTATATGAGCAAATATTATCTTAATTTAATTTTAGACACCTGTACATGGTATGCGATTGCTTTCCTTTGTTGGGTGTGGTGTTTTCTCTTTTGTCCATTCACCCTGGTTGAATCACAGGCACAATTGTGTTATTTTAATAAAATTATGTGTACTGTCAATATACATACTATGGGCTGTGTGTTTGCATTAACAAAAACAAGGCCAAAGAGGTGTGATATGAACTTTGGGAGATAAAAGAACTGTGGCAACTCTTAATTCCTGTGGGAATCAATTCTTGAGTGTTCTGCCCCTTGTTGAGGAAGATGGGTCCTGCACCAGTATTTTAACCTAAGAAGTGATCAAAACTTCTACTGTGTCTTTAAAAAAAATCTTTAATTAGACATAGCATTCCTCCCAGAATGTAGAAAATTATTTAGGTACTCCAGAAAAAAAAAAATCTCCAGGTGTCCAGAAGTGGTGGTACCCACCCCTGGAGAGTGAGCAGCTCCCTTCAGCAAGTGGCAGAAAGTCCCACAGCCTTTGCCATGATTAACCATATTGACTGTACTCAATACTGTGTGCCTCCTGAATTTAAAATGTATTACAAACTCATAATAAAAAGCATCATAGTCTTGAATTAGGTACATTTTAACAGATCCTAAAACTGTGAGAAAAGAATTCCACAGGTTATCTGTAAGCAAAAAATAAGAAAACCAATAGGAAAATTAGGGGTTTCACCACTTGAATAGAACTAAGCTAAATAAATTGAAGTCTTTTGCTTATTTCTATGATGTTTACAATGCATGATAGCATTGAAAGTGAAACGAAAAAAAATAAACATTTTCATCAAGCCTCCTAAAAATAGTTTTATTATACGTCAGTATATTTGTAACATAATTGTCATGTCAGCTGACCAAATGATAAGTGAGATACTGTAATGTTATAAGCAAATACCTGTTTACTTTTGTTTATGAAGCAAATACAAGTCTATATCTTCTAGAACTTTTCTCCATCAAACCAATTTTGTCAGTATTAATGCATTACAGAGAAAATTTCAAGGCCTCATTACTGAGATTAACTTAAAAGAGCTAGAGATGTTTTTTAAAAACTAAAATATATTCTATGATGTCTTGCTGGTAGTACAGTGGGCTCTATAGTCCTTGTTTGATAGAAGCATTCAAATTTGATGTTATGCTTAGAGAACAAAAATGTTTATTTACTTACCATCCTCACAAGGTCCTCTGAGCAACCAGCTAAAGGGGAGCTGCAGGTTCTTCACCAAGAAAGTGCATTTCTGAGACAAATAAACACCTTCCTATGGATACTAAACCAAAGATATACTTAGCATCTCAATATATTTCAAGGTTAGCAATAAGCCTCGAAGCAAAAAAAATGACTCCACACATTGGAAATTACATTATTCTTATAACACAAATTCTATGTTTTCACAGAAAATACTATAGGAAATATAACTGATAACCAATTTCCCTCAGAGGATACAGGTCTAAGTAATGATGTTCCACTGAGTTGGCATTTTATTCCCAGGTAATGCTATTTCAGTGCACGGGGAAATCCAGCACACAGTCCCTCAGCAGCACCATAAGATATCAGTGCTAACCAGTCATAATACAAGATGGAGAATAAGATAGAGAACATAATTTTCTTTTTTTTTTCCTTGTGTAAGGAATGAAAAAAACATATTTAATTCTAAGAGTAGGTTTTCATTTTAGCAGTTCCATTCTTTTCTTTCTTCATTTAAAACAATATATTTCTTACTTTATTTGAGAATATAAGCTATTAAGTTGAGTATAAAGTAAATAATCCGTGCATCATCATCATGATCATAACAATAACAATAAAGTATTGCTAAAGTCTTCAATCTAATTATAAGGTCACTTCAGGTCAAAGACACCTGCTGCAAAAGCCTTTGAATTCAAATAAAAGGTAATCAGCAAGAAGGGTCTCATTTATCCTCACTAATGTTTGTATGTCCAGACCCAAAAAACTATTAAACAACAAAAAAATGGAACAGAAAGCTATCACTGGGTTCAATTTTTAATTTTATTTTTAACTAGATTGATCAAATATTTGAAATAAAGAACTAAATATCACATTATCCCAGGTCAGATTTTCAAAGTTCAGAGCCCAGCAGCTTACACTACAAAAAACAAAAAATCAGTTTAAATATCAGGACTTGGCAGAAGCCAAATTTTGAAAATCCTCCCTAAAACATAAGACAAATTTATTAAAAAAGTAACAAAACCATACAACTCTGCACACATTACCAATCACTACCAATTATTTCTGGTAAGGTAAAATACAGCTTACCAGGTCTAATAATTTTTTAATCTTCTTCACATTTGTCTGAAGAATTTTTGTAATCAACTGACAAATTCCAACCAAAAAGTCCCAAATTATTACGTCCCTAAAATACAAGTCAGGCACTGAAAAGGCATCATCCCAATGCTGCCTCACTGAGAAAAGTATTCTCTGATTTCCATGCCAATTGAAATACACCATGAAATATACAGAAAGTGGAGACACAGAATGCCTCAACCACACAAAACAGCTCTCAGAAGAAAATCAAATCAGAGGACATAAATCAACTGGAAATGCAGTTCTTTCTGCAGAACTGCTGCTCATGGACTTTCAAATTTTTCAGGTGGGCTTTTTTCTATTCCAGTTTTTGTATTAAATAAAAAAAGAGTCAGCCTCACATTTAGGGAATGTAAAGTACTGTACATTTTAGCTGTCTTGGAACTGAGACAAAATTAGCAGCCTTGCCTAGAGAGGACAAAAAGCCATCTGATACTAAGTCAACCATTTAGTTAACAAATGAATTGGCAAACTTCTGGTGAAAATCAAGGAAAGTTTTCTCTAGTATCTACTTGACATTTAGTATTACTGATATCACCTGCTGAAATCAATTGAAGGAACTCTATTACAGCAGCTTACATGATTTACATAACTTTGACAATAAAAGAAATTGTCTTACAAAGACTTCACAAGCTAAACAATAACTGAAAGAAGGAATACTTCCAATGATATTTCAGATGCATATAATGCACTTTTTCATCTGTCATACTGGAATATGTCAGCTTAAAAAGGGAAAGGAGAATAAAGAAAAATATGTTTTAAACTATAAGCATAATAAAAAATAACACCCCAAAAGAGGTAATGTTTTAATGTATTTTGATATTGGCTCAATTTCATTTTTAAGGGACATAAAAAAATAGCAGAAGAAAGAGTGAATAATATTCTATGATACATTAATGTCTTTAGACATTTGTTTTGTCTGGCTTCTGTGTTGTAACACATTGTAGGAGCTAGAAAAAAAAATATACAACTCTTATAAAAGTAATATTTACCCAAGAGAAAAATATTGCTCTTGTTCTGGTTCATCTAGTTCCATTTTTATGTTGTATTTATGGCCAAGAACACTCTCCAGGAGTTCTTTGATCATCTGGTCTGAGGGAGATGGAGAAGTAGACTGCAGGGAAGCAATTATTTCATCAATAGACCTTGCAACCACTTTCACAGGCAGCACTGGGGTGGAAGTAGACTCTTCAGATTTGCTCTGCTGGAAGTTCTTCTCGTATATTTTTGAAACGTCTGGTCTAGTTACATCCCTTGCCTCTTCCAACTCTTCTTGAGGAGACCTCACACTTGGCTGCTTACTTCCTTTTCCCAGAATCCTTCTCAATTCAACAGCTAAAGCTTGTTGCTTGGCTTTTGAAATCACTCTGTGTCTCCTCTTTCAGCTCTCCCTAGTTATTTTTGCTTTTTTTAAAATGCTTTCACTTGTATCAGAATCTGTAGAGCTAAATTCAATGCTATCTTTAATGACTATACCTGTTTCTTGAGTTGTATCGCTTTAAATTCTGAAGAGGCATCTGTAGCATACACACTCAATCCTTAACTTTATTCACAATTTTTGTCTTTTCTAATGAGATAAGGGAGCTATTAACATGAAAATTAAATCCAGAGTAATGACCTCTAAGGTGGTCCTGGGTGTTTGTCTGCTACAATTTTTTTTAGTGGTACCTGCAAATGATACTATTACTGGAAAAGTTACAACTGTAATTTCATGAATAAAGTTGCAGGTTTTCTGTTGATTTTTCCAGAGCAACTTCCCTGATTTTTTGTCAGCACTGTTTCTATAGATTTATTTCTTCTAATCATCACCCTGAGTCAGGAGTTTGTTTTTTCATGTCTCTTGCTTCAGAAGACACCCTTACTTTCTGTGAACTTCAGAACACCTAGTGAATTAATTAAGAATATTTTTATTTATATTCATGACAGGCTCATTTAGACTCTTCGACGTCTGGAGAGGATAATGTTCTTAACTGAGGCAATTGATCTGGTGTTAAATCTTCCAATAAGGGCTAAATGCTCATGTTCCTGAGATCAGTAACTATTGCTTGTTTGATCTTCAGACTATCCCACTGAGATTCCTTGCATTTAGTATCATGTTCCTTAACCATATTCAGTGCCTCCACATAATTCAGTCCGGAGTACTGATGTTTTCTAGCAATTTTCTCTTACTGTATGCAGTCTGTGAACTCAAGCAGAAATGAGGATTCATATTTTATGCACATACAGAGGCACCCCCTTGCAAGGCTCTTCCATTTTGCTAAGGGTCTCATTGGTGTTTACAAGATTGTTCCAAACAAGTGTTATGAAGCACCAGCAATAGCTATCAGCATTTTACATCAGGAAACTGAAATAATTTCTAATTTTGGGAGTTGGAAGGAAACCTCAAACAGGAATAAAAAGAAAATGAGAAAGAATAAAGCTCAACTCTTTCTCGAAGTAAACACAAATACCTTTCCACCTACAAAACAAACAAACAAGCAATAAAGTCAGTGACCACTGAGCCCCTCCAAGTCCCACTCCTGCCTGTCCCGAGAGCCTCCTGGCTGGTCCCGAGGCGGAGCCGCCGCCGCTGCCTCTGGAGCCGGGCAGGGCAGGGACGAGCGGCGCGCTCCCGAGCGGGGAGAGAGCGGAGAGAGCGGGGAGAGAGCGGGGAGAAAGCGGAGAGAGAGCGGGGAGAAAGCGGAGAGAGAGCGGAGAGAGTGGGGAGAGAGAGCGGGGAGAGAGCGGGGAGAGAGCGGGGAGAGAGCGGGGAGAGAGCGGAGAGAGAGCGGAGAGAGCGGAGAGAGAGCGGAGAGAGTGGGGAGAGAGAGTGGGGAGAGAGCGGGGAGAGAGCGGAGAGAGAGGAGAGAGAGTAGGGAGAGAGCGGAGAGAGAGCGGGGAGAGAGCGGAGAGAGCGGGCAGTGCCCGCAGCCGCCCCCACCGAGCTGCCCCGGCAGCACGCCGCACTCAGAGACCGCGACGTGAAGTGTTTTATGAGTCGGGCACTGGTGAGACATTCCTCTCCTAAGTGAGCTGAAACGCATCAGCCTCATCTGGGCATGTCATTAGAAACGTGTCTCTTCCAGCTTACCCGCGGGATCCTGAAAGGCGCAGGATGGGCAAGGGATTTGTACCTTGTTAGCCTCATTTCTCTCCTGTGTGTAGCAACCCTTGCTCTGCTGTCAGCTCTGCCCTGATAACCAACATATGAACTGCACTTCTGGGAGCTTGTGCACCATCCATTGCAGTTGTTTCCTGGGTGCAATTAGTTTCTTACAAAACTAATTTTTGTTATTGTCACAGTCTCAGCTTGGAGATGAAAGCCTAGTCAGCTGTGTGTGGTTCATTCATCATCATCAATAAAGTTTGTGTTATTGGGATTTTATTTTCAGTACTAGCAGTTGTGCAACAGTAGAGACTCCATCTGAGAGTCCATAAACCAAACAGCTTTGCAGTATTAAATGAGCAAAAATCTGAAACCAGTTCTCTGAGAGGAGTCCTGGCACCATGTCTTGCAGTTTTACTAGCCAATCCTTCAGAGAACAGAGATGTCGAACATATTTGATAGCTGTCTGGTGAAAGATAAATTTTAACAGTGGTTCTTTTCACACATGAAGTATGTACTATAAGTGGACCAAAAAAAAAAAAAAAAAAAAAAGAGTGTTTTGGTGTCCAAAAAATACAGAAAAGATAGCAAATGCCAAGAATCATCAAACTTCAGGAAATAAATTTTAAAAATTAACTTAGAAATTAAAGAAAATGTGGAAAGTTGAACTGAATCTATCAAGATGGTCATAACCATGGCCTACAAATCTACAAGGTGTCATTGATCAGGTTCCCAAGAAGGCTGATGGTCTAGAACACATGCAAAGGTAAGCAGATTATAGCAGTAAAGGGAAAAAATTAGTTTCCTGCACATAATATGAATGCAAAGTGCTGGAATTTCCATGAATCTCTGGATTGTAACAGTTCACAGAATTATGCTTGTCATCCACTTAAGACTGTTATGGTGAGTAAAAATAAAGACTTTTTTTTCCTTTTTCCACTTTGGAGCCTCCAACACCCATGTGATCACAAGGAACTGTAGGGACTAACTGCAGATATTGGATTCAAATAGGGCATTAAACTGATTGAAAAGCTCTGCTCGTTTAACAGGCAAATATCTCGTATTATCTTCTTTCTTTGTAGCTTTCAGCTACATTTTTGTGGTTTTTTTCTCCTGCTTAATTGTATTCCTGGGGTTCAAGGGGTACACGGTGTCTTGCTTGCAAAGAGCGAAACTTATACTAGGCTAGATAGCTAAGTTTCAGCTTGATAATGCAACTGAAAACCTGTTGAAGATGAAAGTTATTGGCCAGTCATTACATGCCAATTAATAGCAAGTTTTCTCTTCTGATAGCAAGATAACTGATTAAAGCCCTGTAATATGCCCTAGAAGGCTTCTCTATTTGGTGCCTAATTTGCTTCTCTGTCTGTCTAGCAAGAATCCCAGAGTAGCTGGAGAAGCAGTAGGTAGAATATCAAACAGCTGTTCTGTGTTGAAGGATTCCTGTTAGCAGTCCAGGCCATTAAAGCAGTTCAGAACAGGAATGAAGTGTTCGATTGCCACATTGAAGATGAATCCTATTAGCAGTTTAATGCAGATGTAAGCCTAGAGAACAGATTCATTTCAAACTAGTTAAACAGTAAGTAAAGCTTCAATGATTTCGTTTACCTAGAACAGTTCCTCTCTGCAGGAGTCACAGTGGGATGTGGAAGAAAAAGCCCTGCATGTGAAGAGGTATTTGCATCAGGAAGTTCCAGTAAGAACCTGCTGAATGACAAGAAGGATTTGCATAAAAAAAAAAAAAAAAATTAAAAAAAAAAGTGGAGTCTTAGGAGGAAGGAAAAAACCTTAGACACAAATTTCCTCTTTAGGTTAATAGTGGTGATAAAATGGCAAATGAGTATGCTGTGTTATCTTACTGCATCTGTTGGCTGTCAGTTCTGCTTGCAGAAAGGCAGAGGCTGGCTCCTGGGGAATGCAGTTACCCTGTGAGAGAGGTTCAAGCCTTGGTTCTTAAACATGTCCTCTGTTAATGGTCTCTAGGCCTCGTAAGCAAAGCAAGTAAACACCCAAGGGGATCTGATGTCAAGTTAAGTCCCAAAACGCTACATTTTTTCCCCTACTAAGCCACACATGATGCTTAGCAGCCCTTCCTGGAGAAATTGTTGCCAGTATATCCTCTAGATCCTTTTTCTTGAACTCCAGAGATGATAACTGCACAGATTCTCATCTCTGATACACAGGAAAACAGATAAAGCTTTTCCCCCCTTTCCCCAGGTATTACTATTATCATCCCTTAATGATCACAGCTATGCTTGAAGCCTGAGGGTGGGTGGTTTTATTAACATTAAGTATTTAGTTAAACAGGTTAAGCCCTATCTCTGAAGATTGCAAATTCCAAAATTTAATCAGTAGATGAATCTTTATAGTTAGCAAATGGATCTAGATTTGGAAAACCTTCTGCAAGTTCAGTCCCTGGGTACACATTATTATTTTTCATAATTAGACCTCACCAGATCACTAAGCTTTCTAATGTCATATAAATTGTGTTATCTAAGTTATTAGTCTATTAATGTTATAAGGAAGTTTTTTCCTTCTTAGGAAGAAAAGCAATCATTAAAAAATTGTTCAGTTGGTTGGAGAAATTAAAAAATGCAATTCCTCATCTCTGACATTGTCTGAGTCCATGTCATGTAGGAAGTCCCACCCCCAGTGCACATCACTTCCAGGATCCAAGCACATGATAGACTGAGATGCACACAGTGCCCCACAGACACTGGGAGGCAACTGGAGTTAATCATGCTTCCAACAGCCACCTTCATTTAGGCAACCCGAAATCAGGACAGCATGGTGCCTATGAAATACCTACAGCCTGCTATGGGCTCTTGAGAAAATACCACAGAGAGACCTTGGAAAGATGAGCAGTTCTTGTTTAAAGGAAAGTAAGAGCATAACTACTTTGCCAACTCTGCGGCTCACACCTAGTTTGACTCTACATGCTAAGCCTCACCTTGGTATCCTTTTCCAGCTGGCTGTGACAATCTTTGACCATGTCATAGTCCAGAGCTCCCCAGCCCTGCAGGGGGGTGCTGCATTCTCCCTTCTGCTGTGCTACAGCCAAAGCACCAATCCCGTCTGCCTCAGAATGACTGTACACGTGCTCAAAACTATTCCCCAATGCCACAGTTCAAAAAGAATAGCAGCATATTTACAAATACATTTTCACCATGACATCCAAGTAACATTATTCCATTTTAGAAACTAGAACAAAGAGAGACTGAATGACTGTCTAAAGTCCCCTAATAGAACCAGTGGTAAACTCATAACTGAATCTGTGCTTCTGACTGATAATAAAGACAAAATCAGAGGTATGTATACTCAGGAACAGGCTACTCTTCGCTTTTCCGGGGCATCAACATGTTTAACATTTCTGCCAGGTAAATATATAAAATGGCCATAAATAATCAGAGTAAATGGATTAATTATAAGGTAAAATTCTGAACTGTGAATTTGGGGCATTGGGAATGTAGCACAAAAAGTTCTCTGACAGTTACACTGTGGGGACAGTAATCTGTAGCAGAATAGTAAACGGCAGAGGGGTTATCTCTTAAATCAGACAGTGTCAATACTGAAAAGTCTTTTTGTTAGTTGCATCCCGCTGAGCTGAAGGAAATACTTTTTTTTCCCAGTGATCAATCTATATTGAATCCCTTGTGCAGTAAGCAGCCATGGAAAGGTTTTGTGGAATTAGTATTATAAATCACACATTCAATCCCTTTGTGAGTGTTGAAAACATTGTCATTCTTCTAATCACTATATCCTATCTTTGATCCATAACAAATATGCACACCCAGCTCTACTAATCTCCATTATGATTGTAAGATATCTGTATTTGCCAGTGCCATGACAGCAGAAATAGTTAACATTTTTTCTTCCTCCTAGGATTTTGGGCTTTGTCGTTTTTTTCTCCCCTCCCCATTTAAGAACATTGGCATTTCCTAATATAATATAATGTAATTCAAAATAGATATAAATAAAAAAGTTGAGAACAAGATGAAGCTCTCTATTATAAAACATATTTATAATGAGAAGATCAATACAATGAGAAAATCACTTGGTCATTTTGAGTGATAATGATTCACAGATTTATTTTTAGCATGACATGACAGTAAAGTTTCCAAGTACATGCCAATTTATTATATAGCCCAAGAGAAATTACATGAGTTACTTCTGGAAGGCCATCGCACATGGCTGTTATTATAGGCACAAGGTCAGAGACATCCCTGGCGTTGAATAAGCCTGTAAGCAATAAACAGAAATTACAGCTAAACACCTAACAAGGTCTTTTCGGGGATTGGGCTTGCTTTAGTTTTAAAATTTGATTATATTTGATGGTATCAAAGATATATCTCTACTCTCCATTGTCTTTCAGCTAATACAGCAGGTTTCCAATTGGCCATTCCAGTCCAACTCATATGTTCTCTCAGGACAACAGCTTGGTAGGGAATACATAGGTGTAGATACAATGTGTTTGTAGATCTCAGGTTTCACAGCTGAAGACTCAGTTTTGGTGGACATAACAATCTCACTTAATCACAAGAAAAATCTTCACATCACAGCAACAAAAAGAAATACCCCTCAAAGGGCAGGGAGAGTTGTCTGCAGAGGCTGAAGTTCCAGATACCTCTAAGGATAATGTTTGAAAAGATTTAAAGGATTTCTGGGAATTGATAGATTTTGGAGCAAATATTCATAGATCCTGAAAAGGGGGAAATGGCTTGTTCAATGGATAATAGCAAAGCCAACTGATGACCTATGAAATTGTTTGGATGGAAGAGAGGAGTTTTCTCTTTAGGAGGAACTGAAGAAAAGTTCAGATGTTAGATTCCCTCTCAATCATCCCACTCTTAACACATAAAAAGGAGTAAACCTGAAACTACATGCACAGCAGAAACATTTCAGCAGCTGCCTTGTTGGCTAGAAAGGGATGGAGGAGGAATGAATTAAATCTGATTCTTACCTTGTCTTTCCTGTAGCTGCACAGAGAACTGAACCCAAGTGATGGAAGCCATGTAGTGATCTAAATAATCTTCATGATGTCAGTCTCTTTAAACTATTCAGCAGCTTTCAAATTCACCCTTGAAATACTTGAAGCAGCAGCAGAAGCTTAGATCAGCTGCTGGCATGATGAACCACTCTTCAAAATACTGAACCAGCTTCTTCCTCTGGGAAGTCCTAACATTTCACTAAATCCAGACCTTCCTCTACTTTTCCATAGTCACTGGTTGACTATACTACTTTATGGATCTCATGACTTTGGGTGTTACCAGTTAATACTCACACTCTCATATTTCAGAGTAAAACTACAGATTGTGTTAGGGTTTCTGGTCATCCTTTTCCAGCATCTTTTTTGCTATACACAGGTTATGTCCTGTAATGGAGTAAATAGCCAGTGTTTCTATATCTGTGAAAAGGCTGCTACACACCCCACAATTGCTCATTGTCCTTTTTAATACAGCTCAAGAAAATGAGCAGTGAATGCAGCTTGAATTAATTTATGCTCTAGGAACTGCAAGCTGGATAACACTGTGGAACTGCTCCCTGAGGAGGGCTTTAAATAAGCCAGCCTTTATTTTGAACATTTAATTCTTCAGAACTGTCGGGCAAGGAAGCCATCTAGAATGGATACTGATATCTCTCAATGCTTTTATGCAGAACTACTGTAGAGACAGAGACAGTGAAATGAATAGTTTTTGCAGGTAAAGTAGAAGATAGCAAACAATTTGAATATATGTTGATATGCAGTGAAAGAAAGTAGCATTCCTTCACTCTCCATCGCTCAAAATTAAAGGTATCAAACCAAGTCTACCTTCTGCATTGGAAAGTCAGCTTGCAAAGGAACTGGAGTAGTATATTAAGATGTTTATTACAAAGAGCTGATCAGCTCTGAATCTATTGTCCAATACATAGATATGAGTTTTTATCAGGAAAGCGAATATTCTCAAAGATAACTCACTGCAGATTTTGGAGAAACAAGGCTATTGGAGAGTGGAAATACCTTTGATTTCAGTGGCAGATATTGTTGGGGCAGGGGAGGCAGATTTTGGCCCATTAAATTACTGAGGCAACTTTAACAAAGAAATAATTCTAGAATTCATGCATAGGCGCATCTCCTATCAAACATTGTTTCTTATACCAGTTTGTTTAGATTAACTGCACTCACTGCCTTAGTTTGCTTTCTCTGCTTCCAGCAAAAATCTGTATATATCCCGAAACACCGTTTTCGGAATGTGGGGGAGGTTCTACAAAGTGTGTGACATCTAAGTACTTGTGTTTATCTGTGCATAATCATATTCCCATCTCTTCTGATAGTTTTTCTTTCATGCCATAGTCCTGTGGCTGCTATAAAACAACGCACCCTATAAAACAAAATAAACCAAGCAAGATTTTCAAAAATATATCAAGTAATTGGACAAGAACAGACACACTGATTGAAATACATGACAGAAGCATTTACATTTTGTTTCAGTATATCATAACATAAGTAAAACAAACTATAACTGAAATAAATACCTACATGACTGCTCTTGAATCAAATTATAATTATCAACTGGATTTATTCTGGTAACAGCTAAAGCAAAACATACTTGATCAATCACATGATGAAGTGTGGGCATCCTGCCAGCTGCAGTTCTGGAAAGAGCATACATACCTCTAACCATATTAGCAAAAATAATCTGGTTGTTTATGATGGGTAATGATTTACATAGTTAAGAACTCTTTTATTACACTATAGGAAAAAAACTCCAAAAGAACACAAAACAGAATCTCCCTTATTCTCATCACTGTAACCACTGGATATCAACATTCATAATTGTTCATTTCATTATTTGTTCCTCTTTCACCTTTAATTGGTCAGATACATGAGTATTTTCAGATGGTGGGATGTTATTTGTTACGTCATTCAAGTCTTATGATATCAGCTCTGCAGGATGCCTAGAAAATGAAATGCAATGAATTGCACTGAAAATATAGAATGAAATGAAATGAAATGAAATAAAATAAAATAAAATAAAATAAAATAAAATAAAATAAAATAAAATAAAATAAAATAAAATAAAATAAAATAAAATAAAATAAAATAAAATAAAATAAAATAAAGCCTGCAACGGAACAGTGTTGTAACGAGCTACACAATGTCTCCAGGGCCTGGCAGAGCGGCCATGAAAGGAGCGCGGCCCTGAGCGTGACCCGTGAGGGCCCGCAGGCCCGGCGCCCCCGGGAGCGCTGCCCGGGCCCCGAGGGCGCGGCCGCGGCGGGACCGGGCCTCAGGGGGCCTCGGAGGGGCCGCGCTCCCTCGGGCCCTCGGGTGACACTGCCCGGGCCCCGCAGCCCCTGCGCCCGGCGGCCCAGGGGGCTGGGAAGGCGCGGCCGAGGGCCCGGCAGCGGGCAGTGCCCGGCCGAGGGGGTGAGCCGCCCGGCCCTTCCTGCTGAGGATGGTGCGGCGGGGAGGGCACGTCTAGCCCGCCCTGGAGAACCAGAGCACGGCTCCTGGGCAGCAAGAGGGGCTGTAGGAAAAGGGGTGCCCTACCTTGGGCCGGCCGCAAGAAGGAGGCCACTTGATCGTCACGGTCGGAGATTGGAAGAATATTCTCACTTAGCAAAAGCTCAGAAGCAAATGATGACCCCATGCAGTGCCCTCTCTGCCCGGGCCCTGCTCCCCAGCGAGAGGAGGGTGCAAAGCCGCCTGCTCGCCCCTGAGCTCCGGGGGCAGGGGCGCGGGAGCGGCCGCCCCGACGGGGTGTCTTCCGGCCGTGTCTGGGGGACCCCCACGGGCTCTTCTCAATGAGACCTCAGCCACAGGAGCGTAGAACCGGGGCGGCCGTGCCTGTGTGAGGGGCGGAGGCAGGGAGGGAAAACAGTCCCCCGATCGGACGCCTTCTCTGTGGCGAGAAGGAGAGGCGCTGCCGGCAGTCACCTACCCCCGCTCCCGGAGCACCCACGATCCCTCCCGGTCCAAAGCACCCGGCTCTGGGCACAGGCGCGCTCCCAGACGGTCACTGTTTGCCCGCTTGAATGGGGTGGGATTTCAGGTTGGAAACAGACGGGAAGACAGATTTCCCATCGTGGGGGAGGCTGGGGTCCCACGGTGTTTTCGGGGACCCGCTGTACAGTCTTGGGCCAGTCTGGAAAGCCGGGTGTGAGGGAGCCTCTGCAGGAGACAGATCCAGGCAAAGGAAAAGAAGGATGTAAGGACAGGACAGGGAATGCATACCGATGCGGAGATAACCTCACAGCTCCTTCCCGAGGTAAACGCCTGGCCCGCGCAAGCACTGCCGAGAGAATCTCGTTCAAAAGACGATGATAATTTGGATAAAATAGAGAAAGCCCCTGCAAGTCAAAGCGAAGGGCCGGCAGATGCTGCTGCTGCCAGGGGGAACTGACTGAAACAGTGCTCCGCGTTAAAATTAAAGCTCCCGCCGCTTGCCCCGGCCCACGGGTGGGAGAGAGCCTGCGGGCGGCGCTCCCGGGCGGCGCTGGGCCCCAAGGAGCTCCGGCCCGTGGGCAGCGCCGCGCCGGGGCCGGCTCCGGTCCTCCAGCAGCTGCGGGAAGCCCCGTCCCAGGGGCCAGAAGGCGATTCCCAAAACTCAGACGCTTGCTGAGCGGCCTTTGCGGGGCCCAGCTCTTCCTGACAGCGCTGGTAACACGGTCTCCCCTGGAAGTCCTGCCCCCGCTCCACAAACATATTTCCGTATTTTTTAGGTCAGGCTCTATGTTTGCACCGTTGGCAGAGCTCACTTGTGGAGCAATGAGCTGAGACCCTGATCCCATCTAGCCGGGTAAAGCTCACCTCAGCCTGCACTTTCTCCAGGTTGCACTAAACGCTCGTCCTGAAAAAAAAATTTAAAAACCAAAGAAAGAAAAAAAGAAGAAACAAACAAACAAAAAGTGTACAGAAACTGATGCTACTCGAACGAGAGCTGGGGAAAGGTGCTGTGTAATTAGGGGCAGTGCTACTAACCTGACTCCTGAAAACCCCATCAGCTAGGTGCGACTGGAGAGCTCCTGGCTACTACACAGCGTCCTGCATCCTGGGAGAGTGCTTCTCTGCTGAGCCTGCTGCAAAGGATACTGAAAAATCCCGCTGGACTCGCAGAGCATCCTACATAGGGCTTCACCACATAAAAGCTCAAGTACAGGGCAAGGGCAACTACCAAAATACCCGCTTTTTCCTGTGGCTGTGGGCAGAGGCGTCCTGACCCTCTTCTGGACTTAAGGGAGGATTTTCTCCACCAGGGCTGCACCACAGCAACCGGACCAAAGAAAATTTCCAGCAGCGGCTGGCTCTGACTAGGGCTTGCTTATTATACATCAAGTCGAGAGGCGCTAAGCAGATTAAGAGAAGATCCTGCCTGCGCTCTCACCTCTGGGAGCAACCTCGGGAGGGAGCTAAGCCCGCAGCCGGACAACAGGAGGCGCTGAGGCTTTGCACAAGCCGCCGCTCCCCTCCCCTCCCGGGCCGCGGGCATCCCAGCCGGGGCGGCCTGGGGGCGGCCGGCCCGCAGGGCGGCTTTGCCGGCTCCACGTTTGCTCCGCCCGGTGAAACGCCTCCGTGGTTTGTAGCAGCATCCGATGAGCGTGGCCGGCTTAGTGCCTGCCCTTTTTTCCAGGTACGGAGTGACCCAGCTTGGGCTGCCCGGCGTCCCGTCGGGTGTTGCTCCCGCGGGGCTGGGCTCTGGAACGCGAGGCAGCACCGCCCCGAGGTCACCCAGCGGGGGGGTGCCGGCAGCGGGGTCTGTGGGGCAGCTGCACTGCTGCCAGCATCCCCGCATGCGGCCGGGCTGCCAGGGGGGAACCACACTCCGCACACCTCAAACACTGAAATGGGCAAGCCGCCACCGAAGGGTCTCTGTTTTCAGACATACAATACACCGCTTCCATTAGGAAAAGAGGAAGGATGCATACATCATTCTAATATTTCTTAGATATTCCATTGGGGTTTGTCCCAATTTCCATGGGTGTAATTTGACTATTTGAGAAAGCAGGGGTTTAATCCAGTGCTTTTATATATTTTATTTCCTTCAAGACATATTTTCATTTGTTGTTCTCATCTGTTGATTCCAGAGTTTTGTTTGTTTCGAGGATTTGACTTAATTCTGTTGCCAGATAAAAAATTTTAAAAATTAAAAAATAAAAAAATTTTAAAAAATAAATAAAGGAGAGAAAGAACAAAGAAAGGGGTAACAGAAAATGCATTCAGAGAACAAGTTAAAACATATTTGTAGTGGCAGAGATATGCTGTATCTCGTCATTTGAATTCTGTGCCTCTATAAGAAACTTTAAAATCCTGTTTGTGGGGGTGACATTTCCACAGATCACTCGAGAACAAATCACAGTGGAAGCAACTGTGGCCATATTGAAGGATAAACACGTCAAGCTGAAATTCATACCCAGGTGTGAATTATAGTTTGTGTATTATAGTTTGTGTGGTATGATGTGCAAGCCTTTTTCAAAATCCCAAGAAGCTTTATTTCCCCTTCAAATTCCCACTGTTGGAAAAGTTGTTTGGGTTTGGGGGGGGAAGGGTTATTAGCTGCTGGTTGGTGATGTAGACTTTTTGTTTTGTTTTGTTTTGACTTTTTGGTTTTTGTTTTCTAGTATCAGGTGATAAAAGTTCTAGTAGCTAGGTGGAACGAACTCACAAGGGATAGGATAGAGAAACCTAAGAAAAGTCCGTGGTGTTGACATAGGCTCGAAGAGCCGGACAGGACAGAAAATGTTTGATCCCTCTGCAAAGACTGAGAGATTCCTTCCATAATAATAAAAAGCTTTTTCCAATGTCAGTTTGTTTTATCGGTGTTTTTTACCTTTTACCAGCCTGTGTAGAATCCTCCTACCCTGTTCGTTGTGAGAAATCAGGTCAATAAGCAAGAAGTTGGAAATTAGATACTCACTACCTATTATTGCTGCTCCTGGGCTTCTGGCATCAGAGAAAGCTTCCAAATGAGCCTTCTGGGCTGAAGGCTTTCCACAGTAAAGATATAAAATGGTTCAAGTGACTCACCTGATGTTTGCCAAGTGGAGGTTAATATCAGTGGATCCGCATTCAGGCCTCTGTCCGTATTTATTGGGAGCCCATAGTATTATGTCTCAACACGGTGACTCGCATGGTTTCTGAACATAAGGCACCCGAAAAAGCAATATCATTATCACCATCAACATAGGACGGCACCCCGTTTGAAGGGCTATTTTAGCCCTGAGGAAGGGGGGGTTGTGGTGGGAGGAGGGTTGGGAGGGCTTTGGGGAGCGCGGAGCCGAGCCTCCTGCTCGCAGCCCGGAGCGCCCAACCCGATCCCCTGCCCCGAAGGCGGTGGGAACGTGGGGCACTGCGGCAGGGCCTGGAGGGACCCTTCACAGCGGGAACCAGCTGTGGAGTGACAGGCGGGAGAGGGGGGAACCTGCGGACTTTAGGACTCGGGACTTTGAAGCACGTCCAGGCCATCAAGTTAAAGGAGCATCTACCGGCCTTTAGTAAATATTGCCTCTAATCTCAGGGGTTTAAGGCTGGATGGCCTTTTGCGTTCTCTTCAAATAGAAGGGGCTGCCCTTCCTTCATCTGCCTCATTTTATTTCCCCCTATCCCTCCTAGCATTTGTCCTGTCCACCTGAAAGGGTGGTCGTGCCCGTCCCCCGTCCCATCCCGTCCCGGCCCCCGCCCCCCTCTGTCCCCCTCTCCCACCTCTGTCTCTCCTTCTTTCCCCACAAGCTTAAACCAATTACGCAGCTTTGCAAATAAAGTGCCGCCCGGGGGGAGTTGCAGGCGAGGGGGACTGCCTTGTTTGCAGGTGCATCTCCGGCTTTGTAGGTGCGAACGCCTTTGTGCGGCGGACAAATGGGGAGAGGAGGAGGAGGAGGTGGGTACTTCTGCGACGTAAGATCCACATCAGCTCAACTCCACTCACATCCCAGCCGCACTTCCTCACTTTCTCAACTGTCTCGCCCCACACCGCTCCCTGCCTCCTTTTTGGCTGGTTATAGAGCAGAATTCAGCACCCCCCGCCCCTCCTGAGAGCTGGCTTCCTGCTAGGTCGGGCTTTCGGGCTCTTTTCCTGCTGCCCGTCGCTCGCTTGCAAGAAGGCTGGATGGTTACACCGGGCAGGTTGGCTCCATAATGTTAGGGACTGTGAAAATGGAAGGGCATGAAACCAGCGACTGGAACAGCTACTACGCCGACACTCAGGAGGTGAGTAAATCCCAGGGTCTGGCTTCGCTGCTGCCCCTGTGCAAGGGAGGGGACGACCTGGGGGTGGCTAGGGGTCTGGAGGGGGCAGCAATCGGAGGAATCGGTTTGCAGTCCAGATCCTGCCAACGCAAGCGTACCTCCCCCTCCCTCCGGCGCCGAAACTGGCTTGGCTTCCCCAAGGAAAACATAGCTTCCAGGAGCCCTGGAGGCGTTTGGGGAAGACTCGGGGCGGCTGCGAGCCCGCCAGGAGGGCCGGGGGGCCGGGGGAAGCCCTTGATCTCATCTAAGAGGCGTAATCTTCTCTCGCGGCGGGCACAAAAGCACCCCGTAAACTCTTGGCTCGGGGCAGAGCACTGGCCGCGCCGCCGGCACCCGCCGCCTTCCCGGCAGATGGCAGGGGCGGAGGGAGACGGACGCCAGCGCGTCCTGGTCTGGGGCAGCGCCTTCCCCGAGCTTCTCGGCGGGACCCCCGGCCTCTCTACTCGCCAGCAGCGGGCCCTCACCTGTTAAGGCCGGGGAAAAGGAAAGCAGGGGGAAGACCAGCCGTTTGTCCGTACTTTGCGGACGGGCTGCCCAAGGCGTGCGCTGCTGCCGCGGGCCGACTGGCGGCGCTGCCGAGAGCCGGGCCGGGAGGGGGCCCGCACCGGGCCCGCCGCCCCCCGCCCGGACCGGTCCGGACCGCGGCGGGCGCTCCCGCTCCCCGCGCCCGTTTGACAGCGCCGTCCATAAGGTGGAGGAGAACCGGCCCAAGCGCCCGCGGCTGCGGCGGAGGAGAGGGCCGCGGCAGAGCCCGGAGCCTAACCTCGGGGCCCCTCGGCCCTGTGGGGCCTGGGCTCCGCGCTGTGCCGCTGAGGCTCTGCAACGGAGGTCCCGGAGAAGCCAGCGCCCGGCAGCACGGGCAGCCGCGCCGCGGATTCCCGCCCTGGAAGGAGCCGTTTTGAGGAAGTGCGGCAGCGAGGCAGCACCTGGGTGTGCGCAGCCGGGCATTGCATCAGCACACCCGGACACACGGCTCCGCAGTCCCCACGCCTCGTCCCGCACCCGAGGCTGGCACACGCGCCCAAGGGCCACGCGGACACAGGCAGATACGTGTCACCCGGCTGGCATCTCCTTTAATAAAGGAAAGTCGGCTAAGGGCAAACAAGGGTCATCCTAATTATGTGCAGTTTCCAGACTCATTTTTCCTCGCTTATAAGCACTGTCCACAAACATAAAGTTAAGGGAACTTCGCTTTTACTATTTTTTTAAACTTCAATCTTTCCTCACCTCTTGCCATTTAATGTGAATAACTGCAAGAATGCAACGTGGGAAACCCAGCCGCGCTCTACCATGTCAAATAATTAACGTGATCCTCTAAATCAAAAGTGCGTTTATAAGTTCGTGAAAATTGTGGGGATCAGAAATGAGTTTTAAATATTTAACCGTTGCTTAAACCTCCTTTTCTTAGCCATATTAGCAGTAGTTCGAGTAAACTGGAGACATCTTTCTCTCTCCTGTTAAATCAGATGCCATAGTGGAAAGCACAAATTCAAGCTCTCCGGCTGTGCCTTTTTTAAGAGTTGTATTATGTGCTAGGGTACTTCAATTTTTTCCACGTTGTGCAATTGTAAAAAATCTCAGAGAGGAGGAGTTCAAGCTTTTCATACTTTGAGATAGTTTTGGTGTTTGATTGGTTGGTTGATTGATTTTTTTTAAAACTTTAATTTAAAGACTTTTGATAGAAAATGTAGACGGGGGAAGCTTTCTACAGATAAAACAGGCCAACAAGACCTGTTTGGTTTGGGTGGCGGTTTTTAAAATTATTTTGCAACAAGATAGTATTACATCTTGTATGTTTCTTAGAAAAGAAATTTAAATTATTGCGGGAAGGGAGACATGCGTGAGATTTTTCTCAGAAAATACAAGCAGTCTTTCTCCTTAGCGCAAACAGTGTATGCCCACCAATTTCAGTACTCTGATGAGTTTAAGTACTTAACTAGCGAGACAGGACACATAAAAACAAAAAGCGGGAACGCGCCGGAGAGAACACGTCGTGCCGGGGCAGTCCGAGCCCGCAGCCCGGCTCCGCGAGGGCTTGGAGCGGCTCGGGGAAGGCGGTCGGTCCGTGCGCCCCGCTGGTCCCGGCGCAGCCCGCGCAAGCTGCGACACGCCGGTAACCGGCAGCACGTCCGGAGAGAGCACCTCCGCTCCGTGTTTGCTTATAAATGTATAGAGATATGAAACAGGCTTTTCATGGAAGCAGCTGCCTTTCCGTGCGGCTTCGGGGAAGCTTTTTCCCTGGTGTCGGGGAAGCGGCCGGCGTCCCGCAGCAGGACGTTCGCACGGCTGGCTGGGCCAGGCGGGCGGATCCGGCCCCTACGGGGTCCTGCCACACCTCTCTCCTCTCTAACTCCGTCTCTTTGTCTCGCTGCCCTAGGCCTATTCCTCGGTGCCCGTGAGCAACATGAACTCGGGGCTGGGCTCCATGAACACCATGAACACCTACATGACCATGAACACCATGACGACAAGCGGCAACATGACCTCCAGCTCCTTCAACATGTCCTACGCCAACACGGGGCTGGGGGCTGGGCTGAGTCCCGGCGCCGTGGCCGGCATGCCGGCAGGCTCGGCGGGGCCCGTGAACGGCATGCCGGCCGGCGTGGCCGCCATGGGCACGGCGCTGAGCCCCGGGGGCATCAACGCCATGTCTGCGCAGCCGGCCCCCATGAACGGGCTGAGCCCCTACGGCGGCATGAACCCCTGCATGAGCCCCATGGCCTACACCCAGTCCAACCTCGGCAGGACGCGGGACGCTAAGTCCTTCAAGCGGACCTACCCCCACGCCAAGCCGCCCTACTCATACATCTCCCTCATCACCATGGCCATCCAGCAGGCACCCAGCAAGATGCTGACGCTGAGCGAGATCTACCAGTGGATCATGGACCTTTTCCCCTACTACCGACAGAATCAGCAGCGCTGGCAGAACAGCATCCGCCACTCGCTCTCTTTCAATGACTGTTTCGTCAAGGTGGCCCGGTCCCCCGACAAGCCCGGCAAGGGCTCCTATTGGACCCTGCACCCCGACTCCGGCAACATGTTTGAGAACGGCTGTTACCTCCGCCGGCAAAAGCGCTTCAAATGCGAGAAGCCGGCGAACAGTAAAGCCACTCAGGAGGGCAGGAAAGATCAGGCCGGGGCCTCTAATTCAAGCTCCAACTCCCCCCTGCACAGAGGCCACAACAAACCTGCGCAGCTGGACACGGCCACCTCTCTCTCCAGCTCCAACCCGTCCACCAGCCCTCAGTCTATGGACCACAGTGGATCAAGCACGGAGCTAAAGACCTCGGCCTCGGCCGCCTCCTCCACCATCAGCTCTGTGCCCACCTTGGCCTCCGTCCCACACCCCCCTCACTCATTAGCCCACGAACCCCAGCTCCACCTCAAGGGTGATCCCCACTACTCCTTCAACCACCCGTTTTCCATCAACAATCTCATGTCCTCCTCGGAGCAGCAGCACAAGCTGGACTTCAAAGCCTACGAGCAGGCTCTGCAATATTCCTCTTACGGGGCCAGCATCCCCGGCGGGCTGCCCCTTGGCAGCGCCTCCATGGCTGGCCGGAGCAGCATCGAGCCCTCGGCCCTAGAGCCCTCCTACTACCAAGGTGTGTATTCCAGACCCGTGCTAAACACCTCCTAGCTGTGCAACCCCCGCCGCCGGGGCCGAGACCCCTCCTCCCCTCCCTGGCTTCTCTCCCCGCTTTCCCTGAGACAGACCAAGGTGTTTCCGCACGCTGCGTGGAAAGGACTGTTACTTTTTAATTGTCTCGCAACGCGTTGTGTGTTGTTATGATCCACCACGACCTCCTGCAAAGCCGGCCGCGTCCCGCTTGTACATACTCCCTCCGGCCCCTGCCGCCCAGCCCCTCTCCCCGGAGACCGCCCCAGCCTATGCAGGGTGTTATTAAAAAGAAGAAAAAAATGTTGAGCGTGTAAACTACTTGTTTGTGCTTTCCGCCCCCTCGTCTCCCTCCCTTATGTGTTCTATAATCTCATGTAAGTTTACAGGTATGTGGCAATACTTTAACAATACGGAGATGAAGAAGCGAGTAGGCATTTAAGACTTTTTTTTTAATTAAAAAGGCTTTGAAGGACAATACTGCTGTGAAGTAGCAAAACACTAAGAGAATCACTAAGCAACAAGAGAACTATTTACTTTCTCGGATCATCCTTTTGATACTTGCAAAATAAACCTTCGGCTACTACAACCCACACAGAACCCAGATGCTGCGGGCCGGATCCTGCACTCCCGAGGGGACCAACTGGAGCTTTGGAGTGCAGGATGCGACCCTTATCTTTTTCCAAGTGTTACCTGTTTTGGGATGTAATATAAAGTTACAAAAGGTCACAGCCAGTTGGATTTTTTTTTTCCCTTCCCATCTGTTACTGAAGATTCTAGTTCATCAGGAA
Organism: Ammospiza nelsoni; assembly: GCF_027579445.1. Classification (NCBI taxonomy): domain Eukaryota; kingdom Metazoa; phylum Chordata; class Aves; order Passeriformes; family Passerellidae; genus Ammospiza; species Ammospiza nelsoni. The sequence goes on along the minus strand of NC_080638.1, from coordinate 40,696,563 downwards.
CTCTCATCAACATGTGGATGACATACTTATTTAATTTAAGTGTATCCATTGTGTACCTGTTAGAACTGTGTATCTATAACCAGGTTATTTCCCCCCTTCCCTAGGAAACATTGACTACTACAGTGATGCAAGGAAAAGAGGACAGCTCTGTCTCTCCCCGCTTTTCAAACTTGTCTAATAAATTTTTTTGTGGCCATTTAATTATCGCCATCGTTAGCTTATTTCATCCAGTGTTATTGCACTTTCCACAGTTTTACACGGTGTTAGCATAGCCAGACGGGTTTTATTATTATTCCTGTTCGCTGTTTCAATGTTCTTAATTTATTGCATGGTTTATATTGTTTTCTTTCTTTACAGCTGGAAATTGCTTTAAATGACCGTAAAAAATAATTACACGTGAATTTAAGAAATTTTGTTAATTTTATAAATGTGATTGTAATTGAAAAAAATATTTTGATTTAAAACGATAACTGAGGATTTAATGCGTGAAGTATGTTTTTGATCATTTGCAGTTAAGGACTTTAAATAAATCAAATGTTATCAATTAAATACTTCTGCTATTTTCTTACATAATTTCTGGGGCGGGTTATGGAGGACGGAGCCGTGTTCAAGAAAATCAAAACGTAGTGCTTAAGCGTGGATGTGGAGAGGAAAGGTTTGTAGGGCCAGGCTTGTGCAGAGGGAAGGCGGGGAACGCTCCCGCAGGGTACGCTTGTGGGGCGCTGCGATGCCACCGGCCTGTGAAGCTGAGTGTGTGGTAATGTCCTTTATTTTATTTTAATTTAATTTTTTCCCTAATTCACCGTTCTGTGATATGTTGAGGGAGGGCAGGAAAAAGCCACCCGAGGCGATGTGAGCTCCTGGGTGTTTTGCGGCCAGGGCTGCCGGGGCGGCGGCAGCCGGGCTCGGCGTTTCTCCGCCGGACGGGACGACGCCCCCGGGGAGCATCCCCAGGGCGGCTCCACGGCCGCTGGAAAGGCCCAGATCCCGCTTTGCAGTTCCGGCTCGGAACCATCCGTCGGAACGACACCAGCAGCCGCGCTGGAGAGCTCTGGTCCCCAGCAATAGACTTTGTCGGGGGAGGGGAGTTTAAGTGTGAACGGATTTCGCTGTGCAGAGCCCTGTTCGTGCACGGCCGCCAGATAAAAGAACTGTGTAATTCTCGTCATTATCACATAATTGCCCCCTGACGGGTTAGGGACAGCGGCGACAAACTAAATTAAGGTTCGTCTTAGAAAAGAAAAGCCAAGCCAGCGTCCCAGAAATCTCACTACATTCCTCCAGCACTAGTACCCAGCTAAAAACGGGAGGGAAAAAAGAATCTTGGGAGAGCCCCTCCGCTTTGCAAGCGTGGCCGGATCCGCGGCGATCCCGCTCGGAGATGCCGCACGGCTCTCGGGGTGACGCGGGGCTGTCTCCGCGCCGTGCCGGGCGGGTGCTCCTGGTCGGGCGGGCGTTCACCGCAGGTCCTCCCCCGGCTGCCGAGAGCGAGTCCTGCGGCCGGCGGGGAGCTGGGTCTGTCCCGGTCGCCGTGTGCGGCCGGTTACCCCACGGCCCGACTGTGCGGCACCTTCGCTTCTGAATGTCCCGAAACGGCAAACACCAACAGACCCCCCGCAGCCAGGGGCAGCTCGGGGCTGCTCGGCGCCGGGTCTGGGCAGGCGGATCCTATTTAAAGCCCGCTTCTTCTGCCAAGAGGAGCTTCGTGAGAATCGAGACAGGACGAAGCCAATTTTCAGCAGGACTTCACTTGTCTCCCACAGACTAGTCTATAGAGAATATGCCATTGCAGAGTGGAGACATTGATTTAATGCCTTGGGCTTATACACGGAAAATATCAATCGACTGACAGCGATAAGGCAGCAAGTTTCTCATATCAGCTGAGGAGCACAGACCGTGTGTAATGGAAATATTTGGGGCGTGGGTAATAAAAGGGTTTAAGCGGACCGACGCGGCTCCAAACCTCTCAGAGATAAGGAGCGGAGCCTGTCACGGATGCAGTGTGTGCCCTTTCGCCACTCGCCATCAAGATTGTATTCCTCCCCTTTCTTCTCGTAGGCAAATGGTGTCTGCGGTGGGGAACGAGCCACTGACAAGACAGGGATGTAGCTCATGTTAAAAACGCGGGTCCCCGGCGCAAAGCTCTCACATTCTGTGATCAGTTTTAAGACTTGGAAATCAACAGCAGGGAGAAGAGTTCCGTTTTACGTTCCGCTCCTAGCTGCCCTGCTGCTGCTGCTTTAATCCTGTGCTCAGGGAACCCCCAGCCAGAGGGCAAATATAAGCTAAAAATGGGATCCACGAGAAGAGGGTGCATCCCCCCGCCCCGCAATGTGTAGAGAGGAGCTTGCGAGCGTCTCCTTCCAGCCGGACCGGTCGCTCTGTGCTAGAAGGGAAGGACCGGGCGGTGCGGTGCGGGGCTTTTGCTCCTGTCAGAGATGGTGTCTTAGCCCCGCGTCCGGGACAGAGGCAAAGCGGGACCCCGCCAGGCTTCAGGTTCCAGGCTCCGACGAACACCTCAATTTATAGGGGAACTTCGTCTTTTCCTGTTCGGCAAATTACCTCCGACCGGCCACGTGCGGGGGAGCGAAAACGGCTCATTTAGCGTCATTAAATACAAGCGGGGAGTAAATCGGGGCGGCGGGGGATCTCTGTAAAGATTTACGCGGAGTTTGGGCGGTGAGGAGGCCCCGGCCCGGGACGAGGGGGAGATGCTGGGTGCGCCGGCCGGGCAGGGGCTGTCGAGGCGACGCGGCGGGGACCCTGCAGCCGGGAGCGAGGGGACGTGGAAGGGTCCCCTGGCCAGCGGAGCCTCCTCTGCGCGGGGTCCCACAGCCCCGAGCCCCCCGGCAAGAGGGCACGATGCCCCTGAGCCCCCCACCCGTGGCACCTCCTCGGAGCACCTGCGAGCAGCACCTGCCCTTCGCAGAAGGGAAGAGTCGGTGGAATAAAAGCAACTTCATCCGCTCAATTCAAGTGGGAGAAATAAAACAAGTAACTGCTGGGTTGTTTCCTGGGTGTGAATGGACAACACTGACATCTATATCGGCAAGCAATCGGAGGATATACATTATTTGGAAGGAATAATTCCAAATGTTCGGGACTACTGAAAGACAAAAAGACAGAAAAAAATTGCCGGACAGTTTTTCATTTGAATCCTATTAGTGTCAATAAACCATAAGTAAATCGTGAGAGGACGGTGCGAGAAAACACTTCAGCCATTGGCAAAGCTTCAAAAATTGTTTTGAAATGGGTTGAGTAGGTATTGAAATTGGTCCGTCAGCATAAACACGAAATAAATTAATTCCCTTGCTATAACGCCAACTAGTCTTTAGAAGAGCAATTGTCTCCGTTTTTTACAGAAATGTGATAGATAAAACACCCGATTGCGATAACAATGCACTTTGTATGGCTTCTTTCCTGTTTTGATGAAACGGATTCTGAGCATATATCTGCGAGCATATGTGTTTAATCACTCTGAAAATAACATTTTAAAATCAGAAACTTAATAAATAAATAGATTCAGTGTGCGTTTTCTTGATAAATTTAATTCACGAAGAAGCAAATTATCCTCATATAAACATGGGGTATAAAATTCTCTCGAGAGGAATATAGATGCATATATTGTATATATTAACATACATATAATTAATATGTATTTGTTTCCAGAGGAGGCAAGTGGAAATATACATAACACACAATGACCAGGCAAAAATCACACCACAATAGCACACAGAGTGTGACCGGAGTAAAGAATGCAAGTCCCTGCAAAACTCCCACGCTGCAATGTTGTTTGGGAAATATAGGAGAACGGTTAATAGGTAAAATCAAGATGCAATTCGTTTGATTATTTACATGTCAAGGGTCGTGCAGCGAAATGGCTCTTTTTTCCCTTCTTCTTCTTAATGCAAAGCCACCCTTCTGAGCTCCTGGCAAAAGCAGGCAGACTAATAATATTTTTTAAATAATTTGTACATTTTCTACAATTTGTAGTTTCGAAAGGTCTGTTTCAGCGGGAAAAAATAATTAGGGGAAGAGAAGAGTGGAAAACGGGAGGCGATAAGAAGAAAACCTGCCTTTGTTCCCTCTGGTTATTTTCTAATAATTATTCTGACCATTGTGACAAAGTAGCAGTTAAGGATAGATTAGTGTAAATAGCGTCGCATTTCACTTGCAAACCTTGCAACTTTCTGGCCCAAGCCTTGCCATGGTGTTTGTTTCTCCCCTTCACCTCAAACAGAAACTCATTGAGATTTCAGATCTTTGAACTTTGGACAGATCAAACTGCCAGCCCTCACCTTTGTCTCCAGTCATTAGGATTTAAGGCATATGTAGCCTCATGGCAGAATCCATTTGTCTCTACAAGGGAAAAAAGTCCTCACTTCCCCCTCACCCTAAAACTCCTGCATTTAGTTGAATTCATAGAAAGGATCATTTTCTGGAATGGCGCCTCTGCTGCGGTAGCATTGCTCGAATGTGCTTTGCTCAGGCGAGTTACTTGAGGGGAAGTTCGTAGTTGTTTTGCTATTATTATTGTACAATCTGTAACCTGATTTTTCACATGAAAAATCCCTACACCTGCTCGTTATTCCAAGGGTGAACTACCAGCAGACAGGGTATTACTATTACTATTATTATTATTATTATTATTATTATTATTATTCCAGCCAGCAGGCGGAACACGCTCTGAACCGGAGCGTTGCTGCGTTCCCCTCTGCCCGGCGCTCGCCCAGGCTGTGCCCTGCAGCAGGGGCAGCTCTGCAGCGGCGCGGAGGCGGCGGGAGCGGGCGGGACGGGGCCCCGGCGCGGATGGCACTGACCTCCCTGCCCGTCCGGGTCTTCCCCCGGTCTCGGCAGCCCAAGCCTTGCCCAGCGGACGGCGTTGCCCTCTTTTGGTTCAGCCTAGCTCAGGGTTTGGGACCCTCGCCTGCGTTCACTGAGCCGCCCGAGGGACTAGAGGGGGTCGGGGGTCTCCAGGTGGGTATGTTTCTGGGGACGGCATTTTTGCCTCCGAAATCGGGCCCGTTCACACGCCACTCGGCAGTGAAAGAGTGTCGAGCCCGCTGCTGTCCGGTAGAGAAGCCACCTCCATGATCTGGAGCGGGGGCATCCCCTTGGCGGTCGGGTCGCCCCTCGGCCAGGAGCGGTCAGGGGGAGGTGCCCGGTGCCCCCGGGGCTGGCACCTGCTCCGGTGAAAGGAGGGCTCCGGGAGCTGCCGCTGAGAGAGGGACCCGTGCCATTGCGCTCCCCGCCAGGCTATCTATCAGAGCACGGGGGAGCAGGCGTGCTCCCGGGGACTCTCACTTCACGCCGAGCCTGCCCGGGCACCGAGGCGCAGGGCAGCCTGCCCCGGGACTGGGATCTGGCCCTCTCCAGCAGCCACGTCTATAGCAAACACCGCCTTTGTGCCCGATACCTCTAAGTGCCCCCTAATCATCTACGTTTGCCATCTACTGCGCAATAGCTGAAATATATTTTCCCCTTTATTCCTTCTATTTCCCGAGCCTGCCCGGCGGGTTGCTAACACACATTTCCTCCGCTTATGACCGACAGAGAATGTAAACATGTTGGTAACTAGGAGGTGGGCCTCATTCTGCAAACCGGGATCTCTCCATAGTGACTCTCAGTAATGACCTCCTTAGCATAATAAAGCCCGGGGGGCGGGGAATCTTTGAACTGCGGGGCAGGAGATTGGAATAAGAGCATGTCTGAACTTATTCAAATGTATGCAACAAGTTTTCTAGTTCTAAGGTTATCGGATGTGAACAACAGACTTTTTACCTCTTGTTTTTCCTTGCCTGGTTGCTTTATCTAAGGAAATACTTTACCGACTTCAGGTATGTCATTAACTTATATGAAATAGAAAGGAAATAACAAGTGACAAAACCAAGTCCCGAATCCACATTTAGTCCGGAAAAACCTCAAACCGCTCTCCCCCTCAAACCCCCAGCAAACTAATAATACAGATTCTTGTTTAGAGAGGGGGATGCCCTCTAAGCGCATGGCAGCAGACCTAACATCACGGCCACCAGGAGCCCTGGCAGAACGAAACGGCGAGCAGAGGTGACCCAGCGCATGTCACAGAGGACCCCCTTTTCTCCCTCAGCAGAGCCCGTGGTCGGTGCATACCGCTTGCCCGTCTCTGCCCGTGGACACGAGCAAGCCGGGAGCCAGGGAGAATACCTTCGGGTCTCCCTTAAAAACACTCCCATCGCGGCACCGGTGTCCAGAGGACGGGAAAAAAAAGGAGCTGTTGGACGGTGCCGAGCAGAGCTCTCCCCACCCCACCCCCCGGGCAATTGTTCCCTTGAGCCCCTATTAATGCGGGACATATGTTATCCACAGGCAGTAGGCAGCGGGAAGACTTCGCCATCTAACTTGTTGCTCAACTTACGAGGCGGTTCTCATCTTCTCATCAAAAGCCGCCGGTCTTTCTTCTGCCGTATGGACAAAAATGTGAACAACAATGCCCGCCTCCCTTCACTTCAAAAGCTGCCAGCGCAGAGGCTACCCAGAGAATTTTCTCTCTGCCTTTCATTCCCGGTTTGAAAAAAGGCACTACAGGGCCAAGGCGCTCCTAATACTCTTTGATGGGGATTGAATTCATTATCTCCAATAACACAATTGTGCTTGGCCAACGAAAAGAGCAAAGTAATACTCATCTAGAATTAGATAGCAGGGCTCAGAAGAAAGGGAGCGGGAGGGTGGTGAGGGGGTGCATTTCAAAGGAAAGGGGGGGGAGAGGAGTGTAATGAGAAAACACCTATATCACAAATCGGCTTGAAAGGAGGGGGTCCCCCGAAGTTTAAATTGCAGAAGTGTATTAAGTGGCGGATTGTACGGCTCCAGGCATGTTGGTGGTCTGACTGCGCATTCCTCCTCCGCCGACCAAGCCGGCAGCAGTGGGCTTGGAGGTTCTTGACATTTCCCTCCAGGGGCGGCCCCGGGCCCGGAGGGTTCGGCCGCTCCTCTCTCTCCCAGCCCCGTGCCAGCCGGGCCGCGGGCGGGGGGCGCGGGCTCGGAGTTTGCCCGGGCGCAGGGCGGTGCCCGCCGCCCCTCGCCGCTCGCACTGACTGCGGGCACGCAGCGGCCGTGGGAGCTCCGCGGGCACAGAGCAGCCAAGCACGCAAACAGGGCTCTGCTCCGGCGCTCCCCGCCTCCTCCAGGGACCGCAGGGATACGCAGGAGCCTGTCCCGGGGGGCGGGGTGGGGTGTCTCAGCACCATCACACCCCGACACCGTCCGGGGCAACGGGAATGCAACAAACCGAGGGCCGCTTTTTGCGAGGGCGGCGGGTGCAGCCCGGGCAACCGCTGGCCCAGCGGTGGAGGGAAAGGGATGGAGGAATGAATGAATGACGGAGCGGATGAATGAATGAATGAACGAATGAAGCGAATGAATGAATAACGCGTACACAAATAAATAAATAAATAATAGAGCACAAAAATCAACCGATTGGAAAACCGCTGTGTTAATATGAGAGATTAAAATATTTGCCTGTTTGGCTTCCAGCGTAAATGTTTTCTATCGGGTGTTATCCAAACAGGCTAATTTTCAAGGCCAAGCAAAATACAGCAATGAGAGGCTAAAGTCATTGCAAGTACGGCGGGCGGTGATGGGGCCCGGGGCGGGTGCATCCCACGCGTGTCAGCGGGCGCAAGGAGCGGCGGCCAGATGAGCTGGAGGTGCAAACCCCCGCGTCTGACGCGTTTCTGCGCGCCGACAGACACGCATCCATCCCACCACCGAACCCGCTTGTGTTCCCGAACTTCCCAGCGCCAACTGCAGGAGCCCCATAAGAGCTCATGCAAGTGCAGAAGCGGGAGCCGCCAGAACCCCCAGAGACGCTTTTCCGAGGCAATGCCCTCTAGGCGTTGGCAGCCACACGGAAAGGGCCCAGCAAATCGCATCGGTCACCCAGAAACTTCCTGCCTTCTCTGCAGCCTCAGAGGGACGCCACACTTCCCAAAAGTCAAATTGCGCCCTGGGGAACACGAGTTCTTCCAGTCCACCCGAAACGGGGAGCTTGGAACCTTAAGCTGGCCAGACGAGTGCTTCTCTCTGGCAATAGGAAATCTCATCATCTTCGTTAGCAGGTTTGCCCCAGAAGGGACACACTGGCCAAACGAGGGGACAGGAGGAGAGAGATGACCTCCTCCAGCCCCCGTGGGGGTTTCATCATGTGCAATAATGCTGACCCTGTCACCTTTCCTCTTACAAGACAAAGCTGACCTTCACAGGACTGATTTCAGTGGATCCACACTCATCCTTTTAAACACTCCCTGGGCAGGGGGTAGATTTTTTCTTTTTTCTTTTCCTAATGAGTGTGACCGAGATTACACGGGCCTCAGCAAAGTCCGAGGTTCAAGGATTTAGAATATTTCCCACTTTGTAAAGTATCACAGAGGTGGGTGGTTGGGTTTTTTTTTTTTTTTTTTTTTTTTTTTTTTTTTTTTTTTTTTTTTTTTTATTTGAGGGGAAGGGGCTCCTTATTTGTTTAAAAATTTTAAAGAGATTTAGATAAGGCATTTGCTTCCAGGGAAAGCAGTATTAAAATTCTTGTGCTTTCTGCAAAAGTAGAAGCAGACTTCACATTGTTTCTGCTGGGGTCTGTTTAGACCAAGCATACACGTTAACTGGCTAACTGAGCATTTTACAGTTTGTAATTTACCTCCCCACGCATAATGACTTCTCCAAAGTGTACATTAAATGACCGTATAGTTCATGTCCAAGAATTACTCTTTACAAGACTGCTTACCTTAACGATCAATGTGCCATTTATACTTTTACACAATAGACTTTAATTGTTACAAGGCTGTCCTTTGGTCCATGTGAAATAATTTGTTTTGTGCCATAGCACAAACAGGGGATTAGGAGTTCAGGTAAGGAATAAGCAGCAGCAACAACTTAATTCCTAGGCAACAAAGATCCTGCTTTCACGCCAGATTTCTTTCTAGTAAAAAGGAGAACACTGCACCACCTCCAGCTCTCTGGACCACTCAGCCATTAGTTAGCCTGTATTTCTTTCTGGTTAAATCTCTCCCGGGTTTCGTGCCCTTCATCCCTTCCAGAGCAAAAAGTTGTGTGAAATGCTATGCAGTGCTAAGTAAAAATAAACACTAGAGATTTACCAAATTAAACAGAATCCCATTTTTTTAAAAATCATGATTTAACAGCGAGAGGTCAAAGGCAGCTCTGCAGATCTAATTTTTAGTATTCTGTTTTTCCAGTGAGATTGGTACAAAAGCTTCTGTATTTTAAACCATCACTTCCATTTTGGAATCACAGCTGATTTTTCCCCTCCTGCAATTACCAGCATATCCCAAATTCAGGTAAAAACTGTAAAAACCTGACAGGTTTAGGACAAAGACCCTCTTTATTTCCCAGTGTCTGGGCACTGGCAGAGCATTGTGGTGGCCCAATCCTCACCCCTCACCTCTGCCAAGCAGTGGATGGCTCGGGGACACACACACCTGAGTTTCCTTGGGTGTTTGAGCAGAATGAACAACCTGTGTATGCATGGCAGGCAAAGCCACTCAGAACATTCCATTTTTGAAAATGAACCCAACAACAAATGGATCCTGAGCTTCAACGTTTTTGTGACAGCTTTAGCCTGTTACAAAACTGGCCCAGGCATTACCAGTGATGGATGAAATGGGGCTGGGGGCCTGGGGGTGTGTGTGCCCTGTGGGGTCCCACCATCCCCTTGGGTGTGGGACACAATGGGGAGAGACATGGGCAGTCTCAGCCTGGCTCCTTCCAATGTCCTGCTCTGCTCAGATGTCCATGCTCATCCCCTCACCTTTCCAGGCTGTTGGTGCCCTTTGACAACAGCAAAAGTGGGAATGACCTGCTCAGACAATGATCTCCTCAAAAATTAAATGAGGGACATACAAATTGATGCAGTAAACACATTTTGTGTGTCCATAAAAGTGCAAGCCACTAGGTCAAACCCACTCAAGATCCGGAATGGATAGGTGAGACAACCAAGAGGTACATAGCAATACTCTGCTGAATGATTGAAATGTCCAAATGCTTCTTCTTTCCTCGACACTGTCCTTAGAACAAAGTCATCCAAGATCACCCTCTCAATACCAATAATTGAGGTGTTTAAGGTTGCTGAAGGATGGCTGGGAGGCCACTGGGATGCAGATGGTTTCTTCTCATCCATTTTCAGCAGCCGGTGGGTTGGGTGGGTTTCCTTCTGTTGCTTCCAGGAATCAGGGGGAGACCAACCTTCTGATGAGTTTCTTCCCCACTGGGAGAGTCTCACACACCAGCACACACACACAAACAAGCACAAACACACACCCAGAGAACTGGGCTCAGAGCTTCCCCAGGGGAGGGCTGCACTGAGAGGCCACCTGCTTAATGCAGGCTCCTGGAGAGACAAGTGCCTGGGCCTCTGCCATGCTCAAGCCAAACCAAGGCTGGAAATACCTTAGTGCCAGATGCAAGGGGTCGCCAGAACTACTTCCAGCCTTAGGTCATCAGCTCTGTATCAGGGTCTGTTGTTTCACTCTGTTACAGAGAAGGTTACAACCTATGGGTTACTGGAATGTAATAAGTAAATAAGACCTAATTAAATAATAGCTGTTCTAAGTGCCTTAAGGAGATACAGAGCTCTTTAAAGGATGGAACTTTCACATATTCTCAGATAATAAGGTTATCTGCACAGTAGTTCTCAGGTTTTTGGCAGATGCATATTCAACTGAGAAGCTGGAACCTTTCAGCCTACTGTGCTGGCTTAAAGGTTTGCCAACTCCTTTAAGTTTCTGGTAAGAAGAAATACTTTAATATAAATTAATATGTTTTCTAAGTCATAAATATGTTCTCATTGTATATATTGCCTTCATACTAGAAATGCTGGAATAGAATAAAAGCAATGGTATATATTAATCACATAAGATATGCATGGAGAGGAGTAATACCTTTTTAAATTTGTGATTTCAGAAGGAGAGAGGTCACTGTACTTAACCAGGTGAATCGTTTGTGACTGGGAAATCCAAGAACAAATAATCAAAATACATGTATTTTGGCTTGAATAATTCATAGCAGCCAGATCCTCCAGACTGCAACAAATACACAGCACACGTTGATGAGGTAAAGTATGACAGTGCTGTTCCCATGTCAGTAACATTAGTAAGGAAAAAAAAATTAAGAAGAGGGAAAACCACAAAGAAAATATTAAAAAAAAAGAGGAAAAAAATTTCTCAATTTTCGCCTCAAAGTATCAATAACGCCTTTCAATATTGAGCTGCAAACCACAGCTAAACCCCTATGAAAATAGTCAATACACAGACACACGAGGACACAGAGCTCTTTAATTTCCTGAAGACTGAGGCTAGAGCTCTCCTCAGATGCAAGGACCTGCGCTCTATAGGCTTTGTGGTTTGGCACAGGTTCAGCCTGAGCCAGAATGAGGGAGCGGGACACTTAGAAAATTAAAGATCGACGTAGAGAAAAAAAAAAAGAAAGTTTTTCCAATATAACACCGCTTTAATTACAAATTTATTGCTCGGCTTACAAAACACGGGGGCGCCTCGAAACGCTCAGAGGAGGAATTAGCGCCGGGGCGGACCAGACGTTTGTCACGGCGGCGGGCCCCGGGCCGCTCTGCCCTCCCTGCCCCGCGCGCCCCGCCGGTGTCGGAGCGGCGGCCGCGGCCCCTCTCGGGCGGGGCGGGGCGGGCCGGGCCGGGCCGGGGCGGGGCGGCTCCCGGGCGGCGCTGCGGCCTCGCCGCCGGCCCCGGCGCCCCGGGCGGAGCGCGCTGGGCGGGGGGCCCCGCACGCCGCCCAAGGGGGATTTCCCGCTCACGGCCCCGGGTGCGTGGGGCTTCCGACGGCGGCGGGGGATTACCGGCCCCGGGACGGGGGCGCTGCGGCCGGGACTGCGGGCAGGGCGAGCGGCGGGCCGAGGAGCGATCCCCGGCACGGCGGGGCTGCTCCTCTCCAGCCCTCCCGCTGCAGAATGCGGGGGTTCCGCGTCGGTGTCAGCCCGTGGCTGTGTCGGGAGCCACACGCCCCTACAAACAGGGGTTCAGCGCCCCCGCCCCGCCAGATCCGGCTGCTGAGCCGGCTCCGGCCCAGAGCTGCAGGCAGCGCCTGCTCAGGGAATCCCCTCACGGCTGGCAGCGGCTGGAGCGCTGGGGGATTTACTCTTCCTCTTCCTCCTCCTCCTCCTCTTCCCGCTGCCAGCCGAGCCCCGGAGCGAGTTGGAGGCGCCCGCGGCAGCCCTGGGGTGCGGAGCCTCCTCCCCCTGGGCCGCCGGCGCTCCCCCCGCGGGGCTCCCGCAGCCTCACTGCCCCTGGGCCGCTCCCCCCGCGGGGCTCCCGCAGCCTCACTGCCCCTGGGCCGCTCCCCCCGCGGGGCTCCCGCAGCCTCACTGCCCCTGGGCCGCTGGCGCTCCCGGCCACCGCTGAGGCGCCGGGGAAGCAGCTCCCTGGAGGGTGGGTATCCGCTAAAACTGCCTACCTGCCTGCAAGGTTATTTATTTATTTATTAACTGTTCTTCTGATCTGTGGTTTTCTCAAAATAAATGGAGGACTGCCCCCTCCCCCAGTACCCTTTATCTAAGTCGGACTTAAATATATGCCAATGGCCCCTGTTATAATCATGAAATCAAGCCACCTCCATGCCAACGGGTTTGTCGTGTGTGTGAAAATGCCAGTCCCGTCGAGGGTGGATGTGAAATCTGATCTTGCTTCAGTCTCAACTGAAAGAAATGATTCATGCTTGACCGTGTCTCCTTGATATTTCTTATTTCGACTTTTCCTGCTTCCTCTGTCCTGCCTCCTGGTTGACACTCTTTCCAAGGGGTCCTTCAAACACTCGAGGATTGCAATAACAGTGCTATAGTCAAATATTTCCTTGAAGGGTTTTATTACTGGGCTATCTAGAACAAAAACAAAAGGCATTTTTCAAAACATCTCTTTAAAAGAAAAGCAGACATCAGTTGTTAAAATAAAGGAGGTTACATGGCAAGCCACTGGTGCATTTAACAGTATCCTCTCCTTCTGAGCTGCACAGTATTTGGTCTTTATTTCAAGAAGCCATTGTGAATGCCTGATTGCTGCCCTCAGTTTTAAGGAGTTTGCTCCCTAGGTGATGGACACTATTTTGCTAGCAGGGGTAACACTGGACATTGTCCTCAGCCAGATGTCTGCCACATCTGCAGGCAGGTGGAGGAAGGCAGCACTTAGCACAAAGGGTTGTGAGTGTGAGGAATTCAGGCTCAAAGACCCTGAACAACCGGGGAGGTGGCCTGTGCCTGTAGAGAATGACTGAAGCAGGGATGAGAATGATGAGCAATGACGGCTTGGAAGAAAGACTGAGGACATGGAAGGAAGGGATATAAAGCAGACTGTAAGCAGGGGAAAGTAGACCATGTGGTCACAAGTCAGGAGAACTGAGGGTGCCAGGAAAGGCACGATGACTGCAGAGAGCAGATGGCTGATAGGGGTTAGGGGACAACGTGAGTGTGGACCACACCTGGAGCAGCTGTCTGCCTTTTCTAGGAAGTAAAAAATAATAGGAAAGCAATCTGCTGGCTGTTGCCCCCAGTGCAGACAACAGGACACATACAGTGGAAGTCCGCCTCTGAACAGCAAACAAGGAAGCTTGCTTTTTTATGTGTGTGTTTAAGGCTGAATTTGACCTCGAGCTGATGTCATGCAAATCAAGGGCTGTCTGTTTCCCTCTAAAAGGCAAAAGAAGTCCAAGGAATCAGCCTAAAATGAAGAGCTACTTATGTTTGAACATCTCCTGGTTTGGGGAGTCCAGAGAGGCTGAGTCAGGGGCTTCAGAAGTTGCTGTCACCTTTGCCTGGGGTCAGAAATAGCCACTGCTGTTTATTTGCAATTTGCAATACACACTAGGCCATTTATAAACCTGTGGAAGGACAGTCCCTGCTGCTGCGCTGTGCAGTCGAAGGATTTGCAAAATGGGATCACTAGTGTTTCTTGGTATTATAATGTCACAGTGTCTCCAGGTTGGTTTCAAAGCATGTAAGAGCATGTGGAGAGCACTACTGCAAAAGTTACAAAGCTATAGGCAATAGAGACTCAGGTTAGATAAGGGGCTGGCTGGGTGGAGCTGGTGAACAATGCACGAAAGTGCTTTTCTTTCACTGATCTTGGTTCAAATTAAGGTTAAATTCCAAAGGGAATGTATTTTTTTTTCCCCTCTCTCAATCTCTCTCTCTCTCTCTCTCTCCAGGAAGAGGTTTTAAAGGCCATCATTTTCAGTTAAAAAAAAAAAATCACAAAGAAAGATACATGTTAATACAAATGTAGCATTCCACAGAGGGGAGCCAAGAGCTGCGGGTGTCGCACCCACAGCTTTTATTCAGCCAAAGCAAGTTCAGCAGTTTCAGCACCTGGCAGGGGCAGGATTGATCCTGCTGCCAAGAAATGGCTATAGTAAAAGCAAGACCACTCACATGCCACAGAGTCTCTACAGAAAAAATGCTGATATACAGGAGTGGGAAAAGGGATTATGGAAATAATACACAGAATTCAAGTAATTTTTACTGAAACGACACATTTAATTTGTGTGGCTCAGAAATCATTACCTTTACCCTTGTAAAAAAGGTATATTAACATCTAATCTACGCAAGTATGTAACAGAAGGAACTAGAATATGACTTTTTCTATTAAATCGATGAAGCCTGGTGCTGTAACTAAAGGAAAATGCAACAGGGCTTCCAGGTTGCTACCCTTAGACCTGCTTTTGTTGGAGTGGGGGGAGAAAAGTAAAAAGGAAAAAAAAACTGGATCATGTTCTTCACAAAGCAAACTTCACAGATTTATTTTGCAATCTGTCCATCATTACTTTTCTGCTTTAGAGCTGGTGTTGCAGGGTGCTGTAAGAAAGTGCAACAGATTCTGTGTCCTCCCAAAATCTGAAAGCAGAAAGTGGTCTCTCCTGTGATAAGAGCTCCCCAAAATGCAGGGGCAAAGGTGGCACACATTTAATGCTGGCTTTTCTTTGGTATGACAAGAGCTCTTGAAAATCAATGGGGAAATCTGTGGTCTTGATCCTGTGAGATAGTACAAGTTTGCTGTAGGGGAGTTCCTGGCTCTCAAAGGAGTACACAGAACCTCCTCCCACAGCCTGCTCCCCAACCAGAGAGAAGCAGTCATTTCTGCTATGCTCATGGGCATTTGTCCTCCCTGTGGCTGCTCTTGTCTTTAAAGGTAAATGAGACATCAAAAAATGTTATATGCCAGCACAAACTACCATTTCCCCCTCAGCTATATGATCTATGTGCCTCCTACATGGTACACAACACAAATCCACAAAATACAAGCCTTTGTTTTATGAATTTTGTCTCTTTTCCTCTACCAAAATAAAATATTTTGGCCTACCAGTACAATGAGTGCCTAATATTAACCCTCAGTAGCTCCTCATTACCATTAGAAGGCTGGAGCAGGGACTTGAGAATGATTGCTTCACGTGTCTTATGGCTGTGCAGCCCAAGGTAGCTGTGCTGGCTGTATTTTAAGCAGTATGTTAACATTCTTAGCAATACTTTGGTCAGACCCCAGAGCTATTCCATGTCAGCCCACCTAAATAACATTTAAGTGTCGCAGAGCACAAAACATTGCTTAATTGAACAATAGTAGCTTAGAGTCCATCAGTGCCATAGCTGATCATCAAATGCAGCTGATGATCAAATTATTGATGGACTCCAAAGCTAAGTTACCAGCTGGACACTTTTTCAGCCACGAGGGCAGAGACTGCTGTCAGGTAGAACAAAAGTCAAGTGAATTCAGAGTTCAGCCTCACAGATGAGAAGTGTCTGCTAGGGAAGATGGATACTCAGTGCTGGTATTCAGCTCTGCAGATTTTTTGTTCCTATGATATCCTTCCCCACGTCTTTGAGTCCTGTTTTTGACCTCCTCTTTCTTAACCAGCATCAGTGCAGTGTTTCTCACCCCCTTTTCACGAACAGTGCAGTATAACTTTTCCTACTCAGCAACTGTCATCCCTTCCTGCCAGCCCTAACTGCCTCTTGGCATTGCTCCCTCCCTGTCATCCTCATGCCAAGAACAGCCTCACCCCCACTCTGGGAGCACAGCAATATTCCAGCCCATCACATCTGCCCCCCAAATCACTTCTTTCCATTGACATTCCACTAACCTCTACCCAGCCACTATTCTTACCATCCTTTGACATAGCTCAAATTACAGTATAATTAAAATCACCATGGAACACAACTAAACCAACAAGATTAACTACACAATCACTTTGGGATTTTTTTTTTCAGCAGCCTGACAAGACATCTACCTGGCTTCAGCAACTCTGACTTTCAGATGGTTGTGACAAGGATATATTTCTTTCCCTATTGGGCAAGATTTATGGTCTAGCAACAAAAATCCAGGATGTAGGCATCACTATTAATGAAGCAGAGTTCACTGAAACGAACTTCCTAAATCTATTTTACTACCTTTTTTTTTTTTCTTTTTTGTATTACTCTTTTATTACTGTTTTCTGCCTCAGATAGTTTTTTCTCTAGTCTCTTCCACATCCAGAAATTGTTAGAGAGGAATGGAAATAAACACTCCGAAGGGCTGTCTAGGACAAGGAGCACAAGGTCCTGGGGTGATGCTGTGGCTTAGAGAACGAGCCCGCTCCTTGAAGTCAGGAATGCACACAAAAATCAGCTCTATATAGACCACATCTGAATGCAGGAAAAGGCTGTTGTGTGCAAGGAAAGCATCTGCATGTCCAAGAATTAGAAATGCCTTACTGTCTGAGCAATAAGTGGTATCAGAAACTCATCCTGTTCAGTTTATCCAAAAGAAGATTAATGGTAATCTCTTCATGGTCTCCAGATACCAAAATGGGGAAGAATTTGGGGAAGTACATTGCTCTTTGAGTTCTCAGGAAAAGGAAGCATAATGGGAGCCATAGGTCTGAAGCTGAAAGAAGACATGCTAGAAAACAAGTTCAACAGATCATCTGTGCAGTCCTTCAACACAGATCTGTAATTCCCCACACATTTGTAGTTCCACCTGAAGGCCTGGGACTTCAGGTGTTACAAACCAAGGAGTGCTGGAATTGATGTAGTTGTGGTTGTTATCCTGCTTTCCTAGGGCAAGTGCAGCTGGAAAGCAAGAGTAAGTCAAAAATGAGGAGCCTGCCATCTGCTTTTTTGTATGTTGATTCTATAGTGCTTCTCACATTTATGATGTGTAATAGCTTTTCAACCTTTTAAAAGCTTTTTCTTTGGGGTTGAAATATGCTACATGCACATATTATAATCACCATAAGTTGACATGGCAGCTAGCTAGATACCTGTGCTGTATACCAATCATTTAGGTAAAAGAGTAACTGAATAGGAACTAAAGACATAACTTACAGGTTTTGCAAGCGGGGGGTGGGGCAGAAGGAGGGAACAGGACATGCCTGTGACAGGTGGTGGTATATCTCCTACACATCCTGGGTCAAGAGGGTAATATGTGGTTCAGCCTGCCAGACCTCAGCTTGCTTTACCACTAGTGGAAAGCAATAGTCATGGCACCTAGTCAGACACCTGCAGCAGGTGGTTTTGGAAGAGCTCTAAGAGGATAAAATGTCAATAGCACTGAAAAAAACCAGACTTTTAATGAGATAGTAGGTAGCAGGTCACTCAAGAGTTGGCTCTACAGGAAATGAGGCTGTGTGAGGGTAAAGTTCTGGAGAAAGCACCTCGTAACATGCAAGGCTGGTCATTTGCAGACCAGATTTCAATGAATGGAAAATTACAAGGATAATGCCATTACTGGAAAACAGGGTAGATTGTTACAACAGACAGTTGTGGATTTGCTATGTAGGACTATTGAGAAAAGTCTTGTGGGATTTAAAAAAACACCCACTGATGAAGTGCATTTTCTTTAGGCACAAGTAGTTCAGATTTATAAGAGTCTTACTCTAGTGGATGTTAGAGCTTTGGGGAAATAAAACTATCCTCAGCAGACAGGTAAAATGTGGAGCAAGCCTGGCATTTAACTGCTTGAAAAGCAATTGAGCTGAGTTTCTCCATTATGTGATCAAAGAAGAACAAAACCTTCCTGAGCTTGATTCCAGTATGTGCTGTGGTGGTTGTTGCTGTACTCAAAGGTTTGGTGCTGCAGCTGTGCAGATTTGAGCAGTCCCTCTCACTGACCACACATTTCCCTGGGCACTGGCAGCACAGCCCTTAGCCAAGCCTTTGCTTGACACATTGCAGGGTGAGTTTGTGTATCTTTGTCCTTGCTTCTCCTGCACTTCAGGCTCTCAGGAGGGGAGTAAACTGCAGTCCCCAAATACTACAAACAGGTGCAGTTAGTCCCATATGCAGTGCCTTTGGGACAGAAGGTGGGAGCAAGCCCTGTTCTGTGCAAAAGGCCAGGCAGACAGACATCTCTGAAGAGCAAATTCCTGATGCAAACTTTGATCAGGATGCATCTATAGTAATGTTTTCTTTATATTAAGGGTGTATTTTAAAAGCCACTCTCCCATCTGGCTTCACTTTCTGTGCTTTGATTCATGTCCCAGAGCAGTCTCAATGCACTCAGGATCCCACAGAAATGACACAAAACTGAGAGATGTGATTCTACTGCCTGCCACCAGGCAGCCCAACCCAGGGATTTCTGTGGAGCCAGCTCCAAAGGTACAGCAGCTGGCTCTGGGGGCTACATGCCATCTTTTAGCTCTCAGGTCTGCTTCTCCTGCACTGCCTGACCTGGTAATCCAGACTTAGTCTCAGCTCTTCCAGCAGAGGTGCGGCTGCCAGCTGAGCACAGCCCTGGTTCACGCATCTGTGATAGGTTCCTCACTCTAGCAAGCATGTACAGAAACACTGAAAGTAGTGCAACAAGCAGATTCTCTGAATGACTTGGGCTGAGACTTGATTGCCTGTGTAAATCAGAGATGTCATTGGGCACAGTCAGGCCTTGGTTGTTGGCAAGCCTGGGTATGGTATTAAAGACTGGCTTCCAGCTCTCTGTGGAAATGCAGGCCAGTGGTTCCCTGTCTGCTGGGACCACACAGCCAGACAGAATCTCAAGACCCTAAAACGTTTTGCAAAGCACAGTCACCTTTACCTTTCCTCCCTCCCTTTCTGTCCTGACCTCTCTTTCCCTTTGCCCACTTGACTGGCACGTACAGCACCGCCCCTCCTGGCCACAGCCGGGCTGATCAATCCTATCTGGCTGCCTTCCATGGGGACCCGTTCAATTAGGGAAAAACATAGTACAGGAGATGTCTGGGCCCAAGCAGTGAGGTGCTCTAAAGGCCCAAGTGAGGATGTCTGTCTTGGCAGTGCATGTATGTGCACCAGGCAAGGAATCCTGCACCCGTGGGGAAAGGGGAATGTGAGTCTAGCCAGCAGAAGAGACACGCCTGCCTTCATGGTGCTGCTGCTGCTGCTCAGTTACTGCACACAACGCAGCTGTGCCCATGGGATGATATCCCTTGTGGGAACAGTCTGGCCCTAAGACCACACTAACCTTTCTGAGCTCCACTCCCCATGACAGATCCCCTAGAAATCCAATCATTTCACTTGTATCTACAGATGCCCTGAAACTCCACAGGTTCCTCTTTGTCTCCAAGGGAGCCTCCCTTTTGCACAGCTGAACATTGCTGCAATTCACAAAAGCAAAAACCCAAAGTAAATTAGGATGATACAATTCAGTTTTGTTGAGTCTCCAGTATAGTCTGTGGAAGACGTACACAGTTCCAGAGATTTTTCCAGATTTTTGGCACAGCAGCCAAATATTGCTTCCCAAAGCATTCCAGCAGGGACATTATTTGTGTTAAGAACTACAAGATTACAAAATTGGTTGCCAATATGACTTCATAGCTTGTCTTAAAGCAACTGCTGAATAAATAAATGACAACTTTGCTAGAGACAGGGCCCTTGATTTTATTCATACAGTGGCAACTGATTATCTTGGATAGCTGAGAATGAATCCCTGAGAGCTGTAAATTAGCAAGGACTAGATCTTCCAGACATTCCTAGTGGTCATCAGCCTGGTCCACTGAAAAGGCTGCAGCCCCTCAAGCTGTTTGCCACTGCCTTCCTACACAGAGCTGCCCCACCTCTGGCCAGTCCTGTAGCCAAAGCTCATTTGGGCACTTCTGCCAACTTAGGGACAAAATACTATTACATTTTTTTTTAAATGTGTTCTGAGATTTACTGATGAAAACTGTAGAGGGGTTCAGATCCTACTAAATATAACTCAATATTTAGTATTCAAATACAACATTTTAGTGTCCTGTTTATATTGAGAAAACCTTAACAATAGGACAACAGAAGTAGAGGGGACACTGGCGATTTTCATACTGATTATCTACTGACCAAAACAGGTAAGTGTTAATTAGAAATGTTTTATTTGAAATTTAGAACCAAGGTAGCTTGTTCTATCAAACACAAATTTAGTGAAAAAATTAAAAAAACCCCAAATTTCAAATAAGTTCATAGCCTTTTGCTGACATGCCAACTTTAACCTCATTGAGACATCTACTTTCAAATATTAAACAGCTGTGTCTTGCTTTCACTTCTGTGAAGTTTTAAAACTGCATATGTAAGCATAGAAAAGTATTTCTGCCACTCATTTTAACAAATTTTTCTCTTCTATGTCTGAAGCATGGAAAGCTTCCGCAAATGCATATTTGGATTTCACCCAATTCTTTTTGGTGTTCTGCTCAAAATTTAATTATTATCTTGTACTTCAAACACTGGTAGATTGTTAGGGTGAGGGAAAATATTCTGTGTCTAAAGTAGAAGACACAAAGCCCTATTAATTTTATATACCCTATTAAAGTACCAAATGGGATGATTTTAGTGCTATGAGCATGTATTGATGAAGACCATACTACTTGTTACTTTATTTCTAGTGAAGAAATGAATAAACTTTTTGATTTTACTGCGACATATGTGAAATCTTGATTCTAAAGAGTACATCTAAATTGATAGCTATATCCACTTAGACATATATCCACTCCAGTAGCCTAATTTCTCATAGATTGATTTTGGAGATGTTTAACTCTTTGACCATAACACCTGTGAAATGGGGGCACCACATCAGTGAGTAAAATAATAATGAAAAAAGTCCTGTGGCTTCAGACAATAAATTAGAGTACTACCAAAGTAGCTTTTCATTTTTGCATCTTAATGTTTTGACTTTTCTTATAGGTTTGTTACTGAAATCAGTTCTGTTAATACTTATTAATGAACAAATAAAACTGTCTCCATCCTTTGAATTCTTTGGGAAACCAATATATTTTTAGAGAGTGTGTGACATGTGCATATCAATCATCACAAATTTATGTCATGTATCCTGCAAGGGCAATCCTAACCTTTTCTCTTCATGGCCACTGGGAACCAGTTGTGACCAATTCTATTGGTTCTATTTCTGTTTTACCATACGGAAATGGATCTGCATCCATCATGTTCAGAAGCTGTTCCAGCCATGGTGAACTTCTGTCAACGTGGCACTGCATGGACCTTTGGCCCGAGGTCACGACGAGGGAACTGCCCAGCTGCCCCTGGTGAGGCTTCTCAGAAAGGAGAGTGACCCTCTGCAGCTGGCAGCTGCCTGGGCAGCACGCCAGAGCAGACACAGCTGTAACAAACACTGTGCTCAGCACTCCTGAACAGGGACTGGCAGGTTTTGAACAGAATATGGTGATTTCAATGAATCAATTCTCAACATTTTACATTTCAGTACAAGTTTCAGGTTAAAACTTCCAAGAAAATAAAAGTGTTCTTTTGGAGGCTGTTTTTTTTGTGGTTTTTTTTTGTTTTTTTTTTTTTTTTTTTTGGCTGGTCTGTTCTTTTTTTTGTTTGTTTGTTTTTTTTTGTTTCATTTTGACTTTTTTCAGTTGGACTAAACATTGCCCTTGCTCCTCCTTTCTGACAAAGGAAGGAAAAGAAAACCATTTCCAAGTCAAGGACTGCTTTTCCTTTTCCTCAAGCTGTTATATTTCGTAGCTTTTCAGTCTATTATCTTTATTGCCTGGCTTTGCACTCACCAGCAAAATTAGTACTTACTCATCACAGTACATAATAGGACTAAGAGAAAAGCACTGCAGGATTTGGTCCCACTATTACTGTGTTCCATTAATTTTACAATGAAGTCTTGGCTACCAACATAAAATCCTAAATTCTGAAAACACTTCTGTCTTTGTATTTCTGACATTTAGTTGAAGAGAGTTACCAGGTACATGTTACCTTAAAATTGATTTTTAATGACAATATTTTATAATTAACAATAAAAAACCACAATCTGTACCCAACTTCTTTTGTAGATATTTTAATAAAGGGATTATAAAATACAAAGGAGAGAGAGACAGGTAACCTGAGATGCAATTTTGGAATGCAAACTTCTAGTTCAAATGTGCAAGCTCAAACTTAACAAATGTTTAAAATATTTGAGTTTGTCAAATGGTGCCAAAATAAACCATGTCTTTTCTAAAGACTACATATTTAGCTAGGCACTGGCAATGTAAATCTTTCAACCATTTCAAGTATTTGTTTAAAAGCCTCCCAGAACACGTGGGCTCCCAACAAAACTGAAGAATGAAACGTTTAGAACACTGAAGCTCAACAGCTGACTTATAATCGACCTAATATGAGAACACTACTTTGTCTTTTTGAACTTGTGAATACATTTTATTTACCAATGCATGAGAAGAACAAACAGAGAAAGTCCAGTTGTGCAGACCTGATGTGAAATGTTACAGCGATAAGAGGCAGCCCATGAAAGGGAAACTGCCCAGCACTGATTTCATGTGCCTTCCATCTGATTCTTGCATGGGAGCAAAATCTTCAGCAGCAGAAGTTAAGAAGAAGAAAACTCAACAAAACCAAGAGCCTAATTCTAATAGAAAGAAATAAAGGCACAGAGAAATCCTGACGTTTAGATGGTAAGTTCATTTGTGTACATGGATTAAAGGTGTTATAACATCTGGTAAGACTATATATAAAGTCAGTTTTGTAAAATGTTCCTGATTTGGAATAAACAAATAAATAAACATGCATATGACAACATACTGACATCACCAAACCATTTCAATATGATAGCTTATTTATAAAAACAGTTTTAATATTCCTTAACATTAATGATTAACTAGCGAATTTCACTTTGCTATTAATGTATTTAAAGAGGAACAAAACAGAATTCAGCTATAGGACTCCACTAACAAGACTGAGCTGTCTAAACTTTTCAGTATCAGCAGTTTTCTCAATACAAGTACAGAAAGCCATGCCACCAGTTTTCAGCTGCAGGCTGCATGAAAAATAGTACTAAAAGACTAAAGGTCCACAGTTCTTTTCTGTTAAAGTTGATTTGTCACAATATTGTTAATTAGTGAGGGCTTAGGGAAGGCTTACTAGGAATATAATTACAGTGCTGAAAAGCATTAATAATGCTCTTATCCTGAGCCAACATGATGCTATTTACATATTTTACCCTGGCATATACCAGAAATGGCTCCCAACACATAACGTACTGCAGGATCATCAAGAGAAAGACACAAAATCTCACAGGGGAAGAATATTTCTGAATATCTCTGTTCTATTCAAGACAGCAGGGACCCTAATTTGACCAGTAATTACAGCTGTCACCATAAGATGCACCTATGGTGAACTATCTTTTATCATGAACTGTTTTTCCACCAGGAGGGAAATGAATTGCTACTCCTGGTACATAATTGGATGCAATCTCATCTTTCTCACATATATTAGGATAGAAGTGACAATTGCATTTGTCTGTTGTATGAGAGCAGGCTTCTTTTCACTTTCAGAGCTCTGCACAGGCATCAATCAGTTCTCAATGAATAATCCATATGATAAGCCCATTAACCCATGTTGTCATTATCTCCTCTTTCTGCTGACCAGAGCAGATTTCCTGCCCTCATTACACTGAGAGGCTAAAGTTAGGCTGGGCTCAACAGGACCAGAAGTTCTGCTGAGGGCACT
Organism: Ammospiza nelsoni; assembly: GCF_027579445.1. Classification (NCBI taxonomy): domain Eukaryota; kingdom Metazoa; phylum Chordata; class Aves; order Passeriformes; family Passerellidae; genus Ammospiza; species Ammospiza nelsoni. The sequence continues at coordinate 40,672,614 of NC_080638.1, read as the reverse complement.
AAAGGCTGGGCCTCCGCTACCAGACCTATGTGATTTATGCTGCTCACTTCAGCAGGTGAAGAAGTGAAAGTGCTTTGACATTAACCACATAGATACTTTTACAAACACCCTGGAGGAGCCCAGGAACGTCTTCAGGGACTGCATACCTTTAATGACAGTCACTAAGGAATTTGCCAAAGACCACACACCAGGTTGTTAGCAAGGAAGAGGGAGAACTCAACTGGTTTTGAATCTTTCTACTCTCAACATAGCAAATTTCCCATGGTCCTTTCCAAAGAATAAAAATATTTCCAGCTGAATTTTAAAAATCAACACATCTGATTTAATTACAAATAAAATACATTTATCCACATTTGCAATTTATGACAAAACACCCTAGCCTAAATTATCACTGAATTCCAGGCTGCTTGGTGCAAGACAAAAGACAGAGTCAGGAAGTATTTTTTCAGCTTGGGTATAATGTGTTGAAAGGAAAATTATGGAGCATAACTATAACTTAATTTTACTGAATCAAGTATTACCTGCAATCAGATGTATCTGACAACAAGCCTGCTAGATGGCTTTTGCATGGCCCACCCTACTTTCCCAAACAAAGCCAATGGACACAAGAGGCTGGAGGTCATACAGTCTGGCCGTAGGAAGCCTGCATTCACAAGATTATTCACTTGGACACAGAAATACTTGGGGAAAGGTGAGGAGCTTTTGACACTCCAAGGGGAAGGAGGAACTCAGCACATTCATGCATGGAGCACAAGCCCTGATTTAGTAAACTTGCATTTTCAAAGTAGCAAACAACTTCCTCATAAAAGCTGCCAAGCAGTAACTAATATTTTACACTGAAAAATAAGTACTTCAAAGTGAAATTAAAGCAATGTTTAAGAAAAAATGTTTCATTCTCACAGTGAAGGAAAAGCTACCTTATTGCCTTACAGGGATCTTTGTCCCAGAGGCCATGTTTAACTTAACTAAGAAATCACCTCTAAGAGGGGGCTAATTTGGAGATGGCAGTATTTCATATCACCATATTCAGCTTGGAGATGCTGTTGATACTTTGCTACTGTGAGTATTAAAGAGGAGCTGTGAGAAGGGATGGAATAAGAGCTCATGTCAGTAGGGAATGTTAAAACAACAGGTGACATTCAGTACCCATAAATCCTGGGTTATTCAGAAAACAGTTCTGTCTTCATCCAGGCTACAATGAACTCTGAACATTACAACTGAGGAAGGAGATCTAGAGTAGTCATTTTGCTACAGAAATATTAGTACCAATAAATAATCTGTCATAAAGCAATCCAATGCTAAAAATGGTTACAAACAGCACAGAGATAAAACAGACAACATCATTGTGACAACCATTAAAGTCATATTTTGTCTGTATCTTGAACACTAGGCACAAAACATGTTGCATCTTGGTAAAAACACTGCAGAACTGGAAAAAAACCAGATTAGTATGACAAGGCCAATTAAAAACATGGGACAGATCCTTTAAATGAGACTAGGGATTCTCTCTGGAAAAGAGAGAGTGGGGGAAATGATGCCAAATATGTACAATCACATGGGACATGGAAATATGAACAGGGAATGGTTCCTCACCATTTCTCACGTACAAAAACTAGATGATAGCAAATGAACAGAGCTGGTTCATAAGAGAAAGGGAAGTATTTTTTCACTCAATGCACCATTAACTGCATAAGACCTTGTGAAAGGAACAAGTAGACACAAACAATTTTAATGGATTAAAAAACAGGTCATGAAAAAATGCTGCTAAATACAAAGACACCATCTCTGGCTTAGAAAGCCTTTAACTAACAAACTGCTGGGACACCAGCTGGGAGAGTGGCCACTAGAGCTGGCCTGACTTTTTACCCTTTCCTAGGCATCTTCTATTTGTTATTGCCAAAGGCAGTCCTTGGGCTTTGGTCTAGGATGGCACGGTAGTCCTTACATTTTTGTCTTTATTTCTTCCTCACTACCTCCTTACAGCAGAAATGGTTCAATAGCACTGACTGCTCAGGAGATCTTGTCATCCACTTTGTGCACAAAGCTCAGTGAGGACAGTAGGACAAGGAGCTGTTGAGTCTCCCAAAGAGCTGAACAGCAGCACACGGGAGACAGTGAAGGGGCTGGAATCTGGGGGGTGGCAAAACTCTGGTTTGCAAGAATTAAAATTTCTTCCCACTGAACAGGTGTGGGGGAGAGGCTCCAGACTCACTGGCTATCTTAGGATTGACCAAAGGTCAAAAAGGAGCACTTCAGAAGTCTCTAGAAGTGACTTGGGTAAACGTGGCTTGGAGGGATGCTACTTATCTCCCTGCAAGAGGTTAGGTTTGGTCAACTGAAACCAGGAGGGGCTTAGGTCTGCAGTTGAAGAAGGTTTAACATTTAAGTGTTTGAAAGAAAAAACCAGACATTAAAATGTTTCTCTCTACACCTACACCTAAAATTAAAATGTCATTTTCTCCAGATAGACTGCACCATCACAACGTCTGAACAAGCAAGCATTAAGAAGTAAAACCATGTAACAACATTAAACACAAAGCAAAGCAGACAAGTGTAAGCCTCAGGAGCTACATCCACCTTGCCTGAGTTGGCTGCTCCTGAGGAGACACTAAAGCCCAGCTGGCTGCTGAGATTCTTTATTGCATTTGGGGTTCTCAGAGATTACAGCTGCTTTCTTGAGCAGGATGATAAGAGTACTGGCCTGACAACGGGAGATGGTTGGGTCACAAACAAAAGTCTAAGTTCAACTCTAATGTGTCTTAGAGTCTGTAATGTCTGTGTACCCCAAATTTTCCTCCTCAGCCCTCAGTTTCTCCCCTCCCTGTAAGATTCTATGCTTCAGCCTTTTAGTTCTAGGGCACTTCATGAGTACAAAAAGCTGAGGATTGACAGTTTAGCCTCAAACCCAACCTGGATGATACTCCTGCACTGCAGAGCAATCAGAGTCTTGTAGGAACGGGATGAGAAGAGGCAAACACTGAAAAGGTGACTTTTTAATTTATAAGGGGTTTTCTGAAATCTGAGAGCTTTTCCCTCATTTAAAAGGACAGAGGAGTGACTAAAAACAATACACTGTCTGAGATACTGTACAATGTCACAAGGCTTTCATGTTGCAATTTTTTAAGCTGTATTTCCATTGAAACCTAAATGTAAATTTCTTTTTAATATACACTGAAAATGCCATGTACTAGCAGAAGCTATTCAACTGTTGTATAAAGGTATACATTTATCCTGCCCTTTGATGTAGCCACAGTTACTACCTGCAATTCAATGGGCTATGAGTAAGGAGGAAAAAATATCCACTATACCAGCCAGAGATATTTCTTGAATGTCAACCTACTTTATCAATTAATATATTTAACATACAAATACTGGACTATTTGCAGCCTCAAAAATAAAATAAGGGATTTAAATTTTGAAACTACTTTGCAGCATTTTGAACCTGAAGACTGCAGTATTTAAAAATTCTATGCCTTGCAGCACAGTATAGTCTAACATGGAGAGGACAGAGTGTTAAAATAAGCATCTACATAATTTTTTACAATACAGTGTGCCACAATGCATTTGGTCAAAAACAAACACATGTTTGCAGTGAAACATTTTAACAAATCACAGAACTCAGCAGCAAAGTAGTTAAACATTTATGATTTGATTTTATCTCAGCTTGGAATGTCGCTGGAGTGTCCCACTTCTAACAACTGTTTGCTAAGTTAAGGCTTCAGTGTTTACACAGTGCTGAATGAAGCAGCCTGGTCACCAGATGTGAAAGCTTCCTTAGACTACAGCTTTCAATCAGATCACGGTCCTAATGGTCCCTGCTCCAACCTTCTTCCTCAGGACGTCCACCAGCCTTTCCAACCTGAGAGGGGGCAGGGGAGAGGGAGAGGAGAGAAAAAAAAAGGAAGCTAACGTTAGGAATGTTCTGGCTGAAAGAGACAGTGTTTGCACTGAACCAAGCTGTCCTGGTGGTGGTCACGCTCAGAAACAAAGCACTACTGTAAAAGACAGACATTAAGGGAAAATGCAGACAACTTGTGAAAAACTTTTTAACCTACAACCCAACCCATCTGCAGCCAGTGATATATATCAACTCACTTTTCCTTTGTAGTGCATGGAGTATCTGAGGTCCCTGTATGGCATTTATACAAAACCCTGTGCAGCAATCCTGTGGTACAATATACACTTTGGTGTAAGCAGGACAATTAATTTTTATACTTTAAAAAATATGAGCTGTCCATGCTCTTGTTAAATGTAGCACTTAACTATTGCTTCCCCTTAAATACTATCTTGCCTATTATCCAACAGATACTTTTACTGTTCAGTTTATAAATTTATGTCTAAAGGCTGATGTGTTTTATGTAAAAACTTTCTCAAAATACTCAACAAGCCAAGTTTCTAAGGATGTGGATGATGATATTTTTAAGGTGGCCTGCATGATTCTTGTGTCGATACAACTACAGAAAAATTAACAGTCTAAGTAAGTAGGACAGAGAGCTGCCCAATCCTCTTAGATTTGAGGCACAGGCACTATAAACATGTTCAATCTCACTGGCTTAATTTGATCTTTCTTTTGTTAAAGTATGTAGACAAAGGCAAAGGACTAAATTTCTTCATCATTTTGTATCTACACACATTTATCTTCAGCATTCCAGAAATCATGTATTCAAGCTATTTTTTCAATCTGTCTGTATTTTATGGTATCCTTCAATGAAAACTCTCCCACAAATAAACTATCTGTATAAAAGCAGACAGTGTGTAGCAGAGCACTTTCAGAGCCACGTCCAGAATATTATACACACAGCTTCCACAATGGATAAACAGAGCTGTAGGTTCAAATAGTTGTCTTCATTGTTACAAAGGTAACCATTTTTTTCTTATCTTGAAAGACAATTAAAAAAAATGTTATACAACATGAGAAATGCAGATAGGAAATAAAAATAACACAGCTTTATCAAAATTGCAAAATGCATTTTATCTCATGAATGCATTAGTAACTGCACGTAAACTAGTCAACATGGATTAATTGCCACAGGTCATGACTAATGTGCTTGGTACGTATTGAAACACACTTGTTTTCCAGGAACCACCAAGCACGATGAAGCTACACCTTTCATTGTACTCACCAGGTGACTTAATTCCTGAAATGAGATTAAGAATTCACCACCCAAATGTAATCATCAGACAGCAGGAAAAGTATGTGGAAAGTTCAGCTCATTCTAGCTCTTACACAGGGACTCTGAGGGAATGAGTGCACAGGTACAAAGCTGCTGCTTAGGTAGCAACTGCTAAAAAACTGCTCCTCTCCCTTCAATTTTCCAATAGTCACTTCTCCTTCTTAACCAACTAGTGCATTTCCCCCTGGCTTTGTAAAATAACTTCTACTACACTTTGTCTTATAGAGGCAGCACCCAAACAGCCATATCTCAGTGCTGTCAGTCCATGCAGGTATAAAGTCGGGGATTTCACAAGTTATTTGCTCCTGTAAGTTTTCTCACGTGGATACATCAATGTTTTCTGGATTTTAATTCAGTTACTGATCGGTCAGTTTTGTCAGCCTCTCTTATTGAGAGGTTTCCCAGTTACATCTGCTGTCCGTCCATGTGCAATTTCAGAAAGCAATGGCAATTAGTTCTCTTTCACTAGCATGTGTATTCAGAAGTACAGCAGCTTTCTCAGCCATTTTAACTGTTGCTGGAGGTCCCTTTCACACTAGCACCCTCTCTAATGTACTTCAGAGACATAAAAGCACTGGAGAAACATTTCAAACTGTTTGGACAAACAGAAGGCTTGGGCTGAAAATTGTTTTTCTGGGAGACAGCATAAAACCTGTAAAATCTGAGATCATGGCTTATTTAAATCACTGTTCAGTTAAAAAGAAATATTGTGTGGCTTATACAAGGCAGGGGGTGGCGGGGGGGAATGACTTCAGTGACTGAGGCTCCTTTTGGGGAAAAACAAGTTGCATGTCACAGCTAACACACTGTCCTACAACTGGGTTTAGATGTGCACCACTCTGTGACCAAGCACTGGCACTGCACACCAGAGCAGAACAAGTCAGTGAAGAGCTGCCCATGTTTGAAGAGAAATACCACTGGGATGAAAGTAGCTGTCTTCTGTTTAACCTTGAAACTGTCAGGCTTCATTGAAAATAATGAGGCTTAACAATCATAGTTTCTGCTTTTCAAACGAATGATGACTGAAATCATCAAAATGAGGTATTCCTCCCCAAATACACACCATGCAGAGCTTATTTGCCTTTTGTTTCAGTCATATGTGAATTTTCAAATTTATTTATTCTTTATCAGGAGGAAAAAAAAAAGGTAGCAGCGAATTAAGATATTGTACTTCAAAAGACATTTAAGTAAAAACGTAAAAGAGAAATGGCAGCAGCTATTTATAAGATAAAACAACAGAGGGCAAAATTTACCCCTACACAGACACAAGACCCAATATACCACTGAAATCCCACTTAAGCCTACAAAATAATGCTATGTGCTGAATCAGTGGTTAATAACTCTTGATACAGGCCTCAGGGGGCTTTTTGGAATGATAATCCTGGACTCTTTGTTCACCAAAGGCCCAACTCTGTCATCCCAACTCACACTAAGCAACATTTTCTTTGTGAGTAATAAAAGGCAGCTAAAAAGGCTGTTTGTGCCAGTGAGGTGCTACCTGCGAGGGGTGAGGGTGGCAGAGCCAGCCCTTGTTGATAAGGCTTTGTGCCCAGCCCAGCGGGACACTGCAGGCAGCTCCCTCTGGAGACTGAGCATTTTAATGTGGAAAACTGCAGTAATAGTTTTATACCTCAAAATCAAAGGTAATTTAACCAGAAGAATGGGAACTAGTCTCAGTGTTTGCAGGGTTTTATTCAAAATATGGAAGACATGAAAAAACCAACTTCTGTTGCTTTGTGTAATTTCACCAAATTTTACTTAACTGAAAGCAGCACATTTTATTGTATTCTAAGACAAATTCTAACCAATTCCAACATTCTAATGAGATTTGCCTTTTTGCTTGTGAAGAGTCCTCATAGTATAAGCTAAATGTGCAACATTGCACTTTCTCCTGAGATGTAAGCAAGGACACTCACTGAATTTGCATCTCATGAAGCAACTAAATAAGTAATTTAAGAAGAAAGCATTTGAGTTCATATTTTAGATCAGACAGAAGAATGATAAGGTGGACAGGCCATTCTATGGTAGTGCTGAAGGTCCAAATGTGCAAGGACAGACACACACCTTTTGGAATGCTTTACAAAGCCTCTTAAGGGCTCACTCCCCATTCTCACAGATTTCAATTTCTTCCTTAGAAATTTTTGAAAACTGCAGTAGATGATCTTCATTATTCCTTGGTTCTTCAAATACTTCTAGAAAATCTGTCCCTTAACAAATAAATTCTCTCAATAAATGCCTCATCAGCATTCTTTATACAATTATTTTATGCATGCATGCAAAGTGAGTATAAAAGGACATATAAAATACAGGAAAAATCTATGGATTCAAACAGATAGGCTCAACTTTGGTTTCATTCCTATTGATTTACATATATCCAAAAGTAAAAAGTAAAAATGTCCAATGCTTTTCAAGATAGATGGAATTTGCACCAACAAAAAGCACAAAGATGATGCTAGAAACATTTTTTATCTACACTACATACTTCTGTAATGCTCCCAGGAAATGGAAAAAATAAATAAAACAAACACACAATTTAGGAAAGGGACATCCAATCCATCATTATTTTTAAGTTAGCAAAAGACACAATGTTAAGAGTCTTGAATTGCAGTGGCTTAATGGTTTCTTCAAACAAATTTGGAATTAAGAAGTTGAATCTGTGTTCTATACAGAAATAAAAAGAATTCCATAAGGGGCTTTCTGCTATGATGTTACAGGTTTAATTATGTCCTTTTGAACATGTTGCTAAACTTTAAGAAGATCCTCATCTTTAGAGGAAAGAACAGGAACATCTGAAAAGGATCATTACTAGGTGAGTCTTCCCCAAGACCAATTCTCAACCATTCTCAAACTTTCTTCCAGGTATTTCAAACTGTGTTCCCTTGTCACCCATGCACACAGCTGTCAATGCTTGGATGGAGAGTATGTTGTTATGTGGAGTGTTCTTACACAGATCCTGAATTGCTTGACAATCAGCTCTCACTTTTAGCAAAGCTTTACTCCTGTGAGTAAAAACAATTTTGGTTTTAGACTTGGTCTCCATACAGCAGACTTAAAATCCTAACTGACAGAGAAGTTTGCTCTGGGAGCTCAGAAGCTGAACAGACTGGTGCAAGAATGCTCCCCACCACTCTCTACTGCCCACTCCTGTGCACATTTTTGGCCTGCTTCCCTCTTTCACACATTCTGCTGAAGAAGACTAGCTCTAACCTGTGGCTTGGGATCAGGAAAAACTCTGCAACTGCATAAATCCACAGGGGTTGGTACATCCTTCCACACTGCTCCACCTTTGGCCAAAGGAACTCACTCCAAAGACAACAGTGGCCTTTACTCCCAAGTTCTGAATATGACAGCTATACAGTCATGGAGTGACCTTCCTGGGAATCATGCCCCAGGAAGAGACAAAATGGACACCCAACTGACAGAAAAGGGCACCCTTCAAGTAGCCCATGTCCTAATCTGCAAAGCAATATACAGACTAGCCAAAAACAATAGTTTCTACCTGCAAATGGAGGAGTTAAGTGATAAAAACCAAATCATTCTGGATTTTGAAATGCTATATAAAGGCTTATAAACCTAAGCTATAGCCCTTGGTTATCTTACCAGTAGATAAGATTATGCTCAGGCTATGAAGATGGTCTTACTTGCATGATTTCTGGCTTCTTGTGGCATGTGTTTTGCTGACACTAATTCCCTTTAGAAACCAAGCTTTTGAAAATACATTAGATAAATAAAATGCATTGGACAAAAGCACTGCAAGCAGTTTAGCAGTAGAGTTCAGTTAATGGTTGTTTGGTGAGTGTTCATACAAACAAATTCACTTAATTTCATTTAGAATAAAACAACTCAATTCCTTTTCCCCTCCTTTCCTTCAGCTTTCTTCTCGGATAAACTTCATAAAATTCTAAATGGCTTACTTGTTTTCTGGCATTTTCTGTCAATTCAAGGAAACAAATGACAAAGAGAAGAGAGGCTGCTGTGATACTGGTCTTGCCCAGAAACCAGTCACTTGGATAGGATCATTTACTCAGGAGGCTGGAGCAAACTGGTTCAGCTCTATTATCTGCACAGGGGAACTGGACCCCAGCTGCTTCCCTCTCAAGGGAATAGCACTGTGCTAACACTGGGTGTTGGGGTGGCTTGCTCTCAGTTTCAAAATTTTAGGCTGCTTTGAATAAAATACTTAAATATTCCATGTTTTGAAGCCTGGTGTCAAGGATATGACCTTGCAGTGCATGACCTATCTACCATGTTACACAGCCATCACCCCCTTACTCCTGGCTGATTCAGCTAATTTTTAATTACCCTTATTCCTCAATTCAGGTATTATTTTTGCTACCTCAAAAGTCTTCCTTTTTAACAATAGCTTTTTATCTTCTCAGTAAAAATCACTGCCCGTTGAATTTAATGGTCTGTAACAATTCTTTCATAAACCATCATAGTGATAAAGACTACATGTGGCTCCAGTCACAGCTGCCTTCCTCTTCTTAACCAAGTTCCCTCTGCATTTTTTGTATCAGAGTCTGGGTGTCTTTCTAAATGCTGGAGTTCAGCCATGGTTTTGAACCTGATGCTGAGCACAATTCAGTGCCCTCTGTCAGACAAGTGTCTGGACTGACTGGTATTAATGGTCCTTCCTGGTCATAAAACACACACCTCAGAGACTGATTTAGCAGCATCAATAAGCTCTAAACCACGGTAGACCACAGTGTTGAATCAAATCACAGGCACCGCTGCCAATTCCTGCCTGCCCAACACTGTTTGTAATGTCACTCCAAAAAGTATGTTCCATTAAATGTACTGGCCTTAAATTTGGCAGGGCAAATCATTCTGCCCCTGAAAAGCACTGTCACCAAACAAGCATTCCTATTAAATCCCTTTCAGCATCTTCTCAACCCAAAAGAGTAATTCTGTATATGATTAAACTTAGAAGCAAATACAGCCAGTTGGGCACTTGACAGCAGACATATTTTAAAATAAGCCTGGCTTACACAGGCCTTGGCTAAAATATTAAGCCTTTATCTGTGGTCCACAATAACTAATCTTGTCAAACTGTTTGCCCTCCACCTTCTGTTTGGAAGATTATGAGCTAGCTCACCATTACTATTCACCTTGTGCCATCACTAGCAGCAGGAAAACTGAGCAGTAAACACAGTTGGTCTATTTTGACAGCATTTCACCCTACTTTGCATTGATGTAGATTGCTACACACTACAGGATAATACAAAATCGGCTTCTATGCTGGATTTAATGCCACCTTGTGAAAGGTATCACTCCCTTACTTTCAAATGCTTGCTTAGGACAGCATACACTGACTGCCAAAAAAAAAAAGAGCTTCTGAAAAAGAAAAATAAACCCTGAAACATCTATGCTGTATTTCAGTACATCGAAATCTACAACATATCATAGAGATCAGGCTCTTATTATTGGATGGAACATTCACATCTGAGCATGTGGCTGATATTAGAGATCAAAAATGAACAATAGCTGAAATAGAGGACATATTGGCATATTTAAAGTCAAATGATACACAACAGATTATTTAAACAAATCTTCAAATTTCCCTTATCACTCCAGCTTGAATCCAACAGTTTATTATGGCAATTTTATGCAAAGCTTATATTTGTGCCAAAAAAACCTTTTATATACCTTCATAATAAACTTGAATTACTTTTAGCACTGACAAGTACTGTTTTCCCATATTTGGTGTCACAGCTGTTCTCTCTTCTTAGGAGAAATCTTAACATGGGAACCTACGCCTTACAGTGTACTCCTTATATTTCCATGAAGTTTGTGCTGACATGAATAGGCAAAGGTCTCCTGGATTTTCTAGTCAAATACCTCCTGGCAGTCTGTGTCGCCTGCTTATGGAAAACTAGCAATTTTACCTTATGGTAATATGTCTTCCCCACAGAAAGTATTCTGTCATAGTATTTATTCATTCAAAGAATAAATAATGAAAAATGAATAATTAATGAAATATTAATTCCTGAAAACTCCTGATGAACACTAGTCCTGCCCCTTGGTAATGATGTTTGATATCATTAGAGTGCCATGAACCAGGCAATCTTATTGTGTCTCTGAACTGTTCCTCACATTCTTGGGAGCAATACAGTCTCAGATCTGGGTTCTTTATGTCTACAAACATAATAATAATAAAAAAGTATCCCCCTGAATTAGAGACTCAAATTGCTGAATACAGAGCCTTTTTGTCTAGGCTTCTCAATTTGGGCTTTGAACTGTGTCTGGCAACAGCTTGCCAGTTTCCTTATACTATATTCCACAGAAATGTATTTCAGGAGATAAAAAAGGACCTCCTTTATTGAGGATTTTGGTTTGTTCTAAATCCATCTTCAGGAAAATTTAAAAGCAATGTCAAGAATTTATTATCTAAAACAAACCATTTCAAATTTGCTCAAAATGGACAGTTAAGATTTATTTACAGATCTGCAGAGAATGGCCTTATTAAGAGACTCTAGAAGTTGAAAGTACCAGTCTGAAAACACCACATTACACCTTTCTGCATGTTAGACTTGTAAAGTCAAATCTGAACCTCTCAGTTGCCTATTCCAATCAAGCTTCACTTCTTTCAGACGCCTTCTGGTCAAGTCCTGTTTACAATGAGTTTGCACAATTGCAAATACTGATGTGCTATGGTGTTGGTTTTGGCTGGGGTAGAGACAATTTTCTTCTGGCTGGTATGGGGCTGTGCTCTGGATTTGTGCTGAACACAGAGCTGATAATAGAGAGATGTAGGTTTTACATAGGTTTGTTGTATTTTATCACCGATGTGATATTGCCCAAGCTGGAATGATGCCCACCACAGCACTTAGAGATCGAGTAGCAATGGAAACAGGGATGGACATAAGAGGAAAGAATTTTACTAAGCTCTTACTAGTGATAAGTCCTTCATAATGGGCTCAGACTGGCAGGTGAACTCTCCACCCCTCTGGTGGTTTCAGGACAACTCACACTTGGTCATACTTCTGTAAAGTATTTCCAGAAAAAAGGGCAGTCTTCCATCAAAAACTAACAAAAAATCCATGGACAAAACATCCTCTCTTCCTCCTAAAGTTTCCCTTGGTGGCAATTCTGCCTGGTGGTGACATGAGTGGGACAGATTGTAGGAGAAAAGCCTTTTAATTTCTGTTGACGAAAGCATAAAAATTTGGCATACATAAAGAGTTACAAAATTCTTCAAAAGCATGGAGTAAAATCTACAAAATGTCTTTTCTGTTGAGTGCATGACTTAGATATCCCTTTTATCTGATGCACATATGTTATATCCCTTAAATAATTTATGATCATTTTATCAAGGATTGAAATAGAAATGACAGAAATACATATATCATGAGGCACAAAGTAAATTGCTAAATAAAATAATTTTATTGTACACATTTCAATACCTGCACAATACACAATATCTGCAATGTCTTTCATTCAAAGGCTGAATTCTGTTACTTTCTATGGGCAAGAATGCCATGATCTGAAGCTAAAATGGTAAAATTTGGTCCTAAAGATTTATGCCTTCCAACAGCTCAGTGTTTGGATCTGTATCCTTATAACCACATCATAGCATAATGTAGAACAGGAAAGTTGAACAACTTGCCAACAAAGCAACAGTGGGGATTATGGGGTTATAGCTATTGTTAGCTCTCATAAACGCAGTTGATGCTGCCCTTCTACAAAATTTTGTTTAAAAAAAACAACTCTATGGAAAAATCTGACTATTAATTAATGGCTCAGTAGTAGTTCAGAAACACAAATTGTTATTTTTTCTCAGATAACTAGCCCCTGGTTTAGTAAAGGAATACTTAATTTCAAGCAGTGGGGAAATTTAAATTATTTCAAGTTTGCTTAAAATAAAATACTTTTTTGGCCTAGTCAGTTATTTCTTTTTGTTGATGTAAAGAACTGTCCCAGCAATTCTCTAAAAGGTTATACGTAATTCAGAAGCTTCAGAAAGTCTGGGCTTTCTTTTTGAGCTTCTGCATATACATTTACAGTATTCAATCTTTTGCATATGTTAAGAAACAGTATGAGTATTAACAGAAAGAACCGCAAATTTATTTTTATTCCTTCAGCCAAGCCACAAATAAATGACTCTTGCAAACAAACCAAATACTATTTAGTAACGGCAATGTAAATGCCATGGACTTATTTTATTTGGATATAAAATATTAAATTAAATGAGTATTTGCTGTGACACTTTTTTATCATCTTAAAAAAAAAAAAGCAAGTCTGAGAAAAAGTTTTCTTGCTATTCTTCAAGGAGCACTCAATCTGCTGTTCAAAGTTATTTAATAATTTGTCATAGAATAGTTAACTATAAGCTTACAAATACTGTGTCAGCGTGCTTCTTCCTATTGGGCAAACAACTTCAAAATCTAATTTGTTTGTGTTATTGGTCTTACTAAATATTAGTCTTTGCAAGTCTGGTTTACACCACTGAAGTTAACTATGCCAACACTCTGATTTTGTTCTGAAGTATTCCACAACAAGCTGATATTATACAATACAAGCCCAAGAGCTAGCTGATCCAGTTTACTGAGTGTATACTTAGTGTATTTTGCTACTGATAAATCAATAAAACCATGTTGTAATCTACAAACTTCCATCTCTCTGAAGCAGCTATAAGTAAACTGTAAATGAACACACAGGTCAAAACTGGGATGCTGTGATTATGTTGACTCTGAAAACATTTGACTTTCATAGAATACATTTTAGTGTTTGAGAGAATGAAGTTTCAGCACTGCTTTTATTTTCGTGAAAGGCTGAGATGATAAATATTCAAATGACAATAAATATTTGTGTTTATATTGTAACTACCCATACTTTAACAAAACCATGTCTGCACTGCAATCCACAATGTACAGAGGTTAAGCAAAAGTAAACCATAGCTACAAAAAGAAAATAAATACTTGACTTTGCCTGTATGTGCAGTTTTGCATTCTTCATCCATGTGAAACTCCCTGCAGCCAATGGATATCTTGGCTGTGCAAGGAATGCACACAAGGCATACCTGTCATTTCCTTTGATTGGGACTTTTTGTCTTCATCTGTTAAGTGCACCACTGAGCATAATACTGGCACTGATCATAAACTGCCAGATGCTACAGGCCTCACTATAACTTATGAGACCCAAAATACCTGGGAGAAGGATATCCTATAATCTGCTCTGGCAATATCACACATTTTAATTGTATGAGGCTTTCAGGAGTGATACCACAACTTGCTCTATTAAGGACATTGCCTAACTTTTAGTGTCTTGCTTCAGGCTGTTCAGAAGTCCTCAAACTATCTTTTCTAAAATTAAGGCCACAAGCTTCTTTGAAGGTGATAAAGACAGCAGCAGTGCTACCAGTTCTCCTTTTCAAGACAAACATAAAAAATAATACTTCCAGTTAGAGCATTCAGTCAAGCTAAGGAAAACTTGATTTTAACCCACATCTGCCACTTTTTAGGGGAACAGTACACACCAGGGTTGAAGACACTTCTATGTTTTTCTTTCTGAAGCTGTGAATTTCTACAGAAGAAACATATGAAATGCTATTAGACCTGGAGGTGTGATTCTGTGGGAGGCAATCAAGGGTGCCCACCTGGAAAATGGGAGCTGGAAGTTCTGATACTGGTTTTGTATTTATGTTCAAGAGGCATTGAATTAAACTGAGAAAAAGCTCTAAAGGTGTCAGAAACAGGTCTTGTTTCTCAGAGGTGAGTAGACTATTTGCTCCTCTCTGGTCCAAGCAGCCTGCATCAATTTCTGCTACATGCACTGCTTCGAAGCAAGGAACAGAGAGCATCCAGACCAGACCTGTGTGGCTGAAATGCCTCTCCAAGGTGCAGGATATCTGAATCTCCACAAATGGAGGAGAAAACTGAGATCCATTCTGTCACACCCTGGAGGAGAATCCCTGCTCCCAAACAACGACTTAGAAAATGAAGGGTGGGATGGGGGCAGATGCCAAGGACACTTTTGAAAGAAATGTCTGAGGTCACACTGCTCTGCATGGATCTGTGAAACCAGCATGCCTCACTCTGTCTCAGCATGTGCTTCTCCATTTGGGTCTCCAGGAAAACCAGGCAGAAAAGACAAAAAGTCAATTGTTTTATATTTTTTTTCAGTTAGAAGTTTTCTGCTTATGCTTATCCAAGTCCTTCTATCCCAAGTGCTTATCCAAAGTGATTCTTGGGCAGAGAAGTTAACAGTATTAGTGGTAGTGAGTTATTAGGCACTCTCTCCATCACAGCCTCCAAATTTTTAGCGACATGAAGTGCCCAATTAAAAAATTGGCATAATTCAATAAAGATAATATAATCCAATAAGGAAAATACATTTCATTCCAGCTTTCCAAAAGTTACATATTTCCTTTTGTACAGTATGAATAATATGTTAGCCTTACCAAGGGAAAAACAATCTGCCTAGTGATACAGAAATGTGTAATGACAGCAGTCCAGAGAATATGCCAACGATGACTGAATTTGTTCAGCTCACCTTAGATTTGAATATTAGTTCAATATTTTATTTCCTTCAGACCTGGAAAATTGATTTCTGTCTATATGTTGAATTTCTCTGAGGCTGCACATAACCCCATTGGCTTACTCAATTTTTTTTTTTATTACAACAAACATGTATCTCTACAAGACTGTTTAATTCATCATTTCACCATGCATATTAGTGCAGTCCGAGGGGAATTTTACTGAGAGGAATCACTGGTGTTAGTGCAGAATTCCAAGTATTCTAAAAAATCCTGACCCTGCTATGTATTGCTTTCAGTTATATCAAGCATGACTTTTTTCACACATTTCAATTAGTCTTATTTCCTCACTGACTAAAGCAGACTACTCCAGCCTATTGCCCCCTAAATCTGGTACATTCTCACAGCCTCTAATTGCTACTCTATGGTAATAATTTCGTATGTGATATGAGTTACAGCTACTAGATTTTGTGTTTTGAACTTTCTCATGTTCCTACTCATGTCTGGTATGCCAAAAAAATTTGTATCAGCTCTGCAGAATTCTTCAGAGTATGTGGTAGTTTTGTGTGTCTGGGAATCTTCCATCTGGCTAGTGTGGGTTTCCTAAACACCATAAAACCCTGCCTGTGGAGATTGTGTATCTCTTATGGGCCCCACGGAGCTTTTAATCTGCTTTTAATCATTGTATGAGACAGCCAATACATCAGTCCTCATCAAGGAGTTTTTTCCATTTTGAATCCCATTTAATAAGTTTTGATCCAATCTGAAAACCAGAACCTTTGTTAATTTTGCATTCGTATCTTAAACCGCTACAAAAGTCGTCTTCCTTTGCTTTCCATTTCCTTCCATACAAACTCTGATATCCATTGACTTCTGTGGATTGCTATAGCAAGTACAAGATTCTTAGCACCTTGCCCTCACTCGTCTTTTGAATGTACCCACCAGCATCTGTTTCTCAGCAAACTACAGGTCATACCCTTAACTGGGACAAATGAATGCAACTTAGTGTGACAGAGCAAAGTCAATTTGCTGTAACTAAGAAACTAGCTCTGTATCTACATTCTTCAACAAGACACCAGGACTTACTTTACATTTCAAAACGCCAGCACCACTTAAATTATTCCCCATATGATATTAAAAGATTACCAACTATTCAAACTCAGCAGAATTTCACAGCAGCAGGCAGCTCAGTAGTTATCATTAAAAAGAAAATCACTTTTGGCATGTGCTAAATTATTTACTGACACAAATGAGTGAAACTATTAGTATCTATGAAATTGTACTCCTAGCCTCCAGTATTTAATGTTTTGATCTGGCATGCACCAGAGTATAATTTTGTACGTAAAAAAACAGCAAAAAAAGCAATTTAGTTTTAATAGAAAAGTCTCAACATCTAAATATAACATCTTAATAAAGAAAGAGATTAAATCATATTTATTGTTTTGAAAGAAACAGCTCTCTCAAATTTAAAATAAAGCCAACTGAATTCTCTAAGACTTGGTGGTTCCTCCAAAACAAACAGCTTTAAGTCCCAGTGAATGTACAACTTGTTTCTTTTGTGAAGTGCTTCTGCCTGCAATTTCTAATTAACTAGCTCCATTCTTTCCTACAACAAGTAGCTCAACGCATACAAGATACAATGTATACTTCAGCTAAATATATGTAGGTATGATTTTAAAAGGAGATAACTAGTTAACAACATTTGCATGTTGCAAAGAGGCTCAATTAGTATAATAATTCTGAAATCTTGCTTTTAGCCTGTTCCCTGCATAGCTGCCCCATACTGAATACAATCTGCACACTAAAGATATGTTTGCAGTTAAAAATCTCCAGAGACTTTAGACCCATACATAGAGATACTTATTTCACTCTTTTCTGAGACACTGACCTGTATCCTCATTTAAAAATGAACACCACATCTTTATGTTATTAAATCTTTGTTTTGATCTATTAGTATTCACCAAAGTGCCATTTTATACAACCCCACACTGAATAGGCAAGGCTGGAGGTAACCATCTGCAGCTTTAGAGTCAGTGTTTGAATTGATGAAAAGAGCTTTGTGTTTTCATTGCCAAGTTTGATTCTTCCAGTCATTAGACATTCCCCTCAGATCGCATCAATGAAGTGAACTCCCTTACACCCATGTGTTAAATTCTCTTCTCCTCATGGTTTCCTTTGCCAGCTATACTCAAGAAAGACTGCTGGGTCTTAGCCACATTCTTCTCACAGCTGTGTTAAAAAAGAGCATCAGAGCTTCTTCCCAAAATCCATATGTGTATGTGGTCAGTCCCCTGTCGGAGGGTCACCTCACATTGTGGTGTGATTATTCAAATATTCATCCTTGTTCTTCAACTGCACTGCTCTGATCATTCTGGGAAAGATTAGACCCTCCAGCCAGCACTGAAGAACGTGTTGGACATTGATGTGAAATACACACAGCTCCCGCACTCAGAAGGCAGATTAGTTTTACTTGCAGAAGAGGGGGACACTAACTACTTAATAAATGCTTGTTTCTTATTTCTTTACATTTTTTGTATTGTTTTCATCCATGTCAACTGTTTGTTATTGTTGTTTCATAGAACAACTTATATATCAGCATCAGCTAAGAAAACAAGTGAACAAGTACAAAAGCAGAGAAAGCATTTTCAAAAAGGCTGGAGGGAAATTCAGGACTAAACAAATAAAGGATGTATTCCAGTCACAATGAAATTTAGGTGGTCAAAAAAACCCCAGACCCTAGGGGTAAAGCAATGTTATTAAGGATAGAATTTAATTCAGAAGACAATTTTCTTATGTATTAAATCAACTAAAAAATTTTATCCAAAGCTGTAATTCTCCAGAATTCCTCTTTAAAAGAAAGAAAAAGAAAATTGAAAAGGTCTCTAATAAACAGTTAAGGACAAATGAAGCAATGACTTCTGGTTTAGATCATTTTTATATTAACTTTGTTCATAGTCAGAACTACCTTGACAAAGTACACAAGCAGGATCCTACTCACCATTTATGCTTATTTTCATACCTGTATATTTTAGTACTGCACTGCTACTTTGTGGATTATTTGTGTTTATTTTTAGAGGATTATATAGAAATTCTACCCACTCACCCTGCTCTGCCACTTCACACAGCTACACGACTATGCAAGTGTAGCTGTGCTCACATGCAGAGCTGCACTTTACTGAGCTAGAATCATTAAATTATGAGAAAAAAATAGAAGCCCCCAAAAGACAAATTGCATTAAAATTCATTCCAGCTGCAAAGCTGTTGCAGAAAAATAGAACATTTCCTGGAAAAACATCAAAAGTGGCCTCAACCTTTACTGATAATTGGCTAATATTGATTTGGTATTACATTATAACCTGCTCTGATCTCACTGACATCAGCAACCACTCCACAATCCCAGAGGTTCCAACCGGAAGGACATTTTCAAAATGCCTTGCTTCCTCTGTTGGCAGAGTATTAATTAATTCACAGGCTCTCTGAGCCACCTTCATCAGGTCAGCCCCATTTCACTGCTGGGAGTGCACCAGCTGGCTCCTGGCTTCTCAAGCAGGACAAACTTGCAGGGGCCTGTGGTACTACACCAATATCCCTGGTGAATTCTGTGCTCCTGTCCTAATTCTTTGTAACCACAAAATCGAAACATCAATTAAATACAGAAAATTATAGTCAGAGCTATTCCAGAGTATTGATTAAAAATATTACTGTGCAGAACATAATAGTATATTGAATAAATATGTATTGTTTTGTGTGTACCTACATGTATTTATTTACATAGACCCCAGTTAGAATATGTACTTGCTTCATAAAGTATAGCACTCTCTTAAAAGTCTAAGCGTATCTTGATAGTGTCTCAAAATCAAAAGAGATTCAAGCAAATGCAGCTAAATCTAGGTGGCCACCCTCTGAGCATCGATCATAAATGTTTCTTGTTTTACACCAGCACCCCTGTTAGGATGGTGAATCATCTTCAGAGGCAAGAGCAGACAGTCTCAATTTATATCTCACACTGCAGCTAGCCAACGTGAGATGCTCACCCTACTTCAATATAAACAGATGTTTACTACACCCAAGTTGACTATAAGTAGATACCAAAACATCTCACTTCTGGTTCACATCCCCCTGCTGTTTTGTGTGGGATAGGATCAAGAAATTTTTTAGATGCTTTTTGTCCTGATGGAAAGCACAGGACCATTATTCTGACTCAGGTCTCACCTCTAGAAAGCAGCAACTACTGGTGGGTACACAAATGGCTGACATGATGCAAATGCTGTGGAGAATTACAACTCTCTTTTAAGCTCTGTATATCATGCTGAATGCAAACACTGAAGTTTTTAAGAATATTAAAAAATTCTTTAGTGTTGCCAGAGAACAGATTAGCAAAGGCAGTGTAAAACCACTGTAAACTACATTGTATGAAGATAAAAAAACCACTGTAAACTACATTGTATGAAGATACAAAGTACATCTTTTCTCAACATTCTTAATTACAGTAATGTTCTTTCTTAATGAAGGTCATAATTATTTCACTATTCTGATGTTCAACTGTTGCTATTTTACTGAATAATATTGAGAAACTATGCAGCTGACAAAACTACTTCCTTCATATGTCAGAATTAAATTTTAGCTGAGCATTTAAAATAGTCAAGAAACCAGATTATTTTATAATGGTCTTTAGTCTATGAATTTTTGTGACACATTTTAAACAACATTAAGCATCCTCTTAAGGCAGTGATAATAATTAATACTACTGTAATTAATACCAAAAAGCCTTTCTGTTGACAGGTTTATAAATTGTCAGTCCTTTTTTGAAATGTAGAACATCCTACATCTTCTAAATAAAATGCTAAGCTAACAAATGAGTTCCTGCCTAATTGCCAAACACTGATTTGTATGAAGCAGTTGAGGTTACAAAGAAATTGGGAATTCTCAGCCCGGTTTCCCTGCTGATGAGTACGAACTGTCTCTGTAGCTCTCCCAGAGGTGTCAGAGGAATCTCTATAGTGTCACACAAGGGTTCTTAGCTCAAAGTAAACACACTTTCCACAAACTCAGCTGCTTAATCTGTTTGCAGGTTGAATTATAAGATGGGGGTGGATGACTCCGGGTGCTGGGAAGACGCGCAGAGCATTTCCACAGTTTCGTGGTAAAAAGGGCATGCTATTGTCATCAAAAGACTCCAACCAATTGTTTGATTTTGCTATAGGCTCAGTCGTCTGATCTTAACAATAATGAAAACTAACCTGACCAAAATTTTCCCAAGTAGTTGAGCATGTTAAATTACATAAATTCTTTTCACTATAGCGGTGCATCACCACTACTTTAATTCAGTTTGTGGCTGCAGTTCTACTTTAGCCA
This sequence comes from Ammospiza nelsoni, assembly GCF_027579445.1. Classification (NCBI taxonomy): domain Eukaryota; kingdom Metazoa; phylum Chordata; class Aves; order Passeriformes; family Passerellidae; genus Ammospiza; species Ammospiza nelsoni. The sequence continues at coordinate 40,651,611 of NC_080638.1, read as the reverse complement.
CCCTGGGTACATGGGATTAAACAAGATTGTTTCACTTTAGGGAAAAAAAAAACAAACCACTGAAAACTCAACCTCTGCTTAAATAGCTATATTACTAAACATTTATAAATAAAACTAGATGTAACAACTAAAAAAGTTAAAAAGGTTCTACCAATATTCTCTTTACCATTACTTAATTTTTTAATAGGTTTATTTTTGTCAAGCACACACCTCTCAAACTTTCAAATATGTCTAAGCGCTCAGAATAAAGACTTGAATGATTATCAAACAATCACTGGAGGATTTAAAGAGATGACTAAAAAGATGCATTTTCATAGATAAATACCTTAAATATATTTTATGTAGCTATGAATAAATAAAAGAGATAGGAATATAACTATTTTTAAATAGAACTCAGCATATGTTTTTTTTAAAGAAAAGCTTTTGTTAGGTCCTTGCAATATATTATAAGCCAATTTCTGGCTACTCTGTAAATATGTTGTAGACATTTAAGTTGAAGACATATATGGACAGACAGGACAATTTGCATCAGCTCAGCATCGACCACCTTGGAAGGACGAGAGGAGAATTTTGCACTTGATGAATGTAATGCAGAGATGAGAAGCGCCAGACTGTCAAGAGGCACAACTAGTAACAAACATGACAATAAGTAGTTCACTAGAGATGAACTTCAGGTTTTGGAGTTCAGTAACCTTTTAACAGGGAAACTCATGATGGCAAAGAGAATACAATCTCTGTTCAACAACTCAGAGCCTTCCTGTGGCTCTCAGTGAGATTTTGAAGCCATCCCTAAACAACCCCATAAGCATTTACCATGGCATGAAACCTGCCAGATGTGTAACAGACCAAAAATGAGAACCGTACTATTCTACCATGCAATTATAAAGGGAAATACTCTGTAGCCATAGGATTGCCACAGGGTAAAAGAACAGTGAAAACCATTCATAAGAGATGGAAAGACTTTCTCTGTGCCTTGCACATGTAGGAAGCAATTTCCTTAACAGTAATGAGAGGTACCCTGACTTGCCTAATAGCACAAAACTGTTAAAATGATCAGCTTCACACTGAGTAGGAAATGAGCTGACAAAGGAAGAATCATTTTAAAGGACCTTTTCTGAGCACTGCCACACTTTCAGTTATAGACAAAATACCAGAAAAAAATGCTTCCTGTGGATTACAAGTACAATTTTTGTTGGAAGGCAAGTGACTCACTTTTGAACTTTTTCATTGGCCTCCTGCGAAGCTTCCAGGGCTTTCTGGAGCTTCAGCTCAGTGTCCTTTTGCTCGGATCGAGTCTGCTGCAGCTGAGCTGCCAGCTCTTCAATCTGGCCATAGGTTAGGGTCACAACATCCTCCCTTCCCTGCAGTCCACCTTCAGAAGTACTGAAAGCACAGCTAGGCTGGTTCTTCAGACCCAATCCTTCCGACAAAGACTTGTATAACCTGGGAAAAACAAATTACACATGTTAAATTTCAGTCTAAGGTTGAGCTGCAAGAATTAATTAATATATTCAATATGTCATATATTTGCACTCACATGCACTAGTAACAAAACAAATTATACTTCAGAAGTGACAGAGAACAAAAAAAATAAACCTTTTCTGCAATGCTCTTCTAGAAGTATGTAACAACCATAAAAATTTGAAAAAGTAAAAAAAAAATCAGCAAAAACTCAAGAGGAAGTATTTTCCAGTTGTAGCATCTTGTTGATCACCTCTGAGTTGCAGCAAAAAGTTTTTATTGTGATTTACATAAAGTTGAATTGATCAGTATAAGTTACTGATGTGTTAATAACTTGTGGTACATAGGACTCTCTTTCAGGCAGCAGAACCACCAGCTACAGGGGATTTATTTGCAAAAGAAGACTTTTCAATAAAATGAAAGGAATAAAACCAATACAATTCAAAAATTAAAATCAGTAAATCAGCAGGATTACTTAGTAATATGATTTGCACATGCTAATCAATTCTAAATGTCTCAATTCAGTTTTATCCAGGATTTTGAGGTAAGTTCATAGAGATTCCAAATCAAAGAGCACAGACCCAACACTCTTTCAGTGCACAAACCAGAACATAGTACTAAATGCTTTGTATTTGTGTGTCAGAACGTTCTGGACAAACCAAACATTATTTCAGTGTGGATTTCTAGTAGCCATGCACGCTGATTAAAGTGTTCAAGACAGTCTACATACCTGCTAGTATGCAATAGCATATTTTCTTTCTCTGCAGTTTATTAAGGAATTTGCATGGAAAACACTGACTGTTCCAACAGCCCATGAAGGAAAACCATAAATAAACTAAAACGTAATATACATGAACAAAGAAAATGTGGATGAACTAAGAGAAATGGAGAAGCTAAAAGGTCAGAGTGTTGACATATCATCATGCATACTACCTGTGATTATCTGAAAATAATGTGAAAAATCTTCTCAATTAAATGAAGACATACTGAAAATATAAATATTCATAAAGGGACATAAAAATTCCCAGAATGGACTAATTAAAAAAAATTACTCTAGTAGTTGCACCTAAAATTTACTGACTGAAGTTCCACTACAGTTGAGCATTGATCACCATGGAAAAACACAAAGGTATGCAAATAATGTCGAAAGCAGGTTACTGAAATACCACTGCTGCCCACTTCTTGAACACCTGGCACAAGATTAAAAGAAAAAAAAGACATATGAGAAGCTAAACTGTTCAGTGAATATATGGGTCTGAAATATATGGTCAAAAAACTGGAGGATAGACTAAATGTTCTACCTTGTTCACACCAGCTCAGAGTTTTTTCCCAGAATATATGAAATATAAAATAATTTATTTAGATCCTAAAATACTGGCTCTCTGTGGCTACAACCAGGCCTGTTTTCGAAGACTGGCCATGAAAACCACATATATACTCCTACAATTGCAATATAATACTACATGTCTTAACTCATAATGATTGCATCTGAGTGACCAATGGATTCTGACGTATACAGAATCCAGTTTGTAACCAGTGTGATTCCTCCAGATAAAGGCACTGTGATTGATAGATCTTTTAACAATTTTTTTCCCCAAAAGCATGTAATTTCCAGACTTCCATCAATATGAGTTTTGGTAAAATACTTTTATTTCATCCCTCCTGAAATTTACTAAATTAAAATTCCTTCATTCACTTGAAGATTATTTCTCCGTGCTATAATAAAAAAATAAATGGGAGTTCTAGGCCTGAAGAATGGGTCACAGAAGTATTTAAGTAGTTCCTGAATTTCAGTAATTCACATATTCTTGTTAGTAAGCCTTTTGCTTTACTATGGCAACGTGGCCTCTTTCCTGCTCCATCTTGGGTCTGAGAGCTTCAGGGACCTGCCTCAACTGTGTCTAGGCAGAAGAAAAAGTGACATGAATTGATATCACTTGTCCAGCTCAGTAGAGAGCAAGAGGTTTTCTCAGTCATCAAAGTCAGAGTAGCTTCAACCCTGCAGAGAAATATCCGCAGTTGTAACAGCTCCCAGAAGGACTTGACTTTGGCTGAAAATCAACTCTATGAAGTGCTGCTCCTAAACACTTCTCACCTTGCCAGGCATACTTTTGCTGCTAGGTGGGAAATGATTTTCCACCTGAAGCAATAACTGAACAACATAGCAAAACCTTCCACCTAAAGGAACAAAAAAAAAAATCCAGCGAAAAACCAAATATTCCCTACCTGCTCCCTCCCATTGCCTCCACCCCAGTGATAAACATATCCAATGTTCCCAAAGGCATGTAGCTCTGACCTTGGTTTTCACCACGAATGTTTCTCACAGGTCCTGGAGACCTCTCAGGCCTCAGCCTGCACTCAGGATGGCTTTGAAGAGCGTCCCCTCATGCTGCTGAGTGCACTCAAGGGCCAGGCAGCATCAATACCTTGAAAATACTCCCTCAAAGGTGCTCTTAGGAAATACTGCAATAAGATGGTATCAAAAAAAGCCCATAAGCCCTAAAAGGACTTTGAAATTTTGCTGTGAAGTGGAGGATATTAAATAGTCAAGTTTGCACTACATGTGAGTCAGGAGCCTGACAGCTGGTAGGCTGGTAACTAGATGACATTGCCCTACCATAGACAAATATTTTACTAGTCTTCCTCTGCCTGCATTTACACAAGGTAAGAGGACTGTGTTTTCTTCCCAGTACAACAAACCATCTCTCACTAGTTTATCTGAAGGCAGCAGCCAAAGGCAGACTCTGGTGCACAGGCCATGGACCATGTTACAGTGGGAATGCTTATTGCACATAACGCAGAGTATGCTCTTTGCACTGTCACAGTCCATCACAGAGTGTCACTCTCTTGTGTGATGTACCCATGCATTCATAGTCTAGAGCTCAGGCAACCTCAACCACTTGTTGAACAGAGGCCACCATCGATTTTCTTCTCTGTGGTGGTTGGGCATACAACTTCAGCATTTCACAGGACACTATGCTGACAGATTGGTTCTGATCATGCATGCCCAGACTCAATTACATCTGAGTATGGAACAACAGTGAGCGGCACCTTGAGATTCAGCCTTAGGTCCAGAAATGATCTACAGAAATGTGCAACCTCTACCAGGGTCCTAAGAGCCTGGACATTAGACGATTCAAACATAGGTTCATTAGCTACAGTGAAAGCTTGAATTGACTACTGTCCACCTTAGAATTTCTATGTTTCAACGAATATCAATTTAAGGCCACTAGCAAACACATTTCTCCTCCTTGAGCCTCAGTCTTCTTATCTTTAAATAAGAGCGATCACAATTCTACCTTTGCAAAGTGCTCTGAGCTTCACTAATGTGAAGAGACTCATCACTGCTGAAAGAGCTAAGTTAGATGCAGCACAATCAGAACTTAGGACAAAACTAAATCCAGATGGTCTTCTGGTGATGCCAACCAGAAAACATATTCCTTTCGGCTTCATTTTTACTGTCCAGGACCACAGAAGTACCCACACCATTTCCCTCTGATTAGCCTGGGAGGGGGAGTAGGACATGGAGTTAATAATCTGAGCCTTTCTTGAAGCTGAAGAACTACCAAGACATGCTCTCAAACAAGACATAATTGGAAATTATGTTTGTAATGCCTCCATTACAAACTCTTCATTTAGGGAGTTGAACTGTAATCAAATGTCTTCTGTTCACTTTATGCAGCCCCTGGGCGAATAGCTCAGATAGCACAGCCTCATGTGAGTGATAGGCACATGACATTCAGCACCACCTATCATTCCTCACATTCACCATGCCATCAAACAGTCTAGGACCTCCACAAAAATAGTTTCTGGATTAACAGTGTTTGGATGAAACAGAGCAAAACATGCATGGGACTGATGAATAGAAGGAAGTCTCTTTTGAGATGTCTGCAGTTATAGTGCTACTCCCTTCAGCTGGAGCACAGACCTGTGGTCATTGGGAGTGGGGCTGTGGCTGAGCCTCATCCCCAGTGGGCACAGCTGTGAGCAGCAGGTGAGCAGCACTGACAGCAATGAGCCATGGAGTGCCCAGGGGCACTGACCAACCACCAAAGGGAACAGAGGCACACAGGTGCAATGCATCAACATGAGGATAAAAAAGGTTGGGTTAAAGAACAAGAAGGGCAGACACTTGAAGGCTTCTGGTGTGGTATGGTGTTGCTCTGTGTGGGTGAATGCTTAAAGCCTTCTGAAATTGTATGGTGTATGGCAGCTGTCTCAGCTGTGGCATATGCTGTGACACAGACCCACAGCTAAGGAGCTAGCTTGTAGCTAAGAAATCCACCTGAATTCCCTGGGTACCTGATGGACCTGGGACTGGGGTCTCTGCTATCTCTAATCAATTAGAGACTGGAAGATTGCCACTTAACTTTTCTTCTTACACAGAGATATAGTGCACATGAGTTCACAGAAGAGACTACTGTAGACTTTATGCTTTAATACTGAATATTACTTGCTACATGTTAACATTAATTGCACATCTTCAGGGTTCCACAATGTATCTGTGCTACTTGCAAAACACAGATTCACAGGCTCTCAGTTTTTTTCCATGAATTTGAGGACTGCAATACAGCAAACTATTGCAAGTACTGTTTGTAGTTTTCCCAAATTATGTTATTCCTAGAACCAAGCTTTCCATAAAAATGTTCCTATCACGTTTTGACAAAGAATTGGCTGTATTAGCATATTTTAGCCTAAGCATTTGCTGGGGGTACCATGAAGCCTTGCTTCTAACTAAGTAAAATTAATCCAAAATTAAAAAAAGAAAAAGAAAAAAAAAAGGTAAAGTGTTTACTTTATTCCACTAGATGCTACAAGTAAGAATTTTGCTATCTTGTATCTGTTCTTTATTGTCAATTCATATGCTTTGGCTATTCTTAAATATTTGCCAATGGCTTTAGTTAACAAAATAACTTTAACTTAGTATTTGTAATACTGTAGTTATTCCCTACAGTAATGGATCATTTAGGTAACACTGCAAATAGAGAGGGAACCTTATCTATTAATCGAAGACGGAGCTGGCACCAAGAGTGACCTCAGTATGTGAATATAATGGGCACCTAAGATGGTGCCCGTGACTCCACGTTTTAATGTGTATCACAACCTCCTGTCTGCTCTCCCTGGGTGGTGCAAACATTCAGCAGAGGCAGAGCAGCCCCTGGCTCAGCTGTGGGCAGCAGGCAAAGCGAGGGGCACGGCCACCTTCCCCTGGCCAGCCTGAGCTGGCAGCACCTGCGCCTCTCTGCCGGCTGCTGGGTTGACATGGATCACTGAAGGGGTGTGTACGTGGGTGGTGTGGAGCCAGCAGCTCTGGCCTGGGGCCAGCAGGGAAACTGCCGATGTCAGGGATTTGCAGAAACACGAACTTGGTGGAAGAGACACAGAGGATCTTGTCCTAAAGGTCATAGCGATTTATTTTTTATACTGACACTGTGTTTTCAACAACATTTCTGACAACCATTTAAAGAACAGTGCACCATTCTCCTCATATATAAACTGCATTAAGAAAGCAGTAACTCTTGGAGGTGCACTAAAATAACAACCACTGGCGTACCAACAAAATCTGGTAGAAAACAATGTACTACTTTGTAATTTAAAACACTATGTATTACTTTTTGTCTTTTTCTGATGATCCTTGCCAAGAGCTTCATCCTCAACACTGTCACTCATAAGAAAACCAGGGCATAAAGGAACATCAAGTTTTCTGACCAGACTTTTCAGGATCAGCTCCTACTGTCCCCACACACCCACCAACCCAGTCTAGACCTTCAGCAACCCCTTCAGTTCCCACTGGCTTGACAGTACTGCTGGGTGTGAACATTTACTCTCCAAAACCCCAACCACGGGAATCTTCCCTGATGACAAAGAATGGGGGCACTCAAGAGCCAGGCATTTCTGCCAGAAGCCTTAATTGATGATGCCTGTCATCATAGTTTGAATTTAGATTTGCCTGCAGAGCTAATAAAATCTAATGGAGATTTCTTTGTTAGAAATTAGGCATGAAGTTAAGGCTAATATGGCTTGGGCCTTTAGTTTCCTTTGCAGCTTCTCACTGGTAAAGATAATGGCATCTGGCTTCTATTTTACATGAGTGACCTACACGCACACAATTTTATTTCAAATTAATAGAATCCTTTGGCAAAAAGTAGGAATACTAGTGAATCAACTCATATTAGATAAATTGCAACAATCCAGCTGAAATAAATAAGAATCCTGACCCTGAAAACTGAAAGTCAATGAATTGTCCACTCAGCGCAAAGGGGCATGCCATTTATAAATCTATATAAAAGAAATCTGATGGCACTGATGCACATCATAATGCAGGCATCAGAATCACCTGAAAACAAGCTCAATGTAATGACTATGTGCTGTTGACTTTTATTTTTGTCTCCAGGGAATAGTGTTTACTTTGCTTTAAAATTTATATGAGTCATTTTGTTATGTGCCTTTTTTTAATTAGTCGGAAAGAAATAGCCATTTGAGAAAGAGAGCGGAAATCAATTCTGATTCGATGCCGATAGCTACTGTGCGATGTAAACTGTGTGTTCTTTCTAATTAAATGTAAACACGTGCAGTTCTAAAGTCCAGCAGTGATGACAACTACTAGAAAGGATTGCCTAAGACCTGGTCAACTGATCCTTGTGAACCTTTTGTTCATACCGTAGGCGAACTTGTGCAATCTGTCTCAGGTGAACGCCAGTTGTAACTGACTTTATTTTAGGTCATCTTCAGAGAAAAGACTTGACAAGAATGTGGAGAGCTCTGTAATACCTCCAGTTACCCATTAACTATGTCCTTCTGATAGCTAATCAATAGCATTGCATGGAGCCAAACACACTGCACTGAACTGCCCCTCTTCCAAAAGCCAAGTCTTGGTAAATATTTAATGGCAGTAAAGGTGTTTTGACTCTTATCAATCTGATATGTTAAAGAACTCTTGAAAGAAACTTTATCTTGCTTCTATCTGCATAAATAATTTGTTTGATTACAATTTTAGTCTTATGCAAAAGCACTGAATTTAATGATCTAATGCTTTTAAATCAAGGCTTTGGACAGAGAAAATGTAGTTTCAATCCACATGTCACAATATAAAGAAAACCCAAAGTTTATTTCCTTGATAAAATGCCAACTAGAAATATACATCAAGGAACCTAGCCCTTTATACTCTTCAAGTAATACTGTGCCAAACTTGCTCAAAACCTGTTATACAAGTGCGTATTTGAGATTTTCTTACAAAGCTTCAGTTTCTGAAAAATTCTTAGCTCTTATTCACATCAAGACAACGTAGGACTTTTAGCTTCTTTTCACAGGAAAAAAACCCCCGACTCTAAAATAGTTATACTAGGATCCAGAGACTTTTTGTACCCGTACATTGAATATTCCCATCTCCAAGTGGGTATATTCATGTGATAAGTTTTATTAAGCATGTTTCCATTTTCTATTTTTTCTGTGTGAAGCTGCCTGTCTAGATTTCTAACAAAGAAACTTTTGTCCTGATCCTTTCACATCATGCTGGTATCCCTCTGCTAGAGCCAGGTAGGACCCAAAGACCACCTTAGACACTTAGATGGGCTTATTCCATGCCTCTGTGCTAATGTCAGAGAATGGAGGAATCCTCTGACTCTCTCCCACAGCACAGTTTTCCAGCCTCTTCTGTATGATCCAACTTCAATATGAGCCTAAGTATTTTGAAGAAACTGATTCAGCAATGGATCCAAGATTTTTCTTGGAAAATAATCTGGGAATAAAACATTGATAGTGTTTCAGTTTCCAAAATGTGAATCACCATAAATGTTTTCCCAGAAGAATAAGCATTACTTTTTCCCCAGTGTTTACATGGCCTCCTTTGTGCTCTTGATGCCATTCAATTGTCTTCAAAAATAAAGATCACAGGAATAATTCCCAAACACTGGCATAGATAAAGTGAACAGCCTGAAGTTTTCTAATCACTAGTAATTGCCTCTGGTGAAAACACTATTATTTAAAATCATAAAGGCATATAAATTAATCAAGCAGTGAAGTACATGGCACCATTTAGGAATGATCAGCTGAAGAAAGCCTGTTACTAAAAACCTCAGAATATTTCTTGTACTTAATACAATGTTATCTTTATAAATCAGACATGATCGTGAATTTTATGGCTGTCCTGATTTGCTATTGTGATTGCTTGGCTTAACTCCTCCACTGAATCAGAAAAGCAAGAGACAAAACTGTCTTGGACCCCAAGCTGGAAGCCAGTCCTGCCTTCCAGCATGGCCAGGAACATCCAGCTGAGGAAGAGAAGAGTCTCTCCAGGAGAGGGCAATCAGAAGAACGTGTTTCAAAGATGGAATAATTGAATACATATGGTATTTCAGAGAGGGATGATCTCATGGATGAGCTGAGTAGCCCTAAAGCTAGAAAAAGTAGCCCTAAAGCTAGCTCTCAGTGTTACAGACCTGAGAAGGGGAATCACATGAGGCTCTGCTCCTTGTCCCTACTTTCTTGCTGAATGAATGATTCAGTGGGTTAAAAAAATCTTTGCATGATTAAAAAAAAAGAAAAAGAAAATGTAACTTTTAAAATTTGAGGATACTTCCTTTCCTGTCCCAAGAAAATAAAACAGAGTTTTTGAACAGTTTTGTCTGATCTTACTCAAAGGTGGTACTGAAAAATATTATGCAACTCTGATAAAAAGCAAACATGGTGTGCTGTGCTCCAGCCCATGCCCAACTTTGGTCACCAGAGTGCCAGTAAGTGAGGTACTGATGTACTCTAGGTGAATGTGCCCAGCACAGTTTCCCCACTTTCTTGGTACTGTACCCAGCAACAGGAACTACTCTGCAGTGGCTGGTGACTCACTAGGAGGACTGCATGGGCTGCAGTCTGAAATCTGTCCTCCACATGGGTAAAGACAGCCAAAATGTCGACTAATGCCATCATGGCTTCTCCAAGTGCATACAAAAATGCACTTGGCTTGGGGATTGCAGTGTGGATACGCACTTAGCAACTTACCTCCTGAACGCCATGTAAATGCCACAATGGCAACATTTCACTACTCAGTAAGTCCTGTCTTACCCAGCTGCTGCTGCCAAACCCTTGCTCATATAAATCATACAGCTCCGTGGACAGTTAAGCACTATGAAACAAGGCAGTTAAAATGATGGCTTAAATGATAAAGGGAGCGCCTGGGAAATTTAATATAAGGGAAGTCTGCTTCCCTATTGTACCAAAGCTTACTGAAGCAACTGGGCAGACTTGTCTGGGCCATTCTCCTTAACGTGAGACAAGGGCACATGCTAAGGGAATGATTTAGTGGATTGGGGATAAGAGCCCTGTCTTGAATTCCCTCTTCTATTTCACGTCTTCTGTGTGGTACTGAGCAAGTCACAACATGCAGAACTCAGCCTGCCATGCTGAAACTGGGAATAAAGTGCCTTTCTGTCGTAGTTTGAGATGTCAAACCGTGACACTTTCCCTAGCTGATTTTCTTTAAAATCGACGCTTTCGGGGTCCTGGATTTCTTCTTCTTATCTGCATGTGCCGCATCTTGGAAACCTGAGGCCCAGATTGGTTCAGGTCTCAGTGCCAATTATTGTTCATGGAAAGACACTAAAGAGGTAATTAACAGTATGCAAGCATTAACAATGCACATCAACGTGGTTAACCTCAGCAGACAGGTCTGGGAACCTGTTTGGGGTCCAGGTTTGGGAACTGCATGGAAAAAACAGTTTTTCACGAGTTTTTGCCTCCCCATTGCAGGTTCAGCTGCCACTGTCACCACGGGGCACAGGCAGTGACAGAAGCCTCCTGTGCTTTGTTGATCTGCCCCGAGCACAAACATCCTTGTTTTCTGATATGTTCTTTCTTTCCTCCCAGTGAAAGGGGCCATCAGCTGGATATGGCACATGACTGGAAGCCAAAACACACAACTTTCATACCTCTTGAAAAGCAAGACATTAGACTGGTGGCTGTTGGAGAAAAATCAGTGAAGAGAAGCTCTCAAGCATAGGAGTTGGAAAGAGGCTATAAAGTGCTCAATGGATTTCTGTATCCAAAACTTTTTAAATCAGCTTCCCTCACCTCTCTCTTCCTTTACCCTCATGAGTTTTGACAATTGAGTTATAGAAAATGAATGTGTAAAAAATTAATATAGTTGTGCACTTTAATTTAGCTTGGTTGAAGAGGAAAATAACATTTTTTCACTTTATGACACAGGATTTCACAAGAAAAACTGCAGTTTTTTCTTTCATTTCTCCATGACCAGCAGGTAAAGTGAAAAACTGTAGCAGGAAATATATTGGCTGCACTGAACCAAAGAATTAATTATTTTCTCAGGACCTGACAAGGAAACTGAATGAATATGAAAGCTCTTGTGAAATCTGGCCAACACAGAATTCAACACTCTTCAATTCCTTATTTATTTTTTGAACAGGACAAGATAATTATTGGTATGAATACTGCCTACTATGCTTATACACATGCAACAGATATTATATCCTCCTCTGATATGAGCAGTAACATTGCTCAAGAGGGAAAACTAAATTCCTACATCATGACATTCCTCATTCTACTGTCACAACTGTAAAAGTATGGTCAAATGACTCCTTTGGTACAGACAGTAGAGAAGAAGAGCTAAATGGAAGAATATACATTTCTCTATCTCCACCAGAGCCATTAGGATGGAAGTCTATTTACAGAATATGATTGAAACAAACAGAAGATTATCTTATATGAGCCTGGATAACATTAAGATCCTGCCTACCTCAGAAGCAAAAGAAAGATAAATCAGGTAACATGAACCTTGTTATCCATCCTTCACAGTCTTTTTGATGAAGGACAAATTAACAGAATTTCTTCCTCTTTGGTGAAAGCTCCTCCCAATTCAATATTCTTTAATGATAGTGGAAGCCATTAGTTCATTTCCCACTGCTTTGAATTTCTTTGTATCAAGAAACTAAAGGCTGTGGCCATAAGCAGGTGACCTTCTGGCTGCCTAGTACAGCTAAATACTTCCTGGAAACCTTGCTACTTCCTCCTGATCCCTGTGAATGGAAGACCAGAAGAGAAAAAACGCAAGAAAATATGACTTAATGCAGCCAAAAATACGGGCAAGACAAAAACATTCCTTCAGGAATAAAAAGAAACAATAAATAATCTAGATGTTTGAAATCTTGGCCTCAGCCTTGTTTGTTTCAATGACATAGATTTGGTATAACACAAGTTCTTCACGGTATATTTTCAATACAATGTACATAGTTGTTACCTTAATGAGATATGTAAGATCATGATCAATGAATCAACACCATGATATGCCCCAAAGATATTTTTTCGAGGACAGCAAGTGAGCGGATGTCATTCCTCTGTTTAATCAGGAGTTAATGCGTGTACAGTAATTCCTTATTTTCACAATATTCCTTCTGACAAAGATAACAACCATAAGAATGGCTCCCAGCTGGCTAAACCTGACATACAGGTTTTGTTAATAAAAAAATGCATGACTTAATTAATGAAATGGATCTATTAAGACTGTCCCCCAATCAACTAGAGTGGCCCCACCTACAGCTGAACTTCACATGACCTATCTTATGCAAAAAGAATTGTAATAACTTGTACTGGAAGCTGCAATAGAGGAAAGGTTGCTATGAAGACAAAATATGACTTAGAAATGCATATAATGCCCCTAGAGGAGAAAGCTTAGTATTTTCACTTTTACTCAGCGTTTTCCTTTACACTGAATAATTGAAACCACTTTGCTAAACTATGTAAAATTATTTCACAAAGAATAATTACATTTGATCTATTAGCACCTGATACTATCTATTGTCTAAATTGCTTGCATTCAATCCATGAGTAATGTCAACAGTATTAACGTCCATTATGGAAGAATTAACTGAGGAAAAATAATTTTTAAATGTTTGACATTCTCGTACCCTTTCTCTAGCATAATGTTCAAAAGAATTATCATTATGCCAACATATTATTGGATTTTTTTTAAGGCATGTCTTTATTTAAGTCTGCAAACTCAGGGTCTTTAAAATCACAAACAATTTGCCTGTTTTGTTCTGGCAAGCATAAATTTGTAGCAATCTAGTAATTTTACATTCTTCTCTTTTCCCATCTAGCTGTCCCACACTAATTGGCTGTCCAAATTCACCTCCATCAACTTTGGCAGGCTCAACACCTCCTTCAGAAAACCAGGTTTTCCCCTCCCCTCAATCATAAAGAGCTGCACTGTTACAAACAGGAAAAAAGGAATGCTGCAACATTTCTACAACAAAGTTGTATATATATATATATATATTAATTTGATCACACACACATACATGCCCCAAACTGAACTAATGCAACAGCAGATACCTATTTTTTTTTCTCTCTTGCAGCCTCATTCCTATTTCAGAGATTTCCAAATTCATGCTTGCCTTTTGGCAGAGGAAATCCTATGAACTGTTTAAGATTACATTCTCACTGAAAGCAATGAATGCCACAGTCTTCTCCAGAATATAAAGCTACTTTCTCTCCTTGGAATAGTAACTTTACAGTAATTTGGAGGAAGCGGGAGAAACAGTTGGTCATTAAACATTAAATGTATTAATGGGGCACTCACAGTGTATGACTCATCTGGAAAAGGCAGTTCTGTACTTGCATTTCAGAAGGATTGTTGCAATACAATAGCTACTGTGATAAATTTAGGTTTATCTCACTTAATATTTAGCAGAACCTAATAAAGAAAACTTAAATCAATGCACTTTCCAAAAAACACGTGAGTAGCACTGTGTACATCTTACAGCCAGGGGGATAGAGAGGCAAAGAAAAAACATTCCAAAGGAGGCCCCTAATTTCCACTCCCCAAACAGAGACCCTTAGGACTTGGTGTTTACAACTTACAGGGACTTGCGACTCCAGATGAAAACAACGAAAAATCAGAACACTCAAAGCAGAAATCCCTCAAGCACTTAAGCAGCACATATAAAATCATCCACTTCTTCAGACTCATGTTGCTCTTGAAGTCCTGCTCAGTTCTCTGGAAATCTCAGACCTGCAAATATGGGTGAAGCACTTGGTAGCAGTTTCTTGTTACATGGCATAGTTCGAAATGGAGCTTCTGCAAAGCTCGGAAAAATGATCCAAAAAAACCCCCCAAAACCAGACTATACAGGATGCTGGCTTGATTAGTAAAAAGTTTCATATGATGTCCTGGAATGGAGGCAAAAGTGATTAATGTAAAGTCTAATCCATTAGGAGATACAAAGAAGGAGATAATTCCTAAGGACAGAAATTTTGTTTTCTCTCTAGACATTGTGAATCTACCCTTTATAGTAGTTTTTTTACCAGTCCTAGTTGTTCATGATCTATTGAGCCCTATAATCATATCACTTTGATGAAAGCTTTGTGCATTTCCTTACTCTGAAGTTCTGACTCATTTAGGTGATTAGGAGGCAGAACAGTAACAGAGATAAAATAACAGGACCACTTCAGAGCACACTTAAGTCACTGTAAGAACTCTCAAGTCCAAGGTAAATATATCTGTTCATAAGGAACTCCAGAAATGGAGGCACTAAGAGAAACAGGCATGTGCACAACATCCTGGGCTTTTACTGTAGGCTTTTGTCTTGTTTTGCCTACTTTGTAGCAAATGAGCTCTTAGTTTGTTTCTGAGGAAAAAAAATACTTTGCAGGAATCTGAAGAACAGAAACAAAATGCTTATGTCTAGAGCTAGGGAAAAAAACACAGCTCATAAGCCATTTGTAAGAGCAGAGTACATGGCAGGATTTTTAGATGGTGGACAAAAAGGTTTGGGACATAAACCCCAGATATTTTACAACAAATAAAAAACCCAAATCAGCTCACTAAAATAATCAGAACCTGGAGTCTGATGTACCTTTATCAAAAAACAGTTACATCTTGCTTATGTTTATGATGAATAAAATTCACTGGCAGTTCAGGAGCAGGCAATGTTTCAGAGGGAGACTCTGAGGAAAAGAAATGGAGTATGACATTCCCGGGGTAAATATGGTGTGTGTGGGGAAGAACTTCAGTTGCTGGCCCCATCAAGTCCTGACAAAAGGAATGCAAGAGCTGTTCCCAAGGTGAAAGAAGACAGGCTGAACAATGTGGCTAATGGGATCACATTGAACTAATGGGATCACCACGACTTGTTTTACTTCTGTTGGTGCATGTCAAAACTCTGATGTGTTTTAAAATGCATTCTACAGCAGCAAGCTAAATCTTGAGGCATTTTGGAGAGAATTTACATATCTTCAGGTTTTGAGCCTTGTGTAGAAAGTCTCTACTGGGTAAGAACACTTCGAGTTCAGAAATTTGCAAATTGTAAGAGCAGATTATCTTCTGTCAGACAAAGGAAAAAAAAGAAAAAGAAGGCTCAAACACGTATCTTATTAAACAGGCATTTAATGCTGCTGCCCTGATATAAATCTGCAGAGGTTACAGATACCTCACACTTGCACAAGCCCCCCATTGCTCTCTTTCACAAGCCAGGTGTAGACAAGTGAATAAACACAGTCACACTGTAGCACCCAACTATACTATCACACATTTAGATTTGGCAAGTACTGACAACACTTGGGAATGCTGTACGTAATATTGCTGGTTTCTAAAAGCTCTGAAAACTTGCTTAATGCTCTTGATTATTGTATCCTCAAAGTATTCTAGAATTATCCTTAGTCAACACATAAGCATTTAAAAATAAAATTATACCGGTCAAAATGATCCAGATTTGGCACCTACAGTTAAACTATTGCTCCAGAAAATTACTGTTTTTTCAAAGGGGCACTTGTGGGTCCCTTCCCAGCTCTCTACATGCAAACTCAGGTGTCTAAATTTACATCTATGAGACTGAAAATTTTGGCCACACTGTTTAGCAGGCAGATCTGCTGGGAGGTCTCTTGTAACAAGATTTTTTTAAAGCCTCACATTTATTGGACAGATACTGGCCCAATTCCAATCCACGATGCAAATCCAAAGAAACAGCTCAGAGCAAACCAGCAGCCTTATTAGCCTTTAAAGATTTCATTTTCAGGAACTCAAGACCCTTTATTGACTAATGAAAGGTTGGGTCCCCAAGCCCACAGACTGATGTTGCTTGGAACATATTTTAATCATTTTGGAGTGCTTGCAGCCATCTGTCTAAAGAGCTTTGATCACATAAATGCACTCTGAACTGCAGCTCCTTCCGACTCCAAACCCTGTCCAAAAGCCAAAGGGAACCCGCAAGCATGGCAACTTTGAGACAATTCAAAGCCTTGCAATGTGATAAGGCTGCTTTTATTATTTAGCACATCATTAGATTTAATGACACCACAGATAAGAGATGCACTAAAAAGATACCATTGTCATCGCCTATCTTATAACAGCAACATCCAACTGTGACTTTGCTTTGTTTCTACCCAACACTTGTTACTTACTATGCTATTTCAAAAGAATAGTTAAACGAAACAAAAGGATTTCTTTTCCTGCTGCAAACATCAGAAATAGTAAACCCCCCCCAAAAAATTAGGGGTTTGTTTTTTTAATACATTCCTGCTTAGTTAAAAAAATAAACAAAAAAACACAAAAGAGAAGCAGAGAAATCCCAAATAATCTACTGTATTTTCAGTTTAGACTATTGACTGTTGGGCAGATACCGCTTGCATATACATGCCTATTTTGGCCAGCACTGAATACAAATTTACATTGACAAGAGAGAGATCCATTACAGTTACAGCTCTCAACATTAAAACATTTTTTAACAAATTTTACACAATTGCCATTTTTTTATTATTTCCTACTTTTGAAACAATTTGGCATTTCAAAGCTTGTTTTGTGGTGATCAGTATTTTTTGTTGTGGTGTCTTGTGAATGGTACAGACACATGCTATGAACTATGAAAGCTTGGCAGCAATGACAGTGTCAGGCATGAAGAAAATCTATTTTAATTACCACAGCCAAGAAATTGCTCTCAAAAATCAAAGCAGAAGCCCTAAGAGAGTGGTAAAAACTGCATAAAAGTATCTCTCTTGATGACTGGAGAGACACAGTGGTGGAACCTGTGTGACAGAGCATGACTTTATTTGCTCCAAATGTCAGCAACCTCAGCGAGTTCAACTCTGAGATTACAGTGCTTGTAGGCTTCTTTTCATTCTGAGATCTCGTTCTCAGCTCTCTTCCTCAGGACATTAGCCACCAGTAACCAGGAGAAACTTTTAGTGGTGCACAGTATAATACTGTACTTTTCAATTCACTAATTGTCATACCAAGTGTGACTCGCCAGCAGTGTGAAACAAACAAACAAACAAACAAACAAACAAACAAACAAATAAATAAATAAGAAACATTTTCGGGTGTCCATTCTGTAATGCTGATACAGTACAGATTAAGAGAAAAAAAGATGAAACCATACCATGAAAGGCTCAGGTAGTGGAAGAGCTTCTCTAAACTCTTTGCTATCAAGCAAAATACAGCACTGATGATTCACTCAGCGTAACTCCCTCCCTCTCCTTCTGTGGCTTTTCCTTCCCAAACTCAGAGCTCCTCTGCTAATGAGACAGCAACCCCATACCACTGGTTACATGCCTGTCTTGAGGCATCAGGAAAAAAGACAAGTGGCTCTGTGCTAGTTCTCCTTCCTGCCATGACCATGTAAATGGCTGCTTGTAAGAGCAAACTATTACTAGTATGTTGCACTTCACTCAAACATCTGAGAAACTCAGAACTGAGCAAATCCCAGCAGGCCCACTTATTCACTGGAAAACTGTGGCTGAAGCTTCCAAGTTTGTCTCTACTCTCCTGAAAATGACAGTTTTCACACCTATGCTGGAAGAACTACCCATACCAGATGAGTAACACATCATTATGGAATGCTGGACACAGGTTAAAAACCTTCCAAAACACAAGGCCTCTATCACATTAGTTAGAAAAGCAGTTAGTGAGTGGGAAGCTAAAATGGAAATTTTTCCAGTAAAAGGCATGGCATGCATTTATCACTTTAACAAAAGCTCTAAGTTTAGACGGAAATTGAATAAAGAAAATACCTTACTCTCAGAATTCTCTCTTTGTAAACAAAACAGGTGAGCAGCTTTCTGTTTTGTGTTCTGTGACAGGCAGAGGATTTCTTCTGCCACCTGCATTCTTAGATACTCCCTAACATTTTTCCACTGTGAGCAGTGTTTAATGCAGAGTAAGAAAAGTAATGTTATGTTTAGCACTGACTGAAAATTGCTCATGTAGAAGGTCTTCTCACCAAAGATTTTTTTTAATTGGGAAATATAAATTCCAACACAAAAAAATATGCTGTTCTCCTGTGGCACGTTTTTAAGTGAAAAGTTTTCTTTCACCTTACAGTATTTCAAACTGTAATGCCATTTGATTTCAGCTCTTTAGCTGAAGAGAATTGAACTGAAACACATCAAAGTCATGATTTTTCAAAATAATTGAATTGACATTTTAACATAAAAACATGTCCTGGAAAAAACCAACAGAAAATGAAATGGCATTTTAAGTCCTCCTGACAATGTTATTACTATATTTCTAAATATCATATTAATAACAAAAGAATTCCCTTTCATACAATATTTATAGGGCAAGACAATTTTTTTTGCACTTTTAGATTTTCTGCCTAACTTCTCGTGGGAAAATCTGTCTTCCAAATAGCTCTTATTACACACACGGTTTTCCTGTGTTTCTTTAACTTGCTCTAGAGAGGGCTGCTTCTTATTCTGTATCTGTTTTCCTTCTCTCATTTTAAAGCAAGAGTACCTGCATTTTCATAGTCTCTAAAGGTGTTATGCAAAAGGGTAAAACTTCTTATTCAGTTTATACAAATAAAGCAGCTGAAGCAGAATTTAGTGATGTGATTAATCTATATTCATCCATCATTTCATCATTTCAATGGTAGAACTAGAATATGTAGCCTTTGTCCACACACCCTTTCTACAGATAATAGATTTCATAATCCTGCATATACTCTGCATAGATTCTTCAATTTTGATTTTGTGCATTCTTACATTGTATAGAATAGATATCAACTTTAGTGATCTCCTCATCCTAATTTTTACAAGTATTTCTATAGGAGTTTTATACTTTGTATTGCTATCTACTCCAAACTACCACTAGCAGTCAGTGGGTTGATTGCAGGTAGTTCTTCCAGAGACTTTAAACCTTCCAAGAACTCAATTTTATTATGCTTTAAATGACTTTGAAAAATGGTTCCTAGATATCCCTAACTATGGGCTTATTTCAAAAGCATGGAACAAAGTTACATCTCTCCTAGACTTTTCAGCTCACTGAGAAACCAAGGAAGTCATAACAGAAAACCCCACAGAGCAGAGGTAAAAAAGAAGGTGAGGGAATCAGCCAGGCAAAGGACAGCTGTGAACATAATGCCAGCAGGGCCCTGCATACAGAGTCGTGAGACCATACCAGCATCCAATGGCCAGGAATTCCTTTCTGTCAAGCAAATTGTTGCTCTTAGAGAAGAACAGAAACTCATGTGAAAAGGCCCATCCCAGCAAAAACGACAAAGTAAATGTTGTTTTAGTTCACATTACCCCACGACAGCAAATAGGTAGAGAAGTCAGCTCAAGTCCTGTGCAATACAGTGTAAGGACCTGTGCAGCACTTCTAGCCTTAAAGAACTTGGCACAAAAAGCTGTTTCTCCCCAACTAATTTGAAAAACGTAAGAAACTTTGCCACTATAACAGCCAGTAGCAGGAGCAGTAGTGGATTTAGCATAGCACAGGGTGCAAATTAAAGCTGCATCACAGAGCTTGTTAGGCACTCCAGTCCATATTCATGCTGCTTCCTCAGTCCTGCTGCTTAGTGTTTCTATTGGCAAGGCACCTCTGAGGGCCAAGAGCCAGCCCCTGGAAACATGAGGCACAAGGATTTCATAAAGTATCAGTCAGACCAATCCAACAGCAGCACAAGGCAATTTGAGTGTACTGCATTCTGGTTGCAGGGATGGCGTGAAGTGGTTTGTTATTCCATCAGGTGCCTTGGATCTTTGACAGTTCAGTGCTTCCTCTCTCTCAAAGTTTTCATAAATCACTAAAGCTGAGTTAGAAAGTGTTTCTCCATGCTAAATTTTTTTTCCCAGTGAGACAGGAAAACTTTCAAAGTCATGTCAGGGCAAGAAGCAAAACATTCACATTTTTTTGGTGTGTTTCTAAATGAATGAGGGACACAGAAAGCTTAAAGACATGCTGATGGCTAAAATATTTCATTGGAGGGCAAAAAAATTAGGTACCCATGAACCTCCAGCAGGTTCAGATACTGCTTCACCTTTTCATTGCTTGCCAGACTGCCACTGTAAGCACCAAGCCTATGGTACACACTGGAGTTTCTCTCCACCATCCTTTTTCTTTGCAAATGGCCAAATACTACCTGGAGAATGGATGTGAGTCTGGTCTGCCATGCTCCCAATAAATTTTTCTATCCACAGATTTATTTCTAAAGTCAGTGTCTCTGACTATATTACTGTTAGAAATTTGAACAAATGCACCAAGTGAGACCATAATCAATTCCAAGCTGGAGAACAAGAAGTCTGGGAATGGGGCAGGGACAGGAGGATAATAAATTCAATAAAGTGTGAAATACACAAGGATAGCAAGGGAGGGCTCTGCCTTTACTGCTCACCTGCACCAAGCCACTGAGAAATACAGCCATCTCAGCAGCACCAGCAAAACCTCATGCAGCTGCTTTCCAGGGAGAGCAGCTCACTGATCTCTTCCCCCTTGGGCTGTCTGATCCAGTTCATGAAACAGCCCCCAAACCTTGGACTTTTATCTCCTGTGACACCAGCAAGAGCTGTGATTGCACAAGCAATAAAGTGACAAAGGAAAGAAGTCACAGGGGACATAGGGGCTTACTAGTGGGAAAATGCTTATGAGACTGAAGACTGACTCACCTAAAATCCCAATTCTTTTGGGGCTGCAGCACCTCACTGCAAAGTGGCACAAAACAGAGGAGGAGAAGACTGAACACATACATTCCAAATAATCAGGGTGTTGGCTCCCCTCAACCCCACAATTTGACTAAAAATGCACAGAAACCTCCCATGATTGCTGAGAGAAAATGTGGCTTTAACCAATCTGTATTAAAGATAGCAGTATTTCTCCACCCCAATTTTCTACTAATTTTAAGACTCAGTTCAATAAACAAACAGAGAGACAGTCTCTGCTTTTCTTTTGTTATAACAGAAGACAAATAAAAACCTTAGTGTTCCCTTACAGATTCATTGCTTTCTATATGCTTGGCTGGATCAAACTGGAGCAGGTTAGGTTCCTCCAAAACATGTATTACATGGTCTCCCACTGCATATCCAAGCCCCTCATCTCTTTGGTATATAAAAAGAACCTATTCTGTGCTTGCAAGTGGGAAATTTAATTAGCTGAAGGTTTATGTTTAATGTCAGGTGTCTGAAACTCTTCAATAAAATAGAAGTCCCCGCTGCAAGAACACAGAATACTTAAAACACAACTGATGTTCTCTCCTTGATCCAAAACTGCTCTTCAAAAAGAACTGTGTGGCTTACAGTGATACCATTACTTGGTCATTCTTTTTAATGACTGTAATTACACTGTGTCATGTCTAAAGCAACTCGTACTGACACAATGACAGCAACTGCCAGAACTGAGGCAAGCAGACAGGATGAAAAGAGCAGGAAAATGAGTCAACGGCCATAACTGAAAAAGTGAGATAAAAAAAACCAGGTATGAAAAGACCAGTTCTCTGAGGTAAGCTGCTGGGACAGGTGCTCAAGGCAGCCTGCTATTGCTTCAGAGGAAGGACTGAGATCACCACTCTGCATTAGTGGTTGCAGCTTCACTAATCCCACTGTAAATGGGTTCCAGTTCATTTGGGCTGGGAAACTGGATGTTAGAGCAGCCCAATCTTCTGCTACACATTGTGTTCCCCTGAGGAAAATCTAGATTGAGAGAACTCTGAAGAAGACTGAGAGATGGCAGAACAAACAGGCTGAAATGTTTGAGCAGGGGTCAGTCAGAGTACAGGAATCTGACTATTTAGGCTATTTATTGTATTCTGACTTGCTACTGCAGTGGCTGTGAGGATGAATATTGACTTTTTAGGCAGAAATAATTTATAGTTTTTAATAGCCCTTAAAACTGGAATGAAAGCAACATTCTAACAGCAAGAATTACACCATTCTATATCCATACACAGAGTCCATGGAGCATGGTTGAAATGGCACCATCTGAGTATTATATTCCATAACATCAGTCATGAAACTATAGAATGGAAGTAAATTAAACACACACAACTGTATCCAAAGCTTGAATAGAAAAGTCTTTTTATTCAGGACTAGAAGTAATGGCTTACAAAATATCTTTCTTCATCTATTTCGCCTGTTACAGGGTGATTCAGTTCTGTAATTAAGATGAACATTGAGTTTGCTCCTAAGCCTATAAGTTCTTTATTTGGGGAAATAATAAAAAACCTTCTTGATTTCCTACTTTCACATTTATCAATCTCAGTCTTTAAAAAAAATGAACTTCCATATCATTTTACAAGAGACTTCATGGGAAAAATATATGGACCTCCATAAAACCAACTGCTATTTAGACCATTTGCTTGTGCCACTTAAACATGAGTTCCAAGTATTCCAATTGAAGTATTGTAAGCATTGAAACTTGTAGATTTAAATTCTGTTAGATCTCTTCAATAGTTTTTAACTTATAAAGTGCTACAACTGGTTAGGGAGCAAGAAAACTGCTGACATTACACGCAGAGAAACTACCCCTATTAACTGAAAGTTTGAATCTAAAAATGCTTATTTCAGGTAATTATACTTATTAGTACAAAGATTTCCATTTCATTGCTGAGAACCATCACATAACTGTAAAATAAAGCATCTTTTGCTCCCATGCTCACCATAACTTACATATTCCAATTACTTTGCAATATTATATTGCTTTTGACTGGGATAGAGTTAATTTTCTTCATAGCAGCTGACTCCAACTGACCAAAGGCATACCCCACACCAATATGGTGTCACACTGAGCATATAAATCTAGGGGAAGAGGGAACCTGATTATAAAATTTCCAGATCACATAACTGAAAATATGCAAATAAAAAACTTGTGACGATGTTCAAACAACAGAGGTATATGAGAAAGAGGTAGTGGGATTAACATTCCCATGTACTTCAAAACTGGTTATTTGGATATAGCCTTCTTTGGCCACAGAGGATCTTATGATTTGCATTAATCTCTAGCTTAAAGAGCACTGTGTAGAAACAATTCTATTAGTAAGAGAGAAATTCTATGCTATTCCTAACTATTATGCAAATTATAATTTCTGGTATGTATTTTTGAGTTAGCATGCAGAAAACGCTATTTTATTTTTGAAACTTGACACAGAGTCAACACAAGAAGAACAAACAGAAGCACAGAACTTGCCAAACTTTATTTGTAGCCAGCTTCTTGGCCCTTATGTATCTGAATTAGCTTCTTCCTCCTTTTAAATTCCATTTCACTTCTCTGTCCCTTCTAAAGAAGACTGAAATTGTTCTGGGATATACTTTCTTTTCAAAAAGTCAAAAGTCAGAGGGAAAGAAATGTTTCCTCATATCTGCAAAAGCTAATTTAAATTTTGGGTTAGGCCATTATGGATTTCCATGAAGCTCCAGTTTCAGTTAGGATTTGCTTTTCATTTCACCTGAAAAGAAGTGTGGTTTACTTCTTTCACAACTGGAGGAAAAAAAATGAATGTCTTCAAACACAGGAAGCTACCAGATCAGAGAATTCTAGAATAAGGAGGTTGGAAGTGACCACTGGCAGTCTCCAGCAGAACCTAACTCCTTCTCAAAGTGATATCAATATGAGATCACACCATGTTGCTCATGACTTTATCACATTAGACACTGGAAATCTCCAAGGATGGAGATGGTAAAACCTCTCTGGCAACTTGTTCCAACGGTGGACAGCCCCCATGGAACAAGTTTTCCCTTGTAACCTGTCTGAAATGCTCTTGTTTCAATTCAAGTCAGTTGTTTCTCACCCTGTTGTCATGGAGCGCTGTGAAGAGGTCGCCTTTCTTGACAGCCTCTGCCCAGCCTCTGTTAGGCTGCCATTAGGTCTCCCTGGAGCCAACAAAGAAAGGAATATTTTTTCTTTCCCAGGCTGTACAAGAGCACTACCCTTGGTCTCTCTTTACATTGCAAATGCTAGGGTTTCCTGACTGTACCAGTTGCCTTCTGTCAAAGTTTTTCCAATTTATAGATGTCTTACTTTTACTGGGGACCCAAATCTGAATAGTGTATTCTAGATACCAAGAATCTTCCCTCTGCAGAAAATAGAAGGGGATTTTATATTTTTCCCCTGAAGGTCTCCACTTGTTTCCCTCCTTTAGGCATGTCTGTGTGTACTTACTCACACATACAGATAGTCTGGACCTAAGTATCTCTCCCCTGATTTTGTATGATCAAATGATACTTTGCTTTTCCTGGATTATGCCAATGTTAGTGAAAGTCAGGTTGGTATGAAAATGCACATTTTAATGTCATTGTTTACACATGTATGCATACAAAATAGTTAATATACACACAGTCATTACTTTTGTGACCAAATCCTTGAAATGTTATTGTGTGTTAAGGCACAAGTACAAGTGATGTAGGTATTACTTCTATGCTTTAATGGAAGCCTCTAGTCGTTTTTTTTTTTTTTTTTTTTTTTTTTGTTGGGTTGTTTTGTTCTGTTTTGTTTGTTTGTTTGTTTTTGTTTTCTTAAATTGTTTCTTCTAAGTTAAAGGCTGATGTAGTGTCCTGGTTCTGGCCAGGACAGGGTAAGTTTCTGCAGTAACCAGGAGGGAGCATGGCTATGAGCCAGAGGATATTCTATACCACCTCATGACATTTTCTAGTTGGGGGAGAAGGGAGTCTTTTCTGGGGAGAAGGGGTTCCTTCCCATTGGGAGAGTGTGGCTGTGGTTGGGTTGGGGTTAGAATTGTGCATGTGAATCACTCTCTCTCTTTTGTATGCTTTTAAAATTAATATTGTAGCTGTTACTGTTAATTTTCTTGTCTCATTGCTGTTTGCAGTAAATTATTCTTATCTCAACTCCTGATCTTCACCTTCTCTGCCTCCAATTCTCTTTTCCATCCTGTTGCAGGGGAAGAAGTGGGAGGGAGAAGGGGGAATGAGTGAGTGGCATGTGTTTTGGAGAGTCTCAGCAAGATCACTAAACTGGGGTTACCATTCCTAAACCATGATTCATAGAAATCTCGGTTAAAAAAAGGAGAAAAAGAATAAAGTAGGATAAATAATTTTTGTAAGGCCAGGGAAGACCTAATAGCAAAAGGAGAAGTCACCTAATGAGCCAAAATTGTTAAGCCCCTGTCATGCTGGGGCTTAAGGCAGAAAGTGTAAGCATCTGGTGAAGACATGAGAGAACAGTAGTGAAGGGAATGTGCACCCAGCATTGTCAGATTGCAGCTTTACAGTTCTCATGAAGATTGGAGCATGTGTGTAAGCATATATTTTGCTCACTGGGGAATTATGAAATCCAAAAGAGAAGCAACTCCAGGGAATACAGTCTTGAACAGCAAATCATACAGCTAACCCACTTGGATCAAAGCAGCAAACTTCCACCCCAGTTCAAAACAGACTGTCTAAAAACACTCCCAGTGCTTGTTCTAGACTACCATAGCATGGCAAGCACTATGAGGAAATAAGAAGACCCAGCAGACATGTATACATGTGTCCCTTCCACATACAAACCAGAGTGCAAATTTTCATTCATTTGGGATGGCTTGGGAAATGCACTGTCTACCTTGCCATTCATACTTACTGTGGCCATCCCAGCCTTGGCCTGGTACAGTTCCCAAGGCTTTATGCACATGTGAGATATATTCTTTTCGGTTTCATTTGGCATGTGTTTAAAGTACTGTCACACTATTGGATGACAAGGGCTGCAGATGTTCATGTAACTTAAAGGAAACTGTAACCAAAATGTCAAGTTCTTAAGAATCCTCACAATGGTGCAATTAATTTCTAACCAAATCAAAAGACAGGCCTGAGAAATTAAATGTTGCTGCTTATGCACTTATAGGAATCCTTGTTGCCTTTTACAACCCTTGCAAGTTCAGCTCCAGGTGGCCTCTGGCTTTTCAAGTCATGTCTTTGTATGCTTCAGACAGTGTTTCCATACAGAGAGGTTGTGGAATCTCCGTACTTAAAGAGATTTAAAGGATGTGGACCTGAGCAACCAGGTCTCAGTGGCCCTGCCTGAGCAGGGCTGGACAATCTGACCTCCAGAGGTCCCTGCCAACCTCAATCAGCCACCCTGTGGGTCCACTCTGGGACACATTAGCCTCTAGAACAGTGAGGTAGGTAGGAGATAAAATCTACTTTAGATGTTATAACTTGTAAAAATCAGTAGTGCTACAATAGTTCTTGCTCCAGGGGATAATCAGGTGAGCATTTCCACACCTTCTGGATAGATGTTGCAAATGCTGTCAGCCAACTTACAGTTTGACTGATCAAATTAAGAGCTATAAGTTAATAACATGATACTTTCTAATGCTGATTCCTGCAAGGCATTATTGTTGATATTTCTGGGATTTAAAGCATTTCAACTAGTAAATGGCTGTTGCTGCCTACTGTACTTGTTAAACATCAAATGTTAGTGCAAACTTGATACTCTAGGCCAAAAATGGAACTCAAAAATCAGTGGAAAGTCTCCTACAATGTGTATAGACCAACACAAACAAATTCTTAATTTCTAAAATATCAAGTTAAAAAATTGCATTTCAGTTTTTAAATTAATCAAAAAACCATCCCATTTAAATGAGTAATAAGGGCACCATAATAAATTCTTTCCAGCTTGGTAAATCATACCATAATTTGTGCACACACTAAATGCTGACCAAATTCATTAAATGCAATAATCACAAATTGCTTGGGGTTTCTATTCACTATTAACAGGCTTTAAATAAATGCCTATGAGATTTAGGAACAAAAGTTGTTTTTGAAACTTCCCTCCAAGGTTTTAATAAACTTAATGAGAAGGGGAAACTTGAAAAACCTCTAGAAACCTGAGTATTTTTCACTTTTGAACGCTGAAACACTGAAAACATACACAGTTCTGCTATTTCAAATGCTTTTTAGACATAAATAACTAGTCCTCTTTATTTCCAATGAGTATAGTATTCACACTATATTTATTATTTACCTCTGTAGCCCACATCCCTCATCACAGACATTCAGCCTTCAGATTCACAATTTTCAGCTGTGTTGATGCCAATTCTCCTGCCTTTAACCTGCTGGCAGCTCTGTATCCCCTCTCACACAGGAGGTCAGGATGAAATGAGAGCTGTAACCCAAAATCACTCCATAAAACAACCTAACTCCTTCACTAGACCACACAGAGCTTTTCCTTAGGGACTAAAACCCACTGATCCATGCAAATGTTCAGGGCAGCCCACCTAAATTAATGAGAATGGGTATTTCTCTCATTCTCCATACTGCTACAGAACATGAGGAATTAAAAGGCACATATATTGGGGTTGAAGAAGAAACCAGTATTTTAGAATTACAGATTTATTATTTCAAAATCTATATTGACTAGGTTAGGTATGTGCAAACAATCAGGGAAGAAACAAGCATTTATGTAATCTGGTTCTTTTGTCCATGCATTTTTAAGTGATCACATTGCCATAGCACAGCTTTTTAGTGCAAAAATCAACCACCAACTTTTCACTTCCCTTAGAAGAAACTAATACAAAATGCAGGCTATAAGAAAGGGACTCCTACTTCAAAGAGGTGGTTGGTGAGCAGTAAAGCAGAAATGCAGGCTTTGATTCATTGATGTATTCACATTTTTCCAACAAATACCTATTTGATAAGGCCATTTCCTCACTCAGTCAGACATTGTACAGAAAATTTCCCCTATGAGTCACTCATTCATATTAGAATCAATCATTTTACCTGTAATAAACACGCAATGTTTGGATTTCCTCTTCTAGTCTTTTGCACTGTTGAAGAGCAGCTTCCTTTTCTTGTTGCAAAGCTATCAATTCTGCCTGTGAAATGATAAACAATCGATAACCAATTTATTCAGAACATCCATACATTTTTGAAAACACATCAATCTCTCTGCAATAATTTCAACCATTATAACTGCACACATAGGGTTATACTGCTGTATGTAACATAGTGTTGTGGTTTAACCCCAGCCAGGAACCATGCAGCTGCTTGGTCACTTCTCCTTCCTCCCACTGATGGCATGGTGAGGAGAATCAGAAAAAGAAAGAAAAGAAAATCAAACTTGTTGATTGAGATAAGAACAGTTAAATAATTGAAACAAAGTAAAATATAATAATAATAATAGTAATAACAACAACAACAACAATAATAATAACAACAATAATATTATTTATATGAGTAATTGTAATAAAAAGGAGAGCAACAGAGGGAGATAAATCCCAAGACAGGCAAGTGATGCATGATACAACTGTTCACCACCTGCTGACTAATGCCAAGCCTGTCCCTGAGCTGTGATCGCACCCTTTCCTGGTAACGCCCCCCATTTTATATCCTGGGTGTGATGTTTTATCACACAGAATGTCCCTTTGGCCCCTTTGGTCAGTTTTCCTGACCATGCTCCCTCCCAGCTTCTTGTGTACCTCCTCACTGGCAGTGCAGGACACACTGAAATCCTTGACTTGGGGCAAGCACCACTTAGCGACATCTAAAACATCAGTTATCAACATTATTTGCATACTGAATCTAAAACACACCACTGTACCAGCTACCAGGAACCAAATGAGCACTACCCCAGCCTATTTAATTCTTATGAAATATTCTTTCTTTTTCTTGCACTGAAATTTTTCTATTTTTTTTCATGATTTCTGCACTAGCAGGATGATGTTTTGAATGGCTTCTCCCATGTAAGTTTTTTGAATACCTAAGGTTAGAACTCTTCAGTTCAGCCAAGTGGTTATCAGCAAACACATTTCATATGACACGTATGTGTTGCTATACTGCAAAATTGTTGACCAACATATAGAAAGTGAAGCAAGGCCCTTGGCCATGAACTACTGACACAGGATTCTGGTCTGCACATGGCTCCCTGGCTCTTAAGGGCAGCTCCCATGGTAGCAGCCCCTGGCTGATGTTAGCAGCAAAAGAGCTGCTGGATAGGCAGGACCCTGAGCAGTGGCAGGCAGCAGGGACTGCAGAGACTGGCACCGACAGTACATGCTGGGATCTGGGTGCATTCTTACCCAGGATCTGGTTTATAGAGGGGTGAGGGAATCCTTGAGCAATCACCTTCATCTCCCATCTGTGAGCTCCACCGGACACTCCCCCTCCCATCCTTGATTCACACTGAAGGGAGAGTGACTCATGACCATAATGGAAATTGCAGCATGTGGCTTGTAATTCACGAAGGTAGCCAGCCCCAACAGGCCTTACAGTTAAAGAGGAGGCAGGGAGAAATAAGTATTCATGCAGATTTAATATGGGTCTATAGTTTAATCACCATTAATTTTAAAAGTCCAGTTTCAATAGCACTGCAGGGCTGCCTTGAGGGCCCAGGTACCATATAAATAAATCAGTGGGTGATTTATTATTGTAACAACAAATAAGATCAGGCTTCCACAGCAATTCCCTGACACATGAGCCTGAGCATTGGGCTGTTTTCCAATGTTTTTAATTCATGGTGTAAGTTATTAATTGTACAAATTGCAGAGCCCTTAACCAAGAGGCACATGTGTGAGAAATGCCAACTGTGGATTCTGCCAACTCTTCAGGACAGCGTTGCGGAAAAGTTTCTTGGTAAATTAAAGACCTGTTATATGAGCTACATACCCATGAAGGGGAATGCACATAGTTCAGCTTCTAAGTCTGCCAAACTCAATGTATAATCATGAACAACTCTGCCTGTATGCCTCAAAATCTCTCTCCTAAAACAGGGCTCCCGCTTGCTTCTGTTTCCTGTTTGTCTGTAAGTCTTCAAGGCAGGTGTTTTACTGTTTACTGTCAACTCCCAGTCATCTATGGGCAATTCATTCTGCTGGTTGATTAATCATGTCCTGGATACTTGGCTGATTCCTGACAAATTTTATTGAACACTGCATTGCACAAATGCAGCTACACAAGCAGTCTCTGAACCGTGCTGCTCGGTGGGTCATGTTGCACCCAGGGTTTTGCACTGCCCAGGTACAGGACCCACTGCTGTAATTGCTCCTGTGAGAGACATCCATAAAGTTTTAACAGGAAGTTCCTTGGTGAATAAAATCTTTCTTACTATATGGGGGGCGTTCCTTCAGCTTTAAAAGCAGAAAGCGTTAATGTTTAACATCTGAGTGACAGTGGTTTTGAGCTTCTGATACTGAAAACAATGTACTGCATGCTGGCAAGCCCTAACTTCTGTCAGAAAGAGGTTAAAATCCTCTGCAGGTGAGCCTCTTGCCTGGTGCAGCTTGCTGCCTTGCAAGCAGAACTCCCAGAACACAAGATGTTAGCCAAACCAAGCTATTTTCTGTAATTATACTGCTCTGTAGGTGAAACAACATTCTTAAAAATTGGAAAACACACTTGAATCAAAGTAGGTGGTTTGTTCTAGAGGCCAGTAATTAACATCCTTGCCAATTTTCAGTGTACTGTGAAGTGTGATTGAAATGGTAGACTGGAAGGAAATGTTTGCAGCTGACACACCTACTCAGAGAGATTAACGGCTAGTCTCTTTGGAGAACTATCATAAAAAATACACCTCATGTTCCACTTGCTGTTCAGGACAAGAGTCAGAGGCATTAGAGCCTTAAGACTATTATTTATGTCAGTTTTTCAGCAGAAAAAACTGCACTGATTTGACTGGGTTTGCATCTGGGTTTGTACCAATAAAAATATCAGCAAAATCAGGTTATTTGGATTTAAAAAAAAACAACCAACCCGAGAGCTACAAAAAATGAAGGGAAGAAAAACAGACATTTGTTAGCCTCCTCAGTAACCTTCCAGTGGAGTTGATACTAGGGAGTTTCATGAGACCAACAAAAATCCAAGCCCAAGAGTCTCTGTGCACAGCATGCAGCCATGTGACAAAATGACCCATTGTTCACAGCCCTGAAGGGTGGTAAACACAAATAAGAGTCAAATATCCTCACAAGGCAGAGATGTCTTCCTTCACTAGAAGAAGGAAAGCAAAACAATGCTCATCACAAAGTTAAATTGCTAACTAAAATAATGGCATCTGCTCTACAATAAAGAATTTGGAAGACTCCTAAATGTATATTGAAATCCATCCATACTGCATATGGCAAAAATCCTGCATGAGCTCACCTCTAGTAATAACAATAGCTGCTTGAGAACTTTTTAACAAAATATTGTTCTTCTGGAAAATGTCAAGCTGTGGAAATCAGAACTTTTCACAGAAATTTATTTGTTTTGATTAAATTGTTTTGGAAGGTAGGATAAAGAAGAAGCAAGAAGAAGAATTACACACAGGTTCCTCTAGCGGTGGTTTCCCATGAAAAGGTCACTTTAGAGGTGAGCTTGGTCACTTTTTGGTATAGGCGTCACTCTCAGCAAAGCTCCTTTTTAACCCCGAAAGGGTATTCTGATTACTTGGATACTGTGAAAAATATTTCTGAAGATTTTGTTTTGTCCAGAAGTTCCTACACTTCCATATTTGGTTTAATGTGGATAGATCCTTACCCATTCTCTGTCCACCTTCCTGCAAATGAGAATTGTTGTTTCTTTATTTTCTCATTTCGAATTTTAGCAGTTTTTTGGTGAAAATTTAAATTTTCCAATTAAATATAAAATCTAATTGCTATCTATCAAACTTAAAATAGCTGATCTCAGCTAAAGAAAATCTTGGTACTGATTTTTTGCTTTTGCTTTTGCTTCAAAACATTTAAAGGAACAATGTCATGCGCATGCGTTTTCTTACCACAATGTCTGGAAAAATACAAGACATAAGCAAAGGAAAACAGAGGACAAAACTAGTATTTATCTTTTCCTGATTCCTCTAGGGCAAACATGAGCACCCTCAACTCTAATCTAAATTGAAAGAGGTAAGAACACACAGCCTCCCATGCTGTCAGGTTCTCTCTGGAACCTCACCTTTGTGCGAGAGACGGCTTTTGTAAGACTTTTCAATATCCAATACAAAAGAAAAAAATCCAATTAACTTCACTAATAAAGTTTCACAGCTTTATTTTAATTTATTTATTTTCTCATGCATTTATATACAACATATATATAAAGCATTTATTTTTCCTTTTTTGAGATAGGATAAACAAACAACCCTTTCTGTTACCTCTCACTAAGCAGGCTCTTCATTACCCTGATCAATTTAAATGCATGTCTCCTCAGTACTCTGTACTCATGCCAGTAGAAACCTCTCACCTGACACATTCTTGTACTCTTTTTGTTCCCAGTCACCCTCCAGCCTGTTCTGCACACTGGTATTACCCAGTTGACAGTGGAAACTCTTATTCATCCTGAAAAGATAATACCTTACACTTGGCACTGAAATTCCACCCCACTGCTTTTGTTTTTCCAGTACTTGAGGCCATCCCAATCTTTCTGCAAGACAGCTTGAACCTACTTTGTAGTAATAATATCTCCATGCCTTATTAAAAACAATTCCCAGCTCTGTATCATCAAGCAATTTTGTTGGCACATTGCTGCTCTTCCTGCCAAAGGTTCTCAATGACAGCATTAAAGAAAACTGGTTCAGCACCAGCTGGTAAGAAATTGGAGAGAAATTCCACTAGTGAAATCCTTGGACCTTAACATTTCTTCCTTCAAATCTGTTTGCTGCTGCCTTCCTGCTAGCTAGTTCCTTATTGCCTTTGACTAATCCCTCATCTCCTTCATGGGTACATGACATTTTGCAGACAGACATGAGCTAAACGTGCCCATTCTTCCAAACAAGAGACGCTGGGTGAACCCAGTGAGCAGCAAGCAGCATTTCCCACATTAAGCTTGTGCCTGCTTGTAAAATAACAATATATGCATTCCCCACTCTAATTAATAATTTTCCATATGGCACAACCTATAAGCTTATGTGTCAGGTTATATTAAAAAAGTTTCCTTGTCTAAATAATCAGTTATAATATCAAAGAATTCTTGCATGATCATTCTTGTGTGAAAACTGTACTGCAATTCACTCTTGATGGATCCACGCTTTAAAAATATTTTCCTTCCAAACTTACTCTGAAGACTGGACAATAAATACTAACAGGTCTACAGTTGGCAAAATTACATTTTTCCCCTTCTAAATATAGATGCTCTCTCTGCTAATTCTCTGTCATATTACACTGCACATGGCCTCATAAGATTTATTAAAGAACTTTACTATCATTCCTGGACTTTCAGGTATCAGTTCTTTCAGAACTGGAGATGGAAACCATGCATTAACCCAATGCAAGCACAATAATCTATTGAACAGCTGCCATGTACTCCATTTGCATACATTCACTTTTCTTAACCCTTGTCCTCACAGCTGGCATCTTCATTGCTCAATGCTGAGAGAAACAAAAATTAAAATCACATGCTTTTAGACCTAATCCAGAATTACCCCTGATCTCCGTGCCATTCTCAGACCAGTGGCATATTTCCTCTTTCCTTGTTCTCATTTCAGTTGTTACCCTATTGTTTGTTTCAATTTCCTTTCCAAGGGCAAATTTAGCTTAACCTCAGGCAATTTTCATTTGTCTCTATATCTCCTGTTTTCTAAGACATAACTTCCTTGCTTAATAAGTACCCTTCTTGTGGATAACTTATTTGTACGTTATTTGCATGGAAATTATAACTGACTCAATTAGAATGGGCACACTTTCTACCCAGTACAATTTCCCTTGGCTTGGCTGAGATATGTGTCAATGCATGAGTTTAATGCACTATTCCTTCACTCTGTAATAGTCACTACCAGCATTTTGCTTTCTACTGATACAGGATATTCCCACAGATTAGAAGAAGGTTGTGTGAGAAATCTGAGGATCTCCAAGTTAATTTCTACAATTTATATTCTCAGTCATCTACGTTCGGTAGAGCTGCAAAGGGGAAAAGGGGAAAAATGGCAGTAAAGGGGGAAAATGTCAGTCTTTCTACTCTAGGTCCTATGTTATCATCTGGGGTCTGAAATGGAATGGAGCCTCAAACAGACAACAGAGAATTGCTCCCACTTCTTGTGAGGAAGAATTGTGTTTCTACTGATATTAGCAGGCTAGCTGGACAGGAAGAGCTCAGGTGTCTTCTCAGGGCAACAGGAGACTGGGAAGCCAAAAAAGATTTCTTTCATTCTGAATTAGAATGAACAAAAACCCTCTCAACTCTGTAAAAAAACTTAAACTGATGAAATATTTTAATCTTACACTATTTTTAATGCTTCTACATTTGACACATCATGTCAGTAAGAGAGATACACACTGCCTGATAGAGCAGGTCATGTTGTGACACATATGAGATCCAACTTCTAACCGTTCTGTTATTTTTACGTTAGCAGCTGCTACTTAGTGCAGATTACAACAGCTCATCTTATTTTCTATATCAAAGTGTCAACACATCCAACTGTTTCACCAACAATACTAGCAGGTAATGCTTTGATCTAGAAAGGAATACAAGCACTTGTCTCATTAATTAGGGGATCAGAGGTTTTCAGGGTCAAGGAAAAGACTCCAGCTAACGAGAGGACTGAAAATGGCTAGCACTCCAATAACACACTAAGCAATCTCCTTTTTGTTTTAATCACCCTGCTGAAGTGTCAGATTGTTTCATTACAATACAAAGGGGACACATTGACCTAGAAAATGAGATAACGTTTCAACATGCATTTAAGTATCAGCTGGCCTTGATGACTTTAAAAATTAAAAGGTAAAATTAGAACTTACTATAGTAGTTATTAGAAAATACTGACACATCATGAAATACACAATTAACAAGAATAAGTCCAAATTTAAAATAGAAGAATTAAATGTTTTACTTCTGAAGTTTGAAATGTAGGTTTCAATATTCACCAAATAAAACTTCTAGGAGATAAACTGAGCTGGAAAAGTTTGGAATTGTAACTGAAGTTATTAGAAATTCATGCAAAGTTGTTTCTCAACACACAATTTTTCTAACAGAAATAGTTTTTCTAACCCTGTCTCAAATTAAGAGTAAATGGAGAACTGTATTACTGGTCCCTGATGGATCTGCGCTGCTGTGGAGGAACACTACAGGTAGAAAAAATACAATAAAGAACCAGCTGAGAATGTGAATTTCAGGGTAAGGCTGGCAATTGTGGGAACTCTTGACAGCCTTTAAGTTGCAGCCCTCACCAACCCTCTGCCACAACCACACCCGGGTTGACATACCCTTTGGGCACAAAGGAAAGGCGTCTCAACAGCAAACATGACCTTTATGAGTTTGCAGCAGGATGAAACAATTAATCATAATATTTTATTCTACAATCTAATACTACTGTTGGTCCAAATAAATAGCTGTAATGAATTTTTTTTTTTTTAATTAAAAGCATCTCACTGGATTGTTAAGATACACTGGTTTAGATGGAAGTATTTCTGAGGAATGTCAGACAGGATTTCTGAGAGAAGAGAGAATTCCTCCCCAGCCTTGTGATTAGGTTATTTGTTTAGAATGCTGAAACCTAATGTTGACTCCCAGCTTCTTGCATTAACCCACTCTGGGCATCCTGGTGGACTCCTCCCAATGAGACTGCTTCCCTGCTCCAAAGTTATGTGAATTATCCATGGTACTGGTGACTGTCATTGTCTCGCTTCTCTCTCCACAACTGACAAAAATATTTTTTTTAAAACGGCTAAGCATGTGAAAAGCAGATCCAAACAGGGATACATCATGGAAAACAAGATGAACTCCAGAATTCAGCCATGAAAATGTTTGAGGGTGACAAACTTGGATCAGGGAGCTGAAATAAGGACATTCCATACATGATGTGAGAGCATCAACAGTGACTTTTAAAACTGTATGATTTTAATTTACCTTACAAAGAATACGTTAACGTTTTCTCTTATTGGAATTAAAAGTTTTAACCCTGAAATCTTCTTTTTAAAAGAAAAAATGGAATTGTCATTTTCAAGAAGCGTCGCGCTTCACCTCCATCTTACGTAACTTTCCTCAACTCAGCCTTTATTCTACCCTAATTTAATATTTTTAAGGAGTTTTTCGGATGACTTGTAAGAGATGCCACTATCTGACATTTAGACTCTTGTCTCCATCACAACAAATTCCCCAGTGAGAATACATTATCATACCAGATGAACATTGCTTGCATGGTTGTTCATTTCTAAGAGATCCTGTTGTGACTGGGACATTAGCAACGGGTCACAACAAATTCTACACAGATTGTGCAATTAGAAGGAAAAAAAAATCACCAAATAGCTTTTGACTGCTCTGAGAAAGAAAACGAAAGAATACAATAGCAATTTTGCTGAGACCAGATATGTATCTGGTTAATTTTATTACAATAAAAGCAAACAATATCATTATGCCTGACATGTGACACCTTATTCTTGTACTACGTGGTCACACCACATTGGGAAGAAGCTCACTGTACCAGCAGTATTTAAGAAGTGGTTTGCTCCTTTACAAGAACATATTACAGGCACATTGGCCTACAGAAGTGGGCCTATCCCTGGAGGTGTTCAAGGCCAGGCTGGATGGAGCTCTGAGCAACCTGGTCTAGTGAAAGGTGTCTCTGCTCATAGCAGATAGACTGGACTTATGATTCTATAATTCATCAATTACCACATTATGTAAGAAAATATCTATATGAAATGCTCATGATAAGTTTCAGTGAGAATTAAGGATTTGCTCATCTAACCTTAGATGAGACAAATTTTCTTCATCATCTGCAGTATTATTCTGTAATAAGCTATATTTTTTCCAAGCAGTATACTGATATACTGAAAATTGCAGGAAAAATCACCTATTCAAAGGACAATCCAAGGCAGGTGGTAAGAGTGTGAGACTAATACATGGAAGCATTTTGTTTTAAAGAATGATTTAGGGAATGAGGATGATTCATTGCGAATTCTGCCCTTGTGAGGTTGATACAAAACTGCAATTGACTTCCTAGGGTGAAGATTTCATTTATGGTTTCCATTCTTTTGCACACATAGGTTAAAAACCCCAAAGATACCATCATACATGCCTACTGTGCATATGGATAACTACCCAATGATACTGTAAGTCTTATTTTAGGTAAGATATAACCATAGTGGATGACAAAAAGGCCCCTGAAAAATTCCAAGGATGACAGCTCCAAAATACACACTCATAGCTGGACTGCGCTTTGCACATAAGTAACTCCATGTGCAGAGACACTGACCTTTTGGTAGGAGGGATTTTATTAAGAACACAATCTGAGGGTGCTTTAAAGAGCAAATAGATAGGACTCTATATACAGGTAGGTAGATACTTGACTCACTACTAAATCACAATGTACACTGTAAAAAGAACATAAAAAGAAAACAATCAAGAATACTTTGTTTTAATAGAGAAAGGAAAACCCATTCACGACTGCAATTTCTACGCGGTAGTCATGGCTTTACAATCTATATGAAAATAACACACGTCGATTAATTTCTTTACTTCTCAGATTAAATACCATTTACAGCTGTGGATCTGTGGAAAGGAAACATTACTTCATTTTCTGTAATTCAGGTTTGGCCTTGGTGACATCACAAACTTTTTTTCTAATCCAAAAATCTATCTGGAAAAAGCAAATTCAAATAAACAATGGAAAAACATCAGCAATATAGAGAAACTTGTCTCATTTGAAGGTAAAATAAAGAATATTGTTTTGGGCATGGTGTAACCATGTACCTCTTCATGGCTCTATTGGTAACTGGACTGAAAAACAGATATTCCCCTTGAAGACATATCAGGTTACCAAATAGAAGTTTAAAACAAAGGATAAAAACCATTCCTGATTTACTTTAATGATAGGCATGTTTCCCTCAACTCTGAGAGGCCTGACTTCATACCATGAAGATGATTGCACTGTACATGAAACTTTACTGGCAATCTTCTTAGGGAAAATCAAGAAGGAAACAACTGTGTAAGCTGGAGCGAGCTGAAGAAACCTTCCAGGTGGTATCTGAGTCCTACTGGCAGGTTACTCTGGGAAAGCTTCAAATATCAGCAACCATGATAAACCCTTTGTCCACAAAAATTACTTTGGCCACCTATGATTTGAAGTCAGTATCTGCCACAAGCAGCAAATTGTCAGCACATGATCCAAAAGGTAATGTCATGTTGTCTCAGAAGCTTTGTGGTAACAAAGACCTATTCAATAAAACAACTTTACCCTCAGCCCCAGAAGTGTCTTATCCAGTTTGGGGCGGAACGGTACTGGCAGAATAACAGAAAAAAGTTCATATTACAGCCAGACATGTTTTATCTGTGCAGCAGCCAGAAACTCGGTGCTCTCAGGGTTCTCCATCTGGCACATTTTTGAGGCTCCACTAACAGATCCCGAACTAACCACAGCACCCAACTCTCTATTGCTAAAAAGAACAGACTAGAAATTATGTTCTGACCTTGAGATCTACTGGCATGACTTTACTCATGTTAAAAAATGGTCAAAAGTTCTCTCCTATTCACCTTCCTAAAAGGAAGGGCTGCTACCATCAGACTGTCAAAGGGCCATAGGCCCTAGCACACAGTATGGTTCAAAAGCATCGCCTGGGAGAGTGGGTTAAAACCATGCCAGGGATTTCTCTAAAATAATGCATGAATGGTTGCATGCCATTGTGCACGTCCATGCCATGATCCTATTTTGTTACTAGTCTATGTTCAGATAACTAGTCTTGTCAATTTATAAGGGCTTAATAAACTTGATTAAGGTTGATAAATGTGACTTTCTCTCATTCCCAATAATCACACAGCTGTTAAACAGGGGTCACTGACATCTCCATTTCAAGAAGGCAAGGATACCTTCAAGAAGGCAGCAGTGTCCAATCACATTATCAGAATTTAACTAAAATTCTTTCATAAAAGTAATGAATCTGTAGAGGTCTA
This sequence comes from Ammospiza nelsoni, assembly GCF_027579445.1. Lineage (NCBI taxonomy): Eukaryota > Metazoa > Chordata > Aves > Passeriformes > Passerellidae > Ammospiza > Ammospiza nelsoni. Next base: position 40,612,164 of record NC_080638.1, on the reverse strand, counting down.
TAAATATGAATTGGCCCAGTTACATCATATTACTCTTCCAGGATTTGGAAGGAAAGGCAGCTAAGAGATTAAGAGTTAATGTTTATTACTTCACCTTGCGGCCTTCACCTTTTGACTAGCAGGTATACATACTCAAATTAATCTGATATTTTTGTATACAAAGAAACACAGAATCAGAGTGCTGAGTTCAAAAGCAATTTTTATATCTAAGAAAAGAAAAAAAACCCAGTTATTGAATAAAAGCATTTGTTATCAGGAAATTTAGGAATAAGAAAGAATCCATGAGTATGCCCCACACTGACATGTGCAGAACATAAATACTAAGACATTCTCAAATGCAAGTCTGTTAGTACTTCTCATTTGATTTCTGAAGTTCTTATCAAACAATATAGCAAGGTAGTTTGAGTTCTTTCTCCAGCTGGATTATGTCATGCCTAGCAGTTTTGGGAAAAAGACAGGAGCTCCATGTCTGCACTTGAGGCTGGCTGTAGGCGCCATGACCTTGAGTTACTTGTGCAACTGGAGTGACCATGGATTTCTGAGACACTGTGAACAAGCCACCATCGTGTCTCCTGTGATGCAAACATTCTCAACAGATAATTTAGAACAGTTTCAGTCTCTATGGTTGCAATGCCACCTGTGTAAAAGGGATCAGTCATGTTGAGTCTGAGTAGTTGATTCTGAACAGAACAGAATTCCTGAATCTTGCCGTCTCCACAATCTTATAGCAATGCTTTCTACCCAAGGAGAACTCAGAGTAAGGACTTAAACTAAGAAAAGCAAATAGATGTGTTTGTGAGAACATACATTTAAGTATTTATAGAAAACATTTGTTTGAAAATAGTACTGGAGAAAATTCAATAGAGGGCACTTTCCTATCAAATCAGCAGGCAATGGATCCATCCATGGTTTGTTATGGATGCTATACTATTAGAGAGATCTGTTGATACAGGTGAGTTACCTTCACTTAGGACTCAAAAGTATGTTCTGATACTACAGATTTCAGCTCCTTTCTGTTAAAAATCTACTATTTTTTTTATGAGGTAATCATATTACCTTCTACATTCAGTTAGATTCTAGTAGATCTTTGCATTAGGCAAAAAACATTTTTTTCAGTTCCTATGTACATTTTGGTACTTAGTTGCCTGCAGTTGAGTCTGTTGCAACTCAGACTCAACTACATTTCAACTGGGAAAAAAAGTAATATTGTAATCTTTGGAGTAAGGGAAGTCAATGAGAAAAGAGATACATTACCCATGATAATTTTCTTAAAAATTGTTAACATGTGAAATAAAAGAATATAATCCACTGAAAAGATAAACATTTTTCTCAACTATCAGATCTTCCAGCAATTTTCAACAGTATAATCTAATACAGAATGTTTATTTCTTTCTTCTTATTTGTGCAACACTGAAAACATAATTTTCATCAACAAAGATTGTTGTGTACAAAAAATCTTCATGATAAACCCAGACAGTAAACACTTATCTGTGTTACTTTCTTAAAATTTTAACCAATCCTTTTGTTTTTAGTCATTCAGCGTATATATTCTACTTTTGCTCCTATTAGACATTTCTCAACTTGAACACCTGTTGAACTAAACTTGTCTTGCCAGAATATTTTTAATTATGCAATCTGTATTCTGTCAATGGCAAGCACTTGAGGAGAATTTCTTTTATACCTTTCAACATGCCCAGCAGACAATTAAGAACTCAGTGTACAGAAATATTTGCCAACTGAAATGTTAGTAAGACAAGTTTAATCAAGTGATCTTGACTAACTTTTACCAAAGAATCACAATTTTCATCATCAGGTTATCACTTCAAAATACCACTTTAAATGCTATTTCTTAGAAATTTTTATTTACTCAAGCCTTTCACACAATCTGTAATACATGCCTGACTTGCATAATACCTCATCCATAGATCCATTAAGGCTTGAATACTTTTTTTTCATGGGTAGCACAATGAATGCCAAATTTGTCTCCAGCTTTTAAGAAAATTTGGTTTTTGCAGGGAAAATCCTGACCCATTGAAGCCAACAGAAGTTCACTGTTGACTTCAATGGGATTAACATTTCCCTGTATTTGTATACATGCATTCTTTCTATTTAGTGACAAGTATTCCAATTACATGTGTGCTGTACCCAAGGATAAGTCTAATTAAGAGAAACAATTTGAATTAGTCTCTGAATTAGTGTTTGATGACTGATACTATAAATGTAGATATTTAGACAACCATTGTGCAGATCCCTCTCCAATTCTGTAGCAATAAAATGATGAGATATTTCTGAAGTGCAAGGTGCCACCTGCCATTTACTTTTAAAGTAAAAAACATAAGTGGGTCTCATCAGAGGAAAGAAAAAAGACTGTACAGCAAATTTTGCAAAGCATCTGAAGAGCAGTAAAAGAATTCTTAAATAACTATCACTTTCAGAATGATGACACTTCTTTGGGGAAGGGCTGCAGAGCTATTAAACTCATCCACAAACAGGGAAACCCATTACTTTCTCTTGGAAGCTGCTGGATTGGCAGCCCTATTGCATAAGCATACTGTAGTAGATTATCTCCGTTGTATGAGACTCCACAAAATGCTTTTGATCCATTTCATCTTGCAACTTAGCAAAGAAATGTTGCAATAAGAAACTGCACCAGAGATCTGAAAAACTTAAGCTCTGGATTACCATATTGTGTTGTCCTGCCATTCAGTGTGCCAGACAAAGGCAGTGGTGTTTCAAGTAGAAAAAGGAAAAAGAAACTGGTCACAGAAAGTGCCGAGAACAGAGTAAATAATATTCCTCCACATCCCTACTCTTTCATAGATCTGTTGTTAAAAGAGTTGCAGCAATTAGGCTTTTGTTAATTACCAGCTGTTGAAACAGATGTGTTGACTGTCCTTATTAGCCAACAGCTGGGACAGGAGAACAATTGATGCTCTCTAAAATCAACAGCCAGCTGCTTTGCAGTAATTATCTCCTATGGATAATACAGGTGATAAAAGCAGCAAAAAGGTTATGAGTTTCAATAACCAAGGTACTGTTATTGAACATTACTGGAATATATGGTTAATTTTAGAAAATGAGTAGAACAGTAAGTTGCTATGTCTGCTTCCTATCTGCATTGTGTCAAGGTCACTTTACATGCAAACAGTAGGGGGAATATAATCAGGAAAAAACCCCAAATCACCACAATTTTTCTAATTTTTAAAGCTTCTTACTTATTTTTAATTTCTTGTTGATTAAGAAATGCTTTCTCTTTCAGGTGACTATGACTAGATGTCAGTCATCATTCACTCAGTTTCCCATATGCCTCTCTTTGCATTCAATTTTACCATAAATGACTTTGCAATGTGCAGATGGCTATTCCTACCTGTTGGGAAATTTTATTATACAATATGTAATAAAGAAATGATTAAAGAGGGGGGCCATCTCTCTAGAGAGTTAGATTCTAGTCTCAGGCACGTAATCAAATCCTAAGGATATTCACTTCACTTCTTGGAATTAAGTTTCCCTAGCACTAAAATGGGGGAAGTATGTTTATCTTGATCGATCACTTTATGATTGATGACTTTAACATACTATTTAAGGGCAAAGTAATGCCTGCATAATACATTACTGTAACAGTAAAAAAACCCACATGCTTTTCTCACAGTGCAATATGTCAAAGGTTATAAAATGAATAGTTCTTTAAGAAGGCCAGGTCCGGGAGCCACAAGTGTAAGTCCCAATATCTAAATGGATATAATATCTAAATGGAATATACTAACATAGGTAGTCAGATAGCTTATATTTACTTTTGCTCCTGCTTTATATTTTCTCATCTCGATATCCTATTAAATGCATTGAAAGAAAAGCAAAGCAGAGATTTTAAACCATTTCTATTAGCCGCTCAGTTCATCTTGAGCCAACAAAAGATATGTCTACAAGAACCTACAACCATGTCTATTCACTAATTAGTCTGCACTTAAAGACACTGCCTTACTGAAAGCAGGGATTAAGGCTGATTGAATACTCTGCCTTTCATAGACCTCCCTTATGTCTCTGTTGGGTCATCATAAGCAGCTTGTTCTCTGAGCTTTAAGTAAGGAAGCTTGAAAATCAGTTCTGGGCTCATCAGTAGGCACTGGGGCAATTAACAGGAACTATCAACATTTCAAGGGACACATGAAAAAATTAGCTAGTCAGATTTTTCAGTAACAGGGATGAGTAAAAACACATCATATTCTCATGGTAGCTATATTTTAAGAAACATACACTGCAGTGTACACTGTTATTTTGAGATAAAGCAAAGCAATGTACTTCTCTGTTCCCACTTCAGATTCAAAAGGAAAAAAACCATGTCATTAGAGCAAGAAAATCGACATGGCTCCTTCAACACACATACTCTCATCAAGAATCCACAGCACACTATAAAATAAACAGAAAAGCTGAGTTGAGTTGTCAGTTTCCTACTTTTGGAAGAATGATAAAAATAATGAGGAAAGAAAAGGAGAAGGAATTGTTTTAAGCAATGGCTTTTCATTTGCTTTTCATTCTCTCCTTAGTTCTCCAGCTGCTTCTCTCTCCTTTTGCAGTGCTTTGAAGCCGTTGCACCGGGTTTTCCCCAAGAAGGCAAAATTTGGCTCTTTGCCTTTTGTTTGTCATCCATGAATGAGTTGGCAGGGGGGACTGGGGACAGAGGAAAGTTTTGGTCTCACTCTGCTTTGGTCTACCAATGCAGATTTAGACTGTGCCAATGAGGATAATTTGAGCAATGACAGAGCTCCTCTGCCTTAGGGAGAGATCTGAAGAAAGGTTTCTATCCAATGTGCACAGATAATTCAGGATAGAATTGGGAAATTCTTCAGAGCTGGTTTCTGCATGGATTTCCATGGCAGAAACTACCACAAAGCAAGCAGGAAGTTGAAGCCTTATAGATGAAAATGGTGATGAGCATTGTTTCATTCACCTCGGCCAAGACATACTGTAGGGAATTTTTAAACTGCATGTACTCAGCAAGGGCCTCTGCTGCCTAAATCCTCCAGTCGAGATGGCCAGTTCAGGCCTCTGAACTGGTCACAGTTGGAAGTGTATCTCTGCAGAATTAACCACCAGCCCCTACTCTGAGAGCAGAAAAGCACCTGAGGGTGTGTACTGTGTGGCCACTGGCATGCTGACAGGGAGCTGAAAGCACCTGGACTTTGGTCCCACGTCTTGCAACAGTCACAGCCTGGAAACACACAGTTTTGACTCACCACCTAATTACAGCAACACTTCCCAGCTGAAAAACAGACCTAAGATCTCAATTAACACATGAATCGAACACATTCTGTCTGCTGAGCCATTGTGAACCTCCCCTGCACCAGGCCACAGCAAATCTGTCCCAATGAACTTAATCCAATATATTTCAATTTCTTGGTATCTATCTAGGTTTTGCTAACAAAACCTACCATACATAACCATGAGCCAATGTTGTGTTTCCCTTTGTATTCTGTTTTCAAATAAAACATCTAGAGACAGCACAGGCCAGTTCCCGGAGAATGTAAAGTTGAAGACTGCTGGCCAAATAAAAACTTTTCTGATATCTCATAAAATCTTTGTAAATGTGACAATCAAGCCCTCAAGAAAATTCACCTGGCAACAGCTGCATTGAAACAAAGTTACTTCGGCAACAAGTAACGTCACAGTGTTAATAATTGACATGGAAAGAATGAAAAGGTGAGGAAGGGATAAAGAGGACAAAGGAGAGATTTCAGTATAAACTTCTGCTGGTAAGTAATCAATCAAAATTAAGATTGAAAGAGTGGTATGAATGTTATATTGAAAACTGAAGCGAGCTTGATATCTTGGACTGCTGAATGGTGCTTGTAAAACTCCATTTTCTGCAGCCTGATTTGCAAAATTTGACAAACAAATCCCCTGCTGATTTGAATCTACTTTCATTCAATTCTCCCCAGAAACTAAAGCAAACGCAGGAACAGTGGCTTCTCATGTTTGCTGTATGCAGGAAAAGAGTCATGCAATGCCTGGTTCTGCAGGTTAAGGCACGAATTAGCAACACAGTGGTAATGAATGAGTTTCTCCATTTACATAATCTAACAAAAGACCACTCCCCTTGGAGGGAGGAACTACATCCTAGAGACACTGTTTAGAAGAAACTGCTTCTGATGACTAAATTATCAATAGCCTCGAGTGAAATGGATTGCTGTCTTAATATCCACCACTACTACTGCCAGAGGTCAAAGCAGCAAGAAAAAGTGTTGGGACTACAAGTTAAAGAAATCAAGACTTGTTTTCTCAAACCACATCTTTTCTGTATTTCATAATGAAGTCCATAATGACCAAATTTGGATTTTTATATTAAAACCTGTAAATTATCACTGTTTCATTCATATCAATATTACTTTGCCCTTTGGCCCAGAATCCTGGCAGCTGGTAAAATTTAACTGATTTCTACAGAAGATATATCCTAAATTTTATTGAAGTATCAGAGTTAACAAAATGAAGAACTCATTCAGTAAAATGAAATAGTTCAAAAGAGTGGACTCACAAAATAAAGGAGTTTGCAAGTTCAGGCCCAGAAGCTACTGTTTTTTAGTGAAGCCTCAGTCCATGATCTGTGAAGATACACTGAAGTTCTACCATTACTCAAAGATGGAAATACAGATGTGCTCCACCTTTTGAGGGGAAAGAAACCACTAATGCATACCAGCTCTTAGCAACATATCAGTAGCTGCTCAATGGAGATGCCATCAATACAACTTTTTTATTTTAATTAAAAAAAAAATCAAATAAAATCTTCTAGCAAAGCTCGAGCGGTACCTTTTGAAATGGAAACAATTAAAGATGAACCACAACTGTCAAAATTATGTCAGATGAGTCTTTGCAGTTCACTGGACTTAATTACTTAGACCCCAAACCTGCTTCTATTGACGTCAACACAAGTTGTCAGAGTAGGGGCAAGGGGTTTCTTTCTGGTCTAGTCACTAATAAGTTGTTACTGTTGGCATGAATTAATAAACTTCATATTTCCTATGAAGATTAATTAATTTTTCAGGCTTCAAGAAAATGATACTTCTACAGTCAAAAAATCATTGTTTAATACTTGGGCTGTCTGCTGAGGCCTCACAGTGTGACACAAATTTAAAATACAACATATTATAAAACTTAGCTTTCTTTTTAATTTACTGCACTGTGGTATTCTGAAAAATTCTGAGAACTTTATCCAGCATCTAGGTGGTATATAACCTTCCACAAAAAGTCTTACTTAATTTAACATCAACCAAATGGCAGTTTGATTGCCTGTTTCTCTGGAAGCAAGCTGTTTTATATAAAACAAAATCTGTATCTTAGATAAACTGCTAGGTCAGAGTCTGTAATCAACAATGGCTTTTCAATCCTAGGCAACTACTCCATCGACAGGGTTACTAGCTTAACTCTTTGCTTGTCCTACCCTCTTAGAAGATTTTTATTTTATAGGTATATTATTTTTAAGAATCTTTTGTAACCCTCCTTATATTGTAATTTGGAGAATTATGATCAGGGATAATTGCTTCCTAGTAGCTATAAATATCATTGTTATTGTAATTATAGTCTTTAGGTTGAAATATTTATGCCACAAACATTGAAACTAACTGCTGGTATCCACAATAAACTTCACAACTCAGTAAAAAGCCCACAGTAAGTAAATATTGATTGACAAATTCAAAGTATATTTGATGACACGAGTATCTTGCTATATCACTATTACTGCATGGAATTAAGTCGTTGTTACAGAATGGAACTTTCCCCATGTTCGTCAAAATTACAATAATTTAAACTAACCATTCTTAATCTTTCCTTCAGTATAAATGTAACCAACACATTTTGCAATTGTTAGACCACAGGAAGAAACACTTCTAAGGAACAAAGATTAAATCAAGAATATTGATTAGAAAATTTTCCTACACTGACATGAATTTTAGGAATTCAATTTTATGAAGAACACTTTGTTATAGAAGGTAAGTAATGGCTTAATTTTTTAAATTTTTACAAAATTTTTTACAAACCAGAAATGGGAGGACAACATCACAGAATCTGTCTCAAGGCCAGCCTCATCTCCTAAGCATGAATCTAAAAATGTAGGTATCATTAGCAACTGATGGAACAAAAAGAAGGACAAGAAACATATCCCTCCATTTCCACGGAACACATCTTTATTTTGTTTCATTATAAAGAATGAGGGATGAAGCCATGCAATCTCTCACTGTCAATGCCTTACCAAACTTCAGGCAGGAGCCCATTGAATACCCCCACCTTAAGCAGTTCTCGGCCCTTTGAAGTGGAAGGAGCCATTGTTCACCAACCAGTCACCTCCATATCACTGCTGCATCTAGAACACACAACCTCTCTTCGGTGACAGAGGAAATTAAGACATGATCCAAATTCATTAGCTCAATTCAAATGCAATGTTAACACACTTAAAGGCTGATTTAAGATTCATTTAGAACTATTTTAAGTAGAAGACATACAAAGCATTATGTACAGCTATATCTTAATAGTGAAGTATGTACAGTCACACATCTGAACCCAACTGTGAGTGTACCTCTCAACAGAGACCTATGTATATAATTTATACACAAATAGTACACACATAGAAAATATGCACTTTATCTCCCCTTTCTTCAGCCACCTGAAGTGAGGTGGCACTTGCAAAGACCATTTCACATATCATCTGCCTTTATCTTAAGGACAGACTGCCTACTGCTGATATATCCCCCTCTTTATATTGGCCACAAATGGATCCCTGACAAGTGACAGCTAAAGCCAGGTGAGCTAACTCCTTACCTGGCAGAACATTAGTAAGCTCATGAAGTCAAGTACAGAGACATTAGAAAATACCAGAGGTAGGGTTACCAGGACATACACATCATCATGCTACTTCTAACTACATGGTCATTTTTTTGCATGAATGACTACTGTCCAGTGAAAGAGCCTGTAACCTGTTCATTCCTGTATCTTTTCTTCCAGCCAATGGGATGGGACTGCAGTAAGAAAACATCACACTTCATATTTAATGTAGTTGAATGCTGCTCCGCAGTTGTGGAATGTGTCTGTCCTTTGGTGACAGCACTTTAGCATGAACTTCCTGAAAGTTTTCAGAGGGACTGATAGTATGTTACCCATTTTCTGACTAGGCAAGATAAATCCCTTGTCTCTAATCTGCCAAAATACCCTGCACTCACAGCTGCAACTGGAGTGAATGAGAAATGGAACATAAATGCTATATAACGCCTTCATAGCAGAACTTAGATGAAATTTCTGAAAGCTTCAATTGCACTGAAAACAATTTAGAGGAAAAATAAAATATAATTGGTACCCACAGTTACCACAAGTGAGAAAGTTTATTTCCAGTGTTTTCTGTCTGTCATCCATAACTGAAAAACCAGGCAGATTTTAATCCATGAAACAGCACATCAGTGAAAGAAGGGACTGTATGAACAGGACAGACTACACCACACAAGTAGGAGGCTAATCTTCTCAGTTGGAAACTAGCTGGAGCAGCCAGGATATTAAATCAGCAACACAAGGGGAGATTATTTGGAAGGCAAATGAGGTACATGCTCAAATTCAGTACCTAACGAGCAAGTTGAACCAATGTGGCAAAGAATATAATGAAAAGAATCTCTTCAATTGTTTATGCTTTTGATCCCAGGAATCTGGGTAAGCAGCAATAGGAAACTCTAATTGATGGGAATAAATTTTATATAAGCAATATTACTAAAATCTGGTGGGCAACTGGCATGTTGAAGACCCTGATTAACAGGAAGAATAAGAGAGGCAGAATGGAAGCAGGATGCCTTAACACAGCCCTCCCCCACCATGCCATTATTCCTTTCAGAATCATCAGTAACACAGGACCACAGCTCTTGAACACGTAGAGGTCAATATGCTAACCAAAATAACTTAAGAAAGAGTTACTGGTCAGCTAACTAGGGCACAGAACAAGCTTTTCTTCAGCACATTTTTATAATCTTTGGAAAGGAAAAGAATTATGCTACAGGGCCAGTTTAGGACACATATTCTGTGAGTCCTTAGTGGACAATTATAAACTAATATTATACATTTCAAAAACCATATATTATTTATGAATATGAGGTAAACATTCTCATTATAAAACTAGAAATATCAATCAATGAAATAGATATGGATATCTACTTGGAGATAAGTAATAATAAACTGATTGAATTTCACGCGGGATAAAGCAACCAGAATCTTTACATGCTCGGAAATATTTAAACAAGTATTTCAAGTACTTGAGAGAAAAAAAGATAGCAGAATGTCATAGAAAACTAGGGAGTCATTTAAGGGTGGCTATCAAAAAAGTGATCTCACAATCAAGTAAAAGTACAGCTCCTTTTTCATGTAGAAAGTAAATGAAGTTATGATTAAAAAAACCCCAATAAAACAGGAGTGTTCAGTATATACATTGTCTGTCTTTGGAAAAATCAGGATGGTATAGTTACAGTTGATGTAGAATGAATAAGAACTTTCAGTTTATTAGAATCTAAGGATGGATAAGTTTTACATTTACAGATTCAGACAATTTTTACTTTAAGTGTTGCAGTGTTAAAATACTAGGACATTCCCAGACTGGAAGAGCACTAATAACATGTCAATAGAAAAAAAAAAAAAAAAAGAAAGACTAGTGAGATTAAAGCTGGACCATATGAGTGAAAACACTGGATTCAATTAATACAGATTTTAATGAAAGAGTACAATTATTCCCAGTCAACATATTTTTGGTGGAATAGGTCTTGCAACACAAATCTGATCTCCTTGGACGAGATTAGAAGAGGATATTGTATAGTGGTGTTTTAGGCTTTCATTTGTCAGATGTAATAAATTGATAAAAAAAAAAATAACTACGCACCATCAAGAAAAGTTTCCTAAGTGGGTTCTGAATAGACTGAAAGTTAAAAACCCCACAAATCCCCCATGTTCCAACAGGAGGCAACTGTCACTGAGTACTACTAGAATACTAGCAAGGTTGCACAGGTATCAGTACTAGAATTTCCTTATTCAACATGTCCTTCAATAATCTGGGAACAGGTAGACAAAGCTAGAAATGTTCATGAACATAAAATAAGTAAATAATGATGATGAAACAATGTTTTGGGTCACTTGGTGGGGTATTCAAATCAAGGGCATTTTAATACAACCAAATGCAAAACTCCCAGTCTGAGAACGGTGAACACAGGCTACACTTAAAAGTAAGAGCAACTATATTCTGAAAATGCTGACTCTGATAAAGATATGAGACTTCAATACAAGATGACAGTATAATGCTGTGGAAAAACTGGGAAAAAAGCATATCTTTTTGGTGTATACACAATAAAATTGTATCACAATGAAGCCATTAAGGTGACTTGATTTTATGTACGACACTGAGAAACAAAGACATAAAAATGCATTTGTGTCCAAATTTGAAAACAAAAGGAGGGCAAAAACCTAGAGAAGATGTGGAAAAGAGCCACACCAGTAATGCAAGCACTATAGAAAAAGGCATGCAGTGAAGGAACTTAGTCTGTTCAGTTTATAAAAACCCCTGAGGACATGTGCTAATTTTGAACAAGTATCAGGAATGGAATAGTTTTATGCTGCTACTGATTCTCATTGTCCCTTGATAAATGGACAGAAAATACAGTGTGTAAAGGAATTTTTAATCAGGTTGAGTAGGAGCAACTTGAATCACTGGAATAAATGATCAATAGGAAATGGTGGTCTCTCCACTTTAAATTTTTACACCAGACCTAGATATCTTTCTTGAAAGCAGGTTTTAAACCCCCATAAATTCCTAGACTCAACACAGTGACAACTGGTGAAATTAACGACCTATGATATTCAGAAGGCCAACTAAATGACATAAAAATATCTTTTGGTCTTGGCCTAAAGTGTTAGGAATTTACAATGATAAATATTCTAAAATGTAAATCTTATACATCTTAAACAGGCATGCAAAATTTGTGGGTATTTTTGATCCTGGATTTTTCATGCCTTGATTTCCTCACACAGCACAAAGAAAGCATTTCTGCAATAATACATTAAATCATTGTTTATTAAGCATTTGGTTTCTGTAACATTGAATACTAGAGAAAATCCCCATGATGGTTGCTCAAAATTCTGTTTTCAGGGAAAGGTTTGAACAGTATCCAGTAAACAAGGGATTGGCACACATAATGAACAAAGAAGATAAAAAAAATATATTGATTGGCTGTTCTCTGGATACTGTGTGGAGCAGGAATGCTGTGAAATAAAGCACACATGATCCTGTAATGAAAAATGTTAACATACTGTTTCAGGGGAAAGGGGAGTAAATGAAGATGCTTGCTTCAGAAATGCCAGAACTGAGGTTAACTCTTGATTAACTGGCTACCTCAGTGTAGCATTCTGCATGTACACCAAATAACCCTGTACAATTGCGCAAATACACAATACTCATAATTATTGTCTTCCTGAAAGGAAGGAAAATGTTCTGATGACTAAATTTGCTGAAAGCAAGGCCATTTGCTTGCCCAATCATGCACTCCTTAAATCCCCTGCAATTTGTCAACTTTGAATGCAATATTTCTCCAGAGGCTACCAATGAGCTTTTCACATTTTGCTCATGTCATCCATTTTCCATTTGATTAGTGGAGACCTGAAGTAATCTTTCTGCTTCACAGAACAACTAAAGCCAACACACAGGAAAATAGCAGTATCTAGGTACAGTTCTTAGGGACAAAGGTCTTTGGGGGTGGTTGGAGTCTTGGTGTCTTAGTGAACTGGCCGAGACAGATGAGGAAGAAACAAACATTCAGACTAAAAAAAGGAAGGATAAAGTAAAGAAAACAATGAAGAGAGACAAAAGAAAAAGAATTTGAGAATGGGGAATAGAAGAAACCTACATGATGTTGAAGGTGTGGTATAAAAAGTGAGAAGACAGAAGTGATAATTTGTGTGGAAATATGGAAGAGAAGAATGCAGCTCAATGTACTTCTCAGAGGTAGGTCAAAAGATGGAAAGAGCAGAACATAATGCAAGAATAAAGATAAAGATAAATATTTATTCATATCTCATTTTCTTTTGTGTGACAGAATTTCTGTGATTTATTTTTATATTTCACTTTTATGAACCTTTCTGTTTAAAAGTACTTACTTAAACAATGTGTATCTTAAACAACGTGTATCCCCATATTAAATGGGATATTCTTCTAAAGACAAATAAGTGATATTATTCTAAAATTTGAAAATCATACTCACTTCTTTGACTTTAACATCTTTTAAATTATTTTTAAAATGTTTTTCCAGAGTCAGAAATGCCACTGAATGAATATTTGACCACAAAGGTGAATGAACCTAAAACTTTTAAAAGTGGCTTTGGTGCCAGTATCTTTTCAACATCAACTTAATTCAAGTGCCACCTCTTTTAATCTTCACTACTCCCCCCAAAACTCCCAGGGATGAGTTAGTGTTCATGTCATTAGAAAATAATGAAAGGTACAGACTTTAATTTGATAAGTTAAAACTCCTTCAAGGCCTAATGTCATCACTTTAAATGTAGCATAAAAAGAGTAATGGAAAGAAATGATTGAAGCTCTTCGTGGCTGTACTAGCCTTGATAGATTTAAAATTTGCAGTTCTGCTACCGGAGGCAGTATTTCCCTATATAGAACAAGCAAACCAAAACCAACCAACCAATCAACCAAAAAGTTTATAATGACGTTAAAATTTTTCTAATTCCATAGGCAAAAGGATCTCTCTAAAAACAGGATAAAAATCAAGTAAGTTATCCTGTACCAGCCTCTCTTCCCCAACCTCATATTCCTTCCAATGTCCACATAAAATTAATGGATTCTACCCATAAACTTTACAGCATTCTACTGCAATACCTCCAGCTCAATACCTCCAGCTCACTCTGTGTAACTTTTTTGGTCTATCATTTGGACAGTACTGATAACCTGTTGCACTGCTGCCTTCTACCAAACAGTAATGCCTACTGATAAAGTTTGCCTGAACTTCCCCTTGAGTGGTACATTAGGAGTTCCACAAAAACTGGCAACTGAGTAGAAGAGAGAAACCCCTTTCTGAGTCCAGTTATTATTCTTCTGTCAGATTTTGCGGAAAGTAGCTAAAAATCAGAAGGTGAAAAAAAAAGACTGCATAATCATATATTCCCTATTTTCTTAGGGAAATGTGGCTAAAACTCCCTGTTTCCTCAATATTTTTTTAAATTATCTTTATTTTTTCCACATTAAAAGTACATTAAAATTAAAGCACGTCTCATGTACTGTTCTCTCGAGAAATAATTTCTCTCCAGAAGGCTGAGATCTAAAGACCACAGAAGGCTTCTAGTCACATAGGTACACAGAAAAAGAACAGAACAGTGAAAGGTCATCAAGAAGATGAAGATGAGCCTCATATTTACAAACCAGGACATTTTTAAACAGTTGTTTCCCATGGATTATATATACAATTACTGCAAACACAGGCCTAATGAGCATACATGAACATCTCCATCTCTTCTCATTCATGTTGAGAGTCTCTGATTGAAGAGTGAAAAAGGTAGATGAATTTTTGAGTTTTTACAGTGAGTGCAAGACCCACAGTTTCTATAAATTAAGTATACATATCACTAAAGACTTTGCAGGTGGCAACTTCCTGGACAGTGTCAGAGGTAGCAGCTGATGTGTCAGGTGGTTAAGAAAGCAACTTCCCAAAATCAAGGGCTGAACAGAGAAACCAAATCCATTGGATGATGTTTACAAATTAGATCTGAGTTGTAAATCTCACATAGTGACATATTTTAAAAACAAGCCAAATAAACTGTCTGGCTTCCCTCCAACTGCACCTTGATTAAGGCCAGGTAAGACAACACCATGTGTCCATGTAGAAACAGACATTCCTCCTCTGAGGATGTGATATGCCCGGAAAACCGTAAAATGTGGTGCTGAAGCTGATGAAAGTACATCCTACCTTTTCTTATCCCTGGATCACAAAGGTGTGAAGTGACTAAAAGCAAGATGGTACAAGCAATCTTGCCAGCACACAGGCCTTGACAAAACAGAAGTAGGTGACCAGTGATATTTCAGTGGTAGCCAGATATACAAGAGCTGTAGTGTCAAATACACTCTTGAGTACGATGAAAAACCTCAAAGATTAAGAGACTGTAACTTCTGAATTTGTCCCTTTTTGGCTGTATTGTCTTAAGATAGAAGATTTCTCTCAATATTGATGCTATTACAGTACAGGAACAGAACAGGTGCAAAGTCTGGCAAATTTAGGAGGGATCCCAAAACCCTTTTTGCTAACTCACTACAAATGACCACACAAGCCCTTTTCAAGCATCTATATGTAAGTATTCCCAGGAAATACACTAGGTATAATGTATTTATAACTCAAACACCCTGACACTGCTAAACAGAGACAGGTCATCTATGGCTGGTCTGAACAACCACAAGTGTACCCATTTGTGTACAAACCCCTTGCAAGACAATTGGTCTACAGCTCACATAATTATGACTTCTTGGATAGCTGCCTGATTTTGTCTTAGATTTGTAATGGAAGTGGCATTTCACTGGTCCAGTAATACTAAAACTAGATGGTCACAAGGATATACTGAATAAATATATTTCATGAGGGCAATTCCATTTTTTAAGAACATTCAAATTTTAACTGCCAGAAACTGGCTGTCTTTAATTTTGCTTTTATTTAACCATCAGCTTTTAGAAGGAGCAGGGAGTAATTTTAAGACATGTAAAAAAGTGAAAAGAGACCATTAGATCTATAGAAGTCCTGAAGCAGATCAAGATAGGTATTTAATGGGATTTCAACAACCATAAGTGGGTTAGATACCTAAAAATCATTGAAAGTCTTGAGAGATAGGTATCTGAACCACTTAGACATATTTTGAACACCATATTTGTCTCCCTCTTATCAATACTGCAGTATTGCCTCCAGAAAATATTATATGCAGAAAGCCTTTTCTTCCCATTTCACATATTGACATTTTCCAGCTTGATTTTAAAACACATCCACACACAGCTACACCTGGTAATTTAATAAATGTGACAACTTTCTTATCTATTAGAAATATAATTTAGGGCAGTCTGGATTAAATTATGTGAACTCTTTATATCTCCTATGCCCCTCGTTTTTTGTCAAGGTACTGGTTTACGTCTTTTACTGATATGAAAAAATGCTGCTCCTGTGAGAATTTCAGTGATTCAACTGTGCAGATACTCGGGTGAGGATTTACCTCACAAACTCTTCCCTGTGCTCAGACCAGATTCAGGTGAATATCTCCCAGATGTCCTTGTAGAATCCCTGAAAAAAAGGGAATGTTAATGCCCTTATTTTTTGAACACCTTCCCTTGCAGTCAGTTGAGAGTGTGCTGTGTGTTTTGCAGGAGCCAGCTTTGTCAGAGCAGGCGCCCGTACTGCTGCTCCTGCCCCTTGGGAAAGCCATGGCAAGGTGGGTGCCCTGCTGTGTTTTGCCAAGAGAGATCAGTCTGGTATAATTTCTCAGACTATTAGAGGTTCCTGATCTGAAGAGGATTTGGCACATTCCCAGTTTGTTTTGTTGAGTCATTGTGTTAGACCAACCAGTATTAAATGAACTGTGCTCTAGTTAGGCTATACATCTTGGTCAAGGGGCTTCATATTGCTGATCCCCATACACTGACTTTGAATCTAATAAACTCACAATGTGAAAAATAAACCAGTCTAAGGGAGAAATCACCTGTGCTCCTGTATCAGCACTATATTTTCTTTGATTTTTTTTTGCCTTTTCCCCACTTTCAGGAAACAAAACCTGACCTATATGGAGTGATCCACCATGAAAAACAAATGTAATTATGAAACAGATGTATTTTTATAAACAAGAATAGAATACATAACGTCTGAAGTAGAAGGCAGAAGAAATATTGCATTAATTTAAAAAATGCTAGAAAAAGCAAATGAGGGTTTCTTTAAAAAACTAAGAAAGTTTGTAAAACACGAACAATTTTAAAAGGTAATAATAAATAAATTTGGAACAGTACTATAAAATATGCTTCTCATCAGATGAATGTTTTAAATACCGATCCACAAATGATTTTCAAATTTCAAAATAAGCACTGAAATAAAGTGATATCTTAGTTTGTACTTATGTTGTAAGTTAACATTGCAGAAGGTCAACACACACCAAACACTAGGATTTTATGAAAAACTCTACACAGGAAAAAATTGTAAGAAAACCTTCTTTTTTTCAGGGAGGGTAGTCAAGGGAGGACTGTGCATAGTTTTTTATTCTTTTTTCATTGTTTGCTTTTAAAGTAGAGTACTGGTAAACATATTTCCAAATACTGGAATGAAATATCACTTTGCAACAAAACCACTGGTTTTGTTATTATTTACCAGTATTATTATTTACCACTAACCAACATTCAGCTTATTTTATTCTTGCTAGAAAATAAGACAGCAAAGATAAAAATGTAGCTTAATAGATTAGGGAAAAATACAGGCACTATCTGATAGACTAAAAACATCTAGAAAAGTTCAAAATGTTTTCAGCTAGGCACAAAAATGCTGTTAATGATTAGCTGCATAACAAGAGATTTATCTCTGTCTTTTTTTCCTTTCTTTTGTGTTGTGTGTGTGTTGCAAAGGCAACACAGACACACTGCAGGTCTGTCTGTGCCATTCTTAGGCCACTTTCAGGCCGATTGAGAAAAGCTGGAAAGTAAACACAGGTGTTTTAAAACTGGAGCGCTGTCATGGACAACCACAAACACCCTTAACTCTGATGTGGCAACGCCTCTTTCCCGCCCTCTCTTTTTTAAAGCATTATCCAAAAAGAACATGTCAAATGTTTCACCTTTCACCACCTCAAAATAACTTGGAGCTTATAGCATTGTTTGGCAAGTCTCAAGCAAAGAGATCATTTTTTCATTCCTTTTCAGATATAGCCAACTCCAAATCAGTCACATAAAATAAAGAGCCGTTCTATTTCTAATTAGTTTATTTTCAGTGTCCACTGAATTACCTGCAAGTAATGTTTCAAGTTGAACATATCCTTCCTCAAATGTAATTCCGGTTCCTTGTTTTTATGATTGAGGTTCAACTAAAAAGACAGTGAGGGGATTTTGCAATAGCGAAACGAGATTTAATCCAGTGGATAAAAGAATAAATAAAAAACTTAACAAAAGAGTGCCATAAATCCCCCAAACCAAAAGAACAAACCTTGGGTTTTTTGATTATTGTGCAAGAATATATGCAAAACTGGAAAAGTACTTGCTTGTAAATTAGCTGTTCCAGAAAAGAGCCCATCCTGTTAACTGCCATGAAGTATGGCTAGCTAAAGTATGGAAAGCAAAAGCAGAACAAGTCCCCAGAAATTATGCAGCCCCTACTCATTTATTCAGTTGAGGAGTGTGGGGAGAAAAAATTAATATATTAACAAAAATGAAGCAAACACTGACAGTTACAATTTAATTCTGAAAAACTGTTAAACAACACAGAGATGGTTACACTTGGGCTGAAACTAATAACCCTATCAACACTCCTAGCCCCAAAATACAGATAGTTCATAATCTAAATATCAAAATCCAGCTCCAGCAAAAATCCTGAAATCTTATACTCAAAGCAGCGCAACTCTCAGAGCTATACCAGCGGCGAATGGATTGCAAAGGTATAACATTGCTGAAAAGTTAACATATGCCAAAAGCAGGTCTTACTTATTGTAAAGGATGATTTTTCTTTCCAGCCTCTGCCTTCAGATTCCAGAATGATTTTCTTTTTGATGTAGACGCTTACACACACCCTGGTTTCAAAAACCAGACACCAGACTTACTGTGTGTTCTGTGCTCCAACTTAAACAAACACAAACGACTTCATAAGACAGACAGCACTCACGCATACATTTATTTATGTTAGGACACAAGTGAGATTTTTCTTTTTTCCAGATTTTGTCCACTGTGGTAAAGAGATGGTGTTATTTATTAAAGGATCTGTCTGAACAGCTTGCCTCATCCCCTGTTAACTTCACCAGGCATTCAAAAGAGTTCACAATCTTATTAAACAGGCTACAAAAGGTGACTTGCAAAATTGAAGTCTGTACTAAAAATCAGTTATCATTATTTCTTTTAAGCCATTTTATGTAATTTTTGACCAAAATTATGAACTACGTTGTGTAGTTTTTTATTAAATCTAAGCAATAGTACATTTAAAGCTCGGCCAAGAAAATGCAACCATAGCAAATATAAAGCATCAAACTTCTGCCAGCTGCCAGCATCACTCACAGTGCTGTGCATTACCTAACAAATACTTAGAAGAAATCACACACACAAACACATTTATTAAACTACACTATTTCGCCTCATTTGTTGCTATTTCTGGCATCTGCATTAAGCACACATGACATGAAAATCATATACCATTGAGACTATTACACATAATAGACAAATTAAACCAAACAATAATGTGTATAAATTACCTTGTTCATTGCTTTGCCTTAGAAATACCTTCCTGCTAAAACAGGAGGGATTTATGCTTGGCAAAACAACATAGTTTAAGCTGAACCATTAAAAAAAAGTGCACTAGTACAATAGTGGAGAAAACCATCGAACATTCTCATAGCAACAATACAGAGACAGCTAAAAAAGGAGAAGAAAGCTTTTTGAAATAACCCTTTTTAAGTGCAAAAATTTCACCCCGTAAAAAGATGCAGCAATAATGGTGTTGTTTACCTGCAGGTCTGTGAAGTCTTAGAAATATGCTTTAAGCAAACGAACTGAGTTGGGGGAACTTTA
The DNA here is from genome assembly GCF_027579445.1 of Ammospiza nelsoni. Lineage (NCBI taxonomy): Eukaryota > Metazoa > Chordata > Aves > Passeriformes > Passerellidae > Ammospiza > Ammospiza nelsoni. The sequence goes on along the minus strand of NC_080638.1, from coordinate 40,592,381 downwards.
TCAAACCACTAACGAACTACCATTAAACACAATGACAGATTTATCCTCCAGCACTATGGTGACCCCCTGGCCAAAAGCTAATTTCTCATTCCTCCGGTCTTTTGTATTCAAAGTTATTATTCAGTCACAAAACAAGCTGATTTTTAAAGCAAGAAACTTGTGTCCCCATTTTGAGACAGGACAGTGTTTTCATCTATGTCTACTTCACAAGAAGTTGTGTACACTCAGCTTTGAGCAGTTATTTGATGCAGCTCTGGAGAGCAACTTCTTTTTTTTCGTGTGTGTGTGTCTTAAAAAAACAGGAGTAAATATACTGTAAAACTACAAGGAATACTAGTAAGCTGTAACTGTGACAAGTGAGTTCTACTTTATGAAACAAACTGGGAAGCCGATTTTGTCCTTTAAGAAATGGGGGAAAGAAGCCCCACGAGAAACTGATAAAAAACTGATTCCTGATCATCTGATTTTACTCAGAGGAATAATAGGTACCTTCCTGAGCGAGGCTTACTGGATTAGGCCCCAATTTATAAAAATGTTGTTTCTGGACTCAGACCTGCTGTTCTATGCTTCAGGACAGAATGAAGCTTTTAGAGCTTTAAATTCTAAAGATAGGGGTCAGAAAGGAAACAATGTAAGAGTGTGAAATAAATTTGTTGCTGCTACATCAACTCTGCCCGGTAATTTTTCTCTAATTACCAAAGAAAAGAAATATGATGTCTGATGTAACTTTCTTCAAACACGAACATATCTCAGCAAGACTGTAAGTCCTTTTCTCCTAAAAAATAACTGGAAAAAAAAATATCAGAAGCAGACATTCCTTTGTGAGGACAAAGTTAATAAAACATTTTATTTGGGGAGCAGACATGATACAACTGGAGTTTGAAGGTGAACTCAGTTCTAATATTTAAAATTTGACAACACTTGTCAAAAGATGTTAAAATTGTTTTGTGGTCCAACAAGTCACTCAGCAAGAATAATTTTTAAGCAGCTTTTCTTTTTGTTTCAGTTAAAATTAAAATCCATGCTGTGTAATCCTTGGAGTCAATCTGTAATTAAGGGGATTTGAAGAGAGACCACGCACTGCATTAATGATAAAATTTAATATCTGTTTTAATACTCCAACATAAGAAAAAAACCCTAAGCAACATACAAAAAAGCAATCATCTCCCTATTTTGTGTGAATGCAGCATACATACACCATTACTATGTGTAGCAGTGATGCTATATTTGATGTCAGCTTTTTGTTTATAGACCAAATGTTTCAGGATTTAGCATCTACAGAGCTTAAAACGTCATCTGCTTGAAAGCTGGCTCCCAGATTTAACAGGCTAGATAAACAGATTTTATTTTATCTAATTTGGAAAATGAGTGGTTTTGTTGTTACTGTTACATAGCATTTCCAAAGGGAAGGAGTTATCAACAGTATTTCTCAGATTTCAGTCACTCGCTTCCCAGTCATTCAGCCACTGTCCTCCAACAACTGCTGCTCAGTTGTCAAAAACAGGAACAGATAACCAACTAAAACCAGTCAATTTTATGTTATACTCTTAAATGGTTAAAATCTTACCAAAAAAAAAAAAAAAAGAAGAAGAAGAAGAAAAAGATGCTTGGTATAGTAAGTCTCTCCTCCAGACTATGTGCAAGAAAAAGGTTTGAAATCTTCAGGTCTTTGAAATGCATCTAGCTAACAACAAGTAATGTATTCAAATAGTTTACTGAGAGTAAGCACCACTGAAAAGTGAGGCAAACAGAGTTCCATTTTAAAACTAGAAACTGTGTTAAATAGTTTCATCTTTTCAGAAGATGGGGCGAAGGATTACAGATCCAAAGAATTCATTAAGAAACATAGTTAAGGTAGAGATGACCTTAATGAGCTTTTGTAGGGAAAGGTTTTGGAGGGATATGTTTATCTATTATCCTGAGAAAGGATAATAGATTCTTTTAATGTTTACATCAAGGATTTTTTCCTGTTAAAATGTCTCCTGGCCTCAGCTCTTGTGAAAGAACTAGCAAAACACCAAGGTACTCTCACCAGATCTTGTTGCATCATGTAAGACAGCTAGTTTATGAAAACAAATTTTAACAGAATTTCCTCTGATCTCTATTTCTTACTAGTCCATATGTGTGTATAACAACCTAAGGCTTTAGAGATTTGGGACATAGTCCCATTTAAGTACACGTGGAATTCACAAGCTTCAAGGTCAATGCAAGAAAAGCTTCATTTTTCTCTCAAAATTTATATGCTACAACAATAACTATTACTGTCAGAAGAAGTACACTGCAGCAGTCACTGTGACATGTGCATGTGCACAGAATCTGGCCCATATGTAGATATACACAAGATCAGCTTCAGTGTTTGGAAACCTGGTCCAAATGCTACTTTTAATACAAAAAAATAGTTGAAATTGTATTGATTTTTTAAAAACAAATCCTCCCAATTTTCAAAATGTGTGTCCAAGTATCTGTAAACAATGAACTCTACGTGCTACTCATACCATCATGACCAGCTTAATAACCCCTCCAGCATAGCAGGTATTTCTTTAATAAAAAAACTAGCTTGAAATAATCATCTTGATTGTGATCCACAAGGAAATTTGTGACACTGTATGGAATCTAAATACATCTAGTAAAACTGTGAAAGATGACATCTGTTCTTCAGTGGAGAATCAATTCTGGAGATGAAAAATCCAGTATCAATAAACACAGTTCAGAAAATGAAGCCCCTGAAGATTTCTTCACATATTGAATCTAACTAAAAATGACATTTTGGTCTTTGTTTAATTTTAAATTGCAAATTTGGCTGCTCAGCAGATTAATACTATCACTAATAGACATTAATACCATGTTCAAGCAATGTGATACACACTTACTTACACAATTGCATTGGTTACTTCAGCTTCCTACCCAAAGTTTAGAGACTTTAAAGCTATTTTCTCATTTTACCCTCCATTCATTTTTCTTTGTAAGATATATTTACCTTACCATTAAGAGAGGCTGAATTTTGGAAGTAACAACACAGATGACTGAATTTTGGGGGCGCAAAAAAATAAAAGTTTTAATTGCAAACACATTTTGAAGGAGAAATCAGACCTTCTTTGAGCTTTTTCAGTGAACAATTCTTCCTTTTTCCTGTGATGGTAATGAACAATTTTGATTCAGCTACATGACAGAGCCTAATATATGCTGAGTTGAAATCCTAATACATTGATATACTTCTGCTGATAAAAACTTTATTTTACACATTGCAAGATTTCAAATAATTAAAAGGCATGTTAAATCATATGTCCAGTTTTATCTGTGCTTGTGTTAATCCTGAATAGGTAGTACACCAGGGTGTCTGCACAGGGCTTTTTAAGGTTAAGGTCTGGAAACTCAGAATTAGCAAATTATCAAATTTACTACTTGACCCCTAACATAGAGCTTGCTCTGCTACAGCTGACTCCTAGAGAAAAGTCCAAGTCCAGATACCACTCCAAAATCCCATGAGGAAAGCTGTGGAGATCTACTGGAAGGCAGATTAGAAAGGTTTTACTGCATTAAGCCCAGTTTCATGGAAGGAAAAAAAAGTTCAAAATAAATCCTCATCCAACCTCTACTTCTGGTCCTCAAGCATTTTCCTGCTGACCTGCATATTGCTCGGGTAGAGCTGCACTCCTGCTGCACAGGAGGAGCACATCTCTCCCTGGCAACATGAGTGTGTGAACAGCAAAATTCACTTTTCCATTACACCTCTGTGTGGCCACACCCATGGAAGTCAAATCAGAACCTTCCTCTTATTTATGGGCAAAAGGGATTTTCAAAAGCTTCTCAGTGATCTAGGAGCACAAGTGCACTAACATCAAAAATGTGCCTTTGCACCAGACCAAATTAATAGATGGCAATTAAACATGATAGGCAAAATAATTCCTGACTCTGAGTAAGTGATGGCTAAACACCAGGCTGCACTTGTCAGAAACAGACACTTTTGAATTCATCTCACTCTAAAACCTGAAGCTGCTCACCTGGGAACAGGAGAGACATCCAGACTGCAGTAAAACTAGAAATAACAACAAACATGTTGGACCTTGAGGCTTCTGAATCAAGGCCAGTCTGCAGCTTTACAACCATACCAAGACCTAATGTTTCAGAGTCTTCTTTCAGCATCTGTCCCCCTTTCTACTCTTCATACACACTTCATACGATTTCTTGCATACAAAATGCTAGGAAAAGGTCCTCCAATTCTAAACAGATATTTGGATACACTTAAATGTACAAAGGCCAAATATTCCTTTTTTGTAAATACCAAAAATTCTGAAATGTTTATATTGATCCTTTATCCTATCCTTGGTTTCCTGTACCCAAGATCTAAAGCAGATTCTATCAATTCTGAGAGGTGCTTCAGATAAGGAGGTCATGGATGGGTCAGAGCAAGACCTTTGGTATTTAATGACCCTGTAGCTTGTCTTTTGCACAAGAGCTTAGGTTACTACCTTTATATGTTTTATTGAAGGACAAATAACTCGCATGTCATCATGCATCCAGGCTCAAGATTTTGTTTACAGTTGCTGTTCAAACAAAACAGGATCATTTTCCTGTGCAGCATAAAAAATGAACAGTGTATGGTATGACACTGAAAAAAATATTGAAAATTAAGATTTACCACACTTCTTTCTGCATGCATGGAGAACAGAACTCATATGGAGAAAGAATAAAATTTACAAAATAAAATATAATACAGAACCATGATACTCCTCCTCTCCATTAATGAAATTTGATATCTCATCTCCAGCATAATTTAATACATTAATATCATTTAATACCTTCAATAATGAAAAATACTTAACTTGGCTAAATATTTTGGGTTTTTAAAAATTTTATTATGGTACAATGCTGATAGATATTTTGAAAGCTGTGCCAGTGCAGATTAGGCATAATGTTAATAGAAAGTAATGCTAAGGCTACCTTTAAACATAGCAGAAAGCAGTTACCTTTTTATGTAAAAAGCATGTTCAGATTCAGAACCTCTGAATTTAGTTTGGAAATGTGTTTTATAGTATCTGAAAGTGGCAATTAAAGGAAAAAATACTAGTTTTCTTATAGTAAGTCTGATACATTAGGCCTCATGATTGCTTTAGAATTAGATGAACATATGGCCTTAATTCCTGATCCATGTAATCCTGAAACGAAGGTCCCTAATAGTAGGAAAGTAAAAGAATTTTTAAAATAACTGTTTGAAGTGCAGTAATATGACACCTCGTCAGAACTTAGAAAGGTTCATAATTCTGTTGACTGTTGACATTCTGTTGGCATTACTGTTGACATTCTACTGGGCAGAAAAAAGGGAAAAATGAACCCAGGACTGGGGTGACAAATTATACCATTGGAGATTATACATATACAAAGATTGTAACTACAGTTAGAGTTTCTGATTTTATCTTATTTTCCCTATAATCAGGGAATCAGCATAGAATTGTAAAGGTTGGAAGAGATATCTGTGGTCAAGTGCAACAATTAACTCAGCACTGCTGAGTCCATCACTAAACCATGACTCTAAGGACCACCTCTGCACAGTCTTGAATAAGCAGCTTTCCTAACATGACTGTGGTTTCTACAGTATGCTTTGCTTATATATCGGACTCTGTGATTCAAATTTACAAGATACTGATGAATTTCAGTGTATTTTAGAACATACCATTTTTTAAATCACAGGTTTAAGGCATGGCTGTCACCTCTATGGAGATAAGGAGTAAAAGACCATGTAGCAGACAGCTTCATAATTGGCTATGGGATGCCTGTACAGTTTGTTTCATCTTCTCCAACTTCAGAACATCTCTATTTAAGAATACAAATTTCTGGAATACATGTATCTAAGATCTGACCCAGGCCCATAAACTGTTCCAGTTTTGAAGTCCTTTAACAGAGTTTAGACAAAACCCTGCAGAACACTGAAATGTGGCCCCCTTCAAACTGTAAGACTCTGTGGCAGTGTAACTCAGTAAGTAAAAAGCTACCAGAAAGTCAAATGTATCAATCATACAAAATGAGATCCATTCTGCTATAAGGAAAAACAGATGGGTGAAAACATTAAGTACTTCTAAAATGCTAAATTAATATGCACAACTACAGAATGGTTAATTAAAAAACATGGATGAGAGGTTCTTGTTGACATGGTCATAGAAACCTACTACCATGAAAGGGATGATTTCTTGCATACCACAAATGATGAAGTGAAAGCAGCCTGACTGCGAGAATGGTACTCCAGATTTGATCACCTGAAACCACAATATGCATTCCAAGAATCTGCTGCATTAATCAGAAATAATACTTCTGGTAATCAGAAGCTGTACCACTGACTGACCTTATGGGAGGACAACTTCCCCCTATGAAATGGAAGCCAAAAAATAGAAGACTCAGCCAAAAGGTTTGAATGACCACATCATCACCAACGAGAAAGAGGGCTGTATGTGGTATATACAAACAGTTGATGCTTGAGATTGTCAGGAATAATCTGGTGCCAAGAAAGATTTGAAAGCAGTCAAATAAAAAGCAACAGATCTGCATGGAATTGTTAGTGGAACACATGAAAGCTGGCATCAAACACCAAGAGTGGATGAGTAATGAATTCCTTAATGGTTAGAACTGAATCAAAGTTCAGTAAACATACCTGCTGTTGTTAAAATATGTTCAGCATCTATTCACAGGAGAGAAGAAAGACTTACACTCCTCAGGCAAGATGAAAAAACTCTTTGAGCCAAGACATTGCTTGTTCATTCTACCAAGATGCATTCAGTGCCATTCTTGGGCAGCTGTTTATAGCAATATGAAGCGTGCTAAAGAGGTACAGTGCTCTAGACAAGCATTATTAATTATACAGATTCAACTCTTTCCAGGATGGACAACTATTGTTCACTCCTATCCATATTACTTTGCTTAGAAATGACTCTTAAAGACTTGAGATCATAGTAAGTAAGAAACATCAGTGTTTGGTCTTCTTTTCTTTGAACAGAGTCCAAGAAATCCTGAGCAGCTGCTGTGCAGAGAACACTGTACACACAGGGCTGATGTGCCAGATGTGCAGTCAGTGAAAGGACAGCCTCAAAGGCACAGGAAGGTGGCATGGCCAGTGCAACCGAGGAAATGAACACATGAACTTGGGTATGGCTATTTGTTTCCTTCTATTTGAAAACAACCCAAGGTTTGAATGCTTTCAAAATTCTCGCCTGCAGCAATGATTTAGTGAACCAAGAGCTTACAAATGTCCCTGCCATCTATCCACACAACACTTAATGTCACCAGAAGCTGAAAATCATGCAAGTACCAATGTTACCAAACATAATTTCTTTTAAACTCCCAGGTAGACATATAAACCAGATTTATTGAACTCTGGAAGCCTGTGTTCTGGGCAACTTCCCTCTCAGTGAAGGGAAAACATCTCATCATTTTATTCTCATGTTTTCCATTAGGGAAAAATATTGTACTATTTGCTTATGGTACATTTAAGCAATTATTCTAACTTTAAGCTTCCTACACCAGATATTTTTGGTCAATGAATAAAAATGTCTATCAGTGCTAAAAAATTAGCTACCAGATGGGAGGAGACTAACAATGTTACTGCATTTGTGAACAACTTTCTGTCAAAACCTACATAACTAAATAAAGCCTACTAGCTAGTCTTGATGGCTAAAAAAATCCAATTAATAAAGCTGGTTACTGATTGTGATACTAGTAGATCAGATTTCTGATTCATGGTCAAATACATACACTAAGCCTGTAAGGGATACACATAAGCAAACTGCTACACTCCTAAAATATATGACAGCAGACGAAGGAAACCCTTTGAGGCATCCCTTGAGGATCTCCAGCCACAAATGATGAAATTGGCTCCAAAGAACAACTGGGTCCAAGGAAACTTCTAATGACTGCTTTAAAGACCAGTCAACAAGTGCTCACATTTTTTCCACTGGGCTTGAGGGGGCATGTTGGTCACTGCAGGATTATATGAGTTATTTTCTCTCTCTCCAGAAATACAGTTAACTTGGTGGGCTAACTGTCAGAGTCTGTAGCAACAGCTTTTGGAGACACTGTAACTTAAAGATAAATGAACACAGAAAATTATTGTGGAAGTGAAACATGGACAGAATGACTTCTGCAGGAGTTTCTGTGGCCTCATTTTAGCATTCATTTATGGTACAATGCAACAGCTCACATTGATATCCTCTGAGGTGTATGGTGTTATTTAATAACAACAAGTCATAAAGTGACTAATCATTCCTCTAGCATGGATAAGAGCTGAACAGACTTATGTCTAACCTCAGTGACATACTTTAAGACCTTGTGATTAAGTGTTTCTGGGTGCAGCAAAAGCAAAGGCTCTGTTCAGTGCAATTAAGATTGCAACTGTGTCTACCCTGTCTGATAAAGTGTCTAGGAAGCAGCAACGGAAGAAAAATGTTTGTGCATTCTTATTCATGTCCAGGTTGTCAGCAGCATGCTCCAAGTTCTACTAGTCTTTTATTTTCACCTCCACTATGCAATTAAAAGCAATTTAATAATGAAAACTTCATCAAGCATCCACTCTAAAAATTAATAGTGATCTCATGTGCTTTATAACAAGTTTTATTGACAGGGTAGCAAATTTTTCTCTCACATTGCCCAGGCATTTAAATGAGGGCACATCCTATGTTAGGGTAGGTATTGATGAGACATAAGAATCCATTATGGCTTTCTACAACCTGAACAACTCTTCTGAAAGGAGAGTAAGAGGAATCATTCTTAGAAGAAGAAACCGAAGTACTGAAACAGCTCTTGCACAAAGTTAGAAATTGCTGCTTACTTTGACAAATCCTGCAGTATTTTATCCCCATGGAAGTTATTGGAAGAATAGCATGAAGATCCTTTCAGGATTAGCTGTAGCAACATATTATTTGCTGGAGATAACCTCCTAGAAGCCTGTTAACTATTCCCATTGGTCCTGAAATGTTCCTTTGGTTTCAGAAAAACAGATACAGACCATAAGTAAATCCAAGGGCATAGTGTATCTCCTCTCACTGAAAGACAGATCTGCTATCTACTTCATCCCTTCCATTTCCAATATGAAGCTGGCATTCTATCTTCAAACACACCTATAAAATAATTTGCAAATGTGACAGCAGTCTTTTTTTCTAGATAGCAGCACATTATATCAGGATGAAAAGCATGGTTGCTTTTGGGTTAACTCCACAGAGTGAGATCTTGAGCTGAGCTTTCACAGGTTGCTATTTTGTTAGATACAGAGGGAACAATGAACATTGGCCAGAGGAATTCATAACAAAATGTCTGAGAAAAGCGTGGATTGCCCAACATACGAATATTGCTGTGGTGATTAATTGAAAAAAGATGTAACACCCATCTCACCAGTGGGCAACAGAGCCATTCATCGGCTAGCTACAACACACGGGCAAAGCAGCAGCTCTTCTCCATCAGTCCCACAGCACTGCAGTAACTACAGCCCAGCAGCCACATGAGCTGAAGGCGGCAGAGGGGTGTTCTGCATGTGGCTGAGCCTTGACGCATCCCAAACTCACATTCCAGCGGGATTAATGTCATCTCTGCTGCCCCATGTAAAACTATTATGAAAGGAAGAAATTAATAACTATTGCAATATAAAAAATTGTATGCTGAAATGGAATTTGAATACAAGAGATTGAAATCTCTTGGTTTGCCATCACTGATTCAGACAAATTTCCCTGGATTAGGTTTCAAAAGCATGTGCCTCTGTTGAAATCAGAGGCTCTATAGCCATAAACCAGCTCTAAACTTATTAGACTTATGAAACTTCAGCTCTGAAGCACCAAACCTAAAATCAGTTAGAATTAGTTTTTGCAAATAAAGACCACATCACCTGAAAAGACTTTTTTTCCATATTGTGTGCCTCAATAGGACAAATAGCATGAGATTTTCAACAGTAGCAAACATTTTATACTTCATTTTAAGGCTTTTGAAAATTTTTTTAAGCTCTTATAACATCAGAATCTCTTGTGATTATGCCCTTCACAGATGACAGGTTGACCAGTCAGCTCACCTCGTTTCTGTGCTTGACATTGTCAAATAGGCATGGAAAAATGGTTTCTGCTCTAAGAATCTGGGAAATTCTGGGAATCAAAAAGAACTTAATAAAAATTATGAAAGGCATCAAGGAATACTTAAATTAACTATTCTAAACTGGCTTCTTGACAGTCATCATCACTGCAACAAATACCAAACTGCTATGCATTGAGATTTCCTGCCCTTGACCTGATTCTTACATGTCAGCAGAAAGCAGATGACATCAGGCACAGTTGCATTACAGCACTACTGTAGACAAACTTCTGATGGCTCCTACAGGTCACTTTCTTTGCTCTAACTCTTTTATACTCTTAATAAAACTATGAAAGCATGTAGGATAAATTCTACAAAAATAACAACTAAAAAGAAAGGCAGATATTACAAAAATAAAACCCAATAATATCACAAGATGTAACATCTAAACCAGCCTGAAGGAGATTAATAACCCTTACAAGTTCAAATGACATCATAATTCAGTGGAGCAACCTCATTTAGGCAGTAAAGGTCACCTGATTCGTATATCACTATGAAATAGTCCTCTTCTTTTAAAAAGTTTGCCTTAAAGATAAAACTAGTATGTTTTTCTGATCTTTAAAGTAGATTAATAGCTGGTTTGAGAAGAGTATAATATCTAATTAAAAATTACAAAATAGATGAGGGCTGTGGAAAAAAATAAAGTTTCTTCTCTCTATTTCAGTCAAATCCAGTTAAACATTTTTCATGAAATTTCACATTAAGTTATTGGTTTCACAAGACTTATTTCCTATTCTCCTTCAACTCAGTAAAGAAGACATGTACAATGGCAAAATTTTTATTTTTCTTTAGAAAAAATGTATTAGTGAAAACTCTGAATTTGAAAACTACACACTACAAAGCTAATAGTAAAATGAATGAATATTTGAAAAATAATGAAGAAGCAGCAATTCTTCCACTTTTCTATGTTTAATTGAATCAGTTGTTTCTGTGTATTATGGGAATACATTTATCAGAATCAGTAGAGACCAAATGTTAATTATGAAGGCCAAGTAAAAACGAATAATCTCACATATAGACCTTGACACATTAGAACTGCAAAGCACTCTCAGATCTTATTTTATGAAAATGTACTAAGAGCGCAAATGTATAGACCCTTAGGAAGCAATTATCCCAAAAAGATTTAGCTATAATTCAATGTGAAATATAATAAGAGATTTTAAAAAATGGTTTCACAAAGGAGAGGATTATTTTACTTTAACTATGGAAATAGGGGCCCACAGGCTTCTCTGTATGACCTCTCTGCAGCTGTGGGCATTGCCTGGAGGGAAGATTTGAAATCGGCTTTTTCAGTCAATTAATACAATCCCCTATGACCAACAAGAATATTACAAAAAGTAGGGGTGCCAGTTTGGTATTGTGGGGCTGAATGGCCCACAATACTATAGGAATTTTCTATGCAATAAATACTTTAAATATGGAAATTTTAAATCACACACTACTAACATTTACACAGAGGTTAGTTAAGAAGAGGTATCTTACCAAGATGTGCAGATGTTATATGGCACAGCAAGATGAAATAGCATGTTACAATGTGCACTGCATGCCACCTGTGCCATATGTTTTATTTGTCACATTATCCTCAGGGGTGACATGGAATCTAAATGTGTAAAAACCAAAAATCTGCAGAAGAGTGATTTCATCATCCTTGTGATTTCCAGATCCCAAACCAAGCCAAATTCCTGCTACCACGCATCTCCCACAGTTATAATGTGTCTCCCTGCCTCTTTGCCTCACTCCTGACCATGGAGGGCTACTGTCTCAAAGAAGGGTGGCATAGCCCTGTGAACAGATAAACTGAAAAATAAATCTGAAAGCTTGCAGATTATTTTACCTAATTGACCCTAACATCAGTGGACTGAAATTGGTTGCTTGTGGATTGCTCTTACACTGTTTTCCTTCCAAGCAATTTACTACTGTGAAATGATTTTAAAAAGTAAAAAACAAACAATAGCCATTGGGTTTTGTTCTTAAGTGTATTTCACTAGAGGTAATGATCTCATCTTTTATCACAAACTTTCACACCATCCCTAATCTAGCTGATCCTGATTACTTTACTTTTATCCAGTTAAGATTGCAAATATCCCTGCACCATAACTGATGTTTACACTTCTGTTACTCCCTTAAGAAAATCCGAAGCAGATCAAACTCCTCATCCAGAGGATACATATTTTGCCAAACTGAATCAACAGATTGCCTCAATGTTAATTAAGTGCAAGACAATAAGGAAAATGACAGTTTAAAAAAAAAAATCATTAATACAAACTTTCCTGAAAAGACTCAGAAGAAATACCTGGATACCGTCCGCTGGACAGGTTAATAATACATAGCACAGTTCCCCAGTAAGCATGTGGAGGGGGTTAAAATAAAAGTAATTCCTTGGATTATGGTGACAATAAAAGCTGAGTTGATATTTACCCTGTACCACAGAAAGAAATGATGTGTCCCATTTCTCTAAAAATGGACAAATGTCCAGAAGGTGCTCTGCAGTGGAGAGGGGACAGGATGGGATGCTTGGGTCTGTACCTGCACTCTGTGTGCAGCCTTGCAAGAGCTACTGAGTGGATACAAGGGGCAGGAGGTGACAGCCAAGAACATGAGGGTTTCACAGGGGCAGCGTGTGACCTGTCACAGGGCTCTGGCTGGCTCTTTCCTTCTGTGGGAGCTGTGCTGCTGACAGCAGCAGGAGCACCCCAGCCATTTGCAGCCAGCCCCAGAACCCTGACCAAACCCGCTCCTAAGCGAGTCACTGACCTGACTTCCCTCCTTACTGGACATCAGTTTTCCAGGCTGTGGCTACACTAAAAGTCAGTGATAAGCTTTTCATTTACATGAGGTCAGGATGCATGCTCATGTGCTGTGTATCAAGGCTAACTACCATTGGCAATATTTCATTGTGGCATTTTAAAGTTTTCGAGGTCAAGAATACAACCTGGCCTTTAAAAAATATTCCAAAGGACATGCCCTCACTGTAGGCAACAGTAATTTGAACTGAGACTAACTCTACAGAGCTACAATATTCAAAAAGTTCAACTTTAAAAAAATTGAAAAGCGATCTTTTTTCCTCCCCAGACTCTCATCTCTAAGAGACTATGATCAATTAACCTTTAACTTTTAAAAATAAAAAAATTCCTGTGACAGTCAGAAATGAAATTCTTTAAAGATTAGGTGCTAGGAGAGCAATATCAGGCTTAGAATGAAATCCTAGTAACGCTCTGAACTATCAAATCACTTCTTGCTCTGAAAATATAATTATTCTGTAAGCGTTATGTCAGACAATATTAAATGCAAAAAGCGTAGCTTAAATAAAACTTTTTTTCTGGCAGAAAGGCTCTCTGCACAATATTTTCAATGACACAGAAAAAACAAGTCAGCTTGCAATTAATGAAAAACAATACTATGTTCAATAGGTAGCATGCTTGGCAAGCACTTTTGGTGACACCAGATTTAAAATAATGCTGTTATTGCTGTCAGAAACAGCCCCTGAATGTTTATGATCTCCCTTTCTAGTCATCTGATTGCACAACTGATTTTGTAATATTCCCTGTAGATTTTCATGGCAATTACAAACCCATGGAATATATAGCATTTGTGTGGCACACAGCCTTTATCAATTTATTATTATTATATTTATTGTTTTTCTTAGTGAGAAATGTCAAACTGCACAAGGATTTAACTTATACTTTGCTTCGGTCATGCTGTTGTATGTATAATGATGCTTCCCAAATAAATTAAAAAAAAAATAGAAAAAAAGAGGTAGAGGAAAACCTATCTGTAAGTGAGATACCTTTGGATCTTACTGTCTAAATAAAGCAGTTTTAAAATGACAACACAGTATAAACAGAATAGCTTCTGTATTTGTATTGTATCTCCACTACCGATAAAAGAGATTTTTAAGAATAAAGTGGCTGAAGAGGTGTGCACAATGCTTGCACATCTTACCTGGCACAGTCTCTCATCCTGGCTAGCAGTGAGATTGCAGGCTATGTAGCTATCAATTCCACTGACATTACAATTTCCCTTTCTCAAAGCAGCAATAACCTGTCACTTTACACTGTCCTTTCTCTGACCCTCTCCCGCCTCTCTGCTCATTTTTATTCTTATTGACAAGACTTATTATTCCTCCTCCCAATTGCAAGTAGCTACCCTTTTGCAAATAGTAGTATCAACTATGTGGTCACTAGTAGTATCGGTCAACAATGTTATTAATATAGCACACACTGCTGGGAGCAGATCAAACAGCCATGCTTTAAAATATTAGTTTTGCAAAGGTACCATGAGGCAAATAATTGCAGTTTTCTTCACCTTATACAATGTAATATTGCAAGGACAGATCTCAAGAATTTAGTGTTAATTACCAGCCCAATAATTTGGAGGATATGTTATGTTTTTTTTGTTGCTTTCAAACGCAAAATAAAATAAAACCATAACAGAAGGGTGCTGTATCTGTGTTTAAAGAAGCAGTTGTTGGCAAACACCATAGCTCACTTCTGCCGAAATGTACACAACTGATATATGCAGCCCAGAAAGCTGGCACCAGGGGCTTACAACCTTAATTTGCCTGCAAGAAGAAATGGAGATTTACCTTCAGAGCACGTTCTTGATTGTTTTCAGCAGTCATATGTCTCGTGTTGTTTGCTGAAGTCTGGTTCTGCTCTTTCAGATGATGAAGCTCCTGCTCCAGCCGTTTGCACTGCAACGAGGAAAGAATCCCATTAAGGAGAGGAGTGTGGGCATATTTTTTTTCAACAAGCCAAAAGACTTACCGTAAATAACCCCATCACCATTTCTGCAGTAGTGAAAGCATCAGACAAAAGCAACTTACAATCCCAGACAGTACTAAAGCTACATTTTAAAAATGTGCATCATTATTCAGTTTTTTCCTGGTCCAAAAGTATGTCAAAAACGCTATGTATCAGATATTTATCATAATGTTGGGTTGAATTTCTGCTCCTAGTTATGCCAATATATGGCTAGATTTTGGCTTTTATGTATTAAGTAAGTAGATGTAAAGGAAAGAATTGATCCTTTTTGAAATGCAAGCGAATGAAAGACCCTCCTCCCAAATCAAGGATCCAGCCTTTTATTAGAAAATATAGATGAAATTGTTAGATTTGTATTTTTTATACTAAGAGGTTACGCTAATTCTCCAAGACTGTTTTCTTTAAATATTTAACTTAATGACAAAAAATGAGAAAATTAGCACTTACTACTGTGTGCCTACACATGTAGACTTACTGCTGTCTGCTGAGCATTTATTTTAATGACTAAAAATCTGCAAGTTAAAACCAAATTATATTTTGCTCTTTTTTATGTTAACTATAAAGGTCTTACCCAGTTCCTTGGTTTGAAAGAGCAATTAGCTGTCTGCAGACAGTTCTTTACCTTACAAAAAACCCCTCCTGTTCTACAAAAAAAAAAAAAAAAAAAAAAAAAAGAAAGCAGACAAAGTACCAAGAAGACATATGGAATAACAGTTAGAACTAGGGAAAAGCAGAGTACCAGGAGAAGCATTTTACAAAAACGTATTACAAGCCAGTAGTTTGAATATGATCACCAAAACCCACAGCTAGTAGTCTGTAGGAATGGAAGGCAATTAATTGATAAAAATATTTTAATACACACTTTATGAAAACACTAGCAAATAAAAAGAATAAGAGTTGTGCTATAATGCTCATGTAAGCATTGCTGTCTCAAAAGACCTGGAAATGTCAGTCTCTCATGGTGCCTTGGTGACTGTGGACAACATAGAACTGAACTTCCCATCATATATATGCACCCTATTCCTGAGCAATTCAGCATATGGGACAATGAAGCCTGGCTCGTGTAAACTCTAAAAAAACCGAAAAACTGTGAAACAGAAAGTTTCAGAAGTGAAAAAATTACAAATGAGGTCTAAGTAAAATAATGAATGCTACAGGATCTTGAGACAGAAATTTAAAGACATGCCAACACATACAATTCTTAAACACAAAATAAGGCCTAAAAATATACTGTTCATCAGGTATCCAGTATAGTATATAAACTGGAATGATCCAATCATCTATTTGAATAAATTTTAAACATTTGTAGGAGCTCAAAAGTACTATTAAAAATTCCATTAACATATCTGTTATATTTCATTACTTCTGTTAGAAATCTCAGCTTATTTCTAATAGGATTGCCTATTTTAAAGGCAGTGAATTTTTCAGGCCTAGTAAATTCTCTCAATGTCTGTTGTAAACTTTCTTAACGTATTAATGCTCTTAAGTTTCATTTTTATTGCAAGAAAAAATATATTTTTCCACAGATAGGGTAATACAGAAAAAATATTAAGATACATTTGATTTTAAGTATTTTCCCATACTCAAGATATTTAACGTCTGTGTTATCACACATACACATACACACACACACACACACACACACACACACACACACACACAATCACAAAATCCCAGATGCAACTCTTTTTCCATGTCCAGCATGAAAACTATGTGTTTGCAGACATGAAGGTGCTGCTAAAAGGTTCTTCTTATTGAAGAACTAAGCACAGACTATGGAGTTTTTTTCTCTAGCAACATTTTTTTCCTTGGCATATGTGATCTAAACACCATTAAAAAAAAAAAATCAATCTCCCACTGCAGGCACTATACATTACATCATGTATGATCACCAGGACACTCCTCTGCTTTGCCAACATTCTTCTTCAAAACAGTGTTTTGAAATTCACAATTTGACAACAACACAAGTTTACGTAGAGTAAATATTATTTAAAAGACTAAAATCTCAAATCACCTTTAAAACCTGAATTTATAGTCATGATATTGTCTTGATTCCAAAAGGCATGTGAAAATATGCTAAAAGCAAAACCTAACAATATGAATACATGAGAAAAGATCTTGGTGTACAGAGCAGATTGTACCACTGAGAGCATGAGTGCAATCTTAATTCTGCTCTCCACTCCTGTGAAGACAGGACACTGAAATAAAGAGCAGGAGTGGGACCCAAGGATCTTGCAGAGCACATAACAAGTAAAGATACAGTAAAGATGCAACACAGGTAACTTAAATGGATAAACCTCCCTATCAAGTCAACCTTGATATGATTACATTTACATCAAACTTGGGAACATTTTGTAATTTCTTTTTCATTTCATTTCTACTGAGAGTGTTGATATCTGAAAAAAACCCCGGGGCATTTTCAACTAGTATACTGCTTGAATTCCATTTGGTACATCATTGAAAGAAATGGTGATCTAATTTGACTTTGCACCTAAGTGTTTTACTATGTTGAAAACAATGCATTAACAGAAGATATTCTGATTTATTCTTGGCTGTCTAGGAAGAAAAATCTTCAATTAACCTCTTTGTGAAAGCATTATAATAATAGTCTTAAACAGCAACACTATGTATGTCTCAATAACATTTTATACATTACAACTTTGATACTTGAGCTACTTTGGAAATATTAAATCAGCATTCTAAAGGCAAGCACTCCTTTTCATAAGAGCAAAAGCATGTGAAATTTTAGTGTAACCTTGCTGTAAAGAAAAGTTTTAAAAATAGAATTTAAAACAATGCAGCCCTTCTATTCATTTGAGCCAACATTTTTTGAATTCTGTGTCACTAGTTGTTAGCAAGGTCCAGTAAAAATAGATGTTCTTTAAAAGAACATGTGTTTTTATTGGTTCACTCCAGGCCTCTAAAATGCCAACAGCTGCAAGTAAGAAACTGGATTTCCTTCTAAAAACACATATAAAAATACTTTTTGGAGCACAGTGAAGAGAAGACATCATCCAACTTGGTACTGACAAAAAGGAAATGTTGGATGTATCCTTTTAAGAAAGCTGAAAGCTAAAGGAAGTGTTTAATTTTGGGATACTATGTCTAAATTCTGTTATCTCAAACTTGCAAAAACTCACACTTGGGAAAACTTCAAACAGACAGTATATTTTGTGCAACACAGGTTACCTAAACACTGGATCTGAGGTTTTATTGTGCCCCTAAATGCAAATTCCCATGAGTTCAACGTGTTATGAAACATGGGCTGTCAATTGAGAAAACTGCTTCTCTACCTCAGAAACTTTGAGTACATCAAGGAATACAGGAGCAGTGTGGACACATCTCAATAAGAAAATGTCTTGATCAGAACACTGACAACCTTGCCAAGTAAAGGATATTAAAGCCTCAGAAATGGGAACATAATTTTATAAAGGTATCACACAAACAATTCACTAAGAATTAACTTTACTCTATGGTCTACTGTGTGCATTCACAGTTCTGTAGCTGAAGAGGCAATGTAGACAATTGAAGATACAAAACTCCAAAATCAATCCTGACAAAAGTTTCCTCTCTTCTTTCAAACCCACACATCTGTTCTCCTCTCTGAAAGTATTTCCCCCAAACAGTCTCCTTAGCTAGCCTGAATCAGGTGATAATGTACTTGACAGACAGTGAACCTCATTAAACCTACTCCAAGTGTTCCTTGAGCAACCATCACTGCCCAGCTGACAGTTGTCAATACAACAACATCCATGACTCGCAACAGGACCTCAATCTTCTCTTTAACAGTATTTCCACCGTGCAACTCTTCTAAATGCATGCAGTCTCTTGAAACAAATACCTCTGTACTCACCAAAGGATATATCACAAGCAGCAAAGATACAAAATGAAAAGCAAAGCAGGTAACATACCGAAAGGATAAGAAGAGATTCAGCCAGGAAAGCAAGGATAGAAAGCAAGTAAACATATCCTTCCCTCCCATCTTAAAATGGAAATGATTAGGCTACTGTTGAGTCTTTTTTAATGAGCATCAGGTAACATGATTCAGCAGAATGAGGATGTTTTGTGAGAGGCACTGGTTCAAGCTGCAGTGGGTGCTGACCCCGTTCAGTGACTCCCCAGGTGGGAGTGTTGGAACACTAAAGGGAAAATCCAGACAAATTGAAAAAGGAGCATCTGCTAAAAGGGACACTGATAGAGAGGTCAAGAAATGGACCAGGAGAATATCACTGAGTAAAATCCATGAGGTCCACCCAGAAAGAGACTGTTAAAAGACAGCCTCAGCTCCAGTTATACAAAAGGAGTAAAGATGTTTTACCTTGAATCAAGTATTTCAGAAGATAGAAAAATCAATGCAAATAACCACTTAATAGTGTTTGGCCTTTACTAGAAAATGAGGTTGCATTAACATATCAAACATAACTTTAGCACTTGTATAAACAAATCATCTTTAACATGCTGTCAGCTTTTCAGCATTTTCTTCTTCAACTTGTACCTGTAACATGTTAACAGTGTTACAGTGCCTGCCACATCTACACAGATTGATGAGTTTTTTGATCGTTATTTAACATGATCCTTCAGTGAGGTATTCTCAAAGTAAAAGGTTCAGACATTACACAAAAGTAAAGAAAAACCTGCAAGCCATTGGAGAAATAATGTTAGTAGGGACAAAGATGGAATACAGCAAAGCAAAACATCGAGCAGAGCGGCCTCCTGTCCCCACCCATGTGGTCCCTTGTGTAGTTTGTATGAAGACACCTATCCCCAGAGGTTTCATGCAGAAGCCTGTTTAACTCTGCACATCTTAGGTCAATCAGGCTGCTTTTGAGCAAATGCTCAAATTTTGCTACACCAGGGTCCCTCGCTTTCATCTCATTGAATTAGGATGGTAATGCCAGATGAATTTCTCATTTTGTATTTAAGCACAGATTTGACCCAGGAAAGGGTACTGTGACACTACCTGGCTCAGGAAGCAACAGCCAAAACTGAAAATAACAGAAAACCATAACACTTCCTTACTATAAATGCAGTCCTGGTGGCTATTTAATCCCATTACATCTATATTTGATTTTACTATTACTGTATGGCATATAATATTTTTCATTGCCTTTCATTAAAAGGAATCCAAACTAACCTCTCCTTAACTTATGGCAATATGCTAGGGGAAAAAAAGTCAACACATTATGCCATTTATATGCTAGGGAAAAAGGAAAGGAATTGATTTGTCTCTGTTATTAAAGGTATGGGGGTCAAAGTCTAATGAAACAAATGTACTAATATGAGGCAAAATTCTACACTAAGTTCTTTCCTCAGATCTGAATATTATTTGATTGCCTTATTCAATTAGTACGTAGGAAAGATAATATTTCATTAGAATACATTTGTTTATCTAGAATCCTTATCAAAACTTGCAGAGCTTACAAACTTGAAAATCATCACTGACATAAAACACACAAGAGTACACTTGAGGAGCTTGCTGAAAAAAGCCACAGTGCCTAGATAGAGGCACTGTAAGGTGCTTGTTCCTGTGCTGACCTGAGTGAGGTCAGGTTGGTGAGGCAGGTGGATCTTTGGTCCAATCTGATCTCACTAGTCAGTCACAGGAGGCCTCCCTAGTTTAAAAATACATAGTCACACTCTCCCACCAATAGCTTAATTCTGTCATTAAACTTAAGGTAACATATTTTTATTCAGTCACACAAAAATCAAAAGTGAGTGCTAAGTCACTCACTCTGGGTCAGCCAGTGCATAATGACTTGATTGCATATCAGGGCCTTCACTTCAAACACTGAGTACTCTGCCACATTTTGTGGACTTCTATGCACAAAGACCTTGCTCAACTGCAATTCTCAATTACTGTAGTAGTGTGAAATAAAAATAACCTAGCTCCTACTGAATAACTTGGGAAAATGGCTTAGGTTCTCCAAATTCTGGGAAAGTCAGAGTCCATCTGAACGGCAGAACTATTTTCCCACATGCATTTTTTTCCTTTACGCATTTTAAGAAAAATGTTCAATGATCAAAGTAAGTGACACACCATACATTGATGGAAAATGCATCAATACTACTAAAAGACAAGTTTATGGGGTACTGAGATCCTACTACTACACAGCACAATACTTCCTGAAGTGATAAAGTGCATCTATGTTTTGAAATCAGTTAACACATATTCATTGCAGTGAACAAGTGAAGTACAAATAATTATTCCAGACATGAAATATGAAAAAGATGAAGAAACAAAGCTACTTTTTCACCTGTTGTATTCTGAAGTCTTCACCTGTGGAAACCTAAATGCAATAAATAAGCATGTGAAGCAAACAAAACCAATTCAACTGATTCTTCTCTTAGTTAGTTGTTTTGTCCACCTTTTCTTACTTTATTTATAATGATCTGTACTTCAGACTGGCTCCCAGCTCAAATATGCCAAATGGAACGCAAGCATTCTCACTCTGACTGCCCTTCTTCCCCCTGCCTCAGTATTTTTTTTTTTTTTAACAGTCTGCCCCTTGTCCCAAATTCATCACAATTTCTGGAGAGGCAAACATCTTGCACCACTTGGATGCTATACACTCTTTCCTTTGCAGACAAAAATAATACCAAAGTCATCCAGTCAAAACACAAACCAACCTTTGGTGTCACTGTGAATTATGTACTTTGAACTGCAGATGTTTCGAAGCACTTATATAAATAGAATTTATCCCTTTTTTCTAAAGTAATAATTTTAAAAGAAATAAAGAAATAAAATAGTTTCTACATAATAATCACTAGAAAAATTTCCCTTTAAATTATAATTTTGTATTAAAGTTTTCTAGCTTCTGAGAAAAATTACTTCAAAGTTTTGGCAAACCATCAACAAATGTGTTTGAATGATTATTTATACAATGCCCAGCAGCTTAGAACTACTGGAATTTCAAGAAAAAAAAGTGGTTTTGTAGAGTTTAGGCCTCAGAAACACACGCATCTTTAAAAAGTTATATTCAATTAGTAAGAGAAACACTTAGATCTAAATGCTGCCTTTATTTTTTTGGGGGGTTTTTTTTGGCAGCAGTGCAATGCTGTCTTGTTTCAAAAAGCTACAAAAAGAAATGCATCAAAATACAAATAAAACATTTTTGTTTCCTTTGTCACTGTGAGCCAGTTGCAACCTGCAGCATTAAGGCAAATAATATCCTGTAAGCATGACTAGGTTTCCTCCTACCATTCCTCTCCCTGTCTATTTCTGAACACTTCAAATGCAGCAAAACAAGTTTTCCTTGATTTTCGTTTTAATGGTTAAAGGAACTGTAAGTGTACAGTAAGAAATTCGGAAAATTTAGACCATGAAATTTAACTGTTGACACCCTTCATGTGAACCATCCTTACACGTGCAGTGATTCCACAGCACTGAGCAGCACTGATACCCACCCTACTGCATTCTCTACATAGTCTTACTTCCCTGCAATGATGATATTTCAAAGATCAAAACAACCCTGATCTACTTTTCAGTGAGTTCAGCACACAAAGACCTTCTTAATCAATGAAACTCATTATAAAAATGTGCAAGAAACAGAGAAAGGAAAAGGTGACGCTCCTGAGCTGTGTGTGACTCACAGGTCATTCAAGCACGGTTCCTGTGCTGGCTGCGCACTGGATGACCACGCCTGTGCTAACAGGGGCTGCTGACAAACACCTCATCTGCAGGAGGAAACAGAAGCAGGAGCTGCTCAAGCCACATAACTGGGTCACCTTCACATTTTCCTGTGTCCACTGCATATAAGTTAACAAACTTACCTCACCTCTGAGTTGTTTCTGATCAAAACACAAACCTAGTAGCCTGGTGTCAAACATTTATTCATGAGGTTGTACTGGGTCTGAAAGCAAGCAAAAATGCATTCAACTAAACTAAGAGTGTTTTTTTCCTAATTGCCTGTCATATATAAATAAGCAACTTCTGCTTTACATCAAAGTCACATTATTAATTCAATTTTTTAATTTCATGCCTATAAGTCTAATAAATAATGTATAAACTAAGCATGTAAGCAGATGAGCAGTACACAAGTAGGATGCCTGCTCACGCCCCACTGCAGAGTTTTAGAAAGTCTAGAGACTGTCACAGTACAATGACATTATAATTCTCATGTCACTGTTATATTCAAAAGCAAAGGAAACTACCAATACTCCCAAATAATTCAGGAAAGGGAAAACACTAATTTAAATTTTATCACAAGAGCAAAAGAGCACTCACTAGCCAAGATTATCTTTTAAAAGTAATGTCAAAAAATTAAAGAATCTCAATTAGCTAAATTCTAAATCACTGAATAAAGGTCTGCAAGTACAGTAACAGTCAATGGACATTTAGTAAGCCCAGCATACTGATACAAGAGATTTCAGATCAGAAACTTCTGCATAGAAAATAATTCAGAGCAATTAACTTCAACATCTTTAAAGACATTTAAAGAATAAAATTACACAACACCCAAGAGGTTTTGGAATAAATCTGCCATTTAAGCAGAACATACATTAATATACCTCTTACATGAAAACCAAGACCTAAATACCCTACTGACTACCTGAAATAATTTCTACCATGGTTAAGGACTAAGAAGTACTGCAAGAAAGGTCACCAAGAAGCAAGTCAAAGCATCCGAATATTAAAATATTATTCTGATCTTATTTTATTTATGGTCTTAGCATGCATTTTCCAAATTAATGCAAATCCCACATACTCATTTGCCAGGCAGCTTTGGTCAAGGATTATGTGTTACTAATGGATGGAACACAAATTTCAGAAAGACATAAACTATATTTTTAAATAACTTTAAAAAAGAAATTTAATTCTCCTCCTTTTTTGCTGAAAGAAGGAAACATAAGTCTTCCCTCTCCAAGTTCCTTAGCTTCTCCCTCCTTCAAATGCAACATCTTTGTTCCCTTCTTTTGCATGGCAGAATGTACACCCAACGTACACTCTAATTCACAGTTCTTGTCTTGGCCTGAATAAGGTTCACTTCACTACACCACTTCATCTTTTGTCTACATTTTTACTTCATCTTTTTACCATACATACGCTCTTTATTACATGATTTGTCTTTAATTATACTCATAAATAATTATGTTGTAACTTTTCGTAAACACTGACTACTCACTTTTTCCAACACTCAAATCAAATTAGTACATAGCAGTTTCTTGCTTTGTGGGGTGACAAATTAACATACAAAGTTTAAGAATCTTAATCAACTAGCAAGATCGTGTCAGAACTGGGATTACTACACCCCAAACCTTTGCTTTATTGACCTGACCAAATGACATGGAGCTATAGCTTCATGTGGCCACATGTTGTGCTGGTTCCTCAGAACGGTCAGCACCATTACAACCAAGTGGCCTGTGGCCAAGAGACAGCTTGTCAAACACACCATGACAGAAAGCTGACAATTGCTTTTGTTTACAGCCTTTCCCTCACCCTCACTTAATAATCTGCAGTGCTGGCACTCAAACAATGTATATAGTAGAACAGAGGCAGTGGAAATGTGGAAGCTGCATGAAAAGGAGAAATTTTAGAAACATTCACTGCCTAATTTTCCAACTAGATCTAGAAATTAGGAATCTGATTTCCAGATATAGGCAAGGCACTCAGCTGCAGACTGAGATTATGTTTTTAGAAATACAACCTTGTTTAATTGAATGTAACCAATATTAGTTGACAAGAAAACAAAATTTGGTAAGCAATCTGTCATTCTAATGAGTTGGTTTTCAAATAATCTTCAATGGATTTTTGTAAAATCCATATGCAAACAAGGCTATTGCTGAAACATTAAGTTGGCATTTACTGCACAAAAGGACAGGAATACTTCTGGTCCATCTTTAAATATCATCACATTTTTCAAGAAAACAGTACCATGGATCACTGTATAGATGACAGAGTTTTAAAACCTTTTTATTCTGCTATTTATTCTGTTATTGCAGGTGTATCTTGTAGTAGATACTGTCTGTTTGTCCTGGTAAATTTCATACTCTCAATTGAGCCATCAGTTGCTTAAGTAGCAGTTCTTTAATATTTTCTGGTGCATAATATGTCCACACAAAACTTGTTAAACATGTAATAATAGCTACTTTAAACTAGAGATTATTACAAACGAAAACAACAAGTCGGTAGGTGGAAACACAAACTTGTGCAGGTAAGTCAGAGACAACAGGCACTTTTCAAATAAATCATCCCAATCTGTAGTATTTGTTCTTTTTCCATGGATTTTTAGGAAACTTGAATACTGAAGGACATAACTATAAGAAAGCAATATTAATGGCAGTGTTTTAACTAAGTATAAGGGTGAAAATGAAGAAACTAATTAAAAATCGTCAAATGTTATTGTGAAAACACTTTCTGTCTCATTAATACAAAGTAATAGCAAATAGAGCTAGGTAACAGAAAATACATAAATTGTATTCTAGATAGCTTTTATAGGTTTTTTATATGCACTAAAAAGTGGAATGAAAATAATTTTAAAAAATCAAGAAATTAATCAGCTTTGCACGAAGTTTAAATAAATCATACATAGAACACAAAGGCATCCCACAAAGAAAGATTTAAGAAAGTAAACCAAAGCTCTGCAAAACTAAAACAAACCCACACATTTAGAAATTATATATTTCTGAGCTTTGGTAATACAGAGAAATGCCTGTATGATTTTGGTACATGAATAAGACTTTGCAAACATTAAATAGCGTTGAATCTGAAGATACTATCTTTGTAACAAAATTTAGCTTTAGCTTCATTAAGGTGTTTTGTAGATATCAGTGTAACTAGATACCCAAATAGATGCACCTTCTCAAGTGGGCTGATTCTGCAGCTTTGAATAACAGTCACCTAAAAGCTTTCAGATATGTTACTGAAACGCAAGAAATGCTTAAACCTAAAATCATCTGCCTTTGACCTGTGCAATTATCAACACTGCTCTCATCCCGCAACTCCATTCTTCATGTACAGGGGATAGGACACCCTGAGGGGAGAAAAAAATTAAGAAAAACACAAAGACAGAAGAATGTTATGAGAACATTCTAAGACAGAAGAATGTTATGAGAACATCTAAAAGCAAAGTGATAGGCCTGCTTGCCAAAACAAACGAAACGGGTAAAATGCATGACTACTTCTGAGAAGAGTAGAGACACCATACAAGACACCATACAAGACATAAGGAGAACATGTAAGGACTGACACAGCCGCTGGCTGGCCCAACAGTAGAAGGCCAGCTGATGGAATGATTTAGCATAAGGTATTAACCATAATTTTGGTGTTTCCTCTTAAAGGCTGGCTGCATGCTCTCCTTTTCACAGTGAGTCTTTCAAGACTTGTTTTTCAGACTAAGATTCTGTTGAAGTCCTAACACTCTGATTGTGAACAGAAGCCCAGTCAATGAGGCTGAAAGAATGCCTGTAGATTAAGAAAGAAAAATTTTGTCTTAAAGATGAAGGAATTAAACTCAAAGAGAGACCTGGTGCTCACTCCCATACTGAATACAAGACAGCAGATCACTTTGAGAAAAAAATTAGTGAAAACTATTGTTTCCTAACATTGCTTGGATCTGTAATACCATCTCAGAAATAAGAAAATCCTCATCATAATTATAACAAGACTTGAAAGAAATTTTATCTATTGGTGAAAAGTCATCTCAAGAGACAATGAGGAGCAAAGTGTTCATAGCCATTCTTTTGACAGAGAGCTTTACACTCTATTTTGCGGTTTCTCTAATCTTTGATAATACTTCTGCAGATAGCAGAGAAAGATGTTACAGCTAATTAAGAAATAAGCAACAGCATAACTGAAATATGACCAATTACTGATGCACAAATGTCATTATATATATATATAAACTTATATTTACATATTTATAGGTAGTAATTAATAAATAATAGGTAATGTTAAAATTGCTCTCTCTCAAAAGATAGTTATCAATTCTGTTATTAACAATATAACATGCACATTCATAAGCATTACTGCATCAATATTTTAAACTAATTAAATACTTCGTAGTTAGACACTTGCGTTCTGTATTTCTGATAACAACTCCAGAACTGCAAAAAGTTGTCATACTTGTATGATTTAATATGTTCTTCATCTGTGATAATTTTTCTTTTGTTATAGCTACAAGTATACTTTTTACATAGTCACAGCTTCTTAAGGGCCTTTACACATTTCTACGTATTTGTATCGTGTAATTTAAAGATGCATTTTCAATACAAAAGTAAACTATAAACCAAAATCATATTTTGTGCTTCATATTTAACAGCAAATTAAAAACATGACTGTAAAAAATGACACCAAACATTAACACAGAACACATTAATAAGTTCCCTTACTAGAGCATCTTACAATCACAAGCAGACTACATGCAATAGGAAAGCCTGTCCTTCATTTGCAATAGAGGGTAATGGAAGCTAAATTTTTCTTGTTCTCAAGCAACTCAGCTTGAAAAATAATTAACAGTGAATAAACAGAACATGGAAAAGAGGCTAAATCCTAGATACTCACAATCTGAAGCACGAAATAGTAAAGCCATACAACAAACAAATGTAGGCATACTTGGTGAACCAGACAAAGATAAGTTAATGCTACTGTGAAATCTCTCTTTCATAAAGAGAATATTGATAGATTTTCTTGTTCCTTTTCTTCTTGTCAGGATCACTATACACTTTAAAGCAGAATATGTAAAATAATTTCATCAAGCCTAAGGACTTGGAAAATTGATTAACAGCTTCACAACCAAAAATAAAGGTCATGATATTCAGACCAAGCCAAGAGAGAAAACTACCATTTTGGTAATTGTTACCTGATTATTTAAAATTGTTGAAAATGTAGAAAAAATAGAACTATCAAAAACATTTTTAAGTCCCAAATTTCTTTTTATTCTGCTATTGTAATCATGGTATTACAGGTGTACCTTTTAGTACATACTGCCTGTGTGTCCTGATAAAGGACAAAAGAAAAGGAAGAAATGGAACTAACAAAAACATCTTTAAGTCCCAAATTTCAGTCCCAATCATCTACAATTCTGTTGAAAATCAATAATCAGCTTGTCATCATCATAGTAATTTTTCCTTATATACTCTGTTACTGGCAGACCTTAGCTGCCTTACTCATCTCCTCTCTTTACAGCTTAGCACACATGCTGAATCATAAGGATGACTGTGGAGGGTATTGCAGTGCTGGAAGAGAGGTCAATATTCCACCTCAGGGACTCTGGAAATAAAAATAAATTAAGTCAACAAAAAGTGGCTCTATTCATTCTTCTTAGCTCCACATCCCACAACACTCTTAGTCAATTACTGACTTTGTACAAGTGGCACAATAAGCAATATAGTTTGCCCGCTATTCTTTGAAGATTTCTCCACTGTACAAATGAAATCCAAACTTTTCATTCTGTGTATTACTTTATTTTCAATTTATGCTACTAGTTTGAAACCTATTTCTCCTTGAAGGGACCACGTTCATTTACATCTTGACGACAGGACAAAAATTGGCGCCAGAAAAGTGTGCATACAAAAGTCTAATAATTTTCAAAGGAAAAAGTCTGAACATAACCATACTAGAATATTTTCTCCAAGAACATTTAAGCTTTTACTTCCCTATTTATTTTAATAAATCTCATTCTCTTTCTTAAAATTATCTCACTTTTATCCTTAATTTCATGTAATGCACAATTTACATGCTACTTAGCACTTTCTCTGCACCATGGAGTGCTATCAGAGAAAAAAAACTGGATTACTTTTTTTATTTAAGCAAACTCAAAGATGCTTCAAACTAGGAATTCACCTAGTGCATTCTGACACAAATGGTATTCAGTCCAAAGGTCTTGACTACAATTAATCTGACAAAAAGACCCAGACAAACAAAACACCCATAACCAAACCAAACCAAACCCCTCCCCATTCTGGAAAGGGGTTATAGTGGATGTAAGATGCTGAGAACTACTTTGTACTCCAGATCCACCACTTTCTAATTCACACTACTTGCTAATACAGACATAATAAAACACAAAATTGCCACTTACGAACACTAAAGAAGGGTCAAGGTAGGAGGAGCAAGTGAACATGTAGGCCAGGCATATTAGCCTTTTCAGACTCCAGATTAATGATAAAAATGAAACACAAAATATTCCTTGTTGATTATCAAAAGAATTCTTATGCAAACTCATCCGCATATCCAAAATAACAAAGTAATTTTGCATTAAGTTTCCTTAGAAGGTTGACTAAGGAAACCAGCTTTTCATACAAAGCACACAGTTCTGGGTGAGTTTCTTTCCAACGTTTAAGAAAATCCAACATTTTATCCAACAAGTAACCAAAGCAAAATCAGATTCAACGTTCAGTACCTAACTTGAAACTGTGAAGTGTTAAGTATCATGGAAAACCTACTTAAGGTACCTCTACCAGAGTTCTGGTACCTACAGACCTTATTGCATGCAGAGTTTTTGTACCTATAAATGTCATTGCATGCACAGTGATACTCTTCAGAGGGAAAACTGTTTGAATTCTGCTTTTATAACATTGGAAGTTTCCTCTATGCATTGCTGCTACTGAAACAGGTGATCAATAAGCATACAAAACATTTTTCCTCTCTTTCGTCCTAGGGTTTTGACATTAAATATTTAAATTAATTCCAGAAATTGGCTTGAAAGTCTAAGCTGTATGAATATAAAGCTTAGCCCATGATAGATGAGTCAAACAGCAATTAATAGAACACACTTGCATACTAATTTACTGCCATTTTCAAAGGGGTGAGGAGTTTCTAGCTACTGAAGAGAGGATGAATGTTCAACTGGAAATTCATTAAAGTTTACAATTAAAGATATCAAGCTTGATCATGCCCTCAAATACTATGCAGACATGTATTTTCTGAATTCTGCACAACACACTGTTTGCAGAGGAACAACAGGTGATTTAACAATGCAAACAATGATGTGTCTCCAGGCATCATTCAGTCAAAACCTTATGGCAGCAAAAAGAAGAAATGCAGTATCAATTAAAATTTTGCTTCTAAAGCTCAAAAAGAAAAACCATAATCCCTGTCTTCAAGGAAACACTTCATTAACATTTACATATTTACTCACACTTAGCATTCATGGACTAAATACAAAAGTTCAGTATAACAGCTCCTCAGGGTAATTTCCTTCAGATTCTCCTCTCTCTCCATTAATGACCTACCATCTGACCCGCACTTCAAGAAGTATTAACTCAAAAAATACAAGACTTCATGCAACCAAAGACTCACTGAAGTCTAAACTAAGGAATAAATTGCAAAATACTTGCTTTCACTAATGAAATTCCAACTCCAGTGAAACCAAAGAGTTTCATTCTCTATTAACAGATACCTGCCTACAGAGAAATCACAACCTCTGCTACTTCGGCATGAGAGACAAACTGACACAGACAGTTAAGGGACACTACAAACACAGATTTGTAGTGTTCCAGATTTGTAGTGTCCCTAAACCTTCTCCTACTATCCTGTTTGAACACCTCACCACTCAGTAGATTTCTTAATGCTTTGTAAACTGTGAATTACATACTCTGATCAAATTAAACAGAGCACTATTGCAAAAGATTAAACAGGCATTATTTTTGGGTGGACATTCTACACAAATCAGAAAACCCATGCAAGAAATCAAGTTTGGCCAGTTTCTTCTCTAGTTAGGTCTCCAGTGAACTGAAATTCCTACCTCAGAGGCAAAAAATACTTCACGATCTCCTAAATGTAGCCAAATATTTAATGGCGTTTTCTCCTGGAAAATATTCATGCTAAAGCCAGCACAAATACACCCAAGGTAGAGAGTCAGAGCACACCTAATCATCTTGGAAAGTAAAGCATTATTACATATTTTCAAACTGGGTTTGTTTTTTGAAAAACTAAGTAGCCAAGTAGTGAAGAACAGGCCCTTTTCTGAGATGCAAAAGATTTCCAATGCTCTTCAGCATCATGCAGGATAGTTTTACTCCACATGTCCCAAATACAGCAATCATGGCTTGGTTTGGCGTTTGGGGAGATTCACTTGGTTTATTCTGAGAGGGAGCAAAGAAAACATGGATTTAACCATGTTCAGTATAACATGGACTTCCTAAAACATGAATTTGGTCAAACTTTCAATGGATTATATTTATTTAAGTACAGAGGAAATGAAATGTGACATTTTAAAGCACTGTTGCAGTGAAATGCAATAGACTAAAACTAATATTGCTTATCAAAACCACTGCTCATATAACTTTTCTTTTTTGTGATTTCCCTTCAGGATGCCTTTTAGTCAGCATTACCTCCAAAGAAGAGACATCTCTGAGGTTTACCTGAGGCCACTGATGTGAATCCCAATCAGACTGACAACTATTTAATCAACTCCTCTTTCTTTACTCCCCCAGTCACTGTGCAATTTTTAATGTTAAATCTCAAATTATTTTTCTTTTTTAATCTACTCTATATCTTATTCCATATCCGCTTCACTTTCTCTCAGGACTTGGACTAAATTCACAGGGCAAAAAGGGGTATCTTGCAGACAGAGGTCCTCTCTCTGTTCAGCCATCCTGCTGACAAGCAATTTTCCCATGCCCATTCATCAGCTACCTCTCAGAGAAAAGGATGCAAATGGGAACAACATCAACTTGCTGTTGCCTTCCCAAAGGAAACTAGCCATTAGTGAACAAGCATGGTTCTTGGATCCTCAAAGTACAATAAACATTCCCTTTACTTTCACTTTCCTCCTGAAATAAGTTTATGACCAAAATCATCAACAACAGTATCCAACAGCAGCTGCCTGGTTCATAAACAACTATGCATACTGCATCCTACTTCTTCTTTTCCTGTTCCCAAATAAGTGTGGCAAATGGAAAAGTAGGGTAAGCACCTTGAGAGAGTAGGTAGGGGGATACTGTCAGATACGCTCCTGCCAGCCAAGAACTTGATTAGCATCCTTAATCAAGAAGTGCCAAAGGGTACCAAAACACAGAGTATAAAACCAGACCTCTAATTAAAAGTACAAAAGCCCCATCCCACACTGTGGTTTGGTTTGCAAAGGGATCACCTCTGTCCCAAGAGTCATGAGGCATTGTAACCTGTCACCTGAGTATTCCCCTATTAAGGGTCCAAGATTTGTAAATATTTTGTTTTCATTTATATTTCTTGTTTTCACATTTCATACAACTCTTGGACTTACTACCTCAGTAAGACCTGTTCACTCCAGTGCTGAGAATGCCTTAATGCTCTGTAAGTCACAGGCAACACAGAGTTCTTCCTTTTACATTACTTGGTGTAAAAGGAAGAAAATTACTTTAGCAGAACAAAAACAAAAAAAAAGAAAAACTAGCAAGAAGCTGACTAGTTCTAAGTACGGACATTTATCAGTTATTAGTCATTAGTCGAAACTGATAGTGATGGGAAGTCAAGCACAGTGCATCTCGTCATTGTTTTCAATGATGATAAAGTGCTGCCTGCTGCCAAGCAGCGCCTCAAAATGGAGAAGGATTCTTTAACTTGCTTCAGATGAGCAACTGGGTGCCTGCCAATTTTTTACATGAACAGTCATAAGCATGTTCCTGCACAGCAGGATGTGGTCAAACTATTCAAAGCTGTAAAACCAGGTTTGCTTGCCAGTTACGCTATTGCTTCGAGATCAGTGTACTAGAGGTAATACTTTGCCAGCCATGAAACCACTGCTATTTCTTAAAAGCAAATTATATATATCTCTTTAATATTTAAAACTCTGTATAGAAATGACTGTTACCAATTAAAAACCTCCCACATTTACAGAATTAGTTAGGACTGGAAACATATCAAACACACAATTTCCTAATCTCTTAATGAGCTTTAAAAAATCACTTCCTTCAAGCTGTACCAATTAAAAGGTCCCCTTTCTTGTCTAAACCAGAAGAAAAGTAATTGTAATGACTTACTCAAGTCTTTGGCTGCCAACCCTGTAATGATATTAACATTCCTGTCCACAAGGTGTGATGTGGCTGATAGGTTGCTGAGACACTGTACTGCATTGCCTCCTGCTGGAAATCACTTCTTTAGAGTATTTTATGAGGATCACACAATGTGACTATGCCATATGGAATCTCTACTAAGTGTCTGTCACTCACTGGATTACTCAAGCAAGAGAGATTTCTCAAGAAAGGTAAAACTGCATTATGATCACCTGGACAAACAATTTTTTTCCTTGAATGAGTTAAGACAAAACTGAATGTTACAGACAAGAAAATGATGTTTTATTTCTTTCAGAGGATCAGTCATAAAACACACTGTAGATCCTCAGTATCACACAATATCTGTTCACTAACAAACATATCTTAGCAAATACAACCAAACTGTTGAGTTTGTTTTTTTAAGGGGGTTGATACAGAAGATGGATGTCAATGTTTAGACATGCTTTAGTTGTTTGTTTATTATTCACTTGAAAATACATACTAAAAGTAGTATCAAATATTTGAGTTTATACCATTTCATTTGTTTTCACACATACAAAAAGTAGTTTGCATATTTGCTCAGCAATCTAGTGAAAAGATCTGAGATTACATACACTTGCACAGCTCAATACAGTGAGAGAAGTGCCTCAATCTGCTTCCTAGTAAGAAGCAATGCTCACACTGGAAAACTCAAAAAATACACAGAGGTTCTTGGATGTTACAGGTAGAAAAAACATTTTTATGGCCTTTCCAAGACATGGACAGTGTTCTTCATTTTTTGAAGAATAAAGGAATTCAAATAAAATCTAAACAGAAGAATCACAACAAGCTAATCATTGAGTATGCTGCAACTGCAGTCCAACTAAATGCAGCTCAGTAGTACAGCTACGAAAAAAAGCATGATGAAACTGAATTTAAAGGACTAGTTGGAAGTAATCTGTATTTACCTGGTCATAGGAAACGCATAGTTTAAACAATGTCCATTCTCTGAAAATGTACTTTATTCCTCACTTGAAATCAAAGCAATGTGTTTAGGCTGTGAAGGTTTTCACATTATTGTTTCTTACCCAGAAAAATCAGAAATCCCGTGAGTTAACCCTCAAAAGCTAGACACTACATAGGCTCACTGTGCTCAATTGCCAAATGCCAGGCTATCGTGAAGGAAATCACAGCAAAAAGCAATAGATGCAGCTTCACTAAACACAGTCAGCCCAGACTCTTGTTATTGTGTAGGTGGCTGTCCATCATATGGAACCAGCTCTGGTGGTCACTCAAATGACTTTGCTGTCTCCAGCTCCACACAACAGCAACCAGGAACAAAGCAACACCATGTCTCATGAAACATTCAACCTCCATTGCCCAGTGACCCCTGAACTTTACAAATGCATTTTCCAGAGGACAGACACAGTATGCTAATGGCTTACTCTATTCCTGCTTCTTCTCAACCTGCTCTCAATTCTCTCCTTCATATTTGATGTCACTTCCACAAAAAGAAAAAGATTTTAACTTGCATTGTTATGAATGCCTGAGACAACCCCAGATCTAACTTCCAATAATTTGCATTTGTTATGCTAAGCATATACATCCCCTGAATTATATCTAGTCCCTTTGTGGTCTAATGTAGAATCCCTCTCCTATTGTTCTTGCTGTTAGCACTGTAATAACTACTGCTATTGCAATGTTAACAAAAGACTACTAATAATTCAAGTACGGGATGAATTCCCAAGGAATCATAAAGTGAGAAACACAGGTTGAAAAGGTAGCTTCAATTCCAAGGACCTATTTTCTAGATTCAACAGTAACAGCTGTAAAAGCATCACATATTTGAAAACACACGATGAATAGTTTTATTAACAATTAATTTAAAACAATGGTGCTATAAATGGCTAGTGGTATCATACATCTTCATTTTGTGAGGATTTATTATTCTATTAATTTGTTTTTTCAGCTGCAGTATCTAGTTAACATTACCTGTGCTTTTTGCTGATATGGCTAAAGATGGCTTTGCTAGCGGTGACACTTGAGCCATTACTATCCAAAATTATTATCTTTATTAATTTTTAAGCTGATTACTTGAAAATATTACTCCATAAACAGGCAGCTTAAAATCAATTAAATTAAAACGTGTATTAAAATGACTGACAATGAAATTCTTCTTTAACATTGATAGAAGTTTCATGGTCCAAGTATGCCTGAAAGTCCACTTCAGCAAAGAACCAAAACTGAAATAATAGTTGCTGAAAGCTTTCCTGTTACAAGATGCTCACTTTTCAAATGCCCTGTGCAAGAAGAACATAAACTTTTGGAAGGACTTTTGGACAATTCCCAGCACCTGTGCTGGGAAACATCCCAGCAATATTATTATAAAAAGAAAAAAATAGACTCAGAAAGTAAAATACCACCAATAATACATTAAGAGTTTTTGCAATACATACTCTTGACAGACACAAAAAATATTCTAAGCACCAGGCAGATGGGGCTTTCAAGGTTAAAGTAAGAGAATGTAAAAAGTGAGTGAAAAAGCATGAAAATTACAGTGTTTGTAGAGGGAGAACTTTTATCACAGGACTTATCAATAGAATATAAATTCAATTAACATTATTGATATCATTAAAGATCACAAACCTGACTTTAAATTAGTTACATATGGGCCAACTTTGGTTACTTACATTAAAAATCAAAATTTTCAATATTGGAAGAGTCAGATTAAATTTGTTGCCTGGCATAAGGGGCTTCATACAGTCTAAGATCTTTTCTCAGGAGATATATTCCCTACTTGGTCTGTTCCTCCTTACAACTCTTTATTGAGTTAAAAATGCATTAAAAACGGTCGGTAAAAAACCTAAACTCAAACCAAAGTACTGACAAAAACTCTTCCGTGAGATGAAAAATGCAAGGAAACTCTCTTTATGATGAAGAGAATGAAGACAATTACTGTTCTGTCAAAATAGGAAATTGCAGGCAATGAGTGATCTGAGCAGAAGAAAGAACCCCGATTCTTTCAAGTCACATAGTAGATGGGTAAGACTTTGAGAGTCAAGGACCACATGCTGATTTTTATCTCCTGCACGTAAGGCAACAAAGGGAGGAATTGCTTGCATTGTTGCATGTGGTACTGTTACCTTCCTTTAATGTATATTTTTGCTACTTGCAAACCTTTATAAATCTTTTCGTCCCAGTTAACTGTCATCCAATGCATTTCACCAATACAGCACACTTCAAAACTAAGCCCTAAATAGCTTTTTAGATTGGTCAACTCACTGAAAATCATTTTGTTTAGAAAGAAGACAGAGAGTAATGAAGTGCAAAAAATGCAAATATAACTTTTCTCAGGAAACACAGTGATGCCATTTTAATGGACACTACTACCATGAAGAAAAAGTTGATTAGTAATCAGACATTTACTACAAGGGCTCTCATTTGAGATTTTCAAGAGAGAAAAGTAAACAAAATAGTTTTCTTCCCCAAAAGTAAACTAACCCCTGCCCCCCTCCAAGAAAAAAAAGAACAAAAAAAGAAATTTTCTACGGAGTGATAATATACGTGTAGAGACTTACTTGAGATAAAGCAGCATCCCGTTGCTCTATTACTGCATTCATTTCCTCAGCTATTATTTTCTTTTTACGTTCTTTGGTCCTGTGTATTCGGTTCAGAATTATAGCTCCATTCTTCAGTATATCTATCCCTGTGTCTGCATTGTTTATTCTGTTCAGTAATTCCTGTAATGTCTACCAACAGCATTATATGTTAGTCAGACATGAAGTTTTAATATATTTTATTTAATATAGGGTTTTAATTAATAGGCACATGTGAATTGTAAATTGACTGAGTGAAGTTATTGAATTTTCATATTGCAGCAAAGATGTACATTATTAGTGTGTCAATTCTTCTTTTTCCCACATCTTAGTTCTTGAAACCCACTCAATTGAACTTAAGCCTCTAAGATATAAGACTGACATCAAGAAATCTCCTCAGAGAATGGCTTACCATGTCATTTTCTTCAGGGTTAATATTTTCTAGCCTAGAAAAAAGGGACACAGAAAGCCTGATCAGTAGCATTTCCTTAGTGCAGCAAAATGAGTTCGCTTTTTAAATCTTTAGAACCTCAAGTAATTTCATTCTACTAGTCTTTAGAGTCAACCATGACACTGAACATATTAAAGTGCCACCTGCTCGACTCCATCTTTCAATAATGCTCCATATCTTCAGCACTGACTTCAGACTGTTAAGTTATTAATGTTTACTGCTATATATGACTACAAGGATCAATTGTTCATATGTGCTTAGATGAAAAAAGTTCCCCAGTGATAGAAATGACTGATGCTTTTATTTTATTTATTTCTGGGCTTACAACTTTTACATGCTGGGTTTTTTTTTTGTTGTTTTTATTGCACCCCAAATGAAACGGAACATGGCTTTTGTTGATAGGGTTTTTTTTTTTTAATTTTTAAGGAATTCTTTTTCCACCTCTTTCTTCCAAAATGAGGGAAAAATCCTGGTTGAAGTAACTTTAAAAATATTTTGATTTTATATCTTGCATAAAATAGGAAGCTAAGCAAATTCTCTGCAAGGCCCCTATTTAATTCTGGAACAAACCTGCCTGCATTTTCCTCCCTTTCTATTTCAATAGAACATATATTGACCTGTCAAATACAAAGATGATATGAGGAATTTAGTCATACAGCATTGAATACTGGCTGTGTAAAAGTAGTAAGTGATAGCACAAAAATCTAATAAATGGGATAGTACACATTTTATTTTATCTAAGGTTAGTTAAATGGGCAGAGATCTTTCTTCTAGAAAAATGAGCATATTAAAGTTACCTTACCACTCCACTGCTACTTACTTAATGGTGACTTCTACTAAAAGTAGCCTATGATATTTTAGGACAGATACAGTACTATTAAACATCTTCTACACAGCAACACTTCAGCAGTGCTGTGACAGGCACTGCTCCAAAGCCATGATTTCAGCTAAAACACATTATAG
Source organism: Ammospiza nelsoni (assembly GCF_027579445.1). Taxonomy (NCBI): domain Eukaryota; kingdom Metazoa; phylum Chordata; class Aves; order Passeriformes; family Passerellidae; genus Ammospiza; species Ammospiza nelsoni. The sequence continues at coordinate 40,554,621 of NC_080638.1, read as the reverse complement.
AACACTTGACAGCAAGCTACCACATTTTCCATTAGTTTTGCAGATAACAGTACATAAGACATAGTAAATCAACAAGTACAAAAAATTTTAAATTAAAAAGAAATATTTCAGAATATACTATCAGTGTATATTTCAGAATATACTATCACTGTTATATTTACATGGCATTCAGAAGCAGTAACTACTCCAACATATTCACTCAGCATCAGAACTAAACAAAATAAAGTAAAAGCTAACCTTTGCTGGGTTTGACTTTATTCATAAAGTAACACAAATAATAAAATAACAAACATAATAGTATTAATTATTATATTATTATAATAAATTCTCATAGCTGGATCCTTGGCCCAGCTTTAAGGTCCTACTTTAAGATCCTGTTTAAGATCCTGCTTTAGGTTTTTACATTGTTCTAAGTACCACTTCATGTGGGACTTAAAAATGGATCTCCAGCTAGTTTATATTCACAATGAAAAGAACAGTATTTGTCAAAGTAAATTGGCAGGACTGACCCAGCTCCTCCAGAGGACTTCTACGCTGCTAAAAGTGTGGGTCAACAAAACCACCCAGCCAACCAACAGGCTGGGTAAGCAAGATACCTTAGGGAGAAATGGGAGTGGAAAAAAGAACATGAACTTCTGCCATAAGCATACCTTCAGCATATAACTGCCACAAGGGATCTATCTGTAGGTATACAAACATCTCCTTAGGTGACAATATTTTTAAAAAAGTAGCATCCAGAGCTGTGTAATTGCCCTGGTAACTCTCCCTGTGCTGTGCATAGACAATGAATGAAAGCATTATGATTTTAAACAGCAGTAATCAAGGATTCCTCCTCTCCCACTTCTAAACACATTCTGATAACATAACCCCTAGAGCCAACAGGCCTGAAAGAATTTTAGTTGTTACAGTTAAATAATTACAATAGAACTGCTCCAGCTGCTAATTTAAAGAAAGAATTAAAGCATTTGATAAAGGTTGGCTGGCTGTTCAATATTGCACTCTTGTAAAGTTCTCTGATTGGAGTAAGTCCAAAGCAGATGGGAAGAGTGACTTGTGCTCTAAAACTTGATGAGTGTGGCACAAGTAGCCAATGTTCTTTATAAAAACCCCAAACCTCTATGTGCTCCACGTCTCAGACAGGGAACTTGACCGTTTGAACAACCACCATAAGGAAGGAAGAAACTATCAAGGGTGGTAGTTAGAAAAGAAAGCTCATGTTCTCCACAGGGAAATCTCTTAAACCAGTTCTGAGACTGTGAATGGCATCAGGGTATCAGACCTCTCTATAAAGCATGGGAAAGAACACCCAAGTGGATGACAGCTAGTACAACTGCTGTTCTCTAAATGATAGCAATAAAATGTAATAGCTTGGCTTCAAACTACCAGTCAAGGGAGTTACTGATTCTCCTGGGAACAAGTACTACTTTGGCATTACCAGTGTTTCCAGTGTCTTCTGCAATTACATGTTTTTGAGGAAGGTACTATGCATGTTCTCTGAGAAATGGAGTTTCTTCTCTTTTCTCATACTTTTGCACAGAACTAAGTCAGTTTACAAGAACATGAGTGAAGCAGACAGAAGGGGTTGAAGGGAAAACAAGTGAAGGTGTTCTGAGGGATTCATGTGTATCAAGAACTGCCACTCACGTGTCTGTGGATTCCACTGCAGAGAAAGCAGCAATATGCCAGAAACCCAAGTCATTGACCAAGTTTGTTGACCAGAATAATTAATTTTCTGCATTACTTGAGAGCTTTAAGATCAAAGATCTTGAGTTTATGCTAACTGTTTATATACAGGATCATGTGATGTTTGAAGCCATACAAAACTTTCTTTACTCTTGGAACATACAAGACTACTCTATTAACTTGTAAATTCTACAGAGTAATGGTGGACAAACTATGTGCAGATTATTGAAATTAATTTAGATAATATTGTCTGGCCTGAACTATAACAATACTCAAAAGAAGATGACTGGTTTTCTGCCTGAAACAGGAATGTTCTTAGCAGAATCAATTAATTAAAACATCATTGCCTTTCATTTAGTAAACTAATAACTGCACCTTTTCAGTCTCCTGCCATGGAAAGCTTGTTTCTTTGTACTTCCCCTGGGAGAAAAGTAAGAGAAATTTCTCAGCCACTCTAGTCTTTGTGGGACTAACAAAGATGATCACCAAGATCATCACAAATCAGATGGCCAGGGATTGTATGGAGAAGCAAACTGTAGCTTCAAAGCTACCTATATCCCAAGGGAGAAAGAAACCACTCTTTATAATTTTCCCCTTAGTTCTGTTTAACATATGATTGCCTATTTCTGTTGAGTTAAACTGGCATACATAAAAATCTGTGAACTATTAATTGTACCCTTATTACCTTATAAACTGCTCCTACACTAAAGATAGGGAAAAAACCCATATATTTTTACTGTGTCACCCATATAATTAGTAGAAATTTTGCTGAAGGAATTGTCTAGTGGGCTTAAAGGCTTGATTGATTTCCTATATGTTGCATCTTTTGACTGACATTCTGGTACTCTGTGTCAAAAGATCCCTATAAAATGTCACATTCATCTTATTTCTCCCTCAATAAATCAATACTGAAGCTTTAGATTATATTTTTAATTTTTGTGATCAAAATTATTCACCTTCTCTCAGTCTCCAGAGAAAAATAGGGTTTTATAAAACAGCAAACAAATTAACCAATAACACAGTAAGACTAGCCCCAGTCTATTTCATTGCATGGATAATAATGTCTTAAGTTTTCCTATAACCACTGTTGAGCAGCTTATGACTGTCACAGAGTGACACAACAGCCTTTTTACATGGTGCAGGAAATGTATACTTACTCTTTGAGAGACTCTTCTAAACGCTGCACTCGCAGAAATGCTTCATCTCTCTCTTCATTGGCTAACCTAAGCCTTGCCATGACAGCCTCATCACGTTCCCGTTGAGCAGAATAAACTTCTTCCACCAGAGCTGCAAAAGTGTGTTCAACAAACAAGTTTGACAGGGAAAAGCACTATTAGATGCACTTATGTTGGCCTTTGCCACCCCCTCCTAAAATCAACACTTCTCCAATGACCTTGGATTATTCTGCATAAAGTCTATATTGCTTCTTAGACACAACACTAAATTGCTGTTAATTGTTACACTCAATACTTTAAGGTATTAAATAAATCTATGTGTTTTCAAATTCACCCCTATAAAATCTAACAGGGAAAGAAAGTGATTTGCTGGGCGTTCTGAATACTTGCTTAATGGAAAAGTAATTCTTAAAGCTCAGAATCATATAAGACACTAGCAAGTTTCTTCTAGGACACTGAGTTAAAAGTAATCACACATTAAAACTATTACCATCAGACCGCTTCCTATCAGGGTGGCACAGTGATATTAAAAATTCTAATATTTTTATAGTCTATCTCTGGTATCACAAGAGTGGCACAGCTGGCATGTCTCCTTCTCTGCCAAGCCTTTACTTTATTGTGTAATATACTGTTATATTATCTGTTACAGCATACATGGACCTTAGAGCATTAGGTACCAATAAACTAAGATTTACTGTCTATCCTTAGGAGCAAACTAACACCTTCAAGTCATTCCTCATCCTGAGCTTACATTTTCTCCCTGCCTCTCCCCTGTCAATATGTCTAACACCATCTCTGGCACACTGCCAGAATCCTTACCCCGACCCTGCCTCCACTAAAATCTTTATTCATACTTTCATCATTTCCCCCTGCAATACTGCAAATCTCTCCTCACAGTCATCATAAAACCATGCATTCAAAATGTCTAGAGACTTTCAGGATGCTGTAAGACTGCTGTCACTCCAAGACAGAGTTCTATATTCTCTCTCACTGAAACCTCAAAAAACTCAGCTGAGGTCTATAGGTTCCTGAATTCTCCATTCTCCTTGGCCCTTCTAGTCTGTCAAACTGGAGTATAGCCATAGTCTCCTAACATAGTGTTTTTCAAATTTTGATGTTTCTTTCTCAAGAACTTTCTCTATTAAGGCATTGCTGCTGGGCTTCCTTACTCCCTTCAGAACTATCTGCTCCTCCCTCAACCACTGCTTAAGTCATTACAATCTCAAAGAAAGTCTTCCTCCCTCTTTACTTCCTCCCTTCTACTACAAGTCTAGAGCTTTTGTCCCTCCATTCTTACCTAATTGAGATCAACTTTTTGGCCTTTATTTGTTATTTTACTCTTACTTCACCTCTGTACATATTGCACAAAAAACTTCATAGTGGAATATATAATGAAACATTATATTTGTCTTCACAGAATGAAACAATAGAAACACAGTAGCACATTTTTGTACCAACTATATTACTGGCACAAAATACATTTTATCAGTACCAAGAAAAAAGGAATCTTGTCCTCAAGCTGGGGAGCAGACTGTCACTGAGGAGTAAGGAAGCATTTTTTGCAAGCCTAGCAAAACGTTGCAGGCTAACAGCCCATTACACAAAATCAGACAGGGAAAGGCTAAATATTAATTGTGAAAGTCCAGTCCTTCCCCCTCAGAGGAGCCACAAGCCACGTCATCAGGTCAGAGCTGTAACAGTTATGTCCCAACAACAACACCAAAAGAAATTCAGCACTGGAAGCACAGATTTTGAAATGTACGCAAAAATTAACAAACACTGATTAAATTCTCTTTAATCCAGAAGAAGGGTGTTTTTTTTCCTTGAAGATCTATTTCCCCTGTTTGCAAAAAGAAAACTTTGCCTGATGTGGAATGGAAAAACTAAGGACTAAGGCAGCTGTAACATTGCGTTTGCACTGGCTGGTATCCAGCAATAAGTTTACAGCACTTGCAGAGAATGCATCTGATATCTGCAAAAGTAGGTGGCTCAGCAAGGACAAGAAAAAAAACATAGGAGGTAACCTAGGCTGTGCATTTCAGCTCACCAGACTTCCATTTCAATTGCTGAGATCTGTGATGGCAGGGAAACTAGTGCCAGAGCAATGACTGCCTGGGTGAACTACAGTGCAACTGCTATGTCCTGACTGGATCTGGAATACACAGGCAGCTTGACTCTCTATGGTAATTATTACCTATCAGTACCTAAATATATTTGTTTGCTATGGCTTCTCCAGTAAATTATGTCAGTGTATCTAGCATCATAAACAGAGACACTTCACAGAGAATTCTTTCCATAAAGCTGCAAGTGGAAACACTATGCAATTTTCACCTTGAAAACAACTGCTGCAATGAACTGAAAGTTGTCTAAAATAACTGAAGATTTGGCACTTATTACTATTCTGAGGTTAATTATTTTCCAGTTTAGCTAACTTCTTTCTGGCCTGTTCAAGTGCACCACTTCTGTCAGACCTTAGAACACCCTCACCTCAGCATGAAACCCCACAGTTTGTTGACTCCTGCAATGGATTTTGAATGTACACGTACACATAGAGCGACTGTCTTTTGGCATATCTCAGTCCCTCTCTACATAAATATGGCCAGTGGTAATAATGACTATACAGGCTTTTAAAAGACAGATTTTTTTCTTCTTTGTCATTAAACCAAAGTAATGTACACGTAACAGTATGAAAGCATTCAGAAAAAAAGATTTTTCAAGTTATTTAAGCATCCTGCTTATCTGAAATCTTACCACCCCTGACAGCAGCTCAGATGCTAATTGCCTTTGAACAGTGAACCCTTCCCCCACCCAAAAGTCTATTACAAAACACTGTCTTTTAACCAGCAGCTACGAAAAGTACTTTATTGAGCAATTCTTTCTTGTTGTTTTCTTATCCTTCCACTAAAGTAAAGCATTGGTGTAAATATCCCACAGACCAGATCCACAAACTGCATTAAAAAATTCTATATAATTCATGTAAATTCTATATATTATATATATATATATATATATATAAAATTCATGTCACTTCTATGTCATTCTATATCAATTAAAAGTGTCTGGTTTTTAGTTCTGTTTCTTAAAAGCAATATTGCAAGTTTAATTCTAAAACAGATTAGGGAAAATGTAGAAAACCATGTAAGATGCTTGCATAGTAATCTAAATTTAAAAAAAAAAAAAGATACTTAGATACATGGCATATTAATACAACATAGCAATACTGACACTGCCAAAAGAAGTTACTTATTTAAAAATACTTAAAGACCTCATCTAGCTCATTTTAATGGTCTGTGGATGACTAAGTCACCTGATCTCTTCACCAGCCAAAGCTGAATTCAGTTTTGATGGTTTTGTTACCCAGTGGCTATACATTTCTGACTCCTATTTAACATTTTTTAAATTCCTTTTTTCCTACTCTAGGGAATATTATGACAGTCACACGACTGCAGGTAGTCTGAACATTCCCCATTTACACTGAGCTATGGATGAGTCACCAAGTAGAAGTTCAGGACTGTAAGGACCACAGCATGCTTGAAATAAGTGAAATGCATACACATTTAGGTCTCAATGCAGCAGCAAAGCAAAACATTTTGTGCCATATCTAGGAAAACAAGTGATGTATAAGCTTGTCCAGTTAGAGTCTATGAAAGAGTGACATGACATTCTTTCATATTAGAAAGAGTAAAAATTATCCAGATTATCATCCCTATGCTTCTTTAAAATGTGAGGTGAAAAATGATTAATACCAAGTCACCCTTCTAAATTCCATTCAAGATATGACATATCCAGCAAAATTCTAACTCCATACTGCTACACTGCCTGATCCAAAGAGAAAACAGATCCAGCTACTTTTTCACCAACTGCTCTGGTCACCATTACAAGGTTTTCCTTGGAGACCTTCTAGTGGCATACCAGCCACCCCTATCCTTTCCATCTTGAAGCCTGACCAAGAAGAAACACAAATTTGTACAAAATTCATATTTCAGGTAAGAAAATGACACACAGAAATGCAGTATGAATAGTCTAGTATTAAGCTAAAATGAATTGTGTCATTTACTAAGACATATATATATATATACACATATCTATAATGGAATTCAAGAGTTAAAATATTTTAATCCCAGAGAACTGAATTAAGAAAAAAGGATTATTTTCCCATGCTTGCAAATATTGTAGTATATAAAAGTACAGCACTTTTAGTTTAGTTGTATAAACTTAATTTTTTAAATATTTTAATAACATCTTTCTCCTTGTAACTAAACTCCCTGCATACTCTAAAAGAGCTCTTTATTTTAAAAGAATCATTATGCTAAACTCATCAATTCTAAAACATTTTTAGTTTTTAGTAAAGAAAACAATTGTAAACAGAGAGCTTTTGTAAGGTAGATAGCTATTACAAAGTTCACTTAGAAAATCAATATAGCATTTTAGCTGGAATTTGCTCATTAAACACCCACAGCTCTAATGCAAATTATGATGGAATGAATAAAGCAAATACATATGCTTCTTTCTTTTTATTAAATGTAAAATCTACTGTTAATTGCATCTGGTATGTCATATAAACTTTTCTCCTTAACTATTAAATGGAAGCTTTTACAAAAGTCATTAGAGATTCTCTTTCTTTGACTTGTATAAATTTCAATATTTGTTCAGTAAAGGTTCACAGCAGTTAAATTACATTAACAAATATTATTAGCTACTATGTAAGCCAACTAAGTAAAATACTTATATTGCAGGTAAAACAAATCAATGGGTGTTTACAATAATATTTGGATATGTCCATTTTTAAACAAGCTTATCAAATATCATGTAATTCTTAGTCAAATGAGAGAGACTCAAAGTAGATTTTTTTATCCCAAATACTCAAATTTGTTTAGTAAGCTAATTGTTTTCTAATATGGGCAAAAGTAAATATGAAGAAGATGAACCATACCAAGTATGAGTTTACTGAGTCAAAGCAGTGTACATATTTTCTTAGTTGAACCTGATTCTTTTGGCAAACTTATCTCCTATACTTTTTAAACCACCTTTAAAACAGCAGTAATGAGAAGGTGTGCTGGAAATCATTCTAGTTTAAACAGTGTTTCATGATTTTCCAAACATGGAACTTTGGGGGAAGCAAGGAAAGCACAAGTCCCAGGATAAAAGTCTGTTTGCTTATTTCCTAGAGGTCATCTGCGTAAATAAAATAAACTGAGTAAGAGAGGCAAAAGAGGAAAACGTTGGGACTAAAAACAGAAATCACTTATTTATGGCAGCAGAAATCACTTTTTAAAATTACTCATAAAAAAAGTAAAATTAGAATACAGGCCAAGTCTTCTAAAGAAAATATGAGATCACTACACACAGCGCTACTGTATTTCAGAAGATACAGTAAATATTATTACACTACAATAACTGATTTTCAATATAAGTAAGTTTTACATATATATTAAATTTTATTTGACTGTATGGATATATGCATGTTCTCCTTGCAGAAATACAAACCTGTATGTATTTTTCATCCACTTAAATTAGAAATCAAAATCCTCTGAGATTTCCTTCTATTAAATTTAATGACTGTGCTCACAACTCCTAAATAAGTCAATCTTATCATAGACAAATAAAGAAAAAAACCCCTGCATTGCCATGAAAGCCTTTAAAATGTGTCATTAATTGGTCTCTGCTTATACATGTTACAAAATGCAGATAATCCCCAGAAATGTTCAAATTCTAAAGCACTTACAAAGTTCTTATTCAGGTTAATGGCAAACTATCAGGAGCTCCAGGGCTCACTGTCAACTTAAAAATAGTGTTGACATTTTCTATTACGAAACAGATAACTTAAGTTTCTAGCTTTTTTTGAAAGCTACCATTCATTTACTTTCAGTTATGACGTACAACTGAAAAACTAAAAGTAAAATAGTGATAAGAAGATCATAGGAAAAATACTGAAGTGTTTTCACCAGTCTGTACCAGGAGTTATAGACTAAAAGTAATTTACACCTAAATGTGACTTTATAGATAAAGCAATCTGAACAAACACTGATAGAACACACTGACTTCTTTATTGCTTTGTGTTTGTTGTATGTATTTAGTGCATAGCATTCATCTGCTCCTACATTTCCAACGCTATAAAAAGAGTGTCCTTAAAAAAAGGCTAAAGTTGTTTAGTGGCAGCTCTGCATAGGGTTTTCTTTATGTACTCAGATCACAGTTCAATTAAAAAAAATAAAGTGGAAAAGAATAGGAGACAGCATTATACACAGACCCCAAGGCAGTTCTTGTGAAAGCCAATCCCTGTACAATACTTAAGCCTCTGCCTCTAACACACTAAACACAGCTGACTTCAAAATTTAAACCATAATGCTGTTAAACGTTTTTCTTCAGTGGGTAATTGCTGATGCCTGAATATTTATTTTTAGGGGGGAAATATAAACATTGCATTAAAGTTTGCAAGTTATAATTTGTCACATTAAAGGAAAGTTTTGTAACACCCCAAGAAGTAGATCATTTACAGAACTTTTTATTCCTGAATAAAACCCAATTCTTAATGCTCACCTAGCACTTGTGTGGAAGAAAGGACAGACTAGTCATAAAAAATGAAGAAGAAACTGGCTTGCTTTTTACATACAATTTCCACAGATAAATAGCTCAGTAATTGACATTTTAATCTATGCCAACTCATCATATAATGTACTTCAAAGAGCTGTATGCAACTTTTTGACAACCAACAATTCTGACAATCTGAAGGTAAAATCATATAATTTCAAATTAAGCTGTTAAAAATTAAGCCAAGAATTTCCCAGTCACGATGCCCCCACCTTGTGGTTTTTTTCTGTTCTTTAGATGGATTGTTTACCTTCCCATATAGAGGATTCAAATCATGCAGCTATTTTCAAAATTGTGTTATTTATCAGGAAATATTTTGAAAATATATTCAGGAACTAGTATTCATAATGAAGCATTTAATAGGACAAACCCCCTAAGAGTTATACGGACTAATTATGTAAATAAATTATGCACAGAAAACTGGTTTAGGGAAGTATATGCATTACCTTCTTAAACTGTAAAATATCATCCATATTTAGGTTTATAAATATGAGAGTTGGGAACTACTGAGTTCTCTTGGCTAAAGCCCAATATTGGCCTTATTTCAGTTTAATTGGAAGAGGATCTTGAATTCATCTTCTCCATGAGATATCAGGAACCTGGATTTCTGTTTGTACCAAAGGTTAATAAGAAATGTGTCTGCAAAAGTCAAACAGCATTAAATACCAAAAACTGATTATTATTCTGCAGGAGTTGTTCTGTCATTCATAATCTCTCCATGCTCCAACCTTCCACAGCTAATCTTTAATGGATGACATGCAGGAAAGAAAAATAACATCTAAAAAGGGACTCTAAAGTGAGCTTTGAAGAAATGGAAAATACTTTTCTTCTGTGCTGAAAGTTATTGCCACCCAAAGTTTATTACTGGCAAGATTACTAATTTCCTCTCACTTTATGGATATTAAATCAAATTAACTCTAAACTAACAGCCACTTGGATATTTGCTTTTACTTTTGCTATTAAATCTATGGCATATGCATATTCAGTAATTATTTTTGAAGTTAATTTAGAAAACTTCAAATAATGTTCATTAATATTTCACAGAATCACAGAATCACAGAAATTCAAGGCTGGAAGAGACCTATAAGATCGTCAAGTCCAACCCATGTTCTAACACCTCAACTAGATCATGGCAGCAAGTGCCACATCCAGTCTTTTTTTGAACTCTTCAAGGGATGATGACTCCACCACCTCACTGGGTAGATGATTCCAGTATCTGACTACTCTTTCTGTAAAACACTTCCTTCTTAATTCTAACTTGCATCTCCCTTGGTGCAGCTTGAGACTGTGTCCTCTTGTTCTATCTGTTGTCGCCCGGAGAAAGAGACCGACCCCCAGCTCACCACAGCCACCCTTCAGGAAGTTGTAGAGAGCAATGAGGTCGCCCCTGAGTCTCCTTTTCTCCAGGCTGAACAACCCCAGCTCCCTCAGCCGTTCTTCATATGGCTTGTGCTCCAAGCCCCTCACCAGCCTCGTTGCTCTCCTTTGGACACGCTCAAGCAACTCAACGTCCCTCCTAAAGTGAGGGGCCCAGAACTGGACGCAATACTCCAGGTGAGGCCTCACCAGTGCTGAGTACAGGGGAAGAATGACCTCCCTGCTCCTGCTGGCCACACCGTTCCTGATACTGGCCAGGATGGCATTGGCCCTCTTGGCTACCTGGGCACACTGCTGGCTCATATTCAATCGACTGTCAACCAGCACCCCCAGGTCCCTTTCCACCTGGGCACTATCCAGCCATTCCTTCCCCAGCTTATATCGGTACAGGGGGTTATTGTGGCCGAAGTGCAGGACTCGGCACTTGGACTTATTGAACTTCATCCCATTTGATTCTGCCCATGCATCCAACCATTCCAAATCTCTCTGCAGAGCCCTACGTCCCTCAAGCAGATCTACACATGTTCCCAATTTAGTGTTATCAGCAAATTTACTAATAAAAGACTCTAAGCCCTCATCCATGTCGTCAATAAAAATATTGAACAGAACTGGCCCCAACACAGACCCCTGAGGGACACCACTGGTGACTGGTCGCCAGCTGGATGTGACACCATTCACCACCACTCTCTGGGCCCGGGCATCCAGCCAGTTCTGAACCCAGCAAAGGGTATTCCTGTCCACACCATATTCAAGAATTCCAAAATACCACGAATCACAACATTTTCATAAAAACAGACCTGAAATAGGGACTTCATTATAGGTATATTGCCCTAGTTTCCAAGAGACTGAAAGTTGTATGATATATACCACCATGTTAGAAGTACTGCTTTCCTCTTTTTCCACACTGTATTTCCTATCATTACCTTGGTGTTTCAGAGAGCATCTACAGTTCTCAGGTAATAAAAATGGTGTGAAACCCCTAACAGAGCTGGACTCAACCTTGCTGAGCTGATGTTGATTTAAGAAAGTATTAAATTTTGGTAACATTATTATTAAGATACTGGCATAAAAAAAAACCAACTCATGGAACATCTGTTGCTACAGAAAGATTTAAGCATAAGTATTTTTATTTTATTTTTGTTCAGAATTATTGTTAGTCTCAATATATACTCTGATAGCAAAAAAAATATTCCAAGAGCTCCAGTTCTGATGTCAACTATCTTATCTTGCTGCAGTAATGGCACTGTGAGAACAGGGCTTTGATATTTTTTCCAGTCTATTACTACTATGCTCTATAACTTTCCCTTACACTCTACCAGCTCCTTCCTCTATAAGTTCACATATATATCCCCTGCATAATTCTTCCATTAGGAAAAAATGAAGTCGCTTACTTACTACATCCATCCAAAGTGAGATCTGATCTTTCAGCTCGGTTTTTGAAGACTTACTCCCTTGCAATGCCTCCATCTTGATTTTCAGTCTGTCCTCAGAAGATGTATGCTCCTTCCCCTTTCCACTCCCACAGGTGACACCCATTCCCTTTTCTGTTCAATATATGAAAGCTCTGCACACCCAAATTTCAGATCTGGCTATTCTTCCTGCTTCCTATGTGGCGTTCCCTTTTTTGCTTACGCTATCCTGGGGTCTGTTCTTTTATGATGTGTGCTTCCCCGGCTTTTCCAGATGTTGCCTCTACCTCTGTTCTTCTTCATGAGAGGGAGCAAAACTAACAGTAGCTTCTGACATTGGGTCAGAATGACACAAAATCCAACAGAAGAATAATGAATAAGCTACAGGAACCTGCGGTTACTATGTCCACCAGAAACAACAGTCTCTAATGACTAAAAGTCTGAAATCAAAACTTGAAATTCTCTAATTTTCTTTAGCCATAACTAGCTAACATAGAGATAGGGATCCAAGGAAGTTTTAAAATATGTTTTCAAGGCTAGCTAACAAAATTTAAAAATGAAAACATTCTGAAAATAAGTTATTTACTTCATACAGAATAATACTTTTCTTCCATCATGTCTTCTGCTTTAATTCTACTTTTTTTTCTTTTCTCATGAAGAATTGCACAAATTTACCCTTTTTTCTTTACTTTTTCTTTGAACAATTTAAAAATCACAAAATTACAATCTTTAGATTATTTGTTTCTGTAGACTGTTGTAGCTTCATTTCAAAATGCTCCTTTGTCTTCACTTTTCAATTCTTTCCATGAGGTAAAACCTATCAATTAGAGGGTTACCTTTCAAAACAGAATTCTAATATTCCTCAAAGTAGATAACACTTTTATGGTGTACCTTTCTTATGTTCTTTACAATATAATTTTGTGGAGTCACTTATCATAAAGTCAGTACTAAGTAATAATAAAAATGCAAACACCCATATTTACAAGCTTCACTATACCATGTGTTACACACTGCAGTAATTAAACATTAACTAGTAACCTGAAATTGCAGCAGCATGTGTTCTCCCTTTCTCAAAGAACTTAATGCAGGGGGATAAGTTTTTCCTTGAACACACCGTCTGCTCTTTATTAGGTTCTGCTTGTCCATTAGAACTATCCCCAAGGCTTTTATGAGAGAGACACACACAGGCTTCCACAAATCCAGTCTGGTTCACATAATTCCAGATTTTAAACCATTTATCCGAATTTGGTAACATTCTTAGAACTGTAAGACAGGAAGCAAAAAAGTGTGAAGCATTAACGATGCTTCCTTTTGGCAAACAGTTTAAGTAGTAAGGAGCCTCTTGCCCTCTCTCTTCAGCATTTAAAGGATTTTATACTTCCTGTACTCATAAAAGGAGAAAAAAAGGTTATTTTTTAAAGGTCATTGTTATTTCACTATGTAGCTGTCTTTAAAATTTGGTTTATTCTTCCTTTAAAAACAGAATAAGCATGTTAAATTATTATTTCCATATTCATGCCACTCTGTTTTGAAGAAAAAAATATGCTTAGGACATCAATAGAAAGTTTAAGCAGTAGTGTAGGAAAACAACAATTTCCTAACTAGTATTTCAACCATATCCATAAAAATGAAACTATCTGTGTTTTTGACACACCTTTCTTTCCAGGTTTTAATGAGCAATGAACACGTCTACCAAAGAGAACCATGAACAGAGGTAAAAACACTGGGCAAATATCCAGGAACAAACACAGAACTTCATATTCAAGCCAAACAATCTGCGTTACCTTTCGGCTGGTGGATATAACAATGACACACGCATAGTGCAGATTTTTCTTTTGTGTGAAAATAAAGCAAGCAGTTATGTGAAATTAAATAAGAGTAAAAATTATGCCTGTATTTAATTTTTTTCCTAAGATGTTGATTAGATTTGACTTTCCCTTCCCCCACCAAGAAAATCTAGGAACTCTCTTTTCCATCTATAATATTCACACTATACCATATTCTCAAAAGTTTGTTATTAAGTGGAATGTCAGCCATCTGTTTTTCAGCTAGAGAGTTTATTATCTGCTCCATTTTCCTGAAGACAGTTACTCCTCCCTTTAGTACAAATATTTTGGGAACAGCTATTAGTACTATTAATACTCTATGAAGTGTGTGTGACCTATGAGGAAACAATTTTACCAAGCTAACACTTTCTTTCTGAACAAATGATTCCATTAATTTATAAAAGCACTCCCATTAATGTCTTTTAAACATCTTCATGAAAACCTGAGATTATTTTTCATCTAAGGGTACACTGGATACACAGTCACTTTTCAATAATAAGAATGCCCAGCTTTATTACATTAGCAGTTTCCACAAGCACAGAATACAAACTGTCTCCATGCTTGTATGTCTATCTAAAGAACACCAACAAATATAGGCACATGCTCACTTTCAGATATAAACTTAAAAACCTTTCCTTCTGAGAATTCATATAAACTTCATTCACTGGATATATGGCATCATCTGACAAAAATTCATTTTAACTACCAAAAGAGCAGATTTTTCAAGAACAGCACAGGTCCCTGGTTGAGGTGAATGTGAGACTATCTCCAAACACGGAGAGGGGGTAGTATTGCTCTGAACCAGCTAAAACAATAAGTGGTATTTGAACTGCTGGTTGAAAGGTAGAGGCACTGGTAATCATTATTTCCCCTTGTTTGTTCAGGACCTTCCAACAAAACAAACAACCTTTTTGTGATTGGATTGACATGGTGTTAACAATGCATTTAATGCCCAAATCAGTATGAATACAGGTAAAGCTCCTACTAATACCAGTACCAGGATGTTAAAGCCATCTATTTTCTAAGCAACTCTAAACAGCCACACATAAAAAAAAAAAGTCAAATCTTCCCTCCTTTAGCAAATAAAGCTAACATTCACTAGGCCACGTCATATAGCAACCACGGGTACTGTATGAGCCATACAGCCATCTGTTAAACGCTTGCCTACTGTACCTGCAATCCTTTCTGCAATCTTGGCTTCTGTAGCTCTGTCTTGCAATTCTAAGTCCAGTTTCATTGTCTTCAGCTCCTTGTCCTTTTCAGCCAGCTTACCTTGAAGCTGAATTTAGCAAGTGGACAGTAAGATTCTTATCTGGTTGAAACTGTCAACAAGCAATTCAACCACAATAAAATTGCAAACAATGATTTCTCACCCCCAAAATACAAATACTAAGCGTTAAACCAGAAGTTCAATTGATTATATTTACATGTTTAAAGAACAAATGTTAAGAATATAATTTTTAACATCTGGGCTACCTTGCTCCGTGAGACAAGCAGCAATGCACATGCCATTGTTTTTATTTGTGATTCTCTTCCTCAGGTATCACCAGCTGTAGTCCTTCTTGCTGAGGAAGTTCAGAATTGCACAGAATATAATGTAGGTTGTTGCATTAATAGCCTGTTTCCTACCAAGATACAGACATCACAGTCTGAAAAGACTGGTGTAAATGCATATTTTTCATATTCTTCATCAGATGGAAGATTGGTATTCTTTCACATACCAAGGCTTTTCTTTTAAAGGGTATTTACTAAATCCGTTCTTGGACAGATATCTGAACTTGAATATTCAATGACACTTCATGGAACAACTAGAGACTGTTAGATTTGTTTAGGCACATGCAACCACAGCTAACACTTAAAGCAATGCAGTGTTCAAGGAAGATGGAATTTTCTCCCCTTCAATAAAGCTGAGCTATCAGGGCACATTAATTGGATTCTACCCATGAAATCCTGGTCTAGTCTTTGGTCTTCATTGGTTTTCATCCAGGGTACAAGAATCTATGTCATTGATCAAAAAAGTCAGAGAGTAGGTTGGAGGGTTTTTTTTTAATTCCAGAGAAATAGCTGTTAAGCAAATACTAAAAATCCAAAATTACAGGAAACTAGTGATTGGTGCACTAAAATAAATAACAAAACTAAATCAGGCACAGTTTAAAATGTATGTTTTGCAAGGCAATTATAAAAAAGCAAATATTCGTATCTTGAATATCTTAATTGTACCTTTTTATTTTTGGCCCTCAGAGTGTCCAATTCTTTTAAAAGGAATGCAGTTTCTGTTCTTCCACCTAAATCTTCAGCATCATTCCATAAGGATATAAATTCAGGGAGCATCCTGCTATCCTTTCTTTCTACACTGCTGCATTTTTGAAAGGGAAAAAAAAGAAATGAAAAATAATTAAAAAACCAGTTATTATTCCACCTCTCTGAAACAAAATGCAGAGAAATAAATTATCAAAACTTGTTAACAAACTTGTTAACCACTGCAAATGTATTAAATAGTCAGAAAAAATGGATGCCCTTCTGCCACTTCTTAAAGCTGCAATTCTGAAAAGAATCTGCAAATCTGGAATAGTAAACAAATATCCTACAGTACTAAGGCAAAAACCAGATGAATATAAATGGGCTATGAAGCCTATAAACAGCAAATGCTTAAGGAAAGCAAATACTAAAAACCATTGCTTAACACAGAGAAAAAAGTAATAAAACATTTGGGGATCAAAGTGATGCTCATGTCTAAGCAAACCAAATTTTTTTGTAGAATGATTCCACAAGAAGTGATATGAGAATATCCATTAAAAAATCTAGGAATTCGTCTTGAAGAAATCTGTAAAATGATGGTATAATTCTAAATATTATAACTGACAACAGGAATTCCATACTGTATGCCACCTGAAGTTTTAAAATAACTTACTAGCCATAGACAACTTAAACTAAGACAAGATTCAATGTCCAGAAAAATTCTCTCAAAGTAAGGCTCTCATAAAACTTCTTGAGTATCCATTGATACTCACAGATCATTCAGACCTTGTTTGTAACATGGCAGCAAAATTAGTAAATGAATGATTAGAAAGGAACTAGCAAATATTTTTAATATTTGCTTTAAGCATTTTCTGGTTATACATTTCATTGCTAATAACCGATAAGAAGTAGCCACAGAAAAGCTATACCCTCTGAACTCCTGCTGCCACTGTAGACATTACTTTATTTGTAATTCACATCCTAGAAATATAAAGAATGCTATCTATTGCTCCAAAGAGTCATTATCTTAGGCAGATAATTGTCTGTACTCAGCCACCCTTTTTTCACCTGCTTCCACTGCATTTATTTTCTCCTCCCTTCTCCTTTAAACTAAAAATGATAAATCACATTGACAGTACCAGGACCACCATCTAAAACACAAATCAACACTAACTTAACATTTCCTAGATTTTTCTGTATCAAGAAATATTAACATATATTCTAATTAAAATCTATTTGGGCAAAGATAGGTTTTGGCATATAGCTTTAGGATCCTACATATGACATACATGGAGCTGAGATGGTTCACCATGATGACTGCTGTGGGAGGTTAATCTTGGTGTTCCAGACAAGCCTGATCGTCAGAGGGACGGGCAGTGGTGAAAGGTAAAATGAACAATTTTTGGGTGACTCTGTGCTGGGCTGTACCTAAGCAGTCTGGATTATATTTGGCATTTAGTGCAGGATGCATTGCCCTTACAGCAAATCTCAGCTGCTAATGCAAAAAGGCAAAAAGGAAAAAGTGTTAAGAATTGGGTTTGGCCCAAACAGTCACCATTAGATCATAATGAAGATAGCAAAACTGGGTGTAGAATCTGCTAGACAGGTGAGGAATCAGTGTATTTTTCAAAAGTATGTAATAGGGCTTTGCAGTCTTGATCCCATTTTCAAAAACAACTCTGACACTCTCAGTTGAAAATTAGTATTCAGACTGCCTAAGTCACTCAAAACTGGTAGCATGTTCCCTAACCAGTAAGCTAGTTAAAGGTGTAACTAGCCAGCTACTTATACCTTTGTACATTGGGTCACATATAGAATGAGTGTACATATTTCTTAAGACTGCTATAAAGGGCCACTGCTCAGTAAAAACACTAGTGATAAGAAATGACCAAAATTAATGACACAATAAAATCTTCAGAGTCTATATTACACTTTTCAATCATATTAGCCGTCCTCAGATTCCTGTCACAGACTGCTACAAAATACTACAGCTTCTCATCTTCATTCTTCCAGCCTCATCTGGACTTCACCCTGCTTTATTCCTGCTTCCTACTCATCACATTTCAGGTGCTTGTTGTCTACAGCCACAGATACTACTAGGTTTTCAAGATTTGTTTTTTATTCTGTTCAATATGCACCTTCAAAATTGTCTGTAGAGATCACAATCATTGAAATACCCACAATGTGTGATATAAACCATTGCAGTGATCATGTGTTCTATGAGTGCTAAAGAATACAGAGGTGAAATGCTACATTCTACAAGGGAAGACGGGCAGATAGGGTGATTCTAAGTAAAAAGCTGACTTACTGATTGTCATGTGGGAAGCAAATTTCCCTATATTTACTCAAAAAATGTGTATATTGTCAATAATTTGAATCTAGAAAAATTATATAGAGGGATATTTCCTGGGTTTACCTTGATTCTTCAGAACCAGAATTACAGTCAGGTAGGACTCCTGCTCTTTGACTGCTTACTCGCAAATCTGAAAGTTTCGGTGCTTCGGTTTCTGCCTGGATAAAAAATCCTGTGTGTTTTTGAGAATTCTTATAAAACTGAAGTTCAGCACAAAAGTCTTCCTTTTTCTGATCCAAGGTGCATGTTTCTAGTTGGGAAGAGAAGCAAACACATTTTCTCATTTGGATAATGAAGCACAAATTGAGATTTTTCATTTGAAAATTGCTTGTTATAAGAATATAATATAGTACTAGAAAGGAACAAGTGATTTAGTTTCAGATTCCCAACTTCTTTGTCCCTTCACTAAGGAATGAGACCTGTTACCTACAGCATGGATGGATGTAGGTAGGAATTACAACCCATTTACTGGATTTTTCTCATGGAAACATGACAAATTCATCATCATTTCCTAAGCCCTCCTCCCCCTTAAATGACTTCTTAAAATAATGCTGACTGTAGAAAATTATTTACCTATCTCTTACAAAATTCAGCTCTACTATAGTGAGATATGATGAATTTCTGCTATAGAGAGGGAAATTTTTAGGTTATAACTAGACTCTTACTTATAGTGAGGTTTCTTTCAAACCCATTTTGGCTACAAAAGGAGTATCATCAAGCTGTAGTTAGTAAAAACAAATTTAAAGCACCATTATTCACTCCTGGAGAGTGTGAGGTACAGGCTCATACAACTAAAGAACTTGAAGAATGCAAAGCAGAAATTGTGCCAAAGGGAAAAATTATCTGATTAAAATGTTGAGTGTGATAGCTAGTTCTCTTAGCTTGGCTACTAGATATTTTTAGGACATATTTCTGATATCAAGGCATTTAAATGAAAGAAAGATCCACATACCACGAATGCTCTTTCATAAAGTAAGAACAAGTACCTTTTAATTATAGAATTATATTAAAAAATGAGAAGGAAGCAGCCTAAAACCACTGGAAATGGAAAAAAGGTGCATATATTTTTCATTCTTTCATTTAGATTAGTAGAGAACAAACAGTGGAGCTTTTGCTTATTTAATAAAGTTAGTGTTTCCAAACGTTTTGGATAAAATATAGGGCATATATTATTTGATCCACCTTATAACATCCTCCTCAAAAATAATAAGAAACTGTCTATACAGTTGAAATCAAGTAGAAATAGACCAAAATTACAAATCAATGACTATCATGAGGCCATCCTGCAGGTAAACACAGTTGTAAGCACAGTTTCCAAGTAAAAAATACTGAAAACTGTTTATCAAGTGTATTGCAACAGATTCCTCTTTCCTTAAATGAGGAAAGACACAAGATTTTAGGCAACAGCCCAAGGGCCCCAAGAGATGACTTGGGAATTGGCTGGAATCAGTTTAACAACTTCCAATATGGAGCTATGTGTTACCACCTCCAGGAAAAAGTTATGGGACCCACTGCTCATCTGTATTCTCTGCATCCACTTCAGTACAAACTTACTTGAATCCACTCTAACCAGTTCTGTAAACTGCAACCACTGATCTTTACACTAGATTAAACAACAATCAACAGAGTATCATCATCTTTGTCTTTTGATAAGTACAAAACTACTTTCAGTACTGTGACTGAAATATGTTCCTCATAACATTTCACACCTAGTCCAGAAAGAACACAAGACACAGCCACCTGGATTCTTCAAAACAAGTGTATGCTGTTTCCACTGGATTGAAATCCTGCAGGTTTTTGAGCAGATTTCCTCTGAAGTGCTGCTACATCTGAAAACCAGTAAGTACTACCTGAAAACTAACCTAGTCTGAGTTTCCATACTTGAAAAGCATTTTATAGGGAGTTGTGTTTCCCATTTGATTTATATTATAAAGAACTTCCTATGAAATATCCTGTTCACTTCTCCTGTTTCAGATGCAGTGTCGGTATAAATGCAGTTGCAAATTATGCTCCAGGGGAGGTGCAATGCTTCACATGCCATGACAACTTTTTCTCCTCCTCTCTAGGGCATCCACTTATTCTCTAAGCTATATTTTTATATGTGAAGTGCCTCAAGCAAAGTATGTCACACTCTATGGAAGAATTCAAGCACAATGTATATCTGTTGAAATAACCAGTGACAGTATTGCCAGGAAACTTTGCTCTTTGTTTAGCATCATGGTACTCTACTTTGGCCCTATGAAAGTTGGAGAAGAAAAATCTCACTTCAGAGAGCTAAGAACTTTAGATGATGTTTTAGGCTGCTTCTCTTCCCTTAGCATGAGAGGAAGTTTTTATTCTTTTCACAGTTCCTGTTTTGTTAATTTGCTCCTTTCATTCCAGCATTTAAGAAGAGACCACAGAAGAGTGACTGAAGTTGGCAGAGACCACTGGAAATCACCTTGCTGGCACCTCAATCATTTGTAACAGGAAGTTGTCCCCAGCCACTTCTAGATCACCTGAGCCCTGCTGCTGTCCTTTCAGCAGATCATTAACATCACTGTAGTATCCCATGGGAACCTGGACCTTTGAACATGAGAGTTCTTCCAATTCTCTGAAGAAGGCCTCATCTACTTACTCAGCCCTCCTCCATGCCCCCTCCCTGTTAGGAGAAGGATCAAGGCAAACACCACCTGGGTTCCCACACCCTGATCATCAAGCCTGGAGCCATACAGTCACATGCAACACTTCCCAGGCCACCCCCACAGTATCACTAATGCCTACAGGGAAGAGCAGCAGGGAGTAAGAGGGTCAGACGAGCATCAGCAGGCTTTCTGTAACATTCTGAATACGAGCTGTAAACAAGAAAAAAAGGTCTCTAGACGACAGGTCAGTTCACAAGGCAGATTTTTATTTTTAAGACCAGAAGTGAACATGACTGCATGATGAGGTAAATATCTGCATTAGCAGTTGTACTTCTGCTAAATCCTTAGGCCATGTCAAGATCCGTGTTTTTAACTGTAAACTACTGCAGCTAAAGAAAATAAAAGAGAATTTAGAATAGTACTAAAAGTGTGTTAGTATTTATAAATGCTAATGCTGCTTCTTTAGACAACATACATCTGCAGGACGCCTTTTCATCCAGATTCAATTTCCTCAAGCACATGTATAAGACTAAATAGCATCACAGACAGGAAGGCTGTAAGTGGCATTCATGGAAATATAAGGTGAAATACAGAGGATCTGTTCTTTCTCCAGTGGCTTTTAAGAGAGAAGATGATGGCAGCCTCTTCCACCCAAAACTGAAAGCACTCTGCCCAAGGGCATTAAGGTGAGAGGTTTTTATTCATTTAATAAAGCTGTAATGTTTTTTTTAATCAGCATGCAAAAATTGTCAGTAGAATGCTTTGGGGAAGACATTTTGAACACTGTCAGATCAATCGACATAGGATTCAATTTATTTTTAAAACCACTTTATTCTTCATATAGCCCATGACCCTCACATCAAATAATTTAGGCTTTGGTACGTGGTAGCTTGTCTTGTTGCTAAACCAAGTGGCAATTTTAATACATGCACTTCAGTGCTTTTTTCCTCATGCCTCCTGCAAATCGCATCGTGCACTAATTACCAATGCTGCAGAAACACACTGGGGAGTAAGTAGCATTTGCAATAATCAGGCTGCACAGGAAACATCAGAGAAAGGGTAAAACAGCCCTGCAAGCTTTGGAAAAAATTATGTAGATTTCATTAAGTGGTACCACCACTGCTGATTCTGGTTCTTGGGTATACTAAACAAATTTTTTTCCATATAAAATGGTACAAGTTCAGTAGCCCAGATTAATATTTCACTATAGGGAGAAACTGAACAGCTGATCTTCTGTATGTATTTATCTTGAATGAATAGCTTGTTCACATTGCGGGAAAGAAAAGCAAATGTTAAGAAGAAGGAATATGAAGACACCAGAATTAAATCTGGGAATTGATTGTGAGGGACGTAAGGGGAAGATAATGCTGTCATGGCTGGAAACAGTAAAGGCAGAACAGAATTCAATGTTGTTAAGCTAGGAGTGGTTGAAAAGTCAAGTAAAAACATTAAACACATCATACTGTGCAGACACCCACTATTCTCACAGCTTCTTCTGAGAAGCAGGGGATAAGCACCGAGATCAGGGAAAGCACAGCATTAGAGAATCCCACACCAACAGCGATAAATCACAGAAGGTGCGGATTCAACTGGAAGACTGAAGAGGCAACAGCATCCCTTGTTACACCACTCAGTACATTCAGCTGTCCCATCATCCAGCAGAAACTGAGTGGACACCCCCTTCCCTCTGTCTTTCAGCACCCTACTAAAATGCACTGATCACCTCAGAGGTTTGCAGGGAATCTCCACAGGATAAGAGTAAAGGGAAAAAAACCAAAACCCAACGGAACATGCACACAGACTATGGATCTGGTTGCAGATAAGTCTGGGGACACTAGAAGCTCCAGGTGCAGCAAATCAGCTTCAAGTGTAATAGGACTTACAGCTTGCTACCTGTAGCTTATTAGTATCTGTTTTAAGCTGGTCTGTGACATGTACATAGTATGTTCTCATCTGTCTGCAAAAGACTGCATGAGTGAACCAACCCCTAGCAGGATGGCAGTAAGAGGCATAATAGGAAAAAGCAAAAGCAGAAAGGAAGAGAATGAGCCATAGACCCCCTGGTAGCAGGAGCAAAGATGACTGCAAATTCAGTAGCTACGACACTGTGACACTTTCAGATTAAATACATTTGAAAATATGTAGAACAAAACATTGTGCTGCATTTGAGGCAGTCAACCTCAATTAATAAAAGCCTCCAGAATTCCTCCTGTTAATCATAGAATCATAGAATGTTTTGGGTTGGACGAGACCCTAGAGATCATCTAGTTCCAATTTCGCTGCCCTAAGCAGGGAGGCCACCCATGAGACCATGTTGGCCAGGGCCCCATGCAGCCTGGCCTTGAAAACTTCCTAGGACAGGGCACTCATAAATTCTCTAGACAACCTGTTGCAGTGCCTCATCACTCTGGTAAAGAATGTCTCCAAAAATCTTACCTAAATCTGTCCTCTTTTAATTTGACACTCTTTCCCCTTGTCCTATCGTCTACCTGTGTAAGAAATTGCTCTCTCTCTTTTTTTATAAGTCACCTTCAAATACTGGAAGGTCTCAGTGACATCTTCCCAGAGACTTCTCTTCTCAAGGCTGAAAAACCCCAGCTTTCTCAGCCTGTCTCTCCTCACAGGACTTGTTCTCCAGCCTTCTGATCATCTTCCTGGCCAAGTCTGGATTTGCTGCAACAGGCCCACACTTCTGTGCTGGGGTTCCCAGACTGGATGCAGTACTTCACATGGGGTCTCACAGGGGCAGAGTGGAAAGGTGCAATAATTTTCCTCAACTTGCTGGCCAGACTTCTTTTGATGCAGTCCAGGATGCTGTTGGCTGTCTGGGCTGCAATCACATATTTTTTTCTTCTCAAAAACACAACTTCAATGTCTGTGAGGGTTTTTTTTTTGTTTGTATAATATCAAACATTTTGAATTTCAAAGACGAGGGAATATTCACTATCCAACAAAACTATCCATGCAAAGAGCCACCCTGGCCCTACACAAAACTAACCTGTTTCCAATGGAATAATAGGACACATTTCCTATGGTTTAAAAGAACTTGATTTTGCCCCACTACAAATCACACCTCTACAACACTTGTTGCAATAGCTATTACTTTAGAACTTCACCTTCATTTCCACCTGACTAACTGCTACTCTTTATCGTTGGCTTTCAAATTATCTAATATTTTTCCTACAATAATAAGACTAAAAATGTAGCCTGACGGCCACTAAATTTTCAAGCCATGCAAATGAAATTAGTACTATGGCCGAATATTCCTTTTTGAGCTGAAAATGATGAGTCAACGATTTTGTCAAAAGACAAACATTCATTCACTAAGCTATTTAACTACTGGAACTTCTACCAAACAGAATGACTGTGAAAGACTTAGACTGTTCCACAGTTTGCCCTTTACTGAATGATTAAAAGGCATAAATCCTGAAAATGAGTAGGAACTGAAATTCAAGGCTTTTGTAGGCATAAATATGCAAAGAAAGAAAATGAGTCTGGTGGAAGAAATCTGATCCTATTGTCTGACATTAATGATAAGAGATCGTTTAGATCTTATGCATTTTCAGAATGCCTGTATTTTCCTTTTTCATTCATATTTGAGCTAATACAGATGCAATATACATGCATATGTCAAAGGTGCTCATTACTTTTGACTAATTTCCTTGCTGGTTTATCTTTCCCATGACCTACAAAAAAATTCAGAGTTAATCCTAAAAAAGGTGTTGTACCTAATTTTCAAGAAAGTAATTCCTATTTCAGGAAACAATTACAAAAGGTCAGTAATAAAAGGTCCATAATACATGCTTTCTCCAAAACAAGCAACATGAAAAAGTGAAGCTTTATTGTCTTCGGACTTACTACAGATTTACTTATGTTAGCAATTATTTAGGCCTCTTCAGTGCAATGCAGTATACTGAGACCAAGAGTAACTAAGGACAAATGACTGTCCCTTCATAATGCAGTTTCCTGATGTTTAAAGAAAACAGCAAGCTTCTAGTTATTTAGTATTCAAGATTATTCAGTAGGACTCTAAGATCTCACTAAATCACTTCTGTAGCATGGAAGAATGGCAGTCATAGGAAACTGATAACAAGCAAAGACTGAGCTCAGAGTAGATTCGTAAAACAAAGCTAATTCCTTTTATTTCTCTGTGCTCTGCCCAGCCAAAGTACTATGTAAAAAGCCAAAGTACCTGCCAAATCCTTGGCAATAGCAAAGAGGAAATCACAACATAGACGCATTGTCCATTCAGTGCCCCAACTATACATGACCATGGGCTCTGCAGAGAGCATCATGGGTCAGCTCATAAGGATGGGGACTATCAAATTACATTTAAGTAACTCTTACTCATAAAGGTCCTGGATTTATCTCTGAGATAGTGTATCTCCTCTCACTTTAAGACACACAAGACAGATATTCATTGAAATAAGACTTGGAAAGAACATTTTTATACAAACTCTTAGAGATGTTTTTTAGGAGATGTGTAAGTGCTGTGATAGTAATTTTAAAGCCATTGGGACTAAGGCACAGAGTGAAGAAGTAACTGCATTGAGGTCATTGAGCAAGCTATGTATCCTGGTTGCAGCCGGGACAAGCTTTATTTTTGCAGTAGACAGGAGGGTGCACGGCCAGCACACAGAATTTACTCTATACCAACTCACACCATTGCCAGGGGCAGGGGAAAGGAACTCTTCCAGGGAGAAGAGGTTCCTTCTGGGCATGAAAACGTGGCAGCGGGAGGGAGCTGTCAGGTATTGCCTATTTAAGGGGGAAGGGATGGTTGGGGGACTGGGGGTGTGGTTTCTGTGTGAATCGTTTCTTTTCTTATTCCCTCTGTCATTAGTATTGTTGCTGTTACTGCTCAGTTTCTTATCTCATTGCTGTACCCAGTAAATTGCTCTTATCTCAACCCATGATCTTTGCTTTTCCGGCCTCACATTGGAGGGTGGAGAGGGAGTGGCACATGGTTTTAATGGAAGAATTAATTGGAGAATACCGTTCCTAAACCAAGACAGCTGTAATTGGAGCCCAGTGTGAGGCATGGTTGAGATTCAACAGATCTGCCCAGAGCAGGTTAGAAACAAATTTGATCAAAGTATTTGTTGTATTAGGTCCAGAGGCAATGCTCACAATGTTGCCTGGGCTGTTCAAATGGGTATTATTATATATAACCATGTATATATTCCCATAGATGCTCCTCACTAGGATCTTTTTCAGAGCAGGGAGAGGGATCAGGATCCCTTTGTTGCTGTACTGTGGGATATCAGCTTATGACAAGACAACATCAAGGACAATGAAAGTAATTTGGGATGTGTACTCAGTGTTTCTCTCCTATCCTTCCTCAGGTACTGCCTCTGGGGGCCCATTAATAATGATACCCAGTCTGTGGGAAGAACAGGGGGGATGACTTTCCCCAGCTTTTCACCCCCTTTTCCTCCTTCAGACCTGTTAAAACAACTTTTGACAACTTTTAATTTCTGCTGGATGTTAAGGAAAGCATATTTTTTTTGCTAAGTCTGCCACTTCTCCTCAGTGCAGTCTACACCATATTTAGAGTCAGGCCAGAGATTTCTTGGGAGGTCATTCAGAGATCTGCCCTGAGGGTGGATGGTCACAAGTGGCATAGAATATGGGAGAGAATGGGCCTATTTTTGGGAAAATTCTCTGCTCCAATGGTTTGGCAGTTCACCCCTGAACCAATACAAGACCCTGTTTAAAGTGACAGAATGCTGCACTGTGAGGAAAATGCTGTGGCAACTCCAGAGAGGAGCAATTTATTGCAGAGTGCTGGGCCCTGGCTACTCTTTACTGGACACAGCTCAGTACTAGAGAACACCCTCCAGGGGAGGAGTAGAAAAGCAGACCTACAGGCACCATGGCCTCATTGCAGCTGAACCAGGGGAACAACTGTGCCAGAAGAAGAAATTCAAGACAAAATCAGTTTTCTTAGTGAGGAATAAAGAGGAAACAGGGTCCACAGAACAGAAGAAAGAGGCAGGGCCAGAGATAACCACCTGATCCCTATTACCTCAGGAGAGGGTATTTTGAGGACCCAAAAGAGCATCATTGGGTTTTTGGGATAGCTGCTGTGGAGATAGAAGAAATTAGACAGCTGAATACCTTTCCTGGTGTCTCAGAAGACCCTGTTCTTTGAGTGTCGGCAGGCCTAAGTAGGCTTGAATAGGAAACCCCATTTGCCCAGGGATTTTGGAAATCATCACTAACAGGCCTGAAGGCAAAAATTTTGGATTATCAGGTGGAAAATGTCTGGATCCCAGCAATGACAGGGTTAATTTTTGTAGTAGCCAGGAAGGGACATGGCCAGGACACAGACATTATTCTATACCACCTCACCTCATGAGGACTCTTTTCTGGGAAGATGGGGTGCCATCTGGTCCACAAAATGTGTTGGAGGGAGCCATCCAGTACTGACCATTATTGGGGCAAAAGGGTGGTCTATTATTGAGTGTGCTGTGGTGTGTGTTTTTCTCCTGAATTGTCTCTTTTCCTATACCCTCTGTCATTAGTATTTTTGCTGTTATTGTTCATTTTCTTATCTCATTGCTGCTCCCATTAATTTGCTTTTCTCTGAACCTGTGATCTTTACCTTTTGTGGCTCCAGTTGGAGGATTGGGGGGAGCTGCATGAGGTTTTAGTGGTGTGCTGAACTGGAGAATACCATTGCTAAACCATGACACCATAACAGAAGGAGAAACTGCAGAAGTCGAAGGCGCTGGATCCACACTGCATCTTGGAGCCTGTACTACCTCAGTGATGGCCCTCCCTGCTCTTTTCTCCTGCTCAGAGATGTCAAATTCTACTCTTTTCTGTCAGAGATGTTTTAGAAACTAATATCTACTGTACTTAAAGAAAAGAATACTACTTATGAATGGCTAACTCACATTTACAGAATAAAAAAAAATAGTATTAATTGTAAATAACTAAAATAGTATCCTTTGACACTTCTTTATGATGATAATTTTAATTCACATGACAGGTTAGGTTACAGTATTTGTATACTGGAAGACAGTTGTGCAATGTACAATATAAAAAAAACTTCCTGTAATTTCAATATTAGGCAGAATAAAGGAAATGGCCTTTTAAAAATTATATTAAGTATCATTCTAATGCAAAGAACTTCCAAACAATTCAAACTGTTTTAGAAGTCAGTTAGGTGAACGCAACAATGCAATTCAAAAATTGATCTCTGGCTACAGCTAAGCATTTAAGTTGCCCAAAAACAAAACAACTCAGAAGTTTAATGGTTCGTGCATTTTTTAATTCCTTAAAGAGAACAGTGAATCCTGTTTTAGCAACATAAGTTGGGGGGACATCTGTGTTATTTTGAATGCTTCTGTATTCACCTGTACTTGTGTGGCAACACCCTTCATAAAGAAATAAATTGAGAAAGAGATTAAGAACAGTTGGCAGTTATTCTGGCAAAGGCAATTTTTTACAATTCTCCAAGGATTCTGATTATTTTAGTAACGATGTTCCTTCGCCCGACTCCCTCACTAAGTCTTTTGTCCTCTTCTGCATCTAAACAGCAATTGTGTACAAACTGTTGAATATTTAAAATGGAAAAATGCTACTCAGTCTTTAATATATGTGGCAAATCACTATATTGGTATTCACTGCAGTTAATCGTGATGCATTTATTAATGTGTAAATATCAGACATTTCCTTTGGCATTCCACTCTCCGTTTGCAATTCATTAACATAGTGTTATTTTAAAATATTAGTCTCTAAGAAGACACCAGATTTTCATTGGACTGGTCTCACAGTTGAAAAAGCATTTTTATATTCTGAATGCATCAAAACAGCAGAATCACTAGGCAGTCAGTAAGTGGGATTCACTGAAACACAATGTTAGTTCTAATGGATGGATGATTGTGTTTGGTCTTCAGAAACTTTGAAGTATAGGTAAGTCTTGATCACACAAATTAATAAATCCTAAAGCTGGAGTTAACAATAACCATTACACCCAAATTCTGCAGCTTAGCCCAGCCAATTTTTCAAAAGGTCAGGTTGTGAACTGGAGAAGATCAGGGAGGTCCACCGCATAGCTTTGTTGCCAGGCATCTCTCGTCTGGATTGTTGCAGGCATTTATTAGTATTCGTCAGCAGACTCAACAAAGCAAACAAGAAATTCAAGCACGAATAATAAAATGAAATGCTGCTATATAACCCTTTGTCATTCAGCAAATATGGGACTTTTTAGCTACATTGTTCCTAAACCTGGGTTACTACTTTAATTTTTCTCCACAGTGCTGACTGAATGAGTATGCATGTGTGTTAAATGCAGAGCTCCCTTAACAACTGCAGGACTGCCATTTAATCTGTTGGTAGATGGACCATTTCCTGTGGGAACTCCAGCTATGATTTCCAGATCCACCAAATAAATCTCAGATTAAGATTCCAAATGAAACCTGCCTTTGGCAGATAAAAAATGTCAAGATGGATATAAACAGTAAAATTATAAATTATCTAGGTGTTGCACAATGACTTGATGTGCGTTTTTTGTTTACACTTTCCCTGATATCACAACTATACAAGGCATTCATCAAATGTCACACTTTCATAATACTGGAGGCATCATTAAAACTGTTTGGCTAAGGACCTTGAAGTGTTTAAGCAGTAGCTCAAAAGTATATTTGTGCAAAGTAGAAGAATAAATTTACATATCAGCAGCAGCTCATAAGGGATGGGTAAATATTCTGTTTATCTCTCATTGTAATTCAGGTTAGTTTAAATACAGGGTTTCAGGATATCATTACAGCCTATATGGAGTCATTACATAATTTCCAAACATAGTGTCTGCTGGAGTTTT
This sequence comes from Ammospiza nelsoni, assembly GCF_027579445.1. Lineage (NCBI taxonomy): Eukaryota > Metazoa > Chordata > Aves > Passeriformes > Passerellidae > Ammospiza > Ammospiza nelsoni. Next base: position 40,524,515 of record NC_080638.1, on the reverse strand, counting down.
ACTAAGCATGCTGTGTTTATGTTTTCTAAACCAACAAAAAACAAAGTAAACCCTCCCACCCCATTTGTCTTTTGCTATTGTCATATCAGACAATTGCTTTTCACATATAACCCCCTTCCATTATCTAAATCTTAATGATCCAGAACTCCCTTTTATCTAGGCAGGGTCATGTTTCCCCGTGCCCATTAATTATAGTGAAAATTCTCTTATCCAAATGTACTCAACCTCCCCTACTACACACAAACAATTAAAGCTTTGCTGAATTAAGAGTTCTAAACAAAATCCCAGGAAACTACAGCTTTAGAAGTAAAGAAAAATATCGCAGTTTTAAGTGTCTGACATAAAAGAAAGATCACTCTGCATAAAGTAGCTGTAAGACACCTTGCCCCCGCACCCTTTACTCCAGTAGTGTTCTACTAAAGATGCAGGTGAACCCACAAATAAGAGTCGGCAACGCACTCTCTGAAGAACCTTTTTATAATAATGTAAAAATATTTTTGCTCTGAACATAAGCCTCACTCTACCTGTTATAAAAATAGAAGTAATGAAGTTTTCTAAAGAAGAAAATAACCAAATACCTCTTGCACTTGTGCAAGGTCTTCTAAAGTTCCTTCTGAAGCACTACTTAAAAATTACTGTGGTAGTAAGTGCTGTTCTCTCTGAAGTACATTTCAAGACATTCTGAAGTTAGCTGCACTCATACTTTACACACTTAAGATTCAAAGTGCAATACTTCAAGGTGTGCATTCTCCCCATCCTTAGTGCTTGCAGCCCTCAGAGCAGATAAGGCCCTACACGTTTTGAGTGTACCATAAAGGGTTCAACAAAATCATATTCACAACACTGCAGTGAGTCAGGCAAGCACTGGATATCTAGTTGTGCTTCTGATGAGGAGTCTTTCTGCATGCAGTCTGGCTAAAAATGTGCTGTATTCTGCCACTCAAAATGTACAAGGAAAGAAATGGAATGGAAAAAGAATAGACGAGAATTTATATGCATGAAGGCATGATTATATTTACAGGAAAGACCAAGCAGTATTGGATGATTTTTCAGTTATCATTAAGTCATTCTTATCTTCTAAGTTATGTCATACTATTCCTTCTTCTTCCATGGCAGAGGTTTTCTTCATCCTCCATGCTTAATGTTGTTCAACAGTGACTAGGTTTTACTCATGAAAGTTCATCCTCTCAGCCTCTTTTCAGCCTTCTACATCATTCAGAGAACCTTGCAACTACTCTTGGCACTTTGCAAGGGGATCTGACAGCACACAGTGAGTTTGATGCTGAAAGCACAGCACACAGCACACTGATCAGCTGAGCCACGTGGGTGTAGAGGACGCTGTCTCTCTGCATATTGTGTAGATTTTTCTGCATACAAACCACCCTTGCAATATTCAGGCCTTCTTTCTTTTCCAAGAAAACATCACTTTGTTGCTAAAATTGGTAGGAGAGGGAGAACAGGCTCACAGTATCTCCTGTTGAGGCATGTAAAAGAAGAAAGAGACTTCACTATGACAAGTATGCTTAATTTTGCTTCTGTTATAGCCTTGAAAGAGGGGCTTTAGATTTACTTTAGAGTGTTTACAGTTGCAGTGGGTACATTCTGGAGAAATGGGCAGCAGCACCTTTACCATTAGCTGCTTTTTTACCAACTAGAGCATTTACAGCACCATATTACTCTGGAGGCTTTCTTTAACCATTCATCTTTGTGTGTGTCAAACTCACACAATAGGAATTCCAGACAAAAAAGTCCTTGCCATTAATACTGCAAAAACAAATCTACAAAAAAGCACATTAAAACCATTACACAACTAGAAGAGTTTTCTACTTGTAATAAGACGGTCAAAGTTACACAAAAAGATGATTTATTTTACTTAACCTTTGCATGTGACTACATTTCCTCAATTACCATGAATGTAAAACACCCCAAAAACCTACAGCTCACCACCAGATAGAACACCTCCATCACAAATTTCCCTGCACAAGCTGATTCTGCAGTTTTGTTCCAATCTACATTACCACAGCTCTTTAAAGCTAGTCTCCTCTGAACTAGTTTCCAGACATGCAATTTTGAAGTATATTTACAAGCTGCAAGCATTCTTTTAAAGATACATGGAAAGTGCCTATATGGATCATAACTAAAGTTGCCATCAAATTCCGAGAAGTGAAATTGGTTCACTGACATACAATATATGCTTCAAGTAATGGCTTAGCAATATATACATATTTATTTCTGTGCTTGAAAAACATAATAACCACCTTTTAAGAAAGCAAACAACTTCATAATTAAAAAAATCAATCTGTTAATTTGTCTTAGGAATTCACAAATAAAAATTATACAATGATTACAATGATTTTAATTCTGGAGTCAGCAAAACTCTAATTTTGTTCTCAAAATAGACCAAACAACACTTAAAATTCTAAGCCTTCTCCTAATTTCTGCCCTATCCTTAAAGCCTGGATGCTCCTAAATATGACATAAGCCAAAACATCACAATAGTTAAAGACTCTATAATACAGAAGTATAGCTGCACCTAATTAAACGTGGTACATGAGTCAAATAAGACACAAATTTAACTCCAGCATTTGCACACTCACCACTTTCCAATCCTGGTAATGTTTCTGAAAAAGTGCCATATCAAGTCCTAAACATATATGTAAGAAGAGAAACCACCCAGTATCAGGTTCCCTCTTGTGTTTTCACAGAATTAATGTTTGCATAGTTCCCATCATGCATGGAAACCCTACTGAAGTAACAAGTCTTGCCCCAATGCAATGTGCTTCCCCACACCCACCATCACTGCAATGCAAAGATAGGCACCTATTTGCCAATACAAGTTTATTTTCATAATTGAATACTATTCTAGGCTGTCTAGCTTGGATTCTGAATATTTTTCATTTCTAAGTAGCACAGTCCGCACTGGTCTGCTGCCAATGTTCCTGGTACATTCTCTCAAGTATCATTAGAGGGAAATGAAAAAAGGCATTAACCTTCTATTAAAAATTAGAGAAAGAGTACATTTAAACTAGATACAAACACAAAATAACGAACCTTGCACCCAAACTGTTCTTTAATTGTTCCTAATAGAACAGAACAGAACAGCGACAAAGTCTTCAATCCACACAGAAATACTATACTCTAAACAACTCGGAAAGTTAAAAAGAAAATCTCACCTTTCAAACACTTCAGATACACTCCTCTTAAACACTACCTTCCTTTCAAGTATTTTATTTTATAACATTGATTAACAGGTTACACATTATCCCACATAACCACCATAAACCTACCACTTTGCATCTGTTTTTTTCTATTTCTTAAAATTCTTGTTGCTTGACTGAATTTTCGTCTAGTCAGATAAATTTAATGTTGTATTTGCTTTACCATCCTTATTTGTTGACAAATAATGTAATCTCCAATATTTCAGTATGCTAATAAAATGTTTAAATTATTAAACATTATAGGGTTATTCTAAACCCAGCTTTTAAACTTCCAAGTTATAAGAAAGGAAAATCTAAATACAGTACAGTACCAACTGCACAAAGGAAATATGTGAAGATGACAGAGCAAGCAGGAGACAAAACAGTACACTCATCAGCACACACATTTACACAGAAAAGGAGAAATTGCTGTGCTTAAGTAATACAATGAGAAAATGCACTAGAATATCTACCAAGCTTACACATTATGTTGCTTAAATTGACCTATTATCTTTATGATAAGTGAATGTAATTTAGCTGTTAATACCCAAATTAAATTCTAAGAAAAAAAACTTTCTCATCCACACCAGTATGATGACAAATTTGCCCATAATCCCTTTTTCTAACTTTGCCAGGAGCAAAAGCACAAAGAATTACATGACTTATTAATGATTATGCTAAATAAAAGTGTATAAATTTTACTTTTATTTATATAACAACTTCTGTTGGACACATGAAGTGTTAGCTTGGAAGAAGCAGCTGTCTAAACAGCACAAAATATTGACTTAATGCATCAGAAAAATAATACACATGAAAGTCAGTAGCTACTCAGTTTCAAAAATATCTCTGAGCAGTAGCAGAACATAATTTCTTGCAATTAGACAGAATATATTTCACAGAGAATCAGTTTCATTTGCCTACTTTGGAAAACTTAACCTTTTGAACCATTCTTAGGGTATGCTGACCCCTAAAGGTCTAAAAATACTAAACCTGATTAAGCCATTACACGTTTAAATTGTCAGAATACAATTCTCCACTAACTTACACCACCATTAATGTTTTTGTTTACAGAGTATATGATTCAAAAAACTTTTGAACTTCACTCAGTAACACCTCAAAATGCCATAAATTTAAAGGGGGTTATAAGCAGTTTATTTTACAGAATAATATAGGTAGAAATTCCTACATATGAAAGAAAAGTATCACCTACAAAATGAAGCATTTCTTCTTTCTTCTAAATAGACTCTCCATGAGAAATTTGACATTTATTATCTTTTGAGAGAGAATATATAGCATAAAACTCAAAAAAAGGAAAGGTACAAGAAGCTATGAGGCTCTGATATAGAGAGAAATTTAGATGTTGACACACCTAATCCATTTTGGATTTTTTAACCTACACAGAGTCACTTACTAGCAAAAATCCACTCTCAAGTGAGGACCTCTTTTTTATGTCTTTCCCTTCCTTCTACCAGTCACAATTTAGTCACAAGCTACTTCTAAAAATTCTCTTCTACAAAGTCAGCCAGTCAGTCAGTCATGAATGTACTCTCAAATTCAGTGGGTTTTTTTTCCCCTTAGGTTTCTGTCATGAAACATAGAAGAATGTATCTGAGAACAATTATGTCTGGTCAATCAACTAAAAATAAAAAAAGGTTCTTGCATCCTGATGAAGATGAAAACTCCACCAACTGGGGAAGCTCCAAGTTAACCAAGGTCACCTTTATCTCCAAGCCTTACCTTACTGTCTAAATTCAGTTGAGCTACTAATGAGAAACTCATTAATATTAGTAGATGGCTTAATCATACCCAAGCCAGGTGTGAACAGCCAAGAAAATTTCTTTAAGACAGATTTTCAGATTTATTGCTAACAAAAAAAAAAAAAAAGTTGGAAAGTAAAGTGCAATGTACAGACTAAGAATTTAAACAAGTCTTCTGAAAGTTGTACAGAAACATTTTCAATAATCCAGAAAATAAAGGTGAAGCTTTGTATTCATGTAGCTGCTCTCCAGTTACTCAAAGTTCTTTTAAGGAGCAGTATGTGGTTACTGGTTTTTTTCTTTTCTTCCAAAGTCAGTCATATATCAGCAAGAACAAACACACTCCAGTCACTGCCTAGCACAGGTATAACACCTAAGGTTCCTTATTAATATCTTTAAAGTCCCTACCTTTTGACCAGTTCTCCATTTGTTCCTCTGAACTTGTTTGATCTGGCACTGAGTCCAGTTTTTGCTTGAAGGTTTCAGAACTAAAATAAAACAAACTCTAGATAAACAAACTTGAAACAATATAATACACCTATACTTTGCCTTCATTTGACAGAAAATTTACAAAACAAATTATTTTAAATATTTATAGCAGCACAATGAAGTCTGCATACTTTAACAGCCAGGAAAAAATTATATTTCTCAGTAAAATATTTTTTCTTCACTCATCTAATTTTTATAATTGTTTGGTTCAGCTTTCTGTTGCATGTGATGTCTTTGTTGAAATATTTATTAGTTTGGTTTTTTCTTCTAGAGTCTGGTCTTGGAAGTACACGTTACTGAGCACAGCCCAAATCACACCAAGCAGTCCTGCTGCAGACAACAAGACTGCTCCCTTTGGCAGTTATTACAGACAGTGGCATGTGCTTCACTTCACAGCATTCTTTCTCTACTTTTAATTTCCTAGATAAAATACAGGTAAAGTGGTCTATGACCACTCCAACTCTGAAGTTCTTTCTGAACAGCTAAATAATGCATCCCAATATTTGCATGCATAATGCTTCAGACTATAGTTAATTACATAGTTGCAATATTTCATATAATCAAAGATCTTCAAGAAGAAACCACCAATAAGACTTACAATAAAATGCTATGTCTACCATGCATTATTTTGAGTGTTAAAATATATGCTCTCTTATGTGCTAAAAATTTAGTTATACTCAGTATTGCAAGGAAATCTAAATAAGTTTGTAATCTTGGTAACATAGTAAGCTTATCACAAATTGTATTACTTACTCATGCACCTTTTTAAAAAATATTGTAATAGGAAAATTTTTATCCTTAACTATGCATTGTGCTTATTTTGTATGTTTTCCCTGCTGCATTTTTTTACATTTATTAAAAAGATACATGTGCCTTGAAGATACAGTGACTAGATTATGAAAACACTCAGACTGTTGTCATTGTGTTGAAAAGTGTAAGAGATTAAATAAAAAATCAAGGACCTATTTTACAATTCAAGCAAATTATACCAAGACACATGTCCTAAATAATAAAGCAGCAGGAGAAATTATTTTACTATAGAACACCAAAAAAGCAGATTATTTCATTTTTATATTTAAAATTGAAAAAAAAATTAATTGTACAAACACTTTAGATTCAACACCAACACGAACGCCAAATATTCAAGAAATACATATTTAGCTCACATTTGTTGTTGACTATAAATGTGCATAATTAAAAAATGCATAGGATTTGATGTGCTTAGGTCTTATCAAAAAATAAAAAGTTCACCTCATATCGCAGAACACTGAGTCCCTTAAAAGAATCCCTCAAATGAAGCTGTACGCTTCTTCTTCAATTCTGTGTAACTGTGTTGATTTGAAGTTGGCAATCTTTTCCTAAGTTCCTCATTTACCTTTGGATTAGCTGAAAATATAGAGGGTTATTAATATCAAGAAATAGGTTCCTGTCAATGAAGCCATTTCCCTACATATTGCACAAAAAGGTTCATAATAATTGCAGTATTTTAATAAGATATTCATATAGCAAGACATGAAGAAAATATGGTATTTAATAACCTCTGGAGTATTTTAAAACGTGTCTTAGGGCCTTAATGTGTCTAGTAATATACTATTTAAAACCATAATTTTATCCCTCCACAATATACAGTCATTCTTCCTCGCCATTTACCCAGCTAATGAATGCCAGCAATTAGTAAAATGTAATCCCATTGCACAATCATTTTAATGCTTTTAGCACTCAGAAAAGTAAACACCAAATTAATACTGCTCAAGCCATATCAGATCCTAGCTGGAAGCAAGCAATTATAGTTCAGCTCCTCAGGTGTAATTAAATGATTGGAATGATTTAGTTCCATAAATGCAAGTTAATTCATAAGCAAGCAACAAATATACTGGGAGTAATTACAAGAAACATTGACAGTCTAAGCAGGGCATGTGCCTTTCTGTACCTGATATAGGAAAATGCTGCCCTCTCCCGGAAATAATAGACAATGGCACAGGAAAAATTTATGACTGAACTCAAGAGGCTCATTTTACAGCCACTGTCTTCATAGGTGAAATAGGTTCTGTTAACTAATAGGAATTTTCTGGTTTAAACATAGAGAAAATAAAAGTGGTTGCTATCAGATTAAGGTCACCTATGGATCAAAGTAAAACGGAAAGATTTTTAGGGCTTCCTACGATGTGCCAATTAACTTCTTCACAATTAAAAAAAAAAAGTTAGGATACAGAACAAGAAAATATTCCAGACACTAAGTATTTAAAGTGGTTGCTCTGAACACAAACGCTGCAATAGGTAGCTGACCTGTGCACAACACTTACTTGTCCTTCAAGATGTACCTTTACAGAAGGTACCTTGAACATCAGGTATTTTTAGAACCAAAACTTATTGCACCATCATTTTCAGTGAGTGTTAAAAAGTCAGCATTTCAAAAATGATCAGAAGTGCCATTAAGGTTTTCACACAAGGAATCATCAGAAAAATTGAATATAATTACTATAAATCCTTACTCCATTTGAAGACAATCTGCTAATAATCAATCTGTGTAATAATGAGAGGAAATTAAAAGCTGAAGATTAAAATAAAGTGCATTGGCAGACCGAGACAAAACTGAAAACACAAAATGGGACCATAACCCAAATGCTAGAGGTAATTTGAAATCTAACTTCCTTATTCACTATTCATTTACCCACCTTGTGCTAGTGTAAAACCACTAGGACACCATGAAAGAAAGTGAAAATAAAAAAGAAAATGTCCCTATCAGTTGAATATAAAATGCAACAGTCACATAAAACTGATAGTTAAGTAGAATAATGAAAGAACTCTCAGACCTGTCTACAGGAAAAAGAAATGCTTCCAAATGCTGCATATAGCAGCAAGGGCGAAAAATCACACACTGTGATCAGTATGTATCTGTTTTCCACACAGAGAAAGTGTAGGAAAGCTGATTCAGAAGCATTTGATCAATGTAAAAGCCTTAAAATTGTTCTTTACCAACAGCACTTTGGCATAAAAATATTTATTTTTCCAGATCTTGGTATATTTCAAAACAAACCCAAGCTGTACACAAATACATTTGGTGTTACTTTACCTACCATGGAAAAGAAAAAAACATTTTAAGAAGTCATATTATTAAAAGTTTAAAATGTACTGCACATTTGCTTTGCCCTTTGATGACACAGTCCTATTTTTCTATTCAAATCTTGTACACTGTAAGTTAATTGCTTTTGGAAACTACTTATTATTCATGTAAAAATTAATGTGCCAATGTGTTTAAATCCTTTTAAATGACCATTCATGCATCTTTCTTCTTTAAGTACCAATGAAATCTGTCAAAGATATCAATGCAAGATGGTCTTAGACAAAGTTCTAATATAGATTTTTTGTGCTAACATAAGATTTTCATTTTAGTCAACTTTACTTAAATTCCATTAATTTTTTAAGCTGCTTTTAATAAATTCACAAGTAAAAAATTTTAGGCTCCATAGTCTGTCATTTGTGTTCCAGCTGACTTTATGAATATTAATAACAGTGTTATCCTGATTAAATAGGCTTCATATAAAATCCCTGTGAATCCTATAGCTCAGACATCTCATTTTTCCAACTCTTTATGAATTTGGATTCAGACATTAAACTGGAAAAAACCTTAAAAAACAGATTCAATGGTACATTGGTGTACCCTTAAGCAAAAAATTAGCTGTTCTAATGATTCAAATAATTAAAATTGATAGAACCACATATTGAGATTTCAGGCTTTCTGTACACATGCAACATATTTTAACTCTAATGAAAACATCAACACTTCACAGACAAGGGATTAAGAATCTATTATAAAATAATATTACCTGTCCTAATGCTTACCTTAAACAAACAGATGATATAATCTTAAATCTTCATACATGGAGTGCTGATTTGGAGAAGTATTTTCCAAAGAGAAAGAAATTAGTGGATGCTTAATTACATAAGCATACACATGAAATACATGAACATTCTAGTTTACCACAGGAGCCCAGTGAAAAACAGCATTAACTATTAAATGGTTCATACTTCAGGAAAACCAACCTTTTTCTTAATAATATCAAATTGAAACACACAGGAAATACTAATATTATGCTAGGAGACTCATGCAGTCCCAGTTTCAAACTGTTAACTTCTTTCCATGCTTATATGTTTGAATTATTTACATCTATGACAGACAAAAATGGAAAATTAAGCTTACTCCATTGCCTTCACTTTTTAATATAGTGCTAACTGGAATGACTGTTTCCTCATCCATTCAGGAAAATATTCTGTAAAAACACCATTTAAATGCTTTGCCTTTCAGTTCCTTGGAATATAAATGGGTTTTAGGAGAAAAAAAATCTAAACAAAATACCAGCTTATTCAAAAGGATGTCATACCAATCCTGGGTCTAATTATTCATCAGCTCAAGCACTTCAGATGAATTAAATAAAAAAACAAGAGGTTTATAAAAGTAACATATATCTGCAAGATAGAAAGCATACAGTACTTTACTTGAGCAGTTCCAAATGGCTTTTATTACAGCTGCAGCAGAATTTCCTCTCTCTGAGGCAAAATCCCCAACCTCTTGAATGTCTGCAGAATAACAGACACTCTACAAAGGAGCACCCCAAGGTAACTCCAACCCCAAAAAGCACCACAGCAACACTAATGCCAATGCTTTCTCTCCCTGGGCAGGACTGAGAAGTTCATCTTCTAAGCTGGACTTCAGTAACTGAGTTCCCTCCTCAGGAACAGAAAGACTGCTGAGACCACTCTGTGTGGAGACCCAATGATGCAAACCCCCATTCCTTGGTCTTGCCTTGAGAGAATTTGAAGTCAATCACTGAATCATGGCCTTAGCTGCTGTGACAGGGTGCAGACGTTTGCTGCTCTGGACCGAATTCACCCATTCTTCACAAAAAATCCTCCAATTCTGGAAGAGTTTTTCCACAGAGGGCTATCCCACCTGCCCCACCTCTGGTGGAACACAAGACCCCTCTACCCCTTGGAACGGCACTAGGCCTGTATTTGTCCCCATTGGAGGTGCAGTTAACAGTTGCCACTGACAGTGCAGGGATGATGTACCACATAGTTTATGAGGAGGGAAACAGAGAATGAATTTTAGCACTTTTCCCATAAGATTAATTAGATTGGCAGAATCTTCTAAGATATCCTGAAACGTTTTGCCTCGGGGCACACTAAACTAAAAAAACTTAGGAGGGTACTCTACATAAAAACCAGTTACCTTCTCAAAGCATTTCCCCAAGGAACAAACAGTCAGTTTTCTTAGCCCAGGTGGATGTCAAGTCCTCATTAAATGACATACTCCTCTAAAAAGAGTCCCATTTCCACCCTATCTTAGGAAACTTTATGGCATATTACAAATCTAAGGCAACTCAAAGTAAGTTAGAACTAGTTTTGGACAGTTATAAAAACCCTAGTCAAAGGATAACAGAGATAGCCAATTCAAGTATTTTTTACAAATGGAGTAATACTCATCTGTTAGATACTTAAAAGCTGTGAAATGAAACACACTTTGATTATAGAGATACTTATTTTATTGTATTCTATTATTTTTATTTGCTTTTAAATACAAATAGTTCATGCAAAATATTATGTTTCTTTTAAAAAGAATATAAAATATAGACAAGTGGATTAACCTTAGAAATTGATGAATGCAGCATGAGTATTATTTCAAATTTATAAACTCTCACATCGCTAAAAAGAATTCAAGATTTTGGTTAATAAAAGTAACTTCATTGTCTGGAAACTTGATAAAAACATTTCCCCAGAGGGCAGAGTGAAGCAGTTGTCCCTGACTTTTCTTCCCTGCTGATTCTTGACCCAAAAGGAAATAAGACATATGCAGTTGGTTTCTACTAACCTACATAAATAAAAAAGATATGAAGAAACAGGATAATTTTCCTCTGTTGCTGCAGCAGTTTCTTCATATCATCACTACAAAAATTTCCATCTGGTGCTTTTAATGATGGCATACTGTAGGCCAAAGAGCACTTATTGTCTTTGTCATTCTTTTGACAAAAGCACAAGAGGAGACATAAAAATGCATAAAACCAACTGGTTTATAACAGGTGTCACCTATTCCTAAATTAAACTTAGTTGGATAAAGGACAGGTACTTTCCTCTTTAATTTTTCTCCCTAACTTACTTCAAGGGTCAATCCTCCCTCTGAGCATCAGGAAATGTTTATGTGCATATTAGCTCACCAACAGCCCCCTATATCTTCTGCCCTCTGATACATTCTCATTTTCACATTAACAATCTTCATTTGTATTTTATTTACTAAACAATCCTCAGCATGGTCTCTTCTTCCCCAGTTTGTAGCTGTCCTGTGTCCTCTAATTATTTTCTTTTTCCTTAGTTTTGTCTTCTCTTTGACAATACATGCCTTTTCCTTTCCCCCTGCCCACTACCTCTTTGAAATGCAAAAACACCTGTAGAAAATCTTGTCAAAAGACTATCTCCCTTTATTTTCCAGCTTTTCTCGTGTGACACTCTATTTTTGTTCTGATAATGGAACTATGACATACTTTGATCAGGTTTGAACAGCCAAATCATTTAGCCATCCTTCAGTTTTGTTGTAAACTCTTCACTGGCCGTAAAACTCAGTATTATGTATCATTATATATTATTATAGACAGCCAGATATCAATTTCTAAACATTTTACAACCAAACTGTAATTTCCATAGCCTTTACAGATAGGAAAAAATATGTGCACTTTAAACTAGCTGTTGTCTTATCTGGAGCCAAAATAATATTTTAGTAGAATCAGCACAACATAATGGTAAGGGCTAGCTGTGTATACACTCTGTTGACAGGATCGTAGTCAGCAGACAAAGGGAAGTCATTAACCACCCCCATTTGGCTCATCTGAAGTGCTGCATCCAGTTTGACCTGCTCATGGACATCCTGAACTAAGTCCAGCAGGTGATTCAAGATGATTAGGGGTCAGCAGGACATGAGTTATGAGGAGTTTGCAAGAGTTTGATTAGTTGGTTTTAAGGAGAAAAGGCTAAAGAGGGATTTTATTGGGTTTTAGCTGCCTTGTGAGCAAATAAAGAGAAGACACGGATCCCAAAGAGAGACATGCCCTAACACAGAAAACTTAGAGTTATGGATAAGAGAAATTTTTTCACAGACAGGAAGGTCACTGGAACTAGTTGCTTAGAAAGGTTACAGAATCTCTATAGCTGGATATGGGCAAAACTCATCTGGATATATCAACCCAATCTAACTTTGGAGATTGCCCCATTCTGAACTGGATGATATGCAATCCCTGCCTACCTATTTTGTTATTCTAAAGATTGCAACAAAACAAACCCACCAGAACTAGAATTCCTGTAACAGAAAAATTACTAGGTTGCTTTCTGCTTTACAGGGTAGGTCAGTAGAGACCCTGACCAACCAACAACGAAACACCAGTGAGACACAACCAAGGACCACCCATGTGGCAGACAGGCTAAATGCCAACAGGGAGGAAACAGTGCAACAGGAGCATGTGTAGAGCATTTTGAGCCCTACTAGTCTTGAGCACCCAATTTTCTTCAGTTTACTACATGACTGGATGATTTGCCATTAGCCTAAATGTCAAATATTGGTTTGTACATCATCCTTCAGTAAACCAAAAATGGACCACTGATAAAGATAGCTATTTTACCTGTCTTTCTGAATGCCCTGGCTGCAAGCCCATAAAATCCATCCTTCCGCCAAACTTGTAAAAATGTCACTGTGGCTACACAGCTCCAAAGCTAACTATGGAAATTATTCAAGAAACATGAGTCTACAGTGCTTATGTTTGCAAAATTAATTGTACAGTATATTCAGTATACTGAAATTCCCAAATCCCCAAGTCATTTCTTTTGTCACAGAACAAAGTTGCTAGCCCAGATTTTACCATAAAAGCAAGAATAAAATCACAAAACATTATATGCACATGAAAATGTGAAGTAGCAACTCAGTGCCAAATTCAAAAACCACTAGTACAAGTTATTTCTGCATTAAGCAGAAATTATGTCTTTGCCAAAAACATTCCAATTCTTTGGCTGCCTTCACAGAAAGAAGACTGAATGGAGACTCAACGAAGAAAAGCAGCAGAGAAGCAGAGAAACTTGATTTATCCAGCCAACTCACATTTCTCAAGGTACCTTCAAATAGCACCATTTTTCCTGACAGTAAAAATAAAAAGCATAAAGGCAACAGTGTAGATATTGGAGCCTGACCAAGAACTACCATGAACACTGAACATGCAGAGGCCTGTCAGAAATGTGCCAACCTTTCAAGATTCAGTCCTGTACATGTGGACTGAGAGGGGCCTGTTGGTTTCCTGCAGGGAAATACAGACCACCAGTTATGTATCTGTCAGGCTGTTTTAAACAGCACAAAAACACAGATGTGCCTCCACGGCTGTCATAAAGCAGCACATCCAGTGCACTCTTTCTACCCAAATAATGCAACTGCTCCAATTCTATACTGTGTGCTGCAGCTGAGGAAAGGAATCATATCACCTGAAATGTCACAAGCTGAAAAACTCAGAGAAATAAAATAACATTGCCTCCACATTAGCCCTATTTGTTCTTTGCAAGCAAATTAACTATCCTTTTCTTAGATAACTACCTGAAAAGAAAGCTATCCTTCACTACAAGCATAATTGCTCCGTTAACCACGCTTGCTCAGCAGTAAAAGCATAGGAACATAGAGTGTTGCTCAGGTGTGAACACATACATTTTGACTCAATAACCACACAGTCTTGCCTGAACTTCAGATTTTTTTTTTTTTTGTAAGATTTAGCAACTAGATCCAGTACATAGTGCATTCAATGACTATGAATAGCAACTTCACCCTTTGTAAGCAAGAAGTGGAAGTTACAGAAAAATGGCACACTTCAGGATGTGTCCAAAGAAGAGCAACAAAGGGGGAAGGGTCTAGAGCACATGTCTTATGAGGAACTGCTGAGGGAGCCGTGATGCTTAGCCTGGAGGAGGGGAGGCTGTGAGAAGACCTTACTGCTTTCTCCAACTACCTAAAAGGAGGCTGTAGTGAGGCAGGGCTCTGTCTCTTCTTCCAAGTAACAAGCAATAGGTCAAGAAGAAATGGTCTCAGGTTACATGAGAGAAGGTGTAGATTGGGTATTAGGGAAAATTTCCTCACAGAAAGGTTTGGCAAGATTTGGAACAGGCTGCTCAGGGAAGTAGTGGAGTCACCACCCCTGGATGTATTTAGAAGATGTGTAGATGTGGTACTAGGGAATATGGTCTAGTGGTGGTCTTGGCAGTTCTACATTAATGGTTGGACTTGACGATCTTAAATGTCTTTTCCAACCTAAATTATCCTACAATTTTACATTTGCTACACTCCAATAACAACATTTCTGAGCATTTTCAGCCCTTAGGCATTGACTGTGTGCTTTACAACATGCTTAACATGCATGATATATAGCATGCCTTATGTGCAGTTGCTTATTTAGGTATGACTACTATGTCAGTGATTTTGGAAGATTAATGCAGATGCCTCACTGAAATTTATTGCAATACCAAAGAAATCTGAAAACTAGCACACTTCAAAATAACAAGCTACACATTCAGAAATTATCTTGGACTACCGGAGAGGAACAAGATATTCTGAGGTGGGCCAAAACTCAATGAGAACCAGAGATCCTCAGTGAAATAAATCTGTTGAGAATGTCCAGAATTTAAATGTAAGCTAAAGACTGAAGAGGCTAAACCTGCAAACATTCATCACCATAGCAATTGCTCCACTGTTTCCTGATGTTGCACCAACAATGAAAGGTACAAGATTACAAGGAGTCACCATAGACAGCAAATCAGTGCCAGGCAGTTGAAAATCACAGAGAAACAAGCAAACAACAAAAAGAAAAAAATAAAAGGAAAAAAAGAGGCATTAGCTGAAGTTAGATCATCAGTCACAAACCAGATATTTCTGACAGTGAATCAATTTCCCTGTCAAACTTAAAGAAAGCAATACAAAACATAATCACATCTCACGATACCAATCAAACTGCTGCTTTTTTTTAAACATCATATTTATCCTATAACTCTTGTTTAGAAAAGACCCAAAACCTTCTCTCAGCTGATATGTACAAAAAATAAGTCAACTTCACCCAGTAGGCAAGAAATTCCTCCTGTGGAAAAAAAAAATCTGTCTAAAATGTTAAAAGTTACAAACAATGGAAAACTTAGTTACAAAAGGCCTTCCAAAGCAAGGTGCAGAACAATTTTAAACACAAGCAGACATGTCAGAACATACATATGAAAACTTTGTCATTTCAGCCAATGAAATAGTCCAGTTTTTTTTTAATTTAGTATTTGAATATATGGATCATTCACATTCTTCAATCTTTTGATTATTTATAATGATATGCAACACACAGAATGAAGAAGCTGGACAAATATGTTTTTTTAAAAACTCATATTTGTTCACTGGATTTTGAAGAAAGTTCCTTTTAAACCCTTAGTAAGCATATTATTCAGCCAAAACCATGAAAGTAATTTACAGTGGAGAAGCCCTAAAGAATTCCTCTGAGAATACAAACTACAAAGAGCTTCATATAAGTTGTGGGTCACACAACTGAGAGAAAAACTTCTTAGGGGTTCTGAGCGTTAACATCAGATTCTCTCTACACAGACAAATGGAGAAAAAATCCTAGAAAAATTTAGGACCTAGGAATATCTTGCAGTTTTCAGCAAAATTATTCTCTTTGGATTTTTTTTTTTTTTTGGTAAAAGAAAACAGATGGATGTTTTATTCTTTCTTACAAGTTTATCCTATATTCCAATACCTTGCATTAATTATTCTTTGATTCATCAAGATACATTCATGCTTTCGTTGCCAAAACACTAGAGCTGAGGCAGCGGCTGAATATTGGCCCCAGACCAGTTATTCCTGGGTGGAGCAGAGAAGTTCTAAATCCATTAACTAGATGAAGGAAGAAAAAGCCTTCCTTCATACTTCTGAAATCCAGGCTCATTTTGATGGCTACTTTCTCTTGCACATAATTGTGCTGAATATTTTGAGGCTTCTTTGTCAGATGTTGTAGTTATTATGTAGTTCACTGTTTGGCATCACTAAAAGACAAAAAGAAATCAAGACTTCATCGCTGTAGAAGTGTAGATAAAATACAAGATTTTTAAAAAGGGAACATCTGGGTAACAGTTCAAACACTCAGAATAATTCTGAAGATATTCCTGGACATTGTGAAGTTGCAAGACTTCCAGGCTACACAGTTTTATCTCCCCTTTCATGCTGAAGGAACACCTGACAAAGTTAGGAATGTGCACTACTGGGGCATCTATGCCTAATAATAACATTAAGAAAACTCCTAAATAACTTCCTCTTTCACAGTCCAACTGAGAGGAATGAAGAAAGTCTTCTGAAATATTTTCTGCAACTCATTATAAATGAAAGCAGCTTGCTTTAGTGTTGTGCTTTCGTAACTCCTCAGTGTCAAAGGCAAATCTTAACACGTCCAGAATTAAATGTAAAGAAAAAAGGGAAAAGCATAATTTTTCTGGTAGAAGTTATGACCCTTTGTCACTGCTTTCAGTGGTCTTACACTTCAATTTCTTTTAATTCCTTCTGGAATTCAAAGCCACAATATCTAATCAGTTATAGCTGTTCATATCTCTGCTTATCCAAAGAAGGTATTCCACTGTCCTCAGTTTTTCAGCTGGACTGTGCATCTGCTGAGTAGTCAGGTTTGGGAAAGGAGGTGTTGTGAAAAGGTTGCTGTTTTTGCAATAACTTGCTGTCTGCCTGAAAAGAGTTAAGTGAATTCAAGTTAATTTACTCATCACACTGAACTTTATGGAGGTGTAAGATTATTTTTGGTTTTTTATCAAGGATACTATATATAAACTAAATCTAAGGAAAAGGTAGTTCAGTATTTATAAGGTTTTCCACAGTGCTTTCAGGACAGATTGAAAAAACACACCTATACTCAGACATCCATTAATAGTCACCTTCCTAAAATCCTGTTCCTAAAGACATTCGAGAAGTCCAGAGACCCCACGCTCTGGGGTCATGCTCTGATCACATTTTTCTTTAATCAGATGAGCTAAAGGGTTTTTTTCAAAACATTTTTGATAACATCTGATATTTTTATGAACTTCTTTATAACTGGACTTTAACATTAATCTGAATGAATTTCTAGAGCATGTGGAACAAAATTTTTCTTTTATTTACAGTATAATTCCTGCATTACTAAACAGTGACACTTTCACACATAATTATATTCTACAGGATTACAGTTTAAAAAAATCCATCACTGGCTTTATTACATGTGGGATTTTTAAGAGCTGAAGATGTACAGATAATTCATTATTTCCCCAACCTCCCTAATGATCTGAATGCCGGTATTATTGGAAAGAAAGTGTCATATGTTACACTAGAGGGATTCTCAATAAAGTACCTAGTTTGATTTTATTTTTGGTTGTTGCTAACTTTTAAGGTAAATTTGGATACAACTGGAGGGGAACCTCACTATGAAAGTAGCCTATGCTATTTATAGTAAGTTTTCTCTCTAGTGCAAGACAGTGAATGTTTGCCAAAAGAATTGTACATCCAGGAGGGTTTTTGAAATATGAAAGATACTTTTAAACTATGAAGAGAATTATAATTTTTGCCTAATATTTAGTAACCTTCAGATACTGTAATTCCACTTCAGATCCTGGAAAAACATTCCGGAGACAAATATTAGTCTACCACTGGATAGTGAAGAGGAGGAACAAAATTACATTTCAAGGGGAAACTGTTTTAATTAGAGTTACCTTGTACACCTGCACAGCAGTCACCTTCAGTACATTGTGCGAAGTGTTACACCCCACAACTCTGTTTATTCTCGCTGCTATCAAATTCTAAGTCCATAAAGCAAGAAGCTCAAGATTGCACCCAGGCGTATTTAGATCACCCTCCATTTATGCTGCTGTAGTGCAAAAAACTAACTTAAACACCCTTAACTAGTTGACTGTACATGCCACAACAGTCTCTGGAAACACCCAGGGCACCCTAATCCATAACCTTTATGAGAAAGGAATCCTTCATGGATGCTTCGTTGTTTTATATTTCAGGATACATGAACCAACAGGTGGACAGGGTCCATTACTGCCCTTTCATAATTGCATTGAATCAGGAATTTTCTCACTATGACCCTGAAGGAAATCCAATTGTATCAAAAAAGGAAAGTGAATCTACTCTCACAAGTATTTGTACTTCTGTACAGCTATTTCTGTATCTGTACTTCTGCAGACTAATCAATTTTCAGCATTTGGAAAGACAGCCTGATTACATGGAAGAAGGCCTCAGTGATCTCATCACCAGCCCAGCAGATAAAAGCTGCCTGTGCAGAAGCTTACCAAGCACTATACCAGAACTCCATAGTTGTTAAACCACTCAGCATGCAAAACCATTTACCCTGAATCCTACCTGAGAAATCAAAGATCAGATTCTGACCCTGCAGCACTGGCCCTTCCTTGGCTGAAGCAGAACAAGCCACAAGGTTATAAAAAACTTACAATTCTGGAAGAAAACAAAAGACCATTTGTAATGCCAGCACTTGCCTGGAAGAGCTGCTCAGTGACACCAGTTCCTCATCCTACAGTTGTAGAGTCACTACTCATTGCCTCAACTCTCTGACGTAATCTAACTGTGTAACAGTGTGTAACAGACTGAGTAACAGTGCAAATTCCTGACCTCAGTGACACTGGTACTTTGACAGAAGCCCAAAAAGCTGGACTTTGTAAAAAGCAACAAGTGCAGAACTCCTTGCTCTAAGTAAGTCAGTTGATGAAGTCATGTTTTCGAAGTTACCGCTTGTGAAAAATGCCCAGCTTGATTAAATACTTGTCAGGTCTAGTAACATTTTTTTGTGAAGTGGATGCGATGTTAAGGACTCTGTTTTTTATTGTCCTAGGACTCAAAAGCTCCAATACACTACACATGGAAAACTCATCACTGAACACTACAACTTATTTATTAAATGTGTGTGGTAAGGTGAATGGCAGCCATTTCAGTTCACATATTCCAAATTCTGACTTGAAATCCAGTTACTGAGAGGGCGTCCTCTTCCTCAGTTCAAGCTGATCCAGCTGAGGTACCCGACACAGAGTCACTTTTGTGAGAACCTAGAATCCATTTTATTGTCCTTTCCAGTCTGAAAAATAGTTAAATTTCCTTCTCTTGAAGACATACCAGAGATTTGATTCAGGAAAAAATAAGCCTTCCTGATAGGAAGTAATTTATTGCAGAAATGTACTCTTAAATCATGGGCTCCGCCATCTATGTGACATTTGGATCCATCAACTACATCTCCAGCATGTGCAAGGCCTTTGAACTGGGCCAATCTAATTTCACAGTGTTACAGTGACAACAGATCCAGCCTCACTCACAATCCTCAAGTAAGTTTTGCATTAATCTCTACTTAGCAAAGGTATGTGAATTTGGCTACAGATAATATATGGGAGGATGCTGAGAGCATTGATACCTATTCACTCCTTTGAACACTCAAAACTACTCTAAGATCTAACATTATAATGCAAGTAAAGAATGTGTAGTAGGAAAGATGGTGCCTATCAGTTTCATTTTATTCACTTTGCATTTTCTGCAGTAGCAATGTGTTTTGCAAGTGAAGGGGTTTCCTTTTACTGACCTTGGCATTCATCAGGACCATACTGTGATTTATATAGAGAATTCCAGGCCTTTATCTGATCTTATAAATAAATGTAAAATACATAAAACAATTATCCTAGTGTAAAATTGAATTTTATCTCTCTGTAATCAGCTTTTGTCTATGATACATATTTCTATGTTTGAATACAATTCAAAATTAATAATAGGTATAATTTATTTTCTGACTTTTCATTATCTTGACATTTTAACAATCTTTTTTTTATATACTCAGGCTTTAGTTTTATCTAGGCCTTCAACCCCACAGTTCCTTTCTAGACATGTACAATGTGTCTTTCAGAATATCCATTCAAGGAACAAGCCTGCTAAAAGAACACACTGGCCATTTAACAGACCAAGAAAAATTAAAAAGAGCAGGGCTTTATAACAAAGAAAAACACCAGATTAGAGGAGAAAATTTAGCACGGCATATAAATGACAGGAAAAAACATGTATTAAAAGAAATCACAAGTTACAGTGAAGAATTAGAAGTAAAAACTAGAGTTCTGAAATTGATGATTCTGGAAAATTATTAACAGACAGCTTAGATATAATTTTTAATAGCTAAAAGAGACAACCAAGGAAATCTTTCTATTAAAGGGCAGTCACAACTTTATATTGAATTCCATAGCATTAACAATTTAATATAGAGATTAGTCTTATCTGGACATGAGGCTTTCAGTACTTTACAAGTAATTTTTTGGCCTTAAATGTAATTTATACATATTCACCAATCTAATAGTTTACTTTCTTGTCTTAATTCAATTATTTAACTTCAACTAACCATCCTCAATGTTTTACTACCTCAGATATACACATGCTGACTTCAAGAAAGTATGTCTCAAGTCAAGCTCTCACCACCATGTAAGGTTTAAGTAGACTTCATAAGCAAGTGCTACAGTTTACACAGACAACTTCATTTAAATCAAAAAGCTCAGAATTAGAGATGAACAGACAGGAAATGAAAAAAAAAAAAAAAAAAGACACAAACATACACAATACAGCCTGAGAGAATATCTTAGAAGGATTGCAATGAGTAAATACAAAGAATGTCATGGCTATATGGGCTGACAGCAGAAGTGTCCCTTTCCATGCAGGGCAAGAAGTCCACGGCCACTCTGCACAAAGCCAGAGTGGCCCCACCACAGCTGCCAGTGCTGCAGCACTGGGATTCCTTCACGTCTGCAGCAAAGGAAACTGCTCACTGGGCCTTTGTGATTACAGGAGGAATGTGATAACCACGGTGGTCTAGACTGCTACAAGTAAAAACAACCTGCCCCAAAATGAGTGGTCCTTGGTCTGAAGTGGCTGTGGTCAGGATGAGGCATGTTTAGAAGGCAGTCCCTCGAATACCTTGTGATAAACACATGTGGAGAAAATAACACGAAAGAACAGTGTAGTTAACTGAATAAAAGGTTAAAGAAAATAAACAGTATTTTTGCAGCTTAGCATTTATTTGTGAACTGCTGGTGCAACTCTATGCTTGACAGAAAAGCTATGAGGCTTTTGGTAGCTTGACAAGACAATCTACAAGCTTGAATGAAATGTTCAGCTTAAGGAATTAGAATAAATCTGATGACTGATGTGCTACTGAACGTGACAGACTGTCATCTGTTTTAAACAGATCTCTGTAGGATGCACTGAAAGCAAGATTTTCCCATTACCTTAAACATACTAAGACTTTTCCCAATGAATTCTGGCTAATCTATTAAGACAAAAGATCTCTTCAAACTCTTGGCATTTCAGTAAAAAAACGAAATAGCCATTTGGTTTACTTGCATAATTAATTCATGCTGACACTGTACTTCTGTGATTATTTTACAACCAGTCACAAATGTATACAATAAAAAAAATTATTCTAAGTTCCTGAATTAACTATAAAATTATAAAATATGCACAATAACAGATTTAAGCAGCTTATCTAAACACTATTTGTACACAGAATTTCACATGTAGAAATATCAAATTGTTTATCCGTTATCAAAGTGGATTTCATACAAAAATAGGTACAGCTTAATAGCTTTTGAAAATCAAGAAAAAAATATCAAAAAACCTACAGTTGAATGGTATTACAACATGTAGTTAGTGATATATTAAAAAAACCAAACAACCAGCTTTAGTTTTAGTTTGGCCTAAAATCCTAAAAAATTTTAAACCATTAATTTAATGATATAGAGAGACACACATATAAACAATGTAAAACCACATAAAAATCCTTGGAATGTAATTTATGCTATTTTAAAAACCTTATAAGCAAAAAAAAAACTTTGCCAAGATCTAGGCTGAAGAATATCCTTCCTTTACATAAATAGCCCCTGTAGGAATGACTAAGGTGTTTTACCATCTCCTTAGCCTAGAGATAATGACTCAAATCTGTCCTACAAACACAAAATATGGAAAAAAGGATTTCGTGCCATCCACCTGGAATCTGTACCTTAGATACAGGGAATGGGCAAAACTGCTCACTGGTGGATAAAGCACAGTAACGTCAGTTTGAATTGATGTTTTGAACAATGTATTTGCAAAGCTGAGCAGGGAACCCAGCACAACTCCTCAGCTCCAAAGGGGAATACAATCCCCTGCAAAGGGGAATAAGAATGAAACCACCCCCATTATCATTCAACCTTCAGAAAAGGCTGTGTCAGAAGTGTATATAATTTAAAATACATTAGCTAGCAGGTGAATTTCCCTCTTGGTTGATTAATTGGTTTTCAATTATAATTTCATATAACACATTTCTAAGAATGAATAGTCCATATTGTTTAGCTCATAAATGCAAGTTTTAGACTGATCTACCTTGCTAGTTCTCTGTACTGCTATACCAGAGCACCACAAATACTGGTAATTGGCCCAGCAGAAAAACTGTTTCTAGGCATGAGCCAGATTGCAATTATAATACCACATGTATTTTACTGACAGAATAAAGATTGTGAAAGATGCTTTGCTATTACAGCTTATGAGCTTGTAAATGAACAAATAAATAGCTAAACTCAGAATATTAAAGCTTTGCCCACTCCTGCTGCCAAGATACAAGTTTTGGTCATAAAAAAAGTTCAGGACCTCAGTCAAAACAGTTTTGCTTATAAGACTTCAGCTACATCTCCCTTTGTCCCCCATTTGCACACAGAAACCACTCAGACCTCAGAAGACCAAGAGATGTTTTCCAAACAGCTGTTTTACATCAGTACAGAAGATCACAAGCCTCTGCACAAGCTAATGTTTTGTTCTGTGTTTGGCAGGAGTCCTTTACATGTCTCAGTTACCATAATCTCCTTCCCCATATAATGTAACCTGTTAACAAAAACCACTGTGACAGGGATAAAATGTCATGCTAGAGGCAACTATCAGTAGGTCTTTGAGGTCTATGACTCTATACAGTCAGCAGAAAAATGTATTATGCTTATATCAGAATTACAAATTAATCTGTTTCAGTTACCACCTGTGATCCTTTGGATTGATAGAGAACCAGAGCCTAGAAGCTCTGAATCCTCCCAAAGCTTTTCACAATTGCTAGCTCTACATTTCTATCATCTTCTCTGGGTCAAAACATCAGTCCTCACTGCAGCCTTTGCTATTCAACATGTGCTGTACTTCCCTGCTGAATGCTTCAGGCAGTATACAAAGTCTCTCAAAGGACTCAGGTGCTGATACATAAGGAATGCTGAACGCACAGAGGTGGTCTCCGCTTTATTCAGAGCAACTGCCAAATTCAACTGATGCATCAAGCACAGAAAAACATTGGTTATCAGTCATCTTTTCATGATGCTCTCCACGCACTGGCAGGTGCAAGACTTGGTGTTTCTGTATTTTGCTTTTTAAAAACATTTAAAGGCCAAGTTTAATGAAGGCTTGTCTTATTCCCCTCACCTTTCAATGACCAGTATATCTACTCTGTTGATTTTATCACTCATTTTATGCATCATATGAGATTATTAAGCTCTTCTTTTGCTTCTAAGGGCAAACATTCATTGGAATGTAATTTTCTGAACATTTTGTCTTTTCAGTTCTACCCTGTATTTCACTGAAAGCTTTACTGTCAAACTTCTGAAAAAAACTCCCTCCTCTGCAAAGAAAATATCCTTTTAACAAGAACATGAGCTAAACTTTGTAATCATGCCCTTGAGAGGCAGAGGTAGATTATTTTCATAAACACTCAAGTAAAATACTTATATTCTGCTACAGCTTCCTATTTGTGCTAATATCACTGCCTCTGGTACTAACTAAATCAAAAGTCAAAGAATACAAAAACACAATGGCTCAAAACAAAAGGGCATGATCATTCTTGAACAAAATAATGGTGGCTTAAGACATCACTAATGCCAAATACATATGTTGCAACTTCATTCATATGTGAGAAGTCACCGCTGCATAGAAGTAAAATTTCTTCTAAATTATTACTAGAATTTTAAAAATTGAGACTTGCTTATGCAAATTGTATCTATATAAATTTAGAAATTCCTCCCTTACAAATTTAAGCTGCATATCCATCTGTCTGTCATCAATGCTGCTACAAATTTGCTTTTCATAACACATTTTAGAAAAGAGTATTTTTACTATTGAAAAGATATGCTTCTACTTGTACTGACTCTGGTTTGGATGTCATTACCTTCCTTTGTAACAGCACACATGGTATTTTGGTGTTTTGGGGTTATGGCTAACACAGTGCTGATAATATACCAGTAATTTGAATGTTGCCCACACTACTTCCACAGCATCAAGGCTTTTGCTTCCCACCAACTCTGTGCCTCCAGAGAGTAGCTTGGGCACAGGCAAGAAGTTGTGAGGGGGCAGAGCTGACCCAAACCAGCCAAAAAGATATTCCACACCATATAATGTCACGCTTAGCAATGGAAACTGGGCAAAGCAAAGAAAGGGGGTATGCAGCTTTTCCTCTAAAGCAACAGCTCTCTGAGACTGGCTGGACCAGAGCATGCTGCAGGTGAGAGGTGGCAAGTGACTCCATTTGCACAAATTTTTGTTGGTTTTAGTTTTGGTTGGTTGGTTTGTTCTTTCTTCTTTTTCCTTTGCTTATTACACTGTCACTGTCTTGAAACATGAATTTTCTTCCACTCTCCTTATTTTCCTCCTCAGCCTGCTGGGGAGAGCAGCAAGTGAGCAGCTGTGCTGGTGTTTAGCTGTTGGCTGGGGTCAACCCCACACATGACTATTTATTTTTCCCATCAAAGCACAAAGATGTTTATAGCTGTGATTTGTGTCCGATTTGTTAAAAATGCACTGAATCAATAACAAATTGCAATACCGTCTAAAGCTTCCTCTCCAGACTGCAACAAATAATTGGGTTTGAATGACAGGAGTGCTGTAATACTTTGTTACCATGAACCTAGCATAGTGTGGATTGGAAGGGATCTTGAAGACCACCTATTCCAACCCCCTGCCATGGCCAGGGAAACCTACCACTAGATCAGGTTGCTCAAAGCCCCATCCAACTATGTGCCATGTGAAAGAAAATCTGTAACTTCATTTTTGCAAATCATAAGCAAAGGCAACTACTAAACATTCAAACAAATAAAGCAAACAAAATGATACAATTCCAGCAGAATTCTAACTGAACAATTTATTTCTGAAAAATCCTTTCACAATCTCACTTCTCTGTCCATTCCCTAACATCTGAATTCCAGTTTAACATACATAATGGACAGCAGGTAGAAACACATTTCCAAAGATTATTTCAGATTGCAACTTAGCCCAGTATTCATACAGTCATCAGACAAATCTTCAGGCTTTAAGAATGACTTACTTTTTCTTTTGAGATTTAAGGTACAGTACAGGAGTGTTACTGTGCAGAAATATTAGTCAGAGAAAAAACACCAGGGACCCACACCCTCCCCATTGTTTTGAAATGTAAACATTAAGACACTTGGAATTTCAAATAAAAAATGCAGGGCATATGTTATAGGAATGGCGTACCTGTAACAATCACAGAATACTACTAATCTCTCAGATATTTCAAGTGTAGACTTACTGGAACAAATCCAGTAAAAACCCCCACAAGAACAATTTATGTTATTATTATCCCTCAAAAATTTTCCTCCTCTCTCCCTTTAAAATTAAGAACTATATTTCAAACTTTCAAGTAAAATTAACATCTTGCTGTTTAAGAACTCTTCTAACACTAGAGTAACTTGGCTATATACAAGACTGCATCAGGTAAATCGATTTCTAAATAAAGTTACAAAAAACTTGGACATTTTTTACAGTTCTACAAGTGGCTGACAGAAATATCAACAAACCCAGTTCACGGTATCATGTAGTTGAGCCACGTAACACAACTCTGGGCTGTGGGTGTGGACACACAGTGCAAAAGAGGTAATATGCAAGATTAGCTGCTGCTGATTTTGAATTTCTGAACTGCTCTATTTAACAATATTCTATACTCAAAAATATGTTTTTAAAAAATCAGCAGTTTGCATATCTGAATAACAAAATTACAAAACTAAGTCCCAAAACTTCTGTTTTAATCTGCTTTGTAAGTTTCTTAAGAGCTTCCCATAGGTCCTGTTTTTGATGGTTTCAACAAGGATTTGCCTAAGGACACGCAGTTGGCTCAGAAGTTAACAGAAAAACGTGGCAAGCCACATGTACTCTCATCCTTGCAGCACTCTGGAACAGATCAGGGCATTTCACCCGATCGCCTGCCCGTCATGAACGCCACAAGGCTGTCCCCAAGCATCTGAGCACACAGTCACTGCCTTGACTCACACAGCCAACGGTAGACATTTAACTTCAAACCCATATCCATTTCAATGAATAAAACATATCACAGACACAGGCGCCAGAAGGCGCTCCCGCCTGGCTGCAGGTTCGCTCACCAGGCTGCTCAAAGCCGGCTGCTGGCACGGGGCTCCATCTACCGGCGTGCGACCCTGCACACCTACGGCAGGAGCTGGCGGGGGAAAATGAATCAAAATCTCAACAGCTACTTCACATCTCTGTTTGCTAATGAGATATTCAGAAGACATAATGTGAGACTATTCAGAAAACAATACTGTTTCAGAAGAAAACAATCAACAAACTACATTCACTCCCATGCTAGGCTGAAACTGTTGTACATGTGTGAAATCTTTTGTTATCCTTTAATATTTGCAAAATATGTCTCAAAAACTGTTATAAAGAAGCACCATTTTTCTACAAGATTCAGCATATGACTACACACTCCCAATCCAGATGTGAGGCTTTATTTTTTCTTCTTAATGCAAGCAAATAAGCAAACACAGGTAACTCTCAAAAACTACTCAAAACTGTATCACAATTTAAGGTATTAGATGTGGTCCTTTTCATTAAAAAAGGAAACTCCTCAAACATGCAAAAACAAAGTTTCAGAAGGCGACTGCTGTCCCTATTCAAGGATACTTCTGCACAGTGGGAGCTGAAGCTATATTATGCCTAACTTTAAAGATTAATTTGACTACTGCTGTCACACACAGCATTTCTGAAATTGAGCCATTTAAACCTTGCCTTAAAAACGCTACCGTGCCTTCAATTCATGTCTGGGAGTGAAAAAGAGCAGTCTCCTTCCCTCCCCAGGACCCTTTGTGCCCATCAGCCAAGGTGATTGAGCTCTGGCTGCAGAATAGCAGAAAGAAGGAGAGGCAGAGCTATGCCTTCTGTGCAGCACTTCAGCAGGTGCCTGAGCTTGCCAAGGGCCACAAACTGGCTGAGCAGCCAGCCAATTCTGGTCTCCAAGGCACGTCTAGCAAGATCAGCAGCTAATTTAGAACCTGGTGCAAGCAAAGAGACAATGCAGGAAATGGACAGTGAATTCCACCCCTCCACCCCACTTCTTTTCTTTAAAACATCCTGCCTCACACTCAACAACACGTTGAAGGCAGCTGAGCAGGGTAAGGGAATCCTTGAAATACCCACATCCCTTACACAGTACCCAAACACAGGAAAAGATGGGACTAATTTAGTCAGGAACACCTGAAAACAACCAACAGGTGGTCACAGCAAGAAGGCAGGAATGGAGCACAGAGCAGTATAACTGAGGCTCTATGTATTATCCTATAAGACAAAGAGAATTGGTGAACAAGGGCATGAGGGAATTCACACAGCTCCTCCTGTGGCTCAGCTTTTCCAACGTAGCTTGTTCCCCATAAATGACAATTGACGAGACTAATGGAAAAGAAAATCTCCTGCAATGAACTTTACATAGCACCACAAAATGAGAACAGAATGCTGTCTTTTTTCTTTGTTTTAAATTTTAACTTGAAGGGAAAGCAAATTTTAAAGTGAAAGTGGCTTTTCCACTTGCTAAATTTAAATTTTAATCAAAATGCACTTTAAAATAAAGCTGAGCAGAACTATGGGTTTGCTGATATCTCTTTAAGGAACAATGACATCAATACAGGCTACACTTGAGAAGGATATAGGTGTGGAACTACATCCTTTTTCATCATACAGTCAGGTGCAAAGGGAAAAGTTAAACTTCAAGATTCCTGTGGTTTAATAAAAATAAATACCATTACAGACAGATCCAGGAACACAGATGCATTAAATACTGTTTGTTTTTCTTCAGATATAGATCATGGAATGGAGATATTTAACTACTTCAAGACTAATTTTTATTTCATTTTAATCTAGTTACTGACAACAATCTCCTGGTATCATGACAACTAGCAGAAGCAAAAAAAAAAAAAAAAAAAAAAGAAAAAGGTGGAAAAAAGTGAGCAAGTGCCTATGAAAACAGGTCTAAATCATTATCTAAGTATTTAATTGGCCTGCTTTGATTACACTAAGCAACTGAATGTCTATCATAGTTGCTGTATCGCTCATCTAGTAATATTTGTAAAAAAGAAAATAAAAACAAAAACACATTTCTGTAGCTCTACAAGAAAAGCTACAAAAATTTCAATAAATCTTAAAACTGTGGTGGGTGTTTCACCCAATTTCCTCATTACAAAAAAGGTACCAAGGAGCAAACCGATCACACAGCGCTTATGTCAAATCTCAGACAAGGAAAACCACATCCTAATACTCTGCCATAAGAGCAAATGGAAAAACTGCCTGTGCACACATAAGAGGCACACTACAGAAATACATGATGAACAACACTGCTTTGTTTCTCAAGCTTCTATCTAAAAATTTACATAGCAAATTTAACACATTCCCACCCCCTAGTCACTTAATGCCTGAAATTCCTACAGAACCTGAAATTTTACTTACTTGAATGTGAATCACAAGAACACATTGAGAAGCAGCATCTTAAAGCAAGTCCAACTGCAGATCACAGAAATTTTAAGTTAAGAACACTATTTAAGGAAAGTAAGTTGTGACTTTCTAAAAGTAATACTAATAACTTTATTGAACTATTCTATGGATACTAATGATTTTATTATATCAATACCACTAATGATGGGATGGGATAATTCAGGCAACTACAACAAGCATAAATTACAACATCCGAGACAACAGTGCATTAGATATGTATCTTCACATTTTGCCATATAGTCTCTCCCAAACAGCACTAACTTTCAAAAAGAAGTATATAAATATATATCATACCATTACTCAGAGAAATAAATGCTTAAAAAAAAGAATACACTTATTTTTGCATAACTTTTTTCAATAGCTTCGAAGATACCACTGGAATGTCTTAGCTTCTGTAATTATGCTCAGTCAGTGTTCTCAGATCTCTTAACTGCACTCAGCTGCAAGCTGAGATACTATTTTTTTGGTAACTAGGTTGATCTTTTTGGTAGTCAATTCCTAAAATGAAGTTAAATGTGTAATAGTAGTAAGTGTGTAATGTAGTAGTAGTTAAATGTGTAATGTAGTTTGCATTATGTTTGCTATGTTTCAATGTATTTTGTTTGCTTATGTTTTCTTTCCTATCAAATACAACAGGCAAGCAAGAAGAATGGTTCCACTTTCTCACCTGTTGAAATATCAGAATTAACAAGGAAAGGGGGTCAAACATATATTTGGAAACAGTGTAATGAAAGAAA
Organism: Ammospiza nelsoni; assembly: GCF_027579445.1. Taxonomy (NCBI): domain Eukaryota; kingdom Metazoa; phylum Chordata; class Aves; order Passeriformes; family Passerellidae; genus Ammospiza; species Ammospiza nelsoni. The sequence goes on along the minus strand of NC_080638.1, from coordinate 40,494,424 downwards.
GCTAAAGCAGAGTTGATTAACCCCAAAGGAAACAAGTCAAGAACATCTTAAAAAATATGTAATACAAAGTTTTAAACATATTTAACTTTATGCACTAAAAAATTCCATACACCTCAACTGCCATGCCTCAGAAAGCCCTATGATATTTTCACCAAGCCAATCTAAGCTTAGGATCATTATTTTGTTAAATTGGTAACTAAGAACGTTTTCCAATTCTAGTCTCACCCAGGGCAATTTATACACATGCCCACCCATGAAGTAACTCTTCAGCACTAAATACTCCTTTTACAATTGGACATTTTTATTTATAAGCTAAAGTACCAGTGAACTTGTAAATTGGCTTAAATAAATTACTACTGTAAATCATAAATGTAGTCTGTTTGCTTCAAGTGCAGCAGTTTTTGATCCCATGTTAAATTCTCTCACACTGGAGCATCATACAGCATTTTCAGAACAGTTTTGATTCAGATACAACCTTGCTCTCATTCCACAAACCCTGATGGTAGCTGCAACTCTCTCCCTTCAAAGACCTAATCAAAATCCTTCTTAGTCCTAATACAACATTACTGCACCAGGTTAGATTTTTCTAATTTATTTCACACTTCATATTTAAATTAGTGCATAGCTAGTCAGAATATAACTATTTAAATGAACATATAACTTAAAGATCAAATTCTGTCTTCAACAGATTTACATAAAAGGACAGAAAGGATAACATTTGTCCACCAGCATGTTATGTGGATCTCCTTAACTCAATTTATTACGGATTTCATGGTGCAAAAATTAATGCCCTTCAGTAGCTGAACTCATTACTAATTATTTCTTCCAAACCCACGGTGTAATCCCGTGCTTTTGTGACCAATGGGAGTTTTGCCATTCACTTAAAGGGAAGTTGGATCAGCTCCTGGGTTTGCTCCTCTAGCAAGAGATACTGAACAAAATGATACCACAGCCACTCTCTTGACTTTTTTTCTGTTTCATAACAGACACTATGAACCAGTCTCATGTATTTTAGTCCATGCTAAAAATAAAACAAACATATTGACAATAATTTTAACTACCTGTGAAGTCAAGAGTAAGGATTATATGCCTTTTCTCAATGTGATTTTCCAGAATATATTTCAGCAACTATAATGGCAAGCAGCCTGTAAGTCACTCATGGACCCTACTAAGCCCTTCAACCCCTTCCCTACTCTAGAACCCACAGGAGCATTCCTGCAAGTCATCTGGTGCTCATGTAGCACACCCAAGCCACAACACAGGTACAAACAGCCTCCCATCACCCACCTGACACAATAAACTCCTTCTACATGCCTACTAGAGAAAAGCATAGGTAAACATAACAAAAAATAACAAACAAAAAAGGGAAGAAAATAAGCCACTCTGGTGGCCAAAATGAAGTTGATTTTAGCCCACAGGTACCACAGCTCTAAGTTTCAAAATAAAAAATGCTTTCAGAATAATTAACTAAACCACTGAGTTTTAATTTCTCTGAAAAGCAGGAAATAAATATTACAACGCCTTTGGAAAGACTCAGCCAAGTGTAACAGTGCACAGTAAATACAATAAGCTGTTTTCATGTTTAGATGTTCAATAAAATAGAGTAAACCCTTAAGCAACACATATTGCATTATGATAGGAATCCACTGGAATTCAATTTACACAATCTTGTCTGTTACTTAGTGCCTGTTTCATGTCAAAAAAGTTTCAAGAAATCTTATTTTAGAGAACTGTAACCTACATGTGAACATTTAAAAAATATTATTTGATTTATTAATGCTATGAAAACCAAAGATCAATCCCAGCAATATCTCGTGTTGCAGTGGGCTGACTCTGACTGGAATCCATGTGCCCACCAAAAGCTGCTCTATCACTCTCTCCTCAGCTGTACAGGGAAAAGAAAAATATAACAAAAAGCTCAGTCACCAGTTACCATCATGGGCAAAACAGATTTGAATCAGGGAAATTCTAAATTTTAAACACCCTCCTCCCACTTCTTGGGCTTAACTTTACTCCCAGTTTTCTCTACCTCCTCCCCATCGCGGAGCAGAGGGACAGAAACAGGGTTTCCAGTCAGTTCATCACACATTGTCTCTGCTGCTCCTTCCTCCATGGGGAGAGGATTCCTCACACTTTTCCTGTGCTTCAGCATGGGATCCCTCCCACAGGAGAAAGTTCTCCATAAACTTCAACATGCTTGCTTCCCACGGACTAATTATCCCCAAACTGCTCCAGCGTGAGTCCCTTCCACGTGGTTCAATCTTTCATTACCAAGCTCCTCCAGCGTGGGTCCCCCATGGTTATCCCCTACCAGCAAACCTGCTCTGTCATCGGCCTGCCAAGAGCTGGTACAGCACAGGTTTCCCATGGGGTCACAGCCTCCTCTGGGCACTGACACCCGCTCCAGTGGGGGATCTTCTCTGGACTGCGGAGGCACAGCTGCCTCACCATGGTGTGCACAACAGGCTGCAGGGGAACCTCTTCTCTGGTGGCTGGAGCACCTCCTCCCTCTCCTTCATCACCAATCTTGGTGTCTGCAGAGTTTCTTCTCTCATACTTTCTAACTCCCCTCTCCAGCTGCAAGTAAGAATTCCCAGTCCTCTCCCCTTTTTTAACTCCGTTATTCCAGAGGTGCTGCCACTGCTGCTGACAGGGTTGGCCTTAGCCAGCAGCGGATTCATCGCGAAGCTGGCTGGCATTGGCTCTGTCAGACATGAGGGAAGCTTCTAGCAGCTTCTCACAGAAGACCCTCTGTAGCTCCCCTGCTAAAGAACCTTGCCATATAAAGCAAATACACACATAAACTATTTTCAAAATTCTAATATATAATATTCTTTAGTATACCAAATGCCACCACTCTGCAGAAACTGTCAGTTTGCATTTTAACCAGTCCCTAAAGCACGAAGGTCCACATCAAGAATCATCATGGAAAACAGAAGCCTGCTGTCATGAAGCAAGCAGGGAGCTTCCTCACAAAATCAGCAGGGACCATGCCAAGCATACTGTCACTTAAAAAACTGGCGGCTGGAAGCAACAGAGAATCATCTTAACAACTGAGCGTTCACACTGGTTCTTTCCATAGCTGCATCTGTTCCGCAAACAAAGGTTCCATACTCCGATTCTCTTACTCCTTCAAAACCACCTTCCTTTCAAAGGAAAAGGAAAAAGGCAGCAGTCATTCTAACAGGAATATCTGTCAGTTGCAGCATTAGCTTGTAGCTAAATCTGTCAATAGTCCTCAGCCCAGAAGAGTTTGTTTGTTTCAAAGGTAAGTTTCAAAACACCAACTGCCCACATAGGATAACAGATGTAAAGTGAGAAACCTCTGCATTGATTTGGGTGATCTGCACTGAAGTGAGCATCAAGTCAGATCGCCAATTCATAGCTTAAAACCATTGCACTGTGGCATTTCACTGCCATCAACACGCAGCATCTGTTCTGCCCTATGTCTGGCAGACTAAAAAGCAGGTAGCATAAAGATCCATCAGGGTATCTCTCAAGTTTGCAACTACTTTTACACAAATGTGTGATCTATAAGCAGGATGCTCTTCCCCTTCACTCTCAGCTCATGTGTATCTTCTTGTTTTAAATTCTAATGAATAATTTGTTGATTCTTTCCCCAGAGAACTATCAAACATGTATTTTTTCTTCTCCCCTAATGCCTTCTAGCAAGATCCAAAAACTCCCTTATTTTTTTACTAACCTAGGCACTCTGAAACTAAAAGCCCCACAAACTGTAAAAAGCAACATGTGGTTTATGTTGCATCAGCACCATACTATTTCTGCCAGTAATACAATGAATATGTTGGATTTGTCTCACTTCAAGAGAAATACTAAGCCTGAAACAAAACCTTGTTTTGCTTCTTACTGGTCAGAGAATGAGTTTAACACCATTATAATGCATTCCTAATTTAGCAGCATCTAGAATGACTTCTAACAAGCAGGGAGATAGATTAACAGAATGTGAAGAAAAGTAGCATTTCCTTATCTCAAAGAGGCAAACTAATAACTAAAACAGAAATAAGGTAAATCCAGAAACAAAGCAAGCAAACAAGCAAAAAGGCAAGAAATATAATTAGTTATAATGTGAAAACTGGGGAAAGAGATTTTTTTAATTTAATTTGTTACCCACTACTATTGGGCAGTAGTTCCCATTACAAACGGGGACTGTAATGTATCATTCTGTAAGGAACTTGCAGTATCATTGCAAGAAAACCTGAAATACCTACAGAAACTAATAGCAGCAACTGTCCCTACCTTCTTAAATCCTACATGTAATTTCACGTCCCAGTCTCTCTCTTCACTTTTTCTACTGCAACAGAACTGCAGTAATTTCTTAGCTGGACAGGCAGGACAAGGTTATCACTTTCAAGATCCTGAAATCAGTGCTAATCCCTTTACCAGTGACAGGGTAGAAGAGCTCATAGCCATCAAACTGAGGGCACCTCACTGGTGTATATAGCTCTATCTCACACAGCTGAAGAACCTCATCATGAATGACAACATTCTGGGTAAACAGCAAAATAAACCAAAAGAGAACTATCACATAAGCAGCATGTTTAACTGGCATGACTGTTTTAACCCCTGTTAAACCTCATGGGATTTATAAGCTAGTGCCACTACATATTTAAATAAACAAATAATCTAAAACAAGTGGCTTCAAGCTAAACCGGAGTTGTACATTCCCAGAGCAGAACTGGTCAAGTACAGATGGTCAAGGACAGTACAAGAACAAGGCAAGCACATCACTGCCCTTCCTTAAATCCCACAGATCCTGGAACCTCCAAGATTTGCAGCTCTGAGATCTTCTGAGCTAGAAAGCACATTGCTGTGGTTAACCGATTTTTCTTCCACAGCTAAAGCACTGCAATTTAAGACTGTCTAACTGGAGTTAGAACTTGCTGGAATATTTAAAAGCCACTATGGCACTGCAGGACACTCTGAATTCCCAAACTCGGGCCGAACAAACTCTTACAGCAACCCAGCTCCAATCTCCTCAACCCCCTGAAGTTGTACCTAGAACAGTCCTTTGGGTACGTTTACTGAATGTTTTGCTCCCCAACTCTTCACACTAAGAAACCATAGCCTTCTTCCTCAGAAGAAATAGACCCTCACATCATCATCAAGAACTCCGATTAGCACGAATTACAACAGGAGCTGAGGTATACAGCTCATTGGGATTTCCTAAGCAACTTTAAGTCATAAATATTAAAAGAAAAAAAGCATAAACTTTATTTTGACAAGTTCTTTTGGTGCGGTTGTTTTTTTTTTTTTTTTTTTTTTTTAATGCATTACTACAGCGGTGAGCATCTTCCACAGTTTGTTCTCATCTGACACTAAAGATCCAGCACCGACCCCCTGAATTTGTTCGGGGCAGGTTCCATCTCGGACTGTCCCGGCCCCCTTCTCAGCGCTGTCCCCGTCCCGGGATGCGGCAGCCCGTCCGTCCCGTCCCGTCCCTTCCCTTCCCGCAGAGCCGCAGCCTCTGGGACCCCAAACCGCGCATCCCGCACGGCAAACTTGCTGCCCCCCATCTCCGGCTGCGGAGCGGGCGCTAAGTCGGGCAAGCCGGGTCGCCCGGCGGCCATGGCGAGGTAACACTAACCCAGCCAAGGGGCTGCCACGGCACACGCAGCCGGTCAGTAGCGCAAGCGCCCGGCGACGCCTCGGTCCCGGGGGCGGAGGAGGCCGGGCAGGGCCGCTCGCCCGCGGGGAGGCGCTGGGTCAGAGCGGCCCGACCTAACGCCGCCTCGGCGGGACGCGCCGCCGCCGCCGAGCCCCGCCGCAGAGCATGGGCCGAGTTCCAACCCCAGCACCGCGGGGCGGCCCCGACCCGGCCCCGCCGCCCCGTTACCTGCGCGCTCCGGCCCCGCCGCCGCCTCCGCAACAAAGCCGCGGGCGGGCGGGGGGAGGGGCGCGCGCGCCCGCCGCCCTCGGGAGCGCGCGGCGGCGGGGCCGCGGCCCGGGGGCGGGGCGAGGCGGCGGGGCCGGGGCGCGGCGGTGGCGCCGCCCTGCGGGCGGGAGAGGCGGCGCGGCGGGACCCGGCGGGAGCGGCGGGTGGGAGCGGGACGATGCCCGGGGGTCTCTCCGGCCTGACCTGCCCCCGCACAGCCAGCTGCGGGCCCCTTCTCGGCTGTTAGCGCTGGCGGGCTGCCCAGGATGCACGGACCTTCCCACTAAGGGACGCAGTAACCACAAATGGAGTGACAGACCCTGCCAGGGATATCGAGGAAGAGATCGGAGTGGTGCTCATGGTTTCGGAAGAGGCCATACGGAAACAGGATTAAGCCTAGAAGTGCTCTAGGAAACCTGCACAGTGGGAAGGTTGCCCTTTGCGGAGGAGGAGAGAGGGGTGGATGGAAAATAAGGGAGATGTGCCAAAGAGACTTCCAGTTGTGGAATTGAATTAGGGGGCATAGATTTGGAGTTTGAATACTGTGAAACAACCTTAATAGTTTCCTAACAATAGCAGAGGTTGCTTTTTTTTTTAAGGAGCAGGTGTTATGCTACTGTGTGAACATCTATGTAATTTACATGCACTCTGACCGTTATTCTCTTTGATGCAGGGACACATGCAGAAAACAAATTTATCTGACCAGTTTCTGCACTCTGATGAACTCCAAACTCTCTTTGCTGACGAAATACTGTAGCAAAGTCCACCTTAATACTAGATTTGCTATTTGTACCCAAAAGAACATTGCACAGGGAGACCTATATCTCTGGAACAAAAAAGTGGTGATGCTTCAGCATCTGCTTTTTGATAATAGGGAACACTGGAGACTTGATCATCCAGGAGTATTTATTGAGCAGCATTATCAAGGAGCCAAACCAAGGGAACTAACACAAATGCTAATGAAACATTGAAGTTAAGATTTTAATTACTTAAAGGTCAGCACATTCAAGTTTTATTAATTTAAGGGAGTTATTCTGTATTCCCACAGCAAGCTGCACTCAGCTTCTATATAGATCAAAAATTCATGTTATTGTTTATTTGCTGATGCATTCAAGTGATAGAGCTGAATACTATTCCTGACTATTATTCCTTTTTGCAATTAGGGTCTTGGTCTTTTAACATTTTATTAAGACATCTCTGTATATTTCCTATGTTCCCATCCTTTTCAGTAGCAATAAACCCGTTGTTTTCCTCTAATCTTTGTTCTACGTTACAAAAAGCTACATTTCCTTTCAAGTCTGGAAGCTCTAGTCAATTAGCAACATTTGTGGCTAAACTATCACAAAACACGCGCAAGCACTCAGCAAACTAATGTATCTCTGATACTCTGAACTGTCTTGCCCATCAATGGTGCTTCCTCTAGGACGAGCCCATGCTGCCCCCACGTTGTACTCGGGCATCTTCTGGAAAAGCAGAAACTGGCCTTTCCGAAAGCAGTGCTGGGGGCTGTCCGCAATGGCGCTGACTGTGTCCCACCCCTTCCAGCCCGTGCCCTGTCACCCTTTTGTTTACTAAGATGGGCCCACAAGTCCGTGTAACCTGTAATAGTTACTCTCTAAGTGACAACATACCCGTGTCCTTTGAACATCAAAGAGATGGAACCAACCTTTAGACTAAAGGTTTTTAAAGCACAGTAGGCTTCAAAAGACAGCCTGTGAGCCCAGCGGCACCAGCGACCCTTCCCAGACGTTGAGGAGCAGAGGATGCGCGCTGATAGCTGGTTCCCAGCAGCGGTGGGGAGCAGATGTGCACTGTATACACCAGCCCGAGGCGGCAGTGTACGACCCGAGCCCGAGCAGGCGATCGGCTGCCGTCCCCCGCCGACCCGCTGACAGTGCCACAGCCTCGCTCCCCGCCCCGGCCTGGGCGATCGCAGCGCCGGCCGTCCCGGCTCTGCCCTAATAGAGAGAGAGGCTGCCGCTTTCCGGCTAGAAGCGATCGCCCGTAGCTGCGCGCCCGTGCGGTGCCCGGGGCCGCCCTCTGCCCGGGGCCGGCTGCCAGAGGCCGCCGCGGGGCCGCGCGCCGGCGCCCCCGCCCCCGGCGTTCGCGGCTCCCCCTCCCGCCCGCAGATAACCGCGGCCCCTCAGGCTCTTCCCCACCCGCCCCGCGCGGACTCGGCCCCGGCTCCCAGCCGCTCTCCAGGCGCCAGCTCCCTCTCGTCGCCGCCGCAGCGCGGGCAAGGATGGCTCGGCAGCCCCGGGGCTTTCTGCAGGAGGCCTCTCACCAAGTCGTCGCCGGAGGCTCGGCGGGTGAGTGCGCGCGTTCCTCGTGGGCGGGAAGGGTCTGCCCGTCCCCCGCCGGCGCTCCGCCAACTTGAGGCGCAGGCGGCCGCGCCGCCTCCCCCTCTCCGCGCCGCTCGGGCGGCGGGGAACGAACCGGCTCAGCGGCGGCTCCTCCCCCGCCGGGCGGTGCCGGCGGGCTCCGGAGGCGACCCAAGCCCGGGGGTCCCGGAGCAAGTCCTGTAACGGTGCTCGGCCCGCCGGCGGGGCAGGGGGGTGAAGGGGCGCTCCCGGTTTCCGCGGTGTATCTGCGCCACACACGCCCTGCAGCCCCTCGGGCGATAAGAGCGGCGGGCGGGCCCCTTCAACGGCAGCAGCCCCGGTGTCCTGCGGCGCAGCCCGCCCGAAGGGCTGGAGCCGCCTCGGGGAAGTCCACGGCCGGGATCCGCCTCCAGCGCCGGGATACGGGACAGAAAACGTAGTTGCCCTGCTCAGACTCCTTCCCCGTGACACTCCTCGTCGCTGAGTTACAGAGAAACCAATGCAGGGCTACAGTGGAAATGCGGTTCTGTGTTGTTTTTGAAATACTTTTAGGAATGTCGACATTACTCATTAATTTGTAGTCTGTTTGTACTGCAAACTACAAATGTCAAAATCGTACACGTCTGTTTAGTAATGAAAGCGTTGCTGGTCAGTTTCTTCAGGTTTCTTGCCTAAATCCCAGTGAAACTGAAACATTTAAATCAGCCTGCAGTGTAGGGGATTTTAACACAATATCCTGCTCTTTCAGTCTGCATATGTAAATCCTGTTAATATTTCAATTATGTAGTGTGTTTTTAAGTGTTCCTTAGAGTCTCTTCTGAGGTCTAAATGTTATTTGTATATTTTACATGAAAGAGAAGAGCTACGTGGTGGTATTGCTGTGTCTTATGCTTCAGTGTAATGTGCACAAGAAAAATTCTCTTGTGATTGACAGCTGTGTAGCCATGACTTTACATGTGAGCTTGTCTTCCATTCCCCTCTAATTCCCCTTGTACCTCTAAATCCACTTCTATGCATTCCTACCACCAACACACATTTGTGCAGTTTGATTTCATGCTAGTGGCTCTGTATGCCCTTTGTTTTCAGCCTTCTTCTTTGACAGCGAGAGATGTCATAGCAGAAGTGGAGAAGTCTGGTGTCCCAGTGTATTGTATGACTGCTGTCCCCGCCCTTCCAGTGTATTGTATGACTGTTTATGTAGCTTTTCTGCAGCCTTTGAAATTCTAAAGGTTTTTTGGATTCTGCTTGGTACCACCCCTATCTTCCTATAGCAGAGAATGGAAAGGTTTAATCTCTCCTAGACTGTTGAAAACCCTTCATACATGAAGGGATACTGAGGTGTTTTGCCACCAGATGTTTTGCAAGATGACAGATTTATCTTCTTTAGCAGTTGGCCTGTGCCTTAGTGATTCAGATTGATCCAATGCACTGTGTTACCATCCTCTGGCAGGAGCCTTTTTTTGTTACAGGTTCTCTTTGTAGAAGAGATTGCCTAACACCACGGAAAGAAAATTCCCATTTAGATGAATGAAAAATATTTGGTAATCTGGTAGACATGAGTATTAGTGTGAGAGAGTTTTCAAGGAGACTATTGATCTGCATGCAACACTTTAAAAAAAAAAGTACAGTGTGAGAGGCCTGTTGTGTCTAGTCCAGCAACATAATGTTAAGGATGCTTGCAACCTTTTGCTTAATCTCCTGTCAGGCAGGCAAGTTCCTTAGCTGCATCACTTGCCTTAAATTTGTACAGAAATTTCTATTAATTGGTTTTGAAATAAACCAGTAATGATTTATTATCTAAGTCTGAGCAACACTAAAATTGTACCAGGGGATTTTGAGATGTGTGCTTCAGATGGGAGCTATAAAGTATGTTAGAGGGAAATGGCTGAAACTTGAAAACTTGCTTGACAGATGCTTAAAACTCAGTGGTGTTTTTTTCCTGCTAATTTATAGAGAAAGTAAAAGGTGAAGGCTGGAGTTTGGAAGTCTTCATACTAAAGATTAAATTTCTTAGGCGAGTGTAGATACAATATGGAAAAGGTGCAAGCAAGGAGAAAAGGATTGTTTGTTTCCTGACCTTAGTTTCCCAATATTATTTTGACCATCCTATATTGCTTTTGACTGTCTCTGCAGGAGGACATAGGACTCTTGTAGGTGTTTTGTTCTGTTTCCTGGCCTCAAGTGAATGCCACAGACATCCTAGAGTGACTTTGCTGTCTGTACCGCAGCCTGGTATTTAGGAAAAAAACCAACCAACCAACCAAAAAGAAAACATACCAAAAACCCAAACAAAACAAAAAAACCCCAACAAAACAAAATCCCTCAAAAACCCCACCCCAAACCAGACATAAATTAGTCTTAGTTAAGCTGGTTTCTAGGAAAGATGAGTTGGACTCTGTCAAAGCAATGGTAGGAAAGTGCTGAGGTTGTTGGGAATGAGTGGCACAGCCCAGTAGGTGTAATGGAAGGGTCAGAAATATTGCCTGCATAAGTAAAATGAGAGGTTATTTAGTATCTGCATGTCTGATGCAAAAGGATCTGATAAGAAGTAATTCTGCTAGGTTGAGTGGAAAATTATTAGAGATAAACCGAAGCTGGCAGAACAGGAAGAAAGGGATTTTTTGATGCTTTGTGGGAGATGACAGGACTTGTTCATCGACTTATTAAGACAGGGGAAGAGAAAGAAAGAAATCAAGCATGACCGCTAGTCTACAGGACTGATAAAATGGAAGATACTGGCATGCTGGAAGAAGGAGAAAGGAAAGTGTTCAGTGTTTTAAGAGAAAATATATCAGCATACTGTTGGCTGTCAGAGGCATTGCTAAGTTAAACTTGAACAGCTCTCTGCTGTAACTGAACTGTAAAAGTCAGGCATGACAGATCTCATGCATACTTTGTCTGTGTCAAGGGGTGCGTCTGCTTTCATGTGGCTTTAATCTGACTTCATGTGAAATGGAAAGCTCTGCTTCCTGAGAGTGAATGAAATTTTAAATATGAACAAAGTCTTACAGAGTCTTGGCTTATGTTACTTCTGCCAGCATTGTTTACTCCCATCTTTCAGATTCCTCAATGAAGGTTAATAGCATAATTCAAAATACTTGGTTTTGTTTGATTGCCTGGGTGTATGACAATAGTGAGGAAAAGGACTTTGATTGAAACCTAATTGGGACACGTCATTAGTGAGTTCAGGCCATTCTAGTACAGGGAACTGCAGGCATGTTTCTTTTCTCCACTGGTTAATTAGTAAGCTAAAGCATGTGTGGAATTTATAGCAAAAAAATTAAACAGAAAATCAACTCTAAACTGTAAGGATCATTGTGAAAAGAGCAACTTGCGAGCTTCTGATTTCCTTAGATTTATAGCAATTCTTCAAAATGTTATTTGAGGAGCTCAGTCAGTACAGGGTTCAAGTCACAAGAAGAATTGTTTCTCTAAAATACAAAGATCAAAAAAATCCTTGTTTTGCCTGCCTGTATGGAAAAGGCAGAAATTAAAACAATAGCGTTGCATATAAAGTCAATGGATATTTCCTCATACAGAGGAACTGACTAGTGCAAAGTATGTTATGTGATACCCAGATTAATTTGTCAAGACATACTCGTAACAGGGTGTTGAGCCAGTTTGAATGATGAAGTGCAAATGTCATAAACAATTGCACAGATACCCATGGCACAGTGAAGGCTGGTGGCTGCATATGGTTAGCCTGAAGGTTTTAGGATGCTTCTCTTTGATATAGGCGTGTTCTTGTTTTTTTAATAACAAAACACCGCAGATGGAAACAATTAGCTAAAACTGCACGTGACATAAATAAAATGTAATTATATTTAGTTGTATGATAGCCTCTCTTTCTTCCATACATGTACAAATAACCTATAAACATTTTAAATTTTGAAGTTAAAAATTTAAATAATTTATTTCATATATTTAGCAAGTGATAACTAGATGACTTGTTTTTCAGATATGTAATGTTTAACCAATCTTTAAGTACTTTTCTGCTGAAAATTAGGTGTGTCTCTTTGCCTAATTCCATTTAATAAATGAACATGAACTGCAAAATTAATTACTGTAAAATTAATATGGAAAAGTCAGAACAAAATGAGCTTTAAAACAAAACTGTTACTTCATAGGGATAATTCAGGCTGATCTTTTCCCCCCCTATTCTTCATGTTTTCATGAAACAGCAGGGTTTCTGCCTCTCTGTACTTCTCGGCTTCAATTTTTTAATATTTTTTAAAATTCTTTTTTAAAGAGTTAGGTTTCCAGCTGCATTGAAACCTAATAGGATTTTGGAGTCTAATTTTCTTAAGCTCCTTTGAAAGTCCAAATCTTTTCTCTTGAGAGGTGTTTTATTTCAGGAGTAGGCAAAGTTGATTAACCTGGATAGCAGCAACTTCTTTGAACCAGATCTACAGGCAGGAAAGCCACTTGTCAAACAAAGACTGTCAAATGCAGATACAGTATTCAAACCAGTGTTTGGTCTTCCTGTTGCATGAGGCATTAGGCAGACAAAAACCATTACAAGGCACACTAGCTTGCATAATCAGTGAAACACCTTAGGTTACTTTGTCCCTATGAATGGGAGAGAGAGTGAGATAGATGTACAAGAAGCACTTGAAACTGCAGGAAAATTGTCTAATTATTGTCCTCCCCCTCGCTTGTTTGTATTTTTATCACAGTTTTCTGGGAGTTAAAGTTAGGAGGAGTATTCTGTGTTTTCTTGGGTGCTTTTTTCTTCCTTTTAAGCAATGGGCATTCACGTTGCTAAAATAATTGGTTAATGCTCAGAGGTAATTTCATCTAGCTAAGTACTTAGCTACACCTTGTAACTTTCTTGACTTGAAACCATAAAATTTTAATGTACTTGAACCTTCCTTTTTCCATTTCTCTGAAGTCACTTAAGGCTGAAATATTATCTGAGGCCACAGTTCATGCTTGGTGTCTTTCACTGCCTTGATTTGGTATTTCAGATGTTTACAAACTCTTTAAATTAAAAAGCTAAGGATGGGAAGCAGTCGAAAAGTAATAATTTCAAGGAAGTATTCTACAAGTTAAAGTGCTCCAAAGGAATGCACTAGAAGCAACCAATTAAGCCAATTTTCTCTGCTAGTCTGAGAAATTAATAGCGTGCCACCCTGGTGTTGGACTTGGAGATTTGGATGGGAGTTGCATGGTTGGCAATATGGTGAAGAGAAATTTGGGTAAGAGAAGACCAAAATAAGGTTAAGTGCATGTAAGCTGAGATATCAGATATCCTGAACCTCCTCCAGTATCCTTGTAGAAACTGGGAGGACATAGGAACAGCTGGGAAGTTAGGACTTGGAAAGATTTCTATCTATTTCTGCTCAGACAACCATCCATGCACTCTGTGTTTTATGAAACCTGCTGAAAAGAAAACGTGAAGTACCTGTGCAAGGTCTATGTAGCCCCTACTGCTTTCATCATTATACAGTTCAAAGAGGGAGTATAGTAATCAGGACAGTTTGACTTCAGTGGGTCGCTGGAAATAAGGAAGTGCCATCAGGGAAGCTCCAGGGATGCTGATTTTGAAGCCAGTATCGTTGAATTGTTGTCTTTGGTCTCCAGTTCAAAACCATGCAATGTGACATTTTTCAATATGGTAGAATACAGCTGCGTGCTGCAGACCAGAGCAGTGACAGCAGCTGAGGGTATGCAGAATGCCATGGAGTGAACCAGCTGAAGTTACCTTGTAAACCATTCCCAGTGGAAAATTTTAGTGTACTTTCCCCACATACTATAGCATTTCAAACTTTAATTCTGTAGCATTTTTCAGTCTCTGAGTCTCCCCTGTTCTACCAGCTGATAATTCTAAAAATACCTGAATCTGGAAGAGATTGGACTGTTTGCTTTGTATACTTCTAACTGAATTAAATGTTGTTGGGTTGCCACAGAAAACCTTGTTGAATTTTAGTGGAAACTAATGAAATCCTCATGAGCTTTCATACATTTTGCTAAATATGCAAAGCTGGCAGCTAGCAAAACTCCTCTAAATTTTCAGACAGTTAAGTAATTTGAAGAAGCAATACTCTTGCAATGTAGCTTTATTTTAAAAGGAGCAAATGAAAATTGCAATGCAGAATCATGGAATTGTAGAGTGGTTTGGATTGAAAAGGACCTTGTAGATCATTTAGTTCCTGCCATAGAGAGAGATGCCACTCACTAGATTAGGTCTCTCAGGGCTCTATCCCACCTGGCCTTGAACAGTTCCAGGAGTGGGGCATCCACAACCTCTCTGAGCAACCTGCTCTAACACTTCAGTACCCTCTGAGTAAAGAATTTCTTCATAACATTTAATCAAAAGCTTCCCTCTTTCAGTTTAAAGCCATTGCCCCTTGTCTTGTCACTATCTGTCCATATAAAAAGTTCCTCTCCCTCCTTTTTATAAGTCACTCATAAATGGTACTGGCAGGCCACAACAAGGTCTCCCTGGAGCTTTCTCTTCTTCATGCTCAACAACTCCAGCTCTCCCAGCCTGTCTTTGTAGGGGAGATATTTCACTCACTATTATCTTTGTGGCCTCCTCTTTGCCTGCCCTACAAGTCCATGTCATTCTTGTGCTGAAGACTCCAGATCTGGATGCAGCATTGCAGGTGAGGTCTCACAAGAGCAGAGGTGCAGAATCAGCTCCCCTGGCCTTCTCCCACTACTCTTGATGCAGCCCAGGTTAAGGTTGGCCTTCTGGATTGTGAGTGCACATTGCTGATTCATGTCCAGCTTTTCATCCACAAGAATCGCCTAGTCCTTCTCTGCAAGGATGTTCTCAATGACTTCTTGTCTCAGCATCTAGTCATGTTGCTCCTTTCCTCACCCAGGTGCAGCACTTTGAACTTGGATTTCTTGAACTTCATATAAGGTATTTGTAGGCCCCCTTATCAAGTTTTTCCAGGATCCTGGATGGGTTCATGTCCCTGTCTTGTGTGAACTGCACCACTAAGCTTCATGTCATCTGCATATTTGGGATGTCTCAATGTCTGTCAGTGATGAAGACACTGAAGAGCACTGGTCCCAAGACAGAGCCCTGAGGGATGCCACACATCACTGGCCTCTACTTAGACTCAGTCGTTGACCTCAACTCTGTCCAGAGAGCGTTTAGAGTGAACTGATCTTGTTTGATTGAGTCATTGCAGTGTACTGGCAACTCATGAACAGCTATTTGGAGCTCTTAAATGTGTTTCAAGCTATATTTAGGGATTTTTTTTTGATGTAATAGCTTTTAGATGAGGGGTTAGGATATGAAGTAAATTTTGCATGTTTATGTAACAGTGACAGAAACAAACTAAGAATTTTTGTAATTTCTAACATGTTATGACTCCTGTAGTATGTTTCTGTAGAAGCTGGGACTCTGAAAAGAAGAATTTTTTGGTTGATGGACTCAGATGCAGCTCATACCAAACTGCATGTTGAACCTGGGGATTACATTTCAGACTTGCTCTGGTACTCACTTGGTTTGAGAATCCTGCAGCAACCTCGTAATTCCAAGCGTGTCTTTGTTCCAAATAGGATACACTGGTAAAAGTGAGAAGTTGGCTTTATTTAGCCTGGTGTGTTAGCCAATGGGGATAAAACATTTTGTGCACAGAATCCTCTATGGGTGTAATAAGGCACTTATCCTATCCAGTGGTAAGCCTGAAGGTGTTAAGAAGGGTTATCAATTTCCTGTTGTTTTTAGAGTAACAAGTTTTTTCTAAAAAACCTCACCCCTTATCTCCCACCCTCCACAAAAACCCAAACCTGTCAAAACGACCAACTTCACACCCAGAAAAGAGTAATGAAGGTATTTGCACTCATTCGATCTACTGCCCACAAGATGGCAGTGCAATACTACAATGAGATGCTAATGTGGGGTTTTTTTTTTTGTTGTTTGTTTGTTTGTTTTTTGTTTGTTTGGGTTTTTTTCCCCTACCTGTGGCAGAGCGATAAAAATGTATGTTGAAGCTGTTGCTGATAAGAAGATAAGCATATGTAACTTTCAATTATAATATGCAAAATAAAAGCTTTAAGATGTCAAATAAATAATGATCAATAAATGCTGATTCCGTATGTGTACTGCACAGCCAGTGGCACTGAATGTCACTGTCACTAAATTAAGCACAAGAATTGTAAGTGGTGATGTGTCAAGTGGTGATATATTGGCTGGTAAAGGTCAATAGATGTTTGCAATGCTATGATACCGTATATAAATAAAAAACTTAGGCTATATTAGTGTCCCAGTATAATCAATATGCAAATAGCTACTGATTTCCACAGTGAGAAATTTGAGTCTTGATTATTTTAATGTTAGCATAGATTTTATGCAATATTGCAGAAATGTCATCAAGCTCTCAATGCCAATCTATAAGCAAAGTAAAGACTGCTGTGTTACATACATACTGCTGTAAGCCTCTGTTAACTTCCTTCAAGTATTTGCAGGCATGAGACCTACAGCAAAGCATAAAAGCTTAAACATACACACTTCTTCAAAATAAGCAATAAAATTTCACTGTCAGATTTTAAAGTTAAATAATATTGTGGAACAGTGTGTTATACATATAACAGCATGTAGGTAGTCAAAATAATTAATACTGGAACATGCCTGTTGTAAAATTTGTAGGCAAAAAATGCTTTGTCTGCAAAGGCAATTCTGAAGCTGTTACAATTTCTCTGAGCCAAGATTATATTGGCATAAAGAACAATTTTTCATTACTGTTTATTTTTTCATCAGTTGTGCTTAGTGACTGATGTACATCTTCAAATTCATGTTAAATTGTTGTAACACAAAAGTTTATTAGGCAGTAAGAATATAATTCTAACATATAGCAACAAAGCATGACTATTGGTAATAGTAGATGTGTTTTCTGTGGCAGTGTTCTAGAAGAGAAAATGAAAACTGATTCTGGTTATTTCTGTGCATAAAATCTGGCAATTTTGCCTGTTAAGTGATGATATTACAAAGTTTCCTTTAACTGTAGCTTAGTTTCTGTGACATTACCTTGGATGTACTTACAAATATAAAAATTCTTTCTTTAAGCTTGCTGCTTTTCCATTTCAAGCTAGCAGGGTGGGAGACACTCAAAATCATACCCATGAGACTGGAGGAACTTGTCTGTTGCGAGACTGAAATTCTCTCTGAAAAATTATTATATTGACCTTTTCAGACTGCTTGAAGTATTATGATTAGGGTTGGTATGAATTAAAAGGGCTAAAGACAAGGGGGGGAAAAAACCCTTTTCAGATAGTGATGTGGCTTCTAGAACCTGGAAGTTTTGAAAATCAGTATTGCAATGAATGGATAATAGGGATGCCTCTAAGTATTTTAAAGTATCTCAGTCTTGATTATAAAGACCTTAAATGGGCTCTTCTTCAACTGGATTTGAAAACATACAATTAATTTTTTTCCCCTTGGAGGAGATTAATTGATATTTGCTGCCTGTGGAAAATAACACTGGTCCTGTCGTTTGGTAAAGTAAATTAATATTGGTTTTTATAATATGAAACTCTCACTCTCTGATGAATAATTATTATTTGTGCAAGAAAGTGTTAAATATCAGCCATCTTAAGATAGTATTTTCTCTACAGAAAATCTGTACTACAGGTCAGCTGTTTCAGGTGTGTTGAAAGTAGAGTAGTTACAGGATAAGTGTCTGCCAGCATGTCTTACCCTGAAGAATCACTGCAATTAGATACCATTGCACCAACATGTGAAAGAGGTAATTCATATTTCAGTTGTCTACACTGGTGGTTTTCCGATGAGAAAATAACTGTGAGAGTCTGAATGTTGTTGAGAAGTCCCACCCATACAGTGGGGAAGGAAACACAGGAGTAATTGGCCTCTAGGTCTGCTTTTCAATCACTGAGCTACACTGTTAACAGCTGCTTTTGTTTTCCCTCTGGATCATTTTCAATCCATCAATTTTTGTCAGTAAACACAGTTTATGGGTCATCTTTTAGTCTTTAGTCAATGAATCATTTCCCAAGTCGGTATGTTATATTAGTTTCCTGGACTTTTTATTGTTTTTATTATACTGAAGTATGCAGATGTGTGGCTGGTGACCCCAAGGAGCAACACTCCCAAAAGCAAATGAGAGTCTTAGTAGCCCTTTCAGTTTTGGAAAATTCTTTGTGCTATTTATTTCACTTCCTCTTAGAGCCAATTCTGAGTGGCTTTGGAGCAGGGTAAAGGTTTACTTATTTTTCTATTGCTAACACTTGCTTCTTAATATTTAGTTAGAGTGTTGATTTTCAAAATTAGTATATATTTTGAATGTGTAGTAAATATCGCTCAACTTTGTTTTCTCAGCTGGCTCCAGATAACATACTGAACTCGGTAAAACATGAAGGGCATGAAAAAAAAATGGTTCTAACTCCCATAATCAGAGACACAGAAAAAAAAAATAATTCTTCATTACGGATTCTGTGGTATTTGATGTCTCTTCCAGCTTGTGGAGCTATGTGTTTAATTTCTGAATTTCAAAGTTGGATTATCATTTCAGTTTAAAATCAAATCTTATCCTCAGTGTTTTGGCATTAAAGCTTAAAATTATGAACTGTAGATGTTTTGTAAAGATGGCACTCCTGATCTTTAGATGAATTTTTGGATCTGAGCCATGAAATTATGAATGCTTGAGATTTGTGATGATACACTGGGGGTTTTTTAGGTTGGTTACATGTAAGTTCTCTAGAGGCAGGTTTGCAATGCTGGTGGTGTACATGTGTGTTTAACATAACCCCATGCCAAGAAGTACAAAACAAAGTGTCAGGATGCTTGTAGGTTTTTAGAAGAATTTATTTTCCAAGACATTGCCTTACTATTGATGCTGACCAGTGGCAGCACAATCTTGTGTGTACGCCTTAATTTTGTCAGAATTGCATAATAGTGTGTAAAGCAAGAGTGCTTGCTTTGTTCATGGAGCACATTCAAAACATTGTGTCTGGTGCCCATTTTAGGTGCTTCTGCCATCAGATTCTTGATAGCCTCTTTTGGCTCTGGGTTACTATACTAGTTCATCCTGGGATCAGTTCATCATCAAAAAGAAGAGTTATGTAGAGGAATGGGCAATAATCTGAGTACAAGACTACTGGAAGAATATGAGAGCTTTGAGAGTCTTCACAGTTCTGCCCTTCATTCTTCTCTAAGTCTCTGGTTATTGCAGAGCCAAAGCAATAGGACTTTTAAGAAAGTACTGTGTTTGCAGACAAGTGCTTAATTCTCCTCTCCTAAATGGGATTAGGATTCTGAAGGGCATTGGGGCTGTTGCATTAAGCAAGGGAAACGTGGCTGCCACTTATTCATTATACCTCTTAGTAAAACTTTTACAAGGCAAAACTGTAATGCTAACTGGGTAATGAGACAGCACTTGCTTAAAACAATCTTTATTGTGTTTTTTTCACAAGCAGTGAAGAAAATAAGTATCAGCATGCTATATGCTTTGACTGGCATCTTGTTCCTTATTGTCAAATATGATGATGGCCAACCCAGATGACAAAAAAGAAAAAAAATCAATCTTTTCTGTTGATTTTTAGCAAACTTTTCTCCTTCCTATAAAATTTCACTTTTTAATATGATGAGATATGAAGCTTATTGATTAGGCATTTCCAAAAGGGAGGAAGAAAACATGTAGGATTTCTGCAGATATAAACCCATGAATGTTATTAGATACTAAACTAAATGGAAAGAAATGTCTTATTTAGAGTATGAAACTCTTCTAAGTTAATGTCCATAAAGTTTAAATTAGTTCAGACTTTTCTTATTAGAATAAATGTTTCCTTTTAAAAAGCATGATAATCATAATCAAGACTAAATTTGTTCTGTTATTTATTTTCAAAATGATTGTACATGTTTAGCTGACTTTTGATTTAAATCCCTAGGGATATATTGGAGACAGATGTTTAGATGACCTAATGTTTAAAGTAAAGTTATATTTGGACACTCGATTAAATTTTCCTTAAAATCTTTCCATATATGTTATATTGTGGAGCAGTGCAGAAAGTATTGAAAGATTTATGTTGAAAAGGTACTGCTTTATTTTTAAAGTAAGTTATTAGAGTTCAGTAGATTTTATTTCAGGCAACTGTCAAAAGCAGAAAATGTTTGATTATAAACCAGCCTGTTTACAAATGAAAATATTGTGTCTTGTTGCAGAGCTAAATGGGAAACAGATTTCTTTAAAAGTTCATCGATTTCAAAACCAAATTTACCATGCCATTTATAGCTGCCTCAAAACTTGGTAAAGATTATGGTAGACTTTAAAATGTAGCATCAGTTGGAGACTGCATTGTAGACCATAACACTTGCAAATCTTTTTACTCCTTTCTGGTTTTGAACAAGTAAAATAGTGTAAATAGTAAATAGTGTATGTAAAATAGCACCTAATAGTGTGGATGACAAAAATGACTATATATGTGATAGTAAACAACATTTTGAAAAGTCTCAATATTTCATCATCATAATTATCAATATTGACCTATTGAGAAGGTATTGATTTGCAGATGAAAAAATTAGTATCTTCAGTCTTTTAAAGTTTATATATACTGGCTTTTGTTGTGTTTAGTTAAATAGGCAAGTTACTGAGTTGCTGAACTTCTGCCATTTTAACTGTAACTGAAATATTGTACTAAGAGATGCATTCTTGTCACTGGCAGGATACTTTGTGGGCTAATGTAAGTGTTGCACAAAAATACTATTCTGATGCTTAGCACTCAGCCTGCAACATAACCTCTGGCAGATCTTGAGAACGTTTCTATGGGACAGCATTTTTTATTATTTTCTGTAATTTGTGATTTGGAAGGCTGATGTGGGCACCAGAGCTGAAAAGTACTTTATGCAGAATAGACCTTCTTAAGTTTAGGCATCACATGCAGCATTTTTCTGTTATCTCATCGAGGTCTGCTGCATTAGAACTGGAGTAGCCCTCTTCTGGGAAAAATTGAAATTGCAATATTTTAAGCCTCTTCTTTCATGTAGGAGTGGATATTGGGTCAACAGTGGTAAAAAAATCATGTTTTGTGACGGGAATGAAAGGAGATCTCATCCTGTTCCTGGAAAAGGAGCTTTCATTCTGTCTTTTTGCTAGTAGATGAATGTACATTAATCATGGGCAGTAACTGTTTTGTACAGCATGGATCTAATCAAAACCTAATGAATGAATGTGTAGTACCTATGTGATGCCATTTACTGTTAGCAGAAATTATTTTTCTTTTCTTCCTGAATTAAGATTTGGGATATAGATTATAACTCTGGAAAATAAATAGAAAAGTATCTTCTTAAGACTCTCAAGAAGCAAAGGGTGGTCCTAAAATTGGAAGAGATAGCCCTTAAACATCTTCTGAAAATGTCACTTGTCAGTTATTGGTGTGAAGACAAGGAGCGGTATAGAATTTAATTCTAGTAACTGTAGATAAAGCAGTTTTATGGTGATGTGGTTGGATTTGTCTACACACAGATATTTTAAGTTCAGAAATGCCCTTTAAAAGTATTAAAAGAATATTGATCAGTTGACACATAATGCTGTTAATTGGACTTTTCACTTGCTTAGTCTTGCAGAGTGAACACTTGTAACTGGGCTGAAGTAACTTGGGCAACAAGTTCTATGCTTGTGTAGTGTAATCTTACCCTTTGTTACATAATGGCTTTTCCCTTTTTCAATGTTTGTTTTTCAGTGAAAGGAAAAAATGATGGCTTTCTGTTTAAAGACTTATGATCATCTCATGTAATATATTATCACTTACACATACAAAATTTGACTTTTTTTTCCCTTGATTATGCATGAATCACCATATGTTACTTGAGTATTTTCCCTGAAGATGGTGTGCTAAGATTTGCAGGAGTGATTAGTCCTCTCTGGTGCCTCAAGACAGACACCTGAAAGGAGAGTAGATAGTTTTATTGGGGTGCTATGAAAGTTTTATGCAACTTGTAGAGAAACAGAGGAAAAAATCCTGGGAGCAAGGAGGACAAGATGGTTTTAACTTCCTTAATGTGCTCTTTTAATTATTATTTTTTATTTTTTCATTTCCTCTAGTCCTTTGTAGAAGTAGCAAGGACCCTGAAGACTAAATGCTGCTCTGTTACCCAGACTTAGTTGTTGGCATTCTGTGTGCTGAATAAGGAAAACATCCTTGAGAGAAAACCATTGCTGTCAAGTAGAGATTGTATCACAATCATTACCAGCTCAGTCCTAAACTAGGCTTTTTCTGTTCAGCCTAAATCTTGTTTACATCTACATCTTTGTTTCCTACATTTTGATTAATCTATAATTGCACCTAGAATCTTAATTGAAAAATCTGTGAAGAATTAAAAAACTTAGAGAGAGACAGTATTCTACAAATTCCTTTTCAACAATATGGCTAAAACCTTATCTACAGCAACTATAATTGGGGATAGCTTGCTTTGTCTTTGTTTTGACTACAAACTCTATTCTGGTTAGGAGATTAAATTCAGAGAGAGAAATCGCTGCCTTACATTTTGTATGATGATTGAACTGTTTGTAAAAATTGAACGTACTTTATATGTTTGCTAATTGTTTTGTAAACATTTCAATATTCGAGTTTGTAGTATAAAATGTTTTGACTATCAGCAAGATTTGGGCTGCTTACATTCTGTATAAGCAAAACCTGGATGCCTCTTGCTCACTAAACAATTCAGAACAGACTCAGGTGATTTGAGTCCAGGGAAAGAATTTGGAGTTTCCTTGGCTTAGCCCAGGAAACCAAAAAACCGAGAGTTCTCTCTTCCACCTCTTTTTCATTTGGTGTTTTTGTGGTATTTTGCTATTTTTTTTTTGAGTTTTTGTTGGTGGTGGGGGGTTTTGTGTTTGGTTTTTGGTTTTGGTTTTTTTTTTTCTCTGCTTGTTGGTTTTTGGTACTGTTATGTTTATTCCTTGCTCTCTTCCTAGGTCTTTGAATCTTGAAATAATTTTTTTTTGCAAAATGGTAAATTGGTACAGATCAAACATGAGAGAGTGTAACCATATATGAAGTGTCTCTGGTGGTCAGTTAAATCTTCTGAAAAGTGAAATAATGGTTTTAACTGCTTTGCTTTCTGGACTGTAATACATTAACTTTTCATGTGTACTTTCAGAGGAATTGTTATACCTCATTTCTAGGGGAACTGTAGGTACCTGAACCATGATATTGATCAGTGTCCCAATTCCACCGAAATCAATGGAAGTTTTTCACTCCCTGAATCTCTTCTGATCTGTCCTAGATCTGTATCAGATGTCCTGTGAAGTCCAGCATGTGAACATTCTCACTACTAATGCCAGGTGGCTACTCCCTGTATGTATGAAGGAATGGACTTGTTGCCAAATTGTTTTCCTGGCTGTAGGTTTGACCTCTCTGAAGTGTCCAGTTGAAGTCAGGCAGCAGCTTTCTAAGCATTGCAGTGCCTGAGCTGATGTCCAGCTGGCTACCAAAGATCCCATCTCACCCACGTTGTTGAATCTAACTCTATTAAAAATGCTATTTTTTAAAGTTACTTGTAAATCTGAGAAGATCTGTTATGTTATGTTTCTATGAAATCTTGCACAAGACTTCTACTGATATCCCCACCTGTGTTTGGACATTTGGATTAAATGTTGGAAAACTTGCTGTCATTTAAAAGAAATATCTCTGGAGGAAATGGCTTTTGTGATAGCTAATTAATTATATTATAGTTTACATTCTCTCTTTATATCTGTGGGAGAAAAAAGTATTTCTGTAACAGGCTGTAGAGGCCATAGCTGAAAAATCTAGCAAACGGAATTTGTACTTCTAAAATGTGCAACCTGTTGTCAAGTACTCCTGGATCAGATGTAATGTGTTTGGTAATAACTGCTGTATGGTGCACAGAAGACCTCCATAAATCTGGAAAACTCATAATTCCTGAGTCTTGTATACAACAGTTTTGCATCCAACAAATTCAAACTTCTGCAGGAAAGGAGGAAAGCTGTTCTGATACACCACTGTATCAGAACTGTATCATCACTCCTTTCATGAATGCAGTGTTCTCCATGTATGTTTCCTGTCCTGTTCTAGAACTTCTATTCTCAAACTTAAACAAAATTCTTCTTAGTGTTTCTCTTCTTTGACCCAAGTTAGGTATGTAAAGTCACATTGACATCATTGTATTTTGGACCAGGCTTCCGTGGCCTTTTACTAAAGGATCTGGAGTGCCTATCTGGAAATAGTTTATTTCTAATTGATGTGCAAATGGTAGTCTCCACTGACATCAAGTTCATGGACTCCACCTCTCCTGATAGTATTGTACGAAGTGAGCTAAAATCTGAACATTCTTCTGTTCTATTTATAGGCTGTCCTTCAGCCTTCTGAGCCTATTTATACTTAACTAACAGTGTTGCTGTATTGTCTATCTAGTTCAGACTTTCACACTGTGATGTAAGGGAATTGTCAGTGGTTGCCTTAGAAGTTATTCTTTCAATAATACCTGTGACTTGTTCAACTTCTTTTGTTTTCTATTGAGATTTGCATCCCCATATGCAGGTCATCTCCAGTTGGCTTCCAGTTGGAGTCTGAAGTTTGTTTTCTGGGGCTGGATTGAGCAAAATTTTCCTTCCATTGTTCAGTGTCCAGCAAATGTTTGGTGTTTTTCACTCTTTTTTGAAGGACATAGGCTGGCAGTGGTTTGGCAGTCCTAACATCCTTCCAGGTCTGTTTGCTATTAATGGAAGTAAAGTTTATTTTGCTTCGCTTCTGTTCAGCAAATCTGGCTTTTTCTAGAGCTTTGATGGCCATGCTTTGTACATAGAACATCAGGTGATTGAGATATTTTTCTGAAACATGATTTGTGCCAAGCAGGATCTAAGTGGCAGGATGCACTGACCATACAATTGTGTGCTTTGTTTTCCTCCATGTTCCTGCCAGGACCTGGATGGTATCGAACCTGATGATGGGGAAAATATTTGTCATCAGTGATCTCCTCTAAATCATCTCCTTGTGTATGTAGTTAAAGTATTCCTTTTTTCACATCTACAAACTAGGTAAATAGTTGAAGGCCCTGAGCTTTTTCCATGCCTTTTGTAGCCAGTAAATATATTCACTCACTCTAATGCCTAAAATCCCAAGCTTTTTAGACTGTCTCTTGAAGAAAGTTCACTATTTACTAAGCATGAACTTTCTGTATGTTGAACTTGTTTTCTGGAAATTTCCTGTCCAAACCATTCCTTGGCTAGATTAGTCTTGTATGCTATCTGGTTGTATACCAACACTAAAACACCAAATAGGGTGCTTGTCTGTCTGATATTTTGTAGTTTGTCCATTTATTGTTTGCTTTTAAAATTAACTTGTGTTATTGCTGGGGATAAATTTCATGAGTCCTGGTTTTTCCTTAGCCAAAAGCTACCTACAAGGACGCTTTTCTCATCTTACTTGTTATCTCAGTTGCTTTCTCATCTCATAGTTGTCATCTCGGTAGCTTTTGTGTCACTATCTGGTGCCCAAATTCTGGATGCACTTAGGATGACAGTATATTCTTCTGTTGCAATGTTCCTCATTGACCTATGAAGAAGAGAGGTGGTGCTATTTATCTATGCCTGTTCATATTGTGTCAGCAAACTCTTAGAAATGATGCTGACCTTTTAGGAAACTGATCCAAGGAGCTTAAGTGGCAGAAACGGAACCGCTTTTGATAGGATGGTTTTCTGTCAGTTTATTTGCCTGAGCTGCAGGAGCTGGCAGGGATTCCCAGTCAGTGGCAGAAGAGAAGGTAATGGTTCTGATAGCAGCAGGCTCGTGTGATTGCTCACCTGTTTGATCAGGCTGCAGTGGGTGCCAGGAGCACTTCCACTTCTGAGCTTCACCCAAAGCTTAACACACATCAGCAATTTAGTTTGCTTGCTCTATTGTGGTACCTAATGAAGCTGTTTGTCACCTTCCATATTTTCCCTTGAAGGACCTGCTTCTCAGTAACCTGAAGCTTTAACAAATACCATTAAACGAAGATGCGTATTCAAATAATCCACAGCAGGAAAAAGGACTTTGCTCAGCTTTGTGTGAGGATTAAGAGGGAAGAAAGGCTTTACTCTTTTTTTTTTCCTTTTTAGTGGTCTTTCTTTTTTTGTTGTTTGGTTTGGGTTTGTTTAGTTTGGGTTTTTTTGCTTTTTTTTTTTTTTGGTTTTTTGGTTTTTTTTTTTTTTTTTTGTTGTTTTTTTGTTTTTTTTGTAAGAAACCTTAATAAACTCTTCTTTGTAATACTGGTTTGCCACTGAACATATACTAAACTGAGTTAAGGTCTGGAGCATGTATTTATGTATTTCAGGCTTCATATTGTACTTTGCTCCAAGTATAACCCACTTTAATATATATGAGGTGGAGAACCCCAGCAAATTGCATCTATGGCAGTTAAGTCAGTTGTCATCTGTTTCCCAGCATGTAAGTTCATCACTAGAAGAGCCAGCATATCCAGAACACTGACAGATAAAACAAGGCATAACACACTTTCAGATATGCCTTCTCTCTGATACCAGTCACTTGATGTCATAGGCGAGACTAGACAGGCTGGGGGCTTGCTTACTCTGCCTCCTTTTGGATTTGGGACTGTTGAGTTTGATGGTTTTCTGGTATACTACATTAGTTGAACAAAATTAATTTTTCTGCCTGACAATAGTTCCCTTAATTTGCTCACAAAAGTTTTAGCATCCTTTACATGTGTTCTTGTTCTCTATATTTTATAATCTTTTCACTAGATTGTATGTGTGATACTTGTACTTCAGCATTTAAGGTGGAGATGGCAGTGTTGTGCTTCTCTGCTGTCTTTTTTGGAGACAAAAGCAAATTTCTTACTGGGATGCTCAGGCTGTTATATTTTTGCTGGGATTATGTATTCAAACAGAAGCCTAACCATGCAGAGATGGGTGGGGGTGTGCAATGTATGGTCTTTTCAATAGGAAGAGAATTATGTGTTATTATAAAAAATACTGAAATTAAGAAGCTACTGGAAGTAGTTAAAGATGAGTCTCTAAATGTTGCAGGAAAGTATGGTATTAGTTGAAAAGTTCTGTTATATAACACTTGATTTAAAAAAAATTAAAATAAAAGTATCTTTTTTGCATAGAATATTGCCTAGATTAAAATGGAAGAAAATTGGCTTTTGAGTCATTCATAGTCTGGAGTTCACAGGCATTCACAGTAATTATGAAAATATTATAAACACTCATAGAAACTATTACTTTCAAATATTGTCACTAATGTTATGGGTGTCAGAGCACAAATTTTCTGGCTTCAAAAAGCCCCACTTCTGTGTTTGAAAGACCTACAGTGTAAATGTGTTCTTGATGGAGCCAGAACACTGCCTATGAAAACCTGGAACTTTAGCCTTGAGTTTGGAAAGCAGCCAGATGCTGGCCCTGGTGGTCGTGCACCTGTAAACACGGTGCCCACTCAATGCCATCACCTTGCACAGCGTCTACTTGCACGCTGCAGGTTGAAGTCTGACTGCCACTGACTACTTGCACCTTTGGCTTTTTGGTTTTGTATTGTAATGTTAGCTATATAAGGAAATTCTTTTTAAATCTTTTACTAACAGAAACTTGCAGAGGACATACTTCTGTTATTGTGACATGCTTTTACTTTTAATCCTGTAGTTTTCCTCCTTAAGTTTTGCTTCCCTCTCCAGCAATACTTTTACACTTGGACAGTTTCCCTCTAAGCTTCTATTCTTAACTCTGAACAAGAATGTGCATCTGTTAATATGCATCCTAGTGGCTCACACAGTTATTAGCAGAATTCAGTAGCAACTGAGTAAATTTAAGCACCTATTAAATCCTGAGTAGATACAAATGTGTTACTGCCAGAAGTTAGATATTTTATCCTGTGAGTTGCATCTTTGATACTTAAGGTGTTTCAATGGCTGTCACAGAAATATGTGAAATGGGGTTGGAAGAGAGGCCAAGTATGATACATATGTGTTCTGTGTATACTATCTCATTTTTTTCTCTAATGGCTGAGATTGTATTTACAGCTGCAGAGCTATCTGACATTAGTTCCTTCAATGGGTATTTCAAAGGGGACATTAACATTCTGAATTCCTGATTCTCTGTTGCCTGTTGAAATCCTATTTCACTAACTCATTTTTCCTTCCTCTGAAGCAGAGATTTCCTGAAAACAGGCTCCAGACCAGTACTACAATATAAATAGTATAGGATATAGTATGATGGTACTACTTGTGTGTGTTTGAAGTTGAAGAATCATTGGAAGGTTTTGGTTGGAAGGGTTAGGGTTAATCCCTTCCACTAGACTGGGTTGCTGAGACCCCCATTCAAATGGGTCTTGAATGTTTCCAGTGATGGGACAGCCACAACTTCTCTGGACAACCTGTTCCAGTGCCTCACCACTCTCACAGTAAGGGATTCCTTCCTAGTATCTGACATAAACATTTCCTCTTTCACTTTGACACTCGCTGTATCAATGGAAATTTTTAGAGTTATCAAGTTATTATTCTTTTTCTTCAGTGTTTTACCATTTAACCTTTAATGAATGATTAAACTGCTTCATGGGGTAATTACCACCATTTTGTTCCTAAGATGCAAATACTTTGTTACTAGGAAAGTATCTCTATTGTACCTTGTTTGAAAATTCTGATACATAGATTCTTTTTTTTTTTTGGGGTCTCTAAAGTAGTGATTGATATGCACTGACTATACCATTGGTTTTGTTTGTTTGAGTTTTTAAAGTATTAATCAACCTGTTAAAACATTTATGTATGCAATTAAAAGTAATTTCCCATCAAAGGTAATAATTGGAACCATGCCTCATATAAAATAGATCAAAAGTCAATTGGGAAATCTCCAACTCTTTATCTTCTCTATAGCTATGTTTTGTTGCACATAAAATCATCAAGACTAAGAGCAACAGCAAGAATGCTGAGAGGTAGAAATAGTATCTTAGTGGGCATGAACTGTGTGTTTCATTGTGTGCTAATGTGCTAATGATGATGCTTATAAATGCCAACAATTTTGATGGTCATCAAAGGAGATTCATGTTAGGAACTTAGTTATGACAATCTTTTCTGAAGTTTC
Organism: Ammospiza nelsoni; assembly: GCF_027579445.1. Taxonomy (NCBI): domain Eukaryota; kingdom Metazoa; phylum Chordata; class Aves; order Passeriformes; family Passerellidae; genus Ammospiza; species Ammospiza nelsoni. The sequence goes on along the minus strand of NC_080638.1, from coordinate 40,465,205 downwards.
AATGTGTCTGTGATAGCCTGGTAAGACTGCAGGAAGTCAAAAGGGAGTATATGAAGATGTCTCTGTTTTTAGGAGTTCATATTTGGGATTTGGAATGAGTTAATCTCGTTTTTAAGGAGGGGTTGTCAGTGTCCAGAAATTTGAAGCACTGCATTTCGAACATGACTGCAAAAAATGCAGGTTATGTTAATCCCTAATTTAAGGCTTATTTAAGCTTAAATATGAAATATTTTCAACTATTTAAAATAATATTTGATAATTCATTATCCTCCCATACTAAGTGCCTTAGTAGTATCTTGTATAGAAGGGAAAAGAGGAAGATGTGAATAATGTGTCCTCCAAATGTACTCTGTCAATTTCTATTTACTGTTGATATGAGCTGACTATTTAGTGGCTACATTGATGTTATGGTGCGACTTGGCCACTATGTGTTGGTTTCTTTAATAGAAGGGTCCAAGTTTTTAATGTTGGAGGCAAAAAAAATTGCCATCCTGCAGCTGATGGGGTTTTTCTCATGATACTGTATCATTCTTTTTCCATAAGCAAAAGTATGTACAGACAACTCTTGTGAATTTCTGTAAGCAGAGATGCAATGTTTCCATGTAATACAAGTACTAAATATTAGGAGATCAAGGGAAGGTGAGGATTAGTCAACAAAATGTGGATATGTGTAACCTTGATTGTTTAAAGTTCTTTTCTTTTAAAATACAGTGCCTGTTTAGATCACTAATACATTTTAATTGTTTCCATCTTTCAAAATATGTCTAGCAAGTTCAGTTTCTAGTTGTTGTTATACAAATAAACTGGTATTAGAGGCATTGCTTTCTTCCTTTCAAACATGCTTTCAAATTAGGGCTTAATGTGGTTTGAAGATTTTGCCAACATACTCTTCCAGATCCTTCTCTTATAAGAGGGTGGTTGATTACATCTATCTTTCTTCTTTGGTTTACAAATGCCAATATATTCCAAAGAATGCAAACCCTGGGACCATTTGTCATCACACTTTGATTGTAGTTCACTTCGTTATTGTATGTAGGAGGAAAAGCAAACAATTAGATGCCTGAACAGTGGAGGGGGGGAGTTGGAGTGTCAGGACATGCTAAACATTCTTATTGCATTGCATACTTTAACCTCCTATTGTTTTCTCTTTGCTTTTAACACTTACCTGCCTGGATGTGATAGTTTTAAATACATTTAAAAAAAAAAAAAAACAGAACTGTTTGGCTGAAATACTAAATATAAAACGTCTTGAATCAAATAGAGTCTAAGGGCTACAGACCCCTTTAGGATTTAAATCCTACCTAATCCTGTGTAGGTTGCATAAATGAAGCAGAGAATTTGGTGTAAATGCAATAGCATGCAGCATTTCTTAGCATGTTCTTTATAGATTTAGTCTCAAAGCTGCAGTTTTAGACCTTGAAAGTGTCACAGGTGGTCTGGTGAGTAAAGCAACATTAAGACCAGGATAAATGCCCATTCCTCTGCTAATAGTGAAAAAAAGCTCAGACAAAACAGTAATCTCAAGCTGAGTCAAATATAGCATTTCAGTGGTACTTCCTTCTGTTCTCAGGTGCATATCCTGAAACGAGTGACTTGCTGTAGTCACTAAAATAGGCTGTAAAGCAACATAAAGTATTACATCTTTCCTTTTGATGGGCATTTTCAAAATTACACTTTGACTAAACTGTAAACCAAAAGAACTGTGAGTTGGATCTCTGCCCACTAAAAATAGCCAAGGTGACAATTCCAGAAGAAAATACGTTAAGTCATGGTGATGAGACGTACATACTCCACAGAAGAACAGAACTGAAGACCCAGCTCTTCTCAGACACTTTTAGTGTTTTTAGGCTAACAATTACTTCCATTTCAGAGTTAAGGCTTCAAGAGTGTTGTTTTCCACTTAATCTGCCTCAGGTCTTATTATTATTAGAACCTTAAGTAGTGAAGACAGCTTGCTGGAGGCTGTGCACTAGTCCATTTTTTCAACTTTTTTTTTCTGCCAGTGGTCTGTAATTTTGCATTCCAGTGACTTTGGGAACTGTTTTCTTAATTGGACCACGTGGAAATAAAGGGTATCAGGACTGTTGAGTGGCTTTTTTTGATCTTTAAGTCCCTGCTTATATGGCAGGATTTAAATGAGAAAGATGTCTGAGACAAAATAAGATACATTTACTAAGAGTCCTTCTACTGCTTCATCCATCAGTCCACCTAATCTGAAAACACAAATTTCAGCATCTTGCTTTTGCTGATTCTTAGTGCCAAAAGCACCTGAAGTTCCTAGGTAGCTATATGATTCTTAAATAATAGTATTGGATTAACCAATTTTTAAACCAGCATTCACCACCTAAACTGCTTCAGTTATCCCTGAAATGAACCGCCACATGCATGCAAAGATCTGTTAATAGCCGGTTTACAGGCTTAGAAGCAAAAACTGTGGATTGACTTAGAGTCTCCCTTTGGATACACAAAGCTGCAAGAGTCCACTGGTGCCAGTATAGGGTCTGAAATTTTAGGAACAATCATTGAATCATTTGACAGTTTGGTTTGATGCAGCACTTAGGTGAAGTTGGCAGGAAGATTCCCCTTTGCTTCCATATACACTAGATAGCCCTTTAGCACATGAGCTGAAATTTTTCTTGTCCAAAGAACATCTGTCAGCTGGGGTGGATTTATAAGTAAGCTCTGACTAAGCCCTGCTCTCATTGAGCTGCAGTTTTCTTTTTAAAATGCAAAACCAAGTGATTTTTATTCCAGAAGCTGGCCTGAGGCCTGCTTTGCCATGGATGGCTTTTCCAAAAATGGGGGGGAAAAGGACACTTTTTCAAGTTATTTAGGTCCAACTAGGGAGCTCAAGTGCCCTGAGAACTGAGATTCTCATAGCTGGGAAAGCATTTGCACAAGTTGTCATTTCTCTGTTCCTGTCCCCTGTTTTTGGCAGCTCTGCAATTCCTGACCAAAGAGCAGGAATGCTCTGGCAGCTCTTAGGATTCTCCTGATGCTTCTATTAGCTACAGTGCTTACACCTGTTGTCCTCAGAGGCTCAGGCGACCTGAAAGGCATCGATTTTCAGCTCTGGATTGCCTCATTAGGATTAAGAGGGAAAAAAATTGGTTTTTTTCTAATTTGAATTTTTATTCTGAATTATGCATTAGGGACTGTACTAAAGCAAATCTAAGAGATGATGGGAAAATATCTTGGATTATTTATTTTATGACCCCTTTGCAATTACCCTTCTCAGAAAAGATGTATATTAAAGAAGCACAACAAAATTGTGCACTAATGAATGAAACAAGTAGTCTCCCTTTACATATCTTGAGACTTATTGTCGAAGGCTGGGCTTTTTTTTTTTTTTTTTTTTTTGTCTCTTTGTCTTTTTTATATGTATCTTTGAAGCTTTGTTTTTAAATCAGTAGCAGTTGTCTTCTCAGCTTTCCTCCCTAGGTCAATTCGAAGTCTTGTTTTTGTCTACTTTTTGATTTTTAAAGCTGTTAGAATGCAATTACTTATACATGCTTTGGAGATACAATTCCTCCTGTTGTCGACTCTTCTTATGATTAGGAGTAGCTCAAATCAAAAAAATTGCATGTTTCTCACTTAAGAGTTTTTTCTTGAAGTCACATAACTGAGATCAAAATCCTACACAGAACAGGGGGAAACAGAAATAGATGGCTTCTGCTCTAGTGACTCAACCATTTGCTATTTTTTATTTTGCTCAAATTTTTAGAGTGAAATTGATAAATTATAGTACCTTTTAGTATCTGTTATGATAATCCTCATTGGGCCTGCTTTAGGCATTGTTTGGTACTGAATAATGGGTTATGGAGTAAAAGTAACACATATGTGTGGGAAGAAGAGCTGAAATTGAAACATGGTGCTTGAAGAATTACTTTTGATATCACTTTCAAGCAGTGGGATCAAAGCTGTGAAAGAAGGAAGTGGGGAAAAGCCTTTATCATCTGCGTTCTTTACGAGCTCATTAGAATAGAATAGAAGGAATTATCCTGTTTGACCAGAAAAATTATCTGTTGCATGATTTCTAGTTCAGTTTCTAGGTATCACACAAAGTGAATTCCCACTCTTAACCATGCAGGCATAGGTGTGCACCAACATAATGAAACCCCAGCTAAACAGCAGTAGTAAATTATTAAAAGTATATTTCTTTAAAATATTTGACTATTGAGAAGATGTAGCATACGAGTGTGAGAAGATCATTGGATTTTAACTCTATTTTTTCACTTCAGTGCCATTGTGAGTTAGGTGAGATAAGGTGAACTTTTCCACTGTGGCCATATAGATTTTGCAAAGGCAAAAACGACTGCTTTGTTTGGGTATGCCCCTGTGTTATCTGGCTCTGCCATGTCTTGGATCAACAGGTGAAAAAAAGCTTAGAAATCCATATAGGACAGGAGTGTCAGATAAAATGTTAGGAGCATCCAGTCCTTTTGTGACTAGATGTTCTTTTCATGTCAAAATTTAACTTATGTATTTTAGGAATTGCAGGATAAGATATGTGTGATTTTGTACATCTGGGCACTATGTTTAATACAGAGGATGTTAAGCTTTTGTCCACATAGTGTGAAAATAAAATGCATGGTATGGTTCACAGGAATCAGACTCACTGGTAGCACACTTTCAGAGCATAGAAGATGTTCTGCTGCAGCACAGCTTGAGGTTCTGCTTTGAGAGACTATAGTTAACTTTGCTCTTATTGGTTGACCTGGCTTTTCTACCTTTGCAGCATCAGATCTTTGTAAATGGGCAGTGAAATCATAAGTAACTTGAAAGTTTAATCTGTTGTGGTGTGTTGTTTCTTCACTTTTTTGATATGTGTGTCCCCAAATTTTTATTTATTGATAGAAAAATCAGACTACATAGTAGTCAGTCCTCATAACTTATTCTAGGTAGACAAATATTTTTCTCACATGAAGGTAAATAACCACTCCTATAAGCTTAAAATTCTTGTAATAAAATGTGTCAATTTTCTTTGAAATTAAAGAGGACAAAATAAATCTTAATGTGTGTGCATTTTTTAAAGAATAAAAAGTATGCAGTGCTGAATGGCTTTAAGCGGTCCACAGCTGTACTGAATAATCTAAAGACAGTATATATTGGGATAGTCAAATGCAAGGTAAATGTTAAGGATTCTTTTTTAAAGTTTTCTCAGGTTTAAAGAATTTCTGCTCTGGGCATAAGTGAGAGGAAAAGGATTGACCCTGCTTTCTTCACAGAAAAAGTCTACTGAAAAGTCTGCTGGATTACTTGCATTAAAATCATTATCTGGACTCATCCCAGAGCATTGCAGGTGATGTTCCAAGGAACGCATAATATGTTTTGTTTGTGTTAGCAAGGGACTGCAGGACCTGGATACTTTATTGATCAAGCTTAAATTTGAGAAATGTAAATGAGAATCAGTTGCTGTGGGATTTTAAGTATCTAATAATTTACTTCATTTATAGTGCTCTTTACTTTATAGTTATTTCATGCTCCACAATGTTTATTATAAAGCTAGCTTATATTTTTCCCATGAAGAAGACTCTCCACTGCTCAGAGAAAATATCTTTGAAAACATATGTTGTTACATAAGAGCCTGTTTGTGGGAACTTCAGGGAATTTGTGCTGACTTGCTTAATCATCCTCTGGAGAGCAACAAGCCCTACTTCCTGTCTGCTTCTATTACTTGTTGCTGTGCCTTAAAAAGAGACTGCAACCAGAAAGAAAACATTTCTGAACCAACAGAAAACACTTGCAAATGAAGGAAAAAAAATTAAATGACAGCTATGTGAGAGCAATTCAGTGTAAATAATAAACTAGCTCTTGAATGTTGCACATTTGATCTTTATAACATAATGGTAAAAATACAGTGTGCAGCTTTTTCTGGCCTTCAGCATACCACAATGAAGGTCTGATGCCAGCTTGGAAGTAATTTGACAGATGTGGATTAGTATTTATTTTGTTTGTCTCTAAGGTAGTCATGTTCACAGAATACAGCTTCTTAAAAATTAGGACAGATTTGTTGCTGTTGAGAGAACAGTTGAAACTGAGATGAAATATGTGTATTCATATGTGTTAGATGCTCTTTAGATGCATATATGAAAAATATCTTTTTTAATGGCTGAAGCTAGAGAAAAAATAGGCCAACTGAAATATGCAGTTCCACATTTATGAAAATCCTTTCTCATAACCAAGGGAAAACTTCTGGCTTTTGTAGGGTCATTCTCCTTGCTGTGTCTGTAATGTACCTCCAGTTCCAGTTCCTGCTCTGATACCCAGGAAGTGTTCAGTGCTGCTCTGTCCATTTGAATCTAATTTAATGATCCTCTTTCTAGAGCAGACTAATTAATGTTTTCTTGAAGTGGATTTTGCAAACGCCAGAAAGGTATAGGAACTGAGTACAATCCTAAAACACTGTACTTCAGTGTGGTAAGTTAGAGGTCAGTTTTCATTAATATACATTTTCTTTAGGTTGATATATTTGATGAGATTGAGGTGCTTCTTTTGTTGGTTAACTGAAGAATGAATAAGAATGAGTCACCTTAAGCCAGCCTTTTAATATCGTGGTCCTAATGAGGTTGCTGATGTGGTACTCCATCTTTCTTGACTTGTCAGAAATGTCCTGAATCCTTAATTCCCCCTGGTTTGTGTGAAGTCACCTTTCAGATTTTTCTCTGGCTTTTTTTGTCTAGTGTGAAGAAATGCAGATGATGGTTGAAAGAGGTTTTTAGTTTGTTTGCTGTAAAACCTCTCTTCATTCTCTTGTGATAAACATGAACTGCATCACCACTTCTCTGTCTCAATAAAGCCCATAGATGTGAGATCATTTCAGAGAAGATGGGCAAGAACCATGGATTAGGTGCTCACTTTCAAGTCTCACCAATCTGTTTGCATAAAGCTTCTAGAATCAGACTGTCTGGTCAGCACTGTTTAAAAGCTTTTCGAGGTGGCTGTCATGTCATAATGCAAGATCCTTTTCTTCAGAAGCAAGAAGACATGCATGCTTGCACTGTGTTCACTCAGAAAGTGTTTTCTGTTGCTGGTAAGCAATGCATCACCATAGAGATGTTTGGGGACCTTCTGGCTCCAATCATGTTATATACTCCAGGCCTTGGAAGTTCTGTATCCAAGGGGAAATGTATGTGCAACCAGCAGTGAGGAAATTAGGAACTTAGATGATCCTCCTTCCTCCTCTCACCTAAGGATGAAACAAAATTAAATTCAGACAACACCTTTCTGTGCAAATAGGCAACCATGCTGATACTGCTTGATTTCATTACCTTCCTCAGAAGAAAGAGGGGAGAAAAAAAAGGCAAGTTACAACATGTACTACAAGTGTTTCTTGCAAGACAAATTTAGAGCCAGAATGAAATAGCAAAGTAGCAAAATGAGATAAAATTAAAGGAGAAAGGATGGGAAATTCTTAATCTTTAGTCCGTGAAATTCTTATTATAAATTTTGCTGTTTAAAGGGAACCAAGGTAGTAAGAATTGTCTTACAGATTGAAAAGAAAAACAACTCAAGAAACAGTTTTTCAACACTGATTATTTGTGATATCTCTGAAATTTAAAAATTGTATTTGTCCTAAAAATAGTGGAGAATATTCCCCAGTTTTGAAGTTCTTACTGGAAAAGGCATATCCTTATAAATGCACAAAATCCCAAATGTCTGTGAGACAAGAAAGTCCCAGCCAGTTTTTACTTCTTCCTTTTACCAGATAATGAGTATATTAACAAACTGATGGAAAAGTCTTAGCTTTAGCACAAAAGCTTTTAGTCAGGTATGGAGTTGGGACAAGTTTAGTTCCTTTTGCATTTTGGAGAAAGGAAAGGAAGTCTATTTCATTATCATTTTGACTTCCAAAGTAGCACATGTGTTACTGTGTTCAGGAAGTATTCAGCTCTGGAAATCTTCCTGTTTTCCTTTAGCTTAGAGCTGTCCCTTTGTTCGTGGCATCTGTGGAGGATTTTGAGTTAAAACCAGGAGTGACTGCAGCACTCCCCTCTATGGCCTTTCCAGAGCATCACCTTTGCAGCTTGATTTAAGCTATTGTCATAGCTGACAGTGGCATAGCTGCTGCCTTCTGCAAGCTCACAGGAACATACAAAACATGTAATTCTAAAAGAAACCCCAAATGAAATCTGAGATTCAAGTTCTACCTAAGCAATAGTTTTAAGTAGCTCCATTTCTAGGTGTAGGGTGCTAATTGGGTGGTATTGATATTATACTAAATGAACATGCATCATTGAAGTCTATTGTTGCATTGCTTTGTTTAAAATATGTAGTACTTTGCCAGCAGCAGCATGCTGATGGAAAACTGTCACAACAGCGATCAGTACAATCTGGGAGTTAAATTTGACTGAAACATATGTCTTCAATTTTAATAGCTCAACTTCCCAGATGCCCTAGAGGAGAATATTGCCTGAGAAGGAGCTTTTCATGTAAGAATAATTTGTGTTAAGTAGCTCAGTGATCTGTTTGTTAGGTTAGAGCTGACAGTTTGTTTATATTTCTAAAGGGGTATGATGAATGGGGGAGAAGTTGATGCTAATTAGCCTAAATTGTTCCTAAGAATGCAGAGCACTTTGCCAGTTTCATTGTTTCTGTTTCTTTGCACATTTTCAATAATTGAATAGAGCTCAAACCATTCATCATCATTTTAGGTAAGATGGAAATAAATGAATATAGCACAGGTTAGTCTGTGTGATGGAAGATGTCACTTTAGAGGTCAATTAGATAAGACATCAGACTAGGACTAATGTAGCATTTTCTAGCCTGTTTCTATGAATATAGCAATGTGACTCATTTTAGATAAAAGAATAATTCTCTCTGACATTATACTAGTATTAACTATTTCTTTCAATGTTTCTTTGTCTCATCAGCATGAAGTTCTTATCTTAACTCTCAGCTCTTACCTCTGACACTCCATATGACAAAACATGCTACTTTTCTGTTTACTCTATGTCAGATACCATAAATCTAAAAAACCTGCTTTTGTGATGCCAAAAATATTGGTCAGGTGTGATATGCAGAAGGTATTAGGAAAAGGGGATAAAATGAATCAGAGGCTATACAAATGTAATAGCAGAAAAGCTCTTATTATTGTTTTACTTCAGCATGCTGTACAACTCATTGTTTTTAGGTTTTGGTAACGTAATTCTGCTCAAATGCGAAACATCCTATTCATACACAAAACAATAATTTTATAAGAATGTGTATTTGTATCAAACATTTCCTTGATAAATTGAAGTTAGGTTTGGGGGATGGGGACTTGGAATGTTCTGTTTTCAGTCCTTATACAAGACCATTCTTTTTTAATTTATGCACATATAATACCACAGGAAGAGATGGTATAAATTTGTGGACTGTGGAGAATGAGTGAGCATTTTTGAATCAGGATCTTTAAAAGGGGTGAAATTTGAGTATGATTAAGTTAGGAAAAAGGCTCGCTTACGGCGGAAGTCAGAGACTCTGTATACATTATAGGCATGTCATGGCTTTTAAAAAGTTATGTTAGACTTCTATACAAATTGCAAAGGAATTTGTATAACCCCAAACAAAATTCTGTGTGGCTCTGAATTCTTGCAAAAGTACAAAATAAAGTAAAAAGGAGTGAAATAATAATAGTAGTTAGTATTCCGGTCAGGAGTGAGTGTTGCTGTAGGGCAGGCTGTATGGGTGTTTTGTTGGTCACTAATTTTCTTGGAAGGAAATGATCCCATGGCTTATGCTATCCGCGTTTGTGCATATTTGCCCTATAATTGGCATTTATTATGGGGACTTTTGGTTTGATGGATGACTGTCAGGGTATTGCCTGCTAGCTTTGATGCGGATTGCTTTTGCATGAGGTTTTTTTACATTAACTCATTAGAAACTCTGCTCTGCTTCAACATTCTCTTTATTTGCCTTCTGAAAACGTGATACTTTTCAGACTGTGTTTCAAGGGACTTAGTGTGGTTGTATTTGTGTACCAGTGTTTTAATTTGGACAGATGAAAAAGATACATAGCAGAAAACTACTAAATTTTCAACCAGTGAATCTTAAAACTTATAAATGTTTCAGCTTAATTACCTATCTTTGAAATGCTAAGCTGCTAGCAAAATCTCTTTGGTTTATAGCATTGACTTCTATGTTCCTGAATTTTTTTTAAAGGGAAAAAGGCTAGCAAAATCCAGTCCCATAAAAGCAGCAGGTATAGTAATATTTTCACAGCAGGTCGATATTCAATGAATGTTCAATAAATCCAGGTTTGGTGTCTGAGACATATTAGTGGTTTCTTCAAGGCTGGATTGATTTGGTCTGTTCCTGTAATGTATCTGGGACATAGGACTGTTAATTAGATTAATTAGCTATAGCGTGATTTATAAGGCAGTTATAATAAAACTGTGGTTACCAATGTATTTAATCGCATTGCCATGTTTTGATTTGACATTTAGAAAAGCATACAAAAGAAGTGGAAGTTGTGCATTCTGACCCTGCCACTTTGAACGTTCCTTTAATAAAACATTTTCTCTACAAGTAGCTGTGCAAAGGAGAACTACATCTTGCTGCATGCACTAAGCAATGCTTCCCTGAGCATGAGGAAATAATTGGAATGTTCAGCAGGTTAAATTCTTCCTCTGAGTTCACATTGCAAGAAGAAAATTTGATGGAGAACTTCCTACTTTTTTACGTTTTCATTGTTTACTGCCTTGATGTTTCAATAAGGCATTACAGATCTTGTGCTTGCCACCCAAAAAGAAAAAGGCAATTTTTTTTTGCAAATTCCTGACTTATTTTCCTGTTTTCAGTTGATGCATGTGTGACACATTTCCTACAAGGCATAGTGAATGTAGACTAAAACTAATATTGAGTGAAATTCTATACAGTTTGGATCTGAAGGTTTGAAGCAGACAATTGACAGAGTAACTTTTCTGCAGTGCAAGATATTTGTGAAGGATCTGAAATTTATTTGCATTTATCCCAAAATGAAATTATGGTTCTGTTTGTTCCCAGTCCTGTATATTACTTGTGCATGTTTTTAACTTACATGAATGGATTCTCTGGACCATCTGACTTGCTGAAGTCCAAGCATTTGTTTAGGGGTTTGCAAACTCACAGCTCTTTGGCTTGTACATTCAGTTGCTGTAATTAGCTGTAGCTGTCTGAAGTCTGGGACTTTTCTGTTAATTACAACTAATCTTGACCTTTTATGTCATGAGGAACTAATTTCTATTTCTGGCAGTAAGACTTCAATGAGTATAATAAAGAATCTATTAACCAAATATAATCCTATTCTTATGAATTTGTAAATTAAAAGGCCTATTAACCTCACTGAACTGGAAAAAAGTTCATTGGCAGTGTTTGAAAAGTTCAGCTCTCTTATTTATTTTTCATGGCTTGATGTAGTACCCATAAGATATCAATGCCAGACAAAAATGAAACTAAGTGACCAAATATTTTGTTTATTTAATTTAAAAAATTAATTCTGTCTTTTACCCATGTGTGGCAGGGGGTAGGGAATAGGGAGCAACAGATTTGGCTGAAGAACATTTATTCATGATTTAAGCTTTTGAGTTGAAGCTGAGAGAAGCCCCAAAGACAGACCTGAGTGTGAATTATTAATGTTTCTGTTACTGTGATACCAGTGTAAGAGAAACAAGGCTTATAGAAACATCAAGTGTGAGCATGGAAAGCAATCAGTTGCTTATTCTGAGTAAAATCTGAGTGAAAGAACAAGCTTATGCTTGTTCTGAGTAAAAACTGAGCTTTGATTTTTACCAACAAAGAATTTGAGTAACACAAAATCAGGGTTGTTGCTATCCAGAGAATTTTGTTTTCACTGAAAGGATGATCAGGTGCTTAATTCTTGAACTCAGCCAGCCACAAGTAGTTGGTGACAGTAGTGATCAGCCATCCCTTTTCTTACACACAATGAAAAAACAAATGATGGAGACTATGTAGTTTCTTCACATACATTTACATGGCTTATTTACTACAGAGGCTTGTCTAATAAGAAATGCAGAGGACTGAAAGTTGGACTTCGTCTTCTCTTGCTAGTTCAGGTGCTCTTCTGCTCTGTATCTTTTAGCATATGTACAGCCAGTTAGAATGGGACATTCGGTACAGGTGGGAGAGAAAGAAGGTTTTAGGAGAGCAATACCATAGAAAAACTAGTTTGTTTCTACTGTAAAGCATTTTTCAAGGTTGATCACAAAGATCATGAGGTTTTTAAAAGGTATATTCCACAAATTGTCTGGTAGAGAAGTTTCTTATGGTTGATCATTACACCCTTTAATGAAGTCAAAGTTTTTTCAAAGCTGAGTTAAACTGTGCTCTACATCTTACTCTTTACCTACCATCTCTTAGCCACTACTTTTGTCTACACTGTTCTGCTGGATGCAACATTTTCGTCAGCTCCCACCTTTCTCACTCTTCTCTGCATGGACCAACGCAGAGAGTGATTCATGTGGACAGGTGATGAAAAGCAGAGGTGTGCTTTTGGCAATGAGCAGCTGAGGTTGAGATCCAGGAATCTTTAATGGCAGCTCCAGCTGCCATGCCCCCAGAGATGCATAGCACAAGGAGGCCTCATCATACACTGGAGCAGTAACACTTTTGAGCTGTGCCCATTAGTGTCACTTAAGCTTAGAACTCAATAATTTATAGTCAAGTTATGGTCAGGTTAATTTATGGTCAGGTTAATTTAACCCCAAGTTATTCCTTAAGCCTTTTGAGTTATATTCCTGCCTGTGAAAGTTCACACCTTTAGTTTACTTGAGGAACAAGAAGGCTGATTAATACTATCAAAGGGCAGTGAGTTTTTAAAGGTCCGTACTGACTCGGCTAAGTAAGCGTGTGTTGTCACTTAAACCTGGAGGATCACTGCTGTTCCTGGCAACACCTGTGGTATAGAAAGTGGAAGATGTCTAAAATGTCTATTTCAGTTAATGAGCTGTTTTCTCTGCTTTAAGAAGTTTTTGCTGAGTATTTTATCACCCTGAAAAAGATAGCAAGGGACATCTTTTTAGTTACGTGAAGATCAAGATGCCCTGTGGCACCACATCTTAGAGAACCAAAGTCTGTGGATACAGGGACAATAGTAGATCTTAAAACATTACATATAGAGGATGCAGAAAACCAGACTTCATCTTCTTTTGTAGCTTGTAACACACCAAACTCTAGATTCTAATGTGTATTGTTCAGATGTTTTGGACAGAAAAAATAAAATATTTCTGAGAATTGAAGTTTTTAATTTCCTTTTCCATATTTTCCTTTATAGAGGCCAGAGATTCCTCTGACAGCCACTAAAGGTAACAGTACTCAAATGGCAGCAACCCTCTGAAATCCCCCTTGAGGATTTGACTGTAAATTGCTGTGGGGGTCTAGGTCTCAAATCGTTGTGATCCCAGGGACTTTCCCTTTAAAATTTTTTGTGTTCAGGTAAATTGCTACCATGGTAATCTGGTACACCATGCACCAAAAATTTTAAACTTACTCATTGGTACAAGTGTGAAAATTCTGCCTAGAACTTGGCACAAATGTTGCTAAATCAACTCGAGTTTGGCAATAATTAAGCTAATACTTGTAAAATAAAACTGGAAAACATTTTTTGCCAAAAGTGTGTTTAAATATGGTCCAAATATGTCATAGATTTGGTTGAGATTAAAGAAATCCAGTGTAAGTAAACCTTTAATTTCTATGTGAAAAAGAGAATTTAGGGTGCAGATTTAAATTGGATACAGAATCAGTTAGTATACATTAATTCAGCCTGAGATGGCCAGATCTGAGATGTCTAATTCTACCTCCACTGTAAGGAAATATGCTGCAGTCTACATTTCTCTATGTACCATGATGTCACTGGCAAACCCCATGGTTGTTCTAGAGGTAGGTATGAAAAATAATAGTTTTAAGAGGAAAATTTAATTAAAACGGAGCCTCTATCATTATGGAATGAGGAAAGAAGCATCAGTACTCTTTAGCTATTTACAGTAAGAGCAAACATGCTTTTGTTGTTTTGGTTTTTTTTTTCCTAAGGACTCTGCAGAAAATCTTTCTGCCTTCACTGGCATTGCATATCAGGCACACAGAAGCTATGTTTAGGCTAGTAGACCTGGAAGCATTTCCAACCTCAAGGGTCTGGGCATGTCCAAGGCTGACCTCATGCTGCAGCAAAACTCAAGCAACAAACTAAGGCTTCTGCCTCGTCCTGCACCCACGTATCCCAGCAGTGGGCTGAGACCCAGATTTCCACCAGCTTCTTTCTCCTGTCCCCCAGGTGCTATTGATTGATGGGAGGGAAACCTGACTGTGAGGCCAGATGGGAGCCAGACCATACAATCATTGATCAGCCTGAGCCTGGTCATCAGGAGGCCAAGGTACACAGTCACATAAAATGCTCTGCAGTAGACACCCAGCTTGTTAAGCTAGGTGCAGCCAAAAAGTAACTCATGAGCAGGAGTAGGTTGTCTACCTCTCAGCGAGTAGAAGAAATTATTTATTATGTTGCTGTGTATTAATCAAATAGTATATGATAGCATGCTTAAAGGCTTTACTAAATCCTTTAACAGCTTTAATTTTACATAGTGAGGGAGAATAAATAAAGTTGTGTATAGTAGTGCATGTTCAGACAGGTCATGGTAAGCCATTAAAAGTGATTAAAATGCATTTTTTATATCTTATTGGCTAGATTAACCCTTTTCCTGTCTATGAGAAAGGATTCGCAGGGAAGAAGCCCTGTTGCAGGTTCTAGTCACTCCCACAAGCCAAGTCCCTGGAAAGAACTGCATGTATTGCAAATAGTGCTTTCTGCAGTTTATTCTTGGCTGGGAGACAATAGTATAAATAAACAGCATTATATCTGGTTAAAAGGAGTTAGTTACATATGTATATTGGGAAATTTTAAAGATGCAGGAATTCAAGTCTTCTGAAGGGTAATTTCTAACAGGTTTCTAATGTGCTTATTCAAAATATTAAGTTATTCTAATTATTATTTGCCACTGTTAAAAGGCTGCAGAGATGTTCATATGACTGAATTTTCTTAAGTGAAAAATAGAAAATTGTGTGGGGTAAAAAAATAATGTGAACACTTTCAAATTTGAGACCAGACAAAAGAAAAGCTACCCATTTGAAATCTGGAGAACTTTACAATGCTTCAAGTAAGTAAAAGCAGATGTTGTAAAGTTTAGAAAATCAAGACATTATTTTCCTGTTTCCACTGAATATTTCTAAACACATTATAAATAAGCTTTGAAGTAGTATGAAATACTGTGTTTGTTTTGCTGATAGCATCTCTTCATAAAAAAAATTATCAGTGCTTGTTTAAGTTATGGGCTAAATGATATCTGTGTGGCTAAACAACTAGCTGTTTGTCTTGCAAATACAACGCTGAACTACTTGCTGTGTCTGAGCCCTTCAAAAGCCTATCTGATTGATCTTCAGAGTTTAATTTTAAACAGATTAAATATTGCCTGTTTACAGAATGCAAAAATTAGAATAATCTTTTGCAAGTTCTTCCAAAGAATATGATTTTCTTTTGTAGTTTTAAATCAAGAAATGGTTCTAAAACACTTAACTAAGTCAGTGAAACTTGTTTTGGTTGTCTGGCTCATTGTTTACTTACAGTAAATGTTTATAGGCTTTAATAAGCAAATAAATGAATCAATATTTGTGATTGTAAAGGCGCTCGTTGAAGATATTGTGCATTAAATCTTTTATGGGATTCTCTTAAGAGGAGACCACTGAACAACGAACTTTCAGAAGATTTGCCATAGATAAAACAAAGTGTTTCCAAGTAGCAATCTTGTGTTTGGGGGATATGTGTATCAAAACAACATGGGGATAAAGGGAGACTTAATTGAATTACATGCAATTAGTAGCCAGTCTTAATTTTAAAAACAGTCCTACATGACAAAATTGTCATTCCTCAGTTAGTGAGTCCTGAGAAGACTGGATGTTGAGAATGACTAAAGAATTAAGCAGTCTTGATATTTTTCATGCTATATTATCACACTTCACACCAAGTGAATTCCCATTTTACAGTTCTAAGTTCCTGAGCCTAAGAGGAGAAGAAGAAATTTTAGATCATTTTTGCAATTCCAGTGCAAGTTTTGTAGTAAGCAGGCAGGTGCACAAATTGCAGCAAGTACTGGTTTTGAGTGGTTGATTATGTAAGAAATACATTGACTTCAAAATCTTTCTTAATCTGCTTGATTAGACTAGATTGTCAGAAACTGTAATTATATTTCCTTACAGATTTTTGGATCTGAGATTCGAATATACTGAATGAAATGAAACAGTTTTAGCCTTTGCAGAATTTTCGTGCATGTCAATTCCATTGCATTCCTAGATGACAGAGGAGGAAGCACCCATGTGGCATTCCAAGATCATATATGCAGGTGCAAATAGCATATGCAACACACAAACAAATGCCTCTCAGGTTATTTTAGGTGGCCATATTTCTGTTAGCTGTTCTGGACTCTCTCAACAGCCCTTAGGAGTCCTTAGGTGTAATCATGGCTCACTAAGACACCTGTCATCTGACCTGCTTTAGCAGCCTTTGTTAGGGTAAGTCAAACCGTGCAAAACAGTGCTTGTTTCTCTGACTGCAAAGTGAGTCTGCTCAGTTGGTTCACAGACATCTGTGATAGTTCAGAGGAATTTCCTTACATGAACCTGCACTTTGAATAATGTTTCCTCTATGTATTCCCTACTTTAAAAAATTCCTCTGTTTTTTTGAGGGCAATACTACATTTTTATCACAGAAAACAGGTAAATTAAGCCATAAGAATATACACTGACAACTCAATGAATAATGGAAGAAAATTTTGGTGACTACGACAGTGGAAGTAAAGCTTGGCCTAAAGATGAGACAGGGGTCTGAAGTGGTGCATCTTGTCTGGATTAAGGCTCTGTCTGAACCAAAGCTGTCTCAGACCTAAATCAGTTTGGAGTTTATGTAGTCCTGGTTCTATTAAGCAGCTCACAGATCAGTCACTATTGACTGCTATCATTATTGCTTCATGTATATTGCTTCATGAGGCTGTGTATTGCTGCATCAGTGAGAATGCAGTGCAGGGAACACGAAGAAATGAAAAATTTATATTTTCTTTTCTTTCAATTCATGTAATTGTCCCATCAGTATTCTTAGAACTTGTATATGTCTGAAATCTGCATCTCAGGGCAATTGTGTTCTGTGTGCAAACTGCATTTTCCTTCCTCAAATTTTTTGTTAATTCAATGATGTACTCTGAAGTCAGCTATTCACCAACCTGCATGCAGCAGCAGGACCTTTCAATCAAAGCATCTCCTGCACTCCATTACTGACTTATTTCTGTTTCTGTTGATCTCTGTGGTAAAACAACCTAACTGACATTTCAGGTAGGGCAAACCATGGGAAGTCACTTTCATTTAATAGAATTGTAAATTCCTTTGCTCCATCTCTTCCTTATGTCTGTAGACTATTTGGCACTATAAACCCTGAATTTGTTTTGCTGGGTTTTTTTGGGATTTTGTTTTTGGTCGTTGGTGGCAGTGGTTTGATTAGGGATTTGGGGGGCAGGGGGAGAGCTGGGTGGGGTTATGACTTTTGGGTTGTTTGTTTGCATTTTTTACTGTAGTCTGTAGATGAATGATGAAAATAGTACAAGTTCCCAAGCTGGCTGAGGACTTGAATGAAGCACAGCTAGTATCATATATGCCAACTTTCATCCATCAAAAGGTTTTAATTTGGCCTTCTGAGAAACTAAATTTTGGCTTTATAACCATAATGATTAAAAAAGTTTGAGAGGAAAAGAGTGTTCAAAAATTTATGGAAACCACATACTGCTAGGAAAATCTCCATCATTGTATTTTAAATTATTTTTTTAAAGTGGAAAAGTTCTAAAAGTGTTTTGTAATTTTTAATGAATAAATTCTATTAGCATTCTTTGCCTCTTCTTGCATGAATTAGTTCATTGCATTATTTACCCTTGTTTTCAGAAAAGAAGCTCAGAATTCACTTACATGTGAAGCACATATTCTTCTCATTTGTTAAAGAGTCCAATTCTCACCTTTATTCTTCTAAAAGAAATGTGAATCCAAGGTTATCAATGGTTTTACAGGATGTAGTATGGTTATAGAGTTATTGCACAATCATTCATTTTAATAAAGCTGCTAAAGTATTTGGGGCTAAGATCATTGTTGCTGCATTCAGGCGTTAGGCTTCTTGAAGTGGAGGGGTCCCTGTAATCAGCCCAGATTCTGTACTCTTTGCTTTTTTAGTACACTGTAGTAGATGTCTATAGTATCATGTATGTATCAGATATATTAATATTTGCACAGAAGATGTAATAAGCAAAGATGTCACATATAACTCATAGAGAACATACAGAATTTCTTTTTTGGCATGTTTCTTCACACTGCATCAGATCCTTCAACAGGCCATAACATAAAACAATGTGGTGCATTCATTTTTTCTCTGCAACTGGACCTGCTGCTCGCCACTTTCCCTGAAAGCATTTACCTGTCATTCTGGACTGTTCTGGCATTACCCTTCCATGTAGCATATTACTTTCAGCTCTTGCCTTGAAGCACTTCTCTGAAAAGTTTCCCTTACAGAAGGCTCTGCTATGACTTTTGAAATGCAAAGGGCTCTGCCAGAAGTGTGAACTGCGTGTAGATACTATGATGCATTTTTCATTACTAAAAACCAGGTCCTCACTAAATGATGGGGTAAATTTATTAAGAATATATTGTAACTATCTATGTTCTTTCTTTGACTCTTAACAGGCAGAGATGAATTACTGCTTCTGGCTTAGAACATCACTGCTTTCTGTATTTTTTCATCTAATGTTTCCTATATTTCTTCGGGATATATTTTGTGTTTTTCAAGCTTGAATATTATATTGATAAGTCCTTTCTTGCCATAAGTTTACAAACTGTTTCTTGATGTGATACGAAGGGGTTTTGTTTGTTGTAGTGACAGTATGCTGTTTTGGCACACTCTGTTTAGGCTGCTAGAAGAGTATTATTTAAGAAAGATGGAAAGTGGAAATTTTTGATACATGCAAGTCTTAATGGACAACAGGACAAGCAAAGTGATGAACTTGTGAGGAGGAAGATGTGTCAAAAATAAAAGTAAGAGTTTGTTTTGAATTTTGGGGCTTACTTCTTTCTCAAAAAAGGCAAATATAATTAAATTAGGGTACATTGCAGTGATCAGTGAAGGAAATGGATGTAAGTCACAGCTGGACTGTTAACAGGGCTTTTTTTCTGTGTATTGAAGAGAACGTGTTTTGTGAACACTTGCATGGGTGTGACAATTACTTTCCTGGGCAACCTGCTCCCCCCTTGACCACCCTTTCAGTGAAAAAAAATTCCTGATATTTAATCTAAACCTCCCTTGGTGCAAAGTTGAGAATATTTCTTCTTGTCCTCATGCTTGTTAATTGGGAGACCATCCTTCCTCCCCCTACCCCCAGCTACACCTCCCCCTACCCTACAGCTACTCCTTTCTGGTAGCTGTAGAGACTGGTAAGGTCTCCCCTGAGCCTCCTTTTCTCCAAGGTGAACAAACCCAGCTCCCTCAGCCATTCCTCATAACATTTGTGCTCCAGACCCTTCACCGTGTTCATTGCCCTTCTCTGGACGTGCCCTAGATGTCCTTTGTGTACTGAGGAGCCCAGAACTGAACACAGGATTTGACGTGGAATCTCACCAGTGTTCAGTAGAAGGGTAAATTCATAATCTTGAGCCATGAATGAGAAATTACAGAGAACCCAGGAGTGCACACTGTCCTCTAGGGAGGTCATCTGTGTTAAAAAGAAACACTTCAAACTAGCACACAACAGAATGGTCCCTGGGTTTGCTCCAGTCTGCTTGACAGGTTTAGAGGAAGGTTGTTTTTTTCACTCTGAGTGGTGCATAGAAGAAACAATAAAAATCTTAGGAAGTTCAATAACTTGCAAACTTTAGAATATTAAGTTATAATAAGGTACTTGGTAAATTCTGAAATAACATCCAGACAAAATAAGGCACTTCACAAACGTTAACTTAACAAGCTTTAATCCATCCAAAGTAAGGCACTTAGAAAACATGAACTTATCCAACTTTGACTTATCCAGATATAACAAGGCACCCACTAAAAAAGCATTGACTGAAATTTTTCAGTTTGGTTCGCAATATATTTTGAGAAGAAGTTAGGAGAAGATAGAGAGAAATAGAAAGAAAATGGATAAGAGCAGAATGATATTTCCACTTGTGTATTCAGCAACAAGACTGAATTGGTGCAGTTTTGATGTCGATTGGGTGAGGGTCACAGTCTGCATCCATCTGGGCTGGAGGAAGCCCACAAAACACAAAGTTCAATATATTCGTACATGCTTTGGATAGGTACAAACAGTCCGGTAGCTCCCGTGGGAGTGAGTTTGACCTTGTCTGAAGCAACACACTGTGGATCTGTTGTGGATCATGTGCAGTCCTCTGGTGGAAGGCCCCAGAAATGAGTCTGGGAGTGATTCAGGGGTCTTTGGTGGTTGATGACGTCTTTTAAGACATGACAACTGCCTTGAGTCGTGGAGCCAGTTACACCCCTTCAGAAGGAATAACACCTCCAGGCCTTCTTGTGAATGTCCCAGTACTTCTGTGGAGGGAGGTTGACACCTGAGCCACTTGTGTAAGGGAGGATGTTGATATGATTTAAAATGTACTATCCTATCTCACAGGATCTGCTTCTTATTGGCCTTTTCCCTTACCTGGCTTAAGCCCCACCTTTCCGCTAAACAGCGGTTGATTTGTTGTTACTGTCCTCTGGTGCTTACCCCCTCTGCACCTGGGCTGTTACCCTGCACATCGTCAGCAAAGCACTTGTTGCTTTTGCAAATGGCAGTAACATTTCAGTCTCTCACAGTCCTCAAGACAGGAAGCTCTTCAACACAATAACAATTTCAATGCTTCCATGTGTATGTACAATTTTCTTTCCACCTGCATCTTGGTGGTTTTGCATACTCACTCCAGACTTCTATTTCCTCACAACTATTAAATTTGTCACTAGTTTTGAAATTAGGTTTTTTTTCAAATTGATGAGTGTACAGCTGCCTCATAAAATAGAGCCAGGAGCACCCTGTCAGTTATGGTGTCTACTTTAAATCTTGGCCCTGGTGGTAATAGCTGCTACCACCACTGCTGGTGGTGTGAAAAAAGCTCTTGCCTTCAATATTTTTGTCTACTTATTTATCTTCTTCATCTGCTTGTTTAGTAAACACCATATGGAGTCTAGAAAAACTGTCATGAACATCTTGCAATTAACATAATCAGTTTATAATGGTACTTAAGAAAACCTAGCTTTACTAATAGCAGAAAACCTTAAATTCCAGCTTTCCTCCCTTAGAATTTGAAGTGGCAAAAAGTTATCTCTACAAGCAGGTAAAGTTAGTCATTAAATGTGAGACACTTCTGGCAACTGGGGTTAACTCTTTCTAAACCCAAAGAACCCTCGATTGAGGATGCTTTTCTGGTACTTCCCAACTGTTCATATTAGCTGGACTTCAACCAGTGTCTTCTGCTGAAGTGGGCTAGAAGGAGAGGGGAGAGTTTTGTGAGGCCCACCTCTTTACCAGGGCTCATCCTAAATGTATGTGTGTACTGCATGGTGCTGACAGGCTCTTCATCCATGGAAGGGAAATTTCCAGTCCTGACTGCATTGGCATATAGATGCCATAGCATTTCATCACAACTAAAAGAGCACCATATGGGTTTATTTCTGTGTGGGCATCAAATGGTGTTAGGGCTGTAACGTTGTAGACTAATTAGGGTTTTTGAGGAAGAGACAGACTTCAGCACTTCTTGGGCAGTTCTAATAAATTAATAAATTTAATTTAATTTGTTCCATTTTCAGCAAGCCATTTAAATGGGAGCCCATATTTCGGGCTATGAATTGTGTGAGGGAACTGATATTGTAATCCATATATATATATATATATATATATATATATATATATATATATATATATATACATATGCGCGCACACACACATACATATATATATATATATGTTTTGCTAACTATATGTGATACAGAAAAGAGGATCAAACAACTATAGCTGTTATATAGTAGATAAGAATGTTATATATATTCAGTTTTGTTGCTGCAGGGAAATGATGCACAAATAAACCCAGTGTTCTCAGGTAGCTATTTTAATGACCAAGCATCAAGTCCCCTGGATTTATTCAGCTTTCTAGCTTGTTGTCTGGGGACATTCGGCAATTCCATTGAAGTTTTTCTGGTTATCTTGTGAGACCAAAAAAAGGATAAATTTCTGGTTGTTTGCTGAGTAGATATGCAGTATTTTGTACTAAAGATATGACATGACTCTTTGCATGAAGATATTTCTTTGCTGTAGTATTGGGGATCACAAAGGAGACTATAACTGAGATAATGACAAATCATTCAGCAGAGTAGGATGGTGTTTTCCAATCAAAAGTGGTAGAAAGCTTTACCTAAAAAACCTGTGATATAAGAGCTGCGAACCTGGGAGGAGTCATAGAATCATATCTGAGCTATTTGACCAGACAAATGGGTCATATTATGACTCACACTTAGTCTGAGAGCTGACATTTACCTAGCTTACTTTGCCAGTTATTGAGGACCTTTTTTTGACCCTTTTTTTGGGCACGGGGATAAAGTGGGAAACGGAGGATGAGGGGTAAGGGGCATGTGTCTGTGTTCATTTGGGGATTTTCTTTGTGGTTTGTGGTTTTGAGGGTTTTATTTAGTAGAATTCCTCTCCATATCCTTTCTACACATGCTGTAGATTTTTTGTAAAATCTAGGATTTCTTGGACCATTTGTTTGTACCACATCCCTGTGTTGCTATGCATTTTCTTTCTGACTACATTGGCTAGGGGAACAATGTTCATTCTTAGTTGCCAAAGCTTTTACTTATGCCACATGTGCAATGGTGATACCAATATGACAAACAGCAGATTCATCTGATAAATTGTATTTACTTCCACCTTTGACCACCTCACCTGCTTTCTGCCACTAATCTATCTCCACTGGGATTTCTTCCACATTCCAAACATTGGAGCAGCTTCAAACATCTGCTAATTTAAAACTGAAAAAAAGAGAAGAAACAAAACAAAACAAAAAAAGAAATCAACCTGCCAAAGAAAAATTTCCTGCCTTTCTACTAGCCAATGAATTACTCTCTGCCTTCAAAAAATACGATGGTCTATCTTAAAACCCCCTGGACAACAGTCAGCTGTACCGCTGGCAAAATTCAATACTCTACAAACCTTCATATTTTGGACACTTGTCTTCAGTAAGATATTCAACTTTTGACCTGGATAGTTTTTTTATAAAATTCTGTTGGAAGGCAGTGAATTTCAGGTCACATGTGCAAATTTAGCCCGTGTGCCTGCTGATGTTAGTAGGAATAGTGTTGGACTGCTGTGATCTTGAAAAGTCTTCAGTTGCATATGCCTTTGCTGGATGGTCTGGCCTATGGTTACTTTGTATTGAAATTATATTGGTCTCCATTATTAATTTTGCGTAAAGGGTTTATCACTATTCAGCCTGTGAAAGACTAAAATTTAATTTTAGCAGGACACTGTATTGGCAGTGCTTGTATTTAAGTTCTGATGGCTCTATTTTGTTAATTATGGACCTGTATTTAAACTTGACATTAGACCTTTGTTTCAAAAGTACCTTCTGTAACAAGATGTTAGTTGGCTTTTGAACAACTTTCTCTGCCTAAGTCACAGGCCATTTAGTCTCTGTTAATGGCAGATTGTGGTCTTAAGGGGAACATGAAACAAGTGGCTTCACAAAGCAGTTTGATATTTGAAGCTGCATTTAAAAACAGATTTTATGAACTGCTTGGTTAATGCTACTGAGGAGAAGAGCTAAACATGAAACTTCTAATATGGAAAAATTAGAGCATCAGTAAATATGTGGAATGGTTTGGGATGGCTGCCCAACATCTGTGGTATGAAGAGCTGGCCAGGAAATAAGCTGCAACAGGCTGTGCTTTACAGCCTGCTGTATTCTTGGCTCCATTATCTTATTCAACAATAAAAATTAATGTGCAATATAATGTTTGATAGTCACCATTATTGTGAAAATATGATCACATGTGGAAATATTTCATAACCATTTGTGAACATCTCTTTACTTTTAAAAGTGTAGTTATGCACTGGTTTACAGTATTTCCTGTTGTCTATTAGGGAGTGTATTTTTAAATAATTACCTTCTCAAAACTGTTGACCTCACCTCTTCTGAGAGACCCTTTGAAGAGGTCATCATTTTTGTGATGCACCCAAAATGAGCAAAATACCTGTATGTCCTGTATAAAGCTGTTAAACAGGCCCCTTGCCAGCTGAGTACATTCTTTTTTAAATTGTTGCAGATACTGGGACATAGAGAAGTAAACAAATATTAGCCACTTTAATTAATGGTAGAAATTCTCAACACATATTTGCCAAATAGTCACTAGAGGGAAAACACATTTTTTCCACAATAAAATATAGTTATTGTGAAAAAATTCCAGACCAATAAAATTAAAAGCTGATGTGTTCTAATTGATTTGTGAGAGGACAGTGAGAAACTGTAGAAATTACCATTGCTGCTAAAATTCATAATGGAGACTGCCAATAAATACCAGCAAAGTTTTTGAAATAAATACCAGTCTTTGAAATAGGTATTTAAATTATGCTTTTAGAATTAGTTTCCATATATGAAAATATAAACCCTGTTGTGACAAGAACAAAACTCATCAATAAGAATTTTGTAAATCAAATTTTTTAATTTTTTGTGATATAGTTGTACCAACCTTCTGTGTTATTTAGAACTTGTTTCAATGTAAAAAATTTTGCTTAATATGAATAGTCTTGCACAGGTGAATGTGAAAAACACTGTGATTAATAAATCATTTAATATCTCTTCCCTTAGAAAGAAGAGGAGGAGAATATGGAGGGAGGGATTGGGAAAAAAGGAGAAAAGAAAAATTAAATAATATGCAGAGGAAGCACAAAATGAGGATCTTTTTTGTTTTCCTTTCCTTTCACTTCTGCTGTTATAAGGTCAGGTGGGATTTAAATATATTTAAAATCTTTTTTTGCCAAGGATCAAGTTTTCCTAATGGTAACATGAGGGAGTAATTGGCATGTGTAAGGTACCTTATATTTCATTCTGTGATTATGAAAACATGTATTTATCTTCTCAGTATTTGTCAATGTGTTCTGTGTTTCTCTGAAACTGTTCTCCAATCCTTACTCTGTTTCTTTCATTAAGTAAAAAAACATCTGGAAAGGCAGAAAGAAAAAGGTGTTCTGAATAATTAATTGTTAGGTATTTTATATGTATGTGTATATATATATATATATATATATAGACATATGTACAGATATATACTCTCGTCCCAAAGTTAAACATAAAACCAGCATACTACATCATACAGAGATGGGGAACTTTATAGCAGTGCAAGAATGGAATTTTTAAGTGTTTTGTTTCTCTATTTAGTGTAGCTTCTGGAAGCAGAACAGAAACTCATGAAGCAACTTTCTAGAGGTCAGTTGCTGGGATGTATTTTTTTTCTTTAGACTTAATGTATTTCTGCTGTTCCTGGAAATCAGGGGAAACACTTAGCTGTTTACTTAATCATGCTTTTAACCAGCAGAAGTAAGGAAATTTCACATTCTGCACTCTGCTGTCAGCTTTAAAAACACTATTATAGGGTATCAAATTCACATCTGTGTTTCCATGGCAAATAAAGGTTATCAGTAGTGTAATATTAAAAGAAAAACAATGCCATCAAAATTATTTTGAAAAGAAGCAACTTTTAGTATTGATGTTGCTGCAAATATATTTCCTGTTTGCTATTTCTTTAGTCATTGTGTGTAGAAGTAATTTCAGTCATTGGATAGAAGAATCGCTAAAATCTTCTGAGCTGTTTTTCCCAGCTCATTTAATGGAAGTTGTCTATAGTTATTGACTAGTTCATCCATCTTTATTTAATATAACATATTTGAGAATGTTACTCAGTGCCTCGTCATCATCATCATAAGCATTGCATGTCTAGGACGTGCACGTGTTTATCACAGCATGATCTGTCTAATGTGGATCATTTGCCTGTCAGCAGTCTTCCCCACAGGGTTTGCTCCGCACTCTCTGTGAAAGGCTTGGCACAGCTGTAGCTTAACCTGTGTGATAAGTGTGTGCACACTCTTAGCAACCTTCCTAGAGAGATTAAAGAAACTACAGCTCTGTTCAGCTGCACCTTGATGCTAAACGATACCAAGATGTGTAGATCCTTGGAAACTGTATTCTGTTGTGGATGTAGTTGTGGATTTCTGTTCTTCTGTGAGAAATGGCTTTCTCAGCAGAGAACTACCATTCCCCCAACTCCTCGGCCTGGACATCTCCCCTTCCCTCCCCCCACCCCCCTGCCAATAGAAAAGGAGTGAAAGTGCAATCATGAAGTAGGAAAAAAGGGAATGCAAATGGAAGAGGAAGAAAACCTGATTTCTTTGAATTTTTTATTCATTTTGGCTGAAATTAGAGTTACATTTACCAAAATTTCATTCAGTTGTCACTTCCTAAATTGCACTTCTTTTCAAATTCTGTCAATGGCTTGTGGAGCAGAAAGTTGAGAAATATTTTGCTGATAAATTTTGATTTATACTATTGGGATACTGTCAGTTTCAGAATAGTATTGCCAAAACATAACCCTTCATTTAAATTTTTGTAATGTCTTGTAAAAATGATATACTTTTTGTTGCTTGCTTACTAAGTTGTTGCTATCTTTCTTAAGAAGTAAATGCTGGAGGATCTGACTTTTTTTTTCTGCTTTGATCTCAAAGTTTAAGTGCCATAGTGCTAGGGTTAGAAATACTGTGCAAGAGTCTTTATACAAATCCCATGATTCATTACATGGAAACACAATATTCTGATTGTAGATTTTGGAAAAGCTTTGCTTTGCACATATGAATTCAGGGCCATAACTGCAGAGTCCTCCTTTATTAAGTCTGTTAATAAATATTTATGCATTCTAGCTTCATTCCACAGCACAATGATTACTTTGCCTTGAATTTCAATAGGGGCTTAGGTAAAAAAAAAAATAGGAATTATTTCTTTTATATAACATCTTGTGGCTTTGGAAGAAGAGAATGGGGATGTTTTGACAATAAAATGTGTGGCATTTCCTGTTGGTTGAAATTTTGGGTTACTTACTAAGGTAATATTTAATGTTATCATTGGCAAGGCAAACTTCTATAGGAAAATATCAGTGTGAATTTTACTAGTGAGATGGGAGTACAGGCCATAAAAATTCTCAGTTTCCCTTTTAAAAACTTAATCCATTTGTCCAACAGGAATGAATACAGAAGGACTAGAGGTTTTGAACTTCCCTCACATCTGGGTATAGCAGTGTATTTTGACTCCAAGCACAATAAAACAATCGTACTTGCTGGTGGTATATGACATAATGACCCAAATATGTTTTTAAAAAATCATTTATTGCTGTACATAAACAGCTAAGTTAGCACAAGGGATGATAAAATAACATTGGTAATTCTTCCTTTAGCTGGGAACCATTGGTGGCCCATTAGGATTCCAGATGTAGCCATGTGTGCTTTTCCATTTGTTTTCCAATGTCTAGTGCTTGGGCCCTTGGTACCTTGGCTGTGGTTGTCAAGCATGTTGGCTTTTCAGCTTGAGGTCTTCCTGGAGAAACAGACTGGCCTACCTAATAGCTATAAAGCAGCTTATTGTCTTGGGCCTAGTTTGTTGGGACTAGCTGGAGTGAGGGCAGCTTCCTGTCAAAGGTCAAACACCAGCTTGACCGAGTTTTCTATGGTAAACACTTGTAACAGGACCTCAAAATCTAGATGTTAAAATATAAAGAGCAAGATGTTTTAAAACATTATTTAGAAGACAGCAATCTGTTACAATTAATATCTAGTAAGGCTATATTAGATTACATTCAGGTATTTTAGTATTAATATGTGGAAAATATTTTCTACTTTCTTTTGCGGTCAATTACTTAAAGGACTTTAAATGGAATAATGAAAGAGGGAAAAATCACTAGAGGAAGTAGCAATTATAAGCTCTCTTTGCCTAAAAGGTAAAATAAAACATTCACTTCTTTTTTTTATGTTGGGATTCACAGCTGTCTTCAGCTATAGATAATCTTGTGATGATGATTTAAGAAAAAAAAATTACCACATCAAACTTAAAATAGGAAAAGGCAAGAGTAGATCTGCTCTTAAATTACAGTTAGTGGGTTGGTAGTTGTTTATACAGATCCAGACTTTCAAAATTGTTGACTTGCTTAGTCCAGCTGAGTTTTCTCGGACTATTTATATGAGTAGCTTTCATCTAGAAACAATTGTTTGCCAGTCTGCCCTTACCTGATTTCAGTGAGACTATTTAAATGAGCATTGTTCCATGTCATTACAGCCTGCAGAAATGTGAATGACTGCTGAAATAGAAGTTTAGTGGTCATGTAAAAACTTACATTGTGAAAAAAGTTGATTTAAAAAAAAAAATTCAGAGTCCTTTATTATATATATGTGCTTTTCAATAGAACTGGGTCTAAAACAGGACAGCATAAACATTCCTGTACTGTTTGTGAATATATGTGTGTCATATCCTTGTTTTCATTGGTGTATGTATTTTATATAGTCATCTGCCAGTATAAAACAAATTGATCTGATTTTTTTTGAGGTTGAAGAACTTCATAGAACTCTAAGGTACTTTGTATCAGCTGTACTAACTGTGCTTACCTGGCATTAAGAATATTTTGATTTTCTGAGCTTTAAAGCCAAGGATTTTAAATGCCCATGGGGGAATTTCTGAAATGTGAACAGTTTTATATGTAAGCTAGGCTTGAATTTTCCATTGCAATTAAATCAAACCACCTACATCCATAATAAATGTAGGTGTCTAGCCCCACTAGTAAGTAGAGTAACACAAAACCAGGATTCATTATTCAAGATGCAAAGCACAAAATCATTACCAGAGATCAGCTGGACCCATGTGGCTGAGGAAATGCTGGTGGCAACCTATTTATTTCCTGCTTATGTTATTTTTAAAGCCAAACAGTGGAAATATTGTGCTTCTGGTGAGAAACTGGTATGAGTAGTCCAGATAAGGTAATGAGGACTAGTTGTGTGCCTAATGTCTTTTGGAAATCAGTTTGAGAGTGTTCAGACCCCAATTAGCCACAGCCTATTCTCCAAATATGAGGCTGTGGGCTAGATGGGATGAGAACTCACCTGTCCCCTGCTAAAGCTCCTTATGCAGCAAAGACTGCAGAATTTCTGACGTCACAGCAACAAGGTGGTTGCTGGTGAGTTTTTGGGACCATCACGTGCAACAGGAAATGTAGTTTTTTGGTGTTTTTTTCCCTCTCTTGCTACCAAAGTTATTCTCAGAACAGAAAATAACCTTGCTTACTTTTCAAAAAATATTTGAGTTAGTACTTAAAAATGAAAATTGAACTGAAAATGCATGGGCTGGAGGGAACATGGATGAAAGGAAAAGAGGGTGTAGAGAAAGAGCAGTGAAGTGGAAAGCCCAAGAGGATGAGGCTAACCTCATCTTGTAGCACAGCCTTGCTACCAATCAAGACCAGTAACCAAGTGTTAAGTTGTTCTGAGTGGAACTGGCTGAAGTTCCTGCTTTTATAGCTTACCAGGACTTCTGTTTTCTTCCCTGAACTTTATATATTTTAATTAATTATCAGGTTGTTTAATTCTGTACCCATATACTATGTTTATATTCCAAGTACTATGTCAAAAGAGGGTTAGCTTTCAAATGGCATGACTATCAGAAGTTCGTGACATCACTTAGGTGCATAGAGAATTCAAGGTACAGTGACAAGTGCCTACTTTGATATATAATGGTAGCAAGGTTTGTGGGCATGTGTGGCTCTTTATTTGTACCATTAGATTCCTGTAGTCAAGTGTATAGTGTGCTTTTGTAAAGTGCATGTTTTTACTTTTATTTTCTGCTTGGAAAATACTTCGAATAAAATTGTAATCAATATGGATATCTACCTAAAGAAATTCTTCTGTTGTATGTAATACTGTGGGCTGTGATGCAGTCTTGCTCATTCCACAGCTGAAACACTGTAATAGTTCCTTTGGTCACTTCTGGTGTAGCATTATGTTGCTAAACACTTTTAAAAGAGAACAATTTCTTTGCCATGTAAAAAACTGGAAATTGGTTAAATCCCAAGCCTTTGGCTTTGTAAATTAAAAGTCATGTAGCTATCAGTAGAATGTTATTTGAGAAGCCATTGAGACTGCTGGGTCAGCAGATGTCTTTGAGGGTAATTCCAAGCAAGTCCTTGTCAAGGCAGTCTAATGACATCTGCCTGGTTAATGGCTTCTGCCCTCTCTATTACATGCATTGTAATATCCAGTGGCCAGTCTACAGATACAACTGGCACATTTTGAAGTGCTTCTCATAGGATACCAACACATTAAATCATTTTGGAAATCCAAGGTTAAGGAAAGCATTTGTTATCTTTTTTTGGCATTCGCACTCCTTTGCCATCGAAGATAAACACGACAAGCCTGCAGTACTTTGAGGATTCACATCACCCTTGACCTGTTCTGGGCTTAGTTGGAGCCAGCTGCTGTACAGCTGGGCAGTGACTTGCAGTGTGTGTAAGGACACTTGCATACTGTCACTGCTGATAGCATACTGAGATACTGACTGCAGTGTTAAGATTTTTTGTAAATTAGCCCAAGATTATACCTCTTTTTGAATTGTTTTCTGTAGATGTCAGAGATTGAGAACAGGTCTTTCTAACTGACGGGTGAGGAATTTTAAAAAGCTCACCTGTTCTCTGGATCCTATTGCAAAAATAAGGTTTGGAAACGTTGTAGTGCTGGACGCTGTTCCAGGTATGTTGTGAAGAGGGAGGAGCTCCATAGTGTGAATAATAAAATGGCAGAGAAATCAAATATTTAATTCTGTTCATTGTTATAGATTGTCCTCTATTTTTATCATTTCTGTCTTGAGTATAGCAGAAGAAAGAAGTTTGCAATGCATACAAAATATTAACCAAAAGAACTCACATATTGCTGAATCTTGTAGTCACTGTAAGAATTTGTCATTTGAAATTTCAGACTACATATTGTAAGACTAATTGCATTCTGACTGCAGGGGAATTTTGGTGGTAGATGAACTCATTTTTAATTTTGTGTGTTAGTATGTGAAAGCATAATTTAATTAAGAGGAAAACATCGTTGATCTTGAAATGAAAAACACCATGCAAACAGAACAAAACAAAATGTCAACTGAATGTTTTTGGGGATTAAAATAGTGATTCTTGTATCTCTGACTTGTTTTCTCTGGTAGGCATTTGAGTAAAGACAGAGGAAACAGAAGCATTCTGTGGAACTAAGTAGTGACTCCTATATGAAATAGGGAAATAGGAATTAGTTTTCTCAAGGAAAAACATGTAATGCATGTTTTAAAGAACTAACATTTTACTTTATTAGGTGTTTTGAGGAGAAACAATAGCTTAAGCATTTTTAAATGTTTTGGGTTTTGGTGAGGATGTTCTTGTTACATAAATCATTTAAGACACAGTTAAAAGATAAAGGATCTAGCCATTATCTGTAAATGCGGAATCTGCATGGGATTCTCTACCCTGTGACAGCCATTGCAGAGAAATGGTCAATTTTGTCGTGTTTCAGAAGCAGTAGTTAGTTTGATATTACACCAGCCCTTATGATTACATTATGGAACTGTCTCAGTGAATATTTAAGACTCTATTCCCTTGGAAGATACTGAATTAACATAGTGGAATTTTGTATTGTGTATTACTTATAATATAGAATTATCATCCTGAAGACTTCTCTGTATTCCTGTGTGGAGATCAGATCCAAAACTGGTTAGATTGCTTCTCAGGAAGTGAAACACTCTGGATTCCTGCCCTCCATACCAGAACACAGCAGACTGTGCTTTTAGGTCAGTCTGAAATTTTAAACAATAAAGGCATGCTTTATCTTTTATAGACTATTTCTGATGCTGTGCATTGTTTTCTTTCTGCACAGTGATGTTGTTCAGTACTACTGTTGCAAGGCAACCTCAAACTGAAGGTAGACTGTACCTGCTTCTGCGTTCAGACTGAGAAGCTGCTAGGAAAATTCTTCTGAGTAGTGCCTGAAAGTGTGTGGGGAAAACCTCTGAAGGTCAATAGAACTGATTTTAGGTGGTTTGCTTCCCATCCTTCTCTAAGGGGCAAGGTTGGGGCTCTCTGTGTTTCAGCTGTTGTTTTGGGAATGTTTTTTAGCATGTGAAATTATCTCTGATGTTACTGTAAGTATAAAGGATCTTGAGATCAGCAGATAAATTGGAATTTTTGTGTCCTTCCATTTCTTTCTCTTTCAGTTCTTCTCTTATGGGACCCTTAATTCAAAATAATGGGGACTTGCTTCCAGTTGGTTTCTTCAGCAATGCTGCTGGGGGGTCTTTGACTGGGTGTAAGTCTTGATCCTTCCCATAGCCAAAATGCCTTTATTGGCTTCTATTGTATGATTATTTAAACAGTGTCAGTATGGAAATTGCTCCTTGGCAAAGAATATGCAGAAGGGATTTCAGATTCAAGTCTGCCTGTTTTGTGTTATGTGTGCAGAAAGACTTGCATAGAGCTCACTCTTTTTTAAAATTAATGAACACTCACTTTACTACTATTCCTTCTTGAGTTTGTCCAGCCTTTTTGACAAAAAAAAAATTAGCACAGTGGTATTTTCAGAAGGTTGTTTCTGTGGCATATACTCAGCAATTTTCATAATTTTAGAGTATGTATATATATATGCATGCTTAGTTTTGGCAAAGGTTTAATTTTTGTGTATCTCAACTGAGAAAATAGGAAACCAAAAGAAGAATATGGTGTCCTGGGTAAAGTAAGGTTGTTCTTGAAGTGCCTGTTTGCAATTAATCTGTGACAATTCGGTCTCTAAATGAAATTATTTCTCTAATAATACACTGAACTGAGTTCAGTGTTTACTTGGAGCTGACCTCAAATTACCTGAATCATCTTCTATTAAGACTCCTAGTTGTCTTGAAAGAAACATTCAGAAAGAATGAGCACTTGGATTTATAATAATTTTCAAAGACTGTGTTATTGTTCATTAAAATATTTTTGTCTTAGAGTTGAAGATTCAGTCTAGCAAGGTACAGTAATTTCTACTGACTGAGAAATTGCAGGCTGTGTGTGAGGGAGAGCCAATTGTGTTGTTGAATTTCCAGAGCAGAGATTCTATGAATATGTTCACAGAACACACAGAGTTTTCCTTCATTTTTTAGATATTTTAATTGGCTGGAGATTCACTTTTATACTTCCATGGACCCATACATTGTTTGTTGTCCAACAGGCAGATCAATAATACCATAGTAATTAAATTATTAACATAGATAATTGATTCATGTTTTTTAGGTAATATAGGAATCTAATAACCTAGATAAAACCAACTAATAAAACCATAGTGTAGTTTGGATTTAAGAGGGGATCAAGCACTAATTGAGTGAACTCAGTTTTCATTAATCAAATATCTACCATGCTTTCTTAAACAAGTTTTTAACTTTTGAAAAATTAAATTTTGTAGTTTTTTATCTTGTGCTGCTATTGGTATGAGTAGACCTTAAAAGAAAGTTTCTTCTTTCAAGAATGTAAACAATTTTTCTACCTACTGATATAGACCATAGAAGTCCAGGGAGAGGGCTATTAAGCCAAGTTGCTTTATCACTGACTCCAAGTTTATAAAGTTGTTTTTCAGTGGATTTACATGAAAACATAGTTGGAGTGACTAAAGGTGATGTGTCATTTGTTTGGCATTAGATATTCTAGTTTATTTTAATAAAATTTTGTGTAATTGTGCGTGAGAAGAATGAATAAATGGGCGTTTAGAAGGTTGATAGGTACGTTTTTAGAAGGTTACATTTCCGGCTTATTTTTATACAGTGGAATTTTTGATGCTACAGTAAATTAAGAAGTTGGATGCTTTTCCTATGATATCCTATTTCACTAATACAGAATAACCTTGAGCCACAGTAGGGCAATAATTACCAAACTTAAATCAGAGACACACTCAGCCAAACAGCTGCTTTCAGTTTGTTAGGAGATCCATTTGATTTACTCCCTTGGTCAACGTTCATTAGTTTACAAGACAAAATTTCACTGGAGATTTTAACCCTGAATTCCCAATCTTGTTTGTTGCCTGCTGTAAAATTGCATGGTTTAAATGTCAGGGCCACTCAATATGTGGGGGAGCTACTGTTGTGTTTTACATTGATCCCAGTTTTCTTGACAAATGGTTTCAAACACGAAAGGGTGCAGGTAGAATTCAGCCCCAGACATATTTCCAGATGACCTTTCTGTTCTGTGGGAAAAGAGGGAAAAGTATTGTGTAAGGTCAATGTCCTGCACTTTGGTGGTTTGTCAGCCAACATGGTGGATCACATAATTGTGAATATTTAGCAAACAAATTGTTTGTTTCACAAATTGTCAGTGGTTTTGTATATTTTACAAGGTCATCCCATCTCTGCTATCTCACCCTGAAGTTTATATATTTCTGGGGTTTTGTTGTGAAGTTTGAAACCTAATGCTGGCCCCTATTTAGCAGTGAACTCAACTGGTCTTAACCGTGCCTCTATTTCAACAACTGTCATTGTTTTTTACAGGGCTACTGTAACAGCAACATCAGTGACAACATGGTGATTGTCACAAGCTATCTTAATAGCATTAGAGGTTACTTAAAGGAGAATGCAGACTTAAAATGTTGGGGGTTTTTTCTGTGTTGCAGAAGTTTTCTTATGGTTATTCTAGTATTGCTGGCTCTCTGGATTTTTTTTTTCAGTTACATGTGATGAACATATCTGTAAATTTTGAAAAATGACTGAATTTGTACATGAAAGTGGAAGGGCTGGTAAAATAAAGAAATTTCTGATGTATTTATTTGCAGAATCAGTTCTGTTATTACAGTATGTTTTCATTCATGGTAGTGCAAAAAACAGGCGTGGAAAAAAGAAATTGTTAAATGTGTCTCATATCTTTAAAATTAGTTTAAAACTTGTCTTTGTATTAAATGGTTGATTTTTTTTTAAACTTCACTAATAGCATTTCTTGCCCTTTCTGTTTATGATTTTCCATTTAGAAAAGATAGTCCTATACCTCATTACTCAAGTTCCTCATTGAGCACACTCAGGAATTTTGTGTTTGTTCCTTACTCTCTGGCAAGTCAACATTTCTGAAAAAAGGGGACCACAAAAGCTGCTCTTTTTGTGGTGCATGCTTATCAGTTGTGGAGCAAAAAAATAATGCTCTAGTTTTTGCATAGCCTTTTTTGTCATCAGATCACTTTGCAATAAATAATTACATATTTTCCTGCTCTTAGCAAGCAGAATTTTAATCTCACCACCTACACATCACATGAAAATATTAGTTTGTGTGCTCAAGGTTATCAAGGTAGCTGCATCTTAACTTCACTCAATGTAAGTTAGTTGTATAGGAAACATGAATGTGTGTACAATCAGATTGTACAACAGCTGGTTCATTTCATCTTCAGTGTCAGCAAGTATCTCTGGGGTTTCACTTGATAGAAAAAGCACAGCCCTGTTATCCCAACAAGAGGAGAAACAGTTTGGAGCAGAACTGAAAAGCCCAGAAAGGGTAAAGGCAGGCAGGTTGCTATCTCAGTGAAGAGAGATCAACAGTGTAACTGTTTTGGAGCCAGGCTTTCACCAAGCACGTCCTCACTTCCAGTACACTGACTGGCTGTCTGGCTCTGGGTGATCCTGATTTGCTTCCCATAACCATTGCATTTGTTGTGCCCTGCCTCTCCTGCGCAGCTATTGAAAAGCTGAAAGCAAAGGGTGAAAGGCCTGCTCTAAAAATATAAATGGATTTGCTGGGCTATCTTTTTTTGCTTTTGAGGAAGGTAATTATCTCTAGAGCCTGGAAATTATTCTTTCTGAAGGATTAAGTTTCTAGGAAGGCATCTCTATAGAGTGCTCATTCTTTAAAAAGGCTTTTGTGCAATCTTCATCCTGTGTTATACTGTTGTGTGTTCTTGATGCTGTTACTCATACATTACAAATTAATACTTAGAAGAGAAATGAAGTGTGTAGTTAAAACTTTATGGCACCCAATATTACCATTGTATAAATCCATGTATATATCAAATTATAGAAACAACATATATTTACTGAAGTTGGTCATTGTATTTTTGGATATCCTGACAATGCTGTCCAAGACATCTTCCTGTAAATTTGTTGTGAAGACCAGTTCATTCAAACATAACTAAAGTGAAAATTAATATATTGATGTTCCAGCAAAAGAGGAATAAAGATAAGCTACTGTAAGGGGCTATTTCCTATCTTTATTTATGCATTCAACCCTGATAAAATTGGCCTTTTTACTAGAGTCGAAGGAAATAGGCTATTGATCCATTGGCTCTGAAAACCCATCTTCCTTGTGAATGTAAAATAGCTTTCAATAGAATAAGTCTTGAACTGGTTAGTGAAAAGAGCAGCTGCTCTTCTCTGGAAGAAAAGAACTTTGAGAACTTTTTTCCAGAAAACACTCTGGAACTTGTTTTGCACGCAAACAGAATGGTGTGATACAGGGACATCTTTCTTTTAACTACCTTTTTGCAATTGTGTATCAGGCAAGGTTGGGAGATTTTTAAAGTGTTTTTACTTTTTTTAATTACATGATGAACTGCAGAAAATAGCTCTGATTTTTATCTTAAGTCCCTAACTCTAATTCCTTACATCTGTTAAAGGATCTTAGGTGAAAGGAGAATGTGATCTTCCTCTGGTGGTTATTCTTAGGCTCCCCTGAAGCCCTAGACAATTTCATATCCCTCAGCTAACTTCTGCATGCCAAGAGGAAGCCTAAAATTGGTGGGTTTTTAGATCTTGTGCTCTGAAATCCCTTTCTATTCTTTCTGCCTGCAGTTTATCACTCTGCAGTGGTCTCAGCCAGGATCTGAGGGTTCTTTCTTAGTTTCCCATATGGGGTCTTTCATTGTGCAAACAACCTCCAAAACAAACAAACAAGTAAATCTTGTCCTGGTTTTACTTACTTGATACCTGTGTTTTAGAGTTTCTGTCTTTGCCTAGAGCCAGGAAGGAAAAAAGCCAGTACACTTTGGACCCCAAGGGGTAAAGAGGAAATTTTCATGAAAATGGACTGTACTTTTGGTAATTGTTTTTTCATCAAAAGTTGTAAAACCTTTTGTCAGATACTTAAAAGACTCACAGAAATCTCCTTTTCAGATAAATGGGAACACACTCTGCTGATGTTGATGCTAGAGAATAAAAAATTGTTCAGAGTTTCACTGTCATTACCTACAGGAAGAAAGGGTTGCACATTATTTTTCTACTTTTTCAATCATAGAGTGGTATTCTTGCATACTTTCAGCCCTGACAGAAAAACCTATACATATTTAGCCCATACACTGCATAGTCTGAGTTTTTGAGATGTGAGGCAGGTGCAGATTTTGCCAGTTGTTCACCTTACTTAAGATGATAGATCAAACAAATGCTGTCTGGAGCATACTAAATAAAAACAAAACTAAAAATTCAACGTGGAAAACTCATATAGTGAGCTTCTTTGTGGGACCATCCACAGTGGTGAGTGAGCATTCTTTTGGCTCTTAATCCTAGAGCAGAAAAAGAGAAGACAAACATTTGTGTTGTCACAGCTGAGCCCATTGATAGGAAGTTATTTGGTTAGTGGAAATGTAATTTGTCTTTGTTTCTTAGTGACAACTCCATGCTAGACCTGCTTTATGATCCTCAGGAGCTAGGTAATGTTGTGTTCAAGTGATTTATTTGCTAACTTAAGCATGGTTAAATTTGTCTCTTCAGCAACGATACTTATATTTTGTGAATATTACCTGCTAAGGTAAGGCAATATTCAAAACTAAACTTAAGAAGCTTTTGAGGCAGAGTGGAAAGGAAGAATAGAAAACGCCAGAGTACCCTTATTTAAACTTCTTAATGATACCCCTGTGAAGATGGTGATTCCTTGGTACGTTGTTAAATAGTTAGAGAATTTACAAGAAAATGACAAAATTAGTCCGTGTATTAATTTGCAGGTCCCCTGAAAAGGTGCTGAACTAAGATGATGACTCCATTTCAGTGAAGGAACTCTGTTCTTCTGAATAATAAATGCTGAGAAATACTCCCTGAGCTTCTACTTGACTGGTATGAATTGTCAGTCATTGATATTGTAGAAGTTTGGTTTATTGGCTGTTATGATTACGGGGAGAGAAAGACAGAAAGACTTAGGATGCATTTTTGTATTTTCCCATTCATGCTGCTTATTCCACCTTTCCTGTCTGATATAAATTTCTTTGTATAAGTTTACTTGCCATCTTTGTTTCATATTACAAAGATGGCAAATGCAATAATATTCAAAGGTAGGTGCTCTCCTGCATGTCACTTACAGCAGAATACAAAAAAGTAGGCTTCACCAAAGAGACTGTGAGCCAGTCAATCCCCTGTGCATTTCACAGGAGCCATGGAGCCTCTTCCATGTGAAAAATCAGGAGTGGGGTGCGGAGAAGGCTACAACAGGAGAATAAATACAGATGTCTGATAAGGAGGAAAGAATTAAACTTCACATGAATGATGTTCTAATGATGATTGCTGATCCCTTTACTTCAGTGGGCCTCATGCCTTATGAACTAAATGATGGTATTCAGAGGAGTCTCTGGCTTAAGAGTTAATTATATCAAATCCAGAGTAATAGCGCATGGAATGAACAAAAGATACTCAAAAAGTAGTGCAAGAAATATTTCGATTCCTCTGGCTAGAAACCACAATAAACTTTTTAGGGATCCCCATTAATTCCCATCTGGAAAAAGTCTGCCATGAAGATGCAAAACCATTGAATAAAAGAAAGTAAATTACCATTCTAATAATTTGAATAGCAGAAAAAAATGGCAAAAAAATTATTTTCTAAACAGTAAGTTTCATTAACTAATTGAAATACAATAATTGCCTAATTAAAATATATAGGCATATTTTGGAAAATTCTGATACTTACTGCAGAATTACAGTAAATTGGGAAAAAAAAAGACTCAAACAAACCCACAATTATTATTTGCACATCAGTGGGACTTTATATGCTTGGGTACTTTTGGGTGCTTTTGAGGAGTTGTAAAATTCAATTGACCCTATTCAGAAGCAATCTTCAAAATCACTTACCTTTATGAAAGCGTTCAAAATCTCAGAATTATTTTAAAGTAAAATTAGTGATGTTGATGTTTCTTCACTTCAAATAGTTCTGTCTACTTGAGAATGCAAAATTCTCTGCTTTTTCCTCCAGTAGGGTAATAATGTATATGAATATTGAATGTTGTAAGAATAAACCTGCTACTGAGAGCTGGAGCATAAGTAAGGGTGAAGCTTTCCTTATATATGAAAATTTGCACAATATCAGAGTAAATAAATAATAAAATAATAAAACAGAATAAAACTTAATAAAACAGAAACAAACCAATAGCTTTTTATTGACTTAGCATATATTTTAGGAGTTTTAACAGAAGAACAAATTAAGTTTTATGGTTGGTGGGAGAATTCCAGGTAATGAAACATAAAGAAGGTAAACACTTCTAGTCAGCAGGTAGCTTTGTTTTTTAAATCTTGTCACAGAACTGTCTCTAAGAACGGGAAATTTCTGTGAATTCATTTTGTAAGTTTGTACTACTAAACTTGGAATGCTTATATTCATGGCTTTATCATTGTCATGAGAACTTTTATGTGGGGAATGTTTCCTAGATAACTACCTGTCATAGAATCCAATGAAAATATGATAATATGTCAGAATTTTTACTTAACTGTAAGTGAATGTTGGGAAAACTTACAATTACTGTTTTTTTTTATTTTCATGTCAAACACAGTGCAGCTATAATTGATTTTAAATAAGAGAATATAATTTGGGAGGAGCATAATTTCTTCCTTAAATGCCCATATTTACTTATGTCATTATTTCAATAATATCTACTAGGCAAGTATTGTTATGAGTTGCTTTTAGTAAGTTGAAATTCTTTGCATCTAGGATTCCTACTGGTGTAAGAGGCACTTTTTTTTTCTCTGTACTACTCAACTAGAATTTACTTTTGTAGATGAGCAGTTTTCTTTTATTTTCTTCACAAATAATCTACAAATATAATAGATTATCAGCTTTAATTAAATAAAATGTCAATGGCATTTCCATTTGATAAGTCTTGTACAAAGTATATGAATCATTGGTTACAAGCTGAAATGATATATTTATACATGTATACATAAATTTATACATATATTTTACACATTTGTAAAAGCTTGTATGCATATATAGCACACAATGTAGATAGATTAGTGAATAAAGGCATTGATGACCTCAAGAAATGTCTGATTTTAACAAATGTATATCTTTAAATTGGAAATCTAATTTGCCTTAGATTTGCACTGCTCAGGAACTTAATGCAAGACTATGTTAAATAAACTTATTATTTCCGTTTTTCATTTAACCCGTGGGTTATGGTATGACCAATCTGTTTTATATCCTCAATCAACAGATGATTGTATTTGGTAATAATTTATCAAGAATAAAAATCTGTTTTTGAAACTAATCACCTCATGTTAGGTCTGCCCTTTTTCAGAACCACCATCTGATATTCATTTTGTCTGCAAGACAAACATACTGATGAAAATGCATCTACCACAGGATATAGCTAGTGGAATGAAGCAGTTCTACTCTCTGTATATATTTAGAATATTTTGTTTTCTCAACAGATGGAGCAAATTTTAGTATTAAAGGGAAAAAAAATCAATTTTACATAGAATATAAACAATTTTTAAGAAGTACGTTTTGCATTTCTGATTAGTTTCCAGCAAAACATCCCATGGAATTTGAGGGTCAATTTGGGCCATATCAGGGTGAAAAGATTTAAAAGGTTGCTTTAACTGCTTTCTGTGTTTTCCATGAGAAGGCTGTATGTCGAGGTCAGAGAGTTCTGAGCAGGTCTTTGGATCTGGTCTACTGAATTTAAATGCCACGTTTTTCTTTTGGATGTTCTCCCCAGTCTCTGAAGTGGCTGTTTTTTGAACAGATTGAAAGCACAGATGAATTCATGCCCTGTGACTTCTGCCCTTCTGTGCTCAGACTTCTGTCCATTGCCTAACATGATGTATTCTTTTTTTAGGCTGTCTGCTGAGTCTTTTAGTTATTTTTGGGACTTTCCTAATCAAAGCTTCCCATAACACTAAAATATAGGCTTGATCAAGCCAGTGTGAAAGCCCAATGCATGGTGTACTTGGAATATGGAGCGCAGATTTATACTCTGTATACAGTAGTTCTGTGACATTAACTTCTGTCCCACAAGGTCTGAACTGGGAATACCAAGCTCGTTTTAATTTGCAGTGCCAGCTAGATTTAGACTTTTTGACCCTACTGAAATTGTACTCAGGTTTTTATAGAGCAAAAAACTTATTAAATTTTAAAGTAAATCTCAAAAGAGGCAATAAACTGCTACAAAGTCATTAAATTATTTTTTTATTTTTGATTTTTAAGAACTGCACGTACTGCAGCTGGAGTCCTTCCAGTGTTCTTTCTTCCACAACTGCTTTATTAAAATAAATCCAAACACTTTCCCAAGGAATTTATAAGTTGTTAGCAAAATTAGGAAGTTAGGAATTTTATTATGTCAAGTTTGTGTGACAGAGTATTTTTTAATACTACTTTTTAGCAGGCAGCTATCAATGTGATTTGAGATCACAACAGTAAGCAGTATTTACAATTCCAAGTAGTATATTCTGGAGTCAATATTTTACCCACAGATGAACTGTTCTTATTCTACACATTCATTTTATTTTTGGGAGGTGTTTTTTTTACAGACTTAAAGCCAGGGGGCTTTTCATTCCACTATAACTCTCACCCTTCCTCCACCCTAATTTTGCTGGTGTCTTGGCCACCATGACAACAGGGATTTTATCTGACAAAAAGTTTAAAAGCTTTGGAAAACAAAGAGGCTAAAAAAATGAAATACAGCTGTTTGCACACAAATATAAACCAGAAGGCCTAAAATCCTTTCTACTGATTGGCTGGATTACTTGAAATGTGGCTCATTGTTTCATAATAATCAGCAGTTATTTTTCCCTATTAAAATGTAGACTGGCAAAGTATTGGAAACAGCTTTCCCAATCCATTTCTATGAGGAACTGAGAATATAAAACATCCCTGTAACTTTTACTGCTTATATGTTAAGGGACCCACCAAAACAAAACTGCTTAGGTTCAAAATCCATTTTTATATATATGCATATTAAAAATGGTTTTATATACTATTTTTCAATACTGAGGAGTCTTTTACAAAGTAGCATTCGTCATTATTGGTGGTGCTGTGAATAGGCAAATGTGGCATCTGCCGTAAGTTCGGTTATAGCTCTCTTACATCTATAGGTGTGTTGATTCTATTTTGTTAAGAAAGGAAATGTTGGCCAGGATTCTGGAGTTACACCCAAGCTTTAAAGAAAAATGATGGGAGATTAATTTCCAGTTGGATGCCAACCAAAGACAGGCAGAGATTTACAGCTCCTTCATTTATGACATCACATCACATCACAGCAGGCTCAAGTCTACTGTTGAAGTTCACTTGCCCAGTATGGTTTTAATTTTAATAATTTAATAATTATATTACTGTATAACAGTACTTCACCTATACGTACACATAATGATGTAAAATGCGTAAGGTGGTGTTTTCTTGGTAACTTCAGATAATATTACTGTAGTATCAGGCTATCCAGGGAAATGGAATAAGGCTACAGTATAAAACAAAGCACAAATTCTGATCCAACATGTAGCCAGCAATGTGGGAATCT
Organism: Ammospiza nelsoni; assembly: GCF_027579445.1. NCBI lineage: Eukaryota > Metazoa > Chordata > Aves > Passeriformes > Passerellidae > Ammospiza > Ammospiza nelsoni. The sequence continues at coordinate 40,422,366 of NC_080638.1, read as the reverse complement.
GCATCCATGTGCTCCCTAGCAAGAAGAAAGATTCTTAATTTGTAGTAATACTCAGCTACAAATACAGCAGAATTATACAAATTATTGAGAAAATGCAGATGATTTTTTCTTCACTGCTGAGGTCCCTTGGGTGTGAGTTTAAGTAAGGAGCTCCTGTAATTCTCATTTTTTGGATATTCTGCATACTGGAAATTAGTGAAAGGCTGGCAACTTGAGTAGTAGTTTCTTTATAAGTGAATTGAATTTTCTCTTTGGTTTTGCAATATTTTTCTTTTAGAATGCATTCAATCTTGACTTGAAAAGTTAGTTAACATTAGCATTTTAAAAGTACAGCGTTCTTCCATTTTTGTGAAATTTGTCCTCCTTTCTTGTAAAGCAGGAGTCCTTTAATTTGTGTGTGTTCCTACTCACACCTAAAGCACTGAGGGCGTAACTTTGAGGAAGAAGTTATTACTTACATCTCTTTCAAAATGTAAATACTTGAGTACTGTGGAGAAGTCCAGCTCTTCAGCGTGTCAGGAGCTTGACAAAGCTGACTGGGCATTGTCTGATGCTGTTAACTCACTCTCACTAAGTGTGAGAGTCACTTAATACTCAAGGACTTGATAAATTATCTTCATTCTAATGATCTACCTCTTTCTGGAAGGATTAAGTTAAAATCCGAGTAGTACTTTTAAAATTATACTTCTGTTTTAACTTGATGCAGTGAGTTTTGGATAATATGCTATGTGTTTTGATATATTTTATCATCTAAGTGTTCTTAAAGCATCATGAACAAATAAATATTTGATTGTCTTGTGCACATTTCTGTTCTATACACATAGGATAATAATAAATGGAGAGGTGTGCTGCTATGCTGTCACTGGAATTTGCTAGGGAATTTTTTAATAGAACTGAGAAGAGTAGGATACATAGAGATCTTTTGAAATATGTCCTCACCACTACCTTTTTAGTTTCAGTATAATAAGTTGTGTGAGGATACCTTGTGTTTCTCTATTGCTTCTTTGCTTCAGACCTGCTTAAAAAATTTGGACATCAAGAAAAGGTAAGGAGAAAAATCAAAAACTCATTGCTGTCAAAATTTTTCTTCAAAATCTGAAAGAAAATATTCTGATTTAGAAAGTGTTCTGCATAAAAGTCAGTTTTCTTGCGGTTGTACATTGATTCTTCAATATCCTTCAGTTCTGGAGAAGTTTCTCAGATAAATGTTTACTTCAAAAACATCAGATTAAAAGAGAGTTCTTCTCTTTTCTAGACTTTTATTTTGGAGGTCATATTTGTAGTTAGTCCACAGTATCTGAATTGTTGCTAAAGAATTAACAGTTGGTTTTGTTGAATGAGAAAAAAAAGGTGGAAAAAGGCCATTGTTTCTCCTTGCCTTCCAAGTTTCTCACAGGGAGCGCAGAGTCCTGAGAAATTTTATATGTAAAATTATTTTGCTTTAGTCAGACTTCTTTGGGGAAGAGTGTTTCTACAGCAGCAGAACTGTATTCATTTGAAGTTATCACAAGAACTTAAAGTATATATTAAAAAAGTATATACATGTGGTAGATTTGTATATATGTATGTATGATTCTTGCTAATGAAGTACTGATTTCAAATGCACTCAGTTTCAAGAAATAGAAAATAAAACTAAAACATCAACAACGAATGGTTTTGGTGGTTCTGTTTGCTTTAATTGTATTGCTCTTTATCCGGCTCTCTTGATGAGGTTAATATAATTTTACATTCAGTGGCCAATTCTACATTTTGAAGTTTTCACACATGGTTTGAGTTTCTAGAGGTTTCCTTAATTTTATCCATGCATAAATTCAGTGTCTAGTCTAAGCTAGTTATCTAAGCTTCCTGTATTAAAGTGCACAGTGAGAGGCATCTTGTCCAAGACTGTCCTAAGATTGGTATCTAAAGTGGGGGCAAATGTTCTCCTCTGAAACTTTTATCTGTCCTGATTTAGTGGGAAATTGTTTCCTTAGACTAGTTATTTGACTTTTTGCCTAAGGTGATAGATGAGATAAATGCCACCCCATGCAATAAAGAACGTACTTTTAAGGCTTCCTCAGTGCAAGGAAACTAGGCTAGTGATTTTGGGGTGTCTTACACACTTAAGTAGTCCCATTGGCCCACTTAAGTAGTCCTATGAGAAGCCCAGCTTCTCATTCTTTTAAAGATAAATGCAGGAATAAATCCACACAAGATGGACCCAAACCAGAAAGTTGACTTCTGTTTTCTAGAGAGTAGTTTTGTACCACTTTGCTGTGTACCCATTCAGTTCTTGATATAACATATCAGAGTCTTGGGAGAAGCAAATTTAAGTGTAGTGTATTCCTTGGAACTACTCCATGGGTTTCTTAAAACCACTGTACAGAATGAGGAGCTTAGTGATCCTCAATTTTAATTCTAGCTCAGATTCCAAAAGCTCAATGTTAAGAACATTTTATTAGTGCTTTACAGTTTAGCCTTCTGTCAATAGTTTGGCCTGCAAATGAAACAAGCATGTCTTCCTAGGGCTAAGCATGGGTACAAAGGCAGCTTCCATGGTTCAGCTGATGCATGTTAACTAGTTGAACTGAGATAACTGGATTCTGTGGCTGTGCCGTTTTTATTTCTCTAGGAAAATCATAGAGCGTCTCTGGCTCTGCCTTGCTTAGAGCCAAAAGAAATAGAGGTAGAGACTGAGACAGACTAGAAATCATAATCTTGGCAGTGCACTGAAATTCATTTATTTGAGCACAAGCATACTATGTCACAGTTGCTCCCAACATAATTTGAGGCAGATGCCCTCAGTCTGTCCTCCTCCAAACTGAGTTTACAGTTCCTATCACTATTTCCAGCTGTAGGAGAGGCAAAAAGTCTGGAAGCTTCTATTCCCCGTTTTCATAGAAATGTAGGTGAAAACCTCACTTATCTCTGGAAAACCGTGTATTTAGCCTGTATTTGCTATGTATTAACTGCAGCTTGTGAGAACCTATACATCCTGTTGTTTTACTTTTAATATTAGATTTCTAATTCATGTTGGTATGAATTCAAATCTGCCTGTCTCTGTAATCCTGCTGGGAGGGTGAGAAAATGATTACATTTCAGATAAATTGGATCAGTAGGAAATATTGCTTCCTTATCCTCTAAAAACCTCTAACTGTGTAGTACCAGAATATTCTCAAAACTTAGATCACAGTTCACAGCATTGTGCAGAGAGAGTTAGGCATCTGGAATATTGTGAAGCTTGAATGGCATGGGAAGACATTTCTGGTTTTTTAGCATGAGCTTGTGCATCTGTTTTTTTTTCTTGGTCACTGCAGTAGAATAAAACAGAGAGAAAACAAGTAGAAAAGGATCATACTCATGGAGAGAGCAGGAACACAGACATTTTTAACAGTGAATTGAAAACAGGATGGGCCTATTTGCTTTAATTTACTGCTGTGTGTCTCTTTTCACTAATTTTACTAGGATTCAGGCATTCCAGTGTGACTGTGAAGTCATAAGTAGCAACTAGGGTAGACATTCAGGATACTTTCAGCTCTCATTAAAATTAATTGGAATTGAGAGTTCTTAACATCTGGCATCATTGGGTCCATCCTTAGCACCTTTTTGAAAGGCCATTATAAATAAAGCTTCTTAGTTGATTTAGATGAAGTTATATAGGAGTGTCTAATATTGAGGATATGCTGGATTTAGTGACTGAAAAAGGTATTAATTATTATGCTTCACATCATCAATATCATATATATGTTTACTTTCTCACGTCTCTTTTTAATATGCTTTGGCAATTGTTGCATTAGGAGACAAATGTTTTTGCTGAGACTAATTCTAAAGGAGATATGACTTTATAGTGAAACCCAGTAATGATTGCTCATGTGAGAGAAGGTGTTATAAGACTAAGTTTTGAGCAAGTTGGAAAGTGTGGTGTTGGCTGCATGTCTCAACTAAATGAATTAGATGGCCGTTGAGAAAAGGATGTGCTTTTAGCTGAGAAACAATTGGACAGAAAAGATGACTGCTATGCCAAACTGAATGACAAGCCACTAGAGAAAATGCTCTGTGGCAGTTTCTTTTGAAGTGAGTTTCTAGATCTTTGGAAGGAGCTTGCCAGGGCTAGACTGGAAGTCCTCTGTAATTATTTGACTGCCAGAAGTTGAACTTACACATAGTTGTACAGCATACACTTACATCAGGAACAGAGTGAGATTCAGGAATAGACAGAGCAAAGTAGCCATGTGCTGCTTATCGTTGTTTTGTATGGCACTGTTACCATTAAATACTGCTGGCTCCTGCTGACTTGGAGGCACAGCTGCTAGCAAATCGTGCCATTAGGCTCACAGTGTTCTCATGCACTGTGGCTGCAATCAGGGACTGGCAGCTCTAGGTGTCTGCAGCATCAAATCAGGGGGTGATAGAAAAAGAACCTAACAGGAGGGTGTCCTGGACACCTACCTGCTGCCCTCAGTTTAAGACTGACAGTAGCTAAAAATTACAATTTTACAAGTATAATAAGAACACAGAGTTGAGAGTTAAGCAACTGGAGCAGCCAATGGAAAAAATTAAGTGTTTTTGAAGGGAAAGTCGATACATTGGAACAATGGGAGGATTCTTGATCCACTTTTCAGTTGAGATGCATTTCTAAAGTTGCAGAGTGCTTCATCCAGTTAGGATCCAAATTGAGAATGTGTCATCTGAGAGTGGGATACAGCAGCCCTCTTTGTTATGTAATTGCTATTGACAAGCACAAAAAATCAGTGTGGTTTGAATTCCCTCCAGCCTGAAGAGATTAACCACCCTTCCTTCCTGGATGCTAGATGAGTCCCCTGGTGCTGTGTCCCAGAGAATAATTGTACCAGTGGAGGTTCATCCTTCACCTGTACTGCTTGGAGTGGGATGTGATGTTGCCAGAAATTCAAGAAGGCAAACAGACATGAGCAAGCTGGAGTTGTGAAACTAATAGAAGGGAGGGAACCAAGTAATTTCTCTATTTAATGATGATTTAATGGAAAATTCCAAAGGGAGGCAAAGTAAAAAAAAAAAACAAACAAAAAAACAAAAAAGCCCCCCCCAAAAAAACCAATCAAAAATATAAATTTCCAGATGCTACAGTCTCAAAAGTAATACAATAGCAGGTACAACACAGTATATCAAATGACAAAAGGAAAACTACACTGACTGAATTTTTATTAGTGAGAACATGGGAAACAGTTCCACATGAATAAGTCAGCTAGACTTTGACTGTTTCCAGCTTCATCTTAATGTTTAGGCTGTGGTGCTTGCTGCAAAATGGATTAGAACTGTTTTTAAACACAGATTCTCACTTGTGGAAAATCAGCTACTGGCAGCAGAGTCTTGCTCTACAGTGGAGTCCAAAGGCGATTGTCCCAATGGCTTCTAACTTGCTCTGGGCTCTGTAACGTGATTACATTGCTGTGGGGCTGGCTAGACTGCTCATCCTCTGGGAGCAGTTTAACCTTTAATTTGGAGGAATTTGCACTGTTACATATCTGTGTACAAAGGTAATATCATGTGGTTTGTGCTCTGGATGTTCGTTGTCTATTTCCACATACATTTTAAATTGAGCCTGTGTTATGTGAAATCAACATATTCTCTTCAAAGACCACCTACTATCTGGATCCTGACATCATGTTTTTCTTGAGAGTCAGTGAGGTAAATGGTACAGACCAGCCTTCACTATTCTTATATCAGTTTGCTAATCAGACAGAGCTGTAATAGTTGAAACACTGATCTTTTTAATATAAAAATGTTCATGTTTTACATATGTCTTATCCATTCTTTTAGTTTACGTGTACATTTGGGACTTTCATCATGTTCTCAATCCCCATTGGCCTTATTGACTTTGCAATGATTAAAGATTTTAAGTATTTTAATTCTCCTAGTCCTTTCCCTTTCCGCTCTTAATGTTTCTATGTTTCAATTTTATTGGCCTCAGGAAAAATTAATAAGTAGTAGCTATTTTTAATAAATCTTTCATTTATTTCCATTGCATTTATCCTCAGCAGTATGAAGAACCTTTTTAGGTTAAATACTATAGTTTATGCTTTGTTGTCCTACTGCTCTTGGTATTAACTGTCAAAATTCTCTATGTACTAACTTATGTCATAAAACTAGAAATCTTAGTCAAATATTTTATTAATAATTTAGCATTTATGTGATTTTAATCCTAACAGAATACAGATCTGTAATTTCCATTTATTTGCATTTTCTTTCTCTATTTGTGTTGCTTGTATCTACCTTAACTTGTTCTAAAACCTGGTCCATACGATTTTTAACTCCTCTGTAATTTTCAAAGATTTATCTTTGTAAAAGGAGTCAGTTTTTTTCTGCGTATCCAAGTAATCACTACAATTGAATTAAACTTTTTTAATTAGAAATTTATCCTCATTCAAATGTATCATTTTAACTGTTTAATGAGATGGAGTTAATTTCCATCTCAGAAGTATCTGGCTCATAGTCATGGCAGATCTCAATTTATAAGAGTAAGGAAATTTAAAGAGAGGCGTGATCAAAAAATTCAACGTTCTACTTGGTGTACATATTCATAGGAAATTTTGATATGTTTTACTTTGTTTGGTTTACATATCATGTGGAGCTTTTTGTCTTGCAGACTCAGTTTGTTGTTAATAGTATTGCTATTACAGTTATTGCTTATGAGTGTATTATTCTAGTAATAAGGAGATGATCTGGTCCAGCTTAAAGCAGGTCAAAGTCAGATAAGACTGCTCAGGCCTTATCCAATTGAGCTGCCATATCTCTAAAGTCCAAGATTCCACAGCTGATCTAGGCAGCCTATTACAGTGTTTGACAACTCTAGTGGTAAAAAAAAAATATTCTTAGCATTGTGGCAGCTGTACTGGATACAAATCAAGAGTCAAGAGTATTGGGGTTAGTTTATACTTCAAAAACATAGAACCTGTTTTAGATCATCCAAATAGCTTAATGACAGAAGAATGAACCATTCTTCCATATCAGAGCTCTTGACTGACAACTCTGCTGGAACATCTATCTTCTTTACAGTTAAAACTTGAATTCAGCACCACTCTTCTTGTCATTGGGTTATATCTATGAGTGTTTAGAGGACTTGATATTACTGTGTAGACATGAGATAGTGAACACCATTGTAAAAACCTCTTCTGGATAACATCTAATATAGGGACCACAGCTTATTAAGGCTGAGGTGTACCTGCTCTGCAGACCTATTTATTTATACAAGGAACTACAGTAGTGCCATAGAGTGTTCTATGAGATCACACATTTTTATGCATCGTTATTCTAAATCCTCTGGGTCATTTTCTGTATCTTACCATGTTCTGTGCCATCTTGGTGGCAACAAGAAGTTTTCTATCATTGAAAGCCCTAATAAAGATACAGATATTAAGAATGTCTTTCTATTGTAATATAAAGAACTACATGGAACATATTTTTCCTGTAATTACAGAAGTTTTGCCCTGAAAGTTATATTGTAATATCAGAGGGTTGGAGGGTTTTAAATAAGAATTAAAATCTCTGTGCAACTTGATTTTCTTTGTGCTCATTCTTAAGGATACAGCAATCATTGCATTGGGATGTTGGGAATTCTGACTCTTTCAATGCTTTTTAAAATTGGAACAGTTCATCATAGCTGTAGTTATTAGAATAAATCTTTTTAGTCAATACCATTCTAATGTTAAAATCCATCAGGAAAAGGGCTGGATTTTGGTGTATCATTCTAAAGATATAAGTTAAAAATTCAGTTAAAATTGGCTTTGTTTATCTTGTTCAGATGGAGGTGGCTCATGGTTTAATTCAGGGAAATATTTTTGTAGAGATGTAAGAGAAAATGAAAAGGAGAAGGATTTCACTGTCATGTTTGGTGGTTTAGGGCTGTTTTCATTGTTTTTTTCTTTTTATTATTTTTCCTTTCAGTGGCAACTTTTCGAAGCTGCTCAACAGTTTGGAATGTAAGAGTACCTCCTAGGGAGCTGGATTAGTGGGCAGGTGATGCAGTCATGAGTATTACATATCTCTCCAATTTTTCACATGGATATTACCTTCATGTATGTGGGGTGTGAGTGTCTGCTCTGTACATATATCTTCCAGAAAGTCCAGGCAGCTGCATTTTTGTTGATAATGTATATGAAACAACATCACAGTCAGGTGGTAGGAAAACAGTGCATGAATTTATGAAATACTGTGTAAGTATCCATTTACATTCTAGCTGTGACAACATAAGCCTGAAATTTCTTTTCTTTTCTGTAAAATTATCCTTTCTCCTAAGAATTAACATCTTCACTTTAAAAACTAGACAACAGGATATGTTCAAAACCTGATGACAAAAAAGTAGTATAGTCTGCAATTCAATGAAGGGCAGCCATGTGATGAACACAATTTAGTTCTACTTTTGTCACAGATGTCTTGGGTCTAGAAATTAGCGATGTTTCCTACACAACAGTGCAGGCTGTCACTCCTAAGTGTTTCCAGACTCACTGTGTGTGTGTGCTTTAAAACCATGTACATGTAACATGTCTCATGCAGAGGGGACAATGCAATTGTATTTCTAGAATCATGTTCTGCAACATTAATTCTTCATTAACCTTGACTGATAAATAATTTTGTCTTTATTAAATAGTTGGTGCTTTTTACTTCTTCCTGTTTAAAATGGTTAAATACTCTCATGAATTTTAATCTTTCTTTATTGATAAAGTGACTTAGAAGAAGCAACAAGTTGTCTTTGATAGGTAGAATCCATCTGTAGCCTGAGAAGGAGGAAAAGTTGAATGGGCTTGAACTGGCTTATGTTCTGCAGCCCAAGACAGAATCCCTGCAGGAAGGTTGAGGTTTCCCTGCCACAGAGAACACTGCTGTTCTCTTACACATGAGCCCAGTGTCCCCCCAGCACTGATGTGAAGGTGAGATTATGAGTGGGTCTAGTGCCCTTCTAGGCACTGTTCAGGGCAAGCAGGAAGTGTTTAGCTGGTATGTCCTGTCTTTTTTATTCTTTCATTGGTAAGTGTTATAAAATGACTTAGCCTTTTGTTTATGGATCACATGGAATCAAAGGGAATTTTTCAGTCATCCTTGTCATGCATTGCAGAAAAGCTTATGTGAAGAGTCCAGGCTGTGGTATTTCTGTAACACAGGTCAGAAATTTTCTGTGCCTGTGCTTCTGCTATAATCTGTCTCACAGAATAGAGGTTTCTGTGAAACTTCTGTGAGGCTTCTGTGTATAAAAACCAACCAGCATGAAGGAGTACTGTGTTTTATAGCTAAAATCATGTTGGAAGAACCACTCTGAGAAGGCTCAGTTAGAAAACAACTTTGGACCTGGGAAGAACTTTGTAGGCTTCAAATGGAGCTTTAAGTGTTCATGATCCAAACTATGCAATTCAAGTGCCACTGAAAAAGAGCCATAGATTTTGAGTTCTTAAAGTGGGGTGGGAAAAAAGGTCTAGGTTTCAATGGATGGTTGCTCAGCACCATTTTGAAAAAGTAGCTATTACTTTACAGTGTGTTAGGTTATGAGCCTAGAAAATGTGGTGTCCAAAGTGACAAGTCGGTTTCAAAAAGATAATCCCTAAAATGAATTCAAGTCATTAAGTATTGCATGGTCTAAAATTTTGTGAAGACATTTTAATACAATACTGTTCATGCCTTGAGGAAAAAAGTCTTCAGGTATTCTAAAAAAAGCATCAAACATTAAAAATTTTGAAGTTTTAAAAAATAATTTATCAATAAGAAGTATTTTTCAGAGAATTAACAAAATTGTATCAGTCTACATATAGAGCAAGAACTTGGTAGCCAACCAAGAATGGCACAGTGTACATTTACATGTAGTGTAATTTCTGCTGTACTTTAGTAAAAAAATCTCATTGATGGTTGGCTGCCATAATTCTTTATGGCAACAAGTTCATTGCATATCTCATTTGAGGAATATAAACCACCTGCACCATGGATAGTCGTGATTTCAAGGATCTTTCTAAAGGAAACATCGAGGTATAGAAGATGTAGGTTTTTTGGAGGCCTTGTAAAATCTGTTTTCTCTTGAGTTTTATCATAAATGTGGTGCATTTTAGAAGACCTAAAAGTTCCCTTGGATCATTTCTTCTTTACAAACTTATTCATGCAAAGCCCACTGGTATGAAATGAGTTTGTAACTTGATTCTGAAATTACCATCTACCTACTGTGGAATTGGAAGGAGGCATAGAAGTGGTTTTGTGACCTGTTGTAGTATAAAATTGTAGCAAACAGACTTAGGGGCAGTGCAAAAGTACTGTAAAAATATTTGATTGCTTCTTAAACCCAAATAGGGACATATAAAAGCAATAATAAACATGTATGCAGCCCTCTAATATGCTTGGTTGTACAATTTTTGACTGGAAAAGCATAAGTGAGTAATTAGATAATTGCTGCCTTGATTGAGCTTAATAGGAAACATTTCAATGAGGCTAAAACTACACAGAGAGGAAGTAGGCTTTTATAAAGGGAAACATTCCTTGTCATGCAACTGTCAGCTTTTGCCCACACGAAGAGATGGATTTAAGTGGATCTATGCAAAGGAAACAAAAAGAGGGAAAGAAAAAGGGGGGAGAAAAAAAGAAAAGACTGGCATAATTATACTTGTACATAAACAGTGTCTTCTGATACAATTTCTTGATGATTCCAGTTTTGATAACATGTCTTCTATAAACAACTTTGCTGCAACAATTTATGGCATTAAATCCATAGGAGAGGTTAAGTTTCTGCTTTAGAAAAAGAAACAGAGATGCAGAAAACTTTTATCATTCTGCATAATTTAATACTTTTTGAGGTTATCTTCACCTGCCAACAGCGTATGAGATCTATTTTTTCCATCTGTAAAGCAGGAGTGCACATGAACTATTCAGGAATTTCTCTGCAGAACTACTTGTGTGTCAGGAGCCAATTTCTTTTTGATGGTGAATGGGTGAATACCTGAGCTGGGACTGCAAGACAGCTGCAGCCAGTTTTGTTATGGACACTTCCATGGACTCCAGCCGTACCTGCTGTCACGGGTGGCAGTGTAGCTCATGGGCATTTTGTCCAGGCTAATGCCATCCTGGTGTTCATCCCAACAATTAGGAAAAATGCTTTTTCCATGATTGGCTGGTATGTTAAAAAAAAACTGAACAGATGCTCTCTTGTCTAATATTACGTCCCCCTGGCCCGAGGCTGCGCGGCTGCTGTTGATGAAATCACCCACAGCAATTACATAGCTTGTAAGTCCATTACTGCTCCTATGGGCCCAGAAATGCAGCTGGGGCTGGACAGGAGTGGGAGGACTGAGAGACAAGAGGTGAGCAGTTTGCAGGAGGGTGAGAAGTGTGTTCGTGGAGGGCAAGTACTGCTTTTTCCTTGCGGAAAAGGCCTTTCCTTGTTTTGCCTCTTGAGACATGCAGCTGCTCAACAGCCATTTACCACCTAAGAAGGAACATCTATTTCCATCCACCTAGCCTGCTCTTTGTTCATAAATCTACTATAATCCACTGAGTCTCTACATGACATTGCTATAATTTCAATAGTTTATATTTAACTGCTATGAATGCTGTCTATGGTAAGGACTGTGCTAATTTTAATGCTCTGATCGGTGACTTGGAAAAGGGTACATCTCTGTTGCAAGCAAAGGTGCTGTTCAGGTTGAATTGTCAGTCAGGAGTGCGTGGCTTTTGTTTTGGGAGCTGTGGATAGACTGGGAGAGGTTAAATTATCTGTTAAATGTTGCATCAGTGTCCTAATGTAGCATTAGCAGTCGTTGAGATACTGTTGATTTGTCTTTTGAAAGCAAAGACTAATAGTGCCACCAAATATTTGTATTTATTAAAGATACTGCAGGAGTCTATGGCTGTGTAGGGCGTTCCCCATTGTGGTATTTTTTGATAAAGGTTGGAGCATTTCAATGCCTAAGTAAGGAATTTCACCTGTCTTAGGACAGACTAGACTTCATCAGTCAGTGTTTTGCAACTTAATCTTTAACTTTGGGTGTTCAAATATAAAGTATTGATATTTCTTTAGTAGGAAGAGATTTATATATGGCAGTTTTCAAAACAGACAACTTTTGCATATGTCTAAAGAAGAAAAGGATGATTTCCAGTAGGTTTACTTGTATTTGCATGCTGGGATGGGGAGAAGAGGATGCTGAGTTCCATTAGGAATGGACTGCTGATTTCACAGGTGCTTTATATGCCAAAAATGAGAGAGAAGCTAGCATGAGTGTGAGCTCACCAGTGGAGATAAGATGGTGATAGTTTCCATTTACATGCGCTAAAGCTTAATGTGTTGCATGAAAGATTTATGCAAAGACACTAGCTTTGTTTTTTAATGTGTTTTTCTGCATGCAAAAGTTTACTAAAAATTAAGTTCTTTTTTTGTAGACTAAGAATTAGATAGAATTTGCATATTTTTATACAGTGCAGCCAGTAATTCCCTTGAGTTCCTCGTGGAATTGTTACAATTGCTGCTGAAGCCTAGTGTCAAGTTTATTTAGCCTAGAAATAGTTGGCCTGAGGTAAAGGGCTATTGGAGGTTGTCACATTTGTAGTTATAATTTAGTAATTTATGTTTGCATGAAGTATGACAAATTGACTAATGACTACCCTAAAGAGAGATGCCAGCCTGACATTTCATATGCAGAGGTCTTATGGCAATATCAAGTGGACTGACTCCTCTGCAGGGCAGAAATAACTCTTCTGCTCCATTCTTAAATTTTATATTTTAGTTAGGTAGAATTCCTCATGTAGTCTTTTTTTCCAGAAGCTGCTTTAGCTGGAGTTCTGCATTATGACAGAAGCTTGACATCCTGCCAGAAAAGTTGGAAATGAAGGCAACTTAAAATAAATACTGGTGATATTTCTCTTTCTCTCTCCCTTTTTCCTTCTCTTTTTTTCTCTCTCTCTCTTTTTAAGGAAAGGCATATGTTCTTATCCTAACTTGTCCCAGTAGAGGGTCAATTACAACCAGTTGGCTGCAAGTCCGATCCAAGAAAAATACTGAGTACAGAAACTTCAGCAACAGGTACCAAGGGCCTCTAGTACAGTCAGTCATTCCCAGTGCATATGAAATGTGAACATAAAGCCTATGGGTAAGATATTTTTAGGCCCTGAGTTTCCCATGATGGTCCAAAATGAATCAATAAATTAAAGCAGACATTTTTGTGTAGTTAGGTATTTTCCTGGATAACTCTTAAATGTTCACAATAGTATGAGATCTTTTATATGAATCGTGAGAATAGAACAATGTCTTATTTAGAAAAATATGCCTTGCCAAATGTTCACGTATGGGCAAATATTCTGTAACTCGTTCTTGTAGGGTCAAGTAAACATTAAACTAGAGAGCTAAATGAAAAACCAAGCATGTATGCATAATAATAATCAGGCAAAGAAAAAATACACAGGTGGTCTGCTTTGCTGATGTCAGTCCTCACATCCTCACACACACTGTGTCTTAGGACCAACTTACACTAATGGAATTCACCTCTGGTGGAATAAGTTACTTCCAAATCAACTGAAGTGTAAAGGTAACAGTGCATTAATGCCTGAGTCCTATCAAATTGACACAGGAGCTTTGCTGCACAAATGAAAGGTGTTGAGACCAAGGCCTATGATAGTTTTTAGCAGTATCTTTGGGCAAGTATGTTTAAAGACCAAACAAACTTCAGACTTAAAAGTATTTAATTTATGCCACAGAAATGCTGCAGGAGGAACAGTAAATGTAACTTGTTTTTGATGGAAGCATTCAATTAAGCTAGCTTCTCTTCTATGCTTCAGTATTTACAGAATGAAGAGGGAATATGTGGCTGCTAACACTACTCATGCTGCATGTTGATTAGATTTAGAAATCTAATATTTCTCCTTTAGAGAAAGCAATCACAAATTGACCCTGAAATGGCCCTGTTCCACCTAATCTCTATGCAGGAGACTTTTTTGGGGCAGCCTTTACATACATTTTTTTCCTATGGTTTATGCCTGTGTGCTTTCAGTATGTATCTCAGTCATTCTTGGGTTCTTGGATGTATGTGATGGACTAACATCTTGATCATTCTGTTATTCAAACAGTGGAAACAGAACTGCACAACTCTTAGGCACTAATTGAAGAGCCAAGGCTTCCCAGCCACGGGAATTAATTGTTCAAACCCTCCATAGGCTCTGTAACACATTCCAGCAGATTACATGGACTCATCTGTTTCCAGACTGGTTAAAATATTTGTAATGGAACAGATTTCTTTATAAAAGATAAAAATGCAGTTTTGGCACAATAAAAAGTTTTGGGCATGCAGCTAATTTTGATAACTTCTCAGTAATAAGAATAGAAACTATTCCAAGACTTCTCTGAATTAATTTCAAAAATGTGGGCATTTGATATGATAGAATGTTTTATTTCAATGATTTTGTCTGGACTTTTGTGTGTGTGTGTGTTTTCAATATTTCTGTATAACATTTATTTCAGCTTGTAACATTACCTTTGATATCACAATATGTTTTACTTTTTAAAAATATTTTCATTGGCATGCTAGGAAATTAATTTTTTTAAATTTGGAATCAATACTGCCATAAGAAAAATTTGACATTCTAGAAAGCAAGATTAATTTAGTAGTCCTGATATTTTTTTCTCTTGAATTGTTATTCTGTGGAAGTAGTTAAAATGTTGCTTCTCTTATTTTAATTTTTTCCCCTCTCACAAATATCAAGCTTGCAATGTAATGAAAATTCTGGTTAGATTAACCCTACTGTCAAACGCTGCAGGAAATTAGCCTAGTCCTTAAAGTTGCTGACACATTGTTTCTGGTGATACTGTATCCATTAGAGTCTAGGACTGTGCCTAACTAGTTTTCCCTTTTTTTAATGGTTCGTTACAACAGGTTTTCATATAAAAATTGCCAATTTGCATACTCTTGTCATACCAGGTAGGTATTATTTACTTCTAAAAATATTATTTTTATTTATGTATTTTAAAAAGTTACTTACTTTTAAAAAGACATGTAGATGGATCATCAAGTACTGAGGCTTATTGTCAGTCATGCTGACACTTTATAATCAGTACCCATCCAAGACTTGTAGTTAAAGTCCTAAGACAGAGATTCAGGAAGTCTGTCTTTAGTTTCTCATACTTTCAAAATTCTTCTATCTAACCTTGGGCAAAATATTTTTCAGAAGCAAAAGGAATAATTTTTCATTCTCTCAGGATCTTTTCTAATAATCCCTTCATTTATTGTTTATAAGATATCCTGATGAAGGTTGTTGAAAAGCTGTATCTGAGGACATATCCTTCTCCTTATTGGTTAAATGTTGAATGAAAGGTCTTATCTATTAAGGAAATTAATATTAGGCAAAAATTAAAGTACTGAAAATTATCTTAGTTGGGCCTAAGTAGACTTTATTAAAATTAAAGATATGCAGATATGTCAGTAGAATGAATGCTGCTTTCTTTGAGGATTTTTTTTTTTGTTTAGGCATTGTTTGGGAATATAGTACTTAGTGAAAAGTAAGTAAACAAAGAAATAAGTGACATATCCCTTGACAAAAGAGTGATTTAGTGTTTGTCTGAGCTACTTTGTGAAACAATTTTTACTATCAAAATGACTGAAAGGCAATCTGTTAGTTATTTGAAAACCATAAATAATTATTGATATTTACATCTCAATAAAGTGCCTACAGTGAACCTGAGACTCAGTGTGCCTTACATTTTATGGCTGCACTGTACAAATCTGACAAAAACATAAAAAACTGCAAACAAGACAGCTGTAAAAGCACACTGCTGTATTTGAGTTTGGCTATGAGAAACTAGCATTTATCAAGGGAGCCAAACTGTTAATCAACTCACTTTTGCAGAACAGTAAGCTGCTAATTCCAAAATGTTAAAGGCGTCAGACAGGGACAGCCACCACTTTTTTTGAAGAATACTATCTTGGGGATACTGCAGGACAGTAACGTTGAAGTTTAGTGTTCCAAAGAAGGTTAAAATTGCAGTGGGAGTCTAGCCTTGGATGAAGAAATTTTGGATATGGTAGGTGTGAATTTGGTAGGTTCAAACCACTTCTTTTGTCTACGTCCATTTCATAAGGTTCGGTGTTTTGCAAAGGGCAACAAGACCATAAAATCATATAATGGTTTGGGTTGAAAAAGATCTTAAAAGCCATCTTGTTCCAAATGCCCTGCCACAGACAAGATCAGTGTAAGACTCCTAATATACAATGGTTTTTGTGACTCAGGAGGCCATTTATGAACCAAACGAGATGGAGAAAATTACCGGAAGGCCCAACTGGATATGCTGCAAGGACATGCAGAGTCTGTTATGATAGATGATATGCATCCAGTATTCCCTGTGAATACAGGGGATGAATCATTGGGGAATTCTCAGTAGCTTTTGATTAGACTATGCTGATCCAGTAAATCTCCAAAAGTACCTATAAGTATATATACATACATAGAAATTTCCTCCTCATGAACTACACTTTGTTATTTTTTTACCTGCTTAACCGTTCTTATAGTCAAAGATTCATCATCATTTGTAGGCCTTGTTTCAGAGTTTATCCTCAACACTGGCTTTTATGCCCTTCTGCAGAACCGTACAATGGCAGTAGAGGAAATCAACTTTGCTAGCACTCATAAAGGAAGACAAAATTATTATATGCACCAGACTTGTTCACAGCAGTCTTGAGTTTGGTGGTTCTGGCTGCAAACTGGTATTCTGAATGTGTTCAGCAGGCACACTGTTGTTCACGTGGAAAAACTCTCCAAGTAAATTCCCTACAAAAAAATCTATTTTGAAAGCCTACATCTGTAAAAGCTTTTTCAAAGTGAAACTTTCAATGTTATGGATGTTATCCCCACTTATAGTTAGGACTGTTAAAAAAGACTTTTATTGAAACCTAAAATCTTATAACATTCCAAACATTTTGTTAATGGCCTTTTTTGGTGCATAGAAATAAAGCTCATGTTTAGAGTTTTGGACAAGTGAATACATTTTTTTTTTTGTGTTCTGCAAAAATTATTAGTTTCTTTGTTTCAGCAGGAATTTTCTATGCAGATTTTTTGTTTCAAACTTTGGCCTATAAATTGCATGTTAGACCAAAGTTGTTGTCTTCTTTTCTGAGAACTAGAAAGGAAACACCATATTTCATGAAAATGCAATTTCATCAAAATTTCTCTCTTTTTTTTTTCATCTCCTTTGACTGACAGTTTAAGGTAGGAACAAAACTTATAAAACAGGTATGAAGAGAATAAAGGGAAGAATATGGCCATTGTTCCAAGGCAAGGTTGCCTTTCCTGTTCTGAGGTCATTAGAAGAATACCTTTTCCTGCCTTTTACAAACAAGACAGCCTTCAGTGTCTTCTGATACTACTTCGTGTGGTAAAGCTGTATCTGTGGGTGAGTCACTTATTTCAAAAAAAGAAAAAGCTGTTTTGTGTAAACAGGGCAGTACCTCTCAGATTTGAGTCCTCTCAGTCCCTAAAATAACAAAATTAATCATGACATCATTTTCTTGTAAAATTAGGAAATGATGTTCCTGTGAATTTGTAGCTGATTGACTTGCAGATAATAATTTGAAGATAATTGGCTTTGCTCCATCAGTAAACAGTTATTTTCAAACTGTTCTTTTTTTAGGTTCTTAACTTCCATGTCAGTATTAGCCAGTGGCATCTGATTCCTTCTTTTAAATCCTCATTTCCATCCTTGTTTTGCTAAGCTTCTTACTACCAGCAGCAACTACAAAGCATCTTCAGAAGTAGACAGCCAGAGGAAAAGAGGGAAAAGCTAACTGCTAACTAACATAATATTTATTTCCATGACAGTCTTTGTATTGGAAAATATCAAGAGAAGGTAGTATCTGGCTTACCAAACTTCATCATACTTATCATTAAATCACTGGCTCAGCCGCTAAGCTAGCAATGCTTCCTGCATGAAGCATGTTTTCAGAAGTTCTGTGCGTCAGAGTTTTCAGGTTTTTGCAATCAAAATTCTTAGGAAGGCTATATGTTTTCAGGTTCCAAACTTGGAGAGGGAAAGAGTTATAATACCAGATGTGACTCTTTACAAAGCTAGACACATTCATCAACTGCTCAGTGTGTTGGCTTCTAATTCTGCTTCCTTGTCTATCTCTTGCTTATAGGCCCAAGTAGCATGCTGTTTCACAAACATAAATTCTCATGAATTTAAAGCCCTGGGTATAGTCCAGTATTCTCTACCTCCTTTGGCAGCCTCCAAGGATAAAGAACAAAACAGGCAATATGTAGCCAATTAAATTGGAAGTGAATTTATGATACTGCATTTCAGTGCCCAATGTATGGTGAATTTCCTGGCAAAATATTGCATAGAAATGTGCGGCCTGGGTCTGAGGTCATAAGAACAGTCAACACCCTTGCATATCTTCTTATTGTACATGCAAGTTGGGTACTATAAAGATACAAATGAGAACTTCAAAACAGCTGCTATTCTTTCTTTTGATTTATAAGTTAGTGAAGGTAAAAAGTAATGCAGAAAAATAGGATTTCTCCTTAAAAACAATTGGAGAACATTTTTTTTTATTTGTTATTGGTTTTTTTCTGTATTTTCAAAGAAGTTAACAAAATCTCTTTTCTGATTGAGACAGCAAAGTATTACAAGAAAGAAAAGAATTAGAATTAATTTTTTTCTTTTGAATTTCTGCAGCTTGAGACATTTCCATTTGAAACAGCCTTTAAACTGAACATATTGAGTATTTACAAGTAGAAAAGTCTCTAAATCTAGCAGCTGTTTAAATCACTTTAGGGGGCTCTAAATGTGCATTTCTGGTGTTGCAGATCCAATGAGTGTTGTTGCACGATGGCAGCAACAAGCAGGCAACAGCTCTAATGTTCATGTTGGCTGCTCACGTTTCCTTCTAAGCACAGACAGCTGCTTCACAGTTTGAGATTCCCAGCTGAGGCCTCTAAGATTAATGACTCAGGGGAAGAGCTGACCCTACATAACAGTATTTCTTACAGAAAATAGGGGTATGGAGACAGAATATTTTACAAAAAACTGTGCATATCAACAAAATTTGTCTGAATTGGAATCAACTTGTGTTCCATTTTCAGTGATGCTTCCAGCTTGTAAAACATGTAAGTTATCATTATGCGTTAGTAGATCCCCAGGTGAATGGAAGAAAAAGATGGTCCTTCCTGGAAAATGGTCATTCCTGGACCTGCTTGAAGTTTTGAATCAAAAGTGGAAAGTATAAAGTTGAAGCGATAAAAACATTAAATGCATGCCAAATGATGTTTTTTAATATGAATATCTCACTTCATAAATCAGTAGTATTGAAATTTGCAGCATAACATTGATTTATTGTTTTCTTTCTCTGCAGTTTGAAAGAGCAACGTTTTTGCTTGTACTTAGGGACTGTCACACAGACAGCAAACATTTGGAAATCAGTTATTCTGCTCCTCCTGATAACACATACATGTGTCATTTCTAGAATCCTTTGCGGAGAGATATAGTTTTCCTACAGGATATGCTACAGGATAGAGGCAGTCACTGATAAGATAATGGCAGTAGTTTTATGCAGCTCTAATCCCTTGAAAAAAAAATTTTTTGAGATATTTTCTCAGTAAGAATATCTTCTGGAACAAAGCATCATTTTTCTTATCTCTTATACCCACCTGAGGCAAACCTAATGTATACTACAGGTACAACTTCAACCTCACAAGCGAAACTATTATAAAAATCTAGAAAAGTCATGATACATTTAAATTACAGCAAAAGGCACAGCTGTATGAATGTGTCAGAAAAACAGTTATGATCTTCATAAAGTTTTGTTTAGAGATTGTATAATGCACAGGTATATGTAACAAATTGGTAATACAAGACAAAATACTGTTCAGCTGGGGTTGTTCACAGAAATAATGCTGCACATTTTTGTTGTCTGAAAGTCTAAAAAATTAGATTAAAAATTACAGAAAACAAAAAATTATTGTGTGCATTTGTTAGGTTCTGTCTTACCCATAATTTCCTAGTAAAATAAAACATTTAAGCATTAAACTTGCAGCTAATTTGAAGACTTGGTTTTGCCTATGTAAAATTTCTAGTTTCAGAAAAGACAGATTGGCAAAATTTTGACAGAATACTTTTTAATCACTGAAATGAATTCATTTAGATGGCAGATTTAGTACTTTTGTGTGTGTTTGGTGTCTCAGAGGATATTAGAAGCTGTTGTTGGGTATTCTTACCTTCTAAGTATACTGCTGGGTCTTGCTGCCTGTAATCAATCCACTAACTTCTGATCTATGAGTGATAACACAACCTTTAAATGAGATTAAGAAAGGATCTTGTACTTTGAGTTATCAGAGGACCAGGTTCTGGATATATAAATAAGAAATTCTCACTTTCTCACAAATATTTCACGAGTATCATGGCCTACTGTAATTCGGATTCATTTTTCTTTTGAGTCACTAGAAGGGGGGAGAAATAGAAAAGAGAGAAAGAGTAAGCTGGAAAAGAAGTGAAAAAGAAACCAGAAGTCATTGGCAGAAAGAAATGTTTGTGTGATAACTCACTATATATATATACACTTTTGTTTTCTTGTGTAGGTTAGATACACGTGTGCCTGCATTGTTCTGTCTTCAGTTGTTATTTGAAGGACTGGCTCACATATGTGTCTGGTGTTTGATAAACTCACAGACAGCAGCCATCTGAAACATAGGTAAACATATAGCTAAGTGCCAGCATCTCTCATATAGTTGCTTTTGTTCTCAGTTTAGTCTGTCTGGGAATGGAAGCATTCATCATGCAGATCCTTCAGTCTTTTTAGGATCAATCTCTTTCCTGGAGTAATATGTGATACCTTCAATATTTTGTATTTTATTCAGTGTGGTGGTGAAAGGGAAGAATTTTGCTAATTTGCGCTAGAAGGTTCCCAGAAAATGTTAGAAAGTGCTCAGTCTAGTGGCGAGGGGGAAGGGGGATTGTGGAGAAAGAAGAGAGAGAACCAACCCAGTCCTCTTTTTTGCATCTCAACAACCATGCCTTGAAACAGGCTCATAAATCTGCAGTCTGAGATGACCAGAGTTTCTTACCCTTGTTCAAGCAGAGGAATAGCTAAATTACTGACTTTCTGGATTGTCAAATTAAGCAATCCTTGTGGCTGCAATTTCAAAATAAAAAAGGGAGGAAGTCTTGTTTACTTGTTTAACCAGGTACTTATCCGCAGTATGGTTGCAATAGCTTAAAGGATCCATCAGTGGTGCACAGTAAGAAGTGAAACAGCAGGAAGAGTCCTTATCTCTGAAAATCTTCAGTAAACTTCTATGGATTCTTTCTGGAAATGTCTCTGTGCAAGCTGCATTTCCATCCAAGCACTAACATTTATCTACTCCACAAATTGAAATCTACCAGGTGTTCAGTCTTAGAAAGTCTTCATTCATTCTAAGTTAGTCAGGAATAAATTATTACAGTGTACAGATTATGACTTATCAGTCTGCTCATAACAAAGATAAAAAATTATTATCACTTCACTAAAATTATAGTGAACAGGTGGTAGGTCAAAAATGTTAATGTCCACCCTGGTCCTCCACAGGTCCAGGAAAGAAACAGGTCTATTCATAGATGCATTGGCAAGAATGTTAGGAGATGAGACCAAGAAGAAATTTGAAGAATATGCTGCTCTACCAAAACCTGCTTCCCTTTACAGGCTTCTGTCTGCAAAGAAATTACCCAGCACAATTTCAAGGGCAACTTGAAATGCCAGGTT
This sequence comes from Ammospiza nelsoni, assembly GCF_027579445.1. Lineage (NCBI taxonomy): Eukaryota > Metazoa > Chordata > Aves > Passeriformes > Passerellidae > Ammospiza > Ammospiza nelsoni. Next base: position 40,400,671 of record NC_080638.1, on the reverse strand, counting down.
ATATCCTGTACATATAATATCTATGCAGTGCTGTATGAGTTAACTTTCTTAGTAAGCTTCTAAAATGTGAGGTCATAAGGTCAAGAGAGATGCACTATTTCCTTGGTGTCTCCACTGAAATAAAATTTTACGGTTTTTTATGTAGTTTGTTACATCTGATTTTTAAAAATGATGCTTGTCATCCACTCTCTTGATTTTTGCAGAACTTTGTCATAGTGTATAATTTCTTCACTAAAATCACATGCTGTATAAATCAATCAGTCCTATGTAAATGTTCTAACATGAACATATTTTAAAATTCAGGCAAACTAACTGTCAAAATTCTCAACTATCTAGAATTTCTTTTGATATGACATATATTATTAAGCTAGTCTCATTGCTGATAATATATTTTGCATTCATCTCTAACAATGTTATAGGATGGATAAATGTGACTCTTTTAAGTCTCCCAGGATACACGTAAGATCTTCAGTGTGCCTTGTGTTCTTTCTGTTCATCTCCTATAGCATTTGGATGGCACCATAACATCTTGGTGATTGTACTGTACTTGTTGAAAGATTTCTCAGAATACATAAAAGATTTGGTATAAATTGGTGAAGATTTCATCATTTTGAAATAAAAACAGTTTTGGAAATCTAGAAAGCATGTAATTTCTCTACCCATAATGAGAAATACACTACTGTGCTTTTGTTATGCTAGGTGGGCTATAAGTCTGTGGAAAGGGAGAGGAAAGAGTAAGTCATTCCTGTGCCTCTCCGTGCAGGTTCTTTAGCACATTCTTTGTGCTGTTTGGCTTTACTATACACGCAGAGGGCCTTGCCTGACATAGGTCCAATGGATGAGAAATCTGGCTTCCTCCTGCTGAGTAACGAAAGGAAAAGACAACCAGTGAGTGGTTATACATATGTATACATATGGAGGTTATGCCACACAACGGGGTGCCTGTCTCTGACCTAGTCTTAGACGTGCTTGAATTGCTCCAGCGCTTTCTCTCCTCCTCTCTTGGCTTTCCTGTGCTTCACTACTGGTGGTCTTCTGTATTCCATGCAGATGTTTTCCCCATGTTATTTCATGGCTATTTTTCAAGTGGTTTCTTAGGAGAAGGGATGGAGAGTCCACACATGGGAACATCTGCTCTAACAATTTTTCAAAGCAAACAGCAGATGGCATTGCTGCTTCCTTTTGATCTTGCAAGCAAAACCCTGTGCCAATTGTGTTACTTTAAGTTTCAGGCTGAGTGGTAATGGCCTACGTGAGCATTTGCTTCTCCCTTTTCTCTCAACAGTAGCACTACTTGCAGATGTTTACTCTGCAACTTTCTATTTAGCTTTTTTTTCTTTTTGTGACCCTGACTCCTCCGAGGTGTCATGTTTATTGTTTTTTCTCTCCTCTCCTCATAGAACTTTATAATTAATGCCATATCATTGTTATCAATTCTCTTTATTGATATGCAAATGGTGGGGAAATAGAAGATTTGTCATATTCTTCAACTTTTATTTCTCTGTAGTTCTACCTCTGTGTATAATGAGTTGGGAGCTCTATACATCTTGTTTGCTCTTTTTTTGTAAGAAACCTTTATTTCTTAAGGCAATTTCTTAGTTTCTAAATAGAGCTCTTCCTTTTTACGTAAATTTTGACATTCTGACAATGTCAAAATGCACTCAAGTATGTAGGAAATTTGAAATGTTTAAGGAAATTTTTAGACACTTTTTTGGTCACTTCATTAATTGAGTTTTTATCTGAACCCCCTTTCCAACACATAGTTTCATGTTTGATCATCCTGATAATTTATATGGCTTCTTTAGGTGCTTTGTGGTCAAATCTTACTGTACTGAGGGACCACGTTGCTCTTTTTAATAGGTAATAATATGAGAAATTAAATTTGCATGCAGGAGGTAAAAATAAGACATAAAAAGCAGTTTATAGTGAAGGGGAGCTGCAAACTTTGTTTGATAAGGCTAAGACTGTAAACAGAGGGGCATAGTAAGAGATACAAGAGGAGTCTCTGGGGACAGTTCAAGAATTTACTGTCATCCTGATGTGGAATTCAGGAATGTCACTTCCCTTAAAAAGCCTGGAAGATTAGGTGGAGCCTTTGAGCACACTCTCAGTTCAGAGTTGTAAGGCTGTTAATGGAAAGTAGAGTATGCATAATTTTATCTTGTTTCTATATTATGCTAAATTGCATTTGGTCACTTAAGATGGAGGCCAGTGTGACTCCTGTATTGAAAACTGTATGGCATTTGCACAGGCTCCTATTTTCAGCTCTCCTAAATTCACTCTTTCATTGTATCTGATCCTTCAACCTCCACTTATATATGCTCTACTGCCATCATTTTTATTATATTTCTGTTTAAACATGAATTTTCTGAAGCAGTGCATGCAAATTATTATCTTACAAAGATTTCATGTCCATGTTTTAAAATCTTCTTTAATATATAGTTTTATAAAATATATCAGTAATGTTCAATTTTGTTCCATATATTTAATTGATTGTTGATTGCTGTGTATTCTTTAGAATGTTGAGGCTAATTCATCAGGGTGAAGGGGTGAGGGAGTGGTTGTTTTCAAATATTAGTTTTAAACCTTCTGCAAAGGAAAGGATCTATTTATGTAATAAAATGCAGAAGCCATTGGCCTTGAATGTTCCGTCTTCTTTAGTGGAACTTGGCTTTATATATTTAACATCACATATAGCTTAAAATTCTAATTGAAAACGAGAAATAAGAAAAGAAAAACATTTTCTGCACACAGTTGTAAATGGCTTTGGTATCTTTCTAGTCTCCAGAAACCATTAACTTCATTATTTTATACTAGATTGATTTCCCTCATTGAAAAAAGATTTACAGAGGGGTGTGAACTGGATAACCTTTTTGCCTTACTTAACTGAGTAATAAACAAAATTTAAAAATAAGTCTGATATGAAAAAGAATATGTCATTTTGTCCACATCCTGAAACTGTTGGGAAATCGGCAGATATCAACAAAGGAAACTTGTGTTATCCATGTAAAAATTGCTCTGGAAGAACTCTTCAGAAATATGCTAATTTATCTACATGTATTTTTATTTGATGCCATCAAAAATAGGTTCATGCTAGCAAAAATAATTGGCTCCATCAGTTAAAAAACTAATTTAAAATCAGTTTACAGCCTTCAGTACACAGTTTTTATATCTCAGGACCTTTCATTTTTATTGGAAAAAGAGGTCTTGCAATTTGTTGTGGAATATTTGGCTACTGTCTGGCAATACTGAAATGGTCTTTGCAGAGAGCCTTTCTATGGTTTTTTGCTATTGGTACCATAGAAAAAAGTTTTGGTTACTGTATCCACTTAATGGCATGGCTGATGTGAGGAGAAATTGTCAGTGCACTTCCATTGGAGTTTTGTTTGTTTACTTTTAAACGCTGATCTAGCATTTACTGCTGTAGAAATTATTTCACTCACAGCTTTGCATTCCTCCCTTGCTGGCACCATCATGCCTGGAAGAAGAAGGAGGATTTGTGTGAATTCACTCCAGACTTACATCAGAGGAGCCCATTAAAATTACTCTGGCCAGAAAACCAGAAGGACTAAACTAGAGCATGGAACTAAAGGTATCACAGTGGTTCAAAGGTTTATAATAACGTTGTTTATTATTTCTATTATGATAGCTTTTAGAGCTGCTGTGGCAAGTTGGTGTTAGCCAAGCATTGTAGGCTCTTATGCTATTAGTTGATCCTAACCAAAAGGGAATTAACTTATTTCTGCCAGCTAAAAGCAAGATCTGCTTCTCAGACCAGTCCTCAAAATGCTATTTGTGGCTTGATAAGAAGCAAATGTAATTCCTGAAGTTCCCATACTACACTAAATTCAAGTAATACTGGAGGGTGTGGATTTGTTCTATCTCTAGAATCTCCGTATGTCAAATTTACCTCATTTCACTCTGAATACTAGACTTATTTAAAAAGATAAAGAAAAAAAACCCCATCTTAAGCAAAAGATGGGTGGTTATATTTTCAACTTTAGAATTATAATCCAAGTTGCAAAACAGAGAATAATATACAATGTGTTTCTATTTGCCAGTGTCTGTCTAGCTTCTGCTTATGATTTTTCTGAAATGTCTTAACTGAAGGAGCCAGAGATTTGACTGAGTGGTGTTCTGTCTTTTAGTATTGTCATTTAAAACTGAACTTGCTTTTTTAATTTAAATTGCACTTGCCAACAACAGCATGAACTACTCAATAGCACTTCACCCCTTGAATGTGATTTCAAAATTGATTTTCAAAAGTAATCGCTTTTCTCTTCCAAATTAGGATTGTTTCATTCCAGTGAACTGTCTAATCTGAGTTCATACATTCTCTCTTTTCCCACTCATTTCTCCATTGAAGATGGAGACTGTTCTTCAATTATTTTCCTTCCTTATTATATTCTCTTTATGATTCTTTGATGAGAAAGGAAATTCAAGTATCCATAGCTCAAAGCCTGACTGTGACTTTGTCTTTTTTGGTCAGGTTTTTGTCTACTCTACAGTGGTGGCAATTTAATCTCTTTTCTAATGATCCAGGCAAATTTCCAAGAAAGGCAAATATTCTTCTGCTACCCCACCAACTTGTGGTTTGAGGACAGACAAACTTGGAATGAATATTCTTTCTACCATTATGTGATCCCTACCATGTTTTATTCATCTGGGGAACGAAGAGGACATTTACATTCCATTTAATATGTGCAAGTGTAAAGGACTAGTGGTAATCTTGCCATAGTATTTAATGTTTCTATTTTTGGTGTTTAACACAACCTAACCTTGAACATTAACAGTGTAGCTGTAGCTCCAACACTAACATAAGCATGCCAAGCATTTATATCAGGCTAGATTAGTCACCACTGTTGAAGCTAAATGAAACTTTTATTCTCTAACTAGTCCATTTGAAAAGCTAATGAGAATTCAGAGGTTCAAGAAAATGGGAAAAGTGACTAACATCCTGATTTGCAAAATTTATAGAAAAGAAATGGACCTTCTTAAAAATCTCTATTCTCTCATTTTGTTGTGGTTTATTCATTCTAGAAGGATGGACTGTGGCACTGTGGTATGTTCTTAAATACAGGAGTATTATGGCATGCGTGGAACCCATAGCAGATGGATGTTGGGAGCGGAAGACAGGAAGGGAACATATGAGCAGCACTGGGAAAAATGAGAGGAGGAGGGCTCCAAAGAAGGCTCCAAAGATAAGGAGAGGCAAGAAGAAAGGTGACACCTGATGTCAACAAGGACAGGAGGGGACAATGACAGGATTTGTTTGAAGGAGAGTGGTATAATGTCTTCAGTTTCACAAACTCTGGTGAGAAGGAAGGGTTTAAGGAGGAAGTGAAGCAGAACAAGTAATTTGCTGGCACTGAGTTCACAGGCATTGGAACAAAAAATGCAGGAGTGCATTTGATTAGCAGATCTTGAGTAAATAACTAATATAAGGCTTAATTAACTGTTGTGTTAGGGTGTTCTATCCTGCCATTCTCTATAATTGCGTATTAATATTTATTTTCACTGCTTTAGTGAAAACATCAGATTTAAACTGTTATGTGTTTAAGGTTCAATGAATAAGGTGTAGAGCATGGTATCATGATAGAATGCTAATTACTGTGTCAGCAATCTAACATTTTATTTGTCTTGCATTCTGTAATAGTGCACATGCATGTTATGTGATGCCATCCACTAAAATAGCCTCTGTTTCAGAGGGAGAAAAGTTTCTCTATTAGCAAATGTAATGGCATCAGGTCTCTCTGCTGGTGTTGTGTGGAAAAGACAACATCCCTGAAAGCTTTACATTCTCACATTGTTGGAGCTTCTAAGTTTTGTCAGGTGCTGGTGACTTGGACCTAACACTGAGTTGTAACTCAGGAGACAAAACAGTTGGAAAACTTGGAGAAAGGCACTAAGGGTCAGCGAAATTTACTGTGGGCAGCTGCTGCTTCAAAGCAACTTGCTATGCAGAAGCCTATTAAGTAGTAGTAGGTTACTTTCCTGCTGTTTCCCCAGCATGATGAATGACATTCTGAAAAGTGAAAGGACTTCCTGTGCCACAGAGGTTTTCCCTGTGACTTCTTATTCAGACCCAGTTGCTTTCAAGACACTGAATGTACCTCCATTTAAACGTTGTTTTGGATCTCTGTACCTGAAGTGCACATGACGCTAGGAGTTTGTTTTCATCTGTAACAGGTACTTTAATGCCATTGTTTACAGATTGTCCTATTTATTTTCTAAACCATCCTTTACAACTCAAAACAGCAATACATTTTTACTAGGAAATATGTTCGAGCTGCAGAGTTCAGTATGGGAATTTTTTTCCCCAAAGTTTTGGTGTGATTCAACTTGGAAACTTAACTTCTTAATGTAATGAGGCAACAGTTCTGAATTTCACAGTGTGCATGTGTAAAAGTCTGTGTTTGCACACATTCTTGTATGTAATTCTGTCCTATTAAATCAGAGTGCACTTGAATGTAGGGTAGGGTCAAGTCCTTGCTTTGTAATAACAGTGGATTTTAGTAAGATAAGAACTTCTAAAAAGCATATGAAACCAGCAAAAATTTATATGAAATCAGCTAAGATAATACATGTTATGAGCCAAACTACTTGATGACCCTACTTAAGATGATTATCTTCCCTTCCATACTTAAATGGGAAGTGTAAATATTGATGTATCATTAGAAACATTGTCATGGTGTAGGTTTGGGATCTTTAATTTCCACTGTATCACAGGAAACAGAACATATAGCTAAAAGACAAAAATTATCTCAATTGAACTTTAATCATTAAATCCAAATATGTTTGAAGATATGTGTAATATATATGAATATGTATTACAGTGTAATACATCCTTTTACATGCTAAATGCTTCAAGATACAAACTGTGGCCAAGTCTTCCGCAGAAGATTTTGCTGGAATCATTTAGGAATGTGAAGAAAGAAGGCTCATGTATTCCTGCTGTGTGTCTCTCTTGTTGCCTTTTGTCACTCCCCTTTATAACTTTTTCAATCTTTTGCCAATCATAACCAGATCTAGCAGAGGGTTGGAAGCCTCAGAACTGTTTTCAGCTTCAATAAAAATTATGTGAGAAAAGATGAGATAAGAATGCATCCACTGTCTCAGAGCAAATGTCCAGTGAGCTCCCTCTGACAACAACCATGAGTAAATGGTTAGGAATGCTTCTTCTAGTATCTTTTCCTTCTTCTGGTCATCACAAAATGGACTTCTGCATCCCATTTTTGTCAATCAATTTACTCTTATTTACTTGCTGACTAGTGATGTTTGAGGCACTAGTCTTTTGAGATATAATTTCCCTCTCTGAAATCCACACTGACTCTTTCTTTTTTAGAATTAGTGGCATATGGGCAAATATGATATGGTTTACTATTCGTTTCTAGGGTTGTGCCAGGTACAGAGGTTAGACTTTTGGATGGCTTTCCCCCAGTTCTGCATATCTGCCCTCTAGGAGTTCCCTGTATAGGAACTTGCTTGCTGTTTCTCAGTATCATTCCTTCAGCTTCTCCAGGTATTTTTCCAGTACAAAATTGGCAGGAAGAAAAATTGCCTTTTGTGTACCCCTTTCCTCCTCGTGTTAGTGCATCTCTTTGGAGAGCCACACTGGTGAGAGCAGAAACTGCTAAATCTGAAATCCCAGGGTCACAAAACATCCTTTTATGTTCAGCACTACTTTGTTGTTTCCTTTTTAAGTTTTTCCTGGGTTTCTTGCTGTTTCTTTAATTGGTGGGCAAACTCACACAATCAAACATCTCTGCCCACGTTTATTTTTATGTGCCGATCTCTAGGGTGAAGACTGATTTTATTTCACCTGCCTCATTACTTAAAAGAACTTAATGATTCCATTTACATTTACTGGGAGTAAATAGTGACTGTTATAAGAATCCCCTGCATTAGCATCTATGCCAACCCATAAAAGTGAGTAGAACTGAGGTTTAGACCAAAATGTATTTTGTGTTCAGTTATTCTGCTTTGAGGTAGTTTTACTTGTGTTTACTTGTGGTTCTCCACTGTACCAAATTGAAAAACTGCATGGCACTGCACCTGTGTATCCTCCAATGCTCTTTCTTGAAAATTAGCCAAGTCACTTAAACAATTTATAGAGTGTCATATCCTACTATATACGTATACCCTACTAGTACTTGGTCAGCCACAGCTGACCAGCAAGTAACTTATTGGATTTCAGAGGGAGTCAAAAGAAGTGTGTACAAATAATGTAATATAGCTGGATTTTAAGAGGCTTTCAAGGAGGGTCCTCATCAAAAGTTGCTGAATAAACTGGCAGAAAATAAGGAAAAAATATTTGTATTGGATAAGCAGCTGAAGAAAATGAAACATAAAATAAGAGTACATGGTCACTTTTCACAGTAAATGGAGGTCACCTGTTAGTCTTCTCAAAAGAAGGGAGGAATAATGAAGTGACCATCTGTTAGTGATACTGTTATAGAAAAAAATTAAAACAAGGAACAAATACAGAGAACAGGAAAAAGAGATTAGAGAGTCCATTTCATGGCTTTGTGAAAGAATGTTAGATAAAGTCAGTGTAGGTTACTGTCAGTTATTAGTGAGAGAAGGTGAGGTATCCCATATGAAAAGACAGATTTTTGAGATATCTCATCACTCAGTAGTAAGATCTTGGACTTATAATACTTCTAAAGAGAAGTAAAAATATTTGTACTATATTCCTTTAGCAAAAGATGCAAATAGAAATAGTAGTCCTGCAAAAACATTAGCTTAGTATCAATCAAAAGAAAACCAATTCAATGTTAGTAATTACTTGCAAGGGAACATAGAACAAAATAGCAAAATTTATGTTTCTTTGTACAGCTGTTGTATTACTGTGTTTTGAAGACCATATGAGGTTACAGTCCCCCTCTGCCCCTATAAAGACATGTTAGAACTTGGCAACATTCTGGGCATGGTGGCAAGGCTCACCATGAAGGGGTGAATATCTCACCATGAGGTATTCATGGATGGGGATATATAAACAAGTCAGACTTTTGGTTTTGTAAAGAAATCCTGAGGAATATTAAATACAGAATGAACCACCTCTGGTGTGGGGAATTCCTCAGCTGTAAATTAGTGAAATCTGTTGTGTGGGGAAGGGTAGCACTCTGGTCACTGTTATTAACCTCTCTGCTGTCAGGTACTGGGCTAGATGGAGCTTTACTCCGGCCCACTACAGCCATTCTTATGATCACATGGGTTAACTACCTTAATTAGCCTACACTGTGATCAGTAGAAAAGAGTGGCAAACGTTGTCCTCAGCCGTATTTCATGCACAGATCCTCAGCAAGTTCATTGCTTTTAATGTAGCATGTGCAGTTGGAGACTAAGCCTGTATATAACTGAACGTAAAGTACGGTGTGTCAGTGGTTTGAAATTCTTGCAGTCATTCTTTAAAACATACGCTGAAACTCAAGAGGTCAAACAGTGCTTAAATTGGGTGGATGTCCAGATAATTTATGACATGGAAAGCTCAGGGGCCTAAACAATGTTTCTTTTTCTGGTGACATGATAATACAGCCATTTACATATCATTTCTGCAAAACATAGATGTATTTCCTATGTAAAAGTGCTTTTAAGAGAAATATTCTTTTTCACCCACCACCTTTATTTCTTTTCCTGCTTTTTTATAAGAGCAGGAATAGCAATTGTTCGTGATTTTTTGTATTCATCTTCCATGCTCAGGAGACAAAAGAAGCAGAATTCTGGCCAAATGTATAGACTCGTAACACTGGTAAATGTAGTTGATAAAATGTAATCTTTAAAGAATACTGGTTGTGTGGCCACATGTGCTGAATCATTTTTAGATCTAACACCTAAACTCCATTCTAATGCTGGCTTCATGCCAGCATTGATGGTTCATGGAAGCATCCACAGGACTACTTATGCATTCCCAGATGTGGTTTGTGTGCCTTCCTATTCATAGAGGCTTGCTGCCTTCCAAATTAGTAGAAAATCTGCAACACATATGCTTCCAGAAACTGTCTCAAAATATGATGATTTAATACAACATTCCTTTCTGATTAGGAAAACTACTTCCAGTGAACTATCTGCTTAAAGATTTTTATCAGACATTCAAACTACTGATTCTGCTTTTAAATGATGCTTTCCTTGGCTGTATATTATCTCATTCTGACATCTCATACAAGGAGATTAGTTTTCAGCTTGTAGAACACTGATTTAAAAACATTGCCCCTTTTATATTAAGCAGAGAGAACAGCTCATAAATTAGCACTTTGTACTGTTATCAGTGTTCTCAGTGCCTCGAAGCGTTTGAGCTGCCTCGATGCACATTAACCACAATAATTGTCAGTCAGGCACACAGACATAAAGGATATCTGATGATCAGTATTTCTTACAGTGTGACTACACAGAAGGTATTATGGTCCCAACACACAAAACAAAAGTGTGAGATAATGAAGGTAGAAACATAAGACAAAAAAATTGATTCAATGAACTTCAATTTGACAGTATAGATGGTGATTTTTTTCGGTGATGATTCCAAGCGTTCTGGGCCTTCAGTGGTAAGGTTTTTCTCCTTATTCTCTTCCCATTTGAAAATATCCTCTGTTTTACCATTTTCTATCCAGAGAAGCTGATCTCCAACAGTGTAAAACCCAGACCTTTTTCTCCCTTGATTCGCAGCAAATATTAGGCGTAAAATTGGCTTTATAGGTAAAGCTCTTGATTTGTTTTTATTACCACATTCCACAAAACATTCAGAGTAGTTTTCAAATACAGGCTCCCAGACATCACATTATAATAATTTGGTTTGAAGATTACTGGTTGAAGGAGCTACTGAGATGGAAAATGAAAAAAAAAAAAAGAGTTTTTGAAATTAAATATGAGATCCATCCATGAAATTAAAACCTTTGATTGAATTTCAAAAATCTTTAGTTATGGAATCCTTATTTTTTCTTCCCTAGTGAAGGAGAGGGGGGAGGATCTTTCCACAGACATTTTGAGGTTTTACTAGTTAGGTTCTTCTTCAATTTTCCCATTCATTGCTGTTCACAACTTTCTTCCCAAACTCACTGAGATTTTCACACATAGAAGATTTCTGAGAAATTGCTGCTGCAATATAATGCCTAATTACCAACAAATATACAGGCATTTCAGCCACACCAGGGAGAGAATTTAAGATGATTCACCCTTGGATTAACACCAGCCCCTTCAATACGATGAGTTTCAGTCACTTATATTAATTTCTCAGCCAGTTTTGTAGAAATGCTAGAAGCTAGCCCAGCATGTGAGTAATATGATACACAACTCTTCTAATATAAATGATAGCTTAGCTGTAAAGTTGGTGAACAATTATTTGCTAGTGTAACCTAATACTCCGGTCCAATTTGATGTTGCTAGAAGCTGAAAGGAGACACAAATGCAAGATGTAAATTTCTGTTCAATGCAGTGTTTGATAGCCACAGATGGCTACACTTGTAGGCCAAGACAAGTAAAACATGATAACTTTATGGACTGGAGTTATTTTGCAAGGTTTTCACTGCCTAGGAAAAAAAATGTAGGTCACAGCAAAAAAATGAAGTGGGAAGCATGGAAGAGATGCACAAATGATTTGAATCAAATACAAAATTTAGCTGATTTCAGATCGAATGCTTTATGGAATCTAAGTCTGTTCTAATGAAGGTTGTCACCATATACATTCTGACTTCCCTGCAATATTCTCTTTATAGCCAAACATCTCAATTCATCAAATGATGTAACACCTATTTTTTTTAAAGTAACTCTGTAACTACAGGACTTGACTTTATTTGTTAATTCCCAGCATCCTCAGAAGATAATTCATTTTTGCTCCTTGAATGAAATTATCTGAGTTACCAGTGGTGATTTCCCTGTTACTGGTCTTTTTGGAATGGCTGGATTCAAAAAAGCCAAAAAAGTCTCTTCAGCATTTGCCACCTTACTTTCTAGATTTGGAAGCTCTTTGGGTTTTTCAAGTTCCCTGGAGTAAAATAAGAGCAGGAAAACTCTACTATCCCTCCTGCTTGTAGTGAGATCCTCAGGGGACTCTAAGACTGGAGCTCTGTGAATTACATCCTTGTACACATATGGAAAGAGTCCTTAGGCTGCCTTCATTCATTCATTAGTGATTAAAGGGATAAATGTTTTAATGTAAAGGTGCTAGGAATTCAAGAGATGACCAAACGCTTGAATCTGTAAGTGAACAAAGAAATATTGGCTCCTTTCCAAACCTTCTGAATCAGCCTGCAGGGGTTCATTTTGTGAACTGAGCCCTGCAGGATTCACACAGCTGTAGAGAGAAACCTAACACCTAGTCCAAATGAGACAATTCCAGGATCCAGAAAATAATTCCTAAACCTCACAAGACATAAAACTTGCTTTGTGAAAGTCTTGTTTTCACTTTCTAATTTTTATGCAATTTATCCATTTATTGTCTATGTCCATTTATTGCCTGTGTCCTTACTAAAAGTAACTATTCTTTACTTCAGGATAAATCATAAAACCTACAGTGAGGTTTTCTTCAGGCAAACTATTGTTGAAGTCTCTAGAAGGCAGAACTTTGCTCCAGTAAAATCTGAATGAGGGTCTTATGTTATGACCTTGAATGACTTTTATTGACTTTTTAATAAAGTACTTAAATAAAATCAATAGAGCTCTGAACTAAGTAACCATTCATTTTTTCAGAATTCTGCTTTCTTCATAATAAAGGACTTTTAGGTTGCAAAGTAAAGACTAAAGAAATTGTAGATGGCTAAAGTGTGGCAGAGTGGATTATTGAATTAGTGATGTAGGGGAAAACATAAATAGAATCTAGCTAGATTACAGAAAATCAGTCATACTTAATTGATGCACTTGGAGGATTAATTTTTTTATGTTGTATATGCAAAGAGGAAGTTGAGAAGTACAGTTTTTGCTTCTGGAAGACAGATGTATGTACCGAAATATATAGTTTCTCAGGAATATTGTGAAGTCTTTAATCATTAATTCTTGTACTTCCCTGTATTTATGGAGTAGACAGATAGAATTCAAGAGGATAGTTCTGAAAATAGTTCATCTGCATATATGTGCTGTTTGAAGTGGAAGTGTAAATAAAATACAGCCTTTTTTGCTTTGAAACCCCATTGCCTGTTTTACCTTGACATTTGTTTGCCTTATTAGTAACTAAATAAGGGATAGCATGTTGCTACTGTGGTGTGTTATAGCTCCCTCTAAGATCCTAAGTATAAACTGAGTATCAATTAAAGGAGTACAAATTAGGAAAGCACTATTTTGACATAGTTCTCTGATGAAACAACTACTGCACGTCTTGCCTTGCTTAGCTCTATTTCTTTTTTTAAAGCATGTATCCTAGTGACACAGGATCCACAAGCACTTAGAAAATTTCTAAGGGCTAACAATCATTATGTTAAGAAGTGTTTTATTTTCAGTCTTAATTTATCTAAGTTTGGTTTCCATTCTTTTGTCTTCTTATAGCTCTATCCACCATGACAATGAGTCCTCTATTATCTAACACATCATCCCATACATACATGTGAAACAGAGCAAAGTTCCAACATCACATTAGAAACTATGTGTAGTGCTATAAGTATTTTAACTCACTTTCCCATACTGTTAGTAAAAACCTTTTTGCTTACTTTACTTTAATTTAGAACATCTCATAGGTGGACATTGTTGCTAACAATTTTTCAACAAATTTCATGCAACTAAATATCTGTATGTGTCACTGTGTTCTAGCAAAATAAATGAGACACATACTGTGCAGTTTCACCAGACCTGGAGCAGACATGGAAAAGATATAAATGTGTCAGTATTATGGGAGGGAAAATACATAAATGCACATGGTGACTCTCTTAAGTCTTGGGCTCAGTGTGATACTAATTCATTTTGGTGACATTTGGAAAACTTCTCCCAACATTAATAATAAGTTTATAGTGGGGGGTAATTCTGACAGACACAGTGTTGAAATAAAAACTTGAAAGAATGTCCATCAGATTTTACAGGTGCATAGAACATGTATTTGCAGTTGATTGATGATCTTTTTGTTAAAGGTTGACATAATGCTGAATGGAATGTTTTGTTTATATATGGTGGTCTAGTTTATTGACCAGTACCAAAATGTATGACCAATTGGGGACTTCTTACAGTGTCTCTTTTTCTTCTTATTTTTTTCTTTTCCCTGGAAGAAATTTCTGTATTTGTCTTCTCATATGATTATGAGGATATGGATGCCCTTTGATTATTTTATAAATATTCTTTTCTTGAAATAATTGTTCCTTTAAATGTTATTCACTCGAACTGAAAATTTCAATGGACAAACCAGAATTTTAAGCAATATTTAGGAAAAGGATTCTGGAATCAACCTTCTGCCCAAATGTTATAGAAATTAGATTTTTTCTGAAAACTACAGTAACGGTTGGCATGTAATTTGAATAGATCTGTCTTCTGTTTGACTATTTCTTTTTAAAATCACTTAAAGAAAGAAATCTGAAAAAAATAGATCTGAAGATGTGTGTCCCCAATGGTTGTAAATGGAAGAACTGAGAAGATGGTGCCAGTATTTAATGAAGTTGATTTGTTTCTTCTGTATGATCAAATCAGTGGAAGAAGGGTTGTCTTTAACCTCACTTCCCCTTCAAAATCTTAAGACTAAAACGAACTCTCAACTGCAGCAGCTAATTATCTAAATGCCGAATTGGTTTTGAAATTATGAAGTGTTGTACACTCAAAGCTGTTCTTTATATTTGTGTAAAACTTCAACTTAACTACAACATCTATGTTGCTCTTACTTGTAATAAGTGTGAAATGAGAACCTTTTCGGTTCTTCATTCAGTTTTGTTTGCTAAAGTTGGAGTCTCTAGATACCTTTCAGTCAAAACTGACATTGACTCTGAAAGTTGGGTGTTTAAAAGTTTAAACAAAACTGATTAAAGGATCCTTATACCAACTTTGTCCTTAAAGTTTTAGCTATGATTTTTTCTTCCTTGAGTCTGCACATTTGTATTTGTGTTTATTCAGGAAATTAAAAGTATATCAGTATATTGGAAATGTCATGCAGTTTTTTGGTGTGCTTTCATGTTCCTTGTCTCAAAATATGATGATCTGTATCATTGTAAACTCAGTGTACTTCTCCTGACAGAGAATTGACTAGGACAAAAAGGAAGATGTTTGTTAAAAACATTCCCCTTCATTAGCCGTGCCAACAAAACATAGAATCAAAAACTGTTCTTCCTGCCCTGGATCATCGAAGAGTAGGGAATGAGATATAGTTAGGGAAATTACCTGGTTATAATGCAACCAAGTCTGAAGAAAATCTAACAAAAAATGTTAAAAAATAAGTAACTAAAAGACCTGCCTGTATCTAGGTTTCAGATACAACAGTATGTCAGTTAATCTAAAACCAATGACAAGTTGGACTCGATGAACCTTGCGGGTCCCTTCCAGTTCAGCATATTCTATGATAGGCTCAAGTTCTCTTATTCTTCATAAATGCAGAATATTTTATAGATTTCTTGTTTTTCATCACACCTTAAGAAAAACAAAGTTAGGGAGGTTAATAGCACTAAGTGGATCAGGTAATCTTGGCTCATGGGCCTTCTCAGAGAAATAAGGGTGTGTAGTCTTTTCATGATCTGACAGTTTGTCTTGTGAAAAGACTAGATTTCCCTCTGATGTTCATTGTATAGACTCCTATATTTAAACAGTTAATATTGTAATTCTTAGATTTTCCACAGACACAGGACTTAATCTATTTAAGAGTTGTTCTCATAACCAGGACCTATGTGGAAGAATTTAGCTAAATTATGTCTCCTTTATATACCTGACTTTATTTCTGAAGGAAATTGATTTAGAATCTTTTCCAGTTATGTTCCAGTAATGTTCATGTTCCTACAATAAGGTGAAAGAAAGCCTTTTAACCAGGTGATATTTGCCCTCTGCCTTCTGCATCCAAATCCATAAAGGTGTGATCCTGATGCACTGTCTACAGCCTCTCAGTATTCTTTAGGGTGCTGTAAGTTTTGTTTTCTTTCTCACTGGGGTAACAAGTGAATCTAGAAGTCAGATAGTGGTATTGAGAAAGTGACAACACACTTTTTTTCAAGACCAAAGACATCCTCTTCCTCGTTAGGAATTTAAAGAATTGTAAGAATCATGGATACATGAACTGGCAGTGTAAAAAGGGAGGACTAAGTGAAGGAAGTTAAGGTTTATAAAGCAGAGTGGAGGATGTTTTCTGTGCTCTACAAAATTTTGAAATGAGACAGTACAAATGAACTTCAGTAGAACTGTAAGAATATTTGAATGGGGATCTTTGTTGAAGAATTTTTAGATTAAAGCTCAGATAAGTATTGTAACATTTTTAAAAAAACAACTTATGTCAGCAATTATGAGTGTATTAAGTGCATTCTTCCTTCTGCATATTGAACTTTTTCTTGAGTACCTCAGAAAGTAACAAACATTTTGCTTATTTCTGCATAGTGTTTACTGGCATTGATTTATTAGGAGTTGAATGAAAACATTTTGTTCTTTCTTTTGTCTTTTTAATGGATTCAATTTGTTGTGTGTACAGGACTCAGTGTAGTTACCAGGCTAATCAACTAAGCCACATTATGTAAAAAGTTGGGCTATCCTTCATATTTAAATTGAATGTCAGAGGGAGCATAGTTGGAAGAAGCACTTTTAAATGTGTTCTCTTTTGTGTAATTGTGGGTTTATGCAGTTTAACGCAGTTGCATAGTATTTTGATCCTTTTCCTTCCAGACTAAACACTGTTTATCAATGTTGGTTTGGCTTTGTTGAATTGGTAATTCAAAATATTTGATTAATGATAACATTTTAATATTGCTTTATTTTCTTGCCCACTCAAACTGCAGGCTCAAACTGCAGGCTCTTTAAAACTAAAAGAAGGTGTGTGCTTCCAGTACAGTGGTTATATTACTTTTTATCTGCAAAAACAAGTAAACTGTAATGAACAGTGTGACTATCAATTTGACAACTGTTAACTGTTGCCAGGGAATTTTCTTGGGTTTGTGATATTCCTCCAGTGAATACTTTGATTTTAATTGGGACTTTGTGACTTTTGCAATGCTTAGTTTGGCATGTAACTCCCAAGTTCTGGAATAATTGGCTGGTGTTTCTGCTGTTTATCATGAGGCAGTGCAGATAAATGCTCCAACAGTTGCACTGATTTGAGTATAAAAATAAGTCATCAATGTCTTTTACTTTTCTGTTATTCTGCAAATGTAAATCAACTCTTGTATAAACTTTGTATAACATGGAACCTGAAAATATGGAAACTGATATTTTAAGACCAGAACAAACTCCTGTGCTATACTGAAGTTAGAATACTGGCAGGGAAATAAGTCTTTATCAGACATGAAATTACTGATTAAAATATTTCTGCGCTGTAACATCACTTTAAATGATATGCCATCTAATGTATTTTGTGCATAATAACTTTAGGAAAAAGTGCATGCAGGTAGATATTCAGGGCTTTCTGTGTGAGGAAGTTTAAACATACATCAGGTGTCAGAGCCTGTTGGAAAACTCTATGTCATGCAATTCAGAGCAGACCTGGTAAATCTATTCATCATGAGCCGCAGACCACCACTGTGTTTGCACTGCAGAAAGCTGGCCTTTCTTTTCTGGATAATAAATGATCACAGAACTGGAAATGAGTCAGACCTTTCAGACCAGCCAAAGACAAACTATCTTTGATTCCAGTCTTCTTGATTCACCTGTACATATTCCATGTATTACTCAGGTGCTAAGCAGAAGTGTTTTTTGTCTTAGAGGCTGAATGGCCCTTTAGTTTAAATTAGGGACGTTCGCTGGTCTTCCCTGAGAAAGTAAAATAAATTTGCTAGTGGTTACTAGTTGTAAAAAGCTGTTAAAATACACAAGTTCTGCCTCATTTCCAGTGAAATGCTGTGACTTAAGAACATTCATTTATTGTTACACAGTATGCTGCCAGACGGTCCAGGTAGATGAAACCTGATTCTCTCTCTTATTGCTTTAAGCATTTCATTATCACTTGTGGGTTGTTTCGAAAGACAAGGAAAATATAAGACTCCTTGGAGTGAAGGAGTAACTTGCAGCTGAGATTTTTTGTGGGTTGTTGGAGTTTTTTGCAATAAATTAACTGCATTTGACCTTTGACTCAGGAGGACTTTATGGTTTTCTATTACTCAAGAAATGTTTCCATAATGACAGTGCTGTGAGAGGTGAGATGCGTAAAAGAAACTGTTATGTAATGAAACATGAAGAGACACACATGAAATACTAAAAGCTTGACTGGGCAAGTCAGCCTGTGTCAGCAGTAATGCTAAGAACATCTATCATTGCAGAAGCTGGGCCCAGTCTGTGATACCCTACTGCAAGCTAGGTATGTAGTCAGATTGCTGAAGTGAAGCCCTTTTCCACTGACCTGTTACAATGATATGAAGTGTTAAATGTATTTTTAGATAAGCCATCTTGTTTGCTATCTCTAGACAGCAAGCTGTTATTGATTGATTCCTACCTTTGCTTTCCCAAAGTATTTTTAGTGATTTTTTATGAATGTTTGTATTAGATATATACCTTTGAATTGTGCTCATTTGTTGTTCTAATGATGGCATTAAAAGTTAGACATTAACAATGGTGCGAAATAAGTCACAACCTTTCTTTTATTTAAATGCAATTAAACAACTTTTTTATGGTATTTTAATTCATGGGGAGCTATGTCCATACTGAAACAGAGTAGAAAAGTTCACTTATTTTTGAATTGCATTTCCCTGGTATTCATGCCTGACATCTCTTAAAGAGATGATACTTCCTTTTCCCAAGTTGTAACTGCTTTTAGGAAAGATAGCAAAGCCTTGCAGACATCTGCTATTTAGTAGGCCGCTGATTCTGATTAAAGGTCTCCACACTAAACTTTGATTACCTTGTGTGTCAGAAAAACAACGTAAAATAGGCAATTGTATTTGAATAAGTATCACTGTTCATTGTTAAAGTTAGTACAGGTTAGTTAGTTAGAATTGACCTAGCTGAAAAAAAGTAGTTTTGCATTTACAACTTTCCTGGTCTCTTATGTTAGTGGTATATATAATTATCAGCTTGTTAACAGATTGTTGGGTTTTTCTTTCCTTTTTTTTTTTTTTTTAAGAAGAAATAGGAAAACCTTAAAACTACTGGTATCATAAATCCTTCTGTTTTCAACATCTTATTTTCTATTTTAAATCGTATTAAATTATGCAGTAATTATTTCTGGTTTTGGAGTCTACTTAATTTTTTTCACCATGCTAACACAAAAGCAAATAATTATTAATTTTATCTTCATAGGATGCTTCTGAGGCAAGGAAGTTCTAGTTCAATTACACAGCTAAGGAACTACAGCATCACAAGGACTGAGTGGCATACATAGGTCACGCAGGAAGCATGTGGTTGGGCTGAGAATTGACCCTGTCTTATTGCATTTTTTGTTTACAGTGACGCATGAAACCATTTGTTATTTTAATTTTCATTTCATTATTGTGGTAGTTTGGGTTACTTATAAAGTTAATAAACTTCCAATAAAGCTTTAGAGTAACCCCTAATCTTTAAAATTAAATCCAGATCAAGAGTTTCTTTTTCTGTTAGCATTTTTTTTCTAAAATTCTCTTAATAAATTTAAAACTTTTTTCATATTTTAAATTTATTTTCCTCTCTTTTTTTTAACTTTTTGTCTATGAACTTCTCACTTTAGCCGAGACAGGAGTTAAAAGAAGAAGCTGTGTTATCTTCAACCTAACAGAACTCAGAACCGGCAGGAATTGCCACAAAAAAACTCTTGCCTCACAGTATTTTCAACTATGAGTCTTTTTAGTCAGGTCTGAGAGGAAAGAGAAGCACCAGGTGTGAGACTATGGGCTCTGTAAGTGTGGGGGATGCGACTGTCCATTTTTAGCTCAAAGAAACTTGATAGGCTTTGGATGACAGTGGCACAACCAGCCCTGCCACAGCCACCCTATCTTAATGGGAAAGTGAGGGAAGCAGGTGACCAGCTGTGCAAAAACCCCCTAACCAGATTTCTCTGCCCTCAACAGACCATTTGTGGGCAGCTATCTCCATTGCTTTAGGCACTTTCTAGATTAGTTCCATGGTTTTTGCTGTCCTCACCCTTAACTTGGATGATTTGGACATGTGTTTTGGATGTGGTTGAATTGCCATCACGTGTTCAGGGAAAAACCCAAACTTCCTTCAAGTTGGTATGTCCTCACAATGTGCATCTCAGAGGGCTTTTAAGGTCTGTGCAAAGAAATACAGGTTGCAGATAACTCTGTTTCCTTTGCCAACAAACGCATCTAATTCTGCTGTCAGAGGGAAATACTTTTTCTTTCTTCTGCTTATTAGCAGGTATTGTACTTTTTCCAGTCTTTCAAAGTTCCTAATTCATCTGTGTTTTCTAAAGTATTTCAAAAAATACAGTGAAGGTAAAGAGTAAGTCAGTGCTGAACTCTTCATTCTCCAGCTTTAGCAAACAATAAGTTGGGGTAACTTCTGGAGTGTCCTGGTATTGTTTTAATAATTAATGTCTTGTAAAGAAGGCATAGAGGATTAAAATGGATTCCTTACGCACAGAGTTGTGAAACTTTTGACTGTCTTGCTTCTCTAGATTAAACAAATTGTTATACTGAAAAGTAACTCTTTAAAACATGTATTATTTATCTGTCACCTGGAGATGCCCCTTCATGTTTTAATTAAAAATTTGACATAAGTCCATTTTAAATATCAGTCAATATTGCAGATATTTTAATATTGTTTAAAGTCCATATTCTATAAAGTGTTGCATTCTAGGAGGGAATTCATAAACATTTTGCCAAATCTTTTTTAAAAGTCTGTGTTTGATCATGCCCTCTGATGTTTGCTTTCCAGCTTTGAATACTCCAGCAAATATGTTGTAAGGACACTGTCTGAAAGTACAAGCTGTAAGCACATACTGCTGACTGCTCACCAAATTTGAATTATAAGTATTTGTTGCAAGCAGTTCTAATCACTTTAGTATGAAAGGGAAGAAACTGAACAAAAACTGTCACACACCAAGGACAAAATAGTACATCATATTATTCGCCACTTCTTTTAAATTGCAGAAATTCACGTAAAACTTATGGTTGTCCTCTACCTGTGCTCAGTACTTAGCTCAGTAAAAATTTTTTCAGTGCAAGGAGTTTGCTCAGTTCTGTTTTAAGCTGAGTATTTTCAATTTGTAACTAGGAAGCAAATGATGTAAGGGATATGCAAGAAAAAATGCATACCTTTCACTAAGAAAAAATGTATACTACAGCTCACGTGACTGTGATATCAACCAACTTTATTAATTTCCTGCTTAGATGTGGCATACACTGTTTTAGTGTATGTGGAAAGAAACCGCTTTAAAATACTCTACGTCAAAACAAAAACCAAAAAGTGACTGAGTTGCTGTAAATATGGTTGAATGTAAATTCTGAACAAAATTTTGCAGTTTTATAGTTACACAGCATTTCAGTTTTGAGGGGAGTTTTGGCTGGCTATTTAGTTTAAAATATTTCAAGATCGATTGCACATTTGCTATTGAGTAAAAATTCATTATTGGTATTTTTCAAGTCTTCTGGTAATAGAAAGCCATAGACTTTGTATTTTAAGTCTTTGAAAAGTGCAATGTAAGGTAGGATATTATGTGCCTTTTGTTTCATAATGTGAAACTTAGTGAAATGAATCCATTTTCAGATTGGAGCATTATTAACAAATAAATCTGTTTGCTTCACTGAAGGCAAGCAAGGGTGAAATGACAGTGTCAGGTAATACAACCCCATAAAGGCATCTCTTAGGAGTTCCTGTGCATATACCTTGTTTCTGATGAGTATAATGCTTTGTGGTGACCTGCTTTCATGCATGTTCCCAAAGAATTTTCTAATTGTTGCAAAATTAACAGGGGTTACTCTGTGTTGCTGAAAAAAGACTTCATAAAAATGACCATCCAAGGGAAATCAATACTTCCTACATTTTTCTAAAATTCTTCAATCTGTGGACAAGGATGAGGTGGTTATACAGAGCTTCAAATGCTGGAATAGAATAGAAATTGTTCTTGAGAATATGACTACTGAATGATTGCAAGTAGAAGAGAATACCTTTGAAGTGTTTCAGTGAGATGTATTAGTTTTTTTTTTCTTTGAAAATCTGTTTTAATAGTCAGTAACCAAATGCCTGTTCCCAAAACCTTTTTCCTCTCTTGCCATATTAGAATAGAATGGAAGTCCCATCATATGTCTGCAAGTCTTCACACTTCTTCTGCTGCACAAGAAAGGTTGGGGAAAGTGGCAGCATTGGCTTGGTTTGAGTTTTGATACCAAAATCCTGAAGCAAAGCTTTTCCCCTTGGTCCTAAATCACAGGCGCTAATATAGTGAAAATTTTTGGCAAAATTTCAATTAAATATTTACCTGGTCCTATATCAATAATTCATCTGAATAAAACCCAATTTTACTTGAAACCGTACAATCAGAGTCTAATCCATGCATATATTTAGGTTGAATTATTAACTCATTGACTTAATCTTCATAGTGTAGATGCATTTTCATCTATCAGAAGTTCCTCATGTGCAGCCTTACTTTTTCAGTACAAGAATAAGATGGTGTGTGCACAGCAGAGGTCAAAAGAAATGTTGGTTGCACAGCATTTTTCGGTCTTTATTCTGTGGGTTGTCTACGCTACCAGTCAGCCCCTCCACTTGAGTGTTTTCTCCTACATCCCAGGCTCTCAAATATGCAATGTTTACATTCAGATTTAAAATGTAATAGCCAACATTACAACGAAACAATGAAAAGATATGTTCCGAGCCAAAGGATCTGTAGGTCTGTCTTTAAAATACTCAGAGGACATATGTCAGCAGTAGAGCAAATTTTCATGTTTACATGTCTCTTTCAGGAAATCAGTATAATATCTGAAGTATATCTTAATGTTGTTAAAACTGTAAGTAACTTAAAAAGTAATCCTATTCTACTACCTTTATCCACTAGGTGACAGCACAGCTCTTTTACCTTTTTTTATTATTATCCCAAGGTGCTCCTTTAAAAATAGTTCAGCACAAACTTTTAAGAACATGTTCTTTCCAAGTGAAAAGTACGTGCTGTGCATGCTTCTTTTAATGAGTTAAAATTTTATATGGTAAGGAAATTTTTCATTGCATAGTTACTTTAGTTAATGCAAATAAAATCCTTTATCGTTGAGCAAAGTTGTTTAACTGTGAAAGATGGTGTGGAGTAGCTTAATTGTAGTCTGATAAATAGCAATGGAAAAGCAAGTCCTGGAAATAACTGGGGAAGAAAAGCAGTTTTCAACCCCAAGGTAAGATATGCAGAACAATTATACTTTTGACTGTGCTATTAGTCTTTTAAAAGAGCTTAAATTAATAAAGCTTTCTTCTGAATAAATAATAGATTTTGCAGTGCAGTAAACCTTGTTTACGGTGATTTAATTAGAGATGCACTTTCAGTACAGTATGTTATAGTTCATTTGTCTTCTACTCTAGTAGTTGCTTCTAATTTTCTGAAAATTCTTCAGAAGTCCAAGCATTGGGAAGAAAACAGAAGATAAAGTTTACAGAATTGTATTTCCATACAAAATTGCATGCATTTTGAAAACTGATAAGCTGATCCTGGCTAAAATTCATTTAATTGCTGTTCTCTGCTTGGGTCAAGTTATGTCTCCAAGTGTCCATAGACAAGTCAGACAATGCCCTGTGCAAGATTAAATGTACTGCAAATACAAACTTTCAAATAGATATATATTTAAAGCATATATCAATATAATTAATTAAAAACATAATTTGTCAGGTTTAGAGACTTTACGTGTTTCTGAAAGCCAAGCACACTTATTAAAAAGGCCATGAGTGCCACATATTGTGTTTATAATAAACTTTTTAAAAATATATTTGATGATAATATTTGATTTGGATGATATTATTTTATGTTACACTGTAAAGTTGCTTATTGTTCAGTGGTGGAATAATTGTAGATTCATACTAAATTGTCTTGACTCCTAATAAAGAATACAAATTTTTTGCATAGCAGAATGGTTCCTTCTATCATTCTTCTGCTGCATTCTGTGAATTAATCTTTAAGACAAATACTAAATATGTACAGTAGGCAAATTAAATAAGCAAAATGGATATTGCACAATAATAAAACATGCTGGTTGATAAGTAAAATGAAGTAACTTTACTGATTTGATGGGTTGTCTTACCAAGCATCTTCAATATAAACCTTCTAGAAATCTGGATTTTAAATATTTATGAAAAACAGACTTGTAATAATTTATAAAGCATCATTCCTATAAATAAATTTCAGTATGATTTACAGAGCTGATCACCAGCTGAAATTTTGACAAGATTTATGCTCTGGTTACTAACCTTCTTCCCCAAAACAGTGCAAGTTTGAATAGAATTTGGCCCATTTATGTTTAATGGCTGAGGACCATGTAAGGCTTACACATTTAAAATTTATGATACAGCAATACAAAGGATTGCTTTGTTCATTGACCTAAGATTTCTAGCAACATTAAAGACTGGTTTATTTCAGGGCTTCTAGGAAAAATCTGTGGTTCACCTTTGAGACATCATTCTATATACATGTATGTAACTGTTATTTTTTTTGTCTTATTACAACATGGAGTATGAATATTTCATTAAAAAGTTCCTCCCTGAATTTTGTCTTTTTCCTGTCGTTTTTTTCCTCAGAGAGTAAAAATCAAACACCTGATTCTGCTACCTAGTCCACTGCATTCCCATTATAATTTCTTTTAGGCGTACAACAAAAACTGAATGCATGCATCCTCTGGCTGCACTGAATAAGAAGCATTTCTGTGCCTTTCAGTTTAACTGTGAAACAGTTAAATGAGAAAGCTCTCATACCTGATTTTAAGCAATTATATGGATAACAGACACTAGAAAAAGAAGTTACTAAGTTCTTAACTGAGATAGAAGAGATTGCAAACAAAATACATTTCCAAAAATTCTGCATTTCTACTAATAATTCAAGAATCAAAGTAGCAATTCTATTCATAACTTTATAGTTAAAAATGTGTAACTTCCTTAATAAGCTGGTATTTTGGAGTGTTTATGACTGTACTCAGACATTTAAGAATAAACTAGAGAAGCTATGAGGTTTTTTTGTGGCAGTGACTTTTTAAACTATGTATTTGAAAAATTAGTTTTGCTTTCTTGGGATATCCATACATAGATATTAGTGGTTTTCAGATACATTTGTTAACTTGTAAACTAAAGAATATTTTATTTTTCCAGATAAAATTTTCAAACCCTATAGTTCTTAAAATCATCAGTGCTAACAAAGTTTCATCTTTACTTTTGGAAGTAATTGCTCTCTGAAAATGCTTTTCCAAAAGGAAACTTTCCTGAGCTCTGTCATACCATTAGTTTCTAAGCAGAGCAGAGGTTACCTAAAAATTTCTTCTTATGGGTGGCTGGTACAGTACAGCTTCGTGCACCAGCACCCTGCTCCCATTTCTTACCTTCCTCATATTACACTAATGACTTGAGGTAAGTTGCTTGTGATTTATGGCAGTCCAAGAGAAACATCAGGTTGGTCATGCTTTTAGCAGCTCTTTCTACAAAATGGGATGTGAAACAATATCTTCACTACTAAAGTCTGGTCATCTCTATTCCATGTTTCACAGGAGAAACTGATGGCTTGATTCTGAATCTTTAAAAGCAAGGCTTTTCTGTCAGCTTCAGCAGGTGTCGAGTTAAACCCTTTGTTCTGATCCTGCAAGGATTTATGTGCACACTGCTGTATATCTATTAATTTCACATAACCAAATTCACTGCTGATTTGAGGTTCCTGAGTTTTAACAATATTTGTATTTTTACTTGCAAAAATTACGGTTCTATTTTAAGTTGTGGTTCTGTCATTCACAATCAAGGCTTAAAAGCTATTTTTTAATTCTTTGCAATTTTTAGTTCAATTTTGACTTTGATTTTGTCTTTGCAAAAACGATGGATGCATTTAGAAACATGCAAAAGAAAAAATTCTGTAGCATAAGAAAAGTAACAGATAGATGGAGGCTGAGGAATAAAACATCGTTCATAGAGTATATAAAAAAATGAAACACTAAGATTAAAACAAAATGTAGTAGGTGGAAAATGCAGATGACTGCAGGTTTTTTAGCAGCAACAATTACCTCTGCTGTTAGAATGGTTGAGAAGCTCATAATAGTGGAGGTATTTATCCTTCTGACATCACTGGGAGAACAAGCCCCATTCTGCAGCAGAATGCTGGGGCACAGACTCTACAAGTTCTCTGCATTGTTTCAGACTTCTCCAGGACTACATGAGCCTTTGCTCTATATCTAAGCCATTGCACCATCTGCCATCCTCTAGATGATTAGCATCTTGGTTTCTTGCTACTAGCACATAATGTTATCATTCTGCCATCTTTTTTGCAGCACAGACAAGAAGACAAGTTTTTTCTCCCATTTTAAGCAGCAAAAATTAACATCAAAGTGACATTTGTATTTATTAGTCTCATTCAAAGTAATTTATGAAAATGCATTAGTTAGCTGAACAATGAAGGCCTCAGTCCTTTAGTCTTTATACCTTGAGGTGGTCTGTCTCTGCTTCCTTCATAATGCCATCCTGTAAACTTGCCAGCATTTCCCATGTGCTCTTACATTTGGGCACAGGCAGGATGAGCTCTGGGTAGTTTGGTGCATTGACTGTATAATCAGACTAGTAAATAACAACACCTGCAACTGACTGTGTGGCTGTTGTCAAGCAATTCCTAATCATGTTTTGCTTTTGATAAAAGCTGTTAAGACTGTTCGACTAGAATCTAGTTTGACTTCTCAGCAACTAATTTATATTTAAAATTAATCAAATAAGTAGAAGAATCCCGTCTGTTTAAGATAGCTATTCCTCTGGAAAATATAATTGAAAATAACCAGTGAATTCAAGGTGGTGGAAGGTGTCTCTGGAGACTGTTGAGTTCAACCTCCTGCTTAAGGCAGGGCCAGCTAGAGCAGACTGCCCAGGGCTGTGCCCAGTTAGATTTTCGGTGTCTCTGAGGACAACATCTCCACAACATGTGGGCAGCCTGTTCAGTCTCACCATTACAGAATACTCTCAGGTGAGGCAGAAATTCCTGTATTTCAGTTTTACCTCCTTGCATCTTGTCCTGTCAGCTGGGCACCAATGGAAAAGGGTAACCTCCTGCCCTGTAAGGTATTTATACAATGGATGAGATGCCCCTGAGTCTTCTCTTCACAAGGCTGAACAGTGACAGCCTCTTCAGGTAGATACATGAGAAGCTCCAGTTCCTTAATAACCTTCTGGGCTCTTTGTTTTATTCACTCCAGTTTCTCTCTCTGTCCTGTACTCTTCAACTACAAGACTGCACATGTTTTCTGTACCTGTTCTTACAGTTCAGTACTGTTGAATACATTTAAATGCAAAGCTTAAGCTTTACTTAGTAGCAGTAGGAGTAATTTTTTTTTTGTACATCAACCCAAAAAAATTTTAAAGTATATTTGATTTGATTTTTACCTGTTCATAAAATAATAAAATTTGCAGAAGCTAAGAAAAGAATACTAGCCCATACTGTAAGGAGAATACTTTTCTGGTCATGCAAAGGAGCAGCATCTTTTCTAGGACTAGTATTTATTGTTCTGGATATGTAAATTTGAATCAAGGAATTTGCTGTGTTGAAGAAGAATTGTGTTGGAATCTAGTCTTCTGATTATATCCAGAATTTTAATGAGGTTTCTTCAGGCTACTGACTTCCCTTTCAGTCAGAAGTGGTACCACTATGTGATATTTCAAACTTTCTGAATGCATTTATTCACTGTGTTGTGAGTGCAAAAATAGAACCATATAAGTAGTATATTTGACTATATAAAATATAGTTATAACTTGGACTACATTTATCTATGAACCTAAATACATATGCAGTATACATAATAAATAAATATATATGAAAGAGTATAAAAATATGAAACTGACTTGTAAAAATGTTTTAATCCTCCCATGTTGATTCCATTGGGCTCTCAGACATAACTGATTTTCAAAGATGCCATATTATTCCTCAGCTGTGCACTGTGTCGTTCTACACAATGTTCTGTTGCACAATTCCTTTTACTGATCTGAATAGTTCAGATTGGAAGAGTAAAGGACAAATGTAATGACTACGGTGCTCATTTATAGATTTTTATGTTACATACATTCCAGCGTGACATGCATTTGCACCTTACCAAATTTGATCTTTTATATCTGTATTTGTATTCTACCTTTGGGTTACCTCTCTCTTGGTTAAAGAAACAAGGTGCACTCAAATACAAAAGTGTCAAGTATGGGAAAAGCATCAGGAAGAGTCTTAGCAGAGTCTTAGCAAAGTCAGGCAGACTGGAAGGAAAGAGAACAATGCCAACCTACCAAGAAAATTACCTCAGAGGATTTCTCCATTTGTAGAGGTACTTCAATTTTGAAATTTTACCAGGATCACCAGCCAGTGTTATGTTACAACACAGCCTCTGAATGTAGAACTGCTGTGTTTATTTTTTATTTCGCATCATGCAGTTTGTTTATGGAATAGTGTTTTTTTCCAACTACAATAATCATAATGCATTGTGCCATAAATGGCACTTTATTTAAACTTCCCCTCTGAAGTAAACATTATTCAAAAAAAGAGAAGTTATCTCCTGTTAAAAACTTATCTGTCAGGACTCTTGCTGATCAATATACTTTGAAGCACAAGTAATAGTGGAGGAATCCTCTTCAGTCAGAAACATTTCTGGAAAACCTGCAGGTAGTGACCTAAGTAAAAAAGTGTAATTATGAGCTCTAATTAATATTTAGCTAGTTTAATTGAAGAAAAGACAAATACCAATTTTTCAATTAATTACTAATTTTCAAATTTAAATGTGGAAAAATGAAAGAAATTGTTTTTTAAAAATCTGTATCTGTATATATTAGTTATTTTTCTAGTGTATCAAATTAGTTCTTTATCCAGAAAGATCACAGCATTTTCCTGAAAACTTGGTATTCATTTTTTGTCTGGATAAGTTCATAAACTTAAATATCCAAATATTTAGGTTGGGTCAGATTTTCAGGAGGTCAGTGCCTATAAGTATGCACAAATGAGGGTTACTTTCTTTTAATCACCTTAGTTCTTAGTTTCTCGAGTAATGTAAGCAATTAATACACAGGAAATGGATTTAGAAACTTGATTTGAGTGATAATTCTGAGTACCACAGTTTAAAGAGAATACCTGCCATTAAATGGCTCAGAAGCAGCAAGAAAGGAAACATCAGAGGAAGACAAACTTAGTGGAGTAGTCAGTGGAGAACTGGTAGAAGCATTTTCAGTAGAAAAGCATTTTACACCATTTGCTTTACTTTGAAAATCCCAGTGGGATTATATTAAAGCCTCAGTTTTCCTCCTGCCCTTTTCAGGGAGTTTGTTAGAGGTAGGAAAAAAAAGTGTAGTTAAATAAAAATCTTCACATTGTATTTCTTGAGGGCTTTGACTAATTATTTGAATCCAGGTAATTCTCATGCTTAGTTAGCACATACAGTCTAAGAATTTATTCGGGCAGTATATATTGAAGTTAATAGTTTTTACATATTTATGTGCAAACTAAGTAAACTATGTATATTTTCCTAGTTTTACAGATCTATGATACTGTTTGAAGTTCAGTATTTCCCCAGTTTTCATCAGTCAGTTATGATTCATTCATATTTTGAAGGAAAACTGTTGTGGTTCCCTCTGCACAAAGGATCTTTCTTGCTGCATTTCTTCTCAGTCTCTTTGTAAGTTGAGAAAGAGACAAGTACTACCCAGCATTTGTCAGAGCAATGATTTTTGTCCAGCAATATACACAAGGTTCTATTTTTAAACTTGAATTTACCTTTTACTTTTCTAGATAAGTTTAATGGATCTGTTCCACTAAAAACATGGTACAGAATGTCTACACATTAGGGAGATTTCATATGGCTCTTGTTGCACCTGAAAAAATAGTTTCACTTTCAGCACTAAATAGAGAGAGAAGAGCATCAATGTTCATGGTTTTACAGTTTAACGTAGCAGGTGAGAGCTACTCTTCAGAATGGTTGTCATGCTAGTTTCAAAAAGTACAAAAACATGTGGGCTTTCTAGAGCTGAGCAGTCAGTGCTGGCTGTGTGCCAATATAAGTAAAATGTGTAGAAATGTAATGGCCCAGAGCAAGCTAATGAATGACAGTGTCGCAAAAGATCTTCAGGGAACAACAAGAATATGCAGGTCTTAAATATTTATTTGTGCTTTTGGAGAACATGTAATGTGTTTTCTAATGTCTTTCAGGGGAGAAAAAGGGTCTTCAACTGGAAACAAATATGTTTTAATGAAAAGAAAGCAGTAAGGCATAAGATGTCAGATTGGAAAATACTGTTTATTCAGAAATAACAGCATTGGTAAATCAAGGCTGTGAGTTATTTTGGTTCTTACTGCTGAGCTTTACATATACAACTACAGTCTGATTCATCGTTCACAAAAAATGGCAAGATACAACAGGTGGATAGCAGTCATAAATTTAAATGTAGAGAAGGGAGAAAGACTAGGCAGTTATCAGGTGCCAAGTGTGCAAAGTTTGAGTACAGCTGTAGCCATGTGAATTCTGTAGGTGACCTGGGTTAAACTATCATTACTGAAGTTTTACCCTTTTTGTTACCATTATATAATGTATTATTTTATATATATATATATATATAAAATGTATAATGCATTGCCAGATTCCTTGGATGTCGGCTAATGTGCAATATCAGCTAAAACAGCAGACTCGGACAAGAAGTCTTTGAGAACAGCCCTGTGGAGAAGGATTTGGGAATTCCCAGGGTGAAAAGCTGGACATGAACCAACAGCCTGCACTTGCAGACCATGGGGAGAGCTGCATCCTGGGCTGCATCAAAAGCAGTGGGAGCAGCAGGGTGAAGGAGGTGATTCTGCCCCTCAGCTCTGCCCTCATGAGACCCCACCAGGTCTGGAGTCTTCTGCACAAGAAAGAGCAGGCCCAGAGGAGGGGTACAAGAATGATTGGGGGCTGGACTACCTCTCCTACAAAGGTGGGTGGAGGGATCTGGAGTTGTTCAGCATGGAGAAGAGAAGGGTCTGGGTAAATCTCATTGTGGCCTTCTAGTAACATAAGGGGGATTATAAAAAGGAGGGAAAGGGGATTTTTATATGGATGGATAGTGACAGGACAAGGGGCAGTGGCTCTAAAGTGAAAGAGTGCAAGGTTCAGCTAGATGTTAGGAAGAAATTCTTTGCTCAGAGGTGCTGGAGCATGTTGCCCAGAGAGGTTGTGGATATCCCATTCCTGGAAGTGTTCAAATCCAGGCTGGATGGTCCTGAGCAATCTGATCTAGGGAGTGGTATCCTTGCCCATGGCAAGGGGATTGGAGCTAAATGACCTTTAAAGTCTCTTCCAACCCAACCATTCTATGATTCATGCAGGAATATTGTTCTGGTTAGTGTTTATGTTCTATGCAGAAGTCTGCTGTATAGCACAGATTCAACATTGCTCTGCAAAGATGCAAAACGTAACATCTGAACTTTGACTGAAACATGATGATATCCATGGCAAATCACTATTCAAATACCATTTAATAGAGAAAATGTCTTAATGGTTTAGTTTACAAGAGAGAGGGGAAAAAAAATCTTTGCAGTTTTGATAGCCCTTAATAATGTTGAGTTTTAAAAAACATATTGTACTTAAGTTAAAAGAAAAATTGCTGTTTGCTGTCCTTTTAGCTTCTTTACTTCTTCAAAATTCCTACTATTTTTGAAGTGGTAGCAGATGCTTGTTTGCTTATCTGAGGAGGAATGCTTTGGTACCAAATTAGGTCGATGAATGCTATTGTTTAAATTAGGCTAATAGCTCAGGAAGGTGTGTTGCTTTCCTCGGAACAGCTTTCCATTTAAAATCTGCTTTTTTCCAAACATTTGTAGTCAGAACTGGGTTGCTGTTCTGTACAGGCTTCTACAGTGATTACGGTCAGGTGCAGAGGTACCAGCCATTATTTTGGAGGAAAACAGTGACATTTTCTTTATTGGGCCTCATGGTAGGAAACCAAATAAAAGTTGCAATCTAGACCATTTATAAATTAAGGACCCTGCAACATATACAAAGTGTTTATTCATGTGCTTATACATATACCATAAAACCAGTGGTAATTAGCTCCACAGATTATATCCTCTCCAGTTTAAGTATCAAGTTTCAGTTCTCTCCTGCAGCTCAGTGCAGGGCTGCTGTCTCACAGACTTTCCTAGTGGAATAGTTCCAGAGTGTAGGGCTCCTGGGGATGGTCTTCTGAAGGACTTCTATGGTTCCTGCAAGAATGAATTCTTGGAATTAGCTCTGAATGAACAGACTCATTTGATACTCATGGGCTATCCAAGACAAGAACATCCAGCCTACAAATTAGACATCATAGATTCGTGGAATGGCCTCATTTTGAAGGGACCTTAAAGATCATCTAGTTCTAACCCATCTGACATGGGCAGGGACACCTTCCACCAGATCAGGTAGCTTACTTAAAGTATCTGCAGCATGAAGCTGTGAGTGTGGAATATAAGGAATATCAAAACAATTAGATATTAAAAACTGACTGTTCTCTGAGCCTGCTAATTTCAAAGTTTTCAAACTGTCGTTTCATGCTTTTTCAAGTCTTACAGAATTTTCATGTTTTGTAACTTGAGGTTTCTCTTTATCTGTCATGCCAGATGCAGACAGAAATGGAGGATGAAAAATGCTGAATATATATTGCATAGAGGGAAAAGAGGGATTTGGAAATTAAAACCAAACAAACTCCAAGATTTAATTTATGTGTTTGCCCTAATTAAAATGTAAGATTTGCTCCGTTATAGTGAACATATTTTTCAGTGATTTATGACACTAAGATTGATAAAAGTCAAACAGCCTATGTATCCCACAATTACATTAATTACATTTCATTTAATTACTCCTAGTTTGTTTTAAAAAGTTCTTTAGGTAATATCCAACTGTTAGACCCAAATCACAAATAAAATAAGAATAAGAGCAAATATGTTAAAGGCCTGATTTTATTTAAGCAAGTGAAAGACTATTCCCATTAGGGATTGCATCTCTTCTCAAAGCAATCTGTATAACTAAGTCTTTGGTCTCCCAGTTTTTACAGTAACTAATCATACATTAATGAGATGCCTTGCTTTGTGTACAAGGGGAGGATGGTGGCTATTGCATACTCAGACTTTAGTAAGATGTTTAAGTCTCTTGTGGACTCATTGTCACAGTGTTGGTGAGTTGTGAGCTGGACCAGAGGTCACTGAGTTAGAAATTGACTGAACTGCTGGCCTGTAGGAATTGCAATCAGTGATGCAGTGTCCAGCTGGCAGCCAGTAACCACTGATGTTGCATGGGAAGCAATACTGTGGATAGCACCAGAGTGGAGCAGACCAGGATTTTATACAAGACTAAATGGAGGTCTCTCCCAAACTATATTATGCCATGATTTCATGCAAAACAAAAATAACCAGTGTAGAGGTGCACAAAATCAAATGTTCAAGAAAAGCACATAACAAAATTTAAATCACTAATAGCTGTCATCAGCAGCTGCAGCAAGAATTCTCTCTGTTGCAGACTGAATTTTCAGTGTTGCCGTTTCACACTTGTGCTTAAGGACAGTCAGTGAGCAAGTGTCTGTTTAAAGCAGTGTCTGACACTGCTGCCCTGACACTCTTCATCAGTAGAAAGCTTCCAGTTTCTGCATAGCTCAGTGTGGACATTGGGAGCCTTGCTTCAGCCTGTGCTGGTGTTTGCCCCACACCACTACATGCAGTTTTACGTGTGGCTTTTGACCAAAACTGCACCACTGGTTCCTTCTGTGAGATTTCATGTGCAAACACTATCTGGCATTGCTGAATTCAGTTTTCTTTCTTCAAGTCCCAGAATTTTCCCATGCCTTCCTCCTATTACAACCTCCTGCTGTCCTAAATTAGCTTTTCTTTCCTGCTTTCCCTGTAAAGGGTGACCAGTCTTTGGACTTCTAAGTCTGCATACTGACAATACCATATGTGGCTGAGTGCCAGAAGCTGCAAAGAACTGTGAAAGCAGGGAATTCTGAAACAAATATCAGATATAGATGAGAACAGTGGCTTCCTGACACTGCAAAACTCCATGGATCTATGGATCTATCCTCTAATCAGACCTTAGTCTCACCCAACAGTCCCTGTTGAATTCATGGTGCCTGTGGTGTGATGCAACAGCATAAGATGAGCTGCACAAAAAGCTATTTTGTGTCTTCTATTTCTTTGATATCACATCAAAACTGATCAGAGAATTAGCTCTAAAAGAGAGTAGGCTATGTTCTCTGGCAGTTCAGGAAAACAAGCAAAGAAACGTTTTCTCTCTTCCCAAAAATCTCTATTCCCTACCTTTTCAGTAGGGAAAGCTGTCTGCTCTGCTTTCAGTTCACCAAGCATTCTCCAAACCCTAACAAGCAAAAGGAGTCCAAATGAAAGGATAAGACAAAGTCTGGTTTTAACTGAAAACATATGTAATTTAGGTATTTTGGAGCCTCAGCACTAATTGCTTAATCTTGTCATTTTTTTTTTCAGTTGTGTTAAATTGTTTCAAAATATAGATATAGAAAGGTAGCAAAAGTAATTAAATTAATTAATTTGGTCTATTAGTCACAGTGCTCTAATAGTAATGTAAAATGCAAATGCTGTATCTTCAGGAACTTTGCAGGGAATTTTGCTTCTTTGATGTCACAATATAGAAGCATATGTCAGCATTTGCCTTCTGCAAGCACTCAAACTGGTTTTGATTCTTACAGGGTGGATCTTGCAGGGTCTGTTTATTCCTAGTTTTCTCAGTTTGTGAGGAGGACAGCACTTGAACTTGCCAGTATACAGGAACTCTGATTTTCCTCTTTGTTTGTTTGTTTTTTTTTTTTTATTGTGAGAGGAGGATGGATCAATGGTGTGGAGAGGAGAGGTTTGAACAATGAATTGACTTTGAAGTGCACTTTGAAGTGCATTTCAGGATATCCACTGTTTAGATGCCAGAAACTTGGATGTGTAGAACACTTTTCAGATGCTGATTGCATTACACTACTTGGCTCTGACACACATATTTTTGCAAGGGAAGTATGGACATTAAGGGATACAGAGTTTCTTTATGAGTATCAAAAGTAGTGTGGCCCACTACACCATGGCAGAGGCATTTTTTTCAGGCAAAAAAAACCTCTAAAGATACTGTAACTACATCAAGACTTAGAGTTATCCTTTTTTAATTGCCATGTAGCTGACGACTGTCAGTGATTAAAGCATGTATTAAAGAAATCCACAGGGAGATTTTAGCATCCTTGCTTGTTTTGAGGGTTCATTTTGTTCTGCAAAGGGATCTCATTTTAAAACAATCAGTGGAGAAAATGTATCTTCTACAAGAAAAGATCCTTAAGAATCCAGTTACATACATAATTACTGACCAGTAAAAATCAGGTATTTTCCCAAAGGAAGAAGTTGAAAATTTCTGTCATTACAGTCAGTGGCGGTAAGTCCTCATACTTTTAGTGGAAAATTATTCCTTCTTAACTGGTGGTATTTATTTTTTAAGACATTTATCTCTTGGCAAGTTCAGTGTTACCAGCCTCTGTACCTCTGTTGGAGGATTATTGTTCTATATTTGTGTTAAAGAGAGCTATACCTTTTTCCCTTCTACTTCTTTGCATTTTTGTTTTGTTTTGTTTTAATGCTGTCAAGCTGCTGATGTAATTAAGGTTTGGAAAGAAGAGAGGGTGTGGGCGCCTGAAAATGTTAAAGACAGGTTAATTCTAAACATGGCTTTGCATGTTGACATTTCCCAGTTAACAATCAGCTTCATAGAGGATTTCTCTTGAATCTTTGCCATTATACACTGCCAGCAGATGGGAGTGGTGAAAAATACTGGGAAGACCAGTGACTGCTAAAATAACACATAATAGTGGTGCTGTCATCACCTGTTGCCACAACATAGAATTCAACAAAAAATGCATGCAGCAGAAGACCTTTGAATATTTGACATCTTTGTATATACAGGTCACACTCAAGAAAATAATTTATATTTTTTTATTCCATCCACAGGTACTTGATAATTGACCAGTGTGTTTTAGTTGACACCAATAATCTGGTTCATTCTAGTATACATATAGACCTTCTCTGAAATATTGAGAAAATGCTTCTATTCTAATAAGCAGGGAGTTCACTCCTGAATATCTTAATATTTAAAGAGTTGTGTCAGGCCTCATCTTGTATTTGGGATGAATTTTGTATTTTAGTCCTATAGTAAGGGTTGTTAACATTGGTGGGATGTTGGAGAAGAGAAAGAAAGATGCATCTAGTTTTTGATCTCTTTGCAGAACTACATGTATCACAGTACTACTTTACTTGGATACATAAAATTTTAGTATATTCTTCTAAAGACATCTTTTGGAATTTGATCCTATCTCCATTATAGAAAGAAAAAAAAAGATAAAGTTACAGCATCAGTGGAAATTTTGGACAGCAGTAAGACAAAGATCAGGTTTGGGGTTTTTTTGTATTGCAAAAATATTCACTTTCTAGTTACTTGTGTAAAGTATGAGGAAATTGCTTGGCACTGCCTGCAAATAAGTACAGATTTCGTAATGAAAACCCAAACTTAAAACTGGTAACACATCAATTAACTTTTGAAAGTAGTGTGTTCTTCTGTCAATGTGTAATGTTACAACTACTGAAATGGACGTAAACCCCACCATGGATTGTTCCGTTTATATTGCAGCAACTAGGGGAGAGTTTGGAAAAAGCTCTTCAACTATCTTGATGGGACCCAAAACTTTTTCATAAGTCATTCAAATACAGATTAGCAAAGGGTGCTAGAAAGCCAGTTCACAAAACTAAAATGAAGACATTTTGATATGTTAAGGTGCAGCAATTCTTCAAACCTACATATCATTATAAACTACTTTTGGAATTTTTCCCTTTTTTTTGTGGTCAGTTGTCTCATTTTCCAGGCAATGGACATTCAATACCGAGCTTTCCCTGATGAAATGTTAGCTATTATTTTTGCCAAATTTCATGTATTTTCATATAAAATTACTGATTTGAAACATATGTTTATAGTCATAAGTAGTGTTTTACAGCATATATACTTTATTTTGGAGTGTATTTTGTCTAAAATATTATTAATAGATCTTGAACAAAAAGGAAGTTTTCAAACAGGAATTGCTTCTCCTTGATAGTTCTGAAACATATTTCCCATAAAAGCAGGAAATTGAAGCCATTGAAATTTAGCGAAGAAAATGAGTGAGACCTCACCCTAGCATATCTGGGCACATTGTGACTGCATGGTTTCCCCCAGAGGAAGATACTTCACAATACATTTTTTGCACTTCTGCTTATTTGCAGTGTTGCTCACTTCAGCAGCCATTCCAAAGCTGACTGCTCTAAGGGTCTCAAGCAGTAGTTGATGCAACAGTGCATCAACTGCATGTCTTGCATGTATATTTTAAACAAAAATTTTTATGGGTTTTTAAACTGTTTAGATATTTTTTACCCAGAAGAATTATTTACTTTTGTTGATTCAGAAGAAAAATAAGTTTTTCATCTACATTATGTAAGTACTTTGTAATGGTAATAGGACCATTCCTATTCCTGCAGTTAGGTTTTCTTTGGGCAATCTGTTTCTTTGACAGTTTTTGTAATTCCAGGAGAGTCCCAGTCAAGGGTGATGCAGTTTCAGTGTAACATGGACTAGTACGTGGAAAATTGCCCTTATCTATATTACAGATTCAGCATTTCCTTGTGTATCTCTGTTTGTTTCTTCACCAGAACTGAAACTGCTACTCACATTTCATTATTCATACATCTGTGTACTTCAATATGTCTTTATATTTGTGGTAAAAAGCATGAAAAAAATCCACATTTCGTTTATAAGTGTTCAATTATTCTTGACTTTAGGAATTATGGGACAAAAGTAAGCAAGTTTAATTGGTTTTTAAGTCCTCTAACTTTATTTATTCATGCATATTTCTCCTTTAGTTACATATGGAAATAGATTTGACTCCTGGTTTAAATAAAATCTTTTAAATGAGAGAGGAAAGCTGCATGCCTTTGTAATAAATGAAGAGTAAGTCTGTCAGCTATACACTGGGTCAAGCACTGTATACAGTGCATGTACACTGTGTGCTAGAAAAGAATTGTGAGAGTAAGGCTGAGGTGCAACAGTAATCCCTCAAGCTTTGTGGTCTTGGGGAGAAAGTTACTTCTGTGTGCTGCTCAAAGTAGAGTCTTTTCTTGAAGAATAAGGCTTCCAGCCACACCTGCTAGCTGATGTACATTCATTGAGGTAGGTTATTTGATTATTTATGTACCTCATCACAAAGTCCTTGGAAGGTTTGCTAAACGTTTCCTGGGGAAGCCTGAGAGGTTGCAGTTCTGAAAAAAGAATTAAGGTTTTTATAAATTGTTTTTACATACAGAGGAAGATAAAAAGGGATGGTTTAGACAACAGAATCAAATTTTGAAACCCTTCTATTTTGTGTATATCTTTCCTATATTTTTCTTTTGTTAGTTAATCCTTCATAAAAGGACCTAACCACAAACCCAGGTAATTTGAAGATGTCCATCTCAGTGGGTTAATATAATGACTTGTGTGATCAAGTACCAATAACTTGAGTAATTTAGCATACATTCCAGCTGCTGTGTTAAACAGCTTTTTTTATTCCATAAGGGCCTTAGTTTGATGATACAAGCTTTCAGTACACCCTGACTACAAGGCTGTAATGTACATGAACTCCTTATTGATCCTGCAGCAGCAACAGGCCTTTCAAAATCCTCCTTGATATTGGTGTGCATTCTGTGCAAAGTAGAGGTAAAAAAGAAAAGGGGGGGGCCTGGAGGTCTGTGACTTCCTTTACAGTGAGTGCCACAGCTCCTGCAAGAGCAGCTTTGTGTCCCGGCCAAAGAGGCACGTGCTTGGCTTTCCATTCTCTATGGGATCCCTTGTGTGAAATTTATTCACTGCAATGTCGAGTAGTACACAGAGACCCGAAATAGCTGATCTAAGCTCAGCATCAATTCCTTTTTGACACTCCAAATAGTGAGCCATTTGTAGCTTTTGCAGATAAATCCAAACTACTAATGACTCAGGTAGTATTTCTATAGCAACACCAAATATTTTTTCAAAGATCTGTATCTCATATTTTTAATTTGTACTTTGTTGAAACTCTTGTAATGGTTGAGTCCTTAAGGACAGGTCAGAAGGCTTATAGACTGTTGAATGTGTGACAAAGAGGCCATAAAGAATCTGGTCAGATGTAGCTAATTAAAGGTAAATGAAGGACAGCTGCTTTTTATGTTGCCAGCACATCTTTGATCTGCCTTACCCCTCAGACCTCTGTGGGCAAGGTAGTTAAATACAAACTAGGAGGCCTATTTTAAAGACATTAAAACCCTCCAGGGCAATCGAGTGACAGTCCAAGCAGCCATAAGCTGTTTGCTTTATTCATTAGAGAACTTTAAATGTGTCAAGAAATAAAATTATGTCCATGCTCTTAGATCAGCATTAGCAATGAAGATTACAACAGCTCTGGGACGTATGAATGGGCAAAATTCTTATGAAAACAAGTTTACTGAGAAGCATTTTACTATAGCAGCAACAAAAATATCAGTTACACATTTTTGTTGCAGGAATATTGATTCAATATGCATTGAAATATCTGAAGCTGTAGTGACACAAACATCATGTAACCCAGGGCTGACCTCAGTGGTCCCTTCAGTCATGGTTTAAAAAACTTCCATTTCAGACACACATGAAGGAAAGAATATGTCATATCTGAGTGACATAATAGCCTGTAATACTTGCTGAAAAATTTATGGAGAATTTGCACAATATATAGACTTTCACTTGTGTCTAGAGACTCAGATACTGAAGTTTGTAAACTGCAAGTGTTTATTTTATAACACAAAGTTTTAATGCTAATATAGCATCAGAAAGACTAACTAAAGAAAAAGATCATTTAGCTATATAAACAACTCTTCTGTGCTAGTCATTTTGGGAAAAGCGACTCTGCACAGAAGTATTTGTGAATCCAACTCAGTGTATTTTTAGAAAAGTTTTTGATCTCTTAATGTTTTTATTACTATTTTAAAATATGAATTTAAATGGTAGTTAAAGTTAATCGAATTCCTGTGACATTCTAAATGGTAAATTCTGGTGACCCATGCTATATTACCTCAGTAAAACTTAAGAACTTGAAGAAAATATTTGCTTTTTTTAATGTTTTGTGCTGTGTTTTACTCCCATATATCTTGTGTCAGTACCTAAATGTCACCTTGTTTGACTGCATAATCAAACCCTCCATGCTATTTAGCCTCACTGGAACAGCTTTGGTATTTAACATCAGGTAAATGTGTGAAAAGTCTAGAATTCTAAAACTATATTTTTGACTATGTCATAAATGCAAATTTGGTGGGTGTTACCATACAAAGAACACTTCTACATAGCCTTTTGCCTAAGAAAGGCTCTGTGTGAGTAGTGGAATTGGAACTGCATCCCTGTGAAAGTAGTATATGCTATTGGAGTCTGGAAGAACCTTTCTTCCAAAGACATGTAGCTCTAGTAGAAGATTCTTTGTTATGAACCACTGATTTTTGCTGGCTGATTTGACAATTCCTTCTAGACTTATTATAAATATATTTGACTATGCATAATTTAAAATTAACTCAGTCCTCCAAATTGTCATAGATTTCTCTAGTGGCAAATGTATGAGCATCATTCAAGCCAGAGGCATGAGGTTAATCAAGTTGGTAGGCCTGTGAAACAAGGACTTAATTTTTTCATGTTAAAATATGCAGCAAATAAAAAATCAAATTAAACTGGAAGATGACCTTTGTTTTTACTCAGTACTTAGAGAACATAAATGAGCAGTGAGCAGTTTAAGTGAAGCATGTTAAGAGATTCATAGAGCTGCATTCTAGGCAGCAGTAGGTACAAAGATGTGGTTATTGCTGGCAGCACGAGCATAATTTCCTGATATGACGGATTGTGCCTTGAATGTTGAATGTAGAAATCAAACAATGAATAAATTTGTGCTAAATTTAGAGCAGTTTACATACATGCTTTGAACATTAAAGCTAGATATTTTTTACCCCTCAGGCAAGAAATATATTGATAAAATATTGCAGAATTCTGCTAAATGTAAGTTAGGTAGACATTTGCTCATCATGGTTTTTATGAGCATATTCACAACTATCCCACTAACATTGAATCAACATGTATCAGCTCGTTGTGTGTTAGACTGAAAAATGTCTGATAGGGTAGAACTACTGTGAAAGGAAATTACAGTTGCTTGATAGGACCGTTTGTCAGCAATCTGAACATCCAATAAAGATAAGACAGAAGAAAGTAACTAAAATATAAGAATAATCTCAGGGGGCTTTATTTTTTTTCATTTTTCCAACAAAGTGCCTGAGGCAAGACAAATACTTCCTCAATACGTTACTTATTGACAAATGTTGAATTTCCAATATCATTTTATCATTACTATAGTAACCTCTCAGTACTTGTATACACATGTATTATCTCAAGGTGGAATTTGCCCTTCCAAAGATACAAAGCTTTGTGCATGTGTGCCCAGGTATAGATCACAACTTAGATTTGAGTGTCTTTTATTCAGAGTAAGACTAAGAAGATGTGTACCATTTTCTGTCTTTATTCACTTAATTGCTGTAACCCAATTTTCAAGCTCAGCAAAAATAATGCCCTACAATTACATTTGTTTTATATTTGCAATAGAACTGAACAATTTCCCATTTGGTAATAATGTTCTCTTTAGCTGGAGCAGGCAGCAGTGAAATGCAACAGATACTGGCTAAGAACTGTGAGCACTAAAGATGAGCAGTTTGAAATTTCTGATGCGAGCACTGAGCAGCAGCATGTTTCTAGCTATGTCTGTGTATTGGCACTTGCAGGCTGAAGGGGGTTATGGCTGAGCTGGTCCAGGCAAAATGCTGCCTGAAACACTCATTTTGAGCTCCTGTCTTCCACACATCTAGGATGTGATTCTCCTGACCTTGAGGAATCTTTACTTGAAACCTTGAAGATTAAAATGTTAGTTTGCTATACCATATAACCAAGGACCCATTATTATTTGAACACAAGTTGAATTGCTTTCATGGAGAGTGCTGTGAGAGCACTGACCTCTTTCAGCACAAATAGCCCAAAAACCAAAAATTTCCATCAGCTGCTGAAATCTAGAGTGGTTTGGTTTTCTTTTTTTTGAAAACCAGGTAATCACTGTTCCCAATCCTGCTTTTGGGGATAGCAATTCCAGATAGCAGTGCTACACTGACAGGTTGCATCTGTTAAGGAAAACTGCTATCTAACAAGAAGTTGAGCATGAGCTACCTCCTCCTGTAAACATGCAAAAAAATGTGCATGCATTTCTTCTAAAATGTGACAGTAAACCAACAGCTCCTTCTGGGACCCTCCTGTGGTCAGCCAACACATTTTTAAACACAGACATCCTTGTCTACACCAAGGGTAAAATCATACTCAACAATTTGTTTAATTAACATGTTTTCTAGTATATTTTCTCTGTGTAAACTAGTTCTCTGAGGAAGAATGACTCATGAATACAGCACTGCCATTATGGAGTACTTTTTGGAGTAACTTTCCATTTATCCACATTTTCTAAGTAAAGCATTGATTTGGCTCCTTACCAATCTTTGTGAGGAGCTCCAGGGTACCATTAGTTAATCCCATACCACATCACTAAATAGAATCCTGGGCAAGAGTTAAAATAAGTGTCACTTTCTTAAGTAAAGGTTAACAGGTAGATCTTTCTCAGCACAATCTGTGCATGCTCTTGTATAGTTTTCCTTGAAGCCTAGTTGACATGTACTACAATTGAGAAGGGCACAGTACATTACTGCTTCCCTAGGAAAGGACTGAGCCTTGGCTGCCCAGTGAACCTAACATTTTGGGGCCTTTTCTGTGGAAGGTGTACCCTTACAGAACAGGTAAAAGCTTTATGTGTCTCTGAAGATTAGGTCAAATAGCCATCTGATGGAAATTAATTAACCTGTGCAGAATTTACTGCAGGGATCTTTTGTCCAGGCATTGATTGTTTATGAAATAGTGCTGTTACAATCAGGAGGAGAGTCCATGCTCCATCCCATCAAATGGAGTGTTTTAGCCAAGAGAAAAGCATATTTAAGA
This sequence comes from Ammospiza nelsoni, assembly GCF_027579445.1. Classification (NCBI taxonomy): domain Eukaryota; kingdom Metazoa; phylum Chordata; class Aves; order Passeriformes; family Passerellidae; genus Ammospiza; species Ammospiza nelsoni. The sequence goes on along the minus strand of NC_080638.1, from coordinate 40,357,418 downwards.
GGAATTTGTCATTGTTTTGATTAGGATACAAAGATCAACATGAGATTCTTTCTGTCAGACTTGTATTCTCAGAAGGAAATGTATAATGCACATAAAATATTTATGATCATTTCATACATTGTAACTGTATCTATGTAAAAGCCAAAAAAAATATCAACTGTTCCAGCTATACAATATACAGTGCCTGATGTGTTTATTGCCACATTTTCTCTGACCAGTCTCCTGTCTGTTGTGTTCCTCCAGTGACTGTGTTATTCCAGGGAAATGAGTAACACAAGGGGAGGAGGGTGCATAATGTCTTCTACACTGTAGGGGGTTGTCTGAACTAACACATGGATCATGCTCCAGCTCTCTTGAGTCTGTGTTGAATCTGTGTTCATGTATGATGCAGAAAACACATAGAGGGTGAGCTTCTCAGGTTATTTTGAAAGAAATCAGTGTCCATCACAGGCACTTCACACTTTTCAGCTCATAGCTTTGAGGATCAATGAAATGCTGGAGATAAAAATATAAGTACTCTCCTAAGGCATTCCAAAGCCCAAATGGTTCTGGTTTTATCTGTGTTATTTTGCAAGAACTGTTAGCTAGAATTCATTCTTTTTCTTCCAATGCAGTGAATAGATGAAGTATGGAAACCCTTGCAGATACAAGGAGAGCTATAATCCTGTGCTGCTGAAATCTCAAGCTTTCACATTTTGCCAGATGGATTGTTATAACACATTTTAAACAGTGTCAAAGTATTCTCAAGCCATGTATGATTATTGATACAAGACTTGCATGAATGATGGAATAGAGCAACAAGGAACAAAGGAGCTCAATATAGCCACCAGTCACCAAAATGTTTGCGTTGAGGAGATGTATGTGAAATTGACGGTTTGAAACTTTAAGTGTGAATCTTGTAGAGGGAAATGTAATGTAATCCATAATGGGAAACAATTAGACAGAAGATATTAGTTGGGAAAGGGAAAATGATTTACTGAGGAGGGTCAGCTTGGGGGTCAGCATTTTCTGTCATTTTATTCCCTCCATGGGCTCAGTTACTGAGCAGAATGTTTTACATAATAGAATTCTGGACTCCCTTCTTGGTTGTTGATGTTCCACTTGTGTGTGCTCAGAGCATGTCAATGATGACAGCTGGTTATTTCTTCAACACACAGATTTTGATAATGTCTTGTTTTACGGTCACTATTTGGTTTTCACAGGGAATTTTTTCCCACCCAGAAGACAACAAATGTTGGAGTGACCCAGTAATTGTTCTTTCCTATATTTCCTTTGGGCTCTTGTTCAGCTAGTTGGATCAGAGTTGTTTTAAACATAATTAGGCCATCATATATCACTCTGGGTTAGTTTGCACGTGACATCACCAAGGAGACCCAATGGGACAATTAGAGTATTTTTGGACAATGTATCTGTAACTATTTTAACTACTTTGTTTTTTTTAAGTTTGTAAACAGTAGTCTGCAGAGTGACAAGTTAAGATATATTGCACCCTAATAGAGATGTTTAGTAAATTAGATTTTCATAGTGCTAATTGAATTTGTTATAAAGCTGATGAACATTAGCTAAGGAAAGGGCAATATATTTTATTTTATTGAGCACATCTCAGAGTGCTTGTAATTTAGTAGGGCCACCACACTTTCTGGGCAGGCTATCAAGTAGGATGTTGTAATGATTTGCATGACTACTATAGTAGATGGAAAAATGTAGCTTGTGTTCGTAGCTGTTCCATTAGTGTCTTGCACAGTGTGCAGTCCTTTGGTGCTCGTTGGAGAGCTGTGTCATAATCCCTGCATCTTTTGAAGAATTTGGTCTGGTGAAATCAAGTAACTATACATCGTTTAAAACCTGGTGTGTAATTAGATGATGAGACAAAGGAAAGACTGAGAAAGGCAGATAACCAATAGAATCCTGAACTTATCAAAACAGAGCTCTTGCCAAGGACCTTGGAATTCATCTGATTCAGTTGCTGGAAAAATGCCTGAATTAAAAATTATCCTACAAGGACCAAGAAAATAGAGGCAAATTCTGGCACTCTGCAGTTTTCTCCCAAAATGGTCATTAATGCTGCAAAAACAGAATAGGGTGAACAACCCTTGGCCCCATGCTTGGCCCCCTACTGTAGGCTCTATCTGCCAAAATTAGATGGAATAGAAGATCAAAAATGGGGAGAGGGGGAGAAGGCTGGAAAAAGAGAGCTTAGAAGAGGAGGGTGGTTGGAAAGGGAAATACTCATAGGCTATGCCCCCTGCCAGCAGTGAAATACTCAGTTGCAGCTCCACTCACAAAGCACCTGTTGGCAGCTGTTGGAGCAGTTTATAGATTTTGGGACGGTTCCCTTATGTGAAATGTGATATGATCTTATTTTAGTAAAATAGAAGCAATTCTTGGACAATAATTAAAGCAATAAATATACCTGCCCAGTAATAATCATTGGCTGATATCACCTGTATTGTCTTCGTTTTATCCAATATTGAAAATAAACAATCTTGCATGGAGTTAAAAGAAAATACAGCAAAACAATGATCATAAATATTAACCTGATACTGTCTTTCAAACTCAGTGGCAGAAAACTAGGGATCAAGGGCTGCCTGGAAAACTTTATGTTTTTCAATCTTTATGCATTAGACTGTAATGATAAAAAAGAATGAAAATGAAGCTCAGATGTGGTGTGTGCCATTAAAGGAAGATGACAGGGTCTGGAACTTAGGCCAGTGACATCTGAAACAGGAGAGCATCCAGTGGAACATAAGCATGTGCCGTGTGCTTAGTTTCAGTGGGACTCTATGTTATACCTAAAGAAAGGAATTTGCAGATATTTTCACTTGAAGAAGAATTCTTTCTTGAATCAAGATTTTTGGAAATTTAGCTCTGACTCATCAAAAGATTCTTTATTATGAAAGCTTTGTAATTATTTTTACAATAATCATAAATAAAGTAAATAAATGCATTCAAACATTGTAATAAGTATAGTCTTCATGACTTGTTACTTCATGATGTAGCATTGAATTTATTATACTAGGTAAAAAGAGTGAGTGGACATTTTAGCGTCCTAATAACCAGGGCACAGAAATTTCAAAGACATTGTAATTATTATCTAGGAATGTATGCATGTATTTTCTTAGAACTTCAAAGTTCTGTAAGATTTCTGTAGTAGATTTTATTCTGTCTGCATATTGACAGATCTCTAAAATGCACTTTTACAGTGGTCTTGCTAAATACATCTTTTTACTGCTTGTTTGCTCTTTGGAGTGAGGCTGATATGCCAAATGAAAAGGAGAGTAGCAAACCTAGAAATTTAACTAGAAAGTTTTCCCTAGGTTATGTATGGACTTTTCATCAGGTGTCGAGTGAGTAGAAAAAGTAATAGAGCCAGCTTTGAAGGTGGTGTTGACAGGTGCATTTGGGACCTTCCAGGTCTCTCTTATTACCTTGGCACTGGCCCCTTGAGATTCACACTCAAAGGGGAAAAGCCAGGACCACACATCAGCATTAGCACAGGGCAGGGTAGGACGAAGAACCAGTGAAGCTGCAGCTCAGATACTCAGGAATCAGCTGTCATCTTAGCATCAAGGGCATCTGAGCCACCAGTGCAGTCCTGCAGTGTTCTTAGGAATTATTCTTGTACAACAAAGAAGCAAGTGCCAACCTGAACTCTCTTCCTTTGCTACTCTCAACAAGACTTAATGTATTTATTTATGATGCCAGACAAATGTTCCCACTATTTTTAAGTCAGAAAACTGAGTGAAAACTAAGATTAAATTGATTATGTAGGTAAAGTCCTCACTTAGCCCACTCCAGTGAACAACTAACTCTGTTCACTGTCGAAAAGTTTATACACACTACAGAAGCACATGTTTAATGTATGAGGTGTACGAATATTGTGTCATCAATGATATGTGTAGGTTTTTACATTGCCTTTCAAATTTAAAAACTGCTGGAGTCAATGAAAATTGAATTACTGTTTGTACAAATGTTTACTAGGCCTTTCTTTGTTATTCATTTATAGGTCTTGTAGAAATTTGCCTGATGCATCCCCTTGATGTAGTGAAAACAAGGTAAGATCATGCTTGAACAGGTTTTGTTGACACTGGAAGATATCCAAATTACAAGCTGTCAAAAAATAAAATCCTAGAACTTCTCCCAGTAAGATAACTTGTTTCTCTAATGACATTTATATTTACTTACCTGCATTTACAGCATTTGACAGATGGAATTTGAGTAGTATGGCACATTTCTGATTAGAGGTCATCTAAAGGTGTTAAATCTGGTTATGACATTTATTTTTACTCTTGTAACACAATGCTATGACATGAAGATGGCTAAAGTTAAATTCACTTCGTATATGTAGTATCTGCAGTAATGCTTTTATATTTAATTGGGAAATACCATATTGCCTTCAAAATAATTTTCATCAAATTTTAATAAAAATAATAAGAGGAGATGTTCCATATTCTCTTTGTAAGATAAATAACTTCATGATTTTATATTTTAAAAATAGTTTTGTCTTTATTTTTTTTTCTGAATATTTCTTCTTATGTGAATATAAATTATTAAATGCCCACAAAAATTTGCTGAAGTTAGTTTGGTTTTTGTTAATGTTGGTTACTGAAGTGGAAAAAATAAATAGCTGTGTTTCTAGTTTCTGGAATTTCCTATGCATTTTAGTTTTTCTATAAATTCCCAAATCAGTGTTACTGCACATGAAAAGCAAACCAGAATGGAGAAGCATACTGGTAGAAGGTGAAAGCTGTTCATGCCATGTGTGTTACACAGTGCCAATAATTACCATAGATACTGTTCCTGGAGCTCTGTCTATGTCACAGACATGTAGGCAGAAAAGCTTCACTAGGAGACTAATCAGCACCACACAAATGATGAGGACAGCTGTGATCTCTGGAATATGCTTGAAGTTGTCAATTATGACTTCATATTCTAGTTTCAGTTAGCCAACATGTGCTTTTTTTGGATGCATTTTTGGCTTCTATTTAAATCACATTTTGTGATTTGCCTAAGACCTTGAGATGCATTTTTTTGCAGGTTGCATTTTGCAGAAGGAAGTAATCTGTGATCATTGCCCCATGCCAGGAAAGAGTGCACCTGGAAAGGCTCCAGGTGCATTAAGTGCTGCTGAGGTGCTGTAGGTCCTCCTCAAGGCTTGTAGTTTGCTCAGGCAATCCTGCCATATCCCTTCATAACGTGGATGTGTTGATTCATACAGAGACAATGCACCTGGTGGTTCTCAGGGTCCTCTCTGCCCCTCCAAGTACCACTGGAACAATCCTATTAAAACAAGACATTCATGAGACTGAAATTAAAGACTCAGAAGCAACAGGGTACAAGCAAAACAAATACAACGCCAAATTTAAAAGAAAAAAAATCTATCAAGTGGTCCCCAAAGGATGTGCTTTAGTGACTTCATTTTGGCAGTTTGTGCTTTAACTCACCTCTCGCTTTCAAGCTTTGGTTTTACTCCTCCTCATTTTTCTCTTAGTACTGGTTTAGAAGTCATGTTCTTTTGTAGTAAGAATGTAGATAATTCATAATTTAGCGTAAGCCACATATCATGTGCCAGAAAATGCATTAATTGCACATCTGTACTGGCAATCAACAGAGGTACTTTCAGTTTTCTGATAGGAACTGTGGACTTTCAGAACACAAGGACAGATTTCCCCATGTCTCTTTGAGCTTTCACTGAGTTTTACACACTTTTAGTAGTGAAAAGGCTTTTCAGATCTGAGGTCCTAAAATGTAAAGCATTAAAGAGTGTATGGGGATATTTGTCAAGCTGTAACAATCCTTAAAAACACAATAAAAAGTAAAAATTGGGAAACCCTTAAATTTGAAATGTAAGCCCATAAACAGTGGAATTTTTAGAAGAAAGAAAGAAGTAGGAAGAAAGGAAAAAACAGTAGCTATGCAGAAGAAATCAGATTATTGATCAAAGTAAAACTGAGGGGCTGAATCAAATTAAAAATCCATTAAACAAATTTCTTCATTTGAAGAAACTTCCATTGAGTTAATTCTTCCACTGAGTTAGCTGCAGCTCTTTGCAGAAGTGGGCAGCACCCAAGTGATAGTTTTTCTAGTTTGTTGACGCAGATGTATTCAGAGATATTACACAGATTTTGCAGAAACATTTCCGCAGATCTCAGCAGATGGTAGTAGTTCAAAATACTTACATTTTGAAAGCAAATGACAAAACCAAGAATAGAATGTCCTTTGATCTCATCCATCATTTTGTTCTACGTTCCTTTCATTTTGTAATGGTCCCAATTTACTATAGCAGATTAATTCTTTGATGGCTTTGAAAGTTTAAATGAAACATTGGTTTTAATTCTGAATTTTGGACATAGAATGTTTTCTAATAGTTTTTCATTGACTTTATTCCTTTCTTGCAGTGCTTCTAAGTACTGTTGTGTGCTTAATCTTTCCCAACATGGTATTGATAATCCACTGTTTCCTAATCACTTCCAGCTATTATAGTTTTGGTGATTAGTTTAGGGTTTTCTTCCTATTGGTTAGGTGAAAGGATGTATGAAAGCACCGTTTGTTCCCTAATTTTTAGGGTGTCTTGAGTTTCCTACCTTTGTTCTTAGAAGTGTGTTTGGTTAAAAGAGTCCTGTGGCCATTTCAAATTATGTAATCTCATTGATCTAAGTTACTGTTCTGAAGGAGTTTAGGGAAGATGTCAGAGGCTCTCATCTAGTGGACTGGTGGCTTAGTGCTTCATTGATATTTTGTGTAAGTGCATGTTTTTAATAAAAAATTGGAGAAAATAAAGTTTCTGTCAAAGATTATTTTGAAACCCTGGAAAATGGTTTGGCTCTTTTATGACATTTTGCAATATCTTTTCTGTGTTTAGCAATTTTCTATTATTCTACAGTAACAATGCTAGATTTGTTTATCTGCTCACATCAAGGGAGGAACAGTATATAAGTACATGCTTATAAACCATAGAGAATCCAAATGCTTAATGAAGTGTTTTTTTCCTAAGTGTACATGTGAAAATAATTTTATTTTTTTCTCTGCTAGAACACCAAAGATCACTACTCTAAGAAATTCCTGATAGCTGGATAGATTTAGATAACTATGATTCATTGTTTTAGCTTTATGAATCCCACTTATTCTTTGAAATGAAGCTCTTTCCTCATTTGCAAGATATATTGGAATAGTGTCTGATGAGATATTTAAAAAAGATGTTCTGATTTAATTTTTTTTAGAACAGTTTCTAATAGCTATTTTATATATCAATTACCCTTATGATTAAGTTAGCCATCAAATAAAGTACTGAACCTCTGTTCTTTTCTTCCTAAATACAGAGTCTGGCAAGTTTTTTTGTGTGTCCATGTATGAGAAGTGACAGCACTAGTAAGAGTTTTCTGGCACAGATACAGTCAAGACATAGAAGGTCTATTTTTTAGTTAAGAGCTCTAGATCTTTCTGTCCTAGAAGGTGAGGGAGGAGAAAAGTGTCTTATCTTAGGATAAAGGATTGGGTTTGCTTACTTTGTACCTTTTTTTGTGTCTGAAGCATAATGCAGGCTGTAATGTTGTTTTCATCCGTGAGACTTTCAAAGGATGACAAAACAACCTACTAGGTCATGATACATAGGACAAGACATTGCCATATATATTACTTTAAATTGAAAAACAGTAAAGTGTTTTTCCAGGTAGAGTTTATATGTTTTGATTCAATTAAATATACAAAATTCACAACTTAAATACGTTTTATTGTTGGATAATTAATATTTATGCAGAAGCTCACAGATGCGTAGTTGGTGAGAGAAAGGGAGAATTACAGGGACCTCTGTAAAGCCAAGGGAAAGCTAATTGTATTTGAGGAATCAGTCAAGCAAGCCTAGCTGGTAACTGGAGGATCTTGCTGTGGTCTCTCTGACAGTTCCAGGTTATAGTCTGAGGTTATTTCCCTAGGCTTATGAGTTGATTCTCCTTATGTGCTTTTTCTTTTTCATTGATTATCACCAGTATTTATACAGCTGAATTTTAATGACTCCACTGTTCTTGAAAACAATTTCAAAATTTCCTTTGCAAGTATTCATACAGACTGTGAAACATATATTTGTGTGGAAATAGTAATTTTGGATGTGACTTGGTATTAAGTAGTCAGGAAATGGAAACCTACTGAGTAATTTTTTTCAGCAGTTATCTACAGAATTTAATAGAAAACACAAATGAAGAAATGTATGAATAGGTGTTTTCAAATAATAGATTAAAAAATAACAACAGAAATCTTTCAAATGCATAACATCTGAAAAGAAAATATATCGGAAATCCCTGTGAACCAGAAAAATGTTATGGGAATTAGATGAATCATTTACTTCTCTATTCCATTTTAGGTGTAATATGACATCACTATGCATTTTGAGACAAATATCTGAAAGAGAGATGGTTTCTCTCACATCACAATAATACCAAATTGTCCTCCAGATCTATGTTGACTTCAGTGGAGATAGATGAGTTCATACCACTGGAGTATTTAGAGGTTTTTTGCTTCAAGACAATGTATTCAAAGAGAGGTGAATGTTATGCCAAATACCATATAAAAGACTTGGAGAAAATATAGTTTATTATTTTATTAATAATAGAATAGTAGAATCATCAGGGTAACCTTTGTCCTAACATTTTAGACATATATTCAGTGGGCAGTTTTTTAATACTTCTCTAGTTAACTCAAATAATGACAGTTCCATTTGATTTTTTTCTCGATGCTGAAAACATTCTTTTCTATTTTTCTATATAGTTGTGCATTCGCAAGGCAGTCTCACATTGAGATGAGCATGCAATTTCAAAATCAATGCATAAAGGAGACCCAGGAGACATTATTTTGAAAGACTTTACTTTCATTTATCAGGAGAATAATTTATAAGGCATAGCTTGTTTTCCTGATCAACCTATCACATGTTCCGGTGTTTTTTTATTAAAGCTGTTTCTCACCTTTGGCAGGAAGGCTGCAGTCCATATTGCTCTACTGTAATGCCTCTTCACAAAGTTCAGCTTTAGATCAGAATCTTCATATGGACTGACTTCTGGTCTCATGTGTGATCCTGAACATCAGCATTTAAAATATGAGGCAAATAATTCACCTGAGAAACTGTGGAGGAAATTTTTGTGTAGTTGGGATGGAGATTTTAAATTTTGCTAATCTTTCTGAAAAATTCTAAACCAACATCATTAATCTGAAGGCCCAAATCTAAAAAATAATTTGGAATCTAAATCGAGGTTTGGAATCTGCATTACAGACCCATTTCTAGTTAGCAACTGTTCTGCTGATTTGTGTGCATGTTTATCCATTGTGTTCCTTTGTTCCAATTCTGTCATTTTGGTCTTATTAAAAAAGTTCAGCTTACTACATGTGTTTCTGATCTCATTCCATCTGTTATTTTGCAAGAGCTACTTCCTTTATATCATTAATTCCTCTTTGATTTTTGGTCTTTTTTGTTTGAATGGGCAGAGGTGGAGCTTGTTTCTGAAAAACATTGGTTAAGGAAGAGTTCATTGTCCTTATACAGTGTTACCATTTCCAAGTGAGTGACCATAGTTCACTTGGTTTGCTCAGGCCGTGATAAGTTCATGGTACTTGATGCAAACTGCTCTAGTTAGATTCGTAACAGTTTTAAGCAGAAAATAGTCTTCCTGTCCTGGGAAAATTGTCAGGATACCAAAATATTCTGTATTGGAATGAGCAGTTGGACTCTCAGAAGACCTAGAAAAACAATGGGTTATGGCCAATGAAACTTCGTGCAATTAATTTGGATTTTGGAAGTTTTCACTTCCTTTTTTCCCTTTCTTTCTTTTCAATGTCTTTTAAGTAATTTTGAACAAGAAAAACAGAAGGTTTTGTTAGAAAATGTAGAGAACAACATCCATTGTCATCTAAAAGAAGTATGTAAAAATATATTGAAACTGATAGTTTCTTGAGAAATGTTTTTTTTCATTTTGACAAAAAAGAACCAAGTAAAAATAATCCCTGACCAACTCAGCTTAATGTCTTTATTTCATCCAAATGCCAAGGCTTTTCTCTAGGATTAGATTTCCTTCAATTATCAGTAGCCTTTGGCACAATTTTTCACAGGGTTTGTGTGCATATTGCAGCTTATACTCTGGTTTTATCATTTGAATTTCAGCATTGAAATACTTTGGATATTTATGTACAGATAATTTTTTTTTATAATGAGGACTTTACAGTTTATAGTAATTTAGACATGGATGTGATCCAGTGCTCTATAATTTGCCTTTCTTTTTCCTTCTATGTACAATCTGTTAGGAATTAATAAGGGCACATGGGCTAATAATTCCTGCTAGATATACTATTGCAATTTAAATCCTTCCCTGAATTAAAGAGCAGTGTTGGTGTACACTGTTAAACAGATGCTCTGATTTGCAGTGCTGGTCAATGTGATTCCTGTTCCTATGTGCTTTTTTTTTTTTGTGCTATTCGTCAGAGTACCACGTGTATATTTTATAAAGAGTGTCAAGATCTTTTGGGATAAAAGGAGCTGCATCAATGTGGCTTCATCATCTCCTCATGTGATACTGTACTATATGTGATCAAACACCAGAACTGCTTGATGATATCCCTATTTCAAATCAGTATAGATTTTTGGAAGATCTATAACCTATATTCTTTTCTTGATTTTAAAATAATTCTATACCTTCTTGGAAAGAAATGGAATTTCTGCATCATCAAATCAGACTGCTACAGATGTCTCAAGCTTTTCTTTAATTTTGATTACACATTGTGCCATCTACTCTTGAGTTTTTAAATGAATAGGTGGTTCTTTTTTAGGGATGGAAATACCCTAAAATCGTAATTTCCATTTGACAGCATGGCATGCTTTGAGTTACATGTTTCCTGTGCCATTTCACTGGATTTACCAAAACTTCTCTCAGTTTCTTGGGTCACTTGTGATCTGTAACAACCTAGAATTTCTAACACCCACAAAATAAACCATGTCCACCTTCAGCTCAAGATAGAATAATAATCTCTATTTACCTATTAAAGCATTCTATCCTTGTTTGTGAGGATTTTAGGGGAATAGTATGAAATAAAGACAAGTCCAGATACCCAAGTAATTACTTACATACTTCAGAAGTGAACCAGAAGGAAGTGAAATGGGTCTGTGTGCAGGGAGCAAGTGGTGAGACCATCATAAGGGAATTGAGAGAGACAGTAGTAGATGGGATAAGCTTTTCAGACAAGGAAGCAAGTGGACAGTCTACCAGAGAGAGAAAAAGAAAAAGAATGGCAGGGCAAGAAGGAACGTGTGACGATTGTGTAATTTCTTGTCAGATAGATACAGAAGGGATGTTTGTGGTTTATAAAAGGCTGGTGGACCAAAGCTGACTTGGAGTGGCCTTGCTTTTCTTCAAGATGCAATTTTGCATCTTGAATATTATAAAATATCAAATATTGAATTTTTTTTGAGATTTAGAGTGTAGTGCCAGTGATGCCAAGCTCGTGAGTTCAATCCCCATTTGGGCCGTTCCCTTAAGAGTAGGACTTGATGGTCCTTGGATCCCTTCCAACTCAGACAATTCTATGATTCTGTGAGAAGGTCTTTTACAGTCCTCAAATGCAGTTCTGTCTAGGTGAACCCTTACAGATGGTTCCTTGAGCAGCTGATTTGGGGAGTAAATGGTAATTGTGCTGGAAGACATATAGAATATTATCTATCCTGCTAGTGGCAATTCTTTTGACTATGGACACTTGCAAGATATATTCAGTCTTTTGTTCTCTTAACAATTTTTTGCTTGTTACTTAATTTTTCCTCCTATTTGGACAATAAGCTAGAAGAGTTTCAGGTCCCTTTAATGTCTATTTTGTTTTCATTCTAATGACATAGCACAATATTCTTTCTATGTTTGGGTTTCCAGTGCTTACAAAGTTCATATAAATATACTGGCAACTACAAGGGCAGAACTTGTAAAAAGACAAGAGCCTCAGGGTTTCTCTCCAATAATCTGCATCTATATATTTACATGCTTTAGAGAAATAAATGTACACAGATATATTTGACTGTAGTGGTACAGCATCTTCCTTGGTAGAAGAAGTGAAGTTTCTTTATATTTAAGTTCTCTAGCACTGGAAAAACCTGCTGGAGATTAGTTGTGTCTGCCTGATGCAGTTGCAAAAAAGTGGTACGGACTGTGTTTTGTGATTTCACAAGATGTACATTCTATGCTTGCAATTTAAATCCAAGAAAGCTCTGGAATTTTTTTCTTCCATTTGTTATTGCCTTAATTTAATGAAAATGCTTCCTTTTATAATATGAGGCTACAAATAGCCCTCTTGTAGACAGGACAGGAAAATGTGATGAAAGAGCTCTAAAACTGTGATGGCGAGGAATCATACCATGCCTTACAGTTATGAGAGAATAATTCTTTTGTCATTACGCTGCCCAATGGGAAAAAGAAAAAAAGGAAGAGAACCCAGGACTAAGTACCTCTAAAATGTACTCATTGTAGTGTTGTCTGTTTCTCTAGTTAGAGACTACTGAAGATGTTAAAGATAGTATAGAAGCACTTGGAATTTTTTTGTGCTGTCTCAAGATATCTACAGAGAAACAGGATATTTACAAGAATCAGAAGCCTTGTCTAAATTTTCATGACAGAATATTCAAATTCAGTTTGAAACATTTTGAATCTGTGGGTCAGTTGACAGATCTGGAAAAATACAGCCATGTTTGTACAGAAAACACCCTGTGGTATTATAGTGTGTTATATTGTATTAAATACAATAGATGTGTTTAATTATTTTATTCATTTAGATTCCCTCATGCTATTGTATTGCTGTCAAAAAAGGAGTCCTGGAAATTACAGTAATGTAACTTTTTTGAGTTATGGGAATTGCCTCAGTGCTCCTTATACTCTTAACAGGGAGAAAGAAATAGCATTAGAAGACTTGGTGCTCAGTGCAATGTGAACTACCTTGTACATCACTTGTAAATCTGATTTATTTCTTTTGTACATGGGACATCTATTCAACTATTCATCTGCTATTTCTTGGTGATGGGGAATAGTACCGGGACTGCTAGCATTTTATCCAGAGCTGTACTGTTTTGACCACTGCAGTAGAATCAGCACTTAAAATCACAGCCCATTCCCAAATGACGTGTGTCTGTCACATTCTGCCATCGCTGTACCAGCACTCAGAAATCTCCACCCCAGTGCTGAGTCCAGCTTCGTCTCCCTCTCACGTTTCCTCACCCTCTCCTCTCCCCTTGCCTCTGCCTGTTGCTTGGTCCCAAACCATACTTTTTGTCCAGTCTATTTTAAATTGTGCCCAATGACAAGTCCCCTCTAATTCCCTTGGAATGCCCTTGCATAGCCTTCTGCTTCTCTCAGCCTGTAGGTATTTTCTAATGTTCCAGTATTTCCATTATATAGTTTTAGCCCTATCAACTACCTACGCACCCTTTACTGTATATTGTTCCCCTTTCCCTTTGTTTATTCCCTTTAGACATAGTAGATTCATGGCATGCCCCCATTTTCTTTTTTCCCAAGCCTAAATTAGTGTGAGATAATCAGAGAAGCTCTTTAAATAATCTTTTTCTCTCTATTAATACTGTATTTAAAATATAATCAGTCAAAAGAAATCATGAGGGATAGAGTGGAATGAGAGCAAGAGGGAAAGGAGAAAATGAAGGACTGGGAGGTGAGAAAGTACATGGGATTCTATTTACAAGAAAAATACATGCTGAAAATAAGTATTTAAGATGGGAATTGGGGAGTGAGAATGAACAGATGTTAGCAAAGTTACTTTGTCTGGAGACAAAGAAACGGGATAGTTAAAAAATGTGTGTATTTTAAAGTAAGATTTTAAATAAGGATTAAGCAGCTGGGAAAGGTTACTTAGAGTATGAGTTGGAGACATCTATGGTATACACAAGATTTTTTTAAAAACAATCTAACAAAGCAGCTGGGTGAGTTATTAACAGATGTTAATGATTTGTCAGTGGTATAAAACATTAAGATCACATTCAGGGGTAGACTGTAGTCATGTCTGATTTCTCCATGGACAAAACTTTTGCATTAGGCCACTGTCATGCCTGATTTCTAACCATGGATGGAACATGCCTAAAATAATTCAAGCAAGGAGAAAAATAAAGAAAAAGAAAAGAAAGAAAGAAAAGAAAGAGAGAGAGAGAGAGAGAGAAAAGAAAGAAAGAAAGAAAGAAAGAAAGAAAGAAAGAAAGAAAGAGAGAGAGAGAGAGAGAGAGAGAGAGAGAGAGAGAGAAAGAAAGAAAGAAAGAAAGAAAGAAAGAAAGAAAGAAAGAAAGAAAGAAAGAAAGAAAGAAAGAAAGAAAGAAAGAAAGAAAGAAAGAAAGAAAGAAAGAAAGAAAGAAAGAAAGAAAGAAAGAAAGAAAGAAAGAAAGAAAGAAAGAAAGAAAGAAAGAAAGAAAGAAAGAAAAAGAAAGAGAAAGAAAGAAAGAAAGAAAGAAAGAAAGAAAGAAAGAAAGAAAGAAAGAAAGAAAGAAAGAAAGAAAGAAAGAAAGAAAGAAAGAAAGAAAGAAAGAAAGAGAAAACTGCCTATGTTTATTTTACTAGAATTTGTTCATCTACTGCAATGAGTGGGAGACAGTTCAAGTATGGAAAATCAGTGTTTAATTACTTCATTTACAATAAACAGAAAGTAAATTTTCTCCTCTTTACATTTCTTTTTTTCTCACTTGTACTTGAGCTAGCTTTTCAAAGCTATGGATACAAGAGAATAAAGCTGTATGTGTTGGAAGCACAATGTAACTGTAGCAATGCCAATAATTCTCTCAGAGTAATTGGCCCTTAATGCTGTATTTAAGTATGTCCCGAAAATAACTGCATTAGGCCAGTAAGTGCCAAGTAAATCTATAAATAAATAAAAAGAGAGATAATATCTTTATGAACTGTGCTTTCTGTATGTTTTTATGAACAGATGCATCAGTGTGTATTCTAGGTCTAGAGGGGGTTTTGAGAAACAAGAGTATTCATGTTGAGTGGGATGCAAGTAAAATACCATCTCCAAAATAATCTTGGCACAATAGACATGTATTTGAACTTATTTCTCAAGAGAGTAAAAAGAAACAACAAAAAGCTAAGGAAATATTTGCAGGTTTTTAGCTGCTGCGATGTTGTAGTAAGCTGATGACTCCCTGGTGAGCAGGCAGTGGGTTAGATTGTGCTTTTACAACCCGAGTTGAGCCAGGGGCAGAGCTCAGTGGCACCAGCTGACGAGCAGCACACAGGAGGGGTTGTGCCTCAGAGGTGCTGTGAGCTTCCCAATTTTCTCATTATCTTCATAATGGATGATTGATCCATAGCAGTACTAATTTTTTGGAACTACAAAAGTGTGGTCATTTCTTGCACCTTTTTTATCCATTTCCCTAAATCTGGAGCAGGGGCTAAAGAGTAGCTGTGTGTCCCCTGTGCACTGGCTGCCATTATGGGCCTGCAGCAGAGCAGTGGAAGGTGCTGTGGGTGCCCGTATGTGCATGGTGGAGTTCAGGGTCTGCTACCCAGGGAGATGCATTTCCAAGTGTTGCCTGTGCTACTGTCCACCCAGCATCTGCCCAGATGTGGCAACTTAGATCAAGATGGTTTCACCCTGGAGGAACATTGGATGCTCCTTTCTTCAGCACATTAGTGAGCTGAATCAATGCAAGAATCAGTCATGGCACTTTTTCCTGAATGAGTCATCTACAGACTGGACAGATAAAATTAAAGTTTTGAAACTGTTAAACTGAAATACAAATCAGGAAGGGAAAAGCAAACAAAGAAACAAAATCCAAAAAACCCACCTTTTAAACTTATGTTGTATCTTAGAAAGAAGTGAAGGGAGGCATGTTTCATTTAAAAACATGGTTCCACAAGATTTTCAGCTCAATTCTTTTGGAATTGTGTTCCCTTGACACAATGCACTCCCATTCTTCGGCCCCTTGACACACACACTGGATTTCAGGGATCTAGCACAGTGGAAGACTTATCAATTAATCATTGTAAATAATTACAATGGGTTTCTTTTTCTGGCTGGGTTTCTCTTTTACCAGTTTGGTTTTCTGAATTAATTCCCCACACAATGATGTGTCAGGCAGTATGAGGACAAAGAAGGGGACAACCCAGATCCAGATCAGCAGTGGCAACCCCCAAACTGTATGCTAAAGGTATGCATGAAAGGCATGTGTGTACATGCTGTCATTAGAGTATGCTGTTACACCTGATCTGCTGAAAGGTGGTTTTACACTAGGAGAGTTAGGCCTGCTCCTGGTCCCTTGACACCCAACACCCTTCTATTCTTTGTAGTTTGGTCCCACCATTTCCCATATGCCAGATCTAGCTGTTGCAAAACTGCGGGGGAGAATGATTTAGCTTGATGGTGTGTCAGAAAAGTAAGCTGTTGAAAAGTATTTGTTTTCTAGTGGCTGCAGACAATTGGATCAGCTATCTACTAATGCAAAACTGCATCCTAATCAAAGATGTTATTTACTATGTCTGTAAATTATATATGAACTTTTATTTCTATGATTGTCATTTTTTCTATCTTGTCTGACAGAACATGCTTCATAGTGTTATGTCTTCTCTTAGAAAATCAAGTTCAGTTAGTTATGGACAAATATATTCTTTTGAAGCTATTGCTATTCGTTGCAATCCTTTTCTTTTTCAGATACATTCTTTTTCTTTCCAAATTGTTATATTATCAACTTGACATATCAAAGAAGTAAAACAGATAACAATTCCATCTTTATAGAGATAATTCATTGTAGCAGTATATGGCATATGTCTTAGGAAATTTAAGAATATACTGAAATTTAGTTTTCAAGACAGAAAATTCCAATTTTGTTATTCATTGTTAATAAAAAGAAAAGATGCTTGTCTCCCTCATGCCAAATGCTCCTTCTTACGGAACCTGGTAGTTTGCCATAAGCCTATAGAACATATCACCCCATGGGAAGACTAACTGGTACAGTTTCTCATGAATTTGTGAGTTGTATCAGCTTACTAGAAGGGTTCAGTGAGCATCAGAATTATCATGGAGAAAGCAGCAGGACCACTCAGTGAAAACCAAGTAGGGACAGGAGAGAACCAATTGAGGTGTAAACCTCCCTGTTGTGTTTCAGGTGAACTCTTACATCAGATCGACTGATCATGGGAGATCTTAAGTAAGAAGCATCAAACCACTGAAATCTTGGGTATATTAGTTCCTGTACTTCAATGTATTCATTTATCAGCTCTGCAGTACTTAATTCTAATGTCTAAATACTTGGTCAAGTTTGAATGAATAAAGGATTCCTGAAGTTCCCTGTTAATAAAATTGCACAATATTGCAGAAGTTATTACTATGAAAAATGATTGCACACTACAAAGAGCTGTTGACTTTTTTGTGAAATATGTAATTAGGATTTTGAACTTTTGTATAGCAGATATACTAATTCATGGCTACTGAAAAGAGCCTTGTATTCCTTCATGTCACTCCTGCACTCATCAGATTCAGCTCTCTAACTTAGCCAAAAACCAATTCAACAACAAAAGGAAGAAAATTTGAAAAACCAACAAGCAAGCAAACAAACAAGCAAAACTGCCCAGCAAAACGTGTAGTTAGAGAGGGAAGAATATGGAAGGAAGTAAACTGAGTCTCCCTCCAAGCATATGTGTGTTTTTTGCAGTCAGTTCTAATGAACAGCGTGAAAAAAATGGAACATGAAGCATTGTGCCCTAGGTAGGAAGTAAACCTGTATAAAGAAATAAGTAGAGTGCCCTATGTGACATTTACTCCCATAGTTTACTCCCATAGTTATGTGGAGATAGCAAGGACATAATTAACAAGAAGCCTGAGCTCTAGAATCATGACATCTGGAAATACAGAGGGTATATATTTGTCATCTTGCTGTGTACTGGCCTGATGATCCTCTACAGACTGTTGGCAAAGACTAAATATTAGGACAGGTGGCCTTCTGATCCTTTGTCTTCTGATACAACCTCCTGTCTTTACAGTAGTCACTTTCTTAGGATAAGGGACCTACAAAGGCATATATGACAGAGTTGCCTGTGATAATAAGAGCTGAAGTCACTGACTCAGACACTTTCCATCTACTATTTTGATGAATCATCAGAAAAGTAATAAAAGAACGATGATGAGTGTATCATGCTCATACACATTCTGAGTATGAAAAACATCTCATCCATTAGAAACAACATTAAATCCCAGAGAACATCACATCTGTGGAACAAGGTTAATATTTCACATAGATTCAGCTGATTCTGCTACATGAAACCTTTCCTTGATCAGCCAAACCAAATTTTGAGATCAATTAGATGCACTGGTGATGCCATTTCCACTTACTCATTTTCAGCATCTGAATAAATTTATGCAGCAGAAGCATTTAGAGCAGTTGAATAAGAAGAGCAAGGTCTTATTGTTGTCTTTTTTGTGCTATTCTGACAGCTCAGAGGACATTGGGGGAGATTTTGGCACTGGAAAATTTTCTTAATGAGTCAGAAGTCCTTAGGTGGTATATGGTGTAGAGGTGGATTAATGACTCTGCTTCACCTCTTCCTCACAAACTCTTATATGGCAGTAGGTAATTCTGGAAAGAAATCAGTGGTCAGAATGTCTTTTACAATCCAGCTTTTTGTAGCTGCCAGTACAGACCCTGGTGACTAATAGGAATTCTGCACCAATTAGAGCAGAGTTGTGTTATATGTGCTGGGGCTAAAACAGTTTCAGTATTCTTGGCTAGCCTGAGTGCAGTGGAAATACATTAGCAGCTTTGAAAAGCTTGGCCCACAGTTCTTCCTCCCATTTAATCACATAGCTTAAGAATAATGTAAACTTGAGTCTTGGATGACAAATCATAAAGTTATAATCAGAAATGTTATAGCACAAGGCCAATTCACAGGTACTTTTGAAAGACATAATTTATGCAGTTGCAATAAATTTCAGTTTCATCATTGTTCAATGACGAGAACAATGTGATTCAGAAGCCTTTTGGAAGAGGTTATTTTTCTATCTGAAGACGAGTTAGCTTTTGAACATGCAGATATCTTGGATACTGCTAGTTGAATTCTTCCATATTTGAAAAATAAACCAGGATTTTTATCCAGAGCGTAATAAAACTTAGAACAAACAGAAATTTGGTCAGCTAAAGTTTTGATGACACATATTTCAGAAAACAAAGATAGATATATTGGAAGATGTCTTTTGAAGATACATCAATTTTCAGTAAATTTTCAGATTTCAAAATGATTAAGCTACTGCTTTGGAACCTAGTGGGAAACTGCAGAAGTGATACACATGAAAATCTTGTGACTTTTCATGAAATACAGCTTAAAGACTTGTGTTTCATATTACTTCCGTTAAAACTAAGGCCGTGAGCAAAATTACCTAGGGCAGTTCATTTTGTTCCTTCTGCTACAAAGTGGTAACCTGGGGCAACGTGTTGGACAGGTGGGTCAAAGTAATTTACCCTTGATTACAGTATTGTTGAATGTGTTCCACAAAGTAGCTCAGAATAATCAGTTAAGTAAACCCAATATTGGTGGATAATTTGGCATGACATGAACATTTTGGAAGGTCAGGGTGATATCTGTCTGTGGCTTTCAATAAATAACAAAATATGCAACATTTCTAAGAGACAGTCAAATTTTTCACCTTTCTCTCAGGCACTGCCACAAGACTGTGTAGCACCTCGGGAAATGCTCCACAGGACATTGAAATGGGGCTGCAATATTTTAGATGCTCTGTTCTGGACATATGCATGGGCTTGAGTTCATGACAGAATATTTAAACTAGATTTTGTTAGAACTTCAATTTTGACAACTTTAAACTTTCATATTTTTGGAGTTTTCTTCTGAATTAACAATTGTTTTTTAAAGTTAATTTTCCCCATGGTAATCCACTTCATCAAGCTGTAATTTTTCTTCAACTGTTTAACAGTTAAAATTGCTGTAAATGCATCTTCATTGTATGGGTGATACCCATAAAAAGGATCTGTAGGAATTGTTTGAAGGTGCTTATCTTGCCCTGTTTCTCAGGTATGGTCCATAAGGTGTCTTAGTTCCCACTCAGGGGCTTCTGACATGAGTTAGATGCATATTTATGTGCTGGAGGGGTCAAAATCAAGGAATGTTTCATTGCAAGTTGTACTGTGGGCACATAATCAAATGCAAAGTTTTGAATAATTTGAGCATAGTTGTATTTATTTTGGCTGCAATAGTCATCTTACAATATGGGCCTATATATCTAAAATTGAAAAACTATCCTAGAAGAAACATATTATATGCTTAACAAATACAAAAAATGTGTGGGGGAGAGTAATCTAACTACTATTTTTTGGCCTCTCCATGTCTTTTGTCATTGTGTGTTTTCTAGTATTAAAATTTATATATTTGGTAGTTTTCCCTTCTACACCAGTGTACTGTAGAACTTTATGCTAAGCAAGTTCTATACAAGTACTTAGGAGCAGACAATTTAATTGCATTTTCTGTTGTTAAAAATACTTCTGTAATGGAAAAGAATTGCACTGACATTTTAATATGCTGTCACTTTAGGATACTACATGAAGTGTGAACAGAGCACAGGCACTTTTAACAGGTGTCTCTAATTGTTAGTTTGTTTCCTAGAAATAGCTATAATATAAATTTTGGTGGAACATGTAGATCCAAGGTGTTTGGATCTTGCAACATCCTAACCAGGCTTTCCTTTCGTTGCTGGTGAAAACAAATTGGGTTGTGTAATTGACTTTTTTGTGAATAAAGCTTTTATGTTTGCTTTGAGTTCAAACTCCATCTTTTTCTTATTATTCTTGTTTCCCTTAGGAGGGATTGCAACATGGGCTTTTAGGGGGAAAAAAGAAGTTCAGTGTATTCATTTATTTTAGTAAATAGGACGTTTCTATTGCTTTCAGATTTTGCCAGTCTGTAACTGCAGAAATAATCATGAAAAAAGGGTGAAAGCCAGATCAATTACATTTTTAAAGAGTGTATTTTCATTAGATCTTCCAAGTGCCTGTTATGTTCAAAGGGAGTTCAAGATTGTCTTGTTCACAGAATACTTGAAAAACCCCTTAAAAGAAACAGATCTGTCCAGGAAAATGTCTGGATTGTTATATGAAGTGTGCTTACTTTAAAAAAATGGCAGAAGAAGAGCATCAACACACATACAGTTTTTTCAAATTTTCAGTGAGGTTACTACTATCTGCAGAAGTTGATACAAAAATGTCTTTAAGCAAACAAACAAAAAACCAGAATACAAACCTGGTAACAAAAATTAATACTGAATTTTGAAAAAGAAAACAGGACCAGTTTTGTTACATAGGAAATGAATTATGAACATTCATCTTCTAAAGAGTTTACCTAATTAATAAGTTTTTATTATAAATAGTTATTCTTTTCTGAATTGGCAGAAAGATAAATTACATAAATTCTTCAAAGTTATATACTTAAGATTTAGTGAACACTTCAAGATCAAATATTTCACTAATTTTTAAGATACATTTAGATCGATTGCAGAAAATTATGGAAGTCCATTTATTAGTTAAGCTGTTGTTAAAGTAAAGGAATTCTGATCAATTTGCTAAGAATTGACTCCAGCTGTGCTGGTTTCCGTCATGTAGTTAAACAGAAGCTCACCATAGTTTGATCTCCTTGTCCTTATTTTCATGGTCACTGAAGTGAAGGTATGATGGACTCAGCAGCAGTCGTGTGTTCCTTGAGTGTTCAGGTGCTAATCCAGAGACTCAATTAAAAACTTCAAAGCCATTAGGGAAATATTTCTCTGAATTTAACATAACTCACTATGTGTGTTAATTACATATTTAAATATCTATGAAGAAATATGTAAGAAATTCTTAATTTTAAGATCAAGTTGACAGATCTGGATTCTGATCTGGAATAAACAATAATCTCATCATCACAGCACATAGCTATGAAGTGAAACAATGAGTTCCAACTCCTGCTTCCTGAATTGGATATCAGACTTGGACTTGACTTTCCCAAAACCTTCACAGATGCCTTGACCTCTGTGTCTCTATGGCATAATCCTTTACTCAAAGTTCAGAAACCGTTCTAGGCAAGACTAAAATATGAACTCCAAATAAGCTCATTTCTCCAGCATGTTCACTTGTGCACGTGGTTCAGCTACAAACTGCATTGTAAAAAAGCAAGAACAGATTGTGTCTCTGCCAGATCCTGTGGTGAGTACTGTAGCCACTAATGCCCTGCCTCTCATTTCTTCAATAATTACAACTCCTCTTGATCAAAATAACTAGATGGAAGCACATTTTTCCTCATCACAGAAATAAAGAAAATTATGTGTCTAATGGATCCATTCTTAAAATGACTGCTGTATGTGAATCTATGCTGCAGGGGCAGATTCATGCATACTCAAGATACAGAATTTCTTTATTTTTTAGCATTGTCCATGTTGTATTCCTGAACCTCCTGTCTGTGTGGCATGTGTGTAATATGTCCAAGTGCCAGAAATTGAGCTGACACCAACTATGGCCTTCAAGAGTAATTCCAAACTAGCATCCTTGTGTCTTTTAGCTGGAACTCATTTTATTTGAACTGTACGGAAAAAGAAATCTGAATTGGTTTTCTCCTTCAAAAGTTATCATTGCCCCTTGGGGTGCTGAATGTAGCCTGGTAACTGCAGACATTGACTATAGCCTTGGTGTGTTTCAGCGTCACCTCCACTCCCTTCAAACAGGAGAGTTCTGCTTTTCACACTATTTCATATCCCTTTCCATTGCTTAACAAGTGTCAAAAGAAGAATCTCCTCCCATATTTCTGTTCAAACCTTCACTGTGCCATCCAAGGATCAAGAGCTTCTGCATGAATTTGTGAAGAGTTATATATTTGAACTCTAGTTACTGCAGTAGAGTTCTTTCATTGCTTGTGGTAGATTCTCAAGACAAAGTCTGACACGCTTTCATAGTTTTCAGGTCAGCAAGTCCATGTGCCTTTAACCTGGGATACCTCATGATCAGTGATGATCAGTGTTTATCCCAACTACAGCATTTTTCCTTTTCCTTAGATCATGGTGGAAAACAAGAGTTCCACCCATCTTACATGTTAGACTTATAGTGTTAATCACTGTCACTTTCTTCCCCAGTGGTTTGGAGTTGTTTCCAGAACTGTAAGAACAGACAAATATCAGTAGTGTAAATTTTGTAGATACTTTATCTTCTTGTCATTCATGTGTAGAACTGGTTAGTTGGATTTTCCTTCCCACTATAAGACATGTGCTTTGGGTAGACATGAAGAAAATAGCGTATTCAGAGAATGTGTAGAATATATTTTAGATAAGGAATAGAAAATTAAAGTAATGAAATGACAAAATCATTGTGTCAATTCACAATTTTGAAATACATTAATCATAGAGTTTGGGAAAAATTTGAAAATGGGTAATTAATTTTATTCCCTTCTCCTATAGTCTTTCTGCAAGTGCAGGAAGCTATATGTGCTTTTGGTCACTTCACAATAGCCTAAGCCAGGTTAATGTTTTGAATAAACACTCAATGTTCATAAATTCCAACTGTTGAATATATTTCCTGTGGTATGTTTTAAACAAGGGTCTGCTACTTCTGATGTTTATCCCTGACATTGTTACACATACCTTTAGTATGCTTTCAGTTGTTGTTATCAAGGTTTTAGGTTTTATTCTGTCATAAATTTCTAGATATATGTACAACTATAGGATTATTCTATTCTTCCTTCCCTAATTTTTTGTGAAACACTGCCAGTTAACTTTATGGAGGAAATATTGAAATGGTTTAAATCTTCAAGGAAACCTCTGAAAGAGCTAAAATCAGCTGTACTAAAAAGGCATGTGCATGGCAGTTGTGGGTAAATGCCCTTTCTGGAGTGAATTTTTATTTTTGTGATTAAGATGCAAGTACCTGTTTTCTGAATCACTCTTTCTAGTACAGCTAGCTAAGCTTAACTAAAACCAGAAGAGGAAGCATCTTAAAATCAAATCCAATTATGGGCAATACTCCCACAAGGTTCCTGAGCTAATTTTAGGAGCTTTTCCTTTGAAAGTCCATCCCTATTCCATTCTATCAGAATCATATAGTGGGTGATATAGCCAGAAATATTGAAAAAAAAAATCCCCCCAGATTAGAGGGATAGAACTGAAACAGAGATGGTAGATCTGTGCAGTGTACATGACACATCATATGGTGTAGAGTGCATGCTGTGGTTGTGGTTATTGTTGCAGGAGCTTATATGCTCTAAATCTTCTCGTGACTAGTTTAGAAATGGTTCTGTCTCTAGGAATCTAATGACTTCTGCTGTTTCTTTGATTTTCATGCAAATCCAAGCCTTCTGAAGGGCCTTGACAGCGGAGTTAATATTTTAAAACAGTAGCTTTAAGTCTCAATATAGTAGTGTTTACATGATTCAGACTTGTTGACTGTGGGAGACAAGACTTGAAAATATTTGTAACACCAATTGGGCTGGTTTTGGCTGGGATAATTTTCTTCCCAGTGGCTGGTATGGGGCTGTGTTCTGCATTTGTGCTGAACACAGAGGAAACACCTAATACAGAGATGTTTTTGTTATTGCTGGGCAGTTCTTGCACAGAATTGAGGCCTTTTCTGCTTCTTTTACTGCCATGCTGACAAGGATGCTTGGGGTACATGGGAGGCTGGGAGGACACCGAGCCAGGGGAGGTGACCCCAACTGACCAAAGGGATATTCCAGGCCATACTCAGTATCTAAAGTAATGGGGAAAAGGGAAGTTATTTGGAGTGGTTTGTCTTCCCAAGATGCTCTTATATGTGATGGGGCCATGCTCTCCTGGAGATTGCTGAGCACCTGCCTGCCATGGGAAGAACTGAATCAATTCTTTGTTTTGCTTTGCTTGTGTGCGTGGCTTTTGCTTTCCCTGTTAAACTGTCTGTATCTCAACCCATGACTTTTCATGCTTTTATCCCTCTGATTCTCTCCCTGATCCCACTGTTGGGAAAGTGGCTGTATGGGGTTCGGTTGCTGCCTGGGGTTAAACCAAATAAAGTCTTCTGCTCAAAGATACTATTACTGACTGTATTTCACAGATAAAAAAGTAATTAAAATAAGTATCTTTGAAAAACCTAGCAGTTTAAATTCTGGCTGATGTTTCACAGTCCCTGCACTTTATCTTCCTCTGGTCTGATGTGCCAGCAAATAAAGTCTTGCCATTTGTGTAAAATCTAATACCAGGTTTCTCTTTCTCTTTCCAGGTGATAAATCTTATTGTCTCAAACTAAAATTAAAAAAAAAAAAAAGAAAAAAAAAAAACCAAATATCTGACCCAAGAGACAAACCAACAAAACCCTAACCAAAATAAATACCAAGAAATTAAGCAAAGAGCCTGAAGTAAAAAATACTCTTTTTTAAAAATTGTGTCCTGCATACAGAACTAAATTTTCTGACCTTCAATCCAAAATGTATTGCAAAGTTGTGGTCTCTTTAGATCAAGAACAATTAATAAGTAATTTTTGTACACTAAGTAGTGGCTTGCACTTTCTCATGAAGTTACTTTAAAATATTTTTCCTTGCATTTAATTAAGTCTTTAAGTAAGTCTAGACATTACATATGAAAGGCACAGTGTTACAGTTCCTGAGGATTTTAATATGAATTTTAAATGTTACTTTAGTATTGTGTATGGTATTCTGCTGCACTTTGGGGTCTTTTGAGAGAAAGGCAGAGAAGGAACAAGTGGAATGGCACTGCAGAAATGGTCACGGTACAGGTGAACCCATTTCAGTCTTTCACTGTACTGCTGTAAAGTTGTACCACATGCAGAACAGGTAATTCCATCAGTCCTTGATGCCCATCTTGGGGATGTGGCATGAGTTGGACTTTGGCAAGGAATGTCTGTGCACTAATTCTCAGGGAGCCTAAATTTAAGCCTGACTTTAATTCAGCACTTGAATAAAAGATAACTGAAGGTAAATAAGATGAATAATACTTACGTGCTTAAAAGGTATGCAAGAGCTCTGCTTTAGTGCATATCTAGTTCCAGCAGGCTGTACATGACTGCTAGGTTTAGGACAGATCCTGACTCAGCCAAGGCAGAGCCCTTCACTGCCCCTGAGGTGTCTCTCTCGGAAAGTCTGGCAGGGCACAACTTAATCTGCACATTCAGGGGGGCAATGGTCTCTGATGCCCTCTGCCTCAACACCTGGGGTGCATCTCTGCAGAAATGCTGCTGTGTCCTGCAAACAGAGCTGCATGCTGTGGGAAGCAGCACTGAGGACTACGACCCTCTTATGCTATTGATAAAGCCATGTCTGCATCCATACTAGAAAGTACTTAGTTTATACTTTCTGTAAGTTTATCCTTAACTAGAGGTTAGAAATGTGCCAATACCAAAGCAGTAAAAAACTTCACTGGCTGTTTTCCTATGGTGAGCACCATGAAAAAAATCCTCATTTGATTTGTGCTGTGTGTGACAGAGCTGCTGTGTCATTCTCTTTTTAAGTACCTTACCAGCAGATGCAATGACAAAGATTTGTGAGCTGGATGATTCAGGAACACACTCATCCCTCCCTTGAGCAGGTAAATGAGATAATGGGATTCTGGAAATACGCTTTTTTTTTTTTTTTTTTTTTTTTTTTTTAACTGTGATAGCCACCTTTTATAAGCTGAATAGAAACCAAGAATTTAATTTCTTTCCTGCCAGTTAGATTAAGCATCCGTAGTTTTTCCTTCCCATGTTTTGGGATGCATAGCACATGATTTACAGAACTGCTGACTGCTGTAGTTGCAATTAAAACAGTGCTGCCTTCATAGCTTGAACACTGAGTGCAAACAGGCTGAGAGTTTAATCAATCCATTTTAAAATGTATTAACTAAACCAGCAGTTTACTATTCTTGTCAAATTCTAAACAACTGTAAATCTTGTTTTCAGAAACCAACCAGAAAAAATGTAACACATTAAAAATGAATTAGACATGGCACACCTCCCATAAGCTGTATAATAAACAGATCACAGCCCTCTAGTAATAGTTGTGATTTCTGGCATGTCACTGGAGAAGAACTCATGGGTTTTCCAAATGACCTGTGTCATAAATCACTGCGTTCCCATTTACACTGAGCACATGTATCTAATTTTTCGAGTGGCTTCTGAAATCCTGATGAATGGCTTTGAAATTGATTACTGGAATGTATGAAAAGTGGTGTCACAAATGCCTCATTGAAGAAAGGAAAAGGGGGCTAAAAAATAGCCCAGTGAAATCTGAACACAAAATTGTAATATGGACTAAGTAACAAATTAATGAATGCACAGATGATAAACCTAAAACAACAAATGTGAAATTGCTCACACTTTTCTTTAAGGCAGATAAATTAATATACATTTTAAGTAGAATTAAAACAATATAAATGCACAAACCAAGCATGAACCATACTGGTATTTTTTTGACTATGCAGGTATCAACATCTTGCTTGTTCAGGTTTTCTGTGTTTTCTCTGTGTTAGTATGAAAGTTTTTATCATAAGGAATGCTTCATGTCAGTAAAAATTAAGGCATCCAGAAATGCATTCAAACTTATTAATGGAGCACCTGAGCCATACTGAGGTATTTTTGTATATCCTATCCACTTTCTTTATCTATGTGAACTTTTCAAAGCAGATGTAACTCCCCATCCATCACACTCAAAACTGAACAAAGCCTATACAATCACTAAAACCAAATTAATACTCCTTGGCTCTCTGTACCTCTCTGCAGACACCATAGGCATAGTATCCAACACAGGCTCATGTTTCAAGTGACAGGTAGGAGCATACTTGGTGATTCTAATTTTTATTTCCTTTGTGTAAAAGACTGCAAATTATGTTACATGCTGAAAGATAATGTAGACAATTTTTATGTTTTGCTCACAGCCAAAGATTTATCTGTGTCAGCAGCTGGAGCAAATGGACTGAAGTTAAATGTGTTACATGATTGTAGCATGTAGATTCTGATTTGGTGTTGAAAGAAACTCCTTGGCAGATAAGTAATGAAATGAAACAGCAAACATGCCATCACCTAATAAAAACATCAGTTCATAAAAACTATTAACTACCTTTTCCCAAGACATCCCTTTTTAATTGATATATTTGAATTTGTCATAAGAAAACAAATTAATGTTATTCTAATAATATGTCCTGACCTGTGCTTACAGAATAAGGATTTTTTTAAAGGAAAATATTACCTTTTGTCCAGTCTCTATTTGCATGGTTCAAAATGACCAACGTTCATTAAACTTTATTACTGAGGTTCATGAAACTTTCTTTGGATTAGAAAAGCATAACCTTCTGTCCTGATTTAGAAGGGTGTTGCAGCTTTTCATTAACCTGGAAGCCTCCTATTTACATGGTTCACAGCCTGGTCTCAGCTCACTTGGAGGTAACAAAGGGTGTCGGGACACAAGTGCAGCAGGGGGCTCATCCTTTAGGGCTGCCATCTGAGTTTGATCAGGTCAACTGCTTTAACTCCTGCCTCATTAGGCAAAATAAAATGGAGATTATGGTGTGTGGAAGGATCACATTACAGACAGAAAACTCTGCCTCCTGACACTCTCTGTTGATTTTGCATTTTGACAAGACCTTGCTCTCTGTGTTTTCCATTCTGTATTAGAGCAGGCCTTAAATTATTTTGAAGACAAGATCATTTGTATCCCCTGGCACTTCAGAGCTTAGCCATAGAGGAGTGAAGTAGTAAGTGAAGACACATTAGTCTCAGAGGCAGTTTACTTACTGGAGAGATGTCACAGTGCAGCAAGGGCTTAAATGCTGATAGACGCTTTAATTCAGCTTGTCAAGCAATGCCGAGCTCTTCTTTTTTCAAAGTTCAAGTTAGCTGTGAATTTGAAAAAATCTGACACAAAAAAGTTCACGAGGTAAATTATTATTACCACCTGGCACATAGGATTGAGTATTTAATTTTCATTATTTACAATTTACATGCTCAGTCTAGTCCTGCATAATTAGGTGCTGGTATTGGTGTTTACATAAGATTGTAACATTGTTTAGGGTTTAAGTGTGTCTGTTGCACTTTAGTGCCTGCTAGAGTGGAGGAAAGTATCAATCATCAAAGATTCATCTCCTAATGTGAGCCTATCACCTGATTGTCCATTAAAAAACATTTTCCTACTGAACTCCTCTGTATGTCCCATGAATTAATAGAAGCTTCTAAGTCTTTAAAAGTCAGAAATTGGTTCAGCATATCAGTTTGGCCAGCTGGTAACTAGTGGCAGATCTCTTATGAGGAAGATAATGACAGTTCTTATCCATCACATTCAATTATATTTTTCTTTAGGAAAACCAGGCTCTAAAAATCAGGTTATGGTTAGTAACCAGGTATAGCTCTTTTTTCTCTTACTCCTTTTTTTTGTAGGATTTTCTTTAACATCTTCCTCCACAGGCACAGACAATAAAAGTGAAATATCAAAATTAGAAATAAATTTACTGTATTTTTTGTGATTATTCCTTTATAAATCAAGAGCTAGACAGAAGTACAGACAGCAAGCTGCTGTCAGAACAAGAAGCTCCCCTCAGGGAAAGGGGAAAAGAGGCAACAAGTAATATGTGACAGATGTGAACATAAATTGTTTAATGCAAAGTAGAGTGTGCACAATTCTATGGTTAGAAGTGTAGCATAAAATTGTTTTAGGCTGACCCTAGATTTTTTTTATTCAATTAATGACCATAAAAAAATACACTTTTATTGCCTTCTATATGAATTTAATGTCTGAATGTAAAGCCATTAACTTTCAGGAAACTGTAAGTTGCACAATCCCTAATAATGTCTCTTCAGTAACATGGGCCACATTTAACTTCTTCTGCATGTTAGACACCATCTTCAGCATCCCTTGTTCCTGATGCAGCCTGATTAATTTGAAGACTATCATGTTTCCTTGGACTTAATGAGGAAGGAATCTTAAAAAATAAACTTGTTGCACATTTTTGTTTCTATATCTACCTTAAGAGTTGTGTCTTTTGAAAGTTTTCTCTAAGAAGTTTCACAGAATGAACCTGCCACTTCCAAAAACAAATGACAGATAGGCAGAGAATATGATTTTCATTAAGCAATTACTGTCTGAAAATTATTAAAAGGATTTTCCTAAAGTATGCATCTTGAAGCATGTGCATAAATCATTGCAGATTCTGTGGCCACATTTCATTTATGTCTGTTTCCAAGCTGTGATTTCTTCCTAATGTTCTTTTAACTTTCTAGGTCTGAAAATCTCTTTTTTTCAGTTCACCTTACACTAGTGGCTGCTCTTTTCCACCAAATCTGTTCCTTCTGTGTCTCTTCTTTGTCCTTTCTAATAACCTGACCCAAATTCTTCCTCTCCAGTTAATTTCTGCTTCACGTGCCAGCAGTTCTTTACTTGCTGTCTTTCCTTTTGACTCCTTCAGATGAAGGCACCACTTTCTGCTGTAAGCTCAATTCTTGCTGAGACAGAGACACACATACCATGTCACAATATGCCTCATGCAAATAATGCTGAATATGGTATTTAGGAGGTCCTATGGTAGAAAAGAGAACAAACTGCATCAGGAAGATGAAGGCAATTGTTTAAATCAAAGCTGTGGTGAATACACTCAAGAGCAGTGCTGAATTACTGAAAAATGAAGTAATCTTGGTTAATAGTAAAAACTGGGCATAGGGGTGGGGACTGTTTGTGGTCTTTCTTTATTCCACAGCCTTGTAGATATTTGCATCAGCAAAACAAAGTCTGGCAACAAGCAGTGGCCTTAAGTTGGCTCTCTCGTGAGAGCAGCCACCACCAAATTGCATTCCAAGTGGAAAATGTAAGATGTTGGCAATGCTTGACTGCCTTCCCAGTACAAAGCCCACCTGAATCTGAACAGTCTTGTCTTCAGCACCTTCAGTTCTGGAAAAGTGTGGAGGGCTCATAGCACTCATTTAGTCTAAGGGCATGCTCAGTTGTCATTTTAGTAGGATTTGTCCTTCATTTTTAATAACTTTGGCCAAAGGTCTGGTCTCAGGGGATGGAGATGGTTGGATGCAGAGCTGGTTCATCTGCATGGGTAAGTTAAGAGAGAGAGTAACTTACATGATGCTGAGGAGTCAAAATGGCAAATTCTCAAATATTAAATGTTATTAGCCTATATCAGCATCCTAATGCAACTATATTTTTTCCTCTCCATTTAGAAAGCTAAGAGGGAAGTGCAGCAAATACTACTCTTGCCTGCTGTATGCAGTACTGACGCTGATATATTGCAAGAGCACAATGGTGAAATTCCTCTTTCTCTGTTTTGGTCTTAGGAGAACAATGGGAGCCATGCAGTAGGTCTGAGTCATCTGGCACGGCTCGCTGTGACTCATGGTGACATTCTGTAACTACAGCAAGGGACAGCACAGCTCCCTGGCTTGCAGATGTAGGAGCAAAGAGACAAAACTGGATACTTTTCCAGCATCATTAGCTCTCCCCTTTGGGGTCCAGGAGAACCTGTTCAGGGAGCATTAGTGAGGGCTTGGGCCCAGGCTGTTTTCACAAGAAGAATAAAATAAAAAATTGTCCACACCTTTTGCAATCCAGCACTACTTAATCTCTGATTATTTTAGCATAGATGATTACCATGTGGTGAGTAGAAATTATGTCATGCTGTAACCTGGAGATGGTTTGGCTTGAAAAGGCTTTGGTTTCAAAGGAGATGGGAGAGTAATAGGGTACAAAAAAATTGCTTTTTTTTGGTTACACTTGATTGCTTTGAAAGGTGCAGAGGGGTATGTTACAAGAACCATTTCTAGGATTCTTTTTCCCTTCAGAAGGCATTAGCAGTAATACTATCATCTCTAAAATTCAAGGAATGCCATTCTAAGCTGGTTTGGATCAGCAGAAGAAAGTTCAGAGCTTGGAGTTCCTTCCTGCCTTTTTGCTTGTATGGTAATGTATAAATAAAGAGTCCAGTTTGTGACGTCAGATTTCCACTTTAACCTTTATGCAATTTCACCTCCATTGCATGGCAGCACAGCTCAGCATGAATTGTCTAGAAATTTAGCTGGTTTTTACATGTAAAAGTTTGAAGCTTTTCAAGAAAATAAAGGATGAAAGGATCAAATACAAAAAAAAATCTATATTTACATCATAGATATTCTTTACTGACTTTGAGCACAAAATCATTACTGGAACTTCTAGTCTAATTTACACATGATATATTGTGTTTGAGGTCTTTAGTAAATCCAGTGTTTACAGTGAAGCCAAGTGATTAACATTTTTGCTTGTTTTAGATTTTCTGGTAGATTAACACTCCCTAAATTTCCTCTGATTCTGTGTTACATTTAATTCCATTGTTCACATTTGTCTATAAACTATTTTAGACTGCATCAGCTGATACTCTTAAATCAGATTTTATGTACAAATGTTTCTCTGGGCCATGGAGATATCTGACATAAAATGTCTTAGGTTCTCACTTCAGGAGGTCTGGATCTTTCAACCAAATTTTGGTAGCTATTTATGCCTTTTGGTTCAGGATCGTTCATAGCTTTGTGTTATATTGAAGCATGGACAAAGAGTGTAATTTGTTAATGTCATGAAGGATGAAGTTGGTTAGAAAGGGAAGTGTACACGATTTATAATAACACAAGTATTTCCTTGCTAATCCCTTGTCAGGTTCATTATCTGTAGTGCCCCAGGCAATAGTTGGCCTATCGTGAGAGTGAAATTTAACCCACAGCATGAAATTAATCCTCAAAGACTTTTTTCTACTCTTTCTAGAAATAATAAATTCAAAGTGATTTTATATATCTCCTCTCTAACTTTATGCAGAGGTGTTAAATTAGTATCTAAGCTCTGTGGCACATGTCAATCTATTGATTTACGTTTAGTTAACTAAGATGAAAGCGTGTATCAAGCATAATAAGAAATTTGAAGGATTAGCGAGATGTCTATTTTTTTCTTCCTGAAAACTTTTTTTCATAATACAGAAAATTCTATTCCTTGCAATTACAGGGAAGACAAGGGTATATGTATGCATACATGGATAAAACCATTCAAATTATCATATCTGCATTTCCTAGAGTTTCCAGTTTTATATATGAAATAACGTGGTGGAGGTTTTCTTACCCTGACTTCTGTCGTAAAGCTTATTAGAAATCTAATGAGGGCTTGTTTTGGCTAAAGAAATTAATTTTTACTCATTGTAGAAAGTACTTCTTGAATCAACTGTGTAAATGCCATGTAAATCAGCTGGGTTTTTTCAAAAAGAGATTTCTGTTTCATTGTATGCTAAGCTCTTTCTGAGGAGAGAAGAGTTGAAAGCATTTTAATACTGGTTGATTCAGACTCTCTTCAGCATTGCAAGAATATCATTCCTCACTCATAGCACTGATCTACTCCTATGGCTACTCAAAGCTATTCATCTACTCCTGAGCTACTCGTTGCTGCTCTTTACTCCTGAAGGCTGAGGTTTGGTGCTCACTTTGAGAATTCTTCCACTTCTGATAGCAGGAATTCATATTTAATAAATGTTTGCAATTGGCCATATCATCTATGTTAAAGAGCGTCTTCCATATATTAATTGAAACTTCACACAATCATAGCCCTTTGGACAGAAACCAAGAGACAAAAAATTAAACAAATCAAGTGTTTCATAGTACACAGATCTGGAAATACATTATTCTTCTGACATAAGTTGTAGCAGTGGTGTAGACATGGAACCATTCTCTCTGCACATATTCCTTAAAAGAAAATTAGTTCCTTAAGTCACACTGTATTTTCTCTGTGTATTTTAGAAAAGCTATTTTTGTGCACACATATACTCTAGTGGTGAGAAGGAAAACAGCAATTACTGGAGTATAAACAGAAAGTAAACAGAACAGTGAGCAGAGGGATATCATTGAGCCAAAAAATTACTTTAGACATGTTAGAGATGCCACTTGATATTATGTGTAAGTTCTAGGAAACCTCTGAAAACTATATATCCTTTTGGTAGAAAGTCCTACAGAAGTACCTCATGTAAAGTTAAAATATCTTTCTCTTATATATTTTTAAGTGGCTTTTATTGTCAATGGGAGCTGATGAATTTGAGAATTATAATTTGATACAGTATGGTACAGTAAATGAATACCATATATTAATTCAGATATTATTTATGTCACATTAATACTATCCATTGAATGCAGTAGTAGAGAGAGAAGGGAAATTTGCAGAATTACAGTGCTTCTTGATGTGTTTTAGAGATGGAAGGAACAGATGCAGTGATACATTGTTCATGTTTTGACCAGTATCTGCCTCAAGGATTTCCATCTGCTCAATATATCATGTTTCTTCAGCACCACACTCTTTTCTATCTTGCCTATTTTGATAATTTTGCTCACTCCCTATATATCCATCACTCATTCCCCTGTGTTTGACTTTCACTATTTGCCCTTTTCCCAGACCACAGGCTCATAGGGGAAAACCTGCAACAAAAGCAGCAGTGTTTGTCGATTCTGAGGCTGTGGTTTCTGCTCCCAGTTCCAATGACAAGCTGGCATCTTGTGACCTCTAATAAATGACCTCTAATAAATTGGCGGGTGATACATCTCTTAGCTGTTAGGCAGGATGGCTGTCTGCATTTTCAAGAGAGTCTTGAAAAAGAAGGCTAAAATCTGTCCCCTGCACGTAATAAAACTGGAGATACCTTTCTGCAGACCTTTAAGGTCAGCTTTATTCTTGGAAGGGGTTCAAGCCACAAGTGGATCAAACTTTAGATTTTTAACAAGGATAATTCCAATGTACTCTGCAAAATTTAGGTACAGTAGGCCCTTCTCATGCTTCAGTCTGGGCACCTTTCAGACTCCATAGCAGGGAAGGTTGATTCTTACAAATACTTGGGTCCCTATTTATGTGCACAGACACATATATTGCACAAAGATTATACTCAAAATGAAGCAGCTACAGCTATTGCTAGTATCACATAGCAAACCTCTATACAGCTGGTTCTTTGAAAGCATCATAGCATAACTTAGGAAAAGGATAAATTATGCTGTTCTTTCACAGAGTTGCCTTCCCATTAGCATATGGGCTAAGAAAAAGAGGATAGGAGAGGGCATGGCTACATGTTGAACACTTACGCTTTTACTTATTGCACTCTTAGTTTGACATTAGACAAGACAGAGAAATTTGCCAGCAAGATCATCATCCTATTCATTTTATATATAAAAATATATATCAAGCAATTACCTATTAATTCTGTACAAGCATGAAGACCCACTTTTTTCCAGCAGTCAGTTTTCAACAATCCTATTTTATTTATCAGTGAGCATTCAACAATTCAATAATTCTGTTAGTTCTATCTCTGAATCCATGTAGCATTATGGAGACTTGACTAAATGTGTACATGGAAGAGTTACTGAATGTGGTAAGGAAACAGAACAGTAGTCCCTGAGAAATACTGTGTGGGCAACATCAGAACTGCCTTTTCTTATTTCTGTTTTTCAGTCCTCAAGCTCAATATCTGAGTCAGATCAGCCATGTTAGCATAGTTTGCCTGCCTGCCTGTCTGCCTGGAGAAGGATGTGAGAAAAAAGCCTTTAAAGACTTCTGTGACTATACAAAATGAAGGCGCTGTTCTAGCTTCCCACTGGTGGTTAGTGAAACAGTGTGTTTTCTGAGATAGACCTCACTGTAACAGAACCTGACAATACTTTCTTAATTTTAATGTTTTCATGAACTCTAAAGGAATAGTATACCATTTCTTTTTTAAAAAATAATCTTTTAATCTTTAAAAGGCACAAGGCTGCAAGAAAGCAGTAAAATCTGCTGAAAAGTGTACCCTCCAGACTGATTGCTGCACTGATTGCTGCCCACAGACGCTTCACTGAAATCCTCTCTTTTTCAAAAGTTGCCTTGTTTTGTACCTTTAAAATTATCAGCACTTGGAAAAGCCTTGTTAAATCTGAAAGAATTCCTGTTTCCCTTTAGACTTAACAATGTTTCAGATACTGATTAAAAGGGGAACTCTCCCTTTACTCCTGAAGTCGGTAAGAAATATTATGGAAAATTGTGTTAACTCTTGCAAATCCCTCTACAACTATAAAAGTACAAATGAGATCGTCCCTGCTGTTTCAGTCAGGCCTATGAACCTCAGAGCAATAGGATATTTATAAGAAAATTCCAGACATAGCAGTGGTGCCGTGATCCATATGACCCAAAGTTTCCAGTCTTTGTCTATCCTCCTGTCTTTAAGGAAAAACAGAGGGGCGTAAAATGAAAACTTGGAAGATCACAAATCATTGTTATGACTCATTATAATGAATGATTTGTGCATTGCTTTCTGGAGTAGTTAGGTTGAGTTCAGGGGAAAAAAAGTAATGCTCCTTTATAATTTTCACCACTTTATGCCAATTTTCAAGCAACTGTCTTTCCTGAAGCAAAAACGATCTTTTTTCCACTCCATCCTGGGTAATAAGTGAGTTTTTTCAGCTGGAAGAGTTTGTTGTGATATAAAGGTGCAGCCTTACACGGCTGTTGTCAAGACCCTGCTAGTATTTCCATTACAGCATTATTTTCTATTGTATAAAACTGAGATGTCAAGTACTCAAAGCTGAACTTTGGTAGTTTCAAAAGTGTATTTAAAAATAAGAAAAATAATCTCAATGTGTGGGGCTATTTGGTTCTGCAAAAAAAAAAAGTATCCTGACAGTTTTGTAGCAACAACTGTGATTCAAAAACAGCTTTGAATAATCAAACTTATTCTTCTGACCTTGGTGTGCAACCTGCATTCCAGATTCTCCTGAGTCTTGTTTAGCATAAGTTTTTGTTGCTAACTGTTAATAGTATGAGTTAGAAAAATAAAAATTAAACTACTGAAGTCTGAAAATAACTGCTGTTTTTCCACTGCATTGAATATATGAAAACTCATTTCCTTTATTTTTTTCTTATCTTCATACAGTGGATCAATTGGGTATAGTCATAGGTGTCAAAGGTTTCTTCTTGCTTACTAGGATAAATTTTAGTGTTACACCAAAATTTCTTGAATGTGTCTTTATGTATCTGTGGACTCCAAAAGAACTGGCAAGCTACAATTTGAACACACAGAAAACTTTCCTTAGTGTTAAGTGAATACATTTTTGTTTTGATTTTTACAGAAGTGCGCTATTTCTGATTAATTGAATTTCAGAATGCACATGCTCCAATATTTCACTAGTTTTACTATAAGTCACCATGGCAGTGAAAGTCATAGTGCTTCAGAGGAAATTTCATCCTTAACTTTCCTTGTCCTACTATATGTTAAGAATTGCTGAGATCACTCAGCACTGGTCGATAATGAATTCCACATAAGCTGTAATACTGGGGCACAGTTGGGTGGGTAAGAGCTGAGTTTCAGTCTTTACCTCAGAATTTCCTTATTTTGCTCATTTAAGTCTGTATGTTTTCTGTCACTTAGCCATACAATTTATTAGGAAAAAAATAATCTGTTTGTGGAAGCAGTACATGCATAGTAGGTAATGTCCTTATTATGTGAATTGGCTATTAGTTATTTAAAGTGGTTTGTCTGTTAATGAGAAAGGGCATGTGTGTTAATGCTTTCAAGTGCAGGATATTTAGCTCCATTTTTCAGCAGTTTTAGTCTAGTTGCATGCTTTCCAGTATTTAAAAAATCTTAGCCACAATAAATTAATGAAATTGTTTCCCTTTCAAATATTTTCCAGCACAAAACTAACACTTCTTTCAGCAACTCACAATTTTATTTTGGCTATTTTCCTCTAAAAATGAATTTGGATTTCTATGTTTGGCCATTTCTTTCCTTTGGGAGAAAAGATATTTTTTGTTATCTTTCTTACTTTGACCATAGGGAGTAAATGTAATGTAGGTTTTGTTGTGGTTTGAAAATTTTTGGTGCTAAATCATTTTAATACCAAAAAAAAGAAAAAATTAAGAATACATTCAGCTGTGCGGGGATTGATCTCATCAAAGGACTTAAAATGTTAATGAATACTGAAAAGTGTTGAACAACCCACCTAAAAATCCTCCCCCTCCATCTTCATGCCAGAAAGCCGCAAAAATTCTTCTGCCTTCTCTGGAGAGGTGCTGTGAGATTTCCACAACAGACACTGAGATCAAAGCTTTGTTGAGAAAACTGTGTAGAAGTGCTTGGCCCTTTCTACAAAAATTGTAGAGGAAGAATATTACTTTTTCCAGTAGCATGTAGATCTTTACTACATTTTCTGAAATTGGAATGGTTTTAGAGCAGGGCTTGCTGTTTGTATTTCAGGTATTGTCCAGTAGTGACCAGTAAGGGATCATTTGAAGCCTTTCTATGGCTAATCCGACACGTGTTGGAGTTTACAAAGCTGCATTGAGGTTTGCCTTTGCATCTCCTTGGAGTAATGGAGAATATCCTTACCATTTAAAGGCAGCAAAATTACTCTTCTAACCTGGTATTACTTAATTGATAGGTGAAATATTGATAACTACATTTCAATTCTTTAACAATGCTAATTTGCAGAAGCTCAGTAAAGGGTCATAGATCACAGTAGTGTCACAGGACACAAGAATTGCTTTCCAACAAGAGGTCAAGAGAGGACATACATATACATTTTTGTAATAGAAGTTAAACTGAGATAAAAAATTTGAACACTTTTTAAGTAGGCACGTTTCACACTGAAATCAGCCAAACCACATTCTCATTTTTCCCTGAACTGGGACTGCATATATACATGAGACTGCATGTCCTAATATAATTATCATATAAAATATGAGTTGTTGTGAAATGTCTTCTAGTCATTAGTTTATATTCCTCATCAGTTTGTCCCTTGTTTCTCTATAAGCTGTTTTGAAGGAAAACATATAAGACTTTATTCAAAACTAATGAAAACCAGATTTCTTCTGTCGATGTCTTAGGCTATGAGTGACTGTTCATACTTAAAATCATACAAATAGCTCCATCATCTCTGGCAATACAAAATTATTCCTTGTGGTGCCATTTTGAATGATTTGTCCAGCTTAGATAAGGCTCAAAAAAGTCCACAGATTTGGGGGGGTTACTTTCACTTAGGAAATAGAGATTACAAAGGTTTCAGAAATAAACCATCACTGTAAAAAACCAAATGCTCTTTTTACCATTCCTGATTTCTGCACATTCTTTCACCAGTGTAACTAAGTGCCTTACACACAGGAAGATGTAGGCAGAAAACACAAGTAGTGCCTAAATTTGCCTATTGCTTTTACAGTCAGCACATCCTGGCTGATCTTGTTGTGTTAAGATCAGGTGTATTGCACAATCCTTCACACAAAATACTGCGTGATC
Organism: Ammospiza nelsoni; assembly: GCF_027579445.1. NCBI lineage: Eukaryota > Metazoa > Chordata > Aves > Passeriformes > Passerellidae > Ammospiza > Ammospiza nelsoni. The sequence continues at coordinate 40,318,193 of NC_080638.1, read as the reverse complement.
TTTCAAATAGCTGTCACTTTTATGATCATTGCTGTCATCTAATGCTCAGAACTTGTATCTAGGCAGCCAAAGCAAAGCTTCAGTGACAGAACTGTGCCTTGTACACAGCCACAGCACTGGCAGGGCGGCCTGCGGAGCTGTTCCTGCTCTGGCAGGACATGTGGATGGGCTTTTCACACAGAAGAACACTGGAGACACTTCTAGAGGATAATAACAATATGTATTATTTGCAAGTCCTTAGCCATGAGGAAAGGCTGCTACTTTTGAGGAGCTCATAGAACCCCACAGCTGCCAGTGGTATCTGGGACCTGGAAACGCGAGAGCATCGCAGGCCCTGGAGGCTGGGGTGAGGACAGGCAGCTCTTGCTGTGCGTGTGCAATAGGTGGGGAGGGCTCCAGCCTAGAGCCTCAATCCATATGTCCACTTTGTTGTAAAGGAGTAATTCAAATATTCGCAGTATTTTCATCCGTGGAATAAAATGGAACTCGCACATTCATGAGGTTTCCCGGAATGGTTTTTAGTGTGGAATGAAAAAGTTTTGGTTTTCACTACTTTTGTTTTTGTTGTTTAAAACTCCCTCTCCACACGCACAGTCATTAATGGAATTAGATTATTAAAATATTTATTGTTTTAACTTAGTTTCTGCTGAATTTCTTCCTTGGGAAAACATGAAATTATTCATATATAAGTGCTATGACTGAATTTTTTTTGTTATTCTTCTGCAATATTAGCAGAGTAGATCTGCATGAAACAGTTAAATGGATTAATGTGATCTGCTTCTGGTCAAGTTATTTTTTTCATTAATATTTTTTAAAACTACATGTAAAGAAAAATTTCCTTCTGACGTTATAGCTACTGCATGTTTGTCCCATGCATACAATGGAAGAATCAATACAAGAGAAAAAAAATCAGAAGAGTTCTTCATTAGTATATTAAAAAAATACAACTTTATTGTCTAAAAAATTAAATAAATAAAAATAAATTTACTGTACTGTGTTCTTTTCCCCACTGATATTTTTGATGGAATGATGTGCTGCTTAGCCTGAATATAAAAGCAAGACAGGAGGGAAAGTCATCTATAAAAGAAATGGGAAGTACAGGAAAGATTAAGTTGTTCTTCTGGTTAGTGTACCTTTCTCTGGTCTAAGAGTAAGAGTCACATTCAGAGAACTGGCTGAGAGAAGCTGTTTTGTCAGGTTTAAGACTTCACAGTTTTTGTATTTAATGATGTGCTTCATTTAGGGGAAATACTTAATTCCAACAAAATGAAATTAATTGTGATTAATTTTAAAATAATTTTTAGTATTGCTTCACTTTCTATGATTTTGGTTTATTTCTGTAAGGTAAATATGAACTGTAAGAAAATTCAGCTACAAAATCTAACTACCATAGATTTGAGACAAATCTATGGCTAGTATGGAGAATAACTGGAATAAGTTCTCTTCTTTACCTGTTCTTTATGTTACTACTTTATTATATTCTTAAATGCTTTTTACAGTTAAATAATCATCATAGCAATACTAGAACACTCAAAATATGAACCTCTGAAGTAGCAAAACTTCTATCTTTTGCCTAAAATAATTGGGCTTTTTTTGTTTGAAAAGTAATATTCAGCTCTTTAACAGCTCCTATGATTTACTATTAAAATAAGTGGCAGAATTATACTCTCAACTTAGTTATTATCCTGTGAATAACATAAGCCACTCCAAGAACTTGAGCCAAAAAGTGAAATAAATTATATTATTGAGGTCCGTTTTCCAGTCTAAAGTTTTGCATGAAATTTAAGCATCAGTAGATACCACTCATAGTAACACCTGAATAAATGTTTAACTTAACAAATCAAAATATTTTAAAAATATAATGCAGTTATTTTATTTTATTATAAGTATGTTAACTGTTAAATAATGTATATTTATATAAAACTTCAGACTATACATTCTTTTATCAACATATAAGGGTGTGGTAAATACAGCTAGGAGTGTCTGGAATCATGTGAATTACTGAAAGTGCAAAAAAGCTATACACGTTTTCAATTTTCCAAAGATCATACATTTATTCAAAGTTGTTTTAAAATTAAAGTTGCGCAGATATTTTAATTTCTTTTGTTGTTATGCCACGTAATTTTCTTCTTTATAGCATCCATATACGTCAGTGCCCAAGTTTATTTGCTCTGGTACTGCACAAACCCCAGCCATGAATGGAAATGTTAGGAGCTGTATTCAAAACCAAGTAGAACGTATGATAAAATCCTACTGAGATGTGCAGAGAAGGAAAATACAGCTCAGGCTGCCAGTCCTTGGCAAGCACTGCAGCCTGGTATAAAGCTTGGTTCTATGAGTCAGTGTTTTTCTTTCCCTCTGAACTCTGTGGCTGAGAAACCAGTCAGCAGTGCTGCATGAAAACAGCAAGAAATTCTGGAATTTATGCACAAGGGTCTTTGCAAACCCAGTGGCAAAAATCTGACAAGTCTGGACTGCTCCATATCACACTGTGGTTGTCCTACATAACTGGGTCTTAAATCTCACTATGTGCTTCAATCTAGATATGAAAATAGTGATCTCTTCCTTTTAGATATTAAGATGGCTAAAACAATATCAATATGAATTAGAAATCTTTCTCCAGCTCAGATCAGTAAATAAAACAGGGAGGATTTTTAGATAATGTTGTGGTAAACAGACTTTAAGCACTAAATATCTGGATAATGTAGTAGCAGACGTGCACAAGAAAACTTTGATGAGATATTTAGCAAACATGAACAAAAAATTTAGCAAATTATAGAGGGATGTGAGAGAATCTTTTTCTATAAAGAACATGCATCTATTTGTTCTTCTATAGATATTGATTCTATTAGAAAAGATTACCTAGAGGGCTTTTGCAATAGGAATAGGATCAGAAAAGCATGATCTTGACTGAGGAGTTTATTGAACTCAGAATTAAATGCTGGGTATTAAAAAACCAACAAGGACTGTGAGTTAGGCATTGGAAACAGATGCATGTGTTTGTGTAGAGTCCTGGCTACACAGCATGATGGATCACTTGTTAAATGATAAGTGGTTCAGAGAACTGCTGAAAGAACTCAAGCATCTTCTACATTATGGAATTTCAGGCAGAGCCCATTGAGACTTATTGATCAAGGTCTGATATAACCATGAAAAAAATGTTCTCTCTCATGCTAGTAAAATAACAATAATTTGCGCTTATTCTTTTCACAAGCAGAATTTTTAGCGCTGATTAGTGTGGGTAAGTTAAAATATTTTCATGGTTTTAGATCATCAGTTTTCAATGCCTTTTGAACAGACCCCAAAACCTCAAATAGTTTTACGTGGTTCCCACTTTAAACATGTGTCTTCTGCAGTGAACAGGGAAGGACACCAATGTTCTCTTCTTAAACATTATCAGGGCACTTTGGTATCTAGTATAGCTACTGCAGAGGTACTGTTCCTTCGAAGGGTACATGGAAGACCAAGCCCTTTGGACTGCTGCTGCAAGCCAGAAAAAGAAAATGTGATGTCCCTCATGGCATGGGAGATGGATGTGGGAACTGCAAGGGGTCAAGGGGGCAGGCAGTAAATGCCTTGGCTGGTCCCAGGTAGGCAGAGGCAACATGGGATGCAAAGTGCCTCAGTGAGCGTTGGGAGTGCTCAGCGCCACAGCATTCTGCCCAGAAAGCCAAGAAGCAGGAAAATGACTGGGGAGTAAAGTTAGCCTGATGCTCATTTTGAAAGTGATAAAGCTTGTGTTACAGTGTCCAGTGACTTCTGACACTTCTTGGATGCTGGTAGTGAGTAGGAGGTCGTCCATCCCAGCCCTGGGAAAGCATTCCTGCACATATGGCTGTTCAGCATGTCACTGAGGGCTGCCTGCCATCACACTTCAAAATTATTAGATCAGAAGTTAGTGCTCCAATGGTATTTAGAGGGGAATTTATCTTTTTTGGTCTAGCAAAAGCTGAAAGGATACAAGGCAGCCATCCAACTTTCAAAAATGCATGAAATTTAGTGGTTTTATAGTGCTTTTAGAAAGGAACGGATTTGAAGCAGAGAAAGCCATTACATATCCCACAGTTGTGTTCATTCCTCTAAACAATCATTAAAAACAGGCCAGGTTTGGGTTTTCTTTAAGGGAATGCTTTAGCTCTTCTCTGTTAATAAGACTACTAATAGAGGCTGCCACTGTTGTCTCCAGGAAAACAAACAAACATTTTTTTTCAGCTCTTCCCTGAGCTTCTTATAACAAGTGCTGGTCATCAATTAGTTAGTTCATTAAAAAGTTACACATGATTTTATTGAGGCAAGCAATTCCGAATCAAAGAACCCAATTCGCAGATCTAGGTTGAAGCACATAATTGGCATGTATTTTAGAATTGCTGTTAAAGCTGTAAAATAGATTTACTAGGGAAGGAATGGATCCAAAAACCCTACAGGAAGGAATACGTTATTTGTGTGACTCAGTGTAACAAATGGACTCATTTAACTCTAAAGTCTTATCTATATTAAAGCAAATATGTGAAATAAATGTAAAGCTTCTTTGACTTAACTTCTTTAGCAAGAATTTATCCTTCATCTGATAAAACATAAATTACCTACAGGATTATTGCATTTCTTTTGCCATTGCTTACATTATTGCTATAAAAGACGTAATTTTATTGAATCATTTAAATTTAGTTGAGAAGTTGCCAATGTGTAAGCTGTTAAACAGAATTATATAAATATGTTCACTATGTTGTTGAGATCCACTGTGACTCTGGAATTAAAGCCCCAGCTCAACAAACAGTTTTGCATGCATGATTTAGTGGGGAACCTTACACACATGCAAGTAGGACATTGCTGAGCATTTGCAGAGTGAAAGAGACCAAAGTGCATTATTCAAAGGGTGCTTTAGAAACAGTGATACTTTTTTGAATTTACAAGGATGCCAAATCTTGAAACTTGAGGAAAAGAGTTTGGGTTAAGAAAATGTTGTTTTTAAATACTTTGAGAAAGTATGAGGTGTGTTTTTGCAAGTTTCCTTTAAGAAAAAGAAAGACATTTTTAATTTTGAGTTGAGGTGCATGAACAATCAAGTCTTAAATGTATTAAAATGTGCATAGAAACTAGATTCTGTTATAATTTGGATTGCTTGATTGCCACAATGTAAAAGCTTCTGTAGCTGGTATTGCTGTTGGACTATGCTGATGGCATTGAGGCTTTTTTTTCAACTATTAGCCTTCCCAAGGGATCTTTTCAGACAAAATGTTATGCACCAGCTCTATTTGAGTGTAAGCCTATTGAATAGCATTCTTCTTTCTGCCAACTTGGCAGCAAGTTCTTGTGCTAATAAAAGAGGTTACCCCAGATAGAGATCCCAGATGTGCCTGAACTACTTTTATTAGGACTATGGAGGGACTCAGTGTTTCCTTCTGACTGTTTTAAAAAAGGTGTGGGCTTGCCTTCATAATTGCCCAAAGAATTGCATCACTCTAATTTTTTTCCTCAAATTGAAGAAAATTTTAGCTGTGTTAGCACAGAAATACTGATGTTCAAAACAATGAATGCCTTTTGCCACAATGCAAATGTTGACTTGACCTTGGTGAATTTTGTGAGAGAGGGGGAAATTGCTGCTTAACCTTGAGTTAAAAATGCCTTGATTCGTTATCTCATTTAAATGAGATCCAGTATCGTGATCAGAATGAGTAACAATTGATGTTTCTCAGAACAGCAGTGTACCTGTGGCAAGTGGTGTACTTGACTGTAATATGAATTATTCCTTGAAGCCAGGAATAAAAACCAGTATAGTGATTGCCTGATGTAAGGCTATTCTAGACTGGAATTGCCAACAGCAATATTCTTTTTATTTTTTAGTGCTATTTGGTAATCAGCAGTTTAAAAAGAAGTTACGTTGCTAAAAATTAATCTAATTATCTCCATTCTATTTACTTGAATGTGCCAGCTGCAGTTTTTTAACTGAAAGAAATAGGATCCTCTATCTGAGATACTTAGTAAAATAATATAGTTTGTTAAATCACTGTTGCTATCCATAAATCATAACAATAAGAAATTTACAATCTTAAATCATAATCTTGAGTTTCCTTTCAAGGCCACAAGCTTCATGTTGAAATTTTTATTGTTGTCAAAATTTGAATAGAGAAAATAAGGTTTCAATTAGAATAATTCATTGCTTGCTTTTATTGTTCATCTTGTTATTGAGTTATGAAAAATGAATGGTTCTCTAATATCTGCTCATGTCTCTGTTTGATTTTTATTGTAATTGTGTCAGATATAAAAATGAGCAACACACGATAGTATTACATTCCAGATTTTCAAAAGCAGGGTTTGACTCAAACACTCACATTAGTTTCAGTGGGCTTTGGATCAGACACAGGGTTAACAGCTTATTTTTCAAACAACTAGAAAGAGGTGTAAATGTCAAAGGTGATAGCTATACTGTGAGTTCCATAAACTACAAAAAAAGTTACTACTAAAGCTCTACTTTTCCTTGGTTTAACAGCTTCTATGAAAACAGTGTTAATAAGTATATCAGGAACAGTATATAATAATGAATCAGTGACATAAAAAAACCTTTTAAAACTCCTTTTATATAATAATTGGAAAGTTAAAAGTGACTTAAAATCCCTGACTTCTCATGCTGTGATGTAAATTGTATTTTTTTTAGGTTCCAAATTCAAAGAGGGAAAACTGATCCAACCAGTTACAAGAGCCTGGGGGACTGTTTTAGGACTATTTTCCAACGAGAAGGGTAAGAGTATATGTTTTTTAAATTGTCAATTTTATGCAACCTTTCTTAATCACCCATTTTCCAGACATTAGATCCTCTTTATATTCCACTCTTCTTTTTGCAATTGCAAGAATTTGGCAAACGTAGTCTTACATAACGAGCACAACTTGAAAAGACTTGATTAGTCTAAATTAGACTCACAATGCCATTTTTGGTTATTATAATATGTCAAAGAATGCACAGCTGCAGCGAGACGCTGGTGCAAACCCTGCTTCAGCACTGGAGCAGGATGGCTGCATCAGTGTATTCCTGTATCTTCCCTCACGTGTCTCGTCCTGGTTTAGTAAGCAGCTCGGGCTGAGCATATCACTTGTTTACAAGCTCTGATGAAATGGCATTCCCAGTTACCTGTGGGACACAATGTTTGCAGGACCTGTGTAAGCAAAATTCCACAGCTTTTCATTTTGACAGAATATGGCAAAAGCAGGTGTGTTCATCAGTTACTTGAATCATACAGGCGTCATAAGGTACAGCTGCTCTAAGCCTGAGCTCTTCTAAGGGACTTGGGTTCTGATCCAGAAAGGCATTTAAATATAGGCTTAATTTTATGAGCAGTCCAGTTAAAGCCAGTGAATGTAATGGGATCAATCATATGCTTAAAGTTAAGCCTGTTATCCACAGGAGCTCTTTGGAAGCTAGCCTTTAATCAAGGTAACTCTAATTAGTAAAACCCAGCTTTGAGTAGCTGGCAGGCTTTCCATAGACTTTTTTAATACCATAGCAACCCAATTTTTTTTTTTTTTATCAGTATATTACAGCAACAATTTGGTTGGAAAAGACCTCTGGATCATGAGTCCAACCTAAATATTCATCAAAATGGAACAGCTCCTGTATGTAGTGGTGCAGATGCTGGGTATGGAGGCAGCATAGGTGCAGTGAGACATTGACTTCTTGCATCCCCAAGCTGCACTGGAAAAACAGAGGTGAGATGAGCAGTGAAAATTAATAACTAGACCAGTTTTGTTTCTTGCAGTGAGATTTAGCTAAGCTAAACTACCTAAGCACATCCATATAGAGCCGGATGGTTTGAAATGAGAAAGTAGGGACATACAAAGAAGTTTCATTATGATATTGGAAGAGGAAGTTGTCACAGATGCCCTTATTAGTTGCAAATTAATTTTTGTTGAGAGGTTAATGTTGTGGTTTTTCACAACAAAAGACATTAAAAAGTTAAAAGCTGAAAAGATTCCACACAAATGATAATCTGTGGCTTCTGAAGTATTCTAGGCTGAGTTAATGTTAACTTGTGTTGCTTCTCGAAAGAAAACTACTGAGATATTAATATTTATGATAATGTAGAACTATTTTTAAATAGAAAACTAGTTTCAATATTCGAGTCAGTGAGTGTGAAAAGAGTGTTTATCTCATTCCAATTCACTAGTATTTTTCATATCTGGAGAAAGAGTCTAAATCAAGAGACACTTTCCAAGATAATTCACTATTTTTTTCATTCATTGGTTTTTTCCTATGGAACTCTTGTGCTCTGATACTGGAAATAAACCAGAATATATTTAATGTTTGTAACAAGTCAGGAGTCTGTGAGAAGGAAAAAGAAGATGATTACATGAAAATATTATATATTTAAATCACAGTTTAGCAATGGATTGCATCAAATTTCTGTTGGGCAAGAGCTAATACAGAGTTTTATAGAGTCTGTTTCAAAAACAGTCAATACTCAATTCAAGCAGTCAATACAAGCAGTCAAAAAGCAAATGTCATGAGTACCTGTTTTTCTCCAGGAAGTTAGACAGAGGCAGAAATTCACATTGAAAGACATCAGTAGTAAGCACTAGGAAAAAAGAATGAGATAAAAAAATCTCAGATGAATTATAATGTTAGATTTCAGATAAAAATAAGAAAAGAAATCAGTTAATCCTGAAAAACCTGTATGACTCCATGAGTCTTTCATTCCTGTCTTCACAAGTTGTCTGGTTTTCTGGAGCATGGTGATTACGACAGCTGTGTAGGAAGTGATGGTGGAATGTGAATTATTTTAGTTTGTGGAAACCTTTAATCCTGTTGACCCATTCCTCATGTGGCCACAAAAATATGCAGAAGAGAGCCCCAAGAAAGGGCTTCACATTTAGGTACTAAGCAAGCAAAATCTGTTTATGAGGTGTTCAGACTCAGGTGTGTAAGTCTGTGAGTGGGGTATAAGAAACTCATTTATGCCCCATGTTTATTTCATATTGGCAATAGGAAACACCCCCAATGGTGTGTGGCATTTTCTGAAGATATCTAAATATCTAAATCTATAAAGAGTTTAGGCATAAACTAAAATGAAAAGAGCTAAATTAAATGAAAAAGGGTTTAGGCATTTTTCTTCAGCACTCTGAATTCCCTTTTGGCATCTGTGATTTTTTGTTAAATTGACTAAAAAAACCCCTAACTAAATAAAGAAACACAGTGGGAAAAGAAGTGTTACTAATGGCCTGTCCCTGAAAATGTTTACATTTGAGAATATTGCTTATGCTGATTTGTACTTACATTTTTCAGTAGTAGCAACTAAGGTAAGCCAAAATGTCAAAGCCCAGTTCAGGTGAGATGCTTCATTGTGCCTTAATTTTCTGACCTTGTTATGTTGAGGTCAAGTATGCAGAGTCAGCCTAGGAATTATTTATTTTTATGAACACATATGCAAATGATTCATTTGCTGCAGTGGTTCTTACTGAAAATCAACCAGTGCTATATTGCTACAGTATCACTGGAGCAATCTGGTAATTTCATGGAAATCTTCATCACAAATAACTGCCAGAATTCTTTAACCATCCCTCTGATTTTGTCCTCATTACAATGGAAAGAAGAGAGGAAATAATTGTCTAATCACTAACAGAACACTGTCCATTTCAAAGAATCAGAAAACTCCTTCATCTTTACAAAACACTAGAAATCTTTAAATAAAACAAAGCAAAAAACAACAAACAAACAAACAAAAGTAAAACAAACAAACCCCAAAACAAAAACTAAACAAACAAAAAACCAACAGGAAGTTCTACAAAAACTCCCTTCCCCCAAACTTTGAGTATCTCTTTAACTGGAAATACATTTTTTTCATGGGGAATTAAATTCTTCAAAGAAGGATCCATCCCTTGAACTCTTTTCTTGCCTTACAAGAAAATGGGAGCCACAAAACATAAAATTTAATTGAGACTCACTAAACGAAGGCTCAGTTGAGCAGACCATTAAAGGTCACATAACTTTCTTTTAAAGGGAGGCAGAACTATTAACTTCAGGGATTTTGTGAACTTGTTTTGGGAGCATCCAGTCACTACTAATTGCACAGGAGCTGCAGTGGTGGGAATCCTCTCAGGTGATGAGCAGCCTCTGCTCAGCTGGATTTGCTAGGAGCTGTGCAGTAAAGGTTCTCTGGTTTCGCTTATGAGATGATGCATGAATTGACAGATCTTTGACAGTGAGGTAAACCCACCAGGAGCATGTCTGTTTATTGAGGAGTGACAGCTTTATAGCCAACATAAAAATAATCTGATGCTTATTGGGAAAAATGTTTGGATACATGATTAACTCAAAGCATTATTAGAGAAAACTTTTCATTCTCTGTAGATCCTACAAATAACATTTTAGATTTTGTTAAATGACTGATCATTATACCATCATGATCTTTACTGCATTTGTACTCACTTGCTTTTTTTAGATAGTGACTTAAGTTGGAATTTGAAATGTAAGAATAAACCAATGTTCTAGCTGAATGTATATGTTGTATCTATATTAAAGACACATGGTGTTGTGTCTCATATTAAGAATGGAAAATTATGCCCATCTGCATTGTCTTAATCTGCAGTTACAGCATTAAAATGATGGATGCTTTTATTTCAAGTCTGTAAACAACTTTGTTCTTATAAACTTGGATTTTCATGGGCTCATAATTTTAACAGTAAATGTCCTGGTTATAGTTGGGTTTTTTTGGGACACTCAGTCAAGAAACCTGTTACTTTCTCATTTGTTAACTTGCCTGAAACAGGAAGGGTAGTAGTGTTCTGTATTCCAGTTTTATAATCCAATGCTTCAATAAGTTACAATTTAAAGTGCTTGTTAGCCTTTCTTAGAGCTAGATGGTCCTGGGAAAATGCAAAACACAATTGTCATTAATTTGAGACTTCACGACTTCTGCTGAGTTATTTGATTATTTATGTTTAATTTGCTTTGGTAAGGAGCAATTACCTCCACATTTACACAGTCCAATAGCTTTATAATTATTCCTGTCTTGTTCTCAGCACCACCTTACCTCTCTTGTACCTATAATTGTCTGTATGACCACACACACCTCTTTTTTAATAAGCAGCACCCTGAGTCATACGTTAATGGGGTTATAAAGCTGCACAAAACTTGTCAGCTCTGGGTGGAGTATGTGGGAGAACAGCCAAGACTAAGCAGGAGCTGGATGAGTGCAGAGTCATCAGCAAACATGCAGAAGCTGGAGGGCTCCTGCTCAGTGTGATATCAGCGATGATGCAGCAATTAAGGAATTTGCTAGCACTGTCCTTTGTCCTGCCTTGTATGTCATGGTGACAAGTGTTGGAGAGACTGCAGCAGCGCTCTTGAGGCCTGGCTTTCCCACCTGGCTTCAGAGGACACTCTGCTGCTGCTAGATGCCAGCAGGTCAGGGAAGGAGACTGGCAGAGCTGGCAGCCATGCAGGCAAGCACCAGTCTCTGGCACTCACCAACATCATCACTGACCATCCCTGCTCCCAAATAAGGGTTGCACAGGATACAAATACTGAAATTTCCAGCCCGGTAGGCATGGCATTGTCAGTCATGCCAAAAATGCATTTATAAATGCACACTTTTCCCAGTGTGCATTTATAAAGGAGAGATTAATTTCAGCTTTCTAGAGGCATAAATTCTTGTGGTATCAAAAGACCAGACTTAAGGCTCTGCTTTCAGTGCTCTGAGGGAAGCAGAAGTTGTAGATTAAGATGTTATTTCCCACACACACAGATCTATCTGCCCCACTCCTTAGTTTCTCGTTAGCACTTCAGACCAGCAGAAGCAGAAATGAACTTGGGCCCATGACTGCTTGCTGCATTCAAGAATCTTATTTCTTAGTAGAGACTCACCTACACTGACAGTTTCAGAAACTGTGATCTTGCAAACTGAAGCACCGGTACCTTTTCTGCCTCCCCTTCAGCAACAGTAACTTCCATCTGAGCACTGAAGAAAGTCTGCTAGCATTTGTATTTCAAGAGAAGAAAAATCTATATATAGATCCATCTCTCTCCTAGTCCTACTGGCCTGTCTCACACTTACAGACTCATAATACTTGTACCAGCCTTGGTAAGGTGAGCCTGAAGATAGTAAAAAAAAAAAAAAGCACTACACCACCAAAATGTCTATTTGTATATTTCCTGATGCATCCACATAGTTAATAGTATGTTGCTAATTTTTCTTCTTTTCATCTGTCATGTTGTAGAATTATTCTGTGGATTACATTATTCTACATTGGCATCTTCTTGCCATACTATTTTGTTTATTGCAGACTTCATTAAAAACCTGTAATTTAGAGTATTAGAAATAATTACCACATTCCTTTGTGAAATAATATAATCCAAAATGTAAAGTGTCAATTGAGTTTTATAAAAAATTGTTGAACTGAAAATTCTAATTAAAGCTATAAAGGATAATGTAGTGGCTTAAATTGGGAACATGTGTTAAATCTGCTGGCTTTCATGAATAAAATTAATGTCTTAGGGCTGAATCTTTAAACCCTTGTTCTTGCTTTGCACATCTTTAAAGAAGGAAGGCTCAGGTTTAGAAAAGCTAGTATTTGTAAATTTTCAGGGAGTGTGGGCTTGCAAAGTTTAGGTACAGACATAGCAAATTCCCATAGTACATAATTAATTTTATCAACTGTTTAATCTGTACATTTAGTTTTGAACACAACATTCCTCAGCAGGTGCCCTCATGCCTGTGCAGTTTGGAAGAAAGGATCTACATGGCCCTGTGGGACATTGGTCTCATATATCTGCAGTGAAAAGAAAAACAATGCCTTAGCATAGACTAGGTGTCCCTCAGTCAAAGAATTTCAGAATTTCTTCTGGCTAATTATAAGAGTTGCTTCTTCATAGTCCATGACATATATATGCAGAGTGATAGATCTTTCCCTAACCTGTTTTTATGCCAATTACTGTCACTTTATCCCTTGGTCTACATGGACCTATGTGCAATATCTGATCTTTCTGTTTTCAGTTTCATTTCCTTGTCTCTGTTTTATCTGGACTTGTGTCTTAAAACCAGAAATTTTATTCTTACTCTGAATGGGTGCTGAGACATAAAATTTAAATTATGGTATAGCCTTGAATATAGTAATCATAGAGACTACTTTCAAGATTAAAGGGATGCATAAAATTTGACTGACAGAATTTCCATGATCATTTACTTTAACATATTGACTTATATTATACTCAAAAGGTTTTAGATCAAATATGGCCACAAAGAAGACATGTTTTGTGTATTTATGTGAAGGTGATGTGCATTAGGCTTTCTTTTGTATATAGCAAATTCTTAATCCAGTGCCAACAATTCTAAGTGCCTGGATACTTTTGCAACACTAGTGAGTCACAAAATAAAGATGATACTTATTCTTTTAACCAATGGGTCTCAAAACACTTCACAGGAGAAGGAAGTACCATTATCTCAAATGTACAGATAGGGATATTGATTTGTGAAGTGAGTCAAGTAGAGTCAAGTAGATCTGGATCGGAACATGCCCACAGGTGGTTCTCACAGAGCAGCCTGATAACGTTGCTTATTTGGCCCCTTGTAGCCCCTTAATATCAAAGCTCTGAGGAACACGTGTTGGACACAAAATTGCATTATTTGATAAAGGTTCAGTATCAATAATTGAGTAGTTTTCTGGAGACTTCATCGGCAGCTCATTTTATGAGGTAGCTGTCTGAGAGCAGCCGTGGATGGAGCGGCAGGTCCAGGCCTGAAGCTGGATCTCCTGAGTGCAGGGCGAGCTCCCTGCCCCACAGCCCGCACTGTCTCCAGAGTCAGCCGTGTTTACTGATGTTACTGTCATGAGGTTTTCATCATCCCATTCAGGGAAGAATTCTCTGCTCCTGACTGGAGGTTCCCTACCCCCATCTTCATATGTTAACACTTGAAAACATAAAAAAATGGCTTTGGAATGTGAAAAACTTTATGTGTGTAGCTGTCTGAAATACAGTGAAGTTACGGTGGTGTAACTAAGGGCAGCATTTGACTAACCACATTTTTATTACTGGCGGACACACATTTTACTTGCAAAATTTAATCTGGTATATATGGCAATGCAGTAAACAAGAACACTCTTCTAAAGAGAATAATTTCTGAGAATCATGTGCTTTTAAGATGAAACACATGCTTATTTATTTCCCATAGGAACAAAACACAATAAAATCATGTAAATCTTAAAAGCATCTTAGAAGTAAACAGGCCAGACATTAACTGACATAGTTGTTTTCATTTCTAAGGCCACTGGAGGTACACTCACATTGGGTGTAGGATCTTCATTTTGTAAAGGTTCAAGTTGTTGTATTTTTTTTCAACTATTTTCATTATCGTGTAGTTTTAACCTTAAAGATATGATTTCTCACATGTCTTGTTTTCTAATACTATAATATAAATAGAACTCATGATAACATTAGTATTTATAGCAGTAGCTCCCTCGAATCAGATGACTGCATCATAAGATGCTTATGTTAAAGAAGTAAAAAGATACCTACAAGAATTGTTTCAGTCCCTTTTAATCTATCTACTCAGAAGGTCAATGGAATTAAATTGTTTAATCTGTATTATCTTAACATTCAAGGATATTTGTCATTTTGCCACATTAGGTTCCTGATGGTTTCAAACATCATGTTTAAATAGATCAGTGTGATAATTGTGCTTATAATAAACCTTCTATTAGATCTAGTATATAGAAAACGCCATACTGTGCTTTATCATCAAATTCACTGAACGTGTTTAAGCTCTCTGAAAGTGAAGAATTTGTCTGCCAAATTGGGTAGCCCAGGAAAATGGCCATGAATTTCTCCTGCTTCAGCAGCTGGGTCAGTGTGAAAGACTGCCATGTTTCAAGGGGTGAGCTGCTGTGCCATTCCCTGGTGCTCCAAGCGGGAGTTTAGTGCTCCTGGCACCCTGATGGAGACATTTCTGCCTGGCACTGCTCCCCTCACTTCAGGCAGGGACATGGTGCTGCCTCTGAGCCCTGAAAGCTGCGTGCCTGGGCGCTGCTGAGCTGGGAGCCACCCAGAGTTGGAGAACTGGCAAGAGCTCGTACAGGCTGTGCCATACATGTTGTCCCCCTCCACGGCTTCCTTGGCTCCCCCAGGGCTGCATGAAAATTTCAGCCAGCGAGAATTTTTCAGGCCAGGAACCGAGGAACCAAGTCCTCTCAGAGTTTAGTTACAGCCAGGGCTGCATATCCCCTGAACAAAGATTTCGGGAATTACTGTTAAATGGCAAATTAAGCTTAAGCCATACTTTTGGATCATGATGCTTTTTGGGGATGTGTCCCTAAAAATCTTGCTTGTTCTGAAATGATATCTCTTTAGTGCCATTAAGTCTCCAGAACTGAAACCTGTATTTAAAACATGAGAAACTGATTCAAACCAGGATGCAGAGATGGGGGGGACTGTGTCTCAAATCTGAGCTGAGGCAAGGCTGTCATGCCCAGTTACAGACAGATAAAAAAATCTGAAATCTATCTGAAAACTCTTTCTTACCAAAGGAAAAAGCTCTGAAATTTGATGATTGTCAGTAGTCAACTCCAAGAATTAGCTATTTATCAGTTATTTAAATCTAGCCATTGCATTTAACATTTCATTAACACGGTAGAGGAGGCATCATGAGGTGCAAAATTAATTGCAGGTATGTGATGTGTTTCTTTAAAAGTCAAGTAGTTATTTACTTCTCTGTAATTTGGGCTTCTGTTAGCTATTATTTGATAACCTCTTCTTTAAAATAAAAATTCCACAGTATGAAGGGGAAAAAAAAGTGACCAGAGAACAGATAAATCATTTTTATGTCCTTAGAACAGCTGACTTCACACTTTTATTACATTGTTTGAAATAGCATCTTTTCATCTGGAAGAAATCAGTTTAAAATGTGATTGTCAACACAACAAAACCAGCTTTCTGTTTAAAATGGCTGCTTGTGAAGCTTAGAACTGCACTTTTGCCAGGATTTTCTTTACAGACTTTAGTTACTAGAACCAAGAGATTTTAGATGGGATGTTCACAGGAAATACCTGGCAGACAGCATAAAATGCAAAGTAAAGCATTTTTATTTTAGTTGTAGAAAGCATGCCTGTGAAAATGAGCAACAGTGTTTTAGGTCAAAAGCTTTGTTTTTCAAATAAAAGTTTCTAAGCTGTAGTTTGAAGTGGGTGAGAGAAAAAGCTCTCATTAATTTTTTTGTGTCCTGACCTAAGTAACCAAACCATGTACACTTAGCATATTTCTTAGACTATATCTCATACTTATTTATAATGACACTATTATATCTGTCTAATCTGAGTGTCTTTACCTTATTTAAATTTATTTCTTTACTGGCTATGTCTGAAAACACAGCTTTGTCTCTTTTATACCAATCCTTTTAATTACTATAGTCCACAATTTATTATTTGTATGTAACTTAGATTGATTTGAACAACTAAAATTTTTACATCTGTAAAAATACAGATTAAGACTCTATGCCAAATCAAGTACTTTATTCAGTGATAAAACATTTTCACTTCAGAAATAACTGAGCTCTCTACATTATATACATTTGCTCATTATTTTAACTGTAAATTACAAAGCTGTAGTAAGACTATGACAAACTATTGGATTAAGTAGAATTTTTTCAATAATCATGGCTTTCTTATTTTCAGGGTAGATTAACTGCATATTACTTACAATAGTTTTAGCAACAATTTTGTATTATTAAAAGTGGAGGTCTCTTCAGTTTTTTTTCCTAGTAAATTACTTTGTTTTATTTTTTAATGTTGGAAGTTAAAATGCATTATATGAGAAACTTGTAAAACACATCTTTGTTAGGAAGGCAGTCTTTTTGCTGTTGAGCCAAAGAGCTGCCATGGCAGCAGTAACTGCTGGGTAAGCTGATCATTCATCCCTGACACCACCACCAGCCCTCTTTTCTTTGCAATGTTCTTCACCCAAACTGAAGTCTTCCTGTGTATCATGCTTCACATTCTGAAAGAAATTTAGTAATCCAGATGTTGAGATTATCCATGCTTAACCATAAATATTCCTCCAAAGCAGTGTGCCAAATCAAAATAAAAAGGCAATGTAAATAACTATGAATATTTGACAGCTACATAGATTTTCCATGGAATGCATCTTAAATAAAACAAGATAAAATGGAATTAGCATGTAGTATGGAAATATTTTAGAAGAGTGTGTTTCTGTATAATGCTAACTCATAGTTCAGGGCACATTGCACTCAATATGACTCAGAGAATCGAACTGTGAAAAATAAATAGTTTATTTTGCTTGTTATGTTATTGGCCCTGTCAAAGAAAATAAAATTCTAATTACATATAAGGTTGGGGTTTTTTTTCGTTTTCATGTTCTTTGCTTATGCAACTTACGGCATGCTGTGGTTTTTTACCCTGTAAATATCAATACTAGCTTTAATGCAATAAAAATAGTTTTATTTCATTCCAAAACTGTCTACATCGAGTGTAGTGTGTGTCTAACACACTGCATCTCCTTGCAGGAATGCATGCACATAAGCCCAGATAAACTGCACCATTGCATTCTGTCTATCCAGCAGGAGAGCTGCTTTCACTGCGAGCCAGCAGGCACTTCAGAGTCAGTTTCTGAAGTTTTCAAGCAGCATATGAGGCATTAATTCTGACTGAAGCATTGGCTCCAGTTATGAATACAAGATCAATTCTGATGGGTTTTTTTATATAGCTTGCCTTTAGTGTTTGTCTATTTTTGTGTATTTTAGCTCTGCCTGAACTTGCATACACGCTGTTTTGTAGCTGACTATCATACACTAAGTGTCTCAAAAAACAGAATTTTTTTTTAGGGTTTATTTCATTCTGAAAAATTGAACTTTTCCATAATAAATCAACACCTCTGAAGCATAGGAATTAGGTAGCCAAACCCAATACTTCTCTTCACTGTTCTCTGTAGAGTTAAACTCTGTGGCTGGGATAAATGCTTCTACAATCCTGCTGCCTCCTAATCTACATAGGGGCTCAGACCAGTTACCATTAAAACATTTATTAATTAAACTATTTTTTTGTAATTTTAATCTCACACAAACTAACTTTATATCCTGACTTAAGAAATTAATTTTGATAAATGTACCTTCTTTAATTTGTAAAACCCTTCTTGCAATAAATTATATATTCCATTTATGTCTTAATTCAACTATTTTTCTGTATTAAATACTTCATCAAAAATGTCTTCAGTATTTTAAGAGCTGATTTTCTGCACTACATTTATGGGAAATATCATCTATCTTCAATCTGATTTACCATTTAGTATATAGATAGTATTTATTCTTTTGATTGCTACTGTGATTTAGACGACTAAATCTGGCCTAATTTTTGTGGATAAAATTGAATTACTAGCTAGTTAGCATTTCAGCTTTTGTTTTAAAATATTCTCACATATATGTCTCCGTGTCTGAAAATGCAAAATTGTATACTTGCATAATATTTGGATTTTCTTATACCTATTGGGTTACACCATATTAAAATACTTCATCTCATTTTTTTCATACTTCCTTAATAAATGGGTAATTTAATTTAAGCATCAAATTCACTTAGGTTTTCTTTAAGAAGTATGTAAAAGGGCAAGCCAAAACTTTCAGTTACATTTTAAGAACTCCTGTGCAAATTAAATACAGGAAATTAAAAGGAAAAATAAAATATCTCTGACCACTTATGTTGATAGTTGCCCGTAATTAATAACTTTCAAAGTTGTAATATAACAACAAGAAAAATGAGTGTATTTTTGTACAAATAGCAATTTTCTTCTACTTTCTTCAAAATTTTATAATTATAATTGTATCTAGTGTTACATAAAGAAAAAGGGTAAATGTCAATTTAATATGTTCCTGAAAACAATTGTATTGGTTTAAAAGGTGAAAACTTGGCTAGTGAGCAGTTTAATATAGGGAAAGTTGCAAAATGCTAGGAATCAGTGGCAGGAAAGTTTTCTCAGCATCCTGTTTGGGAAAATGCAGTTTTTAAAGTAGATCTTTCTAAGCCACTGTGAGGGAATGCTTGGAATTTTGTCTTTCTACTGAAAAGGATTGGTTTTCCCTTGATTGTCATCAGTTTGCTAGGTTGTCCTGCTATTTAAGCTATTAAAGACTGGTGTGCTGCTTGGTCTCAGGTGATCCATAAAAAGGAATGAAGTCTTGGGAAGGTAAACCACCACCAGACTGGCTCGGTGTATCAGCCTTCCATGACGGAAGCTCTTTGTTGAGAATTGTTGGCAATTCCAGCAGTTTCCAACCGAAGATAAGAGCCAGCGTTCTCAGATAATGCCCTCGATCACACACCTGATGACAGACTCCTGCATGCAAGTTTTTTCAGGTGCTATGTTTGCTCAGTAATCCTTCAGTGCCAATCTTTTCTAAATGGTGAGCAGGTCCCGTCAGTAATGGACATCAGCCATTAGGCTCATAATATTTGTCCTAGATCAGGTTACAGCTTTGTTACTGCACTGTGATGAATGGATGCTGTTATGCTCTAAGAAAATAAGTGCTATAAATTTAGCAGTCAGTACTAAGTGAGGTGGTACTTTAGGGGCCTGATTCGCATCCTTCTGAAGTCAGTGGAAACTATTCTATTGGCTAAAGCCTTTATAGCAATTTTTTTTCCCTTTTAAGGAACACAACCCAGGGCTGCCATTAAGATACGGTTCTTCCTTCCTTCCTATGTGCAAGTTTACACCTAAACAGTAATTTTATGAGAGCTCTTACTTTACCTGTGATTAATGCTGATTTTCTGTGCAAGTATTTGGATTAAATGTGGAGGCATAAAGAGAATTTACCACAGGAGTTGAAAGATCACTCATGAGCTAATCAGTAATAAGATCGAAGGGCTCAAAACTTCATACAGTATTTCTTAAAGATTTTGTTTCAGGATCATCCCAGTAATTCCTACGCCACGTTTTGAACCTTGTGCTTTGATTTATAGCTTTCCTTGCTTATTGGCACTATACTGGAAGCTTCCCTGAATGAAGATGAAGTTTAAAAATTATTAAGGACAATAGAATCTGTCAGGCCAAAGTCTGAATTGTATTTCATGGTTTTTGCAAATGTTTAGGAAAGTTCATATAGTACCCAAACAATTTCTAATTCATTAAAATAATTTCTGGTGACATCAAAGTGATGAATTTTCTTTTTATATTCCAGGGTATAGAAATATAGGTATGCACATGGAAAATAAGGCACAGTTTTAAGGTGTAAGCCATACAAGCATTACACTTTGTTTGTTACCAGCCTTGTGTGGACAACAATTTAAGCTGTGTAGGGGCTACTAAAATACTCACATCCTTGAAAGTTCTGCATAACTTTTTAGTTACTGGCTAGAATGTTTGCTATAGCAACTCCAATTTCAAATGACCTCCTGGGAGAGGAACTATCATTTTACTATAAGATATATCACAGAATCACAGAATCACAGAATTTTCAAGACTGGAAGAGACCTATAAGATCATCTAGTCCAGCCGATGTTCTAACTGTTCAGCTAGATATGGCAGTATGTTAAATGCTTAAATGTTTATGCTTATTTTTACCTTAAAATTGATCCCCTCAAGTTCGACCTGTAATGGCTATACAGACCTCATTTTCATACTCTAGCTAGTGGCAGTATTACATAAAGATTTATTCTTTCCCATTGTCTCATAAATGTTAGTGCCCTCCTTTGTGCTTCCTCCTTCCTTCTGTGAGATGACCTATATCAGATATAAAAAGGAAAATGGGTATATATATATCAAAAAATGTAGAAAGAGAAGGGTCAATAGTAGAAATACACTAAAACTTGTACAGCTTGGTGTGTTAAGGCTGAGAGACTTCCTAAATGAAAGGCATTCTTAGGGAGTATTTGATAGAGAAGGGGTCTGGGGAGCTGTGGAAGTCAGAAGAGCAAAAAGAGAAGGAAAGAATTCTGTACCAAAAGATTACACAAATATATCCTTGTTGCTGTATGTAAGCAATAGTATTTGGTTTTCAATTTCAAGAGAGCAAATTTGAATGCAAACTAAATTGTGTAGATCCTGGTTCTTATTGCTTAGACTATACAAATGCTCGAACACTCCACTTAAGAAAAACAAACTAAAAAAAAAATCCAGGATTTTTGAGCAGTATAATCTGCTGCTGCTTGCCTGCTCCTCTAAACCTTCTTTGATTCCTTTTGTGCCAGGTAAGTAACTTAATTCAAAATGAAGCTCACATTGCCCTCCTGAGCAGAGCATGTAAATTTGCTTCTGTCCTGCTGGGTGATCATTATATATAGTCTACAGTGCCGTGGGCTCTATATAAACATTTCACCTTTTGCACATTCATTAATGACTTGCAAATTTACAGATTGTTTACAAAGTTTTTCTGCACTACCTCTCTAAAGTTATTCTGGCATATTACCTAAGCCTGTGTTTAAGACAATATATTAAATTACACACTTCTTAATTGTACAGTTGCCCTAAGTTTTAAGATGTTCAGCAAGAGAAGCAGAATTTAGACACCTGTAATTCTGTCATGTAAATCATATGTGTGGATTGTGGCAACAGATGTCTAACGGGCATTTCTACAAGTCTATATGGAAATGTATAAAATTTGAATTCAGAGATGACTGTAGAAAGTACCTATAATATATAATCACTATCCTTATTCTATTTTTATTAATTTTTTTTAATTGCAGTTCTTTTCATTTGTGAAATCTAGATAGAGTTTTCATTGTCAAAGAAAATGTTGCAGATAGCAATGGTGAAATGTGAGGATGCCTGATAGCATTCCAGCTAGGCTTGGATGTCTACATTTCCTACCTTAACTGATGCATGACCAAAGCTTCTGCTTCTGTGATTCATATGAGACCACTTTATAAACACCTGTGAATAGAAATTCTCTCACAGGAAGAAGTTAATTAAATAGTGCTTATATATGTGTAACTATAACAGAAACATCCAAATGACACTGCTTGCCCATCACTGAAAAACAGCTGAACTAAGAATTCTGTTAGCCCTCAGGGTTTGCTACTGACTTCATATGTTTGCTTGACAGTATTTCATCAGAAAAGAAACTAAACTAAGCACCTATTTGTGTTTAGCAAAACTCTCTATAACCCTTAGAAGTGTGGGACAAAATCTGCTTTGTCCTTAGAGCCAGACGCAAAGCTTGCTTAGCAGCCTAGAGAGATCATCATCCTACCCAGAGGACACTTAAACAATAAAGCTGGCTGGAGTGCTGCAGGGAGGAAGATGTGGTCAGAGCACCACCATGTGTGTCCTCACATCTCCACAAAGTCCTGCCAGGACGGACCCTGGACAAAGGGCAACATGTTGCAACTTAGAGTGTGGGCAAGGCACCATGACTGGGAAACTGAAAGAGCAGCTACTGTAAAGCCATGAGATTAATTGCTTATGAATAAAGCTGATTATAAAACCAGTCCTGAACAAATACATTTCGCTTAAACCAGAGCATCTGTACCAATAGTTCTACTGCTCTAAAATCCAATGCTACTATTTTTCTAAATTGTGATTATTCTTTCAGTTGAGAAAAACAGAATTAACACAAATTAAACCGCTCTTTTTAGACCATACCAAAAAACTTGCATTCGATACCGATGAGACCAAAAAAAAGCCATATCTGGATAATGACATCATCACCTAAGCCTAAAGCTCTTATTGTAAGAAGGGTCATGCAGTTGTCAGGTGGAGACAACTGGTAGGCTCCATCAATCAACTTGTAAGCATTTCCAGATCATGCCTAAAACACACCCATATGGTTGGGCTTCTCATAAAGTAAGGTTGCATCTGCTACCTTGTTTTTTAGAAACAACAGCCTCTGAAATATATTCTTCTTTATACAATGGCCTAAAGGGCTTGACCAGGAACTCAAGATTTTTACTGCTTCTGAACACAGAGGAATCCAGACCAGGCGGTCCCACTTGCTGGAGTATGGTTTAACCCCCATTTTAAAGCCAATAAGAGGAGGGATGTTAAAGCTTCTGTAGCTGCAGTCAAGTGATTGCTCTGCACACTGTGCCTGAGTCATGAGGTACCCCATACTGAGAAGTGTATTCTTTGCAGCACCATCTCTGCTCACAATACCCAGTTCTCCCCTGCTCATGGGAATTGAGCCTGTGGAGTTTCATCAACCTGTTCTCACCCAGCATAGCAACACATCAGGTGCCTGGGGTTGCACAGCATCCTGAATGAGACTTAGTCCTCACTTCTCTCTGCCACCAGCCTCCCTGGGAGGAAGCCTGGTCTAAACACCCTAACTTGCTTATACTTATATTTGTGTTTCATTATTGGAAAAAGGATTTCAGACATGTCCAGTAAGAGCATGATCATGAGAGGCTAGAGTGCTCACTGTAAAAGTATTCTATTTATGGGGGGAAAAAATAATACAAAAAACATTAAACATTTCTTTCATTGTTTTTTTATGCTTTTTTCACTGGAAGCTAATCTCATTTTTTTTCCAAAAATATTTTGTTTGTTCTGAGTTTTATTTGTTTGGCCGTAGAGTTTCATTAGGCATCTAGATTTTGAAACAGGTATTAGTACTAAGAATATGTATTGGCAGGGACGATAATATCAGTTACAGTGGGATAAATGAAATTTTGCCCTAAGACTATTGAAAGAAAATAGAGTGATTGCTGATTCCTGTGGAAAGGGGAGTTATGCACAAAAGTGAAATTCTGAGAGCTGTTAACAAATAAGGACTGAGGACCAGCTTCACTTAAAAGCCATTACATTATTTATAAAACTTGTATTATTAACTACAATAAAGCACAATTTTTATTCATAAGTAAATATATACTGTTTTAATAAATGCAGCTAATATTGTTCTTCCTGATCTTGTTCTGTAATACCATTATGTTGCCATGGTCACATTCCTCCCACTGAAGAAATGCCTATTTTACTGTGAAGAAATCAGCTATCATTGCTTATGGAATTATAAACTTCACATTCTTCTGATTACTCATTCTTAAGACAGGGTACTCTGAACAGACACCAAAAAGAATATAATAGATACAGCTTTTCATTCACATTCCTTCTAAAATCCAAGCAAAAAATATTCTTTAAATATTCCTGTTAGTCTAGGAGTATATCACCGTAAATCTCAGAGACTTCAACAACTGGAATAGGAAGAGTCCTGAGGTCACACCTGAAACAGAATTTTAGGGAGTAACATATTGCATTACAGAATGAGTCACGAGGCCAGCTGTGTTTATATATATTGTGAAATTAAAAGTTGGTGATCTTTCTCCTGATAACAATGGGGTATGCTGTACTCTGAATGCACGAGTCACATGGACAAAAATCCACTGTTTGGCCATTATCCAAAAATGACAATGACAAGTACATAAGCAAGTGGTGATTTGTCTTGCTCAGTCTGTGGAAGATTCTTTTTCTTTTTTTGAGTTCTATTATTTACAAAGTAATACAAATGTTGGGCAATAATCAGGCATAGCAAGCTGACTGTAGTAATATAGCATTGATGGACTGGAAACCAGATGGTCTGTCAGATAATGAAGTATTATCTGGCAAGGGATTGTTCCTGAAAGCCAACATCCTCACCTATTTAGCACTCTGGAATGTCGACATATCGGTTACCACATTCACGAGGTGGTATGTGTTGTACTTTAGAAGCCATCCCTAGAAGAGGCTTTTTGATTCAAAATTACTGCCTGATAAGAGGGGTAGAGGTGCCATTATTGTAGCACAGCTGGAGGAGTATAATACACTGCAAGATGTGAACCATACATCCGAACTCAGGTTAAAGAGGAACACATAACAGACTACATCCTGATTTCTGTCTAACCAAAGCCATGGTTCATGGATGCTTTAAGCCAGCTCTGCCACCAGAAGAACTGGTGTATGCTGTGTGCCCAGAGTTATGCATTCCTGCTTTTGTGCCACACTCTCCTTTGTGTCAACACATGCCCTTCTGCTTCTGGTCAGGAGTCTTAGATGTTGGGGAAATTATTGGGTTAATATTAACCTGGCTGCTTAAAAAGAAATGTGTTGGCAATTCAGAAAGGTTCACAGTGGCTAGGTCATCTTCTCACACACAGACCTTTTGCCAGCAGAATGGACAGGCTGTTGTGGAGGCAGGACAGAGCAACTGGGAAAGGAAATAGGATTATTTCTTCTTTCACAGCAGTGGTGGTTTGTCTTAAATGTCTGTGAAACCAGAATTCAGGGATAGCCAAAACTGTTGGAAGCAAATTTGGCAAATTTCAGTTGCTGTAGCTGCCACCTGGGAAGACAGAGCAGAGAACACAAATGGCAAGGGCAGCTGGCTGGAGGGCTGGCAGGAGCAGTGTCCAGGGCTTGGACATTCCAAAATGTCTCACTGTGGCTGTGATTATAGCATAAAGTGGAGTGCAAAATGAAGAAAAATAACATTAGCTAGATAAATAGTTTATTTAAAGATGACAGAGAATTGCTACGTCTTTTATCAGTAACACTGCAGCTTACAACTTTAATTCCCCATTCAGCCAGTGAAGCCATTTTCACTACCTGATGATTGCTAAATTGAAAACTGTTTGTCCATGTGATATTAGCTCTTTAATATTTTCATAAGCCATTTTCTGTCATTACAACTAGGAAGTCCTTTTTCACATAAGGAAGGAAAGTGGTATATGTTACTTTTCAATGGAAGGAACGTGGTTACCACGTAATCTCTTGAGATATGCAATACATTTTAATTATCCTTTATAAGGACAAACATTCTCCCATCATTGTTAGCATTATTCATTTACAACACCTAGAAAATAATTTACCTAGATAACACAAATCAGATAAAAGGGCTTCACTTTCTATGATTTTAGAGCTATAATATTCAATATTGATTATATAAAAAATTTCTTGGAAAAGTCTGCCTCACCCATCAAGCCAGTATACCAAATGGAGCTTCAAATGAACTAAATTGGATTTGTGGAATCATGGCCCAGTTATCTTTGCAAGTGACCTTTCTGGCAGTAGGGTGAATTTTCTGTCTGCCAGGCAGATCAAAGAATTCAGAATATTCCTGAAGTGAAACTAATACTTTCACACACTTTAAATATGCATACCAAAATACTATCAGTTAAAGTTTCTCTTTGTCTCAAATTTGGTTTGGGAATGCTTCAAAACCATCATAATCTCTAGAATTTAATGTATAATTCATCCCAGACCTATCCCTTTAGAATCAGTATTGTGTTTTATTCCCTGCAAACACTTAATGAAGTTGGCAATTGTTTCAATAGACACAAAAGTTGGTGGGGCAATAAATGAGAACAGATTATTGTTTTAGAATTGCACCCAATTTCATGGTCACTGTGCAACTAAAGGCATTTTCATATGGCCAAATACAAAGTAAATCGAGGGGACATAAAAATTGAGATTATAATTACAATATCAACAATGCAGACAACATTCCCTTAGGTGAAAAAATTAATTTTCAAAGATAGTTACATAACATGAACTCACAGAACTGTACATGGCAAAAAGGATCATGCGATCCTAAAGCTTACCCAACAAAGGCATAGTAAGGAAGTACAGAATTTTGCCTCTCTATATAACTTTGGTAACACAACTGATAAAATACTGAATTAAATCAATATGTTAAAGAAAATATTGAAGGAAATATGAAGAAGTCTGTGAGGTCCACAAAACTGTACTGGTAGGAAGAGAAATCTTGTGTCATAAAATTGAGGGGCTAAGTTTTTCTGGTTGTAAAGGAGAATATTGAAAAGTTACTTAATTACTATGGATAGATATATTTTTCACCTGTAGAAAAGGTTTTCTGGCACCTAGAAGCTCATGGATTTTCAGACTCATGGCCAGTACCTGGAATCTGATGTTAAGCAAGTGCAGCCTTCACACACAGCTTTCTCTGAATGCAGAAAAACACTGCAACAATCATCTGGAGGACTTTTGCTGGGGAGGGCCATTACTTAAGTCTTTACAAATATTATTTAATATAGTTTCTAGGTGAAAACTGGTATGAGTAAATGATGTATCCTAAAGAGTCCCTCCTGAGTTTGCAGTCTAGTCTCATAGCTCATCCCCTGTCGTGCATTAAGCTTTGAGAACAGGAAATCTTGCAGTGCCCTGAACCTACCATAACACTTGGACATTTGCACTAGAGTAATGACTGTACTTACATCATGCTTCAGAGCTTCAGCAAGTCACTGTCAGGGATCAAGAGGGATTATTTTTTCTTAATGCACAATTGAGTAGAAGCCTGATAGAGAGGGTTTTTTTCCTTCCTTTTAAGCATGATTGGATACAGATGAAGATGTGATAGCATGGATTAGTCTTTTGACATAAAAAGGAAATCCATTTGGGGAGAGGGGGATTGGTTTATTGTTGGAGGTTCAGAGTCTTACCTATTTACAGTTTGGGGGGAAGGAAGGAATTTCTGCCTCAGTCTGGTAGGGTATATCAGAGGTTTCCTGTTCCAGGCATTGTCTCTGGCTCTTTCTGGCTCTTCTCTGCATTCCACCTAGACTATTGCTCGCATTCCCTGTCTTCAAGACCAATGCTGTGTTTAATCTGTATGAGAACAAATACAGCAAAGTGAAAGCTGGTTTTCTCCCTATTGAGCATACCTTCAGTCACCCTGAAAAGAACCACAAACCAAAAAGGCTTCTTACACATCCATCAGACATATAACATTTTAGCTTCTTCTGCTCTTGTCCTGTCATCTCCCCACTCCTTCCTTCCTTCCTTCCTTCCTTCCTTCCTTCCTTCCTTCCTTCCTTCCTTCCTTCCTTCCTTCCTTCCGCCACTTCCGCCACTTCCGCCACTTCCGCCACTTCCGCCACTTCCTTCCGCCACTTCCTTTCCTTCCGCCACTTCCTTCCGCCACTTCCTTTCCTTCCGCCACTTCCTTCCGCCACTTCCTTCCGCCACTTCCTTCCGCCACTTCCTTCCCCTTTACTATAATTCTTAAGAATTTAGCATTTTGTTCAATTTAGGAATTAGGCTGAGATGTAGATGATATTTTACTTTGCCATTCCAAGCACATACAACACAAACTGCTCAATCACTCAACATGTAACAGAACAAACAGAGCTTACTCCTCTGGTGATTTAATCAGTGATGTGTTACACTACTGGAAAGAAACCTGGTGTTAGGGTTTTCTTTTTTGATTGCTTGGTTGAGGTTTTTTGGTTTTTTGCAAGCAAAGTTTTGGATCAAGTCCAGGCAATTGTAACATACTGATTTTATCCTAACCAGTTGGCACAAGTACTTCAGGATCTGAGGAGTAAGAAACTATTTCTTCCAGAACATTCATTCTCACAGGCCTTTCACTGTAAGAAGTAATATTTTTATTCTATCTTTTTAAAAAGAATAACTGAAACTTTGATTATACTATAATTAATGTTAAAAGATTTTTAACATGAAAGCTGATTGTGCACAAATGGCAAATGTGTGATACTGCTCCACTTTTTTAATCTCTGTTTTTACCTAAAATATAAGAATTAATGCTATGCTGTGCCTGGTCCTTTTTTGCAAGACAAAGTTTTGTTAAACTTCTCTTTAACTCTTCAGGCCTAGTCTTTGTTTGCAGTTCTCAACATTTTTGGTGACTAGGCCAGTTCACATTGCATCAGTTCACCCACTTCCAAGAAAATGTTTCCAAAGGCTATGTGTACTTCTGAAAACATGAAGACTGAAGCACCACTGTTTTCTTTAATAACTGATGAAAATAAAATGTTAGTGATTAGAATCTATGTGGTTTTACTTGATTTGGACATATCCCACAGAAGATTAAAAAAAAAAAAAAAAACAGCCAACTAAAAGGTCATCCATTACCAGTGGGTAATTTCCTGGACACCAAAATGCGAAACGTCCAAGAAAATTTTGCAGCTCCTCACAATCCTCTGTGTGTGGAACTGTGCGCAGTAACAGATGTTTCCACTGCCACAGAATTCACTAAAAACTGCCAGGGAATTTGGCCCAGATGTGCTATAGAATTACAGTGACCCTGGTAATAGTGAAACTTTAAGAAGCAAACACCAGATGTCCAGTAAAATGGTTAAAAATGAGATCCAAATAATTTTTTTTTACCACATCATGACAAACAAATACAGAGTGAATAAGCTGAAAATCTAAAGTACTACCTTATTATTTGTCATCTCTGAGATGATTCTATGTGCTTGACTTGCTGTGATATAGTGCCACTTGAATATAATGTCTCATAGAAAAGCTGCATTCCCAGCGGCTTAAATAACTTTGAAAAATGAATTAATTAGACAGGGATATACATTAAACTTAATACAAGGTTGTATTTTTCTCCTTAGCTCCCTTCTCTACTCATTTTGCTTGAAAAGTGATTGTGGCTGTGTGTGTGCTGTGCTGCTGCCTTAGGACAGCTTGCCTGCAGCCAGGATAAATGGAGTGCTGTCAGTGCCAGCTCATGTAGTTCTGCTTTAGCTCAAATGGTAGCAGACTCGAGCTGCAGTACCAGGGCTCCCTGCTCTGCCTCATTCTGTCTCTGTAGATGTGGTAAATGTACTTCTCCTACAAAGTACAACTATTCATTACGTTATGAGGCACTGCCTTGTGGTTTCTAAGGGGTCCATGTAGGGCAGACCCTGGAGACGATGGAAAGCATTGCATTTCTCTTGCCACTCTATTGATTATTTATGATTTTTTTATATCCCCCAGTGTAAGTTTTCGACATTCATTATCAGAACATACTTAAGCCATTTTTAAGTGTCTCTAAACCAAAAAATAATTTCTGTTACAAACCCTGAATTAAAATGTAGAATTCATGAAAGGCTGGTTGTGTTTGTTAGTAGTATAGATCTGCACAGGACAATAGACATATATCAGTATTCATAAGTTAGGTTACTGTTTTTACTTAAAGCCTGAATACTACCCTGCTCTGTTCTGTCTCTGGAAAACAAATGGTAACAAGATTTTTAACTTGGAACTAGGATTTTGGCCTTCAAAGATAAAAAACCAGAAAAAATATAAGTGGAGAACTACAGGTACAAAAAGGTCTTGGGTGCTTGGAGAAAAATATTAGGGAATGTACAGTCTTTAAAAGAAAAGGGGTAATTACATGCTCCAAAATCTCTCTTAAAACGTCTTTGCAAAAGATGTGGTATAAATGCTATTAAAATAAAGAGGGCTGCTCTGACTTCTCAAAGAGATGATTCACTGGAGAACTGTCCATAGCTCTGTTACTCCCTATGACTCAAGAAAGGGCAAAAAATTGTTTACTAAAAAGTGTATTCTTCCCTGGAAGAAAAACTCATCATAAGCCATCCAGTGCATCATGACAGAATAGAAATTAAGATAAACTATAGCTTTCAGAAATACTAGTGCTTAGCAATTTAGGAGTTTTCCATTTTTTTATTTATGCAGCTTTTTAGATGATCTTTAGCTGGCCTCAGGTGATACCCTTGTCTGAATTTTTGTAACCCAAAAGGAGAACTCAAGGCTGTTGACAACACTTCTGAGTTTTGCAGGGGTTTTCACTGTGTTGCCAGTTTTACATAGTTTCAGTACAAAATAATAGACTTGTAGCTTTACTTGAACTATAGACAAACATTTTATTAAAAGCTCAGTGACGCTCACGGACTTTTTGAAATTTTTATCTTATAGCAAAACAGAACCCAAAAAAGAACCTACTGTGTTGTGTATCAATGCTGATCAAGTTGGATGCTTTGTTTTTTGGAGCATTGCCTGTGGATGCCCGGCACTCCAAACCATTCTACCATGTGCTCCTTCAAGACCTCCTGCAATTGCAGCCCAAATCATTGCCCTTGGAGCTCTCTGCCCACACTCATCTTGCAAAGCTGCTTGCAGCACAGACAGTTTCTTGTCTCCCACGGCTGTTTGCAAGGAAGCAGCCTGTCACCCCGGTTGAGAAAACATGGATGTGTTCTTATGTCCTTGATGGCTGTACTGTCCGTAGATAAGGTTTAGAGTAAGGTAGAGTAAGGTGTAGAATTCACATCTCTACACCAACTCTGTAGAATACCAGGCAATCACTGAGTTGTGTCTAGTGTTGCTTGTATCAACTTTGCAATGCTCTCTGATGATGGTGAAGAAGGAAGCAGTGTGGTTGCACGTTGCAGTTACACTCAGATGTGAGATAATGGCAAACAATGCTCCTGTAGAGGTGTAATGGAAATCTCTGGCTAATCTGTCTGAATTCTAGATCCAGCACAGAGTTGTTACCAAGCAAGCCTCATGGCATGTTTGAGAGTTACAAAGGAAACAAGATTCTCTTTTGGAAACTCAGAGAAAATTAAAGATCTAGAAGAAAAGCAAATTTGATCAAAATTTACTTTCTTTTTGACGTGTTGATTGTTATAAAGGTACTTCTGTTTTAAGTCATAAAATGCAGAAACTTTTGAAACAAAAAAAAAAACCACACTGTAGACTGTAAAATAGCACGTGTTGTATTTACTTGAATTGCTATATGAAACTATTTGTTCATTTTTTCAAACTAAAATACCTTTTATGCTTTTAAAAGTAACTTAGGAGGGAGGGTTCCTTTGTTTTGTTTATTCAATGCCCAAGTGGCAAAATTTCTTTTCTGCAGAAGAATTCAAGTTGTGAAGAGTGCTGGATCAGAAGAGTATATTGAGAAAAAGAAAACATTTCAAAAGAGATGTTCAGGTTAAACCTGCTGAGGCAGGTCTGCTGCTCAAAGAACACATTGCAAGCTTTTTTAAAAAATAAATAATCCAGTACAAACTGCCACATCACCAAGAAACAGGCTCCATCACTTTTTAAGAAAAAAAGTGATGAGGACACTGTTGGCAGGCAAGACAAGACTACATAAAACAAGAGTAGATCACTGAATAATAAAATGCAATAACAATTAGGATAATAAGCAATTAATAATACTTAGGACAGCAACTTCTACACTATTCTTTGCACATCTGCCTTGCCTGTTGATTTGGTCTCAAAAATTATTTACATAACTCTGCATCACAATCTTGTAGCAGGATTTTCATCATAAAGGTATATCCCTGGTGAAAATCCTTGAAAGATCTGTTTCTAATAGTTTAACAGTCTAAATTTGTTTAGAATCCTTCGGTAAATCTTTGGTAAATCTTATTTTCTCAGTTATTTAACCTTACCTTCCTGGTCCATTTTCTCTTAGAGAAACTCAGAGTCATGGTTAGTCAACTTACAAGGTAATCACATGACATCATAGTGCTTTATGTTGTAATATGTGCAAAAAGGACAAGCAAAATGTCATCATAGTATGGGACTGTCATAGTACTGAATGTAGAATCTATTTGAAAACATTGCTGCATCTTGACTGAAAAGGGACCTTTCATTTTTAAAATGTATTGTGATTAAAGAAAAATAAATTAAGTTTGTATTAACTGTGAACTCCTTTTGTTCTTAGGTGAGAGTAACATCGAGGAAAATGTATTAATCCATATGGTATTTTTAGGATGTTTTAGGTGCATGAGGAGTAGGAGGTATGCTTTTGGGCACTGCTTCTGCGTCCATGACTGTCAGCATGCAATGCAGATCTTCCTATACAGAGTTTGCTTAAGCAGTGTGACCTGGGCTGGGATGAGCCTGTCTGGAACAAGGATCTGGAGCTGGGCTTCACACCTGTGCCCACGCTGTATCACACTGCACAACAGGCCTGCAAAGGTGAAGGAAAAGATCTGTGACACTGCCTCTGCATCTAGGGACACTAGCTGTAACTGTAGGAAATTTGGGCTTTTATTTTCTTGCTCCCGAGTACTTAAAACTTTTCTGATTACTTTCATATAAGAGCATCCATGTTGGATAACAAATGCAGGTATTTGTCTTTAGGCAGGCAGTTGCCATTCATACAAGCTTCCTCATGCATCTGTGTGCCTTTCACTCCCACGGTATGTCTAGATGCCACAACTGCCTGCCAGGTGGAAATTCAAGTGCCAATATGTGTACATGTTCATGGTGCTGTTCACTGCCTTGAATGGTGCTACAAATTCTGCACAATTTGATCTCAGTGCATATAGCACTTTTGCTCCCTGTTGGTGCAATTATCAACAGTATTGCTGTTACAAAAAGATGGATCTTTCCTTATTTCTCTGCTACAGATACTGTAAAGAGAGTAAGAAAAACACCCCAAAGGTCAGGATGTTAGAAGATGAAACCAAGTTGTTTAGTTCGTGTTTATATATATTTAATGATACCCTATTTGTTTCAACGTAAAAGAGTAGTCGTGAGCTTTTTTTGAAAATTGGGGAAACTATGCATGATTTTAGTTTGTTAATTATACTGCATAAAACCACTACTGGCCTAGTTTTACTTTAGACTTCAGGAGATGGATGTGTTTATGAGTTCGAATAATTGCAGACAAAATTTTGCACCTGCAGTTATGGTTGCCTGCAGTTCAGTTCAGTTTAAGTATGTACACCACTGATTGCATCTGTAAGTTAAAAACATCTAAGTAACCTAAATTACAAGCACAAATAATTGCAGGTGCAAAACTCATACAAACACAAAATTATCTCTAAATGTTGG
Source organism: Ammospiza nelsoni (assembly GCF_027579445.1). Taxonomy (NCBI): domain Eukaryota; kingdom Metazoa; phylum Chordata; class Aves; order Passeriformes; family Passerellidae; genus Ammospiza; species Ammospiza nelsoni. The sequence continues at coordinate 40,284,730 of NC_080638.1, read as the reverse complement.
TCTTCATTGTGAGTTATTCACTGTATCGTGAACCTAGATTCCTCTGGGAGAGTCACTAATCTGTATAATGACACTGAAAGCCTCTTGAATCTCATATTTAACTAGCAGATGGGAAAGAATACATGGCGTCATGTAACTCCCTAGGGATTATGCATGTGGATATTGAAGAGTATAGCTTATTGCAATGAAGGCTAACATTAGCTTGCAATCAAAAATTTCCTTCCTGAGCCACATTTTTTTCTGATGGAATTAAAACAATTTACTGTTGTATTTTTATGAAGTCACAACCAATTTAAGTAGAACACATTCCCAGGGTAAGCACAGAAATTTTGCTCATCTCATGACTTTTTATTTAATGTATCACAGCATCACTTTAACACAGAGAAATGCTGTCACTCTTTTCCAGAAAACACATTTAATTATCCACTGTGTGATTTTCTCTTTTTTTGTCAGATACAGGTTTCTAAGCTCATCTCCTAAAAGATATAATTTTTTGCTCTGGTATCAAAATTAAAAATCATTTTCTTGCATTCTTTAGCTTCAATAGACATAGGTGTGGAGCTACTTTAAAAAGTGACTGCTTCCTGTCGTACCAGTTGCGGCAGTACTGTTGGCAAAAGGGGAAAAAAACCCGTAAATTCTCTTCTAGTGTTTGAACAACTAAAACAAATGAAACATTCTGCCAATCCTGACAATCCAAAATGCAATGAAGAATTTTTCTGTTTCAGAAGCTCTAGGCAAAGCTGTTTTGGCATGTCCATAGCTTGTTCCTCTTGCAAACAAAGGGGCAGCTAGAGGGAAAGTCTTTGGGGGAAGAAATGCTGTCAGTTGTAAGAAATGAGACATGCAGACCCATTCTACAGCCTGGCTAGTGATTACATGCAGGTAATTTTTAAGAGCCTAAACCAGCTGCCAGTGATAATAACGCTGCCATTTGCACTGATTTCAACAGGAAATACATCAAACAGACCAGCTTAAGGCCTCTCAGAAGCATGGGCCAAACTGGAATTTTGTTCATTGGTGTTGGGGCCAGAGCAGAGCAAAGTGCTCGGAAGGCAGAGGCAGCGGTGGCAGGAGCACAGAGCAAGCTCTGCTGGGCTGGCAGCAGGGCAGCAGCAGAGGTGCTGCAACAGTGAAGCAGCAGAGGTGCTGCAGCAGGGCAGCAGCAGCAGGGCAGCAGCAGGGCAGCAGCAGAGGTGAAGCAGCAGAGGTGCTGCAGCTGGCAAGGTCCTGCCTCACTGCACACTCCCAGGCAGCCCCATCACTCCCTGGAAGCATTGCCAGCCCTGCTGCACAGGCCCTCAGCAGTTACAGGGTAAGGAGAAGAGGTGTGAGCCTATCTACATTTTTAAAAATCCCATATAAGTACTTCACATTAATCTATTAGACAGGCAGTACACAGTAACAATGTACCACTTAAATAACCAATTTATAATCATCCTTAGGGACAAAAAACTGGAACAAGATGTCCCTTTTCCACCCATGGGAAACAGTTTATGTTGCTTGTTACAATGCAAGGCTATACCTTCACCTTCCTAGATTATTTGTTCTTTACTTGCGTATAGCAAAACACAGAAAGCATGTGAGAAATATGTAAATTGTACATCAATGTAAAAAAGTATAAAATACCATCATTTGAATGGAAATAAATTTTAACAAATATTCCTTTTTTAATTCTCACTTTTTTTACTGCCCCAGACAAAAGCAAGACAGGAAAAAGTTTCATCTTCCAGTTTCTTGAGGGATTTATATTTAGGTGTGTCCTTTAACTCATATAAATTCAGAGTGCATCTTAGAAAGCCAAAAAATTAGCAAGGGTTTTGACCAAGAGATTGGGAGATGATTAAAACTCATGGAAGAAAGATTCATTTCTCAGTAAGAATAACAGTCACATGGATGATGGATCATAATAACTTCATAATCTGACCCACATGCAGTAAATACAGTGATGACTGTCATTTTGAATAAGTGAGAGGGATTGATGCTGATTATTAATCCATTTCTTGGCCAGTCTGATTGCTTCTGAGCCAGCTTCTCCACTGTTAATACTTTCCTGAAGTATCTTAATAGCTTTCACCGACAGCCTCTTCCTTTTTACCCAGTCACTTTTCATGCAGTTTGTTGTCCTAACTTATTTGACAGATTTCTTTCGTTAATTGGTCTGCTTCTAGTATTCCTATAGCTGGAGGCTTGGTCTCTTTTAGTATGTAGTGTAAGAGTGTTGCTACAGGCACAGGCTCACATATAATTCTGTTTTGCTTGCTGCAAAAAATATTTGTTTTTCCCTAATTCTGAGTGTTGCAATGAAAGCTTTGTAAAAAAAAAAAAAAAAAAAAAGAAAAGTTAAATATAATGAAAATAAGGACCTAGTATTTAGTGCCAGTGTCTGAAATGGCAGATATCTGTATAACAGACACAGAATAAATAAAGAAATATATTTGCATAATAGAAATTCAGAAGCCAGCTTAGCTAACTGTGTCATTGATAGATTCATATGGGGTTCCTGTAGAGATGTGTATTTAACATTTGCAGTAGGATAATATACATAACATACTTCACAAAAAAAAAATTCCTTTTGGAGTGCAAGTGTGTCCAAGCCTGATTTTCTGTGAATGTGTCCAACCTTTAATATCTTTTCAAGTCTGCTGAACTCTGTGCCAGTTGTCCCAGAATGACACTCAGCCTTCCCTATAACATACCTCCTCAGCTGGGGAAATAGCTGTAAATGCTGGGATTGAGGGTGAACTGCATGTGTGAACTGGTTAGTGGCTTGCAGCTCTCAAAATAAATGCCTAAATATAAGTCCCTTATTCTCAGTGGTAGGTACTAATTTGTGCCTGCCTTCACTAAGCACTTGCTTGTTTTTCCACAACTTCTGGGAATTTAAAATCTTTTAAATATCCAGCTAGGTCAAGACAAAGTTATGTTATAGTTATGTTAAAGTAACATTGCCCTGTGCCCAATTATATATTTTCTATTAGTAATAAATTCATAACATGCAACATAGCATGAAAATGAAAGGTATCTTTTCCCTGATATAAATTAAATTTTAAGCAAACTTAATTATATTTAGACATACTTTCTTCCTCTTTTTGAACAACGCCCAACTTTTTAACCAATCGTGTCTTCACAATTCCTTCCCTCTGTTTAAACATTTCATAAAATCTGAAAGTTGTGCATTTGTTTCATGCAACTGATGTGGTCATGAAAGCCAGGTCTTTTATTTATACTTGGGATAATGCAGAGGTAATGAAAGCAGAATTGGACCTAAGAGGGTTTTTGTTTCAATTATAAAACAATGTGGGTAAATGCCTTGGGTTTGACAGCACCAAAAGAAAGGGAATATTGTGCTTATGCCTTCAATCAGCTTTATTAGATCCTTAAAGGGAAAATTATGTGAAAGGCAGAGAAAGAAAACAACAAGCTAAGCAAGATCGCAATTTCAGTATAATTCGGAGAAAATAACTGATTTAGGTTGGTCGTCTTGCCAGGGTGAATGACTCAAGGCTTCCAAACAAGAAATGGAAACCAGAAGGATAGGGAAAGCCTGCAAGAACAAATTGAGAAGATGTGATTGACTGTAATGTTTCAAAATCAACTGCTGCAAAGATGAGTTTGGGCTCTTGCCCAGAATACAATTGAATGGTGATGTTCATTTAGACCCTTAATGCTGAAACAAAATAAGATGTAGCTGTGTTTCTGTTAGAAATTTATTTGTTCTTTCCAGTGTCTCTAGCTGGGGATATGATGTCATCTCCTCTTTCTTCTATCAGACCCTGCAGTGATTGCTGTTGCTGCTGTTTCATAATTTTTCTGAACACTAGTTTTTTGAAGGAGGCTTGAGTCCAGGTGATAATATCTCTCAAATGTGAAATGTCATCATTGTTCATTGAAAAAAATTGAAAAAATTTCATACACTGTGAACGAATAGGCTAACTCAATTGGCCAAGCAAAGCAGAAGGATAAGATTGGTGTGTGTGTGTGTGTGTGTGTGTGTGTGTGTGTGTGTGTGTGTGTGTACTTTTTAACTGGCAAAGCCAGTTAAGTTTTTGTTACTATCATGCTAGTTTTTTTAATTAAGTAAATGGTTCATTCTGCAAAGATTGAAAAAACTCTCTTTAATGGGTACAATTTGTAAAATGTTATTTGTAAAAGTTGTGGGCAGCTGCTTGTCCTCCACCTCAGGCACAGGAGGTTCTAAAAATTAGTCAGTTGACAATAGGCAGTGATGGGATGGCATTGTCTTCTACTTCCTCTTTTCATTTATTCCTTTCATCTTACTGGCTGTGCTTACTAACCTTTTTTCTGTTTCTATTTCAAATCAGGAAGGGAAAAAAACCCTAAACCACAGCTCATAATTAAATACTGAGCTAGCTCTTACCATGTTTACTGAATTACATATTGCATATATGGATGTATATCCTCAAAGTTTCATGTGTTTTTAGATTTCTAAACTTAATGTGTTCCATAGGAATAGACCTTAACTCCTTCTTGTCTGTTTTCCATGAAGAGATTTGCTTCCAAAGAGGAAGGAGGAGCAAAGCAGTGAAAGCCACTTATGTGGCTATGAAATCCTTCACATTTTAGGGATTCATAGAGCCATGAGTACGGTTACACAGCTCTGCAGATTCTCCTGCTTCACAGTAGAGGTTCCTTCAGCAGAAAGTCTTCAGTGTCAGCCTTACAATAAGCAGATCAGCCTGACATTAGGTGCAGAGTGGTATCTTTGCGCACCTATCTCTGCTGCAGTGTGGCTGCTCCTGGTACAGTCCTTAAAAGAGGACTTCAAATCAGGAGCCCTGAGGGAGGGGGAAGTTACAGCAGCTCTGAGGGAGCGATGGAGCCAAGCAAAGCACCTGGGCTGCTGTCAACCATGAGGAACACAATGGGAATAAACAGGGCTCAGCTGGGGCCACCTCAAACATTTGCATGTGAGTGAGGAAGTTTCTGTGAGGAGCCTGCACACCAGGGCACACAACATGGGACACAAACATGAGGAACTGGAGATCTGTGTGCAGCTGCAGGGGTAGGATCTCATCAGGATCCCAGGGATGCAGTGAATGCACCGAGTGCTGCTGTGGAGGGATACAGGCTGCACAGGAAGGGCTGGCCAGGAAGACAACTGCAGTGCATGGAGCTCTGCCTGAAGTTCAATGATGAGAATAGAAGACATGGACATGACATAACATAAGGAGTTCAGTTGAAGGACAACTAAAATGATTAAAGGACTGGAGCACCTTTCACATGAGAAAAGACTGAGAGATGCAGAACTGCCTGGAGGAGAGAAGGCTCAGAGGGGAATCTGGAAGTACCTAAAGGAAAGGTCTCAGTGACAGGACCAGAGGCAATGGACAAAAAGTGAAGCACAAGGGGGTCTGTATGAACATCAGGAATGTGTTCATTTTTACTGTGAGGGTAACTAAGCACTGGCACAGGCTGCCCAGAGAATTTGAAGTATCTCCTTCCTTTAAGGGTAGTCATTCTTTGGAGATACTTAGAGGCTGTCTGGACAAGGTCCTGGACAACTGGCTCTAGGTTGCCCTTCCTGAGCAAAGGGTTGGGTCAGATGATCTCAAGAGGTCCCTTTCATCATAACTTTTCCATGATTCAGAAGCAATGGATAATTGCTTTTCATATTTTTAGTTCCCATTTCTTTATAACTTTCAAATAATCCACTGCCTGGTCTAATGGTGGCCTGAATCACTGGTGTTTCAACATTGACTTGAGGTTTAATGCCAGATTGCTCTTTAGGAGCTGCTACCTGCCTTACAATATTGCTAAGATGACAAATTTAATGCTCAAATTCCTGGTATATCCTTTCTACATTCTCTCTGAAAAGTTTTCTCTAAGATCCTCAGAGACTGTGGAAATGTTACAAGGCTTATATATCCAATAGCTGCATTCATTTTGAATATACAAAAAGGCAACCTGGAAAAGGAACCTGTTGTGCTGTGTAAGGCTGGGTAATGCTGGAGCATATTTTTTAAACTTATTTGTTATTCTATACTACATATTTCTCTGCTTAGGCATCTCCTACTAATGAAAAAATCCAGACCGAGTCTCAGTTTTTGTAGTGAGAGCTACACCAGTGAGTAAAGCAGTGGAGGACATTAATTCTCCAATTCCAATCATGTGGAGGAGTAGAAATTGCAAGCAGGATGCCTGTTGTAGATATGCTTGCAGGGGTTTAGACTGAGCTGAAAGGAAGAAAGTGTTTACAGAGATCTGTATTCTTGTAGCTGATCCTACTTGGACCTCAGTTTCAGTTTGAACTCACGTTAAAATGTATGAATGACCTTCTTTAAGGTATTTCACATTTAAATTGCTTGCTGAATCAGCAATATGTTCTGCATATGTATGAACCATTAGAGATTAAAATGGGCCCAGCACTAAGAATAAAGACCAAGACCAGGCTGGATGGGGCTCAGAGTAACCTGGTCTAGTGGAAGATTCCCTGCTTATGGCAGGCAGGTTGAAACTAAATTATTTTTAAGGTTCCTTCCAACCAAACCATTCTGTGTATCTATGATTGTATGATTCTATGGACCCATTATATTTATATTGTTATTTCCATATCTATAAGTATCTGTAGGTATATCCATATCTATATTAATAGATACATAAATGTATATTTGTATGTTTATGTTTGGGAAGTAAGACTCTGGAAAAATCTAAACATCTGATGACAACTGAATTCCTTAATCTCCTACTTTTCAGTATTCTGTCATTAAGCCATCATTATGTTAAATGCTCAAAGTGTCCTTTTGTTGACTGGAGCTCAAACATTCCTTTCTTCAGAGTAAGGATATGCCCAACCCAGAGCATATTACAAGGCCTAAATTACTTTATTTATGTTGGAGAAGCCCAAGCAGAGAACTCCAAAGTAGTGTTTGAAGAAGGATGGGCAAAATGGTATAGCATTTGTAGTATTTTAAATTCACATGGGGAATATGAATTTCATTGTTATCTTTTGATATCTAGAGATCAACTGTAGGAGAATCTATTGATGTCATGTCTCTTACACACTCTGCAAAAATATTTCAAATATGAGGCTGCTTCAGAAAGGTGAATCATCATATTCCGACATCACCGCCTTTCAACATTTTTAAAAACACAAATGCTTTACTTTAGGTAATTTTCTTTTGTGTGTAGACAGAATCCTCTTACAGTCCTGAATAAATGTGTATACATTCTGAAGATGGACAAATTGTAGGATATATTCTTGTTGGCTAACAAGATAACTTACGACCTTAAGCTAAGACAGGAACAACAAAAATTAGATATTGAAAAACTTTCTTCTTCATTGTTAATGTGGTCAGGCATTGGAATAGTTTGCCCAGAAATGTGGTGGAGTCACCATCCCTGGAGGTGGTGATCATTCTATGATTCTTCTTGGTGATTCCATTAAATTCCTTTCTGAGCTCTCACCATGCACTATCCAGGTTAGTGTGCAGACCTAGCAGACAAGGACCATCTCTATTTCTACCCCATGTGGGGATTTTGAAAACTACTTGTCATTTAAAGCATTCCCAAGAGCCAGCATTGTGTATGTACACTGGCCTTATAAGCAGAGCTCAGGCTGCCTGAAAATGCCATGTGTGCTGGCATGCAGCAGGTTATAGATAGATAGATATAGAGATATAGATACACCCATACAAATAGATACAGTGACAAGATACTGCCCAAATGTTTTTTCCCAGATGAAATACATACATTCTGTCATGGATCTCTGAATGGGTAACTTGGGTTAAAACTAAGTTGCTAAAAGAAGAAATACATTTCGAGACATGTTTAAAACTAAACTTCAAAATATGTCTCAGCTAGCATCTGAAGATGAGCAAGAAGTGTTTTTGTATGCAACTTGCTGAAGACACAGTTTTTTACAATCCTATATTTTGTGATTTTGTGACTTAAATTTCTGATGTAAACATTGCTGTGGTAAGCAAATTAAAACAATGAAATAATACTTCTTTTTCATTGTCAAAAATGTCCATCACCTTTTAAATAGAATTTCTTGTATTTCAGAAAAAGGTTGATTGAATTTTTATTTTTTGTATTTATTGCTGATTTCTTTATATCATCTCACCAGCACATTATATATTTGGTAGTACATTAGTTGTTTAGCAAGTAAGCATAGAGTATCATTATTTGTCTGAATGCCTGGAAATGCTGAAAGTTTAATTGCTTTACTCAAAAGTGAAAATAGAATTGGCAGTATGGTATTGATATATTTTTTATCCATACGAAAATAATTTCTTTTTTTTTTGTCTTCAATAGATTACTTGGCTTCTACAAAGGAATACTTCCTCCCATTTTGGCTGAGACACCTAAAAGGGCAGTGAAGGTAAAAGCCCCATGCTTCCTCCTTTAAAAGTATAACTAGGGACAGTGGCAGCTGTAAAACATTTTATTTCTCCCCCACTGACTGAGATTAGAATCTTAAACTTATTTGGCATATTAATCCTCTGATTTTTACTAGGAGGAAAGTTTCCTGTTGATAGCACAATAAAAACTGTCCTTGATTAAGAAGTGTAGGATAAGGCTTGTAAACATTAAGCTAATTTTGACCTGTGTATCAAATGTTACTGAAAAAAAAAAGGTTGCAATTATTTTATATTGTCAGAATTAATAAAATGTTTAAGTTATATTTTAGCCTCATAAGTGCCTCTGGTTTACATATTTTGTTTTACTGAAAATGCCTAGCAACTTGCAAAACAACTAACAGCTTAATAAATTAACACAAGGATCCATTAAAGAAGCCACTAATAAGTACTTATTTAGTAGGTTTGAAGTGCTGCCCAGGTTTTTTGTGCTCCAAATGGCACTCTGCTCAATACTCTGTCTTTTTAAGAGATTGAAGATCGTAATGGATATAACTCCTCATTGTGCAAAACGTTTTACTCCAGCTGTCTTAGAGTTATAGATGCTAGCCTATCAAAGTGTGTTTTCTGTCAAATGCTGATCTGATTTTCTTTTATTATACTTTATTTTGATTTGTAGAACAGGATTTTAGTAACATTCCTAAACGAAATACTTCATCAATTTTTTCAGTTGAGTCATTCAACCTTTTTAATTAAAACCTAGTTATTAAGCACATCATTCTAAAGTTCTAAATCTATCAAAGCAGCCATTGTGTTAAGAGCAAATGTTTCTTAGTCTTTTACTTCAGGACTTTGAAGTTTCCATAGTTGCAACAAATGTGTCTAAAAGCAGTTATTATACAGAATGTCTTGATTTTCCTTTCTTTCTTTTTGTTGTTTCTTTCTAAAAAGGCTGCATATGATTCTGGTCCTTAGTCTGCAATTAATCATTCACATTCCAATTCCTTTACAGAGGAATAATATTTGTATAAAGTGACAGGATGTGACCTTGTAACAGAATCCTAAAGGAGTTCTGGTAATGTCATCTTCTTGTTTGCACTGGCATTTTAGATACAAGTGACATATGTCACTTATCTCAAAATTCTTTAATTAAACCAGGAAAACTAAAGTCCTATTTGCAGTCCCACTGCAAAGTGGCAGTGAAGAATAGATGGATAATATTTAGAAGATTCCTAATAATTCATTTTCTTCATATTGTGGTGCTTCCTCTGTCTCTCCATTTAATTTCATTTGAAACAGAAGAAAGTAAATCTGACTGTGCTTTTTAGATTCCAGCATGTATTAGTTAAAATAACTAATTATTTGATTTCTCCTACAATTTTCAGTCATTCATGAACTTCAAATCACTCTCCTTTACTCAAATTTATTAAAGTGGCTTAAACCCCATGATGTTCAATATAATTGTAGAATCATAAAAAGATTTTCAGTTGGGAAGGATCTCTGATAAAAGCAGAGCTGACTTCATGGTTACATCAGGATGTTCAGATGCCTTGTCTGGTTGATTCTGAAATCTTAAAGAATGGAGACTGCAGCCTCTTAGTGCTCATCCTCCAGTCCTTAATTCCTTTACTGTGAAGAATTTTCCCTTATATCCAGTCCAAATCTTCCTGTTGCAAACACCTTTTTGTGTTGCCTCTCATGCTTCTGTTGCTGGCCTCTGAGAAAGTCTGACTTTTCTGTTTAAAATTTGAATGGTGGAAAACAGAACTTGAATCACCTTAGTTTTCTTGTCTCCAGGCTAAACAGACTCAGTTCTCTCAAGCTCTTTTACATCAAGAGCTCCTGGCTCCTTTAATGTATTACTTGTCCTCTCTTTGTGGGATGCTTTCTGCCTGGTTCTTGGACATCTGTGTGAGAGCTGAGTTTTCTGCAAACATGAGAATCAAGCTTAAATGTTAAACATGAGAGGGTTTTAATTTAATAGTTGAATTCTTGTATTATTTACAATATTCCTTTAAATTTGCTGCTGCTCCAAGGACATCAGGATAACTTTTCTGAGACATCAGCTGTATTCTACATTAGAAGAATTCAGTGAGAGGACAGGGCTGATCAATAATGTAAGGACCTGTATAATGGAACAGTTCACTGTGAGATGTCATAGGCCAGTACAATTTTTAACATCCAAAGTGGAATTTGTACCCACGCTTTGACCTGAAGAGAATCCAACCTATCTCAAATTTCCATTAACCTTATTTGGCTATGACCCCAGAGAAAAATCATTGCTTTCTTTGGCCCACCCTCCAATCTTTATTCTTCTAATAGTTTTCCTCATTGAAACAAGCCTCAACTCTCCCTTCCTCACTGCCTAAATGACTGGTGAGATTTAGAGGAAGACTACATTCAGACCAATGATTCTGAGATTTGAGAAAGCACAAAAGGAAAAGAGGCGTTTTCTAGGTTCCAGTAGCTTCTTTTTATGTTTGTAATGAAGTTTTTTGAAAGTTTCTAGTTACAGTGTCATAAAAGTGAGTAGAGAATAGACAAGCAAGATTTTGTACTAAGAAGAAATGTACTTATGCTACTGGAATATTCTATTTATCTGGTGTGTATTTTTGCAAGTAAAAATAAAGCTATTAAAATGAAGTTATTTAGGCCCAGTTTTTCAGTTATGTGTTGAAGATAAAACTTCATTTTTAGTCAACTATGTTCCCATGTCTGTCTTACTATTTCTTTTTTTCTCTCTTTTTATTTCCCTTCTAAAAAGAAAGCTGGTATTTCTGGAAGATGAAAAGTCAGAGTTTATAACTTCTGTTAGATTGAACTTGGAGGAAAGAAATGATGGTGCCAATACAATGGTTAACAGATGAACTTTTGGGGCAAATTTATATTGCTCATGTGTTCCCAGACATCTTGTTTCAAGCATATATTTTTATCTTAGCATTATTGAGACATCTGGTAAGTACTTTGGCTATTTTCTGTGTAACTTCAATTAAAGTGTATCTTTGCCAGATGGACAATATTGGTTACTATATACACAAAAGCATGTTTTAAATACGCTTATTCTGAGAAATTTTTTGCACAAAGCTATTAACTTAATGCAACTGTAGAGGAAAAGACAAATTATGCTGTGTTTTTAAAAACATTTTAGGTGGATGTATATAAAGTCATATGACACAGTATGAAATCGTTCTTTTTTGAAAAATTGTATGTTTACTAGCCACTCTAGTACACCCAGCAACATTTATATTAAATTTTATTGCTAGTAATTTTTTTCTTTTAAAAATTATTTAAAGCATAGTTGTTATTATTAAGTAGTTATTTTATTTATGACTCTAGGAAGCTATTGATTTTAAGGTAACATTTTAAAGACCAAAAAAATTGCTGGGTAATGTAATTCTACCTTTATTACAACTATTTTACAGATCTGTAACACTATGGAAAACATTAAGGAATACCAGAAATTCCATTAAAGGTTAAGAGGGTAACAATGACTAGAAAGATGCTGGAGAGAGAATAAAGCAAATTTTATCACAATAAGAAATTAATTTAGTTCAGTGAAGCAGCTTACCCTCCCACTTTGTTAGACCTCTATTATACCTTCAAAAAGATAGAGCTAGAGTTTAAGTAACACTTCTCTCTTTTTTGATTATTGTCAAGGCCAATGCAAAAATTTTAAACATATTTGCAAGATGCTTGCAAGGTTAATGTTCAATCTTTACAGTCTTTGGAAGGTAGTCAAAATCTGGATCCCAGTTCTAGGACCTTTTCTGCAAAATGATATAATAATCCCAGCTGAGGATATAAAAAAATATCTGTCCAGTGACCAGAGTATCAGCCCATCAGTTTCCAGAATTTTACAACCCAATTTTGCTTGTGTATACATATTCCCTCTTGCTTTAAGACAGTGGCATTATTAACACATTTACACTCAATTCTCAGATGGCTTTGGTGTGATTCTAGTGACTTTTCATTTGAAGCAGGTCTTGATTGAAAAATTTTATTGACTTTGCCATAGGACAAGGTTCTAAACAAGTTCAAATGAAAATGTGGTGCTTATTACTTATGTTCCTGTACACGTGGTTTATGGAATGGCTGTTTTGTTCTGATACGTCTGTAGTACTGAACCGTGAGGGACAGAGCTTGTCTTCTTTGGCTGAGACTCAGCACAGGTCACGCAGTCTTTCTCTCTTGTCTTAAAAATTCTATTCCCTTATGTTTCTTATGATTCCCACACCTCTATTGGCCTCATTGCTCGTTGCCTTCCTCTTGTGGTGAAGCAGTTTGGTTGTCTCATGCTACAGCAGATCCTGTGTGGAGGGATTGTAGTCCCCTCTGTGGTCACAGAATTCACCAACATTCCAAGGATCCCATCTTCATCTGAACCAGCTTGCTCTGAACTAATCACATGTCACAGGCCAACACTGGAAAGCAGATGGAAAGTTACAAGTTCTGGCCATTTACTTTTGCTAGACTGGGATGTGACAGCTCTTGTATTGGGAGATATGAACCTGCACTGATGCAGTCTTGGTGGAACTGTGACAGGTTTTTGTTCTTCATTCCCATCATACCTGACATGCTGTGTAAAAGCCACTTTATTTTGCATGCAAAGATGTGAATGTTTCTTAGACAGATTACAGGGCTCACAAATAGCAAGCTGTGGTTAGGGACCTTGTGTTGTTCCATGTGTGAAAACTATGTGGAATAACACCTCCAATGTTTCTGGTGTTACCCAGAATTCAGATACCTACTCTTTTTAGCCCACAATTTCTGCCACCCTCATGCTAGAGGATCATTTTCACTGCACTCGCATCTGTCTTTTGTGATAGCAACTAGACCGCTTTTCCAGTGACTTCAGTAAAATGTTTGCAGAATATGAATTTAAGACACTATGGGGTTTGTTCTGTAATCTCCTTCATAAACTTATCAAACTCTCCCGTTCACAACATAAAGATTTTTCCCCCATTTTTCTTATTGGAAGACTGTTTCAAGATTCTTTTATTTGCAAGAAAGCTTCATCAGCTCTCCAGTCACATTCTACTTATATATTGCTTTTACACCTAGTTTCTTTATGTTACTTATCTTGTGTTACATTCTCTTGCAGCATCTTTTTGCTAACCTAAACAAGGAAAGCAGTCATTCTCCTTCAGTCTTCATTCTTAAAGCAATCTCTAAGTTCTCCTTAATGGTCCTGGTAGCCCTGTTTTGAATATAATGTAAACTGAGTTGGTTTTTAAATAGTAACCTAGATTGTGTGTTGTATTTCAGAGGGCACCCTCCCAATAATTTGTAAAATGTCACATATACTCTTTCTCTAGAGTATAAGTTGACCCATGTATCTTAGACTTCATGTCCACAGACAAGGAGCTGGGCAGCAAAAGTCTGTTTGCCTGTGCCAACAGGAGCTTCCTCCTGGCTTCAGTGCAGTCAGTGCTATTCCAAACCTTCTTCTTGGACGAATAAATCCACTCATTTATTATGCTTTGATTTTTATAAGAATTCAGAGAAGTTATTCTTAAAACTAATGGGTTTGGATGTCAAGACATGGTAGGTTGCAAAGTGAGCCTTTGCAAATGCCTTTCACCATGTTGGTGCAGGTGAAGCTGATTTTACTTTTTTTCGGAGATTGAAACACCCATGAGCACAGCTTTCAAGACATCCTCTAAGGGATTGCAGATGCTCAGAACATTGAAGTGCCACTGTTTGAAAGCAGACAATTGAGTGAAGGATTTATTTGTAAAGAGAGAACAGGAAAAGAAATGTACCTGATGACAGTAGAAGATTATAAAAATGGCAGACTTTCCATCTTCAAAATACACAGTTATATCTCTCTCATGAGAAGCAGACTAGTGTTTGAGAAATGCAAAAGCAATTGCATCACATTACACTAAGGATGTGGGGGTGATTTCTTGGGAAAATTGTAATATCTGCTACTATCTGCTACCATATACATTGGTATATGACAGTTAATGCCAGAGGAAAAGTTTATGAATTTAAATTGGTCCTAAATGATGTAAGTGAACTCTTAGATAAAGCCTTATTGAATTGCACTTATGCTGCTATTATGCATGACACACTAATAAAATCAGTTCTGAAGCCTGATTGTCTACTGTTGCACATCTAACACTGCTACAGAAAGTGTGAAATAAAAGTGGCTTACGTTTATTTTGCAGAACTGTGTGCAGCTGCTCAGGATATGAGGTAGTGAAACTCCATTGTAGTCTGCTTTTTACTAATTTGTATAAGTAACTAATAATCTTTTTTCAATTCAATTTCAATCTATCTTCTATTCACAGTTTTTTACCTTTGAACAATACAAGAAACTTCTGGGATATGCATCACTGCCACCAGGGCTGGTATGTATGGATACAGAACTTTGTGTTCTGATATAATATGTGTCTGCTGAACAGTCTGTCTCATCTGCTTCCTCCCACAGAAGAAGCCCAAAATTAAAGGGTCCAGCTCAATCCAGAGTTTTTTAAAACAGACCTGTCCCTTGATAATAAAATATTGATAAGAATATATGAAAATTGATAAATTATGTTTTATATCAAATGTCCTCAAAATAATTCCCTACAAGATCTTAACATTCATGAACATGGATAACAACAGCCACATGGAAGAGAATATATAAGCTTGTCATTCTTAATTCTTATGAAATAACAAAAAAGTTGAACATTATCAATATTTATTTATTCATGTCATCGTGTATAGTTTAACACTTCAACCTCACAGTGCTATTCTCCAAGGCACAGTACAACTATAGCAAAAATAGAGATCTCAGTCTTATTTTAAAAAGTTTTAAATTTTTTTATATATGTAATAAAAGAAACAATTATTGATAAGAATTGCTATTTCCTTTGAAGTCCTTTGCTACTTCCTTGGTTTAAAAACAAAAGGCAGGTCATATATGTACACAGAAATGTTTTAATGCAAAGATGCAGCTTGCATGTAATCTGCATTCTCATGGGAACATTTCATCATCATTTCATCAGTGTAGATCTTAATTCTGCCATTGTGCATTAGGACTAAACTACTTTTTTGTAAGAGCTACTGCTTCTTGTGGTGTAAGAATGTAAATCATAGTAAATATCTATTTTTCACGATGATGACATCACAACTTCAGGAAACAATTGATCTTTTTAAGGCTGTGCTTTAAAGGTTTTGGCAATTTCAGGTCTCTTTTAAAGAGTATTGCTTCCAGTGACATCTCCATTTAATTGCAGTAAGTGAAAGGTCATGGAATTCTATTAACCAGGTTAAAGCAAGTCTCCTCTTCCTCTTAGTCATTCAACTGTCCCTATAGCTGTTTGCAGTCTCTCCTATTTTATCTAGTATTTTTCAGCAGTAGTCATCCTTAGGTGTATATAGAGAGACTGATACTTGTTCTCTAGCGAGTGGAAAGAACAGAATTGAAGGTTCTGTGGTACCCCAGCACTTTTTTTTTGAAGGGGGGGAAATAGGCTGAAAACTTATAAACATGCTATTGCATGTTTACAGGCTGCCCAAAAGCTGCTGTGATTCATAAAACAGATGCAGCAATGCTTAGAAGAATCAGAAATTCCTCATACTTTTTGGTGCAGTACTATTATTATAGAGGCATTTTTGGTCCTAAGGTAGTGAGGGAAAAAGAAGACTAAGGGGGATTCTGGTCTAAGCCAGGCAGAATGTGTCTATGTACCTCAACAGACCTCATATCAAGGCAATATTTATTATTAAAAGACAGGTGTATACATTATCACCATCTTCCTACTGGCTTCCATCTCATGGTTGATGATGAAATGTTCCCATCTTACTGGAAATCTATTTGTTGGTAACACAACCTTCTCCAAAGGCAAAAGGAATGGTGTTTGCCACTACCCCTCTAACTTTTCGTTCCTGTCTTTCTTGAGCTCTCAGGAGTCCCTGCTCAAATCCCTCTGCATTAAGTAAGTTTTTTCTCACTATTGTTTTTTCCCTTACTATTGCTTCTTTGAATTTCAGCAAATGGATTCATTATAACATATTTTGGTCCTGGGACTTTTTTTCAGCACCTAGAGGGTTTGGAGATGCTAAGTGAAGGCAATAAATGTGTAAAGTGATCATTAAACTTAACCTCTCTGAATTTTCTCAATTGACCTAAATATTTTAATACTATTTTTTGTTTTAAAAAATCTTAAAATGTTCTGCCATGATGGAAAGCAAAGCAGTGAATATTTCTATATCTATGACTGAAATGCCACCAGCTTCTAAGTAAATGGAGTTAATTCATAAATGCTGACATTTCCCCATGTGCCATTCACTCCCATTTCAACCTTTCTAGGATTTTTAACTACTAGGTGAACATTCTACTTGCGCAGTTTGCTTAAGTACTGAACAATTTTAGTTTTTAACATGTGTTTTTAAGTTAATATGTTAGCGTTACGTGCTTAATGCTCAGTTCAGGGGTTTTATTTTTTCCAGTGCTGCATAACTACACTTAAATTTGTGTTATTATTCAGAGTCCACCCAAAGATAACATGAGGACATTCTTTTGCCACTTTTTCCATGTTTGCGCAATCATTTGGTACCATATTTTCCCTTCCAGCTGAAAAGAGAATACATGGACTTGAAGTGCTACAATATTTTGTTTTGATTGTTTTGGAATATGGTTTATGGCTATTGTCATATTGTCTTCATGAACTGTCAGCATCTATCAAGGGCTAAAGTTGTTTAGCAATAGAATACTGCTGCATTACTGTAGTCTTGCAGTTTGCATTGTATCCCTCAGTTTCACAATCTGATGTAGAGGAAGTATTACTCCTTAATACTCAATTTTCATTTGAACTGTCCTAGGCATTTGCAGTTGCTGGCTTGGGATCTGGGTTGACAGAGGCAGTTGTGGTTAACCCATTTGAAGTAGTGAAGGTTACCTTACAGACCAATCAGAATGCTTTCACAGAGGTAGGAAAACTGCTTCCTTCTCCTTTTTCCATTTTATTTGGCATATTGCATTTTGAGGTTCATATTTAGAGCAGAATGTCTGTAATATATTGGTGAATGCAAATGATTTCCCCATAAGCTAAACGGAAATGAAAGAGACCCAACAGCCAATGCCCTCAGGTATGCAGAGATGCCTGCAGTGTTGTCAGAGGCATCAGCGCCTCCCCTGTAAATATTCTGTGCCTGAAATGCACCTTCATCCTTCCTGAGCAGCCAGCAACCCAGCACTGTGAGGAATTGCAATCCAGGAGTGCAAACCTGAGCCCCTTGGACACAGCACACTTACCCCAGCAAGCTCCAGATTTCAAGTGAGCACTGGAAGTTAGCATAAAACACCACGGCCCTGTGCCCTAGACAGAGTCCAGCTGCTGTACTTTATGCAATGTTTCTTGGATGAAATTACTTACAAGACTTCACTTTTATTAGCACAAACTGGAAAATTGTTATATAACAAGTACATTGATAATTTAAATTCTTGCCCAACTTCAGAGTTTTGTTATTCAAATATTGTTTCGTCCAAAGGAGTAATTGTACAAAACGTTGGCCACGATTCTGGGTACTGCTGAAAGGGGGAAAATATTAAACTGGAAAACAGTGATTCATGAAAACCAAGTGTTCTCAGGAATGCACTATCTTCTATTAATTTTAATGCAGAACATGTTCCAGGATAAAGGGAAGGAAGGCAGTAATGAAGTTCCTTTTTCCTTTTCTCATTTATTAAAAATAACAATTGTCAAACCATCTTTTTCAAAATCTTTCGAGGAATCAGCTGTACCATGGTAGAAGTGCCAAATCGCATAAGCATTCACATAAAAATGTTAGCTGAATCCCTGGTGGGACATGATTTTTGCATATTCTACTATTAAGTTTTGACTGAGTTAATACTTGCATGCCTTGTAGCACTCATCTGCACAAATTGAACAGTTTTGGGGGGCACACAGTAAAGAGATTTATGACCTGGCCATTTACATAATCTGTTGGGGCCAAGTTCCTCAGGTACACTCTGGAAAAATACAGCTACTGATTTCCACATGTCATAGAGTAACTGGTACCTACTCCATAACTCATCCAGAAAAGCACTTTCTTCCAGAATAAATTTTAAAATGTTTGGTATACTCCTGTTCAATTCTCAATGCATATGAAAGACATGTTTATTTGCTGCAAGTCTCCAGTCTAGACATTTTTTAAACTTGGGCAGCAAAGCCACTGAACAGATAAATAATGCAGAGCAGGAGTCTAGGATCCTGGAAGAGAGACTGAAAGTAGGAAAAATCAGTGTGTGAGGGGATCTGTCTCTCAAGAAGATGATGTGATAAAAATTATTAACTATTACTCCTCCAGCAGTAGTGAACAGATATTCTGGATCTTTCTGTTTCACAGTTGTGAAGATGTAATTATCCCAGCTTAAATAAAGGTTTTAAGTATAAACAAACCACCATTATATTTTGAACAAACTATTCCTTGTAAAGTTGAAAAACACCAATGTATCCTTTAACTTCATACATTTTAATTTTTTGTCTACTGCAAAATTTATAAACCATCCCAAAGTTGGGAGTGGTTTAGTTTGTATATTTTAGCCAATTATTTTCTTTTGTTACAGCACCCCTTCCTTGCTGACTTTCAGAATAATACAATAATTGAACTGTAGCAACTGTCCAAAAGCATTCTGAGTTGTTTTTATTCAGGTGAATATTCTCTAATTTAATTTAAATGCAAAATTTCACAAAATCCAAAAAATAGTATATTATCATACAAATAAAATTGTGACAGAATGGTATTTGGACCCTACTAGAAACTAGTTTACATTGAAAATATTAACTACTTGCTCTAGGGAAAAAAATCCAAGCAAAATTGAGTTCTTAAATCACGAAGATTGTTCTATCACGGACATGTTAATTTTTAATATATCTTTCCAAAGCGTTAGAACTTCAAAATTTGCTGTAAATTAGAAAAGGCTCCAGTGACTTAATACCTTGATATCAAGTTCTCATTAAGAAAATGTTAAGGAACATTCCACAATAAAGCATGTAAACTCAAGCCCATTGGAATAAGCATGTCCAGAGGTTATATTATACAGCACAAGGCGTTACCATGCACTGTTTTTCTAAAAGGTTTTAGTAAAGTGTGTACCTATCCCATTGTGGAGCTTTCATACTACATGATGAAACCTAATGCAATTCACATATTTCTTTGACTATTGTATAGAAATAATAAATATATCTTGTTTAAAAGGAACAAGGAAGAGCATGAGCACATACACTCACACCCAGACTCCAGCACACCCCCAAAGCAAATATTCACACCCTGCAGTGACAGCTGAATTGTTCTGTGGTAGCAGATCATCTTTCCAGGGCTGAGAGATTTAAAGAGGAAGGCCACTACAAATCACGTATCAGCCCTTTTGTAATCTGGATTGCTGTGGGTAAAAATGATGGTGGCTTTTTGTTAAAGTAGACTGCAAGAAGTCCAATACCATGTTGTTTGGTTTTCCTTTTTTTTTCCCTTTCCCTGTAGCCTTGGATAACTCACTGGCTATAGAAGCAGGTGTGATAATTAAAATCTTCTCACCTGACATAAGAGTTATGATTAATTAAACAAATACATTTTTCTGCTTTATGATGAGAAGAATCTGACTCCAGATTCCACTGCATAGGTCTATATTAAGTAAGAGTCAACAGCTGTGTGAAGTGCATTAACTCCAGATGTTTGTACAATAAATTCCTCTGCCTAAGGTCCTTCCATCATCAATGATGAACTGCAGGCCTTCTATGGCTTCATCAGTTGACATGATGACACCTCCTTTGGTAAAAGGGGAGTGCTGCCAGAGTCCTCTTTGTTACTATAGGGCTGAAAAGGGAAGTCAGGTGTAGACATTGCAGGTGTCTGTATTTGGGCTTATTAATCCCATCTCAGGTGTTCAGCAAGTGTGAGGCTTCACCTCTGAGGCATGAGTAAATCCATACTCAAGACAAGGGATACCAGGGGACACCTTAATATTGAAGGTTGCAGTATTATTTCTTAAAGATCTAATGTCCATTTTTGGAGCACAAAAAAGGATGTCATTGCTAGTAGCCATGTTTTGCATTTCTGTTTTAGAATAGATTCTGACTTGAAATCTTGGGAGCAGATAGAAAAGTAAACTCCAGTATAATATATGCAGAGCATTAGCAGGATAATATTAGTTGCGAAATATGAAAAAAAAAAAAAACAAAATGAAACTTTGTATTAAAGATTAAACTCATCAGTCACCTAAATAATCAGTAATATGCTGTGTCAGATATAGTAGCATCATTTGGCTGATGCTGTGGATCTACCACAGTGATATTTTGAAATGGAAAGCTATTAAACAAATAAGTATATTGAAATTAGTGGTATTCACAGTGGTGTAGTCAAAATTCTTCTATATTTTCATGTTTGAACCTCCTAGTGGAAGTCATGTTTTGCCTTTCTAATTATAGATTTGGTTACCCAGAGCTTTATGGCTTTATGGCTTGTTTTGGCTTTCTACTTTGGAGAAAGCCAAACTCTATTCACCAACTTTTTGAAAGTAATGTTTCTATAAAGCTGCTAAAAATGTAAAATATTCAGAAGGAGAATAGCTAATTCTGAATATCATGGTATATTCAAAAAAAGTTCAGAGGTGCATGTAAGTCAGGCAGATTCTGTCTGATATGAGACAGTTTCTTCCTTTTTGTCTTTTGTGAAATGGAAATCTTTTACAGTACTACTCTTTTACAGTACTCAAGTCCTGCTTTCATCTTATTCTGCAATCAGAAAAATGAGGAATCTTTTTTTAATTAAAAAGTTTTGGTTTTTATTGGTCACAGGAAAAGGAAAATAACAAATACGGTGATACTTAATACAAAATTATAAGAATTGGCAGCGCTGTGTTTGTCAACAGCATGGAAATTATGCTATGTTTATAGTTTTCTTTTTGTAAAGATGATCTCTTCCTTCTTTTGCTTAACTTGTGTAGCAACCATCTAGCTTTGTTCAAGCTCAGCAGATCATTAAAACCGGTGGTCTGGGCTCCCAAGGACTCAACAAAGGCCTCACTGCAACACTGGGCCGTCACGGAGTGTTTAACATGGTTTACTTTGGATTCTACTTCAACGTGAAAAACATTCTTCCAGTCAATAAAGTAAGTTCTTCATGCAATGCAATAGACAATCGGATAAGAAGTTTGACATTTTTATTCACACTATTTTTCTGTGCAAAGCTGTGGTGTTTAGTGATCAACGCTGACTAACCTAGCTCTGTTTTGCAGAAATCTATAGCATTTTAATGGAAGCAAATTAAGGACTCAATCTTCTCATTTTTTAAGCAAAGCTGAATGTATTCATATTTGAATTACCATTTTTATGAATTCCCCTTTATAGCATGGTAGCAGTGCAAAAAGGCAGCGAATGAGATACAGACGTTGTGCTTATGTTGGGTATGTATGCAATTTTTTTTGTGGAAAACTGGCCTAGAAGAGAAGAATCAGTTTCTAGAAATTCTGTCAGTACTCACATAGGGGCTAAGCTTGCAGAGGTGGCTGAGCTGCAGGATTTAGGTTATTTTGGCCAGGCACAGGACCTATTTACTCAAAAGAGAGTTCAACCTAGTATTGAAGGGTGACAGGGAAGTTTCATCTTTATGAGAAAGAGACAGTCCAAAAGAGGATGTAAAGGGTCATGCACAGGGACTTTATATCACTTATAATTAAAGAAAAAAAATCATTATAGCTGTAATTTCACTTAAAGAAGTTTTGATAGTGCTATATTGCTTTAAATAACAAAGGAAGCAAACATTCCCTTTGCAACAAAAGGAAATTTTACAAATGAAAACATGGTAATATCAGCAACTTTTGAAATGACTGTGTGAGAAACAACTAATGGTTTATTAATGATTCCAGTATGCTACTTATTGAAGTCTGTTTTCACTAATGTGATTTTTAGATGATGACAGTTAAACAGTCACAGGTGTAATGTGCAGTGATATACATGTAAGAAGGTGCAATTCACATCAAAAGGGATCGGTTTCTATTCCCATATGAAGTAGCACCTCTTTTTTTTCTGCACTTCTGAGTAGCCTGGTATTTTTGTTGGCAGCGTTGTGTAAATGGAGAAAACCTCCACTTCTTATTTGCAGATTATTACAGTAAATTGAATTGTTCAAGAGCAGCTGACCCACAAGTTTCTACAGGTTCCTTACAGTGTATCTAAGCATATTTTACAGTGCACTTCAGTCACACATTCTAAAACTCAAGGCGCAGGAACAGCTTGTTACTAAGATAGGAGTAAACACTTTTGTGTTGATCAAAAGATTAAAAAATTATAATCACTGTGCAGAAAATTCAGGAAAATGTGCAGGTAAGGACAGAGGCTAGTGTGTAGCTTCTATGGGAATCATGGGAAATATTCTTGCATAGGAATTGAACAGTAAGCATGTTGAACAGTAAACATGGCATAAGCATGCTTTCCTAGCCTTTCAGATTTTAAAAAATAGGAAACGAGTATTACATTATTAGAAAGATTCAGAGCTTTATGATCTAAAGGAAATTGGTACTTTATACAGATTTTGTATGATGCAGAAAAAATTTAACATCTACAACTTGGGTTTAAATATATGTAGAAAACGAAAGGGAAATTACTTCAATGTCAGCCAGTGGCCCAGCTGTCCTCAAATATTAGCAAAATGAAAAGGCAATTTAATCAGTGTGGGATTAACTGCAAAAAAAGTGGGGTTTGCCTGATGCTTAACCACTGCACAGTGCCTTACATGGTGGCTTGCACAGTGGCTACATCTGTGCTGGTAAATGGAGTGGCAATGCTGAAACTCAGCTGCCTGTGCTGTTAAACATTGCCTGGCACAGCCTTGGCCCTGGCCAGCCAGAGCAGTGCCTGGGTGTGGCTTAGGAGCCAGTGAAGGCAAGGAACCCTTCCTCATGGGCTGGCTTCAGGCAGCCAGTCTGCTTTGAATGGTGACAGCGTTCTAGAGTGCTGATAAAGCTAAGAGCACTCCCCAGGCCAGCCAGTGTCAGTGCCATAGACAGTCTGTACAGAGACATATAGCCAATAATTCTGATCAAACTTCCATTAAAATCAATGCAAAACTTACCCTGAATTTAGGAAGACATAGATCAGGCTTCATCTGGCTGGTGCTAGCCAACATTATGTCTCAGGTACTTACATGCATTGAATTTCACTTCAGTGACTGCTAAATGAAAGTATTTGACAATAATCTATGACCTGTAACAAATCTCTTCTGTCAGTAGGCAGGTACTAGAGGCTTAGAGATATCAAACCTGTACAAGGAATTTGGTAGAAGCTGGTTTGCAGTTAGTCTGAAAAATACTTAACAGTTGTTAATTTGTCTAGATTTCTCACATACTTGATTTAATTACAAAATCTGATTTTTTAACTTTGTATATTTTGCCAGAAAAGAAAGTCTTAAAGCCAGTTTTGTAATATTGACAAATATATACAAATTATAATATATAAAAATTGTGAAATTAGAATACTACACTTGTGAAATAATTTTGACTATTTGCTGTCCACCATCTGTAACATAAGTGGAAAAATATATTAAAATCTCTGAATGAGCCTTTTAGCTGTCAGGTAAACTGTGCATTAAATTTGCATCCCAGTTAGGGATGTTTGCTGCCTATTTTGCCAAAAGCAATAAATCTTGTAGGTTGAGTGGTCAAATGATATCAGTGACATGTGTGGGTTGTAAATGTCCATAATGAATAATTTCTCATATGTTCAGTCTATTCTGCTAAACAGATCATTTACAGCCAACCCTGTGCTCTGTTTTCTGAAAATGGAATAAGCCAGATTTCTTTCAGTGGCCACTAATGTACCAACCATAGAGAATTAGCAGCTATCCCTCTGCCGAGCAATGAAATTATTTTTCAGATGGCATCTACTTTTATAGTGCATTTCATAGGTGTCCAGCAGCTTTGCAATTTTTTATCATAATTAGATTTTCTTTTAAACGTTAGTTTCATTAAAGCCTTTGCTCACTACCACCTCCAAGTGGCTGCCACATTTCTCAACAGTATGAAATTTCCTCCCACCTGTTAAAAGCCCCCTTCCCTTTGAAATGTGGCCAACTGCAGGGCTCATTTCAAGCTGGGCACTGCCAGCCCCACACTGCAGACGTGCCTCCTGTTACAAGGGTGCAGCATCAAACCAGGGGTGCTGAGCAGTGCATTGCCTTGTAAGAGAAAGGGGCTCTGAACTGCCAGAGGCAAGAAGAGATGGGAAACCCAAATGGGCTGTTCAGCTTGGTGGGTAAGTGAAATAGCAGACAACAGTTTTATTTTAGTAGCTTTCAGATCCGTGCCAACATAGAATTCTGTGTAGGAATAGAGTGAAAAGCAGATGCGGTACAATGGACTTAAAGAAATAGCAAGCCAAGGTGATTTAGGAGAAGATTGGATCAGAAGGAGTAGTGGAGTAACATCAGAGCCACTGAGCCTGGCTTTCAGAAAAAAAAATTTGACACCCCTATTTATATTGAATCTTTATACTAATGAAATTGCCCAGATAGTACAGTGATTAATTTCATATAAAAACCTTTCCCATGAGGTTCATGATAAAAAAAATCAAGTTATAGCAAAGCTGGTGTTGGCTATGGTACATTTGGTTAGAGTCCAGTTTTGTAAATGGGCAAAAGGGGTCTTCTTTTCTTCTCTAGATACCAGAAATATTGGCTTTATTCTATTTGCATTTAAATCACTGTATGTACAGAATGAAAAGAAATTTTTGCTAAGATCTTTGCTTAAAAGGGGCTACAATTCTTGTACCACCAGGAATTCTAATTTTTAAGTTATTATCAGTATGTTTCATGTTTTGTGAAATCAAGCTATGAGTTTTTCTGCGTATAATAAAGAGTTCTGCTTATTTGACATTTCTTTCTTAACACCTGTATGGACTTCATTCAATGTATATTATGGAAGTTTTAATTTATTTTTCTTATAACTAATCTGGAAACAAAAACTTCTTTCTTGGTTTCTGTTTCATTTAAAACTGTACAGGTTTAGGAAACAAAAAACTGTCTTATTTTAACATTGTGCCGACATTATAACACAGCAAAATCATTTGTTATTTTAATAATGATTTTCTATAATTAAAGCACCTTCATGACAGAAGTAAGCTGCATATAAAGAATCTGATGTAGCAAAAAAGTGGTCTTCTGTTAAAAACCAATAGCAAAACCAAATTATGTGCATAGGAAATGTTCTGGAACACGCTTGCCTGTGACTTCCACTACTTAGAGAAATAGGATTAAACCTGCTTCAAGGGACTTTGACTCCCAGATAAACTCTGGGTTCTTTGATGTCATAGAAATGCCAAAGTAGGAGGTCTTTCTAAAAGATCAAATAAAACCCAGTTGAACTGTGAACTGCGAGTAAGCAAAGTTTTTAGATGCACTTCTAACCTACTTCTAACTTTTACCGTGTGCATATAGTAGGGTTCAGAAACAATCTGTTGTAAATTCTTCAGCCAATTAGCTGAGTGAATTACCACCGTTTATAATGCGCAGAACGTGGAGCTCTCTTGCCGTTGTGCCGAGTTGGATTGTTAATAACAGGAAGCTAGCACTTCTCAGTACAGTGGATCAGCTACATGTGAAAATAAATGTAAAAAACCTGGAGGGGAATGGCAGCAGACTGAGATTAGTCTTTATTTAATTTAGCATTTGGGGGTCCAACACACAAATGAGTGTTTTAGTAGGCTTCATGGTGGAAGTTGCTGTCATTTGTAAAATATTCTGGCCAATTAGCTAATAGTGTGCTTGGATTTCTCCTGTTTTGATACAGTAATACTAAGTACATTGTGAAGCCCAATTATACAAATCATCCCCATATGCCATACCAGTCTTTCTTTATGAACTGTGTTTATAAATCCTGTGTGAGGAAATGTGTACTTCAGCAATTTAGACCATGTGTAAAAACATAGCCAATAGGATTGTCAAGAAAACAAGTTCCAGCATAGGAAATCCTAATGTGTTCCGCTAAAATAACACGAGTGTGTTGTGTGAGTTTTCTGATTAAATGCTTATTACTTTATAGTGCTTAACCTGCACAGGTCTTCCCATTTCCCTTTTTATTCTTTCTTTCCTTTTTTTTTTTTTTTTTTTTTTTTTTTTTTTTTTTTGCAGGATCCAAATTTGGAGTTTTTGAGGAAATTTGGAATTGGGCTAGTCTCAGGAACAATAGCCTCAATTATTAACATTCCTTTTGATGTTGCAAAAAGTAGGATTCAAGGACCACAGCCAGTTCCTGGAGAGATCAAGTACAGAACCTGTTTTAAAACTATGGCAACAGTCTATAAAGAGGAAGGGTAAAACATTCTTATTTTAATAAATGTCCAGACCTCTGTTTTAGTTTGTATTATAAAATCACGTTGTTGTATTTCAGATTTGATGAGGACCATTAAGCCACCCTGAATTCACCCTGAATATCAAAAGAACCCAATGTAGCATTTTGAAAGTTTATTTTAGAATTACAAGGACATATCTTCCTACTACATATGAACTTCTACAAGTGACTTACAAAATGATTATTACATTGTCAAAATTTAGGTTCCCCAAGTAAATGCTTCATATATCTCATGTGTAAATTTTTCAATTCTTCATTTTGCAAAAGGAAAATAGGAACAGAAAATGAACCATTTCTCAATTTAATTTAATTTTAAAAATGCAGGCCTCTCTACCTTTAAAATTATTGCTGAAATAATTAAACTGGGGACAGATCCTTGTGGTAATAACATTTTCCAACTTTTAAAAACATTTCTCAAGTGGTGACTGAGTTGTGGCTTTGATATTCAATTATATCAGTCATTTTGTCTCTATATGCAGCTGTTGTTAACAGACTTGTCTTGAAAGTAAACCTATCTCACTGATTAAAGTCATATTTCTGATTGGCTAGGCTCACAACATTGCTTTTGTGACTGAACATTGATTAACTTTTCTCTTCATCTGATCTGCCTCTGTAAAATGTTAAAATCCAGATACAGCCTGCTATTGAACATGTGTAATTTCAAATAATTGCCTCTAAGTGCTTTGCCAGCATTTTAACAAACATATGCTACAATTCTGTTCTTCTTTTAGAGCAAGAATATTGTTTGAAATGTTTTGTTTGTTATTCTTCTGCTGCAGATTTCTGGCTCTGTACAAAGGCTTGCTTCCCAAGATCATGAGGCTCGGTCCAGGTAATTTTCCTTCTGTCATTTCTATTTTGCTTTTGTTCTGGCTTTCTCTTCCCATTTTTACAGTTTCTTGAGAAAATGTAGTAAGTATCAGTCAAATAAATTATTTAAAATATCTTTCACTTTGAGTGGTTTCTTTTTAAAATAACATCATCTAGTAGTATCACAGATGGATTTGGCTAAATATATGTCTAAAAAGAATAATTTACACATATACATCAGAGAATTGCAGGTTCAAGTAAATGCTAGTTTGTGCAACTGTTTTATTTATGAACAAACCAAAGCACATGCAAATGACAGAACTGTAAAACTTTTGGATGTTTCTTTAAGTTTCCTATTCCTTCTTATGTGATATTTTGAGTCCATTAGCACTATTCCATACCTATGTGCAGTCAGCCTAAAATGCAGGTTAGACTCTCACTATAAAATGCTCTCAACTAGTCAAGGCACAGCCCAAGCATATCAAATTCCAGTTACTTTATTCTCTTATGCTGTATGGGGACAGACACTAAAAAGCTGATAGCAGAGCTGGGAAGAGATTTGTATGGCCCTGGAAAACTAAAAGGACAAGGATATCTTAAAACTGGGGTTGTTGCTTGACCCCTTCTTGGTAATTGTTACTCCAAATGTGGTAGCACAGTGGTTGAAAGCTGTATCTTCCTTGGCTTTTAGAGTTGTTTTTTTCCTGACTGGTTTTGATTAATCATGAAAGCAAAGCACTGGGCCCTCAGACTTTTTCAGCCCACGAAGGCAGTCTGTGTCAAAAAGAGCAGAAGCCCCAATTTGAGCAGTATCCCATTCCCATGAAATTGTATTTCCAGTTGTTCAAGCTGGTTGTTTAATATGCAAGAACACACATAGGTAGTGCAAGTAGGTACAGAGCCTGTTCTGCAGTATAAAGGAGGCATTAGGTTTGTCTGTAAATGTTTGCATATCCAATCCATCTGGCTGAGTACTAGACCATGCCTGGTTATTGTGCAGGGCGAGGAAGGTGGGGAGGAGAAACAAGGAGCTCTGGAGCTAAAAGCCTTTTCCCTCACACTCCAAAGATACTAGATTACATAGAAGACAAAGAGAAAGCAGTGTTTAGCTTTCCCAGTACCTCTTAGCACAGCAGATTTTGGAATAAAGTTTTCCATCTTACAAATGACTATGCATTCTGGCCCACATCCAGCAAGTCAGTTACATGTGAACTTCATTCTAAATACTTCTGTAGTTATATTGGCTAACTAACATATAGGTTTAACTTTCTGATGAAACAATAATACAGTCTTTATTATGACTGGGAAGGTAATTCCTTCTTCCAGCATGTGAGTGTTTACAGAAAAAGAGATACACAAATAGATCACACAGTATGAGATTTGGAATCAGCCTTGATTTGAGTTCAAATCACATCTTAGACATTTTGTCTATGATTTGTTTGTTGGACAAAGCCTTTTGCAAACATCTGCTCTGTCTAGCTTCCTGTGAGTTCCTTTTCATAGAGAGTTTCAAGTCTGGTGATGGTTCCTTAGGACAAATGATATGGAGAAATTCATGTAGTAATTCCTTGTGCCTGGTTGTCTTAGCCTATCCCTAGAAAGGACAGCCCAGTTCAGAAGAAGCCTCATTTCTTAGAGGTGCCACTCCAAGCCACCAACTGAACCAACAGGCAAAGGCAAGAAGATGTTTATACCCCAGTGCTGGAACCCACAAATAATATATTTTTAATCATGCAGCCTGGTTCCCTTTATCCAGTTCTCCAACTAGAAGCTTCTCTATCTGTTTAGTTATATATATATACCTTCTGAAATGTTCTCTTTTTCATCTCACACAGTAATACAGCCCAGTTACAGTCTGGCTTCACTAACAGTAAAGATATTTTATGGCTTTCAAGCTGGGATTTTATACTGTTACCAATTCTAGCAAATAATGCCATTTCATTAGACCAAAACTTTGCCTGTGGATTTGTAGCCAGGAAAGATTATACTCACTTCCACACCAAGATTTTCTGCTTTAGACATGGTGAAAAAACAGGTAAAAACCTCTCTTGACTCTTACCTGGAAGTGTTCCTATAATCCTGAAGATGAATTTTTGCCATTCCACCAGTCCAGTTGCTCTTTCTTTTTTAAACAGGCACACAAATATACATATATTCAGACTAAAAGTGTCACTTTTAGAAGAACAAAGAAAAACATTAATCTTGAAAAAGTATTAGGAAAAATCACACTGAGAGTGAATTTGATTTAATATACGAGCTATTTACATCAACTTTATGATCTAATATTAAGTAAAACTGGTATGGTTTATGAATTGGTGAATTTTTAGTGAACTCAGGAAATAGTAGACTTATCCATTTTGTAAATAAGGCTTTGCCATATTCTTGTTTATGTTACACTAGAAGTGCTCTATAATATCTTGCAAATACTGGATTTTCTATGTAGTAAAATAATATCTTTTCTTCCAGGTGGTGCAGTGATGCTTTTGGTTTACGAATATGTTTATGCATGGCTTCAGGACGCAGTTAATCACAAGGAGCATTTCTGAAAAAAAATACTCTTTAAAATTGCATGCATTCTAAAATACCCTATAATAAAGCAAAAGTGATTCTTATTCTTTATGGTGTTGAATACCCTCAGATTGCACTGATGTTAATACAATTCCAAACAAATATGGTCTCTAGGTCCTGATCCAAGAAAACATTTAAGTACATGTTTTTCTGTAAGTGCATAATTAAATAGCACTTGACCTTTGTAATTGTTTTACTGGACCAAGAGAAAATATAAAGCAGACTTAAGACTGAGTTTTCAAAGGACAAACTGAAATTTCTTGACACAGAATCATCCTATGCAATTGCATACTTTTTAAAAAGTTTCAGCTGAAACGGTAAAATAAAAATTATCAGGGTATTTTAAAGAAAAAAAAAGGAATAATCCTGGGGGGGCAGATACTAAGCTAATGTAAACTGACAGCTCCATTTACTCCACATTAAGAAAATGATCCATACTCTGCAACTCTTCAGTCAGTCTTGGGTCCAGTTTCAATTCAGCCCAGTATGATTTCAGCATTCATATAAGAACTTTTCGAGTTCTTCGGAGTTTGGATAGAAAAGAACTGCACAAGTAGCCACAACCTTAAAAACATGCATACTGCAAAATATCCTACTTGTTCTTAGCCATATATATTATATAAATCTCATTCAGATCAAAGATACTGAAAGTAATTAGAATGCATCAAGTTGCATAAAAAATCAAACCAACATGGGATTCATAGAAGCAATGAATAAATAAATTAACAGAAAGAAGTCATTTTAGGCATATGAAACTTTACTGCAAATTTTTTATCCACTTTGATATACTATCCCACAAGATCTGTCTTGTGATAAAAATGCTCAGTGCACCCTGACTGCCCCTTTAACCTTTCATTTCCACCATGGAATGGTGAAACAAGGTAGCCTATCTGCAATTGTACATAGCTAGCCATACACCTCGAAAAAATGCACCTTTCTGTAGATAAAAACATGTTGCTCTGAAGCTAAAATTTTTCCTTTTCCCAGTCACTGTAAATATAAATATTCCAGGGATGTACTTGCATTCTTACTAGCCATTCCAACTCTGTGAAGTACAGTAAATTCTGTTATGCTGACTCAAGACATAGTTTCTGTTCATGCAGTTGTGCCATTCTGCATTTTCTCTTTAAAAACTCCTTAAATAATTAAAAATCACACATCATTCTCTTAAAATATAAAAATATCTTCATTATCAAACTTGGTTCAATATCAAACAAGCATATGTCTTACAAAGTTTCAGTATCTCCCCCACACTGCATTCACTCTGTTAGCAATAATGTTCTTCCTCTGAAGGAGGGACAAACCTTTTCCTTGGCCGTCCTAAAAAAGCACCTTTCTGCATTTTCACCTGAAAATGGCAGTTCCCATGTGAAGTCTCATCTCACGAGTGTTTTTAATGTGTTGGAAAAGCAACAAAAAGCTAAAAATAAAAATGTGTTTTCAGCACTTTCAAGGATGCCTGTATTAACATGCTCAATAAGCCTCTCTTTTGTCTGAATTTGGCAATGGTGGTTTTTCATACCTATGCTATTTCATAGCTAAAAATCAATAAAACTAGCTCTGTTAAAGTTTATGGTTTTAAGGCAAGTGTTCCTTGTTGCAGCATTTTATTATCAGTACTTGGCCAAAGAGAAGACAATGCTAAGATAATTTCAAAAACTAAAGCAAAATGCTTTATAATTTGTCTTTTATTAATTTAGAGCATTCAAAATATAAAAATAAAATGCTTTAAACATACTGTATATACATATATAGCCTTTGGTTTTACATCCTTTCCAACATGAGTTTTTTCAGTTAATAGCTCAGCCTGATCTTGGATAAAAGGAGAAACATTCAAAAACAGAAAACAGCATGGTATGAGAAAACAAACCTATGAATGTGCCAGCCCAATGCCCCATTACTCCTTGTGTAATGTGGGCTGGAATTCAGTTTTACACTAAAGATCTTCTGAACTGGGACCATGCAAACAGTTGAGTTGAAGGGAGTACTATTAGGCTTCACTTATTTCTTCGGAAGCATTTAACTCTGGAAATGAAGTGTAGACTTTTCAGATTAAAAAAATTAATTCTGCACCCACATATACAGAATATTTCCCAAAGGTACCCATTCACCTCAGTGGGTTCACTCCAGATTTACACCCAGGTACTTGACAGCAGCAGTTAACCCTTATTTATTATTTTTTAGGAAACAATTCCCTTTTGCTTTTTAATTTCATGTAAAATGGCTTAGAGTTGTGTGATAAGTGAACGTATTGCAGTTTTCAGTTTACCCGTTAGTATAAGCAGTGAAATAGTCCTTGGGCAAAGGAGTATTCTACACAGTAGGTTTGAATTGAAAAAAATAAAGAGGGAAACTTCACACAAAAAAGCTCCGTGACAGGCAGTTCACCAAGAGCCAAGGCCAGGCACTGTTGCTCACTCTGAGCAACACTTTCTGCATGCAGCCCCGCTGACCTCCCAGCCAGGGGTAAGGAATCATGTACAGCAGGCAGATGCATGGGGAGCTGTACCTAAACAAACACAAAACAAAAATGGTTTATGACGGTGTATCCCATGGGAGGAGTAATTAACATCATGTCCTGCCCTTGTTTTATAAATTATCCTGCTTTAGCTGAGGATAATGAAAATAACTGATCTGTCTGTCTCCCAAAACACACTAATTCCTCATTGGAATGTCAGGAAAGACAACTTTTATTCCAGAAATGACCTCATGTTACTCAAGAAAATTTGGAAAAATTTTAAAACAGGCACACTGTTACAGGCTTGCAAAGTCTTGAAGCTCAAAAAACCTGTGCTTTGAAAAGTTTCTCTTCCTTAGTTTTTTGTTTTCTTTTCCCTTTGGTGCCCCTTGTTTGAGTTCTATGGAAAACAATAGGTACTCTCACTCAATAATTCTATAATCAAGTAGAACAATTAAGTTAAAAGATAAAATCCTCTTGCCAACTTAATCACTTATCTACTTATGATCTTTTCCTTATCTTTTTTCCCCATTTTGTCTTTAGTGAAGAGCTTGTCTAGTATTAAATTAAATTCTTATTTCTTTTTTGTGTTGTTAAGGCTCATCTTATTTCAGCTATAACAGCATAAAGGCAGAACAACATCCATCATGTCACTAACAGTGTGGCAGAGTGGAAATGCACTTGTGTGCACTTTAACTTTAGTGGTTTCAAAGAAACATTCTTGAAAAATTGTTCCACTGAATAACGAGGGTTTCAGCATCTCATTAAAACTAAACAGCTGTTGGATACCTTTGAGGCTGAAGAAAATTAATTACATCCAAGATCAGATCTTTGTTTCCTTGGGGCAAAAATATAATATCTGTGTTCTTTACAGAAATGCAGTTCTGTTAGCAATTTTTTAGTGCAAGAGGCAAAGGTGGCAGTAGCCACAGAAGTCCATCCATATTTCAGGGGACATACTGTACATGACATAAATACTGATTACTTAGATTGTTATGAAAATTTACTCACAGTTGTCTTGGTGATGAGAGCTGGAAATCCACAAAAAGATAACTACATTTTAAGAGGGAAATGTATTTTACTTTCTGACTGAATTAGTGTTTAATATGGGATGCAGATAGAACAATATATGAAGAATAGTATTTTCTTCTTTGCTTTAACTATGTCTACAGTAATTTAAGTTATTGCTGAACACTTTTAAAAATACACAATATATTAATAGTCTATGATGGATATGAAATGTCACACCAGGCTTTTTTTTTCCACGTTCATATTCTGAACATACCTACAGCATGGGAAAAGCATAACAATAGTCAGAACTTTATTATTGCCCAAGGAAAACAGGTAAATTTTCAAAAATCAGAATTTTAGCTCTCTTGGGATTAAAGTTGAAAGCAAAATAACTGGCATGGAGTACTTGCCACTGCATACAGAAATGTAGAAAGGAAATTTGCTAATATTAAATAATATGTCTGTTTGTAGCACCACCACCAGTATACCTATTAGGGGAAAAAATGCTTCAGAACAACAATGTAAACTTTACCAAGAGCCATACTTTACATTCATTAAAGCAGAAATTAAAGACAAGGTCCTCTTTAAAAATTACAACATAATCTGGACACAAGTGAGCTGAGAATGATGGTACAATTCTGTTTCTCAGTGGAGTTTTTGACTGATAGGGCTTTTTAAGCATCTCTGCACAGGTTGCACACTAACAGCATTTTCCTCTACAGTTTTCTGTTTTATTCAGGTATTTTCCACCCATATTTCTGTTTGTGTACTTCATATAAATGTGGTGTTTCATGAATCTGGGAGGCTGGGTATAACTGGCGAGTTACTTAGCTGGATTTCTGCCTTTGACTCTTCTGCCAAAGAGATAACTGTCTCATAAGATGATGAAGCCTCCACTGTAGGCACAAAAACATGACCAAAAACCCCTACCTAAACCCCACCATGCAAAGACATAGAAAATAACTAGAAATCTCCTTAACTTAAAAAAATTAAGAAAAAGAAAAAAGAAAAAGGTAAGAAATGTACTGGAAGGTGAAAACAAATGCTGTCAAAAGCCTCTATTTACAAATGGATAAAATAAAATCACAAAGATCTTGCTACTGCCTGACAATGGCAACATGCCAGAAGAATCTGAAAGCCACCTATTGCCTTCATTCTATATTTGATTACCAAAACCCAATAAAACAACAATAAAGGACCTCATAATGACAGTGGATTGTATAATCTCATCAATTAAAGGGTTGTTCTCTAGGCATTTGGCAAACACTTCCCATTCAGCCACCTTTGCTGATTCAAGGCATAGCAGAATTTTCTGTGGTGATTTTTCTTTATTGATTTTTGCACAAATCTTAGTAACAATTGCACATTTAGAAAGTTTGTGATGATTAAGAATAAATATGCGTGGTTTGACCAGGAGAGAGTGGAACAAGGCTCCACGAGCCCTTTGAGGGACACAAAGTCTTTAAGAGCGCAACACCACACTTCTCTCAGTTTCTGATGTTGTCTGCAGCTCTTTAATCCCAGAAGCCCTCGGGGAGACAAGTCACGGGGAGAAAGGCCAGGTGTGGCCAGCATGAGGGGAGCAGCCCGTGAGCTGGGCCCGAGGAGCTGGCGAGCCCGTGGTGCTCCTGGAGCAGCTCCTGCATCAGAGAGCGGAGGCCGTGACGGAGTGGCCGCCCTCCCTGGCAGTCTGCATGCCCTTGAAGGCCAGCGAGGCGGGGATGTCACAGCTATGGGGAGACAGCGGGGTGCCCCCGGCGTGCTGCCAGCCGTGGCTCGCCATGTAGCTGGATGGAGTGGCGCTGTACGTCATGTAAGGTGACACCTGGGCCGGCGTGGCGTACGGAGGCATGGCCGGCGCGGACACAAAACTGCTGACGGCTGGGAGGCCATTTGGAGCCTGAAAGGAGAGGGAAAGGAAAAGGATTTCTGAGAGAGTAAGACACGTTGGATCTGGTGTAAAATAAGCTGCTCTCAGATGCTGCTGGGGCTTTGTACCAAAATTAAGACCGGCAAGGACACCAAGAGAGAATTCCATAACCATTTGCCTGAATTTCATGGGCTCAGTGGCCCCTTCTGCTTTTCTTTTAAGACCAGTTACCCCACTGTGATCAGTGCTTCATACCTCTCCCAGCAACGTGTCCCAGACAGGGACCACCAGCAGATGATGAGGAAACACACACCAAGAGGAAGGCAGGATCTGCTAAGGCCCCTGTACACCTGCCTACCTTCCCACAAGCTGTTGTTGATGGACTCCTCGAGGCCTGTGGTTGCATCTAATCATTAAGTTGAGAGCTACTGGAGGGGTTTGTAATGAGTCTCCCCCTTCTCTCTCACCTTGATGCACTTGGCAATGATTTCCACAGGTTGGAGTAGATTAACTGTGACATTTACCTACCTTTCCCGAATTTCACACAGACTGTTGGTCACTGTTGCAAGCCCAGCTGGGGAGTGCTGGGGCAGTTTAGCTGGGTGTGCAGTGACCACAGCCGTCCCAGTGGCAGGAGAGACAGACCCATCCCTGAGCCTCTCCTCTCCTGGCCCCGAAGGAGGGTGGGCTCAGCCTGAGCTGCCATGGGCAGGTGTGGGCACAGATCTGAAAGCAACACTCCCCAGAGTGAAGAGGTAGCAGTGGCTGGGGGAGGTGGAACATCTTAAACTCTTCGGTAACTGTTTGTTCAGAGCATGAGTCAGAACTATAGTAGTAGTACTATTGATGGTGACTTTTAAAAATCTGTTTTCTAGATACTTGGGATAAAAAACTTGCAAATGTTCTTTGCTCATAGCTCCTCCTGGTTTCAATAGGGCTTCTGTACACAAAACAATTGCAGGGCTGGGTCCTTTCCTGCAAGCTATTTTCCTAGGTCCTTCTGTAGGCTGGAGAGAAGGGTTTCTATTTAAATAGAGAAGGGAGAGTCCTTCAGTCAGCTATGCTATGATTTCACAATTAATGACTCCTTATTCAACTAAAAACTGTTTGGTGGTTTATTTCACACCCATAAATGTTTCTTCAGCACAACAGGTACTAACCAAGATCATTTATCTTGCTTCGGTTTCAATTTGTGTAGTGTTTTTTTAGGATTTGGGGTGGCATTTTTTCTCAAAAATGTTTCCTATCTGGATATGAAAGAAGAGTATTGATTCATCAAATCCTGTAGCATCATCACATGGTACAACTGGACACAACCTGAGTAGTGCAAAGCTAAAAAATTAAACAGACTTTTGTTACTGCTAAAACTTCACGTGGTGTTAACATTTCACTTGTTAAATTTCTCACAGTTCCACTGTCTTGACTATCCTCTCATTGTCATTTGGGAAACAGAGCAGTAATTCTGCTGGGCTCTGTCAGTATAAACCTGTACAGCAATCTAAAGCAGCAGACACAGCAATGGGATCCTGACCACAAGCCTCCAATAGGAATATTAATTAGTACAAAACTTACAGCTGCATCAGCAACATAATTGTCATTCAAAATAATTAAATACTTTGTTGAAGCTGAACTTGCCTTATTCTTCTGAAAATCCAAATACATGATCTGACCAGTAACTCGTATTATGTGCCCCCTACTGTGACTCAGAATTACTTTAGCCTCAGCTTTAAATATCAGTGCTTGCAACAATGCTGATTAATACAAACCTGCAAATAATTGCACTTCAAATCAGTAAAATTCTTGAATCACATGGAAAATAATGTCATTGAATTCACTGGAAATAAAAAGTGTGGCCCTAAAAAGCTGCTTTTCCAATGTGCAAACATGAAACAAGAATGAGCACCTCTGTTTTTTGTAACAAGCACCAACCAAAAGCTTTGCACAGGCACTGTAGATTCATTGAAGCCAGGTTGTTACACTGGGATATCAAGAGCCACAACCCAAATACATTCTGCACAGAGGAGTACAGAAACCCTGGAGGGGTGGGTGCTGAAAAGAGAAAATTTATGGGACAAGTCCCTGAAGTCTCATAGCCATTGAGACAGCACAAACCTTCAGCTTCTAGACCTCAAAGGAGAGTTTTTGGGCTCTGTGAATCCACCCTGTTCCTCAGGCTTTCCCATCCCAAGGAGGCTGGTACCAAGCAGTGGGCTCAAGGCTGTGCCTGGAAGCCCATTTTAAGTAGGATTCCTCATTATGAGTTCTCATCTTTCGTGACCCCTTAGTGCTTGTTGGCACATTGCCTGGCACAGATCTACCCTGTACCCACTAACACCCTTGAGAAGGTGTGTTAGTAGGTGTTAGTGGGTACAGGGTAGATCTGTGCCAGGCAATGTGCCAACAAGGCATCTCTTTGCTGGTCCACCAGTGTTCCAGCCCATGTCCTGGCCTACTGCATCTCCTACAGACAAGGCCTCCAGAGGTTCCCCAGCAGCCATAAGCAGATGACTTTGCATGATCTGAGGCACATCTGAGCTTCTGAACGCCTCACATTAATGCAGATATTATTGATAAATGCTTTATCAACAGGCTTGTTGAGAAATATTTGATCCAATCACATATGTTCTGTGGCCTTCTGGCACAAAGTCTTCAAACTATAATTCATGAAGAAGCCCAGGTTTCCTATTGAATCATACTGTAGGTGCCACTTGGGTTGTTGTTGATAAAACAGATGGAAATTGACTAAAGATTCACTAGTTTTTGTAACAGCTTAATTTAAACAAATACCTATACATATTTATAGCAGCCAGAACAACCCTTTTACACACACACACACACACACACACTTATTCAAAATAAAGTTGTGAAAACTGTTCTTTTTATAGCATTCTATTCTGAATGTGAGAAAGATATTGCCCCAGCTACTGAGGGCAGGATGTGGAGACAGTTGTGTAGGGACCACCAGCTGCAACCTGTCAGAGGCCACCAATGCTGTCTGTCATCATTGCCTCACTGAATTGGTGAATCATTCTTATTTTTGTTGCAGTGCTACAAAGCTTTACCACTCCAAACCATGATTCTGTGGGTGCCACAGATGCCCTCAGCCAAGCAGGCAGCACTGGGATGGGTAGGAACTGGCCCAGCACAGAGTGCAATTGTGCCTCAGGGGAGGTTTGAGCCATACCCACAGAGCAGTCAGAGGCTTCCTCTGACCTGAATTAAAAGATGAGGGGATAGAGAAAATCTCACTCTATATGATTTTAAAGTATGCTACTCAAAAAAAAAAACCCACAAACAAACAAACAAAAAAACCCCAACACCCAAATTTTCATCTGATTTTCATCTGTGAAAGACTTGACCTAATAGTCTTGACACAAGCATTTTTATTTCCAAACAGCCTTAGACACAAAGCGTAGGTTATCAGAAGGGTTGAATCTTGTCTGTCAATCTGGCACTTTTTACAAACATGACATTCACTTAAAATAAATGGAGGGGATTGAGTTCCATGACCCTGTATATACTGGACAAATAATTCATCCTGCAGTATTTCAATCAGAGGAAATGAACAGCAAAATCTAAACATTTGTAATTAGGAGTGCAAGAACCTCATGGTGTTTATGGATTTTTAAAACCCTAAGAATTTGTTTTAAGTGCAGAGGTTCTTGAACCTGGCTTTTAAGTTTTATAAATATTTTTTTTTCTTAATTTGAACCATCGTTTTTCAAGGGAAATCTAGTTTTTTAAGCAAACAAACAAACATTTAGTTGTAGTTGAACAAGAACCTTTGCTGCGTCAGAGATAAGGGCTCCCATTTAAAGTGCCTACTTTCTGGCTTCTACAAATATCAGAGAGGAACTTCTGCTCTCAATTGCTGCTTCTATCAATGTTTTCAGACAACTGATGGAATAAGTATTTCCAAACTTTAGAGCTGCATTTGAAACCTAGAACACATGACTTCCCACCAACTCACAAATTCATGTAAACCTGTTCTTTCAAAGCTACCAGCAAAACAAGAGTAATTGGGTCAGGATAACAAGTTGGGTCTGGTGTCCTTCTGCCAAGTTGCTGCTGATACCTGCCAGTGACATTAAAAGGAATATTGAGGTGGGAAATCCAAACCAGGGTGGACATAAAACCTTGCTTTAGGTCACAAAAAATTGTCCTGCGGAAACAAGCAGATTGCACGTTTTCACAAGTAAAGGAGTTGGTTGAGTAGTTTTAACAGATGGAATCTTTAGTTTTGGTCACTTTGGATACAATACTAACTAGAGACAACTTTTTTTGTCATTGTTTTCAGTCTGTTTTGCGACACAGAGGGAGTGGGTGGATGTAAAGCAAGTCTAGAACCAAGCTAATGTGGTCTTTGGAATAAGTAATTTCCATTAGTTGCTTGGACTCCTAAAAGTCAGAGCAATTCTTTCACAACCAGAGGTAACCACCAAATACACCTGAATATCTGTTTTGAAGGTTATGCTTGTATAATGTGTTGCAGAGCTTCAGCCTCCTCTCCCCTTCATGGTAAGAAGACACAAGGGTACAAACTTTCTGAAAAAACTTCCCAGTCAGCCCATGACAGAAAAACTACCTGATTTTGGTTTCTTCTGCCTTGATCACAGAAGAACCAGAGAAACACGCAAGCTAAATTTCACTTTTAGTCCTCATGGTATAAATTCTAATTATATATTGCAGTGAATTTATATTATTTTGTTTCATTCTTTTCCTTCTCTGACTTTTGCTTGCTAGATACGTGTTCTCTCAGTATCAAAATTAGTTCATCTCCCATGTTCTCTCCCATGTTGATTCTAAATATTTCAGAAAATGACCAGGAAATGTAACATTCAAAATCACAGTCTGTTATTTATATTAGCTATCATTAATGGCAATAATGTAAAGGATCTCATTTCAGTTTTATGTGAATACAAACATGAGCAGATTTGATGCCACAGGTGGATGCCACCTCAATTTTATAATCTAACTCTAAAGTCAGTGTCCAAAAGAATGTAAATAATAATAATAATAATAATAGTAGTAGTAGTAGTAATAGTAATAATAATTTACTTTTATTTACAATTATTTAAACGAATTGGCCATTGTAGTATGATTGCTACAGTATTTAATTAAATAGTTCATGTATTGCATGGACTGAGAATGCAGGCTTTGTAGAAGCATTCTGAATTGCTATTCAAAAAATGTTTCTGGAGAAGCAGCATATTCTTCAAGTTGGAGTTACCTAACTGAGCAGCCTGAATGAGCTTGGACAGTGACTCAACCCAAAATTCCCTGCTGCAGTCATCACAAGTTCAGTCTGTGTCACGGCTTAAGGGACACACCTCAGGTGACTAAGGTTGCTGTTTCCATTTGTATCTCGCAATTCTAACCCTGGCTTGGATGGGGTGAATCTTTCCTGTCCTTGGATCAGCAAGCTCAGCACGTTGCCTTGATCCTGCAGCCCAGCCCTTCCCGAGAGCCACTGGAACCAGCAGCAGAGGTACCAGGAGCAGGAGGTGGGAGCAGGCACTGGAGCACAGCCGGCAGCAGCTTCCTCTGCAGGGATGCAGCCGCAGCCCCGCACACACACACACACCCTCTCGCTGCTGGTTTTCACAATGAAAACCTTCAAACATTGTCTGGAAATGACGGATCTTTCCCAAAGGGCCTGAAAACACAGTCATGAAGAAGCTATTGCAGCAGTTGTTCTTTCCTCAGCAAGAAAAAGCATAGCAAGAAGCAAAATATCTAGTTCTTCAGTTAGAAGAGCAAATCAGCACAAAAATCCAGAGGATATCTTATTTTTAGGGACATGCACATAATTAGTTAAAACGATTATGACAGCAAGATGAGGAGCAATCAAACACAAACTGCAAACATCAAGGAAGAAAACATGCTAAATCTCTCTTTATAATTGGAGGTTAAATATGATTTATAAATCAAGTCAACATATGGGATCCCGAGGGAAGAGCAAACAAATTTTCCAAGTAAAACAGCAGTAGCAGCAGGGGTGAAATTGAAATATCATTTAGGAAAATGGCATTACTAAATTATCTAAGTAATAAAAATTGAGTTTTTTTAGTTTTTTAAAATCTATAAACTTAAGTAATATTTTTGTATAAATTGTAATTACTAAATTAGAGCTAAATTCTGAAGTTGCAATTCAGTGCTACAGGATCAACAGGAAAAATGACGCTACCACAAATCAATTCAGATCAGTGTTCCACTAAAATTAATGTGTCTACACAGGTAAGGCACAATTACCTAAAGAAGGGTTGCAAAAGTGAACACTGAGTAAAGTTCTCCAGTTTATTATAATGGGTTTTATTAGAAATATTCTTAAGAAAAAATGAGACAAAATTGCTAAGGTGTATCTGAATAAGCCAGCAAGAGTTAATCCTGCAAATCATGGTTTGCTTTTTACAGTGCTGGAAAATATTCTTACAAAAATATTTTCATATTAGACTAAATATCCATATTCTTAGATGAATTAACTTATTTTATTGAAAATTTTCCTTAATTTCACTGCAATCAGTCTTAAAATGAGACTCTGAAAAATTAGGACACGGACATTAAATAATTTTCATGTTCAAAAAAAACTTAGAAGAGGCAATATTTTGTATGTAAGATATTAATTTTTCATAATAATATAAAATATAGTATTTGCCTTTGTTTTCAAGAAAGAATGAACAGTGATAATGCATTGGAATGGAGAAGCTTTTAAAAATAACACATGGGCAAGGGGCTTACATAGCTGCTCTGTTGCTCAGCTGAACTGAGTTGATTTCCAGAAGACTGTGATTTGAAAAAGAGACCTTTCAAAAATGGAGAATTACACTATTTCTCTTTCACTGTAAGTTGAGCAAAGTAATGCTGGTGTTCTAGTTGAAGTCACAATTAAAACAGGCTTATTCTTAGAGCTGAAGTGCTCTAATATTTCAAACATAGTTAGCTACCCAATCCTTTACATTATCTCTTTAAAAGATGCCATTTTCTTTGCAGCTATTTCTCCCATTGTTAAATTCAATTCACAACAATGTACTGCATAAGAAAATCACACTACTTCCTTCTAAAATAAAGTTCAGTCCTTTCATAATGAGCAGATCCCATTCCCCGTGTTTAATGTGCTTTTTTATTAACTTAAAGTTGTTTCCTTTACCTAAAGCCATCCCCAGCTGCAGTGAATAACACAGAAACCAGATAATATCAACTGAGTGTTTTAACTATAGTTGGGACATGCATCAAGATCACTCTAAATGATATTTTCTTATCCAGTTTTAAATCTCAGCCTCTTCAGGGAAATAAAATCCCACTTTTGGAAATAGTAACTTGAATTTACACACCATCACCAATCCTTTCCTGAAGGAGCCAGGGGCATTTTATGTCTTTTCCAAAGCAAACTACATCAGAAACAAAAGAAAAGAAAAAAAAAATGGGGGGGGGGGGGGGGAAGACAAGGGGAAGGAAAAAAGGAAAAAAACACCACTCATTCACTAACACTGAGTAATCTACTACAAAAACAACGGAGGAAAAGAGAGAGAGGAGAAAAAGGCATGGTGGATAAAGGCAGGCAGAGGCTGCTGTAAAACCTCAGCACATTCTGAGGGAAAAGCAGGGAGCAAGAGCTTCCAGTGCTTCTTCAGAAGTGCAGTTGGCTTAGACATCTTTCACGGTGAAGTGAGATCCACCACGGCCACCAAGCACACATAACATGTCCACCTGAACATCTCCAGTGTGGATTATAGTTCAGAGTCTGCACTGTTGTTGAATGGTTGCTTCCCTTTCCTACGCCAGGGTGAGAAGAATGATATAAATCAAAGTCACTGCCTTTCCAGTGAAGATGCTGGATCTTGGGGTATGTTCTACTATTTAACAAACTTCACAACCAGACTATTTCAAAGTGGGGTGAAAAAAATTTCTGGTTGCTTTAAGCACAAAGCCTGGTTCTGATGACAAAAGCACAACTTAAGTTTGTCCTTAGACAGATATACTGGGATTATGAGGACAATAGGAAAGCACAGGAAAAACAATCGTGTCATATAAGCAAACTCCTTTGAGTTGGAATTAACAACAGATTCCCATAGTTTTAGAACAGATTTGCACAATAATTCCCCTTTGGTATTTTGGCAAAATCTGGAATTGGGCAGGGCACACATGGACTCTAAACAAGCAAATACACTGGAAGAAATAAACATTTGTTCTTTTCTATGCCGTTGGTTAACACCATAATGTCTTACTGAAAGGTTCTATGAAAAATGCCTTCTTAATATTATATACTTAGCAATATATTGTAATTTCAATATGCTGTTATTTAAATGAAACTGGAGGAGGAGACTTATGGACACAGACCTTCAAAGGCATTCTAGATGTCTAGAAACTAGGCAAATATGGGGTCAAACTAGTAAAGTCTTCACCTTGTTCTCTTCAAGGACAGCCAAAACAGCAGTCTCCTATGTCTAGCAAATCTCTGCTGCTGCAGTTACTGGGAAGCTGGTACACTAAGAAGGGTGAACCCATAACCCATCAATTGTTAAATGCCCACCATTGTTACGACTAGTTGTGTAGGCAATTCCTAAAAGCTGATAAATTGCCACAACAGACAAATTCAAACACACAATACAGTCTTTATATACTTGCCAATCTACTGCAAGAACCAAGACTGAACAGGTCAAATCACATCTAACACCCCTGCTCCTGGCACTCTGCTTCCTTGCTGTGACAAGTATCTCCCATCATTCCCACTTTACAGTCCCTGATCATGTTTGTCATGGCAGACCTCCTGGTGGGTTGGGGTCCTTTGAGCAGAAGGTGCTTAGAGTGCAGTTTGAGTGTCATCATACCATTCACTCACCTCTCTGACTTTCTTTATTAGTTTCATCCGGGTGGAGTGCCCTGAAGCCATGTGGGTTGGTGGACAGGGCACTGTGTTTTGGCCGTGGAAGCAGGTGGCCAGTAAGAGGCAGGTCTCACAAATGGGGTTCGAATTGGGTGCCATCCAGATCACCTGGGGAGGAATCGGGTGCATGTAGTGGGATCAGCTCATGCCCCTCACCCACAACATGCAATGACAAGGATGCCTAGACCTTGAGCAAGCTGTCTTAGTGGCAATGCTTTGATAGCAGGCCTGGTCTGGAGATCCTAGTGAGAGTGACACAGAACCAGACAGTCTCCAAGCCAAGGTCTGAACCCCTGCACCAGACTCTGCTAACAATGCCGCTGGCTACTATGGCAAGAAAGCAAATTAACACCTCTCCTTCACAGCTTCACCCCCCTGCTGCCTGGGTATGACTGAAGAGCAGTATGTCCAGACCTTTGTCATTGATGGATTTTGCACAGAGCCACAGCAGGAATCCAACTGCCTGGATCCCAAGATGCCAAATAAGTAAATTTACTATTTTTTTTTTCAGTAAATCATGTGTGTAGGAGGACTATGTAATTGGCCATAATTTAAAAATTTA
Organism: Ammospiza nelsoni; assembly: GCF_027579445.1. Taxonomy (NCBI): domain Eukaryota; kingdom Metazoa; phylum Chordata; class Aves; order Passeriformes; family Passerellidae; genus Ammospiza; species Ammospiza nelsoni. The sequence goes on along the minus strand of NC_080638.1, from coordinate 40,239,915 downwards.
ATAATTTTAATAAAGCCATAAAATATCTAAGGCTTCATTTTGATGGTCTCCCCAAGTTACCCTATGTTGTGGCTTCTAAGCACTGCAGATGCAGTTGCAGATGCATGGGCACCAAATATACTTTTTTCAGTGTTCATCTATAAATGAAACATCAGGAACTAAATGTCTGCATTATCTACATTTTCTGTGCAAGTCATTGTCCAGAGTTGCACCTACATTTGCAGTCATTTGCCCTGATATGGAGCCTTCCCTTGATGCGCTTGCAGCACGCAGAGCTCACGGCCCCAGTCAGAATGCAGCCGAGGGACAGGGAATGATATCCCAGCAATGCCAAAATCTCAATCCTCTAACAGCTGAGGAAGTTCAGCTGAGACAGACCTGAGGTAGCTGCTGCTTAGGGGTTTGGCCAGCGTGTCAGAGGAAGACTTCGCTCAAACTATGTTGACAAACCCCTCTGAATTAGGAGGAGTGTTTTCTGCAGCTCCAGCAGGTTTGGGATGAGGCCTCCAAACAGCACACCTTTTCCAGGAGGGAGCTTGCCCTTAGAGCCCCCAGTTACAAGCTTTTTCCCATTAATGAGTATCAGCTCCCTTTTGCAATATGTACATCTGCTTCCTGCAGTGCACACAGAAAGTCATTCTGAAAAGAAATTATTTCCATGCTATTTGCCTCTCAGCAAATCATACAGACATATGTCAGGTCTTCTTCATTTTCATACATGTGTAATTACAGATCACAACTCTTTTTCACTTTGAACATCCATGATGTTAGTCCAGCAAGTCACAAGCATCAGATGTCTGAGGTCTGCATTTTAAATACAGTACGTGTTTATTAAGCATTTTGATTTCAAATGCAGGTTACAAATGTGTTCATATTGCAGTCATTTCAGCTATTTTCTCTTAATGCAGTAGTCAGTATAAGCTGTGCAATGCAAAAGAAAATACTCAGAATGTTCATCCTTTGTAACAATAGCATAATTATCTGTAGAAGCACCTGAACACCGCACTGAATGTGCCTCCCTGCGTAAATAATGCAATATAACTGAGCTCCGTATGAAATGTGTATGACACAACACTGTCAAACTCTTGGAAAAATCTATTTTCCTTTTCAGTTTCTCTGATTCACAGTCACCCTGTTTGAAAGCCATATGACAAACCTGTGAGTGTGATACACCAGGGAAATTATGCAACTGCTTATGTATAAATGACAAGCTGGGACATCGTGTAATTAAACCTGAATAGAAACTTGACATGGTATCTTTTGGTTTCCTGTGGAATGTTTTGTACAAAATCACAGTCTGCCAGGCTGAGCTTTCAACTCCCAAAACCCAAATATGAACAGCATTGCAAACAAAAGCCCCAGGAAATCCATAATACATAAAATGAAAAATGCTCTACATCCAGAGGTTCAGTTTCATGTTAAACTAGTGTGACTGCATATTGTCAAGGCAAAAATGCGAAGTCTTCCTGCCTTTTTCGTGAGTGAACTCCCACTGATGTGTGGGACAAGGGCTGAAATGTAGCCAATGGAATCGATTGGAGAGGTCAGCCTTGGCTGCTGCCTGAAAGTCTGGGTTGTCATTAAGAGTTTTGCCTACAAAAAGGCTGCAGTATCCCATGTCTTAAAACAAATGTATATCATTTAAAAGAAGTGATCAAACAAATTTACTGTAAAAGTACACAAGAAGTTGTTGTTTGGTCTCAGTTTTTCTGGTCTTTCTCACACGGAGGGATTTCCTGGGGGATTTCTTGAGAAGCAAAATACTATCTTCCATGATTAAGGCTAAGGGACTTGCCTAGTAATTGTGGAGCTATTTTCAAGCTTTGGACAGGTGAACTTTGGATGTTGGTGATGCTTAAATACATAGATGAAATTTGTTGGAAAATGCAGAATTAGCCATCACTCACACAAAATTCAATATTAATGTGCTTCAGAGCACATTTCCTCTGCTCCTGTGGTGAAACTGGGAAGCCTAAGCTAAACATCTACACTTGATTCCCTTCTTTTGTAGGCACCTCTGATTTTGATAATACAGGCATAAAACTGGAACATCACAGAACGAACACTTCTCTTCTCTGGGGGAAATCTGATGTCTGCATCCTTAAGACCATTAAGAGTCTTTGTAACAAGCTTTGCCCAAAAGAGATAAGGAAATAGCAATTACCCCAAAGTACAACGACAGAGCCTATTTCACCACAGTCCTTCTGGCATATTAAGTATCTCTGAGACTTCCCCATTTCCCCACCCCTCCAGATACCCCCCCTGCTAGATTCACAAATGAACCAACATTCTCTCATATCTCCTGCTCATCTCTTTACACCCAAAACCATTCACATTGCAAGACACCATGGATCCCATGATGTCAGAGAATTTTGTAAGTCTTTACTGTCACAGGCTGTCACTCCAGACTCAGTACACTTCAGCGAAAAGACAGTAAGTCAGCACTATTTGCAGCAGGAATTTGGTTCATAAGCTTCACTTCACACTGTCTGGAATAAATATTTTGGGAAAAGTAATGTGGCAAAAAACCTGCAAATAATCACATTTTCCCATCCTTATTTAGCATGATTTTTTTTAACATATTCTTAATTATCAAGGTAGTGAACTTGTGACAGACAAAGCAATTGATGCACATTCAATTTAATTCTCCGGGCAACAATTCTGAATACTATATCAATAGACTGGTCTACGTGTTAGAACTTTCCAAAGCCAAATTCTATTTACCTATATTATTACAGGGAACAAGCTGAGAAGAACCTCCTCTATATCTTCCTTTAGAGACCAGGGTTCTGAATATGGCTTTTCTGCCCTTTGAAACTCTCTGGACAATTTATTTGGATAAATGAATTCCATTTTATTAATAGCAATTTTCTCAAATTTTAAATAGCACGTATGTTTAAATAGCATTTATCAGGTGATCTTTCAGGTTGAACAGAACTTTAAAGTAAAACTGATATCGACAATAGAACAGTTATATATTATGAAAATTAAATCATAAATATTGAAAAAAGAAAAAAAGAAAAGGCAAAAAATTTTTTCCAAACCAGCATTGAAAATAACTCAGTTTATAAAACACTGTTTCTCAACACATCTGTAGAAGTAAACGAGACCCATCAGAGGCCATGGTTTACAGCCTATGAACAAGATCCTGTGAATATTTCAGCAGGACTGCATGCAGAAGGCCCAGCCTGGAACCTAAAGCAATGAAGCCACAGTACAGCTGCTCTTACAGAGTAGTGACAAGCTATATCTACTATTTTTTAGCAAGACTGTTAATGCTTATTTTAGTCTTTAAAGAAAATTGTAGAAGGAGTAGTAACACTAAATCTAAATCTAATTCTATCCTTAACCATATGGCTACACTACAGCTCATATTATTTGTGTTATGAAACGAACATAATAATAATGGCATAATAGAAAAACAGAACAAATAGGACAGCATTGAGGGTAGTGTACTGTTTAAAAGGCAATATATGAAATGAAGTAGCTGTTCACTATCGGGATCTACAGTATTTCCCACTCTGCCCGCTCTTTGTGAGCGTTCCCACAGTTTGCGCTCCGCATCTTGAATGTGAGTCTGATTCAGCTGCTCTCACCACCAAACACGAGCTACAAAAGTCTCCTCTACATGGATCTAAAACCAGACACCGAACTCAAAACATACATCCAAAACCTCTGTCTTTGAGCAGGGAAAATGCTAAACAGCGATTGTGGGTTTTCTTCGGCTTGGTTCTAAGTACAACAAATGCGTGGCCGGGAAGTCAGTGTGTCTGAGAGACCTCTGATGCATTTTGAAATGTTTCCATCACACGGAAAAAATGTTTTCGAAACCTGTGCTTTCCCAACGAGTAACAGTTGAGCCTTTTATAGCTTTTCTCCTGGCATGGGACATGATTAGCAAGCACAAAGATTTAGACAGAGATTTATTAAGTTACAGTTATATTGTGTTGTAATTAAAACGTAGGAAATTCGCCGTCTACTTAAGCGTTTAAAAATGCTTAATGTAGGAAGCAATTACATCTCATTTTCAAATTATTCCCCTGACTACGGAGCGCGCTGCGGACAGAGTACGGCGGGGCGGAGGCGGCGGGCCGGGCCGGGCCGGGCCGGGGGTCGGCGGCGGCGGCGGGTCCCGAGCGGGCCGGGGGCAGCCCCGGGCCCGGCCGCGATCGCTGCGGCCCCGCAGCCCTCCGCAGCCCTCCGCAGCCCTCCGCAGCCCTCCGCAGCCCTCCGCAGCCCTGCGTCTCCCGGCAGCCAGGCGGGATGGGCCGCCAGGCCGGGGGAGGAAGCGGAGAGAGGAGCGAAGGGAGCCAGGCGTTTTCCCGCCCGTCCTTGCAAACCAAAACCGAAGAAAGTCCGGCACCGGCTCCAAACCGAGGACGGTGGCCCGAGGCCGAGCTCAGGAGCCCTGTGCATCACTGCCCGCCCCCCGCCTCTCTCTTTACCTGGCTGTACTTGGCCTCCTGCTCGAGGGAGCTCTTCTCCAGCCCGTTCACGGCGTGCTGGCTCGGCGGGTGGAAGCTGTTTCGGCCCAAGCTGCTCCATTCCTCCACCTTGGGGCTGGGGTAAGGCGAAGTGTCATTCACTGCTGGAAAACAAAGGAGCGGGAGAGAGGGAGTTAGAGGCAGAGACCGGGATTCGGAGGTGGATACGGCTTTGCATCGGGATGGAGACGGCCCCCTCTCCCCATGTAAGCCACTCTGTGGGGCAGCGCTAAGGGGGAGCCGGACCCTCGCCCGCCACATCTCGCTGAAGCTCCCGGGAGCTCCTTGAGACGCTGATTCGTGGGCAGAAGGCAGTCAGCCCCTCCGTGAAACCGGTGACGGAGATCAGCAGCCCAGCCCAGAGCTGGCTGGCTCGCCCGGCCCCAGTCCCCGCACTGGCGGGACGGAGCTGCCGCCCGGCATTTATCCCCCAGGAGCTCCTAAGGGGCATTTACGGCAACCGCCGTGTGTGTGTTTGTGAGTCAGAGGAGAAACGACACCCCGTGTGACAAACAGACCTGACACGCCTGCAGATAAACTGGGCTCCAAACACTTTTTGGAAGAAAAAGAAAATGAAACATAAAAGTAATTTTTTTTAATAGGGAAATGAAAGGAAGAAGATAAGAAAGCGGGGAGGAAAATAAGTAACAGTCCTATTATTTACATGCTTCTCAGTCCCGCCATGGGCATACCGGGATGATTTGCTGACGGACAAATTCCCGCACCGGGGAGCCAGGGGAGGAGCAGGGGGAGCCCTGTCCGAGCCCCGCGCCCGGAGCCGCCGTGGGAGGGGGCTTTCCTGCCCCGCCACCCCGCCCGGCCCCTCGCCGTGCCGGGCAAAGGCACAAATCTCAAGTTGTCTTAAGAAATTGAGCTCCCTCGGCGAGCGCCCTTTTCTGCTGATCTCACACTTTCCCATGAATAGGGGCTTCCTTTCCGTGTCAGCAAGGTCAGTTTACCCTATAAATCAAGGGCGAGCAGCCCCCATCTGCGGCATCGGCCGCTCCGCAGCCCCGAGCCTCTGCCGGGAAGGGGAGGGGGCGATTTCACACTGCAGAAAGATGTGTGCCGCTGCGGGGGCTGGGGGAGACGGGACACACACCGGGACACCCGGCAGCACCGTTAGAGGCCTGCCTGCCAACGTGGTGTTAATAAAGGAGGAACTCACTAAACAAAATAAAAACTAACAAAACAAACAAAATCCCACAACAAAACAACAACAAAAAACCCCAACCGTAAATTTCTCATGTGCTTGTAATGCACTCATTCTTTTCAATGTTCATTGCCAACGCTGCCTCTAGATTGCCTCAGAGATTGCCAGGCTGTATTTGTTAAAGTCGACTCAGAAACAAGCACATCTGTTTGTGCCAGTGAGGACTAGAGTAAAGTTTATATCATGAAGAGCAAAGAAGAACAAACTTGCATTTTTATGCATGTATACATATTAAAAAACATGCTTGTGTGTTGCTTGAAAAAAATATCACCTTTCTGATTAAATAAGAAAAAAATTATTCTGCAATGCCTAAAGGATCATTTTGAATTTGAAATGCTGGTAGAACTGGATTATTGCTGTTAAAAAGGCAGTGAAAACAGAGATCAAAATTCCCACCTCTCCACTAATACTGAGAGAACACTGGGACACAGAGATCGCTGTAGGCAAAGGTTATTCTGGACTGTTGTTTTCAGTGACACTTTGAGCAACGCTTTCACTGTTAGCTCACTGGCAGAGACCGAAATGGAAAAAATGTCCCTTGCTAGCGAGCGGCTGGGAGACGCGACGCAGTTTCCAGGCGGAGGAACCGAAAGAATGTGCAAGCGATAAAAGAGGCAAATCTTGGGCCTTTGGTTTTCCTAGACCACCGCTTCGGAGGAAAATACACCATCAGAATGAAAGCAATTAGATGACATTTGAACTTCCTGCCGAAGCAAATTTGGGCTGATTGCGAAAACTACAGAAAATTGACTCCTCAGTAACGCCAAGGCAGCGCCCGTGACCGGAGTGCGGCAGCGAGCCTCGGTCGGCACCGGCACCGGTACTGAGAGCGCGCTGGTGCCGCCGCACCCCGGGCCGGTCCCTCCGAGCAGCATCCCCACCTCCCGGGTCACAGAGGCGGAGGTGACGGCCGATGTGCCCTGTTTGCAGGTTCGCCTGCAGCCCACCCAGGCCCTTCGGTCGGCCTACGTTCCGAGACGCGCTGCAGGGAGCTCAGCGCCCTGCCCGTGCCGGGGAATCGCCAGGGGTTTCCCGAATTAAACAGCGAAACCACCTTCCGACCCTCGGAGAGGAAAGAACCCAGGGACCGAACCCCTCCGGCCCTGTTTGGCTGCCTTTGTGGCCCCGGCTCCCCCCATTTCTCACCTTGGTCTGTGATGGACCGGATCCCCAGGATGTCCGTCACCGAGTGAGAGGACGGCCACGTCCTGGGCATGGCCATGGTGCTGGGGATCGCCGGCACCCCGGGAGGGGTGGACACCTTGGCTCCTGCAGCAGCGATGGGGCTGGGGTAGGGGTAGATGTGGTTGTAGGACAGAGCAGGCTGTGGGGGCGGCTGGTGCTGCTTGTAAGACTCGTAGTGACTCTGCTGAGACAGGTTCCCGATTTTGTTCCGGAGGATGCGGCTGATGGAGCTGACCGACGGCACGTTGTACTTGTCACACACGCCGTCGGCCAGCAGGCGATCCCGGATCTCCCAGGCGAAGATGCCCGGATCCCTTTGTTTGTAGGTCCGGATATGTTTTACCACCGTGGGGGTGGTGACCCGAGGCTTGCTGCCGCCGATAGCCCCCGGTAGGATGGAGCCGGTCTCGTTGTAGCGAGCCAGGATTTTGCTGACACAGCCGTGGGAAACGCGGAGCTGCCGGCTGATGTCGCACGGCCTGATACCCAGTTGCGCCAGTTCCACAATCCGCAGCCTGATGGCATTGGGCAGGGGTCTCCCGTTGACAAACACCCCCCCGAGCTGGTTCACTTCCCCGAAGGCAGGTTCTGCAAGCAAATGCACAAACAGCCGTCGGACACGGCGGACGGCACAGAAAGAGGCGTCTGAGCTGCTCCTCATCACAGACAGATGTCACAGACCCCCCCCTCCCCGGTCACTCCACGCACTTCTTTATAATAGCGGGATGCCCCCGAGACTAAAGGAAGCAAAGGGAAGGGAGGAAGAGAAGTGAGAGGTTAAAAAAAATGGGAAAAAAAAAAAAAAAAAAAGAGAGAGAGAGAGAAAGAAAGAAAGAAAAAAGAAAAGACAGAAAGAAAGATAATCCGTGGCAACAAATGTCGGAGCTCTCCGGACTGTGCATCAAACATATTCCCAAAAATAAGCACATTCCAGGGATGAAAAATGAGATCGCCCCAACAGACAAGTCAGCTTTATTGCCACAGGAAAAAGGAACGCGAAGAAAACAAAAAGAAAAGAAAAACATCGTCTAAGACGTGGGGGAGGGGGAGGAAGGAAAAGTAGTTGAGGAAATTCTTTTACATCTTGGGAGAGACGAGGGCAGCGCGGTGCTTCTGAGTCGGGACTAACTTTTTAAAGACCGCTCCTGGTGCTGTTAGCGCCTTTCGCTTAACAGCACGATTACACTGGGCTGTAAAACAAGCGTGTTAAAATGTTAACTGCTAAGATCGGTGTCAGGAATAATATACAACGTGTCACGGGCTCCAGCCATCCGCTCGGCTGCGATCCTGCCTCGCACTCGCCTAATAACAAGCCGACTAGTCATTAGCTCTCTCTCTCTCTCCCCTGCTCCTGACCCTCAACATGTTCGTACAACTTGTAGGAACACGAGCAAAGTCAATAAGGGAGCCGCGGCGGTGGCAGATGAGTGCGCACGGGTGCTCCCCCTCTCTTGACAGCACTTGAACCCTCCTGCGGCTCCCGGCCACTTACCCATTCCTCTGAGCGGGACACCTCGAGGCCGGCCCTAAATCCCAGCGGATCCCTATGCCCGGGAACGGGCTCCGGGCCTCCTGCGCTCCTGGCCGCACCGGCCCCGAGCCTCTCTGATCTCCGCTGAGGAAGGAACGGTAGCGTGAGGAAGAAAAGAACTACAAGGAAATCTACATCCCGACAAGAGAGCCTTGACTTCTGCATTTCAACCTCAGGGCAGCGTGGGCAGGGCCGGGCTGGGCCGGGCCCGCGGCCCGCCGCCCCCCCGACCCGCCCTTGGGGCGGCCCCACGGCCCAGCCGCCCTCCCAGTGGCCGGGGGAGATGACGGACAGCGCGGCGGCGGCGGCGGCGGCGGCCGCGGCCCTTCCGCTGCGCTGCGCTGCGCTCCGCACCTGGGCCCGCCGCGCCGGGACCGCGGCTCCGCACCTGCGGCGGTGAGTTGCGCGGGGAGCGCCGCCGGCGTCGGGGCCGCGCCGAGCGGGGCCAGGGCACGGCCGGGGCCTCGGCGCGCAGCTCCGCGGGGCCGGGGCGCGGGCGGCGGGCAGCGGCGGGCAGCGGCGCCCTTCCTGGCCGCTTTCCCGGACTCAGCAGCCGGGGAGGGGGCTTCGAGCCTGGGAGAGCGGCTCCCCCTTTCCCCGAGTGAAGCAGAGCCGTGTCTTGACGCACACACGGTTTGCCCGCGTTGAGTTTGCGGACCGCGAGAGAAGCTCTTCGTGGGTCTGGTCGCCTCGTTGTAATAAAGCACCTTTTCGCTAACGAATGTTTCGCGGGCGGTGTACGAGAAGACAGTGAGCGATGCGAGTTGCGTCATTTTTGGTGAAAATCACCAACCGGTCAGGAAACGAGCTGCAATTTCCCTCGCCTTGGGAGGAGACGGGACGGGGCTTGCCCCGTAGCGCCTGGCCCTGGGATGCTGCGTTCTCCGGCCACCGCGCACCGGCACCGGGATGCTGGCGCTCGCTGCCAGCGCAGACGGGCCCCGGTTCTGTTTTCATCCCACTCTATCACTGCGCAAGGCTTAACCGTAAAATGTCAATGCCTCGCAGCTGACTTCAGCTTTGTAAAAGGCACTGATACATATTAGCAATCCAAAGAAAAACAGGCAACGCTGGTAGGAATTAAAGAATGTGTGGGTCACGGCGTGTATGTGGAAGAAATATTTGGTTTGGCGGTGTAGGGATCCTAAGCTGACCTTGTGTGTGTGCGTCTTATGCCCTACCTTACATCGTGTTGCACACAGAGATCATGGGCTTCAGCTAAGGATTTGTGTTTGGTCTGGTTTTTTGGTGGTTTTTTTTTTTTTTTTTTTTTGTTTTTTTTGTTTTTCTGTATTAATCTATTAATCTCCTGAGATTCTTCTTTGTCGTTTATTGCTTTTATTTTTTTCAATAGAGTCTCAAAGTTACAGACTCTGTAAATTAAATAAAAGTGAAAAGAAATAAGGCAGTGATCCTAGTGCACAAAATATCACCAAGTAAACCACAAAATTTATGTCGCTGGTGTGCATAAACATAGTGTCGATATTATTTCAATTGAAATGTAAGATATTTTTAGGGAAAAAAAATGAGCGATATTTCAGATCCTGCACATATCGCAATGAACTTTCCTAACTGTGAAGAAATAAGATGTTGCAGAGATCTCCCAGAAATTAGCGGCGTGTTATAAACGTTTTGTGGTGAAAAGAAGGTGATCATGGCTCTTGTGCAGGTACTTCTATTTGATCGAAATATCTGCGGATACTTATTCTTGTTTTCTCCACAGGAATTTTAAAAAAACCCAAACAAACAAAAAGCAAAACAACGACAACAACAACAAAAAAATACACTACCAAAAAACCATCAACAAAACCAAACACAAACAAAAAAAAAAAAAAAAAAAAAAAAAAAACCCAACAAAACCAAACCACAACAACAGGAACTTTTCTATGGCAGTTTTGTGGTTGCTTCAAAAGTACGAGTTGCCCTTTCAGAATATCGCACCTGTAGATTGTGGTGTTTCTTCAACCTAGATAGAATTATATCTGATAAGGGGAGCACTCTTCACAGCCGCGCAAATGCCACTGTCCGAATGCATTTTGCGCAGGCAGTGGTTCTGGCAGGCGTTTGCTGAAGCCAGAGCCCTCTCTGTGTTGTGAACTGACCTCCTTTGGCTATTTTTAAGGCAGAAGGCATTGAACTAGTGGGACCCGGATCCAGCCTTAATTAAGCTATTTCTGTAATTAAACAATGAAAGGGAGTGGGAATCCGTAAAACTTCCGATCCGCTTTAACAGGGTATTTCTTGTGGAAGCGGAGTTTCTCGTCGGGCTCCCCGACAAGGCTGCTCGCCCTACAGCGTGTTCCCCAGCCCGACGGGGCCTGGGCTGCTCGCCGCCCCGAACACCCGGACTGCCGTGGCTTCAGCGCCGTCCCGGGCCCTGCGGCCGGGGAGCATCTCCGGGCGGTGCAAGCCCGACCCCGCCGCTCCTGGACCCGCTCGGCGCCCCTAAAGCTCCCCCAGGGTTGCTGGGATGCTCGGGCGTGACCCTGCGCCGCTCTCCCACGCTGCCCGGGCAGCTCCTCTCCCCATCTGTGTCTGTTGTGTTCACAGTTGGTCCTTCTCTTCCCCCTCCGCCGTGTCCTCCAACCTGTCTGTTCCCCCTCCTTCCCTCTCCCACCCCTCCACCCTCGAGCCCGCCTCTGATCTCCTGGATATTTTGTTTCTTTCCCGTTCTCAATGTGTGTTCCTGATGTGGTCCTGTCGGAAAAGCTCGTTTACTCTGCTCGGGTCTCTAGTGGTTTAAGGATAATGTTTATCAGAAGTGAACGTGCTCAACTTGTTTCCATTCAACTGCTGAGTGTGGGCTGAAATACCAAAGGTCAGATCTACAGTGAGTCGGTAGAGGGCAGGGGGAGACGAGAGGAATATGAAAACATAATATACAACAGACTGTTGATCGCTTCTGCCTGGCAAAAAGATTATTTTTTTCAGGTAGGAAATCCTTGTAGAATCGGAGGAGAAAGGCAGCCGGGAGGGGAGCGCGGGGCCCGCGGGGTCGGGGCTGTTCTGCCCGGGGAAGGGCACGCGTGCCGGGCAGGGGCTCGCCCTGAGGAGCCGGCGGCTGCCCCGGCACGCACCCGCGCCCTCACCGCAGGGACCCCGGCCTGACAAAGCAAAACGGGGGGGGAGCTGGGAGAGACTCGAGCCGGAGCCAGACAGGAGCCGGGCTTGCCCTGCCATTCCCTTCCCTCCGTGCCGGGAGAGCTCCTGAGCGGTGCCGTCACGCACAGCGCGGGGAGCCGGGGTACGGCCCTGGCGTCTCTCGGGAGCCGCTGCCCTTGTCCGCCTTCTCCCGACGCTGCTGCTCGCACAGGGGAGCCAGAGGCGCTCCCCTTCCTCCCCTTCCCTCAAACTCCGCTCCCTCGCCCTCTCTCCTGCACTAAACAGCCTCGGCAGGAGCTGCCCGCTGCAAATCGCGTGTGCGGCTGCAGCAGCCCCGGTGTGCCTCCGGTACCGGCGGGGCGGCAGCCGCCGTCCCTGGCTGCCCCCGCCCATGGAGGCCTTCTCCGGCGCTTTCCGGGGCCGGGCAGGCCTCCCGACAGCGCCCAGCTGCCGCTCTGAGAGCAGAGTCCCGACGCTGAGGTTTTCCAGCGCTCCGGCAGGGCTCCTTTGCGCCGCTGTGCTCACCTCGGCGTGTCCTGCTCCTTCCTCTTGGAGCCGCCTTCGTGAGGCCTTGCTGTGCCTCGCTCTGCTCCCCAGATGCCTCCGCTCTGCCCTTGGAGGAAGAAACCAGACAAAACCAACGCGGCACACAAACAAACACACACACATTCACACACACACACACCCTCTTTGAAGCTGCAGATTTTTATCGATTTCTTTTTTTAAGGGAGGAAGGAAGATAACCTCCTCACCTTCCTCGAGGGGAGAGGGCTACTGAGGGGCTATTAAGGCAGAAGGATGCCCCCACGGTAACGCATTTGTAAGCAGAAGACCCCCCGATCCTTCCCAAAGGACACGGTTCCCCGGCCGTGTATGTAGTTCGGTGGCCGCATTTCCGAGGTGGCGTGGGGAAGGTCCGAGGGGCGGACGTGGCCCGGTGGTCGGAGGGACTGTCGCGGCTGCCCTGCCTTCCCCGCCCCCAGCTCCTGCCATGCGGCTCAAAGCCGCGAAATCCTCCCCCGGAAGCGATGCAGACAGTTTGGTGGGCAAGGAACATCTTGGAGCCGGAGCAGGGGTGAGGGGATAAAGCGGTGTGGGTGTCGGAGGAGATTTTGGCCTCCTCTGAAGGGCAGGTAGGGAAAAGCGGCTGAGGCAGGTGGAAGGTTAGCGACAACGCAGCGAGAACCTCGAGTTATGTCCGGAGGTGACCCGTCCTGGAGGGAAGATGCTGTGCGAAATTGAGAGAGATGAGACCCACGGAGCTTTGAAACGGGGCTTTCATTTTGCACAGAGCTATTCCCACGCGTGAGCGTACAAAATCCCACGGAATCTCCAGGGATCATTCCCGTTTTCTGCGAAGAACCGAACGCAGGATGAAGGGGCCTCCACGCATCACTGGCTGCCATGTGCATTTCCTTATGCCACAAACTAGCTGAGCGCAGTAGGTTAGCGAGGGCAGCGTGCCTCGGCAGGCAGCGGGAGCGGGGCTGACCTCGCCGCTCACGCTCCCCCTCCGAGCCTGCAGCCTGAAAATAGCCGGCCTGACCCCCAGCCCTCAGGTGTGCTGGCCCCCCTCGTAGCCTGGGACAAGAGCACACGCACCGGCAAACGCCTGTGCGAAACAGAAGGGGGATTGTCACAGGGAGAAAATCCTTTCCAGCCGGCGCTCGGCTGCAGATAGATAGGGACCGCTGCAGATAGGGACCGCAGCAATAGGGACCGCTGCCCCCCAACAGCTCCCCAACCCCTTGGCGACCCCCGGCCCCGGCCCTTCTGCAGGGGCTGGCCTTGTTTTCCACTTTTCCCCTCTTTGGGGGAAAAGAGCGTTTTGAGAATGATCTGGCACAAGTTGCGGGTCTGTCGTTGGTAGATGGTGAGTTTCTTGTTACAGCCTGCTCCCTTATTTCAGCTCGCTAAAAACGACCGGCTTATACCTTTGTGTTTGCATAAACTGCCCACATTCATTCACTTGTGATTCCGGAGGGGAGAGTATTTTTACCCTAATTTAATTAACGTAATATTCAAACATGCACGGAAATACACGCAACAACTCTGAAGCTCACACACGCTGGCGGGTAGAGAGGGAGCTAAGTTGTGTGAGAGTGCGTGATTTCAATGTTAAGAAATTATTTCAACATCAGGGTCAAGACGGAGAATGGAAATATTACAGGATGAAATTTTGTCATTTTGAATACAAATATCTGATGAAAGTTTCATCAGATACAAACGAGCCATGTCTGGACATTTCCTGCATATTTATGAAGCAATGATGGGCAAAATACAATCGGATCTTGGAGTCACTTCTGTTGTCACAAACTCAAAATCTGAAGAAAACGAAACATAGCAAGAAATCTCTATTTCTACTCAAGGCTTTCAGGCGTCCCGCTTTTGGGCTAAGGGCACAACCTCTCGCGGAGCTCTCCTCCCTGGTGTGCAGAACCAGGGAAGCTCAGCTTCAGCGGTCAGAAATGCCCACTCGGTGTCGGGCTGTGCCGGGGGTTGGGCCGGAGCCCCCCGCTCGTTCTCGAGCAGCTTCTCCCGCCGCTCGGAGCCGGCTGGTTCCCGGCTGGTTCCCGGCTGGTTCCCGGCAGTTTTCCCGGCTGGCTGGTTCCCTGGCCCGGCCGGGGCTCTCAGTCCCTACGACACCGCGGCGAGCCGCCCCCGGCCTGGTGGGAGAAGGGCAGGGTCTGTAGAAACTCAGACAACCCGTGGAGAGTCACTACGGGCGTTTGACCCGTTCTCAGGAGAAAGGAGGGACGGACGGAGCCGGTTACACTGCCGGGGTTGAGCCCGCCGTGCCGGGTCCGTACGGACCCTCTGCAGTGAAGGCATGTGCGTGCACTTCACTGGGGCACGCTGGAGGCGGGTGAACAGGTGAAATAAATGCACAGTAGTGCTAACCCGGGACAAAGGCCGGGGTTAAGGACGTCCCCGCGGACCAGGTTTCCCCGGCAAACCCCTCAGCGCCTCCCGCCGCTGCCGAGACCCGGGGCTGTCCCGGTTCCTCTCCCCGGCGTGGGGAGTTTCATCTGGTCTACGGCATCGGAGCCACTGTCACATCCCTTCCGCACTCTCCTGAACATTCAGATCGTGGTCGGGAGGGTTAGGTGGGGTGTCTTAATGATGTGTTAGCTGCTTGGACAGATTTAATAACTTTGCCGCCAATCGTACTTAGCAACCCTTCTGGAAACCAGACAGTGTCTCATTAGGGCTTTCCTGGTGCAAGCATTTGACTTGAATGAGCCGTGTTGAGTTAATTTCTATTTGCACTAGGATTTGTTTAATGACATATAGGGGAATAGACAATTGTCGTGGACCAGACCATTAAGCTATAGAGGGCTAGATTTTTAAAGACTATTTTGTTCTAATAAAGAAATCGGGTTTTCATTTGTCGCATGTTACATGAATTTAGAGTAAATAAAAAAAGATAACTCTATTGCTCTGCCTTAAATTATAGGAACCAATTGGGAATTCCTAGGCAATTTTCTCCGTTTCTGCCTCTGCTTCTACAACATCTAGTACCAGTGCCACCTACAGGAATAATTGCATTTTCGAGCTGCTTTCAAGTAACCAGAATTCCGCGTTTGAGAGTCCTGGTAGCTCTGTCGTCTTCCTGGACGAAGAGCTCTTCGCCCTCCTTACACAGCAGCAAGTCTGTCTTCGAAGGGCGTTGTTTTAATTCGTGGCTTTGGTTTGAGATCACGGCCTGATGCAGGTTCGCTCCCCTGTGCCCCGGCAGCGGGAGTGACGGAGCCTTCCCGCGGAGCCCGGGAGCCGCAGCCGGCCGAGGTGAGGGGCAGCACCGCCTGCTTAAACCGAGAAGCGTTCGGGGCTCGCTGGTGGTGTCCCGATCGGTGCCTCGGGGCCGGGCAGAGCGTGGGCGGCCGGCTGTCAACTCCCGCCTGGCCTGCAGAGCCCAGCGCCCCTAAAGATACGGGGAGCTCAGGGGCTCTCTGCACGGAGACTCAAGTCAGTGCCAGGCTATCTCCGGGCTGCGCTGTTGGGAAAGGCGGCTGTAAGCCCAGCGCGGCTCTGGGGACCTCCCCGGCACACTGGGCTTGACGATTTATAATGACGAATGCCCTACAGTGGGAGAATAATGATCCCCTCCCTCGTCTCCCTGGTGGAGGAGGCCTTGGCTGCCGGGGAGGTTCTCCTCCGCTGCACCGTGCGGTGCCACGGAGCGGGGCCGAAGGGTTCGGGGGCTGGGGACAGGGACGGCGAGCACCGGCACGGAGCTGGCTCCGCCGGGCAGGAGGTTTTCTTGTTTGAATCTGTGTCCGCTAATCCTTTCCCACTGTTAACCCGACCCTTAAATATTTGCTTTTGGGACCTAAGGCCAGTGACGATCCTTCCTGACCCGACTTGGGAGTGCATCTTTTCTTTTTCTCGGTTCTTTATCTTAAGGGTTTTCAGTTCCTACAGCTTTGCTTGTGCAAAAACACTTTATCCAAAAATGTGTACACGGATACCTTCATCCTATGCATTAGGTTCGTTGATGCCCTGTTGCTCTGGACCTCCGAGGTGACCTGGGTTCTTCTGCAGGTGGGAACATCTGTGTCATGCAGCACACAGAAAACAATTGTCCATCTGGGTGAAAAACGGTGCATTTTCCTTCAAAACAGACATAGTCACAAAACACCGAGATGTTTGGGGTTTTTCCCTTGATAGAGTGAAAAGGAGGAGAAGAGAAGGGAAGGGAAGGGAAGAGAAAAGAGAAGAGAAGAGAAGAGAAGAGAAGAGAAGAGAAGAGAAGAGAAGAGAAGAGAAGAGAAGAGAAACTAGTTTTTTGGTCTGTGCTGAAAGGTTTGTGGCCATTTTAATGTTTTATTGCCTGTAGAAAACTCGGTCATTACCGCCCTGAGGGTTTTCTTTCGTTGAGATAATAAAACGGGAACAACTCCCCTCCTCCACATACATCCCCCTAACAACAACAACAAAAGGATACGAGAAGAGAGAGCCGAGCTGTCCTTACTCCCTGTCCCATCCCCTCCTGCCTTGCGTGGGTCCTGGGGGGCTTCAGCGCCCACCCCAGAGGTGTCCCATTATTGATGCGCATGAAAACAAATTACTTGCGACATGAAAAAGCAAAGGCGTAACCGGGTGCGGAATTCACTATCAGTTGCGGAGTTTCATAAAGTAAACGAAAGTTTCTTCCTCTCCGGCTCAAAGCTTTTGCGATGAAACTCAGTAGGTTTTTTACACAGCGATTCGGGGTCGAGCTCTACCCGCATACGCCACGCGTGGAAATGAAAGTGTTATCCCACCAGCACCGCTGCAAACGGCGCAAGTGCCATATTGCGGTGATCCCCAGCAGCCAGCCCCGCCCGAAGCCCCTCGGGGCGCAGCCCGGGGCGGGAGGTCCGGCAGAGCGGCGGGACGGGCCAGAACAGCCCGCGGTGCCGAGCAGCCCCCGCGCCCGGGGCTGGCAGGGCACCGGGCCGGTTCTCGCTGCCCGGGTTCCGTTTGCAAAACGCTTCTCTTCTGCAGCTGCTGTGTAGTACAAAGAGGTTATTAATAAATATTAGTACCCTCCACCCAGCTCAGTTGCAAATTTGAGGCGCAGCAATATTTAATGCAGAATAGTGCTGGAAATAATTTTTTTTCTTTTGGAGAAGAACGCCGTTGCGAGAAGATCGTTGCGCCTCGCCTGCCTAAACAGGACTCGCCTTCCGGGAAGAGCAGATGCCCTTCGGCGAGGAGGACTTTTTTCCCCTCGGGATTCTGGCAGAGTCAGAAAATTATATTTCAGAGCGACTTCTCCAAGAGTTTTCTGCCAAATGCAGCAATAACGAGTAACCCAGGGACGATGCGGCGCTGAGGGGCATTTCGGCTTCCCCGCCGTGCCCTGACTCTGCCCGCACACCCCTTTTCCTGTCCCAGAGGCGGTAGGTGTCCCACAGGGGTGTCTCCCTGCCGGGACCCCCATCCAGCCCCGAGGGACGCGCGCAGCCCGCAGGATGAGGAAGGCGGGCGGCCCGCAGCCAGCAGCCCGGGACGTCGGGTCGGCCTCTTGTCCTCTCCTGCAGCTGTTCCAAACCCAAATCCCGGTACAGCCCGGGAAAAGGGCGCAGCAGGACCAGGGCCTGGGCTGCAGAAGCGCCCCGCTCCTGGAAGCTGAGTCCCGACGGGGGGAATTGCCCGGCAGGAGAGCCGGGCACGGCCTTTACAGTCCGTGTGTTGTCCCGAGAAGGGTTCTTTCCCCCCGTGTGCAAGAAGCCGATCCACTCACACTGCTCTGGGATTCAGCCGTGAAGCCGGAGGGAAGAAGGCGAGGGGATTTTGCTGTGCTGAGCGCAGAAGCAGAGCCTCAGTAGCTACGGGCATCTCCACGCTCCACGGGGGCTGCTCGCTCTGAGCCGCGGCTCAGGCTCCACCGGGAGATCCCAGTGTCACCCTGGCACAGGGAATATGTCACAGGCCCAGCTGTTGACCACCTGCCCCCACCAGTGCCCTAATCTTACTAATGTTTCTTTTGACAATTTTCCTCCTCACCAGGGATGAGATTTGAAATATCCCCGTGTGAGACATTTGTCTTCGGGCGTTTTAGTTCATCCTTGAGCGTCTCATAAGGCAGAAAGTGTTCAGCAACGGGGAAGGGATACATAAGGACTGTAGGAAGCGTGGGATTTTCCTGCTGCTTGTAGGAGACCTATACACTTGTGACCTAAATGCTTGTAGGAGATGTGTATGATGGAAAAAAGGGTGATGCCAACGCCTCCAGAGACAGTTTGCCGCTAAGAGATCCAAGAATAACTGCTGTGAGGACCCCGTGTAGCTCTGTGCAGATGCTGCGTGGCCACTTTCCGCAGCCCTGGACCAGGCTGCTCTCCGTGGTAAAGGGCGATGCTCACCCTCTATCAGGGGAACCACAAGCGTCCTCGGCAGGAGGCCGAGCTGGAAGCTCCCCCTCCAGGTCCGTGCGGCATCTACCGAAATTCTCTTGGCTTCCCAGATCGAGACCTGGAACCAAGGCCTAACCCAGGCGAGTGACCCCTTACCTGCAAAGACCTGCTGCTGGTCACTTGGCAGGGGCAGCACGGGGTGGCCGAGGTGGGGCTTGGGTGCAGATTCCTTGATTAATTACCATACCTATGAACTCAGCAACCGCTCAGCAGTTTGGGAAATGAATCTCAGCTTCATTGTCAAAACATGCAGATCTCTGTCCGACATCTCTCTTACTTCATCCAGAGTTCTGTGAACAGCCTCTTAGTCTCTGGGTATCACGGTACGAGCCACGTGGTTTCTATCTCCCTCTTCACATATATACAAACACCCTCCATTTACTATAAGATAAAATGTCAGTTAGGGGAAAAAACCAAATAACATCCAGTTGTTCTGCACATTTGAAGGGTTTGTTTATTCTTTGTATGGACACAATTTAGGAGAAAGGTGGGGACTTCCATATGATTTGAATAAAGTACCCCTTCTACCTTGTAGTTTTTAACCTATATCTTCCACTAGTAATTTGTGACTATCAAAAGAAAATAATTTATGTATTAGAAATCCCACTCCTGCTAAATATAGTTGCAAAACCAAATAATTGCAATGTTGTGAATGGAAAAATTAATTTAAAATAAGAGAATAACCCGCAGTTGAATTATTAATGTGTTGGTGTTGCAAATTTACAATAATTTTGTATTTGCGTAGTTACAACGATGTAGAAAGTACAAAAAATACTATCAAGACCAGCTTCCTATACTAATAACTGTACAACTTCCTTTTCCCTTTAAAAATTGTGGATATTTTCTTCAGTTTAAAATTTCTCTGCCTATTACCTACAGTATTTCTATGCCTACATGCATAAAATACAGTTTCTCATTTGCAAACAGATCTGAACATTCTCTTCAGAGAAAAAAAAATGTGAAAGAGATAGAATTAAATTGAGAATATGTAATTTAAATGATAAAAATGATTTTTAGTTTGTCTTTCAGGAATGCTTTTTTTAAAAAAGTCAGATTTAGTTCTTGTGCTCGTACTGCCCAGTTTGTATTTTCTTTGAATACACAGGTGCACACTGAATTTCATCTTCTTTCGGTGTATGTGTCTGGCTATATGCATGCAAGCGCCCACTCGCTGGGTTAAGGGACAGGTGTTAGGACGCGAAAATTCATTGGCAGTGGGGAAAGGAATTTGCAGGCTCTGGTCTCCGTGTTGTGGATGGGCAGGAAAGCCGAGCGCAGGGAGTGAATGACTTTTGCTCCAGGGGCCCGGCGGTGCGGTGAGGTGGGAGTCCCGCCGTGACACTGTAGGACCGCACGGGCTCTTTCCCACACGAGCATCGCTTTCCATCCTCCCCAGGTGACACCCGCCCAGCGCCCGCTCAAGGCGAGCACACGAACGCTGCGTGAGCCCGTCCCTTGTGCCCCGCTCTCCCAGCGGCTGTTTCCCTCTCCCGGTCCCGGGGATGCGGCTCCCGCTTTTTGCCACCCGCACCCGGAGGGAGGGGACGCAGTGAAGCGATATCAGCTGTGAACGGGGTAAAATCCGCGATCTCTCTGGGTTTTATCGCTTCGGAGAAAGCAGCTTTTCGGAAGGAAAGCTGTACACTGGGCAGTGTCACGTTGTGCATCCCATCCCTCACCTCCAGCTGGAGCATCCCTCGGAGGGAGGAGCAGCGGGTGAGGCATCGGGACCGTTCTGCTTTGACTCCACGCACCATGGCGGGGGTGCGGAGCGTAGCTCGGCTCCGGGGGAGAGGAGACCCCGAGCCCCGGCTGCCGGGGAGCGGAGAGAGCCTCCGGGCCGAGAAATGTTCCCGCTTTCTGTCCCGGCGGTAAGGACACCGGAGTGCGACAGCCCTGTCCCATTGCACTATCCATAAATAGCGGCGTATATAAATAATAGAGAGTGGTGTGTGTAAATACACTTGCATGTGTGGGTGTTTCCAGCATTAGTTGTGTTTTACACGAACCGGGACGTTTTTCTGAGAGCCTGATGTGGTTCCTTTCCCGGGAAATGTACCGGAACAACCCGAGCAGCCTTTGTCCCGGCTCCCGAGCTGATGCTCCCCGACTGTGCGCTTCAACCCAACGTGTTTTTTCCTGTTTGTTTATTTTGCTCTTGGTGTGCTTTTGGACTCTCTAAATAAGCTGCTGGTAATATCCCTAAATCCCTTCTGGCGTCAGAAGCAAACGTAGCAAACGCAGGCACTCCTGCCTGTTTTTTCCATCTGTCCTTGAATTTTTGAGGTGGATGGGAAAGGGGTGGGGGTACTATAATGTTGACAGAGACGGAGAGAGAAACATATTTTCTCGAGTCTGGAGAGTGGCACCTCTCCCGGCAAGAGGCTGCAGTCCGGCCGGAGCGGCCCGGCTGGGGGAGCCCTCCCTGCTCCGCCCCGCCGGTTTGCCGAGGTGCTGCATGCCTGGAGAGACCATTGCCCTTCTTCTAGAATACCTCTACACATTGCACGGTAGGAAAACGCGGTCTGCGAGAGAAATGGCTCTGCCCGCACCCGCGGTCCTCGGGGCTGTCTGAATTTACGGAAAGGGGATGCATGTACACCTTTGTTCCTCAGGGAAATTTAGTTTTATTCTCTTGCTAGGCTGATATTAGGAGTGATTAGCGATTTGTAGCGATATTTGTTCCTTCCTGTTCATCAGAGATCTCTCTGGGAGTAGCCACCACCCTCCAAAACGTCCCGTGTGTGCCTCTGACACAGGGCACCCCAGAAGGGGCTCAGGGTTGGACCCCAATGCCCCCCGGCCGTCCCGGACTGGAGGCGTGTGTGACCCCCAGCTGCTGTGGGGTGTTTTTTCACAGGTCTTGGGGAGAAGGAAACAGGCAATGGAAGCACCTTCTCCAGGCATCGGATTACGGTCAGGGCGCCTGCCCCATCCAAACCATGATGCTGCAATCCCTTGGCCCGGCAGGCAGCCTCTGGTCCCGCCCAGAGCTGGGGCAAAGGGCGATCCCATGGTCTAGAGGTGGCTGCAGCAGCACCGCATCCCACAGCTCCCGCAGCCACAGCTGTCACCTTCCCCCTTCTGCCTGCCAGCCATCCTCTTACAGGGCAGCTTCTCATTCAAAACTGAGAAGCACCTTAGCAGCTGCTCTCAGATTGCTCTGAGCTGTGGTTGGAATAACCCTTGCTTGGTGAATAGCTGGGGTGGAGGAAAATCTCTGAGTTTAACTGTGCTGGGAATTTTCCACTTTCGTTTCACTGACAGAAACTGGTTTTTTTTCCCCTTGGAAGGTATTTCAGGCCTCTGTGTGATTAAATTAATCTGCATCATTTGAGATGGGACATTGCAGCAACAGAGAATGAGACTGTGATTTTCTGATGGGTCATGGCAAGGCTGCAGGCACTGTAATGCAGAGAGTATTCATATGCCAGAGGGTTCTCTCTCACTCCTGTCCTACCTCCCCTCTGACTGTGGAGGTAATTCTGGGCTGAGGGCATTGTTTATAACTCCCTTGAATGCTGGAGTCCACCACACAATATTTGAGAATAACTAGGAAGTTGTTAAAGACAACTTCAAGTCTTATTCATCTGGCTTATGGTGCCATCTGCTTGAAAGAAGGCAAATACTGTGTTGATAGTGGTGGTGATGATTCCCTTGTTTGCTCTAACACAAGGCAACAATATTAATACACCCCCAAGGAACAGGTTAGCTCTTGCTGACAGCAGGTTTCCCTTTTTTCATGCTTCCCTTTGCCAGTCCCAGAATTATAGTTTTAACTTTCTGATTTCCCTCTTTCTCTGGTATCAATATTGCACTTGAATGAGATCACAGCCAGACAAGGGCTTCTCTGCTAATAGTATCTGTCCTTGAAGCACATTTTTACTTTACCAGCACTCAATACTGTGGAAGTCTTGTAATCCTTCCTGAGTCACCTTATGAACCACATAAGAAATCTCTGGTTTTTTTCTAATCTTTCTTCAGGTCATATTTGTCTCACTGCAAGGATGCAAGCCTGAAAAGCTTTCCACTGATCCCTGGGGCAACAATCCCTTCGAGCTGACCACAGTGCATGGAAAGAAGAAGTGCTCTCAGACAAGCTAGTGTGTTAAAGCCACCAAGGTGATCTGCTGTGCCCAGCTGTGGCAGAAGGCTGCCTTCCCTGCACTGCCCAGTGAGTGTAGAAGCTGTCTGGCATTGGCAGGCCTGGCATTTCATGCATGGTGCCCAACACTAGCACAGTGAAGCCCAGGTTTCCAGGTATGTTCTTTCTGGGCTTATTTCTACCATCGTGTACCAGAGCAAGTAGTATCTTACTCATCAGTGAATTTCACTTAGTCTTAGTCAGAGAGATGGAATTGGTCCTACAACAGCAACAATAGCTTTTTATCTGCATCCTTTTCAACTCTCCCTACATGGCCTTCCCACCACAATAACAAACAGAAGCTCCCAGAAAGCAGCAGCAAGTTCAGAGAGATGTGGCTCCTCACCAGTTTGAGTTTTACCAGGTGGTGTTTGCTTTAAGACCTTGAGCTATAAAATATCCATGTTAGTATTGAACTCCTGGGAAGACATAAACCCTTCAATGCAATGGAGAACTAAACACTTTTAAATATACTTATCTAATGGATATCAGTACTGACTTTTGTGCATGCTGCTTCTAACATGAATCTACCTAGTCTCTGCTTTCAGAAACCAAAGATTAAAATGACTTCTAGGCAAGTCCCTATATTTGATAACAGGAGTGGATTACAATCTCTCCCACTCTCCCTGCTATTACGCTTCCTTCTCTTCCTGCACTTGAATCTGGACATGAGTGGACATTGAGGAAGAGGTTTTGTGCCTACCAGCAGCCACAATACTTGTGTGAGTACTTCAGCCTGGTGCATGGTGATCACGCCAGGCTGTGGGTACACAGCTGATTAACTGAGCACAGCACCTCAGTACCAGCTTGCTCTGTGTGCAGTGACTCATCTCAGGCATTTCTGAAATACTTTTCTGATTTTTTATTCTCTTTCATTTAGGTCACATCCAACTCCATATTGCAAGGTGCTGAGTAACAGCTCGTGATCCCTATCAAGTAATGGCTCCAGGGTTTGTTTACCAGCATCCACTGGAGACTCCAGCTTTTCTGTAGAAACAGAAACTGAGCCCAGGCTTATCCAGGTATCAAGCTGTCACATTCCTTGGGGCCTGTAGAGCAAACTGGCCTTTGTGAAGAATGTTTGCCATGACTGTGAGGCAGCTGTGTTTAGAGAGTCATTTGAAGAAAGTCGAGAAATAACCAGTAGGATTTCTATAACAGATTTATACCTATTTGTAAGGGAATAACAAATGTTCATCAATTGGAGCTTTGCATCCATCACAGGTAATAGAAATGGTGAGACTCAAAGTCACACGAGGATGCAGGGAAGTCTTCAGGGTCAACTCTAGCCCTGGTTTTAATTATCAATTACTTCAGGATCTGTTCCTGAAGCATTAATAGATAATTGGTGTAGTCCCGATCTCTGTGCCCCTGCAAAGTATTCCCTCCCAGTGGGAGTGACATTAGCTTTAGGTTCTTACTGTGTGAGCATTGTGCATGCAGCATGTTTGATTTTTTGCAGCTTCCAGCTTACTAGCTGTGGAAAGAGATGCTGTCAGATTTAGGATGCAGGAGAGAGCTAATCACAGAGGCTTCTCCCAGCTTCAGGACAGGAGTAAATTGTGCTATTAACAGTATCCTGTGTATAAGGAATTCTGCCCATTTTCTTCTAAACTGCAGCGCCTTTCCATCCCAAATATCTCCTTTTCCATGCCCCCAAGTACCTGATGGAACCAAGCATAGCACATAAAAGAGGATTGAGAAAACCATGAGGAAGCTTATTAAGGATGTGCCTTGGAGGATGATTTTTTTTTTCCCTACAAATGCATTGTAGGAAAATGCCTCCTGCAGACTTTGGGGTAATATTTTAAAGCTTATAATAATCACCTCCTTTCAGAGGTGAAACTTTTTTCACCTCCTGTAATTAACTCAAGATTTGAAAATTTTCCAGACAAAAAAGTTGCAGAAATTTTAAGGTATGAATCGAATTCTTAATATTTCTACCAAATCCTTTGCTTGTTCCTTGCATTTTAACATAATTGACAATGAAGATTCTTGTCTCACTATTAACTTATTTTCTATTTTTGCTGTTGACATATATTTATGATTAAAGCATGGAGTTATCATTACAGTAAAACTGGTAGAACTGCAAAAATTATATTTACTACCCAAATGAAATATCCAAATATAATGATAAATAAATTAAGTAACCCAGGTAAAAGATTTCTTTTGTCTCTATGAATGCAAAGTGTAATATTTTAGAAGCTGTAGGGCCAAGTTTTGCCTTACGATTCACCTGCTATGTGTTCCAGAGAGGGTAGGAGCTACCAAAAAGTATGAAAGAGGATTTATACTGTATAACAGATGAAAACTGTCTTGTAAGCTCAAACTCACACAGCTTATGTTTTTACTCTGAAGTTCCTTGAGACAGTTATTTGATTTATGAAAGTCCAGTTGGTAGCTGGCAAACACATACAAGCAAAGAAGCCACAGAAGCCAGCAGGGCCAAACAGGCATCTGAAGGCAGAATTTTCTTTATGAAGTAAAACTGAAAATAATGCAATACGCCCTCCCAGAATGTCCCAGCATCCCCCTGCTGCTCTATTCCTTAAGTAACTGCAGTTCAGGATGTGGTGGAAATACTGGAAGGGAGGAAAATCAGTCCACAACTGTTTCTGCAGGGTTTCACTAGGAGGAGCCATACGATGTGTAATGAACGTGCAGAGCCGTTTGCAATTCGTGTACATCCCAACTGCTCCCGGGGCAGCATTTCTGCTACTGCCATTTATCTGTGTAATAAATAGTTTTCAAATAGATCAGAAGGTAAAATTCACACAAATTACTGTGACCCTTTGGTTTCTCAGAATGCTCTTTTTATAGAGTTCATTCTGCCACCAAGAGGACAGTAACTCTAATTACCACATCACATACACACTTCATGTAGGACTGTAGTATTTTGTGAAATGCTTCTATATCTTCCTCTATGTTTAGTACAACTGTGAGCACAACTGGGCACGACCCTACCTAATGATTCACCTATAGTAGAAACAATTATCAATAATAACATTATGGGGAGTCAAGAGTGGGAGGGTGACTTATCACTCGAGTTCCACAGTTCATCCCTAGGGAAAGTAAATTTAAGGTACTGAAAATGGCACAGGCTAACCCTACTCCACGTTAGAAAACACCAGGGAAATAAAGAATGAATAATGAGGGGGACTGCCTTTGGAAGGGCATTTACCTTACCATGTTCTTTCAGGAAGCCCAAAAGTCCACGTGGGCACATCCCTGGAGAAGACAGCCACAGCTCAGCCTCCTGTTTTACCTCTTGGACTGCTGTGTCCCTCTGAGGTGAGCGATGCTGCATGTCTACTTCTAGGTGCAGGGGTAAAGGTCTATAACTCCTTCCCATTTCTGATCAGAATTTTTTCCTGAGGCAATGCTGATCACTTTTCCCAGCCAGTAAACTCCTGAGGGCTGGTGGCAGATGGGTGGCAGCACCCTGTGCAGGAAGCACAGCTGTCAGTATCTCTCACCTGGCCAGGCACACAGCCCCCAGTGTCTGACAGCCTCAAGGCATCTGCTATGCTGTTCAGAGAGGGGAGGGAAGCTCTGCTCTTGGAGTGACTCCCAGGGATGGCTAAGGGATATTTACTTGGTGAGCTGGAGCTGTATGAGTAGCTGGGAAGGATCAATAGACATCAGCATCAGTAGCTTTGCTGGGTCACCTTCACCAGCCATAAGAAAAGACCTGGAAGGGCCAGTGAGTTACTCACCAGTGTTGTTCTGCATTTTTTTGTTATAGGAACCACAGGTGAACTGTTCAAAATCCCTCAAGTGTTTAATTTCTGTACTGTATGAGGGAGTCCACACTACATAAATACGTAAGATAACAAAAAAAAAAAAAAAAAACCAACCTCATTTGCATATTTCCAGTGTACACAAAGGCATTGAGTTTCTTGCAAAATTAGAAGAAGTCACACACGTGATTGTTGGAGTATTTTTTAAGGAAATAAATTGCAGGGTTTTTTTCAAAACTAACATTTAAATATTATCCTTACAGTGCGTTCCTTGCAAATGCAGGCTGGGGGCTTAGATGTCTCCCTGCTTAAATCTACTGTATTATTTCTGTTTTCAGATAGACTCCATTGAGATCTCTGTGAAATGAATGATGTGACTTACCAATATCACACAAGCTGTTCCAAGAATATCAGCAAGGCACTGGAAAATGGCAGGGAGAGACTGGAGACTTTCCTGAGAAGGTTTTACCCAGTGATGGAAAATATATTTGTGTTATTACTTTAGCACAAGTGTCTTCTATAATGCTAAGGTTTGCTTTCAAATAAAACATAAATTGCACATCTGGTTGGAAGAAATAAATGCAATAGTGCTTCAAAGACTATCTGTCAGGCTTAGAAAGCAAAGAGATGAGGATTTATTGGTGTTTTTATTATGAACATAAAAGCC
This sequence comes from Ammospiza nelsoni, assembly GCF_027579445.1. Lineage (NCBI taxonomy): Eukaryota > Metazoa > Chordata > Aves > Passeriformes > Passerellidae > Ammospiza > Ammospiza nelsoni. The sequence goes on along the minus strand of NC_080638.1, from coordinate 40,212,944 downwards.
TTGGGATCTCAAAATAGACCAGGGTTATAGGTAAATATGGGTTCTATTTTCTTCTTTGTTTGCCTTAACATATTATTAGCATCAAGCTAAAAAAGGATCATCTGAATGTTAATATGTTTACTGTGTGCACATGGCTATTAGCTTAATCAATACACAGACGTAGAAGACTGTAGAGAAAAGTATGCACTACAAGTGTATTCATCATCTTAAACATTTCAGACAGCATCTTCATTCTGGAGATAGTATTTGCTTAAGAAACCCCACTCTTGATGTGCTTTCCCAGTCTTTCAAGACTTTTGTGAAGCAGTAGTGGGCTGCTTCTGTGCAAAGACTTGGAATGAACATCTATTTGCAAATGAACAAGCAATGAAAGAAGTGGGAGTTTCTAAAGTAGATTACTTATAAAATTAAAATTTGAGGAAGTTTGGGTATAAATAACATGTCCAAGTCAGGAAATATTTGGTGGCTTGAAGACATACACATTAGATTTCCTGCCTGAGCTGCTGGTGACTCCAGCCTCCTTTCCAGGAGAAAATTATCCTGTGCAATGCTGGTTAAAGCCTTGCATGAGTCACTCCAAGGTGTTGGAGGGGGCTGTACAAATCCTGGTCCCCACTTTCTCCTAAAAATTGTCTGCAAGAGGTTCAATTTTGCTGTGTCAGGACCGGGTTGAATCTTTCATAGGATTTAAATTAAATCCTTGGCAACCACTTTCTGATTTTATAGCAAAATCTGACCTATGTGTTAAAGTGAGGACATTGTTTTGCTGGGTTATTGCTTAATTACTAAATGAAGAAATATTAAGTACAAATTTAATGACTCATACAATATTTCCAAATGACATGTACTATAAAGTCCCATTTACATCCACCACACTGGTGTTTAACTCACTTTCCATTATTCCTGAGGCTATTAATGTCAGTAATTACAGCAGGTAACATGTCTAATATTGAGTGCATTGTGGAATAAAGCAATGTTGAGCTCCTGCAGTGTGTTTTATATTAAGTACAAAAAGCTTCTGATACAGTTAATGTAACTATAAATCTTAACTCAAATGCTTATATGTCTCGTTTATGACCTGAATAAACTCAGAGGCAGAAGCAGGGCAGCTGAACGGCCGCTCGCTGCCAAACCACACATTCAGCGGAATATGCACTTACAATATCCTTTTCATATTGAATAATAACAGAAAGACAGAAAACAGGCCGAGTATTTTCTCCAAATTAAGTTGGGTTCTTTTCCAGAACACTGAGTTTAATGGTAAAAAAAATCTCTAAATACACACGACCCTTAAAATCACAAATATATAAATAGAATATAAAATTCAAGATAGTGGGGAGGATTTTTTTACAGTGGGAATCCAGCCTGTGCTTATGCTAAGAGGTTTTGATGTGTTAAATATTGAACACCCTGCCACTTGGAGAATGCACATTGCTCTGTCCCTTTGGGGAGGCTCTGGATTGGCCTGGGTGTGGAGGTGGCCAGAAATCACAGTCACCTCTGGAAGAGCTGGCATTCACTGCTGTGTGAGCTGCCAAGGGAAACTGGGCTGTGAGGGCAAACCTTTGGAAGGAACCTTTTGGAAGGCTGTGCTGTAGGTGACTGATAAGATGATTCGGTCTGACTCTGAGCTCCCTTGCAATCACTGTTACAGCCCCTGAGCAGGAATAGTGTGTGCTGAGAACAAGGGAAGCACCACTTAAAAATCCTGCCAGGGCTCTGACTTCCAATGCCAGCCCCTGTGTGCTGTGGCACCCGCGTGTCCCCAGGCATCAGCACACACTTGGTGAGGAGGTTCAGCCCAGGTGAGGTGAGGTTCAGCCCAGGTGCCTGCAGCGTGAGGGTGGCTGTGGCATGGGAGCCTGCAGGATGAAACAGGGAGGGAAATAATTTGATGAACAAAAAATAAGATTTAGGTTCAAGTTGCACTGGAGATCACAAAATTAGGATCAGAAAGAGATCAACTACCAGAAAGCAGAAGCCTTACTTCAATCAATTTTCATCAAAATAAATTCCTTTGGATGGGAAGTTCTCCTAAAGACATTTGGTACAGTATGACCCTTTAATATTAAGCATGTCAACATTTAAATTGATGATGATATATTTTGTAGAGCTATTTACAAGGGGAGTATTTCCCTCTGAATTTGTAATAAATCATGTAAGACATCTTTTCATTCCATTTCCCTTTAGAAAGAAATATTTGGTAGTTTAAAATATTTAATGTGGTGGAAAGTCTAAAGGGAAAAATAAAGCATCAATAGACTATTTCAGCAGCAGAAACCATTTGGGACCTGCTTAACCACCTAAGCTCTTCTCCAAATTTATTTGGAAAGGGGCATATAAAGAGCTCATCACTTTCCATCTCCATTTTCATATGTGCAGCATATGCAATAGTTTAGCTTTGTACTCACACTCCGAGCTGATCTTGATGGTGAGCTGGAGTAACTTGAGATCACCATTTCTTTCTCCTTATGACAGTTCTGGAACATTTGGTTGAGTAATTACCCTGTTACTAGTCAGCTTTTTTTTTCAATATTTGACTTTATTTATGAATGTACATGCACAAGAAGGGTCGGAGCCACACACAGAAGTTACCATTTTAAACCAGAGGATTATTACACCACCATGCTTTTCCTTACACAGGCAAGATAAAATTTCACTCATGCCCAGTACTTCACCCTGCCCATTTCTCAATACAGACCAAACCCAAAGACTGAAATGTAAGTGTGACCAAGGTGTTCCCCAGTTAAGTGCAAATCTTCCCCTGATTTCAAGGGTTGATGGTCTAAACTTTAAACCACAGAGATGATGAACCATAAGGCCCATAGGATGGGGTCTGTCTGTCTCTGTATCAGTGTCTTTGTACAGATATATTCGTAAATATATCAAATATACATATTTTCTTACCTCTTGTGTTGAAGATAAAAGTTTTTTGCTGTATCCAAACATTAACACATTACTTTTAAAAGCTGGACCCCATAAACAGTGGCATGTAATTTCTCCCCATACCTTAATTTCTATTTATTTTCATCAGTGCCTGGTTTAGCAGAGCCTTGCATTCTTCAGAGCTCAAAAAGAAATCTAGGCAGTGACCCCACCTCTCAGGCCTCTACTGCAGACCCCTGCTGAAATCCTGGTGAAAAGCTACACAAGACTGAATCACAGCATCAGTGTCAACACTACATACATAGGCATTTATTCAGCCAGAGAAAATTATGTTCCCTGAAAAACTGATTGCTGGCTTCTATAGGGCTGAGTCACATTAATCTGACAGACTGCTTCCAGAAAGAGCAGCATAGCTATAAGGATGAAAAATGTCTCAATTATTTATAGTAAAAGTGTAAGTGGACATCCTGAAGGGATGTAATTTTAAAAAAAAAGCTGCAGTAAGAAGGGGAGGCATGCTAGATGATGACAGGTGGTTTTGTCCCAGTGGAAGGTAAATTACTTTAGCACTTCTTGGGGGGCTCTGTGGCTGCAGGAGGACTAAAGTGGAAGAGGATGATGAGAGAGAAATACAGATCAGGTATCAAAAGGGACAAGGAAACAGGGGTAAGGCTTTGAAAGTTCACGCATGGTCAGAAACCTGGAGCTAAGAAGCAGAATTCAGGAAAGATGAGTGTGGAGACCCAGGGGGATTGGGACTTAAAATCCATATGAGAGAAACCAGCACCTTCAGTTAAGAGGCTGACAGAAAGAAAGAATTGGCAATTGAGACTGGTTGGGAGACAGGAACAGCAGCGGCTGAACCAAGTAGCCAGATATGAGGAAGGAGCAGGAGTGGGACACAGATGGTTAGAGGGGAGTAAGACAGAACCAGAGGAGGAAAAGTTTTTTGGACACTATAGCCTATTCACTGGTCATTGCAGGGCAGAAAATGGATTATGAGGACCCTGGGTCATGATGCTGCTCTGGTCTCAGCCCCTAGGAAAGGTGTCCTTTGTTCCACAGAGAAGCTGGCAGCTCATTATTACTACAAATTACCCTGTTAACTCAGAGGGCAGAAGTCCACATGGAGGAGGTAAGAGTTAACCCCAATAGCGTGAGGCATAGAGGTGTTAATATGATGCCACATAATAGGAGTTTTGTTTTTCCACTTTGCTTCATTAAGAACCTAGGAAATTACCTACAAACACTCTCTTAAGAGAAGTCTGTGAGCTGCCAAAGCAAATATGCAAAGCTAGCAAGTGCCAGAGCTGAAGTTATCTGGGCTTTTTTCCCCCTTTCACACCAATGCACTGGCAATAGAGGAAGCCATACTCTTTTCCCACAGAGGATGTGGCAGCTTTATTCAAGCTGCTCAAGATAAGTCAGGACTGTGTAGAGAGAGATTCTCAGGCCCTTTATCATGTGTTTCGGAGGGAATGGTGTGTTTTGAATGAAGTTCAGGGATCAGAGAAAACACTGAACACAATTTTGCTTTAAGTTATTGAATATCAGCCTGTAGAACAGGGTGCATCCCTGCCTGCTTGTGCCACAAATCTCTTGTACAACATCAATAAGTTCTGACACCAAATTTTGCACTATGGTCACTAATTGCATGTTCCCAGTTGTATGGATACCTGACTTGAGACTCTAGGGTCTGGTTTGGAAAAGAGCTGAGCACTCACAGCTGCAGCAGGACTCAGTGGGAGCTCTGCTCTGGATATCTTAAAGAATTACATAATGGTAAGTACCCCAACAAATTAGGAGTCTTAAACTGAGCACAAAAATCACTGCACTTCCCTGTTCTTTGGTTTTCCAGCTGTAAACTGAGGATAATAATTGGGGTGATCTGAAAATAAATACACATTTGTGAACTGCTTAGAGACTGCAGTCATCAAAAACAAGGGAAACAAATTAAATTAAAACTCTTTCTTAAGATCAACTGGTCAGTAGTTAATAGGGATTAGGCCGCATGTTAAACACATGGAGGATGCAAAATAGCTAATGGCCTTTCCATAAATGAATGACACCCATCCTGAGCAGTGAATGAGCTAGGAATCCTGTGGGAAAGGCACCAAGTATGTGAAGGTGACATCACAAAAATGCATGTGGAGAGAGCATATACAGACTGCTAAGGATGGCCATCCAAACTGCTGCACCATTCATATCACAATAAAAATTAGTAATATGACTTATGTGTAAATGGAATTAGGGATAATAGATGCCTTACAATTGTCTTTTAGATTTTAGATTCTGTGATTGAAATCAAGCTAAATATTTCATGTATGTGGTATTAGACAACCTTAATCCAGCTCAAAAAAACCCCAAAACCAAACCCAACAGTATGTGTATATGCTGTTACAAAAAGCTAATAGCAACTGGGTGACTGCCATATATTACCTGGCACACTGAAACTGTAAAGTCTGCTTTCACCATCAGACTGTGACTTATCATCTGGAAGTGATTTAGCTGTGTGGTTACCTTTGGACTGCTGGGGTTTTTGGCTCTTTACTAGCAAGCAAATAACCATGGAGAATAAGACTTTAGCACTATCAAGTAAACATATAATTGGGCTGGAGATTTCAAAACCAGAGGTGAAAAGTGATTTTGAAGCTAGTCAAAACTCTGTAGTTTTTATCCTCCATGGTTGTTATTAAAAGCAGCTCTGAAATCCAGATCTCTGCTCTCCCTCACTCCCCAGCCTCCTTTTCCCTTTACTACGTGGTATGCAGGGAACATTGATTGAAATATACTTCTGCTCAGCTCTGCACAGTCCATGTCCATAAACCCAGTTTGTTTTCTGAAGTAATTTGCACAGTATAGATCTATATCCTCCTCTAAATGCACACACCTGTAATTTCCATCAGCATCACTGAGAGCTACTTGTACATAATGAAGGGAAAATATGTGTTACACTGGGCACTTCACAAGAGAATCTCCAAATGGGTTCATGTTACCTCCATCTGACTGAAAAACCATGAAAATCACCTCCAATAAATTTCTATGACTGGTTCACATGGCAGGTGGCCCTCCATTAGAAATAGAATAGTTATACCTGACTTCTCCAATATTTATGAACTGAGGACAGAAATGTCAAGAACATATCAGCCCAAAGGCATCATTGTGTGTGGGATCACAGCTTTCATACGTACTGCATCCCAAAATGCTTTTGCAGAGTTATCAGGCACTGTTAGTTTAGCAATAAGTAAATGCAGAAGAAAACAGAAATTAGAAAGTGATGACAACTGAGAAGATATTTACTCGTAGAAAAGGCTGAATTAAGTTGAAGCAGAGGAGTACTGGAAAGCAGTTTCAGATGCAGGAGCTCCAGGGATTTTACACAATACCAGCTGAGGTGAGAGCATAGAAAGGACCAAAGGGGATGCCTCAGCTACATTCACAGGAAGAAGGGAATGAAGGTGGGAGAATGTGACAAAGAGGTGAGGTTAGAGAGTCGAACTGATATTTTTACTATTTTTGTAACAAAAATAATGTGACCAACAGGACCAGGGCAGTGATTGTCCCTCTGTACTTGGTGCTGCTGAGGCCACACCTCAATTCCTGTGTCCAGTTCTGAGCCCCTCACTACAAGAAAGGCACTGAGGTCCTGTGTGCATATAGAGAAGGGCAATGGACATGGTGAAGGGTCTGGAGAATAAGCCATATAAGAAGTGGCTGAAGGAGCTGGGGTTGTTTAGTCTGGCCAAAAGGAGGCTCAGGGGTTGAGACCTTACTGCTCTCTACAGGTACCTGAAAGGAGGCTGCAGCCAGGTCTGGGTCTGGCTCTTCTCCCGGACAATGATGACAGAGTGAGAGGACCATAGCCTGAAGCTTCAGAGTTTCTTCACAGAAGGGTTTGTTAAGGGCATTCCCAAGGGCTTCCCACCCAAGGGAGGTGTTCAAGAGTCACAATCACCGTTCCTGGAGGTGTTCAGGCAATGACTTAAGCTGGCACTTGGTGCTATGGTCTAAGTTGACAAGGTGGTGTTGGGTCAAAGGCTGGAATTGATGATCTTAAAGCCATTTTCCAACATAAATGATTCTGTGATTATTCTGACTTAGCACATATTATTATTTAGTTACTTATAAACCTCCATTCTCATGTCCTCACTGGGAATTGTGTGGAATGAACTTCTAAGACTACTCTGGGGGGAAAAAACACACACACAAACAAAACAAAACTTGAAAGATATTACAGACATAACATGCTAAGTGCACATTTTCTGAAAGTATTTTCAATTTTTCAGTTGAAGAAAAAAGAATACATCTCTTGTTCAGATCATATTCTAAAAGAAAATTCTTTCTTAGGAGACTAGCCCAGTACTGGAACTAATTACCCAGAAAGATTATAAATTCTTTGTCCAAGAAAGTTTTTAAGGCTGAGCTAGAGACAATTGTGGCTGGCCTTGTCTGCTGTTTGGGATGGTGGGAAGTGCATGGCAAATCTTGCAGCCCCCATTTTCCCAAAACCAGCAGTAGCAAGGGAAATGGGCACCCTGCATTTTTCTCTGTGGAGACACCTCTTTGTCTCTGACACCAGCAATCAACACAAAATATTACACTGAAATATAAGCTGTGAGACAGCATCACAGGTCACAGGAAAAGAGTGTAATAAATTTTATATAATATTTCATATTTGCTTCAAAAGGTATAGCTTATGAGTGAGATGAACAATAGCTCCCAAACCATCAAACTGATTTAGTTTTGAGAAGTATTTAAAAGAGGTGTAACAACAATGAGAGGTCCCTGAGAATGGCAGCCCTAGGAACACTAATGCTGCCTCATGCCTGAAAGGGGTCAGGGATGCCAGGGAAGACTGGTGAAAGGATGTTTGTTCTGTGAATCCCATGAGATTCACATGGGAACTGCTTCCTTACAGGAAAGATTTCATCTGCTCCTCACATGCCCAGTGAGAGAAGCATGGATGTGCAGGGAAAGGGGCACCTTCAGGGCCAGGTGCCAGCTGTGAGGGATGGAGCAGGGGGCTGTGAAGGTCAGGGATTTTGGATGCAGGGCCAGGTGCCAGCTGTGAGGGACGGAGCAGGGGGCTGTGAAGGTCAGGGATTTGGGCTGCTGGACGGGGACTCACATGGGCAGAAATGCACTCACACACTTTCAGCCTTTGGTAAGTTCTGCTCCACATAGGTAATATTCAATGTTAATCTGTTCTGGGACAATTTTTTATAAGCCACTGCCATCCTTATATGTGTTAATACCTCCAATATCCTGGGAAACACTCTTTTTTAACTAGCTGCATCAATTCCTTTAGGGACAATGGGTGTGGGACACAACAGCAAGTTTTGCTCAGCAGTTATGGAACTGATATCCATTTACTAACCAACAGACAAGAGCTGAGACTATGCCCAGAATAACCAGACCAGGATCAGACCCACAGCGTGTGATGTGGTGTCCTGACAAATCCCATACAGTCAGCAAAAGAATGAATCCCAGCAATAGTGCATCCAGAGCAGTTTCACAAAAGGAGCAAGAGACTCAGTGGTCTGGACTTCTGCTGCCTCTCTGGAGACATTCAGAAGGCTTACACTGCTTTCATTCCTCAGCAGCTGGTGCCACTCCTCTGGCCATGGGGCTCAGCACGGTGGCACAGCCCTGCAGCCCCCCCACCCCCTGACCTTCACTGTGCAGCACAGCCCAGAGCCACGGAGGCATTATGGCAAGGTGAGCCTGGCATGTGCAGGGCTGTGGAGAGCTGGTACAAGCTGAGCCCAACATATTTCACATCCAGAATGTGATCTGTGCATCTGTGACTGTCAGGACAAAGAGGCTTTTGCTTCCTTTTTTTTCAGTCTCTTCATAACAGGATAGGCTGTAAGTCAGATTTATAACCAGCTTAGGATATAGGGAGTTGCACAGATTAAAGTACTGAGTAACAAGTGACATGCCCTCAGCTGGGCTGCTGTAGCTGACTGCATGAGTGCTCTTAGCACACTCCAGATGCAAGGGATGGTGTATTAGGTGTTCAAGAACTCTCAGGGATATGTGCAGAGCTTCAGAAGCAAACAAAGAGACAGAGATTCTTCCTTCCTCCTTCCCTGCCTCAGAGAAGGGACACTTGCAATTATGATTAGGACTAATTCACTAATTGAATTATAGTGGGACATACTTTACTATGCAGATCCAGAGAAGAGTAAGGTGGTATAACATAGCACATCTGCCCCCCACCCACAGGTAAAATTATTTTAAGTGCTTTTTTTTAGTTAAAGAGCTATAATTTGCTCTTTGGTTAAGTGGCTTGGGAATGTTACAGAACTAGCAATATTGGATTAGTTATTTCTTGGGAAAAAAAAAAAATCCAACCTTGGGGCAATGCAGACACTCTTAACCCTGTCACATTTCAGTGCTTCTTACACCTGTGTATGATATTTGTCCAAACTACCAAGAAAAACTTTTGATGAAGACCATATATTTAAACATACAGAAAGGGATCAAAAAAGGGCTCATGCCACAGATTTCCTTTGTCATATTAATATTTTAGGGCAAACTTGATGCTTAAAATATTTTCCCTAACTTGCCTGAAGCACCATAACTACATGAAGCAGTGTGCAAAGTTATGTTGAAAACACCTCTTCAGAAACACTTCTAACACTAAAACAGTTCCCTGCTGCAAGCAAGAACTGGCTGATACCTCAAGAACACCTGGATTTTGCCAGCTTCTGAACTTCTAGTGACCAGTGAAACTTCCAGACAAGTCCTTTCTGCACTTTTTTATTGGTTAAGTTCACAGAAACCCCACTTAATTATTGCATAATGCCTTCATGAATCAAATTTTTACTGTGCAATTCTAGTTGCAGTAAAATAAGTGTGCTTCATGTGTTAACAATTACAAGCTAGATTTATGAAACATCACACAATGTTTGCATTGGCCTTTCTAACTGCTTTATTCACAAAACAGTGTTAATACACCTAAAATAAATTCACCTTCCTTCTGAAACTCATTAAACTCTTGTGTCTCTGCACAGATACTCTTTAGTCTCCATGCACTCTAGGAATGTACCACATAAAATAAAGATGCTATGTTCCTGCTACTCTGCTCTCCTTTTCAACCAGGCAGATGTGTTGGACAGGCTGGAGGCAGGTCTAAGCTGCATTTCACTGGGTTTGAAGTTACAGGCACATCATCTGTGATGGACTCAGTCCTGGAGAGCAAAGGGAATTACAGCAAGGATCTATTCCACCATAAAAGGACACCAAGAAGAACTTTGCTTTGAAGTTCTAATCTCTGCTGCAAGTTCAAGTTTGCTCTGCTTCCACTGGCTTCAGGGAATGTCATCTGTACTCACACAGCTGTAAAATGTTATTTATACCTACAATATAGAGGGGTCAGAGCTCCACAGAAATGGTATAAGACAACAAGCCAAGTCGCCTTCCTGTAAGTGCAGGACTGCCCACAATACAAGGCAGGTCTATAGCAACAGAGCTTTGGTTTTTCAAATCACGTTTCACCTAGATAGAAACTCAAATTAAATTTATTTGGTAAGAAATATTTCTTTTCCTATTTAGTACTATCTGACCTTTTAAAAGTAACTTCCAGTTTTATATTATAAGACAAAATAATTTCCTTTCTAATTATTTTTTTTTTTTTTTTTGCAAAGTTTGGCTTGTTTCTCTTGTTTTGGTGGGGGTTTTTTGTTGTTTTTTTTTTTTCTTTAATATGGACACACATACAAATTTATTTAGCTTTTTGTGGAACGTGATTTATAAAAGAGACTGCAAGGAAGAAATTGGTGATGGAGAGGATCTGCATAAGCAGGATATAACTGCTTTTCATAGGTCCTAGAAATCACAACAGTTTTATCAAAAGCCAAGTGAATTTCCTGCTTGGAACATGTGATCAGCTTGGAAAAAGTGTGGTTTTGTGCAATCTGTTTCCTGCCTAACTACAATTTTGCCTTTGGCTAGACTAGCACCACAAGTCATAATCAATTAAAATTCTTGCTTTTCCTTTTGGAACCAAGCACTTGAGCTTTTTTTGTGAAAGTTTTAATGGTGGATATCTGTGTAAGTGTGAATGTTTTCCTATGTCATTCATATTAATGAAGGCTTGCAGATGTATTTGTAACACGTTTTCTGAAGTAACTTGCAGAAAATATTTTTTTCTTTTCCTTCTCTTTATGGAGACATGGTCCCTACAGCATCTGCATATAAAATCAAATTTTGTAGCAAATCAGACATTCCATATCCCCAATCAGACCCTGAACTTGTACCAAGTTTAATCTCTTTTCTGGAAAAATGTTCTAGGAAAAGATTCAAACTATTCTCCATTACAGAAGAAATACACTACTAATGAGGCATAGAAATATTTCTTCAGATTGACCTAGCAAAACAAATTTGTTTCTTCTTCCATCACTTGAGTAATAGATGTTGACAAAGTCATTGAATTATTTGGCTCTGAGTCTGTCTGAATGGTGAGTATGAGAGAAATGTTACAGATGTGGCTCAGTCTTAAGCAGCAAACAGAGAATTTCCTTCTAATAGGTGACAGAGCAGTCACTCTTGCTACCACAGGGTTCTGAGGTTTTCTGAAACCAAGGCACAGAAGTTTCCTAGGAAGATGCATAGCATTTGCCAGAATGTGTAATCCCAGAGAACTCACCAAGCCTAATGAAATGTTTTCCTCTTTTCTCTGAGGTTTGTGTCAGTGTTCACATTTTTCCCACAAAAAGTGTGATTCAGAGCCAAAAGCAGCTCTTTCTGGACTGCTAGGAAATCTTAGACCAGGAATTTGGAAGGAGTAACCCAAGAGTGCTCACCTAGTGAGGCTCTTCTGCAGAGCATTGATAGTAATGATAATCAATAACCATAATAAGATTCCCTGTGTTTAAAACCAGAGATTAACAAGGAATCAAATTCCAGTCAGAAGCAAAGCATCAAAATGAACCTCCCTCAGAAAAGCTCTTTTGCCTGATGTGATGTCTTTCATTTATAATGGCCATATTTTACTGCATAAGGAGGATTTTACAGATTCAGACATGAGCTTTTACAGATAACTTGTGCAGAAACAGCAGCACGAAGGACTTTTACTCACATATACAATGAACTCCCAACTAACATATACAGTGTTAGCACAGAAGAGATTGACATGTGATACGTCAGATCCTCCTCTTTCTCTGGATACACCTTTTTCCTTGAAGTATATTGTCTCAAAAATGTCTCATAGAGGTAAAAGCAACATCAGCATTCTCTGCTTCCTCTTTACACTGCAGCAGGAAATTCCATTTAAACATAAGGAAAAAGAAATTACTCTGAGAATAGTAAAAAATGGAAACAAGTTGCCTGCAGAGAGTGTTGTTTCTTTTTAATGGAGACATCCAAACCCAGACAGACACTGCCCTGAGTAGCTGACCCTGCTTTGAGGGGTGGGATTGGCCTGGCTTTGGACTAGATGATCCCCAGATGTGCCTTCCAACACCAAGTACTCTCTAATTCTGTAGCCTTGCAAGACAAAAGAACTAAAATATGGGACACATGCTGGAAGTTTATTATCTTATCCCAGTTCATTTCAAACTTCCTGACCCTCATGAGGGTAAAGCCCTCTGACCCACGCTCACAGACCTACACATTTTGATAACACATCCATAAAGATTTCCTGCACCATCAGGGTACGGTGTATGATGTAACTGAAAACTTGTACCAGAATATTTTCAAATGAAGTGTACCCTTGTACTTTTGTGAGTGCATATTTGTACTTTGAGAATCAAACTTACAGACGATACATCTTCCTTTAGAGCCTTTCTGTCCTTCCGGTCAAGAACATCCCTGTCTATGTCCACCAAAATAATTTCATGCCTTAACATCATAATTGTGCTTATTTACTTCTTCTCCTGCTCTGGACATAAAGCAAAGCTCACCTTGACTTCTGAGGGTTTAAGGATTGCATCAGCAGAACCTTCTGACAAAATGAAACCTTAAAAACCTTAAATTCAAGGCCATGGTGTCTTTTTGCCATATCAGTTTTCATAGTGTGATTTTTGCATTGCAGAATTACAGTTATGGTGTAAGGGATGGTATCTGTACAGTTTCCTGTGCCTGATGATGTTTTCCAAGTCATCAGCTTCAGGTGAGCCAGATGGGTTTGCAAAAGTCATGCATGCATATTTCCACATGTATACTGGTAAATCTGACGTGTCTGTGTATAGTAATTGTGATACCTGCAGATTTCCTCTGTGCCAGTCCAGGGTTCTGTGAGATGCTGCTTCTGTTTGGAAGGGTAGAGCTCAGAGATGGTCAGACATGGGAGCTATACATATATGTGTGTGTGTGTGTATGTATAAGTGTTCTGCCCTTCTTAAGGGCTTAACAAAACTTTTCAATCTTGTGGTTAACATGCAAAAATCCCAAATGCAGTTATTCCTTTGAGACACAGGAAACAACTGTGATTTAGACTGAATAAAAGAAAGCAAAATATTTAGAAATACTTAAACCCACCACGATATGTGCTGGATTTTTTTTTTTTCTTTGTAGTAAAGACTGAGTCAGAAAACTAATTTCTCTGCTAGCTTTCACAGTTTTTTATACCTGAGCAGAGGTCTGTAATTTACAATCTCACTGAACCGGTGGTGGGTTTGCGCCCGCTTTGGACAGGCACACAGTTTCTGCAGATGGGAAAGGCGGGAGATGTGAGCATTCAAGCCCTGCAGCGAGAAGTACACCTGAGCCGTGGGGTGCGGCAGCGCTGCGGGCGCCGGCAGGGGCTGGGCTGTCAGCCTGGCTCTGGGAGCGATGCTCCGCTCCGGCTCCTCTAGAGGGGGGTAGATACCCGCACACTGCCGCCAGCACAGCCCGCCCGCAGCGCCCGGCCTCGGGCTCTGCCGGAGTTCCTGAAATGCCCCTCAATCCCCTGGAAAGCAGCACTTGCTGGGGCTGGAGGCGCTGGCCTGTGGGAAGCCTTTAGCAATCCCTGCTCTGGTACCGGTGGGGACTCGGTGGCAGCGCCCGAGGTTCTGCTCGAAGCACGGCCACAGGCTGTGGGGCCGGGCAGAGCTGGACGCAAAACCTGCTCACATCTCCTGCTCGCTCCTGAGTGCTCCTGCGCTCCTTCAGAACCCACCTCCACTGCCACACTCCAAGGCCTGATGACACCTAGTGCTCTCCTGTCACACCCTCGAGGACGAGGCAAAAAAGTTCGGTTAAGACCTAATTAGATTAAGACAATCAAGTTAAGACTTAAGCGCGCCTGCTTGCCTTGTGAGCACTCTGGGAGTGAAGTTTTGAGATAGAAGTTTGGTTTATTGTAAGCAGAGGACATGTTGCTCCTTTGAGAATGTCTGTCTCGTTGTTCTTCAAAAGTCTTGAGCATCAATGATGCAAAATACTATAAATATGAAGAATATAAACAAAATAATGAATATAAATAATTCCTCTTGCCCTCCTCATTCCTGCCAGTCATTCAAGAGATAAGGGAACAGAATGATGGCTAGCATGGATATTATACATAAATGATCTCCAGATGGAAAAGGAATGTCACTTACTCGGAGTTTCCAGATGTTTGGAAGCCCCAGACAACTCTGGTGTGGACACTCACAGCCCAGCCCATGCACAAGGTGTCTGGAGATGCTGAGCACCTCTGCTGTGCCCCTGTCTCTGCACATGCACTCAGCTGGATGTGGCTGAATGCCCTGTGCATGGGCTGCCCGTGGATGCAGCGGCTGCTCCGCTTGGAGCTGCTCCGCCCAGGAAGAGCCAGAGCCAGGACATGCACAGCACAAGCAGCCACGTTTTGAGCATGGGTTTCCCCAGAAGAACGAGAAGAGATCTTCTCTTTGCAGTCAATGGAACTTGCAGATCTTTTTGGGACCTGTTTGGCTTAGGGAAATATTTCCAACTTGTATTTTCTTTAGGTCGGAGCTGAACCACACTTAAATGGTGATACTAGACAATACCCAAAACTAGAGATTTTCAGAAGTTAAGGTACTGAAAAAAAAGTCACCTTTTTCCTGTTCTGGAAAAAAACTAACAATATAAATAAAAAATAAATAAAATATGATTGGATTTTTTTTGCCTCTTCAACACTGAAAGTAGATTAGGTATAATTTACTTAGAATATAGAAACTCCTGCAAGTTAAAACTTTCAAATAAATAAATATTACAGAATGTAAAATATCATGGTACCATGGCAAGACTACATGTGAAAGCACAATAATTATTTTATATTGACACACCTTTACAACTAGTAAATCTTACATTGCAAAATAGAAAATTTAGACTCAATCTCTAAACCTTGTGAGTTTACAAATACAATGTTTTAAAATATATGCAATATTATTAAGTTCTGTAATACTGTTTTGTAGAACAGAATTGCAGCAGAATACCATCAATTTCACTTTAAATTTCAAAATATCAAAATCTGTGTGAGAAAAAGTCCTTTCCTTTTTTCTTCTTTTTTTAAAATTTTCTATGCTTATTGTATGTTGGGCAATTTTAATATTCACCTTGGAGAGGGTGCTGGGCCATCTTGTCTAGATTGTGCTTTTGAAAAAAAGTTGGACCAGCTGGTGCTTGGATTCTCCTTCCAACCTGCTATTACATGATATGAAATTATTTCCTTTCCATGGTCAGAGCAAGGTCCACTTGCTGGCCATCAGGGATTTCTCCCCTGGTGAGAATGTGAAGTTAACATAATACATACATCAGTTAGAAATAACATTTCAAAATTCCTTCTTCAGGGCATCTTTGTGCTTTTACTGATCCTCTTCCCACTCAGTTTTGTTTTGCTGGATCTTATGCCATCAGTGAGGGAGTTTTACAGCTTTGCATTGGTTTCATTGAGACATGAGCAGAACCAAGGACCTCAATTATTTTCTAGAGAGAGTTTCAGTTCTCTGACCTGTGCAGTACTTTGGCTGCTTTTGGACATAGTAACATTTCAAAGCAATGACTTTTATCCACTACACAAAGATTTCCCTCCTTAATCTCTGTACCTGACTCTTCAGCTGATTCCTCTTTCAAAGGTCATTGCAGCAAATAGAGCAGACCTTTGGCTACATTCACTGCCTTGATCCCGATCTGCTAGGCTGAAAATCTCAGTTACAGAGGATGAGAGGGCTGTTGAGTTGCAAAAACTCACAATATCCCTCTTATATTTGCTTTTGTGATCTCGAAAGGCCAAGACGACACATTGTAGTAAAAACAGCAAAAATTCCTGGGCTTACTAAAATTCTTCCTAGGAAGGGAAATAATCACAGCATTTCTGAGTACTCCCTGTTACTTCAGAATTGCTGCTTTTTGACCATATGCACTTGTATGGATGTGAAAAGTGACTTGAGGTAAACAGGAATCAAATAAAGGTGCTCCAATTTATTATAATTATTGCTGATTCCGTGGAACCTAAAACTGAAGTTAAGGTTTTAAAGTATTTTACTTTATATAGCTCATTGGGTTGAGTCACAATGAAATTAGAAGAGGGTTGAACAGCTGAGAAAAACCATACACCTTTTTTCACTCGCATGCAAAGGGCTTTTCACCCTCTGAATAAGCTGCAGTCAATCTCTCAGCTTCAGATAATAGGTTCTCTTCAGTTACCAGTTGCTCACTTGAGCAATTTAAATTTTTCCAGAGAGAAAAGTCTAGAAAATGTTGGGGATGTTCAGCCTTTTCTGAGCTGCAAGACAAAGCTGGTGGCCTGCGTGATTTGTCTACCATAGAAAGGCAGAGTACTTCAAGCTGATAAAATGAAATATTCTCATATTTTTCCCCTGAGCAACTTAGGTAAACTGTTCACCTTAGTGAGTCTTCAGACAACAAAGAACTAGCAGCGGGCTGCAGAAGGATGCAAGGAGGAAAATCACATTGTGGAGCCAGAGAAATAAATGGAGTGGAAGGTTGACAAGAGCTTTTTACTTACCAGTTTTAAAGGACTTTGTTTGGGAAGGAAAGACACTTTTAAAATAAGCATTGCTAGGATTCTCTTTCTGTGCTGTCTTTCTGCTGCCATGAAATATTTCAGGTTATAACAAAGAAGGGAATGCAGGAGGGGGGAAAACAACCTGT
Organism: Ammospiza nelsoni; assembly: GCF_027579445.1. Classification (NCBI taxonomy): domain Eukaryota; kingdom Metazoa; phylum Chordata; class Aves; order Passeriformes; family Passerellidae; genus Ammospiza; species Ammospiza nelsoni. Next base: position 40,196,012 of record NC_080638.1, on the reverse strand, counting down.
GTTCTTCTCATGTCCAGGTCCCAGCAGCTTCCTTGTCCCACTCACAAGTCTCTAACATCTATGTGACTTTTTACTGTTTATGCTGGCTGTCCTATCCTAGAGACACCTACACAGAACATGAACATAACAACCTGGTGCATTTCCACAAGCTTCACTTCTCCAAGCCCTCTGCTGCCTCCTAGTACATTAGCCAGTGGCACACAGTGGCATTTAGGGCTTAATCAATATTTTTCTATTTCTATTGCTACCTTTTAATTTGAGTCCCCTGAACCATGTTAATTCTTCAAGGCTGCAATGTAATATGTCATTACTGTAAAAAATAGAAACACAGCTTGTTATTTAAACTAAGGGCCTCACTCTGCCAATAAACATCAACGTACGTTAGAGTAGATACAAACACAATGCAGATGCCCTGGAAAGGCATTTTGTATTGTCAGAGGAATGGGATGAGGCCTTTGTAGGGCTGATGAGTCTCACAGATTTATAGTAATTTGATTTTTTCCTTCAAAGCCCCAAGTCCTCACATCATATGAATGTAAAAGAAACAGCTTTCAAAGAAGGTTAATTTCTAGCTTTTCTGTATGCAGGATATCATATTTCAAAAGGATCTTAGAACAAGGTTGTCTATTACAATATGATTGTAATAGCTCATTTTAAGAGCAACATTGCAGCATGTTTTTTTCTGAAAAAAAACCTCTCTGTTGAAAATTCTTGAAAATATTTACTTGTGTAGTGATCTTAAGAAAGATTACAGTGAGGCTAATACATTATTTCTGATGTAAATATAACATTTTGAACTGTATAATTCCTCTAAAATATTGATGCTGAATGCTAATTATAGTGATTCTTTGATAGGCTAATGTACATCTCAGATTATGTCCCAGGAAAAAATCTGGAGAGGAAGACGTGTTCAAACGCAGAGACAGAGAAACCATGCAAACAGCTTACTTGCTATTTACAGCTTTCCATCAGAAATGGAACAGCAAGTAATTTTGAAAGGCCAAAAACTTGTCAGGAAAAAAACCAGAAGCTGTGGCACTGTCCTTTCCGCTAGTTGAAGGGACACAGGCTAATGCCAGTACTCCCTGGAAGTAAACTCCTACCAGTGGTGGCCACACTGCAGCCTTTAGTATGTTGTTACAAACTCTGCCTTTTCCATTTGAGTATTTTCATAGCTCTTTAATAACAAGTGTGTCCTTAAACAGCTCTGTAGAAATGGGCAAAGGAGGTAGATTTGCAATAAAAGTTAATGGACCTATATTATTGCAGAATACAGAAGCTGTGCAAGCTGTCATTCCATGGAATAGTTATATATGACACCATATGGAAGAAGAAAAAAAAAAGGAAAAAAAAAGAAAAAATGGGAAAAAAGTTAAAAATAATAACTAAAAAAGAGAAATAAAGAAAAAGAAAAAGGAAAGGAGTTTTCTGCCCTCTGAATAACATCTCTGTTTAGTGCAATCCTTTCTCTAAAATGCTGTAGAGCCTGGAAGCTGCGCTACCTGGCTCTCTTCTCTGTTATTCCTATTTGTGTGCTGCAATTTGCTGCCAGACAAGCCTGCCCTGGGCATCCAGCCGGGCTGGGAGCGGACAGTCCGTGCTGGAGTGCTGCTGGATGCTGAGGAGCAGCATGAGCTCTCACCTTCCCTGCTGCTTCTTGGCATGCAGCCTGTTCCCATGACATTATCTGAAGCTGGTTGTGGAGATTTATGGTTTATTTTTTTAGCAATATTTTCAAGCTGTTATCTTCCAGCTTGTAGCTACAGGCCTTTGTACTCTCAGTCTAGCAAAGGCTCAGCTCTGTAAATCCACTTGTTTAAGATTTCCCTCATGTGTGCACACTAAACACATTGTTAACCTTGACAAACAGTTAAACACTTAACCAGCACTGCAAAATTTCAGTTCATATTCAAGTGTTGCAAGCATTCATTTCTCCTGTCTCTCCTGAAAGCCTGGAATGGTAAGGCAATAAAGAAAGGAGTAAAATAGTTAAAGCCAGGAACTTAACTGGTTTATACCTAGGTAGCTCCACCAAGTCAGTGGGGCAAAAGAGCACACACTGAAAATCTGGTTTTATGTATAACAAAATCTTAGTACTCCCTGGTTTTCATAAGTCTACCTGCATTTTATTTCTCTTTTGTTGTTTTGCTCAGTGTGTTTATTTAAAAGAATGTTGAGAGCTTATTAGTCAATATTGATTTGAATGTGCTTCAATTGGCATAGCTGCCTTGAATAAATGAGAATATCTCAGACTAAGACTCATGTCAGTGAGTGTTACATCTTCACTATGGACTGAAAATCCAGGCTCTGATACTGTATTGCACTATTATGTTCTATAGTTAGGGTAACTCAAATGATAGGACTAGTGATGCAGAAGAATAATCTGAAAAAGTTCTGAGCCAGGCTTCCCTTCACTGGGTGTGGTACACAAAATGAAATATGCATTTCACATCACAGTCATAGGCAAATTCTGTAGCCTGAGGTTTTGGATCTGGAAGAGGAAAAGGGAAAATGTTGCTGTAGTGGTTACTGCACAAGTGAAACACCAAACAGAGCGTATGAGGATCAAAAATGAGCAGGAAGAACACAAACTTAAACACTCTGCGTACAAAGACTAATTACATAAAATAAAAGCTGGAAAAAATAAAAGAACCAAACGAGGCAGTACAGGAAATTTCTAAAAATGTTGCTGTTGACACTAAAGAAAGACAGAATATTTTGCCTGCAGCTGCAACACAGCTGTCACATCCAAACAAATTAAAACCCTCTGAGGACCAAAAACCACAATAAACTGCAACACTATTCAAGTGAAGCAGTATCTTTTATCTGCATCCCAAGCCAAATACTTATTTAAGGTGCAAAAAAGCATCCTGGGAACACCCAGGGACACAAAAGAACCTTCTAGGTCCAGGAAAGCTTAAGTACTGATTTTGTGGATGTTAAAATACATCTCCTTGCTGACTTGCTGCCACTGTAAGGATTACATGGTTTTCCATCTCCGTTCCAAAAGTCCTGATGGGATATTCTGAGGCTGCTGATTTTGGTGACCTAAGCAATCAGAAGATGCAGATGTACACTTATAAACTGAGTGCTGCAGTACTGCCTAGCAGCCTGGCTTTCTGCTGCCTGGCCCTTCAGGCAGTACTGTACAAAAAGAGCAGCTGAGCTCTGCGTGCTGCTAGAGGTTTGCTCCCAGGAGTGCCCCAGCCTCCCAATCCCATCCCAGTAGCACTTGGTTACCGAGAAAGTTTTTGCATTCATTATAAGGTGCTTATCCTGATTTACAAAGCCATTAAAGAGCAGGGCCCGAGTTACCTTTCTGAGCTAGTGACTCTTTACTCTGCTGGTCACAGGCTGAGGTCAACTGTTGCAGGTCCCTGTGCGTGCTGAGTGTGAGCGGCCCCACTTTGGGTGGTCGCTCTTTCAGCCATTGTGCTTGGCCCCCGCTCCGGCGGCACCGGCGCTGTCACCTTCCCTGCGGCCACCATCCACAGGCAGGACACGGGCGCAGCAGCCCTTGCCTGGCTGCTCATCACTGTCATTTCTGAGGAATCCTTGCTAACACTGGTTTTTCAATCATTTCCCTTCAGTGTTTTGAGATGTGTCTGCGAGACAGGCACTAAAAAGAATGTTTGCTTTTTTTCCCCCCTCTGCCATTCCATTTTTATTTTCTGTTTGCAAATGCAATTCCCCCCCGTGGTACAGCAGGAAAGCATGCATAATGTAACTATGTGAGCACAGCTGAACTTTTCCCTACTCTAAAGAAAACATTTATTATGGACCGAAGCACAGAATTGCTTTACAGAGTACTTCTTTGCTTAAATACATAAAATAAACCAGCTGCTGCTGTAAAGAAACACAAAATATTTATCAGATTAAATATGGGTCATGCAATCTTATGTTGACTGTTTAGCCTTAAATGCCTACTAAATCAATGCACCAGATCTGAATTCACAGAAGAAGTCATCCTTCTAAAGCCATTACTATTAATCATTACTTTAAGTTTCGTAAATCTGTTTGATGTTGGCCATAATACATATGATTTTGTGAGCTGAAATTTCAGCTTTATTGTTAATCAATAGATGTTTTGCTGGCTGGATGAAAAACAGAGAAAGGAAACATATTAGGGAAGAAAAAAAAATTTTAAAAAATTTGAATATGTCTGCTCCAAAAACCATAAAGCAGCTTTTTTTTTCAGTGATGCAAGAAATTCCATAAAGTGTGAACTATTATACAAAGGTTGCTCATTATTAAAGGTATGCCACAAAATGTCATGGCAATAGAGTGTTGTCATGGGATAAATATATCTCACTTTGAAATACTCTCCATAAATTCCACAGTCACCACAACTTCCATTTAGCTGCAGAGGGCTGGCAGGAATGTTTTGTTTTAAAATTAATCATCCACTATTCTTCCTTCCTGTCACTAGGCTTAAGCACTGCAATATGAGGGAGAAAATCTTGGAAACGTTTTTTGTTCACCCAGTGCCCAAGTCTGGAGGCAGAAAGGGATATTCACAAACCTGAATTGGGGAATATCATAATTTTGAGAAATTCAGTGAAAGCTCTCACTTAGCTGTGGTACCCAAAAAAGTAAGCTGCTCTAACTCAAACAGAACTGACCATTAGGTATTTCAAGTGGTTAGCATTTGACCTGCAAAAATCTTCAAAAATATCACAAACAAAGGCCCCAGCATTATTAATTCCTTGTATTTTAATTTAGGAAGGACGTCAGTGCACAATAAGTCACCAGAGAAGTTAGCAATGATTCAATTGAGTTTAAAACTGTGTGTGTGGAGCTGACTGCACACTCCTAAAGAAAACAACAATGATGTACAACCTTACGCTGGGATCAGCTTGAAAAAGAGGGCAGAGATGGGGAGGGTCAGCAGTCATTTATTCACTATTAGTTATTGTGCGTTCTTTTAGCCCCTTGGCTTTTTGTACCCCCTGCTTCCTGAGCCTGTGTGTTCAGGATTTGTCTGATGCCTCAGCTGGCATCTTCTCTGACAAACCTGCCAGAGGATTTGTTGGCTGTTTTTGTAGGGCATGAAGCAGAGTCAGATTCTGCCCTGTCTCTACACCCACAAGGATTAAATCACTCTCCAGTGCCTGCTCTTGCCCACAGCAATCTCAAGGGGAGTACATAACTCTGAAACATCATGCAAGTCCACTCAAGGTCAAAAAAACCCCAAAAAGCACATCTGTGAGCATTCACAAAGATCAATTTCTAACAAGGCAGCAGGTTGTGTGCTCAGCAGTTGAGCATTGCCATGAAGTTGTGCGGGGAGAGGAACATGATGACAAGTGGGGGTGAAGTTGTGTGGAAGCAAATTGGATTTATCTACATCTTTAATTGCTGCCCATAAGTAAAAATTAGCTTTTCCTTTTTTAACAGTACCAGTGCCTGGCTGAAAACTTTATGAGCAATTGCTTCTGGCTCTTTTTATGGGAGCTCCAGCAGCTCACATTTTGGAAGCTGTTACTTAACATGATGTCACTGGCTCTGCAGGTGAGTAAAACACCCAAATAACTTTTCTTTTGAAATGTTCTTGCAGCAGCTGTTTCAACATATGAATCATAACTTCTCTGCCTTGACAACTGCAGCCATTTGAATAGCTTCACTGAACAAAAGCATGACACACACAAATCCAGAATGAAACACGAATGTTTCCATACATACCTGTTTCCACAAACTCATATGAGTGATTATTTAGAATTTTTAAGGCATTTTTTGTAGTTAATGCACTATGTGGATATCCAACATTCACACCACATACAACTACAGCAGTTGTTAGAGAAAGCTGATTTAGTAGAATCTGACCCTATTTTAAAGGCAAGGAAATAGATTGAGGAAGCACAAAGCCATATGGGATAAAAGTGGCAGAACCAAACTACATTTCAGAATTTCCTCCATCCTCATCTAGCACATCTCCTTTAGATCATGTTACTTTATTACTCAAGATGGATTTTGACAATTGCTGTGCAAATGAACCTTTGAGAAAACAACTTGAGGGGATTCTACATGTAAAGTAGCTGTATAAACTGATTTTCTTGTTTCAGTTAAACAACTACATTTCTGCCTCTGCCCAAACTAGATGTGCCTCATTGGAGTCCTCATTGCCCTTTGGGGCTACATTTTTATAACATGAAAGCAAAATGAGGACCAGATCTTTTAAAGCTTAGCTGCTCAGTTTTGATTATTTAGGTTGGAAAAAACCTCTAAGGTCATTGGGTCCAACCATTACTCCAGCATTGCCAAGGCCAACATTAAACCATGTCCCTCAGTGCTGCATCTACACATCTTCTAAATACCTCCAGTGACTCCAACACTTCTCTGGGCATACTGTTCCACTGCTTGAGAATCCTTCCATTTAGGTAATTTTCCTAATATCCTCTAAAACTCCTCTGGTGCAACCTGAGGCCACTTCCTCTTGTCCTATTACTTGTTTCTTGTGAGAAGAGACAGATGTCCAGGTCACTGTGACCTCCTTTCAGGTAGTTGTGGAGAGTTATAAGGTTATGCATTCCCTCCACTGCTTCTCATCAGACTTGCACACCAGACCCTTCTCCAGCTTTGTAGCCCTTCTCTGCACTCATTCCAGCACCTCAGGGTCCTTCTTGTTTAGTGAGGGACCCAAAACTGAGCACAGGATTTGAGGTGTGGCCTCACCACTGCCAAGCATAGGAGGAGGATTGCTTCCCTACTCCTGCTGACTACACTGTTTCTGGTACAAGCCAGGAAAATTATCAATGGCATTTAAGAAATTGTGACAAGATAGAAAAATTACTACAGGTTCTCCTGGCTTCTTAATGCAAGCTCTGATGACACAGGATGTTCAGAGGATGTTCAGTGAAAATTATAAAAGGAGCTTGTAGAATTCTGCAATTTTGGCAGCCAGTTTTATTCTAATAATTTGGTAGAATTTCACTAATACAGGATATTTATCAGAACTTAATGACTACTTTTAAATGTAAATGATACAATATAGTGTAGAACAAGGAATTACACATTGATATCAAGTATATATGCTTCTAAATGATCCAAAGCACAATATACCTTTTGTCATTATGAAGACCTGTTGAATGTGATGGCATTGGTCAACAGGACAGCTTTTCCCAAGGAAACTTTTGTCCTCTATTGCAGCTTCTCAGTAACTGCTTAAGGACTTTCCTTCTGCTTACCACTCTCCTTGTTTTCCTAGCAGCACCCAGTTTTGGAGCCAGATTCTCAAGAGGCTTTAGGCACCTAATTCCCTGTGAAGCAAAGAGTGCTTAGAAGCCTAAATGCAAGGTGTACCTGGGTCAGGGTCTCTGCCTCGGCCTGAGTAGCCCCTTTCAAGGTCATTGAAGCCCCTGAGCTCCAGATGAGCCATCTCCCCTGGGAGCCTGAGCATCTTACACAGGGGTGTTACCCAGGAAGGAGCAGAGGCCACATGCTCCAGACACCAGCTGAACCTGGGCCCAAGATTATGCCCTGATTATGCAAGCTTTACCCCTCAGCTGGAACCTGCCTCTCTGTACATCCCGTGAAGTCTGAGAATGCAGGGTAAAAGCTGAGCAAAGAGACAAATGGCGTTGCAGAGGTGGTACGTACAGAGCTTGTATTCCAGCCGGCTCTTAACAGAGCAACTGCTGCAGTTTCATGAGCCAAATAACCCCAGGGGGAAGCAAAAGCCCCATCCCCTCAGTCTTTCCTGGGAGCTGAGCTTCAAGGAGCCCAAAGGAAGGAAAGCACAAGCAGCTGGCGAGCCCTGCTCATGTTGTCTACACCAGTTTGGCTCAGCACAAACTAGTCCCAAACCAACTTACAGAACAATGCGGGGTTGTCCCTTGCTGCTTTTCTTTCAATCAACTTGCAAAATAATTTCTCTGGGATGATTACACAGAGCAAATGAAAAACTCAATCCTGAATCCTCCACTGCAGTGAGACATCCCTGTTTCAAGGACCAAAGTCTCCTGTTTAAATGCAGAATGGATAATGGAGGGCTTCATAAAAAGTGTAAGTCTTGAATAGCATACTTTGCACATATCAGATTTAATAATTATTATTTATTTTAAATTAACAAGCTCTGGAGAAAAAAAAAAAAAAAAGAAAAAAATAAACAAAAAACCCACAAAGCAAAACAAGAAAACCCAGCAAAATAAAACTGATAGGAAAAGGGTTTATGATTTTGATGGGATGGGAGTTAGTTCACCAGAGATTAAGCATATTCAAAATTGGCTACAAAAGAAAGTTTATTTTGCTTGTTGAAGTTTTTAATATGTTAAAGTCGATGTATTTAGTCATTAAAAAAAAAAAAAAGAAATAAAGGAGCTGGTGCAGGTTGTTCAGATGTATCAAGAAATGTGCACAGCAAATGTCATTGTTCTACAAGGAAGGAGAGACAAATACAACATACAGAAATATACAGAAACCAGTTTTCCTGTAAGGGATATTCCATGTCTTCCGGAGTCTTGCCCTAATTAGAAAGTGTATTACAATGAGTATCAGCTGCAAAGCAAAAGGACAAATAAGTGGTTATATTAATTTTCAAAATCTAAACTGGTTTGTAGTTGAGAGGGAAAGATAAAAGATATATACTTCCAGATAATGAAGGAAAAAGGTGTAAAGTTATGGGAAAATTCATGACTGGGAAAAAATGAAGTAAAGAATTCTTTGGTTTTTACATAAAAGTTGAAATTTTGCCTGCTTTAAAAATTTTTTGGAATTTTGCCTGTTTGAAAATAAATTCCAAAATTCACATTAAATTCGGTTAGATCAGGTTTTCATTTCAGTCACTTCAGAGTATTGCATTTAACGTCCCTGCAGATACACTGTGGAGAGGTCCTCCTTAAAGCCGGGACTACACCAATCAGAGCCAGACGGACTGTGTGTTGATAACATTTTCTTTTCCTTTTTTTTTTTTTTTTCTCTCCTCCTCTATGAAAGTGCAGGGACGACAAACTGGTGTAGGAAAATACTTGATTTCTGCGTTCTTACATACATCGATTTGGTCAATCTGCTTTGCAATCCTCCACTGAGCACAGTAAATGAACCCATTCAAGTGGGTGGGGGGGGGGGAAGGAATTATAGAAAAAGCCGCTATTTTCTGAGGTGGTCGGAGGTGTGTTTGCAGCGGGGGCTGGTGAGGCCGCGGTGCCCTGGGCGGGCCGGGCGCCCCGGGATACCCTCAGCGGGCCGGGCCGCCTCTCGGGCACGAAACCGCGCGGTCCCTCCGAGGCTCCTGTTGGCGGGGAGCAGCCCGGTCCACGCTGCAGGGATATCTCCGCCGGTGTCCGCCATACGGGGCGCCACGGCCACGGCACCTGGTCAGCGGCAGGGCTGCGGGGACACGGCCGGGTGCCGGCTCCTCACTCTCCAGCCCGTCTCTCGTGGGCCGCAGCCACATGTGGCCGTCGGCGCATGAGCAGAAAAGAGCGCGGCGTGCAGTGTGAAAACAAGCAAAGCTTAAAAAAATAAAATTAAGCCCCTTGGAAAGGTGAAAATTCATTTATATGGGCGAGGGCCTGGGGGGAGCGAAGTGTTTCTGTGGATTTATCTGGAGGGGTGAGGCGGTCGGGCACATGCAGCCATCCCCTACAAGGTCTCACCCCGTGGGCCCACAGAGACGGGCCCATGGATGGCGGGGCGGATCCTGCCAAGGACCCCAGCGCATCTGCGGGCGGAGCACACCGCGGGCCCTGCCGCGTACTAACAGCCCCGGAGAAAGGATTGCCCCGTCTCTTCCCGTGGATACCGCCGGGACGGCCGGTACAGAGAGGTGAGGGCAAACCCACCTCTCGGTCCAAGGATGCCTCCCCACGGGAACGGCAGCGCCAGAGTCCCGTGGGCAGACACGCGGGAGTCTGGCGGGAGAGAGTGAAATGTGAACCGGCAAACCCCGAAATGAGGCCGGGCAGCCAGAACTGAAAAGCGTCCAAGTCTGTCTCAAGCAAACCAAGAGATGAAACATTTCGGGTTATTACGTTCTGCCTTTGAAGCAAACCGTTTCCCGCAGATAACAATGCGTAGGTATATTTAGACAGCTCGGCTCGTCCAAGGGGAATGCGTCTTGCGCTATTTGAGAAAAAACTCTAAGAGTAAGTGCAAATATTTGACGCTGAAGAGCTCTTAAGGCTTGAAGAGTACCATTTACTTATTTCTACACATCAGTGTGGGCTTAGGATGTTAAATAGATTAAAAGGCTAAGAGAGGTCACTGAAGTAGACTCTCTTTCTCTCATCCTGACTTTTTTTCCTTGCAAAGTTTTTGCACTTTCTTTCGAGTGTCCTTGGCAAACTCCTCTTAAGAGCCACCTCAGATACTGTATAAGTTTGTGGCGCTCTGAACCCCGGCCCCCTCCCCTGCTCTGGTCGACCCTCCCGAAGCTCCTCTCCTGCGCAGGCATTCAGCAAATATTTGCCTGTGGGGTGACGATATTAATAAGCACTTTTCGGTCGCCCTTTATAGCCGGGCCGCTGGGGAGCGCGGGGCAGCGGCGGCGCTGGGGCCGGGCCCGGGCAGGTGAGCGCGGCCGTACCTGGCAGCGCGGGGGCCGTGCCCCTGTCCTGTCCTGTCCCCCCGGCGGGCCTGGGCTGCCCCGGCGGTGACACGGGCGCTCGGGGCCCGAGGGGACACAGGGGCGACCGCGGGAGTAGCCGCTCCGCCGAGGACGGACACGTCGTTTCAATTTAATCTCATTTAAAAAGACGTAACTAATAAATTTGTATGGACGGGGCTGCCGGAGACGTAAAGCAGAGTCGATAGTGGTTCAATCCCATTGAACCCTATTGAAAACCATGACAACAAGGAACAAGCTCCGATTTATCCCGGAGAGTTAAAGCACATTGTGGGAAGGCGTCAATCACCTATTATTCCAGATCTGAACAAATGCAAAATCTTGACTGGAACAAATGCTTCCAACAGGTCCGGGACATAGGGCTACATTTCCCTTTTGTTCACGGCCTAGCAGTTGGCATGTATTTGTGCTCCCCTCGCTCCGACCACCCAGGACGGCTGGGAGGCTGTGCTCGGAGCTGGGAGATAACTACTGTCACCAGGCACGCTTGATAGGTGGCTGCAGTAATCACGGCCTGGGAATCGTTTATATGGAGCCTGTCCAGTCCCGAAGAAATATGCGGGAAGGTGGCCAAATGAAGCCTTGTGCCCCGTTCATCTCGCCCACAAATCTCGCCGATATAAATCTCACCTCTCCCTCGCCGCTATTGCCCATTGACATTTTCCCGGGAATTGTGACTGCTCCCGGAGGCGACACCCAGAGCAGGGCGGGGAGGGGCGGTCGCGGCCGGGGGCACGCGGGCAGCAGGTCTGGGGGACGAGAGAGGGGCTGGATAGATATAATCTATACACAATAGCTGATAGATGCCTGTTTGGACAGGGAAATAAGAACCGACAAAGCGGCCGGAGAGATGAGTATCTCCGCGTGTGTCTGAGTTTCCCTTTGCAGGCCCGCAGGGGTTCGCGGCGTTCCCCCGTCGGGGATGCGCTGGGAGAGCCTCGGCCCGCGTTCAAAGGAAAGCTGATCTGCTGGGGAGAGCCTGGGTGCCTCCTTCTCTCCAGGCCTTGCTCCATCCAGCCGGACCGGCCTCCCGCTGCTTTCCGCGGCGTGCGCCGGTCCCTCCCGCCAAGGCGGCGGGGAGCGATGGGGAAGGCAGCGTGTCCCGCCCCCGCCCTCCGGCTTGAGCCGCGCTGCGCCACCCGCGTGAAACATCGCCCCCATCGGTCGCTTGTACCGAGCCCTGCCACTGCGGGCTTGCGTTTGAACGGCACGCCGGGTGCTTCTTTCTGTGCCGTATTTTCTTACGAGTTCTCGGCGGCCACCGAGGCTGGGCAAAGCCCGGCCGCAGCTTCGCCCGGGGACAGGGCCGCCCGGTGAAAGGAGGAGGGGGGGTGAAGCTGAGAGAGGGTGCTTGTCCCGCCGGGCGTCACCGAGCCGCGCCCAGACAGTGTCAGCACCCTCCTCCCGGGGGGCGCCGGCCCTCGGCTGCCTTTGCTGCCTCTTTCGGCAGATGAAGCGGCGGTCGGCAGGGACGGCGCGGATAAATAGACGGGCCGTGTTTGATCTTTTCTCCCCCTCCCCAGCTGGAGTCGTTTCAGTCACTCACACACCCCGCCCGATGGGATATTATTCCCTGGGTTAGTGATAAAAAAAAAAAAAAAAAAAAAAAAAAAAAAAAAAAAAAAAAAAAAAAACACCCACACCCCTACCCCCTTCCTGAGTCTTCCTTATGGACCTAGTATGCCAAGCTCCCGCTATCATCTTTCTCGAGATAAAGGTGCACCTTCCATCTACCATGCCCAGGAGACGCAAAAATCCCCCATGCCAGAGATCCCGTTCCTTAACGCACGCACACGCCAGCCTTCCCCGCCGAGAGCCCAGTCGAGGTGTGAAAAATGCCCCGTTGAGGGTAGGAAACCTGCCAACAGCAAGAAGACAATTTGAGGTAGCGCTGCAAACAGCCCGGCAAATAAAACAAATAACGACTTAAATTCCATCCATATTTCAAGAAAGAGGCAAGAGAGGGGGGAAATAAAGAGGGAGAAGTGGGGAGGGGGCTCTCGGCATGCTCTGCGGATGTCCTGGGAGGATTCACTTTGTCTGCGGATAGAAGGGACGCTGGTGGCTTCGGTGGCGGATGGAGGGGGGTGGTTGTTGGTCATCCACATGCCACCCAAGATGTTATTCACTGCTAACAATTACCATTATCTGTCCCCACTTTTGGCTAATCAGACAGAATATGTAATGATGACGCCTGTTTCCTGCTGTCTTTGGGAGGTAACGGGTTATTCTCTCATGGGGGTGGCGGGAGGGGGGGTTACACCTACTCCCATTAGGGCTTTAGCACTTGACTAATTCAGGTACTTAGCATCCTATAGACAGGGACGGTTTGAAAGCAGGCAGTGTTTGCAGTGGGGAGGACTGTTTATATAAACAGGACACCTCTGTAAACGACACTAATATTTGGGGTTAGGTGGCGATGGAAAGGAAGGTCCTCTCGAGCCGAGAGATTCCCCACTAACAGGACGCAATCCTTTCCTCGCAGCTTTTAAGGAAGCGGGTTCGGTTTGGGGTGATATTTTTTTGGGGGTGTGTGCGCAACCTACCATGGCCACATCTGGGAGGATCAGTTTTACAGTGAGGAGCATTTTGGATTTACCAGAGCAGGATGCTAATAGCATAAAGCAAGCCTCTGACCATCGCCACTCAGCGGAGAACTACACCGGCTCGCCGTATCGAGGGTGGATAGAAACAGACAGAAATCACTATCCCTGTGAGTATAAAACGGACAGGAATTCGCCACCTCCGCACAATTATCTTATATTTGTTTCCCCCCATTCCTTTGACGAAGATGCGAAGCAGCGAATTGAGAGTGTACGTAGCCTACAGGATCGAGGGAGTCCAGGCTGGGAATTTTATAAAATATTACTGAATTGCAACAACGAATCAGCAGAAATGTCCCGGGCACGATCTTAAGACAGAAAAGATGGTTTGGTTTTCGTTGTGGGTTATTTTGGGAGGCTTTTTGGGGTTTTTTGGTAGATCAGTGCATATTCCCAGCTATGGTAGAAACCAAAATCTCAGGCTGCGTCCACCTCTCTCTGTGCGCTTATCGTTTAAGCTTACTTCCCGGATCAGTTTTTAACCCCCGTCCCACTGTTGCAAGAAATCGCGTCTTTTTGTGCTCAAGGGTTTGGGGCCACCCCACGCTCCGCAGAGGAAATTAAATGAGCACCCCGTGCCTCGCCTCCCCGAGCTGCCGCCTCGATCCACGCACCTGCCAGCGCGGCGGCGGGCTCCGGCTCGCAAACCCAGCTGGGCAGCTTATGGGTCGCACCTCGCACGCATGAATTGTGCCACAGATACACGGTGTTTATTGTATACCTGTGTATACAGGGTGCTCAGGGGAATATCGTCCTTTGAACGGGTGCGGGAACAGCCTCGGGATAGGTTAAATATTAAGGTAATAGAGCGATGAGTGAAAAGCAGATACGAAAGGAGCGGGCAGCCCCATATTCTGTTTGAGTACCCAGGGAACACGAGGGCTGCAGCCCGCAATCCCCGGGCAGTGCGCGGCGAAGCGGCCGTGCCCCTGCTGGGATTGCCGGCGGGGAAAAGCGGGTCCCAGCCCGGCTCCGTGCCGTGGGCTCGGTTTAATGTGTTCGTGGGGTTAGCTCACATTTCTCCTTGACTGTTGGGATTAATCCGGCCCGGTCGACAGACGGGGCTCTCCCTGCGAGAGGCGTTTCAGCTCTCGGCGGCCTCCTCGATGCCTGCCGCGCTCCCCGGCCCCGGCTGCTCCCTCTCTCTAACCCACTCGCTGTCCCCAGCTTCCGACGAGAGCGGCCCGGAGATGAGCTTGCCCGACTCCACCCAAAGGTCGCTCCCCGCCCGCGGCTCGGAGGCCGAAGAGAAGAAGAAGAAGCGAAGGGTGCTCTTCTCCAAGGCGCAGACGCTGGAGCTGGAGCGGCGGTTCCGGCAGCAGCGGTACCTTTCGGCGCCGGAACGGGAGCAGCTGGCCCGGCTGCTGAGCCTCACCCCCACGCAGGTGAAAATCTGGTTCCAGAACCACCGCTACAAGATGAAGCGGGCGCGAAGCGAGGGCCCCGGCAGCCCGCAGCCGCGCCCGCCCGCCCTGCTGCGCCGGGTGGTGGTGCCGGTGCTGGTGCGGGACGGGGAGCCCTGCCGCGGCTGCCCCGCCAGCCCGCCGGCTCCCGCGGCGCGCCCCAAGCTGGGCTGCGCCCTGGCGGGGTGCAGCGCCCAGGCCGCCCTCGCCCTGCAGGGCTACCGAGCCTGCCCGCCCGCCGCCGCCCTCGGCGTCTTCCCCGCGTACCAGCACTTAGCGCACCCCGCCGTGGTCTCCTGGGGATGGTGACAGCGGCGCTCAGCCCTCCGGGGCGGGACTCATCCCACGGGCGCGGGGCCGCCCGCCCCAGCCCCGGGCTGTAGCGCGGCCAAGGCGCCGCGGAAGGCGGCGGGCACGGCGCGGCCGCGCTCGGGCGGGCCGGGCGGCGGAGCGCGGCTCCGGGGCGGCGGCAGGCCGGGACGAAGCTGGCCGGGGCCACGCTCCCCTACACCGGCCTCACCCGAGGGCGAGGATGCCGCGTGAGGCGCGAATTTTATAAAACCTCCGCTCCTCCTCCTCCTGTTCGAGAGATTCCTTGTTAAAAATTAATGATCATCCTAGCGACCTAGTGTGTTTTAAAATAGCTGACTCTTCCAGTGACTAATAAAATGATTTTTGGCAAATAAATTTTTCCCGGCGGAGAAGTGTAGTTTTGACGATTGGGGACTGTTTCGTAGGATTGCCTCCCGTGCTATAAAATCTTAAATACTTGTCTCAATATCTCCAGTCGAATTTGACTTTCGAATTCTTTTATTTTATCCATATGAGTCAGAAAACGGCAAATAAATTTTGCTGCAAGCATCTCTCTGTAAACGCGGTCATAATTCCTACGGGAAGCGTGAGCCCAGAGTCCCCCGCTCTGGCGACTCACACTCCCGCGACTTTGCGTTTTAAGCGGCGATGTCGTCCATAGAGGCACGAAGGCAGGATCCAGAATCAAGCCAATTTTCCCGTTAGCCTGAAACCGTTACAAATTTCGACTGGGGAAGGTCAGCCAAGAAAATTATGTTTTGAAACTACTTTATAAACTATTGATTTTATTGCTTTGGGGTGAAAATAATAATAATATATATTATCTGCCAACCGCCAACGGGGAAAAACCCTATAAAACTCCCTACAAAGCTAAATCCAGGTTCCAGAAATATGGACTAGACCGGCTGCTTCCATCCCTCCGACGGCACCTGCGGACCACAAACGCTGAGGGAATTTTTGGGGCAAAGACCCCGCGGGGACTGATGCAGACAACGTGGCCGCCGAGGAAAAGGTGTCGACGGAAAGGGACCCGCAGAAGATATTTAAGTGGGGATTTTATTACATATGCTTTTGATTTATTCCCTGGAAGGGGATAATTTTGGACGCGGTATGCCCCTGGGATGTGGTGCGCTGCCTACACATGCCGGGGAGCGCACGGAGAGCGAAGCGGGGAGGCGCTGCCGTGAGGATGAGGAGGCGACCAAAAGCACGCACCAGTTCCCGTGGGTGATTTCGGCCGCCTCCCGAGCCGGGATGGCCCCGCTCTCCTCGCAGCTCTGCCTTACGCGGGGTTGGGCACCCTCCACCGGGGCTGCTCGGTGTCGCCTCTGCCCTCGGTGCGGGGGGATCAGCCGCAGCTACAGCGAGGAAGGGCTGGGGAGAGCGCAGGGACGCCAGTCCTCCCACCTACATCTCCTTCCCTGCTTGGGCAGGAGGCCGTGTGCCAAGACGGAGGCACGGAGCGCATCACGCCTCCGGGCTGTGCGGGAAGGACCTGGGGAAACAGCTTCTGTGTCACCTGGGTTTGGTTTTATTGTTTGGTTGGTTGGTTGGTTGGTTGGTTGTTGGGTTTTGATTTTTTTGTTGTTGTTGTCCTTCCCCGCCCCTTTCCCTTTATTTTTCCTCCTGCCGTCCGAAATCTTTTTTTTTTCGTCTCAGCTGCTGGCCACCTTGTCTCCCATATGGATGGGGTTATCTTAGAAGAATCTCCCAGAGAATCGCTTCTTAAACCTCCTTTTGTCTTGGAGGTTGAAAAGAGCATTGTTGTGCATGAAAAGGACCTAGACAAAATCCGCACTGTTTCGATTCAGGACTGTTTAATCAGTCCCTAGTGACAATTTTATGGGTTTTAGGCGGTACAATAGCATCTTTTAAAACCTTGTGGCCTTCATGAAAACAAAGGGCTTGAATTTTATGGGCTTACAACTCCAATTAGAACAGCGCCAATGTGTATGGGAGATTATCAAATTTGTATCATAAAACCCCTCTAATAATAAATGATTACTGGAAGCTGGGGAGGGGCGGGGGGTAGAAAGGACCCAGACTTCAAGCAATGGACTTTGTCGCATGTAGTTTTAAAAGTACAGATGCTGCCCACCATTTTAACCCTTTGCGAGCCAGCTATGCAGTAGGATCATCTGTGAAAATAGTGTGATAACGTCATTAGAAAAGGAAACAAAGACAACGAGACAAGACTGCTCCTCTTCTGCGCAAATCCATCCTCCGTCAGCTTGCCGAGTGTTTGCAGCATCTCACCTGGAAGGGTCCTTCCCTGGCTCCTCGCTCATCTGAGCTGCTGTCCTGCCCAGGAGCCCACACACGGCCATGGGAAGGCTCTGCAGAATAGGAGGGCTTCCTTAAATTACTGCTTTTATGAGCTGCTGTACACCCGGGTAATGACAGGGGATGTCCCTTCCCAATCCCAGGTTGCAGCGATTTTCCCTGATCACCAGCAGCAATGTCACCTGATGTGGGTTTCTTCACAAAAAAATGTGTGATTTGTGAGTGTTGCCTTTGACCAAGCCCAGGGAATGGGAAAGGTGCAATTCCCGGGCACTGGCTAAGGCTGATGAGGTGCTCCAGCAGGGTGAGTGAAGGCATCTCAACAGGGGTGCAGGGAAGATGGCAGGGTCATGTTCAAGCATGGAGAAAAACATATCCCCCTTATTTTAATGCACCCAAGTAGAAAGAAGAATGAATTAAATAACGAGGCAATTCAATAGTCTATAGAGATTTACAGTAAAGAAAAAGTCTTGTGAAGAGGATAGGGTGGGACTGAAACTTATTTTTTTCCTGACAGAAACAAATTAATCTGTCTAAATTTTAAGCACATTTAACAAGGGAAATAGTTAACTTTACCAATGGTTACACTGTACATAAGAGATACTTCTTAACAAGTGTTATTGATAACAGCTTTAGGGCAAGAGAAACTTAGCACCTTTCAGTGTAGTTTCTGTTACTTTGACTTGTTTTTGTAAAGGCACAAAATCATCTCAGTTGTGGGTTTGGATTTTTTGCCTCCTCCTCAAAGGGGTGAATGCACAGTTTCTGCCTTTTCTCTTTATTTTTCTCCACCAAGCCTCATTGTCACTTTCACTCTGCAAACAGGCCTGTGAATTTCACTGAAACTAATGAATAAGCATACCATGATCAAGACCTAATGTCATCTTCAGCTAATGAAAAGCATTGCTAACATCTACAAACATATTCCTGTGTGCTTTATTCCTAGTTAGTAAATAAACTATTGACTTTGCAAAGGCCCAGCCCTGTTTCAGTGAGAGCCCCTGGACACGTTTGTTAACTTAGAACTAAGACATTAAAACAAGTCACCGGATTGCCTCTATTCTTTGTACAATAGCTCTGAAATAGCATATGATCCAACCTCTTTGTGATATTTCATGAACAAGCTGAGTGTGTCCCTGCCAATGCACATTCATCATTTGTCTTTGTACATAAACACACCGTGCATTTTAAAAATTACAACAGATGAAAAACATAATCTCTGAAGCAGAGCTGCATGCTGCAAATTCTCTTGTCACTGACTTAGGAAAGGCTCCTGGCAGCCGTGCAATATCTGTGTCTTGGTTAATGAACCCCCTGGAGTGTGTTGATATCTAAGTGCAGGTCAGGTCTGTCGAAACTTCTGGAGTTTCATACCCCTGCACCTCATAGCATTTGATAGGAATAGGCCTTCCCCCCTTGCTGAGAGCCCAGCGGATGCTCTAGGGTCACAGTGAGCTCACTTTGCTTTCAGAAATTGGTGGTGTCCAACCCTGTTTGTGGAGTAGCCCAGTTCTGGCTCTTCCTGTACTCAGTGACCTTCAGAAGTTGCAGTTCATTATTTAAGATCGTGTCTTACTGGACTTGAGTCCCCAGCAGCTGCTGCTTCTTGGGAGATGGGAACAGCTAAGACACAAGGAGGAAGGAGGAGGAAGAGGGGTTATTCGGAGCTCTGGAATTTACTTTCCCCAGGAACTGGGGAACTGTCTGATAAACACTTGCCTGCCCATGAGAAGAAGTGAATTGTTTTGCTTTGTTTGTGTGAGTGACTTTTGTTCTCCTCTTAAACTGCCTTTGTCTCAACCCGTGAATTTTCTCACTTTTTCCTTTTAATTCCCTCCCCCATCCCTCAGCACCAGAATGTGTGGTGCTCAGTTGCTGGCTGGAGTTAAACCATGGCACTCAGTTTAAAGAGAACTTCCTGTGGGAAAGGAGGCAATGGGTGGAGAGTTACCCATAGCAGAAAAGTTGCTTTATGCTCCTCAGGCATGGAGCTCAGGTAACACTCAGGAGCACAGGAGCTCAGATCAACAGTAACACTATTAAAATTATTTAAAAACCCACACATCTATTGGGTGTAACAAGCCCAAAGAGATCTCTGTCTGTCACCAAGCACAGATTACTGAGCTATGAGATCAGGTTGCTTTTTTTTGTACTCAAGCTCACAATTACCTTCTAAATGATGAAGGAAATCAGCTCTCTAGGCCAAGGATGTCAGCAGTTTTCATCCTATTTTCTCCAGCGTTTTTCTATTTAAAAGAGGTCATAAAGTGTTCTGGAAAAAGCAAAAATCTCTCCAGGACACAGCTACAACTTTTTTAATATTCAGGACCAACATGGAGAAAAGTCCATTTCTGACATCCACTGGTTTCAGGCTACCTTCCTGAATAAAAGGAGACCCAAACATTTACTTCTTCACAGACCTTTGCTGAATCTAATTCTTAAACTTCAGAGTTAGATATCCTCTTCAGAATCTCATGGAATTTGATTCCAGATGAGTAATACTTAAAAAGAGAAAAGAAACAGAGACACAGCAAAAAGACGTAGGAAAACCAGTAAAAACAGTGAAAAGAATAAATTTCCTTGCCACTTTTGGTGCATAGGATGTATTTTCAGAGGACTGTCCTTGCTGCTTTTGAACAGTCAGGGGCATCTCCCATGCAGGACAGCCCTGTTTATTAGTTCATCATGGACAAAAGTGATTACTTGATATTCCCACAGTGTTTGACTTTGCAATATTTTTTGGCAGGAAGCATCTGACTTTTTATACTGAGAACACAGTTTTATGTCCTTATTTTCCTGTTTGAGTTGGTGGTGGTTTTGGTACTAAGCTAATGGCTTTATGATATTCAACACTAATCATGACTTTACTAAGTCATAAATCTAGCCATTTAAAAATATAATAAAATATCGATCTGGAGAGAAAAAAACCCTGTTGTTTGTTTGCATTCATGTACAGCTCCTAATTGGACACATCTGCTTTCTGCAAAATGCAGTATCATCCATGATGATTGCTTTGCATTCACACTTCAGAAAACTCCTCTTCTGCTGTTTGCTGGGCCCATTTGGGAGGTCCTCATGATCTCCTCCATTTCTCTGTTGCTTTCAGGGAGTTTCCTGCTATCAGATATCCTTCTATGCTATTTGTATGCACAGTTAAAAGGCAGATGTGACTGTTTTTACTCAGATTTTCCCCTTACTTCTGCTACACTGGCCTCAGGATGCTACTGTTGCTATCTTTAATGTTGAAGTTCTGCCTCCATCACCAAGTACTTCCCCTGTCCATGGTTTACCTGCCTTCTACTGGTGCCTAAGATGGTGTCAATATTCTTTCCTCCCTCATATTTTCTTTTTAAGCCAGTAATTTAGCACTCTATTTTCTTCACTCATGTCTAATATAATGATCTTGGGAAAATAATTTTACTACTGTGCAATTTTCAAACTCAGACAGTTTTCCAGGTCACAGATTGCTGAAACCAAAAATATGTTATAGGGAAAAACCAAGGATAAGTGAGGAACCACTGGACGGGATAACAGTATTCACTGATGGTTCAGGGAAAACTCACAAATCAGTAATCATGTGGCAGAATTCAGTCACAGGGGGATGGGACTCAGATGTAAAAATAGTCCAAGGTTCACCACAAATTGTGGAATTGGCAGCAGTGGTCAAAGCCACCCCTAATGCTGTCTGTGGGGAGAAAATTGCAACTGCAATTCTCCGAGCCCTGTCCCACGTGTGTACATTATCATCACAATTTGGGCTGTATTGTTCCACTGATCTTTTCCTCTTATGTGTTTGCTCTTTCAAAAATTCTCAAATCAGGTGTTCGCAATGAAATTCTTCCAATGCTGCATGGACCAGCTTTGACATTTGCAGGGATAGCAGGCCAAATTCTGTCCCCACAAATGAAAAAGATTCCCTGTGGTAATTGTGCTGGAACCTGGAGTAATGCTTTGGCTGTCACCTTGGTGTATTTGCACCAAGGAGATGCTTTTCTATAAAAAAGATGATTTAGAGTGACATCGATTTGTCTTATTTTCTGTTTGTGTCACTTCCGGAAGTTTGAATTTTATACAAAAATTCATTTTTGTTGACACAAGAATTTCAAGTGGCATCCCTGGGTGGGGAAGAGGAAATGTGAGCAAAGGGAAGGCAAAGATGTTAAAGACTCTCCCAAGAAGCAACAGAAGAAACGTCCTTTGACCAGGGGCAAAAAGAAGAGGGCCAGTCACCTTCTTCCATGAGGAGAGAATGGAGAACCTGAAGGAAATGAAACGGGAGCAAAACAGCGCAGGCAGAGTTCAGAGGAGATCTGCAGAGGTGGCAATCTACTATCTCCATGAGCTGGCAGCAGAAGAGCTGGCCAAAGAGTGGCCCAAAAGAAAAGTTCTGCAGGACTTGATTCCAGATGACTTGCAGCTGAAATACACTCGTCCTGGGCTGCCCACATTTAGTCAAGATGTGCTGTGCAAATGGAAAACGAATCGTGCAAATGCCTGGGTACTCCAACAATGCAATTAACAAGTATTTTGATTTCTCCATCACCCAGTCAAAATAATCTTTTTTCAAATGAATTGTAGAAAAATTCCTGCCTGGCATTGTCAGCAACCTTGCCCTTGCTTTTATGATAATTTGGGATGCCATCTCCAGGTCTTTGAGGATCGTCTTTGGAGACCTCTGTAACTGTCTCAAGTCCTTTCCACGCTTCAGGTGTAAGAGTTCTGGGAGATTTGATGTCATTGTCCTCTCCCAAAAGGTTGAGCCTCTGGGATGTCATTATTTGTGATCCCCAAGGTTGGTCTCATCCAGTTGATTTCTCCGAGAGCTGTTGCAGGTCGTGCAAATTGCTGACTTCCATTTTCTGTGGTCTTATTGTTCACTCTGAGATCTTCCACCCTAGGTATTTCCATGGTGCGATCTCTAGAATCCTGGACACACTGATTTCCAGTCCTGCCTTCTGCACCTCTGCAATCACACAGTCACGAGCTTCTTGCAGCTCCTGTTGGGTTGGTACCTTTGCAGAGGCTCCTCCCTGTTGATGCTTAGGATGTAGAATGCAAGTGGAGGAGCATCATCTGGATGGAGCAGGATGCTGAAGAAACAGTCCTTGAGATCAATGATCACAAGTGGCCAATCATTGAGAGCGAAGGAAGTCCCTGTTGAAGCGGTCCCATGTCCTCAATGACTTTGTTGATCTTCCTGAGGTTGTGCAGCAGTCTCCATGAGCCTGAAGTTTTCTTCCAAATGACGAACACTGGAGAATTCCATGGACATGGTCTGCAGAGGGAAAGTCCTGCTGATCAAACACCGGCATGACTTGTTCCGCTGCATGTGGTGGCATAGTGATAGCTTTGGCTACCGGTGTGTTCTCCGGGACAGTCAGTGGTGGTTGAAGAGCTTTGGCTAAAACTGTCAGCTCTTCATTCTGATTTGCCGAAACAATTGAAGGATAAATGACAAGTCCAAGGATGCTGCTTCCATCCTTACCAATTATTAAAAAGTCCTGTCTCTTGGGCAAAGTTCCAGTGACACCAGTAGGTATCACTGCATGGCTCTCATCCATGAAGCAACCCAAAGGCTACAATCTTCTGTGGGAGAAGCACAAGAGTTGGAATCTCTGCAGTCCACACCTGTGCATCTTTTTTTCTCCTTGTGGAATGGTCAGTGTTTTCTTGCCCGTGCTTTTTGTCAGCATTCTCATGCTTTTGATCGAGTTTCACATTGTTTACTGAGATCTACCTGGACTTTTGCACCTGCTAAAACACAAACAAACCCACGTCCCCGCAGGGACTGGAGGATTATCTCAAAATCTTGGAGGTGAAGAATGGGTTCTGATGTGAAAATAAAACATTGATCTGTTCTGTTTCGGTCTCTACACAATATTGTGGAGGGAAATGTAAGACAACAGCAATTAGAAATCAATCAGATAATACACACAACCAATAACACATCTGAAATCATACAATTATCAATCATTACAACCCTGAACTGTCATCCCAGAGTCTGCAACAGCTGATGAACCTTAAAACAACAGAGAACTGGAGAACTCATGTCTGGATTCACGTTTCTCCAAACTCCCTTTGAAAACAAGCTCAGCTATCATATATGGTCAAATTACCAAGCCAAAAGGACTTGAATACTTTTTGATGCAGAAAACATCTGGGCTGATTGTCAATCATTCCATTCAAGTAGAGCTAGAACTTGGCCAGCATTCGAACTCTAACTGATGGACATCACTTAATACATTTTAAAACAAGACTCTTAAAAACAGCAATTATGAATAGGAAACCTTAGGATTAAAGATCAATCAGACCATTAAATAATTGAACCCCTCCGAAACTCCTGTCAGGATAGAAATTCTTCAAACACAGCAAACCTCTTGAATTCTCAGCTGAAGTACTCTATAATAACTGAAGAAATAATAATTGAATAAAACCATGAAACTGGCAATCTGGACTTAAAAGAAACCCAAAACCCATGAGCAGTTAAGAAACAAAAATACAAGATGCTGAAGAGACATGTGTCTTGTAGATGATCACACAAAGAGATAGTGAAACACATGAAAGCTGGCTGTAAATATTACAACAAAACCTTGATAATAATTATTATCATAAATTCTGAGAATTCTCATTATATAATCAACTTATCAACAGGAAATGTTTGAAGGGGTTATGACAACCTTTTTAAAGTATTCATATAGCATTAATAACAATCCTTATCAGTATCACCTATAAAATCCAAAAATAACAAAGGTTACAAACTCAATACCAACAAAACTCTGAACCATTGGAGAATCAGCTGATGATCCCACAGATAGGATCTGACTGATATTTTTCAAATGCTCTGTCTTCAGAGATATTTCAGGTAATTGAATCATTACTAATATTTCTATCTTTGTATGGTAGTCTCCCTCTTTGAGAGGCATTTTTCACAACAGAAGATTTTCATCTACATCATATTTGTAATAACATTGACTTGCACTGGTTTCCCCTTTTTTCTGTACCTTGGGCAAAAGCCTGATGCTTTCTCACTTTACACTGACTTTGGACAGCTTTTTAAATGTCCATCTTTTGCATCTGAAGCCTGATCACCTGGTAAATGCTGTTTCTGTCACTTCTGTGGGACCGGACTGTTGAGGAGTTCGGTGTGCCTCACACAACATGCGCTGCACCCGCGAAAAATCTCCAACTTGACATTTTGATGGAGGCTGAAACTATGTGCTGGCGGCTGTGGTTGCCTGTGCGCTGTGGTTGGCTGCGTGCCCACTGCCACGGGACCGGAGAGGGGCCGGTACCTCGGGCACCCTCCGCCCCCTGCCCGTGCCCCGTCTCCGCCCGTGCCCTCACGGGAGCGCGGCTGCCCCCGCCCCGCCCGCGCCTTTCCTGCGCTCCTCTCGGCGCAGGCGCCGTCTCGGGACCGCCCCCTCTCTGCCTGTGACCGACACCCGCGCTGCCCCGATCCCGTTCTGGCTCCGTGCCCGCTCGGCCCGTGTCTTCTGCGAACTGGGGAGAAAACGCTCCCCGCTCCGACTTCCGGGCTTCTGCGTCATTGTGGGGCGCCTGCCGCGCTCCGTAGCGGTCGCAGGGACGCTGCAGAGGTCCCGTCCCGTCTGCTTTAATCCCGCCCGGCGCAGCTGCCGCGGCCCGTGCGCATTCCCCGCGTGCCGCTGCCCGCGTGCCATCGCAGTCGCGCGGGTTGTCCGCTTCGCGCGCGTCTTTGACGCCCCCCGCGTGAAAGTGCCGCCGCCGCCGCCATCGTGCATGCGTCCGCCGCCGTGCCTGCCGCTCCCGCGGTCCCGCTCGGCGCTGCCCCCGCCGGCCGTGCCCTGGACGGCTGCTGACCGCCCGCTGCTACGATCGCGGGCACCGCCGTGCGTGCCATCGCCTCCACTGCTGCTCTGTCTGCGGCTCCCCCGCTACCGCCGTGGCCCCCCCGCCGGCCTCCGCAACCCCCACGGCCGCCTGTGCGCCCCCCCGGGCTGCCGGCCGTGGCACGGGTTCGCCAGTCGCTGAGAAGCAGCTCTCCCCCGGGTTCCCCGACCCCCTCCGCCCTCCTACCCTTGAAAGTTCTGGGATTTCTGGGCGTTCTGGGGACCCATGGGTGGGACCCTGGGGACTCTGGAGAGGATGCCAGTTCCTCCCACGCCTGTTTGGCAGGGATTACTTTTGCCCCTCCCTGGTCGGTAAGGGCAACTACCACCTGCTGATGGCAGGATGGCTTCCCTTCCCCCGTCCTTGAGAGAACACTTGCTGCCTGCTGATAGCTGCAGACCCCGCGGAATTCCACGAAACTGCCTCCAACATTATCCTTGCTGGGGTAAAAGCCTCAAGGCCGTTTTATCTTTTTTCAGAGATTTTTACGGGGTGTGTGGCTGTCACGCCCTGTAGGGCTGACAAGATGCTGGGTTGTTCCTGGGAGCATGTACCCGCCATGTTCTCAATTTTGACCTTTCTTACCGAAAGCTGAATCATCTGCAAGGTCAGTCCGGAGTTTGCCCTGGTCACTGTCCAGCAGCTCGCAGGTGAGGATTTTCCAGGCGCGCTCCTGGTCCTCCTCCCTCCGCGTCGAGCTCGAAACGAATCTTCTCGGCAGAGGTCGAGATGTTCCCTCCGGACCCCTCCTTGGGAGTGCCTGTTTTCTCTCCCTCTCGGGCCGGGTTTCAGCGGCTGATGGCTATGGCGTGGCTGCTTGCCAAGAGCCCACCCGGGGATGCCAATTGTCGGGATCTCTAGCTGGCCAGAGTGACCCCGAGAAAAGTTCGAAAGTCTCTTTTCCCAGCCCTGCGCTTGAAGGAGGAGTCAGGGCTCTTCATTTCTCGGTCTCAAGGTTGTTTATTTTATCTTACCTATAAAAAATTTTCTCCTGCCCTGCCGAGGTCAGCTTCGCAGGACAGTTCCAGGCACACTGCCCGCCCCCGGGGCGCTGTTATGTCTTTATACTAAAAACTACATGTACAATGTTTGCAATTACTTTCCAATACCTATAACCTATGTTAGACAGTGAGCTTCCACTCTAAACCAATCTGTAAGTGCCACCATCACAGCAGAAGATGGAGGCCAAGAAGAAGAAGGAGAAAGGCTGGACACACCCAATTCCCTCCATCTTGCCTCCTGAACCCCCAAACCAAAACCTCTAAAATCTACTTTTCCACCCTGTGATAACTTCACTATTATTCTACCTAAAGTGTTGTGGCTTGCTGGTCTTCATATAAGGTTGGTAATTTGCTCCATGGGTCATAATCAAAACCACAGATGTTTTGGGCTCTGTGCCAGGGTCCCTGAGACCCCTGGCAGGGGTCTTGGCTGCTCAAGACAGCCAGAGGGATGTCCTGGGTCTTGACAGGTTTTCAGAGTACCAATGCGTATGTGTGTGAATACTGCCACATTTTTGTATTCAGATCTGGATACTGAAAAATAACTTTATCTATGCTTCAAAGAAGCCTAGACTTTATTTATGTTTTTGGCTTTGAGTAGTATAGTTTAAATATTCCTTGGGCAATGGAGAGTTGAGTTTTGAGTGCACTGAAATTTCAAGACACTACAGGAATACTGTTCTCATATTTACATTTTAAAAAGATGTTGAAGCACTCAAGAGCTATTGTGGAAGAACTACAGGAAAGGTGAAGGCTTGGCATCATGCTGTGGAGTGAAGGTTGGGGCAGGTGTCCTGTCTATTCTAGCTTACCAAAGAGGCTGGTGAAGCAACCGAAGTAAAAGCACCCACACAGCAAACATAATCTTGGGCATAAAAGGCTTTTCTGTTTAGTTGCAATGTTTAATGGGGTCCAATATTTTGGCAAAACCTACTCTAAAATTTGTCACAACTCCTAACTAGAAGAATAATAAGGCCTTTTTAACCAGGATTTGGTGACAAAATCCCAGAGTCTGAAAAAATTTCATGGGATATTTGAGCAAAAATATTCTCATTTAGTCATAGATATTTGCCTTGTGCTGAGAATGAATTCCAGGGATCCCCATGGCTCATAGTGTATTAGAGATGACAATGCTTGGTCAGAACTGACCCTTCTGACCTTTAAGTGTGAACATTTATATTTGCTGCCTGATGGTGACTTCAGGTAGCAGAATGCAAATTATCACCAGTCTTGTGCTATTTTGCTTTCAGATAATCATGAAAGAACCCAATCAATCAGTACCAAAAAGAAGGTTTTGCAGCAGGTATAGCTAGAAATCTCTTCAGTGCTCTAGCTGCATGTGCCACCCACCAGGTAAATGACTTGCCTAGAAGAGTTGCTGAATTTGGGGTAGATGCAGCTGCAGAGGTAGTTGGTGGTGAGGCTGTGCAAGAGCACAGGCTCTTGTTTGCTGCATGTCTGGCCCCACAGCCCACAATGCTGGTGGCAGGTGTGGGCTCTCCTGGGCTGCCTGGAAACTCTGTGCACAGCTGCACCTAACACTCTGTGTCTCCATTTCTAGCAGCCCCACCCTACAAGTGTGCAGCTCTCCCAAGGCAGTGATGATAGCAGAAGGTCAGATCCTCACCCTTCTCCCCAGCACCTTTTCCCCTCTGCTATGGCAGCATGAAAATCACCCATGCTGTCTGAGGTCCTCCTTCTGGTCACTGTCCTTTCTCCATCTAGCACAGACTTCACAGAAAATGGGGGCTGCTAAGGACATCTTCAGACTTCAAGGGCACCTTGTAACAGCTGGGAAAAGAGCTGAAAAATCAGGAGGCTGAGGAAATGTGTGTGTGACTGTCTTGCTTCTTCTTTTCTCTTTCCTTGCTCTCTCTCTCCACCATCAGGCTATGCCTACTATGGAATCAGGCCAGTAGTTGCTCCTAACAGCCTCACTTTGCATTTTTCACTATTGTCACTTTATCAGCCAATCATGTAAAAAAAAATCACATATTGACTTGGCAGGTGCTTCTGTTTTGAACATGATTAAATAACTTTTTATTGTCATCTTCAAAGCATTTTTACGGTCATTTACTGAGTGAAAGGGGCTCTGATTTTGTGAGTATCTGCCAGAATATGTTTGATCCTGTCATCATTTCTTCAGAAAATCACGCGCCTGTAGCTAGAGCACAAGATATGGTAAGTGCATGAATTGTCCATTGCACTCTGCACTTACAACACTGCCTTCATTGTCAATGATAACAACAGCAGGGGAGAGATCTTGGGAGTTAAACTGCCTGCTGTTTTCTCCTTGATGTTTGAGCTCTTGGATGCTGCATGAATCTCAGAGAAGCAAGGAGTCACTTCTTTGTTGATGCCCTATTTTATGGGTTGTTTAAACTGGTATGCTGTTGTAATTAGAGCTGACAAGAATGGAGGGTTTCTATTTCAGAGGAGATGCTGAGTGTTTCATTGTGCATCAGCATGGCAGAGTTAGAGCACTGATGGAGACCTGGGCCATGCTTCACTGCTGCTCCTGGAGCTGCTCTGTGGCCTTCCCTCGGACACCCAATTTTGAGTTCCCATCAAGCTTCCACATATTGAGCAGTATTCACATGTACCCCTCAAATTTCCCAATTCCACTGAATCAGCACTTTGCTGCAAAAAACAGTCAGAGCACTCCCTGTCAGCATGATCTATCTATGCAACAGCCTTCATTGACCTTCATCTGGGCTTACAGTTTTTGTGCACATCAAAATAGAAGTACTTCTTTCTAGATGAGTTAGGCTAGTAATATTGTGTGCATGAAGCAAAGAGAGTTACAAGTAGCACATCTCTGTTTAAATTTAGCAGTAACCAGCTGGCCACATTCTGTAGGAAGCAGGAAGGGAGGAATCACAGGGAGGAAGGGATCTGATGAAAAATCAAGCAGAGGCTATAAAAACATTTCTCTAAAATGGCAGCATAATGAAAAAGGGATGCCAAGCAAAGAGCTTACTGATCATCTGTGTATCACTCATAACATACTCCAGCTAGCTCAGCCTTTGGTTTGGAGGGGACATGCAGGTGCTGGGAAGGATCGCTTCCCACGCATGGCATTTTCTGCGGGATTCTTTTCCACAGACAAAACTTATTTGTACTTCATTAACACCCTTTGAGAGAGGCTGTTGAAGCACAAGGTGAAAAAGGCATAAAGTTGATGAAAATGAGTGTCAGCAATCCTGAGAACAACCAAAATGAGGCTGAACGCAGAGGTTTGACTCTCAAAAAAACCCGTATGGACTAAGTGGATCCATCTTTCCCTCATTTTCATGATCCTTAGTCCCCCAGGACTACTGCACCTGAACCATTGCTCTGCCATCTGTGTTTCTTTTAATGGTGGCCGTGTCAGAACCTCCCTTTGACCGCCATTACTTTTCCTCTCATAAAATTGTTAAAAGAGAAATGAAGCTTATGTAAAATCAGTTCTCATGGAACAATTTGAAAGACAAAAGAGGCAGTTAATAATAACAGTGACCTTTAACATAGCAACAAAGCAGCTCCTCACATCAGGAGGGAAAAACAATTTGCTTTCAGGACTTCTTCCTTTTGGCTGGAAATGTAAAAGGAACGAGACTGTAAGAGATATCTAAGACTCACTTGTCTATCTCTAGCTGTGCTGGGTCTGGCTGAGCTGGAGTTGATGTTTCCCACAGCAGCCCTCACAGTGCTGTGCATTGCACAGGTAGCTAGGAAGGTGTGGATAACCTACCAGTGCTTTGGCTACTGCTGGGCAGGGCTGGCACAGCATCAGTCACGTCTCTCAACTTTCCCCCCACCAAGGGGCTGGGAGTGGGTGAGACCCTGGGAGGGGGCACAGCCGGGCCAGCTGACCCTAATTGACCAAAGGGATATCCCGTACCATGTGACGTCAGCTCAGGCATAAAAGTGAAGGAAAGGAGGAGGAATGAGGAGGGAGTAGGCGATTTGTTAAGCAGAGTGTTTGCCTTGTGGAGCACCCACTGCAGGTGCTGAGGCCCTGTTTCTCAGAGAGTGTTTGAGCATCACTTACTGATGGAAAATAGAGAATAAACTTTTTTTTTCTCTTTGAGTAAGAGCATACAAACTTCTGCTTTAGTAAACTGCCTTATCTCAACCCCGTGAGTTGTTTTCCATCTTATTTTCTCTCCTCTGTTCAGCTGGGATGGGGAGTGGTAGAGCAGCTTGGTAGGCACCAGATGTCCAGCCAAGGTCAACCCGCCACACTAAAGGAATATTTCTGGCTTTATTACTGTGTTTATGTGCCTGAGCCACATGTTCAAGACCATGTACACTAGTATTAAAAATCAATGAGTCAGATCTCAAAAATCACGAGGCTAACATAAATAATCATGAGATTTAAAGAAAAAGGGATAACCTTTTTGCTTTCCAGTTTCTGTTTGAAGAACAATTTTGTTACATTTTAAATGTTGTTTGATCTATTTTGCCTTTTCAGAAGAGCTCTTCAAGCTCAATGAGAACTAAAATGGCTTGTGTTTGCATGTATTGTCAC
Organism: Ammospiza nelsoni; assembly: GCF_027579445.1. Classification (NCBI taxonomy): domain Eukaryota; kingdom Metazoa; phylum Chordata; class Aves; order Passeriformes; family Passerellidae; genus Ammospiza; species Ammospiza nelsoni. Next base: position 40,165,467 of record NC_080638.1, on the reverse strand, counting down.
TTCATCATTTGACCTCAAGGACTCGGACGCTGAAAATATTACAGTGGCAGACCTATGAAAATCCTGGGTTGATGAATTTTACATTTTCAAAGTCCTGCTATAAAATAATCTTCCCCTCGTGTAGCTATAGTGGAAAGGTCCCTTCAGCCTTATCCCTACCTTTAAAAGCATCATGAACCAGCTATTCAGATGGTGCTCATCACCATAGCAGCAGGAGCATCATCCATCCATCCATCCATCCATCCATCCATCCATCCATCCATCCATCCCCAGATGAGGGTTTGACCTGATTAATTTACTCACCTGACACTGATGTATGCATAATATACATTTCTCCCCATTTAAATGTACACAGCTCTAGTCCACAGCCTTTGACTAATGTGCTATCTTTATTTCTCAGAACAGCCATTTGCCAGTGTCTGCATTCCAAATTAGCAACAGACCCTTTGAAAGAGATTCCCCATCCACATATTTCCCTTCAAAACCCAACTTATGGGTATTGACCCTCTGGATTGATTGGAACAGCATCCATGAAGTTGCAGGCCCAGCCATGCCACAAATGTGGATAGATTCAGAGAACTTTGACTGTGCCTCTTTCACAGGCCAGAAGCCACATGGCATTCCCAAAGCCCCTTAACACCTGCTCCTCCAGGACACTTGTACATTACAACAAGTGTTAGACTCCTTACATTAACAGCTAATGCCCTACTGTAAAAAAAGGAAGGAAATCAAGGTGAGAGAAAAAGTAAATAAAATTGTGAAAGAAGAGAACATGCACACAGAAAGAGAGGAAGCAAAAGTGCATTGTCATGGGGCAGCCATGTGCAGTTCTTGGGAAATCTGGAGTCTCAGATGTGACCACTGCAGGGACAGACCTTGTGCAGGTGAAATGGTTGATAAGGAATGCAGTCATTGAGGGTGTGATTTTTGTGTGCTCTGTAACTGTGGGGCAGTGCCATGGTACTGGCATTTCCAAACACATCCTGTTGGCCTCTGCTGCACTGCAGAGAGGGGCAGTCTGGACAGCACATCCACAGCTGACTAACCAGGGCTGGTTGGGAAGCCAGGCTTTACCTCATGAAAACTGTGGGTGATGGAGAGATTCATCCTGGCCTGCCAGGGTATGGTGCCTCCCATGCTTGCTTGATCACAGGACTATCCAAAAGAGCTTTTCTCCTACTTTTCTGGTCACCCTTCTGGGTGCCTTTGCTATTTGATCTGACTTTGTGAAGCCAGAGCAGCATATATAGGGGTAGGTCGTGTGGAAGAAGAGTCTGACATATTATATTTGCTGAAATGTCTTTCTTAACTACTAAATATTGTACTGAGTAAAAGCAAAGGGATTTTTCCACCTTGCTAATCAGGAAAGAGGTAGATTTAGCAAAGAGACAATTATGAAAATCAGGAAGCAATTTAATTGTCTGAAAACAGCTTAATTAGGAAGAATATAATTTTCTTAAATGATAGTAATCATTTTCCTGGGGATTAAAGAATAGCAGATCTTCAATGAAAATAACTTTTGCTATTAGAAACAAATGCAGTTGAAAAAATAATGAAAATAAATAAATAAATCTTAACATTTTTTTCATGTAATTTGTCTGTGGTTTGGGGTTTTCTTTTTGTTTTGTTTTGTTTTTTGTTTTTTTTTTTTTTTTCTGTTTGTTTTGTTTACTGTCTAGATATGGAACCAGTATTTATCTATAGCAGAACAGCTTCTCAGCCTGTCAGCAGGGGAAAGGCTCCACGTTGCTGTAGGAGCTTTCTAAATATATGGCAATAAACAGTCATAACCCCCCTCACTGGCCAAAAGATAAGAAAAATAGTACAGTAAGCAAGTAAATGCATTGAGGATGCAGTGTTGCTGGACACTGCAGACTTCATAGAACTAGCACTCAACAGTGTTAGGAGTGTACTTAGAAGCCTAAGTATACAGCCTAAAAGCTCCTGCATCGACCTGTACTTTTAGAGTGATAGGTAAGGCTATCTTGTTCAAGGGAACATTTAATTTCTTCCTTAAATTCAATGAAAACCTTGTGATCTGCCTCGTGCTTATCCAGACACTACTTTCTGGGAGAAATAAATAACAAGTGTTCCATACACAAATATATTTTAGTGTCTTTTTATTTGCAAAGTTCACCCTTCAAGCACCAGGACATTCCAGAAATTGGGCAGCCCCTTGGGCTTATTTACACTTATATGAACTTAGGCTACTGATCATACCGAATTTCTCCAATGCAATCTCTGCCTCAGCACGCAACATGGCTGGAATTCCTTAAGACGGCAATTGCACAATGCTTTGTATTTTCCAGCTCTCTCTTGTTAATAACATGGTGAGACATTGGAAGAGGCTGTCCAGAGAAGCTGTGGATGCCTGAACCCTGGAAATACTCAAGACTAGGTTGGATGGGGCCCTGAGCAACCTGGTCTAGTGGAGGATGTTCCTGCCCATGGCAGGGGTTGGAACCAGAGCATCTTTAAGGTCCTTTCCAACTCAAACCTTTTATGGTTCACTGATTCAATGTGAAGATGGCTGAGCTAGTCTATCAGTTTGTTGAAGCTAGACGGGCCATCCATTTCCCTTTCCATCCCTGGCACCCAAAGTGTACAGGAGAATGTGAGTAAAAAGGGCAACGACGAAATGCAGTCCAGGTTCCTTTGAAAAATGCTTCTTTAAAAAATATGTTTCCATGTTGCCACAGGAAAGCAGTATATCAAGGCTTGAAAAATACTGGTCCTACAGAAGGAATAGGGAAAATATAGCTGGGAAGCAGAGTCTGAAAGAGATCAAGTAAATCAGTTCAGTGGAAACTGACCTACAAATAGAGGGTAAAAAGAGCTAACATAATCCTTGGATTTTGAAGACAAGTTAGAAAGCCAGAGGAGGGAAGTGATTTCTCCCCACCTCTGTTTCTGACGAGATCAGTGCTAGTTCACCATGACTATTGACTGTATCCATATCTTCTAAATACATTGCAGGAGAACATGCAAACAAAATTCACAAACCAATCCAAGAAAGATCAAAAATAAAAGCTAAAATACTTGGAAAATTATCTCTGCTCAGCTTAACAAAAGCAAGACTGAAACATTATTTCATTGTATCATAAAGATTTCTTCCCAGAGACACATAGAGTTATCATGAAAATAATAATGGTAAGAGACATATGGGATTTTATTCCTGAACCTTTTGCAGTAATAGGGCTGATCCACAGGATCAGCTGTGCTCTAGTCCTCCTAGAGGACACCCTCTTCAGTCTAGGCAGAAAGAACAACAATGGAGGCTGAAAGCCAGACAAAGCCAATCTTGGAGCAGCTCAGGCCATCAGGAATGTGCAAGTAATTAGCCAAGGTAAGGACTCTTTCAATGAAGATGCTCCTGTGCAATGCACATTTAGATCACACTCAAGGCTCAAGGCAGTGACATGGAATGACTAGTGACATACAGGAGGCCTGGCAACATGATTAATTGCTTTCTGATTTTATTCTTGTTCAGTGTAAATCAGTACACAAGCAATAGTACTAATAGGTCTGGGCTGAACACTGTGGCTCTGAGTCCAGTTTTGCAGACTAGATCTTCACAGCAGGCAAGCAGGATGTCTTTGAGGAGAGCTGCAGAAAAGAGGATCTAACTCCACTTTCCAAGGTAAATTCTAACTCAAGCATTGCATCTTAAATCTTAACCTTCCCACTCAACCATTGTGATTGGAGAAGCTGTTGTTTTGGTTTGTATTTCTTCTTGTAAAGCAGGTTCTTTTTTTTCAGGCTGAGTAGCACCTTTTACCAGCAGTGCTCAGGCTGAGACTAAAAATCCTTCTTGTAGACTAAGTCACTACTTAATGCAAGAATGGCTGTGGCAGAATCTGGCTGCAGTGCTGCTCTTGTGTTGAGGAGCACTTTAGTCACCATCAACCCTTGTTTGTTTTCATCAGAGAATCACTTACAGAGTCAAGAAGTTCTTCATGCAGGCATACAAGATCTAAGAAAATATATTATGTAAAATGTGTCTTAAATTACATTTAAAGGAGTTTTTTTAAGCCACACAGGTTCTTAACTGGTTATGTGAATGCTGATGTTTCATTTTTATCCTTCATGCCTTCTTCCTGCCTGGGGTAGCAGCACAGAATGTGAAAAGCTCCTCTGACACCTGCTCAGCCTTACTGAATTCTTTTTTAAGATGCCAGTGCAAAAGCATTTACTTTTTTGTTTCCAATTGCAGCTGTGGGATTCCCATAATTTTCTTTCCTTTTTTTTCTTTTTCTCCCCAGGACATTTCTAGTGGTTTAACTCTCTTTCTGAACTAGAGCTGAGATTTTGTTGTTGTTTTGGATTTCCTTATAGAATATGGATCCCCAAGCACAATCTCTCCTTGCAAAGAGGCTGCCTATGTGGAAACTGAGGGACAGGTGCATGAGGGAAGAGCAGTCCAAATGTGGACATGTGCCCATGTCTTGAACACTAGCTGAGGATGCATAATTTCAAAAAGCAACCCTCTCCCCAGGAAGCCAGTGCAGCTGCATTCGTACCTCACACAGGCTGAAAACCACAGTGGGAACAGATCTTCTTGTGGGATCCATAGGGATGAAAAGATATGATCAGTTGGCAGAAAAAAAAACCAGACAACCTGAGAGCATCTCTAGAGATGTTAAGCTTCAACAAATAACTGCAGGAGCAAACCCTGGCCCTTTCCACCATGCAGGGACTGGCACGGCCAAGGATGGAGGACACACATATTTCCTGTGAGAGCACTCCACTTGTGTTGGCACCTCCAGATCTGCAAGGTCCCACGACCTGGGGAAAAGAGCTGTTTTAGCAGGGGTTGAACTGTGCAGTCAGACAATGCAATTCCCACCAAATCATGGCATTTTTTAGTCTATAATCCCTATAATCCCAGTGACAACAGCAAATCGTTGGTAATCTACAGAGAGGTGAATAGGAGCATATTCCGTAAGTATGGAAACTGTACACTGAGATAAGTGTGAGGGTGAAAGCAATGGCTACAGCTACAGAGAAATAATAGAAACTAATAATAAAAAGGGAAATGTGGTGGATGACAAGTTGACCATCAGCCAACAGTGTGCCCTTGCAGCCAGGAAGAACAATGGTATCCTGGGATGCATGAAGAAGAGTGTGGCCTTCAGGTTGTTGGAGGTGATCGTCCCTGTTTACTCCACGCTTGTTGGGGGGAAAGGATTAAAACCAGAAGATTTTGCAGAGAGGAGGGAATAGCTTTGTGCAAAGTGACCAATGCTAGTGGGAATGCTAAAAATGTTGGTGTGGGAAAACTCCATATATTATACCTGGTGTGTTCATCCTCTGCCTGTTTGAGTAGATTTGCTGCATAGAGGTAACAGAATCTCACAGACTGGTTTGAGTCTCCTGCTGGGAGAAAGAGAGATCATAAAAGCACAGCCTTATGATGAACTGCACAAGGTAAAGCCCTTTGATATATTCCCCCTCCTGCTGCTCACTAGGATGAACTAAGCTTAATGGAGCTGTATCCCCACGTGTCTCTTTTCTCCAGGATGAACTAAGCCTAACACAGCCTGCGTCCCCGTGTGTCTCTTCACTAGGATGAGCTGAGCCCATGTGTCCCTGTGTGTCTTTGCTGCCCAGTGTGCAAGGGAGGTAATGAAATAAATCTACTCTTGCATTTCAGCTGTGGTTTGGTACTTGCCCTGGCTACCTGGATGTCAATATTCACACAGCCCTGGTAAGGCCACCTCTGGGGTATTAGATTCAACACTGGTCTTCACAGTTCAAGAAAGACAAGGACCTACTGGAAAGGGTCCAGCAGAGGCCACAGAGATGGAAAGGGGTCTGTGGCTTCTCTCTATGAGGAAAGACTGCAGGAGCTGAGCCTGTTTAGTCTGGAGAGAAGACTGAGGGGGGGGTCTCATCAATGCATATAAATATCTCAAAGGCAGGTGCCAAGAGAATGGTGCCAGACCCTTTGCTTGTGCCCAGCAATAGGATGAGGGGTAAGGGCCATAAACTAAACCACAGGAAGTTCCTCCTCAACATAAGGAACAACTTCTTTACATTGAGGGTGGTAGAGCACTGGGAAGTCATGGAATCTCCCTCTCTGGAGACATTCAAAACCCACCTGGACATATTCCTGTGATAGGTGACCCTGCTTTTGTAGGGAGGTTGGACTAACAGATCTGCAAAGGTCTCTTCTAACCCTAACTATTGTGTGAAATCTCTTCATGTGCGCATGAGTGATACGTGAGGACACTTCTGTTTGCCTTGCTGGAGTCAGGTCAGCACAGAAAGAGCTTATCCTACCCCTGCTAGAACAAGTAGATGGAGCATCTACACCAGAACAAACCAGAGACTTAACAGAGCATTGGAATGAATTTCCAGCCTAGCATATGATGCAGGATATTGTTCAAACCACCCAGACCAAACATTTCTCTAGTTTGTGACCCTAAGACAAGGCTTGGCACATCATGAGGTAGACAAGTCACCAAGCCACTGTACCACCTCAGGACAGTTACTGTCAGTGGTTACTAGTATTTGTAAGAGGACCAAGAAACTTAAGCTAATAAAGATATCCCTGCTCCTAAATGGAAAATTGAATGTGAGGCTGTACACTGTTCTGAGATTTCAATATGATGAGGTGAGAACAAGCACAGACTCAAAAAATCTGGTTATTGTGGAGCCACTGAGCATAGCACAACACAGCTGGGCCACTAGAAGTGGAAAAAGAAACCATCTGCATGGACTACAATACAGGTTGTACATGTCTGAATAAATGATAACATTGTCCTGATCAAAAAAATAATGCTTCATAGATGAATCCACACTCCTATGGCCGTGCAAGGAGGCATGAAAGAGAAATTTTGCCTAGGAAGTCTCAGCAGTTTCTCCTTTCAAATATAAGAAGAAATTTTATAAAGTGGATACAGACTTATTTGAAGTCTGTGGAGGCAGGAGCATGGCTGAGAGGATGGGTAGATAAATCTCTCATGAACCATTAGCGTGGAATAGGATTAAGTATGCTAAGATTGAAATGAGAAGCCTAATCATTTGAAGCTGACGGCTTTAAAATCTTACAAAACTCCAGTGTGATGCTGGGAAGAGGCCAGGACAAAATGGGGTTTTTTTGTAATTTCAGGTGGTTACAGCAGATGGTTCACTTAGTTCACAGTAAAATTAGAATAAATCAGGGTCAAATGAGAATTGCCCACAATATCTGCCTTTAAATACTGGTGAGCAGAATGAAGGCAGAGACAGCCAAACCTCCTACAGCCAAGGGAAAACATGGACCAAGGACTTGTTCTCAACACATCACAGATCAGTAATTTGTGAGCTGCTGGACCAAAATCCTCTTTCAAAAGACCCCCAAAACTCTGCTGCTACATGATCTGGCTTCTTCAGAATAAAAATCCAAGCAGCAAAGTAGATATGGCTCCAGCTAGCAAAGCAAAAACTGCAATGATGACCTGATGGGGCAGCCCCAGGTCTGAGCCTCATTGCTTAACTCAATCTGGCCAGCCAAGGCTATGCTGCTATTTTAGAATTAAAATGGAATGAAGAGAAGTCAATGGCAGGAATCAGCAGGGAGGAAAATCAGCAAGGAGCAATGAAGGGCCAAAATTTTGCCTTGTGGAGATGATTAGGCACCTAAATACCTGGACTTTCAGCCTTTTGCAGAAGGCTACTTTCCTGGCTTAGCAAGTGTTGACATCGCTGAAAAAGCCTTTCGTTTTCCTAGCCCACCTAACTGCCAACTGCGTTAAAAATTTTCTTTCTCTTTTACAAAATTTTAATTTTCTTCTTGTTACTTTTATTTTCCGCCTAAAAGCAGTCACAACTGTTGATATGGTGAGTTTGCTACTGTGTGTTCTGTTTTAAATAGGTGAAGCTTTTTATTTCTAAAAGCATTGAATGAGAGTTTATGCTTGATGTACAAATACATATGTTCAGGACATTTAAGTACATAAGTTTCTCATAATTTTCATGTAGTACCACCTGAAATAAAGGGGAAAGTTTCCCTGACTTAGCTGTAATTCCTTATGTAAAAAGTTGAATATCCTGTGCATGGAAGGTCAATGCTACAACCAGAAAGCAGAGATTCAATGTCAACTTTTAAAGATAGTTCCAACAACAGGAATGAAAATTACTTCCAAAGTGCTAAATTACGAGCTCTAGACATTGATCAATATGTTCTACTGCAGTACAAAGGAAGAGATGGAGTTTTTTTCCTATGAATTAAGGGTTTGTATTATGCAAAACTCACTCGCTATCTGCCTAATCCCCTAGAGGGCAGTATGACCTAAAAATAAATTAAACTGAGCTAGGCAATTAGGATTTTCCAAAGGCTAGTTATGTTAAATAGGATTACATTTCCTCTTTCCCCTGGCAAATTTCCACAAAGGTACAAGAAATAGAAGGGAGATACTTAGAGTTTCCAAATTATATGAGAAAACCAATATGATAAGGTTGGCAATATAATCCTACTTTGATTTCTTTAGCTCATATAATTCACATATTTAATTTTGCAAACTGTCAAAGCCAAGTGTGGTGTAATTAAGCATCCTCTTGGGTGGTTTCCTAAGAAGGGTTTTATGGCTTTGGTTTTGGATGGTCTCTTTTCCCTGTGCTAGCCTTAAGATTTTGCTGTCTCTACCATTGATCCAAAGGCTTGATCTGGAGGTATCCAAGCACAGGGGAGGTAGGGAGCAGTGGCTAATTAATCAGGCATTTCTGGGATTTGGTGCTCTAAGGTAGTCCAAATGTTCCTCCCATTGTTACAATCACCCAGTCCTCCAGGTTCCTTTTGTTGTCTGAATGAGAAGGGATATGTCTGTATCAAAATGAGGAGGTCTGTATCCTGTGTCCATTGTATTGTATTGCACAGTGTATGAGAACCACAGAACACCTTTGTTTTCCAAGTAGGAGCTTCATGTTTGACATTAATGGAAATAATGAAGAGTAAGTTCAATCACATAGTGACTGTTTGTCTAATATAAATACAGCTCCTATTAGTTTCATTCCCTTCCCATCCAGAGCTTCATTTTCTGGTTCACCAAGGTTCTGTTTCCTTAATTTTCTGAGCAGGGAGAATTCACACACAGCCCGTCAGAGCATCTTTGGTACACACAACTTTGGTACACACAGCTCAGCTATAATTTAATTTAGCAATCATAGAACCATAGAATCCACTGAGTTAGAAGGGACCCATCAGGACCATTGAGTCTAATTCCTGACCCTACAAAAGGCACTCCAAGAATCACAGTGTGTGCCAGTGTTGTCCAAAGGCTTCTTGAACTCAGACAGGCTTGGTGCCACTTAACCACTTGACCGCTTTACTGGGGATCCTCTTCCAGTGCCCAACCACCCTTTATGTAAAAAACCTTTTCCTGATACCTAACCTGACCTTTTCCTGATAAACCCTCCCTGACTCAGCTTCATGCCCTCATGAGAATGTTGAAATTGCAATGAGATCTCCCTTCAATCTCCTCTTCTCCAGGCCAACAGACCAAGCCACTCCTCACACAGTTTCCCCTCCAGACCCTTCAACATTTTTGTGGCCCTTCTTTGGATGCTCTCTAAAAACTTAATGTCTTTTTTATAGTGTGGCACCCCAAACTGCCCATAGGATTCGAGGTGAGGCTGCCCCAGAGCAGAGCAGAGCAGGACAATCCTGTCCCTTGCCTGGCTGCTGATGCTGTGCCTGATGCACCCAGGGCAGGGCTGGCCCTCCGGGCTGCCAGGGCACTGCTGGCTCAGGTTCAACTTGTCATCAACCAGAGCCCCTGGTCCCTTTCTGCAGTGCTTGACCTGTGAGCCAGTTGCTCACCCATCCCATGATGTGTTTATCCAGCTGTGAGCTATTATTTTGTCCAGAAGGATCCTGTGAGAAACAGTATCAAAAGCTTTACTGAAATCCAAAAATTCATTTACTGACTTTCCTAGATCAACTAGGTGGGTTATCCTTTCACAGAAGGAAATCAAGTGCAATAAGCAGGACAATGGAGGGAAAAACATCCAAATGGCCATAAGTTTTGTAAGCAGCCCTTAAAAACATCATCATCCTGCCAGAAGTTACAGCCTCTCAGTTCACATGAACTCCATGATGTCTTTCTGTCAGTGTTTTGGCTGACAATGGATTTTCAAGGTCTGAAGGCTATCTTCTGGAGATAGCACCTCTGTTTGGCTGTTTCAAGAAATTGCAGAAAGTGTCGCCAGAGGACTAGTAACAGTCATGAATTTTTAAACAGCAGACCCCATTCAGTTAACAGCTCCACAGGAGCTTTTCCAGCCAGCTGAAAAACAAGCTGGAAAAGGAAGGATAATGGTCCAGGATTATTTGATTTGAAGTTAAATTGATGGAAAAAAAGGTAAAGATGCCTTCTAATGAAAAGGTGCTATCTAGGTGTGCACATTTTTATGCTGGTGTCAATTGCAGAAAGTATTTTTATTTACACTGGTCCCAGACATGCTCAAAGACAAATATAGAGATTCTTTGCATGAGGAAGAACAAAATAAATATGTGTGGGCAAATGAATTAAAAGCCCCTACCAAGGACAAGATTGTTTATCTCAGTATATTTGGAACTACTTCTCTCGGTCCTCAAATTCCAACAGGAAAATATTGTTTCAGTCCTTTTATACTGCATACAGAAACACTCTGATATAATAGCTACAAGGTTTCTGGAACACCCTTTGCATGTGAAAAAGCATTTCTGAAGAAGTAGCTGACATAAAAAATTACTTACATTGCTAAGTGTGACTGTTGGATTTGATGACACGTTTTAGGTTAACTAGTTTACATTTCTTTTGAAGTGAATTTCCTAGCGACAATGTTTGCACTATTCACCTGCCTCATCAAGGCCTGTTTAGAATACAGTGCTTAATACAGTTTTTAACCCATTATAAAGCCATGCACAGATAATTTAAAATGATCATAACAACTAACAAACACGTAATCAAGGAGCTCTTAAAATGTATTAAAATTCAGGTCTCTCGCTATTAGCAAAACCGCTTCATTAACATATTAAGACAATGTTCATTTGATAATTAGCTTCTGTTTCCTTTGCGTCCTGGCAGCTAAATCCTTCCTGTGAAGCCAGAGGGGAAAAGTTTATTCTTCTACAAGGTGAAGTTTAGGTTGCATCCTTACTATTTTTAATCAGCTTCCACATTTCCTTCTTGTGTCCTGTTTTGGAAATGCTGCAGACTAAAGCCCCCTCCATGGTGAACATGGGACTTCAGAACAAGGAAAATGATGGGCTCATTTTCTTCTTTGGACTTATGCTACTCTAGTAACATACGGATCAAGGGAATTTGGGTAAGAGCATTCCTTGTGTACTCCCTCTATGGTGCACTTGTGCCCCGTGTAGAGCTCAGAGGTAGAGGAGAAAAATTAATGTGTGTCAGCCCACAGACTGTGAGCAGTATCATTGCTCTCTGTCCTTCTCCAAATCACCAGTTGCTCATTCCAAACAGTATTTTTCAAGAGAAAAGAAAAATTAAGAGCTATTATTCAAGATAAAGAACGAGGCATTTGATTCCAGATTTTTTCTGACTTCAAATGTCAGCCACATCTGCTGAGACACCTCTGAGCTGCACATGCAATGTTGTATATGTTGCCACTGCAGCAACAGCCAAAAGAAGTAACTTATTTATAGTGAAGGAAGAGAGCAGGATTTATCCCTCACCCACCATCACATCACCAGCAATTTCCAGGGAAAGATTCTTTTCTCATCCTCTCTCACAGATTTGCAATATGAAAATAGCCCGGCACTACTGAATATACAAACTAGATAAGGCGGCTATAACTCTCTTATGTATTTAATTTGAATATGTTCTGAAGCCTAAATATCACCTAAATACATGTTTTCCTTTTTAAAATAACAGTTACTGGATGCTTCAAGAATAAACATCTGAACTGTTTAGGAGGATCTTGCAAGGCGGCGTGGCTGGGTTCTAAACAGAAATGGAATAAGTGTAGATGAACATTAAGTGATGCACATTAAACAATCCTGACATAACTTCACATATAATATTATGGGTTCAGAGATGACTACTCAGGAATGAAATTTTAAACCAGATGGTTATGAAAGGAAAATGCCATCTTAGTGCTTAGTAATGGAAACAATGTTAAAAATGCCAAGGAAAGGAAAAGAGAACAAAGAGGAAAGCATATAAAATCATCTGTATCCTGAACAGTATGTACAGTTCTGGCTGTCCTTCTGAAAAAGGACATAGAGAAGGTCAGCATAGGTATGATTTTTTATTTCCTACACAGCCTGAAAAAAAGCAACAGAGTGACAATATACTGGAGGTGTGTAAAGTCCTGAGTGCCAAGGAGAGGACAGATAGAAAGTGATGATTATCCCTCTTCCAGGAAAGAGCAAGGGAGCATCCCATGATTTTGGCAGGTATAAACAAAACAAAACAAAACAAACCAAAAAACCAAAAAAAAAAAAAAAAAAAAAAAAAGAGGAGATGGTTCTCCACAGAATTTCATCAAACAAAGAACTTTTTAATCAAAAATGTGTGCTAAAACTGTGCATGAATTTTCAGGAAAAAACTGGAAAAGTTCAAGTATCAGAAACTCAAAAAATATTAAATACCCTATCTAGCTGAGGAGACTTCTGAGCCATAAGTTGCTGGAGAACTGGAAAGTTATTTTGGAGATGCATCACCACATGTTTTTCTTTCGACCCACTTTTTCTCCTTCATATATCTACTGTAACCATTATAGGATATTGTCTAGATGAACCTTTGATCTGACTTAGCTCTGAAGCTCCTATATTCTCAAAATCTTATATGAGATGAGTTTCTGCTCTGGGAAAGCCCTTGCAGAAAGAATTTTGTCAGACATGCCCTCAGACAAAGGACTGTATCTGTCCAGCTTAACAGAAATTAAATGGGGCCACCAGAGAGGAAACTGCACTAACTACCATTCAGTCATTTTGATTTTTCTTTGTTCAGACAACTTTTTGTAACCACTTCAGATATCTGCTGTAATGATGAGGAGATACAGTAGTGACACTGATGTGTTCTCACTATTGGTGATTTTATTATTATATTTTTGTTTAAATTTTTGTTATTAAATTACATGCACTGAATTTCAGAAAAGCTAAAAATTACTTTGACGTCCACTAGCACAGACACAGACTGAAATGAACAGGGAAGGGGTTGTATCTTTTCATATATGTGGACACATGTTTTATGTCAAGCAGAGGTGTTAGAAAATCAGTCTTTGCATCTTCTGTATCTTTTACCTTAGAAAGTACTTATCTCTGCCTTGATATTAAGCACAGCTGAAGAAAAATCCATCCATTTTCGACCATCCATTTGTTTCTGAGATGTATGGGAACAGCACTTGCAGAAGACAACAGCCAAGAACACAGCACAAAAAATAAATTAAAAGAGGAAAAACCAAGTTTTTAAGCTTATGCCACATTCCCTTCCTTTCTTCTATCACATCACTAGAAATCCTAAGTGGACATTTTCTTTCCTCTTCAAGGTTTTCCCAGTGTCTTTCTCTGGGTCTGTCACAATTCTTGGGGCAAGGAAACAACCTTCCCTGTTCTGCTGTGGGCTCCCCTTGTAAAGCCCAGCAGGGACCAGCCTGGTCACCCACTCAGGCTGTCAAAGGAGGACACAAATCATCACAGAAAACACTCCTACCACAGTGCCCATGACAGCCCACTCTCCTTTCTCCAATCTTGAGCATTTATCACACAATTGTTTCTGTTTCTAAAGGAACATGGGCCTTGGACGAGAGGAATTGGATCAGGTGGCTCCTGGGTGTAGTGGAGGTGAATCTCTACATGAGGGAAAGCACTTTGGGGCAGTGTTTTTTGAGGAAGCTGCTATAAGCTCAAGTCTTTTCCTCCCACGGAATGCTGTTTGGCAGTGGCGTTTGGGAAACCTACTGTTCATACCTTTTTAGTTAACCAGCCAGGTCCTGGTTGCCCTCATGAACATGAGGTCATGGCATGGAGGTCTGGAACCACTGCTATTGCTTTTGGACACCAATTCAGCTACATCAGGGAGCAGCCATCAGTTCTGAGGTACTCACAGTGTGTAACTGATACAGCAAGTTTCAGGTAACTTTCATTAATTTTGACTGGCATTGAGAATGCACCAGGAGGACAAAGACTTTCCTCAGTCTAAAAATGCAACCTACTTGACCTTGGCACAAACAGAGCTTTGCCAGATGCTGTGATATATTTAACCTTCAGTTTTAGTTTCAAAAACTAAGTCTTGAGGTGTTAAAAGCCCTACATGTTTTTTAATGGAAAGTGAGAGAAAACAGCAAATCAGCCACAGAGAAGGCTCTGCCGAAAATTGCAGCTGCATCACTGTGACTGGGTAAAAAAAAAAAAAAGTTTTTAAAACAGAAACTGCTGATATGGCTTTTGATGAAGCCTCTGCAGCAGCTGTGATGGCTTTTAACTTTGAGTTTTCAGTGAGGAAAACATGATATTTCTTGCATTGTCATTATCATGAATAACACAGGCGGGTTTCAAAATGTGAGGCCAGGTTGAGGAGCAGATGTAAAGTTAGCTGTGCCTTGAACTGGACCGAATAGCAGGGGCTGAGCAGCTTGCTGGACGTGGTAAGTACAGGGAGCATTGAGGTTGTCAGCGCACAGCTCAGTTTAGCTTCAGCACGAGGTGATGCTGGTGTTGGCTGGCAGCAGTGACACCAGGATAATGTCTCTCTCTGGGCAGCTGTCTCCAGGGATGCCAAGGTACCACACGGTGAGAACGAAGAACAGAAGTACAAACCCAGTGTGAGAAGATGCCTGGTATGCCTCAGGGAATGCTCATCCCTTCCTGGCATGTAGGAACGTGTGCCCAGTGCCTCACGTGCTCTTCCTCACATGGCAGAATTGCTCAGCCTCTTGATGCTCCACACAGGAGATGGTGACTCCGGGGCCGAGTATCCCATGAAATCTCTGCAGAAAGGGAGATTACCCCTTCCAAATTGGACTCTCTTTTGTGCAAATAAAGAAAAACGAAGCAGTTGGTTTCAAGCATCATGTCTCTTTAATAATATCTGCTCTTGGGATAACAGAAGGCTGAGAAATGCTTCTGCCAAAAGCTGGCTGAAGACAACATAGCTTTATGAAAAAGTGCTGGCTTTGAGAAATTAACATTTTCAAAAATGAAGAAAATATTTCTGATTTTCTGGCTAGTTTTTCTTGGATTTCTCCGAAGGAGAAGGAAAGGATCTTGAAACTCATAGGTTCTTCATATTGATCTGTCAAGAAGACCCTGAATTTTCACCCTGGGAACACATCTGTTCTTGAATACCCATTCTCTGTCTGAGAGATCTGGCAGTAGTAGTTTCTTTCTTTGAATGTGTAAGTTAGCAAGAATTGCAATAGGGTTATACTACTGGAAAACACAGTTCAGTTTTTCAGAGATGGTAACCTTGAACCCATTCTGATTCCCTGCTAAGGCTTATTATATAAGCATGATTTGGGATTCATTCATGCATGAGCCAGGGATCATTCTCCAAGTAACATTTTTTATTTCTTCCGCCTCTTTCGAATTTCCTTCGTAACTCCCCATGCAAAATTCCTAGACCTGGAGGCAGATGGTGGATGGAAGAAAGGGTGTGGCCGTGTCAACAGCGCTTCATGCTAATAGCAAAGGGAAAGATTTGCCAGAGATTGGCAAATGCCAAGGACACACATCACCTATTGAAAAGTTGCAAAGGCAGCAAGTCTCCTTTGTCATCTATTCTGGGAATAGATGTTAATGCTTCCACTGTAGATCTGCTCTTTATTGGCAGCTTGTTGAAATAAGAGAATAGGTCTGTTGGAGCTGGAGTTCCTGATTGGAGAAAAATGAGGTAAGGGGATTAGGCCTTTTCCCTTTTTGGAGGGCTCTGGAGGTAATTTTGATCATTCCTGTATTTTTTGTCTGTAGGAATGGGAAAAGCAAGGCACCACTGAAGATCAATGGTTATGATATGAGACCACCGACTGACGAAAGTCAAGACCCTGTGCCTGACTCAGTGCTGAATCCTTGACACTAAATTAAGCATTATGGTGTGTAAGATGCTTGCACTTATTGTCTTGAGTCAGTATCTTTGTTTAGACCTCTATTTTGGGAGTCACTGAAGTGATCTCACCAGTGTCATGGTTTAACCTGTAGGCAGCTAGGTACCAATATAAGCTACCAAATACCACACAGAATATCTGGTCCAATGCTTTACTTTGAACTTTTAAAAACAGCATTTCTTGGAAACATAGATGAAGGGAAAAAATATTAAGAGAAAAATTGTCTCCTTTTTATCATTCCTCACTGAACAGGGTAGGAATTGAACTACAAGGTTTTGGGAGCCTTTGTTTCCAGTGCCCTGTGCTACATTTTGAACATGAACCTGAATAAAATTCCACTTATGACTGCTTTTCCCATTTGGGAAAAGCACACTTGGGAACAATATGAGGCCAGGATAATGTCATCCACCACAGCTTAGTGAGCACTGCAGCCCCATGAATGTGTTGTGATCCCCTCTCCTACAAAGGGCTTTGGTTCACGCATAACACAGCCCTAAACAGAGGAAATTATGGGAAAAATCCTCTAAAACTCATAGTCGTATTTAATGATTTCACATAAAGCTGATGATAATGTTGTAGAACCAAAAAAAAAAAATTATATAGGACCATGTATTTCTCATATGGATAATCTTAGCTTGAAAGGCAAGATGAAATTCTAAGCTTAATAGAAGATGCAGAAATTAGATGTTTATGTGCACACTAATGTTCATTAGCAGATTTTGAGTTATACAATTCAAGCTAGAGATGACAATGCACGCACACACACAGAATGACAAAAAATGGCAACAGTAACCCAAACAGCCATTTTTACAGAAAGATCCATAAGTGAGGTCAGGATTTATTTACTGAAATGTAAGGATTGTATAATTAAACACAAAAAACAGTGCTTCAGATTTCTCTCTGACAAGAAAGCAACGACCTCTGGTTACTGATGTGTATCAAGAAATAGTATTTAACACTGTAGGAACATTACAGTCTGTTTTCTTTTATTGCAAAGCCTATTTAAACCACTTTGCAAAGCTGATATCATGAACTAAACATACAGAGAAATATTCTTTTTTTGAGGAAAATAAAATTTCTCTTCCTTCATATTAATACAAAAGATTTGAAAAACAACATGTTCTGGCCTTAAGCATCAGACTTACATTTTGTCTTTTGTTATCACTTACAATAGCACTGCTGCTTGAATACCCAGCCATATCAAATGTAAGTTATTTGTATATCTCTATCCTCTCAGGAAATCTTGACCTTGAAATAGAATAAATATGTAACATGGGTATTGGGTTTGTGTGTTCATAGCTAACACCACCAGTTCTAAAAACCATAGACATTGAACAAAAACGTGCAGAAGATGAGATTGTGCAGTGCTGTTTGACTCATTGTTGCAAAATGAGAAATTACGGTTTAAATGTTTTGCTGGCTTTGAATGACCCTTCATTTGTAATTGATTCAGCTCAACAGACTGCAATTCTCAAACCATCAAGATACAGAACTTATTTGTCCCATGTTTAAAGTATGCTTCAGTTACTCTACCAAAGTCAAACTGTACAGGATAGGACCTTTTCTGTGTGAGTGCTTTGATAATGTGACACATTAACTTGGGGTCTGAGATGACTGGTGATTGAGACTGAGATTCTTTAGAAGCAAATCATATTTATCGTCTGTTGACCATCTCTGTTAAAGGAAGTGGATTACACATAACCCAAAACCTATAAAGAAGTCCACAATGGGCAAATCAATGGAAATTCTTTGAATTACTACTTGAGGCAACTTTGAAAATTCCTTGTGAGTAGCCATTCTTACAGACCAATAAGAAAGCATTCCTTGCATTGATAACCAAGGACATTATCAGCTTCAGTCAAACTGGGAAACCTTGAGGAATGGGATTTTTACATGAAGACTTCAATGCCTGTGCTTCAGTAAGGACACAGCACAGACCTCTGCAGGCAGGAGAGTGGGGTAAAAAACTATGGTATACAACATGGGTTCTCCCTTTTGCCAACAGCTCAGTGTGAAGCTGGGCCTGAGCCTTAAAGATACCCAAACAACAGATATCAACTTTAGACCTATAAGAGGTGAAATAAACAAGGTTTGGTGTCAAGGGATCATATCACAATAAGCTGGACTCCTGTAAGGTATAAAAAGTCTACTAAAATTGCTGCCTGTTTTCACCCACAAAGAGGAAGACAGTGTATAGGGAGGGCTCAAGAGCTTTCTCCCTCTTCCCAGTCACACACAGTTGATCCTGGGGACATATGCACTGTGTTTCTTGCAAGTATGCTAGTGTGAGAACATGAGCAAGGGAAGTCTGCTGGAGAAGGAGCATGAGGGACAGAAGTCAGTTTTCTTTAAAGCAAATAATCACTCTTGCTTTCAAAAGGCCTAGAATTTTGCTTTGTACATTAATTTTCTCCAAGAGTACTTACACATGAGTTATAAATCAGCTGTTGGACTGAAATTATAAACACTAATGTGACAAGCTGGGAAAGGTATCTAGAGACCAAAGATAGGTCTGATTTTATTTAATATCTGTAGTGGGATTAGAGAAAAATATTGGAAACACACTGGAGGCATTTGCAGAGGATTCTTCCCTGGGAAATGTTTCCGTCCTTTGCTGGGGACATCATGTTATACAAATGTATAATATGAAAGGATTAAAGGAGTCTTGGGAGATAAAAATAAACCTACGAGACTGATCTAGGAAAAAGTGGAAGGTGGAAGGAAGTGAAGAAAGCCCAGAACATGGCTACTAATTGCCCTCTATTGATGACAATAACAACACTCACTGAAACTTGCTGTCCAGCAAATACTTCTCATGCTATGACTAATGAAATACTGTATCTTCTTACTGATTCCATGAACAGCAGGAGAGCCATTTAAACTAGAAAAAACATCCTAATTATGTACTTTTCCTCAGGAAAGGAATCTTATTTGCTAGGTTTTGTGACTTCATTTCAAAGAATGGGCAAGAAAAGGGTAGGGAGAAGGGATATGAATTTTTCACAACAATATAATGTGCTCATGAACGTAGTTTTAAAAGCTACATTTCTACAACTTGGAAAAAGAAAGAGAAAACAAAAATAAATAGAAAAACTTTTAATGAAGGCATATGAAAAGAGAGGGTGAGATTCATTCTGGAGGAAAGAGGTAGTGATGAGCAAGAAGAAAGGACCAAGGGGCTAGCGCTTAACTCCCTAGGCAGTTCCACTGTGAGAAAGTCAAAGCATCACTGTGCCCTGTGGCAGTCATTGTGTAAGGATGCTGGTGCTGGCCAAAAGAACTAGATTTAACATTCCTAATCAGCAATATCAGTGTGTAGATTTTTACCCAGAGACAACTACATTAACTACATTTCACAGTCTATGCAGGGAAGCAAGTCTTTCCATGGTGAGTCAACTCCTCACAGTGTAGGTAAGCTAGAACAAATGAGGGCATCTGTAGCAAAAACATGATGGACCACATGTGGCTAAAAGTGACGGAATAACAAGATGTGTGAATGAAAGCAGGTACTTGCAACAGAAAGAAAAGAAAGTTTCCTAGTCTTGGCTAGTGAGTTGCAAAATTAGGTGATGAGAAGGGGAAATCCCACAAAATATCCAAGTTCCCAGCTAGCAGGAGGTTACAAACAATAAACCATTACTCTCTAAAAATTAACATTTCCTGACAGATCACATATTGTGTCAGAAAGCTCTAAAGAATCATAACAATAGGCTTTGCTTTGTTAAAAATAGCTTGTCCCTGACTTTTTATTTTTTTCTCAAGCATTTCTGGAGTAGCTACTGAAGGCAATACAGTTATATTCCAGGCACCTACCCTTTAGGAACTAACCTTGAAAGAAGCATGAATATAGGTTATTTAAACATAAGAATCTTCTATCTTCCTCTCTCATACAATCACTTTGACAGGGATTTTATCATGTAGGTGGATACTGGAGATGGTTTTTTTTATTCAAACACTCAGGGAAAGCTTCAGCCATACCGAGTCGTCTTAGACAATGGAAAAGGCACATTTTCCGTCAGTGTCCCATGAAAATCTTGTCTTGACAAATAAGAACCAAAAGGAGTATTGTCCCCTAAGTCTCTGTGGAAGCCTCTGTTTGCCACAAGTTGTATTTCATCAGGCTGCTGGCTGAGTCATCCATACCATCTCTGACCCCCTCCCGTGCCTCCTGGGCAGCGTGACAGGGACAATGAGCTGTTCATGACCAGCTTTCCAGGCTGCCTGGGCACAGCTGAGTTGGAGTTTAGCTGAATGGTCACAAATAGCAGCTGCCTCACCAATCCAAAAGTCAATCCAAAAGCTCCTCATCAGATGTGCACATGGGGGATACATGGGGAGCCCTGTGGAAGAGCAGATCCCCGAGGAACACATCTTGCAATGCTCCATTGTCTCACCAGTGTGTGTCAGCAGAGACCTCATAGGATGCCCTTCCCCCTGCACAAATGGCTGGAGAGAAATCTCCATGCTTTCTTCTTTCCAGACCATTTAGAGACCCTTTGAACAACTCATTCATTCACTGAGTAGCCCTAATAAATCTGTGCCTCTAAAATGGCCTTGACTCATATATGCCACTTTCTCCTTGATTCCTTTTCTCCCTGGTTCATCAGTTCTGCAGATTTCTTACAAGTGGACATGCAACTGGATTTGGAACAGAAATATACTTGACAACTATGTGTCCTTCACATTCATAAAATTGTCTTCTCCTGGACTATTACTTGGTCTCCTCTGCTCTCTGGAAAAAAAAAAAAAAAAGAGAGAGAGAGAGGGAACACCTGTGCATGCAGATGACAAAGGAAGAATGAGGCTTAGGAACAGAAAGAAACAGATGAAAGAAGAGACAATTAGAGACAGAAGAAATTTGAAAATTTGATTCACTGAGTAGCATTTAAAAGAATGACTATTTCACTGGTTACTACCAGGTCACCCCCCTTGGTCACTTCCAGGTCTCTACCCATTCTCAAACCTGTGAGATCAGTAGAAGTTATGTATGCATATAAAGACAGGGAGGTTTGGAAGTCCTTGTTAGTTATCCATTCAGATAAATAATCCAAAGAGATACATTATAGTATACAAAGAATAATGCTCATTATAAAAGTTGATGGAAAACATTTCCTGTGGAAAAAAGAAGACAAGACATTTATTTATGCATCTCTGGAGCTGTTGACTTGAAAACAAGAAACAGATTAATTTTATAGTGTAATAGTAAATTCAAGTTTGCAGACATTTTATGATGGTTTGTACTGTGTCTGTGTCTGTGTGTTGTCTCATCCACAGTCCTCCACAATTCTCTGTTTAAAATTGATTGCACAGAATGGTCTGGTTCACCAAATAAAAGGCCAACATGCATCTCATATGGAGACAGTGGATTTTGGTTTTTCAATAACAGACTAAAAAGCTAAAGGCATTCTGATCCCCTGTTGAGGACCAAGCATTCTGGAAGAGCATCTTTTAAAGTAAAAGTCAACCATACTGTCAGGAACACTAAAGGAAGCAAATATGCATGGAAGGAACAACAGTTAAAAAGAAAAAACTACCACTTTTTATTCAATTATTTTTAATCAGTAGAGAGAGAATCACATGTTTAAAAAGTCCCAAGACCCACATCACGTGTCTTCTAGATTTTCTGTGCTGAGTTCTGGGATGCCATGACAGTCTCTGGTGTTGTATCTGAGATGGCCTCACAAGACTCAGGAACCTCCCTCTGGGGAGCAAGGGCTGCTGCCCAGATACGAGGAGCAGGATTCCTGCCTGTGGCAGTGCCTCGATCTTGCCTCAGCAGTGATGAGCATGCAGCCAGCTCAGTGTAGTGATTACCTGCAGGCTTTCTAATGCAATGACACAACATGGCTCAATCAGACCCTGTCCTGCTCAAAAGAGTTCTGCAGCTTTTCTGTGTAATAAGGGTCTCTATAAACAGAGATGGGCAGAATGTAGTACCTATAGCTGCTGCCTAAAATCTGGTTCAAGCCGTTTCCCAGCTACATTGGTTTCCACCTCTCTGTCTTCTAATGTAAGAATCTAAGCCATGTTGGGCTTTGGATACAAACTTCCCTACTTGCCAAGAAAGAAACCCTTCTCTGACAGGTGACAAATGTGGACATTGACTGGCAAAGGCACTTTTCAGTGCCTGGAAAGCTGTCATAACATTCCTGATCCTAAATAAGACCCAGTGAGTCCTGCTGTGGTGACAACACGACTGATTGCCCATTCTCATCCCAATAAACTATGTACATGAGAATTAGTTATTCATACAAGAGGAGAACATTTGTGTCAACTACTTTGACTGTGTGATGGAGCAGAGTTCTGTCAAATATTTGATGTTCAGGTGTACAGTTTGAGATTTTTTTTTCCACAACTTTCTGCACCCCAGAAGGAAGCAGACTATTGGATTTTCACATAGGCTTTACCTACTCAAAATTTTTTTAAGACTTCAGATCAATTGTTTTTTGGGTTTTTTTTTTAATTTGAGATGATTGCAAACTGAAATTTCTCTCTCACAAAAGAATTTTATACTCCTCCTGAATTCAGACCATTTATCTAAACCACAAAGTTCTGGTGAAATTTCCCCCTCTGAAAAAACCTTAACATCTGAGACTTTCTTCACTTCTGTACTGAAACTGAGTAAAGAAGATTTTTTGGGAGATAAAATTTAATTTTTTATAACATCAGATTTTAATCAACAATACAACTGGGCAATGATATCTACCCAAGGCACTGGAAGGGAGACAAAAATGTGACAATCAACACCCCTAAGGAGTTTAAATTAGATTTGCTCAAGAGAAAAAGATGACAATTCAGAAAAAAAAAATCTACTGAAGATTATATGGTTTAATGCAGCTTTAAACTTGCCCTCTTTAATTATAGTGCAATATGTATTGATGGGTCTTTATTTAGTTAAATGTAGATAACTTTTATTGGGTTTGCATGGTAAGTTTTGGTAGCAGGGAGTGGGGGGAGGCTACAGAGGGAGCTCCTGTGAGAAGTTGCTGAAAGCTCCAGCCATGTTCAGCAGAGCCAGTGCCTGCCAGCTCCAAGGGAGACCCACCACTGGCCAAGGTCCAGCCCATCAGTGACAGTGGCAGCACCTTCCGAACATCATGGTTAAGAAGGAAGGAAGGAAATTTAAGGAAAGGCAGGGGCAAATTGCAACCAGAGAACAGAGGATTGAGACTATGTGAAAGCAACAACTCCACAGACACCAAGGTGAGTGAAGAAGGAGAGGCAGGAGGTGCTCCAGCCCCAGAGCTGAGATTCCCTGCAGCCTGTGGCGCAGACCATGGTGAGACAGGGTGTGCCCCTGCAGCCCAAGGGGTTCATGGTGGAACAGATGGGCACCTGCAGCCCCTGGAGCAGCTCCATGCCAGAGCAGGTGGGTGCCCAAAGGAGGCTGTGAGCCCTTGGGAAGTCCACATTGCAGCAGGATCCTGGCAGGACCTGTGGAGAGAGGAGCCCACTCTGGAGCAGGTTTGCTGGAAGGACTTGTGACCCATTGGCAGACCCACACATAGAGAAGTGCAGCCTGTGGGAAGGACTCAGCTGGGAGAAGTTCATGGAGGAACATCTCCAGGGGATGGACCCCATCCTGAGCAGCGGAAGGGTGTGAAGAGTCCTTCCCCTGAGAAGGAAGCAGCAGCAGAGATGAACAGACTGTAACCCCATTCCCATCCCTCTGCACTTCCAAAGGGGGGAAAACATAGAGCTTGGGAGCAAAGTTAAGCCTGTAAAGGAGGGAGGGGTAGGGATAAGGGGTTTTTTTTAACATTTGGTTTTACTTCTCATTATCCTATTCTGATTTGCTTGGTAAGACATTCAGTTAATTTCCCCAAGGTTAGTCTGTTTCACCATTAAAATAATGGGTGATCCCTCCCTGCCCTTATCTCGACCGAAGAGCCTTTCATGGCATTTTTTCTCACCTGTGTCTAAATGAGGAGGAGTGTGATGGAGCAGCTTTGGTGGGTACTTGACATTCAGCCGGGGTCAGCCCATCATATAATGTAGGAAATAAAATTTACAATGAAAACACAGAAAGATCAACAAAACTAGGTGAAAGAAATCCAACTGGTGATTGAAATTCACCCCAGACATGATGCTTTTTTGTAGGTTTGACTATATGGGCAATAATTCTGGTAGGTCTAGTTAAAAGCTGATGTAAAAAGCTTTTTCAGTAACAATCACTGCATGTCCAAACCTTTTTCTCCATATTTCTGGGCCAGAGATTCCCTGAGATGTTTGCCCTAATTTGTCTCCAAACCTACTTCTGCAATGGTTTATTCAAGGTCCATGAGGGTGAAGTGCAGAGCCATTGGTCTCCAGCTCCTCTCACAAAGCCCTACCGTGGCCCTCAAGTGCTGGGAAGTGTAAACACAAGTAACACCAACTTTAGGGAGATAGCCTCCCCTGCCAGGTAAAGTGCAGCAAGGCATTACACTTGTCACAATTTCATCATGAGAAAAACGTTGCCATCTCAGAATATGAACTTTCAAATGACCCTTTATTGAGGGAAGAACAGAAAACTGCTATGTTTGACATGTCATCCCCCTTCTTCCCCCAAAGCACATTGGATGTTGGATCATGTTTGATTCGGCAAAGTTTACACCTACTGAACAGACTGCATCATTTATTATGGAGCTTACACATTTATTCCTCTACAGAAGACACTTTGTGCCCCACAGGAAGAGGTACTTTTTGGTTTCTCAACGCATTTCATGTAGATGCATTTGAGAGCATTTTCTGTGATCTTCTTAGTATGTGTGTATAGATGAGCATGTTTTGTTTGGCCATGTGATTTCTTCCTCCTTTTATAGACATTTTATATAAATAGTATTGAATGCTGATTTTAAAACATGCACAAAAGAATAGTTCCTGTTTTAAAATCAGAGGTAAAAGACACTGCCTTATTAGAAAAGGAAGAAATACAGAAAATTAAGCATGTCCATTTAGAAGAGGGATCAGAACTGAATCTTATCTTCTAAGTAGCCAAGAAAACAAATCATGTAAGAATTCAGACCTCTGATCACCTCTGAAGGGGAAAGCTAATGGAAACAGAACCTCACTGGGGACATTACTGCATATCATCACCCAACAGTGACCCTGAGGGAAATGAAACTGAAGAGAAATGGAGCTGGATGTGAGGGAGGTGGAACTGTTCTCATTTCTGAATGCAGCAGCATAGTCTAATTGAATATACAGCACGGCCAAATGAATAAATACCAGAGGAAAAAATATTTTCAAGCTTTGTAAAGAAATGACATGCAGATTGAGAGAAAGGCAAAGTCCTGTATTTCTAGCCATTTTTGATAAATGCAGGATACATAATGACTTAGAAAAGGAAAATTTAGAAGCCCAGCAATTGAAGGGGCTGCACATTCAGTAAAGTATTATGCCTTGCAAGGGACAGGCCATTCAGAGCTGAGCATCCAAAATCCATTGAAAAGTTTCTACAGAAACCAGAATTTTGCAGATGTACAAACATTTCAGACACCTTTTTTTTTTTTTTTTTTTTTTTTTTTCTGAAGTGGTTGGTTGCTTTAATCCATCATTTTCCTGGGGATGACGATTCTGCAGCCTGTGTAATGCTGCTGGTACTCTCAGTGCTCTGTGCCACGTAAGGAAGGTGCTCAGCTGTGAGGCTGGTACCTGTTTGCAAGCTGTCACACAGCCCCTGCCACCACAGCCAGCTCTTGCCAGTGCACAGCTGGCACTGGCCAGCCAGGAAAGGGGGACAGGAGGAGGAGGAGGAGGAGGAAATGCTCTGGGGTTGGGGAAAGATTAGGAAGCCAGTGATTGTCATCCGGGTGCTGGGAGAGCGTTGATGAGTGGCTGAGGAGCAGAAGGTGGAATGAGGGTGGAATGGGCATAGGTTTGGTACAAAGTCAGTGCTGGCAGCCCCAGATTGCTGCCAGGAGCCTTGGCCACAGCTAATGCCAGGAGCCTCAGCTGCCATCCCTGCCATCAGCAAGGGCTGCTGCAGCAAGCAGTACCCAAAGGAAGATCTGTTTGGAAACCCCTGCTTCATGTAATATGTATTTCCATTTAATGTTTCCAGGCTGTATTCAGGACCAAGTATTTCCACTGCAAAAGCACCAAAATTCTATAATGAAAAGCAAGTACTCTTTGATAGGTTTTGCAGTGCAAGCTTTAAATGCTGTAAGTACCAGAGACTCTTCCCACTGATTTTAAATGCATCCTTATTTCCCCCTCCAGCAGAGTCCAGGGCCACAGGTGGCCAAATGGCAGGTGCCTGCAGATGATGGCAGTGTGCATGCTCCTGAGGTGCCATGGGCAGCCCTGCCTGCAGCCACACAAGGAGGGACTGTGGAACTGCTGGCCCACCGTGGCAGTTTTCCTCTCAAAATGTTTTCAGCAGCTTTGTAGCCAGTGCAGGCACAGGGACCACTGAGGGCTTCATTTCTCTGCAGCACGGAGCTGCTCTGTGCGTGTACTTTTAAGCAGAAGTTCTGCCTCTCAGTCTCAACAGCAAACTGAGACCAGTGTGGCCAGATAGGCAATGTGTGGATTTGCATCCCTTCATTAGTCAGAAAAGAGTTCTAGAAGATGATCTGGACCCACCTACTGCCCATATGGCCATGGGCTACATCTTTGCATCTTATAACAAGTCATAATAGGCTCTCACCCTAAAACTTCTGATATTCACCGCGTGGTTTGAGCTCACACAAACAAGATGGGATGGAAGTGTCACTTTTGTTCACCTGTGAAGTTGCATCTCACAACTGGACAAATCCTTGATGCTCTCTCTGCTGTCTGGTCCCTTCCCAGGCCATACAGAACCTGAGGCTGGCACCCCAGTGGAATGGCAGAGCTGGCACACTAGTTTTGAACGTAGGCAGCAAAATGACTTCCTCCTTAGCCCTGTGCTAAGTGCTTGCTGAATGAGTTTGACTCTGCAGACTCAAGGACAGCCAGCTCAGGTTGTTTCCTCCAGCATTAATACGTAAACAAGTTACTCACTTGGTTTTTTTCAGTTAATGTTATTCAGAGAGAGTAAAATGCTGTAGAGCATTCATTCTGGTTCCAGTTGTGGAAATGGAGCATGTATAATTACCAATGTGGGTAGCAGTCCATCTCGTAGCCTTACTTATGCCAGTGAAGGATATTATCTCATTATGTCAGCTTAGCAGTCTTCTTTCCCTGGAATTCAAAATAAGCAAGGCTCATAAAGGAATGAGAGAACAACTAATTATAAGGGACATTATTTTAAAAACTGAATAGTAGTCAAAATCCATTAATGGACTATTTTACATGATTAAACTACTTTCAAGAAAGTATCTAGGCTTTTTCAGCATAAACATTTCTACATTGAAAATGTAACTTGAACCTAATTCTATGGTCAGCTATTTTTTGAGTAAGTATAATATGTGCTTTCATTTCTGACAGGGCAAAGATGAGTGAAATTTTTAACTTCATTATGTCTATCATCCAAAGTAATTTAGAAGATAATCCTGCTACATGGAGACTCTTCTGTCCTACGATGTTAATAATGACTAATGTCTGGGAAAACACAAAATAGAGCTGCTAGCAAGGACTTGTTTTAGCATATGTTTCAGGATTTCTATTTGAATAGAAAGTGCTGTTCTTATTCAAAGATAAGATACCTCTGGACATTCAGAAATTTGTTGGGTGCATTTTTAGGTTACAATACAAAGAGGCTTTGGTTTTGCTTCCCAGCCCTTGGTGCTTCAACCCAACTGAACCTCAAGCTGAACTACTTTCTTTCCTTCTTGCTGATCAACTGCAAGAAGAAAGATTCTGTAAGGCTGAGCCCATCTTTTCTTAAATCTGGGAAACCTTTCAATAAACCCTTGGTTGCAAGTGGAACTGTGGTACCCATTCCCTAGAAGCATGGGACCCAAAGAATCCTGCCAATGGATAACCAAAGGGAAGAGAGGTTGCTGCTGGGACACAACAGAGGAAGACAGGGACATCAGCTGGTTACAGTAAGAGCCAGCTCATTTAGGAGCTGCTCTGTTCTTCACATAGCTGCAAGGGTGAGAGACCTCTTTCCAATTTTGTCATTTCTTTTCTGGGTTACTGGTTCTTCTTAGGATGAGGAACAGGTGAAATGTTTTGATGAACCCATTGCTTCACCTTTCTTGGCAAGAAAAACATCCTATATTTTACACTGTGCAATTCATCTAAACAAATCTATTTCGCCGAGCGAAAATTACAAAGTTTGAGTAAAGATATGGGGTACATGCAGTTGCAGAAAAACACAGATGCCCATTCGTCCCAGAAGTAATTCAGTGCTGCAAATAGTTGTAACTCACTATGCCCCATTTCCATTTCTTGTATAAAATACAGGAACTCCGCTATGTATGACAACACAGGTGCCACTGGTGCTGGACTGAGCAAGCTGCATACACTGCATTTAGAGCAGACTCTGTGAAAGATGGAGTATTGCAGAGCACTGCAGGGTAGTCCTGCTGGTGGAACCTGATCTGGTTTGAGATGCCTGACCTGTAGATTTAGAGATGATGGGAGCTATTGTCAGAGTAGTCAAATTCCTGGCACAGGTCTCACAGCTGAAGAGCCTTTCCTGACATGTATGCCGTGCATATATCGATCCCACTGCACAACAAACTTTTGAGACCCTGCTTACAGCAGGAAACACTTGAAAGACTGATATTTGAAACTAAACTAGCTGGAACTGGCAGCTGAACTGAACCCTTTCCTGGCAAGAGGAATGCACCTGTTAAATCAGCACCCTGGGCCATACACATACACCAGTAACTGGTTAACAAAACCCAGCCCCAGAAACAATGCTGCAGAGTGTGGAGCTTTGTTAATGGGTTTGGTAGCAGCACCAATAAAGTTCATTGTTGAGTTTAGCTACAAATGGTGTCCTTTGTGCTGCACTTTTTACATCAGCTTTTAACTAGACCTACCAGTGTACTAGCCAGACTGAGGGCATGATCTTCCCAGAGACACTGGTTCCCATGAAAAGTAAAATGGGCTTCTGAAACATTTCTAGGTTTGCCCTTGGGCTTCTGAAATGGACCTCTTTGCTTAGGAGATCTCAGTGTCCTGTCTTCCAAGAAAGGAACAGAAGAAAATCAAGGCAGAGTAAACATTGATTGGGTTGTTTTTTTTTTTTTTTTTGGTTGGTTGGTTGGTTGGTTGGTTGGTTGGTTGGTTGGGTTTTTTAAGACCTGGGAAATGTTGATTTTTAAGGCTCACATGACAGATAAACAAACCACCTACCATTCTGAGTGGGCAGCTGAGTCACTCTGGCCCTTCCAGGCCAGCTCACTGACTCATGTCAGCTCTTCCTCCAAATGGATGGCATTTGCATCTTCAGTTCCCACACTTAGAGAAGAGTGTGGGTCAATTGGGCTGCTCCTGCAGAGCAGGGACTGAGAGCAGCCCTCAAGGGATGGATTCCTGGGCTACAAGCTTAGCAGGTAGGAAGCAGCTGGGGAATAGGCAGTCACTCCCAAAAGGCAGATTTTGAGTGAGAATCTTTTGTGTATATGACCATCAACTAGCAAGAGCACAATTTGAAACTGCTTGACTGTGCTGCTGTAAAGCAAGCTCTTGGAACAGGCAGAAATTATTAGACAGTTCCTCTTGATCCAGGAACAGGCAAATTTTACTTTACCCAGGGAGGGGGAAGAATCTTGCTCAGAGGCAGAGGTACCTCTATGGGAAGGTGTTGAGGAGGAGCTGCAGCAACAGTAAAAGAAGCTAATCCTTCCCCCTAGATTTGGAGAAATGCACAGTGAAAACAGATGAATATCCATAAAATTACATCCCAAGGGCAACTGAGCAAATTCCTGTTCAGTTTCCTCATTGATATGATTTTGTCCTGGCTCGGGTGGAATTTCAGCAGCAGCAGCAGCAGCAGCAGCAGCGAGTGTTCAGGCGCAGGTGATCGCCAGCCCTGGCGGCCCGGGCCCGGCGTCGCTGCTGCGCTTTCCCCGGCGGCCAGCGGAGGGAGGGAGGCAGGGAGGGAGGGACGGAGGGACGGAGGGACGGAGGGACGGAGGGACGGAGGGAGGCCACCGCAGGTTCCCCGGCCCCGGCGCGTCCCTCGGCACGGCCGGCAGCGCCCGCAGCGCCCACCTCGCACGGGCGGCCCCTGCCTTGGCAAAAAAGCCAAGGGCACAACGGGACAGGGGGCAGCTTCTGTCCGAATTAAAGCCGCGGGGGGAGCTCAGGTCAAGCCGCAGACGGGGGAGCGGAGGAGAGGCAGAAAATAATTTGGGGGCAATAAGCAAAGAAGTCGGTCGCTCCGAAATCAGTGAGAGCGGGGCATCCGCCCGAAGCCGCGCCGTTTGCGCGGGATCCCGGCCTGCCGTGGGCAAACACCGGAGGCGTCGGCCCTCGCTGGGTGGCTCTGCTGGGCACCCAAGGGCAACGAGGAAGGGCCGGGGTTCCTATCAGCCCTCCTGTAACTTGCCCTCGAGTTTTGCTGTGAAAACAAAAGCAAAATAAACAGTTTCATTCTCCCCGTTACGAAAATAAAGCTCGGGCACCACACGGGCTGGTCGAAAGGACTCCATTGTCGTTTTTAAATGAGATATCTTTGCGACCGCTAGCCCTCCCCCGAGCCAGCGGGGAGCCACCCGTATCCCTGGAAGCGAGAAGTATCGGGGAACAAAAGGCAAACTCCGAAGTGACATTGAAAATAAAAGGGAGCTTTGGTTACCCCCAGGGTAAGGTCGAGGGGGAAAGGTCGCCTGTCCGCCAGCGCGCACACTGCCGGCGGGAGCGGCCCCGGCTCGGCCTCGAGCGCCGCCCGCGCAGCCCCGGGCAGGTTCGGAGGCTCGGGGGGGCTTCGACACCAAACCGGGAGGCAGCGAGCGACGAGCCCCCGTGCCGCCGCCAGCCGCGCTGGAACAGAAAAGGTCGGCGGAAAATCAGACTGCCGGAGGCGACCCCCAGCCCGCCCCTCCGCTCTGCACCCGCAGGCACCGCCGTGTCCGCGTCCCACCCCACCCGGGAGCCGAGAGCCCCTTTTCCCGGCGCCGGCGCGGCCGCGGGCCTGGGCGAGGGAAGGGGAAGGGAGGGCGGCGAGGTGACCCACTTAAAAGCTGAGTTCCTTTTTGAAACACTTAAGAGACGACAGGGTTGAGGACAGTGAATGTATGCGTAAATATACACTCATGCATACCCACTGCCGGAGGTATGCGCCCCCACGCTGGTATGTGTGTGTAGGCATGTCTGGGAACACACACAAAAGGGCAAAACTCCTAAGATAGCTAATATAACATACTAATAGTTATACCTAAAAGCAGATAAATAGATAGATCCCGGCGGGATTCTGTTTGTAGGTATATGCCGATTAAAAGTATTTTATATCTAAATAAAACGTGCTTATATTTTTAACTATCTCCACAGGCTAACTTTTACCAAACTGTCTCAACAACCACCTTCAAGTAATCCTCCGCATAATCACCACTGTCTTGGGGGTATCAAAAACGCTTCGGGGCAACAACAAGTCTTGTATGTGCGTACTGATACTGTTGCGGCAGTGACAGTCTGACCGAACTGAGAAAGCCAGAGGTGGAGGGCTTGTATTAACTGCTGATAATGTCGGACGAGGCGGTCCGACAGTAGTTCACACATCGGGGCGAGTGATGCTGCTGTCCCCCCGAGACTACCGGGGCACCCACGCCCACACGGACCCTTTCCTGGCGGGCCGAGGCGTGCCCCGGGCCCCGCCGCCCCCGCCCTGGCACGGCGGCCCCTCCGCCCGCCGCCGCGGCTCCGGGAGCGCTGCCCTGGCACCCCGCACCTGGCCCCACCCTGGCCCTCTTGGCCGGGAACGGCCCGAAGGAAAGGACGGGGAGGGTGTCGAGGGCTGGGGCAGGAGGGCTCAGCCGTGCTCCAGCAACTGGGGAAGGAGGGAGAGGAGAGGAGCGGAGGCAGCGCTGCCCTCGCTCGCACGGAGCTTTGCGAGTGGGGCCGCCAGGCACCTGTGGCGAAGGGGCCCGAGGAGCCCCAGCTGCGAGATGCTCCACGCCCTGGGCAGCTGGAGGAGCAACTGTGCGTGCTCTGCGGAGGGGTGAGGATTTTCGCTTTAGCCTTTGGTGGTCTCGCTGGTTGCCTTAGGTTCCCACGCCAGGGGGAGAGGTTTCGCTCGCTGTACTGAGGGATTTCTCCCACCCTAACGAGATAACCAGGGCAGGCGGGCTTTCCCACGGCGAGGAATTATCCCCGTGAGCCACAACAGGCGTTTCCCCCCCACACACACCCAGAGCGCTCCGTGCCTAGGTAGCGCTCGCAGGGTGCGTCTCTGGGAGGACTCCTGCCTTCTCACACGCCCAAGCATGTGCTTTCCAGGCGGGAGCGGCTCCCAGCGCCCTGCCCGCGGCCGGCAGAGACACAAGTGCGCCCTACACTCCATCACTACGGAAACCTCCGCTCCCGGTGTGGGTGTGCTGGGCACATCTTCCGTTCTGGGGGACATGGGGAACCAGAGGGTGTATCACACCGACATACACAAGCAATCACATGAGGTTTCTCTGAGCTCGTTCAGAGCGGGTTGAGAGGGGCGAGTTGCGGCAAGATGCCTCGGTGGGGCCATTCCTCCAGGTGGTCATTTACATCTCTCCATGAACGTGTTAGCTTTATACTGATGACCAGACGCGAAGAAAGAGCCCTGTCACAGATCTGCTGTTGCCACTTCTAAGTCGGACCTCTCTGGGAGCGGCTGCTCCCGCGGCGGGCGGACAGGGCAGCGGGCAGGGCAGCGGGCAGGACAGCGGGCAGGACAGGACAGGGCAGCGGGCAAGGCAGGACAGGACAGGGCAGCGGGCAAGGCACCGGGCAAGGCAGCGGGCAGGACAGGACAGGGCACCAGGCAAGACAGGACAGGGCACCGGGCAGGACAGGACAGGGCCGCCTGCTCGGCGCAGGGAGCGGGGGCCGCAGGGCTGGGCAGGGGGTGCAGCCAGACGTGCACCCGTGAACTGATCCAGAGGGATCACGGAGCACCTCATGGCTTTGTATCAAAAAGTTACACCTAGAAAGCGTGTTTCTTGTTGAGAAAGAATTTGCGTGCGGTTTGCGTGGGACCCTTACCCTCTGCCCTCCGAGCCCTCCGAGCTCTGCCTGGCCGAACATATTTGATTCCCCTTGGGGAGGCACGGCAGCTCGTATAAAAAAGACATTGTTGTCTTTGGAGAGCCCTGTGCGCACTTTCAAAAGCTGATTCTTGAGTTCCCAGCCCCCGCAATCCAGTTGATGAGGAAACGCTCTGCGGTCTTGGTGGCACCGTTTCCATTGGGATTGGCACCATTTGATTGACAAAGTCTCCCATTCTTCCACCTCTCGAGTGTTATCAAAAGGATTGTGTGGGGTCAGAAGCTATTGAAGGGACGTCCGTGTAGCCGCATTTCTGCAAACACGGGGTGAAAACCGTGCCTTTCTCATGAAAATGCTTCCACCAGGCAGAACGCATCTCATCTTCCTTGCTCTGCTCCTTAGCATTTCTTTTTAACTCGAGTGTTTTACTGAGCAGCATCACCAGGTAAACGAGTATGTCGCTGAAGGCAGCCTAGGCAGGGTTCTGTCGGGACGGCCATCCTCCCCGGAAGCTGGAGCAGCCATCTCTGGCAGACGAAACTCCGGTGGAGGGCTTGGAAGAAAAGGGAGAGTGAAGGGAGAGGACACCAGCGAGGAAGTTTTCTCGCCCGTTGTCCACGGTCTGACTTGCCCCGTTATAGCTCATTTGGGGCGGGAAAGCAGGTGCAGAGGCTGACCGGTTTCCTTTACACCGCGTCCATCTAGCTCTGCTAAAAAGTAGCTGGACGTGGGCGCGCCGGTGTGCTCCTGACTCAGCGCTCAGACGCGCACAGGAGAGTTTCACCCGCTCCCCAGCAAAGGTGAACGGAGCGCTCTCGCATCGCCTTCCCTGTGCCAGACCCCGCGCAGAGCCAAGGCCCGACTGGCTGGGGATAACCCAACCGAGCGGTGTTTGGGAGGCGATTTAACCCGCGCCCATCCAGTGAGAGGATGAATAAGCCCTGGCAGGGCGGCGGGAGCCTCGGCCGCGGGTCCGAGCGCCGCTCCGCGCCCCGCTGCCGCCCTCGGGCCTACCCGGCTGCCCCACCGCCACTGCGGCGCACGGGAACCGAGCCCCTGCTCCTGCCCCGCTAATCGCGCGGCCACTCGCCGCCTTTCGCCTCTGATTCAAACCGACTGAGCCGTCGTTTTGGTGGATCCTGCAGTATTTAATTTTTTTTCCTTCCATCCACCCCCTTCTTTTAAAGGCTCATGAAAGAGGCATGGGGATGGAGTGTCTGAGAAATTCGGGGTGGAAAAAACCAACCTCAAACCCCAAGCAATCAAACCACTACGGCAAGGTCGAGTCTCTCTCTCTGTGTGGGAACAAAACCAAAGACCATACTCAAAAATAGGCGCAGAAATGGGAAAAACCGGGGCGAGGGAGGGGGGTGCGGGGGGGGGGGGTGCGGGGGGGTAGTGTAAAGAAATGTTCCAGAGATCTGGATAGATAAGATTGAAAGGTTTTAAAAGAAAAGAGGGGAAATGAGAGGTAAAACCCAAACGCCTTTCTAGCCCAAAGTCGCCCTTCTCTGCCTCTGGTGACCCAGCAGACTCACAAGCAGCCCACTTGGGGTATTCAGCCGTGAGGGAGCTAGTGCCGAAAGAAGCAGCTGAGATGATGTAAGAGAGCTGGAGGCCTGATTGAAGGAAAGTTCCCCCGATTATATTTGTGTGGAAAAGCTCACCTCTTGCAGAGCTCTAAAGTGTAATCAAGACTGAGGCTTACACTTGAAGGATGTTAACTCTCATACGGGAACCTACTTTCTCCTAAACGGTTTCTTGCCTAGTGAATGAGAGCCTCCCAATTGAAGCAAAATGATCCTTATGTACTAATATCAAGCACAGCCACAAAGCGACCGGCTATTTATGCTGCCACTTTAGACAAAGATATTTAGTTATTCCCGGGTAGCAAGTGCACTTTTGCATTTTTAAGCACGAACCAGCCGAGCACAAACATATTTACAAGTGCAATTACTAAATAGTTACTTGACACTTCAGAGTCCCAGGGTTAACTGTACCTTCGCTGTAATTTTCTTAATATTCAGGTAATCGCTGTATTAAATTGTGGTTGTCAGGGCCGTAGGCCGTGGTGTGAAACACTCAGGGGAGGTTTCTCTCCTCCGCCCGGATCACCCCGAAATATAAGCTTTGGAGATACTAGGCGTTGGAAGATTTCTTCAAAGACCCGAGTGACATTAGCTACTGGCTGCCCGTACGTGTGCGTGTGGCTGTGAATGGATCGCTTTTGTTTTCACACCGGATCCGAGAACAGATCCGAAAGTGCCAGAAATTGCAGTTTATTGGAAACTACAGGGAATTCATTGGCAAGGTCGCGTAGCAGATGACCAGAGAGGTCCTCTCCATCCAGCTCCCGTGCTGTATAAATAACCTTAGAAAGCAGCTTCAGCTTCAGAGGGACCACGAGAGACTGTGAGAGTCTTTGCCTTGGAGAATAACAAGCGACATTTTGCGCTAACCTATTTTTCATCGGTCTCTCGTCCCAGGCAATTAAATTACTGCTTGATTTTGCAAACTTGTGTCTTCCACCCCTCTCTGAGATATTTAAAAAAAAAAAAAATCCCTAGCTGAAAGGAATTTGTAGGTTTAGGGAGACAAACGATCCTTGCACTGAGTGTCTTAGGAGGCATAGAGAGTGTTCCCGAGATGCGAAACCCCAAGCGCTTGTTCAGCCCCAGCCGGCCGGGGCGTTTGACAAGCCAGAGCGGGGAGTGCGGGGCGCGGGGAGCTGTGGCCCGGAGAGAAACATCTGCCCTCCGCAGAGTTGTCCTCCCGGCGGCGGGGCTCCTTCCGGACCAAACTTAGTGGGGGAAGAGGGAGATTCTGTCCTTTGGCTTACTGGCATTCCACCCCGTTTCCCCAGCTCTCACAAAGGCTGGGCTGACAGCCTTGCCACCCGGGAGCTGTTTTTAAATCCTTTCACCCAGTCAAATGGTGGTCTTTTTTTGCTTTGCCTTCCATTTCCTGTCCACGATATTGTCACCCCGAGGAAAAAAAAAAAAAAAAAAAGAGTTGTGCTCACGGGGTCTTTCTTTCTTTTTTCCCTCTCTCTCCCGTCCTCTCTGTCTCTCTCTTTTCCTCTTTTTTTTTTCTTCTTTTTTTTTCCTAAAGACATAAAAAAAATTCTGACAAGTAAGACTTAAAGGTGTTTACCTTGTCATCAGCATGTAAGCTAATTATCTTGGGCAAGATGTAGGCTTCTATTGTCTTGTTGCTTTAGTGCCTATGCCCCGCCTCTGGTGGCAGCCTAAAACCTGGCGTCTGGCTAAAACAAACGAAAGGCAGCCCTGAGCCTCCACTCAATCCAATTAAGGCGGACTTCGTCCACTCGGTTACGTGTACATCCAACAAGATCGGCGTTAAGGCAACACCAGAATATCTGGCAAAAAAAAAAAAAAAAAAAAAAAAAGATTTGCCTCCCCTTCCTTTTTTTTTTTTTTTTTTTTTTTCCCCAGCCGCCGAATCATGTCGATGAGCCCAAAGCATACGACTCCTTTCTCAGTGTCTGACATCTTGAGTCCTTTGGAGGAAAGCTACAAGAAAGTGGGCATGGAGGCCAGTAACTTGGGGGCTCCCCTGTCAGCCTACAGACAGTCTCAGGTTTCTCAGCCGGCCATGCAGCAGCACCCCATGGGCCACAACGGAACAGTGACTGCCGCCTACCATATGACAGCGGCAGGGGTCCCCCAGCTCTCCCATGCTACGATGGGGGGCTATTGCAATGGGAACCTGGGCAACATGAGCGAACTGCCGCCTTACCAGGACACCATGAGGAACAGCGCTTCGGCGACAGGATGGTACGGCACCAACCCGGATCCCCGCTTTTCCTCAAGTAAGTCGGCTCGGGGCTGGGTGGCCGAGGGGGGCTTGCCGCGCAGCTGCCCCGACACACCGCGGGCAGAAGGCACGGGGGGTCCGCGACAGGGCAAAAGTCGGTCTCAAACCCAGACGCGTCCCCCAAACCCCAAATTCCTCCTCCTGCCCGAGAATCGTACCCGGTCCTTCCATCCCGGCTGGTCGCACGTCAGCCTCCCGCGGCTGCTTTTGCGGGGCAAGGGGGTTGGAAGCCGGGCTGCGGCGGGGAGCGGGAGCCTGGCTCTCGCCGTCCAGCGGGGCGGGAGCGTGGCGGCCCGGGGGCCCGAAGGGAGCCGGCGGTGCCCGCCCGCCTGCGCGCTGCCCGGCACCGGGCGGGCGAGGGGGGAAGCCGGGGGCGCCGGGGCCGCGTCCCGGGGAGCGGCGGGGCAGCGGCAGAGTCCTCCTCTTCGGCCGGCGCCCGCGGAGCCGCCGTCCGCGGCTGCTCCCGCCGCGGCTGTCGCTTTGGGCACTTTGCTGGCCGTGCCCCGGGCAGGACGAGGGGTGAGTGATCGCCCCTATTCACCGGGGCTGGGCCGGGCGAGAAGGGGGCCACCGCGCTCCCCGGGGACGTGAGCCGCTGTTTGGAAGCGCGGTGCCCGAGGCCGCGGCCGGGGCTGGGCTGCCGGGGGGCTGCGGAGCCCCGCTGGGGGCAGGCGGCGGCGGGGCTGCCGGAGCGCGGGGCCCCACTCGGGCCGGGCCGGGCCGAGCCGAGCCGCCTAAAACGTGCCGCCTTCTCCCTTGCAGTCTCCCGCTTCATGGCGCCGTCCTCGGGCATGAACATGGGAGGCATGGGCAGCCTCGGCTCCCTGGGAGACGTGAGCAAGAGCATGGCCCCGCTCCAGAGCACGCCGCGGAGGAAACGGAGGGTCCTTTTTTCGCAGGCCCAGGTTTACGAGCTGGAGAGACGTTTCAAGCAACAAAAATACCTCTCCGCCCCGGAGAGGGAACATTTAGCCAGCATGATACATCTCACCCCGACTCAGGTCAAAATCTGGTTCCAGAATCACCGCTACAAGATGAAACGCCAGGCCAAAGACAAGGCTGCGCAGCAGCAGATGCAACAGGAGAACGGCTCCTGCCAGCAGCAGCAGTCTCCCAGAAGGGTGGCAGTGCCAGTGCTTGTGAAGGATGGCAAGCCCTGCCAAGCAGGCTCCAACACACCCACAGCAGCTATCCAGAGCCATCAGCAGCAGGCAGCTACAACGATCACGGTGGCTACCAATGGCAACAGCCTCGGACAGCATCAGAGCCACCAGACAAACAGTGCGGGGCAGTCTCCAGACATGGGACAGCACTCGGCCAGCCCTTCCTCTCTGCAGAGCCAAGTCTCCAGTTTGTCTCACCTAAACTCTTCTACTTCTGACTATGGCACTGCCATGTCTTGCTCCACCTTGCTATACGGTAGGACCTGGTAAAAGGATTAAACAAAGAAAAAGGGAAAAAAAAGGCAAAAAGAAAAAAGAAAAAAAAAATCCAACAAATTTTCCCAGTTACACAAATCTCTGTCCTCTCCAAACTACTGTGTGCTTTTTTATTCTTCTTCTTTTTTTTTTTTTTTGTTTTCTTTTTTTTTTTTTTTTTGTTTCTTGTTAATGCTCTTCTCCCTTTCCCCCGTTTCGCTGAGTGGTCTCTGCGGACCTCTAAGAGAGAGAGACACTTTTTTTGTTCCATTTTATTGTTACTGTTGATGGTTTTGCGTCTTTATGTTTTTTCTCCCCCAAAGTTGTCCTATGGGGTGTATAAAAATATTCAGACTAATAACCATGGAGCAGTCTGCAGAAAGGGGACCATCTTTAGGCATGGTCTGAAGACTTGGATATCAGATGTACACTTTGCCAGCGTCTAGGACTTGCATGTAAATACAGAGATTTTGGGGGATGGGGTGGTTTTCCCCCCCAAAAAAC
Source organism: Ammospiza nelsoni (assembly GCF_027579445.1). NCBI lineage: Eukaryota > Metazoa > Chordata > Aves > Passeriformes > Passerellidae > Ammospiza > Ammospiza nelsoni. Next base: position 40,126,630 of record NC_080638.1, on the reverse strand, counting down.
GCATTCGCGTCACCCAGACACAAGAAGCAGCTTCCCCCTCCCCGGTCTCTCCCAGCCCGCCGCCAGGGCCAGCGGATGGAGACGTGGAGTCATCAAAGGCTTGGCTTTTATTTTCCTCCTTACGTTTGATGTGAACCTGTAGCTGTATAATGCTGTCAAAAGTTGGACTAAACCCATAGTTTTTAGTAGCCTGTATATTTTGTTGTAAAAAGAAAAGGAAAAAAATACAATCAACCAAACCAACCCCCACCTTTTTTATGGACAATGATCACCCCGTCGTAAATCCTCCGGCAGTTTGTTATTTGCGCACGCCGCCTTTTCCTGTTGTAACTTATGTAGATATTTGGCTTAAATATAGTTCCTAAGAAGCTTCTAATAAATTATACACATTACGAATATTCTTTTTTATTTCCCCCTTTGGTTTCCTCTCCCGACGCTCCTATCCTTACATCTTCCTCCTTTTTTTTTCCCTTACTCCCCCAACCCCCGCCCCCCCTTTTTTTGACTTCTTGGTGGAAAAACAAGCCGGGATGTTGTCAGAGCCCGGAAGGCCCCTGCCCCTCCCAGGGCCCAGACCCTATTCCCAAAGGAGAGCTGGCCAGAGGGTTAACGGGATACAGGATCAATCCTCAGCGTGCAAACAGGACGAGCAAACGCGTGGGATTCACGAACTCGAGACCGAAGGAATCGAGTCCAAATTCATTAGCCCGATTATTTTTTGGGGGGTGAGGGTGGGGGCGGGGGGCACCTCAGCGACTTCTTGCTAGAGAAAGCAAAGTATTCCGGGACTAGAAATTCAAATGCCAAAGGCACGGAGGAGAAAGAAGGTAAAAGTCTAACGCCATTAGAAAAAAATAAAACAGCGAAGAACCTGCTGTCAGTATAGAACGTGAGTCCAATTTAAAGTGTCCAGTTTTAATACCTTGTAAGAACAAAAAAAAAAAAAAAAAAAAGATAATTTCTACCAGGTTTTCCTATGTACTTGTATTTTAAGGGAAGTACAGTCACCTTATTTATAATCAAAATAAAAAGATAGTTTATTGTGTACGACATGTAGTTTGAATTAACTTTCTTTATCAGGCTGTGTTTAATTTTCTACATTTCCATATATTTAATTTTGCACAAATCCAGCCCCACACGGCCGCGCAGGTTCGCCTGCAGAGCCCACGCCTGTGCTCAGGCGGAGGGCAGAGCGCGCCGCGGCTCGGTGGAACACACGGGCTGGCTTGGTCCCTTTGGGCGCTGGTTTTCGGGTCGCGCTGTTTCTCTAAGAGGGAGTTTGTTAGTTTGCTTGTGTGCTTGTTGGGGGTTGTTTTGTGCAGCCATGTGGGAAGTTTGTGGAGAAGGAGATGAGGAGAAAGTGCGTGCGCGCACGTGGGTGGGTGCGCAGAGGTGCGCGCCGGGCTCAGGCACAGAGCGTAAATACTATCGGGAATGCAAGGCGGTCAGACGGTAACTTTTCTGTAAATATATAAAGTACATGAAGCTAAACAGCTCGTATCTGACGGGTTCTAAATCCCAGTAATTCTCTATTTTTCAGGTCCCAAATATTCCTTTTGTGAGTGTAGCAAAATAAGAGGTATCCCCCTTCTAAAAGACCTCGTAGCGTGTTTTCCTTTGCATCTGCTGCTCGGTTTCGTTTTTTTATTTCCAAATCCATAGAAAGCGACCGCAGTCATTGAAACCCCTCGGAATTACAGAGGTATTGCGAAATAATCATATTTTTGAAGTGAAAGAAAACAGGTTGCCTGGGGTGGAAACAACCCAACTTCCAATTTAAGTAGCAGCTTTTGAAAGCTCCAGTTCTTTATTTATACAAGATAGCCGGTGTTAGTCGGACACCAAGTGCTAGTCTGGCTGGAGAAAAAGGGAAGTACACGGAAGAAAAAAAAAGTATCGGATTCTTTCTGACCCCTTCCCCCTTATTTCTAACTGGAGGACATCACGTGTGTCAACAGGAATTTCGAGACCTTTCATTCTTTAGGTTATGTCCTAATTTATACAGCGACATTCTTAACTAACCCAAAGATTATTCAATTTTTTTTTTTTTTTGTTCTTCTTCTGCGCAGAATATTCATTTCAGATCTATAGCACGGTGTTAAGCATGGCGGGGCATGGGTGGGTGGGGGGCGGCAGAGTGTCTGCAGCCGAGTGCTGTTATTTCTGCTTAAAGAAGAAAGTGTTGGACATTCCTGGTCCGTGGTGCAGAGCTGCCAGCTTCCGCGGAGGAAGCGAGAGCAGGGTTAACTTTAAGGATTTTTTCAAAATTAGGGTTAGTTTCTCCCGGAGTTTATACTCAAGACCGAGGGGAAAGTGCTCCGGTTAAGTCGACATTTCCCCTTCATACGTAATTAATGTGCGTTCTTTTAAACCTGGGAACCTTCAAAAGTGAGGAGCACCGAAAGGCATTAATACAGCCGAGAAATATTACAGCCCCCGCCCCCGAATATTGGAGTTAGCGTGTTTGATACAGATCCAGTCAGACTTTTCATTATAGACTTCGGGGGAAATAAAGTAATTTTATTGTGTCTCGACAACCTCATAAACACATATTTGGTGGTGGGTGTAATTACTGTAATGGATTATTATGTACACTGACTTATCTTTCTTAAACTAGATTTAGTTTCGATTAAATAAACTCGTTTCCACTTTGTCTGATGTCGGCTTAGTTTAAAGTCTGTTTACTTGTTCCACAGAAAGGTGAATTCATCTCTTTATTAAGCACTAGAGACCGAGCAAACACAGTTCAAACTGTATTTACATATCAATCAGGAGAAATGCAAACAAACTGCTCTTTAACAATTTTTATAGAGTTTTTTATGACATTGTGATACTGCCTTTTATCATATTTTTTTTTAGTAAACCAGTTATGCCTTGATTAGGATGAAGATATTTGAAGGGAGGGGTGTAAATACAGTTTAGTCTCCAGTCTCCCTTGAGAACACTTATAAGAACTTAGTTACTGTATAGCTTTTAAAAATTGAAATTAAAATATGTTCCTCCATCTAAACTCCTGCTTCTTCCAATATGCTGGTTTCCAGTCTCCCGGTAATCAATGCAGAACTTGGATAATGGGATGGCAAAGGGGAGGGGCAGCATGATTCAAATCTGAAATGATGGAAGAGACGCACGTTTCCCAATATAACTGCTTTATCCACGCTAGACCATGGGCACCCCGTATTTTGAGAGATAAAAGGATCTAGTGAAGAATGGCTATTCCCTCCCACTCCACCTCTGCCTGGCACTACTAGTAAGCGTAGGAGAATCACGGAGGGCATTTTTTCCTGCTGTAAACAGGAATTCATTCTCAAGTTCCATGAAGTGTGCGTAAAGTGGCACAGCAGGCTGTGGGGGAAAAAAAAAAAAAAAAGAAAACAACAAAAAAAGAAAGCAACAACAAAAACCACCCCAAACTAAACCCCAAACAAAACGCAAACCCAAACAAAAAAAAAAAAAAAAATCCCAAACCCTAGCAAAACCACATCACTGCTACGGCCAAAACAGCAACAATATCAAAAGTGTTTTCCATACAGGCTGCTTCATTTCAGAGCGGGCTCTGGAGCCGGGGGCGGCGGGGCTCCCCCGGGCCCTGCGGCGGTGTCACCGCACCCGCGGACAGCAAGGGATGGGCAGCTGATCCAAAATACATCGCCTGCATCTCGGTTCAAAAGGCAGCGCAGGACCTTGAGACGGTGTTGAAAGTGCGGATCCCAAACAATGTAATCTGAGACAGCCCTGAGATGACACCAAGAAAAGTTGCCACGGCTGGGAGGGGAGGGAAAAAAAAAGTATTTTAGGAGTTTTGTAGCGCAGCGCAGGTAAAGGGGCCTCGCCGGGAAGGCAGCCCCTGTTCAACTTTTCGTGACCGCTCCTTTAGCCTTTACAAAGGGGATCTGGAGTTAAAGACTGAGTGACTTCTGAAGAATTTAAGTCCTTTCATAGCCGTGTCGGGAGCAAAGCTGAGAATTTTTTTCTCTGTCTGACCTGCTGTTCCTCTCATGATCCCCATCAGGGGGGAAAAAACCCCCTCAAAACTCTAAGTTAATGATAATACTGTTTATATGTATCAAATGTGTACAGACATCTGACCCAGTGCGGCTGCTCCTATGAGGTAGAGAGACGACTGTCCCTGGCAAAATGGTGAATAATGTGAAATTACTTTTCTTCCCTCCCTCTCTCTTTTCTGGCTGCAAGCACATTAGGGAGCAGGTAAGGTCAAAGTTTTCTATATCCTATTTCTCTCAAAGGCTTCTGGTCAGCGTTATAAATAAGATGGTGTAAAAGATGTATTGATATAAAAAGAAACTGAAATTCGTTTTGAAGTTTAAAACAACTTACGACACAGAAAAATTCTTGGGAAACCTATAAATGAAAACTGTAAAATATAACATTTAATCTTCGATGTAAAGGCTTTTCTTAGAGGGGGGCGAAGAGGGAAATAGTTTTTGGTTTTTTTTTTTTTTTTTTTTTTTTTTTTTTTTTTTTTTTTACCATGACACAGATTGACAAGGAAAAACATTTACAAATGGCCGAATGCATTACTTCCGAAAGACGGTGTAAATCTACTGTCCTGAGCTGGCGTATAGAACTGGAAAAAGGATGAAAATGTATATTCTAAAAATATTTACCAAGATACGTACGTCAGTTTTGACTGGCTGGCTCCATTTCTCATGTTAACAACTATATCTGAAAGAGATGACAACTTTTTTCTCAAAAATATTTCTATTCACTAAACACAGCGGGACTTTCGGAGTAATTTTGAATTATTTTGTAGGCTGTGCTTCTTTAGCAAATGAATTGACATGGCAGGTTTTAGTGATCGTACATGACTTACTGAATTGATTCAATGAGAACTCCCCATATCATTCTGAGCAGCGCTTCATCAATACAGGGGCTCCTTAAAGTCTAAGGAGTAAAGGAAAAGAATAAAGCGCGTGTTCATGAGGTGGGTTGGTTTGCGGGGTTCTTGGGGAGGAAAGGGGGCTTTGTTTGTTTGGGTTTGGGTTTGTGATTGCGGATTTTTTCGGGTTTCTTTTTTGTTTTTGTTTTTGGTGGGTTTTTTTCCCTTTTAAAATTAAACGATAGTTGCATTGCTTAGAAAACTGAACAAAGTATGAGATCGTCACTTCCATTTGTTCTGGGGGATTTCACCGGAGTTCTTCTCGATCAAGCATATTTGGGCAAGAGATAGTGCGGCAAGTAATAACGTGCGACAAGCATATTTGGGCAAGTAATAAGGTGACAAACTTACAAACGCCTGGGATCGTAAGGGGAGCAGACTATTTTGCTTCACATCAAAGGTGTTACTGAAGTGGCTGAATAATTTCAGCGTGTTACTGACCTAATAATGTGAATCTGGGACACAATTTTTTCCAAGTTCCTCTCGCTGCATTTGTTTGTTAAACTTTTTGTTTTCAGTGCTGCTGCTTCTCAGAGAAGCTCTTAAAATAATATCTTTAACTTCACCTCCTTCTTGGTCTCTGCTTTTGCTCTTACACTGCTCTTACACTCTTAACAAACGCACTTTTACTACTGCGAACTAGGGTGCTCGGAGCTCGTCCTCTGCACCTCTATCTGCATTAGTTCACTTCAGAGAGAAAAAAACCATATGGATGGCCGATGCGGAGCGCTTAGTCTACACGTGTGCGTCCATACGCCCATTATAGCTATAGATGTGTACGTCTGGTAAGTGTACCTAAGCTGATGTGCACGGCAATAACTGTGGAATCTAGGCACCAGAAGCAGGCAGGAAAACTCTTACTTTGAAGAAGCACTGCCCGCCGGCCCGTGTCTGCCCTCCGCTATTAATTTTACACTAGGGAGACCCTCCCTGAGCTTTCCGCCCGGGCCCGCCGGGGCTGCCCCGCCGGAGGGAGCGGAGCCGCAGCGCCGGAGCCGGGCCGGCTTCCCCCGAGCCCCGCGCTCCTCCGTGCCCGCCGCCCGCCGGGAACGCCCGGCTCGGTCACAGCTGCCGCCGCCGCTCAGGTCTCGGCTCCCCGTCGAGGGGAGCGGGGTCGATCCTGCCCTTGGCCAGCGGGCTCTGCACCCCGGCCCGGGGTCCCTTGCGCGCCGAGGACGGGCTCTGACACAGCGCCGAGGCTTTGCCGCCCTCGCGAGTCGGCTGCAGCCCAGCGGGGTTCCTCTCCCGGGGGCTACAGCCGGTCGAGAGCAGCGATTGTCTCCCTCTGCACTCTCTTATGCCGGCTATGGCAGGCTCTGCCTGCGCTGCCAGGCTGCCAGGCTGCAGGTGCTGTCGGGCAGAGCCAGCTGTGCGCACCCACCGCCCCTCTCGTCCTTGGCACTGGGGCGATGCCCAGGCGGGAGGGCTGCAAACGTCGGGCCAGGAACCCCTTTGACTTTCGTCCAAGCGCTGCTCCCAAACGCCCTGACAAGGTGTTGACCGCCTATGGCGCCTTGCCGTAGCTAGGGCGAGTGGCATGGGGCTCGGGGACCCGTCACTGCAACACACACCACACTTGCCTAGCGGGGTAAATGGCAGGGAAGTGCGTGGCACCTCCACGGTAACCCAAAAAAGATCGAAGACGGGATGCGGCGGACGAATTTACGTCTTCGCAAAGGTACTGTGCGAGTGCGGCAAGGACGGAGGATAGGTCCCAGCACTGTCATCTTCTGCGCTGCCAGGAGTTTCCTGTGGCAGCCCCTTTGGAGGGACCCTGCCGGATGGTACCGGGCCGCCGCTGCCCTCGCGGTGCTCGACGGAGAGGCGGCCCCGACCCTGACTGCCCGGCCAGCCCGGCCGCGGGGGCTCCCCGCGCCCCCCAGGCACCCCACCCCATCCCAGCCCGGCTGCGTTTGGTTGCTTTAGGTGGGGCAAAGCAACTCCCGAGGGAGCACCGGAGAAAGTTTGGGCGAGCAGAGGCGGGACGACGGTGGGTGGGAGCGGGGCAGCGCGGACGGGCAGGGCCGCTCCCCTCCCCCAAGGGGGGCGCGGCGGGGGAACCCCTCTTCCTGCCGCCGATTGTTCTCCCCAGGGGGAGGGAAGGTGTCCGCCTTCTGCTCGGTCTAGATGCCTCTTTTCTCTCATCGTTTTTTAGTTACTTTTCCGAATTCGAATGGATATTCTTCGGGAGATATGGCAGGGTTTAAAGCTCTCATTACATGTCAATAAGATAAACCTCTGCATGGAGGTTGTCCCCATTCTTCGGTGTGTGAGCAATAGCTGTTGCTGCCTGGCTCTGACTTTTCCACGGGCACATATACACAATCTGCTTGTCTTAAATACGTCTTCCGCTCTCGGAACCCAGACCCGGGAACTGCGTTGTCCCGTGGGGCTCGGGAGGGTGCCGGTGGATGGTGTATTTTGTGCCCGGTGTCAGGGGAGGCTGTGCGTGGAGGAGCGCCGAGACACGCCGCGCTTGTGGCAGTGGCGAGGCGCGGGAGCTGCGCTGCCGTGGGGAGGCCGGGCGAGTTCTTGTCGTGGGAGTCTGGGCACGGCGTGGGCTGTGCACAGAGCAGGCTCCGCTCTGTGTGTGTGTGTGTGTGCGCAGGGGAGTGTATGTGTGTGTGTGTGTGTGTGTGTGTGTTTGTGTCAGTGCATCGCCTTTCCACAATGGTAGTGCAATTATCTAGCTGAAACATTCACAAATGGCAAAAAGTTGCAAAATAGATCAACCTCCCTGAGACGAGAAGGAGCCAGTTACAGAGCCGTGCAACCATCATGGTTTTCTCAATACATTTTATACAAGAGGATCTAGCGAGTGATTCCGATTCAATACACATAATCAGTTTGGAAGTCCTATTTCCATTTGAAAACAGGCCTATTTGCAATCATGAGGGCCGGACACGCTATAAGATACAGGACGCATTCAGAGTAGGTGGTAGGTGAGAGAATCTACAAACAAGCACCAAATATTTTCTTCCTGCTGCAGACCATTTTTTTCCACGATGGTATTAATCACAACGTATTTTTGATCTATATTTTTAGCATATCCTTTAATTGCTTTAGAAAGCAAGGTTTTGACCTACAGAGTGAGTCCCGGTGGAAAACACACACACACAAAACAAAAGCTCACCAAGTAAAAATAGTGATTGGAAAAGCCTGTTGATTGTCCCATCAATCGCTTAGGGTTAACAGTAATTTAATCAAAAATTTACGAGGTAAATAATCCCTAGGAAACGATAATTAATTTTTTCAAATAAGGCCCAAAGGTGGGACAGGTGCAGGGGGTCTTAGGAGGAGCTACCACCCGCCAAGCCCAGAGCCCGGCACCGAAGCCGGCTCTGCTCCGGAGGAGCCCCATCCGCCGGGCCGGGACCCAGGGCAGCACACGCACCCGCCCGCGGGGGCCGAAGCAAACCGAGACTCCCCGCGGCCGTGGCCCTCGAGAGCCGCGACCCGTCCTGCTGAGAGGGTGGGGAAAAGAATGCGCAAAAGTCAGACCGCAAAGCTTTGGGGTGATATGGCATCAGGGAGGGCAGACCCCCTCTCTCACCTCGTCCCCCCACCCCTCCCGCAGCCATCCCTTCTTCAAGCAGGCACCGCACTTCCCCCGCCTCTTCTTGCTCTAGAGCATTTTTTCTTATTCCTCAAGTGCCCGTAGCCAGGAGAAAGCCAGGAGGCCTGCGCGTCCTCCACCATAATTATCCCGCCGATAGAAACGGGCAAGGGAGCCGAGGCTCGCCTGGGGGTATCCAAAGGCGGAACACAGGCGCTCCGAACCCCGCTCACAGTGAATTAATCGGCGTTTCCCATTTCCCTCATTTACGTGTTTTTGCGGCGGGGCGCACCGCCGACGGAGTCGCAGGAAGCGGCCCGGCCCAATCCGGCCCGGCCCGACCCTTCGCCCCATTCTCCGTTTTGAAGGCAGACACTTGTTTCTTATAGTTAAATAGCGTTCCCTTCCCAGTCACAGCAGTCCTGCTTTCCCGGGCTCCCACCCTCCGCCACACTATTTTATTGTCTTCCACTTTAAAGCACCAAATCAGCTGTCGGCAAGGGCGGGGGGGCGGATATGGTAAATAAATAAATATTTGAATAAATAAGGCAATGTCGTAGAAATCTGAATTAGCCTTACAAGAGGCACAAACTGTTATTACTGACTTGCAAGCTACACACACACTGACGAGGATGACAGGGATGACAGGTGGGTTTGTGTGGAGCACCGGGGCTCGGCGGGCCCGGCGCTCTCCCGCCGGCTGGATCCGCGGGAGGGGCAGCTCCGGACAGAGCTCCGGGACCCGCTGTTCACCCAGCCCCTTCTCACTCCGTCCCCCACGACCTGCAGCCCCTCCTTCTCCCGTGCTATAATAAAGAGCCGGGAAACTTCTATCCACTGGGATTTTTAGTTCGCTTACTCCAGCCCGCCAAGGAAGACCCGCATTCCCCCCTCCGCGCCAGCTCTTTAGGTCTGAGCCCTAATTAGGACTCGGGCCAGACAGCCCGGCAAGGGGCCGGGTGCTGGAGGCCCTGAACGGTGCTTTGAACAGAGTCTTCCCCGACCCAAGGCTTCACAGCGACAAACCTGTTCTGTCCTGTCCCTCTTTCAAAAAGAAAAAAAAAAAGACTGGGCACTGATCACTCGTGGGACCCTTCCTATGACCAGCCGAGCAACGGGGACCGGGAGCTCCTCCGGGCTGGCTTCACATTCACGATAGAAATTTGGTCGTGGGGGGAAGCTGCTGGCCAGTTTCTAGCAGGAAGGGGCCCGAGGGGCGCCGCGGGGCTCCGAGCCGCTCAGCGGGATTGCACTCGCTGTGCCCGAGCAGGGCTCCGCGGTCGCCGCTGCTTCCAAGGGAGAGCTGCTTTCCCATGCCCAGTGGCTGGAGCTGATTCACCCACAAAGATCGCGGTGTGGGGAAGTGGGTATGGGGTGCGAAAAAGGAGAAAGGAAAAGGACCAACTCGTCCTAGGAAAAGTTACTGCCCAGCAGAACTACCGATGGTTTTATTCATGCGACGTGTCCCACCAAAATATATGTGATAATCGTGGGGAGCCAGGAGTAGATTTTGGGCCCACGTGTTTTTCTCCTCTCCTTAAGACACCCAGTTGAATCGCGCCGAATTTCTCGTCACCTGGGAAAAACACTCCAGGGTTCTCAGCAGAACAGGGAAACGACTCCGATTCGATTTCTTTTTTTACGCAATTGCCAAAGAACAGTCTAGTTCTTTGTGCGTGTGTGTGTGTGACCAATATCCAGAGATATATCGGGGGACAAAACTTTACCCACATCGGTGACAGTCCCGAACTAGGAAGACACGTTACCCCCAGAAGCATCGCGTGTTTTCAGTCTCTTATTCCAGTTGTAATTTAAGAACTACTCCCATGTCCACCGCACTTCGGCAAAAGGAATAGGCGAACGTTTTAGGAACAGAAGTGACCTAAAAATCAGTCATGCTACAAGTGTATGTGTGTGCCCTGTGTTAGTGCAGACCTTCTGCAAAATTGTGGTGTATGCATATACTCTGAGGTGTGTGTAGATGCGTCTTCGCAAGAGTGTGTTTGTGCAGAAAAGCGTTTATTTTCCCGTTGAGTTATTCAAACGTACAATAGAGAGCCGCACTAAATCAGGCTGAGATTTGCCGGGAGATAGGGTTAATTCAGTATACAGAGAGCTATGAGGGGAAAAAAAGGTCATTAAACCCAAAACTTATCACAGGGTCGTAGAAAAAGCTGTGTATTTCTGTGTATCGCTTGCCAAAGTGCAGACGGACCTTTAATTCTTCTTTATTTACATATTCGTTTGATTTAAATATTCACTCCTGGACAGTGGTCAAACTATCGATGGGATGGACGTATTCCAAGGCATTTTGAAAAGACACCGACCGTTGTTTTAAGGTCCCTGCACGGGTTTTTAAATGAGGGAACCGGGAAGAAAAGAAAAAAAAAAGAAAAAAGAAAAAAAAGAAGAAAGCAAAACGGCACTCGTCCAAATGACTAACATTAAAAGAAAAAAAATCTGTTGCTAATATTTCAAAGAACAAAGGGATGGATAATTCTTATGGTCAATGAATACAAACTAAATACCAAAAGCATCTTCAGAAATAAAAGCGAGCAGATAATGGATTTCATTAAATATTTCACATTTTAAAAATTATACCTTTTATATGTACTTGTCCTTAACCTTTAAAAGGAACTGCTGTAAATACAAGATCCGTACTTTCTCTAATAGATTTTAGTAGGAGCTGGTGACAGAGAACTGATTTCTTTTCTATTAGGCTTTAGTACATCTTTGTTGAAGGCCTGCAGAATGACCAGGGATTAGATTTGCATCTCTTAGACTCCCTGTGTGGTCTTTGTAAGGAGCTTGTAACTGTTAAAAATGACTTGTTAGGAAGCGTGTGGGCTCTCATCTCTTTGCTTTTGACAGAATGATTGTGAAATTCAGATTGTTCTTATAGGCTTTAGCCTGCAGATTCCACCTGAGCCTTAAGCAATTAGAGCTTAATCTCAGTGCAATCATATTTGAGTTAGAATTTATTGCACTTTGTTTACTTCAATTAAAGAGCTACAGAATATTTCGGAGCAGTTTTTAAGCGATATTCTCCAGGCAATAGTTAATTTTTTCAACCCTTGAATGTTATCCTTACCGCCCCATCGCTCGGCGGTTTGGAGTGCAAAGCACTCTTCGGGTTTCCCGGGCGAAAATGAATAGGAAACAGCAGGAAAGAAAAAACAAGCTGAAATTCCTGGCGACGCGGAGGGGAGAAGATGCCTGCTGCATCCCTTTCTTCGAGGAGCCGGCGGGAGCGCGGCTGGCCGCTCGGCCGGAGCGCTGCGCCTGCGAAGGGAGCCCTCGGGGCGGGAGGGGCGAGCCGTGCCCGGGCCCGGGGCTCGCTGCCTCTGCGGCGGTGCCGGCCGCGCCTGTCGGTGCTTGCGGGGCCCGGGCCGGGCCGGTTCCGAGGGGAGTCCCCGCTGCCCACCCCCGCCCCGCCCGGCACGGACAGCCCGGGCGCGTCCCCGGCGAGGCGGCTTCCCCGTGCACCCCAGCGAAGCGACACCTAACCACGCCACCTGCCTGCCGCTGGCCGAGACTTCCACCGGCGGGCTACGATGGTGAAACGGGAAAAATACACGCTCGGAGTGGTTATTTCCTCGCTTGTATGACAAGTTTCTATTTGTGTTCAGGTTTCATATGGACAGCCCGAGAGGGATGCTTTTACTACTGACATTCACATAATTACGGTTTTCAAGTGCCATCCACTCATTCCTTTCTTCTTTTTTTTTTCCTCTTTTCTCCCCACCCCCCAACCCCCCCCCCCCCCAATCATTAGGGCTTCTTGAAAAGTCTTTATCAAATCTCTGTGAATTCAACTCAAAACTTTTCAAAAGGCTTTAAAATTTGAGGTTTTTCTGTTTTAAATCTGGGGACAATTTTTTTCTCCTCATGTGAGAGAAATATTTGCCATGGGTATACTCTCAGGGCCCGATCCTTTTCCTGCTGAAGTTACTATGAGAGACCTCCTCCAGCTCTTAGCAGAATAGGATCAAGCCCTTCCATGCTAATAGAGGTTTAATAGCATCAGCACATGCCCAACAACCACCATTATAACCTTGACCCGGTCAGGTGCAATGATATTACTCCTCCTAAATTTATCCTGCATTTCCTTGGTGACAGCAAACAGCTCTCTATCACCTCTCACAACCCACAATAACCTACAGGCAGTGATACCAATAACTCACTGGTCTTTTGTTATTCTTTTCCCTAGGAAGTCTAATAAGTAATAATAGTGAAAAATAAAAAATAATCACATCCTTCATCCTATCTGCATCCTTCAGCCCCATCAAGCTGTACTGCTCAGAATGTTTCAGCCTGATGGTGACTGCTGAAGTACTCAAATTGCCATCTTTCTAAAAATGAGCGAGTTACCTCTGAGTAGCCTTTGCCGTGATGTTGAGTGTGGAATGAAGTGCTGGAGCACAAGAGTCCCCATGTGTACCCTGCTCCATAACTGTACTGCTAGGCTTGCTCCATTCGCCCTGAACATTTCTTTGCAGGGAGCATTGGGGTAGTCTGGCATTATCACTTTAAAAACTTTGTTTCAGGGCTGTTAGAGGGATATCAGCCTGACCTTTCTTTCTTGCAGGATTATTTTTAAACCTCAGATTTTTACTACTTTCTTGGACATGCCATGATTTACAATTTATCTTTTGCTTTCAGCCCAATAGCCACAGACACAATTTTGCCTAACAAAACTTTATATTTGCTTGAAAGGATCTCTATATATTTCTGCATAATAAAGTGCTCTTCAGACCTTTCCTATAATGTGGAGATACATTTACCAAATAATCAGTGCTCTAAGAAAATAAAATAGTGGAATCCGACAATACTCTCTGCAGATTGTAGGATGCTACAAACCAAATTATTTTAGTGCTAAAATTTTTTTTTATTAAAATGATGCCATGCAGGCAAAAACATTCTCTTCCTGAAACAACAGGCAATTCTTGCCTTGAAATATTGTTAAACAAATGAAACCAACTCAGGCCACAGCTTAATCTGTTTTACATCAGGCTTGAACAGAGCTGAACTAGTTCAAATGACAAGACTATTTTGGTTATCAGTCCAAGAATAACCCTGTATCTCTGCTGCTCCTCATCTTTCCTCTGCTTGCAGCACCTGTGCTTGTGTGTGTGTGGCTTATTCACTGAAGGCAGAAAGATCTGGACTTATGGCAAAGTAAATACAGCAAAGGTTCTACTTTGACAAAAGAAATTGACAGCTTCAATACTATCCTTGCTTGAGACAGAACCAAGAACTAGAGAAGCAATAAAGGAGGTAGAAGGTAGAGGTGACACTTTTCTCAACATGCATGTATTGAAAAATGCTTATAGAAAAGGAAAAAAAAAAAACAAAACAGGGAGAATCAGGCATTTTCTTCTAGCATTATCTCACACAGGATTAGGATAATGAGAGAGGCTGTCGTAAGAATGGAGAGCAAGCATGAAGAAACAAGCCAGAGCAATGCTAACATGCACAAAGCTCTGCAAAACCAGCATGGCATCCTGTTCTCTAAAAGACTCCAGACTTTATTAGAATTAGGAAGCAGCTGATCAGACTGTAGGCAAGTGACCTCAATTCAGTCTATTTGAATGATTTTGACACTTCATGAAGGAAGAACAGGTTTTACAACACAGTAACACGGAAAAGTTACGTGCTGAAATCGAGAAGGGAGCAAAGGGGTCTTAAGCGATAAGTCCCTGAATTATGCCTAGAGGCATACCAGTAGGCTCTTTTGATATGGAAAGTGAAATACGACCTGCAACCAAAAACTTCCTAGCATGTGGAGGAAGTCTTTCCCACTAGAGAAAGGGTGGACCCAGTTATCAAAACCAGGTCTGTAGAGAAGTTTGAGAAAGGTCTTCAAAACATGCAAAAGTGGCCTTGTTTTCCTTGTACTGAAATTAATGGAAAAGCTTTCTTGGCTTCTAAAGATGAAATTATGTTATCCCTTTAGTGAGTATTTTTGGGAAGCTCAGAGGTGAGAAGAGATTTGACTGCCACAGAAGCCAGTAACAGCCAGTCAAAAACCCTCAACACAGCTGCACACAGAACAACGTTTTTTTATAGAGTTTTTTTTTTTTTTTAATTTTGCTTTATTCTGAAGTCCTCTGTGCTACAGGTACACTTAAGTGAAGAAGTCAAATTAGGAGTTTTCCTGTTTTCCTGCTTTTTTTTTTTTTTTTTTTTGCTAGGGTTGTTGTCCCAAGATCTGTCTTGGACAGATCTATTCTGGAGTGAAGCCTGATGCATCCAATTCTGGCTTACAGATTCAATGCACTGGGATTTCTTATGAAACAGTGAGAAATTTGTCTGTAGGAAGGAAGACCTCAGTGACAAAAGCATTTCAGTATTTTTTCCTGTTCCTCTTCTCTAACAATTTAGTTAAGTGAATCCCAGATGTCAAGACTGCTTTGTAAGACATAAGCTGTAGGACAAACATGTCCACTAGCCATATAAATAATGGAAACACATTATTTGTAATCTTTGACTTTTCAATATACAATCTATGCAATCTTTATTATTGATTGTTTTAAAACTAATGCACCCAGAGTAATGAAATAAGTATATTTTTTCACATTTTTCAGTAGAAAAAATATGCTTTGGTCCCAATATGAATTTTGTCAAGAACTGTGAAAGGTAGATGTCTCTAAAGTGGACAACAGGTTTCAAAAATGTATTTGCAGTCATATTCTTTCTGGGTGCCTTGTCTCAGCCTATTCCAAAATACTCAGGAAAAAAAAGTGAATGATCCAGAGTCTGCTTGGCAATGAAGAGCTTGCACTGTAATATACAAAAGTACCAAAGCTTGGAGGAATAAGGAAAGTGAGATAGTGTATTCTGGAAGTTCTCTGCTAATCTTCACTGACTGAAGTGAGGAAAACTTCTTCCACTCATTTCCAGTCATGTGCTGCACCAGTAAAACCCAGGCTCTAATGAAAGGGTAAGGCTCATAGAGGTGTGTGAGGCTATTACAGCTTAGACAAAAATCTAAAGGGCAGGAAAGAAATGAGGATGGTGTGAGTATTCAAAGGTTCAGAGAAACTAGAACATTATTCATAGAGCAACGGTTAGGCTTAGAGAAAAGATTATATAAGAAGGCAAAGCCAAATCAGACCAGTAGCTCATATAACTCAGTATCCTTTCCTTGGACAACAGTACTAGCTATTACTTCTGAAACAAGATGTTCAAAGTGGCTAAGTATAGAATAATTGGCTTCATAGAGTGCTATCAGAACTGTGTCTGGAAGCTTTCTGAACTTCATTAATTCTTGGACTTCCCTTGGTGTATCTGGGTGTACCAGGAATATCCACACCTTTGAACCATGTCAATTCACATTTGGCTGTTCAAGGTCTCACTTTTCCTGAGTTCTCAAAGAGGCATGCTACATAGGGCAACTTCTTTTGTGGTGTTATATTAAAGTTAGGGTTCCTCTTTCTCATAGTACTTTTTATCTAGGAATCAATTCCATCATGATGTTCATGGAGTGTGTAATGCAACTTTTTCTCTAGAAGCTGCAGAAATTTGAGGAACTTGTAGAAAAACCATGTTTTTCCTGCTCAGTCAGTAAGCAGTCTTGTAAGATCCAAAGGTTTTCTCTTATTTCTAATGTCCTCTTTAGTGTTATCTTGTTTAGAGCATGAGCTATATATATCACTATTTTGAGCAGTACAAATATGATCCTGAATAGTTGGTATGTCCTCTGAAGAAAAAGAACCACAAGATTTTATGAGTCTTTTCATAATAGGAGGAATCACCACTTGCTTGTTTACTTCATATAGCAAATGGAAACAAAAGTACGTCCCACAATCCAAACTCTTTTCTCTTCCTATATGATACTCTTAGGAGCATTGGGATATTTAAAAATTTTTTTTGCAAATACAAGCAGTATCTTCCTTTTTGTTCTCTCTTATGTACTCCATTTCCACCCCAGTTCAGAAGTGACATTTTAGTTATATTTATTCACGGAATACAAGCATTTTTTTTTTCTGTTTATGAAATCAATGATATGTGTTTTTCCAGGGCAGTATCAAAGAGGTTGAGGTGACACAGTAACTAGGAAAAAAAATCCTATAGTAGATGTAATTTTAATTAAGTAGAAAGAAACTTGACACCCTAGAGCCAAAAGCTTAGGCTAGGCAAACTCCAGCTGAAATAAGGTGCAAATCTTTACCAGTGAAGGTGTAAGAGTGATAGATCCTCTATCACTTTAAATTGAAGGTATATGTCTTTGTGCAGCAGGCACAGAACCCTGATGCAGAAATTACTGGGTGACATGTGGTCACCTGCTGTGTGCAGGCAGTAAGACAGAAGATACCCACTGGCTCTTTCTTGTCTCAGTTTCAGTAACTCTGAGGAATCCTATACCAACAAAGTCTCTTTGTCCTTGAAAGGTCTCAATGCTCTCTTTTTCAGAAAGGGTTTTACTGGAGATAAGACCATTAACCACTCAATAACAGAGGTAACACTGATAACCTGACATCTACATCTACGCTACACCCAACCTGAATTCAATATGTAGAGAAGTTTGCAAAGCTTTTACCCTTACAAAACTCTGGAACAGGAACAAATGTTTCCATTGGAGAAAAGTACTTCTGTCCCTATGTTTATGCTCAGTATCCATGGAAGCACTGCTTCTCTGTACTTACTGTGTCATCCATCACATGTGTGTCTCAACAAGCCAGTGAACCAATCCCAGCCACCTCTCTTCTCAGGAAGTGGCATCACTCACTCATCTCAGCTTGACAAGTCCATCCCATACACCTGTGCTTCACAGCATTTGAACTCCTGGTGTCTTTCCAGTCTCAGGAACATGGGTTTCTCAACAAAACAAGACAAACTGCCATAACACAGGCACATGAATGTACTGAAATCCTAATTTCCACTGAAAAGTCCACACTAAATCCCCCACTAATCCATAGTGCCTGGTATTGACCAGTTGTTACAGGGGTCCCATACTCAGTCCTGAGACAAGTTCCTGATGGTTTGACTCGATCCAAGCTACAGTTATTTTGGGCTCTTTGGGTATGTGACTCAAGAGGAAGAGGCCTCCAGAAAGCTTTTATCACCTGTCTTTCACTAAATTTAATACTTCTCTTTCTCACTGCCATAGCTCCACTTTTCTGCCCCCTATGCATCTTCTCTGTTTCCAGTCAAAGTGTTTCTGCAGGGAAAGAGGGAGAGAGAGGGCACAGGAGTCAGCTCTGCTGCCAGTTCGTGCTGGTGTATCAGGAGATAACTGGGCTTGAAGAATGTACTTTGACAGGCTGCTCCAATAAGCCTTTAACACCTCAAGTGAAAGGGCCTCTTCAAACCCAACACAGTCAGGAAAAGGAAAAATCTCAATTAATCTGAAACACGGTTTTCACTTTTATGCTAAGAATCAGATTAACTTTTCAATTCTAACTTCATATCCAGTACAATACAGCTGAAATAAGATTTGAGGGTTGTTTTTAGAAATCTTTGCTCCACTAAAATATTTCCAATAAGGAGACTCCCAGAAAAAAACAGCATGATACTTTCTAATGGAATAGTATGATTTGCCCTCAATGTGAAGCACTACTAGACCAATATTATTTTTTTTAAATGCACATGGTTTGGAGACCTGAGATGTTAGATATATGGCCTATATATCTCAGAGACCCAGATGATAGTTTCTGTACAGGACTGTACAGGAATCACAGTCACATTTTTCAGATACCTCTGAGAGTTAACTAAGTATAAACATAACAATGAAGTTAATGCCTTCAGAAAACATTTCAATTTTAGCTACTTTGTTTTCAAAATCATAGTAAATAATGAAAGGAAGGAGACAAAGAGGGGGAAATGCAGATGGTAATAATGGGAACTCAAATGGCTGCACAGGAAGAGGAAGATAAGAAGCCCAAAGGAAAATCATAAGGCCAGAGGAAACAGGAGGAAATGGAAGAATTGGACTATATACTGGTTGTACTGAAGGAAAGAATTCTTCTTTTTGAATACTTAATTCCATAGAAAGGCATTAAATATAAATAGGTGATTAAATACTGATTTCTTACAAGCAGTATCTATTTTCTTTGAAACCTACCACAAGTTGCAATTTCAGTATGTATTTTTCTGTAGATGAAAAAGACTGAAAAATTGTCTGAGCTCTGAACGATGACAGATTTCTGCTTTCTCTACTGTGTGGATGACCACTGTCACACATAGGGCCTTTCTGGGGAAAGGTGACGATGATTTATAAGATTAAGGGGAGCTTAATCACCTGACTGCAGTATCTAAACCCCAGAAATAGGCCCAGCTTCAACCAGGGAAAAAGAGTGAGAGAAGGGTTTTACCCAAATGAAGAAAACAGGTTAGAGAGAACTGAAGATACAGGCTCAATGATCTTCTGGAAATTTGTAGCATGAGGGGGAAGAAGAAAATAGCCTGCTGAACTGTGCAGCTAACATCTCAGTCACAAGTCTCTCCTTATTCTCTTTGCTCTCAAATCCCTAGAAGCAGCAGGAGCAGCGTAACAGAAACAAAAGATGTAGTACACTCTCCCTGACCCTGAGCCTGAAGAGGCCTCTCAGCTCCAATTCCACTTTATAGAAGTGTGATTTCATAGGGGTCCAAGAATATGTCATGGTTGTCTGAGGGCCATAACAGCGGATGGAGAGAAAGGGTAGGTCCTACCTACTGTCAGCATAAAATATACACAGTATTTCAGCTGGTATTGATTTCTTCTGCAATCCAACAGCTGACAGACTTCAAACTCTGGTGTTTGCACTCTGCAGTGTGTTTTTGCATATTTTAGCCAACTGCCTGCTCCTACTGTCCCTGCAGCCCTCCTTAGCATAAGGAGAATCTGATGGCCCAGAGGGTCAGTGAGAGCAGTGAGCACACACTGATCACAAGGTGCAGCTTCAAAAGATGCAGATTCCAAGTGGGACAGAGAGCTCCCATTGCAGACTGGGGATAGGCTCCTATATGATGCAGAGCTGAAGTTCTTGAACCTGAAATCTTCAAATGACTAGTTTTACACCCCCTGGGTGTAGAAGGGGTCTTGTCCTGACTTCCTAGAGTCAGTATGGGCAAGAATGAAGAAACTTTCTAGGAAAAAAGCCCCAGCACTTTTGAAACAAGAGTAAAGAATTTGAAAAGTGGCATGAAGAGGTGATGGATAAATTAGCAGTCAGATGAAAATTACAGAGATTCCTTTTGTGTGTGTGCGTAGCTAATGGGAAACATCAGATGTTTAAAAGCAAATGGCTTACAAGTGGTGGTTTGTTTTAATATTAAATAAAATTCATTGCACTGCATGTCGTTAGATATTAAAATTCCAGGGGCACCAACTAAAGTCAGATGATGAATTCTTACACATTCCACACATCTTTAATATTTAAACAACCTGATTTGCAAAATAAGAAAATACCTGCTTTTACAGCACTGAAATAGCTTTTTATTATTCCAGTTTTTAGCTCCCTGAATGTATGTATCTCCACAGATAAACAGAGATAAAGGCAGGATGTAGAGGATAGTAGCATTTACTTCTGATTCAAAATTATCTTGTGTGTGAGAGAAGGGAAAGAAATCATTGATTTTCTTCCAGCTTTCTCTGTGTCTGGACTTGCTTTCTTTGTACATTTACTTTAAAAATGTAGCTCTGATTTAGAAATGCAGTCACCAAATAGTATGTTTCACATATAGACTGTACTTAGAGAAGGACACAAATTCACCAAATTACATTTTACTTTAGAACATAAAATGCAACATGCCAATTGAAATATTTCTAGTGTATCCAACAAGAATGTATTAAGAAAAAAAACCAGTTTAAAATCTAAGGATATTGAATTTATCTGGTTTTAAGCAAAAATCTATTGAACAGCAAAATAAAAGGTATTGTACTGCATATTCCTGCTTAAACCCGAGAAAAACACTACAGCATCGCTGTTAATTAGCTCCAGTCAACATGAAATGCTTTACAACACTTCTCACATCAGTTATTCACCTGAGCTTTAGAATAAACATTTACCATACTCTACATTAAAAAAATAACTAGAAAGTATATAGCTTTTTCCTTCAAATGATGGAGTTATTTCAGACAGTATTTCTGTAGCAGAGAAGATATTTTTTAAAATTTCCATAAAAGCAGAGATTAAACCACTGAACAATGTGGTTTATAATTCTATTTGTGTGTGTTAATATCTATTCTTAATAATCAAATCATATATATTGCTTTTTAAAAGATCTTTTAGCCTTTCTGTATTTATTTTAATTTTTGTGTACTTCAGTTATCTGCTATGCAAGAGAATAATTTGTAAAGGCATCATATAAAAATCTCCATTTAATGCATTATAAATAATGAAGTGCTACATTATAATAATTATTTCCATATTAACTGAATGCACAGCTGAGTCACCTGTATTAAACGTCTACACTTTGCTTAATGCCTTTAAATAGCATCTAATATTTCTTCTTATTGCAATTATTCAACTGATATTCTGGCCCAGAGGAAGGTGCAGAGTTAACTTGTATAAGGCCAACGACTTTCCAAGGAGAAGCACCCTATTTAATGCATTATATCTACGTAATTTAATTCTGATTGTGCAATGTGTGTATTTAAAAGGCTGACTCCTTGCATCATGCATTTCAAAAAGGCAGTAAACAGCTTCCCATTTCACATAACAGCTGAGATGAAATGTCTGAAATGCCTTCTTTCCAAAAAAGTGGCTATAACTTCAGAGTGAAGGATGCCACAGCTTGTCTATGGGTTAACATCAGTTAAAACATCAGAATACAGTATTTGCTTTTACAGGTATTATTTAAAAGTCTGGGATTCAGTATTCACTGTGTACATATTTATAAACATGCACATTTGTTGAAGTCAGAGACAATGCTTCCAAACTCAGAATAAATTTTTTTAACAAGGATACAGAGACAATGCAGAAGACAAAAAAAATATTTTGTCTAAAAAGCCATACTAAGCCAGACAGCTCTTTTTGTGAACTTTCTGAATCCCAGCAGACATTATTTATTATTTGTTCACCGATGCTCTTCATGTTGTAACAACAAATAAGTAGTACTAAGGCATTTTCTGCCCCTCAGTTGTAAATACCAGACCCAACCAAAAAGGGGCCACCTTCATTACAAAAGTGAATGAGGTTTGGGATTAATTAGGAAGAGGGAATGCAAGGATTCACACTAAAAAGGAAACTACCTTGTATCATTAGTTTGATTGATCTTGGGAAAAAAAAAAGAAAGAAAGAAACAAACAGTAAAAACAATCCCAAATCCTTTCAAATAAGAAGTGAAAGCAGAAGTAAATGAAATTCAAAGACTGCTCTTAAGCTTCTCTGAAGTCTCATTTCTACTTAATAAACTATGGCAATAGAGCATATGTCTTCAAATTATTTAATGCATCTATTACAGGAGATATTCAAAACTGACCAGCAGGACAATTGTGCCATTCATGTTCATGTTTCAATTAAACATTTGTGACTGAGACACTTTGCTTGTAAAGATTGCAATGTTCTTAACACGTTGGCAATTTTATGATCAGTGGCTAATGAAAAATCACATTGCTGACCCCATTTTTTAGTAAATACAATGTCAATGCCTCAATGCCAATTTGAGTATTAAAGTAGTCACAGAACCGTTTCTGAACTCATTGTCTCTTAAAGCAAATATATCTCAGGGAAAGGTCAAATAGTTTGGGTAAAAATATTTGAATCCTTTTGATAAACAAAGTTGTAAAGCAAGTTGTAGAGTTACAGAAAGTTAATAATAGACTTTGGCTCAATAGGAGGATATATTGTGTGAGAAATTTTAAAAGAGAAAATTCAATCACTTAATTTGTCATAATTTTCAACAGCAAAATTGTCTTCTGCTAATGTGGAGAGAATCTGCTGTGCTGTGTACAACTGAAAAGAAAAACTTTTAGAGAAAAAAAAAATCATGAGCACAAAGCAGTCTATCAAACACTTCTATCTAGAAAATACTGGTACTTAATTCTGGTCTTCTTCATGCTCCTTGGCTGAGGATCAAAATTCTTATTTGGACAAAACTCTCACAGCTGTCTTTCTCTAGATTTTTGCCTAAGCAGAAGTGACAAGAATTTGCCATTTTGTACACCAGCCTGGTTTTCTGCACTCTCGTACAAATTTAAGCCACTGGCTTCAGCTGAATTATTTTTGGTATACATTATTGAATGAGAAAGAGCTGATCCCTTGGATTACACATTTTGTTTACATAATGTAAATGTAACTCTAAGTCTTTTCATGAAATTATCACTAATGAAGCCTAGGAAATTTATTGATGGACCGGGGAAATCTTTCTGTCCTAATTTTCTCTTTTGTGTGTTACTTATTGTAATAGAATCAATAAAAACAACAGTACTGAGAAAGGAAGTAGAAGAAAGAAAACTACTTGGTGGCTAAGCACACAGGACAAAGCCACAGAAAACAGCAGCACAGGGATGAAATATTCTTTACAGAGTGCTCCTAGCCAAAATGAAATCAATGAGCCATATGAAATCCTGCTTCAACTTTTATATTAGTATAAAGAAAACTGATTTTTAAAGTGTGCTGCATTCATTATGAGAAAGATTGAAGCAACATATATTTTAGATTTAAAAGTAAACAAACAATAAATGAATGAATGAACATTACATGGTAATCTATTTAGAAAATCTATGTAAGCAGGCCTGACATTGAAACACATTTTGGGAAAGATCCATAAATATGGTATTCAGCTGTAAGAACTGCAGGAATCAGATTCAACATCTATGTCTGCAATTCTTTAGTACCAATGAATATATTTAATTTCCATCTTTCTTAAGTAAAACAATTCTTTTCCATAACAAACGATTTCTTTTTCTGGGAGAAATATATTTTTTAAGACCATGCCTATTTACCTTTTAAGGTCTTAAAAAGATTTCTTATGCAACCTCACAAACAGGTGCCTAAATAGGGCAGGGAAACAAAGAGAAAGTGTTGATAAAATACAAACTCATCAATCATATTTGTAGTTATTAACAAATATGAAGTACAGAAAGATGCTCCAAATCCTCTTTATTTGGTCAACCAGTTCAAAGGAACTACTTGCACCAGGAGAGCAGGGTTTTGGTCAAATATGGGTTCAGACGCACCTTTAAAAGAAGTACAGAAAGGAAGAAGACTCTAGAGGAATGTTTCCCCTGGGAAGAGTGGTTTACTGCAAAGGCAGAAACATAAAAATTGAATCTGAAATACACAGTTCTTACTGAATTGGTTAAAGTCAAAGAAGTTCAGGCACACTGAAAAGTGAGTGTAAACTCACTTTTATGCTGTATGTGGTGGTGGGGGGCATGATATACATCTTTCTCTCTGACTTGACTGCAGGCAGAAAACATTCTGAAGGACCTTTTGTTTGATCTCTGGCGGCTGAGTATCCACCTTGGGCTTTCTCCTTACGTATGGATCTACTGAGACGTGCTGCTGTTGAATTCAACGGAATTGAGCCCTAACTGTGATTGGGATATGAGGACACATAATTAGCTGTGTTAGAAAACTGACCCTCAGTCTTTCATTAAGATGGAATTTTACCCTGTAAAATTTGAATTAGTAAAGACATTTTAATCAGGAAAATAAAATAACCAAATGATTCTCCTCTGTTGTTATTTTTACAGCGCAGTGAGACAATGGTAGGGAAACTCACTTTAGGTGATATCACTTAATTAGGAAAAGCATCCTAATCAGATCCCCCTCCAATTGCAATAACTGTGGGGAGTCAAGTACATTTCTCTATCAAAGTAGGAAGCTGCTCTGAAGTATAGATATTGATAATTTAAACTGTGATACAAGAGCAATAGAAGAGAGGGCACAAACACTAAGACAGCAACCTCCTATTTTCTATACCCCAATTTCAGGACTGATTCTAAAAGATACATGCTACAGCTCTTATGACATTTTTGCACCTTCACTTACTAAAATACTAGTAATATAGTAATACTAGATCACTACCTACATATCTAAGACTCAATGGCACATAGACTTCTCTCCTTAGTGATTCAGTATGAGCAACTGAGACCAGTTCACTCCTTGCATTTTCCTGATATTTCTATCCATATCCTTACTTAGTGTTGCACATTATATATGGGAAACTTGGAGCCTGTTATGGCCACAGAGAATCTCTTGCTGGAAAGTTCCTGTGTTAGCAGCTATACTGCCTGGTACTTTTGGAAGTGTAGTAACCCCGCATCCTCTAATTCAATTAAGGCAACTGTGGACTAATGGTAAGTTAAGCCTCCTGTATTTATAAATATGCTTACAGTTTCCCTCTTTACATTTATCTCCAATACTATATGTGCCCATTAATGACAGCATTTTACACCATTCAGATTTTGCATAGGAAAAGTGGCTTTGGCTTACTGGGCCTGATACTCTGCCTTCAGCAGCACACTAATGCAAACCTAGGAACTCCAGAAATCCCCTTCAGTTTCAGAGTAAATCTTAGGGTGTATTTCAGTGAATCAGGTTTTTAGTGAGGCACCTCCTCCCTAACTACAAGCAGCCAGGCATAATAAAAGCCATACAGAAGGGAAAAGGAAATAAATACTAAAGTACTACCAAGTACATGCAATTAGTTGCATTGCCAACACCAATCATTGAAAAGTTACAAAACAGGCTTTAAGATCACAATTTTTAATACATGTGTGGAATCCTGTTCATGCACTTACTAAATTTGAGTGTTTGGTTTCCCCCAGAGTTTTCCTAAGCAAACAGCTGCTAGCAACTTCAGCACTAATTTGGCAGGGGGGAATCAATGCTTACATATTGACTACACAGTGTATAGTAGATTTTTTAAAAAAAGTTTTTAAAAAAGTTCTTCATAAAATACTCTGAAATTAAACTGTCCTGGCATAAGATGGTAGGCTTTCTGCTTTGAGGACAGGAGTAAATGTCTAGGTTTTACCATGTGGATGAAAAATATGGAAGTAGGTTACCAGTACATTCTAGCTAAACTCTGTTCAGAATACTCATAAATTATGAGAAAGTGGGGATGCCATGAGTAAAGAGAGACTATTGCTGATACTCAAACTCTTCAAAACTAGAGCTGATTATGGAGAATTTTAGAAAGATCTCAAGATCTCACATTAAGTGACCACTAAAATGACTACTGAACCTAATGTTGATGTATGCAAAGTATCAAATCTGAAGAAAAACAACCCCTTTACATAGAGCTCTACATACACAAAGATAGGCTCTAAATTAACCAGTGGTGCAGGACGGAGCTTTTGGCCATCTTTTTGCATAGTCCTCTGAAAATATCAGCTCAGTGATCAGTACAGACATATGAGGAACATGACATGTTAGAGAGAAGAGGGGAGACAGAGAAGAAAACAGAAAGTATCTCCGTGTCAATGAACAAATTCATACTGCAGCCACACATTAGACTATAGCCCTACACTGAAGCCACAATACAGGAAAATATCATTACAATGGATTCAGGGAAAAAAAGAAAGAAAACCAGATCAGAATCATCAGTAAGATAACATAGTTTCCTACCAAGTCTTAGTTCATTACACTAAGACTCTTCAGCTTGGAAACAAAGGCTGTTAAAAAATGACATGAGGAAGGTGAATAAGGAAAAACAAGTGGGCATCTAGTGAAAGGATGAAGTAGTAGGTTGAAATGTAACAAAAATAAATGCTGCATAAACTTTTTGTGAAATTCGTCGTTGCAGGGTTTTATTGGGCCAGAAGCGCAAGGGGGTCAAAACGCCTTAGACAATTTTATGTAATTAAACTCTTCATGTGGTTACTAGCCACAACATGACCTCAGTGCAAGTTTCTGCCCAGGAAATCATTAAACCATTGATTTCTTAGATGTCTAAGGGAAAACACAGTAGTATCATGGTGTATTTCCCCTATTTATTAGATTCTGAGAGTTTGCCATTGAACACTGTCAAGCAGTGCACCCTTGATCATTTAGATCTGATCCAACAAAGCCATCCTCTGGTTATGTTCATACAAGAATTTCCTGAAAAAATGAAAACTGGCATTTTCAGGTAGTCACATAATTCCAGGAAACAGAAATTCTGAATAAACCTAAAGTTAGGAGTTTCGTCATAACATCACAAGATGTGAAAATGTTCATGTGATGACCTGGAGAATCTGTATATAATGAAAAATTCCAATTCATTTTATCAAAATCCTATGCCATTGTTTTATCTTAAAAGCTTCTGAATTGGCTATTTCTCATCATGGCTCTGCCTTGTATCCAACTAATAAGAAACAATCAAAACTAATTTTCAAGAAATTAAATGGCTGCAGCCACTTATTTCCAGCCTTTCTGAAGGATTTGAAAGAGAAGAGGAGCTAACAGGACTGCTTTTAAACCACACAGTTTGAAAGACTGCAGGGTCACTTGAAGGTAACTTGCAGACAGACAAAGGATGCTGGAGCAGAACAGATGGGCATACTTCCAAAGCAGAATGGTTCTGTTTAACTGCAAGATCCGATGGAAGAGAATAAAACAGATATACAGAAGGAAAATTCTACAGTTCAGGGAAAAGCTTATGATGGCAGGATTGGAAAGACAAAAATTTCTGCAGAGGCACTTTTACCTGAATGTGGAGGGCAAAGAAAGACTGAGGAGGTAGTGAAACACCTGTAAAAGTTTGTTATTGTTGTCTGCCCAGGTACAGAGTGACTGATTTCAAAATCTTCCCAAACTTTGTGTTTCTTACTGCTACACATGCCCAGGAAGTGATAAAGGAGAGTCTGGAAAGTTGGAGCTTGAGGTACTCATTTTAATGAGAAGCCTTTGGCAAGCCAAAGCTGCTCTTGCTGGCTTATGGCAGGTGGGCATCAAGAACCCATTTTTGTAAAGGGGTTAAAGACGAAAAGTAGATGCCTAGGATGTAGTAGATGTCAGTGGTGCCAAGGAAAGAAGCAGTGCTGCAGATTACTCAGACTAAGGAACGCTGAGAGCAAACTGATCCACAAGGCTAGGACCCAGCCACAGAGTGCGTACTGGGATGAGCTTTAGTAGGACTGACTTAGAATGAGTGAAATAAAGAATTGAACAGGGGAGAGCAGAAAGCTTGGAGGACTGAAATTTGACTGCCTCTTTGTGTGTAGCCTGACACACCACAGTGCTGATTTCCTCTAGCCTCCAGAAAGTAAGAGAAAAACCAAGCCTCTGCTCGCTGTTCCTGTGGTGACCTTGGGTGTGCGTGGCCAAAGGCTAGAGCTTCCTTCCTTCCTTGCTCCTTCCTTCCACTAGGCATGGAGTGACTGCTGTAGAGCATTCACTTTGCTCATGCTCACTGGACATCTGCACTTCTAAGTTAATGCAGGAAAAAAATGCCTTTGCAGACCCTCTGCTCTACAATGAATTTTACCTTGGAGTAAACAAATATGGTTTTCTGCTCTAACATTTAAAGTGATTTTCTGTGACATGTGTACTACCCATCCATTTTACTAGTAGCATGTACTGAATAACTGATGCCTTGGGGATAAGGTCTACAACTCAATCCAAATCTACTACTCTGATTGACCAAAGATTTTTTTAAATCAGCTTCTCTAGCCTGAAGGATCTTCTGAGTAAGCTAATACTCTAAAATATCTTTGGAGCTTAATTTCTAAACAGACCATCATTTCCACACGCTCATGTACAAAGGCAGCTCTGTTTGATCCTCTGTATATTCTAGGTCAACATGAACACGTAATGTTCATGTTGTTGCAGTGATGGTCTAAGGTTGCAAGTGAGAGCTGATGGACCTGGGAGAAGCAGAGACCTTCCAAGCACAAAACCTTGAATTGCCAGCATTTTTCTAAATAGTGGGTCTAATCAAAGATGTTATCTCTGCAAATCTCACTTCACATATCACAGACTTGCACATTGTTACTTTTATAGAGTAACACTGCCTAGATAAAACTAACTCATGTATTTTCATACTCCTTTTCACTGTCAGAAAAAGATTAAACCATAAATAATATTTTAGATTTACGCTAATCCCAGTAAATATATTTACTTCATTTTATGAAGTTACTAGAAAGTCTTTATTTGATTTTATCTAATTATCACATAAATGCAGGAACATTAAGTGGGCTGATGTCAGCAATCAGGACTGCTTGTTACACAACATCAGTAACAGGGGCTCAGGTATGAAACAACTGTAATTATAGGTATTTAGCCAAAATGTATGTCAGTTCTAACTGATTAGCTGTGTAATTCTTTATAAGCAACTGAAATACTTTATAAATAAAAATTGCAAACTTAGCAACCAACCAATATAGTCATAATATAGAAGTTTGATTGATTGTACAATAATACTTAATCCTCTACATTTTTCTTTACTTATGCTGATCGTAGGAAGCTTCTTCCTTCTTAGAATTCCTTTATTGGATATTTTTGTCCTTCTTTTTTTTCTTTAGTTTGTTTGGTTTGAGATTAATGTAATGGCTAAAGAAAGGTAAGTCTGCACAAGGTTGAGAATTTATCTATATTGCATGTCCATTAAAACTTGATTCTACCATGAGAGACACAAAAAAAGTCTCTCAAAAATATTTCATCATGGCTTCATCAAGCTTGATGGTACAATTAGTACTTTTCACTGGACTAATCAACACATGCATCATTCTGCCAAGTGTTGTATTGCTGGGGCATTTATCCCTTCAACACCATGTTGTGGCTATGGCAGCTGACTT
The DNA here is from genome assembly GCF_027579445.1 of Ammospiza nelsoni. Lineage (NCBI taxonomy): Eukaryota > Metazoa > Chordata > Aves > Passeriformes > Passerellidae > Ammospiza > Ammospiza nelsoni. The sequence goes on along the minus strand of NC_080638.1, from coordinate 40,097,518 downwards.
AGCTAGCTTGTCATGGTGAAAACCAACCCTTACCAATATTTAAGTGATTCTTCTCTTTCTTGTATCAACTGTTGCTTTAAAATAAGAGACACAGAAGTACAGATAAGGTGCAATGAGATATAGGCTGCACCAGGGTGACATAGGTGTACTCATGTACTGTCAAATACTGACATCCATAAAAACCAGACATACTATCAGCTATGAGGTTGCATTAACTGAGCTACAGAAAAATGCTTTCCTCTGGAAGGCACATGAAAAACCTGTTTTGGTTAATGTTAGCTACGTCACATTTTATAAACCCCACTGAATTATTGCATGTCACATAGGCCTCTCAACAAGAGTCCTGCAGCAGGTCTCTGCAAGTACCTATTTTGTACCACACATAAAAACCTCAAACATAAAGCCCACTTTGCTCCACTTTGGGTTATTTCTGCATCAGCAGCAGAGCAGGTTTTTGCTTTCAGCAGCTTTGACTGCTGAAACACATAACTGCTGTGCACTTGGAACAGTCTACCTAACATTACACAAAGAAGAATGAGTCAAAGTAGCTGCAGTCTGTGGCCATAATGGATATCACATATTTGTACTTAATTTATAATTAAGCAGAGTATGAAAATCATCATCACACACATTGAACACTCTTCCACATCATCACCTACTATCATCTGGCCACAGAGAATGGACTTTTCAGCCAAACTTCTATGTTTGCTTCTTTGTATTTGTATAACTTGTCCAAAATATTTAATTTGTGGTTAAGACAGGTAGGACTATACGCAGATGCTCAGATGCTACTGGCACAGCCAAAATTGAACCACACAGACCATTCATGTGAAAGTATTAAGTTGCCTGACCTGAAGTGAGCTGTCACAAACAAGTGTGACAAAAAAAGCATGAGTCACAGCTATGTGCAGCTCCGAAAAGCCCTTGCTAGAGGAAAACATGTGACTTTGCACTTGCTAAAGCAGGGCCACTACAGTTTACAGCTGCTGTCAGCCCTCGAAGCTCTTGCTCTTCACAAACAACAGTGCTTTATGCATGAAGACTGTCTCAAGAGCAAGACAGAGGAGCACTGATGGAACCATATTCCATTGAAATGTGCTATTTTATCCGTTCACTTCAGAGGAAACATTCTGCTTTATCATTTACAGGATGTCTCTTAAGCACATGAAGTAGCAGGAGCTGGGATTGCAGGAGGATGGATAATGCTGCCCAGACTGTATATGCATTCAACAGCTCCCTGCCCCAAGAATTCCCCTCCCTCTCCATCATTTAACTTTAGTTTCCTGCTGTCACTAGTCCTTCTCCCTCATACCATGATCTTAGCACCACTTGTGTTGCCAGGACAGTGCTAAAGACTTTGAGGAAAAGGTGAAAGGAAAAGAATATGTGGATTGATAGAAGCCAACAGAAGAGGCATCAGATGTGCTGCAATTCTGCACTGCCTTCCTTTACAGCAGGCTTTGTTGTTCCTCTTGAGGGCATGTTATTTTCACAGGGGCACAGCCTGAGGTACCCATTCACCATCTTTTCAGGAAGCCACAGCGAAAATCTTCTCTGCATCAGTTGTGCTGACACTGGACTTCACCCTTTCATCACTGGCTGCAAAGAAGGCAGGAACAGACTGCTGTGAGCATGGACTGAAGAGCAGGCAGGAGATACACTGCACACCCCAGTAAAGACCTCACTCCAGGTGTATTAAAGGGAGTTTAATTATGTTACACCTGAGTTTTCTCTCTCTCTTGCTTTTAAATGCCATCAAATAGGAAGAGATTAATGGGTTACAAATATCCTGGTAAACCTCAGAAATGGTGTGGTTAGTAAATCATGTAGCTACAGTAACAATGTGCCTTTCTCACAGGCCAAAGACAGGTTCACTGCAGGGCTGGCCCCAAGGATGTTCTCCTGGCACAGGTGCACAGGAGTAGTACAGGGCTGAATGAAGGGAAATTTATATGACTGCACACACCCTCCCAGCAGCTCAGTCCAAAAGTGAGTGTCCCGAGGAACACTGAACTAGAATGGCCTTTAGGCTCCTCCAGCACTCTCTTCTAGCCCTGGACAGTGATTCAAGCCAGCACTGCACACTCAATTGAGCAAGTGATAAGGGTATGTTGGGAGGGGACACTTCTGTGCAGGACACTAGAAGTTTGGGGCTCTGGAAGTTTGGGGCTCTGTTAATCAGCTTGATCAGCTCAGAAATGGCTGGAACTCCTACACATATCCCTCACCCTCCTCGAGGCTTGGTCATGGTGCCCCGAAAGCAGTTGCCCTTGCCGGGAGTAGTAAATTGGTCACTGTGAGGTGCTGCTCTGCCTGCGACAGGGCAGAGGTGGCCTGCAGGTATGGGCCGTGCCTCAGGCAGCAAAATGGCTGCCGAGCGGCCCTGCGGTGAGGGAATGGCACCCATGTGGGGGAAGTACAGCGGTGGCCTTGGCTCAGTCGTCAGAATGGCGTCTGTCGGGCCTCCGACCGGCCGCGCTAAGGTGATAACACCGTCCCCGCGGAGCAGCGCGCCCGGGGCAGGGCGGAGGCCCGGCGGTGGCGGCGGCGGCGACGGGAGAGAGCGGTGGCACCGCACAGGGCTGCTCGCGCTCCCCCGGCTGTGCTTTCCGTTTCTTCACGGAAAATAAAATAAAATAAATAAAATAAAATAAAATAAAATAAAATAAAATAAAATAAAATAAAATAAAATAAAATAAAATAATAAAAGAAAATAAAATCTGTTGTCGGAGAGCGCGGCCAGTGAGTTACAAGCCACCTGGGCGGATCGCCGTTTACCGGGACGGTGGGGCCGCGCGGGCGCGACCACGAAGCGCCCGGTGAGCGGCGCGGGGGTGCCCACAGCGGGCGGCGGCCCCACGCAGGGGCGGCGGAGGCGGCGGGGAGTGGGCCCGCCTCGGCTTCCCCGAAGCACTCGAAAGATACTTTAAAGGCCGTGAAGAGACACTTCGCGGAGCTGATCCATTAATGTCGCTTTATTAGCAGCTTGACACGAGAAATACAAAATTTTCGGGGCGATAAGTTTATGTTTGTTTGTTTTCTGCTCACAAGGAACCAAAAGAAATTGCCGCTCTCGGGAAGTGCCAGGCGGGGGGGAGGGGGGGACTGGGGGTGGAAGCGGGAGGCACGGGGACGCGCCCAGCCGCCAGCGGTAATGGAAGGTTCTGTTTGTTTCCATGATTACAGCTATAAATAATAATAGTTAAAAAAAAAAATCTCGACAATTTCGGGTGCTTTCATTCTCCCTGCCCCGGGAGTTTCCCCGGCGGCGCCCTGCCCCCGGCCGCGCTCCTCTCCGCGCCGCCGCCGCCGTTGTAGTTCAGGAGGATCTGGCGCCAAAGCGCGGCACTGCATCCCGCGCCAAAGCCTGGCACGGCATCCCGCGCCAAAGCCCCGTACTGCATCCCGCGCCAAGGCCCCGTACTGCATGCCGCGCCAAGGCCCCGTACTGCATCCCGCGCCAAAGCCCCGTACTGCATCCCGCGCCAAAGCCTGGCACGGCATCCCGCGCCAAAGCCCCGTACTGCATCCCGCGCCAAAGCCGCGCACGGCATCCCGCGCCAAAGCCCCGTACTGCATCCCGCGCCAAAGCCCCGTACTGCATCCCACGCCAAAGCCCCGTACTGCATCCCGCGCCAAGGCCCCGTACTGCATCCCGCGCCAAAGCCGCGCAAGGCATCCCACGCCAAAGCCCCGTACTGCATCCCGCGCCAAGGCCCCGTACTGCATCCCGCGCCAAAGCCCCGTACTGCATCCCGCGCCAAAGCCGCGCAAGGCATCCCGCGCCAAAGCCCAGCACGGCATCCCGCTCCTCCCGCTTCCACCCGGGGCCGCGGCCGGGCTGGGGCTCCGTGCCCCCGAGCGGGCGCACCTGGCGCTGCTCCCGCTGCCGGCCGCCGCCCTCCTCCTCCTCCCTAAACATCCCGCTCTCCGGAGTTGCAGATCCGTTCCTTTTTTAAGCCGTGTCCTACTTTGTTTGGCAGGTGAACAAGCCTGAAAATGGATATTACAGCTTTTTATGATATAATATCTCTCTAATTGGTGCTTCATAGGGCCGTGTCTGAATTCTTTTCAATTAAGCCCTAAACTACAGTAACTGTTTCACTCGGTACATGCTGGAAAAGCCATTCACCAGAGAGGCGACTGGTACTGCACAATTTCGAAGTACCTTTAATGTGTCAAAAATGTTTTTGTGAAGAAAGCAACACTGTAAATGCAATCACCTACATTGGTGTCCCCATTGTTAAGCGTGAGCCAAAGTATTGCTAATTGTCCTGCGTTTTAGCTGGGTTTTTAGAGCATTATGTAGTAAGTACACCGAAGGGTCAATTTGTGAAGTGAAATACTTAGCATGCAAAGCGTAATACAAGATGCTGTGTAATACTTGACCTCTCAGCATAATAAATGTAGCAGTGAAACGCTGTGCATTCAGGATTCGCTGAATAGAGCCTCCGCAGAGGAACAAAACCAGAAAATGTTCTCTTCATTCCTCTTTTTTTTTTTTTTCACTAAGAGAAAATTATTCTTTATAATGGCCATTGCAGCAATTAGCCAGCATTTGGGGAGAATAAATGTGCAGAAATAGCAATTTCTTATTTTAAATGAGATTTTTGTATGGAGCCTGCAAATTACTTGGAGGTATATGAATAATTGTTGCCTTAGTTTTATGCTACAGAATAGGGTGTGGGTGGGTATAAAGATTTCCTATTTGCAGTTAAATGTTTAGACATTTTATTATTTTAATTTCACTCTCAGTCTGTCTCGATTGACCCTGCTTTCCCCACTGATCATTTCATGTATGCCAGGAAGCAAGTACTCAGATGATGGAAGGTTTCCAATTAGAGCTTTATGGTTTGTGTGTGTGTGTGAGTGTATGTGTGTGTTGGGGAGGTGGTGGGGTGTCGATCCTTTTTTATTTTTTTTGGTTGCTTTTTTGTGCGTGTGACATGCAAGTGCAATCAGGTTTTACTCTGGAAGCTACTACAGTGGTTTGAATTTTGCCTGCTAAATCAAAACATTTTAAGAATGTAGCATATTTGATGGGCACTTCTCATTATCCTCTAGAATGGTAAACCTAATTGGAGCTTTATTTACACATTTTAAAGGTTTTGTGCACTGAAAAGAGAGATGCAAAATTCTTTCTCTTGGGCCTTCCAGATTCCTGCATTGAGTTTTAAGTGGATTGAAATTTTTGTGCTTCACTTGCTAACGTGGGAGAAGTCTTGTGAATATGAAATTAAAACACTTTCAGAGAAAGCATGGGAAGTTCTGACAGCTAGAACCTATTAGGAACAGTTTGTTTCAGAAGAATTAATAAGCTTCAGCACGCATTTCCCTAGAGCCGAGCTGGAAGTTTATACCCTGAATATTGGAACTTCCAGTCCAACTCTCTAAACACTTGACCAAGAGAAAAGCCTGGATAATTAATTTAGATTATATGACTTCTGCTTGCTTGATTTAAAACTTTCCTCTGCTGTGTGAGTTGTCTCCCTGCACATTTATTTCCCCCTTGCCACTTATTCTCCCTTCTCTAATGTGCACATTAGCAAGATTGCAACTAGTCTGAATTCTTGGCCAGTGAAATGACATAGTCTGAAGACAAGCACGGTTCTTTTATCTAGTCCATATAACTGAATGGCCTCAGAAAATAAGGATTCTTTCACAGAACTTAAATTAATAGCAAGAGTTTTCCACAAATTTTACATCTTAATAGTGTTTGGGGCTTTTTTTGAAACTTTATTTTATTTTTGGTAATAACTATAATTTCTTTTGAATGATATTAACAATGAGTTAAAATTAAATATGCAATCCTTGTATCTTGTTTATGCCTGATCCTGCAGTCTCTGTGTGTTTCAAAACTCCCTCCCCTTCATTAAGGTGTCTTATGTCCAAGGTTTTTTGGCTGCGGTCCTGAGTCCAATGCAGTCAGTTTGTATTTCATATATCTTTAGAAGGAATTACTATAAAATAAATTTGCTGGTGACCATAAGAAGCACACCCACATCACAGTCTCTATAAAGGGATAATTATCTTTTTAATAACCTTTCTTTTTTCTTCTCCTCCAGCATGTCTTTTTAATGGATCTCTTTGATAGAACAGCTAGCCTACAAACTGAGTAGAACCAATGTAGAAATTGCCAATGAGCAAAAACATAGCTTCTAGAATGAATATTTGGTAAATCAAAAGTATTGCTATTAGTGCCTTATACAGAATTTTTCCTCTTAATTTACTCAGTGATATTAGGAAAAGATTCCATGAGTTTATGCACTGGTAAAAGCATAGGCTCCTCATCAGTGATGGTAATATTTGACTGCAATGTCATATTTGCCATGTAATTTTGGCAGCCTGACCACAATATATTCTGTGAAAATCCAGATCATCTTTGGATTTTTAAAGAAGCTTATCTACCACAGAAAACATCCATTCTAATTCAAACTTTGTACTTTTTTGAGTAGCGATGTGTTCTCATTTGAGTTGGAGAGTGCTCACTCATCTAAAGTTTTCAGTTTTCACATTGCATGAAAGCTAAAAAAAAAAAATCTCTGGCGAGGTTCTCTGCTGAACCATATTTTCCTAAGTCATTTATTTTGTACAAACAATCTGTTTGTCTACCAGAGATATATATTACTCTGCAAATAAAAATTTTGGCTGTCTCAATGAGTGGAATCCATGGGACAATTCAACCATCCCAGGATATCACATAAAATCAAGTGTTATTTGCTATATGAGCAATATGTCCTTCAAGTTTTTCAAGGTATAGATAATTAGATTCACAGTATAAAGCAAGCTTGTCTTAGCAGAAGATGGAGAAGACAGCAGACTCAGTAAATTAAAAATTTCCCAGCATGGTTAAAACTTCCATAATTCAAAATGTAGATTCCAAAGATCAAACAATAATTATTGCACACATTATAATCTCCACAGCATACCTCCTGCATTTTACTTTTGTCTGTGCCTGTTGCTGGGAGTGTGATGATGACTGGATATACTAGACTACTCTTGGGTAGTCTGTTATATTTAAATAAAAAGATCAACTCATTTTTCATTACCCAGTCATGACTAGTGTCTTCATAATAATAGTTTTAAGCAAAAAAATCAAAACAAACCTGTGTTTTGTGATGCACAAAATGTTCCCACGTAACGTGTTTTCAATATATATTATAAAAGCTCCAGTATGATGAGGAAATCTGTAATGGATTTTTGTTTCTACCAATTCTGGAACAGCACAGTCACTGGAGCAACAGAAAACGTATCGCTTCTTCAGCATCTTTGTTCTTTTGTGCCTATTAGTTTTTCATGTGGTATATAAGGAAAAGTAGTAAAGGACTATCAAAATTACAATTAATCATAATTTCAAACCAGTCTGTACATCTAGGCAAGATAAGGACTTAGTCAAAGCAAAGCCAAATCCCTGACAGTCATCAGCAGTATTGTTCAGCCAAAAAAAGTAAGTGAAGGAGGTACCTTTTTTCCTACCTCAGTTTGCCCTGCCTTAGCTACCTTTATGACAATGATACTTATACCTTTCAGTACTTCAATGGTTAATTCTCTTATTTAAATAGTTAAAAAACCTAAAGTTATCTAAGCAATAATCAGCAAAAGTCCTTAAATTTGGTAGGTGCTTCCAGATATGATGTCGCTTATAATTTATTGATCCAAAAGCAACCAAAAATAAAATTTTGTAACTTTGCTGTTTCGTATATAACAGAGATAATCTTCAGAGATAGAGGAATATTTAATTGATGCAGGGCAGCCAATAGCTTGACATGATATTTAGCAACAGATACACAATGAAAAATGGTAACCTAATGCATTGCATTAACCTGATTTTCAAAATAAACACACATTTCTCACTGCTTTAGAAAATTTTAATTTACTGTCACATATATATATATATATATATATATATATATATATATATATATATATATATATATATATATATATATATACATATATATATATATATATATAGATGTGTAATTTAGGCAGCTTTTAATCTATTTCTATATGCTTATCCATTTCAAGAAAGAGGGAACTAAGTCTTCTCTTAAAGTCAATTTATTTGCTAGGAAAAAAATCCCAAAAAAACTCCTCAGTTGTGGTAAGATACATCTACTATCTGGTAAATTAAATTCAGCTTCTTTATAGAGATAGTCAATGATGAAAGTGGTTAAGCATTGCCTGATAATATGTATGTTTACAAAATGACTTAGCAAACAAATAACATTTGTTACACAGAGAAAATTTGTTTGATTCAATGTGCTCTATACATTAGTGGCTCCTGGTTCTGTAAAACTGAATTATGGTTGGTAGGCAAGATGGTTCTTTTGATTAATTCGCTTACTACTAGATATTAATGAAGAATTTTTCATTTAGAGAGAGAAAAAGGCAGCTTGTAGATGCTGCCCATAACTGCCTCCCTTCAGTGTTCTTGCAGATTCACCCCCAGGTATAACTCTTCCCCACAAGTAGACATCATGCACATGGTCAATTACGACACTGAATCAATTATTCCATTCACAAAAATAACCCATATGCTATGACTTCCTAACTCTTTCACTTAAGCAGATCCATAGTGTAAAGAAGTGTAATTGGTGGTGTACTTAACTGATTAAATTCAAATTTTTCAGAGAAAAAAAGTGTCTAAACAGGTGTTGGAAAATAGCTTACCAGAGCTTTAACCTGGCCTTCAAAGGTAACCCAAGGGTGTGTATTGTATAAGAGAGGATGGAGGGTTGGGAAGATATCAGGGTGAAACATTTAAGGAAGATCTACATGGCTTGTCTTTTGGCTTCTACTGAGTGTTTTCCTTCCTGCAGTTTCTTCTAAACTTTTAAAAATTGTTGTACTGCTAAAATGATTAATTTTCCATGAATTATGGAATATGCTATCAGTGTGGGTCATTTTACCTCTTAATCTAACTTTCTGATGTATTAATACCACACGTGATATTTTCTTCAAGATTTCTCTTATCTTCCAGCACAGGCCAGATAGTTCTATGAGAAATATTCTTCCTTATACCAGAGGTAAAATTTCACTCCAATTTTATGTTGTCAGCTCTGTATGAAACCAGCAGTAAATGTATGTGTATGGCAGAGAATGGAATTAGCTCCAAGACTGGATATGTCTGGTTAAAGGACAAAAGTCCTTCAGGTGTCAATGCTTATAAGAAAAAAGAAGACAACCTATAAATGTGGGTAGATATAGATGATATAGATATATGCAAAGCAGCAACCACATCAGCTTTAAACTAAAATTGTTTAATGAAAATGAAAAAATAAGCAACAACTATACTGTAGTAGAGGAGCCAATACATGAAATCCAATACATGCAATAAATGAAATGGGAAAGAAGTCAAAGGCAATAAAAGATGATGTTATAAAATGGCAAAAGATAAAAAGATTAAAACTAAAAATTGGAGTAGCTTTATTTGCCTTGCCAAAGTAAGCATAAGATGCATGAACGTTGTCCCTTTCAATTTTCTTTCTTTCTGTGGAGCATCATAAAGGTATCTAGGTTTTTTTTCTGTGAGTTTGCAGATGAATCCTAAAATTGCAAATGGATGAGATCAGTTTTTTGAATGAGACCTGGCTTCAGGTTGAGATCAAGTGAAACTATTTGATGTACCATAATTCAGTATAAAAATATAAATAAGTACAAGCTCATCCACTAGAATCTGTGTATTTATGAATTGTGACAAACTATTAAGGACTATTGAGCTTTTCATGAGATCAAATGTGGGCATGTTTCCTTTGGCTGCAGTATTAACTCTGAATATATCATATAACTCCAAAACACTACTATGTTTCTCCATATATAAGGATAGATGATAGATAGATAGATAGATAAGATAGATAGATAGATAGATAGATAGATAGATAGATATAGATAGATAATGTGTGTATACATATGTGCATTTATACAAGACTTCTATTAGTAAAATATATTTCTTCATACAATGATAACTCTGAATCCCTGAAGAGGGCTATGTGTTACATAGCATTCATTATACATATAAACAGAAAAAATAAAAAAAAAATAATGGTTATATCTGTAACACTATGTTTTAATACATTAATTCATCTAATGGAATTCATCAATAGACATGAAGAGGAACTGAAGTCTGGGATATTGGTAATGCAGTTAAAAAAAAAATTAAAGAATAAATAATCTGTTAGATTGAATTGGAACTTTGACTTAGTGCAATAGGATTCATAGTTGTGTTTTTCTTTTTCAGCTGGTAAAAACCCTGAACTTTAAGTACTTTTGCTATGAAACAGTAAGCATTGCATGGGTTAATTAGCTGTAACTTCATTTTCCTCACATATTTCATTTGGAAAGCAAAAATTAAGGATCAAGAATTAATTAGCTATGTACAAACTACGAAAAATTGTTGAGGCAAGTGCTGTCTTGGTAATTCATTACTATATTTAGACATTGTAATGATTAGATTTTAAAAGAAACAAGCTAATTAGAACATTTTTCCAAAGTCACACAGAGGTCAGAGATGACAGCGACCTTATGTAAAACGGAGACTAAATATCTGCTATTCTGCACATTGTATAGGACTGGTACAGTAAGGCTAAAGCCTTTTCCTGTTCAATGAGTTGGAATTAAACATGCTAATTTGAGATCTCCTTCAAGTATTTTATTTAACTACTTTGGCCTTTAATTCCTTTATGTTGCATCATTTAATGTAATGCTATTTATATATACGAAGCATGTTACACTTATTAACCAATGTGCAAAAATCTAAAGTACAGATTTTATGTAATGGGCTAATTACAGGACTTTAAAGCCACCTACTGAGTTTTGCTAAGCTTAACAACAGGTTCACTGAACTGGATAAATTTATTCAAACTTGTGGAAATGAATCCCATTCTATGTGCAACCGTACTGGGAAAACACACAAATTATACCTCAATACCAGTTTAATGGGTCAAACAGTGAACCTGAATACCAAACTTATCTACAATCTTGCAACAGCAGAGAAGCTATAGGCCCTGGGTGAGAAGAGGAAGTGCTCATTCATAGTTTCTTCCTCAAGTTTGTAAATAACTCCCACTTGGTACATGGGACAACCCAGATTTTCAGTTGTACAGTTGGTGTAATTTCTTATGGTGGTCTGTGAAGCTGCAATTTTAAAATGCAATAGGTTTGTCATATACAATTTTTTGTATATGTAGAAGAAATACAAAAGATAGGTTCCTTTGCTATATCTTCCTATTACCCCTATTATATGTGTGATTTATTTATTTATGTATTAATTTCTTTGAATATACTTTTAAAACTGAGTTTACTTCAGTAAGTCATTTAATATGCATTCATTAGCTCTGAATTTAATCTAAATTGTGTGTTTATAAATCGAGTCAAATATAATCAAAACTCATCACCTGGATCTTTGTCAAAATGGAATGAGATCAGAGTCATGGAAAAAAAAAAATCTGTTATTACCATACTCTAAGATAACATTCAACTTTTGGCTTCACTATCTGAAGAATCTAGAAGATGCTTAGGTTTCCTACTTATTGTTTAAAGTTTTAAAGAAATTCATGAGACTTCTACTTTCCTTGGATATCCACACTTAATTTATTTCCATCAAGTAAGTCTGGATTTACTTCAGTGGAATTCATCAAACTAGGTTCCCTAGTATTCCTCTTTTTGCCCAGCTTTGAACGCTATTCAAATTAAAGCAAAATGAAAAGGTCAGTTTTCTTATGCTAGCCATAACCTGTCCTTCAAAAATGACAAAGAAGTTTGCTATTTTAAACACCACTATAGTCTAAGGTTCGTATGTGATTTTTTCATTTCCATTGTTCTTCAAAGTATCACACAGATTATCTAATAAAAATCTTTCCTCAGAAATTGAGTATTCTGTTGCTGATATTTTATGTATCTATATTCTGTTTTGGATAACTATGCATAATCTATTCAGTGGCTGACATTTGGGTCTTGATAGATACATTCAAGCATGTACTTTCAGGAATAATAATGTCAGTGCACTGTGTTCTACAATGTGTGCAATGAAAATGTGCCTCATAAAGCCCGTAATTGTTGCTTAAGTTACAAAGATGATTTTTTTCCCAGTAAATGAGGAACAAGCCACATAATCTTGCTAACGCTATATGCCCAGGAAAGAAGAGTTTAAATAAGAAATGCATAAATTTAGCAGACTGCTGTAACAAATGAAATGGTGTAGCATTGAAAACATTTGAGGCAATTAATCAATGCTGTGTTTGCACATATCATTAAATATATTATACTAAGTTTAGATTTGATTTCTATGCTTCTTTTATAAAGAGTTAAAAGAAAATACATTTGAATTCATGCTGATACTGAAAACATGCTCCTAGCTCCTAGTTTCTTGGATTTCGAATCATTTCCATTAACAAACAGCTATTTGCCCTCTAATAAAATATGTCATTATGCGTCATTCACATCACACAAAAGAATCACTGAAAAATCGCCCCAATGATGGCCAATAATTACACATTTTGCTCCTGCACGAGCAATGAAGAAATCTGTTCATTGGAGAAAGCAGGTGCTGGGGCATCATGCTAATAGTCAATGTGTGCCACAGTAATTAGCCATTGCAATTGCTAAAATTAACAATTAGCTAACATGCAATTCTCTTTTTGCAGGCTGCAGTTTACTTTGTATAATCCTTGTATGTTCTTAGTAATTATTCTGACAGCTTATTATTTTTATTTTTTCTGGTTTGAACACAGCTTTAACATTTGAATCAGTCTACCCAAATGTTCAACAGGCAGTATGAAACAACTGCTTCACTAGGCAATTTCTAAGGAACAAATTTGTTTTTATTCTCAACTTTGTATTGTTCAAGAAATACACAATTCTTTTGTAGAGTAAGAACTTCTCATCTTATTTGAGAGCTTGGGACCACAGTGAAGGTCTTGAGTCTTTTTTACACTGGTTGAACAGAGGATCATCCCAACTTTTCAGAAAAATTACTATGAATTAGTTTCTCTGAAGCTTGGTTTCCAACTATTGCTTCGTGACCAGTAGTTGTCTGCAGAGCTGTTGGTGGCACTCTGTGGAAACTTGGCAGGTCACAAAGTTCTAATTCTCTTAGTTACTACTCTCAGCTAAATAACACAAAAAGAATCACGGCATATACCAACCTCTCAATGATTGTCATTTGAAAATGTGGTCGTGTTATCCCTGGAGCTCTTTGATTTACAAACATCTTCATATTCTATTAGGAATTCTTCAGATTCATCACTAGCGTGTGTTTTGGATTGTAGAAATAAAAAGTAACCCCACACCAAAACCCACAACCCAAACTTACTGTGATAGTAAGGACTACCATGCACAAACTAATGGTATGTCCTCATCCTGAATGCTATATGTTGGTCTTGCAAGCCATCTCAAAAGAGAGTAACAATAGACGTAGAAAATAAATTCAAGAAGGATGAGCTATGGTGTGGAATGTCATTTGAATTGGGAAAACTAAACAGACTGAGCAGTATGGAAAATATTCCTGACTGAGATGCAGTAGTGGCTTAAACTTTTTCGGGTAGTGTGGAGAAAGTGAGTGAAGAAAACTAATTTTGTCTTCTTAAAAAATAGTTGAGAAATCCAACCAAATTGAGGGGCAATAAATAAAATAATTCAGTTTAAAAGGCTGAAAGAAAGAACTTTTTCTTATGATGCATAATTGAGTTGTGGAACTCCTTGGCACGGGAGGGCATTTGGACAAATGACTAACAGAGCAAATGTAGGTAGGTCCCAAGCAGCACCCATGATTTACTCAAAAGTCTCTGAAACTGTCAGGATATGCAACTGTATTGCAAGAAAGCTCTGTCCACACATACATGGCTTTTTCTCTTACACCTCATTCTAAACCATTGTTACAGAGAGGCTTCCAAGCTAGATTGAACTTTGGGTTCACCTGTTCTAGTCATCTTTTGTTTCACAAATTGCATTAAATCCTCAGTAATGGACTATAACAAAGATGCTGAAGACTTGTATTTTTTCCCTACATATTCAGGTCAAAATTCAGCTCACATACAAATCTGTGCAACTCAGTTGAAATCAATGAAGGCTGAAGTATTTGCATAGGCAGATGATACCCTGTTTTGCTTTGTGATTTCTTCAGTATTAGTAGTAGATGGGTAGAGATAACTGGACCCACTGAAAATACTGACAGCTAGCTAACCAGAAGGGATATATGCTTCTCCAGATGCATAATTCCAGGGACTCCAGTGGAATTCTTCCCAATTTTATAGGTGTGAGAGGATAATAAGGCTCAGGAAATTTATGTAATCTTCTGTAATCAGTGTGGCATCTGTATCTGGCACCAAACCAAGAGCAGCTTTTTAAACAGTTCTTTAAAGCTCTTCCATGTTTTAAAAATATTTTAGAATGTGATTTTCTCCTGTGCATGCTAACCAGCAAAATGTGTTAGACTGAAGTAATATGTCTCAGCAACTGTAGTTTTTTGCCTTAGTTTTTAGTAAAAAATCGGAACACAGATGGAGTCAGAAAGCAGTGACAAAAACATTCTGTGAGATCAGTGTGATTTTCCTGAAGAAGACAGTGAGGTAGGAGAGAGAAACTACACTATGGCATCCAAGCTTTTACTTAAGACAATTAAGGCAGAAGGATCAGTTACAAGAGTCAGGATCTCAGTCAGGCATATTTTGACTCTACCCAGCACACTAGGCTCAGTAATTCTGTGACTTCCATGCAATATTACAATCAGTGCTAGGAAGCAGCTAATAAAAATGAGAATGGAAAACATATACCATTTCTGAGGAGCTATCTGCTATTGAAGGTAATATTCTTGATGATCGTGACCTCTGTGGACTGCAATGAAAATATTTTCATATATTTCAGATGAGAAACAAAACTCTAGAGTCTCAGAAAAAAATTAGCCACTCATGGGCGGTTTAAACATCTACATCAAAGAGGACAATCATCCAAGTTTACATGTTAAAGCCACAGGCACTCCATGCCTAAAGACGCTTAAATTTTAACTGGAGAAAAGTCTGTGCACATCTAGATTGCTGTTTTTATCACGCTAAGTGTCGTTCTGCTGTCAGTGATAAGCAGAAGTAATAGTAAACTGAGCTTCACAGTGGCCCTTGACATAGGTATATCCTGCCTGCAGCCTCGGTGGGGCAAAGGGCAGCACACAGGAGAGTGTGATTTTAACTTTGCTAGTCAGGGTTAATGAAAGTTCACAAACTTATATTTCAGTTTCACCACCAAAAGAAGGAGGACTTTTATTAACACATTAAAGTGATGTGTTGAGTAGCCGAGGAATTTATATACACCTATTCTTGCTGCTTCTGATATCAAAGTTGAAAACTGTCCCACAACAGATTTTCTACCTGGTACAATTTTTCCCAGTCTAGTTCAACAGGAAGTATGTGTCAGAGACAAAAAGTTTCAAATAGATTCTGGCCCTTGAATTTGGTTTACATAGGTAAAAGTTCAGTGTGCATTTTCATAGGCACTTCTGAAGATTAGGAAACTTAAATTAACAAGAAAAGGCAAGACTTTCAGTTCTTCAGTGAATTATACCTTTTGGATAAACTACAAAAGTACTGTCATGGAGAGAGGACTTATGACTTCTTCAGCTTGAGCAATTATTCTGAGTGCTAGGCTCAGTCATGTATCTCACCTTCCTGTTCTCTGTCCTAGCACACTTTCAGCTCTTTTCTAAAAAGCGGAACACTTTCCACAGGGACATTGGCTATACTTCTTTTGGTGGGCTCGATGACTTCCTTGGGTGCATGGAATTCTGAGTACACGTAGCTGTCTTTTGTACACAGGCCTTCATGTGGTCAGAAGGAAGGTGTGGCCCTCAGCAGGTTCTTTACTGGGTGCTGAGAGGTCAGAATCCTGGGCCACTGGGCCGCATATACAGCTTTGTGGACCTAAAGCATAAAACTAGGTTATTTGAACCCAAGAGAGTAAGATTTAGAAGAAAACTTAGGAAATTATTTCCTCTGTAGGTTCCCCAAGTAAGCAGAAAAGATTTCACTGGAACACACTAACTACGTAATCACCTTACAGACAACATCTTGTTGGGTCTTGAATTCATTAGTGAAGTATCTGTTGGTTGTGATGCATCCCATGGGGTTTGTTTCACAGCAAGCCCTACAAATAAAGGGGAAAACTAGAATCACTTTAATCATTGCTTCATTGTCATGTTCCACATAATTTTCTTGAGAACTAAATGCTGTATCTCAGTCTTGGGGGAGACAAAGAAGGGGAAATGAAAAGCTTAAGCTTGCATAGCAATAACAGAAATACACAGCACTTAGAAGATTTCTCTGAATTGAGGGAAATTCATCATTTTAACACAGTAATCTACCTTTATGTGTATACTTCATTGATATAGATCAGATCAGATCATCCCCATTAAAGCCATCTCAAGTTTCTTCAATAGCACACAGTGGTCCAAGTGATGGGCTCTAACGTGCTATTAGGAGGGTTCAAGAAATATCATATTAGAAGAATTGTTTTTATACTACTCACATTCAGTCCAATCTATATAATATAATGGTTGCAATTGGAGTATCATCAGACACTAATCTTACTTTTCAGTAGCTACTGACATTTTACTTTGAGCATTCCTGCTTTAAAATGTTCATTTTGAGGACATTTGGGATGACCTGAAATTCACAATGAATTAAAGATAAGTCACAGATGTTCTATATCCCACTGCAAAAACTTTGAGATCAGCAATTTCAAGATCATGAAAGAACATGAGCTATTGAGTTTAAAATTGATCTTTGGACTAAACTGAATATGACCACTGTTGTATCATAGTCCTTCTTAGAAAAAAAATGATAAAAATTATCATATTCATGCAATTTGCTGATATTTACTCATATTAATCTCTTTAATAAGTCAGCAAAAAATACCAATACGGCATTAGAAATTTCAAATTCTGGCACATGGGACAAAACAAGGATTTTTGTGATCCCTTGGTGCCACTGGTGCAACATGAAGCTTTAGGACACTTGGACCTTAGCATGGCTCACCTGGCAATGAAACTTCGGTTTCTTGTTGAAATAAAGTATCAGTTCTCAAGATATAAATCAAGAAAGTTGATGGATTCAGAGGGGAAAGCTTCTGAAAATCAATAAAAGATTTACTGTTAGCTTCAACAGGCTTTGGATCGGGCTTTGGTCAAGATCTTCAGTTACATGAATGATACATGGCTGATCTCTCTGTGAAGGACACACATCAAGGACATGAAATCATGATTCCTTAGACCCTGCAAGTAACCTAAATGCCTATATTTAATTTCATTTTTACTGGGTCTCAATACAGGGCACAAAATACAAAGCTAAATAATCTCCAGAACCAAGACCAATTACGGAACAATTAAGTGTATTTTATTTTACCATCATACCTGATAAAGATATACTAAAATATACATTCACATATATACCTATACTAAGATCTAATAAAGATATAATAAGACATACATATTTTAGCTAAAAATGTTAAGACATTTGAAATTAATTATAATTTAATACCATCAACTATGTTGTAGAGATTTGTCCTTTGAAAGGAACAACACTGTTAATTAAATTGACTCACTTTTTTTGTGAACCAAGGTGGATGTAAAAGGCAAAATGGCATGGTCTCCAGAATCTGCATAGTATGGAGTAAATATCTTGCAGCAAAAGGACAAATATATTGTAAGCTTCCTTATTTAAGATGCTGCTGTATATAAACCAAGGCATATAAAATTATATTTCCTTATATAGAGACATCTAATCAAACAAGAGCGAATCTACTGCCAACCACTTCATACTGTTTTGTGCTTTGATAGTAAAGGAAAGCCAAGTTTTCAGCCTGGGTCTAGCCTGACTCAGGCCATAACTTGTGAGTCCTGCTATTCTAACCCTTTCTCTTGATCTGCTTTTCAGCATGTCTTAGAGTACACAGCTCAAAGCAGCAGGGGAGTTTCTTAGCAAAGGGCCACCCACTTGCATATTATTCCTTCCTTGCCTGTGACATGACACAAGAACAAAGTAGACATTAACCGCTACATTAAACCCAGAAGGAAAGTAATCAGTAACCTGTTATTCCCTTAATAAAGGGAAACACATGCAGTGTGAAATCCAGAAGACTAATCAATAGCCCCAGACAATGCAATGTGCCAAACAAATTGCAAATCAATTAGAATCCTTGTTTTCTTTGAAATGGTTCACTATACCTAAAGCAATTACTCGTTCATTAGACCTAATTTAACAGCATGACTGCCCTAGCAACAACTGGCAGCGTCTGGCTATCAAATGGAAGAATGGCAGCTTATTTCTGTCTGTCTGTGAGTCTAACGCCAATCAAAAAAAAAAATTGAATTCCTTTATATAAGAAAACTTCTCATTAATGGGTAAAATATTTTCCGTGAAGGAAAGAATCAAGTATCCGGTTTGATTTGGTTGAGTTTGGTATTGTTAATTAAGTAAGGGAATAGATGTATGAAGAAATTCTGGAATTCTTAATATGTTTCAGTAAGTTCCAATGCTAAGATATGCAAAAAAGGAGAAGAAGTTTTATATCTCCTTCCATAAATCCTTCGGGCTTTGGAAAAACTAAGTCCTGGATGTGTTTGCATCAGCAGTATGTTTACTGCAATTGCAATGGCACAAAAAGATTAGCGTGGTCCGGCACAGGATGATACAGATTTGCTAAATGGTCCATAATCCCTTTGATGGGCTCAGAGGGCATTCAGCATCTGATACAAACCCTCCCTATTGTCTTCCCTTGGCATTGGATCAGGCCCCTAATACCCTAACTACAGGTTTAAAGGCACGTTTTGATATTTTGTTTCCTGCTCTATTCATTGTTATATGATAATAACATAGACATATGGGCCTTAAGAGATTTTTTTAAAGCCTTTAAGTTTTTAATATGTGTTCCTTTTTCCTCCCTGCAAATCTAAAACTCATGAAAGCATTTTTTTCCTCTTCCTCTGCTGTGGTGCACAAAAATCTCAAGACAAAAGGGATGTACTGAAAATGGGGTTGGTTGGCAGGAAACCACCTTCAGGAGAGGGAACTAGATGCCTTGCCATGCTTGTAGCACAGATATTTCTAACCCTTACAGTGAATAAAGGCCAATAGGAATGTTTCATATCTTTAGTGATTGGTACCAAGGGTATTTGTAGGACCTAAAAACGGGTCCAGAGTTAGCTGAGACTTCCTCCTTTTTACTTTCATTGGGGCAATGTACTGCACTGTCAAGTACACCTAGGGTTAAGAGAGTGCACTAACAAAATGTTTGGGATTAAACCCCCTACAATTTTAGCCTGAAAATTTAACCACCTTTCCAAGAGGGTTATTTTTAATGGTCATGATTTGAAACCTTTATATTGTTTATTGACCTTTAAGGATGTGACATTCTTCTATAAAAATCCTTGTAAACTCTTCAGTGTATATATATGAGCATATATAAAAATATACATAGCCTAAATATATATAGCCTATACATATATAGCCTAAATATATATGTATATATTTATAGCCTCAGTTGGAGTATATTTTTGTATTAATTGAAGTAATTTCTAATTTCCCACAGATAAAAAAACCCTTCAAAATTATTTTAGAAAGCCTTTAAACATTTTGAGTCTATATTTAGTGTCAAGTTGATTTAATTACTTTTAGAACAGCTGCTGTTACAGGGAACTGGAGCTGTTAAAACTGACCGTAAGTGTTTATCTGAAGATATTCAGCTTCAGTGTTCAGTCTTGTAGGCCTGCGAGACTTTATCCTTCCGGGTCTTGCCATCCTTTCTGGTAGTGTAATACTCTCCCCCACTGTAGAGAGTATTAGTGAGATGATATTTTAATTTTGAGAGGATAATTTTTAATTTTGGGAGGAGTTTTTCTGGAACTTTGACTCTTACTTTTGAGGTCATCAAGGGCTGATCAGGAGATGGAAATGTAAGAGGTAAGTGCAGTAATCATAAAAATATAATAAATAATCACAGTTCCATATTTTACCATATATACTTTGCATCTGCATGTATATGCATATTTGATGTTTTGCTGTAAATTCAGAGATGATTCATTGTTCCTAACATCTTACACAGACCCAAAGTAGTTGAGCTTTGTCTGCTGGAGCTTAATCAGGTATTACAGACCCAAGCAATGCTTGGGGTTGCAACTTGACTAGCAAGCACAAATATGAAGATCCTGTCACAAGGACCTGGGGACACTGCATCCAAGTATTCCTGTATCTTCTGGGATTTCTGGAGGCCAGTCTTTTCCTTGGAGCACAGACTAGAGGGTCATGAAAGGCACCAGGAATTCAAGGAATATGTAATTAACCACCTATTAACTTATATCCTTAATACTTTCAACAAAAGTGGGACAGTTGTTCATGCCCTCCCATTGATGGAAACCTTGAATATATGTTCACCTATTTTATTTTTTCAAAACAAAAGTAGCCACTAAGCAATGGACATATAGTTCCTCTCCTTGTATCTCATTAGAGCCTATGTGACTGACTTAAGACTATGTACCAGCACTCTAGTGTGCAGGTATGGCAGCCTGAAACATGTTCTAAATGATTTCCTCTAGTTTTACCAGCATTTGGAACACAACAGAATCTGAAACTAGCCAAAAGACATCTAAACACTTGTAACTGAGATACAGTCATTGCTTGGCTGTTGCAAAGTAACCTCTTGATATACAGTCAGTTGTGTCTTTTCATTTTGAGGGATGCCTCACAGGTGACCTCTGTATTTTTTTGTATTTATCATTAGATGAATTTATCATTTATCATTTCAGACATTCATTAGATTTTAGCACTGCTCTGTTTTGGAATTGAAGTCCTCTGTAGGTGGCTCTGTCACTTTCTCAATTTGGCACAGATTTTGAGGCAAGACCTGAGAATATCTGCCGACTGTCTCCATGCCCATCAGGGTGAGGGACCTGCTTATTGACAGGTCTAGTCCTTGGTTCCTCTATCTTTCCCAGGTTCCATGACCTGGTTGGTGGGAAACTCCAGACAAACTGTAGACCAGGGAAACTCGTTGTGTATTTGATCTTGTGAGGATGTTTCTATGTGCAGTTTCTATGTGCAGTGCCCTGACACCTAGTGGATTACATTTAGACCTTTCAAAAACCTCTGAGCAGATGACACTTTGGAGTCTCTGTATGTCATATAAAATGGCAGAGGCATGTACTGGTCAAGGTGATGAACATGCTGTATGTGGAAAGCACCCACACACAAACATTAAGGGTAATTATTGCTGTTTCTTCTTATTCTTTTATGTTCTTTTACATCTCTTATTCTATATGTTATATCAATTTTACAAACTTGAGTAGGAACCAGCACTTTCTGCTCTGCAATTACAAGTGCATTATTAAGAGCTGTAATGCACAAGTTGAAATGACTGCAGTATATTTAGGGTTGCTTCATGCTCTTTGGGCTGTACATATAGCTATTCCACTTCCCATGCCAGAGGTAACCACCCCTTTATCAGATGTTTCAGAACTGAATATATATTTGTGCCTCAGATTATCTTATTTTATCTTATCTTAATCTTTCAGCATCTCAGCTTCAAATTCCACATTATTTCTAAAGATAAGATTCATTTCACCACAATTAAGCAACCTAAAAGTGATGCACCCAACCTGCCAGTCTTTTGGAGTCCTTTTGCATCTACAGAAGATAGTCAAGGAATTCCAGACACTGTTAAGATAATTGAGACCCACACTGTGCAAAGTGTGCATTTCATATTTAGATTAGTAGCAGATAATGCACATGATATCCACAAATCATCCATACATTGATGATATATAATGTTTAGTTAGACTCAAAGATTTGATATTAGATATTAGACTACTGCTTCCCTTGAAAGGTAATACACCTCTGCTTTTTTTTTTTTTTTTTTTTTTTTTGTAAGAGTGGTGTTGGGGAGAATATAACTGGAATATCTTTTTGTCTTTCAAAATAAACATTTTTTCTAGAGGATTTAAGAGTAACTGAGGACATTATTTTCAAATAACAAAGCATTTGCCAACTTTGTCTGACTTTACTCGTATAGTTTCAGACAATTCCTCAGCAGTCACAGCTAAGTATCACTTTTGTCATTCATGGTTGGCAATGCACACATAGGTGGCAGTTGGGTTTCTTTGTTGTCTATTTGTTACAAGGGTAATAGGACTACAAGGGATCTCAAGATGTCCTCGCACTGATCTTCCAGCCCCAAGGCAGAATCCACTCTATCTTGAAGTTGATTAGGCAAGGAAATGTAATCTGTGTTTTGTGTTCTGGTAATTAAGCATTTTACAAAGATGTGGCTGTGGCTAATCTGAAGAATGACTATGCATATACATATGTATGCCGTGATGAGGCATCTCTCAATGCAGGAACGAACTGGTCCTAATAGAGCTGCACATGTTCCAGTCAATGCATACCTAGCAGCTATATTGATAATGCAGGAGTAAAAAGGGGATGGGATTCATCCTCTCATAGTGGCACCGGCTCAATAGTGAAAAAAACTTACTTCAGTGTTTCAATGGACATATGTAAAGAAGAATGCAGAGAGACAGAATAAGGAGCATTCAGAAAGAGACTTTACTCTTTAACACTTTTCATATAATTCCACTCCTTATAAAAGGCTGTTTTCAGGCTATTGAAAGGGCTTCTTCCAGGCTATTGACAGGGCGATGACAATCACCCAAATTGTCCTGTTGAATTAATTCCCTACACTGAAACTATTTATTATTTTGTACTATGTAATTGAGGATTGAATAGCAAAAAAGTTCATATTTTTTGAAAGCTTTTACAGCATGGTTCCTCATCTCTGTTGGAATCTTTATTATACTCAGCATCATAGTGAGGCCATTTTGTCACCTTTGAAAGGTCATAGAGATCAGGGGAATGTCCATGATAACTGAAGAAGGGCAAATGCTGAATCCATCTTAAAAACAGGGGCAATCTGGGAAAGTACAGGCCTTGTTTCAGTCACCAGGGCAATCACAGAATGACTCCTCCTTGAATGAATATATGGATGTAGGAAGATAGCGGTTATTGGAAAGTCAGCAGTTAAAATCATGCTTTTCCAAATTGCTTTTGATGATGGATCTGTTGATGAGGGGAGTGCAGTGGATGTCATTTATCTTGTCCTTATCAGGACCTTGGACAACCCCTCCAACATCCCAGTGTCTGAGGTGGAATGTTAGGGTCTCGATTGTTAACAATGGCTGAGTAAATAACTGTTTGGGTGACCAGGCTCAGCTGGTAGTGATTAGCAAGGCCTTCTCTCTCTGGAGGCTGGTTACAAATGGAGTACAAGAGGGATCTCTCATGGCACTGGTCCTGTTAACCACTTCTATCAATGATCTGAAGAAGACAGTGGAGCGCTCTCTCATTAGATGTGATGTGACACCAAGCCAGCAGGATCACCTGATGCAGGGCTGCCAAGGGACCCAAGATGGGCTGGAAGAAGAAGGCCAGCATTACAAAATTCAACGTGTGTAAAGTCCTGCCTCAGGAAAAAAGAGTCCCTCTGCTCTCCAGGTGAGCTGGTGGTCCTGTGGGCAGTGAGCTGAATGTGAGCCCTCAATGTGTGACCCTGTGCAAGAACATCCAGGGCAATAGTCACAGGGCACAGCCAGCAGACTGGAGAGTGATTATTGCCCTCTACTCAGCCCCCAGAGACCACATCTAGACATTGTCTCCAGCTGAAGGAGCACCAGTAACATGAAAGGTGGTGATCAGCCAGAGGGAGTTCCGTGAAGTGCCACAGAAATGGTCAGGGGTTGGAGCATTTGCTCTGTAAGGAGAGGCTGTGGCACTGGGGCTTGTTCAACCTGAAAAAGAGACAGCTTTGGAGGGATCAAATAGCAGGGCCCCCATATCTGCAGGAAGGGCATTGTTTCTCTGGATTGACCTACCAGCTTTACATCAATAGCCTCTGGTATCAGTTTTGGGAAGAGCACCTGTTGGCCATGGTGATGGCACTGGGAGAGGCATTCAGCTCTGTCCAGGGGAGGTGGAATTGGGGCAGTGCTGCCCTGCAACCAAAATAACAACCGATAGGAAAAGCAATCAATCAAACAGATCTGATTAAAAAAAAAGACAGGAAAAGACAAAGAGGAGGCATTGATCAGTGATTACAGTAAAAAAGCATATTTTGAATTAACAAGCAATGAAGAAAATGTTGAACTAGTACACAGGGAAAGAATACCTCCACAAACAGCAAGGTAAATTAGCTCATAACAAATCCAAAGTGGTCACCAATTTAGAACATCAAACCCTCACTTTGAAAGACTTCACATGTATTTTGAAGTCTTCAGTTTTATTTGTTTTTCATTTTCCCCTGTTCACTGCAATCAATAGAAATGAAGGGTACTTAGTAATTCACAAAGAGTCCCAAACAACTTGAAAGATTGACACTACCACAAACTTTTTGAGAGATTTTGGGCATCTGGGCAAATATTCTTATTTGAACATCACTTAAAGGTGTGCTCTCTTGGCCAGGGCAGAAGTAATTTGAAAGCTCTGGAAGTTTATGATCCATATTCCAAAGATATGACCATCCACCATAAAAAAACCTGCACGATAAAAAAAGGTAAAATATTTACCTGAGACAAAAGCAAGACCATATTTTGTTCCATTTTCAGAGTATCTGAGCCTTAAATACCTGCACATCACCTTCATCATTGTTGCCATAGATGTTATAAGGATATAAGACAATTTACTCCAGATTCCTGGATAAGAGGTGAAAAGTACTTTCCATTTAATTTATAAAACTCAAGCTAATTCAGATTACATCTTAGAATCAGATAAAAACTCTACTCACACAAACAAAAATCACTTTAGAACAGCCATTACATTTTTATGCTTACTAGAAAAGAATTTTACTGTTTTCACAAAAAGGTGCATGTCTACACATAGGTGTATGAAAAAATGATATGTGATAATAAGGAACCTCCGTGCAGCTGAAAAGATTGCAACAACTTTCTGTTCCTAAGATTGCACATATACACATGCATTTTCAAAACCTATCCATATTTGTATTAACAAATAATTCACATTTTTACAAAATTATAATTTAAAAATACATAATTTTAAGTTCAGGCTTTTGAATGCATGTAATATTTTTGTAAAATGGTGCATAGAGAAATTAGGGCCCCAAACTTCTTCACCACTATTTTTAAAAAACATTGTTCTATCATTGGTTATTATGAGCAAGTTTATTACAAATTTTTTAAACTTGGTTTTGTGAATTTTTCTGTACCAGTAACATGAAAAGCCTAAAATCACTGTAAAAGATTCAGGGTGATTTAAGACAGCTGTCTGGTAGTAGACCCTGATTTTTGAGGATCAGTCTACACATTAAAAGGGAGGAAAAGTTCAGCTAAGCATTATAGTGAAAACTTAGGAGCTGGGAGGTTTCAACATTTCAATGAAGATGGAAGCAATGAGGTTTTATGTCAATGCATCTTATTTGTTTCCCTCTTAAGACAATTATTCAAATTGTCCACCAGCTTTCAAAAAAAAAAAAAAAAGAAAATAAAATGTTATTATAGCAAACTTAAAGAGGTACTCTCTCTTTATAATTTTTCCCATACTGCCAAGACCAGTCAGTAGATATTTTTGAAAAATAGCATTTATGACTCCTATCACAATGCTTTAAATGGCTTTTTCTAGCAAGAGACTCATAAAAAATGATTAAGGAGATTTTCTACATGTGATGTATTTCTCTTTATTGCAGCCCATGCTTCAGAGACCTGATTACTGGTAAAGCACAGATAAAAGCTATAACAGAATGGTGGTCAAACAAGTGGAGCCTATAAAGTATGCACTCCTCTTTTGTTTGCTGCTATACAAAAAGTGAATAGACAAGCCCTTTTGCAAACTTGCAGAGGACCAACTTTTTCCCTACCCCCCACTCCTGGGAATAAGCCATTTTAATTATTGAAGTTTTTTTGTTTAATCTTCCACCAACAAGTAATATGAATATTTTATACAACACTGATGAATGCTTAACTAATACAGTTCTTCATACAAATGCAAACTTCCTTTTTACTGGCCTCTGGTGACTATGCATCTAGTGCCAGAGTGGCATCATTCAGCTCCAGTTGCTATAGCATTTTCAAGAACCTCTCTGTTCTTGTCATAAATTATCTTTAAGTGAAAAAAGCTCCAAGGAGGTCTGCAGCAAACTGTATCATATAATGGATTTCTAAGCTTTGGCAGAAAACACTCATCTTACTTATACTCTTTTACCATCGATTGTTTAGTGACCCTTCTTTGGGATACAGATGAGCATAACCCTGAAAAATGTTTGTGTTGTCTTTCTCTTGTTGGCAGCCTGCAGCCTGCATGATCTAATAAATATTGGCAGGACCAAATGAAATAATATAGAAGAGCTTCTCTTCTTTAAAGTCCATAGACCAAGAGACTCTTGTCACTTGTTAATATCTCCATCAAACAGTGAAGTGTTAACATATGTGATACGACCACGCAATCAAGTAAGGACCGATTTGTTGACTAATTAAACCAACACAACAAGCTCTTTAGCACCTACAAGTGACAAGTTTAGAGCAGGCAAGTGGAAACTCTCAATTGAGTCCCCTTTTATGAGACTATCATGCCAAATTCAATTCTGACTGAGTAGTATTTGAATGTACTTGACTTCCACTATGTGCTGACATGCTTACAATAATTCATCATGTGTGACAATAGCCCAATATTAGAGATTTATGATATATACAAAACAGTTACAAATGAAATGTAGTCCTAACATGTGTCTGCTTTACTTATCCACAGCCTATTGATATTATAATTAATGGTCAATTACTTAGGGATAGAGAATAGAAAATAGTCATTACCAGTTTCAGTCATCATCTGTTTTTGGCAAATTCTGGAAGTAAATGAAACCATTTTCATAGTGTTTGGCGGTTGCGGGAAAGTACACTGTTGCTCACTGCTGCAAGAAGGAATGGGTTTGCTATCTGTTTTGCAGTTGAAGAGTTATTTTAGGATCATAGTATTTATTTTATTATTACCACAATGTAGGTAAGTTTTGAAAAGTGTATCTGGGAAGAAGAAAATATAGTGAACGCTGCATGAGAATATTTTACAGAGATTGCTAGCACTGGCCAATTTTACACACAGACAAACATGCAAAGCCAACCCCCAAAGCAATTTGAAAATGTAAATTCAAATTCTTTTCAATGGAAAAGAAGCACTTCCTGTTGACCTTTCATAGTTTTAGGTCCTGCCTTAATAATGACAAGATTATTGTGAGTCTAATAGTCCTGTTCATGGGGGAGTTCAAACCACTGGGAAAAAGAGATTTGAATCACTTTTGGGCCACTGATTTTGCAAATGGTTATAAATACTCTCCTTTTAAACTTTAATAGTTCCACTGAAATCCCTGAGGTTATTGATATGCTGTTGATGTACATTGTGGTATTGATATATTGCAGTATGTGGATGGACCCTTTGTCTTTAACAAGCAGCAACCAAAAGCCCAGACACTTCCAGGTTCTTGGAGTGCTCATTCACTCTACTATCAAGGTTCAATCTACTCCTCATTAAACTTTCATCCTTGAGGGAAATGGGGATTTTCCATGGTCAGCAGAGATTCAGATACCAAGGAAAGTATTTTCAGGGATGAATCAGATGGTAGTCCCCTTCTTAAGTTCCCAAGGGGACAAATGTGAAGAGGCACTTTCCTGGCTCACCTGTTGAATCCGGTTGGTAGGCCAGAGAAAAAGTCTCCCTTAGCTCAGGATCCTCAATTATAAACCTTCCCTGCAGTATATTCAAAAATGAAATACAGTTAGGGTGTCTGGTCTTGAGGAAACCACATCTTCAACAGACACTTTTTGATAATTGCTCAAGTATGGAAATGAAGTCAGGAAGATAAAAAAAGGAACTCAGAACAAGCAGAAGTAATCTCACTAATGTTGCCATTTTAAAGACATGTTTTAATTACTGACCTGGTGTGGAATGGTCCCTGTAAAGGGAGTTGTACCAACAAAAATGATATAGGCAGTCTCTTGGTTTGGGTATTGGCATGCCTGTACTTGAAAGAAAAGAGGAAAAATGAGAAATAACCTTGGATTTATATCTGGCAAATTGCTCTGACTGTTAATTTCAGCAATGATATTTGCAGAGTGCTTTGACATCATCAGTTGGAAGAACTGCAGAATATTTTTCTTCTGCCTCAGAAGCTGGCAGGGACAAAAGGACTTCTTTCCAACCCCAGGGGATAATAATTTTGGTAATCCCATTCATACATTGCTGCTAAGCATCAATTATTAACTAAACTTTTAATATGAGTTTATTAATGTCTTTAAAAGTGTAAGGTTTGTCCCTAGATGTAAATGCATTATTTGTCTGTATTCTCAATTCATCTAAAAATTACATCCAAATAACTAAAAAACCCTAATTCATCAAACATATAAAAATAAATTGTCAGAATTTTATATAATAATGACCCGGCATCTAGATAAGCATACTTTATTTCAGAAGTAGTCATTCATACATGGAAAAGAAAATCTTTGATGCAGTTTTCATTGATACTAGTACAAACAGCAACAATGTAACACTGAACTCATACAAACCAACTCCAAGTTAAACATGCAAATTCATTTAGATATTTTATTACCTAAAAGCCCAAAAGCATGAACTAAAAAAGCAATTATTTCAGTAACCTTAAAGAAGACAAGATCTTATAGACTTGTGTTGATATCTGCATCTCCAGAGGAATCAATGCAATTTCAACAAAAGAATTGTATCACATTGAGTTATTTCATATAATGCCATTGAAATGTAAGAGGTTCACAAATGGTTGATTAAATTTGAGTGGAAGAAACACAATGAGAAAAATTCATTGCTGGTGTAATTCTGTTGTCTCCTGCAGTTCCACCATGAATGGATAGGACCCATGACAATCTGAGCTTTTTCTGCACTATGATAACTGAATTAGCTAAATTAAAAACCTTTAAATTCTAAAAAATCCCAACAACCAAAAATCCAATCCCTGCGCTCATATTATACAAATAAAATAGAATTAAAGGAAAATACATTGAAATAGCATTAAGAATTTGATTTGCTAAGACAAGTAGATATATAGAGGAAGATCCATCACTAACATCCACTGTAATCATTATTGATCTCGTAGGTCATATCAAAAGTGTTTCAAATCCATCTAAAGATACCAGGTGCATGATAAGACTACTGATATTACTGAAACAAACCTACCATCTCTTTTTCTCTCTTTTTCTCATCTTTAGGGAAGCAGAGAACAGGGGTTTGTTATAGATTTTCAACTGAATTCTTAAAGAATATTTCTAAAAGAGAAGTCAGCAGGAACTACAGATAGCCATTATCTCACAGAGCTGGCATTTAATTTCTCTTCATAATTTCTCATGTATAAGATCCACCAGTTGCAGTAACAATTGCAGAGATGGATCAGTAAAGAATATCTATGTAGATTATAGGATTTATATTTGCAGTTGCACACGTGTTTATTAAGTGAAGCTATTTTGAAATGCAGCTAACACTAGGGCTTCTTGCACCCAGGCTATATTTGTTATGAAAATGAATATGCAGTTCCCCTCCCAGTTACCTCAGAATTGTTTGAAATTTTATTTCTAAAGAAAGTTACCCACTGCTGAAATTCATCTAACAACCTCTTTCTTTTTCATACAAAAGGCATAACCTACTTTTATTGGAATAGAATTTGCATACTAGCTCCATCAGCATGGTTTTGGTAATCATACAAATAGCTGCATTCAGTTATTTATTCATTTAGACACTATAATTGGGAGACCAGAAAAGCTTCCAAAAGGAGAGATAAGATACTAGGAAAAAGCCCCTTGAATTTCTTTTAAAATGAAGTCAGCAGATCTCTTAGTTTGTAGATAAATTATTGGATTTGAATGTAAAAGCCTCAGAGAAAAATAGTTCTGTGAATGTGAGAATTAGGGAAGTGGTTCTATGGTCCCTCTCCTGTGTCAGCCTTGATGTCTTGTGGCTTGATGGCTGATGTCGTCCCACCAGCTCACTGGCAACGAGGACACTTCTTTTGCACCCCTGCTCAGCTGCCTGCTTTCATGTATCTCCTACTCAGCTTGAACCTGAAATCGCTCTTTTAAGAATTCCAACCTTTCTGTATAATTTCATTGAAATTAGACTACACATTGAGGAATTACTAAGGGGGGTGGGGAGCAGCAGGAGGAGAGGCAGGGCAATTACACAACCCTTTTTCATCTTTAGAAAAAAAGCTAAAAGTCCCTCATATTATTTGGGCTCCCATGACCTCAGAAAGTCCATTTCTCTCACTTTTAATCAATACACTTGAATCAATATTGCCATAATTTTGGATTCTTTTCAATCTATTGCTTAAAAAACCTGAATGTTGAAGAAATTATTTAACCCATTTTCAGGAGTTGCACAGAGTTGTCCTGTGGAGTGGAAAAGTTATAAGACAGAGCACATACAGAATGTTTCTAGTTTTTTGTCTGGAATTTTATGTTAAGACTTTTTGAGGTTTGGGGATAATCTTGGGACATATCTCAGTAAGAAATGAAAAACTCTATCAATAGGATCATGGATAAATGGGTATACTTGGCCAGAGTCTTGCAAGTGCAATGATTTTACTTTTGAAGAGACAGAGTTGTAGTGTGATAAAATTTGAGTAAGCTCATATTAGATCTGAACCCATTTCTGCTCCCAGCTTGGATCTGGATCATTTCTGCTCCCAGCTTGACTGCAAAATATTGCATAGTCTGTTTTATTTAACATCTGTATAAAACAAATATGTCAGACACTGGATTATTCACTTTATTTTAGTTACATAGTGCCTTGTAAAATTTCCTTATTCCATTTACACAAGATTTGTACTTGGATAATGCATAAATTTCAATGAAAATATACATAATTTTTATTAAAAAGGTTTAACTCCTGACAGCCTATGTTGGGAAATGGTCACCAGGAGTGACCACAAGTCAAGGGGTATAAGTAAAGGTATTGAATTGAACCATTAGTAATGTCTATCACTTATAACATGACAGTCTGAGGATGTGAACATTTAACTGGCAGATTTAGGAGCATATTGGACAGCTCTGTCTTGGAGACTGACAAGACCCACCATAGGAGTGTTAGCTGTCTAATGTGACATCAACATCTCTGTCACAGCCCTAAATATCTTGGATATCTGCCTGCATTTCCACCTTGCTCTCTCTCTTCCCTTCACCACATTCTTAATTTCCTTTATTATACTGCCACACAGCAGCACTGGACGTTGATCAAAATGGAGCTGTTTTAAAACTCAGGCTTGCATTTGTGAGAAGAAAAAGAAGAATTGAGAGATAAGGTAGCTCAGAATGACACAGTTCAAAGGCTCCGTTAAATTCACTTTCTCTTAGCAAAGGCTGAGTAGTGCTGCTATGAACTGACTGAAACAGCTCATATGCACATGGGCAGCTCGAGCAGTACAGGGAGCCCTGGGCATTCAGGCCACATAGTTTCTGTGCCCAATGGTGTATAGCCCCTAATGCCAGTGACACTGCATGGGAATGCTGTAGAGTGAAGCCTTGCCTGCCTTGAAGTCAAAAGGAGAAACATGATTGACCTAAATGGTGGCTACAGTCCCTCAGCAGCTTAGCTCCACTGATTAAGGTCATAATCCACTGCAAGGCGTGGGAGTCCTGTTGATTGGAATGGAGTTCATGTCAGCTGTGGATCTGGCCTAGTGATGTCAGAGGGCCAGCAGCAAGGCACAAGCTATGGGCAGAAGATTTGAAGGGGTAGTACCTGGGAAAAAACATTCTTTAGATATTTGAACAGATCTTGATCTGCTTTCGATCTTATCAAAACAACAGTTGTTTCATTTACATGAATAAAGTGAAAACTGTGACACCTCAGGAGCTGAGGTTGTCACCGAAAACCATGTCAGTGACAATCTCAGCTCCTGAGGTGTCATCTCCATCGCTCTCTTTGGTCTATCACTGCCACAGGAAAGGAGGACAAAGATAGCATTTCAGACAATGAAATGAAGATGTAAGTACAGGATCTCTCTGCTTCAGTGTTACAGCAGCAGTAACCTTTGCCAGCAAGGTTAAGGAACATCTGTGTGTGGTTACACTTGAAAATAGATCAGTAGGATTTGCCAGTGACATTCCCCAGTACCTGCAGAGATGCTTGCTTCCATAACTGAGCACCAGTTCAATCTTGCACCTGAAAAATAAATAATGCTTATGTAAATAACAACCAGAATGATATTCTATAGGCTGTGGTTTTGTGCTTGGGTTTTTTTATTCATTGGATCTTGAAACTCAATAACAGAATTCCTACAGCCAAATAAATTTTTTTAGAAGAGTTGAGCTCAAGCTTAAAACCCTCCACCTCTGGAATCTTGAGCTGGAATACTATTTATGTCAAATACAGTGATATGAACCTACTAACAGGAGCCTTCCATCTCTTCAGTAGGATTGTTGGTTTCTGTGTAAGTGAAGGCTAGGGACTTGAACCGTAGGGATGTTTGAGCCCAGGACTCAGGTGCATTAGAATAAGCAGAGGATACTCAACAGTTTCCATTTCTAAAATATTATATTAGATTTTGTGAGACAAAGAAATCAATGTAGGACTCCAATCTACAAATCAATTAACATTCATATAGCAAAACACTTAAATATATACTGCTACTGAAAGAAGAAATCCAGGACATTAATGTGAATTTAATTGCTCCGGTCCATTTGAATGTGTCCAGCACTCTCTCCCCATTTTTAAATGGAAATTGAGACAGAGGCTGAGTGATCCTCTTCTGCACACAACAGTAGACAACTATGATAGTTTGAGACATTTCTTGTTCCATCTGTTCTCCCTTTTCCTTTGCCAGAGGTTGCTGCCACCGTTGCAGGAAAAGAGGTTTGCTCGTTCCCCAGCTGCTGCACTTCCTATTTCAGCCTCAGTGCAAACTTTGGCAGCCATGAAGTTAATAGCCAAACTAGAATGGCTGAAGTACAGTCACATATTCTTTTGCCATTACTGAGACTGGCTTAGTTATCTGCAGAAGAGAGGTTAGGCAGGGAGCTCACAGTGGTGATGTGCAAAATTACCCCAGTGACAATAACCAAAACTAACTCTCAGAGCTTGACAATCTAGCTCCAAAAAGGATGTCTATGGCTCCCTCAAAGCCTAGAATTAAAATCCTCAAAATTCTTGTTTTTCCAGGAAAGTGTTTCTAAGGAATACATAATTTTCTATTTTCCTATGTTTATAATATACTGGGCTGCCCAGTTTACTCATCTTGATAATGGCAAACTACCCCATTATCCTAAGGCTTACCAGGATCTATGAACACTTCATAGATCCTGTCTGTCACATCTGGATCTTGTTCATATACATCTCATAGAGCACATTTAATAGGCAAAGGTCTGCACAAACACAGGCAGGAAAGAATACAGTGCCTTTTGTAACACTGAGGAGTAGGTAGAAGATTTTGACACATTATGGGAGATTTTTGTTTATGTTCTTTCCAATCTGAAGACTTCAGATATATAATGGGAGATTTTTGTTTATGTTTTTGTTATGTTTCCAAGCTGAAGATTACAAAGTCCATCTCAAAGTGCCAGAAAGCCAAAACTTGTTCTAGGCTTGTCTCTGTGTCTCTGCGCTTCAGAGCTGTGATGGACAGCCACCAGATGAAGGATGGGATGCAATTCTTCAGCTCCATTGACAGGGCAGCACAAAAGGTGGAGGGAAGCAGGTAGCTGGGCTATAATGCCTCCTCTGTTGGCTAGGTATGTATTTCATTCTAGGAATTTACTGAAATCCAGTGCATTTGGTGAATAGAGTTCTGGTGAAGTCACAAGGGAAATCTATGGTGGACCTCAACGGCAAGTTTCCCAGCTCAGCTAATGCCCCAAGCACTGGGTTCTGAGTTTTTTCTGAGCAAGATTTTTACATCCAGACTATTCAGTAACCTCAGTATTTCCCCAGATCATGGCCAGCATCTTCCAAGACAAAGGTCTTAATTTCTATATTGTAGCTAGGAAAGCAGAAGAAACCTATCATGTTGTTTGCCTTCATTGAATTAGTACGATGGCTGGCAGAAGACACAGACTGTACTCTCAGGCCAGCAAAATTATTTGTCCATCAGCAATAATGGGGGGTTAAATTCCAAGTTGTTGAGAATCAGTCTGTCCTAAGAGAAGATTAAAAAATATTAGGATTTCATACTTGTAAGGAGAAAATGATAGAGCAAGCTGAAATGAAGGGGTGCAATTTTGAGTGAGGCAAGGGGAACAAACCAACAGAGTTTGTTTAATTCTGGGAAGTAATACCAAGACTATTTTTGGTATTTTGAGACCCTGCCTAAACTCATGTGGCAAGACTGCTGTATGCCTATGCATATGCATATTCCATTTGGCAATACACTCTATAAGGCACTCAGCCACCTACTAAATAATAGAACTTAAAAATGGAAAATCAAATGACAGAAGAAGCTATTTCCAGGTATTTAATCAAAGGGAGGATCAGAGTACAAAGCTCAAGACAGGCCCAGCACACAACTCTGGCTGAACTGTCACTCTACAGCAGGCTTCAAACATCTGCATTACTTCGACTGAAATACCATGAATAATTTATAATAGAATACAGAATTTAAGAAAAATAGATTTTAGAAAAATTAATACCCCACAGTAATCACCTGGCTTCATGTTTATTAGCGAGGTGCTCCGGGGTAGAAAACATCATTGAGTTTATGAACCTTTGGGGATGTTTCTTTTTAAAAATTAACATTTCAGCTTGATATTATTTTAGTATTTACCACTCGGTATTGTCTTAGATGTCATCTTGGCAAAGGGCTCCTAAACAACTGCCACTTTTAGCACTGCTGCCAAAAGGCCCCCTTTCACAATAAAGCATGCTGTGCTTTGGCAGGAAATCAATAAAGTGAAAATCTGTTCTCATCATCCATACATTTACCATCACAATCAACAATCAAAGGCAAGACCTGGGTTCTTTATCCACAGGCTCCAGCCTCCCAATTTTCTGCTATGAAAGGCAGCATAAATTAGAACCCTTGGTTCCTGTTAGCTGGGCTTAATGGGTATGATTTATGAACCATTAAATGAGGTTATGTAAATTGATCCTTAGCAGAATGCTAGCACACAGGTGACAGGTGCAGTACATTTGAATGATGAGTCCACAAGGGTTCTGTTCAAATCAGATTTCAGTGACATTCAGTTTTAGGAAGGAGAAATATGTTGTCAACAAGGAAGTGATTTAAATAGTGCCCTGGGTTTGTCAGCAATTATGCTTTTCTTCTTAATTGCTGCAAACTATATAAATTCTAATAGGAAATAAATTACTGATTTACCAGTTAATGACAAGGGGGTATAGACAAGAACGGTTGAAACATTAAAAAAAAAATTGCCTGGTGAGGCCATATTCAGTAATGATTTCATTTATCATATTAAAGTTAACAGCTGCTTTAAAGTCACACGGTAAACTTTGACATGAGCTAAGTTATATTGTTTTTATTGCTAAGCTGAAGGGAACTGGGTTTCTGCTATAGCTATGGATGTTCTTAAAAGGATGAAATCATATATTTGCATAGAAATTAGGATAAATTTTGCTTGCTATTTTTGCTTGGGTTTTTTTTTTATCTTAATAACCTTGTCAAAAATCAGACCACATTAACTATGTTCAAAGTATTCTGGCTTACTCTCACAGGATTTTTATATTAATGATGAAAACTAATGATCTGATGTTTGGATTATACCCTTCTCATTTCCCCTAAAAGTGACCATAAGGATTGATAAACTGTCTTATAATAATGTTTTGATATGAAAAAATGGAATTGCTCTTGTACAGCATTGAAATCAGTGCCATCGCTGTTCAGGCTGCTTTGGTCTGGGTAGGTGGGGTCTTGGAGAACTAGACATATTTATGTGATTTAAGTCCTTCTTTTCCCTAGACTGGTAATAGCATGCTCCAACTAGTGGCCTGGCACACCTCTGCTTAATGAGTGTTTGCATCCTCCTTTGAAATGGAATGGAATGAAACAGCGATAGGAATGAAACAGCATGGATAAATCTGTAATTCAAGGCTTTGAGGGCAGCAGGTCTAGAGGAAAGACTGTACAGGCTGGTACTTGAAATATGTAGGATAGTAGGATGGGGTGAAAACATTTTCAGAGGCTTAGCCATATTAGATCATTTTCATCTATGGAAGAAAATACACAAGAGGAGAGAGAAAGAGATAAAACCCAAAATATCAGTTACCTGGGAGGCCTACTGAGATTTAAGAAAATCTGAGAAACCTCAAGATATTTACTTGTGTCTGTCTATTTTTGCCAACATGTTCATTGGCTGCATATTTCCTGTTTTTTTCAAAATTCAGTGAAGTTTGTTCAAGTAACAAGCATCAGTTGCTAATTGAATTAGCCTCTCCTTTTGTGTTTTACTTCAATGGAGATTCCCTTCAAGGTTCAGCTGCTTACTCCCTGCATTGTTCCGCTCAATGCTCATATGTCGCTCGCTGCAATACTTCCCCTTTCACAGACCCTGTCACTTTTATTTCTGTGAAGAGGATCATCAGGAGAGAGTCCAGAGTGTGCAGAGCTTTTGGGGGTGTGGAATGCAAATTAAAAGGATCACAAGGTTGCAATGTTGGTAATGCAGAAAAAGCATGATGCAGTTTCATCTGTGAGGAGATGAAGTACTGGGATTTATTCTGGATATTAAGAATTCCATAGCCTTCTAATCAACAATATACAACAAAGCTACATTGAAAGAATGAAAAAGACAAACCTTAAAAAGCTAAGGGAAACGGCACTGCACTTGTCTATGTTAACCTCATTTGGTATCTTCTGTGACTGCATTGACAAAGAGTCTTCATTATAGAAGACCTGCTGGTGCTTTGGAAGATCCTGCCTCTGTTTCACACTTACAGAAGGGACTGTGTACGCTAAGACAAGACAATTATTTTTAAAGGCATTAGCCTGGTCTAGTCAAAGTTATCCTTTCCCACTGCCTAGCTTGCTTTAAGTTGCCACCTTAAAGTCACCATTGCAAACACAACCCTGTAACTCCAGATACAAAAAAAACTCTTGTTTTTTTTCTCATGTGGAAGTGCATGAGATGGCTGATCTTCATGGGATGGATTACTGCTGGATTTTATTCTCTGTGCACTCTGCCTGCAGCATATCCTGTGTTCTCTGACAGTTCTCTTCTTCACTGAGGCAAAGAGCAGATGTGGCAGAAACCATACAAAAGGAAAAAAGATGTATGGTTCTTCCCTCCTCCAGTCTGTAGTCATTGTCCACTTAGGTAATTGGTGCATGCAATTTCGCTATGTTTATTAACTTCTGATGCACTTATTTTCCATATAGTTGTCCCATCTTCTCCTGAACCCACATAAACTTTACCAAGACATTCCAGATGTCAGCTCTTCTCCTTTTACTTCCCTTGAACCTGCACCCATGTGCAGAAATTCAAGTCTTAGGACTTGAAGCATGATTAGTGCTGAAGCACTGAACTAGAATGAGGATTTTAGTTTTTGGTACCTCATACTTTTATGTTTCAATACACAACAATTTCTGTATATGGTATAAAGACAGTCCCAACCATATATAGAATATATAAAGACATAAGTAAAGGTCAGAAATCCTGACATCTTCTTCTATAAAAGGTCCTATAGGGATTCCAACTGTATTCACTCTGGGTTTCATTACTGAAGGAGCATAGCCCCAGTAACTGCTTGTTGTAAGAAAGGGGGCAGCATCTCATCATATTCCTGATGAAAATGGAAAGAAAATGGTGCCCCAAACTGCATTTTGCAGAGTTCTCCAATCAGCTTTGGGTAGAATGGGGTTCTTGACATTTCCTGGAGGCATATTTTATCCTGGAGTGGATTTCAACATACCGAAGCCTAAGATAGACAATATTGGCCTGAACTGGTAAAACCACGCAGTGCAGAACAGCTTTAGAGAGGCAGAAGCTTAGGTCTAAAAGTTGTCTGGTTGTGTGAGTGCAACACAGTGATGCAGGGAAGTCAAAACTCATGAACTAACACTACTGTAGTTACAGAAGTTAAAGGATGCAAATTCAGTTCATAGGTCTTTACATGATAGTACAAGCAGTATATGATTTAAGCCCCTTTTAGACCTACCTTTGAGTTCTTCATAAACACTCAGACCTGTGCTGTTCCTTCCCTGATGGGTGATATTATCCTTCCTGTGTTTCAGATGGGCAAG
Source organism: Ammospiza nelsoni (assembly GCF_027579445.1). Taxonomy (NCBI): domain Eukaryota; kingdom Metazoa; phylum Chordata; class Aves; order Passeriformes; family Passerellidae; genus Ammospiza; species Ammospiza nelsoni. The sequence goes on along the minus strand of NC_080638.1, from coordinate 40,059,286 downwards.
CAAAAGTCAGGGAAAGTGCATCCCATACATACAGCCTGGTTGTCCTGGAAAGGGAATGTGACAAACACTCTGCCTACTGAAGTTCTCTTTTGCACCAGATTTATGGGTTTATTTTGAATGAAACCAGGCTAGGGAAAAAGGATTTATGTACACCCCTACCTAATGCCCTTCTGCAAAGAATTCTCCAGTATAAGAGCAATTTGAAATTTCCTAATGAAGACTTAGGCACTGCCATTAAAGCCCAAATTGACAATGAAAAGTAAATACGTGTGTCTAGTTTGAAGGACCAAGGACCTAATTTTCTTGTATGTTAACTTCTCAAGGCACTTCATTTTCACAGTAGGGTTTCCAAGGGCTCTAAGATGCAGAGGTCAGAGCTTGGAACAACAGTGAAGCAAAACATGATATCTGAAAAAGTGACAAAATAAAAATAGCATCCTTTTGTGAAAATGGTTGCTTGTGACTTTTCAGCATCACACAGGAACTCCGTGGAAGAATTTGGGATAAGAAGGAATTAATTAGGACAGCATTTCATTGCCTTAGTCATCAGGGCTCTGAGTTCCTTCCTACAATTCCTTTTCTCATTGACTGTATGCTTTCTCAGGCTTTAGCAATTAATGAGATAGGGTTACTGAGGGGGCAATATCCTGAAACATATAAAATGCATTCATCCTCAGAGTAGTCCATATGTACAGTGAATTAAGATTATGTTTTTCATGCTGGAAAAGCTTGTGAAATAATGGAATTAAACAGTGTATTACTGTACTTTTAATAGTAAAGGCAGTCTTAGTTCTGGTAATCCTTAGTTTGAGCATTTGAATATATGACCTTTATACAATTCTTTCTATGTGGATTTCTTTAAACTTTGGTTTTTTATACTTTCCCAAATTATAAAATCTTAGAATTTGTAAAAGCAAACTTTTCATTGCGTGTCATTGTATGACCCCTCAAGGAACAGGTTCTTCAGCTGGACCGAAATATTTAGGGCCACAGAACCTTTTGCAACTGATCAAAAGACAGATGAGAAGGTCATCTGAGGTTCTGGCCCCTCATGCAGACAGCTTCTTTCTCATGTCCCTTCCTCCTCTGCTGTCTTCACAGTGCCATTTTGACTGATTGAGCACCATTATACCCATCCTCCCATCTCCAGTTTCTGTCCTGTTCCCATCTTCTTCCCTAACCGGTCCTCCAGTTGCTCTCCCTTTACCCATCCTACTTTATTCTTCACGTTACCACATCATGCCTGCTCTGGAACACCCCGAAAGTCCTGGGCTCTCCTGCCCCCAGCTAAAGTGCCAACCATTGCAACACACATCTCTCCCAGCCTCCACCAGCTCTGTCCCAGGTTTACTGCAGAGAACATCTACATCTACAGCTTATAAAGGCTCCAAAAGTCACAGAGCAATTTCACTATGAGGCAGAGGGTACGGAAGTCCTAAGGCCTGATCCTCAACTCAATTTTTTCAAGTGTAGAAGATTATTATCATAGAGTTGGTGTCCTAGATCCTGGGCATTTCTTCTGGAGCCAGGACTCCAAGATGACCTCACCAGGCAACCCCTATTTAATTGGTTAGAAATACTGCAGAAGGGTACCTTTTCCAGCAAAGAGCATGGAAAACTGACACATTTTGTCAAATTGCTAAATGAATACATAAAAGAAAAAAAACTCAATCAATTTAATTGCCTAAAATTCCTTCAGCTTTGTATTCTGAATGAATTCATTTACATGAATGCATGTCCAAACATAATCTCCCATGGTGAGACCTACAGGCTTCATCCCTACAAAGGATGAAAGGCTGAGGCAGAAACCAGGCTGCTATGAAGCCGCTCCAGTGGGAGCATTTCAGTGTGGTTATGGAAGAGCAGGAGACCAGGCCATTGTCTCAAGTATCATTAACTGGCTTTTCTTGAGGAGTGACTGTAGTCCAGAGTGAGTATCCATTTAGCTTGGCACTGACTTTTGTCTCCTCATATCAGTTTCCTTTCTTATTCTAAATGACTTGTGGAAGAATCTATGTGGAGAGAACAGGTTCAGACAGGAAGGAAAAAAAAACCCTTCAAAAACCACTTTCTCAAGTAGTTGCCCCCATCTTGCCTTTTTCAACAGATTTTTCTCTCTTCTACTCATTGAAAGAGTAGAAGACAAGGAAGTATATTCATATTGGTTATTAGCATGTGTTTAACATTTGCTAGCATTCATGAAAAGATTTCAGACCCAATTCCAAGAATTTTACAATTACATCCTACAATTATCTTCCATCTATCATCTAGATATATTCCTGTTACAAATGGTTTTAGCAAGATGCATCATACAGGATTAATCCTTATGTGAGCAAATGGTGGCAGATGTTAGAGTGATTTGCTGAACTTTAATTTTTTATCCCACTAACCATCATTATAACGTCAAAAGAATTGGCTTTAGGTATATATATTTTTATTTTTATTATTAATTTTTATCACTTTCCTGAATTTTGTGTCTAATGTCTAGTATTACATAAAGCAACATAATTATGTTGCTTCTTTTTCTTATGAATAAATGTGCTAAAAGTGCAAAGTTGTTTTTTTTTCTCAAATGCTAAGAGTTCCTGGTAATTATTTGCTGTGAGCTTACTAAATTATTAAAATAAACCAAAAAACCCTCCACAAAACAATGACAACAGCAACAACAACAAAACTTTGCCATGAAAAGTGATGTCTTTCAGATATCTCAGGTAGCCTATTGGAACAATATATTCACATAATATGCACATGGCATTCCCAGCAGTGTGCATTGTACCTCTGCTGCAATTTCTATACTTGCAAGCTCCACAGTCAGTTGATTTTCTTCTCTTTTGGAGACCAGATAAAGTGGGTGATATGCTCTGTTCTGGTTCCATCTGGTTCTCATCCCATGCCTTGACAAAAATCCTTCAGTGTTCCTTAAACTTTCCTTTTGACATGAAACACAAGTTAGGTCAGTTATTGGTGATGTGCATCCCACACTCTTTCAGTAAAGGCTACAGCAGAAAAAGAAGCAATAATTGCAATGGAGACTGTGAGCACGGCCTGCCATTCATATCCTCCTTGGCACAGCACCAAACAACAATTCTTCATTACTAGTGAAATTAGGACTACTAGGGCGGCAAAACAAACCTAGGGCAATGTCAGGGCAAAGACCACCAGGCTTCATCTTCTGCATGGTGAGGAAGTTTTTGTCTCTTAGAAGAGGTTCAGTAATAGATCCTTTCAGTAACAGTCATGATCCTTTCAACTTTTCTGCAAATGCAGAAAATGCAAATTTCACTGCTATTTGGGTTTTGAACTGACAAGTTCTGAAAAGACCGGAAAGTCAAACTCTGAATAATTTATTCTAAAGCCTGTGTTATGAGTTTAATTTTGTAAAGTAAAAATAGTGATCCCAAAATGCTGGGAGAATTTCGGAGGGAAGAGCTTTTTACTTCTGCACTTTTAACCAGGCTCTTTTAAAAATTTCTGCTCAGATTTATTACTGTATGTGCTAATTTATTTCTCCATTTATGATTATTTTGACAGCCAAATTTCTCACTTGCATTCGGCTTGATAATTTCTACTTTGGCAAAATTTTAGCAAATTATTTGCACTATTATTAGTAGAATAGCACTTGCACAGCATTTGTCCCTGTCAAGAAGGTTCTGGCTTTATATTCCAGGACTTGTGTAAGTGACAACTTTTTGTGCTGCTTGCTTTAACTCTAGCAATGATAATACTGAGGGAAAATTACTCTTTTACAGCTTTATATCAGGAAACAATGGCCACTGTGAAAGGAATAAAGTTGGTCAGTAGGAAAATAACTTCCACCTAGTGGCTTTCCAGAAAACTGCCATAATAGTGAATTTCTTGAGAAACTCAAATTTCTATTTTTACATAATTTGAAGGTAATTCTGCCACAGCAACCCATTTGCAGTTTTCAGTGAACTCAAATACATTACCTACACACATATATAGCGCTTAATATGTAGTTCATGGTAATTTTTGTATCACCGTGCTTTTGGATTTTTCATATCATCAACATCATTCTGAAAAACTTAAGACTAAAAATTCTTATGATTGCTCATAGCAGACTGATTTTATTCCAGCTTTTCTATTTCATATTGATAACATATTTAAACATCAACTATACTAATATCCCCATACCCACTTCAGAAAAAGCTGTCTGTATTATCTCTATACTTAAACTACCAGCTCATCAAAATTGTATACACAGCCATTTGGGTAGTGTGGCTTAGTGGAATATAAATGACTCATAAATCTGGTAAGATATGAATCTGCTGTTTAATTTAAAAAGGAATTATTCAAGAGTTTAGTATCATACACCTACCAGAGCTGAATAAAGAAAAACTCCTGGAAATGAAAACTCAATACATTATTTCTCATGCCATTGAAACAATAACTATTCTGGATCAGTGATTTAATATTAATTTGCATGAGCTGAAAATCTGCCACTAGGCTACTCTGAACATTTTCTTTTCTCTGTAATACAAGTAGTAAGAAATTATCTAGGCAACAGAGGTAAGTTTCTGTACTGTGCAATTATTGTCATATAAAATTCATGTTGGTTATCAAGGATAAATGTATTGGTTGAAAAAAGGTATGGATAAATGGCATTGCCTGATGATTAATTTTGATTCAAGAAAAAAAATTTTGGTCTTTGGGCTAAATTCAAAAAGATAATACAAACCTGTGATTTTGTAATGGTAAATTAAAAAAAAAAAAAAAACAAAAAACCAATAGTAACAGTTTAGCAAATATATATTTTTTAAATCTAGGAAGTAAATAGAGAAGCCCATAATAAGCTGCTGCAGTGAAATTAATTTTATAGTTCTTAAATGCCTAAGATAAGATAAATGCAAAAAACTAAACAAGCAGAAAAAACCCATAGCAATTTCAACAAATTTCAGATTTTTTCCTTTTCCTGTAACTTAACACTAAAGTATTTTGCAATATAAACAAGGGAAATAACAATTTCCTGCTGCTGTCTTATCTTTTAGAGAGTCATGTATGCTTTATGTGGTTTTTTTTCCAAATTATTAGAAGGTGACCATGGCATATTCTTTGAATACCGTGGGAATTATGCAAGATGTAGAAAAATGAGATTGTTCTTTTTAAGTTAGCAACAATTCTCAAAACTATCAACACATATATTTAACTAATTTACTACAGTTTTCCTTTCAAGAAAATGCAAAAATACTAATCTCTTAATATTATCAATATATGGGCACTTGTATTTGTAACATTATTTTAAGCTATCTGACCACCCTGCACATAACTATTCCATACTCTGATTATATACACTGTAGCTGCGGTTTTGTCAAAAAAAAAAAAAAAAAAAAAAGAGCAGAGTCAGAACAGTCAAATATTGTTAAAATGTTTCAACTGCCATTTAAAAAAATCCTATTGTATTTTGTGCTCACAATATTTATCCTAGATAGAAAAAGCTTTTATATATAATTTTGTGTGAAATGGGTAAAAAAACAAGTTCAGAATCAATGAGCTCTGTGGAAACTTTGACTAATCCAATCTGTTGCTTGGGAGTCAGGGGGATGGAAATATTTTAAATAATTTTAATTAAAATAAAAAATCATTTTTAAATCAGATAATTACTATATGGCAGTTTTCATTAGTATGGGCCTTATCAATGGTATTTTTAGTAATTTTTGCTTGCATCATCCCTCTCAATGTCTAATATTTAATCCATTATCTTTCAAGTGTGCACTGTGTGGACTAAGTCAAACCTGTTACATGAAGTGTAACAGGACCATGTGATGAGAATGAGGCTTTAAGTGTATGATGGAAAATCCACAAAGCCAGGCACCTTCCTGAACCCTAGCTGTGGCTTTTTTGAAGCTGAATGACCTTTAAATGTAGTAGGGATTCTTCTTATTTTAAAGGGTGGTGAGATCCTATTACTCTCTTTCAAACCATCAAGGAAGAGGAAGTTATCCCAGCAGAACCAGCAGTGATGGGAGAGGAGATGCAGGCCTCTAAAACAGTGTCTTTCTTCATCTCCTTCTTACCTAACCTGGGTGGAAACCTGTGCAATAATAGTTTAAAAATCTTCCATTTTTATTCTGATGGTGTGTAAGGAGATGTCAGGCACAGTGCATCCATTTCTATCTGTTTTAAGTTTTCATTACAGCTCAGAAGTAGAATGTCAGTACTTGCTTATTTACTATAATGGGTATATATTTATTCAGGCTAGTGAATTGCAATTAATCTTGTTTATGGAAGGAAAAATTAAACAATTAAGCAATCAAACATACTGTACAAATTAATCAGAAAAGATTACAAGGAAGAAAAAAAAAAAGGGCATATGACTCCTTGACTTTGTTCCAAAGATTTAAAATTCTATTTTGGAATAAGGAAAATCCATACAACCAGAACACATAAAAGTTTTTAAACGAATAATTTTATAATTAGGGGAGATTTTCCACATCATAAAATGGAATTAAATCTCTTTTAATAATTATAAGCAATATAAGCAATTCTCAGTACTGTGAACTGATAGATTTTATATCATAATTCTGGAGAACTTGAGTGAAAATAAAACCTGCACATTCCCACATCCTCCAAATTAGGCAAATAAAACACTCTGTAATCCATGAAAGCCTTGTTAAGGTTGTCAAAAATGCATCTGGAAACATCTGGCTATAAAGCAGAAAATGACAAAGGTTGAATGCAAACAATATCAGCAGTGAGAGAAACACATCACTGTGATAGAGTCTCTCACCCAGGTGAGTCCTGCTGCCCAGCACTAATCCTAGCCAAGTCCTGCCTCTGGTCCAGGGAGACAGACAATGTATAAATAGCTAAGAGAAGAATATTTTAAAATATTTCTGGGATGGTTATTTTCACAATATATATAGAAGGAAGGTGATTTTTGTTCCAATGCAAAAAGTGATGGAACTTGAAAGGTTTTTGTTGCTTTAAAAATGAATAAATCTTCATAAGTTTTTGCATTTTATCAAAATCCAGACACACCCATCACCTTTATTTCCTCTCTTTTATGACAATAGAATACTAACATTGGTTGAGTTTGGGTAAAAAGAAAGAAATTTATTACTAACTGCTGAAGAAATAGTTAGGGTTTCCATTTCTTCAAAAGAACCACTGCTGCTAATGTTTTTCAGAAAGAGTACATTTTAACAACAACCAAACTGCAAAATAATTTCAATTGAAAAAATTTGACATGATACCTAAATATGCTCAGTTATTGCTTTTCATATGATATAAATAAATTCCAACACCTCTGCTCACCCAAAACCTGAACTTTGCTGATGGCCTCAGTGGAGGGAAGGGGGCTCTGTGCCCGTGCGGTGCACGAGTGTCCATGTGCGTGTGCACAGCTGTGCGTGTGTCTGGTGGGACTGATCCGTGCACACAGGGGTGAATAGCAATGGCTCAGGGCATATTTTACAGTGGGGAGAGGTAGATGTTCTATAGTTAATTACCAGAATTATCTAAGAGCCACTACAGCACTCCACTATGTGGTACCACCAGCCAGACTATAGAAGAGATTTATAAATCCATCACAGAAAGTACACAGAGACAGATGGCCTTCAAGAACCACGTAAAAGGAATGACAGCCATAATTCTTACTCTTTCTTCAAAGCCCAGTTTCTCCTGTTGTCACCAGTCAGGTTGGAGTACTTTGTATTTACAGCTTAAAGCTCTAAAATGGATTATTTTATTACAGCATAGTATCATGACACTAGAATATGAGGGCTAGATGATTTATTCACTTTGATGCAAGTAAGGAAAGCTTTTATTTTTAAATTTCTACCACTCAGTGCAGTGCGTCAAACAATCAGTTTTAATATCTTTAGGGTTAAGTGCACTCTTGTAATTTAGAATTAAATGATTTTTATTAAGCACTTTTGCTGAATATCTACAAGCTTTACAACTCTGCTGATTAAGGATCTGACAGTGACTGGTAAAGCAGCCACCTCTATGAATTAGGGAAGCATTAGAGAATGCATTCTGTCTAGGTTCCTTAGTGCTTAGGGAGTATTTCAAAATAAGTGCAATTTCTGTAAAATGTAGTCATAAAACTACAAATGAATCAATGTATGTGAAACCTAGTGCTTGCGACATCTTTAACAGATTAAAGGTATTTTTGTCTAGAGTGAGGACAGATAAAATAACCCAGAGGTGAAACTTAAAGTGCAGAATTTCTGAAATATTCCCCTGTGACACTGAAACATATAAATGGAAAGCAAGCTTTGAATAGCCAAGGTCTAATGGCCAGACTGCCAGTAACAACCCAGATTTGAGGGAGGCCTGGCCCAACAGCCTGGCCTCAGGGTCGGGGACCAAGGAATGCCCACTGCACGCTGATATTAACCTCCTCTGCAAGCTTGCACAAGCTCCTTTATTTCCAGAGATGTTGCTCCCTCTGCACTCTCATTAACTTCAATGGGAGCCAAGAATGCACAGCACCTTTGAAAATCAAGCGGTTAAACTCACAGCTTCAGTTACCCATCTATAAAATGAGGCTAAACCTTTCTTACCAATCTCATAGAGCTGTTGTGAAGATTAATTAGATAATGACTGCAAAGCCCTTTGAACATGAAAAGTGCTAAGAATTGTTGTTACCAAATGATGGCAAAGATTGGGCTATTCTTCATTGCTGTCAAATAATAATAAAGAGATGTGCTAGTCTAAGAAAAGGAGAGGTGGGAAATAAAGGGCAATAATGGCTGCTGTTGTTTGCGCATATGATACTGAATAATCTTTGCAAGAAGAAGCCAATCTTGTGAAAAGCTATCTACTGTAATGGTGCTAGGGTTATTGACAGGTCTGGCTATAAGTGCAGGTTCCATTAGATACATCAGCCACTATGTATTCGCAGCAAATCTCACTGATGATTGCCCTCCTGCAGAGGGAGAGATAAGACAAACTATGATTGAAGTAAAAATGTAAACAGTTAAAAAAAGAAATAGAAGTCAACCACTGCTCTCCCACAGGGGCAAGGACCAAGGATTGTTGCACCTGTGAAGAAGTAATAACATCAAATGTTAATGTGATATACGATTGTAGCACAGATACTGCTTCAAGCTCTTGCTGAAGAGTTTATGTTGTTTAATATTTTTATATGTATATTAAGTGAAGTGCACTTTCCTAGTCTGGGGCAGTTCAGGGCATAATACTGGCAAACTGAAGGGGTTTCCCATGAGTCAAGTTAACAAGAGCATTCTTTGGCAGCACAAGTTACAGCTTGTGGTTTTTACAGGTCTCTAGCAAAAGCCTCTGAATTGATACCAAACCTCTTAATCTCAGGGTTGTATTATGAAGTAGATGTGCTATGTTTTTCTGTGTTTGAAGCTGATATTAGACCCCTTACTGTAAAAATATATTATTAATTCATATCAATGCATGATATAAATTTTTCTGTTTGGCAGCTGGAAAGAAACTGAGTGATATATCAGTGCTAAAAAAGCACCTCCTATTTTCACAATGATAAGGAATGTTTACAGTAAACAGACATTAAATAATGTTCAGATCTGAAGAATGGCATAATATTAACCAAAGAGTTTTAAAACAATTGGTCAAATAGGCATTCAATGGTTGATTTATGTTTGTGGCTTAAGAAATAATGCCGTTTGTGTGGCTGGCCCTTCATCTGGCCATTAGTTCTCCTGTCCATCCACACACTTTCCCCCATGGCCAAATAATTTTCACCCTTTGGATTAGCTGCTGTAACATTCAGCAGAGGCACAGAAGTGGCAAAGATAGTTAATTTCCTCCACATTTAATTTAAATAAAATACTGTCTGGGTGGAACAGACAGCCTATTCATGGCACAGAGGAGAATTCATTGTCCCTTACACTTAGGAGCAGGCAGGTTTTTCAGCGGTCACGCATGTACCAGCCAGCCAGTCAGCATGTCTGTGCCAGATGTGCTGGCTTTTCCCCAGCTGGCAGGATAAAATACAGAGGTAGAGAACATGGAAAGAAGAATACAGAGAGCAGGGAGTACATGCAGCTTTTGTTGTACTGGACATTTTGTGCTGGAGATGGAAGGGAGTTGGGGAGAAAGACGACTATATCAGAAATCAAAGACACTGGAAGGAGTGAGCAGCACTGGCATGGTGAGTTAGGTGATGTGATGGAGGAGAGCTAGAAGCACAGAGGGGATGATATGGCAGAACTGCTTTGGGAAAGATTTAGAGGATGTGGAGAGAGTTGGGATGACAGCACTGAGTGGCTGGAAGATATAACTCCAAAGAAAACAATGTTTAATTATTTCGACTCTTCATGGAACAATCTTTTAAAAATATTGTCATGCTCTCAAAGTTGCAGTGATCTGGAAAACATCTAACAGGTTACCATTTTTCAAAAATCCCTACGCATTACCAAAGTAAGTAAAAATCTAGTGACCTTATATTCATTCCAGACAAAATATTGGGACACAGAACAGAACGGGATCTAACCAGTAATGTTACAAAGACAGTAACATAATCCATTTCAGTGAATGAATTTTCACGGAAAATTAATGATAGAACTGATTACATCCTTAGATGAAAAGTTCTGTTGCTAAAGGAAGTCACTCAGTATAACTGAGCTGTTTTACCTTTACTCTGACCTTCTGGTTAAATATGACACTACACAAAATCTGTGTAGCAAATTTTAACTGGCGTGAAAAGGCTGATACAGCCAAAAAGTAATTGCACAGAGGGCATCATTATATAATGGGGTTCCACATAGATCTATTCTTAGTTCAGTGCTATTCAATATCTTTATCAATGAGATGGAAGAAAATAGAAACTTGTTGTTGGTAAAGGCTGCAGATGCCATATTCATACATAAGAAGTTAGTACGTGACCTGATTTTTAGACGCACTAAACATATTTAGGCAATGAAAAAGGAAGATTTTGGCTTACAAGCTAAAGCCACAAAATATGTGGCTATTGCAGTGCAAGCTTTAAACCACCTTTTGAGCTAAACTCATCTCAAAACTGGCCTCATAACAGGTGGTAAGAGAGAAATGCCCCAACTAGCCAGTACAGAATGACCCTGATCTTCACTGCTTAGCCACCGATTTTTGATCTGTCAGATGAGAAGAAAACTGCTTCATCTTAAAACCCTCACACAAAATTAAGCACTTAATTGCTATTTCATACAACCAAGCTGTCTAGAAATGAGAGTGCTCACTTGGCCATGTGGACTGTCAGGGCTGAGCATCCCTCTTTTGTGTCAGCAAGTTGACAGATGCACTTCTCAGGTTCTGGAAAGGTGTCTTTGCCTACAAGTTCATTTGGATGGAGATGCTTTCCAACTCTCCTATTTAAGCTTAGGCATTACATAGAAGTGCTACAAAAAACACCACATATGCTCAGACAAGCATTAGGTAATGTAATAACTACTGCTTCTTCTGCCCTTATCAGCTGATGGTGAGAAAGAGAAGACCTCCGTTTTTAAATAAAATTATTCCATGCCATCACACTTGGTTTTGAGACAAAATCTGGTATAAGAGAAAAAAATGTGAATAGATAAGCTGGTGCTGATGGTTTCTCTCTTTCTATGCATTTATAAGTATAAAAAAATAACAAGCATCAGGATCCTGCACCTTTGGGGTCTGCATAGGAGCATGACCAGAGTAGGCTACCAGCGCTGTTGGTTTTTCCATAAAACTTCATTTTCCATTGAGATCAACATAAAAAAGATGATACACAAAGATGTCATATCTCCACCTCAGGACCTCAGGGATATCCCATATCTAGAAGACAGAGAAATATCCCCAGATCTTGCAGTTAAAACATGGCCTCAGAGAACAGAAGGTTTTCCTCAATGTTCACTGCCTCTCAGTATCTTACATGTTCTTATTTGTCCCCTCTTATTAATTTCCTCTTGGGTAATGAATGAAAGGCTTTTCTATCTCTCTTCATAAGACTTTCTTTAGGCCTAGGAATAAAGCAAAGGCCTGGCATAGTCATTGCGTAGACAGCAGATATAAATGTACTGGAGGAAGGCAGTGAAAAAAAAAGAACCCAAAGCATTTTTATTAGTTCTGATACCTAAATTGGTGATAATAAGAAAGCATGCTAACCCCTTTGGCCAAACTACAGGTAGCTAGGGAGAGAGGCTGTGCAGACCTTCCTGAGCCACAGGTTTATTATAGTGATCCTGGGCAGATCACTCTCCAGATGCACTCCATTCTTGCACTGCTGGAAGTACTAACAAGAGTGCTACATGCAGGTGTATTTTCTATAAAGTAGACCATTACCAGTAAAAAGTAAAGCGAAACTATCAATTCACTTAATGCTGAATACCTGTGAGCATTCAGTTGCTGCCACTTCTGGGCACTGATGGCTACATTTGATTATCTGTAGATGCTTATGACCTGCATTCCACGTTGTGACTACCTGATGAGCTGCCCTCTAGAGGGCTGGCTAAGCTCCTCTGTGGGCATTGCTGCAATGCAGGACAGGGTCCCTCTGTGCTCTTTGAGTGAGCCACCAAGAGCTGCATCTTATCCTGTCTCTCACCTTGTGTAGAAGTTTCGGAATCTATAAAGTGATTTTGGATGTTGCTTTCAGGGCCATTTTATAGCCCTGTTGGACTGCAAGAGCAAAAAATCCCTCTCCATGTTTAGAGTATGTTCCTTTATTTATACCTGTCTTGCTTTTTAATAACTTCTGATCCAAATTGTCCTAATGTCCTGCAATAACAAAACAGCAGAATAACTGTTTGGTTGAAGTGATCCTTCATGGCATAGGGGATGCTGTGTCTGGGCTGTGGTGCTGGGTGAGATACCCAAACTGGCCTTAAATGCCTTAGCTGCAGTCTAGCCATTCCAGCACAGCTGTCAGCTTGGATCAATTTTCCCTTCCAAAAAAATGCTGCCATCAGGAGGAACGCTTTGTGGCTGAGCTATCTTGATTCCCCACTACATTTGCAGCAGGGATCTAGACTATTTATATTTTTCAGAAAACAGCAAGGAAAGAGCACTCCTGAACTGGGAACCAATGTGCACCCCATTTCTGTTGTAACTCTAATGTCTAATGGGTAGTCCTCCGAAAGAGTTCCTCATCTAGATGACTGGTGTGGATGCACTGTGGCAAACAGCTGCGGTCTGGTGACCTGTACAGCTCCAACAAAAGTCAGATATTTTACTAGAAATTGTGGAGTTTGAAATTAAATTGAAATTATTTTGCCTTACATGATTTTCTGCCAGTATTTAAATACTTCTTTAACAAAGAATGGAGTTCTCCCCAGCAAAGGTAATTAGTAGCTATCAGTGTGCAATACAGAAATGCTTTTCTCATTTTACTCCTACAAAGAGCACCGCTGTGTATCACATTAACACTGTCTGATAGCAACAGATGACAGCTTTAAAAAATCCAACAAGAAAATTAACAGTAATGCTTAAAAAATCATCACTAAAGACCTGACCTTGCTAATTGATATTTAGGATGAGCCATCAAATCAGTTCGTTGAAATAGGGCTGGCTGCTGTTCTTACATTTTTGAGATTGCTATGTTGTAGACTTGAGATGGTATCAAGCTGTCAATAAATGCAAATTAATGGCCATTGGTACACAGTTGCAGAAACAACTACACCTATGTTATCACACCCCCAGGAGTGTCCTTACCATCTACACTGCCTAGTCACTATCCATCCCACTTTGAGCTCTTCAACTGATAGCAAGTGGGGAACCTCAGAGCAGCCAGCCTTCAGAGTATTATGGAGAGCTCAGTGGTAGAAGGAAGCCTGTCCTACAAAACCACTAGTTAGGCCCAAACTGCAGCTCACACTGCACCTCAGAGTGACTCTCCCTCAATACACAAAACAACACAGCACAAATGTTTCATCTTAATAGTGTCAAATGGCTGAGATGGGGACACACAACTTCTCATCTCAGTGGGAGGCTCATCTGCTTCTTTTCAAATGGAAATTGGATGGAAGAGACTACTCATTTAAAACAGTTACATCTGTGCAGAGATCACTGCCTGTTCTAGTGTGCAGGCCAGCCAGGGAAAACGCTGAAACATATCTCAAGCAAGGCTAAAGATGCACAGTTTGTAGTTATGTACAAGAAGGTACAGCATCACCCACTGATGAAAGAGGAAAGCATCAAAGATTCAAACACAGGCATACTCTCAAAATAGCTGCAAATTAAATATTCAACCTATTCATCCTGTGCAGGCCCTATTATGGACAGACTCTCAGAAACCTCCACTGCCAAGAGTCACCACACAGCTCCAGTAAGAGATCTTATGCCAGGCACAGAGCGTGAGACCACTTGCAGCAAGGGGGAACTATCCGGCACTTGATACCACAGCCAAGAGCTGCTCTGTCCCTAAAAAAAGATGGAAGAACAATGTTGAGTGAGGCCATGAGAGCAAACTCAGGGGAGAAGGATGGGAGTAGGCAGGAAAATAAGAAAAAATTGTTTTCCAGAGAGAAGCTGGAAGCTCTCTGGCAGGTGGGGGGCAGGCAGTTCCATGCTTCCCCATACATTTTTGTTGTGCTCATGTGAAGTGAATGACTGTTGCTTTAAATCCTCTCTGCTGTCTGTCTCCAAAAAAAAAAAAGGATTGAGAAGAAATGTGTATAATTATACACAGAATATTAATCTTCTTCCTGGTGATCTACAACTCTAGCATATTCATCACACTGGAACTGTGCTCAAAAGTATTTTCATCTGATTAAAATCGCTGATTCATCGATGCATGTAATCCTTTCCTAATAGTATGTATATAAATGGCTCTTAACAATTTCCACATCAGTTTTTCCTCATTTTTCATTGTTATGTGATTTTCTTAAACACTGAGTGCAATTCTGAACTTTTTTGTTTTGATTGAGCTTTTTGGAGAATAAGGTGCAGTGATCTAGGCTACAGATTGAAGAAGCTTAAAAACCTAACATCTGATTTTGGCTCTGGCCACAAATTCCCTCTGTAGCTTTGGATAACACATTCCAGTCTTGCCTGCTCTGGGATGAATTCTGCAGTCACCTTCAACTCTGGACCTATAATTCTTTTAGGAATTGTGAATACTTAAACTTGATCACCAGCCATGTACCTCACTATTGCAAACTCTGCCACAGCTCAGGGTATGAAGCTCAGTCTGACTCCCTCTGTACCACCATGCCTTTCCACACTTCCGCAGAAATTCGCATCGGAAGATACTTATACACTCTCACCACCAATGTAGCCATGTGCTATTCTTTGCTTCTGACTCCTTCTGTACCTCCTTCCTTTCTTTACTATTTATAGGTGGCAGCTTGCCTAGCAGATGAGACAAGGCTGCCAAATGATTTCACAGCAGTGTTCCACAAGGAAACTTGGGATAAATCTTACCTCTATGCTCATGAAATAGAAATCCAATGCTAACAACTTTTGTATACAACCAACAGCCCATAGATACATGATGCAAACAAGAAATAATGGCTCATGGGACTTCAAATGTCTGAGAACAACTATCATATCCTTAGGATGAATATTTGTAGCAGTCTTAACACCACTCTTGTCCAACTCTTCAAGGCTGGAGCCCAGTCCTATAGGCCAGAGATATTACCAGTTAAAATTCTCACTATGTAAACCTCTTTCCACACATGTTCACAAAGGTTCAGCAGCAGCCCACTTGCAGCAGCAGCATGAGGCCCTCTCATGCCCACTTCCTCTTGTCCACAGCAAGAACGTGGGTGCATCCCACCTCTGCCTTTTCAGAAATCTGAAATAGCAGCTGTGTTCAGAGCATGTGAAATGTGTACCTAAGAGACTGATTCTGTGTGGAAATCAATGTTAAATATTTATTTTATTAAAAACAATGACATGTACTGACCTGCTTTTTGTACCTTACCCTGGGGATCAGAGCATTTTACTCAAGTTCAGCTCTCTCGGGCTGAGAGACAAAGCAAGGTCAAAACCACAGCTCCCAAGAGCTTCACTGTTTGGCTGAAATCTCTTCCTGGGACACAAATTCTACATTGGTTGTCAGAGCCATTAAATGGCAGTCCTAAAATCTGCACAGTCTTGTGAGTACTTGAGGAAATAGATCATACTCCAATCCCCAGTTGTCTCCATCTCCTTTTTCTTCAGAAATTACTTAAGCATTTCATGCCAGGAAAGGATGCAGAGTTCTTCAGCCCACGTGGAAAGAAGCTTGTAAAGGGTTATTTATACAGCTGGAATTGTGAGAATCTGGAAATCAGTCTTTCTCTGTGTTAGCTCAGGCAGCTTTGTGCTCACCTGCTGCAAACATTCTGAGTTAATGAACTCCTCCCATATCTTGGTCCTGAGTAGTTAAAAACTTGTAATGCTCAGTAATATGATATCCAAGAGTCTTTATGAATTTAACTACTAGGACAAAAGTTTCCATTCTGAATATGCAAATGCTTTCAGTGCCTCTGAAAATTAGATCAAGTCTCTATCTAGTCAGTGCCTAATTTTACAGTTGATGTTCTGAAATGTTTGCCCAACCTCTGTATTTTCTGGTTTTTGTTTGTAAAAATGGAACATTAATACTTAATTGCTTCTCAAAACTTTGTGGGAATTAATGCTTCTAAAGCATTTCAAGAATGAAAAGGACCACATAAACTGACAACTACTGTAATTAAGTATGAATTATTTAAAATGAAAAATTTGTATTGCAAATGAAGTGCTGAAGGAATGTATTGAACAAACCACCAAAAACTTCACAAAAATTACTAATCAAAACACAAGGCTTAGACATCTTGCAGTACCACCTCTTAACAAAGTACTGAACATCAACTGAGCTGTAGCAATTGACCATATATGCACATAGCCTTATTTTGATGGAAAGCAGTTTCATGTGAAATATTTTGCCTTGCATTTGATTCAGCCAGGAGGATGCTTATGGTCACTCAGTTAGCACTGACTTAATGAGGAGCCCTCAAAAGTAGCTTCATAGCAACTGCTAGCAACTGACAGCCAGCTGTTGTGTCCTCTTTTTGCAGTATCCAGACTTTTTTCCCTTCTAGTATTCAAGAAAATAGTTTCTGTGGGGCACTAACCACTGTTTTATTATATGGACATAGAACAGTTAGATTTAAACTCCTGTAGTGTCATATGATCCAGTACAGAGAAATGTCAGCATCACCACTGCTACTAATGAACTTATTTGAAAAGGAATGTAACACTTCAGGGGTGGAGCTACCAAGCTATTGGTATTGTCCTGTGTACATAGAGCATACAGACCATGACCTGCAAGTGAACTAGAAGCATTGTTAATACCCAACTTTTTAAAGCAGTATTGTTGTACATGCCCTACATCTAATTTTTCCCCCACTTACTTCATATCTTAGTTTTGAAGCACTTAGAATGAAAGGGACATAGGGTAAATAGCAAGGGTATCTCTTTAACTTTCTGCTAGTTTTCTTTCCAAATCAGTTCTATGAACACTGTCTTTCAGTTCAAAAGACAATGCAGTAAACAAAGTGATTTCACTCTTTTGCATTATTGTTAAATTTCTTATTGGATTTTTAAACTCTTTTGCTATTTGTAAAACAACACCTCTTTTAAAAAACATTTACTGTATGCATATAGGATTTACATTAAATAACTCAAATTAGTATATTCTAGGCAAAACATAGATGGTTTTGGGAAAGGAAAATGAATAATTCATCTATAATATGGCATAATAATACATTCATATTTAATAACAACATTCCACTAATAAACAACTAACAGTATTCAATATTTCTGAAACTCCCCACTCCCAAACAGAGGTGTTATTACGTCAAGTTTTGCAGACATTTACAAAGTTGTTCTAGTCAGAAAAAGGCCTGATGGCTGGAATATAGCCAACATAATGTCATTACTGAAGATGGACTCAGGGAACACTTCAGGAAATTATAGACCATTTAGTTTTGATGCCTTTTGGGAGGAGGGAATCTTAAAAAGCGTTTTTGGACATTAAATGGGCATTATTTAGGAAAGCACAGCTTGATGAAGGATAGCTACTATTGCCTCAGGAATGAAAGGTCATGCTTCACTACATTCTGAATTTCCTTCAGGTTATACATAATCAGGGAACAAAAAGGTACCATAGATTTTGTTTTCATTTTCAGAAAGAATTCAGGAAAATTTTAAATCAAGGACTAATAAATTGTACTATGATGTTGGTAAGGGAATAAAATAAGTAATTTTTCTAAGAGGAAAACTTTTTTATTCTGAAACAAATAGGTGTAGAGAAACACAGGTATTAATAGCAGGGGTTTGCATTACCACTTTACATATATTTTGTGACAATAGAAATAACAACATTAGGCTATCCAAACCCACATCATTTAAGTCTCAATGGAGTACTTAAGCATGTATATAACTCTAAGCAGATGCTGAAGCTGTATTGTTAATGTAAGTGGAATTACTCAGGTGCTTTAATGATTTACGGAGGTTCAGCCCCTTCCAATATAAGGTCCTAGAACCCAGATTAAAAAATGGTATTTTTTATGCAAAAATAAATAATTTCTGCAACATGTTCACCAGGAAGCTAATCTGATAATTACAGCACACAATTTCTTAACCTCTACCGCTACGAATTCACTTACAGGTTTCTGATCCATCCATCACCCTCTACAATTTGTTGTACCTCAGCTCAGAAAATTTTGGGTTCTTTAAAATATGAACATCTGATATCATTAAGATTTTTCAGAAACAAATGAAAATTTTGTGTGTCTCTAAGCTTGAACACCAGAGAAAGAAACCTTTGAAATATGTGCCCTACAGAAACCAGGTGAGTACTTTCACATCTGAAAATCAATCCCATTTTAAAGAAGACCCAAATTTAACTTGAAAAAATTGAGACACTCAAGAGAAGTAACCTTCTTGAAATCCTTAACTAAGATAAATAAATTAAAGGATCTAAGTTTAATTGTGCAGCACACACAGTAGAATATATTTTTATGACATGAAGTTATGAAATTTAGAATACTATAGTATCTGTTCAGTAAGTTGCATTATTGTGTCAATTTGCATTAAATATATCACTACCACATACATAATATACACTGGTGCAGATTTAGCTAAAAATCTTTCTGCTATTTCTTTCTCTAAGCTTTTTCTATTCCCTCTCTAATATCAGTAACAGTTTGAGATTTCAATTTGAATATCAAGTTTCATGTTGAAAATTTATAGCTGACTGCAATTCTGGAAATCTTACGAAAAAACAGAATTAGTTTGCACAGAAGCATTTTGGTTTTAATTTCTTCCAAGACATATGCAGACATTTGTTTGAGGCCCAAATGCTACAGCTAATATGTTATAAACATGTTAACACCAAATTACCCTTCAAAATCTTACTCCTTTTTTGAGTGTCAGATGAGAGAAATCCTAACTAGGATAAACAAGGGGAAGACTGACAGAATTAAAAGAATGTCAATATGCAGGAAGATTCTAAACAATTATTCTTGACATAGCCTTAATCTGAGAATTCAAACATTCTCCAGATCATGTGCAGTGCTCTGAAAATAAAGCCCAAGAAGAATACCAGATAGACCTCTGCCTCACAGAAATCAGAGGAGGTGTTGCCCTTACAAGACAGAGTGGAAGAGGGAAAAATAAGCACTTACATAGTACAAAACACAGAAATGTTGGGAACGGGATCATTACTTTGAAGAGGACAAAAAGAAAAAATTACAGAATTTCCAGGGCATCACTGCTAGAAGCCCAACTGAAAAAAAAAATGGGGGTGAGGGTAGTGGGGAGGGGAGAGAAATAGCTCAGTTGTGAGCCCCAAATCAATCTCATTGGTATAAGCCATCTCAGACAAAAAAGCCTGAGAAGGAACCAGACACTGAGCTGTCTGCATTGTTTGGTAATGAGGTTCAAGCAAACAACAAATGGTTTTATATGGCCTGATTTGGCCACAGAACATGGAAGCTGAAAGGAATCCTCTCAATAGGATGTCCAGAATAAAAAAAATCTGCGATGTTGCAAATAATCCAGAGGATATGGCAGAAATTCAGGTGACATTTCTCCCTGAAGCAGTGTGCTCAAGCTGAACCTGTAGCTCTTTAGTTTCTCAGTCTCAAGTATTTTCTAAGGATGCCTTAAACTCAGATCAGGAGTCACATCAAGTTACTGTAACTGATATTTCTAGATAAATGATTAAAAATCATGGTCAAGCATGTATTTTCCACCTTTAAGAATGCCTATCTTAGGAACTGCATATTTAGCTCAGCAGGGCCTCTGTCCCACACCACCTGTAATTCGTTTCAGCATTGTTTTGGACAGACTTCTGAAATACTATGATCATGCTGGTAACACCTGCTGTCCAAATAAAATTGAGTTGTTGAGTCTTTCTAAACGTCTGCTTCTTTGGGGGAGGGGGCCCTTATCATCTCTGGTCTTCAGCAATAAAATACAGATTTTCAATGTGGGACTGTGAACTCCCCTCATCTTGCAATTCCATTCAGTCACATGCCTGTCAGTAGTTCTACAGTCCAGATCCATAGCCAGGCTACTAATTCTGTGGAACATGTCCCAAGCGACAAAATGATAGCAAGATTCCCTTGAAATTCTGCTGTACCTATATATCTTAAACCTTTTTCTAGCCTCTAATCATGATTTTCTTGAAGGTGAGGATTCCATTGATGTCTTTCTATTACTAATGAAATGAAAAAGATGTTGGCATCAACTGTTTGGCTTCCCTGACAACTAATTCATTTGAAGTGAATACATGAGCTTTAGGAAGAAACCAAACTACAGGTACAGCTCATGTGCAATGCAGACTGACACTCAAATGATACAATCCTGCTTCCTGACCTGACCAGATGGAAGTATAAACATACTGAATATTTCTGAGAATACAAAGTTTAGCCTGGCCAGATGTGTATATGACAAGTGTAACTGTGGCCTCATGTGATCTGTATGCAGATTTATACAGGAGTATTGAATAAGAGGGGAGATTTTTTTCATGTGCTATTGTTTCAGCCATTTTAGAGGTAGTTTGTTTAATTTCAAAGTTAAATTTAAAAAATCTCAAGACATTAAACTTGTCTTTAGGGTGAGGTAGTTTGTATCTAGACTAAAGCCGATTGGATGGGTATGCCTGGCAAGCCAGAGCTCACAAGTTCAAGTACTATAAATTCATATGCTTTCCTGCACACTACCTTCTTTCACTAAAGAAGCCCAGAAAGCAAGTTAAAGAATGATTTGTCCAAGTTCTGTGAGGTTTTTACTAAAGAAAGATGAAGATTAATCAATGCCTCTATTTTGGGCAAATCAATGTGTAACGAGACTCAGTGGTTTAAACTAAACTCTACATAAATTCAAACTAGAGGAAATATTTTTTCATTTTTCTGATAATAATTGAAATGTCATACTCAGCATTTTGGTAGATTTTTTTATCTCTGTAAATTTTACAATCAAGACTAACTTTTTTTCTCAAATATGCACTAATTTCCAAAGGCATTAATCCCAGGGAAATCTTAGATATATGTTATGTGGGAGGTCCAGCTAGAGAATTGTAATGGTTTCTACTGGCTTTATACTATACAAACAAGCTAAGAACCTATGACTGAATAGTTGTTGCTACACCACTCCTGTTTGGGGAACAAGCATTATGGTCACAATGCTCTTTCAGTGGCAAAGCTCTTTTAAACTGCAGGCTAAAGTATCAGAGCTTAGAAAGAGATTTCTAATTTGTCAGGATCACCCATTTTGGCTCTTCGTATTTCTTTAGTAATTTCACATTTCTTTCTCATTTTCCTATATCTGTGTCACTGAATAAAATAATAAAAATTCCCAACACCTTGGTAAATCCACCCATTTGTTTATATTCTAATATACTGATCTGTCATGCACAAATCAAGCACTAAATTCTAGTAATTCAGTGATCAATATATTATTAATATGTTTCCCCAGGGAGTGACACTGAAAAATAAGCATTCAGTAATTACAATTTTTTTCAGTAAATACAATACAGTATTACAATTTGAAAGAATACCGTGAGAAGCCCACAGCATGAAGAAGATTGACTATCACCTAGGACACAAATCAGGTGTCTTAGATGTCTTCTGATCACAGAAAAGTAATATTTAAAGCTAAGTTTCAGTAGTTAAAAACTGGAAAATAGGGCTATTACAGCATTTTCTGGCTATAGAATAAGAAAGAGTGCTCAAGTATATCACTGTATGTAGTTTAAATATCAGTCTTCCACTTTTTGTTCCAAGACTGGTGCAATTTCACCTTGGAGACAGCTTTAAGATAAGGTTTATGCATTAAATCAGCTTTTCTACTTTTCAAAAGCACAGATGTGTCAGGATCTGTCACCCTTTTATCTTTGTGAAGAATGCTAGGCTAAACTGAATCTGATTCTTGAGCAAATGTAAAAACTGATGAGGATGCAAGGGATCCCAACCTTTGTAAACACTGGCATAATCTGCAGAGGGACAAAGAGAGAGAGAAAGAGAATGTGAGACATTGGTGAAAGAATTCACAGTGCTTAGGAGCCCCAATTATGGACTAAGATCCTGTTTGCATTGTTTAACAACAAAGGATGGTTCTTGCCCCAAGGCACTTACAATAAATGTGGATTTGAAATTAATTTTCAAGGAATGCTAGGGTAATTGTGTGTGCACTGTGTTTAACATATAAGAAAACACACTTTTGGAAATTACATGTATTAGTGGAATAAAGCCAGCCTGAGCCTGAGTATTGTTAAACTCCATTCAGAAGATAAAAATTATTGTATGATATTAGGCAAAGACATATCTTTCCATTAATAATATCCAATTTTTAAATGCCTTTCTATATTAGCTATAGAATTTATGCACCTAGCAGTATCTGAATGAGAAAAATAGAACATTTTGCATTCTGTCACTGAATGACCTTGATAACCATAAGAGAAATTAGAAAATATGTTCTATATTTGTTACAGCAAATGTATTCTCTAAAGTATTACAGTAATCATTTTTAAGATCACAGTAATTTAACAGTTCCTCAGTTGTTCAAGTACTCTGGCCTTGGATGATTTCTTGAACCTTCACATACACATTACCTGCAAAATCTTTTTAAATGTTTTTAATACTTCAAACTCTTTATTTTCCTGAATATATGTTTCAAGGTAGTGTGGTTTATGAAAGGCCAGGTGAAGATATTTAATGATCTTTTATCCAGCAAGTGAAGTAAAACGAAACTATGTCCAAAGACATAGTGTTTACTCTTCATTTATATGAAAATGTTTTTATTTTCTTCTTCAACAAAAGAAAAAAAGTGAGCTCTCGCATTAAGCAGGAAGTACCATTGTTTCACTCCTAGGCTTGGATCTAGGAAATAAATTCTCCACCATTAGACCCCACAACTCAATTCTTCTCAGTGCTGGTAATGGATGACCTTGTCTCTGTATCTCACTGCAAAATCATTACAAACAGTGTACACCACTGCTGGTACCCTTGGGATATTACCATTCCCTTATGCACCAACAATCTTTATGATAGCAGTAATGTTTGGCAGAATGCTTTGGGAATTTTCAGTTCTTCTTTCCCATGTGTTTTTTCCTCCCACTATCCTCCCCTTTTTGTAAGCTGATCTTGTGAAGCTACTCAAAGAAATGTCATTCCTCCCCAGACCTCCCCAGCTTCTTTTACCCTGATCATTGCAATCAGCTCCAATGTTTCCTGCAGACAATGAAATAATGTTACCTATGAAACTACTGGAGAAGCGCAAAACTTCTCAGAGATAAGGCCTTGGCTCCATTTCTGGTCCCTGAAAGTGTCAGTCACAGTGGATACCATGCCCAGAACTACCTCTCCCATTCCTACTTTCCTTTGTTCCCTGAGCTATTTTAAGTTCTTGTATGATGCAAACCTATTTTTTCCAAAATTGTTTCCTATGTAAGCCAATACCTGGTTTCTGTCTTCCTCAGATTTCTTTCTCCCCCTCAGTCAAGGTTCCCAATCTCACACCTCTTGCACCTGTCTGCACACAGAAACCAGCAGCATTAGGCTGGAAGAACTTGTATCTGCACTGTTTATGGGGGTGTACCTGCAGTATCTACAGAAAAGTGCATTTCCCTGTGGGACAGTCACAGGATGGTGCACATGTTGGATCACACCACTTCTCTCCTTGTGACACCTAATTTGTGAACCTCAACTATCAGAAAGGAGCTGCTGGACATATCTGAGCCCTATCAAGAGGCAGACAGTTTCACAGAGCTCAGAATGACATAATACTGCACTCTCAAATGACAAAAGCCAGTTCTTCTCTCCAAGTTGTTACAGGACTACAGGATTTCCTCCTTGGCTCTAAAGATTCATCTTCCTTTCTCTACTGGAGTCTGTCAGCAAACCTGAGCAGATCTCCCACAGACTTTCTCTGAGTATAAGTGATTACTCATATATTTTTATATTTATAGGTGATATATAGATTCTATATTTTCCCAGTGCCTTACATCCTTAAGCCCATCCTTTGCATCCACAGCAGAATATGCAGGAAGTACTTCTTTCCTCTGAGCATTCACAACGAATTCAGAGCAAGATTTCCTCTGATTTCTGCCTGCCAAAGTATTGTGTACTTGAGTACATTCTAAAATTTCCCAGAAGTACTTCCAGAGGTTGTGCAAGGCTGTGATTCAGAGAAATGGTGCTGAACATCTATGTCAGAAAGCGAGCTGTGCTCAGCTGTGTACATTGGCTCAGCTGTTATGCAGACACCTGGCAGATAGAGACCTTCAGCTGCCATCTGTGCTGCTTGTATTGTGCAATCACATCTCTGTAATCTAAGAGTAAAAATGGAGGGGAAGGAGTAGCAATAACTGTGGAGAAAGGAGAGAGCAGTAAGTTTCATATAACCTCTAATATCAAGAAGTGTAGGTCACAGAGCAGTTGATTTTGCTTGCCACAAAAGCAATTTTCACAGTAGGTGATATACAAAATTATCCTAGACACATTCATTTTTTAGAATAACTGAGGAGAATTACACACACATAAAATTCTTGCCATATATAGGGCAGTAAGAGTCATTACCAGAGGAACTGTCAGAAGCCTTCTTCCAAAGAATCCTTTACAGACATCATAAGAAGTTGTTAGGTTTGTGTAACCTGTGGAGGGTAATAAATTTTGAGTGACACTATTGGTAGCTACTTTTTACAGCAGCACCTCTACTTGCTGATAACTATCCCTTACCTTCTCCCCTAAAATGAAAAAAAATAAAAATTAGAATGTCTACTGGCAAGAGGAGGTTTTATTCTTTAATACCTAGCTCTGTATCACATGGACAGGAGCACATCCCAACACCAGAAACTGAAGACATGGGAAAGCAATAGTGCAGAAGCAATGTAGTACAGTGGTGGTCTCTTCATGCTTTTTGGGCTTAAAGGGAGGCAACCAAAGGCCCAACTAGACTGACAGCTCTTCTACTCTTCTTTACCTTCCCAGCCTTTCACAGAACTCCTCAGAGCTTTCCAAGTTGAGCTGGCTTCTCTCAATATTAAAAGGTTTCAAAAAGGGTCTATGTGGAATAAATGGGGTAAATTAGAAAATTCATTTATACAATGGCAATCATGCCTTCAGCTTTTGTAATTGGGCTTTTGTTACCAGGCCTTTTCATATGTCTTTTCCTTAGAGGTAACCTCATGTCTGAGAGCTAAAGGAGTTCTCCTACAGACAGCCCTCTGCTCCCCAGATGCCAGGTACAGATTAGCTAAGAAATTATTCTCCCGTAATTTTCATCTCTGTACCTCTGTGTTGGTTTCTGTCCTTCTGTGTTGGTTTTGACCAGGTTTAGATGGATTACATGTTTATTATTGTATTTAGAAACTTTTTTGAACAATATGTGTAGGTTAACCTAGAAACCCATGTATACTAATATGAATATATATAATTTACTTTCACTTGTTTTTTACAAATTACTGGTCTTCTGACCAAAACCAAGCTCCTCCCACATGTTTGTACATTGAGCATGCAGTGCAGTAAGATTATACTTCAACCTCTTCTGCAGTTCTACAAAAAATTAAATAATATTTCATAATCTGTGGTAGGTTTGTTGTTGTTTTTTGGGTTTTTTTTACACAGTTGCTAAGGTAATTTGCTGGAGTTTGTGATTTTACTCAGCTGTCTATTACATTTTAAAAATAAAAGACTTACGACATTAGTTGTATTTATTATTTCTATAACCTCTGCTATTCTCCATGGACTTCTGTGTAAGAGGTAAAGGCAGCCTGATGTTTTGAACTACTTTTTCTCAGAGGAGATGATTTAAGGAAGGTAGGTAGTTGCACTAGACTACCTAGTAGTACATGAAGTGGCTTATTGCTCTTGCAGAAGACTCAGATATTGGGGGAATTTATAATCTGTTAAATTTCCTTTGTTTTGCAGTACATGCTTGTTCCCCCTGCATGATTAGCCCAACATTTGGCATAATTCTTTGCTGACACCCTTCTCCTCATCCTATCCCCATCAGGAGAAGCAGCAAGCTCCCCGTGGCCTGACCCTGCTGTTCTGCACCGAAGTGTCTCCTGTCCTACTGCTTCTCAGGCAAGCTTGGGAAGCATCTCTGTTGCATGCTAGGCCAAGCACAATCAGCTGGGAAGGTTTTGCTCCCTGTGCTTTTCACCCTGCCATTTGCACCTTCAATTCCTTGTGTTTAAGGGTTTCTGTGTATGCAACACATTTCAGCATTTATTTTAATGATTCATTAATATTTTAAAACACAAACCTCTTGTAATCACAAAATTCCATCATTTATTTAGGAACTCAGGTGAACAGCAAATGTCTACAGATTGTAGTTTCACCACATGCAGACTATTCTGAAGATATAATTTTCAGGGTACCTCAGTTTTGAGGCTTAGGAAAGACCTTTCTCACCAATCACTTCAGTAACTCAAACTTGCTGCTTCCATTGAATTGGGAAAATAGTATGAAAGCATGAAGTGCTTATTAAGTTTAATGTTTTTGTTCACCTAGTTTACTGCTTTCCCATCTACCCTTTACTTGCAGAGGACTTAAGATAGAAGCTAAAGGAAGCACACTTATCCTGCTGTTGTCTATTTAGCTTTCATTAAGCAAGTTGGTGCACGGTTCACACTCATTCTCAAAACCAGCCCATCATCTAAAAGTATTTATGTAAGACTCTTTGCATTATACACCAACCTCTGCAACACTAGTATTAACTACTGACATCTGCCAAGGCTGACTAGTAAGTGCTTTACAGTATCAATTCATCCCAAGCAAAAAGCATGTTTGAGTGCTGCAGTGCTCTTGTTAACACCAATAAGAAGTATCAGAGCTCATATGACACCTAGCAGAAATTAGTACCCACATTCAAAGAAAAGCTTTTGTTATTTTCCAGAGTATTATGTGGACTTTATTGAGATGACTGCATCTGACACCTGCTGTAATATAAAATGCAGCTATAATTAGCCAACTGATGCTCTCCACAGTTTAGGTCGAATCCCTTCTGTGGGAATTATGCTTTAAAATATTCAGAACTCCAAGTGGCTCTCATTACATTTAATTTTTACTTAGAATTAGGTGGTCTAGAAAAAAAATTTAGGATTGTAATAGCCCCCCGCTGAATGCCACACAGCAACGTGAAAACCCATAGATTTTTTTCCAAATAAAAAAATGAGAACAAGCAGACTACACTACAGCCTTCAATTGAAGTCTGGCTTTGCTTAATTGTACTTTTTGCACTCATCAGTCTCTCCTCTTCAGAGCAAGCTACAAAAATTGCCTGAATAGCCAAAGAAAAGTTTCCCACAGTCACTGGTCACAGAAAAACACCATTGTCCTTCCTCACAGTTTGATGGACAACATTTCTATAAATGGGTAGCCAGTCTGTCAATGGTACCCTTGCTGAAAAGGCAAAAGAAGAGAACAGATTCTGCCAATATCTGACAAAGCATGTTAACACATAATCAGGCATTCACTAGTCAGGCAGCTGCCCCTGGGACCTTCATAACACAGGTGCCTTTAAGCCATTTCCTATTCACAGATAAAGGAAACAAGCAGGAGATACCTGGGAAAGGAGCAGTCTATTGTCGCCTGTCAAATGTCCATCTCCTAGGCTGCCTGTACAAAAACAGAAAGAACACAAAAGAAACTTCAGCCTGAATTGCTAAATTATAAAACAGCAAAATACTCCCCAACTCCATAAATTTAATCTTCATTTAAATAATAACTTAAAAGGTTACTAAAGGAGCACCATGTCTTATAAGATGTACCTTCTCCATTCATTTTCCTGCATCAAACTGAGCAAAAGACCAGTCATGTCCCCAAGGCCAACAACTAGAATAAAATCAGCAGTGGCTATCCCTGGACTGTCACCTTCACTCTCTGCAGCTTTGGTATGGTTTGTACATGCCTAATCTGCTCTCTGCTTCACCCAGCTGAGATTATTAAATTAGTCTTTAAACAGAGGAAACTGGAACTTCCTGAGGGATCATTTTAGTGTGAATAAAAGTCAATTAAACTGCAGAAAAATACTCTTTCCTTTTTGTTGTAAACAACTTTAACTTAGTGAGCCTAACAAACAAGTGACATTTCATAATCAAGGTTATCTAAAGGCCACTAAGTAGAGTGACCATTTTAGCTGTGAATAGATCACAATAAGACAACAACTAGCTTTAAGTAAAGGAAAATATTTGCATTTTATGATGATGCAAAAAAATGTCTATTTCATACATTCAGCAGGAACTCCATTTATATTTAAGTAATTTCATTTCTTTTTCATGGTAATTTTAGTAGCACTGCCTGTGTATTTAATGTTAAACACATGAAAATTCTTTACCTTAGAAATGGAAGTTCTTGATGGAAGCAATTCATGGAAGCAATACCTAGAAAATTGTTTCAGAGATGCACCACAACAACTGGAATTGCCCTGATTTTCTTGGGAAGCTCCTGCAGGTAATGCACTGTCTCTGAGGACATAAAAGGCTGCAGTGCAGCACAAAACACTTGAAGCAGAGATAGAATACTGCATGGTATGAACAAATAAGTGTGCAAAACTCTTCTCTACACTTCCATATGAAACAGTATTGATGTCTTGCCTTCTCCTCAAGCACGTTTCCCAAAGAGCCTAGTTATGATTTCTTGCAACTACAATTCTCTTAGCAGATCTACTCTTTCATACAGGCTATGTGTGTGTGTGTGTGTGTGTGTGTGTGTGGGTATACACACCTGAAATTTAAACAGGAAAGTCTATAAGCTCCTGCAATAAAGTTATTCAAAGGGAATTCATAGTAATAATGAAATTAAGAGGAAGCTTAGAATTAATAAGATTAAGGTAAAATTCAATATGATAAAATGTAAATAAAAAAGTATTTATCTCTTTTGCCATTTTTTCTTGGTCAGTTTTCAGAGTTTTGTGCTATGAAGTCTCCTAGCACTGCCCATACCTGTTCAGCTTAGCTACAGTGATACTTCTCAACTTTTTAGAAGGCCTGCTTTTTCTCTGTTGAATCAGTTTCAGGTCATTATCAAATTTACAACCTAGGCCCGGTCTTGTAAAGGCTTTTACCCACAGGCTTAGCTTTATGCACATGAATAGTCCTTTAGAATTCATTAGAATGATTTGTGCACAAAGTAAGCAGGTGCATGGCCAGCCTCACTGAAAGTTTGGGACCCAAACTTCATATTCCCTATTACCAAATGCCTCTTCTGCTTTAGAAAAATATTGTCAGTGTAAAGATGAGTGTGATCCTTTGTTCATTTACTTCAGTACAAATAACTTCATAGTTACTTTATATCAAAAAAGGGCATGATGTATTTACTTGTAGAGGAAGTCAAAGAATACTGCAGGTGGAATGAACACAGGAGGGCATATCCAGGGAAGCTTAGAGGATTCAGGTACCTATCTTACTTTGTCATATGGATATATGAATTTCTTAAGGCTAATTTGAAAGGCTCAACACAACTACATAGTACAGGCCCCTCATTTCAACTATTAGTCCAAAAATCTCATATCTAAACTAGATCTGGATCTGGCTTTTGAAGTCTGCCGGGGGGCTGCCAGAACATGGAATGATTGATCAGACCAATAATAACAGATGTGGTCTGTTAAATGATAACTGTCGAGCTACTGGGATATAGAAATTTATAAGTTGAACTGTTGAAGCAGGAGATAAATTTAAATTTTAGCAATATAACTGTTCCACAGAAAAGGTTAAGAAGATTAAAATGCTTAGAAAAGGACTTGGCTCTGAGATAAGCTATATGAAAAGCTTGTACATAGCACAACTGAAGAATCCTATTTAAAATATTCCTAAGCATCCATCACTATTATTTATTTTAAAATAATAGTCAGATTATACTAATAAAGATGCAAACTACAGCTTTTAAAATCAAGCAATCAGTAATCAAAGAACCTCAATAGTTAAATTTTCTCTGAAATTAATATGCTATATTCCTGTTTCCCTGTTAAATATAGATTTTCAAGTGTCCCGTTAAACTTGAGTTAAATATAAAATACGTACGGCATGTACATATTAATGCAATGGAAAATTATTAATTTTTAGTCTGTCTTCAGGTATGAATGCTTAATTTCACAATGTTTGTGTCAAATTACTGACAGTGTGCGAAAGGAGGAAACACTGTGATCATAGACACCTACTCTGCAAGGCACCTTCTACATTTTTATAGGATAGTCTCACAAGAAAATGATAGGCAGGAGATTTATAATCAAATCTTTCAAAGTAGCTGTAGAAGTCTAGAATTTGCAAACACAGAATAACTATAATAATGGTTCACTGACTTCCTAAGAAAAAGAGCTGTTGAGCTAGGACTTGCAGGGGTCAATTCTCAATCTTAAATTATATAACTGAGCTGGAGGATTTTGTGCAGAGTGCTAATCATATTTGCAGATGGCAGCAAGAAAGGGAGCAGGCGGGTACATAGAATTTAAATATGCTGTAAAATTACTAAACAAAGACAATAAAAATAAAGACCAAAGTGAGGAAGAGCATGAAGCAGTATTAGAAAATCACAAGGGTGAAAAAATTCAGAAAGGAAAGGTCATGGGTATATGTGCATGCCAGGATAAGGGCACTAAACAGAATGCAGGCAACAGCATCAGGAATGTTAGGAATTATCAAACTACTGCGAGTCACAAGTGTAAGATACTTATAGGTTTGTTGGTTTGCCTTTTTTCTCTAATGGCAAATACATCAGGGCTGTATTTCTGTATTTCCACCAAGACATTTTGTACAAATCCCATTCCAATCCTGTCTGAACAGGGCTTTCTAAACTTTGATAAAGTAAAAGAAACACCAAAAGGTCGGCAGAGACATTTGCTTTGAAGGAATGCAGCTCCTATTGGAGAGCCAGATTTGCAATTCAGAGCCTTATTTGATGAAGTTAATAAGCACATGACTACATTTTAGGGAAGCAGGCTGAGGCTTTTTTCAGCTGGGCTAGTGCTTAAAATTAGGCACCAGCTTAAGTATCTTGTTGAACCAGGATCTATAAACTTCAATGGAGTGATGCCTTTTCCTGAGTACTTGGGAAGCAAGAGAAGTGAAGTGCTCTTAATTCTGAAATTAATGCTTAGAAAAATAAATAAAAGCTTTTATTTCGGAGGGACTTGGTCATTTCCTATTTTAACCCTATTTAACAACTTAATGAGCACAATACTATCAATTTTCTTTTTATAACTGAGATAATTTAGTGCAGCACTGATAATCTGAATATTAGGAAAAACTACATTTACAGCAGGGTGTCAAACTGAACTGTTTTCTTGGGGCTTTGGACAAAATTCAGAGTACTGTTTTTATCTTTGAGGCTCAAAATTATTTCAGGGGTTTTTTTTTGGTTTTTTTCCAAAGCATTGCCTCTTTTGCCTTTCTCTCCACTACAGCTGACATAAGCAGAAGTACACAGCATGAGCTTTTCAATTCAGGAGAAAAATCTGCTTATACGTTACACAGCCTCCTTAGCTCAGCACTTCACTCTTTGGCACAACAAACCTCAGTGACTGGTACATTCTGCCAAGCACCCACCTTTCTTTGGGTATTAGTTAGAGACAAATTAAAGTGTGAGTTCAGAAATTATGGTACTGTAATATTCAGCAGAAGAAATAGTGATAGCATTTATGACAGTGGTGACCAGGGAAGAGAACTTGTGTCAATTTACTGAGGCTTACTGTGATTATAAATTGCTTAAAGGCACCTAGACTTGAAAGAAGTGAATATGTTTATCATTTTACAAACAAAATAAAAAGAAGCAATAGTCCAAAACCGAAAGAAAATGCTTTTCTGTTTCAAAATAATTTTATTCCAAGCACAATATTTGATATTTAAGAAGTTAGTGGATTTGAGCTTATATTTTTCAAGGTGGTTTCAGTGGGAGAGGCTTTTATATGCTCAATGATCCATTCAGAGATCAAAGCTGCAGAAATTTAATATTATCATGACAACACTATCCCTGAGCGTTGAAAGCAACTCCAGATTACTCCCTCCCTTGTTTGTCATATTATTAAAATATCTGGACAGTACTGCCAAGTTGGACATATTTAAATCTTCTGATTCCTCTTTCTAAACAAGTATCTCTATCTCTGGCAACCCACTTCTTGCCAGTTTTCTATAAATTTATTCCAAATTACCAGTATCTTTCCAGCAATGAGAGCTTCCAATATTTTATTGCTTCACCAGCTTTAGTGAGCATGCCATGTAATTTCCTCTGTCTTTATGGAGGCCTGGATTTACTCTGGCTAGCTTTACTTCCAGAGGCGATTACAAGTGAATTCATTTTTACTGTGCACAAATTCCAGTGAGCATATAATCATTTTCTGGAACCATTCTGCTCTGGTCTGTCTCTTCCATTAGATATGAAGGTTTAACATCTTTGCCTTAGCTGTATTTGCACATTTTCCCCTCAGTGTTCATTTTCTCACATGCTCTCATTTTCCTAATCTCTTAAATCACCTTGGATTATTTCTGTTCTGTTCATGTTTGTTTAATGCATTGCATAATTTAATCTGTGAAACTTCAGATACCAAATTTATTCAACTAGCAGCTGCAACCCAGAGCAAGGTCTTCTGAGACAGAGCAAGTAGGAAGAAAGTCTTTCCCCATAGGAATCGTTACTGTTTCTCTAAGAGGAGAAATTTCCTAACAACACAAAGAAGGCCAATATCCAGTTTCTCCTTAGTAAATAAAAGTTGGGCATCAACAACTTTACTACTTCATGGTCTTTTGCCTACTCTTCTTGTAATGAGCACTGAATAAATAATGGTGTATCACCCCCACTGTCTCTTGAAATCCTCCACATTCATTAAATCTCCCTTATATTTCCATGTATCTTTCTGATATTTATATGCTTATGCTTATGTATTATTTTTCATTTGAAATTTTTTTTTACCCCAAAACAACCTCTGGCTGCAGGTAAAGATATCATGCTCAAAAGCAGAGATCTTAGGTCTCTCAGTTAGGAAAGCTGCACGTACCCATTGCTAAAGTAGGACACATCTGCTCCATCACTCCAGGAAAGCTGCAATCTATCAGGTAACTGAGCACTCATCACTTGAAGTTTAAAAATGGCTCAAATGCCTGGACTTGCTCTGTCCTATTAGGTCATTGGGAATTCATTCAGGACAAACTGACTCCTCTGACACTGAGGAGCAACAAGCAATGCCAGGTTGTTACATCTGTGCTCCATATTCTGCTCTGGCCAGCAGAGCCCTGATGTGTCAGTTCAATGTTGTAGTGCTGGTGGGGAAGGGGAAAGGGCAATGTATTTTCCTTTATTCCTGAAAGCTTCATGATTTGATCCAAATGACATTATTACATTTGGCAGGGTTGCTCCAGCTGCTTGTCCAGAGACAAAACTGCAAAGAAGCAAGGTTGGTTGAAGCAGCCCTTGATCACAAGCTGGAATTAGTATTGTTGCACAGAAATGCAAAATGAAATTGAACAAATTTTCTTAGCTGACAACCATATTCAGTACATGTGTTCAAAATGTTATTTGATAAAAACTGTGTGTTTTCAGAAATTAAGTAAACTTCTGTGTTTCAGAGCTTCTAAACCACACACATATTCTGCCATAAGTATTTCTGAATCCAAAGAATGGTCATCAACTGAACACAAGCAAATGCCATCTAGTTCACCCTAGACAAGATATTTTTGCAAAATGCAAAATATTTGTAACCATTAAACACTGAAGTCTTCTTTGGAACTAATTTTTCTCTGGAACTGAGCAGAGCTTTCTCAGCTTGCGGCTCCTCAAATGTCATGGGTTGCTGGTGCTGAAAGCCTTGTTTAGAAACATTTATTTTCACTATATCAAGGTACATCTTATCTGAAAAAGAACCCCTAAAACATCAGTAAAATAAATTAATCTGCCTTTCTAAATTTTTTATTTAAGAATGTTTCAACATTTGTATATACAACTGCACTCACCATTTTTCGTGGGAATAAAAAACATGGGGGGTAGAGGGTCAGGGAACAGAAAGAAGTGTGAAGATCAAAATTTGGCTATCAAAAGAAACACCAGGTAGGAAACCTTTGTAAGCATTTCTACTTCCATTTCTTAGGAATTTCTGCTTACTTTCTTAGGAAAGAAATTTACAAGTAAACTGTCTTACAGGGAATCAAATTTTGCAATCCCAGTTATCAAGAGTACTATGACAAACTTTGCAGTCTAATTTAAAAACAGCCCTGCCGCAACCAGAAGAGTCAAGGCTTTGAACAACACGTATGAATGCAAAATAGTGAAGGGGTAACCAGAAAGGCAGAGCTGAAACACGGGCGGCAATGCGCTGTACTGAATAAGCACTGGTGGTCCTTCCCCACCGTGATGGAGCCCTCGCTGGGGCCGCGCCCGCCGTGCCCGCGCCGGCACCTCCCGGTACGCGCGGCCGGAGCCGGGGCAGGGAGAGCGCCGCGCCGGCCGGGAGCGCGCCCCCCACAGCGGCCCCGGCCGGGAGCGCGCCCCCCACAGCGGCCCCGGCCGGGAGCGCGCCCCCCACAGCGGCCCCGGCCGGGAGCGCGCCCCCCACAGCGGCCCCGGCCGGGAGCGCGCCCCCCACAGCGGCCCCGGCCGGGAGCGCGCCCCCCACAGCGGCCCCGGCCGGGAGCGCGCCCCCCACAGCGGCCCCGGCCGGGAGCGCGCCCCTCGGCCCGGGCCGGCGCTGCGGAGCCCCGCCATTGGCTGCCGCGCCTGTCAATCAGCGCGGGGGTGGAGCCAGGGCCAGGCGTTCGTCATCGCGGGGCGACGGCGCGGCCGCGGCCCGGCCCGGTGTCATGGCGGCGGCGGTGGCGGCGCCCAGCCCGCTCCCGCCCGGCGCCCGCGCTCCGGAGGTCGACCCTGCCGCCTCTGAGGTAGCGAGCAGCGCCCTGCGCTGTCTGGCCGGGCTGGCGGGGCAGGTGAGTGAGGGGCGGGCGGAGGGAGTGGGACTGGGCGGAGCTGGGCTGGGCGCCGCGCCCGCCTCGCATCGCCTCGCGTAGGGGGCCCGCGCAGGGCTGGCTCCTGTTCGGCCCGGCCTGCGGGGCCCTCGTGGGCTCCAGGAATAGGGAACAGCGCTGGACAGGGCATGGGTCTGCCACACTCAAGGGAGCTGCCTCTCTTCTGGGCGTTGTTGGCGCCCTCCTGGCCTCTGCCAGGGCTGAGCCGGCTGCCTGCCCCGCTCCCCCGGCCGGGGCAGCCCCGGCGTACGCGGCCGCTGCTGCTTGTCCCCCGCAGCCGGGACCGTGCCTTGGCCTCGCCGTGATACGTGCCACTTCGTACTTTGACGGATGATCTCTTCCATGGGAAAGTGCAATTTGCTTAATTGCTGTGTCTTAATTAGTTACTCTGAATTGAGAAGTTCCTGAAAACTTACTGTGCATTAAATCAAAATAAATGATCAGGAGCTTGAAGTTAGCCCTGCCTTGGTAATGGCGTGCTGTGAAACACACAGTGTCTAAGGGTCAGAATTTTTAAAGGGCCTCTGCTCTATGGTACATAAGTTAAAACACCTATTTTATGTTTAGTAATGTCTGTGAGTTGTGAAACAGATGTCACAGCAGTGGTGGAAGGCCCTTACCAGGAGAAGGTTTTAGTAATGACTTATTTATTGCTACAAACAATTTGCAGATTAAATTTCCACTGTGGAAACAATTTATGTAGTGCTGTGCAGGCAACAAAAGCACCCTTTTACTTCAAGAGTTAGCAGTTTGAAGGTTTGGGGCCAGATGATGAGCAATATCTGCAGAAGCTAGTGTAACTTAATGTCTGTTTGGTACAGAGATGGGCTCTTGGATGCAGAGGCAGTTTAGGAATAGCTGCTGGCTGATCTGAAATTATTTTTTGTAATGCTTCATCTCTCATCTGTGTAGAATTCTATTATATTTGCATTTCTCCAAGTATGCTAGCAATTGTCTCTGTTTTCAAACAAAAGGCAACCAAAATGAAGGGCTTGATAATTCAGGCACTTGGTTTTAAGTCTCAGTTTTCCTGTCTCTAAAATAGTCACAAACTGCCTTGGCTTTTGAACTGTTCAGCACCAAACAGTGTGATGTTCAGACACAGCTGACTCATAGGATTACTGAGGTATGAAAACTATTTATTGATGTTTAAAGGCCCCTTAATTCTTCCTGGTCAAAATTCTGAATGTGATCAGTGAAGAGCTAGTGACTGTCAGCTTATCTTAGTGTGAGGACAGCACTGCGAGTGACAGTGGTAGAATCAATCAGAGAAAAGTTGGAACTTTTGTGTTTATGAAAAATAGAAAGGAGACTTAAGAGGAAAGTTTCCTAAGCTTTTAACTAGGCGATTCATCACAAGTTTATTAATTGTTTCTAAACTACATTAAAAACTTTTATTTTTCCCTCTTGACTTCAGCAGCTTACTTTTTCTCCAAAGCTGGCTCTACACCTAGCATGTCACTGGAAAGTCCCTGATGATTTTTAAAAATAACTGTGTGTGCACAGACCATTGTGAGAGAACTCTAAATTTAGAGTTGCAGTGGAGTTACAGTAGCTATGGTGAAGAGAATAATTGTCTTTGGTGTTTGGAGTGCCTTCTTTCCATGACAACAGACACATTTTACTGTCCAGTGCACCGGCTGGATAAGGTTCTGGTTGCTCCATCCTAGCTGTGAAAGTCCTTTTAGTTGCTCAGTTATGATCCTTTCCAGTTGCTGAGTTACACACTTGTCTGCCAGTGCTTGAGTTCTGACAGATTTAACTGCTCTGTTTTACCCCCTTATGGACTCCATTAAACTGGCTTGCATTTCTTACTGAAACTACTGATTCCCCATTTCCCTTCTATAGAGATGGCTGAGCATGTGCCAAATTGTTAGCAGTCACAGTTTGATTCATTATAGTAGTTTAAGTTGGATTTATGCTAGTAAATTGGGCTGTAAGCAGGAATATTTCTGGCACAGGAATTTTTTTACTGGAGCAATCCATGGCAGGACGTGACCAGGAGGACATCTGAAAATAACAGCTCTTAAAACCAATATAGCTGATCCTGAAAAGTTCTTTAAGATTCAAGTGATAGCCAGTGTTTACATAAAACAAATTTCAAAGGGCTGAAATTACATATGATCCTGTAAATTGAATAGGCTGTGGACTTGTAATTAGTCAAAGGCTTTGAAGTATCAAAATGCTGAATTTATAAATCTGTTTGCCACAGTTCTAAGAAGCAGTAGGATGTGAAAGACTGAGAATGTACTCTATTGTACTAGAAACTTTTGTTGATGCAGGAGGGGTTTATTATTGATTTTTCTTTAAAAGCAGTGTCTGTGAGTTAAACACATGACTGGCTTCTAAATGATTTTAAGTTAGAAGTTCTGTTGCTTTTTGTGCTTTAAACCACTTGGACAGGAGTTGTCCATTATGATATGAAGGCACATATCAGCTTTTTCTTTTGGAAAAAGGAGGCTTATTAGGAAATTGCAGTAGCACTCGTATTTTGTTTCAATTGGATGACTTAATGTACACCTTTTTCACCCTGTCAGCAGCCTGTAATACAGCATATGAGAGATATTAATCTAGAAACTTCGGGCAGAAATATGTGCTGCAGATGATCACATTCACAGGCTTAATTCCTAAAGTAAATTTTATTCCTACTAAGTTCTAAATACATTCTGGATTTTGAAACTTCTTCAGGATTAGTATATCCTAGAACATTACTTTTCCTACATCCTGTGTACTTAGCTTAAGTACTAAACAGGGATAACCATTTGTGAAAATTTTCTAAAATACATTATATGTCTAGTCAGACTGTCTCCTTTGCTGTGTAATTTGGGAACTAACCCTGAATTTAGCAAGGTTTAGTTAGTTTGACTAAAAAAGGAAGGTTCAGGATTATAATTCTTTACAAAATTGTGTTAATGCCGAGATTTGAAACTAAGGTGGGACAGCTTGTCATCCACAGCTTTGCCTTCAGAATGATGGAGGCATTTCTTGTCCAGTTCTCAGAGTTTTCATACACTTTGTGGTGGCTTCAGGACATGAGTGCATATGCATTTTGTTTTCTTGTTTGTAATGTTTGATGCAGTTAGAAGTTAAATGTCTTTCGACCATGAGTTAAAGGTCACTTTTGTCATCTTCCTGAGGTGCCTTTTCTGTTTCCACCCCCAGGTTTTTTTAATGGAAGGGGTGAGGAATAGATATCTATATATCTATTATCTATTGTATATATCTATATCTATATATATATTATATATATAAATTCTATAATTCTATATTATATATATTTGAATA
Source organism: Ammospiza nelsoni (assembly GCF_027579445.1). NCBI lineage: Eukaryota > Metazoa > Chordata > Aves > Passeriformes > Passerellidae > Ammospiza > Ammospiza nelsoni. The sequence goes on along the minus strand of NC_080638.1, from coordinate 40,020,684 downwards.
CTATATATATATATATATATAAAAGTGTGATGCATATGAATTGGAAATTCAGCGTTGCAAGCAGAATACCTGTAGGTCCTCTTGATTTCAAACAAGAATTTTATCTGTATTTAGAATCTGGGGTATCACTTGCAGGATGTTTGGTAGGAAAACAACCTTCTTACCTTTGGGAAATGAAAGTAATCATCTTGTTAAGATCTTGAGAAAAGCTTTAATGTAACAAAAAGGGCAAAGTTGGGTGTGAAAGTGTGTTATGCCATTAGAGTTTATTGACAATCATCTTTGTGTTAGAAAGTGTATTTATAGCTTATAGAAGACACACAGTTCTTTTGAACAATACCTCAAATTTATTACATGTGTTTTTCTTTATTGTCTTGGGAGTTAAATATTGCAATTCCTTGACAGTGAGAATAGATTGTGGCAATTGTTCATTTCAATGTGAATGCATATACAGGAAAATAATGTGATTTCAAAGCAGGTTTAATAGTGGTGCTGTGTAATCTAGAGTTTGTTAAACTTTGAGATATTAAAAAATATATATTTTTATGCACTTATAAAGCTTCCTTTGGATTAGCAGCAAGGAAAAATTTAAGAATGTGCCATGGTGTTACATCAAGACATGGGTCATGCAGGCACAGAGTCTTGCAATCTTGGAATAAAATACATGAACTTACAGGAGACTGCTATCCTGGGTCATGTTTCTTCATGCTGGTGGTTCTAGTATCCATTAAAAGAAAAGATGATGTGAGTGATTAACATGAGCCCACAATGAAAGTGAGGTGAGTTAGTAAGGAATTTTTAATTTTAGAATATATTGTACAACTACTAGCTTTCTTGGAAAATGATAACTGCCTGGACTATAATTAATATAAAATCTTTCCAATGTTCTTGTCTAAAACTGGGATGGGTCTATATGAGGCTGAGCATAATTGTGGTCTTGTATACTTTTTTGATGTTAATACATGTAATAAAATTTTTTATTGTTTTGGCCTGTTGAAGCTTAATCTCGGAGAGGATATTGTGAAAGTTGTAATCGATTGGAGCAAGCTTCAGAGCACATCAGCACTTCAGCCAGCCTTGCTCTTTAGTGCACTTCAGCAGCATATTTTATGTTTACAGGTAAATATTTCATGGACACATTTGCATTGACAAAAGTGATCAACAACTAAAAGTATTCTCAGCTGTAAAATGCCAGCAATTTTGTTCTTACATAGGTGTGTTCAATAAAAAAGGATTGCAAAAGTATGAAATGCTTGGGATTCCACTATGCTCCATAGGTACTCACGTTTATGGATTTTTCAGATTAGTGGGAATAGCCCCTGTAGGTGAGCAGGCTGAATAAATGCAGCCTCATTGATTTCTAGACTTGCATTGTAAATGTGATACATTTCCATCTATGGTGGGTTATAATTAAGCAATAAGACACGGCAGGTGTGTGTCATGCTATGATAATGATTCCATGCGTTGGGTGAGTTTTGAGGCTCATAGAGTGCTTTCAGTGGTTCAAGAAGTGGCATTATCCCAGCATGACACATCCTGGAGTGTCTTACTGCAATTAAATATATTTTCAACGTAGGTTTTTTTTTTTTAAAGAGTAATTTCTTTGACATTAATGTCTCATCTTGCCAAGTAGCCAGTCACCATTACTGTCATTTCTTTTAACTATTTGAAATTTTCCAACCCTGCCAAAAGTAATTGGCAGGGCATGGCAGAGAGGGTTAGCAGTTTGTCAGCTGGTAACTGAGCAGTGTTTTGACCTTGATAGTTCATATGTAGAAGATGGGATTTGAGTAGTACTATTTTGCTTCAGCTAGTTAATGAATTATTTGAGGTTCCTAGTGCTGAGAGGATGAAAAGGGAAGTTTCTGTATTTTCTTGTCTGTAGGTAAAAGAAAGACCTTTTGTTTTCCAGACATCCACCAGATCTTTGGTGTGATGAGCAGAAAGAGAAAATATGCAAGATAAATGCAAATAAATTTACATCCAACATATAAAAATGCTGCAAATGGGAGTTTGATTCCATTTCAGAAAATCTGACTGCTAAAAATCATGTTGTCTTTAAAAAAAATTAAAATAATTTCTAGAGAGAAAATAAGCAGTGAAATTCAGACTAGATGAAACTCATGGGAATTAAAAAGAGACAGGGACATATATATGTACTGAGGTTTTGATGTTACATTGTACATAAGAGTTACTGCAGTAAAATAAGCATTTTTCCTGCCACAAATGTCAGTGCCTTATCTCATTTAATTTCATGACCTAAGTAGATAATCAACTGTGTCAAGCAAAGCATGTGTTCATGATAATGCCTATGTATTTCATGTCTGTGTTCTCTCATTCACTTGGGCAACCACGGTTTCAAGTGGACAGTGTAGTGCTGATGTGATAAAGGCTTTACAGTGTAAGAGCACCAGATTTCATGTTAAGGAGGAAAAATACTAAGCCTTACTGTTCTGAGTAAGCATTTGAATGACATGTTAATTAAGTGGCATGGATGCCAGTGATTGAAGCTTTGATATTTAGCTAGTAAAACGGGAGTATGGGCAGATTTTCACAGAAATGTGGGAGTTTTCCTCTACAAACCTCTAAGACAGGTCAGAAAGGTCAGAATCATGGTGTGCACAATATTTGGAACTTCTTTTTAATCTTATTACTGTGTTCAGAAGAAGAAGATGTTGTAATTCCCAAAATTATTTCCATTAGTCTGGAAATTGTAATAGTACTTGCCTTCTTGGCTTTGGGACTTTGGACTTTTTATTTTTTTAACCCTAATACACTGTTTTCTTTGTTCAGCCTCTCTTAGAAAAACTCCAGTCATTGATCAAAGAGGAAAATATAGGCCATGTCGAACCTGGAGGTAAAACAGAAAGCCAGACAAGTTTAGATGTTTATGATGGTAACAGTCAGACTGAAGAAAAATATGGAAGTTATGACTTGAGAGATCTGAAGGATGCTCGTTTTAATTTTGATCCAGAAGTGGTCCAAATAAAAGCTGGAAAAGCAGAAGTAAGTGATTTATGTGAGTTTAAAAACAGAAAAATGAAAGACCCTTGCAAATTTTAAATTTAAAGAATGAAATAGATATATGCCTTCATGTTTATTACCTGCAGATTGACAGGCGGATATCAGCCTTCATCGAGAGGAAGCAAGCCGAGATCAATGAAAATAATGTCAGGGAATTTTGCAATGTTATTGATTGTAATCAAGGTAACTGGCTAGCCAGACTTTAATCTTCATAGTAATTTAAGTTGTGTGGGGGTTTTTTTGTTGGTTTGTTTTTGGGGTTGATTTTGTTTGATTTGATTTTTCTGTTTTTCAAAAGTGCTAATCTGTATTTAAAACAGAACTTTTTTCAAGAGTAACTTTGTTTTAAAACTTAGAACTTGCATGTGCACTGCAGATGTCAGATAGAAAAATAAATTGAGTAGTCACTGGATGACAATGTTTAATGCATCCCATACAGAAAGATTATATCTATTATTATGTTAATTTTAAGAACTGCTATCTTAGATGATTTTGTAGGTATTGTTCCCAGTGATTTAACTAGGTGTTCCTCCAAAGTAAATGGAATTGCAATTCAGAAATGTCTTGTGAGTTGTATATTCAAATTGAAGTTAATTTAATGCTAGTTAAATTACATAGAAATATTTTTTACAATGAATTTGAATTGCTAGCTACTTGAAATGACTTTTTCTTTTTAACATTGCTCACATTGTAGTACAATTGGCTGTATCTGTAACCAATCTTAAATCCATCGGGCAGACTGGATCCCATTTACAGGATGAGTAACTGTAGCCAAATGCATCTTGGAAATTAAGACAGTTTTATATACATAACTACATAAGAAGTACAGAGATATTTTCTAAGTACCTGTGAACCCACATGTGCATTGTCTCTATGAGGTACTTAAGCTCTTACAGATCAAAGCTTATTGTTCAGTAAGCTTTGTAGAGAGTTCGACTGCTTGGATGTTAGTTGGAATGCAAAGGACAGCTGAAGTTTAGTAGAATATGCTAGATAGTGAAATATTGTTTCCCAAAATTGTTACTTATGTACAGAAGAATTGATAATAAGACTTGTGTCATTGTTCATGCGTAATAAAATATGTGCAAATCTTTGGTGTAATGAACAGAGATTTCTATGTAAATAGTAACATTAGAATAAATTAAAGTAATCTGTACTATAGATTTTATGGTTAGGCAAATGAAAGAAATCACATGGATCAGAATAAATGCAGAAAGGTTTAGGAAAGAATACTGATGAGTAAACTAGATCAGTCAAAAAATAGGAGAGTTTCAGAAAAGGACATAAAACCAGAATAACAGCAGTAAGCAGGAGAAAGGCTTCTGTACAGGAAGAAGGAAATAAGTTACAGAGAAATGCAATGAAAAGTAAGAACCAAATAAATTTGGTCCTGATCCAGTAAACTTCTCTATACGCTTGTGAATACATTTGTATGAGTGACTTATCCAATTAAAAGCAGTAAGTCCATGCAAGTGTGTGAAACTATTAATGGGCAAGTGTTTATAGAATGAATTAAGTATTCCTGGTTTTTTTTATTGTTTGAACCATTTAAATTAGATTTGTTTAAAGCATCAAAGTTGATGGTGGTTAGAATATTTTCAATTATAAATACATAATTTGGACCTCACTTGTTATATCATTATTTATTTAGAAAATAGCTGTGCCAGAACAGATGCAATTTTCACACCCTATCCTGGATTTAAAAGTCATATAAAGGGTAAGCAACTCTTCTAATACCCATTTAAGTATACAGATATAACAGCAACTGATAAGTTTTTGATATCAAAAGTTTTTATAGAATGCTCAAAAATGGAAACTTAATGTATTGACTTTGTTACTCTAGTGAATACTTCCACATCTTCATTTATGTCTTCAAGGTTTTAAATCCCTTAACTGCTTCACTAAATGAATGGTTAGGCACTAAATTCCAAAACAAAATAGCCTGTTTTTATTGTCTTAAAGGAAATGTGGAAAAGATAAAGCAGGACAGAGAAGCTGAACAATACTTAGTTTTTCTTCTAAGGTGAAATCATCAAAAAGGAATTGAGATTAAATAGGATTATCTTCTATTTTTCATAAGTTGGTGCAAATGTCTTGAAATAGAGTACAATTTTGGGACAATGGAAGTTCTTAGAGGTGGATTTATAAGAACTGACAAGCTGGGGAATTAAGTTATCACTGCACTATTTTTTGGAAAGGAAAAAATAAGATAAAAATTATGTCCAACAGAAGTTGTGTGTAAATATTGTTCATCTGTGGCTCTCCAGGTGTATGGAAGTTACCCTTCTTTAAAAACAAACAAAATACCCAAAATGAGAATGAAAACAACCCTCTTTTGCATTTTTGAAAGTGGTAATACTCAGTTATCCACTTGATATTGATCCTAGAAACCAATTAAATATTTTTAATTCTGTAATTTAGAATAATACTGTAAAGCAAAATAATAAGTTTTGAAAGGTATGGTGAGCTAAGAAGGAAATGGGAAAGTGAGTTTTATTTTAGAATCTTTCATAAAGAAACTTTCAATAGTCACTGTTTTAAGCTGAGTGTTAATTTGTTGGTTGGATGGCAGCGTAATGCAGGAAAAAAGGGAAGCTTTCACTTCAAGGAACAGTTCATAACTGAAATGTGAAAAACACTTAGAAAGGAATTGGAAGTAAAACCAGCATAAATTCAAGCAAGAATGTAGCATGTTGCACTCATGAAAGTGTATGTATGTGTGTGTCTGCTTCAGCATCTGGAGCTGCCAATATAGTCTATAAATCTGCAGTGCACTGCAGTAGTTCTATGAGGAGAACTTGAGAAATTACTCTGATTTAATGAGAAGTGAGCAAAATCTTCTGATGAAGACATGGCTCAGCATGGGTAGAAGATAGTCCTAGATGCAGCTAAGAGTCACTAAAGCTTTTATCCAGATGACAAAAATTCGAAGTGAACTTCCTTGCTGAGGTTTGTATTGGTTTTTCAGTTGTGTACCTCTCTTCATCTTCATGTATTTATGATGCTTCCTGTAATGTTAGTCTGGCCTCTTCTTTGCATTCACAAAAGCTCTCATGTGCAACTGCTGACATAGATAGCAAGGTTTCTGCTGTTTATCAGCAGCTGATGACAAATTCTCAACACTGCCATTCTACATAAATGTATGAGTAATTCTTTTACTTTGCATATGTAAAATCCAGGGGTTTTGTTAGGTTTAGTTACTCATGCAAAAAAATAAGAAAATGCTTTTACTTGAACTTTTGATCTTACTGTGTGTGGGGCCCTTCATATGCAAGACTTGTGTAAAACTGATTTAATGCAGGTTTTCATGCTTTAATATTTTGATTCTTTCAGTTAGATCTGTTTTGTGTTTCATGTGCATATATGTGTAATTTATTTTCTCTTTACCTAGTTTCTAGGGTAGTAAATACATATGGACCTCAGACTAGGTCTGAAGGAATGCATGGGTCCAGTCACAAAGCCAGTGTACCCATGCATGATTGTGGAAACCAAGCTGTTGAGGAGAGATTGCAAAACATTGAAGCACACTTACGGTTACAAACAGGTTTGTATGATGTTATAACTTTGATGTTGGTGTGCCATTTTATATAGTTATGATTACTGTGGTGAAACTGGGCAAGTCTGCAAAAACTGATACTGTAAAAAAAGTGGCTAGATCCACTGAAGAGTTTTGTTCCCCCAAGTACAGTGATCTAGTGTTTAGAGTTTTATGCCCAAAATGGAACCCAGGTTTATGCCAAATTTGAGATGCTGAGTTAGCAAATGTACACTTTACATGAGAATAGGATTTAAAATAATATGGAATATCTGGAGATTGGGTTTCTCCATGGCCACTGGAGTCCTGCCTTGATCCACTTACCAGGAAAAGCTGAGTTTAGGACTAAGGGCTGCTTCATGGCTAACTTGTGGGCTGGTGGTAGAATCAACAGAAAGGATGGTCTGAAACCTTTTCCTAAAGATGAAGAATGTTTCTTGAAATAAGTTTAGGCATAAAGCTTAATTCCCAGAATGTGGGAAGCTTGTTGCCACTACTTCTCTTTAGGCCTGCAAACACGAGTCCATACCTTTCACTAAAATAAATGCCATAGCTGCCAGGCTGCTGATGTTTTTTTTTTTAGGTAGTTGATTTCCTCACCCCAGCCCTGATTTTCCATGATATGGCACCGAGGCACAATGAGGCACTTAGCAAGGAGGAATTAGTATTTTTCTTGAAAAATATTTTCAAAACAGAACAGAAGCCCAATCTCCATCTAGTTAAGTGAATTTTCTACACATGACACTGCAGACACACTTGATTTTTTTTTGTCTTCTGAATACTGAATAGATGCCAATCCATTATCTTAAAAACATTTGGAACGTTGACTCGATTGGTAGATTCCTGTGACTGTGTAGTGGATTAAAGTTCTCTGGTAGCAAGGAGAGTAAGATATGCATAGATACTCTTGAGGCAGCAATCAGAGCTTGATGCTTAGCTCTATAGCTGTCTCAAAAATAAGCTGCCTTTTGTGCATAGAAATAGAATTTGGAAGCGGCTGGCGAGCATTAGGGTTACAATGTGTGGCTTTGGAGTTTATGCATATATCTCATTCAGGGACAACAACTGGAGGTAGCTAAAGAGGGCTCCTTGCTTCCAGGCCATGCCTCTAATAGGTGATCAGATTTTGTTTGAAGGAATGGGTCAGGTAAACTATAGTAGAGGTTAAGAAGATGGAAGCATGCAATATACCAGCTCAATTCTTGTTCAAATCAGCACTCATGGGGAACATCTCAATACTATTTGATGCATACCCCAGGAGCTGTGCAAAAAATACTGATCTGAGCAGGTAACATGCCTTTGCTACCTGTTCCACCAGTTTTTGCTTCCAGCAACAGAAAGAGTTAATCTTGACTTGCCGGCTGTTTTTCAGAACAGCTTCCAGTGCTAGTACTGCTCTTTTCCCTTTGCATTAAGGGAAAGCAATATTAAGAGTGATAGGTTAGCCAGTTTAATTTGTAGGTGCTGAGTGTTGAGTAGAGGGTAGAACTGAAGGAGTGAAGCTATTTGCACAATAGTTTCTTAGCATGGACAAAATAGATGAATGGAAAAAAAAACCCAAACCCCACATTAGTGCTATTTTGGTCATTTGTGGAATAGAACTGTCTTGTCTAACAGACCCAGAAATAAAAGGAAATGGGTGTCAAAAAGCAAAAGCTTTCTCTGGCCTTGGTTGTCAATACAGTTCAGAACCAGACTATCATTTAGATTGGAGTAGCCAGTACTTAGTTGTGATAAACAGTTATTTCATATAGTTCCTTCATTATAGAATACTATGGAGTGCAAATAAGATTCTTGCTAAGGCTGATCTTTTGATCAGTTCTATCTGTTCTATGGGGAAACAAATCCCAAGCTGCTGTAGAAAAGATGGAAACAGCAAATGGGTTGAGTTGGGATTTTTTTGGTTGTTTTTGTGGTGTCAGTGGGTTTTGTTGTGGGCTTTTTTGTCAGGGTGGTTCTTGGGTGAGCTAGGGTCTTTTTTGTTTGTTTGGTCATTTTTTTTATTTTTTTTTTCCCAGACCTCTGCTATTCAATACACACATTCCCCACTCCTCCCATCTATGGTCAAGCAAATGCTGTTCTTGTGACAGCTCATACTTGTCCTCTAATCTCTGATGCTCAGTGAAGATTGTTCTGAAAGAAACCTATCTTAGATATCAAAGCTGAGTTCATGTGTGGGCTGCCATCCTATCTGCTCTCTCCTAATGCTGGTGTCAGCTTTGAAGTGGCAACATTTCATGACCAATGTATTGCAAAGAGTGATCATTAGCTATTTCAGGGACCTTGACAGGCATCAGCCAACTACATCAAGTTGTCTTAGTGCTTTCATTGACTACACTTGCTTATCAATCAGGTTTTACCCTGAATTATATTAATTATCCTTCCTTCATATTATCCCATCCATTTGTTTTGTTCAGCTACTGGTTGATAGCTAATCTTGAAGAATTCAGATGTTAGACTTGCAATCTTTAGTTAAATCAATTATTCAAGTGATTTTCTTAATTTTTTTTGCATTACTACTGATGTATTTAGGTGGTCCAGTACCAAGAGACATTTATCAGAGAATTAAGAAGCTTGAAGATAAAATCCTTGAGCTGGAAGGACTGTCTCCTGAATACTTTCAATCTGTAGTAAGAAATTTTCTTACCTTCTCTCAGCATTTCTAAATGTATTTATGCCTTTTGTGCTTGAATCTTTGATGTACAGAGAGGAACTTAGAGTTGGAGGGCAGACACTTTTAATAAACATCTCTGGATTGGTGTAGTGGTTACGTTACATGTGGACCATCTAGTTAAGTTCATATTTACCTAATTTCTCACTCAAAAGAAGAAAGTATCTGTTGGGGGGGAAAAATTACTGCCACCCAAGCTTAACTAATTTGTAAGAAATGTGTCAGAGAGTTTGTATTTGTCCCCCTTGCCTTAAAATCTGAAGTGCTTCTTATGTCAAGAAAATTGACTGAAGTTTTGGTTTTTGATGCAAATAATTAATGGCTTGAAACAGCTGAAATCATTTGGGCTTCTGTACATGATCTGATTGCTAACAATATGTGAATGACTTCCAAAAGGATGAGGGAGTAAACTTTCTGAAAATTGCTTCATGTGATTCTGTGACTTAGTTTCCTTTATTTCTGGTTTTCAGGCAGAGCTCTGTCTCTCTCTGAATAATACACCTTAACCTTCACTCACCAAAGGGTATTAGGACAAAGAGAATGTTAATTGTTACTACATTAGGCTCTATTTGATTATAGAAATTTCTTTTCTGTTATCTTGCTCTTCTTTCCCCATGTAACAGTAAGAATGTCTCTTCTACCTTTGTTGATTGCAATTTAATTTATATCTTCTCCCTTGAGACTAGCCAGAGTCAGTTAATAAAAATCAATAGCAATAGTGCACATTTTTGTTTAATTTTTTTTTAATTTGTGTTGGAGACCAGTAAAGTTCTTTATTTGTGAGACTATTCCTTCTGGCTGAAAACCAGAAGTTAAAACATACACTTTTATAAGCTGAGATTTCTATTGAAAAGGCATTAGGACCTCTAGAATGAGGATCAGGGGAAAAATCGTAATGGTGGCAATAGTAGTTTTGCACAGTAATTGGCACATTTTATCTGAAGTTTTGCATAAATATTGGCGTGGATATAGGCAAATTTTAGGGATGAAAATATTGACAATTTCAAAAGCTCAATTCTGTCTGAAGGAAGCTTCAGTTAAATTGATAGTTGTTGACTGCCAAGTGTGGAGAAGCTTCAACAGCTTCTGACTGCTCTCCAGTAGTATTTCTCATGATCCAAAGTACTTAATTATGAAAAAGGTTTCTTTAATCCATGGAATGGCAGTCAGTGGGATTTTTTTTATACTTTAAAGACTCTTAACAATATAGTTACAAGAATTATTTGTGATCTTCTGTCAGTGCAACATTAAGTCTGTTTTGATTGTCTTTTCTTCAGAGCTGTTCTGGCAAGAGGAGAAAGGTTCAGTCTCCCCATGTAAGTGCTATTAACTCTTGTTTTTCTTAAGTTTAGGATGTTTTGAGTGGAAAGTGAGCAAGAGTTCTATGAAGCAAGTATGTAAGTTGTCAGAAGTAGCTGCATAAGTATTGTATAGTTTGCTGCCAAAGAGAGTAGGAAGGAGACAAAAAGCTAATGGATGTTACAATGAAATGAGTCTTCTAAGAATACATACTAGGGTTTTCACCAGTTGGGAGGATGATTGAATAAAACAAATCTATGATGCTGTTAATCAAGCTGAGAGAAACAGGCAATTTCTGTATTTTGATCAGTCTTCTATTAATGTCTTCCATTTTTGTTTTGTGGCATAGTGGTTTTTGTTGATTTTAAAATTGTTTGTCAATTTTCTTTATTGGTTTATGAAAAGACAAAAGTAGAAATGGCTGGCTTGGCAAAAGTACTGCAGAAGGACCCGACATTATAGCAGATATTAACCTGTCAGTAAGAATAGTCATTTTCACAACACCATCACAAGGGAATGCATTTACCATGTACCTCTTAGGCCACAAGAGAAGTTATTGGTGCAGGTGAGACCATGGCTGGAACCTTGTCTGCTCCTAGCTATCACCCTTGGAGACAGATGGATCTGGGAGAGTGCTTAGAATGGGCTATGGGCCATCTGAGACCTGAGAAATTAGGCTTGTGTAGGGAAAAAAAAGGTCCTGCATAGGGTGAAATTTTTTTTATTAAAAGGATGATGACCTCCTTGTATAAGAAAACATAAAAAATTACCAAGTTAAGTGGCACAGAGGAGCTTGATGTTGGGCAGTAGGAAGAAAAACCCTTTAGCTGTAAACCCAAGTTCTGCAAAATCTAAGTAGTTTCATCCAGTGTTTAATATGAAGAGATTTCTTAGGGTGTTTTATGAGCAGACTAAACAAGCATCTAATAAAAGTAGCATGAATGTATTGATCCATGATTAGGACTGTCTTTCTTGCAAGTTTACATTCTTTTTCCTTTAAATTTAAATAGGCAAAGACTAGATTCAGACAATTCTGCAGAAGTAGTTCTGTCACTTAGTACAATATGCAGTGACCTCAAGTATCAAGTGATAAGCCACTTCTCTAGCAATTACAAGATGTAAATGATTGTGATTTTTATTTTGTTCTTTTAGCAGAGCTATTCACTGGCTGAACTTGATGAAAAGATCAATGCTATAAAACAGGCATTACTGAGGAAAACAAAAGAAAGCAAGTTCAAGGAGGCTGAGCAGCTTCTTCGATAGAAGTGTTTTCAGAATCCTCATCATGATTTACACATACCTAAACCATAGACCTGAGCAGTGTTCATCAGAGATGACTAGCAATGAAGACAAAGCATGCATCTAAGCTCCCTTTGGATAATCTTGAAAGCTTTCTTTCAGAGTAACTCGTTTAAAAGCAGCCTTATTAATGAAATAGTTACTTTAAAATGAAGACTGTTTCAGGAATGTCATTCTAATAATCCGTTCCCTTCTGTTATAAAGGAGGACTGCAGCATTGTTTGTATGTAAAAAGTCTTAACCTGCACACAAAAGCTACATCTCATGTGTTATTCTTGGTGACCAAGTATTCAAAAGGAGTATCTTTTGGATACTGTTCATGTAAGTAGTTTGCACAGACTTCTGAAATTAAATTGTTCCTCAGAAATACACTGACTTTGGGAAAAAAATTACCTAAACCTTGCAGAATGCATGCTTTCTTGTGAGGTTTTTTCTGTATTTGTCACTGTTTTCACCGCTGTTAGAAATGCTGCAAATTGCATTTGTGTTGTGACAGGTGTTTATGGAAACCCTGTATGTGTAAATAAAAACAACTGTTCTTCACCTTTTCAGTGTCTTGTGGGAATTCAAATTTCATAACATGTTCACAAACAATCTATTCTAAAAAATCATCCCAGAGGAGATTTAGAGGAGCATGCCAGCAAGGCATCAACTTCCCTTTTATATGCATGCTTACATGATTGAGGCATGGATGCTAGCTTAAAGTCTGACCTTTGGCCAGACAGTGATGTGAGATTGTGTTGTGACTTTTTGTTTGGGTTTGTCTGTTTTAATAAACCATTTGCTATTTATATAAGTTTTATTTATTGTCTGTCATTATTTCAGTTTAGAAGAAAAGTCACTGTTACTGAGAGAGTTTTATGTAAACTGCTCTGCTTAGAGCAGTCATATTGTTCATGTCCTTGTATTAGCCTCTGTGACAGGTGTTGTGAACAGTACTGACTTGGCACAGCCTTTGAAGAATAGTAGATGTTTTCTGTGACCTCATCTTCTTATCCAGAATAACATTTGTTATAGCAACTGCAACTAATGTTTCTCTGGAGATAAACCAGCAGAGAGGGGAGAGAAGGCTGCTTGAGCTCTTGTCCTGGCTCCAGGAAGGATGACGGTATGATGGTAACCTCTGAGGTGCTGCTTGTCCTTCCAGGAAGAGATCTGAGTGCCTCAGATACAGCAGTGGATATGAAGAGGTACTGTTGCAGGTGAAGATTGTTGAGTGTGTTGCATATCAGTACAGTATTCCTACAGAGACAACTTTTGTTACATGAAGCCGTTGCTATTGTTGAACATCCTAACAGTATGTTTTATGAGGGATGTTTTGGTAAAGCAGCACAGTGAGCTGCAACTTTCTTACTTCAAGTAGAGAAGCTTCTTTTTATGGTCCTCTGGCTCAGGAGCCACAGCTCCAAAGAGTACAATGTATAGTTGCCACACCACACACTTCAAATGGTTCTTGAAAGAGTGGTAGGAAGTGGCTGTTACAGGGAATGGCCAAAGGGATGTAGCTTTTATAAAGCAGTAGCCTCCACTGGTGTGCATCACAATACAAGTACTGGTAGCACAGGGTGACATAATGAATAGTTGAGGAAACAACAGTGGGTGTACTCTGGATGGTAATTTATTAACCCTATGTAATCTATCAAATACATGTGACAGACAAACTTGATAGATGTCGTGTGGCATTCATCTTGCTTTGTTCCTAATCACTCTTGCCATTATTTGGTTTCAGGTCTGGCAAGCTGTTGGAACTTTCCCTTCCTCTGCTGTATGACTTTATGCAGAGGCATAAAGAAACAGAATGCATGCTCTTCTGTGGTTCACTGCTACTGGTCTTACCAGTTTATCCTTCCTTGCCTTTTATCTCCCTGGGTTTTACCTTCTATGACTAACTTCCACTGTCAGGACTGTTTCTGCAGAATGATGAGCTCTGACCACAGCTCCATAATAAAGTGATTGTAGATTTGACCTCTTTCACCACCCTTTTTCCAGAACTACAAATTATTCTGTTCTTCCTCTGCATCTGAACACTCCAGTGCTTGCTGATAAGTGCAGCTGCAGTAGCTGTAGTCTGAGGGGTAACCAAAGATTAAGCAAAAGCAAAGGAAGTGCATACTATCCTGTTGATGTGTCTCAACATGTAGACTACTGACTGAGAGAGTAGGGGGTGGGTACTGATGCTAAGAACTCCTCTCAAATGTCCTCATGTTGAAGGTGAGACAGACCTTAAATAAACAGCACGCTTGCTTGTCAGCCTAAATCAATGAAGAATCTGCTCTATGCTAATTATTTTTATGGCTGTGGATTTGTTCACAGGCTGAGATACCATCTTACAAGAAAACCAAAAGAAAAGTTTCTCAAATTACTTGCAAAATAAAGAGCTTTGGACTGACAGGCAGGGAGAATGCCTGTTGCTGTACAATAGATGTTCCTGCCGTGATGCAGACAAGTAGAGATGAGATGTCTCCAAAAAAGCACTTGTATTCTTTCACAGGAAAACTTCAGGGAAAGGTACTGGTGCACTCACAGCCTTCCATCCCTGAGAGAAATGCAGCAGATGGAAGCTTAGCAAGAATCAGAGGAACCCTGAGCCCCTTGCCATCAGGCAGAAGTGGGAGACCTAAAAGATGGGAGGGATTGGAAACAGGTCCCTCTGGAAGGCAGGAGACTGACCTACCAGCCTTTCTTGCCATCTTAGGTGCACTTGTGGAATTGGTATGAGATTCTGGAACTTGATCATCAAGCAAGTGGTAGTGAAGGAGAAGGTCTACCCAGGGGCTCACCCAGAGCAAGTCATTCAACCACACACATTGCAACTGTGGGTTTTAAGAAAGAATGGTAATTGTTGTAGTGATTTCCTTCTCAGGGAAACAGGGCCCCGTATGCTGGCTGGACCCATCCCAAAGTCTGCTGCCTCCCTGGGGTTCAGGTAAAAGATGTTACTAGGAGATGAGTAACATCTGATCATTACCCACTTCTGATTGGCTGGGTTGTCAGTGATGAGGCAGAAGAGAGAAGTTCTAGAGCAATTAAAAGGGACTTCAGGATGCTAAGATAACTGGCTGAAGGGATAGGAGCACAGGTGGTGTTTCCCTCAATCCCTTCACTAACAGGGAAGAATGATAAAAGTGAGCTTTTGCCTTTCCAGTTTTCACTGTAAATGACTTAATGGCATCCTTGTACTCTTCCTGAGTTGCCTGCCCCTTTTTCCAAAGGGTATAAACTCTTGTTTTTCCCCTGAGTTCTAGCAAAAGCTCCCTTTTCAGCCAGTCTGGTAGTCTTCCCTTCTGGCTTGCTCCTGAGAACATAGGAACAGCCTGCTCCTGCACCTTTCAGATTTCCTTTTTATAGTATGCCAGCCTTTAAGCCACATGTTGATCAGGTGGGCTCTCCTGTTCCTTTTATCTTTCTTCCCTGTTACCACCCAGGTTTGTGTTGCACAGTAATCATTCTGTATAGAAGGTGTTCCCATTTGGGAAATCTTGCACTGAACATAACTGCAACCAATTGCAGGATGATATATCACAAGGTTCAGATTAAATTCTGTGAACCTTTCCCTCATATGTCCAATTAAAATTGAAATGAAAATTAAAATACCAGGTAATTAGGAATTGCATTGCTTAATTAATATCCCCAGAACAGGGTTAGCATTGTTCTAGTGTACAGCTATTCCACACTATCAAAACCTGCAACCCTACTGTGCTGTAAACTCACTGGAAAAGACAGAATGACCACTATATGTATGTCCTGCTGGAGAGATATTGCAAAGCATTCCAGGTTGCCAAGGAACTTGTCTGAGCTGCATCTCTATTGCCCTGGTGTTTGCAAGGAGCATGCTTTGAAGGAAATGCTAAAAATCTTGGTAGACAACCAAGAACCGAAAGGATAGCTCTGTTTCCACTGCAAGAACTCAAGACAGATTTTTATCCCAGGTCCAATGCATAAAATTCACATATGAAATTCTGTCTCCTTATTTATGCTTACCTGAATGCTGATCTATTGATCTTTTCAGGTTTTGTCAAAGTCCAATAGTCTGTGTTTCACACTGCACATCAGCTATTAAGGGCTTCCAGTTACAAGATAAGAAGGATAATTGTACAACACTGTAAATTTGGCATTAATTATTTGAGGAAAATGTCTAAGAGCATCACTATTACAGCAAGCACATTTGTCTCACATTGCTGTTTTGCACCTTGTGTGAGAGATGTAGAAAAATACTAGAGCTCATGTTACAGTGCAGTTCTGCAGTGCGTGCATGATCCGTTGCCTTGCTTCAGGCTCCTCTGAGTGGGGAGCGATTCATCTCTAGGAGGCTAATTTCTTACAGTTGAGTGCAGGATTTTAATAAATAAACCCAAAAGTGAAGTGCCCTTTTGAACAGCCCTCATATCAGCAGGTAATATCAGTAATTTAGAAAACTCAAACCATTCACCATTCTATCCAATGCATTGTGATCAGTCCTGGATTATTTATTTATTTATTTAATACATCACAATTTATCTCTTGTTTTAATTAAGACCTTACAACAATACTGAGAAATTTTAACCCCAGAATGCTGAAAATTAATTTTTTGAAGGATGAGCAGTCAAAATACTCAATAAAAGTAAATTCTTGATTGATCAGTTTGCAAATCATTTGCACTGGTGAGAATAAACAATGCATTTTCTACAGTAGCAGATGCTGTAGCAGTAGCCATCCTCTCCTCAATGAAAACCTAGAGAGAAGGCTTTGAAGGGGCAATAAAAAGTCTCTGGAAAGATTCCCTTACAGATACCTTTTCCTTTGCCCCATTAAAATGGGTGTTTCCCCATAACCCTTCCTGTTGAAGAGCTGTCAGATGCTCCAGGCTTCTGTAGCTGCAGGGCTCTCCCTTCAGCCATGCTCAGGAACCCACACAACCCTCTCACGACTGCTCGCTCCCTCAAAGCATGGCCGGAACTATCCCCAGCCCTGCGGGCTCCTCAGGATCCAGGCAACCTGTCCAGAGGGGCTGGGCTACATTGCCTTTGCTGCCAGCATTGACCAGCCCAGATGAGCTGCTCCTGTGATTAGGAAGAGTGTTTGATGACATGTCAGATAATCCATCCCGCCCAAGAGCAGTGAGACCCAGCCCAGCGGGTCTCCAGGAGTTAGGGTTTCTTGGCATTTCTTCCTAGGATATGTGAATTTGACTTCTTCTGACTTTAAATACTATCTCATGGGGGAGAGGTGGGAGAGCACACTGTAGAAAATCCAATGATTGAGAAACAGGAAAAAAGAAAGCACAACTTAAAACAACTACTTCTGTAGATCTAATGGAACTGCCTTGTCATGGACAAAACACTTAAAAATAACAATGAAAAGAATAGGCATTGTTTGAAGGTATTATTTAGAAATCATCTAAATTTTTAAAGGTTAATTAGTGTAATTTACCCATCTTGATTATTAAAAAGGTTTATATATGAACAATAAACATAAGAGTTCAATCTATTTTATTTCCACAGTTAATTCATCCACATCTGATTAGCTTTTTATGACCATCTAATTGATTTGTAGAATTCTGTCCAGTACAGATGGGCTACTGTTCATGACTACTTTCATAGCATTTATATTATTGTTGCTCTGATTTTTATTCAAGGCCAAACAGAGGGGAATATAAGAGCGTGATGTTCACCTAAACATAACAATGACATTAAATTTCTATTTGGCTCTGAGACAAGAATAGATTTGTAGAGACAATCTACTATGAATACAAATAAGTTGTTTATACATAAATATAATAACATTTCTTACTTAATTATGAACTATTTCACCGGTTCTACAATATACTGTTACCAAGTTTTGCAGCAACAGCCAGGCTAAATCAATTGTCACAAACTCATTTGGCTCAAAGCTAGAATTATACACCTACTAATGCTTGTGAGAGAAAAAAAAAGCTATGCCTTTGTAGCCTGTTCTGCAGTAATTCTAATAACCCTCTAATAGGTGGTCTCTTACACAGCTGTACATGCATATGCTGCATTATTTCATACATAGTTAATACATAACTATTTCATACATAGTTAATACATGCAGAATTTTGCATTTAATGGAGATTGTCACTCCCCCTTGAGTTGTCAAGGCCAGGGGAAGCTGGAAAGCTGCTTCCCATCAAGGAGTCTCATCTCTTAGTGAAAACACAGCATGAGCAAGTCTTCACCAAGCTCTGGCCTGTAAACCTGTCTCTTGCTCTGTTTTTTTTCTGAGACTTCTGAGTATATCAGGAGCAGTATGAAAGTTCTGCATTGCAGTTGCCTTTAGACAGAGGAATTGTTGCCAACCCAGATCCTGAGTCACCTAAATTATTTAAGTAATGAAGAAAACTTCCCTAATTTCCTAGTACTCTAACCTCCACTTTATGTAGTTGGAGCTTCATGAATGTAGCCTCTGTGTGTATCAGCAAGAAAGCAAGATGCCATAGAATGGGAGAGGAAGGCAGAGGGAGCCATTTGTTCAATACAGACTGAACTACCATTGATGGAAGGCAGCCTGTTCAGATAACAGAGCTAAACAGATTCTACTGCCTCTAGCTTCAGTGACAGGGTGCAACATCACACTTCCCAAACTATCTACCACAGTTTAACATGAGACAGCACAGGAATTCCACACTGCAGCAGGAAACCTTCATTGACATGTTGCAATGGCTAATGACAAAACCAATTCTTATATTGTGGGGATGAGAGACCTTCTCCTCTCATACTCATAATTCTTCATTAGTATATGTCCCAAACAGCAAAGGAGGAAAAATACTACAAAATGAAGGGTATTTAAAAATCAGTATGTGACAAGTTGTTGATTGCTTCTCACCCATGGAGAAACACCCTCCAGCACAGGTTGAGGGATACATCAGTTCCAAATTCACACTTGCAGGAAGCGTTTCATCTCCATTTTGGTTTTACAACAGCATGTATCAAATGAAAACTCTTCTGGCCTGTAAATTTCCCTTTCATACATGTGTATATGGACTTGTCTTTTAGCTGTGGCAGAGTGTTTCACTGAGGGCCTCTAATGCAATTACAAGTCAAGCAAGCAGTGAACAGAAAAAATAGATATAGCAAAGGTGAAAAGCTATTTCAAATGCAATTTGAAACAAGACAGAGAGTCAACAAGAGACAAAGTAAGGTTGTTCCAGGTATTGGAGCTGCAGAAGAGAAGACACTTACCCAGCACAGATAGCTATACAGGTAGAGAAGAGACCAGGGTGTTACAAGATGTGCCAAAGGGGAGTGCCAGAGACTGACCTTGCAGGATGCTACACAGAAGGGCTGTTAGCGCAGAGGGGATGAAAACAAAGGAAAGCAGCCTGACAGGAGAGGAAGGAACCAATCCTGGTTACGTGATCTGACAGGTTGCTGCTGCTGCAGGTTGCACAGACACCAAGAAGTCTAAAGGTTATCAGGTCATTAAATGCATACAGGAGAGCTGTTTCTGTGCAGAAGAAAACCAGACTATTAGTCCCTCAGAACCTCTCAGAAAAAGGTATTTCTGACTCCTAGCGACACAGAGCTCCATGATTCTGCCTGCAACGGCTACAGGCTTCAGGAACCAATTTTCTTTCAAAATTGCAGCTTATAACAAGGGTTCAGGGTTCTTGGAGGATTAATTAAGAAAGGAATCAGCTTCACAATCTAGTTTTTATGGAGATTGTATAATCATTTTTGTAACTCCATTGAATTTATTAATTACAAAATATTTGTAATATCCTTTCACCGTGTCAGTCATCCAAAGACTACTGTGTGGCAACAGTGAATGTTACTTCCTTGTGTTTTTCTGATGGAAAAACTTTAGTACAGCAAGATTTAGAAAAACAAGTTTAGCAGGTACTAATCACCAAGAACATGGCATACCTTCAGGGCAAGAAAGAAATGCTGCCATCCTACTCACCCTATCCCAGAATGCTCCCTGGGACTCCAGCTGCTTGGTATTTATTTTAGTCACTCCCATTCTTGACAAGTTAGCTATGCAATCATGGGTCTCTTTCCCCCCTGCTCTCCCTTGCTCAGATTACAGCCCTTGTCCTCCACTTTTCTGCCAAGCTTTTGGTGATCTTCTCATTATTCACTGCTTGGAAAATATGAAAAATCCCACTGGGATAGGGGAAGTCCTTGAACTGCTGCCAGTGTGTCATTATAAGGATGACATGCTGGTCTCAGTTTTAAAGCAATGCACCCTGGTGTCATGTGGGGTTCTACAGCTGAAGTCAGCAAAGGCCTAAAATACAAGGGAGTAGAAACAATGAGAAACAAATAATTCAATTAGACTAAATACAAACGTCTATATTCTGGGAGAAACAATATTATCATGGTTACAGCTCTCTCTTGAGACTAAGCAGGGTCCAGTGCTTTCCCATCCTCACCTCACTGGTGAAGCTCTGTGCAAGCCAATTGCTCTTTCCATGTTTATCCCTCGGTTCCCTGTAGGTAAATGGGGATCATAAAAACCAGCTCTCTTACAATGGTTGGTGTCATGATAGATCAAGGAATGTTCAGGATGCATTTTGGTCCTGCACTTAAAATGGTACCTGGAACAAGAATAAGCAGACTTTTCAACATGATCTTTTCTTAGCAATGCTATGGAGTAAAGGCACGTGAATTTTATTGTATTCTGCTGCTGCAAGACTTCAGGTAAACTGGTCCTGCAGCTGAATCCAAGCAAGCAGAGTTTTACAGCTGCTGAAACCAAAGAAGCGCAGGCAGATCTGTGTGCGCAGGCGGTTTCACCACGAAATGTCATCACAAACTCCTTGAGCCGCCAGAGCACTCTGCTTTCCCTGTGGGTGCCTGCCTGGAGCAGGCTCCTTCTCCTCCTTGGGCCAGGCCCACCACCTGCCAGCACTGCTTGTTCACTGCCCTTCATCCACGTGGGCCTGAAAGCAGAAGCAAGACCATAAACGGGAAATCCTTACAAGCAGCATGGCAAAACTTTTTTTTCTGAAAAAACTTTTGAGCCATTCTGTGTGGCTGCTTAAGAATTTATAATTATTCTGTTCCCATTTTTTGACCTAGAAAAATCAGTAAAAAACAATTTGGAAAAATGCATTCCCTTAGGAAGGAATCGTTTCTGAAAGTATTTCTTTGAAGGAAAATTAATTATTAGTCTCTCTCTCATCTTGATACTTAGATGTCTCAAAGAAAGAAACAAAAACAAAATCCAGAAACATCTACACTGTTTTTACCTGTGCTTGTTTCACAGAAATAATGTTTTCAAATTGAAAGGAATGAAGGGGTGTGGGAAATATTGAAAAGTCATGAATCAATTTCAATCAATTTTAATTCCAGTGTAAGAGGAAGTAATGCCACTTGTCGAAAACAAAGCAATCATTTCTGACAGCTAAATTTGCAAGAGATTTATTGCTGTTTGGAGAGAGGAAAAGCTGAATGTTTCCCTGCTTCTACCTCCTCATTAATTGACTTCCAGTGCTGTTATATTCTAGCAAAGTTTCTTTTCATCCTATGACTCCTACTTTCCTTCCCTTAAATCACATTCCCACACAAAGAGAATTACTTTTTTTTTTCCCTGGAGTTTTAACTTGAAACTTGGATTTTGTATGCAGCTGTTTTATAAAAGTATTTTTATTAATGAAAGATATCTTGATTTAAAACAATGTTATAAAAATCTGGAATTATAGTTAGATTAGAATAAAATTAAAAATAAAGATATGACTGGAAAGAGCATCAAGTCCCTCTTTTGTGTCATTTTAATATGTTTTTTTACAAGCTGACTTTGCTGATACTTTGTGCTTGAAATAAGCCAAAATCCTCTGACAATGCTTATTCATCATTTAGCACCCAATAATAATTTTGACTGGTTGTTGCCTAAACATTTTACTAACTGATTTCCCCCTGAAATCTATGAATGTTATGGATTTTACATGGATATATTGAAAAGTTGAACAATTTTCCTTTTGTACTACAAAGAAAGGCAGGAGCCTCCTCCTTTGGAGGAACACCATAAGGACCCAGCCCTCCCTGAAGGTTTGCAAGGAAAACACCCCAGTGGATGTTTTCCTTGGAAGTGGAGACCCCTTGACTCCTCCAATGAGGATGTTTGCCCAAGTATCTTCAGGTTGTTAAGAGCTTTAATTCATTGCTAAGTCCTTGAATTCATTTATAAACTGATTCTTCCACATACAGTGAGCTCAGGTAAACCATGAAACAAACATTCAGATGACAAATGGCACTGAACATCGGCTTCATTATCAAACCTATTTAACTCCGTTTTTCCACTGTTGGTTTCAGGTTTTTGAACTGAGGAGGAAAAATTCACTGCTCGGCAGAGCTGCTACCTTACTAACACACTCAAGACCATGCCTGTACCTAAAGGGTGCTTTTTCCTAGACTGTGCTGTTGCCTTTGGCAGCAGTAGGGCTTGAGAGACACGTTTGTTTGACTGTACTGGAATTGTTATCAGCAGTGATCAAATATATTTTTTAACTTTTATATTCAATTTTGCACATAGATGTTTGAAAATTAAAATTACTAATCTTTTCTTTTTATCTGCAACCTATCTTTTCATAAGACAGTTGTTTGAAGCAATTCACATTTTTCACTAAAAACTTAATGTTAAAAGTAAGAGGCTAACAATGCTTGATTTCAATCTAACAGGTTAACAAGAGTCTGGTATCAAACTTTCATTCCACACACCAGGGCTGCTACAAACACAGATCTCATGCACATTCTTCTGGCACGCCCAGGGTGTCAGAAGCCCTGGAGTCAGATGAGCATTGGAAAATCTCCAAGATAATAGCAGTGGAAGACCCTGGAAGTTTTGAATTAGGCAGTAGATGTAAAAAAAAAAAAAAAAGAAAAAAGAAAAAAAAAAAAGAAAAAAGAAAAAAAAAAGAGAGAGAAGACAAAAAGCCCCCAAGTACAAAACAAACAAAAAACCACACTGCAGTGTGTACTCCACTTAAAATGCACAGTAGCAGGAGAGGATTAACTTGGAAATTTAAAAATTTGAAAATTAATTCATTTACTATTCTTGAACAGATGATATCTCTGCCTTTTCTATGAAATGTGATTTACACACTTATTCATACACACGAGGGAAGAAGCTTGATTGGTGCCCATGACTTGTGTAATTCCTGCAGCACAGTGAAGGCAGCTGTAAGGGCTCCCTGCATCATTAAAGACCCATAGGACTGGGCCCATCTTTTGTTACGGATGTTGAGATTGAGATCATTGTAACGAGTAACTTTCACAACTTTCAAAATACTGAGAAACAAGTATTTCATCTTAGATTTCACCCCTGAAGTCTGTCATTACCAGTTAACTAACTGTTCCCTCCAAAGAGAGCCCACAAAGCAAAAGTATATTTTCAGACTTCAAGAGGCTGTCAATGTGACACCCAGTCTTCCAGGCAAATTCATTAGGCCAGAATTAAATACTTGCTGTGGAGGAAAATATAGGAAGAGAAACTTCAGCCTTTGTCACCCATACTTTTGTTACCCTAGACTTTGCCAGATTTGCAGCATGTCACAACCGGTGCTTGCCGGGGCCATTGAGGCAACAGGAATGCATTTGCTTTGTGAAGTAGTTTCCGCTTGCATGTGACAAAGCAGCTAGCTGGCTAGTCAGCCCCAGTCAGTGTCTATTTATGGCAAAATGTCAAAAAAGAATGTCCTGCATTTGTGGCTCAACAATAATGAACATGGCTAAATCTGAAAATGAACAAAGGGAAGTGAACAGCTTTTTAAATCCTGAAGAACATTCGATTCTTGGTGTCCTTTTTGTCCCGATTGTTTGGGCTGAAGGCTATGAAAGGACCACCTGTTGGGCTGCCATTTTGGGATTGTGCTAAATGCAGGGATTGCATGAAAGAACACTTTCCAAAATAACCTGGTATTATTATTCACTTATTTTATAGTAAATCTGCATTCAGAACTTGCAGGAAAGTATAAGGCTTTTTTTCCTAAGTGAAATTTAAAGCTGTAAGTTCTCTATAAACACACTTACTGCGGATGCATGATTTTATAGTGACAATCATGATTTTTTTAAAGGAGCCTCAATTAAGCCTTTGATACAGCAGTAAGTTCCTCAGTAATAGAAAACCAACCTTGTAAAGTAATAAGATGAAGAAGTGATTAAGTTATGAAGGACTGAGTATCTCTGAGGATTAATTTAGCAAGAACCACTTGCACAAAATGTAACTCAGGTATTTATTTTGCTCCTGGCACAAACTTGAAATTTTTAGTGAAGGCAATTATTTTTTAATATCCATGAAAATGTTCTTGGATATAATTTGCTTTTGCTCAGAGGCTGCACTGAATTATGCTAGGATTTTACCAAATTTTGAGAAAGCTTACCATAAACCAGTATAAACATATTTTATTAAAAAACATGAAAGCAGTATTCAGTTTTCTATGGATTTTTTTTGTGCACGGCCAAATGATAATGATTTGTTACATAGTAAAATCAAGATAAATGTTGCCTAAATAAAAAAAAAATCATTTCTGTTCTAGAAACATCATATCATCCAGCTGTAAGTTTTGAAGTTGAGATATTCACACATAGAAACTTCCACCTGATTCCAACAAACACACCCATTAACGTATTAACAAAGCAAACCCTTCTATGGCTCTTGAATAATCTCTATTTAGAGCCAATGTTAATAACACTTAGAAGAGCAAGGAACGAATGTATTTTCCAAAATGTTTTTTTTTTTACACCCATGGTGAATTCTGAAGATTTTAACGTTGTGTCCCATTTATAATCTTATTTTTTCTTAAATATAGATGCTTATGCAAACTTATTGACATTTCTATGGTATTTACCAGGATGAGCAATGAGCCTTCTCTGTGTGTATCTAAACTTATATTCTCATATCATGCTACACAACACACATTTTGAAAAACTTTATATGAATTTTATCTGACTTCATGATTGGAACTGGTTTACACAATTAATTGGAGGGATAACAGAGAGGGTTTTCCACATGAGTAGCTGGATGTATTTCCAGCTGCTTTCACCAGTTTCAAGAACAAAAGTCATAACTAAAACTCAGGCAGTAGATCTCTTGGGTTTTGCTTATTTTTCATTCTCAGAAAATTAAGGGAGTTGTATGCTGAAAAGAAGCCATAAATACATTAGTGTAGGTAAAAGAGATCTTGTTTCCCAGAAACCTCCTGTATAGCTCAAAGTAGCAGAAACTGAGCTTAATGTACCACTTTTTTTGCTAATAAACCAGGATTTTAAATATATCACAATCAGTTAAAGTGACTCTTAGAAAATAATTATTTTGTTGGTCAAACAAAACTGCTGGTCAAGCAGATTTTTACATGTGGATTGAACTATATTTCCTCCATTTAAGAAGAATGAGATTTTATGTGGCTATCAGTTCAGAGGGGGAAAAGGTGAGGTGGAACAGTGTGCAATGCATGAGTATAAATTAATGTCTGGGTTTATTGTTCACCGTACTGTAAAAGGCATGTACTACACACAGATATTCTATCAGAGAATTATGGAAACTGGAGCAAGTGAGCAAAAATTACTTATGTCTGAATAAAAATATGTATCTTTGGGAGAGAGATAATATGTTTGGAACCCTGAGGGTTAATGAGAGGTAAACTGGTGAAGGGGGTAGAGGAGATAAGGGAAAAAACAGAAGCTGAATAGATGAAAGAAGTGATTCAGTGGGAAGCATTGTTGATAACAGCTAGGTGTCAGAAGCAAACTAGAAAAATGGGAAATACTTTAACATTGGCAGGAAAATAATATTAAAAAAAGAACTTATACCACATAGTAAAAAAGAAAAAGAAAATAAGAAATAATAAAAGGCTTTCAGGCTTTCTTTGGTACGCATCAATGAAAAATAGTGCAAGCAAGCAAGAAAGAAAGCATTGAAATGGAACCTCTCCGAAGGTATCTTGGGGAGAGGGGCTCATTGTCCCATTCTTTTCACATCAAGAATTTAATTTTACATTCTCTTTGTCTGTCTTGAGATATACTTGCTGTTATTCTACACTGGTTACTTTTTTTCCCTTTTCATCCACTTACGTAGCCTACTCTGGCAGAGAGAGCCAGAATGGGAGAAATCTAGCCATGAATTAAATCATCTGGCTGTCCCCTGCAATGAGATTCTTGAATAAAGTTGGAACTGCACTCAAATGCAGAGTGGCATCCTCTTTCCTGAATACTAGAGGGAACTGCAGCTCTTTAATTTCCCTCATTTTCCGTTCCCATTTTAACATCTGTCTTTACAGAGCAATTACATGTCTGTAGCATCCAGATTTCATTATGCTCTTGCTACACAGGATGCAGATATACCTTACAGAACTTGATTACCTACACTTCACTTTAAGCAACTTCTACAAAAAGTACCAACTTACATTGTCCCTCTGAAAAGACCTACAGTAAAATGTTATTAGCAGAACATAAAAAAACCCCAAAGCTATTTGCTTTTTAGCTCCAGGGACATTCCGGTTCTTATGTTTGTAAACTGTTTACACCCATCCCCCATGAATTCCTAAGACACTTTCTCTTATATTAAGCTTCCTTTTGGTGCCCATAGCAACACCATCTAGTACTGAAATGTTCCTGCAGGGTTTGCAGGAGTCCTTTCAAAACAAGATGCTGATTCTGCAGTTATTGCACACCCAGCTACTTGTATCAGATTTGTAGGCTGTATCCTCAATAGCACATGGAAGGCGATTCTTTTGGCCACTGACTGTCCTCATCACCATTAGGGATAAAACATCTTATGTATGTTTCGGTTTGTCTGGATTTTCTTCCCAAAACCAACTTGAGTTTTATTGAGCTTTGCATTTTGAGTCTACTTAACTGTTTGAAGAAATGGAAGAAGGGGGTGGGCTTTGCAATTTGAGATGATTCTGCTATTTTATTTTCGCTTATCTATCTCCAAACACAAGGACATGCAAATTGATCTCTGCCCTTCTGTATGTACCTTGGGAGACACTTTGTGATCTTAGGAAAATGGTGTGAAGGTAGAAAAGAACCAAACTGGGAGAAAATCATGAGAAGTCCCAACAGCTGGCTTCTGCATCTCAGGAACTTTTACCAGAGCTGGCGTACTGAGAGCCCAGGTCCTTTGGGACACAGGGTAGCAGTCAGAGTCACCTACAGTGAGCTGGACCTCGGCAGAAGCCACAGGTGTACATGGTGAGGCAAAAGGGAAAAGCCCATGTCACTGCCACTGCCCCATCCACCTGTGTGCATGGGGATTGAGGAGGCTCTAAAGCTGCTGTGTGAGCCTGTGTGCCTCCATGCCTTGTGCCTGCATGCTGGACATGTCAGCAGATTTCCACTGCTGAAGGCTGAGGTATCCCAAGATGTGCTCAGAGCCTCATAGCCCCTGGTTCCAGATCGTCAGGCTGAAAAGAAATTATGCTGCTTTCATCACCAGAGTCATGCCCATTGTCAGTGCCAGTCATCTATATGATTTTGGCTAAAAAAAATGGAAAGGATCAGGGTAGTGACAATACTTTGTTCGTTCATTTTGAAAACTGTATTTCATTTAAATTCTGTGTTGTGCCATGCTGCGTGCTAGAAAATGTACCCTAGGATATTTTTAAAGCTATGAAAGTTCAGTAAATGGAGACTTCTCTGCAGGACTCAGCTATTAAATCTTTGCTGGAAAGTGGGAGCCACGTCCATTAAAAAATTCATATTCTGGTAAGACTAATCACATCTTTGTGCTACTAAAGTATGCTTGAATTCAGATGTTAATCGCATAAATATTTGCCAGTTATACATTGTGCAGAACAAACGCCACAGTTTGGCAGGGTTAAATAACCCCTTATCTCTGAAGTTATCTTGAGAACATGGAAATATTTGGGACATGTGTTCAGGGTGAGGTGGAACACTCGCCACAGTGAGGCAGAAACACTCCCTTCCCCTGCCATCATTTAGCAAGAGGAAAGTTCACGTGGAGTGCAGCTGCAGGGCCCTGTGCTGTGCACAGCAGTGCAGGCTGAGCTCTGCTCCTGCTCTCAGCCTGGGGACGGTGCCAGCAGCACCCCGAGGAGGGCAGGGATGCTGTGGTGGGTATGATGTGGAGATAACATTTGGCCTTTGTACAGAAAGGGGGCGAGGGGTGGCAAAGCCCCCTCAGCCCTGCTGGTGCTCTGAGAGATGCCTTGCCTGTGCTGGCAAGGAATCAGATTGAGGTGTGCAGCAGGCTTGTGCTGGGGATGGAAAAACAAGGCCTGGTAAAAGGGAAAGCTTGAAACTCCTTTGGGGGAGATGGGCCACAAATCACCCTCTTCTGGGCTGGCTTTGGCAGTCATTCCAGGGCAGGAGTTAAGCGGGACAAACAGTGCCTGGAGGTGCAGCATGCCCACATTTCTTCCTTGCAACCTTCACATGTACTGTGAAAAAGGTGTGATTCTGAATAATTAAGAATTTGAGTCCAAGTTTAATTTTTAATTTACTGTTCATTAAAAAATAATAGTTTTTCGTGGCTTAAAACCCCATTTCAACTCACAAGGAGATGTGAATGACTCCTAACATTACTATTGGGCAATCATATTTTTATCTGATGTCATTCTTCCTACCCAGCATTAAATCCCCCATTACTGATAATTAACTCCCTGTATGGTCATTATGATATTGCTTTGAGCAAAATCAAGATCTCTGGAAATTTCCTTTGTTTCAAGTCTGGCAATCTGGTAAGCATATCTAGCCCACTGGACAGTTTCTTCCACCCTTCTGGGAATATAGCTCGTGCAGAGGAAAACAAAATTGGGGGTAGTATTTTCTGTGTTGCAGGAACAGAGGATTACAGTGGGGAGGAAAGGATGAATTTGCAGCCCAGCATGGATCTGGCAGGATTTATTTGGTAATTTGATCAAGAAGTGCCACATTAACATTTCTGTACTGGACAGGGTCAGAGCAGAAGGCTGGAGTTAGAGGGAGCATCCAAATGTTCCAAATTGCTTGATCCCAGCTGGCACAAACAGGACTAGACAAGAGTTTGAAAAAAGAGAGCCAAAAAATCTGGACCAGTACATTTGCTTATAAACACAAGGGCTAGAATTATAATTTTTACAATTGGTTTATACTGAATCATATCTTATCATTCTGGGTGGGGTTTTGCTTTTCTTTATTTGGTTTTCTGTTCTCATCTTTCTATCTTTTTTTTTTTTTTTAGGGAGTGTTTCTTTTATGCAAAGGAGTCCTGATGCTATACTAACCTTGAGAAAAAAAACATTTTTGTTGTGATGGGTTTTAAGTAGAAGCTGCAAAATCTGAAAACATTTTCTTCCACTTCATAAGAAAATTTCTCTTGTGAAGATGCTTTAATCCTGTTATGTTAACAAAATATCCAGTTCACAATAGGCTGCATCTTCTTTGTATTTGTTTGCTATTTAGATTTCAGAAAAAGCCAAGATGTGGGGTCCAATTCATAGTTTAATTAATTCTGGTTTATGCTTGTATAAATCTGTGGCTTTTGAGTTATTTTAAATTCTTTTGGATTAATTTAAATTAGTAAAAAAAACCTCTCAAGACATATGCTGCCTCTTTCTGAATGTCTAGAAAGTTCCTGGAAAAACTCACAATGAATATTTTCTCAAGATAGTTTCTAAGGATAATAATAAACCACATGCAATGCTGTCTGTGTGCATGTGAGGAAATGCACACTTTATTAAAAAAAATTAAGAGAAGAAAAATTACTAAATGCAAGAATTCCTGTGTAACTCGTGGCTGTCAGGTTGCTCTCACTGCTAAATCTTGTCCCAGTCCTTAATCCAGATTTGTTGTCTGTGTTTCTTGCAAGGGAGATCCTAGCCTCCCTTCCAAAAAACTGTTTTGCTACATGTAGCTGCAAATGAGAGGAAATCTGGGCTTGTGCCCAGCTATCGTTAGCTTCAAAAAATTCTCTCTTCTGATAGTCAGAATCAATATTTACCAAGTCAAGAAATGCCACTCCTCATCTGAACACCCTGAATGCTTGTACCCAGTCATAACCCATCCCTTTGTTATAATTTTGCTCTGTTGAACGAACACTGGTTCTTTTCCTGGAATTATGAAAAATGATAATTGTTGATAGAAGAAGTTATTTTTTAACAACTAAGGCAGCAGTAAGATATCTGATATAAAAGTCTGGAGAATGAAGCATAGTTAATTTAAGAGAAATTATGAATTTCATCCCCTGAAACTATAGAAACTGTGCAGATTAGTTGCTTTTAATCCCATTTAACTACGGCTGCCCATTTCATTCTTCTAATCTTTCCTCACAAAAACATCCTTCCAACTTCTCAGTCATGTTTTCTATCCTCCTTGGAATTTCTCTCTATTTGTCTACATATTTTGAGCATAAAGAGAGGCCCAGGGAGAATGCAGGATTCTAGCAGGGATTCTGTCACCATTGTGCTAAATCCGTAATTAAAAAGGGTTAAAGTTAATATATTTAAGCTACAACAGCGAAACCACTTGATCACACATGACAACAGAAGTATTTATAATTACAATGATTGTCTTACCTCTCAAATGGTCAGACTTAGAGTGTTTAATCTGTATAGATTTGTTTTCTATAATGAAGATTTTAAGGACATTTCCAACACAGTGCAATTTCCACTTGAATTGTGGAAAGTGAACTATTTTTAAAGGGTTTTAAAAAATCTTGATTTTGGTCGGCAAAAAACAACCTCCTTCCTATCCACCTTCACTTTAACACTGTTCTTTCTGTCTCAGTGTGGCAGGACCCCTGCGTTACAGCAGCACCCTCCGTATGCAGCCACAGAGCAGGCAGGATGATGCACAGTAGGAACCACAGCTGCAAATAACGTTTCCAAAACATTTTTCTGCACTTTTACGGAGATGCTTAAATAACACAGTTGTGATGAGGAAAACCCACATGTTCAATCCATCAAGCATTAGCTGAATGCAAACAGAATTTGCTTGTGTAAATTTTATTATTTAAACGCTCTCTAAACTGCGTTGAAAAAAGCCCAGCTGTGTACAGGAACCCCAAAGCTGTTGACTGCCAGGGTGTAGTATTACACTCTGAGACACCAGAGATTGCAGTCATACAACCATAACGTCCTTGGTTTATTACTTTTCTGACCTATAACTGAAACTGAGAATAATTTTAAATTCAAGAGCAACATTTGTGCCACTGACAGGCACGAACACACTGCCTTGGAGCCCCTGTCGTGCATTGGGACCCCAACAGGGTAATGACAGTTCCCACCTTAGAGAAGTCTCTGATCTGAAAGGCTTCCCCCAGACAAAATGTCTCAGTACTTTGCATTGTCAGACTCACAGGCATAGGGTCCAGGAAGTTTGGGCGTTGGGGTTTTCTTTGTTTTGTTTTTTGGGTTTCTTGGGGGGGAGGTTTGTGAGGTTTTTTGGTAGGGTTTTTGTCAGGGTTTTTTTGTTTTGTTGAGTTGTTTTTTTTTGCTGTTGTTGTTGTTTGAGGGGTTTTTTGTGGGGTTCATTGGTTGGTTGGCTTTGATTTTGTTGTTTGTTTGGGTTTTTTTTTGGGTGGGGGGGTGTGCTTATTGTTGTTGTTGGCTGTTTTGGGGTTCTTTTCCCAACCAGTGCTGCCATGAAATTAATCCAAACCATCTAACTTGTGAAAATAAACTGTGTTTTCTCCAAAGACTAATTTAGTGGTACAAAGCACATACGCATGTGTACCTTACCCCACCCAGACACACCTGCACAATTACACACACACACACACACACATTTACATGAGTAGATTAATTGCATCTAAAAATTAATTACTTATCTGTATGCACACGTGTTATTAAGATTTATAAAGACTGTGCATAGATTTAGTACAGGTTCTCCCTAGTTTTCTAAAAATTTGGATCATAGTATGGTCCTGATGCTTTTCATCCCTCTGCTTTTCACCCACACACCATCAGCATGTGATGTTCATTTGTATACAGTATAGACAGGTGTCAGGGGAAGATGTATACAACCTATGTATCTGTATATGACCATCATGCATTATTTATAAAACGAGTTTATTGCATATACAAACAATAATTATTCTAAACATGCAATTATATATCCATATTTGTACGTCTATATAGATTTTTTGTCCTTAATGGAAAACTTGAACTGCAAGCAGCCATGTCAGAACTCAGATGGTTAACATTCACTTCTTGCTGTTTTATTGCATATTACTGTGCGCTCCTGAGCAGCAGGAGCAGATTCAGGCAATTACAATCAAGTCAGGGCACACGCCGTGGCTGAGCAACACGATCATGATGAGGATACTGATGAGGCACTTATCGAAAACCCCACATCATCCACACTCATCAGCCACAACATGTCACCCCAAATGAGGCATCAGCTGCCTTCAAATGGCTCATTGCACACTGTTTACAGCTTTCTTTGGACCCACTTTTGATTTTGCGGTCAGGACTTAGTTCAAACAGCAGCTGACTGGCACTGGCAAGCCTCGGGATTGAGCCGAGCTGGCTTCCCAGGAGTCGGGAGTGTTTTGACACGGGGCCTGACCAACGGAGAGGAAAGGTCCCAGCTCAGCCCCCCAAACATCAGTCCCTCTGAGAGCGGCAGGATGAGTTATTTCAGAGGAGTTTGAAATCAGAAGAGGAGGGGCAGCACAAGAGAGGGGGAAAGCAAGCAAACAAACAAACAAACAAACAGCCCAGCAGCACTTTCTAGTATTTCTTATTTCCTGCCTCCACCTTAACAAGCGGACAGCAAAGAGAAATCTGGCAGAAACACTTTGGACCAGAGCCCTGTCCTTTCTGGGACCCCTTGAGTCACTTCCATGGTGTGATAGGGTCTTGAAAGTGGGAGCACAAGTCATGGGTTCTCTATTCACTTGCTCTAAGCTGGTCAGAAAACTTTTCCTGAGCTGCAAACTCCCCATTACTTACTTGGATTCAGGGAGACCTTTCTTTCTTATTTAGTTATTTCTCCATAAAGCAAGCAAACAAGAAAGAATGAGCAAGGAAGGGTGAGAAAACATGAATTGTTCCTTGGGATCAGCCCCTTGCTTGAGTGAGGGTCAGGGATGAGCCAAAAAGGAAAATCTCCAAACCAGAGACACAGACAGAGACTCCCTCCAGCCAGCTTCAGCTGATGGGCACTCAAAAGAGGGATTTAGAGATTTACTGGAATAGCAAAGATCATGTCCAGACCCTTGCCTAAACCAAGTGGAGTGAGAACTCTGATTGGTTACTGCCACAGAGCATCACCCTGGGCTGAACTGGAGATGCTTTCTCCTGCCACCCCTGCATGGAAACAGGCATTTCTGCAGCACGGATTAGAACTAATTTGTTTTGACAAATAGAGATTTTCTGCTAAGAAAGTGCTGTGTCATGGAGCCCCTGACACTGCCAAACAGAGGTGAAACGACCTCAGGGTGAATAGAAATCCAGTCCTTGAACTTAAGATGTTAGCTGATGAAAACATGTACTAATCAATTATTGTCAGTTCATATCTGTTTATGTGAGAGACTGGAAAAAATGTAGCTATTTTACCTTATCCCTCTTTCTTTTATATCTCACAGTAGCTCATGAAATTATTTTATTCATTAAAGACAAAGATCAAAATCCCCAGACAACTGTCTTCTATACCAATTAAAAATCTTATTTTACAAATAGACAAGCTAATAAACTGAAACCTGATTCACCTGATCTTCCAGGGCCATCTTAGGGCTGTAAAGCAAATAAACTCCCTTCTGAGTTTTCAATTGAGGGGTAGGATTTTATATATATATATGTGTAGTTGCCTTTATGGTTGCAATGCAAACTGCCTCAATAGTTCTCAAATTCTACATGGCAGCAAATTCCCTCTGGATATCAAATTGTAGCAGCATATTGCATTGTGAAAACATTTGAGGCAAAAATAGAGGATCCATGAAGGTTTTCCTACATTTATACACATATTTGAGGGCTTTTTTTGTTTGTTGCTTTCATTTCTACCCTATGTTGCCCAATGCTTCTTCTCTTAGGGGCAGATTCCTTCTGCTTACAGAGATTTTATTTACTGCTAAATAGAGGGAAATTATTTTCTAAAATAGCAAAATAGTTCTAGGAGGGACAGAAAATAATCTGTACCATCTGTTTATCAGTCTTATTTACTGAGACAATATTTTTTTATTTTCCCAGGGTTAGCAAATGTCCTACACAAGTCCTAAACCCACTAATACCCTCAGAATAGCTTTAACTTATTGTTAGGACTCCTATCATGCCATCCTCTCTGTAGTGCTCAGCAATATGAGCAGGAGGAGGAGGAGGTAAGAGTGTGCATGCGTTAGGATGTCACAGCATAAAATCCCTGAAAACTGCTTGACCGAAATAAAATTGAGCTGCTCGGCACAGCGCTGCAAAGACACGAAACTCTGTGTGAATGATGCTAGATAAGAACTGAAGCACCGGTGGTAAAGCATCCTAATTACAAACCTGCGGTGCAGGCGGAATAATGGACAGAGTGGCAGCTCTTGTGGCTGCGTAAAAAGGAGTGGAAGTTTGCATTTCGGTGGCTGTCTCTTGAATTGAAAGAGGGGGGGAAGGTAAAAGAGAGAGAGTAAGAGACTCTGTGTGTGTGTGTGTGTGTGTGTGTGTGTGTGTGTGTGTGTGTGTGTGTGTGTAAAGAACTGGTTTTGGGTCATCATCTTACGCTCTTTGTGATGCACATTCTAATTTAGGCAAAAGGGATGCATCTTTCAAATGCAGATCATGTTTGCATTAGAAGAGCAATGAGAACACTTGTCACTTTCAGAACATTTATGTGCTAGAAGTACTGTTAGCAGAAGAGCAGTTTAGATAAATTCAAGACTTTTTTTTGCTGATCACAAACATTAAGCTTCACACCTGAAACCCTCAACCCCCTGCTGTGCTCTAATCCTAGCACCATTCACCCTTAGAGACTCAAAGTGCTGTGCCACTGCTCTCAAACATTTGATTGCCCTTACTTTGAATGCCACCACCTGCAAAAATGCCTTTTTATTCCCTTTGAGCCTCTTGAGAAGGAAGTAAAAATGATAATTCATGACAAACATTAATTAATTGTTTACAAGATGATCTTTTCTTTTTCTAACTTCTGTTCAGCAGACATGTTGAGCTGCAAGACTCCACGCTTGATGCCAGAGCTTGTCAAGAGGTCTGCATTGTTGTTTATCACTCAGGCATAGGATAGACTGCAGGTCATTGTTTCTGCAGTTCAAGTAGGACTGTCTAGTTCTTGTTTGAAGAATGGAAGTGCCATGCATGAGTTACCCAGTATAAAAGAACTACCGGTTCTAAGGAGGAACGGGGATTTAGCTTCTACTGCAGAGTAAATAAACATTTTTCACCATCTCTCGCTCCATGTGATTTTGGAAAGGTCAAGAGGTGCCATTACTGTATTTTAAAAGCTTCAAATTATGTTTAAATAACGTATCACTAAGCTCAGAGAAATCTTATCAGAATTTAGGAACCTATTGTCGTACTTTTAGTTCTTGAATTCACCATCGGAGGAAGACGTGTTTAGAAAGGAATGTGCTGTTGTTAGGAAGGCTGAGATTACTCAAGGCTGGACATAGCTTCTCCCCCAAGCTAAAGCATAAACCCTTCCTCCCAGCAATGATTTAACTGGGTCCTGAAATTGAAGAATTAGATTGACCAAAGATGTTACAGTTGTAATAATTGACATGAGTATCCCAATGACAGACTAAAAGAAAAAAGTACAGTCACCCAAAGTTATTTGAAAATATAAAACAATGCCACAAAATGTTGAAATCTGGGCAGCAAAATTTCTCTCACAGAATTATACTTATGCTGCTAAAGGTGAACAAATGGGTTTGGAAAGGAACTCAGCTGCCACTGCCTGGCTGAATTCATTATAAAGTGTATTCATTATAAAGACCAGCACCTTTACAGATCAAACCTTTTATTTACTCCTTTTTTAAAAAAATATATAAACACATGTTTATTTACACACATGTAAGCACACATCTTGAAAATGTTGCTCTAATCCTCTTGAAAAAAAACAACCATTCCAAGAACTTTAAACCACATCAAAAGTCTGGCAAAAAAAAAGGTAAAGAGAGTGAAAGGTCTTACTTGTAGGAAGTGTACAGTAATAGAGCTTCTTGCTGTACTCTGGTTTCCACATTCCAAATTAGGAGCCCTTAGATCACGGCTGCAAGGCTAAAAATCAATGATATTTTCTGAGTCAATACTAAGGGTTGCACTTAACAGACGTGGAGACTAATAAGGTATGCAGAAGGAGTAAAAGCAGTGCACAAAAAATTCAGGCCTTCGTCTTGGCGACGATCCAGCACAATGATGTTTCAACCAGATTTGAAAAAAAAATCAAAAAAAATCAATAACATCTGTGGTATAATGGTTAATTAAAGAAGCTCTTCAGCAAAGCTCAAGATGAGAGGCTCGGCCTGAAATTCAGACAGCTGAAGCTTGATTATCAGGAAAGAATGCTTTTTTAGCTATGAGTGGATAGGCCAAAAGCTGCAATGTGTGGAAATGGGGGGAAAATTGCTTTTATTTTAACTTTCTTTAAGTAATCAACACATGGTTTTCACCTGCATTAGGAGCTGTTCAGAGTGAAAGCCTCTTTCTATACATCTATATAAATATAATGCATTCCCTTTGGAATCTATAGCTTTAGAAAAGCCCAGCAAAGATAAGCAGAGTGGCTGCCTGATCCTAATTCACAAATTCTCCACTTTCCCTCCTCAGCCTCAGCGCTTGTGGCTGTGCCTTATGGCAGATCCCTTCAGCTACATTATCTTTTGGTTTAGCTTAATTTTAAAGGCCCGAGTCCTTTAAAGATCAGTCCTGAAAGAATATAATTAAAGACTGAATATTAAAGCATGAAATCTGCAGTAACCAGATAATTCTATTGTCAACCTCTGCATTTTTCCATTCTCTTCTTTTTTTGGTCATCTCTATCTAAAATATATATGCACAGATTTACAGCAGAAGGGACTATTTTAATCCTTGCCCTGTGTGATATTGGACAGAGGTTTTCAGCTGGTAATTCCTGTGGATTTTCTTAGAGAATCTCTTATTTAGAGATTTCACATTACAGAAAATCTACTCTATCTCTTGGCAAATTGTTCTGAAAGTTAATTAGCATTTTCATAAAACCACCCCTTTTTAGCCTGGATATCTCCTACCTACTTGTGTCTTGGTCTGCAAAGTTCAAGAGCCCTGGGCTGTTACAAATCATTTCTCTGTAGAAATTACAGATCACAGTCATGCCTGGTCTTCATCTTCTTCTGGTAAACTAGAAAAGCTGGTACCTCTTTACACTCTTACAGTAGACAGACTTTTTTAATGTAGACAGATTTCACAGATTTTTTCTTGTAACTCCTTTTAACTTCAGGCTCTTTTTCAAGGGCAAATAGAAAAAAACCCTCTTCTTTCAGTGGCAATGTCACCAATGCTTAACATCAGGGCTCCGCCCTCTACTTAGTTTTTTCCCATCCATCCATCCATCCATCCATCCAAAAACTTCCCAGCTGTGAAATCCCTCACTAAGAGCTCAATTATTTTAGCTACAATTATATCAACCTTTTCTCCAAAATGCATGACCCTTCCTTAAAAACAAGAGCAACATTCCTTCTTCCATGGGGTGAAAATAACTTGTACCCCACCATGTTACAACAAAACCTGTTACAGTACAGCTCTGGAAATACAGCAACTCTTTCATTCTGCAATGCTAAGCAAAATCTCTCCCACATATTACAACTATTAGGAACATAATTTTCTGTTTTTCAGGAAATTACAAAATGCAATTCAAACAGATGGCAAAAATGTTTTAACTTATCCAACAGATGAAGTCTCAGGCAAAAAAAAATTGTTGGGTAAAAATTATTTATTTGAATAATTTAAACATCTAATTCAAATTTTTATGTTAAACTAATGTGGTGTCTATTTATGCACTGTTTCTTAAAATGTACATAAAATTAACTATCAAGACCTGTTCTAAAATGTTTTGAAAAGTTATTTCTACACTAGCACAGTGTTTCCTTTCTTTTTGCTGAGTGCAATCTCTTGAAAGTATTACTTTCTCCAGTTTTTACAAATCTAAGGGAAGCAACATTGCTCATTAAAAATTGTTATAATAAATGAGCTTAATTCATAATAATAAGGATCTAAGAAGGGAGGTCATTCTTTTTGAATTTTAAGGCACAATGTAAGCATAGAAATAAAATCAGTAGTTCTGAAAACTCAGAATTTTCAGGGCAGGGCTTCCCAAAACAATCAGAATCAATTTACTTACCCATCCATTTAAATCAATGTTAGCTTTATGGCTGTTTTCAAAGGGAGCAGACCGAAGTCAAGAGAGAGTGCAAAGTAAAATCCTGCCCCCTTAAACTTTCTGTCAGAATTCTTCAGATTCCTCTGGAGTTCAAGTGGAATTTTCCTCAGCAAACAGCATACCCAGTGCAAAGATCTTTTATGTCATCAGCACTGAAGAAATGAAAACATCAGCAAGTACATATTTGGAAATATAATTGCATTCACAGTCAAGACCAAAGGAGACAAACATCATTAAAAAATGGCTGCACCTGATTTATTCCATGTAAGATGATGTCCACCGGTGCATTTGGTTGTATGTGCCAAACTTATTTTAGCATGCAAATTCTTCCTGAATTAAGTTTTATTTGATACCTATATATGACATCCAAAAAACCAAATTATAGTATTTTCTTTTTGGGCAAGAAGCTCCCCATCCCCTCAAGACATTGCAAAGCATCCTATTAACTGTTCCCTGCCATGATTACAAGCTCCTGCAGGCACTGGACCAATTCCAATTGCCCTGTCTCACACAAGGTGAGAAGAGCACTGGTGAAGCCTCCTTGTTCTCCCACAGCCTCCAAAAGAGCCAAACACTCCATTAATAAAATAGTTCTGCCTTGTAGACCTCCTCACATGAATTGACAGCTCTCCAATCTACAGCAGCCCCCAGTGAGATCCCTTGCAAGGGTCGTCTGAGCAGGCAGTCTGCCAAGAGATGACACACTGGAATGGTGTAATTTCTAAAGCCAGCTTTAATAAAGATCTGGCATTCAGCTAGGTCCATCAGCCCTACTTCCCTCAGTTCCATTTAGGTAATCAAGTAGCTCATTATTATTTGGCATGTGTGGTGCATACTCATTGTTCCAGGCAGAATTCCTCCCAAAAGGAGCAGGGCCCTCAGCCAGACGAATGGTGGCTGTGAGGGCTGCAAGAGCAGGCTGTGGGCCCAGCACTGGGTGAGGATTTGAGGCAGTCACATTAGCACTGGGCTTGCCAGTCGTGCTCTCAGGATCATGGAGAAGGCCCAAGAGCCAGAGATCCGACTGAGAAACTGAGTGAGCATGAAGTTTATATGTCATCCACACTGACTGCACTGCGGCAATAGACAGCCTTGAACTTCCCTGACCTTTGTGGACTCTCCAACGTGACCTCAACACCAAATTGCCTTTCCCCGCCTTTCTCTCAGAAAGTGCCAGTGGAATGTGACTTGTAATTGGTCTACTGAGTACACAGAAAGCATCATCTCTGTCACACCTTGTAGTGTGTGTCCCATAAATAAGTCCCAGAAATGTCCTTCCTATGATGTGACATCTGTGTCTGACCGAAAACTTAATCAAAAGTAACCTTTGTAAATCTTGGCCTATATAATCAGAATATTTTTTCCCTTTTCCCTAAAGCTTGTTCCCTCATGAAGATTTCTGAAATCCACTGGGCATGCAGACACCAGGGGCAGGATGTGCAAAACCTTGGACATGAGACCTGTGTCTAAATTACTGTGTCTGTCCGGTTGGTCTAAACACAGGACTGATATTATTTGGATCTGGTCACAGCACCAGCTTAAACACTTTGCATGGCACTGCTTCCAATTTGAGTTTGAATAAACTGTAACCATGCTTCAAATCTGCTCATTTGCAATGCCCAGGAGTACAGAAGAAGGGTGAACGGCATTTAACGATAATTTCTGTAATTCTTTCAGACCACTGAGACCAAACAGGAGCTTGCAGAACATTCTTGCATCCCTAGAAACCTTAAAAAGACCAAAGATATTCTTAACATATGTCTGGGTGAGATACTGAGAGAAGGAAAGTCACTTAAATGCTGGCTTTAATGAATCTAGTAATAAGATTTCTAGTAACTTGTTTAATTTGGAGGATTTTTCTTCCCTGTCTCTCTTAGAAGGTTGGTTTATAATGTGAAGTGGCAACCTTTGAAACATGGGAAACATACATACTAGAAAACAAGCAGATCACCAGTGTAACTCACATTCTTTAGCCCACAGAAGAGATACCAAAGGTATCTTTGAGTTGTTGCAGAATTGGGGCAGTCATGTGGAAATGTGAAGCCTAACTATTTAATGCCTAACTTCTCTAGACCAAAGAGTAACGACAAATGTGCATTGCAGTGGTTGGCTGAGCCTTCAGGCAGAGATTGCTCTCCTTTGCTTGCTCTGGTCGGAGCAGACAAGCCTGTGTCTCCTCTTCTGCTTTAAGCTGCAGATGCCATGATAGATCTTTGCATCAAAGGAGGAAACAACTGGCACGGGATCATCATGAAATTCCAGTGTGTTACTGGCTTGATGTTTTTCTCCTGTACGCTAAGGGCAGGTGTGCCAAAGGATTGGAATTAACGAAAGAGACGAAATTCAATCATACTCTGCAGTTCAGCCTCTGAAGTCTTACCAGCAAAACATGATTCAGTGTGATATACTCCCACACTGCTTCAAACGTGCACACATTGATATGAACACACTTCTGCAAAGTCTGGAGCAACAGAGCAGCTGGCAAAATCAAGAATTAACAGACAAACTGCATTCCAAAAGAGCTCTTGCTCAACAGCCTCTCTAAAAGTACCAAGAGCCACATGCCACACTGATAAAAGATACCCATATCTTCCTGTTGTTTTCTTACCTCTGTTTTGAATTCTGTGGGTTTTCATGCTTCAGTGTTTTGGAGAAGATTGTACAGACTGCAGCGCAAAAAATGGCAGGTAAAAGCTGAGAGAGGTGATAGAGTTTAAATAAGGTCTACCTGAGTCAGAAGAGCAGTCAAGCAATGGATCTCCTTAAACAAATTAATCCAAAAGGCAGAAGTTTCAGTTTAGAGAATGTCTGATTCATCTATGCACCAATTCATACATCCAGATTGATGATGTCACCCCCCACAACCACAAAAGAAATAAAGCAAGAGGCAGACCTCTGCTATCTTTGCAGAAATTCACTCTTTCGACTTCTGGGAGTTACTCTGGGTTTACAATTAAATAAATGAGAGCAGAATCTAGCCCATGAAACTATAAACTCAGCTGCTATCAGGCAGTCTTAGAATTCACTATTAATATCAGCACTGAGAGCTATTCTGATTACAATTGCAAAAGAATATTTTATATCCACTTTTACTATCTTATTCAAATACAGGAAATGAGTCAATCTCCAGCGAACAGAAAAACCAGTCAGAAGAATTGAAGAGTCATATTATTCAGCATCCAGCTTTGAAGTGAAGGAAAGGAAAACTGATTCCTGCAAATAGTCTGCAAGTGGAACTGTTAACATATTGCAAAAGGTCATACCCACAGACTCTCAATACAGTGGTTTCAGTTGTTCTCTTCAAAGCACACGCTGCCATGTGGATACCCTACTTCACTAAATGCCAAATGAGAGCAAAAACTACTGAATAAAAAATGTCTATCAAAGTCTTCCTGAAGTAATTCAACATGAAGTAACTTGGATGAAGAAAAGTGAGGCTGATACCTGCAATTTGTGTCCTTAAGTACTTCTGTCCAATGCTAACAATAGCTCTCCTAAATTTGGGATTTTTGAGCACTAGTATGTTTGGCATAGTTCCTACTTAAAGATGCATTTTCTGTAATAAACAGCTAGACCAAATACACTTGTTTTTCACTATAAACAAAGTAGTTAAAACAGAAACAAAATCACTTGTCCTTCCTTGGTGTTAAGGCTTGAGCTGGCTTTTCTCTTAGAGCTCAGACTCTCTTCTCCTTTAATGAAGTATTACAGACCAAAAAAAAAGAGGCACCAGCTAGTTCTACTTTTATCCCTTATTTTTCATTGAAAACATGTGCCTTCTAATGCTTTTAAGAAGTTTAGTTCTGAATATCTACATTATGTCCTAGCTTTCATGAATGGGGGAGTGAAGCCATGGAGGTAAGAAACAGATTAATGACAGGCTGTACAAGACTATCCAGGACTTTGGACATGAATGTGGGTGCTTGGTTCACTACAGGCTTGTAGTGCCATCCACAGCAGAGTGGATGAGATATTTTTATAGAACAGCCACAGCATAAAATGAAGGGATGCATGAGCCAGGAAATGACAAAAAAAGTCCAAGGAATCATCAGGAAATAACCTTAGTGAGGTTTGAGCTGAGGAAAACTGTGGAGAGGAGCTCTTCCTCTGGGTTTGCATTCAGAAATTGCCACAGCAAGGAAAAAAACCAAGTTTCCTTACCTGATCATTTGCCATTTAATTTTCTTTTCTTTCAATGACTGCCCTGGAGATATCCCAGGGAGTCAAGTATCTTACCTGTCCTCTGAAAGAACAGTGTTCTTGCTCACTGGACTTAGAAAGCCATGCTGCCATCTCCCCTCCAGCCAGGCACAGGAAGGCTGCTCCGTGAGTTAACAGGGATGGTGCAGCAGAGCCCGAGGGCTGGACAGCGTGGGGAGCCTGTGCTTCCCCCTTCAGAGATGGGGGGCACAGGATGGGGAGCCTGTGCTTCACCCTTCAGAGCTGGGGGGCACAGGATGGGGAGCCTGTGCTTCCCCCTTCAGAGCTGGGGGGCACAGCGTGGGGAGCCTGTGCTTCACCCTTAGAGCTGG
Organism: Ammospiza nelsoni; assembly: GCF_027579445.1. Lineage (NCBI taxonomy): Eukaryota > Metazoa > Chordata > Aves > Passeriformes > Passerellidae > Ammospiza > Ammospiza nelsoni. The sequence goes on along the minus strand of NC_080638.1, from coordinate 39,978,096 downwards.
GGGGCACAGGATGGGGAGCCTGTGCTTCACCCTTCAGAGCTGGGGGGCACAGGATGGGGAGCCTGTGCTTCACCCTTAGAGCTGGGGGGCACAGCGTGGGGAGCCTGTGCTTCACCCTTAGAGCTGGGGGGCACAGGGTGGGGAGCCTGTGCTTCACCCTTCAGAGCACTGACACTGCAGAAGGGCTGAGACTCACATACCTTCCTCTGGGGGCTGGGTGGGAGCTTCCCAGCTCTGTCTCCAGAAGCCTTAGGTTAGCCTACACAGAGGCACTTAGGAAAGCTGAATTACCTGAAGAAAGAGATTTAAGAAAATGCATTAAGCTGCAAGAGCTTTGCTCTTGTCTGTTTTAGTAGTAAAGAAGTGATTTCTGTTTGTTTTCCATTAAACTTAGATTGTCCAACAAAGGATATTGCTTCTTCCTTAAAACTTCCCCTGCCTTCTTCACTTCAGCCCTAAGACTGCTTTGTTCATTAATGAATTAGCTCTAGTGTACCTGCATCAAGGCAATGACACAAAATTCACTTTATAACAAAATAGGAATATATCATTACCCTAATAGACAAGGATTTTGAATTGTGAATCTCTTTGGCTAAATGAAACCCTAGCTTCCAATAGAATTTAATAGCACATTGGTTAGCTGTTACATAAAGCTGAACCCACAAACTGTCTGTGTTGCAGCAGAATTAAGGAAACTTGACCTGGCACACAGGGTGTTGTGTCAGTGCTCTCTGGCTCTGCAGCAGGGGGTTGCTGTCACACAGCAGCCCATCTTCCTGTGCCTGTGTGAGGGATGCTCAGTGCAGCATGTGCTCACCCACACAGCTGGAGGGGTTCAGATCTGCAGCAAACAACTGATGTGCTGCACACGTGGCCTCAGCACAGCTCAGCTCCCTGAGTTTCCTACCTTTCATCTGTTTATGTCACTGCCCTATTGTCAAAGCTTTTTTTGTTTGTTGATTATTAGTTTATGTGGGGAGGTAAAGGAAATGGGTCTCCGGTTTATTAACATTTTTGAGTCTTTATGTAAGCATATCCTCTAAAGTTATGGCCTCTCTTTGAAAGTAAATTATATATTTTCCAATTTTAATTAACAGTTCATGAGTGGATAAGCTAAATAGCCATTTAGAACTATGGAAATGTAATTGCTCCACCATCTGGTCAGCTGTAATATTTTATGATGACTATATGAAGGAACAATATCATATTTTTACTACCACAGTAAACCACCATGATGTTTTCAGAGCACAGTTGTGCTGACCTGCATCCTTGAATTAGAAGACCAGCTTCCTGGATGTCATGGCTGATGGCCAGGTAAAGTATTATTTATACTTCACTTATTTTGAAGTTACTGCTTACAGATGACTTGGCTAAGATTTGACCTTTGTTAAGCAAGCAGGAACACTGAATGAGGTGTATGGCATTTTAATTTTTTCATATGCAATTCTGATTTCTTCTGCAGTTATGCAGAGCGAAGGCAGAGTTGCCATTCTAAGACCAATGTGATATTCTTTGTATTTACTCTGCTACTTCAAAGGGAAGAAAGAAAAATGCCATTACCATAACAATGCAGAATTCATGTGTCACAACTATAATAGAACTCTATTAACTTGCTGGCTACTGAGTCTTGGCAATTAAAATGTAGCAACACAGTTTTGCTGCAAATGTCTGGTCACAGAGGCCATTCCTTCGACGCTGTTGTGGAAAGGGTCTATGGCACTGGAAATGTATTTTTTATTTCTGAAAGGAAGGACAATGGTGAGAAAAACAGGAACATTATCTGCAGAAATTGACTTTTTTCTTTTAAGCGGATGAGTGGAAAATATGTAAACCTTAACAATAAGAATGTACATTTCAGACACAGCTTTGGCAGATTTAAAACTGTGATGAGGTCTTAGGTAAGGACAAATAGTGAAGGGGTGCCATATGCAGAAATGGATATGGCCAAAATTCTGTGAAAGTCCATAGGAACTTTACCACTGACCTGAAGGATTCCAGACTCCACCCTACACTGGAAAGATCCTAACTATATTTAACAACTTGAACCCAGGCTGTTATTCAGGAGTGCAGTGAAACACATTAACCAGAACACCAGACACAGTAACGGGATCAACGTAGGGCTCATATCTGTGAACAAACTGCTAGTGAGACTCGTATGTGAGCTCGACAAGTTGTCAAACAATTCATTCACATAAAGAGTCAAGATATTGCACTCTGCAATGTCATTAAATTTTACATAGTGAGAATTAGCACAAAGAAAATATCTAACACACAGTCTGGTGGAATCAACTCCCTTGTGAACTTTCATTCAAGATTTGCTTACTAGCACAGAGAGGATTTTGCTTGTGATTTGCATGTGGAATACGTGCATTCTCTTGCCCATCTGAGGAAAGTATCAGCACATTCAGAACATCTAATTTTTTACCAGCACAAACAGAAATATCAGATTTTACTGAAGTGTTATGGAACGGCACCCTGAGCCTCCCATGAAACACGACCCTGTGCAAACAACTGGCAGTGATGCAGAACAAGAGGCCCATGGTTATCCAGGCTCCTAATGGCCATGTCTGTGTTAGCATTTGGGTTTGCAGGAGCCCTGAGGTTTTGAAGCCAGTGATCCCCACTTACCGTGTGTTGGTTCAGACAGGATGGGTTTGGTGCACACGGCTGGATTCCCTCCCTTATCTCATCCATTGCTGCTCAGAGCTTCCTGATGCTGCTAGGCGTTGGGTTTGCCTCCCCCATTTCAGACTCTTTTCAGGATGTTTTTTCCTTTCATGAGCAGTGCAGTCCTATGCCACAGCTGGGATCAGTTCCAGGGCTGTGCACTAGAGGGCAATTACAGTCATACATTCGCCCTGCTTCATTACAATAATGTTCTTGCAGTAATGCAGAATATGCTGATGCAGATATCCTCAATTACCTGCAGGATCCTGATGACTACAAATCACTCTCTGCAGGCTAGCAAATGGTACTTTTTAGCTGTCTCCATTGTATAAGATAGCTTTGCATTTTGAAAATTACCTGAATATCTTATTTTTATCCACCTAAGAGAGGAGTCTCCTTAAATAATCCCATTTTCCACTGATATCCATTTAGATATTACTTCTTTATCTATCCTTTTTAACTTCAATTTAAGAATGCAACACCAGTGACTATATGTCTCTATAGCCAGATATTGGAAAACAATTCAGAGTTAAAATCGCTCTTTTGTTACATGAGATTTTATTTAAGGTTTTATACATTTTGGAGAGAAATATTCCCAGCTCTGCAGTGAGTAAAGAGATATCTTCTGTAAGAGCCTGATTTAAAACCATTGCTCTCAGTGCATTTTGTTATTTAGTTCAATGAAAACAGAGGAAACTCCAAATGTTGCTTTTCTTGCCAAGACATTAATCAATTTTTAGTTCCTACAAAAAGAAGGGGAGGAGGGGCTGTTTGTTTTGGTTGGTTGGTTTGTTTTATTGCTCAGACAAGGACCACGTATAGTTTAGGAGTTTGTTTGTCACCTGCTTTGTGGTGACACTGTGACTCACTCCTTCCTAGCGTTATGAGCACAGCAGCCTGCAGGCAGGTGTGATGGAAGCATCTTTAATGTCTGTCAGGAGAACACCTGCCTGTGAGACACAAAACTTGCTGAGACCTCAAGGAAAAGTCTGCCTAAGAACAATTCTTCATGTGAATTACTGGAGACTTAGGTACATGCCTGCTGCTGGAGCTGAAGGAGGAGGCCATTGCTAATGGCAATAATACAGGTTTTTTTTCCAGGATTTGGTCAAGCAGAAGTCATGTGAGCTTTTAATGAGGCAGTGAGGAACTGAAGATAGATTAGAAGATCTTGAATGAGCTGAGAGGCAAGAAAGCAGTTTCTGCTCTGCTATTGTTCAAGTAAAGCACTATAATGTCTAAAACAACCAATATCTGTTCCAGAATCACTGGACCCATGTTTCCCACCAAAAAAATAACAGCAGATTTACAACTGTGGCCATCATAAATACACATTACACTGGCATTAGAACCAGGACAGAAATAACTGCTGGCCTAAATCCTCTTCTCACACACCTCTTCTCACATGAAGATACGAGCAGGCTGTTCCTTACTCAAGGCCCAGCCTACTTGCTGAGCTTCTCCTACCAGAAACTCGCCAAGCCTGGAGACTCACACCATGGTCCTAGGCACCAGAGCAGCACCCTTGAGACTTGAGGTGATCCTTTTTACGGTGAAATATGTACTTGGTACTGCTGAGAGAAATCTGGGCACTGTGCTCTGCTCTAGCTTCTAACTCCCCCACAGCTCAGAGCTCACCTCCACAGACCCCCCCAAGCAGCCCACTCCTCTGTTCAGAGCAGAGGAACCATTCCCACTGCTGTGTTTTCAAGGAAGTGTGCAACTTGATGCCTCTAGTCTCTGAAGGAGCAACTGGTTCTGTTGGTGCTATTCTGCCTGAGCTGAAAACCATCCATCTTTTCCCTTTATACTTAGAGGGGGCTGGGAAAAAAGTCTGTATAAAGCTTTCGGCCTGCTATTCTTGCTGTTGCATTTCAACCACTTCTCAGATTCAGGGCTGAGTTGCTTGTCAGCTTTGCTTGTGCTACTTAAGACTATGGTCTTTTTTCTCCAGAAAACATAATTTTATTTATAGGCATGTTAGTTACAAGAGGCTCAATGGAAGAAAAGTGAGGGCCTTGAACGAGGAAGAGAAGATGATGGGTGACCAGGACAGGACAAGGAGAAAATATAAGAGTGACATAAAGTTAAAAAAACCCAAACAACCAAACACTGAAAATGCAATGCAATATTCAACCAAGTGTCAGACTTAGATGGTGCTCCAGATGTCTGCAAATACCCCTGCCAGCTGCAGTTTGGTGAGTTCTCCTTGCATTTCATCCTAATACTAGAACTGGCAAGGGACAGTACCAAAGAAGAAATTCCCCCCTGGGTAATTTGGTAATTTTTCTTGTGTGGGGGACAGGGAACAGAAGAGAGTAGAGTGGGGAGAAGAAAGGCTTTTGTTGTTCTCCAAATAGCTCTGGGTGCAGACTGCTCTCTTGCTAAAAATGTACTAGTGCATAAAAAAACCTTGAACAACTTGTGGTAAAGGGCAATTATTTAATTCCTAAAGATTATTAGAGTAATATTAATTATGGATGGGAAAGTCAAACACAATAAGCCCAAAAATGCAACTCAGATCAGAATATGGCTACTATATGGAAAGAATAAACACAAGAAGCAGGAAGGAAAAATTCAAGTGAAAGAATAAATATACTGTGTAAACATTACCATTTGTTTCACTAACACACCTATCAACCTTCTATTTCTAACTTAAACCAAATGTTTCTTCTTGAGTTCACAAAATTTCTCAGTTATCAGATTTCTAAATACCAGGGAAAGATAAATTAAAAAGAAGTGAGATGTTTGAACCCCACAAGCATCCACAGCAATTTAAAGATGACACTCTGTTAAAAAAAACCCACTTTGTTAAAAATGTTCAGTTAAAATCAAGCGTGATGAAGTATGTTTTGAAAACCTCTTATTTGCAATATATTAAAGAGAAAGCAAATATTTTCATGATTTTGAAGCAATGGGAAGACCAAAGTCAGGGTTTTACCTGGTATGTTTTTCCAAAGGAAGTAGAAACTATCTATCAAAATGTCATCTGTTCTCAAGAATAAAAAGGGAAAGAAAGAACAAAGAAAAGAGAATGAAGTTAAAAATAACATCTGTATGGTCCCCAAACTAAATTATTATTTTACCTTAGGTTTCACCTCAGATAGTGATGTAGAAATTGGGAACAAAAGCAGCTTGAATAATGAGGAAAGTATCCAGAAATGTTTAGAATATAATTTTCTATCTTAGCAGGTAGAAGAATTCAAAGAGCTCAATGTGTTCAAGGAAGGTACACCAGATAACTTTCTTCCCAGACTATTGAAGGGATTGATATATGAAATTTTGAGCCCTATGGAAAGGAGTTAAAATAAAAATCTATCAAGCTGGAGAGGGATTGTGTGACTGAAAAAGAGTAAGCATAACACCTGCATCAAAAACAGAAAAAAAGGAGACATGGGCTAGAACAGACCAGTTGTAGCCTGACCTCAGGAGCATTAAAAGATTTCCAGTGTATAGATGATACACCTCCCCCCCACTCCCCTTTTTTTTTGTTATTTTTTAAGTAAATAGGCAACTCAGGTGCAAAAGACAGCCTTCTGCAATAAATGCCCTCTTTACAACCTTCTGGGAATATTCCGTCCATGTTCCTTATTTCTGTCTTTGCCAGGCTCTGACCCCTCTTCCCACATTGGTGTCTTCTGCCCAGGACCTCCCTCCCTCCCTTCCCCTCCTCTTAGGCTTACAAAAGCAGTTGATACTGTCTTTTCACATGTATTAACTGACATATTACTTATGGGATTGTGTTACCTGGACACCAGTGTTGAAACACAATATTTTAAAAAGCTGACATTAAAAGTCTGACATATGGGTCATCCCCATGAAAATACAGTAATTAGATATATGACATTTAAAAACATTTGAAAACACAACTTTATTAATAATAGGCCATGCCTTCAACTTCTTACTAATAATTCCCTTCTGTATAGAATAAGTGGGTAAATTAAAACTGTGACTGCATTATTCAAAAAGCTTTTGGGGTGGTGCACGTTATTGACAGAATTCCTCCAGAAATACCCTTTCAAGTATTATAATACATATAATTTTTCCTTTAATGATGTGTGAAATCCAAAGTGTCAGTCATGCTCTGCAGAGCTAATAAACTTAATTTTTGGCATAAGTGGCACATGGAACCAGCACAGCACACCCACACAGCCCACTGCCTCCCCACTCCCTTCTTCACTGGGACTGGCAGGGAAGCAGACCAGACCAGGGATCTGGTTCCATGTCTGTGGGGGAGGAAAAGGACAGAATTTCCACCTCCAGAGCAGATGTATTACAGTGTCAGCCCCCCACACTCAGCATCAGCATGGCAGCAGCCACCTCTACCAGCTCCTGATTTATCTTTTGCTTTCTCAGGGATTTGCAAGGGGACCATGAGTCTGGTTTGCTCCTTCCAAATGCCTTCAATTCTCTTATTTGTGAGAGCTCTCTTATTCTTCTGATTTGATATATCAGCACATATTTTTATCTTTAAATTTTGTTACCACCCACCACATCTTAGGGACTTCTTCTCTGAGCCACCCATCTCCTGAGCAGGCACCTGCCTCTACCTTTACAGTTCTCCTAAAGATTCAGATTTTCAAATTAAATAGGACACCTTAAGCATACACCAGCCTGTTCCAGTTACCTCAAGAGGCCATGAACAAACAGATGGAGGCTCTGCAGTCCCATTTCTAGTGGAAAGAAGCCCCAATTCCCTATGATGGATCTTCTTTCTGTGCCTCCCCTTATGGGTGCCTGAGGATATTTAATGGGTTGGAGAGTCTGAGGAAGAGCAAGGAGGCGTGATCTTTCATGAAAAGTAGAAAAGTTAAAGAAGAAAAACCCCAGACCCTCTAGTGTTTAGCACTCAATAGGTAAGCAGGAGAAAGCCAGGTGCAGAAACAACAGGTGTAAGAGAAAAAACAGCACAGGTGTAAGAGAAGGGGACAGATCCAAGGTCAACAGGATGCCAAGGCAAGCATGGTAGCTGGCTGTACAATCCTGATGATGGCCCCAGCCTTGCTCCAGCATCCTCTGGATTAATGTGTCCTCTCTCCCCAGTCTCCAGGCTAGATAGGGCTGACCTGAATTTATCTTCAACACAATCTCTACACTCTTAATCTCTGCATTTTCCCCCTTTCTAATTCCTAAAGTTTCTGCTATGATTTATTGCTATCACCCAGATTTATTCTAACCTCTCCCACACCCCACTCAATTTAATCTAAATGGTGTCCAGCAAACAATCTAGCCTTATTTGCCTCTGTCCCTCTTTTTAGCACTGATATCTACAGCTCCAAGATGAGTATGATGGGTTCTAATGCTTTTATGTTGAGATATGAGTTCATTACTGGTCTGGGAACTTCACTTCCAAAAAGCCTGAGTTCAGCTGCACTGAAGGCCTTTTTTGTGGTGCTGGTAGGCTCTAGATGACTGCACAAAAGAGATGGGCAGCATCAGTACCTGAATAAAATGCACTCATCTCAGAGGGCAAGCAGCAAAGGGGTTTGTCCATGTACAAAACAAGAAGGATATGGGATGAGGATCACTATGGAGCTGTCTCTAGCTGGGTACAGAGTTCTGATATAAAGTTGGTGCTCGGAATCTGGTGGGCAAGTGGCAGAGTAGTAGAAGCTTGCAGCCTGAAACCTCTTCATGTACTGCTAACATGAGGAGATGATGGCAGCATGTGATGACCACTGCATAGATGACCACCCTGCTCAGCTTTGCTCTTATCTTGTATTCTAACCCCAGTTTGCTGTGCATGGCCCATGCCTGGCATGCAGCAATCTCTTTGGCTTATGTGGTGGAGGACCTGTAAGGAACACTGATGGCTGGGCCAAGCAAAGATTTGCAGCTGGTAGGAAAACCCCTGGCCTTTGTTTTTGCAATAGCTGAAGGCTCCTTTATGCAAGTTCAAAGGGCAAGGGTTTGCCTAAGCATTTTTTACACAGTGATGTTAATTGTGCAATAAAATAACTAATAATTCCACATGATATCTAGAGTTGGCTGCAAGATTTCCCCAGGAGCCATCAAGGATGTGAAAGAAAGCATGACAGAGAATAGAGGCAGTTTTGGCTACAGCAGTGGGTAGCATAGAAAAGAGTGGCCAAATTATTCAACTCTACAGCATCATTATCAGATAAACCACGTAGAAACATTCAGGGGTTTGTGCTCACTGCTGTTTTCAAATTGTTAAAATGCTCCTGGCTATCCCCAAATACCTCAGCATTTTAAAACAGCAGCTTCTCTTCTCCATCCCAGTCCCTAAAACACATAAACTGCTCTCAATAGTAGAAATCACAGACTCATTTGTCAGCAACTGCAGCCAAAGTTTTCTTCATCCCTTTCCTATAAAGAAAATACTAGAACTTCTGCCATGTAATTGGGGGCTTATAAGAGGAGGCTATTAGCAGAACGCTAAATTTGGGCTATTTCAGAGAAGTGTATCGTTATGTCTGTCGCTTGATTTGTGGCACATGTACAGTTGCAGTTCAAGTTTCCCTGGAATTGGAAAAGAACTCTGCACAAAATGCCAGGATAAATTTTAGAGTGATTACTAATATGCAGAAGGGGTTGGTTTAAAAACAACAAGCCATGACTTCTAATCAATGCTTGACATGTGTCCAGTTTTCTAAAATTGAAGTGAAAGGTGAGGCTGGTTATTCATAACACAATCCAGTCTTATTTATTTGCATCCACACATTTGAAAATCCAAGTTTACATTTTTAAAGCTAAATAAAGTTGCCTTGTGACACTCATATTGTATCTATTACATATTTCACTTCAAAACCTCATCTCTCCTAAAGCCTCTTCAGTGTGCTTGAAGTAGCACAGCAAAAGAAAAGGAATTTTCAGTTTAACTAGAGCACTGACATTCTGTTACACAATTCGATCTTGTCTATTTACCAGCTCTCAAAAAACAGAAGACACTAAACAAAACAAAACAAAAAAAATAATGCTGAATGCATCCAGCCAGCAGTGCCATAGGTGTCTGAATGCATCTGTAGCTTCCCTCTCACTCATCAGTGTAATTGTTGTCATCTTATTCCATTTTTTGATTAGGCTGGTCCGCCAAGCTCCCAGCTTTTCCTGGCCAAACGTTCTTCTGCTGGTTGTCATGGTGACTGCATTGTTAGCGGGGAGAAAGGCTCTGTTGTCTGCCATTGTTCTGTTGTGCTTTAGGTAATGCACGAGGCATCACAAGTGAAGTGGATGGACCTTTTTTGCTCGGCATCATTGCCGAGTATTGAAAATCTCACATAAAAAAGGAGCAAATAGGCCCTGACCAAAGAAATAACCAACTTCTTTTTTTTTTTCTCTTTTTTTTTTTTAAAGAAAGCACGCATTATTATAAAGAGGTAAAACAGCACTGGCGGTTAACTGAATAATCGAAGAAAATGCTATAGAAATCATATTTATTAGAAGAACAATTGCCATGATTTGGATGTTACTATACAAGAGTAACCATTTGGCAATTTAGCTTGAATATAGTTTTTAAATATTCATTTCTCCAGCTTGCAATGTCATTTAACCTCAGATTCCATTTAGGTTAAAACACTACACTCTAGGAGTTGAATACAATAATTTTGTTTTTTAAATTTTAATCCATGAATAGCTGCTTTTAAAGCAAGCTACCAGAGTTTATTCCATTCTATAACATTCTCAGAGTATGTAATCACTGGTTTTCTTTTATTTTTCCCCAGAAAATGAGGTTTTACTCCAATTTTAATTAAATTGTCTGAAAAAAAAATAACAGGCACTACTCATAGGTTGACTTTGACACTCAGAAAATTTCTTTAAGAAACAGAGAAATTACACAAAAAACCTGCAGAAAGTTCTTCAAAGAAACTTATTTAAACGGATTACCAGACAAGATCTTGCCTTTATACTGTTATTAATTAACACCTTTTCAACAGCAAATACACATTAAATATTGAAAAACCTAATGCAAATCCCAGCTGCCTTAAAGCAATCAGTAGTATATGGTTTGGGAGTCCAGTTTCCAGCCTCTGTTCAAATTCATCTGCTGATCCCATTAAGGGAAATCAGCAGGGTACCAGCACTTCTCTCCCGTCATTCCAGGAGAAAAAACACCTTCCAGCAGAACCTGTCACTGGATGTCACCAAAGTTCCATGAATTTGCAGGAAAAACAGCACAACTTTATCAGGAACACTGGAGAGTCTTAAAGAAGGCAGGTGAGAATAGGTGTGACAGCCAACCCAGCTGACCTGCAAAGCTGGCAAGGCCGGAGCTGTGCTCAAGCAGCTGTGGATGTGCTCGCTGTCCCTTGTGGAGCCACTGAGGCTCACAGGCTGTGGCTTTAAGCTGCCCGGTACCTCACACACCTGGAGTGACAAGAGGTTCACAGCTGCTGGCACACGCAGCTGAAAAAGTGCCCAGAGTGGCTTAATTTGGGTTGTCACACATACTGACATACATTCTTCCCCTTCAAGTCTGTCAAGTGAGAATGACATTTTTCTTTTTCTTCCTTATTTAGTGAGTTTTTTTTCCTGATGGGTTTTTGAGACTAGGAGACTGTAGCTATTCCATACCCCATGTTTCTCCTGTACTGGGGATTGCTGGTGGAATGCACAGCACCTAAAAGAAGATTTTGCCTCTTAAATTCTCAGCTATCCATGTATCAAATTTGGAATCTAAAAAGAAATGGTAGGAGATGCAGATTGCCTTGCAAGGGAATCAATACAAACATGTAATCTAAAGAGTAGCTCTTTGACTAATGCCAAAATAATTGAGGCAAAGATGAAAAAAACCATTTGCCATGACTATGAAACTTCTTAATAACTAATATCTGTTTCAGGAAAATGGTGTGTCCTTTAGGAAAAAAAAAATCGTATCACAAAGTTTGTCTGCTTTTAAACCTCAAGAGTGGGGATTCCAGAATAACAAAATTAATTGGACATCTGTGCCACAATGACGTCCCGTGAGTACTACCTCTCCAAATCCCCTGTCATTTCTAAGAAATGTCATTTCTTAGAACTTAGAAACTTAAAAAGTTTTCTAAGAAATGACATTTTTAAGCTATAGAAACTGGCAGCCTTCATACAAGCTGCCAAGGAACATCAAAGAATAGTGACTCTGAGTTTGCTGTGGACTCAAGCAGCCCCCAGCAGTTGCTGGACACAGCAGCAATCCTGCTGTCCTCACTCCTCTGCTCCAGGATGCTCTGGACATGTGCCCAGGACCCTGTGTACAAACACCCCTGAGACTGGGTAGTAAATCAGGATTTATCATGCTCACATACATGCACACAGATTATTTACTTGCACAGCAGCAGCAGGTCTGCACACAGCCTTGCATCAGCTAATGCCAGCTTCATCTATGGCAGAGGTATAATTCCTGCTGAATTCCTAATTCTCTTTTAATTCTATGAAATTACTATATAGCCCAGTTCATTTTACCCTTATTAAATTCAGGAGAGCTTTTCCATAAGGGATAGCTTCAGAAACACTAATATAGGACAATTGCTGTTTTTTGGAGAGCTCTATTGCAAGTGTATTGCCTTCTCAGCTGGAAAGGATGATTACTGATGTCTGAAAAAGGTACTTACAGCTTAGTACACAGTAAACATGTATTCTGTTTTTCTTTTGCTCTGTTAAACAATATAATACATATCAAAAATCTACAGAAAAAGCAATCAAAACAGACACACTTAAAGAAGAATCCCAAAGCTTCTTAATTTGTACTTCATTCTTTCCGTCAGCATTTCCACCCGCGTTCATCACTGAATATTCATTCCCGCTTCTGTCTTTGGGTTGCGTGTGGCAGCAGCCCAGCAGAGCCACACAGGTATTTCCGTGGAACGGGTGACAAAACATCCCTCCCCCATCACTGCTGCAGGGCGGGAGGGTCCCCAGCAGCTCCCCGGTCTGGTTTGGGAGAGCCGAGCTCCCCAGCAACCCCCTTTCCCCCGCCTGATGCGCTGAGAGCTCCCCCTCCTGTCACAGCCAACCTTAACTGCAGTCGACAGATTAATATTATTACCTCATTTTAATTAATTCCTCTCCTCAATTCAAAAAAGCACATCTGGTGCTTTTCAGAGCCAGACAAAGCTTCTTTCCTCCCATCCTCTCCTGAACATCAATTAATAACTTGGCAACAAAAAGAAAAGAAGGGTTTGTTCTCTGTACCTAACAGTCACAAGTGACAGAGAGAAAGAAAAGGGACTTGCTACAGACAGAGGTCAAGGGAAATGACAGAACTGCCAAATCTTCTGTGCTTCTGCTACTCAGCAGAGCTTATTAGTGACACAGCTACTGTGGCTTTGCAGTTTCCAGACCAGGAATTGTCTCACATCTCTCCAACTTGAAGTGCAGGAAAAATGATGTGTAACTTGTCTCACCATTTCAGGCAAGTGGTTAACCATTGGCTACCAGGCAAGTGCTCAAGGCCAGAAGGTGATTTCAGACCTTACTCAAAACATTTCAACTCTCAAATCCACAGTTCAATTTATAAATAGAAGTGATTCCTCTTCCAGAATTTCTCAAATCTCTAAAATCTCCTAATACAAGTAGAAGACATACAGCATCCTGAGCCCCCAGTCTTACACGGCTCTGTGCCTTGCAAACACAACACAGTAACCAGTGGCACAGAAGACAGTGAAGATGAAAAACAATTCCCAGTTCTCCAGAACAATTGGAATTCTCTTTGACTGGGGAGATAAAAATAAGAGATGTTACCATTAAAAAAAAAAAAAAGAAAAAAAAGGCGGGAGTTTTGTATAAGAAGGGCAAAAGTTTGTTACGACCATTTGTGCAACATTAAGAGAAGCAGCGCTAAACTGTGACTCTGGGTATCTCCTCACTGGCCTGTGGTCTCCCACAAGACAGATCTGCAAGCAGGGAGTTGTCAAGGCCAGAGCTGAGCTGAGGATGTGCCCGTGTGGCTGGCAGGGTGGGCTGACCAGCGTGGGCCATGCATTGTGTGGCAGCCACTGGTGCTCTGCAGGTGGGAGCTCTGGTGGCCATCAAAGCCTGCTCACCTCAAAGTCACCATTGGACACACACTCAAACACGGTTCAACATTTGCCACTGAATTTTGTGACTGTTTCCTCTTTTCCAGCCTGACCTCAAGAAAGATACTTGATGCCACAAAAAGCATACTAAACTTTCCAGGATGATAAACATCCACGAGAAGTAAGGAGAAATGCCACTGAGTCAAAACTAAAAGTGAGGTAGAAATTAAAGGAATAATTTATTAGTTTTTCACAAGGGAACTGGTGTCATATTGTTCTGTGCTGACTACATGCAACTCCAGAATCTCAGTTTTTCAGTTCTCATTGCAGAGACAGGCTTTGAAATTACTGTCCAAAATGGCTTCCCTCTTTTAAACGCATCATCATTGCTAACTCAGTAATTGAGATTTGTGACTTGCTTTGGAGCTTGGCTTTGCCTTGGAATCTCATTTTGTTGATGTCTTTATCCCAGCTTTGTAGCAGCTACTTTCTTTCTTTCTTCCACCTTTTTATTTTATCTCCTTTTTTCCCCCCCTCAAAGACATTTAGTGTGGATTGCTCTCATGCGATTTCAGTTCTTCTTTGGAACCTGATTTTTAATGCCCAAATACCTTGGCTACTATTTAAGGTGCTAGTACATGAAGTTACACATTTCAAAAATCCAAATAGACATGAAAATGAGATAAAAACTGTATTTATGCATAATTTATATCAAACACAAACATGTATTTTGTATCAGATGAAATGTGTTCTCACAGGCTGGAATTTTATTAGATATGAGGTGAATTTCATTACAACTAAAAAAATTCAGAACAAAAAAGGGGGGGAAATAGCTAATTGCTGATAAACACAGATTTTTAAAATGCAAAATTTAATTCAACTGTACCAAAACGTAAGTTTCAGCATACTAGCATGAAAGCTCACTCTTAAAACATGCTTTAAAATTTGTTTTATTTTTATTATAAAACTGACTGCCACACAAAACAATGTAAGGGAAAATGCTGTGTTAGCTAATCTGCTGTAATCCTTTCAAATCTCTGAAAGAACAACAAGCACTTGATAAGCAGGGTCAGGCTGGGGCAGGATTTTGATAGGAGACATCTAAGGAATGTCTAGGTGCTCCAGGAAGGGGACGTGGGTGATTTAGCAAGATGGCTAAATCAGCAAGCTTTCTCCCCCTCCACTTGGGTAAGGAGCAAAGGGAGCAGACCATGTGCTGCAGACAGAGCAGCCTTTCAGGGGAGACAGGTGTGCTACAGGCAATCCCACTCGAGGTATTGTTTTATCAGGCAGTGGTTCTAGCAGACACCAGTTCAGGTAAGTACATTTTGCCTTGTTACTGATGGATAAACTATTTCCCACATCCAGTCCTAAAAATTACGTGGTGTTGTCAGGTGCTGTTAAGCCATGCCATAAACCATGCTGTTCACCCATTGTCTCGAGCCACTTCTCTCTTACACACTTTGTACATGTTAAAAATGTGTTTCTGCAAAGTGCTTATAAATTGCAGGAATGCCAGCTGCGCCCATTACAGCTATCACCCATGGCAGTTCTAGTGTTGGTTTTAACAGCTGATTATATGTATAATCACCAAAAGCAGATGATAGGAAATACCAGAAAATATTTTTAATTAACTCCCCACAAAGTTCTCATCTGAATCAGAAATATAAATAAGGTAGAATTATTTTAGAAGAATGTACCTTGCATTTCTGAAATATTATACAGGCTGTGCTGGCAAAAACAACTGCTCCAAAAAAATACTTGATTGAAAAGTCAGTACCTGTGACTTACTGAAAGAAATGCAGCAGTTTCAATGAAAAGAGTAAAAACCTCTCAGACCTCATTTTATGCTTTTTTGTTTCCACTGAGCATATTTTAAGACTAATCAGCCTTATAAAAGGTACCACTGTTAATCTACTGTTTGTCTTCATCTTCACTGCAGCTGCTTAGTAGATAGAGAGCAAACAAAACCAGAATAAAGGTCATTCCATTTAAATCCTTCAGAGTGGAAGACAAGGACTAAATTATTGCTGAGAATTACATGAAGGAAAGCCCAGGATAAGATACATATTATTTATTATTTGCCAGACCCATAGTGGTACTGCATTTACGTATTTGTGGAGGGATTACATTAACATTTTATGAGATTAACTGGGATAGCCCAGGGAGATTCCCTGATAAAATGTCCACACAAAATAAAAGTACAGACTGTATGTGGCATCTATGGATAGTGAGAAATAACCCAAACTTTCCTGCTACCAATCAATTGTAATGCACCAAATATAATTACATTATTCACATTAAAAATGTAAATAATTTTATTACTTCTGATCATGCAGAGCATGTCTGAATCACACAGGATCATTAAGGTAAAAACCTTAATGGATCATTTTGTTTTCTTTCATAAGACACCTTAAACTCGAACTATCACATTTTTAAGGCAGAAGGAGCAATAGCACAAAAGATCACTTTTATGCTAATAATAGGAAATCATTCCACAGTAGTCAAATATGACCACAAAACCCACAAATTTTTTCTTGAAATTAGGAAATATTCCCTGGAAGCTACTCTATAAATAATACATAGTAGGTTTAGTGTAATCTTTAGTGCGAGAACACGCGTTCTTTAGAGCCAACAGTAACACCACTTCAAGAAGGAAATGCTGTGTGAAGAGAGGATCTTGCAGCTCTCTCCCACTTTAAAATCAAGTGCATAGGCTCCAGCATATCGCCGGCCCCAGGAGCCTGATGGCCGCAAGGTGTGAGTCAGCTGCCCCGCTCGCACCCCTCGAGTGGCCGCAGCAATGTCCCGGGGGCTCCCGCACTCAGCCCCCGGAGCCTCACCCAGCACCCAGGCTGGGCAGAAATCAGATATTGGCTGTAGGCATCCACAAAGGAAAAAAAGAGAAGAGGAGCCTTTCGGGAGCTTGGAAAGGACCTCTGCCCACATGTGATGCAGGAGGGGGGTGAGCTGCTCGCAGAGTTGTGATCCGCCCTAGGAAATGGGCTCTGGTGAGAGGGGTAACCACTCACACCAACACAAAGTTTGTATCCTTTTTTCAAGCAACAATTTTCACAAGAGCTTAGTCTCAAACACCAAATCACTGCAGATTTACAGATAGCCTCAAAAAAATCCTCTTTCCCCCCATCCCTTTCTCCTTCTCTCCTTTCTCCTCACTATACACGAGATTTTTTTGCTTATCCTGTTTGGTCTCCCAAAACTCCTTCACCCTTTGAAGCTGAGTAGAGAGTGAAGATCCTTTAACCACAGCCATGCATTGGCTGTGTCTGGGTTCTGTGAGAGGTGACACCAGGGACCCAGACCAGGGACATGACCCCCAGGTACCAAGCCATTAGGACTCACTGTGTTTATGGTCACACGAGTGATTCCTTCAGCTGGTTAGGAGCCAGCAAACCTTTGTGAGGGAGTTTTGCCCCAGTCCCTCAGATATCTTAGCAGCACACTGAGTCAATTGGACCATGTTCTTTTGGTCACATTCCTTTTTCTAACAATTCACCTGCATATGTTTAATTTTATGTGGCTCTCCTGGGCTTCGATATCAGTAACTGGATGAATTATAAAAGCAAGCTAAAAGCTGTGGGTCATAAATCTCTCAAGTGCCAATCACTAGCAGTGGAATTTCTAGGAATATCCCCAAACAGACGATTCAGGGTGAGGCAAGACTAAGTGTGGGTTTTTTCCTCCCTTTTTTAAGGAGCACAAAATGAAAAACCCTGCTTTATGTTCTACTCTTCTCTGTAGAGTATGCCTGTTTGCATTGGGAAACCTAGGCAGTGTCTGCATTCCCCATACAAAACACACTTCATTTATCCACATACCTTTAGTGTCATAGTGCTAAGGACTTCCACTAAGGAAATAATGGCTATATACAGTCAACTATCGGGTAAAATAATACTGAAGATAACAGTCATTACTGGAGCCACTGAAGAAACACATAAAAATTCTAAAACTGTCAGAGGTGACATCTGCAAATTATGTCACTTGCACTCTTACATCTCTGAAATGTCTTGAAACACTTACACAAAAATGTCACTAACATAATTCACCACAGAAATGTTACAAGGATGACAAGAATGACAGGGCTATATAAGAAAATTGCTAGAAATACTTAATATAAGGAAAAAAAAATTCTTTATGGCATGTAGAAAAGGAGAAAAAGATTATTAGTCACACGCTGACATGCTGAAAGCAGTCTGAATTTACCTTAGTGCAAAAAAAACACTGAGCTCCCAGACATGCATTATTTTTTTAGAATATTGGAAATCTAACTAGAGCTGAGGATTTAACACCCTCTGTATCTGGAAACATATGAACATATGTGTCTGTATTTTCATAAGGTCAGAAAATCTTTTCCCCTCATTCCCTGTTCTTTCTGTGAAATGCTGCTGCTGTTTTGTTTATTGTCATAATCATCTGCAATCACGACATCTATGTGTCATTTCAAGTACTAGAAAAATAAGAAGACACAGAGGTCTGTGGAGAAAAACAAAAAGTCCTAGGAGGCACAAACGGAGAACGTTGCTTCTAGCCCTCATTTGTTGGAAAGAATTATCAAGAAACAAGTCACAGACATATGTCATCTAATGCATCCACATGCATTTGCATCAGCATGACACCTGCCAGTGGTGCTGGCAACTGCTTGAACTTTAATTCTTGATGATGCTAGACTAAGTTGATAGCATACAGCATTGCCAGCAAATTTGGGAAACATATGTAACACCACACAAGAGCTCTTTGTCCAGTTTGATGACATTTTGAAAAAAAAGAAGTTGTATGGCAACACATCAAAAATGGCTTTATGTATTTGTAAAACACTCTTTATTGTTTTATCAAAGTTGACCTAGTAGTTGGGATAAAAAAAAGAAAGGAAGAAAAGGATGGTATCCAGCTTACAATTATAACTAAGGAACTAAAAAGTTATTTATTTGCAAATATTAGTCTCTTGAAAGGAAGTTGCATAGAGATTGAATTAAATAATTTATCTAACAAAGAAGGCATTATATTTGTAACATGTAAATATTGACTGACTTAGCTAATGAGTGGCTGTGTATAAACAGACTCCCTTTTTTATTTCCACTGGAGTCTAGAGCAGACAGCTTTGTATATTTTACAGTCTCTTGTACCTGAGCCAACAATTGATAGCAGAGGAGATCAAAGCCTTGATACAGAGATGCCAAGCAATTTGTGTATAAATGTGCTCCTTAAAAAATGATAAGAACACAAAAGAAGATTTAAGATACTTTTGTCATTGTTTAAATGGTAAATAGCTAATTACTGATGAGTTATGTTAAAGTTGTACACAATGTACCAACAGGATGGAAGTCAAACAAAAGCTTTCCATTTTCCCCCCAGATTTGTAAATGAGAAGATATTTTACACTAAAAACAGCCATGACTCTTTCTGTTCTCAAAATTAAAATTTCTTAACTACCCAATTATTTCTTCAGAGTTTATGCAACAGGCTAGGGTGTCATTTTTTCTGCATAATTTAACTAAGGTATTTAAGGAGACAATAAGGAAAAAAATGCCTTCAGTGTCCATAAGATGCTCACTCATAATGTCTGCTCCACTAAAGTAATTTTTAACACATTAAAGTATATATTGGCACATAGATTGAGAACATTCAGTTCAAGACTCAAGCCTCTTCATGGTTTCTATTGAAGTTATGCTGCCTAATTTATGAGCAGGCTGAACATGTTATGCTTCCATAAATCATTGTGTAAAGAGAAGTCAGTTAAAAGTATAAAAGCAATAAGATATATTTTACAACCAGCTTGCTGAGATTGTAGAACTATTGAGAGTACTACAATGTGCTACAACTGTACTACAATGCCTTCAATAATTTGAAAAACTCCACGTATTATGCTTTGGTTCCTATATATTGTCTGAAGGGTTAAATTGTGTGCACAAGTATTTTCTACTTATATAACAAAGTACTTGGCTTCTTCACTTTTTATTATGCAATAGAAGATAACAAGTCAGAAGTAAAAATGTAACACTTAACTATGGCTCTTAGAAATGAACATTATAACCCCATCTCTTGAGTTGTTTTCTCACACTGCATCAACAAAATTGGCTAGAACAAAAGGGAAAGGTGAATAATATCTGAACAGCAGACACTTATTTACTGCTGTGTAGTACTAGGAGACAGGCAGACTGGAGAGGAACTGAGAAAGGCACCTCTCCATGCAGATGTGTTTTAAAAAGAAAAACAACAAAACACTCTCAGTATGAGTGCAGTGTGTGTGCATGTGTGCACACATGTGTGTTTGTGTACGTCTGCAGAGCAACAGGAAGGGAGTGTTGGAGGGACTGGAAATACACCCACTCCAGCTTTAAACCGGCCAGCTCCAGCACCAAAAGCACGGTGAGCAGTCCAGGAACCAGAGCACATCCCAGCCACGCTGATCTGAGCAGCAACCTCTGCAGCAGCCTGGTTCGAGTTCCTGCTGCCATTACAGCCCTGCCTCCAACACTGACTGATCTGCAGCAGCAGCAGCCTCCCAAGCACAGGCAGAAACCCACAACACTGCACCCACCACCTCCCTCTTGTCTCACACCTTTGCTTTCCCTGTGCTGTGGGGGAAATCTGAACATGGATTTCTCTCTCCAGACACCGCTTGCTTTACCCAGGTGTAAAGACATAGGCCTAGAAATCTAATTTTACTACTTTTTACTCCATTTGCTCTTAATTTAAAAAGTTGCAGGAATTGAAAAGAAATACTGAGTGGGAGTAAGTCCCTTTACTGCTATATACATAAATAGCTGTGCTCATACTTACTGTACTACAATCCAATCCCAGGCCAGCAACAGATGAAAAATAAACATCATCAACCATAAAACTAACAGTAAGGCAGAAGTGGGGTTTTGCTGCCAGTTAAATTGAGGTTTGACACGTAAGAGTGACCCTGGTAAGGCACTCTGAGATTTCCAGATGGAAATACAGAAGTTGGGCATGAGTCGAGCAGCAATATTACTGCTACAGGGCTATTTTGCATCTCTCACCAAGGGAGGAGAGAGCCCTAATGTAACAGTGGGAATGGGACAGGGGTCCCACACAACAGTGTAGGTACCACAGCTGGGATGCTGAGGGAATATGGAAAAGTATTATTATTATTATTATTATTATTATTATTATTATTATTATTATTATTATTATTATTATTATTATTATTATTATTCCAGCACCAAATAGGGAATATGGAAATAAGATCAAAAAATCATACTTTAAAATTTAAGAACACTCAGTTAATCCTGAAGATTTCCAAAAGGTGAATTTCCATACTGTTATATGATTCTACAGGTTGTCAATAGTCCTTGCAATCCAATTACTTACAAAACTGCCTGGGAAGTAAATGTCTCTCTTCTAATTTTCTTGCAAAATTAAAAGGAAGAAGATAATTAGAAAATTCAAACTAAACACTGATACTGATACCAATTTTAAAATTTCTAACCACAGTGAAATAGGCTGTGTTTTACCGTCTAAGGCACAGAAGCAACATACAATGATTTGACATTTTAAAATAAATATTTTCAAAGAAAAATGCTAAAAATAGCTCTTTCTGTATTTAAAGGTCCAATTCAACCACAGATAACCACTAAAACATAAATTCCAATTGCAGTCCAGTTACAATGCACATCAAGCACAAAAGCCCTCTAATGATCTTTGATTAGTTCTTTATTAAATTCATCAAGGGAGCAAAGAAAATTTAATAGTCTTCACCATTTGTCATCTTTCTGATTACAGTTTTGATTAGAACTTTCAGCTCTTATTTTCTTCTTTCCTAGTCATGGCTATTACTGTGATAGCGCTTCTTTCCTTTAGTTTAAGAAGTATGAGATAGAACAAATGGAACACATTTGCAATTAAATTTGTAAAATATATATGTATTTAACTAGGTGTGTTAATGCCCAAAAAAAGCCTAGTTAAGAATATAAGATCTTAAAAATGCAAAATAGCCCTTAATGGAATGTCTCTACACTCATGCCACAAAAATTTTCATAGCCTCAGGTAAGTAATATCTTGCTTAATATCTTAACTAATCAAATATCTTAAAAATACCCTACACACAGATTTCTGTAGAAGAAGAAAAAAAATTTCCACATTTGAAGAGTAATTTTAAATTTTTAGAAACATTTTTGAGTGTGTTTTACTGTTTTGGTATTCAGTGTTGATTCACTTATTCAATACAAAGAGTTATTTTACTTTGCATTGGTGATACCTCTATAACAAAAAATTGGAAAGAAACTAATTGAAATGTTCTAAATGGATGAAACAATTTTCACAAAACT
The DNA here is from genome assembly GCF_027579445.1 of Ammospiza nelsoni. Lineage (NCBI taxonomy): Eukaryota > Metazoa > Chordata > Aves > Passeriformes > Passerellidae > Ammospiza > Ammospiza nelsoni. The sequence continues at coordinate 39,956,162 of NC_080638.1, read as the reverse complement.
AAGCACTATGTCAGTAAAAAATGTGTGCATTTCAATCTCTGTTAGAAATGTTGAAACTTTTATATTCCCAATACAAATCCTTCTGTCACCTGCTGTATGAAGCAGGCCCTGATCACTGTGAAGAGTGAAGGGAGATGCAGTTTTCTTATTTACAAGTATTACTGAAAAAAACCCCTTCAGCAGCAAGTACTGGTTTCATTAAGTGGTTACATTAAACAGTCACTGGGTAAAATCCTGGAAAACTCCTGGACCAAGGGATAAAGTCAGGAAGCCCATCTTTAGCCCAAGAACATCCCAAGCACTGGGCTGAAGAGCCAGTATTTCTCTCCATTCTTACATCTCCAGACCAGGGAACCTTTAGGTCTTCCTTAGATCTGAATGTTCAAAGGAAACAGAAGGTTTGAGCTGCACTCCACCCTTTGTGTAGCCTGATAACTCTGCATTTTCAGGATGGTTTTTAACATTATGTCATTACAGGAACTGCTCTACCAAACCAAAATGCTTATGACATATGTAATTTGCCTTATTGCAATTCTGCTGAATTCTGGGCTCTGTATTTTCCAAATCTGCATTTCTAAGTGCATAAATGAGAACTTCCACTAGCTAATCTGAGCTCTTTTTCTTCCTCACAGGCTGTTTACAATCTCTTATATGATCCAAACAAGCAGGTGATACTGCAAATGCAAGATGTTGTTTTGGATCTTTCCCTTGTGTATGGTGGTGTATTTGTCGTGTGGTCCCAAGGGCAGCAGTCATTTGTTTGTATCATACTTGGCTTAATAGTCATAGCAAGGGGAAAAATGTGGAGAAAGGAAAGAAATAATGGAGTCATTTAACATTGGTGTTTACAGTAAAATTGGTACATCTTCAGTGCAGCAGATTCATGATGTGACTTTGTCACTATTAAAGGCTTCATTGTAAAAATAAAGCTTTTCAGTCATGAAAAAGCATCGTCTTCAGCACACAGACTTGCAGAGAGCCAGAAGTGGTAAAATCTGCAGAGGGGCTGATAGCATCATTGAGAAGTCAAAGTTTTACACCTCCTAACTGTTCTTTATTAGAAAATGATTTATTCATTATAAAATAGGGTTTCAAAATGATGATGGGATTAATCAATATGTTAGAAGAGAAAGTATTGAAATAACTTCACGGTTGGCACAGCCAGTTGTCGGATCAGCTCTCCCTTTCATAGGCACTTGTTATAACAGGCAGGGGGCTAACCCTCTCAGACATGGAGCTAATCAGTCCTTGAAAGTCACTTCATCCAGTGGAGTGGAATAATGTACTCTAGCATCGTTTGTCCACCTCTACCATTTGGAGCAATGTTATTTAGACTGTCCATTTTTGCCTCATCAGCTTCCATTTCAAAGAATTTTTTTTTCCCCAATGTCATCTTTTATCAGAACATCAGGTTAAATGTATTGTCTCCTACTATCCCCTTTGTAGTGGGCATTGTAAAGACCAGTCTGTGAATATATAGCAAGATAAAGAAAAAGCAGCTGCATAGTTGGAATGGCTATTCTTTAAGCTTGATTAAGTTCTCACAGAAAGAAAAAAAATCTGGACAAGAAGTAAGATGACGATTAATGACCAAGAACAACATTTCCAGCAAAAAGTGAACTTAGCTTGCTGAACTGCAGGGTCCATTTACAATTACCATGCAGATCGGGTAGCTTCCATCCTCCAGGCAGTGCGCCTGCCCACCCTCTGCAAACAGATGTTGTCTCATTTTGCAATATTTGTTTCTGCCCTCCTCACCACAGCTGGCTGCCTGCCCTGCCTGCAAGAATTGGTTCTTTTCCCCAGTCTGGGCTGGGCCTAATTGAACATGAATAGATTCCCTGGCCCCAAACAGGATCACTGAACTTGAAGAAGACAAAAGCTGATGGACAAGGACAACATAATCAACTTTTCTTCACAACCAGCTATGCCTCACTGTCACTCAGTGTTATCAGAAAATTAAATGCTCACAAGGAAAGTTTTTTTTATAAAAGAAGCATGTCTGTCACCTAGTACTTGGATATTCCTCCTTGGGAAATTTCCAGGAAGTTAATATAAGTAGGACTGGATGAAACAATGTTGACAATTTGATTGTATTATACACAGAATTCACCTGCTCAGAAATCCTCTTAGTGTGTTAATTCCACTATTTGATCACATTTATTTTGTTTGTAAGGCAAACAGGTTTTGCTCTTGTCATAATACTGTCATTTTAGAAGATCTTTTCTCATGTCTGGAGGAGGCTGGTATCAGCAAGGAAATAGACATCTTTTGACGTTTGTTGATCCAAATCAATTCCTAAAACGAGCACCTAGATGTTTCCTCTTTGTAATGCAGTAACAACATGCAAGTGGCTACTTTAAAACATTTCTTACTCAATGGCCACCAGAAGGCTTCTGGTGACTGACTCCAGCTGTGTCCCTGTGTCTTCCAGTGTTCCCTGTTACCTATAAAAGATCACAAAAATCAATTTTATTTTGCATAAATGATTGCCACTTACATATCAATAGCACAAAACATGGTGCATGGGTTTAAGAGTTAGCACTACCTTCCCTGAGCTGGGAAGAGTCTTGCTGTCATGCACAGGAGAATATTGATGCCAGCAGGATGTTTTCAAGAGGTTTCTGTGTTTGGGCCATAGTGTAAAAAACATCTTGCTCAATTAGCTTTTTCTTTTTTCAATGTCACTGTGTTCGTAATCACAGTGCATAATATTCTTATTCCTGACCAAACAGTTGAAACAGAAAGGAAGCTAATTTGAAACCAATGGCAATTCATTATGCACATTTTTCTCTTTTGATTAAAGAATTTGTTCTTTAAAGTAAAAAAAAAAAAGGTCTTGTATTGAAAACCAGTGAGCTTTACTTTAGGAAGACAAATAAAACTAAAAAATCAATATCCCCTCTCACCTTTTCCTGCAGAAGAAGAAATTTTCCATGGACTTTTTATAACTGAACCTATTTTTTTTTTTACTTTTATGAATATGTAATTCATTTTTTTGATCACAGTGTGTGTAATACATCTGCTAGAGCTTCCTACAGACCTTGGTTCTCTGCTGTCCTCCCAGCCAGTGAAGCGTAAGAAAAAGTCATTACACTAAAATTAAAAGAAAATGGGGAGGAGGAGGAGGAGGAAGAAAGATAACCATCCCGAGTCACATTTGCTGCTTCCATACAGGAATGATTCCTGATACCACTCATTTGAATAGAAAAATGAATTGTGTTTTTTGCTGACCTTTTCCATCTAGTTACAAATGGTGTTACTTGAAAGGCTAACTCAAGTCTTTTGCACTGTGAGAGTAATAATGTATAATGGTACTTATGTGTTGTAAATTAGGCCCTTGCCAATAAACATCCTTTTTAACCAGATACTTACTTTCTTGAATTTCATAATACAGCAGAAATAACCTGTGTGAAACAGGAAATAATCTATGTGGAACAGAAAAATTAAGTTAAGGAAAAGTAACTTTGCTATTCAGCAAAAATTATTGGGTAGTAATCAGCTTCATTCAACATAACTTTCTAAATAGGAAATAGGAGAAGAGAGCAAATTAATTTAAAGTCTTCACATCACAAATCACAATGATGATAAAGAAGATAGGTGCAGATAACGAGATGTGTTGCTTCCAAATATGCCACATGATCACAAGTTTATTTATATACAGTTAATGTTCTTTGTTTATCCCTTTGTTATGATTCTGCCAGATTTTCGATTTCTATCTTGCCTGCTGTGGTTCTTCATCATTATATTTATTTCTTTCACAAGAGAAATCCTGCTAAAATCATTAGTGCTTCTGCATTTGAGTCTGTAAGCAACTGTTCACTGAATCATATACTTTACATCTACATGGAGGAACAAATTGATGCTTAATTGTTTTATGGGAATAATTGATGCTTCAAAGGAGAATAGGGGACCTTTCTGCAACTCTCCTGTAAAAATTGTTTAAAAGCATTTTAAATTCAATATCGTAACAATTTCTGCCTTAATACATCAGGTGAGATCTTAATTGATAAGTCAGTGGAAGTTGTAAGCTGAAATAAATCCAGATAATAGCTGAAGGCTAAATTGAATGGATTGCATATCACCTGTATTATTAATTGAAATTAATTAAATTGTTTAAATTAACAAAGAATAGTTAGAAAAGGAAAGTGCAGTTATCTTTCCAAAATGGATATGGCATCCTGAGACTTTGCTCTTGAAGGAGGGACCCAGACCAGTGTCCCCCAGCTGCCTGTGCTTCAGTGCTCTTCTGCAGTGCTTTCAGCCTCCTGAGTGAGCAGACACTACCCCCTCGCTGTCCTTGCTTACAACTATCAAATCTCTCCAGTGTCCTCTCCTGTGACTCCCCATCCTAAATGTATTTCAAATCCTAGTACAATTATGGGCAGCTACGTGCCACATTACCTGCTAAGATAGGTCCTTCATGCTGAAGTTGGGGGATATCTGGCTGTTACTATTTTTCTGCAGTCTGACATTACAGTGCAATTGGAGCAATGCTTCTGAAAGACCAGTTCAGTACATTAGCTCTCAAATATGAAAAAATACACTTTCATCATGGAAATTATTCACTTATAGCAGCACTTCAGCAAAACATTGTCCACGCTGACCTTGCAATTATATCGCATCTAGTGTGTACTGATTTACATACTGTATGCTTTTCCACCTGTAATTGAGGCTATTAAGCAGAATGCAGAGGCTGAGCTCCACCCTCTGTATCTACCAGATTACACTGGCTAGAAGGTGCAAACTCAACAAAACGTGCTGGGGATGCTGCACTGAAGCTGCACTACGCGGGTTCATTGCCCAGCAAAGGAACTCTCCTGCCTGGCAGATCCCTCTCAGCATCATTTGTTCAGCAAAGGTTATTCCATTCACAGTGTAAATCACACAAACTGCTTAGTAAAAAACATTCTAAAATAAGCTAGTCTGGAAAAAAGGGAGACACAGTCTCATTTTTAGAATTAGATTGGAATTAAAACTTTAGATTAGATTAGAATTTTTTCAGTAATTTTAATGCTGCTGTTTGAATTGCTCCTTGGAAAAGTATTTCTTTGTATTTTTGGTATTTTGTCAACTGAGTGAGGAATTTCTAAGCATGCTGAATTTTTAAACACCAAATCCCTTTTAGATTTAAATAATCATTTGCCCACAAACTTCAGGATTTGGGAATTAACGTGTCAGGTTCCTCTGGCTCCTGAAAATACCAGCAAATTAAATCACTACTTTCATTCGTATAAAAATACCTTTAAATATTTTATTTTACAACAGTTTTTGTTTTGCACACTGTTTGGCTATTAATGTACTGTGAGCTGAGAATAGTAATGGCCTAATTTGCTTCTGAAAACGTGAAAAATGTCTAAATCAGAAATGTCCTGAGGGGAAGGCCCAGGGGAAATAATAATATAAATGTAAAGCCATCTTGAGATCTTAATCTGGAATACTATTTTACATTGTTCTTGCCATATAAAGTAATTATGGGATCAACTATTAGAAGATGTTGAATTAGAGCCTTGGATGGCACCAAAAATCACTGTTGTGAAGGACGGGACAGGACATTTGCATGTGAAAGGATTGTGAATAGTATCTGTAAAGAACTGTGAAATTACTTCCATATTTATTATTATAATTTTGTATCATCACAGTCTCATTTCAGCATGACCTGCAAGAATAGATTAAATTAATGTCATTTTCTCTTCTTGTTAACATCTTTATCACAAGAGCAAGCTGTCACAATTTTAGTGTCTGGAATAGTCTGCGAATTACACAGGGCAGGAGCAGGACCATTTCCCCATTCTGCGCCTTGGTTTGCTCACCTCTCCCAGTTCTTTCCTCCTTCCCCACCATGCAGAGTTACAATCAACATAAAAGCTCTTTGTATTCTACCCTCCACTAATAAACAGAAGACAGCCTCCACTATTTTAAACTTCAAGGTAAGTTAAAATATAGAAGAGCAGAACTGAATGAAAAAACAATGGAGAAAGAGGAGAATTGAAAGGAGGTAAGGTTTAGAATGGATTGCACAAGAAAATGAAAGCAAGTGTATACATACATCTTTAATGTACATACAATACACATGGCTAGAACACACACTGTCAAAATAATTGTTTTTGCACTGATTATAAGAGAAAAATCTGTCTCTAGAACTTCACTGGTAGTTTTCATGAAGGAGTATTTTGAACCTTAAAAAGACCAAATCTCATAGGAAAAAAAATTAAAATTGGGCTTTGGGAATGTTGTCTTGTTATATAAGCATACTATGAGAAATTAGAGATTATGGTTGTTAACTTTTGTCTTATTTCTGTCTTCCATTTTCCCATTTCCTTTTTCTTCATTAACTTCAAGTAAATGGACAGGAAAGGAATTTCACATCAAGGAATGGACATCTAGAATTTCAGAACGGAAATTTTGAGACATTTTCAGAATATTTTCCAAAAAATGAAAAAAATCTTTGATTTGGATACCTGTTGAACAAAGGGCTCAGGGCTTTGAAGCTAGTCAGTGGACAACTGTGTGGAAATGAACATGGACTCAGGAGAAGCAGTATGAGCCACATTTGGTTATTTAAATCTACTCAACATTCAAGGCTTTTGGAAGACGCCATGTCTGCTCCCTTTAGCTTTATTCTGCTTGTTAGTGAGCAGCAAGGGGAAACCAATGACTTAAACAAGTAGACAATTTGTTTTAACTGCTAGTGAATGGACTGGGGGTGGCTTCTCCTGAACATGGTTTTCAGTGCTGACAGTGCCGATGATCTTCCTTTCTGACCATTCATCTAACCATTCCTTAACCTCTATCTGCCAAGCTGTTCGGGTTAAAAAGAATACCACAACTTAATACCAAGAGAGCATCTGAACAACGAAGCTGATAGAACTGGGAGTACAGTGATGAAGTTTTGGGCAACCTGCTGTTCCTGCTTAGCAGCAAATAAAGTGGTCTGGAGCATTGTTTACATGCATAATTCATAAAGGTGCTTCTTAGAGGAAAGTAAAACCAAACCCTCGTGGAGTTCCAAAATAATCTCTAATTTCTCTTTGATACACTGACTATGTTGACAGCTGATTTTTATCAGATTTTTGGTCTATGAATATCCAAGGGTTATAACTGCAGACCAGTTTCCAGAAGGATTAGAAGAATAAGGCATAATTTGATGTAGGTGATGTTGTCAAATGATGGCTTTTTAACATGGTATATTTATATACTAATTCCATTGTATGTAAAGGGTAATTACTTATTTAATGAAGAGTCTTCACTGGAACAGAGTTTTGTCACAAGATAATGGTCTCATGCTGTTAACTAAATGGGAAATCATTTACTGTAAAATATATACACTAATTTATGAGATTACCTTGTAGAAGCAAAGATACAGCAACAGGATGTGGGCAAACATAAGACAATACATTACGAGAGAAAGAATATTTGCTTGTCCATAACAACAAAAGTGGTAACACACAAAAAACCCCCTACTTTGTTTCATCTTTGTCCCCAAATATATATACATGTCAAAAGCTAGTTAAATCAATGCGTGGTATACGTATTTGTGAGAAAAAAAATTCCCTCAATGGTGACTGCTACAGAACTGCAGAATTCAACCCTTCTGCCACTTGACACCGGTAAATAACTAAAGGTTATATTCCATGAGTTTCTATGCCTCTTGGCATAGGTACCTTCGACCCCTAAGTACACATGTTCTACATTCAGCACGTGTTCAAGAAGGGCTCCCAACTCCTCTTTAAGTTCCTCTGTTTCTATTATCAATATAAATTAATTTGCATATAGGAGTTTCCTAATATTCCTGAATGCGGTGTTAATATACAGCTATAAACTCAAAGTGTTAATCAGGACTAGTGAGGCAAATAATCTCCCTAAGGGGAAAGTGTCAGTTACATAATCAGAATACATTAAAACCTGGTAAACCACATGTTTTTAATAAAAAAGAGCAAAATGAAGGGCTGAATTTATAGCCAGCAGACAAAGGTCCCTTAAAAATAGACCTATTAATGCTTCCCACAAGGTCAGATCAAGGATGGTGAAATGAGAATTGACCAAACACGAGAGCAATTCCCAGCTAAATAAAAAGCCAGATATTATTTTCTTCACTGACAACAGAAAATGAACATAGAGACAAGAAAGGTTGATCACTGATGCCAAAAATGTGTTTTCCATTCTCTGAGCCTTCTAAAGTCTCTTCTTTTATCCATTTTCTATTTTTCATCATATTGCCATTCTCCCTTTTTTGTCAATGACCTTTCTTCTGTCCAACTCAGCTTCTGTCTAATGACCTGAAGAGGCCTTCTTCACAGCCTGGAAAGCTTTATATTTAAGATCCCCCTCCTTCATTAGAGTGAAAAGTGAACAGCCTCTATGTGCTGGGTGTTAATGAATGTGAAGAAAGATTTTTTTTGTATGTGTTTTACACATTATGTTCTTGACTCCTTGAGGTGCTACAATAAATTGCTGCGCTTCATTTACAAGGAGTGATAACAGAAGCAAAATGAGGATCTGGCAGCAAATTAGTTCTCAGTTCACCCTGGGTCAGGCTGCTGGGGCTAATGAGAAGAGGTGCTCTAATTTTAAACTCCTCCTCAACCAAGCTATTCTTGCATTAATGTTCACTGCTATAAATTGTAAAGTCAAATGAAGGAGCACTGTTGAAAATTAACCAGTATTTTTATCTTTTGAGTACCCAATAGAACATATTTTGGCTTCTAAGCCTGGTGGTTATCAAAGGCAGCACAGCTACACCAGCCGCTCCCGCCTCACCACGACAGGATGCTCCCCACACACACACACACCACTGTTTCTGCCTTTTCTTTGCTTGAGAGGCAGAAATGGTATGGCTTTACAACCAGATTATAATTTTACTCAAAGAAGAAGGTATTTAAAGCCGGCCTTTTTGTGTTGCTTTAACAGGACACTGCACACAGACATTAAAATCATGCAGAATTACGCCATCCATTTAATGCTGCCACATGTTTAATGAATTGTAATTGTGTATATGGAAAGACCCTGTAAATCACTGACCCATTTGTGTCTATGAACTCCTTGTTGCTATAACCCAGAGCAGGATTTGAGTAGTTAATGAGAAACTAATGCAGCACCTGCTTCTCTCATGAAATATCTTCCTAAGCCTGTATTTTGTCAATTTGATAAAATCAAATACAATACAAATAGGAAAAATAAATAAACAGAATAAACCCCCAAATAAATAAACCCCAAACCAAAACCATAGTGGAGGGTTCATAGTCAGGGAGTTACACATCTTTGAAGAACGTGATTCCTGATTTTCATGATTGGATTTTTATTGATAACTTGGCACTGACTACAATGACATTAATATATCTGAAATATATATCAATGGTATGGCATTCATTTTTTGTGAGATGTGTCTGTCCTGGTGCATTCTTCCATGAAATTACTACATAACATACAAATTAACCACACTACCCTACTCTAATCATTGTAATCAGTTATGTTTTCATGTGTACATTACTAATATATAAGGTTGTTGTAGTTCTTGTGTGTGGTTTAATTGCTTGTTTTTGCATATCTTGTGTGATTGATGATGTTCTAGAAATCTTTTCCCCGAAAGGAGACTTTCTAAATTACTTTGTTTAGATGCTAATGATTGTATTTCATTAGTGGCCCTCTCATCCAGAATCATCTTTAAATGAATGAATATGCCATAATTAAAAATCTGAATTATGAATTACTTTGAAAGGAGACAACATTGTCCCGATTTCCCACTGCGACTCAGTGTTATTTCAATTATGTAAATATGTTTAATCATTCCCCTTTTGTTTTTCTAATTATTTAATATTAATGTTGCTTTACCCCTTTATTGCTACAAGAAGGGATATGGCATCTTAAATGAGAGTACTTAGACAAGTGATACACAGATGACTAGATTCAAGCAGACATTTACCAGAATGCATAACCCATTTCAAAAACAAACATGCTATTAACATTCATACTAATATAGCAACACTAGCAGTAATTGCCCTTCATGCATGTTTTGTCTTTATAAACCTAATGTATTCACAATGTACAATCTCCAATCAATTTTCCTATCAAACTTAAAATCCATTTGTACAACTTCAGATTCTCTTGAAGTGCAGATTTTAAGTAATGAGATTTCTCTGCCCACAGGCTGCACTTTTTTAGCAGTTTAAAAAACAGATATAAATTTTAAAACATCTGGACATAAGGTCTTTTCTCACTGGAAAAGGCCATTGTATTTTATAGTATAAGCAAGCAAATTATTTCCTGTAAGTTTGAGCAACCTGAAAAAGTTAATGTTCCTGAAAATTATGCATAATACTGCACTGCTACTGAAATTCACAAAAGGAAAGGACTGTGATGTTAATATCTGTAAAACTGTCCAAATCATAAATCCACATTAGGCATTACACACACTAAATAACAGAAAACGAAAATTAATTATAAATATTTACAGATCATGGAAATGCTATATGAGTTTCTAAATAGATTATAGTCTAAACTGAAATAATTTGGCATTTGCTTTGAAACATCCTGAAGTAGAATTCCTAGAAATAAGAGTATTTCACTCCTCAGTAAGACTGGCAACACAAGTTCAGAGCATTGTTTAAAATATCTATTTGTAAATAACCTGATGTATATAACCAGCATAGGACATGTAATGTAAGCTTTATTTCTATATTCTTTAAACAACAACACTACAGCACTGTGAAAAAGTGAGAACTTATTAGTGGAAACTAATGCACCTGTTTCAGTTTTTATCAGCAAGAACTTTTTTAATACAGAAAAAAAATCTTTATTTTTAATCATAGATCTTACATTTTGCCAGTGACCACAGGTCAAAAAGGGTAATGAAATGTGCATGAGTATTATCAGGGAAATCATTCTGCCACTTCCAGTTTGAACTTATTATTCTCTGCTTTGCAGTTTTTGCAGAGAGAATACTTCCAATTAGCACTACTGCTCTTTTAGCCTCTGAATTACCCTTGGATTATTCAATACAAAGGAAAAAAATTGCTAACAACACATTCTTGTTTGGATTCTTTAAAAATACAGTTTTCCATAGGCAAGGACAGGGTAGCCATTTTCCATGGACTTCTCTGTCTGATACAGCCAAAGTGCTGAGCCTTATTCATCACATCACTCTTGCCATTGGATGAAGCTCTGCCTGCAAGCAGATCTGCGCATTTTGTCAAAATCACACACAGGTGCAACCAGTTCAGCAAGCACTATTACAACATGTATTTTTATGTAGATGTATTTTTTGGCAGTAATTCTTCCAAAGTCATCTTTAGCAGTGCTGATGTTTTCAACCAAAAAAAATGGCACAAGGTAGCAGCTGCAATTTCTGCTCTATTACTATTTTGTGCGTACGTGCATGTTTGTGAAACACTGTGTGTGTGAAACACTTCATTTCTCTAACTAATTAAAAAAACCAAAACTGATAGAAGCAACCCCTTAGTGTTTCTGCATAAGAGTTCCAGTGAACTACCTTTTCTTCGCAGACCACATCTCTTGAGAGACAATACTTTGAAAAAACAGTCGCAGGAGAACAGAAGAGAGTAACAGATATAAAACTTTAATGGGCTGCTATGTTAAAAATGAAGAAAGCAAACAGCAGGAAGCTTAGCCTAGCAGGCTCCATTTTATATGTTACATTTTTCACAAGCCGGTTTCATTACAAAAATTAGGAATGGTAATTGCGATATATAAATGTAAAGTGTCTCTCTTGGCCCAGAACAGGGGATAAAACCCCCAACCAAATCCCAAACTATAATGCCACTCTCTGTTCTCAGGATTCTTAAGTATGCAAATAGTTTTTCCACTTAAGATCTCCCAGACACAGATCTGGTCAAAGCAAATTACCCAAACAGTTTGCATTCATCAGAGAGGAAAAGAGATGATAAGGCAGATAAAACCAATGATTGTAGACATTTTGAACAAAAGCCTGCCATTTTACAGAGGAGATTATCTTGTACTCTAATTCTCTAGTTATATTAGTTGTAGAATCTTATTTTCGTATTATAAGATAATGTGAGGTGAAATGGTAGATAAAACCTGCCTTCCCTGAAGTGAATGACAAGATTTTAATTGACACAAACGGAGTATTTTGTTCCAGGGGCTTTATGCCATGTGCAATTTCTTCAGTGGTTTTTTTGTACAAATATTAGCCTGAGTTCTTTAGAATTCAGCATTATTCGTGCAGCCTATGTTTCACCTGCTCCCATGGAATTATTCATCTCAAAACAGAAATCATCTAGCAAACCAGCTGTAATTCAACTTTCTGCTATTAATTTTGTGAATAAAATTCTTTTTCTTTTACATTGTAGGTAAGACAACCATAATGCATGGAATTATGATGCAGAATGTTACTCTGTGAAATGCTATGTATAATGTATCTTCTAACAAAATACAAAGGTGGAAAAAAAAAATCTTAGTTTTTGTATAAATTCTTATAATCCCTGTCCCATAGATGTCCCCAAAAATCTATGACTTCCTTACAAACTTTTTTTTTGTCGAGTCTCTCATTGCTCAACATCTAGGACCAGTCCTTCTGTACCTCTTGAACACCCATGCTTTCTCTGCACAATGGGATGTTGAGCACGCACCTCCTCTCAGCTGAATACAAGGAGTAAGAACGATGGTGCCATGGAGCTCTGGTTCGTGTGTTAGTGTTACAAACCACCATCCACCATGCAGTAGTAGTGGCCAATTTTAGCAGCTCCAGGAGTGCCATCCCAAAATGAGAATGACAGCACAGTGGTCAGTTATCTGGGTGAATATAAAAAATTTTCCAACATGTCTTGGGTGAGAACAAACACACATATTAGGAATAACAGTACAAATACTTGATGAAAATATCAATGAAGCTTTTTTACAAAAGTAAGGAAGATTAAACAGTAAGACTATAAAATATCATGATTAACACAATACACAGAAGCTGAAAAAGCAGGTAAATTTATTGCAAATGGTATTTGGGTTATGCTTCAGTCTTCTGGGTTTATGCAAATATCTCTGACCCATTTGAAGAAAACCCAATAAATTCCTTGTCCTCCCTGCAGGGGACATAAGGAATAATAGATTATTATCCTCTTCATAACCATTTGTGACATACTGAAAGACTTGTGTCCTGTTCCCTTTTGTATTTCCCATAAATTGATATAGACATATCGTGCTTTCCATACAATTTAGCAAATATTTAGCAAATTCTTTATCAAGCCTGTGGCTTTTCTCTCCAGAGACTTGCTTTGTCCTGGAAGTGCCATGTCCAAAGCTGGACACAGCATTAAACAGGGATACCCAGCTCTCACATCCACAACCTCAAGCTCCCATTAACACCTCTTAGAATGAAGTCTGCCTCTTTTTCTGCAAGAATTCCTCCAAATCTTTTCTAGTTCTGCTGCTTTTTACAATCTTTCCTTAATGATCACTGCTGGGATCACTTCTGATGCAGTGGATAAAGCTAGTCTGACTCTTACTTGTAAATGGATTTTTCTCAGATCAAAGTCTTAGATTAACCTTTAGGAAAAAATTAGATATTTGTAATCTCTAGTTCATTTTAGAACAAACTAATTATTCCAGACCATAACGAGTGACTGGCAGTGTCATTAGTAAAGATTATCACCAGTAGCAAAGCCCATTCTATGACAAAAAGCAGTTTCTGACAAAAAGCATAAAAACTGAACATCATCACAAAGTTCTTTTTACCTGGTTCTGAAATAAAAACATTAACAGGCATATAAGAGGTTTTAGTAGAATCAGTTTTTAATTGCTTACAGCTTTTTCTACTGCAGATGAGAATATTAAACTCTTCAAAACAAGAAAATCTATAATTTGAATAACACAAAAGATCTAATTTAACTTCCCCTGTTTCCCCAGAGCAAGTGCTTACATCACTGAGATAGTTCTGGATATGTCCCTGTAATTGCACAAAACATTTAAAGAAGCAGAATCAGAAACAGCTTCAGTTTTACTTTAAGTAAAGGAGTTGGAGGAAACACTTCCTTAAGTGAAGCCATAGGTCAGGGAAAATCAAAGGATCCCAGGCCATGGCAGAAGGCAGATGCCAGGTCAAGGAAGGGCACCCCTGGTCCAGGCTTGGGGTGGTCTGGACATGGCAATGATGAGCCAGGAGCCCAGAAAATGAATCACAGAATTGTTAGGGTTGGAAAGTACCCCTGGAGACCATCTTGTGCATTTGTGGACATGGCTTCTCATCCTTTCACTGGGCACCACTGGAAGGACTCTGGCACCATCCTATTGACATCATCTTTTAAATATTGATATGCATCGATGAAATCTCCTCTCAGTCTTTTCCTCCTTCTCCTCTCTAGACTGAAGAGACCTCACCTATGCTGGCTAAGCTCCTGCCAGGCTGGTGAAAAACGCAGAGACCAAGCGCCAAGTCCGTGCAGCCTCACTATTGATTTTAGGGGGTTGAACTTCAGAAAGAATAACTACTATGTATCTAAAATTGCTAGACTCACCATTTCACATGTAAGAAATGCCTGCTGGTAAGAAATGCCTGCTGAGGTTGCACATTGTTTTCAGGGCAGGAGAACCAGATTCACACTACCAAAAAGAATTGTGGTTTTCTAGTTCAATGGCTGACCTGAGACATGGTGGAAGTTTTTATATTTTATTTTAAAAAGCCTGCCTCTTCAAACCTATTTTTTATACCCACTTCCAGGTTCAGCATCTTGACTCTTAAGTCAGTTTTAAAATGAGACATTAAGACACATTTACTTTTAAAATATTGAAAGAATCTCAACTTATTTTCAGTCTTTTCTTTATTCTAACTCATCACCAATTCAAAGCTAGTTTTGTAGAAAGTTTTGATTCCTTTCAAGACTATTCCAATGGAAAAGCCATACCTACATATATGTATATGTGTTTATTCTATTGTTTCCCCTTCTAGCAATAAGACAATGTCTAGTAATAAGACAATTTTTGAGATTTGCTGAACTGTTACAATTATGTAGTGAAACCTGGGATCTGAGCCAGGTATTGTTTTGCTAAAACTGATTTCTTACACAAAGAATGTATATATAATTCTTTTTCCCAGAACCCAAAAGGAACAGAAAAGAAACAGTTCATCTGGGCATGCTTCCAAGCCTGTCTTTTCAGACACCAATCTGCTCAAAAGAGCTTGGTCTTGGCTTCTTCCAAGGGGAAATGCCACTCCAAGTTCTCTTGCCTCTCCTGCTGCACCTCTTGCTTTTCTGCTTCCACAGCTGTGTTCCACCCACTGCCTGAGCTCTGCATTACCAAACAATGGTCATTTCCACCATCCTCCAAAAATCATCATCTTAGTCTTTCATATTTCTAGCTATTTTCTACTTTGGACTCAGACTTCTCTTTTTTCCTTGTTTGCTTTCATAAAGGAGCGTGACTGCCTTCTTTTATTCAGCTGAAATTAAGTGAAACAGTGTGCCAAATAGCTTGTCTATGATTGCCAAAAATAAGCTTGCTGGAAGCCATTTCTTTCAATGCCATAGACCTGTCCATTGTCCAAGTGGAATACAGAACAGAGATCTTGTGGAGCACGTCTCTGATTCATCCCCACTTAACTAACAGTGCTTAGTTGTTTCTTATCCCAAATATCCTCTTAACCATGACACTGTGCCCTGGATCATATTTCATCTTCCAATGATGCCTTTGAAACCAAAAGAAGTCTAAAAACCTCAATATTTTTTAAGATACACAACCCAGGAGATCTTTTCATTGCTTGTAGAAACTTATAACAAGACAGCTGAGCAAGGGAAGACATAGAAGTTAAGCTTTCTCTTCAACAAGCTTGAGGAAGAGAAAAGGACAATCCACCACAGTATCTGGTGATGTTGCTGAAAGGGGTTTTGAAAGATCTTGTAGCATGAGGAAGGCAAAGAGATGCCCTGGCAGAGAGGAAATAGCCCTAAGAATGCTGAGCGCCTCTCTGGAGTAGCATGGAGAAGCTAATAGCCAGCTTTCAAGGTAGCAGAGATGCTGAAGCAACAAAACAACAAAAAGAAGCTTGTTTTTAAAACAACCTAAAATTGTGTTCTCTGGTCTTCTATATTTGTCCCCATGGTCACAGACCCCATATTATGTATTCCTTTTCTTAATAGATGAAGTAAAATTACTTTTTTAAACTGAAATGTTGTGATAAAGCAGGACCACTTAGAAACACACACGCATACCTTTTCAAGAATGTGTGCAATGCTCCTGCAAGAACTGAGTCCTGATTTTACAGATAAAAATTTGCTGAGTTCCCCAAGGAGCTGCTGGCAAGCATTGGAAAAATTAGTGAGGTGCAATATTTTAGCAACTAAAATGTTTCCAGACTCCTCGAGAAGTTCTGCATAGGATGAAATACTATGAAGCTTCTTACCTTAATTAAAAGGGAAAATGAACAGTAAGGAGATCTTCTTTCTCCCCCTTCATCATGAATATCACTCCTATGCACCACTACTAATGTGATAAGACTAAGACTGGGTCTTTTCTTCTGGGAATCAATCTAGTCTGCAGAGGGGAAAATGTATGGCCAGTGTGGAGACAAAGGGAGGCATTGCCCCACTACTCTGCTGAGTAACAGGCACAGGTGAACCAAATTTAAAGAAAATAACCATTTCAGCAACCCCTCAATCCACCACATGAAGTAGGAAATGCAATCACAGACCACCTATCACAGAGCAAACAGCAGATGTGATCTCATTAAACCCTGATTTGATAGTATGCAAATTTTTCTTTTGTGCATTTCCATGTAGGCTTTGTTAATACAAGTCTGTGTTAGCTCCAAGTGAGAGACACAACCAAGTGGCATTGAGAAGGACAATGTTTGCTGGTAGTACTGCTAAGAACAACTCCATCAGAAGAGAGCAACTCAAAGGCCACAGCAATCTCTGGCAAACAGTGTTTTTACGATGAGTCCCTGATCTAGCCCTTCAGATAGCATTGCCTTGACTCCTGGCCCTGAGGTGATGTGAAATACCTACAGGCCACACACAGATTTGCAGGGAGGGCAAAGAAGCCACCAGGTCCCTGGTGCTCTCACACCTTGCTGCTCCAGCAGCTGGGCACCTAGGCAGCTTTCAGGTTCAAACTAAAGTAAAATAATTAAACCTGCTGCTTTTCCAACCTCTGAACCCTGTTCAGAAACAGTGTTTCTTCTACGCTGTATTGTCACTAACAGAATCTGTTTTGCTGTCACATAGGAGTGTAGAACCCAGGGCATGGCACAGAATGGTAACACCGACAGCAGGGCTAGAACAATTGTCAAAACTGCTTCTGCCCTGGCAATATGCCACATGTAGCTTTGTATTTCAAAAGACTTGGCCATTTAAAGTGGAGGCATTATTTCTTCTCATCTTTTAAGGGTTTTGGTTTTTTTTTCTTTCAGAGAAATGTCATTTATAGGAATAATTTTCAATTTTTACCACCAGCTTGAGATCTGGAAATTTGAGCACTTTTCATCAGTGTTAGCAAGAGTATGGAAAAACACCATACTCAGCTTGTTATAGCTAAGCTCATGCTATACAAAACCAGCTGGTTAAAATATCTGAATAAACAACTAAATATATCTATGCATTTTGGCACCTGCAAGACATTCTTTGTGGAAATCTACATGGTAGATTACTTAAAGAGCTTTCATAAGGGACACTGACTGTCACGGAGGGCAGATTAGTTATTGTCTAATGTATAATAACCTTCAACCAAGCAGAGCTTTCTTAATGGTTGGAAAAATTTTATTAACTGCAAAGGACATTATTACACTAAAGTTGAGAGAGAGAGAATAATCCTAAACCACAAGAAAAAATTGTTTCTCTCTTATGAAAATGTATAACTATTGTGAAAAGGATACATAGCTAAACTCCCACAAACTATTTGGAAAAAATATTTGCATGAAATGCTGGCAATGTTATGTAAATACTGTGATAATTAAATGTCTAATTTATTTTTATTGTTGTTATTATTTGCCTTACATCCATATTTGAACACTCTAATTAAAGCACAGTTCTGCTGAGTTCAATACTATACAAATATGTCAAGGGAGAAGCTCCATTTCCCTGGTGAATCTGCAATCCAAATAGCAAATGCAAAGTAGAAAAAGAAAGAAATTTAGGAAATGACTTACCCAAGAGCATACAGTAAGTCACTGTCAGAATGACGGGAAAAAAATTCAAAACAACAAAAACATTCCATCAGTCTTATGATATCAGACCTCACTGTCTCAATTTAAATCATGAAACACAAAAGCATGTGTGGCTCTGTTCATTCAAAACCACGTCTTCATTATCCTTCTCCCATCACATGCCTCTGTCTGTGATGCTGACTTGGGGGAGTGGGTTGGAGACAGAGACACCACTCACCCTGATGTTCACATGGCAAACAGAGAGAGCTCATTCTCAAGCCCTTCCCTATAAAGGGCATTTGAAAAACACAGTCTGGATATTTTGATTGGTCTGATCTCTACATCCCTTTGAGTTCTGGCCAGTGAAATGCTGCAGCCTTGGGAGAGATGTGATTAGGCAAAGCCCCTGTCAGTCAGCCCAGGGGCTGCTTAGTTTG
Organism: Ammospiza nelsoni; assembly: GCF_027579445.1. Lineage (NCBI taxonomy): Eukaryota > Metazoa > Chordata > Aves > Passeriformes > Passerellidae > Ammospiza > Ammospiza nelsoni. The sequence goes on along the minus strand of NC_080638.1, from coordinate 39,937,619 downwards.
CCCAGCACAGCTAGTATGTGGCAAATCTGTCCCTATTTACAACTGAACCCTCTGAACATAATCAAACATCTGAAAGGCACAGATATGCCTTTCCTATTTCACAACATAAACTGGAAGTTTAGCCCTTCCCACACTATGTATATTTTATATGGGAAAACACAATTTGTGAACTCCACATGCATAAACCAAAATCAAGCAAACCCCAATAGATCGAGTCAAGCACCCACTGAAAAATACCAAAGGATGAGATGGGCAAAGATCCCTCAAGCAGAAGAGAGCAATCCTGCAGTGATGTTTGAAGGATGAAAAACTGTGTTCTTACTAAACAACGGTCCCAGATCCAAGGAGGAATTGATCCTTCCACAAAGCTGGGATGGTATTTAAAACAAAGCAGAAACAGCCAGCCTCAAAAACAGTGTAAGCAGAAAGACTTTGCCTTTGAGAAATACAATTGTATAAGCTGGATGCTCCAAAATTTCTCAGCAGTTCTATGTAATTTTTTATGGTGCTACAAGAGAGCAGCCCTCAGGTTGTGGAACCTTGCACTGGGTCAGTGGTACATGCTGCTCCCAGCTGCAGCATCCTGCTGGTCCCACAGCTCCCAGGCAATTGGCACACAGCAGCAGCCTGAAGCCAGAGCGGAGTACATCACATGTACATTTCTAGTGTTCCTACACATTTCTCTACTTTTAAACAGAAGAAGATAGACATTTTTAGCTGCAAGGTATACAGAAATCTTGATAGAGACTGGGAAGCAGGAAGATCCACTAGAACAGCGAGATGAGAAAAAGGAACTTGTGTAGCTGTATTTTCCCTAGAGCATTTCTTTCAATTTTAATGGGAGAGTAAAAAGAAACTTTGGCTAAATACAGAAAATTCAGTTTTGGTATTGTTGCCTCTGTGACTTGTGTTGCCACCCACCATGGTGGACAAACCTTCCCAAGCTCAGTACAAGGTGGTTTCTTTTCCAACTTAGTCATCACTGCCTGTTGTCACTACATTGCAAGAGTTCCATTGTCATTACATTGCAAGGGCTCCCTATTGCTAGAGTTTCATACCTCCTTGATGGTTCTTGCAGGCAGCTCCTCCAGGCACTGACTCCAGCTCCCCTCAGCCAACCAATCCACTCTTTTATAACACTCTTCTGATGGGCCACAGCTGTGGCCTGGTAACATCAGGCCTGCTCTTAATCTTTTATCATTAACCCAGCTGCAACTCTTCAGGGGGTAAGATTACTTTCCATACTACCTTTATTTACTTATGTTCTATCTCCCTACAACGGCCAGCCTTGATAATGTGCACCTTAAAAAATCATCCTTGCACTGGAGTCCAGCTCAGACAGAAAAGTAAACAAACAAACAAACCACAATTTCCAGGTGGGAATTACTGGGTACATATTTTTGGTAGTAAGCTGTGGTTTTTGTCCAACCAATGTTTCAATCTTCTGCTTATTTTGGAATTTTGCTCAACTCCAGCCTCAACAACTTCAGTCAGTAAAAAGGCAACCCTTTCAAACCCCTCATGTGGGTTAGAAATTTCAACATTGTTAAGGAAAGCCTATATTATGAAAAGGGGGGAGGGGAAAAAGACACAAATTAATCATTGTCTGCCTTACCTGATATTGAAGAAATTTTTTAGGCAGAAGTGTTCAACCAATCTTATAATGAACATTTATTTCTACTCACTCTGTAATTCACATTTCACATTTATATTTGCACCCAACTGCAGAATTCATGGCCCAACCTCTGCAACTATATTTACAGATATTTTAAATATGAAACAGAACCCCCCAAGAAACAGCACCTCCTTCTTCCATTTCTTCCCCTCCTGCTGAAACCCACCTCAGAAGTATTTTAAAAGAAAGATTGTGTAATAACTTGCAATCAATCCCAACACCAGTTTTACTGCAGTTACAGCCAAGCTATACTCAGGACCAGATCAAGGGATAAGAAAAAGGTAATTTTCTGTCACCTTTGTTATCCAATCTCATTTCTCACACAGTCAAAAGCAATGAGCTAGTTAAGTTATCAGGACAATTTAGAGGAGTCTTTCTGAATTAGTTATCTGCAAGGAGCCTCAGACAGCTGTCCCACCAATGGCAGAACTCCACAGTGAAGAAGCAGAATGAAATCACCTCTTCCCACAACAGGACTCCAAATGCACAAGGAAGCTGGAAAAAACAAGACTAGTGCAAGGTCACCACATCTAGGACTGGAAATGGTATAAAATCCTGCAATAAGTGTCAAAGATGTGCCTAAAACTTCCAAGAAGATCAGTCTCCTGTTTCTGTCTGTAACAGGCTGTTATGACTTTTGATCCTCAGACCACTACAACGTTATCTTGAAGATAAACAGTAGGACTTTGCTATTTCTATAGGAAAATGGATATCTGCTGGAATCTCTGAGGTTCCTCCTTGCTGCCCCTGGTAGGGACACCTTCTCCTGCTTATTTGTGACCCCAGCAAGCCATCGAAGCTTCCTACAACATTCCAGAAAGCATGAGAGGACAGCACCAGAAAGGTGAAGCAGAGACTAGCACTTGCAAAAGAGCTCTGAAGAGCTCGGAAGTGTTGCATATCACAGCACAGCTCGGAGCTGTCCAAGCTCAGCAAAACCTGGCGTACAGCTGATTGCCTCCACAGCCAGGAGGGCTCAAAGCTGAAGGAAGTCACAATTCAAGTATCTTGGAAACATTTTGATGGTCCCATGGACTTCATGGCTATTAATGACAGCAGAAGCAGAAAAGCTGAATCTCTGGTAGCCTATTTGAGATGAATACATTAGCTGTGGTCAGAGTGACAATCTGGGTAGGAGGAGCTGAGCAGGCAGCAGCCAAGATACAGATCCCTTCCTGACTGGCTTCATCACACTTTATCCCAGCTCTGAAGGGATAAATATCTTACCACCTTTTCTGGTAAAGGGCAATTACCAATTCAGCAGCACCAACTGGCTAATGAGGAACTGAATTAACAGAGCTGACAAGAGCTCAGTTCCCCCACACTGCTGGGATTATACTGACTAGGAAAAGAGAGCAGCATATTTCCAATTCATGAAGGTGTGCACTAGACAACCTAATCTTGCTGCCCAATTTGTACCCCCTTAAACATCACAAGCCCCGTGAGATTTTGCACCTATAAGAGATGGAATTGGTTCTACTGTAAGTATGATTTAAATAATATAAACTTGAATAAAGTATATTATCTAGTCCATAATCTAAATTTTAATGCTGTATGTTAACCAAAGCCAAATTAATCAAAACTATTCCACAAAAAGCCAGATAGAAGAAATGGGAACGTTAAGTATGGTTTTAGGCAATTGGTCTCTTTTATCAGAACCTGGGATTTTGCAATCATTATTTTGTCTTCTTTGTGCCTGAAGCTTTCGTTCTCCATGATGGTTTGATCCTTTTTGCCAAGCCTCTTCAGCTGTAGAAAGCTTTGGTTTGCTTTCCAGTTCAGGTTCCTGTCTGCCACTTCTAATCCTCATTTTCATTCTTGCCGGTTAGTCATCTGATTTCTTTGATCCTTTGTAGAAAACCCTGAACTCCATTTTTATTCAGATTAGAATCCAGCATTGAGAAGTAATGTTTTCTTTTCCTTGTAGATTTGCAGCCTCTAGCTTATTAAATCTTGTTTATTTTTTTCCAAAATCTTCAATTGCTGCACTTGAATTTTCTTTGGTTTCAGGCCATGCTTCTGACCTACACACAGCATCTGTTACAACAGTTATCAGCCTCTAACAATTGCAAGGGGTGAACATCTTTCATGTCTTCTCTCTTTTTCAGTTCCCAAATGTTGTTTAGGAGGTAATGCTGGTGTACAGCACTGGGAGAGCAGTAAGTTACCCAGCTGCAACAGGCACTGCTTGGACTCTCACAGCCTTGCAGGTATGTAGGAAATGAGATCTTTCCATGCACTGAGGTGGGGGAAGCACTCTGAGGATCTCCACTGTTGTATGGGAAGTGCCTAAAAACCCTTGAGAACTTAGGATGTGCAGGCTGGCATCTCAAGGCACCACCACAGCAGAAATTATAGCTCCATGTGTGTGCCAGAGTACAGCCCTCTACAGGTGACTGACAAACACAATTCATCCAGCTCACGCTAAAGAGGATGGCACTTGACTTTAGCGCAGGTCATTGGATGAAGATGCTGGTGGACAGCAGGATCCCTTCCTTGTTGTGCCATAATGATTGTGAATTCTCAGTAGCCAGAATGGTCATCTGAAATATCACTCCGGTGTGATCCAACTGAAGTTTCCTGGAGGTTGCTGTCCACAAATAGGGAGGAAGATTTTCCAGTTGAAACCAGTGGAAGCAGTAAGTTGAGTGGGGTAGCTGAGTTGTGGTCTTATGAGGTGACTCAGCTGCTACAACATCAGTGTTAGCTGCTAATTCCTTGTAGAGAACAAGGTGTTTAATCCTCTATTTGAATGCACCACTGTTCCTTAATTGGTTTAGCAGTATGGCCAGTGCTGCTGCAATTAGAACAAAGGTTCCCTTTGCATAAATCACCTAGCAGTGTATTCTGCATCTCCATGCATGGGGCAAGAGAGGACATTGAGTCTTTAGCTTCAGAGCAATACAATGTTCTTAGGCCTCCTTTTGAAGAATCCCACGAGGATTTTGGGAACCATGATTATTTTCCACCAGAAGGTCCCTCCTAGAGACTTCAATGCCATGAATTTAGGAATTGTTCAGACATTGTTAGTATAGCAGTACTTAGAATTACATGAGATGCTCAGTGTTAAGGATGCTAAGCCAAGAATACCCAAACTTTTGCCTTCTCAGACAGACATAAACATGCTGAACACTTCTCTGGGACCTGCCTTTCTCCAAGTAGAATAGACCATGCCTGTACATGAATCCCAAAGGTTCAAATTTTGGCATAGAAAACATCATGGATGCAAAACAGTATTGAACAGGCCTTGCAGATATAGACTTTGAAAAAATAATAATTTCAGATAAGAAAAGGACAAAAGCTCTTCACACCTTTGCAAAAAGGTTTACAGATTTTAAAGTTTGCAAAAAGGATGAGCTGGGCAGTCACTGGGTTGCATCTGAAGAGTGCTAGGGAAGAGCCATTAATTCTGTGTTCTTTATACTCATGCATGGAAGCATGAAAGTCAGAGTTTATGTACATGTTCTTGAAAGATCCTGTTGTTCAGATTTCTGATTTCTCACACGCATGTGCCTCTGGGTCCAGGCTGATGAGTACTCAAGGAACACAATACATTGGCAAAACAGAAAAGAGTCCAAACAAACATGAAACAATGCCAAGAAGCCATGAATATGCTGATTTAAAACACTGTTAACGAATTTTAAGGACTGCCAAGTTCCCTTAAGTATAGCTAAACAAGAAATTAAAAGCCAAGGGACCATTGCAGAAGTCCTTTTGAATGGACCTTTTCTATAGGAGGATTAGTCACCTGTTTGTTCAGTAAGACTCATTATTTGTCCAGTAAACACCAGTATATATATTTTTTGGTTTTGGTTTTTGTTTTGTTTTTTTTTTGTACCATACATCCAGGAAAAACTGGAGCATTGGTACTGATTCCTTGACCTCTTTGCTCTGATATTCTGACCAGCAATGTAACTAAGCATTCATTCTTTACAGTTTTCATGATACACCTGAGACACTGCAGATACAAACCCTGAGTGGGAAAGAGATGTTGAATTAAGTTTTCTTAGTAATTACCCTAAGCAGAGATGATCTTTTGTCTCTTGGTCTTATCTATCAGGTATTAATTGCTTCCCTGGTTCCCTACAGCTGCAGAGTTTTCTTTTCCTAAGCCTCTTTCTCTTCCAAATACATTTCTTGCATTTCTTACCTGTATAGAGCTACTGAGCCCTTTGTTGCCATAGTTTCCTTAATTGTTCCTATGTCTGTCCTCTCCTGTTTTCCACAACATACAATTCAAAAACTTTTGCCATCCAGGATCTTAATTACTGACATAAATCACCTAAGTTAACAAGAGAGCTGTTAAGGAGACCTTTAACACTGTGATATTTGCAATTTATGGTTTTGATTTAGCCACTTGTTAAGACTCAGCAGAAAACAATTTTCTGTCTTCTAAAGCTTTACTTCATTGTAACCCATACACAGTGTGAAATAAGAAAGAAGCATTCAAAAGCTGAAACCTACAAATATAAAAGCAAGTGTCACCCAATTCTTAAAATGGAGTTTTTCAAGCAGCTTGTCTAACTATGGTGTTCCATGTCCCAGTGCTATCTTCACCTTCCCTGGGATCTTCATGCTGTTTAGCAAAGCAGATAAAGCATTTTGTCCAGATGGTAATTTGTGCCCAAAAAATGCGTGACTCATGAGGTTAGTCAAAGAAGAGGCTAAATAAAAAACAAGGGGGGAAAAGTTCATGTTACTTTTCTTCCATCTACTCACACTACATTCTGGTTCCAGGGCTGGTGGCTGGGGGACAAGCAGGAATAGCCACATTTGCCTGAGTTTCTCTGTCATTGGATTGCACACATATTCATCTGTACATACATGTCAAGTAGTTATTCATTCATAAAGCAAACAAAGCCAAAAAACAAAACACCCACAAAACACCAAACAACTTGTGATTTATTTGACTCATAACCAGAACTTGTAAAGATAAAGCATATGAAGCACTAGCAATTCAGAAGTAATATTCTGGGCAGGAAATTTCACCAATGGATAATGATATCTTTAACAGCGACTACAAGATTTAATTTTCATGCAACTTGTTAAACAAGAAGCACCACATGAGCAATGGGACACGGGGTGTGTGCAGAGGTGTCGCCCGGGGAGCACACCTGACACACTCCTGCATTTCCCATTGATGTACCACAGCCACGCTGACAGGTATTCCGTACTTTCGGAACCGAAAGCCGAGTCCCGGGCGGCGGAGGCCGGACGAGCAGCGAGCCCTGTACGTCCGTAGCGCAGAGCGCGGCGGGGCCGCGGCCAAAGGCGGAGGCGCACAGTTTGGAGGCGCTAAAGCCGCGGAAGGGAAACGGCGGGTCCTTCCTCCGCTGCCGGCTTGGGGACGCACCGCCACCGCACCTGGCAGCGGCGGGAACTCCCGCTCCCTCCGAGGGACACCCGCTCCCCCCGGGGGACACCCGCTCCGTTCCCTCCGGGGAAAACCCGTTCCGTTCCCTCGGGGGGACACCCACTCCCTTCGGGGCACACCCGTTCCGTTCCCTCCGGGGCACACCCGTTCCGCTCTCCCCGGGGCACACCGGTTCCGCTCCCCCCGGGGCACACCCGTTCCGCTCCCCCCGGGGCACACCCGTGCCGCTCCCCCCGGGGCACACCCGTTCCGCTCTCCCCGGGGCACACCCGTTCCGCTCTCCCCGGGGCATACCGGTTCCGCTCCCCCCGGGGCACACCCGTTCCGCTCCCCCCGGGGCACACCGGTTCCGCTCTCCCCGGGGGACACCTGTTCCGCTCCCTCTGAGGCACACCCGTTCTTGCGGCCCGTTCCGCTCCCGCCGCCGCGCCTCGCGCCGCCGTGTCCCTTGTGCAAGGGCGCCATCTGGCGGGAGCGGCGGGTGGCGCCGCCGGGCCTCTGTCCCTCCGCCGCAGAGCGCCGGCAGCCGGGCGGCCCCGGGAGGTTGGAGAGCCCCGGGCGGCCCTGGGCAGCCCATGGAAGCTGGGGAGCCCCGGGAAGCACCGGGCAGCTCTTGGAAGCTGGGGAGCCCCGGGAAGCACCGGGCAGCTCATGGAAGCTGGGGAGGCCCGGGGAGGCTCGGGCAGCCCCGCGGCCCCGGCTCCGCCAGCAGCACTGCCGTTGAGGCGTCCGGCACCTTGCGGGCCAAAAGAGTAGGAAAGGTGCTGAAGGTGACTCGGCAGCGCGTCGCTTGAAATGCCAGGGCTAGGGCAGGGGAGAAGTCTGGTTTTTTTTATTATTACTTTTTTTTTTTTTTTTTTTTTTTTTTCCATGGAAAGTATAATTTCGAAGGGATTTAGTCACAACATAGCAGGGTCGGGCACGGGATGTTCCCGCATCCCGCTGATCTTCCCGAGAGTAAAACACAGGGCGCAAGAGGAGAGAGCCGAGCAGGGGCCGGTTTCTGCGAGCACGGGAGTTCACGGCTCCCAAGTCTCAGCTACTGAAATAACTGCTTCAGGGACAAACTTAAATGCACGTATAATCATTCACACTCATGAAAAGCATTCAGGGAAAGATCCTTATCAGAGGTTGGCGCTTAAGTGAAGTATTTGGGGACTGGCCACCCCCTCATTTTCATCATAGGGATGCTGAATTCCTGTTCCTCTAAGGAATTTGTTTAAAAAGCTCCTCAAAGATTTTATGCCTGGATGTTCATGTTTCTCTGCAGCAATTCAAGATTCTCTGTATCCAAGAAACTACAGTTATGATGCTATTTTATATGCACATACTTTTCACCTCTTTTTTTTTCTTTTTTCTTTTTTTTTTTTTTTCTATGTCTACTTACTTAGTTTTCCTCTTTTAAAAAAGGGCAACCTGCACACACACCCAAAAAAACACAGAAACTGACCATGCTCTTGGCAAGTCAGAATCTGTAGTAATTTGCAGGTCTCTCCTTCAGAACTGCTGCCTCTGAATTTTAAAATTACTTATCTCAAGAGAAATTGGTATGCTGGCAGAAGAATAAATCTCAATAGCTGTATAAGAATTTGTATTCATTCAATCTCTTGTTGAGGACTTTGCTTTGTAAGACAGTATTTTGTAATATGTCAGGTTTTGCCTCTCTGGTTCTTTGTTGTTTAAACTGACGAGCAATAAGCTACCTTTTCTTTTTATACTCCATCACTAAAAAGTTAGCAATTTTCCACAACAATAAATGGAGCATAGTAAAAAAAGTAAAAACTTACAGTGAAAAATGCTTGGAAAAAAATCTTGAAAAATCATACCTACTCTTGTTTGTAATGTGTGAAATTATTACAAGTATGTTCACTCTGAGGACTATTGATAGATTACTCACAATTTAGCTAAATTCAATGAACCACATACTGTGCCCATCTCAGTAGGTGACTCATGCATTTTGTATTTCAAGTATCAAATGTTTGCCAAAAACAGTATTTAAAAAAGTAGGAAAATGGTTCAAAAGGGCTTGTGAATAGGTTGGGACTACCCACAGGCAGCTCTTACTTATGTTCTGACCACTTACATAGGATTTCATGGCACTGCTGTAGTGTTCTGCTAGAAGTAGTGCTTAGCCACAGCAGCCCCACCTTATGCACTTCATGTCTTTTTCTCCCATATATTGTACATTCTTTAAATACACACACATTAGAATTTAATGCAATGCTTTAAAGCAGTTGTGTTTTAAAGAGAAAAGCCTGCAGAGTAAACATTTTCCCTACGGAGTTACTGCTCTGTAATTTTATACACATTTCCTAATTTTCCAAGCACCATGCTTTGCCCCTCTAAATTTCAATGTAAAAAAAAAAAAAGCAAACAAATCAGCAATGTCAAAAGAATAATTTAGCTGATTCCTGAATAACGTATAATCCTATTTTAAATCAAATATTTCAATATAAAGCTCCAGAATCAGGTCCACAAGAAGGAACAGGCTTCAGTCCTCCTGGTCTTGACACCTTTCCACAGCTTCAACACTTGCAGGGTGACAAAGGACGCCACTACATGTTGAAGACTTGGTAGGTTAGCTTAGATTTAGGCAGTTTTCCAAACTCTTTCATACAGAGCTCAGAATGCATCTGCATCTAATTTTTACCTTCAAGTAAGGGTTACCTGATCCCAGAACATTGTGCATTGCATATGCACAGCATCCATGTATTATAAACTCTTTTGTGAAAGCAGACAATCATGTGCCTTCGTGGCGTGGGATGAAAGAGGACAATTTTTTTTTTTACCAGGGCCTGTGAATTGTACACATTTATAGAGGGTGTGACTTTCAGTGTCTGCTTTCTGGATGCCTTAGAATGGGTGAAATATTTGGTGAGATATTTTTGCATGTTTGATGACTCCTTTAATTCATCACTGATCATCATCTTCTTTGCCAGCCTTCCTTTGGCACTTCCCCCCATGGGCTGGCTCTGTCCCACAGAATCCCTTCTGATCCCTGGAGGAGGCCAGTACAGTGGCATCTAAAAAGTGATCAACCCGGAGTTCACGGAATCATAGAGCGATTTCAGTTGGAAGGGCCCTAGGAAATCACCAATTTCCAACACCCAGCCATGGGCAGGGACACCTGCCACTAAGCCAGGCTGCCCAGGGCCCCATCCAAGCTGGCCTTGAGCACTTATGGGGATGGGGTTCCCTGGGTGACCTGTTCTAGCATCTTATATCCAGTTCCTAATATCTAATCTCAATCTACCCTCTTTTGGTTTACCGCCATTACCCCCTTGTTCCTGTGTGTCCTTGGAAAAAGCCTCTCTCCTGCTCTCTGGGAGGGGTCCAGGGAGGCTGCTATGAGATCTCCATGGAGCCTTCTCTACTCTGGCTGAACAATGCCAACTGTCTCAGCCTCTTTTCAGCACCTCTCGAGAGTTGCTCAATCCTTCTGCTCATCTCTGTGGCCTCCCCCTCCTCCGTGGGGTCATGTTGACTAGGGATGTATTAAGCTGATGGAGTCACAACTTCCCTATATATGCAGAAGTGCTACAGTTAAGCATAATATTGACCTCTGAACTTTATTTAATAAATTAAAAATCTAGCATGAAGCACATTTCATTCGTTGCTTTGTCAACCACTTCACATTTGTACCCTGTGTTTCTTGCAAAAACTGTCAAAAGAACACGCGTGGAAAAGTATTGTGGGAAAACATTTTATTTATTTTAGATTCATTTAATGAGATTTAGCAACCAGGCAGCAAATAGGAAAAACAACATCAGTATGCCCGGACAATTCTCTAAAGGCCTTTACCAACTGTTTTGTAAGAGGATCATTAGCATCCTGCCTATGAATTACCAAAATTGATTTCTTCATATTGACGTGGGTGAAAGTAATGATACTTGAAGGAAATGTAAAATTTTAAGCAGAGAATGTATACATATTTTGCTGGTAATATAAACTTGCCCAAGTGTTCTGCATTGGGAGTGAACGCATGTACAAGATGGAAAATCTCAAACAACATACAGATTGTATTTTTTAATACTCTAAGATTGAGGCATTGCTCCACTTGGGAAATCATGTTAATTGTTAAATGATGACAGCTGTAATATTAACATTTTTAACAAGGGGCCAGATTATTGCTTTACTCTCCATGCATCATGCTAGAAATGCTTTTTAACATCAGAGACTCAATATTTATCAAGAGAATTTGATTTAGTAATAACCAGTATAACAGTACTCCACAGTTTCCATTAGTTTGATTGAATGTTATATCTGTCTAAGCAAACCAAGCATTAGGCGCTTCAGTGAAAGTCACTTGTCATAGAGAAAAATATAATGCATGAATATTTCATTAGTAGATGAATACCCATAAAAACTTTACTTGAAATGCTTGAAAGCACCTACTGAATGCTTGCCAGTTATCTCATAAAACAGAGATGGTAGTAATGCTGCTGTTGAAACAGGAAAAAATCTATTAGATCATTTAACATACTAAAACAATTATGGTATAATTATAAGGAACATAATTATATGTTCTTGATGTCTTTAACAGTGCAAGCCTCACTAATTAACATTAGAAATTCAATCAAAACAAATTATGCTTTAAAATTTAAGGATGAACTTAAAGAGAAAGATCACATTTACCAAGTCAAACAAATATAACTTTAAATTCCACCTATAGTAGGCAAACTCCTCATATGCATGTTTGCAGTCTCTCTCTCTTTCCATCTTCTAAATGTTATTGTATTTGGAGATATATCGAGAGAGAGAGAGAGAGAGATGTATACATACACTCAAATTACTTACCATTATAGAGAGCTATAGTGTCAGTTTTGCCTGAGACAAAGTCCAGTTGGGATTCTTGTGGCCTTTAGTTTAAACTTTAAAGGAAGAGATTCATTCTGTTCCTGGTGTATTTGGGTGTTCTCTGCATATACCTGCATTGTGTATAAACTTACCATAAAGTTTTAATCTCAGATTCTCCTTAGTTTCTATTTTACTGTTCTCTGTTGCTTTTCACCTCTCTGGACTATGGGACTTTTTTTACAAAAAGCCCACCAGTTTTTGGGCAAAACATTCCATTCTTTTAAGTTTAGATATGTCATGTCATTAGGACAGCAAAGAAGATTTGCCCAGATTTTTCCCTGTATTAACAATTCTCTTGAAAACATCTGTCTTGCAGAACTGGAATTAGCCTAATTGCTTCAATCCTGTTGTCATTCTCAGTTTTCTACTGGAAGGGATTTCTCTGAGGCTCAGGCTGGTTCCAGTCAAAATATACATGTTCTTTTTTTGTTTCTTCCTAAACAAACATTGTGTTTCACATCGATTATGGCTCTGTCTCAGTTACCCCTGTGCTCCACAGGAAGGATGGACACTTGCTTGTAGCTCCTGCATCCCTTCAGAGAGGGAGGGGACTTCCAACCAGCTGGGATGCATTTCTCTGGAGATGTCCAGTGGAGCCCAGCTCTGTGAGCAGCGCAGCCAGTCAAGGTACACAGAGCAAGAGCACTTGAAAACTTTGGAAATATATAGAATAATATTTAATCCAAAATAAACAACTGTCTTTTTTCTTTTAGTATTAGAGTGTTAGATACAAAAACAAATTTCAAAATATCTGAATTGCTTATGGAGTGGAAATTCCCCATTTTTGGCTAGCTCTTTTCCTAGACTGCTACTGATAGTCTGATAATTCTCAAAAAAGTCTTGGTGTGAGGATTATGAGATTTCAAGTCCTTATTGACCATTAGAAAAGCTGGTACTTTAGACCCAAGTATATTCCCAGAAACACTGGACTTTATCAGAGCACATCAGCCACAGCAGTGATCAGTGCCTGTGAAAATGTGCAAATTTTTCACAGAATAATTGCATTGGAGTATTTGAATTCTAAGAAGAAAATTCAGACAACTCCTTGCATAATTTGATTAATCAACACCTCCTCAGTGAATAAAGAGTCTCTCATGCTATTAGAGGTTGAATGGATTCAAGAGCTATGCTGGAGAATGACAGCAAAAATTGACTGAATAACACAGAAACAAACTTGTCAAGTCCCCCACATATAAGACTGCTTTCTATTTTAGGTTCTATTCCATTCTTCCACAGAACCAAAGATGATGGGATGTCTTGATCCTCCATATAAGCCCTTTAAATATAGCAGTGTAATGCTTTTATGTGACAAAATATCCCTGTTGTTGTAGGGCTGCCTGTTCTGCTTTAACCCCTTCACCACACAGTGTTTCTCAGCGCAGCTGGAGTATGGATAAACCCTCTACAGTTTTTCCTTGAGAACTTCTAAACTACATCCCATTCCTTCTGTGAACTGGAGTTTTCAAAACAATTTTATTCACATTTTCACATTCATATGGCCAGCTGTGCAATACAGTAGGCTTCTGTTATTTGGTTTAGTTTGCAAATGTTTTTAGTAAGGCTTACAATAAAATATTTTCCAATGCCTACCATCATCTTTCCTCTTCTGAAGAACCACCAAAATACCTCTGTGGCCCTGGCATGCATTTCACTGGTATTTGGAATGGCAGCACACAGTGACAAATAAATAAATGGTAATAAAGAAAAAAATTACATCAATTTCACTTTGAAACAAATGATTGCAAAGCAGCTGATTACAACTGGAGAGAAGATGTAGAAAGGTAAAATGCTAGTAGTATCAACTGGAGTGAATTAACTGGGGTGCTCAGGCACAGCCTCGGGAAGAGGATTGACTGTCAGAAGGAGATTTTAGTGGTGTGAAAACTTGCATTGCATTTCTTCAGCACACGGAAGAGCAATCTACCTGGTTTTCCCAAACATTACAAAATCAATCAGGCATTTCCCCAGTCTGTTGTCTGCTGAGAGGGATGAGGAACCCTAGAATGAACAGGAATGAAAAAAGACCAGAAAATCTTTATTGTACACCAGTACATTTTGAAGAAATATGCTTATTTCTGATAATTTTTTTCTTAAAAAAGAATTTTTTGAAACACTTTTGGAAGAAAATATAGCACTTATTGTCAATTTGTGTATTTGGCAATAAAGGGAGAAGTAGTAGAAAAACATTTTGGATGCTGCAGGACACTCAGACTGAGTTTCTCATGAAGTTTCGCTCAGACTGAGTTTCTCATGGAGTTTTTTTCCCCAAACTTTATCTAGCTATTACAGTCATTTAAAAGGTAATTTTAAACAGAAATTCCTACACATGTACTAATAATTTTTTTTTTTCTCTTCTGCTTACAGCCTGTTGTGGCATTAGTTACAGTTGCTTCAATAACTTCCTTTAACATCTTCAGCCTATATATCACCAAGTTAAATATGTCTTGACCAGCTCCAGGAAGGATTTCTGTGGGAATGTGAGGGAGATTTCCAAATCTACTTGTCTGAAAGAGCCTGACTTTCATTTTCAAATTTGAAAATATTAAATTATTTTTTTCCAGAGTTACCTGAGATGCACATGTACTGCACATTTCTTCAGTATTTTAAATCTGTAATTAAATGGGTTTAGCAAACAGAAAATCAGTCTAGAAGGTGAATATCCTGGCCTTGAGACCAAATACTCTGAACCCATGGTAATTTTTATTTCACTGTTGCAAATATAGCTGTACTTTGTCTTAGATGCAAGGATTTCAACATCTCGTCAAAGTATTACACCACAGCAGAATTAATATTCTTTAACATATTTTATCTGGTGATCAGGATAAGAAAAAGTAAAGTCCCTCCAAAATAAGCTTACTGCATTCTTAAATTGTGTCTTGCTAAATAGATTTTAATCAATGCTATCCATTCACAAAAAATAGCAATGTGATGCATAACAAGAACATAATTTGCTGTACTGGGACAGTAACAAAGCAGAGTACTTACTTACCCTGTAATGGCCATTCAGACCAGAAAAGAAAAGGGGAAGCACACCAAACTGGTTAAGACACCAGGGCATTCTGACCTAATGACCAGGACCTTGGAAAAGTGGCTGTTCAATATTCACAGCTGTTAATTCTCACAGTTTCACTGTAAGATAGCACAAATGAAATGGGGGCAAAGTCAATACTGGTGTGCTTAAGTTGATGGCATGGAGACAATGCAGCTATAATATTTTCATGTGTCCACTTATGAACTGTAACTTGTGGTGTATCATTAGACTCTGCAAAGAGGTGCAATAGTAATAAAAGGAGAAAGCAACATCTGTCCTCAGAACGTACTTTCCCAAGGGACAAGCATGAGAGCAGAAGGAATAGCAGAGGCATTTTGCCATCTGAAAGAGAGCAAAAAGAGTGAGCTACAGGTAAGCTGAGAAGAGATGCCAGATCTGTCATCCTTCAAGGCGTGCTCAGAGAGGATGGGCTCAGCAGGGAAGTGCCAGCCTCCAGACAGGTAAGTGTCCACCCTCAGCAGTTAAAGCAGGGAGCTGCACTCAGTGTTGGGCACTTACATTCAAGCAGGAAATCTGGCATCACTCTTTAGTCACACTGATGTGCCAGGCTGTGATTCATGTCTCTTTAGAGACACTTTCCTACCATGGAATATGGAACTGTGGCCCTTGAGGGAGAATAACAGCATGAAATCTGTGGGTATGTGCTCCTGATGAAATCAGCATTTTTTTTTAAACCTTCCTCTGAAGGCCAGAATTTCCGGGACTTCACATGAATGTTCAGCATTTATTTTCACAGTTACTTAAGCAACAAAAAGATTTCAAGGTAAGAATTGCAGCTAAGTAATTACTGACTCGCCCACCTGGAGGACATCCCAGCTCTCCTCAGCAATGCAAGCCTTATCTATTTTATTAACTATTGTATTGCTATTTTATTAACGAAACCAAAAGGTACCACAATGGCAGTGCCCCATTTGCCTTGCTGTCTGGGTTTCAGATGACATAGAGTTAATTTTTTTCCTAGTAGCTTGTAGTACAGTACTGTGTTTTTTGTATTTAGTATAAAAATAATATTGATAACACACTGTTTTGGCTGTTGCTAAGCAGTGTTTATGCTGATTCAAGGACTTCTCAGCTTCTCACACCTCCCCAGCAGCGAGTCAGCTGGAGGAGAGAAGAAACAGCCAGGACAGCAGACCCAAAATGACCAAAGAGATATTCCATATCATAGGGCATCACAAACCAAGGGGAAAGGTGGCCTTGGGCCACTGCTCAGAATCTGGCAGCAGTCCTAGGAATCCTAGGAAATGCTGACTTTCTGAATTCATTGCTTCCTGAAGGCTGACTGGAGGTGTTTAAGCTGATCCATTTCACAGTGCATTGCAACATGCAGATACCCAGTTACCAACCCTCAGCAAATGAAGCAGTAACCAGCAACATCATTGAATGTCTTGACAGAATTTTCTGTATTTGTCCTGCAAATGTCAATGTACTGGTTTAATCAGCTGATGGCAGCATCCTGATAAAAATTATATTTATTCATTAGTTCTATATCAAGTTAAAGTAAAGCAATTAAAATTCCCTTGCACGTCCATAGAAAAAGTAGATTTTAAAAAATTCACTGTGTTGATTAGAAATTTAACAAAGAATAAGTATTGTTGATTCTAGAAGTCTTTTTTTTACCCTTCAGAGAACAAGCCTTAACTAACTGGAGGTCACATTTTAGATCTAAAATATGGACATAATGAGACTCAATTCTTTTTTACAGTGCTTTAAAATCTCCTGATGAAAAGTGCCATATAAGATTTTGATATTATTATGATTAATGCTCATAATCACCATCTTGTCAGTACTTTTTCCCCTTCTGACCTTCTAGTTTCCATGTAGTAAAAGGCACTTACCTCACTGCTTGATCAAGCTCTTAAGACAGCTCAGGCAGCAGGTTTATGCCTCCTTTCCAGGAGGTGGATTCAAGAATCTACCTAGGTGGCTTGATAAAAGGAATGGGATGCTCTGGAAAAAAATATAGAAAAAAATCTAAAAAAATCATTGATTCTTATTTATCCAAGGAAGTTTTTCTTCTCCTCAACTCTCAGGCTTTTTTCTCCCTGGGTCACTCTCCCTTTAGGTAGGACATCCATGGAAATCATTCTGAGTGATTTTATTTGAGATGGGATGCATTAAGGATAGTGTTTCAGCAGTGAATGTTTCAGCAGCACTCATTCCACTGCAACATCTTCAGGCTTGTGGGCAAAAATTGGGGTTATCTCCCTGTTTTATTTTGGGTATTGGGCATAAGCTGCTGAGATGCAGCCTCATCAGATACAGAACTTGGAGCAATACTGTGAAGAGAAGTGAGAGTTTAAGGAATTGTGTAAATTACACTTTGGTGCTTTTCTGGTTGTAGTGGCACTGGTGTTTCTCACAGGCTGCAAAACAGCAGCTGGCAGGCAGCAAGTGACCTTTGCTGCATCCTTGTGTGAGTTATCAACTCCACAGCCCCACCCTAAAGCAAAATGCAAGCTCACTGAATAAAATCCTGGTCTCAGCAGCGTTAATGACAAAACCTCCTCTAGCACTGGACAAATGTCATCTATCCTCTGGCTGTGAAAAATATTCTGGAAAGCTTTGTTCTCAGGTAGAAGGACATTGTCTAGGTTTTTTGTAAAATGCACACATTTCAAAATAATGGTCTGAACAAGTTTTTTAATAGATGTCTTTGAAAGTTTAGCCACTGGACACTCTTTTCCCAAGAGAAGAAGTCCCATTACCAGCCAGGGCTTATTGAGTGTAAATCCATTTATAATGAGCTTCACTCATACTTTTTTGTAAAAATAAAAAGCATGGTTTTGGTAAAATACTGAAGATGTTTGAATATGAGATAAGAGCAAATACAAAACTTCTCCTAGTTTACTCACATATCTGCAATTGAGCTGTTCCTAAAGAAGAGCATTATTGTGTTCCTTTGAGTGAAGGGTGACAAAATTCTTTCCTACTTAATACTATTCCACTGTGGTGGAATATTAAACTTAAATGAATTATAGCTACTTTAAAATATTTTAATTAAACTTGTCAATATATTAATCAATATCAATTATCAATGTTTATATTAAATGCATCAATATAAATGTGGTGATGCTGGACAAACTGCCTATATAAAGAGATATGATTTCATATAATATTCCACTGCCATATAGCTATATTAATATATCTCTACACCACTGGAGATATCCAAACTTACAGGAAACTTTAGGAAATTGTTATCCTGAAACAAAGAGATCAAGTAGGGACTTCTCTGTTATTGCAGATTAACTAAATATTGTTTTAGGAACTTGCTTCTTTTCTGTTGCAATGTTTGTTTCTGTGTTTCCAGGTAGCATTTCTCCTTATGAAATAGATCAGAATGCATTAAGAAAACACTTAATGATATTGTAAATAGAACAGCTGAGCAAGATTATCAAGTAAAGCTACTTGATAAAATCAAGTAAAGTTCATTTATTTTTCCTTTCTGTTAGTTCATGTCTTGCTACTGTAAGTAGAACATATTTGCATTCTAGGTAATGTGACTGACCTGGGAATGCCAGTTCCCTAAGTTCTGGCAAGGAGAAATTTGTTACATATTTAAAACGAGCAGAGGTCAGCATTTTCAGGCTATGATCTGGCACTGCTAGAGCAGGCTCCCCACCCATGAAACCAATGTAGTGCTTGTGGTGGTATATCCATAACTCTGAGGCAAAACTTCAGTTGATATATTTCCCTCTGGAAAATTAGAATTCATTTACTAAGTTAATGTAACTATATAATGGTTTTGGCATTAGCAAACATAGGACCTACATTTTTCACAAAACAATTGACAACTACAAGCATTTTTAAAAATACAAATATCTCTGGAAAAACTCACTGAAATAAAATCAGTCAAATTCTATTTTAAGGAGGAAAACTCCCTAGATTTAACTGAAACTTAAACCAGGAAACTTATATTTGGAATAACTGTGTAAGTATTTATGTTTCTTGCCACTAAAGTTCAAGATAAATTTCCAGAACTATACACATTCAGATGTTTAATGAGGTCTAAAATAATAGTGGTTACACATATTTATAGCTGTTTTGACAAGCTGGTAAGATAATTAGAAGCACATAAACTGAATATCCAGGGAGTAGGCTTTTTGTGCATCAGATTTTCTCTTTTCATGACAATTTTCCAGTGCCAAGGTTCGTACAACAGTCAGAACATCTAAACATTATAAAGAATAAGTAAAATCCACTTCGATATTTTTCCTCTGAAATTGCCTATATACAGGCTGATTTCAAACAGGTCAAATATTCAACTGTGGGACAAACCTGCAGATCACTTGGTTTTGTCTTACTCTGCAAGTAGGGGCAGTAGGTGGTATGGGTCTCATATGTTTGCCGTTTTCTTTGCAGCCATCCTTAATGTTGTTTTAGCTTGGGTGTTACTAGAAAAGAGGTGGGGAAAGGGTAGAAGGGAGTTTGATATAAATATCAAATAATATAAATTATTTGAGTAAAAAGTATAAATTTTATTTCTTAAGGTTAATTATCCAAATTAAAAGGTGGGGGGGAAAGGCCTCTAATTAGCAGTAGTTGCTTAACTGTTACTCAGGAAAGAGGCAAGGAGTTCGTGAAAATAATATATGAATATTCTCATTCTTCAAAATGCCTCCCTCACAGTAAGTGTTTCAGCATATGTGTAGGCCATTGTAGAGGAACTGTCAATAGTGCCATCAGAGCTTGGTATTTGGAAAATTTTGTCATCCAAAAAATTTAATAAGTCCCAAATTCACCTTAAAATCTTCCACTTTTCTTGATAGTCACAGGCAGGTGATCAATCCTTTTCCATGCCAGATCAGTCACTCTCCACTCAGACTCAGATGTCTCTCTGAAATAACCTTGACTTATATTATTTTTACATTTCTCTGTGCATTTTTCTCATTGCTTTGCTGAATTAGTTGCGTTTATTTTTACCTCCCTCTGCCAGCTGCACAGATACCACTAGCTGTGAGACAAAAACCTTCACAGCTGGAAACAGCCTAAAATAAGCCCTGGGATGATGCCACAGATACACAGCATCAATTAGCAGTGGGAGCAGCTGTTGCAGCAAGCAAAGACCTTCCTGTGTTTGGTTTGCACCCTTGTCATTTAGCATCAGATGACAGCACTCCTCATCAGGATGCAGTCATTGCACGCGTGCTGCGCAGCATCATCCCAGCACAGGGGGCCAGAATAAGGCTTTGGAGCCACTTCTGTGCAGCATAAGCTCTATTTTGAGACTGTAAGTAGTGCACAGGGAGTTTTTGCTGGCCCTAACACATGTAAGCATCCCTTATGGGCAGCAAAGCACAATTAGAGCTTAGTCACTGAGGAGCTGCCCTTTTTTTAGGTGGCCCAGATTGATGAGAGTGCTCTGTCATCTCAGTGACTCTGTCCCAAGGACAATACATGGCGCAGAGGCCTCAAAAGTCACTGATGATGGTGCAGAGCTGAGGGAGTGTTATTTACATGCAGTCATCTTACAAACTGTAGAAAAGATGGTAGCTCAGGCTTCTGCTACTTGTCCATGATTTCACAGGGAGACAGATGGAAAGAGGACAGGGATGATGGGATGAGAAGGAGAAAAATATGGTGCAAGAGAGAGGAGAGAGAGAGGGACACATTAAACTCAGGTTGTAAATTATGGGCCAGATAATGAGCCTGCTTCAATGAATTATTGTTAAACCAAATACAATTATCCTCCCAGTACTCTCTGTGTATGCAGGTTGATATCATAAATGTTGTTGTTCCACCAGGAATCCAAGACACCATCACACATCAATCTGTTATAACCCTGCCGTGGATCATGAGCAGAATCACTTGAAATTACTTGCCAGCAAGAGTTTCTAAATGATAAAACAAATGTAGTTACTGTGTACAAAGCATTTGGAGAGAACCATAGAATGAAATGCATTGAAATAAGCTTGTCTAAGACAAATTGCAGCTTGGAAACACACAGAAATTTCAGTGCCCTCTAGGAAGAATGCTTTATAGGAGTGATTCTGGTGGACAGGTGACTCACATTAATTCCTTCAAACTCTTCTTCTCCCAGTTCTCAATATATGCAAAATTAAACATAAAGATTGTTATGAGATTAAACATAAAGATTATTACAAGATTCCAGTAGGTCTTTGAGAAGTAAAAGAAGAGCACAGAAGAAAATAGGGAAATATTCAGCCATATTTTTGTATATACATTGAAATAACATCATCACAAAATACAACACTGTTGTAAAATAAATTCTTTATCTTTGAATTGTTGTATTTAATTCTAAACATAGTCATTTGTACTGAATCCAACCTCAAATTCATTGAGGTTTAATAGTTTTAAATTATTCTTTAAGGGAAATTAGTAATTAAGAGTCAAATCCCTCACAGTTGAATCACCAGGAAAATATGAAGTGAGGCATTTAATCTCAGTTCACAATGAGACAGTTCATCAAGAGAGTTAGTAATCTTTATATTACTCACACAAATAGTAAGAGGTTTAGGGGTTTTTTTCCTTAGAAAGTATTCCTCTGAGCTCCAGTAAATGCCAATGCCAGGCCAGAAGTGCATTTTCCATGCCTAAGTGTTTCGTTCCTCCTGTATTTTAAAGCCTCGGTGAAAATTTTTATTACCTCACCATGACTGTTTCACAGACCATAATTCATGTAACTTCAAAAATTCTCAACAAGAAGACAAAACAAAGTCAAAAACGCCACAATTCCTTCCCTTAACTTGCTAAAAGCAGTCCACAAAACTCAGCCATAATTTGCATCATACACATTGAAAAATGCTTAGACCTTCAAGATATCTATAAAAAAAGTTGTTGTAGATACTCAGAGCTGTGCTAATTTTTATACCTAGGGGTACCATGTCTTTGCTAAACCACCTTTATGCTGATTTTCTTGCCTAAGTCTGTCCAAAATGCTTGAGCCTCTTTTCCTGCTGAGCCCAGGGTGTTGGGTCTGCTTGGTCCCCCACACCCTCCCTCACCTTATGGTGTTGGTAATGTCTTTTTCCCCCATTCCTTGACACCACTCCCAGCATTGGGCTGCTGTCGGTACACAGCCAGCCTCCTCTCATTTTGGAGGAAACGGGTGATGTGAGCTCCTCAGATCAGGCTGGCTCCAGTGGGACAGTCTGTCCAGCTAATGCAAGAGGGTGTGTGTGCCAAACACAAAACCTCAGTGTATGTGGAGTCCAATAATCCTGATAGGGCTCCTTGTCTTTAACATCTTTGCTGTCTGGAGTTATAGACTTTGAATACACTGCATGGAGCTTCTGGTTTTAATACAAATTTACCCTTACACTTTGTGTTACTATTGGTGATGCCAACATTAGCATTTCTATTCTAGTTCTATTATGTAAGGACACTTCCTCCACTGTTTTAGTCATCACATTTCAGCTGAGCTAAAGAGCTGGATTAAATGAGAAATGTTTTGCTCACTGGAGATTACTGGTGCAAATCCAAATGGTTTAAAATAAAAGAAGACTACCTGGTAGAAGTTATTGTATACCTTGTGAAGAGGAAGGTTATGTGCAGGCATCCACACCACAAAACCACTCCCCAGTTAGAATCTGGCCACAGTCCTGGGGCAGTCTCAGATGGCATTCAAATAACAGAAGAGCATCAGAGACCACATCAATCTTTAATCCACCACAGGTAATCATGTCTGGGCTGTGAAGAACATGTGTGAGTACAGAAGGGCAGGAGTGCTGCTACCAGCCCTGTCTGCACTGTGAGCAAACTTAGGGCTTCTGTTCCTTGGGCTGTCAGTGCAGGGCCTGTCACAAACACTAAATTCACGTAAAAGTGCTGTAAAATTTTATTAGGGAAAAAACACCCTTTAAATAGTTGGTTCAGTTCTCTGCTAAAGGAAACCTTTCTCCTTGAACAGTCAAAAGTGCTCAGACCAAGACAAAAGTACATTGGGAAAGTACATTTAGCAGAAACTGGCACCAAGCTAAACAGTAATTTTCACCTGCCAAGTGTCACTACCTCAAACTTTGGTTATAAATCAGGTGTGCCCGTGCATTTTCTACACTGAAAACAACAATCACTGAGTTATGCCTGAGTTTTTGCTTCCCTCTTCCACAGTCCAGACTAAGCCAAGACATATAGCACCATGTTTTAAGTGAAACTGCTCTCAAGAGCTAGTCAAATTAAACTAAACAATGTTACATTGCTCAGTGGTGTTCCCTTCTCTTTTTTTTCCCAACGAAATAGTATATGATTTTAACTATTACAGCTGAAAACAAAATGAGAATGCCATGCCTTTCTCTTTTATTTTTCACATTCCTGTTACCACATGGCAGGTAATGCAGCAGTAAAATGACATGCAGCAGTAAAATGTACAAAGAGGCATAAGTGCCTTTGGAACTTTGGCCCATTGGGCTTTTGTGACTAATTTCATATGTATTCAGTGTCTGAAAATGTATTAGGGTAGATAGGTAGATAGATGATGATGATAGATAGATAGATAGATAGATAGATAGATAGATAGATAGATAGATAGATAGATGGATGGATGTACTGAAGAGCCCAAGAGTCTAATTCTGATTCATTTATGCTGAAAATCTGTACATGTCCTGTACAAATAGTATCAAAATAAAGTGAATTACCCATACACCTTTTTTACAAAAGTAAAGTGCTTCCATGTGCTTTTATGCACTTTGTATATTTAAAAAATTGCCTCTTGAATTAGATTCAAGAGGAGTATGCAGGATATTGATACCACTTTAAGAACCCAAATCAAGAATACAACATTCAAATCATCAAAACTTCTGCAAGTTTCCACAAGAGAAACCTCCTAGGAGAGGTTTCTTCACAAAGAATGAGCAGAAGTGCTCAGGTCCTGAAAGCACCCAGCAGTGTGATGTCAATCTCACATCTAAATGCACTGACACTCCCAGAAAAGGGAATGTTCCATCTATCTCACCCTCAAGAGCTGACATGTCAGATATATCCCAAGGATGTCTAACCTCAGAAGAAATGGGCCATTCCCTCATTCCAACCCTTCTTATCCCAGCCAGTAGTAGTAGTAGTAGTATCAGAAGTGTTTCCCTGGGATCAGGAAGGATCAAATCCCCCTTAGACTTCTGTATTTCTGTATTCCATGTAAGCACCTTAACCACCAAACTGCATCCAGCTGCCTGCTCTGCAGAAGCACATCAGAGACACGCCTCACCCTTCACTCCTAATGATGGATTTACACAGTTATGGAGGCACTTGTTCCTCTTCTCCAAGATGACCTTGGACAGGAGGCAGAGAGGCAATTAGGAACAGGCAAGGCATGATTCTCTTTTGCTAGTCATGTCCCTAATGCTCCTTGGTATTTCTTCCAAAGGATAATTATAGTTACTCTTCACCCTGCTCCCTAAATTTTTCATCCAGAGAATGTGGGATTGTTGATGTATATTCAGTGTGTGGCAAGACACTTGGAAGTTGGATGCTGCCTTGCAAATCCTACTTGGTAAGTCTCAGCTCAATTGTTTAAGGAACCAGAACTCTAGTTTTATTTATTTCATTTTCATTTAACTCACTTAATTTGGTTTATGATTTTCAATAAACAGAACTCACATGTCCATGTACCTTTAGAAGCTGAGTCCTCAGCTGATTTTGAAGCTGTGGATTAGGGTTCTAAGTTATTATAAATCCATAGGAAATTTTATCAAATATTATTTCCTTCAGTATTTGCAAAAGACTAAAATAGCTAGAGATAAAAAACCTTAGACCTCATTAAATATTGTAAGGTCTCACTCTTACCTCTACCCCAAAAACTGTAAAATAGATTATGTAATGTAAGAGCAAGCTATAATTGGATGAAGTGGGACTAAAAAATTGCAGTTTTATGTTCCCCCTAATATTAATTCTCTGCCAAAGCACTTCATTAAATCTCAGCTACAGGTCAGAGTAGCACCATGAAATAGTAGGATATGTTAAATAATTATGTACCAAGCGTAGGTCTCTATTGCCTCACTTCACTTTGTGAAAAAGGTAAATGTGATTTTGTGAGGCAAAAATTCCATATCCACCAGACATTTATAGATCAGGAGAAGGAAATAGATTTGGCTGCAGGATCCCCTGGTGTTCTTCCTCCATAAAGTATTTTCTCAGGTTACCTATGAAATCAGTGAAGCAATGCTACAGCTTTTCCTAAAACATGCAGCTAGAAAAAATTAAAACTAAGGGAAACATATGCCTTTGTTCTTCTTAGATAAAAAAACATCTGATAATTCTTTTGTATTTCCAGTGATTTGACTGAAAAAAGTCAGCTGAGCAGTGTGAGGTAATAAGGAAGCAGGGAATATCTGGGTCTGTAAGGGCAAGCCTGATGCTTGACTCTTCCCTGCTGCATGGAGGAGCTCGTACCAAAGAAGGGCCGCCACAGATGCAATAGCCCCCTTCAGCTTGCAGATCTGAGGTATTCAGCCTGGACCTGTCTCTTGACAGAACAAAGGATCCCAGATCAGTGACAGTTTTGGTTTCCACTCTGGCCAGCTGGTGTTGGCTAATGCTGGGCAGGTTCTACCGCAGCAACTAGAGAAGGAACTCATTATTTTTTAAGTGAATTGGCTGGTTGTTTTGGTGGTTTTTTTCAATAAACAGTTTAGAAGTTCAAACTACACTATCATCTAGAGTTTATGATTTTTTTTCTCTGATCTACTTTATTAAAATAAAATTGATAGCATTATGTAGAGATGGTTTTATTCAGCTTTTCTGCTGCTGAACACTCAGACTGGATAATTGGCTACCTTATACATACATAGTCTGTATAAAATGTGGTCCTTTACACTCAGCATAATTTGGAGGGAAAAGCATCCTAGACAGATGTCTACTCCATGGTTTATAAGAGTATGTGATACCATCCTCACTTCTCACAGCTAAACCCTTGAAAACTGGGAGATTGACAAAGGGACACAAACGTGAAGAGCATTCATTAAAAGATGTAAATAGCCAAGATCTGTGCTGTTTTGTTTCAATCTTCTTTATCCTGTTGAAAACGGGAAAGCCTCCTGTCATGCAGGCTCAGGGATTTTCAGGGCCCGATAAAGGTTAGTGACATTTTCAATTCATGTTTGTTTTCATTCTTCTAATCATGAACCCTGTGTCAGCCTGAGAAACCAGCTGAGCTTAATCCATAACCTTTTACAAGTGAAACATTAACTCACAGCATGTTCTGTTGTCTTTTTAAAGCAATACAAAAGAAAGGGAGGGGGGAAAAAAGAGCCAAACATACATGATAAAACATAGCAGCAACCAAATGTGAAGGTTACTTGAAAGCAGTTACAAGTTGTGGACAATAACATATATTTAAGTCATTAAATTCATCATGTTCAGATGTCATAACTGCTGGTGTTTTTCACAAGAGCATTCAGGACAGAAGAATAGAGGCAATAAATAGGAAGAGCAAAGTAAAGATTATCTAGAATTTTATCCTATATTTTGACAAATAATCTAACACATTTCAATACCATTATTTTTGATTGGTATTAACTATGGAGAAAATATCCGACTAGTTTCTCCTCTTCCCTTCTGCAGATTAACTCATTCCACTAGTTTGCCCTGCAAGTTTCACCAGGTGAGTGAACAATGCTTTAGGGTTTTGTGGCAATACAGTGCAGCAGGGTGAATTTCGTGCAGACTACTGGCCACATATGGCAATCTTCCTGCCCCACCAAGCATGTGGAATGGCACACACTGAGCAAACCTGGAGAGAAAAACAGCTCTGACTACAAAGCACACAGGGTCAAGGAAGGATAATTATTTCTCCAGCTTGTAAAAGCCATCGCGGAGAAAACCTGACCTCCTGTGTATCTGTTGGGTAACAAACACAATACACATGTAATAAAGAGGTTCTCGAGTTACAAACTTTTATTAGTCAGAACAAGAAACCATGTTAATTCATAGAGAAAAATAAAGAAACAGCAGTCAGAAGCTGTCTGAAAACAGAACAGTAAGAGAGAAATAAAAAGGTTTCTGATTTAAAAAACCAAACAACCTAAGATGAAAAGGGAGCCCTCAGGAAAAGTGACTATTAAGTTTGAATTAGTGCATGTGCCACAGATAGTTCCTGTGAAAAAGAAACCTAAACACTACCTTTGTAAACTATTGCTGATATATCTGAGATTATAAAGAGATGCAAAATAAAGAAGATTTCATAGGATTTATTTTTCTTACCTGAATATGTGTGTTCAAAGCATCTTTGGATTCTCTATATCTGTGTGATTGGATTTGAAGAATAGGCTGAAAAATTATAGAGGAGAGGGAAAAAGAGAAAGGGAGAAAGGAAATAACTAAAATGTAGGCAGAGTGATGTGTACACACACACATATGCAGTAAAATCCTGGAAGGGTCATTTCCTTAGCAAGCCAGTTTAAAACATTCAGACATAATTAGAGAAAGTTGACATGTGAAGACAAAAAGTAGAAGGATGTTGCTCCACTGATGATGCACCAGATGTGATGCTGTTGCCCAGCCCAGGCTGCCTGACCATGACATTTTGCCAGTACCTATGTGTCTGCTGGCCACCACAGCATTGAGTCTTCCTTGTTTTGCTCAAGGCTAAGAAAATAAAAAATGTTGAAGCTGAGGCTCACAGAAACACCAAAGTATTACGCTACCTGAAACATGTTACTCTCTTGTGCAGCAAAAAGTTTGGCTTGGAGAGCAGGACCTGCATGCAAATCAGCAGGGAAATCAGTCACTGTGTCTGCCAGGTGCCTTTCCCTCTGTGTTTTCAGACAAAGTTACTGGTTAGACTGGAGGCACAGAGCCACAATCCAACCCTGACTTCAGGAGCAGAGTGCGGAGGGAGACTAGAGTTCCAAGTTCTGCTTCATTACCTGACCTGCTCCTACAACATAACTCATTATTGAGGACATAGTGTAGCATTACCATCAAATCCTGAATAAGTAAAAAGAGGCTTGGGAGGATTAAAAAGGCTTTTATGGCTGGGGAAGTATGTATGAAAGAAAGTCTATTAACAGATGAGGGTGATGAAATTAATTGCAATCCAAAAAACAGGTAAGATAATAGTCTTGCTAAATGAAAAATAGAAAGAAAAATATCAACTGAAAGGTCCACCAAAACAATGATTGGTAGTCACATGTAAGACTCTACAATTTACTTATACATTTTAAACTTGTTAAATTTAAATTTACAATTAAAATTATTTATACAATTTAAATATTTCATTCATCCTTATGTATTATGAGGATTAGCTAAGAAATTTATTCACTCACTGATTATTATAACTTCAGAAAGTATATCTGCATATTCAAGCATGACCTGTAATGATGTTGTAGCAGTTTCCAGAGGATTCTCTAGTTTAACTCATACCTTTGTGATCTCACCAATCCATCCATCATCTATCTGATCTTCATGTTGACTAGCCTTCCCCATGTTATAACTCCCTTAGTGTTTCCCTAATTTCTTTTCCGAATGTTTTGCAATTCATAGTTTAAGATTCTCAGCTAGTTTATAAGAGTCCCTTTTTCTTTGGCTATATTTCTACTACTAAAGAGCATTTATCTTTAGGACTTATGTCAGTGTATGTGCTTGTCTTTTCCAACATATTCAGGATGATTCATGTCCCTGTTTAATTGCCCATTCTCATCTCCAGAACTGACTGTATTGCATCTGTCGCTGCAGTACGGAGTATCATGCTGTTAATGTGTCAGTTAAGACAGCCACACCACTGGAAACTCCTGGTCCTTCCATCTTTCAAAATTCTTTCACAGGAGGTTCAAAATAAACTTTATATTCATGTTGAAATGGAATTTTTTTAGTGCCCAGTCCAATGGAATCATTCCTTCCCATTTGTTCTTCCCACTGGGGTTTGGTACTGATGACAGAGGCCTGTGGTAAGTTCAGTGGCATGGTGTTGAATCTGCCAGCATCCCCCTAAAGCTTTGAGATAAGAAGTGTCAAGCGCTTTCTAAATAATAAATAAAATAAGCAGTTAGGGGGGGATGATGTTTTTTCAGTTCTATGGTTTCAGCACTGTGGATGGTTTAGGTGTTTTCCCTCCTCTGACACAAGCTTTCTGTACCATGGCAATATCCTCAGCATTTGCTTCCCATGATTATACAATACAAGGAGATGATTTTTTTTTTAAAGGGATATCAGTGAGATGGCTCAGCTGTAACACTGTTACATCCACATTCTTTGTAATGGATTAAAAAATTCCCTTCATCCAGTCACAAATGGCCAATTTAAACATCCATACTCGGTTGCAGATTTTCACAAGATCAGCACGAAAGCCGTCAGCCAGATTTTGCAGTTTTGCTGGGGCATTGTCCCTCTGCAATGCTTTCCCGAGCTGCATTTTCAGATCAGCACACATCACAAGTGTACCTTAGTACACTACTACAAGTAGTAGTACCTTAGTAGTACCTATGAGCTGTGTGGCCCCGACTTTTTTCTGTGTTTCTGTTGTCTTAGACTGTGAGTAGCTGTACAGGTTGGCAAAGTGAACACTGCATAAGTGCCAACCATTACCTGGCCACAGAGACCTTTTTATCTATACTTCTTCTCCCTGCTTCTGAAGTTGCATGCAATTTGCTTTTTCTTGTTTTACCAGCCTTAGAGTTTATCTGCCCCTTTGCTTCTATGGTTCCTCTATCTGCTCTCTATCTATGAGCTGATTTTACCCTGTCTCACCAGCCCAAACTCTTGCATGACAGCACGGTCCAAAAAGGCCTTAGAGCAGACACTGGGCTTTACAGACAGTATTTCACTGCATCGCAAAATTTTCACTTGTGAATCATTCACAATGCTCACAATGCTCACACTTGGTCTAGACATCAAGTTCTTTCACTTTTTAAACTTCAAAATGTCACTGTCTATTGAACATTCAGTTTCTGGCCGTGGTTGGGTTTTTAATTTTATCAGATTATGCTTCTAGGGTGTTAACTGAGGAGAGATTGGGGCGGCTCAGGTTACCAGGACCATTATATGAAATTAAATGCCTTTCTGCATTATTGCATAAACCCAGATCAATGTTCTCTATTCGTTTTGAGAATTCCTATTGTTAATAATCCCAACTCCTGTTACAGGAGTGACTGATGGATTTAGTTGACTTTTAATGGGCTTCTCTTGGTCCCAAGAATTAGATCACAGAATCACTAAAACTGGGAATGAGGAGGTGAAACAACAAAACAGAGCAAAGCAGAAAGTTCAGAGTCTGGAAGCCCAGAAGTGGGTAATGTTAGGCTTCTAATTCCTTTTGAACTCCTAATATCAGGGCTGAAGGACTGATGATGCCAGTCAGCCTCGATGAGAGCTACTGTATTCTCTGCATCTCTCTGAAAACCTAACCCTCATCATTCAGTCCCCATGTGTTTTAGTTGCTTCTGAACAACTTTGGAAGAGGTTTGGAAGAGCAAGTGGAAAGAACAGGACTAAGCAAGGGGAGGGAAAGCAGCGTTTGAGCACTATGAGATTGTTACTGATCACACAATACAGATCTTCAGTTGCAGTTTTTTCCAAAGAAAAAAACAAAAGGTCCAACACCTGGCATGCCCAGGCCAGCACTTCTCACCCAACACATCACCTGCTCTCACCCACAGCTGTGCTGAAGTTAGCAATAGTCTGTAATGTCATATCACTGCTATTTGTTCACTGCCTCAGCCTCCCAGAGGGCTTCCCCCATTTGCCAGATGCAAATTGCAATAATTAAAACAAAGTCCCCACTACTGGTGCCCTGAGTACAGAACTACATGTTTCAGGTTGTGCATTAGGCAGAACTTGAGGCAAACTGAGCCCAAAGTCATGAGGCTCTCTCCATAGTTAGCAGGAGGCGGGGATTGAAGCCAATGGGTATCCTTGATCTTTAGCATACCATTTATTTCATTACATCTAATTTGGTTGATATTATCAACATTATTACACTGATAGTTGTTTCAACTCAGACTAATTTAATTGATAGAATTCTGTGTCCTTGCTATTATATGAGACAATTAGCTCTCATTAGTTCACATTTCACTCATTTTCCACTGACTGATTGCACTACATACTGATACTTGCTATCAATATGTAATGCAATCAGTCAGAGGAAATGTTGGTATAGTATCTCTAAAAACTATCACACTTAACATTCTGATTGTCTTCAAAGTACCAATATTTTCCTATAACTTAATGGTTTCATAATGCAATGTTTTGTATTAATAACAATCTTTTTAAGGTCACACAGTTAATCACATACTGATTAAACAGTAGTTAACTAATGAGGGTGACAACTTATTAATAAATTGCAGATGATACATTTCCGTTATTCATTGTAACCTTTAAAGAGCAGAGCTAAGACTGAGGGTTGACTTAAAGACTTTTTGCCTTTTTTCATATATCTTCCTAAGGTTTCTTTCCCTGAATTCTAGGCATTATTGTATGCTATTGCCACAGTCCTGCTGTAGCCATATGGACACCTTTAGCAAAGCAAGAACATGCAGCTGATTCTTAGATGCAAAGGTGAAGGGGTTACTTGAATTGTACTACTGTTAATTTATCCTTTAAGCACCTACAGCAGGGAGTCTGTAGTGGTAAGGACTGAAAAACAGAGGTCTATCAGATTATTACATCAGAAATGCTAAAGATTTGAAGGAAAGAAAAGGGTAAAAGTGCAACCAGCTTAACATAATCCACTGAGCTTTCACTGAAGTTCACCTCAAAATGCACCAATAATTTACTCCAAAAATTGCATACCTATATTTCTCTTCTTAAAAATTTGTATACCACTACTCACTGGTGTGAATTTGTAGCCACGTTTTATAAATAAAAAACTTCCAGTCCTTATATTTCTATGAAGTATAAAGTTCCTCAAAATGCCATAAAGCACAGATCATTCTGTGAAAAATAACAGTCCAACATTCTTCAATATGTAATTTGTAAATCTCATCTATTCAACAGCAAACACGTTTAATCAGCTCTACAGTGAATCTGAAATGGACTGTTAGTCTTGAAAAGTTAACATAAAAAAGCATAAAATAAATGGTTTGCACTTGGACTTTAAAAATTCCCTACAAACATATTTTAAAGAGTAAATCCAAATTAGTCCTGCAATGCTAAATTTGATGCTAAATAATGACAGAGGACATTTAAATACCATACTTACTATAATAATCTGTGTTTGAATCATGGCTTCCATGAACTGGGCTAAGCCTTTAGACAGAAACTAATTGCTACAAACATTAATTTTCAAGTCCCTTTTGTTTCCTACTGCAGGCACCTCTGGATGCAAAAGGTACCCAATTAGCAGAATTCATGGTTCTGATTGTGCATTGTGGGACTAGTATAAACACTGCTGATTACTATTCCACTGTAATGGTTGATTTTTATTTTTTTTTTTTTTCTGATTGCTTAATAAGGCCATCTATTCTGCATCAGACACTGGCAGGGCTGCTGGTAAAATCAGTTAGGTCACTTTTTCTGGTCATAGTAGCAGAAGGAGCCTTGTGATGGTAAGAGATGACTAAAGGCATAATTACAGGCTATTTAACCACATCTGTTTCCCCACTTAACATTGTCTGCTCAAGTTAGTTGTAGTTAAATATATAAAAAGGAAAATAATGGTGAAGACACTAAAAATTACTATTACATGGGTAAAACTCTAGGGTTTGTTATAATTACAGAAAACAGAGTTTACCATGATTTTTAAAAGGCACTAATTTATATTAGAGAGTTTCTACACACATGCACTCTGGCTGGTTGCTGCTGCTTTTGTAGCCTCTGTTATTTAAATATCTTTTTGTACAGAAGAATTAGCTGCAACTAGAAAAAAAAATAAGATTACTATCCTTACTTGAATTTTGCTGTATGTCTTCATTCAGTATAGTTACATGACAAGACTCTTTGTGATTTTGCGTTTAAGAACAAATACACAGAGCACCACCAGTTCCTCTCAATGACAATGGGAAGAGCAGAGAGCTCTGGGTGCCTCCATATGTTTCTCCACTCATACAGGAATGCTGTTTTCATCCTTTTATTTATAAAGGTAAATCACTTGTTGTCATTTCTGAATATATTGCTGCTTCATGATGAAAAATAACATATAAATAAATAAGTACTGTCAAACTCCAGCTTGCACATGCACATGTAGCCTGACCATCCAGAGCAGCAACATGTCTAGCTAACATCAGGACACATGTTCTGTTAGTTACCTGCACTCTTTTGGTCTGTGTAGATAAATGACATAATGTAATCAAAATATCCACTGTAGCACTGCAGCATTGAAAGAACAAGGGAGATAGCTTGGTTGGTTGTTGTAAAACTAAGATATTGAAATATCAGAGCAAATATTGATCTTCTTCACATCAGTTGCTACTGACAGGCAGATTTTTAGCTACCACCAGTGCAAAACCCACTGAAAACAGTGAAGTTTTGTCAAAATAAGGCAGGTGTCCTTTCTTGCTCTGAATAGGAGTCCTAGCCCAAGATCATTTCATGCTTTGAAATACACTTAAGGCAATAGAATGACAGTCTATGTCAGGTAGGATTATGGCCTTATTTCTTTTATTTGGGTGGGTTTTGGGGCTTTTTTTGGTTGGTTGGTCGGTTGGTTTGGTTTTCAGGTTTGGTTTCATTTGATTTGGCGTTCATGTTTTCTCAACAGGCCGTTGGAAATAAAGGTATAGAAGGAAAAGTTAGTTGTTTTCTTCAGGTTTCCAAATGCTCAGTTGATCTGGGACCTGTTTTTGCTGGATACAGAGGAGGGGAATGATGGAGCTCTGCATCCTCAGTAATGAACTAACACTATATTTGTAACCATGAGACCAAAAAGAGTTAGGAATTAAATACTTTAAAAGCAAAAATGCAATAGTAGGAAAGAGGGAGTAAATAAATAGCACAATCCTAACCTCCCAAGTGCATCAAAAAAGAACATCCTTTCAGAGCTGAACATCCCAGGATCAGATGCAAGAGAAGGTATAAGCAGCAAAGGCACTGGGGTGCTCTGCTGCCAAGGAGCTGTTGCTGCGCTTCATGTGCAGTGCAGGCAGAACTTGCTGATTCTATTAAATCTGTAGAGGTTTCTGTTAACACAGGGTATTCCTCTTATGCAAAATTATCTTTGCTTGGAGATATTTGCTTGGAAACAAGTAGTTATGACAATGCACCTCCCTACTGTGCATGCACTTTTGTACACATGCCCTCACCTATACATATACATGACATAAGATCAGAAATGTGATTGTGCAGGATTGAGAGATTCACTATTCTGCACTCTGCAGAAGCATCTGTACTTCAATTACATTGCCTGTTCCTGGGATTAGACTTCTCATTTTCATCAGATTCTCACTTGTGGTAATAGATTCAACTCTGACCTTATTCTTCATCTATTTCCACCATAAAGGATAAGGAAAATGAGAGCATTGTTCCTGTTATCATTATTGCCCCGTTCCATTATTCTGTTTTCTTCTAATACAGAACTACCCTTCTAGCATGCCTTACTCTTGGCTCCCTCCTCTACA
This sequence comes from Ammospiza nelsoni, assembly GCF_027579445.1. Lineage (NCBI taxonomy): Eukaryota > Metazoa > Chordata > Aves > Passeriformes > Passerellidae > Ammospiza > Ammospiza nelsoni. The sequence continues at coordinate 39,903,222 of NC_080638.1, read as the reverse complement.
TGTTGTCCAACTGCAAGCAGCTAAGACAACATTTCTCCTGAACCTTTCACTCCCTCCCTTCGGATTTTTCAATCCAAAGTCTTGTTCTTGGATTGAAGGCCACATAACAACTTCACTCCTTCAGCTGCACTAGCCAGTCAAGCCTCTTAAAACAATTCTTGCAAAAGAGTAGATTCATTCTTTAACCATTTCTAATGAGCTGTAATTAAACAGGTTTCCATAGCGCTATTTACCCTCAGTAATTTTGGATGTTGGAAGTTCCCAGTGTCACAACATCCATTCTGAGAAGAAAAAAAAGCATTAGGAAAAAGAGATATGAATGTGATAAAAATAACTATAAGCTACCTGTACTATCAACTGAATTTCTTAACAGCTTTAAGGACAGCCTGAAGTGCCTTGTGTGGTTCCCTGTGTGAACAGCCAATGCACTCAAACCCTGCCCATCATTGTTATTAAGAAATGGTCAGTCCATTTGCTCCAGTTTCTATATTTCAGGTACCTATCATTATCATTTACCTCTGGCCTTCTTTTTCAGCAGATCCTTGCTGGCCTTCTTCTCATGAATCAGTTTAGGGGACAGTGCAGCTTCTGCATGTGGAGCACAGCAGCTCTACAGCATTCTCCTAAGCATGGGCACTGCAGAGACAGGCAGCATCACACACAGAGATGGTTGACCAAGGGGTGACCATTCTCTGTCAGGAGAGAAAAAGAGGGCTACAGACATGAAATGCTCATATACTCTGTGTATATGTTCAAATTTCAGGAAAAAGTCACCATCAAATGGTTCTGCAGCTCATGTCTCCCATTATCAGCAGGTTCAGGATGAATCCACTGTTCATGAAGTGGTAATATGCTGTAATTTAATCAGTCATAAACACAGCAGGTAATCTGTGCCAAGGCACTATTTAAAACACAATTTTATTCACCATTTTCCCTGGGTAGGTAGGCTGAGAATGGTCGGGAGCACCAATACATCTGAGGCTGCACAGCTCTGCCAGCTGCTTGACTTCCTGCCCGTAACAGTGTGGCTTGCTGGCAGGCAACAGACCTGGGGATCACAGTGGGCAATAGATTTGAGATAGGTAATCACTTCTCTAGCTGCAGTTTTTTCTAATAAATTTATTTCAGGGAAATTAGGCCTAAACAAGTATTTTTCAAATTTAGAGAAATAGAGGTATAATCACTTTTGTCCAAACTCCATTTCTCTCTTGCAATGATGAAGAATTCTTCTTTGAATAGACCTGTGTTTTTTGCAGACAAAACAGCTCAGCAGCTTTGCATGTGTTACTGTTTATTTCCCATAAAAACATTCTAAACCCATTCTCACAGATTTGCTAATCCTTCACACTCACACAATTTTTCTTTCATTCAACTTATTTTTAAAATTACTATTACAAGTTATCATCTTAATGTTTTTCAGTAAATTCTTGCCTTGTTTGCTGAAATAGTAGAGAGGGCAGGAAATTGTGACATCAAATATTCTGTACTAATAAACATGAAGAGTGTTTCTGGCTATTACCAGAGTTTTATAATAGACAAGGCAGTATTGGTTGGTTGGGCTTGGGGGAAGAAGAAAAGATGCTATCAGTTTCTTTGAACTAGACTAATAAGTAACAAATTAATCTGGCCTTTGCTAGCTTCAGTTGTTGCAAAGCTTACTCAGATGGTGAATGTGTTCATAGCTGAGTCAAAAATATCTCAATTCTTTGGAGATGTGCTTTTAGTATCATTACTGGGTTTTGGAAAGGAATTCATTACTTTTTGAAGCATTTGACATTGAATCACCTGTCTACTGGTGAGACAAAAATAACTGCATCTCATTCACAAGGTCTTTCTTTAGCATCTGTATCTGTAATATAAAATAAGGGAATGTATTTTGACTTACTCCCTACTCAGCAACATCCATTAATAAACATCTTCTAAAATTATCACTTTTCACCCCCATTTAAAAAAAAACAGATTTTATTTCCTGTTATACTATCCTCACAGCATCTGTCCCTGGTACTACTGTAGATGTTTATCTCTGACCCTTATCTCTCCTTTTCAGTGTTCCTTGCAGCATCCTCTGTTTTATGGCACCCTGTACCTGCAGCCAGTGCTGGCAAAATTAGCAGATAGTTTTGTTTAGCAGAATCCAAAGTGTTTCTCTGGGTATAATGTGCCCAGAAGATATTTTTGTTCCTTAATTTCATCTTGGAAATTTTATATTAATTGTTGAAGCACAGGTATGGTACCTAAGCATTTTTATATATGATTTTGGCTTGTGTTTATTTTTTTGACAAAGTTATTCAGTTAAAATCATATATCATTTTGATATTTTATGATACTTATCTGATCATTACATAATGAAAATTTTACCTGGCATTGTAAATGAAATTTACATTCTTCCTAGTGTTCTTTTACCCCTCTGCTGTAGAACTGCATTGAGTTAGTTTTGAATGTCTTTCTTCCAGAGAGCTGATGACATCATTGGAGCCTTACATGTTTATAGATACCTACCTTATCTCTTGTTCCTTTTCCTGGTCTGAGCTGAACAGTAGGCTTGCTTTGGAAGTTTTGCATGGTACTAATATATGCAAAATATCTCAAGCCCCTACTGTAATGGGGAATGGTATTCCCCATTATAGTGCTTTTTTTCCTACCCATTGACTTGACTGACAAAGGTTTAGCTTTTCATAAAAGTACATTTTTTTAATAGTATCTAAAGACATTCTGGTTTTGAACTGCGGAGACAGGGAAGGTCCTCAAAAGCTATGGCATGTTTTTCCATGCATCAGTAGCTTATATCAGCTTATAACCTTAAAAGAATGGCTCTTACAGAAAAATATTAAAATGGCCATGCAATATCAGTACGGGCTTGGTGTTCTCTCTTACAGTCCTGTTGGACGTTTGCCATTTTCTTGTGAAGATTTAAGGATTTTACAGTTGCTAAGTAAGGTTTCTTTCACACCCATGTGATGGAAAGCAGGAATCTAGGGTGCTGCCTTTGCTGCTGTTTAATGGTGTTTTGTTCAGCTTGCTGATTCACTCTAGGATGGGAGTCACTCTCGCTGCTATACTCAGTCCTCAAGCTGAAGTCTCCATTTCTCTTCCAGATAGGCTGCTCTCTCTCATAAGCCTTTCCTGAAAGCACCACTTCCAGAAACACAGCTTGATACAGCACCTGTACTCAGAGACGTTCACATACCCAGGAACTAGAACTCAACCAAAATGTACAAGCACTAAAAATGATTATATATAATTAATAAAGGCACAGAAATATCTCATGTGATTCCCACTGATCATAAATCCTTTTATTAAGCATTTTTAAGACTGAACACTCAGGAAAAGTTTAGATACATAACAAGAAAGTATTTTAAAATCGGTACATTTTTCGGCTTCATACATTGGCTAAGTAAACTTTAAGAAACATATGTAAAAATTATTAAACAACAGACAAAGAGTGAATAAATTTTAAAATTAAAGGATGAATTATTGTTAATATAGATTCCAATTTCAAACTATATATTTTACAAGAGAAGAGTCTGGACACAGTTTTTTTTATTTCCTGCGTAGTTTCTGATTTCTCGTGTTATTTAAATCTATTTAAATCTACGTACTATGCCAAGCAGTGTTACCAAGCAATCAAAATCTGGAAGCATACAAGTGTCACTGAGGACAAAACATATAGATCCTGTATTTTGAAAAACATGTTACCATTTTGTGTCAAAAATATTATCCAGCAACTTTGTTCCAACTGGATGTCTACCAAAAAAATAAGACAAGTTGAAAATCAGTGGAGTTAAACCCCTTGGAGAGATGTAAACTGTGACTATAATTAAAATATTAATAATTATTTTCGTGCTGATAATTACCAAGAATAGTTTGGTATAGTAGTTACAGAGCTCACCTTTCACCCCTGGGTCTTGGGTTTGATTTCTACCTGGAAGTGCATGAAAGGAGTTCAATTATCTCCATCTGCCTTTTAGTGGAAGGATTTTCCACCCCATTCATACTTCAAAAGTAAACAAAAATAAAAATAAATGGACAGGAAAAACATTTTATGCCCCCAAAAGCTAATCTGTATGAAGTTCTGGGCATTATTTTTGATAAAATTTGACAGGAAGTATAACACAGTTTAGACCATTTGGAAAAGACACAAAATGACAGAAAAAATGCAAACTGAAAAGAAATCACTATTCCTTCCTCTACCATTCCTTTAAGTATTTTGAGTATAACATACAAAAATTACTGTAGTGTCATAATGTAAAGATAAAACACTTGTTGCTGTGCAACTGCCTCATAGCTATGAATCCAATTTTATCAACACAACACAAACACTTTAGCATAACACTTATCCTATTCAGTCTAACACATAATGAGAGAAGGAAGTAAATTACAGTTTATACACAGGATTAACAACAGAAGTTCAAATAAATACATTATAAAGACCCAGGATTTTGGTGCTAGGTTTTAATTAGCCCAATTGCCTCCATCTACCTGCCACATATAGAAGGAAAAGAGTAACACTTGCTGGATTATGTAGGGATAATCTAAGCACATGGGTCTCTTAACTTTAGGGTTTCGGAGATTTTATAAAGTTCTGTTCACTTGGCAGGGCATCTCTTTAACATCATGACAATAAGAGCTGGGCAATAGCTGAAGCCCTGATGCAAAGTTATAAGCCAGTATGCCACTGGGAATTTAAGAACCAGTGAAGCAGTGATAGGGAAACATTAAAAAAATAAAGATAAAAATTTAACAGCAATCATTGTTTATGAGACAATGCAATTAGTTTCCACCAGTTGCATACCATTTACATGGTAAACATTGATTTAATCTGTGAGTTGTGCAAGCCTGAAAAAAAAAACACAAACACCAAAAATCTGCCATGTTTCCATAATAGGCAAAGCTGCATTCCTTAACTGTATCAAGAAGATAATCCAAAAGGGATTTTATTCCATTCCTATCTGAAAGCAATATCATCATTTTCTGTGCTCTCCTTTCTTAAATGTTCTAGATGCTGAGATAAAATAGGAAATGAAACAAGATCTAGGCATCACAAAGAGTGTATTTGAGAAAATTTAGATTCTAGTACTTTAATACCACTAGACAGAAAAATGAATACAGTTAAAGCCTGGAAATGAACAGGAATTCTCCCATGGATTTCAGCAGCATTCAAGAGAAATTTGAAATAAATGGGGCTAGTAGCAAGAACATGCGAGTATTCAGCTCAGCTTGGAATTGAAATATGCACAAAGTGCTGCAGTTACTACAGTAAGACACCCCCATTGCTCCATTCCTCTCTCCCTTTCCCTGTTTTAGTTACAAGTGCTTTGATTTTAAGTGAAAGGGTAAATGCTGTGTTAATATATGCTTTGTCCATTTTCTTTCAGCAGTGTAGGGAGATGTAAGTGGAGCAGAAGGTACTGGGGGTAATGAGTCAAGCACAAGGCCAAGATTTTTTTGAAATCAAGATTCACTAACGCTGCTTCACTAACTGCTTCAGATAGAGGCAGATACATAGGGACAAAATCCTTGCCTTCTGTAGAATATGTCCATGCAGTTTCCTGTGTTTTTTAAATTTTTGCTTAGGTTATGCATTGTTTTATTTTTCTCAGAATTCCCCTGGTACAAATCAAATACATGTCTTACAACTATGACGCCTGCTCTGTTTCTTCTGAACACCTTACTTGCTTGATTCCTTCTATGTGGTAGAGCAAATTAAAGTCACTTTTTCTAATAACTTTGTGATTCTTTATGTCTCTCTATGCTGAAACAAGGTAACCCTAAGTGAACAAATTAGCTACAAGAGGTTATTTAGATTCATTAAGTAATAAAAGACCTCTGAGATCATTGAGTCCAACTGTTAACTCACCACTGCCAAGTCCACCACTAAACCTTGTCCCTAAGCAGCATATCACACCTTTTAAATATCTTCAGGAGTGGTGACTCGCCCACTTCTCCGGGCAGCCCAAAAAAAATTTTCCTAGTAATTATTTTTCCTCCTGCAGCGCATTTTGAAGCCCCCTCTTGTTGTCCTGTTCCTTGGTGCTTGGGAGAAGAGACCAGCACCCACCTGGCTGCAGCCTCCTCTCAGGCAGCTGTAGAGACCTGTAAGATCAGCCCTGAGCCTCCTTGTCTCCAGCCTGAACACCTCCAGCTCCTTCAGCCCCTCCTCATCAGGCTTGTGCTCCAGAGCTGCCACCAGCTCTGTTGCCCTTCTCTGGACACGCTCCAGCCCCTCAGTGTCTGTCCTGTCAGGAGGGGCCCAGGACTGACCACAGCACTCGAGGTGTGGCCTCACCAGTGCCCAGCACAGGGGGACAGTCACTGCCCTGCTCTTGCTGGCCATGTTATTTCTCGTGCAGGCCAGGATGCCATTGGCCTTCTCGGCCACCTGGGCACACGCTGGCTCGTGTTCAGCTGCTGTCACTCAGCACCCCCAGGCCCTTTTCCACTTTGCAGCCACCTTGCCCCTGGTCTGTAGCACCGGCTGTTGCAACCCAAGGGCAGGGCCCAACACTTGGCCTTGTTCAGCCTCACACAATTGGCCTCAGCCCATGGATCCAGCCTGTCCAAATCTGCCTGCAGAGCTTTCCTACCCTCCAGCAGATCATCACCTCCATCCAACTTGGTGTCATCTGCAACCTGACTAAGGGTGCACTCAACACCCTCATCCAGATAAAGGTACTAAAAAGGATTGAACACAAGACTGAGCCCTGGGGAGCACCAGTAGCAATCATGAGCCAAGTGGATTTAGCTGCATTTGACACCAGTCTTTGGCATCACCCATTCAGACAGTTCTGTACCCAGCAAACACAGCACCTGTCCGAGCCATGAGCAGATAGTTTCTCCAGGAGAATGCTGTGGGTAACAGTGTCAAATCCTTTGCTGAAGTCCAAGTAAAAAACATCTTTCCCTCATCTACTATGCTTGTCACTTTGACATAGAATATTCATTTATTAACTGAACAGTCATTTATTTAACAACACTAAAGTTTGGTTTCACACAGCTAGCAGGAAATTTTATGTGTGAGCCACACTTCCATTTGGCATAAATATATCTTGTTCACCATTTACCATGTCTACAGTTTTAAATGCTACAATTGTAACACATGAAAACACTAATTACCTTACTGAAAATGGAGAATTGTGAATTATCCTAGCTTTTCTTTGTAAAGCATCAAGATTGTTCATTCATCCAGTGGCATTTGAAGGTCTTCTTGAGAAGAAAAACACCAAATGAGCCTTGCATTTACTGCTGTGAAATAAACACTGTAGCCCCTGCATAAAAAAAACCAATAATATGGCATTAAAATCGCTAATTATATGGACATAATAATCTGTCTGGTAATAAAAGCACCTGAAAAAAGGAGAAGTACAAGATAATGCTGTGGGTGCTGTAAGATGGGAGGAATGAAAGCATTTGGAAAGCATCCTGCCCCAAGTCTCACCATAAAAGGACCAGAGTCAGAGAGGAGGGGTAGAAAGGCCTTGCTGTGCACATTTATCTTATGTGAGAGATGGGCACAGGCACTGTACTGCAGGACTGTGCAGTGTGTGACAATCTGCCCATGCCCTGCTGCATTCTCTGGCTGCATTTCACCTGTGGCATTAATAAAAATTACAAACCTGCATCAACAAGAGTCTTACAGCAAAAGTTACCTATCAATTAAAATGTATTTTGATTACCTTGAAGTGATAAAATGCATAAATCTGCAGGGAATGCCTGAGACACAGGAAGGAATAGGGCAGGGAAGAAGAACCCCCTCAGTTAAACATAATCAAAGGCTTTGATATTAAATGTTCAGCTGCTGTAATGTACCCACAGAGTTTCAAAACAGTTAATACAAGGTTTTCACTCCTTGGGCTTTAAAACAGGAAAAATACTAAACCCCAAGTTAAACTGTGAAAATAGAGAATCCATTAAAGATATTCTCACAGTAGGGCACAACAGTCCTTCTATTTAGTGGCTTACAGATAACGGGTTTGCAAAGCACCTAGTTATCAAGTAAATGACAGATGAAGGAACTTAAAATGGTGATTTCAAATCTGTATTTCTTCAGCCTTGCTCTATTCAAGAGAAGTTTATCTAAAAATTGTTTAAATACCAAAGGACTCTGGCCTTGAATCTCCTTTCACACCTGTTTTATGTGGTTATCTCATGCATTCATGATCCCTTTCAAAAATATAAACATTTCCACTTCTTCAGGTATAGCTTGACTCATTTGTGTCCCTGAATCCTCTCATTTCTCAAGAGGAGAGATATGGTGCTAGTGGTCATTACACATGTACTCTGTATTATGTTTTTCTCCACTACTCAATGTCCTTCTTGTTGACTTCATAAGCATTCCAGTACATGTGAGGATATGAGCAAACACAGCATTTCAAGCACAGATGCATTAACACCATGTGTCTTGCAACAATGCTGCTTTTTGTTTGTGCACTTACTCACAATGTTTCACCAATGCCAGCCTGTACTTCAACTGGTGACTTTACATTCATTTTTCTTATCTATAAAACTCCATCCATTTCTGAACTTGACTTCTAAAGAGCTTGTCTCCAGTTTTTATGCACCCTCTTGATTTTCTTTCCTGGGCCATATATATGACCTTACTCTTGCTTGTATTTAATCTTATTACCAGATGCAATTTTTCGGTCATGCACCTTCTAAGAAATTTTTTGTTGTTGTTGATTTTGTACGATGAATGTTCTAATCTTCTCCCACATCTTTATTTTCCTTGGAATTATCTCTCTGTTCTAGACCAGCATATGTGCTCACATGTGCAGCCAGCTCCACTGTGAAAGCTGTTGCCTGTTGAGTACTTAATACAAGTTTGTCAAAGGTCCCAGAACAGCCACTTGCTCTGAGACCTGGAATTACACAAAATAGTGGTCTAGGTCATCATTATGCTCAGCTCCTTTTCTTCCACTTTATCCAGCTCATTCTGACATTTCCAGGCTCTAACATCTGCTTTTCCTATTGGAAAATGTAAAACACTGTGAAGAGGTAGTGGGTGGGCAATACTTCAGTGGAAGAAAAACAACTCTGTACTCTTTCATATGTTGCTCTCCTTTGATGATATCACAGGTCTAAAGAAGTACTTTCACACCTGCCATCAGTAGGACTCCTGTAAGTTACTCCTCTCTATTCTGTCTTTTTTTTTTCTTTAAGGTGCAAATTTTACACAGTATTTTCTATAGGCATGAGTTGGGAATTAAGTACCAATTAAGGCCCTTACTTGTCCCAGCAGCTGTCAGTGATGCCTCTGCCAGCAGCCCAGTGCCACAGCACAGGCAGCTGCTCGCCAGGACCCGGAGCAGGCTGGCCACAGGATCCTGCCCAGCACGATGGGGATCCCCAGCCCTGCACAGCTCCCACATGAGCTCAGCTGCAGCTTCTAACAGGCAGATTCCACTCAGCACTGAGCCAGCTACACCGGGGACAAGTAAATTGTCTCTGAGGTCTAGCTGAACTAGAAATACCCTTCATTTTTATCTTAACTTTTTCCTTCTTATCACTGCTGCGTTTTTTGCTCTCTGTGAAATGACACAAACTCCCCACAATTTTTTTCTTCAGGCAAATGCAGATTTCTTCCACTTGATCAGCATTTTTCTTGTGTATAGATTATGGTTCACATGCAAATTGAATTTAAATATTTTATGACATTAAAAGTACTGGATGGCCAAAGGAAAAGAAATCTACCTTGGCCTGTCCTTTATCACTCTTGGCAGACCTTGTTCCAGTTCATTTGAATTTTGGAATCTTTAACTGATTTCCTTTGGCAAATCATTGATTGAGTTTTTTAAACACCTGGGGTTTTTCACTGTTTTTTGGGTTTTGTTGTTTTTTTTTTTTGGTAAATAAGTATGCATGCTCTATAATACAATATGTTAGCTTGGTTAAAGAGCTTTTTCTCTATTTTTGCACAAATACTGTTCTGTTGCAAATGAAGTCGTAGGGCATTGGTTTTCTGCGTGTCTTTGTAAATTGACTCTGCTTTTTGTTGTTGATGTTGTTGTGTGCCCTCCCTCTTCCCTCTGTCTTCTTCATATTTCTATGGCTGGAAGACAAAACTGAGCTGGTTATTGAGACAGTATCATTTATTTGTGTTCTTTAAGCAGGCTGTAGCAGAGCCAGAAGATAATGGGCACCTCATTTATTCAGGCTTTGAATGATCATATTTAATTCCCAGTGACAGCTGTCTTCACCACATTAGCATTGCAAATCAGCACTGTTTTGTAATGGCCTTCTATTGAACATGATTCAATTATGTGTGGTCCGTAGCGAGGCAGGATACGGTCTTAGTATCTATAGCAATATTTCTGCAAGCTGCTGCTCTTTACACTGCTCACATTTAAGCTGTCTGTTTATCACAATGCTTTCCTTGAACTACACTGAACTCTCTTCATTTTGCAGTGAAATAAAGAAGAATGAATGTAATTTGTTAAAGCAGTTATCTGGTCAGCTATATTACATACCCTATCTTCTCTACACATGCCTGGAATCAGGAAACACTTGTTAAAATAATTGTTATTATACTTAAAACATTTATGTTACAAAAGTCATTAAAACAGATTTAAATTACTATACAGTATTAGATGGTACTACATAGTAAAGGTCAATGCTGGCTTGAAGAAAAATTGTAATAACATATCCAACAGGTAAATTTTGTGTTACTGTCATAGTTTTCCAAGAAAAGGGCAGCTAGGTTTAACTTTTATAAAAGAAGTTAAAAGTCATAAAATTTTTTTAAATTACAGTTTCAAAAGCTTTCAGAAGCCCTATTTCATTTACTGTGGAATGCCTAAATCCTGTGCCCCATAAATTCTTCTTTTCCTGCATTGTGAGCAGATGTGTGCATATGACATTTCAGACTATGCTGTTGAAGGCCTGGATTTCAAGACCACAGCTTAAAACATGTGTGTGCTTGTTATAACATAAAAACCTTTATAAATTCTGATTCCATCTGTAAGATAAGTTCTCCTATTGTGTTAGGCAGCCTCAAAAAGAAAAGCTTTCTCTGCACAGATTCAGCAAATACATGCTTCAGTCAGTGCAAGGTAAAGCACAAACCTTACTCTTTTCTTCAGGCTTTCCATTCCTATGTTCTCTACAACATCGAGCTTTTTCTTGCAGAAATCTCATTATACACAATACAACTGTCTCCAGCCCCAGGGCTCTTAGCATCCTTCATCTCAGTGACAAAGTGCATCTATAGCAGAAATACATTGTTTATTCCACAAACTAGAGTGCTGGGCCATCATTCTAAAGTATTTGCTAGATCAACAAGATGGAAGGATTTTTAGTCATGTACTGACCTTGAACTGTTTAAAGATACTTTCTAGGTAATTGCAACAGAGGAGCTGATATTCCCAGTTTGAGGTTGGCCCAGGCAAAATGCCCCAGGTGGGGTGGAAGGTGGCAGAAAGCCACACTAACCATACTATTTCCTCCAGTGACACTGCACTGGATATCACTGTGCATATATCACATTCATCCACTTTTTAAAGGATTACTTAATGAGTTTTTTTCTTTTTTTAAAGTCTTCATTCAAAGCTTTCCTCTCCACTGTCTCCTCCAACAGATTCTGTTGTCTTTTTTGCAAAGATTTGATACATGTTAATTTCTTGATTGCATTTGATTTACAAGATTTTACTACATTTTTGAAACCAAAGAGCTTATGTGAAAATAATGACTGCTTCATCATTCACACAGAGGGTCCACTGCATATTTTTTAAAGCAAGATCCATTTGTTGTTCATGACTGGGGTTTTTTATGTATATCAAATTGTACAGTCACCTACCTGGGAAACAAACTGGGGTTTATAGAACAGTTTAATTTATTTTTATCATGCCTACTACATAAACCCCCCCCCCCCATGTATGTACAGAAAAATACCTGTATATGCTATTTTTGCGCATGGTCCTTCATGAAGCCACTCCAAGAGCCTAACAAGAGTCAATTACATCAACAGAGTCTCAGGCCCCAGTCCTAAGAGGTATTTAGATGTATAGTGCCCAGAAATTACATGCAATGTCAAAGTCTGCTCTGGTCAGACATCCAGAAAAGGGAGGTGTCTTCATTTATATTACACTGCTTGAGCCTTTCAACTGGCTAAAAACTGTTTATAAAGGGAATTAAATAATACAAATAATGGTTAAGGGAATAAACCATAAATTTTTAGAGTCACATTCTCTAAACTCCTCACAGACAATCAGAGATTTTTAAAAGTTAGGAGGAAGTTGTTCAGGTTTTTAATACATTTTTTCCTTTTCTTTTTGTAATATTGCCTTGAAAGATTTAAATTAAAACTCTTTTTCTTGACACAAACTAACAACAGTGATAAAACTTTGTTTAAGGATGAATAATAGAACAGTGTAAAAGAGCAAAGGAAAGCAAAAGCACACATTACAAGCTCTACAGGGAAGAACACAGTGAAAGGCTTTATAAAACAAAGTGAAGGAAGAACAAGATCTTATCTGTGCTCTTCAGTTATTTCTGAAGAGAGAAATAGTAAATGCTAAAATGGGTATTTCCCCATTTTGGAAAAATGGGAATTCCCAAATTTTGGTAAAATGGGTATTTCCATTGTACTTAGTAAACAATTGAACTATGTCAGGCATGAAGGAACTTCTACATATCTGTCCTTGGTTTGACTGGGATGGAGTTAATTTTCTTTCTAGCAGCTGGTACACTGCTCTGTTTTGGATTCTGTATGAGAATAATGTTGATAACACACTGATATTTTACATGTTGCTACGTGGTGTTTACCCCAAGTCCAGGTCCTTCAGTGTCTCATGCTCTGCCAGTGAGGAGGTACGAAAAGCTGGGAGGGAGCTTGGCCAGGACAGCTGACCAAATTGACCAAGGGAATGTTTGACAATATAGAATGTCATTCCCAATGTATAAACTGGGGGGAGCTGGATAGAGGGGGACTGAGCACTGCTTGAGGGCAGGGTGTACATCTGTCAGCGGATAGTGAGCAATTCTATTGTGTATCACTTATTCCTCTTGGGGTTTATTACCCTCTCTCATTTTTTATGTCCCTTTTCCTCCTCTGTCTCCTTCTCCCTATTATTATTGTTATTATTATTATGTTTCAGTTACTAAACTGCTCTTATCTCACCCACAGGTTTCACCTTCTTAGGATTCTCCCATCCGTCCCACCAAGGAAGAGCATGGAGTGAGGGAGCAGCTGCAGGGTACTTAGTTGCTGGCTGGAGTTAAAATGCAACAATATCAAAATATGTCCCTTTCTTATCACAGTCTTTCATCTCAGAAAAATTGCACTGTGACTAAAAAGGAAGAGCCAGGGGAAAGCCTACACTGTGAGAGGTCCTGGTGGGGCTCCTAGTGGAGCAGAATGCCATGCTGCACCAGTCTGTCACATGGGTCACACTGTATGACCCTTCCAGATCATTCTCAGGTGCACCTTTTAGAATATTGACTTTTGCAAAAAATGTTTTTCACTGTTTCTTTGCCTAGGGAAATGTGATTTCTCTTACCACAGTATCTTCTTCTCATCTAATTTCACACACATACAATCACTGTTAAACCGAATTTGAAACTTACAAACTATTGCACTCCTACAGCTTTCCTGAAGACCAGCAGTTAGCAATAAGGTCTAAAGGACAGGAATGTGTGTCTGCCCCAGAGGAGCACAAATAGCCTTTGCAGCTGCCAATGCAGCTGGCACAAACAGGAGGTGAGGTGCACGTGTGGCACCCACTTGGTCACTGTGGGCACTGCTTGGTTTAGGACTTTGAGGGAGGTGGAAAAGGGGTTGCAAGACTGGAGACAGTAGACTCTAATCCATAGGCACCTAGGCTCCATTGGCTTTATCACTCAGGAAAAGCTTTTTTACTCTGAAATAAGTAAGTTCTTTTTACATGAAAACTACACAAACAAAACATCACCTCCTGAGGGTGCATTGCTGTTATGTAAGAGTGGTCATGCTTACAGTCAATTACCACAGAAAACCAAGGAGTTTCTTTCTATATTGCTGTATGTAATGGATACTAATGACAACTTCCACCACCTGTCATGTAATTTGGTGTAATTAATGTAATTTGTTCCGGTAATTGTAAGAAGGTCAGGATCAGAGTTCATGAAATATGAATCACTTCCACATATTCAATATTTATCATCCTGTGCTACCCACACATGCCATTATTATACAAATAACTTAATTGAGAAACAATAAAGGTTTCTATAAAATAAAATAAACCTTTCATATAAGTAAGGAAATAAAAAGTAAATCCCTTAACACCTTATTGTTCAGCCAGAGTTACATGTTCTGTAGCATTCATATAGCATAGGCCACGACTCCAAAATCTCCTAGAAGTGCCAGCCTTCAAAAATCTTTATTTATCAGCTGCATTTCAGTAACACTGTTTATGCTATTGCCCCTGCCTCAGATGACTTTTTTGCAAAGTACAGAGGAAATTAATGCAAGCATCAATGGTGGAGATAAAGCAACCAGCATTGCTCAGCTTGATCTCAGGAGACTGTCTCATGCACTCATGTATTAGTCTTAGTTAAGAAAAATATTAAGCAGGGATTTGGAGGATAATGGAGTAGATTGGATCTGCTTACAGGGATATTCCCGTTTCCCAGCTTAGGGGTGGGTATAGGAACACTACAGGGGAAAAAACAAATGTGTCTGCCTGGAACTTCAACAAGAAGGTGAAGAAGGCTGGGCTTCAATTAGGTTTTCTAAATCTGATCACAGATTTTCTGGCCTTCCTTCTGCATCTGCATTTTTGATAGTCTTCAGATTTGTTTCTTGATTTGAAAACATGCTTTCTGATCTATTTCCTGTCTGGTTGCATGTAGTAGTGCTATGTTTTCCTGAAGCTGTCATTGTTTGCGATGAATGGGAACTACTGGAATAATCTGTAGTGATGCCAATTCACATTCACTTGTAGTGCTGCTGCCCAGATACATGGTAATTGTTCCAGACTAACTGGAGCTTGGTTTTCACCCTCAGTCTTGAAGATAAGGACCTAAGTATGCAGCAAACTGTTGTGAAAAACCTCGAGAATCAATCAACAGCTTAAGTTTAGTGAAACAAGGGGGGATGGATTTTGCAAAGCAAGGGAATTAAAGGTAATAGAAACACAGGAAGGGAAACCTTTGCAGCAGTATGAAGAATTGTACGAGGAACAAAATTACAAAAAAAGACAAAAATTATGCCATAGTATTGGAGTCACAAGATAATGCCAACTTCTCCTATATTAAAAGAAAGGGAAGATTTGAAATGTTGCAGCAAGGATCATCAAGACAGCCTGAATGGGAAAAATAACCCACATAGCAAGCCCATCCTATGTGCCTCATTGACAAGTCTAGCAGCATTCATACTCAGAAAATGAAATTGTAGGCTGGAATTAGAATCAAAGGTTAGTAGTTATCTCTGAATTGAACATGAGTTCACAGGTCTCTTGGAGGCAATACAAGAAAGCTGGTCTAAGACTTCAATTTGGACAAAATAAGTCAAGACTGGCATAGAGAGACAGGCTTGTGAGGCCTCTTCTAACAGGTTGTCAAATTCATATTTTCACAGGCAGATATGTAGTGATACAGTTCACGCAGATCATGAGCAAAGGTGTCAAACAGGACTGGTCCCACAGTGAGCCCTGGGGAACGCCCTGATGCCCGGCTGCCAGCTGGGTGCAGCTCCTTGCACAGCCACTCCTGGGCCTGAGCACCCACACAGGTTTTCAGCCAGCAGAAGGACAGAGCATCTGTCCAAGCTTCTCTGGGAGAATGCTGTGGGACACAGTGTCAAAGGCTTTGCTGGAGTCTGGTAGACAATACCCACAGCCTTTCCCTCATGCACAGGGCAGTCAGCTCACCATGAAGGAGGTCATGCTGCCCTCCCCAGCTTGTCCTGCACGTGCCCTGTGATGCACTCCAGGCAATCTGCTCCATAAGCTCCCCTGGCACTGAGCTCAGGCTGGCAGGCCTGTACCTCCTTCCAGCTCTTGTTGTAGGTGAGCATCACAATGGCGGACTTCCCGCTGCCCGATACCTCCCTGGTTAGCCAGAACTGATGGAAAATGATGGAACAATGTCACCAGGTTTCTTGGTGGATCCCATCTGGCCACACATACAGCACAGGATCCAGTAAACCCTGAGAATAATTTGAGAAAGTGCAGTGTAACTGTTTGGAAAAGATTCTGCAGTTACTCCATCTACAATCTTTTGCAAGTCAATTCCTTCACCAAATATCCTACCCAAATAAATTTATGTCTTTGTGGTCACTGCTTCTGGAGTTTTTGGGAAACCAAAAGCAATAGTTTCTCAACATTTTCTTAATAGGATTTAATGAAGGCTACTGCAATGAACCATCAGCACTTTCAAAGGCATTACTTATCAATAGTAGTTGCTGACAAAAATGGAGTCACTATGGGTAAGGAGGAAATAAATGCCTAGATTTTAAATTGAAAACATGTGTTTGATTCTTTAGATATACAATAGAGATTTTCTTTGGGAAGACATAGTACTATTTAGGGAGAGTATTATATTTTTTTAATTAGTTCCTAAAAGCAGAATGCCAGTAGATAAAGTGGTATCCAAGATATTCATACTTTAAATACATTGTGGCACACAAAATTCAAACATCACATGTTTTCAACTGCTTAGTCACAGTATTTCAGGGTTCATAAAGTCATATATGTACATTGTTGTATATACCTCATATATGTACATTGTTGTATATACCTGTCCTTTTGCTTCTCTTCATTAGGAATAAACAGTGTAGTTCTGAGCTTAAAGAGAAAATGAGTTAAAAATCAGCAATGTCTTCATCATGAATATTTGTTCTTATCAGAGTGGAGGCTCCTGTAACAACTACTATGTATCTAAGCAGCAGCACTGCAAGTGAATTTGAATTAGCATCACTAGATTATTCCAAACAACAACAGCTTCAGGAAAACATAACAGTACCACATGTGACCGGACAGAGGATATATTAGAAAGCACACTTTTGAATCAAGAAACAAATCTGAAGACTATAAAAAATGCAGATGCAGAAGGAAGGTCAGAAAACCTGTGCTCAAATTTAGAAAATCAAATAGAACTTTTTAATAATATCTGACAACTGCACTACAAAATCTCTTACTTGTACAACATGAAAGGCTACAATCAGAACATCCATTCAGACAGTTGCCTTGCCCAGAGAGTACTGGTGTGTATAAAAAAAACATGCCCTGTCACATTCTCCAACACCATTATTGCTCTACTACCCTTTAGAAATGTCATGCAATTAATAGAGTATAAGGCATGTTAAAATGTGTCCCATATATAAAAAAGTATGGGAAAACTTAATTAGTATTAGCATGAAGAATATTTTGCATTGTAGCTTCACTTTTTAATCCTAGAAAATGAGAAGAAATATGCCTGCTCTCTCCCTCCTTCCTCCAGTTGTTAATTATCACCAGTATAATTGCATGCAAGCAGCACTAGATCCCACTTTTATCTTAAATTGTTGAAGTTTCACAACTAAACACAAAGAACAAATGTGTTGTTTAATGCATTCATTTTGGGTGGATACTTTAGGAGAAAATTCTATCAACTTTGATTGAAATTTGAAAAATCTTAGTTCTGACAGCAGAATCTGTACTGTTAAGTGAAAGAGAGTATATCTTTTAAAATATTACAGTCTGAATATTGTTGCAAGAATTGACAACTATTTTCCAGTATTTTGTTCCTAGGTAGGAGAGGAGCTATTGTTTATACCTTACTTATATCAGACTCACTTCAGTGGGCCAGCATTTCTGTGACGGCACAAACCAAAAAGCAGTCTCATTTCAAAAGCCCAAAGCAAACTTGCAGGGATAAGTCACCAAGAAGGCAATTAAAATTTTCCATTTTACCATTCTCAAATGTTTTGAGGAAATATTTCTTCCCTTCATATTAATTTTTTATTAAATTAATTTCAAAATTGTTTTATCAACTTAAAATACAAGATCATTTTCAAGTATGGCCAAGGTTCATGATCTTCTTTTTAACAGCATGAAGAAATTAAGCCTGTGGGTCTTGGATATTTTATTTAAAATTGCCGAGTAACAGCAGGAACTGAATCCTGCTCTTTCTTTTCACCCAATACTTTCTCTTCCTAGCCCACAGAAAACAAACCTACACAAATACTATCACACATGGACTGCAAATAAGGAATTTTTTCATTTTGAATATTCCTACTCCAGCATAAATGCAGATCCCCTTTTTTTTTCTGGCTTCATCAAAGTGTCATTCCAGGAGCTCAAGAAGTGAGTTCAGCACAGTTCTGCAAATAACTAGTTGATTCCATCAGGTGCAAACATACATCAAACATAATCAGAAAGCAATTGGCAGTGACCATGATGCATTAGACATGGCAGAGAGGGTGAGAAAAATGTGAAAAGTTCAGAACAGTAATTTTGAAGTCTAATCCTCACTGATACCTGCATTCAATTTGCATCTCAATTTTTGACACAAATTCCTCAAAGCACCTAAATGTGGACATTGAAGCACATGCAATGACACGTGAGCCCTGCTCAGGGAGAAATGTTCTCAGAGTCTGTCTGAGTCTCAAAGATCAGGATGTTTATGCAGTGCCCAAGCCAGTGCTTCTCTTACAGCACAGGCTTACAGCCTGACAGGAGCATTCAGCCCATGGCACTGTGCAATACCTCCAACAGCACCAGTATCCACCTCCATGTGGTGTTTCCAGCCAGGCCAGCGAGACACAGCAGACATGCTGCTCTTACAGCTGGAACCTGTCCAGATGTGCATGCATCATCACATGAAACCAGGGCCCTGTCTAATGCTGCCAGAGCTCTTACCCTGGAAACAAGTGTCAGTACAAATCCCAGCTCCATGAGCAAGCTGCCTGATTGGAGGACACCCAATCAAATGAGCTATGTCATTCTTCAACTTTCAGAAGTGAACATTCAAAAAAAAAAAATACAACAGTACCTGTTTATAAATTTGAAATTGCTATAAGAACACTTGGTCCTTAAAAGTTCAGCTCAGTGTTTCAGTTGTTGAAAGCAATCTTAACAGCCAACCTTTCCATTTGCTCTCATTTTGCTCTCATTTCTCCCATGGCATGAGCTCTAAGGACTTCACTCTTCCTCGAGTATTTACGGCTTTTTTTTTTTTTTTAACTCAGTATTCTCAGCTGAGCAAATCCAAACTGTATCTTTCTCAGCTTTGTGACCAGGAGAATCTCGTTTTCTCTCCTCAGAAAAAACCCTCAGGATTTTTCCCTCACTCTCAGTGACATCTCTGCTAACAGAGTAGCTAACAGACATCTCTGCTTTGTAGACCTTCCATGTGCCAATTCCAAAACTGAAGTTTTGTTCACACTGGGCCTTGACAGAGAAAGGATCATTCTCACATTAGTTTTGAAGACCTGTGAAGACCCCAACATTCTCCAACCAGGCTGTTTTCTCTTCCCACAGAAATCACACATTTAGTGGGAGCAGCTCTTGAAATTTATGGAAGTCTCCACATTCATACAGTAATAAAGAATAAAAACCACCTGGGTTACTATTCTTCTGGTACTGTTTTTTAAACATAAAGATATTGAGAATACTTAACCATTCATTCCTTCCTAATTTTCCTTCACTAAAGCAAAATTAGAGAAAGCATGGAGAAACTGAATTAGCATCCCTCGCTAGATTGTGGAGATATATGTCCCCCATTTGTCCTTAAGTCATGCAATACTTATTCAGTCTCAAGTTGTATATTCTATATTTATTCCTTTTCCTTAGTAACATTGAAAATATTTGTATACTATTACATACATGATAAATGTCTAAAAATTGCCATTTAATAGAAGGTTTTGGTTGGATAATTATTGACATATTATTGACTCAGAAGTGCTCAGTTATATGACATTTAATCATGCCACCCAAAAGAAGCCAGGTTAGCTTTTATATTGACAATAGGCTGGGATAAAGGATAGCAGAATCAGAGCTTGCATACTTAGCATTGAATAAACCATATTTTCTAGGCTGCTTTACATAAAAACAGATATGCTAGATCAAACTAAAAACCAAAAGATTTTTCTCAGCTAGTGGCCCACACCTGATGTTAAGGAAAAAAAGAACATATGAAAGAGGGAAAGTAGAACAGTAGCTGCCAGCTACTTCTGTTTCAAATAATCCATCTCATGTTTAATAGCTCTTCACGGTCTTTCTTTACAAAATTGTTTAATAATTTTTTAAACTTATTTGTAATTTTGGCATCCAATGAAAATTAATCTCAACATGTAATATTGTTATGCAAGAAAGAGCTGTCTTTTGTTTGTTTTAAACCTGCTGCCTAATAGTTTCCTTGGGTACCCCACAGTGAGTAATCATTCCCTATTCAGTTTCTTCATGTCATTCATAATTTGCTATTCCTCCCTCACACCCACATTTTGTTGTCTCTTTTCCAAGCTGAGGATTACTGCTACACAGTTATGTCTCACACAAGTTGTCCCGTACCTTAGCCCTCCCTCTCTGCTCTTCTCTCTGCCCTTTCTATGTCTCTTTTCCTCTACACTTCCACAAACCATTTACTGTGATTCCATCTCATCAATATACATATAATGAAGCTTTCTAATGCTTTTTTATTATTATTTCTACTCTTTCCCAGTGCTTCCTAGTATCCTGTTTTTCTTTTGATAGTGGTGGCTGAGATTTGGGCTAATGTCTTAAAGGAATTAATCAGAAGAGTTTCGAGATCTTTGCTAATTTAGAGTCCACCACTATGAGCTTCATCATTAAAACTGTTTTTCCCTCAGGAGGTTTACTTAGAATTAATTTAGTCTTTTCTCAACCAACCACTCAACACTAATTCTTTACACAACTCCTTACAATAAGATTTGTCTATCTTGAATAATTTCATATCTGCCAAAAATTGTCTCATTATTTGCACCCTTTGCTAGATCAATTAAGAATATATTGAGTGGCACACAGCTCCATCCATTCATCTACAAAATCTTTTAGAAAACAATAATCTATCCTACTCTTTTTTCCCCCTGTTTTTTAACCCATTTCTAATTCAGGAATAAATTTATTCCATACCCCATTAGTGGAAAGATGGCTGGCAGTATAATCAGAGGAAACTGAGAAGTTATATTCACATCCTAAAAGGAGTTACAACTGTATGGATATTGTACGGTAAAATATAGCTGCTACTCCCTGGATGGAAATGGCTGGCATGCTCCACAAAGATTCCTGATACAACTGTAAGCACCTGCTGAGGGGGATGGAATGGAGGGTGGAGCAGAGTGGAGGCACCATGGGCCAGACTCTGATGAAATCCTTGCAGGGAGGGGACCTCGATGGCATTTTTCAGCTGTTAAAGAGCATAACACCTGTCAGCCAAGGGAGGGGAGATGTCCTGCTGCTGAGCCAACAGCTGTGGCAAAATCCCTCTCCTAAGATTCAACGGTTCTCTCCCTTGGCTCATTATAGCCTAATTGTAATGTTAACACACAACTCCATCCCAAAGTTATCCATCCCCAAGGTGCAAGCAGTACAGCCACCCCTCACTGGGTATGGGCTCCATATTGTTATGGCTGTGTCTTTAACAGCAAAGCAAAGAACTGTACGAGTCGGTAATAAAGGTATTTACGACTCGAGTCACTCAAGCTCTACCTCAACATAAAGAATTAGTATGAAAGTAAGTTGAGAATGCGGTGAAAGTTAGGGAAGTCTCCATTGTAACTGCTGGGATCTGTCAATAAGCTGAATCTGTCTTCCCCCCATAGGGACTCCTATTGGGTAACTATCATACTCTGTGCGTGCGGAATACTTTTACTGGGGATTAGAGCTTTTCTGTGCATTGCTTTAAATGTGTGTGTGCAGTCAGGTATTATCACTGACAATCCCCTAAACTTAACCTGTCACAATTTTATATAACAAAGACTGTTATTCCATGAACTGTTGCTTTGAGTCCTTCACAGATGCTGGCAGTTGCCAGCACGGGGTAACACATGCAAATAGAGAGCAAAACCCACTGAGGGGTCAAAAAGGTGGAAGACCAGCTGAGGGGTCTCCCTTAAGCTGTTGGCAAATTTCCCTGGGCCGCCCTCCAATCCTCTGACTCTGCCCCCAGCCTGTAGCATTGCCTGGGGTTGTTGTGACCCAAGGGCAGGACTCAGCACCTCACCTCATTGCAGCTAACACAATTGCCCTGGGGCCATGGATCCAGCCTGTCCAGATCTCTCCAGAGCCTTCCTGCCCTCCAGCCTGTTAACACTCCCACCCAAATGCGTGTTTTCTGCAAACTTGCTGAGGGTGCATTTGATCCCCTTGCCCAGATCATGAGCAAAGGTGTCAAACAGGACTGGTCCCACAGTGAGCCCTGGGGAACGCCCTGGTGCCCGGCTGCCAGCTGGGTGCAGCTCCTTGCACAGCCACTCCTGGGCCTGAGCACCCACACAGGTTTTCAGCCAGTGAAAAGAGCTCCTGTCCAAGCTTTGCCAGGAGAATGCTGTGGGGCACAGTGTCACGGTCTTTGCTGACTCCAGGTAGACACTATCCACAACCTTTCTACGAGGTGGATCAGCTGCTTGTAAATGTTCAGACAGATCAAGCATGACGTGCCTTTTCTAAATGCATTCTGGCTAGGCCTGATCCCCAGCTTGTCCTGTACGTGCCCTGTGATGCACTCCAGCTAATCTGCTCCATAACCTTCCCTGGCACCAAGGTCAGGCTGACAGACCCACAGCTCCCCAGATCCTTCCTTCCTTCCTTCCTTCCTTCCTTCCTTCCTTCCTTCCTTCCTTCCTTCCTTCCTTCCTTCCTTCCTTCCTTCCTTCCTTCCTTCCTTCCTTCCTTCCTTCCTTCCTTCCTTCCTTCCTTCCTTCCTTCCTTCCTTCCTTCCTTCCTTCCTTCCTTCCTTCCTTCCTTCCTTCCTTCCTTCCTTCCTTCCTTCCTTCCTTCCTTCCTTCCTTCCTTCCTTCCTTCCTTCCTTCCTTCCTTCCTTCCTTCCTTCCTTCCTTCCTTCCTTCCTTCCTCCCTCCCTCCCTCCCTCCCTCCCTCCCTCCCTCCCTTCCTTCCTTCCTTCTTGTAGATAAGCATCATGTTGTCTGACTTCCAATCATGTGAGACCTCCCCAGTCAACCAGGCTCACCCAGATCACAATGACATTGATTCAGGGATACAAATAGTGCTTAATAATTTTTTCTCAACAGCTTTTTTTTTACCCAGACTGGTTTTGGGGTTTTGTTCCAGCTCAGTGGGCTCCCTTGAAATAAGATCAGAATGAAGATTTGCTTGTTTAACCCAGAGATAAATTCACTAAGGCCACCCCAGCACAGTGAGGAATAGTCAGTGTTTGGGAAAAGAGGCTCATATCAAACATGTATTGAATGGTCTAAAACCACTGTGCCATGAAGCAAATATTGAACACAATCCAAAGGTGAATAAAGGTGACTAAAGACTATATTTGGGCCTCTTACTTTCTTAAGTGAGTATGAAACCAGGAACAACTTCCAGGACTGCCTGAAATTTAAATAATAGGAGCTGAAGAATGTCAGCACCACTGCCAAGATGAATTTTCCATCTTGCAATTACATGGATTGCAACCAAAGCCCTCTTCTACACACTTTACACTAGAAAAACAATATTTTTCTTTCAAATACACTTAAAATACAATAAAATATTGCACACAACCATGTTATGCAAGAATGTAGAGAAAGCAGATTTAGTCAGTCTAAGATATAGACAAGTATCCACAAATCTATGGACACAACATTGAAAATAACTTCAACTACATGTAAATCTGGTTTTGCAACCAAGTTTTATTAATAGAAAACAAAAAAGGTCTTTTTTTCTTTACCCTCTTCAAAATTAATACATTTTTTCTCCATTTCTCTACACCTTGCTCTGATGATTTTTTCTGACATTTTTAGATTATTTTTTCTCTTCTTCCGTAGCCCTGTACATTCTTTTATTTGTCTACCTGACTTTCTTCCTCTTTTTAGCCTCTCTTGATTTATTTTGTTGTGTTCAAATAGCAGTGGTACCTGGAACATGGCCTCTGTCTGAGTGAACCTCAGCTAATTTACATTTCTTTCATAAGAGGGCACCCAGGGAATAAAGGCCCTTTTCCCTGATACCTCAGGATCTAGGTGAAGTCTTGTCATAGAGCCATCTTAAAACAGTAAGAATAGGATACATAATGGCTTAGGGATCTTTACACCTTTTTGCATTCATAGAAAACAATAGATAACCTCCCGTGCTATCTTCTTTCTTCTCTAGCTTTCCATTTGTTTTGTTCAATATTATGTTGTTATAAAAACAAAATAAAGCTGGTTGTCTCTTTTCTCCAAGTGATACTGGACCATTCATCTGAGGTACTTCCCACACAGCAACTAGGAGAACACGAAACCAGGAAACAGGAATGGAAACCACATTTGTCTTGCAAACCCTGTTTTACAATTTCACCACCAAACTTTGTTTGTGGTTATAAGGAGTTCATTTATAGAAAGATGGCCTGTGATGGATATGAAGCCATGTTAGCATCAGTGAAATGCCTGAAAACAGTCCTCAGAGAACTTCACACAAATACAGACCCAGGCTCCAGCTGAGACAAAAGCCAGATAAGTTATCCAGGAATCAAACAATCATTTGCACATCTTTTCTTGCCAACATCATGAGGTTTTCAAGGACAACACTCCACCCTAGTACTCGTGCTCTGATTAACTCACAGTGTAATCAATGGGATGAGTAGCTGTGAAGCTCTGAAGAGATTTTGTCTGTGTGTAAAACATTAGACTGTAAGTTTTTGTTGTTGAATATACATCGATTCACATAAGCTAACAGGTGTTTGCTCCACTTTCTGCAATTTAAATGTTTAACCTTCAATTCTATTAAAATCTATTGATGAGAAGAGGAGGTTCTTTTAACAGAGTGCTAGCAAAGCATTCATGAAGCCTTCTCAAGCATACTCTGCCAATTATTTCTCCATGAGGTTCTTGCAAAAAAAAAAATATGCCTTAGCTTGTGACAAGTTCTGCATCCCAGAAGTACCTGAGCTTGAGAAACTCTGCATTTTTCTACATTTAGGCAAAACCCCACAAATTCATTAATGAAGAAATACATCACAATGTGTTCTTTTTAGAGGGTGAAATCAGAAGAATATTACAGCTGTCAGTTTATCTAATCATTAGCATTTTTTTAAACTATCAAATTAAATTCCTGTAAGTGAGAGATTCCTCCTTCAGAAATGTTTTAATTAATAATAAAAATAACCATGAATGCTACTGGGAATCACTTAATTGTTTACACTTACAAATAAATCAAGACATCCAATTCATCTGTAAAAATAGAATAATCGGCTCAATCTTATGTTAATAGATTTGCAACCTTCACAAACATCAAAGTCATAACTTAAACAGTAAATGCCATAACAAATTGGTTGTTAGCCTCTTGGGCAATAAAGAGGTGGATAAACTCCTTGAATAGAGTTCTTTATTTTGCCTATATCTTGGTTGAAGTGTTGGATTGTCACTGATTCTCTTTTAGATTTTTTTTTTTAGACTGAAATGTCCTTGCCATTAGGAGCTACAGCAATACTATGCACTGCATGGCCTTTGTTACTTGTTATTTATGAACCCATAAATAAAGTTCTGTACTGATTGATTAAATAGTCGCAGTAAGTTTCTTTTTAGGGTTCTTGTTATGTTGTCAAAATAGTTTTGTTTTCCTCTGTGTTGATGTAATGGTTTTTTTTCCGTTATTTTTGAATACCATTGGTAAAGAATTGTCCTGATGCAGCAGATAACCCACACACATTTACCTTTGCAATAGACAGCTGTACATATTTGCCAGATTTCAAGTTATGCCTCATTGTTCCACCCAGCCATATTTCAAATGTAGTCTATTTTCAGTTTTAAGTTGCAGGGCTTTTGACTGCTCTGCTACTTGCTAGGGCATATTTTCTGTTTGGAGACTCTTCACATGAAGCCACATGCCGTGTCAAAGAAGCAATAACCAACCTCTGCTCAGAATCAGTCTAGCACTAAAAAAAAAGCACATCATGCTTCCCACAGAGACTTTCATTCTGGATTTATTTTGAGTTTCATGTTTAAAACAAAAATTATGAGGTCTTGAAAGCAGAAGCTACTATGGAATGTGGCAACATGATTTCCAATACACTAATAAAATGTTTCTAAAAAATCTTTTGTTTGTTTCTTGTACTCTTTATTACCTGGATGCGAGTTGATTTAGATGGCTGTGTGCTTTTTGTGTCCCACCAGACAAGAAAGCAGTGGTGTACCTGCAAGTCCAACAGGAGGCAGGGGAAAAGGTGCCCTGGTCAAGGGAGCCAGGACACTCAGAGTCCTGTACCCAGAGAAGGAAGCAGCTGCTCCACACCACCATGTGAAGAGAGCTCAGTGCTAAATGAGTGAGCATGACAGACAAGACAGAGGTAAACCACATCACATCTTATAAAGGCTTCCAACAACAAGCTGCTGAAAACTATGAGAGGAATCCATGAGCTGAGGCACTGTTGGAATGTGTATTATCACTGCCTTGCTCAGGAGCAGTGAGAAATGGTTTGATGAATGTTAATCATTTTTCCCACAGAGAGTTGCAGCAATTGCTAATATGAAAAAGGATCTGCTAGTCCACTTCAATGCTTACATGTAGTTCGTCTTGTCTTTTCAAGGTGTTCAAGTACACAGACAGTGGGATCAGAGAAGTGACCATTCTCAGTGATAAAGAGACCTTGTGTTGACAAACACGCCAGAAAAAAGGAGACAGCAGTTGAAAAATATGTATCTCTTTTATAACAAGTTACAAAACTGGCATGAACAACTTAAGCTGTAGTTAAAATAGGAAATAGAGTAGCAACACAAAAACATTCTCCTTATCTCCAGAGAAAAAATAAACTAACAGATCATTTTTAAGGTGCATTAGACAGACAACTGCTCAAAGCAAAAATAAATCTCAACACCATAGTCTAAGCAGGCTAATTTTGACATTTTTAGCAAGGAAGTCTCTATGGGCTGTCCAAAAATCAGAGAGTTCTAACATGGCATGGTGGGATTAGGTAACCACAGGTTTGCTCAAAGAGAACATTAAGTACTTGCTCTTTGTCTGAGCATGCCTGTCACCAGAAGGGCTGGAGAAGGAATCATTATAAAATTGCACTGGACAGAGTATTGAAACACCCTTAACAACTGGCATGGGATCATGTGGTAGCTGTTTGTGACAGTGGCACTGCACAGTTTTGCTGATCAGAATAATGGCATGTTAACAATTGCAGATTTTAATCGCCCTCCCCCTGCTTCCCTGTTAGTGTCCTGTCAGTGATATTTTGCCTTTCCTTCATCTCCCAAGGTAACACTGTCACGTAGGAAAAATTGCCAAACAGAGTTGGCAAAAGAGTCAGGTGCCTCTTTTCATTCAGAAAAACTTCAATAATGTAGGTAAGGCTATGTGTGACAGATGGTGAGATATTTCTTTGGGAAAACACACCTTTTACAAATTTTGTGACTAAAGGAAATGTCCTGAGATATCCAAATAGAAATAAATTTATTGGCTGAATATTTCCAGAATTGTTAAATGCAGATATATCTCTTTTTTCATTCCAGTTTGTGTTATAGCAGGTCTCTAGCATGAAATCAGAATTCTGCAGGAGCACAGAGAACTGAGTTTTGCTCCTGTGTCTAGGGCTGTGAAAGAGCCACAAGTCTTGCCAGGGCAAGGCTTTCAGTGTGACATGTGACACACCACAAAACCACCAAGCAGAACAAAGAGGATTTGAAGAATGGAAACAACCAGCAGCTCTGCAGCAGAAGGGATGCAAAGGGGAACTTATCTCACCATCTCCCTGCAAAAGCTTTTATTTTCCAAGCCTAAGGACCATTAATGCCATATTAAAATGCTATAAAATTGCTTAAAGCATTTCTCAGGATTTCATCTGCTTGCTCTATATCAAAGTGCAGAAAAGTAGCTTGATTGGAATGGGGGGAAAAACAAAACAAAAAACTGATAGTTGGGTGTTCTAGCGCTGAGGAGCAATGTTATTCTGTATCTTTCTTCATACTTGTATTGTTCAGTGGAAAGATGTAATTATAGACAAAGTGTATCCCCAAAGCAAACTAAACTTATGCACTACAGGAAGTGAGTTTCCCAGCTTTGAAGCCAAGATGTGGGACTGACAGGTGAGGGGGTTTTAACACTCCTGGAACACATTGCTCCCTCCATCACATTTACAGTCATTCCGTGACAGTTAGCCAACATGACCAACAGTCATCTCTCACTGTGGTATCATTTCAAATAGAAAAAAGTCCTGGAGCAGATATACACTGCAAAGAGTAAATAAAACAAGATTATTATTATTTTTCTAAAGAAAGGATATTTTTTAATAAGAATCTTTTAGTAAACAAGACCATAGCCAGGAAACAGTCTTGTTGTTCTCTTTTGATTTAATCTGAATTGAAATGCAGTAACAAATAATATGCATTTTTAAAAAGACCCTTTCAAACCATACAGCTGTCCTTATGCCTCAGAGTTAATTCTTTAATAATTTGCATGAAAAATACTAAGGGCCAGAAAGTGGAGTAGGGCACAGAGGAAAATGAGATTGAGCTTCACTTTCATTATAATTTCTATTCAACTCAAGGAAATATTTGTTGAGGCTGGAACTCTTTCCTTTTCTGAAGTACAATTTCCATTTCAATTTTTTAAAAACCTCAAGTATGCACCAGAAAATGGTGGTGTTTTTCCAACATTATATTTTCGTTATGCTAATTCAGATAGAAAGCAAACACTGTTTTTCAGGTCAGATAGATATTTAAGATGTTTATTTTTTTATGTAAATTTTAAGAAATTGCATGCTGTCAGCTTCATACTTTCTGCTCCCTTCTCTAAGCTGATAAATGCAAAAAGTGTATATCTGCTTGGTGACATTCCCAATATATAAATGCATACTTTCAACAACGACATGTCTTTTCCTAACATTTTTTGGTTTGCATTTAACAAAATAACCGCAAATGTCAGGTATTAGAAGGTTTGAAACAACCTTTTCTATTTTGTTGTCTTTAGAACCCCATCTTTTATTCATGACTTTTCTCTTAGTGCTGGAAGGGAGGCTGTGTTGCTATAGCAATGCCCTGCATATCCTTGTGGATAGCTTACAGTTTCACTTTTTTTAAGCAACAAAGAGCCATTGATACTACATGTTGCCAAAGGTTACAAAAGTTGAATTCTAAAATGGAAATATTTCTTCTATAAGGCTACATAGGATATATGCCATGCAAATTCAAACCTTCAAGTAAACATACAGTCCTTTTGTGAATGCAGATGAACCTAGCATAGTACTGTTTGGCTTTAATATAATATTTGGAAGAAACGTGTTTAAAATATAATTGTTATCTACTCTTTTCAACACATAAATGTACCAAAATGTATGACCTACTATTACACCTTTCTGACCTGCAGTATAAATAAAACCTTTCTACATTTTAACAGATCTGGAAAATAAAACACAATCTCATATTCCAATTATGATTTAATAGTAAATACACTTCCAATGTCAGGGAACAGTCACCTTATAGAAGCTTCTCTGCCCACAATAGATATTAAATATTGTTGAGTGTCCTTCAAGACTTGTTCAAGTATGGGGTTTTTTCCTACCCTAATTGATTTCTCTTCTGTCAGATTTGATTCCCTCAGACAGATGTTTACATAGTACAAATTCAATAACAGTTCAACAAGTTAAATCAAATAAAGAGTTAGAAGGAAAAAAATTAGGGTTACAGGCATAAAAAAGAAATTTATACTCATGATTCAGCAAGCAGCAGCAATTTGCTCAGAACAGACCAAAGAAGGTAACATGGGCAAAACATCACCCATCACTACTATGGAGCAGCAAATTAGAGAGGAAATCCAGACTTTTGCACCCTGAAATACCTTCTGTTCTGGTTTTACAGCAGGTGTTGCTGCCTCACTCCCTGATGGGAGGCACGGAACCATCCCAGGAGCCTTTTCCATTGAGCGATTCAGTTCTCTGTGCAATCGCTCCAACACCGCTGCCTGGCAGCCACAAGGGCCAGGCTCAATTCCCACACCACTGAAACGCTTCAGAGGCAGAGCCGCTCTCCGTTCCACGCAAACCTGGCACAGGAAGGCCACCTCTCGACAGACAGCGACAATGCCACCTGCAGCCCCTCCTGTGCCCGGCAGGCTCAGCCCTGCCCGCTCCTTCCGCGCAGCGGCGCTGGGGCACGGCCGGGGCCAGGCGGGAGGGAGTTCGGGAAAAAAGCCATCCTGTCACCCAAAACGCCTGGTTTCCTTTCCACATCTCACCAGATTTAGAAAAGCTGCTAAAACTACTGCAGGAAGCAAGGGAATATTCATCAAATATTATCCTGAGCATCCTGAACTAGTCGGGTTCTGAACAATCCACCTCCGCTATCAAGCAGAGTGGGACGTGCAGAGTTAAACAGACTTTGTTTAACTGGAGAAAAAATTGAGAAAAGGAAAAGTAAAAACATACAAGATTCACAGGAGCCAAGACTACTGCCCCAGCAGAGCCTCTAGCAATTTTCCTGACCCTGTCCTCCTCCAGGTGCTCCTGATCCCATGCTCCTTCTGAGAGCCTGGTCTGCTGGAACTGGTTCTGCTGCTGAGGATCTGGTCAGCTCTGCTGCTCTGCCAACCCACATCAGTGACATGGCAAATCCACTCAAGAACTTTGTCTCAAAGGAGCTTTGGCACCTTTTTTCTTTTCTCTGCAAACCCTGAACAGCAGAATTTGATTATGGTAGCTCCTTTGTCCCAAGGAAAACTAGACTGCTTGAGATTTTCTTGTTTATAACAGCTCCGTTCTTCCTGGTTTTACAGTTTTATTTTGCAGCTTGGAAAAACCCCTTGGAAGTTTAAGAAGCTGCCAGTAGGGGCAGGTTTCACTGCCACAGTTTACCAGCCTATGTCAGCCATCACTTTCTGAAACAGTCTCAGAGGCACAGGAAAGTTCTGAACTCAGATTCCTGTAGAAGCACAGATCTTTGTCCTCCTTTACATCCCCAGCCAGGAATATGAGGAAATGTTAACAACACAAATAAACGACTAGAGTGCTCATATTCTCCAGACTGCCACAGAACATTTTGTAAAATAAATATTTTAACGTTCCTTTTCTTAAATGATGACAGTGCAGCAAAGTTTGCTAGATATTCCTTGCTAGACATCTGCAGGAGCGCTGTGTGTGAGCCTGCTCCCCCATCAGAAATGGTCCACAGAAAGAGTCTTCAGGCCACGACTTCCTTCCCTTGCTTCCTTGACAAACCAGGAGAGTTAGGAGGGCAAGCCCTGCTGTACTCCCCCAGGCAGCTCCTTGCTGCTGTCCTCATGCCCATGCAGCCCCTGTGAGTGAGGCAGAGGCTGCCAGCATGGGATGCAGAAGCCAGAATCCAAGCTGGCTGTGAAACGTGTTTGTCTTGTGGCATTTGATGTCACATCCTTTTTCTGAAACATTTTATCTTGCTACAAGGGGAAATGATGTGTGCAGTGGTGATGGGCCAGGAACGCTGTAGTCAGACATTGCTGTTGAGGTAGGGCCAAGGACAGGCAGAACAAAATTCTCCCTGTGCCGCCTCTTGTAAGCTTATCTCAAGTATGTGGTGGAGGCCAGATTTTGTGTGTATGTTAGTTGTGACTTATCGGTCACAATATTGATTTTGAATTCAGGCACAGGCTTATCTCTGATGCCGACACTCCAGCCTCTCCACCAAAATGGGAAGCACCAGTTCCTTTTAAACCCCACAAGTTGGTTTAGCACAGCTTTTCTAGAGCCCCAGTTGTGGGCACCCTGGGCTTACTTTTACCAACAGTTT
Source organism: Ammospiza nelsoni (assembly GCF_027579445.1). Classification (NCBI taxonomy): domain Eukaryota; kingdom Metazoa; phylum Chordata; class Aves; order Passeriformes; family Passerellidae; genus Ammospiza; species Ammospiza nelsoni. The sequence continues at coordinate 39,871,409 of NC_080638.1, read as the reverse complement.
CCTCTGTCAGATGCCCCTCCAAGAAGCACTGTTGGGTACCAGGGTTTCCAGCAGGATCCATCGCTTTGGCTTCTCACCCAGAGGCATATCACCGCAGCACAGATGGCAAAGAAATCCCTGCTTTAAATAAAGTTCCCAGTCTGATACAAGGTGGACAATACTACGTGCAGCTAATAGACTTTACACATCAACTCCTCCAAAATATTCTACATAGCTTTTATTATTTGCACCTCCAAAACCTGACCATGGGCCACAGCTGAGCTGGCACCCAAACTAGTCAGGCTCATCAAGTCTCCATTTGGAAAAAACCTGCAACTACCACACAAACACACCTGAATCTTTTGTGCTCATTCTCTGGGGCTCTCCCTGCTGGCAGGCTGCCTGTTAAAACCAGCCTTTGTGGGTTACACAAAGCAGCAGTTTGAGGTGATTGGGAAATTTTGTCCTGTGGGTTTGTTAAAAATAATTGCCTTTACCAGCCGTTTAATATTCTTGAGGATTTTTGTTTCATGAATTGTGGGATTTAGTGTTTGAAAAGTTGCTAGTTTGGTAACAAATTCATTTGTTGTCTTCCTACTTTAACCAAAATTACAACTCCTGGGTTAGCCTGCTTGCTCCAGTTTTCACTGTGACAGAACCCAGCATGATAATCTTTCCCCAGTATAGATACCTGTAGATACTCCTCCCAAATTACATGCAATACTGAGTGCTGCCTCTCCCTCTTCACAAACCCTCTCCAGTCTTTTTTTCATGCTTCCTTCACATTGCTAGTCTAACTTTTGGCCCTTACTCATCCTTCTTCTCCAACACATTCTACAAATGCCTTCTCTACCATATGTCTGCTCTCACAATGCCAAGCCCCACCTCACCATGCTCTTAAAGATGAAGTCTTGGCTTATAACCCTAGAACATAAATGTAAAAAGTACTCTTGAACAACACCAGCTCCATACACAAGATTGGTGCTGGGCAATAAAGAGTTGTCACTGTCTAATTTACAAAAGCCTTATGTGCAATTGTGTTTGTCTTCATTTCTTTGCTGTGTTTGGACATAGGGTTTCATGTTGCAAGTTATACATAAACCAACATGCATTGGACCTCCCTCTGAAGCAGAGATCAGTGCTTATTGACAGATAAAAACTCCAGGAAGATGGAGCTGAAGTTAAGATGCCTGATGCAATGTCTTGGGGTAAAATCATTACAGGGCTGAATTGTAACCATTCTAAAAATCAGATTTATAAACTTGGTAAAATCAGGGTAAATCACACTTGAAACAACTTCAAATATGTGAAAATATCTAGAGTATTGTTATAAGCCCTTTTTTTCATATTGAAGGGCCTTACACACTGGCCTGAAGTAACACTAGCTAATAATAATGAGATTCTGATTTGGCACATGTGGTTGTTGAGGTCAAGTTAAGAAACCTGCACCTATTGCATGGAGTGATACTGAAGATTAGAGTTTTAGCATAGCTTTTTGAGAATTTGTTCTTAAAAGTGTAATAGGAGATGCTATGGCAGACCATGAGAAAATGAAAAAATTCCACAAATGAAAAGGGGCTCATTGATGATGAGGGATTTAGTGTTTCTATGCCCAGTTAAAATTTTAAAAGAATAATTAATTTTTTATGTTTTCTTGATCTCACAAGAAAGGGTATTCTTACAGTCATTCACAGAAAAATAAAAGTTGCAGGAAGTTTTTACATTACTAATTTTTTAATTCGTTTCAAATTATTTGCTTATTGAAATTCAATATTTTTTGAATAAAAGTGCAATCCTGAGTCTATCACATCTTCTGAAGAAAATCTATGTAGAATTCATATCTGCCAGAGGAATATTTTTCATGTATTAAAGAGCTCTCCAGTGGAGGAGATCTGGGTTGCTATCTCTTTCCTAAATCAAACAACATGGCAATAGGAATGTAGGTTTCTACATTCTTGGTGGTAGTCTTGGTTACTGATTATAAATAGTTTTAGGAGTTTTCTCCTTACTCTTCCTGTGAAGGCTCCCTAACACCCTAAAATTTTTATTAAACCAAAATCATGGATCAAATTTCGCTGGAATGTGCAAAGCTTTTCCTTTCACTTGAAACTTTCTACTGAAAAATATATCCTATTGGGCACATGAATTATTAATCAAATTAGAGACAGCACTCTTGTGTTCATTTCAGCTTTGAGAACCATGCTTAATAACTGAAGAAACATCTTCAGTTAGAAAGAATTCATCTGTTTTATTATCAGGATGCTTTACTGTAGAAAGTACTAAAGGATGAAGAAGAATTCTCCTCCTTATTCTCCTGTCCTTTTCAGTTATAGCTGATAATAACAACAACAAAAAAACCCTGACTGAAATCACTCCCTGGATCCTTCCTTATTCATTGCACAGTTCTAGATTACCAATAACACCATAAGAACAAATACATGCTGGGAATCCCACAGGCCCATTTGATTCTAACTAGGTTTATGGAGTGTCAAGCAGATAAACTGCCCCTCTGGGATTCCAGTAATGTCTGCAGAAGAGATCTCATAACACCCAATACAGAAACCACTTGGCACGAAGTGAAAACAACCCCATCCTTTCTAAAGGACTGGTTTTCCATGTGTCAGGACTCTGATGGAAAAAATCTGTCAGGAAGCAGAAACAAAAATTACCAAAAAGAATTTTGACAGGTAATTTTATATCAGAGGGTTTATAGAAGGCAAGAGTGTAACAGAACTAAACTGATACTGCTGCATGCATAAAACCAGTAATATTTGCAAAGTCACTCAATTTTGAGTAACAAAGTCCTATAATCAAAAAAACAAATATAAACAAATTCGAGTTACTTATTGTAGGAAGTCTGGTGAAATCAAAGCCAAGTTTTCAGAAGACTTAGCAAGAGAAGCGATGATTTCGCCAGGGTGATGCGTGCAGTTCAAGTGCAGTGAGATCCAGGCGCAGGAGGTGGTGGTGTGCTGCCCCCCAGAGACTGCACTGCTCCTCCTAACATCGATTTTTCAGCACTGACAGCATCCTTGAGTCCTTGCTTTGCCCTTGGCCCAAACAGCTCCGACCCAGTCAGTTCTGAGCTTTGTATGCTTCAACAGGGGGGAAAAGGGATTATTCCTTTTGAGGGAAAGGAATAATCTTCTTTATTGCTGCAGCTGAAATTTGATTCTAGAGGCGATAGAGAAATGCAGTGTCCTCTGCTTTTTGCTATTCTGTATCTGAAGGCGCCAATTTACCTGCAGTCACAACCAAAAAAAAATATATTTACTGTTTTCTCATACAGAATCACATGCTACCCATACTTCTTTTTCTGTTTGTGTTTAAAATAACAGCATGAAAGATTTGATGGCACTTTATCTTATCTGCTTAGCAGTCACCAAAACATACTAAGGTAAGGAAGGCTTCCCACTCATTCTTCCAAAGCTTCTCTTGCTGAGGTCTTGGTTGGTCTTGAAAGAGCAATAAATGCTTTTTGCACAACTGCAATGGCACCGAAATGTATACAGAGTCATGGATGTTTATGCTATGTAGGAAATAGTTTTATCACTTTAAAAACAGGGCTAGGATGTAAAACCTCTAGGTTCAAACACTCACAGCTGACACACTGGCTCAGCCTTTCCTGCCATTCTACATATATTTGTCTTTTCATTAGATCTCTCTAATCTCCGAGAAAATAAGTCTCAAGTATCTCCTCCTCTGTTTTATCTGTCTCATTCTCTGTATTTTGGCCCCCATTCCCTTTGTCATTTTCAGAATTCTGAAAGGACTTCTTTCCAATTCTTGTCTTTTCTTCCTAGAACTCTCTTCTCATATTTTTGATTTCAACTGTACATTTCACAGTCTAGAAGCCAAAGTCCATTCAAAGTTAATGAAGTGTGGATTTAAGATGCCCACAGTATTTTTCAACTAGGTTTTACCACTTCAGCATCCATTTTTTACCTCTGCATCCACATTCCTCCCTTTTTCTCTCTGAGGTCTTTAAGGCTAAATCTATTTTAGTAAAAACTCAAAAGTAGAAGAAAACCCTAGTAAAGAATATTTGGTGTAAGGCATTATAGTATCAAGGAATGAAAATTAGTAGTTCCTTTCTTGTCCTTCACCTTCAAAATGGAAATTCGACACTTACAAGAGGCTGAGAGCTTGTCCTATTTTCTGCTGCTGCAGAAAGCTCACATGCACCTTGAAGGCAGGAGAAGTGACCTAGAAGAGGCAAGATTAGCTCCATGGGAGATGGATTATCAAGCAAGCACACATTATCTGAGTAACAGCTAAGTCCTAAGGGTTTTTCCTGAAGCAAGTGGGACATGAGATGCAGGATATGTAACTTGAAGTGGCATTTACATGACTTCCCCTAGCTGCAAGACATTTATGACCCATACAAATTCTTGAGGGGATATTTTCACGACATTGAAAGCAAAGATACACACACAGGTGAATAGCAGAGGTGTATCCCCAACCAGTTCATCAAATGAGCAGGTTTGAACTTGCAACCCATACTGGAGTTCAGGATGTTTCTCACAGCTCTGTTAGCTGCTCTAACACAGCTCTGTTAATCTTTAAAACCATTATCCCTTGTCCAAAGGACTACAGGAAGAGCCCACAAAGATGCAAGGACAGGTGTAGTCTTGCACACTATCCCTATTCCAAGCCAAGGAACAGTTCTCAAGCCACTGATCCAGATCAGACCGTCTCAGATGTAGGCCAATACAGATCTCAGAGCCATTAACTCCCACCTCCAACTTTTTTCCTTAATTGCTGGATAAAAAGGTCTCACTACCTGCTGTCCAACTAATTTAACAGAGTAGTTTAACAGTTGCAAATAGCAGCTGTTAATTTCAGCAGACATAAGCCAGAATTAAAACAACAACCACAAAAAATTTTAAGTGTGGTTTATAATCACCAGCAAAATGCAATAAAACCCCACTTTCAGCAGAAGGAATTTTTATATTTAACATATATTTTATTTAAGGGAGTGAGAGATGCAACAGAGTGTCTGCCCCTTTCCATCTTGAATTCACCAATCTTGGGTCAACATTTGAAAAAGAAAGATTGCTACTTTATCAAAATCACATGCAAAAATAGCCAGATGAGGGAAGTTTTGTCCTACACTTAACTCACTCAGCTGCCTCTGGCACTTCATGTAACAACAAGGATGTGTGCACTGCATAGGTGAACAAACAGGACGGTTCTGTGCATGCTTAGAAGCAAACTGCAGTGATAATCACACCGATTGCAAGGCTAAGGAGAATGCAAAGGCTGCTGTGAGCAGAGCAGGAGCCCAGGTGGTGCTCAGAGCTGCTGCGCCAGCGCAGCCCAAAGCGCAGGTGATGGGCAGAGGGCAGCGCACGGCACAGCCATGGTGGTAGGTGTCCCCTTTCCGTGGAGCAATCAAACCAGTCTGATTGTCACTGTCTGCTTTTGTCCTGCCCTGACCTACACATCTCACTTGTCTTTGGTCACGGAGTTCATGGAGCTCAATGGGCTGCGGCCGGCAGTCCATTAACGGGGGTGCTGGGCCGGTCCCGGGCCACCCAGGAGCCCCTCTGCATGTTCTCACTGAATGGCTTCACTGGTGGCCCATTCAAATGCGATAATGTCAGAAAAAAGGCTTGAATGGAGGAGCCAATGTACACCATTGCTCAGGCGAAGTGACTGCAGCCTCCAACAAAGCCTCCCCTGTGGCGATGTTAAGCAGAGTTATCAATAGTGCTAAGGCAGAGCAAGAACTAATGCTCCAATCATGTCATCCACAGGTGGCACAGATGGAGCCACTTCAATGCAGAAACCACAGGGCAACATTTCCTGGTAATTCTATCCTCTTTCCACTGCTAACGTACAGAAAAATGTGCAGATGTCATGTGGATCTCTTGTAGTGTGTCAGACCCCCTTCAACCGAGCTCCAAAGGACTTTTTTGTTTCCTGTTCCTTTTACTATTCACACCAACTGTAGGCAATGTTAAATTCTCATTTTGTGGGAAGCAGAAAACTTGGGTTTTAATGTACACATAAATAAATTCCCTTACTTTTCCTGAGCTGCAAGATTGGACCTTGTGAGCAAGAATGGAAACTGCTTCAGTATTCACAACAGTACAGGACACATTGTTACACCATTCCATTCATTCTTAGAGGGCACACTAAGTTATTTTGATTATGTAAAAAAAATTAAATTAAATCAAAACATAGTTTGACTCACATCCACTATGAGCATGAATATATATTATTCTCAGCTGAGTACAATGTTCATCTCTAAAATTTCAGAGACAAAACAGAACACATTAAAACCAAGGCTCCTAACAATTCTGAATGCAGCGTGTATACAAAGTGAATTTGCAAAGCCCATCTGAGGCAAAGGACTGCCACAGTTTCTGCTCTAATTAACAATTCATAACTTTCTCTGTGAATTTCTGTCAATGTGCAGCAGAAGGGAAGTAAACATCTCCATTAAACACATTACTTCTGAACAAGACAGGCACCTTCCTTAAGTGTCTGTCTTGGGCCTAAAGACTTGTATTCATTTTCAAATCCTTCATATGAGACAGAAGGGGAGAAAACAAAACCACTAAAGAAAATTCCTCTGCCTAGGGAAATTCCATCACTCAAAGAGTCTGAGATAGGATTCATTCCAAAAGGGGTTCCCACAATTACAGGCAATCAGTCAGGACAGGCCACAGGTCATACATGCAGACCACTCACCAAAAAGCTTTGCTCAACTCTGAAACTAACCAAAAACCAAAGCCCAGGACCCTGAGTCACACAACACATCAGTGTTCTAGGTCTTTATTCTACAGTAAATTGGTGAAGTACAATTCCCAGATAATTTTAGGAAGATAATTAAGCACAGCACTACAAAGGTGAGCGGAAAACTTCCCTAGCAATCCAACCTGGGTGAAATAAAAAATCTCTTATTTGGACTTTGCCTCTTGTTTGAATCCCTTGGTTACCTGCAGGGGACATCTTCCACTCTAAAGAGACAGAAGAGAAAGTATGGGCCAGAAACACAAACTAGGGAGTAGACAGTTCTACACAAGAAACAGATTCAACATTTCTCCACTCCAATGAAAAATTGAGAAAAAATGCTGAGATTAATGAGATACAGGTAGGATATTCCCATTGGCATCATGTGGTCTGGTGCATGGATTTACCATCAGAAGATGAGTTATTTTCTGAGCTGCTGTAATTATTTTCAAAATCTATTATTCTGAATACATAATTCTTTATATCAATACAATCACTGAACTAATATTTTATTTTAGTTCTATGTTTGACAGTCTGGATATGATTTTGATTACTTCCTGATGTGTTCTTCCCTTATGGATAACTAAGCTATTGCAATCTCAGACAGATAACATTAAAAATTGTGATACAGAGTGATAACATTTTTAAACAATCATTAAATCAGTCTGGGTGTGGGATATATGTTTACCTATTGAAAGCAGTAGGAAGACCTGCTGAAGAAAAGGAGTTTTGCTTTAAATTCTTTAAATATATAGAGAAATTACCATAAGACACAAATGAGCCCTATATAGACATCTATCCATTTACATCAGGTTTTCTGTAGCCCTTTGCATGAAACTTTATACGTTTGCTTGCTTCTTCTAAGGATTCAAAAGACATAAGGAAATGGAAAAGATAGCCTGATAAAATAAATGTTTTCCCTAGTACCTTACTGTTAGCTAATTGATAATAATTGTTTTCCACTTCACATCCAGCATACAGGGGTTCCAGGGAATTTAACAGAAATTTTGTCTAAGAAGATGTCTAACCTGCGGACTTCAAGAACACTTAAAGCAGTGTTCATCATCATTACACATTTTGTAATAACTTCCATTACAGTTGGAACTTCTTAGAGGTTTTCAGTCTAGATTTTTTTGGTGTGTGTGTTTTGACCTTAAATGCTGCTATACAATTTCAAAGGGATGTCATAAAAGATTCTACCAGAATAACACAACAAGAAACCTTTTCAAACTAATTTTCCCCAAGGAAAACTACATCCACTTAGTGCAGAATCACCTGCTTTTCATTATTTCTGCCTTATTTTTCTCTCTATGTCTATGACCATGAAGGCTCAGCAGACCTCTGTGGAACTTTAAATCAGGAAAGAAACTCCTGCTGTTTTGTATGACTTAGTCTTCAATGCCTTTATAAATGTGTACAAAACCACAAACTGCAATAATTTCACAGCTGGCCTTCTCCTTCCATGTCTCCAATTCGACAGTTCTAAGAATTTCCCTTTCATGTTGCTGTCCCTCATGGCCAGCAAACTGAGGAACCTGATGCCTCTCCCAGAGGAGTGAGCAGGAGGTTTCAGCACTAGCTGGTACAACAACTCTTTTAACACAATTTTGGCCTTACTGTGTGTGCCAAAGTGTTTTACAGGACGACATTTATTTTCTTAATTTTTTAAAAATCTTTCTGAATTTCACAATTAATGTCTCCTAGTTGCTTGTCAGAATGTTAGGATTTACAGTGCTGGTTTCCTCTGTTCAGCCAGGTCTTCTCACTACATTATGTGGTAACAGAACATAATAACAGTGAGGACTGGAAGATTTTATGTGTATTGTCTCACCCCTACAAACATGCTTAACACTATCTGTTCACACTTAAAGGAGTAATTCATTTAACTAAAGCAGGCTTTGGCCAGAATATTTTTTCTTACATTTTCAATATATTTTTTTTTATATATCCAACTATAGAGCAGAATCAGTTTCTTCAGTACTGGTTGGTATCTTGAGGAGATGAGGAAAAAAATCAAGATTTAATTCTTTCTATTTTAACCAAAAAGAAAAGAATATTTGTGTACAAAATATTACAGCTGCCTTACAAATAGTTTCATTCCTAATTGGAAGCAGCATCTTCAGTTCTCCATAGTGTGACATTTATCTCTGTGTAATAAAAAATTCTGTACCTTACAAATTCTATAATACGCAAGTCAACCACTTAATATCACATCATTCGTGTAAACATACACAGCACTTAAGCTTTACATAGATCTCACATGTTGTCACTTCAAAGGAGTCCAGAATAGAAGTAGTAAAAGAAATTAAGCAGTAAGAGAAAATGTGCTCTTTGTTTAATGCAAATGGGCTCCTTTTAAAAGACATGCTTTTAAAAACCATCATATCACATTAAATAAGTTGCATTTTAGCTACTTGAATTAAATGTCTTTACAATTGTCTGATAATTTAAAAATTAAACTCAAAGAGATTGCTCACAAGTTGAAAACGACAGCTAGTATCAGCAGTGGAACAACTCCATTAGGACAGTCTCGATGACAGAGTTCAGTTCTGTTTGGCTGCACTTGCAGGTTGTCTGCCTGTTGTAAGGATTCCATCAGCCCACCTGCTACAGAGCAAGAAAATAACCCCTGCCCCAGCCTTTGACAATGCAATGCACAATGTACAGTGGTGTACAACAATTTCTGCATTCAGTGGGAAAGAAAACAAAACAAAACAAACAACCCCCCACTCCAACCATAAAACAATTGTGTCCAGCTTGACAGTGCCTGGAACACAGGAGTTTTTGGCCTTCCAGGATACAAACATTCTGCAGACTGGGGGGAAGGTGCAGTTCTCCCATCAGCACAGATCACTTAAATCAGGGCTGAGCACATTCCTTAACATTCTGCAACACAAAGGCATGAACAATAGCAACAACAAAATAAACCCTGTTGCAAAGAATGTCTATGAATAACTTGTAGGAAAAACATGTGCAGATTTCTCTGATTCACAAATACTTAAGAAAATGAGCAGACTTTTAAAAAGTCCCAGATCTCATGACCAGAGGGCTTTTCCAGGTACTTAGTTAACTGTGAACTATTAGTATTTTCAGATTCTAATTCCAGTGCAAACTTGAAACAGAGAGAAGTATTTGACTCCAGCTACTGTCCTGCAAGAACTCAATCTGGGAGTGAATAAGAGTTTCTCCACCAATACTAGAAGCAAGCAAGCAAGCAAGCTCTGCCCTAGTTTAGTAAGCCAGACAAGGGAGAGAGCCTTTCACTGCCTCTGTAATCTATCAACAGTTCACATAAAACCAGAGAGTGGGAGAATCTCACAGGGATCAAAACTCAGATGAGCACCTAGTAGCAGAAGTCTAAGCCTATAGAGAAGCCTCCCCCTTCTCTTTTCTCCCACTTGTGCACAAGAGACGCTCAAAATATTCTTCACTGGACAGGCCAAGAGACAAGCAGTAAAGGGAAGGAAACACTATGGCTGGGGAATTCTTTTTGCGGTGTGATGCTCTTTTCTTTTTATTCCACTTCATCCTAAGGCATCCTGCAACTTCCATGCTACCTTCTGCTCCAGTATGCAAAATTCCCTCCATCATTTCCTCCCATAGTGTTCAGTGGAGCATTGGGGTTATTGATGATATTTCCTTTTCCACCTTGTTGGATCTCCTTTTCTGCCTCCTCGTTCTCCATTCACACCAGACAGGAACACACACGTGCTCCCCTCGTCTTTCTTGTTGCAGAATGCAACAGTAGGCTCTGCTTTTAAGAAAAAGAACTTGAATCAAACCTCTTTTTTTGTACTACAATATTTTGTCCTTGACAATATATGGCAGAGAAAGGAGAGAGACAAGTCTTCGAGTAACAACCAAAATAATGAGATACAGAGATCATGAAATCAAATAATGAAATCAAATCATTGAAGTAATGAAATCATAAAAATTCTGAGCTGAAATAGTTTTCAAGAGATCATTTAGCTCAGCAGGGTGCATTAATGAAGAAATCTCTCTGCAGACAATAGTAGTGGTGGGCTGTTAATACTACCATTCCAGCCCTGCTACTTCTCAATAGAGTATTTGGTCCTTCATAGGCACTTTTTTTCTTTTCCCCCTTTAAATCACACATAGTTTGTATTATCGCTTAGCAAAGACCCAGACTAATTCATCTCTCAGAACATGCCACTGGCTTCAGACACACTTTCCCCCGTGGTGCATTTTGATTGGTTCTGGAGACACCTTTGCTCAAGGAATTTCTTGTTCCTGCGAGTCACTCACTGAAGGGAAAGGTTAAGTGAAGGAGTAGACATTCTACTAAGCCCATTGAAATTGCATTTGCTGCATCCAACTGGATTTTTTTCAAGCAGTGCGCTGGATTGTTCTGCAGCAAACAAGTGAAAATTCATAGGAGACCAAGGCAAAAGAAAGACTGTGGACTTTGCTTACCACCATCACATTGATGGGATTTAAAGAGAACCAGATTAATTACTGCCCTGAGTTTGACTGCTTAGTACATTAGTTGTCCTTCATAGAAAAACACAACCATTGTAATACAAATCTGTACTGGAAATAAAGGTGAAAATACAGCCTCCAATGACAAAAAATAGCAAAAGTCATCCATCAGAATACCCAGGTCACACAACTTTTTTCAAGTGGTCTTTAGCTGAGCAGCAGCACATTCACTGGCTGTTAAAATGAAACAGCTCTAAAAAGGAAAAGCATGTGTCTAAGAGCAAAACAGATCAACACATACATGCATGTTGTATTTCTTCATTTTTTCCAATATGAAGTTGCTGCATACTGTTGTTCTAAACTATAAATTATCAATATAAATCCTATGTATGTGGATTTTTTTGATGATAAATTAATCTACTGCACCCAGGAGTGGGATGTTCGTAGAACACACGACCCTTGCTGCCAACAGTGGAGCTAATTCAATTAAAAATAAAAGCTGAGGATAGTACAAAGGATTTTACTTCTCTTCAGATACTGGGAATCCTGAGCTGCACAGCATCAGATGGGGATCCAATCAGTGCTCAGCATGCTGCACTGATCTCTACCCCATTTGGGGCTTTTAAGCTTTTATGGGATTTCCCTCAAACATTGCTATTCATTTCTACTGTCGAACAAAAAGAGCATTCACAGCAGAACTTGTTACCAGTTTCAGGTAGAGACGTGGACATGTGGGTGGTGTGAGTGCCTGGGAGCTGCCTGCACACTCCATCATCAGCTCTCTGGCAACATTCATCCTGTGGCCAAGCTGTACATGCAGCTCTGAAAGCAAAGCTAAAAATGCACTGTATAAGCTGCTAAAGAAGTGCAGCAGAGGCCTGCAGCTCCTCAGGCCAACTCCCATAACTTGGTCAAGCATCACTAAACTCTTTATTTTTCTGCTCAATTAAAGAATTCTTCACAGCACTCAAAAAAACACACAAAGAAGATAATTATCAATTACATACATTAAAACTTCTTGCACCGACCATAAAAATCAAATTTCTAAATAGGTTGATATGCAAAGAAACCTCTCTTTTTGCAATTATATTAGATTACTTCCTATCAGTTTAGAAAAGAATTGACAGATCTGTAGACTGCAGGATATCTATAAAATAGCAGGCAGTACTGTGAGTATTTAGGATTAAATTTATAATTAATGTATAAAGCATTATAAAAGTTATGAAAAAAAAGTAAAAGGCACAAAACCCTATTCCTGGCTTCAGTTTTCTTGCTCACTATTTTAGATATTAAATACACATACCTAGCATAGTTTTCCAAGCAAATGAGACTGTTTGTCCATCAGTCCTTTCAATCTAAAATGTTCTTTATTGTTTAATTACATCAGACAAGGCGGCAAGGGGGTTCAGAGAAAGCACTTTGCTACAGTGAGTGAGAATTTGTGGGCAGGAGGTAACAGCCTGCATTGTTGTTCCCTTTGGAGGGGGTTAGAGGAGTCCTGAGGGCTGAGGCTAATGTCATTCTTGCTCCTCTTCCACCAACCACAACACTTGCTACTTCTTTCCTTTAAAGCATCAGGAATGCTTCTGCTGCCCAGTCCTGGCTGGAGGGTTTTAACCTTAAGGCCAGGGAAGTGGCTTCTCACTCACTTTGAAATAACTCCTTCCAAGGAAAGGATGCCAAATCCCAAAACTGGTGATGTTGAAAAATTTTCTAAATTATTATCACCAACTGTCATTGCTAACATTCTGATTCTGTATGTTTCCAAAGCTAAAACTGAAGATAATGAGATTAGCCTGATACTAGGTATTGGGAGATAGCCCTTGCTGTGATAGCCTTCTTCATGAAATAATACAAAATATGAGTGGGATATGGTCAGTTCTCTGTAACAAAAATATTTCTTGTATTATAAAGTAAAATAATAAAGTAACCCACACCCTGAATCCTACATAGCAAGGAAAAAAGATCATTCTATACAATTTCAAACAATACTGCGTTATTTATATCCCAGGAAGGGGAAAAAACCAACCACCACCACCACCAACAGACCAATCAACCAACCAGAAACCCACAAAGAATGAGCATTATTACTATTATTATTACAAAATGAGAAACCATGAGCTTTCCCAAGATTGTGTGTGAAATTTTTATGATAGAACCCCATTCAGATGAAGCCTGATTAAAAATGTTCATTTGTAGGCAAGTTGGAGTTGGCTGACTACTGCCTAATCATTAGGAATATTTATATGCATCCCAAACTATTTAAAATGCAAACACTGGAATAATAAAAAAAAAACCAACAAAACAAAACAAAAATTCATTTCATCCCAAAAGGCTTTCCTTTGGTTTCTATTTAGAGATATAATGAATACTCCAGTAAAACAAGGAGCAAGACCACACAATCAGAGAATGAAAGACCCTGGACAAAGATGAGAATTTAGTAAATGTTGTGCAACTAATAATATATTTCATCATGTGATCACTCAATTTTTTCCATAGGTGCTGAGTTTTAGGCTGTTTATCACAAGTGAATTTTGGAGACAGAAATTATACACTCACAAAACTGATTTGTGATTTGATTCTTGCTATTAAAATGGTAAAAAAGCTTGGAAAGGTCAGCTAATGTTTACATACCATGCACAGATTTTGCCTTACTGCAGTTATTCTTGTTCTTCAATCCAATGATCATTCCAATAAAACAATCCTTTGAATGACTAAAAACTAGATCCTGCTTCATAGTTTTAATCACAAAATAACTTATTTATTGTGTTGGGCTCAAAATACATTCCATGTAACGTAACTGCCTATTTTGTCATTTCTAGGGTTCCCCACAACCAAATAGTCTGATAATTCAATGTCAAACACCTTAAACTTCATGGCTTCCCCTCAAGGAAGTGCTGTTTTACAAGTGGGGAGAGATGAGTGCAGGTATCAAGAGCCAAACTCTCAGTAGTACCTAGGAACCAAGTAGCCAAGTTTTGCCTAATTTTGAGGCAAGAGCAAACGCACAGAGCCATGGCCTGCAGCTGGCTATGCCATCTCTGACTCAAACACACATCCATTTCTGGACAGGCAATGAAGCTGTGCATGCCCACCTGCAGGGAGTGTCCTCAGCACCAAAGCTCAGCGATTTGCACTTTCAGGAATTTTGCAACTTGTGGAAGTTGTTGCCCATGGTATCATTAATGTTTTCTGGAAGCACTTCAGTGTGTGGTTCCCACCACCACGTAGGGCTTTTTCATGTTGAGTAATTTTGCCACTAGACAGCACCCAATGCCTTCTGCTGGCTGCCTCCAGCTCAGAAAGCCTAGCAACATAAATAAGAAACAAGCCATGTGGGATTAGGCAGAAAATAAACACACAAACGAAAAACCAAACAAACCCCACATATTTCAGGGACTGGGCTTGCCCTAAATTTCCCATTTCTAGGGTACCACCAGTATTCAGGCCACTCAGCAGGGCAGCAGCCACACTGAGAACAGATTGAGCTGCTCAACTGCTTGAGGCTTGAAAAACAGGCTGAAAAGAGGCCTGAAAAAGGATCTTCAACTTTGATCCCCCACGGTTTTGTGCATGTGCCCTTCCCTACCTCTCATTTTATTAGAAAGGCTGGAAATTATTTGGTCTGTTTAAACAAAGTCAGGGATCAAAAGAACATGGAATTGACTCAGCCTTTAGGAAGTTGTAGATGGTTTAGGAGTCAAGAAATTTTTAATAACATTAGTAAGCATAAGAACATCAGTGTGGAGTTAGCTACAGAAAATTAGGAATTCAGTATTTTACCAATGCTGAACAGTGTTGAAGCACAGCACAGTTAATTTAAGGGAAGAGGTAAATTGTGAGTTTTCGTTACTGTGAGATAGTACAAAATTTCTAGTGATAACACTTAAGAGTTTATTAGTTACAGTAGACTTTGTAGTTT
The DNA here is from genome assembly GCF_027579445.1 of Ammospiza nelsoni. Classification (NCBI taxonomy): domain Eukaryota; kingdom Metazoa; phylum Chordata; class Aves; order Passeriformes; family Passerellidae; genus Ammospiza; species Ammospiza nelsoni. Next base: position 39,856,327 of record NC_080638.1, on the reverse strand, counting down.
TGAGAAACTCCAAGCAACTTTGATTGTTGAAAAACTGAAAAACTGTGCCTTCAGAAGTCTTACTCGTGGCAGGTATCCTAAAATATTGAGGATTGAAATGTGTTTAAATACCCCTGACCTAATCCTAACCTTGCTTCCCCCTCTCCCCAAAAAGGTGGGGAAAATCAATGCACTTTCCTATGGTTTGTGGGGAGGTTTCTTTTAAAGACACACTGATAGAGTGTGTTAGGTGGACTAATACTTCATATGCTTTAGAAATCAGTGTAAATACAGCCAAACATAACAACACACACAGACACACCTGAGGATGAGGCAACTGGTTACTTGAGGAATAAAAGGCAGGCAGATCTCAAATTCCTACCCCAGAAAATGCTACAAATCAGTCTTTTTCTCCCTTTTCTCCAATTCCCTTTTGGTTTTGAGTGAGAAGGAATATTGAACACACTTTGCCTCTGCAGCAGAGCTGGCTCTCTGTGTCGATTCAGTGTTTCCTCCAGTTTGTTTCCACCCCAAGGTGCAGAGCCCTGGGAATACATGTTAAATCAAGGCTGCTATGTCCTCAGCAGAACTGTAAGAAATTATTCATTCCACATAAAAGCCTGGCAAGCAAATGCAGATGTGCCACATACAGTAGTTCCAAGGTCAACAACATGGTCTGTAGAAAGTAGATTCTGATATTTTAGCCATATTTTGGCATAATCATCTGAACTTGAAGTCATACATTGAACTGAATGCAGGATTTCTTTGACTTTTCCTTCACTCTGAAGGAAATAAGGGTAAGAATCATATACTGTAATTCTCTTTTTTTTTTTTTTTGGAGGGTAGTGTTGGTAGTGTGATATACAAAGCCAACCAATTTCCATCCACCTCCCAACCTCCCAGGGCCACACACTGAGATGTGCTAAATACGAGATCTTACCATGGAAATAAGCCTCCTCAATTTATAAATAGCAGAATGTAGTCACCTTCAGGGTTAAGCTAACAAAGAGAAGTAAATCACTGCTACATTTCTGAACTTTAAGTCGTGAAATTTTATGGCAGAAGAATGAGAAAGAAAAATCTGAGGACGTGACTTAAACTTCTTTTAAAAGTAAATAGTGTTTCAAGAGAAACCTCAAAGTGCCCTCTCCTGGCACCTGGCACTAACTGTGGGCTCTGAAACTTCCTTAACCGGCAGCACTTACTATCTGGTTAAAAGGAAGTTCTTTTGACACACATTTTTTGTTAATAAGTTGTCTTTATTAGCTATAGGGCAAGGATAAGAAACTGTCTGCATCATTTTATAGAATAAGAAACACTGAAGTGATCTGTTAAAAATTATTTTAAAGTGTAATTAAACTGTTCATACTGTTTAGCTTTTTTCCAAAAAAGGCATGTGCTTAAGATTCATTTATTGTATTATTAGTATCACATAATATTAATGTTATTAACCTGCCACAGGATTGACGTAAATTTGCACTGCATTAATTACTGGTGATTATTATTGACACTCCTTTTTATAGATTCACCCTAGGAAGCACAACATTTTTGGTTTTAGTTAACCAAGCACAACAAGTGCAGTAAGTCAAAATTGTATTAGAAAAATAAACCTGAACCCTCTTTTTTATTTCTGGGTTTGGAGTTGCAGGTTAAAACACTCATTGCATTGTCCCACCTTTCCTTAACACTTTCGTCAGTGTAAGAGATGTATTTCATTTTGTTTAATTACATATTTTGTTTCTATGGCAACTAGACAGAATCTAATCCATTTCTGTTCCTTCCTAAGCCTTTACATAGTGATTTTCTTTCACAGTATAGTAGCAAAAGATAATCCTCCTTTAGAACTCTGAGTACTGTTCTTTCCAAATATCCCTTAATTAGTATGCATTAGGATTAAAACCAGTTGTAGTTGTGCTATAACTAAGAGAAACTGTGAAAAAAAACCTAACAGGATCCAAACAGAAAATTCGAAACTACCATCAAGCAGCTTCAGCATAAATTTACTGCCACCTGCAGGCAGGCTTTCACCGTCATGGATCTCCAGGGGGATGAAGGAAAGCAAATTTGATGCTCCAGCTCTGGCCAATTGATTCAGATATATTTTACTTACAGGAAAAGAAGAATCCACTAATGTTGCCCTGTTTAATGAAATAATGTCTATTATTTTGATTTCTGTCGTCCTATTCCAGCTTGCTTTTATTTGTGAAGACAGTGGTGATGTCTGAAGATATTCCTTCTGTAATAAAGGACACAAATTCTACTGCTGCTAAATACCTCTTGAACAGTGGGCTTTCTGTATTCATCTATTTTTCAAATAAATTACTATGTTCTAAAACTTAAGCCAGATTTTTAAAAAATCTAGCAAGTCAAATCTTACAAAAAACATCAGGTCTGTGGCTAAAATACTCATTATTCTAGGAAAATTTGGACATTACTGCCTTACCAAAATGGCCTGAGTCCTTCATTCATATTCTTTCACACAGAGAAACCAAACTGAAAGAGTAACATTGACACTTGTGAAGCTTACAAATACCACATATAAAGTTTACCTACAAGGCCTTTTTTTGAACCTATTACCATCTGAAACAATTCTTACAATATCATACAGTACTTTCTCCTACCAGAAAGTGATGCTGTCTCAGACAGTGCCTAGGGCAACTAGGGCTACTGAATCTGTCAGATTATTGTCAGCCTTCAGACCTTTCATGCAACATCTGGGAAAGTTAAATTTCTAGAAGTGAGATCTACAGGGCTGCCAGCACACTGAAATAAATCAGCTCAAAATATCAATCTCCAGCTTTTTCCAGAAAAAAAACAGTAATGAGTCTTAAATGGTAGAAGTCACATCTGATCCACCAGGACCATTCTCCATGCAGAGAAACAAAAGCATACATAATGCCATACGACTACATTTCTGTAGTTGTTCTGTCAATTCTGTAGCTCTGTAAATTCTGTAAATCACAACTGGCATTTCCAGGAAATGTCAAGTTTACTGAATACATGCTGTGCTTTTGCTTCAATTATAGACTGCAAATTCCATTCCAGAGGTAATATACTGTCTACCTGGTCTAAATTCCAGTGCTTCTGCTTGGGAATAGCACATTTAAGAACTTGCTTAGGAATGAGCACATGTCCTCAGAACAGAGCTTACTTTGCCACATGTAAAAGGCTGTGTGGACAGGGCTGTCATCTGTCAGTCTCTCATCCCAGGTTTATAGAAAGGTTTGGGTCGAAAGGGACCTTAAAGATCATCCAAGTTTCATCCCCTCTGCCATGGGCAGGGACACCTTCCACTAGACCAGGTTGCTCAAAGCCTCATATGGATTAAAGCCCTGAAGATTTTAGCTATTAATATGCAAAGTCTATTGGATATACAATTTCTTTCTCCTTACCTCTCTCCCTTGTCCTCTAAACAAAGGGTGAGGGAGGGGGGAAGGCTGTTCTTTCCCAGTATTAATTGAAGAATTATATAATAATTGAAGAATCTCTCCAGGAGACAGAAAGCTGTAAGCACATCTCTCTTTTGATAAAAGTCTAAACCTTTTTTTTCTTTCTACTTAAAAGAAAAAGAACAAAACCAAACAAAACCTCATACAGAACAAATCAAACCTACTGTTGGAAGACAGCATAGGTTTCAAATTGAGTGAAAATTTCAGTACTTCATCATCTCTTACCACTTGATGGGGGTGGTGAGCTACTTACACAGGCCTTGGCTTACAAATAGAGTAAGATGTTCACAAAGTATAAATAGCCCATTTTTATAGTTTAAAAACAAGCACACTACGATGAAGTGCCAAAATTAAAATTATTTGGAAAGTTTAAGACCTGCTTATTATGAAATACCTCACCTAAACTCTACATAATACCTACACAGTAAGTATTGTCAGGTTAAATCAACTGCATTCCAACTAAATATATCAGATACTTCATTGTGGGAAAGATGAGCAGATCAATTTGCTCTGCGTTTGGCAAAAACCAAACTGCATCTCCTCTGAAACATAACTACTGATAGAGAAGCCTTTTCCACACATGTACAAAAAGTTATTTTTGTCACTCGGTGCCTCTTGTTCTTCACTTAATTTTTCACATATTTCAGAATTCCTTTTGGCATTTCACAGATCTAAATCCAATTTGTAGGTTAAAACAATGCTACCAAAGCTTGAAAAATTTTAATGCAGTAGTGTAAAAGATAAAACAGCTGGACAAGAGGCTAACAATGTCTCTACTTCAAAGGACTAAAATCTGTGGAAGATCTCTCTTACATTTGACGTTGGATCAAGCAAAACATTAACTGTTCAAATATTAAAAAGATACAAAGCTTGTACCAAATATGATTCACCTAAGCATGAAATAATTAACCGGTTATAAACAAAAACCAACCTTACAGCTCTCCCATCACATACACAGAAATGGTGATATGTCAAAAAGGAAAGCCACAGCTCAGTTTCCTGTACTTCTAGTAATGGAATGAGTAGGTCCCAGTTGTCTGACCCCTAATTCACACTGCTGTGATTATTACCTCTCATGTTGATATGAATTATGTTTATTCTGAATTCAGAAACCACATTCATGAAGTGTCAGTCCAAACTGCAAGGTTCTATGAAGGGAAGTGTTGCTTTGTAGAAGAGAAAAAGCTATAGGAATAATCAACTGCAGCTAGAGAGATGCAAAAAACAAAAGAGGTAAAAGGAAAGGGGTGAATCACAAAACCATTTAGAGTACCCAGCATGGCCTAAATACAAATGATTTCAAGCATGTCAACATTTATGAGATTCTTAGCAGTGCTTATGTTTGATTTATAAGTGTCACAGAATAAAGCTTCCATAAAATATTTTCTAAAAGTTTGTAAAAAAACCCAAAATGTATACGAACAAACTCTCAAAACTCCAAAGAAAAAGGTGCAAGTCAAAAGTTTTTAAAAAAAGCCTTAGGCCTTCTGATTATTTAAAAATATTTCCCTTTGCCATTTGGTAGATCAACAATTCCAACAACACTAGAAAATCAAAGAGCAAAACAACAGAAAAGATGTCCACTACCACAGATCATTTATTTATATACTAAGTTAAAAAATGCAAATATTTAATTACAAAAAGTTTATCAAACAACTGTATACATACAGTCCATATTGTTAAAAGCCAACATGTCAATTGATTCTTTATGTACATTTGATTTATAATGTCATACAATTGTAGAAAAGCATCACTCAGCAGAAACTGATTTGGCATTTGGAAGTACTTACCACCCTGCACTAGAAGAGACAATTAATTTATATGTTACAATAAAAATATTTATTTGCTGTGATCATTTAAAGCAAATGGATGCTTTATTTTCTCCAAGAAGAATCATCATAAGTGGAGATTAAAGTGCACATAACCAATGTTAACAATTCTTCAACAATCCCATCTATCATTCTAGTTGCTCGAAGCACGTCACAGTAACATCAAGGATTTAGGACTTTTCTCTGTGGCTAAAAGAGCAAGACTTGAAAAGACACTCAGTTTCCTAAGCTGCATGAAATACTTCTGGTGTACAGTGAGATGAAATGGGGTACAGAAATTTTGAAAATAGTGTTTGGTGGAAAACTCAGTGTAAATCTCCCAGATACATGACTTCTGGGGAAATATTTTCCTTTCCTAACAAAGATTTATCATATTTCATACAACTGTGGACCAAACGTGCAGGCCATGCAACAGCATTTATGTAACCATCCCCCCCAGTCGTTCTTTGTGGGCTACATATAACACAGGTTGGAGCAACATTGTCCACCTTATGCATAAATTTTGCTGGCAATCAAGAGAAAACATCACCAATGATTTGTCTGCTATAGAATAGGGTCCTACACTAGAAAAGTGCTCTTCAAAAACATAGTTCAAAATATTGGCTTTGTTTCATTACAAGCAATATAGTAAACCTTACAAAATATAACACAGTCGGTACTAGCAAAGCTGTTGAGGACAATAATTTAAATAAATCAGTACACTTTGGATAAAAGGATGCTTATGCATTTTACAATCTATTCAAAAGCAACAGCTGAGCAGGCTAAATTTACATCCACAAGAGAAGCATGACAGTCACTGAAAATAAATTGAGTTGCTGGTAATTATGGTTATAATTTTTTCACACCAACTGGTCACCAATGGAAAAATAATTTTTTCTAAATTACAAATATGTTAAGTTTTGAAGCATTATACTTGAAGAGCATACTTCACATCTTAGGCACTGGACCCAATATAGAGGCAAAATATCTGTTAACAGGATTCACCCTCCTCAGGTTTCTGAAGGCCGTCCATATGAAGCTTACATACAGCACGACCAACACACATTAGATACTGCTGGAAATAGATAAGGAATACAAAACACTATTAAATACAATTTTCACCCATGGCACATCACGCATGGCAATACCACTTGTTTCACATCCGGTGAACAACGGTCAGTTGTGGTTATGCTTTATTGAATATTTTCCTTTCTGAAGCTGAGAAATATAGAGCTTAGACTTGCTTCCATCCGGTCTTTTAAACCAAACTTCATCATGGTTAATTGTTGTAATTATGGCACTAGAGAAAATGAGGGAAGAAGGGTCAGGGGAAGAAAAACAAGAAGAATTTAGAAAGCTCATAAGCTAAAAATAACCTCAAAACTGCAGCTGTATTTCCACACAGTAAATGAAAATATGCATTAATTGTAAATGCTAGGCCCAAAAGATACTAGCACCACTCTAAGGACAGTTTTAACATAATTCCTTGGGAACTGCATGTGTCTTTATTGAAAGTAGCAAATGTTACAGCCATCTATTTTATTCTCTTACAAGAAAACCCTAACAGGTACAAATACTTTAATTGTTTATAAGAACAACAGTCACATACAGAAAACACAATAAACTACCCATAGTAAAAAAACCAAGAAAAGCCTTGAAATTACATTGAATATGAAGTACTTGAAAAAAAGTTGGACAACCTGAAGCCAAGATTTAAAGCACAAAATGTATTAAACTCTTACTCATTATGCCAAGATCACAAGAAATAAACTGAAAGTGACTTACTGATTCCCTGTTAAATGAGCCCTGTTTCTATGCTCCTTGTAGTAACCTTTAACATAAATAGTGAACAAAACTCCCTCCTCATACCCATAGAAAAAAATATCATTTCAAGTACATTGATGGGGAGAACAGAAAGCAAAAAACCAATGATCAAAACAATTATTAGAACAAAGATCTACTGCATACTGAATGTGACAACTCCCTCAAGTCTTACAAATTGTGGGGGTCTTAAAAGCCCAGGAAAGCTTCACCGCATGACGCCCTGTTAAGCACCAGCTTTTAGCTTTTGTCAGACACTGGATACTAAGATCTTTACTTGGCCCAGTACAACTGCTGTATTCTGCTAAATTAATCCAGAGGTTTTTTTAATTTCAGACACAATCTGTAGTTTACTAGAATACCTTCCTGTTTCAGCCCTGAAGAAACACCAAAATCACCAAAATTTGTTCCTCTACACCATACATAAGGAAGAAAAGAAACAGCCAGTTCTACAGTAAACTACTGACCTATAAATTTAAAGTCAATTTTCCTGAGTACATGTGCACATTTAAGTAACATCAGGCTTAGACTTATTTGCCCCATTCAGTAAAAGGTAAGATATATCTTTTATTTTAAATACACTCCTTTTATTTTTAAATACACTCTGAATTTTAGAATTTGCAAATATTATCCATGCAGAGAAAACACATTTATAGATCTTAAACATTTAACCTAATTTGCACTCTAATATTTAGACTGTTCCAAGGCAGAACCTTTCTTAAGAGAAGAAAATACCATTAAAAAGTTCCTCTCTTCTTTCAGAGCACTAATCAATGGAAAACAAAGCTTATCTTCAACAGCATGAAGTGTTTTTCCATAATTAAGTATTTTTGGGTCAAATTCTCAAAGCAACAAGATACTCCAAAGATACTAGAAAATAAATTACTCCAAGACTATCAGAAACTAGTAACAGCTTAAATTGTTAAGAGAGATCCTAACTTGACAACCCTTCAATCAATTCCAACCTTTACTATCCTCTTTCACAAGTCAGCACTCATCTCAATATCTGTCTTCCAAGGTGAACTAATAAATGTCATTGAGGTGGCAGTATTTCCACATAGGCCTTGCTCTCCAATGTCATCATCCTAGTTATTGCTTAACATGAATGTACAGAGCTGCATAAGTTGAATAATCTTTACCTTGTAGGACATTCATCTTTCTTATCAATGCATATCGTCTGCCCTCGTCCATACCATTCGCCATCATAATAGAGTCTTCCTTCTTCAGATCTAGCACTGTGGAGATGCTTTTCTAATTTGACAGGTGCTAAATTAAGTAATAAAAGTGATTTAGTATTAGCTTCACAGAAATCAGTTAGGCAGTTAAATACATTTTCATCAAGTTATATACATAGAAGAGACATTTTTTCCAACAGTAGTCTGTCTTTTAATAATTCAATTGGAAAATTGGAAGCAATATACCTTTTTATTTCCAGTCAGATTATTAAAAGTTATATTTTCACTTTCAATAGAAGCCATCACCTACGTGCCTATTGTCCCTTCTCCTCCCCACCTTCAAATATGTGATTTTACTTTGCAGGAACATACTTCTCCCCTCAGTGCCAAATATGCAAATATGAACACCACTCCTTTCCCACAGCTCTGCTTTTTCAGAGTTGTAGCTTGCAGTCAATTTAAGAATCCTTTGAAATGCACCTGAAAGGTGCAGATGCTCTCAGCTTTCTGCTTAATCTTGTGCAAACACTGGCACAGCTTGCTAATATGAATTGCTGTAAAACCACCATTAGAAGGCTGAACTTTTTTTTATAATTTTCTAGAATCTTTGTCACAGGTATCAGCACCTGAGAGAGGAGAAAGACAAAAGCCACATCTTCCAGCTACTTCACCCCATCCTCCATCACTGTACCAGTACTGTAACAAATACAATCTGCCTGGATGCAGCTTGCATCATTAGACACAGCAAGTTCTGTCTTGTGAAACTAGACCATGTTTACTTACGTTCTGGCTTTACCCTGTGTGGTCCCAGCGTAGCCATTGCCTTGAAACACAAAAGAAAATTAAAGTTAGTCAGCAGGCAGAGTCATTTTGGCTTAACTGCCAGCTTTAGTTATGCAGTAACATGCAGTGGTACTTGCTTTTATATGCAAGTGTATACTTGCATTTACACACAAAAAATACAATGAGAATTCCAAAATAAAAATGTGTTAAATGGTGACTGGGTAGCTACATAAAAAAGCATTTTGAAGGTGAAAAAAAATCACCTTCTTTATTAAGTTCTTATTTCAATAACTCAAGCTTTTCTAAATTAAATCCTCAAAATTGCTCTAATGCAATTCTGTCAAGAAAACACAAAATTACATTAACTCATTCTGAAAAACAAAATGCTATATGAACAACCCAATCTTTTAATTTATATGTTATAAGCTCACAAATATTAGTTCATGTAAACTCCAGACCACACATAACCTTGAGAAAAAAATAAGCACTGAAGAGATTTTGGGGGCTCATTTGTTTGCTTTTTTTGGGATTTAAAAAATTATTTCCAGAAAAGACAAAGCCCTAGTTTGGGGGGGGGGGAGAGCCTAGATCCTGGGTTTAAAATTATGTAAAACTACAGAAAAAAGCTCTAGGGAAAGATATTTTGTGTCTGTTCCTCTGATGTGACAGAAAGAGAAAAGTCAGACAAGTTCTCATATAAAGGTCACATTTTACTTCTTGTTCAGGAAAGAGGTACAGGGAAAAAACAGCATAGAAACTGACTCAGCCAACTGAGTCAGTGGAATTCACCTAAGTGGATTGCTATTCCATAAACTGGGATGCACTAGGATATTAGGTGAAGCTTTCTGACTGCAGGTGCAAGGCAAGGATAGCATTTCATTACAGCAAGATCCTTTAACAGTGTTACAATATTAAAAAGGCATTATGCAATTAAAAGCTGGATTTATTTTTTCAAATGTATCAATTGACTAAACAAATTTCTCTTCCTCTAAACCACGACTGTCTCATAACCTGAGAAAAACACAGCTCCCCATTTTTATGTTAAAAAAGTGTAAGTAAAAAAAAAGTATAAGTAAAGCACATTTTTTCATGGAAAATTATGGACTTCCCATTTCAAAGATACCCTCTTGCACCCCTTTAATGGATTCCTCTTTATGATTTGGGTAGAATCAGAAGAAATAGCAATAACACAGCTTGAAGTGAAAGGATTAACTGACTACTGAAGAAATAAACATCTATTTAGTGTTTTGATCATGTAAGAAATCCAGTTACACATTTTTAAATAGCAAAAGCACTAGACATGAACCCAACTAAATCCACAGGCACTGGCATTCATCCTTTCATCTTACCTTCCTTATTGTTGTCCAGTCTTCAAGTATATCAAGGTCTTGTAACATATAAACTATATAAGGCCGTGGAAATGTTAGGGAAAACTCTTTTAAACAGAAAGAATAAAAATACTCTAATGTTTCTAGAAAGATATTAATAGGTCTGTTCTGCAGATCATTCACAAAAAGCATACCAACACGAAGTAAAAGCTCAGTGCAAACACATCCATCTTTGAATTATGCAACCTAGAAGTACACTTTTAAGAATTATTAAAAGAGGTAATAATAGTACGTAGATACTCAGGGTACTGGAGTTCAACATAAGGATAGGATAAACAGCTGAGACACAATCATTCCATTCCTAACAGTTCAAAAATTATTCTATTTGCAATAATTCAAATTACAATAAAAATTCATTGCAATTTCAATGTACCACTGCAAAACAGCACCTACACTAGTATCAGCTTAGATAAAATAATTATTTTTGCATTATTCCGCATCATGTATCTTCAAGAGAAAAGTATGGTCAGCCCCCCATAGCTGAATATCAAATATTTAAAAAACAGGAGGCAAAAAGGCAAAGCTCCCTTCCTTAAACTATCAATTGCAAAGTAAAAATGTGTATGAGAACAAATGAACTTCAGAACAAAATTCCATATAGTATAGCTATTCCATTACAATAGTCTTCACTTTCTACTTTGTTTCTACCCATTTCATCTCTGAAAAATAAGCTTAGCAAAAGATGCTATGGATGTTTAAAAAAACAATGGCCTAAAATGGAGAGCAAGCTTAAACTTAAAACTCCATTTGAAATTTTAGAATCTTTTAACTACTTTCAGGTTTTTTTTCTCTAAATAGCAAAAAGTTAAAAATTAAAAGCTGGGTAAAATTTCTAGTATTTGCTTTGCACTTATCTGACAAGTTCACAGCTATTTATAAACTACAATCAAAAAGAACAAATTCATTTACTTTAAAACTGAAATGATTTTTCACTTTATAAACAGCCTGATATTGCTGAGATTTTATACCTAATACTAATATATAATCGATTCTGCTTTTGCCTTGTAACTATTTTTCTTTAAGAGTTAGAAAAATCAACTTTTAGAAACATTTTCTATTTCAAACTAGTAGCTAGGTAAGAGAATCTTAATTTCAATTTTCATGATGGGAGGATGTGTCAACGTGGCTTCTCTAATCTGAGTAAGAACAATGTCTGCCATGCAAAAATCAGTTTTGATAATGCATTATCCGTTCAACTTGATATTAACGACCTATGTAATAAAATTAGCTATAAAACTGCAAACACTACTAGAAAGAACAACTATTTCAGTAAAAGGATATCTGATACAACAACAGGTTTCTTCTTATCTGGGCTAAATGGATCCTTCCTTTTCTTCCTGGACTGGAGCTCATCATTCCATAATTCTGAAAAGATATAATAAGAACATGCTATGAATCAGAAACATTTACAGGTTTAGCTCTTTTTATAGCAGAAAATAGTGTCCAAAACAAAAAAAAAAAATTCATCAGATATCGTTTCTGAACAGAATAAAGGTGTTTATTCAAGATTCAAAGAATAACAAGATTTTGTAGACACAGATTAATACTCTCAAAACACACAAGGGATGCTGACAACTATTGAACCAAAACTGAAGTTTAAATTCAACCTCCGGCCCAAAGTCTACAGTTGAACAGCATTCAACCAGACAATCTAAAACTCATCAGACATACTATGTGTACAGTCAACTAATCAGTACCCAGCAGAAGATTAAAAACAAATAATAAAAAAGCAAACTGAATTTCCAGCCACCTGAGGTAATGTCAATGCTATGTCTGTCTTCTTCAAGTCTTCTAATCTTCTCTTCTAGTTCACTTTGTACAGTATCATACAAGAGAAGCTTCTCACTCTAGAAAAGCAAGGTTACAGATTTTTACATTAGTGAGTTCAATGATCTAAATACTGACAATTTAAGGCATCAGTGGAAGCAGCATAAGAAAAGCTTTTTCAGAAGCCACAAAGCATATGACATCTCCCTCTATCCACTTTCTTAGCATGAGATCCTAGCTCTTTAAAGACAGCACACTTGCTTAGCACAAGTGAAAATATAATTACATATTTATCAACTACTGGTACCAAGAGTAATTAAAATCATGCAGCTATCTTTCCAGAATAACTCTTTGCATTTTGACATAGTGTTTTTGTGCATAGAAAAGTTTTACAATGGGTAACTAAAGTAGTAGGCTCTAAGCCACCTTCCATTACAAATCCCAAAAGCTAATGTTTTCATGGAAAGCCTTTTATAAAGCTATCTCCTACACTACATTGCACAGTATCTTACAGATCAGTTAGTCTTTAGCATGAAAACCCACTAAATTCTCTAAAAGTATAACTTTGAATTAAGCTGAGTTCCAAGCCTTAAGGAAATAACCTTACTGCTCTTTCACAAGCTTGCACATTTCCAAAACTATGAGTAGAAAACACAGCCAATTGTTCAATTTCAACATTCACTTTCAGTGAGCAATGTCTTTAACAACTCTGGAAAACAGAGCTTGGACTGACTCAAAAAATAGTGTGAGCAGCTCAAGACAATGCACCCAGTTATCTGCTACCATGTCTCCGTCAGAAGCTGCTGCTCCCTACAGCCAAATGAGCAAAGTCTGCACCTCAGCTGCTCTTGCCCACAGCATGGCAAGCTTCCCTTTACCTGTGTTCAAGCTAGTCTGTAGAGTGAAGGAAATCAGTCAAGGAATGGACAAAGAACCCTATTGCACTAAATGACTGTCACGCTTACCATTCCCTCAAGTTACAGAGTATTCAAATTCACATGAAAAATATGTGAAGGCTTTATAAAAAACATTTCCCAGGTGAATTTAAAAGGCAGAAGCCTCTTTACATTTATCTGAAGTGACAATTGAGTGTTACCTGCTCTGAGACCATTTTAAAATTAAATAGTGCCTGTGTTTAGACATGTGTTCTTCTTCAGGTAGCTGGTAACAAATAAGGTGTGAAAGCTATTACAGGCATCAGAGGCATTCTTGCTGAATGGTTATATTCCAGAGCAACAGTAATTCTACAAGCAGCATTTCTGACTTAATAGAGCTTTTCCTCCCAAGAGACTTGTACTGGATGGTGAATTCTGAGTGTTTCACATAACAGCAAAACAAGGGACAAAGACCACCTCAAACAGGAATAATACACACCCAAGGCAAATCATTTCATCACGGATAAGAGACCTTGCAAGTCTTACAGGATTCTGTCCAGCCTCAGGAGTATTCACAGGAGTAAGGCCAGCCAGTAATGAGTCATCTTTCATAACGTTTAATGCCTTCCCAAGGCATCAAGAAAATGGAAAACTTTTCTAAAGTACACATGCATACTCTTGCTTTATTGCTATAGTAGGTATTAGGAATTATGGAATATAGTGAACCACTCAGAAGAACACATCTTTAAGTAATTGTAAGGGGACTCAGGAGTACTATGATGAAAAGGATCTAAGCAGCTATGTACAGCATTGGACATACATGTATTGAGTGTTTGTACTACAGTATCCAGTATTTAGACACATGAACAGGAACCTTTATGTTCAAGGAGAGAAATGTATTTTTCTTGTAACTGCTTTTGAAATTACAGCTATATCAGTAGCTTTCTAATGCTTTTCAAAAAGACTGCTTTCGTTTTGTTATTAAATGTAAGGCATTTTTTACTAAAATTATGTCAGATATTTTAGTTACTTTCCTGGTAATCTTTTTATAAAAAATGTAAAAATCATGTGGGAATCTATTAATAAGAACTTGATAATGAAAAAATAAGAAGACTTAGCACTGTATATATATATATATATATATTTATATATATATGCAAAGCCAAACTAATAAAAAGCCCTTCAACATCCTCATTAACAACTCAGACATGGGTCTTGAAAAAATACTAAGTAAGTTTGCCAGCAACACTAAACTGGGAGGGGCTACTGACTCCCTCAAGGGCAGAGGGGCCCTGCAGAGCGACCTTGACAAATTAGAAAGCTGGGCAATTGCCAACCAAATGAAGTTAAAAAAGAACAAGTGCTGGATTCTGCATCTGGGACAGGGTAATCCTGGATGTACAGACAGACTGGGGAATGAGAGGCTGGAGAACAGCACCATAGAAAGGGATCTGGGGGCTCTGGTTGACAGAAAGCTGAACCTGAGCCAGCAGTGCCCTGGCAGCCAGGAGGGCCAGCCCTGCCCTGGGTGCATCAGGCACAGCATCAGCAGCCAGGCAAGGGAGGGATTGTCCTGCTCTGCTCTGCACTGGGGCAGCCTCACCTCCAGGGCTGGGGGCAGTTCTGAGCACCACAGTATCAGAAAGCTATTAAACTACTAGAGAGCGTCCAGAGGAGGGCCAGGAGGATGCTGAAGGCTCTGGAGGGGAAACCATATGAGGAGCAGCTGAGGTCACTTGGTCTATTCAGCCTGGAGGAGACTGAAGGGAGACCTCATCTGGGTCTTTAATATCCCCACAAGGGGAAGCAGAAGGGCGGGTACCAATCTCTATACTCTCATGACCAGGGACAGGATTTGAGGAAAAGGCATGAAGCTGAGCCAGGGAAGATTTAGGCTGAGTATCAGGAAAAGGTTCTTCACCCAGAGGCTGGCTGAGCACTAGAAAAGGCTCCCCAGAAAAGTGAACCCAGCTTGTCTGAAGTGTTTGGACAACACTCCTAGGCACATGACTTAATTCTTCAGTGTCCTGCACAGGGCCAGGAATTGGACTAGACGATCTTGATGGGTCCCTTCTAAACCAGCACATTCTATGATTCTAATTTTCAGATGCTTTGAGTAACTTCTTGCATGGACTTAAATATTACACAGCAGTTGCATTCAAATAGCAAACAGCAATAATAAAAACATGCACTGAACCTGAAAAGCATGACAGACAGTAAAGTTAGATGAGATTAGCTATCAATGTGAAACAGCTGGCACAACCTCACAGTGCTGTCGAGAGGCTTGAATTTCACACTCATATTTGTTCTTCACAGATTCCAGACAAAGCTCTCTATAGATACCTGTAATCAGACAAATTACAGCAATATTACTTTCTTTAGCAAATATCTGACTTCAGAATTCTATTTTAAGACTGCTTGCAGGTCCCAACATATGCACACAGTAAAAATACAGATGTATTACATTAGGCACTTAAGAGTGGCTGGCTGCTTATAAGAATAAAAATAAGAACAAGTAAATCCTTAATTCTGAAGATCTGAGAAAAACTAAATGCTATTTTAATTCCTTCTCCTGTCAGTCAATAAATAACACCAGTGGTCACACTAACTTTAGAAAATACACCAATTTCATATTTCTGATCAGATTATCCTGAATATTATCAGTTTTCAAACTTAAGTACTGAATGGCGTCTTCTCTTTTCTAATTAGAGTTTAAAATAAGGTTTTGGGGTTGTAAAACAGCTAGAAAACTGATTGAAAGAAAAAAGTTTTACAAATTAATATTTGGAGTAAGACTGACTTTGTAATGCATGACCTTATTACATTACAATAATTAACAACACTGTTCCATTCTTAAAAACAGTCATCTTGTGATTAAGGGTACCACTTTGAAGCATTAGGAGCATTTTTAGATCTTTCTGGAAATGTGTCCACTAAGCCAGCTGAAAAAAACCTTAGAGGTACCTGAAATGTAATATCAGGCAAGCATCTACAGAATTTGATTTAATATATTCAATGCATTCAACAGAAAACACTTATATTCCTTCAGATTAGAAACTTGAGGAGTTCAGTTTGCACACAGTGGTGGTGATCTGCAACTAAAGAACTTCCAAAACCAACTTCCCTTATAGTTCAACTTACTATAAATGAACACTACTAGGGGAACAGAACTACTAGCAGCAATCTCTCTGAAAAACAAACCACCAAGTATTGCATCAATCACCTTTCCACAGTGAAGCTATTCCAGAATTCAAAATGTTCTTTTTTTACATTGCTATGTTATGCTGGCTTTTATTTTCTTAATATTTACGGCTGACTGGTATATTTAGGTCACATATTTATTTGCCTGAAATTGAAAAATATAGGTATGAACCATCCTAGAACAAACAGTTGCTTTTCTGACTTGCTATAATAATCAAGATCCACATTTTGTGTGAATAGTGCCTTAGAGAGCCAAGGAACACAAGTTTCTTTTCTAACACAGATGCAATTATATCCCAAGTTTAGCTAAATATAGTTTAGTTTAGGGGTTTTGTCACCACTTCCTCCCCTTTCCTAGGCAACCATAGGTCCTTATGGGTTACTTGGTGGAACTCAAGTCCTGCTATTACCCACTTCTGTAAAGGCTCTCAAACAGCAGGAGCACATAAGCCAGTTCTGCAGTCTCTTGCTTTCTCTGGAATAATTTTATGAAGGTCATTCAGCTGGGGACAAATGGAAACAAAAACCTCCGATTTTCTATTTTCAGCTTCAAGGAAACTGTTGTTTTTAAGCTGGGCTTTTTTACATTGAAACATGGCTCTTCAATGGTGCTGAAGACCATTCAAGAGAATGTGTAATATCCCATTACCCACCTACATGAAAGCACTGATGGACACCCACATTTAAAACTGATAATTAAAAGCCTGGATTAAGATTGCTTTTATATCAAACCTTTGGCAAGTTTAACTGAGATCCTCCTGCAAAGCCTAAGTGGGCTGCTTAGGACTAGTCACGTAGATTTGGGCTAAGAACTTAAAACCCAATAAGGCTGGGTCAGCAGCTGAGAAAAAGCATTACAGATAAGACCTGGAGTGACAGAAATGCAACAGATCAATAGATTTCAAATTCTCAAAGTCAGAAGTACCAATGAAGACATACTGGGTATTATGAAAAGTATAAGGTGGCCTGCCACTTTCCAGTTAGCCTGCACCATGTTTCTGCTAAATTTCTTAGAAAAGACACTGCTTCTCTGCCTACAGATCACGGGTGTCTGTCTTTTGGCTCTCTGATAACCTGTGTTATGTAAGCCTTAGACACTGAATCCTCCTAATGGACTCAAGCTGTAACATGAAACAAATTTACAATAGGGAAGTACAGAACTTTGTCTTCCTATTATATTACCATTTCATATGAATATATGGTTGTATACAAGCAGATAAACGTTCTTCCCTTCTTCTATGAGCACAAAAACCTGTATAAACCTTAGTTTTAATAACTAAAATTCAGTTTAGAGAAAAGCACCAAGGACAAGAGGCTTTTCCTCTTTCCCTAGACAGAACAGAAGGATAGAAACAGAGGAGAAGAGACACAGACTAGAAGAGCAGGAAAAAATATCATCACATTAGATAGCAAACATTTCATGACATAGTACCTACATATCTCTTCAAGAGTGACTATTGTGTAGACTTGATCCCAAACCTCCTGACTAAAAAAAATCTTAGCTTTTACTCAGTAATCTTGTTCTTACTACACAACGACAGGCAGCTATTAAGTGAAACATTTAAAAACCCATCTTTTTAGTGGGATGTTATCAGGCAACTTATGCACGGAGGTAAACTACATATTAATTTTGATTTAAAAATTACTTCATATTTAAAATTATTCTACAATATTTCTAACTTTAAAACACACTCCTTCAACAATTCTAAAGAAAACAGAAGGTTAACCTTAAAATGCATAACAAGTTTATACTTTGAAACAGCAATACTCATTTTACATGCTTACCTGCCACCTTGGTTCGGATTTGCATATTTTCTTGTAATGCTGCCAATGGTTCTAAATATTCAGGTGCTTTTCCAGCTATGACCTCTTGTAGCTTTGCATCCACTTGGCTTAATCTTTCTTTGTAAAGTCTTAAAGTAATAGAAACAAAAATATGTATTTTATTTAAAATAAAACAAGTTAGAAGAAATATTTCTAAAATAAGTATTTGTCATCCCTTTGTTAATGCTAAGGAACACTTAAACAAAATGAGGATTTGCTAGTGTTTGAATTTTCCAGTACATATTTTCTTTTTCAACAACAGTATCCGTGTCTACCAAGCCTTTCTAAAAAGCAAATGCAAACAATGAGAAGTGCAGAAAGGATAAAATTAAATGTATCTCCATCTCTAAGGAAGAAAAAAAATTGCACATGTGTTAATAACAGGACATGAATCAACATGGCAGAGGAGAAGAAAAGGTAATACAATGCATAAGAACAAACTAGGTTATGTCATGACAGAGAAAGTCAGTTTGTTGACAGAAATCATCATTCACATTTTATGTCACATATCTGCTCCCACACTACCATAAACTCCTGTAAAAATCTACATGTTGCATACTATTATAAATATCATGAGGTAATTTCTGACACAATACATTCCTGACAAAAGGAAGTGTAATTAAAATATTTTTACTTTACTTTATGAAATTCAGTCATTCCATAAAAGCAGATATTTTCTGGCAGACAATGAATAAATCTGCCTGCACTTTGACAAATTTAATGTAATATCAATTACAAACATTTCAATCTCAATAAAGCTCCACATACTTGTAACTGTTAGAGTTCCATGTTAGAATCATCAATATAACTAACTTCTCCTGCTCTCATTTTTCACCTTGCACCCCACAATCAAAAGGTGTAAAATTAAAGCAAATGTGTACAAACTCTGTGTTACAAACAAATCAAGTGCTACCTGCTTACATAGACATAACAGATGTCCTTGGGACAAGGATGCTGCTTTTTACTTATTTAAAGTGCACACGTTAAGTAATTCATTAGACAAAATAAAGTTCATGTATACTGATCTAGCAAGACTTCTGAGAAATAACTGCCTGTTCACCTTGCCACCAGGATTTAGCTGTCAGCTAACACAGCCTGCAGCTGATCAAATCCAAGTTTGCTGGGCTTAACCCTTGAAGAGCATGCTCTGCACATGGTGGTTAGCACAGAGCTACAGCAGAAATATTTAGCCAGACCATAAGCCTGGCTGCACAGTGCACCCGACTGGGTCAGTCACTAACATTTGATTACACACTACCAGATACATCAAAGCAAGCAGATATGGACAGGGTGCTGTCAGCACTCGGTACCATGCACTGGTTGACGGACTGCAACTATTTATCCATTACTTTCAAACAATGATTTTTCTAAAATGAATAATGCTACCAAACTACTGTAAATGCTACTTATCTCATAACATCCAATTCCAGTTTCCCTGAAATGGATGAGGGGACAGACCCAATCATTACACCATTTCTGCTGTTAGTGACAAAAATCCCATTGTCCATGCATCTTTTTCTACTTTCCCAATGTCATTGTTTCCCTATTCACAGCTGCTTCTCCCCATAATCCCTCTTCCATCATTCTAATGCTCCATTTCTGGTATCCCCACCATCACTGTTCTTCCAGCCCACACAAATACCTCTATATCTGAAATAACCAACGTGTCTCTACAATGCCTTCCTCCATATACCACAGCCCTACCACTTCTCAAACACCATTTATAAGCCTTAAGCCCCCAGAAGTATTTGCTTCCTTCCTCTCAGGACCACCCTCTTTCATATTCACTTCTTACAGATCTGTTTTCACAAATTGTTTTCAGTCATCCAAGCTGTTGAGCAGATGGCTGACAGTTTTGAAAAGCTGACAGTTTTCCAAATGCCAAACCTATCAGTACCAACTGGCTCCAGTACTCATCAGTTGGCTGTATTTCACAGGTTTTTCCATGCTCAGCCCAAAGAGCAGGACAGTCTTCTCTAGACACTGCAGCAAGGAATTTCTTGTTGGGCAATTCCTTCCAGACCCTATTATTTCCAGATCTCACAGTGTCCTGTTATGCAAAGAAAGTTGTATGTCTCAGCTCTGTAGCAGAAATAACTATCTCACAATATAAATGCATATCTGAACCATAAGAACAACTAAGTTTTCAATTAAAGCATGTGGCCCAAGAACAGACCAGGTTTTCTCAAGGTTCCACTTATCAAGTACCTTATTAAGTTAGTTGCCAAAATACCACCAATTTTAAACTTGAACAGATGCACCTAACTTAAAACAAGTTTTACTTCACATACACTGCTGGAGTGTGTCCAGAGAAGGACAATGAAGCTGGTGAAGGGTCTGGAGCACAAGTCCTGTGAGCAGCAGCTGAGGGAAAGGAGGCTCAGGGAGATCTTACTGCTCTCTACAACTACCTGAAAAATGTCTTCAGCAAGATGAGGGTCAGCCTGTGCTACCTGGTAACAAGAGGCAGGACTAGAGAAAATGGTTGCACCAGGGAGGCTTAGATTGGATATTAGAAAAAATTTCTTTCGCTGAGTGTTCAAGCATTGGAACAGGCTGACAAAGGAAATTGTAGAATCCTTGAAAATGTTCAAAAATATGCACACATGTGGTGCTTAGAGACATGGCTTTGTGGTGGACCTGGCACTGATAGGTAAATGGTTGGACTTCATTATTTTAGAGGTTTTTTCCAACCTTAATGATTCTATGATACAAATGACAGGCTGTAATACAAATGACAATCGCTTTTAAACAACTGTGGCTATTAAGTTTATCTCTTCTTTTTAGTGGGTTTTTACTAGCTACTTATGTAGGTATTATGGCAGACTGAGAGACAACAGTATTTTCATTTTATCTTGTACTGATACCTGGTTTGCAGTAACCACAAGAAACATTGATTGGTACCAACTATAAAAACTACTGCTGTAAAAAAAAAACCCAACTTAATTCCTTACTTAGGAAAGACAATGCATTTAGGTCTCTCCCACATATATAAAATTATGAGAATGATACTGAATGAACAAATAATTAAACAAAATCTCAAATTTCCCTAAAATCCCAGTTTCTTGGTTCTACTAGGGAGTTTGATGTAACAGACCCAGACTAGCCCTTCACAGGAACATTTCAAAACCATCCTTACTGCAAAACAAAAAATACATGAATACACAGAAACATTCTAGAGCAACTGCCTGCAAGTAATTTCAGAATTCCCAGTCCTTACTCTTCTCCAAAAGTAGCATCCACATATAAGAAAGACAAGAAACACCAGCTGCACACAATACTTTCATGGAATGGATCCTCAAACAAGGCACTTAAAACATTAAAATACTTACTGATCTTTAAGGTCTGTAAATTGCTTTTCAAGATTGGACATTTCATCTAAACATTCCATTCTTCTTCTTTCACAGTCCTCATCATCCATTTCTAAGAATTAAAAAAAAAGTTACCAATGTAATATAAACCAAATAAACTGGCTTTTTGCTTCTAGCAAATGCGGGGGAAGGGTGCCTGAATTATAACCATGAAGGGTTTCCCTCATATTATTATTCTCATAAAGCAGAATATGAGAAATCACTTGGCACACAAGCTACAAAGAAACCTAGATCTAATTCTAGAATAAACTCCATAAACACAATTCTTCTTCCTCAAAACAGGAAAGAACAGCACTGTAAGACCTTAAGAGGGTAATTTCATGACTGAAATACAAAGAATATATAAGAATGCATGAAACAGAAAAACTAAACAATGTGTATCACACCAAATGAGAGAAAACATTAAGCATGAGCTGTTATAAGTCACCACTGAAAATTCAAGTGTATCCTGGGTTAGTACAAACAAAAGCAACCCCTGGAATATGCACAGTTATATGCACAGTTCGGTGCATATAAAATTCAAGACTTGTTTTATTCATATTCCTAAAAGAAAAAGTAACATATAATATTGCAACAGGTTTCATCCTGTCCAATTGGAAGAGTTCTTTGAAGTTGAAATATTAATGTAAAAACATCTGAAGTTCATTTTACTGAGCATTCAAAATCACTCCAATTAAACAGTTCTTAACCTGAAAAGTCTAGAACACTGCAGACACGTGACTTTATATGTTTTTATGCAGCAAAAGTAGTTAAACTCTTTTCACAGATTTTATTTTCATTTATATTCCTGATTCTTTTTTGTAATTTACTTAGGGAAGATAAAGCAACATAAATACACAATTTTTTGCCAAAACTTTTGACACTGCCATTGAGACATCCAATATTACTAAACATCAGCTGTTACCTCCATTGGCCTTTCTTAGACTAGAAAACTCAGAAACTAAAATACAAAATTCTTGACTCTTTCCCAGCCTTCCCAGAAAAAAAAAAGAAAAAAGGTTTTGTGAAGCTATATTCAAAAGTCAGATAAGTGAAACTGCTTTATAACAGCAGTACCTGCAGGAGTTAGCCCTCAGTTGATAGCTGACCACTACCAACCAACAGCAGGCATGCAGAAGGCATGGCCATGCACTCAGGAACTGAACTGGTGCAAACAGGCCAGAGGCTTCAGAGAAGGCACTCTCCTAAGGAGCCCTTACTTATGTAAGCAGCTACTCTGGCAAGAGAAATCCTACCTGCTGACAGAGAGGAAAAGTAGGATCCTAAACCCAGCAGGGATCACTCTTTTAGGCTACAAACAACCCTGAGCTTTTTGCTTCTTTGTCACTCACATTTTTCCAACAAACATGTTTAACTGCTTTATGCTGTTTTCTACACCAACTACAGAATGCAGCATCCTTCATTCTTATTGTTCTGCAAAACAGTGTGGCAATTTGTGCAGCTGATGAGGTGAAAGGAGTAGCTTCAGGGCCACCAGCTACTTGGAAGGATCCCATTAAATCAGATTGTCTTCTCAGACCTCTCAGCACTTCTTCCTGAAATCATCACAAGCTTTTAAGACTAAAAAACTATACTGACCTTGTCTGCCTGGACATGCAAACCAGCAGCCAGCACAGCAATGCCAATCAGCATTACAATGGCAACTATGAGCCACAATAAAAACCTAGTGCAGTCTGTCATACTACTGTTAGTACAGTCAAAAAGGAAGTTTTAAAACACAGGATAACCTGAAGAACTGGAAAGCAGAGCAAGAAAATTTGAAGTCAGAACTTAAAGATACAATGAATGGGGAGGGTGGGGGAAGAACATATCAGGCTGTTAAGAGATACTATTTATATAAAAACATTGTTCTCAAATGTAAGGCAAAACCATAATCCCAGAATAAGGCTGAAAATCAAATGAAAGAACAAAGTTTTATGTGAGTGTTGGACACAATATCCAAGCCAAAATCTATTTAGCAATTTATAATTTGGCCAGATTTAAGGAATGTGGCAATCATATTACTCAGAGTTGCCTAAAGCACTTCTGTGCTACAAAACTACAAGTCTCTTTAAAATGTGAAGGCACCTCCCAGTGAAGCCAAACAAGAACAAGCACTGGGATACCACAATTTTTCCCCTTTATTCTCAGACATATTTCAAATGTGTTTTGCTATGCTTTCGATTCCAAGTATGTTTTAGGAAGGAGTTCACTCATAAACTCTTCTTAAATTAACATGGATTTTATTGTTCACGGAGTACAAAGCAAAGCAAACTAGAACTGTAATCCTGGTTGAGCACACCCACTGTTGGAGGGGGAAGGGACTGCATCTTACACTTTAAACTTGTGTTGCAAGGAAATTGCTATTCATTGGCATCTGAGGGTACAGCGGACTTCCTTGTAGATAAAGAAATCACACACACCTCTCTGATCTCCTCTCAGCTACAAATACTCCTAAAAGCCTTTGACTTTCTGCCTAGAAGTCTTCATTCTCCCTATCATTGATACTAAATGTCAATTCACATGCCAAGTTCAATTGTTTCATCTGTATTCTTCCTCCAATAAGATTAATAGAATTATGAAGATTTTCAGAGTCCTCAAAGATATTTAATTCCCCACTTACAGAATTTCTTCCTCATGGCCTTAAACAACATTCAGACTATGGAATATGCATTGCTGAAAAAGTAAAATGCTGTAAGATCAAATCTCATGGCTTTCCAATTGATATTAAATCCATATTAAAACAGTTGCTGATTAGGTCCATCTTATCTCAAAACTTCATATTTACCATACAGTTTCATACTGCAAAAAGTATTTAGGGTACTCTGAAACACTTTCAAAACCACAGTTGTTTTTTCCTACTATACTCAAGCAGTCTAACACAGTAATTAGGGTAACTGGGTTTAAAGATAGAAAAATGCACACAGCACTTAAAATGTAACAGCACCTAAAATAGCTTTTTTAATAAGCTGTGGCCTATATAAAGTACTTCAAAAAATGGCCAAATTCTCCTCAGGGATAGTGAGCATAACTTGTGGCTTTTTAAATTCATCCCTAACAAACTATTCTATAGCCAAGTCAATAAAACACCTGTTCTAAA
The DNA here is from genome assembly GCF_027579445.1 of Ammospiza nelsoni. Classification (NCBI taxonomy): domain Eukaryota; kingdom Metazoa; phylum Chordata; class Aves; order Passeriformes; family Passerellidae; genus Ammospiza; species Ammospiza nelsoni. The sequence continues at coordinate 39,831,807 of NC_080638.1, read as the reverse complement.
CACATAAAAATGAACAGGATAGAAAGAGTGCCAGCTCTCAAGGACCAGTCATGCTTCCTCTAACAGCACCTTTTGTGTTCTCAGGCATCTAGTGAAGACAGGAAAAAAAGAAGGCTGAATGCAAGTAAAGAAAATTACAAATTTGACAAAAAATTCATTACTAATTTAAATTGAGACTTATTCCTTGAGGTGCTAATCATTTTAAGTCTGTAGGAACAATATGCTTACAGGAAGTATGTTCATATTGGTCAAGACACTAAGACAAGCATGTTATTTTCTGTCCTCATCACACTTTAAGTACTCCCTTAAAAGCATTCTTCTGTGGAATGCAACAAAAATTATCTGGAGAGCTTCTTGCATTGTTTTAAAGAAACATGAACAGACTACATTCGCTTAAACCACATTTATTCCTTCCTAATCCCAGACTTTCAGGCACATGGTATGATGCTTGGGTGTCCTGTGCAGAGTCAGGAGTTGGTCTTAATGATCCTTCTCGGTCCCTTCCAACTCAGCATATTCTACAGTTTTAATTTGGTGATATAGGGGCCTCAGCACTAAATCACTTAAACTGCCAGAACCGTATGTCAGGACTAGGACTGGTCCTGGTCCATATCGACATCAGGACTTTCCTCAATTCACTAACTCTGTCCAACTTCCTTTCCATCCGCTGTCTTGCATCTCATTGCTAGTCAAATGAGGCACCACAAACTCCTATCCGTTATCACCTGGAAACGTGTTTTAAGATCAAAGACAGAAAGTAGTAATCACAAGGAAACTTAGAACAGATAATAATAACCTTCTTAATAACACAGTGTAAATTAAGCGTAGAAAAAGTGATCCCTTTATAGCTAGATTTCAGCTAATAATGTAATTCAAAACCAACAGTCCACATGGACACTATGAAAAGAAGAAGGGACCTTTAACTGAGCAGAGGCTGAAGCGATTTGCAAAAGAGGCCAGTGGTATTGACAGGGTTTCCAATATCCCTCCAAACACAGGTCTTAAAACACCTAGTTGAAATTCATGAGCTTGCATGGAAATACGCACTTCTATGTGCCTACACACGTGTTCATGTACGCACACGTATGAATATATGCCAAGCCCTTAAGCGGAGACCTCAGCGAGGACGCACTCAAGCGCAGCCGGGCACAAGCCACGGCTCGGCACGGAGCGGAGCAGCGCGGCCCAGCCGGCCCCGGCCGGGTACCAGCCCGCTCCGCAGCGGCGGCTCGGGGCTCGGCGGGGCTCCCTGCCATGCGCCCCGCCCCGTTCCTGCGCCCTGGCCGGCGGCCCCAAGAGGAGCCGCGGAGCCGAAGCAGGGGCTGGGCCGGGGCGGGGCCACGGGGGGAGGGGAAGGGGGGGACACCGACAGCCACCAGAGCCGGGGCGGAACCGGTGGGTCCCCGGGGCAGCACCGAGCGCTGAGGGAGCCGCCGCGGCGCCCTCTCAGCGGCGCTGCCTTGCGGGCGGCTGCGGTACCTGAGCTGTCCCCCTCCTCGGAGACGGACGAGCTCTCGGTCTCCTCCTCTTCAGAGCTGCTGCCCTCGTTCTCTCCGTAATCCACCTCCATCTCATCGTGATTATTCTCCTTCTTCTCCCGGGAATGGACCGGCATCGTCCCCGCCGCTGCTGTGGAGCCCCGAGCCCGCCCTTCCCGCCGCCGCTCTGCCGCTGCCACCGGCCGCTCCTCCCCGCCCGGTGCCTGCGCGCCCGCCCATTGGCCGCGTCCCGCCGCCGTCCAGCGTCACCCCGCGCGCGGCGTTCTGGGAGTTGTGGTCCGACCTGAGAGGGCCGGCGGGGCGCTGTGAGGGGCCGGGTGCGTAGCGGCGGCTTTCCTTGCCCCTCTCCTGTCCCGGGACACTCACAGGACTGCTCGGCGCCGAGAGAGGCTTCATCGCGGCCGAGCAGAGTTTTGTACCTGCCCGCGTCTCCCGCAGGACGCCGAGCGAGGCTGTGGCCCGGTGCGGTGTGGGGTTCGATCGTGGCCGTTCCCTGCCGCAGTAGCGGAGGAACGACGCGGGGCCTCACGTGTGCCCCACCACCCTCCCGCCTGGCAGGGCGTCCCTTGTGGCTCGGATCTCCGAAGGGAGAGGTCATTGTGGTTATTGCGGGGAAATTCTTTACTGTGAGGGTGGTTAGGAACTGGAACAGGTTGCCCAGAGAAGCTGTGGATGCCTCATCCCTGGAAGTGCTCCAGGAACTTTTGGAACAAGATGATCTTTAAGATCCCTTCCAACTCAAACCATTTTATGATTCTATGAATAGTGGCCTCCCCAGCAGAACTTGCTTCTTCTCCAGTGTCATATGCTGTCCTGTAACCAGTCTGATATGCTTTAAACTAAGTCAGACTTAACTGAAAGTGGCAGCTGTCCTCTGAGACTGGGTATGAGAAGTGACTAAAGAGATAATACTGCAATCTGTGCAGGTTTGGGGATCGTTGTTTTGGCTTTGAGTATCATTACTTGTCTGTTATTCACCAGTTGCGGTACATAAGATGTGCTGAACAGAAGTGACAATTTCTGGAAAAAGCTGTCCAGACTGTGCCCTTGCTCTGAGGGACTGATTAGCTTCACTTCAGGACCTAAGCATATACAAGGAAGTGTGGCAGGGATCCTCAAGAGTCCTGAAATACAGCGCTGGTTGTGGCCTGCAGGTCAGTGGGGGTGATATCTTCGGGGCCAAGGTGGGCTCCCTTGTACTGCACAGGCTCACTCTTGAAATCTGGGCCAGCTGCAGGAGCAGTAGAAAAGCACAGTGTGTCTCAGTGATGTGATGTGCCACTTCAAAGAAGTTGTGTGTGCCTAGCAGGAGCAGTTCCTCATATTGAGATCCAAATTTAGTCCCCCTCTGCTGTCTGCCTGGATGTTATGGAGGCTATATTGTGAGGCAGTTAATAACTTGTGCATTTCCCTCTGGATTTCCACCTCCATAGCAATAACTGCCTACCTCACCCACAATAACCACTGCTGTTCATTAGTCACTTCTTTTCTCCCACATCTCTGTATATCCAATGCAAGTAATTTCCCTGTATCTCCCCCAAGAGGAGTGTATGTAGGTGTGCCACCTCTTCTCCAAGAGCAGTGAGAGAAAAATTAGACATAACTGACCTCCTGACCTCCCACCCTTCAGTGTGCAAACTCCATCCCTTCTCTTCTTGCTGTCTCTGCCTTTGTAGTCACCCAAGGACACAGCACAACTTGTGCTTTCTCCATACCCATTACAATTTGCCTTTTTTTTTTTTTTCATAGATCCATAGAATGGTTTCAGATATAATGGACTTTAAAGATAATCTAGTTCCAACACCCCTGCCAGGGGCAGGGACACCTTCCACTATCTTTAGTTGCTCAAAGCCCCATCCAACCTGGCCTTGAACACTTCGGGGATGGGGTATCCAGAGCTTCTCTCATCACAGTAAAGTATGCCATCCTAACGTGGAACACAAGCCTACAGTTTGTAAAAGAACCGCAGCCCGCATGGGGATCCCGAGAGCTGTCCCAGATCGGGTTGCTGCAGGTGCCGAGCCCGGCTCTCTCCTGCCCGCACTCCCGCTGCTCTCCCCGCGCCCCGCAGGCGCTCCCGGCTCCCAGCACCGCGCCTCGGCATGGGGCAGCTCTGCCCAGCGTTTCTGGCTTTCTGGCTGCTTAATGGAGCAACAGCAGCTGAACTTGTCCCCAGCTTTTTCCCAGGAAACTTGTGAGTCCCCGAAGCCTGGCCAAGTGCTGGTTCACATAGTTTTTAAAACTGACCAAAGTAGTTAGCCGGGTCCTTTTTTTTTTTTTTTCTCCCCCCAATCTGATATTTTTTTGAGGTAGCCCGGTTAAAAGTGTTAGTAGTGATGTCTGATAGTCAAATGGCTAAAAGGAGCTAGAAGATGGCCTGAAACAACACCAAGAGAAATCCCAGAAGAAAACCAGGAAATTTCACCAGCAGGATCTGAATTATTTTTTTTAAGATATCTGTAGGGATTCAGAAAGGAAAAAAAAAAACCCAAAACACAAAACCAGAAGTAAAAATGTCTAACATTTTACTTACAATCCCCAATTCAAGTGTTGCCTTTTGGATTAGCAAGATAAAAAGACTAGAAATCAAAGGTTCTGAACTAGGAAAAAAAAAAAAAACTATTGGAAAATAGTTGCAGGGAAAGGAATGTCAGGAAAACAGGAAACCTTTGGCTTGATTGTAATTTCCTATTGAAACAGTTGGAACTAGGTCTAAAGGAGCTAAAAATAAACCCCAGAAGGAAATCAAAGTTCCCATGCCCTAGTGGAAATCAGTGACCATGATGAGGAGTTAAGACAGAAACTTTTTAAAATGACACACACCTCTACATGCTTCTATTCTGTTTATAGCCAGGAGAGGGGGGAATTACCCATCTAAAGCAATATAATTATCTGTTGTGTGGAAAAAAAAAAAAAAGTACTGGTTAAGTTAACTTGGCTGTCTAAATGCAGTGCTGGAAAATGTAAGAGCAAAGGGTACTTCTGGGCACTACATATGGGCACAGGGCTTATGACAGCTTATAGTTTATTTCTAGACTATAAAGCTAATTTATCAGATCTCTTATAAACCCTTAACATCAAAAGTGGCAACACCTATCTTAGTCAGATCTCTAGAGGCAAATGCTAGGATTGGAGAAAGAAGAAATTCTATCTAGCCTGTTAGAGGACTTGCAAAGATTTTTGTTTAGTGTCTATAAATGCATCTATGAATCCAGCCAGCTACCAGAGGACCAGTCTCTGGACTGACCATTTCATCAATATAATGAATGCAAGTGTTATGTGCCTACAAAGATGTGATTTTTTTCTTTCTGGACCATGACTTTTACCCTTCATTAGAGTAAAATAACTATTAAGAAGGTGATTGTCATCATCCTCATCTGCTCAGGTCTGCATTTAATGGGGAGGTGGGGATTAACAACTGGTGGGGTTTTTTTCTGTTATTTTCTAGCAATTAGAAAGAGACCATTAACAAGGACAGTTGGCAACCATGTAAAAATTCAAAACTGGAAATTCTGTTGAAACTGGTATTGAAAAAGTTTGGATGCGATAACAATTATTATAAATAAGATGCTGGCTAGTACAGATGTTGGTATCTCCTTTCACAATTTGGGACACCTTTAGAAAAAGTTGGGAAGCAAAGCTGTAATTTTACACCTAATTTATTGAACGGAGGCAGTCCATTTAGATTCTGAAAAGCAGTTACTATCTGATTATAAACCTGATTGCCAGCTTTTGTTGTAGTGAGTGTTGCATAGTACCTGAGTGTTTCTGACAAGAAGAAGACTGTAAAGGAGGAAACCAGAAATATACATTATGTGAGTCATTAGGATACAGGTATAGATGAAACCCTGAAGGAGAAGCAGGGATGAAAGAGCTTTTGCCATGTGTGCAATATAGTGCACTATATCTTAATGAGTTGGAAATAACTTCTTATTAGGAGTCTCTCCCATTTCAAAGATGGAGCATGTCTTGGACTGGTCATCACAGGTCAGGCTGTTAGGGGTGAGGTCCTCCAAAGGTGACAGAAACCTATTAGCCAGAAAGAAGTGGTTGCCCTGGAATATTTGGACTCTAGCAAACCAAACCATTCTTTCTATCACTAAAAAATGATGCATTGAATACTTTATTAAATCTAATTCTTCACCCTCATTTTGAAAGTGCAATATTAGGAGGTAGGTCACAAGAACTCTGAAAAGACTATTTTGCATGCAGGTCAAGATCAGCAGCAATTTAAAGTAGCAGTCATGGAGTGCCATTTATGAGCTATGTTTGAAGGCTATTGGATGATGTTCATTCCTCAGATCATGTTTTTTCTAGGCAGAATACTCTGATATATGCTGCAAAAGGTGTAAAGTTGCACTAATCAAAATAAACACAAAGAGATACAACCTATTTCTAAAATATCCATTTTCTTTCTGCAGGTGACATAACAGGAGAGATCGGGGCAAACTATTTCTTTTGATATAAAGGAAATAATCTGTACAAAATTCTCTCTCCTCTAGAGGCTGGCAGACATGCAGGGGTTCTTTTGTGCATTTGTCAATATTGCAAAACAATTTCAGAAGTTGGGAAAGAAAAATAAAACATCTCAGTGGTAGAGTGTTTGAGTACTTTTGCTTAAAAGTTGTTGCAACTTCCACTGTGTCAGAGTATTCACATTTCAAAAGCTCTTTCCTATCAGATATGGGTGCTAGTGCTTACATTGGAACTCAAACATTGTGAGTTGAAGGTGACTTTGCATAGCAAAAGACTAAATTCTTTGGCACTGCTGGCCAGGAATTAGTAATGATTACACCAGTTTTAAATAACTTCTACATGTATGAAAGTTTCTGGTCACGACAGGTCCTTTACACCTTCTGTTCTTTGAGCATGGCTGCCACAGTCCTAGCATGCTAAGGAAACAAAACTTAGGTAACAGTTGTCTGTTGGTTTTGGTGGTTTATTTGGTTGGCTTGAGGTTTATTGTTTTTTTTTCAATTGCACTCTCCCTGCTACTTTTGAAGCCATTGTCTGATTTTTATCTTATATTACATGACAGCATGAATATTAAAGATACCAAGTTTTTGCATGTTTTGTAAAACAGCATTTGAACAAAACCTAGTAACGTCCCAGAGAGGGATATGTGTACACTTAGCTTTTGTCCAAGGGACAGTGTCTTGGTTTGAAAAGACAGGTGTCTACTAAGGAAGGCAGGAGCTTCTCTTGAAATGGAAAATGTAAACCCTCTCCCTCCGAACTATTATAATTTTGAAATTAAGGGACTCTCGGGCAAAGATATGGGAATAGGAATAACAATTCTTTACTAGGAAAATTAAAATAAAAATGCAGTAATACAAAAAAACCACTGACAGATTCAGAATACCACCTGACACCCTGTTAGTCAGGGCGTTGGTAGCACTCCCATTTAATGGTGGCTGCAGCCCTCCTGCAGTGACAGGTGTGGTTCTGTTGAAGCAGTGATCCTGTCAAAGGCTGGAGTTTTCCTCTGCAGGTCCAGTGCTGGTGTATATGGGCCTGATCTTCCTCTGGGAATCCAGTGGAAAAAAGCTCTCCTGGTGTTCCAAATCTCAGATTTTATCCAGGTAGGAATACTTTGCTCCTCCCCCTGGGCAGAGCATCTCACAATGGGATGATGTGATTTTACCAGTCATGCTGTGAGACTCAGTGGACCACTGACAGAAGGTATCTCCCTGGACTGAGGATGGGATAAACTACACATGAAGTTAAGACTTAACTGCAGTCCAGCCCATCAGGTAGGGGGGACTAAACAGAGGAAGGTTTATGGTTGTGAAGGGAGCTGACTCGTGGCTTTCAGTGGCTAGAATACAAACTTGGAGGAAATCTGGTTTCATCAGTTCTGTAGTTCTTGGAAAAATTTATTCAAACTTATGATCCTTGATGATTGGAAAGACTGCAGTGTTCTGGCTTTGTATAACACAGAGTATCAATGCTGATATACTGCTAACAACACAAAAGCAGAACATAGGCTCATGAAAAGCTCCTTCCCTTAAACACATAAGTATATAAAGTCCAGATTTCATCTGTGAGATACAGAGTTGTGCAAATGCAATGGGCATTCATGGAACTATCATCTTCATAGGAAGAAGATTTTGTTGAAGGGACAGCTAGCTGTTCCATTATCACTATACTAGAAATATATTAGAGGATCCTGATATTTGACTGTTTAGGTGAAAGTAGCAAAACATCTCTAGTATCAACATGTTACACTAGAGTATTAAACTGTACAGAACTGGGGTTTTGACTACTCAAACTTAAATATCTAGTTTTGGAGGCCTTTTTCATAAAGTAAATAGCTGCCAATTAAGTAAAAATTTGTTATTCACGATGAACAGGAATACTGCCTGAGAGAATTATCCAAATGCTTTCTGAAATCTGTCAGGCTTGATGACAGCTAATAGAAGGAGGGAATAAAGTTCTGCAGCATTTAAATGTCTACAGTACTCCTCTAAAAGTTCAGTTAAACTTAGTTACTACAGTCCCCTTGCATCTGGATGGAAACATTTTAAATGTTCTTTCTTTAAAGTGGAAATGCCAAGAATTGGGCACAATAATCACAGCCTGGAATGCAGCAGAACCTAACCTCTGCCTAACTACTCCTGCTCTTTTCTAACCTTGTCCTTCATGCATATTCAAAGAACAGAAGTCACATGCTTCAAAGTCAAGCCTTTGCAAGATCATGGCTTTTCCTGTGCACAGAACATGCCCTTCCTGCCTGGTGTGCCTGCACAAGAAGCTTATCTAGAGAAGCCATTATTATCTTGGTTAACACCACTCCCTCCTGTCATTTAATATTTTAGTGATGTCTTGCTCTATTATTTTTAATCTCGCCTTGAGTTAAAGATCTAAAAATTAATGGAAAAGCAAACAAATTATACAAAGAAAAGATATCTCAAAGTTTTTCAATATGCAGAATTGTGTTTAGAATTAATGAAATTTAGAAATCAAAGCACATTAATCAATATATCGTCAGATCTTAGAAAGCTAAAATGTACTGTGTTATAGTAAACTAAATAATTGTAATACTACATATTAGATAACATTGCTAATCTTCAGATCTTACTTACAGAGATGGTAGAATATTAGAAATGCTTTGGGGCAGACCACATAAGCTGGCAGACGACCCTGAGTCCCTCACTGATGCCCTGCTGACTGTGTTCCCACTGCCCTTGTGCTTAACATTAACTGTTCGTCATTATTTTAAACATTAGGGTTATGTTATTTATGTGACAGGTCTGTAAATTTTGACAATTCTTGGAATTTTAAAACAAGTCTCAAATAATGAAATATTTCCAATATTAAAAACTCCAGTTGTTCCAATCAGACTTAGCTCACAGAAGTGATCCTCAATCCAAAAGAGAGCACCAGCAACTGTTTAAAAATGTCCAAGCAAAGAGACACTGGAAAGAGTCTTATATGATACTACAGCAGACGTCTTTTGGAAAGTCCAAGAATTCTCTATCTCATTAATGCAAACAAACTTTTAGGAGAAACTTGGGACTTTTTCAATGATAGTAATTCAATCCTCAGCAAGAGTTGCTATGGCACCTCATCCATTTCCCCTGGCTGTTGTTGGCCTTGCTGTGAGTTTGTGCATGGGACTGAGCCAAACGTGTTCTCTTGAGCTCATTTGGCTTTGCTGTAGGAGCCGAAGGGACATGACCATCCTGACAGAGCGCAGAAGAAATGAGGATGCCTGAGCCCTGCTGGCCCCAGGCGTGCTGATGGTTCGGTCTCGATGCCAGCACTGCAGCTGAAGGCGTAGGCTGTGAAATCGGGGAGAAGCAGCTTCGGGCAGGAGCTCGGGCTGAAGAGTTGCATCACTTTGAGCTTCAGTGTGGAAAGAGGAACTATGAGACACATCGTTGCTGGTTGCACAACTGAGGCTTGAGTAAAAGGTTTGGAGTCGCTGCCGTGATGAATACGGTCCCCACCTGGATTTTATTTCCTTAGTGCTCACAGAATTACCCCCTTACCCTGCAGTTTCTCTGTACAGCCAGAGTAGCTGGCTGATATTTTACCTACAAACAGCAGAAGTACAGTTTCCTACGCCAGTTACTGTTGCCGAGCGGCGCCGCGGATCCTACAGCGGGCCCCTACGTGCCCTGCTCCGCCGGCCGCTCTCCATGCCCGGCCGGGGCCCGGGGAGCGCGGCCGGCGCGGCCCCGCCCGGCGCGCCTCGGAGGTGCGCGGGGCAGCGCCGCCGTGACGTCGCGACGCGGTTGCCATGGGGACGCCTGGGGTCGTACCTGACGGCTGTCGTGAAGCAGCGGGAGGAAAGTGAGGGAGGAAGAAGGGGGAGCGCAGGCCCAGCCCGGCCCCCCGGCCCGCGGGGAGTTGGCTCCGCGCCGCGCCCCTCCGCCCTCGCCGCATCGCGCTCGGAGGCCGGAGGAGGAGGAGGTGGCGGCGGCGGCGGCGCTGCCGCCTCTGGCTATGTAGGGGCCCCAGAGCGGGCAGATCCGGAGGCCGCTGTCCGCCTCTGGAGCTCGGCGCGGGGCCGGACCCGGGGCCGGGCCCGGCGGGATGTTTTCCAAGAAGCCGCACGGGGACGTGCGGAAATCCACGCAGAAGGTGCTGGACACCCGCAAGGACCCACTGACCCGGCTCAAGCACCTCCGCGTCCTTATCGGTGAGGCGGCCGGGAGGGGCGAAGGGAGCGGGTCAGCGGGGGCCGCGGGTCCCGGCGTGGGAAAGACGGGGAATTGGGAGGGAGCAGCTGGGGCGGGAGGCGGACCCGGGGCTCGGCCCCGGCGACAGAGCCCACCCGGCGAGCGGGGGAAAACCCGCGCCCGGCGTGGCGGGCCCGGCGGGGCGAGGCTGCAGCGATGTGCCGGGGGCTGCGGGACCCCGCGGGCGCGGCGCGGGATGCTTCGCCCGGCGCTTTTGTACCGACACAGGCACGGACGCTTGCGTCTGATTGTGGCATTGCTTTGGGAACTGTGGAAGGAGGCGAAAAAGTGGTGTTCTTCCCGTGTGAATTATTCTCTAGAATACACAAAGTGCTAAGTTGCTGCGCATGAATAAAAGTGGTTGGCGAGCCCAAATGGTGCCTATAACTCCTGAACCCATTTCCCTACGTTCTTACGGTACCAATTTATATTTGTGTACATTTTCAAGGTAAGAGCTACAGTACTAATTGCTCACTAGCGTAGATGTGAAGGAGCTTCTATACAGCCAGATTTAAAACACTTTTGGTTTGCTGGTTGGTAAAGGAGGACACACAAGCCCTGAAGGGCTGCTGCAGTTCCATGTGAGCTGCCATTTAACCTGACCAGTGAATTAGAAATTGTGATTATACGGCATAATTGCCTAATGAAAAAAAAAACAAGGGGAAGCAAAAACAAACCTGGTTAACCATTCCGAGGTATCTGTTAGTTGCATGTGTTTGTAAAAATCTAAGTCATTGTCATCAAGCTGTCCTTGAAAAAAGAAGCTTGCTCTGGAGTATCTTTTGCACGCTCCAGTCCAGGGAATGCGTGTGTTGCTTCTGACAGTTTATCAACACGTGAACAGGGCTGGGTCAAGGGCAACTGCATTCCATGTTTAGCACAGAGCGCTGAATGGATTATTTTGGGTTCTGCCCACAGTCTGGTGGTATTTATGTATCTTGTCCTCCAAAGCTGGATTCTTTCTTTTCAAAGGAAAACGGCTATTGCTCCCTTATTTTGTATTGGTGTTTAAAGGAACAGGTGTTCCCATGTTGCACCATCTGCTGCTTCATGAGTTATTTTCTGCAACATAGTAATTATCTAGACTTGAAATTGAGAATAGTTGTGTAGCTGTCCAAGCGACTTCAGAAGTCAGATGCATCCCCTTGCCTCACTCAGAATGTACCACTCTTCCTAACTAGCTGTACTGGGCCAGCTGTGGCTTGCTCCGTGTTGGTTTTTAGCTCAGTTGAAACATAAGAGGTAAAAAACATTCTAAAGAAACTAAATACCTCTCTGAATTCAGATTTCCTGGCTAAAGTATGTTGAATATTTCTAGTTTTGCTTTAGTCTACAAAACACTCTGGTTTTGATCTGTTCTAGATTTTGCATTTATGTTGCTTGCAATTTATTTACAATGGCTTTTTTTCTTCAGCTTTCTTAATAATTGAATTACTTCTGTAAGTTGCAAGGCATAAGCTATGTCAAGCAGACATTCTTATCTAATCTAAGGTTTCCGTTTACTGGCTGTAGGACAGGTTAAATTATCTGGGGATGTTTTCATGTCGCCATCTCCCCCCCCATTGTGTGTATCTCAGCTGTTGAAGCACAGCTCCCACACATCCTTTCTCCAAGTTTGGGAGAACACAGTATGTGAGTGACTGTGTAATTAGGGAAAGGTGTAACAATGCTCTTCAGCTTGTCTTTTTTGGATACATCCACAAGATTTTGTCATTATGTAGATATTCTTAGGTGCATGAGATACAAAAACAAGAGCAGAAGAGTAAGGTATTTCCATACATTTTCCCACTGTAGAGCATGAGAAGTGACCATTCCCCTAGAATAAAAATTGCCATCTTTCCCATGTGTCCAGGGGAGCTGTGTTAGCTATTGCCAACAGACTGTCCGAGGGGATAGGGCAGGAAATCTCAGGTCAGCTGTGTTCAGCATCTTCCCGAAGGAAACAGTTTTTGTTTATTGACCTTAGCCTCTGCACACAGGAGACTGGAAGACTATCCGGAAGAGAATTTTCTGCAGTTTCACGTCCAGGAGAAGGGAGAGAATATTCTCTTGTTCTTTAATTTAGAATACTTTCAGTAGGCCTTCAAAGTGTATTGGACCAGAGTTTGTTTTTTCGGGTTTTTTTGCTGTACATTTTAGTCTTTGGTCAACAACAATAAACAGGTATGACCTTAGTTTCATGGTTAAGACTTGAGAGGAGGAAAGGGAGTATTAGTTCATTTTCCTGCTATTTTACCAAGGCATCCAAAGCAGCAGTTTTCCAGTAAGCCAAAATAACAGAAGAGTCATGAATAGAGATACCTGCTTGTGAAGTATGGACTGCTGGCTGTCGGCTAGCCAAAGAGAAATATCAAAAACTTAATTATGGTACAAGACTGAGAGTTGCATCCTCCAAGTCAGTAGTGTAAGTCAGGCACCATGTAGTCTAAAAATATTTGAATTATTATAATGCCACTTTTGATAAGGATCAGAAGATACTGAACAATATCAACCACCTAATATGAAGCTAAATGGATCAATAGCATAAAGGTCTGTGACTGTTATTTTTAACAAATTAAGAGTAGTGTTCATTAGATGGAACCTTTAAATGTCTTTTACAAAATAACTTAGAGTGCAGTGATTTGTATTCTTTTAGCAAAGTATCCTGTCATTGGTGACAACTCAGGTTAAATTTAGTAAAAAATGCAAATGAGTCTGCATAAGGATATATAGAAAATTTTGTGTCTTTTGTGAAGCAGTGACATACCATTTTATCAAATACCACTGCAGCTTTAGGAGTCTGATTGCTATAGTCATTGTATAGAAGATTTAGATATGGGAATGACTCAGATGAGAGTGAAACTTTAATATGAAAAGACACTGGAAGCTTTAAAATTCCTTTGTATAGGGACAGAGGGTGAAAAGTACGTAAACATATATGAGAAAGTCTAGGAAATAACATCTATTAAGGCCTACCAAATCTGAAGTTACAATAAATGATTTTTGTTTTGGAAAGCTCTTGAATGCTAGGCTAGTGATCAGTTATAGGGAATGCTGGAGGGAAATGCATTTCTTGTGGTTTGGGTTTTGGGGTTTTTTTCTGGGTTTGGTTTTTTTTTTTTTTTTTTTCTGAAACTCTTTACTAGATAACTGCTCTTTGCCACTTCAGGCCAGTGTCCTGTGTTTCATTCTCTGATCTGCTTCAGTTTGGCTCCATTCAGCCTTTTTTTGTAATTTGGGAACCAGAGAAAATTCTGTGAAATTCAGGTGACCAAATCAGAATTGGCTAAATTATTTTTAAATACAATATGTGACACATGTATGCATGTCACAGGTATAAGGTTTTTTTAGTAGAAGTTAAAGCCTTTAGGAGACCTCTGAGTAGCAAGAAATATTATTCTTGCTTAGAAATGCTAAGAAGAATTGTAAATATTGAAGTCTCATATCTTGGAACTTAGCAGCATGTGAGCAAAGGTAATCTGCCTTTCACTGTTATGGTGCTGCAGTATATTTCTTAAAGCAGATGTAACTATCTGAAGTATCTGGTTTCACAGATTTTATTCTTTTGAGATGTATTCTTTTCTTCCCATAGGAAGTGTTTACCCCACCCTGCTCCATTTGGTTTTTTCTTCTCAGTTCTGGGAAGTGCCTGAGAGTCTCATACAGCTCCCCGGTGCTGATTTGGTCAATGTCTGAGTTTTTAGCAAACTGCTCTGCTGTCTTGTCTTGCTGTATGCTGGAGGTGCTGTGAGAGCTGTGTTTGCTGTGTGTGACTGCATAGTTGGAGCATTGAACCTTGAGTGGGAATGTTGAGCGGGATTCCCTTGGGGTCTGTGTGGCAGCAGCGGGGCCTTGCTGGCAGGAAGGCTGCACTGCTGCGGTGTGATCACTGAGGCTTCTCGAGCTGGGAAGGGAGGCACACTGTGTACCTTACAGGGTTAGCTATTGCCTGTACAATGATTTTCCAGAAAAAATATTTATATATATATATTTTTAGCAATCCCCAGTCAAATAGCAGCTAATTGCAATTTTTAGGGTCATTAAAGTGGAAAAAATATTGGAGTATTCTTATATATATTCATTGTTTCATCAGACTTCAACATCAAACTAAAATTCTGTGATTTTTAAATGATAATTTATAAAAGTTTGTGCTAGTAATCTTTCAAGCTTCAGATCTTGGTTTATATGTCCTTTTGCTAAAACAGTGCTTTAAGCATTCTATAAATGATTAAGACAGCTAGGTACATTACCCTTCATAAGGTCATACGTTAACAATATTGACTTTTCATTTTGATATTAGATGTGTTGGTGTTTGACTAAACTTGTAGAATTTGAAGGTTCAGTCTGAATTTGTAAATGTATGTATTTTTTTTAAAAAGCTAAAACCTCTAATTATTTAATCATTTCTGTAAAATTCTACTGTGTGCAAGTAAATCAAATGAATCTATGGGTTTAAAATTTTCTTATAGAGCTGAATTCTTAAGTTACTTGCTTTCTTGTTGTGTTGGGGTTTTTTCCCTTTTCTTTTTTCACTTTTTTTGTTGAGTAGAAATTACCGGTTTGTAATCTGTTAATCCAGAGTGAAGAAAAAAGGAAATATGTTGTTTCTCATGAATTATTTTATTTGCATCTGGTATTTAAAACTATACTTCTTTTATCTCTGGAACCATGGAGAGAATACTTGCAAAATGCAAGAGGACAGAGTATCTAAAGTGTGGGATGTTTATGTTATTTTGTTTTGTTATTCTTGGTGGTTAGTTAGCGCTGGACATCTCATGTAAATAGTCTTTGAAAGGGAAAAGTCAAAATACATGGGACAGAATGAAATGGACTGCATTGGACATGCATTCTGATATATTGTTTAATATTAAACCATACACTTAAAAAGAGATTGCATTCGTTTAAAGGGATTTTAATTTAAGAAATCTATTCCACTGGCAGTTAGCCCTAATGCTTCAGCTGGATGGCATTCATTGGTGTTGCACATCATCAACTTCAGTCATAAATGAAAAATGTTCTGTCATTGTTAAAGTGACAGCAAATGGGAAGCTACAATAAAAGTAGCTGCCTGGAGTTTCAGTGGATGTGCGAAGATTTTTGGTTTTTTGCAGGAGTTGTAGATTTTTTTTCTTTCTTGGTTAGTCTATCTTCAGAGAACCTGTCACTGCTCATGTAACTCGGGGATCTGGATGTGAATTGCATGGAGGGCTCGGGCTTCATGTTCTGGCACTCTTGACTTAACCCTGAACAAGTTATGTTTTGGTCAGGAGCAGAGGGGGAACATTTACTCTGCTTTAGTATTTTGGCCTATGTTACACTCGACTTGCAGAGTTCAGCAGTGGCCAGGGCTGCTGAATTGCAAGGCTGAGGGCTGGAGCCAGATCAAAGCCCCAGGCTAGACAAAAGGGAGGCTCTGACCCCTTGTTGCAAAGGAAAGGTCTGTGTGGGTTTAGCTTTGACAGTTCGGAATGAAAATACGTGCATTACTATGGAAGTGTCTGAAGTTGCTTAAATAAAAACTTAAGTTCTGGAACTCGTGTGAATTGTTGTGGAAGTATTTTTCAAGAGTTTTCTAGTGCAACTCAGAATCTGCAAGCGCCGTTAGAGAATTCCCTTGGAAAGCTGGCGCTGCTTCTGCTCATTCCTGTCGGGCACTGGTGTTGTACCAGTCTGTATGTAGATGATGTTCATTGGTTCTGTTAACCTGCTTATTCATTTGTGATTTTTTTTCATTTGTATCTAAAAGATTGTGATCAGGAGTTCAGACTTGTCTGATGCAAAATAGAAGTCCATTAGAAGATTTCTTTAAGTTATATTCCTTTTTCAGTACAAAAACTTTCAAGAATATTTTCTTTGACAAAATTACCTTTTTTAAAAAATGGTTTTGCTAAATAGCTGTTGGTTAGATCTGAAACAGTAAGGGCTAATGTAAAGCCTTTGTGTAATAGATTTGCTTTTGTGGTCTGTTATCAGGGCTCTTTCACTTTGACAGTCTGTTAACTATGCCAGAGCCACCAGTTAGTTCCCGAGGTTTTCCACTTAACCTTTCTCAATTACATGCTTTTGTATTCGGGACAGTCCCTATGTAACCAAATCTCTCTACTGTTTTGCTCTAAAGAAACCCTTAAATATTTCAGCATGGAGAATTAAGAATTAATAAGTTTAATTATCCATTGAGAACATGGAAACCTTTGCTTTCTGGTGGCACCAGTTTGTTACAGGAGTTGATACTGTCCGTGTCAGTCCATAGCAGGCCTCTGCTTTACAGAAATAGATCCTGAATTCTGGACGTCTTCCAGGTCATTGCTTGCTGCAGTTGTCAGTTTGGGTTTTGGTAAGGGCAAGAGAAAGTGACTTAAAAGCCAGCAAGTCTTGGAATTAGACAGGATAATGTTTTCATTATACTAAGTGCTCTGACAATTTTACATATAAGCATAGTATTACATTCTAAAACTCTTAAAATAGAACATAAAGTTAGCCACAACTTAATCTGGAATGATACAACTGTTTTCTTGAATTTCTGCAATGCAGTGTGAACTGATGAAAGTTCTTTTCAGAACAGTTTAAATATATGTCTAAAATCTGTTTTGGCAGGGTTTCTTTTGTTTTAGGGAGAAATGACGTGTAAGCACAAAGAGACACAATACTGTGTGAAATTAAAATATTGTAAAGCAAGTAAGCTAGTCCTTTTCTGCAAAGGACACAACTTTAAAGGTAAACAATTAAAACATCAAACTTAAAACAAACCCTGCCAAAACAAAACAAAACAAAAGCACCCTTGAACACAGAGTTAGTATGGAGATCCAATTTGTACCAGTTTTTAAATTAGAGAAAATTATTAAGGAAAAACAGCAAAGATCTGTGTTTCTTGCTGTTGTAAAGCATGAAGAAAACTGCATTTTCTTGACAAACAGCTTTCATGAACTGCTGAAAAACTGGATTTTAGCGTACTGAAACTATGCTTTGTACAGTAGAAACTTCAGTTTTTACCTCTCTTTGGAATACAGTAGTATCCAATTTTTCCCTTTCAAATTTTGAGGAACTTTTCCAACTACTTCAAATGGTGCCAGGTCTATTTCTGAATCCTTCCCTCCTCCCAGTCTGGACATAGAAGAAGAAGAACACAAGGAGTACATTAGTTTGTGTTAGTTACATGATCTGTGGTAGAAGAATATAAAGTTAGTTTGTTTAAAATCAAAAAGTAGGAGTGCACTGGAAGTTGTAGAGGAAAGCCTGTTTCTCTTTAATCCCACTTCACATTAAAAAAGGCTATGTCTCTCTTCTTATAAAAGACAAAATACTTAATTAGCCAAAGCAGAGGAGCAGCTTCCTGCAAATTCTCAGTTCAGGGCTGAGAAGGATATGCTGCTTGTAGAGGAAATGACTTTTACCTCTATGCAACATGCATGATACTTTGAGAGAGCATAGAGAAGAGACAGTGAGATGGTGTTGGAGAAAATGGCTATGACATGAGAATTGAGGAGCTGTTTGTTTAGCTGATAGCAAGGACAGAGGTAAACTGAATATTTTAGAGACATTAGGAAATCCTTAATTAAGGAAGGAAGGTACAACAGCAGCATTTAACTGAAAGTTTAATGGTACAGTAATCATGGAGGGCAGATTCTCTCCATGCATTAGTTGTGTGGGTTGTGTTCAGTATAGACAAAGCTGTGAAATGGAGTGATGTGGCCAGATCAAGTCCTCTTAAGGTCTATATAATTATCTTCATGCTGTATCTGCTTTTTTTTGCCCTTCTTCTTGCCGTAATTCATGTCAGGGTATTAATAATGAATTTCAAACTTCTCAACAAATGCAAGGTTCCAAATTTCTACACCAGCAGCGTACTGAATCACTGTAGGTGTCCTTTGATGATGAGCAGATGTCCCCTTTTGCTGTAGGTGGCAAGCCTGTCAGATGAACAACTGTTTTCCCTCCCTTAGGAGGAAAGCTGGTTTTCAGTATTAACAAAAGGAGTCAGTGGGATTTTTAAAAAGTATTATTTTCACTTAATAAAATAATAAAATTCCCATTAAATAAAATGTTATATTTTCTTCCATCTGAAGCAATAGTATTTACTACAGAATACAATTGTTGTTAACTGGTTTCAATTTTAAAAACTTGCTTTTGATTTTGCTATCAAGTGTGGTCTTAGAAAGGAATCAGAGTGAAATGCATTTGCTATAGGAATTGCAAAGTCAAGGAATTTTTTACTCTCCTACTCTTGCAAGCTATAACTGTATTTTGAAGGTATATTTTTAATGTTAATTGGGTGTTAGTGGTAATAATACAGGTCTACTGTATTATTACTGCTCCTTCAAGCATTTTTTGAGGTGTTTGACACATTTTTCTTAAATAAATACAAAACAAACTAACAAAAAATTTAAAAAAGGACAACTTCTGAAATTCCGCTTCGCCTTCACTGAAAGGTAGAATGTCTTACCACAGTACCAGTTGTGCATAGGCAGTTATGTGGTAAAATGACAGTCACTGTTCAGCTGGTTATGTAGACAAGCCTTCAGTTTGTTGCCTGAAGAATTTAGGAATAGTGTCTCCAAAAATTACTGACTGTTGTGTTAGGATTGAGTGTTTAAAAGAATACATCAGTTTAGGCATTTGGGATTTTTCTGTCAGTCTGCTTCAGAGCTGACCCATGTCTGAGGAAAGAATGAGGGCCCATTTCAGTAAACGAAACATTTAATATGCCTGCAAAAATGCAGCATTGCTGTGTTTTCATTGGAAGAGACCCTGTTTAACTGCTTCCTATCCCTTCAGTATTTGGAACTAGTATTTTCTGCAGCTTTGCATTGAGTGAGCCATTCCACTGCTGTCTACATGCAATCCCTGTACAGTCCTATAAACATATGGACCACAAGATATCTTCTGTCACCCTTCTTTCTCCTGAAAGCCTCAATCCTTGCCTTTTTTTTTCTTTCATCCTTCCATCTCAAACTCTTGATTTTTCTTCTAATATTTTCTTGTCCCTAGCCTAGGACTCACTTCGGGCTCTGCCCATGAGTGGAAGTGGTTCTAATGGTTGTGCCTATGCTCTAGTGGCAGCTCTATTTCGTGTGCAATTCCCTGATCAACTAAAAATCATTGTTCAGCTTGTTTGAAGTGGAATTGGTTTTTGTTGTCCTTTAACATTTGCATTTCTCAACTGTAGCAGTTCAGCTGCTGATCTGTAGGTGGTGTGGCAATTTCTGCAAACCCGGGGTTTGGTAAGCCTGTGGATGGTCAGGCACATGCTTGCTGCTCTGGACCACTGTTTATTCCAGCTGAGCTGCCTTCCTTAAGAGTTGATCTTGGATGCTGATATAGCACTACCAAGAGCACCCTGGCTCTACTACACTCATTATGCAAGATGTTGGCAGAATGCTGTGCTACGGCAAAAGTTAAATCTGTGTTGGAAACTTTTTCAGCAACATTTGTGTCAAAACTGAGTTAATAGTCCTCTAGAGCTATATAAGAAAACATAACTGAAAATATGCCATGCTTTTGGCCATCCTTTCAGTTCATTGTTCCTGACTTTATACTCTACCACTTGTATATCCAGTCGTGTGAGATGATTAAGATTGATGTTGTTCTAAAAAGGGTTAAAAACTCTGTGGTCCAATACAGAATTAGAAAGAGCTTTTTAGAAGCATCTACAGTGAAAGAGGGTGTTTCAGTGTATACAGCTGGTGAATGGGTATAAAGGTTTTGTTTGCCTCACCTTCATGTTTTGCTTTTGTTTGCTACACATTAGTATTCTGAAAGAGGAGCATTTTGTCATTTAAAATGCTGTCTTCCTGTTCCTCTGTGCTTCCATGGTATTGTTTTGTCCACCAAGTTTCTCAAGTCTTATGTGGTTGAATAACAGGACAGGGAGTGTCTGGACAGTTTGTACTAATGCTTGATTGTTTAAAGTGATCACTTTAAAATTAATCTGGATAAATCACTGTGTATTTCTTTATCAGGAATTTGCAGAAAACCATCTAGAGGGTTGTGGGAAGAGAGTCTGAAAAGCTTCCTGGGGTACACATGAAAGCACATTCCCTTATACTTAGAGTGATGTTTCTGCCTCAGGGTATCCCTGGGATCCCATCTTTTGATTTCCCTAGACCACACAATCAAAGGAGTGTGAGGGACTGAGCCAGACTAGAAAGTAAAGTGCATATTGGAACTTGGAGGGAATAAGAAGACATCAGTGGGAATCCAGTGCTGCTGTTTGCATCCTCCCAGTTTATCTATCTCCAGAGCAGATGTGTTCCTCACTTAATGTCTTCCTTCCACTTTCTTTAGTAAGCTTAGTTGTGCTTAGTAATTACAGTTGGAGATTGTGATGGTCTTTCTGTTGTAGAGTTTGGGCAGTGTCACGAGCTTTATTTCTATTAAATTAACAGTTGAAACCAGATTCATCTGTACAGTGCCAGTCCTGATGGAGTTAAGGTTCGTGACTGGCTTTTGTTTGCATTACTGTCATGCCAACAATGGGTGTGCAAGAAGATGCTCCTTCCGTGTTCTAATATTCACTAGGTACTTACGGCATGCCATACTGAATTTCTGAATTAGCTCAGAGTAAAGAATGAAAACTTCAATAGTTTCTTTAATTATTTAGTTATTTATTTAAAAAACAATATTTTTTCTTTTAAATATCTTCATTTCTTACTGCTGGATAATGGTATGTAGTGGTTGACTGAATATTTGAAATAAATATAAACAATGTTCTATTCTGTTTTTCAGATAATGCGGAATCAATTGATCTCAAACAGTTTTTTGACCAACATTTTTCACATATATATTATGTGTTCTTTGAAAACTTTGTGACTATTGAAGTGGGCCTTAAACAAAAAGGTAAGCATTTCAGACAGAACTCTTTTTGTCTTGATGGCTTGTGCCTTTGTTATGAAGTAAAGCAGGGTGCTATAAATAAAGCTCTGTGTGGTCACAAATGACAACATTAGCCATGCAGAATATGTCTAAGAACCAACTTGGCAAATGAAGGCAGAGCAATGAGATACGCACTCAGTGAGGTGAGCAAAAAGGGTTTGTTCTCCAATGACTGTGTTTGCCCTTTTGCAAAGTGAGGATTCTTAAGGTGTTATACTTTGTATTCTGCAGAATTATTCTTTAACAAGATATTGTGTAACTTACCCTCTCCCAGTTGTGGATGCCATAATAGGAAGTTATGCAAATTGTAGCTGTATTTGTGGAGTATAATTTTTATTTGCAGAAGCAGTGCAAAGCTATGGTTGTATAAATGCAGGTTTTCTTTTTACACGTTTAAGGATCTTTGTTTTGATAATGAAAGTGCATCTTCTATTTATATTTAACTATTTAAACTATTTATTTTTGCAACTAGGTCACAAGTCTCAGAGAGAAGAATTAGATTCTATTCTTTTTATTTTTGAGGTAAGATATTTTGAATATTTTTTTGCTTTAAGTCCTGTTATTCTACAGTTGTCTGTAAATACTTTGCATTTAACTGCATTCCTTCTTACTTTTGCATAGAGATTAATTTATGTGCTTTGTTTTAAAAATAAAGATTTCACTTGCGGTTTTGCAAGATGTCTTAACTGGAAAAGGATGTTTCTGTGTCTCTAGATAGTTTACTAGATAGATTACTCTTTGGTGGTGGTATTTCCCCATCATGTATTATACACATTGAAATTCATAGAAAGGCGATCTCTGTTTAGTCATTATATTTTTGACCTTTTGATTGCATGTTACTTCTGTGAGGTACGTGGGTGAATGTGAAAGAGAGCTAGTTAGTTCATTTGTTCACTAGTTCCTGCATAAAGGAATATTAGGTGATCTGTGCTTTGGAGGCAGTTGCATGTTGCGCTGGAGGGCCACAGCCAGGAAAAATCAGGTTATTTACAAGTTGCAAAAACCTCTGGTGTAAGTGTTGCAAGTCTTGCATGGTAGATTTGGAATTACTAACTGTGCTCTGTTTCTTGTTTCTGGAGATGATCATTGTATTTGTAGACGTCTTGTCTTCATTGTTTTGCTGTAGCTCATGACCCCTCAGTTGAGAAGGCTGAAAGCACATTTGCTTGTGCCACAGAGGCAAGTTGACAGCTGAACATCCTAACTGAAGCCATTAGAAAGGTGGAATAACTTAATGCAATCTGTTGTGAAGCAGAGCAGCTGAGACACTGATCCCATTCCATTCCCTATGCTATAAGCAGCAGTGTCCTTCAGAGGGGTAGTGGAGCTAGAGGACCTGCAGTAACATCTGAAGTCTCCAGTGCAGGACTTAACAGGCTGGCAGAGCCTTTGGGCTTCTTAGCATTAGGACTGGGGTCACCTTGAAAGGACAACAATGCTTCCAAAGAAAGCATTGTGGGAATTTTCTAAGTTGATGCTTCAGCTTCTGATCTTTGTCCTCGTGAAAGGGCTGTTCAGTCTTCCAAGGTGGTATCTGCAACATACATCCTTGGGTTCTGTTTTTTATAGAAAATTTTACAACTCCTTCCTGAAAGGATTCATCAGAGGTGGCAATTTCATAGTATTGGTAAGTTGATTTTCTTTTCCTCTCCCTTTCATTTTACTTTTTATTAGTGGCTACCAATTCGTGGCTACTATGCCACTCATTTCCTTACAGTTTAAGTAGCTTAACGGGGGTTATGGTCTAGAGAATTTTGCAAGCTAGGTGAAGGAAAATAGAAAATAAAAGAAACAGACATAAACCCCTGCCAATGTAATGAATACTCTTCTGTATAGATTTATATTTGGGAATATAGAAATAGAAGAGTGGCTGAGAAAGAACAAGGACAGGTGAAAAGTTTGAAGTTTTAAATATTTTTTTCCTTATTTTCTTTCTCTTAGCAATACATTTAAAAACTGACATGAGATATTTGTAAATGGGGAATGCTGATTTTATGCATTGTGATGACTTGATTTGATGTACACATCTCAAAAGTCTTTGGGGAAAAATATTCTATGAGTAGGCCATGAAAGGTGATATTTGACTTTTTTTCCTTCTGGCATTGAGTCAGTTGCTTGAAGGTATCAAGGTCACCAAGATTAAATTGGAGATTGCCAAGGACTTGTTCAAAAGTGACTGTCAAGTCTGACCGAGAACTCTGACATTTTACTTAATATAGAAAGAACAAAAGCAAACAAATTTTTTTTCTCCTTTTTTTTTTTTTTTTTTTTTTTTTTTTAGGGTTGATTTTAAAGAAGCTTCTTCACACTGGAAATTCATTAAAGGTACTGCAAAAAGTTGCATGCAGTTTTGTCTACAATACTTGAAAGTACAAATAAGAACATAAGGGCAAATGTTTACAGTAAAAGCCCAGGAATAAGAACCAGATCGTGACTTGTGTGTCATGAAAGAATTATTCCAAATCATCAGCTTTATCTCAGTAAAACTACTCACAGTAATAATGTGTTTATATAGTGTAGCCAGTGGTTTAAAAGATTTTGCATTAACATAGAAATAAGTATTAACTGTTCATTGTTAGGTCAAGGAAACTGATTCTGGGATTCAGACTACCTTGGAAGTGGAAGGTTATCTATGCCAGGGAGGCCTGCTGGTGTGTAGAGTAATTTAAATGGTTGGGACAAAGCAGCTGCACCACTCCTCTGTAAGCCACCTGCAGGCTTCTCTGGTACTGAACTTCTCCTGTATGAGAGCCAAGAAGGGAGTGCTCTAGGACTCTATTACCTTTCTTGAAGGAGAAATGGAAGAAGGTAGAATTGGCCCTTCTGATGCAGAGAGCTCACTCGCTCTGTTGTTATAATAATGAACATATTTAGAAATTTTGTCAGTCTTTGTGTTTTCTGAAAAATTCTTGTGGCATCTTGAAGTGGTGTAGTCAAGCAATTGGTTTTCCATGTGTTGGTTTTCTTTCTCTTCTTTCAGAGAAACCCCTGTGAGAAATTATTTGAGGCAAACAGCAGTGAAGGTGCCAGGCTTGCCCTTGCATTTCATCAGGAGCAGCAGATGTGTTAGTTTCACTCTGCTGATTGCTGGGGGTTATACTGTCTGTCCTAAATTTTTTAATCTCTCCCCTTCTCCTTCTTCCTCCAGGACAAATGAAAATGCTTTTGTTTGTTCTGGCACAAGATAACTTATTCCATGTTTTTTCCTTTAAGATACGTCGAGAGGGTGTGCGTCTCTTTCTTTTGTGGCTGCAAGCACTTCAAAATAACTGTAGTAGAGAACAATTATGGATGTTTTCTTGCTTGATTCCTGGATTTTCATCACCACAATCTGAATATGGCCCCCGAACACTAGATAATCTCATTAACCCTCCCCTTAATGTCCAAGAAAGTAAGTAACTTGGTATTATTACTCAATTCTTGACATAATTCAAATCTTGTCACAGACAAGGCAAGTTGAAGTAGCTGACATACTTATATACCCAGGGCGATAATGGAGCTGAGATGAGTTTCTTAGCAGTTTGTCAGGTCTTCTTCTGTAACAATTTCTGTCCATTTTGTTGTTGTTCAGAATTAGCTGGTTTTTGTGGTTGTTGGGATTTTTCCCGTCCGAGTAGGTTATTGTAGCTTAATGCATAGTGGTGAAAATAAAGTCACCAATTGTGTGTAATTCTTAAAAACAGCAAGAGGATCCTGAATCTACTGCAAACTTGCACAGGTGAATTCTGCTTGTGTCGAGCACTTGCACTGGCTTTGTTCATCCTCCAGGGAGCAGGCTCTGCAAAGATATTTCTGGTGTGGCCTTCAAGAGAATGAGAGGTTGTTAGGCCAATGTGTAAGGACAAATGTGTATGTGTATGAAAGTTGCGGTATTCTTGCAACTTGAAATCTTCAAAAAGAAACAGACCTTGTAAATTTCAAAATTGAGGTCTTAAAGGTTTGCATGAGTGGAAAAGCTTGAGCATTCTGAGATGAGGTTTTTGTATTTTCTGGGGGTTTGTTTGTTTGTTTGTTTGTTATTAATGGTAAGGTCATTATCTTGGCCCTAATCAATAGAGTGAGGATGATTTTTCTCTTAAGATTATTCTTAGGACAGTTTTTTCTTTGTACACTTCAATTTATTCTTGATAGTGGGATTTGAAGCTCATTCATTAATGATTTGCAATTGGATGGGGTCTTTGAATGTAAGTGCAAACTGTGCATTCACATAAATGGGACTAAAAACTTGAACACTTTTTCCCCTGAATATTGTGCTTTGCCTTCTTTCCATCTTCTCTTAGTATTTGAGTATTTTATTGCTTGTAGAGGAAAGCATTGTCTCCATGACTAGTAATTAAATTTGCTGGAACACAGCAGATGAATTTCGTGGCAGGATAGCTCTGCAAAAATTTTGCTACCTACTTAAGCCGTTTTTGGAATTGTGAAATTCAGTGTGCAAAGAAATTCAGGATGCCAAGATTGAAATGTGAACATCTAACTACAGGAACAGGAGAAAAATGGACTCTGAACTAGCTTCACTGTCGAGGCAAAGAAGGATACAGATAGTAAAACTTAAAGGAAATGTAACTGATGAACTGCTAAATGGGAAAATGGTGAAAGATATAAAGATTTGGCCTTTGTGTAGCATAAGTGTTACACTGTTGCTTGCATAAATTCCAAACAAAATTTTTAAAAAAATGGGTTGGCAGGTAGGTTCCAAAAGTGCATAGAGATGACCTACTTATTGTCTGTTGTGCTTTTTATATGTGTAAGACATTAGTTCCATAGTGATTTAGAAGTTAAAATTTCCTGATTTTCATTAATCTATGGGTGGATTGTTGTACCTGTAATTGTCTCTGCTGCCGCAGTGCATTTCTGCTTTCATAACTTTGTAGATGTTTACGTATGAGAAGAAATGGTCTAAATGTTAGATGTACTTCTATTTTTCTTTAAATAGCTCAAGTGACTATAGAAGAAATCACTCCACTTGTTCCTCCACAATCAGGAGATAAAGGACAAGAAGATTTAACAAGCTATTTTTTAGAAGCACTTTTGAAATACATGGTAATTCAGGTACGTTCTGTAGTTTTCAAGCAAACAAGTGTGAAACAATTAACACCTCTTTGTCCTTTACAGTAAGTTTTTTACTTGTAGCACTGAAAATGCATATAACGATGTTTTGAAGAATCCTTCCTTGCCACTCCCTTTTTTATAAAAAGCAAATTTTTCTAGAAAAATATTCCCTTGTCTTCTGTGTGAAGATTCCTAGATCTTTTATGACAGGATCTTCCATCAGATTGTAGCATGGAGGCAAAACAAGACTTGTCAGTCACTTCTAGCAGTACTGATTTCAGCTCTCTTCTCATTCATCTTCCCTTCCCTATCTGATTGTCTTCAACCAGTGGATCAACTGTGTGCAGAAAATGAAGAGTTGAATGAGTATTTAGTCCATGGCGTGCAACTTGGACACGCCATGTTCTCTTTGACAATTCCATGATCTCAGCCAGCCTGGGGCATAGTAACAGCTTCTGTGAGAAACTGTGGCTCAGCTGTTACACGTTATGTAATTTATTTGCTGGCCAATTAGCACATGCTGCTTCTGAACCTACTGAGCTGTCATGTGCTGCATGACATGGTAGGTGTTGCTGGGTCCTGCCTTCTGGGCCAGACTTGTCTCTCAGAATCCAGCTGGGTACCAGTAAGTATTTCTTCACACTTAGGCAGGTTTTACTAGAGAAGATGGACAGTGTACAAATATATGTTAAACCATAACATGTGTTAAAGCTATATTTCATGGCTTCCCTTTATCCATCTTTCTCTGAGCACTTGCCATGCTGGAATAATTTCCAGCCTCGTTTTATTGCTTCCAGCATCTCCCACTTTGAATAGAGATCTTCATACTTGTGATCTGTAGGTTAAGCTTAATGCTGGCTATTTACTTTGAAGAAAATAGCCCTTATAATTTTGAAGACAGCTGCCTTTTCTTTGATAAATTGGTAGTATTATATCTAAATTCCAGTAAGTCATTGAGACAGGTGTCACAGAGCTTGTTTACTATGTGAGTGCTGAAGTAGTTCTCTGAAGTCACTTTAGAGGCCACTGATAATTGCAAGGTTTTTTGATACTAAGTTGTGATAAAGGACTTTGTGTCACTAAGTTACATGTATATCAGCTAATATGTTGAGTTATATTGGGGGTGAAATATGTGCATATATATTCCACTCTAGACATCTGTTGCCCTGAAAACAGATCGCAAGAGAACTGTGGCCTTTGAGTAAAAAAAAAAGAAACTGAAGTCTTCCTTTATATTATTTATGATAGACTTGGTAGATTACCTAGCTCTGCAGGAAGATGGAGTCTCAGGAACAAAGATGGAAACTGCATGTTGTATTTCTGCAGGAGCACATACCATGCTTGGTACTACTTACCATGTAGGAAAACATTTCATAAAGAGGAGTGCTTAGCACTCACGATCTAAGTATATTTGTGTAACTCAGCTTCAAAGTTGTATCTTCTGCTGCTTGTGGTTGAAAAATTTGTTTGTTTAATGTTGCCAATTACACAAATGAATCCAAGTACCTATTGTAATGACTATATGGACGCTTGTCAAAATGTCTGAAAAGAATTTGTCAAAGAAATATTTTGAATGCCATAGGTAGTTACTCTTTTTTATTAAACATTTTGAAATACAGAAACAGTTTCATTAAAAACAGTCAATTTGGGCATACTCCCTGCTTTGGCAAGATGACTGCAAAAGCAGGTTTATTTCTGTTGGTTTCAGAATTTTATGTGTTCAGGTTTATTTTGAAACAATATTTTGGAGGAGAATGGTGTTTGTTTCATTGACATTTCCCTGCTAGTTACTGTTTCATCTTTCTAAAACAGTTTATTAAAATATATATGATTTTGTTTCAAAGAAATAACTTAAAAAGAGGACATTTCATCAGTTGCCTGTTTCTTCTACTTGTAGATACTTACTTTGTCCAAATTCTTGTTTTAAGGTTAAGAGTTTAGAATGGAAGAACAAGGAAAACCAGGAAAAGGGATTTTCATTTTTATTCTCAAATTTTAAGAAATACTACTTACCTTCTATTTTCCCAAACATCTGTAAGGAGACCAGCTTGTATAATCCTATACTTGGTAAGTGTTAACACAGCTGATAAAATCATTACATTTTATCTAATAGCGATGTTATGATCTACTTAGTGAGAGATGCCTCTGCCCAAATTAAGGGGACAAGACCAAATGCTGGTTCAACATTTGACTTTATTTTGTAAAATTGACTGCATGGGGAAAGAAAAGACAGAGGGAGAGGGAGAGAGGGACAAGGAGGGAGAAAGTGTGGAAGCAGAAGCTGGTCACCACCCATGGATCCAGCCGTGTCTTGTTGGGCCTTCTTCGCCCCGGGCTTGGGATTGGGGAGCAGGTCCTGGTTTGTTCATCTGTTAGAAAGTTCTGTGCTGAAAGGGGTGCTGCCTCCACAAGGTCTGCTGCTTACAATCAAATCTTTTCAGTATTTATACATTTTAGAAACAAAGGAGTTATTGCTAATTGGCAGCAAGTGATACAGTTCTCTTATTAATTACTATTCCATCTTCTGTTGGTTAAATGCATCTTATGCTAATTAGTCTGCTTGTTCAGTCTTTCTCTTCTTTTGGGATGGTGGGTTTCTTAGGTTGGTGGTACTCCTGTGGAATTACCTTTTACCCAGCTGGAACTGATTTAATCAGAATTGCTGAGATTTTTTTAATAAATTCTTCCATATCTTCTGCCAAATGTTCTTGTGGCTCCTAAATTCTGCATTCTTTGTATCCACTATCAGTAATACATGGTTCTTCCTAAGCTTTGTTAAGCTCCCCCTAGGTTCCGACACCTGGACAGCAGTTCTGCCTTTATACAGTCCAGGTCCAGGTGTCTACAGAGGTGTATTTGGGGGAGTTTTGGTGGCCGTTGGTGGCCACAGATGCCACCTTCCCATAAGTTGGGATGATACTTCTTTGACTGATGATATGCATATAAGCAGGTGCTTCTTGTCACAGTCTGTCACAGAGGGAGTGTGAAAACCAGGATGTGCTAACTGGATCTAGCTTCTGTCAGGCCTGGAATTAGTACCTCCCTGTCACAAATTCCTCCCTTCTGTGGCCTTAGCAATGTTTGAGACAGGTGATTGTGCTTTCTAACTCTAACAAGGCAGTAAAGCAAAGCAGTTTTTGGCTTGAGTCACGTTGCCCATGAAGGGCATTCTCCAAATGTATTTGTTGTGAAAGAACATGTTAAGATTCCTGTTGATGATTTTCAGTTCTTTGTGGAAGCCTCTGACCCTTTCATTAGAATCAATCTTGCTCTGTTAATCTGAATGAGGTACATTAAATGTTCTTGTAAAACCTTTTTCTAATGTAACCATTGCTGATCTCGGGCTCTGAAGAGAAAGTACTCTTGCCAAAATAAAAGGTGTTAGTGTGCTATTCTTTGGGTGTCTTGTTTTTATCTGTACTGAATCAGTGTTTGGATTATACAGTGCTTGTTCACATTTTTGACAGGGCAAAGTTAGGTTTTTGTGCGGACTGCATTTTATCAAGAGCTTGCAGTAGGAAAAAAGAAGCTTGGGTTTAGCACAGTCTTCAAAGCTGATGGTGCTAGAATGTATCTTTCCATATAGAGAGTGGAACGTTCAGTGTTTTCTAAGCAAACCTGAGTTTACTCAGAGTTTTAGCCCATTTTAAACCAGAGTATTGTTTGCAAATCTTGATTTTGTTCTCTCAGGTTTGCATGCATCCATGCACATGTTGGTTGTAGGCCAACAGAGTTCAAACTCCTCTTTGCAAAGCAATACCTTGTACACAGGCTTTAAGTTACCATTTCCTCACTTGAGGCACACAGTCACATCACCATTCATCTTATCTGCTGATGCAGCATCTCAGAAGGACTCTCCAGAGTAGTGATCTCCAGGAACAATTCCATATTCTAAAATTAGGCTGTCAGGGAAGTTTGTTGAAAAGGTCTTAGCTTCTTCTGGTCCATGTACATTTATTTCGATTTGAGACATGATTGTGTCAAAGCCATGTTCTCTTGGGAAAGACAAACACTGGGCTTTCTCATCTACAGGAGAAGAACCAGTATAAACACAGCCATAAGTAACAGTAGAATGAGAGTTTTTGTGCTGAGGAAGTTGAGTGATAAAATAGCTACAAGAGGGACAGTAAGCTGTGCTGAGAAAGCAAACCTACTGTTGCTTGATGCTCCAGAACAAGAAATATGGAAATGCTATTTTTCTTTCTGTGAAGATCTTGATTGAGTCTTCCATAGACGTGTTACTGTAGTCCTCTGTTTTTCTATGAATGATAAACAAGAAACTTCCAAGGTCTTAGTAAAGAAGAGGACAATGAGAAACAAGAAGAGGTGTGCGCAGATCCCAAGAATTACTGTGAGTGCCTTAGACTGTGCACAGTAAGCAACTATAATGAGGAGTTTTGGAACAATACAGTGATGAAAACAACATAAGCATTGGTAAGTTGAATAATTTTTTCTCCTCAAAGGTGTTCTTCTCTGGCATGCATCTTCCCAACCTATTTGAAAATAATCCTGTGCTTGTTCTTAATTTACAGCGTTGAGGCAGAAGGCAGGGCACACTTGGGCACTGAGCCTGCTACTAAGAACAGTTCTCATGCTACTGGTGTAATGTTTAATTTAGGAGAAGTCATGAGGTACAAATGAGAACAGTAGTTTCAGTATGCCAGCATTGATACAGGGCTTTACTGGAGACAGTATGCTGGACTGAGATTTCTTTCCTGATAAGTATGTTGCCTACAGCAACAAGCACCAAGCATTCCCATTACAAGAAGGCTAATTATTGTGGCTCCTGCAAATTCTTAAGTATTAGAGACTTAGAAGAGGAATACAGCATTAGAAAAGCCTATGAGATTGTTTTTTGAGGAGGGTTGGGTTTTTATTAAGTTTGGTTTGGTTTTGTTTAGAGGTTGTTTTTTTTTTTCTGCTTTTTTATGTTTGGTTTGGGTTTTGTTTTTTTTTTCTTTTTTTTGCCTTGGTGTTTATTTTGTTTGTAAAGTCTTTGTTAAATATCTGTTGAGATTGAATTAGAAGTTGTTCAGTAAGAGCTACAGATATGACAGTAATATTCCAGGGGCATTGCTTCTTTTGTCATAGTTATGTGCCTTTCTGTGCCATTTCCAAGCCATTTAGATAGGCTCCTTCATTTACAGGGAGACACTAATGTGGCCTGTCCTACAGCAATCTTTAGCTCTTCATTCCTTATGAACCCTTTATTGTCTTAAAAATTAGGCATGGTCAAAGCTTACAGGTGTGCAGTGTGTTTTTGCTAGCCTGTTCACTTTCTACCCTGTGTATGTCTTCCACCACCTTCAGCTTCTTTTTCTTTTTGTCATCAGCTCACATCAGGTTCCCAGAGGGGGAAGGGTAGGGGGTGGGGAAAGCCCAAAACACAATAGGAAGAAAACATGGAATGTTGGGGGAAGGGAATATTTACTCTTGTGCTGTTTGAGTCCATCTAACAAGCTCTCTTTTGCTTTGGTTTTATGTCTGTGTTCTCATCTGAAGCCTTGATACCTTCTTCCAAGATGGAGAGAATTTGAAAATACACGAAGAGCTGGAAGGAGGATACATTTGAGAAGCAACTGGAAGGAGGATGCATTTGAAAAGCAGCTGCAGCACATAATGCTGTTGAAACATGTTAAAGAAAGAGGATGTTCTGAGAGGCTGTCATCAAACAAGGAGGAGACAGAGTGCTGCAAAAACATGTTTACTGCATGTTTAGTCCTTCTGAAAATACTGCCAGTACTGCAGCCTTTGTGCTCTGCTGAATGCTAGTAGATACCAGAGAGAACTTCCTTTAAATGCTGTGCTACCAGGCATTTACTTCATTTTTCACAGATTGTACTGTTACACATGCTTGTTTAAGACACCTTAATTTTTAATTTTCTTACTTACCTGCTGCTTTCCACAGAATGAAAACAATGTACTGGAGTTTTATTATTTGCAGTAAATAAACCATTTGTAAACTTGTCAAAGAGTATTCTTTGTGTTTGTTATGTACTTAGGTACATGGTACACAGGAATCATGGGTTTTTTCCTTTAAAAATAATGCTTTCACTGAAAAGTGTGGATATAGTTTTGAACTTCTTACAGGAAACATTCCTCAGTTTAGCAGCATCATGATGGGTCTATCACTGCTTATGTATGTGGCTTTTGAAATGCCACTGAGATAGACCAGTGTGGATATCCTCAGTGCAGCTGCTGGATCTTGTGTATTTGTAATAGTAACAGGGAAATCTTTACAGCAGTCTGGCAGATATGCTGGTTGCACTTTAGATGCCTTAAAAAGGCAGTCATAATATAATTGCTTAGACAACAGTTGATTATTTCTTCACTGCTGTCTGGATTTGTCCCTCTTGGATTCTAATATCATAAACTGGCAAAGTTACACGGGATCCTTTAAAAAAACTCTTAACTTTGCTTTCGGAAGATACAGTCAGGCAATACTTTTGTTCAGTGTGACTTTTTAAAATCTTCTTTGACTCTCATCATTAGTATCCTTTAAGTGCTTTCTGGTTGGCCTGTAAAACCATGGGAAACTGCTCCCCTTGTTTATGTACTGCAGGCTACAGAAGAGTTAAGGCAGTGCTGACACAACCATCTCTGTTCAATCTGTATATGGATAGGACCGTCATTTTTCCATGCTTCCATCTTTTTGCTAGTTGTTTTTTTTTTTGTTTGGATTTTTGTTTGTTTTGGTTTGAGTTTCTTGGGTTTTTTTTTACTGTCACTAGATATAGATCATGGTACTGAAACACTAGCATCAGGGTGTCCTGACAGCACGTATTATAATCGGTCCTCACACAAATGTTTGTCTTTTTATATTGGAGTATATCTCATATCTACCCCTGTAGGACTAGGACTACGGTGGGTTGGCATACCACTTTCAGAGAAATGTCATTTGCACATGAAAGTGTCATTGCTGCTTCAGGTTGATGATGGTAATGCAGAACTATTCTGCACCATGTCCTGGGCTGTAAAACCCAGAAATGCCATTTTGCAGTGTTAAGTCAGAGAGAAATGCACAATTAATAAATGCTATCCATGTGTCCTCCCATGTTTGTAGTGTTTTTACCAATATGTCCATTCCATCCACATTGAGTTAAGTGCTGTCATGGTTTTTTCTGAAGCAGATTCAGGAGTACTGATGACTCTAGCGCAGTAGAGAACCAGAAAGGCTGAACAGTTCTGAACCATTATGGGATGGTGAAAATGGAGTTGTCAGCTCTAGTCCCCAAACAATCACAGTTCCTGCCAGCTGATGTCCCCCTAAGCATCCTTCATTACATTCCTACAAGCCAGTATAGAAGTTATTGCCTCAGAGTCATCTTGCAACTAAGTCATAGGAAAACGTGCGTGCCTGTGGTCTGGCAGTGAAGTCCAGCAAAATTAGCCTGTGCAAATGGGGCCCTAGGTGAAGCTGTAAAGCTCATATAGCTTTGCAGCAGGATTTCTCTGTTGTATTCATCTTTATCCTTTTACAGGACCAGAAGATGCTGTGTTTATTGCATTTACATTTTGGAATTATATATCTCCCACTGTAGTCATGATGAGATTTGTCAATATATTAGTTTTATATGAAAGTAGTTTTCTTGTATAGGTCATAGTCTAGTTGACAGTTATTTTGCTACTTGGAACTTCATAGTTTTCAGTGAAAATTTGAAGTAGTGAGTTTGCTGAAGTTTATCTTTAAATATTGAGTATAATGTAGTTTGAAAGAACTTGAAGATAATGAAATGTGTTTACTTACATAGAAAAAAATGTAAGCAGAAATGTAAGGCTATAGAAATCACTTTCAGATAAAAAAATTAAAGGTTCCACATAGCAGAAATAAGTTTCTGGCTTTTGGACCAGCAGTCTTGTCTCCCTTCAGAAAATTCAAGTGTTTTAATGTCTTATATTTTGATGTCTTACGTGTTCTTGACATTTTCTCTGTTGCATACATTCCAGTGCATCTTGGAATGAGTGGTGCAACAGTGAATGCAACAAAACTGCACCTCTGAAAGTTCATGTGTATTGGTTATGGTTCTAGGATTTCTTTCTTATGCAGATCTTGCTCTCTGCCTATATTTTAAAGATGTTGTATTTTCATACAGATATACCACAAATGAGACCAAAGCCACACTACGTGATAGTTAAGAAAGATGCTGAAACCAATGAGGCAATCTATTGCACAAAGGAACCTTTCATTAAGGCTCGTGTTATTGTCATTCGATGGTTGGTGTCTTTCTGGCTTGAGCCAAAACCTCATACAGGACCTCATATTCCTGGGATGGAAGGTGAAAATGTGCCAAAGAATATTCAGGTAAAACCAAATACACAAAAATATATTTGTTTTCATGTTTTTGGTTTAATTGTTATGTCAGCAGTATGCTCTCCTCCAATAATTACGACTAATGAAAAGTTTTTAAAAAAAGTAATTTCTAAACAAATTGTATGTTTATTAATTCCATTTGAAAGTACCTGCAATGCTGCTTTCTTTTTTCAAATTTTGTGATTTGTTTTTAATCAGCTGGACATTAGAAGCCTTAAAATGCAGTAAATCCTTTTTTTTTTGTTTGTATTTTCTTTAATTATTTGTGCTGTTTAAATTATACTTAAATTGTATTGACTTATTGCTGTACTAAAAAAGAACTATGGACTATTTAAAATTTTTTTTTCAGAGAGCAGCTGCTAGCATGGCTTCAAGGGAGGACAGCAAAAATGACAGTACTGATAAGCAGGATAGAAATGCAGAACCAGAACAATCTCATTCTAATACAAGTACTCTAACCGAGAGAGAGCCAAGTTCTTCCAGCCTCTGCAGTATTGATGAAGAGCATTTAACTGATATTGAAATTGTCCGGAAAGTCTTCTCTTCTAAAAGGAACAATGTTAATTTTCTAACTGAGATTTTTCGACAGGTAAAAAACTCTCTTTGGAATGCAAGAATCTTGATTATTATATTGTATATTTTTATTATGTCATGGTTTTCTTTGAAGATCACTTGTTAAGCAGAACATTATACTAAGTTACAGGTGTTTTTCGTCATCCTGCCTTCAAAAATCAAGAAGCTAACATTCTGAAATACTTTCTCTGTAGAATACCCCTAGTTCCTAATTTTTCTAATTTAATATCTTTAACAACCAGTTTAGCAACATTTAACTTGGACTTCACAGTTCCCCATAGACAAGAATGTTTAATCTTTTCGTATATCAACACGGTAGGTATTAAAACTCACAGCCAACCACATTAACATAAGCCTCCTGTAGGAGTCTGCAGCTGTTACAGAGCTGTTTTAGGAGCATCTGAATGTCTTTTCCTTGATAGTGTTCATCAGAAGAGTAGGACAGATGGCTATAAAAGGTAGCAGCTTCTGTTTCTGACTTCACTGCAACCAGAAATGTTAGCTGAGCATACTCAGAATAGTATTTCTCTACTGGAAGCTATTAAAACAAATTTAAACTGAGAACATATGCTAGAATATGGAGTCTTTATTAATAGTTATTTAAGAGCTCTGTCTGGGAGAATAGAATAAGATAAACTTTCTTTATGGCCCATGCTATAGATCAAAAGACAAACAGATTTCTGAATAATAGTAAAGAAAGATATACTAAGTTTCAAGTTAAATGCACAACACTAATTGCTTTAAACAGCAGAAAGCTGAACATTTTAAAACTTGTTTATCTGGATGAAGTAAATATTTTTGAATGAGGCATGTAAATGTCAGAAGCTTGTCCACATCCCTTGTAGTCAAGAGCTTGGACACATTACTGAAGGACATAGCAGAGTTTTCCAAATTCAGCTGGCACTCAAGGGTTTACAGAGTCTGAGACATTGAATGTAGAATATAAATTATCAATGGTCTACTTTTCGTTGTCCCCACAGTGAAAAGAAGCAAAGACAATTTTCTTCATTCTTTTCAAAAGTCAGTGTGTGAGTTTATGTAGATTATTTGGATTTCATGTTCAATTGTGAAATCTTATTTACATCATTATTTAGCCAGGAGTTTTCAGTGTAAATTAATTTCTAATGCATGAGATGTTTGTAATGTTTCTAAAACATGAGGACTAAGTTATTCCTGTCAAGAGGAGGTTTCAGTGGTACTGAGTGGTGGAAAGATTGTCTGTAGAGGACAAGTTTTATGCATTTTGGACTTGAGGGTACAAAAAAAGTGTACGGACTTGCAGGAGAATGTTAGACTTGATGAGGAAGTATATGACTGAACTTGTCAGTTTAATCCTGTAACACACAGCTGAATTCTTTTTAGTGTGATAATGGAGTGAAATCTCTGTTTCCAGAGTGAACATACTACCTGTGTTAAGTGGGCCCTCCTTAAAGACATGGGCAACTGGTTTTCATCAGTCACAGCTCAGACCCTGTAAAACTGGGTGTTAGTGTAGTTTATCTTTCTTCTGAATTTATAATGAGGGCATCATGGTCTTTGGTAAGTGTATTTGTAGTTAGTTAAAATCTGACTAATGTTAAAAGTTTCTGGTCTATGACTAGTTGTTATCAGCACAGCCAGTACAGAAAACCTTCTGAAGAGGGCACTGATCAGCCATCACACCAACTCAAATGCATGATTTTTAGAAACCATAATAATGAAATCTTTTCAGGGAGTAATTCACTTTAAGGATACTGTTTTGTAAAATCTTAATTAGCTAAAAATAAGATAGATGACTACCAGTGTTGTGTGTCACTTGATTTTTTCTCAGTCATTTAGAGCTGGTTTGACTCCACTTTTCCAAATCCTCTGAATGGAAGGATGTTGTAAAAGAAACTTCTGCTCATGTGTTTTACGTATTTTGATGCGGGTTTGGTTCAGCAGGCTAGGTGCTAACTAGATACACCCATATGGATTTTTATCTCTTCAAAGTATTTCTTGATAAGCTTTCTTGTTTAAATCTGGGGTTTTTTCATGTTTTCAGTTTACATATTAAGAAAGTGAGCAAACATTTAGGTTTGGCAATAGTTTGAATACGGGGATCCAACAGTGGCTCTTTCCACCTTTGTCTCTTAGAACTTGCACATTATAGAGCCCAACTTATTTCACATATTGTAACAGTGTTTTTTTTCTTTCTTTTTCTACTTGCAGGCATTTCTGTTGCCAATATGTGAAGCAGCTGCCATGAGGAAGGTAGTGAAGGTGTATCAAGAATGGATTCAACAAGAAGACAAACCTTTATTTATGAAAGAACCTGAAGAAATAATGCAGTGCACAGCTGTAGATTGTGATGAAAATGTTGACCATAATTCTTCAGAGAAAGGAAAAGAAAGAGAAGAGGTAAAATGTTATTGGTTAATATTTGTGCATTAATCTGCCAGTAGACAGAGACATGGCTTCCTTGATAGTTTATTTGTGGTTTTCTTTGGTGTCAGAGCATTTCTTGGGGAAAATCAATGGTAAAACAATGTATTGGATGAGCTACCAATTTTATTCATTATCTGTAGCTTTTTAATGTGCTTAGTTCAATTTAAAATTTCATATTATTTTGTGAACTGTTTTCAAGATGTGGATTATACAGTATGCCAACTATCAGCTGTGTAAAAATTATATACAAATAAAAGGATGACAAAAATAGTAGTTACTTCATTCAGTTACTTTAAGATAATTGCTCCAAGACTCATGAAATCTTGTTGTGTCTCAGGTGCATTTGTCTGCTGTTGTTTATTATTTAGTACCTATTATATAATTTTTCCTTTAATATAAAGCTAAAATACTTGTCTAAAACTCTGTGGAATTTTAAGAAAAAATATTTTTCAGGAAAAAGGGATGAACTCCAGTCATGGAGTTAGAAATTCAAACTGGGCAAGAAATGGCTGTTATGAAGACGCTTTGCATAAAACATCTGAAATTGATTCTGAAGAACAAAATGTACGAGCTGGAGTGCAGTCAGTATTGCAGGTATGAAACAAACTTGGTATTTAATTTTATCTAAATTATCTGTCTGAAATTACCTAAAATTCTTGTTATCAGCACATAAAGAGTGGAATGTAGTGCAATACTTCTGCCAGAGGATCCTATGCATCTCTAAAACATCTCTAAATTTTAAAAATATTTTATATGCAACAAGTATGATGATAAAGGTTAGACAAATGACGCTGGTTCACTATATCTTTATTGACCTGAAGTAGGACAATGTATAGACCAGTGCTGGGTAACACAATAAAAAGAAAAATTAATTTTACATTGGATCATGCATTGTCCTCTGCATTATATTAGAGAAAAAATAATCCTCGTGCTACTGCAACATCTTCAAATAAATATAATTAAGCTGTTATGAGAATATTTAGAGGCTTTTTACTTTTACACTATTGGTCACAAAAGCCTAAACATCCAGTTCTGTAGTTTTTCTAATCCTATTAATAAGGTGTACTGGGATATTTTTTCATCTTTTTCTGAATTTACAGCACGTTTGAAAAGTTTGCTGAGGCGCCATAACTCTCTGGTGATATCACTAAGGAAAGCAAGAGTTGAAGTTGTACCCTAACAGAAGTTTTCTAATAGCTTCTAGGGAGTTTGACAGGGTAGGAATCATGTTAATTTCAAATGTTTAGCAAAATGCTTCACTGAAGGTGAAGTTGTGGAAAATTGGGAGGGTATAATTTGAGGGTCTTTGAAATGCTTCTTATGGTTATAAAGTGTGTGCATTTTATGTGTATGTGTGTGCGTATTACTGGTATGGTGGGTATATTACTCTACCCTCCATAATATTCTTATATCCAGCAGAAAGTTGATTCTGAACAAAATAAAGTAATGTGCATTTGCCACTTTACTGTATTCACTTCTACTGTGTGTGACCATGCTAAGTAAAACTCATTTTTACTACAGCTTGAATAATTTTAGGGATAGTTTTCTTTTGTACTGTACACTGTTATACATATAAATAAACTCTGCAACTGAAATCACTCTTAAATTCAAATACATTAAAATAATTTAAGCTTCATAATCTTTGTTTTCAACAACATTTTAGAAGATGAAGTGTTACTGAGAAAAGAAATACGAAGTATCTATATCTGTTTGCAGTATACTACTAAGGCTTACACATCTGACAATGTCTTGAAGATTATCCATGTTGAAGTTTTTTAGACAAAGGTTCATTTGACTGCCAAACATCTTTTTTTTTCAGCCTGAAACAGAGTCAAGACATCATTCCAACCCAGTACCATGTCTCATTTTGAGAGATTTCCTGCCTTGGAACCACGTTTGATTTTCCCTGTGAATCAATGATCCAAGACTTCTGTCTTGAGTTTTTTTTCCCATTTAATGCTTGCATAGACTTATTTCTAGGCATTTAGAGTAGGTTAGGTTAATTAGTTGAGGCTAGTGAATGTAAAAGTGCATACTAATAGTTTTTAATTATTAAAAATCCAAAGCTTTCGGTAGAAGGAAGTTATGACTTAAGGACCAATGACTTCCTGTACATGTTAAAAAAAAATTAAAAATCGAAGTCTGAGATTCAGGTGCTTTCTAAACTTACATGAAAAAATAGTAACACTTCAGTAACTGCTTCTGTAGCTCCTACAGTGTCCCTGCCTACTTTTCTTCATAATTTTCATTCTGAAGGCCCTAATTTACTGCCCACTGAAGTCAATCACTTTCAGGAAAGTGTCCAGTTTCCTACTTTGGGTAAGCCTTACTGATCCCAGTGGGATGAATGCTTTAGTTTCCCAGAACATAATGCAGGCTGTGTCACGCTGAAGCACACACAGTGTACCAGGACTATTTCAAGCAGTTTACCATATATTGTACTAGTCAGTTCCTGGCTTAGAGGTGGAACTTTTGTGCAGTGGACTTCTTACTGGGACATTTTTTTCCATCATATTAAACTAATCATATGAGTAGTTTGTTGAATCATCTATGAGAACAAAAATAAACAAATAAATTTTGTAGAAAAAATGGGGAAAAGATCAGTCTCGTTGTTGCTTAATCATTACTTCAAACTGACATATTTAAACATGCACTTCTGTGTGCATATGCAACCTTTTCTTATAAAGATTTTCTGTTATAGATTTTTTTTTCTTCCTGGTTCTACCAACTGAATTGCTGGAAACATCAAAGTGTTTCAGGGTCACAACATCTTCTCTTTTCTGTTTACAGGTTTTTATAATAAATTCTTCAAATATATTTTTTCTTGAACCTGCAAATGAATTTAAAGTTCTGCTGGATGAACACACTGATATGTGCAAACGCGTTCTCAATATCTACCGCCACATGGTTGTCCAAGTGACTATGGACAAGAAGACATGGTAAAATGCTAATGCTTTTATCTTAGATTATTAGTTCACAACACAAACGTGAAAATTTACTTGGTAGTAAACACGGTAGAGTGGTATTGGTTATATGAACCAGTTCCTCTAAATCAGTAAATACACAAACTTGAACACCACGGACAACTTAGCGCAGGGGAAGTTATCTGCTTTCTTAAAGCTTCTAGTAAGCTCCTAGTTAATTTGTGGCAGCTTAGACCTCAGTGCAAAAAGACTAATCTGGGATATACAGACTGTTATTAAGGAGCTACTGATGATTTTTTGCAGGGCATTTTGCCCATGTATCAAAACATTAAAATATTGAAACATGAAGCTTCACAGCCTTAATTAAAAATATACACAAAAGCCCCAGACAAGCATGGATAATTATTACAATCAGGTGTGTGTTGTTCTTGACCTGTAATTGTATACAGGAGTCTGTGCACTGTGTAACTGTGTCACGCCTTTCCAGTTCCTACAGTGCCTAGCAGGTATAAGAGACCCTGCTTTAAAGGAATTTCTGTTATTTCCCACTCCTTTAAATAGTAGTCTGTCATCAGGTGCTAGCATTCTCCATTGCAGGGAAGAAGTAGCAAGGGGATTTCAAATGTCTGATTTATTCAGTTTTATCTTGACTTTATCTTCAATCTGTCCTGAACTCTGGGTAAGTAAAGCTGGCACTATGTGTCATGTAAAGCTTGTCTCCTCTTCTGAGGGGCCAATTTAGCTGGCCACTGGGAAATTTGGGAGTGATAATAGTAAACAGATTCTACTAGATTGGTATTTTCTTTCCCAGTTTTGCATCAGTGTAAAGAAGTGACTGTAGATCACAATGGCAAAGATTGTGCCACACAAAATAATTGGTGAAGTATGTTAATGATAATATAAAATTACAAAACCTGTAATTAATGGAAAAAGAAAAAGCTCAGATTGAAAAGACAGTGAAAACTTTCCCTCCAATTTCAGGCTATTGAAGGTGATAGCAGTTGAATTACTTGGAAGAAAACATTACAGGGCAACAGGGATTCCTCACTTTTAAGTGTAAAAAAAAGATTGGAATAATTTCTTTTGCAATAACCCAGTTAGGCTCTTTGTAATCGTTACAACATTTTTGGAATGTGTTTGAGCAAATAAGGCTTGATTATTACTTTTAAAAATACCTTGGTATATACAGAGGTATGACAAAATGGTAACTCTTAAGTTTAATACTGTTTTGCAGGGAGCAGATGCTACTTGTGCTGCTCAGGGTAACTGAATCTGTGCTGAAAATACCACCCCAAACTTTCTTGCAGTATCAAGGAAGAAAAAACTCCACTTTAGCTGGAAGACTTGCAGGACCTCTTTTCCAGGCAAGTAAACATAAATTCACTTGAATTAATTCAGCCTAATTTTCATTAATAGATTGGATAGGGCAACCACTGTTGGCTAGTTTGTCATCTTGTATCACTGGTATGTTACCCAGATAATGTGAATGGTGTGGGTCAAAGACTTGGTTACATTTGTAACTTTCTGTAACATTATATTTTAATGACACTTGGAGTATTTATGAAATACAAGAGTATTTCAGGTACTGTAAAATTCAAGAATTGTTGAGTTGGAATAACTGGTGAAGATAACTGTCAGTGTGTGCAGTTTTAGCCTGCTGCCATAACAAAATTAGCTCAAGTCAGCAGGAAATCTTCTGTGTTACCCATGCCTAACTGATGGATTTTTTTATTTCCTAGAGAATTCTGTAATTACTTACAGAAAGCTGTAGCAAATCTTTTCAAAGTTGGTAGTTGCAAAGTGCTGTTGTGGTATGTTCTCAGTGACTAGGATCTGTAGAGTCTCCAGTTACTTTAGCAGAACAAAAAAGAATACACAATAATGGGTCAAAGCAGTTGTTCCTATATCTAAGTCAGAACCCTGTGTTAACACTTGATAATTCATTAAAAATCTGTATGTATCTGTCAGGACTGCACAGAAATTTCTGTGGCAGTTTGAAGTTTTCTTTGAAATAGTAACATTTGAATGTTGTCAGCTTATGCTCACAATCCAACTTTTCTCTGTTCTTTTAGACTCTTATAGTAGCTTGGATCAAAGCAAATCTAAATGTGTACATTTCTCGAGAACTTTGGGATGACTTGCTGTCTGTAATGTCATCACTGACATACTGGGAAGAGCTGGCCACTGAGTGGTCACTGACAATGGAGACACTTACTAAAGTATTAGCTAGAAACTTGTATAGCCTGGACCTCAGTGACCTGCCACTGGATAAATTAAGTGAGCAGAAGCAGAAAAAACACAAAGGCAAAGGTAAGACAAAACTGTATGTACATCATTTGAATTTGAGCTGATGTTGGGCAGAGGATAATTTTGGCCTCACTTTTTTTATATACCTAATTAGGCATCTCTATCACTTGAAATAACCCTGTTTCTTTAAGGTATTTCTGCTTTTTTAGAACTGCCACAGCATGTTATTTCTGCAAATAGGCACATATGGAATGTAGTTCTTAAAAGTGTGTTGAATTTAAACTAAAATGTTACACCATAGTGGGTTATGCCTTTCTCTTTTTGTCAAAGAAACTAAATAGTTGAGTCCCAGTCATAACTTCTTGAAAATAACAAACACTACTCAGCAGGTGAAAACTACACCATTGCAAGAAAAATTGGAATATTGGTCCTAAAATGTTAAAAGATGAAATGTAAGGTGAACATAGCTTTGTTTGGTACTAACTGATTCACTAGCCCTTCGTGAAGACAGGCTTGGTTACAATGAGAGCTTGTGAGCTACATAAGAGAAAGTATAGTTTAAGAATCCATGAGTGGTGCCTGTTTTTAAACTGATTCCTAAAAAATGCATTAAATACTCTGTAAGAGATAATATGGGGAGAGGAGGTGGCTGCTTACAAAGGCACAGTTCTGGAATTGGTAAGGGACAGGATGTTTGTCTTCCTGGATAGAGGTCTGGATTGAAAGTTTCAAAACCTGGATTGTTTTCTCAGTTTGAAGACAGACCTTCTGCTTCATTTCCATTTTTGTAAAACAATGGGTAATGAAAATGTTCTCCTTTTAAAAGTGCATTGTGATCTAATAGTGAGAGGCAGGATTATATTTAGGGTGTGTAACAAAGATGTAAAAACATGTTATTTTTAGGCTACTTTTTATCTCTTCAGTCAAACCTGAGGGAAAGTGTTTCCTAGTACTATCTTAAGGTTTGTCAGTGAGAAGCAACCTATGTGGATTCCCTCTCTTAAAGAGGATGTTACTATAGCCTTCTTTTTGCTTAAAATATTTCACATACTTCTGTGCCTCATCTTAAGCAGAGTCATTATGCAGCATTTTGTTTTGGTTTCTGCTCTGTGATAACTGGGCAGAAATACATCTCTCTGTAGTTGCCCTTGAGACGTCATTCCAGACCATGCATTTTTTGTTTTCCTATACTGCACAGCTTTCTTCTTTTTCTGACTTAAAAAAAAACTAGGTTAAACAAAACAAACACCAAGAAAACAAACAAGCAAAAACGCCAAAACAGAGCCAACCTCTCCCAAAACAACAACAACAACAACAAAAAACAAACAGCAAAAAAAAGCAGTCTGGTATAGGATAAGAATGTGTACAGTTGTTTGAATATATACTTTTAAAAGCATTTTGAATCATATTAGCAACATGGGGAAAGTTTATGTTAACCTTCAGTGACAAAGTTTCAGAGAAAGCCTCCATTGCTAAATGTGAGTTGCAGAGTCAAGTCCAGCTTTATAATTAATAGATATCATACAAATTCTGCCAAATTTCTTTGCCCCTGCATTTGTTTGCTAATAATAATGAAAATGTTGGACTAATGAACATGTTTTTCCAAAGAGATGCCCTTTTAATGATTGTAATTGTGTCAGTTTGGATTATTAATGAGCTCAATCTGGATAAGGAAATACATTACATATATTTTTTGCTTCACTTTTTTTTTTCCATCTAGCTATTTTTGATAGCT
The DNA here is from genome assembly GCF_027579445.1 of Ammospiza nelsoni. NCBI lineage: Eukaryota > Metazoa > Chordata > Aves > Passeriformes > Passerellidae > Ammospiza > Ammospiza nelsoni. The sequence continues at coordinate 39,787,525 of NC_080638.1, read as the reverse complement.
CCTCATATGAGCTGTATTTACTTCAATATAAATGTCAAATCTGAATTTGTTTCATCTTAATCTTACTATGGGATTTTCTGCCAATTTCCAAAGTTCTCTGAGCCTATAATCTAATTTTTTTTTGCTTTTGCATTTTGTGTAAAATTATGTTATCCTTATTTCATGTTCCTCAATGTTGCAAAATTACTTGGAAACCTGTGCCCCCAGTATTAATGTTTTGAAATGTATAAATTTGTGTATCTTATCTGATAGGAGCAGCAAAGGAAAAGTTACATGTAGTATCAGACTACAACCTGTGTAAGCCTATTATTTCAGAAAAGAAAATTACAGTAGTTTAATAGCACCAACATTTCCAAAAAAGTTTGAGTATCCCTCAGAGTTAGTGCTGGCTGAGCTTTTGAATTCATACTTGCTTTGGTAACTTAATTTATTCCATCCAGCTTTAAAATTTTTTGAACTAATACATCTATCATCTGGTGAAAGCAGAATAGAAGTGAGTTAGATTTGCAATTTTACTTTGGCAGGAGTTGGGCATGAATTCCCAAAGTCTTCTGTTGATAAGTCCTTTTCCCGAGGCTGGAGCCGGGACCAGCCTGGCCAGGCACCCATGCGGCAGCGCAGCGCCACAACCACCGGCTCTCCGGGAACAGAGAAGGCGAGGAGCATCGTGCGCCAGAAAACTGTTGGTAAGTGACATCTGAGAAAGGCTGAGGAATTAATAGCTGACTTCTGCAGCAATGTGGATAGCTTCTTTCCACAAAGCTGTGCTACCTAGACAAAGGTGTGCTATCTAGAATGATTTGCACATTAGTTAAAGCATAAATTATGCAGCTTTATGTGCTTTGAGGGTAGCTGAATGGATTGTGTTTACTAGAATTACAGTTATTGTAAATGAAAGTAATGCATTTGCTATATTAATTCTTAATGAATTTGATCACATGCTTAAGCTGGATTGGAAAATTGTACTATGTATATGAAGGAGAAAAAAGCTGGAGTGGTTTGAGCTATGGTGCTGATAGGTGGGTAAAAGAAGATTTCTTAAGTGTGTGTTTTCATACACTGCAGAAGATGGGTTGAGTATTTTCAAACCATGCAAAGGAAAATGGGGAAAATATTCATAAGTCTGCATAGTTTATTAAATGTGCTGTCTTTTGCTACACACTGAATATTGCAATAATGAAAGATTGACAGATATGTGCAATTCTCCATTTCTGAAGTCACCTATTTCTGAATTTTATTACTTGCAGATACTCTTTGCTGTGTTATAAATGAGTTATACTGAACAATGCTTTAGGTGAACTCCTCAAAAGAAGACTTATTTGTGTTCATATAATTTTCTTAGACTATGTTAACAGGAACTGGACTACAAATTTCTTTACTCTGTTGTCTCATCTTGATGATCTCAGTGCTGTTGCTTACATGAAGGAAAGTTAAGCTGATTCTAATTTTGTATTTAAAGAAGAACCTTTTAAGGACTATCTCTTACTTCTTTATAGCAGTAGTATCTTTGGTCATTGTGTGTTGTTGCTTCACTGATACTTTTTGGAAGTAGGTGCATTCTGACACAATTTTAAAAATTTGGGATGCATATCAGCAGTTGAATACATAATTGTGATAGCTTTTCAGAAATTAACATTTTCTTTCTTTTTCCAAAAATATTTGAAGTTAAAATCTTTAAGTCACAGAGGTTATTTAGGCAAAGTTTCTATTTGACTATTCCTCAAAATTCTCCATTTTAATTTTTTTACTCTCCTAAGGCTTTTATGTGGGAGAATTAATTGGGCTGTAAGACATACAGAAATGAGAGAAAATGAAGTCCCTACTCCACAATTTCCTGTCGTTTTTGCACATTCAAATGCAGCTTTTCCTGTATCTCATGCTGACAGCACCTAGTTTTCGTCATGGATCACAGATACTTAAAATGTAATTTCTGCTTTTCTGTAGTCTGTGATTAAGTGTAATGGTGATTTTGTTTTAAATCTTAATTATCTTAACAAGATAAAGTTCATGTTAAAATTTCTCCTTCACAAATTGTTACTATTTCAGATATTGTGTCAGAAGGTTATGTTGTTTGGTCAATTTATTAATGCTTTTGTTTTGCTACAATTTGAAAGATGGCTATTTATATGATGTTAGCCTTGAAATGACTGGAATTTATCCTAATCAAGCTATATACTGACCTGGTTAGCAGCAAAGTAATCTGATTTTAGTTTCACTGCACTTTAGCTTCCATGGTTTTGTTCCTTTCCTCCAATTATCTTACATATTTGATATTAATAAGCCAAGTTTGCATTACTGCAACCAGTTAAAATTTCAACTCTATTCGTGTTGCAGAATACCAACTCTGGACAAGCATCCCAGCATTGCTAGAATGATTTCAAAAGACGATAAATCCAAAAAGAGTTCCCAGAACCAGAATCCCAAACTCCTCAGTTTTTTTAGATGTTAATGAGGAAAATGTTACTAAATGTTACATATATCTTAACTGCTTGAAAATAGTTGTTTGTTACTGCCTCTCTGGTCTGCAAAGAGAGCTGTTCAGCTGCTTCTTAATTTATGCCATAAATTGAGGGTCCTATAATAAAAAAATGATCACAATAAGGAAAATCTAGAACACTTTGCTGGTCAGATCTTTAGTTTATCGTTAGGTTTGCAGGCTAAGTCTGGAATTGAGTCAGACCTTAAATATGTTGCATGATATGTGATTTGTATTACATTCCCTTTGATTGTGAGTAATATATACTCTTAATATTGGAATAGGGGGGATGTGCATGTTGAATATTTTATGGTAAGAAAAAGCTGGAGTTTCTTTTTCATCTGTTTTATGTTGTACACATTTTTGTGTACATCTTTGCACCTCTATTTTTTCAGCCATCATCATGCCAGCACACATTTATTGCTGCACCAAATATGTGTGTGTGAGTGTTACTCAAGTAAAAAATCAAAGCTGTTTTGATATGCAGTGTGTACAGTTTTAGCTTGAGCTTATTTTAAATAATTTTTGGAAAGGGCCTTTAAGCATAGTATGCATATGGGTTGAAAAATCTGTAAGGTTAGATAAAAGACTTTTGGCTTAGGCAGCAGGTTCTGGTCCTATAAAAATACTGTCTCAGAAAGAATTTACTCACCTATTGTTCTGCTTTTGTATAGACAATAGTGGAAGGTTATAAACTATCAAACATCTACATGTTCTGATATTGTCTGCCTCCACCTAACTATTTAATTGAATGTAATATGGTGGAAAAAAATCCAGTCAAATTAAAAGGAACACTTTATGTCAAGATTTGTAATCAACACAGTGTCCAATATCAAAAGCTTTATTTATTTAGAATAATTTAGCCTGGAAAAGATCCTTAATATTTACTATGTGGTTTTTATTTTTTCTCTTGCCTACATTCATTGTAAGATTCACAGTGATGAATGTAATGCATCTACCTATAACTATATCCTGAATTTTATTACTGTATCTCTTAATCAAACTGATACTAAAGCCTTACACATAATTGCCTTTTTAAAAAAAGTTTCTGTCATACAAAGTTTACTACATACAAAGAACATTGCTTCAGTCTTAAAAGGATTGTCTTTCTGAATTGTTTTTCAAACTGAATTTAAGACTCCACTTAAGTTGTGCTGCATTTGTCAAATGTATTTTCTGCTCAATGTGACCTACCCAGGTTATCTGCATGTTATTATTGGCAACAATTCTTTAACCTGGTTTTGAAGTGTGATGTGCTCAACTTTCACTGCACTCCATTCACGTACATTTGATTCCCATGCAGATCAGGAGCACTAAGATCCTAAGATCCATGTTGTTTTGAAAATATAGAGAGAAAAATTCAGACTAAGTATTGCAGTGACAATATTTATGCTAGATACTCTGAATTTTCCTTAAAGAATTTTATCAGCAATGATTTTAAAACAAGTTAGCAAATTTACAACAGTATGAAACGAAGCTACTTGAAGCACAGAATATTACTTTTTTAAGAACTTCCAGAGTACTTTGAGACTTTGAGGTTGAATGCAGTGTTAGTTCTTGCTGTGTGTTACTCTGACAGAGAAAAGCAAATGCGAAAGATTAATTTAAATCGATTAGAAAAGCTGCAGATATAACCTTGATTGTAATACCACAATTGTTATGTACATCTTTTATTCTGTAGGACTGTTGGCAGGATGTGAGATATGAAAACATGAATAAACATCAGTTTGGCAAGATTTATCCGGTATCAATTAAAAGCCAGACCCCATGGATAAAAAAATTAATGCTTTTCGTAGTTAAAACATTTCACTTCAGTCATTTCATTTTTAATGTGGAACTATAACAAGCTTTATTGCAATTTTCTCCACACAGAACTGATCATTTTTTCCTTATGATTTTGAATCTCTTTTGGAGAACATGAATTCAAGAGTATGGGCATATGTGTGATACCTATGTGTGATACATGTGTGTGATGCATTTTCAGGATAAAATCAAAGGAAACTAGAAAAATACAAATGTAGTACAAGTTACTTTTCCTGCTAAAAAAAAAATCAAATTCAGAGTGCTTGTGGAGTAACTTTAACTTTGATTTTTCAACCCCTGATGCAGTGGGAAAATGTGTTAATTAGCTTCTTGATTTCAAATGCAAAATCTCTGTAAACGTCATAATAAAGGCATTGTTGCTGCTTTACATAAATTTGAAAACTCAGAATGTCTTATGTGTCCACTGATTTTTTTTCTTTCTTACAGCTCTGCCAATATCTGCCGTGCTGAAATGTTTTAATTTTTGAACTTTCTTCCTTTTTATCTTTGTTTTCTCTGTTGCTGCTTTTTCTGTGACACAAGCCTTTCATTATAGTCACTCTTCTTTTTTCCTTCCCCACTTCTTTCTTTTCCTTTTTAAAGCCATGAGAAGCCGATCCATTGGTGAATGTGCTCTGCCATCGGCCTATATACGCAGTGCTAAAAGTGCTCCTGTTCTGATCCATACTTCCAAACCCTTCTTGCCTGATATTGTTCTCACTCCCCTTTCTGATGAGCTTTCAGGTAGTGCCACCTCTGCTAATTTCTGCACCCCCTTTATCACTTTTTTAAACCTTCTGCTTTCAAATTCTGCTAAACCATTAAATTTTTCAAAGTAAAAATACTTTGGGGATGGTGGGAGAGGGGAAGAGATTAAGAATTAATATTTTGAGTTTTGTAAGATACCATGCTATTTTACAATTCATTCTGGAACTGTTAGAAGTTAGTGCTGTGCCAATGTTTATCATAAAAGAGAAAATTTGAGAAATCTTTCCACTTTTCCAATTTATTGGTAAGCAGTAATACCATATCTGTCTACCAGAGAGTACAACTAATCTAAAATTTTTATTTTGGATGAGTGAGGGAGGGAAAGGAAGAAATTTTACTTTAATTTGCCATTTACATCTTTCTATGTAAATTTTTTTAATTCAGTGTCATAGATGTTGTGTGAACAATCATGATGATACATTTTAGCTCCCATGAAAAAAGAATATGGTATCATATAATATCCTTTAGAGTTTTCCTGTTTTTCATTACTATATAAAAACATGAAAAAAAAATCTGTAGTGTGGAATTCTCAAGTGTGATGTTTTGGTGTTATTTTCCAAATGATCAGTTTTGTAGGATTGTGGTTTCCGCAACATTGTTTGGTCCAGCAGGGTGGTTGGCTACAAGTTGGACAGTAGCTTACTTTGGATACTTTTCTTTGAACAAATAGATTCAACAACTAGAATTAATACAGACTTCTAAAATACATGTTTTCAGATAAAGTAATTTTTTCCAGATATTTCATAGGTATAAATTTGTAATGTGTTAAGGCTGACTATGCCTTTGTATCAATGAGTGTAAAAAAAATGAAGGCACAGTGGGAGGACTGTACATAGTCAAAATGGCATACAAATATAAGGACTTCATGACAGTAATATTTTTATGAAAGATTTTTTTTCTTTTCTGTCTCTCCTGCCTGTCTTTGTTACCCAAGAAGTACCAAGAACTGTATCTTCATAATTGTATTTTGTCATGTATCACGTGTCACAAAATTCTTGTTGTGAAACAGAAACTTGATGCCTTAGTATTCAGCCTGAAAACCTTATTGAAAAATCAAGAAAGTTCAAAGAACCCACTCTAGAGAGACCAAACTTTCACAATGAATAATTACAAAGTATTTGAATACAATTCTTGACACCACAAACAAATTTTTAAAAAATAAAAATTATATGTAATAAATAATAAAAGTATGAGTGCAAAGAGTATCTCTTCTGAGATACAGGTGATTATAACTTAGAAGATAGAGATTTTATAGGGATGATACGTAAACAACCTATTAGAGAATGTGTCTTACCTGGCCATAGTGTTGTTGGAAATAGTCAGTGCTTAATGAAGACCTTAAGAACACCCACAGAAGGGTTATGAGCTTTCACAGTGAAATATTATTTCATCATATAATCACTGTTACTTAATTACCCTTTCTTGAACCAAGCAGAAGTGCTTTTGTAGTCAGTTTTATCATCCATGTTCCTGAAAAGTCCTGGCTTGCAAATTACTTCTAACGTGTCCCAGACCTACTGGTTCTCTTGCTATTATTCTTTATGTTGATAATCATCCAATCCAAAAACTGCATGACCAATGTAATTATAAAAGTAAAGTGACATTACAGGCCATTGCACTTCTAACATACAAAAAGTCCTAAGCCCTTCCTGGTTTTGATGTCTTCTCAAGCAAGTGAGTGTTGCAGCAGCTTCATGATGTGCCCAAGAATCTTGACCATTGCCAGAAAACTAAAAAGCTCTAGTGAAAAAAAGGAAGCTATTAGGGTGTTGATGGGGAAATAGCAGAGGAAGAGAAACACTGTCCACTGGATCAGAGTGCACTTTGCTCTTTTAATTTTCGCATTTTTAATTGTGCTCTCTTTCTTCTTCCCTTTTTATTTAAACATGAAGCTTTATCATTTTCTTGCCTTTTCTTCTTACATTAAATATATTATTTTCTGAAAGCCTTCTGTTTCCAGACGTACAACATGCTATTTGGGAAGGAATCAAATTGTTTCTGTTGTAAGTGTGTTCTAGGTAATGAATGATGTTTAGCTAGTTGTGACAGCTGTTCATCTTATTACAGGATTATATGAATATCCCTGTTATCCAAAATTACTTTACAATCCAATGCAACTTGAAGGAGATGACATTTCAAACTATTCCAGAATAATAGGCTGCCTAATATAAAGTTTTTGGAAGTAGTTTTCAGCTTCTCTTTAGCTATGAAACTCATCATTGAAAGGTGGAGCCAGTAAACACTGGTGAATCTGGGCAGGTAGTCTAACAGAAAGCGTTTATGACCAAGCTTTTACCTTATGTACTGTATATTCATTTTCAAGGGTAAGGCAGAAAACCTGATTACAATTTGAGACATAATTTGAAGGTCAATCAGTAGATTAATAAAATATATTGCAGAAGTTCAATATTGACATCCAGTCATCTAGCATCATAGAGGATGATTTTCCTAAGATTGTAATTCCTTCATGTAGTTTCGGTTATGCTGAATTTCTATGTGCAGAATATCTGCAACTTTTCAAGTAGTATCTGGAAAGTGGAAGTGATTTATGCTCTAAGGTGTTTAATTAATAAAGTGATTTGGTATAGTATATCTGTTGCAAATCTGCAATATTTCTAAAAAGACCTTTCCTTTAGCCTGTCAGAATCATAAGAAATTCAGTCTTACACATTTACAAGATAACTAGGGAAATGACCATTGATTTTGTAACCCTTGGGGATTTTCAGGTACAAGACCTGAAAAAAGTGTCAGTGAGATGTAGACAAGATTCCTAAAAGCAGTGGGCAAACTAATTAGTTGTGGGTGGGAGATTTTTCCTTATCTACTGGGACTAAAAGAGTTGAGTATTAATGTGAAAGGGAGATGCATATTATGCCTTTACAACCTTACTCCCAAATCTTTAAGTAATCGTTAAGATGAAATAGAAAGAAATCATAATTGTAATGTCAGCATGGCTGTAATTATTCTTTAATCCCAGAAACTCACAGAATGCCTATGTTCTCTTAAAAAAACCCCAACTATTGAAAGCTAAGAAGCAAAACATGGGTTTTTTCCTCCACTTCCCAAACAGTCTTTGCATGATGAAATACAAACCTGCCCCAGTGTTATACAGGGATCTTCTATTAGCACTCATGCTGTCTTGTCAGAATGTGGCTCTCCGTGAGTTTGTATTTTAGCATATCTCTCTCACACTTGATGCTGAAAAGCTGCCTTCTCTTTCTGCCTTCCAGCAGCAAAAGGAGAGGCAAGGTTGACTTAGGACAGTAGTGATTGTGTGAGATTGGCCAGAGGTGCCAATTACAATCTTTTTCTTACTGCACCGTATGGGGAATCAGGGCAGTGTTTCTCCTAAGGGTGCTCAGGGTCAGATACACAGGGTCAGCCTGCTGGCACACAAACTCCTTGGGAGTTTTAGGTGTTCCAGTCTGAGTGTACACCTGTGTGCAAGGGTGAGCCCTGGTTGTGAAGGAGCAGTTCATGTGGGTTTTTAAATATTGTCTGTGTTTTCAGTGCTGGTATCACAATAACATTTTTCATTTCCTTAGTTTCTTCCCGTTCTACAAAAAAGAAATCTCTATTGGTGCAAGCACATATTTGTTTGAAGATGTGTACTTGTATGTGCTTGTCATGAATATGTGAGCACCTAAAATTAATTTTGGATCAACATTGAAATGAATCTAGCTGAATTTATTTCAATGTGTGGAGCTGCTTTGTGTACATTGTGAGTTCTCTGTCCGATTATTTTTAACATCCTAGAAGGTCATGATCACTGCATGCATGCACAGCATGGAATTACTAGGCTGCTGCTTTAGATAAGGTTGAGTTTATAGTAGATTTGAAAAATGCATACTGAGGGCTCAAGATGAGATCACTGTATCACAGTTGCATGTATTAATCTCATATATATCATTGTGCATACTTTTGACTGAATCCTGTGGTCCCTTCTTTATAGCTGTAAGAAATAGCTTTAGACTACATTAGCATAACTTGTGTTAATCTCTGCCTAAGTCAGTAGGGAGTTTGAAATAACAGTTCCAATTAGAGAGAGACATGATTCATTTCAGAGGGTGTTAGTTCATGTAGTTAGTAATAAGTTGAACAAGAACAATGATGGGAAATTTGTTGCTTATCAAAGCTGAAGAGAGAAGGAACAATAGATTCTGCTGTATTTGATGATTTTTCAGTTAATGCTTGTTTTCTGACATAGCTTGGATGTCTGTTCTCTTTTTCCAATATAGATGTCTCAATTTCCTGTCTAATAGCTTCTTTACAGTTCAGTAAACTTGGTATGAGGTCAAACTGTTACTCTCAAATTTTAACTTCTTTGAGAAATTGAGCATGGAAATAACACTTTTTATCTTCTTGGAACACATGTTTAGTTAAGTGTAGACATATCTCATTCATCTGGTTTATATGCTTTGTTATGAAGGGGAATATAAGAAAATGCAGCTCCATCTCTAATATTCTCAGAAAAGTGTAAGCAGTTGAAAACAGGTTTTAAGGGGACTTTAGATTATCAATATTCAATATTACTGAAATATATAGAGATAAATTAACTAATAATATTAAATACTTAGTGATATTTATATAATATTTAGTAATAATAGAAATATTTTTAAAATGTAATTACATACATAGTTACTTTATTTTAACTGTAACACATCAAAGTTAGGGGAGGGAAGGGGGCCTAAATTTTTTCTGTTATTGAATAAATTCACCATTGCAGTCCTGAAGTTAAATCATCTAGATAGAACAACAAGGTAAGTCTGTTTGTTGTGCCAAATAACTCTTGCTGGTACTCATTTAAGCTATTTACTGTTATGCCTGGATTTGAAAGCCTCTCTACAACTTTTTAAGTACTAGATAATAAAAAATTAATCTAGGGAATAGAGGATTCCATCAAAAAGAAACCAACAGAAAATTGAGTAAACTGGTTTTACCTTGCTCTTTTAGTACTTATCTCATAAAAGGACCGGAAGGGATAGCAGTTAGTTTACTCATCTGTAGAGGATATTTACTCTTGCCTACAGTGATAATTTGATAGTATATAGTATTCCTATAACATAGTAGGAAATCTGAAGAGATGCATGAAGGTTCTTTATTTTTGTGGATGATATGAAATGAGCTGAAGATACTTCTGTGCAATTCCTAGGTGATCCATGTTGGAACTGCAGGTTTCATTACAGTCAACTGATTTTTACTGACACTAACATATTAAGAGTCTCAACAGAAACAAGGAATCACTAATTTAAATGGTAATAACAAATTCTGATATTTTCATAAACAAAAGTGGGTTTACTCTAATGTTTGCTGTTGTGAGGCTGCAGGATGTTTTTTGGTATCAGAGTACTTAATTCTGCAATACTCATAAATGTTACATTGCTGGAGTGAAACTGGAAGAAGAGCAGGAGGTAAGCCTTCAGTAGGTATTTAGTTTCGTATTTTGAAGATGAGAGACAAAACATTCTTCTAGGGGAAAAGGGTATATCTTTAAATTTTCTGTTGTGTATAGTCATCCTTTTTGTATAGGGCCAGCTCTTCCTTGTAATTTAAAAGCTTTATAGTCCTTAGATGTAAACTGTCAAAATACTTATAATTGTGTTATAGTATTCTTTTGGAAATCACGGTAATTTATATATATACACATATACATATATACATATTTTATTTAATGATTTGCCACTTCAACAGACAAATTTTCCAAAAAACATCCTTGTTATCTTTGGAATTGCCCAATTTCCTGAATATGTAAATTCCACAAAGGGATTACTGCTGTTGAGCTAATTTGTATTCCAATAACCATTTCCTGAACAAGCTAGCTGGAATAATATTGGTTGAATTATTGAACTTATTGGCACAGCTCTAGCTTTAACTGTATTTCCAAATGTTCCATGACCTCACTGTTTGTTCTCATGCATGTTAACATTTAAAACTGTGTTCTGATGGTCTAACTCATTTATATTACATTCTGTACTGGATATTATGTCCGTGCATTTTTAACACTCTAGTATTGGAAAAAGTGTTTGTGTTGTACCTAAGAAAACAAGGTTCTGATTTTTTCTGGCTTTTAAAGTCACATCATTAGGATGTAGTGGTAAATATATATTGTCTCTATATGTAAATTTTTGTGCATGTTACATATACTTTTTTCCTACAGACATTGATGATGCTCAAATTCTTCCACGTCCACCTCGAGTAAGACATTTTTCTCAGAGTGAGGATGCTCCAAGTGAAGTTTTTGGTGCATTGAATGAAGAACAGCCTCTGCCACGAAGCAGCAGCACCTCTGACATCCTGGAACCATTTGCAGTTGAACGAGCCAAAGGTGCAGTTCCTGTCATTGACAGTTCATCCCATCATGCTCCAAGCTTACAGAATTCCACTGAGACCTCTTCAATACATAGATCCACTGAAAGCCATATCACTGATACAAATAGCAGAGAGTCCTCCTTGGAAGTTGGGGATAGTATTTATGACCATCTTTGTCATTTAATAGGGCCGGTAGAATTTGCAAACACTGCCTTTGAACAAAGCCAGTATGTTGACCTTGAAGGTGAAGATGATCTCCTTTCCTCTCTGAGAGAATATCTTATTAAAGAAAAAGAAGAACTTTGCGGTAACTTTGAGATAGATAAATCTGAGACTTCTGCTCATGAAGTTGATACGTCAGTAAGTAGGAACGATAGATTACCACTGGACGGATTAGAAAATAGAGATCAAACTGCTCAATGCACAACTAGCAACACTGTTGCAGAAAGAGCCAATAACACAGAGCTGCTACTAGAACAAAACCCAAGTGGCTTTATAAGTAATATTGCCCCTACTCAAGTAGACTTTTTTACAAGAAATCAAGCACTCAATAAAGCCAGACAGTTAGATGTTGATAAACAATATGAAAGTGTGTTTGATCATGGGTCAAGTAGTCCTAGCAGCAAAGAAGGGAAGAGATATCTGTACAGGCAAGCAGCCGCTGAAACTGATGTAGATTTAGTTGTGGAAGCACCAGTAGCTGAAAAGCATAAAAGTGCCCCGTGTAATGAAAAAGCGACCAACTCGCGTATTGTCCATGCAAAGAAAATTCTTACTAAAGAATTGCCTCACATCACAGGCACAAGCAAACTGGCACCAGCTAAAAGAAGTATATCTGAAACTGTAACTCATAGGGCCAAAATCATGAAAATAACAACTAAAAAAAGAAACAGCGTTCATGTTACTTTTAGGCCATCTACAGAATCGGTTCAGTTTTACAATCCTCTTGAGAACAAAGAGGCTGCTTGGAAAGCAAGACTTCGTAAACTTGGTGGCTTCAGTAGTAGCAGTAGTGGTAGCAGCAACAGCAATACCAGTGCAAGCAGTAGCTCATCAGCTGCAACAGAGCTGGTTAGACCTGGAATATATAGGCATCTAGATGCAGTCAATACTGCTTCAGCTGGCAGCAAGCAAGTTAAGGAATCTGCAGAAACTCAAGCAGCTGTTTTGCAGAAAGAAGGTCTTGCCGTTAGTCAGTTCCAAGGTCGTAGTGCCTTTAGAGCACCAGGTCAGGAGTCGGCACAACAGCAGGGCTCCCTGGGTGGTGTTTATAAAACTGTTGTACATGCTCTTTCGAAGCCGAAGGCAAATGTTTCCCCACAGAGGCAGAACAGAATGCCAGCAGAGGCTCCACTGAGGGATCTGTACAGTCATGTAATGGGCTATTTTGGAAGGAAAGCTGCAGGTGAGCACTAACAGTGTGCAGAGCGCAAAAGGAGAAAGGCAGTACCAGTTTGGCTTAATGCAACTGAAGCAAGCTCTGATAAGCAATCAAAAGGCTTTGGGATGATCACTGCTTTCCCTGTTTGGTTATGCATGCGCCTATAGCCAGCTGATTTTTCTCCCAGCATAAGTTACATTTACATACTTTAAATTACTAATTTTTCTTTTTAGTTAATTATTTAAAATATTTAGTTGAACCTCTTTTCTGCTGAAGATCATCAGATTAGGGAAGAGGAAGAGACAGTAAATGACCTAATAAAGGATTAAGCCTTGAGACTTCTGAATTTTTATCTACATTGCAGAGCCTTCAAATTAAGCCTACTGAAGGATTGGCAATGCATATTTTATCAGAATGTGTTATTCCACTCTGAGTGTACTTTTTTTGCCAGAAGGACCTGGCTCCCAACCAACTAGGTTGAACTAATTTCTGGTTCATTTAGTGTGTTTTCTTCTTCCTCCTCATCCTCTTCCTCCTTTTCCTCCTCCAAAACAAAGCCAAAAAAGAGCCCCTCAAATTTACATTTCGAAGTAATTTTAGATAGTTTTTTTAAAATAGTCCAAAATAGCAATCTGCTGTTACTAGAATGATTTCATTACAACAGTTCTCTGAATCTAATCATAAGGTTTTGTTTGAGTCTGTTTCAAAACATGTCGTAGGCCTTCCTATATTCATTCATCCAAATGGCTGCAATTAAATCTTGGCAACATCTTCCATTACTTTCTTTTTTTCTTGGAATCTTGGATGTTCGTGAAGGTCTTGTGATGGTCTTTCACCTGCTAACTACGAGACCTCTGTGGACTGATCAAAAAAAGAAGGCTGTGACTCTAATATACATTGTCTTAGTGCACATAACCGTAAATGATCAATAAATTAACTTTCAGCAGTAATACAGGTTTTCTTTTTTCCCCATTGTTATGCTGGCATGATTAACAGAGGATTCTGCAATGCATCCTGCATCAAGATGTTAATGCCACCTGAGGGCAGTCTCTGTAAGCACAGCACCTGAGAGTGGTACTGTCACAGGTCTCACAAAAATGATTTGCTGCTCTTCAGAAATTAGACTTCTGAACCAGACATATTTAGGAAGCATCAATTTTAGAAGTACCTGTTATTTAAAATCCAACATTTAACAGAAACTTATTGTTAGAATAAACTGCACTGTGGTCTCATGAAAAATGACACTGAGGGAAAAATTTGTATAAAGAGAACATGAACTGGAATAACTTCAAGATTTTAAAGGCTAGTATCATAAAGTCAGGTGTAACAGCCACACTAAATATGAACAGTATAGTTATATCAAAAAATATAACACTGATAAAGGAGTGAACTTCATTAATTGCTCATAACCATTGATCATCTAGAGTTAGAAGTTTCATTCCATGCACCAGCATGTAATTATATTGTGTAACATTTTGTTTGCACTATTCATACTAACTGTATACAGTGCCACATTGCCATTTGTCTTTTGTATGTATTACAACCTAGTTTACTTTTTTCCACTACATTGCTTTTCATTAGGAATGCAATGAAGAAGGAGCTTGAAGAAATCACATAATTTTTTTAGAATTTGTTACTTACTTGTGATATGGAGGAAGAACATATGCTTTATCCTTAAAACAAGCATTAACAACTTCGAGTAGTGCTTACCTATAAGCTTCCTGCTCTTAAAGGTGGAATTGGAAATCAACTAACCCCTGCTTAGTGGGAAGAAGAAGCCGTACTAATTCTGAGAGTAGAATCTGCTTTAAAAGAGGAACATTCTTAAAATGCATGTTTGGCAATTTTGATTTTTAAATTTCTGTTAACCAGCAGGTTTTTTCATTTGTTACATTTTGTTTTGAAAATGTCTTGGTGTGCTGTTTAGTATAAATGCTTGTTCATTTGCTTTTAGCTAATAGAGAGGACATGAGTCAAAAGCTGCACCCTATTGATAGTGATATTGGCAGTAGCAATACAAATGTTCCTGACCTCATGGACGAATTTATAGCTGAGAGACTCCGCAGTGGTAATGCACTGGTAAGCCTTTAAACTTGCTACACTTCAATACTTAAGTCTCCATGTATGTGTGAACTTGTCAATGACATGATAAATCAGTTCACTGAAATGTATTTCTGTGGCTCTGATGAATCAGAATTAAGAATATTGCTTAATTATTTCTTGCCTTTGGCATAGATTCTTGCCATTTTATAGAATTTGTGTTTTCATATCTATTAAATCTTCATCATGGAAGCAATGCAGAAGTCACTGTCAGATGAATAGTCTCATTGTATTAAACAGCCTTAATTGCACCTGCAAAGATGCCTGCCTGTACATGGACACTTTCAGAATACTAGTTTAAATGTACATTTGCAGTCCTGCAGCATGGTATGTAATTAAGTAGCATGCTGTAGTTCAGTACTGTTCTCTACAGGCGTAGTCAGTGCAACAGACTACAAAACTATGTGAATATATATTTTTTTCCTTTTTTTAAATTTCACTTCCAAGTATTGAAAAATTTCTCATAAATAGTACTCTTCTAATAAAAACAACTTTCCATTTGCCTTCTTCTTATACTTTTCCAAAAGCATCATGTTGTTTGGAATGGCATTCATAATATGAAGTTTAAATCAATTTAAAATTAAGAATTTCTGGTTACTGTTGAATGCTTACAACTGATTTGAAGAGATAAGTGATTATTAAGTAGTAACAAAAGGGAAAATACTAAAAAAAGTTGCAAATTAAGAACAGAATGGGTAACAATTTAAAGATAGTGTTTCAAAATTATTTAGTTCCTTTTGCTTTAAAGTTTTCAAGGTGATTTGAAGACATGCTTCTGTAAGACATACTCCTATAGAAAATTGTCATTAGAGAAGTTGGTGATAATAAGGGACAGAAGAAGATTCTTCAAAGTTATTAAAATTGTTTATTTATCATCATATTTTATAAATGGCAAGAAAGGATCTACAGAGTTTGTCCATATGTGTCCTTTTTTTCTCTTTTGTAATGAACACATGTTTATGAAACTTGATTGTTGGCACAAAGTATTCTTGTTAGTAAGGCTTGAGTTACACAACAAAATGCTAACTTGTAGTCTACAAAAACGTAACTTAGTCTGAAAATTAATAAACAGGAAATCATCACAACTGGTTCCAGAAGAGAGAAAGGGAGAGATTACTCTTTTTTTGGAGAATTGATACTTTCCTCAGGTAGCAGAAAAGAGCTGAGAGAAAGTTTGAGTAAATACGGAGACTACCACAACTACTGCTCATTTTTTTCAATTAGCACACAACAGACATGCCTCCTTAAAACAGTACCAACTTACTAAGGTTAGTTTTAGATTGCTTTATCTATTGAATACTAAAACCATATCATGAAAAGCTCATTAGTCTGAAATTAGTAGTAGAGTAGTAAAAGAACGCAGAACTGACTGGGCCTGATATAAAAGGGAGGCATCTTTAGTCTCATAATGCATACACATTTCAAGGCGTTTCATAAAATGGCATTTCTACTTTGATATCTCTTCCCTCTCAAGCAAACAGTGCCCTCTGTGGAAAAAAAAGCCTTAAAGAAAGACTTCAAATAGACCACCACCTTACTTAAAAATGAGCAAATTTGCATGCCTTACTTGTTATGTGTGGTCCTTTGTGTTCCAAACCAGTACTGAAGTAGTGTTTTAATCATAAGAAGATCAATGCATTAATTAGTCAATTAATTTGCTCCTTCTATAAATTAAGTTTTTGATTATAGTATGGTGGCCTATAGGCCATTGGGTCTGAAACCAAGGTTAACAAGTTTTTCAAGTTATTTAGAGGTAATATACTTTTTAACTATTTATCTCTCTCACGTCTTACCTACCATGTAGTCCATGCTACTCTAAGTCCTAGACTTTTACAATGTGCATCCAAAAATTCACTGTGCAAATAAAATTTGTATTTATGAAATTCTGTGACTGCATGGGTTCTCATTTGAGGGTTTGAAAAGTCTTGGTATTTAGAATGATGGCAATTTCTGGTTTAGGTACTTAAGAACTGTTTGTTACATTCTGATTTCACCAAACGTGGGATTGCTTTTTCCATTTTATGTAAATAAGCCATCCAAGTTTGCAAGATAATTTATGTATCTTCAATGTTTAGAATGTGACAAGAAGAGGAAGCAGCCCTGGCAGCCTGGAAGTTCCTAAGGACCTTCCTGATATATTGAACAAGCAGAACCAAATGCGTCCCGTGGATGACCCAGGCGTGCCTTCCGAGTGGACGTCGCCTGCCAGCGCGGGCAGCAGCGACCTCATCAGCTCCGACAGCCACTCCGACTCCTTCAGTGCCTTCCAGTATGAGAGCCGCAAATTTGAAAGCAAGTACATTTTTCCAAAAGTAATAGCACTTTTGGTTAATGTAGTGCAAATTTCCTTTGTTTCATCTGTTGTTTTATTTTTTTCCCCAGCAGTTTTCTGTCGAGAGAGATTATTTTGGTTTTCCATTGAAATCATTAGCAAGTTAATGGAACAAGGAGGGTTCTTACAAGAGGCTCAAAACAAAAGAGCACTGGAGTACTACTATGCAAAGAGGAGAACATAATTGAACAGAAGTTAGAAAGAAATATTGTCATCTCTGTGGAGCGTATCTATCTGTTTTGCACAAAATATAAAAATTAAAGCTTATTTATCTTGGAAATTATTTTAATTCTTTTGGAAGTGATTACATAAAAGTTGAAGAAAGGCTTAAGATATTTTTACAGTGGTCTTTATGTAGCTGTAGATTAATCAAGATATTAAGTGTAATATCATGGTACAATTAGTGTGCTTTGTTAAAATCAGTGTGCTTTGTTTAATAACATAATGCTTTTTATTAATTTTATTTATCTATTCCCACTCTTGTTTAACGGAAGGGGTCATTATGGCCACTAGGAATTATGACATCATGTGTTATATAAGATAAAAATAATATTTACATAGTAGAATTTTTGGAAGAAATTACAATTTTTATATATTTCTCCATTATGCAAATAGTCATGGCATTTGAACCTACGTTTTGGCCTGACAGTTTTTTCATTAATGTTGAGGATAACATTTGTTTGTGTCATTTGCTGTAAACTTTTTAGTTTGAAGGTAGTGCTTTCACAACAAACTTGAATATTTCTTTCAGTTTGTAAATTTTACAAATAAATTCCTTAATGTATGATTACATTATTTTTGTGTTATTCAGATGTAGATGCACTTACAACAACTAAGCAGAATACAGATGTTCAACAAGAATGTCTTCTGCAGACATCAAGTCATGGATTTATGACAGGAAGGAGAATATTCATAATAGTCAATACTTTCTGCTGTTGTATTTTATTTAAATTTTGCAACAGGGTGCTAGTAGCCTAGAAGATGCACATTCAAGGTTTCTGTTTAGTTTGGCAGTCCTGGGCCTCTGGGGTTTTTTCATATTAGTGGTATTTTTATGCTGTAAGTTAATGCAGTGCTTTTCTCATACAGATTTCAGCTTTGGCACTGAGGCAGGGACGCCAGCTTCTACTGACGTTGATGCAATTTCAGGACAGCAACAAAGTGCTGAGGAACAAGAAGTGGCCAGTCTAACTACACTCCACATAGATTCAGAAACAAGTAGTCTCAATCAGCAACCATTGTCTGCTGAAGCTGCAACTATTACTGGTAAAGTAGATTTTTAAAAAAAAGTATTTATTTCAGAAATTTTTCACCCATCCTGAAGAATGCATCTTCCAGCTTCTGCCAAGAATCTATATTCTATTTAAGATTATTCCCTTATTTCAATTATTTTTGATTGCTATTGAAAAGTAATATGTGAAATAACATAAGTGGAACACCTTTGTCTGACTTAGTTATCCATGGTCCTAAATGTATTTTAACCCTTCATGAGAAAATCTATACAATTACCAAGGAGAAACTCTTACATCATAATGTATGCTAGATCTCTTACAAATGTCCTTCTATTACTGGTAGTTAAATAATTAATTTCATGAATTGTTTTTGCTTTGGAAGATTTTCGCAGTGCTCCTTCAAACCAGTGTATCATATTGAAGTATCTTGGGATTCTTTTATATGCATCCGTCCTAATATCTCTTTATATTGTGAAACTCTTTATGTTGTGAAACTGAGAGGTTTTATTATGCAAAATGTTACTTATTTGGCCATGTAACATCACTTTGCATTTGTATAACTGAAAAGTGATGCAGTTAACCAAAATTGAATGGACTCCTGTGTGAAAGAGAGAATGCTTCTCTATGAGGATGATCTGAAAGAATGATCTCTTACCAGATTTTGTACATGAGGAGTAAAGATGCCCATAGTCATTTTCATACTCCTTCTTTCATAGCTGTTATATGCTACCATTCCTGTTACAACCCTAGTTGTAACAAGCAACAAGTTGCAACAGTTATCTATATTTCTATGAAAGCTTATACCTACATATTGTGTCTTGTTCTCTGTTAGAAATCAAACTCTGCATTTTCAGAGATATGGAAAGACATCTTTACTTCCTCTGCCATAACTTTTTAAAAGTGGCCTTCTGCTAATGGTATTAGCTTTCATGGACATTGTTGTTCAGCTTGTTCCACAGTGTTCAGCTTGACTTGTGTTCTCTTAATTTTTCTATTTGCTGTGTGCTTGTTGAAAGTCCTTGCTGTAGATCTGTTCTTTTTCTGTTTGTTTGTATGTTTTTATATGTTAATAACTTCATTACTGTTTGATATTTTTGTCCAAGTGTGCACTATAATTGAATTGAGAAGATTGCAATTAGTGACTGAGTTGTCTATTGAGAGATTCTGTGGTTAACTCTTCTTGCTTGAACCACTGTTTTAGAGAGGCAGCTCTTGTGTGTCACATGCATTTAGCTGGGTTTCCTGAGGAAACAATACTTGTGCGATTGTTTCGTCTATCTGATTGTTCCATGCACTCAACAATATTGCAGCCTATTGTCTAATTTTTGCTAAATTGACATATAAGAAAACAAAAGGATGTTATTTTCTTTGATGTTTTATGAAAGATAGGCAGTTATCTAGTGAAAATTGCATGTATGCAGACTCTCATGATGGAAGCTGCAATGTGAATTTCACTATATTAGATGCCAGCAAATCAATGCAGAAACTCAATCTCAAAACACACTTATGATAAACAACTTTTCAGTGGTTCTGCTGATCAGAAAACTATTCTTCCTAAATCTGAAGGGTTTTGGAAGGATAATTTGGTTTTGATATATGGGCATTACATCATATTCTAAGTAAATGATAAATTTGACTATTGTCTGCTGTTTACTAGTCCTAGAACAAGTTGTACCTGTGGAAGTCTCAGTCAAGGTTGGATCCGCGTATGCTGGAGTATCTTTTAATGACAGACTCCTGTAGTTCTGCAAATTTTCCATAATTGTTTCTGTCCATTCTCTTCCATCATATGAAGATCTCTTTCCCTCTTTCCTCTGCTCCCTGCCTTCCTGCCTGCTCTTTCCATCTCATTCACTTTCTTTCCCTCTCTATCCCACTCTCACTCTATTTCTCTCATCCTCATGACTTTTTCTTGCTCCTTTTCTGAACTGCTTTCATCTGTCCCCAGCTAATGAGCAGGATGGAAATGAAGTAAGAAAATACTTCTTTGAACATCTTTGAAGGGTGTATTTTAGTTTATCTTTGTAAGCATGTGGAAAACTGTTGGTCAGTAGCAAGTCGCACAAGACAGCAGTCTGTGTGGGAAGCAGTAGTGTCCCTCTATCCTGCATAGAGGTTTTGATTGAAATTGATAGTAAAAGCTTCATTGTCTTAGCCATTTAAAGGAGATAGAGACCTTTGCAGATTAACAGCATAATAAAGATTGTTTTCTGCAATTTCTATTCTGACAACAGCGATAACATTTTCTGTCACGTTCTTTAAACAATTTGTTCTGTTTATAAGAAAGAACACTTCTCTCAAATGAGAAATGTTCTTCAATTATGCTCACGATAATTTGGGAAAATTACTATTTAAAAGACTCATTTTTCAACTGCTGTCCCTAAAGTTCATTTTATCACTAATACTGAACTTTACACATAATATTTTTGTGTCCCTGTTACATTTATCTAACAATTAAAATTAATAGGAATTCTTTTCCTATTAATTTCACATGTGCTGATGTGTAGAAAAGTTTTGTGAATATTTCATTCTCTTTTTGTCTGTCATGTGACTGTTCTGGCTAAACTCAGCTATTTATAAGGATCTTTAGACAAATTCAGGATGTAAAACATAAGATAGTACAGAAGAAAAATACAACTACTTACTCCTTCTCCAGAGATCACACAGTGGAGACCACATAATTGTCTAGAGAGGTTGCTCAGAGACTTATCACAGAAAAATGCCTTTGTAGCACTGTCATTCAGATGCTTGTTATTTCCTGTTTTACAGGAAATAACACCCCTCTATCTATACAGGACTTTCCCATCCTATGGATTTTCTCAGTTCAATCAGTAGATAAACACTGAAGATTATCAGTTACTGATTTTTTATTTATATATTAACTTGCATGGCTTTATCACCCTGGAAAAACATTTGTTCCAGGAAAATTTTTGCTTAAACGTTCTGCTAGAGAGAAATTCAGGTGAGGGAAATGTGATGAGAAATTTAGCTGGTTCGAAACATTGAAAGTGCTGCAAAACAACCACATGTGGAATTATGTGGACCGAAAATAGAGGTCTGCTAATCCACTTACCTGTCTCATTTTGATGTTCATCTTTCAGTTTTTCTGCATGTAGTTCATTTTCTTTCAGAACACCACTCACAGGGAGATCTGCTTACTGTTTTAGATCTTTTCTTGACCCAATTTGATACATAAAAGCAGCTCAGTTTTCTGTTAATGCTGTATTTAGACAACATTTCATAGCTCAAGAAAATAGAAAAGGCTTTTAAGGTAACTGTTAAAAATTACATTTGCAGGCTCTGAAAGTGCTTCTCCAATCCAATCTGCTCTTGGATCCCGATCACAGACACCCTCTCCTGCCACTCTGCATGCAGATCATATTGAGCAGAAGGATCTGCAGCTGGATGAGAAGCTCCACCACTCTGTTTTACAGACGCCAGATGACCTAGGCAATATCTGGAATAGAAAATACAAACTTGTTCTTTCTTTCTTTTTTCTTTCTAATGCAATGTAGTGAAGTAGCTGATATCACATGAGTTGTAAACAGTCCTGTACAAGGCTATTTCATCTACACTTCAAAAATATTTAATTACAGTGATTGCTTTTAAAAGTAAACAAAAACCTTTTGCATTTTAACCTGCATTTCATTGGAATTTTTGGTGGTGGATTAATAGTCCACATATTAAAATTGTTCTTTTAGTTGCTGAGAATTGTGGCAGCTTAATCTAGCATGTGGCCAAGCCATGGACTGTTTTATCATTGATGTACAAATAATAAGACATAATTTTATAATCTTATCATTTTTCCTTACAAGTTTACTTCATTTCCCTTTCATATCTAAACCAATTTGTAATTATGTCAGCTATCTTAGCTGTGGAATTCTGAGATACATTTTCTTTGAAATGTAATGTGAATATTTCTCCCGCATTTGGTCTTATGGAAACAAAAGAGTGTCTGCTATGTATTTCAGACCCTCTTTCTTTAAGTAGCCTACTGATGGACAGAAAGATCATTTTGCATTGTACTTCAAAATCTACAGCCTAGAAACCAATAGCGTCTCTACCACAGTGACCCAGAAGTTCAAAAGAAGAGTCTATGTGATTAGGCTGAATTCAGATTTAATTTTGATTTGGTATGCCTGTGGGGGCTACAAGATTTTCAGAAGATCCCAATGAATTATCCACCTGAGGGGCTGGAAAGAAGATTCTGAATGCCTGCTGCTCTCAAGCTGGCTCATTATCTAGTATTTTGTGGCTGTTTAGGTAGCTAAGCGTGGCCTGAGTAGACTTGAGCCATCATAATCTACTGAGGGTTTCTTTATATGGACAGTCTAGATAAATCATCTTCCACCTAAAAAAGAATGTTTTTTCATATAGCACTGGTGTGTGGAAAGAGCTAGGTGTGTGTTAAGACTGTGGTGCTGAGTTTATGAATGTTGCCTCTCCACTCATGCAAATTAACTGTTTAAAGGACAATAGCTAGAGACAAGTTTAGTCACTTTTCTCTTTGACTTGCAATAACATGCTTTCCTAGTAGTTTCTGAAATAAATAGTCTTTATATATTATTAGGATAAATGTAAAGATGAAAGATAATTTTTCTTGAAAGCAGCCAGGTGGGGTTCTGGAGATTCATTGACTTCAAGGAATGTAAGAAAATACTTACAAGAGGAGTGGCCTTACTAGGTCTGTCAGATCTGTATTAGAGCTCCAGCAGTGACCTTAAAGGTTATTTCATGAAAGAGTGTAAGAAATAGGACAGTTCTTCCTCTACAGAGTTTATAACAGACAAAGCTTAACATACACAGTGTTGAGGTGGCTGACTGGGTAAAAAATAGCTTATTCTGAAAGCCTGATCATTCCATGTTATGAGGAGTGTGTGTTTGATAGTTGTATCAGAACTTTTCTGGAGAGGTAGATCTCACTATACTTTTTTCCTTCCAATACAGAAACTAGTGAATTCCCCTCAGAATGTTGCAGTGTGATGGCTGGGGGAACACTTACAGGATGGCACGCAGATGTTGCTACTGTGATGTGGAGGAGGATGCTAGGAATTCTGGGAGATGTCAACTGCATAATGGATCCAGAGATTCATGCCCAGGTTTTTGATTATCTGTGTGAACTGTGGCAGAATCTGGCCAAGGTAAAAGAACTGAACTGTTTTCAACAACCCGACCTGTTTGGGTAGGATTTTCAAAGAGAAAAAAATAACACCTTATATATGTCCCTGAAATAATTCTCTTTCTGTTTTGTTTTTAATAATTGCAGATAAGAGACAATCTTGGTATTTCAACAGACAACCTAACTTCACCATCTCCCCCAGTTTTAATTCCACCACTGAGAATTCTAACACCATGGCTCTTCAAGGTAAATTTGAGCAATAAACTGTGAAACAGAAATAAATGTAGAAGAGTGTTTAATGTAATTTTTTAATTTATGAATAATAAATATTGTTCTAAAACTGTAGGCAACAATGCTGACTGATAAATACAAACAAGGAAAGCTACATGCTTATAAGCTTATTTGTAAGACAATGAAACGAAGACAAGATGTTTCTCCAAACAGGGATTTTTTAACTCATTTCTACAATATCATGCACTGTGGACTTCTTCATGTTGATCAAGTAAGTTCATTATGAAATTCAAAATAATATAAATGTTATGACTGACTCTTCTCAAAATTACTCAGTGTATTTTCATCTGAGTAATTTAACTTTGTTTTGGAAATTAGTGCTGTGACTGATATTTTTTCGAAAAAGAAAACTTTGATAAATGATCCTCATGTTCTTGGTTGTATTCAGAAATGCTTTTTTTGTAGTCCATTTCAAGCAAATATGAGGGCAGAAAAGATACTCTCTCATTTTTTATTGATTGTATGTTACAGATTGAAGTATGCAAGAAAGAGAAGGAAGCAGATCTCTCTAAAGTCTACTGTTCTTCTTACTTGCTCCCTGATGCAACAATTTAGCTAGTAAATTGTGCTCACTACATTGGAGGACTTTGTTTCTACAGCAAGTATAGGAGCCAGCAAACTGAGATGTACTGAGTGTATCTAATCAGTGGGAGTAGACCTTTTTTATAGGTTTTGATATTAAGAAGTCTGAAAATATTATATGACTTAAATACTTTTTAAACATTTACAGAAGTGTAAAAAATTTGGGTTTGTGAACATTTTTGAGGAATGATTATAGGCATGGGCAGACCAAAGGTTCAAACAACCCTGTTTTCTTTAACTGGGAAGGATAGAATTAGTCCAAAATTATTCCACAGATGACTATGGATAGGACAGACCTCCAGTTTCTGTTCTGTAACAACCATTAATGCTGCTTTTCTTGCTGCATTGAAGATCCTCCTATGACATGCTGCTATTTAGTTGGATATTACTACGAGTAGAGAATTATTCAAAAGAGAAAGGGGGAGGGGTGTCTATCTGTAGACTTGGGATTTTTTTTTACAATTAAAGCATTTTATACTTTTTTCCAAGTAGTTTTGAAAAAAATTGCAACATGTACAATGATTTTTGAAAGTGCCTCACTAAGTCTACAAGAACATAATATGCTGTGCTGATTAACTACATACCGAAAATGCTACAAAACACTTTATTATCTTCCTTCAAATTTTGCTTCCATATGGGTATATGGAAGAGGTTTTTAAAATACCTTTAAATACCTTTTTTAAAGTTACAGTCAGGCAATACTTGATGGAGAGGATTAAGCAGTTGTTAAGGTATAATAGCTGGTTATCTTTCTATATCTTTTCTATACCTATTCAAATGAATGGTTAATCAGTTACAGAACTCTTAAAAGCTGACTGTAAATGAATAGATGAACTGTTATCCGAGCTTAAATTGATCTATAAAGTATACCAAGTTTACTTACATTAATATGAGTATACTTAAGGATTTTATCTTTTTGTGCTACTCTTCTCTCATTAATGAGTGTCCTACTGGCCACAATGAGTTTTCTTTCTCACATTTTTACTTTCTACTTTTGATAAATACCTACCTTTTTTCTTTCATTTTTCATTTGATTCGTGTTGATACTCTTCCTTTTTTCCCTTTTCCTTCTGCGAGGATATTGTCAATACAATCATCAAGCACTGCTCTCCTCAGTTCTTTTCACTTGGTTTGCCTGGTGCTACCATGCTTATTATGGATTTCATTGTAGCAGCAGGAAGAGTGGCTGCTTCTTCTTTCCTCAATGTAAGTATTCATCAGTTAATTCTCATTTACGGGTGACAAAGAATTTGAGAGAATACTGAGCAGTATATTTTTCTTTGACTAGGGTGGTAAATTGATCCCAGAATTCAATGTAGTGTTTATCAAATACAGATAATGTTAATGATTTATTCCAGAGCACTACACATGCCTCTCAGAAAATATGTGAGGAATGCAAAAATTACTGTTGAAGCAGAGAATCTTATTTTAGAGTTACAAAAATTGTGACTGCCATTTTTCTGTGCTTGAAGATGTTTTAAAGTAAATGTCTATTTTTACCATTATTTCATTTTTAAAATGTACTTATTTCCCCATATCTCTGCTATGAAATGACTGTTATGATCAGGCTTGAGAACTCAAATGTGCTAGTGTTTGCAATATTTGGATTTTTTTGCACACTTCTGATTTTGTTACTCAGGCAAGTTCAGCCTTATATAGTAATACTATGTGATAACCTAGGTGCTGTTGGCTGTGCACACTGTACTCTCTCAAATCCCCCATAGTCTTCTCCAACTCTCTGTGAAATTTGACTTTTTCTCCCATCAATCCCTCTCTAACCAGTTACAAAATCCAGTCTCCCTCAAGGTACTTATCTGAAGCCTCTGTCAGCTTCTTACACTGTAGCCTTTCTTGTTCAGCAATGCCTCATGTCACTTTTAGTAGTTTTCCACATCCTGGTCAATTAGCTGAACCTAGGACCTGAGCCCAGTTAGCAGCTCAGTCATTTGTCTGTAATCCTAACAATCCTTCTGCCTCCTTTTTACTGTCTTGGAAAACGAGGGCAGGGGTGTGCAAGAGTAAAAATCCAAGGAGCTGAGGTCTCTGTTTATTCAGCTTTGCAGGAGCTCAGAATTTCCAGGAGAAAGGAAATGGCTATATACAATTTCAGCCATCATTCTCTTTTAAGGAAGCTAAAAATGTCAGCTTTCTGATTGCAGTAAGAATATATATTTCTCCCCCCCCCCCTTTTTTTTTCAGGCACCAAGAGTTGAAGCACAAGTTCTTTTAGGATCTCTAGTCTGTTTTCCCAATTTATATCGTGAACTACCAGCTCTTCACCCAAATATTCCTGACATTGCTGTGTCTCATTTTACAGATGTTAAGGTAGGAATTTTAAAAATATTTGGCTAGTATTCTATTAAACAAATGCATGCCTAATATTGTGCTTTAGCAGACAATATTAAGATTTTAAGATCCTAGAATTTTTTGAAAGTAATTTCAAATAGATCATAAGACTCAAGATCCTTTAAGGTGTTGTCAAACTTTATACTTCTAAACATACATTATAATTGCTATTAACTTAATAATAAAGTGTTTTCTTATGTTT
The DNA here is from genome assembly GCF_027579445.1 of Ammospiza nelsoni. NCBI lineage: Eukaryota > Metazoa > Chordata > Aves > Passeriformes > Passerellidae > Ammospiza > Ammospiza nelsoni. Next base: position 39,760,584 of record NC_080638.1, on the reverse strand, counting down.
GTAGAAGGAAATTATACATTATCTCACCCTTTCAAGCCTTCTCTCACTAGGGTGATTTGCAGGTATCACAGATTTAATTAGCTGAGACAAGATTGAGAGGTTTAAGATTAATTATTTAATTTATTAGGACAATTATATTTATTTCACAACTGGTGAAATCTACCTGTATTCCTAGAGACTTTAAAAAATTTCTGCACAGCAGTGTGTTCTGTACAGCAGTGTGTTTTGTCTTCAAAATGCAAATATTAGTGGAGTCGTTACCTTGTCTGTCATGACACAGTCAGGCAGTATGACAGTATACTGAAACTGCACAAGGCACAGTTTGTGTGTCTAAGAAAGGCTCCCCTTAAGTTTTCCAAACTTTTTCAATTTGAGGAGAAATCATGACTTGAGAGCTGCTTTATACCTTGCTCCCCTTTGGAGACTGATTTTGAATTCCTTCTTTCTCATTTCTAATGTAGAATGGTTGTTTACATGGGTTATATTAAGGGCAGCCTACAGCTTTAGGGACTTTTCACTGTCATTGAGTCAAAGTTCTTCTTGACAGCATTCTTAAGGCACTGTAGGCACTTAATCTAGTGCCTAGTTGAAAATATTTTTTAAATCAATTAAATTTTTTGAAAGTGCTTGTTTAAACCTTAATGTAAAAGATTCTGTCGTACCCTTTAGCACTACCTAAAATAGCTTCAGGGAGCCCTTTACTATTTTTTCCCCCCCTTGATATTTTATGGAAATGCTTTGACAAGAATTGGATACATGGCTCATCAGGAGAAATTAGGACAGTAACGTGAGGATATTCTTGGGGTGGCACAGTAACAAGTATCTGGGACAGGCTTGATATTTGGAGTAGTGGTAAGCAAACAATTCATCTGACCATAACATAGAGGTTCAACTAAGCAATATGCCTGTTTGCACTATAATAATATTTTGATGCTTTTTGGGATGGAGTTATGCATAAATCAGTGAATTTTTCCTCTTCATTTTAGGAACTCATAATTAAAACTGTGTTAAGCTCGGCAAGAGAGGAGCCATCTGGTCCTGCACGGTAGGCCAAACAAAAAGAGCTTCTACATTAATAGGTTCTTTTCTTTATTAGGCTGTTTTGAGGTGAATATATTAGAGAGCCTAAAGTAAAAGTTTGTTGCATTTTATTAATGGTTTTCTTCACCACTGTCAAAACTGTGGTCCATGATGTGAATTTGAGATTGTTTGTAATAGAGATATTAAATTAACAAACTGAGCTGGGCTGGTCCAGTATTCTTTCTGTGATAATGACTGATAGGAAAGGGTGTAAATAAGGGTAAGAGAATAAGCTTTCCCAGCCTACTCTGGTGTTCGGCTTGGGGATTTTCTGGACTAGAGAGACATTCTTTATTTGGATTAGGACAAGACTATTTATGAGGGAGGGGTAGGTTTTTTTTTTATTAGATCATATTGTTTAATTTGAAAAACAGAAATAATCCAATGTACATGAGCCCTTATTATGGTATGGATAAGAAGCAGAAAAAATTGAGCTTAGCATTAAACTAGGAATGGTTGCTCTGATGCTTAAACCTAAGCATCTTCATCAAATAAATAACTCTGGAGAGGATCATTACCAGTTTTCTCTCCTGTTTCTTAATTTGCTTAGGATTTTATTCCTCCATACCCATCTTCAGAAGCATTCAGTTACACAGCCCTGTGTATGGGATTTGAACAGGAATCTCTAATCCCTACCAAGGAGGAGTTGCATTTGTGTGCTTTATATATTTGGAAAGAGTGAATATATATGTTCAACTAATATATTGTCACATAAAAAATACTAGAAGTACATACCTGAAAAGCTACAATTCTGGAAAAATCAGCTTATTGGACCTTTAAACAGTTTTTTGGAAAACCAAGAGCAGTTTTCATCAGCCCACTTACCTCTTTCTTCATGTGAGCTGATATTATTTCTCAACAGAGGAAAAAGAGGGAATATCCTGAGATCACATTGACTTAATTTTTCGTGTTACAAAATTGCTTTCTAAAAGGCATAACACTCTCCACTTTGCAATTTTTCTTTCAGTGACAATGTACAAAATAGGGTAGGTTTACACTATAATGTACTATTAAGTCTTGTATGTATTTTTGCTGTCTGTAAGCATTTTTGTGATTCTATGTAGCCTTAAAATCCTTTTTCTACAGCACAGGCTTCACAGCCACTTCTGTTTCTTTTCTTGCCTACAGTTTTTCCTTCCCAGATGTAATGCATTGCAGGTTACATGACCAGCTTTCTTGTTTTCAATTTTGGATTGCTCTCCAATTTTATCCAGGATTTTGAATCCTGAAGTTGTTTCCAAAATATTCGTAGACTCTCTTCCTGAAGAAAATAACTAATGGGTCAGAGATGGCTTAAGCTAGCTCATTAACATTTCTGAACTAATTTCATCCATCTGCTGATTTGAACACACTTATCTAAATACTTTTTACCTTTACACTTTTTTTTTCTATTTCTGTGAAGAAACAACAAAAGTTAATGTACTAATCACAATGTGTATGCTGACTCTAGGATTCATGTACCCCTCCTCTATTCATCCTTGTTTATTGTCCATCTAAAACAATGTGAATGTCCATGAGAGAGTAACATTCCTCTCTCATCTCTGTGTCTCAGAAGCTCTAAATATGGGCAACCTCTTGTGTTAGGAAGGAGGAAGCTCCCACTCCAGTTTTTGCTTTGTCTTAAGAAAATACAAGAATTTCTTATATGTCGATTCCAGATAATATTTTTAATCAAAATACACATAGAAATGCAGAAGTTCTTGATGTCTTTTGGATTTTTCAGTTGCTCAGATGGGTGCTTCCTCTGCCCTTTCCTCTGCCTTCACCAGCATACTTTGGATTTCTTGATAATTTTTAAATGTTTTACAGCACTAGAAAGGTTTTTGTACAGTTGATTTGGAAATATTAAAAACATATTTGTTGCAATATGTCTTTATCAAAACTTAATGAATCATAAAAATTACACATTCCTGTAGAATGTTTCTCAACAACTTGTCCTCCAACATTGTTTTGCAGTTGTGTTGCTCTTTGTAGCCTTGGAATTTGGATCTGTGAGGAGCTAGTCCATGAATCACATCATCCTCAGATCAAGGAAGCATTGAATGTGATATGTGTTTCTTTAAAGGTGAGAGAATTAAATTTTTACAATGCATGTTGCCTTTATGTGTAAAGATACTTTGCATTTTCAAAGTCTTAATGACATTTTAGCATCTTTACCTCGCAGTCTCATTTGCTGTCCTTACAAAAGAGAGAACTCAATTTAATGAGTGGATCTCTGAAATGTCAAAAGTTCTTTACCCTTCTTTAAGTTTGGAGAGAATGATGTGCTGGGAGGATAAGACAGTAGATCTTTATTCTTACAAAATCACTAGCCACTCTAACCTACCACATATTCTCACAACACTCTGTTCATGTTCACTTCTGAGTTCGAGTCATTGAATCATGCAGTAGTGCTTCTTGGGCCTGGCTAGATATTTAGTGAGAAATGCAGAGTACTTATACCATATGCATGGAAGCACCAGAAATGTTTAATTTGCTGGGGCAGAGTCCTTTTTTATGCTTATTCCAGGAGCTGCATATTTTTGCTTGATGAGTGCTTCTGTTTTCCTACTATTTTATATCTTTTTGCATTTGTTCTTATTTTATAGAATAATTAGAATATTAGTAAAAACCTTTTGTTTTTAAGCAGTTTTCAAATTTGCATGTTTCTGAGCAATACTTTCAGCTTGTAAAATGTTTTCCAGTTTATCTTCAGAACCGTTCTATGTGCTTTTTGTTTGCATCAAAATTCTATTAATAGTCTAGTCTTTCTTCATATACAGATTTAAAAAAATTAAAATGTACACCTTCTGTCGAACTTCTAAAATGTACGACTTCTGTCGGATGTTGGGGATTATTGTTTTCTTTTAAGCAATGGGAATCTGAAAAATATCTTAGCAGATCAGCTGCTCACGTCCTGTGAAGCAGGATTTGAGTCTTTGTATAAGGTAGCTGCAGGCTTTTTAGTATTAGACTCTAAATTGCAATTTCCTGTTTTTCAAAATTGCATTCATTCTTTGCAGGTCCACTAATACTCTCTTCCAGTGTTTTCCCCTTGATTTTTAATAAAGTTTAACTTTTGCATTTTATCAAGCTCCTGTGCAAGTTTGGTATAAGGCAAATGATGTTTTATCTTGCTGCTCCAATTTATCAATATTTGAACTATTTTTAATCCTGAAATTCATAGTAATTTATGTTCTTTTTCTCTGATGTATTTATTAAACCAATTATTTGTATCTCATTTATATTAAACATAAATTACTTTTTGAATGAGAAAACAAAGATCTTTATATTTCTACTTTGCTTTTCTTTGTGTTGGCAAAACCATCCAGTGTACATTGTCTTTTTTTTCTAGTTCTGAGCAATGGTATACATTCACAATTGAGTTTAATAATGAAATGAAAAGTTCATTAATTTGTCATGGGAGAAATAAATTAGCTCTAATTTGTTACCTTAGCAATCTCCTGGCTACCAAGTCTTCAGAGGTTGGAGCTCCCAGAATGGATTATTTTCTTATTTTAGGAGAAATGAATGGGTAGGGAGCTATAGGCCTAGTCCAACTTACTGATAAGTTCAATTGAACAAATAGTATTAAATAGAAATGTTAGCAGCAATTACATGCTTATTTTTGAAATACCAGAAGCATATTCAGAGCTGCAGTTCAGCAGCTGGCTTTGGATGTAGCTAGTGCTTCTGTGTGCAATACCACTCTGTCTACATTAACCTCTGCTGGAGCTTGAGCACAAAGGATCCTAACCAGCCATCCAGACCTATAATTTTATTTTGCTTCTCTCAAAAATGCTGCAGATACATTACAAAATTGTCTTGTATAAATCTAGTAAATGAGTGCTAAACAATAGGTTATTTTCAAGTATGGACAAGGTTAAATTCCTCATTTAACATCCAGAAAGATGGGACCCTTACAAAAATTAACCTTATGGTAAGACCACCTTTCCAAGAAAAACCCTGAGAGTTGGGAAACAGGAAAAGTGCCAGTTCACTGGTACCTTTTTTCCCCCTCATCGAGTGCGTTCTCAAAAATTATGTCCACAATTTATGCTACTAAATATAAAAGTGGTGAATTCTTATGCTTTATAACATAGGACATTTTCCAGTGACAAAGAATGGCAGGTGGAATGTTTATGGCATCATACTGGTGTGTCCATGGCCACTCTGAAGGTTCTTGTAAAAGAAGTCAAAACCAAATAACTGACTTGAAAGGGGTGAATTGTTTCATTACCTGACATGTAGTCAGTGAGGCTGCTTGAGTTCAGGAAAATGTCTTTCCAGAGCCCACAGCTCTCAGAACTGTCTGTTCTGTGGTGCCTGTGTGTTTGTCCTGGTTTAAGCCCAGCTGGAAGTTGAGCACCATGCAGCCACTCAACTCAATCTTTCTTCCCACCCACTGTAGTGCAATGGCAAGGAGAATCAAGACAAACTTTTATGTTGAGATGACAACAGTTTAATAATCAAAAGCAACGTAAAACAGTGCAATAATGGTAAATGATAGCAATGATAAGAAAGGAAAGAAAACCCAAGTGATGCACAATAATTTTCTCACCACCCGCTGACCGATATCCTTTTGCCAACCCCGACCAACCCCCTTTCCAGATAACTCCCCCAGTTTATGTACTGGGAGTGATGTCCTACAGTGTGGAATATCCCTTTGGTCAGTTTGGATCACGCATCCCAGCCATGTTCCCACCCAGTTTCTTTTGCTGACCCTCTCACAGGTACAGCATGAGACAAGAGAAAAAAAATCCTTGACTTTTGATAAACAGAATTTAGCAAAAAAACAAAACATTGGTGTGTTATCAACACCATTCTCATTCCGAATCCACAACACAGCACTGCAAGAGCTGCTGAGAGGAAATTAACTCGACCCTAGTGACAGCATTCTTTTGAAATGTGATATATTGACCATGCTAGGACAGCTCTCTGAAGCACATGAAGGATTTGATCTATTTCAGCCAACCCCCATATTCTTGATCAAGACTTCCTCCCTGATGCTTTTCCCATGAATAAAAAAAAATTGTGTGCAAGATTAGATTTTAAATTTATTAAATTTATTCATATTCATTACTTTATACACTTTATCCTTTATGTGAAGCTTACTTTTGTTCCTTTATTAAATTAAAAAAAGAATTCTCTTCAACCAGAGGAAAAGAGAGGTTAACTGATTTGTGTAAACTAGCCAGTAATAATAAAAAATTACTCATTCGTCTTTATTTTAGAGCCTCTTTAGAAAAAGAACCATTAAAATGTAAGAAATGCTTTCTGTTTTTAAGTAGTAAATGGTCAATTATTCTGTGACTCTGAAAAGTTTCCAGGTCTTTTTCTCAGGTATTTTTTTCTTACTTTCAGTGGTCAGGATCTCTGTATTAAGCTACACCAATTTGTGCACCCCATTTTTCTTCTCCAGTGATTTTGGGGGTTTTTTGCAAGCTTGTTAGGATGTTTTGAGCAATCTGGATTTGATCTCAAGTTTTGTAATGAAATTGTCATGCTTTCAGTTTGGTTTTTTTGGGGTCTTTTGTTGGTGTTTTTTGTTTTTGTTTTTTTTCTGGTTGCCACTCAAGCTTGAGTGTTAGAATCCAAACCCTGCTCTTACTGAGCATTTCACAGCATAGAAAGAGGCTGTCTCATGAGGGATAAAAATGTAGTGATAGTCTTGTCATAAAGTTTGTGAAGCTTTGGAGATGTGAGATGTTTACTCTTTTGATAAAAGTCATCAACATGAAAATGAGAAACAGGTAAAGTCAGAACAAGAATTAACTACCCATTGTGTACTCAGATTTCCACCTCCCTGGATGACTTTTAAGAGCCATTCATACTTTTTCCTTTTGCTTACATAGATAACACAAATAAAAAATGGCAATTTAAGCTTTGTACTCCAGATTTTTCCTTGTTCTTGTACCATTTCTTTTCAAGACTTTAAATGTAAAAATTGATAGCTCTGCTTTGATAAGAAGTACTGACCCAGAACAGAGTCTTCTTCCAGTGTTATTTCAGTTTAAGTTTTTTGCCATTCAATACTTTTATTCTAAAATCTTTATTTTCTACTCAGGCTTCATTGTCCAGGCATTTCAGCTTTCTTAAAGCTTTGGGTTTTTTAAGTTTTATGAGATACACCCCTCCCTGAAGGGTTAATAGAAGTGGTCTGAGTAAGAAAAAGGCCTGTGAAGCCAAGAAATTACATCTGTTTTTACAGCATAATTGCCCTTTTCTGAGTCCAGAAGCAGAGAGCCATCTTGCAGCATATACCTGTGACAGCTTCACTGCTGAATGTAGTGAGATTGAAACAAGTAAAATATGTTCTTACTAATGCAGGAATTCACTTGTAATATTAACTTTGTCCTTGCCATTTGCTGCACACCTTAATGTTTTAAAGCAAGTGCAGTGAAGGTAAAAAACTCAATTACACATCTTGTGCATCAACAGTTTAGGGAAACACGTCTCTTAATTTCTGTTTTCCCACTTAGGAGTGTAGAACAGGGTGTGCATCCTTCCTAAGAGTGGGAATTATTGTACAAATGTGTTCCCTTCTGCTTTGACCAGCACAGTAACTGTGGAAGGCAGGCTGCAGGCAGCAGCCTCCTCCTGCCTTTAAAAGAAGAGCAGAGTTAAGCACAGAGGCCAAGGTGAATCCATTTCCATTCCAACATGTGCTGGGCACTGCAGTCACTAGCAGAGAGCAGAACAGTTCAGCTCATGTTTAGTACTACAGGCTGTGGTTTGGGCATGTGGCTCATCACCTGCCTTGATTCTCAGCAAAGACCTCTGATTTCAGAATTGAATCCTTGGGGGGGCTTTGCAGTGATTCATTAATATTAATAATCATTAAGATAATAAGAAATCAGTTCTTTCTTCCTGGCTTCATGATATTCTACCATTCTAGTTAGGAGATACCTCTCCCTTTCCTGGTGTGCATCTAACTGCATGTCTGCCCCAAAACTTTGATGTTAGCTGCTAACATTCATTTATGAATATAAAATAGTTCTTTTTGAGTTTTGTAAAATTTAATTTTGTTCCTCTGGTAAACAGATACTTAAGGAGCTGTATGTATAAAACTACCAGTGAAATTTGTGACCACCCTACCACCTAATGTACTCTTACACGAAACCATTTTGTCATTGTTACTGTGCTGTGTTCTCTTTTCCAGTTTCCAAATAAAACAGTAGCCCAAGTTGCCTGCAGTATGCTGAACATGCTGATACATTATGTACATAGGCTTCAACTATATCAAGCTGATTCACCGTTAAGAATAATACTAGTAAGTAATTATTTTTAATTGAAATTTTCAATTATTTTAAATTAATCACTACAATGTACTACCCTAAAGTTAAACACTTGAATATTGACAATTATGTTTTGCCAAATACTGAATTAGTATAAACATAGTCTTACTTAACACTAACAGTAAGGAATTGCAGCACACATAACTTCCTGACTCCAGTATAGACATGTAATGTGTCTATATCATGCCTGTTTTTTCTCAGAGAAAAAGTGTCATGAAAATGTTGTCAGTAAAGTACAATTTTTTCTTAATACTAGATATCTTCAAGCATGTTTATTGAAGTTCAGGAAGAAAATGATTGCTTAAAATATGGTTCTTCAACTTTATTTTGTATATCCATGAAAGAGTTTCAGTATAAAACAAAAATAATATTTTGAATATGCTTCCCGTAGCAAGGAGGTAGACTATGGCCTCTGTGAGTCTGAGCCACAGAGGGCACCCAGGTTCTTTTCCTGTGAAAGCTTCTTAAGAGATACAGCAAGCATTTCTGTGATCCTCTGGAGACATATTTTTGATCAAATAGAGACAGGGTGTATGCAAATTCTAGTAGTTCTAAGAAACAATCTAAGTAGCTCAGATAGTACCATACACAAACCAGCACCAGATTTCTTCCCACGTCCTACAAGTGTGCTGAGTCATGTTCTTTTTATGGCTGAATATTTGAGGTAGCTGTGTAATTTCATTGTCCTTAATGCACCTACATCAGTCAAACAGAACATACTCCTTCAATGTGTTCTGCAAAACTCAATTAAAAGTGTTTTTATTTTAAAAAATTGTCAAGGAATATTGTAACTTGTCTCAAAATAATTGTAATAGAATTTAATCGTGAATCCAGTATCATGTTAGAGTTACCTGCTTAAAAAAATATTTTAAACTTAAATATTTAGGTTGTATTTTAAAAGAAATATGCTTAATTTCCCCAGATTCTGATAGCAACTATTACACATCTGCTACCCAGTACAGAAGCTTCCTCTTATGAGCAGGACAAGAGAGTAAGTATTTTTCATTTCTAGTACTTTCTGCCTTCTGAAAGCTGTGTCTCTTCTGAATTAGTTTTGCTGTGGGCCTATTAGGTCATTTAAATTTGGGCATTTTGGTGCAGTTTGTTTCTGACAGCTCCATCTTTCTGGGCTACCATTCCCACAAGGAGCTAGAGTTCATCTGTTGTTCATTTTGGTCTTCAGAGCTCTGTTTCATCTTCTGTCTCTGTTTGCAAGAAGTCAGGGGCTATTGTAGTCTACACTCATATGCCAAGCTACCCACTTTTCCTCTTGAGGATGCTTTCCATAATTGGCCAAGTTTTCCCATGAACTACTGTCAATTGTACATGAAATATCAAATAAAAATTGTCTTACCTATTTTGACAAATGTAGTCCTAATGGGTTTCAAAAAAATTGGTTAAAAATAAAAAGACTCAGTACCCTTCATTATTAGGTTTATTATACTTTTGAAAGACAAACTTGGAATGCATTATGTGAAACTAGTAAATTAGGTAAATAGATTTTTTTTAAAACTTCTATTTACCTTGAGAAATATTTTAGAGAATCTTGCAGATATTTATCTGAATTGTCTTCTCTTCGACAACTGAGTTTTAAAAATCAAAAACTTTTATTTGGTCTGTAAGTTATTGATGATTTAGTGTGGATTTGTGTCTTAATCTAATTCTGTTCCAGAGTCTTTCCAAACATCCCAAGAGGGAGTTGATTCTTTTCCTAACTGAGTAACCTACAATATAGGAAGCAGTTGGATTTCTTTCATATGATAAAATATGATATGGTACTGCATAACATTATTGATATGTTATAAAGGACATTATGTGTTATTTATAAAGCACTAAATACAGGGGAATTGGTTCCATTTTGTGTAATCCTTGATTCACTTTACTGTGAAATATATGTGCAAAATGGCACATCAGCCTTAATTTGGACCTGTGTTATCTGTCATTTTAAAAACAACAGCCTACAAATCAATTTTGGAAACTGTGGGTATCCTCCTAAGTATAGTATCTGCTCACAGTCCTACCCTGATGAGAAACTGTTGAATGGATGGCCTTTGTAAATCCTCTGTAGCCAGTTTTTACTGATGCCATAGTTTTTGAAGATTCAGTGGTTAACAAGTGGGACCTGCCATTGCTGCAGAAGGCTGACTTTACTGTATTGAAAAAAAAGCAAAACAGAGAAATAAAATAAAGGGATAAATATGAAATAGCAGGTGCTGGCTTAATTGATTTGTAATGGAAAGTGTTTTTTCCAGTTGGTGGTTTCTTTACTTCTGTGCTTATTGGATTGGATAATGGCCTTGCCATTGAAGACTTTGCTGCAGCCTCTTCATACTACAGGAGCAGAAAATGATAAGACTGAAAGATCTGTTCTTAATTGTATATATAAGGTACACGTTTCTTTGCTCACTTATTAAGAATTTCTATGTATGGAGGTAGTGTCAGTTTCCATGGAAATGAAGGCAAACGTTTTCTGTAAGCTGACCTCCATTCTTCTGAAATATAGACTGCTGGCTCAGTTCTTGTATGTTTCACTGCATCAGCTTGACCTTTGGTATATTTGGAATAGTAGATTTTGGTTTACATTTTGGATGGTTAACCAAGCCTTTTTTTTGTATGTCATATAGATTGCAGATGCTTGTATTGTAGAATATTAACTGTACATTTAATACAAAAGGATGTAATTTTTATATATCAAGCAGTTTCATTTAGCAATGAGAAAAGCAAAAGCACTTTTGCTTTTGTTAGACAGTAAGTTACAATTACTGTCTTTAGGAGCTCAGGAGAAAGGGGTTTTTATCCTTTTTGCAAGGGAAGGGGATTAAAACCTCTAGCAGCTTAGACCTAGCATATGTAATTAAAGAAGATAGGAGATCTAAAAATAAAGGTAGCCTAATGATTGTTTTGTGAGTTTTGTTTCATTATTGTTAAATTCCACTTTGGTGGTAATAATTTTCTTTGCAGACCAGAGCTTTTTTCTGTAAACATTAAGCATCTAAAATTTTCCAATGTTTCATCATGCCTGCCTTCCAACAAATAGATTCTTGAAATGCAAATGAAAATAAACTTCATTTCTTACAAAACTATACATTTCAGTAGTTAATGTAATGAAATTCTGGTTTCTTTCTAGGTTCTGCATGGATGTGTCTATGGGTCTCAGTGTTTTAGCAACCCAAAATATTTTCCTCTAAGCCTTTCTGATCTGGCATGTATGGATTATGATCCTTTTATGCATTTAGAGAGCTTAAAGGAACCAGAACCACTGCATTCTCCAGACTCTGAGAGGTCTTCTAAACTTCAGCCAGTTACTGAAGGTTTGTCTAATTGCCTAAATACATTTTCTTTAAAAAAAATTTGTCTGGGTTTTCAGTATTATTTAAGTGTTGGTCTACAGCACGTGTTTTCAGCTATATGTAGACACTAGGTAAGAACCATTAGTATGGAATGAGCAAATGTAATTTTTGAGCAATTACCATTTGATTAACTGAAATAAGTATGTTCTGAACAGCACCAAGATCGATAGGATATGGATTCTTCTGTGCTCTGTGTATCAGCAGAAGTGTTAAGTTCTGCAACATGGATGAATGTTGCTTTTCATTTTACCTTCAGTAAATTAATTTTATTTTTCCTTATTTTGCTCCTTTTTCTAGAAGAATTTTGGATTTTTGTTCCTGTTTGACATTGCAGTATTGAATGTTTTCCATGATATTTTTTAGCCTATCGTAATTTTTTGTTGATCTCTTTTTACACAGCTTAAAACCACAGATTTTTTAAAAAGAGAGAAATTTTCTCTCATCTGGTTAGAACCTTAGGAGACATGGGAATTAGCATTTTCTTCATAATTCAGAAATAAAGAATCAAGAATCTAAGCCACAGAGGACTATCATGTATTATGCAGTGTATCTAGTAAATATCAAATGGTTACATAGGGAAGAAAATTGAAAAAGATGAGATTAAGATATGAGCAACTCTAGTTGCTAGTGCTAGTTGCTAGTGTAGTGCTATTCTGCCTCTGTATTAAGTTGTTCCATTTAGGCTTTTTTAAGGGTATTAAGAACCAGATAAATGCAGCAGTTCTTTGTAGCAGCTGTGTGCTAACAGCAGGTGATTTTGTGGTCTGTAGTGACTACGTGCTGTTTTTTATGTAGAGAAAATGGCTAATCATTGTGCCCTTGTCTAAGGCATGCTTCATCATCCTCAAGTACTTTTTTGGCCAAAGAATTCTAAACATAGAGCTGTCCCCTAATAAGCTCAGTATTGGATTGAACAAGACTGATCTGAGAACTACTGGCAGGAGGAGCTGTAATTATTAAATTTACCGAAGAATGAAGCAAGGTACTATAGTTGGCTTTTCGTCAAATGGCTGTGGCCTTATTAGTAAAAAATAATCATCTGCAGGGTCAGAATGAAAGAGGCTTCCAAGGATTCATTTTGTCCTAATTACAGTCTCACCTATACGTATTATGTAAAGCTAATATTTAAAGCATTTGCCAAAATTTACTTCCACTGCATGTTCTATTACAGTGTAGTGAATTGTAGTAGCTTTTTATGCCTGGCATCTTTTGTATTCTGTAATAATCTGTAATTATGGGTTAGAAGCAAATGCTGTGTGGCTTTTTTAATTTGACAATCTGAAAAGACAACCCTGAATAGATTTCTCTTTAAATGAATACAGTTGCACAAAGCCTTAGCATCAATATCTTCATTTTGCATTTCCAACCATGATCTTTTCTTTTATGATTTCTTGTTAAATTTCTTAATAAAAGTAATTTCAGATGTTCCTTTTATCTCTCCAGATGAATTAAATTTCAGGGCTCTGGAATTGTAAGTTAGACTGTGAAATTTAATTGGTAGACCTACAGCATTATAACGCAACCCTGGTTCTGCAACCTTGGCACGTCTAGTCCCCATTGCCAGGCAGAGAATAAAATTGGCGGTGCTTGACCGGTTGCACAGCATCTGTTCTCCCTGGCATTGTTGGAGGAGTGAGAGGAGTAAAACTAGTGGGTAACAACCAGTCTGGCTCTCTGTCAAGACCAAGGGTCAATTAGTACAAGCTAGCAGCAGAACAGAATGCCAATGGGTCAGCATCTTTTAGCAGAGTAAAAGGGCTATCATAGTACCTTTCTTGAAGGAATGGAAATGAGCAGGGCAGAAGTTACATGGAATTCAGGGAAGTTCTACAAAAACAGGGTAGGAATTGTGAAACTCTTTCCTTAGGCCACAGGCAAAGCTGCAAGTGCTGAAATGACAGAATTCTTAAGACAGGGTGCTTTAATGGATGTGATTGACTTACCCTGTTATGCCTCCATTGTTCAAGGTCAGATCCATCTCAAGTTTTGTGAATACTTAGCCACAGCATAATCTGTTAGAGGTAGTTGTGATTGGAAGGTTCTAGTAAGCTTACACAGATACAGTGGTCTACCCATTATTTATTTGATTGATTTTTACCCCATTATTCATATTTCTCCAAACATATGTTAAAATCTTTGCATAGATTGATCTTTTTTTGCTAATATTTTTAAATTTCTAATGAAAAAGCCTTCCCTGCCTGATGTCTAGTCTTAGCTTTTGTTTAAAAAGTAGAAATATAAAGTATTTTTCATTTGCCATTTTACTGAAAGGACATAAAATGCACACTTTTAAAAAAATACTTGGTACATAGTGCATCTGGATTAACACAATTTGTGTTTTGTGAGGAATATTTTAGAGATGGGCTCTCTGTTACTGCATGTCTGTATAGCTGAAGTTAACAATTAGAAAGGAATGAGACTTGCTTAAACTAAGGTAAAATACAGGAAATTAAGCTAAGAGGGACACTCTTAGGCTCCCTCTAAACATAATGAAAGAAAAATGTTTTTAGAGAGTGATTCATCCCATTGAATTTGAGATAATTCAGTCTGTACAGGTCATCATTCTTTACACATCTAAAATTATAAGGAGAGTTAAATTCCCCCTTCAGTCATTGTTTTTTACTTCTACTACATAACCATAGTTGCTTAAAACTATTCAGCCAAAGTTGAATGAAAAAGTTAATAGCACATCTTAAAGAATCCTTCATTCATGCTACAGATACAAATTAGTAGTGATGGACCTTCAGCCTTTCCACAAAAGAGGTAATTTCAGGACTGAGAAAAATAAATAGTATAACATTTCTTGTAAATTACCCAAATGATCATGTACATATTTAAATTACATTGCCCTAGCCAGAGGCAGTACCATTGTGAAGAAAGCAGCAATGTGTTCTCTCAGGAAGACAGGTCAACAAAGCAGTGAGCTGGCTGCCTTAATGTGTAAAGATATGGCTTAGTTTGTAGAATTTGTGGTAAAGCTGTGATGGCTTGCATTATTACATATTTTCATTTGCCCTCCAGAAACAAAGAGCATGATTTAGATACTCATTTTAAGGTTTTAATATATTGAATGTTCAGTTATTCCTGATTGAAGAGATGTGCTTCTAGGAATAAATTAAGTTGCAAAATTAATTTTAAATTTTCATATTTTCAAAATGCATTACTAGGCTTGGGATTTTTTCCTTTTTTATTCCTGGGAAAACCATCATCAAAATCAGGTTTTCTGTGTGGCAAAAATGTTTCAAGATTACTTTATTTTATTTCAACATAACAGGTTGCATCTTACAGTCTACTTTTCAGTATACTTCTCTTGATACTTCTAATTAAAGCTTTCTGTGTCATTTTTAGATCAGCAGCATTGTATTCTGAGAGAAGACTTAGATGTAGTGTTTGAGTTTTATAAAAGAAACAATGACAGATCTATGATTTTAATTCAAGTGCAAAGTTTCCAGGGCAAGGCTGTATTAGGACTGAGAATGGATCTTTCAAATTTAAATTAATTGTTCCCCTCTTTGTCTCACTGTGTCACCTTTCCTTTCCCATATGTCCTTTAGGCTCCTAAGACACACACACAGGCACAAAACAACCAAGGTCAGTTTGAGATCTTCAGGGTTTGGCACACAACAGTAACAGTAATAACATATGCTAGAAGGTCCTTATTTCTTCAGGTTTCTCAGCAGAACTTAAGAGGAGGCATTTAACCTTTATAGAGTGGGACTTCGGGTATCTGGAAAGCCTGTGTGTCTCTGCTCCTGGGAACCTGAGCAGAGTATTTTTTACCTTATTTATCTCTGCAGTGGCAAGTGCTAAATACTTGGTATAAATATCCTGATAAAGATGGGCCACCCTCTGCATTGTCCAGGTGCTAGTCAATAATGTGCTGGTAAATGATTCTCCAAGCACCCAGCTTATTTTCTCCTTGTTTTTTATAAAATCTGCTTCCAGTTCCTTCTTATGTTTCAGCAGATGGCACTATAACTTAATTTCCTTGTATGCTGCCAGTATCTGGACACATAATTCAGCATCACTGAATGTTTTTATATTTGTAAATTTTAAACCTCAAGAACGCTATACATGATAAAAATATCTCTAATTTACTTGTATTATTTCTCAAGGCATTAATTTATTAAAATACTTGAGTAAATATGAGTTTTAGAATTGTATAAATGTTATATTGATTTTGCCAGCTATTAACTGGATGAAACGTTTCCCTATTTGCAGTTCAGATGGAGTGCTTCCTAAAGAAAGGGAATAGCCAGAATCCCAGACATCTCCTACATGCTGTACCCAAACCTTTTCAGGGGAAAAAAAAAGGCAAATACATACTACCTGTTTATTTTTGCAGATGCTGAATGCATCCATCTTCAGAATCTGAAGATCTGTAATGTCAGTACCTATGACAAATTTGCCTTTATTTTTCCAGTTAAATCAATTAAGACTTCTGAAACTGAGAAATTTGTTTATTAAACATTAGGTTTTGCAGCTTATGAATATCCAACATAAAGGGAGATGAATTCATTATATTTTACTTCTATCCCAAGAGGTTCCATATTCTCAGTAAATACTGAATGAAAAAGTAACATCATTCAGAACATTCTGGTTTGATGGATTTTGGTGAGAAAGAAGATGGGAAGCATTAGCAGCAGTTTTCAATGTTCAATGTAATTCAAAATACATTATATAATCCTAAAGAGTACAGATTTTTAATCTTCCCTTTGTAAATCCCAAATTCAGGGCATCCATGCCCAGTTACAAGAGAAGGGATACAGAAAACAAGTATTTTGCCATTTTGATCTTGTTCCCTCTTCCACCAGTTTTATTCTGCAGTGTAATATTTTTGTGTATGGGTTCTTCAGTGGGTCCCCTGAACCAGTTGATGGTTCTCTGCCTGAAAGAGTCACTTGGTCCAGCTCATGTATTTACATAGAGTATTGACTTGATAAGAATAATTTAGTAACAATATAGTACTGTGTTAGCAGGGTGTGATATAAACATTAAAAACACCTTTTTTAAAATTTAGATGACATAACATGCAAGTGGAAGGGCATGCAGCAAAGAAGGAGGTAGCAAAAACCATGTTGAAATACCAGTGCATGTCATAGGATGAATTTCACATAAGATGGGCACAATTAACTTTTCTTTCTTCCTCCCAAGATTTTCTAACCTGAAGCTTCTTAAAATGCATTTGTGGCATGGGATTTAATTTTTAAAAATTTTGATAATGTTAGATCATATTCAATATAAACAGCCTGGTCTTTGATTTTGTACTTAAAATTATCCAGTGCTATTCTCAAGCTGACCTACAGCTATATGCTCCCCAGGGAAATTAAGATGGATTAGACCTTTTGTGCATCTATCTTCCTTTCTATTTCTCAGTGTAATGATGTGTATAAATATAAAAATACACTGCAGTTGGAATGGACATCTTGCAGCACAGTTATGATCTCTACTTCAACAGCAATTCAAGATTTATTTTCACTAGATAAGAAATCACGTATTTTAGAAGAACAGTGCTAAAGCTATGGCAAAGGAAGTATAATCTGTAGACATAGACATGGCTGTAGAATAATGGAGATGCTTCTTTAACTGTTTTAGGATTTTTCATGCTGTTTATATACAAGAGCAATGGTGACCAACATACATATTTTTCTGTTACTGAGCTGCGTGCGTCCTCAGCTTGCAGGGCTCATTCTCTCAGGAAGAGACCAAAAGAAACACATAAATCTCAGTGTTGTTTTTTGAACTCCTCTTTTAAAACCTGTGCTCTTTCTCTTGCAGTGAAAACTCACATGCAACAAGGGTTAATTTCTGTGGCTGCTCGTACTGTGATAACACATCTAGTCAACCACTTGGGCCACTATCCTATGAGTGGAGGTCCTGCCATGCTGACCAGTCAAGTGTGTGAAAACAATGACAATCCATACAGTGAAAGTCCCGAGCTTTCTCCTGAGCTTTTTGAGAACCCAAATCTTCAATTCTTTGTGTTAAACAATACTTCCCTGGTGTCTTGCATACAAATCCAAGCAGAAGACGACATGCCTGGGGGAGGACTGTCTGCTGGACTTGCATCAGCTAATTCAAATGTTAGAATTATAGTGCGTGATCTGTCTGGCAAATATTCATGGGATTCGGCCATTTTGTATGGACCTTCATCTTTATGTGGATCTTCACAACAAACATCTTTTGCACTTTCATTATCTCAGCAAGATAAACCAGAAGATGCTCTTTCATCTTTTGAACATGTGGAGGATGTATCTGCAAGAGATGGAATTACGCTCCAAGTTAAAAGGAAATTTAGAGACACTGTACCAACATGGGATACAATTAGGGATGAAGAAGATGCTCTTGATGAGCTGCTGCAGTATTTAGGTGTTACAAGCCCTGAATGCTTACAGAGAACTGGTGTTTCACTCAACATCCCTGCTCCTCAACCTGTCTGCATCTCAGAAAAGCAGGAGAACGATGTCATCAATGCAATTCTGAAACAGCACACAGAAGAGAGAGAGTTCGTTGAAAAGCATTTCAATGATGTAAATATGAGGGCTATGGAGCAGGACGAGCCAACCTCACAAAAGCCACAGTCAGCATTTTACTACTGTAGATTACTTCTCAGTATACTAGGAATGAATTCATGGGATAAAAGGTAAAACTACTCATATTTTAAGAACTTTTTTTAAGGAACTGTGCTCTTCTTACCTTCATAATAGAGTTTGTTAAGCCAAAAATATTACAGGCCAGCTAACAAAAGAGAGGGGATGTGCATCTAAGACCTAAATGGCAGCTTTCTTCTGCTTTTCAGCCTGTCATTTAGAGAGACAGAAAGGAGGTATCTGTTGTGTTTATTGTGATTCATAGTCTTTCCTTAGAAAGTGTTGTAAGTCAAATTGAAGGAATCTTGTATTCTCTTTGCTTCCCATTTATGTTGCTGCAAAAATCAGCTGCAAAAATTACCTTTCAATGTCAGAATAATACTCAGAAAGTGTCATATTCTCAGCTATTGTGTCACTGGACAGTGTCCTGCTGCTTTGTCTGCTAAAAGCATGCTTGCATGCAGCCTCAAAGCCTTGCATGTGTATTAGCTAATGAGAAAGATGTGTCCCCTACTATTTATTTCAACACTGGCTGTGCTTGAGTACTGTTTGAATATTGTTTAGAACAGGAGAGAACCATGTTCAATTACAGAAGTAATGTCTCTTAACATTATTATTTTTGTGTGGGTGTGGTTAAGTGCATGTCTGCATATACATGGGGGTATGTACAAATATTACAAATATTAGCGTCCTAGAATTTATGGGTCTTTCTGAAATCTTCTTCTGCCAGTGCTTTCAAATTCCATATTAGAATCATTGATATATTTTCCTACTATGAAGGGAAATGGATATTCAGTAAAACAAAAATAATCTGTGTCACTGAGGTATCACTGGAATCAGACAAAACATTGGTATTACAACCCTTCTTATTTGGGTCTTTAATTCCTCAAGGCAGTCTGGTTTTGAACAGGACTGCTCTTAATTCCACACTGTTTTGTGGGAAACATCTTAAGCACAGTTGAAAAGACATGAAAACTGCCTTTCTTTCTCTAACATATTGGTTTCGTTTTTTGTTTAAATTGTTGCAGCTGGCTGGGTGATTACTGAGCTAAATTCTGCTCTGCAGTTCAGGGTAGCAAAAGTTCTGTGTTGAATGCACCCACTCCTTACAACAGTAGACTAATGGGAGTGTCTTTTGTCAGTAAACATGTATTTTATGGTTCTTCTGTAGAGAAGAAATGGGTCACACAGTCAGATCCAAGGGGTTGACAGAAGAAAGTAGAAAGAAATAAAGGTTATACTCAGGGTTGTAATGAATGTAGATTTGCTGGAGTAAGAAAAATTGCTTGTATATTTTTTTAAGATGTCTTGATTTTCATATGTTAAGAAAGGACTGTTGAAAAGGCAGAAGCATTTATTGACTGTTCCTGAGTTGACCTGGATATGTTGTTGTACCATTGTTGTACTGTTCTGTATCCATCAGTGAAGAGGTAATAAAAGAGTTACAAATTTCTCTATTTAGAAGGAGCTTTCATCTCCTGAAGAAAAATGAGAAGTTACTTCGAGAACTCAGAAATTTGGACTCAAGACAATGGTAAATTCTTTTAATGACTGCCTACTTACTTGTTCTAAGTGTGCTTTTACTCAAATGGCTCTAATTGCATAGATGTGAGAGTTGAGCTAATTTTTTTAATAGATTTTTAAATTATTAATGTATTTTGCATAGTACTGTAGTTTTTTTCTGTTATACTGAAGTTGCATCAATTTTATTTGTAGGGTCAAATTCTGCACATAAAATATCATGAGATAAACAAATTTCAAAACACCTTATAATTATAAGCATTTGTGTATGCATAACATTTAAATCTTTTAAAACTTTGATATATCAAAGCCTTCTCATTTAAAGTTTTGATTGATTGTTTAGCTGTTTCAAATGGTCCCAGTATTTGAAGACACAGAGTTTTAGTTAGAATTGTAGCACAGAATTGAAAACTGACATTTTTGTAGAAGTTGAGACAAAACCTAGTGGAAGTTGTAGAAGTGTGAGAAACCATCTCCATTTGTTCCAATGTCTAACAATAACCTGTCAACAGAAGACAGTTAAATGATTATGATCTTTAAAAAATATGTAAAAATGCTTCATTCAGTTGGACAAGCTGCATTTTCGCAATGTTCAGAGGGTGCTGTTGTTCATGGGCAGTGCAGTGCGAATAATGCCCACATTACAGGTTTTGCCCATGTCAAAAACCCACCTATTCAATTAGTAGTTGGTACAGGCAGCACCACCCTGCATCTTAGAAGTGATGGAAGGGGTAAATGCTGCTCATGTATAGCAAAACTTCAGGCTCTAGAGAAGATGACACTAGAAAGGACAGAATGAAGAAATGGAAATATAGGAAATATCCAAAAAGAAGCCATATAATTCTATTGTATTTCCACTATGCATTTTTTATGCTTTAAAAGCCATGCTCTGTGTGTATTGTTTGCATATGTTCATTTCATATTGGTTAAGGCACTGTCATGCATTGACCATTCTGTTTTACAGCCGAGAGACACACAAGATTGCAGTGTTTTATGTTGCTGAGGGACAGGAAGATAAACACTCCATTCTTACGAATACTGGGGGAAGTCAAGCCTATGAGGATTTTGTAGCTGGTCTTGGCTGGGAGGTATTTATTCAATGTTTTTATTCTAGGTGTTTTTACAAAGACAATTACCAATATCTTGATATATTACAAGACTTTGGCTCTTCAGCATTTCTCACAAGTGCTGAAATACACCAGCTTAAAAATGGGATTTAGAGAAGAATTCCTGGTTTAGTTTCATTAGCATTACTAGCCATTAAAATTCAAGCTCTCAGCAACTGAAGAGAGTCTGTGCAGGCAAAGATAATTCTTTAAGGTGCAGTCCTGTACTTGGTTTCATGGACTGATTAGGAGGCATCTTGATTTCCCTGTAAGCTTGTAAAGTGTTAAGTCCATTGAAGTTTGAGTTTTGCTCAAATTGGGAACTTCAAAAAGTACAGACAAGCAGCTTCTCACATACTCTCTTCTTCCTGCCTTCCACTGCAGGCATGTGTCAGTTCACACACTCCACTCTACTTCTCTTCCAGCACTCAGAAATATTGTGATCTACCCCATCATCTATGTGGGCCTGCGGCTCTTAGTCACTTGCTCAATACTGTCATAAGGATTTCCTTTTTTCCATCTTTCTTTCAGATGCACAGGATTAATTGCCACTGTTAAGTTCCATTTGGCACTGTTGCACAGAATTCAGGAATGGCTTTGGTCCTGGTTGGCTGTATAGGAAGCTGCAGGTTTTTTGCTCCTCTTGCAACTTGTGCTCATCAGGAGTGTCCACATGAGTGTCAATCTTATTTGTCCTTTGTATGTCTTTACTCCTTAGGTATAAAAGGACACTACCAGATTAACTGTGTGGATAATGACTCTGACTTTCCCACAGGAACAGAGGAAGACAGCTACAAGTCTGCTGACTTTCATGAACATAGATGTTTATTTCCCACATTCAGGAGGAAAAAAAACAACACAAGTGCCATAAAATATCCTTCTTTAGTGGTTTAATTCTCTTAGGCAGTATTAGCTAGTTTAAAGAGTTGCTAGTTTGGATTAATAGTCCATAATGAGACAACTAATATTTTAACATTAAATTCTGCATCCTTTAGTATCAAGAAAACAAACATATCCCATGCAGGCAGAGATTAAATGTATTCACATCTGAAAAACAACATTTTGTAGTCACTGTTTTAAAGGCAGCACATTTAACATGCTTAGTTATTTCAGTGTCAGACTATTTCCCATTGATCTAAGACTTAAAAGCTTATTCACAAATTATCAGTTAGTTTCCTGTGATTTTTTTTAATATTCACAGAATAAAAAATTCTTTAAAAAAATGTATGGAAGGTAATAAATTCCCTGGCTGCTACACAGAGTTTTTCCAGAGCTCAGGTCAAAGTTGATGTTGTATCAGAGAATTTTAAAAAATTGAGAAAGCACATGTAAGTGACTACTCTCAAATGGTCAGGGAATAATGCAGTAAATATTAGTTACACAATCTTTCCTTTCTTCTAACCTCATCTTTCCAGTAGCTTTTGTGGTGACTGTGGAATATAGAATACTGGTACACTGTAGTTGATTTCCAGTCTAGTCAGCAAGTCTGAGCTCTTTTAGAAACCAAGTGTAACTATACTTTTGGGAAAAGGATCTTCACTTCTAAAGTTCTGTTAAAAGTGCATTTAAAAGTAAAAGAGTGTATTTATGACCTGATAAATTTTTTGGGGGTAAAGTTTCCTGGTCTTTATTTCTAGGTAAATCTCACAAACCATTGTGGCTTTATGGGAGGACTGCAAAAAAACAAAAGCACTGGATTGACCACTCCATATTTTGCTACCTCAACAGTGGAAGTCATGTTCCATGTGTCAACAAGAATGCCTTCTGATTCAGATGACTCTTTAACAAAAAAGGTAGGTGTTTCTGAATAAAGTGTTCTCTTTATAATAAACCTAGAGAAATTAGAGTCAAATAAAATCCAATAACGTTTTTAAAAAATCCAACAAAACAACAAAACACCATAAAATATCATAACATCTTTACCTGCTAAGTTGGTATATTTTCTGCCAATTTCTAATTTTTCCATACTGGTGATTTTTCTGATCATTGGAATTGTTGGCAAGAGCATATGAAAAGTGCAGGAAAGTAATGGTGCAGAAGAAAAAATATTACATCTGAATGATCTTAGTACTTTTGAAACCTTAGATGCCAATTAAGAAATGTGTGGTGAGTGCTTTCTGAGATGACTTTTTATTCACGTAAGGGTCATGTGCAGGGTATTAACATAATTTTCCCCTTAAAAAAAAAGTTAAAAATATGAAAACATTGTTTATTTTATCTAAGGTGTATTGTCCTGGGGGAGGCACAGGTTCTCAACAGCGATATGATCTCTTATAGCTGCATCAAGAAAAAAAATGCTTTTCTGTATTGGTATTTTTTTTCTTTAGAATTTAATAAATTCCGCATTAGTGATAATAAGTTACAGTCTCGAACATGTGTCCTACTATAAATGAACAATTAGCTATCCTCAGACTGTCCCCCCATCCTGCACACATACATCTTCAGATGTGCTAATCCATTCACTAGACACGTTAATGAGCACTGGTTGAAGTGTAATATTGGAGGAACTGAAGCTGGTTGACCTCAGCATGGACTTTAATACTTGTAATTAAATTAGATGGGAGACAGTTAGTAAAGAGAGAAATAGCCATGCCTCTGGCAAGCTTCAATTGTTAATGACTTCTTTTTCTTTGTGTTCAACTTGAAGAAAAAATATTATTGTTCTTATTATAGACTAACTATGAAATCTAACTTCTCACTGTTCCATCTCAGGTTGGTTTGGTGGGATTTTTTAATTAAAAATGCTTTTGCTTGTGTGCCTATTATGCTGCATCCTTTCTGTTCTTTATTTCCTGAAGTAGAGTCAGGGTAATACTAAGGTTGTTAAATGATTTATAGAAGTGATTAATAGCAAAAATAACTCATTTTAAAATTGCTACTGTTGCTACTGTTTTAGTATAGAACAATGTGGGGGGAGTCTGTTTAAGTTGACTGGCTTCTTTATTTTTTAAACATAAACCTGGTTTTATAAAACACAGCTTGTAATTAACCTTACAATGTTTGTTTATAATCTGTTTGAATTAGATCATTACAAAGTGGTGAAAAGGGGGAAGATGGGTCAAAAATAGTTAATAATGAAGATTAATTAATAGTGAATAATTTGAAAATGCTGTGGACTTCAGCTGAACACAGAAGCAAGATCTCATGTCTGTTTCCAGGAGCATGTCATGAAGGAGTTCAAAGAATGACCAACAAAGGCATTGGCAAAAGCAGGTGTAATATTCAAGTAAAAGTATGACACTGTTCATTGGCAAGGTTCAGTCTACTGCTGATGGATTCTTAAAGCTCACAGAGAAAAGTCAGACTAAAATATAAAATCAATCAATCAGTCTAAAATCAACGAAGTATGGTCTGTGAGGAGGCAGGGATGAAAAAAGGGTAAGGATGGGAAAGGGTAAGGATAAAAATCAATGAGGAAGATCCTCCCAGTGAGTCACAAGGTTCAGAGTGGATCCCCTTGCCAAACTCAGCCCCAGACTTGAGCAACAGTTTAGGCTTAAAACTTTTTCCAGCATGTAAACTTAACAGCACTTAACATCAATAGCTTAATTTAAACAATTTAACAAAAGGTTCTATAGAATTTACTATAGCCCAAGAGAGCTCACCTGTAGGCCTAACTTACTTAGACATATAAAATACTTAATCTGAGGGCAACATTCATAGTACAGTTGTTGTGGCACATTTACACTTGCATGCACACATATCTAAAGGAGTATGTATGAGGTATATGCCTTGTAAAAAATTCTCCTTGAGTTCAGTGAACCACTCATGTCAGATGCGTTTGCATCTTCTCATCAAGTGAAGGGGTTGGTCCTTGAGCAGCAGGAGTATCAGCCCAGGCTCCATTGGTGGCATTTGGCAGCAATCCTTGAGAGTTTGCTGCCTCTGCAGGGTGTCCCACTCGGAGATTGCTGGCTGCAGCCGGCAGAGCTCAAATGGTCTCACTTCCAACCCTGTTTGTAGGGCTGCAAGAGTTGAATTTAGTCACAGGAATTTTCCATTCTATCCACAGTTGGGGTTGGTAACTTTCTTTGACAGTTTAATTACAACTTTGATTACCAGTTCTACTGGACTGTTATTCGTGCAAGAAAAAGAACCTTCCAAGGTTGTTCATTAAAAAAGAGGATCTCATTAGATAGCACAAGCTCCTGGGACCAGGCAGTGTTTCTGATACACCAAAGAGGAGCTTAGCCCATGTGCTGTTTGTCAAGGCCAATGCCTAACAAGCTTTTCTAAGGCCAAGGGGGCAGAGAGGGATACACCACCCCAGAGCACCCTCCATCTACATAGAGCTGTTCTTGCCAGGCAAGGTTCAGGGCTGGTCCAGCCTTCCTGTGACTCAGCTTGTGAAAATTGTGTCAACTGGGCTTCTTCACAATTCCACCTTGCTCCAAACCTGTTTCTCTCCTGCTTTACCAACAGTCTCACTCATCAGTGATTTGGAATATTTGAAGTCTGTATGGATATTTAGAGTATATCAATAGATTGAGATTGTATTCGTGGCTCAGATACTGTTGACTGTTAAATCAAGCTGCTTTATTTCTCTGTGGGTTTCTTTCCTGTTCTTCCTCAGTGTGTTGATTTTATTCTTTTTCAGCATATTTTCCCAAGAACAGAGGCTTGTGAGCCTCCATCTCTGTTTCTTCTCCCTTCCCTAACAGTTTTTGGCCCATTCCAATCAAATCTAATAATGTTTAAAAGCTGTTCATTTTGTGTATGTTTAATGATGATATTATAACTAAAGCAGATAGAGTAGTAAGACTTTTAGTGCTCCCACTTAGCAAGTAAAGACTTTGTGGGAAGTATTAGATATCAGGGACCCAGCAGCAAAGAGAGATGTTAAGAAATTCATCCTAAACTTGAAAGAAACATCAGCTGAAGTTTACATCTTGGGATAAATCAGCAAGTGCTACCAAGAGACATGAGTAGGAAAACAGTCTTAATTCATTTACTATTTCTGCAACTATTTATGGTGCTTGGACTGAACATATCAGCAAAAGGATTGTGAAATCAGCTCACACACACTATCAAAATTATTTGAGAGCCATGTGAGTGCTAACATGATCTGTTTGTGACCTTCAGAGAAACTTGGGATTTGAGCTTCTCTACAGGTCTTTCATGGGATTTTTGTCTGTTTTATTCAATGGGAGAAAAACAAGCAAACTTGCAGTAGTTGTCTTCAAATGGCTGCTCATTTTTATATTGTAAATGTGCCTAGAGGTACATGATAGGTTCATCTTATAAATGGAAACTAAATTAAATTAAAACAAAACTTCTTCCTGCCAGTTGAGCCACTGTAAAATCAAGATTCTGCTGTTTCAGGGGCTAAGCCATTTTAAAAACGATTTTCCATCAGTCTTAGAGAGTAGTAAATTAAACTTTTAAGTGTCTTGATACCTCTGAAGCATTTGTTTCTGAGTATATGAGCAAGAGCAAAAAAAGACATGAATTCAAGAACCAATAAAAAACTTCTGATTGTGTAATGGAACTTAAGATTGAAATTCATACATAAAATAACGATTTAATTTGCAAATACAAAATTAAAAGTCTAATGCTGATAATGCAATCCATTCTGGTTTTGTTACAATTAAAGGTTAGAGTAAAAAGTATTTACAATAACCTTACAAGAACAAGCTTGCAGAGAATATGAGAACTAAATAATGTGAACACTCAATTCACAGAATGAGAAAGGTTGTAGAGACACATAAATGAGCTATCACCAGTCTAGTTCCTCCTTCCTTAGGAAAAACTTCCTAAAGGAGTGAAGGCATTGCAAGTGAGAATTTTATACACACAGTATATAAATAAAAAGTAGTCATGTTGTTAGTGGTTAGAATACTAATCAATCTTGAGCTTTTGGTATATTACACAATTCTAAGTTGTGCATGACATGATCATAACCACATAAAATCATTACAGCTCCCAGAACTTATAGTTTTTCTTATTGTATCGCTAACATGTATTGGGAACTTGAAGGTTTATAGATGTGAATTATTAGAACAGTATTTTTTTCAGTTACATTTAGATACACATATTGCAAAAAACCCAAACCAAACAAAATCCCTAACACACCATAGTTATTGAGACAAAGTTTTGTGAAATATTCATCTAGAAGGTGCATGCACTGTAGGCAGTAGTGCTGTTAAAATTAAATGGACAAAAGTAGCTGCATAAAGCCATTATTTCATATATCTTTGCTCCTTTTGTTCTTTTTGTAATAAACACTTCAATTTTTGAGAAGAAAAAAGTTGAGGCTAGCTCTTCTATCAGAAGAAAATATAATAGCTTTTTTCTGCCTCCTTTAGGTAAGTGGGTATTAGAAATTACAGTAATTTTGGCAAGAGTTCAAGGGTTAATGTAACAGATAAATAAAAGGAATTTTCAGTAAATTGAGCCCTGCATTATTTCACTTGTCTTGCCTTTCCAAACCTAATTCATTTAATTTTAAAAAGTAAATACTTAAATTCTTCCTGACAGTGTGCTTTGCTTTTACTATCGTTTATTACTTCAATTATACTTGGTATCACTTAGAACAATCTGCCATTTGGAAATTTCAGTATAGCCTGCAGCTTAGTTTAAAGTCTGGCTGCTATTGTAACATGTACAGCATATGACACTAATGTATCAAAATTAGATTTGATCATCCCTCCTGGTTATATTTATTTCACGTTTCTTTTGTATTCAGTTAACATAAATGTATTAGGAGAGCTGACACATGATGATGGTTATAGAGTAAGAATATTTTAAAGTATTTTGAGTTAAATTTGAAATTTCAGGTAACCTAACAGTCAGTCATTTTTATATATTTGTTCTAATGGAGTAGAGTTTCAAAGCAAGCCTTAAAAAAATCTGTTTGTCTCTTTTATCTCCTCAGGGCTGTCTTCCCGACAGCTCAGGTTTAAAATGGCTATAACAGAGCTCTTAATCTCTTTCTCATTGCCACCTTTCTGGATCACCACAGATAACATGACTATTGTGCCTGTCACTTGTGCCCAATAGCCTGAAATCATCTTTAATTTGGTCCACTTTCTGGATTCTTACATTCATTCTGTGCTTACAACTCTTCTTTTTCCCACCTAGCGTTTCTTCCAACATAGACTTTCCATGCACAAAATTAAAATTTATTCTCTATATGATAAACTGTTGTTTTGATTGCTGAACCTTCCTTTCTCTGGTCTTGATACTGTCATTCTTGAAGAATACTGGTATAAACAACATTTTTCTAATCTTTAACACCTTTTTACATTTGTAAAACAGCTGCTTTGCATTTGTCCATCTCCATGTTTGTGTCATGTCTTATGCTTAGATAATAACTCTCTAGGGCAGTGTGATCTGCATTTAGAGTTGTTAGAATACTGGTGTGTAAACTAGAATTCCAGGTGTTTCCAGTGTATCACCAGCTTAAAGTATAACATTATTCTAGGACTTTTTTATTATTTCTATTATTGCAGTGACTTATGTCTCTGGTACTTTGTTAGGCTTACTGTGATGTAAGCACATAAGAACCTGTAAATTCAGGAAAACAAGGTCAGGAAATAAGTGTGAAGACAACTGGTGGTGAGTTTGGAATAACCATTAAAACAGAATTCAGTCTTGACAGCTGTCCATTCTGTGTGCACCATTTTGTTAGATCACACTGGGACCACACCTTCTTGGGAAATCATGTTTTTTTCTGTCCTTAAAGTTTCAATGAGCAGAGGTAGTTGTAGCTCAGTATCTTGTGTCCAGGGCACTGAATTCAGTGAAGCAACCAATTAAATACAAAGAAATAAAGAATCCAGATTAAAGTTGAAAGAGGTCAGTCTCTGGTTCTCCTGTGGCATAATAATTACAGTGAATGATAGATTCTCAAAATGTTTGCTCTGCTTGCAGGAGATCTAGGTTGTTTAGCACTGCTGGATTTCAAGGTTCTCAAATGAAAAATTGAGAAGAAATCTAAAATTCTTCTTTCTAAAAGGTTTATGCAAAACCTAGCAGATGAAATAAGCCAGGAAAGCTTTTCAAGTCAATTTCAGGTATCAGATCTCTTCCATGAATCAAGTGTTGTTGATGAGTCAAGTTACCACCATTTGTGCTTTTTCAGAAGCTTTTCTTGCTGACCAAGGTGAGGACATCTGAAAGAAGCCATAAGGAGCACTGTGTTAGTAGTGTCAGAGCTTCTTCTGAAAAAACCCTTGTTTTCTTGTCTATTATTTTTGTCAGACATCTGACCACCTATAATAGAAACAAGGTTTTGATCCTGAGTACTTCTCTTTTTGTTATATAGCACCGTTCATACTTTACAGCATCATCCACCTACTTACATCCTCTGATTTTGACTCTTAATCCATTACATGTCACAGAGATGCCATTCTACATTTTACTCAAACTGGGTCATTGCCAGACCATTCTTGACAGTAATCATGAGGTGAAATACATTTGACAGGACTTGGAACTCTGAAATAATCTGATACATTTTTCTTTTCCTCTGAAGAAGTTTCTGCTTTCAGCCTGGAATGTATTCTCACACATATATTTAAGCAAACTTTGAAATTGGAAAGAAAGGTCGCTGATAGCTTCAGTATACTTGGCATCCAAAAATATGTGTCCTTTGTCAGTAATCCTGCTGAAATAACCACACAATACACTTTTATCACAGCAAAATCTGTTTCAGTCTAATGTGAAAACATGCATCAGGAGTGATGCTCCATCTGGGTAACTTTCATAGAAGTGCAAGAACTTGTATCCTGTCTGATTAACTGCAGGTGTCAGTATCTCAGGTACAGGGGCAACCTTTGACAAATGAAATTCAGAGGCAGTGATGCCCTCAAGAAGCTGCAGTATCTAAACTCTGTATGTTTTGGATTTTAAAGCTGTTTATTTGGCATATACACTGTCACCATCACTTGTTTCTAACAGTCTGTGAGTTTATTGTTTCTGAGTCTAAGGTGGCAAGTAAAGGAGGAAAAATTCTTTTAGTAAATAGTTTGGTCTTGCTGAATTATCAGTGGTGCAGTGCAGTGATGGTGTATCAGCTCCAGTTCTGCTTTTTGGCAGTTGGTTCAATGAGTTCAGTCAGTGCTCCAGATGGCCATCCTTCAATCTAGGATCGTGTGGGTTTTTTACATTCCACAACACTTCATGTCCAAACTGATTTTCCTCATGCTTTCTCTTTGGCTGGGCAGCCTCATTCTCCCTGAGCTTTTCACTTCCTTCCAAGCCTGTCAGTCCCCGATACCTTATCATTGTCATGTTTCAACAGTCACTTCGCTAAGGAAGCAAAATGGGAATTTTTTTTTTAATCTGAGGTGCAATTCCTTACTGACTTCTCTGGTGATGTAGCCAGTTTAAGATGTGACAACCCTGCTTTCCACTCCTGTCATGCTTCAAAAAAAGATGCCATCAAGTTGTTTTCTTGGGCTATGAGACCAGTACAATGAAATGGGCTGAATTTAAAACAAAAACCTGGCATATATTGGATCATGTTTGTGATCCATTAAAAAAATTATCTCATGCCTGAAGAGAGAAGTTGGTTAACTGTGACCAAAGAAGAGGAGGCCAAGGATAATGATTTATTAGACAGTGATGCTAGAAGAGACTGAAATGAAGCTGAGCCTTGTATAAACTTAGAAGATAGAACTCTGCCCTGATGATAATCAATGGAAGGGGCTGTTCTGGTGCCACAGTGCAAGGTTTCTTTAATTAATGTTTTGATGCAAAACTCAAAGGTAAGAAGGAGAAGTTGCCTTTCTGGGGATTTTGGAGGGGTTAAAGGGTTCTTTGTTGTGTATTTTGGAGTTTATCTTATCAAGTCCTCCAAGCTATAGCCAGGAAAGGAAAAACAACTAAGTGTGTTTCTTGTCACTCTCTTACTGCTCTTATTGATTATTGCTTTCTATAACTACATGAAAGGATGTGGAGGTGAGTCTGCTCTCCCAAGTAACACGAGACAGGACAAGGAAGTGGCCTCAAGTTACACTAGGGGCAGTTTAGGCTGGATATTAGGAAAAACTTCTAACAGAAAGAGTTGTCAAGCATTGGAACAGGTTACCCAGGGAAGTGGTGGCGTTGTCATCCCTAAAGGTACTTAAAAGATGTGTAGATGTGGTGCTTAGTGACATGATTTAGTGATGGACTTGGCAGTGTTAGGTTAACAGATCATCTTGATGATCTTGGAGGTCTTTTCCAGCCTAAATGATTCTATGATTCTAAGGTAGGAGAGGGTCAGTTTTGCAATTAATTGTCTTTTATGGTGTTTGTCATAATAAAGTGCTATCCAGGGGTCCTTCAACTGCTGTTTGTTCCTTCAGCCATTCATGTTGCTGTCTGGCTTTATTCTAACCCAATAAAATAAAGCTCAGTGTAGTGAATGTTGATATAACGAGTTCTTTTGCTGGGTTGGGTTTAAGTGTTGGTGCAGGAGTGTCCCCAGATAAGTGTTGTTCAAAGTAATTCAGCCATCTACCCAAGAGGCAAGAACAGCTGGCTTCAAAGGCACCACAGCCATTTTAGAGTAGATGTATGTACAGTCTGGTCCAGACAAAACAAATTACTTGTTGAGCATCAAAGAAGAGATAGGGTATTGAAGCCACCTGTCCTTTGCCCAGTACAACACTGAGGAAAATCCTTTTTTTTAATAGAAATATAACCCTGTTCTTCAGTCTGATACCATTTAAAGCTAACAGAGAAGAGCAGAGACACCTTCTTTTTATCTTTTTTTTCTCCTTTTTTTGCCTTTTTTTTGCCTTTTTTTTTTGAGTCTGCTACTGACAACTGGTGTAGGCCTTCAGATAAGACAAAAGTAGCATTCCAGGAGGTTTTGTAAAATAAAGAAGTGAATAATTGCAATTAAATTTCTCTGAAGACTGTGCATGTGTTTTGCTTTTATTTAAAGTGCAGTTGTGTTTTGAAAGTGCTATGGCAAATTATTGCTTTTTTATGTAGAATAGCTTCTTGTACCTGCTCAGAGTGGTGTTTGGATGTTACGTGTTAAACAGTGCAGTCCTTTGAATAACATCAAGGTGATTGTTTAACAAGTTCCACGCACCTAAAGCTGTGGAAACAAGTTGAGAACAAGGGTGAAGGCAATTGTCAATAACTGGTGATGCACTAGGAGATAAAAAAGATATTTCAGTTTGAATTTTGAGAAATAACTCCTACTGGAAAGAGTCTCACATTTAATAATATGAATGTATTTGATCAGTATACGTAAATCCTCTCTACATGATGTGAACATTTGGTATCAGAAGATAATGTTTATCAGGAGGAGTGTTTTGGTTCTTCGATCAGATAATTCCAGAGTGTTCAAGGAATTCCTTAATCTGTTTATATGATTACATCTGATGATACAGCATGGATTTTGAGGAACCCATTCAGCCATTCTGAGCCAGACCAAGAACCATTTTGTAGTTTGTAGGGGAGCAGGGTGTTATTTTTACAAAGGTGTCCTGGTTTCATGGAAAATGAGCATTTATCTTAGTTATTCTGGGAGCTATGGAGAATGCAGTAGCTATTCTCCTTTAAAAGCTTTTTGGTTGTAGTAGGCAGTTTGGAATTTGGCTAGAATGATGAGGTTAACTACTCAGATATGTATTTTTAAACACATCTCTATTCATATACTGTAGAAGTTCATACAGAATTTACTAATTTTCTCCCAGTCTGTGATGGCAGTCTTGAACACGTTAGTAGATCGGGTTGAACTGCTCTGCATTCTTGAAAAATTATCAACAAAATATTAGCTTCCAGTAGGAAACAGATATTCATATATCTGTTAATTTAAATAGAAATTACCACCAATTTATAAAAATGTATAGCACAAACCAGTCAACTGATACACTGAAATTGTAAAATAACTGTTGTGTAATTTGGTTATTTTACTAATTTTTCTTCACTTTTTTTTAGTGGGTTTGTCTTTTTAAATATGTACCTTTAATATAGCTGTATGGCTATAGGATATTAATTAAGAATGTTCAAACTGATGGCATTTTATCTCTGATTTTCCAGCTTAGACATTTAGGAAATGATGAAGTACACATTGTCTGGTCAGAACATACTCGAGATTATAGAAGAGGAATAATTCCAACAGAATTTGGTGATGTTCTTATAGTTATCTATCCCATGAAAAACCATATGTTCAGCATCCAGATCATGAAAAAGCCTGAGGTAAGGGTTTGTTTTCTTTTGTGTTTCCTTCATGTGTTTAACATGAACTGAGTTTTGTTTAGAATCTGAGGTTTGGGTTTAGAATCAACCTTAATTGATCCAACAAGGTGATGTCTTAAGCATGGACAGTTGCAGTGGTGGTTGGAGGGAAAAGGGAGATCTCAGTGAGTACAGTGCACAGTAAAATAAGTAATTTGAAATTGCAAAGGCCTGATGCTGTAAAGTGTACCTGCTAACAACATAGTCTGGAAACAAAGCTAGAATATTCTGCATAGTAATTTAAATATTACAGTAAACTTGTTGAACTTTTTGTATGTTATGTATCAAATTTGTATGTTATGTATCAAACTTGATGCATAACCGAGGTTGTTGAATAATGGCCTGTTCTGACTTCCTCCATCCATGTCATATTCCCCTTTTTTCCTCTCAAACCTATTTTTTTACTTTCTTCGTATCTCCACACAAGAATTTGGAGATTAATTCAGTAAAGCAAGGCCACTCAGCCCTTAGGCATGAGAACACACATTCTTTCTAATGACTGTTTCTCAAATGTCAGTGCTGGCCCTGTTCATAAAGCAATGGTTTAGGGTTGTGAACACTAAACTGACTGAGTAAAAGTAGTCATGAGTATTTGCACTACCTAACTTCTGTGTGTGATGTCACTTGCCATGAATTCCTACACTTTATTAAAATTATTATTACAAGCACTCGTATTAATGAATGAGGTATGGCAGAAATAGGATTACCTCATTATGATGATTTCCTCTATCTATTGATAGGCATGAAATAATAATCAGTCTTGTTACTGTTGGATTACTTCTATTGTTAACTAATAAGTATATTCTTTCTTTTACTATTTTAAATACAAATAGTTCTATTATTGGGAGCATGCTGGTTAAGAAGAAAAGCAAAAACTGCTGAAAACAGGGATTGTTGTTAGTCCAAAAAGAAGTCCTTGTGTGTGAAAAAAGTGCCTTCCATAAGATTTCAGTTTCTCAAAACTACAGTAAATGACTAATGGCAAAGATAACACAGGGATCTACAATTCTTTTGCAGCATTTGTTTCCTTTTAGCAGGAAGAATATTTAGTGTACACTCTGCTCCCTTTGCTGAGCTGATGCACAAACTTTGCTGCTTTTCTCCTGCTTTATGCCAGCAGCTTCAGAACTTTATTCACATGTACAGGAAATTAAGATACTTAATACTGAGTGGGTTTTTTGTTTTGTTTTAATTGCAAAATGATGATGGATTAGAGATATATGTAATGCCAAAACATAAGATCTATCTGTTCTGTTCACCTTTTGGGGGCTACCTATACTAAATATTGAGGTTTTCTTTTGATCTCACAAATAAGGTTTTACACTTAGGCTCCAAAGAGGCAAAACTTCCACCACAGATTTCTTCTGTAAAGGACTTACA
Organism: Ammospiza nelsoni; assembly: GCF_027579445.1. Lineage (NCBI taxonomy): Eukaryota > Metazoa > Chordata > Aves > Passeriformes > Passerellidae > Ammospiza > Ammospiza nelsoni. Next base: position 39,726,100 of record NC_080638.1, on the reverse strand, counting down.
GTGTTTTAGTTCAGATAATATAGAAAGGAAGAAGAACAGAAGAAAAAAAATAGAAGATGAGGGTCAATACACCAGTAACTGTATGCCACTTTCACCCTGGGTTGATCCTTATAGACATGTTAATAACTGGAGCCATGATAAAAAATGTTTTAGATTTTGAGTAATTATTTCTTTTGCTTCTTGCCATTTATAATATTATCATCTAGCCTATCAACCTCATAAACATTATATGCATGACTGTTCCTAGGATTTTTGCAGCAAATGCTGGAAATGATCTTTGATGAGACATTCAAATAGTTACTTAATTTTTTTCAAATGCTGTGTTATCTGTTGCCAAGGATATCAGGCAGTTATATGGCTGTATATTTCCACAAGAGAAAAGGTCTGACTTGCAACACAATAACTGGTTTGATTATCTAGCAATGAGGAGGGAAAAAGACATATATTTGAGTGCTCTATTGTTAATGTTGATTGCTAATTGTTATAGCTACGATCTTGTCTTGCTTTATGTTGAACTTCTTAATTTTTTATTCAGGTTCCATTTTTTGGTCCACTCTTTGATGGTGCTATTGTGAATGGAAAGATTCTGCCTATTATGGTTCGTGCAACAGCTATAAATGCAAGCCGTGCATTGAAATCATTAATCCCATTATACCAAAACTTGTATCCTTTCATTCAAAAGGTTTCCAAGGCATATACATTCCCTTGCAGTTCTACAGATATGGTATTCATGGGGTCTTTTCTTTTTTTCAGATTATTATAGGGAATGTTTTTGGGTTTTTTAATGATGATGTTGCCTTTAGGGAACTTAAAACCCATAGAAGAGCATTCAGATGAAGACCAGCATTTTTAAATTAAATAAACAATAGATTAAGTGCTGAAATTTTGCCTGTTTCTAATGTTTTGAAGCATGGACTTGTCATTTTTTGTTAACAAAGTTATTTTAATGACCATTTTGTGAATAGTCTTTCTAAAATAGCAACATCATGATGCTAATAATCTTTCTTTCCTTAAGATATTAAGTAATTATCCAGTATAAGTGTGACTTAGTTTTAATTTCTAGTTCAAAGAATGATGCTTTCCTTCAATCTGAGAAGTTTATGAAACTTTCATCATACAGATTTTGTTATTCAGCTCAGAACACAAAGTCAATGTCAAAATCATGTTAGTATATTTGTAAATGTGTCAGAAAAGGCAATCTCTTTTCTGGTTTTGTTGTTGGAACTGAAATTGTGTGTTTTAGAGGAACTGCTCTTGGAAGAATTGATTTATCAACCATAAATTAAAAAAACATAAGGTAAGTCAGTCACTTACATGCTTTTTCCTTACTTTAGATTGAATTGTTAGTTAAATCAACAAGTTTAAATGAACCTGTTAGTTAAATCATCAAGAAATTTCTGTATTCCATAAACTGAAAGATAAGTTTAAATTTTGATCCAAAAGATTTCTAACAAAGTTGTAACTACTAGTTCTTGTCATGTGATAGGTTGTTGCTAAAATACTGGTTTTTCTGTGACTGACTGTTAATACTTGCAGAGTTTTGGATTAGATATGATGAAATGGATTTACAGATGAATGATGGATGTGTTTTATGTGATCACATTAAGTGATGTTTGTGCCATTTCTGTAGATGACACATGTTGATTCATTGTGTTTTTGTGTTTGGAAAGGTCCGATCTTTCTGTCATTACTCAAGTAGCTTAGTCAAAGAATTTAAAATGTATTATCATTATCATCATCAACCATCAAAAGTGATGGTTTAGAGCATTATATTGATGTACAGCGATGAGCAATTGGAAAACAATTTACTTTGAGATAGTAAACTTCCAGTACCAAAAAAACCCCACAGACTTGTATGTTTAAACATCACAGAATATGAAAGGTTTATTAAATTCCTTGGACATAGCTTGCCAGCTCAATGTCTAGGAATTGGCCAGTTCCGTGGAATTGTGCACTGTATTTTTAATTCAGTTCTCCAAATTGTACTTTTTAATATGTATCAAAGCACAGCCTGTCATTTATGACATAATGTGGCCTCCATTAAAATGCTGATAATATGTCCCCTGGTGTGGTTAGCATGGTAGGTGGAAAGCATTATATGTATTTGATTTTAGATAGCATTGGCTGGTGGATTTCATGTTATCACTTGGTAAGCTTATGAGGTACCAGTTGACTGGACACTGATATTAAAGGGTGGTTTTGTTAAGTCATCAGTGGAACATTTTTTCCATCTGGCTTGGAGTATCTTATGTTTACTTCTTGGTATAACGTAATTTAAAAATTAAAATGAGGTTGTGGGAAGTTCTTTAAAACCTGTTTGCTTGGTGTGAAATTAGAAAAAAACTCTACAGACTTTCCTGGCTTGAATTAGGCTCTGGTGGAGTCAGTTGTGTCAGGAGAGAACAGCAAAAAATGCAAAACTTCAAAGTCTGGCCTAAGTCTCAGTGATATAAAAATCTCTTGATTAAAAATCAATGGACATGCTGTTGGTGTTCAAGCCATGGCCAGACTTGAGGTCAAGAAGGAATTTTCCTCATACAAGAATGGCTAAGAGTGGTGGATGTTTCCTGTAACATGGACGTGGTCTGTTATCTAGGAACATTTGAAAGTTGAATCTAATTATGTTCCTGTGATAGCAGGGAGTTGAAGACATCAAGGACTGTCTTTATTGTCTCCTGCTTTTTTTTCCTCTGGGATGTTTTAGCTATGGCTTCATCAATTCACTTCTGGCTTTTAAGTTTGTAGAGGACTAAAGGGTGTTTGGAACAGGTGTATTTTATGGTCTGTGGTTAAATAGCTTTTCTGGAGACACTACCAGCATTACTGTCTCTTGTGGAACACAGACAGGATTCACTAATCGAGGTGGCCTTTCCTTCTGTTGGAATATTGCTGGAGCACAGAAAAAGAGGGCTCAGAATGGTGAAAACAATACATTTGAAGAGGGAGGAAAAAGGGAACAAAAGTGCTATTTTTCAGAAAGTACAGAAAATGGAAAAGTGAATCTGATGGTCAAGGATTTCCAGAAGTCCAGGACCATAACAATGTCAGTGAAAGAGAATCCTGAAGTGATGTTCTTGAAACTGATCTTCATTTACTTACTTATGAATCTCTGATATACTGAGCAGTGTTAGTTTATTAGGAATTTGAATGATGGTTAATAGATATCCAGCTGAATGTGGATCTCAAGGGCACAAGAGTACTTGAGATAGTAAGTCAAAGAAAACAGATGTCAGGCACTACATTTCTTTATTAGCCCTTCTTTTTACAGTAATAGAGCATTAGAAATGGTTAATTTCAAAGCCAGCATGAGTGTACGGATGTCTCTCTCCCTGCAGGTGTGTGCTTTGTTTTCTGGTACTGTGTAATACTTGGTGAGCACTTTTTGACTTAGTAGGGAGTTAATGATATATATGTAGGCCTGGGCTTATCCATTTTTGAAGAATGTTTGTGATATCACATTGTAGATCTTGTGGTGATGGGTCACTGTAAACTCTTAATTGAACTGTGTTGATTTGCTTGTGTATGGGATGGGAAAAAATTGGCACTGAGTTTGGCCCTCCTGCTTCCAAGGAGAGCTTATCTACCCTCTGAGACAGTGCATTTTCTAAGTGCAGACCTGACTGAAAAAATCAGTTGTCATTTGCAATCAGCAGGGATATTCAGTCCTCTTCACATAACCTGATTGCAACTTTTTCCTGAATGCGCTGCTCTGTTAATGACAGTGTGCCAATGGGAGTATGTGAATGCTATAACAATGGTTGCATGGATACCAAAAATTCTGGTCATCTCCCTCTTACAGTCTTCTCCAACTTTGAGTGTGTGTTGTATGGTCTGAAGTAGCTTTCTGAGAATGTCATATTCTGTCAATCACATTCCTCTTTCTGATGTTATTTTGACCTTTCTGCTAGGATACTTAGATAGCAAAGCACTTCAAAGATTTGATTTGCTTAATGATTTGTAAAGGTTTTATCTGCTCTGTTGTTTTTTTCTTTGCTCAGAATACTGTATGTTTCCATATTGTCATGTTCTAAGATTAAAAATTTACTAAATTTATCAGCAAACATTAGTCATGCATGGCAGGTGTCCTGCTTTTTTTGATTCTTGACACACTCATTGCTGCAGCTGTGTGAAGATAATATTGCTGTTTTGGGTGGAGTTTTTGCAGTGGTGTGTGGAATTTGCTTTAGTTTCTCCTCCAAGGATTCCCTGGTCCCCCAATAATTTTTGGTAGCCTGGCTCTCTTGTATCAGTACCCCCTCAGGAACAGGTGGCATACATGCTCACAGAAGCAGGTGACAAACACAAAATACTCATGGTGTCTTGCTAATGAAGCAGCAGTAACCCCCTCTTTGTCTCATAGCTGATGTGTTTCTTCTTCTCATTGCATTTGTCTTTCTCTTAAGAAGTGCATGCTTACCTCCTGAGTATGCTCAAGCTGCACATCTGCTGGGAAAACTTCTAAAACTCATAAATGAAGGTGTAATAATGGCACTAAATGTTGAGAACAATAGTTTTCACTATGATGTAGAATAAGAAAGACAATATTTAGGGATTGTTAAATACTCTTTTTTTAGTGAATTGCATTAAAATTCTTCATATGAATAGTTTTATTCATAGCTCATGTCTCAGATCAAGCACTTTGTCACATTCTGACTTCAGAATCAACCATGTGTGGGAGATGAATCAATACTAAGTATTTGGAACAGTAGAAGTTGTGACTTCATATAAAATTTTGTTTGAGCTTCCTGAATAACAGCAAATGTCAGCCAGATGCCAAGAGATACACCTTGGCATAGTAGGCACCTTCAGTGATCCAACTTTTTGCAATTATTTCAACAAAGCAGGACAAATACTAGAAACCTTGTGAGAGTGAAATTGCAATTGTGAAAAAAAAATAGTGTCACTTTTTTCAATGTACACAAATTCTGGAGTGTTGACAGTCATTGCAAACTACAGATAGTGCAGTTCAGACACTCTCTGTCTCACATAGTATTCCCCTGTTATGGATGCTACCTAAGACACACAGTAAGAAGCTAAATCCTCTTTAATATCTTTTAAATCTGAAATTTATAGATATTTTAGAATACCTGGAATATGCATGACTGTTTTATCCTTAATCATCATAGCATAATTTTAAATTCTTTCTAATAATCTGCAAAATCTTTGACCTAGTACCAAGAACTGGCACTTGTTTTTGGAGATTTTTTTGATCACATGAAACCAATTCATTTAAATAGCAAAAAATAATGCTGCTTTAGTTATTCTATCTAAAAAAATGTTTTAGAGATAATATTAACCTGAATGACTGGATAAATTAATCTGTAGTATCAAAATTGAAAATTTGACATCCTCCTAACTTTCTTGATATGGTATGACCAATCAGTTGGTACTTGAAGTATTGTTGCTAATCTTTTGACTGTTGTCTTCTAGAGAAAGGGAAGGTATTAACCCCATATGGTGCCTGACAAGGCAGTAACTTATTTATGAATAAAGTAATGTCAATGAGTGGTTTGTTAAAAGTTTGCCCTGTTTTAGGAGCTGATTGCTCAGAAAAAGCTTTTTTTCTTGAGGTGATGCTCAACTGCCCCAAGAAAGGGTTTTATTAGAACGGATAGTGTTGCTGTTTGTTGTTCCTGCTTGACCATCTCCTGCCTCAAGATAGAATTGCAGGCCCTGGAAAAGTGAAGAAAGTGTTTTTATTAATGACATACAGCGAGCAAAGGGTATTCTTCAGACTTCTGACTACATTTGTTTCACTTAATTAAAAAATATTTGTTCTTTTTTTATTATTTTCCTGGTTCAAGCAAGACTCGTAAGGTACAAAATATAATGTTTTGAGTTTCCTGTACTTTGAATTGCTCTGGGTGTTCTCCCAGATCCTAGTTCTGCTGACAACTTATTTGATATTTTAATAATTATAAAATGGATTGATTGATTGATTAATTAAATGTCTGCATACAATGATGTAACATGAATAACTGAAGATTTTCAAGATGTGTAGAAGTATATCATGGACTGTTCAGGTATTTTGGTTTTAAGGAATCATGTAACAGTTTCTCTACATATGATAAGAAACCTAAATATAAGACAAAATTCTTATATCTCTATATATCTCTATAGGGTTTTGTGTCTGTGTGTGTCTGTGTGTGTGTGTGTCTCCTTGTAGGTATGCAATGACTGTAATAGCTATATCTTTACCTTTTCTCTACTTTTCCTCTGCAGTAACACATCAAATTAATGTATTTTCCTTGATTTCACAAGTATTTTTGAACAAAAAGAGGCTGTTGTAAGGAAAATTGCTGGGAAGATACCAGAAAGATGTAATACCAGATTACTTGTATGGCCATGAATGGCTAAAGTGCTCAGAATGACAAACTACTAATGCCAAAAAACCCAAAATGCACAGTACTTAAATAACTGCTGCATTTAAGAATGTTCATGTTCAAGATTAATGTTTTGATATGTTATACAGAAAATTAGTACCGTTTGAATTATTTTATGTAAAGGAATTGGCACAATGGCAACGCAGTGTAATAGAATAATTTAAAATAACTTCTGTATGAATAACATCATGTTGAAGTTTGCCCAATTAAAAAAAAAAAAAGCCTAAATGAAAAAAGAGCTAAGATTCCAAAGCATAAATTGTGCTATTTATGTTCGTTAAGTATGGTTTGAAATCCTGTCTTAGGGACATCTTGCCTAACTATATATCTCATGCTGCTCAGTAAATGAGAAGAGTATTGATTGGCATATGCTGCTTAAATCGATCACCTTGACAGCCAGAATTACAGTAATCTGTCAGTATTAATGACTATCTTTCAAGCCTTGATACCTCTCCTTTGCTTGTCTCATCTTGCCTCAGTTCTGTTTGAAGTGCATTTTCTTGAAACCTCTGGTTTTGTCAGGATAGGTACTTTTGTAGGGTTTTTTGTCCCCTGAGTCCAATTTATTGGCTTGATCATGCAATTAGAGTTAAAATGCAGCACCAGGGAGCAAAAGTAGGCAGTGTCCTGAGTAACAATTGGATCTCAGAGGTAGTGCAAGCCTGTTCTCAGCCATCATTTATTAGTTACCTGTTGAAAGAATAGGATTGTTTTGCAATGGATAATTCCAAAGCATCACTTTAAATGCCTTTGATTTTAGCCACTAGAGACAACTGATTGAGCCAACATTAGTGATAGGCTTTTAAACTCTTGCCTTAGTGTTTGTCATAAAGACACTTCAAATAACTGTTGGTGAAATACTTGCAGATGTATGTACCAAGCTGCTGTGTTTTCTACATTTTCATGCAGTGAACATAATTTCACAAAATTTCACTTGGTTTTCATGTACTTTTAATGTGAGAGTAAGTTGAAGTGTGACATTATATTGTTGATCACAACTCCTTGAGTGTAACCATCGAGACAATTCCTGATCCAAGTTGTCCAGCCATCAACTCCATGTCTCTCAAATTGAGGAACAAGGATATCAGTGTCAGATGCTTTGCACAGATCCAGGTAAATAACATCAGTTACTCTTGGCTCATGTACCAGTGCTGTAATGCTGTTGTAGAAGGCCACCAAATTTGTGCATGATTTGTCCTTAGGACAGCCACATTGGCTGTCTCAGATCATCACTTTATTTCCCAATGTGTCTTATTATAGTTCCCAGGAAGATCTGCTCCATGACCTTTGCAGGCATGAAACTGCCTGGCCTGAAGCATATTTTAAAGGGGTACAGTTTAAGCACATGGGTTTAATAGTGCTGTTTTTATCACAAGATATCTACAACATATTTCAGTCAGCAGTACCGATTTATTAATTAGCTACTCTTCCCTACTGAAATGCGTGAGACTCTCTTGGAAGTGGTGAAAACACAAAATATCCAGTTAGTAAAACTGATTGACTGTAGTAATGTTGTTTTCTACTATTAATTGCACTTATAAAGACCTTAGTGCTCTGTTGATGTTGTAGACACTTATGGAGGAGACTCAAATCTTTTTGTACTATTTGAAAAAATATATTCTAAATTCTTTTACTTCTACATTCTTTCATAAATATAATTTACCCATCTGAAGGAGAAATATTGGTTATATTGATTTCTCAACAAAATATGGGTAGGCTTATGCTGGTGGCATTCTGTTTTAGGATAGAAGGAGGGCAGTGAGCTATCCTGAAAAACAGTGACCTCCTTTATCAGCCTCTAGAGCTTCTGAGTCTGGATATGTCAGTACAGATCCCTTGTGGGAAGAGAATTTTTCTTTTAACAAATAAAAATATGTTACAACATATTTTTAAGGAAGAAAATGTTTGCATGTTGTTAGCTGAAAATTAGTAGTGGAATCACTCTTTCATTATAAAATGTGTTTTTAAAGTCTGTAAATCCCTTTTTAAAAAATAAATTTTGCAGGGGGAAGGCTATGAGTCTTTAAACTGGAATGAAAAAGATAAACTAATCCAATGTTACGCAGAGTTGATTGCCATGTGTGTAACACAAAGTGACAGGTTTTTTGTTAATACCTACTTAACCTTATTAATTAATTAAACATTTGGGGTAACAAAAGCTCTTTGTTAAAATGTTAAGACTCTTGCCCCCTTAAGGTGTTAAAATTCATACAGATTTCTTTGATAGCTGTCAGAAGTCTGTGAATAAAAGCCTGGAAGATTAAACTATTTTTCCTTACATTCCAGAGATGTAAAGAAATAATTTTAAACTATTTAAGTCCTGGTTTTAAGTTACAAAAACCAGCATTGTGTATTGGTTTTGTCCTTTACTTTTCATAAATTCACCCTCATAAGATGATAGGGGATGTGCAAACAACTTGCAAGGTTTGTATTTTAAAACACTAAAAACCATGTATATATAAAAATAAGTATGTGGCATTCCATATGGTTGGTTCTGATATTTAAATTGGTGGGAAACGTGGGAAATTATTTATAGCAACCAAAACTGGCAAAACTGTAATGGTTTTGAGATAGAGTGATGTTTTGGGGTGAGTTGAATAAGATATTGGCAAACTGTTTCTGCATCATTCTGCATATGGTAATCAAAACAGTTGGGGCATGCTTTCCAGTGCCAACAGAGGGATTAGAAGATCTTAGGTACCAAAAAAAAAAAAAATAGATTAAATAGAAACAAGCACATTGGTTGGCTTCATCCTCCTACAGGTCTGTATTTCAGTTACTGAAAAAGGGCTTGTATATAATACCTGGCAGTATGTGGAAATATCTAGCTGGAGATGGAATGCACTTCATGTAAAAATATTCACCAGGGTCAAAATTATAACAAAAAAGATTATAGTTTATTCTGTATGTGCCACATAGTAGAAAAATGGAATAAGCTAACATAAAGCAAGGATTAAAAGTTAATGTTACAGTAATTGGAGTTACCATATGGCAGTCCAAAGGACGTGAGTCCTAATCATAGCCTGGCCAATCAAATTAATCTCAATATACTTTCTAGGCATTGAGAAAATAGTTTAATTGCTGATTAGCTGCAGCTGAATAAATCCATGGGTCACAAATACATCTATCTCCTCCTGAATGCTTCTCCTCCCAAACACAGAAGAATGCATGCTATTAGAAAATCGTTTAATTTCAGCTTGCTAAACCGTAGTTACCATCCATCTGTTCATGCCAGTTGTGGAAAAAGGTCAGTTTTCAGCAAAGCCATGCACTTCACAGAAGGTATGTGAAGTGAAATTTCACAGGGGACATGATGGATCCTGATTCCTAGTGATAAACCTTAGGGGCCAGCAGGGTTGGCATATGGTTCAGCATGATATGAAGGCTTGGGTTCCCTGGCTTCACTTCTTTGGCGTGGAACTGATAAAACCTGGCTCTTAAGTATTGTTTCACTGGACACCAATCATGGGCAGCAGGAACTGCCCACTTAACTCTCTGTGGGAAGGAAGCCCAGGCTGTGTTCACAATAGTACCATTGTAGTGCTGCAGACTGCTCTCAGCAGCTTGATGGCATTAGGGAGGAGAGCGATTAGCTACTTTGCTAATTGCTGTTCACAATATAAAAAAGGGAAATAACTGAAAATTCATATTTGTTTCCTTCATTTAAATAGAAGCCTGACTTTGAGGTTTTAAAATCATTCTTAAAATTGACTTAAGCCCTCCAAAGAGGCTTTATAAGTAGATTATCTGCTACTGGTACTGCAGCAACTCAAGGTAAAGAGAAAACATTCTCATCAATTATAAAATTTTTAAAAGGTAGTTGTAAAGTTCGTTAAAGTACAGATTGGAATTAAGGACATAATTTCTCATTAGAGAAGTTGCCTTTGTTGCTAGTAGTGTAGAATGGAAAATGAACACATGCCTGTATGTGCAGTCTTTTTACTGGACAGTATTTAATAGTAATATAATTTTTATTTGTGTAATTTTGCAGTTTGGGGTGATTTCTTCATGAAAATGCATTCGCTGTTTTTCTCATCAATTAATATGTCTATATATGCAGAGTAGGTATATATAAAGCAGAAATTTAAATACTTGAATATGTGAAAACAGTGAGCTTAAGCATTCATGCTAATACCAGACAGCAGAGAATTAGTTTTGCTTCTGTATTCTTTGCACCTATCAACCTTAATTACTTGAGTTAAAACTGATGTAATGCTGGACATCAGAATGAGGATGAATCCCTCTCCCAACATCAGGAGTTCCTTTATGGGGTTGCAGTTCCCCTCTGGCCTGTAGTATTCCTTATTTCTTGCAGTCCTCGCTTCAGCCCAAACCTTAACATCTTTTGTTGGTATGTTTGGTACAACAGCTTTACTAAACTTCAGTGCCACGGCCGCAGCCCTGTGCCTCCCCTGCTGCCTCCTGCAAGCCCACAGCTGCCAGGTGACCGCAGGAGCAGCGCTCCGTCACTCCGAGAGAGCCCAGAGCCGTGGCAGCTGTGATGGGCTTCTAAACAATTAGCACAACATACCTTATGGATTCATTGATTCCCATCTTGGATACATTAGTAAGACAAATCCTCCCTGTAAGTTGGAGTGGGAATTCTGCCTGCATATGGGTTTCAGCACTGTTTTCTTCACTATTTTGTTTTCATGTCCATAGCCTGTTACTGAAACATGCATGAGTGTAGTATTTTTAAATACTGTCATTATTCTTTTAACTACCAGGTGAAGTTATAGTGCTGAGGTATTCATCCTTCCCATCCTGGTAGCCATTTGATCTGACTTTTTAACTTCATGCTAAAATGCAGTTCAGGGTTTGTAGAACCATCAATACACTATAAATGGTACCAAAACCGATACTTTCTGCTATATGTTTGTATTAGTATGCTCCTGCTGTATTTCAAACAGATAATTCATTGAATGCCTATTCTTCCTCTTACTGCAGAGTAGATTATATTTAAGTCAAGATTAATGGATAGATTCTGATGTTAAAACCCAGTCTCTGAGCCTTTCATTCCCTAGAGGCATATAGTGCATTAGTTTAAGCCAATGTGCTGCTTATCATAGATACTCTGACACTGTCTTAAATGAAAGTTTACTGTACTTTGTAGCTGCTTACTCTGGTAATAAAATCACTATATTGTGTTCTTGATAATTACAATATTAAATAGAAACTTAATTGGATTACTGCACATTTAGATACAGATAGTTCTTAAGTAATTGTCCACTGTAAAATTTCTGATACTCATTTTTTCTCTCATGCAGTGTGTTCTGTCAGAGTCTAAGCTTAATATGTAGTTCAGTCACCTTAGATGAAAAAGTAGTGAAAAGATATCTACAGTGGGATTTTTTTGGTGCAAATGAGTATCTTTTATCATACAGATTTTCGCTTGAACCTTTGTTGGTTTTTGAATCCTTCTATAAGATATTCCTGTTTGCCAAAGTTCTTAAGATAAAATAACTTCTGGGTTCTACAGAGTTGAAGAATTTGATAAGTAGTCTTAATTCAGGTTTTTTCCCTTAATTTTGAAATTCCGAAAAGTCTGACCATAATTTTTGTCATTTTTGCTGCTTAAGCAGATGAACAGAATTAAAATTATTCAGTAAAGTATATTTTTCTGTTATTATCTGAAAAAGATCCCCAACTTTTTAATATAGTTTTATATTGTTTATATCCTAAAGACAATACAGAAATTAAAATTTATTTTAAGTTCAGTTCACTTGCACTTTAATTCCACATATCTTTATAAGCCTTCTGTGAAGGACCTTGGTGCAGAGTGGTTACATTTTTCATTCCATAATTGAGTGTTTTTAAGTGGTTAAGCACAGTCCAAATTTTATCCAATTCCAGCTTGTGTTAATGGTGCTCCACTCACACTGCCTTAGCACCTGTTATGGATTTTGAGTCATCTGGCAGCCCGTGGGACTTAGATAAAGAAGTACCAGGTGTCCTGCCTGTCTCTTAATTGAGACGCAATGTAAACAATATAGACTTGGCAATATGGTTATAGAAATGGATTAAAGCCCAGCTTTGTCTGCTCTGATGAATCACAGCTTTTTCTTCCTAGAAGATGTTATAAACCACTGATGAATTTAGTGAGCTGTAAGATTTTGTGGAACAGCATAAAAGTAAACAATGCATCAAGGATTTTCCTAGAAGGACAGTTTTGCAGAATGTTAAATGTGTCGAGTTTTTTAATGAAAATGTAAGCATCAATTAGAATTTCTTGCAGTAATTTAGCAATTTTGAAACTGCCCACACTATAAAAATTAAGATTGTTACATAAATTCAGATAAAGTCAATGCCTTTCAATATGTAGTGTGTTGGTAAACTAGGCAGAAAACAGTACCATTTACTTGGAAACACTCAATGGCTGCAACTTCATCTAGCCTACACTTACATTGCAGGACTTTTAACCATATAACCATGGAGTAGATATAATGTAAATTATCTCCTTTAACTGTAAGATAAGTAATCTTAAATAAAAAATGTCCTCCAAATGGCAAAAATGCCTGATAACTGTTAATTTATCACAGATTTATTTAACTGTTCAGTAGTATAAAAACTATTTAAAAAGCAATTTTCATTATATTCATTCAAAGGATGATGCAACTATGTTTTGGAAACAAATTGCAATATTTGGAATAATGGAATTAGTTTGTATACATTTATCTATTATAGATTCCCTTATTTTCTTCATGAAGGAGCGTACCTAAGAAATTGCCTCAAAAAGCCCTTTGCAATTATAGCTTGATTTGAAAAATAATGTCATTAAATATGTTAGATAATACATTTTAGGCTTGCTTAAATTCTACAGTCTTAGTCTGTTACTTGTTTTTCATATACATTCTCATTTTATTAGTGAGATATCTACATTAATTAGTAGATTGTAACATATACATTACTTATTAAAATTATTGATTTTGGATGATTTATAGAGCCCGTTCTGCAGTTTTAAAATGTTACCACCAAATGCAACATACTGATTTACTTTTGACATACATTTTTCATTTCTCTGAGGTTAATGTTCTATTTTTATGAGTAAGAAAATATATTGCTACATTTTATTGCAGGAGAGCTGTCTTGAAAAAGTGGTTCAGTAGGAAAAAATCACCTTAAAAGACTTTAAAATTTTTAATTTTCAGCAGCGTAGTAGTATCAAGAATAGTATTTTTTTTTCTTCTCTTTCACCTAAGTAACTTGCATGAGATATGAGGAGAATGAACTGAATTCTGCCTCATGAATCATTGGTGTTGTGGCTAAGTCCAGTTGTATGTGCAGAAGCTTCTTTCATTTACAGCATAGCTCTGTAAACAGCTCCACCTAGCTAAATATTTATGTGCCATTTTCAATATTGACAGTATTTAAGAAACACAAAAGAACCCAGACTGACTTTGACCTATCAAGGTGACTTGAGTAAATAGAAGATGCAGCTGGAAGAAAGAAAACCCTCTTTATTTGTATACTGTGCAAACTAGATGTGGAAATTACTGAAATGCAATAAATAGAGAACACCATGATACCACTTCTACAGAGTCACTTTTCAGAATAGAAGAGAACTTTAACTATTCCTCTCAGTTGATACTGATCACCCACCCACATACAAAATGCTGCTACTTGCAGGGCTTCCAGCCCTGGATCAATAGCAGCCCAACTTACATCCTTAACTCTAAGAGCCAACAAAGACTACAAATTGCTGTGACTCAGTATGAGTTCAGCTGGTGTGACAACCACTGCACAGTCTCTTCTTTTAGAGTGAGATTTCTCAGAAAAAAAAATTCCATTTCTGTGATGTGTGGGGGTTTTGTCTTGTCTTCCTGTAGAAGTCAAATTCTACTAGGACTAAGTTTTCCTTTCGGCTTAAAACCTTGATCCTAACCTGTACTTGTTATCTGTATAGGGGACGCCATTCTCCTTTCACACTTTGATGTAAGGAATTGAAATTTACTAGGAAAAGATGTGCAAAATAAAATCAATTCTTTCATTATTTTAAGTATCTCAAACTGTAGCAATTTATTCTGTTGGGTTTGCACACCTTTTCAGGCCAGAGAGCAAAAAACTTAAAATCTCCTACCAACATATGCTCTTCACTGTGCTTCACTGTTTCTTTTTTTACTTTGGTCCCTAATATCCTAGGAGCATTTTTGTATGTTGACCATACTACAGATTTGGGGTTTTTTCCTATAAAAAATGACTGATGCTTCTAAATTTGCTGAGGAGGAAAATGTAATAAACCAGAGAGTTCCTTCTTGTATGGCTTTTCTTAAAATATTATCAATCTCTTTTATGTAAATTGTGTATGCATGCAATTAAAAACCTCTTGCAAATGTCCATTTATCCTACAAGAAAGTATCTCTGGGAGTAGGATTTTCATTTTCCAGGTAAGGATGGAGCAGCAGTTCAGTTTCTGCGTGTCTTAAATTATTTTCCAAATGCCTGGCAAACAAAGTCATACTCTCCACAATCATATCAATATATATATTGACTTCTTAGGTGATTTTGCTAACAGTTGGAACTGCCAGGGATGCAGCTGTACATGTATTTCTGAGAGGAGTTTGTAATTTAACCTGAAAAAAATCCATCTTGCTATTTGGAAATGCATGTTCTAGCTTTTTTCGTGGGAGGTATTTTAAGACAATCATTAAAACCCTGGGGTTTTTTTGTAGCTCTGGAACCAAAGCATCTACATACCAATATGCAGTTATTTCATGGTATACTGCACATGTATACTACACATTTATACAAATACATAAGTATGAGGAGGGAAGATTTATGAATAAAGCTTTCATAAAAGTGTCTTAATTCAACATGGCTGGAATTTTTCTTTATTTCATAAAATAAGATTTCTTCTTAATCACAGGAAACATAGATGCTCATCTTCACAGTCTAATCATTATGGTACTTTCTTGGGAGAGGAGAGTCCCTGGATAGGGACTTTCCAGTCCATGCTCAGGAAACATTTATCAAATGGTTTTTGGAGCAGGCAGTAGAACTTCTTCTCCAGCTCATTTGAGAATCTAACACTTAGTTGTTCTGGTAACAGATTGATTACATAGTTGTGAAGTGCTTTATCCTTAAATAAATTTCCTCTTGGAAATCTTATTCCATGTTTAAACAATTTTTTCTTCATTTTTTTCCAGCTTCAGGTTAATGTCATTTTAGGATTGGTGTTCCGTCAATGACTATAGCAGTAGTCACCCATCCACTCCTTAACTAAAAAATATTAGATGTATTGTAATGCATTTTAGTCAGCTGTAAAACTGAGAAGTGTGAAGAAGAATGGAAAGAAAATGTGTAGTCAGAATGACACAGTAAATTGTAAAAAATCAATAGTCATAGTGATGGGAGAGTTTGGGGAAAGGTAGAATTTAAAAGTCGTTTGTGGACACTTGTGGAGACCTGATGCTACACATAAGCCACATAGAAGAAGGTACAAAAGTGTCTTTCCAAAAGGTCAAGATTAGTGAGAGTGACTGCATTAAATGACTGGAGGTGAGTGGTTTTGGTAAAATGGATGGAATAGGTATGGACTGTAAAGTTCAAATTAGTAGCCTGCATTTGCACTAGGGAGTGGCAGACTGATGGCAGTGTCTGAGAGAATGCACCATCTAAGTACTACATCCAGAAAGTGGATTCTGCAGTGCTCTGAGTAGATTATAAAAGGATTAAAAATGCATTTATTTAGGCCAGAGAAAAGGATATGGCAGTAACTGAGATGTGAGGTAAGAGCCTAGGTAATTTGTTCAGATAGATGGCTAGAAAAAGTTTTAGCTTAGATTATGCATAAAGAGTCTGCAGATGTAGATGTATTTTGCCATAGGAATCTAAAGCTTGGAAGTGATACAATCAACAGAGATGGAGAGCTATTAGATGAAGACATGAAATTATATTTTTCAGAAAGATTGGGCATAAGTAGGTGATCTGACAGCCAGGCTTTCAGTGCATGTTCCCAAGTGCAAATCAACAGGTCTAATAATGGAAAGTACAGTATTTTCAAATAATAGATCTTTTCAGATAATTATTAATAGGAATAATTACAGATTTAGAGAATAAGTAAAATGGAGCCTAATGTAAATGAAATATTGGCTGAAGTGACTACAACCTGAGTGACCTATAAAGATATGATTCCTAATTTTCTTCTGGTACTGATTCTATTTTTCAGAACTTGTTCTTCTGAAGAAGTATAATGAAGTAATTTTTTTTTTTGTTATGTTTTTTGCGGTTATGCATCTGCAAGTTTTTAGCTGACACATTTGGGCAAATGCTGGCACAATTAATGTATATCGTACATTTTTATCCATTCTGTTTTGTCCTAGTTAGCACCTTCTTCAGAAGCAAACAGCTCACAATACTGTTGTTTAGGTGTTTTGTCACTCTCTGTGCCAGTCTTTCTCCATTGGTTTGTCTGTGCTTCCTTCCCATTCCATCTTAATTGCTGATGCCAGTGGCAACATCCACTTGAAGTAAGAATACAGCTTGCATTGCCCTATTATTAGTAGCCATTGAGTTTGTATGTGCCACTCAATCTGTAAGTGCTAATAAGTCTTTCCTAGAGAGCAGTGTTTTAAAGAAACAAATGTCTAACCTATTAGAAGTAATGTAGAAATTAGCTACCATGGGTTTATGGTCACTCTTGCAGACAGTTGCATTCAAATAGAGTGTAGAACTAGATTATCTTAGAACCAGATTATCTTAGCCACAAATGCAAGTAGAATTGGAGTTTCAAAATAACTAGGATGTTCTCAAAATACAAATTATTAGAAGATAAAAGTATCTCATCTCTGCAGTCTCTAATACAGAAACAGAGTTCTTCTGAGGAGAGTCTGTAATTTCTTAGTGCAGAGCAAAGCAAGCTTTGGATTTGGAGTTTGCCTCAGATTTTTTTTTGTTTTTAAGGTGGGTTAGGTTTTTAGCAAGCTGCAGATGGTTTTGTGGATTGTTGGGATGAGCAGCAACCCAGCTAGCTGAATTACTTTTCTCTTGGTGTACTAAGTGTGCATTTGAATTAGACTTGTAGAACTGATATAAGCATATCCTCTTCACTGTCTAACAAAAACGTCATTATTGTCCTCAATCAGCATCTATCTCAAGACTTCTATATTTGGTTAGGAGATTGTACCAAGATTAGAGAAAAAGAATGGCCTTGTCATGTTCAAAGCAGTAACTTTCCTTCATTTTGCCTTATTTCTGTATAAGCTTTGGATATAATAGGATAAACTAAAAGGTTTCCTTTAGAGACCTCTGAAAGTAGAGCATTTTAAAAGCAAGTAGGTGTCTCTACCCTACTTTTTCATGAAGCATTTTACCCATTCAAGCAGACTTTCAAAAACAGCTTGTTTTGATAGCAGCCTGCTCTCCTGTGGGCCTTCAGCCTTTGCTTCCTGGCAGCACCTTTGGTGCGAAAAGAGAGTGATCAATTGGGAGACTATCAGTGCCAGCATGCATAGAGTGATAAGTTAACACACCACTGGGAATTTCTAGGGCCCACCAAGATACTTCACTTCTAATGTGCTAACAAGCTCATTTTTCTACCTCTTGCCTCTTCAGTTATTTTTTTTTCTCAGAAGAGCTTAGAAGTTGAGTGCATCAGGCATAATGAAAAGCTCTGTAGGAGGGAGAAGCAATAACCCCATTTTTCCCTTTTCAGCCAAATAGAAAATTAGTTTCTGGTAATACACAAAGGCCAGTATTTTTTGTGCAAGGGGCACTGCTGTGAATCAAAGGACTCTATTAACTGCAGAAAATTCAGCAGCTGTGAATCTCCCCCAATGAAAAAAAAGTGCTTTTCAACAAGTTGTGAGATACATAGTATTATTTAGACTTCAACCATCAGTTTCATCCTCTACCACTTATACATAACCTCTTAAAAACTGTGCTATATTACTGTCCTCTGTTCAGGCTCAATACTGTGTTTATCCCCCAACCTAAGAATCATTACAATGGGAGATTTTTATGTTTTCTCTTGTCCCAGTGCTTCTATTTTAGCTTGTCCAAACTGAGGCTTCTGCTGTGGTTCAGCTGTCTCTGGATTCATAAGGAATTCAGAGTGCAGATTTTGGAGAGAAAACTGTTTCCCAGTTTCACTATGTAACCTAGTTATGGTCTAAGGAAATATTATAGAAATAATTTTATTCACTGAAACTTGTTTCTAGATAATATAGTCTCTATATTTTTTTCATGTTTAGATAGACTAAAACTACAGTAAATATTGTACAGAAAAAATTGCAAAAAAATGAGTAGGAAAAGTTCTGTAATTGTAGAAATGTAGTTTTGTAAGATAATATGAAGATTATTGTTCCTAACTTTCATTGGGTGTTGGGAATTTTATTGCTTGTCATAACTGAAAATAGTATCATTATTTTAAATCTTATCACTAGTAATTAAAAATGCTTACCATGTGTAATACATGAGTTTCTGTGTTTGGATTGCTAAAAAATATGAGCAATGTGAGTATTATCTCCATTTCACAGGTGGTGAAATTGAGTCAGAAAGGTACGTTCCTCACTGTCCCAGATTCCCCCCAAAAGAACAACAGACCTGAAATAAGACCCCAGAATTTTAAAGAAACCTATTTTGAGTGCATTCCTCCACAGCATGCTGATTTGTTTTGGGATATTTTTTTGGAAAACAGAACTATGCAAGTAGAAAATTGTCTCACTATCTGCAAATAAAATATGAAAAAAAAGTGGGCACAAATGTAAATGTCAGGGGAAATTTTTGATCCTTCTGTGTTTGTGTAAGATAGCTGGAGAAGGTTTCCCTCATTCAATATACTGAGTCCAGCTGGAGGACTCTGAAAGTTGTGTGAGAAAAGGTTAACTGATTTCTCAGTTCAGCAACTATACAACATGAAGTCAGCATGGTGTTTTTTCTTGATAATTGTATGTTGCTGCCTGCTGCTCTACATTTTGACAGCCATTTCCATAGCTGCTTTCATGAACAGCAGAAATATTCTCTCTTTTTCTCGCTCTCTCTGTGCCTAGAGCACAATCGGGCCTGCTGGAACAAGAAGCGTGGAGAGGGTTCTTCAAAAACAACAACACTTCAAGATACCAGTCTCTTGTCAGTAATATTGGAGGGGGAGAACACAGGAAAAAATAATAAATACAGTATTTTACTATCAGTGCCCTGCCAACACCCTGTTAACCAGTATTTAAGGGTCCTGTGGATTCTTTACAGATATTCTTGCTTGTTTTAATGACTTAATTGAGAAGGTGTTTTTCCCAATACTGAAATTTCACTATATTTGTCTTAAATGTGTGTGTGTTTAGGGATTATGAAAGCAGTTTCTTATGGAAAAGTGCAAAGTAATTTGTTTTGTTAATGCTAAGGTATGTTTTATGCTACATCTCCTGAAAATTGAAATGTTTTTATATTTAATTGTGACCGGAATACAGGCAAATCAGTTACTTAAGTGTTGTTGTTATTTGTAAACAGTTTCAGGAAGTTCTGCATCAGACATGAAAAGAATATAGTTAAACCATAAGGTTTACATTAATCATGTGTATCTTACACTTAATATTATGTCAATGCATCAGACAATATCACAGTCATATAAAGAATTAAAAATAAGTGTGTACACTGAAATACATTACAGGTATTTAACTAAAACAAAAATTCTGAATTACTAGGCAATGATATTTAGCAGTTACAGTACGTGATATATATTCATCCTTAATTCTTGGCTAACTCAGCTACGAGGAGAGAGCACGATACCTGCAAACAATTGTTCAACATCATCTAGAGCCTACAACATTTGAAGATTTTGCTGCTCAGGTTTTTTGCCCAGCACCTTATCACCATTTGCCCTCAGAGACGGGTAAGAAGTAGCAAACAGTTCTCATAAAATCTTAAACTTGAAATGCAGTATCCTTACTTATAAAGGCTAAAAAATCAGACCTTTGCACATCATGAAGAATTACCATTAATTGGAAAGAATATACATGTTTGAGAACGTGGGCAGAGTTGACTTTAAATCTTCATTCTGTTTTCTGGCATCGTAAGCCAATACCTAGCATTAGGATTTGGCAAGATGCTTTAATATAGCAACCAGACCCTGTATTTTTATCACAATCCCCTGTATAAAGTCTGCTTGGAAGCATTGGTACTGTCATGTAGGCTGGTTAATGTAGAAACATTTTTAAGTGCACCTTCTTCATAAGAAAGTTTCAAGGCTCACTACATGTTTAGAATGTAAAGTTTTAAACTGAAAATCTGAGCCTCACAATCTTAACTTTGTTCCCATGTTATAAATCACAAAGTTGGTTTTAAGGTAGTTTTTACTTTCCAGTAAAATACCTGTTTTATAAGAGGATGCTGCATTTTTTTGTTACTAATAAGAAAATCGGTAAAAGAAAATGAGTAACTCAAGGCCTTCCTGTTCTGACATTTCTTGAACTCCTTATGATTATTTAATTATTTTATTTCCCCTCTTTTTAGATCATTAAATATCAGTTCTGTTTATCTGAAGGTAAGACAAAGTGTCCAAAAAAACCCTTTGTTCCTCTTACTAGAACACTAAGCTTGTAACCAAATTGTATGCAAACTTTCCTTGTTGCCCTTGTTCACACTAAATAGAATTTCACACTGATTGAGAAATGACCACTACATCTTCTAAAAGTTTTAGTCTTTTACTAACCTCAGGTCTGCATGAAGCACTAACACTGGTTCTGGGATTAAGGTAACTAATGATAGAGACAGTTGTTGAATGAGTAACACTTTATTGTGTTGACCTTTGTTTCTCAGCATGAACAAGTAGTACTGGATGGCAGTGGTGTGTTTTGTACCCTGTACTGTCTTTCATTGATGTTGTAAGACATTCTGCAGTGATAACCTAGGAGAGATGGAGAAGAAGAATGTGTAACACTTGAAATCCCCTGTTCAGAAAAACCTTATTTAATGATAATCAAAGTGCTTCCATGGAAAAACTTGTAAATCTAAATGAAATAAATTTTGTCAGAATAGTTTAGCAAGTTGTTATCTGAAAATTTGTTTCTCACTTCCAAAATATATACAGAAATTAATTATGAATTATTATCTTTTTTATTATCAATTAAGAATTATGATAGGACTACAGAAAGAATGACTGAGATATGTTAAAAG
Organism: Ammospiza nelsoni; assembly: GCF_027579445.1. Taxonomy (NCBI): domain Eukaryota; kingdom Metazoa; phylum Chordata; class Aves; order Passeriformes; family Passerellidae; genus Ammospiza; species Ammospiza nelsoni. The sequence goes on along the minus strand of NC_080638.1, from coordinate 39,704,612 downwards.
GTTGAGGCTCCTTTAAAATACAAACAATAACTAGAAATGAGGTGCAGTTTCAAACTATAAAAAGTGGTATAATTATGCTAACGGAAATAGTTGAGACCAAAGGCAAACAAAATTAAAAGTAATTAATTTAATTAAAGCAATATAAAAATTAGTAACATAATTTAAAGTATGAAAACATTTGAATAAGAAAAATCTATAACTAGAAATATTAAAACCAAACATTAAAAACAATAACGAGATATACCAGTGCTTGCCACATTTCCTGTCAAGGGACCTAGTGAATATTCAGCACCAGACACTTTTGTATGGCTAGTATATATTCTATATTCTAGTGCACTTGTTGAAGTTCTGCCCATTCATTTTAAGAAGTCTCATTCCAAGCCAAGTTGTTCTGCCCTCTTCTTCTAATTCATTCTTTCAGGTGAAGCAAGACTGCTTTTCTGCTAGTTTGGGGCCTCAGAGTACACTTCTCTACAGCGGCAATTCCTGTATTCTTTTAAAATTGGTACTCTCTAGCATGATCTGAAAGGAGATTATGATTTTTAGAAACTAGGTTTTAACTTTTCTATCAAAGTTAATAATCTTCTGTAGCAATCGCATTAATAGGAGCTTGTGATGTGTTTCACATCTGCACACAAGCATGTGTGCATCTGCATACCATGAAACATGTCCTGTCCTGGGAGCCACATTCTTCTGGACCTTGCACTGTGCAGTGGAAGTGACCAAGACATCAGTGTCAGGAGCAGCCAGAGCTTCCTAGGACAGATGTGCAGCACAGTGTGACCCAGCCTGGCCCCACCTCTGCCTGACTGAGCTTGCATTTCAGCCAAGAGAAGCTGGGGGTGCTCTGGCAATCCTGCTTGCAGCCTGATCCCTGTTCCATCCCTGCTCCTGGAGCTCTGATACTCAGCTCCAGCACAGAGTGCCTGGAGCAGCACTGATCCATCTGCCCCCAAGCTGACTCTAGAGGGCACAAACCCTACAGCCTGAGGCAGGTATAAAATAGCACTGCCAGAAAGGTCACCCCAGGGCTTGGGGTCAGCCTGGAAACCACTGGTTTCCAGTTCTAGCAGAGGCAGACCTGTGAGCTGCATTGCTGCAGATGACCCAAATTTCTGAAGGACTGTGATCCCAAAGAAGAGTTCACCAGCAGTGCTATTGAAAAAATAGATACCCCTAAATTTCCAGGGGCCCTGCAACAGGTGGATTTCTTAAAAGAGGTGCAGAGCACTGAACTGTGCCAGGATTACACACAGGAGTGGTGCTGGAGTCCTGCCTGGGAATCCACGTGCTTTTATCACCCTCAAGGTGACTCAGACAAAACCTTGCAGGCTCCCAGCCAGATGTCCATGTCATCTGAAAATTTCTAACCAGTTTCTAAGAATACATCACATTTTTTAAATACAAAATATTTCATTTATATATGGAGCTTCTTTTAATAAAAAGTTATTGACCAGAAGAGGCTAAGAAAAAAACCCCCACATTTTAGATATTATAGATATAATTGTTTTATTGGATCATGAGCTCAGTGATTACAACTTCTGAATATGTTTAATTTTATAAAGTACTCTCCTTTTTTTGAAAATACATTTTTCCATCTAAGAAAGATCTTAGAAACTATGAGTCTGCTACAGCCCATCACCAGGTGTTACCATTTTGTTGTTGTGATCACATTGGCCATTTTTTTCCATTTGAGCTATGAGAATCAGAGCAAATAGAGAACATGCCATTCGGTAACAAACTGTGTTTTCTCAGATGGACTTATTTTATCAAAGGCCTAGACATCAGCAAAAGCTGTTTCCTTTTTTATTGTGACTGCTCTTCAGTACAATGTGATTGTGGCAGCTGCTGGTTTATCTAGAAGCTTAGTTTGCCCTGTCAAAATATCTGACAAGTCCACCTTCCCGTGTGTAGGAACCTGACTAGAGTAGTGAATGTGTACATTTAAAGAAATTGAGATTTACCTGTACTTAATCACAGAATGCAATTCAGTTGCCTCTGTTTTTTACCTTGTGCTGTTTCTGTTACATTGAGTAACTGGAAATACTCTGCTAAATAGGGTAACACGTCCTATGCAGATATTGAGTGAACCAGATCTCTGTGACAACAGACTAGGTTGAGGGAACTGTCAATGATAAGCTCAATTATATTGAAGGGCATATTGACCTCATGATGCTAAGATTCTGATCTTTTAAATGTACCCATGTCTTTTTTCTGTCTTCTTTTGTTCCCTTTCTTCCTACTAAGACTAGTACCTTATTACAGTACATTTCTGAAGAGGCCCCTCTACATTCATCATAGTATATTCCTTGTGACAAAAGCATCAGGCTTTTTGGTCCCAACAATCATTCCTACCTTTTCAAGCCTGCATTCAGAACAGTTCTCCTGCCCCACTCCCAGAGTAAGACTAATTGGGGTTGCCACCGTGCTGTCAGGGAAGCAGGGGAATGTAGAGGTAATGGTGATTTCAGCCTTGCACAATTAAAAATCTAGTGCAACAGCTTGTATTTTCTTCTGCTCCTTCCTTGCTGTGAAACGTTGAAACTAATAATCTTTTTGGCCCTGTACCACCCCTTCACAGATGAGAATAATGGTGATTTTGTCACCGTAGAAGGATCTGAGTCATGCTTGGTGGTGGTGGTTTGTGATTGGAAGTGAAGCTGAAATACAGAAGTGAGGGCTCTGTGTCTAGAAGGGTTGGAAGAACTTCTCATTATGCTTTCTCAAGTACAAACTTAGGATTCTTTTTTTCATTCCAAATCAGAGCAAAACCTCAAAACTTAGTGACTTTTTCCAAAGAATTCATGTTGGAATGGCTGAAGCTGAAATCTTTTACATTTCTGAACTATTGCGTTGTCATCTTATTGCAAAAAGCTCCATACCTTCTTGGTCATTGCTCATGGGCAGCTCCTCATAGCACTGACTCCTTCTTCACAGCACAGCCAACAAACTCCACCCAGCTAACCCACTCTTTTGTAGCACGTGTATTATTGGACACAGCTGTGGCCTATTAAGGGCAGGCCTGTTCCCAATCTTTGGTGATTAGCACAGCTGCAACTCCTCAGGTGTGAGACTGCCTTCTGCACTATCTTTATTTTCTTACATTCTATCCCTCCACACTATTGTCCCAAAGTCAGCCACTTGGGTGAAGGTACACTCAGCACTTTGAGACAGTAAATTCAGTGTGGACTGCTAGAAACCCAAACAGATCAACTTTCTACATTTAATGAAATGGGTCTACTGAAAAAAATAGTATGATTGTTCAATTAAAAAGCATCCCATGCATATACACAAGGGGACAAAAAAATTTTAATCCTGACATTTTCTAGTGTTTTAATTTTTTTACTTTATTTTCTTGTGACATTTGCCTTGTGTAATTACTTCAATTTTTGTTTTAAAGTATAGGGCAAAACAGAATTTCTAAAACACTGATTAACAGCCCCAGGATACATTAGCAAACTGCAACCTCTAGAATGACCACCTCCTGCAGACTGAAATAGGACATTAGTTTGTAGGAATGGTAAGCTCTCTTAGCTCTGCCTCAGTCTCCACTAGTGGAAAGACTGGGAATTTAGCTAGAGGGTTTCTCTGGTTTTTGGCAGAGAGAAATAGGCTTATCTTACACACATAGTTCCAGCTAGGTTCTGAAGAGCATTCTTCACTGGACATGGTCTTGGCTGATGTTTTGCCAGAAACTTAATCTTATTTTGTTGTCTTCTTTCTCATGCCTCTTATTTCTCTCTCTTCTACCCAGTTCTGGTCTCACAGGTCTTTAGACCATCTCACCTTTTTGCCTTGCTTTGCAGCTGCTTCTGCAGTCTTTCTACATCTGCTTCTCTCTTCCTTTCCTCATTTCACAGAATCAGTGAAAGACATAACTGACTTGATTCTAGCAAGGCTGCTAAGCATGATGGACAACTTGGCCAGTTTTGGACTGAAATATATAAGAGTGGCAAAGGGCACAAGCTGGACAAAAATGATTGCACTCTTCCTTGAAGGTCAGCTGGGACATGCTGAAGTATCTCAGAAGACATCAAAATTTACCAACATGCACAAATTATTTTCCCCTATGGTCACTCACAGACATAGCACTCGGGGCAGTGCTGATCCAGACAATGAGGTGTGATAAAGCCAGAAGAACTGAGAGTAGTCTTACCATGCAGCACTTTCAGGCCTCTCCTTTGAAAGTCAAAACTGATGTGCAAGATTAGTCATGGCAGCGCATATCTTCTGTTACCTCCTGATTCCTCCATCTCACCTCACTTTTAATTTAGTCTGTGTGTAGTTAGGATTCCATTTTAGATTTGAATAGTTGATTTCTGAATCAAATAACCAAGATACTATCATTAGAAGATACTAAATTTTTCAAATGGACTTTGAAAATCTCGCATTTCAACTTTGTTGACCCACCTCCTTGTTCAGAGGCAATTGAAATGGCTCTGCATTATGGCCCCAAAATATCATAGCTGATCAAGCTATGGTATTTGTCACTTGTCAAATCTAAGAGGAGAAAAATATGGATCACTTCCCAATGTTTTCTGCCTCTAAAAAGTCCAAAGACATTTGCTTTGTTTATTTTTAGCTCTTTCTGACTCCACATCATTTGTTCATAAAGCCTTCATATATAACCCTATTTTTATATTTTGGATAACTAAATATATTGTTGTGGTTTAAGAATGGTATTTTCCAATTCGGTATTCTCACTGAGACCATTCCAAACCATATGCTGGTTGATCATTCCCCCTGCCCTCCGGTGCTAGAGAGGAGAACTGGTGACATTAAAGGCACAGGTTGAGATAACAATTTACTGGAAACAGCAATAAGATAAGAAAATGAACAGCAGCAACAACAATATCAATACTAATGACAGAAGGTACAAGAAAGAGGCAAACAATTCTCATGGACACAGACACACCCCATTCCTGACAATATCCAACTGCTCCTTCTGCCATGCTACACCGATCTGGAAGTGAGCCTTTCCCCCATCCCTGGCAAATGACACCAAGTTGCATAGACTAACCTTTGTGTCCTGGCCATGCTGCCTTCTGGCTGCTGCAGAAATCAACCCTGTCCTGGCCAGAGCCAGGACATATTCCACCCTTTATTCTATACCATCTCCAATATGCCCAGATCCTGCACCTTTCGACTATTACATGTATCTTCATATCATGAGTGCCATTTCCATGGGTAATGACCATCCCTCCAAGGTGTCTGTTGACTTCCTTTAGTTGATGACTGTGGGTTCAGTCCATCCTAGATATCTTCCAGGACAGGAGGATTGGTGGTTGTCAGGTGGTTGCAAGCTGCACCAGGATCTCACAATTGGAGCAGTTCATATTCACTGTCCACGGTAGTTCTGGCATACAGTGGCAGTGCCATTCAGCAACCACTTCTATACAATTCAACATTTCAGGCTGTTCTAACCCAAAAGTCAAATTCCCTGGAGCTACACATTGTGTTTCCCTGTCCCAAATGCACACATGTCCTTGGGCAAAAACAATCCCATGGATGGGTTTGTCTTTGCTTGAGGCAGGATTAATCCAAACTGTCTTCCCTAACACATTTCTCATATGCTCCACAGGGACTTTATATCCATCTGTAGTACATTGAGGTTTTGATTGGGCAGGGCAAGCAAGGTAGATCCTCTAGTGTTAACTAACCAGGGGGCCTGTGCTAAATGCAGATCCCAGTGTTGAAGGTCTCACCACCCATTGCTTTCAATGTGGTTTTTAGCAGTCCACTGTACCATTCCTTGTTGCCAGACACTGGTGCAGGATAGGGGGGAATATGATACCCCAGGTGTCCATGAGGATATTTTTGAAATGAGTCCCATTGTCCAGCTCTGTTCTTTTGGGGCTGCTATGTCACCACATGAGCTGTTTCCAGGATGGTGTTCTGGGCAGTGATGTGAGGCACAGGGTGTGTCCCAGCCATTCACTGTTGTCTCACCATAGACATAGCACTTGTCTAGGCATATTTGTGGGAGTGCAATGTAATCAAACTGCCAGGCCTGCTCACATTTTTAATTTCAACCCTTGTCCCCCACACCAGAGAGTCTTTACCCATTTAGCCTGACTGATTGCAGTGCATGTTTCGTGGTTATGGATAATATGGGGTATAGTGTCCACTCCTCAATCACAAGCCCATCTGGATGTTGCATCTCTTCCCTGATGACCTGAGGTGTTAGGGGCCCACCAAGTCAGAAATCATTCACCCTTATGTTCCAGTCCAGATCCACCTGAGACACTTAAATCTTGGCAGCCCGATCCACCTGTCCATTCTTGAACGTTCTTCAGTAGCACAACTCCAACCCCCCTATGTAATCAGCTACCAGAAAATGAAGAAGGATATGCTCTCCTCACTGATGGTTCCTAGCATTTTGTAGGGATACATCAAAAATGGAAGGATGACATGTGGAGTCCTACATGGCGAGTCACAGAAGCTATTGAGGGACAAGGTAGATCAAGTCAGGGTGCAGAGCTGAAGGCCATCCAGCTGGCCTCAGGTGAATGAGAGGAATGGCCTCTACGCTGACTCATGCATGATGGCAAATGCTCTGTGAAGGAAACTGTCTGGGCCACTGAACTGTGGCAAGACATCACTGCCTGGGTAGAGAAGTTGGCTGTAAAAGTACATCATGTAGATGCACACACATCTTCTGTATTGCTCCTCTCTGGAGCTGCCACAGCATTCTCCTTGCAAATATTCTGTCACTTTATCAGGCTTGTGTAGGTGAACTGCTAAATCATTAGAGAAGAGAATTTCCCCAAAAACTGGCCCATTCTCTCCTGCATTCTGTGCTACTCATGACCATCCACCCTCAGGGCAGATCTCTGAATGACCTCCCAAGAAATCTCTGGCCTGACTCTAAATATGATGTAGACTGCACTGAGGAGAAGTGGCAGACTTAGCAACAAAAATATGCTTTCCTTAACATCCAACAGGAATTCAAAATTCTCAGAAGCTGTTTTAAGAGGTCTGAAGGAGGAAGAGGGGGTGAAAAGCTGGGAAAATCATCTTCCCCATTTCCCCCCACAGACTGGATGTGATTATTAATGGACCCCCAGAACTAGTGCCTGAGTAAGGATAGAAGGGAAACACTGAATACACATCCCAAATGAAATGACCTTCATTGCCCTTTATTTTACCATGTCATAAACTGATACTCCATAGTACAGCAACAAAGCAATCCTAATCCCTCTCCCTGCTCTGAAAAAGAGCACCATTATGAGCACATAGTGGATATACAAAAACATTTACAGGGTTAGGTACCACACCCACACGAGCAGACCAAGCAACATTGTGACCAGTAGGTTTGGACCTAATCAGATCAGATTAGATCAAATTTTTTTTCAACTCGCTCTGGGCAGAACTGTTGTTGTCTCAACCCTTGGTGCCTCACATTGGGCACCAAAGAAGGCTGTTGTGTTTTAGGAATGGTATTCTCCAATTCCATGTTCCCACTGAACCCATGTGCTGCTCCAAACCATGTGCTGCTCTATCACTCCCCTTCTCCTGTGCAGGCTGGAGAGGAGAATTGCAGGCATAAAAGGTAAAGCTGAAGAGATAAGAACAATTTTTACTGGAAGCATCAGTGAGATAAGAAAACATACAGTAACAACAACAGTGCTAGAGGGTACAAGAAAGAGGCCAACAGTTTGATGTAGGAGGTGAACCGCCCCACAATAATACCCAGCCACTCCCTCCACCACACTACACTGACCCAGAAGTGAGCCTTTCCCCAGAAAATGGCACAGGATGCTATAGAATAACCTCCAGGTCCTAGCCATACCCCCTCCTGGCTACCTCAAAAATCACCCCTTCCTGACCAGGACCAGGACAATTGTGGAGAGAGATAAAGATAATAGCATTTTATACTGAAAATTTTAAAACTCCGAAGGGGAAGCAAAATCTGCAAAATTTTTATATACCATATTTAATATCCTCATGTGTGTGTGAGCGTATGTATGTATATATATGCTTATCTAAAATCCAAAGAAATTTAGTTACTAATTAATCTGTTAATTTCTGTCAGACTTTAAATCTATTTTAAGTGCTGTTATTCTTCACTCTTCTGGTGTGGTATGTTCAGATGTGAAAATCACTTTACATGACTTCTGTTCTTCAATAGCTCTAAGCTTCTTTTTAAAAAATGTTGTTATATGTGAATTTGTGCTTGTGTCCACAGGAATTAGAAACAAAATTTTAAGCTACAACTGGAATAATACTTTACTTGAAATAATGGGGCAGACTGAGGTTTTCTTTTTCTAAAAGCCCATGATAAAATTTCACACTAGGGTTTAACCCTTCAATGTAGACTAGCTAGCTTAAAACTAGCTGCTTTTGCTTCATGATTTCAGGAGTATCATGTTAAGACTGGCTATCATTTTAATGTATTCAGAACTGTGAAACAGCTGGAGAACAGAAGCCATATATCAAGTTGCCATTTGTTTTTCCTTATCAGTTGTGTGTATGTGTGTGAGTATTTACCTGTTTTCACCAATGTTAAGCAAGCATTTCAGACAGTGTTTAGGATGTATCTCAGTTGCTATTAATAAGGTTGTTGGATCTGGATAATGTTATAGAATTCTTTTCTTTCTCTCTCCCTTCCTTTTTTTTCTTGTAATGCTTAGTTGGTAAGTATGATGCCGTATTTCAGAGCTGTTGCTTCATTGCACATAACTAACTCATCACTCTCTTTAACCTGTAGCATGAGCAGCAATTGCATAATGAAATTCGAAATTCCGTTTTCTGTGCTCATCTGTTAATACCCTTCAATCTCTGCGGTTCGTGTCTCATGTCTCACACCTGTTATCTTTTATCTTTTCTCCTCCCCCTTCCTCACTTCTTTCCACTCCTCCTTCCTCATCACTTCTTCATTCTCAACAAAGAAAGAAATGCTGTGATATTTCTTCTCCTTCCAAAACCTCCACTAGAAAGCATTGGCCACATCAAGGTAAAGGGCAAAGGCTTGAAACGGAAGGTCTTTCACGCTAGCTGTGAATGGTATGCTGTGCAAAACAACAACGGTTATTTTCTATTCTCTAATTCCCACCATTTGAAATGCTTTAATTTCTTGTAAAATCAGAACAAGATAGAATTTCAGAAAATGCGAATGCATGTTTCCCTGCTTGCCTTTTCTATAAGGCACAGTGAGTCAGGCATTATCATGCTTTTCCAGATTGTTTGGCAGTGAAGTACCTAGTTCATGAACAAAATTACTGTCACCAGCTGGGGAACAAATAACAGCCCTTTCTCTCCCCTGTCACTCTGATGGGTCGTGTCAGTTTGAAGATAGAAAGTACCATGCTCTTGCTCTGGAGCAGGCAGGTGAGGTACCAGGCAAGAACAGCCAGATTGCTAAATACCACAGGTTTATGGCAATCTTTTAAATTTGCTCCTAGATTTCTTACCTTATGACCTCACTTGATTTTAGTGGAATCTTTCAAGATAAATCATGACCAGTTTTGAATTATTTTTCCACCCTTTATTTGTGAAATGTATACTGAGGCAGAGAGATCTTCAGTTCTGATTATTGCATTATTATTTTAAAGAATTACCAGTAATAGCATGATGTGGAAGAAATAGCAAGTGATTTCTGGCTTACTGCAGTCCACAGGGGTTTCCCCATTGACACCTGCAGGACCAGGCTTCTGTCTCTAAATTATATCGGTTAGAAGCCTTCAGAGGCAACTGTGGTAGTTAAGTTCAATCACACTGCCAGTGGCTGTAAATGACTAATGAAAATGCAATTTAGTTTTATAGATGGGAGTTAATAGTATTAATTTTCTATAGCACGGGAAGGAGAATGTAATTTTGATTTCATATTTTCTCCTTTTCCTTTTGTATGTCTATGGAAGAAGGTGTGGAGACAGGCTGTTTGTAGGAAAGAGCTCTGTCCCCTTGCAGTGAGGACTCTGGGGCCGCTGGAGCATAGCTCTGGGCACTGGGCTGATGAATTACATATCATTGTCTCAAATTCATCTTGTTCCTTTTACAAAGAAACGTTAACATATAGTGCATCCAGTTAGTACAATCTGTTCAAGCTTCTGCCTTGTGGACCCTGTAGGAATTTGCCTTTTGAAGCACAAACTAAAGTTGGTATGGGAGAAGATGTTTTGCTCTCTCAGTTGGCCCCCAATTCACTCCACCTCTTCAGCAGCATTCCTAGAGCTCCCTTCATGTGCAATGAGCTGTTAACCTTCATGTTCTCATTAAAGACTGGATTCTTCTGGGTTGTGGTTTGACTAATGATTCCCCATCCCTGCAAGGGAACTGGAGCTGTTTGTTTTCCTGGTTAGTGGGAGAACATTGCCCACTTCAGTGCTGCCTCAATTGCTCAGAGCAAGGGGGTTCTGCAGTCCCATAGCTCAGTGGTTTCTGCAATCATCTTTTCTATAGGGGTGGATTTGTGGCAGTTGTTAATTCCATGAGCAATACCACCACCCACAGCTGATAAAGGGCTAGGAGATGCTGTGGCAGTGACAGCAGCACTGAAATTCCTCTCAGCCCCTTGCTAAGAGATCCCGTGCTGCGAGTGTGCCAGGCGGCACTGACGCCTCTGGTTCTTGCTGTCCTCTGCAGGCTTCTGCCCAGAGACTCAGCCGGGAGAAACTCCAGCAGCAGCAACAGCACAGGTGGATGGAACAGACTTAGCCTCTCCAATGTCTCCTCGGACTAGCAAGAGCCGCATGTCCATGAAGCTGCGCCGCTCCTCCGGCTCAGCCAACAAGTCCTAAGGGGCGAGATGAGATGTCTGCAGCTTTCCAGTGAGGAGCACTGGCCACCCTTCCCGCAGCCACTCACCGCCTTCGGGGCTTTACTGCTCACGCCGTGCATTCAAGGATAATGTCTCAAATGTGTGTGCACCCGTGCCCTGCATACTCCTTTTCTGTATGTTTATTTTAAACAGTGACACTGGAATTTTACTTTAATAATTTAGCTTTTTTTTTTTTATTATCAAACTCCAGTCAGCCTTTTTTTTCCTTTGCAGTGCAGTTTGTACCCTGCACCTTTTATCTACTTGGATGATTATGGATGATTAACTTTGTGTTTTAACTCTGGTTGATCTTGAGTCAACATGGAATTAGAGACTGCAGTTGGATTACACTATATTTATTATGCCCCATTGCAATTTTCTCTGTAACAAAGAAAGAAATATGTACAATTTGAAAATGAATGTACAATTTTAAATTGAAGTTGCATTTGTAAAGTCTTTGTCAGATGTCACAATGTTAATGCACAAGATGTGTACAGATTATTTATGTTGAGGATAAAATAGTTCAACGGCGTTTCAAGTATCACAGAATCCAATGAAATAATTTGCTCACAGCACCCTTTCATCATAAAGCGATGTATCATTTCTTAATTCTGCAGATAATCTATGCCAGAAAAAAAAATCACTGTTCTGAAATTCTATTTATGCTCGGCTTCCAAATATTTTTATAATGTTTGCTTTTCCAAGTGGTGTCAATAGTAAATGCCATTGAGTTTCATGAGTTTTAGCCATTATCATTATGCTGTTTCATCTAGATGTATATTCTTTTTTCTTACATTAAAAAAAAAATAAAAACAAACACTTTCCTGATAGAAATTCATTGCTGTGATGATGGGTCCTAGGGAAGAAAAGGGAACATGCTCCGGGAGCCTGGCCTGAAATGCTGATAATTTCAACCTTGTGAGCGCAGATTAGTACATGAGTTCCACCCACCCAGAAGTATTTTCCTACAGAAAATTAAATGCTCACATTTTGAGTCTAGTAAACAACAAAATGCTGTTAACAAAATGTAGCATGGCATCAGTACTAACTGCATGTGTAAATATATGGGCAACAATAAAAAAAGAAATTATGTATTGTCATTCATGTAGTATCTACAAATTTGTAATGGTTGAAGAGAAGACATGTTATTTAATAATCCAATAAAATTATTCTTACCACCTTTTGTATATTAGTTATTCACTTCCCTGATTAGATTCTTAGTCCAATTTGTAGAAGAATTGTGTATTACATGCACATGAAACAGTTAAATGCAATACACAGCTTAGTTTTCCTTTGTATTAAAAAAGCACACACAAGTTCTCAAGAATGCCCAGCTGAAAACTTTTCCCCAGATCTTGAAAATGGATTGCATGGAGCTCTGCAGCTAATACAAAACATAGGCTGTTCCCTCTGGCAGGCTGGTTGTTCAGATGCCAATTGTAGGAGCAGTTAATAATCATCACGTTTGGGTCTGCAGCCCTTCATCTTTGACTACACAAGGAGAGAAAGAGGAACCATGATTTAAAAAAACAAAAAACTAGTGACTTTTCCCAGGGGCAAACTCATTCAATTCCATAAAGAGGCATTTTTACCTAAGTCTCTGTTGTCAACAAACGACAGAAAAATGCACAACTTAAATTAACATGCTTTATTTTTGGCATATTACTGAATTGCAAGTTTAGCCTCCTTTGTCAGAAAGCAAATCTTGGCTGCATTAGGTTATAGTGTATTAATTAATTTGTCCAGGTTCTAGAACTAAAAGGACAAAGTCCGTGAAGCACATTTAACATAAAGCACTTATCGCTTGCTCGCAGCCTTTGGGCATGATACATCTTTTGTTGTGTGTAGCAAAATATAAAACTACAGAAATAATTGCTTTAGAGGATGCTAATCGAGAGATTGAAATATTTTGCATGCTCACGTCAGAGAGAGCGTTAGAACAAAGACTGTAACTGGGATCAGTTTGGTTCTTCAGAAGTCACCAGCTGACCCACTTTGCCCTGCTGAATTCAAGAAAGGCATGAGCTTTCTTTTAAATCTTTTATTGAATTTTCTTGCCCTTATTTTTAACCTCATCTACTACCACACTTAGAAACAAGCACTCGTGGAAAAAATAAATAAGTAAATAAATAAACAAACAAATAAATAGTGGCTGGAGTGTCAGTAGCTGGTAAATTCAACAGCATTTCAAAGCATTTGGCCAGAGCACTGTCAAAGCCTGGGAACACACACGGCGGGTTGCTTTGCTAAAGGTAGGTGTCGTTAGGGAGAAGGAAGGTAGCCTATCACCTGTGCTTTAGCAACATGTCTAAAGACTGCTTCATGTCCTAATTTCAGCTGCTCACAAGACTCGGAGGAGCTCACATCAAAAGCGCAGCTCACAGGGGAGAGGTCGGAGGCCGCTGGAAGGGCGAGCCGCACACACGGCGCTTTGCGCTGCCCGCGGTGCGGGGGCCGGCAGGGACACACGCTGCCCACCGAGCCCGGCCCGGCCCGGCGGCACCGACCCGCCGGCACCGACCCGCCCTCCCGGCTGCTGCCCGTGCCGCGCTAGCGAGCCACGAACGGAGCGCAGCAGCTTTGGGGACGGGCAGCTGCCGGAGACGGGAGTTTTGCCTACCACACAGTTGCTAAAGGACAGAGACACAGAGTAAGCAGGAGATGCGTACTTAGCTATAGATCAACACCTCGTATTTCAATTAAGCAGACAGCACGATTAATTTCCCATACGTTTTGCTAGCTATTATGTGACTTGACACTGACTTAATATGAACATTTACCTTCTCAGCTACCTTAGAGTACACCACGAATGCTGAAGCTCGGGGGCTAAGGCTACGAAAACAAGGTCACTAGATCAGGCTCCTTTTCTCACGAAAAATAATTCCTCTCTTTAGATACCCTATATACAACCGTAATTCTCTCCGTCGTTACGGAAGATACTGGCGGTAACCGGCGGTGGGCCGCCACCCGACGCCTCGGCACTGCCCGCCTCCCGGCCGATGCTGGCGGGGCTTCTCGCCTGTTGCCGCCGTCCCCCGGCCGCCTCGGTGGCTGTGGAGCTGCGGGGCTCGCCGTGAGCGCTGCCGGCAGTGCGGCCCCTGGCCCAACACGCCGCCGTGCCGGCCGGGCGCGCGTCGCTGCACCGGCCGGGAGTCACCGGGCGGTCCCTCCGACGTCGCAGCCGTGAGAGCCGAGACTTTCCATAGGAATTGCAGCGTGGCCAGGGCTCGCTCGGCTAGCCCGGGCTCTCGGAGCAGTCCCACCGGGGCGGCCGCGGGCCTAGCAGCCCGGCCGGACGGGCACCTGGAGCAGCAGGACCTGCCTGCTCTCCGGCGGGTGGCACTTGCTGGCGTGCCGCGCCAGCCCGGGCGCGCTGAAGAAGGTGGCGGGGCAGTGTTTGCAGGGGAAGCCCTGCCGCTCGCCGCCCGCCGCGCCGCTCTCGGGGACCCCGGCGGGAGGCGGCGGCGGCAGCAGCAGCTCCTCCCGCACGGCGTGCCACAGCCGGTGCTTGTCCCTGATGTCCGCCGAGGGGAAGCGAGCGCCGCAGAGGTGGCAGGCGAAGGTGAGGGGCCCGCGCTCCGGCGGGCCGAAGGCGGCGGGCCGCGCTGCCCCGTGGGTGCCCAGGTGCTTGCGGAGGTAAGCCTGCCGCCGGAACCGCTTCTGGCAGCAGGGGCAGGCGAACGCCTCCCCGCCGGGGCCGCCGCCCGCACCGGGAGCGCCGCCGTGAGCTGGGCCGGGGCTGGAGCCGGGGGCGGCCGGGGCGCTGTCCGCGCCGCCGCGGTGCTGACGGGTCCCCGGCGGCGGCTGGGGCGCGGCGGGACCGCGGGGCCGCCGCTCGGGGCTGTTCTCCTTGCCCGGCGGGGCGGAGGCGGCGCCTTCGGCGCTGGGGCCGGGACGCGGCTTGTGCCAGCGGCGGTGCGAGGCCAGGTTGGCGGGACAGCTGAAGATCTTGTGGCACTCGGGGCAGCGGTACTCGACGCGAACGATGCGGGAGCAGCGGTGCTGGGCCAGCGCCAGCGGGTCCGCGTACTGCTCTTTGCACAGCTGGCAGATGAACTCGCCCAGCGGCGTGCGCCCCGCCGGCGGCCCCGGCCGGCCCTCGGGCCCCTCCTCTTTGATGCGCAGCCCCAGCACGGGCGAGGTGGTCACCTCGTCGGCGAAGCTCAGCTTCCGCGTGGCCTTGCCCTTCTTGGCCGGCGCCTTGGCCCGGGACGGCCGCTTCAGCGCGGGCACCGACGGCAGCGGCGGGGCGGGCAGCGGCGTGCGCGGCTGCAGCAGCAGCTTCTCGGCGGGCGGGAAGGAGGCGGCCAGGGGGAAGGACTCGGCGGAGGCGGGGGAGCTGAGGCACCGCTCGAAGAGAGCCGCCCGCGGCCCCGCCGCGCTGCACGGCCCCGGAGCCCCCCAGGCGGCAGGAGCCTCCGGCGGGGTGAGCCCGGGGCCGCCGCAGCCGCCGCCGAGGGGCCACGTCGCGGGGCAAGCGGCGACGGCTCCCTCCTCCTCCTCGCCCTTCTCCTCCTCCGCTCCCTGTCTAGCGGCGGGGCCGTTCTCGCCGGCGGGCGGCGGGGCCGGCGGCGTGGGCGGAGGGTCCCGGTCAGGGTCCCGCTCCCGCGGGCGCGCCCGGTAGGAGCCGCCGGGTCTCCGGCTGCGCTTGACGAGGAAGCCGCGCGGCATGGCGGGGCGGTGCGGGGCAGCGGGAGCGCGGCACGGCCCGCAGCCCGCCCGGCCTTTATACCCCCGGCGCCCGCTCCCGCCCGGGCGTCATCCTCCCTCCGGCGGCGGCGGCCAATGAGGAGTTGGGGCCGGCGCTGGCGGCGGGGCCGGAGCGGGCCGGGGCCGCCGCCGCCGGGCGGGCGCGCTCGGGCCGCGGGGACGGGCGGGTGCCTCGGGGAGCGCAGCCCGCACCCTGCGAGACCGAGGGAGGCGAGGGGCCGGAACGGCTCCCCGGTGGGAGAGACCCCGAGCTGGGTCACGGGCGCTGCCGCCTCGGCCGAGGGGCCGGACGGGGCTCGAGCAGGAGCGTCTGTCGTGGGTGTTCGTGCGGTGCCTCCATCGCTGCCGGGGCCGCACGGACCGCCCCGCGCATCCTTCCGCTGAAGCGAGCCGGAGCCGGGAACTGGCTCCGTCCTTCTGCACAGCCACATCAGGAGTTTTCCCAGAAGTAGCCAGAAAGCTCCGGCATTGCGGTGAGCTCCCAATGCAAGAGCAGGGCTGCCGGGCTGCCGCCGCCGCGTAAAATGCTAAATCACGGCTCTGCGTAGTGGCCATGACTGGTCCCTTGGCAGCCTCACCCGCGGGCAGCCTCCCGCTGCTGTTGTATTGCACTAAGACGCGGTTCTTACATGGTACCGCAAAGTGCAAACGCGGCCGAACCTCCCCCCCGTCCCGCCCGGTGCAACTCCCGGCCCGTTCGGGGCGCCTGAGCCGGGTGGCAGCTGCTGCGCCCCCGGGGCAAGGCAGGAGCCGTGTTTGCCAAAGCACAATCGCCTTTTAGGGGATCCAAGCGCACTGGCAGCGGGGGCTCAGCAGCCCCGCCGGCCCCACCGCGCGGTACCAGCGTCTCCTGCTGTCCCCGAGCCCGGCCTTGGGGCAGGACCGGGCTGTCCCACCGCAGACCCGCTGCCCGCAGTATTCACGAGATGGCGTGCCATCGGGAATGACCGCGGCTCTCTCCGTGACCAGGCACAGACAGCCCTCACCAGGGCAGGACTCGCTGCTGGAAGCATCGCCCAGCCGGAGGAAGGAGAGAGCACCAGGAGAAAGGGAGGAACAGCCCCTCTTGTTCGACGGGCTTTCCAGAAGTGGAAGAAAGATGTGAAGCCTTCATGCAAGACCAGAATTCCTCCCACTGTTCAAAAATCTCTCAAACCACTTCTCTGTGTAAGTGCTCCAATTATATTTGCTTAGCAAAGTCTTAATCATGTTTTACATTACTCTCCCATTTTCCTCCATTTTCATGGTTGCACTGGATCTCGGATTAGATTATATAGTCCACGGGCTAGAGATCACCCTTTGTTAGTAGGAACCTCTGTAACTGGGACCAATGAGCCAGGCTTTCATGCACTTAGGTCACTCGACTGACTGGCTGCTTGATTTTTACCCAAAATTTTTCTACCCTTGTAGCTGGACTTTCCAGCTACATTTCTCACTGAATAACTGGATCTCTGGTTACAGATCCACTGTTCCTCCAAGCAATATGTAAATAGTTCTTTCAGTTTCCCCTGGTAAACAATATTCCCATTAACATCCCATTCATTTTTTTTGTCACATTGCAAAAATAATCTGTGGTAGGAATGTCTAGTTCTGGAATGTCCAGTTCAGTTTCTAATCCTAAGAGGTGAGGAATCCAACAATGCCTTTTCCAGCACAGGAGTATCTGAAGGTAAAGTCCCCATTGGAAAGCACATGTATTGAGTGATTACTGAAACTCCAAATATTTTTCCAGTAAAAGCTGTAGATTGGAGCTGCATCAGGGAATTTCTCCATCATCTGACATGGCCCAGACATCGTGGGAAGGCTTGGGCAGTAACCTACAGTCACAGGTGTGGAGTTGCTGCTCGACCCCCCCCAGCTGATGTCCCTCCCTGCGATGCGGTGCCCCTCTGTGCCTCCCCCTGCTCACAGTGCCCTCCAGCACAGCCCTCTTGTAGCTTTCTAAACTTGCCTCCAGTTTACGATCAGTTTTTAAGGTGGGACCCAAAAGTGTAGAACCCATCACTACACCTTGCTCTTGCTGCAGCATGTGCCAATGCTGACAAATGCACCGGCAAAATTGCCTGGGGATTCGAGCTGGTGCAGCCTCCTTGTGCCTTATTTCTCTCAATAAATATGCTGGTTTCCCCAGGCTGTCTCTGCCCCAGTACAAACTCCCAGTGCCCTGGCTTCCACTTGGAAAGATCACAATTATTCTGTGATTACAGATTATTTCCCCTCCCACATTTACAAGAGAATGTCACTGTAGTGACTGGCGTTACACCCAATTCTCACAGCTTCTAAGCTCTCCAAACTGTTACATGGGTTTATCTTCTTGCCATCCTCCTTTATTCCTATCAAAAAATTTACGGTTAGAAAATTCAGATAATTAATAATAGTAGTTAACAATGTTGTGGACACATCTCCAAATCCTGTGCAAATTTGCTGGATTTTTTTTTTCACTGTCTTACTACATTTCAGTAGTCCCATCACCTAGCTGAGAGTGCAGCACTACACCCTCCTGAACATACTACTACAGGGAAATTTTATTTAAGGTCAAAACTTTTCTAAGCAAAGAGCTGAATAATGTTATTGCTCCTGTCCTTACAATGTGCTCTCTACAGTCTGCTAAAATCACATTGGCCTTGATTAAACACATTGGCTGCTTACATGAGAGTCATCCTTAAATGATCTGAGATTAACCAAAGGGTTAATCCCACAGTAAATAGGAAATCAAAATTCTAGTGGGAAAATGCAGTAGCTGGTGGGGAGCTGGCAGGGTGAAAACAAGAGGAGCCAGTTCCTAATCTTGCATCCTTTGCTTCCTCAGTCCATTCCCTCCTCCCTGGTTGAGGCTGAATGCTGGTGTGCTAGGAAATGGAAACAAGCACTGTTAGTTTGGTACAACACTGCTCTGCCTCCCTTTTTGCCAAAGTTTCTCATTTTGTGTGAGGGAACTTTTAGCCTTGCTCACAACTGTGCTGCTAACGTAAGCCTGAGGGACCCATTGAAGCCTTGCCAAGATTCAGCAACCAGATTCAGTGATGGCTGGGCCAACTTCTTGGGGACCTTCCAAAGTGAGGACAATCTTCAGATTCCTCTAGACACCTTTCCCTGTTGCTGCCTTCTTTTAGGGACATGGTTTAGGGGTGGACTTGTCAGTGCTGGGTTAATGGTTGAACTCTTAAAGGTCTTTTTCAACCTAATCAATTCCATGATTCCATCTGATTGCCCAGGGTGCTCCAGAGTTTGGACTAGAAGCTCATCATCCAGATCCTTGTACATCCCAGCAGTCTGGAGACTCTCATCTCTGGCTGTGCCGTAGGGATATCACTGCTTTCAGCCCCAGCCATGTCTCCAGCAGCTCCAGGACACCTGGAAACCTGTGCAGACACTGAAGAACAGGTCTACACCTCCATGGTCCCCAAATAAAACATTGTCAAGCAAGTGGGCAGCTGCATTTGTATTTCTGAACAGTCTTGGGGCATAAACAGTAAGAGGAATGTATGACAGAAATGCCAGCTGGCAGAGAGAAGGTCTTAAGTGAGGTCTGGTTCCCAGAGAAAACCCGAAAAACTCTTCTGGGGGCTGAGGGGACAGAAATAAAAAGAGAAATTCCTTTTGCCACTCAGTAAAAGAAAAAATAACTACAACTTTAAAAAAATAAGAGTTAAAAATAAAATAGAGAATAACTATAAGCAAAGGATTAAAGAACATTTCTCTCCTTCATGTTTCCCCTCCCCACCACAAAAAAAATTGTTGTGGTTGAGTTTTTTATATTGAAGGATTTCAAATAAAGTTGACTTTTAAATCTTGCCCTGACATCTGGTTTGTAACTAATGGAGCAGTAAATAGGAGGGAGACAGAAGCTGCCTCAGAAGCCTGTCCTTGATACATGGCTCTCCAGCAATGGAGCTGGATGAGCGATACCACCCCCAGGCTCCTGCACTTAAACAAAATCCAGGCTGGTTTTGGTGGCAGCACAAACCATTTCATCTTCCCCCGAGAACAGGGCTGCCAATTATCCTGCTGTGGTTGGGGATTTGATGCTGGTGACAGACATTGAAGGAAATATCTGCATTATGAGGATATGGATTGTCTAATATAACTGACCTTGCTAGTCTCTTAATTTTGTTTTACCTGAGGACAATCTGTTTCAAGAGGAAAATGATGCTAACAGCTGCTATATTTTCTTCATTGATCAAATATTAACGAAATCTTTCCATCAGGGAAGGCAGAAAACACTGCTCTGTGAAGTGTCCTCTGACTTGGGTTAGAGGGATTTGAAGGGTTTTGAAGGCACCATGAAAACATTTAACCTTCCTCTTCTCCCACAAATGAAGTGATGCTGGGAACTGGTCCCATCCCCTCACATCGCTGAGGTGATGCTGGGAGGACAGTGGTGCCTTGGCTCCTGTCCCTGCTCCACAAGGGACCAGCTGCACAAGGGCCAAAGGAGCAACCTCACATTTTGGTTCTTCCCCACCTCCATCTGCATCAGCCCATTGCAGGGAAACCAGGTCCTCTCCAGGGAGCAGACTGATGTTCCCAAACTTATAAAAGTTATAGGAGAATCGATGGGGCCACTGTGACTTTCATGACAGATTTCAGCTGGATTTCAGCTCATACCCCACAGGCTGGAGCCCTTTGCCATTGGCCAGATTTGCCTGCTGGAGTCATTTATCAATCTCACCATGTCATAAATGGGAAGATTTGGCTTCCTTTGGCATGAGATTCTCAGCAGTCTGTTCCCTACAAGCATCACTATATGTTGTAGCTCACTAAAATAGAGATCTCCTAGTACAGAGGGCCATGGTTATCAGTTATATATCCATATATATATCCATGTCAGCAGTGGCTTTCAGGGAGGCTGAGTCCCAGCTGGGCTCAGTGCAGGTCTGTGTGCAGACAGGTGGGTGGCTCTGTGTGCAGAGAGAGCAACAGCTGAAGAGACCAAAGACAAGGCAGCAGGAGAGTGGGAGAAATGAAGTATCTGAAACTCCATGCCTGCCTCCAGTAAAGGGAAACTCCACATCTGCCTCCAGCAGAGTTTGGGCAGGACAGAGAAACATGCTGGTTGCCTAGTTTCCTAGAAGAGCTCAATCTAGGAGGCTTTCAGAGAGCAGAGATCAGGAGCAGATGAGTCACAGCCACAAATACTTGATTCTTATGGTCACACTTCATCCTGCTCTTGTGCTGGCACTGGAGCCTATTCAGTTCTGCAGGGATGTGGTGCAGGGAGCTGAGCCCACAGGGAAATATCTACATGTTTTTCTTTCCCCCCCAGTCCCAATAATTCTTTCATGCCCCTGTTCTAAGGCCACCTCATTCAATAGAGCTCCTCTGACTCCGAGGTGCAACAGGCAACTCCCCAGGGCTGTTGCCCAAGACCTTTCTGCCACCCCTAGTCCATGATACCCTCTCTATTTCTCCCTCCATGTTCTTCAGGTCACACCAAGTTCCCAAATCCTTTTCCTGCCCGAACTGGATGCACTTCCTGACAGAAGTATGCTACTGTGTCTTTGCTTGCCTATGGAAAGGAAGGGCAGGATTTATTGTGGAATAAGGTGCAGGCATGGCCTGCCCACTGCAAAGCAGATGGCAGTGCAGGAGCCACCACTGCCAGCAACAGCTGCAGAGGGGCAGATGGAGCGTGGGAGATGCTGATAGGAAAACCAGTGGCAGGGGTGGGAGAAGACAAGCAAACCAACATGGAAAGCTGGCTGGAAACAGCTGGGCAGAGCAGCACCGAGAAGGAACAAGATGGAAAATTGCATTACAAGGAAATAAACCCCATCTGAGCTGGGTGCCTGCATCTCAGAAAAGCAACGAGGAGGATGACAGCTCCCAAAAGGAAATAGTGATTCATCTCTTTGCAGGGAATGTGACAGAGGAGGGCAAGGAAAGGCACTGAGCCAGAGAGCTGCTGCTCTTTTCTGACAGTGCACCTCCAGCTTCTGAGCCCATCCACCTTGTTCTCTCATAGATGAGACCTGGCAAATGCCCATTGTGCTTCAGAGAGGCAAGGTTGCAGTGCCAGCTCCTGGCAGGTGTGTCAGGATGGAGACCCTCCTCTGTTTTTTGTGGGTGAACACCCACGTGCAACCCTGCAGGGCAATGGCAAAATGCTGTGCTGGCTGATGAGGTGGGAAAAGGGAAGATGCAGCAGTGGTTCAGGAGGGTCTAAAACCAAAGCTTCCCTCCCATCTGCAGGTGCCAGTGCCTGCACAGAGGGCAAGGGCAGTGGCGGCTGGAGGATGTCTCCAGCAGAACCCAGGGGAAAAGCAGCACCAAGCCAAAATCATCGTGCATATATCTCATTTTGAAAAATTTTGAAAATTTTTTTTCCACTTCAGACTTAGCCCTCTTTTCTTCAAAGCCAGGAGAGGGGACTCAAAACCAGCATCATGCTCCAAGTACTGCTAATATAATGATCCCTAGCAGCTGCCATGCAGGATTCTCCACTCACATTTGTTTTCCTTCTTTTGTGACATTTAATCAAAGTCTAGCTATCCTAAATATTAATTAAAGTGCTTGGAGACAAGGCCTAAATTTCATTTTGCCTCCCAAGTTCACCAGCTTCATCCTCCTCCTCCTCCAAACATGTTTTGCTATAAATTACTGGCACTGTTTCTGTTGATAGTCAACATAATCAAACATTTGTAAGCATGCTGTCTCTTCAATCTGTTCAGTTGATGCACTTTACCTGATCTTTCATTAAAGTAATCAAAACACTTGCTGTGCCACGTCTAATGAATGTTGCATGTATGATTAAGTACTTTCATTCATATTGCAAGTTTGATTTAATGTAATCTGCCTTTCAGGCAGCCATTAGCCTAGCTCCTGCGTGAATTCGATTAATTGGCTGAATTCTTCCAGATGTCCTTTAAGTATTACAGGAATTTCTATGTAAAAACAGCAGGGACCATCTAGCAGAGAAGCAAACAATGATACGTTATATTGCTGCCATGACTTACAAAAAGCTGGATTCATTTTCATTAATAAAACATCTGTACTGCTGCACAGCTATGCATCAAGATGCATTTATTTTATATGTTTATTTCTCTTATGACTATAAATAGACAGTTAAACAGAAGCACAGTATGTTCAGTTGGAAGATACACAAACAGAACTGTATCAGAAATGAAAATCAAAGTAAAGAATGTCAGAGTTAGGACAGGACTTACAAAACAAGCATCATGTGTTGGAACAAACATGGCAGCAGCTCCTGTAGATATCTTAGGATAAAGGCATTTTTCTTAGAGCATGATGAATTTGAAAGCAGTTGGTTCCTGGGTTGAAAGGCCCTGTGTCTGGTTTATGTTTATATGGCTTATTGTACCTTTAAGAGGGAGTAAAAAATGCAGTTTGGCATTTTTAAATGGCATGCAGTAAAGAGAAAATGTGTCATTAAAATAAACAGTTTTTCTTAATTCTCAAAAGTGGAAATTGGTTTGTTGGGGTTTTTTCCCCCACAAAGTTCCACTTCAGAAAGGAATCACTTTTTCCTAAAAAGCAAAGTCCCTAAAAGCCAGTTTGAGTTTCAGTGCCCACTGGGCCCAGCCCGTGCAGGACATGGTGCTGTTTCAGGGCATGGGGAGGGTGCCTCCACAACTCAAAGTAGCTGCCTTCACTTTCTGCTGACCTTGCTAGATCTGATCGCACCTTTTGGAGAAGGATGTGAGATCTCAGAACCTTCCTGCCCCTTTGTCCTCTCTCTTCCTACCTACCCTCCTCATCCTCAGCAATGAGCCCAGACTGGAGAAGTCTGGCAGGAGTTTGACACCGACCCTGGGGCCCTGAGCTCAGCACAGCTTAATTTTCCTGAACGTGTGGCACTTCTCATCCGAGCCAGAGAGCTGCAGGGCTCTGCCTGTCACCACCCACCAGCTTCACTGGGCTCTGCCGAGTCAGGAACGAGGAAGGGAGAGGAGCAGCTCTGCAGCAGTGTGGCAGCTCTCCCCAGCAGCGCTCCGTCCAGTGGCTCTGTCTCACCTGGGAACAGCCAGGTCACATTCTCTCCTCTCCTCCCTGCTCCCCCCTTCCCAGCTGCTGCACAGCCTTATAAGTGTGTTTGATCCTTGAGGTGCCTCCCCTGTGCAGGCAAATTATTGCCCCTTGCACCACGTCAGGACTTTACTGACTGTCCTTTCAAAATGAGCAGGAGCTTGTACTAGCCAGTTCATTTCCAAGGGCTGTTCTAACAGATGATGGATTTACAGGAGACATCTGAAATAACATTGCTCAGCAAAACTTAAGTGGTACAATGAAAGAGATTGAGACTTGCTAAGCTGTATTTCCTTTTCTTTTTCCAGCATTGTCATTGCACTGGCCAACTTGCTTCTTTGTGTACACATTCTCCTCTGCTTTCACTTCTTTCTCTGTTTCTTGCTTTTGTTCCTATGTTGTCTATTATGCTCCTATAGCAAAGGTACCCATAAAAATTCTGTACTTATATTACCAATATTATCTGTATCCTACTATGAAAAACATTTAAGACCAATTTTCTACCACAGCTGTGCTGTGACACTTTGCTGCAGTTCCCAGATAACCTCATAAAAGCCTGGCCGTGCTGCATCGTGCCTAAATGGGCACACTAACCCATTGCAAGGGTCTCCTGCCCATGGCAGGGAAAGCAGAGCACAGAGAGCTGCTTGACTCCCTTGCTCACTGTTCCAGAAGGATTTTCTCAGCAGGGAGAGCAGTGTGCTGGCTGGAGAAGGGGAGTGAGAGGTGAGCAGGGGGTGAGGCAGGCTCTCCTTGGCAGCCACAGGAGCCTCAGCAGCAGGGGCAGCAGCACTTTCCCCTTTGAGACATATCAGAAACCTGACTCTCAATGCAACAAAAACAGTTTCTAGATTTTTTTGCAGAGAAGAAAATGGTGTAAATTTCACCTATAGGTGACCAATCTAAAAATTAAATGTAGCAAGCCTTTTCTAGTTTCCAGCGCTGTGTGATTTTCAAGGCAGATGTGGGAAAGTCACATCTTCTTTTGAAGCCCATGAGACTGAAAAATTAAATCAGGGGGCTTTGTTATTGATGTTTTTCTAATACAAATGTTTTGAAATCCCTGCCTTTCATGTGTCTCTTACAAATAAGCAGAAATGTGTGATGAGTCATCTTTGCTTTTAATTCCTTTAATAGATTCTTACCTCACTCGCTAACGTCTAAACAATTCTCGTTTCTGTAACAATCCCTTCCTCAGCGGTAAATATTGCTCTCAGACAACATCTTTTTTAGAGGTTCATTATGTTCATTCTGTGGCTGAGACTCATTATACTCAGTTATTTATTTAAAAGAACAAACTGACAGCAAATGCCTGCATGTATCATGTCTCCCTTTACACATATATTAAATATATTTCAGCAACAAGGCCCCACTCTCAGAGTTTTGAAAAAAACAGCTGGTCTTCCTTCCTAGCCATCAGTCCACAAGAAAGGAATACTGGGAGGTGATGGTGGAGTCTAACCTTGTCTGTTAAGTGAGATTCCACTGATGCTAATGGGAAATTTGGCAAAGACAGGAAAATAATTTATGAACTATTTGAATATTTTCAATTATAAAATAAAAAAAAGTCCTTGGAGAATTATTAAGGAGGAAGAAGCAAATGAAAATGCCACTATAAGGCATGGTGAAATGGTATATGTGGAACCAGTCCAAGAAATTATTTTGATACCTAATGACAGGTTTGAGCCTTCCTGAAGTACCAAAGTATCACCCATCTCACTGAAAAGCTTGACAAAAAACTCACAACCTTTACACAGGAAAAAGTCCTCAGCATTTAAACTAACATTTCACTAATCCAACATTCATGGCTTCTGTTCATGTTCTTCTAAACCAAACCCCAAGTCTGAAAGCAGCACCCATTTCTTTCACACCCAACTGCCTCTGGCCTTCCATAGAGAAGTTCTAACTGGTGCACAGTCATAGCAAAAGGTTTTTGAGATTATGGTCAGCATAATTATAAAAATGGAGTGAGGTTTGTCCTCAGCCAGCTGTAAAATACACTTTTAACTAGGCCATTGATACAGCAGAGACAAGATGAAAAACAAGAGAGGAAGGCAAAGGTTTGGCTGTGTGGCCATTCTGGGAAATGACTGAAAAACAAGAGCAAAGCTATTCAGAGCAGGTCATTAAAGAAAGAAAATATCTTAACCAAGCCTAAAAGATAGGAAATAGAAATATGGCACAGTCACTTACAAAGCAGAGGTCAAAAAGACATCAGTAATTAATGATGAAAAGATAAAGAACCAAGCACTTAATTTCAAAGAAATAGTCTGGAAAAGCATAATGGCACTGTGAACAGGAAAAAGGACTTTGCAGAAGTAAATGGAAATGAATAAGATCTCAATAGAGGAAAAACGGATAATTGAAAAAGTAGAACTGCAAATTGCTGCAGAAATTCACCTGGAACATAAACCAGTTATTTAGGACCAAGGGTAAAATATAGTTTTGAATGGGTCCATTTTTTTTAAAAGGACCTCCAGGCACACACTGCCAATTTTGCTTGATATTTTTTCATTGCAGTTTTTGTGCATGGAAAATATAGGTGAGAATGTCTAATGTGTTTGAAAGTTTAAAGACTACTTTCTGAAATGCAGACCAGTGGATTTTACTTCTATTTCATCAAGAGATTCTAGAATGAAAGGGGTGGGAAGCAGAAGCCAAGAAAAATGGAGAACAGCAGATGTTTTAAAACAGCAGTTTCAACCCTATTATCATCTTCCCTTGTTTTCTCTATTGTTTTCTGTGCTTCAGCTCAGATGAGCAAAACTTGATAATCATGGAGTCCCAGAATGGTCAGGGTTGGAAGTGGCCTTAAATATCATCTTGTTCCAAACCCCCTGCACGAGCAGGGACACCTTCTACTACACCAGGTTGCCCAGAGCTCCATCCAGCCTGGCCTTGAACACTTCCAGAGATGAGGCACCCACCATTTCTTAGGGCAACGTGTTCCAGGGCCTCACCACTCTCACAGTACAGAATTATTGCCTAATATCTAATCTAAGGCCACTCTAATTTAGTCTGAAGCAATTGCCTCTTGTCCTGTCATCACATGTCCTTGTACAAAGTCTCTCTCCATCTCTCTTGTAGGCTCCCATCAGGTACTGGAAGGCCACCCCAAAGCCTTCTCTTTTCCAGGCTGAATAATCCCAATTCTCTCAGCCTTTCCTCATAGGAGAGATGTTCCACCCTTCTAATCATCTTGTGGCCCTCCTCTGGAGTCACTGCAGCAGCTCCTGTCCCTCCTGTGCTGGCACGCAGAGCTGGTGCAGCCCTGCAGTGGCTCTCAGCAGAGCAGAGCAGAGGGGCAGAATCCCCTCCCTGGCCCTGCTGCCCACGCTGCTCTGGCTGCAGCCCAGGACACGTTTGGCTCTCTGGGCTGGCAGTGCCCATGGTGCCTCATGTGCAGCCTCTCAGCCAGCAGCACCCCCAAGTCCCTCTGGGCAGGGCTGCCCTGCTCATCCCCAGCCTGTGCTGAGACTGGGGTGTGCCCTGACCCAAATGCAGTACCTTGAATTCAGTCCTGTTAAAACTCTTGAGATTTCCCTGGGCCCACTTATTGAGTTTGTCCAGGTCCCTCTGGATGGCATCCTGTCCTTCAGGTGTTTCAAAGCACCACTCAGCTTGGTGTCATGTGCAAACTTGCTGGGGGTGCACTTGAACCCCTTATCCATGTAATTAAAGAAGTTATGTAATAACATTGGTCCCAGTACAGACCCTTGAGAGACACAATTTGTCACTAATGTCCATTGTGCCTCTGAGCTGTTGAATTCAAAGTGTAAAACAGCAGTGGACAGTCAAGACTGTACAGACTCAGCTGCACTCTGCAGTTGTAACAAAAGGAGTTCACATCAATGAAGAAGAGATGAAGTCAAGCTATAACTTTCTCGCAGTCACTGATGCAGGAGCTTGTCCCAGTACTTCCACCTGAAGATGAGGAAGAGGAAATAATCTATATTACAGAATTGTTTCAGTTAATTTCCCAGTTAAGCTCTTCTTTTTTTTTTCCTCCAGACTGTATGAGAAGACTCCTTCACAAAAGCCTAGAGCTGTGTTAAGCAGATCACATGTTTCAGAATAAGCAAGCCTAACCTTCTCCACCTTTGTTTGAGCCCCCTGATGCTGGTAAGCCAATCCCTGGTGTGTGGAATGACAGAGCCCTGCACAGAGGCACATGGGGCACTGAAAAATTTATCTCCTCTTCTGAAGAAGCTGCCACACCAGAGGTTTGATGTATTATGTAGTAATGCACAAGCCCTCCCACCAGTCAGAGACTGCTCCAGCTCTATCAGAAGGATTGATAACCACATCACCCCTGTACTGCAGAGCCAGCTCAGACACTAATTCCCAAGGGCTGGACCACAACACTGAACTTTTACATGAAGAAGTAATGTGAAGTGCTGTGGGCTGTAAAATACCACAGTGAGGCTGTTGTGGGAGAGGATTGGTGACACACCTACCTGCAATGGCTGTGGTCACAGGCAGTGAAGCAGGACACAGATGGTAGCTGCTCTGCATAACAGTGACCAAGTTTAGCAGAGAAGACACAAAGCCATGTCTCAAATACTGCTTTTTATTAGCACATCTGTGTGTGGATCCAGGGAAAGAGAGTTCATGATGATCAGCATTTCAATGGAAAAGTTAGAGTATCTGTCCTGACATTTCCATAAGCCAGGCAAAAGAAATTGTAGCAGCTGTAGGTGTTCAGTGAAGGCATAAAGCCCTTAAACACCATAAGTCAGTCCGGGTTCATCCCTCTCTGGATGCTGAACCATAATCCCTAAGTGCCCAGCACTCACAGAGGCTTAATCCTTTTCAACAATGGGATGAGCTGGAGGCTATATCCTTTCAAGATTTGCATAACACCCCAGCACACATGTCTTTTGGGAGGATAAGAGCTGCTTAGTATGTCCTGCATTCACATTTTTGCAGCCATTTGGTTTATATCCATGTCTCTCTCCCCAGTGGGAAATCCCAAGCTGATGACATTGCTCTCAACCCATCACCACGCTTGGTTTTGGGCTTCCCAGCTGGCTCAGCCCAGCAGAAAGCATTTCTTCACCCTGTGTCCTGGGTGCAGCCCTTGCCCTGTCACACAATGCATCTTGTTGGAGCCACCCCAGTGTGACCCCCCTAACACACACAGGTCTGTGCCCTCTAAAGATACAGCAGCAGAAACGTGTAAGAGCAGGAGAACTGGGGCAGTTGTGTGGGGAAGGACAATGGCTGACTGGTTTCTCATGAAAGCCAAGCCACAGCATCCTGGTGTGAGCCAGGCTCACAGTGCTGTGAACCCTGACTCTCCCTTTCTACATGCAATTCTTGTGCTGCATCCTTACCTTGAGGGTGATCACAGCACTCCACAGTCAGTGCTCCATTGCTGCAGCACTCCAGCATGCTGTGTTTCAATTGGGTCACCTGGGTACTGCATCCACTGGAATGGAGTTTACTTTGGAACAAAACTGTGTTCTGGTGAGGTTCCTAGTTCCTTTGAAAGGGAGAAACAATCCTGACATCAGCTTTCCTCACTTTAATTACTCTCAATGTTTTCTTCATGCCAGCAATCTCTCATGGATACAATAATCAATTCTCAGGACAAGGATAGGAGAACAACCAACATCTAAACACATCTGAACTGAAAAGAGAAAAAAGGTATGAAATAGAGAAAAAGCCTACAATGAAAATTAGCCCAATCTTCAGTTGTCAGATGGTATCCTTGCATCTTCCTTTTCCATCAGCTGTTTCCTTGACCTTCTTTTGCAAGCCCTATAGCAGCTTCATCTGCAAACCGGCAGATCCACAGAGCTCCCTCAGCTCTTCTTCAGCAGTACAAGGCACGTGTGTCCAGCTGCAAAGACTTTCATTTTGCCAGGGACACATTCCAACATTAACTGTGGTGTGTTCAACATAACTTTTAGCCTCATTACACTTTTACAAATCTACAGTAGCAACACTGTAAAGTCCACACACATATGGATCATCCCTAACCCCCTGCTTGGGAGAGCAGGGTTATAACAAGGAACTGAGAAAGGAACTTGGAAATGTAACAACAAGTCAGAGTGGACATTATTAAAGCCTGTCCCAAAAACATAAATATTTTGCTTTGTCCATTTCTTTCTACAATGTGCATATAATATTGTCTCTTGCATCACAACATACAAGAATCTGTAAGAAATACATATTAAGTTCTCATTAAGTTCTCTGCCTGCTTTAGTTACTGTTTAAGCAATTCTGTCTCTGAGAATGGTGCTGGAAATACAAATCTGGCACTTGCATGATAAATACCTGATACTGCAATGATGAAAGTCCCCCAGATCTGTCACCAGAGCCATTGCATAAAACTCATTCAGCCAACAGAGGCAGAGTGCAGGCACACCTCAGCAGCTAGACTTGGCCACTTATTGTGTTTGTGCAAACCTGGTCAATGGGGTGGAGTCAAAATCAGTAATATTGTAATCTTACAGGAAAACACAAAATGTCATCTCATTTAACTGCTGCATCAGTTTAGCCACTGTGTGCTTGGGGATGTGTCTGTGCTAGAAAAGTGATGTTGATTTTCCATCCCTTGTCTAGTTACGAGTTTCACCACAATCTGCAAACACCTGGAGTACTAAAACCATGCCAGTATCTGCTGCTGGACAGCACTTCAGAATGGGCAAGATCTGAGAAATCCAAAAAGCCCAGAACCTGGAAGTCCTTCTCCTGAGCACAGAGTGGGCACAGACTGTCAGTGAGAGAACAAGTGCCTTCCAGGGCTGCTCACCTTCAGCCTCACCCCTGGGAGTCAATGGGCCCAAGGGGTGCCCTCCAAGTGCTGCCTCAGCAGCTCTTAAAAAAGACTTAGAAGTGAGGGGAAATCCTTCACAAATATTGCTGCAGAGCAATGTAGGGCAGAGCATTAGCTTGCCCAAGATAAGCAGAGTGAGAACCAGAGCCAGGCCAGAGTTTTTTCAGCACCAGACCTGCACTGAACCATTGGTACCACAGGTTTCAGCCTGTGCCTAGTGCCCAAGGAGGCACTGCTGGCCTCCATCTCAGACCCCCGGCTCTTCAGGACAATGAGCCACCCATGGAGCACAGAGGGAGTTAAAGAGGTAACATTTGGATGAAAATTCTTACCTCAGTTTCAGGAGAGGTGGGGAAGGGGGGGTATACTCATATTCCTCAAAATTGATGTGGCTAAAGCATGCTTAGAGCAGGCACACACTAGGGCACGGTCAGGGGGACACATACAGAGTTATACAGAGCTCAGTACAGAAACACAGGCAGGAAATGAGAACAAACATGAGCTTATAATGGGATTGTTTATGATTTTAAAAGGCTGCCATAGAAAAAGACACCCAAAAGAAGACAGATATTATTCATCCCCATCATGCCCTCCTGTCAAAGAAAAGGGAAAGGTTGGCTGTCAAACAGCATCTTTCAGATTTAGAATTTTTGGGGGGGGGGGGGGGGGGGGGGGGGGGGAGGCAGGTAAGCAAACGAAAACACAAATAAATACAAATTTGTATTTGTTTGTCTATCTAGTATACCATAGTACTTTCCATTAATCTTAAATAAAAAAAAAAAAAAAAAAAAATAAAAAAACCAGGAAAAAAACATAAAAACAAAAAAAAGACCCCAACATTGATAAAATAAGAGCTGCTGGTATTCGTAGGAAGAATTTTGTGACCAGCGACTTCCTGCTAATAGCCCCTTGCACACAATGCTGTGGAAGAGAGAGAGGTGAAAAAACACTGCTATAAGCACTAAGGCCATTTAATCCGTAACATGGGAATGTATTTCTGCTCTTTTTCCCTCTCTAGATTCATTTTATGTTCCCATCAGAAGGTTAATTGTGTTAACAGGAGTTACAGCCACAGGGGAAAGATGTGATTGAATGCTGAGCGCAGTTTTAGCTGATAACCTCCGAGTGAGTGAAAGGGCACAAAGAGGGGTTGATCTCCTCTAAAGGGGTTGTCAGTCATTCAGGAAAAAGTGCAGCTCTGGGAGAAACAGCCTTATCTCCCAGGACACGAAGAAGAGAAGCTATCAAAATAATCATGAAGCTACACTCATGCCAGGCTCTCTGGCTGTGGCTCTGACACTGGAGTTAAGTGAGAATAACAGGCTTTTTTGTGAATGTGAACAAGCAGACCCTGACTTGATGCACATTCTTGAGGATTGATTAGATTTCATGAATATGTATAATTAACAACAGACCCCAAATAATTATACCTCTAAAAAGGTGGCAGGAAATCTTGACATCTTTTAGCTTGATAGCACAACTCCTGTTTGCAGGATTGGAGATATGATTGCATGCCAAGGTTTTAGGTAAGACTACCTGGGAAATCTTTCACACACATTTACACTTAATCAAAAAGGTCCATAAAAGGGTCCTTTGTATGAAAAGCAAGGCATTCTCCCCATGCCCATGTCTGAACTCATCCTGCTAGGATTTACAGTAAGTAGCTTGGAGAAGAAGGGCTAGCGTTTTTTAAGATTGAATATTTGCATGAGCTGTAGTTGATGAGAGTGGGCATTTGTGGAAACGTTTGCACTCATAGAGACAGGACAAAGGACCAAGGTATATTCCAGTGCTAGAATACAAGCAGTGAGGTTTGTGACTGATTTCTCAAAGGTGCACAGGAAATTCCAGAAACAGAAAGCCTTCTCCTCCCTTGCACTCCTGGTCTACCTTAGAAAATGCCCTATGAGCGCTCCAGAAATTGTTTTAGCTGCTGTTACCAGCTGAATTGCAGTTGTCCTTTTCTACCTCGTCAAAAATGCAGCTGCTTGTCCAGTTAAAGCCATAATATAACAATGTAGTCCTGCAAGAGAGAAATAAGTAGATGGGGAAAAAATACTTAGATTTTTTGTTTAAAATGCCCAAGTATAAGCCTGGCAATCTTTTTCCCCAAAGCATTTCAGTGCAAAAAAAGTTCTGTAATATTAACATCCACAGTGCAACTTGAACAAAACAACTAAAAGGCTTATTGACTTGGTAGCAGGGAAAGCCAGTTTGAAATATTTGATCCTATCACCAGCTAAGCAAGTATGTGTAAAGTGTAAAGCCTGCACTTGTTGATTTCTGAGATAAAAATCAATAAAACTGTCCATAACCTATAACTCTTTGGTTTACCTCTCCATAGAGATCAAAAGAGAGTAATTAGATTTCTGCCTGACTAGCAGGGGTAGAAAACTGTTTCATTTTGGATCAAAACCTTCCCAGTGGATTACACCTTCTATCCACTGCCTATCAACACTTAACAATTGCTTCTGTATTTGACTTTGACAGAACTACCAGAATGTTACCATCTAATTTTCACTGCAGTTGATAGAGAGCTTGGATGCTTTATTCTAGTGTCAGATTATAAAATTAATTCTTCTCACTTTGTATTTTACATTTTTACTCTGCCTGGTGCTTTGTAAAAGCCAGCCTTGCAAATGTGATTAATAATTAAAAAACAAAACTACAATACCCATCCTACCTCTAATTTACAACAAGCAAAAAACCCTTTATCTATTATTGATGATCCAGCCTTTGTATTCAGATACCACTCTAAACAAGCAGTTGTCTGCCTTGGATTGTCCTTGCATTTCATATTCAAATGAGGTGGACGCTATTGCATATATTTTCATTTGATGACATTTTAATATCACCAGATGCTATTGCCTGCCCAGGAGATAACTCTTCCAAATACAGCCTTCTTCCCCCTCTAAGCACAGTGATATTAGGTGATGAGCAGGAAGCAGGTCATGCTTTAAAATAATATTTTATAACACTTGTTACTATCACAGTGTTCTTGCATTTTAACAGTCCAAGAGACTCTGTATTAATGTTTATTTTAAAGAAAAATGTCACTCTGCATTTTGATCTTTCTTAACTAAGCAGCTTTTTGAACAGGCTGAGAGCATGAAACATCAAATAACAAATAGCACTCACAACAACTTCACATCCTAGATAGAGATTAAATATGCTGGAAAATATGTGACAGTTGATGTTGCATGTAATGAGCTGTGGTGATGGACAGATGCAATAAATTCATGCCCTGATGCAGAGGGCCTTGTCAGATGAAGTCCAGACCACAGACAGTCACCTGAAGCCTTCCAACACCTCCAAGTATACTCAGAGTAAGTTTTGAGGACATTTTGCTTACTTATTTGCTTACAAGATTATCAAACCTCCCCATTCTCACAGCTATGAGACTTGAGAAAATAAAAGCTAGCCTCGTTTTTAAGGAAGAACTGAAAATTGCAGTATTTGAACCTGGCCACAAGGTATACTTGTACAAAAGTATTACACAAAGTTTGACCTCACCCTGAGTGTATGGATTTAGACTGAAACTCCCAGGAGCTGGAACATCTTTTACTATACCTTGAGCAGGAAAAAGCACCCTAACCTCTAAAAAGGAAGGTATAACTAACATTTTGGGGTTTTTTGCTTCCTGTGGTTTCTGTGGCCCTGCACAATGCGGGGACACAGAGAGAGCTGTTTGCAGTCTTGGAAGGCTTTTTTGTGGCACTACATCCTGACACCAATAAAATCTTCAAATGGTGGCAGAAACTGGAGTTAAAGTGGGTGCATTCTGCCACTCTTCATCCAGTGACCACTATAGAGAAACCTAGGACAACTTCTATGCAAACACACTGCCTGACCCCTCCAGGGGCAGGACTCCTCCGGACTATGGAGGAGTCAACTAACTAGTCCAGGATATGTCTTGACATGCCCCAAGACCTTCTGAGTGATGAAATCTCCTCTTGCTTGATCAAAGCAGTTAAAAAGAGCACTTGTCCCATCAAGTTCACCCAGAGCAGAGCACAAGGGCAGAGACATCCCAAGCTCCAGACCTTACATCTACGTTCCACGAGAGGCTGGCATTGTACTCATGTTCAGAAGCAAAACAGACACTTTCCTTTCCCTGGAAGCCACAAAAGTTAGAGCCCAGACTCTTGCTGGTGTGGCCCTAATATTGCACTTCAGTTCAATCACACAGCCCAGGCTCAGGCAGATTTGGCACTGTTCTCCCCAGTGTGACACTAATAGATCCAGGACAGAGCCAGCATCTCCACTGAGGGAGTTCTTGCCACTGCAGAAGTTTTGGGTGTTTCCACAGAGGGCATGCCTGCTCTCTGTCATGCCTGAAACAGGGACAAACATCAGTGCTCACCCCCAAAGGCAGAGAAAGGGCTGCACTCTGTGCTGTGATAATGGTGCTCAGCATGCTAACATCACCAAGCATCAGGGAAATGCTCTGCATTTGCAAATTCATACACAAGATGGTACAAATTGCCCCGCTTGCTTTGTCCCTGCCCAGACTCCCATCTGATCTCCAAATCCCAGCAGTTTTCACTGCAGAGGCCAGACAACACCATGTCTGCCCAAGTGCTGCTCATACACCTGAGCAGTGGGTTCTGGTGGCTTTGAATAGAGATGTGATTGTGAAATGTGGCAGTAAATATTGCTAACTTAAACAAACAGTTTTGAGAGCCTTTTCTTTAACCTCAGTATTGCCAGCTGCTTTCCCTCCACCCTTCTCCATTTTAAATAACATTCAATTCTATCCATGGTTTTATTTTTCACTTAGCAAAATACCTCTTTATCGTTCATCAGTTTCCATTAAATCCTGATGATATGCATTAGCATGAAAGAGTCATGCTCTATGCTATGCTATTTCTATGCTATATCCATTGAAGACTTACACAAGTAGAAAAAACATTATGTGCAGACCCACAGAACAATTTCCAAGTGATAAAGCTGATCTAAGGTAGTCCCACCCTTCATGATGCAATTCACTGGTTTGACCCACTGGAGTGACAAAACTACCAAATTAAATGTGCATTAAATTGCTCCTATTAAAAAATGACACAGGTCTCAAAAAATAATATTTTTAGAGAGTTACTGCTTTATCTTAAATTTTATACTATCAGAATGGCTCAGGTGGTTAAACTAAACAAGGAACTCTTTGTCTATGTTCACCACTTAAGAAATCATTACAAAAACAAAGCTGCATTTTGCTGCAATGTAGATGTGCCAGAGGGATCCAGTCCTTAACTGCACACAAAACCCAAGTCTTCATTCTGACCTTTTGAAGGGCATAAAATAGATACTTGAGGATGGGGGAAAGACAAAGCACTTGTCCTCATGCCTAGTTTTAAGCAGTAGCTTCCATGTTTTGCTGAATTGGGAGCAGTGACTTAATTGTGAAATTATTTGTATTTGAGGCAGTCGTTTCATTAGGCAACCTTAGCACCTGAGGAGGACAGCTAAGCTAGAAGTGGCACTATATTAGCACAAAGCCATTGTTCACCTCACATCTCTGGAAAGATGTTTGGGCACTTCGTGTTCTCTCCATTGATTCCAATTTTGCTGGTGAGAGGACTATTCCTCATCAGTGCCCCCTGTTTTTCCCCTGCCTCATTCTGCTTTCTGCTCTAGAAAGGAGGCAGATTTCTGTCTTTAATAAAGTCACACCAGTCAAGAAGCACTCCTTTGACATAACAGGCTGCAACATAACAGACTTGGAAGAGTCAGCAATTGCCCCTTGTTCTGCAGTGCACCTTGCTCTCCACTCTCCCTCTGGCCAGCAGCTCATTGTGTGACAGGGACACACTGTTCCCTTTCCATGGGTACCCATCCTGGTGCTGCTGTCTGTCTGCCTCAGCCTCGCAGGCATAGGAATTGCACACAAGCTATTCCCAGGCAGGCAGTGTTCTTAGACCTTTCTCTATAGATGCCAATTAGAAGATTAGCGTCTTTTCTCGCCCCCTCTTTGCTATTAAATAGTCACACAAAAGCTGAGCTGACAAATTACTCTCTCTATGGTGTGGGACAAAGACAGACAATAGATCAACATCATTTACTATACTCAAATCCTATTAATCACAGATTAATGAGAACATGTCTGGGGGGGAGAAATTACCCGAATGCGGGCATATTGTCTTGTTACTCATGTAACATCTGCCGTGGCTTTACCTTTAGTGTCATGTCATCCTTTATCACATTGAAATAATGTTTGTTCCAGAAACATAATTATGATAATGGGTCCTTCCTTTAACAATTACTGAGGTACAGTAGGATTATATTTCTTAGCAACTTGGTTTAAAAAATAGATATCTCTTAACTATTTTCTGAATGCTTCTATTAGTCATTATCTGATTAAGGAAGATATGTTTATAGGCATTAATAGAAACTTGTTATTCTCTTTATTATTATTAATTATAATTTTATTAATTACTTCTCTGAAAAATCAGATGTGCAGAAGTAAAGCTAGAGTCTAGCTTTCAGTTTTTACACTTAGAAAATTATTTCTGTTTTGGCTCTTAAACTACTGCTAATTTTTCATTAATTCACATTACAGCAGTATTAGACCACGATGTTTGTTTTGCAAAATGTGCACTTTTCTAGCCATCTTCTTAAAATAATTCTATAGCTGAATAGCATATCGATTTGTTCACATATTTTCTCATCTATTGTTGCCATTGATAAGGAATACTGTTCAGGGCAGCAGCTCAGCATGTATAATTGCCTCAGATCATTTCACTGCTCAGCCTGGATACAAATTCAAAGTTTTGGGTTTATCTAATTAGAATTCTTTGCAACGATTCCTAATGTTATCCTCAATACGGAACAGGATGCTTCACAGATAAATAGCAAAGCAATTACAGCTATAATCAGCCGGCAAATAAAGAGGAACTGCAGTCTACCTGTGTGACCGTGTATTTCAAAAAATTGTTTGGCCCTTGTTCGTCACGTCCCGAGCACTTGCTGGTGCCTGCCGGGCAGCCGTGCAGAGCAGGCTGGGGCGGGATGAGCCGGCACCGCGGGGCGGGCGGCTGGTTCAGCACCGCGGGGCGGGACAGCTCCGCACGGCGCCGCGGGTGCGCCTCGCCGCGGGCCGGAGCCGGCCCCGGCACGGGAATGGGCATCGGCATGGGCACGGGCACGGGAATGGGAATGGGCCTCTCCGCCGCCCTTCCCCGAGCTCCTCTCGCCTCCCCGCCAGGGCCGGCAGCGCAGAGGTCCAAGGGCCCCGGCAGTTTTTTGCCCTCCGGAGGTGAGGAGCTGAGCAGAGCGGGGCAGACCCACCAGCCCGTTAGATATACGCCATCTATGTCTTGCAGCGCTGAAACACCTTTTAAGTGTGCTTCTTAATTAACGCCGGGGTCTGCTGGTGCCACACTGGGCTGGCTGCTCGCTGCAGCACTCAGCTCACAGCGCCAGCCTCCCCTGGCAGGTGCCACAGCCGTCACCTGAGCACCCAGCATCACCTGCAGAGCCGAGGACCATTCACAGCTGGGATCACAGCTGCTGGCACACGGAGCAGGGAAATACCTTAGGAGGCCAAGGAACATTGTTAGGGCTGCTAAGGTAACCTCCAACCTTCCCTAGGACACTTGGGTGCAGCACTGCACATAAGTGCCATTGCTCACTTGTGATTCAGGGACCTGCACCCTCTTCCTAAGTTAGGCTCATTACCCA
Source organism: Ammospiza nelsoni (assembly GCF_027579445.1). Classification (NCBI taxonomy): domain Eukaryota; kingdom Metazoa; phylum Chordata; class Aves; order Passeriformes; family Passerellidae; genus Ammospiza; species Ammospiza nelsoni. Next base: position 39,666,699 of record NC_080638.1, on the reverse strand, counting down.
TGTGTTTAAAAAACCAAAAAAGGGATTGTAAGCATCTGTATTGCACTACACCATATTTTACACCCTCATACAACAGTTTATCACATACACCCAAGACACACAAAAAACCCCAAATGCTTTTATCTGTCCAAGGAGTGTCCACTCATCCCCCTTGTAAGTATCCCTCACCATCTGATGAAATTTAGTTGTATTGGGGTACTCTCCAATCCTTCTGTAGGAATGAGGTCACGTTCTTGAATTATTAAAATACTCACTAAGAAGAGAAAAGAGAGTGATCAACTTTGTTGCCTGGTGTCTAAGACAACCAGAGGAAAATCAAACCACCTGTTCCAGTCCCTGCTCCAACAGTGGCTCATGCAACTTCATTCAACAGCTGTTCTGTACAGTACCCTATAGCTTGGTGGCCTTCAGGAATATTTTACCTGGACTACAAGGAATCAAGCATAAATAATTCTTACCCATCTCTGAGGAAACAAGCTCAGCAGAGTGGCCTGGTTCCACCAAAGTGGATAGCATGTGGAGACAGAGGAGATGCACAGCACCATCACCAGGCCTCAGTGAAATTAGTGGATCTTAGTAAATAGGGAAGTCCTACATTTTAGCTCTTGGCATGGGCAGTTAACTGAAAGCAGGCACAGAGAGATCTGAATCCTCCCAAATCCTCCTCTCTTACCTACATCCTACATGACTGATCTATCCATTCAATTACCAAGTATAAGACCAGTGACAAGGCTGCCAGAGCTTTCTGTATATAGCCAAAGAGAAAGGAAAAAAAAAAAAGTGACTCCAGTGGTGTCAAATGGGAAATCTGCCTTGAGGATTTCAGCAGATTCTAAGTACATAGTGGCAGATTTGTTGCCATCTCATTGCAGGGGTTTCATACTGTTGGGTCCTTATCACAAAAGTTTCATACCTTCTTGTTGTTTCTCATGGACAGCTCCTCAGAGCTCTGACTCTTCTTCACAAAGCAGCCAACTGATTCCAGTTCCCTTCTCAATCAGCCACCCCACTCTTTATAGCACTCTTCTTCTCCTTGGTACAGCTGTGGCCTGTTAAAGTCAGTCCTGCCCCTAATCTTTGATAATTGGCCCAGCTGCAACTCCTTAGGGGTAAGATTACTTTCTACACTATCTTTATTTTCTTATATTCTATCCCCCTACACAAATTCACCATCCCGTGGAGAGAATCCTGCTGAGGCCACCTTTCTGACAGAGCAAGGCTTGGAACAGGTAGATGCTATGACCTGACAAGATCAGGGTCCTTCAAGGTATGGTCAAAAAAAAATCTTCAGGTACATGGGATCCACAGTAAAGCCACCTTCCAAGTAGGGAGACTTTGGGTAGCAGCTGCTGAAGATGGTCTTAAGAGTTACACTGGGATTTAGGCACCTTATTTCTGTCCAAATTCTGCTTCCCTTTGTGGCTTTGGTCTGTAAAATGTGGCTATATAGCCTTTCCAAGTGACTGAGAGGATAAAAGTATTCATGGTTTTGAGGTAATGGTGCTAAAATTCTGGTAATGGGGATCCAGAGATAGCTGAGGGCTGCTTACTCACACTGTGCTCCCTTTCTCAATAACTAATAGCATGTCTAGGCTTTGATGTTGATGGGTAGGCAGAAGAGTGGCCTTGATTAAAAGCATTAATTTACCTCTCGCAGATAACAGATTCATATACACAGATCTAAATCAGGAGTAACTGCATCAAAATAAACAGCCCTTGGGTAAAACAGGTGTAAAAGAGAAGAGAACCAGACCCTGCATCTAGCAGATATATGACAAGGTAAATGGGCAAACACAAGAAAAGTGAATTATTGTTATTATATGTGCACGTTACATTCAGTACCATTAAAATCTAATGCTACAAAGAAAATACCTTTCAAGCCTGCAAAGTATAGGCAATAGGGGCTGTCAAGAACTCATCAGAACCTGTGAATGTTTCCTTTGTTTATGTTGCTTTCATTGCAGCATTGATATAAATCAGGAGTAGATTCAGTCACTGAAAACTGGCAGAAAAAATCAGGTCCTTTAGCTTTAAAGAAATTAACTGAGATGCATTGACTCAAGAAAACCTTTAAAATTTTTAAATTACATCTTAAATGAACATTTAATTTTATAATTTGTCAGCTTAGATAATAATATTAAGAGATCTAAGCTGATACAAACAATTGTGTTAATTACAATAAAAGCCATCAAATTAAATTCAGTTCCTGGAATCGATAGCATTTCTTCAAGTACCATTTCTAATTATGGCCATACCTTCCATTTGGGCTTTTATTAATGCATATGTTATATCTGTCACCTTCTTCAGCTGTGAGCAAACTCCTGTATGTTAATTCACACCTGATAACAATCGTTTTTCTGGTACTTACCTTCTAAACCTGATGATAGGATATGTCAACACCTCTAAGATTTTTTGTTTTCTTTGAGGACTTTGTGAAAGCTATGTTTTTATTTTAAATTTGCTGCTAAATGACAGTTTCCAATTCTAATTATAAAAATGGACAATAAAAATGAAGAGTAAAAGGCTTTACTCTCTTTGATGCATTCTAACCTCTAGACACGCTGGGAAGTAACAAAATCTGACCAGATTATACTTTAGAAACTGTTACTTTAGAAATTTCTCACTTCAAGGACAAGCTCTCTCATGCGTCCACACAGATAAAGGATGCCAGTAGTTATTTAGTCACACTCCCCCCTGCCCCCAGTAATCTGTTTATATTAAGTTTAGACCAAATACTCTAGAAAATTCCCCATCACACCTGCTTTCCTGTTCAACACCCATTTTCACATTGTGTGTCACAGTCAAAGCATCACCATTCAAGACTCTCTCATGACAAACTGCTAGGACACACTAAAGATGATGTGAGTACATAATACCTCATGCTAATTTTCAGCATATTTCATCTCCACAGGCTTGCCTCCCTTTACCCCCCATGTCACCAGTGAACTCCTCCAAAGTGACATAACCTTAATTACATTTCAACTTGATCCCAGAGGAAAGTGATAACTTGGTTAACTGTTGGGAGGCAATTTTCAGGCTGAGCTGCAGGTGTATTTTTTCACAGACTGTTCTCAGGCCCAACTATGACAACGTGTTAGAAAAATACAGTCTCTTCTCTTAGGCTCTCAGTCATCTTTTAACAGATTATGAAAACAGTGAGGTTTTTGTTGTTTGGAGGTTTTTGGAGGGGAATAAAAGCACCTTTCATGTGACAATAACTTTCAGGGGCAACCCACCATAGCCTAAATGAGACATTTTGGACAAGTTTTTTTGGTCTCTCCGTGGCCCTTGAAAGACTCAGCCTAAGCATGACAAACTCACCCTCAGTCTCCATAGTTTGTCCCACATCATGAGGGTCCCTAGGGAAACTCTTATTTTTACTGTGGGCCAAGAATTCTGTACAGGCCTAGTGACATTTGGCATTCCTAACATGTCCCTAAGCCCTAACATCACCCCAAAGAACAACAGTGCCACTAGTGGGAAAACTACCTGAGCAGAAGATATGGAGATGGGAAATGCTGACAAATGTGATCCTTTAAAAAAAACAAAAAGGTTACATTTGAGGAAGAAAGACAATGACTAAGGTAAGTGGAAGTGTTACCAGAGTCAAAAAAAGAACTGAAAAAATTATGAGAGATAACAGGAAGAGGAAAACATTGTGTCTCATGAAAACTTGGGGGCTAAGGAAGAGCAGATTTCACTTTCAAGTGCCAAAATCTGCCAGAACATCTGCCCAGCAGGCTGGGGAGGTCCTGGGCAGAGGGATTACACATCACTGCTCATCATTGCAGTATTAAACACCACAAATAGTGCTCATTTGTTAGAGGAGAGACCATCTTTGTATCAGTTGCTGGCTGCTCATGTTTATCAGGTTGCCAGCATGAAAGCTATTTGTATATGCATATCTGATGACAGTGGAAAAATTATTATACCAAAACATACAATTTTTCACCCTTTACATGTATTTGCATATAAAGCATTAGATAACTTTCTGGTTAGCAGTGCTGTTGTCATCAAAACACTTGCTCTCATGTTATTTTTACAGTAAAGTACCTAACTATAAATGTCTGCATGGACACTGCCTTCAGCAGAAAGATACATTCTTCAAAGTATGTGCTTATGTATACTTGGAGCTAATCCTGCTTCCAGTGAAAAAGAAATGCAGAACTAGGCCCTGACATAGAAATTTCACCAGTAATAAGTGGAGCTGTCAGGCATGCACAGCTTTAGCTGACTGGAGGTGAGCTGGGACAAACACTTCTATAGGTGACCTCAGTCAGCACCCAGAATGAGCAGCCATCTGAACCCTCTGTTGAAAAATGTGATTTCAGTGAAGACATCCAACACCACACTGGCATGCTCTCAGGGGCCCTGGGTGACATCTCAGAGCACTAGATGACCCTTGTCAGTGTTCACCAGCAGCTCCTCTCTCTGCCCATGGGCTTCTGCAGGTGGGAGGAGGATGTAGGACTCTGCAGGCTGCTCTCTCTTCACTCTGTGCTCTCATTCAATGCTAGTCACTCTCCACACTGGGATACAAACCAGGGAGGGAGCCTATGTTAAAAATAGAGTATTGCTGTGTAAAGCAATTCTATCTTCTGGTACACACAGCAGGACATCCGATTGGGAATTTTCAAAAAGTTACAATCCTAAGAGTACAAGTCCCTTTATTGTGGCATTTTCTCCCTTCTAAGTGCTTAACTTTGCAACCTTAATTTTATTCTCATTTCATTACTTTATTACTGACTAATTTTAAGCATTCTCGTACAGCTAGAATCAGCACCCAAAATTCATTCACAAAAAAACTTGGGATTTTGTAAAATGCTACCAAGAAGACAGTACAGCAAGGCCTGTGTAGCTTTGTAAATATACATGCATTTTATATTTTATATTTCTTATTTTATAGATATATTTTAATAAAAAGATCCTTCTTACTTGCTGAAAACCAATTTAATCTCGTATTTTGTCTCCTACAACGGCCAAAAGCAGGTGCTTGGAGAAAAATGTCGGAACAGGAAAGCATAAAATGGTACTGTCTCTCAATATTCTTTGGTGCTGTCTCTCTTTGTTCAGGCAATTTCTGAGTGGTGTCAATTTTATTTAATAGATTTAATAGATTGGCCTTTCCATCCATTCACTTTTGAACTCTTGCAAACAATCAGTAGATTGTGAAAGATGACGGAATGGGAGCGCTCACCTGGAGAGCAGGACATCCAGAGCTTCAGGCCATGCTCCAATGAGAGCTTATTGTTCCCATGAAATAGCCACTGAGTAGCTGTGTCCAGGGACTAGAGTTGACAACACCTCTTCTGCAGAAATCTTTCCCCAGTTGCTCCTTTTTCTGCAACATAAGAAATTTTGAAGAGTCTACACGAAGCAGCACCTTGCCAAAGGTGTGTGATGAGCAGCTCACTGCTTCCAAGGCACATTGGGAGGAAGGGATGCAAGGGAGAAAGAGACGCAAGGTCCTCATTGGAATAACCAACGAGCTGCTGGGAAAATGAGCAGGGGCTGTTTCCATGGAAAGCACCAGTACAGCAAGTCTTGCAGGATGATGGGCTGAGGATCCCCAGGACCTGCATGGGGGCAGAAACATGGGACACTCAGCAGCTGCAGTCCTTCCCCACATGGCAATGTGGCACCCACAGCCTTCAAGCCAGGGTCAGACAGTCTCTGAGGGGCAGCTCTCACAGCTTGGAACTGAAGTGTCTGAGCCCCACGACTGCATCTCACCCAGAGCTGGATGTGCACCCACAGTCACTGCTCTGCTGTTCCCACTGCTGGTGCTTTGCCTTAACTAAAAGCCCATGAAGTACCTTTAAAGCTGTTCTGACAAGACAATATAATAATACTAATATTTAAAAGATATAATGTTATTGAGCATGAATTAACTATTAACATTACTACTTCAACACACTAATAACATTTTAAGTTACCCTTAATAGCTTATTCATTTTAAGGGCAATAATCAGAAGAATCACCTGCTTCCCCTACCAGACATCAAGGAAAAAAACGTTTCCTTTTCTCATTACAAGACCCACTTAGAATGAGAAGAGGGCAGCCCAGTAATGGCTTCTAGCAGCTGCTGCTGAAGAGACTGAGAGGGAGAAAGATAACAGGTTAGCAGGAAAATATGTGGAGGAAGCAAGGCCAACAGCAGTGCTGGAGAATCCAAGTGATATTGACAGCATGCTAAGATGATCAAATGAGGGTCAACAACAGGTAGCATTGCCTCAACAGTCTTACCTGTCTCAGAAGAGAATGTGCAGCAAGGGGAGAGAGGTTTACTCTGAAACACAGTAGCATAAGGGCACAAGGTAATGATTCAATGCAGACAGGCCTGAAGGCTTGGGTCAGCAGGTCCTACACCTTACTCCTCCCAGGTGTTTGGTTTGGTTAATTGTGCACAGGAAAGGTTAAAAATATCTGCATCGAGCTTTCTAGCATTCACAGTCAATAGGCAGTGAGGAGCAGGCATGATGCTTGCTCAGAGTAACTCCAGGAAGGTGGGCACGGGGTTCCCCATCCTTAGGCAGGACACCCTGCAGGATTGCCCCACCTTTGGGCTCAAGCCAGCATGCTCCATATTG